>NC_134830.1:82964467-87964467 GCF_004210375.1 Tachypleus tridentatus
TTCAAACAATAAGACTACAGGCAGTTATTTGGTATGTTATGCACAAGGAGTGACTATGTCAATACTCATGAAAGATGGATAAAATGAGAATATCATCACTTTCTCTAGCCATTTCTAATGAATACACCCTATGTGAGATTTTAGAAATATAGATTTCTGACATACATAACTTGTTATACAGATGATCCTAGGATGTCTGCGTAACTGAAGTCAGTTATTTCTTATTGTTGACTTTCCACCATTGTTCAAAGGTTCAACTTATGTGTCTGCATTAGAACAACCAATATTGTAAGTGATTCTGGAATTAGGAAGATATTATACCTTTGAATGACTTCGTTCATTCCGCGTGTCTTCTTACAGAAAACATTCCTCAGACTTGCCAATTCTTTTAATTTTGCAGAAATAAAAGATTGTGTGATTCATACATGTATTATTGATTCGAATATTCGAGAATCTTGTACAAATTTAGAAAACAGGTGGGATTTGCACAATATATATTTAGCAATGTACGTTGTATGCATCATATTGAAACAAACTTTAATATTAAAATAAATGTATGACAGTAAAACCGTTACACGAGATTTGTATGATAAATGCGATGTATATTTCTCTTTCCCTTTCTATCTAGCTTTCCAGTGACAAGAATGTTACTGATGTACAGGGTAGTGCTTTTCTCATCCACCATTCCAGCAATTTCAAATCAACCCTTTCCTTTTTGGTTATCATGTCACAGGCTGAAAGATCGCCACTTTATTTATCAGACTGATATTTTATATGACTACAACTGAAAATTTATACTGGCATAACTTAATGTTATTCAATATGGCTTAACAATACATTGGTTGTTCATAATGATATACATTATTAAATGCTGCACCATCTATCTCCTGCATATCGTTCTCTTTTCTGGCTGTTATAATTGGATTTGACAGGAAGACGATCTTTCAGATTCATGATATAAGGCCATTGTCATACCTTTTTATGCCTCTGAATAATACCAAGAGTCTTTATAATCCTTAACCTTTTGATTTAACAAGACGTTTTTGTGAAGGTTTAGAGAGAAGATGGTTAATGATCACCTTGAAACAAACAACTTCCTCTCTCCTATACATATGATAAGAAAACCCATCCTCAAGAGGCAGCATTTTGTTTCGAAGCCTTATAACACTAAATGGAAGTTTGTTATTTTACTGAACCTTAATCCCTTTGGGTTACAAACCATATATCCATTTTTATTGATAACATTTTACTTTACAGACATTTTCATGCCTGTGTGGGTTTTATATTGTTCTGATCCTTCACACATAAACTTTGCTCTCATTTATTTGTTATGGTGGACCACAGAAATTAATTGACTCTCTGCGTGCATTTTTGCTTCTAGTGAGGCTTGCATCTTGATCTAACGCTCTACCTTGGAAGTAATGTTATTCCTGTGGTGACTGAAACAAAGTTTGTGGTACTTCTCTTTCACCATAAGCTAACATTTATTCCACACAATATGGAGATTTGTTGTTATAGGGTATTAAAAATTATTTGATTTCTCTCCTCTACTTGTAGGGGAGTGAATAGATGTTCCATGCTGAAGGTCTATTGTACCTTCATTTGATCAAAGCTGGACTATGGATCTGTGGTCTGTAGTGGGTTATTCAAGGGCTCTTTAAAAGTACGGTAACTATATTGGATAAATCAAAAACTTTGAAGCAATTAATAATAATATCTCATTATCATAATAATTATTATTAAATAGTTAAGTGACAAAAAATCCAAGATCATAACTTCAAAGCAAGATCTGGGACTAAAAAGGCCAGCTCTGTGCTACTGAATAACTTTAGATAATATAGCAATATATAAACATTTTAGCATAATACTTAACACAATAATATTATAGAGTAATTACAGTACAACACAACGTATTAAGGTAGGTATAGCCATCGTAGTGGCTGTACAAGTGAAAACTAAATTGTTCGATTTCTATTCTTGGAGACGTCGACGATAGAGTACTGACTTTGTTATTCAGAGGTCCAAGGCTCAAATCTCTGTCAAATCTGGAGTCTAATTTCATTTATCGTTTTATTTTTGTCACTGAGCACAGGACCTTTACCTCAACCAGAGACAAAGAAGGTTTTGGGTGGCAGGGCAAGGAGCAAGAAAATCTAGTGATTACTATTAGAAAGTATAGAATTATATGTATCCAAAAATCCAATCCATATAATTGTACTATATTTTTGTTGGATGTTATGTGCAGTCAAAAAGACATAGGGTTTTAGGTCAAAATTTCGTGTTTCTAAGTCAAATTATGCGACTTTTCTTCATTGTTTGTTTGAAGTTGGAGACCGTTTTCATTTTCAAAATGCGTTGCGTGCAGTCTCTATTTAGTAATGTAAGCGTTCTATTGAAACGTTTTCCGAAATTACTCAACTTAATTCCTCGGAGTAATAGGATTTTTTCTTTATACCTCTAACTGTTTTTCAATTGTGTAAAAATGTCACGAGATTGTTTGACAGCTGCGTGTAAATTGCTTCCTTTCAAAACACCAGTGCTTTAACCCTTTAATATATTTATTTGTTTTAGGCTATGATATACCAAGGAGATTGAAGTTAGGAAGAAAGACGTGTAGGAATATTTCATCGTTTAATTTCAATTTGTCATTGCTAAAATAACATGAGACATTGACAAGGTATTATATTTTAAAAGAAGTATGTCAATGTTTCGTATGTAACAGATATAATTTATATATATATTTAACTTTCAAACTTGAGATTTTGTAAAGGTATGCCATTTAAGGGAAGGGTGCTAGGCATACAAAAAGTATATTTTTAACTATTTAGCGACGGATATCAAACCAAAATGTGCTTAAAATCAATTATACATCGTGACTATGGTTACTTGCATTACAAATAAGTTTCAACTAGCGTCATGCAATGATAGTAATAAATATGCGTGACTTCATTTTTAAACTCCCAGAATATCATAGTTGAGTTTCAAAACTCACTCAGGCGAAACATTTCATACATGTTGTAACGATTTCCTATATGCCTTTCTTAAGCAGGGTATGTTAGTGTATATGACAACATATTTGCTAGCTTCCAAAGGTTTTCATTATAGGTGTCCCAGAAATATAACATTTCGTTTATAATAGAACTCTATCGGGCTAATAACATTAAAGAAACACGAAATATTCGTTAATGGTAGTCATTCAAAGCTATTAAAGTTTGTTAGTGTGCATAAATATAAGCTTATACTGTATGTCAGTAAGATAAATACACGTTTTCTGCCATTATGATAGACTTAGCACATTCAAAAGATATTATGAATTGCTTGACATAAGGCTTAATGTTTTTTATTCTTGGTTTTAATATCTGCCGTAAGATGATAGGTTTTGCTTGTTTGTTTTGGAAATTCGCACAAAGCTACTCGAGCGCTATCTATGCTAGCCGTCCCTAATTTAGCAGTGTAAGACTAGAGAGAAGGCAGCTAGTCATCACCACCCACCTACAACTCTTGGGCTACTCTTTTAACAACGAATAGTGGGATTGACCGTAACATTATAACGCCCCCACGGCTGAAACGGGCGAGCATGTTTGGCGCGACGGGGTTGTGAACCCGCGACACTCAGATTACGACTCGTTCGCCTTGACACGCTTGGCGATGCCGGGCTAAGATGATAGGTTTCACCACAACATCATATTAATGGTATAAATTGTAACATATTGTTTAACGCTTATTAAAAGTTTGTTGAACTTGATTTAAAATAAATATTATGTAATTAAACCATTAAAAAATAAAAGTATCCAAAATGATGTATGTAAATACACAAAATATTAGCACTACATAGATAAAAACAACTCATTTCTAGGTATGCATTAAAAGGCCTCTATAAGCAAATGAAATTTCATCTTAATCTTGTAATTAATAAACCAGGTAATTATAAAGCAGTATTGTTTCTACTTGTAAAAAAAAAAGGCTTCAGCTTTAACAATATATTTTTGATCTCATACAATAAAGATATTTATGTGTTTTCTATGCAAGGAATTATTAAATGGAAAACAAATTAAGTTTGTTTAGTTTTTAAAGTGTTCTTGCAGGGACAGCCTTTATAAGTAAGTGTAAACGAAAATTAAAACAAAAAGAGATTCCCAGTACCACAGCGGCATGTCTTCAGGATAACAACGCTAGATACTTGGAAACTCTGTAGTTAACTAAAAACAAAGAATAACAAAAAATGCTTTAAACTTGCATTGACATACCAAAAACGAAATATAATTGATTATAAAAACAGTCAGTTTGCATGCCATAATATTATTGATAATCATACAATAATCGTTTTCAGACTAATGGGAGATACCACAAGTAAAAATTCCAGATAATAATAATAATTGAAACCCAGTAAGATATTTCAATTGTGCTCGTTTATAGCACTACTAGTAAAACCATATGTTCCATACCCAATTTTCTTCTTTTTTTCTTGGCCTACTTTTCAAAACACAGAAATTAATTTTACAAATTAAACACTAGCTCTGAGATTTTCCTCTGCGTGCAAACTAGATGGCCTGGCATGGTCTAGCGCGTTAAGGCGTGCGCTTCGTAATCTGAGGGTCGCGGGTTCGCGCCCAAGTCGCGCCAAACATGCTCGCCCTCCCAGCCGTGGGAGCGTTATAATGTGATGGTCAATCCCACTATTCGTTGGTAAAAGAGTAGCCCAAGAGTTGGCGGTGGGTGGTGATGACTAGCTGCCTTCCCTCTAGTCTTACACTGCTAAATTAGGGACAGCTAGCACAGATAGCCCTCGAGTAGCTTTGTGCGAAATTCCAAAACAAAGCAAACTAGATCGTTTCTTTTGCTTTGTTTTGATTGTTGTCACAGCCGACAACACTGTCTCACATAAGTATTTTAATGTGAAAATATGTTTCTCTTGCTTTTCTTGGCATATCAGGGTATTATCTAGGAACGAGCACCCAGCAGTTTTCAAGTAATTTTGACTTGAACTGTGAAGAGTTTTATTACTGGATAGTATCATGAACTTACCTTGAGCTTCCATTACCAGATCAGAAGTTATATTGCAATTTAGTAGCTTTCTGGTCTAGTTGTGTTCTTCCGTTAATTTTTGGAATTGATTTGTAAGTTGATACTGACAATCCCAGCAACAACACTGCAAATAAAACTGTGAGTTAATTCATTTTCTTTCAAGAATTCATTGAAGCAAGCAAAAATTTTACTCTTTCCACATCTCAAACGCATTTTTCCACAACACACTTTTTTCGAAATCTAGACACTGTCATTCAGCGACAAGTCTTGAGCTTATCGAAAATATATGCTAGGTAGCACAGCACTAGAAGTATCTTTTCATCCATAAATTATACTACTAATGTGAGGCTGTAAATTACACTGGATATACGAAGTTCATCTTTCAGCTCTCTAATGGTACAGCAGTATGTCTTCGAACTTACAATGCTAGAAACCGGTTTCGATATCCGTGATTGGCAGAACACAGATAGCTCATTGTGAAGTTTTGTGCTTAATTACAAACAAACAAATCGTCTTTCAGCTACACATTGCGACTGAATACCTTCCCTCTATACACATCTATATGCAGCAGGAGGCTTGTTTTACGTGAATTTCATTCTCTACAAAGATTGGAAATCAGTTTGCTGTTTAAATTTCTTAATTTCATAACATTCACAGCATTTTGTAATATTTTGTTTGCTTCGAGCTGCGATTATTTTGTAGTTAGTGCTTCCCTATATATGATGCAATATGTAAATTTTACACCTGGAGCAAGAGTACTTACTTTGGCTATGAACCATTTCTTGTTGCCATAAATACAACTGTCCCATCGTTGCATACTCTACTTATAATCCAACAAAGACTGTAGCGAAAAACGCATCAAGAGGAGAGACGTTGTCTTCCCCTGTAACTCTCTCTCCCAGTGCTTAGAAAACAGAAACTCTTGACACAATTCCTCTTCGTAACAGTGTCGTGTGAATATCAGAAGTTGAAATAAGATTGCAGCATCTGTGGTTTTATCAAGTACCATGGCAAATTTCACAGGGTTCTGGATGTGGTTTCAGTTGCATTTTTTGTCAGTAAAGATTACATCGATAAACCTCGAGAGAGTGTCACGTGATAAAGAAATAGATTTGAATGCTTCACTATATTTTTCTCCAGGCATGATCTCAGATATTTTTATCACAGCAGGAAAACTAACACCTTTCTTATATTTTGTATTTTCGTGATTTCAAGAAGATTTGAAGGTCTTTGCCGGACCAGTGACCTACTTTTAAAGCAAACTACTTCGTCGTTTCCTTTAATTGAATTGTTACTTGAATAACTCTACAGAATTACCCACGTACTTAGGATGAGTTTCCAAATGCTTTATCAGTTTTACTTGAAAAACATGCTGTCATTATCTAAAATTTTCGCATTATTATTGTCCCTATTGGAAATTAAAAAGTAAATGATATTTAAATTTTAAAAGTTCTAAATTTTGTATAATATGAAATCTTACTGTTCAAGCAAGCAAAAATTGTCCGTCTTACCTTCTAGAGTTTCTCTTGCAGGACTCGCAGGTAAAATGAAGTGCTCAGGGTTTGTCTTGATACCCGAAAGGCATGTCGAAATGTGCCTTATAGGCTTCATACAATTTAGCAGATGCTGTCACAGAATACTTTGTCGCTCTTGATATATTGACCACATACACAGTAGAATGCGTTTGGAGAATGCTTGCAGTTTTTCTTGTCACTTCTGATAAAATCAGATATGTCTACGTGTTCACTCAGGCAGCTAGAACTAAATTGAAATGGTAAGTGGTGAGCTCCTGTATATATATATATATTTTACTATGGAAAGTTCTAGAAAATTCTAAAAGGTTCTTGAAAATTCTCGCAAGTTCTTAAAAATTCTTGTAATTTCGAGAATATTCTCCATCAGCCACTCAGCACTGAATCTATCTGAAATGTTCTGGAAAATTTCATTATCCAGGTCACAAAAGCAAAGTTTGAAGAGAAAAATAGGTCTTTTCCATTTACTCTAAACATAAACAATTGAGAAATAACACTTTCTGCCACGAACAACAAAGAGTAAAAATTTTGTTACATAGTGTTATTTATAATTAAACATATATATATATATACAAAGATGTTAAAGAACAAAGAGTAAAAATTTTGTTACATAGTGTTATTTATAATTAAACATATATATATATATATATATATATATACATATGAGCGCAAAAAATATTCACCATTTATATTGAAGATACATATCTGAATTTGTACTACATTTGTAAAAAAATTTTAGTTTAAAAGCAAACATACATTTTATTAATTTTTAAAGATAAACTTAAGTAGTATTTTCTTGCAGCCTATTACGAAAGCAGTAGTATTAATTGTAAAATTAAAGGGTGAGAGTTGTGAATAAAGTGATGATCTTATAGCTTCCAAGGGCATATTATTTTAAAGCATTTTCATATTCTACTCCCTTACCTTGGTTTAAAGGTACATCTGAAACTTTGTAACACTAAAGGCCGGGTTTCGACACCCATGGTAGGCACAGCACAGATAGCTCATTTTATAGCTTTTCACTTAAGAACAAACAAACAAAATTTCCCCCTCTGTATTTCGGAATGGCTTGTATGGGCAAGAACATTTTTAATAATAAAGCAGAGAACAATGTTTCGACCTTCTTAGGTCATCTTCAGGTCAAAACGTTGTTCTTTGCTTTATTTGTAAAAGTGTTAATATCCGTACAAGCTGTTCTGAGATCCTTTTTTTTATTTCAAATGGGTTTCTCGTCATCAAAAATTTTTCCCTCTTAATTTGTGTTACATAAACTTTGTTGCTATTCAAATTCAGTTGCTAGGATACTGTGATTCAATAACTTGGAACACTAGAAAACGCTATAGTTCTACGTTAATTCATTTTACACGGGTCAACAACAAAACAGATCTTATCACACAAAAGAATTCTGGTAACTCGCATTTTCCATTAATACTTATGCACGTCCACATCTGGAACATTTTAAAGACTTGGGAACAAGAGTTTGTACTTAACGTATTTTCGCTACTTACCTGAACGACTTAAAGCCACTAAATTTATACGAAAATATTTTTTTCTTGTAAAAATATACTTCTTGAGACTTCAGGTTTTTGCGTCTAACGATATCAGGTGAGCTTTTTTAAATCAATTATTTTTTTGTGAATTTGAGAAGACTTCACTCATAAAAACAATTAAGAAAAATAAATTTGATCAATGTTTTCATGAAGCAATGAATTCTTAAAATCAAGCAAAGTGTTTCTCAAACATTGGTCTCGAAGTTATGTTCCAGGTTTCACAAAAATGGGTGAAAAATATGATTTATAGAACAAAAATATTTTCGATGAAATTAAATTTATTTGATTAAACATTTAATTTTGGAAAACAGCTTATTATGTACACGTAATATTTTTTTTTTCGAAATAAGTAACATCGATAGGATTGGGAGTCCGCGAAAACAAATGAGATCAAAATGAATCTTCAACTTACTAAAGTTTGAGATCTGCTACTAAGTTTGTCTTGTAATAATCAATAATTAAAGTAAAAAAAATTATCAGATATTAAAAACGTTATTACAGTAATGTTTATAGTATGGATGACGTAAATGTTGTTTTATTTTTTATATTTTTCTAAGGCATAGCATATTTCATTATTTCTAATCGCATTTGGATCCAGAGCTGTGAAGCGATCTTTTGAAATTATGGTGTGTATAAGACAGTTACCCCGACCGTTTACAAATTCAACACATTATGTTGCTTATAATTTATATTCTCGTTTTCCTATGTTTCAATACACAACGACTTAGGTGGTTCTATGGTCAATGTGCAAGGCTATGTTTCTGTCTATATGTAAAAACGGCTGGTATGGATAGAGAAAGCTCAATGTGGAGGAGCGAACAACGTTTCGATCTTCTTTGGTCATCGTCAGGTTTACAAAGAAAAAAGGAGGTAACTGACCGATAGCTGACCACATGTTTCAAGGAGGTTGTGTAATTGAGTGTAGGAATGTAGAGGGCGTGTTTAGGCGTTGGATTATATTTATTAATATAGGTACAAAGGTGTTCCTTTGTATTGGTTTATCTTGCGCTTGAGTTGTTGCATAAGTAAGTCTTCTTTAATTTTGCGTTTGTTTATGTTTGTTTCTTTATTTAGTATTTGTGTGTTTTTTATAGTAATGTTGTGTCTATTTGATTTGCAGTGTTCGAAAACATGTGAATGTGACTTCGCGTTCTTTGAATCTGGTTTCCATTTTTCTACTTGTTTTTCCAATATAGAAGTCGTGGCAGTTATCACACTGTATTTTATAAATAATGTTGGTGTTGTGTTTCTCAGACTTGATTTGTGCGCCTGGTTTTTGAATAAATTTGGTATTAACTGGAATGTCATACTTTATTACTAGTTTTTGCCAAATGCCGGTTATTATTTTGCTGATATCGGGAATATATGGTATACACAACCGCCTTCAAACATGTGGTTAGTTATCGGTCAGTTATCTCTTTCTTTCTTTGTGAACCTATCAATGACCGATGAAAGTCGAAACGTTGTTCACTCCTCTACATAGAGCTTTCTCTAACCATAACAGCCGTTTTTACACAGAGATTTTTCTCTACAAGTGGGCCTGGCATGGCCTAACGCGTAAGGCGTGCGACTCGTAATCCGAGGGTCGCGGGTTCGCGCCCGCGTCGCGCCAAACATGCTCGCTCTCCCAGCCGTGGGGGCGTTATAATGTGACGGTCAATCCCACTATTCGTTGGTAAAAGAGTAGCTCAAGAGTTGGCGGTGGGTGGTGATGACTAGCTGCCTGCCCTCTAGTCTTACACTGCTAAATTAGGGACGGCTAGCACAGATAGCCCTCGAGTAGCTTTGTGCGAAACTCCAAAACAAACAAACAAACTCTACAAGTGGGTTTTCTCGTCATCACAACGATTGTGCGAGAAGTGTAAGTCTTTGTTTTTTTATATATTTTTACTTATCTATACAACCTTATGTCTGAACTAAAATACAATTCACCAATATTAACTACATACGCTCATACGATTCTAAAGAAACTAAGAAACTTACAACAAAAAATTATCACCACAAGAAATGACATCTATTTCATTCAACAATTTAGAAAGGAACAACTAACCCCTAACTTTGAAAAGGTAAAACTGTGAAAAAATTTTAATCAATGTTTACAGAAAATTTACAGAAAAAAATACTTAAAGCCATGTTAAATACGAAATACAAAGAACTACATGACTTACAGAAACAAAAAAAAAATGAATCTTGTCCGTCAACTGACATGCTACATTAAACCAGAGATTTACGTACTTATACAACGAAACATAAACCAAATCAACACCAGGAATGATAGGGACAAAATGGTCTGCCCCAACAAAAAACTAGAGAAACTAAAATGCAAACAACAGAAAAGACACCACGACAAACCATTGACTAACCTCATAATTAACAGATTCGACCAACAATTAAACATAGACGAGATACATCTACTTGATAAAGGACTCAACTTCACAATAGCACCTAAGTACATTCCAACCTTAGAAATTAAAAAAATATTTAGAAGATCTAGTTAGGAGACTTGTGATACTTTCCACAGAAAACAAACACAAGAAAACAATTTCGACAATTTTTATTGACATCCAACAGCCAAACTTCCCAGAAAAAAATAAAAATTTATATTTTCCAGAAACACCTAAAACAACATCTTAAACGATTTTTTTCAAAGAACTTTCTCACAAAACCATCAACATAATTTCGCAAAAGAGGAAACTAAAAGAAAACCTTACCAAAAGATTTATTAATCCTATTAAAAAATCTATAACAAGACAAAAACATTAAAATTCTAAAATGAGATAAAGGATAAACAGGAAACAGATAAATACTTTAGTCATAATGAACACGAATGAATAAATCCTAACAATTAAGAACATCCTATCAGACACAAACAAATTTAAACCAATACACACGAATCGCAGCTAAATAAAATACTACTAAAATGAAAAACCCAACACAATCTCAAAAACACTTTATTTCTACCAACGCAAGACCGACTCACGCACACCACAAATATAAGGCATCCCCAAACCTCATAAACCACATTGTCCACTACGACCAATAATGTCCACATATGAATTGTTTAATTATAATCTTGGTAAATACATAAAATAGACATTCTCCAAATATGCAACATCATCGAGCTCATTCATCAAAGACTCTTTTAATTTCAAGTCTAATCTTAATCAATTTAACCATAAAGTCTCAATGGCCAGTTTCGATGTCATATCTCTCTTTACAGAAGACCCAACTGCTGAAGCCTGCAAGATAGCCTTAGAACTCTATATCCGAGACCCTAACCCATCAATAGGCATTCCCAGCAACCAATTAGCAATCCTCATGATGAAGACAAACTTCATGTTCAGCAACCACAACTACATACAAACAAATGGCCTAAGTATGGGCAACCAAGTATCATCAGTTCTAGCCAATATTTTTATTACACAAGTTGAAACATAAGCAATTAACACAGCATTACATCCACCACTATAATGGTAGAGATATGTAGGTGACACGATTGCGGGATTCACATCTACAGAACACACACTTAATTTTTTAATCACTAATAATCGTGATTATTAGTTGGGATAACTCTATATATCCCAACATTAACTTCACACGTGAACAGGAAGAAAGCAATCAAATATCATTTCTTAACCTCAAAATTACAAGAAACGATACACAGTTTAAAATAGAAATCCACCGAAAAATCACCCATACTGGACTATACATTCCTTGGGACTCAGTACATGAAACAAAACAGAAACTCAACCAACTAGAAACCAAATAAACACAACCATAAAACTATGCACACTAGATACAATTAACGATGAATTAGACAAAATAAAACGATACTTCATCAACATCAATAAGTTTCCTCCAAAGACCGTAGAAAACATTATACGCACACACCTAGACAAAAAGCAAAATCAACTAAAAGAGTAAATATACCCCATGATTAAAAAAAATCACGAAACCATATACCGCTGCATACCATATATTTCCAACATCAGCAGACAAATATCCAACATTTGGCAAAAACTAGTAAAAATATGACATTCCAGTTAATACAAATTTATTCAAAAACCAGGCACAAAACTAAGGTCTATACTATATAAAACTACACTGAGAAACACAACACCAACATTATTTATAAAATACAGTGTGATAACTGCCACGACTTCTATATTGGAAAAACAAGTAGAAAAATGGAAACCAGATTCAAATAACACAAAAAGTCACCTTCACGCGTTTTCGAACACTATAAATCAAATAAACACAACATAACCATAAAAAACACCTAAATACTAAATAAAGAAACAAACGCAAAATTAAAGAAGACTTACTTATACAACAACTCAAGCGCAAAATAAACCAATACAAAGGAACACCTTTATACCTATATTAATAAATATAATCCAACGCCTAAACACGCCCTCTACATTCCTACACTCAATTACACAACCTCCTTGAAACATGTGGTCAGCTATCGGTCAGTTACCTCCTTTTTTCTTTGTAAACCTGACGATGACCAAAGAAGATCAAAACGTTGTTCGCTCCTCCACATTGAGCTTTCTCTATCCATACCAGCCGTTTATACATATATATATATTTCTCCACAAGTGGGTTTTCTCGTCATCAAGGATGTTTCGTGTTCCGTCACCACTAAAGCAAACAAACAAACAAAAATCAACGTTATGCATTTTGGGTCATGAGTGCTTTATAAGAGTATCAGTGAAATTTTACTATTCTTGCTGGTAAGAGCAGCCAAGCTGAACAAGAGAGTCCAATAATGGCGGTGGGTGTTGTTAACTCGCTGTTTTCCCTGTGGTCCATTACTTTTAAATTAGCGATGACTAACGAAGACAAGCTTCTTGCAGTTTTCTGCGAACTCCAGATGTAACAAGTTTTCTGTGTAAGTTTAATCACTGACTGCATCTAATTTAAGATGTCGCTTGACGTTACATAAGTTCAAGCTGGAGGGGGTACCCGTTCCTTGGACAAAAGTTATGTAAATTCATGATTAATGTACATTGTTATCTTAGGACTTGAATAGTTTCTTCATTTTATACGTAATTATGAAAAAGAAACTAATAAAATCTGCAAAACATAAAATGTTTTCCTATGTTTCGGCACGAACCCAACACACTTTCATGTCAAAGAACCCAAGAACTAAATTTGGTAAACGTTCATTCTCACGCTGCGAAGTAGTTACGTGGACATACAACAGACAGAGCTGTTATGTTTATTTAGATGTAGTTTCATTGTAAGCAATGTCAGAAAGGTGTTTTAATCTGTGCTAAGATAATTCCATTTATAATTCTTGTAATCATATTGTGATAAATCTTTTACCATTATCTATTTATCTATCTATCTATATAAACCACAAAAAATATGTATGTCTGTCTCTTTCTACGTTTACTAACTACTCGTAAGTCGTTGGGTCAATCTCTTCTTGTTACAAGCTATCATCCCAAAAATGTATTATCAAGATTGCTAGTACGAGTATTAGCATTAGCACTTTTATTAAAATAAAGTTGATATGTTGTTTTGTACTCTAATTTAATTACAGTGCTAATACCCATAGTAGCTCTTTTGAGAATACGTTTTACTTCAAGTGGGTTTCCCGTCATCACGAAGGGGCATGCTAATGAGGATTAAAACCCTTCCACTCGCATTATTGTTGTTATTGAGGATTTATTATATCTGATGTAACTTAGGAACATTTACAGATGGCGTTACTTCTATATGAAAAACATTATTAATTTTTCTATAACACAACATTGTTAGAAAACATCACATTGTTAGGAAAACAATAACAATAAGGACGTGGTGGGGGTTTAGATGGAGGTTTAAATGTATTTCGTTTTTGAAGCAGAATGAAATATAACCAAAAGCGGTCAGAAACTTCTGTTTCTTTTCATTCCACTACTCTGTTATAGGGTTAAGAGGCACCTAACTGTTGCTCGGATGACCACATTCGTGACGAATGTTACAACTCTATGGATCAGCGTAGGTTGTTTTTGTGTTGATTATGCCATTGGTCGTGGGTTAACAGTGGGATCGACATAAGATCTGCCCTGAGTCATTAAGGTTGGTCGAAGGTTTGTCAGAATCACTCGAACAGAGAGTTGTGTCCTTTGGTTAGTCTGCTGGCTCAGGTTCCTGTTGGATTGGTTGACATTGTTGGATGAGGCTTCCATAGGCCTGATGTTGCCGGTAGTTTATTCATTTGAATGAGTTTATTCCTCTTGAAGATGATGACTTGCGAGAATTTGGGGCATCCCTGTATTACGCGGTGTGTGTTCCACCACAATTGGTGCAGGACGTTTCTTCTCTCTTTTGGTAGCATAAGTTAACTGGTGAAGTCCACTGCATCTGACGCATTTGGAAGATGCTGTGTAGGCTGCACAGTTTGTCGAAATTTCTAGAGTTGCAAACTGGAGCATTTGTTTGGTGCTGACTGTTTGAAATTTTCTGTTGGACGTCGTTGAAGTCAGAGGGTGATTTCTTCTTTGATATGGTAGTCGGCTTGAGATTGTCACAGAGGAGAGACGTTGGTTGTCTAATCTTAAAGGACTGACTTTGAACATTGTAGGCAGGGCACACAAACGCCTTATATATCTCGATGAAGGAAAATTGCTACTATTGCAGTAATACATGAACTCAGCTGAAGGTTCTACTCCAACACTCACAATAAGTCTGATATATTAAAAGCCGTTTTTTTTATACTAAGTTTCTACTTTGACTTGTGAACTTTGAATTTCAGCCCATGAGACACTTTTTCAGCCAATTACCGCTGAGTAATTAATCATATGAAAAACTGTAGTAGGACATTAAGAGATGGATATTGAAAGTGGGTTACAGAAAGTACTTCTACTGCCACCACCTTTTCATACAAAATCACTCTTAGGTGAAAACGAATTATATAATAATGTTTATAAATAAATGGTGTTACTCTAAGGATTTGTTTTTGTTTATCAGAATATCCACAAACACGTTTTTAAGTTCATAACTCTGATAAAGTACAGGTACCTCAGCTCTTAAATATATGTAAGGCTTAACTCTCTAGTCTAATTAAAAAAATATATTGGCCCTTCACTTAAGAGCGTTTTAAGACATGTTTTTATTTGGGTTAATGTACGCTTTGTTTGAAAGAAAAACAATATTATCGTGATTGTAAGTTATCGTAACTAACTGTACAATAACTTATTTGTTAGTAACTATGATTCCTAATTTTTTTAACATACTGTTTAAAAAATAAAAGCTCTCCTAGAAAAAATACTATTTCATAGCATTCTGATTTCACAGGTTATAAAAATTTATATAGCATATTCCTGCAAGTCTGGTATCCATGGAGCATAAACAATAACAAATGACGAAAACAAAACTTCTGTCAGCAGCGTTTGTGAAAATTCTGTCTAATATTGAATGATTAGTTATCAGAGTTACGGCAGAGATTATGGCCTCATTGAATTAGCCTCACATTGATATGCTTTTCTGTACCTCTGACCAAAATGGAATTTATTTATTTTTAATACATCTATTAAATGTAATAACACTGTACACAAAACAATTGTAAAAGTTAAGTGTCAATTTTTATGATATTGATAGATGTAACAAAACTGCTGTTCCTAAAGAAAAAA
Source organism: Tachypleus tridentatus (assembly GCF_004210375.1). Lineage (NCBI taxonomy): Eukaryota > Metazoa > Arthropoda > Merostomata > Xiphosura > Limulidae > Tachypleus > Tachypleus tridentatus. Next base: position 82,980,200 of record NC_134830.1, read on the forward strand.
ATAGTAACTATAATGCAGATGAAAAAGAAAGATAAACGAAATGAGGAAAAGCGTTTTCCTCACTATTGTAACAAGCAGTACCACTATTGTGATTTTACCTATAAATAACGTTTTTGTAAACTGAAGCTTGTTATATACATCTATCAAATCTATCCACCTCATACTCCTTTGTTCACTTTACACATTATTTATAAAGGTACTTCTACTGAAATATACACTAGTTGTTGTGTAGAGACTCGGTTTAAACTGTTTTCTATAGTAGTTACTCCAGTAGGCTTTTGTATTAATAGGGAGAGTTTGAATGTCATATTTTCTAAAGATATACAATACTTTTGTGATGGATATATTGTGTACATAGAGAATAATTTTCTGGAAAGTAGAAATGAATCCGATAATGTTACGAAGCAAATTCCCTAACTATGATTGGAGAATTCAGAATAACAACTACGACTGTAAGCAGTTGGTGCTTTTGAAATAATCTGGCGTTTATAGTAAACTTTAAAAGTGTGAAAAATTGCTTTCTAGCCCAACACATACATATAAGCAAATTCTTATTCAAATACGCTTTCTAGAATTAACAGACAACAAACAGTATCGTGTTATCAAACTTTACTGTTAATGATAAAGTTAATAATATATAATTATAAATATTTAACTTTATCTATCATAAAGCTACTTTATTGAAGTTTTGGTTCTTCCCTTTAGAAATATAGTCGCGTGATTGATGAAGAACACTGGAGTTTTCTGTATTTCTGGTCCAAGAGGAAATAGTACCTGGCCCCCAGAAAATATCGATAATCACGTGAGGGTTGCTCTCGAGCAGGTAACCATTTGTTTTATCATACACATTCTGTACTGTAGCCATTATATTTATAAATTGATGCTCAATTTTTTCGTTAACTAAAATGAAGACAATACACATAAAAATATTTATCAAAACTTAGATTTTCTTTTTAAACAACTGTTAATTATTCATAGTATGTAAAGAGAGAGAAATAATTCAATGCCAGAACTTTTGTTTACATTTTTTTCTATTCTAAAATAAAAACTGCAAAGAAAATCCGTTAGATACACAAGTATCTCTAGTAAATAGCTTCGTAAAAAATAGGCTTTAGAATAGGAAACTTTTCATATATAATACACGCACAACACAATATACGTAAGTGAATAATCAAAAGGAACTTTGCGTAAGTTTTCATTCTAATAAGACAAATTCAGTAATATAAAAATATATGCTACTTTAAAATAGCTGTATTTATAGCACACATATAAAAAGCTGTAAAACGATAGGAATTTGTAAAAGCTTACTATAAGTGTATATTGTATAAGGCAATATTAATAAGTTTAAGATGTGCCCAGTAAAACGTATATTGACATAATTGTTCAGTAATAAAAACCTATGTGCAAAATAAATATTATAAAGCTACCTGTAACTATCCAGTTTTCATGAAAATAATAAAGTGCCAAGAGCAATAATCTGAATATTTAAGCCGAGAGTTAGTCGTCAATGATACATGTCCCGTAGTAAGATTTTTTAAACTCTTACTTAATAAGATAAAGTGATATATAGGTCTTATGTTCAGTAAAAGGTTTGCAGAATAAGCACTAGTAACAAAAAGCTATACATAGTCTTAAAGCCGAATGAAAAAAAATATAATATAGTAAGACACTGCATAGAAGTACGAAATAAACTAAATATAAATGTGAGATAGAAAGATAAAAAGAAATTGTTGACATAGTTAAAATAGCTGTGAAAAGTTCTTGTAAAAGGCACATCAGAATTAAGTAATTAGAATCTGTTTGTAGGTTTTAAATAAAAAACTAAATGTACATAAGTAAGATATATACATTTTAATTTTCAATGTATTTGCATTGTACTTAAGGAGATAGTAAACACAAACCTCAGTTAAAGTAGTTAATAAATACGGTTACCCCTTTAACTGGTACTGAAATTTACTATTTTATAGAATGTTACACATAACATCTATATACTTAATTCTGTATTAGTCATATTATTAGGAGGTTCTAAAAAGTGGAAGTTGGTGAATTAATGACACTATTAATTGATTAATAGAAAGACAAAACATTAGATATCTTGAAATATTCTCTCATAACTCATTAACATGTGGAAACAAAATTGGTGTCATTTGATATACAAAATTTACAACTTTCAAAATTAACAAAAATGAAATAGAACATCTCGTTAATAAAAATATTTCCTTAATTGTAAATTGTTTGGAATTTAATAAAAATAGTGTAAATATAATCTTTACTGACAAAATATTGGTATTAATACAAAACTGTTCTCCGCTGTGACAGCGGTAAGTCTTCGGACCGGACTTACAGCGCTAAAATCAGGGTTTCGAATCTCCTCGGTGGACACAGCAGTTAGCCCGATGTGGCTTTGCTATAAGAAAACACACAAGCAAAAGAGATTTTTTTATGAAAATGGCATAATTTTCAAACAGATAATCACGCACTTGAAAATAAATAAAACCTAAGGCAGGAAAATTTTGCTTTGATGTATAATTTAAAAGTCTATGCACTATAAAATATAAAACCAATAATTTTGTATTGTTATGTGTATAAACTGTACAAACCTGACAATTAAGAAAATAAGTCTAAACTCATTGCTTGTTATAGGATAAAATTGGGCCTTTAATCTAATTTCCAACTTTCCTGATTAACTGAGCAGAAACTTTCTCAAGAATAATTCAAACAAATCATCGTTTTCTTTTAAAATTTTTGGTGAAGATACACAAGGACTATCTACTCAAATCACTAACAAAGTGGATGGAAAATTTTCAGTACCCATCGCAAACTCTTAGACTACACTAATCTGTACAAATATGTACAAGGAACTAAAGGGCGAAGCACGTTTTACTATTTTGTGCCAATAGCCATGAACGTTAAATCTTGAGATTCACAGTCAAGAAAACTAACTAGTAGCATCAATTGGTCTTACGTTAACGTTTAAAACTACCCTTGAATAATTTGTCCAAGTCCGTAAAAAATTTAAATCTCATAAAAAGTAAACTAATTATATCAACCGCAATTAAATTTGTGTGAAAAGCTGATATTTCATATTTGATGACATTGGATTTTTCATGTAGATAAACTACGAGTTGTAGCAGCATAACTGATCTAACAATAATTAATTATACGAACAAGTGTGTTTGTATGTGTGTTTTTCTTATCGCAAAGCTAAAATCAGGCTATCTGCTGAGCCCACCGAGGGTAATCGAACCCGTGATTTTAGCGTTATAAATCCGTAGACTTACTGCTCTACTAACGGGGGGCGATATGTGTGTTTGTTTGTTTTGAATTTCGCACAAAGCTACTCGAGGGCTATCTATGCTAGCCGTCCCTAATTTTGTAGTGTAAGACTAGAGAGAAGGCAGGTAGTCAACACCACCCACCGCCAACTCTTGGGCTGCTCTTTTACAAACGAATAGTGGGATTGACCGTCACATTATAACGCCTCCAATACTGAAAGGGCGAGCATGTTTGGTGCGACCCGGATTCGAACCTGCGACTCTCGTATTAAGAGTCCAACGCCTTAACACACTTGGCCATGCCGGGCCTAGGGGCGATATGAACAATTACATGTTTTGCGATTTTGGAAAATTAAAAGGTGTAATAGTACAAAATCAATTAAGTAAGTAAATTTGACTAATTGTATATTTTTATCCTAGATTTACGAAACTGAAGGGAAAATCTGCAATTTATAATCATCAGAATATATAGGTTTGTACAGTTTACACACATAATTTCATAAAATGTCGGTTTTATATTGTATAAGGCATAGACTTTTTGTATTATATATCAGAAGAAAACTCTCATGCCTCAGGTTCTATATATTTTCAAGTGAATGATTGTTTGAAAATTTCGATATTTTCATAAAAACCTCTTTCGTATTCATAACATTATTTTGTCAGTAAACATGAAAATTCAGTAGGTAGTATAAAACTTCAATATAACATCAATTTTTATAATATTGTTTATTTTAAATAATTAATGTCATATATAAAAGTGAAATATTTAGTCACGTAAATTATTTTGTTAATAAAGCATTTGACATTTATTCAAATATTTTAATTTTAGATATTTTTTCATATAAAAAGATAAATTCAAAAATATGCAATAATTATCTATAAAAATGATCTTGTTCGTTTTATTTGTTTAAATTTCCAGTTAAAGTGCTTTCTTCAGTAAATTAAATAGAAAATATTTCAAATATAGATTATAGAAGTTATATGGAGCCTTTATATTTTGTTTCTATGACAAAAATATCAAGGCTATCCCCCGAAATTCCTAATTTTGATAAATCTAACGTGAGATAAGGTAACAGTAACTTGTACTTTACCACCCACAGTCAACGCTAAGGGACTGACTGTCACTCTTATAAATCATCCACAGCTCAGATTGCGTGAAATGTGTTGTGGTATCGCACGGATTAGAACACGATCGACAGCTCCAAAATCCAAAGATTTAACTATGATATGATGATATTTACTTGTTTATTTACACAAGTCTAAGAAATAATTAGTCAAAAACTTTTTGTCTATTGTTTTACTTCTAAAATCAAAATCAAGGTGGTTTACTTTTAGGTTTAATAAGGGAATCATAAGAGAAGAAGCAATATGGCAGCTGTAATATACCAGAGCGATATGAAATGTCATTGAGTAATATATCCTTTGTAATAACATATCATTTGTCACATGGCTGCCTGACCAAATAACAAAAGATAATAGCCGCAAGTGACTGTTAAAACATAACAAAACAATATGACCTACCATTTGAGCAAGTTTTTCTATATCCTATGATGTATAAACATATATAGCAATCATTAGGAGTTATAAACTGTCGGTTTGGCTAACGTGGCATCAACAAATAAGGTGACTGGTTATTCCTGCTACTGTATTCTTTATTGTAAATTTTGATAGAATGCTCTTCTTTGAGCGGACAGTCTTTTGCTTCACCAGTTGGACATCTCTTAACTTGTTAAGCTCTGCAGATAATTTCAGATTGATTTTTATTGCGTTTTGATTACAAAATTACATGAAACTTCACGATAAATTCTTCTCTGATGATATCAGCCACTACATGGAGCAGTAATGTGTAAAAGAATGCTAACATGGAGGAGTTTTTTTGAGGTTTTCGTGAAGATGACTGATCATATCAAGAAAAACACTTTGTAAGAAAAAAGCCACAAGTTGTTCTTTAGTAGTAATGTAAGCTGACTAGAATTCCCTGGCTTTCTTCAGCAGCAGGATCAGCGGTGCTTACACCTACCAAACATCTTCTCTAAGTTTTGTTGTTATCTTAGCTAAATGACACCCTGCTGTAGGGGGCTTGTAAGACTTTCCAATATATTGTGTCACAATAGGCTGTTTTTGACTCTAATACCAAGCTCCATCACTGCTTGATCAGACGTTATTTGTTCAGCCAGTAAAACAATTATTCGATATGCTTCATGGTCTGTCAATATTTCACTCATTGTGAAACGATTATTCTTAAAATGTCAGGTTTCGTTGACCAATAATTCTGTTTGGATACTCAAAATGCATTACTCACTAAAATTTGGTACAATGAAATATTGTGTTAAATTTGCCCTAAGACTACATAGATTGTTATGTGTTATAATTGATCTCGGACGAGTCTACGATTTATTATGTTATATATTATGAATTCAAATAGCCAGATAAGTCAGTTTTAATTTAGAAGTTAATTATACTTTTCAAAAAAAAGAAACGCAAAAGGCATATTTTTTTATTTTAAATATATGTAATAACGTTACAAGCTCAGAGTATGTGATGTTACACGTGTTAAGGCACTGATTGTCAGACCAAAATGACAATAAAAGTTGTGCACTTTGAAAACGGAAGAAAACAACGGATTTTTCGCCAAAACGCATTCGTGTCCAATAAATTTGTTTGAGAGATCTGCATGTTCTGCAAGTGCAACATGTGCAAAATCCTATAAAAGTGACGGGTTCTCGGTTTCAATAGCTCAGTGTTAAGCCACCGACACGCAATACAGTTACGCCAAGACTGACTGAAGCACAACGCAATAACGCCATTGGTCGCTTGGAAGCAGACGAATCTCGATCAGATGTTGCTTCATCACAAGGCTATGGAATCGTCACCAACAACATGGACCAGCTCGTGACCGTCCACGATCTGGCAGACCTCGTGTGATCACGCCCGCACAAGACCGCTACATCCGGTTACGTCACCTTCGGGATAGGACCACTACTGCGACGTCTACTGCCTCAACCATACTAGATCTGCGTAGGATTTCCGATCAGACCGTACGCAACCGTCGACGAGATTCTTAGGCCCCATGTGCAACCTATCATGGTGAACGTCAACGACGTTTTTCAACATGACAACGCCCGTCTTCACACAGCCCGACTCACCACTGTCTTCCAAAGACACCACAACATCAACGTTTTTCCCTGGCCCTCCAGATCACCAGATTTAAACCCCATCGAACATCTTTGGGACGAGTTGGACCGACGTCTGCGACGGCGACAACCTCAACTGCAGACTCTACCTCAGCTTGCAGCAGCTTTGCAGGCTGAGTGGACAGCCACTCCACAGGATGTGATTTGTCATCTCATCGCTTCCATGGGCAGGAATTGATTCCAAGCAGTTATTGATGCTCACGGGGGCCATACTCATTATTGACGTTGAGTGACGTTAAACTTCAACTAGTGAGCGAAGACTTCGCCTTTGCAGACTTTGGATGTTCAGCAGTGAATGTGCAAAGTTTCACACATGTCATACAGAACTACCCGGAATAAACTTTTTAACAATTTGTCTCAAATTTTGCCTTTTGCGTTTTTTTTTTTTTGAAGAGTATATTTGTCATTATGTATAAAATTGACGATATTTTCAACAAGATTGATACTCACAAATTTTTTTCTTAACATCAAAATATTTTAATATACAAATAACAATACAATTTACAATAATGATTATTACCAATAATTACTACAAGTAGGAATTTATATACAATTGTTTATCAAACTTAAAAACAATATTAAGTTTTCTATTTAGTTTGGAATTTAATATTTTATTGACGGTTCACGATTAGTAAAAAAAATTCTGAGTTGGCAGATAATCTAGCTTTCTATTTTTGGCTGGCCTCACGCCGTTTACCAGCTGATTTTCCTCCGAGGAAGATATCTAATATCTTCGTAGAAATAATGATGTCCGAAGTTAATTGACTGAAGTCGGACGGTTTGTAAGGCTCGAAATCTTTTCAGGTTCCTGGTTAAATATAAGTAGATTTCCGATAAATTGGCTTTTATCACATTTATAGCTTCCAAAGTTTAGAGTATACTACCTATAGTAAACCATCAATATTAAACTGTCTCCCCAGTGTTTCAATGACTACCTTTTAAAATCATTAGATGAGGTTATCGAATTTCAGTTGGTAGTAATAATGACAATCTCTAGTGTTTACATACACCCATCGTATATTGTTGATCACTACACTCGAGAATCTTTTACAAATTTAGAGAACATGCAGAACTTACACAACATGCATTTTTAAATATATATTTAACTAAAGCAAACATTAATATTAAAATAACTATGTAACAGTAAATTTGTTACAAGATATTGTTCAATGTCACCAAAGACCGAAATTCAGTTTTATTAGTGCAGGGTTCTTCAGTCATATAAGAAAATTGTATATTACTTTCAGAGCCCCAGTTGACTATACAGTGGATATTCATTGTTTAATCTTATTTTCTTACTTCATAATGTTTGTCACAATTTTACTTAGTTCTTCTCTACAGAGGACATTAACTTATACTTTTATTTCATTTTCTTGAATGTCCTAAAGTTTCAGATTCTTTTTGAGCTCACATTGAATGTTATTTGCTCCTGTATATAGCTTTATGTTTGAACTCCATGTTTGCTATACATCAATGCTTAAATTACCGGCATTAGAAACCAACTAATCTTATCGAAAGTTAAATGACATGGATAAGCAGGTCTGCATTCCTATAGCCAACTAGCTGTTTTAGAGGTTTTTCTACCCAATAAAGTTTCGTTTAATAGCATCTTCTGATCATCTTTGAAGAAGAGACAGCGATTGTAGACTTCTTATGGCAACAGATAACGCCAGTCTTTGAAAGATGCTGCGAGTTTTCTATGAACACGTTTTGAAATAGATTAGATAATCATCCGTGACCTATAAACATTCTTTGCTGATGAGACAAACTCATTTTGCTGTTTTAATATATAGGTTGATGTATACAATACGAAAAAAAAATCAGTGAGTGATAGATGAAAAATTACCTACATTAATTACTTACACGGGATTACATCTGTGACATACATTTTTAGTGTTGCTAATTTTCTTTGCACTATTCAACTGGGCCCTCTTGTAGTCGGCAAGATGATCTATTGTTTCTTACTTTTAAGCCAATCTAACGATATGTCTAGTTCAGTTTTTTTTAGGACACAAGGAAAGTATGCATTACATAAAATTAATATAAGATACAAATAAACTTATTAGTAAGTATTTACACATTGGTCAATTAGCCCTGTCAGTTGCAGTTAGCTTAACTAAAGATAACTTGCTTTATTTTAGCTCTAGAATTCTAATGAACAGTTATCTTATATAGCAATGATCATCTCTTAAAATTAACAAATACTAATTATTTTTTAAAACACGAGTTCTTCATGTATTAATAGCAAAAAGTTTTGGAATTAATCTTAATTACCCTTTAATCGTTTTATTAATGATTTTTAAACTGAATGTCTAATCAAATATATTCAACAAACTTCTGAATCCGTATGTTCTATTTTATATAAATATCACTTACAACTTTGTGCATCAGTTTTACTACCAAAAAGTTTATTTTTTTCAGTTTTTCAAATAATTTATTTTGCAAAGTCATGGCCTCCTAGGGGCACAGTGGTATGTCTGCATACTCACACTGCGAGAAACCCATGCAATTCCAATCAATCTAATCTAAGCAAAATCGTGAATTATTAGTGTATTCATAAATATCAATTAAAGCTTTTGAAAATTTTCAAAGCTTTCTGCCACGTCACATAAAATTAGAGAAGCATAACTGTTTAACAGGTCATTAGCTGCTGCTAGTTATATAAAAAACAGCTGTATATTGAACAAATAATTCTTTTACATTTAAGCTATATGGATATTCGCTACATAAATAACTTGCCTAACACTATTTTTGTTCAGCTATCTTCTTACATTAGTTATATAATTTAACAACGGGTTAAGTATAATGAGCAGCGTTAACTAGTTCTCACAGAGCTGGAGCGCATTTTTTTTATTGTTCTGCATTAAAACATTTCCCGAATTTCAAAATAATTTCCTCTCGGTTCTAATATTCAGTATTCCAAATACTAATTTTATTGAGCTATTGGACAGCTGACCTACCTACGACAGTTATCGCTACGCCACTACTTGTGAAAATATTAGTTATTGTACAATATAACTAAATTGTATCAGTTTGTTTGTTTGCACCTGAGCAGACACTAAAACAAAAGTTTTTTGTTTTGGAATTTCGCACAAAGCTACTCGAGGGCTATCTGTGCTCGCCGTCCCTAATTTAGCAGTGTAAGACTGGAGGGAAGGCAGCTAGTCATCACCACCCACCGCCAACTCTTGGGCTACTCTTTTACTAACGAATAGTGGGATTGACCGTCACATAATAACGCCCGCACGTCTGGGAGGGCGAGCATGTTTAGCGCGACGCGGGCGCGAACCCGCGACCCTCGGATTACGCCTTAACGCGCTAGGCCATGCCAGGCCCAAAAAAAAAAGTACTTAAAACATATTTTCCCAATTTTAGTTTTTCTTGTAATTAAGCACAAAACTGTACGGTTTCTAGCGTTGCAAATCCGCAGACATAACGTTGTCCAAATGGGACACAAGTAAAATATAATAATAAAATGTTGGAGCTAAAATTAGGTAATCATAATAATTTAGTTATATGACATAAAACACGTTTAATTTTATTTTTCTTGGTTAGCGTTCACATAATTTCAACGCTTAAGGATCATTACTTCTCAATAACTGATATATACCTACGTATAGTCGACTTTTGTACTAAGCTATAATTTATATAAACCATTTTGATGTGTAGCGTTTCACGTTAGTCTAAAAACTACTTACGTTTACCTTATAATGAGAATATTTACATCACTGTAAGCATATTGTGTACAATTAGTAGACAAATTAATAAAAATGTTTCAGGTTTTGCTTGATTTAAGCCTAGAAACTCTGTTATTAACGCTGTTAAATATCTGATAATTTATATGTAATCTTTTGTAATTCAAGAACAACGTAATCATTAAACTAAAAGTTGATAAAATTCTTTACATAGTAAAACTACCCTTAGCACTCACTACTCTAAAATAAGTCGTGCTTTAGCTATTACAATTTTCTTTCACCGAAATTTTAATATTCACGATCCGAAAAACGTACGATAAATGTCAATTACTTTTTGAATACAGTGGCTGCCGTATGTCAATGTTGAAGAAACAAACGGTACCGTAAAGCTATGTGGACCCATGGCAAGCGTCCTATATTATCTTTCACGGAGACTTAGAGTCAGGTGAGAAATTATTACCAAACACTTAGAAACTGGGATATTTAAATTTTATTATGTAGGGAGATACAAGCAAGGCCCGGCATGGCCAGGTGGTTGAGGCACGCAACTCGTAATCTGAGGGTCGCGTGTTCGAATTCACGTCACACCAAAAATGCTCGACTTTTCAGCCGTGAGGGTGATATAATGTACGGTTAATCCCACTATTCGTTAGTAAAACAGTAGCCCAATAGTTGGCGGTGGGTGGTGATGACTAGCTGCCTTCCCTTTAGTCTTACTCTGTTAAATTAGGGACGGCTAGCGCAAATAGCCCTTGTGTAGCTTTGCGCGAAATTCAAAGCACACAAACGATACAAACAAATATTTATTACTAAAAGGTTTGTTTGTTTGAAATTAAGGAAAATTTGTACAATGGGCTACTTGTTCTCTGTCCATCACGGGTATCGAAACCTGGTTTCTAACGTTGTAAGTCAGTAGATATATCGCTGTACCACTGGTGGAAGAGATCATTTATTTGTTGTACATGAGTAACACTGGGAAATAAACTCCAATATTAAAATTCTAAAACTTAATATTCAAATAGTAATTATCTTTAATATGGAGTATTGTTTATTCTTTTAACATTTGCTTCCATATGTATTCACAATGAAGTAACGGCTTTTTTAACAAATTATTTTGTTTTGTTCTAAAGTTAGTCATTAAACAGTGAAAATTATGGCGATTATTCTCACGTGTTCTTCGGATGTGTACGTGTAGTAATAATTTCTGTATTTTTTTATAGACACATATAAACCTTTCAAGTTGTCAGTTGTCTTACTAATTTATAAATATTACTGTATATATTTTTTAATGTTTATACAAATTTTATACGCAACAATAGGTCTATTGTGAGTAGTGTTTGACTTCCACTCATCACAGTTAAATTTACTTATTTCCTGCGGCCCGGCATGGCCAAACGTGTTAAGCCGTGCGACTCGTAATCCGAGGGTCGCGGGTTCGCGCCCGCGTCGCGCTAAACATGCTCGCCCTCCCAGCCGTGGGGGTGTATAATGTGACGGTCAATCCCACTATTCGTTGGTAAAAGAGTAGCCCAAGAGTTGGCGGTGGGTGGTGATGACTAGCTGCCTTCCCTCTAGTCTTACACTGCTAAATTAGGGACGGCTAGCACAGATAGCCCTCGAGTAGCTTTGTGCGAAATTAAAAAAACAAAAAAACAAACTTATTTCCTGGATACTTTTAACAGTTGTGGGTAATGCTCATAAGCCATCAAAACTAGAAAGTTTACGAAAAGAATAGACACAAGAATCAGTAAATTGAAAGAACGTAAAACATGCATCATTCATAAACACTGGTACGTATACTATATATATTTAATTCAGAGTATTTTTGGTAGTTTTTCAAGATGGTCATTAACATTTCTATCTCATTTAACATCTTATTGATTATTATAATTCTTTATATTTTTAAAAACATTTTGACGAGATTACGCTTTTATACTAGGTAGAAATGTTTATTCAACCAACATGAAATTTGGGCAGCAAAATTATTGATTTAAGCTAATGCAAATATTTTTATTTGGCGTTGACGGTAATGCAACATAACTTAATTACGTAGAACAGACTTAGTCAGAACAAATACCGCTTTTGTTATCTATAAAACATCAGGCCTTTATGAAATAATAATGGTTGAAAACTCACCAAATTAAAATAATTATTTTAATCTCACTGAAAATCCAAAGAAAGACTATTTCCTGAAATGTTTTGTTCGTTCACAATGAAAAATATTTTAATTTGGCGAGCTTCACATTATTATCTTATTTTATATTTTGTAATTTCCCCGCCTACACAATTCTTTTATTACCGCAATCGTTGTAATCGACAGAAATAATACTGGTAATTTTCCATGTAGAACCAAAGCCACAACTGTGACACGTTATTCTAGATTTGACTCAACTATTTCGCGTACAATACTATGCCATCTTACTAAATCCTATTTTTATTTAATTTTTCTTAACCACAATACTCTTACTGATATAGTGTCTATAATTCCCAGGCCAAGTATTCAGGCTACTCGACATCCGGCCTACATGTATTCTTTTAGCATAAGTATCTGTTCTCCAGATCTTGAGTTTCCTTTTGTAATTTCATTACTTTTTCACTTCTTAACTCTTTCCAGATGTGTATTCAATACCTCAACCAGCCCTTAACAACTTAACTACATTTTAACCTTCATAAATATCCTACTGACTTGTTCGCACAACAATGTCTGTTTTCTAACGATATATGAACCACGAATATTCTTATAAAGGTAATACATTTCAAAGTCCAACCATCATGTTGAGAAACATTGTCTTAGATGAAGGACAAAATTTATACTTGCTTTCCTAAGCCCTATTACTCTCACTCTTAATTATAAAAAAATTATAATGCATCACCACTATCAATTCCATTCACGATCTTAAACACTTCATTCAGATCCTCCATAAATATTCTATTCTCAAGAGAAAACAATTTGAGAGATGTCAGCCTCTGCTTAAATGACAGTCCCTCCATCCCAGAAACCATTCTAGTAACCCTTCTCTCAACCATTTCTAAGAATCTGATGTCTTTCCAAGAATAAGTAGATCAAATCTGAACATAAATTCCAAATGTGGCGTAACAAATGTCGTGTACAATGAAATTATAACCTCTTTAGACTTGTATATTTCTATACAAACAACCTTAAGTCTTATTTCCCCTACTACTAGCAACAGCACGATGATTGGTTGGCTTTAGAGACTGATCGACTACTATATCAAGATTCCTTTCTTTTCTAACACTGTTGAGGTTATTCCCTACTAATTTATACTTATAATTCAAATTATAACACACACGAATTATCTTACATGTATTATAATTAAAACCTATCTGCCATTTATTTACCCAACTCATTAAATGATCTAAATCATTTGTAAATCAACAGCATCCTCTTCACAGCTAGCAACATCCGAGACCTAACTATCATCTATATATTTAAATCATTTATTGATTATATTTCATCTATGTCATTGGTTTAAATAAAAAAGCAAAGGTCCTAAGGCTGAGCCTGGAGATACTCCACTTGTGATATTAATAAAGCTTCACTGAACCCCATTTGTAATAAACCTCTGCTTTCTTACATCCACCTAATCTTCTATCAAATTTGCTAACTTATTTCTCACACCCGTAGAGACAAAATTTTACAAGTCATTTATGTAGCATTTTGTAAAATATTTCATGAAAATCGACATACACCAATCTGCACACTTGCATAAACAATAAGATAAAAAATATCAAAAAGATTTAATCGGCACGGTTTTCCTTTAGTGAAATCATAGTGACTCTACAACAAAATTGTAAACGTTGTTAAACGACTGTGCAAAGGATCTTTAACAGTCTTTCCAAACTTACCTTTTTTTTTTTAAACTTCCCAAGGTATCTTAACCAGCTGAGAATTAATGCAGTCGTCTTGTTTGATCTCGTTTCCATTTATCAACTGTTCCAGCTGTGGAATACTGCTTAAATCTTCATTAATAAAAACCGAAGGAAACCCAAAATTTAATACGCCAGCCATATTATAATCATCAGATATTAGTTTTTCTTTATCCTTCTTGAAGGGTCCTATCTCAATTTTAGCATTTTATTTAACTTGATGTATTTAAAAAATTCTTGTTAATTTTAATTTTCAGCCAACCTTTACTCAAATATTCTTTTTATGGGCTAATTTCCTGTTTCGCCAATTTTCTTGATATTCAATAATTTTCTGAACCTTCTGTCATACCAATCAATTTAGGTTTCTTACATTTATCATGCTTTTCTTTAATTTCAAATCTTAAACTTTTTGAACCTAGTTTTTACTTGAAGTTACCTTTTTTTTTATAAGAAATATGTTTACCTGAAATATTTAAAAATATTTCCACATCTATTTATTATATCCAATTAACTCAGCTGCTCATCTTAGAACAGATGATTCTTGTTGCATTTATTGAAAATCTGCCTTTATGAAATTTTTAACAAAAATGTTTTTTGATCTGAATTTTTCTCTTGGCTATGAAAGATTGTTTAATTATTTAGACAGTTGTTGGTTTTTGACATTATGCACAAAGCTACAAAGAAGATTCAATTACGTATCATACACAAAATAATGTGCTAAGACACAAAAACATGGTATAAAAAACAAATGAGTTTAGAAAAATTATTCTTCAAAATGGCTAACTGAATCTTTACCTAATACACATTTTCAACGACTAAAAGAAAAAATAAGTAGCATGCATTGAAGAAACAAACTTAACACGTAACAAAAAAAAAACGTAAGGTATAATAAATCTTCCGCCACATGAATGATGCAGTCTATCAACAATGTACTGGTAAAGCAACCACGAAAGGCTGTGACAATTTCTGTGGTCTTAATTAGATTCATACATAAACCAGGTATGACTCTTGGATGAATGGAATTAAGCACAAAGCAACACAATGATATATCTGTTCTCTGCACATCGCGAGTTTTAAAACGTGGTTTTTATCAGTATAAGCCTGCAAATATACTGCCGTTCTACTTGGGGGATGATATATATATATGTATTAGATTTTCCTGTTAAGTGTAAATACATGCAGATACAGAGAGTTAGAAGAAAGGAATAAATTCAGTTTTGTCAGAGTTGGCGAGTTCTATTGAAATTAAGTCAGAAAACATTATGTTAGTGAAAATGAAATTAGATAGCATGATTGTTACTTTAATTATAATAAGCAATATTTTAAAGTGAGTTTCAGAGTTTAAAGAAGTAAGGAAAATATTTTGGCTTGTTAATGGGTGTTCTAAAGTAATTGCATTTGTTGCTGTGGACTTTGACGAAAAGGGTACAATTATTTAACGTCCTGGATACAAGTATGGTAACCCACTGGTTAACGTAAGTGAATCTATACTAGATTGTGTAGTAAGAAACAGAATGGAGAAAAATAATTAAACTTATTTTTTCAATTGGATTCTAAAGGGTGAGGATTTTGACAAGAAAAATATAATTATTTAGAGTTTTAACTACAACTGTCACATTATATAGTGTAAAGAATTTTTGAACATTTTTGATCTATCTATTATGTGATGTCCTTTATTGTTCGAATTAATAGCCAACAAGTCACAGGCACCTACTGTTAAATAATCATGGCATTTTAAAAGTTTTCATTAAGCGAGCAAACTAGGATTATACGGTGGGAGTTAGGAGTGAAAAAGGTGAAAGACCGTGGAAATAAGTAGGCTTATATACACACAACCTGTAGGCATCTTGGGCTCACAAATAGTGTACTAAGAGGGTTTGTCAATGAAAAACATCAATGATTGAGGAGAGAAGAAGAGAGGAATAAAGAGAGAAAGAAAAAAAGGGGAGAGAATGAAATGGGAAAAGGAGATACTGTAAATAAAGAGACAGTATGAGCACAAATTGAGCAAAAAAGAAAAGAAAAGAGAGAGGAGAGACTAGAAATAGAGAGAATAAGAGCAGAAATTGAGAAAAGCTCACCAGCAGAAAGATGAAGTGACAAAAACAACAATAAAGTCAGAGCCAGCCAACCTAAGCTGCCCAGATTTGATGAACAGAAAGATGTCGTGAATGTTTTCCTAGAAAGATATGAAAGATTCGCTCAAAGCCAGAACTGGAACAAAGGTGATTCGGCAGTACGTCTCAGCGTAATTTTGACAGGAAAATGCCTACAATTGTATGCAAGCATGGCATCAGAAGATGTAACAGACTATGATAAGTTAAAATTAGCCTTACTGAAATGATAGAACTTAAATGTTAAATGAAGGAAGTTTTCTTCGAAATTTCAGAGAAATCAAACTTGATAATGGAGAAACTGTATTTTAGTTTGTAGCATGTCTATGGAAATATAAAATGCAATAACATAGACAAGCATGAAAATAGTTATGAAAACCTAGCAGATTCTCTAAAACATGAACAGTTCATAAACACATGTTCAACTGACATGTCACTATTTCCAAAGGAGATATCCTCAAAGATGTGGACGAGAGTTGGCAGAAAAGAATATGGAAGTCCATGGAAGAGATATAATTAGCAAATATAAGAATAACCACTTAAAGTCGAAATCAATGGCAACTGACAAGAGGCAGGAGTCCACCAAAGGTGACAAGTGGGTAACAAGCAAATGGGAAAATAATTATTATATTTGTTATAAAATAGGTACAGTAAAGGAGTGCAAGCCCACCATCAAAACAGCAGCAAAAAGTTCAATATAAAGTAGTTAAAGCTACTTAGAAAGCTATTAAGAAACACAAAAAGAGCGAATGTTACCATGGATGTTGGTACCAGAAGAAGCAGAATGGAAACAGCTTATCAGATTCAAAAATAAGTCCTATTTCCATGAGTAAACGGTGCCAGTAATGATTAGAGCATGTGACATACTTTGAGAGGTGCCACCAAATCATAACATATCAGTAGATGAAGGCGATTTCTTGAACAAGATAGTGAAAGTCCTACGAAATACTAGATATAGCAGTAAAATCCAGTCTAATATCTGTGTGTGCAATTGATTGAACAGATGGAGAAATGTTTTTAGCAAATATAAAGATGGACACTCCATGCTATAGGAGAGACGTTGAAGGAATGTAGACGAAGATATCCATCTGTGACTAGGTGATTAAAATTATACAAAGCAAAATGTACCAAGCAATAGAAGTTCAGAGGAACCAGGCAGAAAGAATATGGACTAAGTAACTACAGTCACCAATAGGGCTTAAGGGAAAAAGAGTAAGCAAGACATCAAGCCATTTCGTGTCTAAAAATGTGACGTCTGAAATGTATGTCTACAGGAACTGAAGGAATCACAAAAGAAATAATTTTCATTGGTGAAATGTTGACAACAAGATCAAGAATAGAGGACAGGAAGAGTGTGCTGTACTAGGTCTATCAAGACTGTGATAGTAGGGAAGTTAAATAGATCTTAATACCAACAGAATATTGGACTCAAGAGATGGAGTTGGCCTATGAGTAGATTTGGGGAAGACACCAAGGTACAAATGAGACAATAGACAGAATCTCCAGTAATTTCAATTGGTTGGAGGTTATTGGAGAAATGACCAAATTCCTTCATGTAAGACCTACCAAAAGCAATATCTAGAGGCAAGGTAGCGAAGGTGCCACTTCATGATATGCCTCTCATAGAAGAGCCATTCAGCAGAGTAGCTGCAGCTACAAGCACCTGTATTCAACAATGGCAACAATTATTGATACCAGTAGGCTATGCAAAACTTTAGACAGAAGCCATAGCACTATCAAAAATACAGATAGAGGAAATAGTAGAAACCCTCCTGGAAGTGTTATGCAGAGTAGGATTTACTAAGGAAGTTTTAAGTGACAGAGGGACCAAACTTACATCAGAACTGATGTAAGAGATGTGCAGACGCATCAACACTAAACAGTTCTTTACCGTCTCAGAAAACACAGATATAAGGGACTTTATGAGAGAGTTAATGAGGTCTTAAAAAGCATGCTGAAAAAATCAGTCTAATAGAAACCACATGAATGAAACAAGTAATAGTAGGTAGTATTACTTGCTTGTAAACAAATCTCACATACAAGTACAAGGTTTTCACCATACGAGTTACTGTATGGAAGAATAATACGAGATCTGATGCAAATACTAAAAGAACTATGGACAGAGGGAAAAGTCAAGAGTGACAAACACACATCATTATGTGTTATATCTCAGACATTGACTGGAAGAAACCTGCCAACTCGCTTGAGAGAACTTTTACGTGGCTCAAGGCAGTCAAAAAAAAAATTTTGTAACAAGAAGGTCAAAGTCATACAGAAGTTCTGCGACCTACAAACAACAAAACACTCACGGTGCAGAGGAAAGAATTTCTTGAAGTACAGAACGTTTTCAACAGAAATTACTTTAAATTGAAAATGAACGAGAACACCAAGTCCAACAATGCCAATCTGATGAACAGATACTTTGAATTGAAAGAAATCATAACAGGTGCAGCTCTTTAAATATAGATGGACATATTAATTTAAAACAAACGAATACTTGCTGTCCGTTTCGTGTTCGAATTCATCGCCAACACGTCAATGACACCCACGGTAAAAAATCCGGATCTATACAAAAACAAGACATTTTCTATTCCTTTATTTGGTTATCCAGCACACTTATGAATTAATTAAAGAATCTCCATACTGAAAATCTTCATTACCTGATTGGTTAGTTAATGTATGCTGTACTTTACTATAGCAATCAGTTCACCAGAAATTCATAAAATAACTAAGAAATTGCTATCAAGCATTTGTTTTAGCTGCAAACTGAAAAAAATGTTAAGTGAAACTATACGGTACATAAGTATTTTCACATATTCTTGTTTTGAACATTGCGCTAAACTAAATTCGGCTTAAAATTATCTAGTGTGCTGTACTCTAAAAATGAAAAATATGATCTCCAAAATTAAACTTATGTTAGTAGATGTGATAATTTATGTACACTTTTAAAGACCTAACTGAATATCAAATTTCGAAATTCAGTGAAATGCCAAACTTTTCGAGCTAAATAAAGATTGAAGATTTGTATAACTAACATTTTCAGATAATGATAATGCATTTTTATTCAATGTTTATATGCATTTAAGTATATAGAGGGTGGAGCATTTATTTTAAAATATTTTTGAATATTCATGTCAACAAGATACATGACGACCACAGCCGATATAAAATCGCTGTAAAATGATATCTTTTAGTAGTACATTTTGGCATTGTTTCCGTACTTAGGCAGTGTTATGCTATCGAATATTGATTACTTTTTTAGAAGGACATATGACAGATCTTTTTGACATAAGCTACTCATAAACTCAAATTATAAAAATATGTTACAAGCATACATTTAGAATTTATAAGACTTAATGACATTGAAAAATAAAGATGTATATAGAAATCAGGACCATTCAGAAAGTGACACAAAATAAGTTATATATCAACCATGGTAAGCAAAGTTTTTGTTTTGTTTTAAATTTCGCGCAAAGCTGCATGAGAGCTCTCTGCGCTAGTTGTCCCTAATTTATCAGTTTAAGACTAGAGGGGAGGTAGCTAGTCATTCCCACCCACTTTCAACTCTTGAGCTACTCTTTTACCAATGAATAGTGGGATTGACCGTCACAATATAACGCCTCCACGGTTGAAAGGGCGAACATGCTTGATGTGACGGGAATTCGAACCCGCGACCCGCGGATTACGAGTCGAGTGTCTTTACCCCCTGTCCATGCCGGGCCTAGGTAAGCAAACTATGGCGTCTTGTAACTCATAAGGATCCACAGACATTATGCAACATAAAATAAAGAATCTCCATCAGGTGAAAAGACAAACAGGGTAATGTCTTATCAAGAAAAATCTTTCATTCACAATCCTGTTCGTATACTCAAACAGTCGAAAAATTAAACGGGCATTTATGCATATTATACATTAGGTTCTCTAGAAATAAATGTCAGAATTCTCACGATCACATATATGAGCTTAATATTGAGTAACTTATCGTTGGTTGGTTTAATCCAACATTTGTCATATACAAAGTGTTTTAATTGTCTACTGTTTCAGCTCTACTTAGAATAAGTTTTGGAAACCCAAAAGCAGCATGGACAAGAAGGAATTTTGTGTGATTTTTTCTACGACTTCAAACTTGGACGAAACGCTACCGAAACTACATGGAACATCAACCAAGCATTTGGCCATAGATCTTTTTTTGAACGTACAGCTCAGCGTTGGTTCCAAAGGTTTCGACATGGAGATGTCGAAAGTCTTGAAGACCACGAAGGTTGTGGAATGAAGCAATCCTTAGATGAAAACATATTAAGTGAAGCAGTTGAGATAGACCCTTGCACAACAGTACTTGAGCTTGCAGAGAAGCTAGGCAAAGCAAATCAAGGATTGCCAACAAATTAAGTGCGATTGGAAAGACGAAAAAGTTGGATAAGTGATTTTCGCATGAGCTGATTGAAGATCAACAAAATCGACGTTATGATACCTGTCATGGATGACGCTCTAAAAATTGAACCAATTGGGAATCGAGGTTCTGCCTAATCCACTTTTTTTACCAAACCTATCCACTAAAGATTTCATTTTTTTCAAGCACTTTGACAACTTTTTGAACAATAAACGCTTTCCAAACCAGGCAACCACAAAAGAAGCTTTTAGGGAGTTCATTGACCATAGAAACTCTGATTTCTACAGCAGGGGCATAAAGATCATTGTTTCACGTTGGCAAAAGTGTGTTAAAGCTAATGGTGCTTACTTTGATTAAAACATGTTCTACAACACTGGTTTATACTTTTCAAAAGCTCGCCGCTCAAACACGACATTTATTTCTGGACAACCTAATATAATGTTTTAGTCTATGAATATAGTGGTTACAATTTTAAACTTTCTGTTACTTGTTTATATAAATATATCAATTGAATTTAACTTTCACTATATTATCTGTTGTACAGCAAGTAATTATTGTTCTCCATTCAACCAGTGTCTTTCTTTGGATTTTAAAGAAAGGTATACACCATATTTCATCTAGACATGTGTACTGATATTACGTACATTTAGCTAGCAAATGAACTAGCTAACTAGATCAACGAGCATTTCAAATATTCCATGTCAGGCTTCATGATATGGTTTCCTAAGATAGATAATATCTACCTACCAAATATGTAAAACGCCTATATGAGAAATATTACCTGGGATAACAATTATTTTAAACTAAATCATTCTTGTTTTCTAGCGGAAATTCATGTTTTTTCTGTTGTTGGAAATATTATCAATAACTTACCCATCTGTTAACTATTACCAAAGGATCAGGTGGAGAAATGTCTTTAATAGTTGCTGGGTGATATTATTGGTCATCTAGAACATTATTCAAAGCTTCACAAATATAATAAGGTCCAGATTCATGTCCTTTGGACGTCTTCGTTTTGTATAGAACGTTATTAATTGTTAGTTTGTTTTTGACTATTTTTACTCTATTCACCTTGAGGAACCGAATCTTGGATTTGTTGTAAGTTCATAAACTTACCTTGCACTCACTGGTGTATAAGCTATTAAAAGCTCCACAATTGTGGAACTACTTCTCTTTGTAAGAAACGTTACTTAAAGATCCACAACTTTAATTTTATATGTTATCATCAGATATTAGTTATTTCGTCGCTTTCAAATATTATGTTTATAAGTACCTCTAGTGTTGTACATTAACTAGGTTTATGATTTGTTGTCTTTTTTACAACACCATTATCAACTTGTGTTCACACAGACTTCCTTTTTTTCAATAAAAGATTTATTTTGAATCCTTATCGTTTGCTTTTATTTACCACGATGTTATTTTTGAAAGTTGTATTTCAAATTTGTATTTTTATTGTTGGCGCATATAGTATATAATATGATCGGTTTGATGCTTTTGTTTGATATAGTTATTATAGAGAAAGTATTTTGGACCACTAATATTTGTTATAGAACGCATGCAACTGGCATATTTAGAAGGAAAAAAATTAAAAAAGAGGGATTATTACCTATTACCTATCTTCGCTGTGAATAATTTTTAAGGAGTCTGCCTAAATAATGTTAAAAGATCGTCATTTAAAGAGGTTATTATCTAAAAAATTGATTTTTTCAATATTTACAAAAAACTTTATATATTTAAATAAATTTACTTTTATTTCATTGAACTCAGTATGCATATTAATTTGTTTACTATAATTCTATTATTTCGCAACTGTTATAAAAAAGAAAAAAACAGTTTATTTCTTTTTGATTTAAACGGTTTGGTTGTTTTTAAGCAGAAAGCTACATAATGGGCAGTATTTACGCTTCACACAACATGAATAACAAAACCTAATTTTTTAGCACTGGGGAGTTGGAATGATTTGAAATTGAAATTAGACAACACATATAACGATTACCTCTAAGATTCAGTACCGAGAGTTGAATTCTGTGGTTTATATTGAAACAAACCCGTAATAATAAACTAAAATAATGTTTAAAAACAAAATTTGCAAATTAAAATATATAGATCATAAGTTGTTTGTAGTTGTGATGATTGTTTTGTCTGTTTTGTTTTTTGAATTTCACGCAAAGCTTCTCGATGATTATCTGCACTAGCCGTCCCTATTTTAGTAGTGTAAGACTAGAGGGTAGGCAGCTACTCATCACCACCCACCGCCAACTCTTGAGCGACTATTTTACCAACGAATAGTGGGATTGGTCATTATATTATAACTCTCTCACGGCCGAAAGGACGAGCATGTTTGGTGTGACGGGGATTCGAACCCGCGACCATCAGATTACGAGTCGAGTGCCCTAACCACCTGGCCATGCTGGGCCAGTTGTGATGAAAATGGTACTTGTAAAGATCAATGAAGTAAATTATTATAGAGAAGTATATATATATATATAATAACAAAAAGTAGTGTTTGATAAGAAATTTGAACTTTATTGTGCTATTTCTAATCAGTTTTTGTTACTTGTATGAGCCATCATTTATTTAATGCTTTCATAAAATGCATATTTTATACCATTTTCGTTAACTAAATGCATTTCATATATACTTCTCTAAATATAGCATTAAAAAGCAATGTACATTTTATATGAATGCTAATCAAATGTGTTTTTTTATTTTTATTTCAGTTATTCGCTTCACGTTCCTGTGGATCATCAGTGGGGCTTACCTTTGGCAAATGGAGATTGGACTGGAATGATTGGGATGCTCCACCGAAGGGTAATTAAACGTTTCTTGTGTATAAGTTAGTAGAAACCTTTATCATTGGTCACAATGTATGAAACTTAAGTACATTTACTTTTTTACTCTAAACGTTCCCTGGTGAGTCATAGAACTTAAATATGTTTAATGATTGGTATATTGAAACAAAAGAAAAGTATGCCTTTTAACTCTAACTAGTTACCTTTACTGTTCAAAACAATTTGTAAATTAAGATATGTTTAATTGTTATCGACCATTCATGATGTTTCTTATATATTTTATTGTATTTTAAGTGTGTAAGTGTAATATAAAAACAGGGTAGTTTTTAATTTTACACACCACAAAAAACGAATATTTTAGCCTTCCAAAATGCATTAAGACCAAATAGAGATAGAACATACTTTTAATTGATTATAAGTATTTTAGACTAGTCAGTCTCATTTAACTTAGCCCGGCATGGCCAGGTGGTTAGGGCACTCGACTCGTAATCCGTGGGTCGCGGGTTCGAATTCTTGTCACGCCAAAACTGCTCGCCCTTTCAGCTGTGGGGGCGTAATAATGTGACTGTCAGTCACACTATTCGTTGGTAAAAGGATAGTCCAAGAGTTGGCGGTGGGTGGTGATAAGTAGCTGCCTTCCCTCTAGTCTTTCACTGCTAAATTGAGGACGGCCAGCTAAGATAGCTCTTGTATGGCTTTGCGCAAAGTGCAAAACAAACAAACAATCTTCAAACTAATTTATAGAAGTTATTTGTGTGAAACAAACCAAGCACCTTTTACAATTTTGAATAATTTATGATAGTTGTAGCTGACAATTTCAATTGAAATAACAAATTAAACCTGGAACGGCTTCTCGGTTTAGGAAGTGGATCTTGGCCTGGGTCCGTTTGCTGCAAGTTACGAACGACATCATGTGGTAAGGTTCAGCAGTGCTTTAGATATTGACGCAAATGTGATTGTAACAGGATTACCCCAAGAAGGCTGCTCGTTCTTCAGTTTTGTCAATGCTTTTGATTGGAAGGTAAGCTGAAAAATAATAACAGTAATATTAGAATCAGTCAGTTCTTTGAACTTTTTAGTGTTAGTTTTATCTATAAATCAACACAAAAATTATTACTGTTTGCTACATTGTCCTACTCTTAATTTTTGCGTGTTTAATTAGTTGTTTCGACCTGGAGACACTACTGTTACAAGGATTAAAACAAAACAGAAAAAAGACTGTACGTTACAATATATTTCTTATATTAATGTTAATCTAATGAGTTGCTTTTGAGACTTTTAGAACGTCTCATTTCCTACTGCGAGTAAAACTAAACGTTTTCTCTCATCTATAAAACTTTTTGTAAGTGTCTGCATACCATATTTGCTGAGACTTATCAATATAACACTTTGAGATTTTATATCCAACATTTCCACAATAACTACATGCTTGGAATTTAAAAACTTTCGACCTCTTTAAGGTAGTAAAATTCACATAAGTAACTGAGCGTAGATGTTTTATATTGTTTTTTTTTCCAAATGTATTATAATTTCCAGCTTACTGGCAAGTCAAAGTTTAAAAGGTCGTGAGTAGTGTGACAGGAGTGATTGCGGCCGAATGATATCGCTTCATGCTGTTTAAGAGAGAGAGAACGCTGAGAGGGGA
This sequence comes from Tachypleus tridentatus, assembly GCF_004210375.1. Taxonomy (NCBI): domain Eukaryota; kingdom Metazoa; phylum Arthropoda; class Merostomata; order Xiphosura; family Limulidae; genus Tachypleus; species Tachypleus tridentatus. Next base: position 83,005,193 of record NC_134830.1, read on the forward strand.
TGATGGCATCAAAGATGTTGAGGTCACAGAGAACATCAACATACTAAGTAGGGAAACAAATATAAACATATGAAAAATCAAAGAAGCTCTACTTGTACAGCAAATAATTAAACTAACACAAAGGAACACCTTTATACCTATAACAATTAATAACCTAATCTTTAACTGCAACATCCTGCAATCTCGTTCCCACTCTTTTCCCAAAGACATGTACCTAGCAACGATCAGTTTCTAACTCTCTTTGTTAACCTAAATATGACCTAGGAAGTCGAGTTGTTGTTCTGTACTTTATTTTAATTAAAGTTTAATACCAACACCAGCCGTCTTGATAACACATTTATTGGTTTCATATCAATGCTACGATGATACAATTGATTATAAGCACCAATCAGATGTTTCAAGACAGTGAAATATTTATTAGTCCCATGATGATCTTTCTACTACAGATGCTTTTGTTTCGTTATAAGTAATAAAAAGCGAATAAAGTATTGTTGAAAGAGACGATTAGTAAACTTTGTCTCAGCATGGGTTTGAATCTTATAAGCTTTTCGACTCTATTTTAAAATGTGTTTGAAAGAGTTTACAATTGTTACACCTGTCTTCTCCTTAAGTGAAACAACTCGTGCAACAACTTAAACTGATTTTTATATTGACGTAAGTTAGATTCACTTTGAAATGAAGCTCGCTTTCTAGAAAATTTATATTTTACCGGTTTGTGTAAAGTGTATATGTTTTGTCGTTTTAAACCTCATTTAGATTTACGGGCTTACCTAACGCTTTTACAGATCTAAATAAAAGCTGTATTCCACCAAAACTAGCAGAATGTGAAGGCTTATAATAGATTGTAGAGTTTTATTATACATTATTTTCTACGCTGTCTACTTTTATTTATTTTTTTGCTGTTAAATTTGTATTTAACAATAATAATAATTTGCCCTATACAACATACAATGTTGATTCTTAGACGACTCAAAATATTATTAGCCTTAAAGGCCGACACACTCCATGACAACAGTCAAGACACAAAGGAATGAATAATACAATACTACTTTATTAAATGTATCCCGTTTGGATACAATACGTTTGGGTCTTTTACGTGTGTTATGTTTCATATACCTCTGTCTGTCTACATTTCTAACAACTTCTTGGAGAATTCATACTTGATAATCGTTTTACAAATTCTTTCCAACCTTTTAGTTTAAAATTCTTTCGGTTTCGTAGCACTTTATTGATTATGTCGATTATGTTACTGTTTGGTACGGATCTTCCATCATTAATTAACCCTTCACAATTATCCCACGTTAGATCCTCATTGGAATATATCAAGTCTAGTAGAATTTCAGCTTTATTTTTATATTTCTAAAGAAAGATGTCAATGATTTCTAGATTTTTACGAGCCAGTGATTCCATTATGATTTTAACGGGTTCCATGATTTGTGAATGAAAGGTCTTATAGCATTGTTGCAGCTGATTTATCACTTAAGGGGTAAAGTGCCAATGTGTATGATTGATTTCATATCATTATCTATAGAGTATACTATTTTATGTACAGGTCATTCATAAACCTTGGACTGATGAAGAAAGAGTGTCAGTTATCACGAACGAGAACTATTTGTTTGGTCATATTTTTAGCTTCCATCAGCTTTACAAATACTCCATTCTGCCAAATAACCAAATAATGAAAGCACTGGGGCTATGAGTGTTACGTATTATAATTTATCTCAAACGAACCTCTAATTTATTATGTTTGTAACAATTTTAAATAGTCTAAAACTTCTTTAAATGATAATTTAAGTTTAGAAGTTAATTAAATGTTGATATGTATCAGGATATGATATTTGCCAACAAGGTTCAAATACAGTTTTCTTTCTTAATACAAATCGATTTTGATATACAAACAATAACACAATTTATTATGACAGTCATTACAGGTAATGATTTTTATACAAAAGTTTTACCACCTTACAAACAATATTGAGTCTCTATCTGATCCGAAACTTCCTCGATTTCTTATCGAGGGTTCACATAGAAAAGAATCAATTTCGAGTTGATATCGCACAATTCACTCAAGAGGATGCTAACTAACTCTTCGTTGATCACACGTGAGGTGTCCCAGCTGAAGTTACATAATATCTTCGATAAAATACTAATGTCCATTTCCTTTGAAAAATATTTTCTTGAAAATGGCTGTTTAAACAATAACACGCTCATATATCCAAAGACCAAATATATGAATGTAAGTTCTTTAATTACAGATAATTGTATAGATAAAGCCCTTTTAGTTTCTTTCATGATAATAAATAACTATGTAATGAGTTAAACAATATTTTAATTTACTTTGGTACGCACACTATAATTTTAGCTTCAAAAAGCGTCTGGTCCAACAGGCGTTTCAGGTTTCAAATCGATGGTCCTCCGCTGGGACAGCGGTAAGTCTTCGGATTTCCAACGCTAAATTTATGGGTTCGATTCCTCTCGATGGACTCAGCAGATAGTCTGATATAGCTTTGTTATAAGAAAACACACTCAAATCGATGAGTAATTAACCATATGGTTGCCTTGTTGAATCTTGAAAGACCATATTCAAAATATGTGCTAAATCATTCAAATGTCTTTGAATAAAACAATTTTTTGAGAATTTAAACTAATATAATACATTTTTTTTACCCTGACGAAATATATTTTGTACAATATAAGATACCGATAAATTCAAATGGTGATTTCCACGTGTAAAAACTTGAGACAATCATTTATTTTCTCCAAGTTAACTTATAAGATAGTAAATGATAAAAATACTAAGTTTATCAGACTGTAAATAATCACGAAAAATTGAATGACGGGAACGTTTTGCATTGTTTTTGTGTACAACGATTGAAATTCACAATAAAACCATACAATGTCTACATAAATAAAATAAATTACTTCACGACGATAAGTTAAAACTTTACTTACAGACTGTGATTTGCCACTTCCTGTTGGACCTTACACTAGATATGTATTCATCTCGAACTCTAATGAGAAAAGAAAAATCGACTCGACTTATATCGATAATGCTTAAGCGCACTCTTTTCACTCCATGGATGCAAAAGAAAAAAAAATCAGTACCCATACATAAGGGTGTTCAAGTCTGGAAGGATGTCATGTGGTATAAACTGAACAATAATTTATTTTTTCTTTATTGTTAATGGTCTGCGTCTTTAAATATATGCATATCGTCTTATGATTAGTCACTGTTACAGGAAGCTGAAAAGGACTGAACATATCGATTATTATATATTTTATTTATGAAAAAATTAATTTTTTACTGTTGATAAACAACCGGAGATTTTTTTGGACCACCACTGACCCATGTTGAGCTCGTCTGTAAACTTTTCAAAATAATCTCTTAAAGGTGGGTTGTTAGGTCATTAGAATTGGTTATTCTAATCTTATGTTTTTCTAACTTTGTGTATATTCCTAACCAAGACAACCTGTGATCTTGAATACCAAACACTTCGGACTTCCACACTTTATTTGTTCAAACTCTGCTCTGCTTCTACATTTCGACATAGTACTTACATTTCAAACCACATATTCTTGGAGAACTCAGAACTGACCTTTGAAAGAGCCACCTTAATTATCTTTTTTTATTTGGTGTCAAAATCTTGAAGGTTTTGCAGAAAAAAGCTTTACATTTGGTCACGTGTCGTCAAAAAATAACTGTCTATATGCATGTTATAAGTTAACATCAGATACGGGTTCGTTAGTTTTATGAACTTAGAAATGACATGTAGAAATTTGTAAGTGTGTTTCGTGATAGACAGTCTGGAAGTTCTGATGTTTCAAATTTCAGTTAGTCGTTCATTTAGCTGCAAGGCAATTATTGGTTATGTATGATCTATGAAACATTAAGCGTTCTACAGAACATTGAAAGAAGCTAAGTATTCCATACTTTCACAAGTTTTGTATACGTTTACCAGTAATCAATTACCATAGAGAAAACAGATGAAGTAAGCCAATCATTTATTATTTTTAATACAGATAATGAATTTTAATATGATTAAACCAATGCATTGATGTCTTGTACTATTATAGAGTATGGCGGCCTAGCAATGCGCCCCTAACGACACGTCTTCTTGTGACAACATTTGGAACTATAACCCTATTATCTTTTATTACATTACTCCCTTTCTTCCGTTTCTAAGGCAGTGAACCAACACGAGGCGGCATCCTTCGGCTGTGATCGTTCCAGGCTTACTACTGTCGTGTTATATTTTTGATAGCGAAATTCCTGAAGGATTTTCTACTATTTTCTAAGAGCTCTCTGGCTCGGCATAGCCAAGCGTGTTAAGGCTTGCGACTCGTAATCTGAGGGGCACGGGTTTGCAGCCCGGTCGCGCCAAACATGCTCGCCCTTTCAGCCGTGGGGCGTTGTATGGGACGGTCAATCCCACTATTCGTTGGTAAAAGAGTAGCCCAAGAGTTGGCGGTGGGTGGTGATGACTAGCTGCCGTCCCTCTAGTCTTACACTGCTAAATTAGGGACAGCTAGCGCAGATAGTCCTCTAGTCGCTTTGCGCGAAATTCGAAAACAAAACAAACTGAGCGGTTAACTACGTTTACAGAGTAACAATTTAAGTGTCATTTCTATCTCCCATGCATTTGTGGCGTTTAACATTGAAGTCTATTAGTCAAAAGGTATGATAGTCTTATAGATGCATAAAATTTTACACGAGCATGAGATTTAGTTTCAGTTAATACTACAGTAGCCAACACATTACTCAAACCGGTTGTGAATTTAAATATTTCTTGCAAAACCACCACACACACAAAATTAGGGTAATGAAAATAAGTTAAATTGAGAAAGGAAGTCTATCTCTAAATACATATCAATGCGTTTTTGTACTTCGCATACCTGAGCCATCTTACCCCTGGACCTATAGGTGAGTTACTTGTAAGCATGACCTATGGATTAAATGAGTTGATGCTTTGCATTACAGCCATTATTGTTGGCCAAGTAACAGTGAACTTCAGAAATAGTGCTCTGCAAAAAAAAATTTAGACGATAAAGTAACAGTTCCATTAAATTAAAAAAATAGATTTTTATGGTAAGCCTACGAAGTCTCACGTGTTACCAGCTGTGAACTCAATAATAGATAATACAGTGTCCAAATATCAAGTTGAATTTCTTGGACTGATATATATCTGAGACAAAAATATATTTTGATTATTGTGTATAATTATGGACAGACAGCTACGAAGCTACGAGCTAGAACAATATCTAAGAGTTTAGCAGAATACCAGGCAGTAGTTTGGTCACACTTTGTATTTCTTAAAACATACAACTTCTAGATCATGTGAGTTCATTGATAGATAGCTGTATCGAACACATACTTGAATGATACACACCCAACTGCGTAACCACTACGCAGACCTTTAAGAGCGCTATGGGTACAGTCAACATTAAGATAAATCAGATACTGGAGGACTGAACAATATGGTCATTGAAAAGTGAAGGCCAGTCGTTTAGGCCCGACATTTCATGATTCACAATAAATTTATTTAAATTATAGGAATATAGTCATGTATGCAGCTGATGAATGCACGCACAAAACAAAAAATCGAGTCGGAGACTTATGATACGAACAACATACAATACTTTATTCTACATCCGTATCTAATACATTGACATATTTAGTATCATTGAAAGTACCGATATCACCTTAAAACAGTTCTACATCATACATATCACGTCTTAATTTTCTATGAAATTCATCAGTTCCAAGACAGTGTTGAACAGATTATCTACTAACTTATTACGTGAAATATAAAATGGCATAATTATGTTTTAATATAATATATGTTGTTAGAATAGATGAGATGTCAATTTAATCTCATGCAGAGTTTGCATGTAGACGTTGGAACAGGGTTGTCAGGATTGTCTATCTCAAGAACGTCTGAGAGATCTGGTGCAGAGTTTTCGACCTCGGGAAAGAACGAGAAGAGTTCCCATTCAATCTGATATTTGATATATTTTGAGAACATATTCATTTTCAGACATACATTTCTCGCTGCTGCTGAAAACCTACCAATATTATTTTGGAAAATAAGGAAAGCAGGGATGAAACTTATACCAGGATTATTTCAACTTATTCATAAACAAACATAATATCTGGACATATAGCTAACAGGAAAGATGTGTTTAATAGAGCTGTATTCAACTTTTTAGTCACTGGGCCAGGAATTCGAAAACAGTTCTAAATCATTAGGAAATATTCAGACAGTGTCCGTTTTTTTGTTTGTTTGTTAACATAAATTGTTTTACAATGTTTGAATAGTAATCAAACATTAGATAGATGTCACTTAAGTAGAAATTCTATCTTTTGATTTGTTTTAAAAGGAATACCTGAATAAAAGTTACTATATCAAAAAAACAACAATAACATATATATATGTACGCGCTACCAAAAATAAACTTTTACTGTAATGATATGAAAGATTATTTAGAGAAGGTATTATTAATTTGTTTTGGTGAATGAATAATTTATTATGTTTAGCTACTTTTTTAAAGGTGAGTTAAAAGCAGATAATTATTGGAAGTTGTGCTTCTAACAGACAGTTTGGTAATAAACATAAATAGTTGGAGATGGTCAGAAAACAGCAGGTAGACAAAGACAACAGCAAAGAGAGCAACGTCATGGCCAAGGAAAAGTTTCGCGTGATGTAAACCATGGTAAAAGTGATAATTCAAATGACTAACACAGACCTAACGTTTAATATGTTGGAGTTAGCCTGACTGTAGAAAATAAGATAAGAAAAATAATTTATTCTGTCAAAACGTGTTTCTTCAGTAACTGAATCAGCCTGAGTGCACTTTGACAAAAGTAATAGAGAATATTTTGAAGAAACAAGACCAAGCGATTACTGGAAGAGTAGTATACAAATGTAGTAACTAGTGCTACGTTGTAAGCGAATCATACACAGAATAATAGTGTGATAGTAGTAGGGATAGGTAATTTGGCATTTCATTTGAAATTTTAAAGAAACTGAATAGGCCTAAGTAAACTTTTAACAAGAGGAAGAGAACCATATAATAATTGTGATATCCATATGATCTCTATAGTATAAATTATATGTATATTATTTCGAGAAAGCATGCTATTTGTTTGTCTGTGAATTTATCCTCAACAAGTCATAGTTATTTACTGTAAAAAAATCCTAAGCCAAACTACAGCAACACTCTATATTTTTATACTATAAAAACATATAAGTAAAAACCTTTCATTAATAGAACGTAAATATAACATCTGACAGTTAAAAGAAGCAGTTCATTTCATGTATTGGAGCAACCATTTTGATGGAGTATAGGATAGTAGGTATGTTTAGGGGCTGTCTTGTTTGAATAAAATGTACCAAATGTCTACTGGACAAGAAGTAAGAGAAAATTTTAAGGTATAATAAGTACAGACCGTAAAATATACACTATAATTAATAATACTAATGTTTAGAAAAGGAACATCATTGTAACTCTATCATACACTTCTCTGCAATGTGACTGAAAATAACACTGTATTTTGTAACTTTTTGCTGTAGCTAAAAACCCGTAATTGTTTTTTTATAGAACTGTTAGTATTACTCTGTTCTGTTTTGCTGTTTATTTATTATTGTTTATCAGCCATGTAAAATCTATTAATAATTTTACGTAAAAGTGTTATGAGATGGTTGTTAAATAAAGATTTGTTTCGCTTACATCAACTACAGTTTTGTTTTTGTATAAAATGTATATGATTACTGTTTTATGTAATGCATATTTAACTACATGTGATTACTTTATTTGATTTATATCAATTACATATATAGAATAAAAAGGATTTCAATAAAACATAAACTAGTATACGGAGATAAGTATTTGGTTCTGATTGAAGCAAGCTACTTGCTTAAAGTAGAACTACAATTGAACCTCGTATCGGTAAAGGCTATAGCTAACTAAATATACTTATTTATAAATATTAGAATATAATGTTTCATCAGCTTTTACGGTTGTAATCCCAATAATATTTCATGATGTACATGATGTACAGCCACCTTAGGCGATGTAGGCTGCTAATGAAAGTAACTAAAGTGAAAGAATATAGTATATCTTACCTAAACATTAAAAAACCTTGTCAATGAACCTTCCACAGTGCCATATTCCCCTCGAGGTGAATTCCTATACGTTGTGAGGGGACCTACCAGAAATGGTTCTGCACTTTCAATTTATCTCCTCTGGGATCTGAATATCTACCCACGTTGCGATCCATGAAAGGGAGGAAAGGATCCTGGTGGTTGACGGGTCCAATTCTAACTAACCACTTTGGCCTTGAATTCCTGTAGAATGGCGGCCTTGGAGTAGCCCCTAGGGTCAATCATTTGATCTACTTTAGTAAGGGTCAACCATGTACCAGTGTTGGACGTTCTCAACAGCTGTTGTGGACATTATGTCTGATACTGGTATTGAGGTATAGTGCTCGTGAAACCCTGTCATTGCTGCAACATCTTTGTTTGGCATTGCAGTGCATCTCCTCGTAGGGATCCATGATAGATGGGGACAGTGAGCACTAAAATTTTCTTACTTTATTATGGATAGCCCCTGTCATAAAGAATAAAAAATTAAATAAAAATAAAACGATAATTGGAAAACGGAAACAAATGAATGACTGTTCAACAGTCACCATCACATTCAGTTTCTGTACCTAGATTTCTCATTTTGCACTCATTATCTGAGAAATACTTAGGACAGGTGTCTATCTTTCTTATTCATAAGGGATTAGAAGGGCTGGCGGGCTCCCTCAAGTCAGTAAAAAAATTATACTCTGGAGATATTTTAGTGGAAACATCCTCACCAGAACAAAATAAACTTCTCCTAAATTCGAAGAGCTCTGGGGATATACCTACTAAGGTTATTCTTCATGATATACTGAATTCTCAAAGAGGAGTTATTGTTGATAGGGATTGGAAGAACACTCCAGAGTTGGAGATCTTCGCTGGGTTTTCCAGTCAATGCCTTTCTGTGGTCCGTCGAATCTCCACTCACAAAGACGGAATTATGATGTCTACTAATGTTTTGATTTCGACGTTTGCATCGTCACGTTTACCTGCTACAGCCAAGGCAAATTATCTGAATTTTAAAGAATGGTCATACATTTCCAACCTTCTCAGAGATTTCCAAAGTCATCAGTTTGGTCACTCGGAAACATCATGTCGTAGTTTTTTAACATGTGCTCATTGTAGTGGCAAAACCCACGATGTCTACGAGTGAGAATTGGAATCACACTGTGTTAACTTCAGTGGTTCACACCACTCTTACTTTAGTTCTTGTCTAAAGTGAGTGTAAGAGAGAGAGGCACAACATTTGGAGACTGTGAACGATATCTCTTACCCACAGGCTCGGATGTTACACTGCAAAACAATTTTTGAAAAGTTTTGCTTCCTGAAAAGTTTTTGCTGATTGTGACAGGTACCTGGTGGGTATGCACAAATATACTTTTGGTTATGCTTCATCACGTAGAAACTCTGAGAAATAGACAGTTAACTGTTTACCGGCAATATCGTATTTAATTGCGTTTATGTTTCTAGTACTCTATTAAGTTTAACATAATTAAAAGTGTTTTGCTCCTGATTTTCGTTTGTATTCAATGTCCGGTGCATCACGTTGCAGTGCTCAACAGTAGTCAGGAAGCATTGACAGATTCCAATTGCCCTGACATCGTTTTTTCCATTGTAGCAATGTCCTGGTGAAACTGAATATTTCGATTAAACGGTATGTGATGGGCAAATTTGGATGCGATTTTTGTAATCAGCAGCCAAAAATCTATAAAGAACACCCAACAGTGTTCAAGAATCAAAAACTTTGTTGTGCAATGTTATCATCTCCCACTACATCTCGGACATAGGTTGATGCACTCTATTCCATTGCTGCAGTGGGAGTACAAACATATCTCTCTAAGCCTCCAACAGAGTAGTTTACAAACTATCTGAAAAGTAGTTTGCCCTCCATGGTTAAAAGAGTTAACGAGTTTACATTTACTCCCATCTCTCTCCCCACCACTCTTTCCAGTGGCTCGTTGGGTCCACTTCCTTTGGCTCCGGGTTTGAACGTTTCCTCAGGTCTATCTTCTTTTCTGGCCCAGAGATGCAAAAAAATTATTCATTCACGTCTCCAATCGCTGGAATGTTCGTCCACAAACAGTGACCTGTCTACTCGACTCAGGGCAGGATCCATGGAAGTCAAGAGACTTCCTTCCAATAAAGAAAAAAATGTGGTCGAAAACAAAAAGGCTCTCTACCCAGATTTCCTCCACATAAATAAAAAATGGCCAATTTGATGCAGGAAGTTTCATTAGATATACATGACATTAAGATTTTGATTGATTTTTATCATGCTGTGTGTCTCTTCTTACAGAAAACGTTTCCGAAACCTGCTGATGCAGTCATATTTTACAGTTTTCTTTGTACAGAAATGACAGGTTGTGTGATGGATGAGTGCATGGAGAAGTAGCACTGCGCCGTTAATCAAGAAGTGCTTGCTCTGTCTTTGCCACTCAATACACCCTTGGAGACCGTAGCCACCTGCGTTTGCTTGGGTCATACCATCACTATTTGTTCTTTGTCCACTGGAGGGACAATATGATTATTAGACCTTGAAGCCTTCATTGAACAGTTATCGTCTCCATTTTAATTATGGGAAATTTTAATGGACATAATTTCCTTTCGGGTGGTGCTGATAGTGATGACAGGAGTCGTGCCATAGAGCATATGCTCTTGGATCATGATCTTTCTATCTTCAATACTAGGTCATATACTTCTTTCCATGCACCTAGCCAGTCTTTACTGCTATTGATATCTCTATCTGCTCCCATTCACTTTTCCCTTACTTTTCTTGGAGGGTTGCAGTGATGTATAGGGCAGTAATAATTTTCCTATCATTTTGAGAGAGACTGGTCGTGGTCAATGCCATCCGACCTGTGTCCCTAGGTGGAAGCTAGACCAGGTCAACTGGTCCTCTTTCATTGTTCTCTTGGAATTTGATCCTGCTATCGTCTGTAAACTGTCGATAGACGACTTCATCGTAGCAGAGACTGACTGTATTACTCAATGTATTCTTAAAACCTTGGCATGTTTCCTATGGTGTCATTGACCGTGGTGAAATCCTACTTGCCACATGGCATGGAAAGCTCAAAAGCAAGCCTGAGATTACTTTTATACGTATTTCACACTTTTAAACTGCATTGCTTTTCAGTGGGTCTCCGAACATGCTCGGCAGATAAGAAAAAACCTTGGATTAAGAACACAACTAGTATCTCTTTTACCACCAGTTCCCTTCTATAGTTGCAAATGACAAATGAGTTTCATGGAATGGCAACTACAGACTGTCCTTAATGGATCACAGCCAACGTTTTACCTTTTCTCTCTCTTATTCACCCTGACCCCGAGCTCCGTCTCAGTGAAGTTGTGGTTCCTGTGGTCCCCATATCAAAGTTATCAGGGCTCATATTTAATTTCATTCCACATCTCAAGCAGTTACACGTCAAACCTACAGCAGTACCGAACATCCTACATGTCTTATCTTCATCTGTTGGAAAGTGAATGGATGTTCTATGCTAAAGATCTGTCATGCCTTCATTCGATCGAAACCGGACTATGGAATCTTCTCTGCACAGGGGCTTTCTGCACTTTTCCATTTTGAAATTTGTACATTGAATCTCATGAACCTCCTTTACACCTCCATCATTTGGAACTGCTGTCTTTACTGTATGCTTTAAAACTTCGATCCTTATCAAAGCATCCCACAGACAGTTGTGTTTTTCTTCTTCACTTAGCCATATTTTTAATAACAGATGGTCTGCCATTGTTTCTTTTTGCCTTCGTATCTTAGCACAGTTGGATGAATTGGATCTGTCATTTGACGGTGTTGCCTTCTCTACAGGTCAGCCCATCCCACTTATAGCTTATTACCATTCCCAAGTGTAACCTTTCTTTGAGTCATCTGAAGAAGGAGGATACTCCCGATTGGTAATACCGTCTTGTATTTGTTAAACATCTCCTAAAACATTCTTCCATTCCCATTTATATGGATGGTTCGAAATCAGTTTACTCTGTGGGTTCTGACATAGTTTGTTATGATTCAGTGGTTGTACACAGGATCCCCTCTACAATTTATATGTACACTGCTAAATTATACACCATTTCTCCTGCTCTAGATCACGAAAAATAGGCAGCACACAAACTGTATAATTTATACCTACTAGCTTAGCTCTCTACTGGTCCTGGAATCGCTTCACATTAATTTTTACCCTTGTTCTCATCGATATTCAAAACCAACTGGGCCATTTCTCTTTATCATCCATTTCTATCAAATTTTTCTGGATATCAGTCCACGTTGATATTTGCGGGAATGAGCTCACTGACACTGCAGCTAAGTCTTTCTACTCTGGTGCTATGATTGCCGTGTCTATTCCATACATGGACTACGTTCGTGTATTTAAGGCTCGGCTCCAAGCAATTGGCTGCTGATTTAGAGTGGGCAACGTAAGAAAAAGCTTTTCAAATAAAACTTTCCATTGGATTTCGTCCAGATTATTTCTGTAAGGACCGAAAGGAGAAAGTTTTTCTAAAAACGCTAGGCATTAGTCACAGCTGACCTTTTTAATTATATTTAAGTTTAATCCAACTTTTAGCCACTGTTTTTGTTCTGATTTAATTTCTCTTTACACTTCATAATACTTTTATTGTTATTTTATTTTTTACCGGTTGCGCCAAAGAGCAATAAGAACAGTGCCAAATGTCCATCTCAACGTAAGTCCACACTCAACAGAAATCCTCACTTTTAGGGAGAAGCTGTTACTCACGTTTCCTACTTTCCACAGTTCTTCTTCTACACACCAAACATTATTGAGTAATTTGCAAGTATCTTTGAAAGAGAAGAGCAAAAATGGAAAGAGCAAAATTTTGAAATTTACACTCCTATCTTTTTCTTTTTTACTATAACACCATCCTTAAATTTGATGTATTACTGTTCTAATGAATCATAATGAAAAGTGCAGAAATATTTTGTGATGTTTTACAGATTCAATTTTAGCTCGTCATTTCTGAAATCCACAACTTTAACACAAAGCCATACTACGTTCTTAGGATTTCAGTAATAGTTCATTATCTACTCATTTGGTCTTACTTTTCTTTGGACTCATCCCTTTGGGTATTGCTCCACAAGTTAAATAGGAATGAAAAGGAAAGTAGCCTTGACCTGAAAAAGTGAACTCTGGATAGGAAAAGAAATATTTCAAATTATAATACTGAATTAGAGAAATAAAGAAAAATTTCCAGGATAAGAGAAAGAAGGAGAAGGTAATTATGAGATGTATTAAGGTGACAATTAATAGCTGAAGGAAATTAAAAGAGAGTAAAATTTATTCAAAAAATTAAGCCAATAACAAGATATAAAGGAATACTATGGAACAAGAAAAGATGGAAAAATTGTAAGCAAAAATACAGAGTAATGGATATAGTAAAAGGAAGACAACTGACTAGAAAGGTGGGAAATAAAAAATAATAATAAAGGAACGAAAACAAAATACAATAGTACTGAAATCTCATGGGCCTGGCATGGCCTGGCGCGTAAGGCGTGCGACTCGTAATCCGAGGGTCGCGGGTTCGCGCCCGCGTCGCGCCAAACATGCTCGCCCTCCCAGCCGTGGGGGCGTTATAATGTGACGGTCAATCCCACTGTTCGTTGGTAAAAGAGTAGCCCAAGAGTTGGCGACGGGTGGTGATGACTAGCTGCCTTCCCTCTAGTCTTACACTGCTAAATTAGGGACGGCTCGGTGCGGTCCTATGTTCCTAGATGGAATCGAATGGTGATAACTAACTAACTTAAATATTAGTGGCATATATAGGGGAATTATTTAAGAATAATGATTTCTGGGAGAATATTCGAAAAATAGTGATGATTCTTATGAAAACATGAATGCAGTAGAAATTAAAAGGTATCACAGAGAAGAAACATGATGCCATGTTTGAGTGGAAAACGAAAAGGGAAGAACATAAAAGAAGAGAAATTAAAGGGACTTTCAATAAAATACAAAAACAAACAGGCAATAGTGTTTTGGTTGATAATAATCATGAACAGAGCAAATGATTGAAAGGATGACAATAAAAGTGAAAGAAGGATCATAAGAAAAAAATATAATATTAACAGGAGATATGAATCTACGGATTTGAAAAAATAACAAGGTGAAGAATGTGATTAGACAGAGAAAAAACTATGGAAATTCATAAAAAGAATGAAAAATAATAAAATAAAGAACTGACTAGACAATGGTAAAAGAATGTGGAATATGCAAATCTTGGTAATACTGATATTGAATGAAGAAGTAGATGGGACGAAGAAGAAAGTTTGAGTAACAAAAGATCTTTCTATGGATTATATAAATGATAAAATAAGAACAATAACAAAACGATGATTAAGTATATTATGGACGAAAATAGGAGATAACTGGACCTTAAGCCAAATATAAAAAAGAAAGGTAAAGAAGAAAAGTTAGAATATATAGCTTGAGATTAGGATAACGGTAAAATGTTTTAAACAAATACGGAAACGATGTTAAAATCATTAAGAAATCTATTGAAAGGAAAAATAGGTGTTGGTGCTTATTTTCCTTAACACAGAAAGCAAAACATACATTTTAATGAGTGTTTTTGCGCGTACATGTGCTATTGAACAAGTTGTTACTGTTCCCTTTTCATAAATAGAAAGCTTATATCTTTATAAACGTATATTTAGGCAAATATTTTTAAACTTTCGTGCAGGTGTTGTGAGTAGAATTAGAAACATCTTTATGAACAATATGTTGAAAAATTACAAAGTTGCGCTAATATTCTAGTTTCCATACAATAACAATTATTTTTAGAGCTTATTTTTGCTTGATGATGTTGTCTTCTCCCATTGTAGGCCTGGCATGGCCGAGCGCGTAAGGCGTGCGACTCGTAATCCGAGGGTCGCGGGTTCGCGCCCGCGTCGCGCTAAACATGCTCGCCCTCCCAGCCGTGGGGGCGTTATAATGTTTCGGTCAATCCCACTATTCGTTGTAAAAGAGTAGCTCAAGAGTTGGCGGTGGGTGGTGATGACTAGCTGCCTTCCCTCTAGTCTTACACTGCTAAATTAGGGACGGCTAGCACAGATAGCCCTCGAGTAGCTTTGTGCGAAATTCCAAGAACAAAACAAAATTCTCCCATTGTAAACTGTAGTTTACCCAACAAGACTTGTAACTTTTGATTAAAACAATTAAAAGTTGTTTTGCGATTTTATAGTTAAGTAAGTTATGATACCTTTAATTTTTAACGATCTGTTTCCTAGGTTTGGCTTGGAGTTATAATGTCGTTAATGGTTGTTGCCTTAACTGCGGCATTTGTAGAAAAGGTCAATATTCCAACTATCAAGCGTCTCTCGTTTAGAAAACAGTTTATAGAAAAATTTTGGTCCTGTTTGTCCTCACTCTTCTATCAAGGTGAGTATTGACGTGAGAGTTTCTTTCTAGTTTGTCCGTTACCTAATGAAGTATAATTGTAACATTTATTTGTTTTTTTCGTTAATTTTGCTAATTTTGGTAAAAGCTCGAATTTGGAAGATCTTAATGAAACCATACATCAACTTTTTAACTACAGTTATGGAAAAATCTTGAATGTCAGTAATACCAGGTTCAATAGTATGATGGAACTAATCCCATACGCAGGGGTTCCGAGTTTATATCATTGTTTGGTATTGAATGAAACAATACAAATAATTTGTGCGTTAATTAAGCCTGTTGTTATTTGAACATTTTAATGAATTAAGATAGACACTTTTGATTTAGCAAATTCGTGTATTTAAAAATTATATTTTGTTCGGGATCAGAAAGCATGGTCTGTGATTCACATGTGCTTTATAAGAGAGACTATAAAATACCGTTATTCGAATAGAGTGACCCAAAGATCGGCGTTACTACTCACTGGTCGCTTACCCTTTAGCCATACAATTCACAGGTTGGAACAGGTACAGAGGATAGTCTTTATGTAACTTTAACCAGTATTTGATAGATCTAATTAACTCTTTGATTTGGTGTTTCCAAGAAATGTTTACTAGAAATCTAGATCGTCAGGTAGTTACTTTAGCCATTAGGAGTTATCAAGTATTACTTGAAATTTTGTAAATTCTGTCTACTTTGGTCGAGTCAGGCCTACGTTATATATGGTTCGAGAGACAGTATTTTTAAAAAAAAATATCTACTACTTCACAAGTATTTTTATTTTAAATGTAACAAAAGAAAATTTTTGTGCAGCAGTTAATTTAATTAAAGAAAAAAACCAAAACATTAAAATGAACAATGATTTATTAAATTAAAAATGACCCAGCTCAACATGTTTCTGCCACCATCAGTTAGAATAGTACAAATTGTAGTACAACAGAAAATCTGCTTACAGTCACATCAGACAACGGTACATTAAACATTCTCCGAACTTTTAAAAATTAAGTATTAAAGTACATATAAAAATATATATCTAATATTTATTGTGATTGAGAATGAAACTAAGACGTCTGTTATCCTCAATTTTAAATACTAAATTCTGAGCTGCGTTAAGCACACATCTATTACGTAACATTTAAAACTACCAACTCTATTCCATACAAATGGAGATAGTAAAAACTAACTTAATCGACTAAATTGTTATTACAGCGAATTATAAATACACGTAAGAAACAAAACTTAAATACAAAATTGATGAGAAAGCACCATATTGGAATAGAAGAACATCAATACATGAATCATATGTCCATTCAGTACAAGCAGTAATGATCTTTCTTCCTTTACAAATAGATAATAATCATCTACACTAAATGATAATATCTTTGACTTGAGTGTTAGCGATATTCTTCAAGTTTCAGTAATGATGACCATAAACTTAACTCTTAATAACCGCCTGAGATAAAATAAAATAACCATTCTACAATATACGTACCTCTAGTGCAAATAAATGAATAAAAATAAATAAAAGACTTCATTGTAACATAAATTTTTTTTCGCAAAACATATAGTAAAATATAATACATCACATACATCCACCCTTTCACATCTAATATAAAACTAAAAATTAACATACAAGTCATGATATAGAAGTATAAAGTACTGTATATATATATATATATTCACACACATATAAAGAACAAACATATGTGCGTCTGCCTATCTGTTTGTCCATTATGTAACTACTCCTATGTCGCTAAGCCAATTTCACTTACACCTTATGAAGCAAAAGTTTCGAACAAGAAAATTGTTGTAAAACTCTCATCACCTCCATTATTGCTGTTTTTGAGTATTTATTATATTTGATCTAAGTTATCAATTACTACATTCATAGGTGATGCCACATTCTTAGAGCAAAAACATAAAAAATTATTATATTTCCTAAAATGATAATCATGTCATGTTATAAACAAGTTATGTGAAAGCTAGAATTTTTTGTGTTGTTTATTATAACATCTACTCCGACATTTACTAAAGTTTATAACCCAGACAAAGAACGGATATGCCAGCTTGTATATTATTGTATATTATAATCCAAGGATTATATTGTAACTAACCAATTATTATTTTATAACATCTAATAAACACATGGCATAATATTTATTTCATACTCAATTAATTATTAGTTTCCTAGATCTAGTTAGAAATAATGTATAATAATTATTGTTTAATAATATATTTACCATAAATTTGACATTTTCAGTCTCAAGTTGAACTGACAGAGCCATCTGATGATGAAGTTTCAAAACAGTTCTTTTTTATAGTTCTTGTAGAATCATATCAGACTTTTAATTAACTAAAACAATTTTCTTAGTTTTTAAAATTAGATTTTAATGACAAGCGAAATCTCCTTTCACATTTTTTTATTTCATTTTCTTTTAACCACCTTTAGCTGAAAGCGAGCTCTTCTGTGAATACAAGAAAAGTTAAGGTTGAAAGTATATTACTCTGTTAATGCAAAATCAAGATCTTTTTGCTTTTGTATTTGTTGAAAAGTAGTGATACTTTGGGTACACGTGGTCACAAACAACTAGTTTACAGACCATGCAATGAATATAATAACAATGCATTTACCTTAGATAAAAACTTAATAACTGTTATGCTTGATTTTATTTTCGTACAAACAACTAAGTCCAAAGAGTGTCTAATAATAAATATGAAGACGTTGATAAAATACAAAATATTTTATTTAAAGATTCGAACGTTTCGGAATACACTTATTTCATCTTCGGTAAAATCTGAAAATCGTGCTAAGAAGACAATTATTAATTTAAACTATAATATCACAATTACTAGTTTATTTACTTCTTCGGAGAAGTGGTACACGGAATTCAAACCTGTCCTGTACAAAAGTATTTTCTTAAACAACAGATTCCAACCACCAGTCAATGTGCATACCATCCTCAAATTTTTCCTCATTATTTCCCTTCTTTTTATGGGTTCACAATCCCTATAGAAAAAAACAACAACAACAAAAACTATCTTTTCTAATAAAAAACATTCTACCATCATATTCAACTTAAAGAAATATATAAACCTAGCCTGTGTATTAAAAATTAATTTCAGTCCATAGATCAACTACTTAAACTTCTACGTTCATAGCTCGTGTATAACTAGCTCATGTGTAGGTCACAAGCTTTAGCAAAACAAAACGTCATTTAGAAACTACAGTCTTTGAACAGACTAAGAGAAATGACCGTTCGCCACTTAAACCTAACCATTCGTTTAATCCTGAAACCAAAATCACAATATTTCGTTTAACGATTTCTTGTTTATTACCACTTGATCTGAAAAAGAACCGTGAGCTATTCGAATGTGATCGAGTTTTGTATTTCGTTTGAAAACCATTATATTTTTGCATGTGATCTTGTATGCTAGCTTCTCAATCAGGATTACCACAGGATATTCAGATCTTGAACTCTCTATTAAAGAAAGCTTACTAATAACTAAAGACCCCCCGCGTACTAATGACTCGCATAGTTATTTAGATTTAAAATTGCTCTAGCTTTTCACATTAAACTCAACTGTTGTATAAGATATCAGTTTTTTATCACTCTCCTATTTTATCCTCCCAATTACCATTTCTGAAACTTTGATAGGTTCGAGCCTTGTAAGTAAAATTGTTTGTGTTTTATCAACTGTTTTTATTTTAGTTAATATATTTTGCTTTCGCTGCCATGAATCTAAAGAATGTCTCTTTACTTCCAGTAGCCACCTTTGCATAATATCTCTTATTCTAAGAGTTACCGCATTAATAAAAACATTAGTTTCTTTACTTTTTTAACCATTAAGAGAATCATTAGCGGAATTTACCTTCTTTGTTCGCTTTAATAAGATGCACCAACCTTTCCTTTCTCTTTCTCTCTCTCTCTTGTGATGGGACTATTTTCCTTAAAAAAATGTTCTTCTATACCCATTCCATGCATTTTCATCTCACGCTACACTTTTTACATGGATACATGCTCTGAAATTTAATATGCTTAAAATAACGTTCATTTATAAAATGTCTAAACAGCGATAAATGTAGTAATATACTTTTCTCAATGATAAACACGAGCAACCGAAGTCACTCGTAATTTAATGTAAATGGGGCTTTCATAACAATTTTAACCACTTCTAACAAACTTTCAAACATTGTAGCCTCCTAAAAATTAATTTATAAATAATCTAAGTCATATTTTTGCATCACCTAAATCATTATATTTTAAAATAAAAAACAACAGCGAACTGTACTTGTATGTTATTTATACACTATCCAGCTAGTACCCTAGTGATATAAGATAGGTGAATATCCCTGTTAGTCTGTTCAGATACTATTGTATATCTCAGCATTTTTCACAGATTACACTGCTTTTTAAACTAGACCTACCTGTGTATTTCTTTTGAAGCTGAAAAGCAAAATATCTATTGTTCAGCTAACAATTCAACTGTGAACATGAGTATTAGTCAAATGACTTAGTGAAATAATTTATTATAACAAGAATATACAAATTTTCTTTTTATTTAGTTCTTTACAAAATAAAACTAGCTAGCTCTTTCAAAGGTAAACTAGGATAAAATATTTGTTGTCTGCTTTTGTGTATTTCTATTAACCATAAAATAATTAGTAAATTATTTTCTATCATATAAATATCATTAAAAGTAATTCAAAAGTAAACATATAAGTGATACGATTGTCTAAACATTAATTTCTTGCAAATAGGGAATGTTCGAAAAATATAATATAAAATATTTTGATTTATGTAGTACAAGGTAAGGTACCTGTCCTTTGTCTGAGTTATAAACTTAAAACATGTGAGTGTGGATGCTATGATAAATAACTCAAAAATCATAACCTTCATACAATCTATTTATAACATAACATAGTATTACATTATTCATCATTACCTCACCAAATGTTTTGTATAAGTTTAAAAATTTAATATGTATACACCTAAAACATGATATACACTATGCGATGGAAGAAGTAGAGGTTAAAATAGTGGCGCGAGAAGTGATTTCTGTCATCCGCTTTCAACACCCAACTCTCAATATTCTTCCATATTGTTTCACCTGATTAAGTAATTGAGTTATTGACCATGAAAGTGTCTTATGGGCTGAAGTTGAAAGAACACAGGTTAAAGTAGAAAGTGAGTATAAGTTAAAAAACTCCTCCTCATATCTGACTTATGGTGGAAGTTTGATTAAAATTTCAGCTGAATTCATGTATTATTGCAATAATAATGGTTATTTTTTCATTGCGTTTTCTCTCTCTCTGTGTGTATGCAGTTTTATAGTTTTGTGTTTGGTAGAAGAACATGGCACAGTCTATGACTTTAGTTAACGTTAACTTACATCAAAGGTAATAAATGCTCCACAACAGCAATAAAGGGTGTGTTGGGATCATTAATTTCTATTAAAATTTCCTTTGTTCCAAATTATCATTTCAAAAAGTTTAATATAAATTAGTACAATGATCTAGGACAAACAAACAGACGCACAAATTTTTCTGCTTTATATATATTTAAAGATAATAATACGAATCTATAGTTATTATAAATTGTTACACCTGTTCGGTAAAACACATTTTTAATTAAAGCTTTCTTATGATTGTAAAATTTATGCTTTTACATCTTTTAAATAATAGAAAAGGAATTCATTTTTCATGTTTCCTAGATTAGCAAAATGAATAGAGTAAAGCTCTTGTATATTTCTTTCACTTTTCGAGATAAATGTAATAATATGACTGTAATTTTTAATCGCTCTCAAGTAAATAACAGTCTTATTTAGTCTTTTATGAATAACTAGGAATTATTGCTAACAGTTCAATATTATCTCATGAATATAAGAAATGTAACCATCAGCAATCTTGAGAAAAATTGAATTGATTACGCTCTCAATGCATCAAGAGTACTCTTATGACACCTTAAAATATGTTAAAAAAGACCTTCCTATGATTTTAAAAACTGGATGGAAACAATCAGATAAACAGTTTCTAATGATGAAAGAATAGACTAAGCTTTGTCAGTTAGGTCCTGGTAGTGCAAATAGTAGTTAATTAATTATTATAATAATTCTAAAATCCTATAAATTAATTAATTCAAATAGAATCTTCATGCCTCATTATGAGATCTATAACATTATACCTAAAATACAATTTATCTCTGATACAATACGTGTCAATATTGTTCATAATAGGTGATTAACTGACTAACTCTTATTAATAAAGTGCAATGAATGAGGCTATACTCCAAGAATATGAAGTGTCCCAGGAATGCAGCTTATTAAAGGACTTATTAAAAAAGGCAGCACCTAATGTATATCACTATCTTGGGTTAGAGGTCAAACACACCTAGTTTATCTCATATTGCATTCTGTATTCCAACAATGTATTTGATGGGTGCTAACCAACTAGTAGTAAGTAAATAACCTGTTTTTACATGTTCATCTTTACTGTGATCATGAATAGTTAGGCCCAGCTTATCCAGGTGGTTAGGGCGTTGAGCTCATAATCTGAGGGTCGAGGGCTCGAATTTTCGTCACACAAAACATGCTTGCCCTTTCAGCCGTGGGGACGTTATAATGTTACGATCAATCTCACTATAAGTTGATAAAAGAGTAGCTCAAGAGTTGGCGGTAGGTAATGGTGACTAATTACCTTCCTTCTAGTCTTACACTGCTAAATTATGAAAGGCTAGCGCAGATAGCCCTAGTGTTGCTTTACGCGAAATAAAAAATAACTAAACCAATCAAGAATAGTAATGGTGCCACCTATTATCCAAACATCAAAGTATCATTAATATGAAAAAGTGAAATTTTACATTCGTGACTAAAGTGTTCATAAGTGTTTTTTCTCGTTCTGCTACAAAATGTTTCTAAGCTAACGGAAAATATACTCACTCTTTCTTTATCCGAGGACGTGATTTAATTAGGTTTAATGCACTGCTCTGATACAAAACCTGCATTTGGGCTCTGACACATGATGTATTGCTGGAGCAAATGCTTGGTGAGTCACAATACTGCCTACTAAAATACCTCGAGATAGTTAACGTACCTGTTACATACTTGCCAAAAATTATTTTCACAGTAAACCCCCCAAGCTCATTTCCATCATCGTTGCCCATCCTGTTCTCCACATGTCAGTAAAGTGGTTTTAGTTAGAAGGTTACATTAACTAACTGTATCTATTCTGAATGGGTGAGCATGTTTGCCATTGAATGATAAAAGTCGGCGTGCTTCAAACAAATATTTCCATATGGTTTCAGCCCACCTTGGTTTAAAAGTGTACAGTTGTTCTTGTTTATTAGCCAAAGATGGCAAGGATTATTTATGATGAATGTAAATATTTTAGAGTAAACAGTAGATTTCTCTATTAGAGAATAAAACAAAAAATTGTCGAGTACTTTATGGAGTGATGGTAAGTATATAATATCCAGTTTAGGCTTTTTTAGGCTTTATTCATCTTTTCCTGTTTCATTTCTGATCTTATGTGAGAAGAGACTATGGAGACCGTAGTGTGACGTCATATCTAATTAATAAGTATATGCAAATTAAAAATTAGTGTAGAGTTAATGGGTTATTAATTAAAGGTTAAATAGTTAATTAATTAGATGTAAACTATATGCAACTTAATAATTATATATTAGTTACTGATCTACTAAATAAATGTTAATTAATAGGCAAACTATATTCAGCATGCACATTATAATTACTGTTACATCATGAACTTGGTACAGTTCATAGATACAGTTAGTTAATGTAACCTTCTAACTAAAACCACTTTACTGACATGTGGAGAACAGGATGGGCAACGATGATGGAAATGAATTGTTAGATGGAATTACATTATTACATCATCAACAGTGGAGGCACATTTCTAAGACTGATATTTTTCATATTATTTCATTAGATTTTTGAATCCTCGACGCAAAAAAAACATGCTCTCCCTTTCAGTTGAGAGTTCGGTATAAAGTGACGGTCAATCCCACTATTCGTTGGTAAGAGAGTAACCCAAGAGATGGCGGTGGGTGGTGATGACTAGCTGCCTTTCCTCTAGTCTTACACTGCTAAATTAGGGACGGCTAGCGCAGATAGCCGTCGTGTAGCTTTGCGTGAAATTCAAAACAAACTAAACAAACCAAATCTTCTATTTAAAAATAATGACTTATGATGATTTTAGTAGATTATAATTTTGCTCTATCATGAATAATTGATTCAAATATATCGTAAATTTTACATATTAAGATAGGTTATCATTTCAGTTGTATAAAATTCCAATATGTTTTAAGAAGATATCATTATTTTATGGTAGTTAAATCACAGACTTAACAAGACTGAAACAAATAGTAGAACATACGGCTTACAAAGGCAAGTGTTTTTTTATAGGTGGAACATTGATACTGTACTTCTGTAGGACTGCATACAGAACCCAATTTGTCTCAATTTTTGTTTATTTCGTATGCGTCTTGTAGAGGTGGATGAGTGTTTCTATAGGCATATACTGTTATTAACGTATTTAACATACAGTTAAATATGATTATAGTTTTTTCTTCGGTATATAATCTGAAGTGCACACTTTTTACATTTTCTGGGCAAAATACTTCTTCACTTATTCTTTAGTTTTCATTTATATTCTTAGTGTATTGCATGACATCTATTTGCCCTGAAGAGGATACTTACTTAAACTTCTCTACAATATATAATTACTTAATTTTCACGTCTATTTCTATAATTTGATTTGCTTCAGTAAAACTTGTAAGAGATTTAAGTAAATACTTTTGTTTAACTATTACTATGTATAATAATTATATCCTAACATTTCACAAATCTTTGTTTAGAGTTTTTCCTTGCTTGTTCGGATCTTTATGTATAATGTTGGATAATCTTCACACGGATATGTTCTCATGAATTTACATAATTAAAAATCACTAAATCAGACTGTTGTAGAACGCAGTGAAACAAGTCTCCATAAAAATTTAAGTTTTAAATAGAGAATTATGATCTTAGATCAGCTGCTTAGATTTATAGCTAATCATTAATTGAAAACTTGAAAGAAACATCAGATAATAATCAATGCTAATCTTAAGTTTAAATATTAAAAGTGAGAAACCTTTTCATAAGTATAGACGACATGTGTAAACATAGCTTTCTCTTTCTTTGCCTCATTTACTTCTTGCTGCAGTTGCAAATTTCTCAGCTTGGTTGACTTGTGTACTTGGTTGCGACTGTTTACTTGGATTTTCAAATAAATAAATTGTAATTGGTGTCTTGTCCTCCCAAAGACTCTCTTCTATTCCCACCATAGATCAGCCTGTTACAATCCCACCCATTCTTACCTTATTTCCTTACTTTTATCGTGCTCCTATTCCTACTTCTTACTTAAATATATTTTACACTTGCCTCGTAGTTCTTTTGGTACTGAGTTTCGTCAGTGATTAAGCTCAACGCCTATTTTCTCGTAGCTTTGCTTGGAGGTATCTTTTGACATTTCCTAGCCTTTGTTGATATAATTGCTATAAATCTTCTTTCATCTAATATGGTGGTAGACTTTTCTTTGACTATATTAATGGTTAAGGCTTCTTTCGTATATTCAGCATTATTGTTTCTAGCCTTATCTTTATTCTTCCAGTAATATTCTGTTGGCGAGAACAAATACTATTCAAGGTTATCAATGTAGGATTTTCTCCTTTAGTTTCGTTTTGTTTCCTTGAAACACATATTTTAAAAATAGTACTGTTTCAAGTACAACGTTAGATGTCAATATGTAGCACTTAGTTTGAAAATAATGCAAAGGTTCTTGCTTCAATTTCAGAGCGCTTTAGCAAAGCCATGTCAGACTTTGGCAGTTGTAGCATTCATTTCCATGTTAGAGACTTAAGTCTCAGGTAGTGATTTCTAAGATAGAATTGCATAATTATTAATGATATTGCTTTTATTACCAAGGCTATAAATAGAGTTATATATGTGATGAATATATCAAAGATATTATTAATGTTACCAAAATGCGTATTCAAAATTAATAACGAATTGCATTGGGTTTGCCTTTATGCCCAATTTTGAGTTATATATTTGTGGATGCTTAAGAAGACACCAAATTACAGGAAGTTGTAATAAAACCTATACAGCACAGAAAATATGTAGACGACATCTTTATAATATGACGAAACAACAGTGAAACGCTGAAAATCTTGTTGGACTACCTGAATGTCACTGATACAGGAAGTGTAATCAACGTTAACTACTCTTTCTTACATTTTCTTGTTCAAAAACATGACAACAAATTAAAATGTTGTGTATTTATCAAACTGTTTGTCATCAGCATGCCACCATGTTACAACTCCAACCATCTTTTAAATCAGAACTAAGTACATTCAGCTCATTGCCTGATGTGCCCTCAAATATTCACAAATTTGGGATAATCTTCTAAAAATCTGTCGCGTGCTCATAATAATTTTTAGCAGTATATTATCATTTATTATTATTCTGAATTATTTCAAATGAAACAGCTTTATGAGTTACATGTTATTAAGAAGTGTAATAATTCACAAGAAATAAAATTGATAAATTAGTAACAATAATAATGAACTATTTTTTTAGGGAAAAAGAAGGAGCCCTCTTACTTATTTACGTTCATTCGTCATTTTATTATTAAGAGAACGAATTTTGTAAAATGGTATGCTTTGGCTCATATTATGTAACACAAAAAAACTAAAAATCAAGGAAAGGAATATAAGCATGTTTTACTCTCAG
Source organism: Tachypleus tridentatus (assembly GCF_004210375.1). NCBI lineage: Eukaryota > Metazoa > Arthropoda > Merostomata > Xiphosura > Limulidae > Tachypleus > Tachypleus tridentatus. Next base: position 83,031,495 of record NC_134830.1, read on the forward strand.
TAAGAATTTTGCTGCAACATCAACGATGACAGATATTTTATATCATGCTTGTGTTCGGTTGTTTTGAGAGCTATGTATGTAGCACTAGTTTCATCAGCAAGGCTATTCCTATAATTACACTTTACAAATCTCATGGCTGAAAATAATGGCTCGTATAAATATGTTGATGAAAATAATGTTGATACTGACATTACAACATTTTTTAAGCCAATCAAAAGTTTCAGGAATAACGCAGAAAATTGCAGAAAATGAGGTTGTGAACTCTAAAATTCTATTCACTAGCCGATCTCTTTCAATATTTTCTAGTTCAACTCTTAAGTCGATAATTTTTTTCCTTCAAATTAAGCTACTTTGTAAATCAGTCACTTGCATCTCACAATTATTCAAGTCAATCCACTGTAACATTTCCAAATGTAGTTTCTTCAAATAACAGGAACTTATTAAATCTTAAAGAAAATTGTTCAAAAGTCGAATCAATAATGCCTAAAAGTTGTATTTGCAAAATCTGAATATATATTTTCTCATGAATTTCAAGATCTGTCAAGTGATTCTTTACGTTTGTGGAATATTTATAAGTGCCATTAAACATCAAGTTTAAAATTTTTCAGTTTGATTTCAAAAGCTTTTATGTAATCAGACATAACATCAAGTGTTTTGCCAGATCCATGAAATTTTGTGTTTAAGCAATTTAAATGTGAGAAAAAACCTGTAAGAAACATCAGTCTACAAATCCACACAACATCAGATAATTCTAGAAAAGAACATTTTTATTTGTCAAAATCAGACGAATTTCATTGAAACACTCAACAAATCGGTTAAGAACAGAACCTCTACTTAGCCAACGAACATTGTTGTACATAAGTAATCCTGTGTACACCGAATTCATTTCTTTTAGCGAATTCTAAATTTTGAAATTTTCCCTTTTTCAAAGCATTCGCAGAGATAAATTTAACTACGTGGGTTACAATTTCCATCACTTTTCAAGTTCCACAAGGCCAGCTTTTTCACATAAAGCCTCTTCGTGTATAATACAGTAAAAGCCTTCTAGTGGATGTCTAACATATTTTGCAAACAGATTTACAAAACCTGTTTCTTTACTAATCATGCTGGGTGCACCATCAATTGTCACAGAAACTATTTTTGAAAGGACAACCTGTCGATTGGATAATTTGTTTACTACTGCCTTACATATTTCAGCCGCTGTTGTATGTTCAGGTAACGTTACCAAGTGTACAAGTTCTTCGCAGATTTCATCACCCCTACAAAATCGAGCAGTAATGGCTAGCCTAACTGATGACGTAACATCAATTGTCTCATCAAGACAAATAGAAAGGAATTTATATGAACCAGTATCTTTTGTTAACTGTTCTGCTCTGTTTATTTCCATCTTTTACTATGTTTATACTTACTAGCCATTATTTAATGCACTGAATATTTTTTCTTTTTTTTGAAAACCGTCAAAAAGGAAAAGAGTACAGTTTAGCTATGATTTTTCAATAAATGCTCCACAATTAAGTGGTTTTCCATGTTTGGCAGTAATCTTTGAAATCTCAAAACTAACAGCAACTAAGTTGACTGCATATTTTCTCACAAAGCCATTTATGAACAGTTTCATAATGCCGCTTTACTGAGGAAGTTCTGCACACTAGTATTTTAGAACATAAGATGGATAATCACCCTTTTGATCAGGTCAAATGCTTCAGTCCACAATTCTTGCAAATCTCTGCTGTTACTCCTTCTATTTGAACGTTTTTGTTTCTTTGCTGGTTGAGCTGACATTCTGATAAGCTGAAAAGGTGTACATAAAACTTAAAAATATCTCACTAATTAATTTAGATACGATAATTTAATTGACCATAATATAATAGCAGGTGAACTACTATGTCATTGATATAAAATAAATGTATAATTAACTAACTGATCAAACATATACGCATGCCACGCTAAATAACATAATTTTAACAATATAATTCATATATTTACTGCGAATAAATAAACGCATATTTACCGTTATTATTAGTAAGTATCCAGTATTCACTCACAAACAACAGAAGAAAAATATAAGCAAAGAGAAGTCAATACCAACAGTTTATTTCTAGTTTTACTCAAATACTGATGTGTACACTGGACGTGCGAGGAATTCAAAAAAGGTCATCTGATGTCACATGCTTCCGCAACCGCAAAGCTGGTGCCAAGAGGGCGTGAGACGTCTGCTGTGAACATTTCTCACTGCTCCCGGGTTGAAAAAATTATTTGCTGTTGCGTTTGGCAATAATGGTAGTAATTATATACTTATTTATTTATTATAGATTAGCGTTAGGATTTCAAAAATCTAGAGATAACACTGCATGCCGCTTGTCAGCAAAATTTTTTCGCGTGCCATAGGTTCGCCATCATTGGACGATATGGTAATGCTCTTCTACTCTTTATGGTCTCTTGGCACAATCGACTATAATGTAGTTCACATGCTTATATTCAATTGTCATTATTCCACATTTGTGGGTTATGTGATACTAATAACTTATTTTCTTAGAGTAATTAATTATATGCCAGTTTGTTTTATTCTACAAAATACAGTTATTCTGCACGATACACTAAATTAATAGTAAAGCATGCTACACACATAGAAATGTATTTTTCATTTTACAAAGTGGGCTGTTCTTAGCCATGCAAAGAAAGTCGACGTAGATTACATGTGAATGAAGCTACTAACAACTCTATATTTCTTAACTAGTTGGTTTTCTATTTATTGTTTTATCTTGTCGTCTTAACCTCTTTATAGAACTTCAAAAATATGAAAATTATTTGGCTCTACGAAGTATTTAAGAAAATTATCGAACAACACTATTAGAAGTATGAAATACTGATACAGTGGATTCACCTAAAATAAATTTTGTTTTACCCTTTACATATTGTATTTAATTTGTTCATACAAAGGGGTTAAATTCTTATTTCTCTTAGCCTAGCTGTTTAAATACAAAAAAAAAGTAAAAGCAATAAAGTGTATGTGTGTGTTTTCTTATGGCATAGCCACGTCGGGCTGTTTGCTGAGTCTACCGATGGGAATCGAACCCCAGATTTTAGCGTTATAAATCCGTAGACTTACCACTGTACCAGTGGAAAACTATAAGATAATAACTGCCAGTAATAAGTTGAAAAACTAATCTTATCTTAAAGATAACAAAAAACTTAACTTGCAAATACTTTTGTGTAAATGCTCAACACCGTTATTTTTTAAATATTTTCAAATTACTGCATGTGTACGTATTAAACAAGAGGTTATTAATTTTAATTTAGTGTATCATGTGACATATAAGTGTAAAAATAAAAAAAATGGTTTATGAAATCATTTTATTCCAATGATCATAGTTAAGTCTTTATTTTAGCTAAATTTGTTCTATGATAATTTTCAAAGAAAAAAGACAGTATTGATAATTATTTAAGGAGAAAATCTTAGGATGATTTTAAAATGTTAATAATTATTAGCTTATCTACTATTGGATAAGCACGTCACAAAAATTGATTGCTCTTATATACAATAGATTATCTGTGCTGTGCTCACCACTTTTTTATAAACCCGATTTTTAACACAGTGAGCTTTCAAACTAACCTCTAAGTCACCAGGTGCATCTTTGTATTAATTATAATTGTTTTTAATCTCATTATTAATCTTACTATTTATTCAATACAATGTTTCATGAGCTCTAAAGACCTAATCATTCTCCAAGAAAAATATCAATACAGTGTAAATGTGGTTATCATCAGTTATATTTAAGGTCTGGCATGGCCAGGTGGGTTAAGGCTTCGACTTAAGATATGGCATAAAAACTCATTGAGTTTATGGAGAAATACATACAAATTTTCAATTTTTGAATACTTCATTTTGCAGTTTTTATGGACGTTTTTGCGCATTTTACCACTGTTACGCCATTGTTGATATATCTGCACCAAATTTTGCAGGAAGGTTTGTAGGTCCCATGCAAACTTGACTTGTGGTTTCACATTGTGTGTTTCGCAGTTCTTATGAGTGTTTTTGTGTTTCCTTACAATTGTATGCATGGGAAGCAACTTTTCATGTTCTAAGATAACGTTTATTAGTAATGAATTTACATAACTTCCTTCCAGGAGAGTGGTACTCCAGCTAGTATAATAATATTGCTTTCCAGTAGCTCAGCGAGAAGTCTGTAGGCTTACGACTCTAAACGCCAGGTTTCGTTAGAGGTGATAGGTAGGACATACGAGGGCTGTTCAAAAAATACGCGGACTGACGTCATAAAACAAAATGTACTTTATTTAGAAGTTACAGGTCTGGGACTCCTTCAAAGTACTCTCCTCCCCAACGCACACACTTATCCCAACGGTGTTTCCACTTGTTGAAACAGTCCTGGTACGCTTCTTTTGTAATGTCCTCCAGCTCCTTCGTCGCATTTGCCTTAATCTCGGGAATCGTCTCAAATCTTCTTCCTTTCAAGGGTCTTTTGAGTTTGGGGAACAAGAAAAATCGTAAGGAGCAAGGTCAGGTGAGTAGGGGGTGGTGGGGAAGAACAGTGATCGAGTGTTTGGCCAAAAACTCACGAGTTCTGAGGGCTGAATTTCGCAGCAACGCAGTGCATCTTCAATTTTTCGGTCAAAATCTCGTAACAAGATCCAACTGATATCCCACACTCTTCAGCAAGCTCCCTGACAGTCAGACGTCGATTTGCCCGCACCAGGGTGTTGATTTTGTCGACGTGTGGGTCGTCAGTTGACGTGGAAGGACGTCCAGGATGCTCATCATCTTCAATGGACTGTCGACCATCCTTAAAACGTTCATGTTACTTGAAACATGCTGTACGCTTCATAGCAACATCACCGTAAGCCGTGTTAAGCATAGCAAAAGTTTCAGTCGCAGATTTTCCAAGTTTAACACAAAATTTCACAGCAAGTCGTTGCTGTGTCAGGTAATTCATTCTGAAATCCGCCAAACGAAAAAATCGCACTTCACTTAAAACCGCGTAGCTAATACACAAATGAAGATATCTGCAATCGGGAAATGGCGTCGTAATCAGCTGATCTGTGCAAACCTAGCGACACCAAGCGGATTCCCCTGGAATTAACTGGAGCCGCGCAATTCAAACAGTCCGCGTATTTTTGAACAGCCCTCGTATATACCCCATTGTGCAACTTTGTTGTTAACAGCAATGAAAACAAAATAATAATTCCACGTTTACTTGAATAACACATCAATATTGTATAAATATTTAATCTATTTTTATTAGCAACATATTTCTAAAATGGTTGGTATTTCGTTCATTAACGTTAAATAGTTTTTGGCTTTAAAAGAAGTTGAATTTATTCAGATATAATGTTTCTCATAAAATGATAACTCATATTTTGTGTTATTAAAACAAGAGAATAATTTTTTTTCAAATACTAATCAGTATACATTTATGCTCGAAAAATAAGCATATTGTCTGAATCAAAATATTTTAGGAAGAAGTTAGCTGTAGAAAACTTATAGAGTGACATACTTACCATATTAGCCAACAAATAAGCATAATCTAACAATAAAGCTATGTTTGCAATTTGTTTAAAGATAATTATATGTTTAAAAATTGAGAATCAATGAAATTGCTCGGCATAACCACTTTGCTAAGGCTCTTGACTCGTAATCTGAGGGCCCAGCATGGCCAGGTGGTTAAGGCACTCGACTCGTAATCCGAGGGTTGCGGGTTGGAATTTCCATTGCACCAAACATGCTCGCCCTTTCAGCCGTGGGAGCGTTATAAGTAACGATCAATCCAGCTATTCGTTGATAAAAAAGTAGCCCAAGAGTTGACGGTGTGTGGTGATGACTAGCTACCTTCACAGCTAAATAAGGAACGGCCTGTACAAATAACTCTCCTATAGCTTTGCACGAAATTAAAAACAAACCAATCGACAAAATCATTTTTTTGGGGTTCACTGTTTCATTAAAATGACATTTTATTTTGTTAATTATCAGATTTTACTCATTACTCTCGTATTCCTTGAACACTACTAATCCTGAATAAAGTATTTACTAAAAACTAGAAAGTGTAGGGTAACATGGTGTTACAGTTTTGAATGTTTATACTTGTACTATGTATTCACAAGTATCTTTGAGTGGAGGCTGAGTGGAGTCTAGTGGATAGCGGTACGTTGTCTTAAAAACGTATTCTTATTTTAAGGCTATGGGTGCACCCAAAAGTTTTCTATTCGTGCTGTTTAGTAGCTAACTTCCTTACTGTCTATCACCTAAAAAGTATGAACAGTTGCGCACAGGCAGCTCTTGCGTAGCATTGGTCGAAAATTCTAAAACAGAAACATTTTTCAGTTCTGAATATTACCTTAAGTATCTACTGCGTAGCGTGTCATGCATTGCTTTGTGTTTTAGTGTAAAAGAAATAAAAATATCAGTAAGTTTATATTCATTATTTTTCAAAACATTTTTAGTGTTTTATTTTAGTTTAAAAGTGGTTTGTAAATACTTTCATTAGTTTCTAAATATCATTAAAAATTAATCCGTAGTTATTGCACAAATTTACTATACACTGATGCTTTGCTTAGATTGTTCATAATAAGTTGATTTGACGTTTCCTGTGTAGTTTCATAATTAGTACCACATAAAAAAAAATTGGCCTCACATGGCCAGGTGGTTAAGACACTCGACTCGTACTCTGAGAGTCGCGGGTTCGCATCCTAATCACACTAAACATGCTTGCCCTTTCAGCCGTGACAGCATTATAATGTGACGGTCAATCTAATTATTCATGAGTAAAAGAGTAGCTTAAAAGTTGGCGGTGAGTGATGATGACTAGCTGCCTCCCCCCCAGTCTTACACTGCTAAATTAGGGAGGGCTAGCACAGATAGCACTCGTGTGGCTTTGCGTGAAATTCAAAATATCCCCCAAAAATCAATATTAATTACAAAACACTTCTTTGCTAACAATATTTCAAATTAGCATATCTTTTTAAGTGTAAACTACAAAAAGTGAAAATACAAGTGACAAAAGTTTTACTGTTTTAGACTTGAGTAAATGATGTAATAAATTGTTATACCTATTGAATAACCCAATGTCTTTAACATATAGGGATAGTGTACTATTTTTCAACAGGAATTTTTATTTTAGCTTTATGATCCCAATTTAAGTAACTTGTTTTGTTTAGTAATTAATTAAGTATCCGCAATCGGTCACCATTACGTCATTTCTGGTTGGATAAATTGAAACATGCTGGAATCATACCGTGGTTCAATACGCATATATTTATTATCAACTTTTTCTGATTTAAGCCTTTTTAATGATGTTTTGGGGTTAAAAGTGAAATAGCTTGATTTACATTGGATTTGGTACAACGATACCTTTTTATAGTTATAGGGATTCAAGATGCCACAAAAACATAATTTTAGGTGTTTTTCGACAATTATTCTGCTGTATATCAGTAAATTTTATAGGATTTTTAACAAATACTCTTTTTACAAGTCCCAAACAGAGATATAGACAATTTCAAAACTTTTATCTTTTACTCCAATTTTCAGTAAAGAAAGCAGGATTTGAGTTTTATTTTGTGAAATATTCATGTGTATGTCAGCCAAATTTTATTCGATTTGATACAAAAATGCATTATTACATGCCACAAGCAGTGATATAGACAGTTGTCAATTATTTTGCATTTTTCATAACTTTTCTGTTGTAAAAGCGGGTCATGTTGGGATTGTGTGGTGGAGATTTGTTGCGTTTCGCCCAAGAATCTTTGTCTTTTTAATTCTATACGAAATTACAATATTCAACTACCAACTATATTAACCTCTTTTTCAGATATACTTTTCACAAGCTATACCTGAAATCATCTTATTTTGAAAACAGGCAGTGGTTGTTTGTAAATTTAATCTAATGAAGTAATTAATTTAATCTAAGCTCGTGACTCATTGATAAAAAGAATTAGATGATTGTATAGGTTACAAACCATGATAACAGTTATTTTTCTGGTGGTACTAAAGGTTATGGACCGGACATGATATCTATTCCTAGTCGGATTATTGTGGTTTTCTGGTGGTTTGGAGTAATAATCTTGATGAGCAGCTTTGGGGGACATTTAAGTGCAACTCTGTCAATCAGTCCAGCTCCTCTTCTAGTGGAGAGTTTGGAGGATTTGCTGCAACGAAGTGACATTCAACCTATGATAGATGGAGGTGGTGCACTGGAGCAACTATTGAAGGCATGAAAATACTAACATCAATAGTAACTAAAAATAAATTATATTAAGTTTAGCTAATTTGTACCAAACTTTGTGCAGTTATTATTTTATAATATGATATGTAATCACAGAGTAAAAATTAGGATTGGAATTTACATATAATTTAGAAAAAACTACGAGTTTACAACGTGACTTAACATGTTTAGATAAGTGGTACAATGGTATGGATTTATGTCAGGATTATTATAAACGTGTATAGATATAACGAACTGTTTTTAATTCCAACTATAACACACAAAATTACTGAACTAGTCATTTTCTGTTACATAACACGTTACTTTTTTTTTTCAAAATGATGGAGAAAACTATTAGATTTAATATCTTAACAGAGATTGTCTTATTTCTAAAACGTACTGTGAAGTAAAACTTCCTTGTTTTTCATGTTGCGACAGTAACAATCATTTGTCAGAATATTGCTTTTAATATAAAACCATTATATATTTGACGGCGATATATTGCACTATGTAACACAACTTTTGTTCCTGGATAGTATGTGTTATTTCTTAATTTCCTATATTGTAAAAGTACAGAAAATGGCCATTATTCCCTTGAAACTTTGCTTTTGTGACCTGAATAATGAAATTTAAAAAGTAGCGTCTTTTCTATGTAAAAACGGGCAAACTTGCACATTTTCATTTACATAAGGTCTGAATAGAACAATATATGAATCAAGATTTACATGTATTTATATTAAAGTTATTCAAAAATATTTAGAAGTGAGTAGTTTTTCGAGAATTGCGACTGTAATGTAAATCACTTTCACGTATCAGCCCCCAAATGTAGTCTCCCATCATGTTTTCGTTATACCCTCCTTGGTAGAGGCATTCAAAGTCCAGTATATCTAGATGAAAGCGCTTGTCTTGCTCCTCTGAGTAATTTCCCATGTTCTCCTTGAATTTATCAAAAAGAGCATCAAGTATATTGACTTTCAGGAACATCCTGCAGACCATTTTGCCGTAGTTCTTTACCAGAGCCTCAACTAGTTCCACACAATTTTCGGCCTTGTTGTTGCCAAAGAAGCCCCGAACCACTGCAACAAAACTGCCCCAAGCTTTTTTCCTTCATACTAAGCTTCTTGGGGAATTCTGTGCACTCCAGGATCTTCCTTATTTGTGGTTCAACGAATACACTAGCTTAGACTTTTGCCTCAGACGGCTTAGAGAAGAAGTTTCGAAGGTACTTAAAGGCTGCAGATTCCTTATCAAGAGCTGTGACAAATTGTTTCATAAGACTCAATTTTATGCGCAATGGTGGGAACAACACCTTCTGGAGGTCCACTAGTGGCTCGCACTTGACATCGTGTCTCTCCACAGAAAACTCGGTCCCAAAGGCAAAGATAACAGGGAAACTTGGTAAAGCCTCCTTGGAGATCCATCACAAATGCCACCATTTTGAATCCGATAATCTCCCAGCCATACTCATCATACTTCAAGGCTTCTAGCAAGGTCTTGACGCTGTTATATTTTTCTTTGAGAAAATCTCTATTTCTATTATTTTAATTTACTTTGTTCCTTTACTTTACGGCCCAACATGGTCAGGTGGTTAAGGCACCAGGCTCTTTATCTGAGGATCGCGAGTTTGAATCTCCTTCATGCCAAACATACTCGCCCTTTCATGGGGGGTTTATGAGCTTAAAGAAGTCTGGTTTTTCTGTCATGTACCTATATTGTGATAATATTTTTGCAAGGAGAGTATTATCCTATATGTATATACACATGCCTAATGGTGAAAGTTTTCAACTTTGTGGACCAGTTTCTCCAATAAAACACTATTAGAGGAAAAGGAAAATTTAGGTCCTGATTAATACATCAAATACACTGAAGAAATATTACTTATAGTCACATAACTAAATTTAACCTTTCTTTTGATAAATTATGTGGTTGTAATATATTTTTATCTGACTTTGAAAAAATATGGAGTTGTTAAATTAATTAATGAATTTTTTCAGGGATCTGATGCAATAACTCTAATTCAAAATCTCCTTAAAAGTGATTTATTGTTTATTTATGATTCAAAATAAATTGCTAAATGATAATAGGTGAATACGCAATATGATGTAAAGTAATCTAAATAAAGTTAAGATCCTCTAATAAAATTGGTTGTTTTGGGATTCAACAAAAAAGTTACATAATGGGCTCTTTGTTCTCTGTTTTGTGGCGTTATAAGATTTCGGACTTGCCTCTGGGCCACCGAGGGGGTGAACATTTTTTACACAATTCTAGTATAGTATACGATTCTGGCTAATATGCAGTTGATCTGATTCTAAATTCACAATGGTACTCACATTGTTGGTTTCAGAAGGAAAACGTGAATTTAGAGGATTGAGTAAGTTATATTCAAATAATTTTGAATATACAAACTACTGAGTCACAATACAACAAGAGCCAATATAAAATCGCGATAGAAATCATGATCATCAAATCAATTAGAAATTACTACAAATAAATAAAACGACCACCAAAGAATTTTACATGATGTCTTGCTTGCTCGATGTTTCTTTCATCAGGAGCACATAAATTAGATTAAGTCCATTGTATAATACTAAACCATACACACCCACAAGAGCATATAAAGATGGCATGGCATATTGTTAAGAGTACTCCACTCTCAATCTATGTGTTCGAAACTCTATCACTGCATCTGCTTGTTTTTAAACCATAGAGGCTTATAATGCTACGATAAATTCCATTATTTGTTGATAAAATAGTAACCTAGATGCTGATGGTGTGTGTTGTTGACAATCTACGTTTTCTCTAATCTGTCACTGCTTAATTAAAATGGGTAACACAAATGTCGAAAAATTCAAAACAAATCAATATTATATCATGTATATGATCTTTCCTATGATTAAAAGGTTGCTAGCAAGTATGTAAACAATATAATATAAATGTATTGTCATATAAGAAAATCTTACATATTAAACAGAAAGTTTACACGGAGAAATCTAATGAAATTATATAAAGCAAATAGCTTATTATCTACAATAAATTTAGTTAAATATAAAGCACGAGCCATCCATTATATTTCTTTATTGTTGCTTTACGTTTTTGTATGAGAAGTGATTGCTTAATTTCCCGATCTAAGCGATCATCGGCAGTTGTAAGAATTTTTATTGGAAATCCATCTTTGGTAAACCATAATTCAACGTATAATGTTCAGTTATTTCACTTTTTTCGTTCACTTCTTCTCTGTTTATGTTCGAAATGTGTTCACTGATGTGTTCATGAAATGGTCACCCATTTTCTTCAGTGTAGACGGCTTTACATTCTGTGCATTCCTGTCTGTATATGATATTCTGCGTTAACTATTTTCGTCTCACAGAAGTGAACAGAACAAGGTAGTTTTAGCACTGTGTAGTAAACATGAAAGCTGATCAGATAAGATGAATACCTCCCAGTTGCACAATGGTGTGTCTGCGAACTCACATTGCGAGAAACCGGGTTTCGATACCCCTGATGAGCAGAGCAGAGATGCCCCATTGTGTAGCTTTGTACTTAATTCTAATCAACCAAGAGTCATACCTAGTTTATGTATGATTCAAATTACAAGCACAGACATTGTCAAAGCCTTGCGTGATTGCTTTACCAATTCATTGTTGATAAAATGTATAACCCATCTAAAGGAAGTTTGCTTGTACCCTACGTTTTTTTTTGTTATCTGTTAAATTTGTTTTCTCACTTCATGTTTTTTAGTTTGACTTTCAATCGTTAAAAATGTATGTTAGGTAAGGATTCGGGTAGCCATTTTTTAGAAGAATTTGTCTAAATTTAGTCATTTCTTCACACCATGTTTTTATGCCCTAAGACATTTTGTGATTGAATCAAAATTGGTCCTTTCCGTACAGAGGAAGGACTGCATGACCCATAGCGTAGAATGGTTAATTTCTTATATTTCCTGTGGAGAGTTGTGTGCATTTTTTCCATCTTTCAGTATAAGCTGTTGCCAGGAAAGTGAATGTGGTGGACGTATCGTTTCAAGTTTCTTATTGAGGGGGATGTGTAGATCAATCAAGTGTTCCGTCTCAAAGTTTCAAATAAAAATACGTCATCTATGTTGCGATACCCGCTAAGACCTGAATTAGTTTTTTTTCCAGACAGATTGAGTCTTTTACTCCAAAAAAATACATGAACACAACAAAACAGCAATCACATGGACTGTGCTCCAGTTAGTATTATATAAATTATAAAACTATATATACAACTACAAATTATATAAAACAATAGAGTTATGGAGAGTTCGCTAATCCACGGATTGCCAAACTTTATTGCATCAGAAGATCACTTTAAGCTGAACTCCTTTCTGACGTCTTATATCCTGAATCATCTTTGAACTTCCACGATAAAATAAGCTGTGTGTGTATTACTTAAAAGAAATGAAAAATAAGTGTTGAATTGAAGATAACACATGGACATGTCGAAACTGATTTCCTTATAAAATTGTTGTTCCATGACAGTGGATCTTTATTTTAAATTGCTAACTATTTTAATATTTCTATCTTACATTTTAGCTCTAATTAACTACTAAAATTCATAACAATGAAGGTAATGTATATATAAAACGCAAAAATCTGTGCTTGTCTATTTGTTCATTATATAACTACTCTTACGTTGTTGGGCCAATCTCAAGGAAGAGTTGTAAGATGATAGTTTGAAACAAGGGTCACACAAGTGGGAGTGAGCAATCCTCTTTGCTCCCCAGTAAATGACGTTCAACATTATTACGGGACGAGGGATGATTTGTAGTAACTATTTTAAACGGTTCCATATTGTTGTTGTTTTCTTTATTACAGACAGGCACACAAAGCTATCGAATGTCTACCTGCACTATCAGTCCTTAATTTTTAATTCATAGACTAAAGGTAAGGCATATAATAAACACCATCCGATGCCAACTCCTCGGTTAGTTTGAATTTAAGTGAGAATTGACTGTAATTTGTATAAAGTACAAGTGGCTTCAAAATGGAAAACACGGTTTTTGTGGCAATGGGACACGAACTTGAAATTCTCGGATATCCAGACAAGTATACTCTCCATTAAGTCTCACATGACCCAATTATATACTTAAGAGCCTTTTTTCGGAAAAAATGCTCTTAATTATTTAATTTTTAAAAATCCAAAATTTATTACAGTTTCAAAAGTCAATAAAATATATTAATTAACATCCTTTTTCGGTTTAACCGTATTAAAAAAATCTTAAAACTATTTGAAACAATGGCTTGTAATTTATTTTAATAAACACAGCATTTTTGTAAAAATCAATGGGATTTTCATAATTTTTAGCTCTCTCTATATATACAATTTTCATGAATGTAACTGAAAAGCTTATGAAAAATTAGATATAGACTGTTTCTGGGCCTGGCATGGCCTAGCGCGTTAAGGCGTGCGCTTCGTAATCTGAGGGTCGCGGGTTCGTGCCAAACATGCTCGCCCTCCCAGCCGTAGGGGCGTTATAATGTGACGGTCAATCCCACTATTCGTTGGTAAAAGAGTAGCCCAAGAGTTGGCGGTGGGTGGTGATGACTAGCTGCCTTCCCTCTAGTCTTACACTGCTAAATTAGGGACGGCTAGCACAGATAGCCCTCGAGTAGCTTTGTGCGAAATTCCAAACAACAACAACAGCTTTTTCTGTGGCGAGGTTTTATTGATGTTGCTACAGTTTTAGATATCGTAAATTAAGACAGATTTTAAGTTTATAGGTTCTTGGTTTGATAATGCTTTAAGTTTAAATTTTCATAATATTTTTTTTTCGAAAAATGAGTAAATACAGAATTTTGTGAAGCTAAATCACTTTCTCAAAAATGTAGGACACTCCATCACCTTAATTTTATATATCCTCTTTTTACGTGCAGAATTAAACTTGTGATAAACCTATAATAATAAAAGGGTGTGTCTGTGTGTATATGACGTCAGAGCTCCAAGAGGAAAGAACCTAGAAACCTGGAATTTTGCACATACTAAATGAACCCTGATGGAGTGTAACAGAGTATTATAACTCATCTTATCTACATAAGTGCGCGCATGCCCTTGCGCGTTGTTTTAATAAAGCAAGCTAGCAAAAAACTACATATAAAGAAATGGTCCTTTATATTACAAATATACGTCACAGACAGACGTGCTCTTTTATTATAGAAGTATAACCTGTCAGAAATGACAAACCAAGTATACTCTGTAGTATATCAGTTAGATTAACAACTAGGAATATATAGAAAACCAGATGTTTTTGGTAATAATGCGTTCCAACAATGGCTTTTATGTCATGTTACTTAGGAACAAAAGTATAACCTAATATTTTTGTTCGATTAAAAGTATAAACTGAAATATTTAAACAACAAAAGTGGAAAAATTGTTAATTTTTTAACTCACAGTCCCGGTTATCTCACACTATGTTTTTACTTTAGGATTATTTATTAATTTATTTAAATCGTACCAACATTCACTGCACTTACAAGGTTTCAGGGACCCTTTTATCTTCGTCACTAAATTCGTAATGGACAAGTCGTAGTTGACATGGAAATTCTGTGATTCTTTCGCATAAAGCAAAAGTAGCTCATGGGTTAAATATTATGTCCACCAGCGAGATGCTAAAATAGCTTTAGAATAAATACACTGACATAGACATTTAGAATATAGCAACCTAATAAACCAAGTGAAACTGGGTATTTTCGCTAGTTTATAATAATAAAAGACTTTGTGTGTGTGTGTGTGTGTGTATGCGGCAGCCATAACTTTAAAAGGAAAGAATCTGAAGACCTGAAACTTCACATGCATACTAAGGAATTCTGGGGTTGTGCACCTAGGTATTAATTTTTATATTTGATTAAAATTTTCTGGTAAATAAGTTTACCCTTTTATTTTACTCTATAGTACTTAAGCCTCGTAAGTCTACTTCCCGAAGGTTTATAGAAAAAAGTGTCATTTTTTCTAATTCTCACTTAGTGAATGAACAATGTGAGAAAGTCTTTTTGTCAAATACTATTTTAAAAGAACAAAATGATAAAAAATGTCAACATATGCTACGTGACTTACTCCATTTCCTACTTTAACACGAATTTGCCATGAGCATCAATAAGGCGCAGGGACAACCTCTCTAGGATGTTGGGACCCCTGCAGGTACAACGGTAACTCTTCGGATTTACAACGCTAAAATAAATAAGGGGCTCGATTCCTTTCAGTGGACTCAGCAGATAGCTCGATGTAGCTTTGCTATAAGAAAACATATACACACACACAGGATGTTGGTTTTTAACTTGCAAAGTCTATGATTTTCTCAACTTTATGTTGGTTGCTCTAAACTTGGTAATGGCAAGAACTTTTTTATCTTGGCAGCAGATGGGAAAAACAACCAAAATTGTCTATCCTGAGGCAGTGAAAGGATAAAAAAATTGCAAAATAGTCGTAAAATGTGATGGCAATATGTGATATAAAATGTGTGAAATGATAAAGTAGTAAGACAAAAATAAATATTTTACACCGAGGAAAGAATTTTTACTATAGTATAAAAATGATGACTTCTGTATGTTTCTGGGGAAACAAAATATTAGAAAAGATATTTGTCTGTATCTCTTATCTGAAGTTACTTTGGTTAGTGTAAAAAAAAACGTAACATTTTTAAAATAAAGTTGTAAGCATAACTTTTTTTAAAAATTATAAGCATTATAGTACAAGCATTATAAACTTTGGTTTAAGATTTATAAAATGTTTGATATTTGTAACATTTATAAGTGGCATATGTTTTTCTTAGCTTTCAAATTATCCTGGTAATATAATTCAATATATGTTTTTGCAGTGAAATTACTTCTTTTGTGACGTGATTGGTATTATCAAATAAATTGTATTTTAAAATATATATATAAATAAAGTTGTAAAAAGTATATGACTAATGAAAAAAGAGAAAATTGTAACGATCTACAGGATTTTCGGAAATTACAATAATTCATCTTTTTAATTCAGTCCTGCTGTTGTATTTAATGAATTATCATGTGTTTTGTAGCTTATTATGTTTTTGTTTGCTGCATTTTTATGTGCTTATGATCGAGAATGTAGCTTCAAATTTAATTTTTTATATACTTACTAATTAATACATCGAACTGGCCTTTGGCAAAACTTTTGTTTGTTTGTTTGGGAATTTCGCACAAAGCTACTCGAGGGCTATCTGTGCTAGTCGTCCCTAATTTAGCAGTGTAAGACTAGAAGGAAGGCAGATAGTCATCACCACCCACCGCCAACTCTTGGGCTACTCTTTTACCAACGAATAGTGGGATTGACCGTAACATTATACACCCCCACGGTTGGGAAGGCGAGCATGTTTAGCGCGACGCGGGCGCGAACCCGCGACCCTCAGATTACGACTCGCACGCCTTACGCGCTTGGCCATGCCAGGCCCATTGGCAAAACTAACAAGAACAGTACAAATGTTTTTTTTTTTAATATATAATTATTTTTATAGTGTGCCTACAAAATAAAACATAGTATAATGCTTTATGTAGACTGGAAACACAGAAACTTATCAACGTTTATGGAAAAAGGTTTCGGAAGGTAATGGAATTCTTCTTCGAGAGGAGATGTTAGCCAATCCTATGCTAAATAAAGTAGAGGAAGGAACACATGCCATTATCATCGGATTCTCCACTATAAAGTATGTTTTATCTAACAGGTTCGCTCAGAGAAAACAATGCAATTTTCACATTGCCAAAGATCCCTTTTTCTCAAAACCGATTGTACTAGCAATGTCAAAATCACTACCAGCACATGTAGCTGAAGAAATCGATCGTGAGTAAGTATAAACTTTCATTTTAAGTTACACTATTCTTTCTTTGTTATAAATAAGATATTATCTATTAAGTTCGTGACGGATCACTTTGTTCCATTTATATTTAAATAATGTTCAACAAACCATATAATATTATTTAATATTTTTAAGGGAGATGGCTATCTAAACAGTTTCTCAAACGATGGGTCGCGGCTCTCAAAGAGTTCATAAGCAAGTTTCCTATGTGGTTACGAGCTGTCAAAGTAGCACTGAGTCAACATTTCTTTTTCAGTTCACTAGATGTATGAAAAATATACTTATCATCTTTATTATGAATTATGACAAAATGAGGCATGAAACATCGAAAATTTCCTTGTATTGATAATGAAGGTTCGCTACCACCAAAGCACGGACACAGGGATCGTCTGGTAAATTAGGCTGAGAAACATTGGTCTATTACATTATATGCGTAATTTAACTTTTTATAACAGTATAACTTTATTACATTTTTCTGCAAATGTCACTAATTTTGATGTTATGTATACTTCCTTACTTTTAAACTAAAATCACTGTAACGTAGTAGTTTATTTTAGTTCACCTGATCCTTAGAATAGACATTTTTTTTTTAATACAAAGGAAATATAATTAATGAAATGAAGAAAAAATTAAGTAACAGCGTCTTTATTTCATAAGAAATAATTAACGATTGAGATCATGTTATGAGGTTATGTAACCTTTTTCTGTTAGTCACATTATAGTTATCATAGTTGTAGAAAAACGGGTTGTTAAAGTACAAGGTGTGATAATTAAACGACTTATTAAACTGGTGAGAAAATAGGCGAAAGTTCCATATCTGACAGATTGGTGAATATATGATTAGACAAGTAATTCAGTATATAACTGTTGGATGGATGGTAATTTGACAATACTTTCATTGAGACAGATGTTAAGGTATTTCACGTGCAAATTCAAATTACGCTAAACTCCTAATTCTATAAATGAGAACAATATCTGTTGGCACCTTACATTAATACTTTAGATAATACGTCATTTCTTTACAGGATTGAGAACGTAGTCCATAGCGATTTGATTTTTCTGTGGATATCTGAGATGAATAAGAATTTTACTAAGTGCATAGAAGCAAGTGACGGGAACATAAAAAACAACGTCAACAGTCTGGGTATCAACGATCTTCAGAGCGTATTTTATTTGTGGATTGGAGGTTTACTCTTCTCTTTGTTGATTCTTTGCTTAGAGATTTCACTTGCAATTGTAACTAAATAGGCTAAATAGATTTTCTAATTAAATATCCCAATTTTAGTAACTTTATGCATAGAAAAACGCATGTACACCTTCAAGTATTTGCTCAAGTAATCGATAGTTGACACAAAATTCAATTACATCCTTGTCATAAAACATTACTTAAAACTGTAAATATTTGTTTGCATATATTCGATACTATTCACTCTCCATGAACCTTTTGATTCTGTTGGAGAGATAAGGAGGAGTGTTAATTATAATAACGGTAAAAAGAAAAACCGACGAAAAGGCTGAAAAACATACGTTAAATAAACATTATTGTTGTTATTATTTTTTTTAAGAATCACAGTCACCTTATACCAGATTTTATGTTCATTTAGGTACCCTTGCTTATCTATCAGTTTTCTAATAAAAAGTTAATAATAACCCTTATTAATATCTTCATTATTTGTTTTATAAATTAAACATAAAAACAATTTAACAGTATATTTAAATACTGTTGTAGTTGTATAACGTGTTAAGAATGACCTTTCAGTTTCTTCAAGTACACAATATGACAGCTAACGGAGGCCAGTAAAACAATTCAAGTAGTCAGTATTCTCTAATAAAATGCAATTCTGTAATGAATGTCTTATAAGTTAATGGTAAAAGTCAGTTCTTAGTTGGTGGTTTACTTTCCAAAAACACAATTACTCGATAATCATGTTTCCAAAAGTTATCTTTTTAATAATTATGGTTCTAAAATTCACTACTTTCTTGACTCTCACAAAGCTAGAACTAGCTCTCTATAATCACGTTTTCAAAACTTACTTTCTTTGACATAAAGAATCCAGTTTACACAGTAGTTAGCTTAATGTATTTAATACTAACTTACATTTTACTTTAAAATATCTAAATGTTTATATATTGTATATGGTATAAATTTTTATGTTTTTTAATCTGTAATTTAAGACTGAAAGAAAATAATTCAAAACAATTCTTATAACAATTCGAGGAATAAGGAAACGTCTCCTCTTTTATTTACAATGAAACGATGGTTGGTTAACAAAATCATGTAATAAGGTGGTCTCATATTAGAAGAAGGTTACTACTATTTTTTCGTGTTATAGTCTAAGTTCCAATAATGATCAACTAGCAATACATTTTAAAATATAACTCTCTGTCCTTTCTTTGAATTATATTCATTGAATTGTTGCATGTCGTATGATTTCTTAATTTCAATGTAATTATGGGGATATAAAAATAATCATAAAAAACATGAAAATATATGCGGATTACAGTGTGGTTTTAAACAACAACAAAAAAGAGAACTTCCACCATTTGTCTTACGTATAAATATATTTGAAATTGGACAAATTTTGGAAACATCAGAAAATTATTGTTCCACAGACGGTGCCATCACATGCTTAAAGTATTATAGTACTAGTGGTTAATTTTGTAAATATTCATTACCCATACTTTTAAAATGTAAAAGCAATTCTTCAAGTAACAAATAAAAACCTGCATTACTAAACATTATCTGTTACTATGGCTCTTCTTTTAGAATATATTTTTCATCATAGAAGTTTAAAAGGAAGTTAAATGGAGGCTGGTGTTCCTTATATATCAATTTCCTATCTTTTGATCATGATTGTTTAAGAATAGATCATAAATGTCAGAATAATATTTTTTCATTAATAAGAAATATGTTTTTGCCTACTTGCTAAATGACTGCTACTATTTGATGTAATCAAACATATGTATTTAAATTGTCAATGTGTTAAGTGACTTTAATAAACTTGTTTTTGAAGTGTTATTTATGTAAAAAAACAAAGCTATATTATATATTTATTCTATAAATATTTTATACACACTTTTATTGTATGTATATTCTAAATAAAAAATGAGATGCTCATTACTGAACCGCCCTCCAGCAGCACAAAAAAGGTCTACGAACTTATACTGCTAGAAACAGGGTTTAAGTACTCATGGTGGTAACACTACAGATAGCCCGTTATTTAGCTTTGTGACTAGCCACAAACAAACAGTAAGTTATAAACTGTTACCAAATTGAAATCGTACAGCAAGTGTTATCAGTAAATAAATATTTTTATGAACTGTTTATATCAGCGAATCCTAGACTTGGAAGACAAAATAGCAAAAGTAAAATGTTTGATATTTGCTTTGCAAGGAAATCTTTATCCTTAAAGCTACGTTTTAATATTCTAAGTGATCTGAATGTTTTCTAGAGGAAATTAGTCGTTATTTCATGATTTATAAATATCGTGAATATGTAGAAAAACGAGTAGTTTTGAAACGTAAATCAGTGATGTTGACAATGAGCGAATACGTTCAGGGCTAATAAATGAATTATTCTGTTAGTTGGAAAATAGTGAATTAGCTAACACAATTGTTATTGATTGACTAACGAGAGGAAATTTTACAAGTAAGCTGATTTGTAAATTAGACACACTATCATTCTTAGAATTTTTGCGTAAAGATTGTTTATAAATTAGGTCTAAAATTGAAACTAATATAGTTATCGCTACATGGACTGAGTTTCTCATAAATTTTACCATATAATCCGAAAGAACTTTCCCAGTTACAGAACACTGTGCAACATTGATTTCAGATGATGTGGAATTATTTTGATAAACATAAAGTAAAGTTTGACAAAAATCTTTTCATCATAATGTAATGAAAAGCTCACTCTAGTGAATAAACATTTATATTTAAACGTTAAAAATATAGATTAAAACAATATGTAAAGCAAAAACACTTTTAGCTTTCAAACTACCAACTTGTTCAGCAAATGCAAGGACAAATGTTGCATCATACTGACTAATTTCATATTTTTATGAATGGAAGCTGTTTAATCACAGTAGTCTACTTTGAGTTAAATTTAAGTTTCTTAAATTGTCTTTACAAAAACGTTGAATTAATTTTAAAACAAATTATCATCCACGGTATAAGTGCCAAATAACTATCTTCCGATTCTGGCTTACAAAACGTAAGGTATTAACGTATAAACGGCCTAAAACAAGCTTCACAAAACCGTCCTGTATGCAAGATGACCATAGTTTTCGCAAACAAAGACTAGCCAACAAGTATGATTTGGAGAGTATCTTCAATTACATCCCACTAGTTTTCTTCGGGACTACATGCGTATTGCGACATAGGAAATATTGTGTGGACAGAAAGAAGATTATAAGTTTTAGATTTTATAAAATTCCACAAAGATTAACATCCAACTACGTTTCATACTGTTAAGTGCTTGAGAACAGGCTGGTCCTGTTTTCATTTTAAAAGATAATAACGTTTGACACTACAATGTCAAATTAGTTGATACACTCCTTAAAGAACTTTTTCATTGAACTTTACTTCTTGGGGATGAATGATTTTTTTGTTTTTAGATGTTTCGTGCCTTTCCAAGAAGTTCCAGACTTAAAAAGATGCACTAGAAAGCATTTGTTTTAAAAATATTGCAGATAGTGGTGAATATAATCCATATTAAGTGAAATTTTGTAAAGTTTTTTGATCTAAAAACACTTTTTAATTTTTGGCATAGTATGAATGTCCAATCCTTTGCATTTCAGATAGCATGATGGTTAAGCAGCTGTTTGATGATAACAGTGAACTGAGAAGAGAAAGCAGGCGATCAACATTAAATTATAGGGTGGCTTTCTCGTGGTCATAGTATTACAAATTTTAAACCGTTTTTTTCATTTTTAATGTGTGTGTGTGTGTGTATATATATATCCTTTTGTCTATAAACTAAAACACAAACCCAAGCGTAAATACGAAGATACAAGATCTCCATCTTCAGAGGCCTAAACAGCAGTGAAAGTTAAAAATTCAGCACAATATATACAAACAAATAATTTGATGCCTTTGACAATGGTATGTGACTACAGTAAAACTACCCGAATTACGAAATTTTCAATTTCTCGATCGAATAATTTGTAATTTCTTTTTCTGAAAATAAACATTTCATGCAGTGTTTCACATGCATTTGTCCTCTGGAGTAACGACACAAAAATATCTAATATCACCAATAATTCTAATAAAAAATCGTGAACTTTGTTAATGATAATTATGGCGAAAAATCAGGAACGTGTAGTTGAATCTACTTAATATCATTTCTGAAATGATAGTAGTGAGAACTAAAAATTTGAATAAGAATAAATATTGAAATATCGAAAATCATAAGTTGATTGTTTCGAAAACATACACCGACATTTTCTTTATGAAACAGAAATGGCTCGGATTGTTCATGAACATGGTAGATGTAAATCACCCTAAAAAGAGCAATATCATGTATTAATTAAACCTCTTACTTTTACAAATTTGACTTCATACTACAAAATAATTTACACGTTACCTTGTATCTTGTTTTAAAAATGCAAACTTTCACATATGTATATATTTAATTACTATTATTTTAAGAACTGTCCATTGGATGTTCACAAATACATAGTGACAACATGTGATCAATGTCTAGATTTTATTATGCTAAAACTATTATTTTGCATACTTCAAAATCTGTACTAAAATAATTAATGACTGAGTTACTTTATCAGCCAATTTTCTACATAACAATTGATCACTTTCAAATGCATACTAAACTTGTGAAAGTATAGAATACATTTATAAACTGTTCATATCCTCTTTTAGACAATGTTCTGTTGGACACTGTAACACTGCCTACATATAAATAGTTGTATCTTTCATTGAAATGGAATTTCAAATAATTTCTCAATATGTCATCAGAAATTTACTATACAGTGCTCCGTTTTATAACAACATCTATGTTTCCCAAATCATATATATCCGATAATCGACATGCAGCTAAATGTAATAAATGAAGAACTTACTGATTACTAATATTTAAAATATCACAATTTTCAGACTGGTCATTATCATAAAACACACAAATTTCTAATGTTGTTTCCATTATAAATTTATCAAATTAGGGAACCCATGTCTGATATCAAACTATAACACACCTATAGGAAATTAATATAAAAACATGTGGACATATGTAAAGTTTTCTTATACATCATTATGGTGATATTGATATCATCAGCGTACAGATTACCAAGACTGTCTCATTGATGCATGCTGATCATCTTGGTTAAGAAGTATAAAAATTTCTATATTTGTTTTAAATTTCGTGAAAAGCTACTCAAGAGCTAGTTGTACTAGCCATCCCCAATTTAACAGTGTAAGACTAGAGGGAATCCTACGAGTCATCACCACCCATCACCAACTCTTAGGGTACTTTTTTTACCAATGAATAGTGGGATTACCCATCACATTATAACTGCCCCACGGCTGAAAGGGCGAGCATGTTTTGTGTGACGGGGATTCGAACCAACGACCCTTACAGTACAAGTCAAGTGCCCTAACCACCTCGACATGCCGGGCCTCCTCACACATGCGTACAATCTGGATACAAACTTTTAAGAATTATAAAGGTCACCAAGTGATCACACACACACACAGTATACTAGACTCCCTATGGAAATACCGATTTCATTATCGTCTACACTTCAAAAAACTTAAGAAGAGAGGATGGCTACAGTCTGAAGTGTTTATTATTCAAGATTACTGATCATCTTGGTTAAGAAAATATACAAATTTTAAAAAACCATTGGAGTAAAATGACCAAGCCTATTTTGCAACAACTAGCTAACTAGTCCAAGGGCTCTACAGTGACTTGACTGGTATGTCTGCGGACTTACAACGTTAAAAACCGGGTTTCGATTCCCGTGGTGGGCAGAACACAGATAGCCCATTGTATAGCTTTGTGCTTAATTCAAAAACCAACAACAAAAAAAAAAAACAACTAGTCCAAGGACCATAAATTATAAAATAAATAATTAAAGGTATTTGTTTGAATTTCGCGTAAAGCTACACGACAGCTATCTGCGCTAGCCGTCTCTAATTTAGCAGTGTAAGACAAGAGGTACAGCAACTGGTGATCACCGCCCACCGCCAATTCTTGGGTTACTCTTTTATCAATGAATAGTGGTATTGACTCTCACATTATAACGCTCCCCAAGACTGAAATGGGAGCATGTCTTGTGAAACAGGGATTCTAGAACCCGCGACCCTTAGATTACGAGTCTAGCGCCTTAACCACCTGGCTATGCTGAGCCACATAGATTTTTGTAAAACAAATTACATAATTCGGTGTTTGTAAAATAGTATACATATGAAACATCACTTACTGTAATCACTATATAAATTTAATAAGAAACTCTAAATACTATAAACTTCTACATATCGCTAAATGTATTCAATTGGACTATATCTATTTTTATCTCTCTATAAATAACATATTAAATAATGAACTCTATATAATTATACCATACTTTAATTAGTTTCAATAACATTTAAAAGGCAGAAAATATAGTTCTTTACATAATGTTTAAAAGATTATATTGTTTCTCTGCACATATTGTTCCAGAGAACTATCAGTATTTCAGTCCACTTAGAATAAAAGTAAAATCATATTCTACTTGAACGTGTGGCATGTATAATACATTTATGGGAACGTTTATTGAAAATAATTATAACACGATGTCGCTATCTATTTACAATACATTTAAAATAGATGGTTTACTTTACAAAACCGTAAATATGTAGTGATGGATATCAGGTAAATACTTTTTTGTATTTAATTAAGCTAAACATTTCTAAGTTACGATTATGAATGATGAAACATTGTCCAAGTTTACGTAAGCTCATTATATAGTCATATAAAACAGTAATTGTATATTTTCAGTATCTAATAGCTTAGCATACAATTATTGCATAGTGTACCCAACATACATCAAATGGTCAGACTAGATGAGTCGGCTTAAAACAGACTTTTGAAATGAAAAATCTATTCTACTTAAATATGTGATATTTCATTCTTATTTTAATTACCTCATGATTAGAAACATTGTTGCTGTATATTAGATGAATATAACCAGCTTTGATTTATCTAACAGCAGAGATAAATTTACTTTTATAAACATTTCTGTCAGGATTTATTACATTTTCAATCAATATCATAACAATTACGCAAAGAATATACTAATTGTCTAAACTATGTTGTGGACGCCAATCACCATGTTAATTATACAAAAAATATATTATTTCACCTATATGCCATTCCTCTAGAAATTTATTTTTATGCAACTAAAAATAATAAATCGAGTTATTGTTTATTCATATGTTTTCTATTAAAAGTTCATGAAACATTGATAGTAACTCATTGACCAATACCTCTTTGAACATGTGTTAAATATGATCACTCGGTCACATCCATATACTTATGCTGTGAAAGAAGAATGATGATATCATTGTCTCAACGCATCACCAATGGTTGGAAAGAAGAAGCTTGTCACTATCTTAGTGATCACTACACATTATTTTTAAGCAATTAGTTAATCATACGTAAAACAGCAAAACGTACTTTTTTTTTATAGATTATGCATTGTAAGTTTAAATTATACCTACCGAAAAGCTCGTAAAACTTTGCAGCCTCATTTATAACTGAAAAACCATTAAATAAGAATAAAATGCAAAGTTGTATTTGATTAGTAACATTTCAATCAAAGTATAACACCTCTTTGTCCTTAGTTGGTGGTCATATTGTCACTGGTGCATAATAGTTGAAGGCATGGTAGTTCTATTTTATCAAGTTATTAGTTTCATAAAAAAATTCCTAAAATACGAAAAATTACTTTCCAATAATAATCATAAAAGATCATTCAGTTATAAATCAAATAATTTTTTTGGACTATAACCTAAATTATCTTATATTTACACTTACTATTTTATGGTTAAATTACACACCATAAATATTACTTTCTAACAAATCTCTATTTGATTTAAAAAAACTCATGTTTCACCATAAACCGATATAAAATGTTAATATATGTATCTAAAAATTACATATTTAAGAAGTAAACTTAAACATTTGTGAACAAAACTTCAAGATATACAATATCATTTTTAAGAAAACCCCTTAATTTATAGAATACTGACATACATCTCAATGTAATAATACC
Organism: Tachypleus tridentatus; assembly: GCF_004210375.1. Lineage (NCBI taxonomy): Eukaryota > Metazoa > Arthropoda > Merostomata > Xiphosura > Limulidae > Tachypleus > Tachypleus tridentatus. The sequence goes on from NC_134830.1 coordinate 83,057,804, forward strand.
TCTCTATATAGTTCTTTAAGTAGATTATTATAAATTAAACATAAGTTATCAAAGTTTACTTATTTTAGAAACTATACAAAAGAATAAATATATCTGTAAACTAAAATGTCTGTTCTCACACAGTTCACGTAACCTATAAACCCTACATCAGAAAATGGTTCATGGGTTTTATGAACTTATAATAGAAACAATATCTAAAACTTTGTATGCGTGTTTTATGACAATGGCTAGCCTGAAAATTGAGATATTTAAAATATTAGTAAATAGTAAGTGGTTCATTTATCATAATATTATAGACAGTGTTATAAAAAATACTGTATAGTTTTGTAAAGTTCAGATGACATACTGAAGGGATGGTTAAAATGCAATTTCGATAAAGAATCCAAGCCATCTATACATAGGCAGTGCTACCTGATACACATAAATATTGAATATCATCTTTATCAGGACCCTCTACACAAACTGAAACGTACTAGTAGTTTGTTTTATTATGATTATTCGTGGAAAATTACATAATGGCTACCTCCGAAAGTGAGCCCTAGTTTGTATGAAGTATGCAGTTAATTTTTAACTTCACCAACTTTGCGTTTGTCTGGAGAATAGTGTTATTTAAGTGTTTATCTTATAACATATCTGCAGCTCCAAAATATGGAGAAAATCCACAGGTAAGTAATAGGTCATACAAAATCTATCTTACTTCTTTCCAACTCCATATGTTTCCAAATTTAAAATAGACCAATATATATTGGTTGTTTAAGACATAACATAGGCTAGCATACAATATATTAGGCATAATTATGGATCTCTTTAACTTTCAAAATGATATAAAAGTAAGTGTCCTTCCAGCAAAACCTTTGCTGGATGTTTATATACATCCTTCACCAAAGCCTAACAAGAAAGGCAAGCTACTGGAAGTTGTATAATAGTGCAAGGAAATTTCTATCTCAATTGTTGGTACTGGATCCATTGAATTCTTTAGAAAGGTGAATAAAAACCAGAATGTACTTCAAAGCTATTATCAAACACGTCCATCAATCCTGTAATAATAAGACAATCCGCCGTGATGGCTAAGTGCTTTACAAGACAATAATTCAATAATCCTTTGCGCCTATATTTTTCAAAATTGGTTCAAAGTGCCTAAAATTGACTTTAACCATTTTTATTTGGCTAGCACGATCACTGAATCTCAAACTAAATGAACATCAGTGGGATCGATAAAAACGTCGCATTTATAACCGTAATTCTCTGTTGAGACCTATGAACCAATCGCAGACTGTACTCTTCAGGAAATGGACTATAACTGAACAAAACAACTTCTGCCATCTTGTGTAGTTTTAGCAAAGCCAAACCAAGGCTGTTATGACAGTAAAAGATGATCTAAACTCATATTTGTCGGGAGTCTTAATAAAGTGATTAGTTGCTGTATGTATCAGTGTTAAGTTCATTTCTTAGAGTGACAGAAATCGAGCAACATGTTTCATGGTCGTATATATTATTACCGATAACAAGAAGTCTTTAGTTTGTTGTTCTGTTATAACTTCAGCTATTTAGAAAAGTTATATAAGTGTAATTAATATTTTACTGTATAGCTATTAACCACTGAGACAGCACTAAATAAAATTTTGGAATGGAATAAATTTTTGAAAAAATTAATATTTGAATAATTAACACAACATTTCTAATGTGCTTTTTTCAATATTCACAAAGATAAGAGGAATGAATAAATATTGCATAAAATACATATTTCAAACCATCTCAATGCACAAAATTTGGGATGTCTTCAGATAATTGTTGTATACAGTATTTTATATTTTGACTTTTATACACTTCTGAATTAAATTTAATGTTTAAGTAGCAATATTTTCTGAAGAAACTAAAAAGACAAGCACTACATCTTTTACCACTCTTCATACTAAAATGAGTAATCCTGAATTTAAAAAAATGAAGCTTCTGATTAAACGCTGTGATAATGATACGCATGTGACAACTGTCAGGCGCCATTCTCTTATTTCAATAACCATAGTTCCGTTCTTGTAGTATGACATATGAGCTCATTTCCCGCTCACATAGACCACACAGTGAATTTGGAACGTCATTAGAAATGATTAAAAAATTCAATTCTAATGAGAGTGTTGTTAGAGCGTTTTGAAGATTCCGTGGTTTCGTACAAGTAGTTTTGCAACTTGTAACTTGTATTCCATTTGCAACCTTCTATGGTTTAGTCGTCTAACGAAGGTGAAAGATGAACGTATCACATTCTTAAATTGGTTGTTTATTTATTTTGAATTTAGAACAAAGCTACACGAGAGCCTCATCTACTCTAGTAGCTTCTAACCTAGCAGCAATTCACTAGGAGGATGGCAGCTCGTCAACCCAACTCACCACAGTTTGTCACGCTAATTTTTTTAAGAAATAGTGGGATTAACTTACAATTACATTGTAACACTCTGACAGATGAAAGGGTAAACATATTCAGTGACGAGTATTTGAACCCACAACTCCTTCTAACAGCCAAGTTGTGTCAGATTTTTCAGAATGACCTCACAATAAAATCCAAACTTTAATCTACATGGTTGTTGTTTATATTCGGATGACATACCAGTGTGTCCATCAAAAAATCTAACATAAGATTAAACCATGAAATTACCATCTCAATATGTTACCCAAGTGACATTGCATAAGTTTCTATATTTTACATAAAATCATTGTTATTCGTTATGTAGATTATCACAATTCAACATGACGTGAACTTATCAATGAGTAACACATGCATCCAAATTTTTTTCTTTTGTTCTTAATAACTTTTCACTTGAAGCACTCGTCATAATACTGCAATGTCACAGTTTTATAAATCATGCTTAATAATAGCTGGTTAATTATATGGAATATTTTCCACATGCGCTTTAAGTCTTGATCTCTAACAATAAATTGTACAGCCTATCAAATCATATTATTCTAAAATTAACAAATGTTCCTAAAATTAAAGAGATTGTGTAATAATTATTTTTTGCCGTACTTGAAGAAACGTGTTTTGGGATTAAAGAAAAATAGTAAATCTGTTCTCATTTGCAAAACGTATCTTCATATTAAACTTAAAACTGTATTTAGTCTATATTTCCTTTGAGTAGCTGCGTTAAGTTTAAAAACGCAGCTCTTTTACGTCATCTATAAATTTACAGATCTGATCTAACTAATGCAACGATGGCTCAATAATTCATTGTTTGCGTTCAAAGATTAATGAGCATACACAAAATAATCCAAAAATTAGTCAGCTATGGTTTAAAACTATGACATTTCATATACCGTGCAATATTTCACTATTTTGAGAGTTCTTTAAGCTCTAATAATCCACCATTTATTTTTAATAATCATGAATGAGGTTAATCAGCCATACAGCATATTACTGTAATTGTTGAATATTAAAGTGATTTTATAGTACATAAACACAATAAAGTATTTTAACATCTGGTTGCTAATCTTGAAATATAAATCTGTTTCGCTAACTGAACTTGTTCTCGGATATTTACGGTTTTAACGAAACTTCCATGCATTGATTATATTGTCAGATAACGGTCTTGCATCAGACATGGTGCTAATTAAAAATTGCTTAACAGGTATTTAACATACATTAATGATATTTTAATGTATGACACTATGTATATTGAGTTCTAGAGGACTAAGTCTGATCCTTTAGAAATAAGTACCTGGCCCATGTAGCTCAAATTAAAATAGTGTTAACCGATGAGAGCACAGGTGGAATTCCTTTAGTACATTAAGCTAGAATAATGTTTCTATAAATCCACCTAGGATAGATTCAGTTAAGGAGTTAATAAACCACCTAACAAATCGGAAATAATTGCACATTCTTAGTTTTTATATCTTAAAACCAACGTTAATCCTATTGAGGCTAACTGGGATGGAATCTTCTTTTATTTAGGATACATAATGTTGGCTCATATTTTTGTCACTAAACAATAAATAAACTCAATCCACAGTGCCCTTTTATTAAAATTCACAAATGACTTATCGTTGATCTCTCTCGACATTTTATGAACTAGGTTTATGATTACAGGTATTCTTCTGGGCCCGGCATGGCCAAGCATGTTAAGGCGTGCGACTCATAATCTGAGGGTCGCGGGTTCGCATCCCCATCGCGCCAAACATGCTCGCCCCTTCAGCCGTGGGGTCATTATAATGTGACGGTCAATCCTACTATTCGTTAGTAAAAGAGTAGCCCAAGAGTTGGCGGTGGGTGGTGATGACTAACTGCCTTCCCTCTAGTCTTACACTGCTAAATTAGGGACGGCTAGCACAGATAGCCCTCGAGTAGCTTTGTGCGAAATTCCAAAACAAACAAACAAACAAACAAATCTTCTAGGGTCTACTTCACTATAATGGTAATTAAAATATTATAACCCTTTCTTTCCTGAAATTTTCTTATTTAAATACCTTTCCAATTCTGTCTGATAGAGTTAAAAGAAATGGATATAAAAATATGAATCTCTTGCTAATCTTTACTAGCTTTAACAATTTAAACATTGACTTCAAAGTTACTCGACAGAGAGAGATTCAGTAACAAAAAAAACTTTTAAGGAAGAAACACTTTTAAGGAAGGTCATTGTTTTAATGACCTATGTTAATAGACCATTTTGTGTTATTAATTAAAATTTCAGACACTGGTAAAAGTTACTGGATTTCATTAAAGAAGTTAAAATCGGTATCATTGTATTTATTTCATTAATACAAAATAAAACATCGTGTTGTGATAAATTAGAGATTGAATATCAAATCTTATGAAACACTTTAGTGAACAGATTTTTCACAAATATTAATTTCCGTTTTTTAATTACTTTAAGGAATTTTGTGAATTCATACTGTAGCTTCGGTTGTTATTTGTATCAAGACACTATTTCACTCTTGGAAATTTAATATTCACCTTGAAGGATTATTACTAAACTTATGATTTTACTTAATATCTTTGAAAACAAGATTTATGTATCTTTCAGTGTTTGAAAATTATGAAGAGAGTGACAAATCTCTGGAAAATGCCCTAATGTTGAAATTTAATTAATGCACTGTATAAAAGTAATTGAACGAAAATTATGAAAATTGCATACAAGCTTCTTTAATTACTTTAATTAACTCTTTATGCCATTCTAGAATTTTCGTAGATGATATTTTATGAAAAAATTAAAATATGAAGTAATTTTAAAAGAAGATTGCACATACTTAATATTTGAGACTCAAAACTATATATCTGATTGGGCTTATTAAACAAGAACAACAGCTCAGTCTTGAAGAAACACGTTATTAATCACATGAGAATATCTATATCTATATGCAAGTATTATCTTCCTCCCGTTGGATATGTGTGATTGTCATATGCAGAATGAGTTATTTAGAAACAATGTCCCAAAATATAGCAAAACTTTTACCTATTAGTTTTCTGTTGTGGCCCGGCATGGCCAAGCGCGTTAAGGCGTGCGACTCGTAATCCGAGGGTCGCGGGTTCGCATCCCCGTCGCGCCAAACATGCTCGCCCTTTCAGCCGTGGGGGCGTTATAATGTGACGGTCAATCCCACTATTCGTTGGTGAAAGAGTAGCCCAAGAGTTGGCGGTGGGTGTTGATGACTAGCTGCCTTTTCTCTAGTCTTACACTGCAAAATTAGCGACGGCTAGCACAGATAGATCTCGAGTAGCTTTGTGCGAAATTCAAAAACAAACAAACACATAACAATTGTTATGCACCAAGTGTCATAGCATGTGGACTACCCACAGGTGTTTACACCAATAAGGAAATCACTTTTTGAGGAATTAGAAACCAGGATAGTATTCTATACTATGTAGCAAGACAAATATTTTAAAACATACAGCTTCCAGTGAGAAGTAACTATCAAGTCACTACTATATACGTACGTGTTTATGCCACCGATACACTACATTCTCACATTGCAACACGACAATAAACTGTTGTTAGAAATATAAAAAGCAACATAAACAGATGATTTCAGGGAGTAAATTATTATGCGTGACATTTGCTTCAAGTTAAGTGATATATTGATGATATTCGAGATATTGATGAACTATGCAAGCAACTTTTAGGAAAAGACATAACACTTTACAAAATACACCAATCAAAACACAACTTTTGTCAAAATGTAAAATGTGTATAATATAAAAAAAAATGATTTCACACCTGCATGCGAAGCTAAGCCAGACGTTGTGTAAGGGTGACAATGAATAGAAGAAGAAGTTATTTTAAGGTCAGAGAACACATATAGTGATAAACGCCATGTTGTGTTCACGTTGTGACTGTTTGGTGTATTTTGTAAAGTGTTATGTCTTTTCTCTGTTTTGCAGAGAAATCTAATAAGTGCTATGTCGTTGGTTATAAATTCTTAGAAAAAGAGAAAAGGACATCCAGCAATAAGCTGAGTTGTCTTGCACCACTATCAATTACTAGTCTTTCGTTTCTCTCCTCACCTTCCGGCTTTTGAGGAAAATGCATTTTATGAACAGATTAGTAATACCGCTTAGAGTAAATGAAAGGTATTTTAGCAACAACATCTTAAAATATACCTAAGTGTTTTTGTTGATTTCAGAGTAGAAGAGGTTCCAATGTATATAGACGATGCCAGAAATCTTTATTACATATGTTGAGTAATAATAATGGACAAATTATTTAAAATCATAAAGGACTTGAAAGCAATAAATTTTTAATCCTGTTTCCATGGTAACCACACATAAGTAAGCTAGGTAAACAGGGAACATCAAATAACAAATTGATATCAGTCTAACTCTTTTACAATTTAGAGTAGTTAATTATCTAAAATCCTTAACAGATGACTCGCTTATGGTTCTCTTAATATGGTATACCATATACCTTACGTATTCAAAAGTATTCTAAGAAAAGTACAGTTATTGTGGAAATTATACAAATACGTAAGTGTTATATTTGAAACAATCTTAATCAGAAAAATTTTGAGAGAAATAGAACAATATCGAAGTTGCTTTGGATCGTTCTATGATCAGTTACTGGAGCTACATATTTTTTTGTGTACATGTTATCGAAGCTAAAACATTTCATCTGGAAGAAAACAAAAAGCTGTAAGTTGAAACTGATAATTTTTATATCGGTTTAATTATTCTTTTAATAATGAAGAATTCAAATTCACTTAAATTTTCCTTATCGTATACCTGCACTTTTATTTCGTAGTTGGTTCATTCATATGCAACTTCATTCATAATTATTATTTTTAAACATTCGTGTAGCCGATTAAACAAGTCAAGAATTCGTAACTTCTATATTGACATTGCTACGTAACAGTAGCTCACTAGTAGTATGATACAGTAATAGAACATAAAATTATAACATTTTAATAACAGATCAATGAAGTATAGAATACATGTAATACGTCATGAGGTCCAATATTTTTAAGGTCCTGAAATTTTACATTAATTTTTACCGTCGAGAAAAAACATACAGCAATATCAATATCTGGAGAAATCTAAATGATTTGAGCAAACTTTTTCTATGGATAGTAGGAACGCAGAGGAGTGTTTGTATAATACTGTATAGCCTCGCTAGCAGTGATATAGGATACTAGATCGATAGGCTTTGGCCCTTCCCTCAGAAACACTTCTACCGTTACATACGTTACCATGCTTGCAGCTACTTTAGATATAGCATATTTACGCCACCTCGGCTAGCTTTTCCATTGCATTGCACATGCGTTCTTAGGAACACTTTAGAAACTGACTGGTAAAACTGAAGCAGCCATTCTAATAAGTATGATCTATTCTTACACGTGGCTCCAAGTACGCAACTTTACAGTAGAAGACAGCCACTCGGGTAGGTAGGCTGTTTGTATTCGATAGAAGTGTGCGTTTGTAGAAAAGTAGACTTAGATCAACAATATTCATCACCCATCTGACAGTTTCCAGAACAAAGATACGGAGTCATGGCGTCGGAATCGAGTACAGGTGTGGTAACACTAACTTCATTATTATATCGTAAACATAGCTGATAATACGATCTCTTTTAATAGTTGAGCTAGAATTATTAATTTAGCACAGCAATAGCTTATTTGAAAACTGATGTTTTTGGTGGCCATGGGTTAGTTTATCACTCGAGGAGTAATCATGGCACTCTTGATAATAGCTATTGGTCATGAGATTCTGTTCAATAAATAAAAATGCTCTTGGGATGAATTAAGTCATTATGGTTAGAAACTTTAAAACTTCAGTGTTACACTCGCTTAAATTTAAAAAAAAAATTAGCCCATGAAAGTAAAGAAGAACGTAGTGCAAATCACGTGAACCGATCGATAACAGGCTGCCGTTGCTAGGTTCGTTATTCTTTGCTGACGATATCAGGGACATGGTGTTGCCATAGCAACAAAGCATTTCTAGTTAAATTTATTTTTTATCTTGTGTGCTAGAACTGTAATCTCGAGACTTAAGGGGTGGATCACAGGATGTGAAATAACAAGTGTAAAAACGCGTTAATTGAATGACTAAGTTTAGTTAAGTTTATATTTTTTTATCTGTCGATAACGTTATTTATATTCGTCATTTGGCAGTGTTTTAGTTGTCATTCTTTTATGTTTTAGTACATTTTTAAGCATAATTGTCTAACTTTGTACTGTAACATATCAAAAATTTTCAATAATATTTTTTTATCTTTATCATGAATATCTTATGTAAGTTTTACAGAAACTATTTCGCATTCAAATACAAATAAATGTTATGAGATTTTAACCAAAATACAATCAGGTGACAAGTTTTACAAACTCTTCATAATCCTCTGCTCCTACATATTAAACTCACTTACACCGATTCTTGGTCGGGAAAAATATTTTAATAAGTTCAGAACACGTTTTATTTAAGGAAAGATTAAAAATAAACAATTAAATTATTCAAAGCTCGTAGGTATTTGACGTTAAAAGTAAGGTAACAGTTCTATCAAGCAACTCACGTACAGAGACGCAGGATGATTGTAAAAAATAAAATGGTGTAAATAAACACGTAATTATTCTTTGAAAAAAATTGTTTTCTAATAATAATGAGGTTAATTATTTTTCTTATTCATAGCAAAATTAATTGCTTTTGTCATTAGGAAGTGCAAAAATCTCAATTGTTATTGTTGCGCTAGTTAACCTTTTATAGTTTGATATTTTGTTGGGAATACGTACACAGTTACATTATGAGCTTTCTGTATTCTGCCCACCAATCACATTTAAACCTGGAAAAGAGGAGTACCCTAACTGTATTAGATATTCCAAATATTGTAACGGGTACAACATAATGGTGGTTTAGTTACAAGTTAACTGTACCGTTATTACATCCTTGTAAGAATGTATTCTTGCGGGGTATAAAATGATTATTCTGTAGAATATTTATAAAATAATACTGACCATTTATTTATTTATGTTAACTTTGTTTATGGCTTTCTATCATTCCTTATGAAGGTATATTAACATGACACAAAAATACTGGAAGAACAAGTAGTTGCAACTGCTATATGATCATACCAAGTTCTAAGAAGGAACTAGGAATATTTATCGAATATTTTATTTTCAAATAGCGTCTTTAAATATTAACTTAAACAGCAAATTTATTGCTTCAAGAATTACTTTAAAATAAATTCATAAGAAGACAAAAATGATGTTGATACAGTTATGGATGCACCTTACGTGTGAAAATGAAAGGGCAAATATTGTTTGTTTTAAGTTAAGCATAAAGCAGCACAATAGACTATCTGTGCTCCAAGCACCGCGGATATCGAAACGGGGATTCTACTGTTGTAAGCCCGCAAATATACCGCTGTGTCATTGGGAGACAGGCAAGGAATGAACGGCATTTCTTTCTAGTTTTACTTGTTTTGCATGGTTGATGATCCGGGGTTATTAACTTCATCACACAAACGAGAGTCGGTGCTTTCAACTTTTTCATTGAAATTGATTAGCATCATACTAATTAATGTGGATTTCTCATTTTTGTCACTATGCAAATACACTGCGAATACTTATTGTTAATCCAAAGTTTCTTCTGTTGCAATAATTAGTTTTCTGTAGTTTGTTGTAGTAATAAGATGAGCTTCTAGAAGGCTTTCAAGAAAATAAATACAATTATTCAGGATAGTCTTAAAAGTCATAATGCTATAAACTTACAAGTCACAGAGCTAGATGACTGAACTTTGGAAATAACACAATTAATCAGTAACTTCTTCCAAAATTATCTGTATATAAACTACTTAGATGGTAATACTTTTTTGTTGCTGCAAGTAATTCTAGTTTATAAGGTCTGTGTAGTATCATTAAATTCATATTTAACTCACATAGACTTTATCGGCTCTTTAAGCATATTTATTTTTTAATTCATTTATGTACTAAATTAATTATGGGTTCATAACTTATTTAATTACAAGGTGATTATAATATGTGAGTAAAAAATAATGCGATGAGAACATCATTGATATAGCATTTAATTCTACTAATTACTATTAGAAACCCCTCTGTATTTTACATACAAAATAAGTGATTACTCCAAATTATTTGTATTTTTTGTACATTGTTGGACAAGTCGTGGCTTAAAGGTTAGTATTTCCAACTACCAATTCCAGGACTATGATCACAGCCTATTGTTGCAAAGGGTACTCTGCACTTTAGAGTTGTGACGGCCAAATTACACTCTTTGGCTAGAAAAGAGTATTAAGATAGTATGGGTGTTGACTTAGCTGCTTTCCGTTTAATGTAACGTTGCATAAAATTCTGAAACAAAAACTTTACAGTGATTATATTAAAAGATAAAATAACGAAATTACTCAACGTGGTACAATAAATGAACCAGTAGTGAATTCTATATGAAAAAGTTCATAACATGAAAGTTTAATACTAATTATAACCTCTGATACTGCAATGTTATTTTTGCAGCACTATAATTAATATAATCAATATAAATCGAGAAACCAGTCTATGTGTAATTTGAGTTTCAACACGCTAAGTATTATTATAGTTAATCTGTGTGTTTTTAGTGTACATACTTGGTTAGAGCTCATACGTTTTGACTTAATGCAAAACATTGTGATACAAATTTCGTAATAGCATCTAAATTAAAATTCCTCAAAAAGAAATACGCATATTGAGAACAATAATACTGTAATATGAAAAAAAAGAGGCTACAGTACAGTTGTGATAATTTTAATCGTTATTGGCCTAGCATGACCAGGTGATTGGTCACTCGACTCGTAATCTAAGAGTCATGAGTTTGAATCCCTGTCACATCAAACATGCTCGCTCATTTAGCCGTTGAATCGTTATAAATTCTCGGTCAATCCTACTATTCGTTGGAAAAAGAGTAGCCCAGTTACTGTAAACCATTACTTTACTGATACGGTTCAAAGTCGTGTCAATTATTAATTAGTGGCTTTACGATATTGAGGGTAAGAATGCTAACTTCAATAGGTAAGCTTTATCTTACTTACCCCCCAAATGGTTGTACTTTATTTTCCTTATTTTTTAGTTTATTTTCAATTTTTATTTCATTTTATTTATTTACTTTTCATCTTTTTATGTTTATCGTATACTAATTTTAACTTTCTACTGTCTACAGGCAGTGAAGGATGATGTAGATGTCGGACGTTGTGGGCTTGAGCACCCTCATCTCGCTCTCCTAATTTCTAAATTTCTAATCTTCTTATGTGAGATTAGCGAATTTGAGGTTAAGACCGATAGATGTTGTATCCCCACCGAAATGTGGGTCCTATTCTTCAGTCACCTCCAAAATCTAAGAAACATTTTACAGCCCAACATTATAATTTGTACCCGAGGATCTTTTTAAAAACATGCAGCGTATTGTGTTTTGTTTATGGCTTAAAATTTATGGTTATGATATACTTAATCAGAGGTTGGGATTTGCTGTTTTTAACGCAGTCCTTCCAGATGATTTTATTTACTTATTTGGCTTTGTTTGGATGTAATTATTCAATGGAGCAAATCATTTTCCAACACCAAATGTCCTCTGATTATAGGAAATGCCTAATGATTCCAGTTTTTTTACAGTTTGTCGTCATTTGTTTATTTATGTATTCCATTATTTAATGTATAGCTCGAAATAATTCAATTTTATAATTGTACATTTTATTTTGGGTTGTGTACTTGGCTGAATTCCTCATTGTATTAACGAATATTTTAGTTTCAGGGACATGTGAAGGAATGAAAATACTTATGGGAGGTTTGTTTGATCATTCTCCCGTTTTAATGGTCTTTCGGGTAAAGTGTTAATATTTCAGAACACAAATAGCCATTCTAAACGTTTACTGTAATTGATATATAATAAAAAATTCTGATAACTGTCTTCACGATATTAAATTTTAATAATTTGTCTGCTTCTTGAATACACAATATTTGACACCAGCTCTTACTTATTCTGATTAGGAAAATAACAAGCGAAGATTTGGTAAGGTAAAACAGAGTCCAGTTAAGTTGTTTCGTATTAAATATTTTTATTTGTGCATCTTATTTTTTGGGATGACAAGTATTCATTTTTATTAATTTTTTCAATTTAGTTTTGTAAAATCAAAATGTATTTTACTGACGATTTACAACATCTATTTCTTATTACTTCTATATATTTTATGTAATATATATATTGAAAAGAGAGATTTTGCCAGTAATTTCCACCTTATATTGAGTTGAATCACATTTCATTGCAATAATAACTTGAAAATAGTGTTGTATAATAACTCCACAAGATGCTAGTGTAGAGAACGTGTGAGTCCCACTGTGTGTAAGAGGTAAGATTCCTCTTTTAGAACGCTAAAATCCGGGACTTGAAGGCACATCGTGGACAAAGAGTTCATAACCCATTGTGTAGCTTTGAGCTAAAATAATATAACAACAGTGTCAAAGGATGTGGTCGATAACAGTAGAGGATTAGAGTAACTAATTTGTTGTTCAAGTTTATTTGTTTGTTTTTCAAACATATACAGTCAGATTGAAATTTAATAATTATGCTGGACAATTAAAATTGTTGAAATTTTTCTTAAGCCTTTCTAATACATTTAAAACAGTCACAGCATGTTGGTTTATTGTTTAGAATATATATCGCACTTAAACAGCGTGTAGGTTTGTTGAATTTTTGCCTTGAGAACTCCAAGAATAAGATAGATGCGATCAGTGATAACGTTTAGGAAAACTCAAAATGTTACTCACTGTTTTAGAAAAATCAAAGAATCATACCTTGCCAGTGGAACATCCCTGAAGCAACTACATTATCTTGAGAATACAACAAAACCAGAATATGAAGTGTCTCGTGTTTTCTTTTGTATTTATTATATACCGCCAGTAAATAAAATAATAACATGCAGCTCATCGTACCCATTACACAGTTCCATTGATTTATTATTCACGTTTTTCCGGGTTTTCCTGGTTTGCAGCTACCAGAAGAAAGTTTTGGCAAAGTTTTTGGGTGGTAGGTTGCAATTCATCTAATAGTGACCATTGTTGATAGAAATGGTAAAATGTTCTCACGTCTCTTGAGCTTTTCTAGTTGTGTAATTGTATTTTCCTTTGCACTGTTATCAAATGTTAGAGTCATAGTGTTTCTAGAGTCAAACATTTCCTTTGCTTTTGGTAAGCACTGATGACAGATTTATTTGAAGAACCAGTCGAAGAAATTGTCTTTCACAATGTCACTCTTTTTGTGCCCATTTATGAGTTGGAGAGATCCTTGCTTTCATTCTTTGTCTTACAGAGTAATAATTATAAGACTACCAGGCACAGCCTAGTGGTTAATATTCTGCTCTGTGAATCGAAGAATCCGAATTCGACATGTGATGCTGACGAGAGCCTTCTCTTTCAGCTTGTCATGTTTGACATAGTTTATTTATTGAGTTTAACAAAAAAACTGAAATGTAACAGATGTAAAGACAGGCAACTAAAGAAATACTTTGCAAAATTATTTTAGGGACTGAATTATCGATTAAGGAAAAATACATCATAAATATAAAATAAAGAGAGCGTTAATTACTTTAATTTATAAGTAGCTAATAACAATTTTAAAGTAATTTTCTTTAGTATAACTGGGACGGAAAGACTAGCTTCAAGTAGCTAGGTTTATAATGTTGTACCTTTGTGATATATGAATAAATCTTCAGGAGAAAGGGAGGAGGTTGGGAGTAAGAACTATATAAGAAATTTTAAAGTATAATGCTATTTAATGTATTGTAATTTTACTTAGTTCTTTTTGATATTTTTAGTTCTATTTGATATATTTTAATAAGGGGGGTTGGGAGTTTAATAGATGTGTTAGGGTGATTTCGTTTCTACTTCAGGAAATGTAGGCTTAACAACCTTCTCACAACTGTTATAGATAGTGAAAGGCAATAGAACTTCAGACGTTGTGGTTGTAAGCACTCAGGTTCGTATCCTTATTTGATTTTCGTACACTTATTTGATTTTCACGACGAGTGAGTTGATTAACGTCAGCGTTTGGATTTTATCTGATAGGTGAGATATTCCCAATGCATTTGGGCACTATTGACATAGACATTATTCCCTATCACATTTCGTTAACTGCTTAAACCGTTAACGGTAATGCGATACCTGTATGTATAAGTAGATATTGAAGCTAGAAGTAAATACTAAGGTGTAATCACAGTTATCAAAATGGTGTTCAAATCCCACACTAACCCTGTTAGCAATGATTATATATTATTGCTACAACAGAAAACGCTGCACATAAATTAAAACGACATGTCAAAAGTATCTTTATATTTTAATGTTATGTGTGAAATGTTTAAACTGCATAATAAGAGTGCTTATTCAGTTTAGTGTTTACTTTACTATGCGTTTCTGAATTCTTACGTACAAATCTAAACAATTACTCAATATATTAATAAAATATTTTTGCGGGATGTCTTCGTAATCGCACCACTAGAAACCGGGTTTCAATACCTATAGTGGGCAGAGCACAATTAAAACATTGTGGAGTTTTGTGCTTAATTCTAAACAAAGTACTTCACAATTTTATGATCCCCCCAATTCATTGTACTGAAACTACGGTTAAGCTACAATGAGTGTTAACAAGTTAAAAGAACAGCCCAAAAATAAAAAAAGAGAAACTTTAAAATTTTAATTAAGCAGCTAAAATTGTGATTATATATGACACTTTTACACTGATGGATTATACATGAGATGTACGTTTATGTTTTAATATTGCACTTGTATAACATTCTTCTTTCTGTAATATAAGTATTTGATTTTATAATACACTGTGACTCGCAACACGATAGTGTTCTGAATATATGAAATGAGTGTTAAAAGTAGTTATTCAGTTTAGTATTTACTTTACTCTGAGTTTAAGCACAAATCTGAACAAATATTCAATATATTAATAAATTGTTTTGAAGTACTTTTGAAGAAAAGTGTTGATGGAAAGCCCTTGGTTGTCAGCTTGTAAAAAATAACAACATTCTCCTATGGCAGAGCGGTATGTCTTCGTACTCGCATTCCTAGATATTGGGTTCCGATACCCGTGGTGAGCAGAGCAAAGATAGCCCATTATGTCAATTTTTCCTTAATACTTTACTATTTTATGATTATTTTTCCTTAAATTCAATGTACTGAAACTACGGTTAAGTTACAATGAATGTAAACGAGTTAAACGAACAGTTTAAAAATGAAAAAAATTCAAATTTTATTTAAGCAGGTAAAACTGTGATTATATGTGACACTTTTACATTAATGGAGTATACACGATATGTACGTTTATGTGCACGAAACATTATAATACGTTTTGTTGTTTCATTTACTTTTGCTTTAAAGAACTTTTCAGAGAATGATTTATAATTTAGTGTTAAGTATGTTAATATTTATATAATGTTGGTTTGAATTTCGCGCAAATCTACACGAAGACCACCTGCGTCAGCCATCTTTAATTTAGTAGTGAAAGACTAGAGAGAAGTCACCACCACCCACAACAACTCTTGAGTTACTCTCTTTCCAACGAATAGTGGAATTGACCATCATATTGCAACGTCCTCACGGCTGAAAGGGCAAGCATGTTAGGTAAGATGGAGATTCAACCCGAGACCATCAGGTTGTGAGTCGAATATCCTGACCACCTTGGCAATGCTAAGCATGTAATAAGCCAAAATTACAGTTGAACTCTTTCACTTTTCAAAATATAAATATTGGAATAATATTATGTATAAATATGCATCAGATAGTTACAATTGATAAGTGCCTAATGTGGACCTATGACAAAACCTTTCCAAACTCAGTTCAACCTTTCAGAAAATATCTTCTTCCTGGAATTTGTGATCTCCGTTCATTGGTTCCATCTCTATCAGAGAAATATTTTTTTTATTATTTGCTTATTTTTTCATGTCATGTGAAAGATGAATTTCGAAGAACTTAGTATTTATTTATGAAACTTTTTCATACCTATTTTTATAAACCTTTTAGTATAACACATCTTTATCAACTAGTCTCCAGGTATCACCTTTATATTACTTTAACAATCAAGTATAGTTTTAAGTATACATATATTTAGCCATTGCTAAAGTAAACTATCCCTGACACCTTTTCACCTAAACTCTTGCCATTGACTACATTATACCGGAAATTACTACATAGAGAAATAATACATCTCCTGTATAACCGAATGACCTTCATGATGTCACTAAACTCCCTTTTATATATATCACTCAATTCATTGTACTAGTATTCACAGTTTGCCCCTCAAGGAGAAAGGTCAACCTTTTTAATGCGCTTTTTTATTTTTACCTTTATATTAAATTCAGTTTTTTGTTATAGAAGTGAAAAAATATAGTGTTAGATTTGTTTTTTTTTTTGGAATTTCGCACAAAGCTACTCGAGGGCTATCTGTGCTAGCCGTCCCTAATTTAGCAGTGTAAGACTAGAGGGAAGGCAGCTAGTCATCACCACCCACCGCCAACTCTTGGGCTACTCTTTTACCAACGAAAAGTGGGATTGACCGTCACATTATAACGCCCCCACGGCTGGGAGGGCGAGCATGTTTAGCGCGACGCGGGCACGAACCCGCGATTACGAGTCGCGCGCCTTACGCGCTTGGCCATGCCGGGCCTATAGTGTTAGAATAGATGTGTTTAAAATCACAGATGATAAAACCTTTGTAGCATTTATGGTTCATTAGTGTTATTTAAGCGATTTAGATATGCTAATAAAATTGCGAAAATACGGGTCGAGACGACAGAAGTGACATGTATAGCAGATCATTCTAGTCTGTAATACACCATGGGTAATTTCTGTGCCCAGAAGATGATGGTACAACCATTTACGAAAAAATATATTTCTTTCATTTCAGTGATGTGAAGTAAAAAAAAAATCGAAAAAAAGACCCTTAAAGTTTTCCATGGAAGAAGAAATATTCACAGAGAAGAATATTAAAAAAAACAACCAAAAACAATGTACTTTGGAACAATACCCCAAGACAATCCAAAACAATAATTTTGTGAAGGTTATATAGTCAGGAAAATAATAATCCTCAAATAAAAAAAATTATGAAAAGTTTGTAATATTTCATAATATCATAAACGAGATAATTAATTAATATTTCTCGATTAAATAAATAGGATTCTCGGCATAGCTGCGTATCTACCAAGTCTTAATGCCTCTCTAGTACGAATTTGAATATTATTTCCTAAGTTGACATCAAGAAAAGAGTGGGTGAGAATGTAGAAATATTTTACAAGTTTATGGTTTGTGATTAACCTCACTGTCTTTCAAAGCAACAGGTTATAATGACACTTGTGGTGTTGGACAATACTGTATAACCATGACCATCAGAATCAGCATAGTCAGTGATAGCCACGAGAATTTCATGAGTAGTACGGGACATGCAACACAGTCCTTACAAGTGCAACTATTCCTCTGTACGTAAGCTAAAGACAAGAGTCAAATAATTTGTTCATTTGTTAATGTGAAATACTGGAAATCAGCAAGTAGAAGAAGTGAATTAGTTTACATGCTTTATTCAGTTTGATATACAACTTAGTTTATTAAGTTCGTATAAACTGTCTGGCAACAAAACATATAACATCATTTTATTTGAGATCTTGTTGTTGCGGTGATTTATAAGATATGAATCTTATTGGGATAATATGTTGCTAAATGCATGTGATTTATAAAATAAATATATATTACAACCAGGCTCTACATACTAAACATTTTGAATGATATGCCAGTATTAATTAATAAAAACAAAAAATAACTTAATTTTTAATTACAATACAACTAGACTTAGATTCAAATTGTTCAAACTAGATGTCAAAGCTGCATGGTATACACAAAATAGTAGCTTTTCCATTACTGTTAAATATTGCTCACTAAACATTACTAAACTAAATAGTACACGATATACCAAACAATGATGTGCCATCTTTTATTAAAGTAACAAAATCTACTAATGAAATGAAAGGTAATGGTGTGTAACACGAAGAGTTTTGCTCATTCCATGAATTTCTTTATTTACATATATCACTTTCAATTAACCCCAATGTTTCAACCCAAAATAAATTAGCAGAATTGAGATTTTTATCAGCAAAATATAATCACATTTTCCATATATTATACATTAAATGTTCATATTCTACCTTTGTTTACCGTTAGATATACAAGACTGTTTAGTTTAAGAGTTCTCATCTACTTTATTTAGTGATTTAATTAACCTTTAGTTTTCATAAAAGAGTGTTAAAAGTTAATTATTTTAAAAGCCACAGTTATGACACATTACGTTAAGTAACTTTGTACATGTCTTTCGTTATATATATGCAGTTCGATTGTTATACTACACTCATGTAATACTGCTGAAGTCATCTCACTCGAAGCTTCTAGGTTTTTCTCGTTATGTGAATATTGTTCTCACTAGAGGGCTAGATAATTATAAATTTATTTTGTCGCTTGTTATAAATACGTGCAGACACAGAATAAATTTATTGAAAGTGAAAATAAGGAACAATTAGTGAGAGATATAGATCTGTACTGTATTTGTAAGTTTGGTCATAAACAGTATATAGTGGCGACATTTAAAGTGTTATTATAGTAATTGGAGATTGTATTTTTAAAAGACACTATAGAAGAATCCTTTCTCCAGTCAATTGTGTTTTAAAGTAATTGAACCACACTGTATGAACTTTTGACGTAAAAGAAAATTATTTAAAGCTCTGTATATAACAGTGGTAATCCATAGGTTAAAGTAAGTGATTATTTATTGATTATACTGTGATAGCAGAGTAGAGAAGAATAATTTGTCTTGTCAAAGAGTGTTCTAAATTAACTGAACTCATTAATGTGGATTTTAATGAGAAATAATTTGTTTTGTTTGTTTGTTTTGTTATTATGTACAAAGCTACACAAATGTTATCTGTGCTCAGCCTACCAAGGGTATCAAAACCCGGTTTCTAGTGGTATAAATCTATAAACATACCACTGTGTCACTTTGAGAGGACATTAAGTTCTGGATGGAACTGTGAGAAAGAGTATGTAATAAATTTTTGTAGATTCGATTGAATTAGTTTTAAACTCGTACAGGTGCATCTATCTGATTATATTTACATTTTACTGCTTTATTGCTCTTTAAGCCATGTCTAACGTAGCTTACACAGAAGTTGTAAGACACTTGGCGAATGTGTAGCTTACGTCTTCACCCTTTCGAATTGTATAACGCACAGTTTACTTGCGCAACTTGCTTGAGAGCGTACCTATTCAACAAGATTTATTATTACTTATTTCTTCTTTTTCTGATTAACTGTAAGTAACTCAAATGTCAACATTAACAACTTTTATGTTAGGTTAGATTCTTTTTTCTTTTTGTTGCCAACTGTCAATGAAACTTAACCCTACTTTTCATACCAACGGTACTGAATTTTTTTATTATTTAATTTAATAACGAGACAAAGAGCGTAGAATAACAGCATAGGAAAAAGCAGACAATTTCCCATAACTATCACAAATTCTTTGGATTCTAACTATGTGACACGAGTCAATAAAAATTCAGCTAAACCTGTTGTGAATAAAGTTTGAACTGGAAGCGATATAGACTTTGTTTTGAATTTCGCGCAAATCTACACAAGGGCTATCTGCGCTAGCCGTCCTTTATTTAGCAATGTAAGACTAGACAGAAGTCAGCTAGTCATCACCACCCACCGCCGATTCTTGGATAATTAAAACTTTGGCTTTTTATGAGTTATAAATAATGCAGTATTAAACGTCGAAAAAAACAGTTGACAATTGAGGAGGAGAGAAATGTGACAGATGTGCGTGGCAAGATGCGTCTAGTGTTTTAGCTTATGGCTTTTTAACCATATGATAGTAAAAGCCATGAATATTACACTTTGTCTAAGTGATGACAATATTATATTAAGTAAGTTATGTTAAATTTCATACTTCTTGAAGGGGTGGTAAATAAATGAGAGAATAAGAGATATTTAGAGATAAAATGTCACAAATCTCACAACAGAAGAATTACGGATTTTCATTTTTAATATTTCCTTATGAAATTAAGAACTTAATTTGTATAATATCACAAGCTGGATTATTAGATACATTCTGATTCTTAATTTATCATAAATAAAGTACTTTAATTAATTAAGAATTTAATTTACCAAAACCTCATAGATTGTTGAAAATATGCAATGTATTAATAAGAAATATAGACTGCCAAGTCTTCATAACTTAAAAGTCTACTTTTACTCGTATGACCCTGACAGAAAGACCGATGTTATGCACAGTACTTCCATTTAATAGCTAGAAATGCTGATCCGTCTTTAAAATACATAATATGAAGCATTAAAGAATAATCACAATTAGTAGCAATAGGAAAACAAAAAGAAATTACTGTTATAAAATAAAGTAATGGTATTTCATCACCATTTATTGATGTGCAAGTAAGACATCAGATGGTCAGTTATGTAATCTGAAATGCAAATGATTACTCAATAGCCTATATTAAGAGAGTGATTAAAATATGTTCTAATTATTACTTTGAAGTAAATTGTAAACAAAATGTTTTATATTATTCTCGTACCATGATTTTAGTTTAGATACAGGGATGAATAAAAGCTTGCCAATCACAGTAGGCTATTGTAAGTTGGATAAAAATGTTTCAAAGTGTCATTTTCAGAAAAGGAAGTCTTTAAACCAATGGAATGGCTGATGAAATACTTGTATATATGTCAAACTATCATCGTCATTATGAACAGAAAAGTGATATTCTGTTAATTGTTTTTCAGTGCAATTATAGGGTATCAACTCTGTTCAAAAACTGGCTGTTACGCTGGTATCCAGCTGGTTCGAAACCGACTCATGAGGCTAATCTTTATACTATATATCAAATTACACTATGTAACAAATTTTTACTTTTTCTTGCTCCTAAGCAGAAAGTGTTATTTCCCAATTGCTTATACTTAAAATAAATTGAAAAACCTATTTTTCTCTTCAAACTTTGCTTTTGTGACCTGGGTAATGAAATTTTCAAATTTACCCATTTTCCAGAACATTCCAGATAGACTCAGTGTTGAGTAGCTGATAGAGAATTTTCTTCAACTTATAAAAAAATTCAAGAACTTTCTAGAATATTGTATAACTTACAAGAACTTTCTAGGATGTTGTAGGACTTACAAGAATTTTCTAGAATATTGTGGAACTTCACTCGTCAAGATGGGCTCTGCTTCTGTCACAATGTATCCGGTCTGTGCGAGGCAATTGGAATTGCCTGTAACCCGAACGAGTGGCGCCTCTTCATTGATAGCTCATCCAGAAGCCTCAAAGCTGTGCTGCTCTATAACAAGAATAAGTATCTGTCTCTTCCCCTGACTCATTCGTTGCACCTCAAAGAGAATACAACAGCATCAAGACCTTGCTAGAAGCCTTGAAGTATGATGAATGTGGCTGGGAGGTTATCGGAGACTTCAAAATGGTGGCATTTCTGATGGGTCTCCAAGAAGGCTTTAACAAGTTTATCTGTTATTTTGCCTTTGGGATAGTAGGGACACCGCAGCACACTACAACAGGAACCACTGGCCACAACGGACCGAGTTTTCTGTCGGAAGACATGATGTCAAGTGTGAGCCATTAGTGGACCTCCAGAAGGTTGTGTTCCCACCATTGCATATGAAACAATTTGCCACAGCTCTTGATAAGGAATCTGCAGCCTTCAAGTACCTTCGAAACTTCTTTCCTAAGCTGTCTGAGGTAAAGGTCAAAGCTGGTGTTTTCGTTGTGCCACAAATAAAGAAGATCCTGAAGTGCACAGAATCCCATAAAAAGCTCAGGAGGAAGGAAAAAAAGCATGGGGCAGCTTTGTTGCAGTGGTTCGGGGCTTCTTGAGCAATCACAAGGCTGAAAATTATATGGAACTGGTTGAGTCTCTGGTGAAGAACTACGGTAAAATGGGCTGCAGAATGTCCCTGAAAGCCATATTTTTGACGCTCATCTTGATAAATTCAAGTAGAACATGGGAGCATACTCAGAGAAGCAAGGCGAGCGCTTCCAACAAGATATACTGAATTTTGAACGCCGCTACCAAGGAGCGTATAACGAAAACATAATGGGAGACTATATTTGGGGACTTATACGTGAAAGTGATTTACATTACAGTCGCAAATATCGAAGAACTACTCACTTCTAAACATTTTTATATAACTTTAGTATAAATACAGTACATCTTGATTCATATATTGTTTTATTCAGACCTTATGTAAATGAAAATGTGCAAATTTTTACTTTTTACATAGAAAATAGGTTAATTTCTAAATTTTATTATTCAGGTTATAAAAGTAAAGTTTGAAGAGAATAATGATCATTTTCTGTACTTTCACAACATAAGCAATTAAGAAATAACATATACTATCCAGAAACAAAATATGTGTTGCATAGTGTTATTCCTGTAGGAAGGCAAGAAACAGTTCGCTTGTAATGACATTAAAAACATGCTTAATGAGTAATATATTGAACTATATTATATATGTAAATGGTCATGCTTCATATTTCAGCTTGATAACAATTGTAATCATTTAGAAAACTTTCGAACAAAATCATCCCATTTTTACCCTTCGGACGTAAATATAAATAAAACTTAACTGGTGTATCAAAGTTTATTTCCTTTTAAAATGACATGATTAGCACAACATATTATAATGATAACGTTTTCTGACAATTGTATTATTATACATATATAATGGTGCATTGTTTCCGGATTTTAACTTATTATACACTGATTACCATCAGAGGTTCTCACCATTACAGTACAATTCTTAGCATCTCTACATTGAAGAAGAATAAATTGGCCCGAAGGATTTACTTACATGTTTACAAGATCTCAGTCCCATTAATACGGAATGGAATACTCATTTGAAACACATCACGTCTACTCTTGTTTCTATAGACATTAAAAACATTATAAAAGCAGCTTTTTAAAAGAAATTATTGCAGATCATAGGACCATATCAAACTAATTCAATGTGATATTGCTTTTCTTGTATGTCGTGATCACACTTCATTTTTTATGCAAATGTCATTGACGCTAAAGATGTAAAACAATATATATTAAAGGCTTGTTAACAAGCATGGACTGAATGGTGAATCACTTTTTATATGTCTGATTTTAATATAAATGAAGCTATTGAAAGATTGACTTTATTTTATGCAAGTAATATTGCTTTTACTTTGTTTAATACATTTAACCATAAAAATAAAATTAGGAAATAAGCTCTTTCTCAATTTCCCCGTGCCAAACAACAGTAAAATATGAATATATGATATAAATAAATTAATTAATATACATATACTATGAAAATTATACCGGAAATATTCTTGTAGGTACATTATCATCAAATTTCCTTCTGTAATAAAATGCCATACATGTGAATTGTAGTACATGTTTGATGTACATTATACTCATCGGCTCATTTAGGAGAAATTATATTACTTACAGATAATTTGTATGATTAAAAAATACAACGATATATTGTTTAATACATTGGTTTAATTGTGACCAATCACGTAGTCAATGAACATGGGAAGTGTGGAAAGGTTTTCAAACATAACTGAGGAAGCCGTATCCATGTTGACTGTTATGTTACTATTAAAGAACTTTGACAGAAATGAGTCTATTAGAGAGGCATGAAAAAACTTTAATAGATACGTTTTACCAGTTCAGTGTGATCCATTTATAAGCTACACTGAAAGGTATAAACAACTTTGGTCAGTTGAACTTAAATTAAAGTAAATTAATGTAATACAGACATTTAAAAATCTATGTATAAAAGAAAACACCTATCATAAATTATTTTTACACGGACAATTTTGACTTCAGTTAAAAAAAAAACAAAAAAAACAAGAAAGCACCTGAATAATCTCTTATGAATACATTCCAAATCTTTTTAGACGTGATGCTCTTTCTTCAGCTACACTAGTAACTCTCTAGCTTCAGCAAGTAGTTTTCTTACAGTTATGTAATGTTCTGTCCTTCTTCCACCTGTCTGTTGGTTCTTAGCCGTGAAATGATAACAAACTTTGGTTTTAATAATAACTAATCTTTCATCTGTAGTTTGAGTACTGTTTAAAGCTGTGATTTCCAATTTTTCGGCTCGGTTCTACCTAAAGTTCTCTGTGGGATTGCAATCTGCAGATGGCAAAAGAGTAAAATCCTCCTGGTCTAGATAATTCTGTACAATACGAGCACTGTGAGCAATGGCATTGTCATCCTGGATTACAAATTTATTGCAACATCCTGTTCTAGCATATAGTAGAAATATTGTCTCCGTGTGATGCTTATAGCGCGCGTCATTGATGTTTTCCTGGAGGATATGAAGACAGTCCTCATTCATCTCTTCTCCAGGCAAATGACCAGCATGAATCCTACCACCAGCTATAACAAACCGAAAAGAAGACTCATATGAAAAATGTCATGTTAATAATGTCTTAACTGTAAGTTGACATACTGTCTTGCCTCAGTAACACGGTTATGGCAATGAATTCTGGTTGATATTGGTCCACAGGTAGCCCTTCTTCCAAAATAACCTTTTTATGATCAGTCTCCTATTCACCTTCTAGATTTCGAGCAATGAATATGTTCATGCCATTCTCGTCGTAAGGTTTTGGAAGACTTCTTTCGACCTCGACTTGTTAACATGATAAAAACACGGTCATCTTGAACAATAGATTTCAGCGATGACTAAAAGACTTTCCGGAACAATGCTTACTGTAGTTCGATGACGTTTCAAGCTTGCTTCTGAATACAATACATTGTAAGTACCCAGCTGTTCTGGCAATTTCCATTTCCTTGATAGCATTTCTGGACAGTCGAACAATTATCTTCAGGCACGTGACGTGATGTGACTCTGCACCAAATACAGAGGAATTGTCTGAAAACAGCGTTGATTTATTTTAACAAATATTATACCAAAGCACAACCTTTTATACAAAACAGGTGTGTTTGTATATTTTGACGAACAAATGCGAAAACAAATATACAGACCAGAATAAAAACTCGTACATGTTTGTCTTATTGTCCTGTCATACGTTACCTTTTCTGTTACTACTCGGGCGTTTATTCGGTAACTATTCTATACATGTAGACATACATAAATATAGAACAGTATGCAAACATTTGAGACAAGACTTTATATCAAATAAGTCAAAAACGTAGTATTTTCAGTTTTGTGTTCTGCTCAATGTTTGCGAACTCAAAATTTCATTATTTGTTTTTTTTTTGTTTTTGATCATTTTAAATAATCATACGTTACATCATGCCGAACGCTAGATTAAAGCCAGTCAGCAGACATTCAAACTTTTCAGTTACATTTAATGAGGTAAATCTATGAATATAATAGATGAATGGGGTACTACATCGATTTTTAAACAAAGTATTTTAAATCACTCGAATAAAACTTTAGATTCTACAAATAAAATAACATAAGAACATGAAATAAAAACTAAAAATATAATAACACTTTTATTGTGTGCACACTGTAGTACCATTCTTATTAAAATCTGAAGATATTTCAATAAGAATTGAGGCTTGATTTGAAAATATTTTGAAATTCTAAAGTAAATAAATTTACTTTCAACATTTTATTACAAAACGTTCCTGACATTGATAATATAATATTCCCCTATGAAAAATATTACATTAAAATTATACTTTAGAAACAATTTCACCAACAGAATCAGGTGCAAGTCGAACGTGGAGGCGACAATCGATAAAGATTCTGGAACAGACATCAATAAACTCGTGGGTGTGCTTACCTTGTGAAATCGGAAGATCCGGGTTTATTCAAAATAGTTGTTACAGCGCGTGTTATCAACGAAGCCGGGTTTTCAAGATAATGCAGTTTATCCTATATCCAAAAATTTTGCAAGAACAAAAACTGATGATAATAATTTCTCATTAGCAAAATATTGACTTGGATGCTTGACCCATAGAATACTACACCAGGCTTATTGTTTACGGGATGGTTAAGGCAAGATATTGAATTATTGACTGTGAATACAAAAGCAGAAAAGATACTCATATGGAATGATTCTGTTCACAAAATGTACCGAAGAGGTAAGTTAGTTTCTAACTTCAATGCAATGTACTGAAACTAGATAAAACTTCAATGACACATCTTATTTTGTGTATCATTTCCAGTCTCTTGACAATGTTTGGAGATCGAAGTAAAGGTATTTTAATTGCTACATGACCAAATATTCCATTCTTGTTGAGCTTTCTTGATGATGTAAATCTGGATACATTTCTCTCATTTGGTACATGGTCGTTTATCTCATACTTTAGATCAGTGTCAGTCTTCCTTCTGTCCTGAAGGCTGTGTAAACAAAGATAGTTAAGATCAGTATCATTGCGTTTAGATGTTCTGCCTCTTCCTTTCTTATTTTCAAATTTACCTATCTTGTTCTTATGATCTAGGGTGTACGTGACAGTGTTTAGGAAACATTTTAGGTTTACATCAATTTATCTGAGAGTCCAATCAGAATCACGTAAAACTTTTATGCAAACTTTCTGCTATACTGACAGTTCTGTACACTTTTTGAGCCATGGCATGACAACAGAACTTAATATATAGTGTTAAATATTGTTTCTATCAAAGAGTATTTGTGGAGTGCTATTAAATAGATTTCTTCTAGAAAATACTGGTACCATATGTTAGGTTCTTTCATTATAATTAAGATATTGTACGGGGCACTGTGACAATTATTTTATACCTTGAGTTTGATCAGCATGTTCATTCAAGCAAAAACTTTTATGACATACTTTTGGTACAAGCATAAGGGAGTTTAAAAGAAAAATGAAAGTATTCCTACTCTGAGTCATTTAATTATCAACAGAGATTAGTAAAACTAGTAATGACAAAGAAGAGATAACCTCATAAAATGAAAAGAATGATGAAATATTCTCTTGTTCTAATACTTTTGGACAGTATTGGATATAATAGTACAATTGTTATTGCTGGAGTATGGCTCATATATGTATATAAGTGATTTGATGCAAAACTACTAGTCACATTACTGTTTGCAGAAATTACCAATAAAGGAAATCGTAAAACTACAGAGCTACCAGTTTTCATGAAAATATATTTTGCCGGTATTCAGTGTTAAATATAAATTACTTCCTTAAAAATGTTTGGAATATCATATTTCCAAGTAATGTAAACACAAAATGACAATACATAACCTAATAACAAGAAGAAATTCTACTTAGTTGAAAATGGCAAGATTTATCATTAGTTTTTCTAATGGTACCCCATTTTACATTTAGCTATAATTGAAAGAAAAATTTCTATATTTTAAGCTGTTTTTTATCATTAAGTATAAAACCTCAGAAAGAGCTATCTGTGCTGCGTCCATCAGAGATATTTAAAAGTGATTTCTAACAGTAAAAATGCGCAGAAATACCATTGTGCCACTATGTGGCTCAAATATTTTAAGACCACAGTGACGATTATTAAATATTTTAATGCAAGGATTGTAAGAAATTGGACTTGTGTGAGTTAGATGATGATTTTATTCCTTGAACTCTACAGTAGATATCTGTGCACAACAAGAAAGAGTAAACATATGAGTTATATGTGCAGAATTGGGAAAACATGTGTATGAAAAAATGGAATGATTTAAATATGGTAAAGTAATTTTATTATAATATGTCAAATAGGGATTACTTCTGAAACACAATTAACCTTTTTATTTTGTAGTAAGGACTTAGACGCTAAATATGTATGTACTCTTACCACAAAAGCTTAGACCGTTTATCAAGCAAATTCATATGAATAATATTAAAATATTTTATTTGCATAGTTTGGGTCATTTCTATGTTGGAGTTATGGGAACAGCTTTGTAAAATGTAAGCATATAAGTTATTAGTGTGATGTGGTTAGTTTACGACATACGTAAAAAATATGTATAATATGTGAACGGTGTTTTTATGGAAGCTACATATAATATTTTAGATATTTATATAGATGAGCTCTTACTATAGATTTTGAATGGTGATTATATGAAAGTCATAGGAATAACAGATAAACTAAAAAGACAAAAAGCTTTGGTTGTAGGATTTAGGATTTTTTTCTGTAAAGACCGTGGAAATAGTCTGTTTAATTTGTAGACTGATGGACTCTTCTTACAGGTTGGGATGGTTTTTATGTGAAAATCGATGAAATAACAGCTGAACAATACAAATAGATAAACTTTTGACGTATTTTATGGGGTGTGATGTATGTCAACAACAGATATAACATGTGAATAGAATAGTTGGTTTTTGCATAAATGAAATACACAGATATAAATCTGAAGAAAGTATCTACATATCTGCACTGGATATGGAGGTGCATACAAAAAAGCCATAAAATATAGCTCGAGAAAAAATACGCGAAATCTATAAATTGAAAGTTATACTGATGCTGTTTGGACAGCATAAGTAATAGCTTATGGGTGTAGTCTTTGAGCAAAGCATATATCAAAGTCATGGTGTTAAATTTTGCACAGCTATATTAATATAAACTACAGTGTATACGTATTAAAAATAATACTTGGCAAATGAAAGCTTTATATATAATTGTACAAATAACAAGGACATTTCAGATGAAAAAAAATATAGTATACAAAAGTAAAACACAACGACGGAATTTTATAGGTAAAGACTTTAGAATCGCATGGACAAAGTTAGGGTGACATAGGAAAATAGAAACTCTGAATAGGCTTTGAACCATATCAATAGGTGGTAGCACTGCTCATTCAGTAGGGGTGCCTCGGATTCTTCATCAAAATGGTATTTTAAATAGTTCCTCAATAAGTCATCAGAACTTTACAATACTATACATTGGTTCATTTAACTTTCCAATTTCATTTCATTTTAAGCTATGATATATTTTTAAAACAGATTAAAACATATTGGACTAAAATTAGAAATTTAGAACTCTGTTTGAAACATCAATCTGTTTATGATTTAGCATTAAATCTGATTTATTTATAACTTTAGGGTTATTTAATAAAACTGATGTGCTTCTCTGGCAATGAATCTAGTTTATAACGTTCTTCACTCACTTCTTTTTCTTTGCTAATAAAGTTTTAAGTTTATTGTACAACATAATTTTACATTTATCAAAATTTTTTCTGTATTTATCCATGATTTCATTTTCCACTCCCTTTAGTCTTCATACAGTTCTTTCGATAGAACTAAACGCAATAAATACACTATTTTTAATTTTTCAGCTATGAAACGTCTTTTTTGCAGAATCATAATATTCAGTATCTTCTCTTATGTCTACTGAAGTTGGTAATTCCTTTTTGACTTTAACAGAACATTCTGGAGAACTGAAATCATGTTTATAAGACAAAAAATAGTTTTTCATTTAGTTTCGCGCAAAGCTACTCAAGGGCTATCTGCGCTAGCCGTCCCTAATTTATTAGTGTAAGACAAGTCATTACCACCCACAACCAATTCTTGAGCTACTCTTTTACTAACAAATAGTGGGATTTATCGTACATTATAACGCCCCCACGGCTGAAGGGGCGAGCATGTTTGATACGACAGGAATTCGAACCCGCGATCCTCGGATTACGAGTCGAACGCCTTAACGCACCTGGCCATGCCGGGCCTGACAACAAATAATACGACTAACATACTTCGGAATTTGAATAAAATTATTTTTGTCTGAAATGTATTTGTCGTTTTCTTTTTTAAACTAAGATTATATTTAAGACAAAGTTTAAATATTTTATTTTTCTCTAAAAGACACAAGTACATAAAAATATATATCATAAATTAGTGCAATATGACAAGAACCAAACTATGGGAATTAATTTTTTAATGTATGAACGCACAGAACATAAAAATTCTAATAACGAAATACGAAAAAGTAGTTTTTTCCTTTACAGAAAACGCTTGTAAGATTCCATTTACATTTACTTAAGTGTTTATCTCATGACTATAAGTATTTGTAATCAAATTATAAGTTCGTTTAACCTGTAATACCTTTTTGTACATTTTGTTTATAATATTATTTAGATACTAGTTTCAGCGTGTGTGTATCCATACGCCATATTTTGATTTTTCACAAGCTGTAATTTGTTCTTCAACTACGAGTATTGTGCACTTATCCAGTTGCTTATTATTGTGCTTCAGAGAGAACTCAATATGTCTACTTTGGTGGATGAACGTCACAGAAGAACTAGGAATACTTGTTTACGATAATAATTTTCTAATAAATATAAAAGTCGATATCCATAACTTCAGAAACCTAATAACATTACTCAGTATGAAAGGTTATTACATTATTCTCATCCTTTTTCAAATATGTACAAATGATGCAGTTAAAATTAAATCATTTGAGGCCGAGAAATGTGAATAAGGAAAAGTAAGATGAAATATATTATAAACTATGCAATAATATGAATATATTAGTTGCTAGTTCAAATAAGATTGCATGTTTCAATCCTCTGTAATAACCTCAATGTTAAGCTGTGATGCAGTTTTGTTTAGCATTCAATAGTTGAGGTAGGTATAAACTGTTAGTGGAATCACAAATTATTAAATTCTTCTTGTTGACCTGGCTGTGAGAATTACATTTATCTGCCAACTATATAATAGAATAATTATATTTCGATGGTAAGGAGAAAAATATTGCTCGATATTACCAAAATGAGATTAGAGGTTCCATAAAGGTTTTTTTTAGCAGATTTTGTTGTCGTTTACGTATTAATGTTTGAAATTATTACTATTTGGATTTACAATAAAATTTCTGAAAAGTTTTTGTTGTTTCAGGTTGTTTAAAGGTTGAGTACATGTCTTGAATGATTTGCCAATATAATACTTATTAAAAATTTGAAGAATAGTTAAAATGTCACTCACAAAAAAAGAAAAATAAGTAATAACAATAAACATTAATTAAGAAATAATTTTCGAGATTTGTTCATTGGGCACACATAATCAATTATGTACACATACACTGTTGGAAATTATTTCATCCAAAGCATGCCATGCAAGTGTTTTACTGTTTCTGTTTTTACAAAATTTCCTTCTGTGACTACAATATAGTCTTTAAATTATACAGTTACATAATCTTAAGAGTCTTTTTCGCTGTAGCTGGAATTATAAAACTATGAAATGAGATACTAAATACCATTCAACATTTCTCACAAAGAAATTGTAATGTTTAAAGATTTTTGAATTAAATAAATTCATTTGCTATATTGTTTATTTACATACTATAAAAATATTGCACAGACAGTCACGTTAGTTTGGACTTGTTTATATGTTATTTCACTTCAAATTGGTAATGTACCTCTAATATATTTATAAATCCCCAATCACGGCTGCTTTACTTGTAAACTCACCTGAATTTTAATTTATATTGTAAATGTTACTTCAAACATAAGCATAATCGCTTTTCGCTTTAAATAATTTCATTGGTTGTTTAATGTTTGGAACCTAAATTAGATCTTTACTGAAAAATTGCTTTTAATGGAAACTTGTAGAATTATATGTAACTAATGTTAAGATAGAATTATTATTATTATCTTTGTGTCTTTTTAGTGATTTTTTCTAATTATTTGAGATAGTACTCCGTACATTTACTAGCCCGTTTTTGTTGTTGTTGTTCAGCATAAATACCCAAAGTTTAAGTAACTGGAGATACAAAGGATACAACTTCAATACACAATGATAGAGTTTGTACAACAGAGTTTAAGTTTCCTTAACTTATGAGAAAGAAAGGCTTGAAATTTGTTAAAACCATATAGACGACACAAATATAAAAAATAAAACACCAGGTGTTTTATATTTTTATTTAAAGAAGCGTGACGTTTCGAGTTAGCGCTCTTCATTGGATCATTTAATTTTAGGAAAAGGCGTATGTACAGGTTTCAAAGAAATTGTGTGCATGGTATTTGAAATGGAGTGTGTGTTGAAGATTAGTGGATAATTACTAACACTCGACAAACTTTACTTGATCAGAATTATAAAATATGCAATAATTAAAACGAAACTTTAGGGGCTGCTCCATTCTATAGTGTGAATTATATAAAAAAACTGTTTCTTAAACTACAATATATGGGTACAATTTATTGTTAAGAGAAAACCCACTTCTTAACAAAAGATATTTCAAAAATAAGTGTATAGAATATATATCATACATATAATTTGATGCATACCTATATATATACATGATAAATTTATTATATTACTGTTCCTACAAAATAAGTTTTTAGTTTCATAGCTACTATAGAAATTATCTTACTAACTTTTCTTACTTATAGCTGACAAACTGTATCGAATGCCGATCATAATCAAAAGTTTCAGGCTGATTCAGGTCCGGCATGGCCAAGTGTGTTGAGGCGTTCGGCTCGTAATCCGAGGGTCGTGGGTTCGAATCCCGGTCGCACCAAACATAATCGCCCTTTCAGCCGTGGGGACGTTATAATGATTTGATCAATCCCACTATTCGTTGGTAAAAGAGTAGCCCAGGAGTTGGCGGTGGGTGGCGATGACTAGCTGCCTTTCCTCTAGTCTTACAATGCTAAATTAGGGACAGCTAGCGCAGATAGCCCTCGTGTAGCTTTGTGCGAAATTCAAAACAAACAAATAATCAGGCTGATTTGATGATACTTCTCCGCAACAGTCATAAATTGTATTATATATCATGTTTTCAGTAGTCTTTCCTCACTCATTGAACCAATATTTATATATGATTTGAAAAATATGTATCATTGGTGCTACTAATATAATGTTCTAAATTTTCAGCATGTAAGTTGTTTATGATACTAAAATAAACATAAAGCTCAATCTTTTATTAGATTTATCATTTTTTACAAATTTATACCAGTTTCGGGGAATTCTACGTTTCATCAGTAACACCTAAGTTTAGCATTATAAGCCACTAAGCTTATTGTTAAGCCACCGGAAAGTATATTATTATTTGCTTGTTTTCTTATAACAAACCCATATAGGGCTATCTGCCGAGTCTACCGAGAGAAATTAAACCCCTGATTTTAGCGTTGTAAGTCAACAGACTTACCGCTGTACCAGCGTGGAACAATGCAATTTCTATGCAATATCTATTACACATAATATACAACTCATAAAAAATAAAACATAACCGATTAAAATTTAAATAAAAACTACATAAATGTAGATTTAAAGGAAAGAAAACATTAATTTAAACCAGATAGTTGCAAGGTTCCCAGATTGTAGATTAATTTCCATTCAAGTTGTTCTCTTTTGTGAATTTTTGTCGAAGCACGAATAAGTCCAATAATTGAAATGTCCTGAACTTTGTGGTTGATAATGCTGAATTGTTTGCCTACTGTTTCTTCAGTTTAATATGGTTTAGAACTATAGATGATCTAAAGTTAGATAGGTGACATATCGGTGTGGTTTGGTTACTAGTTTTTGGAATATCTTCCAAAGCTACACGAGGACTATCTGTGCTAGCCATCCTTAATTTATCAGTTTCTTCATCACCCACCACCAACCCTTTTACCAACTAATAGTGGGATTGACTATAACATTGTAACGCCCCTTGACTGAAAGGGCGAGTATGTTTGGTGTGACTGAGATTTGAACTTGCGACCCTCAGATTACGAGTCGAACTCCCTATCCACCTAGCACTTGATTTGTTTACATGTATGAGTTTTTAGAGTATCATTGTGTTTTTGTTTAAGGTTATTCCATTCCATGAACTATACATTTTTTTCAAAAAATGTTTTAAAACTCTTCCATATTATAATGTTACTCTAAGTCCCTGTAGAAAATTTTAATTTTGAAATTTTACTATAATGGTGTGACCTTAAGAAAATGCAAAATAATCTAAAATATAGCATTTTCTTTCATAACACATTTAAATATTTTTACTACTGACATGTTACTTAGAGAGCATACAGAATAGTGCCAACTTCTGCACCTTTTTGTTCCCAAAAGAGTTAACAACATCTGATTTAATAAAATGTACTTTTAATTAAGAAGCATAGTTTTCATCCACAACTTCAATAGGTTAGATCCATGAAAATTACAAATAAGTTACTCATATCACTTTTATCATAGTTTTGACATTTCTTGCTTTCTGATTTAAATGACAGTTCTGCTCCTTGCAGTTAACCCTTTTGTTTGTAATTAAATTCTTGATTTTCAGATGCACTTTGGTTTTATCATTTCGACATGATTTATTTACTTTTCACATTTTCTTTCATAATTCCAATGAAATATGTGTGTTGGTAACTTGATTATGAGTTATTACATTTAGAAATCAAAACATAACTTACCAATGAATCAACAAGATTACCTATGATTTAAATTTACCGTGGTTTTCTTCTTCCAAATCCTTCAACAGTCGCTTCCTTGGCTATTGATGACTTCTGCAATTTTGGTACCAAATAATTATTTATATTACAACTGGAGAATTAATTACTTTTCACTCAAAAAACAACTGTTGTTTTGATCGAATTGAATACATTTTGCATCAATAACTACATGTTGTTTTTTTGAAATTATTATGTGATAGAAAGTCCTGTTCCATCTTTTTTTTTAATGTTCATCTTATATAAAATACTTCTTCACTCCTGTATTGAATTTACTTTAACGAAGTATTTCATTTCACCTATGTTTTCTCACAATAGTATTCAGAAAAACACATTGCATTCTGTAAGTGAGAACACTATGTGTACGTAGGTATTTTCTAAAACTTTGGTGAAAATATCTTCGTTTTCCAATCATTAACGTAGAAATACTGACAAACTTGTATATAACTTCGTAATAATGCATTTGAAGGTTTCTGTGAAGAAAAAATAGAAATGTATCAAAATGGGTATGAAGTTCATTTAGGTAACATTTCTTACCATTATCTTCACTGAGCTGAGAATAGCAGATATAGCTCAAAACAAGGGCTTTGAAATGAGCAAGCTGCGCATTATGAGAGCTGAACGTGATTCTTTTTCTTATCAGTATTTATACGTTTACGCATGAATAACGAATAAACGATTAAAATATTTTTTCTTCATATATTAGTTAAATTATTTGTTTCTCAATTTACGCTGCTCTCTCTCTTGTTTATAATATTTTGAAATGTGTTATGCCATCTAGACTTGGTCTTAGAAAGTAAATTTATTGTTTAGTGTTTTAGTAGACATGAAACATTCTTCGGAAAGAAAAATAAGATTGTAGTTTACTTGTCACATCGTTATAACAACATTAACATGAGTCAAGTTCTTGTGAAAGAGTTCCTTATTTGTGTAAAGAGGGAGGGAAGTTCAACTGTACACGATAAGGGGGGCGGTCTCTTTAAGTTCCTCCGTTCGGTGAATGTGACCACAACGTGAGCAGTAGCTAGTCTGTGGATCACTCAGCGTGGGTGATCAGGTTCGAGGTCATTTGGTTGAGGACAAAAAGCGTTGTAATTTCTTAAAGTGGAGCTTGAAAACACAACACTCTTAAAGTAGATTTTGTTATAGATGACTGTTGTGCCTATGTCTTTATACGGATTTCAGTTTGATCTTGCCAGTGTTGAAGTCTAGAAGCCAAGAAAGGTACGTTAGTAATGTATAAATCACTAATATTTTTATAGACTGCAATATTGGAATGGAAGCGCTACAACTGAAACATTTTTACATACCATTTGCTACTGGTATGTAACACCAACCGTTGAAAAAATAGTAAAAATGTCCCAAGATGAAATGCTATAAGTGATGAAGATTCAACAAAAATATTATACTGAGAGATTTTCATTATTTGCTTGGTACAATGTTTAGCATAAGGAACTGACTAAAAATGAAGAGGAGATAGCCACTCATTTTTTTACATAAAATACCTAAAATTCCCAGTAATAATTAACAAGATTAAATATAATATTGACCACATTTGTCTTTAATTTTTCTGTGTGACTTATATATTATTAGGGATCTTGCAACCAAAAAAAAACAAAAAAACACATGAGTCCATGACCCCGTCGGAAGTTGTATAGTTAGTCAGAATAAAGCAAAGAATATTTATACGTTTATATGTGCGAGGCTTTATCATTCATATAACTTTTAGTCTGTAATATTTTATCTATATGTGAATATTTCATTGTGTGATAATCTCTACCATTTATAACGTTTAAACATATGATATCCTTGTTATATGTGAATCTTCATCGCTTATAGCATCTCATCTCAGGACATTTTTACTATTTTTTCAACGGTTGGTGTTGTAAGTCTTTATCATTTACAAAATTTAAATTGTTTGGCATTTATAAATCTTTATCGTTTCCAGCATTCTTGACATATGGTACTGAACATTTGTAAATGTTTATGGCTTTATATCACTTGTAATGATGATATTTTAGTTGTACATAAATCTTAATTCTTTATATTTCAACGTGTGATAAGCTGTACTTTTAATATACATATTTTATTTATTTATAAATCTTTATCGCTCTAAAATTTCTTAGTCTGATATTTTAACTACATATGCTTCGTTATTGTTTGTGACATTCTTAAGTCTAGTAGTTTAACTATATGTGAGTCTTTTTTTCTATAACACTTCTAATAGTCATATATTAAGTACATACTGTTGCCGTTTTTTATTACGTTTCTGAGTTTAGTAGTTTAACTAAACATTAACCTTTATTGCTAAAACATTTGAACGACTGCATCGAAGGTAGCACATAATGTAAGTAAACATTGTATTTAATATTGATTACTTTTTCAGAAACAACATATTTATTAAAAACGAGAAAGCATGATATAATACTCTTTCAAAACTTAATCTTTTAAAATTCCTATAGAATATAACGAAGAAAGTTGAAATACGATCTGAATATGTGAATTATTATATTACATTTATTGAAAGGAAATCTAAAGTTTGGCTATTTAATACTCAGTTTGGTCAGTTGGTTGGCTGTTTTTAAGCAAAATGCTATACAATGGACTATTTATGCTGCGCCCAACCACCAGTATCGAAACCATTAATATTCAAGAAATCAATAAATAGTATATTACTTTTCACTATGTTGTGAA
This sequence comes from Tachypleus tridentatus, assembly GCF_004210375.1. NCBI lineage: Eukaryota > Metazoa > Arthropoda > Merostomata > Xiphosura > Limulidae > Tachypleus > Tachypleus tridentatus. The sequence goes on from NC_134830.1 coordinate 83,095,334, forward strand.
ATTTCAAATACAACATAAATATTATTAACATATTGTTAATAAGATTCTCAAGAAAGTAAGGTAATTTTGTATATTGTGTTTTCTATATAGAATAGAACGCCAGCCGTAGTTGGTGACAAAGATAAACTTATAACCAAATGATCTCAAATACAGAATTTTATAACCACAATACATGCAAATAATCTTTTGTAAAAATTAAAGAGAATTAGTATTATTATTTTCTCACTATTGCAATATTTTGAACAATTTGTAAATAAACAGTTTTAGCTTCGAGTGAGAAAACAATAACGATTTAACAATTTTCTTACATTTTTTGTTTTAAATCTTCATCAAAAAGGTAGTTTGTAATCAAGATATAGTTTATTTTCCTAACTTTAGTGTTTTACGTATGCTAAGGTAACTTTAAATAAACATAGAAAGACACACACGTATAAAATTTGTTATAAACAAAAACAAGCCCCCTTCAAAACAAATTACAAACGCTGCACAATTTGAAAATGAGATATAAAATGTAACCTAAGTTTGTACATATACAGTCTATTAGTTTTAACCTGCGTTTGCCAGTATTAGAGAAAGAATAATAAAATAATTAAAGAAATAGAAATGGAAAGTAGGAGAGCGAGATGTGGGTGCTCAAGCCCACAATGTTCCATATCTATATCACCCTTCACTACCTGCAGACAGTTGTGGGAAGGTAATGGCTCTCCATAGTAAAGAAGAAAAATAAAAATAACAAAGATAAATAATAATAATAAGGTACTACTACTTGGGGTAAATATGTTAAATAAACTTATCTCTTAAAGTTGGAATTCCAGTCCCCATTATGGTTGTTAGGCACTAATTAGTAGCCCAGTAAACAAATTTGCTAGTATAAAGGGTATAAAGGAACCGGAGCTGTCTAAACTAGTATAATTATCAATCACCACCAATTAAGTCCATTGTAACTAACAATTTTAGACTCTTAACAAGCCTTTATATACGATAAAGTTTTCATCCCGCATAAAGTAGTGTCAAGTTGCTTAAATGACTTTATTAACAACTGAAAATAGTTATAAGAAATGTTCAGTGAAATTTTCTTAATGTTTTACTTCCTTATATTTATTTACTACATTCTTATATTTGTCACAGAATAGTTTAATAATTTTATTTAGTTTCAAAAAGGATACATAATAGGCTATCTATGCTCTGCCCTCCTAGTGTATCACAACCAGTTTCTAGCGTTGTAAGTCTGCAGACATTCCGCTGTACCTCTGAAGTTATATAGAGTTGGACGCAAATTATTTACGATTTCCTAATAAACATAAGCTACCTTTACTTGTTACGCACAATATAGTAAGGTGGTATTGGGAAGTTTATAACGCCTGTTCATAACTAATTTTGTAACACCTGGAAAAATGTTTTAATTTGTCTATAATAGTCACGAATATCTTACATGCTAAATAAACTTTATAATCGTTATTGGTGCCTTTATCTAGAGCGTGGCTTAGCATGGCTTAATGATTAAGGGTGCTTGACTCGCCATATGTAGGTCGCTGGCTCGAATCTCTTTGACTGTTCGCCTTTTTAGCTGTAGGAGCACTATAAAATGAAAGTTTAGATGGTGGTGCAGGTTTTTGATGACCAGTTAAATTCTCTCTAGTGTATCACTTCAATATTAAGGACAGTTAGAGCGGATATCCCTCTAGTAGATTTATACAAAATTCAACAAACAAATAAAGAAGTCATCCAGAGTATTAATCTCACTAATCAAGTTTCTATTCTTGCAATCTTTGGAGCAGAAGAATATGTGTGCGCTGAGGTGAAGTAATTCGTGGTGATGAAACATTCACTTGAAGTAAAATGTATTTTCAAGAAGGCTGGTATGGATATTAAGACTTTAATTAAAATAAAGTATAGAACAACGTTTCGACCTTCTTAGACTATCTGGGATCTTTTGAAGTAGTGCAGCGTATTTGTTTAATTTATTTTTGTTTCGGCTTGTTTTTTAAGTTATAACGAATTAATATAATTAGTCACAGGTTTGGATTTGCTGTTTCTAACGCAGTTATTCCTTGTGATTATGTTTACTTAACTTTTTAAAATCTATTAGTTTTCACTTATATATATATATATGCACAATGAAATCAGATATCACATATAAAGATAAGACATTTTATTTTCATAAGCTGCATAACTCTTAGAGATATTGTCTGAAGTTTTAAAGTATTTCATTTTAAATGAAATAAAATAAACCATACAACAGGTACATCGAATTAAAGCATCCGGTGTTTTTAGTTTTAAGCAAAAATAACTTGAAAAAACCAAAGCTTAATTCGCTGTTACATAAAGATCCAAAACTAAATTATTCCGCTCCCTTTCATTTTAGAACTACATAGTAGTAATTTTAATTCAATGTATCTAGAACAGGGGTGGGCTGGATAGGACAATTGTGGCTAACTCGAGTTAAGGAATAAACTTTTTCCATCATTTTTTATCGTAAATTTAGCGATCAGCAACTGCACTGCCTCACGTCATCGCTAATGTCGCGTGCTTCATAACGACCACAGACCTCGCCCATTTTGTAACGTCAGTCTGGTTGAGATGTTTGTTATCGAGTGTGCGTTATTTTGCATGAACTTGCAAACATATTTTTATTGTACAACTTTCAAGTGTTTAGATATATTTTGTTTTTAATCCTATAATTTGGATAAGTGGATAATCCGAAAACGAAAGAATCCAGATAATGGTGAACACTCAGAAAATAAAGACAATTTAATTGATTCTGGCATTACAGCCGAAAAGAGAATGGCGCGTGGCAGGAAAAACCTGAAATTAATATTTAATGAAAGTTGAGAGTTGAAACTTGAAGCAAATGATTTAAGCAAATAATAAGCCAGTGTGTCTTTTGTGTAACAAAGTTTTAGGGATAGTAAAGTATACAACCTTAAGCAACATTTTAACAATTTTCACAACGAATTTAATATACAATTTCCAGTTGATAGCAAAAATCTTACGAATTAAATTAGCCGTCTGAAAGCACAACTTCATGAACAAAATGTAAGCCTAAAGAGATTTTTATATCGATAGAACTAATTACGTTAGCTAGCTATAAAATAGCTTGGACTCTAGCTAAAAAACAACAACACCCAAATACTAAAAGAAACAAACGCAAAATTAAAGAAGCCTCACCAAAAGACACACCAACTCAAGCCCAAAATAAACCAATACAAAGGAACACCTTTATACTTGTATTGACAAATATAATCAAACATCTAAGCACGCTCTCTACATTCCTACACCCACTTACACAATCCCTTCAAACATGTGGTCAGCTATTGATCAATTACCTCTTTCTTTCTTTGTCAACCTAACGATGACCAAAGAAGGTCGAAACTTGGCCGGCATGGCCAAGTGTGTTGAGGCGTTCGACTCGTAATCCGAGGGTCGTGGGTTCGAATCCCGGTCGCACCAAACATAATCGCCCTTTCAGCCGTGGGGACGTTATAATGATTTGATCAATCCCACTATTCGTTGGTAAAAGAGTAGCCCAGGAGTTGGCGGTGGGTGGCGATGACTAGCTGCCTTTCCTCTAGTCTTACAATGCTAAATTAGGGACAGCTAGCGCAGATAGCCCTCGTGTAGCTTTGTGCGAAATTCAAAACAAACAAATAATCAGGCTGATTTGATGATACTTCTCCGCAACAGTCATAAATTGTATTATATATCATGTTTTCAGTAGTCTTTCCTCACTCATTGAACCAATATTTATATATGATTTGAAAAATATGTATCATTGGTGCTACTAATATAATGTTCTAAATTTTCAGGATGTAAGTTGTTTATGATATTAAAATAAACATAAAGCTCAATCTTTTATAGTAGCTTTGCACGAATTTCAAATACAAAAAACAAACCTCTTTCTTTCTTTGTGAACTTGACAATGACCGAAAAAGGTCGAAACGTTGTTCGCTTCTCCGCATAAAAATTTTCTCAACCCAAACCAGCCGTTTTTACATATATAAAAGAAATATTGATTGTAGTCATTAAAACTCTGTTGGACAATTATGATTCAAAAATAAAAGATGACATTCTTCAGAAAGTAAATAATTTGCAATTAAGTCGAAAAGCGAAAGACATAGAAAATCAGTTGCTTGAACAACTGAAAGACTGTTTGTATTTTTCTTCAGCATTAGATGAGTCAAAAGATGTTAGTGATACTGCACAACTGATATTTTGGGTTCGATATGTAATTTTAAATCTTCAAGTGAGGGAAGAAATGTTTGGCCTCTGTAGATTACGAGATCGAATATGTAGAGAAAACGTCTTGGAAAATTTTCTTGAAATGTCAAAAAAATTCAATATGGATTTTAAAAAACTAGTTTATGTCACAACAGACGTTGCTCCCGCCATGACTGGGGCGAAATTAGGATTAGTTTCTCTTTTAAAGTAGCATTTAATTGAAAATAATATGAAGTCCGCGCTGCCATTTTTCCATTGTATTTTGTATCATGAAAAGTTATGTGGTCAGATTTCTAAAAGTAATGAATTGAAAAATTCATCATCCATTGCCAGTTTGTTGAGTCTTTGAAGAAAAACAGTGACTTTACTTTTGGTGATCTTACTGATTTTGCAAATGTAAGATGGTTAAGTAGAGGAAATGTCATGGAACGAGTTACTCCCTTATTTCCTCAAATAAAAGAGTATCTTGTTGAAAAAGGTAGGATTGAAAATTTCTCTGAAATTGAAACTTTGTCATGGCTGTGTGATTTACACTTTCTGTGCGTCATAATGGCTCACTTCAACAATTTGAATGCGTAACTTCAGGAAAGAGGTAAAATAATAAGCGAGTAATCACAGCCTATTCATGAATTTCAATTAAAACTAAATCACCTTGCGAAACAATAACAAAGAATGATTTGACACATTTTGCAAAGTTAAAAAAATCTCCTAGAAAATAATGACTATGATTTCTCTGATGCTAAAGATGATCTCAATGTAAACTGAATCAAACCTATCTCAAAAATTTGAATCAAGTTTCTCCGAATTTAAAAATTTGAAATTGATATTTGAATTTTTGCACGATCCATTTCAATTTAATTTAGAAAATTTCAGTAATGAATTTGCATCTTTTTTTGTCTTTGGATAAGTGGGGATTTGAAGACGAGATGCTTATCCTGCGAAGTGTAGAGCACATTAAAGGTAAACAAAAATGTTCTGTTAGAGAGATGTGGCTCACTATTCTGATAAATGAGAGTCTTCCAAATTTAAAGATACCAATTTCAAAATTATTTTCCATGTTTGGATCTACATGGGTGTGTGAATCAACATTTTCTAAGCTGGAGTTCCTCAAGTCTAGATACAGATCTCGAAACTTATTAATTTAGTTTTAACAATTAAAAACTACTCCCTAAAAGTATTTAAATATACACTGTGCAACGATAGTCATTGTAATTCAAATGCAATTAATTAATTTTTATAAATACTTATTAGATGCAGATACAGCGGTAACATTTTTTTTAGAGTTGAGATTCACAATGTTTAATAAAACAGTTATAATATTTGTTATTCGTGATGTTTAACATTTTCGATGATGATCTTTTTCTCAAAGATACATACAAAAAAAGAATCCAAGGAATGAACAATTTTTTTTCAATTTAATGGGAAAGCCTTATTAGGCTTATATACATGAAATTAGAACTTTTTGTACGGAACATTTATAAATTAAACTCACAATTCTTGAACATGTATAGGAACTCAATTTAAAAGAATATATAAAATAATTCATCTGCATGCGTAATTCTAATTTGGCGCTAAAATACAGAAAGAATATAGTTCATAACATTGCAACTACAAATTTTAGAAAACTTTTTGTGATTTACATCGTTAACCAAATCAAAGGTGAATCTTTTCCATTTTAATCTTGTCACAGAAAACATTATAATCACTCCAAATATTCTAGGTAGTTCTTCTAAAATCAAGAGCATATTCAGGCGAAGAAGTTGGCAACAGATTTTCTGGACGCAAGGTCAGGGAAGGTTAGTATGCCTTATACTTAAAATCTGACGTTTTTTCTGAAGCTTAAACATCTTCGTCTTTAAATCTTTGAATTGGCTTGAAATTACTCCACCTTTCTGAAACAAAAAAACAATTACTGCTTTCAAATAATCATTCGAACTTCCTTAAAAGTGTTTGCATTTTACGTAATGAATAAACAAACAAATACAGTATGTAACAATATCTTTACTTTTTCTTGTTCTTCTGCAGAAAGGGTTATTTCCAATTGCTTATGCCTAAAGTAAAATGGAAAAGACCTATTTTTCTCTTCAAACTTTACTTTTGTGACCTGTGTAAAGAAATTTTCAAATTTACCCATTTTCCAGAACATTCCAGGTAGATTCAGTTCTGACTAGCTGATAGAGAATTTTCTTGAACTTACAAGAATGTTCAAGAACTTTCTAGAATGTTGTAGAACTTACAAGAATTTTCTAGAATATTGTAAAACTTACGAGAATTTTCTAGAATATTGTAAAACTTACGAGAATTTTCTAGAACTTTCAAAAGTAATGTATATACAGGGCTCACCACTTCAGTTTACTTCTAGCTGCTTAGTTGAACACATAGACCTATTTTATTTTATCAGAGATGGCATAAAAAAGCTGCAAGCATTCTTCAGACGCATTCTGGTATATATGAGGCCAATTTATCAAGACAAAAGCGAAAAAGTACTCTGTGACAGCACATGCTAAAATGTGTGAAAACTACAAGGCACATTTTGGCATGCCTCTCGGGGATTAAGACAAATCTTGGGCATCTCGTTTTACCTCCGATCACTAAACAAAAACTCTAGAAGGTAAGACGGACAATTTTTGGTTGCTTCAATAGTAAGATTTTATATTATACAAATTTTATACTTTTAAAATTTAATTTATTTTTTAATTTTCAATAGTATAGAAAAAATATCACATGTAAATATTATGCATGAACCTCTTACACATTAACTATGGATGAAATAAATTTATTCTTCATAATAACAATTTTATTTTGCTCTTTTTCAGGATGGTACAGAGGGAAGAAGAGAGCCATGAAATTCGCTGTTCCAAGAATTTGGCGTGAACCCACTGACCATTCAAGCAATTGCTACTTCTGCATGGCAGACCCTTCAAAACTTCGGGCTGGCAAGAATGCATCTACTATCATGTATCCGAACCTTCCGTCATCCATCGCCCCAGTACCGCACTGCCTGAGATGTCTAAAGCAAAGATTAAGGCTGGTGTCTTCGTTGGACCACAAATAAAGAAGATCCTTGAGTGCACAGAATTCCCTAAGAACTTTAGTAGGAAGGAAAAAAAAACTTAAAGCAACTTTATCGCAGTGGTTCGGGGCTGGTTGGGCAATGACAAGGCCGAAAATTATGTGGAACTGGTTGAGGCTCTGGTAAAGAACTACGGCAAAATGAGCTGCAGGATGTCCCTGAAAGCCCATATCCTTGACGCTCATCTTGATAAATTCAAGTAGAACATGGGAGCATACTCAGAGGAGCAAGGCGAGTTCTTCCACCAAAATATACTGGACTTAGAACACCGTTACCAAGGAGCATATAACGAAAACATAATCGGAAACTGTATTTGGGGACTGATCCGTGAAAGTGATCTACATTTCAGTTGCAAGTCTCGAAAAACTACTCACTTCTAAACATTTTTGTATAACTTTAGTATAAATACATGTAAATCTTGATTTATATGTTGTTTTATTCAGACTTTACGTAAATGAAAATGTTCAAATTTGCCCGTTTTTACATGGAAAATAGGTTAATTTCTAAATTTCATTATTCAGGTCACAAAAGTAAAGTTTCAAGGGAATAATGGTCATTTTCTTTACTTGTACAACATGAGGAATTAAGAAATAGCACATATTATCCAGGAACAAAATTTATGTTACATTGTGTAATGTAATAAAATTTTTAGGCGTTTATACAGTATTCTTGAAACAAGAATTACTGTCATTGTAACCAGTTTGTTAAAGATATATCTTACAAAGTTATATAAAAATTTGTATGTCATATTTTAAAATTTGATATGTTTGTAAGAACATGATTAAGAAATTACGACAATACAAACACTTTACACTTGAATGATATAATTATGAATAAACTGTTAAATAAGGGTCCAAAGTTTTCTTTCCTATTTTAAAATTTAATAACTAAACAAATACATCAATTCTCTTTTCAACATCATGTAGTCCAACTCAATCACTTTTTATTGGCGTGTCACTAAACGTCTGCGTTTGCATCATTAGTAGTTCTCAACATGTCTAACCAAAATTCAGTTTCAGTCACCTTCTCTGCAACATGTCCATAATCACATTAACAATGACATCAGTTAACGTGGCCTTTGGCTCCGTGATGTTTGCAGCAGACGTGCGATAAATAATGTCAATCACATACTCCCAACGAAGGAAGTTTAGTGGAATTATATTTGACTGATGCGGAGGCCACAGATTTGGCCTATAAACCAAATGACGCATTGACCTTTTTCACGGCTGCCATTATTTGGGGTATCATTGCTCACTGATATGAAAACTACAACAACAAAAAGAACACATCACAATAAAACTGTTTGAGTTGGGCTACAAGATGCTAAAACTTCATGGTTTGATTCTTTAGTTATTTAATTATTCAATTTTAAAAATTCTTCCACCGGCCATGCTGCCAAGTTTTGGGCTATAGAGCAGACTTTAATAAATAACACCATTTCTTAATGAACTAAAACTTTATTGTTAATATTTTAAGGTTTAAGTAAAATTCCACACTAAGCTTTATGAAATAATTTACAGATATAGTGACGCTATTGCAAGCTTTTGACTCTTATAGTATAGACAGTAGTAAACATAGAAGATGTACGTGTGATGTTGACTTACCAGCTCGGCTTCTTGGCTAAGATTAAGCATAGTTTGTTGTGTTCTTGGCTAATTGTTCCCGTTATTGTTCTTTGTTTTCAGTGTAGATAAGAGGTTTTGACTTTGGCGTTAACGAGATAATTCTCATCACTTTGATCAATGGTACTCTACTGCTTTGAGTGCAACTGGCTTACAGTTATGTTGGACAGCTCGTACTATAGATTCCAGTTAAAACTCAGACTTCAAATGATGAAAGTACCGTCTAGCTATTTAAAAACTTGTTATCCAATCTTAAACCTCTCTTTCACTTTTTTAATGTTATTGACTAACATAGCAATGCAAGTATAACTTTTCTCTGAATACATTTCTCTGCAAGAGCTTGTAGCAAGCACGTCGTTGACAGATGAGAATAGTTTTGTATCATCAGGTGTCTTACAAATGTTTCAATCACGTTCATAAGACCATCTGAAGATAGCCTTCAAGTAGCTTTGCTCGAAAAACAAGAAGCAGCTAAAAGTATAGAACATTGTCTTGCGTCTCCTTAGGTTAATGAGAACTTTGATACAACGAGAGTTTGTGTAAGTAGTTTAACATTGTCGTTTATCTTAGAAATACAACCTCCGGAATTTTATTCTAAACATATACCAAGTAGAATCAACTTATTGCCAACTTTAAAAACTGATCTTTTCGAAGAGTGGCATTACACCGTTACTCTTATGATGAATAAACAATCCTAAAATGTGTGATCTGCAGTAATTTTTTTTACCTTGGTAACAATGGAAACCTTCCCCTAAAATCTGGCCTGCTAACCACTGGGCTGTATTTCTGCCAATGAATGAAGGTTATACCCGTAAAATCAATAAAATATTAAAAGAAAGTTAAAAATTTCTGAGGCTAACAAAGATCCAACATCTTGAAGAAAAGCAAACTTACAAAAATATCTAGTGTAGTTAAAAAAGAAAATTATAAGAAAGCATGTTCAGGCGTAGGAGCAAAATAAATTTACAACAGAATAATTCTATGAGATCAATGTAGTAAATGCGAAGAAAATCTACTAAACATTCCTCGTGAAGTGTTATACAGTTTAAGGTAAAAAACATTGCTAACAATGTTTGTATTATATAAATTTAATAACTACAAGTTTTCTTAGGAACCTGTTTTACAATTATCATAATTAACTCGAGTTATTTATGTGCAGTTATTACAGCGAGCTATTTTGTTATGTATTGTAACGCATTATTTTTTCAAATAACTTAAAATTTGAATTTGCAAGTTAATTAACTGTTAATGTCTATTAACTTTATTGTACATGCCAACAAGATTGACACACACAAGTTTCTTTTTTGAAACCCGGTCGATCAAGGTCCACGACGAGCAAATTCATTCTGAGTTGATATTGTTACAACTCGCTTAAACTAACAATGTCTTTCTTGGCTAACCTCACACTGGTTAGAAGCTCACTTCTTACCTTAGAAGATATTTAATTTACTCGCTGAAATAATAACGTCCGAAGTAATTCACTGAAGTTGAAATCTCTCAACGTTCGTGGTTCATTTCTGCGGTTTCCCAGTGTAGTTAGTGTTAATCACAATTATGATATCCTAGGGTTATAGAACACTGACTGTAGCTGTCTAATAACAATAATTGTCTTTTTGTCTTTTGGCGTGTTGGTTTTTATATACCAATCACGCGAAACTCTAGAACATTCACAAAAGTTCGCTTGCAATAATACTGTTAATCACTGGTATTACATACACAGATAGTACATTGCTGATTCTTATGCTCAAGAAGTACAATTTTTGAGAACAGACGAGACTAGCGCAATACACAGTGAAGAATATACGTCACTTTCAAAAATAAAAATTATAGAGAAATAAGACTAGGCACTAAAACAAATGTAGAAAGATAAATTCATTACAATACAAATGTGCTAGTACAGATGTGTACCTACTTTCTGATGTGTAACAGCCTGTTTGAATTCATAACTATTTTAAAAAAACTTTATATATGAACTTATGAGATATACCAATGACATTTACTATATTTTCTCTCATTATTTATTTCGTCTGTTATGGTTTTTAAATCTAAGGACATATTATATATATATATATTTAAATTCCATCATAATACAACTGTTGGAGGTCTTCCATACATTGGTTGATGATGAGACTTTTTTGTATTCTAGACACATCCATATGAACATCAATATTGAATAATGCAGTGCTCAAATTAAAGTGTCAAGGAATGCCACTGTTATTCCTTTCTTAAAGTTCTAAGTGTTTGCAACACACATTTGTTATTGGAGATATTTCACATCAATTACATATGCAATTAGTGATATAGAAACGTGTATTTTTAAAGCCTGCAAAGTTTTCATTAATGTTTGTTTCTATCCAATTGAGTTAGAATTCATGAACATATATATCTATTTATATTGAATGTTAACCAGGACCGATAATTAGTCATCTAGTTTTGTGACGCAATAGTAATGGAAGTTTTGTTACCTAAACATCCATTTCTTTTTAAATATGACCAAAAATTAAAAAGTTATATCATTTTGTTATCCTTCAACTAGAACTCCATTTATAGAGGTAGTTGTTCTAACTTATCATGTAATCTCATTGGATTTTTCTGTCATACCAAACAGTATCTTGTGCACACGTTGTTAAAAACAAACAAACAGTTCATAGACCGGTAATGCTCACGCATAAACAGTCCTAGTTTTGAACTTGTAACCAGGTGAAGGGCAAGTAGTCACAGCACCCGCCACAGCAAGGGCTTTATATGAGCCTTTGAAACAATTAGCGGGATTTACTGGCAACTTTGTTTCCTTCTACAGCTGAAAATGTATATTGTGCTCAGTAGCGTAACCTATCAACCCTTGAACCACAAATTACTAGGCCAGATCCAACCTTCATGTGAGTGAGATTCCATGAAAGGGCAAATGTTAAGACCATTCGTTTTGCAATAAAATATATATATATGCACACACAGATATATATATGTAATTGGCAATCAAATAATTGAGGAATTCAGAGGTGATACAGATAAAGAGTAAGAAACAAAGAAGATGCTTAATTTTTCGTTACCGTAACATATTTTTTATATAAAACTCAAAACAAAGCAGATAAGTTTAAAATGCACCGTTATTTCGTTTTTACTTTGAACAGAGCACTATAACTTATTTCGGGCTATCATAAGTTTATCAAAGTATGATTCTTTATAAATTACTTCAAAAGTTCAGTATCACTCAGTACATTTCAGTTGTTTAGTTGCTATTTGACCTTCTCAGTTTTCATATAAGCTCCAAAAGTCTTAATAATGTTCATACCAGGGATTGGTGTAGTCCAAGATATGGTTGTAAGTGTTTCATCACTATCTTGCTGGATGAGAAATCATTGATTAATAGGTCTTGTTCCTAAAGGATAAGTAAAAGAATTATGCACCTGTCAACAGTCAGTGTGCCATCAATTTTATGTAGATCTTTAACATCATTGGACGAGATGCAGTCCACAATTGCTTTGGTTTCCCAAAATGTTTCACTGCAGATTTCTTTTACGCTGATCATGCTACCATTCTCTTTTCGGATATTTAATTAGCTATACTGATAGCCAAATTGTTTTCAATTTTGTTTTACGTATATAGAGTGCTCTGATTGAAAAATTATGTCAACTGAATAAACTGCTTTGTTGAATGTTGACAAACAAGATGAAGTTAAATTCACCTAAACGAAATCACTTTTCCCCACTTACTCAACACATTGTTTGAAGAATTGTCATTCCAGCTGTTCGTTTGAGGTATTTCATCTGAGCACTAGATTTCTAGTGGCTACACATTCATTGAGGCCGATTCATGCTAAAGTATACCATACTATTCTGTCGGTAGTATTAGTATTTAAAATTCATACTTACATGTAGATACTTGGATTTAATTAACTTCAACTTTTGGAGTGTTTTAGCTTTCTACATTGACTACTTCTATCACTAACGGTACTAGTTTCATGTAATCTCTTCGAAGTTTCTATCAGCTCAATCGGAGACATACAATTTGGCATTTAGTCTGTTGTATGATGCAAATTTTCCCAGCTTAAGTTTTAAATATGAACATGTTTTTGATGTGGCATTTCCTGGGAGTCAAGAATGAACTTATCACACTACTATAGAAAAGAATGAGGCTGTCTGTACATTTATAAACATTATGCTGATAGGGCCAATCACAGTTCAATATATCAATACAGTCTTGTACTCTAAGGGCAATCCCGTAATATTTTCATTTTATATAAAATTGTACCTGTATAAAGCACAAACATAGATTTATATCTGTGTTATTCGTATACATTATTTAGTTCTTCATTTCATGATACTAATCATACAAATATTCCATTTGTATTTCATGTAACTCAATTGTTTAAATACATATGAACAGCATAACTTCGATACTAGATTATATTGAAGTATTATATCTTTCAGAAGCATGATAAATCAAGTGAAACACCAAACTTTCATTGGCGAAATAGTAAACGAAAAAATGTAAAACACTAATATAATTCTATGATAGTACTTCCAATAATATTCCTTTTGAACTACCACATGCCACAAGTAGCTGGGAAATGAAACATATATTTATACCAGTCCACAGAAGATTAAATGGTTAAATTAAGTTGAGGATTTGAATGATTTGGACATGACAGTCCTATGACGGATACTTTTGGAATGACACTATGCTTCAGAGTTATATTCAACATGCATAATCGTCAGCTACAGCCTGAATGGATGTGGCTACATGGATTACAAAGATGTAGTAATGCTCCAAAATGATTTTATTATAATGTACTCGACCCTCTGTACAAGAGAGCGCTATTGTTATGATAAAAAGCTTCATAATGAAAACCTTGTTTTTAAAAAAGAAGTCTATCAAAGAAAGGCCGCATGATTAATTATAGAGTTTACAGTGTGCTCAGGAATATCTTATTGATTTTTAATCTGGTATGTATTGTTGATGTCGTATTTTTTTAACTATAAGTATATATATATTGCAGATTGTTTCACAAAACAAAATTCACCCGAGATCAGAGTGGAGGTTACATCATACAATTTGTTATGACTATTGCTTTTCATTTGGTCATAGAATTAAAGTCACAGGAGTATGTCTTCTAAGGTTTAAATTCAGGAGCCGTACGAGACTTACTCAATATTATGAATAATGGACACACCCACTAGTTGTTTATCCTCTAGAAAGTGAAATAGCTAGTGACACTTAAAAATGAATCATTTAAAAGTTGCTAACTGTAGCAAAATATCATATTTTATTGTGCTTACAGAAAACGATATAAACGTTTATGTACATCTAAAAAACGTTAACCTAGAAACTGGTGACTGAAGGAATGCAAACGAATGCTGATGGAAATCCTATGTTGCTTCTTTTGTTTAATTTCCAAAGGATGTAACAGGTTTTATGTTTTGTGTGAAATTACGAAGAATGCCTTTTAGATTTAACATGCATTCAAAGCTTAACAGCTATGTGAAATAAAAATCAGTTTAATAACCTATTTCACAAAAAAAATATAAAAAGGACTTTTCTCGAGAAGTGGTTTATACAATGTAAATATGCATATGTGAGAAACTGAGATGGGACTAAAGCATTTATTCTTTGTTACTTTTCTTCTGAGAAAGAAAAAAGAACATATAAATATAAATAAATATAATTTAACCTTTAACTTGAAAATAAAAGTATCGCGTTCCCAGTGATAATTTAGATTCACCTTCCTAAAAGAACTTGAACATTTCATACAGTTCCTCTGTCAATTTACTTTTTCTTTTTCCAGAGTAAGAATTTATGCTTTATTGTTTCCAAGTGGATATCTTCTTCAATGTCGTTGGTAACAGAAACTGTTACTTTGCTGTTGAGGTGATGCAAGAGATCAACATACCCAGCTCTGAATGTGTTTTTGCAGTTAATTTTGATGGTCGCTTTATCATGGGACATTAAATATTGTTTCTAGTCCAAAATTGCTTTTCTTTGTTCCTTGCATTTGTTAAGGAAAACAAGTTTTGGATTACCTTGTTCATTTTTATATTTTGAACAAATGGTTTGTTGTGTTTGTCTTTATTCCATGTTACTTGTATTTCCGTATTTATTTATTTTCCATTCTATTTCACAGCTATCAAGGATATGTCAGACTTCTGCATTAGTTCGCATTCGTTGGTTATAATTGTTCTGTATGCGGAATGAGCAAAACAGAAATATTTACCGATATACAGTTTTTGGATTTATTTCTAATATGTAGATTATCATAATTGCTTTTGTCTAAAATTGTGTAATTCAGTGTACTTATGCTTCATAAATCTCAACAAATTCTATTCAGTTATCATGAAACTCCTCATCTTATATATTTTATAAGACATGTCTATTATATAGGAAAGCTATTTATATGATTATAACTGTATTTTTCACATATTAAAGGTAAATAAACCAAAGAACGTAGCATTTTGGTTATAGTAAAATAATATTTGTTATAAAAAACCTAGATAATTTATGTGGTATATGTATTGTTTATTTTAAATGCATGTTTATGACAGTAACAATTTAAACGATTTCAAAGAAGTAAAGCAATGAATTTGGAGCAAGCGCTTCATCGTACATTTTTTATGACTAAGATGTGTTGTTTCAATATAAGCTCAAACATAAAGCAACGCGCCTTACTTGAATAGTGATTACATTTATCGAGTTGTACAAGACCTACCTATAATCAAATGGTGAAAACTGTATATCCTCTAGAGTATCGCAATTTATGGCGTTTTAAATAAATAGTAGAAAACTCAGAAAGCGCTTTTTATGACACTATTCCTGTTGTATTGTACTTTAAGGAAATTTGATGAGGTAACACATACTTATAAAAAGAGTTATCTTAATGGCTGTTGAATAAAGTATCTGTTGATACACGCTGTTGGAAATCCAATGTTGTTATTCTTTATCTAATTCCCAAGACGTTTGAATTTTTTTTTTCTTTTCTAGATTCAGTTCCACGTTTAATGATATTTTATCTTATTGTTTATTTGTTTGTATGTAATTAAATACAAAGTTTCACAATATCAAAAGCTGGTTTCTAGCGGTATGAGTCCATAGACATACCGCTATGCTACTGGGAAGGGCTTTCATCTTATTGATGTATATGAAAGCAAAATATAATTTAGATTGATAAATAATCTAATTTAAAACGTTTAGGTATGAATTAAAATATTCACTCAAAGAGAAAAGAATCACAATGCATATGAGAAGGAAAAAGTCAACTAAACACACATGTAAACGCAAATAAAAATCAATCTGCTAATCACAATATAATAGTCAACAACACATCATGACATCTGCGCTTCGAAAGTTACAAAGCTGAAAATATCGTTATTTCCTGTAGTATATGTTGGTTAAAGTATCATGATAAACGTACGAAAATTTTAGTACTTTGCGTAAATTGAACAAATGATGATTTTTTTTTTTAATTTAAAGCAAACCGTCGTGTTTCATTTCCTGACATGGCGAAAACAGCATTGGTAATACTTGCGAATTGGATAAAAAAGTTATCAGACTGAAATAAAATATTTGAATCAGTTATGTGATTTGATTAATAATGCTCGTTTGTTAGTCGAAAAGAACAGTAGTTGCTTAGCCTTTATGGAAGAGTTCACCAGCAAAATAGAAAAGAATTTAAATATTTTAATAATGAAAAAATCAGTTCGAAGAATGAGCTTAATTCATATCGCAATGAGATGCAGGAATGTAGGCAAGAATTATTGTTTTTTCAATGAAATACTACAGTACATTTAATGCTGGAAACTCAAGGTATATGGAAATACAATTTAAGGTGACTAGCAGTTCTAAAACTTATGCAGCTGAAGCTAAAACTCAGCACAAGACAGTTAATACAAAAACTTCTAGTAATGGTGATATTCAACTTGAGAGCCAATTAAAATCGGCTACTAAAATTCCAGAAAACGCCGAGGGTGACTTTGTTCTGGTCTAACATAACAGAAAACAGTCCAAAAAACACCAAAAAATGGACTGTTGTTACAAGAAAGGTGAATAAAGACAAAAGGAATGGTATATTAAAATAGATTTACAGGGTTAAAAAAAAAGATTGTTTGTTGATCGTTGAGCGCAAGGTACTACAACAAAAGATACCAAACCTTTTGTTGAAAATAATTGTTTCTGTGTAAAAACTTGTGAATAGCTGAACAGCTAACTTCCAAAAGAATAAAATCAATCTTATTCAGTGTTGAAATAGAATGGCGAACTGATATAGCTGCAAAGTTTTTCTTCTGAAAACTAAATTAATAGTTAGATTTTTTTAACCAAGATTTAATTCAAACCAGGATAAAGATGACTCAACCAATATGCAATGTAATGAGAACCAAAGTTAATCTAATATGTTTAAACGTTAGAAGTATTAATAACAAGATAGATAATATTCTACTTAAATTTTGACTCAAATTTGATGTATTGATACTTCTTGAGTCATGATATTACCTAGAATAGCCTCACCCCCCTTTACTGGATTATAACGTAAATTTCTTTGGTAGGCCCTTTACTGGATTATAACGTGGATTAACATATAGATTTTCTTTTCTTTGGTAGGCCCTCTATACACAGTGGTGATGGAAATGTTGTTTATATTCGAGTTGGATTAACATATAGATTTCTTTTTAACTAAAGTT
Source organism: Tachypleus tridentatus (assembly GCF_004210375.1). Classification (NCBI taxonomy): domain Eukaryota; kingdom Metazoa; phylum Arthropoda; class Merostomata; order Xiphosura; family Limulidae; genus Tachypleus; species Tachypleus tridentatus. The sequence continues at coordinate 83,112,916 of NC_134830.1, forward strand.
TTATTATGAACTATACAGAATTTTGTACTTTTACTATTGACGAATTTCACACTTTTTACTGTATTTATCGCCCACTTTCTGGAATATGGAGCGAACTGATAGATAGATTGGTTTTGCTCATTGATAATATTAACTTGAATAACTTTGTATATTTTTGTAGCATTTTAGTTTGATTTTTTTTTTTCAGTACACCCGAACTAAAACCAACAGAAGCTATACATTTGAACGACCAGTTTTGTATTTACTAACAAAAAAGAGTTTTTGGAACTGTAGTATTAATACTCGATAATATTTTATTCATGTATTATCATCACTATCGCTTTAACGATTCACTAAAATATAATTTCTTGTTGAATTATTTACACCTAGCTACGTTTTTGTCCAGCAAATAATAATAATTTAATAAATTGCGTGTTCCAAAAATGGTAGATGAAATCTAAGCTATAGTTGCGCTAGTTTTTGTTATTGGGACTTATTTCATTCCGATTATATTTATTCCCCAAACGTAATGTAATGGTATTTTGTACGTTATTAGTTTATTTTTAATAACTGGCGCCATTTGCAAATAAACGAAAGTTAAAACGGTGATGAGATATAACTGTGCAGACTGCATGCTATAGTAACACCAACTGTGCGTTATATTTATCTTTTATTGCCTTATCAATTCAGCCTAAATTTATAACCATTCAAAAAAGACTTATTAATGCTGAAACGCTAAATAGTTTTACTTCTAATTTAGGTTCTGTTAACTGGAACCATCTTTTATATGAAAAATCTAAAAAAAAAAAAACATTATTGCGATTATATAATTAACTTTTCTATTTGTTGAAGCTGTAAATTTATATAACGCAATATATCCACCTTGGATGACGACAAGATTATTACGTAAGCTAAAAAGAAAACAAATACTTTATTCTTTGTTTTAAACAAACAAGTAATATCTGTACCAAAAATAAATATTTGAAACTTAAGATGCTTGTTTAGCATGTAGTATCTGATCGTAAGGAAAATATCTTTATAGATGTTCCAAAATGAGGAACCTCGTGACATTTGAGGACTATCAAATCAGTAGTTCAATCTATTTATCTTGCTCTTACAACAACGACTGAAATTCGTACAGAAAATAGTGGTCTTTCAAATTCTTCTTTATTTGAATGGATGATGTTCTACCTTCTGTGTTGAATTCTGCTAACGAACCAATAATTGAGCCCTTAACTGGAGTTATAGATAAAGTATGTACTATAAAATAATTTCCCAAGACTGTTTAAGTTACTAAAATCGAACCTATTTATGAGGGTGGTGATCCAGATAATGTGTCGGCCAATGTGTATTTTATCTGCATTTGTACGTGATTTTGAACGGACACTTTATAATGGAATTATTTTTCTTTGTTGTTTTTTTTACAAAATAATAATGTTTTAAGTAATTCATAATTTGGTTTCAGTAAGTAACAAAAACAATAACAACAAAGATTATCAAGGTTAATGAAGCAAAAATGTCTGTAATAGTTTGTTTTTAAACATAACTAAGACATTTGATAGTATTAATCATACAGTTTTGCTTTTTATGGTTTATGGGGTAAAATATATGATACCTTAAAATATTATCTCAAAAATATACAATGGTTTACTTCAATGAATAGTATAAATCCTAATTTTCTTAATATTCATTTTGGAATTTCTCAAGTCTCAGCATTGGCCCTGTCTTATTTATTATTTATATCTGTAAATTGAAAATATAGGTGTTATCTTTATGCCGATGATGTATGTTATAAAAGCAGATTCAAATGTTAAGTGTTAAGAAAAAGTGAATAATGAATTCCCTTTCACACCACTTTGCATACTGAAAATTGCCCAGTTTTAAATATTTATAAATCAAAAGATATTGTAAATGAAAATCAACAGAAATTCTTTATCCAGAATTTATTCAATTATGATTCTTGGAGTTAGTTTGGTTTGTTTATTTTGAATTTCGCACAAAACTACACGAGGGTTAGCTACGCTAGCCGTCCCTAATTTAGCAATGTAAGACTAGAGGGAAGACAGCTAGTCATTGCCACCCACCGCAAACTCTTGGGCTACTCTTTTACCAATGACCGTAACATTATAACACCCTTATGACTGATATGGCAACCCTCAAATTACTAATCGATTGCCTTAACCACCTGACCATGCCGGGCTTCTTGGAATTATTATTCAGAATATCTTTAAATGGAATTTTAAAAACATTGAAATAACTTCCAAAAAAACTGCTGTAGTAGTATATATTAATATATTATGACATGGTGTCAAAAAGTGTTTCAATTTCGTGCACTTTATTTAATTTATTACGTCATCTTTTATAGTCAAAGGACTTACTATATAAGTGTATGTGGTACACATTTCTATGCGTCAAGACCAACCTGATTATTACAAAATATGAGTCTTAAGGCTAATGATTGGTTTCTAATAAAGAGTACCTGTGACTAGCAAATTTATCAAGCCTATATTTACCGATTTATTTGCATTGCAAAGGATATTTAATACAGTATTTAATACAGAAGATACAATATTTAATCCTGATATTAACTCTGGAGAAAGTCTATGTCTCTTTCGTTTTGAGCTCCAATTTTTATTTTATTTGGCTCCGATTATTCCAAATATAATTCTGTCAGATGACTAGTTAGCTTCCGGTACATAGTTAACTAAAATACAAATGTCTAGTTATGTATATTCTAATTACTCCATGTTTTGTTTAATATATGGGTAATTATTGTTTATAGATGTTGTTTTTTTTCTATAACTACTTATCCATTACGGCAGTAACTTTATAAATAAAAACAAAAAATTACTTATAAACTGAAGTCTTCATTATATAGAGGTCATAACACAGAGAAGGGTTTCAGTAAAAAATATTTCTTTTGCTGCAGAAACAATAAACTAAAAACACATATAAACCGAAATAAATATTACTTAATCGTTCAGAAGAAGAATCAACAGTACATGATGAGGTATTTTCATTTTGTATAAACCGATCATACAGATCTTTCATAACAAATGTTATCCAATTTGGATAGCTGGTGTAGGTTGTGTTATGCTACCTAATTTTGTTCAAAACAGACAGAAATGGAAAAAATCTGTATTTCTTCATTGGTACTTCTATAAAAGAAAAACTGATGATATTGGAGTTTCCGATAGAGATGGTGTTTATTGAACGTGACTAAATCTGTTCCAGTATTATGGTTGTGTAGCTTGGTTATGATGGTGCTAATCGTGGTCATATGGGGAAGATTACAAATGAGTTGCTGGATATTCAATAAAAGGTAATAGGTCCTCTTAAGAATTATTCACGTCGACTGTCTGACTTATATCTGGTTTCTCAGATGATATATTACATTTTAATTAGTTACCTAGAGCATGAACTAAGTACTTGTAACATGCATAATCATGTAACAAAGAATTATTCTCGTATGCAACAATAAAAATCAGAGATGTCATGCAAATTACTTATTTTTATCTGGTTTTTATTCATTGCTTTCACGTTAGTGTTGCTGATAATATTCGTCAGCTTTGATTCCCTGTAGGATCTTCTTACTACGGTAACATCTCTCAAAAGACCTTACCTGTCACTAACTTACTTGAATATATATATATATTCTACTCCTATATCGTCATAACGCACTTATATTAACTTATATATTTTGTAATTTTAGTTTGAAATCCTTCTCTTTCTGCTTCTTCCAGTATTCTTGTAATACAGTAGCCACGCCCACATGTTTGTTGGTATGGCTTGCAATAATTACTTTCATTCTTTATTTAATTATTTGCTGTACAAAGTTATAATCATTTATAAGCTAGCTTAACGTGAGTAACTACTTTCCTATGCATTCCCAGAATTCTATTTTTGCTGCTCACTGAATAAAACTATAATTCAATGATTAATGCAAAATGTGTGGTGTATTCATCCACTAGAGGATGGTGTGTGTTTTATTCAAAATGTGTCTGAAGTACATTTCCACATATATGATATTTTTGTTGAAGTGCTACATACAAAATTTGTATATTAAGGACAGAAAATTAAGTAACCACAGTACATGAAATCGTGACTTTTTTCGTAGTTAGGTAATTGAAGCGAAATATAAGCATGGAAATAAGGTTATGTTGTTTGTCTTGCTTAAGTAAAAATATTTATAATGTTACACAGAAAAAAACCACTAAGCTACTTGTCCTGCTTGCTGTATTGCTTATAGTGGTTTGGTTATTGCCAGTTTTCAAGAGCTAGAATTTATTTAATGAACTTTATACGCCTTAAGTGATTTGAAGCAATTCGCCTATGAATTGCATAATTTTTTCTGTAACGTATCACATTAATAATAATAATACATAGCCTTATATAAAAACTGGTAGTTAAATTTAGTTCGTTTCATTCGTTTTTTGTAATTGACAGCGTTAATAAATCACTTAATGATTTTGTTGACTTAGCTTCTCATTACTAATAGCCTTTTACTCTTAAAACTTGCAATACAATTTCCTTGGTATAACAGGGTTGTTACGAGGAATAGGCTTGGTACAAAAATCTTTCTTTTATTCTCAAGACAAAGGGACCATTTCAAACATTAGCTGTTTGAATTTGTTTTGCGTCATCATTGGGTTTTACCTGTTTCTGTTATTGTTTTTACAATAATTGATAGATCGATTGTCTGTTTTTTGTGATCTGAGAAAACTAATTATTCTGTTAAAGAACATTTAGGTTCATACTTCTTACCGAAAACCGAATTTCATTAATTTATTATCTTTTCACATTTTAACCACTCTCGCTGCCTTTCCATGTTTGAAGTGATATACAAGAGACGGATGACAGATTGTCATCACCACCTACTGCTAATTCTTGGGCAACGCTGTATTAACAATTGTAGAACTTAAAGTTACACTGTAACACTCCCACGGGTGAAAAGACGAACAGATTCAACGAGGTGTTTCGATCCTGCTACATGCAGGTTTTGATTCAATCCACCTAGCCAGCAGCTCAAGACATATCTATTTAAATTAATAGATACCGTTTTGATAGCGTGTCGTAATCCTTGACTTCTGTTAACGATAGTCAGATGCAGGTTTCTTTTTCTTCTGAGATATTTTTATTCTATTCTTTCGTTTCCTTTTCAAATTGTTCCAGCTCAACATGTTATAGTAAATTATCTTTTTGCTCTCTCTGATGCAAGTGAAACACAAAATCTGATCTTTTTTCTTACGAGTTATATATCATATCACGGAAATGAATTTTTCATAACACGCTACATTGTTTCCCAGTTGGTTTTAGCTAAAAGAAAGAAACGAGGATTGCATGTTATTTACATAGAGTAGTGAGTATTTCGGTACAATTGACAATAATCAACACCAAATCTTATGCAATGTTTCTTCAGCACTGAAAGTCAGAAATAGTAAAGATTCATAACAATTATTTAAACACTTTTATCTCACTTTTCATCTATCATTACACAATAAAATTAAATGTTAGTTAAAACACAATAAGAAAAACATATAATCTGTGTAAGTAATTCTGAACCTAAGAGACCTTTTCATAGTTAAGTGGTATAATAAACAACACAAACTTTTCAAAAAAGGGAAATAAATGCAGGAATAGATAATATCACTCCTTCAAAAACAATGCAAAGAAGATAATGGGGATGAAATTTGCACCCGAAAATATAATTAATTAAACAGCTATATATTACTATGTGCTAATTCTTCCCTGTACTATTATGTGGAAATGATACAAATGTCATCCCTACTATTTTCTTTCTATTGTTTTTAAAGTATTGATATTATTCATCTACATTTACTTCTTTTTTTGAAAAGTATTTTTTGCACTTATACATTTTTTGTTCATTTGGTGTTTTAAGTAGATATAGAAAGTTTGTATTCGCAACCAAGTTCTAAATGCAATGAGGCTCCAACTGTAATATTTATTGTCTATTATTTCGTCCCTAATTTAGTAGTGTAAGGCTAGAGGGAAAACAGCTAGTCATTACCACCCACCGCCAACTCCTGAGCTACTCTTTTACCAATGACCATAACATTATAACGCCCATACGACTGAAAGGGCGAGCATGTTTGTTCCGACAGGGATCCGAACCTAGAGACCGTCAGATTACGAGTTGAGTGTATTAACCACCTGACCATGCTGGGCCTATTATTTGATGGTAATTCCTGTTTCAATACGTACTTAACCTTTTTACAAAACACAAAATGATTGTCACAAATATTACCGAAACTTATGACTCAGACATTACATAGATATTGTTATAAAAAGAAAACTGTAAAGTATTGAGAAGTTCTGATGATTTATTGAGGAGCTATTTAAAATACCATTTCGATGAAGAATCAGACCTACTCCTACTGTATGAGCAGTGCTACCACCGTCCTGGTATACTACTTCCATATCACAAAATTTCAAAATTAAATAAATAAACTTTCTTCATTGTTTGAACACAAAATATGCAAAAATACACCGATAATAGTCAGAGTTATGAATAATTCAGGAATAAGTGAGTTCGACTAGACTTCTAATTAGCGTGTTGGGTTTTGGATCGAAAATTTCAGGTTCTCACTATAATGATACAAACGCTTTACACTGAGTGTATTACTGAGAATGACAACCAACTCCATTATTCGATACAATGTCAGATAAGGACCTTAAGGTCACGGTTACTTCTGACTGGAATATTTCATTTAAACTGAAACCCAGGAGTAAATTACTTGACCGTTAAACCAACAAACAGTTGGGATGTTGAGGTTGAAATACCAATATCAGGTGAAGTAAAACTAATAACAGTTTTAGTTTACATATCCATATTCAACCTTTTCACGCGAAAAAAATAACATATGTTGATTTGCAAGTTAAATAACGTTTTTAATTTCATTATCTAGCGTCTCCAAACAACAACATAATCTTTTGTAATTGTGGTTTCAGGCAGTCTGCAGTGTTTTAGACTTATACTGCAGTGTTCAAGGCTGTAAGGTACTAATCTCACTGCACTGAGTGGCTCGACATGGCCAGGCAGTCTAAGTGTTCGATTCCTAATCTGAGGATCAGGCGTTTGAATCTCTGTCATACCAAACATGTTCGTCCTTTCAGCCGTGGGGTGCTATAATGTGACGGTCAATTCAACTATTCGTTGGATAAAGAGTAAACCAAGAGTCTTTAGTCTTTACACTGCTAAATTAGGGACGGCTAACGCAGAGAGTCATCGTGTAGTTTTGCGTGAAATTTAAAAAAACAAACAAACAGGCACTTCACTAAGTACTCTTAGACTAATGATCGCAACAGACAGCGAGGCTATAATAAATATTTTGCCTTTCATTGTGCTATAAAACATCTGTTTTGTATTTTTACTCTTAAAATAATAACATAATATAACAGCAAAGAAAGTGTTGTTTTTCTTCTTTAATGCAGTGTTTCAATAGACATAGGACCTTTCTACTTGTAACCTAGTTCTAAATATAAAGAGGTTCCAAATATAATAGTTATTGCTACAATTGTACCTGTGATACGCTACAATTTATACATACAAAACATATATCTTTCTTGTTTCATTAAAACAATCGAATACTCCAGTCATGTACATTTACTATTATTCTTTTACATAAATACTAAAAGAAGGAATATGTTGGTTTGTTTTGAATTTCGCGCAAAGCTACTCGAGAGCGAGAGCCGTTTCTTATTTAGCTGTGAAAGACTAGAGGGAAGGAAATTAGTCATCACCACCCCGCCAACTCTTGGGCTTCTCTTTTACCAGTGATAGTGGGATTGACCGTCATATTATAATGCTCCTACGGCTTAAAAGGCGAGCATGTTTGATGTGAGGAAAATTCGAACTCGCTACCCTCGGATTACGAGTCGAGTGCCTTCACCACCTGGCAATGCCAGGACGAAGCAATACATATAAGTTGTGCTAGTACGTGGACCGTTGTTTTTCCTAAGCAAAATTCATTTAAAATAAAATGTTTATTCGTTTCTTCCTTTCTAAATTTCGCACAGACCTACACAGGGGCTATCTGCGCTAGCCGTCCCTAGTGGTTTTTGTCTTTTTACAGAAAGCGAATTTATACTATTTTACTATTTATATAAGCACGAAATTTTAGTTTTTGTACTATATTTTTACAGTTATTTTCTTGTGTCACGTTCTTCATTTAAACTTTTAAACTGAAAGTAATGTTGTATGTAAATTATTCCTCTTTTTTAAGACATTATATCTTGGTTCTTTATTTTTTCTAGATTTTACATCTGTGTTAATGTAATAAAGAAGTAACTCATTCTTGTCCTCAACTGAATTTATAAGTACCTATGGATGTTATTATATTAACAGTCATGTTTGACTTTGCAAATCATTGTGAAGATATTTGTTTTTAAGCTATGCTGTTTAAGAAAAAAACCTTCCTTTTGCTCTTACATGAATTTGACATTTTACTTTTTATATGTGACAAAATATATTTAGTTATTGTCGAAGATTCGGCTTAATTATTCAAAAACAAATTACCTTATTAATTTGTTGTCCATATTGAAACGTAGACCACATACAAATACATTTGTACTTAATATAGCAGTAGTGGACAACTGAAATTGGTAACCAATTCCTTATAAATTTACACATACAAATGCTTTATACATTTATGTCCATGCTCAAAAGTAAAAAATGTAACTTTTTCTATTTCTGCTTTACCGGTTCATATAAAATGATTTACAATTTATAATTAATGTTGGAGAAACTACATGTTTGTTTAGCACTAATATACGCTTCCATTCACCCTAGTTGTTGTTTTAGCTTTTGTAACAAGTATTTATTGACCTACCTGAATTTTTTAATGTAAAATCAGCCATTTCATTCTAAAAGTTTCTAATTTACTTTACTCTTTAGGCAATAAATTAGGTGAACAAATGAAGAATCCAAGTATAGAATACAATGAAGAGATGGCTAATTGATAAACAGCTTAGTTAACTAGTGTCTCACCTATATATGAATTCAAGGAGCTATCTGCTCTGTGAAAACTTTTTTTTAAATCTCTAATTTGGTTTTTGTTTGTTTAGAATTAAGCACAAGTCTACACAATGGGTTATTTGTGCTCTGCTCATAAGGGGTCTCGAAACCCGTCTTTTAGCGGTGTGAGGACACTCCAAGTTGGTACTCTTCCTGGCTTAGAATGGACAAATGTACGATGTATTCGAAATATGAAATGAATATTCCTGCGCAAACTTCCGCTAAAACGCACTCTGTATTTTGGGCTGCGGGTTTTCTATCAAAGTGCATTTAGGTCAAATCATACTCTTCAGTCAAAAAGATAAACAAAAAAGTTAGTATTGTGTTCTATTAACTTGTTGCATTTTCTCTGGTCTGTAAATAAAAACTGATGAATGGTATGCGCAAGTAAGTTTTTGCATAACTCTTTGGAAAGAGTCTTAAACAAACAACAAAAACTGCAATCTGATATATCTTAGTAATTAGTATGGCAACCATTTTTCCTTCTTCTATAGGAATATTGCCACCACTGCTCTTGAATAAGAATGTGTTGTACTAACACCAGTGATATAGTTGTTCATTCATTAATGGTTTCCACTTTTCTTTGCCTACTTGGTTTGAATTACCTATGTTTCAATACTTCTCTTCTTCCTGTCATGGTTTACCTTACATTCTTCCTACACATAAACCTTTTAAATTATATAGATCAGTCACAATCAACTTTCTCACTAAACATTATTTGAAAGTACACCGGAAAAGCATAAAACCTCTGCGAACATATTCAAGAGCCCAACTTTGGTTTTTCGTTTTCTGTTATACGATGCCAAGTTCTAAAGGTTCTTAAATCATACTTTCATTTCTGGAACTATAGCAAAAAGGCCACAATGATCAATTCAGATATATGATAAAAATATCATAAACATGTTGCTTGATTCTCTAGTATATCAGCTTTTAAACTCTTGTATCGTTTCCTTTGTTTGGTTGATACACCATCAAAAGCAAAATTAACAAATTTATTTGTAACTATTTCCGCTTTATTTAATGTTATTATGATAGTCTCCAATTATCATTTTGCTCATTCTAAGCATTCTCTCCAGAGACTAAGACTGTTAAGAATGCGCCTAGAAGCACAACCAGTTTATGATGAGAAACATATCTTGTAGTTATAAATTTGTCGTTTTTTCTGTTAACAGCCACAGCTTTCACAAATCTACAGAGATTAACAGAGACATTCTATTAGTTTAAGACTGTATTTACGTATTTTCCATTTATAGATAACGTACGTCTTATAAACAATAAGGTTTCGGTAATGTAATGTTAGATATGAAGATTGAACTAGGAAATGCTACAACATAGTGTATTGTATTCTGTGTGTGAGTGAAGTTTGCACAAGCGAATGATTTATTATAGCACCTTAGTGCTTTTCTCAGTCTCACTTGACGAATTTGTCCATGAGTGTTTGTTTGATTGTTCGGTGTCTTGTAATTTTAATTTGTTTTTTTGTATTTAAGGAACTAATATGGTTTGAACGTTTAGTTTAGAACTGTCTTTATTTCTCCTTTATTTTCAATTTAAGTTCCATTTGCTATAGGCAATGTATCATTAAATTGTATGCATCTCTGTAGGTGTCAGAGTTAAGGTAAGACCTGTTTCTTACATGTACAGTTTGTAGAAGATCATAGTTGTTTTATAAAAGGCCTAAAGACAGTTTGCTTGCCATGCATATACTGACTGAATCTGATGATTTTGATTTCACAGATCCAGCGTCAGTCCTGCTTAAGCCTTTAACTAATTTTTCAGCAGTATTTATGATCTTGCTTAAAGTTACACTATCTGGGAACTATCTTAGTTGCATCGTAAATAAAGCTAAATTGTATTAGCAGTGATAACAATAGAATTCGGACACCAGGTAATACAGACATTTATCTTTGCTATCACAGATATTTTCCTTAGATTATTTTTGAACTGGTATCCTAAGTTTCGATTTCCCTAAGTTTGTTTCTGCACTTTTCTTCTAAACGTAATGACTTTTCAGCTCCATTTTTAGCTGCCGCACTGCATGCTGATAAGGGTCTACAATTCTTTTGTAAATTGAAATGTTTGTATTTGGACATATCCTAAATCATAAACCTACGTATCTTCGAAAATGAGAGGATAAGCTGCAGAGATGTTAAATATGCCGTGGCACGCGTATTGTACTGATGTACCGATGAAACCAAACACGAATATTTATCGTTATTAATCGCTAGGTATAGATAATACTTACTGTGAAAATCTCACTGATCGTAGTGGAATGCTATTTTAAAATCCTGGTATTTTATCATTCATAGTAATAATTCAAAATATGCAAACACAGTTGATAATGATACTTGTGTGACATTTATTCTATCCAATTTTGGTTTAATTGGTATCATTTTACAAAATCTGATTACCAAACACATATAAATATTCTTTGAAATTTGAACTTGAGCTTGGTCACAGTCGCATTCTTTGGTGGGATAGTTGTAGCTCATTTTAGATATTCCACTAGTTGAGAGATTCAAAGATAGATTTTTTTTCCATTTAGTTAATCCTGTTTTAATAAATGTGTCTTGCCAATTAAACACACTTCACAGGTAAATACCTTGCCTTTTTTTTTCAAATGACGGTCGATTTTACATTTGTGTTCTACATATCTTTAAATGTCATTAAATGGCGTCAATTAGTTTTAAAAGAGAACAATTAAGCAGAGATTAATGCTTAATATAGTGGACTTGAGCTTATACTTATGATGAAATAATTGGGCATTGTATTAGAAGTGGCATAAGATGAATACAACCCCCCCCAAAAAAATAAAGAACCCACCAATGTAGTACTCTCAGCTTGTCTATGGCCGTTATTTTATAGGAGATAAAGTTTGTTATTGTTAGTAAATGTAGAAGTAAATTTACCCATTGTTAAACTTAGTTAGTTAGTTTTGGAATTTCACACAAAGCGACTTGAGGGCTATCTGTGCTAGCTTTCCCTAATTTAGCAGTGTAAGACTAGAGGGAAGGCAGCTAGTCATCACCACCCACCGCCAACTCTTGGGCTACTCTTTTACCAACGAATAGTGGGATTGACCGTAACATTATACACCCCCACGGCTGGGAGGGCGAGCATGTTTAGCGCGACGCGGGCGCGAACCTGCCACCCTCGGATTACGAGTCACACGCCTTACGCGCTTAGCCATGCCAGGCCACCCATTATTAAACACTGAAGAAGTTAAAATTACTTTTGGCAATGAACTGAATATGTAAAAAGATAAAATCACTGTAAAACACAATGTGTAATATAATCAAATTTAATTTATCTAGCAACTTAGGTACATCTATAAAAACAATTTTATGATATTGTAATTTGTGCTTTATTTTATACATATTATTCTTGTTATAATATCTGTGCATCATATGACATATTTATAATGCTACGTTCAAATTTAAAATTGAGATTTCAATTGATTCAAGAGTAAGCAACTAATCAACATTACCCACCACCTACTCTTAACCTGTTCTAACCTAATAGTGGATTTGATCTCACTTTGATAGCGAATACACACTCCTAAAGAGAGTAACACGAGTTTGCAGGTAGGAAACACAAAATATGTATCCTTGAATTCACTGTCAGGCATGCCGACCATTCAACCACATGTGCATAAGAGGAAAATACTCAATTCAGCAAAACTATTTCTGAAACTGTAAAGTTAATTCTAGAGTTATCATCAAAGGCTTTATGAATTCATGCTGTAGTACATTTAATAACCTTTTCGTCACGTATAAAAGAGTACCATGACTCGAGTACCTCTGAGTAAATCAATTGTTATAGTAATCATAATTTAGATCACAGAATACAGTGTCACATATACACAATAGCTTAAGTAGATGATTTTTATAATATACGATGATACAGCTTATTTCTCGTATTACGATGGGATTGTATAAAAAAAATAGAAACTTAATATTTCATCTGAACAATAGAAGTCACGTGAGGAGGTATCCAAGGTACTGCATTGCACGCTATTAAAAGGCGACATGTATGTCGACCTGAGGCAACAGGAAAGGAGTATAGAGGATGACGTTATAATTTCACGAAGTGGAATTAGAAGAAGCATTGCTGAGAGTATGTTGTAAGGCCGCCGTATTTTGTATAAATACTGAATGAGACAGTTGTTTGTGTTTTTATGGTTTAGTACACATTTAATATACTGTAGTGTAGTTTTCACTTCTATCATTGATTTGCATAACATAATTTTTACATTTAGCATTCTGAAAAGAATGTTTAGCTAAATATTTAAGTATCTCTAAATGTCATTAAATAATTTAACATAAGAATTAACTGTTACACATGTTTAGCTTCATGGAATAAATATACTATTTCTTTGCAAATAAAACTATTGTTACTGAGTATAACAGTTATTGACAAAAATGTTTAATTTCACATATTTTGCTTTAAACGTTTCACTTATATATGTTTTACACAGGCTGACAGTGCTTATTTCGACAGATAATGTTTTTATTATAATGTCTTACTAAGAATGGTGTTACTTTAGGTGAATGGTGTCTCTACGTGCAGTGTTTCTATAGTTCTGTATAATTATAACGCTGCTACATATGTCAGTTACGAATCATCCATTAACTGAATGAGGCAAATATTATAACCAATAACTTATTTTACATAATTTCATACGTATATCCTGAAGAGGATGATGATTTAAATACCAAATTTAGTTTTATAAATTGATTTATTTTGTTAAATTTTAAAGGATCCATGTAAATAACTATGTTTATTCATAGCTATGGAACTACATTCTTACCTTTCTGTAGACATTTTCAGAAATATCTGCCTAGAACCTTTTTTCTTTACTGATTAAAACTATTTGCATAAAGGCTAAAAGATCGATTTTCAAAAATTATTATATACCACTCTACGTAGGTAAAAGCATTATCATTTTATCTGCTATATGTTTGCCATCAAATGATCTGTTGACACTTAACGATCAACGACATACACATACAAATGGTATGAGCTATTTTAACACATTGCTAACACATATCAATTGATATTAAGTTGAAATACTTGACTCTTTGTGTAAAACCAAGTGGCATGTATACCTTACGCTAATACAAGTGATACTTTTAATTTTTCAAAACTGACAGACAAACATAAACTATAAATTCTATTTTCTATCTTTCAAAACTTCACTTTATGTACGCTTTAACATTTAAACATAGTAGTTTATCAAAACATTAAATACATTTTCCACAAATGAACATAATTTATAGCTGTAAACGAGTTGACAATCATAGTCGTGAAAGGATCTTTAATTATAAACGAAGGAATTTTTTCGACTATTGCTAAGTATATATTTCTCCATGTGGATTTTGAAACTCTTATGGTAACAAGAATTACATTTCCATGTAAAATTAAAAAATTGTCTGTTACAAATCAAAGTAAAGTGTGAAAAGCTAAAAAGAACTACTCACACATATTAAGACATTTATTCACAAAACTAGGTATTAGCTCATCAAAAACAGTAAATTATAAATTTAATGTTAACCATATTTTAACATAGGCAGTGGTTTTCAGTGTATATTAGTAAACTACGTTTACTGTCCCTTTAACTTTGCATAGTGATACCAGAAATTATATATGTAGCCACAATATTATATTTCTCAATATTTCATGGATACGTATATTTTAGTTAGTGAACAATTCTTATATACTTCTTATTCAGTTAGACTCCATTAAGTGATTATTCGTATTCCTAAGCAGACAAGACAAATGATCTTTCAAGAAAGTTAGTGAGAAATAGGCAAGACAGTTTCATATTTATCTAGACAAACCTGAAAATTCATATACATGAGCAGTACTTACAAGGTTGCTCTCGCTGAGAATCATATATAAAACGTATAACATCAGATAATTAATTAATGTTGATGTTTATCATACATATTACAGATGAGAAGTGTTTTCATCAGCAACAATGACAAGTGCAATCATAGCTTTCTCTTTCTCAGGATGTAACAGTACCGAGAAGAGTCTTTAAATTTCAATAATTTAAACGAAACTAGTTTCATCAGAAGAAGGATGTTCTCTGTCATCACTATATTTAAAATGAATCATATATTAGAAGTACATTATGTCTGGTCCATAACTCCAAGGGCTCAGTTTCGTAAAATATTATGGAATATTTCATTCCATAAATGAAACACATTCCATTTCCATAAACAAAACAAATAGGACAGTAGCCAGAATAAATTATATATATATATACAAAAGAGTAAGAATATAGTTTTTAGTTAGGAATAAATATGTTTATTTAAATAGATTCTTTAAAGTTTAACATAAAAAATCAACTTATAAAGCTAAACATAAATTAAATAATCATGTTTATCAGGATGTTAATTATAAAAGTAAGTAAGGTAAATTATTGGCTATACCATTTGCCTCATTCAAATAATGGAAAATATGTATTATAAAATTGACACACGCAAAAATGTTGTATGATTTGTCTTGTTGAAATATGAGTTTTACTTTAAAATCAATATAGCAGATATGTTAAAACCCTACTGAAACACAGTTCTTCATTACACTATCCTTGGTAAGACTTTATAATAGTAACGTCGTTTCCCCATAAAAGTACAGTCAGTTTTTTGTAAAACATATGAAAGTGAAAAGTATAAAATAAATTTGTGAAATGAAATATTTTCTAAGAGCTGTTACACACAATAAAATCCGTAATAATATTTATAGAAGAATAGTGTATACAGTCCATAAAGCCAAAAAATGAAACTGTAAGCTAATATGTTAAATTATTGCAGGATATTAATGATTTAAATAAGCATCTTTTTTGAAATGATAATTATAAACAAATATAACTCATGTAAATGAGTTATCCTTATATCCACCAGCGCCATTTTTAAATTACTTTCTGCGTATGACAGTGCATTACATACAAATTTAATAGACCACTTTACCATCAGTATATAGATATGAAATTAATAGTATACTACATTATGCAATTTAAATATTTATGTTTCATTTAAGTTTTAATTGTTTTCTTTCAAATGAAACATTAAAAAATGCTTCAATTGCAGCTTTTCATGTTATGTGATCCACAATGTTTGCAAATCTTAACATTAGCAATGGTTTCCTTCTTACTGATACTGCACAAGAACATCTGCAGCTACATACATGACATAATTGACATGTGAAAGTCTACAAACTACGTTGTCTTGGAAACAACCCTTGACAGCTGCCCCGCCTACCTCTTATAATTTGTATTGAGATCTACTACATACGTGTGGTTAATTGAGATAAGTGTATATAGTCGTTAGAAATAGCTCAGCTTACACAAATGTTCACTAACAGCTAATTTGGAATTTGCGCCGACTTTTCTTTACAGTGTACGTGCTACTGCCATTCATATGGTTGTTTGCTTGATCGATTACCCTACGTAACATAAATTTTTCCTGAATAGTATGTGGTATTTCTTAATTGCTTATATTGTAAAAGTACAGAAAATGGCCATTATTCCCTTGAAACTTTGCTTTTGTGACCTGAATATTGAAATTTAAAAATTAATCTATTTTCTATGTAAAAACGGGCAAACTTGCACATTTTCATTTACATAAGATCTGAATAGAACACCATATGAATCAAGATTTACATGTATTTATAGTAAAGTTATACAAAAATGTTTAGAAGTGAGTAGTTTTCGAGATTTGCAAATGTAATATAAATCACTTTACGTATCAGCCCCCAAATATAGTCTCCCATCATGTTTGCGATATGCGCCCCTTGGTAGCGGCGTTCAAAGTCCAGTACATCTTGTTTGAAGCGCTATTCTTGCTCCTCTGAGTATGGTCCCATGTTCTTATTGACATTTTGCCGTAGTTCTTTACCAGAGTCTGAACCAGTTCCACATAATTTTCGGCCTTGTGATTGCCCAAGAAGCCATGAACTACGGCGGCAAAGCTGCCCCAAGGTTTTTTCCTTCCTACTGAGAATCTTGGGGAATTCTGTGCAATCCAGGATCTTCTTTATTTGTGGTCCAATGAAGACATCTGTTTTGACTTTTGCCTCAGACAGCTTGAGGAAGAAGTCTCGAAGGTATTTGAAGGCTACATGCTCCTTATCAAGAACTGTGACAAATTGTTTCATAAGATCCAGTTTTATGTGCAATGGTGGGAACAACACCTTCTGGAGGTCCACTAGTGGCTCACACTTGACATTGTGCCTCCCCACAGAGAACTCGGTCTGTTGATGCCAGTGCTACCTGTTGTAGTGCGCTGCGGTGTTCCCGCTGTTCCAAAAGCAAAGATAACAGGGAAACTTGGTAAAGCCTCCTTGGAGACCTATCAGGAATGCCACCATTTTGAAATCTCCGATAACCTCCCAACCATGCTCATCGTACTTCAAGGCTTCTAGCAAGGTCTTGACGCTGTTGTATTCCTCTTTGAGGTACACCGAATGAGTCAGGGGAAGAGACGGATACCTATTCTCATTATGGAGCAGCAGAGTTTTGAGGCTTCTACAACATTCAAGAAAGTTTTTGAAAATTCTTATAAGTTCGAGAAAGTTCTCTTTCAGCTACTCAACACTGAATCTACCTGGAATGTTCTAGAAAATGGGTAAATTTCAAAATTTCATTACCCAGTTCGCAAAAGCAAAGCTTAATGAGAAAAAATATGTCTTTTCCATTTACTTTAGACATAAGAAATTGGGAAATAACACTTTCTATCTAGGAACAAGAAAAAGTAGAAATAATGTTATAGCGCATACGGTGGTTTCTTACAGAAATATTCTTTAGTTAGAAGGGCGGTTAAGTTGTATTTAGCACTTACTTTTATATTCTATTTAATTATGCATTATGTGTGTTTTAAAAATCATATTTGAAAATAATTTAATGATTTTTTTTACAATTTGACATATGGCAATAAATGATAATAGCTGAAGAACGTGAAAAGAAAAGAAAAAAATTGAAAATAAGCTATAAGTGAAAGATAAAAATGTGAAATTAATCATATGAGAAAAAGAAGTCTTCTAGTGGATTTCTGCAAAAAATGGAAAGGTACGTACTTATTTCCATTTGTTCACTTTAAAGATTTCATTGCCTGCTTGTTGATCATAATAGATATAGAAACGCCACCTGTTTTTGTAAAACACACAAACTACGCTTAGTAACAACCTCCACCTTTGTAAAACACAAGTAATAAAGCAAAACTTATAAACGAAAACAATATAAACAGAAGTGGATACAAGTTGAAAACTGTATACAGTTCAATGAAAGTATAGTAACAGAGTGTCATAGTAACAATATCTACCAATAGAAACTCCATACGACTTTGTAAAATAAATGAAACAGAAGACTATAAAGTTGATAAGACCGAAATAGCGTATTATTTAACTTCTGTCAATTAATTACATTTTATAGTAAAACTATCCATCTCTGGATACAGCAAAAAGTTTGCCATGCAAGTTAAATACAGAAGTTAAACGAAATTTTAACATTAATGAACTTGTGAAGTGTTTTATACAGATAATTGAAAATTAAGCTAAGCAGATGGGATAAAATAGTATTGATTAATTTATGATTCTACAAACCATGCTAACATTGCCCTTAGTAGCAGCATCTGCCTATAAAAAACCTTAGTAACATATAAAGAAATACATGTAATGTAGTAAAATATATAAATGAAAAATATAAACATAAGTTGAAATCTATACGTATTTAGTGTTCTACTTATGCACTGAAATGGTATAGAAAAACATTGTGCAACTTAGGTTAAATTTTTAATTTTAAAACTATAATTGTTACTATAAGGCTAACATCACGTAGATCTATCTATGTAATGTTAGTTTAACAATATGCTCTTTGCTGTGTAACACTCGAACTGTAATATCATGCGTAGGAAACGTACTGTTTGATAACAGACAACTTCCTCCCGTCATGGTAACCTAGAAATGTACTCCCAGCAATGCGTCCTCTGTTCCATTTCGTGAAACTATGGTGGCGTGCCATGCAACACCTCGGATAACTACTTGATTGTCTATTTTATTGAACGTCAATGCTAAAGCATTATTAGTATGAAATATCATTTATTCCGTCGGTTAGTTAAATCCACATGGTATATAAAACATCTTTAAAATTCCTATGAATCAAAATATTACAAATTATATCTTGTTCATTTATTGTTTCAATGTCCATTAACAATAGCGTTATTTTTGGAAGTGCTGAATTCTTAAAGTTCCTTCATAATTTATTCCACTACGTTTTCTAAATGCAGTATTAATGTTTATCTAAAAGTGCCAAAATATTTTCGTTGCAAGACTCTTACAAGTCAAACTTCTTTTTCACTAACAAAGAACTCTGGGTACCATAAATGATTATTAACATACATCCAAAATAATAATATGTATACTACCCGTTTTGGAGCGTTTTTACGTATGTCTCAGTGTAAATATACTAACATTTCTAGCTGTGATGCAAATTATTTTTAAATTTATATTGAAAGCAGCTTCAAGCTACCCTATATATTTTTTTAAAACAACATAATATACAGTTCTCTTGCAGTAGATGAAAACGAAATGGAAACTGTGTTTACGTTAAAATTACATTTCCCTCTTTCTTAATACATTTACTCTAGCTTTGATAATTAACTCTCCTTTGTTATTTATTTTCAAGCCACCATTAAAAACCATTATAAAAATAATAATTAAACAGATAGCCGAATAAAACCAATTTTAGGTCAAGGAAATGTTGTTAATAATTACATTTTAACAGTTGCAACTACTATAGTTATACAATGTAAAGTTTAGATAAATTAATGTTTTGGCTCTTCTTTATCACACCTTATATAACAAATAATTTTGCATTATAACAAGGAGTTCTTTGTCATAATGTCACCTTTGGGAATTATACAATTTTACATGTAAATTATTTCATGAAGGATAGTTTTAATACAGCACTGGGTTTACAATTTAAATATTTCGTCTATAACGTTACGCCATTTATAAGATTATGATTTTATTTGTACATGTATTGCATATATATATATATATATTTTAACACTGTTTCTAAAAGCAGTTATAAAATTCTAAGGTTGATATTTCTCTTAGATCATCATGTTTAAAGTTGTAAGCAGTATCACTCATTGATAATAAATATTCATTTGCGGTCTGTAATCGTCAGAAGTGGTAACTTTCAAGTTCTCTCTTTCGTTATATGTACAAAAGTTGTGTTCATTATATTAACTCGATTCTGGTGTTTACATATATATTTTTCTCTACAAGTGGGTTTTCTCGTCATCACTGATCCCTAGAAAGGTTGCTTCGTACTCACGTACAATTAAACTATTTCATTAATATAATTTTAATAAGTTTGTGTTAGTTTACATGTGGAGAAAAATATTAGAAAGACCAGCTAGCTTTTATCAGAAAGACCATCAGCAGCTTTCATCATAAAGCTCGGTGACGCTTCCTTAAAGAGAAAAAAATATTTAAAAAATCACTGTGTTATAAGTTCGAATTTTAGGCATCTGGAATTATTCACTAGATTAATCAACAAACTTTATTATTTTCATTGAAAATAAATTCACACTTTTTGACACTATCCTGCCCGGCATGGCCAGGTGAGTTAAAGTGTTCGACTTGTAATCTGACAGTCGCGGGTTCTAATCCCCGTCGCATCAAACATGCGCATCCTTTCAGCCCGGGAAGCGTTATTATGTGACGGTTAATCCCACTATTCGTTGGTAAAAGAGTAGCCCAAGAGATGACGGTGGGTGGTGAGTACTAGCTGCCTTCCCTCTAGTTTTACACTGCTAAATTCGGGACGGCTAGCGCAGATAGCTCTCGTGTAGCTTTGCACAAAAATTCAAAAACAAACAAGTATCTTAGCGCTTTCTTTTCAAACGTTATTCACTTTGTTCTTAATTACTGCTAATAAAAGGCTTATAATATGGATTTTGAAAAAAAAAAATATTGCATGAAGTAACCTTTATTAAAAATTATATTCGTTTATAATAGTTCTTCATAACATATGTAGAACTATTTTAAACATTCGAGAACCAGAGAAGAAAGAAATATATTTATGTATTTTACATTTACTCGTAAAATCTACTTAGAAACAAGTTTTTCATAATAATAAGAAAGCTATTTTCTCATTACTGAGATATAAGCTCTCAGAAACATTCAAGTAATATTTATTTGAAATTCTTCTCAACTATAAAAATTGTTCACTTTGCCGTTGTGCTGCTAAGATTGGTCTTTTTATTAAATTTTTATTAGTTCTTTATATAAACTAACAACTGTGAAGGATAATTATCTAAATATTCTAAAACGACAACGTAAAATAGTCATTAAGGATTCAAAATTAAACTGTATTGGAACCAAATAACAATAAATACCTCGTAAATTTACTTAAGTTAACACACTAAACTACTTGATTTTGTTTTTATGTATTCGAATAAACCTATTCGAAGTGCATTAATCGTCTCCAATTTTCAACTGATAAACTAGAAAGAAGGAAGACAACTAGTCAATATTGCCAACGTTTCGGATATTCTTTCTGATAAAATCGCGGAGCGTGAATTTTATCAGTTCAAGGTAACTGGCCTTAAACACTAAGCATGTACTTCCATTGTCCGGTATGCTGACCACTAGCCACGCTTGGCTTACTGTTTAAGCATAACGTATAATTATATACATTTTCTTTTACTCAAACTCAACGATCAAGTATCGAAATGTAGGATTTTGATTGAGTGTATTTGCATCTATATGTCTCATTGAAATAATTTGATAATGTGTTTTCCATATCTTATATTCAATCGCACGTTATTCGTTTTAGAAGTGTAAATATAACCTTTAGTTTGATTGATAAATTATATATTATATGTAGCATCCAACAAATAATTTATTCTAACAAATTATTGTTTACTTTATAAACAGAGAATACAGTGATTAGGGGTTTAACTTTATATAAAGTGGAGAAACTCTTGATTCTATCAACGTCCTCCACAAGCATGAGCAAATGTTATAAATACGCAAAATTAAAACGAAATTAATGATTAGAGTGTTACCATGGAATAGTGGTGAAATTTTTTTAATAGAAATATTGCTGGGACAAGTTATATGTTGATAGAACAAACTCGACAGCTATTACGTTCAGGTAGTAACCATTAATCAAATATCCTGATAATATAATAATATAAAATAATAGGTATTATATCTGAATGACACAGCGTTCTCGTTCACCCAGAATGATCTAACCAACTAAGTTATGATTGTCTTGTTTGATTTTGTAAAAATGTATCTCAGGACGGTTTTCATCAAAATAAAACAGAGAACAACATTTCAAACTTTTTAGGTCATCTTCAGGTTAACAAAAATAATTCACAACTGACCGTTGCCGGGCACATGACTTAAGGACGAGAGTATAAAGGAGTACGGGATTGTAGGGGTCGTTGCAGATGGATGTTAGGTTATTAATTAGTATAGGTATACAGGTGTTCCTTTATATTGGTTTAATTCTGGTTTTAGTTGTCGTATAAGTAGGGCTTCTTTGTTTTGCGTTTCTTTATATGTCTCCCTACTTAGTATTTGGGTGTTTTCTTTAGTTATGTTATGTTTATTTGAGTTGCAGTGTTCAACAACGAGTGAAGGTGTTTTTTTGTTGTTGTTGTTCTTTAAATCTAATTTCCATTTTCTGCTCGTTTCTCCAATATAGAAGTCGTGGCAGTTATCACATTGTATTTTATAAATTATGTTGGTGTTGTGTTTGTTAGTGTAGTTTTCACATAGTACGGACTTTAGTTTTCTACCTGGTTTTTGAATAAATTTGGTGTTTTCTGGAATGTTGGTTATTTTTCTGCCGATGACGGGAATATATGGTATGCAGCAGTATAAGGTTTTGTAGTGTTTTTGTATCTTGGGATTTATTTTTGTTTGTTTGTTGGTGGTCAAGGTGTGTACGTATAACTTTTTCCAGTTTTTAGAGGAAATTTGTTGATGTTGATGAAACGCTCAATAGAAATATCGGTTAATTTATCATTGTGTATCAAGTCCAAAAGTTTTTCAACTTTTCTATGGAAACAACACTGAAATCCTAATATTATCACCCTGTTTCTCTCGTTTATAAATCGTTTTTCTCTCATAGAATTAATCAAATCATAGATGATTATCTATTCAGCTCATACAAACAACATCTGCTGGACGCATTCTGTATTTTGAGGCATACTGTCGTAATTCTGAAAATAAAATACAGAAGATGTATGTTTTAACACGAACTTTACTTTTATGTTACAGAGAGTGATTGGGGAGCTGAAGAGAGTCCCTCAACTAGTAGCAGTAGTGGTGGAGGTAAATAGTTTCAATCTGTATACTTTTCATTACCAGATAAAATATAGTATTAGTAACAGAACGAACATATAGATAAGTATGTATAAAATTCTGTAGACCTTATTTTTAATTCAACTCTCTTTTCTTGAAAATTACTATTAACGTTTCTCTTTGAAACATAATAGCGTACAAAAACAAAGTACACAGTAACTACTTAATTATGGGAGTTTGTTGTGAATGGTCAGATAGGAAGCAATACTTTTGCAAATACTGTTTTCAATTGAAGATTTCAACTAATTCCAATAAAATGTATGTTATTTAATTAGAATTTTTTTCGTTACTAAGTACAATTACAACGACTTTTATCTCAAGTTTTCTATGGACTTTTGTTTCACGAAGAAAGTTTGTTTGTTTGTGTTTTTTTAATTACGCGCAAAGCTACATGAGGGATATCTGCGCATAGAGAGATATTAATCGGCTCATAAATACATCTTGCTTAAATTTGGTATTGTCTTACCAGTAAAATTGCTGTATGTCTTCTACAAGGATATGATAATGTTTTTTTTCGAATTATTATTCCCTCTTCAGAAAGGAAAGTATGTATTTGTAATGTACATAGAATAAACAAGTGATACGAAGAAAAATACAATATTAAAAGCCCCAAGGGCAAGTGGCAAAAATTTTGCATTATTTTATACTATAATATGCTTTTTATTATTAAGATGTTTTGATAACGTGATACATAAAATAAAAGAAAATTTCTGTATCAGAAATCCACATTTAAGCAGCAACAAAGAAATTATATAAAACATAAAGAGAATAGAATACTTCGGTATTGTCTCTGTGTCAGATAGTGCTATTATTGGGCAGATCTAACGATATAGTGTATCAAGACTCATAAATAGTTTCAGATTATTACATTCTTGACACTCAGTGATGATTGGACGAAAAATATAACAGCGAATGATATTTTTGACTAGACGTGCTACTGCAAAATTTCCGACAGTGCTTCACTCAAAAGCAAATAAAAGCAAAATTAAGAATAATAAATGTTTTTGTATCTTGCTTTTGAAATTTGTTTGCCATACTGTATTATAGCCTACAGAGTGTATAATTCTTATTATGGTTCATGGTATACGCTCGTTTTACTAACGTCACGACAATATAAAATGAACGATAAGCGTCCCTTACGTGATATTTTAGCGCCTAGTTACTGATAAACAACATAGTATGTGCAGTGATATCAGTGGTTAAAACAGGTAACCCCTCTATGCGGCCTTCGGCTCCATTTCGGGAAAAGTTTAATCAAAAGAATCCATTATGTTTCTTCATAGTTTGTCGTACTGTAGAACCCTTTATAAAATAAAACTTGTTGTGTTAGTAGCTGATTTATCAAGTGCACAATGAAGTTTTATTATAAATATTAAAAGCACGGTAAAAGGAGAGCATCTTTGACGCTACCGGAATTCAAACACGCTACCCTCGGAGTACGAGTCGTACGCCTTAACACGCTTGGCCTTGCCGGGCCCGGTGTAAAATGAAACGTTGAGTGATTAAATAAAAACAACATTTTGATGTTATAAAGTCGTTTATTTTTATTATTGATAAGACTAAACATAGATTAGCTCAAACAATGAAAGGCTAAAAACTATAAAATGTGTGTAGAAATTACAGAAGCAACCCTGACATTTGTTGTAGCCAAAATGAAATTATAAGAAAAATTCGTTATTTGTAAAAACGATATTCATTACACATTCTTCAAATGAATTACTGTCCTGGAGAAATAAGCTTAAAGTTAACATAAAAAAACATTTTGTCATATTTGTTATTCTCAAGATTTTATTGCGATAATTGTAAAATAATATATTCCTGGTTGTGGAATTTGAAAACAGAATTAAACTGTTTGTCCTATAGCAGATCACACTAAGTAGAATGTCTAAAAGTTATGCACACTGAAATTTACAGGCCTAAAATTAATATTTTCGTCACCCAGTATTAACTTTTAATGTCTCCCAAGTTATTCTTTCTGTTATGTAGCAAAACCGAAATAATGTAAATAAGAATGATTCATTAAAACTTCAAGAATTGTTACAGTAACAGTTAGACTATGGTGTCAACACAAACTTTTACAAATATGACAGTACACTTTTTGCACCAAGTTCAATTCTTTTAGAATTCCTTGAAGCTGTTGCAAATAAGAGCTCAACATGATCTGTGGATTAGCTGTCATGGTGTGGATGTAGTTGTTCAAAATTTTTTCCATGATCCTGTTGAAAACAAAACGTCTCATGTGTTTCATAGCTGACCTGGGATAGATTTAAGTTTGTAAATGTGTTTCTTTCTACATTAGTTAGTAGCAATGATGATCAAAGGTAGCAGAGTTTTCAATGCGGCAAAAGCAATGTAAAAGAATAAGATAATCTGCCTTTGTAAACATATTCTGCTTTTAGAGTCATCTTATTAAATCTCTATGAGAAGACCTACGATTTCTCACACATTTCTGTTGCATCAAGCTGAGTTACCTTGCTTTCTAATAATTAGATCTTGAAACCTATAGAGTGTTTCAGTGTGATCTATGTGGTCATTTTCAACCAGTCAGAATTGTAATAAAGGAAACTGAATTATAAACTGTATTACTTCAATAGTAAGATCTTCAGTCCTATGGAGAATTTTATCAAACACTGGACTTAAAATTTTGAACAGAATAAAATAATTTTTCTTTAAATAAATACGAACTTACGAGAGTATATCTGTTGCACTTGCAAAACTTGTGTAGTGATTTAAATTTGTCTGCGAGATTTTCTGTCTACCATTACCTTTTAAAAATCCTTCATTAGTTTTATATTTATGAGGGAAATATTTTGTGTTTGTAAGAAGACAACAGTATTAACCTGATTTTATTTTAAAACATTATTATTACATTTTTTATTCGGTTCTTGGGATTTTTCTTGGAAGAAGAGTATATAATAAGAGTTTTTCAAGCACACTGTGTCTGTCATATCAGCAACAACGCATTTTGCTCAGTGCCAGAGCTTACGTTTAAGGAGCACTAAAATTAGAAGTGGTATTAGAGTTATTTATATAATTCATTTGTTAAAATAATAATTAACATAGGATAACAAATGTTACGGAAATAACTTATTTTGATGTCTTCAAATAGCTTGAGACACTTAAAAGTTCATTATATTGTATCTACTTATTAATAAAGTTAATATTATTTAGCAAGTCGTATCATTTTTCAGGTATCCAGCTAAGCTTTGACATTATGAATCTCTATAATTACCTATGAAGTGGTAAGAATTTATTTATGAATTTTAGACAGAACATTGACATGTGAGGAGGTGCTCTGATGTATTGTTAGTTGCGTGACTATTGCTATTACAAACACTTTTTATGTTTCTCGAAGAGTTGTTTTTTTCTGTTGAGTTATACTTTAATCTTTTAATAGAGGCAATCTTCACCTGGAGTTATATTTTATGATGTAATGTTCTTTGTGTATTATTATAGTGGCATTATTTTAGTCTGTTGATAGAATGGTCATAGTGTTTTAATAATAATTATATAAAAATTGTATCTAAATAATATCGCCTTATTGGAATAACTAATACTTAAATACTTTAATTTTAATTTTAGCCTGTTGCTGATTTTCTCTGGTATTAACTCGCTATCATTAAAGAGATCCAACAACAAAACTATTGTTATCAATAACTTATTACACACGTATTAAATATTATAATAATATTAAAGCATTGACAATTAATAATTAAAAGTTAACTACTTATAGAGCACAATGTTTGACGAAAGTGGGAGTGAAACGCGGATACACATTTTTTCTTCACTTCAACTATGAGCAAAGAAAAATTTACAAGGTGAATCAAATCTGTCAGATTTGTTCGAAACTTTACGAAATCTTTTTAATGTAAAAAGAAGCTACTTATATATCAAAACACGCCTTTAGATAAACATAATGTTTTATATTCAAGTTGTGAAGACAAATTATTTTTTTGTAAAAGCATTAGTATATAAAATGAAAACAAAACATAAGTTATATTATATATATGCAGTGGTTTGGTTCATTGTATTAAAACGATTTTGGAGCTGTACAACTTCCTTACAGTCGGTATTTCCGCGTCAGGCCGTGCTGTATCTGCCAATGCATATGTTTTTGAAAATAGTTTTTGAGCATTATAAAAACATCTCCATTGTAAAATTGTATCATGTCGAATGCAGCCCCTTTTCCGTCCATGCTTTCCATAATAAATTTAGTTCACGAGGACGACAGTTTTCTAACATCTATTTCAATATTCTTACATTTCAGAAATTTACAGGTTCTTCGTTCAGTAATTTAATCGGTATGTTTTTATATGGAAAAGCACGAATACCCTGCTCATTCTCCAACATTTGAGATATGCAACAAATGAATATATCCGTCATGGAAGCAGTTCGTGTACACATTATTTGTATAGCTTTCCCTGCCTGGAACTGTTCTTCATTGTGTTGTGTACTGTTGCCTCTAGCATATGGATGAAATTTGCTACTGACCCTTGCGTTGTGAATTCTCTCCTTTGACAAAATGTTGTACTTTGCTTATCATCACTGGAGTATGGCTTATTGCAAATTTATTTCTACAAGCTTTTGGTGTCTCGACTTAATCCATATTTATTTGTCTTTCAATGCCATTAAGCATAATGGATATTTCAGTTTTGAGAATTTTAAATCCTCAATCTGAATACATTATTATTCGAGTGTACAAATATATTTTTTTTTCCAAATGCTATCAATTTTTGGTGGCATCACACTCTGACATAACCCAAAGAATGTCAATACGTAGATCATATTCATATACTTCAACTATATTTCGGCGGTGGTTTTTACTAACTTAATTATTTGTATACGTAAAAATCATTTTTAATATAACAACTCAGCCTTTCCTATTATAATAACGCTCAACAAATTACTATCGTTTTATATTCAGCACATTTTTATCAATTTTTTACTTCAAAATACACTTGTAAGTCTTAGCAGTCTAACACATTCAAAGAATAAGATTGGTAGGAACTTCAGTCCAAACATTGTTGATTTATATACATATATTCTGTAACGAAAGTATATACAATGAACTATGTATCACTGTTTGTTTTTAGTTTCGTGCAAAGCTACTCGAGGGCTATCTGCTCCAGCCGTCCCGAATTTAGTAGTGTGAGACAAGAGAAAAGGCAGCTAGTCATCACCACCTACCGTCAACTCTTGGGATACTCTTTTACTGAAGAATAGTGGGACTGACCGATACATTATAACGCCCCCACGGCTGAAAGGGTGAACATGTTTAGTACGACGGGGATTTGAACCCGCGACCCTCAGATTACGAGTTGAACGCCTAAACCCATCTGGCCATGCCGGGCTCTACGATGTTCGATAAAGCTTTAGTTATTAGACTCGACACTCAACAAATAACGTTTATATTAAAGTTGTTGTTGTTTTGAGTTAAGCACAAATCTACACAATGGGCAATCTGTGCTTTGCCCACCACGGGTATGAAAACCGTTTTTAGCGTTGTAAGTCCGCAGACATACCGCTGAGCCACTGGGGGGCATTATATTAAAGAGTTTCTAGTTTTATTTGGAAAAGTTCGTTGGCTACAGAAATTGCACATTAAGTCATTTGGATAATTCTAAATTTAATCTTGTATTCATTTTAAACATTTACAATAAAATGAGCTATTTTTCTAATTAATAACATTATACTAATGTGATGTTATAACGTGCACTAATCGCACTTTTGTTTATGAATTTCTCGAATCTTTTGCATATAAAGCGATTAATATTCTTCTGTCGTTAAAAATAGTGGTTTATACATATCGTGAAAATTTCGGTAGTAGAGTAATAACAATAACGCATACTTTATAAAATAATGTTATTTTTATGGCTTTCGAAATAGCTCGATAGGTTTCTAGAGTTATTGTACATACCCGACTTCTATATAACTGTGTGCAATGCATTCTCTATATTACTATTGTAAGCAGAGAATATTGTACTACTTTTCACAAGATACAAAAGTTCATCATAAAATTTCCTGAACATATTTTTAAATATCTTGGAACATTTACTGTCATATATTTCTAAGTTGAATCATATATTTGTTGTTACGAAGAGCCACAATAAGTGATGCCTTTAGCTGTCTATCACAGGCGTTTATACACTACAATGATTAGATAAGCTCGAATAACAGTTGAAACTGACTAGCTTTTCATACTACCGCAAAGCTAGAGTCATTACTTTTTTACAAATTTATACATTAACTAAGTGATGAATGAGTTGATACTTTAACTTTTACTAGTAATGCAAAGAATCAGGTAACTGTAATTTTATATTAATCGAATTTGATGCTGTTTTATCCACACACGCAAATAGCGTGATTTCTTAAGCGCATAGAAAAATGTTATTAAAAGTGTTGAATTACAAGTGCACGTGATATCCTTCCAATAACGAATGTTTTCTTTTTCTTTCGAAGAAAGATAGAGTGTTTCCCTTGTCCGCTGTATCAAATAACATAGGATTGTCGAGGATTGAAGTGAAGAGTCCACTTACCTTCTTTGTTTTCATACATTTTATCTAGTGAACTGAAATAATATAAATATACTGAAATGTTTCAAACATACTACCTTAAAGTATAATGTTAAGTTTACAACTCTATACGTTGATAATATAATGTTTACTATTAAGCTTTACTCATTTCTCCTTTTTTCTGTGATAAGCTTGATTAAATCCTGTTACCAGGTCTGTGAAATTACCTGAGGCCCAGCATAGCCTGGTGGTTAGGGCGCTCGATTCGTAATATGAGGGCCGCGAGTTCGAATCCCCCTCACGTCATACATCCTCGTCCTTTCAGCCATGGGAGAGTAGTAATATTACACACAATCCCACTATTCGATGGTAAAAGAATTGCCCGAGAGTTGACGGTGAGTGGTAATGACAATTGCCCAAGAGTTGACGGTGAGTGGTAATGACTAGCTTCCATAATTCTAGTCTTATACTGCTAAATTATGGACGGCAAGTGCAGATAGCCCTCGTGTATCTTTGGGTGAAATTCAAAGCAAATAAAATTACCAAAACAATTCATACAGCGTTAATATTTAATATTTATAATATTTGAACTACAAAAAACAAAATTACCATTGAGCGAATTTTCTTATTTATTGGATAAAATACAGCAAAAAAAAGAGTACAAAACAGAAGTGTGACCACCATAGCTCCAAGGGGAAAATCCAGACACCCAGTATTTTGTGCACATATTGAGGGTATGCCCCTGAGTATTACTTACCTTATCAACATGCGTGTGTGTGTGCATCGTTTAACGATGGAAACTAGCGAAAAACCACATAGAAAGTAAGAGATTTCTTATATTACAAATAAATATCACATACAGAGAGACACTCACGTGCGTGTGAGATTTCGCATTTATGTGTCTGTATGTGTGGGATTTGTGATCAAGAGGAAAGAAACTAAAACCAGAAATTTTGCTCTCATATTAAGTGTAGCCTGAGACTGTGAAACCGGGTATTATTATCCACGTGGGTGTATGCATGTGTATGCGATTCTTTCATTGAAACAACTTAGCAAAAAACCACATAGAAAAGAAGTACACATAGATATTACTTAATCTTCTCAAATTTTGCACCCATAATAAGTGGGCCCTGAAGGTGCGCAATTACGTATTATTTGTCTTATGCATGTGTGTGTGCATCTTTTTAAAAAGAGAAGCTGCCGAGAAACCACATATAAAAGTGATTCTTTATATATATATATCTTTTATCGTATAGAAATGTCAGTGCATTTTGGTACCAATGCATTTCGGCAGTAGCTTATATGTCATATTGCTAAGCAAGGAAAGTAGATGGGTTATACTTTTATACTAAAATGGGTTCAGAATACACAACCTGGTATAGACATATAGAGTATATCAACTTAATAATCTAAGCAAAGCCCGGTAGATTCGCTACTATTTATTAGAAAACTTATTTTTCCATCATATAAATCAGTTGCAAATTCATACAGCTTTTAGAAAATTTACATCCTTGAAACTTTATTATTATTAACATTGCTATAATAATAATAGGGTGAATCTTAAAAAATCAGGTTAATAAATAAATAAAAAAGTAATACCATATGTCATTTGAAAATTATTAAAATATTCATGGTGGATGTGAAAATAACCTCGACCTACTTTTAGTTTCTATTGTCAATCACCTCATTAACAGTTTCAGTTACATAATTTTGGCCACTACAGTAGTGAAGACTATTCATCCAATGCTACCCTACATTAAAAATATATAAAAAAGAACATTTTTTACTCTATTCACAATGAGATTTTAATCAATTTTGTTTTTGAATTTTGCACAAAGCTACACGAGGGCTATTGGCGCTAGCTGTCTCTAATTTAGCAGTCTACGAATAGAGGAAAGGCAGCTATTCATCACCACCCACCGCCAACTCTTGGGCTATTCTTTTACCAACAAAGAGTTGGATTGACCGCACATTATAACGCCCCCACGGCTGAAAGAGTAAGCATGTTTGGTGTGACTGGGATTCGAACCCACGACTCACATTACGAGTCAAACGCCTAAACCCACCTGGCCATGCCAAGCCTAATTTCAATAAAGAGGTTAAAACCTTCCAAAATCGAACTGATAAAACCAACATTTACTCAGTAGTGATAAATAATACAATGTAACAAAATTTTTACTTTTTCTTGTTCCAGAAAGTCTTATTTTCCAATTGCCTAGGCCTAAAGTAAAGAGAAAACCCCTATTTTTTTCTTCAAACTTTGCTTTTGTGACCTGAGTAATGAAAATTTCAAATTTACCCATTTTCCAAAATATTCCAGGTAGATTCTGTGCTGAGTAGTTAACAGATATTTTTTACGAAGTTACAAGAATTTTCAAGAACTTTCTAGAATGTTGTAGAACTTACGAGAATTTTCAAGAACCTTTTAGAATTTTCTAAAACTTTCCACAGTAATATATATACAGGGGCTCACCACCTTTATTTAGTTCTAGCTGCTTAAGTGAACACATAGACTACCTGTTTTTATCAGAGATGGCATCAAGAAGTTGCAAACATTCTTCATACGCATTCTACAATGTAGGTGGTCAATTTATCAAGACAAGAGCGAAAATGTACTCTGTGACAGCATCTGCTAAAAGGTGTCAAGCCAACACGGCATATTTCGACATGCCTTTCGGGGATCAAGCCAAACCCTGGGCACTTCATTTTACCTGGGACCACTGCAAGAAAACTCTCGAAGGTAAGAACAACAATTTTTGCTTGCTTGAATAGTAAGATTTTATATTATACAAATTTCAAATTTTTAAAATTTAAATATATTTTAATTTTTTTTAATTTCAATAGTATAGAAAAATATCACATATAACATATTTTGCATGAACCTCTTACATATTAGTTGTGGATAAAATAAGTTTATTCTTCATGATAACAATTTTACTTTGCTCTTTTGCAGGATGGTACAGAGCGGAAAAGAGGGCCATGAGTTCACTATTCCAAGAATTTGGCATAAACCCACTGACCACTCAAGCAATTGCTACCCCTGCGTGGCAGACTTTCCAAACATCGGGCTGGGAAGAATGCATCTGCTATCATGTATCCGGACCTCCATATCCATCGCCCCAGATGCCACACTGCTCTGACCTTTCTGAAGCAAAGGTAAAAGCTGGTGTCTTTGCTGGACCACAAATAAAGAAGATCCTGAAGTGCACAGAATTTCCGAAAAAATTCAGAAGGAAGGAAAAAAAAGCCTGGGGCAGCTTTGTCGCAGTGGTTCGGGGCTTCTTGGGCAATAACAAGGACGAAAATTGTGTGGAACTAGTTGAGGCTCTGGTAAAGAACTACGGCAAAATGGTCTGCAGGATGTCCTTGAAAGTCAATATACTTGACGCTCTTCTTGATAAATTCAAGGAGAACATGGGAGCATACTCAGAGGAGCAAGGCGAGCGCTTCCACCAAGATTTACTGGAGTTTGAACGCCGCCACCAAGGAGTGTGTAACGAAAACATGATCGGAAACTGTATTTCGGGGCTGATACGTGAGAGTGATTTACATTACAGTTGCAAATCTCAAAAACTACTCAATTTTAAACATTTTTGTATAACTTTAGTATAAATACATGTAAATCTTGATTCATATGTTGTTTAATTCAGACCTTATGTAAATTAAAATGTTAAAATTTACCCGTTTTTACATAGAAAATAGGTTAATTTCTAAATTTCATTATCCATGTCACAAAAGCAAAGTTTCAAGGGAATAATGGCCATTTTCTGTACTTTTACAACATGAGGAACAAATTTTATGTTACAAAGTTTTTATGCGTTTATATGGTATATATTCTTTAATGAAGAATTACTATAATTGTAACCAGTTTGTTAAAGATATATCCTATAAAATTATATAAAACTTTGTATGTCATATTTTAAAATTTGATATGTTTGTAGAAACATGATTAAGAAATTATGACAATACAAACACTTTACACTTAAATGACATAACTATGACCAAACTATTAAAGAGTGGTCCAAAGTTTTCTTTCCTATTTTAAAATTTAAAATAAGTTCATTAATTATCTTTTCAACGTCTTGAAGCCCAACAAATTTACTTTTTATTGATATACATCGTTAGTAGTTCTCAACATGTCTAACCAAAATTCAGTTACAGTCACCTTCTTTGCAACATGTCCATAATCACATTAACAATGATATTAGTTAATTTGGTCTTTGGCTTCGTGATTTTTGCTGCAGGCGTGCGATAAAGAATGTCAATCACATACTGCCAACGAAGGAAGTTTAGTGGAATTATGTTTGGCTAATGCGGAGGCCACGGATTTGGCCCGTCCTATAAACCAAATGACGCATTAACCTTTTACATGCACGGCTGCCATTATATGGGGTAACACTGCTCACTGACACGAAAACTACAACAACAAAAAGAACACATCACAATAAAACTGTTTGAGTTGGGCTACAAGATGTTAAAACTTCGTGGTTATGTTTCTTTGGTTATTTAATTATTTAATTTTACAATGCTTCCACCGGCCATGCTGCCAAGTTTTGGACTATAGAGCAGACTTTAATAAATAACATCATTTCTTAATGAACTAAAACTTTATTGTTAAAATTTTAAGGTTGAACTAAAATTCCAAACAAAGGTTTATGAAAAAGTTTACAGATATAGTGACACTATTGCAAGTTTTTGACTCTTATTGTAAAGACAGTAGTAAACATAGAAGATGTACGTGTGGTGTTGACTTACCCGCTCGGCCTCTTGGCTAAGATTAAGCATAGCTTGTTGTGTTCTTGGCTAATTGTTCCCGTTATTGTTCTTTGTGTTTAGTGTAGATAAAAAGGTTTTGACTTAGGCGTTAATGAGATAATTCTCATCACTTTGATCAATGGTACTCTACTGCTTTGAGCGCAACTGGCTAACAGTTATGTTGGACAGCTCGTACTATAGATTCCAGTTAAAACTCAGACTTCAAATGATGAAAGTACCGTCTAGCTGTTTAAAAACTTGTTATCCAATCTCAAACCTCTCTTTCACTTCTTTTAATGTTATTGATTAACATAGCTTTGAAAGTATAACTTTTCTCTGAATACATTTCTCTGCAAGAGCTTGTAGCAAGCACGTCGTTGACAGATGAGAATAGTTTTGTATCATCAGGTGTCTTACAAATGTTTCAATCACGTTCATAAGACCATCTGAAGATAGCCTTCAAGTAGCTTTGCCCGAAATACAACAAGCAGCTTTAAGTATAAAACATTGTCTTGCGTCTCCTTAGGTTAATGAGAACTTTGATACAACGAGAATTTGTGTCAATAGTTTAACCTTGTCGTTTATCTTAAAAATATAACTCTGGAAACTTATTCTAAACATATACCAAGTATAACATGTAGTTATTGTAAAATTTATAAACTGCTCTTTTCGAATAGTAGCATTAGACCGTTACTCTTATGATGAATTCTCGGTCCCAAAATGTGTGATCTGGAGTAATTTTTTTTTTTACTTTGGTAACAATGGAAACCCTCCTCTACAATCAGGCCTGCTAACTACTGGGCTGTATTTGTGCCAATGAATAAGTGTTATACTCGAAAAATCAATGAAATATTAAAAGATTAAAAGAAAGTTAAAAATGTCCGAGGCTAACAAAGATCCAACATCTAGAAGAGAATTAAACTTACAAAATTATGTGGTATAGTTGAAAAAGAAAATTATAAGAAAGCATGTTCAGGTGTAGGAATAATATAAATTCACAACAAAATAATTCTATATGATCAATGTTTTCAAATATTTGTACTTACATAATGAGTTCAATAGTCACGAATTTTATCCTTCCATATCTAATTTAGAATGTATCTTTATTGAGATATACTCAGACAATGATTTTTAAATTTTTGTGCAGGTACTAAAATGAAAGTCGAAAGGTTAAAACGAGTACTAATCATTTTATTCAGGTATAGTTGCATACATTAATATGAAGAAAACTATATCACTTTGGCTCTGTGGTAGGGGCGTATAAATCGATAAAAATTAGAAGTTTTTCCTTATAAATGTTTCTTGGCACAGTCGTGGCCCTTCTAGTGTTCGATTGTGCTATACTTCATTTTAATGTTTAGTTGGATTTTTGACGCGACCGGCCAGAGAAAGTGGATTTTTCTTGGGTCACATACTCGTTGGTATCGAATACATTGGATCAAGATTGTTATTTTGATTTGATTTTACTTTTTACCATACATATCTTTTTACATAAGAATATTGCGCAGATCTTCCACAAGACAAGCGGGCAAAATAATGAAAATTTGATTTGGAGCTCCCTGGGTGTTCAGTTCCAAACACCTACCGTTTTCTTTAATTTGTGTATACGTGAATTAGAATATATTTTTTATTATTCTTGCATGATTGCGTGTTTTAGAAGAGCCAGCCAGTAAGTGAACTGCTTGACGACACGATTTCTCACTGTGAATGAATATTTTGTTCATTTGTGTTATTTGTATCTTCGTAGTCCGTGTTTTATTTCTTCTCTACGTGACACTTCTCGAACATGTGTTTTGCAGACACCTTTAGATTCATGTATTAGGTAATTAGTAGACTTGATAATACAATTACAGTCATAATTTATAGGGAGTTTTGTATATATAATTTTTTCCGTGAATATATGAGTGATGAGTTTATCCTAAATTCAGTTTTTAGTTATATAAAAAAAACAACAATTTCCTCTTATGGAAGTCGTGGCTGAATAAATCTCAAGTCATTACAAAACGTTTTACAAAAACAACTGCTGTCACTTCCACAACTAAAAAAGTAAACTTTGCTGTACTTTAACATCAGCTGAACTTAATCTGAACGTTTTTTTTTCTCGCTGTTTTGTTTCGTTCTTTATACCCTACGACTGGTTCGCGCTCACTTGCTAGTCCTGGACCAACAACTGCAAAAGCTTTAGGAATCAAATATTTGTAGTTAATAATCTCAAAAATCTATAATATCTCGTATTCTTATGACTCTTGAATGTGTTGTTTTGAATGCTTAATAGATAACGTCTTTTGTGAGGCGCACTAGGAATGTCACGTAAGATGAATGTTTGTAGATGTACTTTTGAATCGTCTTCTGCGCGTGGCTAAGCATTTGTGACTACCACACTATTGAATATTTGTCCTGCCAGCAGTTTGTAATCTTTCCTATTTCAAATTTATGTAATACATAACATTTTGTCAACTTTCGCACATCATAAAACTGCTAGCCTAAACCATCTAGCTTTTTTCTATATTTATGTTCGTTTACTTTCGTTACAAAATATGCAACACAGTCTCCTTGGTAAATTAGGTGTCCTGGTAAATCATTCCACTTTTGTTTTAAATAGAGTAAAATGAACTAAAGATACTTAATTTGATATATATACGTGAAAAGTAACAGCTCAAATCTTCAAGTGTTTAATTTGAACGAAAGGGTTTTAAAATAAGGTATATGAGATCGAACCTATCTAATTCCGTTTCAGTTAAATGTAACGAAAGAAAAACCTAATTTAAAAATCCTCAGAGCCATATAAGTGTTTTTAGAAGTTATGTTTAAGTATAAATAAAGTTTAGCCAAACTGTGTGCCTTATGGTTATTTAAATATTCTGTATGTATGATCTAAGTATGATCATTTAATGCTTAAAGTCTAATATCATTATTTAAAACTGAAACTTAAAGCTGTGCAATAATTTACAGATCAATGTATTTAAAGTTATAGAAACAGAAGGACTCTTTGCTAATAAATGCTAAGAAAACACAAGGTGAATTTCGCAACATTCAATGCTTGAGTCATGAATACTGTTGTATTATTTCAAGCAACGAAATGTGATTTCTTTTAATATTGTAGTGTAAAACAACCTAAGCTGGTTGAGTGAGAAAACCCATTACAGCTGACATATTTGGTGGAAATAACTTTTGATTGCATCTCTGATTTGAAATCCGTAGAAGGAAAGTGATAACAAAACGCGTCGGTTTCTAATTATATCTCATTTGTTTCATGCAACGTTAATAAGTTCTAAACTACATTTTTTACTTGTTTTCATGTTGTCGTTGATGAATTCAGATTAAGGCGAGAAAAGGTTTCAAAAACATTTCAAAAACACTTTGTAGAAACAAATGATTAATATTTATTTATAAATAATGACGTCTTTGGTTTCTAAACAATATATGTAATATAAATAATGACGTACTTTAGTTTCTAAACAATATATATAATATATTATTTTTAAGAAAGTATAAGTTAATTAATTTATTTAATCACGTCAGCGATCTCAATTGTATGAAAACAGCATATTTATATTTATTTCCTTTCAAAGTTAATAAACTTTAATATTGAAAATACCGTGAGCCCTCCATCACGATGGACTCTTCTCACCATACTGGTGCCTGTTTCTGTTGCCGTAGTTACAGTTGTATAAGGCTATGTACATGTAGATTGGAGGAGAGCAGTTCATCTGCCTCACAGCAGCAGCAGACAGGTAATAAGTACCTCAGAGTAAGGAAAACTGGGGCTTCTTAAGCGTGCTTCATAGGAATGAATAACAAACTCAGAAGCAAGTGACGATGTGGAATTCACAATATTTACTACAAACCATCGTTTTACATTTGATACAACCGATTTTAAGAAAGAAAGAAAGCATCTGCCATAGTACAACTTTTAAGTCTGTAAGTATCTCAGAACCACTTCATTTCAAACAAATTCCCAACTGTCCTTTCGAAACACTACCTATCCAACCATTACCTATGATCGCGAGAAGAACTGAAGTAGACATATTAGTCAGGTCTAAAGAATGAGCAGAAAACATATCTAGTTCATCTCATTCATCAGGTAATTTCGCTCGTATCAGGTGCCGTTAACTTTGTATGTGCTTCGTTTGGTATTTTTGTTTTGTTTTTGTAAATTCCTTATAATACAATTTTAGAAATACCGATTCAAAGGAAAGATGATATTGCACAAAATCAGAAGTTGCATGAAGAAGTAAATTTTCTAAGAAAATAAGTTATAATAAAATTAGGTTTGACATTCCTCATACAAAGTGAGGAAATTATGTACTTTGTACTTATTGTCTATATAAACAGCCAATTAAAGTAACAAACCAAGCTGCTATGAATAACATTGCTAACTAATATGTAGCATACTAGTACCACTTAATTAATTAAACTTTTAATGTGCTACTACTTGTTAACATTGGAAGCTAGTTTTATAGCGTGTGTCTTCTTGTTTATCATTGGCTTGGTTAAAAATATATATACAGTTACTTACTATTTACTAATTTATAATTACTGGATACTTACCTAATTTATATTCTGAGTTTTGAGTAATAATTTGCTACTATTTTGTGGAAATTCTGGCTGGAACTCGTTCGTTAGCTTTATTGATAACAAGCTGGTGTGCTCTCCATTCCAAGATTTCTTCGGAAAGATTCGAATGAACTACTATAATTATTTAAATGCGTTATAGGGAAATATTTAGATTTTGTTAATATGCTGGGTTGGCCGAGTATTAGGTAACATTACCAATCTTCTTTAATTTTTCCTTGTATGTAATTTTTATTCTATCGTTTTCTAATTATTTTATGTTTTCTGTACAGCCTTTTCCGATATTGGATTACAGACCATTGTATTCCTATAATGCTTACTGTTGTTTTTTTTTCAATCAATTCATTTTTATTAATCGTTCTATACTTCCATTCGCAGCACCTTGTTACAATGGAAATTCAGGCAATAGTACAAAATCATGGTTATGAACATTATAAATTGTGTTCAGCAGTTTTAAGAGTATCTTGGTGCTTGGAACATTGTAGTTAACTTCAGTACTTCTGTCTTATTTTCATTGATGAATTTCTAGAAATTCCTGAAAAATATTTATACCCTTCTCTATTTAAATGACCAAAGCAAAATTTGACATATCATTTAAAAGAATCTCTAAATTTGAATTTTCATGCCATAACTACAGTGGCTTGGCTTTAACTGAGAAGTCTGGTTTGGTGTGTTTCGAATATCACTCAAAGCTACACAAAAATATTCTTTACAAGCCATCTCCAGTTTTGAAATAGTATGTTAGAGGGAAGCAAACTAGGCAACAACGATAATCATCACCACATTAATTTTTATAAATAATTAAGGGAATTTGTTAGACGTTTTTATAAGCACAGAACACGATATTTATCTGTTTATTTAATTTTTGCAACAGATATTTTAGTATATATTAATGCATTTTTTGATAAACACATATTTTCAAGTTATTCTTGGCATCACTGGTACTACTTTGGTTATGGTGCTTGATTAGGAGCTACATATACGTCGAGATACGTCAATTGTATAATCTTAATCAGGCATTTCTTTCAGATTTTCTATTTTTTACTGTCATTTTTTACTAAAAAAGTTAAAATTGATACATTTTTTATGGGGGAAACAATACTTCAAAACATTTCAGCAAGTTTTAGATATTTATAAAACTGCCAACATTTATTTGACACAACTTTATTTGTTTTCTTAAAATTTTTATTAACTCAAATTATTTTACAATGACAAGAATTATTTCACATATAATAAACTATGT
This sequence comes from Tachypleus tridentatus, assembly GCF_004210375.1. Taxonomy (NCBI): domain Eukaryota; kingdom Metazoa; phylum Arthropoda; class Merostomata; order Xiphosura; family Limulidae; genus Tachypleus; species Tachypleus tridentatus. The sequence continues at coordinate 83,153,402 of NC_134830.1, forward strand.
AATGTCTTTTATTTTTTTACTTTGTTCTACCTATTTTCTCTGGCTAAACTGTATAAATTATAATTAGAAGAGGTAGCTGAAGAAAAACATTGTTTTGCACAATTTTCAGTATTAATTAATTGCATTAATAAAGTTGTAAAGGTAAGATTAGTTTAATAATATAATTAAAAGATCCAATTTCTGAAAATACACGAATATGTGAGAAAAAATATACCCTTTTCTTAAATATTTTTCCATTGAAATCACTTTTCTAAGACATACCAATCGTAATTATGAGATTAAGTGTGACAAATAAACTTTAAAATTTCAGTACGTTTAACAGTATGGCATTTTAAAAAAATCTTGCAATTAGAAAATCTGTTGTATATAAGAAAATCAATAAAAATTATAATTCAATACACTCTACATAAGATTTTTCCTTATATAATGAAGATCCATACACTTATGTTAAGATATGACACGTATTTGTATATTTTCTTTTCTTGTTTCTTAAACTTTTCAAAACGTTAGATCTAAAATCCAGTAGTTTCTAAATAATAGTCACCAAACAGCAGGTAGTATCTTGAAAACAAAAAGAAGACATGGTCGATCCATTTGTATTACGACAGAGTAAGTTACCATAATGGTGGGACATTGATTGGTTAATTGATTTATGCATCATTGTTAAGGCTATTATCACCAAACAAACTCAATGAAATAATGTAAAATTAAAAAAAAAAACATATTTTCAAAACAGAAAGGATATATAGTAAAGTCAAAGGGTAAAGCGAAAAGTGAATCAAAATTGTAAATATGTTAAGTCAAATTATGGAAGTAAATGAATTATTAAAAAGTTAAAAAAATTATTCAAGTTGAAAAGTATTACATAACTTATACGGTAAAAATGCTGATGAATTAAAAACAATAATCAACGCAAAACTTTAGTATAAATATTTATTTGCTACGAGCTACTTATTTGCGATTTCAGTAGAGATGGCCAATTTGGTTGTCCTGTCATACAAACTAAAATCATTATCCATAATACCAACATGATCAGGTATTCAGTAAAGTTGAATAACAAAAGATTGTGAGGATAACAAAGCCAGTTTCACAAGACACTAAGATAAAGCAGGTAGTGGATTATAGTTAATGTATTTGAGGAACAAAAAAGAACTAAGTAAATCCATGTAAAAAGTGCGTTGCCTATATCACTTAACTTTAATGTAACTCAAAGCAAATTATGTTGCATGTAACTTTAAAGTGAACAAGGAAAAACTACGTAATGAAAACTATTAGCAAGTAAAGAGTCACTACATAGCTTTTCTCGGACACCAACCGTATAACCTTGTGTGAAGCCATTCACAAAAATTAGAACTAAGTAGAAATAGTTTTAACAGTATTCATGAAAGCTATCACAGAATTTCCAGCAAAAAGTAACCAGTTTCTTTCAAGAGCTGAAGAATAAATCGCAGGTGGGGACAGTCACGGGTGATTACTAGACCTAACTTGCTCATCAATGTCTGAGTACTAAAATTGGAAATAGTAATAGAAAACCACCTATTTAAAAAAGTATTACCAACCTAGGCATGTAAACACAATGTTAAGAGAGCTGCTCGGAGAGGAAACGTACTTTTAGAGCATACTGAAAATAGCTGTTTGCATTGAATACGATTTGAGTAATGTTTACTTTTGTAAGGTAAAATAGTTCATTAACCCCTGGTGGATATCTATTCTAAACTCTTGCTCTTTTTTTTTTCCGAGCATGATGAAATTTCCACAAAAAATATATTCTGGATTTCCAACTGTGAAAAATTTAATTTAGTTCGTAATTATCATTAAGTTTACGAAAAAATAAAACCAACATTTTACACTTTGGAGTCTCCTGCTGGAACAGCTGTAAGTCCACGTATTTACAACGCTGAAATCAGTGGTTGGATTCCGTTCGGTGAACACAGCTTATAGCGCGATGTGGTTTTGCTATAAGAAAAACACATACATATTTTAGGTTTATTTGAATACGAATTTCATGAAATACATTTTAAAAGTTCGAAAAGAAGACCTACACCGAATCACTTTATTTACGACACAAGCGTTTCCTGAAATGTATTTTAATCATACATTTGTAGCAGAAGAAAACCTCAAATTTATTCATATAGATAAAATATTAGAAAAATGATATATCAATTAGCCGAATAGGTTTATTTCCTTTGTAAACTTGAAATAATTTTCATGAACTGATACAAGCGCAGAACATCGTGTCGTTAGAGCACAAAACCACTTGATCTTGCAAATTAAAAAAAATCGAAATACTTTTATATTTATTTTGTGTATTAACGACTGTTCTTCAATTAGTCAGTGGAGGATCTCTGACCTAGAGTAATGAACTAAATTATTATCTTAATGACATCTATTAGATAATATAATTTTATTTTCATGTTAATTATGTCTCTTGATAAATAAGAGATAAGTTTATGGCATTGCAACGCTAAAATTCAGGTTTCGATTAATCTCGGTGGATAGAGCGATTATAAATAATAATAACTGACATCGGTCACTGTTCTTATCTTTATTTTTTACTATAAAATACAGTAAGTAATTATCACACTCCCTTTAATTTTCGTTTTTTTTTATGTCTACTTCTTTATAGAAGTATTTATATTTAAATATTTATAATATAAAATTGTTTAAGAAAGCTAAAATGAAAATTTTGAAACTTGTGTAGTTATTACTTTCAGGAATGCCATTTGTGTTATCTTACGTAAAATATTTAATTCACACGTGTCAGTTTATAATAATGAATATCCAGTGAAATTTATTTATTATTCATGTCTTTGAAGTGAGAAATCTTATAAATAAATTAATATGTTTTGTTTAGGTTTCTGTGTTACATTCCATATGATCTAATCAAAATAAAATAAAATCACTCAAAAAATCCATTATTCAGAAAGTGATATTTGGATATTCAATTTTATTGCCAGCTTATGCGACAAATATTCAAGAAGTTAGAGAATTACCAATAATAAAAATAAAAAATATGTTTTATTAAAACTAAAATATGCTCCCCAGCGAATTTTATTATACATGTTTGAAACTAAAATATGAATATCTGTGTGCTTTATTATATATGTTTGAAACTAAAATATGCTTATCAGTATGTTTTATCATATATGTTTGAAACTAGAATATGCTCCCTAGCTTGTTTTATTATTTATATATGAAATTAAAATTTAATCAATATCATATTTCCTTATGCAGTTTTAAAAAAGATTAAATTAATATTCTTGAGAACTTTGTTAAGAATCTTATTTAAATATTAGAAATAGCTTTAATAAGTCACATTACACAAACCTATTGCGCCCAGTGGCACAACGATATGTTTGCGGAATCGCACAACTAGAAACTGGATTTCAATACCCGTGGTGGGTATAGCATATGTAGCTCATTGTGTAGCTTTGGGATCATTTCGAAACAAACAAACACAAACGTATTACATTAGAAACAGTGACAGCGTTACTAAATAACTGACTAATTAAAATATCTTAAATATAAAAGGATACAAAATTCTAAACCGCTACATTCTAGACAATAAAAGATTAACAGGACATTTCCTCACGAACACTCTTCCATCTTTATACAAAATGTTTTATTACAATGTAAGGAAACCCAAAAGGTAAACAATAAGTTAATTACAATTGGATTCTAAAAAAAATTAAGAAAGCTTTCTGGTATTTGCTTTATATTTGATCAACCTCGAAGAGAATTTTCTGAGAGGTTTTGGTGTAACATTTAGACTAACTCTTAAAATCGCTCTAATACAACATCTGAAACTTAAGATGAACAATAATGTTATGAATGTGATTTTTTTTTTGTGAGTGTGGAATGGTAAATATATTTGTTTGTTTCTAGCTTGTTTAGAAACTTGTATTAAAGCTTGTATTAAATCCCCTAAAAGCGAACTCCGTAAAGCAATGGATTCTATATATCTTTCTTAACGTCATTATTTTAATGTGTTTTTGTCCCGAACAACACACGTCTTTAAGTCTCTCCTAATATCATGCAAGAATGCACTTTTATTTTCGAACTTTATATGCATTAGTACTGTTTATACATATATATTTCGCATTATAATGCGCTTTTATCATCTATAACATATCACTTTCATCATGTATTGTAACAGAATTTTAACATCTAAAATATTTATCTTTATGTTTACCCTAATTTGGTGTTATAAGCACTTTCTTCATCGCACTCGAATTAGGTTATTTCCTCTGTTGACGCCCGCTATGGCTAATATATTATTTGTACATGTATTTACTATGAATAACCAGTAAAATTAACAAATCATACACCGCATAATAAAAAAAAATTCACCTAACTCAGCTCAGCTAAAACAGTTTAATTAACTACAGAATAACGCCATCTACCAAATCCCATGCAAAGGTTAGTGGCTTTTTTAGCTAATTAGTGAACAAAGAAAGGATGCTTACTTGCATGTATGTAAAATACATGTGTGTGTATATATATATATACCCATGTACCCAGTTTCTTCAGTATAAATGCTTATGTGACCGACAGATCACGTTCGTGAGTCCTCTGCCTAATAAGTTACTCCAGCCTGAGTTTGTTGTAGAGTAAACAGAAATAAGTAACCAGATTCTCTGCCCTCTAGTGTTTCGTATGTTTACAGAATAAGGAACTAAAGAGCGAATCAGGTGGTTGAGGCAGCTGCGATTGTAAAGGACAGTTGCACAAATTCTGTCTAAATCTTCGTCAACATAGTTATCACCGTATGATACAAATAATAGTATTGCGTTGTATTAGCACAGTCCATATTGTTCAACTGTTCTGATTTACAGGTTCTTATAAATGTCGCAAATATGTTAAAATTAATTTTAAAATGTGATATATAGAATATACATAAGAATTAATTTACGTTCGGAAATAAGCAGAAAGTATTTTACTATTTTTTATATAATATATAATAATGTTTCATTTTTCAAAACATAACGTCCTCATATATAATTATACAAATTGAAGCATATTTTTATTTTGCACGAAATGTTGTGATCGCATCTCTATTTGCATATAAATAATCTGAAATATTCAGCAATGCATGCAAGTAGATTGCTTGTTTCTTAATTTCGCGCAAAGCTATATGAGGACTATCTGCGCTGGCCGTCCCTAATTTACCAGTGTATGACTAGAGGGAAGATAACCAGTCATCACCACTTGCCAACTCTTGGGGTACTCTTTTATCAACGAATAGTGAGACTGATCGGCTAAAAGAGCAAGCATGTTTGACGTGACGTGGATTCGAACCCGAGATCTAGTATAAGTATAAAGGAATACAGTTATATTTCCTGTGATCCTACATATTCGCAATGATGTCATTTTCTCTGTAAGGTTCACTGCTAATACATTCCATTCGATGTGAATATTATGTAAAACTTTACAGCCCACTAAAGGCCAGCTGAAGAACTAAATTAATTGCTTTAGAAGCGTGACGGAGAATTTAAGATTTAGCTTGGTACTCGCATTGTAAACATAAAGGTTAAGCGTTACTTATAGGTCTCTTTTTATATAAGAAATATTACTTACTGGAATGTTTTGTTTTCAGTTATACATAAAGAGAATATAAACAGTAAATATTGTAAGAAAGTAAAAGTCGCTACTAGTATATTTTTCTTTAAGAAATGGGAGGGATGAATTTTGCTATGTATATCATTTTATAATAGGCACTTCCAATTAGGCGTATTAGCAATTATAACACAAATTCCAAGTTTTATGAATTTCCTAAGAAATGTGCTTTTAGAACACTTAATTACTTTAGAAGAAAATGTTATAAATAATCATAGAACATACGTATCAATAAATATTATATAAAGCCGAACTATTTTCAGTGTGTAAAGAGGTAAGAATTATGCAAATCCAAGCTCCAAACAAGTATATTACGTGATCATAAAGATGATTGAATGCTGTCCTTCTAAACTAAGTGTTTCTTATGACTGTCGGTACTTACAACAGAGTTTTATGCGTATTGACGTCAGAACTAACCGTAACGCTGTGACTGTACTTGTTTTTGTTAAAATAAGTACATATAAATCTAAAATAACTAATTTTTTCTCATAGTATATTTTATAGGATAAAAATTGTGTTCAAAGTGTCGTACTTAAACAAGAATTTAAATCACTGTATATTTAGAACGATTACCTTTTAAAGAAAATACACAAATACCATCTTGTCCGATGGTACTATACATTATCTGTATAACTTGAAGGGATCACACGGCTAAAATGAAAACAGAGCTTGGTGAAATGTGACATAACGACTGTTAGGTTGAGGTCACTAATACTTCATTTGAATATATGCGGTATGTTGGTGTGAAATATCAGAAGCACTTCTTTAGCTTTATAATTTTTTGTTACGCATACTTGTAACACTACTTGAGTATATTTTGTTAGTTTGTTTCAGTAGGTTTTCAATTTCACTCAAAGCTAGCCGTCTCTAACGTAGCAGTGATAAACTAGAAGGAAGGTAGTTAGTCGACATCACCCACAGCCAACACACCACTTAGGAAATAATGCACTTAAATCGTAACATGTAACGATTCCATGAGTAAAATAAGGAGAACGTTCAGTGACATGGATTGGAATCCTCGTTGAGCACCTTAACAATTGTGCTCATTTGTTTCGTGCTTGAAGCGTACTTCTTACCTACTCGTTTGAGCGGAGCTTATAATCAATTCAATCAGTTTAGAAATGGTTTGTTTGTTCGCTTTTGAATTTCGCGCAAAGCTACTCGAGGGCTATCTGCGCTAGCCGTCCCTAAATTAGCAGTGTAAGACTAGAGGGAAGGCAGCTAGTCATCACCACCCACCGCCAACTCTTGGGCTACTCTTTTACCAACGAATAGTGGGATGGACCGTCACATTATAATACCCCCACAGCTAAAAGGGCGAGCATGTTTAGTGCGACGGGGATTCGAACCCGCGACCCTCAGATTACGAAATGGAGCATGTATTTGATGTTTCTATGTTAAATAAGTGTTTAATTTGTTAAAGTTTTGTTCAAGATTATTAATGCTTTGTTAACAAACGTTGATCCTTTTGGCCACTAGAAAACTTTCGTGAAGATGAACTACAAAAAAATTTATAACACTGGATGTTTTGTAGTATAATTTTCCTCTTTCATCGATTCGTTGTTATGTATGTTAGTAAAATGTATCAGTAAAACATAGTAGCATAAATTAAATTTATTGCACGCAAATATAAGTTCTGGTTTTCTTTATTTTTTTTTCTTAGTGGCGTGTTTAATTAGTGTGAAATCTTTTTGTTGTTTCTAATTAAGTACAAAACTCTACTCACCACAGGTATCGAAACCTGGATTTTAGCGTTGGGAGTCTGCAGACTTGCCGTTACGCTACTGGGGGTCAGTTTGAAATCTTCTCTGTGAGAACAAAATAAGGATAAAAATTTCATGCCAGTTTCTTTAAACTATGAAGCTTACTAAAATCAGTACTTAAAGGAGTATAACCTGTTAGTCTGTGCAAAACAAAGTGATAATCATAACACACCAAAATATAGCAACATAGTTTATCATTCTAAAACACCTTTCCTAATCAGTATCGAAGCTAGTTATCCTGTTCGTTGTTTTTTTAGTGTGACAACTTACAATGCTGTTTCCTATTATGCACAATACGTTACTATAGTTATACGAATGTCATACATATATATATATATGGATGCTTTATTCTTGCAAGATCCATTGACAAAAGTGCATGATGTATATATATAGTTGTTGCACATAAAAGTCGGTAAATTAGCACAATGATATTTGTTGTTTAATATACGTAGTCCAAATGAGGAAGTAACAGTATCAGAACATTTAAGATCATGAATTTCATATTGTAAAAATAGCGTGGAATTGTTTTTCCCTTGTACTGGGTAAATAAAACCTAAAATAATATAACGTATACGAAACCTAAATAAAGTGATATTCACATAAAATCCTGTTAAAACCAATGTCACAAAAAGTGTAAATGTAACAATAACTCCTAATTAACTTGAATAATTTGTTTTTTTCAATTGTCATGAGCTCAAAATAGCACAACGAGCTATTAATTATGTAGTCATTGCAGGGATTCAATCCAAAATTTTTTTGTTATGAATTCACAAGCTTACTCTAACAAACTGGAAGAAATTTGAATGTTAAAAATACATCACAGTGTTTAATAATATTCCATTAATTTGCTGTATTTAGTTCGTTAATTATTTGGCTTTGTGGTTAACAAATCAATTATTTATTACTAATAATTTACACTCTGAAAGTTGATATAACAATTAAACTTTATATGTTTTACATTGAAACCCTAATTTTAAAAATAGATTGTTTTTTTTCTCTCCGAATTTGGCATCAAGTTAACTCTGTTTCGATACTTTATGCATGCGATTTCTCCAGATATTCTTACCTCAGATTTTAGTGAAGTCCATTTTTAAGAGTTTTGAACATGGTGATATCAATTTGTTGGCATTTTGTAATTTTGAAGTATTTTGCTTAAAATTCAAATACTTTTTAGTGTAAGTAATTGTTTTCTATGCCTATAATGGTGTTCAAGATAATTTCGTAACACAAACATAAAAAAAAATTATATGATTTCAAAAAATGTTTAATTATTGTGTAATTCGAAACTCAAAAATTAATTAGAGATAAAAATAATTTACTTGTTGTTAAGTATCTTTCTTCATAACGTTAACTATAATTCTCATTATAAATTACACGTGATTGGTACGTCTAACGCACAAGATACGGATTATGTAACTTTTAAATAAGAATTAATACATAGTAAGAGCATGCGTATAATACTTTCTCTTGACATATGTTGATGTAGTAAACCTTGCCTTTAATCTAATCGAAATTAATGGCCACCCATTAATGCTAATGTGGTTCATACATTCTTTGAAGAAGAAGGAACTGGCTCCACTCCTACCGACTGTGTATTGTTTGTCTTGGGAGACATTTCACAATTATAAATGATCCATCAAAAACAAATATTTCAGAGGAGTGGTCGATGATATATCAGGATCTTATCCACACTCTGGTGTTAATACTTTCTGTACTAGTATATCCTTTTCGGTTGTGATTATACTTCACATTGAAAAGAAATGTAAATATATAAAACATCCTTCCCTAAATGTTTGCTTATGAGTGTAGATTGAATTTTAAATTACTTATATTACAATAATATAACAGACTTTCATGTTCCTGATTTATAGATTAAATATATAAACTGTGATGGGGAGATTTACAATATTTTATAATAATAGCTTTACTTTGGCATAGGAAAAAGTGTTATGAACTTCAAGTATCCTTTAATTGTTTAATGTAATGTAAATAAGTTTATGATTAGAATTCGTAGTTCAAAATTATTGATGGCTTATATTTCATTTTTCACATGTATTTACTGGAAAAAATCTATCTTTGAAATATATTATGCTCAAATAAAAAGAATCTAAATATAGGTTTAATGATCTTATTTACCTTGGCCGAAAAATAAACACTGAAACAAATAATAATGCTGAGAAAACCCTTGTCTAATTATTAGCAGAATAAAATAAAGATATAACACGGACAATAAAAAGTCATATGTCAGACTTTTGTGACCAGAATGTACACAAAATAAACTGATAGTCTCCTAATAAAATAAACTAAAACAATATTCGGTTATTCAAGAGAATTTTTTTCACCAGAGTTGAGATTAACGTCTTCAGTGGATATTCAAGATGCTGAAAAATTTGCAAAAATCTGAGTAGCATCGACCACTGCAAAAGTTAAAGGAAATAAAAAACAACAACTTTTGCATAAATTTTAACCAAGAAACAGAATTGAAGTCCGTGACGTAAGGAAGTCAAGTATTGTCACTGAAACAAAAACACCTGGGACAACACCACAGATGTTTCATTAAAGAAGTACTCAGTATCTATTGACCTACTACACCTTCTTCCAGGGACAGGTTTTAAATTTGGCAAAGACTTATAACACGAAAGTTCAGGAGCTTCCATCATACTTCGAAACTAAATCGAAACATGTTCTCGTTACAAAGTTTGTCGAAGCAACTGGCACAGTAATCTTAGTTCACTACGTACCTCTCAAGTTAGCGCAACTGAAACGATTTTTGTGCATTTGTTCTGCTAGAATATGTTCTTGGAAGCCATAATTCAATTACAACAGAAGGTCTGTGTAAGTATCATGTAGCCCAAGTTTGACTTCGTCATCGCTCACAGGAGTTATTAGAATGAAAACTTCAGTATGCCAATAAAGTGTTATTAGTGATATAATGATGAAGAAAGTACTACCCAGAACAGCAGAGAATAGAGCAAACCACACAATAGAAAATAATAATTATTAAACTGCTTAAATAACATCAAATTATCACAGCATCAAATTAAGTATAACAAAAATAATTTTGGGATATTTAGGTTACAAAAATGATATCATAAAATGAAACTCCCAAAACCTGTTAAGGAGAATATCTACAAAGAGATGCGAAATATTAAAACTGATAGATAATAAACTGATTATGTAACCGCTAGAAACGTTAAAAAATAATTGATATTTTTATTATATTTTTTATATATGAAAAAAATATGTATCTATTAAAGTTTTACTATGTTGTTATTTTCTTTGTCTACCGGTGAGACAGCGGTAAGTCTTAGGATTTATAACGCAAAAGATAAAAGCAGATAACTCGATGTGGAAGAAAAAACAAAACACATACACAGATGCTCTTCCCCCATCTTTATTTATATATGATCAGAGTAACTAAATACATCAAACAGTGTTAAAGTTCCTCATATCATATATTGTATGAACGAACTATTTTTAAAGACACTGACGTATGCCACAACTACTATGCAACACCATTAATGCACGATTCTTTTACACATTGTGGGGCCTGGCATAGCCAAGCGCGTAAGGCGTGCGACTCGTAATCCGAGGGTCGCGGGTTCGCACCCGCGTCGCGCTAAACATGCTCGCCCTCCCAGCCGTGGGGACGTATAATGTGACGGTCAATCCCACTATTCGTTGGTAAAAGAGTAGCCCAAGAGTTGGCGGTGGGTGGTGATGACTAGCTGCCTTCCCTCTAGTCTTACACTGCTAAATTAGGGACGGCTGGCACAGATAGCCCTCGAGTAGCTTTGTGCGAAATTAAAAAAAACAAAAAACTTTATACATTGTGTCGCATAGTGTGGCTTAGTGATAAACGTGCTGGTGCCAGGATACGAGACGCTGAGAATGCGTTACACAAATGATACCCAATCCCAGTTCGTTCAAGTAACTGAACAAAACCTGACTGGCTGCTCTTTCTCCAGTTAGTTGTTCAAAACTAGATATATCAATACTTGAATTCTACGGGTTCGCTAACCTGGCCATTTAGCTCATGTGAAGACGAGGTGTAATTAATGTTAAAATGCCAATATTTTTATATAGATATGAATAACTTGGAAAAACTGTGAATGTGTTCAAAATTATGTTATTTTCTCCATGTTCAAACACCTGGATAAATGTTGTTCTGAAATCATCTCTATAGTAGAAAAAGTCTTATGTTCAAATGTTGAGGCAATAGTAAATATTAACAAAATAACATCGTTATTATTACTTGTTTATGTTTAAATCATAATGTTTTAAAATCCCGTATCTGGCCTACGCTTCTGCACGGTTAAAATATTTATTAAATCTAGAGAGAACTTTGTTTGTGAATGGTGGCTCAGAGTGAAGGAAAAATATGTACGATTAATTCTAGACAGTTTAGAATCGTAAATTTTTATTATGAATACTATTTTGGCCATTACTTTGCAATATACGTCACATGCATCGAGAGGAATCAACGTAGGTATTAAAATAGATGCATGACAGTAAATCCGTTACAGCTCCCTCCTTAGAAAATTAAAAATTAATGTTAGACAATTTTTGACTAAGATATATTATATATATATATACGCTGCTGGCCAAAATCTTGAGGCCAATGAACATAAAGAAAAAATATGCATTTTGCGTTGCTAGACTCAATCAATTATTTGAGAAGAGCTTCGAAACAGCTCGGTTACACTTTTCTGAGAAGCACCAAACATGGGACGTAGGTTTTGTTTTATGATGAGAAAAAATTAACCTGGGTGGCTCAGATGGCTTCTGTCGTTATTGGCACAATAAGGATATCCCACCGGAGACATTTTCTACACGACACAGTGGAGGAGGTTCCATCGTGATCTGGGGTGCTTTCTCCTTCCATGGAACAATGGAGCTTCAGGTTATACAGGGGCGTCAAACATTGGCGTGTTGTAGAGAGCATCTTTATTGACTGAAGGCCCTCGCTTGTGTGGAAATGACTGGATCTTTCAGCAGGAAAACGCTGCAATCCACAATGCCCGTAGGACAAAGGACTTTTTCATGGCGAATAACGTTAAATTTTTGGACCATTCAGCGTGTTCGCTCAAACTGAACCCCATTGTAAACGTTTGGGTGGGATGGCAAGGGAAGTCTATAAAAATGGGCGTCAATTCCAAACAGTGCATGATCTTCGTAAAGCCATCTTCACCACTTGAAATAACATTCCAGCCAGCCTTCTGCAAACCAAAACGAATGTTTGCAGTTATTCGCAATGACGGCCGTGCAACTCGCTACTGAGGCCTCTTGTTGGGCATTTCCTACCTGTTTAGGGCTTTTTTTGGTTTGGTCTTAAACTTTTGACCAGTTAATATTGAGGCTAATTTCAGAGCGTTCACATTTTCCATATTAAATGCTAAAAAGTTGTTTATATTTATTTTATCTTTCATTATTTTCATTTTTCCAAGCTCTTCTCAAATAAGTGGTTGAGTCTAACAACGCAAAATGCATATTTTTTCGTTATGTCATTGGCTTTAAGATTTTGGCCAGCAGCGTATATACCTATATGTGTGTGTGTGTGGCTCAAATTGTTCTTTTGTCTAAGTATCAACACAAGTTTCAAGAAACGCCTAAATTAACAGCATATACTACAATAAAAACAGTATTTCGACTAAAGGTTTATGTTTGGTATGCACAGTCGACCAGATAAGCCCTGGCATTGAGCAAAATGCCTCATCTGCAGTAGCACACAGCACAAAAGATGCGGGTGAGATGCAATTATATTCTTCTTGCCGAAAACTGTATAAGGACAATAACTAAAGCAGTTTACAAATTATACATATATATTTTACATACGTATTAGTATACGTAATAAGTAAATTTGACAAAAACAACAAGATAAATGTGTACAATACATATCCAAGTTTCACCTTATTTATCCCATTTATTTATCTTAAGCACATTACAAATTCTACACAAACGTTATGGTGAGCACAATTTTTAAAATGTCAGAAGACCATTGATAATCATTATTTACAAAAAAAGTTATGTAAGGTTCCAATTTTGTAACCAGTTGGTATTCTCTGAAATTATTCATAAGTTGAATTCGCTATATGAGGATTAAGAAGATAAACCTGAACTTAAAACTCAAAATATACTGAAGTAACTGAAAATTATATTTCACTATCAAATTATCCAACATTTTTGAAGCTTTAATAAACTATTTACATTTAAAACTAAAACGTTCAGTCTTATTTAGTGATTAATACATTATTATTATTTTTATCAACAATTTTGTCAAGTTTCAACAAAAGTATAGGATAACATTTCTAGATAAAGTAATTGACGCATTTGCTCTACTTTGATGAAATAATTTTGTTTTTTTATTTTAGACTTCAAGTAATTAGCTAAATAATAGCAAACGTTTATGACAACAATGATAAGGAATAACGATTATAATCATAGCTATACATTATGCCTTAGTTTAGCATATTTGTTTCAGAAATAGAATAAAACAATAAGAAAAATAGAAGATAATACGAGAAGAAATAAAAGTGTATTTGTTAACGTATTTGTTATTGTCATCTTAGATAATTTAAAAGTTTATTTTTTTACACTGGGTGTTACTCGTTGTCAAATTTTCAACAAGAAAGATGACAAAATATGTTTAGTTTTTATTAGGTTTGATATTTATGTAAAATTAAATTATTATAATTAAATTTTCATATTTTGCTACGCATTTTTGGCTTCTACTATCATAGTACTGTTTATTGTCTCAAGATGTCATTGTCTAAACTTATCTTGACAATCATTTTCCCTTTATATTTAACAAGATTTAACTTAGTTTCAGTATACATAGAAAGGGCATGATAACCACCACAAATGCAATATATAAAATGGCTCCAGCATCATGCATAACTCCGTTCAAATCTTTCAGAACTGATAACTCCGTAAATAATTTACGACTAAACACGTAATGTAGTTATTCAAAATCAACCAGTACAGCAGTTGGTAACTTCGGTACACAAAACGTCAGTATAACTTCGTAGGTTATGCACTGACATCCTTGTAACTTTCCAAACAGATACTTCTCAGTTAGAACACGATACCCCATGTTTAATGGTTCTGCATGTGCGTTACCAACTGGAACAATAAGGGAAATTCCAGTGTTCATTCACGTTCCTCAATGTAAGATTGAAATATGACCTTCTACTCCCTTAGCTGGAAGATATTTATTAACTTTTGAGAATACTCTTTATCACTAATTTAAATGGTAGTAATAAGAACAAAATTCCTTAAATGTATTATAAAGATGGCTGAAAAACTTTCTTTGTTAACTTGAAGATGACCTAAGAATGTTCAAACGTTGTTCCGTACTTTAATTTAATTGAAGTTTTAATGCCAATACCAGTCATCTTTAGAAAACATTTTCACTTCAAGTGGGTTTCTCGTCAACATGAAAAGTCCTTAAGGATTTATCTAAGGTCAGCTGGTTATATTAACTATCTCTTGAGTTCTACATTCTTGATGAATAAAAAGAATTTCTAATTTCATCTTAGACTCAGAAGACTTATGTGTGATAAGTGAGTCAGCCAATGTTGTAATTTATTTTTAAAAGAAATTTGTAAATTTTAAGAATAAGGTCGGAAAGAAAATGTTTGATATTTGTCAAAAATACCTGTTTCAATCCAACAATTTTTAATCTTTATATCTTTCGTTTCTAGTCGCGGCACAGCAGCTCATAGAACGGCTCTGAGTTTTCTGTTTTGTTTTTCAAGTACAAATTTTAGTATACATCTGAGATTTATTTACAGTTTTGAACATAGGAGGTCAAACCCTTTCGATTGATGTATTCAACCTCGCCAAAGGTCTCATAAATGAATTTACTCTAATCATGCTTAAAATAATTTCAATTTGACGGTAGGCTGGTAGAGATCCTGATTGTTAATAAAATTGAATCGGTTATAAACTCGACCACAAAAATATAGGTAATATAAAGGAAAAAAAAAGTCTCTTATCTTGCCTAAAAAGTATGTCAAGTGCGTCAGCGAGAGATGACTGTTTAATTTCAGTTCTTTAAGTATACTGCAGTGGTGTAACTATTAATACTTCGACTATTCATACTTATTAAACTGTATGTATACTTTAAAGTAAATAAACCTGATTTTTGGGCACCTTTCGTAAAAGTAAAAACATATGTTTTCATCATTACGAGAACACTTTGGTCGGACATAGCTAAGTGATTAGTGTGCCTAACTGCACTTTAAAAAAATACTCTCACATTGGGGCCTTTCGAACGTTAAGCTAATGGTCATATTCCATTATTTGACTGGAGAAGCGCGAGAACTGGTGGTGGTGCTGTTTACTCGCCGCGTTCTTCCAGCGAGTAAGTTAAAATTAGGGATGTATATAGCCCAGATAATGATCTTTTTCGTTTAGCTGAAGATAACCGAAAAAAGGTCGAAACGTTGTTCTCTGTTTTATTAGTAAAAGTGTTAATACCCATACCAATTGTCCCGAGATATATTGAAGCTTTGTTATCCTATAATAAACGTTTTAGATTTAATTTGTATAAAAAAATCCATAATGTGCCCGCCCGTCTGTGGCCAATATTTCTGTTGTTTTTCTTTATGCTTTGATGTTAATGTAACAGTATTTATTTCATATCGCCTAAGTACATCAATTAGAAGTTACAAGAAAAAGATTTACCATTTTTAGTTACCTTTCTTATGTTCAAAACTATTACATTTAATTACAAACAGTTATACCTTTATTTCAGAAAAGGTGTGAAATATTGTACATACAATGCTCTATCTATGTACTTATATTTCACAGTAAACCGGAAATACTTAATAAACTGTAGAACGTCTGAGTAAGAACAGAACCTGCATTTACTAACTATACACTGAACAAGCACTACAACTGAGCACTCTTAAAAGGCATGATAGTTCTAAAACACACACAAACATAAGGTTTGTATTGAAGAGATAATTACTCTTCAATAATGATACTCAAAGATACAAACAGAGAAAAACTATGTCCACACATGAATCGTTTAATTATAATCTTAGTAAATACATAGCATGAGCTTACCAAATATGTAACATCAGCCAGCTCATTCATCAAAGACATTTTTTAATTTCAAATCTAACCTTAATCAACTTAATGATAAAGCCTTAATGGCCAGTTTCAATGTTATATCCCTATTTACATAAGTCCCAACCACTGAAGCCTGCAATATAGCCTTAGAACTCTATATCCGAGACCCTAATCAATCAATAGGCATTCCAAGCAACCAATTAGCAACCCTTATAGAATTCACCACGATGAAGACAAACTTCATGTTCAACAACCACAACTATAGACAAACAATTAGCCTAAGCTTGGGCAATCCAGTATCACCAATTCTAGCCAATATTGTTATGACACAAGTTGAAACACAAGCAATTAACACAGCATTACATCCACCACTATACTGGTACAGATATGTAGACGACACGATTGCGGGACTCACATCTACAGAACACACACTTAATTTTCAATCACATTAACTCTATACATCTCAACATTATCTTCACATGTGAACAGGAAGAAAGCGATCAAATATGATTTCTTAACCTCAAAATTACAGGGACCGATATATAATTTAAAACAAGAACCCACCGAAAAATCACTTATACTGGACCATACATTCCTTGGGACTCAGCACATGAAACAAAACAAAAACTCAAAATACTAATAAACCAAATAAACACAGCCATAAAGCAATGCTCACCACACAAAATTAACAACGAATTACACAAAATAAAACAATACTTCATCAACATCAACAAGTTTCCTCCATAAACCGTAGAAAACATTATACTCACACATCTAGAGAAAAAGCAAAATCAACCAACAAAAGTAAATATACTACACGATTCAAAATATCACGAAACCATATACTGCTGCATACCTTATATTCCCGACATCAGCAGAAAAATAACCAACATTTGGTAAAAACTAGTAAAATATGAAATTCCAGTTAATACCAAATTTATTCAAAAACCAGGCACAAAACTAAGGTCTATACGATGTAAAAACTACATTGACAAACACCACACCAACATTTTTATAAAATACAATGTCATAACTGCCACGACTTTTATACTGGAGAAACAAGTAGAAAAATGGAAACCATATTCAAAGAACACAAAAAGTCACCTTCAAACGTTTCGAACACTGCAAATGAAATAACCACAACATAACCATAGAAAACACCCAAATTCTAAACAAAGAAACAAACATAAAGAAACGCAAAATTAAAGTTGCCTTACTTATACAACTCAAGCCCAAAATAAACCAATACAAAGGAACAACAATATTAGATTGCAAACTAGACTAATGAACAGCCCGCAATGCATTCAGACTAATGATTTTAAATCAGCAGAAACCAACGGAAATAAATTTCTCTTAGTGTAAATACATATTATTCATTTAGTTCAACTTCATGACTATTTCGAAGTAGTATGTGAAATATGTATTTTTATAAGAGTACAAGCTGAGGTACCCCTCCTTTGTCTGGGTTATGAACTTAAACACAATTGTGGGTGGATACTATGATAAATAACACAAAACCTCTAATTTTCACATAATTTATATATAACATAAAGTATTATTACAGTATTTGTTATTACCTCACCGAACGTTTTGTACACGCTTCAACAAATGAATGGGTATATACGTAAAACATTCTGTACACTTTACGATGGTCATGGTGACTTTGTAGGAAGCGGTACGAGCCAGATTAGTGAGAGTGAGTGTGCTTTCTGTAACCCACTTTCTACACCTAACTCTTAATGTCCTTCCACAGTGTTTCACATGATTAATTAACTGATATTCATTTTTTGTTGAAGTTTTTACGGGTCAAAGTTCAAAGGTCACGGGTCAAAGTATGAAGTAGATATAACTCAAGAAATGGCTTTTCGTATTAGTCATATCAATAATAACAATAATAATGGTGTAAGGGCTGTAAATCAACATTAATGTGCCTCTCGTTCCTAACTGTCATCTCACAAAAGTTGGTTCAGGTTGGCCCAGAACCTAGAAATAGTTAGGTAAGGTACAAACAGAGAGACACGCATATTTTTGTGCTTTACATATATAGAAAAATGTCGTTGTTGATGTTGTTTTTGAATAAAGAAAAAAGCAACACAATAGGTTATTTGTGCTCTGCCTACCACGGTTATCGAAACCCAGTTTTTAGCAGCGTGAGTCCAAACATACCACAATGCCTCTGGGGGGTGGGTGGAAATATGTCAAACGTACTCTTTTCGTAACGTAGTTAACTGCAACACAACGGTTACAACCACTGTTATAAGTTACGTTTGCTAAACCTCATGTTGATTAAAATTACAGACAATATTTGCAACACATATGATCAAAACGCTATCAAATTTCAAAAGAGATTACTTGCAGAACATGCAACACCATATATCTTGAACAAACATCATCACTATGTTGGGCAATTCCAAACGACCCTAAACAAACTTTCAGCAATGATAATTTTTTATCCTCATGGAAAAGGACTTCAATTACCCATCGTTTCAACTAGCCTGCCCATTTTATTTGTGGCACGATCTCTTAGATATTGAGAATGGATTTAAGCCTATAGTAAGTAAATTAAAAACATTTTTAGTTTTCTGTCCTTGTGGCGTTAACATAAATAATTAATTGCACAATAATTTATGATTTTCGCATCTATTTTTGCATCACATCGACTAGTACATACATCCTTTTAGGAGAAAGTTATAAAAAAATTGTTAGCTTAACAAATAATACTCATGAGAGGATTAATAAGTAATATGATTAATCGCACTATATAAGAACAATACGTGTAGTGTCGCTGCTTATTTTGGCTGTAGCGCCACGTTATATATATAAACAATATACGCATACCTTTTAATAAACAAAATATACAGTTACATGAAATATTTCATAAAAACGAAGGGAAGCATTAAAAACAGCCTAACTAAATCTTTAATGATAAACAAATTATCAAATTAAAGCATAAAACTTTTATTCACAAGAAAAAGTTTAAATAACTGTAGTGGGTTGAACACTTTTTTTTTGTCCGTAGAACTATCGACTTTAATACATACTTTTAGCTTTCAGAGGCTCACACAGTGCCTTGCAATCGTGAAAGCTACGTCACAGGAAAAATATTCGTAATAAAACTTTATTGAATCAAGAACAGATGATTCTCTCTACAGCCTAGCTTATATGTAAATATACCTACTTGGGTTTACTTCAAGAGATGAAAAACGTCTTTTAATATTTTACTTTATTTCGTAGTTTTTTGATCATGCACGTTGTTAATGTTTTATTTCTCAAAGACAAATACTAATTAATAATTGAATTATAATATTTGTATTAAAAAGATTAAGATAGTTTTGCAAGATAGCGATTTGTAGAAATTTTGCAAACTGTTACTCTTAGTTTATTTTCATTGTAGTATTTATAATATCTCGTTGTGTTTGGTCACTAAGACTGGTTGAGTTATATATATATATAATTTTCTAGTGTTTTAGAATGATATACGGTACCTGTAATATCTCATTGTTTGTGCTTCTAAGATTTTGACATTCAGTGCAGAAGTTTTCTATCAGTTATGTTTGTAATATCTGGTTTAGATGTTGCTATTTTAACATACATCTACACAGTAAGCTATCTGCGCTCTGTTCGAACCCCTGCTTTTAGCAGACGAGATATCTCATTGTACTTTTAATACTTGAAAAAATCTTCCTCTTAAAATCCCGTTGTATTTATCCATTAAAATTTTACAAAAGTAGTGTTTTTAATGATATTTTATATACTTTCGCTGGTACAGCGGTAAGTCTACAGATTTACAACGCTACAATCAGGGGGTCGATTTGCCTTGGTGAGCTCAGCAGATAGCTCGCTGGGGCTTTCCTAAAGGAAAAACACAAACACTAGCTGGGGTATCGTACCCTGAACGGAAGTTGCGTAAATGCACGATTAATGAAATGTTATCTTAGGACATTAAAAGTTGTTTCCTTTATATATAATTTTTTTAAAAATCCGAAACGCCAATAAAAATAGCAAAACACAAAATATGAAGCCATAAATTTGCATGTATCTCCTCATGGATCCAACAAACTTTCATGCCAACTTTGATGAAAATCCATCAAGAGAAGCGAAGTAGTGGTAAAAAAACCGCAAAATGCAAAATTAAAAATTTGTTTGTATTTCCTCATGGACTTAATGAACTTTCATACGAATTTTGGTGAAGATTCACCCATACTCTGCGAAGTATTTATGTGGACATACAACAAACAGTACTATTACATGTATATATAGATGGCGCCAGTGCATTAGATCCGCGTGTGACTTACTCATGGCGTCTCATCTGAACCTTGAGAATGGAGAAAAATAACGTTCTCCGTGACGGAAAAAGGAGGCGAAAATCGTGATCCCTATTGCATGTCTACATGCAGACAGGATAAAACTTTTGCGAAATTAGGGGATGCATATCACATGATAAAAAAGTTTTCCAGTATCATATAAGAAAGAGTTTCATTATAGTAAGATGATCATGATTTCTCATCGTATGCATCAAGCGTTTAAAATCCAAGTGCCAGTAATTATAAAAATTGAACTCGGCACACACCGCTTTTGGAGTTTACTGGAAAAAAAATAGATTCGTAAACAGTTGTACACAAATATTAATAATGAAATCATTAAAGCGTTATTTATTTTATTCATGATAAGTCAAGAGGAAAAATTTATATTTCGTAGTGAAATTCCAGTATAGTTTGTATATCTTTTCTAAGTAGTACAAAAACGATTAAAAATAAACACATTTCTGGAAATTACTACATATTCTGTTGTGTAGAGTGAGTTTTTTTGTATTGTGAAACACGTTTCAGATTTATGAATACAATTATAAACACACATTTCACAGTAAAGTTTGATGTATGTTATACTGTTAAATACTTCCAGCTTAGCTATATCTCTAATGTGTACAATTTGTTAATTCAGAAAAAGTAAAAGATATATTTAAACTTTATAAGTAAATATTAATATAATATTTTTATTGCTTTATTAAAGTTACAGCTTCTGACGGCAAAATTTTAACTAGTTAATTTATTATTAGTCCTGTAGTTTATTAGCGATAACTCTTAAAATGTATACTACTGGGACTCGATTCCCTATGGTTTACAGAACGCAGACTGCATATGTTGTGTGTTTTCTTGTAGCAAAGCCATATCGGGCTATCTGCTGAGCCCACCGAGGGGAATCGAACTGCTGATTTTAGCGTTGTAAATCCGTAGACTTACAGCTGTACTACCGGGGTGCTGTTTATTATATAGTTTTACATGAAAACAAAAAAACAAACAAACCAAAACACCTTATTAGATGGCTTGTCACAACCAGTTGATTAAGGCACTCGATTCGTAATCTGAATGTCGCCATTTCAGTCGAAGAGCGTTATAATGTTACGGTCATTGGTAAAAGAGTTGCCCAGGAGTTGGCAGCGGGGGGTTATGACTAGCTTTCTTCCCTCTAGTCTTTCACTGTTAAAATATGGACGGCTAGTGCAGCTAGCCCTCGGCCACATTTTGCACGTAGTTAAAAAAACAAATCAAATTTTATTATATCTAGCAAATTGTACAGGGTGTTCGGAAAGTCACTGTGCACTTATATATTTATTAACAGACATGTTTCAATATAGAGTACAGGAGATAAATAAGAATGACAATTATAAACAATGTTGAAAGTGACCCCGTTGGCATCAATACAGGCTTGGATTCTTCTTATTTTGTTTCTAAACATCGCTATCAGTTGCTGGCTTAAAATAGACTGAATGAATGCTGTTATCACTGCTTTCAAAACTGCACAGTGACTTTCCGAACACCCTGTATATTAGATAATTAAATCCTACGTTAAAATCATTGTTATTGAAGCAAAAATTAATTCTTGATGATGACGCATTTTCTTTCTATAGTGTATTTTATTTATGATTAGACATTCATTCCGTGAAGGGACTAAAAAACGAAAAACAAATACAAAATCAAACTATAATATTTTGCATTCATTTCACAGTTACTGTACATTTGAAACGACCAGTTCCCTTCACATTGCTAAACAATGTTAGAATTACTACTTTACAACTGCTGAAAGTATATAGATTTAAACTTGAAAGGTGCTTCATGGGTAGATTTATTTTGATCTTCACATCATTATATTATCGATTAACAAATACAATCAATACAAGTTTATGGCTTAATTTTACTAAACTATCCCACAATTCTTTGAGTCTTAACAACAGTAAAGGGTTACTGTTTTTAATATTGCTTCCTAGTGGCACAGCGGTATATCTGCGGACTCACGTCGCTAAAAACCGGTTTCGATACCCGTGTTGGACAGAGCACAGATAGTCCTTTGTGTAGCTTTGCACTTAATTCCAAATAACCAAAAAGTATTTTAATATTAGTTAAAAACCTGCAGCTCTATTATGTCTGTTAGTTTGAAACAACACTATCACTTTGAATCAGTGAAACTTTAGGCAGAATAGACATAGTAGGTTTTGAAACTTCAATGGACTGCAAATTTATCAGTTTATTACAATATAGAAAGAAGTTAAAATACATGGATTAGTCTAACACAAAAAAGTACATGTTCTTTGGCGAGCCTAAATAGTGTTAAGAGTTCATTAACTCTTATATGTCGACTGAATTTTATTGCTGTATTTTATATTAGTCCTGTAGTTTATATTTATAATCTCAAACTTTTTGATTTTTCAACACTTTGTCCTTGTTCATAATATAATTATTTTACTCTGATTAATTATGTTTATAGTTTTGCAAATACATTTAGTCCTCATATTACTCTGTTGAACCAAAAAACAGCTTTTTTCCCCATTAGTCTTTTATATTTTAAGACTAGGTGACTACGGCACACCCAATCGTCCAAGAACTTTTTATTTCTGTAGTGCCATAAAATCCAGAACCATTCCCATAGTTTAATTATGATACAAAAAAGGGTGAATCCTATAACTTTTCCTCCAACATCTGACTTTGTTTGTCATCACTCTTCCTTGTAATGAGCAAAAAGGTGTTTAACGTCGTTACGAATTGAACTAAGGAAAACTAAAAACAAACTAGTAATATGAAAAATTCTGTAAGAAAAAGTAGTTGTTAGAGTATTATGAGAATATATTAAATTAAAAGTTGAACAAGTAGAACAAGTTCGTCTCATTAGAGTGTTTGATTAAAACCAGGTAAATATCGATATTTCATAACCTATTAACTATAAGTATAATTCATTAAGAATGCCTAAATAATAACTTATTACGAACTTGTTTCATTAAACGTTAAATCAACTTGAAAATTTCGTACAGCCTACTTATCAAGTGTAAAGTGAATTTCAATGAGCTTAGAAACGGATTAAGAAAGGAAACCAGCTCATATATCTCGTTATACTTCTAATGAAAGGAAACCAGCCCATATATCTCGTTATACTTCTAATGAAAGGAAACCAGCCCATATATCTCGTTATACTTCTAATGAAAGGAAACCAACCCATATATCTCGTTATACTTCTAATGAAAGGAAACCAACCCATATATCTCGTTATACTTCTAATGAAAGGAAACCAACCCATATATCTCGTTATACTTCTAATGAAAGGAAACCAACCCATATATCTCGTTATACTTCTAATGAAAGGAAACCAGCCCATATATCTCGTTATACTTCTAATGAAAGGAAACCAGCCCATATATCTCGTTATACTCCTAATGAAAGGAAACCAGCCCATATATCTCGTTATACTTCTAATGAAAGGAAACCAGCCCATATATCTCGTTATACTTCTAATGAAAGGAAACCAGCCCATATATCTCGTTATACTTCTAATTTTGATATTTACTCTTCCTCATTCAGTAACAATCTAATATTTTTCACAACACCCAGATAATATCGATTACGTTCTCGATCGTAGCGCCTCTATATTGTAGCCAAAATCTTGAGTTTCACTACGACCATCTAGTGAAATCTTCCATAGCAAAACTCAGATTCGATGATGAATCTCCTGCAGGTTAATGTCTAATTACAAGTGAGTTGAGGGTGGAAGAAGTGTTCATTAAAAGTTGAGGCATGAAAAAAAGTTGTCATTAAAACCAGATGATGATTTACCATTACATGTACTATGTCAAGACTAGTAATGACATCGCAAAATCAAAAGGTATGACATGTTTCACTAAATTCCTCGTTAAAAATGTATTTGAGTTATAACATTACTGATATTGCCATTTCTCGGGATTTTTAGTAGCTAGCGAATTATTATTACATTTGATATTAATGTTAATTGTTCGTAAGACAATTCGAGTTTCCAAGAAATTAAATATTTACACTAAATTTAGTTTTTGGGTGAACCCCATTGTAGTGCGCTTTGGAACGTTAT
The DNA here is from genome assembly GCF_004210375.1 of Tachypleus tridentatus. Lineage (NCBI taxonomy): Eukaryota > Metazoa > Arthropoda > Merostomata > Xiphosura > Limulidae > Tachypleus > Tachypleus tridentatus. Next base: position 83,178,226 of record NC_134830.1, read on the forward strand.
ATGTACATCAAACACTTAAAATATGCAAATCAAAATAAAAAGTTCATTAACTGTTTAATGAGTAGAATCTTTACAACTACACCCTAGCGGCAGAAAGAAATGTCTGCAGACTTACAACACTGAATTTCGATATCCTTGTAGGGAAGAGTACATATAACTTTGTGCTTAACTTTAAACAAACAAACCCTTACAAATTTTTGAAATGTGGCATAAAATGCTACCTTGTGAACTGTTGCTTGCGCTATTAATTACTAATCGTTGTATTCATACCTTATTGATTGAAATAAGAGAAAAGGTGAACATTTCCTAAAAAATAGATTTTTCGTAGAAGCATTGAACAAGGAAAGTATACTTATTGTGCAGGCATGAAATGTAATGTTTTTATATATCACATTCATACCCTTTATTGATAAATTAAGTATAATATTTACAAATTACATCAGTAAAGATATAATCAAACATTTACGTACAATCCCAATGAAAGTCTTGTTCTTGTTGTAAAGATAGTACTTTTATTTAAAATTGCGTTCTGTGATAAATATATGGTTGTTGCACATTTCTTAGTTATTTTCCTAATTGTCTAAATGTTGAATACCCAAAGTGTGAAATTTTTTATGGATTGTTGTTTGTAGTGCCAGTCAGTAGACGCGACATTGTATTGATTATTTAGGTCACATATATTGATACATATGTTTATTAATAATATGATAATTCAATTACTTTATCTGTCAAACGCAGTTATTTTACTACTGACACACCCGTGAAATTGTAATATGTTTGCTAGTACTCCATTAATTGAAATTGTCAAGCAAAAATATTAGAGAAACTAAAATAATATTAATCACCAGATCAGGATAGTTTTCATTAGTAGATATATAAAACTGTCAGAAATACCATATTTATATTAGTAATATGACTGCTATAACGACTGAATAAAATTTCGTAGCTTTCTACTAAACTAAATTAATAATACGTAACTTTCAATATCGAATTTGCAGTTCAGTATTTTTATTTTATTTTATTTTTTTGCATACATCCTTATTCAGTAGCCTTTGAATACTTTTTAACCATTTGAATCTGATAGGAACTCAGCATATATTTCAAATGTACGTTTAGTATTTGTGAGTTCCGAAGCTGCCAAGACCTTGTTAAGTATGATACTGATTCATTAAAGAACTAGTGGAAAGGGTATGAGGCTGTTAAAATACCAATTATTGCAACTTTAAAATACCACAAAAATATAGACAATAGAATTATCGTATGAAGTTAATAATTATTTTTTGCAATAATACTTTAATATACTTTTAATAGTTATTGTTTTTTATAATCGTTAATTTTATGTACTTTGGTCTAACGGATTTAAATAACATCTGGTAAATAAAATCATTTAACCTCTCAATCGTGATTATATATATTTTAGGAGTGTTAAGTTGTTTACTATATTACTTACAAGTTGCTTTTGTTGTTAATATATAATTTAATCATTTATTTCAGTTGCATAGAATGTTGCATTGCTCTTTATAAATAAGTATGTTAATTACATTAAGAAAGCTGTCTTCTGTAATAGTTACAGTAATTTCTTTCTTTGTGTTTTTGTTTATCATGCAAAGATTTTTTTACCTATTATGTACTTTCATTATTTCTTTTCACATCCTTTAAAATGTTATCTGTTATCTAGCATTACTACTACTGATTAATTATTCTGTAAACAATACTCTGTTATTTTTATAAAAAAATATGATAATAGTTACGAATCTGGAACACAATAAGTGTAACTCGAGATATTTCTTGGCAACAGTAGTTGATTCAGCATACATCAGATTTCTTCCTGTGTTTACATCCTCAATTAATCTGTAACTTCCTGAAGTAAAGGAGTAATTCCGTTTGGTACTCTGATTAGTAGGTAAAACATTTCTTAGAAAATGTGAAATATAAGAGTTATAAGCAGTGGACTATTTAAGTAGGGGCTAAAGAAAGCTCATCCCAGGGTTCGTGGACCTCCTTTAAGACGATAATAATATATAGTTTAAGGTTATATCCAGTGGCGGATTAAAGGATGTGTGGACCTAAGGGCTAACAATTTTTGTGAGTACAACAGCGCCGTAAACACTCATATTTATTACATCAAAAGCCTTGTTGTATGGCGTATGTTTCATAATCAAACTGGTCATTAAGCTAAGTATGTTTAGAAAAACAGTATGCTTTATACAGTTTTCGCGTTTTCTTTTTTGTTAAATTCTACAAATTTAAACTCGTATTGTAATAGGACCTTAATTATATGTTATTACTTGTCTGTATTAATTATTATATTACAGTTTCATGGCAATTTGGCTTTTGTTTTCTGTTCTTTTTGTCGATGATTAAGAAATTATTTATCAGTTTTTGTATACGTGTTTATTGATAGTATCACTGTTTGTAAGTATATATATTTATATTATTATTATTTTTCTAAGTTGTAATTGATCAATGTAACATCTTTTTAAAGTGTGAAGTTGGAGAATTCATATCTTGTTTGGAGAAGTATTTTCCTAGGCTTAAGATTAAGTTCAAAACCTATGAAAACTTCTGAACAAAAATTAAAATAACCAACCATTCGCTAAATGTATGTTCTCAAGGCAGTTTTATATTTTTTTCTTAACGTTTTCCCAACAAAATTGTGAAGTAATTTCATGGCTAAATGCTCATTTTCAAAGACTAGTATTTTCTTCTTAAATTACTTGAGAGCAGGATGTTATGGTGGTGATCTATTCTCAATTGTATTAAGTTTTCGTGAGTTCGTTCAATTTCACAGGATCACAATATCTGTAAAACTCTCTGACCTATGGAAAACAAAGAACGAAACAAATGTCTTTTCAACAGCTGATTTAAATTATAATGACATCACAGAAGTTTAAGAGAGATATTACGTCTGTTGTTATTCCTCTATGATTGAACCTTTTAAAAAGAGGGCATTTTGATCTTGCATAACAATATTCATAAACTTTTTTAGCCCTAAAAAGTTTCAATATATCTTTTATCATACACTTAGTAAAACTACAAATATAGTCAGGCGTGTTTATGTTACTGAAGTTAATATATCGCTTCATTATTACTTTGAAACTAAACAATCAATGGACGAAATGAACTTCTCTGGAATAAAACTACAATGGGGTACTAATCTCCATAAATCTTTGTATATCTTTGTAACAAAACAGTACAGTATACATCTTAGGAAATTACTATAGACACCTGTATTAAGTAGTTTATAGTTCACTATGTTAATTTATTGAACGATATACAAAGTTGTTGTTTTTTTTTAATAAAAAACTATTGAATTTTTTTGAATTTTTTCTTCTTTCTCTTGGTAAGTGGATACATTTTTAATTTCAGGAATATTATATGGTAAGTAGATATTTCAATATTAAAATTCATTCTATCTTTACAGATTTACGTACTTATAAAAATGTTGTTTTTTTTTTAAACAAGGTAAGTTATACATAGCAAAGTTTCTTTTATTAAAGCTAAAATCGTGTAACAAAAATAGAAATAAAGATGTAAATATCAATAACAATATTGCTTAATTAAAGTGGATAACAAGTTTAAGTTGAATTACTGAAAAACGTTTCAGAAATAATAAAAATACAAATATACAACGAAAACTGTTTACTTAATCAGTTAAAGTACTGAATGACGTATGTTTAAAAAATTAACTGTCATTAAATCAAAAAAATAATTGTAAAAGAGACGCCAAATATACATTCTATGCTGAGAGCAAACGGTTGTTGTAACAACTATCAGGTTTAGTTTGAATTTCGCGCAAAGTTATACGAGGGCTAGTTGCGCTAGCTGTGATAAGCTTCAATTTATACATACAAAGCATACATCTTTCTTGCTTCATCAAAACAGTCGAATACTCCAGTCATGCACATCTATGATTATTCTTTAACATGAACACTAAAAGAAGGAAAAAATTGGTTTGGTTTGTTTTGAATTTATCGCAAAGCTATTTGAGGGCTATCTGCGCTAGTCGTCCCTAATTTAGCAATGTAAGACTAGAGAAAAGTCAGCTAGTCATCAACACCCACCGCCAACTCTTGAGCTACTCTTTTACCAACAAATAGTGGGATTGACTGTCACATTATAACGCCCCCATGGCTCAAAGGGCGAGCATGTTTGGTGTGACGGAGATTGGAACCCGCGACCCTCGGATTTCGATTCGAGTGTCTTAACCACCAGGCCATGCCAGGCCAACAACTCTCAGACGGGAATCATTAAATAACAAAACCTAAGCAAATTTTTGCAGCTTCCAAAGTTAACAAACCAAAGGCAGCATCATATTTTACTTGAACATTCAAAGTTTATTAGTATATATCTGTATTTTTCTCATATTACTATATCTTTGTATTTTCTCAGTAGGAAATTTTAAAGTAAAATGTATGGTTTTATATGAAGCGTTTGAAGATTCAAAGTAACAGTGAATGTTTATCCTAATAAAAGTCTGTAAATTCACGTATTTTCACTTCTCTTTAGTTACTCACTAGATTTACGCACTTTACAATATCCGTGAGTTTCTCAGAAAGTCTTTAGTTGGAGTATAACTTTCTCACAGCCAAAAACTCAGTTGTTGTTGTACCAAATTAACTGACAAGCTCAACTCTTTATTTAATTAGTTAACTTCCTCTGCTTATAATAATTAAAAAGTTCAAGTCTCAATTTAACCTCACATGATGAGAGACTGTATCTCTCTAAAGCGAAGATACAATCATTCTGAACGCTTGAGTTTACTTATCAATAGACTGATACCACGACTCAAATGCGTTCAATGGCTAACTTACTACAATAAAACAGTTTAGTATTATTAAAATTACTATAGTACCACAATAAGTATCTATAGTTGTACAGTTAGTCTGTGCTTGAACACTCTTTGTGATTTATTGTACCTGTGGTTTCACAGTATCAAACCTGCAGTTTCACTGCATTAAAAAATAGTTTTTAACGAGTTTTAAGTTACTTAAGCTCTTAATTGCCTATTCTTCATATAAACTGTTTGCTATTTCATAAAGTTTTGCTGTTACACAATAGCATTTAATAGTTTTCATAGGTGTACTTTTCTAGAGAGTATCTGCAATTTCCCTTCAGGTCTGGTTTACCACAGTAGAGTAAGTATAGGTCTGGTTTACCACAGTAGAGTAAGTATAGGTCTGGTTTACCACAGTAGAGTAAGTAAACTCAACATGGCTGTAGTTTCTTTGTTACTTACCTGCAGTTTGATACCAAAACACCAATACATTTATGTAATATTACTTTATAACTTCTTAAGAAAGGTAATTTGTTAGCTCACTTGGCTAAATTATTTCCTGGGTATGTTTTATTAGTAGGGTGAGGGCACAGATTACTTACGTGATTTTAGCAGTTACCTTGGTGATTAAGTAATTAAATAGCCACCTATCCTTTTCATAGTTCTAAATTTATACTTGAGGATGGAGTTTCTTTCGGACTAAAAGCTCGACTCTGCTCATGAACAAGTTGAAATTACATCTAACTAAAGCAGTCCAGCAAGTAACACGAAGACTCAATAGTTACACAGTATCTAATTAACAGTGTAGTTGCCAAGTAACCTTATGCTTCAAGTAAGTGTCTCGATTACACAGAAAATGTTTACATGTGGTCCCTCAAAAGTGTGAAATTTTCAAAATATACCTGTACTTCATAGTACATGTCTGTTGTGTTATAGCAAAAGTATATTATTTTCCAATAATATTGTTTCAAACTAAGTGTAATGATTTCATAGTTTTTATTTTTTTATTATGAAATATAGAACATATGGATTATATAGCTTTCCCTGTAGTCTGTAGACTTATGTAATATGAACTCTTACCGTCCTTTTCTCAAAAGCACTAAGAGATCTTAATCTTTTCATACAATATGATCCTTTTAATCTTAAAAGGATTGTTACTATTGTTACTCAAAAACTATATTTGGGAAATTGAAGCAAGGGTAAAAATGTGTTAAGAATTTGGCATTCTTTATAATGAGATTACAAGTTATTCACAAATTAATATCTACTCTTATCTCAATTATGTTTCAGTTTAGATTTAATTGAGAATTTATAATCGGTACACATTCATATTATTTTGCTTATCTTGTAGATGTTAGTTTTTAAACTGTTTTTAATAAATTCGAAACTACCTAGCATTGAATTCTATTGATTTAGTCCAGGCTTCAAATTAACAATTGCCTAATTACCTTGTTTCAAAGTTTTCAATAGTACAACCAGTGCCAGGTAATTGGTACTGGTATTTGTTAACTTGTAACTTGATCAGTAAGAAGTTTAACTGTGCTTGCTTGAATATTCTTTTTGGGAATTTTTTTCTACATCAAACCAAATTTTCAATTATCTTTACGCCCACGTGATATGACGATTATAGCAATGATTCAGTTGAATTCTAGGCTTTCTATTAATCATAAATTTAATGGGAGTTGGTTTCAGAAGAATCTGTTGGCATATTGTAAATTAAAGCCTGTCAGAAGTAGTCGTGTAAAGTAGTTTCTCAATTTTTATTCTTTGTTCTTTAGCCCCATAAGATTAAAAATAAAGCTTCTGAATATTGATGACGAAATTATAGAGAATATTTTACGTCACATTCCATAGTTTTCTTTGGAGTAGACAAAAAATTCAATAGAAGAGATGGCTCTAGAACAAATATCCAAATTTTTACACTAGGAGAACTAGAGTTTGTGTTTGAATATCTTTTTACATAATTATTAGCTTAAAACTTATATAATAAGCAAAGCTTGTTCATATAAGATGATAGTTGATTAAATGGTTTAATTAAATTTCAAATTTAACTCAATAAAATGTCGTTACATGTGCAGTTTGTCCCGCCCACGTGCTCAGGGTCAACCACGCACTCCTCTACCTAAAGGCAATCAGTCACGTAGGCACATTCACGTTCTCTTCCAGAGTGTGAGAGTTACCAGTATTCCATATTTCATTTTATTACCGATTTTCACAGTAAGGTTCACTTATTGACTGAAGTATGAACTTAAAACTACCACATCAAACATTTAAACTTTTGAAAAGACATTACTGAAATACCAGAGGAAGAGTTCGGTCAAAACTCCAAATATAGTACATGTAATAGCAGATATTTTTCTCTACATATAATATACTAGAAACCAGTACCGGGACTGCAAACCCTGTTTGTAGCATTATTTATTATTAGGCTTTTAGTTAAAGTATTTTTCAACCTGACAGCTTCTATCTCACTATAAAGTAAAAATAAATGTCGAATACCATCTGCTATTCATATCTTGATTTATCCTTCCAAAGCTCAATATATGAATGTGAGTTAGCTGTTGGTAGAATACACCAGTCTTACCTGCTATGATGTTAAACTCATTTACATCTAAGGTATCATTTGTAAATTGATTATATTTTCCTAATTTTTTTCTAACCAGAGTTTTCCAGCTACGAGTATCCCTTAATCCAGTTGTGGCTTGCTTATTTATCGTCATTTCTTCTAAATATTTATTTGAAATGTTTTCCTTGTCTTCAGTATAACACATCGCATTCTCCTTTTTGCAATTTTCTTATTCTCCTTAGATGACGTAGCTATATGCCCAACTTGGTAACATATGAAATATTTTAGTAGAGGTTTATAAATTATATTTTTGCAATTCATAGGAAGCACTGATTCAGTTTATTTATTTGCGGTAAGTAGTTATTCTAGCTTGATTTTTCACTGACTTTCTACCCACTATGCTTTTTTCTTACTACATATTCATTTGCTAATGTCAATACATGATATTAATTTGTTGGGTTTCAATCTTCTAACCATTTTACTAACTGTCTTGGCTCTTTTGGCAAAGTTTCATCTTGCAACAACAAATATGCAATCTTGTCAGTGTCTACATGTATTATAGAAGTCTTAACAAATATGTAATCTTGTCAGTGTCTACATGTATTGTAGAAGTCTTAACAAATATGCAATCTTGTCAGTGTCTACATGTATTGTAGAAGTCTTAACAAATATGCAATCTTGTCAGTGTCTACATGTATTGTAGAAGTCTTAACAAATATGCAATCTTGTCAGTGTCTACATGTATTGTAGAAGTCTTAACAAATATGCAATCTTGTCAGTGTCTACATGTATTGTAGAAGTCTTAACAAATATGCAATCTTGTCAGTGTCTACATGTATTGTAGAAGTCTTAACAAATATGCAATCTTGTCAGTGTCTACATGTATTGTAGAAGTCTCAACAAATATGCAATCTTGTCAGTGTCTACATGTATTGTAGAAGTCTTAACAAATATGCAATCTTGTCAGTGCCTACATGTATTGTAGAAGTCTTAACAAATATGCAATCTTGTCAGTGTCTACATGTATTGTAGAAGTCTTAACAAATATGCAATCTTGTCAGTGTCTACATGTATTGTAGAAGTCTCAACAAATATGCAATCTTGTCAGTGTCTACATGTATTGTAGAAGTCTTAACAAATATGCAATCTTGTCAGTGTCTACATGTATTGTAGAAGTCTTAACAAATATGCAATCTTGTCAGTGTCTACATGTATTGTAGAAGTCTTAACAAATATGCAATCTTGTCAGTGTCTACATGTATTGTAGAAGTCTTAACAAATATGCAATCTTGTCAGTGTCTACACGTATTGTAGAAGTCTTAACAAATATGCAATCTTGTCAGTGTCTACATGTATTGTAGTAAGTCTTAACAAATATGCAATCTTGTCAGTGTCTACATGTATTGTAGAAGTCTTAACAAATATGCAAGCTTGTTAGTGTCTACATGTATTGTAGAAGTCTTAACAAATATGCAATCTTGTCAGTGTCTACATGTATTGTAGAAGTCTCAACAAATATGCAATCTTGTCAGTGTCTACATGTATTGTAGAAGTCTTAACAAATATGCAATCTTGTCAGTGTCTACATGTATTGTAGAAGTCTCAACAAATATGCAATCTTGTCAGTGTCTACATGTATTGTAGAAGTCTCAACAAATATGCAATCTTGTCAGTGTCTACATGTATTGTAGAAGTCTCAACAAATATGCAATCTTGTCAGTGTCTACATGTATTGTAGAAGTCTTAACAAATATGCAATCTTGTCAGTGTCTACATGTATTGTAGAAGTCTTAACAAATATGCAATCTTGTCAGTGTCTACATGTATTGTAGAAGTCTTAACAAATATGCAATCTTGTCAGTGTCTACATGTATTGTAGAAGTCTTAACAAATATGCAATCTTGTCAGTGTCTACATGTAATGTAGAAGTCTTAACAAATATGCAATCTTGTCAGTGTCTACATGTATTGTAGAAGTCTTAACAAATATGCAATCTTGTCAGTGTCTACATGTATTGTAGAAGTCTTAACAAATATGCAAGCTTGTTAGTGTCTACATGTATTGTAGAAGTCTTAACAAATATGCAATCTTGTCAGTGTCTACATGTATTGTAGAAGTCTCAACAAATATGCAATCTTGTCAGTGTCTACATGTATTGTAGAAGTCTTAACAAATATGCAATCTTGTCAGTGTCTACATGTATTGTAGAAGTCTCAACAAATATGCAATCTTGTCAGTGTCTACATGTATTGTAGAAGTCTCAACAAATATGCAATCTTGTCAGTGTCTACATGTATTGTAGAAGTCTTAACAAATATGCAATCTTGTCAGTGTCTACATGTATTGTAGAAGTCTTAACAAATATGCAATCTTGTCAGTGTCTACATGTATTGTAGAGGTCTTAACAAATATGCAATCTTGTCAGTGTCTACATGTATTGTAGAAGTCTTAACAAATATGCAATATTGTCAGTGTCTACATGTATTGTAGAAGTCTTAACAAATATGCAATCTTGTCAGTGTCTACATGTATTGTAGAAGTCTTAACAAATATGCAGTCTTGTCAGTGTCTACATGTATTGTAGAAGTCTTAACAAATATGCAGTCTTGTCAGTGTCTACATGTATTGTAGAAGTCTTAACAAATATGCAATCTTGTCAGTGTCTACATGTATTGTAGAAGTCTTAACAAATATGCAATCTTGTCAGTGTCTACATGTATTGTAGAAGTCTCAACAAATATGCAATCTTGTCAGTGTCTACATGTATTGTAGAAGTCTCAACAAATATGCAATCTTGTCAGTGTCTACATGTATTGTAGAAGTCTTAACAAATATGCAATCTTGTCAGTGCCTACATGTATTGTAAAAGTCTTAACAAATATGCAATCTTGTCAGTGTCTACATGTATTGTAGAAGTCTTAACAAATATGCAATCTTGTCAGTGTCTACATGTATTGTAGAAGTCTCAACAAATATGCAATCTTGTCAGTGTCTACATGTATTGTAGAAGTCTTAACAAATATGCAATCTTGTCAGTGTCTACATGTATTGTAGAAGTCTTAACAAATATGCAATCTTGTCAGTGTCTACATGTATTGTAGAAGTCTTAACAAATATGCAATCTTGTCAGTGTCTACATGTATTGTAGAAGTCTCAACAAATATGCAATCTTGTCAGTGTCTACACGTATTGTAGAAGTCTTAACAAATATGCAATCTTGTCAGTGTCTACATGTATTGTAGAAGTCTTAACAAATATGCAATCTTGTCAGTGTCTACATGTATTGTAGAAGTCTCAACAAATATGCAATCTTGTCAGTGTCTACATGTATTGTAGAAGTCTCAACAAATATGCAATCTTGTCAGTGTCTACATGTATTGTAGAAGTCTCAACAAATATGCAATCTTGTCAGTGTCTACATGTATTGTAGAAATCTTAACAAATATGCAATCTTGTCAGTGTCTACATGTATTGTAGAAGTCTCAACAAATATGCAATCTTGTCAGTGTCTACATGTATTGTAGAAGTCTCAACAAATATGCAATCTTGTCAGTGTCTACATGTATTGTAGAAGTCTTAACAAATATGCAATCTTGTCAGTGTCTACACGTATTGTAGAAGTCTTAACAAATATGCAATCTTGTCAGTGTCTACATGTATTGTAGAAGTCTTAACAAATATGCAATCTTGTCAGTGTCTACATGTATTGTAGTCTTAATCAATTTATGAAGCAACTTATGCATCCTTGATCCACACTCATATCCAATTTTTCACTTTTTCTAATTCTCTGCAAATCCAGTAAAAAAGGGTTCGGCATGGACAAGTTGTTAGAGAGCTCAACTTGTAATCTGAAGATCGCGGGTTACAATCCCCGTCACACCTAACATGCTCGCCTTTCGTTGATAACCACTATTCGTTAGTGAAAAAGTAGCCCAAGAGTTGGGGTGGGTAGTGATAACTAGCTGCCTGCCCACTGCTCTTATACTACTAAATTAAGGACGGTTAACGCATATACCTCTCGTGTACCTTTGCCCAAAAATTGAAAACAAACAACTCAAACTGTATTTTGGCAAGTTTTAAATCATTACTTACTTTGATGACGAGAAAACCAACTTGTAGAGAAAAATATATATGAAAAAACGGCTGGTATGGATAGAGAAAGTATCATGTAGAGAAGCGAACAACTTTCAACCTTTTTTGGTAATTGTCACGTTCACAAAGAAAGAAAGAAGTAACTGACCCATAGCTGACCACATATTTGAAGATGGTTGTGTAATTGAGTGTAGGAATATAGAGGGTGTGCTTAAATGTTGGAATATACAACTCAAGCCTAAAATAAACCAATACAAAAGAACACCTATAGTAATAAATATATCCAACATCTAATCACATCCTCTACATTCCTACACTCAATTACACAAATGCTTTCAAACATGTGGTCAGCTATTGGTCAGTTACCTCTTTCTTTCTTTGTGAACCTGACAATGACCGAAGAAAGTCGAAACGTTGTTCGCTCCTCTAAATAGAGCTTTCTCTATCCATACCAGCCGTTTTTACATATACATTACTTACCTTGATAATCTTTGCAAACATCTCTTTCTTTCTTCCTATTTTAGTTTAGCTCAAGATTACATAATAACCTATTGTGACTCCCACTCCAATTAAAACATCACTTATCTCATCTGTTTCCAAATGCTACTGCATATTATATTCCATTCTCTAATTTATTTTTCAATGATTTCATGGATGAGCCATGCTAACATTCATTCTATAAATTTATACAAGGAAACACACAAGTTTTAACCAGTAAGAATTTAGTGAATCACCGACAAAACCAAAATATACAAAATAAGAACAAAAATGAAATTTATTCCTTTTTTCCCCGCTTCATTGCTTCATCCAATTTACTTTTCTCAAGGGTTTTTGTTGATGTGGTCCCAACTTCAAACTATTTTTTGATGTTGTTCGGTTTCGATTTCTTAGGAATTGATGAAGCCCCCCCTCTGACGTCAATTTCTCGTTATTGTATTAAATTTGTATTTAATCTTATCTTCTTATCTCCATCAACTTTATTTAGGTTGTTCTTATTCTTATCAATGATTGACTAACATCAATTTAAACATTACAAATTGTTTTTATTTACTGATAATCAATAACGAGTAAATTTAAAAATAACTTTTATTTTTCAATGACAGCATATTACTTTTTCTTTTGCTCTCCGAGTTCATCTGATCTTTTTAAACCTTCTGGTCTTCTCTAATTTTTTTCACATCGAAACCCTGTTTTTTAACCCTTTAATTTTAGTCTAGCATCTGTTTCCAGGATTTTGGATTATGGCGTTTCATAACCATATTTGAATCTTATAGTGTCCATAAGGGTTGAACATAGAAGGCCAGCTGCTACGCCCAATCACTTAAAAGTACTGTAATACACTAATTCTTTAGAGACTAACTATTAAATGCCAACCACGTTTTCTCTCGTCTGCAATTAATGCTACCTTACACCTAACTTTATAACATTCTCAGCATAATATTGAATTTATATACACTTATCGTTCGATATTTAAGTCATAAGAACGATGCTCTGATTCACACTATTACTTCTGTATATAATATGATTACTTGTACCTGTATAAGCTTTTTATTGATCTGTCACTTTCTGATTGTTGAATGATAATATTTACATTACTATTCATATTTAGCATTCTAAATTATACGAAATGAGAAATTTATTGGACCATAAATAAAGTTTCCATCTTTCAGTAAGGATCTAATATTTCTTTGTTTTTATCACTAGCGTGACCAGCATCAGGTAAAATAATAAATAAACTCAACTGAATTATTCGAATCTTAATCCAAACTTACTATGTTTAAGGCTACTAGATTTCCACGATATTTATTATATACATTTTGGCTTGAGAATGTTCCATTCTTATTTTGTAATGAATACAAAGCACAAATCTAAATGCAATTAATAGAATCAAAATATTCTTGGAGTAGATGAGAATAGAGTATTATGTGTCAAACACTTAAAGGATAGCTTGAATTAATAGTCACAAAACAACTATGGTAAAGCGACATTACAATTTCAGAATAATGTTAATCTTCTTCATATTTCGTAAGTGAAACAACTGATGATTAGTTATATATCTTTAGAGTTCATGAACTTTCATTCACTGTAGTGTATTATCGCCTTTAACAACCAGATTAACCTCTCATTGATGTCACATGGTCATGATCAGAATAATTAAACGTTATTGATGAATTATTGATTATTTTCTGATCGAGCTATTTGTAATAAATAATTAATTTCTGATATCACTTAGATGTGCGTGTTATCCAGTGTTTACCAATCATTCTGAGTCCAATATAGCTTTCGAACAGTCCACTCTTTCTTAATTAAGTAATGTGATAACCACTTCAGCACTTTTCATTATAAGCATTGTAATCTAGCCTATGTAAACCATATCTTTATAACAATTCAAAGGGTGGCAAGGAGTTGTCTCAACGATGTTTGGTTGTTATTACGCAGGATTTAAAGGTTAGCTGGTTAAACAAAACTTATTTTTATCTACATCATTCTTGCACTCACGAGTGTATATCAAGTTCATGTACAAAGAAGTGATTGGGGTTGAAGTAGGGTATTGGGCTTCTTAGTTTATTTTCTTGGTAATGATAATTTTTAAATAGCAGATATTTTAATTGCATAAGAGAATACTTAACCACAGGAATATACTTATCAATTAATTTTATTCTTTTGATCAAAGACAATTGAGTTCATTGGAATTAAAATGAGTTTTATTTAGCTGTAGGTGATGTTACGTGTTAAAATTTATTTCGGACGAGTCTCCGGTTTATTATATTACATTTGTTAACTTATTATTATTTCAAATAACCGAAAATCTGAATTTGAATCTAGAAGTTAATTAAATATTAATATGTATCAACTTTATAGTATTTGCCAACAAGATCGATACACACAATTTTCTTTTTTAATACGAAGATATTTTAATATGCAAACAACAACTACAAAATACTAAACAAATTATAATAATGATTACTATTAATATTATTACAAATGATGGTTTATATACAAGAATTTTACAAAGTTACAGGCAATACTGATTCTTATATCCGATCTAGAGCTGAATAATTTATCGAAAATCCAGGTCCACGAAGAGCAAATTAATTCTGAATTGATATTTCCACACACCTTACTCATTAAGCTAGCTAACTTGTTTGGCTAACGCCACCTACTTTTTCAGTAATTGTGGAAATTTATTTCATCATATATTATAATATAAATCAAATACCTATGAGAAAAATACTCAGTTACATTTCAGGTATTTATTAAGAAGATTTGAACATCATTTAGGTTAATTTTCGATAACTTTTATTGAATATTAGCTGCTCAAACGGTTTCTTGACATATCCTACCATTCTCAACACTGATGTTTCATTTTAAAACTTTTTAAATTAATTTAATAGCTCGATTTACAAAGTAAAGTATAAACAAAATGTGCACGTCCGTAAATATATCATAAATCTCTTTTGTATCGAATCTCACGTAAGGTTACACGAGAGCTATCTGCGTTAACTGTCCCTATTTTAGCAGTTATGTATAAACATGACATTTTTAAACAACTTTACAAAATGTGCACTTCCAAAAATATGTTATAAGTCTGCTTTTTCGAATTTCGCGCAAAGCTACGTGAAGGTTATCTGCACTAGCCGTCCCTAATTTAGCAGTCTAAGACCAGAGAGAAGGCAGCTAGTCACCACCACCCACCGTGAACTCTTTGGATACTCTTTTTACCAACAAATAGTGAGATTGAACGTCACATAATAACGCCTCCACGACTGAATAGGCGAGTACGGTTGGTATGACGGTGATTCGAACCAGCAATCCTTAGATTGCAAATAGAACAGTACTTGAATTGCTGGGCCAGGTTGATGGAAAGTTTTGTAAGAGTATCGTAAATATGTAGTTACTCCGTGAACAGAGTAAAAAAAATACTGCAAACTATCATTCTAGTAAATTCACACTACCTTTTCTGCAACCAGTGTAGCCACTTCTAATACAACTTCTGAAGCCTCTATAGCATGCTCTTTGTTTTTGTTTCTTGCTAATGCAAATAATTTCAATAAACCAAATTTTGGGGATCATTTTGGTCGATATAAAGTCTAAAAGCATTGGAAAATTGAAGATTTATCGCAAATTTGAAGAAATTATGAAAACCTCTAGCGAGAGTTGTGAAGTGAATGACAGTTATAAATAGGAGGTATTAGGTAATTGTATTGAACTAATTGCGAAGGTTTGTGAGTGTGGCTTGCAATATTTGGAATTAAGCATGAAACCTGTCAAAGAAATATATTTAAATGCCCACTTCGCTGTTATATCAAAATATCCTGATTTAATTTCTTTCAGGCATCATGATATATCTTTTAGTTCAACGAAGCAATGCATTGTTTTAGCGAGATTATATTCTTTGTCCAAAAAGTTGTGAAATTCATGTTTGGTTTTCACAAAAACATCAATGTCTCTTTGTTTTTGTAGCTTTCATTGGTGCAAAACACCTAGGCTATCTGCAACAAACAACCGGTAAAAGAAATAAAAGTAAAATCGTTATAAAATGTAAAAATGAATCAAAGTAAAACTAACTAAACTTTAAACATCTGGTAAAAAAATTAAATAGAAAGGTTGACAGTGTATCAATCGCCAATGACATTGTCCAACGTCAGGGGTGAACCCATGCTAAAAACATGTCTAAAATGATCGGATACTTATGATAGTAAGTGGTTAAGGTTTGTTTGTTGTTGTTTTTTTTAATTTCGTGCAAAGCTACACCAGGGCTATCTGCGCTAGTCGTCTCTAATTTAGTAGTGTAAGACTAGAGGGAAGGCAGCTAGTCATCAGAACTTACCATCAACACTTGAGCTACTCTTTTACTAACGAATAGTGGGATTGACCATAATATTATAATGACTCCATTGCTGAAAGGACTAGCATATTGTTGTAGTGTGATTGGTATTTGATCCTGCGGCCCACAGATTGCGAGTCGAGGGGCCTAACCACCTCACCTTAATGATTATTTTACCAGCCGAATTTTTTAATATATGTATGTACATATAGAATTTTGAATGACCTTCATGGAAGCATTCACCGTGTCAAACTGAGTAATGGCATTGCTTAATATCCTGTTAATTTGTGTAATATTAGTTCGAAATGAGATTTATAATTTTTACAAACATTTTTAACCAGTAAGAAAGATATAATAGCATTTCAACCACACACAGTAATAATAACTGATTTTTTATAAACATTTCCTTATTTAATATACGGCTTTCCAATATGGAGAATGTAATAGTATTTGTGTGTCGCAACCGTTGTTAATCTATATTTCACACTTCACCAGTGTGGCTGTTATATAAATAGTGTATGAAATAGTATCTTCTGCTTTCAGGTATTTTGATATATAGAAAGGTGATGGGAAAGAAAACTTTGTGTGTTTTTAAATATATAAATTTACATTTTTGTTATATTTTGTGAGATCCGAAACATATAAAATACAAGATATTGCAACTCTTACTCAAAAGACCATTTATTATTGTTTCATATTGTTATAATGGATAGAAATGTATTTGAGAATTGTGGTAATTTTTTAGTTTTATATATATATATATATATATCAATATTTAGAGACGTTTTGACAACAGCTTCAAGCTCTAAACTATTTTTTTTTTTTTACTTATGATCATGAGGTGCTGGCAAAATAATAAAGTAACTTATATATACATATATAAAACAAACCGTGATGTCTGTCCGAGTGTTCATCTGTCTCCAGTTTACGGCAACCACTTCTCATGCTGCCTTTGAAAAGCTGCACACTCTGGCAAACCTCGACATTCACTTTTGAAATGACGACAAGAATAATGTTGGTGTCATATTTTGTTTCTCAAGCAGGATATTCTACACTTAAGAAACAAAAATGTATATAAGTATGTCATCGTTGAGTGGCTCTTTGCATGACTAAAATGTTCAACAATTACATTTTGCGTTGAGCAGTATAAATATCTTAAAACTGGTTCTATATATATCTTAGAACTTTGGTTCTGTGTGAAACCGAGAGTGTAACATTATCTTTTTTAAGGCCGTGAAGTAAGTTAAATTGATAGATTAACTTAATATATCCCGTCACTGGGGACTATTGCTTGTACAATAATAAGCATAAAGTCGTTCAGTAACTGATGTGTGACGACAGAAAGTGATTTTAAATTTTAAAGAGATTTTGAAACAAAAACAGTTCGTGCAGGTTAAAATCTAACTATTACCAGTATTTTTATTTTATTGTTTTTGTTTAAATTTCTGAAGAACTTTACTATTTTAGCATCACAAATATGGAAACTTACCACTGACCCAGCAAGAGGTTGAAAACTGAATAAGAATATATTGGGGTTGTGATATTTAATAAACTTATCAGTAAGGGAAATCTCTCATTATTTGTTGTCAATAAATGTCAGAAAATTTATGGAGCTATCGAGATTTCATTGATCGCTTGGACAATCAATTTAAAACTGTAACAAAGTATTGGGTTTTAATTATACTTGTACGGTTTGCTTATTTCACCTTGAAACAACGCCTTATTTAATACATGAGATAAACAACTAGGTCAGACTCCTAAGTTCAGGCACAGCTGATCCGATTTGTGAACCTCTGACGAGGTTGAGCTATCCAGCCAGCAGTACCCATCGCCTACATGACTACCTTTAGGTCACTATCATTATTAACTGTTACGGGTTATAATACCAATAACTGGCATTTTGCAGCTCGAACAGTAGATTTTTCATTTATCTTTTTGATGAATCAATGCATGAAAAAAAATACATTTTTTTATTTGTATTCAATTCAAAATGTATAAATGTTTTATAATTTCTTTTATTTTTCATAATTTCTAAAACTGTTCGTTCTAGACGTAGCTTTCTTAATTAGTCCCCAGATAGTTCCGTGGTGAGCGTGAGTGATTATATCGTTAAAATTGACGGTTTGGTCCCAAGACAAACAAACCGCAAATAATCGATAGTGTAGCTATAAGCTAACAAAAACTTCATTATCTGAATTGGTAAGTTCCATTTTTAGTAAAAATAAAAAAGTCCACTTATTACTATCAAATTTTAACTGTTCTAAGTAGTTGATATAATTTTACTGTATAAAAATTTCAATTCACCTATAACATTAGAGCAATAATATTCTTTAAATCTGAGTTTGTCACTGTAGTTAACACACTAATGTAATCAAAAACGTGTATCTAAAAATCTTCATTATGCATTATGTTATTATTCTTTATTATAAACTTTTCTGAAATACATCATAAATCGTCAAATAATAATAGATCGAACTTCTTTGAAATTTCCTTCAAGAAAACTTCCTACTGGCGATTAGTAATGTGTACTTCTGGTTGTAACAGAAATTATGATACTGAATGTAAATGTTTACTAATTTTTCTGTGTGTAACATATTCTTTCATGTAAGTGATATTTAGTTACAACTGGCGTCATTATCGCTTCCACGTTCCTCTTAACGCAAGTTTGAAGTTTCTGTACAGACTGAAAATGATGAAAATAGTGAATATAATGTGACACTCCTTAATTAACCAATCAAAGTTAAAAGTTGGTATTTATCATAAATTATGTAATATTACTCATTTATATTGAATACTGTAATAAAGGCAGTACACCAGAGAATGTAGACACTTCTACTGAATATTAGACAATTGGGTATTAAGCACCCGTGTCTATTCTAAGATATATATTTTGCTTACCAAAAGTCTCATATAGAAACATTAAGATTCTTCATCGTTACTGACCTATAAATGAAATGCGACAATCTTCAATAAAGTAAATACTACATTTTATATGTGTGCAGGTTTACTGCCACCTTGAATATAAAGGTGTTTTAGATGAATGTAACATTTTTTTGTAGATCCCAAACAATAACACGTTTTTGTGTTTAGACTTCAAAGGCTGGTTTGTGTAGCCTAAAGCTGATAACTGCTAATTAAATTTGTATATTTAACATAAGAAATATTGAAATGTAGAAGTTATTATTTGTTAATTCTACTTGTCTCCATAAATAAGAAGCTGCTATAAACTACCTTCTCGTTCTCAGTTTTCAGAAAATTGTACATTATTTTATAAATTTATTATTTAAATATCTTCTTGCAATTGTATTTCAAGCTATAAAGCCCTGTGAACCCTCAATCAGTACTAGTTGACTTGCACAGATTCAGTGCATTTATACACTATTTATAGTTTTGAAATACTTTTATTTTCACATTCTGATGTTTAATTTATTACACAATACCATTTAGCAGTATAAATCTTTAAAATTTTGTTTGGAAAAGGAATATAACA
Organism: Tachypleus tridentatus; assembly: GCF_004210375.1. NCBI lineage: Eukaryota > Metazoa > Arthropoda > Merostomata > Xiphosura > Limulidae > Tachypleus > Tachypleus tridentatus. The sequence goes on from NC_134830.1 coordinate 83,197,979, forward strand.
GTGTCATGATAATTGAAATTAAAATGCACGTTGATTGATAAGATACAAAATCATTTTCAGTTATTAACATTTTCACATAATAACCTGGTATGCTGTTTACAGTTGGCAGTTTTTACATCTGGTCTTGGATAAGTTTTGTCCGTTTCTTGAGAACAGAAGTTGTATTGACCACGCTTTGATTTTTCCTCGGTTTTGAATTTTATTTTACCTCGCCACTATCTTGTTTGTTTTATTGTATCAGTTTTTATAGATAGCATCTACAGAAAAAGGTGTTTCCTTTGTGACTTTCGTTCATGTTAGGCGATATACATTTAACATGTCACAGAAAGCAGCAAATGGCGGTATCTTTTATTCCTTTTAGTTGAGTCACTCGTTAAAATTTGCTCAGCATCATTTTCACTGTTGGTACTGTTATAATTTAGGATTATGGCTGCTTTCTGATTGTCAATGTTTCGCTTATCACATGGAGTAATAGCAGCACAACTACTTTTACTCTCTCAGAACAATGTGAAGTAGGGCAGTCAATTCTCTCAAATGTCAAAACTCGGCACATCTCTTTACGAATACTATTTCAAATAACATTTCAACTTAATTTTTTCTTACTGTATTAAGTAGTATTATTCACGTGATAACTAATCTCTTATTCAAACTTCAAAACGTAGAAAAGATACAGTCACAAGCTTCATCCCTATATTGTTTATAATATTGAGCCATTTAAAAAAAAAAACTTTTTATGATCAAAAGTTTTTCTTCAGTTTTTCTATGTTCGTCAGTATTATCAAATATAATTCATCTTGAAATTTTATAATCTATTAATTTACATGTCACTAAGCTTCCTTTATATATACAGTAAAACGTGTCTAAGGCAGAAATTGCATTGGGCGGAAACCTGTACAAGCCGAAAATATTAAAATTTTATAGTATTATCTTATGATTTCTCTAAATGGCGGAACCTGCGTAACGCAGACGGAAAACTATCTTTACCCACCTCATCTATCAACAAGTAGGATTAGAACCTGAGTAAGGCAGAGAAAATGTTTTTCATTAAATATTAATCTCTTATTTAATTAATAATTTCTTTAAATATTAGTAATTTCTTGTTTATTTAATAATTTGTTTAAATAGTAATAAATTCTTAGACATTTTGTTACAGTAAGTATTGGTTAAATATATTCTGTTATTTTTTGTGCCGTTATTATTTTTGCAGTTAAATTAGATTCATGATTTGTAGAAATATATTTGTCTTTTAAATGCAAAATTCTACTCTTTAAATAATTCTCACGAACAAAATAAATTACTATCTTCACTAATTTTAAAATGTATGGAAAATTTACCATAGGTAATAGGTAAAAGTGAAAAATCCGTGCTGTTTCAAAAATTTAAGAAACAATTAACTTCTTGTGGAATTGATTAATAAAGCGTAGATGACAAGTGCTATATTCGAGGAATTTTTTAACAAATTAAACAAAAGAATGGAAAAAATAGGAAGAATTTACTTTTCTTAGATAATGCAGCTTGTCACTCAAAAGTTCAACTTTCAAATGTTCGTTTAGTCTTCCTACCTCTATGTACAACATCGGTTATACAGCCACTAGATGATGGAATTATACAGTGTATAAAATTGAAATACAGAAAATTGATGCTTTAGCATATTGTTGCAAACATGGATGACTGTAAGAGATCATCTGAAATGACCATGAAAATTGACGTGTTAGATGCAAACTATGGATTTATTCTTGATAACGGCGGAGATTGTAGAGAAGTTGTTTGTTTTGATGATTCTAGTGAAGTACAAACTCTGATTGAGAAGATTGATACAGATGATTCTGTGAACGTTAACAAGAATATTTTAACAGAAACTGATGAAATTGAGTTAAAACGTATAATAGAATCGCAAGATGGTAACAGCGTGAGAGATTCAGATGAACAAAATGGAAAAGATAGTGAGAAAATAGAAATTCCTACATCATCGCAAGTGTTAAGGTATATTAACGCTATCAAATTGTATGCAAAAATGAAGGGGAAAAACGAACTTCATGAACAGGCAGTAGAATTGGTGTTCTCTTTTAACCGCATGAGAAAGTCCATTAAAAAACGAAACAGTTGAAATTGGACACTTCATTCAAATAAATTTGACTAAGATTTTGTATAGTTATGTATATTTTGTGTGTCTATGTTTGTTCTTATTCTAATAAATATAGCGTAAACAGTATAATAACTTTATTCACAAACGTCTGACTTCTTTGAGTCAAGCAAAAATTATATATAATTAAGGAAATACATATTCACTATGTCTAAGCCGGAAAAACCTACTTAAGACGGAACTTTTACTCGGTACCGTGCGATTCCACCTTAGACAGGTTTTACTGTATATATATTACTCGTTTGGTTACACCACCGCTCCCAATTTGCCTCTGAAGAAGAAAAGTCTACCTCTCAAAAGCTGTTATGTTATAAAGTTTTTATTCATTTCTATCAAGACTTCTTGAACCTACGTGTTTTTCTAACATCTTAAATATTCAATTCATTTTGAGCATCAGGTTCCTTTAGAGTTAGTGTTTCATGCTATTGCATTGAATGATTTGTTTCGACAAGAGAAAGAATTAACACCTTAGTATGACGTGTCAGCCAGTGGCACAGCAACATGTCTACGGACTCACATCTCTAGAAACCGAGTTTCGATACAGGTGGTAGGCAGTGCACAAATAGCCCATTGTGTAGCTTGTCGCTTAATTCTAAACAAACAAACAAAAAGATTATGACATATATAATTTTAATGTTCATTAACACAATATTTCAAATTACTTTTAATTTGACCAATATATTTCGTGTTGCATTCACACCTAAATTGACACATGCATGTTTGTCTAAAATATTTTACTTTTCAGTCTTAGGAAATATTGTTTAACTTTTTTAATGATTAAAAATAACAATAAAATTATATTTTCAGAATAAACTGGAGAAATGGGGAGTTACAGTTATGTGAAAAAGTTAGGACACCCTATAAAAGCCTGTGTATTTGTGTAACATTTTGGATAGATAGATATTTAATCTTAATTTCAACAACACTGAGAGATTATAGGAATATAACTAAACAATTAAAATTGAAGAAAAGACTTTTCAAGATCTTCTGTAAATGTAATTCTACAAAAATGCATATTCTAACTGAGGAAAAAGTTAGGACACGCCCATATTTATTCCCAATTAAAATGGCTCAACTCACACACAGGTGTATCACACCAGGTGCACATGATTAAAAGATCTTTACTCAGCATTTTGAATGAGGCTTGCCCTATTTAAACCTCAGACATTTAGTTTGGTGTGCTCCTGACTGTTGTAGTGAGGGTGAGCACCATGGTGAGAGCAAAAGAGTTGTCTGAGGCCTTCAGAAAGAAACTTGCAGCAGCTTACGAGTCTGGTAAGGGATTAAAAAAATCCCAAAGGTTTTGAAATCAGCCATTCCACTGTCCGGAAAATATTCAACAAGTGGAGAGCTTTCAAAACAACTGCCAACATGCTCAGGTCTGATCGTCCAGGCAAGTTCACTCCGAGGCAATATTACTGTACTATTAGCTCATTACTTCTTCTTTTTTATTATGTTTTGTTTGTTTGTTTTGAATTTAAAGCTATTTAATTGTATTTTGCAGTTTGTATTATCACCACCCACGTTCAACTATATATTGACCTCTGGCGAGCATGTTTAGCAATGTTTTTAATATAACTCAGCCCCCCTTTTTATTATAAAGATTTGTTTCTTTGTATTATACGTTCTATATTGGTGGATTTAAATCAGCTTGTTTGTTTTTTTCTTATATTCGCATTCGCATAACAAGCTGATGATTTTTGTGAAAATATATGACATGATCTTTGATGTACGGCATTTCAATCTCAATATGATTTCCGATTAACAGGTGAATACATTGTTCCATTATTAATTGTTTAATTAAAAAAACTGTGAAAAGGTAAAGAATAATCCTCTTAAACATGAACGTAAACTGAACAGACGTAGATGAACCAACATTATTTTAATAATAAAGAAGTGTTTTTTACCTCAACACTTCCATATCACCAAACCACGAAAGTGTCTGTTTTAAAAAGCAGTATCAAGAGCAACACATTCAAAATTATCCATATAAAGGTCACATAGGAGTGGAGAAAGAAAGAAACTCGTGACCAATCCAATATTCTACTCGTAATAATTTTCATTATTTTTGAGAAAAGAATTTTCAACATGAGCTCTAGTTAAATTAATACCGTTCAAATAAATTGTACATATTTATTACTATTATTAATTATATGCACTATTTAATTCTCATAATGTTCCTCTGTGATTATACTGTTTTCACACTCCACTTTCCCTTTTTATGTCGACTCGTATTTCGAGGGTCGCGGGTTCGAATCTCCGTCACACCAAATATGTTCGTCATTTCAGCTGTGGGGGCGTAATAACGTGATGATCAATCTCACTATTCGTTAGCAAAAAAGTAGCCCAAGACTTTGTGGTGGGTGGTGATGACTAGCTGCCTTTCCTCTAGTGTTACACTGCTAAATTAGGGACGGCTAGCGCAGATAGTCCTGCTGTAGATTTGCGCAAAGTTCAAAACTAAACCAAACCCTTTTACGTTTTTTAACTTTACTGAGATTATACTTATAGCTATCAGTAATTGACTCGTACATGTGTAAACATTTAAAAATGCTGTTTATTGTGAGTTGTTAAAAACAAATAAATGCTTTTTTCTTTAATAGCATTCTTTTGTCCTTCGCCTGTTTCGATTTTTTCGTTCTCGCTCAAATTTCCAGATTTTTCTTTCGCTGAACTCCTGTCTTATACTTTTCTCAAGCCAATGCCATCTTCTCCTTTCTTTATGACTTTACATAACTTTTCCGCATATCGGATTACAAATTTCATAACCATAGTCTTTTTGTTTCCATGCCAGTTGAAACTGGAAAGCAGTTGCTTACTTAGTCATTTTCTAAAGACTCAGATTACTATTTTCTGTAATTCCTTAGAGACTGGTTAAAAGCTAGCCGCTTTCTCATCTCTCCCATCTTCAACTGATGTTCCTTACATCTAACACTGTCACAGTTCCCAACGAGTTTTCACACTTAGCTTTGTGACAGATTTTATTTTTTTCAAATCTATTTAAAAGGTTTGAAAAATATTTGAATTCTAAAAACTCCATATATAACAGCAATTAAAAACTGATTGCTTCTGAAGGTAAAACGGCGTAGAAGCAATAGGCATTTCTTTGTTTTTGTTAGTAAATAATACAAAATTGTTTTGAAAGAAAATAAAATTTGTCCAACTCAGTTGTGACTTGAATAACCAAAGCAAAATTTCTGTCATTTTGAGTTGTTGCGAGGAAAGATTTACCTTCATAATTTTTATCCTTTGTTTACATTTTCACACTAGAATTAAAATTGTATGTTAACTTTAAAGACTCAGGTTAATCTTGCTAGACATTATCTCCTAGGGCACATTTTGGTACCCAAATAGTGTTATGTCTTTTCTCACCGTTAATTTTATGTTTAAATATTGTGCTAAATATACATAAGTTAAATTAAGGTTGATACTTTAAACAATAATCTGAAACCAATAACAGTATAGTAGCATCAGTATTTGTAAAATACATTTACTTCTAGTCATAATACGACGTCTACGAAAGTTTAGAGGTTCTAATGCTTAGAATGTTTCATTCTAAGCCTCTTTCTTTCAGGCTGAATGAAAGCACTCATAATACCCAGCCATCTCCATTGATGGAGTTATTAGGTATATTTTGAATGAATTACTGCATTCTATTAGCTTAACTGAGAAATTTTATTTCATAACACCCTTTGAGCGAAGAACTTCTGTTCTATATTTCAATGACCAATAGTATTGGGATGTATATGTGTATATATATAAAAGAAATATTTCTAGCATTTGTTCAATTAACTAATACGAAGAAAGTCGCTTGATGAATTTACGTCACACGCTGTGCAAGTGATTTAGATCCAGTATGAGATATTATTCAAATTAGCTGCTTCAAGTCAAAATCTGAAAGAAATTATACCATAAACTAAAACATTGCAGATTCTTTATTTGTGGAATTTAGAGCAAATCTATTTGAAGGCTATCTGCACTAATAGTCTCAAATTTGGAAGTAATAGGCTATAGAAAAGTATCCAGTCAACATCACCTACCACCCACTCTTACAGTAAGATGTATATTCAAAGTATCAGTTCATCCTATAAATAATATCCGAAAATTTAACACAGATAGTGCATCATAATTTTTGTTTCTATAGAAGGCTTTAATGACTAAAATATGTAATAGGACATGTATAAAAATGTTCAGAAAAATAAAAGAAACTAATCCAACTCCACTTTTCCAGATCATTAATCAAATAAACCCTTATGAATATGAATGTGTCTGGGGAGCAGAGTATATTAGGCATATAATGCTTTATAAGTTTTAAAAAAGCAGTAGTGCAGCAGAAACTACACGAAACATTTAAGGTGTTTATGGTGCGGAGTCTCAATGAAAGAAAATGTCGAAGGTGGTTTCAGAAGTTCAGATCAGGTGACTACAGCTTAAGTGATGCGCCACATCCTGTTGAGTTTAATGATAACTTGCTACTGGCTGCACTTGATGAAGATTGTGCTGTAACAGTTGAAGAAGTAGCACTGAAGCTTAATTCAACCCATTCAACAGTTCACCGTAACCTGCAACAGCTTGGAAAGATGTCAAAACTTGGAAAAGGGGTCCCCCATGATTTAGCAGAAGCCAACCTTAAAGCAAGAGTGGACATTTGCACTCTCGTCAACGTAACTCACCTTTTTTGGACAATAGACTGGAGATGAAAAATGAATATTTTTATAAAAAATGTTAAGCGCCGCAGACAATGGCTCACTGCAGGTAAGCTGGCTAAAGCACAACCCAAAATGGATCTCCACCCTAGGAAAGTCTTGTTAAGTGTTTGGTGAGATATTGTTTGTGTGATCTACTTGCTCTAACTCAGTGTAACGACTACATCAGACTTCTATTGTCAACAGTTAGAGCGCTTGAATGCTGCACTGAAAGAAAAGAGGCCTGTCTTTATCAATTTAAAGGTATTATGTTACACTAGGATAATGCATCGCCCCATACAGCAAGGATCACATCTGCAAAGATTGAACAGCTAGACCGGGAAATATTTCCACATTCTCCTTTTCCTACATTTTTCCACACAGCTGCAGACGCTCCATCTGTTGCAACACTGACGAGTTTATTCAATGGAATATCGGCATATTTTAAGGCTCTGACAAGCGCATTTTTAATGTCAACACCAGCAGTTGTTTCTTTTAGTGCCACTAACTACAATATCTCTTCCTTTACAGCTACATCAGAGGAAACATAACGAACAAATACTACTTGTCAACTTGTTTTTTCCGTAATTCTGATTCAGGTGGATAATCAAGAGAAAAGTTTTTGTGATTTGTTTCATAGTGACGTTTCAAGTTACTGACTTTGTAATGACTGAGTAACACATTGAAGATAAGACACAAAGGTTTATCTCATTTAATGGTGAATGCAAAATCTTCCTTCCAATTCTGGCTTAAAATTTCTGTTTCCATCTTCATACTTTCGCTTCTGACAATTTGATGATGCTATCTTCCTTCACAAAATTTTTACAGACACTTCTGAAAAATTAAAGTAAAAGGAAACAATAAGCTCCAACACGCACAACGCAACCACATTCTACAGTGCCCAGTATCATACTAACACTCCACTAATTTTACTGCTCGCAACACAGTCACACACGCCACAATCACACGATTGCAAGCCTCGCCCATTAAAACTAACATTGTCAGCACCGACTTGTACAATTACTGATTCTTCAAAACAATTCATCTCTAATCCTCACTAATCCAAAATTTCCTTAATCCCTGACTCGAATCTAGCATTAAAATTAGGATTTAAATTCTTAAATATATTTACTCACCATGAACATTGAATTTACGTTTTAATCTAATGGTAAGTAATTATAAATCATTTTTATTTACCTTTTATATTAATTGTGATGCAAAAAGGAGCTCAGTCAACATATTGCCGCAAGCTACACATTATATGTCAAAGAGCCACATGTGGCTCCCGAGCCGCGGTTTGGCCACCCCCGGTCTAGGTAAAAGGTTCAAGCATCAAATTAAAAACTTAGTTCTACATATTCTATCGTTCAATTGAAAGGCAATATATTCGAAAATAATGTTTCAAAATTAATAGAAACTTTGAAATTTCATAAAAACAACCAGAATATTAAATTTATATTTGTTATATCTTCTGGTATGAATTGTGTTTATATTCGTGTAATAATAGTAGATTGTTTAAAATGTATTATGTGAATAATGATTTGGAGAAATGTCTTAAGTTGAAATAAGAATATAAAAAATATGTTCCTCAAATGAAAAACACATTAATAGGGAGGAAATTATGGAGCCAAGAACACAATGAATGTTCTTCCTACTATTATAAATAATCAAAGTATTTAAACACATAATTGTAACGTAGTATACACTAAAGACAAAGCACAGGATACTCTGTTAATTTCTATTGAAATAATAAAAAGAAAACCAAGGTGTTCTTGTTCATTAAAGTAAACTAAACCGTTTTGTAAGCGATGGTTAAAAGAATAATACATCGCAAATGTTCAGATAATAGAATGTTAAAACATTGGTAATCTTACATGACCATTAAAAAGATATACAGATATAGCATTTTTGTAGAATTACATTTACAAAAGATCTTAGTCTTTTCTTCAGTTTTAATTGTATAGTTATATTCTTATAATCTCTCAGAATTGTTAAAATTGAGATTAAATATCTATATATCCAAAAATGCTTAAACATACACAGGCTTTCATAGGGTGTCCTAACTTTTTCACATGACTATAGATAATGGTATGCAGTTTATAATGTACACTTAGAGCTATAGAATAAGCACTTTCCTGTTAGATTAAATAATATAAGTATTTTATTTAACGCCTTGTGCTAGTGACAATAAAATGCTTACATCAGGCAAACTGGAAATAAATATAAGCAGATGGCCCCTACCTTTGGTACTGCGGCATTCTGAGAACCCACATAACTAAAAACCGGGATTCGATACCCGTAGTGAGCAGAGTACATTGTGTAACTTTGTGCTGATCCTGAACAAACATAAGCAGACAAAACTGATCAACTGAGAAGTTAATCAGGTGTAGTTTTGGGAAGTTGAATCGATAACTTGGGGTAAGTTTCGTTATGTATGCAAATATTTTTCTTATCATGCATTATCGCATGTTCATATTTTTCTGCAGGTTCAGTAATATAACACAATTTGTCTGCTGTTTTCGTAACAGAACCGAATAAAAAGCATAAGGTAAACCGAAACTTTGATTTTAATAGTTTTAAGACACAACTCCCAGTAACTAGTTTTCATGATTTAAACTCTTGTATCCAAACACATTTGGTGACATTTTTGTATTTTAATCTTCTAAGATATTTATTTGGGGGAGTGAAATTATTAATTTGCACTATAACATTTGATCTTTGACTCGAATCTAGTATAAGGTAGTTGGGTCATTTCCAATAATTAACGTTTTTTTGTTGTTTTTCTATCTTATCCGTCCCTTCTACTGTGTTAGATAATGTTTTCTCAAAATTTGAACTCAGAATTAGATTAGTTATGGCGAATGATGGAAGACAGTTAGAGGTCCATTAATTATCAAAACCTAAACTTACAAGCCTACTAGTTGTCTTTATGTTAAATATTTATTGTTAATTTAAATAACAATAAAGTTACTAAAATCTATTTTTAGTATATTCGTTTTTGGACACCTTGTATTCGAGAATGACAGTTTCTTAGCACTTGAATCAACAGCCTTATCACATAGAAACTTAAAGTTGCTTTATCCGATGACTTGACCAGTATGTCTTTTATAATAGAACTGACATCCATTTCTTTCTCCAGCGGCTTTATGCACACGAAGATTAAAGGGGTTTATTGTGGAAGACACCTGGGTACATGTGACTTATATAGCTTTTCCATATTTCCAGATACAAATCGTTCTTGGTTATGTTGCGTACTCTTGTCTGAGACACATGAATGACTTTTGACATCACCTGTTAAAGATTCCGCACTTAAACACCACATTAGCTCTTTTCTGGATTGTTCTGGTGTTCCACGTTGATATTAATTTTTATCTTTTAAGTAAAACTAAGTGCAGGAAATCCTAAATCTCCTCTGTTAACACAGCTTTATCGTCTGAGTACATGAATATTTATTGCATCAGAAAGTGATTAAGATCTTGTGGCATCACACTAAATACGAAATGCCATAAACGTCAAAATGTAATTCTCTTACATTCTTTTTCACCACAACTTATACTAGCTTTGAGTTTAGGAAATGTGATGACTTGTTTATTGAAAGCCATTTTAATCTTTCATATTCAGCCCTCTGTATTAAATCATCATTTAAATTTCATCGCATTACTTTCAGATGATGTTTAGTTTAGACTGCTAATCCTTTTGTTCTCTGAGTGATTATAGTCACGAGAAGACGTGTAACACTTACTAATAATATTTTGACAAATTATTATAAAATCTGTAACTTATCCTTTTCTTTCTGTACCGAAAATCTTTCGCAGATGACTACAATAATCTAACAGTTAGCAACATATTCGGTAGTTCTAATTATGTACTCTAAAATGACTATAGTGACTCATCAAAGTTACCTCTCCAATTCGAGTATTCTATATTTACTTGTTTGTTTTGTTCTTAAGTATAAAGATACATAGTTAACAGCCGCTGTGGTGAAACCCAATTTCTGGAGCTATAAATCCTCAAACATACCGCTGAGCCACAAGTAAGATCTCGATTTATTGCAGTCATGTTGAAAATTGTGTTTATTTATAGCAAAGCCACATCGGGCTACCTGCTGAGTCCATCGACGGGAATCGAATCCGTAGATTACCACTGTATAAGTGGGGACCCTGTTGAAAACGATAACATTGTAGTTGCAGCTACTATCATATAACAATATCATTGGTATGATATAAGAATAGGGGAAAAACGAATAAAAATAATTGTAATTATAGCTACATAGAAAAATATAACGAAAACAAGATGTAATTTTAAATGTAGTCATAATCTTACGAAAATTTACATAATGATGTAGCAAAAATACTGGTACTTAAAATTATTGTCGATCGATTTATACATAACAATACAAAATATCCATAATATAAAATAAAACTTTTAGATATACGTGAATCAGATTAGAGAAAATGTCTTTTCTCGAGTCGTACATTTAATAAATATATTTAATTAAGAATTACATATAAAGTGTTATGCATACAACAGATACATCTTCAAATACACATATGCTTATTATTTATTCATTCCACAAAAGTCATTTAAAATAATAATCTGTATAAGAAGTATAATATTTAAGTGAGAGGAGGCTTTTAGCGTCTTTTCGCCAACTTTCTGGTAGAATGTTATTGAAACGTTGAGAGTTTGAGGCTTTGTACAGGGAACCATGTTTTCTAGCGCAAGAGGGTTAACCAGAATATTTCTGTGTCCAAATTTGGCACGCGATCTATGCGCCTAAAGTAATTTTTAGAAAGTTGCGAGTGCCAAGAAGGCTCCTCCCGAACTACGTCGGGCGAGCTATAGTGAACCTTTATACCGATCCTGGAAGCTCGAGTTTCAACTGGCTATCAGGTTAAGGGTAAGCCTAACTCTTTCCTTTCTGTGCTTTAAATTATTCCAGTGATGCAATTTTTACAACATTTTCAACAAACTTAACTTTCCTTAGCGAAGCTCACCTCTTAATTAAAGTTAATGGTACTAGAATTTTAGCTGAATCTTTCTGTCGAGAATCAAGTATGGAGTGCTTAGAGCTTGTTGAATTGTCATAGTGCAAGTTACCATAGTACTTTAATGTTTGTAAAACATATCCCAATATAGCGATATTTAGTTCCGTAATATGATGTGAAAACGTAGATAATTACTATTATGATTAAATTCAGATTTAATGAACACTAAAAATGTTTTTGCAAGACATAGTATGACATTTTCATCTGTTATTTAATATGTGCAAATTTTATTGACAACGTAAAGGATAATTGAAAACTTAAGATACTAATAAAAGCACTGTAAACATCACTACGAAGTGAAGAACTTTCAGGAATTAGATCATACACTTTACACAAGTTTCTTCGTCTTTGTTATTCAGTTTTCTTTGCAGTTAAACTTGCATACTTTATCATGGCGTCTACCGAACAAACTGTTTACTTTGTTCACATATCTCGTGTTTCCTCTCTTTTGAAATAAAATAAAATATAAAATAAAGTTTCTAGAAAACTCGAGCAAACAAATAACTCTTTAATCATGTAGTTACTATTTGTTTTTTTAAAAGTAATTTGTTTTGGACTTGTCAGTTTTTAGAACTAAATAAGTCATTGACTTCTGAGATTATTTTCGCTATTTTCATATTTCTGAAAAAATATTATTAATTTTAAAATTAAGCAATTGGGACAGACAAGGAAAATTTTGAGAACTTTTGAAATGAGTATAAATAAGCAAAAACTCTTAAGCATTCCATATTCAAGTGTTTGATATGATTGAATTATTTATGCATTTTATACGTGATCAAGATATTAGATTGGTTGGTTGGTATAGTGTTTTATGGCGCAAAGCACCTAGGCTATCTGCGCCAATGATGTTGGAAGATATTAAATTATTAACGATTACTTTGTTACAAATGGCTTTGATTATAATTTTCCATTTACTTTTGAACTTTTACAGAAGAATTATGGTTAATATCTATGATATACCTAAAATTATTGTATAATATATACTTAAGATTGAAATATGTAATTAATTGGTCAAATTGCTCAGGATGTAGTTATTGCTGTTTTAACTGTGTTGGCACATTTGACTTTTACAAACATAGAAATCCAGAAGCAGACTTTTTAAAACCATTCTCTAAATTTTTGATTGAGAATTAGATAGAGACAGTGATGTAAAATCTTGTCAGACAGATAAATGCTATTTGATCAAATATGCAGAATTTCAATTTTTTTTCATTTATGTGTTTTCACTGTGTTTCGCTTACACCTCCTGTTCGATCAGCGTAGTTATATCACAATCAAATATAAAATAAATTAAATACTTATTTTTCTTGGTGAAAGTATAATGTATAAGAGATGATCATTTCTGTTTTAAAGTATACAATACACATAACTTTTTGATTTGTTTTTAAGAATGAGGACACAGTTAATTTGCCAATTTAGAAACGCACAGTTCATAAATAAACACAAAAAGAATGAGTTAACATGTTTGGTGTAACTTTTGGTTGAAAACCGTGAGAACACATACATGTTGATTTTTGTGTGTAGGTCTGAAAACTTGGAATACTTTAAATTTTTAAACAAGTTTTTACTGTTTTAATCAACATCATCTGGATTAATAAAGGTTTTGATTACTTTAATATTGTTACGATCTCTAGGTATTAGTAGCAAAATCAGGTTATTAAATAATTAATACAATAAATATACATTTAACCTAATGTAATAAGCATTTATAGGTTAATAATTAATAAATCTAATACAATTAACCAATAATGAACTATAATAGTGAGTATGTGTATGTAGTCTTTGCCTGAACAAAGCGAAAATTATTTATGCTTTTGAGAAAATTCTTTGAGGTAAGTGAAAAATAATGAAAATATGTTTTTTGAACAATATATCCGTGCTTATAATGTTACCAATCATTTGTATTCTGTTGTATGCAGGACTTTTAAACAAACTGAAAATTCTCCATTCATATGTTTCAAAAGTTCACTATAATTCATTAAAATTTATCATACCATTTATTTGCTTGAAAATTTAATTCGTATTATAATATTTTTTCTGGCAAACATACATGTTTTAAAAATGCATTATTGATTTTTAAAACTTTCAAAGTGATTACAATTCTAGTCAGTGATACTTCACATTGTGTATATGTGTTATTATACAAAAATCTAAGAAAGAGTCTCAACGGGAAGCTTTATTTAGCAATTTCATTAATACACTTGAAAATATTCCTCTTATGTACATTGTAATTAGAACTGAAACAGTTACAGAATTCATAATCATCAGAAGATATATTCAAAAGTTACATGATTAATCTTAATACAATTCAGAATGGTCGATTGTTTAGAAAACCATTATTGTTTTTTCGTTTTATAATTAAACAACTTGATAAATAATAATGAGATTCACCATTTTAATGCTCTCATAAATTTGGAAAATGTCACATTTCGTTTTAGGACAAAGGATATCTTCGCGTCTGTTCAAAGTCGCATTATATTACATCACTGTATTATTTTGGCCCGTAGAACTCTTGATAGTCAGTGACAAGTTATGAAAATTCGTTTCAATAACCTGTGATTAGCGGAGTCAGCCTAAACAAACAGAAAACATGAAGGTGTATAACGATATTATGCCATAGGCTAATTAAATGTGTCTTTATTTATTTCTGTTTCACCCTGCGTAATATATTTTAGTTCTAGTCCATACCATTTTACCAACAATTTCATACTATTAAAACGTTTGTTGAGATAAGAAGAAAAATGTAACAAGGTAGACACTAGTAAAAGAAAATTAGAAAATCGAATGTTAAAGCATACGAGGAAAGTAATTTAAAATGATCTCATTCTACACTTTTAGTAGATGTATTTATTACGAGTCATAAATTGCAACAATATAAGTGAAACTATCTTTATTATCTCACTTTCTCAACAGAATTTACAACACAATAATTTAACTAATACTGATTTAGGAAATGATTATAAGAGTGAGCTAATTCAAAGGAATAAGGTAAATAGAAATCAAAGCTAAAACAAGATATGTAATATAAGTTCCTTTTAATGATTATAACTGTTACCTTTGATTGTAAGTATAACTAGCCCCTTAAGCAAAACACGACAGCTCATTTTTACTATTTTGACGTTTTATCTATAAGAATAGTTTAATGTTTTCTTCTCATCCAAAATTTAAAGTATTATTGCTGTTAGGTAATATGTTCAAGGTACAATTAATATGAATATTAAGTAGTTAGAACAGAAAACTGTTTTTTTTGCTTCACCGAGTTTTGTTTTGGGAAATGGTTTTGAAGAATTTTATTCCAGTTCAATAACCAAGTCCCCGCTGGTAGAGCGGTACGTATATGGGTTTACAACGCTCAAGTCAGGCGTTCGATTACCTTCGGTAGGCTTAGCAGATAGCATGATGTGGCTTTCTATAAGAAAAACACACACTCAATAACCAAAATGAAGAATAAAACCCGTTTTATCTTTATTTTATTCATACGGAGAACGATTAAAAGGCTTCCATTGTTCCGTTTATTTTTAATGTGAATCTACCTACACAAGTGTGAATTTCTCTAATTATATCGGAAGGACATGATAGTTAGAACAATAAAATGAAAAGAAAAAATGTTTCGCGCAAATTTCTAACAAACATCTCATGAATGGGTGAAAATTAAGTTTTAGGACTGTGTTCAAATACAGCCGCGTTCGAAGAGTTCGCAGGTACTAAACAAGTATAGAAAAATGTTTATTTTTGACATTTCAAATGATAAACCAAACCTCTTACATTAATTATCAGTTTTATAAAAAAAAACTCTGTTGAAACGCATAACAAAATGTATGATGATATTATTTAGAAATAATAAAACATTTTTGAAGCAGTTTAGTTGTTTCATAAAATTAATGAAACATTTTATTGTAATAGTTATTGTTCCTTCGAATTACAGCGTTAAAGCAATATTTTGACTTTTAATACTTGAAATGAAGATACTGAGAAATCTGCTTGAAAATTATAAAACAATTGTAATAACTCGTAAAACTAAAACCAGATAATTCTTATATATGCATAGTTTTAGTATAAAACTGTTTCGCTGTTCAGCACGTTATGTTTCACAACTGATATATATATGTCATTGGAATGAGGAATTCCACAAGAGTGTTAAGGATGCATTCGGATGCAAATTCCACCAGGGTCGTATTGTGCTTTCTTTCGCATATTTCCTATAAATATTAATAGGTCTGTCGTTCGTAATGCAGTTCATTCAACCAACATGAAACTGACAAGCATGAAAAGAGGTGAATTAGTTACATGTTGTTATTTCAAAGGATGCAAAGCCGAGGAATATTTAACAGAATCCTTAGACTGCGTAACTTTTGCGAAGGGACTTATTATAGTGTTGCTGTACGAAATTTTCATTAAACAAAACAATAATAAAAAAATTGAGGCGATAGGTTGCAGTTGTGATAAGCCACGCGTAATCGACTATCTAAATCTTCTGAAAATACCACTGAAGCAAGTTGCATTTGTAAAACAAGCACATAGAAGTATGCATTATGTTGTTTGGAATTTTCTGGTAATTTAAAGAGTTTATTAGATGTTTCGTCTAATTTTGTGGATGTTTCCTTGCAAGATGCATCAAGTTCAGACAATAAAGAAGAGGGATTGAAATTTATGACCAGTGGCCCGCCAAAATCTTATAGACTGATAAAGCACATACTTCACTTTTTCTAGAAGTATTAAAACGCCTAACTGCATTATCTGGCCAGAAACTAATGTACATATTACACATGTCTTTGTTATTAGGCGATACTTTTTAAAAGAAACATCAGTATCTGAAATGTAAATTTAGACAGTCAACACCTACGGTGTCATCCCATGCTCAAAAATGTGGTCACCATGATGCACCAACGAATTACAGTTTTGATACGGAATGGTATCCTTCAACATATTGGTAATCAAGTGAAACAAGTCTTGCAGCAGCACCTAAATGAGATACTTATTTCTAGTAACTTTCCATCTAAAGAACCACCAGCCGAAATTGGATTTGTGGGTAACTGAAGTCACCTACTCACCGTAGAAAACCGTACAATTCCAGACCTCGAGTATTCAAGAGGTGATCAGTATAGTAGATGAGATGTGCATTGTTGTTGTAATGACCTTTGTCACATGTAATATATTCTGGACGATGGAGGAGCACATTTTAAACAGATATTAGATCAGAGTGACACTCCTGTTCATGACTCATAACAGCTATAAGACATTTACATCTGTACGATATATTTAATTCTATATTGTAATTTATTTTCCTATGCTATACCGTTTGTGAAGTACGACCTGCTGAGCTGCGACACTTTCTTTGTCATCACCATATATGATGACCTTCTGTTTTGGATTTTGTTTACTGTTTCCAGCGTCTTTGTAGTTTTGAACAAAAATTATATTTCCTATGACGTGAAAATATAGTTAGATCGATTTCTCTTTAGAATTTATAAATTTGTTATAAAATTTACTCTTTTCTATATCTCTAATTTACTTTAGCTGAAAATATATATTTCAAAAAGTACAGTAGTACGTCTGTCATTTGTTCTGTTTTAAGTTCAATGGAACAAAAATGAATAGAAACAAGAGGCTATTATATAGTGAAACCATGTAACAAAATTTTTACTTTTTCTTGTTCCCGGGCAGAAAGTGTTATTCCCCAATTGCTTATGCCTAAAATAAATGGAAAAGACCTGTTTTTATCTTCAAACTTTGCTTTTGTAACCTGGCTAATGAAGTTTTCAAACTTACCCATTTTCCAAAACATTCCAGGTAGGTTCAGTGCTGAGTAGCTGATAGAGAATTTTCTCGAACTTACAAGAATTTTCAAGAACTTTCTAGAATGTGCTTCTGCCACAATACATGCGGTCTGTGCGAGACAGTTGGAATTGTCTGTAACCTGAAAGAGGGGCACCTCTTCATTGATAGCTCATCCAGAAGCCTCAAAGCTGTGCTACTTTATAATGGGAATAAGTATCCGTCTCTTCCCCCGGATCATTCGGTGCACCTTAAAGAGGAATAGAACAACGTCAAGACCTTGCTAGAAGTCTTGAAGTATGATGAGTATGGCTGGGAGGTTTACGGAGACTTCAAAATGGTGGCATTCCTGATGGGTCTCCAAGGAAGCTTTACCAAGTTCCCTGTTATCTTTGCCTCTGGGACAGCAGGAACACCGCAGCTCACTGCAACAGGAAGCACTAGCTGGAACAAACCGAGTTCTCTGTAGGGAACACGATATCATATGGAAGCCACTAGTGGATCTCCAGAAGGTGTTATTCCCACCATTGCACATAAAATTGGATCTTATGAAACAATTTGTCACAGCTCTTGATAAGGGGTCTGCAGCCGTCAAGTACCTTCAAGACTTCTTCCCTAAGCTGTCTGAGGCACAGGTCTTCGTTGGACCACAAATACAGTAACTTTGAGATGTAAATTTGTAAGTACCAATAAAATATCTGACATCAACAATGTACATACTTTGGAAGAAAAGACCTATAACTTATACATGTCACACACTTTAAGTTTATCATAAGCGTTAGTTTTTCCGTTAACCAAGACCAAGTGGAATAAAAAATAGAAGTTTGATTAACCTTTTAAACACTTTATTTACACCTCGAAAGAATAACGAGTAACCTGCCACAGTACATGTTACAAATTATATCGAGCTTCCAAGAATGAGTAAAAATATTCGTAGCTTTTAAAAAGCTATAACAAATACAGCAAGAAATGTATATTTCAAAATAAAATTAATCATGGAAGAAACATTTTACATAAAGGAGAAAGAGCATTGAAAAACAAATATTTCACTGATCATGTGATTAAAACAGGAAATAATCGCCCATAATGAGTTGAGTCATTTATTAAATAACTAATACTGAACTGTGATATTAAACTAAGACTTGTGTGGACAGAAAAACGTATAAATATGTCGCGCATCATGAACTGATGTTTCGTTTAAGCATTTGTATCTAGCAGAGGATAACATAATACATTACGGTGTAATTAATGATAGTATATTTTAATATAAACCATAATCGATTTGCAATATTAAATCACCTTTTAGAATTTTACAAAAGAAGGCAATATATCATGATTACTTCATGTTTAATTTGAGCTTTTAATATTTTTCTTTTTCTGAGATGCCAACTTCCATGAGTGATTACAACCATCTGATGTAGGCTCTCTCTCGGGTGATTACAAACATCTAAAATCGTTCTGAATTTATGTTCTAAAATGATTTTAAGAGGTCATCAAAATTAAATCCTCAAATGTCAGAACAGAAAGCTCCTGTTATTACTTCTTCAATTTTAAGGAGAGAAATGTCGGTGAAATATTTTATTTCGGTTAAACAGCCAATACAAAAATAAATAAATAAATAAAATATTTAGCCTCTTTTATTGTGTTAGAAATGTATCTATTTTACCCCAGCAACTATATTATCCCTTTTTAAGTTACGATCATAGTAATTAGTTATTAAAATATATCAAACTTATTTTTAATATAAATTAAACTAGTCTTTAAATTTGTTTATGTGCAATTTTCTAGTAAATCAAAGAATGTAGTAAAGCATAATGTTACTGTAGTAAGATACAGTTATATTATTTATAATGTAGGTGGAGTTAATATCCATTAAGTTTCCCTATTGTTAAACACAAAGTTACATAGCGGATTTTCTGCACGCCGTAGCTATCGAAAACAAATTTTTAACATCAAAACCTCAGACTTACCGCTAGGAAGGCATATCCATTAAGAGTTAATAGACTTAAATTTTAAAATTAGCCATATGTACCTTTCATTTCTGATGGAAATATGTACTAATATGCATCAATAAATAATTTAAGTATTCCTTTTGTAAGTAAGTTATATTTCAAGGAAACTCCGTCGTGCATGTTAATATTTTTTTCTGAGAAGAACAATCTTTCAATATTACTTATTAATATTGGGCTTTTATATATTTACTCAATACTTCACTTATTTATTTTATTTAAAAGTTACAGACATACTGGATAAGTAACTAAATCTCAAATGGTTTTACACAATCGTTAATCCAAATACAGAAAACAAATATTTAAAAGCATAGTTAGAAACCTTTAATTTAGATTACCTGAAACTATATAAAAAATAATTAGGTCACAATGAATGCAAGAAAAGTAGTTTAAGTCATATTTAAAATATGTGGGCAAAACAAAATTTTCCTTAGTTTTAACTGGCTTATACTTTAACTTATGGTTTTGATAAAGATGTTGATGTTGTCGCATATGAAATAAGTAATATGCATATACAATTAACTAAGGTCTTAGGACAAAGTTAAGTCACATCTACATATGCTCACTCGTTTAGGTAAAACCGTTAGTAAAGGAATGGTGCATTTTAGAAATAACCAGGCGAATTTCAGAACGAACTACTCTGTCTAGTTTGTATTTATACATGTATTCAGGTTCTGGATCTTAAGTCTGTATTTATTCTCAATGTTAGACCTGCAGTTACTGTTCATTTTTACAGAAATTATGTCGGGCCTGCAGAGTCTGTCCATTTTGAGAATATGTGCTGACATACAAATTTCTGATCACAAGTTTATTGTTGTATTTCAAAATTTGTAGTGCATACTGGAGAGACTGATATATTTTGATAAAATTTAAGAAAAAGGTGATTAAGGCCCTCGACTCGTAATCTGAGGGTCGTGGGTTTGAATCCCCATAACACCGAATATGTTCGTCCTTTCAGCCGTGGGGCGTGATAATGTGATCATCAATTCCACTATGCGTTGGTAAAAGTGCAGCCCAAAAGTTGACGGTGGGTGGTGATGACTAGCTGTCTTCCTTCTAGTCTTACACTGCTAAATTAAGGACGATAAGCACAAATAGCCCTTTTGCAGCTTTGTGCTTACAACAAAAAGCGTTGTCATTTAAACAACAACGACGTAGTTTTTCAGTAAATGTGTTTGTTTTAAAGGAACTACTCTCTCCTTTTGTTGACGTTTTACTTTTACTGATACCGATACTAAAAGAAGCAAACTTAGTAAGAGCTAATCAACATTATATCATGTGTCCTAAGAAATTAAATACACAATATTTCATATTTTTGTTTAGGTATTTATTATGTCATTTTGAACACATAAACGATTGATATAACAAATCGAATGGTTTCTTGTAAACAAAAATCACTTATTTCATTATCTCATGTTGATTAGCTCTAATTTAGTCTAAGTTTGCTTCTTTAAACTTGCAGGTAAATTTCATTTTGTACTCAAAACTGTATATATGTATGTAGCTTAACATTTATTACAAATGCTTATTATTGTCTTCTTTATTCTTTAAACCAAAGTTTCGTACTTACGGGCAGTTTATTTTCTTTAAACACTAATGGTTTGTTAGTTTATGATTTATGACCGATAATTTTCTTTTCAAATCTAACTATAGAGAAGTTTATTTGAATGTTAATATGCATGCGTGCATGGATATTTTGTCTTAATATGTTATGTCGTCGTTTCATTAAAATTAAAATTTTAATTGATCAGCTATATAAAAAAATAGGAAATAGGTTTGAGTCTAAACGTATAAGTTATTGGAGAAACATACCACCCAATGCTTTGACAGTTTATTCAGGAATACCAAAATATCTGTCCAAAATACTTTACATTAAAAAAAAATATTAAGAAATGACCAAAAACTTACATATGTGATATTTACGAGAAAAAAAAACTCAATTAATTCAGTTAGCAAATAAAGACGAATGACATGTTTTATAGAAATGTAATGTTTACTGTATAGTAATATTCGTAGAAAGGTAAATAACATGTTTAATACAACTTAAAATAATAACAGACTTTATTATTTGCGTTATTTTCTCGCCTTATTTTGGTTTAACAAAAAGCTTTATGGTTTTAGCGGGATTGTAACTAGAAATACTTTTTTTTTCTGTCCAATGCCATTTTTTAACTATTCTTTTGAAATTATATTATAAAGTGTTCAACGTAAGTAAACAATGTCTCAGATCTTTATGATATTTATTTCTGAGAATCATATATGCTTAGAATATAAATTGAGCTGCACTAATTTTGTTGGCTGTATCATATTCTCATTACTAAGCAGTTACAATTGTAGTATAGCATCACGGACTAACAGAAGACAATAAAACGTTATCCAGGATTGTTAACTTCACGTTATAAATTACATGAGTATTTGTAATGGAATTGTTTAAAATTCGCTGTTACCAGCATAAACACAATGCCATCCGAGAAGCAGTCAGTTATAAGATTTACCTGTGGCAAGGATATTATTGTACATTGCTTTAAGTCAGCCACAGATAGATTAAAGTAAACATATACACACGCACACACATATATATTTTCTAATTGAAGAACTTATATAACATAGGTTTGAAAAATAGTTTGGAGCGAATGTTATATAACTATGCAGAGTTTTGCACTAATGATTTGTTTTGTTTTCAGCTCCATCTGGTGGTATTAATGTAGAAAGTGTTAACAGAGGAGAAGGAAGCTCCCGAAGTGAGCATTCATCAAAGCGTTCCCGTAATCGCAGACATCATAATTTGGCTGGTGACGTCACAACTATGAATTTACAGCGTCCTAGTTTTGACTTAGAGGTAAGTATTTAATGTGTACTCTCATTTAAGTTACATTTTTTAAATTAGTGTGGAATGTTCCATTTCAATCAGATCACAATAACTGTAATATTTATACATCGAATTTACCATAACTTAAATTAGATACTTAAGCTTTACTAAACAACAGTGCCAGGTGCTAAATAAAACTATATTCCGGAAAAATATTTAAATTTATAAATTAAGGGCCCTGCCTTTCATAATTGTTCACTATACAAACATGATCAATAGACACACACATGATCATTATGTTTTATTAAAATGATTTTTAAGCCTCACCGCTTCGTTACAGTCGATATTGCCGAGTCAGATAATTTTCTATGTGATTAGACATGTGTCATGATAATAGTTTATCAGTTTAATTTCTACTGTAAAGAGTTCTGTCGCAAGCACACCACTCCTCTCTGCATAGTTTCTATACTACATCTAGTTTACGAAGACGACAGTTTTCTAGCATCTGTTTCAACAGTCCGATCACCCAGGAAACTATAGTTTTTCGTCCAGCAACTTGACCAGTATGTCTTTATACGGAATAGCATAAATTCTTAATTCGTTGTCTAGCTATGTGAGGTATCAAACGATTGAATGTATGTGTCGTTGAAAAAATGTATATACCCTCGATTTCTATTGCTATTCCAGGTGTAAACCCTTCTTTATTATGCGTTGTACTGTTGCCTGGATCAGGGAAACAGCTTTTGCTACTGATTTATGTATCGCGGATTTTCGTCTGATACAATACGCCACGCTTTGCTTTCCACCACTGGGATTCTACTTCTTATAACCCTCTTTTTCTGGATGGTCCTGGTGGTCGAAGTTGAACCATATTCTTTTGTTTTATAATGCAAGAGAAACCCCTGTCTTGGGAATTTCATATGGTCGATCTGCACAGATATTTATGCGTCGGATGTATGAAAGTTTTCGTCTAAAATAGCTGTTGCACTCCTTTACCAAAGGTGATTAATTACGGTGGCATTACACCAACTAGTATAGCCAAACGATGTCAAAATATACTTTTACAGATGCTGTGCACCGTGACATTACGCCAGCTGTGGTTGTTATGTGACTTGGTAATTTACATATTCAAAATTGTTTTAAAATAACTGCGTTGCAGTCTACGAGTTAGATTACGTTTATTTCTTAAGATAAAATGTTTACTTTTTCGTGACATTGATGTTTTATTTGAATACGGTATTGTCATATATGATTGATTTTCTGTATGAGAGTACAATAAGTAGTTTTTCATAAAAGCATATCTTAACTTTAAGAAGGAAATCATTTTTCTTTTTTGTTGTCAAACACTTTTAGTCGAAAGAATCAACTATTTGTGTGCGTGTGGCTGTAACGGTGTGTTACATCTATAGATATTTTTAATCATTAAAGTTTGAACTAGGGTTACTATTAACGAAATGGTGTTTGTAACAAAAAGAACTCGGTGACGTTCCACGTTTTTTAGAAGTTTTTGTACCATTTAAGTGTAATTTACAATTCACTAAAATTTGGCTTTTTGGCTGTTTTATATACAAATTTTACATTAAGAACGATTAAATTAAAATATATTAAATAATTAAAGGCGCATCATTTATTAACTTCAGATTTGAACTAAGTACCTACTTAGTTATAATGAGTTTGTTTAACAAAATATAATTTCTTATTTACATTAGAATACATTATTTCATCACTTGGGTAATCTCGATTTTAACAGTATTTTTGTTTATAAATAAGCCATAAAATATCACGAAACTAGCCTACTATCAAAGACTTAAGTTACTACTATTTTCGAATACTAAGCTAACATTGTAAAACAATCTCAATAACGTTTCTCTTAGAAATTCTTATACTAAATAATATAGCTAAATGTATTAAACATTCTAAATAATACTGAAAATATCACTATAAAACGAGTACAATATATTTCACTTATGAAACTAACCATACAACAGTTATTAGATGCAAATACTGTTGATGATTTAATATTCGTTAAACAGCGTAACATAAATTGTTTTAGATAATTTCTCTTGAGTCTGTTTTATCATCAAAGTTTTCGAATTACTTTAGATTTCAATAAAATCATCTACTGAAGGTGATTTGTTTTGTTTTATTTTCTTAAGTTTTTAAGTATATTTAAATTGTAAATATTTCAACCATCACTTTTAAGATAAAAAACATATTTAAGAAAAGATACAAATAGATTATTTCAAAATCTGAGTAAGTGTTTTAGTTTTGCACATATTTTGAACTAAACAGTTTTAAGCAACTTTAAATTTTTTCAAACAACTTTATGCTATTTGAATTTGACATGTTGCGCCATCTGATACTAACTTTAGTTAAAATTAGCATATCTGTAAAATGCACTTTAATTTTGTTCTGCATGAAACACATTTTCGAGTAAAATTTTAGTGTCCTAAGAGTTTGTGACAACATCTGACTACTATAACCTTGAATGATAACCTAAAAAGGTGATTTCAAATAAATTTTCTGAGTTTTATTAATCTGTTCTTTCTTTAGCATGTTAAACGTCTTAAATGTTTAAGTAATGTATACAGTATTTTACAGCTGATGCATCAGATGAGTTGAAAAGTCAGTTTATCTGAGACAGAATGTCGTAATTAATAGTAAATTTCCTTGCGCCGGTATGAATCTTTATTAAAATAAGAACTTTTATTTGCAAATACTTAATACAATGGTTTAATTTAAGGTGCTGAATTAATGTTTTCTTTTTAAGTAAAAAATCAGGCCTTGCGTGCAAGATAGACAAATTAAGCGGCTGGTTGGTGTGGCAAGTATCCGTGGGTGCTATATAATTAGATCATTATGAGGGTCCGACCTTACATTCCGTATAAGACACCAGTGTGTACTATTCTTCATTTGTTATTGCGCACATCTAAACTATAACAATGAACCATTTTAAGGAACTGTTCAACTTGATCAATGTTGATGAGCATTGTAGCTGAAATAATGGTGTGAGAGATCGCTTATGTAAAGAAGCAGTGTGACAGTTTGATACTGTCTAATATCATGTGTTTGCGTAATATAATACAATGTAACTTGAAATAACATTATTAAGTTTTTCTGCTTAATTCTTTCTCTGCGTCGGTGCTTATATTTTTAACTGACAATAACCATTATTTCGTAGGTAGTTAAAGGGAGAACAAAAAAGGAAAAGAAAGAGTTTTATGTGAAGAGCTTAATGGAATTGCTTATTAGTCCGAAAACAATTTCGTTAATTACAGTCACGTTTGTATGAATCAAAATTCATTCTGTTATATTTATTTTCTGTTTGTAGAAATTAGATTTTATTTTCATAAATACAAGTCATATATTTATTCTTTGTTTGTTTCTAATTAAGCACAAAACTATACAATGGGCTATCCTCACTACGAGTATTAAATTCCGGTTTCTAGTATTATAAATCCGCAGCCATACCGCTATGTCATTGAGGGGTCATCTATATTTATTATGTATTTTTAACAGCTAGTTGACGAGGGTAAGCACTTATGCTTGCTTTACTTGCTAAACTTGATAAATTGTGCTATACGTCTTTTAAATAATATTTTTTTTATATTCTCATCCCGAGGGTGAATACATTTTTTAGATTTAAAATGAGTTGCGGCGTTGCTGAGCTACAGCAGTGCTAACATTACTTGCACAAATACACATACATACGTACGATATGGGGTATCGTCGTTTTTCTCGAAATGTCGATATATTTTAGTATAAATTGTATTAGAGGCTTAAGGAATGAAGACAAGCTACAAGAAACTTTGAGTACCATGGAACCTCCAGTGTCGTTAACGTGGTACATCAAGTAGGGGAATTTACTTACTATACTCTACATTACAAACTTGAAGATACAAGCGAGTCAGGCGTTTAAAATCCTGTGCGAAAAATATCGGTCTTTATGAACAGGAATCAAAGCGATTTTTTTAATGCTGGTGTGGTTAATAAGTCCCATAGATTTCCTGCTGAGTAGATAATCACTTAACTAGAGCAGACCATCCACGTGTGTACACAATTCCATTAATTTCTGGGATAAAAATCTGAGTAACCTAATTGTTTGATGAACAGCAGCGGCAGACGTCTTTGACCAATTTTCATGTTAGAACTGTTCAGTAAGTTAAAATGTTATGAACAGAGTAGGGATGAATAGAAAAGGTTTCGCCAGGAATCGTACATAATGAAACCGAGACCGAACATGAAAGTTTGCAATAATAGGACCATACTCTTAAATTAACCTTAATCTGGTAATACAATTACAGTTTTGATAACACCAAGAGTTAGACATTTTTATAAAAACAAGTTAACTTTCGATTTTTGTGAATTTATTTTCATCCATTGTAGCTTCAAATCAGAAATATGTAAAAAGAATTTTAGGTGTTCTGGTTCTCCATAACTTCCCCAGATTTTGGCATTTAAACCGTAATCTAGAACTAGATGTTAAGTTGTGACTAAGGCATACATGGTTGCTCTACTTCAGCATTTGATAGAACTCCGAAACCAGTATCAGTCTAATTTCTGTGTTGATACATTAATAAGTGGCCGAAAATAATTAACTTTTCGAATCAGATATGGCTGTCCTTTACTTTTGCTTAAAATTAGTATTGATATGTTTTTATCAATCTCTTTTTGGTTATCATTTTATACGAAATCATAAAAGACAAATTAAAAAAAAAGTCTTACGATAGCATTAGGTACTCACTTTAGCTTAAAAAGAAACTGTTTTGGTGCTGATATTGGCGTTTTATTATTTCAACTTTATTTAATAACTAAATTAATTTATCATTCCTTCTCTCTTCTTCACGTTTCCAGTATTTTTTATCTTTGACAGTTTTGGTGGAATATAACCATGAAATAAAAATCTACATAAAACTGTTTTGGTTTTTAGAGACAACCATTTTAGGTTATTTATTTTTTGCAGAAAACAGCATCATTTAGCACCCAGTCTAAATTTAAATTATCTCGAGATCGTTATAGTTGACTATGTCAAATATAAGCCGTTATATTTATCCCACTGATAATTATCACTTTCTTAGGAAAAAAATAGTATTATTTCAAAAAGTTGGAATCTGTTAAAATATATGTTTAACAAACTAAGTATATGGCAATTTTCCTTCGTAAAACAAAAACAAGTTGCTTGAAAATTGAAAGAAAAAATGGTAGAATTTACGAAGATAATGAGCATTATAATCTGATTGAACTTGCAATATTAATTTTGTATTTGAAGAATATGCACTGCTTAAACATTTGTTTACATGTTTGATAATTATTCAAAATTAGCTGTTCCAAATAGTTTTTATAATGGATTGCTATTGGAGTTTAGTATTACTAACTTTTTTCTAATTTTGTAAGCATTACAACCTTATTTTCTTTAAGAAATGTTATAAATAATTTCATTAAATAGACAGTTAATATTCTTTCAATATTAATTATGAATAATTTATTGCACGATATTAAATATTGTATTGCAACACGTTTTTGTTTTATTAATTTGGGTGAGGATTAACATCAAGGAAGTAAGAATTGTGATGGCCTAAAATTTATTATACTTCATTAATATTGGTTCGTTATTATCATCACGAAACACGTCAAATTCTATTTTTATGACTCCCATTTTCTTTTACGGACCATTTTTGTGATTACCTTTCACTTCCATCTTTTACATTTATTCCTTTTTCCCTAGCTCATTTTATTTCATGCTACTAGATGTCAGCAGTGTGATAGTTCAACTCAGTTTGAG
This sequence comes from Tachypleus tridentatus, assembly GCF_004210375.1. Lineage (NCBI taxonomy): Eukaryota > Metazoa > Arthropoda > Merostomata > Xiphosura > Limulidae > Tachypleus > Tachypleus tridentatus. The sequence goes on from NC_134830.1 coordinate 83,226,230, forward strand.
GGCTAAACGTTTCAGGCTCTATCTTGCGTTCAACAAACATCGTGCAGCTTTGGTTTTAGGACAAATGGAAAAGAATAAACACGAAACTCTTTCGTGAGACTGTTGCTCATAAAATTGTTTTCATTTTCATTAATAGTTTCAACTTTCTATAAAGAGATGTATGAGTGTTATAACACATATATAGAAAAGTTTAGTATATTTGCTGATGGGATTTGAGCTCGTGAGCCACAGGTTTCAGGTTGAGCGCCCTAATCATCAGCCCATGCCAGACCGGTTTATATGGTAAAGCCTGAACAAAAAATTAATGTAAAAATTCACTTCTTAAGATGATCTACTATTTAAATATCAAAGGATCACAAAAATTGCAAAAACAAATGAGACAGTGCGTTATAAACTAGCATCATGTCACTTGTTTGTTTTTTTGTTTTTGTTTTGAAAACTGGTAGCATAATTATAAATAGTAAAACAAGGTGCAATATCGTTTCTGCTACAGAAGCGGTAAATATTATCATCCTGGTAGTTCGATACCTAGTGGACGACATTTCAGTGTCTCTGACTTTGAACTTCAGCAGAATCAGAAAGAAAGAGCTCGTGATTTAAACATGACAGAATAACCAGACCAAATTCTTGACTTTAGACTATTCCTTTGATATTAATTAATAAGCTAATTTATTGGAATAAGTTTAAAGGTAATGTTTTACTGACTAACCTATACAAAACACTTAGCATTCTTGGCAGGTCGTTGTAGTCATGTGTTTAAGGGTAAATTACGCAATAATTATTGATTGTGAAATTTATTGTGCTTAACATACTTGGATAACGAAGAAATATGGATCAACTTAGGAAACGGGCTTACTCAGAAATTTATCCCAACGAGTCGTACTCCAACAGTGTTAAGTAATGTACAGAGAATTTTCGAACACAAAAGTTTGTGTTGAAAAGCCATTTACGCGTCCCAGGCAAAGTACATATCATAATCAAGAAATTTTTCACCTGGGAAAATAACATAGAAACTGTTTCTAATATATATCCATTTAGTCACCGTATACCTCAAGTACCTGGAGGATGAAATGCATATTCATGATATCCATTGGTTACGAACAATGTAACTTGTTATCTTTCTCTGCGCTTGGTCAACAGATGTCAGCACAATGACATGAAATTTTCTTATTTAGTTAATAGTAGGCAAAAAAAAACCACCAAAATCATAGGTGTTTGTAGACTTGCAGAGCATTAATATTTTCTTTTGCTTTAGTATTTCAAAGCAAGCAGCCATAATTAAAAAAAAAATGTTAAATTTACGCTGCTTATTCTGGAAAATAGATTTTTTTGTTTCTGAGAAATACTTTTAAAACTTTCAAAATATCAGAAAACGTAATTACGAAATTAAATTCTGGTCTCTCATCATAAATACACTTAACCTATACTTTTTACCTAAAAGAGAAGAATTACGATGTAAATTTATTTTCACTTTGTATATTTACTTATTAATTCACTGAACTTGCTATGGAACAACTTAAGGTCTAACTAATGTAAGAAAGTATTTGGGTTGCCCTGTTTCTTGACTTTATGTTTGACTACTAACTGAATAATATTTAAGGTAGGTATCTTGGGCAAAATTCAATATTTTCCTAAAGAATAAAAAAAGTATTGCTGTTTCGTAGATATCAGTATCAGCCTAAAGTAAGATAATTAAAAACCTAAAATAAAAAATGCTAAGTTTTATGTAGAATCTTGATTGTTTACAATAGTCATTATGATAGTAAGTTACCTGATTGATAAATTAAAATAGTGGCCAGTAAAATTTTAATTTATGAACAAACAAGTTTTGATATAGTTACCTATGAATACAAAATTCTTAAAAGTTAAAGCCTATATATATTTTCTAACAATAAAATAGCTACTGTACATAACTTTATTCGCATTTTTTTGAAAATATTGTATTGGCTATATTAAGTTTAATGAACGCAGAAAATTTTCAGGCTTTTTTGATGATCAACCTTTGTTACAGTCTGCTACTAATAAAAAAACGTACGTGAATGACTGAAAGTATATTGATGTTACTTCTCTAAGAGCCTCAAATGACAAGTAAACCTTTAATAGGTATAGCTAATAACAATAGGGCAGAGTAATGTTTTAAGTTATTTTGGACTTAAACTTCGAAGAGCTATTTCATTTCGTCTTTTTGACATTTTTACATGTTAATTTAAGTGGCCAAGCCTTTTTTTCAGATTTGGTAATTTTCTTAAATTTGCAATGTTTTTGTCAAATATACACTTATTTGAAATCAAAATAATTTTGTAATTCTTATTCTACATCAGCAGCATCTTCTACCTGTTTTTATTACTATTATTTGTTATTTACTTCTCTATGTCGAACATTGGTCTAGCGTTTATCGCGAATAATGAAGGGAAGAATAAAAAGTATTATTTTTCGAATGCGGCCTCAGCTCGTAGGTATACTTGTTACAGTAATACATGTTGATCTGATAATTATGGGAAAAAATGATCTAACCGAATAATACTAATTTAAATCAAACTCTTAAGAAATGTGCTGTTTTACCATAATCAAAATAAATACAATAGAAATGGATGTAGTAGGCAACAGGTAAACTATAAGTATCACAAAACTATGATATAATTTTGTTACGTATTATCATTTATTTCGGACGAGGCTCTAATTTATTGTTTCGTATTATGATTTGATATAGCCTAAAACTGAATTAAATTGTAAATTGTATTTAGGAGTTAATTGAATGTAAAAATGCATCAAATTTATATTTGCCCACAAAATTGATACATACAATTTTCGTTCTTAACAATGTATTTTAATATACAAACAATAATACAATTTACAATATAGGCTGGTCATGGTCAGGTGGTTAAGGTACTCGACTCGTAATCCGAGGGTTGCGAATTCGACTCCCCATTACACCAAACATGCTTGCCCTTGCGGTCGTGGGGGCGTTATAATGTGTCGATAATCCCACTATTCATTGGTAAAAGAGTGGCCTAAGAGTTGGCAATGGGTGATTGCCTTTCCTCTAGACCTGCACTGCTCAATTAGGGACGACAAGTGCAGATAGCCCCCGTTTAGCTTTGCTCGAAATTCAAAACAACCTAATCACCACAAATGATATCTTTTACGTAAAGATTAGATACAATCACACGGCTAAGGGGTTCTTCAAAAACTGGGATAGGTTTGAAGGGAGCAACAGGTGTTTTCTGTTCAGGTTTTTGAGCAATTTGACGGGTTTGAAAAGTTTTACAAAATTTTGTAAACCAAAAAATATATTACCTACTTTTTCATTAAAAGAAATTACTCATGATTTTGTCACGTGTCCTATTGACACTTAAAAGATCACCCATAAAGACCTCACCGGCAACTTTCAATATTTCAGAATAAAGTGGTTTGGGAACGACGATTTGATAAACTGCAGCCCAGAACTCTGAAGCTGGCACGACTGATAGTTACCATTTCCTCATAAGCATACTATGTTTGAAAAAAACAACAAAAAGATTTGAAACTTTATATAGTTCATCTTTCGGGAGTTCATATTTAAATAATTAAGAAATTTTCTGATCCTTTTGTTACACGGTAATCAATTTATTTCCAGGAAACGGAACTTTACCAGATGAATCAGATCCCTCACGTCCATCATTGTTACTCACGGAGGAATACGTCAGTAGAACAATGATTCATAAGATCCCCGTTGAACCCCAAAAAAAATTTGAGATAAATCTGTAACATCGTCCTCTGAATACATTTTTATCATTTGCTTTTGGCTTAAATTTTTAGCCTGAACTCGAGTCACAACACACGAGGGTAACACATCAAGAATCTTTTCATCAATAATACCATCTATAGATGAAACAGTGATCTGCTCGCTAACCATTTTGGGTTCGGCAACAACTTTTCTCAAGCCAAATTGTTTCTCAACAATAATGATACACCTTTAATAAGCAAAGTAGGTTTTAATCCAGCCAATAATGGTATCAAAACTAGGTCTGTCTAATGCTAAATAAAGGAAAATTAACAAAGTCATCCTCCATACCCTGAGCAACAAAAGAAACGCAAGTAGCAGTACTCGAATCTAAAGGTAATATGCTTTCCAACAACATAATTGAGTTGCCCCACTACCATGTAGGATACGAATGGGTATAGGATTAGCAGTGTCATATGTCGAACACACAGAACAAACAGACACAAATGGTCATAATTCCTCTCTAACTACATCAGCTTTTATCGTGTTGGCTAAATAAATAATATCAGGTGATCTGGTGAAACTACATCCGTTGGTGGACATGAACGCGCTGGATCTTGCTTTTTTTCTTTCTCAAACACCAACAGCCGGACATAATATGACCAGGTGGTTTTTACAAAAATGGCAGACAGGCCTTGATGATGTTTTACCCTGACTATCAAAAGATTTGAACTAGATGAGCTGGATTATATATCTAAAAACGGGTATTTTGAGTTGAAAAAAGCATTATGTAGAGGAGCAAACAACGTTTTGACCCTCTTTGGTCATCGTCAGGTTCACAAAGAAAGAACGAGGTAACTGACCGATAGCTGACCACATGTTTCAAGGTGGCAGTGTAATTCAGTGCAGGAAAGTAGAGGGCATGCTTAGATATTGAATATGTTTATTAATATAATAAGAAAGGTGTTCCTTTGTATTGGTTTATTTTGGGCTTGAGTTGTTGTATAAGTAAGCTTTAATTTTGCGTTTGTTTATGTTTGTTTCTTTATTTAATATTTGGGTGATTTCTATGGTTATGTTGTGTTTATTTGATTTGCAGTGTTCGAAAGCGTGTGAAGATGACTTTTTGTGTTCTTTTAATCTGGTTTCCATTTTTCTACTTTTCTCCAATATAGAAGTCGTGGCAGTTATCACATTGTATTTTATAAATAATATTGGTGTGGTGTTTGTCAGTGTAGTTTTTAAATAGTATAGACCTTAGTTTCGTGCCTTGCCTGGTGTTTTTAATACATTTGGTATTGACTGCATTGTCATATTTTGTTACTAGTTTTTGCCAAATGTTGGTTATTTTTCTGCTGATGTTGGGAATATAAGTAAGGTATGCAGTAGTATATGGTTTCGTGATTTTTTTTTTAAATCGTGGGGTATATTTACTCTTGTTAGTTGAATTTGCTTTTTGTCTAGGTGTGTGCGTGTAATGTTTTTTTACAGTTTATGGAGAAACATATTAATGTTGAAGTATTGTTCTATCTTATTTGTCGTTAATTTTATCTGGTGAGCATAAAATACAGAAAATGGCTATTACTCCCTTGAAACTTTGCTTTTGTGACCTGGAAAATGAAATTTAGAAATTAACCAATTTTCTATGTAAAAACGGGCAAATTTGAAGATTTTCATTTACATAAGGTCTGAATAAAACAACATACGCATCAAGCGAGTAGTTTTTCGAGATTTGCGACTGTAATGTAAATCACTTTCACGTATCAACCCCAAATACACTTTCCCATCATGTTTTCGTTATACACTCCTCGCTAGCGGCGTTCAAATTCCAGTATATCTTGGTGGAAGCGCTCGCCTTGCTCCTCTGAGTATGCTCCCATGTTCTATTTGAATATATCAAGATGAGCGTCAAGGACATAGACATTCAGGGACATCCTGCAGCCCATTTTGCCGTAGTTCTTCACCATAGTCCCAACCATTTCCACATAGTTTTTGGCCTTGTGATTGTCCAAGAAGCCATGAGCCACAGCGACAAAGCTGCCCCAAGCTTTTTTTATTCTTCCCTGCTAAGCTTCTTGGGGAATTCTGTACATTCCAGGATCTTCTTTATTTGTGGTACAACGAATACACCAGCTTTGACATTTGCCTCAGACGACTTAAGGAAGAAGTCTAGAAGTCTTGAAGGCTGCAGATTCCTTATCAAGAGCTGTGACAAATTATTTCATAAGACCCAATTTTATGTGCAATGGTGGAAACAACACCTTCCGTAGGTCCACTAGTGGCTCACACTTGACATTGTGTCTCCCCATAGAGAACTCGGTCCGTTGTTGCCAGTGCTTCTTGATGTAGTGCGCTGCTGTGTCCCAAAGGCAAAGATAACAGGAAAACTTGGTAAAGCCTCTTTGGAGACCCATCAGGAATGCCACTATTTCGAAGTTTCCGATAACTTCCCAGCCTACTCATCATACTTCAAGGCTTCTAGCAAGGTCTTGACGCTGTTGAATTCCTCTTTGAGGTGTACCGACTTTTGAAAGTTATAAAACTTTGTATAATATAACATTTTACTATTCAAGCAAGCAATAATTGTCCATCTTACTTTAAATATGTCTTGTAGGCTGCACACACTTTAGCAGATGCTGTCACAGGATACATTTTAGCTCTTGTCTTGATAAATTGGCCACATACATAGCAGAATGCATCTGGAGAATGCTTGCAGCTTCTTGATGCCATCTATGATAAAATCAGATAGGTCTATGTGTTCACTTAAGCATCTAGAGCTAAACTGAAGTGGTGAGTGGTGAGCCCTGTATATATATATTACTATGGAAATATCTAGAAAATTCTTGTAAGTTCCACTACATTCTAGAAAGTTCTTGAAAATTCTCTTTTAGCTACTCAGCACTCAATCTACCTGAAATGTTTTGGAAAATGGATGAATTTGAAATTTTCATTACACAGATCACAAAAGCAAAGTTTGAAGAGAAAAACAGATCTTTTCCGTTTACTTTAGGCATAAGTTATTGGGAAGCAACACTTTCTGCCCAATAACAAGAAAAAGTAAAAATGTTGCTACATAGTGTAATCACAAGTGTAGTTAGTTTGGCTGTGCAACAAATAACTTGTATTTACATATTTATCAAATATTTGATACTTTTATACTATTCAGTGAGTAACTCTTAATGATTTTCTTTTACAAAACTTGTGAAATGTAAAGGGAAGAAACTTTATCAAACTCGATGATGTACTTCAACTTTCACTTCTAGACCACCATTATTTGTTAAAGTATAGGGAAAACGATTCTTTCATTCAGTTTCTTCACTAATTATTGTGGATGGATAATTAGTATAAATGTTACATATTTCTTAATTACTGTAATTACTTGTGGTGAATATAAATCAATAAACAATTCAACTATCACACATAGGCTACAAGTGATATAATAAAAAGTCTAGTCTTGTGTATCGCTTTGTCCTTTTATAGGAATATTCGTGAAAAAGAATAATCTTGCATAATTCACGCACGTGGTGTATTCAAACATAACTTGTCTTCTCACTTCTTTTTTCCTACTTAAAAAATGAATTTTAACTATTATTTTAAGTGTGATTTTTTGTTAAGAGAAACAATCAACTTAATGACCAAACTCAACAAAGTAATGCCTAAATAAAATAAAAAAAAAAAAACTGTTCCGTAAAAGAGTGTATTGCATAAACAACGTTAGTTCACCTTTTCGTCCTGGGTTGGGTATTGAAATTACAAAGTGTCGCTTAAGTTAGGTTTATTTGTGTTACAAACGTTATTATATCAGTTTGACATATGTCAACTTATGTAAGATTTATGTAAATTGAAATTAGTTATATTTTTTCAATTCTATCGTTATACTTTCTTGGTGCTGTAAGAAATAACGTATTAAAGAGCTTGATAAATTAATCGATTTATACCATTATTTGAGAATTAACTTTGTGCAACAATGAAATGAGCTAAGATGTCCATAAAGTAGTCAGTAGATATCTGATGAGTGATTTGGTTCATCTTTTCCTTTCCAAACATGCTTGCCCAGCAGTAGGAGCGTTATAATGTGACGGTCAATCCCACTATTTGTTGGTAAAAAGAGTAGCCCAAAAGTTGGCGGTGAGTGCCTTCCCTCTAGTCTTACACCTCTAAATTAGGGACGGCTAGCGAAATAAAAAAACAAACCTTTCCACGGTGACCAATAGCTTATTACCTTGTAGTCTAAATAACAGATTTGAGAGAATACGTATCAGATCATGTGATTTTCCTGATCAACTCTAGAATTCCGTATTTATTCATAAGCTGAGCAAATATTAATATTTTGTTCAAACCTTTTTCTACCAATTTTCAGTGTTTAGATTTAATCAAGAAACAATGTTTCTCTAGATATTTTACATGGATGATTACACTTTCACCGTCGAGCCCTTGTGAAAGTGAATAATGTTGTCATGTTAACGAGAGCCAGCTATCACACATGCGCGTAACGTTTGCTGTACGACGGACCTGTATTGATAACAGATATTCTTCACTCGTGAAGTACTTCATTTCATATGAAGATGTTCTTATGGACATTCTGGTTACAATGAACGAGATCGTGTTCCGAGAAACCTCGTATGCAACACGTTACAGACATAGAGCATTGTGAAAGTTAAATCATGTATTTATATTCATATAAAGAAAGACAATTAAGTATAATAAGAATGGCAAAATCTGAATATGAATCAAGTTAATAGTTCATCAAAAAACAATTAGAAAGTATCACGAAACAACCACAATTTTTGATCGGTTTGGATCATCCGATCTAATGGCAACAGCTGCTATCGTGAATGTAAATTTGGTTACAGCAGCTATGCCAAACACCGCTGTTCATTTTGAACAGTCAGGTTTTATCTCAAATCGTGAAAAACAGAAGAGTGATTCAACCTTGAGCTCGTCTGAGTACTCCTCTGACTGTACAAACACTTGTGTTGGTCGTCATTGGCGTAGACATTCTCTGTTGTACCAAATTCTGATTTCTCCTTTAAGAAAGAAATCGTCTCTTCTGTCAGACTTATCGTGTGATGTGATGAGGGTGAGTGAGAACATCAGTCGCCGAATTAATGAGAACATTTTTAAAAAATCCAGAAATAAATATTACACACTTCCTTACCTAAAAACTTGCTTTGTAAATGTCTATTTTGATGAGTTTAAATAATAATATGAAGATTTTCTTCTTTTAAAGTATTGTAAAAAGTAAAACAGAATATTTTTTAAATAGCTTGAGAATCGTATTGGCTAATGTAGTATTTTTATATTACTTGTAAATGTTTAAAGACAAACTAATTAACTTAAACGACTAAATGTTTCACAATATTTTAGTTTAAACATACAGAGGTCCTGTTGTAAAAATAACAATGTATAAAGTGGTGCAAAACACTTGCACTTCATTCAATTACATATACGAGCATAATAAATGATAAATAACTTGTTAATATACATTCTGTAATCATTGAAAAAATAACTTGATATTTTTAACAAAAGTAAAAGTTGTTGTTTTTTTTTATAAAGCAGAGTAATACGACTCCTAGTCATTAACATGTTTTTAGCCTCTTTAGTTTGGAGAGTATGAAGCAATACTTAAATATTGCAGAAAGTTTGTTTCCTCCTTGAGTGAGGTATAAAATTTCTCTTTTTATTCTGAGTCTGTAGTTTGAGTACTTGTGGGATTATTTCCCTTTACCTCACCATAGTATTTCCCAGTTGATCCGTTGTACCTGATAAGTCAGATAGACGAGAAATTCTTCCTTTAAACGGGTCATATAGTATCATCGAATTGCCTATTGTCTCAATCCTATAATATGTAACATTTGAAACACCATTCCTAAAGATACACATTGCAGTACCCTTATTGAAGCTTTCACTCTTTACAAACAACATCAGACATCTAATTATGAGAGTGTCATGTACAGCTATCGTACCGTCTGAAAACTGTTTAGGTTATCTCTATTTTCTATGACGACAACCCTGCCAATCAAAATTAAACTTAGAGTTACAGTTACTAGATTTTGACAACTACTTACTAGTCTTTGCTGTTGCTTTCGGACCTGATTTTAAGTGGATTCTCCCCCTAACTATGTTTTTATTGTTAATGCCTACTATACCCATAAAACTGCTGTGAGAATGTGTTGACCATCATTTTTTTTAACCTCATTCCTAGAGAACACATTTGGGATCAGCTCTTGATTTTCGGTTTATATACCTATCTTATCCAAAGAATTAAGTGGATGAGCTGGAAAATATATGATTAAAGAACTAGGAACACTCCTCGCATAATCAGTCTAAATCCGAAAACACGTAAAGATTTTGCAGTGATGTTTGCTATTAAGGCGGAAATTAACGTTAATGTACTGTCTGTCATACGCTTGCTGAAGAGTTGCTGCATATACTCTCAAACCAGAAAGTGTAATATGTTATGGAAAGGCTGTGTAGAAGTTCAATGTTTAACAGGTTGGTGTGTTTGATGTTACCTTAACAAGACAGCAAATTCCTATTTTATTAAATGTCTGCAAGTTATAACTTAGTTATTTCGAAAATATATTTCAGTAATTTGTTAATGTGACTTACTTTTGTCTAGCGTATAAATGACTTCTTAGGTTTAGCAGAACTGAAAAATTCGTCTTTGAGGCTAATATATTATGCCCATCTTGAAACATTTGTTATTCTTCTTTACTAAGAACGTTTAGTTTCTCCTAACAGTACGCTTCAAACATATAAACATATAGAAATTATTGTTTTCAAAAGCAATTTTGTAGGTCTTAAAGAAATGAATTACGAAATCAAGAATGATACAATCTGTTAATCAGGCAGTTGATTTAACGATTTAAGTTGTATTTAGTAAAATGAAGAGTGATACTTGCAATGTCAACAGCAGAAGCTAACTGCAGTGGTATGTCTTCACCTTTTTCACAAAAGTACATTTTTAGTGGTGTTTATTACTAAGTCAGTGCTAGAAATATGACTTTTTTTTCATAAAGGTGTGCAAAGTCTCTATTCACTTGTTGCACTAATTCATGATCACTAAATACTTTTTTTGTATATACGCGGTGACGCGGTGTAACGATATTGAACATACCAACGCGGAAAAGAAGAAAATTATGCACTTATTGACTATGGGTCCTCGATGTTCATATGAAACTATTTTTTGACGCCAAACGTTTAAGGTTTAGAAAAAGAACGATAGTAGCTTAATCTTGCAGATATGTGTGTATTGTGTACCCTAAAGCATTTTGGTGTTAACTATAAAGTGTACTTTACGTGTAAGATAAGAAGATTGATTTTCTGTGTTCCACAGATGAAACTAGCTCGTCTGGATCGTGATAACTAATAGATAATTCCTTAAGTTTGTTAATTATGCCTTGCCTAAACAAGTACTGTCCTTTTATCGAACTTAATGCTATTTATCCACTGCTTTATATGACCGAGACAATGACTCCATTTATCATGAGGCTTATAAGTGTCTGTTAAGAGAAGCTGTAACTTTTTTTATTTATCCTGGTTTTTCTAAATGTTTCAAGCGTGTGATCTTTCATTCGTATATTGAAAGTTGTACACACTACCTGAATAACTGTGGAGTTAATGCCTGTCACTAGAGCAGGGGTTCCCAACCTTTTGGCACTCGCGACCCCTTACCTAAAAGTTTGAAACCCATGTGACTCCCCTACTTAGGGCTTACGATCAGCAGCTTAATTTTTCTTTTATTTTCTGTGAAGGAGAGGGAAAGAAACATCTCAAAAAATATTTAAAAATTCTGTAATTATTTATTAGCAAATTAAATCACATTGGTCCAACCTGAATTCACGAAAAGAACATATATTTCTTAAAATAATATTAACATAGGTTTGAACAGCTATCCAACCCAGCTAGTGAGATGCCTGATGTTGCATTTCAGCAGCAAGCTTTGAAATTCGTGGCCGAGCGTTTGTTAGAGCCAGTCTCATGTCATCTCCAACATCCAATCTGTTCCTATCCTTTGTTTTTATATTGACAAGAGTGGAAAATCCTGCTTCACACAAGTAGGTAGAAGCAAATGGAACAAGGACACGTAAAGCTATCATGCTGACTTTGGAGTATGACTGATACATAGCGCACCAGAACTGAGTCACGGATTTCACCTTGAAGAGATCACTAGCTGAAGAGTCGTTCCTTAGATCCAGAAATTTATCTTGAATGTCATCTGGGATGCTGGATACATCAAGTTCAGTACAAAATGGGTTCCTTACCAGGGCCTCCTGTTCCTGTGATAGCTCAGGGAAGTAACGCTTGACTTCCTTTTCTAGAGACTGAAGATGTTCGGTAATCTCATCCTTGAGGAACTGATCCAGTTGGATCTGAGACTCATCCGTCACTCCACAAAGTTTTTCAAACATAGCGATGTTTCCAAGATTGATTTTCCGACGGCAATTCTGCAGTTTGGAAACAAAGGCCCGAAGACTATCTTGAAATAGGAGAACATGTGTTTCCCTTCCTTGAAGCTTCAAATTGAGCTTGTTCAGCTGGTCAAAAATGTCGGATAGGTACGCAACACTTTTATTCCATGCTTCATCTTTGAAGTGAGCTGCAACATCTTTCCTTTCTTCAGTCTCCAGGAATAGCTTTATTTCATCTTTCATTTCAAAGACACGATTAATAACGTTTTCTTTCGACAACCAACGTACTGCTGTGTAGAAGAGAAGGACTTCGTGGTCAGCATTCATGTCTTTGCATAGTTCTTTGAATAGGCGAGTGTTGAGTGCTTGAGTCTTCACATAATTTACAATTATGATTACAGATTCAAGCACTTCCTGCAGAGAGGCAGGGAGAGTCTTACTGGCGAGAGCATATCGGTGAATCATGCAGTGGATGCCCTTTGCTTGAGGTGCTAGCTTCTTCACTCTCGACTGGAATCCTGATTTCGATCCCAGCATAGCCGGTGCCCCATCCGTACAAACCCCACACACGTTTTCCCATTGAAGATCTTCGTCTTGAAAAAAGTTGAAACTTTTTCCATGGCATCATCAGCTTTTATTGTGGTTTCAAGTGCACTGCAGAATAAGAATTCGTCTTTGATGTCACCTGAATTAATGTATCTCACGAAGACAAGCAACCGAGAACATGAACTTACATCTGTTGACTCATCGAGCTGAAAGGAGAACAAAGGGGAACCCTTGATCTCAGTCAAAACCTGTTCCTTCACATCCATAGATATTTTAGAAATGCGCCTTTGTATAGTATTATTTGACAGGGATACTTGCTGAATCTTCTTTGCACTGGCTTCTCCAAGAATAAGATTTACTGCTTTCATCATGCAGGGTTTAAGAAGTGTTTCTCCAATCGTTTGAGGCTTTTTTTGTTTAGCAATTTCGAATGCAATTTCATATGAAGCTTCCACTACAGCTGCACTCTGCTACTGAAACGACCCACTTCTATCGATTTTTTGGCTTTAAGACACCGTTCATGCCGTTTGAAGAAATCCAAACCCTTTTTTGCGTGTTTTGGATGTTTCGTCTCGAGATGACGCTTGAGTTTTGATGGTTTCATTGACTCTGCACTCAGGACAGCATGGCACAAAACACACTGTGGTTTCTCGATGCCGTCGTTGGCGAGCACAGTGGTGAAGCCAATGTTGAGGTAGCATTCTGAGTATCTGCGCCGTTTAGCCATGTACACAACTCACCTCTACTGCTTACTTATCTCCTTGTTAAAATAAAATAAAAATGTTGAATAATGAACGCTTTGGCAACTGTAGATCTTACACTGACTACTTGTGGGGGGTGCAGGTAGAGTAATGATGGGGTAAGTATTGGGAGGGAAGGGAGCGTGGCCAGTCGCGCGATTCGTCATCCACCAATCAGCAATGGACATGTGACTCACGTGTCGACAGCGAGCACACACACACTTAATCACAGCTAAACAGACACACAAGCATACGTGCATGCGCGTGCACTCACATACTCGCTACTCACTAGTACACACATGGTACAGACACATACACATTCACTCACAGGCACGCATAGATACACCCATAATATCACCTAATGACATTGAACTAACGTAGCACACGTTTTGCCTTGCACCGAAACAAAAAAAATGTAAGAGCATGAAAATGTAATTGATGAAATAAAATTAATGTTATCCCAAGCTACTTCTAACAAGGCTACGCGACTCCCCTGCCAAGGCTTCGCGGCCCCCAAGGGGTCGCGACCCACCGGTTGAGAACCCCTGCACTAGAGTGTCCAGAGTGTAGAATGGCAACATTAAGGAACGAAACCGACCGATAATAATTACTACTAAAAAGTCTTATACTCAAATATGAACAAATGGCACCATAAGTGAAAAGTATATATCTCAAGCCAAAAAAAAAAACCTGCTAGATATAGGGATTGTAAAATATATTTTGATTAAGAAAGGAAAAAAAATCTCAGTGAGACAAATAAGAAAATATAAATATAGTATTAACTAAAACTAAACAAAACTTAAGTAAATTGTAAAATATATTTCGATACCATGATTGATTAAATATTTTTATTTAATATGATAAATGAAGAAGCACTAATCCTTGTAAGAATAATTGTTTTTGTGGTTCAACTATACTGAATCATTTAAATTGATATATTTGATTTGAATGAGAATACTAATTGTTTATTATATATATGCGATTATTTGCACAGAAATATTCTTTATATTTATGTTCTTTACAGAGATATCAGCAAAGAACATTTAACATACAGAGCTATGAAATGAAGATAAAGTTTAAAATGAATCTTTGTAAGTAATGAAGTAAATAACTACACAAGCATTAGGTATACACTGTATGTGCAACATCAAATTTGAAAATCTATCAATTTATAGGTCATATAAATATAGAATACATACTTTTATCTCACAACCCACCATTTGCAAATCAAAATGATGTATTTTATAGGAGACATGAATATATAAATAAATTCTGAAAATAACATTGTAAAATAATGCATAAATAAAAAACTTTTTGGGCGACGTATATCTATAATTTGATTATATTTGTGTTAGAACAGAGAAGCTGTATAAACTAGAATTACAGAACATTCTATTACGGAATAAAAAGTAACTTAGTAATCCAGGTGTATATAATAACTATGATGCATTAAATAATAGTGAAATATAAAAATCAGAGTATAAAAAAGTTGATACATTTTGAAATAAGATGATTTTAGTAGCATTTATAAATATTACAAATACTAAATGCACATTAGACTTTTGTTACTATATTTGAGAGTGTTACTAAATCATCTGAAAAAAATTACAATAAATGGATAAAAAATGAATTACCAAGAAAAATTTAACATAGAAATGAAATATAAAGACATATAAGAGAAAGTAAATATCAAACCATGTTGAATGTTTCTTCAAAATTAAGCAAAAAGCAACACAGTGGATTATTTGTGCTCTGCCCACCAAGGGTATCAAAACCTGGATTTTAGCATTGTGAGTCTGCAGACATGCTGCTGTGTCACTGAGGGGTGCATATTGAATGAGTTAAATTTAAAAAGTATAGAAAATATTTAAGCAGTCTTATAATACAAAAATGAATTACTATGAGCAAAGGTACTGGACAGTAAAACTAATATTAAAGATAATGGAATATAATTATAGAGATTATTGCAGATAATCACAAAATTCAACAAAATTTGAAAGTATTTAGATAGATGATAGGAATATTAAATTTATTTAACATCTCCAAATATTCTTTGAAGACATTTTTCATAAATAGTGCAAAAAATTGTTTAAAAATTATTCTAACTGCTGAACTTTATAACACTTAGATTAAATACAATGTTGAAAATTATTTAACTCTACGTTCAATGTATTTTACATCAAGTGATGAAATCATTAAAGCTATAAACTCTTTAAAAAATTTAAATGCTACAGGAAAGGTAAAATAAGAAGTAAAATTTTAAAACACAATACTAATAAATTCCGCATTGTAATGAAACCCAATTTTAAATATTATAAGTAATCAAACCTATCTCTGAGCTACCATGTTGGGAGGTAGGGGAAGTTATAATATGGTTATAAAGATATTATAAGATGTGTGCTGTTATTATTGTAGCACAATGATGTAAAATTAAATTTTAAACATTTATTATTATAGTATTATTTTTATATAAATTACATTCTTGTAAAACAGTAAATAGGTTCAACAATGGTATGTATCAATGGCAAAAAGCAGAATCAATATATGAAACATGAGTTGAATAGCTTGGGAAAGTACAAAATAATAAAGAAGAAAATAGGTATAAAAAAGTTACTTGTATCAAGTCCAAATGCTTTATAATAAAGTTCCAAATAAAATCATGATGGTAAAACACACATCTATTAATTCAGGATTTAAAAAGTGGATAACTAATGATGATTAAGCCAAAAATATTTATATTATATACATGAATTTAGAAAAAAAAATCATTAATATTTTTAAAATATGAAGAACTATTCAGTAAATGTTGGTAATATAAACTTAAATATTGTATATTCAATGTTTAGCTATGCATAATCATCATAAACCACATTCAAGTAGAACTTATGAATATATTGTGTACTGAACATGTTTCTAAACTTTTGGTATAATTCTGTATACACACAGCTATATCTATGAAGAGACATATTATTTTATTTACATTTTGACTGAGTGTTTAGGTACAAAATTTTCAAAAAATCTTCTTCCATTTAACAATAGTCATGAAACATTTGAATGTTGTCTTTAACACAATTGAAGTTGATGAAAATCTTTAAATATAAGTTTTTTAATGTCTACTATGGTTATATATTTTTACGGAGGAATACTTATGTGAAATAGGTAATTTCTTTTGTTGTTTAATGACCCTTGTTTGTTTTTGAATTTTGCCCAAAGCTACACGAGGGATATATGCGCTAGCCGTTCCTAATTTAGCAGCATAAGACTAGGGGGAAGACAGTTAGTCATCATCATCCAACGCCACCTCTTGGGCTACTCTTTCACCAACGAATAGTGGGATTGACCGTAACATTATAACGCCCCCACTGCTGAAAGGACTAGCATGTTTGGTACGACCGGGATTCGAACCGTTACCAGCGTAGCCGAAAATATAAATAAACAAAAACATATCTCAAACATTTGAGAACGTTATTGAAAGGAATGTAGCGCGATCTAATGTTAAAACTGTAAACTACCTAGAGCTAGTAGTTCACGCTGTGTCAGTTCCGACAGATGTCAATATCGTTGTATTTTCCTTGAAAATTTGAAATATCCAGAGGGCGCCCCTATGAGTTCGCCGCGGCGCACAATTTGAGAACCACTGGCCTAATGTGAAATGGACAGTTCCTTATTATACATTCATGATGTCAGAAAAATACTAAGTTCAGGAGGTCTTGATACAAAATGATAAAAACTGTTTAACTTGAACGTTTTCAAAAGTGTACCTTTCTTCTTGGTTATAGCATATGACTGAAGTTATTCTTAGTTTTGCTGTTCTAGTTAGTTCGCTGAAATCGATAGCAGTATATGTACATATATATATATAGTTATTATTTAGTATAAACAGTCATAGGTCAGATAAATGTATTCATTTTATTCCTAGTTAAGAAGCCAAAATGCGTTACTACAGCAACGAGATTTACAGGCATGGTAAAGCTTTAATATTTTTTATATGCTTTTTCTCTTTTCTTGTTCAAGAATCTAAAAGTGAAAGTTATTTAAACAATTGATAATAAATGACGTGTTAAATATATCATAGGGGAGAATGGAGTATGTGTGTGCTTTACATACAAAATGGAATAGAATTCAACAAAATTAGGAGTTTTTTGATGAAAACTATGAGTAAAGAATACTTTAAAGCAACTTTTAATCGTAAAATGGCTAAAAACAGGATACACTAAAGAAAAACTACACAACACTTTAATTTGTTAACTCATGGTCATCAAGCGTAATGCTAAACCAAACTGGTTAACAAAACATTTACAATTTCTGTAGAGACAATATAAAAAAATTATATAACCAGCTCGAAACAAAGAGAAAATTAATTAGTTAAAAATTAGACCTATTTTAAGAAAGGTAAGTTGGGCAGCTTGGATTCTTATTCATCTTGTGTTGTTGAATATTAAGTAATTAACATCATTTTATTTATTTATTTGTTTAGAATTGAGCACAAAGTTACGCAATGGGCTATTTATGCCCTGCCCACCACAGGTATCGAAACCTGTTTTTAGCGTTGTAAGTATACAAACATACTGCTGTGCCACCAAGGGAGTGTTTTTCTTAGGGAATAATCCTGTTTCATAATTTTTTTAAAGGTGGAAATCCGTTGATATACTGCTGTGCCACTAGAGGGATAACGTCTTTTATGTATTCTTTACAACATTTTGTGTTTCTTTTAGAATTATTTTGGTTTTTATTTTCCAAGTTGTGTTGACTTTTATTAATGTGATTCAAAAGGTGAAAAGAGTTACGTTTATGTTCATTTTAGAGATAGCTTGGTTTTGTTCTGTATCACTGATAGATTAAAATATTCATAATCATAGAAAGTGCTTACTATTTGTAAGTATTATACTTCTTCATAAAGCACAACTACATTTCGTACTAGGAGTAAAAAACAGTAACTTTGATTTTTTAATTTGTAAGTATTTCGCTTATATTATATTTAAAGAATATGACATACCTGGAAAGAAACAAGGACTGTGTATCATTTTGAACATTTATTTATTTGCTGTATTAGAAGGTTTAGTATTAAAGTTCCATTCATTAATAGTGTTTTTATTTTTGATGATAGATGAGAATTATTAGCACCAACATATTTCTTGAAATCAGTGAGCAGCTCATGTTAAAAGATTTAGGATTAAAATCTAAGGATATTATAACGTCAAACGTTAATGAGTTAAATGCTAGCTGTTGATTTCTTTGGTTATGCCGACGGGAGCTGACCCCTCATATGAAAGCCTGAAGCCTAGCAGTAGGTGAGAGTCCTTAGCCTGATTTTACCAGTAGCCGTTTGGTTGTATACCGTCCTGTTGATTTTCCATCTTTGGACGTTTCTAGCTATATCATACTTTTTTTCAGTAGTCTTATTCCCTATGAAAGTTGATTAAGACATTCCGGGATTGTGTTTATGCCTTATTACTGCAAAGGAAGTCAAATTCCTGAGAGAAGGTTTGTACTGGCATTGATATAAGAGTTTCTCCTGCAAGCTTCTCAGCGTTGTCTTTTAACCTTATTACTACATGATTTGATTCATACATACAAACTGCTGTTACTGGCCGTGAGTAAATGAGAAAGAACTACATACATTCATATTAATTCATTTATATAAATATTATTATTAAACAATTAGATATTTAAACAAGATTATTAAGAAATGGTAACGTTCGTTTTTGTTTTCTCTTTCATTTAACCAAATAACATACATTTTCATAGAGTTCATTTGTGGTAAATGCTTATATTAAATAGTCAGTTACATTGCTTTGTTTGTTTAAGAATGTTCACACAGAACTCACAAAAGACAATCTTCGCAACTTTCCCTAATTTTTAATTAATAATCTGTAGGAAGAGCTACTAGTCAACAGCACCCGTCGCCAACTCTTTTGTTAATATTTCTAAAAGAAATACAGTTCCAAACCGCAGAGTGCGTTTTCGCGTTAAAGGCTAAATCATTAGATATTTAGATTCATAGCCGAGCATGCTAATTATAGGGCTCCACCGAATAAGGTCTAATTTTGAGACAGAAATATTTAAGTACAGAAAATTTTAGTAAACTTTCTTAAGTGTGAATTGAAAATAAAAAAAAAATAACACAAATATTACCGACAAATCCTATAACAAATGTATAATAACGTAATGATAGCAATAAATGGAGAAATGTAGTGGTAGATAAGTCAAGTTCGTCAATGCTATTCACAAAAGATATTAGTTACAACGGGAGTTATCAGATTCTCCATTGCTATTCCATTTATTTCTTCAAAGCGTTTATCGTCAAGCATTGAATCAACTCTAAAACGTAAAGTTGTAAAGCTGAGTTGAAGTGAAACAAAAGAGAACGTTCTTTGAGATTATTGGCGTTGAACTTGTCCGAAGCTGAGTTATGAACAACTACTGATAAAACGAATATTAGGAATACACATCATGTCCAATCTATCGCTCGATTCGCTACTTGTCTTTGAGTTCTACCAGTTTCAGATAATTCTACCTTCACATAAATATCAGGTTCAGTGTGGTGAATAATAAAAGAAAAGCAAACACCACACATTTATTTTTAAGTATGCTGTACAAATAAATGTGACAAGGAAAAGTTATCAGTCCTGAATAAGTCATGACGTTTTAATATTAATATTGAATTATATGCTTAAGATACAGCATAGCCACCCTATTCATTGTTTTTGCTATAAAAATGATGCATTTACCAGATTTTCTAACAAGCTTACATTCAAACGTTTTCGGAAAATTAAATTTTAAGTATTATTGTCATAAAATATATTACGGAAGAAGAAAACAAATCAAACTCTACCATTTTATAATATTCTTATCAAAATATATATGATCAACTAAAAATAAATGTTAAGCCTTATCTATCATACGATTTACCAATTCTCACAGAGCTATACTAGTTTTAAGGAATTTCATCTCTCATTAGTAACTATTGGTAAAAGAAAATCGGAAGATAGGACTAGGCTTGTTTTAGTGCTGGAGTTTATATTAAATGTATTTAAGATACTTTTTTCATCAAATTAATACTATTTTATATATCATAAAATATATAAACGTATTTTTATATATGTAGCATCATTGTTGCTACTAAGTTATTATTGTAAATCATTGAATTCTTGTCAAGAGTTACTAAAGAGAGGTTGAAATTCCTGAAACCGGTGTAACTCTGAAAATTTGTAAATCGAGCGATAGTTTGAGCTTCACATTCATTTTGAGTAGTTCAAACAATTGTCGGATGAATTATTCACAAATTAATGCTTAAAGTATATGTAAGGTAGGAGACAATTTCAATACGAGTTTATTCATTTCAAGAAATAATTTATTCCAAATAATTCTTTTTCTTCTTTAGGTTTGAATAAACACTATTCGTGAATGTAATTATAAAACTGATCACCCTGATCCAAACACAAAAAGCGGGAATTTTAACTGAAAACAAATCATTGTTCTTTACCTGCTATTCTAGTATCATCATGTGCTGTAGAAAAATTTAAACAAAATATTAAAAAAGGTCAATCGCAAATCAGTGTTACTTTTCTGTTATTCCTGTTGTAAACCATAGTTATGTTTCAACAAAATATTATTTTCTTAAAAAATATATCCTTTCTATCAAGAGGAATATCTTGCTTTAATGGAGAAACAAGTCGAAAGGTAACTTTTCGTATTAACATGATCGTTAATCTTTCATGTTTTTGAGAATTTAAACAAAATTTAACCTAGTTCTGAAAAAAAATATAAAACTCACCTCATTTTTTTCTAAAAAAAGATGAACTACTGTTTCTTTGACGTTAAGTACAAAGCTGTGCTCACCACTGGTATCGAATCTTGATTTATACCGCTGTGCAACTGATGGAGGCAAGATAAAAGAAGCATTACAAATTACTAATTAAAAGAAAAAGTTAAACTAACATCCAGGCTGTGTACTTTATTTTTTAAAACTGTTTGATCTCAACTAATGTTTTGTTTATAATTAATTCATTTGTAACGTCTATTTGTTTTGGCAATACACCTGAATACGATAGGTGAACTATTGTTTAAGCGTCTATTTGTTTTGGCAATACACCTGAATACGATAGGTGAACTATTGTTTAAGCGTCTATTTGTTTTGGCAATACACCTGAATACGATAGGTGAACTATTGTTTAAGCGTCTATTTGTTTTGGCAATACACCTGAATACGATAGGTGAACTATTGTTTAAGCGTCTATTTGTTTTGGCAATACACCTGAATACGATAGGTAAACTATTGTTTAAGCGTCTATTTGTTTTGGCAATACACCTGAATACGATAGGTGAACTATTGTTTAAGCGTCTATTTGTTTTGGCAATACACCTGAATACGATAGGTGAACTATTGTTTAAGCTCGTTATATAATTCTAAGCATACCGTTTCTAGAATTTTTGTTTTTAATTTTAACATTACTGTTTTTCTAATGTGGGAACTAGAGGAGAACTTATTTTCAAAAAGTGAAATGTAAGTACGGTGTCCATTCAATATGTCATTTAAATTATTACATTCAATGAAATACTGACGAGTAGAATTCTATTTTACAATTTTTTTATTCATACAAAGCAATCTCAAAATTTTTCCGTTTTACATTATCGATTTTTCCAGTGATTGTTTAGTAGTGGGATATATCAAAAATTGGTTTTATAAATTTTATCTTGTATATTTCAATTTACTGAAAATAAAAAGAAATTCAACTTCAATCGCTTTGTTTTATCTGGATGATGTGTTTTCTAAGTTTCAGCAGTCTGTGTATAGCATTTTAAATGTTTTAATATTTTAATGTATAGCTTCTAACTAAGTTAATGCTTATTACTGATTTTATAACCCGAAAGACAAGAAAACTTTTCTGGTTTTGTAGCTTAACCCCGATGTTATTGATCTTCTTTTGTGAGAAAACTGTAGAACGTTTATAAATGTACAGAGCTTTAGAGTTGCAACACCATTTTGATTGTGTAGAAGTAGGTTGCGCATGTGCTATTACTTCCTGCTATATAGTGTGATTTATGTAACATTTTATTGATTTATTATACCTTGCCGACAACTGTGGAGACAGTGCAAAGGACATTAAAGAGCGAACCAATTTCCTGACGTAGTTTCGCTCTTACCAAGTCCGCAGTAAATTTCTTTCCCTCCTCCTTGCTGTGGTTTCATATTAAAATTTATTATATTTTTTTTTTGTAATTCTGATATCACAGTCTAACAGTTACCAATTACTAGCTGTAATTTAATCCATAGTTTAATAGATTTACTGTGAAACAATTTTTTTTTTTTTTTTAAATGAGAGAGCAGATCATATGGAAATTGTCTTTAAACTTGCATATAGATATATTTTTGCTAAGGTTTGCCAAAGGAATAATATTGCAACATATAATATTTTGAGATCATGTTCAAGTAAATATTTTGTGAATAGTTGAAAATGTAAATATAATCAAAATTACATAAGAATTAAATTGCATTCTAAGTGTTTATCCTAGATTTGTACTGATCATGCAACAAAAAACACCGCGGAAAATTACTTTAAAGCAGCTAAGATTAATTCTGGTTTTGACTATGCTTATGAATGGTGTTTTCGTATTTGCGTCCTTCTTTAGAACGTTAGGTAATATTTTAAAGTTCTAAACTTGCACTGGTTTGTCACAGTCCAAAATACTTCAAAAAACTCACAATAATTTTGCAGTATTTATTTTGAAGTGGCACTGTCACACAGTTTAAATTTTGTTTGTTTTTTACGAATTCACAACGACTTGCACTTTTTATTTGAAAGTGGTACTGTTACACTGATATATCTTGTAATCTTCATTTAAAGTATCACTTAATAGTATCACCTCTTAATTACTACAGGGTGGCCCGTAAGTCCCTACCCATATTTCCTTTTCATATTTCCAGCACAATCATTGAAGTGGAGTTTGCAGGAATGTTGTTAGCTGTGAAAGTTCATTCGAGATATTTATCAAGCACGGTATACCAATCTTATCAAATTACCTTGTAATTGTTGTTTATTGGAAAAAACATATCCAACAAACCAAAATATATAAAATATATTTCAAATTCATTTAAGTTACGTTGGTTCAAATGCATCTCAGTAAAATAACAACTTGAAAACAAAAGTTATACAGATGTTTTGAAAATAGAAACGTACTAGCGTAAACTGTTTTTTCTAATACATATTAATTATAAAATTAACGTTACATTTCTGCATAAAATGTAATGTCAAACAATAAATTAAAACTTTTAAAGAAATTATCCAATGTAAAATATTTTGACACAACAACTCAAATTGTTTAATACTTTATATTGAAAAGTTAAAAACAACTAACAGTTTTATAACTAAGTCATCCTCAACACAAACACATACCTTTGCAGTCATTTTGACACTCTTCAAAATGTGGAGTACATGTTTTCTTCTATGCAAAAGATTAGGAACAAATAATGAAACACTTGGATCAGTGAATAATAATTTTATTCAGCTATTTCTTTTTTACTCATTTCCTAGTAATTTACTCACTAAGACAAACGTCAGTACGTAAGCTTAGTTCTATGAACTTTTGTGTGCGTGTGTGTGTGTGTGTGTGTGTGTGTGTACATGCACGTATTTATTACATACAGTTTGCTCTACAAAGAAGAATGCTTGTAACAACACAACAGCAACTAACAAAAGACAATACTGACTTTTCATTTAAAAGATAGGTCAGTGTATGTATTGTTTTTGAAAGAACTGAATATTTGACATTCACATATAATTTTCAACTTTTGTATAGAAATAGAGATATTATTACAACCTGAAAGAGAAACAAAGTGGATGTTTGTTTGGTTGTTAAATGAATAATAGCTACAATTTTGGACAGCTTATTGTTCTGCAATATGTCTATAAGAAATACCTTCCAGTTATGGCAACAAAACTTAATATAAATATAGCAAAATTAAAGTCGTTTATGCTATTTTACGCTTTTCTGCACATACAAGACTAAATGTTCTTTATAATATTGCTTGTATACAAAAAGTTTGTATAAAGCGATTTTTTTCAAATAGTTTTCAAAGTTTAAATATCTAGGAGTAAATATACATTTTTAGTTGTAATCCAAACTGATGTTTTTTAGATTTATGGTTAAGTTTAACGTGCTAGTATTAAATGGCGTTTTTACTTGGATATTCAAACTCTCTATCCATCATCCGCCAACGAAGTTTCCGTACGTTCAGACTTTTTAGCAGCAAAGATATGCCAATGTTCTCCTGAAACTTTCAGTAAACGAACTGACGTTTTAGGTTACGACGTCAAAGCAGAAACTTAAGAACAGAAATGCAATAGATATAAGCACAATCGACCAAGTTGCCACATGCACTTTTTCATTAAAACAACTCCTGTAAACGGTGCATACTATATAGGATTAAACTTTGGAAAACACTTGCAAGATAGGTGATGCCTCAATGATACAATGTTATTTTCAAGTAAAAGATAGCACCATTTTCTGGCCAGTGTCTCTTTCGAAAAGAATGGTATTATTATTTTTATTGTATAACAACATTATTTCTAAGTCTCAAACATATTTTAAAGAAAAATATGATAATATTTTACTGATAAATGGAGAACAATGTTTCGACCTTCGTAGGTCATCTTCAGGTTAAGAAAGAGAGAGTGTTTGAATGTACCGTTGACGGACACACGTCTTAGGGACGAGAGTACCAACAGGTACCGGACTGTAGGGAGCATTGCAGGTGGATGTTAGGTTATTATTTAATATAGGTATAAAGGTTTTCCTTTATGTTAGTTTAATTTTTTTTTAGTTGCTGTATAAATTGGGCTTCTCTGATTTTGCGTTCGTTTACATTTGTTTCCCTATTTAATATCTGCGTGTTTTTTTTATGGTTATGTATGCTGTGTGTATTTGATTTGCAGCGTTCATAAACGTGTGAAGGTGTTTTTTGTTGTTGTTGTTCTTTGAATATAGTTACAATTTTTCTGCTTGTTTCTCCAATATAGAAGTCGTGGCAGTTGTTGCATTATTTTATAAATTATGTTGGTGTTGTGTTTGTCAGTGTTATTTTGACATAGCATGGACTTTAGTTTTGTACCTGGTTTTCGAATAAATTGGTGTTTACTGGAATGTTGTGTTTTGTTATAAGTTTTTTTTTCCACATGTTGGTTATTTTTTCGCTGATGTTGGGAACATATGATATGCAGCAGTATAAGGTTTTGTAATTTGTTGTGTCTTGGGATTTATTGTCGTTTGTTTGTTCTTGGTCTAGATGTGTGTGTATAATTTTTTTCATGGTTTTTTGAGGAAGTTTGTTGATGTTAATAAAGTGTTGTTTTATTTTGTAGATTTCATCGTTAATTTTATCGGGTGAGTGTAGCTTTGTGGCCGTGTTTATTTGGTTTATGTTTTTGTTTTGTTTCATGTGCTGAGTCCCAGGGAATATATAATCCAGCATGGATGATTTTTTTGTGGATTTCTGTCTTACATTGTGTATCAGGTCTAATGACTTTGAGGTTAAGAAATGCTATTTGGTTATTTTTTTCCTGTTCACAGGTGAACTTTATGTTGGGATGTATCGAGTTAACGTGACTGAAAAAAAAGTGTGTGTTCTGTAGATGGGAATACAGCAATTGTATCATCAACATACCTGTACCAGTCTAGTGGTGGGTGTAAGGCTGAAGTGATCACTTGTGATTCAATCTGTGTCATAAAAATATTGACTGAACTGGTGACACGGGATTCCCCATACTTAAACCATTTATCAAGTTAAACCATTTAAACCATTAGGTAGTTTTTGTCATTGAACATAAAGTTAGTTTTGGTGGTAGTGGATTCTATAAGGCTACCAACAACAAAAAAAGCCAACACGACGAACCCCTAACAATCCTCGTAATTAACAGATCCTGCCCGGCATGGCCAAGCGTGTAAAGGCGTGCGACTCGTAATCTGAGGGTCGCGGGTTCGCATCCCCGTCGCGCCAAACCTGCTCGCCCTTTCAGCCGTGGGGGCGTTATAATGTGACGGTCAATCCCACTATTTGTTGGTAAAAGAGTAGCCCAAGAGTTGGCAGTTGGTTGTGATGACTAGCTGCCTTCCCTCTAGTCTTACACTGCTAAATTGGGGATGGCTAGCACAGATAGCCCTCGAGTAGCTTTGTGCGAAATTCAAAAACAAACAAACAAACAATTAACAGATCCGACTGAAAATTAAGCAGTAAAGAAATACATCTACTCACCAAAGGACTCAACTTCACAGCAACACCTAGAAATATTCCACCTATCGAAATGAAAGCCTGCGTGGAAAACCTAGCTAGAAGACTGGTGATCCACTCTAGACAAACTGTAAACACCAACAAAACGACAAAACACAATCACCAGAAAGAAGATAACTTCGACAACAATTCCACCGCCAACCAACAACCTATCTTCGCGGGTAGAACTGTAAACATCTATTTCCCTGAAACACAACAAAACAGTAACTTAAACAACTTTTTCAAAGAATTTTCACACAAAACTATCAATATAATTTCCCAGAAAAGAAAGCTAAAAAACAACCTCACACAAAGAAAATTAATTCTATAAAGAACCTAAAACAAGACGACAACATCAAAATTCTAAAAGCAGAGAAAGGCAATGCTATAGTTATAATGAACACAAATGAATACATTCAAAAAATGAACAACATTTTGTCAGATACAAACAAATTTAAAATACAAAACACAAATCCAACAAAAACACATGAAAACGAGTTAAACAAAATACTACTACAAATGAAAAACAACACAATCTCTGAAAACATTTATTCTTGCCTACGAAAGACCGACTCACGCACACCACAATTATACAGCACCCTCAAACCTCACAAACCTGATTATCCACTACGACCCATAATGTCGACCTATGAATTATTTAACTACAATCTCGGTAACTACATAGCGTGAGCATTTTCTAAATATGTAACATCAGCCGGATCCTTTTTCAAATTCTCTTTCAACTTCAAATATATTCTTAATTAACTAAATCATGAAGCCTTAATGGCCAGTTTTAATGTAATTTTCCTTGTCACAGAAGCGCCAACGACTGAAGCCTACAATATAGCTTTAGAACTTTACATCCAAGCCCCAACCCATTGATACACACCAACAGCAACAAATTAGCAATCCGTATGTAATTCACTATCACCAAAACTAAAGTTATGCTCAATAACCAAAACTACGTACAAATAAATAAATAAACACCAGTTCTAGTCAACATTTCTATGACACAAATTGAATCGCAAGCGATCAATTTAGCCTTACACTCATCATTATACTAGTACAGGTACACTGCTGGCCAAAATCTTAAGGCCAATGAACATAAAGAAAAATATGCATTTTGCGTTGATAGAATCAACCACTTGTTTGAGTAGAGCTTCGAAAGATGAATATAAGAAAAGGAAAGATAAAAATAAAACACTTTTTAACATTTAATATGGAAAGTGAACACTATGAAATTAGTATATATACAAACGTTCAAGACCACACCAAAAAGATGTCTTAACAGGGTAGGAAATGTCCAACAAGAGGTCTCAGTAGTGAGTTGTACGGCCGTCATTGGGAATAGCTTCAAATATTCGCTTTGGCATGGTCGATATAAGCGTTTGCAAAAGGCTGGCTGGAATGTTATTTCAAGTGGTGAAGATGGCTTCACGAAAATCATGCAGTATTTGGAATTGACGTCCATTTCTACAGACTTCACTTGCCATCCACCCCAAACGTTTTCAATCGAGCGAACACGCTGAATGGTTCAAAAGAATCGCGTTAGTTGCCATGAAAAAATCCTTTGTCCTGCGGGCATTGTGGATTGCAGCGTTGTTCAACTGAAAGATCCAGTCATTTCCACCCAAGCGAGGGCCTTCAGTCAATAAAGATGCTCTCTCCAACATGCCAATGTAGCAAGCTGCTGTTTGACGCCCTTGTATAACCTGAAGCTTTATTGTGCCATAGAAGGAGAAATCACCCTAGATCATGATGGAACCTCCTCCACTGTGTCGTGTAGAAAATATCTCTGGTGGGATATCCTTATCGTGCCAGTAACGATGGAAGCCATCTAGGCCACCCAGGTTACATTTTGTCTCATCAGAGAGCAAAACCTTCGGTCACCTTTCTACGTTCCATGTTTGGTGTTTTTCAGCAAAGTTTAACAGAGTGGTTTGGAGGTGTGGAAGGAGGCGTGGTATTTGAAGACGTTTACGGTTTTAAAGCCTTTCTCTCGCAGATGCCATTTTACTGTTCATGAGCTGCATTCTGCATCCATAAGGGTCTTAATCTGGTTCGACGATCGGCTGGTGTCTTGCCAGAAAACTCGTTGAATCCTCCTGCTCAACGCCAGCGAAATTTTCTTGGGCCGACCACTTGAAATTCTCGTTTCGTATCTCTCAGAGTCTTTTAGGAAATTTGCAACAGCAGTTTTACTACGCCCAATTTCACCAGCGATGGCACATTGAGAGAGACCTTGCTTTTGCAGCTCGACAATTTTGCCACGTTCAAACTCTGTCAACGTTTTAGCCTTTGCCATGTTTTTACCAAATGTAACACAGGAGATGTCAGTAAGAGATGTTGACAACGCTAATGCCTGAACACAAATGACTAAATTTTGTTACGTGTTTACCGATTAATGCTTCGTTCCAGTATGGTCTTAAACTTTTGTACAGCTAGTATTTAGGCTAATTTCATAGTGTTCACACTTGCCTATTAAATATGCTAAAAAGGTTTTTATTTTTTTTTTCCCTTTTCTTATTTTCATCTTTCGAAGTTTTACTCAAACAAGTGGCTAAGCCTAATAACCTTAAGGTTTTGGCCAGCAGTGTATGTTGATGACAGAGATGCCAACCATTACGATTTGAGCATAATCATTACGATTTTGGTGTATATATTACGACTATACGCTCATACAGACAAATATTACGACTTGTTGCAACTTCCAAATTATTATATAGGCCTATACAATAAAGTGATAAATTGTTCCCCCAGGGCTTGAAATGGGTGAAAAGAAAATTTATAGTGAGATACAAATAAATTTTGACAATAAATATATTAGTCATAGTCCAAACGGCCACTTGCGATAATCATGTTTGTGCTTGAAATAAAAAAAAATATTTTTATCTCCGAACTCTACCAATAGTTTCATATTGGGTACGTGGGGGAATCCATAGTTACGTCATCCGTGCTTGTCAGCCAATCAGCGCTCGCGTAGATGGGTATTTCTCGTTTTCTAAGCGGCATAGAATAGAAATACCAATGCGATCGTTCACAAGATGGAAAAAAAAAAGAGGTCTCGTTCACGAGATTGTCTTGTTTCTGGTAAATCTAAAAGGACTAAAACTGTAAATGAAAAATTTAGGAAAGAGTATAGTGCAAAATATCCGGTCATTGCATTAAAAGTCAGTTTCAGTCATGCGTTTTGTACAGTTTGTCACATCGACTTTTTTTGTGGCGCATGGTGAGATAAACGATTGTTTCCGACACACAAAATCAGCATCTCACCAACAAAGGGCTCGGGCGAAGACAAAAACTATGCAGATAACGACATTTATGAGTAAGAATTCAGAATATGAAAAATAATGTTTTTAAATTTATTTATTAAATACACAAAAAACAGTCATAAATGACCAATCTATAGCAGTAATAAATAATAATAGTTATGATAATAATAAACAGCTTAGAGACATTGGTCAGGCGTAGTAGCCGCAAAAGATAAAGGGCTCTGTCTACAATCTTTATATGCAAAAACGGCTCGTTTGGGCTGAGAAATTTCTCAACAAGTGGGTTTCTCGTCATCACTGATTATTGTTTCATCTGTCTACAATCATTACGTTCAGTCATTTGAAATAGTTCGCATTTCTGTGATGATAGAGTTGATGGATTCTGAAATACATTTTTATTTCAAGTGGGTTTTTCATCATTAAGAAAAATATGATATTTTGTTTCTGATATATTGCAAAATATTTAAAATTTCTAGTATAAAACCTTTGTTTTGAGTGTTTGTGATAAATGTTGTTTCACTATTTTTAACTTGTATACAGTTTCTTCCTTTTTCAAACACACTCGAGGTTAAGATAATATAGATTTTGATTCATATAACTTCTTCTGGTAACTTTTCTATTATTCTGTATCTCTTGCTGATTACTTAGATTACCATGAAGTAGGCAGGTAGAATACATTTAGTATTATGATCACGATAGTTGTTCTTTAGGAGTTTCTATTTTGCTTAATTAGTCTATACAGCTGTGCCTTTCCAATCTATTGTATCATTGAGTTGAAGTCTCAAATTCTAGGAAAGGTTGGTATTAAGGAGCAACAGCTGCCAGAAAGAGTTGTTAGGCCTAGGAAAAGTCCTGTATTAGACAAAACTTTTACCGACCCTACAAAGATCAATGCTTTTTTCGCAGTGTGACTGCAAATCTGTAACAGAAAATTCGTAAAACTTATTGCATCTAGATCAGGCAGTCAGACTATCTACCTGAACTCTTCCACTCCAATGCAAGAGAGGCATGGAAGACTGAAAATAGTGGTGATTTGTGCAAAGTCTACCAAGTCTGAAACTGAATGGAGAATTCTTTAAACAATTTCTAAGCATTTACTGACCAGAGTTTAAATGGAAACTTTGGTTGATGCCTCCCATGACAGTCCAAGATAGTTAGCGTCTATTACTGAAAGAATGAAAATTTCTGGAACAGTAATGAGCTTCTACAGGCTAGGATATATACTAACTGAGTGATCGTAATTACGTAGAAAAATGAGATTCTGTAAAGGTGGTTAAAATTTACTTCCTGTACGTCTATATTTTGCGACTCGAAAACAAGGCCTTAACATTTATCTGAATATTAGGCGTTCTTGTATAAATCCACTCCACTACAACTCCAACATTTAAGACATCTCAGCCTTGTGTTGAAAAGAAAAGACGGAATTATACCAAAATCGCAAATGATTGTGATAGGAACTCGAGAAATAAAACCTTAACATTTAAGTATATGAATGAAGTGGGTCAAGACATTTTTTGACACATTTCAGGCAGGTTACTATCTGGAATGGCTTGACTAAAGAACTTATAATACAGGGTCTAACCCCGAATATGAATGGTATAACACTCAGTACCATTATATATTGAAGTATGATGCAAGTACAGAAACAGAATATAGTTGTATAGACATTCTGACCAGTTGGAGAATTCAACTGTCCATTGAGTTGAGTTTTTAAAGAGGGAGGATCTTTAATGAACTTGGCCAAAGGTTTTGCCAGTTGCTTCCGAGAGCATATCTCTTAATTACATCAGAATATGTTAAGTGGACTGTGGAATGCAAATAAGCATTCTTGTTCTTAAAACATGTTTTAACATGAACTCCAGTGTTGATGTATTCGTAACAGAATTCTAAGTTTTGTTTGGATACTATTTCAAGTAATATTTGAACAAGTTTATTGATTCACAGATAGAAAATGGAATTGCATGTATTTGATGGAGCATACTAATCATATGTTAATGGCTCTTGAATGTTAGTACTACATTATGAAGAAAGAAGTGCTTGCAGTTATGAACGGCATCAAACGTTACTGACACTACTTACATGGATAAATGTTTACCCTTTGAGAAGACCACTCTCAAATCTAAAGGGGCGATAACATAGTGGATAACAACATTACAGGAGGATTACTTTGTTGTATTGCATTTCTTGGTTTCATCATTTGTTGAATATTAGCCACATGGACATCATATGGAAAATAATGCAATTTTGCCATAGTAAAATTAAACCATACAACAGTAAATTTCACTAATTACTAGATATCAGATTTCATACTTAAAGCACTCCACGAAGAGTTAATGCATTACCCGGATTTATATGGGTACTCCTTGCCATTCAACCAAGTGATGCTTGGTCAATAGAAATTGTCTGTGGCACTTGTATGATAACTGTATGTGCGAAAAAGAGTACTATGCTGTTTCTATCAACCAGTGAGATATAGTTCTCGACTTATGTTACAGCTAGTGGTCTTTAACTCTTTCAGGCAGAATTTTTTTAGTACTTTGCATTACACAAAGATCCAAGGTCAGCTAGGTGTTACATATATATTTGTAATAATATGTGACGACAGTTTTACTGTTCATATTCTGGTTGTATCACTAATCAATTGTGCCAACACTGCAAGATATGCACTGTCCAGAGGAAAAATAAACAAGAGAGGGTAAATTCTAGTAGGGAAGTATTCATTCGCCTTTACAAAAATTATCTGGAATATTACTGTCCTCCCGATATTGATTATCCTCCAGAGGCAGACAGGGTAACTGATATATGATGGCTGTTGTGGATCATGTCACTAAGTAACTCAATGATTATATACTGATTGATACCTAGCATAATCTTTAGAAGAATGATTTACACCTTAAATAATTTACTTGGATTAGGAAGGTAATTTGAATAGGTAGCTAAGTTATTCTGTTACTTGTATAAAGCGTAAAGTGTGGTAAATATTCTCTGTTTACCTTATAATCTTCAGTCTTATGATTTGGAAAAGTGGGTACTATGAATTATCAAGCAGATGCTTGGGAAGTTTGTTAATTATAGTCGAAAAAAATGGGACAGATACTTGCTAGAAGTCACTAATAATGTGCTCGCCAAATATACTGATGCTTAGCCAAGAAAAGTTGTTAACTACAATTTTCACGTATGGCTCTCTGCATAGAGGATATGTGTCACACTTTCTTCAGGAATGTGTGGATAAGAAAAGATAGAAAAATGGTATATTTATTTTTGCCTCTAATGTATTTTCAGTGTTTAATATAAATACTATTTCATTGTGCTTAACTTGTTTCAAGCCACTTTCTTTTTTTCATACTCTTGTTGAAGTTAATATAAAATAATTCTGACAAGCCCCCCTGTTATTCTGCAGCCGATACCTAGTTACTCAAAAAACCAAAACCAGTGAGCAACGAGAAGTTTAACATTTTTGTAAATAAACACGCTTACTGTGGCTCCAGTTTCAATTTTAATGTGTGGCTGAAACCTTGAGAGCATAACTTCACCTCTTATCTCGATGAACACCAAATGATAAGCTTAATTACATAATCTTCCTGGATTGATGGTTATTCTTTCATAGGTACCGCCTTCAATTTGTTTTTATAAAGACTTTAATCCTCATTAGCTTGGAAGGTAGTTTTTAAGATGATTGCTTTACTAGAGGAACAAAAAGGATACTTTCATCGAAATTTTGTGTCATTTGTCTCTACGTTGCATAAGAATACTGATGTATGTCGTGTGCAAAGTTATGTTAAATATAAAAAAATATCACCACTGTAGGTATCATAGATAGTTTATCAATTTAATTTTCGTTGTTGCTACAGAACTATATTGAACCTACCTCAATACATCCACAGGCACATGAATATGCAGATACTTTGATTTGTTGTTTAAGCAGAATATTCATGATGCGTAAACTTGAATGGACGGCAATTGCCTGTTGTAGAAACACAACTGTTGAGGACGACGTTTTAATACATTTATTTTTTCCTCCGATGTATTTTTAGTGTTTAATATAAATACTATTTCATTGTGCTTAACTTGTTTCAAGCCACTTTCTTTCCTTCTTACTCTGTTCACGTCAGTGTGTATATATAGTATTGGAGGTCTTTGTAGTAATCTAGTGGACATGCTGCGACTGGTTTGTTTATTGCAAGTTTTGATTGGTGAAAAGACTGCATAAGGTTTCAACCACCAGTAGCGATAGATTTTTCACATCTAATTCCCAATCTCCGTTTTGTTAACAGAACACTATTTTGTTAATGTGGAAAGATTATTTACTTTTATCATTTCTAAAAATGTACGTGTCGATGATTCTAGCTTAATCCCAGTTTATTTTGTGTCTAATTGACATGGTGTATTATGCAATGGCTGAAGTTTGTATTTTCAAGAGTCCCATGCTGTCACTGTGTAATTTTATTTTTGTTTTGAATTTTCTTCCAGTTTCTCCTAAGCAAGTTTCGTTGGAGGAACATGGAATTTTATAGATAACGGTTTTGTATTTTTTCATTAATAGGTTTCTGTTTGTTTTTCATTGGATCGGATCTTATTGTAAGATTTCCGTCCCATGTCTGTGTTTATCAGCGAGTTGTTTACTGAAATTTTGTACGTAAGGAGAGAGTAAAAGGTAGTAGTAACGTTATTATTATCTTTTCCGGCTGTTGTGGTCTTCTCCAGGAGGATTTTGATGTGCAACCCTTCTATTTAAAACTCTGATCTTTTAGTATTCTGTATTCTCTCTTCGCGAACGTTTTCTGCTTTCTTGTTTTGGCATTGAATTATATCACCTTTTTTTTTTTTTTTTTTTTTTAATAAGGACTTACACACAGTGACTTTTATACTATTGTATTTTGATATAAGTAAATTTTATGCCTTAACACCTTTCAGAGTGGTGTGTGAAGGTCTTCCAATGTCAGCACGTGCCAGTTCTGTATCTTCAGTGCTTTGTATTTTCTTAAAGTTGTTGTAGGCTCGTCAGTTTGTATCATGCTATGTAGCGGATAACAAATAACAGAAATAGCCTCTCTAGTCTGCTCTTCATGGCCTTTCCTTACAGCTTGTGAAGTCAGATAGAATCTTCCAGCACCAAGCACCTCTAGAATACTCTCCTTAAATCCAACAGTGAGTAGAATATAAATCAATTAAGTGCGAGACGAAATCCAAATTTATGACAACCCCGGTTTTAACTGTATTGTCATGGGCCAGAAACCATCGCGTTTCGTGACTTGCACCCAAAATTTATGTACTATTTAATGAATTTATGTCAAAGTGTATGAAATTATAGATTATAATACAAATTTTAATATTGTACATTAACTAATTTCTCAATTGAAAAGTAAATATTAAAACAACACACACACAAATATTGATATGCGTGTCACCTGGTATGTTGAATGCTGCATTCATATTACATGTTTTTGATGTCCAAATACAAAGCCTATTGTTTCGTACCAATTATGAACTCAAATTACCCTTCTCGACGAGCTAGAATATAAAATAAAAAACTCGTATATAATTTTTTTTTTTATTTGACGAGATATTGGTTCATGTACCGAATCAAACACATTGACCCCACCCATCTCTTTCCAATTTTTGACACACTTGGTAATGTAAACCTATGTCTCTTTATAACGTGAGAATAACAAAAAAAAAAAAAACTCTGAATGTCCACCATGTTGAACCTTCGCAAATTATTTTCATGAGAAATTTTCTTTTCACTTTAGATTCGAAGAGGGTAAGTTGATACTTTTGTTAGCTCCAAATTTTATATATTTTAGACCAAAAGAAAAGAAAACACGAGACCTTCAGATTGAGAATCGCGCGCCCTAACCACCTGGCTATGCTGGGCCACTAGTAACAAAAAGTACTTGATATTTTCACAAACAAATCCTTAGTAAAATAATTCATTTAAAAATCTGATTTTTTGTGTGCAAAAAAAAAAAAATCATGTAACCATTACTAAAAGTCTACCAAATTTAATAAGTATGCACATACTCCATTCAAGGTTATAGTATCAAGACATGAAGTGAGCAAATATATACGAACTCGTGCATTTTATATGGAGTCCATATCAACTACCAACCTAGGGAACGAAGACTACACATTCTGACCTAACTTTCGAAACATCGTTCTCTGCGCCCGAGTTTTTACAACAGGCAGATGCCATTCATTCCACCTTACTCATCAATGTGCACATTTTAGTACACCCATTGAGTAAATTGAACATGGAAGAAAACTTAAGTAGGAGTTAGATAGTATTCTTTCAAATTATTCAGAAGGCCAGTGATGAGTATTCATTGTTTTGAAATAGCTTACCTACTATGAAACAAAAGCCACATCTAACCAAGTAAATTTAACATATAATTTGCTGTTGAAAATACATCTTCAATATTATTTATCTTGACAACACGTTAGTATATAACACCGAAATCATTTTGTCAATAAGTCAGCGATGAATTTACAGACTTACAACGTTAAAATACAGGGCTTGATTTACCATGGTGGTCGAAGTGCAGATGAGTCATTCTGTACCAGTGCTAAGAAAATAATATCTTATTGTAAAATTTATAATATTTAGTAAACACTTTCCAGGTTTTTCTTTTGAAGTACTACAAAAAAACTAAATTATTTAGTTTTTTTCTGATATAAAATTCTTAAATATTATTTTGCTAAAAAGACATTGAGCTAAATATCTAAATGTCATTAAACACATTTGTAAAATACAAGATGAGGTACTCGTCCTTTGTCCAGATTATAAACTTAATGTAAGGGTGGACGCTATAATAAATACAGAAATTCTCACTTTATACAGTTCATTTATAAACACATTATTGCAGTGTTCATTATTACCTCTTGAAACGTTTTGTATAATGTTTAAGAACTTTGTGTGTATACTTAAAACGTGATATACATTATGTAACTATCAGGTTTCCTTAGTGAGAAGAGGTAATAACTAAAATAATGGTGTTTTCTGTTACTCGCTTTCAATACAAGCTCTTGATGTCCATCCAGTGTTTCACATGATTAATTAATTGATGGTCATTGGTTGCAGAAGAATCTTACGGGCCGAAGTTGAAAGGTCACGGGTCAAAGTAAAAAGTAGGTATAACTCAAGAAATGGTTCTTCCTATCAACCACATCGTGGTTGATGTAATAGAAATTTCAGCCGAGTGTACGTATTTTGACTATTGTGGCGACCTTTTCTCTTTAGTTGTATCCCTCAGTAGAAACCGCCCGCGCACTCTCCAAGATATGTAATACATTTGTTTGTACTTCCGCTACAATGAGTGTATGTTGTCTTATAGAAAATTTAAAACATTTTTGTTATAAAGGTGTGATGCCATCTATAAATATAGTTAACCTTAACTTACGTCAAAAATAATAAATGCTTAATAATAGTAACAATGGTAGAGGATTGAGCCCCTCTCCAATATTCTCCTTATTCTAAAAACTTTCACTAACTTTAATTGAGATTGACCCAGAGACGTAGAAGTAGTTAGATAATGGACAAACGGATTATTGAGCTTTACATTTATATAAAATATTTTTTATTAACACACCTTATTTTTGTTACAATAAATGTATATAAGTTGACTCGGTTGTTTTTGCAACGTCGGGTTATATGCTGCGTCAACTGGAGGGAATTTAACCTCGGATTTTACATCTGTCCTGAAACTCGTTCCTCTTTGTAAAAGGAAATAATTTGGTTCAGTTTCTCGATAGTTTATTTGTATGATTTCTCAGTAGATGTGACAAAGAATAATCATTAAACAATGAAAGATGGATTTTTCTCATTTGTCACAAATTATTTATTTGTGAAGTAGATTTATCATTAATTACGAAAAAACATACATCTTGTAAAATTAAAAGTTCTATAACACAAAATGCGTTTAGTACCGATAACTGGACATAGTCTAGTTAAGAATTTAGCTTGGTAGTTCAACAGCAAAATTTAAGAAAGAAACCGAAAGACAATGACGAAAAGGTACCGTAAAAGACATTAAGTGTAATTCTAAATGATTTCCAACGAAATTTTATGCAATAATCAACTAAAAGCTATTACTTTTGTTGCTTGTTTAGAAAGATTAGCATAAAAAACATTAAGAACCCTTACAAAAGAGAGCTGTAACTATCAATGAAAAATGGCTGCCTTATTAATTAGCTTAGGAGTGTCACACTAAATTGAAGCTTTCAATGCGAAGTTAAGGAATAGAATAAGAAGGAAAGGTGAGGCCAAAGCTGAACTTCTGAAGTTTCACATAAAATTATAGATTAATTGTCGGGCAACCAGATCAAAGATGCTACAGTGTATGAGAATGTACGAAATGGAATGAAGCAAAGCAGGTATACGCCTTTAAGGGAAACTTTTCAGTTGACAATAGAACTTGAATTCCCTAAAATAGCAGTTAAAGAGTAAAATCACAATCAAGGAATAATGGAGTCATCAAATCAAATAGTGTATAAACATTAAATTCCTCTTATGGAAATCTAGAAAACAAAACGAAGAATGAGTTATACAATTGGTTATTCAAAATAACAAAAGTAAACCATAGACAGAATTTACTTCAGCTGCAGTTTTAAGGGACATATCAAAAACCGTAGATAAAAGCCTTTAATTACACATCTATTTCCTAAAGATAGAAAATTAAACCATAGTACGGAAAGTGTTTCAATTAAATCTTTAAAAACAAAAAGTTTCCAGGTGCTACATGCAAAAGTCTTCAAGAAATAAAAACTGCTTACAAAAGTTGACAAGGAAAAGAAAACTGCTGTAAGTTTAGAAAGAGAGAATATTACATCTGGAACTGTGATAAATCAGTTGTTCGTAGTAAACCAAGGAGATAAGGAATGAATTGGTTAAATAAATCAATTCCCAAATAGATGGATTAATTAATGGCAATCATTTTTTTTTGCAATGTGATTGACATAGGTTGTATGTCTACAATTATTTTACCTGAAAGGTTTAAACTAATTCGCAGATGAGGCAAAAAAGTGGGTTAATACAAATCAAAGGTAATCATAATGTTCTGGCAAAATGAAAATTGAAAGTCACCTTCACTGTGATAAACATTTTCTACAGAATGTAATGTTCATGTAAATGACATAGCAGAAGAGTGAATATTGAAAACAGATTTCGTTTGGAAATACATCTTCGAACAGTTTCACACACTAGCCAGAAAATGTCATTGCTTACATAATTATTACTGTATTAGGAATTGAATTTCCGCTGGTAGAAAGATTGGAAACAAGACAATGAATACATTTAACTTGAAGTGGAACAAAGCAGATGAAAGTCAGATGGTTCAAGCCGATGGTCGTTTCATCATAATCGTCTTGGGAAACACTGACATAAAAAAAAAAAGCTGCGTGGTAAGCTTTAGAGAAGAATTATCCAAATTAAAGTCAACCTGCTAGAGATCTTGAGGTTACTTTCAAGACTACTTTAAAAAAGTGTCACCAGGGAAGGAGCTACCATATGAACCAAACCCTACACCAAATGGTAAAGCAGGACGTGTTGATAGATAATAAGAAATCATCGCATTTTTGTACCATAAATATAAAAAGTGATCTACCAAAAAGTTGTGATGATTGAGCAGTTTAGAAATATTACACGCCTAGTAAATAAAAGATTTGGTTTATTAATCTAATTTTTATTGTACTTTGTTTCACATATTTAATTACTATAAAGTTCTCTATGCGTTTGTAAATTTCAGTAAATATTTTAATTGTAAAAAGAGTCAATTTATTGACTATTTGAGAATTTCAATTTCAATGAACCACGTTTCTTTGTATATTAGAATTGTTCAAGGGACTTCATAATCCAGAGAACATATTTGTGACGTTTTAACTTATAATTTTTGTTGTACGCTAGAGAACATTTCATTTGACATGATGAGCATATTACATGTGGAATTTTTAGTTTTGGAACAATTTAAATAGTTAAGCTAATATGTTGGAGAAGTTGCTACTTTATTACATTGGGCAACAAAGAATTCGCAACTGGAAAAAATTGAATTAATTTGGGGTAATTTGATGGTGTTAATTTCAAACACTTAGTCAGATTTTATCATAACTTCAATTTTTAGTTATTGTAATATCTCAATAAGTTATCAGCACTGTGGGAAGTACTGTGAATTATCTTAGTACCGTAGATGTATTTTCTACGAAACAATTTAATTGGTTCAAGGTATATTTTAATAACAACTTAAAATATTGACTATATTGTATTGTTGTAAAATTCCAAATTTATTGTTCATATATGCTATTTGTCTCGATATAATTCTATCAAATTGCAACATTTTGCTATATTACCATTCTCACCTTGTCCCACTCGACAATCATGAAACACTCACTCACTTTGTTTGATAGAACATTCGAGAAATCCGTTGGCTTAGCATAAAAGGAGCAGAGCAGACACTTCTCTCTGCTCAATTGGTCACTTCAACTGGCTCTGCACACAGTCAAAACAAAGTTTTGTTCCTTACCTCACACTTGCGATATAATCAAA
Source organism: Tachypleus tridentatus (assembly GCF_004210375.1). Classification (NCBI taxonomy): domain Eukaryota; kingdom Metazoa; phylum Arthropoda; class Merostomata; order Xiphosura; family Limulidae; genus Tachypleus; species Tachypleus tridentatus. The sequence continues at coordinate 83,266,706 of NC_134830.1, forward strand.
ATTTCCAAAACTTTGCTTTTGAACTCTAGTTTTGCAAACAAATTATACATATTTGTTTAGAAAGTCATTTGAAATACTGTTTCCCGCAATTCAAGTAAAGACCAAAAATGGAAAAAAAAAATCACTCATACAGTTATTGCTTCATTTATGCAGAATAAATTACAATTTCACGAAGGAGAAACATCATACAGAAGGTAAAAGGTAACTTACTACCACTATTTTGAGCATAAGATTTGTAACCAAGAAAAACATTGGGCTCTAAATGTATGTTTTACAGTTTGCACATTTCGCTTAACACAGTGACTAAATAAGAAGAGCTCAGGTGTACTACTTACAGTTCCCATGAGATGGTATAAGTACTAAAATAACCTAACTGACCATTATTTTGCAATGACTAATGTTTTCGGATAATCAGACTAAACTAAAAATATATTTAATATTCAGATATTGCATCTACAATGAAATTAGTAACTCGCAGGGATGGTCTTTTAGTGCCACCTACACCGGCAAATTGGAAAATAGAAGTTATTCTGCAAAGAATACAATGAATCATCTTCATTCTTGTCATCTAATACTTCTATTCCTGTGGCACCTCAACATAAACGGCCTCGTCTGATCACACAGAAAAACTAAATGATTTAATTCGTGACTTATCTTTATCAAAGCATTATGGAGCATTTTTGAGTTCTCGTTTACAGCAATGTAATTTATTAGCTTCGGAGACGAGAGTTTTAACTTACTGAAGTCGCCACAAAAGTCTTACTTCTCACTACAGCAACTAAGATACTTTGTGCTTCTATACAAATGTTGATACACTAACGAAAAATAATATTAAACGCCATCCTCAAGAATGGTTTGTTTGTTTGTTTGGAATTTCGCGCAAAGCTACTCGAGGGCTATCTGTGCTAGCTGTCCCTAATTTAGCAGTGTAAGACTAGAGGGAGAGTAGCTAGTCATCATCACCCACTGTTAACTCTTGGGCTACTCTTTTACCAAGGAATAGTGGGATTGACCGTCACATTATAATGCCCACACGGCTGAATGGGCGAGCATGTTTGGCGCGACCGGGATGCGAACCCGCGACCCTCAGACTCAAGAATGGAGAAATGTTATTGACTCACTTAAAGTTAATCTGAAAGCTGTACTTTTGCATAATGAGAACACTAAGTTATTGATTTTTGTCGCTCATGCTGTAAATATGAAAGAAATTTATCAAAGTATGCAGGTTATACCTGAAACCATGAACTTAAACTACATAGATGAAACACTTATAATTATATAAATGTTATTACACTCCACTAGTGTAACATCTATATTATATTCATAAACAAACAAATACTTGCGACAGAAATGTAGCATTGATACAAATGGTGTATAGGAATTAAACACAGAATATAGACATAAATTACATTTTTTTTTTTCAATGCTACTATCCAAAGCGTAATAACCTCATTCGGTACTTCTGTTCAGGGAAATATGGTGTCGTTTAGTTCCTGCTTTACAAGTATATCAAATGGCATGAGGTTAGCACAGAGAACATCCCACTAGACTTGTATGCAAGTAAAAAAACGAAAAACATCAGAGATTATATACAAATATATAAAACTGAAGAATTACTATCTAAGAAGTTGTAATTGTTTCTTTGTTCCAATATAATTATATTGGATGAGATTACTTAACGTATTTATAGAAACATTAACTTGTAAAATGTGCATTTCTAAATACGTATAGTAATAAACAGTATTAAGGCATATTTCTTGAAAAAAGTTGACCATAATCTACATTGGAATATGGTATTGTGCCTCCCCGCAAGATAAAAAGTCAAATGTTTTATCCAGTCACCATATATTTCCCTTGTATATCTTTGTAAACATGAAAATAGTTTGACTTTAAAAATAAATTATTCTTCTCAAAGTTAAAGTTTCAGAATAGTCCAGCACTTATTTGTAAAGCGTACTTATTTTTCTTAACGCTAGACTTTACATAGAACTAATAGTAACCATGTCAGACTTGCAGAAACATTTTAGACTTTTAACACTCCTACGAAAAGTGGGGCCTAATAGGCCCCAGAGCAACTTGAAAGGTTATTAATATTAGGCTAATAATTTTGTATTTAAATGAAATTGCCATTTAAATCCATTAATGAATGGATTAACGAGATTCCCACTGTCGCTATCTACTATCTAGCGAAACCACAGCCAGGGGAACGGGCTTGGAGAAATCAGGACTAGAAACGTCTTTTCGTAGGAGTGTTAATAGCCTCATTTCATGAGCTTCACCGTGTTGAGTTAAAACATGCCTTCCTACATATAATATATACTCATTACCATATGAATTTAGAAACTTCCAATGCTCGTATGTGCGTATTTGATAAAGTTACAAAATTCACAAATATCTAGGCTTGTGCAGGCTCATAATAGCAAAATAATGGTTCTATATTCTGGATGACATTCCTTTGTTAATCTCATTTGTTCTATTGATATTTAAAAATTATATAACTTCAAGCACAAGTTTCATGATTTTATTGTTAAATGTAACAAAAAAAAATCAAAGCTTTCTTTAAAAGTTGAAACATTTTTTGTTTGATTGGTTTCCTCTAAAAAGAGCCATTTCCTTCTGTTCAATGCATTATTAGTTTATATATCGGTAGGATGTTTTAAAGATGTGATTTAACCGAATCTGTACATTTACCCCGCTAAAAATTGGTATTTGATACTCATGGTAGGCACAACACTGATGGCTTACTGTATAGATTAGTGCTCTCAACACGAATAAACGCTGTCACAGAAATCTGTTTATATGTTCGCATTAACCTCGAATTATATTTTCCACTAATATATCAAGAAAAACAAATTGCCTTAACTTTTCACTCTTGTAAGGAAGTATTATTTGAAATAGTTATTTCTATGAAAATTAGTTATGCTTGGGTTTTTTTGCACTTTTTCCCCCCCTCCAGAGTAATTTAGGCTTACGACAAGGCCTCACCTCTTATCAACCACCGCCCAGTGTATACGAAGATGATCCGGGAATCATGTCAGAAGTTGAGACGGCCGCCACTGGTTTTCGTAGAGCCGTTAAAGCCAGATCATCCCTTCCAATTGTTCGAACCCCTTCAAAGACTCAGGAACGACCCCTTGGTAGGTTTTTTGTTTTTTCTTTTCAGCTAACTTCTTCCTATATTATGAGGTTCTTATAAAATGGGTCTACAATTTCATTTGCAGAAAAAAGTTTATCTCGTACTTCAGGAAAGGTTTGAATACTTGTTTCAGTTTACGCCATGTTATTATTGTAACAAATTACATTTTCTGCAATATGTACGATTTTAAATTTATTGTCCAAATTGACACTAATGTTCGTGACATTTGATGAAAACTCAAGTCATTTTAACTGACAAAAATATTGCGTTATTGACAGTCTCAAATCGACAAAAGTAAGTCTATCAATCAATTACTAAATTTCTCACAGTATAAGGAATCGCTAGAAAATGATACTTCAATTACTTCAGTACGTTGTAATACTGAACGTACTACAACGAATATTGTATTATTTATTAAAACAATGTTATAGTGACGTATCGTACATTCAACTGCAAGTTACTTAATAATTTTCAAGGTTTCATCAATTCAAATAATTGATGTATTATTATACCTATGATTTTCTAACTTTACGAAAGGATATACGATATGTTCTTGAATAGATTCAATAAAACTGAACAGATTTATTATCGCAAGTTTATTGTAGCGCCTACTCTGGTTTCTCTGCAGTTTCAGTTTGTGCATGTGACGTATATTCTTGACTGGGTATTGCGTCTAGATAACTAATGAATGAATATTGGCTTTAAAACCCTTATCAATGCTAAGTGTAACTACCAGTTTGGCCGCCAATTTTGATTTTATTCTTTTAAATCACAAGCATCCTTTTTGTCCACACCAAAGATGTTTTTCATTAGATATCCTGACTTTTCGTAAATACCAACCAAACACACCACATCAAGTAAGGAAGTGACACTCGATAGTCTTTGTAAGAAAAAAAATTCCGTTGTATTGACATCACGCTGAAATTGTATTCTGGGGGATTCATTTACAAGTATTTAATTCTACTGTTCATCATTTCCGTGAAGAATAACAAGAAAAACTAGGTGGATGCCAATTAATCAGTCAGTTGTTTTGTCCATTATTTTGTCTTTTCTTTGCAATAAACATAAGATTAAGTTTCATTTTTCAATATATAAATTTATCTTTGTCATTGAATGTTTTTCCAATGATACACATGTTGTAGCACCATTGTTAATTCTCTCAATGAATTGTATGGAAAACAAATCAACATTTGCGTTATTTCGTTGCCAAATTATTTCAGCATTAACACTTAAATTGGGAAACTTCTGCGAAAGAAAATATTTAACAATTTAAAACATTCTATTGAAACTAAACAATTAAAATAGTGCACAAGTAATAGCTGCTAAAAAATAATATTTTTTTTTATTATTATTTGTACCACCTGTAACACGAAAAATTAAGAGGAAAATATTGCAAGAAAAGAACCACACTTTATTTTACGAAACATTTTTTTATCTTAAGTGTGCATGTTCTCATCGAACCGGGTCAAGCAAATACAACGTAGAATGTTTGTTTGTCTGTTTTGAATTTCGCGCAAAGCTACTCGAGGGCTATCTGTGCTAGCTGTCCCTAATTTAGCAGTGTAAGACTAGAGGGAGAGTAGCTAGTCATCATCACCCACCGCCAACTCTTGGGCTACTCTTACCAACGAATAGTGGGATTGATCGTCACATTATAACGCCCACACGGCTGAAAGGTCGAGCATGTTTGGTGCGACCGGGATTCGAACCCGCGACCCTCGGATTACGAGTCGAACGCCTTAACACGCTTGGCCATGCCGAGCCCAACTTAGAATGAAAGTATGAACTCTGCAATATGGATGATAGCGCTTGCATTGAAAGTTGTTAAACATACAAGGTAAGATAATTACATTTGTTTATAATTATACTAAGTAGACAGTTTTATATAAGCATAAGCAAACAAGATACAATAATGTGATATATTTTTTAAACGGAATTGTGTTAAACGGGAAAAGTAGCTTGGTAACATGACACTACGTTTAAAGCTTTCATGGCCTATTAAATCTTATTTAGAGAAGCTTCTTTTCATAATACTATCTATTGTTAGCAATTGTTCCTTGTACTAAAAGAGTATATTATTAACAACCGTTTCCTGTAGCCTTAATAATATATACTTTTAGCAATGCATTAATTTCACAGACTCATTATTTATGAATAATTTCTGCAGTGGATATTTTCAATTAACAGCCGTTTCTTTTTTGCTAGTATAATACTGTTAGCAACTGTTTTTAATAGCTGCTTCTTGAACTGTCAACTTCCATTATGAACAACTGTTTTCTTCCTTATTAATAGCTACTTAATGCAACGTTTAATTAGGTATTTTTTTAAAGTTGTGTTTATATATAAAAATGTGTTGATTAGTTGAAAATTAAGAGCAACAAAATATTCTCACATCTATGCATGTCATACCACGATGTTCTATATCCACTTATTTCTCCTTCAGTAACAATGTCGTCACGTATCCGTGTCTCCCTTTCAGTATCACGATGTTTTGAGATATTCGTTTATCTGCCTTTCAACAAGTCGTTTTGTCCGTTTGATTCTAAAACATTTTTAATTCTATGATACATTAAAGATTAACCTACTACATGTTGACTCAAGATGATCTAGTATTTTTACAGCATTCAATTAGTTTTCCAAAATCTTTCAATGACATGCAAACTTGAAATAAAAATTAAATTCTTAAATGAATGGTTTACATTTTAGTATTTTAAAATCTTAAGTTTCTAAATGAATTTAACCTTTATGAGACGAAAAATAATCTGTATATCGGATCGAACGTTAATCATGACAGTAAATGACATTTAATAATGATCAGCTGTCATAATATGAACCCTCGGCGGTGCAACTGTAAGACTACGCGATTATAACGACAAAACCGTGTTTTGATACTTGTGGTGGGTGGTTACAACACAGATAGCCTATCAGCTGTAAACAATTATTTTAAAACACAAGTTTAATTATAAATTTTATTTTACCGATATTTGCTAAATCATAAAAAAATGCTATAATGTGTTCCAGATGATTGAACAAGGCCAGAAATAATGTCTCCTTATTTTCTATAAATAGAATTTTCTTCAAAATATAAAAATGTTTCCACTATACGAAACTATTCAAACAACGTACGTGTCATGGAAATTGAAATCTGAAACAAGAAGTAGCTATAAAATACCAAAAACTTTTCCTGGATTACCTAGAGGATGTAGAAACTAGTATGTCGCTATATACCTATCAGTTCATCCATACTATGAAATGCCATGGTCGAGCTTTCCTTCTAGCCCCTAGCTGTAGGTCGTTTTCATGAATATCTTGTTATAAGACCAACATTCAGAGTTACAGCAATCTACTAAAGCACTGGTGAAAATCGAATATCAGTTGAAAATTGTGTTATTTTAACAGCTTCAAACAGCCCCAGAGAAGGTTTATGGCACATTATGCATATTGTAGGGATTTTTGTTCGTCCGAATGATTTAATATTTTACTGCTACACTAGATCCTACGCCAACATGGAGGATACCTCCATAAAAAGAAAAATTCAATTTCCTCCAATGTTGTATGTTAGCGATTTAAGAACAAAGTATTCATTACTATTAATTGTGAACATGTTGGATATGCCAAAAACATACAAGTACGTAACTTCTAAAAAAGAAAGGAAATACTCTGTATGATTGTTGGGCGTTTTTGTTTGTTTCTATACTACCATTGAATCTATCTAATAACATTAAGCGCAATTTAAATTGTTACTAGTTTTACACTTAACTGCAATTTTAATCGCTATATTAGATATAACTTTGTTATTAAATACACAGTCATGAATAGGACTGACTCCAAACTTATAATACACCTAATTTACTATCTTTACATACATAGAAACAATCACGCTAGCTAAAGCCAGTGATAAAGTAATTCCAGAGCTATTTAATATTTCTAGCACTGACTCAGAACACATAGACTCAACTAGTGATCAAATCTGTCATTAGCGACTGATGATCACCACTAGTTATTCGCAAGGTGTTCTAGAGTATTATAATTACACAAGTGTCACTCATGAGTAGTGTGTTTTACAATAATCATATTGATAAAGTGTACAAGTTACTTTAATTTTAGCCTCATAATAGATTTTAATACACTCATGCTCGCGTATTATCAATTATTTTTTTCTGAGCTTTATTAACGTGATTGTCCGTAATAGACTTATAACATTAGAATTACAGTAAATGTAATATCTGTCCTAATCTTTGCTATCATTCAAGAGCTTAAGACTACTTCCCTAATTAAGAACTGGCGCATTTACAATACGCCTTTCTAGTTACACAACATTTAATTAAATGTATACATTACATTAAACCTATAGGTCTATCTTTATATTAATTTACATTATATACTACATGTTTAGTTGTGAAGCGTGTATGAACAAGTCAGAAATGACGAAATCGAGGTACTCAGTAAATGTATTGGATCTAGCAGAAGTTAGGTCCTTTTATTTTTGACATGCCACTGAAGCTTAAGCTTGAAACAGATGAAGCTTTGAGTAATACAAGTAATTACTCTATTTATACTTATGGATTAGAATAGAAAAAACTACATAGCGTCATGGATTTGAGATTGAACTTAGTCTTCCTTGGTGATTTTCTTATAATTAATTGCAGTTAGTCTAACCATTGTTGACAATATATATTACAAATACAATTGAAACGTCAAACAAAATGTACATTTCATATACATCTAACTAGTTTCGTTTTATTATAATTCAGTAACTTTAAAGTAACTTTTAATTAAGTTTCCCAACTCTACTGATACTGATGTTTCTATTCACTGACACAGCTTTACTTAAAAAAAAAAAAATCACATAACTAAAAATTGATAATAAATGGGAAAAGTTATACCTATCGTTTTATTGATTTACGTTAAAAGAACCGCATATAGGTTAACCTGTAAGTACTATCTAAAAATGTAGGTCTAACGATATCATGAAGTCTTCATCATTCTGTTAGTTAAAAGACCAATTATAGATCACATCTGTTTTTCTAATGTTTGCGCTGTTGTATAGAAATGTTATAACACTATAAGAACATGTTAAGAATTGAACGGTGTTAAAATGCCTGCAAGTTGAGTTGTAATGCATTACTCGTAGCTGCATGATGAAATTACCTACTTATAAATGTTTATAATGCAAAATATATAAAAAATAAATCCTCGTGTGCGATTTGCGTTTGATTGCAATGCGCCTTTCTTTAATAAAAAAATCTACAAATAATTAGATGTTCATTCTATGCTTTTAAAGCTTAATATAACATTTCTATGAGCAAAATACGTAGTGTTGTCCATTGAATCGCGAAAGATATTTCCAATGCAAAATGATTTGTTCATTACAAACGTTTTAGTCAAGAGAGGAAATTTACAGTAGTATCAAACAAGTGTCATTAGACATTAAGTACGTGAAATGTAACCTTCCGCCAACTTAAATAGATAATTGTTTTCAAAATATAGATGAAGTATTCGTTGGTAATGAAGTCTGGCTATAAGAGGGCTAGACTGTAATTAAGCTTTATCTTATGCGATTATTATATTCGGTGTGACATAAGCACCTAGAGGTATATGGTTGCAATTTAAATGCAAAAGTTGAAAGGATTTATCATAATTCAAAGGTGTATTTATTTTAATTTCCAACTAGATTCAACGATATATCTGTATAACAATAAAACTGTAGTTGTAAATGAGTAGGGAAGGTGTATTTAACTAGTGTGGGTCTCGTATGTTAATAAGTTTTCCGGATCACGTGGTTTTATCAGATCTGATTTGTTCATAGTACCTCACATATATGGGATTATTTTCTAATGTAACTGAATTAAATACAAAACATCACATTTATTTTATGCTTTAAATAAATGTATAATTATGCAACTTAATTAACATAATACCGCTAAATCGAATAGAAGGAAAAAAAGATAGTTTAAAGATTTAATCAAAATGTGGTAGTTATAAAGATTTAAGCTAAATAATAATAATACTTGTTGTCATTTTTCAGCGTTTTAATGATAAATGTAACATACAAGTGGGATGCAACAAGAATGTTTGTGTTTTATAGTTATATTGTGAAGAATTGAAAGAATGCTAAGACTAACTACAATTAATTATGTGTAAATTACATGGGTAGAGTAGCTCGAGTCAATAAAAGTTATTATATCTGTAAAACAAAACCAAATGTAGCTTGATTTCATAAAACAGTTTATTAAATAAAATTTTGCATTATAACTTGAAGCGTCTGTGCAACAATGAACCTTGCGCGATGATGCTGTGATATGATGCAAATAAATAGGTTGAATAAACTTACGAAGTTACGCAATTTGCCAGCTTATATTTATTCATACATATTCCATGATTAAACATATTGAAGCTTAATGCTACTGAATACACAAGGTAGACCTAATAATTTTGGTTCAATATACTAGTTTAATGTAACGACAAATAACATTTAAGGTAAATTGCTTACTCAAAACGCGTTAGTTTCAGTTATTGAATTAAAACTCAAATATTAGCTCTTTCTAGTAATCAGAAAAATATATTAGTTAGGTGTGATATTCAAAAGTAACTGTGACGTTGATGAACGAAATTAATACTTAAAGCAATTTTAACGTATTATATGATACTTGTGTTGCGAGGATGATAACTGTAACTCGTACTGCTTGGGAATATTAGTATTACTCAAACTGTTTAACAAACTTTTACAAAAATAATAAGTGCAATTATCGATGTTAAAAATTCACATTTTAACAAACAACATGACTGTTCCCAATATCAAAAATTCAATAAAATAATAAATAACTTACCGTACATAAGAAATGAGAAATTCTAAGAACACTGAAAACAGTCTCATACACTCAACATTATATTCAAAGATACAATGTTTTACATGCATCATACATATTTATTCCCTTAAAAAATTCGCCATGATACAATTTAAATATTAACGAATTTCTCGACATCTGTTGACAATATTTACATCAGGTACATCGTTTTTATTCAATTTTTTAATTTATTTTTTTTCATATTTGATTATCTCAGTAGATTCACATACAGTCATACTAATAATATTTTTAGGTTGTGCTAAAATAACATTCTTCCCATCGAATTGTGTATACAGTTTCATTAATATATTTTGCAAATGGTGAAATAGTAATATTACTGTTTTTAACATCCCTTTTATGTTAATTCACTCATTTTGAATTTTAAATTTCTTCTAGTATGTTTTATATAAATTTTTTCACAATCACATGGTATTTTATATACATATCAATTTTTTTCCATTAAATCAAATTTATCTTTAGTTTTACTAGACATTTGGTTAATCTTTTTTTATCGTTTTATGTATTGGATAAATATTTATTTGTTTATTAAATTACTTTATTATTTGACAAAACAAGCTTGGTTTGGTTTGTTTCAAATTTTGCGCAAAGCTACACGAGGGCTGTCTGCGCTAGCCGTCCCTAATTTAGCAGTGTAAGACTAAGGAAAGGCAACTAAGTACTCATTACCAACTACCGCCAACTCTTGAGCTACTCTTTCACGAACGAATAGTGGGATTGATCGTAACGTGTAACACACTCACACCTGAAAGGGCGAGCATGTTTGGTGAACGGAGATTCGAACCCGCGACCCTCGTATTACGTGTCGAACGCCTTAACATGTTCATGGCAAGCCAGGGCAAAATAAACTAGGTATAAACGACAGTGCTAAACATTGGTTTTAAATTAATATCTTTATTCTTGTATTTTAGTTGTTGTTTTTTTAAATCTGTCAACAATATCAGGATAAAAACCTCTTTATACAACTGTGTTAATAATAACTCATTATTACCTTCTTTTTGTTTACAGCATAATGTTAGTATGTTATCCAAGTAAGAGTAAAAACAGCAGTTTTCTGAGATTTAGTGTGACAAGATTTTTGATGTGGTTAAATTAATACAGAGTGGTTTTAAAGGATAAAAATAAATACACAGCCAAGAATTCGTTTGAATTTGTGGAAATAATTGCGCATATAGCCTTAGATCGGAAATATATTTCGGTTAAGAATTTGTAAAAAAAACTATTGTATCGTGCCCGCCATGGCAAGGTAGTTAAAGGGCTTGACTCATAATCTAAGAGTCACGGGTTCAATTCCCCGTCGTACTAAACATGCTCTCTCTTTCAGCTGTGGCAGCGTTATATATGACGGTCCATCCCACTATTTGTTGGTAAAAGAGTAGCCCAAGAGTTGGCAGTAGTTGGTGATGACTAACTGCCTTCCTTCTGGTCTTACACTGCTAAATTATGGACGACTAGCGGAGACAGCCTTCGTGTATCCGTGCGCGAAATTCAAAAACAAACAAACAAAACTATTATATATTTTTAATGAAATATTGAGAGAAAATAATAATTAAATCTTAGAAATAACGGGTATGATTAATGTGCTAGAAGTATGCGTTTAGAACTTTTTTAATTAATAACAAATTTTGTAAGTATAATGAAAGTTTAGCTTTCTCCTTTATTTCCGCTATTATGTAACTTATTTATAAACAGCTTTGAAACTGAAGCAGTTGAAAACCAAAAGTTTGATTATGGTATGTGTATGACACATTCCTGATTTGGCAGCATCGTAAAAAGAAATTGATTCAATTTGCTAATCACCTTAATAACATTAACAATTTTATAATATTTACTTAAACAGTCGAGACTAATATCTGTTGTTTTTTTTATTGGATGTTTTAGTGAGTACAAATAAGGATAAATTGGAAACCACTTAACTCTCTTTCTTAACCTGAAGATGACCTTTGAAGGTCGAAACGCTGTTTTATACTTTACTTAATAACAGTTTTAATATCTATACCAGCAATTTTGATATATAAACTAGAAGAAATTTAAAGTACAAAATGAAGGAACACAAAATAGATATTAGAAACAATAATATTAATATTACACCATTCGCAGAACACATTAATGAAACTAAACAGACAATTTAACAAGGAAAATATTATTAGAATTAATATACATGAATCTATCAAGATAATCAAATATGAAATGAAGTTAAAAATATGAAATAAGGGTGTTGGACTTGATGGAACTGTTTTTTCTATTAATATGTAAATTGTATTATGGTGATTTTTATAGCAGTAAAAGTGTGATTCTTAAAAACTTGCACTCTTGAAGATATGCCCAGCATGGCCAGGTGGTTAGGGCGCTCGACTCGTAATCTGAGGCTTGTGGGTTACAATTCCTATCACACCAAACATGCTCGTCCTTTCAGTCGTGGGGGCGTTATAATCTGACAGCTTTTAGTCACTTGTGCGTCGCTGTAAACCTACAAGTCATTTGTATGTAATCTGAATCACTTGTTATTCAGTAATATGTGGTCTGAGTCACTTGTAAACTCACAAATATTTGATTTGTGTCGCGTATTAATTACTAAACAGTGCATATGCTCACAGTGCTGAGAATACAAAAGTGGCAAAGAAATACTTTGATATTATTACACATGGTTAGTATGAATATCAGCATATTCTATCTGTATAAGCAAAATAATATTATATGACTAAAATTAAATATGACATAATATAGATATCAAATTATGCCTTTCAGTGTCATGTAAAGAATAATAATTTCACGGTCAAGGTAAAGCTCACTCACTGGAACTGAAGCGCACTTTGTAGAAATGTGGAGTCATGTAGTGTAGGACACCTTAACTGGCTAATAATATAGAACTGATAATATATATGAGTAAAATTAGTTAAATTTAAGTAGTGTTTAAGTCAAGTATATATTACTGTGATTATGGGTTAGGGTCCATTCATAAAAACAATTAAATGTTCAAGTAAGAGTCTCACGAGGACTTCTGTCTTTCGTACTAAATGCATAATGCCACACCCTGGTGAATGTCTTTTATCGTCATTCAGAATAATATTGTTCATAAGGTCAAGACTCGTTCGACTGACAGAGGACATTATAATTAAGCAACGTATGAGATGTTATTCAAAAATGTTTTTTCTTTTGAAAATATTTTTACTGTAATATATGTATTTTTTTAAATACAAAATAATCTTACTTCTGAAGAGATATGACAAGTTATGCGCTGAGAAAAAGGCAATCTTATTGTACTTTGTGCGTTTATCCTTAGATGATAAATCATGAAGAAGACCATTGTGAAAATTGCCTCCAGATCAGGCAATAGCTTGTTTACAAAGATTTGACTCACAAATAGCAAACGTAGTCTATTTTCTAGTGTCAGGAAAAATAACTAGTAGGTTATTATAACATATTCATCACATTTATTCATGACTATGTAAATCAACATTAAGTTAATAGGAAATATAAACCATATCTGATTTTATGAGTTATCATATAGTAGTCACGAAGGAATCTTTTCTGATTTATTATTAATTAAAATCAAATTCATTTGAAAGGAGTCTTCCGTGAACAAGCTGATAGCATCATGATAGTTTGTGGCTCAGCATGGCCAGCTGGTTAAAGCTCTCAACACGTAATCTGAGGGTCGCGGGTTCGACCCAAACATGCTCGCCTTTTCAGCCGTGTAGGGCGTTATAATGTTATGGTCAAAGAGTAGTTCAAGAGTTGGCGGTGTGTGGTATGACTAGCTGCCTTCCCTCTAGTCTTACAATACTAAATTAGGAACGGCTAGCGCAGATAGCACTCGTGTAGCTTTGCGCGAAATTCAAAAACAAACAAACAAACAATCGTGGTCAAGATGGCTACACCTGTAGGGTCTCATGACACTAGTTGACCTGGTGACAAAAGTATCATACCAAGTTAAAGATTAGAGGGCAAATGTAACTATTTCATAGCCTTCAGTATTGATCTGTTCGTTATATTTACATGCTTACTTCATTTCCAAATTATAACTTTTGATAAACGACATCCTATAAATAATTGTGTGTGTTTTCTTATGGCAAAGCCATATCGGGTTATCTGTTGTATCCACCGAGGGGAATCGAACCCCTGATTTTAATGTTGTAAATCCCAAGACTTACCGATAAATAATTGTAAAGGGAAAATAGGTCAATATAACGTTTCTCTTATTACATATAAGGACTGCTTTTACATACAGTAATAATCCGACTGTAGTCCCTTGGTTAGTGTGCTGGTTTATGAATCTGCGGGATCTCGTTTGTTGCCCGTACAACCAGAAAAAGAGTACTAGGACCTGTAGGTACTTTATCAGGGAAATGGTTATATCTCACTATTTGATCATATAACAATAGCCCAACAGATGAAAACTGGTGCTGTTGACTAACTGAGACCATACAGCTCTCCAGTAACTTATCTCTAAAGTCCACTCACTATGAAAACCAGTAATTTCAATTTTTCACCTTATACCTTACCTTGTGATATACCTTACAGAAGTAGATTATGCAACAAATGTCCTCATTCTCACAAATATAATCAAATGGGCTGAATTAACAAATTATAAACAGTAGCATTAATAACCATAGGAAAAAAATCACATTTACGGTACTAACTCCCCCCAGTGGTACAGTGATATGTCTGTGGACTTCCAACGCTCGAAACCAAGTTTTGATACTCGTGGTGGGCAGAGCACGCATAACCCATTGTGTAGCTTTGAACTTAATTACAAACAGACAGTCAATGTATCAGTTGCGTTCAGGTTATAATCGTATTACATTTATTTTATCTACCAACAAGTGAAAATTATATGTAACGTTCTTACATTACTAATTCGATGTTTGTCAAAAAGCAACAAATGCCAAGGTCAGGTATTTTAACACTTTGTACCAGCCGTAACGTTGAGCATTCACGTCGATGAAAAGTTTTCATAAAATAATTAAGAAGTACCTATTGATAATTTTTAACATGCTAAGAAACCTATTTTTTTCCAAGTATTTAAGTACTTGGTGCGTAATTATACAATAGGTCGTATGCAACGTTTTTACCTTGTGCACAAACACACACACACATTTATATGTACGTGTGATTTCTCCTGATACTGTAATAATAAGGCTTTCACAACAATAATGGAAACCATGTTATGTACTTTAACATTCCCCGAAAATAGACAATAATGATATAAAATAATAACATGATAATAAATTAGTAATCAACTTATCATTAATATTAACGACGCCTACGAGATTATGACTTATTTGATAATAATTATCAACTACTATAATGAATAAAGTATTCGATAGCAATGTTATCTATGTGCAGTTATTCTCAAAGGTACCTTCCAATTACACGTAATTTTTGCTTCTTATTCAAATGGACAAAATCGTTTTTGAGATCGGACAAACATGATGTCTCAGAAATAGTATTTCTAATAAATAATACTATACTAACACACCAAACCAATATTTCTGAGTTTTCTTTAATAGTCGTTAAATTTTGATCAGTTTCAGTTGGAATGTTTGTTCATATATCCATACGTGTATTTGATACTGCACTGATAGGGATATCTCAGTGTAGTTTATGTGTTTGAAAATAGTTGAGTAACATCGTCTTTAAAACTTTTCAACGATGTAACAATATGGAGAATAAATGAGAAATTCTATGATAACGTAATTTAAACTACTCATCTGCAGGTGACAAAATGCTTAGGGATTCGTGTGTAAACTTTTTACTGGACTTCAGAGTTTTGGAATTTCATGTTGAAACACTGTGACAACCATGGAGCTCAAAATCATTTGCAAATCGTTTTGTTTTCGGAATATTTATTGTTCACTTTCTATCCAAGATGTGTGACACTGGTGGGATGTGCTGTGAACGCTATATTGAATTCAATAACCTCAAAAACTCGGACAGACATTTCATAAAGTAGGGTTTCAATATTCGTGACCGGCACAATACAGATAGTCCATGGTGTTACGTTGCACTTAATAATAAACATTTCACAGCGTAGTTGTTCTTTCACTCAATACTAAAGTCCTGGATATGTTGTTTTTAATTGAGCACAAAGCTTCGCAATGGGCTACCTGTGCTCTGCCCACCACGGGCCCTGGATATGAGCTTCTACTTTTTTCTGGGTTTTAGTCATTTTACTAGGTTTGACAATCTGTACTTACTTCATGGAAACAATAATCAAAATTGAAACGATTATTGAAACTGCAAATGATCAAGACACGAGGTAGCGTGTCGTGTGGCCAGAAATCTTGCTGTAAGACACTGTGTGATAGTTTAGTGATTTTGTTTCCACCTTAGTTATCTCAAACTGTGATAATTTAAACAAAAGCGTGTTTTAATTGGCTGTGCTTTACTAGACTATTAATTTCACACATCAAATTTTAAGGCAATTGATTAAGAAATACCTGAGATATAGCATTTCCAACTGTGATTGAGTTTCTTCCTTTAGTGGAACAACTTTGCATTTCACAAGCAAATATACTGATTGTATTTAACAGTTAAGGTACTTTATCAAAGAATATATCAACTATTTTAAAGACAGTAGCTCACACGAAGATGGGTCTCGTAAGTGTCCGACTTGATCATGATGCGAAAATGGAATTATGGCTAGAGTGAAAATATATATATCATTATGAAAGATATTTGTGTACGTCCGAATAAACATCTTAATTAAATTTTTCAAAGAAAAGACACTGGTTACCTTAGGATTAAAATGTGAGGTGATTGAATTACGTTACTAACATAGCTTATAAACTAAATAATAAAATATTAAACTGAAATATAGAAATAATAGTTGACATACCCGTTTAATGTCCATATAAAATATAGCACCCTCTAGAGATATCATAAAAGAGTCGCATCTCAATGCCAACCGTGTATGTCACTCACTGAGAGGCCCCAAGGCTGCATTTCAGGTTTGAAAATAATTGGTTTAGTAGTTCGACAGCTAGAAGAGAAACTTTAAAAAACAACAACAGTAGTTTAGACAATATTTCCATGTTTTTAACATTCTTGTGAATACAGAACTTCAATCTCCACGACGAATTTAACTGAATACTTAATAAATTTAAGTTTATTTAACATTACTGTATATTATGTAATCCTTGACGATAAATTTTAAATAGTCCTATTCATATTTTGTTTATTTGCTTCTTTTTTTAATATTTTCCAGTTTTGTAGTAATATCATAATTTTGATATAAAGGTAAACATAATTGATCAGATTTATATGTTTTCTTCTTTATCCTGGATGGTGAGTTTTCTAATGATATTAATTTTTGATATAAATTTAAATAGCTCTTATGTACTTCATTTTGAATTTTTTTATTTAATAAAGTGCTATATCTCTTCTTGTTTTATTGGTGTACCCTTTTCAAATGATACATGGCTATAATCACGTTGGTTTTCAACTTTTCTACCCGTTTTACAATTATTATTTTTACAATAGTTATTTATCGGCTTAATTCTGCATGTTTCTCACAGGAATGGTGTTCCTTCAGTATCGCAGCGAAACAAAACGAGCACTTCTACCAAATGAAATCACTACCCTAGATACAGTAAAGGCACTATTTGTCCGCTCTTTTCCCAAACAACTAACCATGGAATATCTAGATTCACCTCATCTTCATATCTACATACATGATCCTTCTAAGGACATGTTTTATGAACTTGAGGACTTACGGTGAGTCCACGATCATTTTTATCTTGACACACTTTCTTCCTTTTTTATTTTTATTTTTGAACGCATATGTATATAATGATTGAATAAAACTAAACGTTACTCGTATACAAATTATGTTATTCGAATAACGTTCAAGATAATACCAATATTAGATATTCGTGGATATATATATATATATAGTCATGTAAAAAAGTTAGGACACCCTATAAAAGCCTGTGTATTTTTGTAACATTTTTAGATATATAGATATTTAATCTCAATTTTAACAATACTGAGAGATTATAGGAATATAACTAAACAATTCAAACTGAATAAAAGACTTTTCAAGATCTTCTGTAAATGTAATTCTACAAAAATGCATATTCTAACTGAGGGAAAAGTTAAAACACCCCCACATTTATTCCCACTTAAAATGGCTCAACTCACACACAGGTGTATCACACCAGGTGCACATGATTAGAAGATTGTTACTTAGCATTTTGAATGAGGCTTGCCCGATTTAAACCTCAGACATTGAGTTTGGTGTGCTTCTGACTG
Organism: Tachypleus tridentatus; assembly: GCF_004210375.1. NCBI lineage: Eukaryota > Metazoa > Arthropoda > Merostomata > Xiphosura > Limulidae > Tachypleus > Tachypleus tridentatus. Next base: position 83,284,964 of record NC_134830.1, read on the forward strand.
TTGAAGTGAGAGTGAGCACCATGGTGAGAGCAAAAGAACTGTCTGAGACCTTCAGAAAGAAAATTGTAGCAGCTTATAAGTCTGGCAAGTCTGGGGTGATTTGAAACGGGCTGTACATGCAAGAAACCCCTCAAACATCTCACAGGTGAAAGAAGTTTGCATTGAGGAGTGGGGCAAACTTTCTTCAGACCGATGTCAGAGACTGGTAGATGGCTACAAGAAGCGTCTCACTGCAGTTATTTCAGCCAAAGGGGGTAACACTAGCTATTGGGGGTAGGGTGTCCTAACTTTTTCCTCAGTTATAATATGCATTTTTGTAGAATTACATTTACAGAAGATCTTGAAAAGTCTTTTCTTCAGTTTTAATTGTTTAGTTATATTCCTATAATCTCTCAGTATTGTTGAAATTGAGATTAAATATCTATATATCCAAAAGTGTTACACAAATACACAGGCTTTCATAGGGTGTCCTAACTTTTCACATGACTGTATATGTAGCTTTACATACAAGACGGTGTATTTATAAATAACGACATATTGTAATTTGATTTTGTGCTCTGTTAGAAATGTGGGATTTAACGTTTATATGAATGTTTTTTTTTCAAATATTCATCAATACTGATTTATGTCATTAAGTTTATATTTCTCACGTTTTTCTTTCACAAACGATATTACAGATAAGGATGCTCTTATTGTTTTCTTGACAATATAACTGATATTATGCACAATATTCTTACAAATAATCATATAAACAAAACTGAAAAGTAGTCATCATTTAATAATGTAAAAATGTTTGTATAATAATAATACTAAACATTTTTGAAATATTTACATAGATATATAGTAGACAGTAGTTTTGGTGTATTAGAAATATTTATACTGTAATGACGAACATCATTTTAGTAGAAAACATATGTTTTAGGATTGTTGAATCTTTTCTTGACAAGTATTATTTTTTTGTTTACAATAAGTATACATATTAACCTATCAGGCAACAAAATTCATTATATTAGCAACTATGAAATACAATCTGAGTGTTTGAATATCTTGTATCTGAAAGGGCTGATACATATTCTTCTCAAAAGCAATAGATTTTTATTGCCGTCAAACTAAATATAAAATGTCAAATAAAGTCAAAACATAGTTCTGATAAACTCCCGCTTCAAGACGACTTTATTCTGGCTGCGGTTGTCACGTGGTTTGCTGATTTCCATATTAAAAATAATTTTGATATAATGAGCTTCAATTTCTGTAAATCGATTTATAAAATTTTAATACTTGTTTAGAAATATTTCAAGTTAAAATAAAATAGATGATTTATTTGCATTGTCCGACATAAATATTTACTTATATGTGTTGAAGTATTAGTACATATTAATTTAGAAATATTTGTGTAGATATATTAGATTTATGTTTAAAATTGTTGAAATATATTAACAGTGATATTCGTGACCGATCAGTTTTAAGAATCTATGAACAAGACATTAACAGCGGAGGTATGCATAGCAGCTTCGATCAAGATCTCAGCTATTTCTCAGAACCAGAATTTGACTCTGAATATCAACATCAACATATACATAGGGCAAAGGTAAGTAGTTTTTTTAATTACTTGAGCAGATTAAAATATTGAGAATTAATATAATACTTCTTATGTACAAAACTCATTGACCTGTTGTAAAATATTGTGAATAATGTGTTAATATTTGTAACCATTATTAATATTTTTCTGTGAATTGATTTACTAAGTCGTTAACAGATCTGTAAGTATGAGTATCCCTTATTTGTAAAACAGTTTGCGCAACTTTAAGACTGACGAATTGTGATGACCAACATTTTTTATCTACAAAACTCATTAAGTACCCTTATAAAGATGGGAATAAATATGTAAAGTTTAGTAAGTATCAATAAAAATACTTCAAAATGAAGAAAGGTGAGTATACCCTCTCTGCAAAATTATTTCAACAAGGCTGAAAGTGTTTTAATAAATTCTAAAGATAAGTATCACTTCTATGCAAATTCTGAGTAGTATTAGAACACATGTTGGCGTGTTTCCAACTTCTGAAACATGTATTGTGGAAAAGTTAAGGGAATAAGGACAAACTTTGTTTGTGTTACTATGGTATCACGTATCATTGATATGTTTTGCTGGCTCCACCACATATTAATATGATAGTATATTCTAGGCAGTTATGGGACAATTGTGTCGATTAAGAAAACGATTTATATAATATTTAGTAGCTTATACGAACACATACTTCTAATTACTAATTAGTTTATATTAGCGAGGGCGCAAACTAACTGCCTTTCTATCAAGATAACTCAGGGTCTGATTCAGCTTTACACCACTACATAAAGTGCGAATTAATTGATGGATGGTATCCAAAAGTGATTTTAATAAATAACAAAGTAGTTAGGTGATTGCAAGGATTATTAAATATAACCATAGTGTGGATTACGTATTATTGTGTATCGAGAACTTAGAATAAATGTTTGATATAATTATTAGTGTTTCTTTTCTCTCAGTAACATAAACTTGCAGCTTCTAAATCAGTTTTATGAAAGATACTGATTATCTATTTTGCTAAATTTCAGATCCAACAAACTTTTAAGTATTAGTTGTTTGTTTAGATTCACAGAACGTTTCAAACGAACAATGGTTTTTGGAAAAGTCTATTCGTTCATTAATATTTTAGTATTTTTTACTAAAATATTTAATTCTCGAGGGGAAAAATAAGGAAAATTTAAACCTTTCTCTTGTATTGAATACGTTTATTGATATAACAATTTACCTGTGAGCCATGTTGAAATGTAGTTTACATCTACTGACACTTACATACATGGCCCGGCATAGCCAGGTGGGTTAAGATGTTTGACTCGTAATCCGAGGGTCGCGGGTTCGAATCTCAGTTGCACAAAACATGCTCGCCCTTTTTGTCGTGAGGGCGTTATAATGTGATGCTCAATCCTACTATTCGTTGGTAAAAGAATATCCCAAGAGTTTGCGGTGGGTGGTGATGATTAGCTGCTCTCCTTCTAGTCTCACACTGCTAAATTAGGGACGGCTAGCGCAGATAGCCCTCGTGTAGCATTGCGCGAAATTCAAAAACTAACAAACACTTGTATAGATGCATTGTTACTTATAGAACATAAGAACTTAAACAAACTACTCAATTTTGAAAAATAACAATGGTTAACGCCTATTTAACCTAGTAATGATAAAAAATTATACTATTTTTATTTTTGTTTTGTCAACAAACGACATTTTTATGATAGTAAAGCATTTGATAGCACCTTTTCTTAACATTGATCTCAGACTTCAATTTGTGAAGAAATAAGCTTTTTCTAATCGGAGACTTTGTGTATCATTGGCCTTTGCTGATATCTTAAACAAAGGAGATGGGACAGCAGTATCACATTTTCCTACAGCATGTTTAAGTACATAAGACTTAATAAGAGAGCTTAAGATACAATGTTCTTTCATTCGCACAATAATGTTTTTTTTTGTTGAATCGATATAACTTTGCTAACAGCAAGAGTTCCAAAAGCTTTCAAAGCTAAAATCAGGGATTCGATTCCCCTCGATGGACACAGCAGATAACCTGCTATAAGAAATACACACACACACAGTTACAGCAAGGACGAGTAAATTTATAAACAAAACAATTATAAACTATTTATTGGAATATAACGTTCTATGAAAAATAAGGTATCACATCTCTCATGCTGGAAAGTATCTTGTACAATTAGACTATGTAACATAAATGTTGTTTCTGAATAGTATGTGTTATTTCTTAATTGCTTATGTTGTAAAAGTACAGAAAATAGCCATAATTCCCTTGAAACTCTGCTTTTGTGACCTGGATAATGAAATTTAGAAATTAACCTATTTTCTATGTATAAACGGGCAAATTTGCACATTTTCATTTACATAAGGTCTGAATAAAACAACATACGAATCAAGATTTACATGTACCTATACGGAAGTTATACAAAAATGTTTAGAAATGGGTAGTTTTTCGACTGTAATGTAAATAACTTTCATGTATCAGCCCCCAAATATAGTCTCCCATCATGTTTTCGTTATACACTCCTAGGTCACATATGCAAAGTTTGAAGAAAAAAATAGGTCTTTTCCATTTACATTAGACATAAGCAATTGCAAAATAACACTTTCTGCCCATTTTTGTAGCATTTAATAGGGAAAATGTGAACAATATGAAATTAGCCTAAATACTAGCTGGACAAAAGTTTAAGATCATACCAAAAGGAAGTCTTAAACAGGGTAGGAAATGCCCAACAAAAGGTCTCAATAGTGAGTTGCAAGGCCGTCATTGCGAATAACTTCAAACATTTGCTTTGGCATGGTCGATATAAGCGTTTGCAGAATGCTGGCTGGAGTGTTATTTCAAGTGGTGAAGATGGCTTCACGAAAATCATGCACTGTTTGGAATTGATGCCCATTTCTATAGACTTCTCTTGTCATCTAACTCCAAACGTTTTCAATGGGGCTCTGTTTGCTGGATAGTCCAAAAGAATCACGTTATTTGCCATGAAAAAATCCTTTGTCCTGCGGGCATTGTGGATTGCAGCGTTGTCCTGCTGACAGATCCAGTCATTTCCACACAAATGAGGGCCTTTAGTAAATAAGGATGCTCTCTCAAACATGCAAATGTAGCCAGCTGCTATTTGACGCCCATGTATAACCTGAAGCTCCATTGTTCCATGGAAGGAGAAAGCACCCCAGATCATGATGGAACCTCCTCCGCTGTGTCGTGTAGAAAATGTCTCCGGTGGGATATCACTATCGTGCCAGTAACGTTGGAAGCCATCTGGGTATCAGAGAAGAAAACCTTCTGCCATTTTTCTACGTCACATGTTTGGTGCTTCTCAGAAAACTTTAACTGAGCTGTTTTGTGGTGTGGAAGGAGGCATGGCCCTTGAAGACGTTTACGGTTTTTAAAGCCTCTCTCTCGTAGATGCCGTGTTATTGTTCTGGAGCTGCATTCTGCATCCGTAAGGGTCCTAATCTGGTTCGACAATCGGCTGGTGTCTTGCCGGACAACCCGTTGAATCCTCCTGGTCAACGCCGGCGAAATTTTCTTTGGCCGACCACTTGAAATTCTCGTTCTGTATCCCTCAGGGTCTTTTAAGAAATTTGCAACAGCAGTTTTACTACGCCCAATCTCACCAGCAATGGCATGTTGAGAGAGACCTTGCTTTTGCAGCTCGACAATTCTGTCATGTTCAAACTCTGTCAACCTTTTAGCCTTTGCCATGTTTTTACCATAACACAGGAGCTGTCAGTGGGAGATGTTGACAACACTAATGTTTGAACACGAATGATTAAATTTCGTTACGTGTTAACGCTTCGTTTCAGTATGGCCTTAAACTTTTGACTAGCTAGTATTTAGGCTAATTTCATAGTGTTCACATTTTCCCTATTAAATGCTAAAAACATTATTTTTATTTTCCCTTTTCTTATTTTCGACTTTCTAAGCTCTACTGAAATAGGAGGTTGAGTCTAACAACGCAAAATTTATATTTTTCTTTATTTTCATTGGTCTTAATATTTTGGCCAGCAATGTATATGCATACAAAGAGTGAGAGAAGGGAATTGTATTATACATTTCATTAACATTATACCTAAAACGTAGTCTACAAGTCAATGAGACCGAATTCGAGGAGTTTGATACGGTAACGCAAAATGTGACGGTTTCCAGTATATCAGTTCAAATAAAAATATCTACTATGATACAGAGCTGGACCCTTTAACTTTAAAAAAAATATTTTACTGCCAATAGTGTTCTGCAACGAAGATATAGACTAGCAGATTAGTATTTTAGGATAGCTATTTCATGTCCAAATCAAAATAAAGAAAAAGTATTATAATTTCTTTATTGAAATAATTAAACTTCATTAACACAGACTTATCATGTTTCTGCTAAATTAGTTTATCATTTCTTTTTAAATCGTGCCGTATGATAATTCCTTGTTTTCTTATTTATACGTAGAGCGTAAGAAACTAAGCTCTTTTGGTAAAAAGCCTTCGGATCTCCTGTACTTTTTTAGAGTGTATGAAAAAGTTTCATTGTATATTACAGAACCCTTTTCATCAGGTATAGCAGTAAATTAAAATGTTTACGTTTATTATCAATGAATACCGTAAGAGCAAACTCAGAATTATATTGTTTGCTGGTTGTTAATTGCAAAGCTACAAAATGAGGTGTTTGTGCTATGCCTACCACGAACATCAAAATCTAGTTTATAGATGACTTACAGATGAGTCGCTGAGATATTCTCAGTGTCAGTAATTGGAGAAGCAAGTTTAAGTTTTGCCCAGTCACATTCTTGCAAAGCAGACTAGATTAATATTATACAAAGTTTCGACCCAGTCATTTATTAGTACTTGAAGTTAACGATTCACAAAAAGAGCTTTAGAAGAAACATAAAAGACAAGAAGACAGTACTTCTTTTGCAGAGTAGAGTAAGAATTTAAAATATAAGAAGAGAACAAAAACCTCCACATTCTTTGTTTTGTTAAATAGCTTTGTTAATTGAAAGTTTATGAAAGGCTGATTGTTTTAAGATAGAGAATTTTGTAATCTTTCTCTGACACTTGTATCTTTCATGTTTATTACATTCAATCGTAAAATATAAAACACAAAATTAATAATTAGATGTAATGTTTCGTTTGCCCATTATTTTACAGAAATATTTGCATCTAACATTTCTAGAACAAAGCAATTATTTAACTTCTCTTGAAATGAAGTGTTGTGATATTGTAAAATTGTATGCTTTGTAATAATGTGGCACAGGTAAATTGGATTCATATAACTTGTTTATGAATTATTATCGTAATCTGACTTTTTGTGTCGTTTGAAATTTATTGATTTTATAATTAGCATTCATGATGTTAAATCTTAAGCGGAAAAAGCACATTATGTAGGTACAGCTTGTTTTCATAACACGACCATACTTTGCTTGATGAGGAGTGAGTGAATATTTTGACAAAGAAATTAGACTAAGTCTTGTAATTGAGGTGAAGAAACCATTGCCAAAATGAACACAAGAATGATGAGTCAGGCTTTTCTCTTCCATTTTTTTCTCTACGGAATGCATTTTATCCTTTGGCATGCTTTCTTTATTGCTTCCTGGAGAAGTTGGGCCAGTGAAACACCCGAGTTAGGTGCATTCCCTCATCTGAGATGTTCTTTGGGCGGTTATCTGCTAGAATCAGCAATGTCTGGGTGTCATTGGATGGATGTTTATTTACTTCATATCTGTGGTTTCTCAGAAAGTCATGAAAAAATCCATGCTTTTAAAATACATTTATGATTCACTTTATAACTTACTAGTATTGAACAATATTTTAACTAATATTAGTTTTCGTCTTAAATATTTTAATATTCCCGTTTTTTACTTAGACTATTTGACATAAAATCCTGAAAAATGAACTGATTTCAATCTCAAATTTAAAAAATATACGTTTCAACACACTTTTGAACATTTCTATTAAATTATTTTCAATTGAAATTAAAGTTTGATTTAAAATATACTTTTAAAGAATATTACAATTTTTCGCGAATTATTACTATCTTAGTTTAGAGTATTAGAAAGTAGCTGTGCTGAGCACGTTAGATTTTTCATAAGAGTACATAATTATTCGAGAGAGAGTATAAGTCTTAAAATACGATGTTAGTGGCAAAAAGAATTTAAGGAAACAATCTAGTTTGTGATGTCTATATATAAACAATAGTTGGTCAATACTGTTTCAACATAAGTGTGATAAATGTATCGGAACGAGAAGTTTGTTTAAGAGTATGAATCAGAAAACAAGAAAATAAAACCAAATTTCTGGATGTGTAGTTGTACCAACCAAATGTAAAGTAACCCTCCAGTGGCACAGCGGCATGTTTGCAGACTCACACTGCTAAAAGCCAGGTTTCGATACCCCTGGTGAGCATAACACAGATAGCCCATTGTGTAGCTTTGTGTGTAATTCTAAACAAATATAAAAAAAAATTGGACATCACGAGGGCCGATAACTTTTGACTGAAGTTTATTTGTACTGTTTACTGCATGCATATTATTTCCTCAATTGTAAAGTGATTTTGATTTTTCCTGAATGGTAGTATCTTAGAATATATCTCAAAAAATCAATGACATCTTGTCAAACTAGCCACAACTAGCCAAACACTAACAGTTTATGTTAGCGTACTACTTAAATGCTGAAGTACCCAAGGAATCGAACATGGAAATATGTATCGGGTAATTTTGAAAATAGTTTTTTTATTTATTTATTTATTTTAATTTGTGTAAGGATAATATGTGAATTATATTTTTTTTCTGCTATACAAAGGGTCAGTGGTAAAGGAACATAGAATGTTTCTTGTGTGTTTGCGGCATCGTTTGCTACGTAATTGCCTGGCATGGCCAGATGGGTTAAGGCATGCGAATCGTAATCCGAGGGTCGCGGGTTCGCATCCCCGTCGCACCAAACATGCTCGCCATTTCAGCCGTGGGGGCGTTATAATGTGACGGTCAATCCCACTATTCGTTGGTAAAAGAATAGCCCAAGAGTTGGCGGTGGGTGGTGATGACTAGCTGCCTTCCCTCTAGTCTTACACTGCTAAATTAGGGACGGCTAGCGCAGATAGCCCTCGCGTTTTTTGCTATAACTGAGTTATAGGAATTAGCTAGATGAAATAATTGCAATATACTACTTTTATATATAATATCGTAAGTCAATCTCACACAGTAAATAAACGCAACCTTATACTTTTTCAAAGTATTTTAATATTTTGTTTTAAGACCCTTATTATTCAAAATATTTGCAAGAAAGTTAAAGATGTTTTCTCCTTGAATTTCGTAAAATACAGTTTATTTTTGAAAGACTAGACACAATTCATTATCTATAGCACAACTCCGCTTCTACCAGTAAATGTATTACATCAGTAGGCAAAATATTTGTATACTGTTTACACAACAAGATGGCGCGGCATGGCCAGGTGGTTAAGGCGTTCGACTCGTTATCCCAGGGTTGTGGGTTCGAATCCCCGTCACACTAAATATGCTCGCCCTTTCTGCTGTAATGTAACGGTCAATGCCACTACTCGTTGGTAAAAGAGTAGCCCAACAGTTGGCAGTGGATGGTAACAACTAGCTACCTTCCCTCTAATCTTATACTGCTAAATTAGGGACGGCTAGCGCAGATAACCTACGTGTAGCTTTGAGCGAAATTCATAAACAAACACAGCTAGACAATTACCGCTGTTTCTTAAAGAAGTGTACAATGCCACTTTACATTTAGTAGTTAGGCTGAGCTGTTCTTTAAGTTTGGTTATACTAAGGGTTTATTTATCATTGCAATATTACAAAAAAAACAACTTATGCTAATAAGTTTATATTAGCAGTAAAAATCACGAAGTAAATGGAAACAATAAACACTGAAAACACTGAATAATATTTTTTATTTCCACAGTTTGGCGAAATGGGAATTTCATAATAATAATAAGACACATTTAGCACAAACACACACGCATCCTCACTTGTATTGTTAATGTTCTATCGACTTATAAAACAATAACTATAAATTCTGATAAATATAAAGGTTTAGCAAAAAAAAAAGGATGATGTAGAACTTAGTACACTTTTACCTCAAGGTTATTATCCTCCTAATACACGCAGTAGTTTCTTTTTATATTACCATTGATTTTGGAAGCTTTTAGTATTGAATATTTTTTCGCTAAATGTTCGGACCAGACATGATATAGTGATTGGCGTGCCGGTGTGTAAACACTGTTAGTAAGTATGCTTGAAATCATTTTGTCATCTTCACAGCCCAACATTTGTACAATAGCTTTTGAGGCACTTATTAGTTGGGGTGAGGAAACCTCTGTCAGGATACGGAACGTTCTCAGAGATAGCATTAACAATCTTTAGCTATGACAAAGTAAAATCTATTCATTCTGTATTTTAAAGCTAATTTGTGTATTGGTGTGAAAACATTTCCGTACAGTTTGTCTCAATAGATTATTCACGTAAAAGTGTGTTGTTTCCATTGACCTCTTACTCTTTCACAAATAAAAATTTCATAAACAGTCTTCACATGAATAATGTTAAAGGATGTCACGATCTATGGTAACAATAAAACAGTGAATGTCTTCCGAGCTTTTCTTTCGAATACCTGTATTATTCACTCTAGTGTGGCTCTGATTATGGAACTATTAATCTGTATCGAGATGTCCACTACAGGAGGCTTTTGTGTAGTACACTAAAATCAAAGTTTTCCTCTACTTTTTACATGTTCTTCAAAGTCTATCAATCGTTTGAATATCAATTACCAAGGGTCGATTTGACCAACCCAAAGACACAGAAGTCCACGGGAAATGTTTACGAACTGTACAGCATGACTTTTCATTCACACTTGCATTTTATGTGAAAACTGGTACTTGATTTGAACGTGTGGCTGAATGTTTTGTCTTGATGTTTGTTGGGACTCAGTCCATACAAAGATTGTGTTTCTCGTGGTTTATTGGTGTGAACACGTTAGCCTTACCAATATACAATTCAACACTATACTAAGCTCTAAACTTTCGTGCACTGCTTACTATTATGTAATCAAGAAATATAATTTCATTTTGGAAAGTCCTGTGACGTAATCGTCCCAAAATTTCTCATGCACCTGCATGACTTTTAACTGGTATAGTCATCGGCCACGGGTTGGCAAAGGGCACGGTGTTTGGAAAACATTGTTATTATAAAACACGAAAAATACTTTCTATTCTCACTTCAATTGCATTCATACACCAAATGCTGAAAGGTTACAACCAGAAAGATAAGAGAAAGGTTTAAAATTGCATTTTATTAAAATATGTGCAGCAACTTAGAAGAATGTTTTGAAACACTGCCATTTTTTTCAAACAAAACAAAAGTATTTATATGTTTTAAACTTAAGACCAGGCAATATCTCTCTATCTTAAGTTTAGAGAGGGGATGAGTGTTATCAATTAATCCAAAGTTCAGCACTGGATCATATGTGTCAGCTTGGGGTGAGAGGGATTTGGCTTGACTGTCTGATTACCTTTCTTGAACAAAACCGGCGTATTATTTAAAACTTATCACTTGATCATAACTGTAATATTTGCAGTTTGTGGTAAATATAATTCATGTACAGAAACATAACTACCCAAGAATTTTCAAAGGTACAATTTTTGTCATCAGGGGGTAACAAACGAAAGCATTCTTTAGATTAGCGGATTTCTTGTAATGTGATTTATTTTAAATGCAATCCAAATTCTCCTGAAATACAACTTAATACATTATGGAATAACTGTATAAAACAAAAGTGCTGTGGAAAGTGTTTATGGCAAAAACATTTAAGTATACTATCTAAAGTATTCGAAACAAGAACAAATATACAAATCTGGTATTATGACAAATTTAAACAAAAAATAAATAAAAATATCTAGGTGTACATTTTTGTGTATTTTTATGCAACACTTCTAAAGCTAGTTTTCAAAGTAACACTTGCACTCACTTGGAAATCCTTCAGACATTATTATAATCTGTAAAGTATATCGTACCTTAAATGCACTTTACCATAAATACGTAAACAGAATTTCATATATTATATATCATTAACACCCACACCACAAATTCACGTATTTTACCAACATAATTAGGAATGGATTTATTTTTTACACGATACAATATCCCGACAACAACCAGTAGTAACAAATTGTTACACAAACAAACAAAACCTTCATTCCTTTTTGTATAAGCGTTTAAACTCTTACACACAAGACAACGCAATTCATCATACACTACACCTTTGAAACTACTCTGTTGTGGCAAAAAATCGGAATTTATTTTCAAGAATTACAGTATATAAAGTTTCAATGTTGCTTTCATAATGACTACTAAGATAAACCTAATGTCGATATGTGTTTTGAATAAAGGAGAGAATATTATAAAAGTTAATAATAAAAAAAAGAAACATAAAAATAAAGACTCACAAAGTCTAAACTAGCGGAACATTGCATAAGTTTTGTATTCTGTTTTTATTTCTTTTTTCTTGTAAATTTTTTCTGCCTGTTTCTCTTGGATAGCTTTTATCGGTGTATATTTCAGCGTATTTACATCACATCAAATGCATTTGTTGCATTTTGAACACAATTTCTCTTTACTATTCCGTTGAACACAGTCATTTTCTGATGTTTCTGTTGTGTTTTACATTCGTTTTTTAAGCTTTAAAACAGAAAATATCATTGAAAAAAATCAACTTTTGGCCAGAAAATAGAAAATGTTGATCAAATGAAGGAAAATTGTCTGTTACTAATCATAAAGTTACACATAGTTATATCTGTATTCTGCCCAGCAAAGGTATCGAGACCCTGTTTCTAGCGGTATAAGGCCGCCAATATATCATTATGCCGCTGGGAGGGCCAAGAATAAAATGTTAAATAACCCCTTGTGAAAAAATCACTGAAATTTCGTTTCTTCGAGGCGCACTTAGCGCAGATAGCTCATTGTGTAGTTTTGTGGAAAGAAATGTAGACACGTCATAAGACCTATGGTTATGTTTCGTTTTTTCTTTGTAAATTAGTAAAAATTATTTCGCCTTCAGATTAAATTGCAGTTGTGATGGTATAAGTAGTAAACGCCTTTAAAGCTATTTTAATTGTTGTAATAAAATCATTCTACATAAGACATTCTACATTTTATCAACATTTCAAATATCAGCTATTTACTATGTAGTATTTAAAATATCCTTAGTAGTTTATTTGGTTTTAAACTAACTTACACAATGCGCTGCATACGGGTATTGAAACTTGGTTATTGTTGTTATAAGCCTTCAAACTTACCGCCACTGGAAGGTAGCGTTAGGAAAACAAGTAGATTACAAGTATTGCCCTTTTTTTACTGTAATTTATCAAAATTATTAAATATCGTAAAGTAATAATGAACAGTTTATATCAGGAGAAATGATAGTATTGATATTATTTTAGCAGAAACCTACACAATGTGCCGTTTGTGCTATGTCCACTGCGGGGAAATGAAACCCAGATTTTAACGTTGTAAGTCCTATAATATTGGCCCGGCATGGCCTAGCGCGTAAGGCGTGCGACTCGTAATCCGAGGGTCGCGGGTTCGCGCCCGCGTCGCGCTAAACATGCTCGCCCTCCCAGCCGTGGGGGTGTATAATGTTACGGTCAATCCCACTATTCGTTGGTAAAAGAGTAGCCCAAGAGTTGGCGGTGGGTGGTGATGACTAGCTGCCTTCCCTCTAGTCTTACACTGCAAAATTAGGGACGGCTAGCACAGATAGCCCTCGAGTAGCTTTGTGCGAAATTTCCAAACAAACAAACAAACAAACCTATAATATTACTGCTGGCCTAACGAGAGACATGAAGGGAAAGTATCGTAATGTTTGAACGTGTTTTGATTAAATACTTTTGGTTCTCTAACTTTTGGAAGATTTTTTTTCTTGGATGTCATACATAATTGGTCTGGTTTCGCTTATTTAGATATATATATATAGTTTGTACACAGCTGTATATACTTACAAAGTGGTGTTTATTTGTTTACATGTCGAATTAAAGCGACGTTGTTTGTAGATTTGTTAGAAGTCATTCAATTTGGGTTTCAGACTCTGCTTTTTCCGTTTATCATTCCTAGTTTGTTATAGATGGTTTGGTCTATTTTTACTGATTCAACTGAAGTTCGCGCACGGTTGAAGCTCTTTTAGCGTCTTCTCTTATTTAGGTTTTACATTACTTTACTTTCCTCTTTTATTCCCGGGAATGTAGAGTACTTGATAAATTAATTCTGCTTTAAGATTTAGGTGGATGATGGCCAATAATTTAGCCAACACGGAACAAATTATTTAAGTCTAATTTCTGAATGAACAGGATAGGGATTATCGATATTCGGTTTAATCATCATGATTCGTTGTAGTATAAACCCTCCTTCCTCTCAGACTAACAGTTCCCTGCTAGTATAGCGGTAATTCTACGGATTTACAACGCTAAAATCAGGGGTTCGGTTCCCCTCGGTAAACTCAGTAGCTAACCCGAGGTGGCTTTGCTAAATGAAAAAACACACACACACTCAGACTAAGATACTTTAGTAAATTGTAATAAATATATCACTGGTTTTAATATATTGTTACCTAACTGTGTATGCGCTTACATAGCCACTTGTTTAGAATGCAGAGTGACCATATTTATAGTTTAGATTATCAAAACTGGTTTGTTTAACAAGTGTGCATAGTTGGCTACCAATATTTTATATTAACCAGTACTCTTATTTCGTCATTACCATAAACTACATACTTATAAGTCCCCTGCTAGTACAGCGGTAAGTCTACGGATTTATAACGCTAAAATCAGCGGTTCGATTCCCCTCGGTGGGCTTAGCGGATAGCCTTATGTGGCTTTGTTATAAGAAAACACACACACACATACTTATAATTTGAACAAAATGGATCTGAAATGCCCTAGTTGTTATGGCAATTTTCTTTCAGTGGTAGAGGCGTAACAATTTTTGGTCAATCCTTCTTTCTCATTGGTAAAAGAGATGGTGGTAGGTGATGTTGAGTAAATAAATGTCTTGCCTATCAAAATTTATTGGTCAAACTAAACGTAATTTTAAATATCGTGTTAATGAACATAAAAGTTACGTTCTTAATAATATGCTAATTTCTCCTCTTCTTGAACACACTATCGAAACAGGTCATTGAGTACAATGGCATGAAACAATAATTATATAAAAATCTAATATTCAAAGTGAATTGTATATTAGAGAACGAATATAAATTTATGTTGTAAAAATAAATAATTATCTGTTAGATGGGGATGAAGGGTTAACTGGTGATAATGCACGGAAATAAATTTTGACTTCTTGTTTACAGTACTCATAACACCCTCACAGATTACAATGAGATAAACTTTCTTACAAAACTACTTTTTTGTCACATAAGTTTTTATTTCTGATGATGAAAATGCAAAGCTACCAAAAGATGTAATCTTTAGTGTTTGCGGTCGGAGAAATACAAATATTTATTTTTGCATTTTAAACGTTAACTTTATTTTTATTTTTAAATGTTTAGGTTTTCCTTCCAATTTATTCATATTATTTTATTGTGCACGATCCCTTGTCCTTTTACTGAAAAATACCATTTTCGGAAACTAATTAAAATTTCAAAGAATATTATTTATCATCAATAAAGTATTGAGTCATAACATTATAAGAATTCTTCTAGTTAAAACAGTAACAGGAATGTTGAGTCGTGGAAGAATACAAAAAAGAAGATTAAAGCACATCGTCTACCTCCTAATAGGATTTAAGAACTTGTAGATATGTCTGAGAACATGTTATTGTTGTCGTTCTTTTTGTTGCGTGTTTTCGCTAATCAGTTAATCTGCCTGTTGTACACCAATAGCTTGAGAACAAGGCTTAATATTTGTTTTCTATTCATTCTCAATTAACTAAACTAATATAGATGCTACTAAACACAAAATTAATGCGGCTTTTTCAGTAAGTCATGGATTAGACATTATAAAAATTCACAGAAAAATAAAATATTGTATTTGGAAAACGTTTGTGATGACTACCAGGTTCTAATGGGAAAAAGTGTTTTATTATTATAGTAGCGTTGGCATATTATATAAGCTAGGAAACTGTAATAACAGAATAATACCCATTAATTTGCCCTGCATTTTGATAATACTTTAAGTAACCTTTCAGTCAATAGGTCTTTTTGTAATCTTGAACTGCTTAGCTTTGTTTTATTGTACAATGACACTAACCCAGTTTTACTCTAATTCAGTAATGCTGATATCATAACTAGTTCAACCCTTCACTCCTAATCTATAATCGAAAGTTATGGAGCAAAAATCGCACTATAACAAATTCAACCGTTCAACTTGTCAGAAAAGTTTTGAAAATAATATAAAATGGCACTAACAAAAATAAAATTTAATTTTATTATAAATTAGTGTGAAAAACTCACTTTAACTATCATTTAGGCTTGTGAGAACAGTAGTTTTCTAATCGCTGTAGAATCGCTATCTGCGCTAGCCCTCCCTAATTTAGCAGTGTAAGACTAGAGGGGAGGCAGCTAGTCATCACCATCCACCTTGGCTACTTTTTACCAACGAATAGTGGGATTGACCGTCACATTATAACGCCCCCATGGCTTAAAGGGCGAGCATGTTTGGGGCGAGGGGGATGCGAACCCGCGACCCACAGATTACGAGTCGTACGCCTTAATACGCTTGGCCATGCCGAGCCCACTTTAAACTAAAACTTCTGAAGATTTTTATACCAAAGAATAATTTTCATGAAATAACATTATTACACTCATTAAAGTTATCAGTCGAGGGATTTGATTTTTAGATAAGATAGTTTGTGTTTTTCTCATAGGAAAGCCACAGGATTTAGCGGGGCAATCGAACTCTCTGATTTTATGGTTATAAATCCGAAAGTTTAGCGCTGTACCAGCGCGGTAAAGATAAGATAGACAGACTTTTTTTAATGTATAAAAGCATACAGACTTTGTAATTGATTTGCACTTTTATGCCCAACAATATTTATTCTTCCAATGGCATTTCGCTTGTTCTTTGAATTGACCGATATCTCACATTTTTTTTATGAAAACATATTATCTTTATAAATTGAAAAAAATAGTTCTCTCTGATATTCTTCATAACCGACTCACTTCCCCAAATTTTTCTATTGTAATTTGTACTTAGTTTCCAGTATTTGAGTAGTTCAAAAACTTATTGCATCGTACGACTGAACTTAGTTTTGAACAGCAGAAAAATTAGATTTCAGTCGTATATAGTCATCTCTTATAAATTTACACGAGTGCATTTATTTTGTAATAAAATCACTACATAATCATAATTATTAAACAAACCATTGGTTTTTATATGTCTTTAACGTGTTGCAGCAAAATTCAGTTACTACATTATTTACTACGGTTTGTCAATGAACTGATAAAAATTAAAGAAAACAATGTTATCAAATTACAATACAAACTCTTATCAGACACTCATAACACAGAAATGTAAATGCTCAAGAATTAATGTTTATGTCGTCGAATAACATAGAACTAACAAATTATAAAATAGCACAACATAAAAGAAACAATCTTGTCAACGTAAGTTACAATACCCAGTCAACATTGTTCTACCACATGAAGGAACACACTCGAAGACGTAATTTACAAAAAGTAAAAAACTTGTCGATGTAAATTTTAAGGTTGATAGAAACAGTTTCAGCAATACAAATTAGTACGAAAACAAACAGGTTAAGTAGTACTGATAAAGTATGTTTTTATCGGTATAGTTAACGTTTTGGGCTTCCGCCCTTCTTGAGGACTAATTATTTGTTAGTTCCGATGAAGACATGTTGCCTGAAATATTAATTACACCAACAATCTCTTTCTTCTTTTTTTTTTCTATTAGCATTACTTAATCTACTTGTTTTTTTTTATTTTTAACGATATTTCTATGGTCCAGTCAACATTATTTCAAAACAACATGAAGTGATAGTCACTCAACAAGTATTTTAAATACTCGTTCAGATTATTTTGACTTTTCATTTCCCAATCTCTGTTACCACCCTCGTTCAGTCAATTTTTCCACTTTGTTTATCAATGTTATCTGTTTATATAAGGTAATGGTCTATAACAATTATGTGTATAATATTCCTAATAATATTTAATCATTCTTACATGCTTATACCACCTTAATTGACCTTTTCGAAATACTTAGAATAGACAACTGATTAACTCTGTTATATGTTACGTCTTTCCTTAATGGGTTTTTCCCAAAGTTGTGTCGAAAATTATTTATATGAGCGAAGTATCGTATAGCTATAAGAATTATTAATTCATAATAATTTTAATTATAATGTGTAGAGAATTAGCCACTCACCAAATATATAAATATACTTAATGTAATTTTTTTTTTCTAAAGTTAAAGCGCTCCTGTTAACCTCATGGGCATTTCCCTTTGCTGTAAAATTATACTTTTCGTCTTTCCTAACAATAACAGGTTAGAACTTACCAAGGTTAGCGTGCCACAATGTGGATCTTCGGATCCACTATTTGTGCCACGTTACCGAAAACAAAAGTCGTGCACTTCACTTTGGGGCCGTTGTTACGTTATAAGTGTGACGGTCAACATCTCAATATTTAGTCAAGTAAAGAGTAGCGCAGGAAGGTGATGGTGAGTTCTTTTGACTAACTATCAGTCAAAAGTACCAACGGATAGCACAGGTAACTCATAAGCAATTTTGTGCAATATCCAAAAACATATTAAAATATTTATTTGTAGTAATATTTCGACTGCCCTGGTTAAGGTAGCAAAAATTAAAATTACAATATCAGAAAGATATAAATATCTTGGTAAAAGACTGCGTAATTTATAGTTTTACATAACTAGGTTCGAACTTGAAAACTGTATAATTTTCCGTTTAAGTTTTGAATTCATACCTCTAGATGAATAGCAGTATTTGATAAGTATGCGAACTATAGAGAGTAATTCTCTCTATGTATATCGAATTTATATAAGTATATCCAGTAGTTTTAGTAGTTAGTTGGTATGAGTTTTGATTTCCTTGGTTTTTACACTTTTTAATGTTTATGAAATACAACTATAAAGAGCAGTACCGTAAAAAAGAAAAAAATGCTTTCAGAACATATTTTTAATGTATTCTTTTAGACTTATTTTAATGCTTATAAATGCGCTTGAAAGGAATTTAAGGCAAATAAGAGCACAGTCCTCGTTCTCAATACATATTTGTTTAATTGATAATTCAAAATGATCCATTTTCAGGTTAGTTTAAATCAATCGAATCATCTAATAATGAAAACAATGAAGTCATTCCTTCAATAGTTAGCTAGATTGTTGAAAAATAATCATATTGGACTAAGTTATAAGCCTACAGGAGATATTTTTTTCATAAATTGAACAAAGGTAAAGTTCTCATAATAATTTTTAAAAAATAAGGTACCTTATTGAGTTCAGTGTTTAGGTAACTTTGTGCAAATTGGTCTAACTAAATGGTCCCTTGCACTAACATTAAAAGATTACGTTTTTGTCACTGTCGACGGCAAGATGCAAGGAACTTAACTGTTGTTACGCTTGTTTTGGAAACTAACCATAAATTTAACTTGGAACATACCAAAATATTATTATCGATGTAATATCAGAAAACCAGTTCAATGTGTAAAGACAGAAGTAGACTTATAACGTGAAAAAACGCTAAAATACAGAACAGAACGTAATAGTCCCTTTTTGAAATTTTGTTCTAATAACATACCCACAACTACAGCAACTAAGTAAAATTGTTATGTTGATAATAGTACATTCAGTGTCTTGTTATCAAAATCCCAATTTTATCAGTATTTCTGCCGTTAACTTGGTTCATGTTCAACAAAATATTGTTTAGAAATATAAACTGAGTGATTATTAAGTAAATTATATTTTTAAAATGAAACAATGGCCGCTATTTATTACTCCAAAACGAATATTAGTTCTAAAATTAATAGTTTTACTTTTGAGCTCAAAAGTGAGTTTTCTTTACATACGTCTGTTTGGAATATGAGTTTCATAAAAGAAGAATATACAACACAATAGAAAGACTCATATAAGACGTTACTTATTCAAATGTAACATCATCCAGTTAAAATGTTGTAGCATTATATGAAAAACAAAGTGTTTTTATTTTGTTTTGCTTCAGATTACATCTTACTTGTAATATAGTGTAGGTTCCACAATTACACTAATGTGTTCCATAAAGTCTACGTTCAGCTTTATGTTGCAGTACTTTTTAATTTTCCCCCTATTTTATTTATTTATTCTGTGACTCTCCCTATATATGTCAATTATGTTACAGCGGTTTTTAACTTTCATTTTTTTGTATTTTCCTTATATCTGACTCCTCGGTGGACAGTAGTAAATTTACGAACTTACAACGCTCAAAAGGGTGGTTCGATTCCCCGCGATGGATACAGAAGATAACCTAATGTGGTTTTGCTCTAAAGTAATCAAACAAACCATCATATCTGTTTATGTTTATGAAAGTTATAGCTTTTTTGGCGATACATTTGTTGCAAGTACTAACTCTAAATATATTTAAACCGATAACAACCCATATTTAAATGTTTATGTCGAATATAAGTCTACAAAATTTACACAATTTTCTCCCTAAATGCCAAAACCAGATTGTTTCAATAAATACTTTACATTTTTAAAAATATATAGAGATAATTCATCTCACTCAACAGTGCCTGGTTAAAGCAAAATAAGCCATTTAATTTTAACTCTCATTTATCATCTTGTATTATGAATGAGAGATATTTCTTCTTGATCTGTTTAAGTTGCATTTGTACAAGATTGAATCTTTGTCGTTTTTACTTTGGTGAGAATAAAAATCTTGGCGCTTATAATATTCAAAATTTGGATATTTATAGTGAGCAGAGCACATAGAGCTCACTGTATAGCTTTATTTTTAACAAGAAATAAACAATAAACTTATTAATCTTATCCTCACTAACGTGATGTGGAAATAGTTTCGTCAAAGTTGGAATTAAGAAAGAAAATTTTTTACAACATTTTCTTGTATTAATGGGTAGATCACTGTGCCACATTATTATTTTAAATTCCCTGCCACAGAAGTTAAAGTCGTAGCTATTTTTCTTACAGTTACATCCTCTTTAAAACAATTTAGATTTTGTACGGAGAGTGTTATAGAATATTGTATCAGGTCATCCCTTAAGTAATGTCTGATTTTAGGTTCAGAAAAAGAGAAAGGGTTTCAAACGCTTTTAATGTTATTTAATCAATAACATATATTCCATTATTCTTAATTACTTACTGCCAACGATTCACAAACTTCTGAATGCCACTTCTGAATTTTGGGGTTTAGAGGAAAAAAATGTAGAGAGAGTAGATTTGACATCTTCATGTGTTCCAAGCTCTTTTTTTCATCAAGATATTTCTGCAAATTTCGGAATAGATAATAATAAGGTGGAGCAAGGTTTGGAGAATAAAGATAATGTAAATGTTTTTTTCCCAGTCTTCAATCTTTCCAGATGTGATTTTTTTTCTGTATGGGGCCGTGCATTATCTGGTGTAACACAACACCTTTACGATTGATCAAAACATACCTCTTTTCTTTCAGTGCAACATTCAAGCGCTCTAACTGTTGACAACAGAAATCTGATATAATCATCACATTGAGTGGCAGCAGCTCAAAGTGGATCACACCAACAATATCCCACCAAATGCTTAACAAGACTTTCCTAGGGTGGAAGTCCATTTTGGGCTGTGCTTTAGCCAGAGTACCTGCATTGATCCATTACCTGCGGCGCTTAACATTTTTATAATACATCCATTTTTCGTCTCCAGTCATTAACCTGTACAAAAAAGGGGACTTACGTTCAAGAGAGTGCAGATAAGGTTGCTCTAAGGTTTGCTTCTGTCAAATTATGGGGGACACCTTTCCAAACTGTTGCAGATAACGATGAACAGCTGAATGGGTTGAATTGAACTTCTGTGCTACTTCTTCAACTGTTACGATAAATATAATAATTCTTCTGCTACATCAAACTTCAGAACTGTAGGTTTCGTTAACACAACAGGCATTTCACAAATATCACTTTCATTTGATCCACTAGGAAGATTATTATGTTTAGCAAAATGTTTAATGCGAGTCACTTCATTATACATACAATTTAATTGATTACAATCGTGTATACTCGTACAATAAATACTTTAATTAAATAGTAACTTCGTTTTAAAGCCTTTAGGAACAAATCTACTAAATTGGCATAAAGTCTTGAAAACGTCCGTTGACGATGTACACCTACTTCCAAATTACCATTTTCATTACTAGTTGGAATACCCGTCCTCTGGACAGAAGTTATGTAAATTTATGATTAATTAAAGGTTATCATAGCACATGAAAAGCCGATTCCCTGAAACGTAATTGTAAAAACGCTCATAAAATTTGCAATATAAAAGTGTGAAATCGCAAATTTGCATATATCTTCGCATGGACCTGAGATTTATTAATACTGCCGATGACTGTGAATGCGTTAATTAAACATGCTCATAGGATCATAAGGAGTTGCTTATTTTATTTCGTGATGATACAAATTGCATGATGCAATTTTTAAAACATTATGAATTTGACAGTGATTTTATGTAATCAACTAACAGGTAAATGCTAAATGAGTTTGCTCCCTCAGTGGCATGTTTGAGACTTATAACGCTGAAACTCTGGTTTCGATACTTGTAGTGGGCACAGCACAAATAGTCCATTATGTAGCTTTGTGCTTAGCAACAAAACAACAATAGTTAAATGGGTTGACTACTCCTAGATTTTTAAAGTTTGATATACCAAAGAAATCAATGATAACAATATTACTACTTTCACGACAACAATCACAATATATTGTCAGTTTTCTGTTGTATGTTAATGTAACAACTTCGCAGGGTGGGATCTTCACCAACATTGTTAAGTAGCTTTATCGGATCCGGGGGGAGATGCATAAAAAGTTTCAGTTTTGCGTTGTTTAACACTACCTCACCTCCTGTGGATGGATTTTCACTAAATGTGGCGTAAAGTTTTATTGGGTTCTTTCCAATTTTGCATTTTTCGGTTTTTATGGGTGTTTTTGCATTTTTGTTAACCAGTACTTCGTTCTCTATTGTGGATATTCGCCAAATTTAGCATATAGTTTGTTGGATAAGTGCGTAGATAGATGCAAGTTTGTAGTTTCACGTTTTGTGTTTTGCAGTTTTTATGGGCGTTACTTTCAATTACATATAGTGGAAGCAACTTTTAATGTCCAAAGGTAACCATTCATTAATCATGAATTTATATAACTTCCATTCAAGAGACTGATACTACAGCTAGTATAATAAATAAGTTAATTTTAACCTTAAGCAAACATTAGTAACATATTGAAATTCAGTGTATGCTTAAGTCCATTATAAGAATAAAAAATTAAATAACTAAATATAAACTATAATTCGTGTTAATCTTATTCAGATGAATACGTAGCTGTAAACTTGTATTTCTGGGGAATTAAAAAATTTGTCAAGCATTACTCGACATTTTTTCAAATATATAATCTCATATCACTAATTAGACCTTAATGCTACTAAAGAAAAAGTATAACAATAAGCAGTCAATAACTGAAAATAGTTTGATAATTGCCAATCTGAAGCCAATTATTAAATTATCAGAATTCAATATATTAATAATTTATACTAATCGTTATTATAAATTGTATTCTTATTGTATATTAAAATATATTTGTATTAAGACAACGCTAGTTTTAAGAGTTGAAGATGGGGACTAGCACTGTTTTGCACAAATTAGTAAATATTAACACAGTCATTCGGTAAGTTTTACAGTATTAGTACAATCATTCAATAAATGGCACAGTATGAAACCCTTGTTCTTTTGAAAGCTTGGTCTTTAACAAAAATATCGTTCGGCGTAACTTATAACAGTACAAAGACATACTTTTGTTTTAGTTTCAAAAAAGATCACACATTGACTTATGTTAATTAGCATTTGTTTTCTGAATGCGCAATTTTTAAATTTTCTGAACCACACTTTGTTACATTTATACTTTGGAGTTACTTTTAATTACTTTCAAATTATATATAAATTTAACAAAAAATGCAGTTATTATTGCTCAATTTTCCAATTTGTATCGATTCTTTAATGCTTATTTCTTAGTTTATTTTCTAATATATAGTGTATCGTTTGATATGTTCACCAGTTATTGTGGAGAGATATAGTTATCATCGTTTCAGATCTAAACCTCAAACACTTATTTTTTAATGAAAAGCTATACAATGGGTTGTTTGTGCCATTTCTGTTGCAACTTAATAGTAAGCATGGTAAACTACTTAATCTGACAAAAGACATTAATCATAATTACTTATATTTCGACTATTCTATAGCATCAGGATATAATATTTTAAAGTCTGTGTCGGTTTGACTGATATATCTTCATTTCATTCATTTTAACATGAACTATAAACTTTGGAAGTTTTAAAACTGTTACTTACCTGTCTGCTTTCGTTAGATCACAAGACAGTTTTTTTTTTTTTTTTTCCAAATTCGAGAAAATAGAAACAATAGTTTTTTTTATGCCTGAAAGTAATCAATATTACTTTTCAGAATTTATTTCATGTCTTTGAAAAGATAAGATTACTGAAGTTTTCTTTTTCTTTTTAGTAAAGCTACGTCAGGCCAGCTGCTGTGTCAACTAAGGGGAACAGAACCGCTAATTTTAGCTTCATAAATCCAACGATTTATCTATGTCCCACCAGGAGACTAAACCTACTGACACAATAATGAATGTTTTGACCCATGGCTTAAAAATAATACTTTTTATTATGCTGATTATTATGGGCATCATAATAATACAAAGATTTCTCCAAGCCCGTTCCCTTGGATGTGGTTTCGCTAGATAGTAGATAGGGACAGTGGGAATCTCGTTAATCCCTTTTTATACCTTCTTATAAAAATTCTAGATATTTTAAGTATTATCAAGAACACCTAAAATTCTATCTACTTGCAGATAAATCATATTTTGACTGAACTTCAGTCGTTTAGTTATTTGTCATTTTTAAAGTAATTGATATATAAGCTAATATTGATTTTCCTATTATCAGCTTATTATTTGTATCATTTGCATATATGCTACAACATTTAAAATTTCTCTGTCTAGAGCAGCCATAAAAGCACACTAAACAGCACTGTAAATACAACTTACATGGTGGGTGTTGAGATCTAAGAATGTAAATGTCTATGATAAATAAATACATAGAGATACATGATTTTTATACGTCTTAGAAATTTTATTCATAATCGAATACAAGTTTGAAAGGTAAAAAAAAATCAAGCTTAAATTGACTCGTATTAGCATATACATGATGATTTAAAGGTTTCTTTGTTTTACTTATGTACTTTCCAGGGAGCAAAGTCAAGTCCCAACCCTGGATCAGTGTACTATAATACCCATAACCCATATCCCTCTGTCAGCTGTGCGCAGACACTACCACTTGGGACATCCTTGAGGGCATTTTCTCCATCACCTTCAGAAGGCAGGCAGAAAACACAACCAATAACCACATCAGGTAAATATTTGTATTTAGTTACACTGGGCATAAAAATGTATGTTTCATTGCCAAAATAACATAGCGTGATGAATATAAAACAGTAATTACATTAAACTTGCTTGCTTACATCATATCAAACTAGCCTTTTTTATTTCATTTGAAATTATTTAAATCAAACAACCTTTCCAGCAAACATAATTATACATCATTTGCCTTTTTAAAAAAAGCATATTTAAAGCAGTATGTTTACGAAACTATAATAAAAGTCAATCAAAAGTAGCTATATGTTACCTGAATTAATATTATTTATGAAAAATTACCATATATGAAATAAGAATTTTTTATATGGACAGATATTTTTAACCAGTCAGTGAAAGGAACATTTTCAAAAGTAAAACAGTGAAAATCACATGATGTTAACAATGACATTTTACTGCATTGCTGCAGTAGGAGTAGAAATAAACATTCCAATAAAGTGTATAATATGCAATAAAGTTGTTAGGAAATAAGCTAAAATGATACATACATTTGTCATGTAAATAGTTTAAGATAAGACCTGATAAAATAAGTAACTGTTTCCTTGAAAGTATTAAGTATTTGCTAATTTTAGGGGGAAAGCTTTGAATGTTTTCACATATTGTTCATGCGATAAAAAGGGAAAATGAAACTTTTATGGAAAATATCAAATTGAATCTTTTAATTCTTCTCTGTATGACAACTGTTTAACAAACTATGGAGAGCATGCTTTTAGCGGGTTCTAAAAAATTAAAAAAATTTTAAAGAAACTGTAATTTTTCACACAAAGATAAATGTACCAGATTTTAATCTTACAGTATAATCTTACTGCTTTTACTGTTACCTGTAATAATATTTTAGCTTATAATATAACAATTCGTTAAACAGTTTGAATAGAATTGAAATTCAAGCGAAAACCTCTTGGCACATCACAACCTTTTAGAATTTTAGGCTAAATTATATTTGTAACACAAGTGTTAATATCTCATTGAACTTCGAGAAACAGCAAAAAATAAAAGTCATACTCAAATATTTATATAATTTCTTACAATAATAGTCTCTTTCTGAATGATAATTAATATTACTGTCACACTTTAAACTGACTGTTGAATTAAACATTTTCACGAGAATTAAAAATGTCTAACCAACTTCTCACTAATAATCTGAAAGTGGAACGTATGATTTATAACCATGTACACTTATAAATTAATAAATTTATTATTGTATTTTATTTATAATCTTATTTTGATGTTTTATGTGGATTAAGAGCTTTTTCAAATTATTTGTTGTGTCGTATATGATACTTTACACGTCTGTAGTCGAAACATTGAATAATATTCCAAAAGAAATTTAACAAAATACTTTAGAAATGACAAGGTAATACGTTTTATTTGAGAATGTGAACCCTTTTGAACATAATTCACAATACGCTACAGTACTACATCAGTTGACTTATTACCTTTTATTATAAAGTTACAACCAATGAATCCTATACCATACGATTTCTTATTTAATATAATATTCATCTCAGATGTTCCTAAGAGCAAGTAGATATATATATTAATTAATTAAAATACTCATTACCTAGGTATGTTAACGTGTTTTGTGACGGTAAAACTTATACATTCCACTATAGTTTTCTTCCTATATGTTTAAGTTTTAAATAATATTGTGCAGGGTGTTCGGAAAGTCACTGTGCAGTTTGAAAGCAGCGATAACAGCATTCATTCAGTCTATTTTAAGCCAGCAACTGATAGCGATGTTTAAAAACAAAATAAGAAGGATCCAGGCCTGTATTGATGCCAACGGGGGTCACTTTCAACATTGTTTATAATTGTAATTCATATTTACCTCCTGTATTCTATATTGAAACATGTCTATTGAAAGTGCACAGTGACTTTTCGAACACCGTGTATAAGGCTGAGCATAGAACTATATATATATATATATTACATATATAATTTCTGTACAATAAACCTATTATCTTTCTAAATTGTTAGTAATTGCACAGTTTAAACTGCTGAAGCACAAAATATTTATTTAATTAGTGATTTGTAAAACAAAAGCAACGTAGTAATACTTCACTTAATTTTTTCTTATTGATAGTAAAACTGTATACCCACCATTTCACTGGGTTGCCTATAAAAACAAATGCAATTTCTTTCAAACGTATAGTAGTTATGTGGACATATTAAAGTAGTAAGATAGTAAAGGAAACTTAGAACGTGCAAAAGTGTTTGTATAATTAGTTGATACATCTACTCAGAAAATATAATGTTATCCAGAATAAGCTAAGATTGTTCTCATTTACTTTATTATACCCAATTACTGTATATTCAATATTTCCGTTGTGGAATAATTAATTTGCCTGAGAAGCATTTAACTTACAATCTTAGGCTACTCGCAGACGATGCCTCGAGGATCAACACAGTTATTATCATATGTTCCTGCACCCTCTAGCCCAGTAAAGAGGCAACGGGATCAATCCTTGCCTCCTGGTAAGAACTGTTCCACACATCCCATCATTTGCATGACTTTGTGGTTATTTCATTGAACTATCGACATAGTTGCTGAGGCTTAAAAGTAATTGTTTGTTTCTTATTTATTACATTTCTATAACTACACATGGTGAATGATTAAAATTTGGCAACTGGTTCTGAATGTTAGTTAATGACCCAAAATTAAAAGACGGGTAACTATTTACATATTTTACATTTTTAATGAACTATTTTTTCAATCATATTTAGCTGTTGTTGCTTTCTGATACCTGATTATTATGTGCACTTGTTTTATTACGTATATTTAATTGCTGTTTTCTTGTATCACTTGTTTTATGCATTTCTTTTATTAAATTAAGTTGTTGTTATTTGCTTCTGATACCCATTTATGTACCTGTAATTCTATTTTATAATTACTGTTTTTCTAACACCCGTTATTTTATCTATTTGTTTCATTAAGTATATCCAATTGTTGTTTTCTGATAGTCTTTTGTTTTATGAACTTTTTTGTTTATTTAGTTGGTTATTATTTTGTGTCATACCAGTTTATTCTACGTATCCGTTTTATTAAGATATATTTAGTTATTGTTTTTTTCTTCTGATTCTAATTTACACGCTTGAAAATTAGTGTAAATGGTTGCAGTTTAACGAACCATTTTACTCATAAATGCAATATTAATTTGTAGATTAAAGATAGATGAATTTACTGTATTAGATGTAAATCTCATGCCAGTAACACCTTTACACTGTTTGGTAGCAAGCAAGTTCTATTTCTTAGTAATATATATATATATATATATATATATACTTTATTTGTTAAAACAAACCTTAACAATTGCAATAAGAATGCTGCATATGCTAGAAAAAGATTACCAAAGCTCAGGCTATAATGTGTAATATAAGGTGTGGCTTGGGTTTTAAAGGTGACTACGAAAATAGGACCTTCATTGTGGTGGGAATACATGGCCTACCAATGTTAACGTCCATTCGCTAGTCTCGCATGTTAAGAAAGGAAAATCAAAATAAGTAAGAGAAATAAATGTAAGTTAGGAGAGCAAGATATAGATGCTCAAGCCCACAACGTCTCACATCTATATCGCTTTTGACTGCCTGTAGTTAGTTATAGTAAAGTGACTGCTCTCCAAAGAAATCTAAAATGACAGAAAAACTAAAATAAAGTCCTACCAATATGGGTAAGTAACGAAATATTATCACTTCAGATCAAATAGCTTGATTGGATGTTTATAATTTTATACTAGTACAATTTGTCTACTATTAATTTCAGCTTTTACTACTGTAATGGGAGCTGGAATGCTAACGCCAGAAGGTTAGGTTCCCTTACTTTTACCCTTAATGGGAAGATTTTATTTTTCGTTCTCTTTCATTTTATATTTCTCTTGAGAACGTTCACCTTACCACAACTGTCTGCAAGCGGTGAAGGGTGTTATCGATGTGTAGCGTTGTGAGCTTTAATGCCCATATCTTGCTTTCCTGATTTATTATTGTTTTTATTTTTCTGACTTATTTTACGTCTATTTTTTTCTTTGACAAATGAGAATAGCGAACGGACGGACGTTAAGACTGATAGACGGGATATCCTTACTGCAATGTGAGTCCTAATTTTTCAGCCAACTCCAAAACCCGGAGCACACTTTATATCACCTTTTCACTTTTTAATATATCAGCATTTTTGTTCTAGTTGTTAAAGCTTGTTTTAATAATAAAAAAATAGGTTTTTAACGTAATCCCTCCTTTTGATGTTAATATATAGTTAGCTTTGAAAAGATGGTTTTAGATATACATATATATTAAATGTGATAACTTTCACATCTTCACAGAAATGATATATAGGAATGTTTTCCTATATTGAGAAAAAAAGTAACTGGAATTTCGCTGAATTATTATACTGAAAGCTTTTAGAGTTTAAGGTAATTGTTTTCAGAACTACATTATAACAAAATGTTAATTTATTAATTAGTTTTCAGTAGTACTCATAATTCGACATTAATCCAAATAATTTTGAATTTAGTTATACGGCATTATTCATTTTCAGGTTAGAAATTGGTTATTTTTATTCACGATTAAGGAGATACAAATATTAATTTCTAATTTTAAAGGACATTGCATACCTAGAAATTCTATTATTTCAGTTTTACTTCACTATACAAATGATTTTAGCTCACGTATCATAACAAACTGTTTTTATTTGTGGCTGGGAGAAAGAGTAACGCAATTTATTCGAAATTACTTATAATTACAAGTACTTTGGTAACGATTCGCTCTTCATACGGTAATCCCTGGATTGAAGGGATGCAGGTCTGAATATAGATGGGAAGAAATTTATGTAAGTTATGTACGATACTAGCAACAACTGTTAGTTGCTTTTACTTAAAATACTTTTACAATTCAGTTATTTAGTGATAATTTTGTTTTTTGAGGTAAACTACAAAGCTATACAATGAAGTATTTGTGCCCTGTTCACCACGGGTTTGAAAACCCGGTTTCTAACGTTGAAAGTCCCAAGTGCCAACGGGACGATTAGTAATAGCAATACTTTTAAAATACAAAATAAAGAATAAAAGCATGCTAAATGCACAGTCAGTTCCTCTTCCGTACATGTATTTGAGAATGACATATAAGTTCGCCATAGCTACTTTTATAGATTTTTGAAATTAGGTAAAGGAGTTATAAGACTTTTCCTCCGTTAAAAGCTTTAATATATATCGATACGAGTACGATGAATATAAGTTACATTTGTGGTTTAACCTGCTAACGAAGCAAAGTGTGGCAATGTGTTGCTTAAAATTTTCATACATTCTTCTGTTTGTTGCCCAGAGTGTGGAAATTTATGGTTTTTCTGCTTGCTATCTATTATGTATTTACAGACATTAATGGTATTACACAATGGTTTGAGAACAGTATTATACCATATTTCAATTATAGCTACTGTGTAATCCGTAAAACAGTTTATTAGATGAAACAACATGTGAGGTATAAAGGATTTAATTGTCTAAGCCTGTAACTGATATTACCACCAGTATAAACTTGAGATCAGTAAAAGTTAATTTTGTGTAGAACTGTAACTTCTTTCACATATAATTGCATTTACTTTCCCCGTCAAGGTGGATTTCTATACGTGGTGAGTGGACCTTCCAGAAAAGATTCTGGACTTTCAGTTTGCTTCCTGTTGGATCTAAACATCCACCTACGTGTTTGCCGTGTATGACGATCCGTGAAGGGGAGGAAGGGATTCTGGTACTTGAGAGGTCCAATCCTAACACAGTTTGGCCTAGAATTCCTGTAGACAGACAGCCTTGGGATGACCCCCAGGGTCTGTTGGCTGGTTCACTTGGGCCAGGATCAACCGACTACCAGTGTTGGATTTCCTCAACAGGTGTTGTGGGCATTGTGTCTGATGCTTGTAATTATGTATAGTGCTCATGAAACCCTAGTGTTTCTGCAGTGTCCTTGTTTGGCATTGTAGAGAGTTTCCTCGTAGGGCTTCATGATGGTCAGTGGGCACTGAAATGTTCTTTCTTTATTGTGGTCCCCCACATAAAAATAAAAC
Organism: Tachypleus tridentatus; assembly: GCF_004210375.1. Lineage (NCBI taxonomy): Eukaryota > Metazoa > Arthropoda > Merostomata > Xiphosura > Limulidae > Tachypleus > Tachypleus tridentatus. The sequence continues at coordinate 83,316,208 of NC_134830.1, forward strand.
AGATCATTGGTAAATGACCACGTCTTGAAAATTCTAAATAGCAATCTTTAACTTCTTTAACACCTGGACCTCTTTAGGCCAAATGTCTTCCTTTTTTCTATGTCAATCAAAAAGGTTCTGGGGACATCTTGGTGGAAACATCCACTCCAAAACACAGTGAACTGTTCTTGTATTCCAAGGTAATTGAGGATATACCCAATAAGGTTACTCCAAATGTTACTTTGAATTCGTCAGAGAAGTTATTGTTGAGAGAGAGTTGAAGAACATCTTCGAGTCAGAAATCCTTACTGGTTTTTCCACCCAAGGAATTTTTGTAGTGAGGCATATCTCCAATTGCAAAGATGGAATTATGCTGCTGACCAATGTCCTAATTTTGACATTTGCATCACACTTCGTCCGCCTGCCACCATCAAGGTAGGTTATCTAAATTGTAAAGTGTGGCTATATATTCTGAATCCTCTAAGATGCTTTCAATGTCAGCGGTTCAGTCACTTGAAAATATCATGTTGTGATTCCTTGACATGTGCTTGTTACAGTGGCAAGAACCGTCATGCCTCCGAGCACGAAATGGACCATCATTGTATTAATTGTAGTGGCTTTTACCTCATTTGCTTTAGTTCTTGCCTTAGGTGGGTAGAGTAAAAAGAGGTACTGCGTTTGGAAACGGTCACAACATTTCTTACCCCTAGATTCGAAAGTTACTGTCCACCACTCCATCTCAGACATGTGCTGTTGCACTTTCTTCCTTCCTACAGTGGGAGTGCAGTCAGATTTTTCTGTGCATCTATCAGAGTCATTTTTTAACTATGTGATGAGTTTTTGCCCTCCATGGTTGAGAGAATGGACAAGTCAATGTCTACTCCAATCTTTGTACTCACCAGTTCTTCCAGCAACTGCTCGGTTCCACTTCCTTCGGTCCTGGCTTCTGGTATATGATCGGACCCATCTTCTTCAGCCCCGAGATGTTGGAGGATATATGCATTCTCCACCTCAGTCACTGGACTACATCTACGTCACTCCAGGGCAGAATCCGTGGAGGTTGAAAGACCTCCTTCTAATAAAGAAAATCGATGTGATCGTAAGAAAAAACGTTCACCACCTAAATACAAATAACAAAATTTATACATTGGAATGGTCGAGGTTTCCATTTGAATATAAATGGCATTAAGGATTTGATTTATTTTTATCATTCTATGTGTTTTTTCTAACAGGGAACGTTTCTGAAACTTGCTGAAGCAGTCACCTTTCAGCAGTTTTTTACATCAATAACAGGTTGTATTATGAACAAGTTCATGGAGGAGTGGCACTGAGGGTCGATTAGCATGGGTACACTGTCTTTGCTACTCGGTAGACTTATAAACCCTTGGAGGCCATAGCCATCCATGTTTCCTTGAGAGTTATCACTGTTTGTTCTGTCTACCTGATCAATCATACCTCAATGCTCTTATTTCCCAGTTGCATTCTCTATTTTTAATCCTGAGGAATTTTAATGAACACAGTCCTCTCTGGCGTGGTGCTGATATTGATTGAAGAGGTCCTTCTGTAGAGCATATACTCTCATATCACAATCTTTCTCTCTTCAGTACTGGTTCTTATACTTATTTTCATCCATCTAGACAATCTTTTACTGCTATTGATCTTTATATCTGCTCTCTTTCACTTGTCTCTCATTTCTCTTGGGGGTTGACAATGACCCCATAAAGCAGTGATCATTTTCTTATCCGTTTGAAGGAGACTGGCCGTGCTCAATACCACCTGATCTACACGCCTCTGGGGAAGCCAGATCAGGCTAACTGGTCCACTTTCACTGCTCTCTCAGAACTTGATCCTGCGTCGTCTGTAAATCATTCCTAGATGACAGCGTGGCAGCAGTGACTGAATGCATTATACAGGTAGCTGCTCAATTTATTCCTAAAACCTCGACACATTTTCCACGTTATTCTCGTCTGTAATGGAATCCTGGCTGCCGCATGACACAGAATATTTAGAAACGATCCTGGGGTACCTTTCAAAGGTATCACACAATTCTAAACTGCGTCGCTTTTCAGCAGAACCGTGCACATGCTCGGCAGATGATACGTGAAAGCCAGAAGGAATCTCGGATTAAGTTCACAACTAGCATCTCTTGTAACACCCGTTCCAAAATCATATGGAAGGTCAGTGGGCAGTATACTTTTGACCTCTTTTGTCTTGCTCTCTGATGGCCAGGAAGCTGCTGATGTCCAGAACATCGTCAGTAGTCTTGACAAAAGCTTTTCTCGTGTATCTAGCACTTTTGCTTCATTCCCCATCTTTTCAGCCATAAAGATTCAAACAGAGCAATTGCCTTTTTCCTTTTGATGTGGGTTTGACACTTTCCCATTCTTTTCCTCACCTTGTGTGAGTCATCGAGCGTGAGTTTTATTGAGTGGAGCAACAGACTGCCCTCAATCACTTTCTGAAGTGGACAACAGCATATCGTTTTACCTTCTCCCACTCTAAAACCGTTCAAGTGCACTTCTGCCACAAAAGAGGTATTAACCCCAATTTCGAACTCTTCTCAGAGACGTTGTGCTCCCTGTAGCCCCAAGAGCTTTGCTTTGGAATAAACTGAACTTTATTCCACATATCAAGCAGCTGCAGTCATGTGAAAAAGTTAGGACACCCTAAGAAAGCCTGTGTATTTTTGTAACATTTTTGGATATATAGATATTTAATCTCAATTTCAACAATACTGAGAGATTATAGAAATTAAAACTGAAGAAAAGACTGTTCAAGATCTTCTGTAAATGTAATTCTACAAAAATGCATATTCTAACTGAGGAAAAGTTAGGACACCTTACCCCCTAATAGCTAGTATTACCTCCTTTGGTTGAAATAACTGCAGTGAGACGCTTATTGTAGCCATCTATCAGTCTCTGACATCGGTCTGAAGAAAGTTTGCCCCACTTTCAATGCAGAATTCTTTCAGCTTTGAGATGTTTGAGGGGTTTCTTGCATGTACAGCCCGTTTTAAGTCACCCCACAGCATCTCAATGGGATTATGATCTGGGCTTTGACTCGGCCATTCCAGGACTCTCCATTTCTTAGTTTTTAGCCAGTCCTTGGTGGATTTACTGGTATGTTTTGGGTCATTTTCATGTTGCAGGGTCTTGTTCCGCTTCAGCTTTAATTTTCGTACAAACGGTGTCACATGATCCTCAAGCACCCTCTGATACACATAGAATTCACAGTGGATTCTATGATTGTGAGCTGACCAGGTCCTGCTTTAACAAAGCAGCCCCAAACCATGACACTTCCACCTTCATGCTTTACAGTTGGTATGAGGTTCTTTTCTTGGAATGCTGTATTTGGTTTACGCCAAACATGTCCTCTGTTCTGGTGTCCAAATAATTCAATTTTAGACTCATCTGTCCAAAGAACATTATTCCAGAAGTCCTGGTCTTTGTCGACATTCTCTCTGGCAAACTTCAGTCTGGCCTTAATGTTTCTCTCAGAGGGCAAAGGTTTCCTCCTTGCACACCTTCCATGCAAGTTAAACTTGTGCAGTCTCTTTCTGATTGTAGAGGCATGCACTTTCACATCAACAGTAGCAATAGCCTGCTGTAGGTCCTGTGATGACATGTTAGGGTGTTTGGAGACCTCTTTTAGCATCTTGCTGTCTGCTCTCGGGGAGAACTTGCTTGGACGACAAGACCTGGGCATGTTGGCAGTTGTTTTGAAAACCCTCCACTTGTTGACTATTTTTCGGACAGTGAAATGGCTGATTTCAAAATATTTTGGGATCTTTTTAAATCCCTTACCAGACTCATAAGCTGCTACAATTTTCTTTCTGAAGGCCTCAGACAGCTCTTTTGCTCTCACCATGGTGCTCACTCTCACTTCAATAGTCAGGAGCACACCAAACTAAATGTCTGAGATTTAAATCGGGCAAGCCTCATTCAAAATGCTGAGTAATGATCTTCTAATTATGTGCACCTGGTGTGATACACCTGTGTGTGAGTTGAGCCATTTTAAGTGGAAATAAATGTAGGGGTGTCCTAACTTTTCCCCAGTTAAAATATGCATTTTTGTAGATTTACATTTACAGAAGGTCTTGAAAAGTCTTTTATTCAGTTTGAATTGTTTAATTATATTCCTATAATCTCTCAGTATTGTTAAAATTGAGATTAAATATCTATATATCCAAAAATGTTACACAAATTCACAGTCCTTCGTAGAGTGTCCCACCTTTTTCACATCACTGTACATGTCAAGTATACAAAGGCACTGAACATTTTCCATGACCTCTCTTCCACTTATTGGGAAGCTGATAGGTGTTCTATACTGAAGATCTATCTTACCCTCATTTAATCGGAACTGAGCTATGGGTCTCTGGTTTTTGGCTCTTCCAGGACCTCGGCCATGAAGGTGTTCGAACCACCCACCATCTGGGGCTTTTGCTCTGCACGTTGACTTTCTTCATTTCTCCAATCTAGAGTTTGTACACTGAGTCACATGAACATCGTCTACACCTCTGGCATTTTCAACTGTCTTTACTCTGTTCTTCAAAACTTTGAACCTTACCACAGCATTCCACCTGGAGTTGTGTTTTCCTTCCTCAGTGAGCCATGCTTTTTAGTTGGCTCAATTGGGTCATTCCTTGAATGACGTTGCTGTCTCCACTGGTCAGCCCGTCCAATTACTGCTTATTACTGTCCCCAAACGTGACTTTTCTTTGAGTATATGAAATAAGCATAAAATCCCAATCGAAAGTAGCGTCTTCTATTTGTCGAAAATATTTTTAACCATCCTTCCATTCCCATTTATATGAATGGTTTGAAATCACATTACTCTGTGGGCTTTGCCATGGTTTGTTGTGGTTTGGTGGTTGCACACAGGGTCCCTTCTGCAGTTTCTGTGTTCACTGCCAAATTGTACACCATTTCTTTTGCCCTTCATCACAAAAAAGGTATGCAGTACACGAACTGTACTATTTATACCTATTCGCTCAGCTCTCTACTGGTCCTGGAATTACTTCACATTAGTTTTCACCCTGTTCTCGTCGATACTGAAAACCGACTGGCCCATTTCTCTTTATCATCTATCTCTATTCAGTTTTCTGGATACCAGGCTACATTGGTATTCGTGGGAACAAGCTTACTGACACCACAGCTAACTCTGTCTGCTCTGGTGTTATCGCGGCCGTGCCTATTCCATATATGGACTACGGTTCTGTATTCAAGATTCGTAATTGCCAGTAAGCTATCAGCTTGGAATGAGCAACATGATAACAAGCTTTTCCAGATCAAACCTTCTGTTGCTCTTTGGCCGTCATGCTTCGGAAAGAAGAAGTTGTCCTGACGAGGTTACGCATTGCTCACAGTTTTTTTTTTTAAGTAATCATTTTCTTTTATCTGAGACTGCTGCAACAATGTGCGGTCTGTGTGACACCAAAGAGTCAACAGCCCATACTTTACTGTCGTGCAGTTGTTACGACCGTGTGTGTGTGTTTTCTTATAAGAAAGCCACATCGGGCTATCTGCTGAGTCCACCGAGGGGAACCGAACATGTGATTTAAGCGTTCTAAATCCGTAGACTTATCGCTGTACCAGCAGGGGACCGTTACGACCGGGAGTAACAGCACCATTTTATACATTGACGATGGTGACACGGTCCTCCTCAGTTGTGGTTTTTAAATTTTTAAGGACCATTGGCCTTTTTAATTATATTTAAGTTTTTAATTCAAAAAATGGACTTTGATTTGTATTAATATGCTCCTTTTTATGTATATTAGTAATTTTACTTTTATTTTTAATTTTTCAGCGTTTGTTTGGCGCAAATAGCCTAGTTGCTTTGCAGCAATAAATGTCAAACAACCAAACTACCAACCACATTTACTTTCAAGTTATTCTATCTATTTCGTATCAGTACAATGTGTAATTCAGTAGATATTAAGATAATATACAAGTCATTCTTCTTCATAGTATCATATTCAAAAACAGTTTATCAATTTGTAACATGACAAATTGTTGCTTTTTACTCTAGTCACATATTCTTCAGAAGTATACTGTACTTTTGTTACAATGTTTCAACGGGAAATCTTTTATCATTTTGTGTAAACCTCATCAAACAAAGAGTGTGACCAAGATCACAAAATTCTATAATTACTCGGTGGGCTGAGCAGATAGCCCTTTGTGGCTTTGCTATACGAAAAACACAAACACACACACTATAATTACATTGATACTTGAATTAGTTTTAACACAGAAATAACGTATCATGCCTGCACATTCCTGAAAATTTGAGTGAATGCGTGATGATCTATGCATTTAAATTATATTCTATCACACAGCGTTTCAATGCAGTGATGATGTAATGTTTATTTAAAAATAAATATGTTAAAAATACATATAAAAGCCTCCGTGTTTCAAAAATTACAATTTACGCGGTTTATTATTTACGCCTATACAACAAAGAATTGAAATCAACTCATCACAATTTAAATTAGACATTTAAAATACTTTAATACTGATTGACAGTGTTGTAAACCAAAACGGAACATTGTTGTAGTCTATTATACGTACGTAGTAACTGTAATAAACGCCATGTTTTAATTTTTATCAGTTCTGAGACGACATTCTCTAATTCGGAATGAATGAAGTTAAAACTCAAGATATCCTTAATAAATATATCTATATACTCCAACTTGTTTTTTTGGATTCCATGAACTGTCACACAGATTTCGAGATCCACTGGAAGAAAGTCTTGTTCATGAATAATTTATAAAATATTTTAGAAGGAAAGAAAACTTACTGAACTTTCGGCTAAATGATAAATTAAGAAATACGTATACATCTAACGGCAAATTATGTTACTGGAATAGTTTTTCTTTATGACGTGTGACATGAGGTTTAAACTGTAGGTTTAACTGAGAAAGGTTGTAGTGACCAAGCTCTATTATTATGCTTTTGGGTGTTGAGTAAGAAACTACTAGTTTCTGACTTATAAGCTTATATATTTATTTTTGGCTGCCAAAACGTTCACATGAGACAGATAGGAAATGTTCATCTTCGTCAAAGAAAAGATAATGTGACCCTGCTGATCTATAAATGATATGAATATGGACTACAGCTGTTGAATAAACTTGTTATGTATAACATATTATTAGACTGTTGGTATGATTTATCTGTTAAACCTAAATATATTTATTTATAAGGCAAATATTCATAATTAGAATCACATTAGATTGTAGATTTTTACATACGCCTTTTAATCAGCTCGTTAAGATTTTCCTTGAGAAAAAAGGGGCAGGGGCAAGAGCGCTTTTAAGGGTGTCAGATTCCTGTGTTTTCTTAATTCCCAAAGACGGAAATAAAAGTACTAGATATACATAATTCTTCTTTAAAATTAAGTATTTTACATTTAAGTTCATATTAATGTACTATTTGTTTTGATTATCATAAAATTCATACTGTTTTTATTCAATTCAATTTAGAAAAGTTTAAATCACATTAAGGTCTTGATTACTTAAAGAAATGTTAATGTAAGAATCAAGCAATACGGTTAACATAAAAATGAACGTTAACAAAAGATGTTAATCATGAACTGGAAAAGGAACTGCATAGTTACTGTGTTAATTTTGGTTCTACTTTGACCTAAATAATAACTTTCTAAAATTGGTTTGTTTAAATCAGTTTACGTTTAACTTAATTGTTGTTTTTTATATTCTGTTTATATATATAATTATAATACCACATCATTTTGGCTTAGGCTATTCATTTTACAACATGATTTTAATTTACAAATTAGCAATGACCTAAATGACGGCAGAGCTCATCTAGCTTGCCCAATCATTATGAATCGCATGTATAAATTGAAGCTTATGCCTTAAAATATTTCACTGACAAGTCAAAGTTAATAAAACATATACTGTTTCCTTTCCAGTAAGCGATATAAATAATAAATATTCTGTAAGGTCCAGAGTTTTTTAGCTGAAAGGTTGGGTCATCTTGATGAAAATAAAGCCCATGTCTGCGTAACAGAAAGCTGCAAAAATTAATGTTAATTTCTGAGTAAGGTAATCTATCTTCTAAATTAAACATCAGTTTTGAAGTGTCTAATGAAACATACTGTTCTTACGTTCATAATGAAAAAGTTACTAGAGTTGCTTCATCAGATTGACATATCATCTTGTTAGTGATATGTTTGGCTATAAGTTCAATAACATCTTATAAGGTTCAGTGACTCAAGAAGTTTAGTTTTCTAAATCTGTGTATACTAAGAGAGCAATGTAAAATAATATCTATAATTCAAATATTGTAATAAAAAAATTGATACATTGCGTGTTCTAACCGATACTGCTAATAAAATAAATTAACTTCAGTGTAAATTTTACATACGGAACTAATAAACACTTGTTGATAGCTGCATGTAATGTCAGAGATTTAATGATAATTATTTTTTAATCACATCATTCTTTACTGCCCCTCTACTAAGGCACGTCTGAAGGCAGACAGGATTACAATATCCAGGTCTTAGTTCAGAAGCTTATATCACTTATTTATGGCCCGGCATGGCCAAGCGTGTTAAGGCGTGCGACTCGTAATCTGAGGGTCGCGGGTTCTCATCCCCGTCGCACCAAACATGCTCGCCCTTTCAGCCGTGGTAGCGTTATAATGTTACGGTCAATCCCACTATTCGTTGGTAAAAGAGTAGCCCAAGAGTTGGCGGTGGGTGGTGATAACTAGCTGCCTTCCCTCTAGTCTAACACTGCTAAATTAGGGACGGCTAGCACAGATAGCCCTCGAGTAGCTTTGTGCGAAATTCAAAACACAAACAAACAAACAAAACACTTATTTATTGAGACTTCTTCTCTTGGATCGTAGAACGCTTGCCTTACGAAGCATGATATTTTAAACAGTGATAAATCGTGTTTGCAAGTAACTTGCTTTTTTCATAAGGAGGCATTATCTTCAGAATGAGATGAAAATGATGGGTTTTCCACAAATGTTGTCAAAGAAATAGTCAAAATGAATGGCTTATTATTAAATCTCTAATAATCGCACTAGGTGTTAACTGCATATCCTGATTCGTAGAATATAATAGTTAAAGCAATAAATTCATGTGTCTTTAAATTCAAAGCCAAAACTATATAAAACAGTAGAAAATGTGTTATTTTTATATGGTGTTTTTAATACTTATCGGTCTAAAATCTAGCAAAACAGTCCGTGTCCACTGTAGAATAGTTTTCTGTTATCATATCAAAACTTGCGTTAATGATTCAGCCGACTCTAAATGGTTGGCGCTATCAAACAGACACGCCTATTAACGGGTTGATCGTCTTTGTAGAAAGATTGCAACGTAAGCGCTTGTAAATAGTGGTAAGTTTGCATCACGTGGTAGAAATATTTGAGTTAATTGTTATTGAAAAACACTCGAGTGCTTTGCTTTTAAGCATAAGAAAAATGCAAGCGATCAACAATTATAACATTTGTTTTTCTAATTTTTAAATAAAAACAGTAATTTTTCTGTATTAGTGTGCTGGTAATAGAGAATTTTGTACTACATACAGTATTAGGCTTTCTGTTATATTATACTTTTTCTTACAGTTCTTACTTTATGACATCACTAATGTATGGACTTTCGAATCAATATCATTTTAACTTGAAAACGGACAGCTGTATCATTACAGACATAAGCACAGTCGTCAAATCATATGCTGTTGTTGTACCTGTGATGAGCATCCATGTAAACTTCAACTTTAAATTTTGCACATTCAGTTTGAAAAGTATTTGTATAATAAATAAAATAATTTAAAATCAGTATTAATAACTGATGGAAATGTTCCAATATAATTTATTAATTTCAAATTCATCGTTATAATCAGATCATTAGATATAACTGCTAAATATTTGTAATATTTTCTAAAATAATGTATTTTGGAGTAATTACAAAAAGTTCATTATTATCTTCAAAATTACATTTAGTTCGAAATGTACTAAATTGTAAAATGTAAAATATCAGTCAAATGTTAAAACTTCCCAACAGCGATTTTTTACTTGAATTTCGTTACAAGGACTGATTTTATAGCTTTAATCAAAACAATATGTATGTCATTACTGTTGTTACATATTTTAATTTATCTCGGAAGAGTCTCCAATATATTATTTTACGTACGTTACGTAATACGATTTTTAAAAAACTGGGAGTATGAAGTTGAATTTAGAAGTTAATTAAATATCGATATATATAAATTTATGATACTTGTTAACAAGATTGATATGTACAATTTTTCTTTCTTAAACAAAATTACATTTTATTATTGTAACGGATTTACTATTGTGCATTTATTTTAATATCCACATTTGTTTCAGGTTGATGCATGTGACTATATTGTTGAGTGTGTATTGCGCAAGTTACTCTTGTGAAGATTTTCGGGAATAATAATCAACAACACATATTTTACAAAAATAAAGAGTATTTTGAACATGCGCAAATCAAATTCAACAACATGCGTCACATTCATTAAACTCAAACAAACGTAGATATTAGAATAAATGTATGACAGTAAATCCGTTACACCTCACTATTTAGATAATTAAAAATTGGCACACTCACACACACATACATATATATATACATACATCGATAACGATATATTAATCACAATACATCAGCAAAGAGTTATGCAATTTCGAAAATCATGACAGTCCATGAAAAAAATCAATATAAATAACGTATGATCATAAACTTACAAAACATCACCACAGATGTTATCAATCCCATTGAAAAAGATTATCTTCAAATCATATTCTTGTAATGTCAAACTCCAGTTTAACAGCCTTCTGGTTTTGCCCTTTATCTGTTTCAAAAACGTCAGCGGGTTGTAATCAGTGTAAATGATAACAGGTTGTTGAGATGCAGATACATACACAATGAAATGTTCCAAAGCTAACACTAAATCCAGTGTTTCTTTTTCCACAGTTGAATAATTCTTTTGGTGACAGTTAAACGTTTTTAGAAAAGTAACAAACAGGTGTTAAATACCTCTGTCGTTTAATTGTAATAGAACGGCACCACCACTACAACTACTTGCAATGTAATGCGAAATGCTTATCAAAAATCATAATTTTTTTGCCATTTCAGTTAGAGGAACATCCCAGCATCCCTTCAGCAAATCAGATTTTGTGATATCTGGCGTTTCCAATTTTATCGATACAATCCTCTTTACTTAGAATGGGATAGGAATCTGTCTTTGTAAAAGCGCTCTCTTTGCAAAAATCTGTACAGAATCTAGCCAAATTATCAGATTTAGAAACCAGTACACAAGCTGAGCACCAGCCATTTTTACTGGATCCTATGATACTGTTCTTCAGCTTATAAGATATTTTTATGTATTTTATCAGCCTTGACTTAATTCACACGATAGGGATGTTGTTTAACAGGGGAAGCATCACCTATAACAACATAACGAACAGCAGTGTTGGTTTGATCAAGAACGTTCAGAAATATACACTATTTAATCAATTAACTAGCAAATTGTTTTTTTGTTTTTTTTCAGGAGGTAGGTGATCGAGTTTTGCATCAATACTGAACATAATGAGAATTAATCATATTGATGTTGCATTCATCTCCAATATTTTTAACGTTATGGGTGCCCGAGTCAAAGAGACCGTCATCAATATCAGGAATGTTTTTAGATGCATCTTAGACGTGATAGTGCTTCACCATATTAATATGGCACATCTGTGTAGTCTTTCAACGATCATGTGTTTTTACAACATAGTCTGTTTCATTGACTTTCCGGACATCTTCATAGGGACCGTGGTACCTAACTTTAAGTGAATATGCGATAGTGGGTAACAATACTAAGACCATCTAACAAGAATGAACTTACGCTCTTCGGCTTTTTAGTCATACACGTTTTCATTCTAGCTTGGGATTACTTCAAATTATCTTCAACCAGTTCCCAAACACCTAACAGTCTGGACCAAAACCTGAAAACTTAAGCCAATAAGTACATTTTTTTCTGTTCAACTCAACTTCCAATCATTGTTCCTTCAGCATCTTCACAGGACCATGCAATGAATGGCCAAACACCAACTTGAACGAGCTAAACCCCTCAATGACACCTGAACTGATTCATGAAGAGCAAAAAATAATTAATTAACTTCTTGATCCCAAACCTTCTCATTTTCGAGATAGTAAGGCCGAATCATATTTTTCAAGACAGAATGGAATCTCTCAAGAGCAACTTACGATTTAACATGGCATGCATTAGACTTAGCACTAAGCTGACAAACAACCAGTTGAAACATCAGAGATATAAAATTGGTCCTTGATCAAGCTGAATATTTTTAGCCAAGCCAACAAAAGTAAAAAAAAAAAAATCAACGCCTTAGAAATGTTTTGATTGAAATGTTTCTTAAGGAGATAGCTTCAGGGAATTGATGGACGTGCATATCATAGTTAAAGAACAATGGTTTTCTAATCGAGACTTTGGTAAAAACTCAACACATTCAATAATCTCATTACTGAAGGGTTGGTTCTTCAAAAGTTGGAATAGGTTTCGAAGAAGCAACGGGAATTTTCTGATTAGATTTTCGGATCAGTTGACGGGTATGACAAGTTTTACAAAATTTGAAACATCTTGTCTAAATTTTGGCCAAAGTAAATATCTCAGAATTTTGTTACACGTCTTGTTGACACCTGGGTGACCTCCCATGGGGTGTTCATGGGAACATTCAATATTTCAGAATTATATACTTTTGGAACAACGATTTGATAAACTACAGACCAGTTTTCTGAAGCTGGTATATTTTGTGATCTCCATTTTCTTATAAGCACATCATTTCTGATAAAGTAACCATTTGGAAGTTTCTCCTCTTCATTCTTTGGGAGCGCATATTTCAATAGTAAAGATATCTGTGGATTCGTTTCTTGCTTATTGATCAGCTTGCTTTGAGGAAACACAACTTTCCGTACTGAATCAGATCCCTCAGGTTCTTCAATGTCACTCACCAATGAATTGTTACTTGGACAATTATTCACAAGATCGATGTTAGATCCAAAACATATCCATGACCATACACAATATCGTCCTCTGAACAAATCTTTATCTATTCTTTTTGGTTTAATTTCTCGCCTGAGCTTGAGTCACAGCACACACATAAAACAGTGACCAGCTCGCTAACTATCATCGTTTCTGCAACAACGTTTCTCGCAGCCAAATCTTTTCTCAACAATAATAATGCATCCTTAATTGGTAGAGTAGGTCTTTTTCCAACCACAATTGGTCCAGAAACAAGATTTGATGCTAAATAAAGGTTGTGAAAATGAACATTAACAAAGCCACTCTCACCACCCTGAGCAATAACAGACTCATCAGGGGCAGAACTCAATTATAAAGGCAATACACCTTCTAACAACAATGATTGAGCTGCCCAAATATCATGTAAAATTACGTCCGGGTATGGAATTAGTAGTGTTATTCGTCAAATAAAGAGAACCAACAGACACAAAAGGTTTAAACTCCTACCTAACTACATCAGCCTATTTTATCAGTGGGCAAATAAACAACATCGAGTGATATGGTGAAACTATGTCCATATATGGACACAAATGCACTGGGTGTAGCCTCCATTTTTTTTCCTTTTCAAAATCCAAGAATCAAAAATAGCATTAACCATGATTTTTAGAGAAATAGTAAGCATGCTTTGACTTTTAATGAAGTTTTATGCTGATTGTCTGAAGATTTTGAACTAGAGAAGCTGGATTTTTAGAGAATCCTTAACTTTAGTAGATTGAACAGGTACATGTTTTTGCTGAGCTAGCAAAAAATTCTTTTCATGAAAAGTGGTTTTATGCATTAAAGTGTAAAAATCAGAAAGAGCAGCTGTTTCCTATAGTGTTTCAATCTTCTTTTCATCAAATTAAGTTTTGAAGTTGTCACTTGTACAGTGTTTAAATTATTCAGTTAGATTTACTTGTCTTAGTTGCCAATATTCATAGAATTACACCATCGATCAAAATAAACCTCTTTTTTTTGGGGGGGGGGGAGGTGAATTCCATATAAGTTTGGCATCTTGATTGTGATAACCTTGAAGATACTAACCTGTATGCTTTAAGAATAGTTGCTTTAACCTTGTCATAATGCATACAGTTTTCTAAAGAGAGAGAAACATAAGATTCTTGTGAGTTACCAGTTAAAACACTTTGTAATAATAGTGACCATTTTTCGGTGGGTCATTCCATGGTTTGGGAAACCTTCTGAAAATAAATGAAAGTATTTATGAACGTGACTGTCATTAAATTGTGGTACTTTAATATATCGATTGAGTTCAAAGTTGTCATTTTGCCTTGGTCGATCGGAGCTGAGTCTAATTTCCATATCTATCAGACTGATTTCTTTCTCTGCATCGGCCTCGAGAAGTATTCTTTCTCTTTCCACTTCGGTATGGGCTTGCTCTTTCTCAGCTTCGATGCGGGCTTGTTAAAGCTCAATTTGTTTGAGTTTGAACTGGATATCTAACTTCTTTTTATCATTAAACTTTGATTGGCTGATGGAGGCACTAGAGTATTTTCCTAATGTTTCCTCAGACAACAAATCATCAACAACTAATATTTCAACAATGCACTTTTTAGTTCATTTTTTCTCATTGATTTTTAACATCTAATTCTAAAATCTTAGGAATTTCTAAAACATCAATTTTGTTATATGTTTTTTAGTTGTTCGAGGATGAGTGATTTGAGATTATCGAATATTCAGCAATATTCGAAGATACACTGGTGTTTTAGTAAAACATATATTGTTGATTCTCACTCTCCATACAAGTTTAGAGAGCATGAGAAACTTGTGCAATACACATCCAACAATATACGTCATATGCATCATACTGAAAGAAAAGCAGATATTAAAATAAATTAAAACAGTAAATCCGTTACGCTATTTTGATATAATAGAGCCAGAAATATAAATTTAATGAATCCAAGATCGAAGTAAAGAAGTTCAATTTCTTCTTCCTAAAGATATACTATTTTGTGATAAACGAAAATAATCTTTTTTTCCTTCCTAATTATTTTTTCTATTTTTCTTCTAGATACATTCAACAAAAAGATATTTTAAATTTAAATCAAAAGATACGATGCTCTTAATAATCTATTTAACTTGTTTTAGATCTTTTTCCTCTTAACATTTAAGTTTAAAGTTCGTGGCTTCTAAATGCAAAATAAAAATAAAATATTTTAACAAAATGATCTATTCTATATAATTGCATGAATTTTTACTCTAACCGTCTAATTAAAATTAAAGAGAAAGGTAAGTAATTGGAATTTGCATTATTTTACTAATGGTTACAGTTAATTAAATAGTAGGCTACTTGGCATCTCTGTGAAAAGAAAATCGATCTCTGTTTGCTGTCGTCTCGGTCTTTCTTGCGATAGTCTTTAAGAAATCTTATTAACTGGTGATTGGTATTGAATAAGATTTGACCTTATTCTATATTTTATAATGAGTTACGGTATATGTATATCTATATATCATGCGTAATGGAAGTTTTTAAATATGCGTATATGGTAGTAATGATGTCTTTTAAAAATACTTTACGCATTATATTACGTTAATGTATATTAACTAATATAGTTTACATAGCATAAGAGGAATATTTATCGTGTTGTTGATTATACTTGCTTCAGAAATAAAAACAATTTATTTTAATATTTTAAAGCAATATTCACTATTATAAAACATTGTATTTGACGTTAATATTTTACTCGTAACTGGAGTTAGAAATTTAATGATACTATACATCAATTTATATAAAAATGTGATAAGATGTTACTTACCACGTTATTTGTAGCCCTCTGCATGTGAATTAAGATAAAGCATGCGAATATGCCTAATTTATTTCTTTTATGCAGATCAAATGTACCACTGCTGTGTGGAAATATAGTGATTAGTTTTACCCAAATTTCGTTATTTATATATTTCTTTACGTGAAGAAAACTTAAAACGAATTGCTTTTCATTATTGTTTAAAAGAGTTTGTCCCAACTACTCTATTCCTACGCACATATACTATATATTACATAGAAAACAAGTTTAATACCATATTGTTGGTTTAGGTTCAACCCAACCTCCACCAAAGCCACAACGTTCGTTTCAGCAGGCTCTAGTCCCACTCACCAAAGCAGTTCGTTCCACTCCACCACCCACCGGCACTCTGCCTGCAATAAATTCTCCTCGATCAGCTCAACCAAAATCTGGTGAGTTTTTTTTTTACTAATAATAATTCAGAGACATACCAATGACATACGCTAGTTATTATGCTTAAATTGTGTTGTATATCAAGTTTGAGGAATATGTTGAATTCTGTCAAGTTTATTCAATTGAGATCCTTAAAGTTTTAGTGCATAACTATGTATCTTAATGGTATACCTTTCTCTCTTAGAGGTAAGAAAGGGTAGTGTACACGTATGTTAAAATATATGAAAAGTTCAATTTCACTCTGTATTCTGAAGATGACCTAGGAAGGTCGAAACGTTGTCCTCTCCTTATCAATAAAAGTGTTAATACCAATACCAGCCGTTCTGAGATACATTTTTATTTCAAGTGGGTTTTCTTCAACAAGAACAGTTTCACTCTATAATTTGGCCATAACGACAAACCAAACTATACGTGAAGTTTAGTAACTAAAAACTGTTAGGCATCAAAATAATGCAAATTGGTGCACTAAAAAGAGAAAAAGATAGTAGATTGGGAAACTTGAACTAAACAATTGTATTTCAAACATATAAAAATGCAAATTAGTAGTACGATAATAAGTATAGATAGATTAAATATTTGCGAATGAAAATTTGTTTTGATGTGTTATATACTTAATTGTGCAAGAGTGCAATATTATTTTTGCAAAATTTTCAAGTAGATGTTTTCAGTTTTTATTGAGAAATATTTTCTTTGAAACAAGGTGCATGCTGATTTTAAACTCACTTAAGTCATGATTTATATATGAAATAGATTATTTGATTTTATAGTTTTACATTATATTGAACATTATGTATCAAATGCACATACCCGAAGTGATACAAGTGTCAACATGATTTAGATCGCTACCACGATCCT
Organism: Tachypleus tridentatus; assembly: GCF_004210375.1. NCBI lineage: Eukaryota > Metazoa > Arthropoda > Merostomata > Xiphosura > Limulidae > Tachypleus > Tachypleus tridentatus. Next base: position 83,333,287 of record NC_134830.1, read on the forward strand.
CAGGGATCCTACCGTTCCACCCCAGAGCGGCCCTACCTTCCAGATGGTCAAGCTTTTTATCGTGCGTCCCCTGACAGAAGATACGACCAATCTTACCAGTCATCTCCAGAAAGAAGATCCCATGAATCTGGCTACCTCTCTTCCCCTGAGAGACGTCCAGATGTAAAGCACACTTTCTCACCTTACAGTTCCGCAACATTCGATAATCGAGGATATTACAAAGATCAGACGTACGGATCACATGATCAGGCTTATAGCTCTAGGTCTGGAAGCACTACACCAGCTATTGATGAAGAAGCACGGTAAAAACATTAAACAATTCATTACAATGCAAAATACACTGAGCTCATTACAAATTATGGAAAAGAAAAATGAATCGTTATGAACAGCGTGGTACACAATAATTTCATATAAATGTAATGGTTTTCTACATTTTAAGTTATTTTAGGAAGGTAAATTAAGAAATCATGTGTGTATGTATATATGTATATACATGTTAGCTTACAGGAGGTAGCAAAACCTAAATATGTAACAGCTAAGGGCTGATGTCATCAGCTCAAATTAGTAAATAAATACATGTCAACGTTAAGTGCATCTCTTATTAATTAATATTGGTGTCAGTTGTACATACTTTTTAGATGTGTGTATATATATATGTGTATACACATATTTCAATAAGTGCATACTAACAATGTGGTTCCATGTGATTCTATTCTTTCTTATGCTTTTATAAACAGATAGAGGCTGTTTGTCGTAACTAATTTTAATTATTTGCATCATAGCGTTCAGCAATTGATTTTTAAATATGATTATTACAAGGAGATAAGTTAGTAGTGCAATAAGTTTTCAAACAGACGAAATCATTCTCTGACTTAACAAGCTCTAGGGGCATGACATGCTCAATTTTCAGATATTTATTTGCATAGGAATAACTATAAAATGGGAAATAATTGTATTACAATTTACGAGTAAGTAAGAGGTAGTTAACGTAACAACTCTTCTTATAATCAGATATGTAAGTGAAATGCGTTTACCTTTAATTGCTTACAGTGCCATGTTTATTTTAAATCTACATATAACAGATATGAGGCTAATGAAAAAAATAGTCACGTGTTATGGTTTCTGTAAGGGGTATTTTGATATATTAATATAAATATAATATATTGGTTGTTACGTAACAAATATATAATCAACTTTGGTTAGGGTAAGGATGGAGATGATGGAGCGACAACTAGCAAGTCTAAGAGGTCTTGTTCAGAAAGCCTTGGTTTCCAGTCCAGCAGGACAGCCACAAGAGTTGGTTTCTTCAAACAAAATTGAAGTTGGAGGGGACAAAGAAGGTAAAACCAAAATTCATTTAAATCCAAATGATCATCGATAGTGAAACTGTAGACGGTCCACATTGTTTGTATAACAAACTAAAATGAAACTGCTGTTCATGCACAAACATATAACAAAAAACTTAAAGCAATAATACTTAAGAAACCAATAAAACAAATTATTAACTGTTTACATCTAAACAGATAGAGAAAACCGAAATTTAATTGTTGTTTATACATAGGGAAATACACGTACAATAAACTAAAGTTTAATTGTTGTTTATAGACACAAAACAAACAAATCCTTCCAGCTTTTATATATAAACAAATAGCAGGCAAAAGGTTAATTGTTGTTGTTTATATATAAACGCTCAACAAACTAACACTTAACTGTTGTTTAAATATATATACATATAATAAACTAAAATTCATATTTTCTTTATTTGTGTAAACATCTAATAAATTTATTATTTCACATAAACACATAAGGCGAAAGACTTTCGAAACGTCGTTTTCTGCACTTATGTATCCGCATAAGGCAGCTGCCGTCCATTCTACAAATTTTCATCATGAATACTCTGCCTAAACAATCTATCAAAGAACACATAACAAACTTTAAACATTTGGCATGCTAAAGTCATGAAGCACAATATGGAAATTTCGAAAATTTCCTTACACGCAGATTACTAGCAGAAAGGGTAAAGAGAAACACGGAAAATAGTAACTATCATCAACCTTGTTAGTGTTCTTATCTCGTTGATTCATCAAAATCACATTAAAAATTTACTTTAAGAAGGTTTCCGTTTAGTCAAGTGTTGAGATTAAACTAACGAAGATAAACCCTGAGCTAAAGGTAATATCGTACAGGACATGCAGTTTGTTTCTTGTTTTCTTTTTTTGTAGCTCTATAGGAATTGTATTCTCCGAAATATAATAACCATCTGAATACCTACATGTATGTACATATATGCATAATATTTGTACAGACTTTATATATCGTGTTATATTGTATGTATACTATATGTATGTTTGTTAATTTCGATTTATAATTCATTTCTTACATTTCACTTAATAAAGTAGATTTCTGAAACCATTTATATCACTTTCTGAAGGGCTGTCTTTTGAGAAGGAAAAGTGGTATGTGTAAAACGCTCTCTCCAGTTGATATAAAATGTTTATTTATGTTTGTGTTAGAACGAAATTTAATGCAATGCTACTATGTTGACGATTCCTCACAGAATAAACCGTAGATTTATGTTTAAAACTTAGGTACATTACAATTTGTAGAATCTTCCAAGGTTGAATAGATGTATAAGCCTCAACATTAATTAATTTAAATAACATTAACTCTTTTTTATCAGCCTTTGATTTTCACTTTTTAATAAATTAAAATTTTCAATCTTGCAAAATTAGATGGTTTACTAATGACGTTTCCATGTACAAATTAGGAATATGTTATTCATCTCTGAGTTAACTTAAAATATTAATGTTCGTTTACACTTTAAAACCGAATAAGTACATAAAAATTGACATCGATCGTCTTTCAAATTTTTTTAAATTTGTAATTGCATAATGCATATAAATCATCTCAAACTGTTAACTTTTAACTCGTATATTTTACTTATCTAAGTTATGTACTGCTAACATAGACATACAGACAAAAATCAAATAACTATTATCCGAATATTTGCTTTAATATATTCTTTATTGCTTGTGGCGAATGAAGTTATGCGTATGATCAGTTTAACTATGCAAATGCAAAATATACATCCCTCTGTTTGTTTTGTTTTCGTATTTTCTCATTTGTAATCACACATATGCACTGTTAAGGAAAAATGTTTTTACAGTCTTTATCAAAAACGTCAAAAATTCTAATACAATATTTATGCTCGTTATGTTGAATTTTTCTGACCATATCACATTGTCAGAACATTTTATATCTCTAAAAATTTTCTTTCCACAAATATGTCAAAATGCTAAATAATCAAGAAAGTACATTTTGAAATTTTGAATCTACTTTAAAACTTCTGTCAGATTTAGGACTAATTTATTAGTTAACTTTGTCTAATATGTGTTAATACACAATTCAGCCTGATAAAAGTTAAATGTATTTGATATCTGATCAATAGTAAGCACTTTTGTCTTATGTTACTTTAAAAAGCAGTACTATGTTGACATGACAGTATTTACCACATTTTTTATGAAATTATTTCTTATTAGCTGTTGAAGAAAAGTAGAATACAGATTGGTTTTGCTAACCACTTATTAGTGTTGTAGAAATCTTAATAATTTCAATCGTATCTTTGAAAATGTCAAGTGCGTAAATTTAACTAAAACACAAGTTGTAAATGAACTATAATGATCATTATCATAAATACTTTTAGTGTACCATAAAATGTACGTGAATGTACTAATATTTTACCGCACGAGAAATATAGAAATTTATTTTATTGTTTTAATACATGATCATTGCTACCGTTTGTTTCCCTCCTAATTTCACTATTTAAATAAATGAATGCTCCATCATGAACCACAGCGCTTATTCATAACTAGCTTGATTCGTCTTTTGGATTATTCCTTTTCACAAATTACTTAGCAATTCTCAAACATTTTTGTTCTCTCAGTTTTAAGGTAATACACTTAAAACTGTTATGAATGTTATTACTCATACCTGTGTGTTCCAGGTACTTAAAGAAGACATTTTTGTTTATTTAATAATAGGAAATGTGGAGGTCATCAGTTACTTATGACTAGCATTCGCACAAATAAACATAAGTGTATCATTGGTCAGTTGTTCTCGCTGCTTTAATAAGAAGAACGGTTGTTCTTCGATAAGTTACATAAATCAGTGATTACAGATTTTCCACGCTGTATAGATTTCTTGATCCTAAATAACGGGTTTAACTATGGATATGAAATGATTTTAGCTTAAAATCCTTTCATTTCTATTAGGTTGGTCCACCGCTAGTACAGCGGTAAGGCTTCGGATTTACAACGTTAAACTCAGGGGTGCGATTCCACTCGGTCGAGTCAGCAGATAGCCGAAATGTGGCTTTGCTATAAGAAAATATACACAGCCATTTAGTTTTGTTGGTTTTTTTTTTACTTTTATAGTGAGGGTGAGCGATCAAAAACATCGTTACACGATTTAGAAAAGTGATATTTTTTATTATAGGTATTTTTTAGTATACTTATCGACAAAAATCTCTTGCTTCAAAAAGTTGAGCCATAACAAAGGCATGAAATCTTCTACATTGTAGAATCCAAGTTGGCCGCTATATATTTTTTAAAAAATACTTAATTTCATATTTTATAATAATTAAGATACAAGCTAATGTAATATCTAGTTTCGTACATTTTAAGGGATGAGGAATCTATTGTTACAATTGTTGTATGAAGGAATGAAAAAAATTATTATGGCTATATTGTATAAAAAATATTCACACACATTACAGAAAGAAGTTGAATTACTTAATTTTGTGGTGAATACAGAAGAAATACTGGCATCCTAAATTAAATAACTTAGACTTGCAACAACACTTGATCAACTCTGTATGGCTTCTGGTATATTAATGCAGACTGGACTCTAAAGGTCATCGTGCCTTGTTCAACCTGAAACCTATGTGACAGGCACGTATGGCTTACCCAAGAAACTGGTAGTCCAAACACCTGCTTAGAAGGTTGCCTTCTTGGTGTGTTGCAGCAATGCACCCTGTTGAGGATCCAATTAAACCATGGATAAAATGATACAAATAAACACAGTAATAACTGTCAACAATAAAAGAGAAAATAAATTTGGAAACACGTATATCCATCTGTGATGGGCACGTTTTCTTAGGACTTTTGTTTTTTTTTCTTTAAAAATAATTAGCTTTGAACAAATCTACCTTTTTAATCTGTACTTATTTTCTACACATGACGATGGTAAAACATTTCAGGAGGTTGAAATGATTAGAATCTGTATGGACTGTCTCGGATGAAGAGGAAGGCTTGTGTGATTGGAGGATAACTTTTCATGGCTGCCATACGTTTCACTTACAGTTTCGAAACAATGAGGAGCTTGTGTCGTATCCAGTAGCTGTATGGAAAAGCCAGTAATGCTTTTGATCTTCTGGCCCAAATACTAAGAACAACAGATATTTTAATGGCAAAAAGGTTTTGTCAAACTGAAATACCTCCAGACAGACTGCAATCGGATTAAAAGTAAAGATGACGGTCCTGGTATTTCGCCAAATATATTAGATGATATTTTGCAACATTTCCAACAAAGTCACCACATAATATTTTGGAAAGAACGTTAGTGCTTTGCATATAAGTAGCCATGATCCTGAGATTTGTCTCTGCAAGTTCTGTGGCATATTCATAATTATCTCTCATTGCATCAGACAAGATACAAGTTTTGAACCTGTTGATGCTCATTTTGTGATTTTTTTACTGTTGATTTCTTTTCCTAGTTCTAATTTGTTAAATTTCTGATGGTATGCATAATGCCACGATGCTCTGTTTTTCATGAAGCATGATGTACCTTGCTTGACAAAGTCTATAGGAGCAAGTAACGCGTAAAAATCTGTAAAATTCTGCACATTTTCCACAAAGTATGTCTACATTTATTTAGCCTCTCGACTTGTACGATGTTGAGGACAAGATAAAGATGATGTGTATGTTTTGCTATAACGCAGCAAGACCAATCCATGTTCAGGCAGTTATATTATCAATGTATGCAATTAGACAGAAAAGGAAAGTTTGTAAATCATTTTTATTGAATTAAACTTGTACTCAAATTTATAATTATTACTTTTAATTGATAATGGATCCAATTCAGCATGACAACAAGCAACTTGAAGTAAAGAAATGTTCGAGAAAAACAAACTGTACACAGGATAATTCAGTCTATTCAGGGACAAATACAGATAGGATGTTTAACAAACTAATATGTCTGGAACGTACAAAATATAACTTTTTTTCATATCAGATAGGCATTTTATGTACTGCGATGTTTAGTCTATCCATACAAACACCAGAGAAAATATAATTCATTTTGAACAAGTCAATCAGTATTATCTATCCCTTGCTGTTATGTTTTAATAAGTTATGGTTAAAATATATTTCTCAGCGATTTTTTTTCATAAAATAATGGGAGTAATAGATACCTCATCTATGAAAATGTACAAAACGATGCATTTGATTAGCATGTATCTTAATAAAAAAATTTGACATTAAGTAGATTTTCAAAACCCATTGGCTGTCGTCTTGAATTTTTACAGATTTTCATTCTCTTAGTATGACAAAATTGTTTGGAGTATGAAAGTTTTAAAGTGTTTGTGTCCATAATACCAAAGCACCAACTTTTTTAATAGGTACCCTCTTTTTAAAAATTAGTGCTTATGTCACTCGTGTAATAATAATGTTTTTATGTCGCTAAGCCACGTCATTATTACACTTAGGAACTATTGTGATTTTGTGTTTCATCTTCTATCTCCAGTGTTCCTGTCCTCTGTACTAAATAATCTGGTAATTGTGTTGTAGTTAATTAATTTTATAATTTATGACTCATAGCAAACTCTTCGGGCACACAAGGACAGTCAGAACCATTCACATACTGGTTTCGTTACAGTCGCCTTGATTAGTGTAATTACCAGGAGGGACGTGCAGCTTAGAGTCAGATACAGATGTCTGATATATAAGTCACTCTATGTAGTAAACATTTTTGAACTTATATTTTACAAGAATGGAATTAAAAATGGTAATTTCTTACAAAGCGCTATTTACAATATGCATAACACTAGAAGTAAGATTTTTTAAGTTGCATTCAGTTTCTTATAAGAGCAAATTCGAGAGCTGTTCAAAAAATACGCGGAATGTTTGAATTGCGCGGCTCCAGTTGGTTCCAGGGGACTCCGCTTGGTGTCGCTAGGTTTGCACAGATCAGCTGATTACGACGCCATTTCCCGATTGCAGATATCTTCATTTGTGTATTAGCTACGCGGTTTTAAGTGAAGTGCGATTTTTTCGTTTGGCGGATTTCAGAATGAATGACCTGACACAGCAACGACTTACTGTGAAATTTTGTGTTAAACTTGGAAAATCTGCGACTGAAACTTTTGCTATGCTTAACACGGCTTAAGGTGATGTTGCTATGAAGTGTACGGCAGGTTTCAAGTGGCATGAACGTTTTAAGGATGGTCGACAGTCCATTGAAGATGATGAGCGTCCTGGACGTCCTTCCACGTCAAATGACGACCAACACATCAACAAAATCAACGGGCAAATCGACGTCTGACTGTCAGAAAGCTTGCTGAAGAGTGTGGGATATCAGTTGGATCTTGTTACGAGATTTTGACCGAAAAATTGAAGATGCACCGCGTTGCTGCGAAATTCAGCCCTCAGAACTCGTGCGTTTTTGGCCAAACACTCGATCACTGTTCTTCCCCACCCCCTCTACTCACCTGACCTTGCTCCTTGCGATTTTTTCTTGTTCCTCAAACTCAAAAGACCCTTGAAAGGAAGAAGATTTGAGACGATTCCCGAGATTAAGGCAAATGCGACGAAGGAGCTGGAGGACATTACAAAAGAAGCGTACCAGGACTGTTTCAACAAGTCGAAACACCGTTGGGATAAGTGTGTGCGTTAAGGAGGAGAGTACTTTGAAGGGGTCCCAGACCTGTAACTTCTAAATAAAGTACATTTTGTTTTGTGACGTCAGTCCGCGTATTTTTTTAACAGACCTCGTACGCATAAGTAATTAAATTACCAAATGTGAACAATGTGTTGTAAAGTATTTTAAATGTAGAACTACAACCTCTATCAAAATCATTTATTTTTATCATTCCTATGGCTTAGCGTTAAGCTTGAGGCAGAAATTATGGTTACGAACCCTACGATTAGCAAGCTCAGATATCCCATTGTACAATTTTTGCTTGAACAAAAGCAAATAAGTTCTACCATTCGAACTGATCATAACTCCAACAAAGTGATATATGAGAATTTAAAAACAATTCATGTTAACGAGAAAGCCTTGGTTATTTATTGAACGAAATTGGCCTAATTAATGAAGATATTAAATACTAAATCTTCTCTTTCAGAACATTTAGATCCGAGATGTTGAGCATGCCGCCCATGAATTTTGTGCATGTTAATCATTTAAAAACGCGTCAAAATTTCAAGGTTACAACAAATTATAGCTGATGAAGCAAAGATCACAAAAGCCTTATGTAAAATGGGACAGAATATATCGCCAAGTAAACTAAGAAATAGTGGTGAAGTGAGATAGAACCTACAGTCAGGTAAACTAAGAAATAGTGCGAAAAAAGCTACAGTAAGAATGTTTTTTTTTATAGATCACGTTAACTACGCAATGAGAGCCAGTTAACAAAGTGTCTACGAACAGACAAATTCGAGATCACATTTCTTACGGACTATTGAATGTCCCAACTTATGAGAATGTCTTACATCTACCCAAATATTAAAGAAAACATTTGATTAAAATACAGAGGAATAAGCACCAATAAGGTAGTTACTATTTATCTATTTATTAGTAACAGTTAGTCAAACGGGCATATAAGTTGTAGAATGAGCATCTCTTATCATCGACCTGCGTAGTCATTATTTAGGAAGCAAAATATAGATTTACTACAAAATAGAATTCAACGTACTTAGCTCTCTTGTCTCGGCCATCAGTAAAATGACGTTACATGATGCGTATTATTATATGAGATTACTTCTTCATTGCTGTTCACCTTTGATATAATCTCGTACTGTACGGTTTTTCACTGAAATTGTAACTTATTGGAACAAAGGCAGGTATAAAGTACTTGCTAGTTATTATTTCTCGAGATTTATACATAATGCGTGTTAAATATATGTATAAGATTGTTTTACGATAATTTATAAACTTGTACTCAGTTCAGATTTCGCTGCTCAAAAGGCACATATTTCATCACTCAAAGATTTTTACATATTTTCTGCACGAATTTATTATATCAGACGACAGATCGTATATAGTTAGTCTTTTAGTTCCATATACAATTTAAAAAACATTAAACAATTTAAAATTTAGTCTCCCACATATGTTTTACTGGTTTTTAATTAATCCCCTCACAAACACACACATACACTCATACTCTACAGCTGAGTCAGCGAAATATTTACGAACATACAACGCTAATTTCTGAGTTCGATTCCACGAGGTAGTCTGAACAGATAGAACAATGTTGTTTTGCATTTAAAGAATGCAGACGCATGTAACAGTAATCTACAACTTTAAACGCATAAAAACTATAAACTTATATTTAAACAGAAAACTTTGTTGTGATATTTATTTTTTTTAAATGTGCACAAAATATTTGGTCTTTCAATAAATTTCATAAAATATTACAATATATTCTTCAATATTCAAAAGCTTCTTGTGAGGAAATTCTAAGATTATATACACAATTTTATTTTGTTTGGAAGCTAATTGCTATCTTTATGCTACTACAACCTACTCATGATTATGTAAAACAGAAATAGATAAACTCTTTTGTCATAGGCAACAAAATAGTCTGATTACTCTGAAGTGTTTCATGTAATAAACAGGATATACCTATTACCAAAAGTATAACTAGATATCTTACTGGTAAATTAAGCTCACGGACTACCAAGACCCCCATAACTCTTGGAGGCTCCCACAATATCTAAAAATAATGATTAAGGACTACCTATGTGATTGTATTTCATGGGTTTAAGAAACTTAGTTGTGACACAGCCTCTGTAACCTCGTTAAGACCGGATGTGCAATAAAGTAATGATTTATAACAACTTAGTGATACATGTTCTTGCATATTATTTTATTTTTAATTTAACTGATTGATTCATTTTACGCAACATTTTACTCTTACTTTATTGTTATTATAATGGTCTATGTACAAAATGTTTGCTTAAATGTTTTTTTGTCTACTCTATTGATAATTTCTCATTGTGTTAAGATATTCAGGTTCCAGTTTATTTTGTTTCGTCTGTGTGCTTTGTGTGTATATTGGATGCTTATACTTAACAGCTTTTATCCACTCCATACTTTCACACCCAATGTAAATCAAGTAAGAGCACCAATATTTTTATCCACAGTCTTCGAATATTAGAATATTTTGTAAACTTGTGATGAATTATTCGTACGTATTTTGTTTTACACTTAAATTATTTTATTACAATCTAAACATTTTATATTTTATAAAACGAGTGACATAAAAATATTTTATAGTATCTAATAAATGTACAATTTTTTGATTTTCTATTCAATAAAGACTCAAAATTTCCCTCGGTAGCTCAACAATAAGTCTGAAGGCTTATTATGCTAGAAATCAGGTCTCAGTACTTCGGGTTAACGCAACACACGCATTGTTTTCCTTTATGGTCAACGAACATGCTTGCTCATTCAGTTGTGGGAAAGTTTTATTGTGACGATAAATCTTATCTACTCGTTGGGAGTGTGTGTTGTTTGTTAGCTGTCTTTTCTCTAGTCTGCCACTGATAACTTTGAGTTGGCTAGCGTAATAGCTTAGCACGAAATTCTAAACAAACCAAGCCAATTGATATCTATTGATTAAGTTAAGAATTAGGCGGAAAAAATATTTAATAAATGTATTATAACGTCTTGTGGCACTTTTAGTTCCATTTATAATAACAAAATTGCTTAGTGCTCCCTATTTCAGTAGCAACAGCATTTTGTTTAAATTTCTCAATATAGGCATTAGCAGTTCTACTGTTTAATGTACAAACTGCGACTATGACTTTGTTAGAATTGATAATCATTCATGTGTCAGTGCGCCATTTGCTGACCCTGCTAAGATATGGTTGCATCTTGCGTTTGATTTCAGCTGTGCTATGGTATCTTATGGCTGTTATCATCTAGAATGTGAAAGGACTATGAATATGGGCTAGATTCATCATGTAGATGTTAAAGAATAGTGATTTTTTAGACACAATGGTATCGATGATGATCAAATTTTATTCTCAACTTCCATACTTGATGATGTATAATCTAGTAGTTGAAGCAACTATAACTAACCTTTTACATCTTATATCGTTGCACATTCTGAGAATTTTATTAGTAATAATGAACAAATACACATTTCTCAAAAATAAAGCTTCTGTCAAGGTTTCTGACTAACTTCAAAACTTTCTCATATATCAACTATAAATTCAGCAGCGTTGATTCAAGTTAATGTTCCATTACAATAACCACGTAATTATGAGGTTATCAGTGGTTCAGACTGACAACCTGTTCTCAGTGAAGTTTTGAAAGTCAATGATTTGACAACCTTTAAAATTAGAAAAGCATTTCACTGACTTTAATAAACGTTTTGGTAAAGACAGCAGTTTATGTTCCAGAGATTCCACCCATTGATAATGCAGTATAAACTGCAATAGGTAAGCTTCGGTAAGATTCTTGAAAAAAAAAAGACATTCCTACACTCTTTGAACTGCAGTGCAATCTCTAGATGTACTTATTGATCTGTCTTCCATACCCATACATATTTGTTGTGTGGATAGAGACTACTATAGTTTGAACTTCTCAAACATGTCACCGTGGTCTCATTGGTTAATATAACTGCCCTTAAACACCTCGCTTTGGCCCTTCAAAAGCTGCACGCCTGTGGAGAAAACGGGCTCTGTCCGATGCAATTCCTGGGTCCTCCATGTTTGCCTGGTTTCATGCTTTCCTCAATATTACTGTTTCATCAGTATAGAATGTTTCTCTTACAAAAGTTTTACGGTGACAGTGCACTGTTGTGCAAAAACTCTTGAAGATATAAACACTGGAACCTATGCCATAACTGGTAACTAAGCATCTTTGTTCTGTTTATATCCTCTAGTGATAGAATGTGTCAAAGTATTCTCCTTACTTCTTAATCTGTCAACATACTAGTATATTTGGTACTATCTGTGGTGTTATTGCCATTTGCAAGTCGTGAATAGTGGAAGGAAATATCTATATTATAGAATTTTTATTTTCATGTTGCTGGTAATTCTTATTAGCAACAGTATAAATAGAAACACAGCATTGACATAGGTAACAAGAATGTTTTCTAAAAGTATGAATAGATTTTCAGGAAATTTATGCTAGAAGGAATTACAAGTTTTATTCTAGCGTCATTAGTAGGACAAAGCTATACAAATATGATAAATGTTACGTAGTGTGTTAAATTTTATACAAATATTATTAACAATTGTAAGAATCATTATCGTGCGTCTTGTGTGATATAAACCAACATTATCCAACTAGCTGCTTACAGCTGTGTTTATCTGGCCATAACCCTCAAAACATAACATGTACAAATTTAACTTTATGCATTAAATTTTACTTGAAAATAAACTTTCAATTAGACAACATCATAACGTTATGGCCCTCCAATGTTTCTAATCTCAACAGTCCCTAGGCAAAATTTTGAGTCTGTTATTTAAATGAAAAACATTGTAGTGTAATAGTATCATTTTGTTAAACTTTATCATGCGTCATGTATTGTTATTTAAATAACTCATATGAAGTCTTCGATGTTGAGACATACACGTTTTTTTAATTTATTGTTGTGTTAAATACTAAAATAAATTTAAGTAATGTGGTGTGTATTTGTTCTTCCTGGCCCTTTTGTGATAATAGCGAACTTTATATTTGCCGATTAAATTGCATTGTAATGCTTACTTTTTTTCTACTTTTAACAGTTGGTTACCTATTGATTTATTTTTACTTGAAATCTCCTTATTGATAGGAAATACGCTTGTTGTAATAAAATCTCAATTTAGCTTTCCGGATTTCGCTGATTTTGTTCTAAGGTGTTGATTAATAATTTCCAACACTGCTCGTCTATTCTACATACGTTAGGTAGAATATATTTAAACTATTTTGGAGTTACAGTCTATGTTACCATGCCAGATCATGTGCTTTCTGATGACGGTGTATCTTGACTTAAGCTCTGCAGCATACTTTTCATTGAAAAGGCTATGTTGTAATTTTGTCAAATATAAAGACTTGGGTAGGTGGTTAGGAAATTTGATTCACAATCTGGGTCGCGGATTTGAATTCCCGTCCCACAAAACATGCTCGCCCCTTTTAGTGAGATTATTTATTGTGTTCTTAAATTATTTAACTTTTGGTGAATCGTTTGTTTGTTTATTTTGAACTTCGCGCAAAGCTACCTGCGCTAACAGTACCTAATTTAACAGTGTAAGTCTAAAGAGAAGGCAGCTAATCATCACCACCAACCACCAACACTTGGGCTACTCTTTTTACCAACGAATAGTAGGATTGACCGTAATTTATAATGCCCCCACGGCTGAAAGGACATGCATGTTTACTGTGACAGATATTAGAACCTGCCACTTTCAGATTATGAATCGAGTGCCCTAGCTTTCCTGCGATGGGCCTTGTATTGTGAACAGTTTTAATATATTTAATAATGTCCATAAAACCTAAAATAAAATTAAACTCTAAAATTATCTAACAGCATGTAAAACACACTGTACATTCTTAAGATGAAAATGAATCAAGAGATTGAAATAATACAATTTTATTAAGTGCCTATAGGTTTTAATTTCATTTAGAATTATTTTGTTTGAAATTTAATTATAACGATAACAAAATATTTGGTTATTTTTAAACTAATCTAAATCATAAATATCAATCTTATAAGTTTTTTTTTTCTCGTTATCCAGAATTACTCGAATTCCACAACACAGAAATGTGTTAATTGCATTATAGATAATGTCAGGATCAACTGTGTTTGTGTACAAAAAATGAAAATCCACGTTACACTGGAAGACATAAACTCATATAGTGAACATTCACGCACAAACCAGAAATCACAATGTAAAGTTTTACCACAAGAGAATAAATGTGTTTCAATTAAAAGTAAGTTACAATTCCAGATAAAAGAATATATTATATTCAACTCATCGTTTTAGTTACAAGCCTTCATCAAGGGTTAGTCTACGAAAAAAAAAAATTACAGTGAGATGTATTTAAATAATGACACGTTAACACTGAAAGAACAAATATAAAACAATTTATATATACATAATACGTTATAGTGAGTGTAATATAATGGAAGTATACCCATTCTTTTCTCCTTGTATTCAAAATAAATCATAAACCAATAAGTTAGATAGCGTAGTTTTAAAATAAAAAACCTAATTATGTTTGTTTGTTTTGAATTTTTCGCTAAGCTACTCAAGGGCTATCTGCGCTAGCTGTCCCTAATTAAACAGTGTAAGACTAGAGGGAAGGCAACTAGTCATCACCACCTACCGCCAACTCATGGGCTACTCTTTTACCAACGAATAGTGAGATTTTCCGTCACATTATAATGCCCCAACGGCTGAAAGGGCGAACATAGTTGGTTCGACGGGGATTCGAACCCGTAACCCTCAGATTACGAGTCGAACGCTTTCACCCATCTGGCCATTCCGGGCCCACTTGTGTTTAGCGAAACGCTCATAAACTTGTTTCTCTTCTTATAAATGTAAATGGATTCATAGATCATACAACTGATTCCATAAGTCATGTTTGTCACTGCTATATCCTATCCTGATATATATCATTGTTACACGATTTTGCACTCTTATATGGAAGATGGCTTTTGCTCGTCGTTATTTTTTTATGAGGATAATCTCTGATGAAAGTGTTTAAAAAAGTCATTGGTTGGATAATATACAGGCTTTTTAATCTAGTATCTTATATAAAATAAAGGAATAATATTTCATTCCGAAATATTTAAAAAAATCTTAGAGGAAGATGTTGAGTAAAATGTTGACTAAAATGCGGCTATTGGATTTTAATACAACAGAAAGTTAACAGTTACTGTGTTGTTGCTGCTTACGTGGATTAAAACTATTAAGATGTCCCGGATGATATTGTCTTCTAACCATTTGTACGTTCTGAAGAAGAAAGAGTTTCTTTGTTCGTTAAGTCAGAGTGAACCCTAATAGAAAAGCTGTTGTCTCCCTTGTATGTTTCATGACGTAAAAGCTGTAGTAGTAAAAGGTTGTATCCCACTGCTATTTATGTGTGTTACATTAATTTTCTTTGTGTCTTTAAAAACCTTAACACACTAACATGCTATAAATTTACATATCAGGTGCTTTGGTTTTAGAAGAAATGAGACCACAAAATTATATAACGACCCATAGTAGATATTTTTTTCAGAAAATATGTGAAAATAAGGACAAGAAATTTTACTATATTTGTTAATCAAGAATCTTCTACGTTGAGCAGTAAAGAGTTATATATGTGCAGAAGCACAAGATACTCCACAATAAGTCATCATTCAGGTCTTTAGTATCGACTATAATTATACGCTATATTGTAATTCTGTTGTGTAACTGCAATAACAAGGTATACTTGTTATAGAAAGCAGTCTTTCAAACGTGTAGTAAAGACTACTAAAAATTTTTTTATGAAATTTATTCAATACCATAAAAGTAGTTATTCTAGTATGGTTCCAACAGGTGTACCGTATTATCGGCACTTGTGTAATATTTAAAATTACAATAAAGAATTAAAAAGAACATTTACAATTAACACAGTTTACAATTTTATTGAAGCCTCGTGGCTTCTACTGTAAAATGACATACTACAAGTGTGTTATCTTCTACGTCATCTTCAAGAGTTACAATGCGTTACAAGACATATTTTATACTTTCACCCATTGTCGCATTGCTTCACTGATGTTCGCATCTGTCAACTATTTTTCTTATACATATCACGCCATATATCAACATATTGACTTGCAGTTCATTCATCTCTACTTAAAACTTCTTGTTTTTATGTTTCATTATTTCTAATATTTAATGTTATAACACCACGAAGCTGAACTAAAATTAAAGATTTCCCCATAATAGTGAATGTTGTGTAATTTTTACAAACTCGACTACAGCTGATGTTTTTATTTTATTATTTCTTATGTAACCTTTATGTTGTTACAATCTGTGTTTTATTATTTCTTTTAGTTTGCCCAATATAATTACTATTACATTTACATTCTATTTTGTAAATGCCTGTTTTATCCATTAATTTTATTTTGTCTTTAGCATTCTCTATCGTATCTTTTACTTTACTTACTGGTTTGAAGATAGGATAAAAATTATAATACTTTATATGATTAACTTGTTAAATCTGGAACACAAGGTAAACGTAAAGTTTGTTTTTTTTTTTGTTTTTTTTCATAAATAGATCTTAATGTGGTATTTTTATCTGTATTTTAACCTTTCTTAAATATCTTCAATGCTTTGTCTACTATATTTGGTGCAAACATTCTTTTAGTAGTTATGTACCTAATTGATAATAATTCGTTATTTAAATCTTTCTGTCTTGAATATGTATTTAAAGTTTGATAAACATATATGTAAAATGCAAAAAATTTTTTTTGTTTTTATATCACATAATTCTTTGTGTGGTGGCATAGTAATAGCAAATGGTTTGTGGAAACTGATATTTCAAAGTTACCTACTGTTTCTTTTCTAACTAGTGCAATATTAAACTACAAGATTCTTATAGTTATTTAAATAGTAAAATATCATCGATTCAATCTACGTGTGAAAATGAAGAAAGTAATAACATCAATTTTTAACCGTACTAGTTATATCCTAATCCCGTATTATACATAAAGAGCAAAGTGCGTCGCAACATCAGTATTATAGTATTTTTATTTGACTATTAAGTAAATCCAAGTGAGCGATATATTTTAACATCGGTACAAAGGCACAAATCATAATGTTATGTAGCAAGGTACGTTTCAACGTTAATACCAAGGAACCTGAATATTATGCAACACACAAAGTGCAACATATATTTTGACAGTAAAACCAAGGACCTATAATATTACGTGACACACAAGATTTTCGTCGTATCAGTACTAAGGAGTCTAAAGCACTTGAAGAAAGGAAGGTATAAAGTATACTAAAATCTTGTTGCCAAAGGAATTCTATTCGCATCAGGTGAATAATGTAAAAAGTACGCCTAGAGATCAAACACTAAAAATATTTCTACAAATTAATTTTTCGTAATTTTATCTTCAGAATACTATAAAGCTTCAGCAAATCACGGTCTTAATATTATTTTGTTTTACATTTAAAAAGTGATAAATAATAATGATTAAATGATATCTTTCTGTTTTGTAGTACATAATGTAATGTAAACTATATACATGAGCTGCTATATTTGTTATGAAGAGTCAAAAAGTTTACACTGCAAATTTTGTCATTTGTCGCAGCAATAAGAAATATAATTTAGGATGTTTTATTACTAGTATCTATTTATATTGCTCTGTTTGTTTTTTGTGTGTTTTGAATTTTCGCGCAAAGCTTCTCGAGGGCAATCTGTGCTAGCCTCTATATTGCTCTTTTATTTTATGAAAATTCATTAAATTATATATTTTCTATTTCACTATTAAAACAACTTGTGGAACATTTTTTAAAGACAGGAAGCATGAAGACTTGCTATGAATATTTTTCTATAGATAAGTAATGATTAATTGTAGTGTGATCATCAAAAGAAATATATAGTAATGCAATCTCTTTATTTCTTTTGCACTTTTTCGTAGTAACTGATTAAACGTTATTGAAAGCTGCTATTGTTGGTTATGTGAAGATATTTAATTACATACATACACATTTTCTAGATTGTCTGTTGTTTTTTACTTGATCACTTTTTAAACCTATTAGTGTTTAGATTCCATTTTCTCTAGTTGTAGTAAAGTAATTCGTCGCTTACAAAGTTGGATGTGTATTTAGTAATCGACCTCCAGATGAATACGCAGCTAGCAACTTTTCATGTTCTGCCATTTTGTAGCTGCTTTGTTTAACGTTGGTCATTGTGCGTGGTGAAACATGTTTTTATAATGAATTATCAGCTAAGCTACAAACTTGTTTGTTTGTTTATTTGTTTTTGAATTTCGCACAAAGCTACTCGAGGGCTATCTGTGCTAGCCGTCCCTAATTTAGTAGTGTAAGACAAAGGGAAGGCAGCTAGTCATCACTACCCACCGCGAACTCTTGGGCTACTCTTTTACCAACGAAAAGTGGGATTAACCGTCACATTATAACGCCCCCACGGCTGGGAGTGCAAGCATGTTTGGCGCGACTCGGGCACGAACCCGCGACCCTCAGATTATGAAGCGAACGCCTTAACGCGCTAGGCCATGCCGGGCCCAGCTACAAACTCTAAGTGTTACAGAAAATAACTATTTCACAGACACCGATTAAGTATCCATGTATCTTAATACACTAACATGATGTAAATGGATGCATTTTGTATGAACATTTATATATTTACTTCTCTTTGTGTAGGAACAAAGGAAGCTCTTATGTTCAATTGTTTAAACATTACTTTTTGTCATTTCAGTTGTATACATCTGCCATAGTTATAATTTTTCTTTGTGGCGACAACAGATACATTTCTTTATCATGTCAGTGGTGTGCTAAATTTAAACATTTTTCTATCTGACCCCTGATTTCCAGAAAAGGATGGCCGACAACTCGTAGGAAAACCTGCTCCTCCTCCCAAACCAGCTTCTCTTCAGTACACTACAGTAGAATCCAGACATCTTCTTCCTGTAAAAGGTAGTTTTGTACAAATGGATATTGTTGTGTTTAATAATTTTTCTTATATTAACTCTATATAAGTTTAATTAGCTTATCTTTAAATTCTTAACTAAGTCCAATGAATCATAAATATTTTATATGTATTTTTATGTGCTATTTTTAAGTATTTGGTACCAATTTTACCTCGTTATTAATTAATGTTGTTATAGCGGCATAGCGTAACATATTGTCAACTCTTTACTTTGGGTGTGCGTAGTTTATAAACTATGTTCAATGCATTATGGCTGTAATAAGATTAACGGTAAAATCCCACTATTTAAATAGATCAGTCACAGAGTTCGCGATTGGTGCTTTTAAATAGATGCCTTCTGTTTAGTCTATAAGATAAAATGAAGGAGGACTAGTGTAGATAACCCTTGAGTAGCTGTGCAAGAATAATTGAAACAAGAAGAAAAAGAAGTACTACAACTACTGGTGTTAATTAACAGACGAAAAGAGTTTATGTAGAATTTTAGTGAAGATTATTTATTGTTTTCTTAAACTATTTTACGTTTTGTGAATCGTTTGAATTTCGCGCAAAGTTAAACGAGGGATATCTGCGTTAGCCATCCCTAATTTAGCAGTGTAAGACAAAAGTGAAGACAGATAGCCTTCACCACTCACCGCCAACTTTTGGGCTACTCTTTTACCAATGAATAGTGGGATTGGCCATAAATTTATAAAGCTTCCAAGCCTGATAGGTCGAACATGTTTGACAAGACGGAAATTTGAACCCATATCCTCAGACTCGAGTGTCCTAACCACCTGGCCATGCTAGGACTTTGTGGACGGTGTTATTAAGGTATAGTAAAATTGTCATTTTTAAGATTCACACAAGCACGGAATGAACAAACACGTGTGCCTATCATAGAACTGTCTCCAAACGTGTATACAACGGTATTTAGTAAGTTACATTCTTAATATTTCCAGTGGGTTTTTTTTCGATTTGGTCCTATATTCATACATTATTTGTAGAATAAAATAATGTTATTTAACTAAATATATATGATACAATACAAAAAGTCGCAAGATATTTACGGCTGTATAAAATACCAAAAATGCAGTATTGAATAATAACGACAATGTAATTTTGAACTAACTTGATTAACGAATGAATAATATACTAACATTTTGTGTAAAGAAGTGAAAGAATCGATAAGATCGATTTATCTAAATGAGTGAATAATTTTGTGTTCCACGTTTTTGACCTAGAAATGATGCTAGAGTTGTTTTTTCATGCAGTTTGATTAGATATTCAAAATAATATATGTTAACTATTAGATATTCTATGGATGATATGTTACACTATTAGATATTCTATGGATGATATGTTACACTATTAGATATTCTTTAGAACACATGGTAAACTATTATTTATTCTACAGAATAGATGTTAAACCATTAGATAGTCTATAGAATATATGCTACACTATTAAGTATTCTATAGAATATATGTTACACTATTATATATTCTACAGAATATATGATACACTATTAGGTATTCTGTAGATATATGTTACACTATTAGATATTCCGTATAATATGTGTGAAACTATTATATATTTTATAAAATATATGTTAAACCATTAGTCTTTCTATAACAAGACGTTTTTACATTTCACACATATTTCTAATTATTATGTCTTTATCCTAAAATGAGAAATTTTGTCCAACCACATACTGATAAACTAAACGTCCACTCTATAAACAACTCATGCATATTGCGTCCGACTGTGACTGTTTTGAATAACAAAAATTCATGATTTTTTTTATATATAGATGCCACAGACTAAAATGTTAAATTGTCATGGCGTTTATAACATGAGATAAAAAGTATATATGTATATATTCAACATTTGATAACTATACATATGTGTGTGTGTGTATACATCAAACTATGAAAGGCTAATCTAAGAAAATTTCTATTTTAACCACAAAAAACATTATGATACAATTGTTCCTCAGTTTTATAATATCTTCGGATGTAGACTTAAGTCACGTAATATTATGCAGTATTAATTCTGTTAAACTATTTACTTTATTGGCACAAACACAGTTTACCCATATACAATAATAATTTTGTTTTTTGTTATAACGTAGAGATGTTTCCTTCAGAAAAAAAAATGTTTTATTCTTGTAAAATGCACTCGATGAATAACAGCATATTATTCGTTAATATTAAAACATAATCCTTGAAGTGCAAATAATTTGTAGTGCTTATTGTAACAGTGACTATGAGTTGAACTTCGATTTCCAGATCTTCAGTACAGTCCAGAATTGTACAACCAGCTGCGATATCTGAAGAAGCAAACGAAGGACTTACGTACAGAGGTTCGAAATCTCAAAAGAATGGCTCAAGCTCAGGCTGTTACAGCACGTGAAAGTGTTCGAGAAACCTGTGTCAGAATCAAGGTCATGGAATGTTAAAGTACTTAAACTGTGTCGTAGATTAAAACACGCATTTACTTTATATGTGAACGGAAGTTTTAGTTACGACGTAAACTCAGACTTGCACAAACTAAACATTTATTGTGTGAAAATATGAAATAAATCATGGACCTATAATAATGTTTCATGTGAAATTAGCACCGAAACCATTTTTAATTTATTAAGAAGAAAATTAAATCTGTACATATTTAAAACAAACTTGAGTTAATATGCTAACTTATTATTTTTCGTAATTTTACGACAGAATAACAGAAACTTATACACGCAGAGTCTCTCCATGATTTAAAAAAAGAATAATTTAGTGAGAAACATAACATCAATGGTTTTCACCTTACATTTTAATTTAGGACATGTTAATTGCTGCCCATGGAATGGAAAATAAGGTGTGTGGTGATAGAATTCGGGTAGCTAAAGACGAAGAAGTATACCATCAAGATGTAGCACGGCTGGAGAATGATTTGTCGTGAGCTTCCCATTTATTTTTTGCTTAAATGAATAGTTTTATATGATTTAACTTAAATATATAATTTATTCTAACTTTATAATCGAGAATACTAATCTTGATAATAAAAAACAATACTTTAATTATTTGATAAGGTAGCTGGCATAATTTCAATATTAATATACCAAAACCTACATGGAAACTGTGAGAACCTCTATAGATCAGTTCTTAAAAAGCAGTTTGGAATAACAACTATTTAAAGCCTATACAAACTACCAAGTAACAAAATCTACTTGGGACCTATAAGAACTGGTATGAATAAAAACCTACATAGACAAAAACGAAAAGTAAAATTTAGTAAGCAACAAATACTACCTTGAAGCTAAATGAACTGTCATGTTGCTAATCATACCTTGAACCTATATCAGTCTTTTTGTAATAAAACTATCGTAAACCTACAAAAACCAAGATGTAATAAGTTCTACCATTAACCTGTTAGAACCAGACTGTAATAAAGCCTTCCTGGAACCCATGAAAACGAATATAGTAGAACAGTAGAACCTTAACATTAAGGGCATCCAAGTACCCTCTATAGCAAGGGGCTCTTAATATAAAAAACAAGCCACACAAAGTTGGATTCCATATTTACTGTATTAAATTAAAATAAAGTATTGAACAACATGAAAATGACCTAAGGAGGTCGAAACGTTGTTCTCTACGTTATTTTGACAAAAAGAGCTTCAACTGAAATAGTATAAATCACTGTTTTTTACGGGTGTTATTAAACAGTAATTTACAACTTTATCTTGAAATCTGTAGTTCGAAAAATTAAATTCTCTGTTAAAACACAAAGGAAGACCAACCACTACACATGAGTTCTATGGATAAGTGACAATAGCCTCCACATTATATGCTAAAACAATGTATATGTTTAGGAAGCTAGAAACAACAGTAGAAGAGTTGCGGGGCAATGTCATCAACAGGAAATGTCGTGTAAACATCAGCGACGTGGAATCAATGGCGTTAATCCTGAGTAGAGCAAGCAAAACAGTGGCAGATTTGAAAGGTAGCTCTTTTTATTTAATTAGTTCCATTCCAGTCTTATGAAAATACTTAAATTAACATCATAAATAATTTAAGCTTTCCTCATAAGAATTAGAAATAGTGTGTGAAATATATAAATCATAAATGTATTCCTAGTCTTACTTGCAACCAGTAGTTAAATATTACCCTAGATTATAATATTCACCACAGAGAGGAGTTTTTAACGAAAATTACTTTCATGAGCGTGTACACTGTAAATATTTCAAAGAAGAATTTCCAGTTACAGGACATATAAAAGTGTGATTATAATATAACAAGGAAGAGGCAAGTCTGAAGTCTCGTATAATTAGTGCTAAAAACTTACATTTACCCTGAAGTGAAATGCTTTTCAAACCTAATGCTTAACGAAAGAAAGAACAAATATGTATACATAAAAAAGGGTCAAGCTACCTGATAACAATGGATGAATATTTCCCAACGATGGTTGGAATACCTATACATTGATATTTCTAAAATCCTTAGTGCTAGTCATAAATCAACAGTTTACAAAACATGTTATTTATTTCTCATCAGTTGAAAATCGTTTGCTTACAATAATTACAACTAAATCAGCAAAAAACACGTACCAACAATTATTAATTTTCAGCAGTTACTTGATGCATTTTTATCATATGCCTTTCTCATGAGAAAAAATACGGAATACTTCCAGATATTTACAAATCATGTGACATATATAAATATTCTAGTCTGATATTTACCAAATTTTACTGATGTGTTACATGTACAATAATGGAATTAATTATGGAAGCACACAACCTATACATGTAAAGAAGTCAAAAGCAATGAGTAATCGAAACTAATAACTAAATGGTGAATTTGTTAGTTGTAAAACAAAACAAAAACCATTATCACACAATATAAAGTAAAATAGTAAATACGTTGTACAATATACTAGTATTTGTATGTGCTCCTTTTGCTTTACACGAAGCATTACTTTTTGTTCTCACGTTGTCATATAGTTTATCAATGTATAGTTGCAAAATATTGTTTCAAATGACATTTATTCATTCAAGTTGGGTAGCTCTTTTCTGACCTCCGAATTTTTACATTACCACATTTAATGCAGGCAAAAAAAATATTCATATTTGGATTATGTTTATAAGTGTTTCATCAACCTTTTTACTCTCAGGATATTGTTTCACCACATTTATTGTGTGCTTGGGATCATTGTCTAGCTGAAAAACCAATCTCCGCTTGATTAATCATGTTTCTGAGGGGATGACATAATGGATCAGAATTTGCCTTTACTTGGTAGCTGTCAGGGTACCATCATTTTTTTAACGATTACAGATAGCACTGGATAAGATGCAGCAGGAACATTTTACTGTTTTGCCACTATGAATATGATGCAATTTTCCTTCTCATTTTCAAACAAATTGACTGTCATTGACTGTTTCTGTAAAATTAAAACTTTCTTCGTCTATAAAGGATGCATTTCTCCATGATTGTTCATTCCACTGTTTATTTATGATGCTCATTTTAACCTTTTGGTTATTGCTTCTCTGCAACAGTTTCCTAGTAGCTACTACGTGTCCATCGAGGCCATTTTCTACAATTGGTATTTTAGAAAACATTCACATTTGTATTTACTGCAAGATCATCTATCTCATGAAAAACGTGCAAAACATACCTCTAGGTACACAACTTTACTTTTGGAGTGTCTGTGTTTTTTACTTTATTCACTTTCTTGTATACAGCTAATGAAACGGTTTCTTGTCGCAATGTAAGTTATCAGTACATGTTTGTACTCTGGTGCATTTTTTCAAACACGAAATTGTTGACATCACCCTAATAATTCTTTCACACTCTTTTTCTCACCATTTCTAAAATTATTTTAATATTATATATTGTAAAATTATTACATAATGACCAGCAGTTTCAACAACTGTAACGTTATTAAATCACAAAATGTACCTTGCTATTCATATTTTATTGGTTTTTCTTTAATTTTGCACAAAACTACTCGAGGGCTACTTGTGTTAACTATTCTTAATTTTGAAGTTATAGACTAAATGGTTGATTTAATACTCTGCTCTGCACATGGGCTCTTTTGACATTCTCTGCGAGTGCTCCCACAGTAGATTATCACTTTTCGCTCTCTTTTATGTGCTTACAGACAATATGTCATCACAAGTTGGGATGTTTTTGATACTAGTACTATTAGAGCAATATGTTGCACATTGAAATTCACTAGAGTGAATATTAATCTCTTTGTAACCCTTGAAGATCCACCAGTATACTTATGGCATGAATTATGTTATTATTCATTTTGGAGTAGATTATGAACAAGATGTTCTTGCTTATTTTAGAAAACGACTATTTTTATCAACTCTCGTAAATGCATGAAATGAAGGATATGCTTTGGCCTTGATGATTCCAAGAGTTGTCCATATCTTTATTTATCTTAATAAAATCTGATGGATGTCTCAGGGAGCAAGTGATCATAGTTGGCTATTGTAAGTATGAGAATATCTGCATCTGGAGAAAAGATGGCCAACTGTACATCATTAGAATTCCGATGCGATGTAAACACTGCTAGACATATCATCAAAGTAAAAATCCTTGTTGGACTTTGTATGACCAGAAAATGAGACAGTGAATAAAATTAGTGGATTTTTTACTGTAGTCGAAAGTCTTTTGCGCAAGTTAATCTGTCAAATCGCTTTCTGTTTGATTGTAAGATAAAAATGGGCCCAAACTTATGTGTCTGATGTTTGTATTGTCTGATACCTTGGTGTATAGGAACCTTTTCACGATGTCTCTTTTTTCTTTATTGTCAAGCTTTTCAGCAAATCTGGTTTGTGGATATCAAACACAAGAATAATCTCGTAAGAGGTTCTAGCTAGTTCGAGGAATTTAGCACTGTAGAATATAGTGTCTTTGGCAGTCTTCAATGTAGATATTTTGTTGTTAACTTCTGGATGAGGATCATCTCATCTAAAATTAAATGTTATGACTAGGTTGAGATGGGTCACCAAGATGCTCATGAAAATTTGGAAATCATACAACATCTTCAAGAATCTCCTCATATATGTTGTCCAGAATGTGAATTAACTTTTATTTGACAGTGTATGGTAGTATTGACCAGTCTGGTGCAAAAACGTGTTCTGGGTATCAAAGTAAACTCACTGTTACCATATGCTTGTTTCTGGTCAATTTCTCGGCCGAATTTAGCTGATACATCAGTCGTCCTTATATATCATTTATTTTTTTGAGGTCTATGATCTTGTTACAATTTTTTTTGTTACCAGTAAGGTAACGAAATTGTTCTCATTTACTAGTGGAGCAAAAATGTTGAAATCTACATTGATTCTCTCGGAAACATTCAACGTACAGTTCTGTCCAGTTTCATCAACACTGGAATATTGGCATGTATTGTCAGATTGTAGTCGATTTCCTTCATCATTGAAAGAGTTACCATTGTTAAAAATAGTTTTGCTTAGTTTGTCCACACATTAATGATTTCGTGTAATTGCACTTTTTGCAAGGTCATGATGTCCTTTATTCTTGCTTTAATTCAGGTTGAATTGATTGTGGAAATCATTAGCCATTCATGTAAATTCTAATTCTGCTAAGAAGAAATGTCATCTGGCGCTGGCGTTTACTACGATATCCATCAATTCAGAACGAACTTTCATTATTTGTTAAAATGTTCGCATAAGTGATCAGTACCAATGGAAACGAAACGAATACTGTAATCGGCATTGAAACTAACTTTAAAACTAAGGTTGATAGAGAGATAAAATAGGCTTATTGGATTGCTAATCTAAACAATGTTTAGCCCAGAAGAATAAACCTTGATCCTGTAATCAGTAATCTTCAATCACTGTTTTATTCTCTTCCGGAAAAATAACTTTTATTTATTTATTATTCCCATGTATTTTGTAACTTTAATGTTTACCCCTAATCTTTTTAATATTAACTATTTATTTCTAATAATTTTCCATGCCTTTCTTTATACACGAATCTGTTTAACACTTCTTTATCAATCATTCGCTATGTGCAACCTTTATTTTACTTCAACTTTAGCTTTTCTTTATCATTTTTAAAGAAAAACATTTATAACACCTTTTACAAAAAAAAAAAAACTTTCGTTTTCCATCATTTTGTACCGGAAATGAAAATTGAGAACAGTACGTTGGAAAATATACAAAAACACTTTCTGGAAGCTCAGGTGGCCTTCATGACGTCACTCAACTCCTTTATATATCACTCATTCAGTTACACCACCATTTCCAGTTTACTTCTGAAGAAAAGAGGTCTGTCCTTTGAAAGCGCTTGAGCTATTAGGTTTTATTGTTTTGCTCATTTCATATATTTATTTATTCATCGAAGCACAAACTCAATAATCACAGCACTGAACTAACTAACTGGCAAATAGTCTGAGAGTAAGTAATATCTACAGGAACTTCAGGTAGATTGACATTCTTGCGGTAAAGTCTTTCTGAAGCTAACGATTTTACCATGCTGTTGTCGAAGTGCATTCAAAGAGAATCATAGCGATTGATTTTTTTTACATTGAATAACCTATCATTTTAGATTCTGGTTTTCTGTACTTTGAGTTAGTTTACTGTATAGGAGCAATCAGATGACTGGAGAGTTATGAATGGCTGATAGTTGTGCTTGCGTCTTTGTGTTAATTTTTTCTTTTTAAGTTTCTATGTAGTGCTGTTTTATTGTGTGGTGCACAAACAGGTGTAACGTGGGTAAAATACGCTGATATGAGAAGAAAATGGATCGCAGCAGTAAAAGGAAAGGCTTATCACTTTAAAAAAAATATTTAACAGCCACATCATTTTACCTAGGTGAGCTAAAGGTGGTCATACTAGACTTAATATCATCATAGATATAAGAAAGTTAACAATAAAATTAATCGTATATAATTTCTTTAACATATATCTGTCACTGTAAACAACGGGATGAAATAAATCGTAAAGAAATAGCTTGAGTTTTTTGTAAATTATATACCAATATTTAATTAAGCAAGAGAATTAATTAGAAAGAAGAAAACACGCAAATCTTATTAAATATCAAATTTTAATAGTATACTATCAACATATTATTTATAGACTTAAACGTTTCGTTTAATTTTTCATAGAAATAAAACACTGTTACGAAACAGAACACATGATCAACTGTAAAACTTTCATACCTTATTAAAAGTTAAAACATTTGGTAAGTTTATCACAACTATTCTATTCTACAGATATAAAGTTGTGATTTTTAAAAATTTTATTTCGCAGATTTACTACTTAGTGATAATATAGCATATCAAATGAAAAAAAGGGCTAAGCCTATCATTAATAATTTAGTAAAAGGATTATTATTGACTAAAAATCTGACAATCGGGTATTAGTTGTAGTACATTGTCACTGTGTTTGTATCTAAACAAGCAGTACAACTCTAGTCTAGCACAGGCTACAGTGGTAGTGAAAAATATCATTGACGACACAAAAGTTATAACTCAAGTTTAGGATAATGTTTAATTAATGTGTAGTGTATTACTATAAATATACGTATTGACTGAGATTATTCTCCTGTATATATGTTTAGTTTAACTAAAATACAAGTAGATCTATCAAAACCATAAACTTTAATAAGTAGATTATAAGTTTTCACATAAATAAAATTGCTAGGTTGTTTTGTTTTAATACCAACCATATTATTTCTGTTTCGAAAAAGTTTGAAGA
The DNA here is from genome assembly GCF_004210375.1 of Tachypleus tridentatus. Classification (NCBI taxonomy): domain Eukaryota; kingdom Metazoa; phylum Arthropoda; class Merostomata; order Xiphosura; family Limulidae; genus Tachypleus; species Tachypleus tridentatus. Next base: position 83,361,900 of record NC_134830.1, read on the forward strand.
CATTAATTAAAACTTTGCTTAGCAAATTAAAGAATTGCACTCTAATATTCATGTAAGTGGGACATTATTCAATGGGTATTATATCATTTGAAAAACAAATGTAGTCATGCATCGACATACATACGCATTGAATATACAAATTTTACAGTGATAACAGTTAAATTTAGATGTTTATCTAACCAATCTATTACTGTAATTATATTATATGATAATTCAATGGCTTCTATCCAACTCACATGGGAGAAAATAATCTTTGCATATTATATTTTAGTACAAGCAAAACATGTATACATACGTATGAATCATCAGTTATATATCTCTGCTCTAGTTGTCTCTTCTTGGATGGTATTTCACTTACTTGATTATAACTTTAATTTATTCTCTTATCCTCTTACCAACTAAACGGCTTTTTTAAAGATGTACACTTACCTTTTTAGCATAATTTGTAAATCTTCATCTATTTAGTAATGCATTAATTGATCTTGTGCCAATGAATCTGTCATTTTAAGTGGATTAGTTGAATGAGATGATTGTGCAAGTATTTATACATCTTCAGCAAATTCAACTGAAGTCCTCATTCTTTCTTACTCTGCTCCTAAACTTCCGTTGTATGAAAACACTGTAAATCTCTTTCCTAAAACAACCTCTAATAATTCAAAATTTTTGTCTGATTTTGGAATGTTTCTTAATATCATTAACCCCCAGTGGCTCAGCGGTATGTCTGCGGACTTACAATGCTACAAACGGGGTTTCGATGCCCGTGGTGGGCAGAGCACAGATAACCCATTGAGTAGCTTTGTGCTTAATTCAAAACAATAATATCATTAAAGCCATTTTTTTCAAATGGTACAGAAATAAACAGCTGACTTTACACTATTCTATACAGTAATTTTAGAAATCATTTTCTATTGTGCCTGATATGCCTTCTATAGTGTTTTTATATTGTGTTGATGTTTCAGTTGCTGATGTTGTTGAACTAGCCATTTTATTGATAATGTAATGAGATCGTTTCGTAGGCGGAGTATTACATAAATGCCCTGCTCTTATAAGTGGCACAGAAGTTGTGATAACAGATGTAGATCAAATGGGCTCTACTATTTCATAATGCGTAGTTAATTGTATTCGAAATTGGAATTCTTAAGTAGGTAGAGAGAAAAATGGGGAAGGTTTCGTCTTTGCATTTGTCATATATAATTTCTAAATATTTTATTTGAGTGTGATGCTGGCTGCCCACTAGCAAATCGGTATGTGTGCGAACTCATACCACTTAAAACCGAGTTTCGATACCCGTGGCGGACACAGCACATATAGCCCATTGGGTAGCTTTGTGCTTAATTCTAAACGATCAGAAGGCTTTGGTGTTGTTTTGATTTTTGTTGAGATACCTTTGCACTTTGTTGTTTTTGTTGTTTTAATCTTCCTGTACATATCTGGTGGCTTATTCGAACATCATTCTGTATGTCTTTAATTATGTTGTTATAAACCTTCAACAGTATTCTATAAGTATTTCGATTTATATCTGTACATTTTCTATCATTTTTATTTTTTGCAAGTTCGTTTGGATTATTTTTTAAAACATAATAATACAAAGTTCATTTAACTTAAGTATAACAAAAACTTGCTTGGTAATTCCATATTTCTTCATTAAATTACATCCTATCTAGCTGATTTGTTTTATAAATGACTAAAATTGTTTTCTAATGACTGAAGAATGTTCCAGAAATGGAAAGTCATGCTCATCATGTAACATAATAATTCCTTCTGATTAAATATCTTGATGAAAAAAAATAGTTGATAACAATAAGTTATTGTACAATTAGTATAATGTAAAAATGCTTGAGATTATGTATTTCATTTATGTATATGTCAAATTGATACTTCATCTTTGTGTGTTTGTGTATTTTCTTGTAGCAAGGCCACATCGGGCTGTCTGCTGAGCCCACCATACATCATTTGTTACTTTCAAGATATTTTGGATAAAATTGGCACGTTGCAATCAACTAGAACTTAAACTGGTTTTATACGCCTTTTAAATTATGAAATTATTCGCATCCAAGAGAAATCTTCTTTGTAAGAATTATTATCTTGCAAACAATTGGATTTTTAGCAAATTTCGCTTTATAAGCTAAGAAGTAACATGGTATATGTACTTTAGAAAAGAGACTAATCATGTATATGGTTCTTCGACATTTTACTATAAATAACGGATTTCCAACAACAACAAAAATCCTGTGCTCGATTTCTCGTTGTGCAAATAGCCCAATGTGGCTTTGCTCTACAACAAACAAATAATGCAATTTAATTTAATATTTACCAGCAATTACTTGGAGCATGTTTTTAAAGGTATGTCTAACCAATAATGAAACATATATTCCAACAATATATTTTGAAATCACGTTACTTCAGAAATTTTATTTTACTTTTCTACGTGTCAAAAACATAGTTTTTATCATTTTAGTAATACTTTTTGCTGATAATCTTTCTATAGGAAGGTTTCCAACTTTACAAGAAAATCTAAAGGCTGTGATGTCTGCTGAAATGGAAGTAGTTGTTAAAGAAGAGAAGTAAGGATATGTTATACCTTCACTTAAGATTTTGATGTGAAACTGTTCACAATATTATTTTAAGATATTTATTTGCATTTCTGAAACGCTCGCATTTACAGATTTTTAAATATTTCTCACATAATATTTAATGAGTCTTTATCTTGAAACTTTTAATTACAATATTCTAGAGAATAAAATAAATAAATAAAAATATAACTCTGTGTTAGTAATGTTCATTTGGTTTCAGGAATTCTAAAATAATCTCAGAAGAAACTAAATGAATTTAAATGTGCTCCACAATTTTGTTTTCTGTTTCATATTAACAAAACTTAAATATTATTTTTTATTGCAAAATATTATATCTAAGTCTGTTTCTTTTTATTGTGACGATTAAAATTATTAGAGTTCTACAATGATTTCATGGTAGTAAATGATTCAATATACAGTTATTTAATAGAGATAAAAACTTCATTTTAGATTTTTAAAGGATGAACCAGAACGTTTAGAGAATGCTCTCAGACGTTGCAAGAAGTTGACTGGAACCTTAGTAACATTGAAACGGTAAGGAAATTCACATTTCTATTTTTTAATTTTAATACAATTCCACTAATATTATTTAATAATATATTTCCATAATGTCTTTGATGTTTTAACTCAATAGTGATAATTCTTAAGAGTAAATGGTAGTTTAAAATGTCATTGGATGTCTCATTCCTGTATATTACATACAATATTGAATTATAAAAATAAACAAACGGAAAAGAAACTTAAATATAGAGTATCAAAGATCATTATAACTTTAATCAGGTTATACTATGTGTTTATACCTATTGCTTAGAACCTTCCTCGAAATAAAACAATGGTAAATGATAATAATACTTGATTATGTTGGGAAAAAAACAACTAATCCCGTCATGGCCAGGTGGGTTAAGGCGTTCAACTCGTAATCCGAGGGTCGCGGGTTAGAATCCCCGTCGCACCAAACATGCTCGCCCTTTCAGCCGTGGGGTCGTTATAATGTGGTGGTCAATCCCACTATTCGTTGGTAAAAGAGTAGCCCAAGAGTTGGCAGTGGGTGGTGATAACTAGCTGCCTTCCCTCTAGTCTTACACTGCTAAATTAGGGACGGCTAGCGCAGATAGCCCTCTAGTAGTTTTGCGCGAAATTCAAAAACAAACAAACAAAAACCAAGTGATTCTGAGCAAGTTGATGATTATTATTATACACATGTACTCAGAACATTTCTATCGCATCTATGTTTTGCGTTATTTCAATATCTCAATATTTATTGCCTCGATAAATGTTTTGACACGGCTTTACTAGGTATTGAAAAAACCTTTTGTGAATGAACGACATTTTGACAAGATTTTATCGTCTTTAGGTACCCGAGGATTACAAAATATTGTCAAAGTGTTGTATGTTTACACAAACACGTCGTCTCAGAAATTTTGTTTTCTAAAATAAGATAAAAAAGGTCGTTCGTTATCAAATTTATCGGTACTATGTGAAATACTATGCAATCTACTCAGTACAATAGATTTTACTACGAAATTAAGTTTACTTGTAGATACAAAACTTCATTTGTTTCTTTTAATCATTTAATTATAGTTCTATAAACATACATTATTGTTATATTTTTAGAAAATTATTTGAATCCTAGCTACCTACAGTTCAAGTAAAGTATAAAAGTGCAAAGATCACTCAAATAATTTATGCTACATTTGTAGAAAATATATTACAGTTTTGCGAAGGAAAAATATCACACACATTATAAAGATTGCATACTACCACTGTTTTGGATGTAAAATTGGTAACCAAGAAAAACACTGGGTTCCATACATGTATTGTATAGTATGCAATATTTTGGTATACAAAGTGTCTGAAAAGAAGGTAGCAAATATGCCATTTTCAGTTCTCACAATATGGCATAAGCCCAAAGACCGTTTAGCTGATTGTTGGTTTCCCATGACTAGATTTTCTGGATATGTAGACAAAACTGAACAATGCATTTAATATCCAAATATTGTATCTGCCATGAAACCAATACCTCATGAGAATAGTTTTTGAATACCACACCCACCGACAAATTGGAAAACAGGAGAGTTATCCTGCAAAGAATATAATGAATCATCTTGATCCTCTTCATATAGTAATTCTTTTTCTGTGGTACCTCAACATAAGTTGCCTCATCTGGTCACACAAGAAGAACTAAATGATGTGATTTGTGATTTGTCTTTATCAAAGCAGTATGGGGGATTTCTTGGCTCTCGTTTATGGTAATATAATTTATTATCTTCTGGAAGAGGAATTTTAATTTACCAAAGTCACCATCATAGAGTTGTTTCTCACTACAACGTGCAACGCAGTTAATGTTTCTGTACAAATGTCAATGCACTAAGTGGTAAATTAGGTACTAAACATCATCCTCAAGATTGGAAACTTTTAATTGACTCATCTAAAATTAGTGTGGAAGATGTATTTTTACACAATAAAAGTTTCAAACCGTCGATTTTTGTTGCTTAAACCGCAAAAGTGAAAGAAATTTATCAAAACATACAGATTATACTTGAGGCCGTCAAAAGTAGTCACCATAGGTGAAATGCATGTTGTGATCTAAAAGTTACTGTACTCCTGCTAGGCCTGCAGAGTAGGTATACCAAACATAGTTCCTTTTGGTATCTCTGGAATAGCCAAGATGATAAAAAAACCATTTCAAAAAGGAGTAACCATTGACAGAGAATTACATATCAGGGAAACAGAATATTTCGTATCAACCTTTAGTGAATCCTCAAAGTATGATTCTGCTACCCCACTTCATATTAAGCTGGGGCTCAGGAAGAAGGAATAATGAAATATGGTAATGGTTACGTATATCTGTCTTTCAAGTTTCCAAAAAAAAGAGAAACGAGATTTGGGAAGTGTTGATGGATGATGATTTTGAAACATTACTTAATCTGAAAGAACTTGCTATCTGAAAATAATTCAGATAGGTTGTAAAATTTTCTTAGGAAGTCACAATGATGAAAACTATGCTGTGATGATTGATGATATGTTCCAGAACTACAGGAAAATGTGGTTTGGGATATCACTAAAAATGCTCTTCTTACACTCCTATTTAGATTTCTTGCCAGATGATTTAGGTGCATTGAGTAATGAGCATGGTAAGCGCTTGCACCAAGATATTTCTATAATGGAAGAGCGATATCAAGGATGACGGGAGATTTCTTAGTCTTTATAACGTGAAATATAGAACATATACAAAAAGTTCAACAAGTCGGGCAAACACTCCGTAACAAAAATATGATTCTATGAAAGTTTTGAAAGTAGTCTGAATGTATTTTCAGTATACAATATTATTTTACTTATGTTCCTTTCAACTGCTATTGCTATTATTCATTGTTTGTGATCATTTTAAATGTAATTTTCAATGAATAAATAAAGCTATTATAGAAAAATTGTTATTTTCATAGTGTATAAGAATATTTTGAAAACATCTGTTTTGATTCGAACACCAGAGGCAATCAGTATCTTCAACATTATTTTTAGTATGAGCATCGTGAAGTCATTTAGAAATGTTCTTCCTGCCTAGTGTTATCTACCATAAAACCATTATAGTATTAAAGTACATATTCTCTTAAAACTTATATAATGTTAAGTTTAAGATTTAGAATGTGCACAAAATGAGAATGAGAGATCATTACGAAGGGTAACAAAGTTTTAAAAATTTGAAAACATTTTCTTTCCAGACTTGCATCCGTTCAAGAACAACGACACATTGGCGTCCAGTCATTGCCAGAGAAGCCCCAGTCAACTGATAAAGCCCATTCTGATGGAGAAGCTCATACTGCTAAAGTAAACTTTTTATACTGCACCATTTGTTCAATCTTTTGCTGAGCTCGTGTTGTTTCAAACAATCAATTGTCGGCTCAAGTTGTAGAAATCATAAATCCAACTGATTCAAAACAAACAACTTACTGCTTGAGCTAACAGTAATTCGTATTTATCAGCTAAATCAAATCGTTTAGAATTTCATTTAACTAAAAAAATATTGCATTGTCTTTTATATCATCACAGTGCGAAATAGAAAACAGTTGTACAAAAACAGGACTAATTTAATTTATATTATTCTTTTCTGAAACTAAAAACATATTAAATAATGGACCTAGCGGATTACTGCGCTACTAATTTTATTCATTCTCTCTGGTAAACATCTAACATCTAAGACAGTTTTGATCATTTAACGTGACAGGAGGGAAGTCAAGTGACAGAATAGGCTTTACGCTTTTTTTTTTAAATTTGTAATTCTGCTGAAGAAAAAAATATGTTATTTCAGACAGTAATATTTACTTCCTACACAAATCACGCCTGTTCGTAAACGACTTAAGAATGTATCTAAATGTATACATGAAAGACCTTAGCAAGTTTTAATTGTACCAGTTATTGTAAGCTAAAAACTAAGGTACAGAGAGTTATTTCTCCGTGGGGAGACTGAAGTCTGCCTTCAAGGGTCATATGTTTTAATCACTCATGTAGTTTTAATAGTGTATTTCTGTCAGCCAGTCATTAAGTAAACACTAAAATAACGTTTGAATTTGTACTATTGTGACATCAGCAAAACGTGCGCATGCCATGATATACGCGGAGAATTATGTACTTTGTAAACTACAATACAGCATCATATATGAAGTTGAAAACAGGAAACAAGAAATATTTCTTACTTTAAATTTTAGTTTTATTTATTCTTGAAACAGAACACTTTTGGAGACCCTATAACAGTGCTTCTATTTATTATATAGCTAGACTCTTGAATATCAAATATGCTTAGAGTCGTTTGTGAAATCTGGTTACTCACCAACTTAAACACCATGTCTAAAACTGAATCGCTATTTTGTACCCACGATCGAATTGTTTTTCTGCAAAGATTGGGCGTATTACACAATGTAACACAATTTTTTTTCTGGAAAGTATGTGTTATTTTTATTTGCTTATGTTGTAAAAGTACAGAAAATGACCATCATTCCCTTCAAACTTTGCTTTTGTAACTTGGATAATGAAATTTAAAATTAACCTATTTTCTGTGTAAAAACGGGCAAATTTGCACATTTTCATTTACACAAGTTGTGAATAAAACAACATACGAATCAAGATTTACATCTTTAGAAGCGAGTAGTTTTTCAAGATTTGCGACTGTAATGTAAATCACTTTCACGTATCAGCCCCCAAATATAGTCTTCCATCATGTTTTCGTTATACGCACCTTGGTAGCGGCGTTTAACGTCCAGTATATCTTAATGGAAGCGCTCGCCTTGTTCCTCTGCGTATGCTCCTATATTCTCCTTGAATTTATCAAGATGAGCGTCAAGATATGGATTTTCAGGAACATCCTGCAGCCTATTTGGCCGTAGTTCTTCACCAGAGCCTCAACCAGTTTCACATAATTTTTGGCCTTGTGATTGCCCAAGAAGCCCCAAACCACCGCGACAAAGCTGCTCTAAGCTTTTTTTCCTTCCTACTGAGCTTCTTGGGGAATTCTGTGCACTCTTTATTCTTTATTTGTGGTCCATCGAAGACATCAGCTTTGACCTTTGCCTCAGACAGCCTAGGGAAGAAGTCTCAAAGGTACTTGAAGGCTGCAGACTTCTCATCAAGAGCTGTGACAAAATGTTTCGTAAGACCCAATTTTATGTGCAATGGTAGTAACAACACCTTCTGGAGGTCCACCAGTGGCTTCCACTTGATATCGTGTCTCCCCACAGAGAACTCGGTCCGTTCCAGCTAGTGCTACCTGTTGTAGTGCGCTGCGGTGTTTCTGCTGTCCCATAGGCAAAAATAACAGGGTAACTTGGTAATGCCTCCTTGGTGACCCATCAAGAATGCCTCCATTTTGAAGTCTCTGATAACCTCCCAGCCATACTCATCATACTTCAAGGCTTCTAGCAAAGTCTTGACGCTGTTGTATTCCTCTTTGAGGTGCACCGAATGAGCTAGGGGAAGAGACAGATACTAATTCCCGTTATAGAGCAGCACAGTTTTGAGGCTTCTGGATGAGCTGTTTATGAAGAGGCGCCACTCATTCAGCTTACAGGCAATTCCATTTGCCTCGCACAGATTGGATACATTGTGGTAGAACCAGAGCTCATCTTGACGAGTGAAGAAGCTTGAAAAATGTCGGTAACGCTTCCTCTGACTTGCAACTTGTACAGTTTCATCCAACAAAACCCACTCCTAGATGTCAAAAACTCGGCATTTGACCTTGTTAGACCAAGATATCTGATCAAGTCATTGAGGTCTTTTAGGTTGGGATAGTATGGGTTTCTCTCACCAGCTGCTTCTCTGAAATTGTAATCTGGATCAGGTCACAAAAGCAAAGTTTGAACAGAAAAATAGGTCTTTTCCGTTTACTTTAGGCATAAGCAAATGGAAAATAACATTTTCTGCCCAGGAACAAGAAAAAGTGAAAATTTTGCTACGTAGTGTTATTTCAGACCTTAAGCGTGATTTGTTAAGAGACGAAAACAAACAGCAATAAGTTTGACCACGTACTAATACCAGTATGTCAATTGAAACAACAAAGTTTCCTATAAATATTTCAATACGGTTTATTTCCTGGAATATCTTAAAATAATATAACGTTGAAATCAAAACGAACAGTGCTGTCGTGTTGTTAATTTTAAGTTTAAACACTAAAACATTTTCTGTTATAAAGTAATTTAACTTTTTAATAACAGCTTAAAACAAAAGTTCTCTTCCATGAACTAAGATAGACGATCACACGAAAGCACTTTGTTAGAGACGCGTATTTCTAATTTTGTTCCACTAATAAATATATGATCTTGGTATGGAAGAAATTGAAGGTAATTAAATAAACAATTGTTATAATAGGGTCGAGTATCAATAATCTATTGATCTCTTACATTGTATCTGCTTTTGAACATAGTCTTCTTGTCTTGAGGCACTAACCTGGAGATCTTATTCCATAACATCTGTTTTGAAACTTAATTTTCATGTGAGGTGGTAATTATCTGCTGGTGATTTCATATTATCACATCTACTTTGAAACTTAGTTTTTTCGGTTGGTCTCATTCCATCAAGTCTGCTTTAAAACTTACCATTTAACTGTATGAATGTTGTTCACCGTTAAGTGTGTTACTAGCGTGTCGATGAAAGGAAATGATAAAACAAATATTGTATGTGGTATCATGACGTGGAAATTGTACTCTTAGTTTCTTAAAATATTGACGAACATATCAATAACTTCTTTCTTATTCTGAATGGCGTTTAGATTTTCTTTCGACAGATGTTGCAATAATGTAGTAAAATATTACCTAAACGCTTATGAACTATTCCTACCTATGTGTAATTCTTTTTTAATTTTTATAGCATTATACTATAATGTTAGTCATGTCTAACAATTTTTCGAAGTATTAAACTACTGAAGTAGTTTAGTCTGTTAATGATTTAACATAGCGTTGAACCATTGTATTAGTTTATACTGTTGTTTTAACAAAACATTATATTGTTTTGATAGTTCTTTCTACTAACTAAAATAACATTATACCATTGTGTTAGTCATATCTACTATGTTATAATAACACAAAATAGACACACTTGCTTTAATGTAATTTATAAAATGTTTTAGTCTTGTTTACTTGTCATGTTTAATAGTGTTTTGTCATTGTATAATGCATATCTACTGGTAATTTACCGCTGATTTCAGAAATATTGGTATACAACCAAATAATGTGATAATGTCTTAGTTTTGTGTCGTGGTAATTTCATTATAAGTTGCTTGATACAGCAATACCAGTTTCTTAAGTATTCTAATAGTACATATAACATTATTTCTATTTGATGAATTTGCGTGATGATCATGTACATAATAATTTCACTGCTCATAAAAACTAATTAAACATCGTATCTTCCTTCTGCTTATTGTGATAAAGTATTATCAGCTATTTTCAGGTTTCTATTCATGGTTAGATTCTAATTTGTATTTATTTCAACAGTTCTGAACTTCTTCTGTCATTCAGCTTACACGAATTAATTTTAATTTCATTTTAACTTTATATTTCTTAATATATTTTGTACTAAAGGTAATTTAAAAATTCTATAATTATAATTAAGAATATAGATTTTTTCCATCTATAATTTTCACACCCACATTTCGTTGTTCTTTAGCAACCCTTCAGTTGCTCAGCAACAAGTCTGAAGATTTATAACGCTAAAATCTGGGTTTCCATATCCATGTTGGGCAGAACACGGTTAACCTATTGTGTAACTTTGTGTTTAATAAATAACACACTAACAAAAATTGCTCTTAAGCATAGGACTTGCGTAAGGTATGACTCTGCGACACATTAGTAGCACAGTCATGTCGGATACCTTACAGTAAGCCAAGTATTCTTATTTAAGTATTAGCAACTTACCATTGGACAATCTTGTTGATATCTAGGTCCAATGATTATCTTTCTAGATCATGATGCGTAACATTGTTTCAGGGAATAATATTTAACTGATATTGTTAAATCATTTTAAAATTATAAATATATATATATATATATATATATATATTAGTGTTCAGTGAACAAAATCACAAGGAAGGATTGCATTAAAAACAACAAATCCAAACCTCTGACTAATTATATTAGAAAACAAGCATTTATATGTTTAGAGCATGATAGCCACTGTGGACTTGATTAGTAGGTGGTAGTTGGGAGCTTTACTAGTTTGTTTAGGTAACTGGATGGGATGCTTCAAACTAGTGTAATCTGTCTTCTGCGCTATCAGTTAGTGCCTTTCTACCATATTGGGAGCTGGAATGTTAAATTCAAGAGGTACACCCTTGTACAAATTAATTGAAACAAATGGTCATTTTACAATATTTTCAGCATGGCGGCCAGTGTAGGCTCGCTGTACCCGCTGATTTCCTTTAATAGTCATTTTTTCACACAGATAACGTCACTCGCTGTGTTTTGCAGTACGGTCGATCTATTTTTGGGATATATGACGAAGTTTTGAGGAATATTACGATATTGGAAATTGCGTTAGAAGGACAATGAGACCAGTCAAAAAACAACTTCTTACCAACTCAATGAAGAAAAAACGGTGTCAATGGGGTCTGAAATACAAGAACTGGACGCAAGAACAATGGAGGAAGGTGTTATTCTGTGGCAAGACCCATTTCTTCCTATAGGGTCAAAGAAGTCTGCGTGTTTGCAGATCTCCAGGTGAGAAACTTCAAGAATCTCACATCAATCAGTTCGTTAAACATCCCTTGAAGAAGATGTTTTGGGGCTTTTTCAGCTACTATGGCGTCGGAGACTTACATATCGTAGAATGTATGATACGAGGACCACAGTACATCGAAGTTTTGCAGAGAAGAGTCGTTCCAGAATTGAAAAAGAGATTTCCAAATGGATCTGGCATTTTTCAGCAAGTTCTGGCTCCGTGCCACACATCGAAATTTGTGAAGAATTTTATGACTACAACGCGAATAAAGGTGCTGGACTGGCCTGGAATCTCTCCGGACTTAAATCCTATTGAAAATCTTTGGGCGATTTGTAAAGAAAGACTTCGGGGAAAAGACTGCACTACGAAAGATAAGCTAATTGAGGCCGTAATTGAGGTGTGGTACCGCGATCTAAAAATTAGTAAAGATTGCAGTCAACTCGTGGACTCGATGCCAAAGCAAATTAATTATCTTCTGAAAAATAAAGGCGGTCATATCATGTATTAACTTGTGAGTAATTTTTGGATTCTTAGAAATAAAACGCAAAAAATTGAAAAAATCGTAATTTTCCGTCTTGTTTCAATTAATTTGCACAAGGTAAGTTTTCTACTTACTTACCACAAAATGGTAATACCTTATTTTCTTATTCTTATTTTTTCAATTAATTTTTCTTCTTTGCTTTGGAGAGCAGTCACCTTCCCACAACTGTCTGCAGGCAGTGAAGAGTGATATAGATGTGGGACATTGTGGGCTTGATACTCCACATATTACTCTTCTAATTTCTATTTCTACAGCTATTGTTACTCTTTTATTTCTTTATGTGAGACTGGAGAATGGAGGTTAAGACTGATAAACGGTGTATCCGACCGCAATGTTGGTCTTATTTCTGCAGTCACCTCCAACACCTAGGGCACATTTTACAATCCCACATTATAGTTTGTACCTAAGGATCTTTTCAATTTTCTCTAATTTATTTTTGTTTCGGCTTGTTTTTAAGTTATAACAAAATAATATATATATATATATACAGTAGTGTAAATAACTTCATATTAATGAAGTTAAGTAGTAAAATAAGTATTTGTTTGTTTGTTTTTCAATTTCGCACAAAACTACACGAAGGTTATCTGCACTAGCCGTCCCTAATTTAGCAGTGTAAGACTAGAGAGAAGGTAGCTAGTCATCACCACCCAACGCCTACTCTTGGGCTACTTTTTAGCCAACGAATAGTGGGATTGGTCGTTACATTATAACTGTCCCACGGTTGAAAAGGCGAGCATGTTTGGTGCGACCAGAATTCGAACCCGCGATTTTCGGATGAGGAGTCGAACGCCTTAACCGCCTGGCCATGATGGGTCTAAGTAAAATAAGTAAAATCATAAGAAAGGACGGCGTTAAAAACAGCACATCCAACCACTGATTTATTATATTTATTTGTTATAACTCAAAAACAAGCCGAAACGAAAAACGATGCATCAACTGAATAGATTCCAGGGTACAACCTAGGGTACATTTTATAATCCCACCATCTAGTTTGTACCCTGGGATCTTTCCAGTTGGTGCAGCGTTTTTTATTTAATTTGTTTTTGTTTCGGCTTGTTTTTGAGTTATAACAAACGAATATATATATATACAGAAAAAGCATTTAATAATTATATTTTGGTTTGTTAAATAACAGAGAAGATTTACGATGCTTTATCCAACGTTAAGGATCTTTCAAATCTAATGTTTGTAAGTTTTCACCTTTACCGGGAGTATTCATACTTTTTTATTCGTTATATTTATACTTATTTTTCATAAATTATCGATGATATGTAAACATTTTAAGTATCATTTTTCAGTACGTCCAAGTAGTCGCTCATGTCCTATCTGATAATTTTACACATTATTATTTGTATTTTTGTTGAAGTTCATAAAGTACCACCCCAAGTGGCACAGCGGAATGTCTGCAGACTTACAACACTAGAAAAACGGGCTTCAGTATCCACGGTAGGCAGAACAGAGATAGACCACTGTATAGTTTTGTGCTTAATTAGAAACAAACAAACATTAGGTACTAAATGGGAGCGTCATCACTATTTATCTTTTTTTTCTTTTAGGCGATACTCTGTAAGTACCTCACTTTTTAAACGGCAATTTGGCCAGAACTCATTTCATCATATTTGTCTTTACCCCTATATTTTCATGAAGCACTGGGAGGGCGTTTGTGTTCTTTATAGAAAGTTTAACTTTATTGAAACTCTTTTTCTTTCTTTCTTTTTTCACATAGCTTGCAAATATTCTCTATATGTCGCGCGTTTAGTTTTATCCAGCAAATCAGCTTATCTATATTTATTTGTGATTAAATATCACAGACTAGTACTGCCTTTCGTGAAAAAGCTATTTCCCTGTACTTCATTCACATTATAATTGTTATTCGGGGAGTCATCAATTTTATTAGAATAATTACATTTTTGTAGATATCCTCAATCAGAATAGGCTCACGATCAAATCATGGTGCCCCTTTCTTAGCACATTTTGCACATCAAGTATCAACTTCTAGAAGTGAGATTATGTTCACTCCGGGTATAATCGCCCATGAATATATATCTTTCCTTTATAGATTATTTGTTTGTTTTATTTATAGTTAAATTTTCAAGTGAAATATTTCATATTTATATAGTTTACAATTTATAATACAGAACCGATAATTATAACTCACAGCAGGCACTCATGAATAGTTTATTATGTTTTCTAACTCAATATGGTGACATTAATAACTCATTGTGAATTATAATAATCACTTTAAAAAAGTCAACTTGTTTTACTCCGAGTATTACTGATACAATAAAATGTAATTCATAATGTTGACTAATACGGTATTTATCCTATTATTTTAAACCTTTAAGTTGAATTAAACGTCTTCTTTTCTACCAATTTCAAGACCTAAAACGATCATGTCATCAAAAAAAGTGCTTCTTTCAGGAGCTGTACTTTTTCATTAATTCACATATCCATGATAGACTCGTATGAAACAGAAATAAACAACAAGAAAACTATTCTGTAAAATATGCATGTGTGTGTCTGCGCGTGTATCATTTGTAGATATAAACAAATCTAGAAATCAGATAGTTTTGGTATACTTAAACATAAGGGTTTATATCTTCGTGAAATGGACGCAGATCTTGTAAAATACTCATTTTCAGATTTATAGCACGAACAAAATCTTTGCAAACACAATGTATGTTGAATTATTCATAATTCAGTGCCTGACTAACCTTTGCGTTTGGTATGTTAGGGTACAAAATTGTAACTGGGTGATCACACACACACACAAAAATACGTATCACTTGTAAATATGACTTTAAATTACAATCCTCCCACGGTGTTGAAGTCATTCTTTGACTTATTGTCTATTAAAACAAATGGGTATCTACAGTCTAACTGATTCACTTTTGGTTCAAAAAGGAACCTTTCCCCATAGGTTAAACTGACTGGAACTGGTTTATAGTAGCCAATAGAGCTAATTGTCATACATTTAAACAAGTTAATATTAATTGCCAAAAATCATATACTAAAAATAGCATAATAATTCTCGGTTCATCAGCAGTATTTAATATAACTTCGCTCAGAAAAGGAGCAGAGATCAGAGGTCAAACAAGCTTATACAATAATACTAGATTTTCAGCGATTGAAAACACGATTATTATCAACATCAAACTTTGTAAGATATTTTATAGTTATAAAAAAAGAACGTAAATAATAAGAAAAACTAAAACCTAATATATGTGAATACTGATTTAAACAGTTAATATCATTTGATAAAAATATTTTTACACATAAAAGCATTACATAGATGTAGGAGGGAAGTAGTAACTAGCCTCCCAGTGGTCAAGTGGTATGTTTTCGGACTCACACCACTAGAAATCGGGTTTCGATGCATATGGTGTTCAGAACACAGATATCCCATTGTGAAGCTTTGTGCTTAATTTCAAACACGAGTAACTAGATATACAAATGAAAACTGAGGATTCGGAGAAACTTCTCAAACACACTTCTGTATATGTCCTGCTTATTAACTTTTTAAAAGTATTTTATCCTTACTATACACTGTTAAATAATATAATCATACTTATTAATATATAGTGCCATTGGAACTTTGTGATCAAAATATAAATACGTTTTACGTCGTCATATGCAAGTGTCTGAGCTTTCATCACTAACTGATGCATTAATGTGAAAACGTAAATCAATTCAACATTTGTCGCATTGTTTTAGAACTCCAACGTTTACTATATGTGAGTAATTATATCCTAAAACCCGACAATAACCTAAAAACTAGTGGTTCGCAAAATTCACCAGTAGAACACTGTTACAGTCAAGATAATAGCTTAACAAATCGTTATGTCGGTATTAAATGAAAGGAAATATGGCCCACTGGTTGCAAAGTTATAAGATTTTAAAACTCAGTGTTAAGGATTATCCTTTGTTTAAAAACGCAAAGTTGCTTAAGTGGAAAAAATAGTTTTTAAACATTAAATGAATTGGGAAAAGCAATAAGTATATTTAAATTTTTTATTGAAACATAAAACATTTCTCAGATAATCAAGACGGTTTTAAAATTTTATAATTCATGACGTCACCTAATTAGCAGGGATCTTTTGTATTTTTTCTTCATGATGCGAAATATCTTTATGTTTTTAGTTCTTTACGTAGCCGTTAGGGCACAATGATAATTCTTGATCTCCTATGCTTTATTGATAGAGCCTGTCAATTGTCGCATGAAGTAAACACCGTAATATAAATTGAATATTATTTCTAAAATGCAAACATTAAATACTGATTTTACGTTTAATCACTGATGTTTTAGGTCACATCTTTATCCAGTTATCTGTAAATTAGCATATTTCTATGTTTATTAACAGACTTTAAAGGGCAACTTCATGAAATCCCGTGCATACATCATAACATAGTCGTGTACATTATGGGAGTTTATGATTACTTTATGTCTATTATGCTTATGTGTCTTAACATATTTTTTATTTAAGCACAGGTATGCGAAAAAAAAAAATATGTGTGAAAGATTAAAAAATACATAAATGTTTGTTAGGAAATTTCATTAAACATAACACATTAGACTAAATTAGCTTCATGGTATGTATACAGTATATAAAATATAACTGTAGGTATGTTTATTTTGAATAATGGTATTACCCAAAATAACTTAGAATTTTTGAACGCATTAAACACTGCATTGCTTTTTACTAACATTGACGATAATGCTTCAGTTATTGCTAAACTAAGTTACGGTTAATATATGAATAATTTCATAAAGCTTAAGACTGAGGAACTTCCATATCCAGTGTGAAAACATTCTGTATCATAATTTTCAAGAATATTACGATGGCAAGAGGAACGATCTAATAAATGTATGAAGTGCTTGAAATTTACCTTAATCAGTATCTGTGTTTCACTCATGCAAGAAATGGTGTGTTACATAAAAATTAATATAATCTGAATAAAATTTATATATAAAACATGTAGAGTTTTGTTTTTGGTGGTGTACAATAGAGAATATAAATGAAATGTTGAATTTCCTGGAATAACATCAACAAAAGATGTAGTTATTCACGGATTGCGGTGTAGGATAAATACACTTGTTGCCTTATTTATGCTCACACATACCTCAGCGGTAAGTCTGGGGTCCAGTAATGCTATAAATCTGGTTTCGATAACCGAAATCGAAAGAGCGCAAATAGCTTATTACGTAAGTTTATGCTCCACAACAAACACAGTATTCTCCTGTTAAGAAACTAACAACGAAATCATTGATGGTTTTTCAAAAATGACTTGTGTTTCGGTCCTTAAGCGACGAAATCATGACTTGCTATAAATACACAGGAATTTCTCTGACATAAGTGTATAAGTTTATCCAGGTTTCAAATATCTAGAATGTAATGTTTTCCTCAGAAAGGAAAACAGTTTTTGCCGAGGTGTAGTAAACTTGTACAGAAAATTACATGTTATATTTTTGTATAATAGTTGCATTTATTTTCTGTGATTGCAAAACGTATTTTTGTAACGATTAAGATCGTTGGGTATTTAAGGGTGACAGTATCATACCTTTCATTACATAATACTTTCATTTCACCGTTTCCACATTATAGTTACAGTACAAACAAATAAATTACCACCACATCGTGAAGAGCTCCGAGACAAATGTTGGATGTTTTTTAATCCATTAATACTATATCACAATACAATACTATGAGAAGCCATCCCTAATGTAAGACTAGAGGAAAGGTAGCTAGTCATCACCACCCACCGTCAACTCTTGGGCTACTCTTTCATTAACGAATAGTGGGATGGATCAGAACATTATAACGCCCCCACGCCTTAAAGGGCGAGCATGTTTGGTGTGACTGGGATTTGAATCCGCGACCCTCGAATTGGGAGTCAAGCGCCCTAACCACCTGGTCCGGCCTATCCGCACACATATTATTGCCACTAAATTTTTATTGCGATAGTAATCTTACACCTTATGTAAATTTGACTATGAAACACAATAATATATTCTAATGATTTTCACATCAACTATCACTCTTGAAAGATTTGAAACAATTTAACAAAAGAAAATCTTATTTAATTCAAAGAAAATTAAATAAAGTGATGTTAATTTTTGCAGACTAGTGTTTTATTACTTTCATTATGATCCTTCACAGAAATAAATATACTTGACCCTTGTTAAAATTAGTCGTATTATAAGTTTAAAAAAAATATTTATCATACCTACAAAAAGATAAACATTGAATATCATTGTCCATTATTTATGGTCAAATATAATGTAACTAGGTGTATTATAGATTAAGCACTTTCATATAATATTAAAATTCATGAGACGTTCTGAGAGGATTTATTTAATATTGAAAATTGCATTTAACCTACTATGTGGCAATACAACAGTATTCATGAAAATAGAGAACAGTTGCCTTTGTAGAAAAAGAAAAGAATGTGAATAGCAGTTACAGCGTATTTCAAAACTATTGTTTTGTTTACGTTTTGATAATGCGTATAAGCAAAGTTATTCTCAAAAGTATAGCTTTTGACAAACAGGGTGGTAGTATAAATATGTAAGAGTTCCTAGAACCAGGCTTCGTTAACATTGGTTATAACTGTTGCTGAACATATATTTGTGCTTTTATAACACCATGCACTTGTGCTTGAAAATTAATATTTTTTCTTGGCTTTTCTTCATCAGTCTAGCAAACACAGATGGAAGTGGAGCTCTAGCTTCAAGCAGAAAATAGAGTAATTAGTCTTCGTCTAATTTTCTCCTTTATAATTTACCCTTACACAAATCCTACAGTACTTGACAAGCGAGATGCATGCCCAACTGGTAACGTCTAGTTGTGCTGCTTGCAATAAAACTTTCTCCATTTTCAACCTCCTTTTAAGCATGCAATCGTTCCGAAACTATAAAACATAACGTAAGGTTTTAAATCTTGATATAATGTACACCAGCTCGATCCATGCATGTTACCATCCTTTCAGTGAGTACAATGTAATACTCACTTCTACTACTGATACTTTCACAATGAATTCCTCACAACCCATTCTGCTATTAAATGTAATTGCAAACAATGTCTATTTTTATTAATTTCTTAAATATCTGGTAAATAATATGCAAATTATAATTGTAATACATAAAAATATTTTAATATGTTTGTTAGAGGGAGCTATTTTTGTTCTTTCTGCAGCCTGAGGAGGGGCTATTCTACAACAATGAAGGTGGGTCTTTAATTGTTTCCACCCACATACTCTATCACTCAAAAATTTATTAGTTATTAACTTCTTTATTAACATACCTTGATTGGTAAAAGCGTGATCTTTTCCGTATTTTTATGATTTATATTCTTATTCTAATTCTTTTGATGAAGTAAACAATGTACATATATTTTTTTATTTACATTTCTGAGTGCAGTTAGATCAAAACTTGAATAATGGTAATTCACGTAGGACATATTCTTCATTATATTTAAAAGTATTTAGTCCTATGTTCTGTTTGTTCTAAACTTGGTAGCGCACTTAGTTAGCTGTCCTCAGATGTTTAGCAGCTGTTTAGAACTAACGACAACTAACTGTTTTATTTCAAGGAAGTTCGACTTTGGACAAAAGATAATTTATTTTTGCTAGTGAAAAAACGAATGGTCATGTATAATATAAAGCTAACTTCAAATTTTGCTACACAAATTAAAAATATGAGTTAATAGTTTCTTATTTCAGAAAGAATTATAATCTTTATAGAAGTTTCTTGTTGTAGGATGAAACTAGAGTGATTATGCTCACAAAATACAAACAGTGAGATGAATGTCTATAGTCTATTTGTATTATATATCTCAACACTGTTTTTGCATTTAATATACAAGACTCTTCAAAGAACCTTAGCACTCTATTCCTGGTTACCAGCTCCAAACTAAGGTCGAGAATGACGTATTTAATATTACAACCGTTCAAATGTTTTTATTCTTTTGTAATAGCCATGAACGTTGCAATTTAATGATAAACGAAAACAAATTAAGAGATTCGTATCTTTAAATTACTTATAGCTTTTCTTTTATTAATTTGGGAGAGAAGACATTGTTTTTAAGACAGTTGAAACGTTTCTTATTAATCCTCAGCTAAAAGTTTTACGCAAAATCGGAATTATTAATTTTTAATTAAATGTTTAAATAAATTATAATAAGTGTAATTTTGTTTTAGTTGTGTAAATTTATTTTAATCTAAAGGTACGAAATAAACATAATGGTAACGACACTAGAAATATGATATAATCGGTAATAAAAATGACTTAACAATATTAGTACAAAGAAAACAGGATGAAATGAAATGTGGTGCAAATAACATTTATTTTAATTTAACTATTTTATTTGCACTACATAGTTTTCATTTTTTTCCTTTTCTTTTTTATATTAAAATTGTGTACATATTATACATTATAGATTACATGATATTTCTGGTGCAATTATTATTATGTTTGTTTTGTATCTCTTGATTACTAACGATGGAATTCTGAAGATACCAGTACTTAAATAAATGTATTATTATATGCTATTCATATATGCTGTTACCATTATTACATAATCATTCATGTCATTGTAGTAGATGTTATCATTTTAATACAATAATGAGAGTATTTGGAAAATATATAAACTTGACCTATAGGTTATTTCGTTTTATTAATATGGTAATAGATGTAGTTCAACTTCTGCATCATTTAAATGATAATATGAAGTAAAATGTGAAGTATTTTTAGTGGCCTACGTTACAATTTTGATTTGTGGATATAATATTTCTCTTGCATTTTGGAAGAGTTGATATGAAAACCAATAAAATATGCTGAGACAGTAACGTATTAATTTAAGCACTATTTCATTAACGGTTTAACACTTTAAGGAAATTGTTTTGTTAGCTTGGTTCAAACTTAGTACGAAACATCATAAAATAGTTACTTTTAAAAAATTTCATTCTTAAGTGTCATAGATACTGTGATGTATTTTTAACAGAAAATGTGAAATTATTCACTTTAAAATATTAAACCTACATATATTAAGACAAGTAAATCTTAAGAGTAATACAGGATTTCTGAGCTCGATGCATAATGCAACCTTGCATAGTAGATATTTTCAAGTGTTAATCAATTTTTATTATATATATTTGTTTATTATCCAACATACGACACATGAAATTTGATAAAAATGGATTTATTTTACCGTGTCTTCAGTTAACTTTCGATTAGTATATTTAGCATGTTAATTACTATACCAATATGCTAAATTTTGGTTTAAAGCGAGTGTTTTATTATTTATCACACCGATATTCTATGTTTTAATTAACATTGTGTGTGTATCAACTATTGCACTAATATACTATGTCTAGATAAAAGAAAAATAATCAAAAATACCTTCGGTATGAAAAAATGTGCGGCTCAAAAGTAGATTTAGTGTGAGAATTAAAGGAATGTTTTGCTTGTTGTTTTTTTTTTAATTTCGCGCAAAGCTACACGAGGGCTATCTGCGCTAGCCGCCCTAATTTAGCAGTGTGACTAAAGGGAAGGCAGCTAGTCAACACCACCAACTGCCATCTCTTGGGCTACTCTTTTACGAAAAGTGCGATTGACCATCACATTATAACGTCCCCAGGGCTAAAAGTGCAAGCATGTTTGGTGTGTTAGGGATTTGAACCTGCGACTCTCAGATTACGAGTCGAGTGCCTTAATCATTTGGCCATGCCGGGCCAGAATTAAAGGAAAAAATCAAAATAGCGGCCAAACTGATAGCTACACTTATGGTATTGATAAGGATTTTATAGTATATATTCATTCATTAATTATCCTGGCCACATATTTTTATTTTACCCATCATCGAGTCTCAAGTTGAACACAAAATAGCTTGGCTAACTAATGATTCAATATTTGCTGTAAAATTCTTATGAATGCTACAAGAGTGGCAATACGTTTGGCCTCCAATTTTGATTTCATTCCTTTAAGTCACATTTTCCACAATTTCATTCCTTAAGTTGCTTACGGTTGGAAGCGTAATATTAACTATCATACCTAACATAATTTTAGCGAAAGGGGGAACCTTTCTTTCGTCACTCGTTCGTTTTATATATTTTAAGTTATCTTTTCACCCATATTTGAATAAAATTTAGATTTTGAGCAGCGAAGTCCGCTGGCTTCAATGTTCGTCTTTATCATTGGCTAAAGCTATTCAACTTGTTACTGCTAATGAAACTCGAACTTCGGCAGAACAAGAGAATCTCATGTGTAAATAGATCTTACCTATTCTGCTATTAAACTCTAATTTCTGATGGACCTACTTGCAGATTATTTATTAGCTATTTCTCTCAAAATACCTAAAGAAAATAGCAACAGGATTAACATTTAGACATTCGAGAGACACAGTTTAGAATGCTTCATTCAAACTTTACCTTATGAATAAACAATTTTACATTTTCTAAGAAGCACCGCAAAACGTTAATCACTTAGCTAAAAAAATGCGTTTAAAAACTGATTGAAAACGAACCTCCCAAACAAATGAATGCTGTAACCATAGTTTTTATGGAATAATGATGAGGATTCAATTATCTATAGATTAGTGTAGCAATATATTTAGTGTTATTTCATAGACTAGAACATCGTTCATGCTTGTTTTTAGCAACAGTAAAATATCCTGTACTATATGGTATCATACATCTTAGCCATGTAAATTAATACACGTATGCAAAAATAATGTTTTATTTTCATTTATAAACAATAATAAAATATGCGATGAAAAAGATGGATAATATGGCTACATAATGTTTTAATCATCTTTCTATTTTTAGTAATATATGCACCATGCATATTCATAGAGCAGGAGAGTAAGTTTCAAAATAAATTTAAATTGCGAATTTGGAAAAATTATAAACTCATCCCAAGCAGTATCTGTGCTACACTAATGATTTTTCCTATTATAATTTTGTATTTACAAACATCATATTCAGTTAGTCATAAGAAACAAGGAGAAGGTGGAGTAAGGCCCGCCATCTCAACTTAGAATGTAATTTATACGTTAATGTGAACGTCATATAAAAGCCAAAGATGTAAAACAAACTCTTGTGTATTATAGATGTCATTTTTAATTAACATAAAGACTAGGCATAGAACATTTTTATGAAAGTGGATCATCTTTCCTCATTTTCTCTTACTGGTTTGTTTTCACCACCACGGGAAAGTTAACCATCTACAAGTTCTGGACAAATATTTTGACAGTTTAAAATTATTTATTACATCAACTTTAGTCGGTTAAGGTGGTTCATAATAACTTAAGGCGTTCAGCAGGAAAGAATATACTCCAAAACTGAGTTTGACTTTTGTGTTTCTACTAATGTCTGGTCTGTAAACGAATTCAATGCAAACACCTTTTTGGATTCCTAATTTTATGGTTTGCTTAAGAAATATATAATGGTATTGACATAAGATATGTTATTAATATTTGTACATAAAGGCTAACTATATCAGTATTTTTCAGACCATCGACTCCGACCCCCATACTGTAATTCATGTACCACCTGATAGTCACCGCAAGCCAAAAGCTGAGAATGCCCTCGATGCTCTACTGGACGAACTACAGACCTTTACAAAACCATCTGAACAAAAGAGGGACTCCATTCCCGGTCTTATTGGGCCACAGCGTCGTCTTCCATCATATCCAAGTGCTGAGTCCCCTGTCTGCACTCCAACCCACAGTTATGGCCCACCACCTACTCCTCAAAGATCATCTGCACCTCCAAATACGGGTGGCACTATCACAGGAAAATTGCAGGTTTGTGATGCAGGAACCCGACATAGCCTTAATTTGTCACCTGCACAGTCACCGGTTCCAGAGAATAGGAACTATCAGTCACAAGAAGTGCTTGCACGAGTCTCCGTGGGTGGTACAAAACATGATACTCTGCCATCAAGGAAAGTTCCACCACCTCCACCACCACGCACAACAAGCCGATCCCCTTTGACCTCCCCTACTAGTCCACTATCACCAGCAAGCAATCGCCAAAAAAACAGCGTAAATTCTTCAATACAGGCTCACAGTCACTCACGCAGCAACTCGGAACCTGGTTCTGTTTCCACAAATACTTTGCCGAAAATATCTTCAAGAAAGACAGAACAAAGAGAAGCGGTTGTTGTCAAGAAAAATGGAGAAGTTGTAAAGACAAGTGCCATAAATGATGACATCCTCAGGCGGGATCCATTATCTAGCAATAGCAGTAGCAGTGAAAGTGTTAATTCACAAGAAGGACTTCAGGTAGCTTTGAATCATGGCAGTCGACATGATCGGAAAATGTCAGGAGGAACTGACAGCGGAAAACAACAGGGTCTTCTAACGCCTTCTCGCAGTCGCCAGGAAGTGCTGGAACAGCGACACCAAGAGCTACTGAGAAAACAAAAGCAACTTCAAGAGCAGTATACAAGACTGCAGCAATTACAACGTGGGCAACTTCTACAGCGGTTTTCTCCCCCTCGCTCAGGTATGGGGCTAACTGACTTGAAAAAGACAGGTAGTGAAAGTAATATCTTGTCAAAAACAGCTCTCTCTCTTACTCCAGCATCGGGATCTCTTACTCACCTTGCAGTAAGTACAGCAACAATCAATCTGACACCAAAAGCTCCAGCTTCTCAAAACAATTCTATTACATCCTCAACAGTTATTAGCTCCACTAACAATACAAATAATAATGGTCGGAATTCGATCAAAAAGACTAACATTGACCAATCAGGAGCAAGTAAAATCTTTGAGACTGATATTCTCTAATTGTGTATAGTCTTAACACTAATTCTAGGAAATTTCAAAACGTGACTTCAATGGTATTGTTCGTTTGAATTTGTTTTATTCCTCTAGCCATCAGCTGCAAGATATCATGTCTGGTATCTGCAGCGCGAGCTAAATAAGGATATGCTCTATATATGAAACCTAAACGTAAATTTATCGTAATTTTTACTCCTCTTTTTTTTTTTGACGAGAGCGAAATGTTTATTTAAAGCTTTTGTCCTATGTTTTGTTTTTGTTTTAGTACTATGTGCAAATTGTAATTTATCTAATGTCGTTTAGAACTATAACATTTTATGACATAAAATATCGTAATCCAATGATCAAAAGACGAAATATACCTGTGTTTATAACATGAAACTATGACAATGGTACTCAAAACTAAAATTACCAGTGAATAATACTGAAGTGGATACATTTCAATTCCTGTAAGATTGTATGTAAAAGCTCTTGTAGTGACAAATTAATTTAAATTAAATACAAATCAGGAAAACTACTGGTTACATTTTACCTGAATTTGTATTCATCTGAGCTAAGTTAGTTGATTGCTCACTTTGTAATGTCAAAATTATATTAAAGTGTTCTAAACTTCATTGTTTAACTCATGATTTTTTATCTATGCATATTGTGCATGGATTGCATAGCAATCAACAAGTCCAAAACGTTATAAATTTTTTGTCATTTATCACACAGTGTCTTCTATTTCTTTTATATCATTGTTTAAATTACATGGGAGAGAGCGTTCTAAGACACAATTTACATACTGTACATATAATACTTCAGACAGTATTATACTCTGCATAATACATATAAAGTTCACAAAATGGTTTCAATGAGCATTTCTAGAGACTAAATTACACGGTAGTCGTTATGCAAGTTTAAACTGTTATCAGCAAGTTTTTTGTTAGTTATATGAAGCTCTGACTCACTTTTGTATGAAGGGTAAGTTTTAACGATCTTATCAACTTTGATATCATATTTTTTCTAAATTAGTGGTTCTGCGCATGTGAAACTAACGTCGACCTTTATTACAAAAGGATAAAAGACATTGAATGAAAATGCGTGCGTAAACAGTAATAATTAATCTGGAAAATGAGATAACTCCGATTAGAAGAAAAATAACACGATTATATTATTTACTAGTTAGGCCTTCAGGACTATACATGTACTTCATTACATCTATCTCACATAAGAGCAGACCAGAAAGTCATTATTTATTACTTACCTAAATACATTTAAATTATTTGCAAGCAACTCTCAATACAGACTAAAACGTTATTTTAAGTACTGTTGTATATTATCCTTTTTCATATTTTCATTGCTAGCCAGACCTACATTCTTTTGTATACAAATTTTTTTACATTTTTAATCCGAGGGCCGTGGGTTAGAGTCTCCGTCACAACAAACATGCTTGCTCTTTCAGCAGTGAGAATGTTATAAAGTTATGGTTAATCCCACTATTCGTTGGTAAAAGAGTAGCTCAAGAGTTGGCGGTGAGTGGTGATGATTAGCTGCCTCCCCTCTAGTCTTATAACGGTTAGCGCAGATTGCCCTCGTGTAGCTTTGCGCGACATTCAAAAGAAACCAAACCAAAATCGTTTTAACCCAGTGAATGAACTTTTTCGCAATATGTGCCACAATGTTAAAACTACTGTAGCACTTATAGTATTTTAATATTAAGCTAATAGTCAATAAAACTTATGATTTGGGAACATATGCATTAACGCACTACTAAACCTCCTTACCAGACCAAAAAATTAACACACAGCAATAGAATAGTTCAGACAGATTAAATGGGCTCAGATAATTTTCCTTAATCAGACTTAAATTTGTTATTTTTTTCGAGTATCTGTACTATAAAAAGGGTAAGTGTCTAGAGCTCTAGGTGTCTGTCAACTAAAAAAATAATTGATAACAATTCAGTTTGATTGTCATTATCTTAAAAACACTACATAGGAAATTATTTTAAAAACACCAGCAACAAAAAATGTTTATTATTATTTCACTCATAAAATTATTCGTATTAATCTGAAGGCCATAAAGTGATTTTTAGAACTTCTTGTCGTGTGATGATTGAGAAGGGTAAAGAATATCAATTTGTTCTAATTCATAACATGAAACTTTTCATCCTTCCCAAAGTAAATTATAATTCCTAGAAGAAGAGAGTTTATGAACTATATTTTGCTGCTGTAACCATATCCCCGATAATGATGACGGAATTTATGTATCTCTATGTAATAGCTAACAAATTTATATTCTCGTTCCTTGTTAGTAGTAAGTGAAAATTAGGTTCTCTTGCCAGGTTCCCGTCAACTTAGCACAATGTAGAATTAATATAAGATCAGAATATGTACTACTTAAGTTAAATCCGATGAAAGTAGATACGATTACACTATTGTGCAATTGTAAGGCTGTGTTGTATTTCCCCCTTACAGATCTATGATTCTGTGTATGCTGTATCCTGATGTGTTTTCTATTGTTGGTTACTGCTAATGTAGCTCAATAGTTGGAATGTAATACATTGTTGTTCTGCAGAAAATAAAATACAGTATAACAGATATACTAAGATGAATCTTTTGTACATATACAACACACTATCACACCATACGTTAATATTTCAAAATGGTGCTTACATTACTTTGCTGTAATGAAAATTTGTTAAATGTAAATATCTATATCTAACAACTTTGGATACAAAAATCAGTGTTAACACAACATTCAATTGATTTAAATGTCAACAAAACATGTTCACATAACGTGATCAAGATATCAGCGTCAAGTACATTTTTGTTACAAACTTAGCAAAATTTTTTATGATAACTGAAAAGTCCATGATTAATAAAATCAAACCTTCAGCATACTCATGGACCCTTACAGAACTTTTTGATAAAGGTTTTGATCTTGAGATGGCGCCACAAAGCAAAATTTAGTATTTTGTGATTTTATGGACCAACGTGTATAAAAAATCAGTTGTGCATTCCTTCTAAACTAAAAAGAACCATAACAATAAAAGGAAATGAATAAAATACTCTCTATAATAAAAAATGTTTTGCTTATAGATGTTTCTTAAGTACTGTTACACTGCGATAAAACATTATGATTTTGACCATAAACTGCCATTATATAACTTGTCATCTGTTTGTTATACGATTTTCTGCTTATGGCACGCTACATTGTTGCAAGTTATGAAAAGTTCTACATTTTTGTTTGCATTCATCAACATCAATCAAACCATTAGATTTCCTATATTTCTCACTTAGTGTTAGAAACACTGTGTTTTTCTCTCAGCGAAACCCTCTGATGGTTCAGCAATGAGACTGAAAATTATAACGCTGAAAATTGAGGATCGACATCTGTAGTCAGCACAGCAAAGATTGCCCATTGAATAGCTTTCTGCTTAACAATGAACCCACCATACAATTCTCAGTGAGAAATAAAACTATTATGAATATTGAAAAAAAATCGAAAATATAATTAACCTGTCATTAAGAAAGAGATAACATACAACGTGATACAAAATAATTACTGCGATATTTATTAAACATTCCATTTACAGTTATCCAAAACAAATTATTTATTTACCTTAAATATTGTACTATTTTGTATCAATGTACAGAAGCAAACAAATAAAAATAATTTCAAAAAGGAAGGAAAAGTAAATATGGTTAATATCAATCCCACAATATAATCCAAAAAAAGAGAACTATGATTGTATTTGCATCATCCCTACAGGAGAACAATGTAGTAGAATGTTAAGAGACAAAAATATGGTAAATTAAACTCAGGTGTGATTGAATAGTTTTATATATTTTGTTAAATGTTTGCATTGTTTATGAAGAATTGATATTAACCTTTTACCTACATTTACTTCCTTTTCTTACAATTTTTTTCATTAATTATTTTCTTGTTGTTTATTAATTGCAGTGTTCCAGTATATATAGCAAAGTTGCATTCCTAACCAGGTTCTAAATACAATAAGATTCCAACTGCAATATTTATTCTTTATCTAATGTACACGTGTATTCTTTCACTCGTATAACAAAGCCACATTAGGTTATCTGCTGAGTCCATTGAGGGGAATCAAACCTATAATTTTAGTACTATAACTCCTTAGACTTACTGCTGTACCAGAGGGGAACTATTTATCTGTGATTGAGGATAATTCATCTTTCACCCTGTACTTAAGCTATTTAAAGGAACGCGAAATGTCTATAAGAAAGCTACCTTTAATGGGTAAGAATAACATCATTTACACTAGAATTATGATTTTTTATTACTACTAGTTAGAACTTATAACTCGATCATTGTATATATATTGTTATAAGAAGAAAAATTGTACAGTATTGTAAAATTGTGATGACCTATTGCGGAAATACAGCGGTACCTCGGTTTTCGAACGACTCCTTTCTCAAACAATTCAGTTTTCGAACATATTGTTTGAAAAAAAAAAAGTATCGGTTTCAGAACCAAGCTGTCGTGACCCGAACGACCCTTCGACCATTTTCGGTCCACGCCAAGCTAGCCCAAAACATTTTACCCGCACCTGTCGCTCAGTCCACACCCCCGCTAAAATCTGCTGTGAACGTTCTCGTTTTTCTTTTTGGTTTTGTTTTTATTTTGTTTTTCTAAATATTCTGATTAAATAAGCCGCCATGAGATCAAAGAAGGATTATGAAAGCAGCAAACCAAAAAGAAAATTTGTTAGAGCCACAATAGAGGTAAAAAAAAGATCTCATAGCAAAGTATGAGAGTGGTGTTCGCATGTCTGACCTTGCTAAACAGTTTGGTATCATGAAGTCTACAGTCTGCACCATACTGAAAAATAAAGAAGTCCTCAAAGGAGCAGATGTTGCAAAAGGAGTGACAGTGCTTGCAAAACAAAGGTCACAAACAATGGAAGAGGTAGAAAAACTGTTGTTGATTTGGGTAAACGAAAAATAGTTAGCTAGCGATAGCATTTCTGAGACCATCATTTGTGAGAAAGCAAAGCAGTTCCATGCTGACCTCCTGAAAAACACCCCTGGAACGAGTGCTGATTCAAGTGATGCCTCTAAGGCTAGTAGGGGGTGGTTTGAAAAATTTAGGAAGAGAAGTGGCATACATAATGTGGTGAGACATGGAGAGGGTGCCAGGCAGAAACAAACCCCATTAGGCAAGTTTTTAGTGAGAAATAGGTCCAGTGAGTCCAGGTTGTAGAGGTGCAAATAGACAGAAAAGAAAAAGAACCCCAGAAGGAGAGTTACCTGACGTTTTTATGGAAGGTGACTCCCCTTCCAAACAATAATAACCCTCCTACTCTCCACGTTCCTCATCACCTTTCACTTACGCCATCAGCTCTCCTCAGCACAGGTAAAGTGCAATTAAATTTTCATTTATTGTTTTTTATTGTGTTTATAGTTTTTGTGGTTGACTTTATGCATGTAAGTATTATTATACAGGTATAAATAAGCAATGTTTTTACTTAAAATGCTTCATAATGCGTAATCTTTGGAGGTCTGTAACGGATTAATTTAATTTACAGTATTTCTTATGGGAAAAACTAATTTGGTTTTCGAACAAATCGGTTATCGAACAGCCTTCTGGAACGGATTAAGTTCGAGAACCGAAGTACCACTGTATTTAAAATAACGATTCGATTAAAAATCTGAGCCATCCCTTTATAGGCAGTATTACAGCTGGTCTAATACAAATTGGCTCATATATGATCTAAGGCCACGAAACTGAGTAATGATAAAGTGTTTATTATATGAAATTCTAAAGACATCTTTACATGGACTACAACGTGATAGCTGCTTCGAAAGAAAAGAATTTAATTTTCTTGCAGTTATTGAATTTTCAATCAAGTAACCATGACAACGAGAAAGTCAACATCTCAGCTAACAATCAGAACAGACAGACTGCTCTTTTACTAAAATTTCTCCATTCAAACTTCTTTTGAACAGTTATATATCTACTATTAGTTTCCTTCTCTACATTAGTTCGTATAAGACAAATTGTGCTTGCTGTTTGCTCTTTAACTTCATACTCCTGGTTGCACCTCAGTAGCATAGCGATATGTCTACAGACTTATAAGTCTATAAAGCAAGTTTCGATAACCATGGGGAGCAAAGCACAGATAACCCATTGTGTAGCTTTTTCCTTATCTTCAAACACAATGATTCCTGGAAAAACCTCTCCATGAAAGTTTCATTGTTGATGTAGTGTTTGAACCTATATGCACATATTTATCATACAGTTTTTTTAATTCATAGTTTGTCTTTTAGAATTTTCAATTCATAATATATTGACCACTCCCAAAATTAAGATGTTATGAGCTGCAGACAGGTACCATAGTCATTATGTTGCTGATTTTTTTTGTAGAATTTCTTTTAATACATGGCTGCTTTACTCGTTTTGTAGTAAATAAATATATCAGCATTAAGAGCAGAATGCAGTTTCACACACTGAAGCCTAGTTACACTTACCAGAAAGATATAGATTAGATTTCTTGTGGGTTGTATTTCCTTCCGGTCAATTGCTGTTCATTACATGATATTACATCATAACATACTATCAAAAAGAACTTTTAGTAAAAGTAAAAAAAAAAAGAAGATAATAATTTGTCAACCACACTTTTTACGGTTTGCCCACTGCAAGTGAGGTCTTTTTCTTAATACCAGTGTACTTCAGGCCGGCTAGGACACGACAGACAGAAAAATTGAGACACTGATGATTTTATTAGCAAATTGCGTAGCGGCAACTGTTAAGATGTGAGCTTGAATAAGCTGTTGAAGCGCAATTTTTCATTACACGTAAGTATTAGTGTAAAAATTATTTTAATACAATATTATTCATTTATTATAAAACCAAATATATAATTATTCAAAGGAACTAGTGAGCCAGCAAGCTAGTTGTTATTTATTATACTGTAGAACATATTTTGTTTATGATTAAACTGTAAGTGAAGGTGTCAATATTACAGACATAACAAAACCAAACGATGAAACAAGTATCGTACATCAAGTAACACGACAATAAAAGCTAGAGGAGGATTCACTTTACAGGTGGATTAAACTGTTTGACAATAATAAAACAATCTCCGTCAAAAATCTGAGAAATCTACACACAACTAATGATACCCTAACTACTGACAAGTACAATAAAAATTTTATCACTTATTCCATTCATTTTACAAACAAGACCTGTTGTGTAGCGAATCACCTTTCAACAAGACAGTGATTCCAAGCATGCAGAAAATATGACAAATTGATAACTGAAAGACAAAAATTAACTGCGAATAATGCAACTAAATTGTTGGAAGCAATACTGGATTTTAACAGTATTTTACAATTGTACAATAATAAGCTAATGACATCATAAAAATAAAATATACCGTGATGTTTAAAGCTTTTACTTTTGTATAATATACAATAATGTATTGTACTTGCCTATGATAAAATGATAATTTAGTTGCAATTACTTATTCTTAATGGTTCTTCTAATTGTATCATGTGTGACTTTCCATAATTATTCTCAATACTGTATGTTAACATTATTGGTAAGTAATTCTGTATAAACAACCATAAATATGTATTTATTAAAATGCATAGAGGATATACTTGTTTGTTATTATTATAAATATTGTGATTAATCGGCTTACATTTGTTTTGTTTTGTTTTCTGCTTTTAAAATAGTATTTTTGAAACTGAACCTCTATTCATTGTAAACCTCACACAATGCCGAACGACAGCTCCAATAAATAAGACAAACATTTAAAATTGCTTCCATAGACCAGGCATCCAGGATTTTGTAGAACCTAAAGTTTCAAGCTATTTCTGAACGTTACTTTATCGGCTAACACTTTTTACCAAAATCTGATTGGACAAAAAGCAGACGATCAACAGCTGGACACAAAACACATATTGACATGCTGTCAACATTCAATGAGTAACTGTACTGATCTTGTATTTAAAAAGTAAAATTAATATAGGAAAAGAAAAAATGGCTTGTAAGTATAAAGTAAATATGTGCAGTACTCGTGAAAAGTGCACTCAATGTCAGTAAGGATGCAATAGTTTAGACCAAGAGATCAAAATGAAAAGAAAATCAGGTTGGAAACAGCCGCAGAGCAAATACAAAAACGTGACAAAGAAAAATAAAAGAGCGTGATGAAGATGAAATGTCTAGCGATACTTCTGAGGATCCCTAGGATTTCGTATCACCAAAGAAAAGACGAAGATCATCAAGGAACTCAAATGTGAAAGCAAGATATTCAAGATGTTGTTATATCAGGCCATCACATAAGTAATGTCCGAAATTTTAATACAGAAACTGCAAAATCATTTCCGCCTTTTTAGAAGGCTTTAATGACTAAAATATGTAGTAGGACATGTATAAAAATGTTCAGACAAATGAAAAAAATTAACTCAACTCGACTTTTTCAGATCACTAATTAAATAAATTCTTATGAAGTTGGATGTGGCTGAGAAGCACATTAGGCATATAATGATTTATGAGTTTAAAAAGGCAATAGTACAACAGATACTACATGAAACATTCAAAGTGGTCTAACAATAAAACAAAATGTCGAAGATGGTTTCAAAAGTTCGGATCACGTGACTACAGCTTAAATAATGCGCCACGTTCAGGTCGTCCTGTTGAGTTTAATGATGACTTGCTGCTGGCTGCACTTGATGAAGATTGTGTTGTAACAGTTAAAGAACTAGCACAGAACTTAATTCAACCCATTCAACAGTTCATCGTCATCTGCAACAGCTTGGAAAGGTGTCAAAACTTGGAAAATGGTTCTCCCATGATTTGACAGAAGTTAACCTTAGAGCAAGAGTGAATGTAACTCACATCTTTTGGACAGGTTAGTGACTGGAGATAAAAAATGGATGTATTATAAAAATGTTAAGCGCCGCAGATAATGGATCAATACAGGTACTCTGGCTAAAGTGCAGTCTAAAATGGACTTCCACCCTAGGAAAGTATAGTTAAGCGTTTGGAGGTATATTGTTGATGTGATCCAGTTTGAGTTGCTGCCACTCAATGAGACGATTACATCAGACTTCTATCGTCAACAGTTAGAGCGCTTGAATATTGCACTGAAAGAAAAGAGACCTGCGTTGATCAATCGTAAATGTTTTGTGTTACACCAGGATAATGCACGACCTTATACAGAAAAAATCACGTCTACAAAGATTGAAGAGTTTAGACTGGAAAACCTTCCACATCTTCCTTATTCTTCAAATCTTGCCACATCTGATTATCATCTATTCCGAAGTTTACATAACTGTCTTGATATAAAAGAGCTTGGAACATATAAAGATCTCAAAACTACTCTCTCTACATTCTTTTCCTCCAAACCCCAAGCATTTTACAGAAGTGGCATTTAGAAGTTTGTGAATCGTTGGAAGGAAGTAATTAATAAAATGGAACATACATTATTGATTAAATAACATTAAAAGCGTTTGAAATGCTTTCTCTTTTTCTGAACCTAAAATCGGACATAACTTAAGGAATGACCTGATAGTATTCCAACAAGGCGTGGGAACGATTATATGCAATTCAACAGTTCTTTGGTATCTAATCAGCAGTGACATCAAACTTTCTAAATAAAGAAGCTCTAAGGAAGGCATCAAGTTTCAGTGTTCTTGACAAGATTTAATTGTTTACCTTCTTCATGACTGTATTAAGGATTCTATGTAACATGTTACTCCCAGGAGATCTATGTGGTCTTATGAACGTGACTGAAACAACATTTGTAAAAAATCTGATGACACAAAACTATTATCGTCTGCCAACGATGTGCAACAAACTCTGCCTAAGAAATATATTCAGAGAAAAGTTATACTTGCACTACTATGTGAATCGATGCCATTAAAAGAAGTTAAAGAGAGATTGAAGATTGGAGAGCAAACTTCGAAACAGCTGGATGACACTTTCGTCGATTGAAGTCTGGGTCTCGACTAGAACCTACAGTATGATCAGTCCATCATTATTCTTAGCGATATACACTGAAAGCGGTAGAGTACCATTGATCAAGGTGATGAGAATTATCCCACTGACACCAAGGTACTTTGTACTATAGGAGTCAAAAACTTGCGATAACGTCACCAAATATACAAATTTTTCGTAAAACTTTTATTTTAATTAAACCCAAAAATACTAAATATAATACCATTTCGGAATGGTATTATATATTACAGTCTGCTACACAACTCAAAACCTATGTACTTGGCTCATGGAAACACTATTGAGATTATACGCATTTCAAAATGAAAAAAATCTGAATATTTTTCTGATTTCTTTCACATTTCAAGTTATGCAACTAGAACACAATTGTCACAATTTCAGAAGTGAAATGTTAAAAGTTTCAACCTTAGTCTTATACAACATCAATTTTGTTCCTGGATAGTATGTGTTATTTATTAATTGCTTGTATTGCAAAAGTACAGTAAATGACCATTATTCCCTTCAAACTTTGCTTTTGTGATCTGGATAATGAAACTTAGAACTTAACCTATTTTATATGTAAAAACGGGCAAACTTGCACATTTTCATTTACATGAGGTCTGAATAAAACAACATATGAATCAAGATGTACATGTATCTATACGGAAGTTATTCAAAAATGTTTAGAAGTGAGTAGTTTTCGAGATTTGCGAATGTAATGTAGATCACTTTCACGTATCAGCCCCCAAATATAGTCTCCCATCATGTTTTCGTTATGCGCTCCTTGGTAGCAGCGTTCAAAGTCCAGTATATCTTGTTGGAAGCGCTCGCCTTGCTTCTCTGAGTATGCTCCCATGTTCTCCTTGAACTTATCATGATGAGCGTCAAGGATATAGACTTTCAGGGACATCCTGCAGCTTATTTTACAGTAGTTCTTCACCAGAGCCTCAACCAGTTCCACATAATTTTCGGCGTTGTGATTGCCAAAGAAGCCCCGAACCACTGCAACAAAGCTGCCCCAAGCTTTTTTCCTTCCTACTGAGCTTCTTGGGGAATTCTGTGCACTTCAAGACATTCTTTATTTGTGATCCAACGAAGACATCAGCTTTGACCTTTGCCTCAGACAGCTTAGGGAAGAAATCTCAAAGCTACTACGGCTAAATAAAATTGATATTATGAAGAATAAATTTATTTCATCTACAACTAATGTGTAAGAGGTTCATGCAAAATATTTTACATGTGATATTTTTATACTATTGGAAATTAGAAAAATTGAAAATATTTAAGTTTTAAAAGGTCTAAAATTTGTATATAAAATCTTACTATTCAAGCAAGCAAAAATTGTCCGTCTTACCTTCTAGAGTATATTTGCAGTGTTTGCAGGCAAAATGAGGTGCCCAGGGTTTGTCTTGATCCCCGACAGGCTTCACACACTTTAGATGCTGTCACAGAATACATTTTCGCTCTTGTCTTGATAAATTGACCACATACATAGCAGAATGCGTCTGGAGAACGCTCGCAGCTTCTTGATGCCATCTCTGATAAAATCAGATAGGTCTATGTGTTCACTTAGGCAGCTAGAACTAAACTGAAGTGGTGAGTGATGAGCTCCTGTATATATATTACTATGGGAAGTTCTAGAAAATTCTAAAAGGTTCTTGAAAATTTCTCATAAGTTCTACAACATTCTGGAAAGTTCTTGAAAATTCTTGTAAGTTCGAAAAAATTCTCTATCAGCTACTCAGCACTGAATCTACCTGAAATGTTCTGGAAAATAGGTAAATTTGAAAATTTCGTTATCCACGTCATAAAAGCAAAGTTTGAAGAGTAAAACAGGTCTTTTCCATTTACTTTAGGCAAAAGCAATTGGAAAATGACACTTTCTGTCCAGAAAAAAACGTAAAAATTTTGTTACATAGTGTGATAAACTTTGCTAGTTCCAACAAATTGGTACATCGAAAACATTAGAACAGGGTGTTTCACTTCTTTTTCCAATCGATAAGATTTCGTCAATGAGTACTAACAAAATTGTTTTATATGTGATGAAAAATAACCGTGCAAGATAATACGTTTATTTTTCTGTTTCATCTCTATTAATCCATGTGATGACGCATTTGAAGTAATATAAGTAATAAGTGTGTCACATGTTCAGAAGAGATATTATACTTGTTCAAGAATATGTCCTCAAAGAAAAATATCATCAGTTCCAAGACAATTGTAAGACATAAGGAAAATTTAAATGTTCTCTTTATGATTTTTTAAAACATATACGCCTGAAAGAACAAAAACTTGTAATATTTTCAATAAGAGATTATACTAGTTATAATAAGTTCTTAGTTTTATAAAAGTAATTAACCATTTCTAACAAGCTTGTACTTCCGTCATGAAAGAGATTTTATTCTTCTGAGACACCTGTTCTTTATTCGTAACACAGACTTTATTACTGCTAAAAAAAGTTCTCAGATACAGAGAAAAGCTTACAACATTGTACAGGTAGTTTTCTTTCTGAATTGCTTCCCAGAAAATACACCTGAAAGAAAGAAAGCTGAATACAATAAAGGAGAGTAGAAAACAAGGAAAATATATATAAATACATAAGATTCTGATCTAAACACCGGAATAAATACACTCAGAAACACCAGACGAAAAAAACAACTTAAAACAGATGGTTGAGACAAATATTGCTCAAATATTAATGTACACACAAACCCCTAAAAGCTTCTGGTCTCACTTAGAAAGAACACAATCAAACGTGT
The DNA here is from genome assembly GCF_004210375.1 of Tachypleus tridentatus. Classification (NCBI taxonomy): domain Eukaryota; kingdom Metazoa; phylum Arthropoda; class Merostomata; order Xiphosura; family Limulidae; genus Tachypleus; species Tachypleus tridentatus. Next base: position 83,399,710 of record NC_134830.1, read on the forward strand.
ATATCCACACTAAGTACAATGATATCCCTACCAACACAAACATACAAAAAGCAGAAATATTCAGAAAACACCTTGAAAACACGCACAAAACATCAAATGAACATACAATTACACATCATTATACTACAAAGCTAATAACCGTGTTAACACATTTCAAAAAGAAGTGGTTATTGTCAAAAAGAATGGAGAAGTTGTAAAGACAAGTGCCATAAATGATGACATTCTCAGACAGGATCCATTATCTAGCAATAACTCATAAAACCAATAACAGTCCCAGAAACACAAGATACTTTCAAAGTGACAAAAACACAAGATTTCTTTACATAACAAAATACGCAGATTCTTATTTTAAAAAGACACACCGAGATTGTACGAACATTTAACTGCTGCATTTAATCCATCCCTAAAATCTGAATATACACTGACTGATTGGAAGCTAATGGACGTTTTAATGTTTCTGAAAGAAAGAAAGCCATTAAGTAAACCACAAAGGTATAGACCAATCAGCTTAAGTAGTTGTACCGGAAAACTACTAGGAAAATCTTCAGTTAAAGACTTTTGGCATATCTCAAACTAGCATCGAAACGCAAAATAGAGTTAGGAATTAAAAGACAAAAAACAGGCCATCCAATAAGGTTTACAGAAACACCCGTAGACAGTTTCGACTGCAATTAATGCACTGTCGTTTGATTTCTTGATGTCGAGAGAGCATTCGACAGTGTATGGCTCAACGGACTAAAATATCGAAAGTTACAAATTAAATTATCGTGAGATATTATTCACCAGCTCTTCAGCCCTCCAGACAACTGAAAAGCTAGAATTAATGTGTAGGACCTTTTCTAGGTATATTTGATATCGAAGAAAGGTGTCCCCCAAGAAGATATAGTTAGCCCTATTGTATTTATCATGTATGTGAATGAAATGCCACTATTTGATGCAAAGTTCTGTTTCTGTTCCCAACTTATGAATGATGAAGCTGTCTGGAAGAGCTCCTACACTCCAACTAGAGCAACGACAAATCTATAACCACAGTTAAATGAAATAAAAACTTCTGTAACAAATGGAGGACAAAATAAACGCCATTGAAACTCAAATCTTAGTTTTCACAAAATCAAAAAGAAGAACAAATTGCCCTCAAAATAATATCTCTATAGAAGTCTTCTCTTGGTAGCAACATCAACCCAATTCCTGGGTCTAACCTACGATTCGAAACAAAACTAGACTAATAATATAAATGCAATTAGAAGAAAAATTTGACAAAGAGTGAATAATGTCCGATGTCTGATGGGCAACAACACAGGTGATACAACCGAAAACATATTCAAGAATCTGTAAAACCTACATACGTCCAGCGGAAAATTATGCCTGCCCAGCATGGTTAAATGTAACCAAATGAAACGTAAGCAAGTTACTAACAATACAAAATTCAATAATCATTAAAACATACAGTGTCCAGTTATAGTAACACAACATGGTTGTATAATTACACATACATCTCAATATTACCAGATGGACTTCAAAAGAGAGCAATACATTATTTTCGCAAAAATCTAACAAAAATGAAGCATTACGAACATTGAAAAACTTTATGATGCATGATGATAATAGACCTAAATACTTCTCACCACTAAATCTAGTAAATTCGTTATATAGCTTATAGCCACTTAGGTAAATATAGTGTTAATCTTATTTTAAGAAAAAAATAAAAGATTCTATCCTCAACTGGGAAATGATGAATGGAAGCAAGATATAACGTTCCTTACTGGTATAATGAATCATCTAGAAACTATCAACTCGGCACTCCAGGAGAAGGATAAGATTGTTTCTGATCTTACTCAGAAAAATTTTCAGCTTTAAGAATAAAATAAGACTTTTTCAGTTACTTTTCCAATCTCAAAATGAGAATAAATACATTCCCTAATATTGTAATAAAAGGCCACAAACTGGAAAAATACAAAGATAAATTACAAGAACAGCTTGATAATTTCCTAGACAGGTTTGAGGACTTGCAGCAGCTAAAGCCCTGCTTTGCCTTTCTTATAAATCCATTCATGGTTAATGTGATCAATGATGGTTGTCCAATTCTTGAACCTCTGGTTACAGAATTATCTGCCGTGGAAATGGAACTAATAGAAATACAAGAGGACCTGAGTCCAAAGATGATCCATAAATCCCATTCTACAATTGGGTTCTGGAAGCAAGTCCCATAATTAAAATATCCTGTTTGCTTGTTTTTGAATTTCGCGCAAGGCTATACGAGGGCTATCTGTGCTAGCCGTCCCTAATTTAGCAGTGTAAAACTAGAGGGAAGGCAACTAGTCATCACCACCCACCGTCAACTCCTAGGCTGCTCTTTTTACCAACGAATAGTGGGATTGACCGTCACAATATAACGCCCCCACTGCTGAGAGGGCGAGCATGTTTGGTTTGACCGGGATTCGAACCTGCGACCCTCAGCTTACAAGTCAAACGGCTTAACACATCTGGCCATGCCGGACCATAAAATATCCTGAACTGAAGAAAACCAGTGGGCAACTCACCTCAATTTTCAACCCAAGATACTGTTGTGATTCATTGTACTCTGTGATGAAGTTTGAGAAGTCGAAGCATCGTGCAATCCTTACAAATAAACACCTGATGAAGCTAATTCGTACAACCTTGACAACATATCAGCCGGAATTTCAACGACTCACAACCAAGATGGAAACTCACAAGACCTCTACTAACAGTAAATAACCTGATAATTGTATCAATGTCTGTTTGTGTCAGAAAAATATTATGATAAGACTAAAATTTTGTAAGGTGGTACCTGATCAAAATATCTCTAATTTTATTGTTTTACATATTTTCCTCCATGTTTTGACGAAATATTTATTAAGACAAATAAATATCATAAAAAATATCTGTTTTAACCCCTTTTATTTTTATTTTCGGCAGTCTCAGTTAATTTTAATAAAATGAAATTTTCATTATTTTTTTAGATGTTTCGGTAGTTCATAACCGTATTAAATACGCTCAGTGTAGTTAAAACAACAATCAGCCAGGGTTTTGAAAACATTTGGTATATATATGTGTACTTTGTGATCATTGAAACTAATACAAATTAACGGTTTAAAAACTACATACATGAATAAATATTATTGCATACATATATTTCTTAGTGTTTATAAATAGATAATTTATGTAACAAAATGTGCATGTGACAATAAAAACATCGTAATATCTGTTCATGTCTTGTGGCTTTCAAACATCTCAAGTTTATCGTATGTGACTCTTACGTTAAGTAAGTTTGGCCACCCCTGATCTATGCTGAAGGAATCAATATCGCCTAAACCAAATCGGCAATGCAAATGAAACGTCGGTTTTTTTCGACATGCCGCGCAAGTACACTGTAAATACAAAAGGAGAAAAACAGGTAATAATCAAAACCACTGATTATGAAAAGTTAAGAGTTAATGTGATACTGTGTGTAACTGCAAATGAAAATAAATTACCACCGTATGTCATATTAAAGAGAAAAATATTATTAGAAAATCGTTTTTAAAGTGTTGTTTATCCAATGCTGAAGATGGAACGCAAGATGGCATTTTTTGGAACATTAATGATTCAAGCGATGAAGAAGTTTCAACTTCAAAATATTACAGTGAGTCAGAAGAAACAAGGGAGTAGAATTCTGGTTAAATAAAAAAAGCAGGAAGAAAAAACATTACTGTGATGAAGAGTTTAAATCTCTGAATATTTTACATATGGGCCCGGCATGGCCAAGAGTGTTAAGGCGTGCGACTCGTAATCTGAGGGTCGCGTGTTCGCATCCCCCTCGCGCCATACATGCTCGCTATTTCAGCCATGGGGGCGTTATAATGTTTCGATCAATCCCACTATTCGTTGGTAAAAGAGTAGCCCAAGAGTTGGCGGTTGGTGGTGATGACTAGCTGCCTTCCTCTAATCTTACACTGCTAAATTAGGTACGGCTAGCACAGATAGCCCTCGAGTAGCTTTGTGCGAAATTCAAAAACAAACAAACATTTTACATATGTTTTTATTATATTTTATTTTAAGTACATTATTGACATTTTTGATTCGTTAATAAACAATTTTAAACATATTTATTCCTTTCTAATTATAATTCAAATTATTTTTTCTTGAAAATAAATTTTTAAAAGTGACGCACGTCTTAAATTCGAAGTAAAATGGTATATCATCTAAACCATTAATATATCTGTCACATTATATCCGAATTGAGAAATCCCGGTATTTGGCGATAGGCATCATCAACAAAGAACACAGAAGATATAAAATAGTTCATATCTTCTTACATTCATGTTTACTTTCACTCATCCCTCTAGTCTTACACTGCTAAATTATGGACGGCTAGCGCAGATCGCCCTCGTGTAGATTTGCGCAAAATTAAAAAAAACAAACAAAACAAACAAACTTCCACTCATAAATGTTTGTAATTTTTAAATGTTGTCACCACAGTAGTGCTTGAACCACATAAAAACCAAACATTTCTCACAAGAGTATTAATAAAAAATTTAAGAAAATACCTCGAGTAGAACTGAAACTCTGTGACACGCAATCGACTCTCATCAATACAATATAATGTATAGGTATAATGTACTAAAATAAATTCATATGGAACAAACACTTTAACAAAATCATCAACAAAATGAGTCAGAGAATAAATTATCTTCGTGAGATCGGTGGAAGAGTTAACGGCTGTAATTCTCACTCAGTAATACTCATTTATAAATTTTTCATACGATCGCTGTTAGAATATTGCAGTTTGTCACGTTAGTTATGCAATAAATTATACACTCAATAAAATGGAATTACTAAAAGTGCATATCACTTTTTAGTTTACACTCTCGTTCGTTATTTAAATAGATGTCATTGATACTGTAAAAAAACAAACTTATATTAAACTTCGATGCGTGTTTTAGATAGTTTCTAAGCATAACATCTTATTAGCTCATTTCCCGTCTTTGCTGTAATCTGTAAAAATATATATATCTCTTGCATCTTAATTAATAGTCTCTTCCTTCTTAAAGAACCTGAACTAAATTAACAAATACGCATCACATGTAAGTGTTTCTTCTATGAAACTAATGCTTAAAACATAAACTATCGTAATTACATATCGCACATTAACGCGAGAGATGTTTTTGTTTTCAATTAGACACAAAGCTACACAATAGGCTATATGTGCTCTGCTTACCATGGGTATCAAAACTAGGATTCTATTATTGTAAGTCCACTGACATACCGCTGTGCCAGCGGGGGACGATAGCAAGTGAAGAAATTATTTAATCTTAGGCCATCCGTGTGTCCCACCTATAATCGCTAACAACATGCCGAACTCGTTTGAGAGTATATGAGTTTAATTCGAATCAAAAATTGTTAAGAATTGGCAAAGATCATTAAGAGATTACACAAAAAACTAGCAAATGCAAAATAAAATTTGTGTTAACAGTAAAAATAATTTTTTAAAAGGAAAATATTACGTATGCAATTGAAGTACGTTTAACTACAATAATGTTCCACAAGAAGAGAGATATCTATAGTTGATGTATAAAATAGTATCCCCTTGTAGAATATGATGAAACAACGTTCACTCAAGTAAAATAACTGGGGAATGAGAAAAGAAAATGTCAATTGTATTCTTCAAAATATACAATATTTGAAAAACTTAAACATAGGAAGGATATGATTAAAGGCTTCAGTGTGGTCAAGATTTACAGAAGATAATTATTTTTACCAAGAAGTGGAATTGTTTATATTTGAGACCTTGAACTTTGTCAGTTCATCATAAAGATATATGTAGAATTGTTTCTGAAGGAAACAAGCTTCTGTAAGTTCATAACGACGTAAGAGAAAATAAACGCTTGAATTTATATGGATTGAAAATTGACAAAAACGTTTTGTCTTAACAGTTGTGTGGTCTTTTCTTGTGGAAAGAGTATAGAGATGTATTACGCTTTGTTTCCTTTTGTTTATTTTTGACAGATGCTAAAAATTTGAATGTAGCAATTCGGAGTTTTGAATAGTGGTAAAGATAGATAATGATGTTTTTTCTTGTGTGTTTTTCTGTTATTGATATTAAAAAATCAGCTATTATTTAATTTCTTGATGACCAGAAACCCACTTGAACTACAATGTATCTCAGAATGGCTGGTATGGATACTAACACTTTTACGTTTCGACCTTCCTACTAGGGGTCATCTTCAGGTTAAGAGAGAGTGTTTGAATGTGACCGTTGAGGAACAGATGTCTTAGAGACGAAAGTATTAACTGTACCGGATTGTAGGGGGCGTTGCAGGTGGATGTTACGTTATTAATTAGTATAGGTACAAATGTGTTCCTTTATATTGTTTTAATTTTGGTTTTAGTTGCTGTACAAGTAGGGCTTCTTTGATTTTGCGTTTGTTTATATTTGTTTTCCTACTTAGTATCTGTGTGTTTTCTACGGTTATGTTGTATTTATTTGATTTCTAGTTTTCATAAACGTGTGAAAGTGTTTTGTTTTTTTTGTTCTATGAATCTAGTTACCATTTTTCTGCTTGTTTTTGAACACTGCAAATCAAATAAACACAACATAACCAGATAAAAAATAAATTAAACCAATATACCTATACTCATTAAAAACGTGACATCCACCTGCAACGCCCTCTACAATCCGGTACAGTTGATATTCTCGTCCCTATGACATGTGTCCGTCACATTCAAACACTCTCTCTTTCTTAACCAGAAGATGACCTAGGAAGGTCGAAACGTTGTTCTCTCCTTATCAGTAAAAGTGTTAATACCCATACGAGCCGTTCTGAGATACATATTATTTCATTTCATGATGATTTTGATATATTTTTCTTTAATTAATATATCATTTTACTGTGTTTTTTCTGGATGTGAGTTGAAATATTTGTAAAACTAACAGAAACATCACAAATTCTGTATCAATAGTCTATTTAATAATAAGAAAGCACCCGTGTTCAAAATCTAATGACTTATATAGGCATTAATATCTAACTGGTCATTGCAAGTATGGGTTAAGCACGTGCTCTTCTAATAAATTATCGAAATGAACTTAACGAATTTTTTCTTGTTCGAAACTCTGTTCTGCTATGTATTATATCCTATGATGTGTGGACCGAAAGAATTGTGATAACTTATTATTTCTATAAGTAAGTATTAACTTCATTCCCAAACCATACATTTACATATGTGCGTGTGTGTATTTGTGTAAGCATATAACAACTGAATAAAAAAATGGGTACAGTTCTTTATTCAGTATAATCTCCGCTGGGACAGCGGTAAGCCTAAGATTTACAATGTTAAAATCAAGGATTCGATTTTCCTCGGTGGACACAGCAGATAACCCCATGCGGATTTGCTGTAAGAAAACAAACGCACACCCCTTATTTAGTGATAGTTTGTCACATATGTATACTAAAGAACTACTTTATAGTTTCATTTTAAACAGAATTATTTTTTGTTTCGTAACTTGGATAGAATACACTTACAGCTTCGGTAAATTTTGCATGTACACGTTTCAATGTACTTACTTTTTTTGTTGTTTTGTTTTTGGAGGGGATGGATGAAGGGTGAAAGGGGTTAAGTGAAGCACCCAATATGTACTGAGATACAAAGCAATTGTCGAAAAAGTACATAAAATATCTGTATTTAAAGATCTTCTACAATATTTTTAATACAAATATGAAAATATTTCACTAACAATGAACGTCACATAACAAAATTTCAGCAAAAGTTCAGAATCATTCCATACTAAAACAAAATTATTGTATTTGTATGCTCTGTAAACCTTAGAAATACTGATAACATCCAACGAAATTTGTGTCCAAACATTGTTCATTGAAAGATTCTGCACCACAAATAAAGTTGTATTTGTTAATTTTTAACTTGTAAATAAAACTTACAAGTAAGAAAAACATTCTACATCTATTCAAATATTTTGTAAAGTATATATTAGGTACCAATATTTTAACGTTCTACCTATAAGCAGGTATGATTCGGTTTCATACTCAACGTATTGCGTATAGGTGTTTAAATTTCTTAATATGTATAGTATTTAATTCTTAAATATACTGCTAATACTAACGTTTAAAAGGTTTCGTAGTTGAAGAGTCTTGGTCAGGTGATCAGTATGTTTATTAAGATGATGTACAATGTATCATGATGCTTCGTAATGTAAATGAAGCTATAGTTGGTTTGTTTTTCATAATTCAAAATCAACAGAAAAAAGAAAATGTTAAGTTTTAAACTAATTACAATCATGTAAAATAATTATTAGTAAAGGTGTTTAATGAAATGAAATCTATGCATATGATATATACATATAAGTATAAAAACATATTTCTATATATGGCACTCTGACAGTAGATCGCCGAAAAATAAGTTTACAAGAAGTTTCTTTTATCGGATCCATGTTATAGCAACTGTAAAGTTAACTTGTAAATGATATTATTTCTACAGAAATTGTAGAGACCACCTAGTCGGTTTTTTATCAAAGTTGCACAAAGGTTCTCTGCAAATAGCATTTCCGAATTATGAGTTAATAGGCTAGACAGAAAGAAATTAATTCATACTACCCACCTTCCACTCTTGGATATTCTTGTCTGACTAAAACTCAAAGTACAGTTTACGATTTCGTAACAACAGGACTCGAACAATAAACCCTGTAACTCAAACGCTAGACACTAAATCACGCTCCATCTTTCATGATAAATGTAGGAAGTGTGTGAGTTTTATATAATAAACATACAGCATATAACTGATAAGTGGATATACTATGTTCGTCTTATTTGAAATTTCTCTTATTCTGTTCTTAACAAAATTAGAAATTTTAACAAATCTCCTCTCACCTAATTATGTTGATTATTATTAAATGTTTTAAGAGTCCATACATAATTTGAGAAACCAAACTACCAAAATTTCGTTTTACTTCCTAAACAGTTTCAAGTCTGCGACTTCAATACTTCACATTGTATTCCTGTATGCTGATAATCTCCGTGAGCTGGTTACTTCACTCTTTCTTCTCTATATAACGAACAAGGATACGAAACATTGATCTGCATGTTGTAAATAAGATAAATACCATAACTGTCACAAGCACCACCACTTTTATCACCTGATATTCATGAAGTCGTACGTCGTCTTGTTCATCCTTCAAAGGGATGCTAAAATTAATCATTGGTGACCTGTTAGAGTTATTCTGTTCGAGTTCTAAAACAATTTGTTGTTTTGAAAAATTATTCATATCAATAAAGATTCCAGTACCACGTTTAATAAAAGAAAACATACGTTCAGAACCACGGGGTATATTCGTTTTTGTGTAACTGTGATTTATTCTTTTAACATCGTATATAGCAGTTGAAAATACTTTGGATACGATTTTTAAATAGACACTTTCTATTTCTGATAATCTTTTGTAATTTTTGTACCAACAAAATCACTTCAAAACCTTTGTATTACCAGTTTGTTTGAGCAAATTATAAAGTACATGGTATAAACATGACTTATCAAGTCTCGTGGTCACAACATCAAAAGCTAAATGATTAGAATTCGAACTTCTTAACTTTGTACCCAAGCGTTTCTCTACCACCGCTCTAGGAGAATCTACATCGACGTGGAACAGACCAAACCTAAAACTCGCGGGAGAGCTGTTTCTGGGGTACTAATGCTCTCCAATAACATTTGGTCTTACATCAGCACACCATATGAGTAATCATTTGAGGAGAACACAAATAGCCTAAATCTTAAGAGCTCTCCTTTATATTTATTGAAGTATTTTTGGAATTTTCGTGTAGAATACGCGAAGAAGACTTATACACCACACAAAGATGTCCGTAAATGACTTATTGATCTTTACAAAACTTGCCAAAGCTTCTAATAAATACATAAGTGATTTTCACTCCGCTTTTAGAATTATGTAATTCATATTGATTCTAATACTAGGTTGAATTGGATAAAAAAAATTAAAAGGTATAAACACCCACATTTTGATTTTGAAAATCGTATTTGATCTATTTTCTTTATAAACCAGGCTAATTCTATGTAATTACTCGTTGAATTAGTTTTAGCTTGTCTACATGATATTTAGTGATCTGCAGATCACTATTGTTGTTAGGACCATGGTATTGTCTTGACTGACATAAATGTTCAAAATATGAGTTCGTAGTTATAGTTCACTTGAACATTAAACTGAATGTGCTTTAAATCTCACTAGAGCGAAAAATAACTAAAATAGAATTTTCAGTACATTTATTATGTGAAAGTAAACATGGAATTTGATGATGCTTAACCTATTTAGTATTCTGTACATTAATTAGTAAATAATAGGACAGAACCAAATACAATACGCTATAAATAAAGTCAGAGATATTCATGAATTTCATCAACTAACGAGAGCTCAGATAAGGGTGGTTCATCTACTATTTAAAAAAAATTTATATCGTTAAGTAAGTACATAAACATCGCTTTTCAATATAAACTGTCTAAAAACTGTTAAGCGTGACGACATTTCGATTTTTTTCATCAGCTAAACTCACTATGTGGTAGAATACCGTCGGTGTCAAAAAATGTCATAGTTTCTTTCTATAAACATGTCTCTGAATGTTTTTGTACCTGGAAATGGCATAAAGCGAAAATATTAATTACGTTAAACGAAACGATGAGCTCAGAAGATTGACATATATATATAATCATGAAATATCTGAGAGTAGAATTATTGACTTTCAACAGAATTAAAGTGGTTAGATTTTAAATATCCTTCGCACTACTTTGAACACAACTCTACAATTAATTATCTTTTGGTTATCATTCTGAATTATCATATATTTATTATTACTTTCAAACATTTGGCATTGAGATCCGTAGAGTAATTTAATTCGTATTTTAACAATTCGTAAGAAAGATGCTCGTAATATTTCTTCACTAATACTTTCACAAATCTTAACAGAGTGCTTCACATTTTTAGTAATAAGGCTCATACATCATCTATAGTTCCTTCATAATTGTAACATTAAGGACCACAAAATTCTATGAGTAGAGCTTTCACAAATCTTAACCTTTCAAACAAAAATCATAAAATATACATTAAAAAGTCTTACCCTCAGAAATGTGTGTGCCATGATTTTCTTTCCATCTCGAATTGTAAGTGTCATTAAAAATCAAAATTTGTTACTATTATAACGAAACCTATTATAACCTTAGTGCAATCTTGAACTTTGCGCTACATTCACTAAAATTGAACAATATGTTGTTTTTGTTTTTTTACACTTAACTTTTATTCGAAGTTTGATCAAAATCAAATAAAAACTGAGATTACGTAACGACTTTAGTGTGCTCATGGCTTTAGATTTACACTCACAGTTTCTTCATTAGTGTTTTCACAAATTTTAACATTGATAGAAACATGCTGATTCACTTCTGATAAATGTTTCAGGAAATATTTCAACAGGATAGTTGTTATAGATTGTTGCGTTTTCAGAAAAGACAACTTTAAGATGTTAGAAGTTGTTAACAAGCATTTTTAAAATATCATAAGACATTAACAGAAAAAAAAGAAGCTGAATAAGATATCAGAAATACAACACATAAAACAGATATTTATCTTACTTACATGACTAAACAGTAAGTAAACATTCCAATGAGCACAAATTAAGCGCAATTATTAGTGTTGTAATGTTTCAAAATTTTGTGTCAGATTGAATCGAAATTTTATTGAGTCACTGATTATGGCACATATACTTATTTTAAATTATTAACCGCAAGCACTGTGTGTAAAGAGTCATAGCGTAATCATGTTCCAGTTAGCTAGATATGCACGCTCCTAATAAGACTAGCTTTGCTGTCCTTCACCTCCATCGATTACTTCTGCATGTACTTTATCTTTGCTAAAGACCTCTGGAAAGCTATACATCTTAAAAACTAAGCTCTTCTGCATCTTCTAACTTTTGTAAGCCCATGTCGCCTTGTTCAAGGTATGTAAGAAACTAACGTTTTCGTTGAAAGTTTTTCCATACGGTATTTTTATTGTGCTCAGTAATAAAAGAAGTTTATTTACATCTACAACAGTATGAAATAAGATTGGGGTTTTCAAAACAATGAGTAAATATTGCAGTTTATCCCAAGTTTTATGAATAGATAAATTACAGATAATGACGTTAAACGTTTAAAATTATTAAAATACGAGTGTACATTGAATTTTAATGGGTTTTTTTCGCTACAAGTTTTCAATATAAGAAGAATATTAAACAGATGAGAATAAATTTTACTTCGGGACTATCATATTGTCGGCGCTTCTGTACAATTCCGTATCAGGTAGGTGGTGGTACAGCCTGTAAATGAATGGCTAAGACTGTTCATCGAAATGGTAACTTAAACATTTCCTTAATAGGTTATTAGAACTATACTATACAGTGTTTCCTTTTTTTAACAATATCTATGTAATGACTGAGTCACAAGTACTGGTAATGTCTGTAAACATTATAACAAAAAGTTTGAATTTCTTGTTCTTTTTTCTCTGCTTTTTTTTTATGACATGATAACTCAAAAACCAAAACAATGGTGTCAACCAAGTTAGTTGATGTGGCATAGTTGCAAATAGAGTATTCGCTTTTATAAGTATTATTAATAACTAGTGGTAATTTAAGAATATCGTAATTCCAGTGTAAACGATTTTATCGTTACCCCTTGAAGTTAGCTTTCTTACAGACATTAGTGTTCCTTTTAAAAAAAGGTGAAGTACAGGGTGAGATAGAAATTGCCATTGCCAGTCCATAATAAATAAACAATAAATATTCTACTTGGATCCTGATTGTATTTAGAAGTTGGTTATAAATGCAACAATTGGAACAATGCATTAAAAACAAGCAAACAAGTACAGAAAAACTTTTCAAAACAGAAGTAAATGAAGGGATTATGGACTACTTATATATGGATCTTTTGTTCCAAGCTTAATATTCATCCAGTTGAAAAACAACAATAAAAATAATCAATGCTTCAAATCATTCAGTAATCAAATTACTATATATATTTTAAGTAAATGGTAGAAAATCATGTATGTGGAAACTGCAAACAAACAAAATAATTCTGTCATCACATGTTTTTTATGGTAAAATGATTTGTAACTTAGCATGAAGATACACAATGGGCTTTCTGTGCTCTGCCCAGTACGGCTATCAAAAACTGATTTCTAGCATTCTAAGTTCACAGACACACCACTGTTCCACTAGGGGAGTGATAGAAAAATATAAAAATTTGTATACTTTTTAATTATGTTTAAGTAATATTTCAAAAACAAATACATTTTAACATAACTAATTTCCACTTTCCAACTATTGGTACATAATATAATTATAATTATAGGTTAATGGTTCGTTCTGTCTTATTGACAATGGAATAACTTTCAAAACAAATTTTGAAAAAAACTGGTTTTATAATTACCTGGCAAGTAACATCTATTAACAAAATATGATGGTAAATGCTCTTTGTTGGATATTAGGATGGACTTGTTATCAATGATGAAATTAAACATCGCAGTACTCATGGGTTCGTTGGATTGAATTTTTACAGGTATAATGGTCTTTTCTCACTTTCATAAACAAATAATCGTTGCTTTAGTTTGGAGGAGACAATATATTTTTTATTTGTCCAAACAAAACATAAAGATTATAACACCTTATTCAAATTAACCTTATAAATAAGCCTGTTTTTTAATTAAATATATTATTTTAAGATTTAAATGTGGTATCCAAATTTAGGACGACAAAAAATACAATAAATCTCTCAAACTTGTAACACTAGAACTTCATTTTGTAATACACTTTTAAACTTAAACAGTAAGACATGAGCTTCTCTTGGAATACTAAATTTAGGTCTTGTAGTAACAGACGATGTGTTTTTAAATTTCAGACACCTTCGGAAGAGCTTTTATAAGTTTATATTGTAAACATGACAGGTCATAGACAATTAGAAGAATCATTAAGCTGGACAGTTATCGGAATATTAGAAGCTGAACAGTCACAGGCGTAGGTAGCTGACTGTCGAAGTATTTAAGGCTGGGTAGTTGCAGATTCACATGGCTAAATATCAGAAAATTCTTTAGTGAATTGTTTGTTTTGTTTTTTGTTTTTTAATTTCACGCAAATCTACATGAGACTATCTGCATCTTTAGTGAAAAGAAATGAAGACGAAATACAATAAAAGAAATAGAGATAATCCGATTACTATTCTGAGTCTTGTCACTGAAAAAGTCAGTCAACATACTTATTTTTATATTATGTGTTTGTTCTAAATTTTTGAAGAAGTGTAACATAAAAATAGGAAAATTATGATACAAAAGCAACAGAGTAGCATATACTAAAATGTTTTCGCACGCCTACACAAAAATTCACTTGAGCTATCGGTCTGCATTTTTCATTACAGTGTTACTTAAGAGTAAAAGTATAAAGTTTTTAGTTGTTGATTTTTTTAATTTGAATTAAAAACAGCTAATATAATAATAATAATTTAATATAATATAATTTAATAATAATAATATAGAGCAGCAAATGTCGAGAGAACGTAAGTATTGGTTAAGCCATGGAAATTAAATTATCAGTTTCTAGCTCAAGTTTTGAAAAGAATCATAAGGGTGATGGTTAATATTCATTACTCATTACCAACTTTAAAGCACAGATTTACTAAATCTTATGAAATTATCGTAATTAAAGAGTGTTTAGCATGACGTGATATCATCGTAACTAATTGTGCTTGATACGGCTGTACGGACTGCATGCAGATGATGATAAAAAACTATTAATCTTGACTTCATAAAGATACTATAAAGGAAATTATTAACGTCGTTTTAGAGAAGAAAAACTACCACGATATATTGTGAAGAATCGGGTTGGTTTTATCACCATCATGCCCCAAGCTGAACAAAAAACGTGGTGTAGCTAACTAATGAGTGAATATTTACTGTAAAATTCTTATCAATGTCGTAAGTATAGCTACCCAATTTGACTGCCTATTTTGGTTTCATTTCTTTATGTCGCACTTTCAGTTTCTTTTGACTCATCTTTTTCACACATAAGGTATTTTTGATTAGATACATAATTTCAACTATTGATATAGATATGGAAATCCCACACTTTCTAACAAAATTTAGAAATTTCCAGGCAAGTATTAAGTTTCAATAAGACACTAGTCTACATATGTACTGTATGTAACAACTAAGATACACAAACTTTAAATTCTAAACGGGAATCCAAAGCATAGTATTTTGTTGATGTGAGCTTCTATTAAAAACGCACTGGCAAGCATAATAGTTAGAACTGTGAAACAATCTTGATGTTCGAGCTACCTCAGGTAACTGTTATCTCATAACTGTCCACTAAAATTAGGGTGGGAATATCAAATTTCATGACTTTGTATTTTGTTTGTTTATTTACCAAATTCGTTAATCTCTAAGTTGTCTTTTCAACTCAGTCATACAAGTTTCGTAATAGAAACACTTGAACTGAAACTCGCTTCTTTTCTTGCTTTTGCACCACACATACTCCCGATGTTTTGTTTGCTAAAAAAATGTGCCTTTTGACTATGCTACAAATACATCATATTAACCCTACCTTTTCAAGATTTTCTCAGGGAAGGCCTCCGAATATCCTGTTTCAGTGTGATATTTTTGGCAGCACTTCAGTTTTTACCTCGTTTATTAGTAACCCTTCTGAGTTCATAGATTTGCCCCTACGTGTTGGAAGCTTGACAGGTAAAACAGAAGAAAAACGTTTTGTAAGAATTTGACTGAGGCTCTCTACATCTTAAAATTCTGAGCATGTATATTTATTTCCTCCTAAATCGTTTTATTTGTAAATATTAATGCTTTTTTCTTCATATTTGATTTGTTATTAATGCATTTTCATACTTAAAATATATGTTCTGTAATTATAGCTCTTTCAGTTTAATTTCTTGCTTGTTTTAGTTTCGATGTTCAAAACTTTCATTAATAAATAAACCAATTGCAAAACTAGTCTCTATGGAAAATATAAAGGTAGATTGAAATGTATTTTTTGAGTGTGTGTAGACTTAAGTAATCTCAGCATAAATGTTTTATATTGTGTTCACGAAGTTTACGCTATGAATGAAATTCAATGATAATTGGAGCGCGGGTTGTCCCTATCATATATCTATAGGTTCAGAACTGGTAAGCCAGGTTTGAATATATGCGATCTCACAAAATATTTCCCGCTTTTAAGCTGTTGGTGCATAGCAAGAGTGACATCCAGTCCCTTAGTATGTGTGGTGGTGACTGGCTGTCCTCCTTCTGGTTAGCAGTTCTGAATTAGACACGGCAGCAGATAGCAATAAATATAAAATATAAATACTGATAATTTATGAATTCTCACATTCCAGTAAAATTCCTTATTTGTGTATTTTTTTTCAACAAAGTTAGAAAACACCAAATTGATTTAAACTTAATCAATCAGACGTTTTCGTCGTAAATGATTTTCGTATACAAAAGAAAAGTGATCACCTTGTTCAATAGCACAATGATATTAATATATGACAATATGAACAGACTGTTTAAATTATAGGAATTACAACTGATTTAATTAAAATTTATATCTTAATCAGCATTTTAAAGAAACATTTATTTTAAACGTGCTATTCTCTGAGTCACAAAACATTATAGCTATATAGCATATAGAAAGCATCTGGAATTCGTCGGAGACAACAAATTCTGTTTATTGTTCTTCCTATTTTTAGATTAAAAGTTCGAGTTCATTTAAGATGTGTGATTATTTTACGTTTCAGCTATTTTCACAACGGTAATGGTTATTTTCTTAACCCACAGCAAACGCAGACGGTTTATTTATAATATATCTCGAAATATACCACATGCCAAAGAGCGTTTAAACTTCTATATATCTTAGTATTGTCATATATATTTCACTGAGGTGGAATGAAAAAATATATCAATTAAGTGTAGCAATTCTACACTTGCGCAAATTAACCGTATATATATTTCTTTCTTTTACACACGCTCTATGAAAAAGAGAACAGTAACATGCAGACTTTCTGAGACATCAAGCATACATCTATGTTTGTACAATTTTGAATATTTTCACATCTGAATTGTGTAAACTGTTTTAATTCCTTTATATAACTGTACTTTGTACAATTTTGTACACTTATATTTTGTGCACTTATACTAATGTTTTCTGTCTTTTCTAAGTTTGCCCCTGAAAAAAGAATGGTCCACCTTTCACAAGCGCTCGAATTATAGATTTTTATTCATTTCTATCAAGACTTCATGACTTACGTGTTTTCCTAACATGAGGGATTCTGTCTTTTAAAAAGTACAATGCAGTTGTTACAACATACAACACATAATTTTTTCTAAATCATATAGATAGTAATTTACAAATATTAAACATTCCTTTAGATGAATCTCTTAACATTGAAATCACTACAGAGAAAATACCTGTAGGCAGCAGCAGTAATTATAAAGAATCAAATTATACAATGCTCAGTGTTAGGACAAGATAACATGTTATCATTCTTTCCATTTTATGAGGCCTAATTCGTCCATGCCATTACAGAATATAAATTTCAACAATTTAGTAGTACTTCGCTAATACCTGTTGGCAACTGAATAAGCCATGGTAAGAATACTTATCATTCTTTAGAATTCCAATATACTTACTTGTACCACGGGCATGTCATAAGAGTTCTGCTTGAATGAACACACTCACACTCATCAAACTTTGGGCTTGAAAGAGCTGTCATAGTACTCCATGCAGTATCTTAACTACATAGAAAGAAGCTAGCATACAGTACTAGTATATGCAAAAATAAATCAACTTAATATAACTCCACAAATAAACCTTGATAAAAAACAGTATTTAACACTATACATTACATTTTGTTGTCACGCCACGGCCCAAAAAGCATAGAGAATTGTCAGTAGAGCAGAGAGATAACATAAAGCTTTAAGTGATACTTGTTGGACTCTCTGACAAATTACTGCAGATTTGAAATGCTCCCTAAACACTGTCAAGTACACCCAAGATCGTGATATCAAGACACGTTAATTTGAAAATAGGAAAGGAAGAGTAAAAAACAAAGCTTACTGATACTGATGTCAAGTATATTCGCTTATTCAGACTTTGAGACAGAAGAAAAACTGCCAGTGATCTCAAGCAAAGATAAACAACCATGAATCAAATAACAGAAAAATGTCCAGACTTAAAGTATCAAGAATATCCAGTTGTGTAGCAGTTTGAAAAACCTTTTCTTCGATCTCCAAATATTATCAAGAAACTGAAATTTATTTAAAACTGCAAAACTGGGCTGTTTGTTATTAGAAAAAAAGGTGTTATTGATGGACGAGTTCAAATTCGAAATATTTTATTCAAAGTGTAGGTTGTACATCCAGTAGCAGAAATATGCAAAATACGTACCCCAATACGTAGCATCTACAATGAAGCACAAAAGAAGCAATTTGATGATAATTAGGTGTTTTATACTGAGACAACAGGAGATATTTGCAAAATAGATAGACCAGTGGAAGCACCATCAGATACTGATCCATCATGGTATACCTAATGGTTTCCATATAATTGGTAAAGGATTTTACTACTAAGAAGATAATGACTTCAAATACACATACAATCTATATCGAAATTACTTAGTCAAGAAAGAAACTGCTGGAGTCATTCAAATGATGCAATATTCTCCACTCAGCCCCAGTCTCAACCCAATTGAGCAGATCTGAGACTTGATAGACCAAAAATTTGAAAATTCGAAAGTTATTTCCACAGACACTTTATAAGAGTGTATTAGAGATATTTGGAATAAATTCTCAAAGGAAACTTAGATTAGGTATGTTTCTACAATGCTTGAAAGACTATTTGCAGTTATTAACTCTGCTGAATGCAAACATTTTCACTGCATTTCTGTTGTGCGATATATGAAGATTAATAAAATTTTGATGGTTCACCTATTATTTACTTTCCATTGTTCTTTTAAAGTAGTCTGAAATTTAATTTTTAACTTCATCCTAACACTTTTACACAGTATTATATATCTTTAACGAATAATGTTTATCTTTCCTTTACTAAGGCTATTGTAATAGTTTTATCATCCCTCAGAAAAGATGCCAAACATGGATATATTAATGATAAGAAAAAGTCATTACTTAAACCATGGCTTAAAAATTACATACTTCATCTAATGTTCCACAATAACCTCGTAGAATAGAAGAAATAACAAACGTTAAACATTCGCATATATATAGTATCTTCAGAAAAGGTCAAACATATAAACTAAAAAAACAGTCATTCTTGTTTCGAAAATATTTTCTTGTGATACCATGATCATCATTTCGATGCTATTGTAATGTTTTTACGGTAACGAATGTTCATAAGGTTAACCATCTTTTTATCCTGATTGTAACAGGTTTTGTAAATTAACAAATTGTTACAACAGATAAAGAACAAAGAACGGAAAGCAAATTGAAATTTTTATCAATGTAGAAATTATTTTATTATTATTGGCATGTAAAGACTGAAGTCAGGTTTCCATTGATGTATGGAAACCCGACTTCAGTCT
Organism: Tachypleus tridentatus; assembly: GCF_004210375.1. NCBI lineage: Eukaryota > Metazoa > Arthropoda > Merostomata > Xiphosura > Limulidae > Tachypleus > Tachypleus tridentatus. Next base: position 83,419,324 of record NC_134830.1, read on the forward strand.
TTACATGCCAATAATAATAAAACAAGTATAAAGGTTTAAAAATAAAGGATTAAAAGAATCATTTAACAAATGCTTATATTTTAAGACTGACAAAGAAACCAGAATTCACAAGCTAAATTATGATTATGAGCATTAAAAGTTAGAAAATTAGAATCATTGGCAACAATAATTTCATTCCCATGTCATTATCATTTTTCCCTAAACAATTTTTATTTAGAAAGACTGCAGGGAGAATATTTTCCTCACCTTTTCCACTTAAAATCGAGCCAAGATTATCGAGAACCTATAGAATATATGAAATTTATGAGTACTAATACCACAAGTTATGATGTTAATACAGATAATCTAGTTCTAAATCTATGTGGTTTGTCAGAAAGTGTGCGTTAGAAACACAACTACTTGAATTTTCAGAGTACGAGATCATGTTGATTTGTGAATATGAATTTAAGAAGATTAAAACTAATTATTCATACATAAGAAATTTCCTTAAGGAATCCTCAGGAATTTCATGCCTGAATATACCTTACGTCTTTTATGGAGGGAGAGTCAATGTGACAAGAATTGTGTATCACATAAAAGGAGGAGGAAAGATCAACCATGGGCAAAAAATTACTATGAGTATCCTGTTAAGCACATTAACATCATAACAGTAAATTTTAATGGTTTAAAATTATTTCGGTTTTATAAAATGTAAACTTCCAAGGAAATTCTACCATCCTACAAATTACGCGAGAGTCCTTTCATCAGTACTTGAATTGCTTAAGAATTGAAAAACACCAGTTGAATGTGGCTACCAAGTGATGAAAATATTGAGGAATTACCAATTTCTCATTAAATTCAGAGTTATTTTTGAAAATGATATCGATACTTTCTTAAAATTAAGCAAGAGACTTCTGAATAGCCCTCTTACTGTATAACATTGGCGACAAAACAGGATTACACCGACCATTATTCTGAAAAATAAAGAGGGCAACTGACACCAGAAAACTTTGTCTTTGCTTTTTTTGGGGACGTTGAGATATGACTGAGGATAAACCACAACTTACCTATAACATCTGTTAAAGACTATCACTATTTAACAAATTATAATATTAAAGTAATAACTGATGTTACACTTCGTAATAATGAAATAGTTGCACTTCATTGGAAAGAGGCAAGAGTATCTGCTCCAGAAAGATCAAACCATCAACTTTTTCTACTACTCGTGCTAGTCTAGCATTACATCATAGCTTATGCAATGAGGTTCATCTGTATCATATTGTTTGCATTTCAAATGGACTTAATGAGCTGTCTTTAAACGATTATTTTCACAAGTTTACAGATGAACTCGGTGGTCATTAGATAACTTTATGGGTCAACGGTGAATCTAAAAACAACAGATACAACGACTGGAAGTGCTGTTATAAAATCAGTGAGTGTACCGTCACTTTTATCAACAACAAGAAACAAAACCTCTCAACAATGAAAATTAGAATAACATAGACATTTATTTCTTTTCAGCATCTTATAATGATGACAAATCCTAAAGAGATATGTAGAAAATTAAAAACTCAGACCGTTTATAATCAGAAACAAAATAAAAATTATCGTCTAGTTTTCACCAAACAATACAACATTCGAGACTTCAACACTTTTGTATGTGGATATTGATGTATTTTTATCTAATGAAACTAGCATCTCATCATGGTCTGTGGGCTTAAAAAAGGGAATGTGAAGGCCTTGAGGGAAGATTCCAAATGCATTCAAGCATGTTCTGTATAAGATGAACCCGTCCATTTCTTATTTTTAAATTAACAATCATTATCATTCTAGCGTAAAAACAATTAAATATTATGTATCTCAGAATGGCTGGTATGGGTATTAACACTTTATTGATAAGGAGAGAACAACGTTTCGACCCTCCTAGGTCATCTTCAGGTTAACCTAGGAAGGTCAAAATGTTGTTCTTTTCTAATCAATAAAAGTGTTAATACCCATACCAGCCTTTCTGAGATACATATTTATTTCAAGTGTGTTTCTCATCATCAAGAATTAAATATTATATCTAAATCGATGTATAAATAGTTTTTATATCTTATACTTACTATCTCTTTTCAGTTATTTATCGTGATACTTAGAACAAAACAATAACAAGAATTGCTCTATGCATTACCAAAGTTAACATGTAAACAGATTGAAGGAATAATTGCCAAAGATGAAAATAAATTAGTGTATTTAATTTTTAATGCGAACTCTCTGCTCTGCCGATAATTCTCTAAGGTTTTGGTGCCCTAGCATGACGACAAAACTCAATATATAGTGTTGAATACTGTTTTACTCAAGGTTTATTTGTGGAATGCTATTAAACAGACTTCTTTTCGCATACATCAGTAGCATATGCTAGTTCCTTACTAGCTTTTTACATATAGTCCAAACACTGACTTAAGTACCATGACAGCTATTGCAGGCCCTAAGTTTGATAAATATATTCATTCAAGAAGAACCTCATATGACACGCCCTTTATATAAGTATATAGGAATTCTAAAGAAAAAGAAGTTTTCTCACCATGGCTTATTCAATTGTCAACAAAGATCAGTGAAGCAATACCACAATGTTGAAGTTTATATTCTATAATGGCATGGAAGAATTAGCTGCATAAAATATCTGTCTACCATTTTGTACAATACTGTGCGGTATGATACTTGTCTCATCAAAATAATGTTTTTTCTTGTAACTTTTATGACACCTAAGCATTCATAATATCATGTTGAGACACCCTACGATGAACTAATGATTCTTTGGATAATTCTATTTACTCCGTATCAACTGATGCACTCTTTAAATTCATTTCTGTGCATGTCACAAAGTATTACTAAGTTACATTCAAAATTTATTTAAACCCTTTTATTATAACTGTATTTTAATTAAATTATCATAATCATGTACGTAATAATTCAGTTTTATATCATCTAAATTTTATATCTTTATTTGACAAGAAATAGCTAAAATATCAATTAAAAAACTGTAATTTTTGCTGTCACATGATCCACTCTTGGTTATAATTTTTCCATTTTCATAACTGATATAGAAGAATTTATGATTAGTTATGCTCATTTACAAAGTATAAGGCTGTGTTGCTAAGCAACAACGTTAATTCGTCGGGGATCTGAACCGTGGACAAAATATTAGTTCTAGACCAGATATAAGACTCAGTACTGTTTGCAAGTTTTTAAAACTGTTGTACATAAACCATTATTTGTAATAACTATTGTATTGTTTTTATGTGTTTATATTAAAATATATTTGTGTTAAGAAAAGGAAATTGTGTGTATAAACCTTGTTGGCAGATAACATAAAATTAATACATATTAACATTTAATGTACCTCCAAGCTCAACTCCAGATTTTCGCTTATTTGAGATAGCTATACGTAGGCCCGGCACGGCCAGGTAGTTAAAGCACTCGACTCATAATCCGAAGGTCGCGGGTTTGGATCCCCGTCATATCAAACATTCTCGCCCTTTCAGCCCTGGGAACGTTATAAGGTAACGATCAATCCCACTATTCGTTAGTAAAAGAGTAGCCCAAGAGTTAGCGGGGGGTGGTGGTGATTAGCTGCCATCCCTCTACTCATACACTGCTAAATTAGGGACGGCTAGCACAGATAGCCCTTGTGTAGCTTTGTGCGAAATTCAAAACAAATAGAAACACTGTTTTCTTATATCCTTAATAAGATGTACATAATACATGCAAAAACTATAACGTTGGTAAGATCAACAACAGATTTAATGTTTTACTCATAAAGCGAAACTGTAAACACAACATTATGCAATTTAGACGAAATATTAATTGTAAGTCTTTAATTGTTATTATAAAGTTAATGTTATGGTGTTCCCACATGACTAGTAGACCGCAATGTATCTGTAAACTCATCACATCAACATGCTCTCTAATACCACTTTGTGGCCTTGGCAAAGTCGTCTGGTGAGTAGCACTCAAACTACAACTTTTTTTCATAGAACGTAATAGTTATGTAACCCTTGGGCGACATATTTTGATCGACTTTCACATGCTAATCTCCGACTCAAGCAACATTCTTTGAGCAGTGGAAAGTGACCCTAACTATTAACTCTAGAATAGTCAGCTTTTAACATGTTGTCATTTCATCATTCAAAAAATCCACGTAGGATCCAAAAAATTTCTGCAACAAATCTATAATATCGTCCTCTGAACAAGTGTCTGTCATATGTTTTGGAATTAAGTCACAAAACATGTGAGACACGCTTTTAGATTCTCCTCAACAACATCATCCTTAGATGAAAGAGTGATTGGCTTACCAACCACCTTGGGATGGGCAACAACTTTCTCCCAGTCAAATCGTTTCCCAACAATAACGAACTGGCAGAGTAGGTCTTACTTCAACCATAACTGGTTCTGAAAGTAGGTCTTATGTGAAACAAAAGTCATTAAGAAGAATATTAATAAAACCACTCTCAATGCCCTAAGTAATAACAGACCTATCAGTGGCAGAACTCGAATCTGAAGGGAATACAATTTTTAATAGCAATGATCAAGTCGCCCCAGTATTATATAAATTACACATGAGTATGAGATTAACAGTGCCATTTGTCTAAGATACAGAACCAACAGACACAAAAGGTCTAAATTCCTCCCTAAATACATCAGCCTTTTTATCAATGGCCAAATAAACATTAACGGGTGATCTGGTGAAAATACGATCATAAGTGGACACAAACTCCAACAGTCGGACATAATATTATCAAGTTTGTTTTTTTAAAAAATGAGATATAGGTTTTAATAAAGTTTTATCACGACTGTTTGAAGATTTAAAACCATAGAAGCTGGAGTTTTTAGAAGAATCATCAACATTAGCGGATTGAAAAGATACAAGTTCCTACTGATACAGCAGAAATTTCTTTTTAAGAAAAGTGGTTTTATGTGTCAAAGTGTAATCATCTGCTTCCTTTAGTGTTTCCATTTTCTTCTCATCCAAATAAGTTTCGAGGTCGACACTTGTAGAGCGTTTGAATGTCTCAGTTAGACATAATTATCTTAGTTTGTCAAAACTGTTGGCAGTATGTATAGAATTACACCATTAATCAAAATAAACTTTTTCTTTCACGAATTCCATATAAGTTTCGCTATCTTGTTTGCGATAATATCGAAACTTCTGGTAATAAATCTCTGTTACTATCAATAATACCTTGAGGATAGCCGCTTTAACCTTATCATAATCTTTACAGTCTTCTAGAAAGTTTGGTCTGGTTTGTTGTTGTTGTTTTTTATTTCGCGCAAAGCTGCACGAGGACTTACTGCTCTAGCTGTTCCTAACTTATGAATGTAAGAATGGAGGGAAGGCAGCTAGTCATCACCACCCACGGCCAACTCTTGGGCTACTCTTTTACCAACGAATAATAGGATTGACCGTCACGTGTAACGCCCCCACAGCTGAAATGCGAGCATGTTTGGTGTGACGGGGATTCTAACCGGCAACCTTCATATTACGAGTCGATTGCCCAAACCACGTGTCTATGCCGGGCCTCTTCCAGAGAGAGAACGGCATACCTTCTTGGGCTTTACCCTTTGTAACAATAATGGTCATTTTGTTCGGTACACTGTTCCATGGTTTGATCAACTATATCAAAATGTTGAAAATATTTATCAACTTCATTTTCATTGAACTGTGGAACTCTAACACATCGATTAAGTTCAAAATTGTCATTTTGTCGTGTTTTATCGGAGTTTGATATAAGTTCCATATCTTTCAACCAAATTTCTTTCTCGGTTTTGATTGGTGTAATGTTTGAATTTTGCGCAAGGCTACACGAGGATTATCTGCGTTAGCCGTGCCTAATTTGGCAGTGTAAGAGTAGAGAGAAGACAGCTAGTCATCACCACGCACTACCAATTCTTGGGCTTCTCTTTTACCAACGAATAGTGGGATTGACCGTCATATTATAACGCCCTCACGGCTGAAAATGCGAGCATGTTTGGTGTAATGGGGATTCGAACTTCCGAACCTTAGATTACGAATCGAGTATCTTAACCACCTGGCCATGCCGGCCTCGATTTTCATACGGGCTTCGGTGCGAGCTTGTTCTAGCTCAATTTGTTTCAGTGTTAACTGGATTTCTAACTTAGCTAACTTATCAGTCAATTCTGATTAGCTGCTGGAGAACTATAATATTCCCTTAATGCTTTCTCAAGCAACAAATCAGCATCGACTTGTTTTTTTCAAAAATGTGCTTTTTAGTTGATTTTTAGTCGTTAATTTCTTAACTTTCAATTTTAAAATTTTGGCACCTTCGAGCAATTTACTTTTGCCTTATCTTTCTCGTTTTTGAAGGAAAATCGTAATTATCAAATATGATCAAATATTGGGGGAACTGATAAAGATAAATTGAAGTAAGAATTTAATTTTGAACGAATTTTGTCACTGATTCAGATCTCGGAAATAAACCCTCAGTTTACTATGTTAGGTATTATAATTTATCTCGGACGAGCCTCCAATGTTATGTTAGGTATTACGATTTCAAATAGCTTGAAACTGAATTAAATTGTAATTTAGATTTATAATTTATGTGTTCAATGTTGATGTGTATCATATTTATGATTCTTGAAAACAATATTGCAACATACGTGATATGTTGCTAATTCTTTCATTCCAGAATCTACTTCAACTTTTGTAAATAAACGGGAATTTCGCAATACGCGTTCAGTAGCATAAATTACATGCATATCTAAACATATGTTTAACTGAAAGTGAATATATAATAACAGATCTGTTATAGTAAGAGACTGGTTTTTGTTATTCTTTATAAGAAAGAATATATCAGTCCTGTTTGTAAATTTTGTAGTTCTTTTTCTTCAAGAGATAGGTGATATTAATAAAAACATTCATTAACTAAAATACTGCTGGCCCGGCATAGCCAAGTATGTTAAGGCGTTCGACTCGTAATCCGAGGGTCGCGGGTTCGAATCCCGGTCACATCAAACATGCTCTCTCTTTCAGCAGTGGAGCGTTATAATGTGACGGTCAATACCACTATTCGTTAGTAAAAGAGTAGCCCAAGAGGTGGCGGTGGGTGGTGATGACTAGCTGCCTTCCCTCTAGTCTTACACTGCTAAATTCGGGACGGCTAGCGTAGATAGCCCTCGAGTAGCTTTGCGCGACATTCAAAAAACAAACAATTAAAATACCGATAGAAGTTTTACAGAACTGTATATTGCTATTCACGAGATCTAATGAGTTGTTTTCAAGAATCTTTTAACATATTTTTTAGAAATTTTGATCAAGTGCTCCTACTGTGATTGATACTTTTAATTATGAGATGAAGATATGTTTCGAATTTTTATGTTATGCACTAGTGATTTGGAATGTTAATAGTGTATTTTATTTTTCTCAGTGCGATTTCTTCCCTTCTTAACTGTTTGTTTGACTTAGGTTGATTGCTGTAATCATGAGATAAAGGAAGAAGTAGAGGGGGTAGCTGTCTTCTTCAGAGTATATATGACAGATTGACAAGTATAAATAGTGTATTGCTCGTCATTGTGAGAAATGATGCTGACAGATGTAGAACTGTGGTGTTCTGGTGAAGTAATAGAATGAGTGACTGGTGAATACTGTGGCGTGTAACATGCAGCGTTTACACTAATATTGATTTGGTGTTGTCTTGGAGACAAGAAGGTTAAAGGGTTTATGTGTATATAGGAACGAACAGCATAAGAATAATATATATTACTATTTGTGGAATGAAATATTTTTGTGAAAGTTTGGTTAGTGTTTCGTACACTAGTAGAACCTAAAGAAGAACTTGGAAGGTCACTGTGAAAGATTGAATGCGTTTTTCGATGGAGAGATTGAGTGATAGAGGTGTTACAGTGTGAGACTTCGGTGGCTTTCTAGATACATGGAAATGTATAATTTGGACAGTGGAGAGTAGAAAAATTGTTAGAAATAGAAATATGAAATGGTTGAGGTAACGTAGAAGAAGAAGCCAAGAGTGTGAGAATACCGGGAGAAATAAAGCTTCTGAAGTTTAAGGTCAAAGTAAAAACATCAGAGAAGTTACTGTGAAGTCCATCTCGTGCGAGAAAATTATTGAGTGGTATTAACTTTGTGTGGTTAATGAACGCAAGTTAGCGACTGAGTTTACATAGACGTTTGATAAATTCGTTAAAATAGTGAATTTCGTTGTTGAATTATTTCATTATTATAATGATGTGTGTGTTGATATATTTACGATTTACACAGGAGATAACGAGAATAATGTGTAATCTGAAGTTAAAGATATGTGCTACTGTCTTTTCTAATTTCGAGGAACAGTTTTATCTAATTGTTTCAGGTCATTAGTGCCAAAATGAATTATTAGATATCGAATTAAGTGTTCGTATAAATACTTCAGCTTCGTGTCACCCGAAATGCCAAAGTTAGAAAATAAAAATCTGTAGTTACCCAAACTGGGTCTATGGTCCTCATGTCGTTATACATTCATGATATCAGAATAATACATAGGTTTAACTGAATAATGGCCTCAAGTTCCTGTTTTCTCTTTCCATAAAAGCAGGAGTCTAAAATATGACCTTGTTGATGCAAAAATAAACTACACCTCACCAGCAACGTAAGAGAGCTCGTAGTCAAACCTGCAAGTTCGTAAAAAATACTGACTCTTTTTGTTTTCTAACAAGAACAACCGTAGAAACCTTAAAATTTCTAATGAAATTAACTGTGTAACACAGGATACAATTTACCTCATACAGTGTAAAAGATACAGTAATCAGTATGCAGAGCATACCCGAACGACCCTTAGAGAACATTTCAACAGCCATGAGTTCCACAAGTGTTCTTCCTATTCACATCAAGAATGATCTTGTTGTTCTACACTTCATCCAACACGGTATTACTGTCATCGGCATTGAAACTTACTTTAAAAAAGAATCTTATAAGCCTGCTAACCTAGATACTGTCCAATCTTATGGAATAATCTAGATCATTTTTTTCCATGCAGTATAAGTTCTCAATCTTTACCTCTAATCTTTCTAATACTTTCTAGTTATTTATAATAACTTTTCATCCTTGTCTTTAGAAACTGATGTACTTAACATTTAGTCTTCAGTCAATTTCCATATAACTCCTTTATTTTATTTTAACAATACTTACGTCTGTTTTTCTTGAGCAATTATAAAGAATTATAAATTATAAATCTTTTTACTTACAACGCTAGGAAACCAGTTTTCGTTACCTGTGGTGGGCAGAGCACAAATAGCCCATTATGTAGCTTTATTCTAAACAAACAAATAAACGTACCTATCATCTGAGAGCGAAAACAATCATTTCATTATTAACATGATTTACATGGTGGTGATCATATGAAGATTTGACATTTTTTGGTCAATTTGAGTTAACATTTAATTTAGAATATAGCATTAGAATAAATTGGCCTGTTTAGTTATAGATGATTAATTATAATTCTACTAATACATCATATATTTAACGTCATACATAACTGAAATTATGCAGAGCAAGAAAGTCGTGTGTGAAAAAGCAAGCAGTCGGTCTAGCCTATACAAAATTATGTCGTCTGGTATAAAATGGTTTGGTTTGTTTTGAATTTCGCGCAAAGCTACATGAGGGCTATCTGCGCTAGCCATCACAAATTTAGGAGTGTAAGACCAGAGGAAAGGCAGCTAGTCATCGCTACCCACGCCCACTCATGGGCTACACTTTTATCAACGAATAGTGAGATGGACCGCACACTATTATAATGGCCGTACGGCTGAAAGGATGAGCATGTTTGGTGTGACGGGGATTCGAATCCACAACCCTTGGATTACGAGTCGAGTGCCTTAACTACTTGGCCATGCCGGGCTTGGCATAAAATGGACTATGTGAAAAGAGAATGGCTTAATTATAATACTTATTGTGTACGACGAGATTAGCATCGAGTCAGCGTAACCGTTGTGGCACTTGCACGTGGTGGAAGATGGGTTGAACGTGAAAATTTTATTTTTTTATTAGCATTAGAACAGCTCGGCGTCTTTAATTATATGTTATTAATTATACACCTACTGATACATCATATATTTATACTCAAACTAAAAAAAATTAGAAATTTTGTGTGTGAAAAAGTAACCAATAGGCCTACTCCATAATATAAAATTATTACTGGAAACAAGAAATGGGAGCATGTTTTCATTCCAAACATTCCATTAATTCTAACTAATCTCTACTTTCAGTTAAAAAAGCCTGTAGTTCACATCCAGATTAAGCCTTACTATATTCAATAAACAAAACACAGGGCCGGTCTCTGAAAATAGTGGGAATTGAGTTGTACAACTGTACTCTGGATGCTCTAGAATAGGGCACAATAATGGGAGCCCTATTTATCCTTTCCAGTGAAGGAAAAAAACAAAGTTACCGATAAAAGACTTAAAACAAAACGCGTATTACCCATAAATGACAGACAAATAAATTGTATGTATTACGTCTATTTATTTGTTTGCCTTTTCTGTTCATCAAAATTTTTGAAAATAACAGTCGCCCTAAAGGGCAGAATAAAAATAAATAGAATTAATCAGATTATTGGAAACAAGTACTCTTTTTGCATGACGGCTTTATTTCAATTCACAGTGGATCCACAATGACTGTTATCCACCCTTACATTATCTCCAACTGTCCTCACAGATAGAGCTAGATATTGAAATGATGTGGTCTCTAAATAGCAAGGTTCCGGCCAAATAAACATGGTAAGTAAAAGTATAATTTAATCTTTTTATCGGTACTTTATCTGTATAAACGTAATGACTCGGAAATATGTATGGAAAAGAAGTGTTTATTGAAGCCGTATTTACGACGAAAAAATATGTTTAAGTATTGAGATTGCCTTCAACAAGTTTCGTTACACGTTAAACACGCAATGACGAGTATTTGTTACCCTAAAAGTGAATGTGAAGTTCAAATCCGTTTTCAAGCAAATGCTAGTTTCGAAATAGGTGATTGGCGAGTTATAAAGCAATGATAAGCAATCTCTTATCTTAATTATAAAATCGCAGCATGGTTTAACTTATGGTTGTATCAGTATTACAAATGATATTGTAATACTCATATCGTATTTGAAGAAGGAAGTTACAATCATTTTTGTTAAACTAAGTAAAATAAATTGCTTTACATATAAGTTCATTTCTTTATCACCAATTGACTCAATCTATGTGTTATATTTTTTAACACTGGAAGTGAAAAGTGTTTAATGCTGTAAAAGAAAAGTGTTTTATTACAGCACATTATGGACCATGACAGTTTAATTGATTTGAATTTCGTACAAAGCTATACAAGGGCTATTTGAGTTAGATAACCCAAACAACAACATCCACCACTAAATTTTGGGCTATCCTTTTACTAACAAATGGTGGAATTGGTTATCATATTACAACGCCTCCAGGACTGAAAGGACAATAATGTTCAGTGAAGGGAATTCGAACACGCGTCCCTCAGATTGCGAGTCGAGCGCATTAATCACCCGCCTATCTGACTGTTTGAGCTTATCCCCTTCTAGATATTAAACATCAATGGACTGTATTTTAGTTAGACTATTGTGCCATATTAAAGGAAAAGTAGCGCTATATTATAATTTTCAGATAAAGAGATTTAGAGACGCTTATGATATTCTACAGAATATAGTTAATACAGAATAAAATGTCTGTTTTCCAATATTATTGTCAAGTTGCAAATATTTTTTTTAATGTAGCTTAAAGTGAAGAAGAACAACACAGGTTACTTTATGAATAGTTTGTTTGTTTGTAATTAAGCATAAGTCTACATAATGGACTATCTGTGCTCTGCTCCTCCCACGTGTATCGAAACCCGGATTCTATCGTCGTAAGTACGCAGGCATAACACTTCTATTGGAGGGTCTTTATGAACATAAAGAATCCCACAGAAAGTGGTAACAGTTTGCGCCTTTCTTTATACAAACAACTACACATATTGTGATGTAGACTTAACACCATTACTAAATATTTTTAGTGTTTTTAATAAAACTGTAAATTTGTATTTGCATTTAAGAACACATAACACGTGTTCTTTTACCTTGTTGATTCATACTGCAAAAGCTGATTCTCTACATACATGACATTCCTGCTTTCAACATGCATCCTCAGTAATTTAAAAACCTTACCTTAATACTAGAATTAGAGTACCTAACGTTTTGAAAATAACGAGTAGGGCAATAACCTATTTTGTTATAAAGATGGAGTTGTATAAATACAGAAAATTAAACAACCTACCCCTGTATGTATTTATAGATATTTCATATACAGGGGAGTGGAACACCTTTATAAACAATAAATTATAGTTGTCATAAAAGAAAAGTAAAATAAAAATGCTTCTTTTCAGTTTCGATAAGATGCAGCGAATTTTAAGAAAACTGGATAAAAATAGTTTTGCATTCGTTAAGTGTAGGTTTTAGTACAATATATTTGTTTAATTAGTCTTTGCTTTCGTCGTTTTGAATAATTAGTTAGAATTGTTTTACAAATTAGAACAAAGTGTCCTGTATTAGAAACATGAGAATTCATGGCATACATATAAATATATATTTTTTCAGATAAATATATTTCTAAACATATACATTAACTATACTGTTATTTGTAAAAAAACATTTCCATCTCTTTCTCCTTCACTCATTTTCTGTATATACCTTGATAGTGAACTGTGGTATGGATTATTACCTTGATAGTGAACTGTGGTATGGATTATTCACCATAACCTCGTTTTATGCTTCAAACAAGATAAATAGGACAAAAAAAGTTTTCATTTCTCTTCACTTAAATTCTTGCAGGTATTTCAGTCACAAGTGAACAACAAGTTTATCTTTGATGTTACACAAAATTCCTGTTTACTTTGATTACCTGTAAAATTCACACTTACAGCTCGCTATCATCAGTAATGTCGGTTTCAACCGAGATATTTCTCACAGTAACTTACTTACAGTTGTAGGACTTTCTTTGCATGAAACCATATTTTTTTGTTTCACATTCTCTCTCTCTTGGTAAATATTCCTTTCTTTATACTCTTAATAGTTTAATTTTCTGTTAATATATTTATCTGATACTTATCTCAATGAGGCTCTGCTACTTTCAACATATAATCTTGCTTGATCTTTCCAATGTTGCTATAATTTAATAAATAATGGTCGGTTATTGTTGTAAATTATGTTAGGGTGATTTGTTAGCGTAAGGTCACTGTTTCTGTAATCACACATATAACTGAATTGTTGTTTTTTTAATATAATTAAAATACTCTAAACATTCACAGGTGTGGCATTTTAAAAGAAATTATTAAATTTGATTGACTCACTACATACACATAATTTCTAATACATTTCTTTTGTTTCAGGTAATTTTTGCTTACCTTTTTTTTTTCCGAAGCTTTCTTTGAATGCACCATTTTACAGTTTTGATCTTTGTCACTTTGGCTAATATGTTGTTTGTGTATATTGGACATATTTGAAAATATTCTCATGTTTGTTTGTTTTTTGTTGTTGTTAATATACTTTTCTCCCCTTGAAATTGTAGTAAATAACTCACTCCAGGAAGAAAATTATTTGTTTGGCGGTTCACCAATTAGTGTGAACGACAATAAATTGAATTCAAATAATAGTATAAGAAAAGAAAATACATAAATAAATAATGTTAGAATAAAATAAATAATGTTTTGTCCTTAATTCTTTCCTGAAGAGCTAATTTGATATTAAGTTAAATAAAGTTCATAATAATACAAATTCCTTGCTTAATATAGTTCACACCATGTCAGTCACTGCTCACGAGAATAAATGATGATATGCAGCTCCTAAATGACTACTATGTCTGTCATTTTCAAGGCAGGCTGATGAGCCTTTCGTTAGACGAAAGACGTCATAGGTACTAGGTACGGCAGATGTAATCAGATTGACATATTATATATTTTTTTTTAGAAATGTTAAAATGGGATGGAAATCGTCATAAACTCAATAAGAGTATAAATAAGATCTTGATAAGAACAAACAGAAGTGTGACAAAAATTGAAACTGACATACAGCACCTAAAGGAGAAAATATCGACATTTATCAAAAGTGAGATAAAAATGGAAGAAAAGACATTACAAAGATAAAAACAAGAGAAGATAATTGGCGTATCTGTGGTATACCTGATATTAAGTGATTGGATATAAGACAATAGTTAGTTAGTTATCACCATTAGATTCCATCTAGGAACATAGGGCCGCAATCGCTTGCGGATTCTTCAACAAGTATTTAAGTGAGTAGGTTGTTAGCCCACTGCACCGAGCCGTCCCTAATTTAGCAGTGTAAGACTAGAGGGAAGGCAGCTAGTCATCACCACCCACCGCCAACTCTTGGGCTACTCTTTTACCAACGAATAGTGGGATTGACCATCACATTATAACGCCTCCACGACTGAAAGGGCTAGTATGTTTGGTGCGACCGGGATTCGAACCCGCAACCCCCGGTTTAGAGTCGCATGCCTTAACACGCTTGGCCATGCTGAGTCAGTGTGCTTTTCTGATACCTGGAATAAGTCAGCAAAGCAAACGAATCAGGTTTATCTGGTTTTTTATCCAAAGACCCTGAATTTTTCTCAAATATTCCAACAGAGCATAAAAGGTGTGTGTGTGTGTGTGCGTTTTCTTATAACAAAGTAACATCGGGCTATCTGCTGAGCCCAAAGAGGGGAATCGAACCCCTGATTTTAACTTTGTAAATCTGAAGACACCGCCGTAATAGCGGGAAGCGAATATTATTTCTTGATGTAAAAAAAAGAAAAATATCCGGCTCAAATAGAAACTCATACGGTATAAAAACGATTTGCCTTACAAGTTTCAACAGAAATTCACACAAATTTCAACTCTACAATTTGAGTTTCGATACCCGCTGTAAACAGACTACAGATACTCCATTGTGCAAAAAACAAAACCTTTCGAATTACAAAAAAGAAAATATATCAATGAATAGAAAAACCTAGTAATGTAGACAATCGCATGTTTATTTTCATCGTAACAAAAGATGTTTGGTGTAATAGGGATTCGAACCCACGACCCTCAAATTACGACTTGAGTGTCTTAACATGCCAGGCCTTACATATTTCTGTTTTTCGTATACTGGTGGTTTGATTGCTTGAAGCTCTACGCACAGACATATAACGTTGATGAACTTATAAAACATAGAAAGTATTAAAATGTTAACCTTTTAATTTCTACAGTTAGCACTACGACCATTTTTCAACACAAGAATATACATAAAAATTGCGTTTATTCTCAATGATTCTTTTCCCTGTAATACATTTATCACGTACTGAACTTAGCCTATAGGAACTGGTTCAAAATGTAACTTTTTATGAATGAAGTTCACAAAAAATTATCCCAGCAGTGAAATAACTAAGATTTCAATACCGTATATATATGTAAAAAGGGATCGTTTCACAACCCGAACGAGCCGTTTTTACATATATATTTTTCTCTACAAGTGGGTTTTCTTGACATCACTGATTATTGTTTCAATACCCTGTCCTTGTATGCTTGTTTAGCTACAACGTATATGTATCATCAACTCTTTTATCATAAATCGATTAAGCAAACCTCTCAGCAAACAGTCGTGTGAGGTAAGTTCCATGTCTAAAGAACGAACGTAGGGTTTATTATTTATTCATAAGATACAACTGTAAATCGTGTAATTCCCTAAAGTTTAACTATATATATTAAAATAAGCGAAAATCTCTAAGCCTACATTAAAGAAGAAATCAGAATAAGAACGATAAATTTGCCAACTCTAAAAATTATGTCTTTAGAGAAGATAAATATATTTTTGTCTTTTAACTTGAATAAAAAAAAAGCGAAGTTTTCACTGTTCTGCATACATCTGTCTTGAGTTCAGTGACTTGCTGCGGCATGGAGTTAGTGTTCTCTAAGTAGACCAAGTGAATGGTAACCTACATTTAAAATAGTGCTGTTTTATCATGCAGAAACCTACAGACCAATTGCACTTCTCCTTGACTGAACTTTATCTTCGTTGTAAATATTTACTTAATCTCAAGAGAGTTCACTTTTCGATACTGCGATAATCCTTATTTTATTTTGTCGAAACGATAAATAAAAGGAAACGAATGAAAAGTCACGATTTAAAGTAATGTTTGAAGTTTTGGAATTTTGTTCTCTAAAAGCCTTGATAAATCGAACTTGACAAGCTGACCAGATAGATCGGTAAGTGTTATATGTCTTCTTTGAAGTTACTCGTTACACATGTATTTGCAAGAGGATGTGTGTATGGCATACAATTAAATTTCATTGTATAAAATTATTCAACAAAGTGATTAACAATATTTAAAATACACATATTCATCATGAATAAGTTTTGCTTGCCGATAAATATTGTTTCTCCTGCTACGTTCCGTTTATATATACCATAGAGCTGTTTTGATTTTATCGAAACTAAATATATTTTAATAGGTGATAGTACTAAACACCGTCTTCTAGTTTACTTGAACACTTTAATGTTTTATAAGTTCATTAATTCTACATGTCTGTGCGTAGGGTTTCAAGTTATCAAACCATCAGTATACGAAAGTATATATCTGTGCGTAAAGTTCCAAGCTATCAAACCATCAGTATACGAAATGCACAAATAAATACATGTTAAAAGAGACATCTTACTGTAAATATCATATAAATATAATTTTGCTTAGCAACTAGGTTACAACATTTAAATAATTCTGTGATAATTCTGTAATGTTGCCAGTTTACCTCAACTGTTTAAGGGTAATGTCATCAGTAGACAATAAAATATCGCTTATAAAATTAGTAACCATTAAAAAGACAACAAATTAACACCATCGATTGTCCCAGTATACTTCCTATGTTCATTATCACCTTCCATCAGAAATGCAAACATTTTCCTTGTTTGAAAAACAGGGTATCGGTCTATTTTTGACAGACACAGTACATCTTTACATCTATATGATACTTCACATTTTACCATCTTATTTACCTCATACATTTACGTGTTTATAATTTTTTCAGCGGATGTCTCGCGTTTTCTTTTAGAATTCAAAATTTTATTTCGTTACTAGTTAGCTTAAAATGTTCGTTCTTAGAAGTTTATTTAATACTTCCTTGTTTGTACTTCTTGACTATAATTGCCCTTAGTTCTACCAGTTCCAACATATCCTCTCTTTTACCAATTTCATTTCTAAAAACACATTCTCACAAGTGTATTTAGAAATTATTTATTTTCAAAAGTTGGCTTTCTCCATCGTCACTTTTAGAAGTTTACCTCATACACGTCTGTTTTCACAAGTTCGTTTTCAATACGCTTTCTTTTACAAATGGACTTGGAACTTGATTACTTTTGTAAGTCGACTAGCATTTGACTTTTGTCCCTTTTTTCACAAATTGGTTTTAAATGTGATTCAGTTGATATAGCTGACGTACTGCATGTACATTTTACCATTTTACAAGTTATTGTTGTTTTTTTACATTCTTTCTTTCTTTGACATAAAACAGGCTTATTTTCACAAGTTTGCAATGGAAATCAATACTTTTACCAGTCTATTTTGTACACGGCTACCATGTTGGTTTTGTACATCCTACATTCTTAAAAGTTGACTATATACATGTTTATTTATATGAGTAAGTTTTGTACATCTTATCTTTCAGTAACTAAGTTATGCTTTCAGTTCTTATTTTTTACCAGTTAACTATCAAGCTCCCATAACTCTATTTAGTGGTTTATCTTGAATAAAGTTGTTTTTATTACTTGATTTTCAATATAATTATTTTAAGACTTTACTTTATTTGATCTGTATTTACCAATTTATTTTAAACATTTTTATTTTTAGTAGCTGGTTTTATACATATTTACTTTCACAAGTTGACTTTCTTACTTTTTACTGGTTGAATATATATTTTAACAAATTAATTTTTTTACATATTCATTTTGACAATTTAATTTAATACATCACTACTTTTGCCAATAGACTCTCAAAAATTACTTTTATAAGTTATCTTGTTTATGCTTAATTCTTTGAGGTTTGGTTTGGTTTGTTTTGAATTTCGCGCAAAAGTACACGAGGGATTTCTGCGCTAGCCATCTCTAATTTAGCAGTGTAAGACTAGAGGGAATGCAGCTAGTCATCACCACCCACCGCCAACTCTTGGGCTGCTTTGGGATTGACCGTAACATTATAACGCTCCCACGGGTGAAAGGACGAGCATGTTTGGTGTGACGGGGATTCGAACCCGCGACCTTCGGATTACGAGTCGAAGCCTTAACCACCTGGCCATGCCGGGTACTCTTTAAGGTTACTTGTCTACTTTTGCATATTAGTAAAGTACACTGGCGTTTTTACAAATGATTTAAGACATCATTAAAAAAAATAATTATTTACGTGTCGTTTTTAAAACTTGTCTTGGAATTTGATTGCCTTTATTTGACTTTCAAAATTTTAACATATGTTTTGTAGTTTATTTAACTATGAACAAGGATGAACTATGCGCAGTAATTTTTCTGCACTATTTTATTGCTCTGATTGCTATAAATATGATATAGGTCAGCATGACTGGTGCTTATATGACAGTGTTGAGAAAAACTTGTGTTAATCATGACTGATGCTTATATAATGGTATTGGATGTTTAGAAATGCTGGTGTTCATCATAGCTGATGCGTGTAAGGAAGTGTTGAAAGCACAGATAAGTTTGAACTTACAAAAATAAAACATATCGGAATATGAGAAAACAAGCATGATTGGGAAAACTGTTACTTTAACACTGGAATGAAACTTGCTATTTCAGTCTGAACCGGCTGGACCAGCCAGATGTTATTTGTCTTATTAAATTATAGTGAAGGGATCTATACTTTGTTACCTTCCCTGCATTTATTTTTCAACTATAACAAAAATTCTTCCATGTTTGAAGTACAATTAATGTACAATACATTTGATGTAGTAGTTCATGCTATATTGAAAACTGTGTTTTAAACATTGAAATATGAAGTATTTAATGCTGCTTCTCTCCCCACTAAAAAGAAAGTTCGTTTTGAAAAACATTTATTCTTAAGCAAGCTCTAGTGACAAGAGAACTAAAGTTTATTTCTAAGCAATCGAAGCAGAAGACAATAAAATTTCAATACAATATTGTTTCAACCAGATGTTTTTATTTAGATTGGTTGGAATTTTTTAAAAACATTTTTATTATTTTTTGTCTAGCAACACTAGTACTTTGATCGCTACCGTTCTTTTTTATTATTTATCTCATACTTTAAAGTTTAAACATTTAGAACAGGTCATCATCTCAATAAAAGTTAGAGAGCATAATTAAATTCTTTATTTCTGCTCTTCTTCTTACGTTGTTCTTATGTTATTGTAGTTTTGTAAATTGGTATATTATATTCATTATGCGGTAAGTTATTGTTTACATATTATAAACTCCATTCTCATGTTAAGACTAACTAAATTCTAAAAATAAAATCCCCAGTAAAATGTAGATGGCTCCTACAGCGTGCTCAGTGATTTTGTGTTTTATACTTTCACATGTACATAATTATTCATATTATGCAGTATTATAATTATTGTTTGTTAAGCACAAGACTACATAAAGGACTGTTGTGCCCGTCAAGTGGATCGAAACCGCTGTGCGCGCGTGTGTTTGACGAAGTGTGTAAGGGGTGTTTTGTTATCACCGTTTAATGTGATAACTGGAAAATAACTGGATAAATACTTTCACTATGTTTAAAAAAGGCAAACTTTAACATATGTATTTGAACTGTAACCTCGTAACAAAGCGGAGACAAACATGTAAACTCATACTTATGTATTAGAATAAGCTTCTTAAAAACTGCTGAAAGTTAAAGTGTGGAAATGTTAAATGTTACTTTAAAACTTGGGTTCATGATAATCTGAAATGAAAATAAAGAATATATGCTTATGAATATTAAAATTTGAATAAAACTTATGTTTCATGTTAAGTTATTATAGGAATGTATAAAGTAAAAGATAACATTGTAGCAATTTATATTTTCGTTGAGTTATTTTGTATTATTCGGTAAAAATATAATGCAAAATCCGGTTAAATTAATGAAAACTAAAGCGTTTTATTTGTTGAATTGCAAATTTTAAAAGTTACTTTGATAAATGTTCGCGAACATAACAGTTGCGTTATTTGCTAATTTCGTCGTACCTCATGTAGTTTGCCAAAACACAAATTAAATATTTATATAACTAAAATAACAGACAAAACGACTAAAAAACTCGCTAATTTACCAACAGACTTTCTATCAATCATTATCAACTTCAACGTAGCTCTCATTTTTAATCTTCATTAAGCTATGCCCGTCACATGACGAGAATGTTCCTCTAGACGAAAACTAAAACAAATGTTTAAATGTTTCAAAACTCTGCTGCAACATTTTATGTTTACTGCGAAAGAAGCTGAACAAACAAAAATATGACAGACCAATCCTCTTTACTTGTATGTCACAGGCTATGCATGAGAAAACATGCATATTATGATGCCAGAGAAGAAAAAAATTACTTGAAGCCATTATTTTTCAGTCATTTGAGTATTTACTGCATAATAAATTTTAATTATTATTTTTGTGTTATTCTATCCAAAGTAATCGTTTCAGATTTTTTTCTTTCTTGAGCCCAGAAGCAAACAAGGAAACTGAGGTCGGTAAGCATCGAACCAGCCTTGACGTCATTCAGAAACCTTGTGAAGTCAGCCATTATGAGATGCAGTGCGCATGCTTGAGAGTGCGCTGCAGATCAATCAATGTCTGAGTTTCAATAATGGGCGTTCTACAAAATAAAATTTTCGGCCGACTAATCTTTTGCGTCACTTCCGAATATTAGTTAGCTGAACAAATACAGTTCATCCAAGGCATGCACATTAACAGAGAAGAATCTGTATTTATCAGCTTTCAGCTACAGTGAATAGTTGAAACATTTCGTCGAGAAAACTATTTATTAACAAACTATGGACTTGCACTGTATGCTATTTTTAAGATTGATACTCATTAATGTAAAATGTAATAGTTAGTTTCAAGCAACTTGTTTATGCATCCAACATATTTGTAAATAACCAGCTTTTATAACATAACGAGGACGTTTTTTTTTTCAAGATCTATAGTGTAACATTTATTGTTCAGATAATGAAGCTAGACTGTGTGGATAAAGCAACATCGAAGGTATTTATGAAACTAGGCCAAAGAATCGGTCATTCTCCTGGATATTTTATCATTGTTCCACTTCTAGTGGCGGCATTATTTAGCACCGGCATTCAGCGAATCAAGTACCAGGATAACCCCGAGTATTTGTTCAGCCCGATAAATGGACGGTCTAGGAGTGAGCGAAAAACAGTGGAGAAGTACTTTCACGTAAACACATCAGAAAACTTTGACCTTGGTCGACTAACGAGACCTAGTCGCTTAGGCCGTTTAATTGTGGTCGCAAAGGATGGTGGGTCAGTTTTAACAAAGTCAGTTTTTAAGGAACTTGTCCATCTTGATGACATCATACAAAACTTGAACATTACTTGGAAAGAGGAGACTTATACTTATAAGGATTTGTGTGCAAAAGTCGAGAGAAATAGTTGTTTTGAAAATAATATTTTAGACTTTAAGGAAAAGATTAAAGACATAGAAGAAGGACGACAATTATTACAGTACCCAGTAATGATTAACAAGGTAACTCAGAAGCGATATAATATGGCAGCTTTTCTTGGTGGAGTCCAAACGGACGAACTGGGTTTTGTTGAACAAGCTCTCGCTTTTAACCTTTTTTATCCTCTTGACACTGACATTAAGAATGGGAAAGCAAGAGCAAAACTTTGGGAACAAATATTTTTGCAAACGCTAGAGGATCTTCAATTGGAGGAGATTGTCTTTGGTTACTTTGTATCAGATACTCTTGAAAGTGAGCTCGAAAAGAATACTCAAAGTGTTAAACCATATTTCATTGTTACATTCTTAATCATGATTGTATTCTCCATCTTGGCTTGTGTAACGTTCGATGCGGTACGGAGTAAACCCTGGTTAGGTGTATTAGGTTGTTTCTCAACATGTATGTCTTTGTCAGCAGCCTTTGGCTTGGTCATTTATTGTGGACTGGACTTTATTGGAATCAATTTAGCAGCACCTTTTCTTATGTTAGGTAAGTAACTTCATAAAGTTATAAAACGTTGTTTTTTGTTCAGTGTTTAGATATAGAAGTTATTTTCGTGTATCATACTTCGTTTTACTTACTAAAACTAATAAACAATGAAAAAGTGTTTATCAATTTTAGTGAGAGAATAGTAATGTTTTAAAGAACGTATTTCTAAATTGCCATTTCAAGTTAAATTCTAGTTAAAGGTACAACGCATTCATAGCAAACTGAAATGTACTATTATATTTCATAGAAATTCCATCCAAGCTTATCGAATGACTTATAATTTCTTGTAAATCAGAAAAATAGTTGTTTTCTTACTATGTTTCTAACAAAAACACTGAACTTCTAGTTTTATTATTGTTTATCATGTGTACAATGTCACTTAATTATAAAACCACAGATTAACATTTTATGGTCAAATATTGAAGTAGAAGTAATATTGTTCAAAATTACTAACTAATTTCAAAGTAGTTTTCCTCCAAATATAAATCTTTGACATTTAAACTGTACTCATCTTATACGTCTCACAAGGACTACGGTGTAATAGCAGAATCTCACATTCAACACTGCAATTATTACGATTCATCACTGAATGTGATGCGATTATGTAAAACAAATGATCAGATTTTTTGCAATTCACAGTATAGCACGTACAACTTTATATTATTTTATTGACCTCAAGACACTCAGATGGAGCAATATAAACTATTTACAGCTGCAGATCATTTAAAAAATACAAATTTATAATTTGTGAGGTTGATATGAAGACAATTTTAATAAAACAGTTCGCAAACACCAGTGGTTCAAAGGCTTCTTTTAGGAAGTACACGGAAGGTAAATTGCAAGATAATATAAAGATCCCATTGTGGTCAGATAAGATAAAACTAAATCACTTGTAAACGAAAATAAACGTTTGAGAACTGTTAGTGTTGAAAAGTTTTTTGCCTTAGGAACCACAGTCCTTCTGCATGGATGTTTTTTTTTCATTGTTGGAGATACTGTCCAACATTTGGAACCATAAAGAACAATTGGGTGAACATACCGCTGTAGAGCTATCAGTCTTTTTTACAATTATCATTTTTTTTTTGGTGAATATGATCTTCATCTTTACAAATGCTTCTTTTGCCATTCCTATTCGCCTTTAGATTTCGTGATCACATTTTCCATCTGATGATATCCAACATCCAAGATATTTAAGTTTATTTACCTTTTCGATGGTTTCATTGCCGATAATTAATCTAAATTCTGGTATTTCTCTCTTTTTAGTAATCACTATGAATTCAGTCTTCTTGCAGTTGATAGTCAGACCTTTCTCATATTTTCCATTGCAGATTTACTGGGGATTTTTTGCAAATCTTTCCTACCAGCAATAAGTAGAGTATCCTCTTCATATCTTAAATTGTTTACACTTTCCCATCAACCATGACCACATGAAGATCTTGTATATCACAAAGTATCATTACACTGTATAGGTTGAAGAGATCTGGTGAGACAACACATCTTTGTCTAACACCTCGTTGTTTCTCATTATATTTACATATTTGATATTCTATTCTCACAGCTGCTGTTTCTTCTAAATATAGGTTTCTGATTATTCGGACGTCTTTCCCACCTACATCTGAATCTTGTAACATCTGAAAATGTTGCACCTTATCACAAGATTTTGCATAATCTCTAAAACAGAAAATCAGATCGAATTAAATTACTTTACTTATATTACAACACTAATTAAAACTCCTTTTGATCCTGTTTTTATCATAAGTACAATAAAAATATTTAAAACTAGAGTCCTAATACCTCGGCGTTGTTTTCCAAGTCTTTTATCAGGAACAGCTTTTGACTCTTGATACCTATGTACGGCCTGGCATGGCCAGGTCGTTAAGGCACTCGACTCGCAATTCCAGGGTCGCGGGTTCGAATCTCCATCACATCAAACATATTCACCTTTTCAGCCGTGGGGGTTTATAAGGTTACGATCAATCCCACTGTTCGTTGGTAAAAGAGTAGTCCAAATACCCGATAGAACATCACTTATTGTTTTCAGCCAATGATGAAAAGATTTTGTTGTAAACGCACCACATTTGTCAACCAAACTATCTGATACAAGATATAAATGTTTTCAACTGATAGTGTGTAAACAGCACTAGGTTACTAGAGTAGCCTAAATATCTTTGTAGGCAAATGATCCAAGTATTAAGAGTAAGACAGCTTCACTTTCAAGTCATGAACTGAGTATATATTTTGTATGAACTGTTAGCATAAGTGAGTTGATATATAGATCTATTATGCGAATATATATATATATAGCTATATACCATAGGATACATATTATCTCATTCAGAAACTAATTCAATGATATCGGTCAAAGAACTAGTAGAAGTAATGTGTTCAGTATAACATTTTCCTTTCAAGAAAACTTAACATGTTTATAGGAAAGAATACAAGCAATAGTAGATTAGCAGGAACTTTTTTGTTGAACATTTCTTACTTGTAATTTACAAAACTATAATCATCCATAGGTAAACAATTTTAATTCTAGTACGATTTGCCTACATCTTGTTTCACAAAACGGTTTTTGTAACACTGGTGATGTAAAATTACGCAAAGAGCGTAATTCTTGTAGTTCTGATGTTGTGAAATTATGCAAAGAACTTCCCGTTTTTATAAAAACAGTCCTAGAATCATATGTAAACTATTCAAGAAGTTCTTAACATTTATGTGAAAAACATGCAAGATCTGCGACAAACTCAGAGACATCATTGATTAAAGATTGTCATGACTATGTCTGTGACTGTCATGTACTGTTCAAAATTATGATTACTCAAAACTATTTAAGTTCTACTTTAATCAAACTTTTTGTGGGCCTTTCAACTACTTTTGTTGAAAATGAACTAACAAAGCTCTAGTTTATTCGGAAGTTATTGAAATCTTCACATCTAAAAAGCAGCATTTAGTCTATCGAAGTAACATTTGTCACTGAAATGTACAAGATCGTATTCAATTGTTTTGATTAAAGATAAAAGAGTATTTTACTACGCCAGACTCGAAAATAGTAAGATAAACGCTAATGCATCAAAAATGCAAGCTTTCGCTATTATCACTTCTACTAATATATTAATTTTTTTAATGTGTAATAGAATTCAATTAAGTTTAAAATCCTACCTTATGATAAAATCATTCTAAGACATAGAAACAGAGAAGGGTAGTTATTCACTGATAGGTCACTGAAAATAACAACGTTTTACTGCACACAATTTGGTAAAGAAATTAAAACTGAGGTTACATACCATGTAAAACGTATTTTCTGTATCGCAAAATTACTTTATTAGGATATTTAAAGTATTATGTATTGAAAATTATTAGGCGGTAATCAAATCATTCACAATTAGTTTGTGCAAACATAGATTTTGTTCAAGGTATTATTAATCTAAACATGGGTTTTGGTTTAATCATTTAAAAAAAGGTTGATACGTTATATTAGAAAAATTTGGGAGCTTCACCATGTTACAGTCCATGTAAGCACATTCGATCATGCTTTATCTGACAACCATGGATCTTGAAAATAGCTCCGTACTAGTTTCTATTGAAAAAATCATTGTCGTAAAACTGTCATGTTTCAAGCATATTACACTTTAATGTATACTTTCCATGATTCATCTAGTGTATGAATACAACGGTTTCTTAGTGCACATTCCATCACCTTGATCGCTGTGTCCACCAACATGTACCCGTTTCATTCTCAATGTATGTGACGTTTGGATGTAAGCTTAACTTGATGAGATTATGCCCTGTTAACCTGATTGTCAGAAGAAGATATTTCTTAGTTATACTACGCACTGTTCCCTGGGTCTCGTGGACCATTGATCTTTTGTTCATGGCTTTTAGTCTGTTAGAAAATGCCACACTTTTGAGTTACTAAAACTTGTGTACGATTTGTTGCAGTCTATTTTATCTATCGTTCTAGTACTTTAAGTTGATCCATATTTATTTTTTTTCCAATGCTATAAGTTCTTAGAAATTCTAAATAACAAATGTAAGCATAATTTGGTGGTCTGAATGTTTGAATATTTTGCGTCAAAAAGGACTATAACGTACTATACCCTTAACAAAAGATATTAGGTTTTGTTTTTTCTTTGGCATCACACTACTTTCGCAACGCCAAATAATGTCATCATATGCAGTTATGACACCTTCTCTTTTACCACGGCTTCACATCGACTGTAATTGTAATGTGACTTGTTGGTGTGCATATTAAAAATGGTTTTATTATAACGTACTCAACTCTGTATTCTTCCATAAACGTCGGCCTGAAATGGTGAGGTGGTTAGAGAGCTCAATTGGTAACCTGAGTGAAACTGTTCAAATACCCGTCAAACCAAACGTACTCTCCCTTTCAGCCGTGGATTTTTATAAAATTCATTGGTAAAAGAATAGCCCAAAAATTGACGGTGGGCGGTGATAACTTGCTCCCTTCCCTCTAATCTTACACTACTAAATTAAGGGCAGCTAGCACAGGTATCCTTCGTGTAACTTTGCGCGAAATTAAAAAAAGCAACCAAAAACTGTAAACATGTGTTTGGTTTTTTCTCAAAGCACCGTAAATTCATTGCCCTTACCTCTCATAAACAACGATGTTTCCCTTTATTCTAAATTTGAAAATTACGTATGGTAAAACTTTGTTGTGTGTGTTGTATTGTTTGTTTTTGAATTTCGCACAAAGCTACTCGAGGGCTATCTGTGCTAGCCGTCCCTAATTTAGCAGTGTAAGACTAGAGGGAAGGCAGCTAGTCATCACCACCCACCGCCAACTCTTGGGCTACTCTTTTACCAACGAATAGTGAGATTGACCGTCACGTTATAACACCCCACGGCTGAAAGGGCGAGCATGTTTGGCGCGACGGGGATGCGAACCCGGTGTGTGTTGTAAGCAGTTTGTCTGTAGTTGAATACATTGTATAAATTATGTTATAAAGCGAGCTCTTCGAAGAAGCTGTTCGCCAGGAAAAAAAATGTTAACTGGAATATCAAGTATTTGCGGTATTAAGCGCTAACTCATGTTGTTCTTCAATCACACCATTTTTTTTTTTTGGCTCACCTGTGATATATACTGTGTTTAATAATATAGGTGTATAAGTATGATAACCTAAGCGTACATCGACTATTTGACGAGTCAAGGAAGAAAGAAGCATAGCGAGTAATCAATAATAAGCCTATGCAATATTAACATTAAATCCTGTGCTCTGTTGCGCTAGTTACATGGGTGGATTTGGCCGCCGGTACACAACGAAAATTCCTAGTAAGCCGACTGTTCTTCGAAAAAAAAAAGATTTATTTCAAAACTTTGCTTAGGTCAAGGTTAATCGTATGCCTAATTTCACTTCAATGGCTTTTAGTGCAGATGAATGACAAACGGTTTACTGTATTACTAGTTTTAATTATTGTTGTGTGAATTTGTTTCAGTGAAAGGGCCGTTTCTGAAAAGGGCCGTTTACCCAGTCACAGGGTGTCTAATCAACCATAGTAAGTTTTAAAAATCAATTTGCCAGCCGCCAGTGTACTCCGTCCTCGAGCCAAGGCCTGGCTCACTTCACTTTCGCTGCTCTCGTCCAGTTCTCCCGTCCTTCCTCTCACTCACAAATACCCCACTCCATTTTTGAAATGTTAAAAATAAAGTAAAATTTCCACGGATATTTTAAAACATTTCTCATGTGAGGGGATGAAGAGGAACCACAACGTTCCTGAACACCCCAGTTGGAGAGAGAACTCTTCTGATTTCTCTCTCTCTAAACTAAACCCCTGCCACGTTAGTTTGCAGTTTGTTTCAGTAGAGGTAGTTTTCTACTAATGTGAGTTATAAATGTAATGAACGTTGATTTATAATTTATAAGAATATTCAAAATACATTTTTGTCAAAGGTCTGTATGAATAATACTAGTACCACACACTGCTCAATTTGTTTTTCAGAACTCGCCGCCAACCTCATTGGAGGACTGGTATAAAAGTAAATTTTCCCTGGACATTTTTAATCTATAAATCCCGTGTGACCTTTAAATAAAATCTGATTTATTTACATCTAATTATATGTATCGAACGTATAGTTCTTGCAAACACTGAAAACATTTGATTCTGAGAAAGTATAGAAATTATTTCATAAAACAATAACTTAGTGATGGAAATCGAATAGAAATGCAAATATCTCGTATTGTATCACGAACAGATTTTACAAAAAGTAATAGAAATAGTATTTCAAATAACAAACGCATTAGGTAAAAAAACACATTAATATAAAATTATATGACTATTTTTACAAACAATGACAAACAGTGTTATTTTCAAAAATTTCACATCTTATTATCACAAAAATCCATCGTAAGTAAAAACCATTATAATCTAAGGAAATCATTTTGTTTTAAAACAGATGTCAAATACATTATATTTAAACGATTTTGGAGCCATATTTTGATATTTCATATTGCTTCTTCCATTCGTGCTCTACGCGATGAGCGTGCGTCGTCACAATAACTCTGCAGCTAGTTTACATTGTACAAAGATCCTCCATAGAGCTGTCATATCATAAACATTCTCCTCCCAGTATGCTTTCCACAATATATACGAGGACAACAATTTCCCAATGTCCATTTCAACAATCTGATCTTATAGAATTTCGCAAGCACCTGTATAATGAAATGAAGATACACCTATCAAGGTTCAAGACATAGCGTTTGTGAAATTAAAAAATTAAAAAAGTTAATGTATTTTATGTGAGATTAACAGTTTTATCACAAACACTTCACAAAAGAGTTTATCATCAGACACTTGATGAAAATAATACAGATAGGAAATAGAATTCTAATAAATATACATAGTTTTTTCTGCATTTATGCTTATTTTTCACACAAACAGAACAACAACAAAGAACATTTTAAAATCTTGTCTTAACCACTGAGTTAATAAAATACAGGTCATCATTGTATCAATATTTTTCAAGAACTACTTCTTATAACTCTGATGATTTGACGACTTGTAAATGTCCTTCCATTATAATATGGCCACCATATTACCCTGCAAGTTCGTTCAATCTGGAGTACAAATAGGTTATTAGCATGGGCGGCCGCAGGATTTATTTCAGGCGGTGGCAAGCCCATAACCTATAGGTTCGGAAGCTATCGCAGAGCATAGGCTCTGAAGTTTGAATGCGATGTCTGGTTAATTTTAGCTTATATATAAATATACACACACACACATATCTGCATCATTTATATTTAAAAAGTATTATTTTCTAATATGTTTTTAAACACATTATTCAAATACATTTTCTTCTGAAATTTCTCAAGGAGGAAATAACTCCCTTTCCCCATCATGAGGAAGCCCATGATTATTAGTGATATGAAGTAGTTAACCAAAACTTAAGTGATACTTTCTCTGCCTTTTGTGTTATCAATTAATACATTTCATTATAATGATAGTTGTTGGTGATTCCCTAGCAAATTGCTTTTTTACACTACATCACATACTGTTGCATATGGTCATAAGTATACATGACATTCAAAAAAAGTTTGGATGAACTGCAAAAGACAAACATAATTTTTTTAATTATTAAACCAGAAAGAAACAAGTGGTTTGTTGCTCTTTGTATTTTTCAATATTTTCTTATCAAATAGGAAAGTTACTATATATCTTTTAATTGAAACAATGATATTTTTCTTATAATTTTATGAATAAATATTATGAACATTTTTAATGTGAGAAAAGATTACAAGAAAATAATTAAAACACGTTTGTGACACAACAGTTTCATCTTCAGTACTTAAATTAATTGGAAGTATTGCTATTTATATTTATGTATATCTTTTAACTTTTAGTCATTAGCATTTACTTGTCTTAAAATGGAAATTAGTAAAAAGTAGCATACAAAATACATTTTCTGTGCTTTATGCTAAAGTAAACAGTATATCAAATACATAATGTGTGTCTAATTGTGTGTACGATCTAGTATACAGCATATGAAGTAATTATTTTTATATCCTCTAGTACATAGTATAATAATTACATTTTCTATGTTTATACATTCTATGTATAGGATAACGATTACACTTCCTATGTTTGTATATTTAACATAATATTTAAGACATTTATTCTATTTCTCAGTCAGAATTACGAACATAAAAATCGACTCATAATGAAACATTTTCTTGAAAAGGAATCGATCTCCGTTGCTAGGTTGTGTTATCCAAACATAGTTTTGTGTACGCAATTTTAATAAAACTCGATACTCTCGCTAATTGAAACTTTAGATATTAACGCTGGTTCAACGTAGTCAACTGAATTAGTTGTTAAACACCATGACATTATTTGGATAGTCGATCTTAATTTCGATAAAACCTGTAATCAGACATAGACTTAAGATATTTAGTGTGGCAAAAGTTGCAATAAATTTATTGCATGTATCAAAGATTTGAAGATAAAGAAGAGTTTACGATTTTGCTTCATTTTTCCTTTTTCTTTTCAATTGTTTTACTACGAATACGTGAAAATACACAAATTATCTTGCATCTAGCGGTTCAACAGTAAGAATGTAGATATATAACGCTAAAAATGGTATTTCTGTACCCATTGTTAGCACACCCCAAATAGCAAGTAGTGTAGTTGTGTACTTAACTACAAACAAACCAACTGTATTAATTTCATTAATGTAAGTATTTCTTGTTTTGCCACCTGCCACTATGATTAGTATTCGTATATGTGGAATAAACAAAAGTCTTAATATTCTCGTGAACATGGCCAGACCCTCAAATTATTCACACACCACAGATTAACTAGTACTTGTACATAAGTGAATTTATAAAACAGTTATACAAAAATAGCTGTATTGAGTCCATTCTGAGTGGGCTTTAGCGGTCATTTTATGCACATAACAACAATTATGTGTCATAGTTGATCTTCCACAACCTTGAAATTTGTGCAGTGTATACATAAGTTACGTGGTTGTGTATTCACAACTACATCTGGCAGTTTGTACTTCTATCAAAACCTCTACCTGTAAACAGTAGCCTGTATTATAATCCCATAATTATATAGAAATAATTACCAAACTTGAAACTATCATATATTACCAAGTCATACACTGAAGTAATGGCGCTTTTTTTCTAAACGACACACGTAACTTACTTTTGCCATTGCATTAACGTGTAATTCTTATTACACGACAATAGTCACCACACTATTTAACGTAGTTGCATAATTATAATATGCATATGCAATAACACAATACTATAATACTGAATACTCAGAATATATGTTCCTAGTAATGAGACAGTATTAATGCAACTTTGTAGTTGTAACGTTTAAACGTAATAAGACAATGTTGAGGTAAGGATATTAATATAATGTATGTATACCTAATAAATCACCATTAATAATGGTCCTGCACAATTAAAATAAATAAAATAACAGTATTCTGACAACATGTCTAATAAATAAGCCGAAAATATTATTATTACATTTTTCTTTTTGAGTCCCAAGTTCGCTTACGACCGTTCGGACATCTAAGATGTTGATGCGTCATCGATAGTTCTCATGTAGGTCTATTTTGATGATGTCCATCTCTTGTCCCTAGCTTAGCAGCGAAAGACTAAAGCGAAGGCAACTAGTTAACACTAATAACTCGTGGGTTACTTTTTGCCAACAAATTGACCGTTACATTAAAATTCCACAATAGCTGAAAGATGGAGCATTTTTATGTAAATATAAAGTTACTATGTATACCTATAACACGACGCTGGTACTACTGAGGATGTATAACTAGAATATAGAATATATGTCTTATAAAGCAACTGTATTAACACACCTATATAATTCGAATGTGTATGCCTAAGTTATATTAGGAAAATATCAAAATAATCTCATATTGCTAAGCCATTTATTATTATAAACTATATTATGCAATAGCATCAACTATAATAAACCTTTTTTATTATTATTCTGTTCTCACTGTTGTACGAAAGTTAATCTAGTATTTTATAAACTGAGACATTTATGTAAATAGTCTTGTATATCGAAATTGTGTTAATAAATGTTTCAGTTAACATCAGTCTTATTTGGAGTTTGTGATTTTACTTACATGCATAATCTTGTATTAGATGGATAAATATATATATTTTTAAACGAATAATCAGTATAAGGAGTTTAATTGAATAGAATGTATCGAAAACTTTACGTTAGCTGAAATGTACACGTCCCGTCAAGACTTTGAAATAAAATATTGTGAACATACATTTTGTGTTTTGTATTACCATGTAGAGTGAAATGGCCAGTGAATTATGTTTACTGGTTTACTTACTTTTATATTCAGTGATATACAAAACTGATTATGTCTAGTTAAGGTAACGTATGAAGGTCATTAAATTTATCATCTAATTTTTATGAAATTGTGTAGAAATATATATGATTACTTATAATTTGAACAATTTATTTTCAAAATTAAGTGTAAGGTGTTCATCTTATTATGAATGTATAATCATAAATAACAGCTTATATTCTGTAATATAACTAACTTGTTTAAGTTTCTGTTTTCATAAAGTTTTCTTTTTGCCATACTGAACTTTTAATTCTATGGCCCTGCTTCTTCTTTATGAAAAATCAACATACCATTATCTGAAAGTCAATAAAGGTAAGTGTCAACACCATTAAATAGTTGCAGGTGTTCACCTTCGTATCATTTGTATTCAATGTTAATGACCTAAGTCGTGAAGTGAGAGAACACCTATATGCAGTCATTCATTAAATGTTCAAAATACACGCAGAAGGTAAGATTAGGTACAATAGTAACCCTTTATCTTTAGTTGTCAACTTAAGGCTACACATGGTACTTAAATAAGAATTATTTTGAGGGCACTATATATTAATCAGAGAAATGAAAACATTTTACATATAAAACATTCAAAAATCCTAAAAGTATGATTAAATATAGAAGCAAAACTATAATCAATACACCAAATCATGAAAACGCAATTTTCTCAATCAATACTTATAAAACAATAAATATGATAAAACTTTTCAGCAGTAAATTAACTATATTAGTAACATTCTCCTCCTTTATAAACATAGGTAATGTGCAAATAAAACCTATAAACATAGTATGAGATAAGGTGAACTTAGCAATCAGTTTATAAAGCTCAACATCAGAATGGATCATTTATAATAATTGTATAAATAGATTAATAACAAGATTTTATGTATAAAACGTCAGAAAATGTAAAAAGTATGATTTAAGTATAAAAGCGAAAGCAAAACTACTATACATTAAATATGTATTAAGTCATTCAATATTTATAAAAACGAAACTTTATTTGTGATACAAATTTTCCAGCAGTACATTAAATGTGACAGTAACACTCCTCAGTTCTACAATTAGCAAAACGTACTATTAACTGTAAGAGCAGAAACGTTAGAATCATTGAATTAGTAAAATGATTTATATGTAAAATCATGGATAATTGTAATAAGAGTGATAGGCAAATAAAGTAGATTATTATTGATTAACCAATGGTCTTCTGAACTATGTTAACTTTGTCCTTTATATTATCATCCGCCTATAGTGACACTGTCTGCTTACATCAGCCATTTCAATATAAGAGTTTCTGTGTAGACCATATATATAGAATTTTGTAATTGTCATACTTTTTGTTCACGAGTCGCCTTTCTTGTTTCAACGAAAAACAAAAATGCATCCAAGTATTAGCAATGAGTCAGTTCGTGTGTTACATGCTGAGATCTCGCAGAAGTAGACGTTGAAGGTTATACCTGTACCCGTTCAGGTCTTTGCTTGCTATGCGGATATCCTGTACTCGTTGACATGTGTTATGCATTATGCTACTTTCAAATAATTCTCTGGAATCTTTGTTTACGCTTGTTATGTAGTAGCATTTCCCACAGCAATCAACAAACTACATTCTGTACTTTGTCACCATTACGTGTTTTTAAACATACGATGATCTCATTCTTACGTGTAATTTTCCTCAAAGAAAGAAACATACGTGTTGTTATAAGGTAACGCAAATAATGCACAGTTGCACCTTCAAATAACATCATTTAGCAAAGCAAATGATTGTGTTATATGTAACGAATTTTGAAAGACGCTTAGGTGTGGAAAAGTAGACATATAAGATTTATTACTCACGTTAGAAATGTATACGCAAATGAAAACAGAAAGTTTATAAAATTCTGTATATTAAACCCCGTAATAAATGTTAAAATTCAGATAACAGTTTTATTTAACCTTCTAACATTTTGTTCAGTTGTGTTAATTATAAAACTATCTGGGCTTTTTTGTGATTCGTTTTCAAACTAAATCAATTCAAAAATTAGTTTTTCGTATATATATATATATATATATATGTTAATGTTTGAAGACATCTCACATTTCCAGTATACAAAGATGTTAGCTACAAATCTTTTTTGGCTTATAATGATCCATTTCGACTATTACACAATCTAAACTAATTTAACTTAGAAGAAAAAAATTTTACGTCAGCCCTTATCATTTATATACTTATCAAATCGTTTCTTAAACTCATTTAAGACCAATCACCCTGTTAGAATGATAAAAATTTATTAGCTGAAGATGACTCTTACTCTGCCAAAATTTATACTTTTGTCCTCTAGCCCTTCTATTCTCACCGTTAAATATGAAAAAAAATATGATACATCACCACTATCAATTATCTTTACAATCTTAAACACCTCAATCAGATCCCACTTCTAGCTTTTCTTTTTTCAAAAGAAAACAGTTTGAAAGACTTCAGCCTCTCCTCATACGACAACCCCTCCATCCTGAACTCTTTTCAATGATTCTAAGTCTTCCTACAATAATGAGCCCAAGACTGAATAAAATAATCTAGATATGATCTAACTAGTGATCTGTACAATGAAATCATGGCCTCTTTAGAGTCGTATTTAATATTTTCTTAGATACAACCTAAAATCCTCTTTGTCTTGTAACTAGCAATAGCACTCTGCTTGGATGGCTTTCAAGACTGGTTAATTATTACTTCAAAATAGTTCCATCTAAGTTTATTTGTCCAACTCACTAAATGTTCTAAATCCTTTTGTAAAGCACCAGTATCTTCTTTTCAGCTATCAACACTCAAATCCTTGACATCATATACAAATTTAAGTAATTTATTGATAAACTCTTCATCTATGTCATTGATGTAAATCAAAGGGAGAATGGTTCTAAGACTGAGTCTTGAGGTACTCCTCTTGCAACATTAATCCAGTTTGACTGAACTCTATTTATAACAACCGTCTGTTTTCTTCAACCAAGTCACTCTTCTATGAGATTAGTTATTTGATCCCTAACAACTATAGAGATATGTTTTTACAAGCCTTTGTGGTGACACTTTCTGAGATGTTTTCTGAAAATCCAGATACACACTAAATTTACTCATTTATCCTCATCTGCATAAACATTAACATTTTTGAAACATGTCAAAAGATTTTTACTCAGTGATTTTTTTCTTGAATATTTAAAATTTTATCTTTAAAAATATTCCACATCTGATCAGTGTCTCCAAATAACTCAGCTGCCCAATTCACAACAAATAATTCTTGTTGTATCCCTTCCAAATTTGTAACCAAAATATAATTATTCCTTATCACCATATATAGCAATGCATTGAAACTAATAAAGCAATGACCGTTTTCCCCAGGTGTTTCCCAATTTCTACTCTCTCGATCATTTCTGTATTTAAAGTTAGCAATAAATCTAAATTAGCGTTGTTTCAAGACTAATTAGTGAAGAAAGCCAACTTTAACATTTTCCAAAGACCTTTTATCCCTCATGATTTGACTCTAGCATTTCCTCATCCATATGCATGAAATTGAAATTACCCATACTGATAACTTCATTAAGAGCCTAAATCTTAATCTCTCTGTAAAGTTTCTCACTAATTTCGTCAATATCGCTTGGTGGTCTGTAACCAATTCCCACTAAAAGCCTTTCCCCTTTCTATTGACTAATAGAATGGATTTAATCTCATTGCTGTTTTCTTTAATATCATCAACTTCCACAGGATGCAACTCACATTTTACACATAAAGTCATTCCTCTACTTCTTGAATATTCTATCCTTATTAAATAGCCTGTAACCCACTATTTCACAGAAACTTCTGTCATCAAAATCACCTAGGTTTAACCACGTTTCAGTTATTCCAATTACATAAAAATCCTCCATTCTTATCATTGCTATAAAGTCATCTGTTTTATTTGTTACACTTCTAACATTATAATAGTAACAATTAAGCCTATCCTTATAACTACTACTATACACATTTCCTGTGCTAAACTTTTCTTTGCCTCTTATTGTTTTTGCATTTAGTTTTTCACAGGCGTAAAGCTACACGAGGGCTATCTGCGTTAGCCGTCCCTAATTTAGCAGTGCAAGACTAGAGGGAATGCAGCTAGTTATCAGCACCTACCGCCAACTCTTGGGCTACTCTCTTGCCAATAAATAATGGGATTAACCATCACATTATAACGCCCCCACGGCTAAAAGGACAAGCATGCAACCGTTAGATTACGAGTTTGAGTGCCTTAATCACCTGACCATGCCAGGCCTTTCTTTTAGGTGTAAGATGCTGATAAATCTTTGAAGTAACATAATTCTTTTGTATTATGGCAACTTTAAGTGTGGGTAAGGATAATTTAAAAACAATGCTCATCAGAATTTTGATATATGATATACAAATTACTCATACACACAAGTCCATATAACAACTTTTGGAAATGCATATTTTTGGAATAAAAAAGGTTCCATAGAAATGTTATATTTTTTATCCCAAGTGTATATTCCATTTCACAAAATATCACATACAACTAGACCAACAATAATAATTCATAGTTTACTTTATTTTGGTTTAATTTTTGGCCTGAATAAATATCTGAAGTAATATAATTGAGCATATTCTTTGAAACAAGAAATATTTTACACCATTTTCCGATAAATGAAAGAGTGTTCTCAATAAAAACAACTGAGTCAAGCATCTTCAAACACATTTTGTTTCAACAGTTTTGATAGAATTATGTTAAATACGAAGTATCTTATGTGTGTGTTTCATTAACTCTGTGTATAAAAATTCAGTCAATTGTAACTACTTGAGAAAAGTCTGCAATAAATATGTGTTACCCCTTTTTTCTTTCTCTAACGGTTGCAAGTTATTAAAAACATAAACAAAAGTTATAATAATAAGGCTTCAGAATTTTTTATTCAGTTTCGAAAGCGAAATATTTCCACACACATAAACAAGAATTCCCTAAAACATACAGAGTTTATATTTCTAACACAAATATGACTTAAAATGATTCCTATACCTGGTGAAGTAGAGACCCCGCAGCAATATTTTAAGAAAACGACGCTCAAATGCCCAAATTATTACTACACTGTCCCAGACCTTAAGACCCGACAGCTGTCAGCTCAGTGAAATCTTCGCCTTTTATTAGTTGTAGGTAATACTATAGTGAACGTCAGAAAAAAAAAGTATGACTACTATAACTACTTAATTAAGGAAACAAATTAAAATTTATCCTTCTAATTTCAATAACACAGTGCACCATTCATTTCTGTCCCTAACTTTTATAATATTAAACTTGATAACAATTTTTCTTTGCCAATAAAATAACTAGATTTAAAAACAGAAACATTTTAATCCATGCTGTTTAAAAGTGAAGCTGATTTATTTAAATTCACAACAACATAAATGATGCAACAAAGTAGGATTTAAAGTTAAATTAATTTATGAAACAGCAGTGAAACTAACTTGCTCTTGAGTTATAAATTATGAAAATAAATGATTTATAACAACAAACAATTTTTATTGTTTTAGCCGAGAAATGGTAGGTTCCATTTTTCTTTAAATTATTACACTTGTTCTTCAACGTAAGACCTCATTAGTTAATATACATACGTATTGGCTGTCAAATAAGATTAATTTATAAATTATGTATGGCATTTTTATACACATTACATACTGATAATAATCTTTGCAATGATAAACGTGACTTATACATATATACACAAAATGTGTGCAGCACTGGT
Organism: Tachypleus tridentatus; assembly: GCF_004210375.1. Classification (NCBI taxonomy): domain Eukaryota; kingdom Metazoa; phylum Arthropoda; class Merostomata; order Xiphosura; family Limulidae; genus Tachypleus; species Tachypleus tridentatus. Next base: position 83,457,606 of record NC_134830.1, read on the forward strand.
CCTTTATAAATTATATTTATTTTAAAATTGAACTAAAAAAACAATAGTTAATGTTAAATTGTTCTCATGGTAGAAAATAGTACTCTCACTTTAAGAATATTAATGCGCTTTTTTTTCTAATTAATAAACAGGAATTGGTATGGATGATACCTTTGTTCTACTAGCTGCGTGGCGGCGCACTAATCCGAAACATTCTGTAGAAGACAGAATGGGTGATACTTATGCAGAAGCAGCTGTCTCTATTACAATAACGACTTTGACTAACTTCATTTCTTTCTTGGTTGGGGTCATCACTCCTTTCCCTTCTGTTCAGATCTTTTGCATTTACACTGCTATAGCTGTGCTGTTCACATACATCTGGCACATCACCTTCTTTGGAAGCTGTTTGGCTGTTAGTGGATACGCTGAGAAACGTAACCTCCACGGAGTGGTTTGCATCCCTACTACCCCAAAATCTTTAGCTAGTAAGTATATTCATTTCATTTTTAAAATGTAGAATTTTTTGAGCATGTCATAAGGTTTTAAGTGGTGAAGGCGATATTGTAGTAAAACAAATGGCATAGTGTAATAGAAAAACTTCATATCAATTACATAATTATTTAAAGAAGTTTATTAGTATCGAAGCTAGAAATATAATAGAATTACAAAATTAAAAATATACATCTCATGTAAAATAGAATTTTTCATGCCAACACTACAAATGAAAGTTTAAAATAACTTGAGACACTGTATTTATAATTACTTATATGTGATAAGAAAACTGAAAGTTAAGAGTTTAGATTGGCTATCACATTTATATAGTTGGTATTTAAATAGGTTTTCATAGTTATATTTACATTCATTGGTGAGGATTTCTGAAATGTAGATATTTGACTGTAAGAAATAAACGTTAGGTTTACGTTCATTGGTAAAAGCTTCTGGAATGAACATTAAATATTAGAACTATTTTGTTCTCAATGGTATTGAAACAAATTAACAATTAATATTTTTAAAAGATTGAGCTGACTATGATACACAAGTTTTACGAAGATTTGAAAATTAACAAGACATTTCTTGCATTAAGAAATTAAAAATGCTTTAAAGAGTTTCGTGATAGTTCAAAAATTAATCATACCCTTAGAATCTAAAGTTTTACAATGGACACATCAAGCCCATCATTAAAGTCGATTTCTGGGTTCTGCAATGTACTTTCAAATCCTGGAGAATGATCGCTAACTAATTTTTCTTCCAAAAATATAAAAGCTTATGCTATGCTTTTGCAATAATTAGATCCTTTTATTCATTTTAATGCCAAAACCACAGAACATGCAATTAATAATAATCAGATCTTGATGCTGTAGAATAATTAGTAAAACGATTGAGATTTTAATAGAAAGTAGAAATCATTGGTTACTCATCAAATTGCTATAAGAAGTATTCAAAACAAAATAAATGCTGTAATAAAAATACACAAACAAGTAAAGTGGCACTATTTGGTTAGATTTAGACTGTCTATCTTTGCTTTACGGATTACAATGCCAACCAAAGTGGAAATTGAAAATCATTTTAAGATGTATCCAACTAGTATCACTTCATTTGTTTGAGTATTTTTTATTCCAGCATTTTTGTTTTGTTTCAGATACTTCTTATAACAATTCTACGAATAACCAACAATTCCTATAGTCCATTAAAAATTTAATTTTTTCCTATTCATTTATTCAGTTTTATACGGCCATGGAATGCACAAAACATTTGTAAACTATCAGTATAGCCATATCCGAAATATCTATACGTTTTAGAAGAATTAAAATCACAATCCCAGAAAGTATATAAAACTGCCAAAGTAGAGATTAGATTTTATAAGTTTCAGTCTGTTTTTAATTCTTGTTTCATCACTCTTTTGTAGCAGGATCTCGAATTCATTTTAAAATTCATATTTTTTTAGAATATTGTTTGTTTGATTTTTGTGTTACAGATGAATAAGATTTACTTTACCTCTAAAACTGTTGAGTGTTTATTCATTGAAATGTATCCCCATCTGTTGGGTTGAATTCGGTTGAAAATGTATTTAAGTAGATTAATGAATGATATGTTTAACATTTATATTATGTCTCCATATATGTGAGTGTGTGGATTTTTATTGAAATATCAAAAGTAGGTACTCACAGATCAGTCAAGTAAGCTGTAGAAATATTGTAGTGATAGTCAGAGCTCAGAACGGCTGGTATGGGTATTAACACTTTTATTGATAAGGGGAGGACAATCCCAACCAATTGATACACATCCTCAGCAACCAATTAGTAACCCTTATAGAATTCACTACAACCAAAACTAACTTTATGTTTAACAACCAAAACTACCTACAAATAAGTAGCCTAAGTGTGAGGAATCCCGTGTCACCATTTCTAGCCAACGTTTTTATGACACACATTGAACCACAAGCGATATACTGGTACAGTTATGTTTATGATACAATTGCTGGATTTACATTTACAGAACACACACTTAGTTTTTTTAATCACGTTAACTCGATACACCCCAACATAAAGTTCACTTGTGAACATGAAAAAAACTAACCAAATAGCATTTCTCAACCTCAAAATCACAAGAACTGATCAAACATTCTAAACAGAAATCCACAGAAAAATCACCCACACTGGACTATACATTCTCTGAGACTCAGCACATGAAACAAAACAAAAACAGCACATATTAAGAAACCAAATAAACACAGCCACAGAATTATGCTCACCCGATAAAAATAACGATGAAATCAACAAAATAAAACAACACTTCATAAAGATCAACAAATTTCCCCCGAAAACCGTTGAAGCAATTATAAGCACACACCGAGATCAAGAACAAACAAGCAATAATAAATCCCAAGATTCAACAAATTACAAAACCTTACATTGCTGTGTACCATATATTCCCAATATCAGTGAAAAACAAATAACCAACATTAGAAAAAAGCTTATAAAAAAACACAACATTTCAGTAAGTGTCAAATTTATTCAAAAACCAGGTCCATACTATGTAAAAACTACATTGACAAATACAGCACCAACATTATTTATAAAATGCAATGCAACAACTGCCACGACTTCTGTATTGAAGAAACAAGCAGAAAAAATTGCAACCATATTAAAATAACACAAAAATACATCTTCACACGCTTTTGAACGCTGCAAATCCAATAAGCACAACATAACCATAGAAAATATTGATATTAAGTGGGGAAACAAATATAATTAAATAAAAAATCAAAGAAGCCCTACTCATACGACAACTCAAACCAGAATTAAACCGATATAAAGGAACACCTATACCTATACTAATTGATAACCTGACATCTAAATGCAACGCCACCTACAATCTTGTATACGTTTACAATCTCGTCCATGAGATGTGTCTGTCTGTCAACGGTTACATTCAAACTCTCCCTTTCTTAACCTGAAGGTGACCTAGGAAGTTCGAAACGTTGTTCTCTCCTTATCAATAAAAGTGTTAATACCCATATCAGCAATTCTGAGATACATGTTTTATTTCAAGTGAGTTTATCGTCATCAAGAATAGTCAGAGGTGTTCATGCACTAGCTCCGCTGATAAGGTAGATACGTAGCAGCCGAAAACATTAATAATTCAGAGATTTTTGAATTGTTATATTTGAAACGTTAGCAACTTTTTTGCATAATATATCATAATCAATACTTGAGTTCACATTCTCGCTTAAAAATCCGATAGGGTGGAATCTTCGTCAATCCCTACTAATAAATACTGCCACACTAAAATTTATCACTGCAAAATTGTTACGAATCCCTACTAATAAATACTGCCACACTAAAATTTATCACTGAAAATTGTTATCAATCCCTACTAATAAATACTGCCATACTAAAATTTATCACTGCAAAATTGTTATTTATTCAATTTTCACTTTATTTATTAAAGAAAAATATTGATGACAAAATTATATTATGTAAATATTTTATTGTAGCAGCCATGAAATTTCTCTGAGAACTTAGTTTTTCTTTATTATTGATTGACTTCAAATTTGGTTAACTTTTTTCTGTTACACTTTGATATGTTACAAAACAATATATGCTTGCTAATATGTTAAATGTTCCAATACATATTATAAATTAATTATACCAACCCCACATTGAGGCATGGACTTATCGGGCTGAAGCCCAGAGCTTCACACTAATTAGGGGACCTCTAGCTATGGCTATAAATATATTTCACGTAAAGGTTCTGTCTCGAGAGGGCCTCGAAAAATTGAAAAGCCTAGAGCCAATAAAACCCTCAATCCGGTCTTTATTATCGCTAACGGATGTATGTCAACCTAATGTCAATACTAAAATTTTTCAAATCTTCTAACTGTTGTATGATTACAATTTAATTGTATTGGAATTTTGCCTTACGATTTATCATTATCATTATATTGCAGAAAATATCGAGAGCACCTAAATAATAAATCAATTATTTCTGATCATTATAATTATTTTGGTCTATAACGTTGTATACTTATAAATGAGCTACACTAATTATTGAGTTAATTTTCGGTTTTGATCTATGTAGGGAGTTTGTTTTGAGCAAATGTTATTGATAATTATAAAACTGATAAGACTGATTGTCCCTTAAGTAGTGCATGCAGGTTAAATATGTACCCCTTGGGACAATTGAAAGTCTACGGATTTACAACGCTAAAATCAGGTTCGATTCTCCTCGGTGAACACGGCAGATAGTCTGATGTGGCTTTGCTATAAGTAAAACACACATGTTAAACATAGTAAGTCTAGTATTTTTTCTAAATTCCCGTTCATTTGGCGAGAAAAATGTGTACAGTGATACTTTGTCTTTTTATGAACAAATTATATATACCAAAGTCTTAGATGAAAAATAGTAAAGATTTTTTCCAATGTGTGTGTCTGTGTGAACCAATTTCACTAACCTGACACAGGTGTGATAAGATCTCTTTCCTGACCGTTATTTTTGTGTTACTACGAGATGCTGTATTGTTTGTAGAAAGCATAATGATCGCATAATACTATTCCTCTTGATATGTATTTAAACATATATTTTTATTGTATGTATCTTTAATTTTTTTCGTAGAAAACAGAGGATTTTTTTTTCGAATTTGCTGCACTGGTGGTATCAACGACAAAGATCCGGAAAACCTAGATGACAAGTCTGATATTGTTCTGATGTCCTTTTTTCGTGACGGGGTTGGTGGTATTTTGACTAGATTTCCAGTTAAATTGATAGTAATTTTCATATTCATGGGATATCTTGCTGTAGGATTGTGGGGCTGCACTATGGTCAAAGAGGGACTAGAGCGACATAAATTGTCCCGCTTTGATTCTTACTCAGTCTTATTTTATGCGCTGGATGATAAATATTTCCGTAAACACCCCTATCGTATCCAAATAGTTGTCGAAGGAGAGATTGACTATGTCAATGCAAAAGTGCAAGAAGTAATAGAAAATATGCTGAAGGCTTTTGAAGATTCTGATTACATCTCTAATTCTTCTTTAACTGAATCTTGGTTACGGGCTTATTCGTCGTTTCAAAATGATGGAAGAACAAGTGGTTTATTTTCAGGCCTAAACATGAGCAATTCTAGAGACTTTATAATAGGACTAAAAGATGTCTTCTTAAGGTTACCTTTGACAAAACGATTCAAACAGGATATCGTCTTCAATAAACTAGGAACGGCAATTATAGCTTCAAGATTTCTAGTTCAATCTGAGAATATTTTTAACGCCAATCAAGAGAAAAATATGCTAGTTAAACTGCGTGAAATTGCAGATAGTTATCCGTTCAAGACGACGGTGTTCAACCAGTATTTCCTTTACTGGGATCAGTTTATATTGGTGCGAGAAACATCTATTCAGGCAATTAGTGTAGCAGCTGCTGTAATGATGGTTATCTCCCTTTTATTTATACCCAGCATCAGCTGCGCTGTGTGGGTAGCTTTTTCTATTATCTCAATAGAAATTGGTGTAATTGGATACATGACACTTTGGGAAGTAAATCTTGACTCAATATCGATGATTAATCTTATCATGTGTATTGGGTTTTCAGTGGATTTTTCTGCTCACATTTCTTATTCATATATATCTGTAAACAATGAATCATCCAATGATCGTATAAAAAAAGCTCTTTACTCACTAGGGACCCCAATTTTACAAGGGAGTATATCAACAATACTTGGTGTATTGTCTCTTGCCTTCGCACCCTCATATATTTTCAAAACATTCTTTAAGACGATGTTCCTAGTTATATTGTTTGGTGCACTGCATGGGGTTTTGCTTTTACCGGTATTATTATCGCTCTCAGATTATTGTTGTTCTAAAACAAAACACAAAGATACGGTCACAAGTAAAATTGGCAACCCTATGTTTATTAATCCAAAAGACAAGGTTTCAATCGTGGGTTCAGTTGGAAAAGGTTCAAAACCACTAACTAACACTTTACCTTCTAAAGATTCAATTGCTTACAGAGATCTAGAAGAAGAAAGAGTGGTGACTTGGATAACTAGTAGTAATAATGGTTTAAAGCGTCAAGAAAATATTTTATCTGCTGAAAAAGATTTGGAGTTCGACACAAATGTAGAAGAAAACAGAAGGAAAAGCTCACCATCTGCTACACAGCCTAACTCGGTTTATTGCTCTGTCAACGAGGAGTATGACAACGTCGCATTCGAAACTGACGATAAAATAGAGTATTTGGCTGCTCCATAAACTTCCTGAAAGAGTTTCGAAAGACATAAGCTATGTTCAGAAGGTTATTTAAAACCTACAGAGGGAAAGAACCGGCACAAAAATATCATTTAAGAATAAAACTTTGGCCTACCAATTACTTTCAATATACGTTAGTAGGAAACGTGCAATTACGTATCAGAGACCTAATTTAAAAAAACAACAACACCTGAATGAACTGTAATTCTATATAAATGCTTTAAAAATATATAGAAATAAATTTAATCTTTATAAAATTATTTTAAAAGTTTATTTATTTTTTAATTATTAGAAATGTTGTCAAACCAAATGTTTAAATTATTTTTTTATTTATATTGAGAATGGTGATTACAGAATTAACTTTTCTACAGGGTGTTCGGAAAGTCACTGTGCATTTATATATTTATTAACAGACATGCTTCAATGTAGAATACAGAAGGTAAATATGAATGACAATTATAAACAACATTGAAAGTGACCTCTGTTGGCATCAATACAGGCCTGGACCCTTTTTATTTTGTTTCTAAACACTGCTATCAGTTGCTGGCTTGAAATAGACTGAATAAAATAAGATTACAAAACTGCACAGTGACTTTCCGAACACTACTGAAATGTTAACAGAAAAATGAATGTTTTCTTTGTTTTTCCTATTAATTTCATCTTTTACGTAAGTTATTTATTCTTAAGTTTGAAACTGGTTAATGTTCAAGTATAATTAAGTGAGATAATATGTTTACTCAACATAATGAAAAGTGTCTATCAGTTTTCGATAACCTTAACGAAGATCTTTCTCATCTGGTAATAATTGCACTTCTTGTTGATTATGTTACAAGTGTAGGTAACTTGTTCTATATACACGTCAGTGTGTCTTTAAATGTCTCCAATCTATAGTTTTAATATTCTCTCTAATTATGGAATGAAAAATAAAGCGACATATAAATACTACTCCGTATTTTTGGATAGTTAATAAAATATCCTGTTGTATTATAACTTCAATGAAAAATCATATATCTTCTCATTTATCGGAAAAATAGATGATCATACAAGTTAAGAACTCTATCATAATATATATTTTGAAATATTCATACTTTGAAGAGTACCTTATTAATTTTAAGGTAAAACTTACGTCTTTTACAGCTGTGTGTATTGAAATAAATAAATAGAAATGAATATGCTTTTTTGTCAATAACAATTTATTATGAAAACATGTATACTTTTATTTCCGTCCTAATGACAAAACAAGGTATTTTACAAAAATATTGAGAAAACTGAGACTTGAATATAGAAAAATAAAGTGTAAAACATAAACACGTCCTATTCTTTTATTGAAGCAAAATACCGATAATACTTTTTGCAAAATATATTACTAACAGGCGTTTATTTTGTGCACTACTGTATTCAAATTTAGCCGAGCGGGACGTGACTGAATGTTTAACACGTATAGCTGTGAATCTGAGAGCCCATAAATTTCGTAAAATTAACGAAAAAAGAAAATCGCGCTCTGCACATTCCGGCTGTGGGTGCCTTATAATAGGGTTGAAGGTGTAAATTACTGAGTAACTATGATATAATAATGAACACTTTATGAGAAATAATTTTAATATGTGAAAATAGCTTTGTGACAAAATAATTATTAATTCTCGTATATTAATTTCTAAACTGGGCGATTATGTTGTTGTTAAGCACAAATATATACGAGGAGCTATCTGTGCTCTGCCCAACACTGATATCGAAGCTTGGTTTCCAACATTGTAACTCCGCAAAAATAGCGCTGTGCCACTGGAGAGCCAGGATGTGTAAACCGCTGAGACATTGAGGGCAATTTTCTAGAGTTATAAAATTAATTATTCTGGCATATTTATTTAAATATAAAATACACTGCCTGTGCTTTATTAATATTCTCACCTAATATAGAGGTAAACAACGTTTCACCAAGACAATAGTCTAAATTCATTATGAAAATACTTCCATAAAAACGTGAAAGAAATTTTGCCCAATTATAACTCAGTCATCACAAAGTATAGATGGTTTACAGTTTCTAACCATTGCCACAAAATTTAATGATTGTGCTAAGCAAGAAAGATAGTTTACACCCATCAAACCAACTATTGAAAAGTGTGGTGTTATCACCTTAACAGAACTATTGTTATTAAGAAAAGATAAGAATTGTGGGTTGAAAGTGATGGGTTTTAACGTTCTAATACACTCTGTATGTCAATGATTCATCTTATGATAATGGGACAGTATCATTTCATTGTGTTTTGATGCTACTTGGAATAACATTGGATGGATTGAATGGTTTATATGACTTTGATTATAGTTCCACTCCTTCACTACATAATGAGGATAAAAGTTAATTTATCAAACTACTTTACAGGTTTCTGGTCATTAATTGTCTACAGTTTGCACGCTAATCAAATATCTCATTTATAAAAGGAGTGTTACATTTTACGATATACTGTGAAATACTCGACGGGTATGATTTTTTACGGGAATGCAATATACTGATGGAGACCCACCTTGTAATAAAGTATACACACTTCTCGGCACAATTCTGAAAAGATATGAATCAAATGATCTCTTGTTCTTGAATACCACTTCCATTAAAAGTGTAAATTATAGAATATGTATTTATTTTAATGTATTTAATTTTAAAACAGCTAAAATGGGCAATACTCACTGCAGCTCAAAGGTAATCCTGAAACCCGTGTTGGTCAGATCAGAACACAACAGACAAACAGAAATGACCATTAGTGTACAAATATTATTTTTAACATGTTTTTTGATTGACTTTCTCCAATATATTAATTAACTTTTGTATTGTCATAATTTACAATATCATGTTGAAATTGTAAAAAATAAATGTAATGAAGTTAGTTGAAATATGTTTGCATTCCTCCTCTCTTCTACACAAATGTTAGTCCAGGCGTATCTAAGTAGTTAGTGTACTTGGCTTGTGATTCCGAGAATTCAAGATTCGTAGCCTGTTGTCCTAAGAACACGATCCACATTTGGAGGCGTGGATGCACTATATTATTTATTTTGATTAATTTTGCGAAAAGCTACTTCAGGTAGAGGCAGGGCAGCAAGCCAACACCATCAGCCATCAATGCATTGGCCACTTTTTACTAAAGACTGTGTCATTGACCATTATTTCATAATGCTCATGCATCTGAAAGTGCTCTCCAGTGGCACTGCGGTATATCTGCGAACTCACACTGCTAGAAACCGAGTTTACATGCTGTGGTGGATAAAGCAGAGATAGTCTATCGCGTAACTTTGTGCTTAACTCCAAAAACAAACAAATTAACATCTGAAGGATCAAGCATGGTCGTTGAAAGAATTCAAATTTCTGACCCACAGATTATGAGTCGAGTGTCCTAATGACAGTAAAATCTAACCATTCAGTTAAACAACAGTTGTTGTTGACCAGCTGCTTTAACTCCACTTTATCAGCTCAAAATTAAATTGGTATATGTCTATTGATTACAATTTTTAAAAATTAAAACATCAAGAAGTCCCAATTATTACACGATTCATTATGAAAGAAAAAAATATATATAAGGCCAAAGTAAAACTGTCCAATAAATAAATACCTTATTACTCATACACATTATTTGAATTATCAACATAAACCAAATAAACTATATAAATACAACTATATTCGCAATTAACTGTCAGGTAGCATAGCAAAAATAATCTATATACTAAACTGAAAGTAACCAAAAATAATAAAACATTAAATTGTATACAGTCATGTGAAAAAGTTAGGACACCCTATGAAAGCCTGTGTATTTGTGTAACATTTTTGGATATATAGATATTTAATCTCAATTTTAACATTACTGAGAGATTATAGGAATATAACTAAACAATTAAAACTGAAGAAAAGACTTTTCAAGATCTTCTGTAAATGTAATTCTACAAAAATGCATATTCTAACTGAGCAAAAGTTAGGACACCCTACCCCCTAATAGCTAATGTTACCCCCTTTGGCTGAAATAACTGCAGTGAGACGCTTCTTGCAGCCATCTACCAGTCTCTGACATCGGTCTGAAGAAAGTTTTACCCATTCCTCAATGCAGAATTCTTTCAGCTGTGAGATGTTTGAGGGGTTTTTTGCATGCACAGCCCGTTTCAAGTCACCCCACAGCATCTCAATTGGATTAAGATCTTGGCTTTGACTCGGCAATTCCAGGACTCTCCATTTCTTAGTTTTCAGCTAGTCCGTGGTGGATTTACTGGTATGTTTTGGGTCATTGTCGTGTTGCAGAGTCCAGTTCCGCTTCAGCTTTAATTTTCTTACAGATGGACTCACATGTTCCTCAAGCACCCTCTGATACACAGTAAAATTCATGATGGATTCTATGATTGTGAGCTGTCCAGGTCCTGCTGCAGCAAAGCAGCCCCAAACCATGACACTTCCACCTCCATACTTCACAGTTGGTATGAGGTTCTTTTCCTGGAATGCTGTATTTGGTTTGCGCCAAACATGTCCTCTGTTCTGGTGTCCAAATAATTCAATTTTGGACTAATCTGTCCAAAGAACATTATTTCAGAAGTCCTGGTCTTTGTCTACATTCTATCTGGCAAACATCATTCTGGCCTTGATGTTTCTCTTAGAGGGCAAAGGTTTTCTCCTTGCACACCTTCCATGCAAGTTAAACTTGTGCAGTCTCTTTCTGATTGTAGAGGCATGCACTTTCACATCAACAGTAGCAAGAGCCTGCTGTAGGGTGACATGTTAGGGTGTTTGGAGACCTCTTTTAGCATATTGCTGTCTGCTTTCGGGGTGAACTTCTTTGGACGACCAGACCTGGGCATATTGGCAGTTGTTTTGAAAGCCCTCCACTTGTTGACTATTTTCCGGACAGTAGAATGGCTGATTTCAAAATCGTTTGGGATCTTTTTAAATCCCTTACTAGACTCATAAGCTGCTACAGTTTTTTTCTGAAGGCCTCAGACAGCTATTTTGCATTCACTCTTACTTTAACAGTCAGGAGCACATCAAACTAAATGTCTGAGGTTTAAATAGGGCAAGGCTCATTCAAAATGCTGAGTAACGATCTTCTAATCATGTGCCCTTGGTGTGATACACCTGTGTGTGAGTTGAGTCATTTTAAATGGGAATAAATGTAGGGGTGTCCTAACTTTTTCCTCAGTTAAAATATGCATTTTTGTAGATTTACATTTACAGAAGATATTGAAAAGTCTTTTTTTCAGTTTTAATTGTTTAGTTACATTCCTATAATCTCTCAGTATTGTTAAAATTGAGATTAAATATCTATATATTCAAAAATGTTACAAAAATACACAGACTTTTATAGGGTGTCCTAACTTTTCACATGACTGTTTGTCTATGCATATTCACTAATCACCAAAAACATGTATTCCATAACCGGCTTTATGTATATATATCATACGTTTAATAAGTAAATGGTTAAAAACATCTCTTTACGTTCTGAGAAACCTTGATAAATACGACGTTTTTACTGTCTTGTCGTAAAAGTAGACAGTAAGGAAAAGTAGGGAAAACAACATTGGTGACAACAAGTGTTTAAATCCTTAAACTATTCACCTTCTGAAGACGATTGTGATAAATCAGTGGCAACATATTATAGGAAAGCCAAGAAGCAGGCCAGACCTCAAAGTAGAACATATAGGCCTAAAAATGATAAGTTTGGTAATACATCGCTTTTTAATTATCTTTTGTCATCATTAATACCTATAATTAATAATAATTTATATCCTGGTAATGTCTGTAGACGTTGGTTTTTCGCTCTAACCCATTGTAATATACAATGAACAAATAAAACTAGAGCTGCTGTTTTCACCAGATTATCTAAAACCACAGATGAATGAAATATCAATATTGTTGGAACCAGTACGAGTGATAGCTGACGTATGACAAACAGAAGTTATGTCATCACATGATGTATGCCCAATTAGTATTGTGCGAGTGTCTGACCATTTTATTATTGTTCAGCTGGTGAGCATTGTTACAATGATACACAGAGTGTTACAAAGTTATTCATCAAGAGACTTACAGTAGTTACACTTTACAGTTGCAATAACACTTTAAATAAGAGGAGAGTCAAAACGATGACAAGGTAAATTCTGCTTACTGTTAGATAATATATTCTTATTACTTTATTGTCAAAAGGTACATTTCTGTGCAGACTGAATGCCTTTATGACAAACCAACAATTCTTGGACTAATCCTTTCGAATGGTGATATTTGATCCTCACATTTATGACACACCTATGACCTCAAAGTGTGGAGTGTGATTTTGTGACAGATTCATTAAGCCACGCTCAGCCCCAAGAAAGAAGCATAAATGAAAACTCCTCAAATACAGTTCAGAGCCACCTCCATGTGCCTTTGAAATTCTCAAACAGGTTTCCAGAAGTCATCATCCATGCACAACATATAAACGGTATAGAGAGGAAAAGAGAACATATTGACAGTAACATATTAGAAGTTATTCCTGCGCTTACTCCTCCCATACTGATTAACTATCCCAGGCGATATAAAAAGAAACAGTTGCGTCAAAGTTTCGCGAAATGGCTCAAGAGTGCATGTTTGTCTTAGAAAATGGGTGACATTACAATTCCATTGTGAATCACCAAAGAGCATGTTGTTAGAGGTGGATGGTATTAGTAAGGCTACTATAGGCAGACTGTGTTACCAAACGCAGTATTATTGTACTTCCATAAGACGACAAGATCATTATGTGGTGTCTCAACTTATGTATACTTTGTAGTTTCCATTTCTTTTATTTAGTTTGTTTTCTACTGTTTTACTTTTATAAGCAAAACCATTATTTGAACAAGATAACCATATTTTAACCAAAGATTTATTGTATATAAAATATTTACTGTAACTGTAATGGTTCAATGTTACCTGTTGTCCTCAATAAAAAAGGTTCTTTATAAGAAGTTTCATTCTGACACTTTATTATTTTCCCTCAATAAAGATCTTGCTAATTATTCTACATAAAGACACAAAGCCATTAAAGATGTATATTCACGTGAAAAAGCTTTATAACAAAACTGTAAACAAATATATCATCAACACCTTTATAGTATCCAAATTTAGATAACAGATTTCGTTTTGACACATATTGACAATAGTAATATACATCATATATATAACATTGTCATATCTCAATTTGTAAATTTTCCTGCTTCACCAAGTTAAAGAATGCATTTCCAGGTGATAGATAGGGTGTCAGATCAAAGACAAAGAGCGTATATACTCCTACTTATTAATACTATCCTATATTAATTCCTTGATCTGGAAACTTTTTCCCTTTTAACTAAATAATGATTTACAGCTCTGTGCATACAGATCAGCAATAAAATCAGGTTGTAAGAGTCCAGCAAAAATCTGTTTTTCATCCACAGTAATTTCCACGAAAATAATAACATTGTGCTTAACTCCAAAAACAAACAAGTTAACGTCTGAAAGATCAAGCATGGTCGTTGAAATAATTTGAATTTCTGACCCACAAATTTCGAATCGAGTGCCCTAACGACAGTAAAATCTAACCATTCAGCTAAACAACATTTCAAATAATATCGCAGACCTTTACTACTTTGTAAAACTATGGCATCGTTGCTCTTCTCCCTATCACTTGAAGCAATAAATGAGTTTGGAGTACAGAAGTGTAGAGATAACTACTTACATTGTGCAAATAATTTTTGCAATTGAAACTGCGCTGTAGAGCATTATTTCATAACCAGGACAACCACATAGAGCATCATCAGTTCTGAGTGGAGGGGCTGCATGACCTTATATTATCATCATTGATTGTGAGTGTCCCTCTGTATCTGAATAAAATGACACTTTATTAAAATACAAAAGTGTTCTAACAGACAGATTACCAATATACAGTAAACCAAAATAAGCCAAATAAAACTGAACAAGATAAAGGGTATACAAAGTCAAAATACTTATGATCCAATGAGGTTAAAAAAATAAATAACCAAGTACATGAACCAGGATGAAATTGCACACAAGGATCAATAAAACTAGCACAGTATGAAATAAAACACAATATTACTGAACATAACAGAAAAACTAAAATTAAGACCAAATTAATTTGAATTAATATAATCTACAGCTTAGGATAGAAATTAAAATAAGCTTGGAAGTCTTAAACTTTGTTACAGAATAAAAACCAAACTGAAAATGCTAATCAAAACAAACTAACTGAGAGTTATTTAAAACAATAAAACAAAAAATTGTAAGTTAATTTGTATTTAATAGACAGAAAGGAAGACTGTCCGATAACTTATATGCATACACACATAGACATACACACACGCATATTAAAACAAATCAAATGAAATCATGGCATAAAACTAATGCAAGAATAATAAGGCTGAATTTAACTTAAATTTAGTTAAATGAGACTCAAAATAAACGTAAGGACAAATTATGCTCGCAGATAAGTAAAAGTGATGACGCTCATTTTAAAATAAAGCAGATCAGGATAAAACTTCAAATTAAACAATACATAATTTTAATCAAATAACAGTGAAACAAAATTGAAAGCTCAACCACAACAAATTAACATAATAGAAAATAGGTTAATTTACTAAGTAAAAACATGATAAAATATAAACTGATAATAGTACCGGTTCTTATAATAGCGAAGTATTATTATTCGTCTTTTCTGCTTCAAACGTTTTGATTCAATCAATATTATAGTGATTTGTTTATATTTCTTTCTTGTTACAGCCTTCTGAGAAAATAGTATTTTTTGTTATATCATAAAGTGTATGTTTATTATACGTTGTTTTCCAATACATAAAAATGGTTTGATATGCAATATACACTTACATTATAGCGTACCTGTATCAGCAATTACAATTTGAATGCATTTGCCTCTCAACTAATTCCCAAGACAGGAGTAATTCCCGGGTTTCAATCGTTCCATAATCTCCAAAGGCATTATCCATTTGACCTGTATTTTCCTTAAAAAATATCAATACTTAAAACATTTACTGTTACATGCATATGAATGTACCGCATCATTATTTGAATATATATGATAAAATAAAATATTCACCTTATTCTAAATAACTTACTCAATTTACGATTAGTTTATATTTTGCACTATATCAAATAACTTGTCTTATTCAGCTATTTAAGCATACATACGTATAAATGATATTACTTGGCTTGCATATTTATCTATGTTTTTATTAAACAGACATTGTTCTCCAGTTATTATATGTTCATCAATGCATCCTAATATAACTTTGTCTTATAACCGAACTAGTTATAAGTACACCTACGTGTTGTTAACTAACTAGCGTGCATCTTCCCTTCAAAATAATATAAAGTTTATTTCAGTTTCAGGGTACCTTCAGTTTATTTACTTTGCATGCTCTTATAACTTTTTCAAAAACTAAAAACAAGTAACTTATTTCAGTTTATCAGTGATAAATACATATAAACAATTTAATTTCATTTGAATGCGTTTTCTATTTCAATTACTTTGTCATGGATTAATTTCTCTCAGTGAGTCAGTGGTAAGTATACAGACTTCCAAGGTTAAAACTAGGAACTCGATTCTAGTCGATACACAGAGCGCAGATATCCCATTTTGTAACTTTGCAATAAAACAAACTAGAAATGAAAAGTGTAAACTCTTGGCATAATAGCTCATTTAGCTTCGTCATGCTCTTTTACCTAAGGGTGACACATAGATTAATAAAAAATTATAATCATAAACTGATATCAAATACTTATTTCATTTTTTGAATGAGTTATTGTTTAGCTTATAAACACAACATATTGTTCTTACACTGATTAAAGTCAAACTCATACAAATATGTTTAGATTGAGAGTGTTTTGAATATTTTCGAGGTTATAATTTATTCGAATGTCTTAAGAAACTGGTTTGTTTCTGGTGTTTGACGATTTTACTATTAGGTTGCAAGACTTGACCGGCCCAGTACTTTCTCAAACTTAACAGTTTTGAATGACTTAAGCTAGTATGTTCTATTTAAAAGTGATTTGCATATGATCACAGTCACAACTATATAAATGTAAGTGCCGTAATCGAGTTGAAGGTTTACAAAGTCTATCACATTATTATGTGATGACCAGTTCAAACAGTAAGTTGAGTGTTAATGAAAAAATGAGTAATTGTTGTTTTGCATTTACAGAGTTTTCTAAGATAGTTTTCGATTTCTTGAAACTACTTCGTTGTCCTTTCTTTCTTTTTATTTTCCAGTCTTTTTTTTTTATTCGGAGTTTAATGGAACTTAATTTACCCTCACTTGTTCATGTTAATTTTTTCTTCTTTTCATTTAATTTCGGAAAGAATTACCGCTACTAAAGAATTATTTTAATACTTATCTTACAAATAAAAAATTCAATATTTATTTACAATAGCACAACAAAATAGCATGAACAAAGATAAGAGCATAAATACACTGAAAGTACTAATTTCTAAAATTTGATTTCCATATCAGAAGTCTGTAGAAATCATGGTGATCATTATAAAATGGTATCACTTTTTTCCTCTTGTCGGCTAAATATATAAAATAACAGACAGACGTTGAGGGCTAGAAGAAGAGTTCTCTATCTCCATCATACAAAACTATAATTATACCCATCAAGAAACACAGTCGAGAAATGCTTTTGTTTTCTTTTATCATACTGTGAAACAGATCATTATATATATAACTTTTTTATATTTCTGCTTTATTCAATACTCGGTATAGTATTAAAACTATTTTATAGATCAATATATTTCAATGTTGTGTGTATAAATATATTATCTATAGTATCTACAAAGTTGTTTAAGTCGAGTACTTCCTGTTATATTTCTATGAAAATTATTTAATATTCAAAGTTTATGTCTCCTATAACACATCTTTAAATTCAGATACAAGAGTACTTTAACTTCATCAAATTATCACGTATAGTATTCGTCATGTTTGCATACAAGGTTTAATCATCATAGTTATTACTGACATATATCGAAAAACATGTTTTAACATTTTATCACTTATAAGTCATTTGAAATTTCAGATAATAACAATAATATTAATTTCTAACATTTAATTGAACGAAAACACACTTAATAGTTATTTGCTTACCTGTACAAGATAAATATTCTCTTAATTCACATTTACACAAGAAACTTTAGAAATAATTTATCTTGCATAAATACAAGTTGAGTTAATAATATGTTGAAGATTACATTAATTTTGATACACAGGTCATTGCGTAATTCCAGAGTTGAAACTAAACTCCAATCGGAGTGATCACATGCTTCAATTTCTATTTATTTGTATAACAACCAGGATTTTGTGGATTGTGGTAGCGTGACTATAAACAAAAATACCATTTATAGTTGTTCTTATTTGAAGTTTTCTGTAATTCGCTTTGTTACTTCGATACAAAAATCAATGTGAATGAGTGCAAATAAATAACTTTCATATAAGTATCGTTTGTTTCAATTCAATAAATAACGGTAGTTCTATTATGATTTCGCTTCTACATGTTTTTTTCTTGCAAGATGCATGGTTCTAAAACGTTAGAATAGGAGAAACATTTAATTACTTCCTGAATTATTTTTATGGAAATCAATGCACGAAATATTTACCTACAGGTTTTACATTTTCTGCTTAGTATCAAATTTTATTTCAGAAAGCCATCTATATGTCCAAATTTCAAATACTTGTATTCATACGCTAAAATTGTCCAAAATCAATATTCTGGTTGCATCTAACAGGAGCCATTATTTTAGTTATATTATTATATCCTCTCTTTGTTTACAAGCTTTTCATTCACTCTTTCGAGTTTGATGATTATCCATATTTCTAATGGCTCATGAATATTCAATATAGTTGAGCTTCCTCTTGTACTTTAAACTAGAAATGTTAAGGGAAATTTATCATCAAAACTTTTGTATCTCAGAACAGCTGGTATGGGTATTTATTGATAAGGAGAGAACAACGTTTCGGCTCTCCTAAGTCATCTTAACCTGTCCTTATCAATAAAAGTATTAATACCCATACCAGCCGTTCTGCGATACATTTTATCAAGTGAGTTTCTTGTCATCAAGCATCAAAACTTCGTATTGTACCACTCAAAACTAGAGCTATATTCATATTCTTGGCTCACTACTAGTTGGGTTACCATAAAGTAGCAATATTTGTGATGTCATTTCATACGTAGTAGCTGTTGTTCTTTCAAATATTCTTGATTATGCATTCATTATTTAAATTTGAATGTTGTATGCAGCTGTAACACAAATTTTACAGTTGAGTAGGAAATGTGGATTCAATTACTTTTTATGTCAAGAGATAAAACTGCTTCATATACATACAGATCATGTACTATCAGTTAATATCTAATCTTTTTGATGGTCACATTATTCACATATTTGTCTCTTAAAATGCTTTTCTGTTACTATAGTGTTCAGATGGGCTTATTATAAACCGTTGGTGGTGAGGGTCTTACTCTTACTGATAAACTTTATTAGTCCAACTGAACTGTGATGTTTTTACTTATAACAATTAAATACTCCAATCGCTTGTTAATTAGACATATGTTTTATTAATCAGCTCTTTCTAAAGGTATATTTGTGGTATTTAAATTATAGAATAAGCGACAAACAGATTATTACGCTCTGAAGGTAATTTCAGATCCAATAATTCAGTTCGTAAGAATGAAAATAAAGATGTGCATGATGACAAAATAAATCAAAAAGTGAAAATAAAACGAATCAAATCTTCATCGTGCACAAAATAGAATCAAACGTTACACAAATCTAAATAAGAACTGAAAAATAGAAATTCTTAAAAATAAAAATAATATTTTTTGATTAAGTTCGTTAGTTTTCCACAAAAAACTCATTAAGATGTCCATGTTTCACATTCTGCTTTGCAAGGAAAGACAGGTGAACTATTGATATGGTAATATGTAGGTGTACTGATAAATAGTTTGTTTGTTTTTGAATTTTGAGCAAAACTATACGACGGCTATCTGCCTTAGACGTCCCTAATTTAGCAGTGTAAGACTAGAAGGAAGGCAGCTAGTCATCATCATCCACCGCCAACTCTGGGTTACTCTTTTACCAACGAATAATTGGACTGACCATCATATTATAACGCCTCCACGGCTGAGGGGACGAGCATGTTTTGTGTGACGGGGAATTGGAACCAACGACTCCCGGATTATGAGTCGAGAGCCTTAACAACCTGAACATGCCGGGCTGATAAAATGTTTTCAGTTCTATGCTTGTAAGTATAGTTATTATTGTTAATTGTTTCTCCTCTTTTGGTATTACTGGTTCCATGTTTCCTATAATTCCATAGGTCATAGAACAATAGTAAGTGATAACTGGATGATTCAGTCCATCATTTTAACAAACAACTACTCAGAGTAGATACCTTCTCTACTAGAAAAAGTACTGAGTTTAAAACAAAAGGCAAAAAGGAAGTTTCCTTCCTGTTGGCTTCTGATACTTTTGTGGAACAAAATGTATTTTCCAAGTAATAGAAAAAGGAACAAGAGAGTGTTTGTCTTCTTCTAGTTTAAGATTTTATTAATGGGCCATATCAACACAGGTATAATGGATTGCTCTGTGATAACCCATCATCTTCTTTATGGAAGACATTTCTCAGGATTATACTCGTGATAGTGATATATTTTATGTTAAGCCAGAAAGATAACGTCAGTATGATAGTTTTGGTTATGTTGAAGGTAACTGCAAATCTAAACAGTGGGACCTCTGCGCTCTGCCCACCACGGCTATCGAAAACTGATTTATAGCTTTGTAAGTCCGCAGAAATATCGCTATGCCAGTTGTAGAGCTTGAGTCTTTCAACACTGTCTTGCTGCTGCCTAAGGAGTGAACCAAAATATTGTTTGGCTGGAAGTAGCACAAAATTCGTAGAAATGTCTAAATATGACGTGGCGGTAACCTAACAATGTTAACAAAACTATTGTAAAATTCTATTATCACCGTGTTGTTATAGAAATTATGAAAACTCGATACCAGTCGTTTAAATCACAAAACTACAGGGGTTGAGTACATTGTATCGAAACGATTTTAAAGCCTCACCACGTCATTAAAGTCCACATCTTCATTTCAGGCCATGCTTTATCTGATGACAGATATCTTGCATGTAGCCTTAGAATAAAGTTGCCATTGCAAATCGACCTGTTGCAAAGTTATCGTGTCCAAAGTACATTACTACTCCCTGATTGCTTTCTGCAATCCACCTAGCATAGAAGGATGACTATTTCTCAGTGCTTATCTCAATTGTTCCATCTCACCATAATCCATACGTGCTGCTTTCGCTAAATTGAGCAGTATATTTTTCATATCATAGCATGAATACCTTTTTCATTTTGACATAATCTAATGTTTAGTGAAAACAAAGGATCTTAGCTCTCCCATCCTTCAAGCTAAACAAAAACTATTAAATAAAAAAATGAGAACCAGCTTTTATTTTTCACATATCCTTCGAGCTTTCTTTTAAACCCACTCTAATTTAATGCCTAGACAACATCTGAAGGCAACCCATTCCACAGGCCAGCTATCCTATTTGAAAATAAATTTTTCTTGCCTAAATCTATATATGTGTCCCCTAGTTCTATAATTATTGCTGTTAAGTATGAAGAATGTTGATGCAACAACATTATCAAGTCCTTTTACAATCTTAAACACTTTGATCATATCCTCTCTAACTTTACAAGAAAAAAATTTAAGGATCTTAATCTCTCCTCATATAACAACCCATACATTCCAGGCGCCATTTTAGTAACCCTCATCTGAATTATTTGCAACAATGTAATGTCTATCCTAAGTTAAAGAACCAATGACTGAACACAATACTCCAAATCTGGCCTAAAAATTGATCTATACAATAACATTGTAACCTCTTTAGACTTATATTCAATATTTCCGTAAATACAGCTAAAAATCCTATTTACCTTACCACCAGCAACGGCATATACATAGCTTGAATCGCTTTAGAGACTGATCGACTATTACACCAATATCTCTTCCTTTGATAACATTGTTAAAATTATTCCAAATTGTTATTATAATTCATATTATGATATCTCACATACATTATCTTGCGTTTATAATAATTAAAACCCATCTCCTATTTATTTGCCCAACTCGCTAAATTATCGAAATACTTTTTAAATCAACAGCAATTTTACAGCTATCAACACCCAAAACCTTGAGGTCATCTGTAAATTAAAGTAATTTATTGACCATTCCTTCATTAATTTAAATCAAAAAGAGCAACGGTCGTAAGACTGAGTCCTGAGGTAACACCACTTGCAACATTAATCCAGTTTAACTGAACTTCATTTGTAACAAATTTCTTTTATCCAATTAGTTAACTTTATTTACAACTTTCTACATTGCATTTTGTGACATGCTTTCTGAAAATCCAGATACACCAAATCTACATCCTCACACTCATTTGCATATGTAATAACATTTTCAAAGCATGTAAAAAAAATTTGTAAGGCAATATTTTTCCTTAGTGAAACCCTATTGACTACCCGATAAATGTTTAAACTTTGTTAAATGAATTTTAAAAGTATTTATATAAGAATTTTCAAAACTTTTCCCACATATGATGTAAGAATAATAGGCCTGTAATTACTGAAACAACTTGAAGATAGGAATGACGTCGTTAATTAAGTTCCAATTTGTTTGTACTTGTCCACTATTCAAAGATTTAGAAAAGTTATGGCAAGTGACTCACACATCCAATCCTTAACAGTCTTTAGAGCCCCCCACTAGTACAGCGGTATGTCTACGGATTTACAACGTTAAACTCAGGGGTTCGATTCCCCTCGGTGGGCTCAGCAGATAACCCGATGTGGCTTTGCTCTAAGAGAAACACACACAAACAGTCTTTAAAACCCTCGTGGAAATATTATCTAGCCTACTTAGCCTTATCATTCTTTAAACTTCTCAATTTTATTTCAACAAGTTCAGAATTTGTGCAATCGTCTTGCCTTTAATTTGTGTAAGCAATATATTTGTTTTGAATATTAAAAAATGTTTCTTTAGAAAATGTTCACATTTGCTCAGTGTCCCCAAATTCTCCGTTACCCAATTCACAACTGGTAATTCTTCTTACGTCTCTTCAACATTTTATAACCTCTTGGGTAATGTGAGGGTTTAATTACCAGATGTATCGTCAACTAAACTTGTATACAAGTGACTTGTGTCCCTTTTACCGAAAGAGATACTTCTTGCCTATATTAAGTGATGATGATTTAGACAGGAAGACGACTATTATCATTGACATTTGCGTTCATGAATTCGCACTATTTACCAGATGCCTTACTTTATTTATAATGAGTTGAGTAGAACTTGTTACAGATCTCTTTCTAACGTCCCCTGGATGACAGTGGTTGGTCTTCTGAAATCAAGGAATCGATTACCCTCGGTAGACACAACATATAGCTCTGCTATAAAAAAAACACACACAATCTTCCAACATGTTCCAGGAATGTCTATGTTTATCCATGTTCCTATGTTTTCAATGCCTTTAAGATCGAGTGTTTGTTTCTTTCTTTCTTAGAAAGCAAAAAGCTACATGAAAGGCTAACTGTTTTGTTTCCACCACAAGTATCAGAACCCGTTTTAGCAGTATAAGCTCTGAATATATGAACACACCTTTTTTACGGTATGGGTTTATACGTAATTTAATTCAGAAATAATTGCTACATGCCATTCCCTAACAGCATCAGGTTTTGATGGTATCACACTATCAAATTATGTCAACATGTAACTCTGATAGATTCCATTTCATCACAGTTTTATACCGTTGTGATTGCCATCTAACTTTCGTATATTTCAAGTCTGATTTTGTTTGTGTTGCTGCTGAACAAAAAATTGGGGGAATAGAATCATTATAACATAACGTATTTAACTTGCTGGATACAGCTCTGTTGAAAAAACTGAAACGCTAGATAAACTTATGGTTATTTTTTTTATAATTACCACGTCTTTAGATACGTATATTATTTAGTATTAATTCACCTGACTAATCCTATAGGAAACACCCAAATGTTTCCTTAGATAATATCTTGTACCAGCTCGTAATTGTTTTTCACACAAACCCCAACTACTGATAAAACCTATCTGTTTGAACACTAAGCTACTTAAATAAAGATTTCAGTATCATCAGATTGTTCAACTCAACAAGTCTACTCAAGGTAGCACTGTTACGTATATCATTTGTGTTTCTTATTTTTACAAAAGTTGGTTGAAACTCTAAAACAACTGTATAATATTCTATCGTACTATATTCTGGTTTTCAAGTGCCACTGGTACATAACGAAAAATTAATTTTAATAACTTCTTTTAAATGTTTTTATATTAAAATGTGGATTAAAAGGGTCTATTTTGATTTTTATTTGTATTTATCTCTCACGATATATATATATACATACTGATAGTAAGTCTCTATATATATTTCATGTAGCAAGTGTTTAAATTTCCAATTTGTATTTACAACCTGTCATAAGATTTCTTTATTATCAGGTGTTGCGACTATAAGTTAAAACGACAAAATATAATGTTGTTTCTGATTTTTGTGTTATAGATGTAAGTTGGTAAAAATTAAAGTTTAATAACCGTTTATGGCTTTTTCATACAGTATGGATCGAGGTTTTCTGCTCCTGATCGTTTTCCTTACTGCTGTAACATGGTAAGATAATTTATGTTAATTAATCTTCTTACGTAAAGTGTAATATAAATAATAT
Source organism: Tachypleus tridentatus (assembly GCF_004210375.1). Lineage (NCBI taxonomy): Eukaryota > Metazoa > Arthropoda > Merostomata > Xiphosura > Limulidae > Tachypleus > Tachypleus tridentatus. The sequence continues at coordinate 83,482,107 of NC_134830.1, forward strand.
TTTATTAATAATTGTGCTTGATAATTTTCAGTTAAAAAAAAGGAAAAACTTCTTTGCTTTTTGATGAAAACAAAATATTGATTGTATATACACTTTCTACAAATCTAATAAGCGTAAAAGCGTTTTTTCGGATAAACACTGCATTATATTATAAATAAATGTGAATTCTAGTAAACAAAATATGGTCTGATTCTATGAAATAAATAAATCAAAAAGCGCAGTTGTATTCTATTACTCAAAAACAGAAAAAAAAGATTATTTAACATTATAGGAGAGGAAATCACTTATGGACATACACACACACACGCACACACATATATATATATACACCACTCTTAAATACATTATCCAGCACTGCTAATTACAATGAGAAATAAAGCATCTGCGCAGTTAGGATATGCATAGACCTGCTGAAATAACTGCAACAAGACTTGTTTTTTCCCCCATTAGCTTATTCTAATACTACCAACTTCTCTTTTTTAACCATTAAAAGTACAATTTTCAGAGCTGGCTCATTCTTGTCGTCTGAGTAATAAAAATACTTAATATTATACATTGAGTTTTTCTTAAAGTTTCCATTTATCTCATAACTATGCGTTTAAACACATTTAAAGGTAGTTTAATTCGCTGACGACTCCTACAGGACGACGAAATTAAGAAGTAATTTTAGTTTTATCCATATGTAGCACTTTGCTATAAAGGATGATTTGGGAAAAAATGTATGTGTGTGTCTTTATTTATAGCATAGTCATATCGGGTTATCTCCTGTGTCCATCAAGAGGAATCGAGCCCATAATTTTAGCGTTTTAAATCCAAAGAATTACTACTGTCTCAGCGGAGAACGAAATAGTAAAAAAGCAGAGACAATTTCATGACCTTTAGTACAAAACTATAAAAGTATCATTTCTCAGTATAATTTTAACGTGACTTGTAACTAACGTAAAAATTTGAATGTTTCAATATGTGTTACAACCACCAAATAAACCTAATAGCCATAAATGAAACACTATTAAATAAGAACAAAAATGTTCACTGTCCAACTACAAAACTATATTGCAGCCTAAAATATCAAACTACCAAACATAGGTAGCCCTTCTTTATAAACTTCACCTAAAAGTTACTTTCCTAACGGCGCTCCCCATCTAATAACGAATAAATGGTTTGCAAAATTCAACCTCGAAATTTCCCCCATAAAATCTTTTGTGGCATTACACGTTTCTTCAAAGTCTATCTTTGACACAAATCTCATACAAAGTGTTATAAATCGTAATTCAACACCAATCATATTAGGCAACCTAAACTTCAAACATAAAGAGTTTCGCTGCAGATCTCCTAATCACAACAGCAACATCCTACGCATGTTCATAGCTAACAATAACTTAGTAATAATTGGCATGATATTCCTACACGTATACTATATTTGACTCTTGGACACACCAGAGTAACTAGACCTAGCACTAATCTCCCCTTAGGAATAGCAAGTCTGTGACTTTTATTCAAACTTGCGAGGGTCAATGAGCTTGTCGTTTATTTTATCAATGTAGTTAGTTTTGTTTTTCATTATATTGATAATACCACTGTCTGGTTTAGTGGCAATATTTTTTACAGTTTTTAGAACTTGTAGATATAGGACTTCAAGAGTTTTATTTACAGGAGGAAAAAGCAGCAGTTTATAGTTTAGTAAATGTGTTTGTTTTTACAAGATAGTTAGTGCATGGTATTATTGTTTGGCTTAGTGAACAAGTAAGATTTCCTTTAACCTTTTAAAAACTATAAATATAATTAGCATAGTTAAGTTTGAAAGCTGAAATACTAAAGTTAAGACCTTTGATAAGAGTTTGCGTACAAATATAATCGAGTTGAAGATAATTCAAAATTAAATATTACATTAACAGTGTAATACTTACAACCCCTCATAACCTCTCCAAACGAGCTTAGGATGAAAACATGAAGAGGAACATGAACAAAATCAAAGTTTTTTAAGCTTTATATTTTGGACTTGATCATGCCTGGGTATTATTTTCTAGTTATTCTTATGGATTAAGCATGTCAAATTGACAAAATCGATATATGAACTGCACTTTCAGAGATCTTGATGTTGGTATTCCAGGCTACGTAAATGTTGTTAGAAGTACTTACGTTTCATTTTAAGTTCTTCCACTAGAAATCGGCGTTGGCAGGCAGCATACGCAGCTGAGTTACAGTTTTCCCTTTGCACTTTTGGAAGAGAGAAAAAATGGAATCAGTTTACGTTATTTACATTCTATAAGAGACTGGCTATTGAGGACTGCTTCTTTAGTCTATATCTTAATATTTACACATTATCTAAAAAGTCGCGTATTGTTTTGTAAAAACACAACCCAAAAACAGTACAATTCCGTACAAACATGCACTAAATAACTGCTATCCGTCCGATTTTCTAACTAATATCACACGCACATTCCTAAACAACAAATTACCGTCCCTAAACGTCCCGTTATTGTATTCATTTTCTTGGTTCTTTATTAAAAATTCAGCTCAAATTTATATATAAATCTAGCCTCTGTTTGAACCATCTATTTAAATATAAAAAATTAAATACTTGAACTTCTGCGTTCAGTAAAAAATATGGAAAGATGTAGTTACTGTAAGGACACGTCCACTTGCAAAAACAAAACGCCACATGAAAACCAGTCTCTGAACATTTATGATGAGCAAACAGAAACAACGCTCCATCGTTACTTAATTCATCCACTTATCAATTCGTCCACAAATTGGTATAACAACTCCCAATATTTCACATAACTACTTTTCTATTATTACTATAGACCTTTAACTCTACATCATAGAAAATTCATTAACAGCTCAAGATCGCTTTATTTTCAATATCGCTCAGAGCTTCTTTGTTTTTGAATTTCGCGCAAAGCTACTCAAAGGCTATCTGCGCTATTCATGCCTGATTCAACAGTGTAAGACCAGAGGGAAGGCAGCTAGTCGTCACCACCCACTTCCATCTCTTGGGCTACTCTTTTATCAACGAACAGTGGGATTGACCATCAAATTATAATGTCTCCATGGCTGAAACTGTGAGCATGTTAGGTGGGACGAGGATTCGACTCTTCCACCCTCAGATTCTGAGTTAAATGACAGCAAAAACCCCTTTCTTTTGACGACTTAGGAACAAATTTAGACCTAAAATATTCTAAATTTACAAAATAAAAACCCAACTGCTTTGCAATACACTCAATAATTTTTAAAACCTCTGTTTACCATTTTACTCAATGACTAAGTAAACGGCGTTTAATAATATTATAGTTCTAGTTAATAAACATCTATTTTCAAATTTCGCTAATGAGGACAAAAGTGTATTTCAAAATGTTAGAACGTTGTAAATTAAATGTTTTGCGTTTCATTTCCCATTTTCATCTTTATTATAGGACTTATTATTATTATTATTATTAGACAGCTTTAATTTGTGTTTCTTTAGACTAGGAAATTTCTTATTTTTTTTAGAAAACAATAACCTGAGTTTTTTTTAAGAACATTCCGCCATATGTTTTACCAAACTGTGATTTGTTTGACTTGACCTTAAGTGGTGGGACTTTGAGATTACTCAATACCAATATGTTATCAGCATACCAAAATACGTGAGGTAATAGTAGGAAGGAAGGGCGGGGGCGAAATATAAATCGCTAAAATATGTTGTATAAAAATAACGGGCTTATTACTCCAGAACGCAGATGTTAAATGACGTTTTTAATGCGGAATTTGGAAGCACGGTTGGCGTGAAAACCTGAAACTCATTATAAAAACATGAGTTTGGCCAAATAGTGAAAATCTTATTAACATCTACGATAACAACAGAAGTGACGTAACTCAAATGAAAACTAAAAAAAAAAAAAACGTTCCCGTTAACTTAATACGTGATATGTGATTTTTCTTTTTTCCAGAAGCGCGTTTTCAATGTTTGTTTTTTTAAAATGTGTAGCAATCCTTTATTTAACAGTGTAGGACTAGAAACAGCTAATTATCATCACCACCGCCAACTTTTGGGCTACTCAGATTACTAGTCGAGCACCCTAATAACCTGGCTATGACTGGCCAAACTGAATGTTTGAAATAAAGTTATTGTGTTTATAACGCTAAAATCAGGGGTTCGATACACCTCGGTGAGCTTAGCAGATAGCCCGATGAAGCTTTTCTAAGAGAAAACACACACACATCTGTACATTTAAGTAAATTGTTTTTGTTTGTTTTTGTTTTTTGAATTTCGCACAAAGCTACTCGAGGGCTATCTGTGCTAGCCGTCCCTAATTTAGCAGTGTAAGACTAGAGGGAAGGCAGCTTGTCATCACCACCCACCTTGGCTACTCTTTTACCAACGAATAGTGGGATTGACATTATAACGCCCACACGGCTGAAAGGGCGAGCATGTTTGGCGCGACAGGGATGCGAACCCGCGATCCTCGGGTTACGAGTGGCACACCTTAACGCGCTTGGCCATGCCAGACCTTAAGTAAATTGATGGACAAAAGTGCTTGGCTTTAAAGATTTGTTTATTTTCTTGAAATGATAGTTATAGAATTTACTTTTTGCTTGGTTCGATACCAGCCAGAAAAGAGAGATAAGTTAAATAAGATATGCTTTTATCGGATTGCTGCAGGACCGGATTAAGGACAACTGATGCCCTAAGCACAGCCCAATAATGGCGCCCCTTCGGTCCTTCCACTGCTTAACTGACAAGACATTAAGACTCAATAATTAAGACTCAATATATAAGACACTTTTATATACATTCTTGATTATATTTTTCCCTGTAGCAAAAAGTGTAAAAAACGTGTTTTGATAAAACTTTTGTTATTTGTAATTACGTTTTTCAAGACATTTTTAATTATGTAGATTATATTGCAAAACTGTATCAGTTAAAAGAGTTTTCTCATATGATTTTCCATTACAAGCTACATTATATGGAATCTTTATATTAATTATTATTCCATCCCCAGCTACAACAGGTATAAATATTGAATTCTTGGTAATATTTTTATATCAGAGACTGTTAAAATGTATGATTTTACTTTCAATAATATAGACTCACTCCGTCTTATTTATTATTCAAGAATGTAAAGTACATGATTCTATTTCTGCGAGCAAATTAAATGTTGCTAAACACCAGTAAAGTAAGCTTCAAGTTGTAAAAGGTTTTAAGCATCACCACTGTTACTTCTGTGGTGAAAGCTCGATATTCGAATTGGCTATGTAGCGCTTAAGTAGCTGATCAAATTCAAAAATCCATAATGTAAGAATGCACACTAGAAAATGACACTGAGAGAGTAAAGCTTCATTATAGCACACATTTGGGACAGCATCATTGTAAAACTGATCTGTTGCGCGATTCCAGCATACTCTGGTGGAGAGTTAAAGTTTCTCGTTTACACAGGATTACCCTGGATACAGCTGTTTTTATGTCTAAAACAAAATGTGCAAACCAGTTTGATTAGTTTATCATCCTCTTGGACGAATAGTGTACAACATTATTCATAGTACATGGAAAGATCATCATGGACCAAGGAACTAATTTCAGTAACCTATTGTATGCACAGTTATTTTTAATATTAGATGCGTTAAAAATGTGCGTTCCACAATAACAACTCCAGTTTGTTGGTTTAAATAAATCGGTGGTACATTGGTTTGTTTGTTTGTTTGGTTTGTTTTGAACTTCGCGCAAAGCTACGAAAGGGTTATCTTCGCTAGCTGTCCCTAATTTAGAAGTGTAAAACTAGAGGGAAGGCAAGGCAGCTAGTCATCACTACTCACCACCAACTCTTGGGCTACTCTTTCGTCAACGAATAAACAGAATAGCCGTCAAATTATAACGCTCCCAAGGCTGAAAGGGCGTGCATGTTTGGTGTAACGGGATTCAAACCCACGACCCTCGGATTACAAGTCTAGCGCCTTAACCACCTGTGGTGATACATACCTATGACTAAACTGAGAGGGATGAACACTTATTGCCTGTGTTAATAATGTATCATGTAACTCAGTAATAATCAACTAGTTATTACAAAAGCCACTTCACTTTCGAAAATGAAGCACAGAAACTAATCCATCTTATTTACTAACCAGGTATATGTCGAGTGGATGCATTATGCAACAATTCACACACCAAGTTATATAAAGTGATCACATGTCAAAAGAACATGCTATGATGAAACATTTACAAAATAAAAAATACGATTCTGGTGACGATGATGCATCCTAACTGTGTACAAAACATTTGGTTCTGCACATGAAACACGTAAGTACTTAAAACATTTATGTCACTGTCAACCTCTCTAGAAATGGGTACTCATGAATTAGATGAGGATAAATATGTCGGCTCTAATAAAAATAGCACTATGCTGTAAAATCTCCACTCATGTAAAGAAAGGAGAAATGAAAGCAGTTCATATGAAAGTTTGTAGGGGAGTCAAATGAAGAAGCATCAATGCTGGAGTGGTTTTACCACTCTGATGATTGATTTCCAAGTCTTCATGGCAGTTAAGATGGTTAATTAATTGAAAAATCAATAACTAAAATGAAATGAACTTCAACATACAGTTAATTTATAAGTCATCAAGTGTAGTTCACAGTATAATGCCTATATTATGTTTTGTGTTAATTACTCGATCACAGAGCAGTTACAAAAGATAATTAGTTGATAAGTCAGTGATTGAAGCATACTTCTAAACATTACCCTACGAACTATAAATAATCATTTAATAGTAAGACATCGGCATAACATCTTGTGACAATTACAAAAACTACCGTATGAGTTGGAGTATTATTTCGATAGAGCATATTTTATCATGCCAAGACAAATAGAACAAGAACAGCTGAGACCATCAGATAGGATTTTGGAATGGCTTTTGGAGTTACTTGAATGATAACGTTATGTTGACATGTTCATAACGAGGATCTCACAATTTTAAAAAATAAAGTACGGATATGGTTTGGATATACCTGATGACATCAGCTTGTCAAAACGTTGTACATTTTTAATAGTTTCTTTCTCTGTCCGTTCAAGCAGTCTCCAAACTTTATTATACAATTGTTTTTATATGGTGTCGTAATAGATATGTGTATATGTTACTACATGTCTTCCATTATTTATGGACAAGTTGGTTGTATGATTAAGTTTTATAAATGCATTTCAAGTAAACGTGAGTAGATTTATCTAGGCGAGTAATAAACTTGTCTTGAGAACTGATGTCTTTATTTGTTTTTCTGCAGTAATTAGCTTAGATAATATTTCTCAAAACACATGGTGAGTCTTGTGTTTTCTTAATGTTAGTACAAAACATTCTTAGATTTAACGGTAATCTGAAATATTTATAAGAGTGTAGCATTTCACTGAAAAAACGACAAAATGTTGATACGGGAAATTACTCCACAGTCGACACAAGAAACACGGTGTAAGTCTTTTGTCATTAGTACTAGTGAAGAAATATTTGTGAGTTGAACAACTGCAATTAGTATTCGTGTATTTTATACTTTTGTCTTTAGAAAATGAAATTATGGTCGGTGGTTCTTTCAGAATGAGTAAAAACGTGGCGTTCCCATTTAAAATTATACTGTTAAATAATCGTCTGTCTTCTATGAAACTGAACTGACTTATAATTTCTATTTTTATACTAAAAGTTATATTAAACTGTCCATACATTTGCAGATACTTGCGTAGATATATGTTTCATACAATGTGATGGCGTACTTTCATGTCAATTTTTATTTATCACTCTAACAACTTTCACTAGTCAACCTCACATTCAACTGCGTTTATGGATAACCTTTTATGTATGGTTTTACTATTGCTATGTGTTACTGAAGCCTTCTGACTATCTTGTTTATACCTTGTTTGCTTTTGTAATAGTTGAATAAGATAACTTTACAGTAGAAACTCCCGTTACTATTCTCACTGTTTAAAGGATACTTCTATTAGTGTGTATTATAAGGGTTTTTGAAAATGTTTATTTTCTAATTACTCTGTCGAAATCTGGTATTTTCCTGTTGAACTTCAGTGAACAATAATACCACACATCTATGGTTTTGGTGTGAACTTTAAGATTGTTTAGCGTAATTGCCCTTATGTTTGTCTTCGTGTTTTTCTGTTATGCCACTTTGAAGAGTACATTGCAAAGCAATAAATAAGGTATCAGTTTGATAGCAGAGTATATATTTCGATTTACATCTGTTCTCTATCCTTCACTTATAAAAAATTCCATCCGTTAAAAAGAGAGAAGATATCAGCATCTTTTCTCCAATTTAGATTTCTAGAGCCCGGTTTAAATGTGCTGTCAGTAAACAGAAATTTTTAAATTGTGGTTTATATTTTTTAGTGTTTGTGGTCTGGATTGTTTATGGCCTTGTCAGAAAGAAGAATGTCGAGTCATCGATGAAAGTAAATGCAAAGCTGGAACAACATTGGACGAATGTGCTTGTTGCACAGTATGTGCTAAGGTAACAAACTTAGCTTATTTTTATACCTCACAACAAACATATGACCTATCAGTCTGTCTATTCAGCATTTGTTTGACCCCTGAGCTAAATGCATCTATCAAAATTTCCAAAACTTCCTTAAAATGTTTAAAGTCCTAATTTTGACATATATATGAATACTAAAAAACTGCATTAAATGTCGATAAATAAATTAAGTTATGTTTGACCTCAGCCAATTCCAAATAATGTATTGGAAGAAAGAAATATATATATATATATATATATATATCAGTAAATAACACGATAAAATATTTATCTATTACATTAAAATAATTTCTAAACGTTAAGAAACTTATATCAAAAAACTCAATAACGTTTCAAAAAGGAAAAGCTAAAATGAATATTTAGGTTAAATAAATGAAAGTTATTAGTAGTAAATAGCTGGTTAAAATATAATTATTGTATTCAAATATTTACGTATATAAGTTGTATATTAGCCTATTTACTATTTTTCGCCATGGCTTGATAAAAATTATTTAAAGCGAGTATAAGTATTTATGTTACATTTAATCTCAGATTCAGTTCTTGATCGAAATAAATTACTATTTTCGGAGTTGAACATTTAAAAATTATCAACGATAGATATAAAACGTTCTTTCATTATTTATGCAAATTATTTTGCTTAAACTGCAAAGAAGGAAACTGAAAAAGAGACATCTGCTTAATTTTTTGTGCAAGCAGATTTAAGCAAACTACAATTCAGAAACTGCAGTAGTTTCAAGCACAATTCACACAAACATCAAAATAACAAACATTACGTTTTAATCTTTGATAAATATTATGCGCCAAAAATGAGAAATGGTTATTATTTTCAGTTATTGATTAAATACTGAGATCGGAAGTAACTTATATATACATACTTGAATTTCTCTCAAATTCAAGACCAAACTGCAAAGCTATCTAGCTTACCCCTTTGTGCGTTAACAGTACATGTCATAATACTTTACAAAGTATAAATACAGCTCTTCTAAACATGAGTAATTAAATAGATATTCGTAAAATGTAAATCATTATCTTTAAACGATTTACAGTAGTACGTTGCTTAAGCTTCGTATAATGTTCGTAGAGAAGAAAAAAGTGTTTTTTTGTAAATAGAAAGAAAACCATTCTGCCTTGTTTATCCGGATGAATATGTAGCAAAAATAAAACCCTGAAGTGTCTATGCATTAGTTCTGTTTATTAATATTTCAGAATTCTTAACCATCGTCAAGTGGTGCATGCTAAAATATTTAGAAAATGCGCATTTCATATATTCATACTATCTCACTAAATGTATTACTAGTATTTACAATTTACGTACGTTTTGGCACAGAATACTCTGAAAGGTTTGACGCTATTCAAACAATACTTTATAATTGTTACGTATTATAATCTCAAATAACCTGAAACTGGGATTATTGTTATCCAACTTTTGAAGTTAATTAATTGAATGTAGAGATGTATTAAATTTATTATGTTTGCTAACAGTGTTTATATATACAGTTTTCTTTCTTCATACGACCTGACATGTCCACGTGGTTGGGACGCTCGACTGCAACAGGAATTTTCTGGTTAGTTTTTCCGACTAACTGATAAGTATGACAAATTTTACAAAGCTGAGAAACAATCTTGCCTCATGTTTGGCCAAAAGAAGTGTTTTATAATGTTGTCACCTAAATGACTTCCCATAGGGAGTTCATTGGCAATTCTCAATATTTCAGAACACAGTTTCGATAAACAACAGTCCAGTCCTCTGAAAATGACATATCTGAATATATGGCGTCCTAACCATTTGGCCATGAGAGGCCGTTTGAGAGAGACTATTTAAATATGCAGACATAATCTCTGACTATTCTTTTCATATGTGCTTATTACACATAACGTTTCTAGTGAGTTAAGCACACAAGAAAGTAGTTTAGAAGTATATAAAATATCAGCAATGAATGTGCTGAAATTTCTGAATATTCATAAGTATCTGAAGGTATATTATAATTACTGATATTTTGTAATGTATATAGGCTGAAGGAGAGATCTGCGGTGGTCCATGGGACATAGAAGGCATATGTGGTACAGGCCTATTTTGTAAAAAACCCGAGAACCAAGACATTAACACCAAAGGAATCTGTATTCCGATATCTTCGCATTAAAACAACAGCCACCGACATTTAACAGTTTAAGGAGCATAATCTAATGGGAAAAAATATTTTAATAAACTTGGCATCCGAAGATACATTTCCTACCACTGATTTTTTTCTGCATTTTGAAAAATTCGTCTCGTTTGTATATCAGCTTATATTTAATTAATTAACATTTTTATTATCTGGTATCAGTTAGAATTTAAATAAAAGCTAAATAATTTAACTGGTGATATTATTACACATTTTACTTACTTTTTATTTACTTTACAATCTGTCCTCAACGCAATGCTATTTAAGTGAAAAGAATATATTGGTTTTTCCTCTTCAAAAAGTGATGCATAGGAAGTATTTCCGTTGCAAGATTTAACACTATCAGTATCACTTCTTAACACATTTTCCCTTTATTCCACTGTCATTACCACGATTGCTCTATCTCTTTGGAATTTGTAAAATAAAATATCTGTTAAGTTCGCTCTAATATTGCTTTCTGATAATTTATTTCTTACATAAGTAGTAAGAATATATCAGTCTTTCTTGTTATCATAAAATTTCCTGTATTATCCTGAAGTACCACTTAACTTCAAAGAAATTACTGATAATTTCTTTGTTTTCGACAGGAGTAAAAAGATTCAAAACGATTTTGAATAACTAAATAGACAAATCGAGTGACAATTATAGCAGTTGTAAAGTGGCTGTGGAATGGAATGTCGTAAACCTTCGCTTGGATATTTTTAGATGTGGTATAGATAGTTTGATACCACCGAAAACCGATCGCATTTGAAAAGAGTGTAGTAATAGCTAGACTGTAAAGCACATTAATATTCTTTACTAAACCTCTGTATAATTGCTTTTTAAAGTCTAACTTTTAAAATTAAATATTACATGATTCAGTTTCCAGTATATATACTTTTTCTTGAAGTAAGCATGTTCCTTATCACAAAAACGGTGGGTGCAAGAAGAAACCTGGTTGACTCACAAAGAGTATGTAAAATTAAATTAAAATTAAAAAACAGTTTAAATTGATCTCAGTGATGGGAAATTTAGAAGATTACAGAAGATCGAGAGAGTACGTCAAATGGGAATTGTGAAATCCAAAACTACACAAAATATTACTAAGAATGTAAAATTTAATAGTAAGAATTTCTTTAAGTACTTTAAGAGTAAGGAAATTTTAGGATGGGTGGAGGGCCTTGACACAGGAATGCAATTATCCAATTATTATGAGATGGCTCGATTTTTTTTTTTCCATTCCTACAAATTTAGATTTAAGCAATATTCCTAAATCTGAATAGTTTTTAGATGAAAACATGGTTGAACACGTTTATTTTTTTAATTCTGAGCAGGCTAAAAAATTGGGAATTTTAAAGAATGGCACAGTTCCTAGACAAAATATCACAGTGGTTCTGAAGGAAGTTTAGAATTGGATATATCATCGACATACAAATATTTGTCAAGTTCTTGAACAGTGGCTAGGTGCCACAAGATTGAAAATTAATTAACTTACTCGTATTTTCAAAGATGTCATTAAAATTGGGCCAGTAATTATAGTTCTTTTAGTCTTATGTCAATAGGGTAAAAGTTTTCGTTTTTTAGTTTCATAAAAGGTGCTTTAAAAAGTCGTTTAACAAAGTTAAACGTTTTGTCGGACATTCAGTATGGTTTCACTTGGGAAATCTTGTCGTATTAATTTTTTAGAATTCTCTGAAGAGGTTACTGCATATGTAAGGGTGCAGATGTGGATTTGGTGAATCTGGAGTTTCAGTCTTGTTAAAAATTATCTCTGTATTGGGTAGAACACTAGCTGGAAAAAAAGCAGGAGATTGTTATAAATGGAGTATAGTCTGACTAGATTCACGTCACAAGTGGGGTACCTCGGAACTAAGACTTAAGATCTTTTCTATTTTTGATTTAAATCATTGACAAAGATAAACTGCTTAAATTTGCAGATGATATTAAGGTATTCTGTGTTGCTAGCTGTGACGAGGATGTTGCTGATTTACAGAAAGATTTAGATCATTTACTGAGCTGTCAAAATAGATGACAGAGGGATTTAAATTATAATAAATGCAAGATAATGCATGAGAGTTACCATAATTTAAAATCACGTTGTTATCCTTGCAAAAGAACCATACCAGAAGATAGTTAATCTCAATTTGCCCCAGTTATTCCCTGGGGAAAGTTGAAATTATAAACTTGCTTGAGCAATGCTATATTCCAAGTGGAGAACGTTATAAACAAGTATGGTTGTGTAACCTTAATTTTTAAACTAAAGGAAATGGAAGAAAATGTAGTAGAGCTTAGTATCACAACCTCTAGCAGCTAAAAAAAAAAAAAGTTAAAATCCGTGTTGTTATTCATCTCGCAGTTATTCACGCAGAATAACGTCCTTCTTACAACTAGAAGAAAGTAATATAGGTGAAACAAATAATGCCCCAATACTATGAATGTTTATTATAGGAAGATCTAGACTGATTGTCTAAATATTTTCTCCAAAAACAAACAATGCAGCAGATATTACATAGTTTAATAGTTCATTATCAGGTACTATGTAAAACATCAAACTTGGCCAACTCTGCAGCTAGGAAGTTATATCAAAACAAACAAACAATGGTAAAGGTTTGTTTTGAATTTCATGCAAAACTACACGAGGGCTATCTGCGCTAGCCGTCCCTAATTTTGCACTGTAAGACTAGAGGGAAGGCAGCTAGTCATGACAACCCACTGCTGAAGAAGCCCTACTTATACAACAATTCAAACTAAAATTAAATTAATATGATATAAAGGAATACCTTTATAGCTATACTAATTAATAACCTAACATATATTGCAATGCCCCGTACAATCCCGTATCCGTTTACACTCTCGTCCCTAAGACATGTGCTCGGCAAAGGTCAGTTGCAAACTTTCTTCGTTAACCTGAAGATAACCTAAAAAAGTCGAAACGTTGATCTCTACTTTATTTTAATAAAAGTTTTAACATCCATATCAGCCGTCTTGACATACATTTTTACTTCAAGTGGGTTTTACGTCTTCATGAAAGTAGTAATAGTAACATATGTCTGTGTGATGGGCAAAAGGTACCGCAGGAGTCTCGATGTTCTTACAGAGATCCTATAAAGTTGTTTGAAAAGGGAAATAAAATCAGACAGGTGATGATAGGTACACTTTGCGTTCATAAGGAACAATGTTTATATTCATCGTTTGTTTTGTGATAAATGCATATATTAAAGTAAACAAAAGTGTTAAAAAGAGTTTTATATGGTCAGTGCAGCTGACTTTCAAAATAAGTTTTATGAGAAATGCAAAGAAAATAATGAGAACTGGTGGGATTGAATATTCTCTTGATTTATATGCTTTAGATAAAGTTTACCATCAGTCTTGTAGCATTAAGTTTGGAACATGAAGTGAAATTTCATATTAAGATGGCAAAGCACCTAAAGAGAAGAAAGGTATGAAACGGAATGTTATGAGGGAGGGTACTTATATGAATGATGAAAAAAACATTTGTAACTTTGTGCTTAGTAACAAAAAACAACATCACAGGTATAAATATAGTGCAGTTGTTTGCAATAATACAAATATATATATGCACAAGATCACAAGATACAGTTTGCAGACGACAATTTAGACCATAATATTCAAACCGTAGGTAACTATGGCACATTCAATTGAAAGAAAACAATAGATGTTGTTAACCAAACACTAAGATATGTAAAAGTATACCAAGAACAAGAAGGACACTCAGTAGAGTGCGCACCTCTGCAATGCAGCATTGACCGTATTTAGCTCTCACAAAATATAAAAATATTTTTGTCTGCCTTTCTATATCGTATGTCTGCCTTTAATAACGTAAATAGACCATCTTTGACAAGACAACGAAGTATAATATTCTACATATGCCCACCACTTTTTTTTCAAAATTCGGTCATTTTTACTGAATTATAAGGCAAAAATAGGGTGAAAATCAATCCCCAGGTAAAACGTTGGTGATTTTTGGATTTTTATGATCTTGTCCATCCAAAAACTATAAATGTCAAAGTTTTGCCATATTCCAAATGTATATCAACTTTCGTCCAAATCCATTGAGCTGTTTTCGATAAATCTTACCGACAACACACACACAGAGAAGTGAAAACGTAATCTCCGTCACCTATAATAGCAGAGGTAATAAAGGTGACAGCTAAGAAGGTCCAAGTCATTGGAAAAAAAATCTTACATTTCAATAGTTCTCAATAGTCTTTAAACATCAAGTATGATCCACTCTTTTAAGTGTTTTCAGAGAATAAGATATAACATAGAAGTTTTGTACAAGGCGACTTGGCTACTGAAACTGGTTAAGTCATCATAAAATGGTACGATGGTAATGATACATAAAAGTGCAACACATTCAGACAAGTCACCTGTTCAGTGATGTCGAGAAAACCCACTTGTAGAGAAAAATATATATGTAAAAACGGCTCGTTTGGGTTGAGAAAATATTTTACGTAGAGGAACGAACAACGTTTCGACCTTCTTCAGTTAACTCTTTCTTTCTTTCTTTGTGAACCTGACGATAACCGAAGAAGGTCGAAACGCTGTTCGCTCCTCTACGTAAAAAATTTTCTCAACCCAAACGAGCCGTTTTTACATATATATAAGTCATTTGTTGTTTTTATGCCTATGATTGATCTTAATCCATGTAATTAAACATGCATATATTCAACACTACTATCTGTAAGTGATAAAGCAACAAATTATGATGTCATGCCAATCATCACGTTCGACCACCCAGAAATGGTCATGGACTTTCAGACATGGCACTACATTCATCGCTTATCATGGAAGTGTTTGAACTTGACCTGAAAGACAGAGATGACATAAACTTGCAACAAACTGATAATGTCTACATTACTTCAGACAGTCATGATGAGAAAATGAATGAGTTACTTGAAGGAAATAAATGATTGTTTTGACTGGAAAGATAATAATACAGATCCTCTCGAATAGAAATGGAAGCTTTCAAGTGGCATACTGAAGCCTCTAACAACTGATGAACCACCAAATCCAGAAACTCTTGTGGAAATTGTCTTGTGTACACACAAAAGATGATATAATACTTCAAGTTACAATTGTAAGAAAGTAGGCTTTGAACATAGTACAGCATGCAATACATGCAATAGGGCAGGTGTGAAAATATTTTGCTCCAAAGGATTTTTTAAACTAAAACTTTACAAAAAATACTACATGTTAAAATTAATTGTTGCCAGTATAATGATGTGTCTGAACTGTAACTTTGATGTGTAATTATGTAATACAGTCTTGGAAGTATGTCACTTAGTTTCAGTTGTAGTTCTTAAAAAGTGTATATGCAATAGTGACATGTATATACGATAAGACAAAACAGTTATTTTCAATATTGCTCAGGAGACATTATTTTTGCTTCATACTGGCCAAAATCCTGTTTTAAATATTCTTTAATCTTTTTACATCAGTCAAATATTAAATTCATCAGCTTGACATTGACAGAGTTTTGCGCCCATTATTTCTCTTTCTGTGTTAACTGTTTTAACCCCTTCACATTACAATGTAAGGTGTACATAGCATCATATGGCTAAACTTCCTATTTAGCACTCAAACGCAAATAATAACATTTTGTATGTTGTTTAGGAGGCCTATCCAGACATAGAAAATCAAAAACCATTTCTATCTATTGCAACAGTATAACTGAGCTAGTATTTTCTTTAAAACTCCAACTTAATGGCTGTCACACTAGACACTAAATGAATGTGTCGATAGTTGGGAATGATAATAATCCCAATGGGAGATAATACATGCATGAACATTTTAGTTGTTCTAAGAGTCATAATTAAACCATTCTCTCACATAAACTAGACTGTATCTGAAAGTGCGCACACTTAAAAGAGGAAAAGTAGAAAAAAGAAAAGAACGTAGGGAAGATTAGAAATTGATAAGAAATGTGTTCAGAAAATATCTTAAAATATCTATAACTACAATCTGATAATAGAAGCCTCTTGAAAACTATTGGATGAGAACTATGTTATAACTATGACAAAAACAAAGCTATAGCAGCTCCTTCATATGGTAGAGACATCATACCATTTATTGAACCTCGACAATGGAGAAGAATACCAAAAGAGGAATTATTTTCGTTCCTAAATACATGGTTGGAGCAGAGACTCTATCAGACAGCCTAAAGATTGCTTGTATATCCCTATTGATATTATGATTGAAGAATAGAAATATAGTAGTTTACTGAACCTTCTCATAAATATACTGGGATAAAAAACAACAATTATAGAAGACTCTTACATTGAAAGCCCTATTTGACTAAGCACTGACCAAAATGTGAGAGAAAGATCATTGAAAGTAGAATTTCAAAACATGAACTTTATCTTAATATAGCCAATAATGATGTCCCCAAATATAAAAATAAAAGAAATGAAAGGATTAGTTATGAGGTTCACTATTGTTACTGCTATTGCAATCCTTGAATTGAGAGGAAATCTTTCGCCTTTAATAATAGTGATCACAAGCTCATATCTATGCATATAGTCAAATAAAGCCATCTAAAATTCCTCTCAAACTACAATATTCCAACTTAGAAGTGGATACAAAACTATCATAAGCAAATGCAACAGAGTAAATAAGCACAAAGGTAAAACAAAAGAAGCAGAGAAAGTAAGAACAGAGAACACTGAGGCCAGTAAAGCACATACTGAGGTCATAAAATGTAATAAAAGAAGGTAAATTTCAACAAAACCACTTCAGAATTTCAGCAAAAAGAAAAGATAAGTAGACAAGTTATATGGGACTACTTTTATCAGCAATGTGATCCAACACACATCAATATAGAAAGTGAGAAACTGGCAAAGTTTGTGAGACAAATATAAAAAATGGATGTGTTATAGAGCTATAGGAGATCAAAGAGTATAATCAATGTCTTGGCACTGATGAAAACAGTATAACTTTTCACAGAGGTGTATGCGTCAACTACAAGAAAGTGGTCTGTATGAAATTAAAACCATTCTTCTAGTAAAAAAAAAAAGGTTCTGCAAGAGGTCCAGATGATATTAGATACTCCTTGGTTAAATCTCACAATATGAAAGAGAAGGTAATGCGAGCTGAAATAATTAATTTGTCTGTGATAGAGGGTAAACGAAAAAGAACCTCAGAGAATATTAATTGGCAATGCTGCAGAAACTTCTCAGATACCGTCACACATTGAAGAGATGTAAACTAATATCAGTGTGAAATGCATTGCAAAGTGCTTAAAAATGATAGCAGCGAAAGGTTTGTTCGAGACCTGTCTATCAAGGTAGGATGAACAAGACTAAAGATATTTACAACTTCAGATATCGTAACAGTCCCACATAGCATCGAGTAATGTATGCAGTCATCACAGTACTGTACTTTTAGAATTTAAAATATCTAAAATAATGTGTATATTTACATTGTTGTAATGAGTCGTAGATATTTCCAAATATCAACACTTGATAGAGAAAGTAAAAAATAGTATTATAGAGACTGAAATATTTTATGTCATAGATAAGTGATGCTAATGAAGATGTAGAGGAGATCCATCTACTGAAAAAACTCAAGAGTGTGGAGTGGGTTTAGGCAGGTGAAATTATGTTAGCTAATGAAGGTTGGCTACAAAAGTTTAAGGAAAGGTCAAAACTGTTCAAAGAGAGACGTGTGTAGAAATGGGCATTTAATATACAAATGGTAAACGGTAAAAGCTATGGGATCCAGTTGTTCATTCAGAGCAGAATGCGAAGAGTACCAGGATACATTTGTCTGTCTGATTAACTAATAATAGTATATATCATAATTTGATCGTACTCCTGACAGACTTCCAAAATTGTATCACAAAATTAGGAACTACGTTTGTCCAAAGATCATGAGAAAGACCTTTCAGAGACTTAAAGTTTATCTGATAACGACCTTAAATCTAAAACACATTATGTATCATCAGTATATCATTAGCTGATAAGCTGTAACCCTTTAATGACCTGTTAATGTCTCCAAATAGCATTCTATGAGAGAACAGAAAAAGGTGTAACAGAAGAAGGCTGGAGAAAACGGATAGAAATATGGAAGTGAAGCAACCACAAAAGTATGTAAGAAGGACAGCTATTACGTCAATCAAATTAAATTGGGCATTATAACTAGAAGAACCTTGACAAGATTATTGAAGGGAAGATAGTCTATGTAATGACCAGTTCCACACCACTCATAAACTAAAAATTGAAGAAACATTAAAGTCACTGTGCTTATATTGCAAACTTAATGTTGAAAAATAAATAACTGTAATATGAAAGTAATACCTTATAATTAATAATAATAGATTATAAAGTAAAAGGAGCTGCTTTTAACCAGTTGAATTCGTGTGGTCTGCAATTCAAAGTTGAGACTGGTACAATACTATCTTGACTGCTCAGAAAGAAACATACTACAATAGAACTCCCCAATTCGAGAATAGGGGACCTGTTTAGTTTGTTTTGAATTTCGCGCAAAGCTACACGAGGGCTTTCTGCTCTAGCCGTCTCTAATATAGAAGTGTAAGACTAGAGAGAATGTAGCTAGTCATCACCACTCATCGCCAACACTTGGGCTACTCTTTTACCAACGAATAGTGGGATTGACCGTCACATTACAACGCCTCCATGGCTGAAAAGGGAAACGTGTTTGGTGTGACGGGGATTCGAACCCGGGACCCTCAAATTACGAGTCGAGTGTCTTAACCACCTGGCCATGCCGGGCCAAAGAAGACCTGCTCTTTGGATAGTGCTAGACGATTTTTGTGTGTAAATAAATAATACACCAGACTAATATAAAAAAGGTCCAAAATCAAACTTGGACAACATATAAATAGTTATTATTACAGTTCATATGAAGCCAACAGCAGAATAGCAACCATTATGCAGCATAAAAACAAACTTCTCTACTTCATGTGCATTTCTGAACGTTATTATACCGATACTATAGCTGCTAAAAAGAGCAGCTGTACATGAATATTGTGCTGGATACATGAATATAGCTTTGGTTTTATCTGTAAAATCAGGCATGATTTTATTCATTTATTTTTGGATTATATTCAACTTGTTTTGAAGACATTTACAGATGTGAGTACACTGGTTATAACAACATTTTGGCTTCGTTTCAAATACCAGTTTGTGTGTTTGTTTTCAACTTAACCATCCTCCTTTTCTTGGGGATAGGCGTGACTGATTTAGTTCCATATACACTGTCTTAAAAACTATTAGGCCTATACATTTCCTAGTGCTTGAAACAAGACATTCTTACATTGGAGTAAGAAATGTATTATTCATTAATATGTATTAATTAGTATGTGCAGTGTATCCAGTTTAGAACAACTTTTCTTAGGAAATGTTA
The DNA here is from genome assembly GCF_004210375.1 of Tachypleus tridentatus. Taxonomy (NCBI): domain Eukaryota; kingdom Metazoa; phylum Arthropoda; class Merostomata; order Xiphosura; family Limulidae; genus Tachypleus; species Tachypleus tridentatus. The sequence continues at coordinate 83,502,131 of NC_134830.1, forward strand.
GATAGTTGAATTTCCATTACTTGCATAATTTCTGACATATTACAGGTGGAGTTATTTAATAATTTATTCATTTTAGCTACGATACTACTACGAAATACAAAATGTTAAGAGAAAACTAGTATCTTTTGAGACAAGGGCCTCTGCAGGTAGTATAATTTAACTTGCATAGGGCACACCAGAGTGTAAGCACGTTTTACGAATAGAAACAATCAGTACACAGTGAAAATGTTTTACTTCCTCAACTTTTCACCTTATGACTTTATCAAGCGGTGGATACCCTACTGAATAGAAGCCCAGTCTTAATAGCTGATGAAATTTAAACTAACAGCAATATGTTCTTATGTGCGTTTGCGTTGCGATCACGTTATCAAATAAAAAGGTAGCAGTAATAAATATATTGCTGGAATATTATTATGGTGAAGAATAAAACAATGAAAACCCCAGGGTTTTCGAAAGGTGGATCTTTCTTTAAGAATAAACTGAGAATGATGGTGTAAATGAATGAGCGATATATAAAAGTAGTCAAGTGACCACATAAAGGTCGCCTAGGCTTCCATGTAGTGTCTTTATATATATTTCAATGTAGTGTTACTTAAGTATGTCTCATTTCTTGTGTAACACGGCTAGAAACACTACCTAAAAACCCAAATGACCTTCATGACGTAACTTAAATCGCTTTACATACAAATTATTCAGTTAAGTCACCATTTCCAGTTTGCCCCTAAAGAAGAAAGGTCCATCTCCTGTTATAACGTTTTTATCATTTTGTATTAAGACTTCTTGAAACTACGTGTTTTTATGACATCATGAATTATGGTGAAGAACGTATTCACTTTAAATCAAAAACAAAAGTTGGATCAGGTAAACATTCAAGCCTAACAAGTATGTACACGTAAACAGTAAATGTAGTTAAAACCACATATATGTAAATTAATACAAAAGAAAAAAGAATAATGAGTTTAAACGTAACTTTCTTATACACATAAAATTTAGGGTGGTTCTATCTATGTTAATACTAAAATAATGGTTAGATTTAGACTCACTGTTCTCATTACAAAATATGTAAACATACGTCTCTCAATCTCACCGATCATCATAAAATGAAAATGTTTCATGCAACGCTCTTTTACGGGTCTCTCTGCTTCTTCAATATAGTTTTAGCTTCATATATCACAAAAGATATTGCAAACTACGCAATTATCCATACATTTCTTTAGAAGCGGTAGACTGCATGTAATACAACTGATCTTCTGACAACGATCGCAGTTCTGGAGCCATCCTGCTGCCAATGAAATTATGGTGTTATCTATAATTTCATATGGATGTTTGGTTTTTTCTTTACATTATTCGATTACAAGGATGTTATCTTTACGTCATTCCATTTATAGCCGTGTATATCCATTTCCTTTCATATAACTTGTGTCACGAGCAACTTCATTGTTCACTTTATTTTAGTCGATGTGTTCACCACGCGTATCAAAACCTGGTTTGTAACGTTGTAAGTTTGTAGAAACACCGCTGTGTCACTGGGGGTTTATAAGTGTGGTTGGCTAGCATTTCCTTTGGATTTTCATCTTTGTAACATAGTCTCATTTTATTTATTTCATGAAGTTGGTTAAACTTGTTCATTACTTTATTTTAGTTAATCTTAATTTTTATTATGATTTGGTCTTATGAATGGACTACAATTTTATACTCGGCTCTATTTTCGTTTAAGTTAATTTCTGATTACGTTCAGTGTGTTTTCAGATTTTGTTTGCATTTAGCTTTTGATTTTTGTGTTAAGCTTAATTTTGTGTTCAGTTTTAGTTATTTTGTAATTTCTTTTATTTTTGTATATACCACTGTCAATCACTTTATTTTTATTTCTATTGAATCTCATTTTGTTTTGTTTTACTTGGATTTACTTAATTTGTTCATATTATTATATAGTTTAGCTAACTTTCGGAGGCTCCCCGCTAGTACAGCGGTAAGTCTACGGATTTACAACGCTAAAATCAGGGATTCGATTCCCTTCTGTGGGCTCAGCGGATAGCCCGATGTGGCTTTGCTATACAAACACACACACGTATTTTTTAGCACAGATAGCCCTCGCGCAGCTTTGTGCGAAATTCCAACACAAACAGACTTTTGGAGATTGTATAATATTTCAGTAAAGTTATTGTATATCGCCTTGGTACAAGTACCATCAACATAGTCAAAGGAGTTAATTACAGATATTTTCGACCTTCATTGCAGAACAGGTGTCAGAACAATTAGTAAAGCTATCCTAATATACTTAAATAAATATGTATTATTTCTAAGATTCAAATTTGAGTTGGTAGTTCTTTTAAAGTGAAATATGTAATTTTCTTTTATCAGGGCCTTCCAAGATCTGGTGTTAAAGGTCAAATTCAGATAGTTTTTACTAAATGTTCGGACACCTGTTCTGCATCTTTGTAAAGTAGATATTTCAAATTTGTACTAATCCTCTATTTTGGAACTTATATACCACAATTATTGTCCTGTAAGTGTTATGTTTGTTTAGCTCTCTTTCTGTCTTATATTACTAAAGTAAAATTTGCTCCTTCCAGTTTCTCATAATTACACAGAAAATACAATTTTTTAATGCACAGAATAAATAACGTTAATACACTTACTTGCTTCGAGCAACCGCTGCTCATTAGAAATATATTGATAATTGGTCTTATATACACATAAATTGGATATCTAAGTTACATAATTCCATTATATATTAAAGCATCGGACATAATAAATTGTCTTGTTAACTATATATCAAAAAATTAGATACTATAAAAATTAAAATGTATAAATATATATACATATATACAACGTTTTTACTGTAATAAAATAGTATAAAATTATAACCACTTTGTTTGTTTGTTTTAGAATTTCGCACAAAGTTACTCGAGGACTATCTGTGCTAGCCGTCCCTAATTTAGCAGTGTAAGACTAGAGGGAAGGCAGCTAGTCATCACCACCCACCGCCAACTCTTGGGCTACTCTTTTACCAACAAAAAGTGGGATTGACCGTCACATTATAACGCCCCCACGGCTGAGAGGGCGAGCATGTTTGATGTGACCGGGATTCGAACCCGCGATCCTCAGATTACGAAGCGCACGCCTTAACGCGCTAGGCCATGCCAGGCCAAATTATAACCACAATCATTTTCAAATTTCTAACGTACAAAACAGGAAACTTGTTACATGCACTAAATAATGAGTGCTTATAACTTCAAATACTAAAACATCATATATCCGAAATTAAAATACATATAACAAATTATATAAATGTAATACACAATTCTTCATGTTGGAATTTTATCACTGATCTAAAACATCTAATGTCAGCAGCATATCTAGCAATACTCCACTTTCATATTACAAATAAATTGAATAATGCTCAAAGAATAAAATGTTATTTTTGGCATAGTGCCGTTAGCTGCCGTTCTTGCTAAGTTTCTGTGACGTTTATTGACCCTCTGTGAGCATTATTAACAGGAGAGTAAGATCGCGTAAAAAAACGGGTCAAGAGAAAAAGTTAGAAGACTGGAAGATATGAGAGTGAAGAATAAACCAAAATAAGTAAAATCATGCCAGTGTTTAACACAACTAGATTTCCTTACGTATTATTGACATAGTAATAAACCGAAAGTTGTTATATTTAAATTTGGTATGAGTCAGTTCCTGGTAGAAATACATACCTTAGTATAGTTAAAAGTAAAACGAAATGCAAGGATAGATCAATCATAATGTAGTGTTATAACAAATTGCTGTCAGAAGTGGTCAACAACAGCTTCCTTGCTTCTCTAAGCTCCAACCAATATTTTTACATTTAGTTGCATAACAATAGAATAAGTTTTAATTTCATTAATTGACTATCATCTACGAATTATTTGTTTTTCATTTGGTTCAAGAATTGCATTTAAACTGTGACATCTGCAGAAAAATAACCAACATTTGGCAAAGTCTAGTAACAAAATATGACATTACGGTTAATACTTAATTTATTCAAAAAACCAGGCACAAAGCTAAAGTCTATACTATGTGAAAACTACACTGACAAACACCACACCAACATTATTTATAAAATACAATGTGATAACTGCCACAACTTCTATATTGAAGAAACAAGTAGAAAGATGGAAACCAGATTCAAAGAACACAAAAAGTCACCTTCACACGTTTTCAAACACTGCAAATCAAATAAACACGACATAACCATAGAAAACACCCAAATACTAAATAAAGAAACAAACATAAATGCAAAATTAAAGAAGCTTTACTTGTATAACAACTCAAGCCCAAAATAAACCAATACAAAGGAACACCTTTATATCTATGTTAATAAATATAATCAAACATCTAAGCACGTCTTCTACATTCCCACACTCAGTTATTCAACCCCCTTCAAACATGTGGTCAGCTATTGGTTAGTTACCTCTTTCTTTCTTTGTAAACCTGACGATGGCCAAAGAAGGTCAAAACCTTCGCTCCTCTACATAAAAATTTTCTCAAGCAAAAAGATATATATTAAGCTGCCTTAAATGTTCGAGTTCAGAACTGTGGACATCTATCTTTAAGCACTTTAAAGTAATCAGTAGTATTACATACATGCTTAGTGCATTGTTGATTCTTACACTCAAGAATCTTCTGCAAATTTAGAGAATAGGCAGGGCTTTCACAATAAATATTTATCAATATAAGTTTCATACATTTCCTAATATATATTAAACTAAAACAAACATATGCATTAAAATAAATATGTAATATTAAATCTGTTACAGCTAGCCAAATGTTTGTTTCAATAGATAAGTATGCGTGGTAAGATGTGTTGATTATACTCATGGTTAATCACCTATATGATTACTTAAGTGTAAATATTAATTAATAACAACATTTTATAGCTACTTTCTAATTATTGACTAGTTTCAGCCAATCTTTCAACTTCTTATCTGCTGCTATCTTGAGTGGATTTCTGAGAATGATTATTTTTATTATAGTAATTACAGGGATTCAATTCTAGGTGTTCTTTGCAGAAGCTTGATGCTTCATTTGCTGACCTAGAATGTTCACCATTAGAATTTCTAAAACTAAGTAGTTAAATATTTTCAAGTGTGCTATCTAGATTTTTATGCTTGGGTGTAGAGCCTTCTTTTACCTTTCTTTTGTGTGTGTGTGATTTATGTCCTAAATATCTATATAATGTTTTATTCTACATTGATCCTTTAGGTGGTTTATTGTTTTAGTAATTGCAGTTGTATTGTGTTGTTTATATATTCTCTTCACATTTTTAGAGAGATCATTGATATAGTTGAATGTGGCTAAATATCTATAATTTTTATAGGTATTCTCATTATCTTCTTTATCAATTGATATATGATTAAACCAAAAATTTTACAGGAAAGATACCTCTTGAAGTCAAAAAGTATAAGCCTGTCTTTCTTTTCTGTTGACAAATCAGTTAATGGTCTGAGACTTCCCAAAGGTCAAATTCATAAATACTTTTTCTTATGAAAGATGTAATTTTATCGCACTTGGAAAACAAGTGGTACAGTATCTACATTTTTATATAAATTTTCAAAAATTGTATATTAGTGACCTGCAGAATGTTTCAATGCTTGTAACTTTGAACTAAATACTTTTCCCTGAACAATTAATATACAATTTTCTTAAAGAATAAAATTTGTTTCAGCCTTCAAATTCTCACCATAAATAAAAAAAAAATCACAGGTGTAACACTGACCCATGATACTACTGTAGTAATTTTTAAACTAAATACTTTTCCAAAGATAAATTTGTACATATTTTTTAAAGAAATGTTTAAATATACCACATATGATGTACCAGTAGTGTAGTCTCCTGATTTTCCACTCTGCAAAAGTTATATCTCATATAGAATAATGACTTGATGCTTCAATATATTTAACTTTTATACTTAGTACATTTCCAAGACCAAACTTGCATATATTTTTCTTAAGTAACATGCATGTCACTTCACTTATTTGTTGCAAAGTATTCAGATCATTGATAATATGTGCAAACAAATCTTATGTGCACTATAGAAATCACATATTTCAATGATTGCATTTTTGAAACTAAATATTTTTAGTAGTGCATACTCCCTAACTAAAATCCTGCATTAAAACATCATATTCATAGGGAATATAAAAATTGTAAGTTTTTTATTCTTAAGAAAATCGCCTTGCACTCAAACAAGTCTTGAGTCATACTGATTCTATAAATTCACATGTAGATCTTGAGTATAAATACTTTATCAAAAAATCTGATTTTTGTGTACAACAGATTTGAAATAATCACTTTGCAATATCTTAATAATAATAGTGGTAGGTGTACAAGAACAGCAGAAGAACCAAATAAAGTTTTTGATGCCTATGCATTATGTAATGTTATAATTGTTTTTGTATTAACATTTTTATTAAGTTAAATAAATTTTATAATTATCTTCGTGAAGAATAAGCTAAATCTATAAATCACCTGTATAGCAGTAATTATCATGGCTTTGTTTTTGTATGTTATCCTCCCTTATGCCGTTTAATTTTTATATAGAAACAAATTGCAACTAGTAATTTGTTCATTCCTCAAAGAAGAATAGAACATGCAATTGCAGTTGATTTTCTGAAATTTTATAAAACTTGACCAATTTAAAAGTTAACCGTGCACTTTCTTAATGTTACATATAGAATTAGTAATACACAACCTAATAAAGATGTTTTTTTAAAACAATTAAAACTTGCTTATGTCTTCAACAAAATTGATTAATCAAGTTCATAACTGTTTATGATCAGGATTTTAATTTAGCAATTGTAGAATAACATAAGTTTATATTTAGAGTTTGTTATTAATAGAGAACCTTTTTGATATTATTTTTCTTAACATTTTTTGTGTGTTTCATTTGTTATCAATAATGAAGACAGAATTCTATTGTAATAGAAATCTTATCAAGCATTTTTATAAACTGCATTGCTTTAGGGATACTATATATAGGATTTTTTTTTCAGGTGTGAAAGAAATTACCAATTTCTGATACATTGGACCTTAGTTTGACCTGTCATTGACTCAAGGATACTAATGAGAAAAATTATCACTCTGAACAATGGTGTTCAATTGCTTTTTTTGGCTGTTAGTACTGTACAGTTTTTAGCAGTTAACTGATGTCTCAGGTTGTGGGTTTTCTTGTAATATTCATGTACTTCCTAGCAAATGTAGCCTGTGCTCCAACTCTGCATTGTAATTGTCCTTAGAACATTAAAATGTTTGTGTCAAGTTTTATTTTTATCTAAAAAAAAAAGTCAAGAAGCTATAAGATGGAAATTTCTTCTGCCCTTTATTTATTTATAGTCTGTGTGTCATGAAAAATAATGACAAGATAATTACTTCATAACATTTTCAGCTGCAGCATAAAGGCTCATAGAATGGCATTGAGTTTTTGTCCTTTCAAGTACCAACTCTAAGCTCATAGCTCCTTTGTCTTGTGACTGATTTGGAATCTAATTACATTTTTGGATTGATGTATTTGGCCACACCCAAGGTCTCATAGGTTAATTTATTCTAATTCTGCCTAAAAGAATTTTGAGTGCAGTGGCTGTTGAAGACTCCCTCTTGTTATATTCCATTGAAAGCCAGTATGTTATTAAGTAATTAAGTCAATGTGCTAAAGTTTAATTTACAAAACTGGTTATTAATTATTAGCAAATTCAGAAGAAGAGCTTTAATAAATTTGATCATAATCTAAATTACATTTGTTGAACTACTTTTTCAGCATGACAGAGTTATAAGAGCTATCATGTTGATCAGAGATCATCATCATTCAGTTGTGGTTTCACTTTCTATTGTAAATATGTTCCAGTTTAGCCAGCAAAAATATTTTGTTGTCAACTTTTATAAAATGGAATCTTGATGGACATAATAGATTCTTCTTCAAAGGACATCTTAGGAAGAGACATTGAAACAAGAATTTGGTGCACACTTTGTGCTAAAATATAGTGAGATTATTTGAAAGGAAATTAAAGTATGCACTCAACAAGAGGTGAACAAGTATACTTCTGGCACTTGGCACTTAATTCTTAACAAAGTACACTGTCATTCACCATTTGTATTCAAAAATACACTACATTGCTTTAAGTATTTGTGTATCTTGTTTGAGTAATCATTTTTCAAATTTAGAAAGATATCCTTTCATTGTTTGTCATTACATATACAGTCTTTATTATCAACTGCCTGCATATTCCTTTGAAGTCAATATACTATAAACTGTTATATGAAAAAACTACTTTGGTTTAAAGGTACACTCAAGTGTTACCTTATAGGCCTATGTTTTTATGCAAATTATAAGCTTTTACACAAAGTGAAGAAAATATGGATTTTTCCCAAACAGATATTAGTGTGTTACACATTCATTGATTCAATTAGGCTTATTTTACATACAAATCGTCATCAACTTTGTTTGCATTTATAAGGTATAAGCTAAGGTCTAACTTGATATGCATTTTAACTGATTTCCAAGTTACTTATGAACTTTAGATTTGATTATTTATTAACTTTGTGTTAATTGAGCATAAACTAAAGAAATTAGATAACTTATTTTGTGACATTTATTATTTAAGCACAAATTTAAAAGTAATTAAATGTTTTTATGTTCTGTAGTATCTGTTCATTTAATATTTTGTAAATTGGTAGACCTATGCGTAGGTGTTTTTAGTCATTTTGTGTATTATCAATGACTTGGATTATCTTTTACATAGTATTATACTCCTGGATTAGAATATTAGTGTTGTTTTCTACACCCTTACTTTTTCTCTGTTTCAACCCTTGACTACCTGTTCCCTTAACCATCTTTTCCTTAAAACTTACTCCCTATTTCTTTTGGCCTATAGAATTCAGAGGCCTAACATATTCACCATTAACGTTTCATATACACTTTACCACCACATGTATGATCTCCTTTATTCAGATAGTTCTTTCTTAAAATATCAGTGGCTTGTGAGAGCAACTCTTCCTTTATGCTGATTTCCCTCCTCTCCATTTCACATTTATACTTACATTGAAGTCTAGATAGACATCTATGTCCATTTAATACTTTTTTCTATTATGTTCCCCACAGCTCCCTTCTGTAGATCTCACTCCTGATTAATCATTCTTATAACTCAGCTTCTCTGTGAAACCTTTCACCTTCTACCCTCATCGGTTGAATTGATCAACTTAAAAGGCTAACATATGCATCCCTCTCTCCTAATTCCCAACTTTTGTCCAGGCATTATCTCACCAGAATCAGCATCTTACCTTTTTCTGGCAGCTCATCTTCATTGTCCATTAGAAGAGATCATCCAATTGGGCATATGGTCTCCACCAAACACATTCATCTCCCATTGCTATCATAATGCAACAATTTCTTCTTCATATGGATATTTTGTTCCACCTGTTGACATTCTATACTTGATGGTTCAACTATGAATTGGTCAGTCTACTTCTCTCTTTTTCTGTCTCTCCCCTTTTCCCCTAAGAGCATGTCCTTTATAGATAGTGGTGAGTGGTACCTGTTAAAATATACTTGTTGGGTATTAGCCAAAATATTCATGTTGTGTGACTAATAACCATTAAAGTATAATATATATAATAAATAATAATAAAGTAAAATGGGTTAACTTTTCAGAATTGTGTAGTAATTTAGATAATAGTTTTTATACTAGTATTAGTATATGTAAACTATTTTTAAAAAGACTTATGAAATTAATCTTCCTAAAATAAAAGTATTAATTAATGTAATAAATAAATATAACTTTCAAAATGATCATGCAAAACACTTACTTGTACACATTATAAAATATCAATTAAATATTAATGATGTTTCAAGTTTTGAAAAAGAGAAACAGAAATTAAAACCTTCATATTTGATAATTAGTTTAGACATAAAATATTCAATGATTTACAGATTTCTAAAATCATTTGTCAATCTATAAACAATAATATTTTTCCTTGTAAAAACTTAAGACCTTCCATCAGCATTAAATAAGAAGTTCCAGTTGGTCCATTAATATATAATTACAAAAGTTTTTTAGCTAATTTAAATGTAAATGATGTTAATAATTTACCTTGAGAATGTGAAAATAGTTTATTTGTTGATACTTTTCATAAATGTATTACTACTGGTAATTTAGATATCATGAAAGACAAAGAATTAGGTGAAATAATCAAAAAAGATGCTAGATATAGAATAGCAATAAAATAAATGTAATAAAAACAATATTCTAAAATCTCTTGAAAAAATATTGATAAATATATTTAAAACTTAATTATATTACAACTTATCCACCTAGTTGGTTTTTAGAATGGAAATTATATAAACTTAAAAAATAAAAATAAAATTATCCCACATAAATTTTTAAAAATACCATACAGATTTGTCATTTCATTAGCTAAAAAATAAGATTCAAGAACTGCAAGAAAAATATGTCATAGTTCCTATTGATAAAGCTAACTGTAACATTGGTATAATTTGCAAAATATTCTATGCTTTAATTTTGATAAAAGAAATTAATTATACACAGACTTTTAACTTGTCAACTAATCCAAAGATACAGTAATTAATAATTTCATTAAAGCTTATCATAAACTTTCTTCTAAACATAATTGTTATGTAAATTTGCCATTTTTTATGCTGTTCCAAAATTACATAATTCTCCAATTAAATTTAGATTTATTTCCAATTCAATAAAAACTATTCTCAAACAACTGGCTATATTATTAAATAAATGACTCAATACTTTACTTGATAAAATAGAAAAGGCATATGTTTTGGATAATAAAAAATAATCAACCTACTTTAGAATGTCTAAGAAAGTGTGAGCAGTGAAATAGTATAGGTTTATGCATTTTGATCTGGATATTGTTTAGTGGTTAGTGTGCTGGACTGTGGATCAGAAGGTTTGCACTGTGATACTTGCTCTAGTAAAATAGCATTAAATATAAAATTAAGTAGTTTGAATGTTGATACATATAACTTATTTTAACTTAAGTACTCATACAACATGAGTTTTAAACAATGAGTCAAAGTTTGATAGTTGTTTGATAACCTCAGGTTTATGTAATATCAGAAGCAAAATTTCCACACTATAAACTTCCCTTTAGGCTTACCATATAGATCTTTTTACTGTGGACCCAATACAAATATCTTATGAAAAGTGTAAATAAATTCTTGCTTAACCAATTTGTATAAGGCCTTCAAACCATAATAGTTATTATTGTAACAAATGACTTAAGTAAGTTTGTTCTTACCAATATGATGTTTGTAATATCCCAGCCAAACTGAAGAGCTCTGGATTAAGTGAAACAAGCCATCAGCAATGGATATAGTAAGCATACTGTGATTGGAATACTGTTGTTATACACTCATTTGTTTCTTTAAAAACCCTTGAGGAAGTAAATAAAGACTGCACTACTAAAATGCAGTGGGTCTAATACTAATTTTGATTTGTGTTTTTTTTATTGTTTCTCTTGTCTAAACTGTATGCTTTGAGCAACTTCAACTTGGAAGTTTTTCATTATTTTGTTTCTTCCAGATGGGACTTAAAGAATAAAGGAACCAAATGTTATCAAGCCACTTATTGATAAAGCACTAAATTATGGTTATAGACTTATTGGTAAGATAAAAAAATATTTTTAAAATGACTTTGTATACATGAATTTTTATGGAAAGGCATAATATATTCATTCTTTTGTAATGTTTTTGTTACATCTCATCATAATACACAAAATAATATCACAGATGTAAAAGCCATACATAAAAATCAGTAAAATGAATAGCAAGGTTGTTTATGTTAGATCAAGAAGTCTTTATGTACCTGACATCCAATTGTCTAAGATACTACATAAAGCCTAGCATTCATATTAGATTTACAACTGGTGAAAGCTACTTCTAACATAGTAAGATTAAAGCTATGTATCATTGTAATTAAACATCTATTAAAATATACTAGCCACAACAATTAAAGAATAATTTGAGCTTATGACATCTTAAATATGTAAAAGCTAATCCATAAATATAAAATAATATCAGTCATCTCTCTCTCACTTTGCTCTTACAAAAATACAAATAACTGACTATTCAGCCTAAGCTGTCATTAGTCTTTTCACCTTTCAGATCATCAGATAGTTGTATGCAAATTAACAGAAGGGGTTGGGATAACTTAAAATGTTTCAAGTAGTGGTTTTGGCATAGCTAAAAGAAAACCATTATACATTATAATTATTGTAGTTGTTTTCAATTGAATTTTTTAACCTTTTACTTCAAAATTTCAATGAAGAATGTAGAATAGAAGTTTAAGAGTACATTGTCTTATTTCTGTAAATAACTTGTTTTGCTTGTATTTATATTTAAAAGGCCTTCAACTTAAAAAGATAATTTGAATGAACCCTTGTCCTAAATCAATTTCTTTAGCAATCACTGCTTGCCAGAAGCTCAATAAATTAATGTAATTGCTACACATAGGTTTAATCATATGATGAATAATTTTGTTAATGTGAATAAAACTGTTGTATTTAAATGTTTTTACTTTAGTATTTGTAATTTTATGTAAAATAGTAAGCAAATCAAAATATATCATGCTTCAGGTTTAGATTTTGTATGCAGTTAACTAGAATTTCAAGACAAAGACTTTATTATTTTACATCTTACTACTAGTTTCTAAAGTAAATCTTGCACTTAAGTGGAGGAGAAAAGTAATTTTCACTTTTTTTCATATGAAAACAGTAGGAAATATTTAAAAAAGTATTTAGTAGTTTCAAAATAATTCTTGCATATATACATCATGTAAATGGTTTAATAATTCCCAAGCATATGTTTGCACAAATGTTTTACTTACTTTTCAAATGCACTTCCATGTCCAGAAAAAGTGCAGAAATGTAAGATCTATTTATGTCTATGTTAGCAATTAAATTCAACTAAACTGGAATCAGGCAATCAATCACAGGAGGAAATATTTTATTAGAAAAAGTGTCATTGGACTCATGTAACTCATAAAATTCAGAAAATCAAGCATTACCAACTCACTAATCAACACTTTGTATTTATGATTATGATAGTGGTGAAAACATTTATACTTTTTCATGATATGATTAAATGGCAGTAAAAAGATCATAATTTAAACTTTTTTTGTGGCTTGTATAAATCTACCTACTACTCCATGCACAAATATTTGTGAATGATTACAGCAGACCATTCAAAATGTTATGCACAAATGTTTGCATTATGTGATGTATGTTGTACTCACACTAACACCATATGATGTTTACATCAGTTGAAGGGTTAAAATAAGGAACTTTAAAAATACTGAAAAATTTTATTTATATTAAACAGTGGTCTAACAACTGAGATATACTAGTACCTCAATTATCCATGACTTTTAGCCTTCCCTGAATTAGCGAGGATAATCAAGACACTGTTGCATATGTATTTGCTTTCACAGAAATGAGTATATGATAACAATCACATAATATCAACCACTTGATAGTACTGTCTTTGGTCTGCTTTTATTCTAAACACATGCTCCAATTGGTTGAACTGAGAGAAAGAAGAAAAACAAAATGGTATAAATTTTGTAACGTATTGTGCAGCTGCTGTGATTCGTTCTTGAAAAAACATGGAAGTACTAAATCTGTCATTAATATCTAGGTCCCAAAGAGTACAAAAATAGTTCCAGACTTCTAACAGTCCAGAACTCTTCTAGATTTGAGTTCTATTCAGCACAGTTCTATGCATGAATAAAATACGAATAAAACAAACTAGGTGCCATGATGAAATTTGTAGTTGCCATGGTGGCCTGGCATCCAGGATTTGTCGAAGCCTGCATTGTAATAATGTTTAAAAATTCCATAGGAATGGAATCAGTTCCAAAGCTAAATAGAACAGTTGGGTAATCAGGATCTTTGACTGTAATTTGATTATAATTGTGTCAGAGATACTGCCAAGTATTGATTGTTTGGATGAAATTATGAGTGTGTCAGCAGGGCTAAATGCTATGCTTAGGTTAATATGTAAAGATTAGCATTTCAGCTGGTTGGACATGTTGGATCGATTCAATGGTAGAGGGGAGCTTTTTAGAATGGATGATTTACACTTAAATACAGTAGGATCTGGCTTATTTGCAAGGGCTATTATTTCACCAAGGGAGTATTTAAACTAAGACTAGATAGTGGTGAGAGTGAGAATAAACTAAAGTTTAGAAAAATGTTGAGAAAAGTTTAGCATAGAAAATGAGTATAGAAGCAATTCTAAGGATAGGCTTAATTGTTACTGTTGTATAACTAAAAGTATAAGAAATAAAGTAGATACTTTAAGGAACTGGTAGGAATGGAGAATTTTGATATAATGGGAAAAACTGAAACATGGTTAAATGTAGATGATTCTGATTACAGATATTTTGTTGAAATACAGGGTTATAAGTTTATGATAACGAGAATACCCACTTGTAGAGAAAAATATACATGTAGAAACAGCTGGTACGGGAAGAGAAAGCTCTATATAGAGAAGCAAACGTTTTGACCTTCTTCGGTCATCATCAGGTTCACAAAGAAAAAAAGAGGTAAGTGACCACATATTTGAAGGCAGTTGTGTAAGTAAGTGTAGAGGGCGTGTTTAAACATTGGATTATATTTATTAATATAAGTATAAAAGTGTTCCTTTGTATTGGTTTATTTTGGGCTTGAGTTGTTGTATAAGTAAAGCTTCTTTAATTTTGCATTTATGTTTGTTTCTTTATTTAGTATTTGGGTGTTTTCTATGGTTATGTCGTGTTTATTTGATTTGCAGTGTTCGAAAACGTGTGATGGTGACTTTTTGTGTACTTTGAATCTGGTTTCCATTTTTCTACTTGTTTCTCCAATACAGAAGTCGTGGCAGTTATCACATTGTATTTTATAAATAATGTTAATGTGGTGTTTCTCAGTGTAGATTTTACATAGTATAGACCTTAGTTTTGTACCTGATTTTTGAATAAATTTGGTATTAACTGGAATGTCATATTTTGTTACTAGTTTTTGCCAAATGTTGGTTATTTTTCTGCTGATGTCAGGAATATATGTTATGCAGCAGTATATGGTTTTGTGATATTTTTTTTTAAATCATGGTGTATATTTGCTTTTGTTAGTTGATTTTGCTTTTTGTCTAGGTGTGTGCATATAATGTTTTCCATGGTTTGTGGAGGAAACTTATTGATGTTGATGAAGTATTGTTTTATTTTGTTTAATTCATTGTTAATTTTATCTGGTGAGCATAGTTTTATGGCTGTGTTTATTTGGTTTCTTAGTATGTTGAGTTTTTGTTTCGTTTCATGTGCTGAGTCCCAAGGAATGTATAGTCCAGTATGGGTGATTTTTAAGTGGATTTCTGTTTTAAACCGTATATCAGTTCTTATAATTTTGAGGTTAAGAAATGATATTTGATTGCTTCCTTCCTGTTCGCTCCTTTACATAGAGCTTTCTTTATCCATACCAGCTGCTTTTAAATGTATAGGGTTATAAGTTATTTAATTGGGTTAGAGTATCAAAGAGAGTGGAAGGAGTGATTTTATATATAAAAAGTGATTTACCCTGTTGAAGTTGAGGATATCAAAGATAATAGCATGAAAGTTAAATCAATTTGGGTTTCTGTTAGCAGATATGAATAGAAAAGGCTTTTAGTGGGAATTTGTTACAGACCACCAAATAATACTGATGAAATCAGTGAGAAATTTATGAATGAGATCATGATTTCAGTTGTTAATGGAATCATAATTATGGGTGATATTAATTTCAGGCATATAGACTGGAAAATTCTGGAGTCAAACCATGAAACAAAGGTTTTTGGAAATTGTTTAAGATGATTTTCTTTATCAGATGGTTAACTAATCTCTCAGAAACAATGCTGTTTAGATTTATTGTTAACTTCTAATGTAGAAATTGTTGAGAGGGTAGAAATTGGGGAACATCTGGGCCTAAGTGATCATTTTTTTATCAGGTTTATTGTTTTGCTGAATATGGAGATCAGAAGTAATGGTATTTTGGTTACAAATTTCAAAAAGCAAATTTTGAAGGGATGTGGCAAGAATTATTTCTTGTGATTTGAGCAGCTGCATTATTTGGAGACAAGGGTGTTTGTGAGTTGGACATTTCCATAATATGGAATGTTGTAAATAGGAGGTCTCAGGTGGTAAATTAGCTGTGCCCTTTTTACTTTATTATTGATTACAAAGTTTTAAAGTACATCAGAATTTCAATTGTTAAACATTTCTCATTTATTTTCTGTTTATTTTACTGTTAATAACTGAAGTAGAAACCTGAAAATAGAACAACAAATCACTGTTTGTGTCATCAGACTGTTTATATAACATTTTAACATGATACACTTTAGAGCAACAAAGTACAAGCACAAAGATAAGCCAACTTGACCCCTGTTTCAAGAACACAATTTGGAACTTAGCAAAATACCTTAAAGGCATTCAAAGATAACTGCTTGCTTTAGTACATGCCCATGATAGAGAATGAAACTCGAGACACTGCCTCAATCCAGATTATCAAGATGCCCATTACTGCAAAATTTATTCTGATTACTAATAATAGAAAAATAAAGAGACTACAAATGTCTGCACTTAATGACATGGTGCCTGTTGTATCAAGGTTCTGCTATATTCCTTATCTCAAACAGTTGGTAGATGGAAACAAGGTTGGACAATATGAGTGCATTAATTCTGATGTTAAGGAAAAATTGAGTAATTTAAAAAATAATAAGGCTCTGGATCAGATAATATTTCCCCAAGGGTTTAGAAAGAGGTTTAGGATTGGATATGCAAGAGATTTACAATTTTTTCAAAGTCCTTGAATGGTGGACAAGTAATAACAGATTAAAAAATAGATAATGTCACTCCTGTCTTCAAAATGTGGTAGTAGAGGTTTTCCCAGTAGTTATAGGCCTGTTACTCTTACATCAATAGTGGCAAAAATTTGAAAAATCCAATAAAAATGCTTTCCAGAGTTATTTAACAAAGTTTAGAATTTTATTAGATAGTCAGTGTGGTTTCATTAAGGGAAAATCTTGTCTTACAAATCATTTGATATTGTTTAAAAACATTACTGCTTATGTAGTTGAAGGTAAGAGTGTAGATATGATGTATCTGTATCTTCAGAAAGCCTTTGAGAATGTGCCTCATAAAAGGCTTGTAAAAGTTTGATCTGTTTAGGTGTATAGAGTGGCTGGATTGAAAAAAGCAGATGTTTGTTATAAATTTAAATAGAGCTCAATCAAACTGGATTAATATTACAAGTGTGGAATCTCAGGGCTTAGTCTTAGAACCTTTGCTCTTTTTGATTTATATCAATTATATTGATGAAGAAATGGTCAATAAATTACTTAAATTTGCTGATGGCATTAAAGTCTTGGGTGTTGCCTGCTGTGAAGAAGATGCTGCTGTTTTACAAAAGAATTTATATCATACAGTGAATTGAGCAAGCAAATAAATGGCAGATGGGTTTTAATTACAATAAATGCAAGATAATTTATGTGGATTATCAAAATTAAAATTAAAAGTATAATATGGATGGGAATAACCTTAACAGTGTCATGAAAGAAAGGAATTGTTGTGCAATGGTTGATCAGTCTCTTAAGCTATTCAAGGAATGTGCTGTTGTTAGTGGAAAGGGAAAAAAGAATTTGGGTTACAGCTACAGAAATATTGAATACAAGTCTAAAGAGGTTATGATTTCATTGTATGGGTTGCAAACTGGAGTATTGTTTTAGTCTTAAGCTTATTATTTTAAGAAGGTCATTGAATGGTTGGAAAGGGTTCAGAGGAGGGTTACTAGAATGGTGCCTGGGATTGAAGGGTTATGACATGAGGAGAGATTGAATCTTGAAATTCTTTTCTTTTGAAGAAAAGAAATATTACAGGGCATCTGACTGAAATATTTAAAATTGTGAAGGGAATTGATTTGTTGATGCATCATTTTTTTCATATTTCATCAAGCCAGTTTTATGTAAAGTGGAAGTAATAGGACTTTATGTCAACCAAACTTTCATGGTCAGTGTTTTTTAATCATAGTATCAGTCTGACTCTGTGTGGCTATTACTTTGACAAAATTTTAAATTCAGCTTACAAGAATTACTGTGGAGCATGTAAAAATTTTAAGAAAATAAAAATCTCACAATTTTGTGAAATCTCAGCAGGAACGACTATTAAAAGTTGCAGTAATCTTTTAAGCTCCAAACTGAATATAATGTAAATAAATAAGATATATGAATGTTTCTTTATATGTAGTTTTGTTTTAAATAATTTGTCTGAATTTGTATCTCTCACTGTGTGTGCATGATCATTTAGCATGTCTACAATTTGTAGTTATCCATGCGTTTTTTAAAACCTTGTTATTACATCTCTCATTGTGTGATATAACTTTGTAATCACTTATAGTTTATATAATTTTGTACAGTATTTTTAAGTATTCTTTGACTTTTGATTTATATTTATTTGAAATTATTTTGAGTATATTATGATTTGATAATGATATAGGTTTTTATATTCTACCTTTTTAGCAAATATTATGAAAATTAATCATTGACAGCTTGTTGAATCATTAATTATTTGCTGCATAAACAGGTACAGACAACGTATTTACATTCCTGAATATACTGATAAAAGGAGACAATTAGTAAATAATTACTTCCACAACAATATCACATGCTGTGTTTCATAACATTTGCTTATTTTTCCAGCTGCTAAGAATTTTTTTATGTTTAAGGATTTGATTCAGTACATCTTTTTTGTTTGCTTAGACACTGCTGCTGTGTATCAAAATGAGAAATACATTGGCAAAGTCTTCAAGATAAAATTAAACAAGGAGGACTGAAGCTAGAATATGTTTTTATCACAAGTAAACTTGGTAAGAATTAAACTTTATGATGATGTGTTTAGTTTGGATCCTTTCATCATTGAGTGATTTTGATAAAATTAAAATTTAACTAATTATTTTAATAATGTAAAACTTGTAAAAGATGTTCATTGGGCTCTCAAAAAAAATTCAAGCATATTGAAATAAGTTAGGGAATATTTACCTGAAAACAGTGTTCATACTATTTCAATAAGACAGACTAAAATCATACCAAAATGTGGTGTATTGCTGATCATATTTGAAAAATGGGTCAAACTTTCTAAAGTTCAGAATCCAAATGTTAAAATCATGATTGAAACATTTAATGAGATATGTAACAAATGTACTGTTTTAAAGTTATTGAAGTTAAAGTATATGTATGTCTTAACCCACTGACTACTGCATTCTTACAGTGCAAGGACATAAATCTCGTCAGTATTCATCACAAACATACAACGGGTAGATGGAATTGTTTGAAATATAAGAAATTTCCTAAAGACATGTAGTTTCAATACAAAAAACATGTTGACTTTCTCTACTGAAAATTTGTTATTTAATTATTTGCACTCAGACTCTGACTACTTCACATACAAGGTGATTTTCAAGTTAACTATGAAAACCCTTTTTTTTCATCTTAAAGTTTTCATGTTGCATTTTTGCATTTGCATAACCTCTAGAATCTCCTAAATGAGTATCAAAAGTTTTTCAGTGTAAATGTTTATATTTTTTGTTTTCTTACCTCAACTTTAAATGTGGCTATTATCATCAACATACATTGCAATGAAATGCTTAAAATTAACTAATTAATTAATAGAAATGTGTACATACATTTTAACTTTTTTGGGTTGGATAAGTAGTTTTATGTCTTTATGTTTTCACTTACAGTTTATTTTTAACTTTCATATCCTTTACCATTTATTATTCATTTCAGCAGATGTCCCTGGGGCACATAACAGTATTTTAGGCAGATATGTGCAATTCTTCTGAAAATATTCGGGCACTACATTGTATCATAAGCATCAAAACTTTGGAGTGAATGTATACTTATGGAAGAATTTGATTGCTTTCAAAATCTCAGTGGTTGTTTTACCTATGAATGAAATTTCCTAAAGTGAAAATGCAAAAGTTTCAGTCTTGCAGCACATATCTGATTTGTGTACAACTATTGGGGAGTACTTTCCTCCTCATTTAGAAAAATTACTGTAGATTTAAAATATCTTTGTTGACTCAGCAAATACCAATGATTTGCCTTTGAAAGTGAAAAAAACAGTTTATAGAAATTTCATCTGATTATACCCTAAAAACAAATTTTACTCCAGTATTAACTAGGTTATAATATGTTAGGGATATCTTTGGAAAGGAAAACAAGGGTTCATAAACACTGGCTTAAATAGTTCAATCATATGTGTAACATAATTTATAATCTAATACAACAGTGACTTACATGAAAGAAAATGTCATATAGGTAATGTTGGACATGAAGTCCCATAATACTCTTACCATTATAAAACTTTATCCTTAAAACATATGTATACTCATGAAGTAAAATTGATAGTTGCCTGTATTACTTATTGAAAGCATGACTTAAATGTAAATGTGTAAAAGAATGAAAAAATTAAAAATTCTATTGGTTTATACAGTTAATAGGACCTTGTAATCAAAAGAAAATTACTGCATTTGTGACAGGAATATTTCTTGTGTCTCAAACACATACAATGGTGCAGCTATATAGCTTGCACTCTATGTGAATTATCTTGTGTCTTCCAGTACAGTCACATTCCAACCTAATTTATTTACCAAATCTGATATGGTACATTACCTCCTTTTACATAAATAGCTACTTTCATTCAGTGCTGCTGCCCAAGCACAAAATATTCTATGCATGTCACAAGCCTTCTATCCTCCCTTGATTGGAGTTGACCTTTTCCACTGCATCATGTGTGCAAATCATGTGTCAACTTTCCATCAGTGAGGGTACAACATACTTTCATGTTGCACATGGCTATTCAATTCTACTGAACTATCACTTTTTGTTTGACGGTACTCGTGTTTTTCAGAGTTTTTTATTTATCTTGTAACAAAAAAGCCCAAATGTTAGTGCATCATTGCTTCTTGTGCTGTTATATGTGGCTAGTATTTGCTGGCACGTGTCTATTTGCTGGACAGCACTCTTTTGTGAATACTGTGGAATTACTTTCTCTCTGTTTAGATGATAAATATTTGTAGAAATTGAATTACTCAATAATACTGAAAATAATATATCTGGAATCTGAACTTTTATCATACAATAATATGTAAATGATTTCTGAGTGATAATTTGTTTTCATTTTACCAGCTTCTTTACAACAAGGTACTGACAAGTGTCATTCTGCAATTCTTTCTTCACTAAAGCATCTTCAAGTAGACTGCTTGGATATATATCTCATCCACTGGCCTGGAGCATCAGGAAAGCATCCTAATGATCCTCAGAAGAGAGTTCTTTGAAAAGAAATCTGGCAGAAAGTGGAGTCTTTTTATAGAGAAGGTAGAAGTTCTTGAAACAAATATAGTAATCTTATGTTAAATGTTGATATGTCTGACATGAAGCAACATTCTTATCTGGAAGTGTACCATATACAAACTACAAAGAAACTGTAAATGTAGAGATAAAGAAAAGTTTTTGATATAATTTTTTTGGCATATTCAAACACTTTTTACAAAATGGATTTCTAATTGTTTTTCAGGAATACTTTGCTACAACATTAGGAGTGAAAAACCCAACTCAACCACTTTTTTGGCATAGTAAAAGGTAATAATAAAGAGTCTATCTTTAATTGTGCCAATAAACATCAGATCTCGTGTTTTTTAACTGTTAATACATTTGTCAGTTTAACAGTTAGTGTTGGCAATCTCACCAGTAATTTTGTTCTTTGTCTTGATATTTAAAATGGAAATTTGTCCAACATCAAACATTCCTTAGGTCTTTGATTTTAACTTTAAATTCTCAATCTAAATGCTGTGTTTGTGCACTTGGAATAAATGAGTAAAAGCTGGGGCTCAAGTATTGTCATTCCAAATTTGGAATTATTGATTAGAGAAAAGGCAGCCAGCAGCATCCACAACCACATGGGCTTTGTTCAACTCTTTGAAATTAATAATGTGGTTGACTGCCATTTTTATAACCCTTTCACAGTTGATATTATGAAATATTTATGTTTGGTGGCATTATGTCTTGAACCATGCAACCTGTGCTCTGTAACCAGAAAACATTTATAAGTTTTTTTCAGTTTTAACAAAAGTACATTCTGTATCTCAATACTAGTTTTCATTTTCAAGATTTATTAAACAGACATGCACTGCCAACGTTCTTTATTTCCTTGTTGTATCTTATGTATGTAGTTGCATTTTGTACTTTTGACATCACATATTTTTCTATAGCTAAATTTAAAACTAAATGGCTTAAAGTAAAAACAAATATGTCAAGAAACACCAAATCATGAATACTAGCATACAATTTTGAAGTTTTCAATTTTATTTCACACTTTGCTAGTTAAGTTTTAAGTATTGTTATAATATAAATGTATAATAAAAAACTAATTTCTCTGTTATTGAAATTTGATTTAAAAGCACTGTTATGGCCTGAATCTGACAATTCACCTCATATATACTCTAAAGATGAACATACCCAAAGGTTAAAGAGTATCCAGTAATTCTTAGCTGTGTAAATATTTCCATTTTATTTTTGTATTGTATTCATTGAAGTATTATTACTAATGATTTATAAGGACAGTACTGTTTTCCAAGTGCTTTTCCTGCTCTTTCCATTTTACATCATTTATATCTGAATGAAATAAATATTTACAAAATGTCCAGATAATAAAGTGGTGTAGGAAGAAAATAAAAGATCAGGTAAATCATTTAATAAGTTTTTACTGCATGAAGAACCAAGTGGTGCAACAGCATGGTGCCCAATTTATTATTTTGGAATTACTTTCCCTTAGGTAAATGTAAAGCTGTTGGTGTTTCCAATTATATTATGATACAACTGCACATTTTTACCTTCTGTTTTGCAAGTAAGTTATGGATGTAAAATATTTTACTTGAAAAAATTTGTACCATGTTGTGTTTTTAAAGGGCTGGATATTTTACAGTAAGTTTCTGTGACCTGATTTCAGTGAATTTCAGTAACAGACAGACAGCACACAATCTACTTGTTTTGAAGTTATATATTTAAAACTCATCAGATGTGTGTACAAAATTCATTAGAGTATTAACTATCGCAATTATATCCAAAACTTCAACCCTTTTATAAGGCAGTATTATATAATAATCCTGAATTTCCCTGAGTGTGAGAAATGTAGCATATTTTCTCTAGGCATCCCCTCTTCTCTATTTTATTCACACCCCCTTCAATACCTAACATAAATTACTCACTATAAAATTATCATTGCTCAGACAAAGAATAATTTTTGTAGCCTTACAATTTGTTTGGTTACAGTGCCATCTTTTTTAACCTGAAAAATAGCCTAACAAGGTTGAAATGTTGTTTTGTACTGTATTTTAATTAAAGTTTTAATACCCTTACCGTCCATGTTATAAGTGTAAGGCAATATACGATAAATAAATGTAGTTTTCATATAAAAATATGAAGTCTTTTTAGAAAGAAAAAAAATGATTTATTTTGATATTTGTTTGGTTGTCACAAGATCAATTAAATTTACTAACCTTGTATCAAGCTAGAGTAGAGAAAGTAACAGATAAAATGTGAAGTTTTACCAAAAACAAATGTTTGAAATGTGTTTAGAAAGTTCTATTAGGCAAATTCAATTTGAGATGAAGAAAAGTATTTTTAATCTCAACATAAATATAACTTTGCACACAGACTAGTCAAAACAAATACTCAATATATTTGTGGGAAAATCTGTTTTTCTTGGTTTATTTAAAACACTTCATTAAACAAACAAATATTTTTATGTGTGAAAGATTTCAGTTGTTTACTGCAAGTCTGCCAAAATTTATGAAGATTTACTCACTATATTAAAATTACAAAGACTTAAAATGAGTACCAAAAATTCACATTATCAGTCCAATAAATCTAGCCCATGTTTAGAGAGTTAAATAATTGTCTCTTCCCCCCTCAAAATCTACACAAGTGGTTCAGTTACTTTAGAACATTCTTTTATGAAACAAAAGTCCTCTTCACTCATTTGTTGCAACACAACCTGCAGTTATTACCTTTTAAAAATGCACCTTTATACACACTTTATGGCTAAGATCATAATGCACCCAGTCTAAATTTAATTTTTCACTTTTTCTAACTTATGTCTCTCTGTATTTGCATGTATTTATAATCTGGGACAGAAAAATCTAGGCATATCTAACCTTTTAGTAGAAACAATATTGCACATAATGAGCAAAATTAGAATCTTTGAGTAAAATGATGTTAGCAATATTACAAAATTCTAGTACAACAGTAAAACTAAATACACATTGTACAACTTGCACAATGTTAGATAAACTTTTCATAACTGTTGCTTTTAATATAAGTATGAATTGAATAATCACTGAATATTAGCTCACTAAATAAATTTAATAACAATCTGCTAACAGTGGATTCTTGTGTATTATACAACCTCATAAATGTCTCAAAACCATGAAACTATCTATGCTCTAACTCTGAAAATACTTAATATTTCTTTATGAAATTTAGCAGGCTTTTAGTAAACATCACAAGTATTTTGTACACAAAAAATCAGATTCTTTAATAAAGTAATTTTACTGAAAATTTGTCCATGAATATTTAGAGTTAGATTGTTCACTGCTCTGAATACAAAGCAATTTTTATATTAAGATTAAAATGTAAGTACTTTTCTTTATCTGAAGGTTTTGAAATTTCAGTTATATAATTGCTAAAACTACATAAGCATTTTGTATTTGCTATGTTCTCTTCCACAAATCTATTTGGAATCAATTGATTTGACCAACCACCATAAGAATGTGTATAGATTGTAACATGAAACTACAATTGTTTTTCTTAAATAACTTACTATCTCAGATATAGGGAGAATGGCATCATCTCTCTGTTCTCTTATCTGATCCTTCAAAATAGATAGTCTTTGATTCAAAAACTTAGTGTCAGCTTCTTCACATAAGTTTTTTTTAGTGTCAACTCTTCAAAGTAAAGCTTGCATCAATTTTTAATGATAAAATTGAATTTATGAAGAGACATAAATCTTCTGTCTCGTTAGCATAAACTTTCTACACACCCACACAATCTTATATCTTCACTTTCATCTCTCCAAGACCATATAATGGCATTGAGTATCCAGTTATTCCATTCTTTCTCCTTCACAATCTGAGAAGTGCTTCTAACCCAAGTATACTGCCTGTAGCAATGTCCAAATGGCTTCATTATCTAAAGTTATCCGACAATTTATTATCCTGTTGCCAATATTATACACACAAAAATTTCTTTTTCTTCACTTGGATGGAGATTGATTAATACTGATTGATCTGGACCCTGCAATATCAGCTTTTAGTAAAATTGTAAAATATTTTTAGTTTCTTTTTTAGCAGATCCATTCTCATCTTGGACCTACATTCTTATATTGATCCTTTTTCCAACATTTATAACTAAATATTCTTCATTTAGTTGTGTTTTCAGGTTTTTCTGTTTCAAATAACTGATCGAGTTTCTGTTCTTCTAGTTAACTAAAGTTCATCTTTTGTGTAACTTTCTTCACTTGTGTTGCCACTTTTCTTATTTTTTTTAATAAATCGTCTACATAGTTTCCATAGAACTGGGTTTCTATCTTGCTTTGCTTTAAGATACTTCCTGCTGTCACCATTAACTATCGTGTTTTGTTGGCTTTAGTTTGCATATAATGTCATATATTCTACAAATTCTAATGCATGTATTAAATCAACAAGAAGAATCTGAAATTAAGCTTGTCTAACTCTCTGACTATGGGAAGGTTAAAGTGCGCACGTCACGACCTTTTACAGAGTTACATACACAATTTCATTAAACTACTTTATAATCAATTAATACGGGAATGATAACAATAAAATATAGTTAATAAACAAAATTTTAATATTATATAATTTTTATTTTTTTCATGTTTTATATAGCGCCGATATTTTTTATACTATGTGTATGTGACGTGTTGGCAATAAACTTCAAGAATAGATGGCAACACACATTCCACCTATTTTAAAATAATATGTATTCAAACAGGTCAATCATATGTACAAAAATTCGTAACACTATTGTTCATTACAGTTGAATCTATGGCTTTAAATAATTCTATGCTGCGTCAAAAATTCACAAAGGTCGTTCAATTACTTTAGAACCCAATGGAAAAAACGAATTATTCTTCGCTATCACTTGTTACAATACAAGCTGTGAAGCTCACTTCAAAATCACCACTATAATTGTTGATTATCAAAGTTGTGTCCAGAGCTTTAAATAATTTCCTCCTTTTCCTAAAAGCCCACACAGGAGGGTTCAATTACACTAGGACACCTCTTGGCAAGACGAATTTTTCTTTTTTATCCCTTTTTTGTTACAATACCGGCTGTGAAACTCACTTAAAAATCGCCCATTATAGCTAAATTGACATTAAAGCAATCTGACTTCACTTTTACTTTCACTGAGATAACGTTTTCATTAACTTATGTTGCTTCTGTATCTGCAGGTATTTATAACACGCAAAAGAAGAATATAAAATATTTAGCGTTCTAGTAATAACAGTATGAAACATAACGAGCAAACTTAGAAGCCTAAGTAAAGATGATGTCAACAATATTACAAAAGTCCAACACCATATATAATTTTTATAGAGTTATGTAACGAAACTTGTTACAACTATTACTTTTAAAATAATTAACTTTCAGTACTGTTATGAAAACTAAATAATCATTAAATAAATAATAATTGTTAAACTGAACAGTATTTTATAAACAACAAATTTCATAATTTTATAATAATATATATAGCTATACATTTTATAAAGAATTAAGAGCAAAGAAAAAAAGAGGTTACAATTAATTGCTATATTTATTGTTTTCCTCTCTATTGCTCCCGGCTAGTACAGCGGTATGTCTCCGGATTTACAACGCCAAAATCAGGCGTTCGATTCCCCTCAGTGGGCTGAGCAGATAGCCCGATGGGGCTTTGCTATAAGAAAAACACACACACACACACACACCTCTCTATTTTGTTCCCCTTCCCAGAGGCACAGCAGTATCTTTGCATACTTACAATGCTAGCAACTGGTTTCGATACCCGGTGGGCAGAGTAAAGATAGCTTATTGTATAACTGTTTAATAACTTGGAGCGGAAATTTGACAGAAAAACCGATAAACTGTTTCAGTATAAAGTATATTATCTTATAAAAAAAACTGCATCAGGCTATCTGCTATATCGTTAAAATCCTTACGCTATTTAGGATAAAAATATCATTATTCCAATTTTGTTTGTTTCGTTTGTTAATTTCGCGCAAAGCTACACGAGTACTGTCTGCTCTAGCCGTCCCTAATTTATCAGTGTAACACTAGAAGGAGGGCAGCTAGTCATCACCACTCTTGGGCCACTCTTTTATAAACGAATAGCAGGAGGCCAGTCAGTTCAACTGAATCTTGTAGAGGTAGGATGTAGAAAAAAGCACATAGAATATAAAGTTCCACTAAAAACTTCTGGTATTTATTCAAGATTTTAAATATTTGAAATAATGGAGAATGAAGTGACCACTCAATAGGAAGAATCCTGCTTATAGAGAGAATAAGTCAACTTGCTACCAAGATCAAAGCTCCTCAGATATGACAGGCTACCAAACAAACCCAATGTGTCTGGACCCAAAACAGACTATCCAGTGTGTGAAGAAGAAAAGATCACTGAGTGATTTACACTTACATGATTAACACAGAATACGAATGTAAAATTGTCTTAGTAAGTCATAACTAAGTGATCCACAAAATAAAGTAGGAAATAGGTTTGTTTGTTTTGAATTTCGCACAAAACTACTCGAGGTCTATGTGCGCTAGCCATCCCTAATTTAGCAGTGTAAGACTAGAGGGAAGGCAGCTAGTCATCACCACCCACCGCCAACTCTTGGGCTTCTCTTTTACTAACGAATAGTGGGATTGACCGTCACATAATAACGCCCCCACGGCTAAAAGGGTGAGCATGCATGTTTGGTGCAAATGGGATTCGAACTCGCGACCCTCAGATTACGAGTCGAACGCCTTAACACGCTTGGCCATGCCGGGCCCGGAAATAGGAATAAGCCTCATGTGAAAGGTATACTCAACAAGAGACCAAATTTTTGAGGCCACAGATTCAACCAGGGTTGTGCTTATCTGTAATAAATAAGCCAGTGAAGAGATGGAAATCGGGAAAGATGGCTACAGTGGGATGCTAAATGTAGTGCTAACATAATCCAGTCACTAAGACAAATACTTGAAAAGAGGAGGCTGCAGCATCAGAAGAGAGGGCAGAAAATTGCTAGATATTTTCCATTGATAACTCAAGATACATTAAAAAAGCTTCATGTAAACCCAGTCTAGAGGGATAAAATAATCTGAAGATGTGAGAGTTTCCAACCAAGATAGAACCTTTCATGCAGACAAGCATCAAGAGAACATGATACTCCATGTCCCACAGATGAATGAAGGAATGCTGACCCTTTCTGAGTAAGAATTCATAAAGACTTTAAGGTGAACCAATTATCATTGTAAGGAATTATTTTGAAAACTTTACTACCCAGAGCAGATAAACTTCTAGGAGAAGAAGTGACATGACCATGAAGAAAACCTCCTAGAAAGATGCAAGAAAGAGCTAGTCATCCATTGGAAGTAAGATCCAATACTGTGGATGTGGCAAGCAAATGCTCCCTTAATTCAAATGAAGACATAAGGATCTAAAGTGATGCCAAAGGGATACATATGATTTAGGTAAATAAAATGAAAAACATAATGTGAAACAAGGAAAATTAAAATATAGAGAATGGTATCCAAAACATCAACCGTGATCATCTTTAGAGAAATCCTCCATCTTGAATTATGGAACCACAAGATAGTGGTTGAAAGATGAAAGTTCTCTGACACTACAGCATTCTATGGTCTTTTTGAGAATAACAAAAATATAAAAACACCCGTGTAGAAGGGCAAAGGACATGGGCATCTACGGAAATATTTCTATTAAGTGGAAAGAAAGTTAAAAATCAAGGAATGATGGACATATATTCAATGTTTTGCCATTACAGTCGAGTGAATAGGCATATTCCCTCATTGAGATTTGATGGGCTTAATATTTGTAAGGTTAGTTTAAACTATGCTCCAGCCTTTCATCTATATATGCTTCATAATAATAAATTGTGGTTGACTCTGACTACATTGTGTTAGGGCTCAGGGGATGTCAACAAGACCATGTCGGTTTTTTTGATGACATGAATGAAAACGAATCCAACATCTACGAAAACTGCCATGTTCAATATTCAAGAAGCAACTATGTTAACATAGTGACATTTTTCAATATGTATTTATGGGGTAGTTATCTATATATTTTAAGTAATATTGCTGACAAACCTGGGGCATAGTACTAAAACTGAAAATTAAGTATAATAAGTAGTATGAAATTACGAAGTGAATTAAAAAACTTGTAAATTCATATACGCATCCTGAATAACTAAAAAGGAATTGTGCTTCTAATTTTTCAGGAGAGCAAATGTCCCCCTTGCCGCCTTTCAGCATATGCTCATGGCAAAGAATCCTTGCAATGATGTTCCTGTCTAAAACATTTGATACCATAAAACTGAGATACAGAAGACACTGAAGACTGGAAGAAAGAGAAAAAGAAACAGGAAAAAGAGTACAGATGAGGAAGAGATGAGAAGTGAATAGAAAGTCGTGTCAGAATCTGAATGACTCACCAATAAGCTGTAAAAGAGGTTTAAAGGTTCGTAAACAGAAATAGACATGCCCCTACAGGGACTGAACTGACTGGATACAAAGGGAGATAGTCACCAGTTGAATGTGCAATGGCCAAATAAATGGAAGGAGATAACGAAAAACAGTAAAGAGATAAGAAGTGGGTAAATAGAAAGATGGGAAGATTCACAGAGTCGAGGAATAAAAGTGGAGTCACAAGGCTGTGAGAAATAAGAAACCAAAGCAGAAAGATGGAACTTTCAGTCCAAGCTTCCGAATCGTCATGAACACCTATGAAGACTTCAAGGTGAAGAAAATAAAGAGAAAAGCGCCACATTCCAAAAGATGCTACCAAGAGAGAAATCAAATAAGCAGAAACAAGGTAAAAGATTATACCAAGGCCAATATATTGAAAATGATTTGCTATAAATCTCATTAACGCTATCGAAATTGTGGCATAGAACTTCAGATAAGAAATGAAGAGAGGATAACTAACAAAGGTGATTGATGAAGGTGGTTAGATGAAACATTAGAGAGTGTTAATGAATATAAAGATAAACCCCATGCAGGTAGAAGAAACTCCAGGGATTGAGAATCTAAGAGCTGAAAAGAGAAATAGCCATAAGTCATAGCAAAGGAGTTCTGGGGTCTAAAAAGATGAGTCATTTAATACCTGATTCAGAAATATGCCAACATTAGTACATATGTCTGAAAATGGAAGAAGCACCAAATAATTTTCTGGGAGGATTGATTTAGTGAAACATGAAAAGATTAAAAAAACATAGGAGAAGTGGAAAGTCAGAGTAACCTGAAAAATCGAATCTGCAAAGAGATTATGAGGAGAATCAACAAAATGATGAACTATGGTAGTAACACTTTTGACAATCAATAAGCGCTTACAGTGGCTTTAGATAAAGAAAGGGTAGTTTTATAAAAATATCTAAAACCACGGGAGGAAGCAGTAGTTGCTATCACTTGAAAATTCGTAGTCTTTGTACAATTCTTTACATCAGATTTGTTTTCAGTTATTTTGTGATGGTGTATCTTTAAACTGAAGCTAAATCAGGCTAAAAGGAAACCAGTGAAAGTTAAGGCTGTGAGAATGTAGCCCAGATCTCTTGTAATTGATTAAGTTAAATATGAATAAACAAATCTGATAAAGTTAATTCGAGGAACAAGTGCTTATGGGGGCCTACTGAACGTGGAGTATGTGTCACCCTACTGTTAATTGAGGACCATTTGTCGCATGCCAAGATGATAGTGATATGCACAGAATATGAAAAGGAGATGTACTAAAAGTAGCTACTGTGTGCAGGAAGAAAAGTCTGTGTTTTGGACTTTACACTCAAACTTGCGTTGTTGAGTTTTCAATACAGTATATTTGTTTATCTGCCATTTTAATTGATTCAACTCTGTTGGCAGATCTTTCTTTCCAACTCTTATATCTTTCTTTGCTTCAGTCTGCTTAGTGGATGCTCGATTCTTGAGCGTAGCCATGTTGAAAAATTTCATATAGTATCTATGTATCTAAGCTGTAGGCCCGGCATGGCCAAGCGCGTTAAGGCGTGCGACTCGTAATCTGAGGATCGCGGGTTCAAATCCCCGTCGCGCCAAACATGCTCGCCCTTTCAGCCATGGGGGCGTTATAATGTTACGGTCAATCCCACTATTCGTTGGTAAAAAGAGTAGCCCAAGAGTTGGCGGTGGGTGGTGATGACTAGCTGTCTTCTCTCTAGTCTTACACTGCTAAATTAGGGACGGCTAGCAGAGACAGCCCTCGTGTAGCTTTGTGCGAAATTCAAAAACAAACAAACTATCTAAGCTGCAGTCATCCCTCATTGGATGTAGCTGTCCTTTTGACCAGTCCAGTATTTCATATTATTAACATATCATCCCATCTGAATCTTGCTTCTGCCACGATATCATCCCTCCAGCTTCTGTTTTGCCTTTCCTTAGATCTTTTCCCTGTCCTAGGTTGCCATTTTATTATTCTAAATATTCATTTACTATTGAAAAACCTTGCTTCATACTCAGCCCATTCCCGTTTAATTCTTAGAATAAAGTTTGTTGCATTTACTATGTTAGTTGCTTTTCTTATTCTGTCATTTTTCCATCTGTCTGTATATTGTGATGTAAAGTTGTTGTTTTTTTGCCATAATTCTTTGTGCGATTTCTATCTTTTACTTATTTCTATTATTAGTGCTCATGTTTGGCTGCCATATGTTAAAGTTGGTAGTACACACTGATCAAAGTAATGAGGATATCTTAATTTTCTAGAATTTCTTTATGCGTTTCAAAATATTCGCCATGTTGTCTTTGTTCATACCATAATTTCCCATAAATACGGACGGCTAGCACAGACAGCCCTCGTGTAGCTTTGCTTGAAATTTACAAAAAAAGAAACAAACAAAAACTAATAATATTTCTTTGGTTTGCTGACCCAAACTGTGCTGATGAGCCATGAATAGGTAAAACTGCAGTCCACAGTAAAGACTACAGTCATTCAAAGAAAGCATTAGGCCTGTATTTCAAATATTATCTTTTGAAGTTTAACATATCTTTATATATATATATACACAGTCTTGCACTGATTTGAATAACTAGCTTATTAGTCACATGTGTAAAATATTTGATTTTCCCAAACCATACTGCACTTAGTAGTTAGGATGTACAATCAACTTAGCTTTCTGGTACCATATTCTCGATTGATTCACTAAACAGTCTATGAGATTCTCAAAAACTTCACATACCGTTCTATATATGTAACTTAATTAAAAGTGAAAAGATAATATTTCACCAACAACGCTAATGCATGCAATATACAGTATATGTTTACCAGATTCTCTCCAAAATAATTTAAAGACAGATAACTGTGATACAAATATTTTCAACAAACAATTATATATTTCCGACTAACTGGAGTGCCCATACCCTAAACGGAAGTTATGTAAATTACTGATTAATAAAAGGTTATCTTAATACATGAGAAGTTGCTTTCTTACATGTAATTGTGACAAACGCCCATAAAAACTGCAAAACAAAAAACGTGAAACCGCAAGTTTGCGCATGTCTCTGCATGGACCCAACAAACCTTCTTGCCAAATTTGGTAAAACTCTTTCCACAGAAGGCGAATAGATGTAAAAAGAAGTCCATAAAATGTAAGAATTGAAAATTCGTATGCACCTACTTACCAGTTTTGACTAAGATCCATTCATACCCTGAGAAGTAATTACACTGACATACAACAGGCAATACAATTGTATTTATACCTGGAGTACTTGTCCCTTAGACAGACGTTTTATAAATGCATACAAAACACAAAATGTGAAACGCAATTTTGCATGTATCTCGGTTTGATTTCAACAAATCTTCTTGCCAAATCTGGTGAAGGTCTATAATAAACGCAAAACACAGAATGCCAAACTAAACATTTTGATATATCTTCCTATAGACCCAACAAATCGCCGTCAACAAGAAGCGAAATAATGACAAAACACTCCCATTAAAATCGCAAAATGCAAAATTTGTATGTATCTCCTCAGGGACCCAATGAACATCCATATCAGTCTTGGTGAAGATCCGTCCATATCCTGCGAAGTAGTTACATGGATAGTTTGTTTGTTTGTTTGTTTTTAATTTCGCGCAGTTTCAGCCGTGGGGGCGTTATAATGTGACGGTCAATTCCACTATTCGTTGGTAAAAGAGTAGCTCAAGAGTTGGCGGTGGGTGGTGATGACTAGCTGCCTTCCCTCTAGTCTTACACTGCTAAATTAGGGACGGCTAGTACAGATAGCCCTCGAGTAGCTTTGTGCGAAATTCAAAAACAAAACACAAATTTCGCGCAAAGCTACACGAGGGCTATCTGCACTAGCAGTCCCTAATTTAGGAGTGTGAAACTAGAGGGAAGGTAGCTGGTTTATCGCCACCCACCACCAACGCTTGGGCTACTCTTTCATTAATGAATAGTGGGATTGACTGGACCTTATGACGTCCCAGCTGCTGAAAGGGCCACTTTGTATGGCATGACGAAGATTCGAGCCCATGACTCCCAGATTACGAGTCAAGAACCTCTAACTACCTGAGCATGCCGAACCCCACATAGACAGTTTGTTTGTTTTGAATTTCGCACAATGCTACTCGAGTGCTATCTGTGCTAGCCGTCCCTAATTTAGCAGTCTAAGACCAGAAGGAAGGCAGCTACTCATCACCACCCACCGCAAACTCTTGAGCTACTCTTTTACCAACGAATAGTGGGATTGACCGTAACATTATAACGTCCCCACCGCTAAAATGGAGAGCATGTTTGGCGCGACGGGGATGCGAACCCGCGACCCTCAGATTACGAGTCGCACGCCTTAACACGCTTGGCCATGCCGAGCCTACATAGTATTATATTTATGCAGATACGTGTAAAAATAAAACATTGTTTTAATTGTTCACCACAATATCCTTGAAGTAGAAAGTGTCCTACTGTCTCTAATCGGTAGTATGATGTCCAAGGTAGCTGGTTCTTATTCATTTCGTTTATTAAGCAAAGTATGAAACTTATGTAAAACAAATTCGAACGTTCCATATACCCCTCTAATGAGTAGGTTTCGTTTGTGTGTTTTTCAGGTAGCGTTGCGAACACAAGTGGGGACGTAATACTTGCGTTGGACTGTTTTCTAATTTTGTAATAACCCTATCTCTAAATTTTCTATCAAGGCCTCTGATATATGGATTTGTTTTGATGTTTTAATGGTGAAACGTTAACGCTGTGTATTTTAATAAATACTCTATAGCCAATTTGATGACAGTATTTTTGGTTATTTTCAGACTCGAGTCTCAATTCTGTAAAGTACCCTATTCTTGGGAAGTATCATTATTACTAATACTGTGGATTATGATGAGTACTAACATTGCTGTTAATAGTAACTGAAAAGTTTGATACGCGATTTGTTAATAAAATTAAGTTACTAAAATGTTAAAGAGGTTAAGAGAAAAACTAGCAGAAGAAGTTCGCCAGTTCCCAAATGTGCCATTTCCCATTCAGACGCAGGTAGGTTGTATGTTGTAACTTAGTCATTTGTAAGTAGTGAAAATGTTAATTTTAATGGTTGCATTTTGAATTAGGTGATAATATCTTACCGTGACATAGACGAATGAATACAGTTATTGTGTAAATTTATTTATTAAACGTATTTTTGAGTTGTCATTATTTTAAATGTTATAATGTTAAATACATTTTGCATCAATCTCACCTTTAATATTTTCTCATCAAGAGACTGTTTGGCCTTTCATGCACATGTCTGCCTTTGAACTTAAAAGCTTTAGAAAAGTAAAAATTTTAAACTACTTTATTTTTCAAGAATTTCATGCTTCCTCCTATACACTCATTTGAAGTTTTGATTTCCACTAGTACTACTTCTCATAGGAACCAATTTCATTAAGATATTAGAGAAAAAAAAATACTGTCTTGTCTTTCCCAAGTCTTGAACTTGTGTCCCTGATCTTACTGTCTTTTGGATGGAGCACAAATAAAACAGGCTTTTTATTATTTCCTAGATAATCCTGTAAACTTCAAATCCATTAAAATGTATAAGTAATTTTTGATTAATGAAGCTATTTTATTGACTAAATGTAAAATTGTATCCTAGTCTGTATCCAAATCATAAAGTTATTAAACAGTTTTGCATTAATAAATTTACCAAAACTTGTTTTGTTGAACAACTCCTGTAGTTAATTGATAATTTTGTAACTGTTTACCCAGATATAAAAAAAAAAAATCATTATTTCAAACTTAAATACTGTAGTGATAATTATAAATTTTTCTGAGTAATAAAATCTACCCATAAAGAGAATGAAGATAACCCTAACACTGGTCACAATAACCTTAGCTATATTGTTTGTGTGTGTGTGCACTTTTAAATTATAAAATGTATGAATGAAAGTACAGAAATATGTGGTAATATGTTAACCATATTATATCTGCTTTATCTAGTGCTGTTGAGATCTTTGCCAAATACTGGGGATTTGTCAAACTAGCTAGGATGTGACTGACATAGCAGTGGCCAAGACACAATTTTATATCATTGTTTGCTTAAACAATAACTTTTTGGTGTAAACTAGATTACAATTGTAAACTGCAGTTTTTTTCAGTTTTAGTTTAAGTCGTTACACATTGGAATGGTATATATGAAAACAGATATACAACTTTTAGAGGAAAACAATTTTGTGTTGGTCTTCCTAAGGGTAATATATTTATGCATGAATGTGTTTGTAAAAAAGAAACAAATAGCACATTTTGTACAAATGTGTATTAGTACTATGCTGTATAGTAATAAATTGTTCATTTTCAGAGTAATGGAGAGCCCACCAACAAACTTGCTGTTGACACATTGAAAGAAAATGTAAGAAAAGAATTAAAATATCTTTGTACAGAAATATTTATTTAAACATTACTTATTCTATGTGTTTTTTTCTTATAATCCTTTTAAAAATTTGAAAAGTTGAAATCTACAAAACTTTCTTTACATTTTGAACTGAAAATAGCTGCTAACTTGCACATTAGGTAAATGTATGAACTTTTTTTTTTTGCATTGAAAGTAATGGTGAGTGTCAAGCATCATTTGGAGGATTGTTCAATGAAAGTAAAATAAATTTAAGAATCTTTTGGAAAGTCAAAAAAGAGGTCATGACCAATATTCCCTATTATTTTTTCCATCTAAGGATGTGTGGATGTTTACTGAGGATGTATGCAGCTTTGATTGGTTGTTGTGCAGCCACAAAGTTTAGAGAGAGTACTGAGCATGGCTTATTTTATTTCAAAAGTACATAGGTAAAGTATTTTCATTCCAGATAAGAAGTGTGATGCAACTGAAAATTATTTTTTTTAACAGCCTTTAGTGATGTAAAATATTCATACTCTCAAATCATAAAGACATGTTCAGATTAGGGGCTTAGAATTTCCAAGGTGAGGATATTTCTTATACTTAATGGTATTGGAAAACAAAGAAATGTGGATACACTTTAAGTAACAGCTGTGGTTAGTGAAGTGTTATGTCTTGTGACAGGGATTAATAATGAATAAAATCTGCAATTACAAAAGTCAGTGACATGTCACTCTCAAGCTCTAGATATTTAATCAAGAAGGATCTGTATCTGAAAAAGTAATGCAAGTCATATACATAAACTGCTTCCATGGAGTGTTCAAGAAAGGAAATGAAGAACAACTTTAGAAAATTGTATAAATTTTCTGAGCTAAGGGAAAATAGCAGTACATGATGATGCTTAAGGAAATTTATGTGCATCTTGATAGCTGTAATAAGTCTTGTGCCATTTATACAAGTCAGTGGTTGAAAAAAAATTCAAAGAGTGATACATTGTATATCACAAAATTTTTTAAAAACTATTTATCATCATCACTGGATACTTAGCCAGGGACAACTTAGCGATCAGAAGATTGAACAAAAGGTCAAAATGAATTTCTGTCAAATCATTATTTTGGCATGGTACACTCACTTCCTTTGCTCACACACACATGCTTCACAAGCCTTGCACTCATATGCACCTCATGATTATCATGTTTTAACTGCATCTCATAAGCAAATCATCATAGGACAATCCTACATCAATAGGATTTACACACGTTCTTGTTGTATGTGGCTCCGTCTATTTGATTTAACAAAACTGTCACTTCTTGTTAGGCTGTGCTATAGCTAAGATATCTTATGAAAGTATTCTCATAATTTATATTTCTCTAATATTATCATACAAAGTGGAAAGAACATTTATACTGTTTAATCCTGTTTTATTTTTAGTTTTTGATGATAAGTTATCTTTTTTACTCTTTTTTTGCTCAAATTATTTTCAATTATATTTTATGATGAGTACTGAAGTTAATGTTACAATTCAGATATTCTATAGCCTACTATCAGCAAAATTACATAATTTTTAGGTTGGGGGAACTCAAAACTCAACTGAGGAATTTTCAGCCTTAATGTGAACATTGTCCCAATAGTGCTTGACTTCCTTCTGAACCTGCCAGACCTGTTTGTGACAATGAGGATTTTGACAACTTTTTTCTTCACCCCATTTATATGTGCTTTCATGTTCTCTCCTGCACAATCTGCTAGGCCTACTTCAGCCTTTTTAGACATGATTTCTTAGGTTTGTTCCATTTTATTAATTTTCATGATTTCCTCTAATTATTTTATTTCCTTATTACATGATATCCCTTTCCTTCCTGTATTTTGTTTTTCTCTTTCTCCTGATAATAGGGGTTCATGGTGAGCATTTTGTTTCTCAGTTACAAGCTGATGCTCGCATGCCTCCCCCTTCAAGGGCCCAGGTTCAGTTTGTCTTGTTGTACTAGCAGGCTGATTACCTCTTTCTTGATTTTTAAAATTCCAAAACACTACTGCCAGGTCTAGTTTTCCTGCTTTAGTCTCGTCTGTATTACTTTTCTATAGTAGTATCCACCATACACCTTCTTTCTTTTTGAGGCACTCCATGATATCTTGAGGGGTTTTAGGGGGTTTATTCTTACCTCTACATTGTTGCAACTGTTTTCATTGCTCTATCTATTCACATGTGGTTTCTTTGTTATTGAGATTTTCTGGAGAGGAATGCCGTCTTGCCCCAGGTTTATTTACCATTTACGTACTTTTGGAATATATGGATGGCTCCTTTTTGCCAATGGTTTATTTTTGGAAATATTCCTTAAATTTTGGAATCTTGTGAAATCTATGAGGCAACATTCTACTATGTAAGCTTTGGTTGCTTGTTATCTCACCCTGGGCCTTGCAATCTGTTCTTGTTCCACTTCTGAGACTTTCAAATCCTGTAACTGTTCTTATCACTAGAGATTCCATGATTTCTTATGTTTATTAATGAGGGTCTCATCACTGCCAGCAGTACTGGTGATTATACTGTTTTATCTAATAGGTGCTTGTTTAACCTGTTTTGTTACTCTTTGGAGGAAATTTGCTAACAATAATTTGGTTCTACATGTCTTATCTGAGGTACTTGTTCATCCAATTCCTTTACCCATCCCATTTTATTTTGTACCCATATCCTTTCCATTACCTTGGAATCCTCTTACCAGTTAATGTTTGTCAGAGGCAGAATGTACTCTAAAGCTTGTGAAATTAATATTTTGTTTCATTGAAGCTTATGTTTATCCCTTATTTCTTTTATCCTAATACTAGCTGTCGAGAAATCAACTGTGTACAATGAAGTAAAAAATTAAAAATATGAAATGAAAGGACTAATAAATTTTTTCCAACATAATGATTATAGTATTGTTCAGAAGGTTGTATAAGTAATGTTACCTTTTCACACTTGTTTTCTTTAATTTTATGATTTTTCTTGTACTTTATAAATCACATTGAGAGCTCATTTATTGTTTTCTTTGGAACTAAAATAAGTAACACAAGCTAATGAAATTTTAGACATCTTATTTAATTGAAGTATTGTTAGTCTAAGCTAAGAAGTTTGTAATTTGTACAGTTTTCTTTCTTTTTTGAAATTTTATAATAATAAATAAAAAATATTCTTAAAACAAAGGATTTATAGTACATGCTGCATACTCAAGATGTTTGTATTCGACTAAAAATGTTCAGTAGTTTTCCCTAACTCTGAGTTTCTTTTAAGTTGAGGTGTCCTAAAAATTCCATATAGCTTTCAAATATACATTTCCAGATTACAAAAAAATATATATCAATCACCTGAATAGGATTTTCTAAAACTATTTAATTGATCTGCTTTTCTAAGTAAACTATTAATAGGTTTAAAAAATTGTTACTGTTTAGACCATCAAATTTGATCAAAACAGTGTTATTTTCCTTGACTAAAGACTTACAACAGGGAACTGTATGTAAATTTGTATGACTTGTGTGGACACAGAGCTGGTCTTTCTGTTGGTAAGTAACATGTCCATCAGATTATCAAATAATCTTGGAAGTCAGAAAGATAGGGGAGGGGGACTTCTCCCAATGGATTTGACAACTTTAATGATATTTTAGCAAATAAAAAGGTAGGAGATGTAAATGTAATATTATTGCTTGTTGTTGTTTATAACTGGAACTTTTAACTGGTTGTAACTGCAAATGTCTATTTTAGAAATACAAAATTATCAAGTGGAGAAAGTGCAGCTGAGATGTATTATATGACAAAGGAAAATAATGATTAAAGAGTTTTTGAGTATTTTATTTTTGGAATTAAGAAGTTAAAACTTAGATAATATATAAATTTGAACTATTAACTATATTTTGATGTTATATCTGTTGATATACATTGTTAATAAAGTTTTAATTAAATCCTAAATATTACATTATAAAAGATCATAACTTGCACACTTTGACCTGTTTGTGTGGAGTTGAATTCTTAAAAACTGATGGAATGAAACAGATAATATATAAAGTTGAACTATTAACTACTTTTTGATGTCATATCTGTTGATATACATTGTTAATAAAGTTTTAATTAAATCCTAAATATTACATTATAAAAGATCATAACTTGCACACTTTGACCTGTTTGTGTGGAGTTGAATTCTTAAAAACTGATGGAATGAAACAGGTCTTCTTGGAGTGTTGCTTTCCTTTTAGTTAATGATAATTTCTAATTTCACTTGTAATGGACAATGTGAATCAATGAATAGGTAATTCCTAAATATCACATTGTATAACTGTCATTCATTATGTATGATAGTTTTAATCTTTTTTTTTTCTCTCATGTAGAGATAAATTGTTTGGTAGTGTATTTACTATCTTTTTGCTGAAAACAATTATTAATACAACCAGGTTGGGAAAGTAACATGCAGAATTCACCTAAACAGTCATGAATTTTCAAAACAGATCATACTATGAAATATTCACATAACTTATAATCTATTGATTTTTGAATTACACACAAGTAATTTTCTCTATTATATTTAATGTTTGCCCTTTTTCCTTTTTTTTTTGTAATGTACTGACCTCATTGTTAATGTTCTCACTTGTTTGTTTTGTTTTTGAAATTTGTGTTTAAAGTTTTAACATATTTTTGAGAGAATGAGATTTTCAAAGATGATCTTAAGAATATTATATTTTTTATTCTTGTAGGATTTAATCAACTTTGGTGAAGGCTTAACCAATTCAACAAGCAACAGTACACTTTTAAGACCAACTCCTGATCAATTCAGCATCACAGATGAGAAAGATGAAACCCCTAGTGAACCAGGCACCCCTCATAAATTACAGGTATAGGTGATTTCAATAATAGTTTAAGATAATTTTTGAGAATACTTGCATCTTCACATAATTTAGCTACCTTCCTCATGCATCTGCCAAAGATACTTAGATTAGTAGCAACTTGCACTTAATTTCATGTGATTTAATTTAAATAATGCTGCTGCAAGATTACATCATTATGCAACAAAATCCTATTGATAAAAGGATTTATCAATCCCAACTTGATCTTTGCATGATTTACTATGCATGGTGACCTGCAAAGAGGAGGAAAGGATCCTGGTGGTTGAGGGGGTCCAACTCTAATACACCACTTTTGGCTAGTGTCAGTTGGCTGGTCTATTTGGGCTAGGGTCAA
Organism: Tachypleus tridentatus; assembly: GCF_004210375.1. NCBI lineage: Eukaryota > Metazoa > Arthropoda > Merostomata > Xiphosura > Limulidae > Tachypleus > Tachypleus tridentatus. The sequence continues at coordinate 83,543,520 of NC_134830.1, forward strand.
CCAAGTACCAGTGTTGGATGTTCTCAATAGGTGTTATGGACATTTTATCTGATGCCAATGTTTGGGTATAGTGCTTATGTAACCCTAATGTTGCTGCAGTGTCGTTGTTTGGCATTGTAGTGCATCTCCTTGCAGGGCTTCATGGCCAGTGGGGTCAGTGGGCACAAACACATGTTTTTTATTATGGATCATTCAAATAAAAACTTAAATAAAATAGTGAAAAAACAGTTTATAGGTAAATGACCACGTCTTGAAGATTCTGAGCATCAATCTTCAACATCTGTAACACCTGTACCACATTATCTTGTACTACATTCTCCTTCAGACAAACCTTTAGGACAAATTTCTAGAGGGATTTGCTGGCTCTCCAAAGTCAGTTAAAAAGCTTTGCTCTGGTGACATACTGGAGGAAACATCCCCCAGTACAACACAGTGAACTCCTTGCATTCAAAGGCAATTGGAGATATACCTATTGAGGTTATGCCTCGTGCTACTTTGAATTTGTCTCGAGGAGTTATTGTTGAGAGGGATTTGAAGAACATCCCTGAGTCAGAGATTCTTGCTGGTTTCTCCACCCAAGGAATTTCATAATGTGACGCATATCTCCACTTGCAAAGATAGAATTATGATGCCAACCAGTGTCCTCATTCTGACATTTACGTCACTTATGGTATTACATTCCAAACCCTCTCAGATGTTTCCAGTGGCAGTGGTTCAGTCACTCTGAGACATATTGTTATGGTTCCTTGACGTGTGCTCATTGCCATGGCAAGGACCAGTATGACTATGAGTGTGAAACGGACCCTCATTGTGTCAATTGCTATGGCTGTTACCCATCTTAATTTTGTTCTTGCCCTAAATGATTGTAAGAAAAAGAGGCACAGCACTTAAAAACAATTCAAAACATTACTTACCCTGAGTCTCAACAGTTGCTGTCTACTGCTTTATTTTGGACATATGCTGCTGCACTTCTTTCCCCTACTACAGTGGGAGTGTAGAGGGATCTCTCTGTGTCTCCAAAAGAATCATTCTCAAACCAAATTAAGTCTTTTTGATCTGCTTGGTTTTGATCCACTCTGACAACTTTTGGGATATGCTCCAGGGTCCTTTCTTTCTCCATGTTGAACTTTTCTGTTTAGGTACTGCTTACAATTAATTCATATATCATATTCTTGGGACATTGAACTTGGTCACATTTCATATCTCAGCTGCACAGGTTCCTTTCTCTGTGCTCATCTCTCAATTTTCAGGTCTTATGTTAGATCTGTACCTTATTGAAAACATCAATGATCAGTACCTTTGCTACTCCTTTCAATTCTAAACATTCTCTCTTCAAGTCCCTGGAACTTCACAAAGCTACTATGGCTGTGTATTACTTCAACTGGGACTGATCTCTTCTCATTCTATATGTAGACCCTCAGTTTACAATGTTATCTCTCTCTCTCCTTCTATCAGGAGTGTCATCCCTTTGTGTGAAATTTGTTTGGCAGTCAAGTTTTTCCAGCTGTGTAGCTCTTCTTTTATCTTGTTTATGTTGCCTTTTTTCTCTTTCTATATATCAATAATTGTGGTGAATTTTTATTTATACATTCATTTGCCACTCTCTTCTGCCAGGTTGACATTCTGTCACCCACCTCTAGAACATCTTTTCCTCATTGTTCAACTGAGAAGTCTCAGCTTTTATTGTAGCAGACTATTGGGTAAACTTATAAATTGCCTTTTGACTTTTTTCTATGGTTCTATCTTTTCTTCCCATGTTTTTCTCCACCTTGTTCCAGTACTTCCTTGTTCATCATCACTCTTATCTGTTTCTTTTGCCAAACTAGAACCTTGAGGTGGTTTTACATGCTTTTAATTAGGCACCATTTGAACTATGGGCTTCTTGTTCATTACATGAACCCTCTCTCTTTTTCTGAACTTTTCTTTTTCTATTCCACAATAATTTGTTCTTGTCATGGAACTCCTCTTCTTCCAAAGAGCTTTCATTATTTAGGCTTACTATATGGATTCTCTTAACTCATCTTGATTATATTTGAATCATTGAATGGAGTTGTTTTATATATTTTCTTGTCCATTCCAGATCATTTCTCTCATGAACTATCATGTAAAAATCCAGCACCATAGAGGTGACTGTCCATACCTCTGACTCGTGCAACCTATCATTTCAAATTAGGTTTTGCAGTAATCCATTGTACTTTTTCCACTTAAAAATGTAATGGCAGTTAGGCTGATTAGGTCTGGGCAACTCTTGTATATCTTCCCAACACCAGTTTCTTCATGGTTCTTGAGTGGAGTATGGGAGACTCTTACCACTTACCAGTTTCTGTATATACACATATACTACAATAGATCAAGAAGGAAAACAAACAATTGGCTTCTTGTCACAACTTTTAAACTCATTGCAGCTGGATGTAGGTCGTTAAGCCTTTTAAAATTTCACACGTGGAGAAAATTGAATAAAATTTTTTTAAGGTTTTATACAGTTGAATAACCAAAACATCATAAGTAATTATACTGGTATCGTAGAATTACTCTGTAATTTGTTAAGCTTAGTAACTAAGATGTATTTAGGTTAAAAAAGAAAAAAGCAGACTAAAAATTCAACCTACCTTCTGGTCATCTTCACAGAGTAGAATGGCTGATAAAACCACTAGGGGGATATTCTAAGCTGTTGATTGGTTATCCACATCATTATATTGAAGTATATATGTTTTTTATATTCTAGTTTGTCAATATTGGTAATTCGAGTTCCTAATTGTGTGAAACTATAGACCTGGTATGTTGAGTCATAAACATCTAATTTTAAATAGCACTGCATTCAATATACCATGTGACTCACTAAAATCTATATTTAGGTGTTCTTTTAATATTTACTTTTAATAAAGAAATTAACTCATAATAATGTTTGAATTGTAATTTACAATTTGATCTCAAACTTATTGATATGAATTCATAAAAGTTTTGTATTTTTGTTCAATAAAATTTTAAATTTAAGTCAAGAAACATGTTGACATAGCCTTGACCCATTGTGAAAGGGTTAATAATGTTGGTCAAATAAGTCATGTTAAAGAAGTTGATGTCACTAGTGGCATTAATTTCTGTTTATCTCTATCACTTTTAAAGGAGCATTAATCCATTAATATGATGGAAATTGAAGAAAGGTATATTTCTAATACTATCTCAGTTAGCACAAAGGTTTCTATCCATTGCATTAAGAAGTGTGTAAATTAAGTACCTTTTCTCTGATGCTGGCAAAATATTTGAGGCAAAGATAAACTGGTCTCTTCTGTGGTGCATAACGTTACTATGTATTTCTGACATTTTAATTTTAATATAATAGTATTTTTAAAAATTACTTATTCTGACAAGTATAGTTTTATAACTGAGTATATAGTGGATTTTCATAGTTGATTAATCAAGCTCAGTGGTCAATAACATTAAAATAATTGATTATTCTCACATAAGTCTTGGATTGTTGGTATAATCAAAAATAGTAATAATTAGTAACAAATTTTGGTTGTGTGATTATTTTTCTGAGTTGTGACACTAATCAGTTAAAGTTAATGACCTTGAATTAATTAATGATGATAAATAAGAATTGTTACTGTAATATTTGTATGAAAACAAGAGGTATATGTGATTTGGAATATTAAGTTTTTTGTATGTGGTTCAGGCTGATCTTGCATCTGATTCTGAAATATTTACAACACCTCAATCTACGCCAGTACCAATCCCAACATTACAAGCTACTTCCAATGAACAGATACAAAGGCTGCCATCTTTATATGGTGAAGCTCAGCACATACAGCCAAGCTTTGTTTATCAGACTTCTAGGTCCAACTATATGCCACAGTCAGATATTGAAAGTGAAGTGGAACCTGATATTTCTACTCTTAACTTGGATGGTGTTTCTAAAGAGCAGCTGTATGCAGCCATTCAGAAGGTCCAAGCACGTCTCCAAAAGTACAGAAATAAGTATGTTGAATTAGTAAAAGCTTATAGAGGTGTTGATGCAGAAAAAGAAAAAATAAAGGTGAGTTACTGAATACTTTGATGTGTAATCTTTTCTTTCAGAAAAGTTTTGATACAGATATTGATTTGTCATAACTGTCTTTAGGCTAGCTGTATCTGATAAATCAAGAATGGTCTTATTCTTATTTCTCATTGGTACTGTGTATAAGTATGAAGAACTTCTCAGAAGTATTTCCCAAATCTAGGGCATATTGCAGTGGAGAAGGGTATTTAAGTGGGGTATAAAAGACTGGAGCAAGTGAGACTAATAATTAGATAGGCAAAGCCAATGTCCAAGAATAGCTATACTGTTAAGGAAAGTATGTATCACTTAGATAATGTAATTACTTTTTCTCAGGAAAGCATTGGTTGTGGTTTTCTTTGAAGTGTTTCATGTTGTCCTGTGGTTGTGATTTTTGCACCACCTTATGGATTTCATTCAAATTATAATTAAGAAAAGAATCTATATATACATTTAAAAAAGAAATAAGATGTGAATTCCCACATTATTATCAGCCAGGTGGATAATTTGACCTTCTATACTCCTCTTCTGTTATCTAGCATCTCTTTTATGAAACAGATAGGGAGTTATTCTTGATGATGAGAAACCATCTTGAAGTAAAAATGTATCTCCAAATAGCTGGTATGGGCATTAATGCTTTACTAATAAAGCAGAGAACAGGTCATCTTCAGGTTAACATGGAGTTTACAACTGACTGTTGCTGGACACATTTCTTAGGGATGAAAGTATAAGTGGGTACAGGATTAAGTTCAGGCATATTAGAGTTTAAACAGATAACACAGTACATAAACACAAAAGACTTATTCTTGATGTATTATATAAGAACTGCTACTTCAACACAGCAATTATACAAGAAGTACAAGTCCTCTGTGTTTCTTTGTGTGGTGTATTATCTGTTTAAACTTCATTATGCCTGAATTTAATTCCATACCCATTTATACTTTCCTCCCTATAATGTGATCAGCAATGGTCAGTTGTAAACTCTTTGTTAACTTGAAGATGATCTTGGGAGGTCGAAATGTTCTTTGCTTTATTAGTAAAAGTGTTAATACCCATACCAGCCATTCTGAGATAAACATAGGTGGTTACTTTTGATTGGAGCTGTCCATGTTTTTATCTGCTGAGAGATGGAGACTTTCATTTGACCTAGGGTATTTTCTCGTAGAAATTCTGAAGTTATGTTTTTGCCCTTAATGGAATTTGGATTCTGTTTTTTGGTATTTTTCTTTGTTATGTTAGCTTCTCACAGGTCCAATTAAGATCCTACTCCATTTCTCCTATTAATCATTTGAATTTGTGACAATGTGGGATTTTACTTGTCTACTTCTTCTTTGTTGATTTTTTCGTTGTTGACAGTAAGTTAGTTGTTGGCATGTTTGCAGAAGTTTCTCTTTCTCCCCTTTGGCCCTGCTATATCCTTCTTTTCTACATCTCTGACAACTAGGGAAAGTTACACATCCATCTCTGCAATTCTTTTGCCATTTATTTCTCACCTCAGTCACTAATTGTAATCTAATAATTTGCTTTGGTCTGTCAGGCATTGAAGTGTTATGTGACTCACTTTACCTCATATTGTGGTGATTGTCTTGACCTTTTTTCATGGGATCCCTCAATTTCCCTTGATTTTCTCCATTTTATTAGAGGTGGATTCTCAAATACTCATTTTGTATGTTTTGTTCTTTACAAGTGAAGGATCTTCCAAGTTGCATCTCAGTTGATTCAGGACATTTGTTTTCTTGCTGGCCATTTCATTTATCCAATCAAAGACATCTATGGGCTAGTAATCAGGTTTGTCCCAGTATTTTTCTCTCACCTTCTTTATGTGCTGGAACAGCTTTCTTCCAGGAGTTTTTCCCTATCCCATGATCATTCTTATTAAAATCTACTGGATTATGAGGAGAAGGGAGAGTACTTTTGTCATAGTCATATCTCTATTCTCCAGGGTTCCTTGCATCTTGCTTTCACTGGATCCAACTTTGTGGTGAGTGTTGCCCAGACAAGTGTGCTTTTCTCATTACAATTCCACACTAGCAACTGATCTTATTATTCTTACTACTGTTGAAGCAGGCTCTGTAGAAATTGTTTCATAAGATCATCTGGGCATTTACCAGATGGTATTATTATATTATCAAGACTTATGAGTAAAGCTAAAATGAATTGTGCCTGTCCTTGCTGATCATCAGATTTGATAAATCAAGGTCAGTTTACTTTTAAAAATTTAGGGAACTTTGCTCACCTATTGTACTGTTTTCAGAGCACTGTTCACTGAGACTCCCCAGTGTGCATTACATCCCAGATTCTACCAGTGAAACTAGGTAGTTCTTACCACATTTAGTTTCTAGTCACTGGGGTGGTGGTCAGAGGCTTTTCCTCCATAGTGTCAGAATGCATTCATTCATTCTTGGAGAACAGGGCAACATTTGCAGGGCCTACCTACCTGGGTCTCTGGATGTTTTTTCCAGATGTTAGTAGGGGTGGCTTGGGAGCCTTCTTGTGATTCTATTTCAGATTTGACACCATGCTATCTGGTTGCCTCAGTATATTATTCATGGTAGGAGGTCCACTATCTACTCATAATTCCAAACATGAAATTGTTCTATTATAGGCTTTTGTTTTTGCACAGGTTCCACATCCTCTTCATAATTTCAGGGGTATGTGGAATACTCTTTACACACTTGGTTGGGGAATGAGGATGAATGTTCATAATTCCAGACTAGAAGAGTTCTGCTTCTTTGGTTGAGGATGTCAGACATGATCCCGTCATTCCAAGCCTGGAATGTTGCTTTTGGACTTCTCCTTCTGGAGGAGAAAGTTTGTCAACTTTGGTAATGCTTACTTTCCTGTCATGATTCTGGTGGTATTAAATGCATCACTCTGGTTACAGATTGGGATCCAGTCAAAAGTAAGTATATGTCTCTAACATTGCAGTCCAATAGTTCTAGGCACCAGCATGAGAGATAAGGACCAAGACCCCTTAACTCTAACCTAAAGTTGTGGAACCTTGGCTGTCATTGGGGCTGGCCTGTAATGATTACTCCTGTGCTATTCCACCCTTGATATAAGAACTCAGTTTTGGGTGAAGAACATACCTGTTCCAGATGTTGGATCATGCCCAAGGATTCTATCTGTATTATCAGTGGATAGTAAGTATGTTTTGAAAGTTAACATTTTCCATAACTGAAAATGTACTTCCAATAATACTTACCTCTGCTGACACTCTCCAGTAAGAGATGGTGCAAGACTTGAAAAAGTGATTACATTATTTAAGTAAGGTGCTTATACACTACCAGGAGAGAGGGCACATTGATGAGGGTGGAGAAATTTACAAATTGGATATTACCAAGGGCATTTAAGTGGGTTATAAAAGACTATAGCATGCAAGACCAATGTTTAGATAGGCAAGAATGATGTTGAAGAATAGCTATATGGTCAGTGAAGGTAAGTATTATTGGAAATACATTTGTAGTTAAAGAAAATATTAAACTTTTCTTTTTAGAATTGGTATTAATTTCAAAGATAGTACATTTTTCTCAAATATTTATGACAAAGTATTTTAGTGATTTTTCTTTTAATATGAAGTAGAGGAAACTTTTTTGTCAGCAAGGAATTTAAAGAGTTGATATTTAGCACTGTATGAGATAGTTGCCTAAACATTTGCACATAAATGTAGATTATTTTTTTTAAATATATGTGTTTATGTAATTTAATCATAAATATTATCTAAGTAGTTAAGCAAATAATTACATCAAAAAGGAAGGGCTGCATTACAAACAGTGAGATGAATCCTATGATGGAATAGAACATGTAATACAAACAAAAACACGAAAATTTTATGCAAAAGAAGAGTCACCACAACATTGGCTGTAATGTGGAATGTAAGATGTGTCCTGGTTGTTGGAGGTGACTGTGGCAGTAAGACATGTACAGTAGTGGGGATACACTGTCTCTCAGTTTTAAGATCTGTTTGCAAAGCCTGAAATGTAAAGAAAATAAAGTAAGAAAGAATAGAAATAAAACAAGATAAGAGAGAAAAATGTGAGTGCTTAAGACCACAACATCCCATATTTATACCATCCTTTACTGCTTGCAGACAGTTGGGGGATGTGACTAGGCTCAGTGAAGAAAAAATGAAAAATAAACAAGAAAAAAGAGAAAGAAAAGTGCTATCATTGGGAGTAATGAGCAATAAAACCTTATTTAAGTCAAATTCAGGTCATATAAAACACAAAAATTATATCATCTGCACTGTTTTGGCCTCAAATGATTAAGCCTATAAGGCTGTTTTAAGTAACTCTGGGCCTAAAGTAGCATTATATTGTCACACTGCTGAATACAGTTTAGTTTTAACTTTTTTTTCCTTGAAAATTCTGTTTTACACAACTGTGATGAACAACTGAAGGTATTTTTACCAATTTTGAGAAATAGTGTTGTAGTATTCAAGAAAGCCAGGTACTAACAAGGGCATGAAGGAGCAGTCAGACAGACAACTTTTTTTTATATGAAGCAAAGAAGCCTGATTAAAAAAATCAATCTACATGTTGTTTTTGTAGCTTTATATTGATCATATAGTGGCTATTTTTCTGTTGTGTACTGTTTGTATTGTGTTTTTAATGGAAAAAGAGTATTTGATAGAATTTATAAACTTGCTGTAAATGGAAGCAAGACTAAATTGTTTAAACATTCATTTTACACAGATACATTTTTATGTATAAAATGTTCTACAGAACAACAAAATAGTTGTTCTAGAACTGTCTTTCTTATTTTGTCTTAAGGATGCATAATTATAACTTAAAAGTCAGGGGCTTAGCCATACCTACCAATTTTGTTTAAATTATCTGCAAAAATGTAAGAACAAATAAAGCTGCTAAGAATCTGATTGACAAATGGGTTAAGGGAGATTAGACCCTATGTGCAGTAACTATGTATTTGTGATAATTTTGTGTGTCCTTGGTATTTCTTTCAACAGATGTTCCAAATTTCTTTGTTTGAATTCAGTTTGAGATTTGCATTTGTTAACAAACATTGACTTTCCTGTTTGTGGCTATTGTTTCAGAACCTTTGAAATTTTTATCGTAAATTCCCAAATGATTATGACTTATGCTTAGTCCCTTGTGAATGACTAATTGGACTGTATATCTAACCTGATTTACTCTGGGTAGTGTTTTACAATTTAAGAAATAATCTTAACCTTCCAGTCTGTTTGTGGATATTATTTTATGTTATATTGCTTTTCTTATTTTTTACCTGTATCTTTTAATATTTCTGAATTTTTCACATTATGATAGCAATTCTAGGTGTTTACATTGCCTTTCCTTCATGTTTGCTATTAGGGTTTATAATGTTTCCTTTATAGCTGGTCTTTCACACTTAAATGCTTTATCATTCTTGCATTCATTAATATTTTCCATTTTTTTAGGCATTTTTCCTTTCCTAATTCTCTGTTTTTAGTATCTGTTTGACCCACTTGGGGAATGAGTCCCTTACTTTCTGTTTTGCTGTGTGGTTCTTCATTTTCTTGTATTTGTCTTTTACTCACCACTCCTAGATGTAGATTCCTGTGGTGAGGGGACCTCCCAGGGAAGGTTCTGCTCTTTCAGTTTACCTCCTCTGGGATCTAAACATCCACCCATGTGTTTGCTGTGCATGGCGATCCGTGAAGGGGAGGAGAGGATCCTGGTGGTTGAGGGGTCCAACCCTAACACACCACTTTGGCCATGAATTCCTGTAGACAGGCGGCCTTTGGGTGGCCCCCCTTGGGTCAATCGACTGGTCCACTTGGGCTAGAGTCAACCAAGTACCAGTGTTGGAAGTTCTCAACGAATGTTGTGGATATTGTTTTTGATGCTGGTATTTGGATATAGTGCTCACAAAATTGCTGCAATGTCCTTGCATGACATTGTAGTGCGTCCCCTCGTAGGGCTCAATGGTGGGTGGGATCAATGGGTACCAAAATTTTCCTTTTTCCTTTATGGATCCTTCAACAAAAAATTTAAATAAAATAGGGAAAAAAACAGTCAATAGGTAAACGACCACATCTTGAAGACTCTGAGAAGCAATCTTCAACATCTGTAACACCTGTACCCCATTTTTTAAAAATACATTCTTTTTCAGAAAAACCTTTTGGGCAAATGTTCCCCTTTTTACTTCAGAAGGGACTAGAGGGACTTGCTGGCTCTCCAAAGTCAGTAAAGAAGCTTTGATCTGGAGACACATTGGTTGAAACATCCACATCCCAACACTGAACTCCTCTTGAATTCAAAGGCAATTGGGGATGTATCTATTGAGATTACCCCTCATGCTACTTTGAAATCATCACGAGGAGGTATTGTTGAGAGGGATTTGAAGAATGTCCCCGAGTCAGAGATTCCAGCTAGTCTCTCCACTCAAGGAGTTTGTGCAGTGAGGCGCATCTCCACTCGCACAGACGGAGTTACACTGCTGACAAATATCCTCGTTTTGACATTTACATCACCATGTGCATCTGCCACCATCAAGGCAGATTATCTAATTTGCAGGGTACAGCCGTACATTTCAATGCCTCTTCAATGTTTCCAATGTCAGAGGTTTGGCCATTCAAAGACGTCCTGTCGTGGTTCCCTGGCATGTGCTCGTAGTGGTGGCGAGGACCATGATGCCTATGAGTGTCACACGGACCTACATTCTGTCAACTGCAATGGTTCCCACCCTTCCTACTTTCGTTCTTGCCTAAAATGGTTGGAGGAAAAAGAGGTGCAGCATTTGAAAACGACTCATAACATTAGTTATCCTGAGGCTCGGAAATTACTGTCTGCCACTCCATTTCGGACATATGCTGCTGCACTTCGTTCCACAACTACAGTGGGAGTGCAGACAGATCTCTCTGTGCCTCCAAGAGAACCATTTTCAAAACAAATGAAAAGCCCTTTGAGATCCATGGTTAAAAAGGTTGATGAATCGACTTCTACACCCTTTTTTGTTCCTCACATACATTCCAACTAATCTCAAGATCCACATTCTTCAGTTTCAAATACAGGCATTTCTTCTGATACACCTTTTTCTCCCACCCCATGATGCAAAACAATCATTTGTTCGCATCCTCAGTCACTGGAATCCCCTTCCAACAACAAAGACCTGCCCAATCGACCCAGGGCAGGATCCATGGAGGTTGATAGACCTCCTCCATATAAAGACAGTAAGGAAAAAAGATGTGGTCGTAAACAGAAGGGTTCTCCAGCCACTTTGCCTACCCATCATTAAAAATGGCCACCTTGATACAATGGAACTGTAGAGGTTTACGTTCTAATCCGGATGATATCAAAACACTGATTGCTTCCTAACATCCTGTATGTCTTTCCTTACAAGAAGCATTCCTAAAACCTGCTGATACAGTCACTATTTGACAGTTTTCTCTGTACAGAAATGACAGGCTGTGTGATGGAGGGGTGGCACTATTGGTTGATCAGCATGTGCCCACCCTGTCTTTGTCACTCAACACACCCTAGGAGGCCGTAGCCATCCGTGTTTCCTTGGGTCATACCATCACTGTTTGTTCTCTCCACCTGTCCCCTGGAGAGACATATGATCAATCAGACCTTGATGCTCTCGTTGAACAGTTTCCGTCTCCATTTCTAATCCAGGGGGACTTTAATGGACATCATCCTCTCTGGGGAAGTGCTGTTATTAATAGGAAGGGTCGCTCTGTAGAGCGTATGCTCTCTGGTCACAATCTATCTCTTTTCAATACTGATTCTTCCACTTATTTTCATGCACCTAGTCAGTCTTTTACCGCTATTGATCTCTTGGTTTGCTCCCCTTCATTATTCTCCCATTTTTCATGGAGGGTTGACAATAATCCACTAGGCAGTGATCAATTTCCTATACTTACGAGAGAGACTGGCCGTGGTCGATGCCCCGGTGGAAGCTGGATCAGGCAGACTGGTCCATTTTCACTTCTCTCACAGAACTTAATCCTGCCATCGTGCATCGGCCATCAATAGACGACTGTGTGGCAGTGGTAACTAACTGTATTATACAAGCAGCTGCTCAGTGTATTTCCAAAACCTCGACACGTTTTCCACAATATCCTCGTCCATGGTGGAATCCTGCTTGCCACTTGGCATGGAAGGCTCAAAAATGGGCCTGGGATACTTTCCATAGATATTCCATACATCACTTTCCAGTGGGCCCGTGCACATGCTAGGTGGGTAAGATGTCAAAGCCAGAAGGAATCTTGGATTAAGTTTGCAACTAGCATATCTTCTACCACCAGCTCCAAGGTCATATGGGACAGGATTCGAAAGATCAGTGGGCACTACAATTCTGTCCCCCTCTCCATCTTACTCTCTGATGGTCAAGAGGTAGCTGATGTCTGGAGCATTGCCGATACTCTAGGTGAAAGCCTTTGACGGGTATCTAGCACTTCTGCTTGTTCCTCCACCTTCTTGGCCATCAAGACTCGGGCAGAGTGTTCACCTCTTTCCTTTAGAACTGACTGTCTCTTTGACTATAATTGTCCCTTTACACTGGTGGAACTGAAAATGGCCCTTCATCGGTCTGGCAGTACATCTGTTGGACCTGATGATGTACACTATGACATGCTGCGCTATCTCTCTCCTGCTTCTCTTCATATTTTTCGAATTGTTTTTAACTGGATCTGGCAGGAGGATGTTTTTCCTAATGCTTGGCACCAGGCTATTATCTTACCTTTCTCTAAACCTGGGAAAGATCCCAAGATTCCTTCAAACTGCCGTCCAATTGCTTTGGCAAGCTGTCTCTGTAAGACCTTAGAGAGGATGGTTAATGCTCATCTTTTTTGGTTCCTTGAATCAAACAACCTCCTCTCGCCCACCCAATGTGGGTTTCGATGACAGCATTCCACCACGGACCACCTAATTTGATTTGAAACATCAATCAGAGAAGCCTTTCTCAAACGCCAACATTTTGTTTCAATATGCTTTGACATTGAGAAGGCTTATGGCACAACATGGAGGTACGGCATTTTGTGAGACCTCCATATATATATGGATTACATGGCCATTTATCCATTTTTATTAAAAAAATGTTAATGGACAGGAGATTCCATATTCGTGTGGGTTTGACACTTTCCCTTTCTTTTCTACAGGAACTTGGAGCCCCTCAGGGCTGTGTTTTTAGTGTAACACTTTTCAGTATAAAGATAAATGCCATCACTGAACAACTCCCTCTAACTGTTGCAAACGGGCTCTATGTCGACGACTTTCACATCTCGTGTCAGTCGTCGAACATGAGATATATTGAGCGGCAACTACAAACTGCCCTCAATCATGTACTGAAGTGGACTACTGTGAGCGTCTTTAATTTTTCTCTCTCTAAAACCGTTTGCATGCACTTTTGCTGCCAACGGGGTATTCACCGTGATCCTGAACTCCGTATTGGTGAAGTTTTGCTGCCAGTGGTCCCTGAGACCAAGTTCTTGGGGCTTATCTTTGACCGTAAGCTGACCTTTATACCACACTTAAAGCAGCTACGGGTCAAATGCACAAGAGCACTGAACATCCTCCGTGTCCTCTCTGCCACCAGTTTGGGAGCGGATTGATGTTCTGTGTTAAAGATATATCGTGCTCTTATTCATTCAAAACTCGACTATGGATCAATGGTCTATGGCTCTGCCAGACCCTCAGCCTTAAAGATGCTGGACCCCATTCGTCATCAAGGACTTCAAATCTGCACTGAGGCTTTCTGCACCTCCCTAGTTCAGAGCTTATACGTGGAATCTCACAAACCTTCTCTGCAACTTCACCATTTGCAACTGTCTTTACTATATTCTTTGAAACTTTGCTCCTTACCAAAGCATCCCACTTGGGGATGTGTTTTCCTTCTTCAGTGGGCCTTACTTTTCAAAACAGACGATCTGCCATTGCTCCTTTTGGCCTTCGCATCCAGGTGCAATTGGATGAATTGGGTCTGTCCTTGGATAACATTGCAGAATCCACTGGTCATCCCATCCCTCCATGGCTTATTACAGCCCTCAAATGTGACCCTTTTTTAAGTCATCTGAAAAAGGCAGATACTCCCGATTGGAAGTACCGTCTTTTATTTACTGAACATCTTTTGAATAATCATTCCATTCCAATTTATATGGATGGTTCAAAATCAGGTAATTCTGTGGGCTCTGCCATGGTTTGTTGTGGTTCAGTGATTGTTCACAGAATCTTCTCTACAGCTTCTGTGTTCACTGCTTAACTGTGCACCATATCTCTTGCCCTGGATCATATTGAAGCTGAGCAGTACTCTGACTGCACTATTTATACTGACTCCCTTAGTTCTCTGCTGGCCTTGGAATCACTTCACGTTGGCTCACACCCTGTTCTTGCTGATATTCAAAACTGACTGGCTCATTTCTCATTAACATACTTCTATCCAGTTTTTCTGGATACCAGGCTACGTTGGTAATCGAGGGAATGCGCTTGCAGACATGGCAGCTAAATCTTTCTGCTCTGGCACTATCACCACTGTGCCTATTTCGTACATGGACTATGGTCCTGTATTCAAGGCTCAGCTTCGTGCCAGCTGGCAGTCTACTTGAGTGAGCAACATGACAACAAGCTTTTTCAAATAAAACCTTATATTGGGCTTTGGCCGTCTAGCTTCCATAAGGTTCGGAAGGAGGAAGTTGTTCTAACTATACTACGCATTGGCCACAGTTTTTTAACTCATTGTATTATTTTATCTGGAACTGATGCACCAGTGTGTAGTTTGTATAACACTCAAATCACTGTAAGCCACATTTTACTTTCTTGACATCATTACAACTCTCAACGACGGCACTATTTTAAACATGTTCTGTCCCAGGTTTTGTCTGTAACATTGGACAGTGTTATTGGTGATGGTGACACTGTCCACCTTAATAAAGTTTTTAGTTTTTTAATGGCCATTAATCTTTTTAACTTCATTTAAGTGTTTGATATTTATTCGTTACACCTTTTTAATTGTGGTTCCCTTTTTAGAGTCTCAATCTCTCTAGTTCAATTTGACATTAGAAAATGGCCAGAACAATAAATAACTTGACACCAGGACTGGAAAGGCCAACTTCAGGTGACTAACACTGCTGTTTGAACTATTCGTTTGAACTACCCGTTAGTCGTCCTGGCGAGTTGTTATTACAATTTTGCTGCATGTCTTTTAACACTTTTATTACTTTACCTTTTGGTACTGGCCATAATGACACATAATCTGGAACCAGGACTGGAAAGACCAACTTCAGGTGACTGATTGTGGTTCTTGTACCTACCTGTTAGTCTTCCTGGTGGGTTATGATCATTACTATTTTGCTACAGGAAATCCTTTACAACTTTGTAGACTGGATGTTAACATTGGTTTTATGCCATTTTCTGTTTTTAATTGCTGTTTTGTTTATATCTTTGTTTCCTTTTATGAATTTTACTACATTTAATTTATTTTTACCTTTTTGCTGGACATTTGGCACAAATAGCCTAGCTGCTTCGTGCCATAAAATACTAAATCAATCCATCAATTTTACTCACCATCCCCTGTATTCTCTCTACTGCTTCCACCTTTTGTATAAGTATTTTATTTTACTACAGAAGAGTTTGTTCTCTTTTCATTGCCTTCTTAACCTGTTTCACTTCTACTCTGTTTCTTGTTACTTTGTTATCCTGATGTTCTGTTAGTTACCTTCCTTCTTATGCTATATTTTCCTCCACCTTGTATATATGGTCTTTATTGGGCTGTCTTTCTTTCTCTTGGACATGGTCACTAAAAGTCAGGACAGATGATATCTTTTCCAGTTTTTCTTCTTTCTTGACATTGCCGTTTACTTCTGTTCTTTTTATTGATTAATCTACCTCAAACCTTCTCATTTGAGGTTTCAGGCTTTTTTCGTTTCTTCATTATCCTTCTATCAGGAGACTAACTTAATGCTTCTTTTGTTATTGCCTATTATACATATATAACCCTGTGCAAACTCATCTCCTTTTTTTTTCTCTTTCTTTTGGTTTTATTTCTTATTTTCCATCATTGTCTCTCCTCTTCTCTTTGCTTCTCTTGCCATTTCTTTTTCTTCTCCCTCCAACCTAGTTTATGGTCCTTCTCATTTTGTGATTGACTGTGGTTAATGTGTCAGACATCCTTTTAAGTATCGTTCTTGACCCATTCACCATATGTTTTCTATGTATCTCCCATTGTATTTGAAATTTATGATTCCTTGCTCTTCCCCTCAATGTAGCATTGGCCTATGTTGTATTCATTTGTATTGTGAGGACCTGTACCTTCCATATTCACAGCTTGGGGCTGGTATTTCTTTTCTTGGATGATTGTCTTCTATTGGTCTATTCTCTTCTTATGCATGAAGTTACTCATTTGAGGTGGCTTGTCATGAGACCTAAGTTATTTTTCATTCCCACTCAATATTTGGTACTTCTGGACATTTTCTTAATTTTTTGTCACAGCTGAATTCAGCTTTTCCATTTTGCCTATGAATTATGTCATTTATGGACACCAGGATTTGTTTCTTATTTTCATTTGGTGCAAGAGGTTCATCAGAAGAATGAAGTTCTCATTATTTTGGAATTATACACATACACTTCTTCTAGTTGACCTTGAGGATCCAATAAAAATTGTCATGGTGATTGGACCATGCCCATACTACTATAAATGTTTTAACAACTTCCAAACAAGATGTCTTTACACTGATGCTTCTTTCTCTGGATGAAGAATTGAATTCTGACATTTGGATGCAGAGTGTGGCTTCATTGCACATCAGTGTTTGAACTTCCTTTTGTTTGTTAGGCATAATCAAATTTTTTTCCTTGCTGCCTAATTACTTAATGATCTATTTCAACAGTATTAGAGTTGTTTCCTACTTCAACCATCTAGAAGTCATCCATTCCTTGACTTTTTGGTGTTGGATCTATTCTTAGTGAGCCCTCATATCAGGTTTGCCTTGTTGCCTGTCATTTGCTGTGGGATAAGACCTTTATTGGTGGACTGCCTTTTTTTTTTTAGGCCAGTCTGGGTCCAATCAGAAGAGGGTTTTCTCTCAGTGGACACATCTTATAGATGCTTCTTCCTCCATTTTCATTTTTAGGCTTCCTCTCTCCTCATTCTCTGTTCCTCATTTTTTAGCTCTGACTTAACCTCTTTCTGTATGCCTATCCTCCTCTTTGTCTTTTCCCTTGATACACAACACTTTTTGTAGGATCCTGTTGTTGATGCTACTTTGACCAGCTCAACCTTTGTTTCCTGTGCTTCTTTGCTCAGTATCCAGACCCAAAAGGTCCCTACTTAGTAACTCTCTCTGTTACTTCAATTTCATACATTTCTTTTTCATCAATGAACATCATTCCTCCATCTTTACCTATCTGGCCAAACTCTGATCATGTGGAATTCTTGATAAGTTCCTATTGTCCTTCCATTATGTCTGTCTATCAACAAAGGAGGTGGATCTTTCATTATTGGTTCACCTGTCACTCCTTTTCTTCTGGCCATCCTACTGGTAACCACCTTTCTGATTGTTAATCCATAGTTTGCCAGTCTTTATCATTGTTGGTTATTGGAAAACCTTGTCCATTGCATTTCACCTTTTCCAGTACCACAGGTTGTTTTTCCCTATCTCCATTCTGTTCCTTTTCTTCTTTTTCCTCTAACCTCCTCATTCAACTTCTGATGCCAGATTGAGACCTTTGATTATGCACACTCTCATATGTGCCCCATTCTAGCCATCTGCTTCTTACTCTGTGTGCAGTCTTTCTTCCTGGACTAGTTTCCTTCTCCTTGTCTGCCATCACTAACATCAAATGTCTATACTATTAATGCTTTTCAGACTCTTTTACAGTTTTTATATACTCCTCAGAACAAATCTTTTCTTCCCAAATCTTCCAGCCATTTTGGAAGGAAACCATACTTTCCTGTCTACCTACCTTCTGTTTCTCATCTGTATGATCATTTGGATCCCAGTTGGCTCTTGTTTTCCAGTTCAGGCTGTTTGGTGTTGCTTATCAGAAACTTTTGGGTCATTCCATGTCAAATCATCCAGATTTTGGAAAATTTTCCAGGTGACCCCTTCAGAATGCCTTGAAAAAATTCACATGTGCTCATCTACCCATATAATGAAAAATTACTAAAGATTAGATCAATATCTCTAATAGTTTCTGATTTACAGCCCTGTAAAATTTAATTAATTTTCCTTTATTTTTGGTGAATTCATTTATGGGCAACTTTGGTTGCTTAAAGCTGCAAGAGTAATGGTGATAGAAGGCTGACATTTGCTACACTGACTGAATTAATCCCACATAATTCAAAAATGGTCTCAAACCAAGTTTATCTCTCTTAGGATTTGCACAGTGAGGCTGTAAAATCACCTGAAAACCCAAAATCGTAAAAAAAATTGGTTTATTTAATAAGCCATAGCTCCAAGACTTAATATGATACAAAGCTGAATTTTCTTTTTATATTTTATATTTTTTTTTTTTTTTTTCCTTTTCCAGAATGCACTCACTGAAAGTCAAGACAAGGCATTACGAAGAATTGGTGAACTTCGAGAACAGTGTCAGCTAGAACAACAAGCCAAAGCTCATCTTGAACAGAACCTCCGTCTCATTTTAGAAGAAAAGGAAGATATGATCAAAGTTATGGAGATCAGAATGCACTCACTGAAAGTCAAGACAAGGCATTACGAAGAATTGGTGAACTTCGAGAACAGTGTCAGCTAGAACAACAAGCCAAAGCTCATCTTGAACAGAACCTCCGTCTCATTTTAGAAGAAAAGGAAGATATGATCAAAGTTATGGAGATGAAGGTAGATATAAAAACAAAATTTGGTAGAAACCTTTGTGAAGAACTACAGTATATTTAAAAGCACTTTGATTTATAAAATTTGAAATAGATTATTGGAAAATGTATGTATTGTAAATTTTGTGTATGTTTTGCTCTATTACAAAATTAAAAATCGACAAACCTGATTTACTGTACACTGCAGAAACTAGTTTTTCTGTTTTTTTTTATACATGTGAAGCAGACCCAATTTAGTGCTTTATAAAGTAACTCAAATTGTTATATCCTTTTGCATGAAATTTAATATGCAGGTTATATTATGTAAAACACATTTTTATAATTTCTGGGACCTTTAATTTTGTACCCAAAGCTTTTAAATTTAGATGTTTTATGATACTAATATAACTAATTTTCTGTCATTGTCTTCACTGAGAAATAAACTTAAATGTATTATAATATAGTACCAATTGGGCAATTTCCTTTAAAAATAATTATTCATAAATAAAAATCCATCCACATTTTGGTATGAATGTACTAGTTTATATAGACACATGAATGGGGTTTATGTGTAAAGTTATGTAATTTTGAAGAACACATTTATGATCACAATGGGAAGTGCAATTTAACACAAATATGAGTATGCTAAGATATATGTTAAATGTATCTGGATAACCTCATGGCTTATAAAGTTCTTGTCATTTTAGCACTGGTGGGCAATTTCTTGCAATTTGTTTATTAAAATGTCAGCTACATTAATATTAATATGCAGGTTTCAAATTCATAGTTAATTATGTGTATGTGTGTAGACTCTTTGATCTGACAAGGAGCAAAAACTAATATTAATAATAAAGCTGACATATAGACATTTGTCACACATATCTGGATACCAGAACCCACAAAGTTCTTTATAATTACTGGGGCTACTCAAGCACCTGTTGTTAAGGTGCTCAGCAGAAAAGGTTTTATGCATTTCGTTTGAAGGGTTGCATGATGAAGATTTCAAAAAATACATGTGCAAAATGTTCCTGAGATAAATGAGGGAGTATTAAGGGCTCTGGAATAACACTATATGGACAAACAAAGACTATTTTGTTTGTGATGGAACTATTAAAATTCATAAAACTCACTAGTGAGCAAACCCTTGATCTGCATTGGCTCAGTAATACTACCCATCAATTTGAATATAAATGTATGGTATGGTATATGGAACAAACAACTACTTGTACCTGAATTGTACATCATATTCTCTCACTACAGGCTCAATCATAGGGGCTGACCTTAACCATTTTGTGCTTGTTATAGTTTTTATATTGTAACCTTTATTATAGTATGTGTATCTTTATTAAAAAAATTTCAGGTTATTACTAAACATTAAAGGGCTTTTATATGCAAAATATTAAATTTTTTAAATAACTGTTTGGTTGGGCAATTTTTTTTTTTTTGCATGTCGGATAATCAACATTTAAAAAGCAATTTTGATTTTAAGATTTGATTTTAGGAAATTGTCAAATCTCACATGCAAAATCTCTGTATCCTCCTGATAACTTCTAATTATCAAATTTTTTTTATAAAAAATATTTTATCTGTTATTTTCACTTTTATATTTCTGTGTGGGTTTGGTTGATTTGACTGATCTTGTAACCACCATAAAAAATTAGGAAACAGATATAACTAACTCTTGTCATTTTAGAATTACTACAGACTATAACACAAAAACATGCATGTTTAGTCTAAATAGCTTACATCTTATAAAATTACAGTCCTGTATATATATTTTTTATTTTATTGACCTTTTCAGCTATGATGTCTGACTAATATTACAGAAATGTCAATGAAATGGTGCATCTGCACTCATGGTACCATATCCAGTACTATAAAACTAGCCTTTAGAAAGTGTCCTGTTTTGGCTTTGTTCTAGTGGAGTAGAATTTTAATAATACAGGCATATTTTGGTTATATTACCTTACATATTTATGCATACTATTATTACTTACAAATAAGTTCTTAAATTTCAATTATTTTTCTTAACAGTAAATAAATAAATATAGAAAACAACAATCTCTACTGATTGTAATCATAATGACGTTTGTACTTGCATGCAGTACCTTGCGTGCTAAGTTTTGCCGAGTTTCACACTTGGAGGATGTAAAACAAAATTTATTTTTTAGGTGTTTGGTATGCATCCTGAAATTACAAAAAGTTATAAATTACCAGTATCACAAACTTTCACCGTAATTTATCAGACTTACTAATCAAACTGTATTTGGGTCTAAAAATAGCTTTTTTGAACATTTTCACTTATCCTTTTCTTCTAAGATTGGAATCAAAAGAATTAAACTTGGGGAACTTTCCACCTTCAAGAGGCTGAAAAACCATATGGGGGATATTCTGAGTTTTTTATTAGTTATAAACATATGAAAGAGTGAAGTGGGTGTATGTAAGCAAGTATTTTTAGAAATGGAAGAGGTGACAGGCCACTGTTTTTAATTCATTAAATATAGTGATGTTTCAGCAAATTGAAAAGATAGGATGTTTTTATTTTACATTCTATATTGCCGGTATCAGTAATTTGAATTTGTAATTCTTAAAAAAAAAAACACAGACTTTGTATTGCGATATCACAAACTTCTAATTTAAACCAAAGCTACATTCAGCATAATGCATGAAAATTGATATTTAGAATGGTTTTATTTTAATATTTACTTTTAAATTATGATATTAACTAATGTTAAATTATAATCTACAATTTGATATCAAACTTTCTGACATAAATTCATAAAATAGTCAAACAATAAAATTTGTCTACAAATGTATTGATATGCTCTTTGACCCCAACCAGAAAAAAAATCATAATAATAGGGTTAAGGAAAACCAACACCCTATGTGACTGCAATAAGTAGTGTTGGAGGCTCTAGGTACTTGCTCATTCCTGTTTTGAATATTGTGCAATTAAACATGCTGGTGCACCACCACATTTTGATGGAACTGTTCATAAGTTGCTAGATCACACTTTTGCATGGCATTTGAATTTTCTTATCTTTCACTTCAGATTTTTTTTCTTTGGCTTAATGGGATAAGTGAAGGAATGTGTTTATGAAACTGTACTTGGTGATGATAGTGGCATAGAGCAATATATTGAAGTTGTACATACTGGAGTTAATGGTGAACTATCAGAAATTGTACATGTCAGATACATCCAAGACTACATTATTACCAATGGGCAGCACTTTAAATATAGATTTTGAATGTTTGCCAGCATGTTGTAATACTTTTAGGATGTTTACCTCAACTGCATTTATGCTTATAATTGCTACCATAGTGAACTGATTTTGGTTGAAAATGTTTCTGTTGTAATTTTACACATCTTTGCATTTGACATTTTTGGTGTATGATGCATATAAACTCTCTTGCTTGTACTCTTGTCATGAAGTTTTAGTGAGTTATGTTCAGAATTTACTTCTCATTCGTAGCTTGTGTAAATCTGTCTACTGCCACATATACAAAGATTTGTGAATTTTTGTAGCAGGACATTCAAAATGTTGCACGTAGAATGCTTGTATCCTATGACAACAACTGCAGTTGCCTACATAAATATCATGAAGTCAAACAGTTGAAGGGTTACACTACTATGTTTTCATGATATATGAATAAATCTGAAATGAAAATGCAAGTAGTAAACCACATTTGAATACTATATACTTTTAAGTTCTTAAACAACATCCTAAATTTCCCATGGTGTAAGAATTGTGACTTTTTTTTCTGTAGATACACCCTCTTTGATAACTTTTTTATCACCCCTCTAAGAAGTGTGAAATTTAATGTAAATTACTCATTATAATGTTATCTCTTTGGTAAAGCATAGTTTTCATAGTTTTTTAATCTAATTTAGTTACATATCAATAGAATAAAAAATCATACCTTTCTTGCCATACCCACCTTTCACATTTTCTCTTTCAGAAATTGTCAATAGTTCTCCTTGATGTTAAGATTTGCTTGTGCTGGTTTATACCTTTTCCTCCCTTCCTTGTTAAATGACACACAGAAATTAGTGTTTAGACATCATTTGTTACTCCTTAATATATCCACATATAATGTTATTTATATTTAATTCATCACTGCTTCATGTATTCGTAGAAGTTGATGACTGATCATATTTACTTATTCCACATATACAAACATAGATGTTAATGTTCAATTATAGTTAGTTATTCCTTAACCCTATCACAACAGGCTAATGTATTTTACACAACCTGCTAACCACCAATAACCATGGCAGTATATGTACTATAACTGAAAATACTTAAGGTATGTTCATAAAATTAGGCAAGCTTTCAGTATTAAGTCTTCTTTAGACAAGAAAATCAAAATTTTTTAGTTGTTTTTTCTAAAACTTTGTTTGGTGTCAGAGGGTTAACTGTGAAAATTTTCAAATTCCATTTGCATAGTCCTTCAAACCTCCTAAATAAATGTCAAATGTGTTTTGTTGTTTTGCAAAAAAAACTTTAACTTTTATCTGTTAATTTCTATACTATGACTATACAGGCTTGGTCAATTTGACTGACCTTGTAATCACCATATGAAAATGAATTAATCTAAATATTTTTTTCTGAAATGACTGTAAATTGTAACAGGAAATCACAACTGTTTATCCTAAATAGCTTAAAGCTTGTAACATGATACATTTAATTATACATTATTGTAATATTTTTTGAAATGTCTAGCTAATAATCCTTGGTTTGAAATCACAAATGTGGAGCTTGCATTACTCTATAAGTTACATAATACACATGCTACTCATACACACACACACACACACACACACACACCTTTTTTGCTGTCAACTGTGGATGAAACAACTTAACCCTATTTTTTTGTACTAATGTTACAACCATGCTTAGTTTTATTTAATTATATAATGCACCTAAAAATACAGAATAACATATAAAAGGAATGTCCTAAACTATCATAATTTTTCTAGCTTTCTAACTATGCAAGAATGTGAAAAGAACCATTTAAATTTTTGCTAAGCTTCTCATTGTGATTTGTCCGAGAATAATTTTGAAATTGCATGATAAAATAGACAATGCTCTGTGTAGAAAGTAATGTTATATAACACATGATTTGATAGATTAAAACTTTGGTTTTCTATTGGTTATAATATGAAACATAAGTGATAATTATTGGCAATCTGTGAAAGGGAGAATGTGACAGTTGGGTCTGATTTTCTAGTTTCTAGTTCTGTAAACAAATTAGATTGAAGACTATAGAATTTATGTTTTACCTGAATAATATCTGTATTATAATAAGTAATTTACATTTTTTCAGAAGGGTGGTAAATAAATTACAAAAGTGGGAATGCCTAGAGAGCAAATATCACAGTAGATATTGAGGATTTTCTTGAAAAATTTCCATATAAAATTAACAACTTGAAACTTGACAGATATTAAAATTTGATTTATTAATTATATTTGATGCTTGCTTATTGTTGGAAGGCAACTGTAATTTGATCATTTGTAGGGATGGGAGTTTATTCAAGGCTTGTGGCATGTGTGTACAGAATATTCTGTAGCACTTCCACATAAGATAACTCTTTAATGGGGGAATAGAAGTATTTATCTGAAACACAAAGGTGAGGAAAATGTTAACTACCTAATTCAATTGTTATTAATAATCACTAATAACAGAACACAAGTAAAATTCTGAGGTTTTATAATGAAAGTATTCTCACCTTCTATTTATAAAAGTGGTAATTTCATTTGGATATAACATTTATTGATCATAATAGGTAAGTTAAATTGAAATACATTTATGGTTTGTAGATTAACATAAGAGTGGATCAGTGATGAAAATAAAGAACTATCTTAATGTGCTACATTAGTATTATGAATGCTGGTTAGATGTTGTTGTGTTAAAACTAATGTACTTCTATTAAAATTATACTTTCATTTTTATAAAGTGTTGCATTTTATTTGAAAAATAAACATATTCAGATATTTTCTTATTTAACCTAAAATTGGGTAAACATCTCCAAAATGAGTTCAGATTTATTCAAAGAAGAAAAGAAATGTTGGTTGATTTAGTTACTTGATTATAAAATACTCTCATTGTGCTGAGACTGTAGTGATTATTTCAGATCAAACTTTTAAAAGAAGGAGATAACCTAGAAGCTTTTGAAACAAATCAAACTGAACAATCCACTATGAACCTTGAGCTCTGTACTGAAAGCCCAGAAAAAATGCCAACTGTTGAACAACCAATTACAAGACCAAAAGAAGCTCCAGAACTACAGATAATAAAAGAAAAGGTGTGTTGACATATTTATTAATTTTTTTTATCATCCCGATCTACATCAGACAGGATAGAATTTGTTTGGTATCAGCAGAAATAAGGTGAAATAAGCATCTTAGATCTTTTTATTTCTTTTTTATTAATAAAACTTTTACTGTTAAATTGATTTACTCTGACAAGCTGCAACAAACAACATAACTTGTGTATGAATTAAATATAAATGGTTCAGAAGTGATCTGAATGAATGGAATTAAAACAAGTAATACATTTTGTCAGCCTCTGATAGGTGCCATTCCCACCTTCAATTATTGCCTATATGTGGATGTTGCATATGCATGTTTGTAATAATTAGAAAGAGCTCATTGTACACTATAGTCTAACAATGACAGTACTTTCAAACCAACTTCAAAATAATCAGAGTACATGTAACTGACTGCCATATTGTTAGCTGCTTAATTGACTGTAGCACTTATGTTTGTTTCTTATCTAAATATCTTATAGTTAGAGGTATAGTTAAACTGTATTTAGGACATCCTTTTATATTTTAGCTAATTATGTTTTAAAATCCTTAATTGAAGTCTTTAATTTTTTTTAAAATATACATTATACTTTGCATAAGTTCTTAATGGTTATGATGCTATGTAATGCATGAAAAGTTTTCAGAAGAATTATACATACCTTCCTGAGACACTGTGATATTCAAGAGCACCATTGACCTGTATAAAGATGAATAAGTGGTAAAGAACAATAAAGAAAAATAAAATATTAAACATTAACTATGTGTGAAAAGGAAAAGACATGAAATTATGAATTTAATCAAAAAACATCTGTAAAATGTGTTTTTTTTGTATTTCTTAATTTTATTGGTTTGATTACATTGTACATTGATGATAACAGATAGTTACTGATAGGTTGAGAAAATGAAAAAATATAAACATTTACCTCAAAAAATTTCTGGTATTCTTTTTAGAAGGCTGTAGAGATTATGCAAATGAAATATGAAAACTATAAAATGAAGAATAATATTTTTATACTCAAAACAAAAATCACTTTGCACTCAAACTATTTTAACAGTTCAAGTGTAACTAATTTCTGTGAATGAATAACATTTTTATTATAAAAACATAGTTAAAATATTATTCTTTGAGTGCAAAATACTTATAAACTTAACAAAATCATATTAAGTTTTGTGAAGAACACACCGAGTTACTGTATTTTTGTTGTATAAATGTCCTTCCCTTACCATGTGGGTGGTTATCACATCTATTCATGCTTCAAGGTGTAAGAAGAAGGATGATATGATTAGTTTCTTCATTACAATATTTAGGATATCATAAAAGTTATTTTGTTCCATTGTTTTTCAAGAGCAAAGCTACATATTAGGCTATCTGCACCTTGCCCACCACAGGTATCTGACTTCACATTTTAGCATCGTAAGTCCTGAAGTGTGTGGTTGAACCATGAGAGGGCATTTGATAATTATAAAATCATTTTGGAAGTTACTTGTTAGGATATTTCAATGTAAAAAGTAGAATTTATACTTCTGCAAATTTTAGAAATTTGCAAGATAACAATGAAAACAAAAAGCTAGTTGTTGTTTTTAAAGATACTTTTGATACAAGTAAAGTAAAAAACACATATCTGTATGTTTTTTATTTGGTCTTTTTATGGTGAAGAATAAAAGACTGGAGATATTGTTGATGAAGTGCAAAGATACTATCAAAAGCAACAAGGAAAGAATTGTACAGCTGCAAAAAGAAACAGAGATGCTATCTAATCAGGTTGAAGAAAAAACTAAGGAACTGCAACATGTTCAGGTATGTATCCTTGTAATTTTCATGCCCTGTGCAGTAAAGGACTTTATTTACATTTGGATGACACAAATTTTATGATTACTTTATAAGGGAACTGGAGCAACTGTTTCTTAGTAACACTTGAAATGTTATGCTATATAAGATTAGATTAGGTAAGAAAAAGAAAAAAACTAAAAATAAATTTTTCCTGAAGTACACTTGTAACCCTTGCATTACACAATTCGATAAGGTAACATAAACTACACATTTGCCAAATGATTTAAAACTTGATTGTTGGGACTATTAGTTAGACAAGGTTCAGATGGCAAAAAAACACAAGTAGAAACATATATACATATACAAGATTTAAGCTATTTAGGATAAACAGTTTAGTTTTATGCTATGATTTGAAGTCATTTCTACAAAGAAAAAAGGGTAATTTAGATTTATTTTGTAATTTCTATGATTGTTACAAGGTCAATTAAATTGGCCAAACTTGTATAAAGCTAGGGTACAGAAAATAATAGATGAAATATAAAGTCTAAAAAAAATCATTTGAAGTATATTTTTAGATATTATGCAGTTGAAATTCTACAGTTTTGAATTTAAGAGGAGTGTTTATAATTGTAACATGAAAATCACTTCCAACTTGGAGCAGTCAACACTTTTATTCCTTAATTGTATGGAAAAAGATTTTTAGTGAAAGTACTGAATCAAAAATTCTTATTGTTTTTTTATTACAAAAGCTTTGTAATGTTTACTGAATCTTGCCAAATATTATGATGCTGTGTTAAATGCTTTCAGTTATAGTACATGTATAATTTCATGGTTACGTGGTGGCTACAAGGTTATACAAGGTACAGAAACCCTTTACAAAAGTGTTAACTGAAATGTTCACTGCATAATTTGTTCCCTGCATCTAGATTCCTTTTGTTTTTCTTATGCTTTTATACTCTTCAATTCAATAGGATTTTGTACGTAGTACAGTTTACAGATAATACACACTTGTAATTTCTTTTGAAGTTTTGGTGGTTTAACTGTAGATAAGAAATAATTAAGCATTTTTCTGCTAGTAATTGGGGTTGTAAAAGGTTAACTAATTATATATATAATAAATAACATTTGTGTAATCCTGGGCATCCAGTAAACACAGTTTCCTTTGTCATTTGATTTTAACAATACATTATGAAATCCATTGTACTTGCACATCTTGTAACAACTGATAATAATAGAGCATTAAGGGATGTGTGAAATCTCAAGACATTAAAAATGAAGAAATTCAA
Source organism: Tachypleus tridentatus (assembly GCF_004210375.1). NCBI lineage: Eukaryota > Metazoa > Arthropoda > Merostomata > Xiphosura > Limulidae > Tachypleus > Tachypleus tridentatus. The sequence continues at coordinate 83,571,665 of NC_134830.1, forward strand.
TATAACTTTAGTTGAAATAAACTATTTATTTAACTTATTAAAGTATTCTGTGAACAGGAAAAAGAAGCAGAGATACAAGCAAGACTCAGAGAGGAATTACAAGAAATGTCTGAAATGATAGAAAAATTAAAAAAGCAGCAGGAAGAATCATCTATGGCTATGGCAGAGACAAAACGAAACATGCATGAAGAACTTGAGCAGAGAGACCAGCAGTTAAGAGATTCAAAGATAGAAAGAAAAACTCTGATTCAACAGAAAAATGTATTAGAAAAAGAAGGTAATACCAAAATATATTTTGTTGCATAATTTTGAACAAATTCTTTGTTTAAAAACATACACTGGAGAAAATTAACACTACAGTATCACATGCAAATAAGTTTATTATAACTTTTGCATAGTCACTCTCAGGTGACTAATGGTGGTTTTTGTACTTACCTGTTAGTCTTCCTGGTGAGTTATGATTATTACAGTTACACTACAGATAGTCCTTTACAACTTGAATTACTGTAGTTTTTCTCTTGACTTTGTAGACTAGATGTAAACATTGGTTTTATGCTGTATATTTATTTTTTTTAACTTTGTTTTGTTTTACCTTAATTTCCTTTTATGAATTTTAATTTTACTGAATTTACTTTTCCCTTTTTACTGGACGTTTGGCGCAGATGGCCTAGCTGCTTTGTGCCATAAAACACTAAATCAACCAACCAACTTCTGCGTAATTAGCATCAACGCTAAGAAATGCAAGGAATTTCAAGGAAAATAAAATAATTGTAAAATATCTAGTATTTCAGAAAGCAGAACTGATTATAAATCACCAGAACACTGATGACTTAAAACAGAATAATTAGAAACAAGAAAGTGTACTATTTATTGGTATTCAGAAAAGTTTTAAATGCATATTAAACATGAAAATTGTTAAGAAAGATACTTTTTTTATTCAAACTTGGAAAAGTGAAGTAAAACTCTCAAAGAAGGTAAAGTACAATATTTTGTAGAATTATAAAATACTGATTTTGAACATATTTTATGTAGGATTACTTATCTGTATATGAAGCACTATCCCATATACTACACATTTAATAACTGCATAAGAATGTGTTGTTTTATTTGCATTAGTAAGACTGTGTTAATTATCTTGCTTAATTCTTTACCAATGCTGCATTTTTATGATTTGGAGTGTGACCTATTATCAGGCAGATGCTAGATTTCTGACATATTTTAAGTTGATAATCTGTCGAGTACATGTCATTATGACTGTACCATAATGGAAGTTTTCTGTTTTTTTAACATTTATTTCCAATTTCAAGCTTATTTTTTATGTTTATGAAGATATTTATAAAACTCCAAATGTACATGCAATTACTGTTTTATAATAAAAGTGTATTTTGAACCTGGGGCGGGTGTATTTTAGTAGCTTGAAAATAAAGGTTTTGAAAATTTATCTTTTATGGAGAAAAAAGTTTTAATTTAGTAGACTTTGATACTGAAATTTGACACTGCAAGTGTCTTTATGTGAGTGTATGTATATGTAATCAATATACATCCATCATTTTGACCTTTCTGTATGAACTAATAAAGAATGATTGACTTTTCTTTCCTAAATATGTTCTTATTTTACAGATACTACAGCTGTTATTCAAATCTGTCTTTGCCAAACTGTTCACATCCTTTTCCAAAAAAAGTTAATTATTGTGTATTAAAAGATTTTATAGTGTACTGCAGGGGTATTTTTCTGTGTGTTTGCACTCACAAAAAAACTTCTAATATACCTTTATAGTTTTTACCTTTGCATTGCTAATAATACAGAAAAGTTAAACTTTGAATTTATAAAGATGCAGTGTGCTTACTCCAAAATTTGTTTCTTATATATCAGTGTCATTGTGTTGATTTTATTTAATCATAAAAGTTTCTATTCCCAGTGATGGGAGAAGTTTTGAGTTAATCTATCAATTTAAATTATTTCACAGACTTTAAAAAGGTTGTATTGTACTCTTGGTTTCACTCAATGTAAGAAAGTAATCGTTCAGCATTTCAGTCATGCTCCACTCAACAATAACATATAGTAAATCTACATTTTTATTTGTTATATCACATTTTAAAATGTATATAATAGTGTGAGTAATTCCTAATACGTTAGTGCCCAATATCCAAAATAAAATTTGGTTTCAACATTATTTATGCTTGTTCTGTAATTTTAAAATGCTGTGCAGACATGATTACCATAAATGGGAAGCAGATGAACACTTGGCAAGACACCATGGGTTCACAATATGTGCAAGATAAATATTTCTATGTTTTTATGGCAACAGTTTATATACATAAACTTGCCTGATTTATCAATTTTGCTATTTCTTCCTCAATCTAATTTTTGCTCCACATATCATACTTATTGCACTGCCATTTTCCAAGCTTCTTAAACATACAGTCTGGAGTATTCTTGTTGAATTTATCAACCTGGCTGATATCAGTCATTTCCTTGATTTCTGATTGAAATTCTATTATGTATTTCTGCCCATACAATTTTCCTTTCTTTGGACATTTAATCCAGCAGATGAAGGATTGTTGGGCAACTACATAGTTCTCGGGAACTTCATAATGGTAATCAGTCTGTGTTTTGGCATCTTTCAAAGTTCTCTTGATAGCTGTATTTTTAGAGCTTTCTGAATTGCATTGAAAATCATGTTTTAAGATAGCATCCTGATGTCAAGAACTTCTTCCTCAGAAATAGATGCCACTTCTTTTGCCACGACTGTCACTTACTTATATATCCCTGAGTTTTAAAATTAGTGCCTGATATTGTATTTAATGTTATGGGGATCAGTAAGTTCTTCTGTGAGATCGTTTCACCAACATCTGCTGAGGAATGCTTGTGATCCATATCTTCTCTCTTTTCTGCATTCCTTTGGCCTCTTGTTTTCAGAAGGCAATACGTATTTTTATATCTTCTATATATGATCATCTTTGTCTTCAGTAGGAACAGGATCAGATTTAATAATGCACTCACTAGGATTCACATATATGACCAGATTATCACATACTTCTTAATACTCAAATGCTTTTAGACCAAACTCAAGGCAAGAGGAAGACACACCTTTTTCAATGAAAGAGCATCTGTGTTTCATTAACAAGTGTAAATACCACTAATGCCAAAGATATCATGAGCTATCTCCATAAACTTCTTGAATTGCTGTACGAGGCTTTCCACTCTGTAACTGTTCCCTCTCATTCTGTATCAGCTTTATGATAGGATAGGAGAACACCAGGTGATTAAACTATTGCTTGTTATATCACAGTTATCTTCCTATAGCCATGTTTCTGATATGATACCTTAACTTCTCACATAAATATCTGTTCTTATTCAGTGCTGTTCTCTATATGCAAAATTGTTTTTTGCATGTCATAAACTTTGAACTCCTACCTACCCCAAGATCAGTATGCTTCAACTGCATCTTGGGTGCAATTCATTATGCAACAACCCTCCACTAGTAGGAGTGTGACACACTATCCTGGTGCATTTAAATCCCTCAATTCAGTTGAAGCAAACTATCACTTTCATTTGGCAAATTCTTTTTTTATGCTGTCTTCCCATTTTTTCTTTTCCGATTTCATATGAAGAGAAGATATTCTCAGTTTTTTCTACTTCACTTTACATGTTTTAAGTAATAGCTTACCTTTATTATTATTCTTCCTTTTCTATTTTTTTTCACCAAAGTTCATGTTTCAACTTTGAAAATGTTTTAATTAACTCCAACACAATTATCTAGACTTGGGTGGTGTACTTAACTGAGAAATTGTCAATTTGAACACAATTGGAAACTGATCATCATATGAATGAATTGATCTTCATCAGGCTTCGAATTTGGTGGTCCATGTATTTGGATCTGCTGGCTTTGGACAGATTAGTTATTATATTTGATATTAATGTTATTGCTTGCAATAACATAAGTTTAGTTAAATGTGTACCTACTTGTAAATTTTGATTTTTGTTAATGTTTAGTGATATCCTTTTATACAACATTAGTTTAGGTTTACTGTATGTCTGTAATTTTAAGCTTACCTATCAGGTATCTTGCTTGTCAGTGGCTAGGTTTTGAATTCAGAGCTCAACCAATCAACATAAGTTCTCATATATGTATTGTAGTTGTCTCTGTTTTCTCTCTAATTGATACTCTTGTTCCCTGCATTTGTGTTGTGGGTTACAGTAATGGAACTTGCATGTTAATATGACTTCCTCATACACTATCCCTAGACAATTTTCTTTTACAAAGGATGTTATTGTTCTGAGTGTGGTTCCTGTTGGATTGGTTTTCAGTTAGATAGCTTACATTACAGAGACAACTTTGTTATACCAGTTGTTCAAATATAAAGTTCATGGATTGGCCAAACAATTTATCACATTGTTGTGATGTGTTCTGTTCATAGGTGAGGAGGTATAAGATTTCCTCTGGTTCTATTTCCTACCCCCATCAAATTGCTGAGGTTTGGATTGGAGTTGACTTGCTGCTAGTATAATTCTCTTTCCTCTTACCCCTACATGGATGTTGGTTCCCAGTGAATGAAATTTGAATTGTAGTTGAATTACAACAGTTTGGTCCTCATTATAGCCCCCCCCCCATGTGAAGGTCAATTTCCAGCAGATGGACTTTGTATGCAATTGGCTTGCTATGTATAGTCTGTCTCACCCTATCCTCTCTACACCAAGAGGCATATCATTATTATTGTGCTCTATGGGATTGAGATTATAATATTATCTGTTTGGATTGCTAGCCAACAATTGTTCTCTCCATTTTGGATGTACCTCTCCAAATTTCCTCCCACTTCTGTGACATTTCTTTACACACTGCCCAAAAAATATAACTAGTTTAGAACTGCTGTAGTTTCCCATGTACGATCGTATACTGCATGGATTTTTTTTTTAATGGTGTTCTTTTGGATGCTTTTGAAGAGTGCTTCTTTCTTTCTCTTACACCTGTCTCTTCACCTATTCAATGTGGGATTCTAGCTATTAACGTGAGTGAAGGGAAGTTATTATTTACCTATACTGAAACTGTATTTTCAACAGGTATTTATCTCACACTTTTCTTTCTTCCTTCCCACTAAAAATTGGTGCTTCCATTTTCTACCAAAACTCAAAGTGACAGTTTGGCAAAATCAAATATAGGGGGAGTCACATATCAAGAGGATTATCTTGCATGTGAGGTGCAGTGGAACCATGTTTCTCTTTGAGTACATGGGAGTTAAAAGCTTGTAGCATGTAAAAACAATTTTACTCATAGTGGGCATTACTGAATAAGAATAGATATTTATGTGAGAGGGAAGTGAGTACCTATCAAAAATACATTTTCAGTGTTGGATCATTATAATTTTCAGAACTTAAATTTATTTTGCAAAGTGAACATCAAATTCTGATTAACCATCTTTTATTTCTGTATGAATAGATTGTGATCTGGATTTCATGAGAATAAGCCAATAAAATGATAGCCAGATATAACAAAGTGTTCTGATAGCAGGTACAGTAACAGTTAGTCTCCTTTCATGGTATAATACCTGACCATCACAGCATGCCAACTTGTACCTCTATTACCTTAGTGATCTAGTGTCTTCTCTTAGAAGTACATTGGCATGAGTTTCATCTTGAAGTCCATTATGACTAGAGCTTCATTGGAGACTCTCATGGCATTGCATCTGTTTGTCATAGTGGTTAAAATATCCTCTACTGTAAATTGTGATATGTAAAATGTTAATTTTTTGTTACTGTAACTGTGTGTAAATGCAATTATAAGGTATTTAGTAATGTAGGAATAAAATATTAGACTACCTATTAACGAAACAGTTAAGCCTGATACTGTAAACTGTAGTAGCAACAGAGAAATGATTAAAGCATGGATTGAGATGAAGAGAAAAATCTTGCACCTTTGACTGGATCCAGCAAGAATCAGAAAAAATATATTAGAAGGGATAAAGTCAATGAAGAGAGCTATTCAGTGTGTCACCAGAAAGAGTAGTGATCCAAGACTAGTGATTATCAGAAGTTAAACTATTTATTTTTGTAACAAATGTTCAGAAATATTAAAAAGTGCAAGTAAAAAATCAAAAGTATTCCAGTAAAAAAAAAGAAATCCTACTTTTGTAATTTTACCTGTCTTGTAGTTTGATATAAAGGAAGATCCTTAATAAACAAAAAAAAAATTAATGGTATAAACATTTTATGGTATAAACCTATTTGATAATGTCTAACAAGAAGTCCAAATTTTAAGACACTAGTTTTAAAAATTCCAAAAATTAGCATCCAGTCACTGTTTAGGCTGGTTTATGTTCATTTACTTGCACTATACGTTCAGCTCATGTTCAGGTTATTTGAAACATCATTTTAAGTGTTAGAAAGAGTACAATAATAATTTAATTTTATGTTTGAATGTTATTGGTTGAATTGTGCCCAGTGGTTGTTCTGAATATATCTTATTTTTATATATTGTGTTATTGGTTTTTTAAATTATTTATGTACAAGTAGTCTAGTCAACGTATACTGTAACGACTATTATTCACCTGTCCAAATGTTTGCCTGTAAGGTATGATTGAGTGACTTATGGAAAAATTGTATCAGGTGGATCAGACTTGACTTCATGAAATTTTATCTTCAATGATCTTTTTTCCAGTGGAAGAACTAAAGACTGTTATTGCAAAAAATGAACAACAGTATTGGAATGAAGTAAATGAGCTACAGGATCGTCTTAAAGCTACAGAAAAAGTAATGGAAGAAGAAAAACAGAATTTAATGCATGAGCTGTCACGAGGAAAGGCAGCTGCTATTAGTTTAATGAAAGTAAGTTGATAATTTTTTAATCTGAATGTGTCAACTGAAGTTGATTTTTTTAAATATCTTTTAGTTATTCTTTTTCAGTTTGCTTTTATTTTAAAATGTTTAAAAATGTGAAACAAAACAATTCTCCTCCTATATTTGTTGACTTTCATTTTGATAAAATGCTTACCTCATCTCACATAAGATTTTCCTGATCTTATGCTGCCCTGTATATGCACATTTTTTTTACTTGCCGCAAGCTTTGATGTTCCAACCTAAACTCTCAAATTACCATGTGCAAGTGCTGTGTGATACCCCACCTAATGCAACTATCTCTCTCTCTACTGATTGTTCAAACATCACTTCTTGATTTTGCATTTGTAAACTTATGTCCTCCTTTTTCCTCTTATCTTCCTGTTACCACTTTCCATTTTTGTGTTCCCATCTGTCTTCCTACTGTTCATAAACTTCAGTACTATTATCTTTCTTAGCAGTGACTATCCTTTGGACTCCAGGTCAATGGGGCTTCTTGAGTTTGGTTTACAAAACCTTGTTCATTCTTTGCTACTGATTTTTGGGTACTGGAAGTTCTTTCATCAAGCCTTATCCTTTATTTTTTTCTCTCTTGTTCCCACTATTTTCTTCTCTCCAGTGGGTCTTGTTCCTTGGCAGAATTAATCCTAATGGCTGAAGACATAAGTGGATGGGTTTCTCATCTTTCCTAGAATTTTTTTCTCATTTTTTCATGACTTTTTTAGGAATTCAAGGATGTTATTAGTTAATGTCAGTTGGTTTATCAACTTTTCTTAAATTACTATGGGAACTTTTATCACCCTACAGTGCTCTTTTGCCCCAGAATGACTGAAGTGGGCATCTTGAATGCTTAATTTCTCAGTTTACTTTATCCCAACAAGCATCTTAATGCCAGTCTCTTCTGGTCCTTTGGAGTGCTTGAATTGGTTGGTCAACCTGAAAAGGTTTCATCTCAAATTCATTCAATATCTCATTCATTTAGATATTTTTTGTTTCACATTTCTTTAGGTTCCATTTTTCTCCTTTTTGTTTGAGAGTCATCAGGCAATTAGTTTCTCTTGCCCAATGGTAAGTTCTCCCTCTGGTGAGGACTTTGACTTCCATGGAATCCCTTTTCATTATGGGTCATGGTTATTTGGGACATTAACAATGGTCTGTTTGATCATTGGATCCTTGTTCAGGATCTCTTCTCCTCACCCTTTTTTTCCCTTTAATAGTGACCACTCTGTGTGGATTCCTGTACATGGTGAGAGGACCTCCCACATCAGGTATATTGAGCAACAGCTACAGACTGCCCTCAATTGTTTACTGAAGTGGACCACAGCAAACAGTTTTAACTTCTATCTCTCTCCCTAAAACCATTTGCATGCACTTTTGCAGCCAACAGGGTATTAACCCTGATCTTGAACTCTGTATCAGTGAAGTTGTGCTGCCTGAGGTTCCTGAGACAAAGTTCTTGAGGTTCATCTTTGACCATAAGCTGACCTTTATACCACACATTAAGCAGCTATGGGTCAAATGTACAAGAGCATTGAACATCTTCCATGTCCTCTCTTCCATCACTTGTGTAGCAGATTGGTGTTCTGTGCTAAAGATGTATTGTGCTCTTATTCGATTGAAACTCGACTATGGATCACTGGTCTCTATGGCTCTGCCAGGACCTCAGCCTTAAAGATGCTGGATCACATTCATCATCAAAGACTTTGGCTCTGCATTGGGTCTTTCTGCACTTCCCCAGTTCAGAGCTTATACACAGAGTCTCATAAACCTTCTTTGAACTTCTGCCATTTCCAACTGTCCTTACCAAAACATCCCACCTGGGGTTGTGTTTTCCTTTCTCGATGAGCCATACTGTTTCAGAACAGATGCAACTGCCATTGCTCATTTTGGCCTTCGTATCCAGGTGCAGTTGGAGGAATTGGGTCTGTCCTTGGATAACAGTGCTGTGTCCACTGGTCAGCCATCCCACCATGGCTTATTCCAGTCCCCAAATGTGACCTATCTTTAAGTCATCTGAGTAAAGCAGGCACTCCCGATTGGAAATACTGTCTGTTGTATGCTGAACATCTTTTGAACTATCCTTCTATTTCTGTTCATACAGATTGTTGCATAATCAGTCGACTGTGTGTTCTCTGCTATGGTTTGTTGTGGTTCAGTGATTCTGCGCAGAATCCCCTCTGCAGCTTTTGTGTTCACTGCTGAACTTTATGCCACTTCTGTTGCCCTGAATCACACAGAAGGTAAGCAGTACTCAAATTGCACTATTTATACTGCCTCGCTTAGTTTTCTACTGGCTTTGGAATCGCTTCACATTATTCACATCCTGTTCTTGCCGAAATTCAAAATTGACTAGCCCATTTCTCTTTAACATCTACTTCTATCCAGTTTTTCTGGATACTGGGCTGTGTTGGTATTTGTCGGAACGAGCTCACTGACACCACAGCTAAATCTATCTGCTCTGACACTATCGCTGCTGATCCTGTTCCATACATGGACTATGGTCTTGTATTTATCGCTCGACTCTGTGCCAGTTAGCAGTCACCTTGGAGTGAGCAATGTCAAAACAAGATTTTCCAAATAAAACCCTTTTTTGGTTTTTTGGGCTTTGGCCATCTTGCTTCTTTAAGGATTGGAAAGAGTTTTGTCTAGACTACGCATTGGTCACAGTTTTTTAACTCATTGATTTCTTTTGTCTGGGAATGTTGCACCAATGTGTTGTGTGTGTGACACTCCGGTCACAATAAGCCACATTTTACTGTCTTGCCATCTTTATGGCTCTCAATGAGACATTATTTTAAATGTGTTTTGTCCCAAGGTTTTTCTGTAACATTAGACAGTGTTATTGGCAATGGTGACACTGTCCACCTTAGAAATGTTTTTAATTTTTTAAAGGCTATTGGTCTTTTTAATGCTATTTAAGTTTTTTAATTTATACATTAGATCTTTTTTAATGTTATTTCCTTTTAAGAATCAAAGTTCAATTCGAAATAAAAAGTGGCTGTAATGTCAAATAACTTGAAACCAGGACTAGAAAGACCAACTTCAGGTGACTAACAATGGTTTTTGAACTTACCTTTTAGCCTTCTTGGTGAGTTATGATAATTAGAATTATGCTACAGAAAGTCCTTTACAACTTTTATTACTGTAGTTTTTCTTGTACTGCTGTAAACTAGATTAAAAAATTGGATTTAATGCTATTTATGTTTTTTAAATCAAAAATTAAACTTTTTGTTTTACCTTAATCTCTTTTTATGAATTTTATTAATTTTTCTTCAAAATTAACTTTTTACTGGATGTTTGGCACAGATAGCCTAATTACTTTGTGCCATGAAACACCAAATCAACCAACCAACATTCTGAAGTGGGCTTGTTTAGGTAACTTTTGCACTGGTCCCTACAGTACTTGGGGACTTGAGCTAACTTGTGAGAGGAGGTAAGGTATTTGAAGCTAATATTTTCCAACACAGAAAATGCATTTCCTCTACATACTTAGCTCTTCTCATTCATTCTCCTTATTTCCACTGCATCTTTACTGGTATGATCTTAAAATGATCAGTGAAAAATTAGTATAGAAGTAGTCAGCTGTTGCAGGAGGGTGTGTAACTTTCTTATTTTTACAATGTTATCACATGATCATATGCATGCTATACTGCAGCAGTAGCATGTGGAAACATGCAAGTTTAGGTCATCATTAGTTTGAGAATGAGATTTGATAAAGTGACTGTTAATGATCACAATTAGTGGAGGTCAAAATGTTGTCATTTGTTTTCAGTTTTTTTTAAATAAAAGGTTTTAATACCGATATCAGCCATATCAACTATATAGATTATATTATTTTGTATTTTTGATATTCTGTAGTATACTTAAAAACCATAGAAGCCATTTTTATTTAAAATTCTAAACATTTTGCTGTAATTTAGCTTAGCCTATTCTGTTAACCATTGGGCAAGATTTTCTAAGTGACAAGCATTGTAAATTTCTGTCAATATCATGAGTGTAATGTGTGTCAGTGTTTTTTTGCATTGTGTAAAATGTTTTACTACTGTAAAATATTCAGTGACCTGAAACATTCAGGTATGCATAACACTCAGAAAAGAATTTTTAAGGCTGTTACTGCATACCTGCCTTGTGGAAAGTAAATATTTAATGCCACCTTTATTTTTTAGAAAATAATCAGTTGTTTTCTTAAACTCTTAAACTTATGGCAGTTTCATAAGTCAGTTACCCTGTCTTTTTCAGACCTTAAATGTGTGTCTTCTCATTCTATTATCTTTAGAATACAACACAAATGGATCAGAGGTCTTTAGTCTATCAATCATGTGGATAATCCTACAAACTTATTAAAAGCACCCCTTACCCTTTTATTTTAATTGTGTCATGTAATACTTCTATTTTCAGAATCATCCTAGTAACCCTCTTCCTCTGAATCTTCTGTGATGTTAAAATCAGTAAGGAAACCAAAATTCTGTGCAGCTTCATGCTATACAGTAATATTAGGATGATGTATAAAACTGCCTATTTTTATTAATACTGCAAAAAGGCATTCTTTGATGCATTCTGTCCTAGTGACTGTGAGGACCCAAAAAATTGGGTGTCAAATAAATTTAACTACTTTCTCTCTTCATTTTGTATGCATTACCTAAAACCCAGTGGCATTTATATATATACAAGCTAAAGTTCCCATCCCCAGCAATGCGAAAGATCTAAGTTAATCATTCAAATGATATCATAGACTTTGAAAATGTTATTTGTGTTGCACTCAGAACCATAGCTTCAAGATACTTACATTGTTGAGCATTTCAGTCATATTAGGAGCTGGTCAACAACAACACAAATTAAATCTACATTTTATTCTTTAAGTTATGTCACATTTTAAAATGTGAATGATAGCATGAGTAATTTGTAACAATTTAGTGTAGAATATCCTGCTTGTGAAATAAAATTTGGCATCAACATTATTCATGTATGTTTTTCCATCACTTCAGAAGTGAATGGTAATCTTTGTCTGCATGTGCAGCTTTTCAAACACAGTGGGAAACAACTGCTGTAAAGAGGAAACAGGCATATGCTTTAGTAGACACCATGGTTTGCAAAATATACAAGATTAGATAGCTGTTTCTTGTGCTTACTAGTAATTATTTATTACTAGCCCATTATTTCATAACTGGAGTAAAATTGTGAACCTTATTTATGCTTATAATATCCTTACCTCTCTTTTTTATAATGGCTTGTTGTGTAAGGATTAAAGGTAATCCAAACACAGAGATAAGAAAACCACTAATAAGTTCCTATCTAAAGTACCACTTGTGGTATAGAAATGAAGTGTACATGAAGAAAACATAAAGCATAATACAGTTTTTGTAATTTTTCTCTGTACACTTGTTTTTACAACAAAATATCTACCAAGATTTACTACACTGAGTATTTTGTGGCTAACTTGAATTTTTAAGTGATATTCTTAATACTACATATTTGATTTAGTTATGTAAAAATAGATACATTGTGATTCTCTAAGTTTGAGTTAAACTTGCATGTTACTGCTAATACTTTTAATTTTCTAAACTTCTAAAATGTCTCAGTTAAAGATATAATTACTTGTAAAATTAAGAAATCATATTCATTCCCTTTTCAGAATATTCTTTAAAAAAACAAAATTCACTTTTTGTTGTTGCTTTATTATTAGGTTTAATTGTGCAATGAACTAAAGTAGGTCCAGTGATACATTCTATTTTTAAATTTTGTATTAAATTTTATTTTTCCAGCCAGTTTTGACAATTTGAATTTACTTTTAACTCTTTAAGAATGCAAATATATTTGTATGGATATCACCCAGACTGCAAAAAGATTGGTAAAATGTGTGGTTTTTAAAATTAGTTTTTACATATGCTAACAAGATATTTTTAGTGTGTGTTACATATAATAGAGTTGATGTACTTACCACTGTTTAATGGTTTTTTTTCAGGTATGATAAATCCAAAAGCAATCCTCCAGGAATAGACTTACTTTGCACTCAGGACACCATGTTGTTACATATTTTCTACATTGTTTGTCTTGATTAGTACTTGTGCATACATGGTGTACACATTGCTTTTTTTTTCATGTGCCTCAGACAGGAGGCACATGTGCTGGGGAATGTCTTTTCTTAACATTTAAGGGGGAGTAGTTTTTCTAAATTTTGGTTGTCATTCATGGGATTTTATAGTTTGTACCATCTATTTCAAGCAGTTGGCTAGTTACTTTCCCACTGAAGTTTTTTAGAGCTAATACATTGTTTTCTGTTTTTATAAATTATATGGATTTATTATAACAATTCCAGTCATGTGAAAAAAAAGTTTTTTGTTCCATTTTACAGATTTCCTTATGCATTCCACTGTAGTTGTTTGCAGGTCTGCTTTGTCAATTTAATGGTTCATTAGTTTTATGACTAATTTTGTCACTGTTTTCCATATTTCCTCTATGAAAAGTAGTGTGCATGTACACATCACATTTTTCATACTATCTAAGTGCCAATATACTTACACATTTCTTTTTGTCACTTTCACCATGCAACAATTTTTGCTCAAAACTTTGGAAATGTTTCATATTTTTTCACTGTTCCAAAAGATCCAGTTTTCTTTTTATGTAAATAACATAAATTAAAGTTTGTATAAAAGTTATCTGTATAAAAAAGATAGTTCTTATCTTCAGATGGTGTTATAAATTTCTTTACAACTGCTCCAGAGGAACCATAGTATGTATTATTATATCCAACATAATTTTATACCAAACTAATGTCTTTTTGATGGTTTATACTGTTTGAAAGATTGCCAACCTTTGAACTGCAATAAAGCCTCATGTGTAACAAGTTTTTGAAAAGGATTGAAAAACATTGAAAATTTGTTTTTATGATTAATACATACATCTCTAATTTTCTCTGCAAAGAGACTCTCAACCACTCATTCATTTTTGCATGATCACTTATTGATGAGTCTTGTACTTAGAGTTAAAGAAGATTGATTTCAATAAAGTTTTACTAGTTCAAATGAATAACAAGTAATTTTAAAATAAGCATATAAGTTGTATATTAAATAAGCTAGTGTTTTGTTGTTGTTTTTTTTCCTTATTTAGGAAGAGTTGGAAAAGAAAATATCTACTGTGGAAGAAGAATGGATGAAAAAAATTGAGAATCTCAGGGCAGATTACCACAGAACTCTTGAAGAAAAGGTACATTGAAAAACACTTTTCTCTTTATTTGCTTTTATCTTATATTCTACATTCAGAAATTTTCATCTAATGATATGTTACTAATTCAGCAGCAGTTTTCTGTAGTTATTGGAATGAACTGAAATATTTTATATCTTATTTTTGATCTGTTTGTTCAAATTATTGCAGATAAATTATCAAATGGTAAATACAATACATTACTTGAAGGATCAGTTTCTTAATTTGATGAAGTACATAAAATATAATTTAGAATTATTATATAAATCTTTGTAGAGTAATGTATATTTCTATTTTAAAAATTTGGAAATATGAGTTTTTAATTTCAAAAGTTAATATTTTGCAAGAAAGTTTTTTTTAAGCAGTTATTTCTTGTATACTTGTGCAATGATCTTGAAATTAGTACAGGTAAGTATTTCATAACACTGCCTCAATGAGCATTAAAATTACTTAAAAACATTTGATATAATTTGACCAGTGTTTCACACACTCAATATATTTATAATAATTGTGGAAACAGTGAGTAAAATGTATATTAAATGCAAAGTTTCCTCTATTACTAGCAGTGGTAGATTAAATTGAGGGGCTTTACTTCAACCAGTCATCTAATAACACACCAACAGTATGCATGTAAAAGTGTTGGCATTATCATTTGTTTTGTTTTTCAACTGTAGTGTGGTGAATACACCTAGGTCACAAATTTCACATTACACATGTAGAAATCAAAGTTTTAGATATTGAAAGCTACTTTTGCATGTGACAAGTTAAACAAAATATTATTTATCAGTGGGATCTGTATGAAAACTCAAGATAGTATGTGAATCTGGTATTCTCTGTAGTTGGAAGCATTGAAGATGAAAAACCCACTCTTCAGAAGTGATGTTTATTATCTTGGTATATGCTGTTTATCTGATACACAATAATTCATTAGACATTTTGCCAGTGACCTAGCTTTTTAAGTACAGATGTTGAATATTAACTAAAACACTAGGATGAATCTTAGGAAAAAAAAGGGTATCAGTAGATGTATAGCTGCTCAGAAATGTCTTTTTAGACTGAATCCTTAAATAATGGAACATGCAAAGCTGGAGGAAGGAGATCTTTACAAATTGTTTGGCAAAAAAATCAAGAAGGCTTGATGGGAAGTTGAAGTTAAAGAAATTGAAACGAAATAACCTTCACAGCAGTAGGCAAACAATAATTTATAAACATAAGGAAAAGTTTTACTGATGATAGACCATGCTACATGATTTGACAGAATATTGGTCTACTTAAGAATACAAACCAGTGCTCTGTTGAAACGTAATGTGTTTCATCATCATTAAAATTTTTCCTTATGTTTATAAATCATCGTTTGCCTACTTCTTATAAAATTAGCATAATGTGCTTCCTAACTGAAGTAATTTTTCATAGATTTGAATTATAAATCTAAGTCAAATAATATAATTGTTAAAAAAAAGCATAAAAACAAACCAAAGGTTACAGAAT
This sequence comes from Tachypleus tridentatus, assembly GCF_004210375.1. NCBI lineage: Eukaryota > Metazoa > Arthropoda > Merostomata > Xiphosura > Limulidae > Tachypleus > Tachypleus tridentatus. The sequence continues at coordinate 83,587,185 of NC_134830.1, forward strand.
ATAAAAAAAGAATGACTTGAATGTCTCATATTATTATTTATTTAAAAAAATTGACGTACCTTGGAATGCTAGGAATAGCAATAATACATTCTAAAATTGGCAGGTGAAATGTATAATGAATGACCAGCAAAAATATAAACTGTACACTCATTTTTCTGATGCCATAAATAATGAAAATATGTTTTAATTAGTATTTATATATTTGAATTACCTCTAAATAAATCAAAGATAAGATTTTACATTTTATTAAACAAAACTAATAATGAACATAGTTTATACTTTTAATGGTAAATAAAAACTTCATTATTCACTGTGCATTTTTAAAAACACTATAGGATCACATTGTATAGTACGTGTATATATATCACAGTTTTGTTATGTTTTATTACTATAATTGATAAACTAACAGAAGAAGACACAGAACAAAGCTTTGTGTTTCAGACTATCACTTTAAATACCAAATTACAAATTACAAGGTTGAAATTAAATACAAGCGTTTCAAATTCAACACAGAATTTAATTAGAGTATATATATACATAAATATTATTGTGTCACAATTGTTATGCTATGAAAACATGGTTAGTTAAATAGTTCTTAATATGGCATATGTTTGACCAACATGCAGTTGTGCATGGGTTGAAAATGAAAATTTGGGTATTATATATTATGTAAACTCCAAATACAACTCTCAAGCGTAAGGTTTCAATTTGTATATTTGTTAATTACTTTTGAAATTATTTTATTCTAAGACTTAAATTAAAAATAGTATGCATATGTATGGAAATGTCACTTAATGAATGGTATCATTTGTTTGGTATCTGTAACTAACAATGAACTGCTCATCATAAAGGATTTAGGAAGCAAAATAAAGTTGACAAGTAGTTACTGACTGTCAGCCATTGAATTCAAGGCTAGTATGTGTATATTTTCCTTAAAATTTTTCCTATTTCATTATTCTAGTTGATTAACTAGCAAAAGATGCATGAAACAGTCTTATGTTTGACTATCACTTTTTAAATACCAAATTACACATAAGGCTGAAATTAAATATAGGAATCTCCAATACAACACAGTATGGGATAGTAATTAAATTTCTAGTAAAATTTTTGATATGGAAATTAAACATTTATTATATTGGCAAATAAAAAATATTCTGAATTTTAAACTTATGAAAGTATTTCTGTTTTAACAACTTTATTTTTTGAAAAATTAACTCTTTACTTACAGAATGATGAGGTTAAAAAAATAGTTGAAGAGAAAGAGTTAGAATTCCAAAAGGAACTTGAAAAAAGAACAGAACAGGTGAAACTAGCTCTTGAAGAGAGAGATATTCAAAAAGTGGCAGCAGTAAGTGAAATGGACAGCCAGAATGATAAACTTCTTGAAGAGGTAGAAGAGATGAAATCTGTAAGTTTGAACATTAAGACAATTAGTTTTAATATATCAGTTTCAACCAGCTTAACTAGACAGTTTCATACTCAATGAAATTGTATATCTTATTAAGGAATAGAATTGAAACTATTCCTTAAATGGATATTCATTGTAGAAATATGCTAGCTGAATATGAATTATCTCATTGTGCATCTGTTTGTTGAAAATGTGTGTATAGCCAGTTTTTAAATGAAGTTATACCATTTGATTTTTGTTGAGAGATCTTTATATCTCATATACGTTAAACATGTAGTGTTTGAATAACATATTTCATGATTAAGGTTCAGATTTGAGTCACCATCACAGAAAGTGGGACTTAACCATGTATGGCTTGATATCAATTTTGGGCATGATTATTTAACTATTGTGACCTGTAAATAATTGGAAATCATTTAATGTTTTTTACACAAAAAATTCTATCTTTAGAAGTTATCAAGAAGTAAAATAAAAAATCTTCTTTCTTTCTTCCATTAACTCTTTCTGGTTACTTTAACTCAGTGTTTGTCAGTCATTGAACTAATCTGTGAGATTTTGACAAACAACAATCTTACAGCATATTTGTACATAAATTGTAATGTTTTTTGCTGTACATGCATTTTAATGGTAAAAAACAATTTATGAAGGAAGCAAGCCATTCCCTGACATTGAAAAATGTTGAAAAACTACTGCTTTAAATCACCTTATAACTACCATGTAACCATCAAGTAACCATAAAAGTATACACAATACAAAATTCAATGTAGTAAATGTAGTTTCACAAAATTTATCAGTTTTAAGTAAAAATTGCAAGTCTTTTGTGCAAACAAAAACAACTGATTTTTTATTTAAGAATTTCTACCAAAGATTTGTCTGCGAATATGTGAAGGCAAATTATGACTTAGACTAACTAGTTTGAAATCAAGTTTATTATCTTGTTAATTAAAAATACTTTTTTAATCATACTGTTGTCGAAATTCACTTGAATAACATTTAAAACCTCCTAAATGAACATCAAGGATTTATTAGTAAAAATTTATATACATGTTTGTGGTACTTTCTCTATCCTAACTGTATATAGACTCTGTTTACTTAATTGATTTTGTAATCAGCAAACAAAAACAAACACAAAAGTCTAACCTCTCAGTGTGAATTCCTATACATGGTGAATGGACCTCCTAGGGAAGGTTTTGTTCTTTCAGTTTACCTCCTCTGGGATCTAAGCATCCACCCACACATTTGCCATATGTGGTGACTCATGAATGGGAGGAGAGGATCCTGATGGTTGAGAGGTCCAACTCTAATGTACCATTTTGGCCTTGAATTCCTGCAGATGGGCAGCCTTGGGGTGGCCCCCTAGGGTCATTCCGTTGGTCCACTTGGGCTAGGATCAACAAAGTACTAGTGTTGGATGTTCTCAACAGATGTTGTGAATGCTGTATCTGATGCTGTTGTTTGGGTATAGTGTTCACGAAACCGTTGCGTTGCTGCAATATCCTTGTTTTGCATTATAGTGCATCCCCTCATAGAACTCCATGGTGGGTGGGGTCAGTGGGCACCGAAATTTTCTTTTTTTCCTATTGATCATCCTAATACAAATTTAAATAAGATAGTGAAAAAACAGTCAATAGGTAAATGACCACATCTTGAAGTCTCTGATCAACAATGTTCAAGATCTGTACCACCAGTTGTACCTCATTTTCTCATCCTACATTCAGAGAAACCTTTAGGGCAAATGTCCCCCTTTTTTATTCAGAAGGGACTAGAGGGACTTGCTGGTTGCTGGCTCTCCAAAGTCAGTAAAGAAGTTTTTCTCTGGAGACATATTGGTTGAAACATCCACATCCCAACACTGAACTCCTCTTGAATTCAAAGACAATTGGGGATATATCTATTGAGGTTACACCTCATGCTACTTTGAATTCATCATGAGGAGTTATTGTTGAGAGGGATTTGAAGAACATCCCCGAATCAGAGATTCTCACTGGTTTTTCCACTCAAGAAGTTTCTGCAGTGAGGCTTATCTCCACTTGCAAAGATGGAATTACTATACCAAACAATATCCTCATTCTGACATTTACGTCACCATGTACACCAGCCATAATAAAGCCAGATTATCTTAATTGCTGGGTAGGCCATACATTCCAAACCCTCTCCAGTGTTTCCAGTGTCAGTGGTTCAATCATTCAAAGACATCATGTTCATTGACATATGCTTGTTATGGTAGCAAGATGCCTATGAGTGTGAAAATTCTTCTCATTGTGTCTGTTGCAATGCCTTTCACCCATCCTACTTTCTTTCTTGTTCTAAATGGTTAGAAGAAATAGAGGTGCAGCATTTGAAAACTATTCATAACATTACTTATCATGAAGCTTGTAAGTTGTTGTTTACAACTTCATCTCGGATGTATGCTGCTGTACTTCATTTCACTACTACAGTGGGAGTGCAGACGGATTTCTCTATGCCTCCAAAATAATCGTTCTCAAAACAAATGAAAAGTCTTTTGACCTCCATGGTTAAAAAAATTGATGAATCATCTTCAACACCCATCTCTGTCTCTTTCATGCATTCCAACAAATCTCAAGATCCACTTCCTTTAATTCTGGGTATGGATACATCTTCTTCTCCCACCTCAAGATGCAAAACGATCATTCCTTCACATCCTCAGTCGTTGGTAACCTCTTCCAATAGCAGACCTGCCCAGTCAACCCAGGGCAGGATCTGTGGAGGTTGATAGACCTCCCTCAAATAAAGACAGTAAAGAAAAAAGACGTGGTCGTAAACAGAATGGTTCTCCACCCAATCCGCCTACACATAAATAAAAGTGGCCACCTTGATGCAATGGAACTGTGAAGGTTTACGTTCTAATCTGGATGACATCAACACATTGATTACTTCCTTCCATCCTATGTCTTTTCTTACAGGAAATATTTCTGAAACCTGCCAATACAGTCACCTTTCAGTGGTGTTTTTTGTACAGAAATGACAGGCTGTGTGATGAAAGGGGGCAATATTGGTTGTTCAGCATGTGCCCACCCTGTCTTTGTCATTTGACACACCCTTGGAGGCCGTAGCCATCCTTGTTTCCTTGTGTGTGTTCTCTCTACCTGTTGCCTGGAGAGACATACGATTAATCAGATCTTGATGCTCTTATTAACAGTTGCTATCTCCCTTTTTAATCATGGGGGACTTTAATGGACATCATACGCTCTGGGGAAGTGCTGATATTAATAGGAGGGGTCACTCCATAGAGCATTATGCTCTATGTTTTTCTATAGTTCTTCTACATATTTTCATGCACCTAGTCATTTACTGCTGTTGATCTCTGAATTTGCTCCCCTTCTTTATACTTCCATTTTTCTTGGAAGGTTGACAATAATCCTCGAGGCAGTGATCATTTTCCTATAATTTTGAGAGAGATTGGTCGTGGTCAGTGCCTCCCAACCCATGTGCTCTGGTGGAAGCTGGATCAAGCAAACTGGGTCCTCTTTCACTGCTTTTGCAGAACTTGATCCTGCCATCATCTGTAAGCCATCAGAAGATGACTGTGTGGTTGCAATAACTGACTGTATTATACAAGCAACTGTTCAATGTATTCCTAAAAGCTCAACATGTTTTCCACAATATCCTCATTCATGATGGAATCTTGCCTGCCACATGGCATGGAAGGCTCAAAAACAGGCCTTGGATACTTTTCATCTCTATTGCTGGGATGGTAAGACATCAGTTCCAGAAGGTCTTGGATTGTGCCAGTTCCAAAGTCATGAGGGACAATAATCGAAAGGTCAGTGGGCAATATAATTCTGTCACCCTCTCGATCTTGCTCTTTGATGGCCAGGAAGTAGCTGACTCCCAGAGCATCGCTGATACTCTAGGTGAAAGCTTTTGCCAGGTATCTAGCACTTCTGCTTCTTTCTCCACCTTCTTAGCCATCAAGACTTGGACAGAGCAGTCACCTCTTTCCTTTTGAGCTGATTGTCTCTGTGACTATAATCGTCCTTTTACACTAGTGGAACTCAAACTGGCCCTTCGTTGGTCTGGCAGTACATTGGTTGGACCTGATGATTTCCACTATGAAATGCTTCACCATCTATCTCATGCTTCTTTTGCTGTTCTTCTGATTGTTTTTAACTGGATCTGGCAGGAGAATGTTTTTCCTAATTCCTGGTGCCTGGCTATTGTCCTACCTTTCTCTAAGCCTGGGAAGGATCCCATGATTCCTTCAAACTACCGTCCACTTTTTTTGACGTACTGTCTCTGCAATACCTTAGAGAGGATGGTTAATGCTCATCTCATTTGATTCCTCGAATCAAACAACCTTCTCTCACTCACCCAGTGTGGCTTCTAATGACACCTCTCCACCATGGACCACCTGATTCGACTTGCACACAGAATCCCCTCTACAGCTTCTCTGTTTACTGCTTAAGTATAAACCATTTCTCTTGCCCTGGATCATATAGAAGCTAAGCAGTACTCAAATTGCACTACTTATACTGACTTGATTAGTTCTTTACTGGTCCTGGAATTGCTTCACGTTAGTTCACGCCCTGTTCTCACTGATATTCAAAACTGACTAGCCCATTTCTCTTTAACATCTACTTCTATCCAGGTTTTCTGGATACCAGACCATATTGGTATTTACAGTAACGAGCTCACCAACACTGCAGCTAAATCTATCTACTCTGATACTATCACTGCTGTGCCTGTTCCATACATGGACTATAGTCCTATATTCAAGGCTCAGTGCTGTGCTCGTTGGCAGTCAACTTGGAGTGAGCAACATGAAAACAAGCTTTTCCAAATTTCACCGTCTATTGGACTTTGGCCATCCTGCTTCCTTAAGGATCATAAAGAGGAAGTTTTTCTAACTAGACTATGCATTGATCACAGTTTTTTAACTCAATCTTTTCTTTTATCTGGGACTAATGCTCCAGTGTGTTGTCTGTAACACTCAGGTCACAATAAACCATATTTTACTGTCTTACAACCATTGAGAATCATAAAGATGGCACCATTTTAAACATGCTCTGCCCCAAGGTTCATCTATAACATTAGAAAGTGTTATTGGTGATAATGACACTGTCAACCTTTGGAAATGTTTTGTTTTATAAAGACCATTAATCTTTTTAATGCTCTAAGTTTTTTTTAATTTATACATTAGACCTTTTTCAATGTGATTCCCTTTTAAGAATTAAAGTTCATCTGGTTCGTTTTGAAATTAGAAAATGACTGTAACATCAAATATTCAAAACTAGGACTGAAAAGGCGAACTTCAGGTGAGTGATGGTGGATTTTGAACTTACCTGTTAGTCTTCCTGGCGAGTTATGATAATTACAGTTATGCTACAGAAAGTCATTTATAACTTGTATTACTGTAGTTTTTCTCTTACAGCAGTAGACTAGATGTAAAAATTGGATTTAACCTGTTATGTTTTTAAATCAAAAATTAAACTTTGTTTTGTTTTACTTTAATTTCCTTTTATGAACTTTAATAATTTTACTTTAATTATAACTTTTTGACTAGATGTAAACATTGGTTTTAATGCTTTTTATGTTGTTTTTTTATTTGTTTTGTTTTACCTTAATTTTCTTTTATGAATTTTACTGAATTTACTCTTAATTTTAACTTTTTACCAGATGTTTGACACAGGTAGCCTAACTGCTTTGTGCTGTAAAACACCAAACCAACCAAAATCTAAATCACCTTCTTTCATTCTCATTTGAATGCATCTTATAACAGAAAATTACATTTATTTATCCAAACACCTTAATGTTATAACAGTTTACATATGTTTATTTTATTGCTCTTTGAACCATATTTAACTAATAATCCCCAGTATAAGGTGTAAGCCACATATTGAATGTGCTGCTCAAACTATGGTATTGAATGATGAATTACATAAGTTATTTGTAAACATACCAAAAGAAAAAGTTGGTTTTTTTTGTCTAATCTCATAAGTTTCTAATTTATTCATTTATATTACTTTTGTAACAATTAATAAGTATAAATTAGAAATATTTGATAATTATGCTTGTTCATGGATGAAATTTTTAAAAAAAAGGAAACTCAGCTGGGTATAGAAGACCTGTTCTTGAAAAAGGAAAAATTCAATGGGTAAACATTAAAAAGTGACATTACAAAGCAGTTCAAATACATCCTGATACTAGTACTACCTTTAAAAAAGTTTTGGTACTTAGTATTGGTGAATACTGGCAAAATGTCACTCCTATGCTTAATTTTTTTGTTGTTGTTTTTTTAATGTCAACTCACCAATGAATTTTAAGTCTACTCTTTTGTAATGATAGTACTGTTACATCAGACTTTCTAACTGTGGTATAAGTGATTTATAATAATTCTCTTAGCTGTTTTATTGCAATTTGTGATAGACACTTGAATGTACAGGTGAAGTAACTAAAAAAAAATATTGAGAATAAAATTGCAATTTACATCATTTGGTTAATTCAATATCTATTGCCGAAAAAACTAAAATTGACAATTTATAAATGAGAAGATGTGATGGATGGGTTTGCAAGTGGTTTTGATTTTGTGGTCTGTATATTTCTAGAGAAAGAAGAGAGAAAGCTTTAAAAATTAGGTTTTACCCTTGTGTAATGAGAAACTTTTGTTAAACCATGACATTTTAAAGGGGTGATGGAAAAATAAAAAAATGGGCAAGTCAGAGCTAACAAAGGTCCCTTTACACAGATAAGAGAAGATTCAGAATCTGTTGTATCCTTTTAAGATTAAGATATTAATCCTTCCCCACAAACACCTTCCACATTACCCAGACAGAATGTTCAATTCCTTGATTCATCAAATGCACTCGAAATATAATATTTATTAAAGATTTTTAGTTCCATCTGGGTTACCTGATGAATGCAAGTTAGGGACTCATGACTTGAAAGAAAGTGACTCCAATGACAAATTTGATACATACATACATTATGTACACACACACACACACACACACACACATTTATTTATACACTTTATCTCTGCTAATAAATAAGCCTTTAATAATAATTGCCACAGATTTTTTGATGCATTATACTGCATAACTTTGTTACCTGTACATGAAAACTGCATTTGAGACAATATTTGTGAATTAATTATAAAAGTTAATGTATTAAACTAAAAATCCTCAACTTCAGATTTGTTGTGTTTTTGCAGTTTTTAAATGTTATTTTTTCTTCCTTTTTAAGCAATATTTGCAATTTTGTAAATATTATTAGTTTGTTATATGCTAGAAAAAACTTGAACATCATGCTGAATATTATTGACAACTTTGTTTTAATAGTTTACTCATAAAGAAACATTTCAATAATACAAATAATATAAAGTTCCATGTTTTTATTTTTGATAGAAAAGAATGGAACTAGAGAGTCAAGTTACCTCACTGCAGGGTCAGCTTAAAGAACAGGCCAAATGTTACCAGGTAGAGCTAGAAAAAATCAAACAGAGTCACCTGGAGTGTATTGCTATTCTTAAGCTTGGAGATAACCAGCAGACAATAATTAAAAAACAACAAGCTATAAATGAAGAAAAAGGGGATATACCTAAAACTTGCATGGGTGGTGAAGTGAGTGACTTTTTGTTTTTTGCTCTTTATAAGTTTCCTTGAGTTTGAAATAATTTGTGTACTATAACCTTGTGTGCAAAACTTCACCAGTCTGAAGTAGTTATTAAGTGTTAAATGTTTGAATTGTTCTTATTCAGATACAGAATGCCCAGCATGGCCAAGCGTGTTAAGGCGTACAACTCATAATTTGAGGGTCGCGGGTTCGCATCGCCGTTGCGCCAAACATGCTCGCCCTTTCAGCCGTGGGGGCATTATAATGTGACGGTCAATCCCACTATTCGTAGGTAAACAAGTAGCCCAAGAGTTGGCGGTGGGTGGTGATGACTAGCTGCCTTCCCTCTAGCCTTACACTGCTAAATTAGGTACGACTAGCACAGATAGCCCTCGAGTAGCTTTGTGCGAAATTCCAAAACAAACAAACAAGATTGGAATGATTTTTTTTTCTTGCTTTAGAATACAATGTATAAAGTTTATTACAAATTCGGTGTGGCTTAAACAAGAGTATTAAAATTAGCAATACATATGTTAATTGTCAGTTGTTTCTTCTTCTTTTTTTATACATTTAAACTAGAAAAATTCGAACAGTAACATCTTTCTGAACCAAAAACTGCATAGGGCAGAAACCTGTTTAAGCTGGAAATATCAAAATTTTGCAGCATTATCTTAAGATTTCTCTTATAAAAGGCCCTCTGTATGGTGGAACCTGCATAACTCAGATAGAAAACTATCTTTCACCTACCTCATCTATCAACAAGTAGGATTAGAACCTGAGTAAGGTGGGAAAATGTTTTTCATTAAATATTAATTTCTTTTAATAATAGTAAATTCGTGTTTAATTAATAATTTGTTTAAACTTTCAAATGTTAGTTTAGTCTTTCTATCTCCATGTACAACATTAGTTCTACAGCCACCAGAAAATGGAATTATACAGTGTATAAAATGGAAATACAGAAAACTGATGCTTCAGCATATTATTGCAAACATGGATGACTGTAAGAGAGCATCTGAAATGACCATGTTATATGCAATTACATTTTTAAGTATTCAATCAAATATGTAAAAGATGAATGTGTAATAAAGTGCGTTTAAAACTGTGGATGTATTCTTGATAATGGCAGAGATTGTGGAGAAGTTGTTTTCTATGATGATTCTAGTGAGATCCAAACTATGACCAAGAAGACTGCAGATAAATGATTCTGTGAATGTGGAAGGTTTTGTGAACTTTGACAAGAATGTTTTAACAGAAACTGATGAAATTCATTTAAAATCTACAATAGAATCACAAGATGGTAACAGTGTGAGAGATTCAGAAGATGAACAAAATTGAAAAGATAGTGAGGAAATAGAAATTCCTACTTCATCGCAAGTGTTAAGTTATATTAATGCTATTAAATTGTATGCAAAAATTAAAGGGAAAAATGAACTTAATGAAAAGGCCATAGAATTAGCATTCTCTTTTAACTGCATGAGAAAGCCCATTAAAAACACGAAACAGTTGATATTGGACACTTTCTTCAAATAAATGTGATTAAAATTTTGTGTACTTGTGTATATGTTGAATGTCTATTTTTGTTATTATTCTAATAAATATAGCATAAACAGTATAATAACTTTATTCACAAACTTCCTTTGAGTCAAGCAAGCATAATGCTCCACTCAAAAATTATATATAATTAAGGAAATGCATATTTGCTATGTCTGAGCCAGAAATTTTACTCGATCCCGTGCAATTCCAGCTTAGTCAGGTTTTACTATATAATTATTTTGTACATCTGGTAAATTAAAACAAATCAGTAATTTTTTTTCATTTCAGGATTCTACTGATAATGTAGCAGAAATCAACAAAAATACGCACTATAAACTACAGTTGGAATGGGAACAGCAAGTGTATTCTCTGCAAGACAGCTGTAAACAGAATGATTCTATAGTTCAAAATTTAAAAAGTTTAGAAAAAGAAATTCATGATGGTAATGAAAAAGAACCAGATGCTCATCAGACATATTCAGACCTTCAGAATGAACTCGTAAAAGCCCAAGGGTCTCTTAAGAAAGCTTTAGCAGAACGAAATAATGTAATTCAAATATTAGAATTGGTAAATCAGCAGTTAAATAATATAGCCCAAGAAAATTATGGGTTGCAAAAACTTTGTGATGATAAATCATCCAGCCTTACATCATTCAGCTATAATCTTGAAGCATTTCAACAAGAGAAGGTTGACTTAGTCCAACACTTAAACATTCTACAAGAGCCAACTGCTTTTCAAAGTGAAATAGCTGTCAAGATAGAAGAGTATAAAAATGAAATAGTAGAACTGACAAACATGTTGAAACATTGTGAAGATGAAAAACGGTCTCTTGTGAAAGAAGCTATTTCTTTAAGGAAAGAATTAGATGTATGTAAGAAAGGTATGGAAGATATGCATTCTTTTGAGGAAAAATTCAGTGAGTTATCAGAAGAAAAGAATAAATGTGTATCAGAATTAAAAAGGATATCAGATACTCAGAAAACCTTGATAACTGAGAAAGAAGCTGTAGAAACAGAGCTTAAAGTAACAGAGGAAAACTTAAATAAAGTACAGACCACATTGCACCAACTGTCTATAGAGAGAGTAAATAATGAAGAAAAAAGCCAGACTTTGCAAGAGGAATTGAAGTTAGCTCAGGAAGAGAAGAAAACAATGAGCAATTACATTAAAAATTTAAAGACATCACTTCAAGAAGTTGAGAATGATTTAAGAAAAGAAAAATATAAAATATTTAAAGTTCAAAGTTTAGAAAATAATATAAATTGTATAAAAACTGAAAAAGACATTTTGCAAAGAGAAGTTGTTGCCTTGAGAAACTCTTTTGAAGAAGAAACATTTAAATTATCCACAGAGTTGACTAATTTGAAAAGCAAATGCATTGATTTACAATTCGAGAAGCAGTATCTTGATGCTACTGCTCAAGAAACACTCAAAAAACTTCAGGATGGGTATGAAAAAAAATTGCATGCACTTACGGAGGAATGGACTCAAAGAATAGATAAAATGAATAATGAGAGTGAGAATAATGTTAGTAGAGTAACTCAGCAGTGGAAAACACGTGTTGAAGAATATGAGAATAAAATTAGAGAAGTGGAAATTTCCAATGGTGAGCTTAAAGTTCGAGAAACAAATCTATGTCAAGAGCTCCAAACTACAAAAAATGAAGTTGAAATCAAATTTATAGAATTTTATAGACAGCTTTTACATTATACTGTGGAAGATCCTAATCAGATAATAGCAAATCCAATATTAAATCAATTGGATTCAGGTAAATTGGATTACAAAGAAAAGTTAGAGCTTATCACAGAAGGTATCAGTATTCTTATGGAAAATCTCTGCTGCAAAAAAGATGTGCTTGTACTTCAAGAATCTTTATCATCTCTTAACTTAAGAATTGAAGAATTCCAAAGAAGTATAGAAGCTAAAGAAGATAAAATTAGAATACTCAAGGATGAAAAGAGTATTTTGGAAGACAAAATAAAAAGCAGTGAAATTCAGTGGAAGGAACATGAACAATACCTGAATGAGACATTGCATACAAAGTTAAAAGATGTGGAACAACAAGCAGAAGAAACAGTTGAAGCTCTTAAATCTGACCTCAAACAAGCACTAGAAAAACTTAAAGTGCAAGAAATGGAATTTGAAACCAATTTGAAGATGCACACTGACAAGCACTGCATGGAAAAAGAAAGCTTAAAATCAATCATTAAAAGACTTACAGATGAAACAAATAGTTTAAACAGTGATGCAAAAAAGGAAGTGGTCAAACTAAATTCTGAAATCAGTGATTTGAAGTTTCAACTCGAAACATCACAGAAAACTGTTGAAGAATGTCATACAGAGTTGGCTAAAATGGATGAAGGAAAAACAATGGTTGTGCAAACTCTTACTAAAGAATGGAATGAAAAACTCAACAAATCAGTTGAAACCTTTCAAGTAATAAACAATCAATTAGAAGAATCTAATAAAAAAATGCAAGAGAATTTCAGTATGAAAGAAAAAGAGTTTGAAAACTTAAAAAAAAATTATGAAAGCCAACAGGAGAAGGCAAATAATGATTTGGATTATCTTCAGATGCAAATCAAAGACTTTCAAAATCAGAATTTTAATATGAAAGAAATCCACAAAAAAGAATTAGAAACTCAAGAAGCAAAACACAAAACAGAAATTGAAAATTTTCAAAAAAAATTAAATAAATTTGTTAGCCTAACTGCAGAGTTGGAAAATCTGCAACATAAATTGACAGATGCAGAAAAATGTATAGAAGAATCAAAAGCAACACACCAGCTAGAGCTTGATGAATTACAACAGCATTTACAAAATAAGTTAGATGAAAAAACAAGAGTGATTAAAAAAAAAGAGGAACTATTAAAAGATCTTGAGAAAAATCTGAATCACCAGAAGAGACAAAATGATCTTTTTCAGAGTAAGATTTCAGAAATTAATGAATTACTTTTATTTAAAGATCAAGAGATTGAAAAGTTTTCCTCCTTTAAGTCCAAATACGAGCTACTTCAGAAAGAGTATAGTGAAGCAAGACTTGCTATGGATGCTAAAGAACATGTATATGCTTCAAAATGTGAAGAATTACAAGAACTTGTTGTGTCTGTAAACGTAAAAGATAGTCAGTTTAAATTACTAACAGATCAATGTGAAAAGCTGAAGAAAGATTTAGAATTATCAGTTCATAATGAACAAGTGCTGCAGGTAAAATTACAAGATCTCAAAAGTCAGTGTAATCAGTACGAAAGTACTGTTTCTAAACTTCAAAGTGAAATTGAATTTAGTCATGCAAAGTCAGTAAGTTCTTTAACTGAAAAAGAAGTTGTGATAAGTGATTATAAGAATAGGCTGTTTACAGTAACAGAAAATTATGAAACTTTGCAAAAGAGAATTAAGAACCTAGAAGAAGAACTTCAGGAAGTGCATAAGACACTAGGGGTTGAAATAGAAGAAAAAGAAGTATCATTGAAAAATATCCAGAAAATAAGAGAAGAAAAAAAAAACATGGAGGAGGAGTTCATGAGAATGACTGAGGTCAACCAAATGAAACTAACTGAGGTAAAGAAGAAAGCAGAAGTTGAATTAGCTGAAATAAAGGTACAATTTTACACTTTTATAACCCTTTCCAGATAAGTCATAGGTTAAAGACCATGGCATCATGTTTATTGACTCTCATTTAAAATTTATGTACTACTATTTTATGAAGTCATGTCATAAAGTTTGGTGTCAAACTATAGATTATAATTCAAATTTTTATGTTATACATTTAGTTAATTTCTTAATTGAAAAGTAAATATTAAAGGAATACACCTCAACATTGATTTTTGTATCACATGGTATGTTGAATGCAGCACTGGTTCTATAGTTTTATATGAATTAGAAACTCAAATTACCAATATTGATAAGCTAGAATTTAAAATAAAATTCTGTTATCTTTTCCAGCTATGACAAGGCCTTAACTAGAAAACATAATTGTTTGCTTTATTTCTTTATTTACTGTTCTATATTTTAATAAAAGTAAGTTTAATAACTTGTCTGTAAATATTAGTAATCTATGTACATATACAATGTATAGTAATTAAAATGTGACTGTATTTTACAACATACTAATCCACTAAAACACAGTCAAGATAGGTCACTTTGTAAAAACTAAAAGGTCAGTTTTGTGTTACTGGATATGGTAACACAAGTGTATGTGTGCAATGTCATTGTAACTTCTGTATTGTTAGCCAGGAATGACTGAAAGATCAGTATAATAAAAATAATAAATCTATATGAATGTATAATGTGATGAGATTTAAGGTATTTAATCTAAACACTTATGTTTTTGTGTTGTAATCTGTAGTCAATCTAGAGTGCAAAAGGCATAATTTATATTTTTCCTAATTTTATATAATGGTTACAAGACCAGTCAAATTGACTGAACCCATACAGAAATTCATTGTTGAAAATAATATAGAATATAAAGTTTTCTTCTTATGAAACATTGATAAAACTATCTGGACATTATAAGGATTTCACTCATAAAATTTTAAAATTTTCTGATGTATAAAAGTATTTTCAATCTTAAAATAAAAATTACTTTGCATATATATAGATAACATGCAAAAATAAAGAGATGGGAGAAAAACATTGCTTAACATAGCTTAAGACTTAATAAAAAAAATTGATGTTTTTTCTATGAAAGCATTATAATGTTTACTGATAATCAGCCAAATTTCATGAATATACACTTACTAATTTAAAAGTAATACCATGAAAATATAACATGTGGAGAGTGGTTATGAGCTCTGTCCCAAGGACTGAGCCTGTGCTGAATGGGATACAGCTATGACAACTTAAGCTTATTAGAAACTTCATCACAAACTTCACAGTTTCTTTACAGTGTAATATTTACATTTCAGTTGTAGAGAAGACAGTTTGTTTGAATACTTGACTTTGTCTGTCCAGTGATCTTTGAAATGTTACTTGTAATTTATGTAATACATATTTTTTCAATAACTTAAAATACCATAATTGTCTTTCAATTTATGTGAGTGAAGAAAACTGCATGTCAGTGTAAACAGAAAAGAAAAGACTTGTATTTCTGTATCTTGTACAACTTGCATGGAAATTTGTTCATCATAATGAAATTTTTGTTTGTGTTTTAGATGTGATTTGTCAATTGTAGTTCTGACTGATTTCTCTTCAAGAGTGAAAAAAGAAAGGCTTGGTTTTAAAAAATTCTACAATTTATTTTTGAAGTTCTCTTACTTAAGGATTTTATTTAAATTACCTGCTATACTGATGAACTTTTTATTCATTTTTGTCAACTCTGACAGTCTGAGTTTACTTCCAACCATGGTTCTGTTTTTGTCAGTCTGAGTAGTTTAATTCATCTTTAAATATATATAATAAGAACAAATTATCTTGACTGTGTGGCCACTGAACCTAAAAAAATGTTATAATAGTTTTCAGAATATATGGACTTAATATAACAAGTTTTTGTCACTTTCATCAGATTTCTGAGCTGAATTTTCTGTGTTTTACTTATAGTTCTCATTCATCACTATTCTTGGTTAGACTGTGTAACTTTTTTATACTTGTCAGACCATTTAGTGAAGAGTTATATGAAGTTTGTTTTTGAATTACTTTGTTGCTAAATATATAAAACTTTCTCCAACCTCTCACAGTTTTATATATCTGGTAATGCTGTTATAACAGGCTGAAAGGTTCTTGAAATAATATGTGACTTTAAAAAAAGTAGCAATTTTGAATCTGAAGAACAGTGCATTGATTACTACTTTCATGCATCTTAATGCGTTTGTTTTTTCTGAAATATCTGCAATTTACTATATGTACCTTAACTAATCTGTGTCACTTATTACTCTGCCAGAATTTTGGTCAGTATGAATTAATAATTGGTATTTTACATTAAAAACAACTTTTGTTATGAGATGTAATAACATGTTTTACCTGCTCAGACTTTTGTTTATTTTTCTTTGTGGAGCTATTCATTCCTTGTTTCCATTAATTGTCCATTGCTTTTCCACTATAATTTAATACATGTTGATAGAAGCTACATTTGCTTACTTACCATTTGGTTATTTTTACTTCTAAACCTTCAGGTGTCATCCTGATTAACTGTAACTTTTTTTGGAGGTTGGTTCCTCTTTTATTTCAGATTTTGCTCAATTCCACCTTTTTTGGAACTGTAGGCCAAGAGGCTTCTGCTGTAATAGCTACTTAAGGTATCAAAAAATTCCTATCTTTATTGTTCAGTCCCATTTGTTTTTGGTTTCCAAGAAAATAAGAATTTTTAGAGGCCTATGATCAATTTGTTTAGATTATGTTTAGGATGGGTAGCTCAGTACTTTGTATACATTTTACTTATGGATAGATATGATTTGGGCTTAGGCTATGGTTGAGATGATTAGATTGGTATATTATCATTTACATATGTCTAAATAGAAGTGGAATTAACCCTTCAAAAAAAAAAAACTAATGAGAAGTTTTACTACAGAATTTTACTAATGAAAAGTCATAGTGAGAAGATGTGAAATCTTTTTTCTGAATCTGTTGCTTATCTCAGTTTAATGAAGTTAAGATAACACATTGAATAGGTACTTCTGCTAAATCTCCAAAACTGGATCATCACAATTTACATCATCAGTCTATTCTTGGTGTCTTGGGTAATTTGGTCTTTGGTTCTGTGTTCTTATACATTACCTTTTTCTCTCTCTCTGCTTCTTTTAAGGTTATCATATTGTGGTTGTATGGTATTCATTCACACTGCTTTTTAACAGAAAAGTTTAAGGTATGCACAAGAATGCAAATTCCAAATGTAATGTAAAAAATAATTTCAAAATTGGAAAGCAAAGGACAAAAGTTAAGAAATAGGACAAAATTTTTTTCCAAATTTTTTGGCTTACTACTTTCCTTTAACTTACACTTAGTGCTGGGGTGATAGAGGATTTTTCTAAACATGTACATAGGACAAATACAAAAAGAAATCTGATTTACGTTCCCAAGGTTCAACAAAATGTAAGAAATATGCCAGAGTCCAATGCTGTATATGTTGCCAATTATTCCAAATAGCATTTATAAGGGAGAAAAAGGAAAAGCTTTTATTAGTCTATTCAAATATATGTGTAATTGTTTTAGGTGTATTTCATATATCCTCAGAAAGACAGGCAGGAACCAAAGTGATATTTCTGTAGTTTGGTATATGCAATTTTTACCTGAGCAAAAGTACTTTGGTTGAAAGATTATATGTAGTGTGTGTGTGTAATCTCGATATAATGTTGCTTTGTATGTAATTCTTTAATATTATTTTGTATTATTATTATTGGATGAGCAATCACATTTTGATAGACTTTTTGAGGTAAGGATGTAGTTGCTCTTTTAATTTGCTTTTAATTCATGTTATATTCAATTTGCTCTCTTTATGAACTACTTTTTACCTCTTATCCACCTTTTATTCTTAAGTATTAGATAGAAAGTTATAATGACCAAATGTACTCCTTATCTTCTTTTTTGTCTGCAAGTGTTTTCTGAGATCTTCATATTGCTCTGCACAATGTGTGCCATTAATTAATAGTTACATGATAATCATTTCATTATATTGTTATTTTATAGAATGTCTGCAGAATGTAACATACAGTTATTCATTGTGAAGGTGCTAGTTCTCTTAGCTTTTTCATAACTACTTTCACTGAATTTTATTGCTCTTTGAACCATGTCTCACTTCTGTAGCAAATAAAGCAGCAGTCATCCCTTGTTCAATGTAGCTCTCCATCAGACAAGTCCAGTGTTTCCAATTTTTAGCAAACTGTGTCCATCTGATTCATGCTTCCACCACTATATTGTCCTTACATCTTGTTTTTGTTTTTCTTTATATCTTTTCCCTATATTAGGTTGCCATTCCTTTGTTCTTAATAACCAAGTATGTTGTTAAATCATATGACATACGTTGCATGCATTCATTTTGCATTGAACATGACAAATTTGTTATTCAATTTTTTCTAACCTTATAAGTGCTTAATTTTTACATTTTCATTACTCTCTAAAAATATAAGTTAAATATATGCATTAAAAACAATAAGTTTGCCATATTCTTTAACCATAAACCTATTTGTACTCAAGAATGTACATTTGATAGAACTAAGTTTCTAATACTGTGTTGGTTGTCTACAAAAGAAGTCATGTAGCTTTTAAATATCAATTGTAGAACATGAGTTTCAAACACAAGAACAAAATGTCCCAAAAGTATTATAATTTATCTGCCTTCCTAACTAATCTTTGAATGGGTTAAAATATGGTGAATACACGTGGGCTCAACAAGTATAGTGAGAAGAGAAGAGGTTGAAAGAGTATGTTATAGTTTGTCAGTATCTATATTGTGTGTTTCTAAATGGTTAAACAACCTGGAGTCTAAATAAGGAAGAGGAAAATCCTATAAACAAAAAGTCATGTCTCTTCTCTATTTTATGACTTAGAGGTATAGATTAGAAATTTAAATATTTTCCATTATAAATTAAAACTTAGGTAATATAAAAACTAGCATTATAACCTATGTTTTGATACCACATATGTCAACATGCATTGTTAATAAAGCAGTTTAATTAAATTTTGAAGGTAAGTAATTCTGTAAAACGTTTGTTGTATGCACACTTTGTTTCACCCTCCTCATCTGTAGGGTTAATGGTAATTGCAATGCCTAGAAATTATGTAAGCTAATTTATGTATTAGTTCATAGACAGTTAAATTTTAGTGATCATAGGGAAACAAATGATTAAGTATTTGGAAATTGTAACTTTGATATTGTAGCAAGCCAGTTTAGTTTCTTTTTCTTGTATCCTCTTCAGATAAATTTTGGGAGGATTCTGACCACAATAGTCTGTGAGGCAATGTGAATGAGTTCAGATCTCCAACTTTATTAATTCTGTGAATCTTTTACAATGCACTGACTTAATCATGGTCAGTTCTTTATTTTTGTTGACTTTTGTCACATCTGTAATCCTGCTTTAAATTATAAATTTTTACTTCTCATCTTCATTTTTTCCTTTCTGGTGTTAAACACTTATCTGTGGCTTTGTGTATTTAATGGTCTTTCTCCATTGCTGAGTATTTTGCTGCCACAAACAGTTTCTGTTCTTGTATTCTTATGTTTTCAAAAGTGGGTATTCTGGCATTTTGTCCACTCATAGATATACTGATATATTTTAAATTAAATTTAAAATTATCTAGTCACAACTGATTCACCAGGTGGAAAACAAAGCTCTATGATAAATATTAAAAGCATAATAATACCAAAAACAACCTTTAATATGGATATTTTGAAATTTATTTAAATTCCATCATCAGCATTAATATATTAAAAAAAAATTAGTTCATAATATTTGAACAATATAAAACAGCATTAGCATTGAGTGAGTTTTCTTATTAAACAAGAAATTTAGAAAGAACAGATTTAAATGGTAACAACATAATGAAATGTACAATAAAATATGCAGCATACATGTTTAATAAATAACAATAAGAGGCAACTATAAAGAAAGGCTTAAATATAAGTGTAAACACGATATCTTTAAAAATAAAAAAAACATCAAATATAAACACTGAGAATCTGGAATTTACATTAATGACAACAATGTTGTATTTAGTATTTGATGATCATTGAAAATGAATAGTTCATAATCTGTGATTCCATTCTCAAGAATTTTAAATGCTTCTTGAAGTAAAGATGGTTGTTATACTCACTGTGTAGTCAGATATTAGACTCGTCGACTACTTAGCTTACATTCATTTCTTGCTGAAATTTCTATGTGCTCACATTTGTAGGTGATGTAGTTTAACCAATATAGGTAGCTTTATTGCTGCCATGAGTGTATTTATATACAACACACAAGAGCATAGGAATGAATAGTGCCTGTGGTTTTAAATGTATTTTTAATGGTAAATATTGACATAAATACTAAGTTTAGCTTAGTTTGCAGGTAATATGTTTTGATTATTTTTTGAATAACAAAACATTTTTTAAGCATTTATGCATGTACTTATAAATAACCTAAAATCATAAATTACTATGTTAATACCAAATAATTCCACTCTGATTTATCAAGCTTAGTACAGTACCTATGCTGTTTTGGATCTAAAATTATATGATTTTTAAATCTCATTAATGTCTTTCCTTATCACTTGGAATATAATATTAAAAAAAAGTTTGCTATACAAATATTTTGCAGAGTCTGAGAAAAACCATTAGGGAGACATTTTGAGTTTTTGACAAGTCTTTGGATGAAGAAGACATATGTAAGGAAGTATTTTTTAAAAATGGAAGAAGTGGGTGTGTCTACCATGGTTGATTGAATAAGTATATTAATAACTCAGAAAATAGGAAATATAGAAGTAATTTTGGTATCTTATTCATAAAAAACTCAAGACTTTGTACTTGGACATTAAAAACATAATTTGAACCAAGTATGCATTCAATATATCATGTAACACACAAAAATTAATAATCCTCCATGCTTTTCTTTATTCTCCATTGGAACTTTTGTGTTCATTATATCACACTTCCTTGAAGTCCCTGTTTCTACTCATGAATATGAATGTTTTCACCACATTCTTGTTTTCTTAGTTCATATGTTCTCTTTCTTTCCTAATAGTTTCCTTGTGTTCAGGAATTTGGGTTTTTGAGAGGGAACATCTGTCTTCAAACCTTTTTCCCTTCCCTCCTTTTCCTACTTTTATGACCATTCCTGTATTGTCCACCTCCTTTACCACATCAGGGCTCTCTTGTGATATGACACATTCTTTTCTCTTCTGTGGTTCCTCAGTCTGTTTATATCTATCATGCAGTCCTCACCTCTCCGATTACTTTTTTCCCCATTACCTTTCCAGGATAAATTTGTCAGTTAGAAAAAAAAATGTCAAGTAAATTTTCTCCTGATTATTATAGCCTTTTTATGTTTCTTTCCTTCAGATCCATGACATTACTATGTTCCAGACTACATATTTCCATCTTCCCTTGAAGGGAATTATTAGTTAATTCTAATTTTTCTTTGCAGGGCCCTTTATTACATATTCAAATCCCACTCTGTGGTGGGTTTTTGCCTGACCAGAAATACTTAGTCTTAAATCCACACTGCATGACCTACAATCATATATTGTGCTAAATGTCTGTGATATTGAGGCTTTTTCTGATGTAAAATTTCACATATCAGGTATTAGTTGGTTAACAACATCAATGTGTTCTCTATACATTCAAAATACAGCATCATAACACATATACTGATCATATTTCAACCACCACTGGAATGGGATGTTTCCCAGGACTGTAATTTTAATTGGGGTCCATCCTTTGTTTCTGACCTTTCAGTGACACATTATTAATGAGCAAAAAATATACTTCACTCAGATGTGATGTGGTTTCCAACAGGTGTGTGGGTTTTTGGTTTTTCTTTTGGTACTTCCTCAAGGTTGGAGCATCTTCTCGCTAACCCTCATAAACTAAAAATGTATTTCATCAGTCATCTGTGTTTCTGTGCATCAAGGTTAAACCTTCAGGGAAAAGAACTACATTGGCCATCCTAATTGCAATATATTGTGGCAGTTTGCCTTCCTGGAGCTGCAGTATTAATGGAAAGAATATCATGGACCTTTGCACTATGATATTTCCAATGAATAACTAGTCTTTTATGGCCAAAATGGAGATTTTGTTTTAGAATATTGAATATTGGAGTGTATTTATGATTCTCTCTAAGCTCTTACTTTTTCATAAAAGAAACCATTTGAGATGAAGAATTTACACAATTTAATTTTTGGTTTTATTGCTCTTTTAACCATGTCTGTCTACTGTTTTTGCCATTATAAGTTGTAACTCATTTGGGAAACCTGCAGCCTACATTATGCTATCAAATTATATTACCCATGAGTTACTCCTAGTTGGCCCAGCATGACCGAGCATGTTAAGGCTTGCGACTCGTAATCTGAGGGTTGCGGGTTTGCATCCCTGTTGCGCCAAATGTGCTCGCTCTTTCAGCCATGGGGGTGTTATAATGTGACGGTCAATCCCACTATTCATTGGTATAAGAGTAGCCCAAGAGTTGGTGGTGGGTGGTGATGACTAGCTGCCTTCCCTCTAGTCTTACACTGCTAAATTAGGAACGGCTAGCACAGATAGCCCTCGAGTAGCTTTGTACGAAATTCAAAAAACAAATACTTTTAGTTGCTCACATGCATATCTTGTTAAGTTTCTTTTTATTATATTTACTTATTTTATCTAATCTAGCCTTAACTAATGTAAAACATTTCTTGTTTTTACATATCAGTTAATTTTATAGTAATTAAATAATACACATGAAAAACTAAAAAGTATTTACCTGGGTTGCCTTCTTTTTTTATTGTTAGCTAATTATAAGAGTGCAATAAATATTTTTATATAAATAAATTATACACCAAAGAACATAGAATAATAAGATGCAAAAATCAATGTACTATAACTATCACAATTTTTCTAATTATATAACAAGAGCTATTACAAATTCATCAAATCTTGTAGATGTGTTTCCCATTAGAACAAAGCTTGCACTGAGAGTAATGACATCATTCTGTACTGAAAGCAATATAATCCAATACATCATTTGATAGATGAAAACCTTGACTTTCTATTGGTTGTAAATAATAAAATATTAATCATGAGAAAAGTATTGATAAATCCTGAAAGAGAGAGGCTGTGACAGATAGGGTGTGGCAAGAAGGAATTTATTTTCTGTTTGATGATTGTAATCAAACAGAATTGAAGGCTATGAAAATTATGCTTTGCCTGAGTGAAGACAATATTATAATGAGTAATGGTACATTTCTTAACCATACATTTTCTTCTAGTTTATTCTGGCTTTACGTAATACTATCTTCAATTTTGTGTTGTTTAAGAAATCAAAATAACTCATCCTAGCTCCAGTAAAACTACTTGCATAATAACACTATACATAAAAATGACTTCCCAAGTAAACAACCAACACATTGTAATTGTATAAAATTTCAAGAACATAGAAAACCTGCTAAACATACCCTTCAACAAAAATGATAGACATTTTAATAACATCATTGAACAGTAAAAACTTTTAACATAAAAGACTTAAAACATAGATGCCTATCTCCTTTATGTAGGAATAATTAGCAGTACTAATAATAATTTAATGTTTGTCTGTGTTGGTGTGTGTACATATGTTATTCAGTGTTAAATGGTTTATATTTTGTTTTACATGCACTTACTATAAAACATGACACCAAAATTAATCAAAATACCAAAAATATGTATATAAACTGCATCATTTGTGAAATTGGTAGTAAACATGATAACATTTACATGTATGCAGTATAAAGATAGAAACCTTCATCCTCAGCATAATAAAATATACATAAACTATACATGTTTTCCACTTTCAGTGATATAGAAATTTTCAAAATTTTTACTTATTTTTTCTTTTAAATAAATAGATGTTATATGTATTTAGATAAGTGAAAAACACCAAAGAAAACTGTTAGCTTTTCAAAATGTAGCAATTTATGTCAGAAATTATAGTTTCATTTGAACTGTATTTTTGACACATTGTCAATGTTATTTCCTTCTGTGTAAAGATGCAACAAATTAACATAAAGCCAATCAAGTAATAGTAATATTTCTTAGAGCCCAAAACAAGTGAAGCCATGTATAAATATATTTTGATATTGAGGTAAATCAAAAAGTAAAATGAAAGCTGTGTTCTGCATAGCTTAGTTACATGGACAGTACTAGGGGATAAAATTATGCTTTTTATGTGTTGTATGTACTAAAATTCTTTGATTACTGAAATATTGTTTAAGAACAAAAAGGAAAGTCAATATAGACAGGATTGAATTTTTAACTTTTCACATACACATGCACATTCTGACAGATGCACATTGTTTTCAATTACATAGATTATTGTGGTAATAATAACAGTGTTTAACTTTTAAAAGTTAGCTGTGTAACACTGTAAATAATTTTCAGTATCTTTTATAAGAGAATTTTGCTATAATAGTATATTACTTTGAATTATTAAATACTGACCACATAGTGAAGTTTAATCTAAATAAGCCAAAGTTAAAAATAAAAGCTGTCATGTTATCATACAGCAGTTTTGTTGTTTCTAGCAGTATGAATGATTTGAAGGTAAACAGTTAGTAACAAACATTTCTAAACAGTGGTAATTATATTTGGAAAGAAAAATTATATGACTAGTAAATAGGATGACCATTTCAAATTTCTTTTTTAAAAAGGTATTATTTATACTATCATAGCACTTGCACTTAATTTATACATCAATAATGTGAAAAACCATTCTTGGAAGAATTCTGAATAAAAAGATTCAGTTTTTCAATAATATATGTTGTAAAAGATAAAGGTGCCCTAGACAACACTGAATTTGATTAAAACAAATATTTGAAGTCTAGACACTGTTAGAATGTATGGAAAAAGGCAAGGCATGAAAAACTTATACATTGGCAGTATCTAAATGATGTTCATATTTTTGTATTAGTTATTGTCTGAGGCATTAACTGGATTAATGTAAACTTCAGCTGCATTATTATTTTTTTTTAGAAATCAGACTTTAATAACAAAAAACAATAATTAGATTTAGTAAGGTTGGGCACTAAAATAGTAGGTATAAGCTTTTACTTTAGATTTTAGAAGGGATCAGTTCAGTGAGATGAGGACTTTGTATAGATGGTTTCAACTTAAGTAGGCATGTTTGCAAGGGCTGTTAACTTAGGTGTAAGGCAAGTTTTAAATTAGGATCAGATAGTGGTTGTAGAAAAGATAAACTGAAATAAAATTGAGATATAGAGGAAACTTTAACATAGGAAATCAGTGTAAAAGTAGTTTTAAGAATAGTTTTAATTGTTACTATTGTAATACTAGAAGTATAAGAAATAAAATAGATAACTAATGCACTAGTAGGAATAAAAGATTTTGATATAATAAGAATAATTGAAACAGGATTAAATGTATATGATTTTAAAGACAGAAATTTCTTCAAAACACATTGTTATAGGTTATTTAATTATTAACAGGGTAGTAAAGGGAGGGGAAGGAGTAGCTCTGTGTAAAGCTTGAGTTACATCCTGTTGAAGTTGCAAATATTTAGGATAATAGCAAGGATGTTGAACCCATTTGGGTTTCTGTTAGTGGATATCAATGGAAAAAAGCTCTCACTTAGAATTTGTTACAGACCATCAGATGAAACTGATGCAATTAATAAAAAAAATATATATACAATGTGATGAAGATTTCAGCTGTTAACAAAGTCCTAGTTATGGGTTGTTTTAATTTCATACATATTGATTGGAAAATGTTAGAGGGTTATTAAATAACCACAAAGGTTTCTCCAAACTATTCAAGAAATATTTATTTGCCAATTGGTCAAAAAATGTACTGGAAATATGATTTGAGGTTAATTGTTAACTTCTAATATAAAAATGTTTGGAAATTTGACCTTTAAATTCCAAGTTTCAAGAAAACAAATTTTGAAGGTATGCAACAAAAATTATCAGTTGTGAATTAGACAGCTGAGACATATGCAGACACTAAGCAAATGTGAAAATTTTTTAAAGAAAAACTTTTCAATATTCAGAACATATTTTTTACAGAAAGAAAAGGGTAGCTGCAAGTAAAAAAATACAAAACAGGTTGGTTCACTGAAGGTATAAGAGATAAACTTAAAGAAAAGCATCACAAATTTAAGAAATTTAAATTGACTGATATTACAGAAGATCAATAAAGTTGGTCAAACAAAAAATTAGGACATCCAAAAGCATGCAGATGTGTGAACAACGTTGGCTGAAAACATTGACATTAATGATTGTTTTAAGTACATTAGTGGAAGACAAAATGTCAGGATGAGGATATGACCCTAGAGTGATGATGAAGGAAAACTTGTTTCTAATGATTATGAAACAGCTAGGTTAGTAAATTCTCTTTGTCTTCAGTTTTTAGTAATGAAGCAATGATGAGCAATTGATAGTTGAAAGACAAACTTAAATTAGACAGTTTCATAAATTCTGAGCTTGTTAAAATAAAACTAGGAAGTTTAAAGATAAGGCTCTTGGGCCAAATATTTCTTCAAGAGTAAAGGAAGTCAAGGATAGGATATGTGAACCACTTGTTACAATTTTTGTATGTCCTTGAGTAACGGTCATGTACCAACAGATTGGAAATTAGTTAATGTCATTCCTATCTTAAAGTTGTCTCAGTAATTATAAGCCTATTATTTTTACATCACATGTGGAGAAAATTTTGGAAAGTCCGATAAAAGATGCTTTACAAAGCCATTTAACAAAGTCAGAATTTTATTGGATAGTGAGAAGAGTTTCATTAAAGGAAAATCTTGCCCTAAATCTTTTGACATACTTTGAAAATGTTACTGCTTATGTATGTAAGAATCAGGGTGTAAATGTGGTGTATCTGAATTCTCAGAAAGCATCTGGCAAAGTGTTACATAAAAGATTTGTCAACAAACTTATCTCTGTAAATAAGTAGGATTTTAGATTGTATCTACATGAATATTGAATACAAATCTAAAGAAGTTATAATTTCATTGTAGTGGTCATTGGTTGGGCCATGTTTGGAGTATTATTGTGTTCATTCTTGGGCTTCTTACCACAGGAAAGGCATTGAGTTAGAAAGGGTTTTGAGGAGGATTACAATGATGGTAACTGAAATGGAGGGGATGGATTGTCATATAAAGAGATTAAAATCCATAAAACTTTTTTCCCTTGAAATAAGAATAGCTTTAGAGGGTCTCATTAAGTATTTAGTAATGTAAAAATAATTCACAGTGTTGATGCATTGACATTTTTCATACTTAACATTTAGAATTATAGAATTTTAGACAAGGTAGAAGCCATCTTCAGCTAAGACAATTTTATGTTTCAAATAGGGTAGTTGGGTTATGGAATGAGTTGCTTGTAGAAGATATGGAAGCAATAATTTTAGTGAGTTTAAAAGAAAGCTTGAAAGATGAATGTTTTAGCAGTTTTAGTTTGGATTAGAGGATGGGACAGTCAAAATGGACCAGTATGTCTCTTGTTGTCCATAAACATTGTTACATTCAAAACTTTCATGAACTCTAATAGCCCAACCAAATGCAAATGATGACATCTAATGCTTCATTTGGATAATGTATGATAGTGTAAGAAAGTCTGAATGTTTTTACTAATTTAAAAAAAAATCCACCATTTCCAGGTTTGTGACTACCTTAAAACATTAACACACACATTAATTTTTGTGAACCTCTAGGTGAAGATTCCTGTATGTGATGAGGGGACCTCCCAGGGAAGGTTCAGTTCTTTTGGTTTACCTCCTCTAGGATCTAAACATCCACTCACGTATTTGCTATGAGTGATGACCAGTGAAGGGGTGGAGAGGATCCTAGTGGTTTAAGATTCCAACCCTAACACACCACTTTGGCCTTAAATTCCTGTAGATGGGCAGCCTTGGGGTATCCAACCTTAGGGTCAGTTGGTTGGTCCACTTAGGCTAGAGTCAACCAAGTACCAATGTTGGATGTTCTCAACAGGTGTTGTGCACATTGCATCTAATGCCTGTGTTTGGGTGTAGTACTCACGAAACACTGGCGTTGCTGTAATGTCTGTTTTTGGCATTGTAGTGCATCCTCTCATAGGGCTCCATGGTGGGGTCAGTGAAATATTCTTTTTCTGTTATGGATCCTCCAAATAAAAACTTAAATAAAACATAAAAAATGGTTCATAGGTAAACGACCACATCTGGAAGATTCTGAGCAGTAATATTCAACATCTGTAGCACCTGCACCTCATTTTCTTATATACATTCTCTTTCAGACAAACCTTTAGGGCAGATGTCTCAGTTTTTCATTCAGAAGGGACTAGAGGGACTTGCTGGCTCTCCAAAGTCAGTAAAGAAGCTTCACTCAGTTTACCTTAATTGCAAGGTATGGCCATACATTCCAAACCCTCTCAGATGTTTTCAGTGTCAGTGGTTTGGTCAATCGCAGACATCATATCATGGTTACTTGACATGCGTTTGTTGCTGTGGCAAAGACCATGATGCCTATGAGAGTGAAATGGACTGTCATTGAATCAATTTAAATGGCTCTCAACTGTCCTACTTTTGTTCTTGCCCTAAATGGTTGGAAGAAAATGAAGTGCAGCTTTTGAAAATGATTCAGAATATTACTTACCCTGAGGCTCGAAAGTTGCTGTCCACCACTTCATCTTGAATGTATGCTAGTGCACTTCTTTCCCCTACAGTGAGAGTGCAGAGGGATTTCTCTGTGTCTCCAAAAGAATCATTCTCAAAACAAATGAAAAGTATTTTGATCTACATGGTTAAAAAAGTTGATGAATCAACTTCAACACCTGCCTGTCCCTAATATACATTCCAGTAAACCCCAAGATTCACTTTCTTTGTTCTAGGTATGGGCATTTCCTCAGGTGCATCTTCTACTTCCACCCCAAGATTCAATCATTTGTTCAAATCCTTAGTTGCTGGAATCCTCTTCCAACAACAAAGACCTGCCCAAATGATCCAGGGCAGGATACAAGGAGAGTGACAGATCTCCCTCAAATAAAGACAATAAAGAAAAAAGACGTGGTCATAAACAGAAGGGCTCTCCACCCAATTCACCTACACATAAAAAATGGCCTACTTGATGCAATGGAACTGCCAAGGTTTATGTTCTAATCTGGATGACATCAAAGCTCTGATTGATTCCTACAATCTTGTATGTCTTTCCTTACAGAAAATGTTTCTTAAACCTGCCAATCCAGTCAACTTTCAGCAGTACACCTTGTACAAAAATATTAGGCTGTGTGATAGACTGAATGCATGAAAGGGTGGCACTGTTGGTTGATTGGTCTGTACGCACCCTATCTTTGCCACTCAACAGACCCTTGGAGACTGTAACCATCCATGTTTTATTGGGTCATACCATCTCTGTTTGTTCTCTTTACCTGTCGTTTGGAGAGACCTATGATCAATCAGATGTTGATGCTCTCATTGAACAGTTGTCGTCTCCCTGTGAGCTCTGCCATGGTTTGTTGTGGTTTGGTAGTTGCATGCAGAATCCCCTCTACAGCTTTTGTGTTCACTGCTGAACAGTAAACCATTTCTCTTACTCTGGATCACATAAAAGCTAAGCAGTACTTAAACTGGACTAATTATATGACTTGCTTAGTTCTCTACTGGCCCTGAAATCGCTTCACATTAGTTATCCCCCTGTTTTCACTCATATTCAAAACTGACTGGCCTATTTCTCTTTAACATCTACTTCTATCTAGTTTTTCAGGATAGAAGACCATGTTGGTATTCATGGGAACAGGCTCTCCAACACCACAGCTAAATCTGTCTGCTCTGACACCAATACATGGACTATGGTCCTGTATTCAAGGCTCGGTTCCATGCCAGTGAGCAGTGTGAATAAAAGCTTTTCCAAATAAAACCCTCTATTGGACTTTGGCTGTAATGCTTCTGTAAAGACCAGAAAGAGGAAGTTGTTCTAACTAGACTATGCATTGGTCACAGTTTTTTTTAGCTCATTGTTTTATTTTATCTGGGATTGGTATCGCAATGTATTGTATGTATAACACTCAAGTTGCAGTAATCCACATTTTACTGTCTTGCCATTGTTATGAATCTGAATGACAGCACCATTTAAACATGTTCTGTCCTGATGTTTATCCATAACATTAGACAGTGTTATTGGCGACAGTGACGCTGTCCACCTGAGAAAGTTTTTTAGTTTCTTATAGGTCATTAGTCTCTTTAATGCTATTTAAGTTTTTTCAAATTTATATATTAGACCTTTTTTAATGTGATTCTGTTTTAAGAATGAAAGTCCATCTAGTTCAATTTAAAATTAGAAAATGGCCATAATGTCAAATAACTCAAAACCAGGACTCAAAGTGCCAACTTCAGGTGACTAATGCTGCTTTCTGAACTATCCATTAGTCATCCTGATGAGTTATAATTAAAAATGTTGCTACAAGTCTTTTAAACCTTGTATTACTTTACATTCTGAAAAGGAGCCTGGCATGGCCGGGTGGGTTAAGGTGTATGACTCATAATCTAAGGGTCGCGGGTTCACATCCCTGTTGCACCAAACATGCTCACCTTTTCAGCCATAGGGGCATTACAATGTGACTGTCAATCCCACTATTTCTTGGTAAAAGTATAGCTCAAGAGTTGGAGGTTGATGGTAATGACTAGCTGCCTTCCCTCTAGTCTGACTGCTAAATTAGGGACAGCTAGTGCAGATAGCCCTCAAGTAGCTTTACAGGAAATTCAAAAAACAAACAAACGTTCTGAAAATGGCCAGAATGTCAAATAACTTGAAACCAGGACTGGAAAGACCAACTTCAGGTGACTAACAATGGTTTTTGAACTTAACTGTTAGTCTTCTTGGTGAGTTATGATAATTAGAATTATGCTACAGAAAGCCCTTTACAACTTGTATTACTGTAGTTGTTCTTGTACTGCTGTAGACTAGATGTGAAAGTTGGATTTAATGCTATTTATGTTTTTAATCCGAAAATTAAGCTTTGCATTGTTTTACCTTAATTTCCTTTTATGAACTTTTTATGTAATTTTAATTTTAACTTTTTGCCAGGTGTTTGGCACAGATAGCCTAGTTGCTTTGCACCATAAAACACCAACCGACTAACCAATACTCTATCCTGTCCAGCAAAAAAGATTGGCATTTGGACTTTGACACTATTTTAAGTCTAGATTATTGCTGCAATTCTTAACTAGCATTCTCAGATGCACTTTTACTGCAATATTCATTTTCAAACACTGTATGGCTGAACCAATACTAGTTTTGCAGCTGATATCAGTCACTCCATTTTGCTTTTGTTTTTAATTGCCAGTTTTCCACAACTACAGAGCAACTCAAAGTCTCTGTTTCTTAATAGACAAATTGCTATCTCCATTACATTTCTACACAGAAGACTGTGTGTATGTCATGCATGCATTAGCTCGACAGCCACATAAGAAGGTTGTAATGCACATTATCTCTTCTTCAGTTGACTATGACATATCACTTGCATATCCAACAGCAGTCTACTGTCCCTGAGTCAATTTTTAATGACACAAGCAAAGTTAGCAGAAAACTTGTGTAGTGTACCCATTCTAAGGATTCCAGAGCTAGAACCGAGCTCTGCATTGATAACCTTCATTCTGTGGTTTATATGGCCTAGACTTAGTTGAAGATATGACTCTCCATTCACATTTAATATGCTGCATCTAAGAAGAACAAACTGAGTGCTCACTGGCCAGGTTGGTGGCATCACTTGTAGTGTTTAACACAATTTGGTATCCAAGGAACTACATTGTCAACCACGATCTTCACTGCCTCTACCATGCATTGTTACTGGAAAGCAATACACAGCTCTGAAAGATCTGGATTGAAAACCACACCTTATGGCACAAACTATTTACTGTGCTTTCATGAGTTAGTGGGCATACTAAAATAAGTAGCAGGCCTCTTTCACTTGCTGTGCAGTTGGTTAGGATGGAGAATTTCACCATCTGTGTTGCCTTCACTTTTGGGCATTTTATCAGGTTATCCCATAAGTAATGTCTGAAAATTTAATACAGAAAGTGCATCATCATTTCTATGTAGAAGGCTTTAATGAATAAAATATGTAGTAGGTTGTGTATAAAAATGTTCAGATAAATAAAAGAAACTAACCCAACTTAAATTTTTCAGATCATTCATTAGAATAAACCTTTATGAAGATGGATGTGTCTGAGAAGCACATTAGGCTGTATGAGTTTAAAAAAGGCAATAGTGCAGCAGAAACTACAAAAAACATTGAAGGTGTTTATGGTACAGAGTCTTTCGATGAAAGATAATGTTGAAAGTGCTTTCAGAAGTTCAGATCAGGTGACTACAGCTTAAGTGATGTGCCACATTCAAGTCACCCTGTTGAGTTTAATGATGACTTGCTGCTGACTGCATTTGATGAATAATGTGCTGTAATAGTTGAACCAGCACAGAAGCTTAAGTAAAACCATTCAACAGTTCACTGTCATCTGCTACATCTTGGAAAGTTGTCAAAACTTGGAAAATGGGTCCCCCATGATTTGGCAGAAGCCAACTTTAGAGAAAGAGTGGACAGTTGCTTGCCTCTTTTGGACAGGTTAGTGACTAGAGATGAAAAATTAATATTCTATAAACATATTAAGCACTGCAGACAATGGCTCAGTGCAGGTAAACTGGTTAAAGTACAGCCCAAAATAGACCACCACTTTAGGAAAGTCTTGTCAAGTGTTTGGTGGGATATTGTTGGTATGATCCACTTTGAGTTGTTCTGACTCAATCTAACAGTTACATCAGAATTATGTTGTCAGCACTTAGAGTGCTTGAATGTTGCACTGAAAAAAAAAAGATCTACCTTGATTAATCATAAAGGTGTTGTGTTACACCAGGATAATACATGTTCCTATACAGCAAGGGTCACATCTGCAAAGACTAAAGAGGTAGACTGGGAAAAACCTCCACATTCTCCTTATTCTCCAGACCTTGCCACATCTGACTATCATCTATTCTGGAGTTTACAGAACTATCTTGATGGAAAATAACTTGGAACACATGAAGATGTCGAAAGTATCCTTTCTGCATTCTTTTCCTCCAAACCCCAAGAATTTTATGGAAGTGGCATTTGGAAGCTTTTGAATCATGGGTGGGAAGTAATTAATAATAATGAAATGTGTGTTTTATTATGTGAATGTATGGTCTTGGATTTCTCCCAGGTATAGTAACAGTTCACTTCAAACTGTATAGTGTTATGTTGAATAAGTAGTATCTTTAAGCCTCACGCTCTGTCCATTGAGCTTTTGATTAAATAACATTAAAAGCATTTGAAATCTTTTTTCTTTTTCTGAACCTAAAATCAGACATTACTTACGGATAACCTAATACTTGAATATTTCACTGCAGGATATATTCTTGGCATATAATTGAGTGACATCCAGGAGAAGGCACTAGCTGCTTTTGCTGTGACACAAACATTAGGTGATGGCCTGGATAACCCTGCCCATTCACTAGAAATCAGTTCATCTGTCCCATGAAATGTTAATTGTAATTCTCTTTTCAGTGAATTCCAAGCTAAGTCTGAGGCACTGGTTTGAGAAGGATGGATCAGAATTGGAATTATCAACAACAGTTGCTGCCTTTGGTTACCTTCTCTTCTGTGACTTTTCTGAGGTGACTACCTTAAACCTCACCATTACAAATACGTCATCCATCAAGGTGCAAATATCTCATACCCCTAGGTGATGCCTCATGGACTTACTCAACTCTGTCATCAAACTTGTTGCCAAGAATGTCCTTGCATTGTGCGAATGTCATTGCAAGAAAATCTTTCCCATGTAAATGACACAGACCCTCTACAAAGGCACTGAATTCTCTGAAGGATTCCTCATGCAAGCCTTGAATGTGAACCTTACTCAGTGTATGGCTTTGTTTTTCATTGATAGAACTATTGGTGCATCTCACCTACAATTATTTCCCAGTCTTCAAGCTCTTCTTTCATCAGATACTAAATAATATCAAGTGCTGGGCTGTCCAACTTTAGGTTTATGTGTTATCTCTTTCTAAGACTATATATTCTAAGCAATATCTTGCCTGAAATGCCTCAAGAAATGGTTTAGGTCTTTTTTGACAGCAATTTTAACATTATGAAAGTGATATGTTTTGCTTTTATTATGTGAATTTATTGTCTTCTATTTCTCCCAGGTATGGTAACAGTTCACTTCAAACTGTATAGTATTATGTTAAATAAGTAATATCTTTAAGCCTCACACTCTTTCCATTGAGCTTCTGACCCTGAGGCTATAAAGGATATACTGGATGCATCTCATCAAGGAGTCTTACTGAACCTCTGATTGCCTTACAGATTATGCTTGTCTTAGAAAGTTGCCTCGCTTCTGAGAGAGAGAATCTCTACTACCCTATGCTTTGTCTTCCATAAGTGTTCATTGCATGGAAGATGGGTAATGCAGTTCCCTTTATTCACAAACAATACTACCTTGCTGCTGACTCTCAAGGTGGCTGAATGCTTCTTAATAGAAAGGCTTCTTCTTATCTCCTCTTGTGCTGATGCAGCTCTTATTAGTAGCTCTCAACTACCAACAGTCTTTAATTTCTAACTCTCAGCTCAGCTTTTCTCATGCTTGATAATCTTTTGTTTTTATGTGTGTATTTGTCCACCATTGTTTGCTAGCAAAACATTCTTGTTGAAACTCCTCCTTCAGTTGTACTTTGCTTCTGACTCACAACAGTACTGGACACTTTTACTTATGGAGATTTTCAGATTTTCTCTACATGCACCTGGTGTCTCACCTGATAGTAAAATGTAAAATAGTTCATATTGGTGAAGTCATGTGCTATCACCACATTGTATTTGGTACTCATCTCAATGGTATATGTCCCAAAGAGGAACCCAAGTGATCCACCATTTGCTAGTTTCCTTGACAAGACCCTATTGCCTTGCCTGCTGGCAAAACAGCTTGTGTTGTTAGGGTTCATTAACCAACAGTAGTCCTTTACCTTCTCAACCATAGATGGGGTTTTTTCTCTCGCAGTCAGCACATATCTGCATGGGATTTTATCAAGCCTGTCTCACTTGTTCTTGGATTCCTTATCCTACCCACTGCTCAAATAATACTCAGTTTTCTAAGGCTTAGTCTTAAGTGGGAATAACTTCATCAGCCTTTCTGAATGCACCAGACAATCTCCGTGTTTTTCCTTCTTCTTCTTCTGAGATCAGAATTGTACAGTGACGGCTATGGAAACATTTCAAGTATTTCAAAAGTCCAAGAGAGGACTATATTTTACATCTTGCCATTCTATTTACAGACAAACATTCATCAGCTCCCAATTTAACCTCTTGCAACTTGTATGTCCTTTATCCTGCAAGTACTCAGTGATTTATTGAATAGTGTCCATTCACTTGCTCTGAGCAAAAACCTCAACAACAGT
The DNA here is from genome assembly GCF_004210375.1 of Tachypleus tridentatus. Classification (NCBI taxonomy): domain Eukaryota; kingdom Metazoa; phylum Arthropoda; class Merostomata; order Xiphosura; family Limulidae; genus Tachypleus; species Tachypleus tridentatus. Next base: position 83,622,732 of record NC_134830.1, read on the forward strand.
GGTATCCTTGGTCTATAATGGCTTGGAGAATATCAGGTTACAGAGTTTGTCTCTGAACTCTGAGTTCATTGTAAAGAAAGAGTTAAGATTCAGAATACACACAACAGCATTACAAGTTACAAACACAAGACAAAATAGGGACAAATTTTTGTAGTAGGGGGCTGTTGTACTGGTAAGATAGGAGTGAGGAATTTGTAATAATTTCTTTTTTCCAGTTCAATGTGGTTATGCAAGCTATATTAAAAAGAAAGTTAAATGGAAAATAAAAATATGCTGAGATCTTAAAATGAAGCTAAATTTAAATTAGCAAAACATTACAATACAGTTGAAGTTAAAAGTTGCTTTATGGCAAAAGACATAGCTTTAACCCTTTCACAGCAGGTGACTCATTAAATACTTTTCTATACAAGTCACTATGTTTCATTCAAAATTTAAACACCTTTACTATCAGACATAGCTTTAACCTTTTCACAGCAGGTGACTCATTAAATACTTTTCTATACAAGTCACTATGTTTCATTCAAAATTTAAACACCTTTACTATCAGTAGATGTAAATGAAATTAATATTGCAATACATATTATGTTTTCAAGTTTTATGTTAGGTAAATTTTAAATCCTTTATTTCAAAAGAAACTTTTAGAAACTTCAAATATATTATCAATGAGCTATGAAAATTGTTAACTTTGGTGCCTGACATAGCCAGGTGTGTAGCTAGCTTGACTTGCAATCTATGGGTCATGGACTCAAATCCCCATCCTACCAAATATGTTCTACCCCTCACCTATGGGAGCATTATGTTGTGATGATAAATTCCACTGTTCATTGGTAAAAAAGTAGACCAAGAGTTGGTGATGGGTGGTAAAGAATATCTGCTTTCCTTCTAGTCTTTTGCTGCTAGCATAGAGACAGCTAGTACAGATAGCTTTCACATAGCTTTATGCAAAATTCAAAACAAACCAAACTGACTCTCTACTTTGGCATTCTGTATTTTCAGTAGTACAATCGTAGTTGTGTAGATATACTGTCTAGACGAAAAGACACTTTTTTTAACTATTTGACTTGTACATTTCAAAGTTGAAAAATGAGTGCAATTGAAACAGGAAATAAATTTTGTTAATCCCTGGCAGGTGCCATGCCCACCTTGAACAGATTTGTTTGTATTTTATAGCCTAGATGTAGATGTTGCATGTGCATGTTTATAGTCATTATAAAGAACTCATGCTGTAATCTAGCAATGATTATTTTGAAGTTGGTGTGCAGTTGTTATCACAGACGATGTTTAACTAACTGTAGTATTGTTGGCTGCTTGATTGGCTATAGCACTTAGTTGTTTCTTACAATTAGAGATACTGTTTAAGTTGTATTTAGGTCTTATTTTTATATTTTAGGTTATTATGTGTTAGTTATTTTTAAAATGGATAATTGAAAGGTTTAAATATTTTTTAAATATACATTATATTTTGCACAAGTTTTTTGGGTTAGGCTTTCACTATTATATGGTGCAAAAGAATTTTGCCAAAACGTGAAATATCTCTGCCAAAGATATTGTAATATGCCTCAAGAACACTATTGACGTATGTCAAGATGTATAATATGTGGTAAAGGAGAAGAAAAGGAAAGAAAATACCTGAAATTACAAACTTAACAAAAGGAGAATTATTAAATAAATTCTATGAAAGATTGAAATACATGAATTTTTTGTCTATTTCATAAATTTAATTATTTCATTGTGCATTAATGATGATAATAGCTAGATTTGGTGATATGGTAGAGAAAATAAAATATAAACATTTACCTTAAAAGAGTTTTTGATATTCTTTTTAAGGGTTTTAAGGATTATTCAAATGAAATATGAAAACTATAAGTTGAAGTTAACTATAAGTTAACAATGTTCTTATAGTAAGAATGAAAATCACCTTGCACTCAAAATATCATTCTTTGGATGCAAGATATTTGTGATCTTTAACAAAACCTCACCAGTTTTCAAGAAGATGCATTAAAAAATCTCAGAGTTACAGTATGTATTGCTGCACAGTAAAATTAAAATGTACAATACTTCTCTACAAATTACACATGCCAAAAGTGAAAAGGTTAAATTAGAAATTGTCTTATCAAGGTCAGGTTTGGATGTGACCTCCACTCTTTGAGATTTGAGTGCAAGGAGATGGCAGCTGTTGGCTATTAATTGATTTGTCAATAGGAATACCAACTATCTTAAAACATCTAGATTAATCTTTCATATAAGAAAACTTAACCAATTACAAATTTATGTGTCCATGTATCAGAGTCAGAAAGATTGAATTGTTTAGTTTATGAACACTACATCCAAACTTAACAAAAATACAAATGGGGTTACCTAAGAAGGAAGCTTATGCTATGTTACAGTCTTATACCAATTACAGCACAGCAGCATGAAGGAGTGGACATTTTTTAGACCCTATAAATTCTTTCTAATAATTGTCTGTCCCAGAACCTCTTTTTGTCTTGTAGGTGATGCCATTTCCTCAAGCATGAAGGCTCAAATAACAAGGGTTCAGAAGAGTATAAGCAGGTACACTTATTTAGAGAAAACAGATGCTTTATAAAAACAAATTCTGTGGTTATGGCACGTTTTTTCTTACCAATTTATGATATTCTGAGAATCAATAAATTCTCATTGAACTGCAGAATAGTGTGAAGCATTTGATATAAGTTAACTTAATCTGGACTGAATTTTATATGAAGAAAAAGACAAAGCATATTCGACACAGTGAAACAATATTTATTTTCAACATAAGTTAAAAAAGGAAGGTATAGTGTGAAAACCTGGCTGAAGATAAATCTGTCTGTGTTTTGTTATAGATATTAAAAATCTGTAAACATTTCTATGTTGTTCCATACTGAGAAAGCATAACATCATATACTAATTACAACAATTCCATTTTTCTGGGGGGTACTGGTGCCACCCCTGTGACTTGGAGTCACCCCTGTTTCAACATAAGGGATGTAATATACCTGGAGCATCATGTAACTTGTAAATGAAAAAAAATTGTTTTCAAATTCTGAACATTATGTTCTACATTAAAGAAAGCTAACTCATGAGGAAGTTTATGTGACACCCTAGCTAAATGACCTAGTACCATGAGTAACTAGGCAAGAGGAACATAGTTACTTTTCACCCGATTCTCTATTGCTGTTGATGCTCTCCTATGGTACTTGGTTTTGGCAAAATGAAGAATACATGCTAATTATATGCAGAAATTTTGTAAATAATATACTACATAAAGGTGTTGTAAACACATAATATGCTTGCATACTGTGATATCTCAACGTTCTCAGTACAACTAAAACTACCAAAGTTTAACCTTATCTGTAAATTTTAATTGTTATGCCCTCTCAGTTTCTTTACTGTAATGGAAAAAAAAATGAATTCTAACCAAACCTCTAAGAATAGAGGTGTAATGATGATTTGTTACTTTCTCTCACCCAGCCACTTTTTATTCAAATTAACTAGAATTTACTCAAACTCCATTAGATTTGTTTTCTTAGCTAATTTTCTATGTTACACTCTTAACAAAATTATTTTGAAAATAAAAATACATGAAATTCACAGCTTTCTATTGTTCAGATAACAAGTAGCACACTCAAAAAAAGATTAGGTAATTAGTAAAGCAAGATTTCCCTTCTGTGCTTCAAAGTATTTGTTTCATATTCAACTGAAAGCTGTTTATCCTGGTGGTAAGCATGCTTGAACTGTTATTCCATGGTTCATCCATCATGATGCATTGTCACAAAACTGATTTCACACTTTGAAGAGACAGGTGTATGCTGGTAAAATCTTACTATTCTATCAGAATAAAAGTTGCTAAAAGTGGGTGCTATTGACTAGATTTCTCTAGTCCAGGACTCTTTAACTGGTGTCCTACGAGCTACATCCAGCATGGCCTATTGACAGTCAGCAAAGAAAATAAGTAAAAAAACAAAACTATGAACAAACATAATAATCATTAAATGATTTGTGATTAAGACATACATGGTCATTGTAGCAGTGTACATGAGTAATACAATAAGTACTTAACAATACTAAAATGTATAGTAATTTTATATTTAAAAATACTCTTTCTACAGTGTCATACAGACACATGAGAGTGTTTGTAATGACACTTCCTTAAATATTATTTTGTTCTGTTATTAAAGAACTGTTCACCTGTTGAAATTTATTCAGTGTACTAACATTAATTTGTATAATATTATTAGGTTACCTAAAAATATGTGAAATAAATACTTTTAGCTGACCTACTTCTTACTTCTTTCCAGTCCAGTTTATTTTAAAAAAATAATTGAAGAGACCTGTTATTGTTTATCAGTTCGCAGTTATGGACAATTATATGTAAATTGCCCATTATGTTTCTTTGTACACATTTAGAAACAGACAAATCTAGCTAAATGTATGTATTTTAGTCCAATTTTATTTTAAATGTCTGTAAGCTTTATTTTAGTACCACCTTCATGGGAAATTCTATGCATCTCTCTTTCCCACTTCTTTTAATGTCAAATAATCTTTGAAACTTGGATTCCTTCAAACCAACAGGAGATAGACATCTTGTTGCATCTTTATTGAGGTTTGATTTAACAGATGAGCTGGATAGGTTTTGTTGTTGTTTTTTGGGTTTTTTTTCCAGGTTGACAGGGCTCGTCTTTAACTCTGAACTTACAAGTTCGTTTTTTTAATACTGGTTTTACATTTTTGCTTTAAGGTGGAAGGAAACTTTACAACATAGAGAAATGTTAAAGTGTCAAAATACAATTTTATGAGCTACTTAATGTATGTCAGTAGCAATACTTGATTGTGAATAACATTTTTTGTCATGTAAGTGTTTCTGTATGATTTGAGAAAGATGAATGCCAGTTAAGAAGAAGAAAAAGTTTTGATTCATTCTTTTAACTAATATGTAGTAGGTTATTGTAATGCAGTAAAAAATAAAATATTTGAACAATCACTAGAGATAGAAAGATAATTATTCTCAGTTAAGCAGATTTTATAAAGCAGTTGGTTCTTATTGTTCCATGTTGATTCATTAAAATTAATGTTTTCATTGATTGTTAAGGTTATAAGATTTTGTATGTATATAAGCAGTTTTAATGATTCATCAACCCCTTCATCGATTATTACCTTGTTTGCTATAAATAACATATTTATGTTAATTTAAAAAGTTGTTTTATAAATCAAACTAAAATTAACAAAAAATGCTGCCAGAAATAATAAGGTGTGTAAATAATTAACTCATTTTTTTTAGATAATAAATGGTAGTTTACATCAATTTCATGTTTCTTACCCTGTTTTCTCTCTCATTTTTAGAAGGAACTACAGTCTGAGAAAGAAAATAGTGAAGAAAAATACCAGAAAAAATTTTCTGCAGCTGAAACTCTTTATAACAAAGAAGTCCTCACTCTAAAAGAGGTGATCAATGAATTAATGATTGAGAAACAATCAACAGAAAATAAATTTCAAGAACAAATTCTGAAATATTGCAGAGTTGCTGACCTTGAGGAAAGACTTGCCCATTTAGAGGAGGAAAAAGGACAATTGAAAGAGAAATTAAAAGAGTTACAGTTGCAAAAAGAGGAAGAAGGTAAGGATTGGCAGGTCAAAAGTGTCGAATCTGAAAACAGTTTTAAAAAAAAACTGTCTGAAAAAGATGATAGATTTAATGAACTACTAATAAAATATAATGAACTTCTGTCCAGTCATCAAGAATCTTTATCAACTTGTGAAGTACAAAACTCTGAAGTATTGAAAGAACTTAAAAGAGAAATTGAACAGGAAAAGAAGAAAACTGAGGAGCATCTAAAAGCCCATCATGAACAATTGGCATTGCTGGAAGAAAATCACCAAAAAGAAAAGGATGAGTTAATTTCACAGATTGAAAACTTAACAAGAAAGCAAACCACTCATATAACATTAGAGAAATATAAAGAAAAAGAAAATTTTGTGGACCAACTTAAACATGTAAAGAATGATGAAGGTTTTGAAAAACTTTTATTTGTAGAAACATGTGACCAAGATCATAGAAATATGATCTCAAAGTTAAAAAAAGAAAAAGAAGAGGCAAACGAGAAAATTGCTTTCATGGAATCTGAACATCATAAAAAGCTGGAGGAACTAGAAAAACAATACAGATCTGCTTTAGTAAGTTTAATAATTTAGATACTCTGTGGAGTGTAAGAGGTTTTGGGTAAATTTGGCTCTTAACTGATTGGTTTAGAACCTATCGGGTGTCAATGCATAGGTAAGTATCGAGTTTTAAAGTTTAAATAATGTTAGTAAATTTAACTTTCTTTCAACTATTGTTTATCCAGAAATATTGTAGAATTTATAATTTATTGTTTAGTATCATTTATGTAATGTAATTTACAAGGATAGTAAAAACAAATGTTCAAATTTACAATTCTGTACTATAAGCTCAGTTTTGCCTTTAAACATTACACTTTTTAGATTTATTTTGAATTTTTCTGTCTATCCATAATTTTATATTTGATAAGAAGCTGCCATTTCTTGAGAATATAATTCTCTTTTCTGTCTCAAGTTTCATCAGTAAAACATTCATTTTTATTGCACCATTTTATGACCTCATGGCATATGGTCTGAAAAACCACAAATGAAACTCTGTTTCCAAAATATACTTAACTGCACTGCCACTTACAGCTGTTACTTGACTGCCAGGGTTTTTTCTTTGCCTATCTAAGCATTACTCTGATTTTTTTTCTCAGTTGCCTCACTCAATTGCCCTTGGTAATGTTTGTCTTGTGATACTTTCCTTCTACATCAGTGCACCCTTTATCATGGTACTGTATATAAGTGACTTGTTAGGTTAATTTTATCACTATTTCTTGACAAAGTTTCACAAATGGATTTCTTTGTTATATTATCATTTGGAGGTACTTTGAACATTCTCGTGTTATTTAATTGTTTTCATAATGATAATAATAATTTTAAAAACATTCCAGTTAGCAAGCCAATTATGGTATAAATTCTCTAATTATTATATTTGGCATGGAGGATAATTGGATCTCTCATCTACCATCTCTGATATCCAGTTTGAGGTTTGATTCCCTAGGGTGGATGTGACAGATGGCCCAGAATTTTTTGCTCTAACAAAACAACTTACTTTACCACAGTTTTTAAATGACCTGTGAAAAATGAGAGATGGATTGATTGGTCTTTCTTCTGTTGATTCTTTGAGTGTGTGATGTTTTGGACTTTCTCCCAGTTGTTTTTGAGACTGCAACTTAATTGATGACTGAAAGATCTGGTTTGTTTGTTTTTTTTCCCACATTTCTCTGTACATGGAAATTATTGTACATGCTGGAAAATATACTTCTTAGTTACATGAAGGGACAATTTGGCCTTATCTGACACATTGGAACTTTGATTTTGCTTACCCACCACCAAGTGAAGGCAGTTTTCTTGACCCTCAAATAATATCTGCTCCTTGAATTTTGAGGTCCTAAGGCAGAGTATGTATTTTATCTATATAAGTCTATCTCCTCTGATGTCTACAAATTTACAATTCAACTTAAACATTTTGTTTCTTTTTATTTCACTTTGTTAGAAGACACTCAGGATTGCCAGTTTCATTGAGGACAAGCTGTATTCATTGTTAGCATGCATATTGCTTCAGTTTTTTTTGCTTCTACATTCTTCCCAGTTGTTAGATTATTGAATTTCATTGGTTCTTAAGGAAGTCGTAGTTTTGCCCCTCTTTATGAGTACAGATTATCGACATCAACTTCTCAGTTGATTACATTGGTAATCAGAATTCCACTGCTTAGTTGGACTATCAGCAGGAGCAGTGGTTATTATATACCTTCAGGAGTTATAGAAGCTTGGTTTCAAGAATTTCTGGTTATGGGATAATCTTTATCTTTGATTCAGAAGCTCTGTGGGTCCTTGGATCACAATTGGTTGCTTTGTTCACAGCTTCCCCACTATAATCTACCCAGTCTGTCTCCTGCAGTTCATCAGGATTTGCAGTTCATCAGTTACCTGAGCCTGGTTAGTTTAGGAGTAGTGAAAGAGTTGAACTAGTTCTCGAAAGGTTTTATTCATGTTATTTATTGGGCTAATGAAGACAGGAGATTGGTGTCAGTTATCAACCTTCCTTGTCTTTATTTTATAATTGTCTAGATTCTCCATATTTCACAATTAATTATTCTTCAACATCTGCTGATTTTTTTACTAGGATTGTAGATACTCAGCGTGGTTGTAGTTTTCTATCTGAACTCTGCTTTAGTGATAGAGTTCCACCACTATTGGCATTTGTATTGCATAAGGGTCAAGTACTGCAGTTATGGGTTTTTTTCCTTCTCTCCCATGTAGGTGTAACATGGATTATGCTGCATCATATTGGTTTTCTCATTCCCTTCATTCTATCGTTTTGTGCACTTACCATTCCATTAGATGACTAGTTACTGCTGGCAACATCACATCATGCTTCAACTTTCAGATACAACCCAGAAAAGCTTTTTTTTTTTTGAGACTGTCACCAATTCCTGATCCAGTACAATATGTTGTGAGGGTGGATAATTTTTTTTCATCTTGTCTTTCAATCAGCAGTCTCCCATCCTGCTCAGTACCATAGAATAGGATGCCACACTTTTACTCATCTCTCCTTCTCCCACTGCATGGATGTTGTTGTTTTTTCTTCTGGGAATGTGGGTATCACTCAAATTCTTAATGCCTTTGTGAAGATAACACAAGCAACTCTTTTATTGGTGTTTAAGCAATCAGGGATCATGCACTGTATTTCCTGGTTTCCCCAGTTTCCTTAGTCAGGATCATTCTTCACATCTTGAAGGGTTAACTCACGATATTACAACAGCCTAGGTTTTCTACTGCCACCTTGTTCACTGCATGGACAGTGAGGATTCTCTACAAAATGTTTTCATCCTTCTTGCTTTCTGACAGGCAACGTATCACGGTCTGTGCTTTTAGATAGGTAAATCATCAGGTTTCAATCCTATCCTGTGGTGGTGGTGGTATGTTTTTCATAAAGGAAGCATATGGTCTTGGGTTTCTTATTTCTAAACTTTGAATCTCCTATCTTGGAGCTAGTCTTATCATCCTTCCAGCTTGCCATGTTCCATGGGTGATGTCTATGGTAGCAGGTTCATTGTCTCAATTCATACTGATTCTTCCAAAAGATTCCCCTAAAGTTTGATTCCTGTGCATGGTTTGTTTTTTCAGGTTACCTCCTCTTGGATCTGAACATCCAACCATATGTTTACCATGAGTGATGACACATGAAGAAGAATAGAAGATTTGGGTGGTTAAGGGGTCCAACACCAACATTCCACTTTGGCCTAGAATTCCTGTAAACAGTCAGCCTCGTTTTGTCTCCCCAGGGTCCAATGGGCTAGGGTCAACTGAGCACTAGTGTTGGACGTTCACAGTGAGTGTTGTGGACATTGTCTGATGTAGGTGTTTGGGTATATTGTTCACAAAACCTTGGCATTGCTACAGTTACTTTGCACCAATAAATGCCAAACGACCAACCAACAGAATAAATGTTACATTTTAAGGTTCATTTAGATTGCTACTTATTGGAACACTTATCTACTAAAAATTTTGCCAGTGCCTCATCTTTAGTTGCAATAGATACCTTTTATCTGGACAGGATAGGATTATCACTTTGAACCTCAAATAATGACATGCATATTGACAGTGATATATTGTAGGGTGATTGAACCCTTTTCAGTCAGTGGTGTCAACTATAACTTATTTTTTGTCTTGGCTTTTTGACAAAGGTTTTTGTTTATTCCACGATTGCCGTTGTTTACAGCACTCTTATCAACTACTATCCAATTATCATGACTACATACTTTTGAGTCCCAAATACACTTCAGATTCCTTGCATCATTTTGGGTAATTAGTACCAAATTGCCATTCCAATTATTTAACAGGTAGATTCAGATTTTATGTTCTTTCTTTTACACCTGTTTGTAACAAGACTATTATATGTCGTGTATCCCTTTACCTGCAAGTTTATTTTTTGTGGCTGCTGACCTACAGACATCATCAATCGGAATAATTTGCACTGTTTATTCATAGTCAAATTTCTCAATCTCTGTTTTCTCAGACCAATTCTTCTTACCCACCACTCTGTCAAACAAACTTCCCCCCTCTCCCCCAGTTCATCTGCTCATTCTCTTTTTTTCTAATTAGATTTCGATCTTTGTAATTTTCAATGAGGCTCTTGAAGATTTTGTTGCCTGTACTTATACCTTTATTTTAGATTCTCTTTGAAGTCATATCTAATCATATTTCTCTTTTCTGCATTATAATCAGCCCAGTTGAATTTCCTGCTGGAGATCACTGTTTGGACTGGTATATAGACCTCTCCCAGTACTTTTATCTCATTATTTAACTGATGTGGCAGTGTATACATCTGAGAGTTTTGCCTTCCTCCTGTAATTATCTTAACTATTTCTACTAGATTATCCAAAGGTGTATTTTTATTTCCACTTTTCAGGGTCACTTACCTTGTTTTTACAGGATTATGAAATAATACTGTCAGTCAGCTAACTGTCTTCAGAATTGTTGAAATTGACCAGAATTCTTTAATGTCATACCAGATGATTAAGTAGAAAAAGTTGCTGGCTATCTACAACTTAATTTTAATTAAATAAAGTTGCATCTACATAAGTTTACTTGACCATGTCAAATTATTTCAAATAAATGAGGATTTATTGATATAACACACAATGCCAACAAAAAACATAGCCTAAATGCCATATATGAAAATCCAAGGGAAGAGAATGAAAACAAGTGTAAATGTTTTGCAAGTTGTGGTTAGTTGCATATAAAAAATTTGAAATGAGCAACTTGCTACTTAGGCTATTTTAAATGAATTCAAAATTCAGTGTAAGTTCATAAACTGAAAAGCTAGAAAAGAAGAGATAAAAATTATTGAAAATGAAACAAAGGTTACTTTCTTCAGAGTACACTTTTTATAATGGGAAACAACAAAATTCACTTGTTGTATAAAGAATAAAAGTATGCAAAATTATTATCTTTAAATCTCTTTAAACTACAAATACAAAAAACATCAAGTGTTTGCTAATTCATCAATAATACTGAATGGTGTAATTTGCAAAGGAAAATTTTAAATTTTTCAAACTTTCATTTCTGTGTATCTTTGGAGAGTAAGTTTTGAAACAATGAACTAAACAGTTTTTGCCCTTTCCAAAGAAGAGGTTCAAAGTTACTAAAACCCCATCATTTTTTGGGAATATAAATTTTTCCTGTTTTTTAGACTAGTTTTATAGTACAGGATTTCATTATTACTATATTATGATGTTAGAGATAGTAATGATTCTTTAGGATAATATAAAACACTTAACATTTTTTTAGTTGGAAAACAATTGGCAAAAAAAGCATTAAAAGAAATATGTTAATTAATATCAATCAGGGGTAGTGCTTTTGACAAGTAGTTGTAAAGTTGCTAGTTCAGTGGTTGCTGACAACCTATTGTGTCTTTGAGCAAGAAACTTTACCCCAATTGTTTCTATATACCCAGCTATGTTATAGGTACTAACATAGGTGGAGGCTATTTTTGATAGATTAACAATCTGTCCTGGTGGAATGTGTCACTATTTTCATCAGTTTGGGCCACTGAAAACAAGAAAGTATGTGATGTGCTGTATAAGCATGGGATAGATATAACTGGAAACTGAGTTGAAAATACTTGGATATTTAAAATTTTCCAGTGAAATTCTACAGCTAAAGATAATGTTTTCATAATAATGTCTCAAAGGCATTTTCCCAACATAAAACATTGTATCAAATAATATGAAGTTTTTAAGTTGAAACTACAGATTCTATTTAGTATATTCTTTTTAAGTTTCATATAATTTTAAGTATTTCCACTGTGAGAAGGTAAAAATTACACCACTTCATTGTGGAAAGGGTAAATAACTCATAGTTCAGTTATTAGCTTGAAGGCATTTTATATCTGATCCAGTGGTGGTTTTAGTTGTTTTTTTTTATTATGAAAAATCTCTTAATTTTTAGGTGGTATTCACTGTCTGCTAAATCATTGTTCAAGAATTGAGCTGTTGTTATATTCCAAGTGTCAATTTGAGCAAAGGGTAAAAGTGAAAATCAACAGTGATGAAAATGAATAGATTTACAGATTAATTTTCAGCATTTTAAGATTTTGTTTTTAAACCTGTGTATAGGGTTGATGTTAAAAAGTATTTACTTGGATGGTTTCAAACGTTTTGTGTGTTCTATTTAAACCAGAAAACATTTTTTTGAAATAGTTTTGTCATTGGTTTATAGAGTACAGTTTTGCAATACTAAGTGTATAAATGTGAATAGAAAATCATGCAAAATCTAATTTTACTGCTATTAAATGTTTTAATGATGTTTCAGTGACTTGGTTCATCACAGATGTAGTCTAAATAACTAATGACATGTAGGTATGAAAAATGAGTTTGTACATTGGGATTATGCATAAAACTTATAGCAGACCTTAGAAAGTTTGAGGATATCTTTATGTTGATACCTAACAAAAAACATTTCATGTTAAAATAACACTACACTGATACTCAGAATCTAACACTGAAGTTTAAACATTTTCTCATTTTGTTTTCACCCTATAAGACTGTCAAAATACAAAATATAGCTTGATTAAAGTTGAAGTTCATTCCTACTGTGATAAAACACTGTCACTATAATGTATAACTGTTATTTGACTGGTTCTTTTCCTTGCAAGATTTTACAGTTTTCATTACATTTCATATACAAAAACAAAATGCAATTTAAGATTCAAGAAAAAAAAGCTGAGTAGTATCACTAAATGAAAAGTTTTTTTAACTCAATAATATTTTTAGCAATTGCTCTTTGTTATGCTTTTTTGACAAAAGTTTATCAAAAAGCAGCTGCTTGAAACATCCCCCAATAAAACTAACAAAGTGGAGATAATGTTATTTGAATACAGTATTCTTCATAATAGCATGGAGCAATAATTCTTGGTGAATCTATCAGTGAGACTATTGGAAGTATAAACATATGATCATTGAATATAGTCAGCAGAAGGTTGCTGCACTTCCTCATTGTGGCCATCATTTATGTAAACAATAGCCTTCATTATATATGTAAAAACAGCTGGTTTGGGTTGAGAAAAATTTTTATGTACATTATTTTTATCTACATTTTTATCTTTTTAATCTACGTAAAAATTTTCTCAACCCAAACCAGCTGTTTTTACATATATATTTTTCTCTACAGGTGGGTTTTCTTGTCATCACTGATTAATAGCCTTCATTCTTGGTATAAGATAAAAGACACATAAATGGAGCTGTTCAATATTCAATATGGCTACTTCCTATTGGATAACACATTTTAATAATATTCCATAGTACAAAACAAATTTTAGAAATTTCCCATAACCAAAAATGAAATAGAAATCCAACAGAATGTGAATAGAAAATTGGACAGTTCACAATGAATTCTACCTTGTGTGGGTTAAGAACTGGTGGAGAACACTTTTGAAGAACCTTGAGAATATATTAGGATAAATTGTGTGTTCAGAGTAACACAACAAAACTCAACTAAAAGGGATGTATAAATGCCTAGAATACGATAGCCACTCACTTATAACAAGTTTCAAAGCTAGAAGTCTAGAATGAGGTAGTAAACACATTAAAAAGAAAACAGTAAAATGAAAATAAAATAATATAGAAACCAAGGTAACTTTTTTAGGTGACAAGAGTTTTTAAAATGGATTATGGAACTGAAAATATGATATATTATCCAAGAGGACCTGAAAATTAATAGTTAAATAATAGAATTTGAGATATTTGTCAAAGAAAAACATGCAAGCCAACATAAATAGATTCTATCAATCTTTTGTCCTTCAAGGATAGCTTCACAACTGAAAAATATGCAGAAGTTTACCACTACCTTTTATAAATAATTTATAGTGGTTTATGCAACAATTGAACTCAATTTCTAATTATTGTGCTTCAAACAGTTATTTGTGAATTGCATAAAGACAAAAACAGTTACTTAAGCCTGATCACTTAAAAATAATTTATTGTGATATGAATATTACCATATCTTCTTTCATAAAATTATTTAATTTATATTGCTTTGTTATTATCAACTATGTTAAGAAGTAGGAAATGTTTTTACCAACCATTGATATGTCTTGGCTACTTTTAATATGTTATTTAATGTTTTTTTTAATTAGGGTTTAATCTTTTACTTTTTTGTAGATTATGTATTGGAGAGGGTTGGGGACCCAGAATGTAGTGAAATCATTTTAAGTATGTAGCAGATTAGGACTTTATAATTATTTAGCTATTCCTTGAGTTTCTTGTATATTTCAGAAAACTGAAACTGAGGGTAGGTGTTTTAAAGAGTATTATTCCAAAGAAAAAAGAAAGGTGATTGGCTATGAATCATCTAAACTAGTATGGATATTTCTTTTAAGATACAAATTTATAGTTGATCTGTATATGTATGTACTGTTTAATCACTATTCAACTGAAGATTTCTTCAGAAACATGAATTGTTACTGTATTTTAATAAAGGATTTGAAAAACTGAACAATGCACTAGCTATCAAATAAGATTTCCCATAACTTAAAGTGTAACAAGATGTTAGTCAGTTTTAAAGTGTTTAATGAATGCATATTTTATAACCACATTTGTGTGAACAATGCCATTGAAATGATGAAGTATTTTATATAATGAAATGACCATAATAAATATGGAAGATTTATTTGAACTTTCAAAATCTCAAGTCACAGCAACAAGGATCAACTAACTAGTAAATTAAATACCTCATTCATGTAATATTGCATTAGATACAGCCTGAGTAGGAAAGTAGGCCTCTTTTATTCCAATGTTATCGAAAGTATATGATATAATTTTGATAACTAAATCTTTAGAGAGAAAATAAGTAGAATAAAACTGCATATAAAGTAAACAGTAATGTAGAGTAATGGTATTTGTAATAGTGTATTCTGTGTGGAACAGTTTGAGTGTTCAGTGTATAACATGATTTTTTAAGTTGAAACAGAGAAGCACACAAAAATGAAGAGTGACACCTGTATTAAAGAAAAAAGGGTGTTTATAACAGTTTATGAAAAAAACCAAAGCTAAATTTCCGCAAAATTGTAGTGAAGCAGACTTCGTTAATGTGCAGAAACATGTGAATGTATGTTCACAAAGTGATAAGTATATGGTTTTTAGTTTACTGCACATGCATATTTTAGACCTAAATAAGTCATGAAAACTCATAGCAATTGCATTTAGTAAAATATTAATTTTTTTTTTCAAAGAAGTTACTTGTGGGTTTAGTTAATGCTGTGTGTGTGAAATATTTTGCAAATAAAAAAAAAAGAAATCAAAGCCAGTAATCACATGATGATAGCACACAGCATACATGTTGACTAAAAAGTTTGACTAATTGATACGATATTTGTAGCATTTGATTCAGAAATTTGTGAGACAAGTTTTGGACAAATAAGTGCAAGCATATTATTTATATAGATTTTTGGTATCAGTGACAGAATTGTTGCAAATTTTGAATTGGGTACCAGGTCTTTATTAGAGTAAGTATACATGTGTGTATTGAAAGTAAAAGAGGTACATTTTCTTTGAGGTGTTACTCTATTTTTGTGTCTTTTACTTGAATTACCATTTGCTATGTAATTAATGAAAATTCATATTGTTAACTATAATGATTAATGAATAAATAATAGTTAGACATTTCACTATTATATTGAGAGTGTATTGAGAAAACTGTTTAAAAAAAGGACAAGTGTTCCTCTTTTAGCTATATTAATATATCATATGATCAAGAGTGTATTCAAAACATTTTTTTCTTTTCTTTATTATCCAAAATTGAAATTCCATATGTTGTTAAAATGTTTTGGAGGTATATAGCTATGCATTTATATGTAGATACTTTTTGATATGTTAAGAGATAATTAAACACATATATAGATACCATACCTTTAAAAATAATGGATTGTTTAGTAATTATTACTTGTGATTTGCTCTTAACTTTTCAAGTCCAACATGGAAAATGAACTGCAACTAAGGAATAATCAGTTAGATGAGAGCTTGATTCTTGCAGAAGCTAATCAAGCAACAGTCTCACAAAACCTAGAAAAAGCTGAATCTGATCTTCAGCTACTACAACATCAAATAGGATTACTGAAGGAAGAAAATACCAGACTTTCTTTGGAGGTAGAGTTAAATGGTTCTACAGTGGAATTCGCAAAATACCAACAAAAGGAGAAATGTAGAAAAGACAAAAAACTTGAATTTAAAGAAAAAGAAAATGTGATACATTTGAAAGAAGAAAATAAAAAACTCAAATGGGAGTTGGAAGCATTAAAGGAGGAAATGTCCATTTTTCATAAACTAGACAATGTTCAAACATCAGAGATCAATGAAATAAGAAAAGAATTCCAACAAAAATTGTGTGAAAAAGATAATGAATTTAAAAGTAAATTAAAACAGCTGGTTCAAGATTTTGCAGGACAAATCAAGACAAAAGAAGCTGAGTATGAGGGATTACTGAAAGAAGCTATTGGTGAGTGCTGTCATAAGTTGAATTATTTCTACAAATCAGATTATACACATTATTCTTTATAGCTGAGTATCATTAGTAAATAATTATTTTTCTTTTCACTGTCTTGTGTAGATGAAGAGTAGATTTAAATATAATCTTAATGTTAAATGTACACAATGACTATGTATGTCTAAATGAAAAGTAGAATCCAGAATTAACACTTACCTCACCACAAAATAAATAGCTAATATGTTACACCACTGCCATAAAGATTTTGTGCATGCACTAAGCCTTTGACTGAAATTTCTACCCCAGCACAAAACCCATGTACTGATGCAAGTAGCATTAAACTACACCCTTCCAACAGTAGTATTGTGACATATCCTTCCTTCTCATCATGCTACTTGAGCACTTTGTATACACAACACTTGTCTTGTTTGTTTATTAAGCCATAAACTAGAAAATCATACCTATTTTCATGTCCATTTGTCACATCCTCTCTTTTACAAATTACCAATAAATGGCTAACTTCTTTACTACATTAATTTTAACCAATAGAAAGACATAATTTTAATCTGCCAAATGATGTATTACACTTCACTGTGTTCAGTACAAAGTACTTTTAATTTTGTCATCTGTTTGAATGTTTCTCATCTGGTGTTCAGATTGAGAAGCTGATAGAACTAGTTTTATCCCTTCTTGTCTTAGGTAGAAAGTCAATTAAAACATAATAGTTATAACACTGTTTTTCTTTTATGTGTGTTACTATTCTCTCTTCTCATTCTTGCCACAAACATCCTTTAGCCACACACACATATTTCATTAGCCACAACATTTAAAGTAAGTATTAAGCTTATATTAATGTGTATGTCAAAGTAGTTGAATGTAAATGTATTATATTTGAGGTATGATAGTAGTATAATGAAACTGTGATTGTAAGAATGATAACTTTGAGGCATCTGTTATCAGAGTAATAACACCATAAATATTTATACCATATTATATAGCATAAATAATTATGGTTTGGTTACTCTGATAACCGATGCCTCAAAGTTATCATTCTTAAAAGACGAATTTATGTTGAGAAACATTTTTATTTTGTAAATTAATACACGAATAAGACTAGATATAAACTAAATGACTATATGTAAATTGTACTGGCAATAATCATCAATACTGTTTTACATTAAAATTTATATGACTGAGGTAGTAAGTAATACTCTGCTGCAGTACTGTAAAATTGTATTGAACATGCATTGATCTGTTAGAAACAAAAGCTGTAACAAAGTCTCAATGTAATCACTATGTTTGAAAGTCACTACCAAAGAGAAATCCATTGGAGAGTCGCACACTTTATGGGACTTGATAGCTGGGGTTTGCAACCTGTTCACTCCTTTGTTCATGGATGATTGTGGATAGTTATGAAACTTGGAGGTTGAGCTTCCCTCTTTGCTACTCTGTTGGTTAGTCAGATTGATCTTAATCATAGCTGCATAATGTCTTCTATCCTTGGTAGCAGTCCAGACTATGAAAGCTTTCTCAAAGTAAAGGGACTAATGGTTTAGAGTGAAAAGGACAAGGTCATCAGTGTCTTAACATGATCCACATGAAGCATGTTACATGCATTCATTTTAATATGATTATAGGTGCTAAATCCTCTCTTACAACCAACTGAAAAATCTGGAAATGTAAGTTCAGTTTGTTCAGGTGTAGTAAACCTATGCTGTCATGAAGGAAATCTTTGTAAAATACTGCCAAATCCATGTTCTTGAATTGTTACTGGAGCATCACATTCTTCAGTAAAACCCACTCTTCTTTGGCTGATGATGTATCTATGGAATGCTTCATAATTCTTGACCAAAGTGTTGATCTCAGATTTTCCTTACAAGACTGCTGCAAGAAGGTTCACTGGGCTTAACAGCTTGAAAGTCATTATGCAGTTTCTGTTAGAAAAGGTGACAGCAAGTATGTTAACGAGTTCCTCAACATATGCTTCAGCAGCAGCTTGAAACTTTTCCCTTTGAGGTGGAGAATCTTTCATATGATGTCTGTGGAAGACAGTATAGCCCCTAAGACATGGCTGGTCTTATGTTATAATAAACATTCACAGTGGCAAATTTCATTTATTGTTTAAACTTTTGCTAAATAGCAGCATCACAGTTATCAGCCTTCTTTTCTTGTTTTGTTAAGCTGTTCCTTTATGGCCAATAAAAATCTTTAGTGACTGTAAAGATGTCTTTTTTTTTTTTCTCCATTTCAGTGTAAACAGAGTTTTTCAATAGATCTTAGCTTGCTATTAACCGTGTAAAGTTCTTGAACCATTGAACCTTTCTTATAAGTTCTCAAGTGGTCATGATCAAACTTCTTTTTCTGCATGTTATTGTTTTGTTTTCTTGGAGTCTGGTATGCTATCTGTATGGAAACCAGACTTCCTTAAGTAAGACTATCTCTGATTGGATAAAATTACCCCTTGGATGTCTCAATAAAAAGTTTCTGCATAAAACATAGATAACTTTAGCATGTGCAAGATGCCTAGTTTACACCAGCAATGCTGTATAAACATACAGTAGAGATAAACAGGAAAATATACCACAAAAGTATCAAAATGTGTTGGCAGCTCATTGGATGGTTTTAATGTTTTATATTTATTTGTGTGAGTGAATTTCTGTTTTTAGTGAGTATGACAAACAGCTCAAGATAAAAATGAAACTATTCAACATGACATGTTAGCTTTGCTAGGACCTCAGCCTTGAAGATGTTGGACCCTGTTCACCATCAGGGGCTTTCTGCACTTCTCCATTTCAGAATTTGTACATGGAGTATCATGAACCTCCTCTACATCTCTGCCATTTGCAACTGTCTTTACTGTATGCATCAAACATTGATCCTTACCACAGTATCACACCTGGAATTGCATTTTCCTTCCTCAGTAGGCCATGCTTTTTCAGTATAAATAGTCTGCCATTGCCCCTTTTGGCCTTCATATCTAGGTACAGTTGACTAAATTGAGTCTTTCCTTGGATGATGCCTGCCGTCTTCACTGGTCAACCCATCCTATCATTATTACCATCCCCAAATGTGTCCTTTCTTTGCGTCATTTGTAGAAGGTAGACACTTCTGATTGGAAGTACCACTTTCTGTTTTTTACAGGAACTGTACTATTTGTACCATTTCACTTGGCTCTTTACTGACACCAGAATTGCTTTACATTACTTCTGACCCTGTTCTCATTGATATGCAAAATTGATTGTCCAATTTTTCTTTATTATTCATTTCTATCAAGTTCTTTTGGATACTAGGCCACGTTGGTATTTGCAGGAACAAGCTCCTTGACACCACAGCTAAGTCTGTTTGCTCTGGTGCTATGACAACCATGCCTGTCCCATAATAGACTATGATCCTGTGTCCAAGACTCGACTTTATATCAGTTGGCAGTTGGCTTGGAACGAGCAACATGATAACAAGCTTTTCCAGATGAAACCTCCTATTAGACTTTGGCCATCTTGCTTTCATAAGGGAGGAAATTCAGTTTTTTATTGTATTTTTTTTATCTGGGACTGACAAAACAATGTGTGGACTATGTAACACTCAAGTCACAACAGCCCACATTTTACTGTCATGCCATCATTACAACTGTGAGCAACAGCACCATTTTAGACATATTTTTACCTTAGGTTCATCCTTGATGTTGGATAGTGTCGTTGGCAATGGTGACAGTCCTCTTATGTTTTTAAATTTTTAAGGGCTATTTGCTTTTATTATTATTCTGTTTAAGTTTCTGTTTCAAAAATTGGACTTTGTTTTAACATTATTCCTTTTTACCTATTTTAATCATTTGACTTTTATTTTGCATTTTTTACTGGTTGGCATTTATAGTTGCTTTGCACCAATAAATGCCAACCAACCAACCATTTTAAGTTAGAGTAATCAAAAAGTAAATAGAACTACAACAGTATGGGGGAACAGTGCACATAAAGCTTACAAGTATTGTCAAATGGGTTAGAGTTGCAGATTATAAGGGTAAAAGTTACAAAATAAAGAAAAGAAAAAATTTAAAGTATCAGAGGAGCCAGATATTTCACTTGTTAATGGAAGAGCATCTGGATTGAATCAAAAGATATTCTTTAAATTTTCTGTCAAGAAAATTGTCAGAAGTCTAAAATTTTCATTTAAAGAAGTGTTTCATTGCTTATGTAATGTGCTTTAATGTGATGTTCAGTGGTTGCTTCTTTGTTGTCAAGATTGCTTTGAAAAGTAATAATGAATTTCTGTTCACTTTAGTGGTGAATTAAACACATGACCAAATCAAGCACTGAACTGTATGTTTCAGCATCAGGTATTTCTCTGTCTGTCAAGAAATCAATTCATTCCAAACAGAATTGTTTAACTTTGCATTCAAAGGCTTGAGGGAGTGGTAGAAACCTCTTTTGTATACACTAAACCAAAATCAGGCTGAGATGTCCTAAACATCAGGATACAGTATAATAAGCATGTTCAAGTGAATGAATGGGCCATTGGTAACTGGTCCTGGGAGACACTTAGACGTTCCTGGCAACTCATCCATCCCTTATACATAACCCCTGGCATCTTTGTGATTCATAACCATCCTGGCAGAATACCTTCTATCTTGGAGAGGTTAATAACGTGTGTATATTTCACCATTTGGTACCTGCTATCTCACATGCCTCTGAAACAATTCCTGTTTACAAATTTTGTTCAACAGTGTCATATCCAGTCTGTTACTCTCTGTCATTCCAGCTTCACTCACACTGAGAGTGACCCTCAGATGGAGAACTCAATCAGTCATTTATGGTGTGTCATATTCTAACAAATTTCCTTCCTGAGTATACAGCAGCATTAAGAAAGAATTCACCTACCTTAGCAACATTTTCAAATGTACATTGTTCTGAATCAATTTCTTCTGAGCCCAGTAGCTCTCTTGAACTACAATCAATTCTTCTCAGTTTGAAGTATTTCTACTTGCAGAATATTTCATTCCTATTAGGGGGGAAAAAAACTTTTTAAAATTTGTAACATTTCAGTAGAAGTAAGGGAAATACTTCAAAAGAAAATTCCACAGTAATATGTTCTTTGTTTATGGCACCAAAATTTTCTTCTTATTTACTCATTGATACTATCACATAAAACTGATTTTTTCCAAGAATAGAAAGATAGGTTTACAAAAAAATAGGAGATTTGATCAAGAAATTTATCACTGAGTGAATCTGAATTATTTCAGTTTAGAAGGAAAGAGAGACTGAACATGATGTTACAGTACAAATAACCTTGATTTGTATTCACAAAACGTGTGTATGTTGGATGAAGGACCATACTTTTTTTATGATAGTTATCTCTTTTAACTCTCCTATGATCTTATTAACATAGTTATTAACTGCATTTGCACAGGATTGGCACAATAAATTGACTCAATATTGGAGGAATAATACTGACTGTAATTGCAAATTGATGAAGTAAGTCTTCACAATCTTTTAAGCAAGTACAAATATGTTTGATATAAAAAATTAGATGTGTCATGTAATAGAATACTAATTTCAATCTGACTGAGATTCTCATAATTTAGAATGCAAAATGATGTTTATTTGAAGAATAAAAATACTTTTCTCTATTGTATAGTTTTCATAAGCTCTACAATTTTCTGTTTCTCTGTATACTGAATCTGCTATTTTGGCTAATGTAACATGAAATATTGATAAATCTGATACTTCAGGAGGTTGTGGCACATAAACATTTAATAAATGCTTTGCATAAAGATTATAATACTCGTATAATGGTACCAGCAAACACTTTTATATGTAATTGTTATGTACTCAAATATTTTTTTTAGATTTTGTAGAAGTGCTTCTTTTGTGGAAAAGAAACTAATTCTGTAGAATTCTTAATGTTATATTAAAATATTGTCTTAAGATTTAGATGAATCTAACTGTTTGACGTGAAATATATTAAAATGTATTTCTCATATTTATGGTAAAGAAAAGGGCAGCACGAAGAAGAAAAAGTGTCTTGGGAACATCGACAAGAGATGGCAGCATTAGAGGAAGAGCTCAGTGAAAAAATTTCGGCCATCGAAGAGGTCCATGAACACTATCATGAACTTTTACAGGTAAATCAGTCAAAAAGTAAATTTATATCTAGATTAATTTGTATACCTATGTATCGTTTTTATTGTACAATAATGAAAATAATAGCATGAATTACATTATGACTGAGCTTTTGAGATTTAAAATAAACTACATGTATTATTCTGAGAGTGTGAGATTGAATAATCCTTTGTTTTCTAATTTATGTCCCTTTGAAAACAGTTCATTGAAGACTCAGTAGAATAACTGGAATTTTTTTCTGTCAAATGCAAAATTCAATGCATTTGCTCTGTAAGTTATATGTGTGTGTCTTTCTCATGTCCATGCTTTACTAATAAACATGACATCATCATTTCACTTCTATCTGTTAAGAAAACCACTAGCGTTAACTTACATAGCATGCAAAGTGAGTCTAAAATTTATATGTCATATCAGCAAGCCTTGTCTGCATGGTGAGAAACTGAAGCACCAGTTACACTAATTGAAACCGAGTGCATGACTTTTTACATTTCTTTGTGTTGCATATGACTAATTTTTTTATTAGTCTATACATAAGAGATAAAACTTAAATAAAGGATAAGAGCATTTGTTGCATGATTTATGTTGCTTATGTGTAATAAAATATCCATAAAATTACATTTATAACCTGTTATGTATTGTAATTTATTTCAGGTGATTCTCTGATTGTTATTACTGTTTCAAATAACTGGAAATTTTGATTTGAATCTAGTAGTTAATTAATTGTTAACATGTATCAGATTTATGGTATTTGCCAACAAGATTGATGCACACAATTTCCTTTTTTTAACACAAATGTATTTTAATATACAAACATAAAAGTAATACAATTTATAATAATGGTTATTACTGATAGTTATTACAAATGATTGTTTATATACAAGAGTTTTACAAACTTACAAAAAATATTTGTTCTTATATATGGTCCAGAATTGAATATTTTATTGATAATCTAAGTCTACAAAGATCATATTGATTCTGAGTTGATATTGTTACATCTCACTTAAGCAACGTAATTGTTGTTTCTTGATTGGCCTCGCTCTACTTACAAGTTCACTTCTTACTGAGGAAGATATTTAATATCCTCATAGAAATTCTAACATCCAAAGTAATTTACTGAAGTTGAATGGCTTGTAATGTTTGAAATCTATAATTGTTCCTGATCAGATTCTATAATTTTTCAATTAATAGGCATTAATCATGATTATAGCTTCCCAGGCCTATAGCACATTGACAGTAGCTGACAAAATAATATTCTCTTTGTCTCTCAGTTTGTAGGTTTTAATATACCAATCATGCAAGTTTCTAGAACTTTCAGCACTGATCTAGTGCATTTTTGTAAACAAATATTGTTGATATTCACTTTGGAGAATTCTCTACAAATTTCATGAACAGGTAGGATGTGCATAATACACTATCAAGAATGTGTGTAGTATACAAAAAAGGAAACAATTGTAGGCAATTAAAAAACACAACAGTTAATCTGTTACAAACCCAGAGAACTTCTGAACTAAGTTTTCCAATGTTAATAATGAAACACTGCCTATAAACCTGCCCACAAACCTGCCCATGACAGTTTGGATTGAGCACAGCTAATTTACATAAGTTTAACCTGCTACATTCATGCATATTACCAAAGGTACCACTTTTGAAACTTAAGTTGTGATGTAGAAATGTAACCATTTTTTTTATTGTGGAAGTAAGTAGTAAAACAGTGATAACAAAGTCATATTCACTTCTGATTGTTCATCTTTAATAACATCTTGGGAGTGTCATTACAATTTCCACTGTGTCTCCTTAATTATGATAGAATAAGACATGGGTTTCTTTTAGGTTCTACAACATAAGAACCACACTGTATGTGTCTGTGTCATGTATTATCATCTTGACCATCTGTTGCTTACAGTAATGCAACATTCACCAATTTTATTCAGTGCTGATAAGTAGCTCTCACTTTGAAAAAAAATAGTGGCTTTGTTATTGGAACATAATAAAGTTCTCTCTGGCATGTTATTCTCATTTTCCAACACTGTGAAAAATAAAGATTTTATATAATGTGAATTAATTTAACAACAATACATCTCAAAGATTCACAGTGAGATGGTCACAAATCATAATGTAAATACATTATGGATCATTATTATTTTGATATTTAAATGCACTTTACTAAAAATGTAAAACTTGTATAATTGTAGAAAATTTACGTTTGCAAATATGTGTAGCTTAAATCAACTGATGACAGATCTAGATAAAAAAAACTTGTTTGTTTTGTGAATTTCACACAAAGCTTTTTGAGGGCTATCTGTGCTAGCCATCCCTAATTTAGCAGTGTAAGACTAGAGGGAAGGCAGCTAGTCATCACCACCCACCACCAACTCTTGGGCTACTCTTTTTACCAATGAATAGTGGGATTGACCATCACATTATAATGCCCCCATGGCTGTAAGGGCGAGCATGTTTGGCGCAACAGGGATGCAAACCCGCAACCCTCAGATTACGAGTTGCATGCCTTAACGCGCTTGGCCATTCCGGGTCATTAAAACAAGAACCGGTGCTTTCCCCGTTGTACAAAGGATAAGAGATGATAAAAAAAAGAAACTTTTTACAAGAATATCACACCATAAATACTGAAGGCATAGACAGAGGGGACAGTGTGATATAACTTTAAAAGATTTTAAAATCCTAAGATAGTTTCATTTTTCAAATTAGATCTAATAAACCAAAATAAAAAAGCAATAGTTAGGTAAGAACAATTGAATCAAGACGACAAATGTTTCAGGTTTTCTTTTTCCAATATATTTTATTATGAAACAATGTCCATTAAGACAACTGACAACAGATAAATATGTGTTACGTGTATAAAGGACTTTTGCTTATATTAAATTTACAAATAATAAGTAAAAGGTTTTCCATTCATAAATGTTTTAATAATGTAGTCCTGAAGGGAAGAGATAACTCTTATATTTTTGTTTTCACTGTCCAGGTTTTATTTAGGTTTTTGAGTGTTTTATATATTTTGTAGCTTTGATACATATTCGTTTAATTCCTTGCATTTTTTTGTATACTTGTGCATTTTTACTTGTAGTTCATCACAAATTTTTCAGGGGATACTATTATCATCTGGGTCATCATCATTGGATATTTCTTTAAACAATAAAATGTTTTCACAAAAAAGTGGCTGGTTTACTTTTTGTTTTTTGGGAATGTTTTCATCAAAAAAATAGTAGCCTTCTCTTTTTGACAGATTTTTGGTCCTTTAACATGTATATGCTTTGCTTTGCTCAAAATTTGTGATATATCTGTTAATTCTAGAGACAAAAAATTGTGTATATTATGAAGTGTTTGTCCAAAATAAATATGCACACAAATATATATAATTTTTTAGTAGCAAGTGAAATGGCAACAATATGCTATAACTATCTGAAATGAAATGTTTTGATTAAATTTTATGGATTAAACTAAACTAAAAATGTTATAAATAAGCAAACTTTGTATTTTGAAAGTACCATACAAATACTGCATTGTAACTTAATATATACTGCTAAAAATATAAGCATAACATTTCAACAACCTATTACTTAACCAGTTTTTTTTTGTTTTGCAAATTAAAAACAAATTAATGTTTTAATTTTCTCTATTGTACAAGTAATAGAGTACATATCTGGCAATATTTCTTAATAACTCTATTATGTAATAGAAAAATTTATGATCTTAGATGAGTAGCTAGTAAAGTGGATTAATATATTTTATTAGTTCATGCACCATATAAAATAAGTACCTTATGACTGATAATTTAAAAAAAAAGAAAGGACAATACTTTAAAGACATATACAGCTTATTATAATATAAATGGAAAATGAAAATGAAGCATCAATATGGAATAGAAAAGCCTTAATTTTAATCATGTAAAAATTGGCATAGAATAATACAACATTAAATCAGTCACTGTTTAATAAGAATCATTTTTAAATTTTGTGACGTATTGTAATAATAGTTTAATATCTTCAGATAAAAGACAAAGAACTTAAGCAGCTCAGACAACAACTGCAGTTACAAACAGAAACTGAACTGGAACTATATTTACCAAACAAAGAAGGATCTGGGTGGGATGAAGAATGGGTAGAAGTAGATGAGGTAAAAAAAATTATCTTTAAAATCTTTGTAAATAATTCTATTTCACTTCTAACTGAAAGAAATTTCTTTTATAAACAATTTTAGCATAGCTTCCATATTGTATGTTTTTCAAACTATGAAGTTGACATCTACTGGATCTCATTCTCACTTTGAATTATGCTGAAAATTAAGCTAGTCTAACATATGGTACACATCATTTACATTTATAATGTGTGTAAGAAAACTGATTAGCAGTAATATGACCAAAACTTTATCTTTCATTCTAAGAGTGTCTTTCCATATTTGTGTCATAATAATCACTGTATTGAACAAACACAAAAACCATTTATTTTAATGTCTTGTTTATTATTTAGAATGAAGTGTCTGCACAGTCTCAAATAATCTGATTTTAAAATCAAAATGCATAAATAATGATGAAGGAACACAGTGTCATTTATAGCAGTTAGTGAAGAAAATCATAGTAAATGGAACAAAAGCATGAGACTGAAGAGGACACATGAATGTTTCTAAACTAGTTTCTCTAATATCTGACTCCTGACAGTATATTTTGTGTACTGTAGTTTTTTGCTAATGAAATGCATTACCTTGAATTATTGAATGAGCAATAAATAAAATAAGTTATATTTAAGATAGATTGGAAATTTTGTGGATGACCTGATCCTGTTATATTGAGTATTCAATGCCATATTTTTTGTGAACATATGCTCCTGCATATTTTCTTTGTTTTTTTCATTACAGCATGTCACTGAAGTTTTGTGTAGTATTTGTGCATATGAAACTAACTTCTCATTAGAGTAAAAATTCAAACATGCAACTTAGATGCCTAAATTATACTATAAGTCCAACCTGAATTACTTTTGTAAAGGTGTGTTTTATGGACTGGAATGGTTTGCATATGAAACTAATCATTAGAGCTACTGATATTCATCTCGTTTCCATTTTCAAAATCCCCAACCATTTCAGTTTTTGTAACTAACTTCTCATTTTTGAGCAGCCATAGATATAAATGTAATTTAAGCCAACAGCTTTACATTAGGAAGCAGTTGTTAGACATTTGATTTCCTTCCATGTGCAAGAAATGAACTTAAGGACTGAATTTGGAGTTGGTTTTATCTTCATGAAATCAGTTGTTAGCCTTGTAACCATGCTTTAGTGCATTTATGGCTTTAACTTCCTCCCATTCATGTTACTAGTATTTTAAACATGCCAGATGAGAATTCAGTTCATCTTAAATTGGTGGAATCTGTTGAGAATCAGGAACCTTTTTTCTATCTTGGAATAATTCATATTAAAGAGTATTACTGAATTGTAAATTTGGTACATTCTCTTCTACTGTTCCTTTGACCATTCTCATAGAGACATTCCCATAAAGATTTGATAACTCCAAAAAACTTAGAATCCAACATAATCATTTCAACAGATTTCTTTTTTCCCTTATTTTTCCTTGCAAAAGCTTTTGGTAGAGTCTCATCTACTTAACTCTCTTAGTGCAGTCTCAGTCAGTTTTACCAACCACATAACCTCTTTATATAAACTCATTTAATGTCTATAGATTTAACCCTTAAACAGTTGGAATGTTATAGATAGCAGCATCAATCGATGATGGCTGCTATTTAAGAGTTAATATTTCTTACTTTTAATATAATGTGTAAATCTTTATGAAACTGGCAGTTTTTCAGCTAACATTATAAGTCTTTAATATACAAAAATTTGCATTTTTTAGTGAAGTATTTTTAATAAGTGAAAATAAAGACACTAACTCCTGTACATCTCATTTTTACTCTTTGAGTTTAATGGTATATTTTGTACATATTTTCATCACAATATTGAATACCTTTTGCTGTTCAAACTTTTTTTTTTTAAGGTAAATTTTACAGGAACAGGTATCAATGAGTAACTGATCTAATACTTTTTTATTCTCTGTGGTGTTGGAGGTCCATGCTAAGCTGCTCTAGCCTTTGTTAATCTTTTTTTTATTGTATGACCTTTATTTGCAATTAACCATTATTTGCCTTTTTTACTTACTCTAAAGACTTGATGGATGTATCTGTGTATAACAGATGGAATAAATAAGATGTTGGGTAGCTACTTCTGATAACTGTCAAGATTGTAACTAGAGATTAGCCAAGTTCACCAGTGCTTGAGGAAGCTTTTGAAGCATGACTGTGCCATCAAATATGAATTATTTAACTTCAGATAGTTTCTACTTGTGGAAATAATTTTTAGAAGCAAATAATCATGTAGCAATCTCTGCATGGTTCATTAAAAAAAACATCAATTATTTTTTTACATTCTGTTGACTTCTTGCTCAAAGTATTACTAAATAAGAAAACAAACATACTCTCAAAAATATTCATAAAAGTATACCTTTTTAGACCCTGAAATAGTGCAGTATGTTGTTTTGAAAGGTTATCCATCATCTACTGTTGTGTGTGTAAAGCTTAATTAAATAGATAATTTGGGTTATTCTATAATAAATTAAACATAAACTTCCAAAAGAGTTTAAAACCATTTCAAAAAGCTCTAAAACTGCTATTTTGCCAGTTAAAGTGGATTTTTCTTTTGAAAGGTAGCAAGAAACTTTTTTCTTTATTTCAGGCCTGGCATGGGTTCTTTCTGTATTCTAGAATTCCAGTCTGTACATTACATATTGAGAAGAAAACTTTTGTAGTTCAATATCCAATTTCTGTAAACACATTTAAGTAATTATTTTTATCACAGCCCACTGAGGAAGAAAGACTCAACCCTAGGTGGAATGCTATGGAAAGGAATGATTTTTAATGGCATACTGCAAAAAAATTGCAAATGACAGAGGTGAAGAGGAGGTTCATGGGACTAAAGCCTACAAACTCTGGATTGTAGAAATGTGGAAAGCTCTTGTACAGAGCCAAAGCCTTAGATGGTGAATAGGGTCTAGTTTTCTCAAGGCTCACGTACTGGCAGAACCATAGACCAGAGACCCATAGTTGAGTTTGGAATAATTGTGTGCACAATAGAAGATTGATCTGCTCCCCAAAAGGTGTAAGAGAGGAAATGGAGAATGTTCTCAGTGCCCTTTGCTGCTTGATGTTAGGAATGAAAGTCATCTTACTTTCAAAGATAAGTTCCAAAAAATTTACCTCAGAGACCATGAGAAGAAGAACATCACCAAGATGGAGCTTAGGATCAAGGCATATACTTCACTAGCAGCAGTTGAGGGTAGTCTGAAGCTCCTGCTCTACAAACCTCATATTGGACAACCATCACAATATGTGGAAGTTGTCAACATAGTGTTTGTTTGCAACAGTAGGAGGAAGTTGTATAGTGATAATATTGATCTTGATACTTAAAAGTGTGACACTCAAGACACAGCCCTGAGGGACTCCAAATTCCTGTGGAAAATATCAGAAAAGTGTTGAACTCACACCAACTTGGAACTGCCTGTTTTGTAAACATGCAGGTGAAAATGGATAAATGGACACATAACTTATTAGGAGTGGAGATCCCACAAAATGCCCTAACTTTATGTAGTATTGTAAATCTTCTGAAGGTCAATGAACACAAAAACAATATGTTCCCACTTGAGTAAGACTTACCTGATTGTCATTTCAAGTTGAATTACATGTTCTGTGTTGAAACATTGTCAACACAACCCATGCTGAGTTGATTAGAGGAGGTTGTTTAATTTAGAGGAACCAAATATTATGAGCATTAACTGTTCTCTCTTAAGACTTTACAGAGAGAGCTAGTCAAAGCAGTTGGAGGACAGAATGGATCTTGAGATCTTTCTCAGGCTTAGAGAAAGGGAAGACAATATCCTGGAGCCAGGTATCATGAAAAACATTCTTCTATTCAAATCTGGTTATAAACTTCCAAAAGAATAGCAAGAGAGGCAGCAAAAAGATGACATATGTTATAGCAAACATCATCAGGTCCAGCTGATGTATTGCGAGACTGATGAAGAGCAAGCTTGAGTTTCACCAATGTAAAGGAGTGATTATAATCATAGAGACAATCACATTGAAAGGAAAGAGTTGATTGCTCTATCTGAAACTATGTGGCCAAGAAGGCAGGAGAAAAAGAAGTGCTAAATGCACAAGAAAAGCTCTCACCAAGAGTACTGGCAATACTCTTGACATCAGCATCTTCCTGGCTATTGGAGGGCAAGATGGAAAGTATACTTCCCACTGACCTTCTGACCCTTGTTCTCTATGATTTTGGTACTGGTGGTAGAAGTTCTAGGTATGAACTTTTAATACAAGGTTTCTTTTGGCTTTATTGTCTAACTTTGAGTGCACAAACACAGGCCTGTTGAAAAGCAATGCAACTTGAAAGGGTGGGATATTTGCAAAAGGTATTCTGGGCCTGTTTTTGAGGTTTCCGTGCCTCCTGGCATGCAAGACTCTATCATGAACAAGAATACCATAGAAAATGTGTTGAGGTCTTAGAAATAGATTGAGCAGCTGTCTGGATGATACAGTCAGTCACTCCAATGTACAGTCATCTATTGATGACAGACAGACAACAGCAGGATAAAGTTCCAAGAGAGCTATGAGAAAGAGCCAGCTGGCTTGATCCAACTTCCACTCAGGTATGCAGGTGGGGTGACATCAACAATGGCTAATTTTTCTCAAAGCAATAGGAAAATGATCACTTCTCCTCCAAGAAAAGCAAGAGAAAAGTGAAGTGGAGCAGATAGAAAGATCAATAATAGTAAAAAACTGACTAGGTGAATGAAAATAACTACATGAACCAGTATTAAAGAGAGAAAAGTTGTGATACAACAGCATGTTCTCTATGAAATGACTATCCCATTCATAGCAGCACTACTCGAGAGGAGATTGTGTTCATTAAAATCTTCAAGGATTAAAATGGGAGACGGCAACAGTTCAATGAGAGCATCAAGGACTGACTGATCATAAGTCTCTCCAGGAAACAGATAGAGAGAAAAAACAGTGATAGTATGACCCAAGGATGGTGATGGTGACACCTTCAAGGGTGTATCGAGTGGCATATTATATAGGGTTACATATATATATATGTATCATTACAGCAACAAGGGATATATTTATATTTAATACTGCCTTTTTATTAACCGTATTCTTCTGCTGTTTTAACAATCTTGTTTTAACATATTTTTGTTGCATGTAATTTATGAGAAATCCTCTTATTCTATAGCCTTCTCTTGCATCATTTTGACAATAGCACCTATATTGTTTTTCATATATTTTTACATTGTTAAACACATACATTTATTATTTGTTTTCCTGAAGAAATTCCTTTTATATAGGATTAAAAAGGTGACCTATTCTTCATCTTGCTTTTTTTTTTTTTCACTCCTCCCTTCTCCTTTAGTTGAGCCCAGTATTTGACATCATGAAACGTTAAGTGAAGTAATCTGTGATAGAAGTTTGGGGTCTAGACAGACTATGTCTTAAATATACTTAAAAATTCTTAGAATTTTGCAATTTTATACAAATTTTACATGATGGTTATTGTGATATAGTTTTTGTTTATTGTGTTGCTGCTTGTGTCTCAACATTTGACCTGGAAGTACAAAAAATTTATGATAATGACTTCACTGTTAACTTGAAACTTGAACTCTTTCTATTCTTCTGTTTTTTTTAACCTTTTTTCATTTTTAGAAAATTTTTTACTTTATGCTCTTTTTGTTTTTAATGGAATTGAAAGCTTCTTTTGCTTAAACTTTTTGATATTTTGCCTTGGAAATTAAGCCTGTCTTGTTTTAATCAGTGATGTCGAGAAACCCACTTGTTGAGAAATTTATATGCAAAAACGGCTCGTTTGGGTTGAGAAAATATTTTACATAGAAGAGCGAACAACGTTTCAACCTTCTTCGGTCATCGTCAGGTTCACAAATGAGAAAGAGCCAGCTGGCTTGATCCAACTTCCACTCAGGTATGCAGGTGGGGTGACATCAATAATGGCTAATTTTTCTCAAAGCAATAGGAAAATGATCACTTCTCCTCCAAGAAAAGCAAGAGAAAAGTGAAGTGGAGCAGATAGAAAGATCAATAATAGTAACCTGATGATGACCGAAGAAGGTCGAAACGTTGTTCGCTCTTCTATGTAAAATATTTTCTCAACCCAAACGAGCCGTTTTTGCATATAAATTCCTGCCTTGTTTTACTTTAATCTTCTTAAATTCAGGAATTAGCAGTGCCCTCAGAGAGCACATTATGTCTGGCTTAAAGTGTAATTATTTTTTGTTATGTTTGTCATTTTTCATTACTATAATGTGATGTTTTTTATTGCCATAGTACTAAAATTATTTATTTGGAGAAAAAGTGTTTTGTCATAGTGTTTTTGTTTCTGGCTTCATTTCTGTTGTCTAATTACATGTAAATATTTTATTCTATTATCTCAGAATATTTTCAGAGAAATTGCTCCCTCATCTCTTCCTTGATCTGTCCATTTTATAATGTTTTCTTTCTTTCTTTCTTTCTTAGTTTATTTTTTCTTGAGATGTCAGATTATAATGAATCAATAACATGACCTTGTTATTTTGATAGAATCATCAGAAAGTAGACTTTGTAAGTTTGCCACCAAAACTGATCCAGTCTAAAAAATTTTCCCATTGTTTTTTCAGTCCAATTTTAAAGATTGGATCATTAAATTTGTTTACCTATGAAAATACACAATGCATTCAGGTGACTTTATGATTGAGAGAGTACAGTGTATCCCAAAATATTAGTCACAAAGAAGAAAAAGGAAATATTGGTGACTGTCACTTCAGGTCTTGTTATGATATATATAAATAGATAGATAATTATATTAACTGCCTTTATTTTTTTAAGAAGTATAAGTGTATTTTCAGCATAGTTTTATTTGTTATAAAATATGCTAGTATCATTCAAAAAGTGTCTATTTCTGATATTCATAACCATTACTATGTTTGACCTCCCACTTCTGTTTTCATTGCAGGGAAGTTTAGATCAATTTAGATAGTTTAGGTAGGGTTTAGATCAATGAAGAAATTCTAAATGGACATTATGTACAATACTTTTTAGCTGACTTAAGGTCCTTGGGCCAACATTTCACCTTCTGTCCTTTCTGTAGCATGATAAGTACATGATTGATTTGCAGACAAGGAAGCTTGATATATACACACACACACATTAGTGGTAGCTGAACATGTTGAATACAGAAGGTCTGATTTTGGCCAATCTTGTGTGCATCAGCATCAATCCAATATTTCACTCAGGTTGCAGGCTTATAACTTTGGAGAACTTTTACTTCAGTAGCTTTCAGACTATGAAGTGTTTTTTTTTATTAAATTGTCTGATTTCTTCAGACGTGTTTGTTGAATTTCACATAATCCTGTGCTCCATTCCATTTCTGGAACTGTGGATAAGAAGCTTAACATTTGGTTTTATATGAGACTGTTTTGTTTGAGGTGTTTCATTCTTCATGTTTTGTCATCTTACCTTTTCATTCATTGATCTATCATTTCACCTTGAAGTGTTTTTCTTTCCACATTTTATTACATGTTGTACAATATATTTTGCTTCAAGAAATTGCCAGTTGTACTTATTTCTTTTAGAACCCATATGTAGTTGTCTCTGAATGCATGAACTATGAATTTAGACTGTACACTCAGATAGCAGTGATCATCTGGTGAAGAGTTTAGAGTGAGCTCTAAAAATAGTCCTTAAGTACAGTCTCTGATTAGAGGCTGTCAGAATAAAAGAGACCAAGAAGCCAGGAAAATACCGTAATCCATAGTTTTATAACTAGTTACATATATATCTAGATCTGATTATTCAAATTCTATTTCAAGAAACACAAGAAATGTGTTTTTGGTATAGTTTTGTCTTTCTTTTATTTTTGTTTGGAAATGTCAGTTGTCATGTTATTTATACATTATTAGGACTCTAGTCAGGAATCTTTTAAGATGCCAGATTCTTCACTTTCTTCAAATAAGGAGCAGGTGGAAGTGAGATGTAATAATTACAATGGACAAGTAGAAGTTCAGTCAACACTCAACAGACCCAAGTAAGTTAAAATGTTTGTAATTGTATTGCTTACCTGGAAAATCTGTAACCTCAGGTAGAAATTTTATTAATTAATTAGCAGTCCAAACATTATGGTACATTGTTTTTCCTTTCTTAGCATACACAAATTTACATGGGCTAACTTAATAGAACATCTAAAACAGTGGAAACTAGAAATAATCTAGACTGCTAAGTACTGTATAAAAGAATAGGCTTGGTAATGTGCTGAAGTTGTCATGATTTTGAACTTTCAAAATTTCTGTTTAGTGCATTGTTGTTGTTACTTTTCTCTGTCATCTTAAGATTATAATAAATTTTGTGAGCTGTAACTACTTATAGTTACTAGTAAGGTAGTTGTTGTAATTAATTAGTTGTACACCATGTATCAAATTTTACATCACATATTTATTACCTAAAAGACTTTGTGATATTTTTCATTTGAAGCACCAAAAGATTGCAAGCTGAGATTTGTAAAGGAATAATTCAATAAAATCACATATATTGTTTGGTATTTTTTTGTACAAAATATATTCCTACCTATACATAATATTTGTCAAGATATATAGCTCTCTGATTGGAATATAACATTCTAAAGCTGCAGCTGAAGTTTTTTTTTTATTTATTAACTTTGTTGTGCTTGACAGTAACTATCTTTTCCTTTTTCACCTTCAGGAACAGTAACTAAGTTAACTAAAATTAATTATATATTTTACGTCTAGATAGCAATGTTTATCATTACTAATACCAAATTTCTTTGTCATTAGTCAGAATGTTGTACCACTTATTTGTACTGTTCCATAATTATATTTCTCTACATACGCTTTTGTATGTTGCTTAGACAAGATGTTCAATTAACAAAAAAATTACTAATTAACATTCACTACATTATAAAGAAAGTTATTTGATTAATAATAAATTTAAAAAGTGCTGAAACCCTGGAAATGCCAATCAGTATTTTTGTATAGCAAATAAAAAACTAAATAGCTGCTGCATAATTTTTGGTGAATTACTACATTAGAGTAATCTCATCAAGATTGCTTACTCACTGAACAAAGATCTAAAACCAAGAAGAATTGCTTCTTTTACAGAAGTAGATATTAAACACACAAAAAACACGTATATATAATATAAGCAAGAATGGAGGCTTAACAATGTTTTAAATATTTATGTAGTTGACATTTCATAATTGTTCTTCACATAAGTTATACAATTACAATAATAATAGTCTTTTGACTTTAAATTACATATTCAGTCTTCAAAAAAATAATAACAGGTATGTATTGGAGAAGGCTTACAAGTTCCACAAATGTCAACATTAGTTATAATTATTCAATTTAATTCAGAAAGGCTGTGTAATTTAAAATAATAAACTAAGCACCAGATTTTGTAGGAATGTAAAATCTTTCATACAGAATTTTTTGTAAGGAAAAACTGCTTGTATAAACTAGCTGTGTGCATAATTTGAATTGAAACTTGTCTTTACATATACTCAAAAATGTTAACATCAGGAGACTACGAAATGTGTTAGAAAATATTTATAGGACTACAGTACTATAATATATTCATATGTCTACCTATTTCACATTTTTCCTTCATAAAACATGCTTCACAGGTGTTGTTGTAGTCTAAAAATTACATGTACATGTAACAGTTATCATTAGACACATCTGCTCAATTTTAAAAATATTAATTTTCTTCTATCACATAAAGATTTTTTACAAATCAGGAAGAAAAAACTCAAGATCAAATTGTTATTTTGTTTAAAACAATGAACATTGTTATTACTATATTACTTAACATAGTTAAAGTTACATGTTGTGGTCTTTCTTTAATGTACTGCTTCTGGAGCATTTCATTTCAATGACCAGCAGTAATCAACCATTATGATGTTGTTTCATCCTCCCTGACATCTCTTCTTCATTTCCCTAATGACTTCATGAAACTTTTCCAGATGTTTTAGTTTGAAAAGAATTCCTGTCATCATTTCTGTTGACATCAGATTCAGAATCAGATGAACCTGTATCTGGCTTCTCTGGTAGAGTTGGCTCAGGTACATCAAAAATTGTAGCAGACTGTAGGTTTGAATGAGAAATTTCCTTTATATTTCAAGGGTTTAAGCCTTGCATATTATATGAAAGAAAGTAGCAGTCCTCTTCATGTTTTTTAGGTTCATGCCAAACCTTTTGAATTCCAAACAGCATGGCTTTTTTTTTTTTATCTTTAGCCCACGATCTCAACTATTTGACACAAATGGTGCAAACTTTGTGAGGAGCCTATGACTCGTCTTGCTTCCAAAGTTTCAGAATACGTATGCTTTCTTGATGAACTTTTTAATATTTCTCCTCTGTTTCTTTACAACAAATTTACCACAAATATAACAGAATATGTTTGGGTCATTTACACGACCTCTTGTTACCACAGCAATGAATAAATAATATTGAAAAGAAGCAAATAATGTCAATGTGCACCCATAACAGATATTATCTAGAAATGACCCATCATCTGGCATGTTAACTGTTTATGTATAGTGATGTGTTTCTTGTGAGTTCTAGAACAATTGATAAGACTCTCATGTCATGATGGGATTGGAGAAATCTATAGCCAGTGGTTGTCAGTATTTTAAGCGTAACAAGAATTTACTTATGCAAAAGTACATATAACATTTTATGCAAAATATGTACACAGTGGGAAAAAATAGATATTTTCACACTCAGCATACAGGAATTACCACATAACCTGTAAGAATTTCAAGACAACAAAACAATTGCAGGCTTCTTATACCATTAATTCTTATGTGTACTTGTATTTATATGCATAATAACATTGTTGTATGTGAGTTAAACATTTCACTGCATTTAAATAATGAGATTACACAACAATCTTCTTTTTTATGTAAGTTTCCACTGGAAGATGCATACATGTTAATCATGTATGTGGTGTTCCAAAAGTCATGAATTGTTGAAGCAGAATATTGTTTAATGTAGTTACTGTAAAAATCAAAATACTACATATGTTTTTTCAAAAACTCGAAAATCAATATATTTAAAGACAATTGAATATCATGTGTGAAAGTGCTGAAAATATTTTATTCAAAGTTATGACATGCATTTGTTATGACATTAACGTTTAATTTCATTATGCCTTCTTTAAGAAGTAAAGTTGTTGACCTGAACCAGCTGATGACTTATAGACCTTCCTCATCAACTGGAAAGAACCTATCTCAGACTTCATTAAATCTACCTGAACCTACAGAATATGAGGTATGAATAATATTACACTAGAATAAAAGAATAAACAACTTATAATTTTAGGAGAAGAGGACAAAGTTGAATATTTTTAACTAAGCCTAATATATCATGCATGCATGCAAGAGTTTGTTTAGGAGTTTTTGTGTAAAGTGTATTATTCTCACCATCATTAGTGCATTATGACCAATATAACTGACGTCGTTCAAAATTGTTAATGTCACTTTTTAACTTTTTAGCAGCAGACAAACTGATTTTAAGGACATTTTACTGCAAGTTTTAATAATAGAAGAGAAATTGATTTTGATTATGATTATTATTATGAACATTTAGTATTAAGCATTTTAAACAAGAATTATCTTGCAGCATGTACATGAATTTTCATACCATCATCCAGTGAAAGCATCATGATTTTTAAATACAACATTTTGGATTTTGCATAAAAATTGAAATAAAATTCTTACTCTTTCTTAACTGATTTACTATTTTTTTCCAAACAGGAATTGTATCACTATTTGGTTTGTAATTTGAATTTTGTTTAGGATAGTTTCTCAGTTGTTTAAAACTGGCATTAATGTTATTTTTAGCTGTGTCATTATTAGTAATAATGATTGATACTTAAAGAGATAGGTGTCAGAATATAGTTAAGGATCTATCATTTATAATATTAAAGTAACAGCATTTTATATGAACCTGTTGAAAGCGCTCAGGTTTCGTTTCTGTCAAGACTTCTTGAACTTGTTTTTCTAACATTTTATAACGATATTACAATCAGATAGTGCATACATGTGGTGTGTTGTGGTACATCTTTTAGCATATAGAATGAGATAGGAGTAACATTCAAACATCCAATCATACAATAAAGCATTAGTGATTCTTTTCAAGTGAAAAACTTCAAGTACATATAAATTTACATATCAACAGAGAACAGTGCTTTGAGTTTTGTTTGATTATTCATTGATAAAGAGCATCCACTCATATTCCAGCTGGCTTATAACCAATGTAGCAAGCTTTATTGCTGTCATCTTATTTAATTGTTGTTAAGCATAAACTTAAATAATAGGCTGTCTATGAATGAATCTCCATTTAGGTGATATTAGCTTTTAAGGGAGGTTATTGTGTTTTAAATAGTATTTGTATATATTCTACATATACATAGGATACATATCTGATGTTATTAATCAAGTAATAACAGTAATAAATGTGAATCATTGAAGGACTTCATATAATTAAAAAGTGACTATTTCTCATTAACAGATAATCTCAAAGGATCAATGATTAACATTAAACATTAACCCTTTCATGATGAGCTTGATATAATATATAAGAATTACTCTGCACATTTGTACACATTAATTATTTGCACTGTAACTTTTGTTGCAGTGTATATACCTTCACAAAATTTGCTAGACTTAAAAATTACTAGTATTTTGTTCACAAAAAATCAGATTTTTTAATAAAATATGTTTACTAAAGATTTCTTTGTGAAAGTATCGAATCTGTTTTGTTACAACTTTGAGTGCAAAGTGGTTCATCTTACAATTAAAAAAAAAAAAAACTATTCTTCATCCCAAAAATCTCATATATTATTTGTGTAATCTCTAAAACCTCCTAGACACATTTTAAATGTTTGTAGTCATTAAGACTATATTTCTAGGTTATTTTCTATACTCTGTGTGGGGTCTGTCACTTAATTAACCTCAAAAACATCATAAGAAATTAGGAAATAAATACATATTATGCTTTTCTTATGCTAGAATGACTACATATTATATCATGAAAATAAAAATGTTTAGTCTAAGTAGCTTAAGTCACATAATGCTACATATGAACAAACATATTATTTTTATTATATTAACCCTTCGGTCATGCATAGCTTGCATTAATGTGGTACAGGTGCTCTCAGGTCACCTATCCAGGACTATAAAACTGACCATTAGTCTTCTCTGTCTTGTAGTGGATTAGTAATTTGTAATATACAGTCACACTTCAATTATTATACATTATATATGTTTTTAAGATTATAATTACTATCGCAATATCTTATTGAACTTATTTTTCTTAAAATATAAAACAACAAATCAAGAAATAAAGCAAACAATTATCTCTGCTAGTTATGACTTTTGAACTTGGTTGCTTCTAAATATAGGTTGCTAAGCCTACCAAAATTTCACACATGAAAGATATCAAACAAGTTTTTTT
Source organism: Tachypleus tridentatus (assembly GCF_004210375.1). Lineage (NCBI taxonomy): Eukaryota > Metazoa > Arthropoda > Merostomata > Xiphosura > Limulidae > Tachypleus > Tachypleus tridentatus. Next base: position 83,662,998 of record NC_134830.1, read on the forward strand.
TAGGTTTTATATATGTAGTGGAATAACAAAAAAATCATAAGTAACTATGCTGATACCATAGAATTCTGCTATATTTTTTAAGCTTAGTAACTAAGATGTATTTAGATTTTTATACTGAAGCAAGTGTATACGAAGAACTGTTTATAAGAATGGAAAGAGGTGAACAGGGGCCACTGTGTTTGATTCAGTATGTGTCATATATCAACAAAATAAGAAGAGATGAGGTTCTTATTTTATGTTTTAATGTGATAATATTAATAATATGAATTCTTAATATGTACAAAACTATAGACTTAGGAATTTGACATTATAAACATCTAATTTTAAACAGTGCTGCATTCAACATACCATGTGACTTGTTAAAATCTATTGTTCTTTTATTATGTACTTTTAAATTAAGTAATTAACTCATATACAATATTAAAGTTTGAATCATAATATACAGTTTGATTCTAAGCTTACTGACATAAATTCATAAAATGAAATTTGAATGTAAGTCAACAAATGCAATGACATGGTCTTTGATCCATGGCCCTGTAGCAAAATGATTAATATATTATGATTTTACTTGTTTTATCACTTTGTTTTTGTTTATCAAGCATGACATTTATGTATATATATGACATGAAATAATTTTTGTACTAAGACATAAAATGTTTTTCAAAATTTGCTTAACATTTCTTCTAACTACTGAAAAGTATTTTTCTTCTTGTTTGATGGTATATTTTTAGTGTTCATTGTATAGAGTGAAGAATTCTCAAATATAAACCAAATTTAGTTCTGTAATGTTGAATAATTATTTTACCACTTTAACAAAATGTCACATTTAAACCAAAAACAAACATAAATATGGTTACCATAATTTAATAATGATGCAGTACTGAAAAAGGTAAACTAATTTCTACAAAGGATTACAAAGTTTTACAACATTCACAAGCTTTACATGTACTTTCATAAACACATGAAAAATATTAGATATCAAACTTATGATCTTGTATGCCTAATAAAACAGAGTTATGGTAGTTTCTTTGTATGTTGAAACATCATTTCAAAACGTAAAATATTTATTGTGAAGTTATCAATATGAATAACAGATATAGTCTGGAACTCCTTGATTGCAAAATAATTTTTAGAATATGAATGAATTGTGAGGGAACCTTAAAAATGGGATCCAGAGAGCTTTTGCAAGTTTTCAGATTTGATTTAATGAATTTTCTTGATACCTGGTATTAGCATATAAGGATCCTTTCAAAACAATATTATATTAAATTTTGGGAATTTTTTGAACTTGTGCTCCCATGTGGGATGAAAGTAGTTGAGAGTTCTTTTCTGGATTGTATTTACGTATTTATTAAAATTAGCATGCACATGTAAAGTACAATTTAGAATAAAAATTTATGTTTAGATTTTCATAATAAGATGACCCAATGAGTTGTGGAAAAGCTTTTTGAGGCTACCATGGTTGACTGCATGTATTTACACAAGAAGTGATACAAACATGATTGTCATTTGCACTTAGTATCTACTGTTGGATTTTGTAAATATTTTAGTTTTGCTCTGTATCCCATATGATTGAATTGGTTCTGTATATTTACTTGAAAGTTGAAATAAACATACACATGGTAATTTTTGGTATAGTACTTATTCTTAAAACTCCACATAAGATGATTTTGAATAATTTGTAATATAGAGGTAATAGATTTTATGAAATTTAACGTACATGGTCAGTTACTGATCTAATGAGTGTTGTAGACTTTTAGTTGCCAGTTTGACTTCATGCCTAGTTTATTCTTTTCAAATGATGTTTTTTTTTATTTCATGGATATGTATAATACATGTTAAACTCATCATAGGTAAGTCTTAGGATTTCAGCTGATATGGCTACATGTAGCTGGATTTAATAAAAGAGTAATTTTGAAAATTCTTAATATTTTATAAAATAAACTTAGAGTTTTCTGTATGGTTGTTATTATATGCTATTTATTACACCTTTTATCCATTTGTTTTCAAAGAAGTTGAAGATTATTTTATGGCAAAAATTTACCTGGTGTTGTGCACTGGGTTGAGGTCTTTTAACAAAAAGTATTAGTTCATTTTTGGCAGAAAATGTGTAGTCTGGCATTCAAAGAACTAATTGTAAGTAGCAGGCAGTCCAGAACCATGACTTTATATAACAGAAATCAAGAATGGAAACTAAAAGTCAATGTATGATAGATCATAAGTTCAACCAGTAGCATAAGATCAACCATTTTGCAACAGGTCACTAGCCAAAGGCCACATCATCACGTTTGTGTGACTTATATTCAAACTTTATTGAACTACTATTTTATCAATTTATATCAATGGAATCAAATTGTAGATCATAATTCAGACCTTAATATTATATATGCATTAATTACTTGATTTAAAAGTAAATAATAAAAGAACACATCTAAATATAGATTTTAGTGAGTCACATGGTATGTTGAATGCAGCACTGTTTAAAATTAGGTGATGTCAAAATACTAAGTGTTGTTGTGTACAAATTAAGAACCTGAATTACTAATATTATCAAGCTAAAATATACAATAAGAACCTCATACCTTTTTATTTTACTGAGATATGGCTTATATACTGACTCAAACACAGTGGCCCTATTTCCATTTTTGAAAAAGGTCCTTTATATACACATACTTCAATATATAACATGAATAATCAATCAGTAGCTTAGAATGTCCCCCTAATAGTTTTCTCAGCCCTATTAATATGTGAAAAGGTTATAACATTCTTTCGATCCAAGATTTCAAGGATGTGGGGTTGTGTCTTTAGTGTGCTCAAAGGTTCATGTTTTTCAAATCTAAATACATTTTAGTTACTAAGATTAACAAATTATAGTGGAATTCTATGGTATCAGTGTAGTTATTTCTGATTTTTTGGTTATTCAACTCTATCCATAAAAGCTAAAAAACATTTTGTATGATATTCTCCATGTGTGAAATTTTTAAAGGTTTAGTAACCTATATCCAGAAGCATTTGAGTACAAAAGTCACAGAGAGAAGAGATGATTGTTTGATTTATTCTATTTATTTTAATAAAATAAGTTTAATAACTTATTTCTGATTAGTAATGATCTATATAAATATATAATGTATAATAATTAAATTGTGACTTTATATTACAAAATACTAGTTACTAAAATGTAGCCAAGACATGGAAGACTAAAGGTGAGTTTTATGTTACTGGATAAGTAACATGAGTGGACATGCACTGCATCAATGCAAATTATGTATTGTTAGCTTGGTATGACTGGAGGGTCAGTATGTTAAAAAATAATAAATATATAGAATAATGAGACTTAATCTACCTAGACTAAACATTTGTATTTTCCTGTTATAAAATATAGTCATTCTAGCATGAAAAAAGCATAATTTATATTTATTTCCTAATTTTTGTATGATGTTTACACATTTGGGCAAGTGACAGACTACATACAGTATTTTGTTTTGTGGGGTCTGTGTAAAAGCTAGAATATGGAGTTCCATTATTGACTGAAGTGTAATCTGGGACATTTTATCCACTGCATATTTTAAATGTTTAGTTATATTTTTTAAGATCCACCTGAAGCTTAATCCAACACATTCAGGTAAATGGCTAAGAAATGAAATTTTTATATTATTGTGAACAGCATATTTAAAGTTGAAGAGAATTCCTTTAAAATTAATTTGTATACTCATACAACTAATTTTTGTGGATGTATTTTGTTCAATAATCTTTAACTGTATACATGGCATTGCAACAATATGTATAGTAAAACTAGTTGGATTGTATCCACAGTTACATCTTAGATTACTAAATTTTTTATTAATAATTAAGAAATTTTTAGTTGTGAAAATATTTTCACAAAGTAATAGTTTATATTTTTATGATACTCAGTTAAATACTGAATGTTAAACAAATGTGGAGTTTTTGTATTAAAATATTAAGGACTTGTATTTTACAAAATTCAAGATAAATTCCCACAGCAACACAAAAGTCAGAACTCTAATATTCCTTTTCTTATGTTATCAAGATCACATTGAACCCTTAAAGTCAAATTTAATGCATACAAAGGTCATACTATTTTTTGTTCTTGAGCACTTTGGCCTGAAGGTCAAAGTAGCTTGAAAGCCAGTGTCTTGATAGGATTGGAAATAATCTTGTAACACCTTTAGCCATACATAAAGATCAAAGATTATCTGTAAGATCAAAGTTATTCACAAGTCAAACTAGTTACTGAAATGGGCACAAGATGTATGCAAAGAAGAGCTTACTTAAAATTAAGTTAATTTTCAGGTGTTTTTTTTTCTCTCTGCTCATAAGTTGGTAATGCTAAAAGCCTTCACATCTTAATATGCCTGAAACCTGGTAGCCATTAGTTCTAAGAAAAATTTTGTTTATCATTTGCTTAAATATGACCAACTTCAGTTAGGTAAACCTGAAAGCTTAGCAGTTTTTTCTGTATATTTGGTTTACTTTTCATATTAATTGATTGTCATAATTTACTTTGTTGAGTATTATTTTATCATGAAATTGCTTTAGGATAGATGATGGTTCATTTTACATTTTCTGCTGCTTTTCACTTCTCTGAAACTGTTGTACTATGTATCTTACTATTTGACAAAAGTTATTATTACACCAGTTTCAAAGTGCAATTAAGTAAGTAATCATAATTGTTTTACAATGAGTATAATGTAATTTTGTTCACACAGTAACAGAGATGAAACAGATTATATTATTCTAGAAATGAGAGTGGAAAGTAAAATTAATATATTGATAAATTAATGATTTCTCTTTCAGTTCTCATGATAATGCTAGAATTGCAAAACTGATTAAGAAATGAACAAATGTTATATAATGTGATACATTTTTGGTTTTGTAATTTTTAAATTGACATTAAAATATTTTTATGAAACTCCAATGTGATTCTTTAAATTAATTTGTATTTCCTTTCTTTTCAGTACTTAAGAAATATTCTTTTTGAATATATGATGGGGAAAGAACCATTGGTAAGTAACATTTTTCAAATGAAAAACTGTAAGTATATATTTTGACCAAAATCTAAATGAACAAATCATTTGTTGAAGTTGCTATGAGAGAAAGACTGTTTTTAACTTTATTTCCAAAAGAATTTAACTTTTTACGTGTAATGAATATAATTGACATGGTATTGCCTAAATATAATGTTTTAAATTAAAACAACGTGTTGTGTGTGTCTTAACATTTTTTATATGTACATAAAAACTATCAATTTATCAAATGCAATACAATGTGTATCAATCATGTTTTAGTGTGTTAATTTAGCTCCTATATGTAAAATAGTATTTTGTGTTTGTACAAAACTGAGTACAAACTACATTATAGCTGTATAAGGTGAAAATCTTCAGAGCGTTAAAAATTTCTTAATATATTATTTCTGCTGATATTAGTAATCTTTTGATTAAATCTTTAATGTAGAATTATTCTAATTTACCTTTACATACCAACATTTTAGTTGTTTGCCCCTGAAAAAGAAAGGTCCACCTATCGAAAGTGGTTGGGTTACAGGGTTTCTATTTCATTTTTATCAAAACTTCGTAGATCTACATATTTTTAGAATATCCTGAACATTTTACTATTTTCACAATTTAAATGAATCCAAGACCTGGTTAATAAATTGAGAGGGGAAGAATAAGTGAATATATGATAAATAAAGCAGAAATGTCAAGTCAGATTAAAGTTAAAAAACATTTACTGTTTTGCATGTACTAACTACACTAATAACTGCACTGACACTAGTGCCTAATGTGACACAACATTTAAAGAAGTGATTTGTAAAATTGAATTCACTCAATTATCAACTTAGAATTCAAATAGTAATATTTTGGATTTTGAATTTGAAAGAAAACCCCTCTGTGTGGATTCCTAAAGTGGTAAGAGGACCTCCCACACAAGGTTCTGTTCTTTCATTTTACCTTCTCTGGGATCTGAAGGGGCATAGAGGATCCTGGTAGCTGAGGGGTCCAACCCTAACACATCACTTTGGTCTTGAATTCCTGTAGACGGGCAGCCTTAGGGTGGCCCCCCTAGGTTCAATTGGATGGTCCACTTGGGCTAGGGTCAACCAAGTACCAGTGTAGGATGTTCTCAGACCTCTATCAAATAAAGACGTGATTGTAAACAGAAGGGCTCTCCATCCAGTTTGCCTACACATAAAAAAAATGGCTACTTTGATACAATGGAACTGTTGAGGTTTACGTTCAAATCTGGATGACATCAATGCACTGATTGCTTCCTATCATCCTGTATGTCTTTCCTTACAGGAACCATTTCTGAAACCTGCCAATACGGTCAGCTTTTGGCAGTTTTCATTGTACAGAAGTGATAGACTGTGTAATAGACGAGTGCATGGAGGGGTGACACTGTTGGTTGATTAGCATGTGCTCACTCTGTCTTTGTTACTCGACACAACCTTCGAGGCCATAGCCATCTGAGTTTTCTTGGGTCGTACCATTATTGTTTTTTCTCTCTACCTGTCCCCTGGAGAGATGTATGATAAATTAGACCTTATGCTTTCACTGAACAATTGCATTCTCCCTTTTTAATCGTGGGGGACGTTAATGGACATCATTCCCTCTAGGGAAGTGCTGATATTGATGGGAAGAGTCACTCCATAGAACATATACTTTCTAATCACAACCTTTTTCCTTGTACTTATTTTCATGCACCTAGTCAGTCCTTTACTGCTATTGATCTCTCAATTTGCTCTCCTTCACTATTCTCCCACTTTTCATGGAGGGTTGATATTAATCCACGAGGCAGTGATCATTTTCCTATAATTTTGAAAGAGACTGGCCATGGTCAATGCCACCTGACCAGCATGTCTAAGTAGAAGCTGGATAAAGCAACCTGGCCCTCTTACACTGCTTTTGCAAAACTTGCAATCGTCTGTAAGCCATCAATAGACTACTGTATGTAAGCAATAACTGACTGTATTATACAGGCAACTGCTCAATATATTCCTAAAACCTCAACACATTTTCCATCATACCCTCATCTGTGGTGGAATCCTGCCTTCCACATGGCACAGAAGGCTCAAAAACAGGCATGGGATACTTTTCATAGGTATCCCACACTCTTGCACCTCATTGCTTTCCAGCAGGACTGTGCAGGTGCTCAATGGGTAAAACATAAAAGTCAGAAGGACTCTTGGATTAAGTTTACAACCAACATATCTTCTACCACCAGTCCCAATGTTGTATGGGACAAGATTTGAAAGGTCAATGGGCAACATAATTCTGTCCCCCTCTTGATCTTGCTCTCTGATGGCCAGAAAATAGCTGATACTCGCGGAGCATTGCCAATACTCAAGGTGAAAGTTTTACCAGATATCTAACACTTCTGATTCTTCCTCCACCTTCTTATGCATCAAGACTCGGGCAGAGTGATCACCTCTTTCCTTTCAAGCTGATTGTCTCTTTGACTATAATTGTTCCTTTACACTGGTGGAACTCAAACTGGCCTTTCATTGGTCGGACCTGATGATGTACACTATATAATGCTGCACCATCTATTTCCTGTTTCTCTTCTGATTGATTTTAACCAGATCTGGCAGGACAATGTCTTTCCTGATGCCTGACACCAGACTATTATCCTACATTTATCTAAGCCTAAAAAGCATCCCAAGATTTCTTCAAACTACTATCCAATTGCTTTGACGAATTGTCTCTGTAAGAACTAGAGATGATGGTTAATGCTCATCTTGTTTGGTTCATGGAATCAAACATCTTCCTCTCGCCCACCCAATGTGGGTTCCGAAGACGGCGCTCCACCATGGACCACCTGATTTGACTTGAAACATCAATCAGAGAAGCTTTTCTCAAATAACAACATCTTGTATCAGTATTGTTTGACATTGAAAAGGCTTATGATACAACATGAAGGTATGGCATTTTGTAAGATTTCTCTATATATGGGTTATATGGCCATTTGCCCATTTTTGTTAAAGGTTTTTTAATGGATAGGTAATTCCAAGCTAGTGTGGGCTCTATATCGACAACTTTCACATCTCATGTCAGTCGTCAAACTATCCTCAATCATTTAATGAAGTGGACTACAGCAAACGGCTTTAACTTCTCTCACTCTCTCTTAAACCGTTTGTATGCACTTCTCTTGATCCTGAACTCTGTTGTGCTGCCTGTGGTCCCTGAGACAAAATTCTTAGAGCTTATCTTTGACCATAAGCTGACCTTTTACCACACATGAAGCAGCTACAGGTCAAGTGTACAAGAGTACTGAACATCCTCTGTGTCCTCTCTTCCACCACTTGGCTAGCAGATCAATGTTCTATGCTAAAGATATATCATGCTCTTATTCGATCGAAACTCGACTATGGATCACTGGTCTGTGGCTCTGCCAAGACCTCAGGCCTAAAGATGCTGGATCCTGTTCATCATCATGTACCAGGGCTTTCTGCACTACCCCACTTCAGAGCTTATACATAGTCTCCTTCTTTGCACGTCTGCCGTTTCCAAATGTCTTTTGTATATGCTTCGAAAATTCAATCCTACCCCAGAATCACACCTGGGGTTGTGTTTTCCTTCCTCTGTGGGTGATACTTTTTCAGAACAGATGATCTGCCATTGCTCCTTTTGGCTTTCATATCCAGGTGCAGTTGGATGAATTGGGTCTGTTCTTGGATAATCGTGTTGTATCCACTGGTCAGTCCATCCCACCATGGCATATTCGAGTCCCCAAATGTGACCTATCTTTAAGTCATCTGAAAAAAGCAGACACTCCCGATTGGAAATACTGTCTGTTATTTGCTAAACATCTTTCAAACCATCATTCTATTCCTGTTTATACAGATGGTTCAAAATCAGTTGACTGTGTGGGCTCTGCATGGTTTGTTGTGATTTGGTGGTTGCATGCAAAATTCCCTCTACAGCTTCTGTGTTCACTACTAAACTGTACACCATTTCTCTTGCCCTGGAACACACGAAAGCTAAGCAATACACAAACTGCATTATTTATACTGATTTGCCTGTTTCTCTACTGGTCCTGAAATCACTTCATGATAGTTCATACCTGTTTTCACTGATATTCAAACAGACTGACAGACTGGCCCATTTCTTTTTAACATTTACTTCTATTCAGTTTTTCTGAACACCGGGCCATGTTGGTATTCGTGGGAACGAGCTAGCCGACACCACAACTAAATCTGTCTGCTCAAGCACTATTGCTGCTGTGCCTGTTCTATACATAGACTATGGTCCTGTATACAAGGCTCAACTTCATGCTAGTTGGCAGTCAACTTGAAATGAGCAATGTAAAAACAAGCTTTTCCAAATAAAACACTCTGTTGCAATTTGGACATCTTGCTTCCATAAGGATTGAAAAGAGGAAGTTGTTCTAACTAGACTATATATTTCATCTGGGACTGATGCACCATTGTGTTGTCTGTGTAATGCTCAGGTCACAAAAAAATGCATTGATGACTGTACGGTCAAACTCACAACTTAAATCTGTCCTGCAATTTTTAATTATACATTCTTTAACTGAAAAACCATTAGGACAGATGTCTCCATTTTTTATTTAGAAGGGCTTGCTGGATTACCTAAATCAGTGAAAAAATTATGGTCTGGGGATATTTTAGTGGAAACAGCTTCATCACAACATTCCAAACTCCTCTTGAAGTCAAAGGCCATTGGGGATAAACCCATTGAGATTACTCATCATTCTACTTTGAATTCTTGCAGAGGCGTTATAATTGAGAGGGATTTAAAGACCATTCCAGAGTCAGAGATCCTCACAGGTTACATCAGCTGAGGTAATACAGCCATGTGCCAAATTTTTACTCGTAGAGACAGGATTATGGAACCAACAAATGTTCTAATATTAACATTTACAACATCAAGTCCTCCCACCACAGTCAAGGCAGGATATCTGAGTTGTAAGGTACGGCATTATATTCCTAACCCTCTTAGATGTTTTCATTGTCAATGACTTGGTCACTCGAAACCATCTTGCTGTGGTTCCTTAACATGTGCCCATTGTGCTGGTAAAGACCTTGATGCTTTTGTATGCCAACTAGAACCACAATGTGTTAACTGTAATGGTCTACATCCTTCCTGTTTTACTTCTTGCCATAAATGGATAGAAGGGAAAGAAGTACAACATCTTAAGACAGTTCATAATATTATTCATCCAGAGGCTCAAAAATTACTATTCCCAATTTCGTCTCGGATTTATGCTGCTGTAATCTGTTCCACTGCTACAGTAGGAGTCCAGAGAGACCTTTCCATGCCTCCTACAGAATCCTTAACAGCACATCTTAATCTAGTACCCTCCAAAATCAACAAAGTTAATGAATCAGTACCTACTTCTATCTTTGTTCCTACCGCATCTTCCAGTCATTGCCCAACTTTGTCTAGTTCAAGCCCAGGTGTTTCCATGGGGTATTCCCCTCTTGATACTCCAAAAATTAAACAACCAATTTGTTCACGTCCTGGCCACGCTAATCCAATAGAACTGTCAAGGTTTTCAATCAAATGTTTATAATATCAAGGATTTGATTTACTTTTTTCATCCCAAATGTCTTTCTTTACAGGAAACATTTTTAAAACTTACTAATACAGTCAAAATTTGACAATATTCCTTATACTGAAATGACAGGGCATGTGAAGGACAAAGACATGGGAGAGTAGCACTGCTGGTTCATCAGCATGTGCCCACCCTGTCCTTGTCATTGAATATGTCCTTGGAGGCTGTAGTCATCCATTATTAGATCATACCATCACTGTGTGCTCTTTGTACCTTACTCCTAGAAAGAATTATCATCCCTCAGACCTTGATGCTCTCATTGAGCAACTGCTAACCCCCTTTTTAATTTTGGGGGATCTTAGTGAGCATAATCCCCTCTGGAGTGGTTCTAGTATTGATGTGCTCCTAAATTACAACCTGTCTCTCTTCAATACTGGTTCTTACACTTATTTTCATGCACCCAGTCAGTTATTTACTGCTATAGATCTTTTTATCTACTCCCCTTCACTTTTCACTTGCTTTTCTTGGGAGGTCTGGCAATACATCAGTTGGAACTGATGATATACATTATGAGATGTTATGCCACCTTTCTCCTGCCTCTCTTACTATTCTCCTGGCTGTCTTTAACTGGATATGGCAGGAGAATGTCTTTCCTGATATTTGGTGCCAAGCTATTGTACTCCCTGTTCTTAAACCTGGGAAGGATCCAAAGATTTCTTTGAATTACTGTCCCATTGCTTTGACAAGTTGTCTTAGTAAGACCATTGAGAGGATGATTAATGCTCATTTTGTTTGGTTCCTTGAATCAAACAACCTTCTCTCACCCTCTCAATGTGGGTTCCACAGACAACGCTCCATGATAGACCATTTAATTCACCTTGAAACATCAGTCAGAGAAGCCATTTTGAAGTGACAACACCTTGTTTCTTTTCTTTTATTTTATTTAGAGAAAGCTTATGATACAACATGGAGATATGGCATTTTGCGAGACCTTTGCTTATACGGATTGCATGGCAACTTGCCACTTTTTATTAAGCATTTTTAATGAACTGTTGATTCCAGGTCTGTGTGGGCTCAAAACTTTCCCATAGGAACTTGGAGTCCCTCAGGGCTGTGTTCTGAGTGTCACAATTTTCATTATAAAGATTAATGCCATCAGTGAACAGCTACCCTCTACAGTTGCAAATGGTCTTTTCATTAATGACTTTGACATCTCATGTCAGTCATCAAACATGAGGTTTATTGAGCAGCAGCTACATATTGCAACCAATCATATACTTAAGTGGACCACAGCAAATGGTTTTCAATTTTCTTTCTCTAAAACTGTACATTTCTGCTGCCAACGGGGTATTCATCCAGATCCAGAACTTTGTATTGATGATACTGTACTTCCTGTCATCCCTGAGGCAAGGTTCTTATGTCTTATATTTGACTGTAAATTAAGCTTTATTTCCCATATCAAGCAACTTTTTTGTCAAATGTATAAGAGCACAGAACATCCTCCGTGTCCTCTCTTCCACCTCTTGGGGAACTGATCGATACTCCATGCTTAAAATTTATCGTGCCCTTATCAGATCCAAACTTGACTATGGATCCATGGTTTGTGGTTCTACTAGAACCTCAGCACTGAAAATGATGGATTCTATCCACTAGCAGGGGCTTTGGCTTTGCACTGGGGCCTTTCGTACTTTTCCAGTCCAGCGTTTGTACATGGAGTCTCTTGAACCATCTCTGTATATTTGCCATTTGCAACTGTCTCTTGTATATGCTTCCAAACTTTGCTCTTTACCACAGTATACTACTTGGGGTTATGTTTTCCATTCTCAGTGGGTCACATTTTTCTAAAACAGAAAATCTGCCATTGTTCCTTTTAGCCTTATTATTTAGGTACAATCAGAAAAATTGGATATATCTTTGAATAGCATAACAGTATCAACAGTTCAGCCTCTTCCATCATGGCTAATTACTATCCCCAACTGTGACCTATCTTTGAGTCAACTGAGAAAGTCTGGTACTCCCAATTGGAAATATCGCTCTTTATTTGCTCAACATCTTTCAAACGCTCCATCCATTCTCATATATACAGGTGGTTTAAAATCAGGTGACTCTGTAAGTTCTGCCATAGTTTGTTACAGTTTGGTTGTAGCACACTGCTGAATTGTATGCCATTTCTCTTGCCCTGAATTGTATTGAAACTATGCAATATATGAATTGTACGACCTATACTGATTCACTCAGCTGTCTATTGGCCCTGACATCATTCCATGTTAGTTACCATCCTATTCTTATAAATATTCAAAACAAATTGGCCCATTTCTCTCTATCATCTATCTCTGTCTAGTTTATTTGGATACCAGGTCATGTTGGTATTTGTGGGAATGAGCTAGATGACAGAGCAGCAAAATCTATCTTTTCTGGCTCTGTCACCATTGCCCTTGTTCCATACATGGACTATGGTTCAGTTATCAAAAGCTGACTATACACCAGTTTGCAGTCAACCTGGAGTGAGCAACGAAATAATAAGCTTTTTCAAATCAAGCCTTCTTTAGCTTCTTGGCTATTTTGTTTCTGACGATTGAAGGGAGGAAGTTGTTTTGGCTAGACTATGCATTGGTCACAGTTTTTTAACTCACCACTTTCTTTTATCTTGTACAGATGGACCAATTTGTGGTCTGTTTGGCACTCAGGTCACACTTGTATATATTTTATTATCATGCCATCAATACAACGAAGAACAACGACACCATTTTAAACATGTTTTTAAGGTAGGTTTGTCCTTGACATTAGCCAATGTTATAGGTGAAACTGGCCACCTCACTCATGTTTTTATATTTTTAAGAGCCATTGGTCTTTTTAACTTAATTTAAAGTTTTTATTGGACTATACACTGTTTTAGCATGATTTCTTTTACACATTTTAATTTTATTTTGACCTGAATCCAGGACTGAAAAGGCCAACTTCAGGTGACTGACAGCAAGTTTGAACTTAATGCTTCTTACTTTTACATATTTTTACCTTCATTTTCATACACCATTATAGTATACTACATCTTGTTTGGCACAAATAACCTTGTTATGTTTGTGGTAAAATTGTTGAATTAATAAGATAGAATACAAAAAAACATGGTTAGCTACTATGTGGAAACTTAAAAGTCCTTTGTGTATTGTTATGTCAGTAATCTGGTTATATAAAGTTTGTGTTTTTGTGTGGTTGGGACATGAAAAGCATGAAATCAGCACTGGATAAAGAGGCAGTGGCCACACAGTCGACCTAATACCAAGATAAAAAAAAACATTGAACCTAAAAAGCATGATTGATACAAAGAAAGTGCTATTATTTCCAGAGAAAGGTGGGGACTGTTTCAAGTGTATGTGAGCAATTCCCAGCTCTTTCAGGAGTGAAATGTAAAGAAGGGATTTTTGTTTGGCCTTAGATTAGGAAAGTGACTCTGAATGTACAATTTGAAAGGACAATGAGAAAAGTTGAAAGAGAAGTATGGATTGCCTTTAAAGATGTTATTGATAGATAATTAGGAAACAACAAGGGCTCAAATTATGAAAATATTGTCAATGACATGCTCGATAAATTCAAAGAGTTGGCTTGTAATATGAGCTAGAAAGTTCAGTTTTTACAGTTGCGTATTAACTATTTTCCTCATAATCTTAGTGCTGTCAGCAAAGAACAAGGGGAATGGTGTCATCAAGACTTCAGGGAAATGAACAGGAAGTATCAGGAAAGGTAGAACATAGCATGATGGTTTATTACTGCAGGCCATTGAAATGAGATACTCCAAATGCAATACATGAAAGACTACAACACTTATGTTTTAGACTAAAAGACATAGATTTCATACACAAACATACACAAAAAGAAACTAAACAGGATGAATGGGGATGCTTGTTGTCAGTGTTCCTCATTTTTCTTTAGTTTGTTTGTATTTAGTTAACAAACATAATAAAAAGTGTTTATTGTGGTGAACAAAATAACAAGTTGATTGAAGTAAGAGTCTTTTTCTTACTGATATGTACAAAATCCTTAAGTAATAGTAAAAATGAATATTAATTTCAAAATCTATGTAGTTACATTATAAAAAATCTGTTATTAAAACTAAAACAACTTTCATGAAGTTTAAATTTGCATGTGTGTGTTACCTAACCAATGTATGAGGACATCTCTGTTTGTTGAATGCCCAGATTCTGGACATTGTGCAGTTGTGAAAGCCATTGCAGTAGTACTAATGATGAACCATGGCATAAGTGATAGTTTATCTAGTAGAAGGTCAATATGAATAATAAATCTGTAACTTCAAGAAGAGCAACTTTGTGAATGATATCAAGCTCTCAATCACTTTTTCTTGTGGAGCAAGGTGAAGCAAGATCTTCATAGATGTGATGAATGCATATAAACTATAATAACTTTTTAAGCAGTTTTGAGTGCAGGAAAATATACTATGTTGTTGAACCACATAAATGTGGTACACTTTACATGATGCAATTATGAGGCTTACAGGCTCCAAAACAGTAAATGCTCCAAACTTTGAATCACACAAAGATTAGGATTCACTGGGAAGTATTATGCACTAGAGCTGGGATGGGGAAATGTTTTCATTTCATTTCCTGACAACATTCTTATTAAGACATTCAGATGTGATATAACATTGTACTTAGAATGACTGGTCAATCTATGGTAAGCTTTAGATTTTCCTTTGCAGAGAATATCTCTGATATAGATGATCCTCTCCTCTATTATAGACTAATAACAGTAACTGATAGTTGCTGGTCATTGTTTATTACTTCACAAACTGGACTGAAATTGAACTTGACATGGATGATGTATCCATGCACTTAACATGCATATTTTAAATAAAAGCAATTATATGTACTTTTTATCACAATTTACAACACATCTAGCACTATTTTCAAAAATGTGTTTGTATTACTTTCAAAAAGTATGCAATACCTATCAAGTATTTATTCAAGAAAAAACTATGAATGTGATGTATCACTCTGTGAAACAGCATAATTTGTTTTAGAAGCATTTGTATGAAAAGTATAAAATTCATATAATAAATAGTTATTTTTCTTGTGTATTAATTTAAATTTCAGATATATTAAAACAGTGTAATTTGCATGGAACTTAAAAGTTCTTAAAATGTGTGGGACAAAATTTTGTGAATCCAGGGTCTGAAGGTTTTGGAAAATGACTATTTCATTTGGGTACTTAAGAGGTTCAGAAACTTAGATTAAATCATTACAAGACTTAGGCCTAGTAAAGGATACATCTGTGACGTTGGACATGTTCTCAATACTATTTTCTTTATTCATGCAATAAAATTAAACATGAATAAAGAAAAAATTGTATATTTCATATCTACCCAATTCCAGTAGAACATTCGAGACATTGAGGAATTGTGTTAGTAAGTAACTTGATGCATGTATATGTATTTATTATGAATTGTTGTGAGTAATCTTTTCTTTTTCCACAGGATTTTAATTAGCATCAAACAGCTAGAAACAACAAACTTTGGACATTAACATATTCTTCTTTTTATTAAATAAAAATGGTGATGCGTAATAAGTAGCAGAATAATTTACAGATTCTAATTAATAAGTTATGAATGTGTTAGATTGTATGCTTAACTTTTAAAATAAAACCATGAAATATTTTAAATATTCATATTCCAAAAAAAAAGTACCATACGGATAATATTTGTGAGCACATTTCATTGTGTTTCCATTGCAGCTGAAATTACTGCATACACAAAAACAGGTTAAAGCTTGATTAGCACTTAGTTTTTACCATTATTGTAAACTGTACGCTATATTCTTGTAATATTCTCTTTATTGTTAGTTTCATATTCTGATCATTTGTACACATACAGTGATTAAATTAATAGCACTAAAAGTAACTTTACACATCACAAACACAGCAATGATATTTCACAATTCAGGTCATACTGTCAGAAGTACATGACATTTTATGTACAGTAAAATAACCACATTCTGATTAACTTTTACAAACATCAGTAATTTGCCACTGAGGAAGAAAAGTTTACATTTTGAAATTGCTTGGATCAAGGAATATCTTTTCTGATACTGAAAGATGTTAATAAAATTGCAACAGGAAATACATATACAACATGTCATATTTTAATTTTCATTAAAAAATAAATTTATTTAATAACACTATGTAATAAAATTTTTACTTTTCCTTGTTCCTGAGCAGAAAGTGTTATATCCCAATTGCTTATGCCTAAATTAAATGGAAAAGACCTATTTTTCTCTTCAGACTTTGCTTTTGTGGCCTGGGTAATGAAATTTTCAAATATACCCATTTTGCAGAACATTCCAGGTAGATTCAGTGCTAAGTAGCTGATAGAGAATTTTCAAGAACTTTCTAGAATGTTGTAGAACTTATGAGAATTTTCTAGAACTTTCCATAGCAATATATATATATATACAGGGGCTCACCACTTCAGATTAGTTCTAGCTGCCTAAGTGAACACTTAGACCCATCTGATTTTATCAGAGATGGCATCAGAAGCTGCAAGCATTCTCCAGATGCATTCTGCTATGTATGTGGCCAATTTATCAACACAAGAGCAAGAAATACTCTGTGACAGCATCTGCTAAAATGTGTGAAGTTTACAAGGCATATTTCGGCATGCCTGTCAGGGATCAAGACAAACCCTGGGCACCTCATTTTACTTGGGAGCACTGCAAAAAAACTCTAGAAGGTAATATGGACAATTTTTGCTTGCTTGGATAGTAAGATTTTATCTCAGACAAATTTAGACCTTTTAAATTTAAATATTTTATTATTTTGTTTTTTTAATTTCCAATAGTACAGAAAAATATCACATAAAATATTTTGCATTAACCTCTTACATATTAGTTGTGGATGAAATAAATTTATTCTTCGTAATAGTTTTATTTTGCTCTTTTGCAGGATGATACTGAGGGGAAAATGGAGCCAAGAATTTGGTGTGAACCCACTGACCACTTAAGCAATTGCTATTTCTGCATGGTGGACCATTCCAAATGTTAAGCTGGCAAGAATGCAAGAACGTATCCAGACCTTCCATCATCCCAGTGCCACACTGTCCTGAGCTCCCTGTACCCATTCTGCCAGAAAGAAAGCAGCCATCTTGAAAAGAGAGCAGCAAATCAGAAGAGGAGGTAAACATTGAAGATCCAGATTACAATTTCAGAGGTGCAGCTGGTGAGAGAAACCCATACTACCCAAACCAAAAAGACCTCAATGACTTGATCAGAGATCTTGGTCTAACAAAGTCAAATGCCAAGCTTTTGACATCTAGGCTCAAGGAGTGGGATTTGTTAAATGAAAGTGTGCAAGTTGCAAGTCACTTCCAAACATTTTTGTTCATTTTTGTATAACTTTAGTATAAATGCATGTAAATTTTGATTCATATGTTGTTTTATTCAGACCTGATGTAAATGAAAATGTGCAAATTTGCCCATTTTTACATAGAAAATAGGTTAATTTCTAAATTTCATTATCCTGGTCACAAAAGCAAAGTTTGAAGGGAATAATGGCCATTTTTTGTATTTTTACAACATAAGCAATTAAAAGTAACACATACTATGCAGGAACAAAATTTATGTTATATGGTGTAATTGCATTTTAGTATATAATACTACAAATTTTAAAACCCTCAGTAAGATATTGCTGGTTTTCAGGATGACAGTTTCTAAAGTTCAGTTTGTATACATGTATCATATGCAAATAAAGTATTTGTAAAGTTTTTATATCATTTATTACAGGCAGATAGTTCTATATAAAATAAGAATATTAAAGAGAAGAGAAGAGAAGAGAACAAAATTTTTTATTTATAGCAGCTTGGGATGTGTGTGTGTGTATATATTGTATAGACATGCTATGTAGGCATACAGTAGCTAATAAAGGTAATCATTTTACACACTCGGAACATATATTATTAACTATATTGCTATTTAATGTTATTTCTTTATTATGATTTATTTTAATTGCTATTATTTGTTATTTCAGTGGTTTAATTTTCTATTTGTAAAAATCTAAACCATTAACTTTCTAAAATAAGAAATCTAATTGAAAGACTAGATGAAATACAATACACACACACTGGGAAGTCTACATGCTTTACAATGCTAAAATCTGGGACTCAATTCCTTGTGGTGGACAGCATATAATCCAGTGTGGCTTTGCTATAAAAAAAGAAATATCAACATGTATTACTGTATTTGCTGAAAACATCAACTGTTGTTGGGTGTGATCAGAAAAAAGACCATCAAAACAAGTAACACATGTCTGGGAGAAAGTGGAATGTTAATTAGTAGATTAAAAGCCTTGCATGATGTATATACTTACATTTTTTCAGTGTCTTTAAACACGGTCACCACATTATAATGTAATTACTAAAATTTTCAAGTATTTATTTTTTACAATATCAACCTACAACTAGTATTACAGCTGTCAAGTTAAATTTTGCTTGTATGTCACCTTAATTTGTTTTTTTTTAAAGAAAATGTAATCATATTTGCATAAAAATCTGATTCATTGTATTTTCCATACCATTTATGATTTCTGCAAATTTATTTCTGAAACATGTACCTAGTAATTTTTAGCCTTTCCTATTTGGCTGCACTGATTTGAACCAGTAATTTAGTTTTTGAATATATTCAAGTTCATATGTTTGAAAACTGTTAACTTGTTCAGGATTTGTTTGGAGTTTGCTTATTAGTTGGAAATAGTGAACTGTACTCACAAAGGGAACTTCCCAATTTTACAGTGTTTTTTTATTCAGCCAGCACATCTCTTACATTTCCATTTTGATTCATGCTCACCTTCTTTGTACAAAGTGCACTTGGCAAATAAAAAATCTGCCAACTGCAACCAACCAAGTATATGAACATGTGGTAAAAGGTTTTGTTGATCTATTTTTGTTGTGTTTGCAGTCTGTCAGAAATGCTTGGGATGTGTTTATTTAGAGGTGAGTGGGACAGTCAGTCTGCTTCATAGGAAGAAATAAATAAGGGTCAGGGATGTAATGGAATTTTGTATGTAGTCTAGAACAATGATAATGAAAATTGTGGGAAAGTTGCAGGAGAAATACTTGTTTGAATATAATACAGTGGGCAACCTTGACTGTTTAGATCCAAGATTAATGGCATGAAATGGAAAAACTGTCAAGAAATATCTTAGAATATTGTGATAAAATTTGCTGGCAATACCAAGAGCTGTTAGTCACTGTTGTAAAGGAAAACTACCTTAAGTTCAAAGAATATCATCATACTGTCAGGGTGGATAACTTCCTTCAGGTACATCTTGCTGCTAGTGCTTCATTTTACAGCCTGTGACTAACAGTCAAAATGTTATTGTGCCTTTCACAGGCAAGCTTCTTTGTGAACAAGTACATTGTGAATGATAATTTTTTCACAAAAGAATTGGTGGCAAGGTGTATTGTTGTAGACTGCACTAGTGCAGTAGGAGATGTACCGAATGTGAAAATTAAAAATCCTTTCAAACTGTCCTGCAGGGGAACCAAACAGAAATATGATGCTTTTCTTGGATAAAACTTCAAATAAGATTTATCAGAGGTTAAAAAGAATGGAGATATACAGGAAGAGTACATTAACCAGGAGCAAAAATGAAATTGCAAAAATTTGAGAAAATTTTGAAAGAACTTGGAAATTTACTTTTACAGAAGCATTGTATCAAACACAAATTTGTATTTGATTAACAAATAAATAAAAATATCAGATATTTCATTCATGATTTAGATCCTTGATATCGTGCAATGAAATATATCTTGTTGATTATGGATATTTGAGTCCTTTATCTCCGAATTCTTTTTGTAATTTGAAGGGTCCATGAAAGTTATTATATAGGCTGTGGAAAAATGCTTGAAAATGATTTCCTACCACTCTAGTAAATCCTGTAAAAATGGATATCCTAAAACTAGCATTGCCAGTAGACAAATGAAAAAATAGCATTATAAGTTTTGAAAATACAAACAAATGGACAAAGTTGCTGGAAAGGAAAAATAATTATTTGGTCAAGTTTTAACAAATTAATCTTTATTAGGACCTAAAGAAACTGAACAAAAACAGTATTGTAATGTGTTTTTAAAAGCTGCTCATCTAAGATCTGTAAATAGCTACAGTAAATATTTGCTAACTTTTAAATAAATGAGCCAGTAAGTTTATGTTATTTTTAAGGTCTATATTTTTATTTATAGTATTAATTGTATTATGTCACATGATATGAGCCGATGATTATTTGTTATATCTTCCACGAAAGGGAAACTATTTAGTTGCATGAGCATTAGAAATGACTTAGGACTAAGGCAATTAAAATGAAATAGTGTTTTTAAAAGAATGATAACTCTTACAACATGGGAATTGCATTGAGTATTTCATATATTTACTGCATAGTACTGAACTTCTGTGTATGTGTGTGGGGAGGCATGGGTGAATTATAAGAGTGATTTTCTGTTAGAATTGTCAAATAGTTCTTAATGATTTCTGTTGACTATTCATTTTCTTTTTAGTCTGTAGGTTTGAAATTAGAGATAACTAGCATCAGCATTATAAGCATATTTGAATTTCTTCAGAAATGTAGAAGTTTGGGTCAGTGATACTAGCAGAAATGTAATCTTGTAGTTTTGAAGAGCTTCTAATACTTTACAATAAATTTTAATTTTTCCAATTCCCAGGTGTAGATTAGCATGAATATTTGAAATAATCAACTGTGTGTGAAGTATTTTGGCAAAATATTTACTTATTACATGATGTGGAAAGATAGTGGTTTACAATAATCTGACATAAGTAAATGATAGACAAAATTATCAACGTTTTGATTTTTTTTCATGGAAAGAAAGCAAATTTATAAAGTTTGTTTAATTTGGAAAATTGAGCTTTATACTACCTGTAGCTATTTGAATTCAAAGAGTTGATTCTGCTGTTACAATTGATCTTAGCTTCTGTGTTCCTTCATAAAATCCCCTTGATGTGAAAATCCTGTATGTGGTACGTGTTTGCTGTGTGTGGTAACCCGTGAAGGGGAAGAGAGAATCCTGGTGGGTTAGGGTTCCCATTCCAACTCACCACTTTGGCATTGAATTATTGTAAATGGGCAGTCTTGGGGTGGCCCCCCCAGGTTCATTCAAACTGAGTACCAGCAAAGGACATTCACAATGGGTGTTGTGGACGTAGTGTCTGACACTGGTGTTCGGGTATAATGCTCATGAAACCCTGGCGTCACTGCAGTGCCCTTAAGGCACTGTAGTGCGTCCCCTTGTAGGGCTCCATGGTGGGTGGGGTCAGTGGACACTGAAAAATTTTACATCTATTATGGATAGTCCTAAAACAAAAAAAAATACAACTTGAAACCATCGAAAAAACCTGACTACTGGAAAATGACCAGGCATTGATGAATCTGTACAGCCTAACTCACCACTTGAATCTGTCCTGCAATTCCTGATTATGCATTTCTTAAGTGACAAACCTCTAGGGCAGATGTTCCCATTTTTTATTCAGAAGGGCTTGCTGGCTCCCCTATATTGATAAAAAAGCTACATTCAGGAGACATCTTAGTGGAAACATCTTCATTACAGCATTCCAAACTCCTCCTGACATCAAAGGCCTCGGGGTACATACCCATTGAAGTTACTCCTCATTCCACTTTAAGGACTGTCCCCAAATCGGAGATCCTGCAGGTCTCACCAGCCAAGGTGTCACAGCAGTACACCGATTCTTCACTCAAAAAGATGGAATTCTGGAACCAGCAAATGTTCTAATACTAACATTTACTGTACCACAATAAAAGCAGGATATCTGAATTGTAAGGTGCGACCTGATATTCCAAATCCTGTACAATTTTTACATTGTCAACAATTTGGTCATTCAAAACAATCTTGCCGTGATCCTTGACCTGTGCCCATTATGGTGGTAAAAACCATAATGCCACCGAATGCCAACTCGAACTACATTGTATAAACTGTAATGGTACGCATCCTTCTTATTTTACCTCTTGCCCTAAATGGGTAGAAGAAAAACAAGTACAACATCTCAAGACAGTTAATAATCTCACTTACACAGAGGCTCGAAAATTATTATTATCTATTCCAACCAGAACTTATGCTGCTGTAACCCATTCTACTTCTACAGTAGGAGTCCAAACAGACTTTACCCTATCCCCTACACAATCCTCACCAGCAAATCTTAATGAAACGCTTCCCAAAATCAATACAGTTCATGAATCAGTGTCTCCTTCCATCTCTGTCCTGACCACACATTCAAGTCATTGCCGAACTTCACCTTCTTCTAGTCGAGATGTTTCCATGGGGTCTCCCTCTCTTGATACCCCAAAAATTAAACAAACAACTTATCTGTGCCCTCAATCATTAGTACTGTACCGATAAATTCAGACTCAATTATTTGAGCTAGAGCAGGATCCATAGAGGGCGATAGACCCACATCCAATAAAGAAAAAAAAAACGCAGTCATAAGCAGAAGGACTCTACCGTCTTCTCCTCTGAAATAATTACACATGGCCACACTAATCCAATGGAACTGTCGAGGTTTCCAATCAAATGTGACTGATATCAAAGATCTGATTGACTTTTATCATCCCATATGTCTTTCTTTGCAGGAAACATTTCTACAGCCTACAAATACAGTTACTATCTGCCACTGTTCATTATACCGGAATGACAGGCTATGTGTAGGATGGGGACATGGGGGTGTTGCATTGCTGGTTGATCAGAATTTGCCCACCCATTCCCTGTAATTGACCACACCCTTGGAGGCTGTAGCCATCCATGTCTCCTTGGGTTGTACCATCACTATTTGCTCTCTACATCTTATACCTGAAATGCATTATAATCAATCAGACCTCAATACCCTCATTGAGCAACTGCATACTCTCTTTTTAATTTTGGTAGATTTCAATGGGCATAAATCCCTGTGGGGTGTTTCTTGTATTAATATGAGAGGGTGTGCCATAGAGCATATGCTCCTGAACCACAACCTGGCTTTATTCAATACTGGCTCTTACACATATTTTCATGCACCTACTCAGTCATTTACAGCTATAAATCTTTCTGTCTGTTCCCCTTCACTACTCGCTTGCTTTTCCTGGGAGGTTGCCATTAATCCACGAGGTAGTAATCATTTTCCCATCATCTTACAAGAGATTGGCCGTGATCAGTACCACCAACCCATGTACCTTGGTGGAAGTTGGTCCAGGCCAACTGGCCTTCTTTCACTACTCTCATGGAAAATGATCCTGCCATCTTATGTAAATCATCCATATATGATTGTATAGCAGCAGTAACCAACAGTATTATACAAGCTGCTACTCGATGCATTCCTAAAACCTCAACATATTCCCTATGGCATCCCCGCCCTTGGTGGAATTTTGCCTGTTCTATACAACATAAAACTCAGAAGCGTATTTGGGATAAATTTGAAGATACCCTACGCTCTCAAACCTCATTGCATTTCAGCAAGCCTGTGCACATGCTCAGCAAGTTTTATGTCAAAGCCAGAAGGAATCTCAGGTTAAATACACCTCCAGCATTTCTTCAACCACCAGCAAAAAAGTTATATGGGATAAGATCTGGAGAGTGAGTGGAAGATATGCTTCTGCCCCCTCTCTGTCTTAATATCTGATGGCTATGAAGTTGCAGATGCACAGAGCATTGCCAATACTCTTGGGAACTTCTTCTCTCGTGTATCTAGCTCTTCGAACTTATCCCCTTCCTTTTTAGCCATTAAAACACAGGCAGAGCATCTGCCTCTTTCCTTTTCAACTGACCATTCCTATGACTACAATTGCCCTCTTACACTGATGGAACTCAAACTTGCTATTCATCAGTCTGGCAATACATCTGTCGGACCTAATAATATACATTATGAGATGTTATGCCACCTTTCCCAGAACTCTCTTACTATTCTCCTAGCTGTCTTTAATTGTACATGGCAGGAAAATGTTTATCCAGATTTTTGGCGACAAGCTATCATACTCCCTATTCTTAAACCTTGGAAGGATCCAACAATTCCTTCAAATTCCCGACCCATTGGTTATTATAATTTGAATGAAGTAACTTTAAACGTATCATGAAAGAAAAGTATCTTGGCGTAATGGTTAATCAGTCTCTTATGCCATTCAAGCAATGTGTTGTTGCTAGTTGTAGGGAAAATAGAATTTTAGGTTATACCTATAGAAATAGCGAATACAAGTCTAAAGAAATTATAACTTCATTGTTCAAGTCACTGTTGCTTTGATAAGTTGACTCAGTAAGAACTTGGAGAGAATAATCAATGCCCGCCTTGTATGCTTTCTTGAATCAAACAACCTTCTCTCACTTACTTAGTGTGGACTCCATAGACAATGCTCTATGATAGACCACTTAATACGCCTTGAAACATCAATCAGTGAAGCTTTTTAAGGTGACAACATCTTTTTACTGTTTTTTTTTTATTTAGAAAAAGCTTACAGTACAACATAGAGATATGGCATCTTACGAGACCTTCACTCACATGTATTGCATGGAAACTTACCCCTTTTCATCCAGCAATTCTTAATGAAGCACCAATTCCAAGTTTGTGTGGGCTCAACACTTTCACATTTTTTCCCACAGGAACTTGGAGTCCCTCAGGGCTGTATTCTGAGTGTCACACTTTTCATTATAAAGATCAATGCCATTACTGAACAGCTACCCCTTACAGTTGTATACGGTCTTTTTGTTGATGACTTTCACATCTCATGTCAGTCATCAAAAATGAGGTTTATTGAACGGCATCTACAAACTGCAATCATTCAGATACTGAAGTGGACCACGGCAAATAGTTTTAAACTTTCACTCTCTAAAACTGTTTGTATACATTTCTACTGCAAATGGAGAATCCATCCAGATCCAGAACTCCGTTTTGATAATGTTGTACTTCCTGTCATCCCTGAGGCAAAGTTCTTAGGTTTTATATTTGATTGTAAATTAAATTTTATATCGCACATCAAGCAACTTCGTATCAAATGTCTAAAAGCATCGAACATTCAACATGACCTCTCTTCTACTTCTTGGGGAGCAGATCGATACTCCATGCTCAAAATTTATCGTGCCCTTGTTCGATCCAGACTTGCCTATGGGTCTGTGGTCTATGGTTTTTCCAAAACCTCAGCACTGAAAATGTTTGATTCTGTCCATCACCAGGGGCTTTGGCTTTGCATTGGAGCTTTTGTACTTCTCCTGTGCAAAGTTTGTATGTGGAGTCTCATGAACCCCTCTATATATTTGCCATTTGCAACTATCTCTAATGTATGCTTCCAAAGTTCAATCCTTACCACAGCATTCTACCTGGAGTTGTGTTTTCCAACCACAATGGACCACAATTTTTAATAACAGAAAATCTGCCATTGTTTCTTTTAGTCTCCGTATCCAGGTGCAATTAAAAGATTTGGATTTATCCTTGAACAACATTACAGTTTCTTCAAATCAGCCTATTCCACCATGTCAAATTACTGTCCCCAATTGTAACCTATCTTTGAGTCATCTGAGAAAAGCAGATACACCCGATTGGAAATATCGCTCTTTCTCTGCTGAACATCTCATATGATTCATCCATTCCTATATATACAGATGGTTCCAAATCAGGTAACTCAGTGGGCTCAGCCATGGTTTGTGACAGTTTGATTGCAGCACACAGACTCCCCTTTACAGTTTCTGTTTTCACTGCCAAATTGTATGCCATCTCTCTTGCCCTAAATCATGAAATAATGCAATATACAAATTGTACAATATATACGGGTTCAGCTGTCTATTAGCCCTGGAATCATTCCATGATAGTCACCATCCTTTTCTCATCAATATTGAAAACAATTGCCCATCTTTCTCTCTCATCTTTCTCCCTCCAATTCTTTTGGATACCAGGTCATGTTGGTATTTGTGGGAATGAGCTGGCCGACAGAGCTGCAAAGCCTCTCTCTTCTGGATCTATCATCCCAGTACCCATTCCATTACACAGACTATGGTCCAGTTATCAAATCCAGACTGTACACTAGATGGCAGGCAACTTGGAATGAGCACCACAATAACAAGCTTTTTTCAAATCAGACCTTCTCTTGGTCTTTGGTCCTCTTGCTTCTGTAAAAATCAAAGAGAGAAGGTTGTTTTGAGAAGGCAACACATTGGTCACATTTTTTTTAACCCACCACTTTCTTTTATCTGGAACTGCTGCACCAATGTGTGGTCTATGTGGCACTCAGATCACAATCATCCACATTTTATTATCATGCCATTGTTACAACCTAGCACAACGACACCATTTTAAAGATATTTGTAAGGTGGGTTTGCCCTTGACTTTGGCCCATGTTATAGGTGATACTGCTGATCTCACTCATGTTTTTACATTTTGAAGAGCCATTAGTCTTTTACACTTAATTTAAGGTTTTTTATTGAACTATATAGTGTTTTAGCATGATTTATTTTACACATTTTAATTTTTTTACACGATTGCTTTAACACATTTCAATTTTTATTTTGACTTAAACCCAGGACTGGAAAGGGTGACTGACTGCAATTTCGATCTTCTTGCTTCAGTATTCCTGGCAGTTCCTAATTTTATATATTTTGCTTTTTACCTCAATTGCCCTATACCTATAATGTACCACATCTTGTCTCGGCACAGATAGCCTTGTAGCTTTGTGCCAATAAACATTGAATAACTACCTACCTTCATAAAATCATGTAATTGAAACACAGTGTAGAAAGCTTGATCAGAAAATAACTTCAAAGAAAAGTATTTTTTCATCAATATGAATTTGTTATTGAAATCAGGTTGTAAATAATATAATTTAATTCTATTTTTCCATTATCACTGATCAGTTTGGACTATGCAGTTCCATGCCACCCTTAATAATTACTTTGTAGCTCCTTCAGTTTTAAGAAAACTTGATTTCCCATAGTGAGGAAAAACCCACTTGAAGTAGTAATTTATTCATAAGACAGCTAGTATGGGTATTAAGACTGTACGTTATTTTAATTAATGTTTTAATACCCATACTAGCTGTCTTATGCATACAAAACCTGATTTGCATCTGCAAACTATAAGCATAAAAAATGTTTATTTTTCTTAAAGGATACCTTATTTGACTTGTTTACTTTTTAGCTAAAGTAAAAAACCCTAAAGGAGTAAATGCTGCAAGTATTTCCATTACTTTTTGTGATTTCATATTATTTATCTACATTTAGTAATCAAACTTGTAAGTGTTAAGATCTGTATGATACAAAACCAACTCTGCTTGCATTTCAGATGTTTTTATCAATTTTGTACTAGATTGTTTTGAATAAAAATTTTTAGCATATATTGCATCTCACTTATATATGTAAGAAAGGCTCATTTGGGTTGAGAAAATATTTTACATAGAGGAGCCGTTTTTACATATATATATCTCTACAAGTGGATTTTCTCGACATCACTGCATCTCACTTTGTTTTATGGTGAGATAGTTCTGGTATGAATAATACTTGTGAGAAAAATTATTATTCCTACATTATATGTAATTTTCCTAAATATATATATATATATATTTATTTTTTCTTTTTATATGTATATGTACCATAGCAAGATTAAGGTTTTGAAAGATTTACTTCTTCCCTTGCCCTATGTTTACTTAACAATAAGTTTGAAGCTTATCTTGCAAAAAATTATATTTCAGTACCAATGTTTAAGCACAGTATGGTTATTCTTACATTTCAATCTTACTTTTTTTCTATTTCCACCAACTCAGTGCTTCAAATGTGTTCCATAACAGTGTGTGTATATTCACAGGTAATTTTAATGCAGATAGTATACTTTTGCTTTAGATTTTACAGTTTTACTCCTTTTGCCCTTGATTATATTTCTGATAATTCTATCTGCCCCACAATACAATTCACTTTGGAAATGGAATTTAGTAAAAATAGGGGCTTTCTATCTGCATCACTCCACATGAAGTTGTTCTCGATTGCTATACTGCCACACACAAATTCATGTCAAAATTTGTCTTCTTTTTCATCATTTGCTCATGGGACCATTGAGGTCTTTTCACATAATGAAGATATTACGTTTGAACTGAATTATTGAAAATATATGGTTATTGATAGAGGTTATAAACTGTATATTAAGGATAAGATTTGTGGAAAAACTGTAATAAATAAAAAATTTCAGAGTTTTTAATTATATATATATATAACTTTTACCTTTAGACAGTAAATTATTGGACATTCTTAGATGTTAAGTTCTTACTTTATGAAATGTATGCACAAGACTGGTCATAGAATATGTGGAAACGTTCTGGTGATATTTTCATAGGTTTATAAATATTCACCTCTCAAACCACCCCTAAGTGGCACAGTGATATGTCTGTAGACTTATAACACTAGAAACCAGGTTTTAATACCCATGTTTTGAAGAGCACAGATAGTCTATTGTGTAGCTTTATGTTTAACAACAAACAAATTCTCACACTTTAAATTAGTATGTGGAAACTGCTAATATTCTTTTTCACACGTTCAGAATGATGAGTTTCTTGCATGAAAATTAATATATTGAAAGTTACCAGTTAATTGTTTAGACAGAAAATAAAATGTTGATGTTAATGCTGTATGTCAGTATTATATTTTACATTTAATTGTTGAGTTAAGAGAAAACAAATTGTAACTTACCAGTTTTGTTACAGTGAAGGTTTAATAAAATTTATATTATGATTTCTTACTGTGATCTTACTTGATTTTAGTTGTCAAAAAATACGTATATATATAAATAAAGTCTTTACTGTCATAATGATCTTAAATTACATTTTTTCTCTCTGTCTCACTCTTATATATTTAGATTTTGGCTAAAGTAATATCAGCTGTGCTGCGATTTAGTGAAGACCAAACCCAGCAAATACTAACTAGAGAAGAAGCTCGTCAATCAATGGTAAAGTTGCATTTTATGTTGTTCTGGATGGATATAAGATAGTTATTAAAATTGATAATTTATAGCCTTTATATCTTTGTTTCAAGTTTTTTTCACGTATTCTTTTGTATGTAGTAATTCTTGAATTACAATAAGACTTGTGCTTTGATTTTTTGGATACTAACAAAGGCTTTTATTATAATAGACAAGAGAATGAAGTAAAATTAATCTACATTAAAGCACTGTGCTTGTACTTTTACAATATATAATAAATTTTCATTTATCTTATCACACTTATTGAATCAGTTGTCTCTTGGTGCTTATTATTGTTTATGTTTTGAGTCTAAAATATTTAAATGGTTATAATCATAAAGTTTATTTCATTTGATTTTGAGAAGAAACCAAACTAACGTACTAGTTCTGTAATAGGAAAAACATAAATTAAGAACTACAGCTTCTATGGCTGAAATTGTTGTGTTATGTTATTCTGATTGTTATTCTTTGTATACAATAAAGAGCATACTTGATGGGGCATAAGATGAAACAAAAATATTGTTGTGATGTACATTCTATGTCAGTTTATCAGATTTTAAAGAATGAAATAACCTTCTTATGTATTATATACTTCTATAAAATTACAGTTAATGATATATTGAGTCTTTTTTATGATTTATTAAAGTTAGTTAAATAATTTATTTCCATAAGATTAAAACTTATAAGTAAAAACTGAATGAGTGTGTAATTGATAAAAATAAAACTCCTTATATTTCTTTTGTTTATTATCACCTTAAAATATTTAATATTTATGTGTGTGTGTGTGTGTGTGTTCAAAATTGCAAACTTAGATATCTTTTTAGTTTTATTGACTAAATGTACTCAGAATTTTCCAAGTGAGAAACAAAGAATGTTTACAATTAGGACTTTGTAACTGAACTAACTGGAATGATTAAAAGTTTTATAGCCAATGCTACACCTGAAAGAACTTTTTTTTTTCATATTTCTCCTTATAGAAGTAACCTAGCTCTTCAAGTTCCTGCTCTTTGTAAAACTGCTACAGTCAGTGGGTAGGAAATAATTTTTATTATAATATCTATCTAAATTATAAAAGTTACTTTAAACATTACAATTTATAATCCTGTGCTCTATAGCTTGTTTCCTGCCATATTTTGCTTGTATTTGTATTCTTTGAAACTGATCAAGAAAAGAACAGAAAGACATTAAAACACATAGTCTTATAAATGCTCGTGGTAGGATTGAAGACTTGAAATGTTATGCCTAAAAACTTGGAATTACACAATAGCAAGAGAAAATTTGTGTATTAATATCCTTTAAAACTATAAGACCACAGTTCCTTGGGAAAATCATAAACAGAACTAAGAATTTAAGATTACTTGCCATACCTTAACCCACACTCAACAATACTGTATTGTATTTGAACAAATAAGTCTGTATAAGAAGATAAAGTAAACCATAGCTTGGACTATAGCAGGTAAGTGAATGTTACAAGGCTTTTGTATACAAAAGTATCAGGTTTGTTTGTTTTTTTTAATTATGTTTTAAGTAATGATCAGCTCATGTATTTCTTCTTTTCAAATGTTGACTATACCACATGCTCAGTAATTTTGATTTTAAAATTAAAATCACTTTTATGCATCAGAAAATTTTCACATGCAAAATCTTTATAACCTATTAACCTTCAGATAATTATCAAACTTTTTTTTTAGAAAATAAAACTTTATATTTTATCTGTTATTTTTGACTATGGTATCTCTGTGCAGGTTTGGTTAGTTTTAATAATCTCGTAACCACCATAAAAAATTATATAAACATAAATAATACTTTTTTCCATTCTAGAATGAGTATAGATTATAAAATAAGACCACAAATGTTTAGTCTAAATAGCTTAAATCTCATAAAATTATACATCTAAATGTATTTATTATTTTTGTTTTATTGACTTTTCAGCAGTGTCTGACTGACATTATAGAAGTTTCTGTGACTCAGGCAAATGCATTCATGATGCCAGGTCTAATTGTATAAAACTGGTCTTTGCATAATAGGCTGTTCTGGCTTTGTTGTATTGGGCCAGTGCTTTGTAAAATACACTCATAGTTTAGTTACAATACATTACTTAAGTAAAAATTTTTACTGTTTACAATTAAGTTCTTAAATTTTAGCTGTTTCTTTAAAACATATAACAGTAAAAGAAATGTGGAAAGCAATGATGTCTACAACTAATGGTTGCAAAAAAGTTTGTACCTTGCATGCAAAGCCTTGCTAAGTTTCACATGTGAAGGATGTAAAACAAATAACTAAGTTTTATATGTGCATTTTCAAATAAGGAAAAATTATAAATTACTCTATCAGTATTGTAAAACTTTAATTTAACAGGCTTACTAACTAAACTGTATTTGGGTTAAAAATAATAATATTTTTGAAACAACATTTTTCACTTACTTTTCCTTCTGAGATTTGAGACAAAAGAAATAATTTTTGGAACTTTTTACCTACAACAGCCTGAAAGAAAGTCACATGGAGAAATTCATGACAGAGTGAGTCTCTTTCAATTATTTATTACAACATTCACTCATAGGATCTGTCCAGTTGGCTGGTGGTGCATTTTAGAGTATACTTATTTCCCAAAATTCTGCATTTAATCCACAGTAACAGAAAGTCTTCATACATTCTCCCAGACTCCATATATCCCCACTGTGAGATGGGATGTTCTACAACATCACATGGGGTATTCTTGTGGTATAGTTATATATCTGACTACTATCTGATCTTTTCTTTACCTTTTCTATGGACTATTGTGGAAAAAACGCCAGAACCAAGGGGTGCTCTGCCTGATTCTCTGGCTTTTCAAAATAGAGATACATGATAGGACATTGCACTGTCTCCAGTAAAAGACCTTTACAGCAAAAACAGGATTAATGGAGATCCAGACATTTCTCTGGGTCTCCCCACCATTAATTTTTATCTCTTTTACTTACCAGTTCATAACTAGGGTGATGGACAATGGAGAATCCTCACTGATTGGAACCTGACTACTTC
Organism: Tachypleus tridentatus; assembly: GCF_004210375.1. NCBI lineage: Eukaryota > Metazoa > Arthropoda > Merostomata > Xiphosura > Limulidae > Tachypleus > Tachypleus tridentatus. The sequence continues at coordinate 83,695,529 of NC_134830.1, forward strand.
GTCTCGAACATAAGGTGCCATTCATTGGGGTGATGGTAATGCTGTCAACATAGTGAAGATCACCTATCATATAACTATATTTACAACATGCCACATGTATCCTACACCTATGGCACAGGTTTGTATCATGGAGTTGAGGCAAACACATTACAAGATTTGCAGCCTGTAACTGTGTAGCACATGTCATTTTATTGTACTCTCCTTCTGCAGCTGTGTCTGTTCAATAGAGTCAAGTTGAGTTGAATAGAGCACACACAAACAAGTCATGCTCATGTCCTATAGCTGATATCTGTTAAGGTATGCACAAATATCATTCCACACTCTGTGGCATGAATTCCATGCCATCCTCCCACTGTAGGTGTTGGTCCAATAGTCTGAATACCAGTTGAAGGAAGCACAAGGTACAGTCTAAATGCTTTCCAACCATGCTACACATATTAGCTCTCTGGCCTCTCGTGTGAAAGTACTCTGATGGCCGTGTTTTTATTCTATCCATGTCTGATATACAGAAGTTTGTTTGCCTCTTCCTCTCTTTTTCATGTGCAAAGAAGAGATAAGATGCAGTCTTTCACATGTGTACCCCATGGAGCTCTTGCCATTGGGAGTTGTAATCTATGGGGGTTTTTTAAGTGCTTTCTGAAAGAAACTCATTTAGGTAAATCTTTGCACTGGCCCCTCCACCATTTTATTTGGCCCGGCATGGCCAAGTGTGTTAAGGCGTGCGACTCGTAATTGAGGGTAGCGGGTTCACATCCCCATTCGTGCTAAACATGCTCGCCCTTTCAGCCATGGGGGCGTTATAATGTAACGGTCAATCCCACTATTCATTGGTAAAAGAGTAGCCCAAGAGTTGGCGGTGGGTGGTGATGACTAGCTGCCTTCCCTCTAATCTTACACTACTAAATTAGGGACGGCTAGCACAGATAGCCCTCGAGTAGCTTTGTGCGAAATTCAAAAACAAACAAACCATTTTATTTTAGGATTCTAGCTTAACTGTGTGCAGAAGTATGTATAGTCTCAAAAGTTAACATTTTCCTTACTTGAAAATACGTTTATGATAGATACCTTTTCACACACATTTCTGCTCTTCTTCCCCACTTCCATTGTACCTTAGTATTCCTTACTTCATTAAAGAATGATGATTCACAAGAGCAATAGCATAGAGGAAGTTATTGCACATGGAGGTGCAATACGTCTGTTGGTGAAGTGATTTTGCACAATAGTAACTTCTTTATGCATCAGTGCTGTTCATGAGAATCACGCTAATGAGGTGAATGTTGCCTGAAGGATAGTGGCATGCAAATCTCTAAAGCTGATGCATGGTGAAGATAGCTTAATTGTATGAAGTAGTAAGTGTCTGTGAGAAATATATTTTGAGATGAAGGAAATGTTAACTTAAAATATTTTTCTTCATATAAATATTAGTTCTGTTTATTTAATAAAGGCACTTTAAATGCAGTTGTGATGAGGAAGTGAAGAAAAAAGTTGTGTGTGTGTGTGTATACACCTAAAAAAGAATATGGCCTAAATTATTAAATTTTGTACCTAAAATTTTTATGCAGTTTATTATATGTTGTGTAATAGCATGTATAGTGTTCCATTTTATGCACATTTACCTGAATGTACATTTTTTATATATTCTGAAATAGGTCTTTATGGTAATCAAAAATAAGTTTGATTTTATTATTACTGACTGCATGATCTGTTTGAAATAAAGCTTGTGAGCAAATTCTTTGTATAAAATTTTTTAAAATCTTTAATTAACAAACTTTAACCTAAAAGTGTATGTTTTTGAGCAAATGCAAAGGAAAATGTTAAGAGAAATATAGAGTTAATTTGAAATGTATAAAACTAATAAGAAACTATTCAGAACAATATTATATATAATTAATCCTTCCTTTTATAAAGCCCAACATAGCCAGGTAGTTAGAGCTCTTGTAATCTGAGGGTTGTAGATTCAAATCCTGTCATACCATACATGCTTGCTTTTTTAGCTGTGAATGCATTATAAAGTGATGGGCAGTACCACTGTTTGTTAGTAAGAGAGTAACCCAAGAGTTGAAAGTAGTTGATGATGAGTACTTGTCTTGGGGGGCTTGAGTCCCCAAAAAATGAGTTGAGTCCCCCTCCACCCCCAATATTGTTAACTACATATATTCATAAAATATGGAAAACACAATCGTTGTTGTTGCTTAACAATTAACATCAAAGAGACATAGATCTGTAGAACTCAACATCTTTATTCAGACAGAAGTATGTGTCGTGTCCCATAGCATTGTACTGAATGCACTGAAACTTGTGCACTGTATTACTGCTCTTTGTGTGCCAGGAGACACACCTTCTATGCCATCATAGACAGGGTGCTCAACGAGCTGAATAGAAGATTCTCCTCTGATGCCTGCAGTGTTCTGCATTGAACCCCAAACACTCCACATTTCTGGACTAAAATCAGCATTGTACTAAAAAAATTAAAACTATAGAATTTAGTTTTACTTCATTTTGTGACATTTTAATATTGTAAGTGATGTAGGAGAAAATTTGTTACAACTATTATTAATATAAAACAATAAAAAAGTAACAATTGTATTAATAAAATTCATTAAAATTTGTTAACAGATCATGTTTCAATAATGTTTAAATTGCCATCAATTTAAAATGTGTCATCTAAATGTCATTGTTGTACTTCCTTATGCACAAAATACCTTGGTACATAATAAACTGATAAATCTGGTGTTGAGAAACTGAATTTGATGAAAGATGTAGGGTTAATAAATTTCAGTTATTTTGTCATATTTTATGATTTTGTCTATTTCTTTGTGTTTTATATTCATTTTAGCATGAAGTAGTTATTTATATGAATACAAATATTATTGGTAGATTTCCTTCATTGACCTGTATAAAACAGTGGAGTTGATAAAGGTAATGATGTCTGATAAAGTTTCTTTATGGGTAGCAAGAAACTATTTTAATGACAGTTGATTGATCTTATTGTTTGGGATAATTTTCATTACAGAATGAATTGCCTGTCATTACCACAAACAACACAGACAGGTAATCTAGGCCTTCTGTTAAAAGGTTTTTGTTGATCTAATTAGAATGAAGAAGCAAGCAAACAGTTGATGTAGAAAAATTATATTAATATAATTTTTATAATTTATCAAATCAATATAATTTGTTACTTACTTAAAAGTATGTCACATTGTTTGTTAATTAAATCATGCAAATTATTCACCTGGTAAAAATAACATTGTGAAAAAGGTTTGTAGTGAGAAGAAAATAACTTGTAATTAATATACTTTGAGGGAAGAATTTTTTAAATCTTTGCCCTAAAGTTTTATATTTTCATGGTGAGAGCTCAGCAGTGACTTAATATGACATATATTTGTTATGGGAATTTTGCACTAAGCTACACAAGGGCTAGCTATCTGTGCTAGTCATTCCTAATTTAGCAGTATAAGACTAGAGGGAAGGCAGTTAGTTATCATCACCCATCTACAACTCTTAGGCTACCCTTTTACCAATGAATAGTGGGATTGACAATCACATTATGATGCCCCATGGCTGAAAGGGTGAATATGTTTCGTGTGGCGGGAATTTGAACCTGTGATCCACAGGTTACGAATCAAGAGCCTTAACCACTTGGCCATGCTGTGCCGATGATATATGTAAATCTCTAAACATTTCCTTGTGTTACTAGTTACAAAAATGTTTCTTACTTTTAAATTAATAATAAAAAACACATTTCATTTTTAAATTAACTTGAAAAACGTATTCAGAATTTCAGACAGTCTGTTAATATTGTGTTCTCACACCTGATGATATAAAGCAGGTGTTAAAAAATTGTCAGCCAGCAAAAATATGTTGAGCATGTGTTGAAAACTCCAGTTGTTATATTAACATTGTAAATCATTCCAGTGTAAATGTTTAATAATTGTAATAATAACCACTCAGTAATGGTTAAAATATTTTTATCATATGAAAAATAGCTGCATTTATCATTGTGGGTTGGACTGATGCACTAAACTACTAAAATAACACATTTTTATGAACTTTCTTGAAAAGTTTTACTGAACGTTCCTTCTCTTTTTATGTGTGCAACTTTGCAGATAAATCATACATCATAAAATTAGAATTTATATATTTGCTATAATAATATCATGCCATTTCTTTCTCTTTAGGCTGAACTAGTATACTATAAATCATGTAACTAAAGGTCACAAATTTTAATATGTATTTTCTTTTATAGAAGACTTCTTGAGAAAAAGAGGAACAGGAAGATGTAATAGTCTGTATAAAAGGTCTTCTGTGTATAGTGCAAAATAAAATGTAGCTGTAACTTGGTATTTTACTGTATCAAATAATACATTCATAGATATAATTTCATAAGTAGTTTTTGAAATAATAAGCTTTAAAGGGTGATATCAAATTTGATATATATATATTCTTAATTTGAACTTTGGTGGTATCAAGAAATGGAAATGTGTATTTAAAATGGTTTTTAGATTTTTTAACATAAATCAGAAAAAAAAATGGTTCATCTTCATATTAATATGGTATTACTGTATGAAATGTGGTTTGACATGGTACTTTTGAGGAGTAGAAAGTGGGTAAACCTTATTTAAAGGAACATTCCTACAGAATTTGCATTTTTTGTTCTTAAATAATGTGAGTAAAGTATGAAACTTTTCCCAAGGTATATGCAGTAATCATTTCATTTGTTGTCTACTGTATATCAGTTTACCTGAAGAAAGTTTAAAAACATTTAACATATTTCTTAAAATAGTTTCAAGGGTTTGAAGCCATCAATATTTTACACACAAAATTTAAAAAAAAACTGTCACTTAAATTATGTATTTTACTTTTGCAGATAATAGTTTTGGCTAACATTTAACTACATTTTTTTAAGAAATATATTTAGAACTTTAAAAAATTGTAAAAGCTAAAACTGAACATATAATCTCTGGAGTTAAACACCATTTTATATTTTTGTAGTTTAAGGTCAGTTAAACAATGCAGTTACAACTTTGTGCAGATCATTTTCTTATATTGCATAGTTTATATAGGTAAACTGTAATTATTTCTGTTAAAATGGAAAATTATGATTTTAATCATCTTGAAAATAATTCATTATTAGGAAACTGAAGTTAATAATGATCTCAAGAAAATGCTGCCAATCCTTTTAAGTTTCATTTGTGAAAAAATAAATGATTATTTTGCAAATAACACTATGTGCTTTGTGTGTGTAAAATATATGAAGGAAATAGTAAATTTCAATATCTGAATGTTTTAGATAGTAGAATGCCTAAGCTGGCAGAACATGACATCCAGTTAAAACATATGTTAATTACTACATCAAGATAAAATTATTTTATTCTTTACTGGACTACTTTGTGTATCCAGTAAGAAATTTATTTCATTTGTATTTTGTTGCTGATAAGATCTATTGCTCAGTATCAGATTTCACCAAGCTAGCTGAGTTACAAAATCTTAGTTAAAATCCATTTTATAAGACAAAAAGTTTTATTAGATATCCACACTACCAACCAGTTAATTGAAAAATTATGTAAAACAGGCTTGGTGCTATTCCATTGTGTTTGTTAACTGTGTTTTTTTATTTTTAGTTGGTAAAGAATGATGTGATTTAAATAATTATCAGGCCTAGATTTTACACTTGAATAGAAGGAATTATGAAGAGTTATAAGAACTATACAGATGTAAAGAAAAATTATAAAAATTACCAGCTGCTGGCTACTGTTTTTTCATTCCATTATTTTTTAATGAATCAAGTTTCAAATTGAATAAAAATGGAAGGATTAATTCTATCTAAACTTGCTTATGCAAAATGCATTGCTCAGTTGTCTTACTCAGAAGTGCATTGGGAAAACCATGGATTCATTAGAAAATGTTTAGTTCTTCAGAACTGCTGGTTGAAGAGGAAATGTTCTTAATACAATGTAACAAAAGAGAATTACTACTTTTAGGAAGTTTAAATTAGTTGGATTCTTGGAATTTATTAAGTGTCTTCATAATGGTGGGATTACTTGTAAAATGGCAATGAACTCACCAAACAACTAAAAAGAATACTGCAGTGATCTAGAAAATTTATTCTGATAGAGCCAAGAAGTAATGTACAATTTACTAGGGAATGCAAAGAAAAGTTAAAAGTATTTCAGACGTTGAAGCAAGGTTCAATTTTTCACTAAACTGTAAACAGCAACATTGCAGTAGAGAATATCATTTGTATGTCAAAGACAGTAAAGTTGAATTTATTATCACTAAGTTAAATGGGAGGTAATATATTCATAACTCTAAGTGAGCAAAAGATGACAAGAACATGACCCAACTGGAGTGTAAAAGTGAGAAAGGAGGGACAGCATTGATGAAATCTAGGTTATCAATACTCTAGAGTCTAAGGTCAATTTGAATGAATAGAACTGTCCTATTTTCAGGAAGAAATTTGTTTCTTAAAATAATTGCCTAAAAATTAGTCGGACCATGTAAATAATATGATATGTTAGTTTATACCACATTCACAGCCACTGTGATTTGATGAAGACTACTAGTAAAAGCAAAGAAATAACAGAATATACCAGTGCCATTAAGATAGTATTGATTCAACATGGTATTTGGATTACAGGCATAGAAAAGAGTGCATCTTGAGTGTATTCTTTGAGAAGAATCGTGTTTAAGTTATTGTCAGCAAAATAACAGAGATAAGTGTCACATCTGAAAATAAACTTGAAACAACTAGTCAAACAGTTTTAACCTTCCTGGAAATATACTCTTAAAATGAAGAGGTAATAGTCAATATTCCATTGATCTGAAAAAGTATCAAGTTGTTGTAAGATTTGTAAATATCATCCTGTTGAAAATGTATGAATAGTAGATGTGTTCCATTAAGAGACTGAAGATAATAAAAGAGGAAATGTAAAAAAGATATTTCCAGTGGGCTATAGCCAAGTTTTGAATTAAGTGTAAAATTTGTATAAAATTTGCATTAGAAATTTAGCATATTGAAGCAAATTGTATGTTTTTTTATTATTTTGTGATTGAAATCTATATATGGATAAGACTTCTGGAAATTGATTGTTTGCAAAACTTTAAAGTTCTGTTTAATTAAAATATAAATTATTAATGTATGGAATTTACTGTAATGACTTGAGGCTTAAGACGTGACCAGTCATAAACATCCTTAGATTAATAGATGGTGTGTATTCTTTGTTAAATGTGTCCTTTTGTCATAGACTTATTAATCATGGTTGAATTTCTTGGTGGTGGTGGTAGAGGAAATTCACTGGGACTATAATACTTATCTTTTTTTTTGTTTGTTTTTTGTTTTGCATGTAATCTGGTGAGATATATTGATTTTATTGAATATATATTAAACTTTAATGAGAGAATAGTACATCCATCCATATAAAAACAATTATTGTCTTTTTGTTTCATGATATTGTGTTGTTAAATGTACTTATTTTATATACACATGAATATTTCATGACATGGGGGACATTGAATCAGTAATTTTCTTATTTTTTTTTCATTATCTGAATGTAATTATTAACTCATTCACATGTTTCATTACTTTACCAGATTTTTTACTTTTATGTGGTATTGGACTGCCAAGGGAGGTTAGAGGGAAATTCCTCCTGGGCTCCATTGGTAAAGTTTCTTCTTTTGATATATTTTAGTATGATAATTAACTGGGCTCCAGTGGCTATAGGTATGTATGGCATATGATAGAAACAGACCTTATTTCCAAACAGAATTTGATGTGATAAATTGTTTATTTAGCAAATAACAAAATAATATATGCACAAAAGAAGGCAGGGAGCAGATAACATTGTGGATAATAATGTTGAAAGATGTGGCAATTTATGTGCTAGTGAATTTTTATTGCAAAATAGTACAAGACTTTAATACATAAAGTTAATAACATGTTTAGATAAGGCTATATTCAAGGGCCTGGATTAGGTCTATACAGCCTGAGCCGAGGGTCTATATATGTGTATACAGTATATGATAAGAACTGACATAGGCCTAGAGGTTTGGAAGTGAACACTGAAAAGTAAAACTTTATATTATATATAAAGTTTTAAGAGCCTATATTAAAGTGAGAAGTTTAATTCTAAAATGTTATTTCTACAGCCTGTATAACAAATGAGTTGATAATATAATAACAGACCTGTATACTAAGGTCTACTAGTTAATAATCCTAACTGAACATGGAGTCAAATCCATATCCCAAGGTTTCTATAGCTTTCTAAAGTAAGGTAGCCAAAACTACTGATATTCAGCAATAATTTGTTCTAAAGTTCATTATTTTTGGCCTTCATATTGACTAATCCTGTACATTCTGTTTAGTTATTGTGCTTGCCACATAATGGATTGGAATAAACAGAGAAAAAGAAGAGATAAAAGGAAACAAAATTTAGAACTATCTGGTAGGGATACAAAGAAAAAGAAGTTAGCATTCGAGCTTTCTTCACATACACTTAAAGGAACATGTGAACTTGATTTTGCTACTCTATGTGTTGAAACACGAGAGAAAGAGGCACCAACACATAATTAAGTGTTACAAGAAAGAATCACCAGAAAAAGAAATAAACAAAGATCAAGAGCTAGATGATGAATTTATAGCAACATTCATTGTTCCACGCCAACAACAACATTATCCAAAAAGTAATGTTTATTAGCAGACATCCTATTCAACCTGCTTATGTTATGAAGTCTGATGAGTATCCTTGAAGACGAAAGGCGGAAGACTTTCGAAACATCATCCTCTACACTTGTGTTTCCACAACAGGTAGTTGCCGTCCATTCTGCAAAGTTTCATCATGATGAATATCATCAGATGAAAACCTCACACACCAGTCACTGTCCTATTCTTCTGAGTAGAAAAACATTTTACAACATATATTGGTATTTTCAACAAACAGAAAGTGACTATGAACACACATCTGTTTCGTGCATAGAATGTAGGCAATGAGTCTAATATATTCACAGCTATTAACTGAAAAGGCATAGTTAAACTCGACATTCTCTGGAGGGAAGCGTTTCTAGAGTGTAGGTTTGTTTTTTTGTTTCTGACATTCTGTGCATGTATCACAATAATCTTTAATACCATTTCTCATACTTCGCCAAAATGATCTCTTACTTATTCTATTAATGGCGTGTCATGATAAGTTTTCATAACTTGTTGTCGGTCGTTTTATATAAAACATCTGAGTCTAACGTGTTTTATATCTACATGTTTCGTAAGGGGTTTACCAATTCATCTTTCTTTTGTTCTAACCGTGCTCACTACCACACCAAACATGCTCGTCCTCCCAGCCTGAGGAACGTCATAATGATAGTCAATTTCACTATTCGTTGGTTAAAGAGTAGTCCAAGAGTTAGCGGTGAGTGGAGATAACGTCTATTCGTTCATTAATATTTTAGTATTTTTTACTAAAATATTTAATTCTCGAGGGGAAAAATAAGGAAAATTTAAACCTTTCTCTTGTATTGAATACATTTATTGATATAACAATTTACCTGCGAGTCATGTTGAAATGTAGTTTACATCTACTGACACTTGTATACATGGCCCGGCATAGCCAGGTGGGTTAAGATGTTTGACTCGTAATCCGAGGGTCGCGGGTTCGAATCTCAGTTGCACAAAACATGCTCGCCCTTTTTGCCGTGAGGGCGTTATAATGTGATGCTCAATCCTACTATTCGTTGGTAAAAGAGTAGCCCAAGAGTTTGCGGTGAGTGGAGATAACTCGCTTCCTTCCTTCTAGCCTTACATTACTAAGTTATGGACGGCTAGCTAAGATAGCCATTGTGTAACTTTGCGCGAAATTCAAAAACTAACAAACAACCATCTAATTGTTATAATACTGCACTATAGGAAAAGGTTAAACATTTGCGCTTAGGATCAACTCTTTAGTGTAATCTGGGTAACTTGGAATTGGTGCCTTTAATAAAGTATCTAATAGTCTATCAAATGCCTCATGTATTTTTATCTATCCTCTGAAATTTTCTTTCGTTCTCAGTCTCAGTCAGTGGTTTCGCCAGCAACGTAAAATCTTGTATTAAACCCTACAAATCCTAAAAACGCACGAATGTTTTTCACTATTTTAGGCACTGGATAGTTCTTTAAAATATTAACTTTTTCGGGTCAGGGTTTACACTATCTGTAGTTACCAAGTGTTCTACTTCTGTTTTCAAAAATTGACATGTACTTGGCTTAAGATTTAAATTTGCTTCTTGTAACCTATCAAATACACGCTTTAATTGTTTCTAAGTGTTGTTCAAAACTTGCAACGAACACTATGACATCATCTAAATAATAAAAGTATTCCGAATCTTGCAACCTTGGTAATACGACAACCATTAGTCTCTGCTAATGGTGAAGGGGCACTGCGTAAGTCGTATGGCATTTTATTAAACTTATTCTTGTCTGAAGGTAACATAAAAAAGAGTCTTAACCTTTTCTTCTATTTCTGTCTGCCAGTACTCACTTTGTAAATCCGTAGAAAGAAAGTACTTATTTAACGCATCAAGCATTTATTAGATATGAGGTAATAGATAAATGTCTGACTGTAACACCGTTCACCTTCTTAACATCCACACACAACCTTAATTTTCTTCAGGGCTGATACAACTGAGGATGTATGTGGACTGTTATTGTCTTATATTAATCCTTGATCAAGTATCATTTTTACATATTTTAATTCTACCCTGTGTTTCTCTGGCAGTCAGAAGGTCTTCTGTGCTCCTGTGTTTAATCGTATATGAACAGTCATTAGGGTCATTTTCTCTTACAAATATATCTATATTCCTCTAATAACCTTATTAAACGTTTTATATATATATGTTATCTGCATTTCCTAAAACAGAATCCCAATCTGTCTTACTTTGTTGTGCTTGTATCTTCTCTTAGTAATTCCTACACGATGCTGTCTCACTTCAGCTGATTTTTTCTACTTCTAGCTTTACCTACCACCATTTGCTTAAGTAGTAATACTTTTTTTTTCATTTATATTTACCACTTTTATAATACAATATGTTTAACTAATACCTCTTCATTATACTTAATTCAGCTTCAACAGTAAACTGATTTCTCGCAGGCATTTCAGTTACCTTACTTAATCTTACAGCTACTCTATCTTTCAAACTCTCGTATTTCGATGCGCTGTTGCTTGTGCTAAATGTAAATGTAGAGCCACATGAGGGGTTTGATTTGTTACTTCTTTGTCTACCAGTTCACTTTTATTTTGCCTTATTCCGCTTACAGTTATTTTATTCTTCGTTTTCTCACTACTACTACAACGAACACTTCTGTTAGAACTTTTTCTATTTATTGTTACTTACTAAGTTTATCTTTGAACACTTCGTATACGTACAATGTCGAATTTGTCGCGTATCACTATGCTTAGGAGGATCAGTACTTTCGTATTCTGATGGATGATCATTAGCTTCGCTGATGCTAGCAATATACATCTGACTATAAGCTTTGGTCATTGGAAAGGTATTGTCTCAAGTTTTGCACATAAATTTGAAGTTACGAGGCCGTCAAAATTTAAAATCTTATTTCTATGCACAGCTAACCACTGGCAAGAGATATTTCAGTGTCGTAAGCCCTTAAGGAATCCTACTCTATAATTGTTTTTGAATTTCGCGCAAAGCTACTCGAGGGCTATCTGTGCTAGCCGTCCCTACTTTAGCAGTGTAAGACTAGAGGAAAGGCAGCCAGTCATCACCACCCACCGCCAACTTTTGGACTACTATTTTACCAACGAATAGTATGATTGACCGTCACATTACAACGCCCTCACGGCTGAAAGGGCGAGCATATTTGGTGCGACGGGGATTTGAACCCGCGACCCTCGGATTACGAGTCGAACGCCTTAACCCACCTGGCCATGACGGGCATCCCTACCCTATAATACCCCTTGTTTCTAATTATCTGTTTCTAGATGTAAAATGAGTGCTCTATCTCTAATTTTCCTATTTAATTTGAACAATATACTTGCCTAGCGTTTTAACAGGATGTTTTGTTATGGAAGTTAAAACATTTTTTTAGAAACTTCCAAATATTGAGCATTAATGTCGGATTTACATCAACAAGTTCTACAGTTAGCAGTAAAGATCGAGCGCCTGTGTGAATCAATAACTATACCATCTATATCTGCTAAAACGAGAGGTAACACTTCATTATCGTTACAGATAATCAATATCTTATTCCATATTGCTGGAAGTACTACTGCTTTCACTCTATAATCCCACTGGGGATGACATGTTTTGATTCTATTGTGCTATTTCTAGTGAATTTCCTTCTGAAAGTACTAACCTTTGGGACTTTTCTGTTTTCTAACTACAGCAGGCATCTGCAACCTTGAGCTACGTTACATTTAACACCACAATTAAAACACACTATCTATCAGATCATTTCTTTTTTTGTTTCTGAAAATATTTCTTTGCTATGTGGCTAACCTTTCAAAAGTTGAAACTGAAAACTGTTGATCTTGTACTACTTGTTTCTCCAGCCTATTACTGTCTACTACATTTACTTCATTGTGTTGGGACTTGTATATTTGCTTCTCTCGTAGCTCTTCTTGAGTAGGTACTTCGATCAGGCATAGTAAAATTGTGTTATATGTATTTGTCTCATTTATGTGGCTGTGAGTCGTGTTACTAAGCAAACCTCACAAATAATGAGATTTAAAAGTATCGCGGATCATGAGTTTATATAGGTTTCTATAAGCCCTACATAACTTATTTCCTAACTCTTGCAGCTTATATGGAAACACTGACTGACTTGCCTCATTGCCTATTCAACCTATGTTCCTGTGTCAAAAATGTATTTGATGTTTCTTGCTTTCTATATTCTGCTACTAACTTTTGCATCAGATGCTGAAAATCTGTGGTTTCACCAAGTTCATTATAAGCTTTAATATAATGCTTTGCTTGTCTTGCTGTTCTGAGTCTCAAAATATCTGCTTCTTTGACAGTTGGTCGAACCCGAACTTTAAGCAGCTTCATTTAAAACATCTATAAAACCCTCAACATCCTGATCTAACCTATCTATAAACAACAGTATAGCTCCCATTAAGTGTGTAGTACTTTATGTATGTATTTGTAGTAGTAACTATGCAAGTAATAACTGTGTCTACTTACTTTTACTTAGTCACAACTTATGTATACTTACACCACTATTTACACTAACATCTTTTTTTTCAATCTAATAAAACTGTCATTAGTTACTCCAAAATTTTGTCAAGTGTGTCAGTTGTAACAGGTGAATGTGTAGGTTAGTCGTTGGAGCTCGACTTTACCACCAGTCGCAATAGATTTTGTATTAAATTCTGGTATACACTTGCTAGTAGAGTACACAAGTCACTAACTAGAGGAAGTTTACAGTTAGGATAAAGAACTGACTCCAAGACTGGGATTCAAATGCAACAACACTTTAATACACTATATCAAGATGCTTGACTACATTCAAATTGCCAAAAGTATCTTGGAGCATGATATTATCAAAACTATGAATTTGAGCTGATAATTGTTCTTCAATTAAACTTTCTATAACATTCATTAACTCACTTATCGCCACCACTAAGTTATTAATTAACCCATTGTTTGAATTCTGCTCAGGCATATCTTGATGTTAAACATTTCCATTCAATTCTAACAATATCTAAGAAAGAGATAGTGGTAATTTAGTTATGTAGAGTTTAAGGGGGAAATTTTGCACATTCATAACATGGTTGCAGACATTGTCAGCTTATTTAATTTTTTAGCTCCTGAGAAAAACTTTATCCCCGAGAAGAACTTGCTTCAAATAGGGTTCTTATGCTAAATCGTTTTAGTATATTTACGGTTTTTTAAATAATGAACATATCTACTTCCATGTAGATTTGACACTTAATTGATCAATTTTTAAAACTCAGAATGGCTTTTAAAAACCAAAACTATTGTGATGACTTGTCACAGCTGAAGATGATAAATCAACACCATATTTGTCTGTATTTTTCCTCTCATTTTTGGTATGTATCTTACTTCAAAGTTCTGATTAATATCTTTTTTTAAAAACGTGCCCAAGATAATGTAGCTTTCTCTCTGCTATGAGGAAATCAAACTCTTTAACACTGGCTTATCCAATTTGACCGACCATGTACTTCTTTCAAAGTCTTTATAGATTTAATACTTCTAACTTTCAATATATTGTGTATATATTCACAAAATTTGGCAGTCTTTCATTTGATTTTATAAGTCTTTCACATACAAAAATGTTTCACTGGAGTAATTTTAATAAACTTAAATAAAGATGTGTGCACTAATGTATTGAGTACTTTTAGAATAGTCCATGTAAAAAGCAATTTTCATGTTAACATTAAAAATACTTTTCTTCTCTCACAAATCTCAGATTTCCTTTCTGTAATCCCTAAAACCTTCAAAACGCATTTCAAACTTTTTGAGTAAACCTTTATATTTTATATATTATTTTCTTTACTTCAGTCAATTTGACCGACCTCGTGACCACCAAAAACAAAATTCGAAATACATTTAAAGTACCTCTTTTGCTTTCTAGAATGACTTCAAAGTTTAGCATGAAACTATATTTTATCTTAAGTAGCTTTAAGATCATAACAGTATACATCAATTTATAATAAGTTTTTATGTTTTATTGCTCTTTGAACCATATTTAATTACTTTTCGCTTCATTATAAGTTGTAAATCACTCGGGGCACGTGCAACTTATGTTACACTATCGAAATTCATTATCCATGTGCTGCTGGTGCGCTTGCCTCGCGAAGCATTTTTATTATATTATTATCCGTTTCACCTAATATAATCTTAACTAACCTCAGAATATACCTATTGCTAAATTGTTGTTACTTTTATAATAATAAAAAGAATAAACATAAAAAACAAGAAATACCAAACGTACACTTCTCTTGTTGTCGACTGATGGTAGGAATGTGCTAAATAATTTTTATTTAATTCAATAATGCACCAAAGGACATAAACTAACATCATGCAAATATAGACAAATTCCCTTACCTCTCATTAATTCTTCTGGCTTTCTAAATATGCAAAAAAGCCATTACAAATTCATCCAAGCGAGTTATTCTCTCACTGGACGTTGCTTGAAGTTTGAGTGAAACTGACTATTATCTGTTCAGAAAACAACGTTATGCAATACATTATTTGATAAACGAAAACCTTGACTTCCTATCGGTTATATATAATGTATAATTAAATATGGGAGAGAACTATAAATATATCCTGAAAGAGAGAATATGGCAGATAGAGTTTAATTTTCTATTGATAGCTCTCTAACCAAACAAAATTGAAGACTATAAAAATTATGGTTTTTCTGAGCCATTATAATTCTACAGTGAATACTTTACATTTCATTTTTTAATCTTTTAAATGAGTGGTGAAGAATACAGAGAGAAAAGATGCCTTGGGAAAAATATTTCTTGTGTGTCCAACTAGAGGATATTCAGAATTTTAAAAAAATGTTGTTGTAGAATTGTTAATTGGCTACACGAAGGCTATCTGCACTAGCCCATAATTTAGCAGTGTAAGGCTAGAGGGAAGGCAGTTAGTCGTCACCACCAACTCTTTTACCAACAAATAGTGGGATTGGCTGAAGATTATAACGCCCTCACTGATGAAAGAGCCAGCATGTTTTGGCAGGACGGGGATTCGAACCCGCGACACTCGGATTAGGAGTCGAGTGCCTTAACCACTTGATAACACTTCGCTTTAGCTAGGTGGTTAGCTTGGTTGGCATCTACCACTTACAAGTTTACTTCTTCTGGCGAGGATATTTAATTTTCTCGTACAAATAATGTCCAAAGTAATTCACTGAAGTTGAACGGTTTGTTATGTTTGAAATTTATAAATGTTCCTGGTCAAATTCTGTAGTTTTCTTATTAATAGACGTTAATCACAATTATAACTTCTGAGGTCTACAACACTGACTGTAGCTGTCCAATAACATTCTTCTTCTCTCTTGGCGCCTTGCCTTTATACAAATCACGCGAGTCTCCAGAACTTTCACCAAATTTCGCTTGATAACAAGACTGTCAATTACCGGTATCACATAAACACCTAGTACATTATTGATTCGTACATTAAGGAATCGTCTATAAATATCAAGAACGGGCGAGATTGCGTAATATAAATCACACCTAAAAAACTAAAACTATACAGAAACAAGCTTTGGGATTAAAATAAATGTATAACAGTAAATCGGTTACAGGCGTTACTTGTCCATTATTGTTTTAAATTATTTACAATTACTCTTCTTTCACGTTGTTTATAAAGATAGTCTGTTATGTTCTTCCATCCCTCTATATATGATTCTTCCCGCTCCCACGTGTGTATAATGACAGATGTCACATGTAAGCAAGTAAACAACACTAGAGACAAAACACCCATCTTCAGAATGCAAGCACGTTTTTGTAAGACAGTTGCATTTATTGTATTGGGAGTTAGTGTACTTTTCACATTTCATACGTACCGTCCTAAGACCTACACCAACAGACTTTTATTTACGTGGATGTGAAGAGCAATGTCTTGTTTGTACTCTAGGTACAATTTCTCCAGTTGGTTTAAATGTGATTTTTTTGTATTTTTACTTTAGAAATTATTCGACGTTTTCCACTTTTAACAAATATCAGTTGGTGTTCTCCTTTTTCTTCTGCTCTTCTTCCACGTATGTTATTACAACACCAGTATCAGTACATCACACTTTGTACCATGCTTTTCATGTTATCCTGCTTTTACCTTTTTTGTAGTGATATTCGAATGTGTATTTATAATTACAAGTTGTTCCCAGTGGAAAAGCGGCATGCCAGCGGACTCGCACTGAGAAATTGGATTTTCGATACCCGTGGTGGGCAGAGCACTGATAGCCCACTTTATAGTTTTGTGCTTAATTCCAAACAAACTAATAATCACAAGTTTGATGGTTTCTCGAATTTCACGCAAAGCTGGTCGACTAGCTACATTCTCCCATCAACAACAGGTTTATAAACAAATAATGTAATTGACCAAATTGATTGTTTGAAAATCAAACATTTTATACTGTTAATTTTCTTTTCATTGGAAGTGCAACTAGTCGTGATACGTGAAATGTTATACACAGGGGCTGGGTATGCCCTAGTTGTTATCGGGCCCAGACAGTGAATCCGAGGCTTAACATTTTGTCTTGTTATCACAAAAGAGAATCCATACAATAAGGCCATGACTGTGCTTAATCCCACTGTTTGATCAAACAGGAGTAGTCAAAATGTTTTGACGGTTGATGGTATTGAGTGGTTGCCTACTTTCCCTCTAGCCTATCTGTTCAAGATAGCCTTAGTTATCATGCCAACAAAAAAGTCATAAAATTAGCACCCATAGTAACTCTCATCTGCGCAATGTAAAATACAATAAATTGTTGAATCATTCATATAAGTATTGTAGATTCTGACATTTATTCCTGAAATATTTTCCGTCCCTAAATGGTAAGAATTGAGTGAACACTACGTACTCCTAATTTTAATTTTTTATATCGGAAATTTGAATGTCACTCACAAATGTTTTCCCCCTAGTCATTAACGTGGATAAAAACACATTGATAAGGTTCAATAGCTGTTGCAATGCTAATATCTGAAATAAAATGCAATAAACAAACTCGTATAACATATATGTATATCTATATATATATATTGTACTGATATGGGAAAATTAATTACACATTATAAAGCAGATAACAGCTTCCAACCAGTGAACGGTAGTATGTCTGGGGTGTCACAACACAATAATACGGATTTCGATACTCGTGTTGGGCAGAGCATAGATAGCCCAAACATGCTCGCCCTTTCGGCCATTCGTTGGTAAAAGAGTAGCCCAAGAGTTGACATGTTGGTGATGACTAGCTGCCTACCCTCTAATCTTACAGTGCTACATTAGGGACGGCTAGCGCTAATAGTCTTTGAGTAGTTTTGCGCGAAATTAAAAATAAACAAAACAATCAATCTTTTAAAATCGGTACTTTCATCAGATTATGTACAAAAATAATAAACACATAATACTCCATTTAAAGTGCGAGTGAAAACGTCATTATTTTGTTTAAGCTATCTACTAAATGAAAATGATATTACGTAAAATGAACACATTTTAATAGAATGATATTCAAAGATTTAAAGGCTATCAGCAAGGTTGATGATTTTCACAGGCCATGAAGCATGAACTGGAGACAATGAACGAAGCAGCGCGTGCCATGCTGACAAGTGCAATACTGAACGGTAGAAAAAACTTGAACAAAGAACAGGGTTTATGTTATTTGATTATGTGTAAAGCTTCAGTGGTAAATAGAAGTAAAGCTTGAAATGTACATATTCTCATTTCACGGTTTGAAACTTTAACCTTGGAAGATATTAAACGTAGTTGATGTGTTTCGGAGTATTTGTACCTCTTCCTGTGTGTTCGTACAATATATCGGTAAAAACTATAAACAAAAGTATAGAGTCGAAAAGTATAGAGTGTGTTTTGCGAACTTAAAAATATGTTTAACTGCAGGAAATTCTAGCTTTCAAATATTAAACAAATATATATATATTTTCCTGTAACTACTGCTGTACAGTGTTTCGCTCCTACAAAAAACATGGCCTGGCGTGGCCAAGCGCGTAAGGCGTGCGACTCGTAATCCAAGGGTCGCGGGTTCGCGTCCGCGTCGCGCTAAACATGCTCGCCCTCCCAGCCGTGGGGGCGTTATAATGTGACGGTCAATCCCACTATTCGTTGGTAAAAGAGTAGCCCAAGAGTTGGCGGTGGGTGGTGATGACTAGCTGCCTTTCCTCTAGTCTTACACTGCTAAATTAGCACAGATAGCCCTCGAGTAGCTTTATGCGAAATTCCAAAACAAACAAACAAAGAACATTAATGTTTCATGAATTAAAGAAGAAACTAAAATAAAACAAAATCGTGTATAAATCAAGACTATATTCAATTGTTTTTATGCGTGAACTACGAAAAATTGTAGACAGACACCCACTTCTCTATTCTATTTCTAGAATACAGCTTATATATAAAGTGAATAGTCGATACGCTGTGCAAAATAACGAGAGATTGTTTGGAGTATATTATATTTTGTCAAAGAAAGAGCACAAACACAACTTTAAAATGATGATCTTATTCTTCTCAATTTGTTCTTTCGCCAACTGTTTACTAGAGGTGGCTTTAATCTTTTTTACATTTCACTTCACTATTGAGTTTGGTCACTGCGCAGTAAGATGATAACCTGGCATCAATGCTGCTCGTTAAAACAAATCTTAATAGGCTCCTGATGTGTTCTAGACCATTAATAGATTCTTGATCTGTCCTAGACTATTAATAGGCTCCTGATGTGTCCTCGACTACTACTTTTGAAAATCTGTTTCCAGGTCGCCTTTAACACTTCATTTACTTGATCTAAAATACAATATTTCTCCCAAGAGTTTACCATAAATATTCAATTGGCCAAACTTCTTTAAGGAATGCTTCAACCAATTAGTGCGGTGGAGCTGATATTATTATTAAATAGGTTGAATGAAGTTAGAGCCAATTGCGCCAGAATAAGGCGGTACGAAGGACTGTACGATGTGGTCTTTATAATGTAGGCTCGGCATGGCCAGGTGGGTTAAGGCATTCGACTCGTAATCCGAGGTTCGCGGGTTCGAATTTTCGTCACACCAAACATACTCCCTCTTTTCAGCCATGGGGGCGTTATAAAGTGAGGGTTAATCCCACTATTCATTGGTAAAAGAGTAGCCCAAGAGTTGGCGGTGGGTGGTGATGACTAGCTGCCTTCCCTCTAGTCTTACACTGCTAAATTAGGGACGGCTAGCGCAGATAGCTCTTGAGTAGCTTTGCACGAAATTCAAAACAAACAAACTATGATATAGATGTTCGTACATATACTGATGCTTATTGCTACTCGCACCATGTTACCACTACCGCCGAAAGTACCACACTTGATGAAAATGCGGCTGAATGTTATTCTAAGTACTCTTCAAATGAATAATCTGACTGTTGAAACGAGCACTTTTCCCCAAAAAAGTGAAATAAAGAAAATACTACATATTTTAAATTGAGGCCCTCAGGTCCGTCTGTAGAAAGATTAAGGGCTTATAATGTTAAATATCGGGACTCAATTCCTATGATAAGCACAGCCCAAATAATCCATTATGCAGATTTATATTTAGCATGATCTGTATTACTACCAAAATAATTCACTATGTAATAAAACCAGTGGAGTCAAACTCGCTAATGAAGCAACACAATTAGTATTAAATGCTAATTTGTATGAATTCAACGAAACAATTTAAAACGATAGAAGCTAAAAATGAAAGTTGAATTGATAAAAATATAAAGAAAAACTAAAACTTTGAACCAGTAAAATAATTTTAAAACATAGGAACTTAAAACGAAAACTGAATTGATAAAGAATGCAAACAAATAAAGGACTGTTTATGAAGTTATACCTTGGTGATACGTTAGTTTACGTAAACATTGAAAAAAAATGCTTTAAAAGAAGCAGTTTCAATCTGTCTTAAATAAAAAAGAATCTTTTTTTGAGTCACATGGTCGTAGATTCGTGGAGGTTATGCTTAAATTTTATTTCAGTTACACAGTTTTTTCATCAACGAAAAACTGCGCAGGTTCCTTAAATTAGATGTTACATTAAAATTTTGAAAATACTAAACAAATGTACGTGTACGACACGTATTATCATAATTTCATATGTGTTGATGGGTTCGGATACGTTTGATGTTTGTAAGATATTGAAATTTGAGATTGAAAAGATTTTAATACAATCTATGGGAAGGTTTAAGACCACTGGAGCCATTAAATACATCACCTATAGAAGATTATAAACTACCTTTATGTAAACCTCAGTTAATTAGCAGCATTTTAACAATGCTGCTATATTGAATGAACAAAATATTAAACTATGGGCATTCAAAGACTAAAATATATCTTCACTGAAAGCTATAATGTCAAAACAAAGTTATTGTTAACTTTTTAACAGTTTTTTTAAAATTTCTATTTCATCTAATTTCTAACACTTGACTTGGTGATAATCAAAAGGTGGACAGTGAACTCCCACAAGTTACTCTTGAAGCAAAAAATGGCTTAGATTGTGATGTCTGATGAAATCTTGTTTGTGTTTCAGTAGACTACGTGATTTTACATTCTTTCCAGTAGAGGAGATTTACCTCCGAAATTGCTTACCAGCTTAAGGGAAGGACATCACTTCTGTCTTTTGGTATTCAATTGAGGTGGAGTGTTTAGCGATTTCCTTTCTTGTTACACGTTTAACACACAATGTAATTTTTTTTTAATTCATATTTAAATTCCCAAAATACGCGTGATATAATTGTACATATAACTAAACATGGACAGGTATTTCCATTTTGTGAAATGAAAATGCATTAATTTTGACTACAAAACTATAAGCTGTTCTTTCTTTTCTTAAACATTATATATTCGATGATGTTATATCAATGCAGGGGCGGATTTGATGGTCATCTTTAGGGACCCCTATTTACTCTCGCTGTATGTATAATACTGGTATGAATAGAACCTGTTGGGTCGCATCGTTTTTACCTGACAAGACATATAAGCTTAAATCCGTCCCTGTCTGTGCAGTTCGATCCTATAATTATATTTTCATACTTTCGTACAGCCCATTGAAAATGAGGGGAAAGTACTACTATCCCACCCACCCCTAGTTTCCGCTAACTTTATTTAACAGCTAGCTGAAATAAATATTTTTCAAAATCAAGCTCGACCAACAAAGAGGCAGAAAAATACAGTCCAGGAAGTCAAACGTTGTTTTTTTTTTCAGCCAATCAAAATTAAAATCATCCATGAAATGAATTTGTGGCTTATTCAAAGAATAATTATTATTGGCAAAAGACAATTAGATTAACAACTTCTAATAAATAGCAATAAATAAATAGAAAGTGTGTTTTGCTAACACTACGTTTCAACAGCAGCTTTTATGACATGTTGATTTGCAACTAAATGAGCAAACTTGTAAATATACATTTAATTTAATTCTTAGTGTATGAAATTATGAACATATTTTGTTAAATTACGCTTTTATATTAACATCTTTTCGACTGTTGGAGAGAACATATAAAAGCGAAATTGTGAATTAAACAAAGAGGCAATAAACGTTGATATAATGATTCATATTTAAAATTATGCAAGAGAAGTTTAAAAGTAAGAATTTGATAATAAAGATTCTACATTTTTCGGTATATATGCTAACTCAAACTAGGTTTCTATATTGAAAAATCTACTTTTCACCTACAACCAACAAATACTATATTTGACTAAATAACTAAATATGAAGTTTATAATGTATGTCACACAGTTTATATTATGATTAAATTATTCTAAAGATTACTTAGACTTATATTAAAACGTTAAGCAGGTAGTACGTTAGTTATTTAAAGAACTTTACGGTTTACAAAATATAGTACATAATTTTAAAATTAGCATGCTTTGAATTTTCCCAATATTTATTGATTAAGATTTAATATATTTCAAACCACGTCTTTGTGTTTAAAATATTAAACATTCAAAACTTTGGACATAAGTAATATAAGTATATTGCAAAATTTAATGAAATGTTGTAATGTGTTAAAATATTTTTATATATTAATGTTATTAGCTGTACGTAATCAAATTTTTAGTGTGTCACAATTTCGTACAGCGGTTATGCACAATAGAAATAAAATGAGCAACTTTATTATTACTTAAATTTGTCTTGTCGTATGTTTTCGCATAAACACATTTTCACTAACGCTGATAAATTAGGTTGTTCTATGAGACCTAAAAGTAAGCTATGCTTCAAGAGGTGTTTGTTGTTAATTCTTAAGATCTAATAACTATTTAATTACTGAAGATAGGCCATAATAGTTATTTCTCGTAATTTCATAAGAGTTACTTCAAGTATAATAAAGCAAAACTTCCCCAGAAAAATGAGTAATATGACAGTTTTGAAAAAAAAAAAAAATTAAAGCAACGATTTTGCGGTTTATAACTTGCATGCTATTTACTTAAACGGCTATATGAAATAAGTCTTGTTTGTGTGTATGTTTGTAAGTAGGCTGAATTAATCCTAAGTAAAATTTCATGTTTTTCCTTTTGAAAAAAAATTTTATGCAGCCAAACAAACTAAATAAGCTTTTAGTACCCATCAGCAAATGTTTTACAAACCATCACAAACATGCTTGAAGAAAAGGTAACTGAATGTTTCATCCATAAAGGTTATCATGTTTCTTACAGGGTTCGTACCTAATACTTTGTCTTAGGTTTTTTTTAATTTTCCAAGCACATTTGCTGCGTACGTAGAACTCATCTGAGGGTCAGTTATCTTGTTGAACCACTTTCTTGAATGAGAAATTTCCATCAAAGAGTTCGAAACATTTCTTTTCTCTTTTTTTTTTTGCGTTGGGTGACGTAATATACAAACGAATTGTGTTCATTTATATGAAAAGGGACGGAATTTTACTATTGTCTGACAGCTCACCTCTCCCATGCGGTCAAGAAACCGTCCAACGAAACTCTTTTTCCTTCATTGCCTTTTCTTATACGGCTTTTCCTAACTCCCTGCATTACCCAAATCAACTAATGCAATCTCATGTCCCGATTACGGCAAATCAAGTTAGCTTCAAGTCTGGCGCTCTTTAATTCTCAACCAAACAGTGGAGTAAAAGAAACAGACGTTCTGTCTGCTTCTGGTTACATTTCATTCCCCGAAGGGGAAGGAATTAATCTTTAACCTAAATTACCGCCTGTGCCCAGCATGGCTAGATGGTTAGGACGCTTGACTCGTAATCTGGGGGCAGCAACATGCTCGTCCTTTCAGCCGCTGGGGCGTTATAATAAGACAGTCAATCCCACTATTCGTTGGTAAGAGAATAGCTCAAGAAGTGGCGGTGAGTGGCGATGACAAGCTGCCCTCCATCTTGCCTTAGACTACTAAATTAGGAACGGCTAATGCAGATAGTCTTCGTGTAGCTTTGCGCGAAATGCAAACCAAATTATAGTTCAATGCTGAAAGTAACAAACACAAAATACAATTATAACGCACGCTACTAAAAAGAAATTGAAGAAACTGATGATGCCCATCCATCGTCACTTTTTTGTCATTTATTTTATTTTATTGAAAAAACCTGTGTGGCTCACCTTGACAACGTTACTGAAACATACACAACGTTATGTAAGTGCTCTTTTTTTTATACAGTAAGACTTGTTTAAGCCGGAAATTGCGTAGGGCGGAAACTTGTAAAACCCGGAAATATCAAGATTTTGCAGTATTATCTTAAAATTTTTCTAATGAAAAGCCCTCTAAAAGGAAAAACCTGCGAAACGCGGACGGAAAACTATCTTTCACCTACCTCATCTATCAACAAGTAAGATTAGAACCTGAGTAAGGCGGAAAAATGTGTTTGATTAAATATTGATTTCTTTAAATATTAATAAATTATTGTTTGATTACTAATTTGTTTAAATATTAATCAATTCTCGAACATTTTGTAACAGTAAATATTGGTTAAATATATTCTGTTATTTTTTCTGCCGTCATTATTTTGGCAGTTAAAATTAGATTCATGATTTGTGAGTGCAAAATTTTACTCTTTAAATAATTCTCACGAAAAAAATAAATTCCTATCTTCCCTAATTTTAAAATTTAGGGAAAATTTACTTAATACCTTCATTTTTAAGAAAGCTACTAAATACCCTTAGTTTTTAAAGTTGTTTGTTATGACGATTCCAGTGAAATCCAAATACTGATTGAAAAGATAATGCAGATGATTCTGTGAACACGAAAGGTTTTGTGAAGTTGACAAGAATGTTTAACAGAAACTGATAAAATTGATTTAAAATCTATAATATAATCACACGGTGGTAACAGTGTGAGAGATTCAGAAGATGAACAAAATAGAAAAGATAGAGAAGAAATAGAAATTCCTACATCATCGCAAGTGTTAAGGTATATTAACGCTATCAAATTGTATTGAAAAATGAAGGGGAAAAATGAACTTAATGAGAAAGCCCATTTCAAAAACGAAACTGTTAAAACTGGACACTTTCTTCAATTAAATTTGATTAAGATTTTGTGTACTTATGTATATTTTGAATGTGTACTTTTGTTCTTATTCTAATAAATATAGCATAAATAGTATAACAACTTTATTCACAAACGTCTTATTTCCCTTGAGTCAAGAATAACCTTCCGCTCAAAAATTATATATAATTAAGGAAATGCATTTTCACTACGTCTGAGCCGGAAAACCTGCTTAAGCCGGAAATTTTACTCGGTCCGATGTGATTTCGCCTTAGACAGGTCTTACTATATCAATTTTCACTTACGCTTACCTAAAGTGTTTTTCTTAAACGATGTTACTTTTTTATATAGATTAAACATGCTGTATATTTTTTTGTTCTATAATATGCACATGTTACAATAATGTTGACTGAAAATATTACAATAAAGATAACCATGCTGCTAAACACCTTCAGAACTTTGGCGTTTTCTGTTTATCATTGGTATTAAAACACTGTTCAGGCTACCATAATTCTCAATTTAAGTTGATAACAAAGTAATTTATGATAGAACTTTGCATATTTGTTCCTCTAAAGAGTAAGTCATTATAAGATGATTGTTTGGAAAAGTTTGGAAAAATGCACAAAAATACATTATTTATTTACCTACTTATCGTGTATCAAATGGGTTGAGCAGATCATTTCAAAAAACTGATTTCGTTATTATAATGCATTTAAATAGCGAAATTAGTAATATCATATAGGCAATTCACTTGTTATACTGACCCACCAGCGTAATGTTGAAGATGTTGTTTAATAGGTTTATTTCCATGTAAGAGATGGTATGAAATAAGCGAAATCAGAGAAATAGACATAGTTGGGTATTTACAATGAACCTAGCCCAAACGTAGTCGGGTGAGAATCTTAATTTCTTTCAAGTAAAAATGATCAACTATTATTATCTAGGAAATATAATATATTGTACGACAAGGTTGATGTAATAATTTATAATAAATAGAAATTAGATCACTTATCTTTTCTAGAACAACTAGAAGGACGACTATAAAGTACCTGAAGAGATAAAAAAATTTATCGCGATTACACAGAAACCTACTGGTTAACAAAACCAGATTATTCTGACGTAAGGCGTGTTTTTGTTGTTTGATCAGTTTTTTTAGTCCCAAAATGTATTTTTTTTATCTAAATTCACGCCCTTGAAGCCATTGTGGTAAGCTTGAGAGCTCAATGCTAAAATTCGAGTTTACATCCTAGGGTGGCCATTCTGCAAATTTATGCTTAAACAAAACAAACTTACACTTACCGCCCTGGTGTTTATTTGAAGAGGCGGGACTATGACCTAAACTCAACAAATGAGACGAATGAATAAAGGAGAATGTTGTACATCAACAACCAATCAAAATTTTCTCGTATAACGATGGTTTATTATAGCTGACTTATCAGAAAAAATCTTACAGATTATATTTTTCCTACAATTTAACTTCATTTTATTTCCTTTAAAGTTACGAAGTGACATCAATCCATGAGCTGACTAATTCCTGAACGATATTAAACTCAAAAGTAAGTAATTCCAACTTTTATGTGCATGTGGGTACTTTTGTTGTTTATTAAACACAACAAATGTTATGTACATTGCGAAAAACTGCCAATTAAAAACGATACTGTATACCATACATGTAATATAAGCACAATATATACATGTTGACAGTTTTTATTTTAAATGTTAATTTACCTTTAATATACTTTTCAGTTATTTTATAGAAAAATTAACGTTTTTCTTGCTTCTAGTACAACTATTAATCATTCATGTCTGTTGGAAAAGTATGTGCAAAGCTTCATATACAGCAATAATTTGTCACATGGTGTTGTCACAGTTAAGCTGTATGATGCCTTTTGAGTTATACTTCGTATAACGGTGAAAAGTGTACTAGTTTTACTAATATGCATCAGAAACGTCATGATTTTAAATTAATTGATGATTTCGTCTTACATTACAATTTGTACTTGGAATAAAACGTTTGGAAACTAGTGGTGTTTAATTTAAAGCTCAAGATTTAACAGCCACGAAGATTACAAATAACAAAAATCATAACTACTTTACCCATCTAAAAGTAAAGATACGTTTTTCTTCGCACATACCACGATGAATAAATTATTAATCAAAAAAACGTAACTGAAAATTTCTAAAGCTCGTGTGAATAGTTAAAAAAAATCGATACTATTTTCGTCTAATGAAGCCCCTTGTTAAATATTCAAAGCTCTCGTTTGTTACAATATAGTAGAACAATAACATCTAAGATTAGTTGTTTTCTGTAATATTCATTTATTGTATTTTGACTGGTAAGTATGTGCGAGGTTCTCGTTTCAGACCCTACAATTTTTTTATGGATGCGTATTCAAGCTTTTTGCAGCCAATTGCTGTAGTAGGAAGCTCGACTAAATAATTATTTGTTGTTGTTTTGAATTAAGCACAAAGCTACACAATGGACTATCTGTGCTCTGCCCATCACGAGTATCAAAACCCGGTTTTTAGCGTTGTAAGTCCGCAGACATACCGCTGAGCCACTGGTGGGCAAATAATTATTTATAAATAATCAAAATCACAAGTTGTAGCTCGAGAATGAAAGAGACATCATTTCTTTGAAGCAACCTTTTAAAATTGAAAGCATTTTTTTGTATAAAACTCTTCAGATAATGTATTTTATAAATGTTAAAACGACTACAGAAACTGTGGGTATTGATAAGTGAACATACTAATTATAGACTTTTAAAATATTATCTAGATAAATATGATTCAGAATTCGCCGTAAAGCTACACAAGGACTACTTATACATAGCTGTCTCTAATTTTGAAGTGACAGGCTAGTGTGAAGGCAACCATTTTTCTTTAGTTGTTAGAGTAAGTTTGAGCTTGAAGTTTATAGAAACGTTGCTATTCAAAGTAAGTGATTGTGAAGACGACAGTACACGTTTTAGATATGTGCAGTCTCATTAAATCAATGTTTAGCAAAAGTAGATATGACAAACAAAACATAAAAGTTTTGAAAATTTTACGGCTGCAAACATAAGAAAGTTGAGTATCTTTTAAATGTAAAAAACTGTCTTCAATGCTTTTAGTGAAACCGTTACTTTGCTGTATGTTATATAAAATTCTTTATTTTTTAAATACTTTTAACTGTTTTCAAAATAATTTGCCTAAAAATATAACATAATACACTGAAACATATACTTATATATTCATAAGAAGTGTTTCAAATTTTGATTTGCAGTGGGTTGCGCGTTAGCCATCCCTTCAGCCACTGGTGCAACATCTCTCAAGTTTAAGTAAAATATATTACTTCGAAATTCCAATGATAATAAAAAACACTGTTAGCGTATTTTGTGTAATTTTTTTACTGCACTTCAAATGAATGTAAGTAAAACTGGAGAAAAATATAATAATGTGATTACAGTACTGTGTATGTGTAATATCCTGTTTCTGCCTCTATATGTATAGATTACACGATGTAACACAAATTTTGTTCCTGGATGGTATGTGTTATTTCTTAATTGCTTATGTTGTAAAAGTACAGAAAGTAGTCATTATTCTCTTCAAACTTTACTTTTGTGACTTGGATAATGAAATTTAGAAATTAACCCATTTTCTATGTAAAAACGGACAAATTTGCACATTTTAATTTACATAAGATCTGAATAAAACAACATATGAATCAAAATTTACATGTATTTATACTAAAGTTATACAAAAATGAACAAAAATGTTTGGAAGTGACTTGCGACTTGCACACTTTCATTTAACAAATCCCACTCCTTGAGCCTAAATGTCAAAAGCTTGGCATTTGACTTTGTTAGACCAAGATCTCTGATCAAGTCATTGAGGTCTCTTTGGTTGGGGTAGTATGGGTTTCTCTCACCAGCTGCACCTCTGAAATTGTAATCTGGATCTTCAATGTTTACCTCCTCTTCTGATTTGCTGCTCTCTTCTGAGGATGATTGCTTTCTCTCTTGACGAGTGGGTATGTGAGCTAAGGGCAGTGTGGTACTGTGGCGATGGATGATTGAAGGTCCGGATACATGATAGCATATATCTTGTAAGCTCACACATTTTTGGCAAATGCTATCACAGAGTACTTTTTCGCTTGTGTCTTGATAAATTGTCCATATACATAGCAGAATGCGCCTGGAGAACGTTTGCAGCTTCTTGATGCCATCTCTGATAAAATCAGATAGGTCTATGTGTTCACCTAAGCAGCTAGAACTAAACTGAAGTGGTGATTGGTGAGTCCCTGCATATATATATATATATATATTACTATGGAAAGTAATAATTCTAAAAGGTTCTTGAAAATTCTCGTAAGTTCTACAAAATTCTAGAAAACTCTTGTAAGTTCGATGAAATTCTCTATCAGCTATTCAGTAATAAATCTACCTGGAATGTTCTGGAAAAATTGGTAAATTTGAAAATGTCATTACCCCGGTCACAGAATCAAAGTTTGAAAGAAAAATGGGTCTTTAGGCATAAGCAATTGGAAAATAACACTTTTTGTCCAGGAACAAGAAAAAGTAAAAATTTTGTTACATGGTGTTATATATTCACACTGAAATAAAATTAACATTAATTTTCGTTTTTAGAGTCATCAGAAACATTGAAATATCACGTTGATATTTCTTGCAGTGAAATGCATATGTACTGTTTCGAAGCTGTAAGCTACGTTTACATAGAATTAGTTCGTTTGCTTTTCATACATGACAAAGCTGCTAACGCACTCTGTTGCCGTCTCTAATTTTGAACTGCCAAACAGAATGACGGCAACCATCCTGCAGCACCTGCTCTTTGGTTACTGTTTACCAGCAAATATGAAACGTTAACCAACTTTATAATGTCACCACAGCTGAAAAAGCTAGCATATTTGAAGACCGGTTTCAATCGTGACCCGCAGATTCCGAGTCGAATGGAGTGCCCTTTCCACAGCAGGCAACGCCAATTCGGTATTACGCACAAAGATGTTTAGGTTTGATATTATTCCTCACAAAAAGTAAGACTATCGGACTCAGCCATTAGCTTTCATTTTTGTTTACTGTAAATCTCATGAACAACCTGGGTCAAATTCAAGTTTCTGAATGACTTTATGATAAGATTGAGTTTTTCTTATATATGTATAAACGGCATGTATGTTTATAGAAAGCACTATGTAAAGGAGCGAATAACGTTTTGACCTTCTTCAGTCATCGTTAGTTTCATAAAGAAAGAGGTAACTGACCACATGTTTGAAGGCGGTTGTATAACTGAGTGTAGGAATGTAGAGAGCGTGCTTAGATGTTGAATATATTTATTAATATAGGTATAAAGGTGTTTCTTTGTATTGGTTTATTTTAGGCTTGAGTATGTATAAGTAAGGCTTCTTTAATTTTGCGTTTGTTTATGTTTGTTTCTTTATTTAGTATTTGGGTATTTTCTATGGTTATGTTGCTTTTATTTGATTTGCAGTGTTCAAAAACGTGCGAAGGTGACTTTTTGTGTTCTTTGATTCTGGTTTCCATTTTTCTACTTGTTTCTCCAATATAGCAGTTGTGTCAGTTATCACATTGTATTTTATAAATAATGTTGGTGTGGTGTTTGTCAGTGTAGTTTTTACATAGTATAGACCTCAGTTTTGTGCCTGGTTTTTGAATAAATTTGGTATTAACTGGAATGTCACATTTTGTTACTAGTTCTTGCCAAATGTTGGTTATTTCTGTGCTGATGTCGGGAATATATGTTATGCAGCAGTATATGGTTTAGTGATTTTTTAATTTGTGGGATATATTTACTTTTGTTAGTTGATTTTGCTTTTTTGTCTCGATGTGTGCGTATAATGTTTTCTACGGTTTGTGGAGGAAACTTTGTTGATGTTGATGAAGTGTCGCTTTATTTTGTGTAATTCATCGTGAATTTTATTTGGTGAGCATAGTTTTATGGCTGTGGTTGTTTGGTTTCTTAGTATGTTGAGTTTTTGATTTGTTTCATGTGCTGAGTCCCAAGGAATGTATGATCCAGTATGAACCTAAACCATCAACTGGCATGCTGCATTAAACCAGAGATTTACAGACTTATACAACGAAACATAAACAAAATCAACACTAAGAATGACAGGGACAAAAAGATCTGCCACAACAAAAACTAGAAAAACTAAGATGCAAACAACACAAAAGACACCAACACGACAAACCGTTGACTAACCTCATAATTAACATATCCGACCGACAAGTAAACACAGACGAGATACATCTGCTTAACAAAGGACTCAACTTTGCAGTAGCACCGTGGTGCATCGCAACCTTAGAAATTAAAGCATGTTGAGAAAACCTAGCCAGGAGACTTGTGATACTTCCCACAGAAAACAAAAACAACCAACAGAAAGAAGACAACTTCGACAATTCTATTGACATCCAATAGCCAAACTTCCCAGGAAAAAAATTTAAAATTTTTATTTTCCAGAATCACCTAAAGACAACATCTTAAACGATTTTTTCAAAGAATTTTCTCACAAAACCATCAACATAATTTCACAAAACAGAAAACTATAAAACAACCTTACAAAAAGAGACATTAATTCCATAAAAACCTAAAACAAGACAAAACATTAACATTCTAAAAGTAGATAATGAATACTAATGAATACATCAAAAAAATGAAGAATATTCTATCAGACATAAACAAATTTGAATAAATACTCACAAATCCAACAAAGACGCACGAAACGCAACAAAATAAAATGCTACTAAAAATGAAAAAAATCCAATACAATTTCAAAAACACTTTATTTCTACCTACGTAAGACCAACTCACGCACACCACAAATATACGGGATCCCCAAACCTCATAAACCAGATTGTCCACTACGACCAATAATGTCCACATATGAATCGTTTACTTACAATCTTGGTAAATACATAGCATGGGCTTTCTCCAAATATATGACATCAGCCATCTCATGCATCAAAGACTTTTTTAATTTCAAATCTAACCTTAATCAACTTAATCACAAAGCCTTAATGGACAGTTTCGATGTTATATCCCACTTCACGGAAGTCTCAACCGCTGAAGCTTGCAAGATAGCCTTAAAGCTCTATATCCGAGACTGTAACCCGTCAATAGACATTCCCAGCAACCAGTTAGCAACCCTCACAGAATTCACCACGATGAAGACAAACTTCATGTTCAACAACCACAACTATATACAAACAAATGGCCTAAGCTTGGGCAATCCAGTATCACCAGTTTTAGCCAATATTTTTATGACACAAGTTGAAACACAAGCAATTAACACAGCATTACATCCACTACTATATTTGTACAGATATGTAGACGACACGATTGCGGGATTCACATCTACAGAACACACACTTAATTTTTTTAATCACATTAATTTTATACATCCCAACATTAACTTCACATGTGAACAGGAAGAAAGCAATAAAATATCATTTCTTAACCTCAAAATTACAAGACTCGATACACAATTTAAAACAGGAATCCACCGAAAAATCATCCATACTGGACTATACATTCCTTGGGACTCAGCACATGAAATAAAACAAAAAACTCAACATACTAAGAAACCAAATAATAACAGCCATAAAACTATGCTCACCAGATAAAATTAACGACGAATTAAACAAAATGGGCCTGGCATGGCCAAGCGCGTAAGGCGTGCGACTCGTAATATGAGGGTCGCGGGTTCGCGCCCGCGTCGCGCTAAACATGCTCGCCCTCCCAGCCGTGGGGGCGTATAATGTTACGTTCAATCCCACTATTCGTTGGTAAAAGAGTAGCCCAAGGGTTGGCGGTGGGTGGTGATGACTAGCTGCCTTCCCTCTAGTCTTACACTGCTAAATTAGGGACGGCTAGCACAGATAGCCCTCGAGTAGCTTTGTGCGAAATTCCAAAAATACAAACAAACAAAACAATTAAACAAAATAAAACAATACTTCATCAACATCAATAAGTTTCCTCCACAAACCGTAGAAAACATTATACGCACACACCTAGACAGAAAGCAAAATCAACTAACAAAAGTCAATATATCTCACGAATCAAAAACTCACGAAACCATATACTGCTGCATACCATATATTCCCGACATCAGCAGAAGAATAACTAACATTTGGCAAAAACTAGTAACAAAATGTGACATTCCAGTTAATACCAAATTTATTTCAAAACCAGCAGCAAAACTGAGGTCTACACTTTATAAAAACCACACTGACAAAGATTACACCAACATTATTTATAAAAAACAATCTGTTAACTGCCACGACTTCTATATTGGGAGAAACAAGTAGAAAAATGGAAACCAGATTCAAAGAACATAAGTCACCTTCACACGTTTTCGAACACTGCAAGTCAAATAAAGAAACAAACATAAACAAACGCAAAAATTAAAGAATCCTTACTTTTACCTCAACTCAAGCCCAAAATAAACCAATACAAAGGAACACGTTTATACCTATATTAATAAATATATTCAACATCTAAGCACGCCCTCCACATTCCTACACTCAGTTACACAACCGCCTTCAAACATGTGGTCAGTTATCTCTTTATTTCTTTGTGAACCTGACGATGACTGAAGAAGGTCAAAACGTTGTTCGCTTCTCTACTTAATACTTTCTCTAACCATACCAGCCGTTTTTCATATATAATTTTCTCTACAAGTTGGTTTTCTCGTCATCACGGATTGAGTTATTCTTATTCTTAATTCAGCTAAATGCAAACCACTTAAGAAGCGTAACAATAAAGTATTTGTATGTCTAGTGCCTGTAGCATTTTCAAAACTAGATATGGCTTGATGTTTGAAGTCTTGGGTTGCGGATCAAAAGGTCCAAGGCTCAAGTCGTAAATTAATGCCGCACACTCTTCGCACTTTCCATTGTGGGGACGTTATATCTATAGCAATCTATAAAATTCGGTTAAGAAAAACTACGTCAGAAGTGGGCGATCCTTAGTGCTTTCCTTATCTCTGGTTATCATTTGTAAATTTGAGGTAGTTATACCTAAACTTTAATGGATTTTACCTTACCGTGTGGCCCAGTGTTGCATGAGATACTTTGGAAGCTGAAAAGAGCAATACCAGGTACCAATACTAAAAATAACTTTAAAATTCTTGAAATGCTATCCATGTATGTGAATGCAATGTGGAAAGATCGTATCAGTAAAATGAAATTAGTGTTTATTTCTATTTCATTAATACTAAATCTTAAGAAGAACAAATCAATAATTAGAAAACACAATAATCTCAAAACGATTTTTATACGATTTTCCCCTTAGAAAATATTCATAAAACTAGTATGTTCAGCTATAGGTTTAAATTAAAAAGTATGTCCACACACTTAATGAAAAGCCAATGTTGTTTTGGCCTTCATATATTTTCAAAACACTCAAACAGTCGCTGAATTGTTACAGTAATATATCATGAGAACCCATCAATGAATATTTAGATATAGAGGGAAGTGGGTCGGTATTTATTTGTCCTCTGCCTTCACCCCTGTTTCCATCCCCGTATTGTATTGTGTTCTTTTGTCTTTTTCAGGGTGTGTATGTTTTCCTTGATACGTACTATGTTAATCCGAAAATGGCCCAAGAAGGTCGAAACGTTGTTCTCTGCTTTATTAGCAGAAGTGTAAATGCCCATACCAGCTGTCCTGAGATACAAAGTGTATGTCTGTTTAAAATAATAGGATTGCGATTCTAAAGCTAATGTTGGTACTATCCAGTTTCACATTCTTACTTACTGTTGTTTTTTGGTTTGTATTAACAAAACTTCATGATATCTAATCAAAAAACACACTAAAAACGTGCGGCCACCATTTTGCATTTATTTATTTTCAGTGAGATTTGAAGTTTAATCGTCTCGTCACAGAATGTTTTGTTTCCGGAAGTCTATCATTAAGTATTTTTAAATAAAATAATGGAACTGTTACGGCAGATTTCTTCTTTGTTACATAAACAATAACCATATGATATCTACTTTTCTACTACGGCTTTGACAACCTGAATATGAGCAGGTTGTTGAATATCTGATTTAATAAATTCTTCTCTTCTACATGTATGTAAATTAAACAGGATAAACAATGTATCATATATGCATTCTGTTCATACACTGTTTTAAATAAAATTATCCAGCTGCGTTAAAGTCAAATTCTGCCCCTTGTATGCTAGATTATTTTGAATGTGTTTCGACGTAACCACAACAAGTGATTCGGTTGTATATAAGCAGTAAAAGTTCTTGACCAATTCGACTGTCGAACCTGAAAAAAAACATTGAGAGGTTTAAATGTTAAGTTTCACTAATAGCATTGGTAGGGAAGAACATTGTATGCTTGCTCATGTCTTTGATTTAAACTGACAAATAAGAGCCATTTATTTGTAGTTCAGCTAACTACAAACTTTTGAAGCACTATATGACTCATTACTTTTCTTATCCAAATGAATATGATGTGAAAGACCAATAGAGGCAGAAAATATGGGTAGCGCGAAAATTGCATATAAACATTAGGAAAGTCTAGTGAACAGTGTGTGTGTTTTTTTTTATAGCAAAGCCACATCGGGCAATCTGCTGAGTCCACCGAAGGGAATCAAGCTCCTGATTTTAGTGTTCTAAATACGTAAACTTACACTGTGCCAGCGGGGTACCCAGTAAACAGAGTTTGCAGGACTCTTGCGTTAAAGTGATTTTTATTAGCGTTTTCAGATGAAGAGAATTTTTTCTTAGTCTTACATTTCTTTCTGAAGTTCTTTAGGCTTACTCGTGTTTATATGACTCTATTAAAAACATAACACTTTCTATCATGATATTTTGTTTTAGTCTTATAGTTTCTGTGTAAA
The DNA here is from genome assembly GCF_004210375.1 of Tachypleus tridentatus. Taxonomy (NCBI): domain Eukaryota; kingdom Metazoa; phylum Arthropoda; class Merostomata; order Xiphosura; family Limulidae; genus Tachypleus; species Tachypleus tridentatus. The sequence goes on from NC_134830.1 coordinate 83,731,506, forward strand.
ATATTAATTTCTAGAACTTTTGGTATTTTTTCTATTCGTTGAATTTCTAATACATTTTTAGTATCAGTGTGTTTTCTTATAGCAAAGCCACATCGGGCTATCTGCTGAGCCCACCGAGGGGAATCGAACCGCTGATTTCAGCGTTGTAAATCCGGAGACATACCGCTGTACTAGCAGCGGGCTTTTAGTATCAGTAATAATTTATGCTCAGAAGTGAGCTAGCTATATATATATATATATGACCTTATAAAGTAGCCTATAAATAAATAAACCAATGTTACAATACGCAATAAAACTAAGTTATATAAGAGTTAGAATGGATTAAATCATCATTTATTATTAATGATGTTTTTGCTTTATTAAATGTTTCTTCTTTGCTTCAATTGGCTCAATATTTTGAAATCCTCTTACTCCAAATTATTTTTACTTTATGGCACTCTTGTTTTTTTACAAATATACAATTATAACACAAGTAGTGCTCCACCAACGGCTAAAGAAAATTATTCTCCCATAATTCAGGATAATTTGTATGATACAAATATCATCACTATCCTGGTATGGGAGCGTAACTGAAAGTTATGTTTTCCTGAAACAGGAAATGCTAGCTCGATAGTCTGTATAGTTTTCGTCGAGTTTACATGTTTCAAGAACTTTGAATTTCCGTCAACATGTTACTTCATGTTTTAGTGGGTGGAAAAACATTGACCAAGTTTTTATTTGATTGGGACACGGTATCTTGCGCAAAGAGCCTTATATTAGCTTATTGGATTCACTATGATTCAACTACAACACAAATAAATGATGCATTATCCTTTTCAAGTCCATCTTAGCTCATGCTTCGTGGAAAGGCCATGAATGTATAGAATGTGGGAGCCAAGATGCGTTCTAATGGATTCCGTTCTTGTTACTTTAAATCATTATGTCGTCAAGAGGAGTTTACCTCTTAATTTCGATTCATTTTATCCAGAGTGGAAAGTACAGAAGTTAAATCTGTGATCAGTTATTAAATGAAGAAGTACACACCAGTCTACACAAATGATTGAGAACATTCTTGCAATACTTCATTATTCTGCTTTTTGGTTCTCTAACTAGAGAATAGTTTGAAGACAGGTTATAAATAATTATGTAATTCTGAAGTTTATATCTGAATATAGAGGAGAGAAAGATGCCCAGCAGTTTCTGTATCAAAATAAAAACAAATATCACAGTCATTCAGAATTGACACTGATTTAATCAAGAGATTCTGCGGGGAATATGATGACAGTAAGTTCTCACTACAACTGCTATGCAATAAACAGAAGAAACCTAAAGGTTTTTTTTGGTGGGGATTCAAAAGAACAGACACAAAACAGTTCGAAAAATAATAAATCATATGTTTCATACGAGAATAGAGCTTATTTCGCTAATTTTATTTTTAAACACTATATTCTTTATTTAAAACCTTAGGAGTTTTCCGTGATGTAGAGTATATAATGTATTTCAGTTACACTATGTATGTCATATCCATTGCAGAATACATTGTTTAAAAATAAAATAAACATTACATTATCGTCTTTTGACAAATTTAATTTATTATAATACGATTCTCTCGCAAAAGTCATTCATACCGTAACAAACGTTACTCTTTTTGTTCAGATAGAATTGCAATCTTTTAATACATTTTTCAAAACACATGTTTTTGATCGCAAGATTCTTTTACTGTTGCATGTTTAACTGTTTAAACTAGATTTTGCAAATTCATTTCTAAGCACTGCATATTAAGCATGTTTGCTAGAATAGTTTATATTTTTATTTTACATACTTGCTTCTTTTTTTATCGGTAGGAATTTGACCTACAATGAGACCACAAATTACAGTGCTCAGCAACATTTTTCAAATTCCGCCATCAGGTGTCTCTCTACAATGGTGTAAGGTAAGAAATCAATTGATTGTGCAATATTTTATATTATATAAAAACATTAACTAATATAAGTCCACATACAATTAGAAAGAGAGAAAATAAAACAGTCAGAATCATCACGTATTATATATTTCATCTGTAATATGTTATACAAGTCACGAAAGTAATGATTGATTGTTTGTTTGTAATTAAGCATAAAGCTGCACAATAGGCTACCTGTGTTCTGCCCACCACGGGTATCGAAACCGTATCAGAAAAGTACGTGAATATCCCCTTAAGCATTAAGTGTAAGGATATTTAGAGCTAAAAATCATATTTCGGTACTCGCGGTAGGCACAATACAAATAGCCCATTGTGTAACCTTGTGTTTCGTAATAAACGGTCACACGTAAATAGAATATCCCTAATTTTAATATTATTTTACGTTATACTAACAGTTTTTACTTTTCCTGTTATAAATGGTATATGAACTGTCTGCAGTTGAATTACATGTTAGCAATGTTGTGTATTATAATTTATCTCGGACGAGTCTCCGATTTGTTATATTACGTATGTTACGTGTTACAATTTCAAATAGCCTGAAATTTTAATTTTGATTTAGAAGATAACTGAATGGCGATATATATCAAATTTATGATATTTACCAACGAGGTTGATACACACAACTTTCTTTCTTAGCAAAAATATATTTTAATATAAAGTAACAATTCAGTTTATAAACTTACAAATAACACTGAGTGTTCTATCTAATCAGGAACTGCATATTTTATCGATGGTTTACGGAGAGTGAGTTGATTTATATTGATATACAGATACACTTCACTTGACGGCTACTGAGGCATCTAAGCTTTTTACCGATGACAATATATAATGTCCCTGTAGAAATACTGGTCATATATTTGTAATTTCTCGATTGATAGGCGTTTATCACATTCATAGCTTCCGAGCTCTTTATCATACTTACTATAGCGACCCGACAATATTATATTGTATCCCCGCGTGTTGTGATGACTATTTTTCATACTCATTAGGCGAGATTTCCGAAAATTCATTTGGCAATAATACTGGCTTTTGCGTATATATATATACATTATTGATTCTTGCGCACGAAAATCTTCTACAAATTTAAAGAACAAGCGTAACTGACGCATTACGCATTTAACAGTATAGGTTACATACAATTCTAAATACATATTTAACCAGAAACAAATATCAACATTGAAATAAATATATTATAGAAAATCTGTTACAGCATGAGCGATAATACTCATATTATACACTCTAAAACATTGTTTATTTTATTTTTAAACACTACAACTGTATTATATTATATGACAACTAATTTAATATCACACACATATCTAGCTTTATGCTTAATTCAGGTGGTTCGCGTGTAATATTTAGCCGCGGCATAGTGACTCATAGAATGACTCTGAATTTTTCAAGTTCAAACTTTGGTTCATAACTCTGTTATACCTTAACCCAGTGGTTCCCAAACTGGGGGTAAATTACCCCCTGGGGTTAATTTAACAATTTATCGGGGGTAATGGAGGGGTGACAGAAAAAAAGTTAAAATTCTGAAAATCAAGAAAACATTGAGGTAGCTGGTATTAGGATTAATGTTAACTTAGTCTTAGTATGTAAAGTTGTAAATTAAACCTATTTTAAGTATGTAATAAAGTTAAACCAAATAACAATAAACATCAAAAACTAATATACAGCAGTAGAAAAGAAAAAATATGTATCTAAGTGTGTGGTAACCTAAAAGTATTTTGACAAGTATGCTTCAGAACACAAGTCACTCAGTAACCCTGATGACTCATCGACGTGTCCAGTACGCGTCACTCACTGCCTGAGGTTGCCTCTATTTCACACTGTCAGTTTCTATGTGAGCATCAGCCGATGTAGACAAAACCTGGTATGTATGTGTACTGCCCTGTGCAGTATAGTTAGTATTTACCTACTATTACATCATTCCTATGCTGAATAAGCTCTTTTAATGCTATCTAGAATGCCATGAAAAATAAATAATAAGTTCACATTGTTCACACTTTTTTATGCAGTTTTTCTTTTTCCTTTTCTGAAGATTAAACAATAAAATGTCTAAAAAGCGCACCTACTCTGACGCCTTTCTTCGCTATGGCATTGTGAATTTACCTTCTGGTGGAGAGGATCGGCCACAATGTGTAGTATGTCACAAAGTGTTGACAAATGAAAGCCTCAAGCCATCAAAACTCTCAGCTCACCTCCAGAAGTGCCATCCAAATCTTCAAAATGAGGATCAGGCTTATTTTCAGCGCCGGGCTGTAGCACTGAAGAATATCCAGTTCGGTTCATCTGGAATTCAAGCCCAAAAGCTTCAAGCTGCGGTCGAAGCATCTTACTTTGTTGCATATAAAGTTGCCGAACAACAAAATGCCACACCATTGCAGAGAATCTGATTATGCCTTGTGCATACGAGATGGTAAGCAAGGTATGTGGGGAGGATCAAGCAGAAGAAACTGAGTGTCATATCTCTATCAAACAACACAATCCGCCGACGAGTCGATGACATGGCATCAGATATTCTGTTCCAAGTTACAACAGAGATCAAGGAAAGCTCATATAGCAAATTCTCCTTGCAATTTGATGAATCGTGTGACGTAGCCAGTTGTGCTGTTCTCCTTGGGTTCGTTCGTTACGTCCACCAGGACAAGATCAAAGAAGAGTTCCTATTATGCGAAGATCTGCTGACAACCATGAAGGGAGAAGATATCTTCAATATCATCAACAGTTTCTTTACCACGAATGGATTGGATTGGAACAGCGTTCAACAGGTAGGGAGAGATGTTTATATAAAGTCTAGATTAGTATAAATACAATGAATTACATGGCATATAGTCATATAGTTTTATTTATTGTACAAGTAGCTGTAGTGTAGCTAATATTTTATACATAATTCACAAAAAAGTATCGTGCTTGTCGTACTGAAATACTAAAGTATCAAAATAAATTAAATTAAATTAAAACCATATAATTATAACGCAAAAGATAAGTAAGAATGACTGACTGACGCAATCTATAATACTTTTTCTTTTTTAATCTAGGTCTCCGTCGATGGAGCACCGTCGATGATGGGTCGTAATCGTGGATTACGGGGCCTCATACAAGCTGTGAATCCAGAAACTTCTGTAGATCATTGCATCATTCATCGGTACTCTCTTGGATCAAAAAGCCTGCCTGGTAATCTGAAATTAGTGTTTGAAGATGTGTTGAAAATCGTCAATTTCATCAAGTCCAGGGATGTGAATTTGCGCATATTCAGGGAGCTGTGCAAGGAAATGGGAGAGCAGTATCAAGTTCTGCTCTACCACACCGATGTTCGCTGGTTGTCACGAGGCAAGGTTGTACGTCGAGTCATTGAGCTCCGAACGGCTCTTCAGGAATTTCTGAAACAAGAAGAATCTCCTTTTGCTACCAAGTTCACTGATAAGGAGTGGCTTGCTCGACTTTGTTACTTGGCTGACATATTTGCGGAGCTGAACAGTGATAATCTGCAACTCCAGGGCCAAAACACGACTGTCATTGATGCCCATCACACTGTGACTGCATTTCTGGGAAAACTGAGACTCTGGATTTGACGCTTGGAGAAAGGAGTGATCGCTCAGTTTCCCACCCTAGACCAGTTTGTTGAGGAGAATAGTTATGATACTGGATCATGTTTACAGACCATCAACATTCAGTGGATCATTCATCCCTTTTCTGTACCTGATGAGGCCATTCATGATGATGATTTCCCTGCAAAGGAGGAGTGGATCACAATGCGAGCAAATGAAGCCTTGAAAGTCAAATTCCAAAACCAAAATTCAGATTCCTTTTGGATTTCACAACTAGCTGACTCGCCAACTCTGTCCAAAAGAGCCTTGAAGTTGTTGGTATCATTCTCAACAAAGTATCTGTGCGAGAAGGGGTTCTCAACCGTGCTGGGGATGAAAACAAAAAAGAGGACTCGCTTGAATGTTGCAAACGATGCCAGGCTGGCACTTTCAACCACAAAGCCAAGAATTCCTAAACTAGCTTCAAGTATGCAACTCCATCCATCCCACTGATGTTCTTGACATCTTTGGCAATATTCATTAGAAATGCACAATGATCAAATACAATAATTAAAAGTGTAATTCAGTGTAAATAAATTATATAAATAAATTGTAAATAAATAAAGTGTAATAAATAAAGTGCAATATATCTCTAGTTTAATTTAGCCATATATATCAATGTTGAAAACATTTTGTGAAAGGGGTAACATGCTTAATGTGGCATGTTAAATTGGGTAACAAGCTGAAAAAGTTTGGGAACCACTGCCTTAACCGATTTGAGGTATAATTACAGTTTTGCACTCAAGAGATCAGGGGCGTAGATCCTGGGGTGATGGGAATACATCCCCCCTTCATATTAGGTGAGGGGGTGTTATGCATACAATCATCCCCCCCCTACAGTTTGGTCTGTTGAATTGTTTTATTGCATCACAGGCCAACAAATTGTGTGTTTGTTCTTGTAATTCTCGTGTTCTTACCAATCGAATTACATAATTAGGCCTAAATGTAGGCTTTTTCAGTAGCCGAAATGTACATCTTTAATATATGCTTGCTTCTAAGCTTTTCGATCTAAGCGGTAGTTCGTAAGTATCAGTCAGTAAGCCTAAATATACATGCAAGGCTTGCAAGCACTATCACAGAATCTACCTACGTCTTGTACGTAGTGTAAGATTAAGCAAACTTTTCATCACAACATATTGAACAGAGCATGAAATTCGAAAATATTACTCCCAAACGTAAACTCCTGTAATCTAAATATGGCAGGACATTTGTAGCTTGTACCTGCATCATTCTTGTATGTATATTGTGCGGTTTTCCTACGCCGTTTGTTCTTATACATGTCTAGCCGGTGTTATTGTCGAACGCCTTACTCTCCATAGCTGCCGAATCCGCTGACCATAGTGTACGTTTAGTGTACAGTTAACGACAGGTTCGGGCCGCTCGGATCCAGACGCGTCCTACATCACCCCCCTCCGCTCCCTTTAGTCTGAGCCCCGATTTTACAAAAAGTCTCATTAGACCTGTGTTTGTGGCCCTTATTAATCCATGAAATTTCAGATTATCACCGCCCTCTAATAAAGTGCTGGTGCTTTATGGTAAAAGAACAATATATTCTCTTATCATAGATAGTAAAAATATTGTATTTTCTTGTATAATTAGAACACAAAAGGAACGATTTCAACGGCCTAAAGCCTCTACTTGAATTGTATTGCGAGTTTTTGTTCAGGTGTTTTTATTTAATAGACGTACTTATAGACATTATATTACAACGTGTTTGCCTTTTGATGAGCTTTAACAGGAATATAATATATTTGTTATTGTTTAAGTATTTTTAGAGAAACTTGCAATTACTTGTGTTGTAACTTGCACACATTATTCTCCCAGCGATGTCCAGGCGGTCAGTCGGCTCGGTAGTCACTGTGAGGTTCGCGCGTTTGACTTAAATACATTGTACAGTTCAGTCCCACTTCCATTCTGTTCTATCTTCGTTCGTTTTACGTTAGAGTTTTTCAATAAAGACTGTATTTTAGCCTGTTGAGTCATCTGGGAAACAGATTACAATTATGACAAGCAAGCGTCTGAAACTTTTTGATATTAGACAGTTTCGCAAGCCAGTTACTAGTACTACAAGTGACAATGAAGATGCAGATAATCCAACAACCTCAAGCAAAGGAATAGAAACTTGCCATACAGAGGAAATATAATGTTCATCAGAGGACGAGTCTGAAAATGCTTGTGCAACTATTACACATCATGAACCACCAGATAGTTGTGAAACAAGTTTGTGCAGTAATGAAAAATCTGACACTCCACAGATACAGTGTGGAAAGCTATATCATCCAGACGCACAACTAATACCACGACAGAAAGCAAAATCTCAAAATATCAACTTCCAGGACAAGTGGTTTGATGAGTTCCCATGGCTGCACTTCGACAACCAGACTTAAAAAGTCATATGCTTTCATTGTTCCAAGGCAGAAAATAGAAGCCTTTTTACTGGAAAATTGGAGAGGCCAGTGGAGTATACCTTCATATCCACCGGTTTTTGCAACTGGAAAAAGGCTAAACAGTAATTCAACGAACACCAATCCTCTTCTCAGCACAGATTCGCTATATCTCCAGAAGGTTCACTTGATGTAACTTCAATGACTGTCCAGCTACATGATGGAAAAAAGAAGCAGCAGGGACAATGCAAAAGAAGTCTAGCCAAAATATTCAGAAGTTTACGTTTCTTACTGCGTCAAGGTTTAGCAATACGTTGACATACTGATACAGAGAGGTACTTCCTGTAGTTAATGAAGCTCCTGGAAGAGGAAGATCCTGAGTTGACAGCCTACTTGTCAAAGAAAACCACATTCACATCACCCCAGGCTCAGAATGAAATAATGGAGATGTTCAGCCATCAAATACTGAAAAACATAGCACACGAAGTGTAGCAAAGTAAAATCTTTGCATTAATGGTTGTTACAGGTGCCGAACAGGAAGCAATACGTGTACAATACGTAGATGAGAACCTTGGCGTCCATGAGACGTTTCTTGGTTTGTACAGTGTTTCCAATACAACTGGTGAAACAATATCCTCGACTATACTTGATGTACTGACTAGACTCAATTTACCACTGTCAGGATTAAGAGCTCAAACTTATAATGGAGCCGCTAACATGAGTGGTGCGTACAGTGGATGCCAGGCAAAAATAAAAGAGAAGCAACCGTCAGCTTTATTTTTATCACTGCGAAGCACACAAGGCTAATTTAATAATGCAACATGCAGTTGAAGTTTGCGAATGTGTTCGAGATTCTTTGTTTGTTTTGGAATTTCGCACAAAGCTACTCGAGGGCTATCTGTGCTAGCCGTCCATGATTTTGCAGTGTAAGACTAGATGGAAAGCAGCTAGTCATCACCACCCACCGCCAACTCTTGGGCTACTCTTTTACCAACGGATAGTGGGATTGACCGTCACATTATAACGCCCCCACGGCTGGGAGGGCGAGCATGTTTGGCGCGACTCGGGCGCGAACCCGCGACCCTCAGATTACGAAGCGCACGCCTTAACGCGCTAGGCCATGCCGGGCCTGTTCGAGATTCTATCCAGTGGGTACATGAACTTGGTGTCTTGCTTCAGAGGTCAGGCAAATACAAGACAATCTTTGAAAATATTGTATCGTCAGACAGCCACAATGGTCCAGTTAAATACATCCACCCAATGTTTCCAACATGCTGGTTGTGCCGCCTATCTGCAATTACATGTGCTAATGATCATTAAGTGACATTGTTGATTCTTTGTCTGAATTAGCAAATGAAAAATCAGATGTAGCAGTGAAAGCACGAGGTCTGCTGGACAGATTTGACAAAGGAAAGACAGTTTTAGGATTGTTGATAGCTCAGCATCCATTAGTTGCATTAGAGAAATTAAACCATACATTCCAAGCAAAATCAGCGACAGTATCTGACATGATTGAAGCATCTGCAATGACAGTTGAGCAATTGTGTGTATTGCGAACAGAGGAAAATTACAACAAGATATTTGATGAAGCTGAGAAAAAGGTATCTTCCTTAGATCTAGTGCCTATTGAACTACCACGCATTCGCAGACCCCCCAGAAGGATCACAGGTTATGGCTCAGCACACCATTCTGCAACAGCAAGAGATCACTACAGAAGCCAATATTTTGAATTTTTGGACACAGTCATAGAACATTTGACCACTAGTTTCAATGCAGACAACAATGACTTGAAGCAATATCTGACACTTGAGAACATGATCACATCTGGCAAGATTGACAACTCGGTTATAAACTTCTATCCAGAAATCTGCACAACGGCTCGAGTTTCAGTTGCCCATGTTCAAAGGAACAACAAAAGCAGTATCTCTGAAAGGTGCAAAGGATGCTTAGTGTAAAATGCATGAAACAAGCCAGCAGATATTTAGTGAAGTGTTTCTTCTCATGAATATTTTGCTTGTATGTCCAGTATCCAGCTGCGAATGTGAACGCAGCTTTTCTGCATTAAGACGGTTGAAGACGTGGTTAAAGTCAACAATGTCTCAGAGCCGCCTCAACCATGTGGCAGTTTGTCACACTTGCAAAGATGAGGACGACAAAATAAATATAGAAGAGCTCATGAAAGAATTCATAAACAGATCATCACAAAGCAGATCTACGTTTGGGAACATGTATTCTAGAGGACTAAATGAATCTTACTTCAATGAAAAGTATGAATAATTATGTGCTGCATTGTATTGATGTGTAATTTTCAAGCGTTCGTAAAGACATTTTAATTATTTTTATCAAAGAACATGAACGGTTTTTCAGTAGATATAAACTTATCAAGGGTAATTACTAATTTTATTAATATTTGAAAACGTAATTCATGCAATAACAGTTATTAGTAACCTTGGCAAGTATGATGGCCATCTTTTATACTATGCAGTGTGCAGGAATAAATTCATGTGGCAGTTAATTTGTGACACATTTGTCTTTTTTCTTTTAACATTTTGAAAATTGTTCACAACACCTCACTTGTACAAACCTACATGGAAACTTTGAAGTATCGTGGCAACAAGATTACTCTGTGACTGCATGTTTACAGCTTTCAGGTTCACGTAATTAGAGATTACCAATTTGCAAATTGAACAGTTCACATAAGTGGCCCCCCAGTGGCTCAGCGGTATGTCTGCGGACTTACAACGCTAAAAACTGGGTTTCGATACCCGTGGTGGGCAAAGCACAGATAGCCCATTGTGTAGCACATAAGTGGTTGCAAAAATCATACTGGTGTAAAAAATGTACGACCCTGCAAGAGATCAAACGCTTTTGATTGATTGACTACGCCCAAGATTTTATATATATATCAATTCATTCTACTTCGGGGCCTGGCATGACCTATCGCGTAAGGCGTGCGACTCGTAATCCGAGGGTCGCGGGTTCGCGCCCGCGTCGCGCCAAAAATGCTCGCCCTCCCAGCCGTGGGGGCGTTATAATGGGTCAATCCCACTATTCGTTGGTAAAAGAGTAGCCCAAGAGTTGGCGGTGGGTGGTGATGACTAGCTGCCTTCCCTCTTGTCTTACACTGCCAAATTAGGGACGGCTAGTACAGACAGTCCTCGAGTAGCTTTGTGCGAAATTTCCAAACAAACAAACATTCTAATTTTGCCTAAAAGAATATCAGTTTGAGAGTAGGTTGGTAGAGATCTTCATAAATACTAAAATCGAATCGGGTACGCCCGCATCCTATGCTTGGTATTGCTGGCGTACAAAAATATATCTAATAAAAAGGAATAAAATAAATATTTTAAATTAATTCATTCTAATCCTACCTGAAAGAGTTTTAAGTGCTACGGCTATTAATGATTCCCTCTTTTTCTAGGAGAGCATCTATATTTAATATTTTAATGGTTAATATTAAATTTATATGAATTTTCAGTACCATTTGTTTAAGTGGCAAGTGAATTCCCTCCTTTATATATCTGTCGACGCTGTCCACTGAAAAAAGACTCGTACAGATAGGGAGAAAACAGGTTGAAATGATTTTTACTATCATTTACAGAAGCTTATATGCATTAAGTTACAACATCAGTAAAGAATATTGTTAATGTAGCAAATTTTCTTTGTTCATGTTAAATTATAATAAATAATTTTTTAGCATTTTGACTTACCTGGAAACTTAACGGAATTAGAATTTACATTGAATATAGTTAAAATTATATTATTGAAATTCCACATTAAAAGTAAATATAAATTAGTTATTTTCAATACATGATAAAAAGTGGTGTGACCTTATGACCAACGTTTGCAAAAAACAGTATGAAAGCGTATTAATTTGCTACAGGCTTATTTAACATTAGTGAAGAACAGAGTTATTCTATTATTGCTGGTCCGGCATGGCCAGGTGGGTTAAGGCGTGCGACTTGTAATCCGAGGATCGCGGGTTCGCATCCCTGTCGTGCCAAACATGTTCCCCCTTTCAGCCATGAGGGCGTTATAATGTGACGGTCAATCCCACTATTCGTTGGTAAAAGAGTAACTCAAGGATTGGGGGTGGGTGGTGATGACTAGCTCCCTTCCCTCTAGTCTTACACTGCTAAATTAGGGACGGCTAGCGCAGATAGCCCTCGAGTAGCTTTGTGCGAAATTCCAAAACATGTTTGGAAGACAATAAATAACACATGGTCGTTCGTAAAAAAAAAAACGTTTTCTGTGTTATTTTCTCTATTGGTAGTAATGTAGCTTGTTATTTAAATCAGATTGATCACGTGTTGTTGTTTTTATCATAAAATACACAACCTTGGCATATTTAACGGTTAACATGAAAGGTTTTATGAGTTGTCAGCACTATCTTCCTAAGTTAAAAGTAAATTCCATGATATGTTATCTTTATTTTAACTTGTTGACATTGTATATTAAAGAAATAAGCATGCAGATGAGGGCAACATAGATTCAAATTATTTTTACTGTCACTTACAGAAGTGTCAGAAAAAATAACACCAGAACAAAGTTACATCTTTTAGGTTCCATCCTTTAGTTGGTGAGTGTTACTTTGCGAGCTCAAAACCACTAAAATCCGGTGTTCGACTCCCCGTGGTAGACAGAACAAACATAGCTCACTGTATAGCTTTGCCCTAAATACAACAAACCTTTAGACCACTTATCGGCAGTATAAAACTAGTCTATTTAACAAACTTGCGTAAAACAATCTTTTTAACTGCCTAATACTGAAATCGTATATAATCTAATAATATCTAGTTGTTTTTCATCAGTTTATTACGTTGTGTTTTAACTTGTTTCCTTTATCTTCGTGAAAAAGTGTTAAAATACTTTTAGTTTACTTTAGGAATTTTTTTCTTCTAATTTACAGATTTACTTATTACAGGCCTCAAATTCATACCAAATTATATGTAATCAGTAAGCAAAATAGTTCATACATAGCTCACATTTATTTATAATAATTAATTTAATGCCACATACATATCTGTTTCTTAGGTACTCCCTGCAAACTCAAACACCACTTCCAAGAATGACTCCGAAACAGCTTTCGAATATTTCGTTCCAACTTTGCTGCAGTGCTTTGTCGTTATTTTGTGCGGGTAAGCAACAAAACACTTTGAGTGCTTATTAAAGATTTATAAATTTTTAATAATTAACTAAACTTATTAGAAAATGGATCATACAATATATAAAACATGATTGCAAAGAAATATGTAAAGCGAGAAAAGTCGTTCTTTTCATCTGAGCTGCTTTTCGAGAAGAGTCTTTAAAGTGCCACGCTGGACTAAGTAGTTGCTGACCATTTGGTCTTTACTTGTTCAGCATAAAGAAATACTTGTTTGGTTAGACACATAATGAATAAAATGCAGTTATCAATGATGATATATTGTTACTACTTTGTAAGTTTATACAAAACATTAACTGTGTATTCTCAACATTTGATGGGTTAGCGTACAATTACAACATACTGACTCCAACATACAACAAATGGGCAGACTGTATCAATCAGCTGGGAACAACTTTTGAAAATAAAATACTGGTTCTACTTAAATACGTGGAATTTTATTATTATTTTAATTATCTCATGTTTTGAAATATTGTTGACACATGTTAGACAGAGATTTCAAATCATTGACAGTTATCAGCTTTGATATATCTAACAGCAGCGATAAGTTTACGTTACGACACTTTTCAAATCAAAGACAAGACAGGGGTTTTGTTTGATTAAATATTTTCATCAGGATTTATTACACTGACAACCAACGTTATAACAATTACACACTGAAAGTGTTAATTGTCTAAAACTTCTTGGGGAACACCAGTTACCATGTTAATTATACAAAAACATACTCTTTGACCTTTGTGTCATTTATCTACTAATTCATTAAAGAAATCAATTACATAAGATTGATAAAAAGGATTAACAGTTAGATTTTTTTCAACCAGGATTTTGTTCAAACTAGGGTAAATAGGAGTTAACTATTATGCTATTTAATGAGAAACACGTTTAATCTAATATACTTACACATTAGAACTATTTACAATAAAACATGATATTTTAACCCAATTTTATTACTATCATTTGAAACCTGATATATTGATATTTCTTGAGCCATAGTGTTATCTTCCTCCCTATTTACTAAATTATAATGTGGATTTCATTGGTAGGCCCTCTGGACATATTAGTGGAATTGTTGTATGTACTCACCCTGGATTAACATATAAATTTAAATGTAATTCAGTTATTATTACATAGTACTTTGAATTATTTAATTTTAATGTTGACAAGAGTCATAGTTTTTACTGCATTTATCGCCCACCTTCCGGAAGATGGAGTGAATTTATAAATTCATTAATCGATTAAACAATTCTATATATTTTTGAGTGATTTTAGTTTTAGTTTATTTATTTTGTCAGCATACCCAAACAACAATCGACAGAAGTCATGCACTTTAATTAAATAATTTAATGTCTCTCTACGCTTATATTTACCAACCTACTAGAGTTGCTGATACTGCAATATGAAAATTCAAAAATATTTGTGAAAATTGTTATGATGTAGTTCCATTTTTTTTATATTTCTGATCACTATACGTTATCTGTATCTTTTACTGCCTTGTCAAATCAGCCTAAATTTATAGCCATTCAAAACTATTTATTAATAGCGTTACTTTAAATAATTTTATTTCTACTTTAAGTTATGTTAACTGGAACCATCTTGTAAATGAAAAATATGATGTCGATTCAGTTTGCTTCTCATATGAAAAACATTATCGCAACTTGTATGATTTATCTTTTCCACTTGTTGAAGTTGTAAAATTAAATAATACAATTTATTCACCTTGGATGATGGCAAGATTATTACGTAAACTAAAAAAATACAAAGACTTTATCCTCGTTTTAAACAAACAGGCCATCTCTGTACCAAAAATAAATATTTGAAACGTAAGATACTTATTCAGTATCTAGTACGTGATAGTAAGACTAAATATTTTGATAGATGTTTCCAAAATGAAGAACATCGTGACATTTGGCGAACTATCAATAAAAAAACTAGGTAACAGAATAAAAACTATTAGCAAAATTTCATTAATTTGTATTAACCCGGGTTATCTTGTTACAGTTTCTAAAAATATTGCCTAGAGTTTTAATAATTGTTTTACTATGAATAGTGTCAATTCGACTATCGTTAAGTGTCACGATAAATCAATAGTTCAATCCATTTATCTTGCGCCTACAACAGCGACTGAAATTCTTACAAAAAATGGTGGATAATGTTCTACGACAGAGAATGAAATCAGCTAGCGAATCTATAAGTGAGGCTTAATTTTATTAGAGATAAATAATGTATTAAAGGAAAGTTTCTCAAAATATATCAAATTTCCAAAATCGTACCTATTTACGAAGGGGGTGATCCAGATAAGGTGGAAAATTATAGGCCTACATCTATTTTATCTACATTTGTATGTGTTGTTGAACGTGTACTGTATAACAGAATTATAGTTTTCTTACAATATAATAATGTTTTAAGTAGTTCATAATATGCTTTCAGTAAGTATAAATCAACTGAAAATTTTCTATTGACAATTATATTAAAAATTCATGAACCCAAGAATTCGTGTTCTAGACATTGCCAAGGCATTTTACAGCGTTAATTATAGTTTTACTTTCTACAATATTTCATTATGATCCACGAAGTAAATTGTATGACATCTTTAAAATCTTATACAAACAATAGACCTGACGATGACCGAAGAAGGTCGAAACGTTGTTCGCTCTTCTATGTAAAATATTTTCTCAACCCAAACGAGCCGTTTTTGCATGTAAACAATAGACAGCGTTTTACTTTAATTAATTGTGTAAAGTCTGATGCTAGTAATAGTCATTGTGGAGTTCCTCATGGTTCAATAATTGGCTCTATATGTTCAAAAGATAGTTGTTATATTTATGCCGGTGATGTGACTTACTATAGAAGCAGATTCTCTTACTAAGTATTACAAAACAGCGAATGATGAATTACTTTCTATTGTTAGTTAGTTGAAATAGGGCCAGTTTGGCCAGGTAGTTAGGGCATTCGACTCGCAGTCTGAGGTTCGCGGTGTACATATTGTAACTAAATCATTATTTCTGCCAGTGGAACAAAAAAATTAGACTGAGTGTTCGACAACATCCCTGAGGTCTCAGGCTAAGTAAAAGTACAAGACAAACACTGAAATAATTGGAGTTTCACCTGGTACAGACATACAAAATCTGAGATTCAATCTAAACACACGAAGTCTTTTTAATTAAGTCCGAGATATAATTTTATCATGATGGAGGACCTAGGCTAATGGAATAAGATATACGAAACTACAGCCAGTAAACAACGCATTTTGTGAGAAAATTTAACTAAAATCATGAAACTGTCAGGCATTTATGAAAGCCAATATTAAAATTTCGATTTAAGATCAATACCTCCTACCACAAGCTCTCGGAATGCTCCTTCATCAAAATAGTGAGACAGACAGTTGCATTACAACGCACCCAAGGTGACAGTAATTAAAACCTACAATCCTCAGATTGCGAGTCAGGTGCCTTGACCACCACCTCATGCTAGGCCTTTTAAAGATAAACATTTCTCTTCGATCGCAAGTTTCCATTTGCAGATAAATCTGTTGAATTGGATGTGCATTGATATATTCGCATTTATTTTGTATAAAGCTATAGATATAAATATGTTTGAAATAATGAGAGCATTTCTAGTCTGTTTTATAAATTTTCACACTTTAACTCTAGCTTGGAAACAGAATTAATGAAATCATAATTGCTATTTATGAACTGTTCGAATAACAAGTAGATTGAATAGTTAACAAATATGAAATCCGAGGTCAAAATGGTTTATTTACTGTGAAATAACCTCCAAGTGCCACAGAGCTGAATCTTTTTATGCTAAAACCTGGTTTCAATACTTGTAGTGGGCAAAGTGTAGATAGTCATCGAGAGTGTTCTATAAACATATAATTTTATATATTTTTCTGCTATCTAATAAAAAATATAACAAATTAGTAACATTTTCAAGAGGGCCCTTTTTGTTTACAATTGTAAGAACATATAAGTTTATTTTGATACAGCGTTATTGTATAGTGGACACACAACTTGTTTTAAATGCAAAGTTTATTCTGTAATGATAGACAATAAACATATGTATGATACTTTACAAGTCTTCATTTACATCAGTTGTAAGTTCTACGAGGGTAATAAGTGAAAGTCAGCATGACTAGGTAGTTTAGTTTTCAAATGTTTTGTATATTTCCTAAAATAAAGAAACTAATTACTTGCCTCTTATGTTTCACTTATGGTAATCTACTTGAAAGTACATACGACAGGTATTAATACATTGAGGTGTATATCAGTATTTTATGAACTAAGAAATTTTCTTAAATAGCATACTTGTAGATCTTGAAGTTTTTCACATTTGTCTCAGAATGCTTGTTAAATATATCATTTTAGATACGTATATTAACACTTTTACACTGGGTTATGATGAAACATGAGTTTTCTATATAAAAAAAAAAGGTTTGTTAGAAATTAATATTCATGTTGTGTAATTTAACCATAAAAGACTAAGCTTGACATTTACTTATAAACTAAGACGTTTTCTCGTATAGTTTGTTAGTTCTGTGAACTTATAATAGAAACGACACAAAGAAATTGGTATGCATGTTTTGTGATAATGGCCAGTCTATAAGTTGCTGTATTTTAAATATTAGTAATCAGTAACTCGTTCACTTATGATATTTAGGTTTGAGACGATTATTAATTGTAATGTGAATGATTTGTGAAAGTGAGACAATAAGTGTTCTACAAATCATTGTAAGAAATTTTGCATTCCATACTTTCACAAGATTTATGTGTGTTTGGAGGTGATCAATGGTTATTTAGAAAATGGGCAATACAGTAAGTCATTCATTTATTATTTTATTACATATAATGAATTTTATTTTGTTATTTGAGGTATACTTATTGCATAATATCGATTTAAACCTACAGATATGTATGCGTACCTATTAAAATTTATGCTCTGTTCATGTGACAATAATATTTTGTCATTGGTAATACTTTCTTGATACTAAGTTTTTATTATCCTATAACCCTCTTTAGAACGATTGATTTAATTAATTAGTGTTAAGCATCTTTTTATGACAAATTAGTTATAACAGATTTAATAAATTAACGTTAAGTGTCAATTTACTGATGATTTAATTATAAATGTTTTGATTAATTAATGTCAAGCATCCATTTTAGAAATGATTCAATTAATGAACTATTAATTTAATGATTAATTATATTATCATTTAGAAATGTATTCTATGAGTCATGGCTGCCTGGAAACACGTTCTCTACTTTATGTTTCTATTATGTAATAATTCAATATGGTCGTTCTCCCTGGTATCTAACACTATGGCATCAAATTATAGTTCATAACATTGTATGAACATAATTACTTTGTAACCAATGGCTATTTAGAAACTGGACGAATACAGTAAATTTTACTGTTACGGTAATGTTTTGAATACACCTTCCTCTGTATGACATCATACAAGAAATATATTTGCTGTACTCTGTTTTATTTGTCACAAAACAATCATAATTTGTCTTTACACGTTTCTAAAGAAGGTCGAAATACAGTTTAATATATGTATCAACATACTTCAGACTCACTACTTGAGTATAAAGCATGTAATATTGTTGAATTACATGTAATATCTTAAGAATTATCTTAAGATAGTTTAACTGGGTACTTGCCAGTAAAGTTATATGGTGTAAATTAGTAATACCACTATCTTAAATTATTTTAAGTTGTTTATTTGGACCTCTGGTGGCCAAATTTAGAACTTTGATCTAGTCATCTCGATTGCGACATGCAGGACAAAAAATTGAAACTATAATCTTGTTATCATTGATAGCATCACTTTGCAGTAAATCCCTTTGGAGAGTATGTGGGAGACTATCCTCTTTTCTTCTAGGAATAAGTTTACTCTAAGTTAGGGTGACGTCGCTGTCTAATAGGCTTAAGTCCAGTACGAACATCATCAAAAAGCGAGAAAGGGAAATAAAAGCTAAAAGTGACAGTCATTTATTGAAAAAAAAGAGAAAGCAGTTTTGTGTTTACCTGCTCTTCCCAACTGAAGTGATTGAAAACCATTGTTTCTCTTCAGCTTCAATAGGTGTAGTTGTGCTTGTTCAAATTAGTGTGATCTTTTATGAATGTGTATGAATAAAACTGAGACAGGCAGACGAGCAAAGACGTGAAGAATTTCAGAAAAAGGCAAGAAAAGGTTTTTCTTGTCTAGCAGTAGTTGAATCAATAAAGTTGGTGAGGTGAGACAGGGAAATCCAGACATGCATTTGAAGTATTGAGTTTTAGATCGCATGGATTTAAAGAAACTTATGAATGTTTAACAGCAGATAATGAGTTATACTTATCAAAAAGTATGAAAGTAATTTTAATGAGATAGGTAACGGTCTTTTTTCCGAGTGGTGGGCACCAAAGATGTAAAGTCAGTTTGAATTGAGTTGTAGCGGGACACTGGAGTGCCCAGAGAAACCCACATTCACAGCACAGGCGCAAAATGATCTATCTATTTTGTGTCCTGGCTGTAAAATAACACATGATGATGATTAGGGAAAAATTAATAATCGGTCCTTTATGAGCCTGTGTTTCATTTTCTTCTTCACAAAAAAAATTGTATAACGAGCTATGTTTGGGGAGAATACTTGAGATTTTACAAGGGCGTAGCCAGGGAGGTTTGGGATTAATCCCCTCCATGGATCCAAACGTTTTAGACAAGTTCAGTTGCCACCTGTGAAGTTTCGTAAAGATCCGTGATTGCATGGCAGATAATTTCACACACAACAAATGGTCAAATGCAAATTTCTGATTGAACACTCTTTTAAAACAGCAAGTTTTGTCAGAACTAGAGAAATACAATCGAATATCTATGAAAGGCTCAAATGCCTGTTCGTTCTTGCCAGGACATCTACAACACAGTTTGGTTAAACTTTAATATCACGGTGAATGTATAATGAGGCCAGGCCATTCAATCGATCTTCAGTAGTGGTATTTCTCAAATATTCTGAGAGTTGAAAACGAACGCTCCACTGAGCTTGTTGACACAGGTGGCGTGGCAAATACTTTCAACAGTCTAGAAATGACTGGGAACATTTCTGCATTGCACATTGCACATGCATCTATGACATTTTTTAGTCTGTTGTTCGCAAGTGATTTGTACCAAACCCTAAGTTCACCTACTGCAGCTAGTGAAGTGCTGTCAATGTCAGCCTTGTATATGTTGACCAACTTTTTAATTTGGTTACATTGTTGTGCTGTAGGTTGTGACCGTTCTGTGGTAGATCCTGATGGTAGTAGACACATGAAGTTTGTAAGGAGAGTTTGGTGACTGGACAGAAGGTGACATATTTGTGAAAGAAAGTGATCAAAAATGGTGCAAATACAACAATACGAAAGTACTCCTCAGAGCTAGTGTTTTGTGGGTTAGCACGGTACATCTTTCTTTTAGCCTGCCTTGGCATTATGATGTCAGTTTGAAGCTCACTACACAGAGTTTGAGCCTCTCAGAAAATGTTATTAAATTCATTCACAGTATTATTTCTGAGTGAACGGATTAAATCGTCCACTATTTCTGCGTGATGCATCGCAACACCTAAATCAATGTTCTGTTGCTGCAGTAAGTTGTACAGAGGTAAACTACAGGAAAAGAATTTAGCAATGGTAAGTAGAGTGATGATGAATTCTGGCTGTGTTATAGAACACAACAACTGATTGGCTTGCGTGGCAGAATCTCTGTCTTGTCAACCTGATATGGTCTCAAGGACATCTGCAACTGCATGGATTAATTCTAGAAAGACAATGACTGAGTTATGCTTCTCAACCCATCGGGTGAGGCAGAGACCTTTAAAACTTTTTTTTTTCGATTCAGGTGCTTTATTCTCCACCGAAAGAGCCAAAACGTGCTTTCGTTTGGGTGTATTGAGAAAGTTTTCAATGCTAGAAATTACTCCCATGCAATTTCGCACAGGAACATTTTTACAAGCATCAGAAATTGCCAAGTTTAGGGAATGGGCGCTGCAGTGTACATAGGGTACAAGTGGAAATTTATCAGTTATGTGTCTCTTGTCCTCGCAGGTAAGCTATGTCAATACCATATTTTGTCAGATTCGTTATGATAACATCAGCCAAGTTTCTACCTGTCGCATCATAAACAGGTATAAATTGCAAAAAAAATCTTCTCTCATTGCAACAGAGTCGTCATTGGCATGCAAATATCTAACACACAGCGAAAATTGTTCAATGCCTGAAATATCTGTTGTTTCATCAGCTAATATTGAGAAATACTTTGCAGCATTAACCCTGTTGACCAAAGCATCAAGAATATGAGTATTACAGGCATTGATGATTTCATTTTGAATTTGAGGACTCAGATACGTAGCATTCCTCTTTGTACACTTAAGGCTTGCTGAAAGCTTGACATCACCCTTTGCCCTGTAGCGCAAAATTGCCCGAAAATTCCCATCATTATTGATGGGCTCCTGATCAGTTTCACCAACAAACATTGGACAAGAATCATATTTTCCTCTCAAAGCTAAACTCTGTCTCCCACACAGCAATACAGTATCAATAATAGGCATTAAAATATTGTCGGTTCTGTTCAATTTCTTGCTTGTAAGTTGCATCAGGCTGCAAGTGCACAGATGAACTTGTCTTTACGACCTGTAGAAAATTGTTAGCTTTTTCTTTGCTGTCTTGGTGGTACTGTTTCAATTCATGTGCTTTGAGGTCTTCATCAGCCTTCTTCCAATTTATGTATGGAAATTTCACTAATTGTCCCAATTTCTGGCTTCCAACACCATCACCATCAGGAGCAGAAAGACAGCAGTACTTGCAGAAAGCACCCTTTGCACGTTGACTGTAAAGTAGCCATCTCCACTATGAAAGCCAACGATGCTGAAAACGCAGCTTTCTTGCACCACACTGGGGGAAAACATAGCCACTCCCTGGCTTCCATGCATTCTCAAGGAAACATTTTTTGATTTCAACGTTTATCTAAAAGAGACAGAAAGACATAGTCCTAATTAAGTTATTTTGCACTTAGGAAAGTTTGCTATGAGAGTACAATAACTTCGAAGAGAAAGTCTTAGAGCTGTACTTCACAGAGCAGGCCTAAGATCCTGTGGCTATAGGCCTACAATCACTAGCAGCAATGAATATTCAGTCTAAGACTCATCAGAGTGTTTGCACGATTTTTAATACAAAATTAACATAATAAGGAGTCGAATTACCTGTTTACCAATGCTGACATCATTAGAAATGTAATTTCCAATGTCCCACACTGGACCTGAGGTGGTAGTGGCAGCACTGGTAGAAGGCCACGGTGATGACTCTGATAATTCAGTTGACAATTCTGATTCAACCTGATTGGCTGCAGCAAATTAATCAGGTTCAGCCTCATGAATGGGTTTAAAGAACCCATGCAGTGTCCTTTGCTTTTTCGGGCTTGACATAGTGATTGATTGTTTATCGCAACTTCTGTTTCTCAACGTCACATTCACAGTACCATTGCGGCCATCTATAGTGAATGATTCACTATAGATGGCGGCAATAGTACAAATTTAGTGCCATGCTGCTGCCAGCCGGCCACCGTGCCACCTACTGTTTATTTGTGAAGTTAATTCTTGAAATCCAGGGAATTTGAATATACACTGTCCATGATATTTGAATACAGATTATGGACACTATACATATATTTTGCACTCTTCTGAGTGACTATATTTTATATGTTGCTGACAGGACTGTAGGTCTACTTTGCTGGGCCTGATAACTTTAAGTTATATATTATATATATAGGTCTATATATTTATTTATGATTAAGAAATAAGACAAACACCTTAGTGTTCCATTCTGAAATTTGACAAAAAGGTGGTCTCAGAATGCATAATTCAGGCTTTTCTTTTATGTTTTTATTTAAAAATTCCCGGGGGGGGGCGTGCTCCCGAACCCCCTAGCATGGCTTTGCGCCCGCGGCGCTTGCATCAAGCACTCAAATTAAAAAAATCCAATGGCCCTTTCTGGCTACGCCCCTGAGATTTTATGTAACTCAGTTGTCAGACTATTCCATGTCTAACTTTGATACTTATATTTATTTGTGTACCTCCTAGCTTGAATTTGGTTTTCAAGAGAGATTTTCATATGTTTGCATAATTTTAAGTGAAAGGCTATATCTTGTATTCCGTTGGAGTAAGTATCACCTGCCATTTGTTTCATCAATTGCGAATTTTAGGATGCTATAAATGTTATAGCTGTGAGCATGTTTCCAGGTATGTTTCAGACTACTATGTCATCGGCATATTGAAATGGTGTGTATTTGTTAATTCTGTAAATGGAATCTCATTGACAAATAAAATGTATAGGAGTGACTATACATTTTAGTGATAGTGAATGCTATTATAAGGGTATATTTGATTTTGACTGATTAGTTGGTTAGAAAATGTGATATCTATCTGATTATTGTGTCATTAGTATTGAACTTGTTTAATTTATATCCTATGGCAGAAACTGTCAAATGCTTTTTAAACATTTATTTGTGTTTTAAGTAATAGAGTAATGATGCTATCTACTGAACAGTGACAGATTTATGATGTTTATTAAGTAAAGTAATAAAAGGTTTGAAGCTTTCTTAAGAATAATATTTGTGGTTTCTGTTTTAGCTGTAATGTTGTTATGTATTGTTGGGTGAAATAACTGCCGTTGTTTTTGTTAGTAGATAAACATTTAATTTTTCAAAAGTCTTCAGGTTTACTTTGAGAATTTTTATATTGTTACCAATTTTTTCTTTCAGTTTTTTCTTTTATTTGTGCGTTTAATCCATTCATCTGAATTTTAAAGGATATTTTGAAATTTAATATTGTCTTCCGAGAAGAATACACTATGTAACTATAACGTGTATCTCAAGAGTTAATGTCCAGTAATTGTATGAATGAATGTTGTCTTGATGGTGGTGTCGGAAGTAGCTTTATTTATAGCTTTCATTATTATTTTTTTATATAATGTCTAGCTCACATTCTTTGTTTGTGTAAGTGATTATTGGTTATAGGTAAGCATTAGGTGTTTTGTTAAAGGTCTGCCAGTCAGTTTTGGTGTAGTTGTAATATTGCGGGAGTGGGAACTGTGCATGATATTTGAAAGTTACCTCGAGAGCTCTTGATGAACATGAAATTTGTTGTTTTAGGTGTTAGGATGGCCAAATTAAGACTTATAAGCAATATGTGTTTGTTGGCGAGTGAAAATGAGTGGGTGTGTTGTAATTTATTATATACATGCTGTTTCTAACTAAGAAATCTCGAATAATTATTCCTATTGAAACTTTGTAAAATGGATAGCAACTGCCTGTTGTGGAGACACAAGTGTAGAGGACGACGTTTTGAAAGTCTTCCGCCTTTCGTCTTGAAGACTTTCGAAACGTTGTATGTTTCTATTTGCATTTAAAATTTTATGTGGAGCGTTTAAGAGAGGTAAGATGTGGTCCTTATAATATGTGATATTATAGGTGCCACAGGTAATGGTTCACAGGATCTAGACGTCATCACATTCACCACTACTTATTCTATCTCATACTAAACTTCCACCATGTTTCTCTTGAAAATAGAATTGAACCTGGTTCCAGATTTTATTCGAATGAGGACACGCTTATTTTCTGGATGGTTGTCTGAAGGAGGACGACTCTTCTCTAGAAATAATATTTTTCTACACGTTATTGGTCCACTAAGCACCAATTCATACGAGCTATTTTATGTTTTATTTCAGACGTTTTGCATACAGGATGGCCTCTTGAAGTCTTTTATTAATCATACGTATGCTAATATAACATTCAGCTGGGGATACAAACAACTGATTTAACATAGGACCACGTATCTTGCTAGTCAGGATCGACAGATAGCAGTATTTTGCTTGTGTCATTGCTGTTGGTCTGTTGTCTATGTGTTCAAGCAACTGTACTGTTTGGTTAAGAAGCGGTTTCATATTTTTCTAATGATACTATGATGCTGTTATTGACTAGATTCAATTTGTTGAATGGCTTTTTACATATATTAAACATCCAAGTATCTTTTATTTTTAGATCTAGCCATGATATGTGGATATTTAGGAGTACTTTGAACTCAGAGACTTAGTTCAAAGTAGTATATGAGAGAAGAATGAATATTCAATAACTTATATTCCACATCACATAACTGATCATCGTAACAACTGTATAGAAATGGCCTAAAGAAGTTGACTGGCATTATTTTAACGGTTATTTTGTCTTAACGTAATTGTAATATTACACATTCCGATTATTCTTTAATTATTGTTTTGTGTAGTGTCATTATGCGATAGTTATAAATCAGTGATACTTACAAATAAGTTGATTTAGATTTAATACAGGACTGGTTGTTCTTCTTAGAAATCGAGAGATTTGTAATAATACATAAGGTTTCTGAGTAAGAAAGCTAGACAGTGGTTTTTAAATATCTATCTTATTATACGAGTATATGCGTGTAAAAGTACATACATTATATATACAAGGGGTTAGTAGTTATATTTAAACGGTTTTAAATATGCTAATGGATGAGTTACGTAACAAACACAGCCAATATAAAATTGCGATGGAATGTAACGTATCAGAACTACATTTTGACATGACTTTGCGTTCCATAGATAGGTGATGCCACGGAAAATCGTCTTAATATAGTCTATTCAACCTATATTAGTGTAATATAGTGTAATTACGTCTTTAGTACAAGTATAGCTTCCAGTTAAAGTTCTAATAAAATTACATTAAAATCAGGTAAAAAGTGTAGTAGAGTTGAAAAATAGTTAATGAGATGAATGAGTTTAAATTTCTGTTATTTTCAAAGTTTAAAATAAATATCCGCTACAGTTGATATGAAAGTGCTGTTTATCAGAAGATTTAGTTCCCTATGCTACTAGCTAGACACTTCCCTTCTTAATAAACCTAATAAATTATAAATATAATCGCCATTATCAATAACTGAAATTACAAAGACAATCAAATATCGGATTGTCGAACTTGAATATCTCGAATACATGGCTAATGCTGAAGTCGGAATTCAGTTCCGTTCATTTCTTTTAAGGTTTGTACTATCCTCTAATCCACATTTATCATATTTTAAAACTAAGGTCAAGGTCCAAGATCGGCTATTTAAATTCTCTGATACCTCGAATAAAGTCCCTAATACTTCGACATATGGGTGATTGAATGTAGTTTTTTTTTCACTGTATATATATATTTCTGAAACAGTGATTAATTAAAAGTATTTATGATAAAAATCATTTAATAAGACTGTACATAATATTCATTTAATAAGTTTATATTAAATAAATTGGCCCGGCATGGTCAGGTGATTAAGGCGCTCCACTCGTAATCCGAAGGTCGAGGGTTCAAATCTCCGTTACACCAAACATGCTCGCCCTTTCAGTCGTGAGAGCAGTATAATGTGACGGTCAATCCCACTATTCGTTGGTAAAAGAGTAGCCCAAGAGTTGGTTGTGGGTGGTGATGACTGTCTATCTTTCCTCTAGTCTTACACTGCTAAATTAGGGACGGCTAGGGCAGATAGCCATCGAGTAGCTTTGCGCGAAATTCAAAACAAACCAATTAAATAAATTATTTTCAAAGAGGAATAAAATTTTAAAAAGAAGTTTTGAGCATAGATGACATCAACAATAATAATCTATCATGAACTTGGCTTTATTAAATTCTGGCAAATTTTCAATCATTAATGAATATGGCAAGGCTTGTGATCAATAGATAAGCAAAGGATCAAATCTAGCGTTTTCGGAAGAACACAAGCGGAAGTGTATCCGTATGAACGTGATTTCACAGAAAGATAAAACAACGATTTTACACTCTAGAATATTGTGTTGTATCTGATTTTGTTCTGTTTCTTTTTTCACCCACTAGGTATTTGGCAGGTCGCACACGTATAATGATGCCTAGTCAAGCCATAGGTTTAAATACATTCGTTACCTACTTTTCTCTACCTGCAGTCATCATCCTGTCCATTGCTACGATCAATCTGGAATCTGTTCACTGGAATCTATTGGGCGGTCTAATGTTGTCCAAAGTAATAATCTTTATTTCAGTTGCCGTCGGTACATTACTTCTTTGTAAACCTACCAACTTAGCAATGGCTGGACTTTACGCTATATTCTGCACACAATGCAACGATCTTGGTATTGGGATTCCCATTGGTAAGTAAATATTTCACATAAAAAACAGTAGAATCAGCAAATAAATAAGATCTCAGTTAGCATATTTTACAGTTCTACTTTAATAGAAAATGTACCATAAGCCTCTTTCAACAAGTTACAAAGATTCTGTGAAACGTATAAATAACTGTTTTACAAACGGTTAAAAAATACAAGAAATCTCAGTAACAAATTCAAAGTATATCTCCAAGAAAATGCTTGAATAAACGAAATTCAGGATCTTGCTACAAATAACTTAAATTACATTTACATTTTAGTCTTCCTGGAAATTAAATTATTAATGTTTTACAATTTACAAGAGAAAAAAACTAGTTTTTTTCAACATGCATAAAGATACGAAATTTTAAGTTTCGTAAAAATGCCCGTTTGTTCGCAGTGTCTTATCTCCACATTACAATTAAGAAAGGGCACACTTCTGGAAAAGACAAACGAATAGATACAAAAATATGTTTACATATATAAAAAATTACGGACTGAGAAATTATTGATTGCTTATCCTGATAGGGAACATCCAGCTTAGGTAGAAGGTAATATCTGCGTGTGTTAGTCGAACAATACATATATATATAATTGTTGAGGCTTACAAATTAAAGAATAATATTAAAAATAGAGCATAAGACTGTTAAAGCACATCTTTATGTTTTACGTTGTTTTTAAATTATTTAATATTGTACTTTCAGATATGTATAAATAAGCAAATATGAAAACGTATGTAAGCTATGTATTGCTATTAATTTTATATCAGTGTATGTATTTTCTTGTAGCAAAGTCCCAACGGGCTACTTGATCTATCTACTAAAGGGAATTGAGTCTCTGATTTTAGCAATATAAGTCTGAAGACTTGCCGCTGTCTTACCAGGAATATTTAATATCAGAAAATAGAGTTCGAATAGCTTGTTTTATCCTATATATTGCCATTCTTGTACTCTAAACTGTATTAAAAATGCGCTTTTCAGAATAGATTATAATGCAACTTCTTAACAAAACCATTGCGACAAAAAGTCACTTTTTCGTTAAGAAAAAGAATACCAGTATAACTCCACAAAACATGTGAGTTTCTCTTAACAACACCGAGTGTTTTTTAATAAAAGAAGTCATCCTGACTAAACAATTCGTAAATACTATTTTCCAACACCATTTTCTTTTCCATTTCTTTTCAAAGCAAGTTTATTGTACATTTTTTAAAAAAAGCGTAAATCGGGTTGATCATTTTTTCATCATTTGATATATTTGTTATCAATGGAGTGTATGATTTTTATTGTAAATCGAAAGTATGCTGTACTATTGATAGAAAATATAAAGCTGTTTTTAGTCTTTAAGCTTCTAATACAAATGAACTCTATTATAGGTTTGTTTGTTTGTTTGTTTTGGAATTTCGCACAAAGCTACTCGAGGGCTATCTGTGCTAGCCGTCCCTAATTTAGCAGTGTAAGACTAGAGCGAAGGCAGCTAGTCATCACCACCCACCGCCAACTCTTGGGCTACTCTTTTACCAACGAATAGTGGGATTGACCGTCACATTATACGCCCCCACGGCTGGGAGGGCGAGCATGTTTAGCGCGATGCGGGCGCGAACCAGCGACCCTCGGATTACGAGTCGCACGCCTTACGCGCTTGGTCATGCCAGGCCCTCTATTATTGGAACTACATTCTAAATTTTCAATCTATTCTTCTAGAAACTGTCAAAACTATTTTACACTAATGAATAAATTTAGCGATATATCCTACTGAGATAAAAACGTTTACTGTCACGTATTATAATTTAACTCAGACGAATCTTGGATTTATTATGTTATGAACTATGATTTCACATAGTTGGAGATTTTAATTTTAAAGATAATTGAATGTCAATTTGTATCAAATTTATCATATTTGCCAACAAGATTGATACACAATTTTCCTTCTTAACACCAATATATTTTAATCTGTTTGTTTTTTGGAATTTCGCACAAAGCTACTCGAGGGCTATCTGTGCTAATTTAGCAGTGTAAGACTAGAGGGAAGACAGCTAGTTATCACCACCCACCGCCAACTCTTGGGCTACTCTTTTACCAACGAATAGTGGGATTGACCTTCACATTATACGCCCCCACGGCTGGGAGGGCGAGCATGTTTAGCGCGACGCGGGCGCGAACCCGAGACCCTCGGATTACGAGTCGCACGCCTTACGCGCTTGGCCATATATTTTAATCTACAACAACCATACAGTTTATAATAACAGTTATTACAAGTAATAACTTCTATACATTTGTGTTAGAAACTTACAAACACTATTGAGTTTTCTATCTGGTATGGAACTGAATCTTTCATCGACGGTTGACAGAGAGCGAATTGAGTCTATGTTTATACATAGATACACTTCATATGGCGGGTTTCCTAGTTAAATCTATTCTTGTCTGGTCTCACCGACGAAAATATCTAATGTCCTCGTAGAAATAATAACGTCCAAAGTTAATTCTCTTAAATTAAATAGTTTGTAATGTTTGAAATCTGTTAACGTTCCTGATCATATATCTGTAGTTTTCCGATTAGTAGTATCTTATCACAATTATAGTTTCCGAGGTTTATAGTGTACTGACTTTAGCGACACAACAATATTATATTCTATCCCCTCATGTTTGGGGTGGCTACTTTTTCGAAAATTTATCTGGAAATAATAGTGGTAGTTACGTACATTTATATACACATTATTGATTCGTACGTTTGAGAAGAGCCCGGCATGGCCAAACGTGTTAAGGCGTTCCACTCCTAATCTGAGGGTCGCGGGTTCGAATCCCGGTCGCTCCAAACATGTTCGCCTTTTTAGCCGTGAGGGCGTTATAATATGATGACCAATTCCACTGTTCGTTGGTAAAAGAGTAGCCCAAGAGTTGGTGGTGGGTGGTGATGACTAGCCACCTTCCCTCTAGTCTTACACTGCTAAATTAGGGACGGCTAGCGGAGATAGCCCTCGAGTAGCTTTCCCCGAAATTTAAAAAAAAAAAAATGTTCGAGAATTTCTACAAATTTAGAGAATAGGCGGAATTTGCCTATAAACATTTAACAATATAAGTTACATACATGTCTAAATATATATTAAACTGAAAAAAACATAGACATTAAAAAATATTAAATCCGTTACAATTATAGCTTTCAATACTGACTGTAGCAAACCAACAATGTTATTTTAACTGTCTCTTGACTTTTCGATTTATGAGTTTTAGAGGAGATTTTCCAGAAATTTCAGCTGAGGCAACAATTCTGGTATTTTACATACACACATCGTACATTATTGATTCTTACGTTTGAAAATCTTCTGCAAATTTAAATAACAGGCGGGACTTTCATAATACACATTTAACAATATAAGTTACATGCATTTTCAAACATATATTAAATCGGAAATAACCTATATAGTAAAATAAATATATACTATTAAATCCGTTATATTACACACCTTTAAGTTTGTTCTGTTTTACTCAAATTATATTCGACCAAAAGCACATCTTTTACCCATATGATTTTGATGCCTGATAGGGATCACAAAAATATCGCAGTTTAGGTATAAAATTACAATTTATTATGTATGCTATCTAACAACTTGGTTTTAGTTTTATAATTCGCATTATCCCAATAGATTAGAGAGCTAAACCATTACAGTGTCTGTACGTGTGGTAATATATTTATGATAATGAAAAGAAAGCGAAACTTTTCCCCCGGACATGACCAAATACCAAATATTATTCTCAAAAAAAGTTCCACTCTCCTACTACAACACCTCACAAACATCATGAACATTTCATTAGCGACAGGGTATTACCCTGACACATGGAAAAAAGCCATCATAACAACGATCCCCAAGAAACAAACTAACAGAACAAATCCAGATAATTTCCGCCCCATCAGTCTGTTAAGCTGCCTTGGCAAACTGATGGAGAGAGTTATCTCCAACCGTCTCCTCCATTTTTGCGAATCAAACATCATCCTTCCAGAATCTCAAAATGCCTCCAGAAAAAATAGACAAACAACAGATCACCTCACACGACTCACCGAATCAATATACAAAGCTTACAACAACAATCAAGTAACCATCGGGGTATTCCTAGATGTCAAAAAAAGCATTCGACAGCGTTTGGCACAATGCCATCATATACAAACTAAACCACCTACAAATAAATCCTACGATAGTCAAATGGATTTCAAATTTTTTAACCAATAGAACAGCACAAGTAAAAGTCAATAAAACCATATCCAAATTATTTAATATAACGGCAGGAGTGCCCCAAGGATCAGTCCTCTCTCCACTTCTTTACATAATTTTCGTCAGTGACATACCTTTTCCAAATCTAACATACACACACAATTCACAATACGCAGATGACATCGCAATCTGGAGCACCTCCAGAAACCCAGTAATGGCCATGTCTCGCGTACAAGAATCACTAAACAACGTCTCAACATGGAGCAACAAGTGGAGGGTCGTGTTAAATCCGACAAAAACACAAGCAATCACCTTCTATAGAAAACTAAAGAAGCAAAGAAAAATCTAGAAAAATAAATCTATCACTTGGAAACACAACCATCAACATGAGCAAAACATCACATTCCTTGGCGTCACTTTCGACACAAAACTAACATGGAAAAAACACATAAACAATATACACTCATCAATAAGAAAAGGATTTCATATCTAAAGACTATAACTGGTAAACAATCAAAATGCGCACCGAACACCATTATACAAATATACAAGGCTTACATCCGTCCACTAATAGAGTACGGATGTCAAGTAACATATAATGTCAAACAACACACTCCAAAAAATCCAAGTGCAACAAAACAAAATATTAAAATCCGCATTCAGTTTACCATCTTTTACACCAACAAATTATCTACACCAAATTAGTAATTTACCAACTATAAGAGATAGAATAACAGAACTTTCTCTGAAATATTATCGAAAAGCAGAAAACAGAAACAAACTAACGGCATCACTACACAAATTATCAAGTGCACCAACAAAATACATATCACCATACAACATATTTCAAGAATCACAATCCACTCAACAAAGAGTCTAAATACATAAAACTATGTTATTAACATGAATTCCTTTTTTTTCAGGTACAGGGCACACGACAGGCAAAACTTTCGGCGCCTGTCGTGTGAAAGTGGGTTTTCTCGGGGTACTCCCGTTTCCCCCCACATCAAAATCTTCAGGCATTGGATTTCTAGATCCCAGCCCAGGCAACCTTTTTGCCAGACCCAGAATCGGGCCGTTTGATTTGATCTGAACTTGAATGAATTACATTCATGTTCACATCTACCCAACTTTTTCTTTTCGAGACAGGTCCCGACCCTTCCTTCTTTCCACTGCTACCTTTGCCTCCACCCAAAAGACCATTTAGTGAGACATTCCCCACCCAAAAAGTCAAGAATAATAACGATAATTAATTTATTAAAATAATAATAAAAAAAAAAACACCACTTAATCCTAATAACAATCCACGAAAGGGGACGAAGAGGAACTACAAAGTTCCTGAACACCCCACTTGGAGAGAGAACTCTTCGGATTTCTCTCTCTCTAAACTGAACCCCTGCCACGTTAGTTTAGTTTAGTTTAAGCGAAACTTCAGACTGTTAGTGAAATTTCCTTATTTTGGTTAGCGTTTATTTTTATAATAATGTAGTTTTAGTTACAAAGTAAAGCATGGACTTCAATGCACAATTATAGGTTTAAAATTTGGTGACATGAAATTTTAAGCTTTATTTTATTTTTAAAACTACTAAAAGAACTTCAACTTCCAGTTTCTGAAAAAAAAAAAAAAACATACCAACTATTTCAATTCTAAACCTATTATAAGACCTTGCGTTTTTATATTTCGTTACTGCATGGGTTCAGTATTTGCAAATCCATGCCCACTGTGGACAAAGCACAAAAAGATACATTAGAAACAACATTTGAGCTATATTTTATACTATTGCGGTACAATAATAAACTCAGGTAATATTTGTTTTTATTACTTACATATCTAAAGTATCACATAAATTAAGAATTGACTCTCTTTAATACTTGTTTTTTCCACTTTTCACACATTTACAAACTTTTCAACTATAAATCCTCAGTATTACTTATAAATTTTTACGTTCTGTAAGTTACTTCTAGTCAATGTTTCCTTTTGTCTACAGAGTTATTGCACAGTCTCGTATCTTATAATAATTTGTTTGTTTATTTTTGAATTTCGCGCAAAGCTGCACGAGGACCATCTGCGCTAGCCGTCCATAATTTAGCAGTATAAGATTAGAGGGAAGGCAGCTAGTCATCACCACTCACCGCCAACTTTTGGACTACCTTTTTAATAATGAATAGTGGGATCGACCTAACTTTATTACGTCTCCACAGCTGAAAGAGCGAGTATATTTGGTGTGATGAGGATTCGAATCCACAACCCTCGGATTGCGAGTCAAGCGCCTTAACCACCTGGCCATGCCGGGCCTGTCATGTAATAAAGTGAATCTTTGGTTATTTAAAACATATCTTATGGTTTCAGATGTAAAACTTAAGTTTCATACATCTACACTACATGTTATTTTTTCTCTGTAAGCGTATGTCTGCAAATTCACACTGCTAGAAATCGAGTTTTCATACCCATAGTGAGCAAACTAGAGATAGTCCGTTGTGTAGCTATGTGCTTAATTTCAAAACAAACAAGCGGAAGCACTGCTTCTAGTAAAAAAGACATACCTGTCCGACTTTAAATTTTACACTAAAATGTTAGTTGAATGTTTTTTTTTCACTAAAGGATTATTCTAATTATTATTAATAGGCTATGACTGTCAGCATCAGTTGACATATAAGGTATAGCACGAATATGGTGTTCACTTCACAGTGTGTATTTAATAGCTTTTTAATATTAAATTAACGATTTTTTTGATATTTTTAAATAAAGGGTCTATCACTAATATTTGTAACTAATTGAAGAGTAAGCAAACAGGATCACATATAAAAGGTGTATTAAAAAAAAAAAAAAAATAAACACTCGGGTACTGTTGAATACCTGACTATTAGTTTTATGTTGTTTTTGTTGTTTGTTTTTTGTTCTCCTGAAGAAGAACAATCAACTATTCCAAATCGCTCAAATTTTGGATATTTTTAGAAATTCATTACACTGTTTATATGTGATCCTGTGCGCTACTCTTTCGTCAAGCATAATAATGATAAGTTATCTCTTCTTTCACCTTTACATTTTTTGAGATTCTGTTATTAAAAACCTCCATCAACACCTTCCTGATATTAAAAACCCATGTATTCTAATTAATCCCGTTAGTGTAGCCACCTAACTCGATCGTTTGAATGCTATAACTTTACTTCCACGATATGTTAAAAGTCTCAATTTTCACATAAGAACTAACGACCTAAAACCGCATTATTCTTCACATACTGTTTTTTAATGTTATAATGAACCCTTTAAAGAAAGAGTTCCTTGAAGTAGCAACTGCGAGTATTTTGCCGTTTTATACTCCAACCGTTCTATTTCAATGGAAATTTATATGAACAAGTTGAGCACTTTTCAAAATATCTAGGTGTTTTAAAGCGTTTATTCTAGTAATGTTCTTCTTATAGTTTTATTATATTTTACCGTAGCATTTGAAAATATGTTATAATTACCTCTTCTCGATTCTAATTAGCTTAAATTTTATTGGTGCGTTTTTGTTGTTCAGTATTAACATTTTATATATTATTTGTTTTTCTATTTTTCTCTCATTGTACTTAAACTACTATTCTTTCGGCATCTCACCAAACTTATAAAATGTCTTCTGTTACGCCCGGCATGGCCAAGCGTGTTAAGGCGTGCGACTCGTAATCTGAGGGTCGCGGATTCGCATCCCGGTCGCGCCAAACCTGCTCGCCCTTTCAGCCGTGGGGGCGTTATAATGTGACGATCAATCCCACTATTCGTTGGTAAAAGAGTAGCCCAAGAGTTGGCGGTGGGTGGTGATGACTAGCTGCCTTCCCTCTAGTCTTACACTGCTAAATTAGGGACAGCTAGCACAGATAGCCCTCGAGTAGCTTTGTGCGAAATTCCAAAACAAACAAACAAAAGTCTTCTGTTAAGTGAATCTACTTCGTTTCGTTTTAGAAATATTTATAATACATAATAATAAATTTTATGATTTAGCCTTCGATCATATATATTTCGTTTTTAGAAATTAATATTCTTGTTTGATATTTTTTGCAGTATCAGCCCTTTACGCCATCACCCAACCGATGTTTTCTCGTTATATGTACCTGCTAACACCTTTGACTTTGGCCCTCCTAAATCCA
Source organism: Tachypleus tridentatus (assembly GCF_004210375.1). Classification (NCBI taxonomy): domain Eukaryota; kingdom Metazoa; phylum Arthropoda; class Merostomata; order Xiphosura; family Limulidae; genus Tachypleus; species Tachypleus tridentatus. The sequence continues at coordinate 83,767,096 of NC_134830.1, forward strand.
GTCAGTTTCATTCTTATGGAAGTTGAAAAAATTCGCCAGTATAACAAACAGGAAGCTTCAGCTTCTGATGATGATAAAAAGGAGAAGTCAACACAAAGTACTCAGTCCTCAACCTTTCTTCATCATGTTAAGCATCTATTCAAACTTAGTTGGGTTGTTGCTCTTGGAATCATTAAAAATCCTGTCATCATAGCTACCGTCTTGGGTATCATCCTTAACTTTTCTTTCCAATCCCAGTTACCTGACATAATTTACGTCATTCTAAAAGTAAGCACCGCTATACAGTCTAGTGTATGACACAGATGTGCTCTGAGTATTGTTATTCTTTTCTTTTAGTTGAATCCATCGGTGTGTTAGTATACAAATATATTGCAGACACTTTCTTAGAAACATCTCTATGATGTATAATATTATCAAATTCACCTTACGATAAATATCCCAAAAATTATAGGTAACGAGATGCTATGTAGGCTAATTATTTGGAGTTTGACTTAAATCCAGTTATTAATAAGTTTATTTCAAATCTGCGTTTACGGTTATGACTGGAGTACAAAAGTCACAAACGCAAGAAAATTTACAGTTAGAATAAAGGAGTCGGAAACTGAGATTCAAAACGTAAACATCACTTGAATTCAATATATTACGAAAATCAGCTACATCAAAATAACTCAATATATCTTGAAAATCTTCACTGTTAGAATGACTAAACTCTTTATCTGAGCAAACTCATCCCACTCGCAAGTAGATCTACCATTTCCTTAGATGAATTTTGTTGGCTAATTGCTATTCTCAGAATTAAAACAAAAATTAATTCACTAATTGATAATGATTGAAGATGCTAAATACGCAGCCTAATTTGTATTTTTTCTCGTATTCTTTAGATCAAACTACCAAGAGTCTTTGATTTTGTCCTAAAATTCTATTATAGAATTCGTTTTCTGCCTGTAGTGAGGTTAACATAAACTTTTTCATAGTTATCTCTCCTATTGCATGTCGATAACATAAACAGTTGGTTCTGAATACTGCCGGAATGCATCTTTGTATATGCTTGATATATACTTGCCCCTTCCCCAGTGGTACAGCAGTAAGTCTGCAGAATTACAACGATAGAAACCAGGTTTTTGATAGTGGGCCGAGTACAGATAGCCCCATGTGTAGCTTTTTGCCTAACTACAAACTACAAATAAACGTATAGTTCCTTTTTTGGACAAATGTGGACAGCTGTTTTTTATATTGAAAGTTTTATGAAAATTATTTCTCACTCCTTGAAACATTTGAAAATAGAGTAAAATACCTCAGATGCTTAACTTTGTAATAAAATTACCATCACTAAACCTCTACGTTTCTAACTTTTATCATAATATAGAACAATGCACACAATAACCTGACTAAATGTTCATACTCCGAATTATATCTTAGACCTTAGTGATAACCATTATTTATTTTGCTATTACATAATGCCATCGTTATCTGTAATAGTTCTTTGAAATATACATGAAAAACGGCTGGTTTTGTTTAAGAAAATTTGTTTATTTAGAGGAGCGAAGGTTCACAGAGAAATAAAGAGGTAACTGACCGATAGCTGACCACATATTTGAAGGGGTTGTGTAACTGAGTGTAGAAATGTAGAGGGTGTGCTTAGATGTTTGATTATATTTATTAATATAGGTATAAATGTGTTCCTTTGTATTGGGTTATTTTGGGCTTGAGTTTCTGTATAAGTAAGTCTTCTTTAATTTTGCGTTTGTTTATGTTTGTTTCTTTATTTAGTATTTGGGTGTTTTCTATGGTGTGTTTATTTAATTTGCAGTGCTCGAAAACGTGTTAAGATGACTTTTTGTGTTCTTTCATCAACATCAATAAGTTTCTTCCACAAACCGAAGAAAACATTATACGCACACACCTAGACAAAAAGCAAATTCAACTAACAAAAGTAAATATAACCCACGAATTAAAAAATTCACGAAACCATATACTGCTGCATACAATATACTCCCGATATCAGCAGAAAAATAACCAACATTTGGCAAAAACTAGTAACAAAATATGACATTACAGTTAATACCAAATTTATTCAAAAAACCAGGCACAAAACTAAGGTCTATGTAAAAAGTACACTGACAAACACCACACCAACATTATTTATAAAATATATTGTGATAACTGCCACGACTTCTATATTGGAGAAACGAGGAGAAAAAGGAAACCAGATTCAAAGACTAAATCTAATTATTATGTATGTGGATCACAAAGTGTAAGGATAGTCTCCTTTCAATTTAATTTAACACTCTTTCTAATTTGATTTGGGGAAAAAATACGCAGTTAACTTTTCTTCTGCAGCCACGTAAAGTGATTGTACTAACTTAAAACTAAGTTCTGCTACTTCCTACAGTGAAAGCTAATTGTTGTAAATTGTAAATCGTTTAGTTCGTTTTGTAATGTCTTTACTAATTTCAAGATAACTTTTTCCTTATGTATTATACAATATGAAGTCATATTATCTGAATTTTTTAAATAAAGGATCACGTGAGTACCAACGTCAAACCATTTCTCGATTGTTACTAATTCGTCTTGTAAACGGGTTACAACTAAACACAGTGTGGAAGTGGAGCATCATCGACAATTATCCATTTATCCCCATAAAATACAACATTTTTTTCTTTAACAAATACCATACCCACCTCACTTTTCACTGCATTTATTCTTATGTTCTGTCCAGCTGCAACTCCTACCATCAATATTGCAAGGGTCCTGGTATACCTAAGAATATATATCTTACTGAGTTACGTAATTATATCCTCTAAATTATTAAACATATCTTATATATACAAACATTCCACTCATTCTAGTTATGATTCCTCAAATAATCTATAATACTAATAAACACATTTACTATACTATTCTTCGTTCCATTGTAGTCAGTGTTAACTACTTTCTAGTCACTTCGTAGTGACTGTCTCCTAATTCTATGAGCCACTTCTGAGTGAGCTGATATTGGGCCATGTGACTTCAAATTATAATCGTGGGTCATTATATCACCCTGTATCGTCACTGTTATGCTTCATATGTTGAAAGTTACTTGCACTATTAGTGTTACTTACTGAAATACTCACTGTTGTCATTACTTCATCATATAATGCAGCACCATCTTTTTCTACGTCTTATTCTTCTGTATCTGTCCTTTTATCTTCAAGAAGAAATTCAGTTATTTATCTTTTTGTATGTCCACATTTTGTTCATCTATCTTTGTTTGGGCAGTTAAACTTTCATACTGGTAAGGTTTACATATTTTACTCTCCTTGACCTATTCATTAGTTGTTTACTTTATCCATAAATTTTTGGACCTAAAAATTAACTAGAATTGTTTATTTAATGGCATTAAACGATCCTTTTGATAGTTTTGCCAAGGTTTTAGTGTTTAATTTTTAACTATTGGTATGTATAACAGCACTTTGTCTCCTGATCTCATTTCAGTAACTTGCGCCTTTTTAACTTTCGTGTTTTTCTCTATGCTTATCAACTTCGGGCAAATGTTCTTTAGCTAAATCTAATGCTAACAACATCCCTTGGATTAATTTTGCCTTTTTATCATAATCCATGGCATAATTTACTTTTCTAAGGGCTACTATTTTCTGCATATCTAACACTATATCTTTACCATATAACAGAAAGAATGGATTTTCTTGAGTGAATTCATTTTCAGAACCTCTGTAAAGGAATCTGTGTGTCCCCTATTTTCTGATCCTTTACACATTATTGAGTGATCATGTCTAGGAAAGTTTTCTTTATCATTAGTTGCTGGGTGATAAGTGGAGGTTTCATTTTCTTAACACCTAGTGATACACAAACTTCTCTCATTAACTTAGGAATGAAATTAATACTTTTGTCTGTCAGTAAATCCTGGAGTGTACTGATTGATGTCATGTCTAACTACTATATGGTTCATGAATGTTTTGGCAGTTGTTTCTGCTTTCTAATCAGCAAGCATTATTGGCTCGAAAAATCTAGACACGTATGACTAATGGAATTATATCAGCTTCATTTAATGCATGAAAACTATTTTATGTCTTCGTTGGTTTACTGTGGAAGAACAGTATTGCACCCATTAAGTGAGTAGCGCCGTGTAGATCTACTTGTGTGAGTTAATCTGCTGCAGCCTCAAAATCTTAGCAAACCATTTTATGAACTACGGGCTATGCATCATCTTTTGTTATAGTATGTACGACAGTAGTAGTTATGTCTACGTACTTGTTACTTATATCGACTTATGCTACTAATATTACATAAACTATATCCAGCCTGTGTTAGTAACCTCAAAAATCCTGTATGACTGTACTACTTGTAGGATGCCTTGTAGGATAGTCGTTCATACTAAGACTTAAATCCAGTTATCAGTAGATTTATTTATAATTCATATTTACAGTTATGAGTGAAATGATTCACTAATTCGAAAAAAGTTACAGTTAGATGAAAGAATTGACTTGGAGACTGAGATTCATGACACAAACAATGCTTGAATTCAGTATATTACGATAGCTGGCTAAACCGAAATTACTGAAGGTATATTATTAAGATTCCTGTTAAAATTACCAAACTCTTCACTCTGTTCTACTAGTAAACTCAACAACGCCCATTATATTTCATAATATAACCAATAAGTTATCAAGTGAAATATTGTCAGATATAATTTACTGTATAAATTTTTCTTAATAGTAAGTGATTTACATCTAATCCTAACTGTATTGTTCGAGTGAGAGAGAAATAGCAATTATTACCTATATGAAGCTTGAATGGAATACGTTTTTAATGCTTGTCAGAGTTGAAATCTTCATCAGTGGTATCAGTTCAGGACTACTGGTTCTATAAGTGTGGCCGGGGATCTGTCCATTATGTTCAAGCATGCACAGTGGAACAGATACTTCATGTTCAAATATGTAAAATGAAAAAGACACGCTATATTTTGCTGTGTATCTTTTAACAAACACATTGAGCTCAGCTACATGTCGTCTGACAGACATGTTATATTTAGCTGTGTAAAGTGTAACAGACGCGTTATGTTTAGCTGTGTACAGTATAATAGACATGTTAGGTTTTGATATGAAAGCTTATATAGGTAGAAAGCAGAAAAGTAGGTAAAATCTATCTTTTTTTTTTTTTTTACTGGCCTTGATAGCATGATCTATTTTTAAGTTTTACTAAATTTGTTAAACACAAATTATTAACTGCCGTATGAAACTTGTATTTACTTGTGTTATCATACAAAGTTTTAGTTGTGATTATTAAGTTAGTGATATATTTCAGTTAAATTGAACTAAATACATTATTTTTTTATCTTCTTTAACTCTTTTTCTGGATTCTTTCATTTTAGGTCTTAGCTTCTACATTTTCTGGATCAGTGCTATTTCTTCTTGGAATATCCATGGTCGGAAAATTAGTCTTACTTCGCGGTAAAAGTTTATTCCTACCTGGAATGCTTTTTATCGTAAAAATGTAAGTTAAACATATATACTATTTCTTATTATCAAGAACATAATTTAACCACTAATAAGCTTTAGTTGTTGTTTTTTTCGTGATACTTCAAACAATAATTATTTATTTTCGCTTTCACAATTATGTATTTGTGCCAATTACTCAATGGAGTTTTGGTTATTTTTGATAGCTTCAGTTTTCATTCTTCGTTTTCTATAGGATAGCGTCTCCTTTTATTAACCATGCCCTCGTTGAAGCTACCGTGGATGAAGGTAACAATTCTCAAATATTTCTTGACTTCAGTCTTCTGTATGGGGTTATTCCACCTGGCACATCTGTCCTGTTATTTGCTAATCAGTACGGTTTACCAACAGATGCGGTAAGCACTTTAATACCATATTCCTTCGGTAAAATTCAGGGGGATAGTCAATATAGGGATATATGTGCATCAACTGAGTTGTTAAATTCTTAACGCACGTCGAAACAGTAATTAACAATAATCGTTACTGAACAATAGATAAGTAGAAAGTACAATAGTACCTCTACTTCTTTGGCAGTGTATTTAAAGAGGACTGATGAATGAAGTAGAACTTATTGGTTTGTACATAAAACTAAAATAATGTACGAATACTTATGTTTGGAATTACCAAATAGAAAAATGAAAGTATTATTACCATAAAAGTGGACAGCAATCTCTAGACTGAAAAATACAGTGAAATGCAGTACTGGAAGTTACTTGCATCTTAGTATGAGATTCATCTATAAGTAGGGAAATAATTGGAAATCAATGGTAGTTGACAGAAAGAAACAGGTGTATATTCACACATCTTGAAGAGAGAGAAACATGCTACATGAGATGGAAAATAGTCTGTAGCATATATAAAGTAAAACATGCAAACACTAAGTAGTCACATAGTATATAGAGGGTAGACAAAAAGTGACCTCTCTTGAAAATGTTAATTCATTATATCTTTTATTAGATAACAGAAAAATATGTTTTTTAGAATTTAATCAACAATATCTGTTCAAATATAAACTCAAATTCTAATGTTAACACTGATACGTAAATATATAAACTTTTGTTACATGTTTTCATAAAAAGTGTTATGCACGTGCTGTGTTTTCTTAGATCTTCTTATTCCAATTAGCATTACAAAAATAATTAAACAAGTTTCAAGTTTCTTTGCAATATTCGAACGCAAAAGTGAAACTCAAAACGACACAAACCAGTTTCACAAGTTAATATTTAGTCGAAATTCCTTGAAATTTCAGTACTGCTTCACATCGACGTGGCATACTTTCAGTTAATTTGTACAGATATTCCTCAGTGATTGACTACCATCCTTCTTTGAGGATTTTAAAAAGTTCGTCTTCCGTGTTTGGCCTGCAATCTTTCGTTAATCGGTTTAACTCAGTCCCCAAAGTGATATCAGATGATTGATCTGGCCATTCCATAACATCAGTTCTTTTATTTTTAAGGTATCTTTTAATGACTCCACAATTGTGGAAGACATGTCTGTTCTATTTTTATTGCGATACTTAGATCTTACTTATTGGCTCCAGTTTTAACCGAAATGACAACTAATATTTCTTTAAAAAAAGATTACACTAGTAATGAAGGAAAGGTAAGCTTGATAACATAGTACAAGATATTCCTTTCTTTAGGTGGCTCTATGGTATATAGCAGTTGAAATATGCACATAATAAACGTAGCAGGGACACATTTCAGTTACGCGTGGAACTGTTTGATTTTTGCTCATTTTTTTATTTATTTCCTCACAGCAGATATATAGTTTTCAATAGCATAGTTTTTTATATATAAACACTAGTTTTATGAATGATTAACACTTTTTTGAAATTGATGAAGTGTAATATGTTAAAGTATACAAATATATATCTTGAATGCTAATAAATTTTACTTACAGTGAATTTACTATGACAGTTTCTGTTCAACAAGTACAAATAATGCCTCACTGAGTGCTAAAAGAGAATAATTAAAATCCACAATAACAACAAGCAACAATACCTTGTACTTTCTTGTGTGATCATGGTATATATTCTGTTTCTTTTTCTCAAAGACAACAAACTAATCAGTCAAAAACATGTTCAAAATATCTGTTTGTTCCACTGCTAAATAAGGGACTTCAGCTATACTCTCGTGTATGTTCATGGAATGTTGGATTGGATAACAGAATAGGTTTTGGTAATAAAGTTAGTGTATGATATATTGTATTAACACATAGCTCATAGAGCTTTCTTATATCATAATTTGTAACATACTATTATAGATATCCTGCACTATGGTCATATCCACCTTCCTCTCGTTTCTGATGGCTTTTTTGGTAGCGAAAACATCTTTCCTGAAGGTTAGCACTTTAATACAGTACGCTGCAGAGTTGAAGAACACGATGTTTTATGTTGGCCTTTTCACCACGCTAGCTTGTGTAAGTAAAACTCACTTTACTTCAAAAACGTTTGAATACAATGCTACTTTATAGAAGAAAAATCAGTTTTATAGCTAGTATCCAAGCGTATGTTTAAATGGCTATTTAACAGACGGGGTTGGGGTTCCATAAAATATACAGGTACTGAATTATACAAACAGGGTGTACTGGTATTTAAAAACAAAAGTATCAAACTCGTAAAAAGAACAAATTTGTCGAAAGTATCCAGTTGGTTATTTTAAGTAATTTTTATGAATTACTTTTTGATTTGTTTGTTTGTTTTGGAATTTCGCAAAAAGCTACTCGAGGGCTATCTGTGCTAGCCGTCCCTAATTTAACAGTGTAAGACTAGAGGGAAGGCAGCGAGTCATCACCACCAACCGCCAACTCTTGGGCTACTCTTTTACCAACGAATAGTGGGATTGACCGTAACATTATACGCCCCCACGGCTGGGAGGGCGAGCATGTTTAGCGCGACGCGGGCACGAACCCGCGACCCTCGGATTACGAGTCGCACGCCTTACGCGCGTGGCCATGCCAGGCCATTTACTTTTTGATTAAAAGATAATTGGATAGAAGTGTATTTCATAGTTTCAAAGCACCGAGTCGATTTTACTCATAATCTGAAAATTCATTGCTAGGAGGAAAAGAATTGGTCTCTCAGAACTAGTTCAGTCCAGAGTGGTTATAATTACAAGACATTAGACAATTGTATTGCCCCTAGAGGAAGTCTCCGGATGGGAAAGAATTAAATTAATGTTATATTGATAGATACAACATCGAACGACATTCACCGAAAACTTAGTGAAGAGTACTAAATAAACATGAGTGTTGTATAGCAAGATGATTTGGGTTGGTTGTTTTAAACATAAATCTACACAATGAACTATTTGTGCTCTATCCACTAAGGGCATTGAAACTAGAGTTTTTGTGTCGTAAGCCTGTAGACTTACTGCTGTGTCACTTTAAGGGTGTTGGCTCATTACACTTGCTGATGTTGATTTTTACTTGTAGTTGTCATTACATTTCTATTGGTCCATGGATATTTCCATTTTGTTTTAAAAAGTTTGAAAAAAAGTTCTTCATAACTCATATTTTAAGAATTTGATGGTTCTGTACTGGTTGTATCTGTAAAACTTGATATTTTGTCTTTTACACATTAATTTCACAACTGAAATATGGATAACTTATTCTTTCTTGAAAGTAGAACAAAGCAGTAATAATGTTAAAAGTCAGAAAACTGTTAAGTAAGAGGAGATAATTTTTAAACTTCCGAAACATATCAGTTCTTTAATATCAAAAATAAGAAGTGTTTCGCTACAATCACTTTGTTGAGACAAAATTTGAACTTTTCAATTTTAACTAAAAGTCATTGAACGTCGATCACTAAGCATTTCTTAGTTGTTTTGTTCACAGTTGTTTTCAATGATTTGTGGCCTATTAAATCGAAAACACACACACTAAAAGTTAATCCCTTTTTATAAAAGCAATGTATTAAGTCACATGCTGTTATGGGAACCATCTCATTCCTTGACGATTTATTGAGCCTTGTGTCCAAATTATACTAATGTCTGATACTACTATTTTCACTGTCCACAAACTTCTCCGGAGAACGTTGAAGTCATTCTTATAGCACAGATTCTTGACATCTTTTTTTGACAAATCTTTTACTGTAAAAGAACATCAACTTCCAAGACTATCGTTTAAGTAGACCAAAACAAAGAAGATTGTCGCAGTTGCATCAGGAAACTTGACAAGTGTGTATTAAAATGACTTTGTTGTGATTCCAGTTTTTTTGGTCAGCTTTTTGATGAAAATAACACTTGATATATAAACGTGACTAGAATTTTGTTTACATTTGGCTTGTGAGCTTATGTCAAGCTCAAATCCTTATTTATTATCTTGTTAGCAGTACAAAGAAATATGCATAACTTAACCACACTACATTTCTAGGATGGAGAATAACCACAAATTTCACTTCTTGGATTAAGACGTTGCTCTGGACTGAGTGGTTTTAAGGCCTCTTGCTGTAATAAAAACTCCGTGATGCAAAATTTTACAATTCATTGCAGAAAATATAATGTTATCTTTAGTAAAATGCGTTCTTTGGGTACAAAATCTCGGTTTATAAATATTCTTCTTAACAAAAAATATGTTAAAGGCCACGAATCATAAACCTATCCATGACGTCATAAGGTGCACCTTTGGCAACATGTTATTATTATATTAGCATATGTAAATCGCTTTATGAAAATTTATTAACCCTTAGTGTGCGACTAGAATGAAAATATGCGCACAATACAAATAGGTAATAAATGCCTGTGAAGACTATTCTGAAGTAAATTTGCAAATAATTGTAAGAAAAATCCTGCTTAATTCAAATTATGAAATAAGTTTAAACATATTTAATGCACTCGTGAGGTTAAAAAAATATAAACGTTTTGTTAACTCTGTTTTATTTAATATGGTGAATTACTTTCGTCTTGCCTCTTTTGTAATTTCGTTCTCTTTTATCGAGAGTAAAATATTTTGAGAGTGTAAATAAATTCTGTATAATTTTTATTTTCCATTTGCATGCGTGTGTGTGTGTGTTTTCTTATAGCAAAGCCACATCGGGCCATCTGCTGAGCCCACCGAGGAGAATCGAACCCCTGATTTTAGCGTTATAAATCCGAAGACATATCGCTTTACCGGGGGGGGGCGTTTGCGTGCAGTTTAAATTATCAGAACGATAACTCAGAGGCTAAGTTGTATTAAAATCATGCCTAAATTGAACTCTAACGAAAATCTTGAAACGTTGATAAATTATTGTGAAGCAGGATTATTGTAATGCCATTAATTAATATTGCGTTTCATCATCACACAATTAAAATTACTTTTCATTATTATGTTATGGAAAGGATAATACCTCTATTGATTTTATCAGTAATAAGTAAAACGTATTGAATGTACCATAATATGAAGGTAAAAAAATTATCTCTGTTAATGTATTAAGACTCTATTGCAGTTTTGTCTTGTTTGAATTGTTGTAGTCAAATTTCACCGATACAACGTAAAACTTTTGCTGAATTTAAGAAATAGTTATTCATGTTTCAAATCAGAATAATGTCACTTTTTAGACAAAGTAACATTTATTGGGAGAAACGTGAACTTCAGTGATATGAATACTTATTTTTCAAAATGTAATTGACAACATTTTAAGCTTTTGAGCTACTCATACCTTAACCTGTAAATATGTATAATTTAAGTACTAATCATCAAATGGTACAAAACTTTTTGGAATAATTTGCTTTCTTCACATCAGCATAAAGTACATTTACCGTTTAAGACTGCAAACCGTAATACCTGATGCACATAACAATAACAGTATTAATTCAAGAGTCTTTTTTACAAAAAAGACATATTTCTTGTTACTCCTTTGTTTCAGTAGTTTTCAATGTTTTATAACAAAACGAATTATAACTTTGTTATGTATATTATTTCACTTATAACTGTAGTTTAAAATTTTATTCTGCGTATTTCACAAATTTTAATGATCTTATGATTTGTGAGAATATGTATTTTGTCATTTCCATCAAAAGTATTATTTCAGAAACTCAAAAAATGTCTATTTTAATATTAATTGTGTAGTATTTATTTACTGTTGTTGTTTGCAGAATGAATTGTTAAATATATTCACTAATTTTATTCCTTACGTATTAGATATGGGTAGGTGTATATTTCTTATACATTAGACGATGGAAACGAATGCCTTACCCAGCAGCTATGTGTCTGGCTGTTGCTCAGGTAAGTGAGAAAATCATATAACTGTTATAGTTTGATAAAGTCGTTAATGTTCTCCTGTTTCATTAAAGTTTGTCAAAAGTGTTGACATATATGTTTTGGTTTTAAAATGTGTTTTATCTTTAGTATTTTAAATATTATTTTAGAAACATTTGCTGAGTTTGATTTATTTCTTTAAAACCACTTGTATATTATTTCACTGTAAAAAAGTATTAAGAGGTTGTTCTGCTTTTCAACTCATAGTTTCGTAGTTGATAATTTAAAATATTTATATATATATATAACCAATGTTGCAGCAGTTATGATTATGTGTTTAATATGTTTCACACTACACTCTACCGCTGTTTAAGTCGAAGAAATATTAGTGATAGACATAACAATAAGTGTATCCTGATACATGAGTATATTCGTTCTCAGCCAAGATAAGTAACTAGTTAAATGCTTTAGGACCAGCATGGCCAGGTGGTTAAGGCGCTCGACTGGCAATCTGAGGGGCGCGGGTTCGAATCGCTGTTACACCAAACATGCTCGCCCTTTCAGTCGTGTGGGCGTTATAATGTTACGGTCAATCCCACTATTCGTTGATATTATTTGAAATAATGTTTTTATGAAAGCTTATGTCATGATACGAAAAGAAACTATTGTTGTTTTATGCAAATTCTGATATATGTATCATACTGTAAGCAAAAATAAATATGTGAGCAAAAAGAACTACTGAAGTGATATAGCTACATTAGCTTGTAAAAACGAAATGTTTTGAAAATGTTCTACTACAAGTCTAAAATCAGATTAGTTTAATTCAAATCAGGTAGTCAAATATAACATGAAAAATAAGAAAGCCCTAATAATTTGATCACCAATGTTAATAGATTAAATATTATAACAGTAACCTGTATCAGTACATCTACAGGAAAATTATTATTTGTTGTTCAATTAATATCTATGTCAAAATGCTAAGATTTTATTTATTGATATGACCAAGTTAATAACATTATAATTTTTGTTTCATTTTCGCTACAGTCAGTATATAAAAAGTTATTTCTTCTAATTCAGTTTGTATCAGCTCAAATTATAGTTACTATTTGATCTATGCTATTCCAAATTGAATGACCTATCTAAAATGAAAAGATTATTTTATTTGATTGACTGACTACCAACACGGCTTTGAGGTATTAAATAAAATGGGAATAATTTTCATTTAAATGAAATTATTCTGCAAAAGTTGATAAAACTGCCTATAAATTGATAGTAAATTATTCTAGGTTTGTAGATAATAACTGCGCTCGTGTATGTTAGATATAACCGTTTTTCCGAGAATTGCGAACGCATGTTGATCCAGAATATAATATTGAGAGTTCCTTTTTAATCAACGCCAAATGAAAAATAAAACGATAATCATTTACTTCTTCATACAAGACACTGTTTAAAGACAGAGAGCGTAGTTACTAACCTAGCAGATGAAGGGTATCTGGAGGTCGAGAAACAGTTGATGTCTGGTCAGAAAGGGAAGGTCGAAACGTTGTTCTCTCTTTATCAATAAAAGTGTTAATACTCATACCACCCGTTCTGAGATACATTTTGATTTCAAGTGGGTTTCTCGTCATCAAGAATTATTCAATCCTTGCATGATTCAACTACTACGATTAAATGTTTTAAAGAAAGAAATTATGAATGATGTCTAAATGTTTTAAGATTTAATCAAATCAACCATGTTTTACATACGTGTCAAAGAGCTATTTAAGAAGAGTTTCAAAGATAATATATGGAAAATTTCTTTTCAGACATATTGTGCTACTGTACTAAAATTTATAAACACAAATACCAGTGGTTATTAATTACGACTAACTAGTTTCAGTAACACATTTACCATCATTAGTCTTCTATTACATTACGTCTTTACAAGGTTCTCTCTTCTATGTAACTTTAATCTTTTCTGACATGAAAACAAACGTATTTGCTTAAGGTAATATTATCCCATTTAAATCTTCACATAATGTGCTTTCCAAAGTCTGTTGGTTCAGGATTCTTCAGTTCAAAGTAATATTGTGCTGCAGCACAAACCTGTTTTAAGAAAATCAATTGATACTTCACAATGTTGGGGTTACTAATAAAAGTAAGATGATTGTTTGTTTTTGAATTTCGCACAAAGCTACCCGAGGGCTATCTGTGCTAGCCGTCCCTAATTTAGCAGTGTAAGACTAGAGGGAAAGCAGCTAGTCATCACCACCCACCGCCAACTCTTGGACTACTCTTTTACCAACGAATAGTGGGATTGACCGTCACATTATAACGCCCCCACGGCTGAAAGGGCGAGCATGTTTGGCGCGACGGGGATGCGAACCCGCGATCCTCAGATTACGAGTCGCACGCCTTAACACACTTGGCCATGCCGGGCCTAAAGTAAGATGAATGACTTCTATTTAATGCATGTATATATAGCTGGGCATGCTTATTTGGCTTGGCGAGTGACATCTGCACAGGTGTTTCCATGATGGTTCTTTGTCTCGGGTGTGTGTCTCTTCTCTGTTTGAGTCTGGACCGTAGCTATGGAAAATTGAGTTGAAATGTTTGGCTGCTGTCTATCATTTTTCTGAGGGGGTTAATATGTGTTAGTGATTGTGGAACCTGTAGTAGAAAGAGTCTCGTAGTGGGCACTTGTGACTTGTTGGTAATGGGACATCTTCCGTAGGAGTTAACATTGACTCCTTGGCAGTTGAAGCAACGAGTCTCCTCCCATTGTTTAAACCAGTCTGCTACCAAGTAATTCCTGTCATATCAGAAACACTTGTATTGGGGAGTACAGGTAGTCCTGATATGGCCAGTGAACATTGTTCAATCCTGTATAAATAAACTACTGTACTAACATTAAAAATCTTGAAAAAATAAGTCTATAAATCATAAACAGATGTATAAAAATTTTAATACATCACCCAAAATACAACCATATTGTATACATGTGTCAAAGAGCTACTTAAAAAGAGTTTCAAAGGTAATATGTGGCAGATCAGTCACTTGTAAAAAAAAAACAAAAAACGATGAGCTAGAAAGCTGTGGTCAATGCAGCGACTTTCCAGGATAACTTCACTCTCTGGTTCCTATCAAACTAGATAAAAATAGGCCTTATACGTGTTTTAGAATTTTGATTTGCTGTTCAGAGATTAATGTTAAAGTTTTCATAAGACGTTGATGTGTAAAAGAGTCTAGAGCAACTCATGTAAAATAACCATGAACTTTGCTTCTCTTTGTTAGACATCACTGGTCATGTTGATTGATATTTAACTTGGGTTTATTGAAAGTAGACTTTGACCAGGGCTTTAGAAACACATCATTCTCCAGGACAAAAGTACATTTGGTGCAAATCTCTTCCTGAGATAGGTGGTGAAATTTAACAAACATAATTGCTGGGAAGGGTCAGTGAAACCCAGCAGTAATATGTAACTATTAATAGGTGGCTGGTATCAATTCCATTATGATAGCTGGTGGACAGCTAGTAGATTGAGTGCTGGCTGGCTGAGGCAGATTCTTTGAAAAGCCTGGCTAGAGGCAACTTGGTAAAGAAGAATAATTTTACAGTGTTGAATTGCTGGTTGGCTAGAGATGATACTTCCTAGTGACTTAAAGTACATAAGGTTAAAATGCTGTAGAAGGTCAATATTTACTGTCGGAGTTGGACATTTCGTTCCATGTGTGTTTTAAGATTTTGATTTACTCTTCGGAAGTTAGTGGTAAGATCGTCAATTGAATAATTTATGTTCAAATCCTGACTTTTATAGAGAAGATTTACTCAGAAAGCCATGCGCGTCTTTACTAATAATACTAATAGAATAGTAGGTTGATATAAGTTAATATCTTATTGATTGGTCTAAATGGAATAATGTAACTCGAGTGATACAAATAACTTTTTAATACACATGTGACAATTAACCTAAACAGGTTCACCACCGCCAATGAAATTATTCAATAACAATGAAAAACACAAGTAAATAATGTACTAAATGACAGTGTAACTGCTCATTGTATCTATGGCATAAAAATAAAATAGGGCATTTGTGGGTTAAATGCCACAATGTCCATATACTGTTAGATCAGTCCCTTATGAAAGAAAATGATGAATGAGAAATTTATGGTCAATCTAGAGCCTTTTCAGGATAACTTTCACTCTCCAGTTCCTATCAAACTAGATAACTAGTTAGCAAAAATAGGCCTATTCTGGAAAAGTTAGTTTTGATGTTGCTCGCCAAAAATTGTTTGGCAACTGGCATAAAGCCTTGCCTCGAATACAGGCTTAAACTCTGACTATGGAATAGGCTAGGTTACAGTCTGATTTTTGCTACAGTGTCAACAGGCTCATTTGTACTAATTTTAACTTTCTTCTAATATTAACATGACTAGAAATTTAGAAAACCTGCGTAGAAATGAATGGTAACAAGAAATGGGCTAATTGTTTCTGAATGTCTAAGAAAACTAGATGGGAATTAACGTTAAATGATTTCAGACCCTTCAGAGAGCTCCGCAAATTATTATACTGACTTTATTAAATATTATATGGTCCAAACCAAGTCATATGGCTTATAAATCAGCATCGGATACAACATTTGTAGAGGGAATCCTGTGAGCAACTACAAAACTACAGCAAACCATGACTGAATCTTCAGAGTCATTTGATTTTGAACCATCTGTAAAAATGTAAACAAAAACATAAGTCAAACGAAGTTCATTGAAGTGTATGCACTTCAAACATATCAATGCTATTCAAATAATTCAAATAATGACCACAACTGGTAGTGGTAAGAAGCTACGACATTAGATAATGCCATATCATCCAATGCCAAACTAATTTCAGTTAACATATACCAAAGACAGGAATAGCAATCCACCTTTTTACAAAAAAACAAAAACAAAAAACACAGTCTCCCAAGAAATAAAAATACATTGCCAGATGGTACGTTGTATTAGAGATAAAAGATTTGTAGTATAATGCAAATACGTTACACGTTCTGAGGTGAAATGGATGCTCATGGTACTCTGTGTACAAACCTTGGACTGAAGAATTGAACTAAGCTTATTTGAAGAGCCAAAGCCAGTGCTGAAGCACAGCGTTTAACATTTCCTAGCGAAAGCATAGACCAGAGAACTATAATCCAGCTTGTCTCAAATGAGGGTGTGATGGAGTTTGAACATAAAATACCATTTGCTATACATTATGAATGTACTTTCAATTTATTTCCTTGCAGCTGTGCCATGTTTTTAAGTTTTGTTATTTCAACAAACTATGCCGTGATTAAGTAAAAAACTATTGCTTTTTTTGTTTAATGGTAGCTATAACATAACAGTTACTTGAAACTAATGAAATTCACATGATATATTTCGAGCATAGAGGTAAAATAGGATTATTTAGAGAAGCAACCATATTAAACTGTTTATTGGATTTATTTTAGCACTTGGATAAATACTCTGTGGTTTGTGTTAAATTGCCGATTTTGTGTGTTTTTTGAAAATGCGTTCATTTACTGACATAATGAGTATTTTACTGAACATTTATGATATACTTTAATTAATATATTTACAAATGCAAACACAGCTGTAATGAAAACAAATCTCCAAATTTCTGACTTACAGGAATGTTACGGAAGAATAGCCACACGATTAGGCTTAACTATTTTATATTTTACTGATTTAGGGGCGAGAGTAATTAAATGATAATGGTTATAAAATGTAGGAATAATAGTATTTTAAGCGAGCTTGATAACTAAATGGAAGAAATATTTCACAACTGATCTGTGTAGATTATCCTGAACTATAGGAAGTTGAAAGTTGTATTAAGAATCTCCATTGGAATATTCAGAATTTATGACAAAGCGTTTCAACTGACATTAGAACTTTATTCAATATGTGATTACACGATGAGTGTCTTACTAAAAAAAGTATTTCTAGGTAATAATAACTAGCTAAAACGGAAGCACAATAAAAAAGACTCCATAGGAGTAGGGTATAAAAACTGTTGCTTAGACAAATTCATTTATTAGAGCTTATTCGTAAAGTGAAGTATTGTATGATACCAAATATAACATGATAAATATTATATTGCACCACATTATGTAGTATGTTGTTCATGATGTGAAAATCAGTGACTGTCAGTTCATAGAAATATATTAAAAGTACAATGGGAATCATTGTCTGTAATTGAACCGTATACTAGATGTTAATTAATACATTATTTTTATATGTTAAGCTATAAAAATAAATAAGTAATTTTAGTAAATATCCATTGTAAACAAAATAGAAAAAATACTTCACTATTAAGCTATCTAAAAGCAATTAGATAACACTGATTAGCTGGATAAAGGGTTTCGAAAAAGCTTTAGAGAGATCTGACTTTTAAGACACATAAAAACATTAGCAATTTCATTAAAACAAACATTTTTCAAGCCTAGCATAGCTGACGTATAAATAAAATCTTGAATTAATAAGTCAGTGCATC
Organism: Tachypleus tridentatus; assembly: GCF_004210375.1. Taxonomy (NCBI): domain Eukaryota; kingdom Metazoa; phylum Arthropoda; class Merostomata; order Xiphosura; family Limulidae; genus Tachypleus; species Tachypleus tridentatus. The sequence goes on from NC_134830.1 coordinate 83,785,273, forward strand.
TCGAAATTAGCATTATGTGTGTAAGAGTTATAAAGTATCTTGTAAAATGCAATCGTGATGAATATGTGACAAATGGTAATTTAATCAGGGCTTCGAAGAGAGTGTACGAGGGTCTTACTAAGTGCCTCATACTGTATGAAATACGTCAAACCCAATCTAACTGGCTAAAAGAGTAAAATAGAGTCTCAATAAAAAATACTCCATGAGAATAGGATGTAAAAGTGTTACTTAGACTAATTCATTTATTAGCTTTACTCCACCTGAGTTATCTTGAAGTTGTTTTTCAATATTATAATAATAGGTGAATACACAATACTGTGTAAAATAATTTACGATAGGCTTAAATAAACACTAAAGAAACAATATCAACGTTTCTGTGTTGATGCTGAAGTTTGATTAGTATACTGGAACAAAATTGCAAAACTTCTGACGATTTTATTGCATTTGTGTTGAATATATTTTTGTTCATTTCAGTGTTTAATATATTTTGTATATTGAATGAATTATTTCTGTGTTTCTTACTCTCGTGTAAACTTACTTGAGTTATCTGAAAATATAGTGATACCTGATATTTAAATACATCCTATTTGTAATGGTGATTAAAACATTACCTATTCCTGTTTCTTGGGTAATAATAACGATAATAAACTTCTCATTGTAATACCTGTTATTACACCTTCTTACTTTTATTGACTGACACAATGAAACATTAAGCTGTATTTTCGTTGTTTTTTGTTTTTTTTTGCAGGCTATTCTTGCTTTTGGCATTCTTCTGTGGTCGTTAGTGAACGAAGAAACAAAATGGATAATGTATATAAACTGGTTTCTAGTTACTAACGGTCAGTTTTCAAGTCGGCTCTGGACAGTTATTCTAGCATTTGTTTTAGTCCTTGTCGCTCAGCACAAAAGTGACCAAGCATTCAAGTTTCTCCGATCCATGCTTGTAGTTGGCTTTGGGCAAGTGCTTTCAGTCTCTTATAGTTAACTATTTATTTCGTACTTGATTAAGATTTTCTTATTTTACTTTTACATAAGTTTTAGTCAACTGTTAACAGCTGCAATGATTAGAAACTCTTGAATCACATCTATAAGACAGCAGTTTTAAGTGCTAGTTTTCTAGGAGACTGTTTCTTTTGTTTTTTACTCTAGCTTTGAACCTAAACAAAAGCTGCAGGTACTTTCTATTCGTTGTAACTGTAGTTTTTTGTGCATGTTGTCAGAAATTAACTGGGGAAAGAATGTAATGGAAATTAAAAACATTAACCCTAAGTGGCATTACTATGAAAATTAAATAATCATAAATTGTAGTGGTTGACAACAATTATCTCTATTTCATTTTGATCTTTGTTCAATTAGCATGTTAATTAATTCATGAAAATTGATTAGTATAGCCGAGATCAGTTTTATCATGGAAATATTTTTATTCTTTTCATCTCTCTCTAATGCTATCAAGAAAAAAAAAAGCTTGAAATTCGTTATTAATGGAGTTTTATCACATTTCAGTATGTATATCTGTAATCCGTCTCATGTTTGTGTGTATGTGCGTGTTTTCTTATGACAAGCCACATCAGGCTATCTCCTGAATCCGCCAAATGGAATCGAACCGCTGGTTTTAGCGTTGTAAAATCCGAAGACTTACCGCTGTACTAGCGGGGTACTCTCATAATTTTAAACATCTTGTTCATTACAGATGGCCAGGCATGGACAAGCTAGGGCGCTCGACTCACAATCTAAGGATCGCGGATTTGAATCCCCGTCACATCAAACATGCTCGCCCTTTAAGCCTTGGCGGCGTTATAATGTGATGATCAATCTCACTATTAGTTGTTGAAAGAGTAGCCTAAGAATTGGCGGTGGGTGTTGATGACTAACTGCCTTTGCTCTTGTCTTACACTAATAAATTAGGAACGACAACACAGATATCCCTAGTGTAGCTTTATGCGAAATGCAAAAACGGAAACAGAACAAACAAATATTTACTTAAGCCTTTCGGTCGTTAAGATACAGTTTCTGTAACGTGGATGGACAAATGAAGTGTTTCTTTATTTTTATATTCAAGTTATTAAAACATATTACAAAATTGTTGATTTTATTTAGTTTTGTATTGTATTCTTGCTAACTTCATCCACGTCACACAATACCACTCCACTTATATGTTTATAAATTCTTAAACTTGCATCTCAGATCGTTTCATGCCATGGTCAGAAAACTGGAGTGACATAAAGTTTTGCTCGACCAATCAAAGATCATATATTAATACTATAAAGGCATTAAGTTTGAAATGTAACGAACACATTTTCGAATCGTATATAATTTGAAAATTTCTTACTCGATCTTTACGAATTTCCTAATTCCACAAACTAAGTATTGTTTTTATCTTTCGAAAAACTGGTGCCACGTTTTTCTCACCAGTCGGCCCAAAATGACCAGTTGTTAACTCGCAACCTGAGGGTGAGGGTTTAAATCTCCGTCTCACCAAACATGCTCGCCCTTATTGCCGTAGTGTGACGGCCAATCTCCCTCTTCGTGCTCCCGATAATACAGCGGTATGTCTCCGGATTTACAACGCTAAAATCAGGGGTTCGATTCTCCTCGGTGGGCTGAGCAGATAGCCCGATGGCCCGGCATGGCCAAACGCGTTAAGGCGTGCGACTCGTAATCTGAGGGTCGCGGGTTCGCATCCCCGTCGCGCCAAACATGCTCGCCCTTTCAGGCGTGGGGGCGTTATAATGTGACGGTCAATCCCACTATTCGTTGGTAAAAGAGTAGCCCAAGAGTTGGCGGTAAGTGGTGATGACTAGCTGCCTTCCCTCTAGTCTTACACTGCTAAATTAGGGACGGGTAGCACAGATAGCCCTCGAGTAGCTTTGTGCGAAATTCAAAAACCAAAAAAAACCCTCTTCGTTGTTAGAAAAGTTGGTGGTGATAACTAACTGCCTTGCCTCTTGTTTTTCCCTGATAAATGAGGGAGTGCTGGAGCTGAAAGGGTGAACATATTTGATGGGACAGAGATTCGAACCCACGACCTTCATAGTGGAAGTCGAGCGACCCTAATCACCTGACCATGGCGGACCGCTTAGTAGATAGGCTTATTTCGTGTTTTTATTGCTGTCATTAGCATCGCTCTCAACATTCGTAAACCGGTCAATTGCCCATATAAGGTGATTTTTTCCTTTATTAAAAATAATATTCCAGATCAAGCCACAACGTTAATGATCTTCAGTGACTATTTGCTTATTAAATATATACCCTCTTTAAGGTTGATCCTAAAGATGAAGAAATTGATAGGACAACGAGTATTATATAACCTATTCCTACAGATCAACTGAAATTTGCTTCAGCAGAATGAAGTTGTCACCAAACGATTATACACTAAGTAAATTACAATATGATACTGTTACCCAGCCAAATCAAGTAGATTTAGGCCACGTGTGTGAACACTGTATCAGAGAGTAACTGTAAGGCAATAGCGAATGAACATATTGATCTGATCTAACAACTTCTGCTTCCTTTAAAGCCAAAACAAAGTCAAGAACTATCGCTTTATCCCATTACCTGTGACTTAATTGTAGTTGTGTTTAGAGCTGTTAGAAATGAAAACGAATATAACAATGTAATAAATCTCTGCACTACAATCTTAAGTAAGGTTTGGATGATGTTAGTCCAAAACAAGATTGGGTAGAAATTCCTTAACCTTATTAATAAATAATGCTTAATATTCTTTGAGGTGTAACTAAAACTTAAGGGACCCTCGTATATAACCTTTTTGCTTACTGACATATTCTGTCTATGAGCTTAAAATCAGCTATTCTACAGTTGAGATATTTTTTCCTATGTAGCCTGTTATTATTTTATGGATAACACAATTTAACGTCCGTATTTCTAATATTCTTTATCCAACCTAATAAAAATAATCACATCTACACAGTAATTCAACATATTGATAAGTAACTTAACATTTATAGAGTTATTATTCTCAACAGAATTTTATTAAAGTAATGTCCAATAGTTAAAATATTGGTTTGGTTTAGCAGTGTAAGACTAAAGGAAGGGCAGCTAGTCATCACACTCACCGCCAAATTGGGCTACTCTTTTACCAACGTAGTGGGATTGACCGTCACATTATAACAACCCCACGACTGAAAGAGCAAGCATATTTTGTGTGACGAGGTTACAAATCCGAGACCCTCAGATTAAGAGTCGAGTGTCTTAACCACCTGGCCATGCCGGGCCTGTTAAAATATTACTAGTTAAATATATGTAAATATTAATGGTAAACATCACTTTGCATGGCTAAATGTGACAAAAATCATATTTTGCAGTAAATATTTAACGTCAAGTGATTCTAATTTATTTGTTAAGGTTGAGTATAATTGTGTTTTAGACATGCCAAGCTATTACAACAGAATACATTAATTCGAGTATTACAATGTAAAACACTTAGTGTTGTAAGAAGAGAGAACTTGTTTATCAGTTTTGCATTTGCTAAAACATTAAACAGAACTACTTGTAAGTTTGTTTTAGTTTTGAAACAAGGAAAGTGTAGTATGATATCTACCTCACCTGTTGTTTACCACATATCACTGCAAATGAAACTTTTCTTTCAATGTAATTTATCAACTACGCTACTCATCTAACAGCGCAAATTCAATGCTACTTGTAATTTATACGAATAACAAATAATCCAAGGTAAAAAATAATATTTCATGCCTCTGATATAACGTTCATAATCAATTCCCAATGAAAATTGAAATAAAAGTAAGTGTAGTCAGCAGTTGAAGCATGAAGCATTTCCAAATACCACTGCTTGTGATGTAATTCTTAAACAAGAATGGCTAACAACAACATGTACAGTTGTGTTATAATTTGAGAACCTACAAGTAATTAAGCTTAAGAGTAAAAACTGAACTAAAGAAAAAAAAATGAGTCAAATTATATACACATGTTTACATATAACAAGAAGTATTCACAAATACAAATGTGATATATCATCTACAATGAAACTGTTGGTGAACAGAGCATGGGAAATGTTTCGATTGAATAGAAGTTAAGGTAAAAGGTAAATATGACGTTCGAAATTAAGAAAACTAAATGCACGTAAAAACTCGACATTTGTTTTAGCAATTCACAGGCATTTAACAGCATGCATTAATCTTTAATAGGTAGTTTTGGTAGAGTATCCATCTTCAGCTGACTGTGAAATGAAAGGCTTCTGCCTGTTAAAGAAACACTTGTAAAAACTATATATGTATGACATACAATCTACTTGTACAGCTCGAATGTTAAAGAGAAACGTTTCATAAAGTCTTCCACCTTTCGGTTTCATATACATAAATCGTTTTTCTGGTTAACTAGCATTGGTTTATTTCTGTTATTTTCTCTTTGGCAATACAAAATTGTTGATTTGAATAGAATATGTGGAAATAGGTACAATGTTGTTGGATCAATAAACACTGTCAAAATAATATTATGCTTGAAGTATTTTCATTGAAATTTAATTTATCTAAGAAAACCAATACCTAAAATGTTGTCATCTTAACAGCATATATTAAAATAACAGTATTTCTTGTTTTTCATATTATAGCATTGCTCTTATTTTTATGTACTATGTTACTAATAATAATTCATGTAAATTAATTAATACTAAAAGGCACTGAATATAATAAACTTCTTTCAAATCTTGCAGGATCCCACTTGTGGTGGTAGTTTGTTTAATAATAGAAATAATCCTCAACAATAGGAGTACTTATGACCATTCCTTACCACTATTTTTGTATGGAGGCACTGAGGTAATACAAGTTTTAAGCTATGTTCTTTCATAACTTAGCTTGATCTATGGAAAACACGATAATCAGTATTTTTATGGTTTTAAGATGTATAATGAGAATGATTGAAATAACTTTAATAAATGATAACTATCGCACTACACAAAGCAAAGAATCAACCGAAAAAGGTTAAGATGATTTCATATAAAATATTCGACTTAGGTACACAAGTTATTATAGTATATCGATACAAAAACTACAATAAAATCATGTTAAGTCATGTTTTTAATGTTAACATCTTAGTTTAAATATTTAAAGACTGAACTAGAATCTGATTTTATAATAATATAAATTAAATAACCTATGGCAACAAACATTTTGCGTTTTACAAGGGCCACTTTTGTCTAACACATATTACTGTGGTCAATTTTTCATGAATAAAATTTAAGCAAATCTTTCAGTACACTCCTGTTGCTTTATGAATAGATAGAGTGTATTCTTACAATATTCTAGGTGTTAATAATTTCATGCTCACAACTCATTTTCTTTTATTTAACTTCTGTTATTAGTTATAATAAAATGCTTTTTACAATATTGTCATTTCTTTTTATTTTCAAAGTAAGAAAGTTATGTAAATCTTTTGAAGTTACTCTTCTGATGTGTTTTTTTTTTAATTCCTGCACATTGTTTTCTATTTTCAACACGAAGGTCATCTTAAATGTGGTTGTACTGACGATCTGCTTCTTAACTACTATAGCTTTAGTAGTTCTGTACCACCGAAAATTACAGATGAGCAAAAACGAGGACGTGCATTCTAGAGGTATGTCTTACAACTACATAATGATCTATCTTTCAAAGATGCTAGTGAATGGTTTTGTGTTTGTATGTCTTTTATTTTACCGTCTAGCGCTATAAAGATGGATAATTTCCAATTTACTGCTTATGTTGTTCAGTTATATGCACGGTCTTCTACTTGCCCCACGCGGCAAGTCTACAGCTTTACAACGCTAAAACCAGGGGTTCGATTTCCCTCGGTGGGCTCAGCAGATAGCCAGATGTGGCTTTTTTATAAAAAAAAATACACACACATCGGTCTTCTAGTTTTTATATTTCTACGCTATTAAATGTGTAACGGTCTAAGATGAACACCGCGCTACAATCATGGCTCAAAAAATGTATTAATAATAATCACACATGGATATAAATTCAAAACTTACCAAAAAAAATTAAATAAAGTTGTGTCTAGCCATGACTCGCACCATTATTAATAAACAATTTATCATAAATATTAACAAATCAACAATAATATATATAGCAATATCATACAATAACACCCACATTGTCTCTTAGTGAAGCTTCTGAGAGCAGGATATTTCTTCACAGAGTAGGTCACGAAAGTACATTCTCATATGATAATACATTTACATACTATTCTACTATATTAATAGTAATTGTTATGTATTTTTGTGTACAATCAATCAACTTTTTTTTTAAAACCCTATTTCAGTCTAAGGTGCCTAATAATTATATTACTTTTGTTTTCGGTTATCTCTTAGCTTCAGTTCGGGTTTCTTTTACACTTGCTACACAGGTTATAGTCTTGATTTAAATAAAATAATCAGGGAAATTTATCGTTTTTAATAAGTTTAATTTCGCATGTTTTTCCTTCTTTATAAACTTTCACTAAAATAATAGTTCTAAAGTAAACTTTTGGTCTCATTACTTAAGCTGGAACGTTGAGTATGTTCTACAAGTTTGAGTTTGGAAATTCTGTATTATTTATTAAACATTCATTAAAATAACTGTTTATGAAGTTTTGTAAATGAAACAAAGTGGAAAGTTGATAATTCTCTGCAACTTCACTCAGGAATTTCTCTGTTATTATTTAAACTTTTACTTAAAGAACAAAATCAAAATCAGTTGTTGGTTGAAATATTGAATAATGTGGAGCGAAAATGTTCAATATATCTTAAGTATAAGTTTAAAACTTCTGGCTTGTTTATTGAATGAAATAGAAAAGACCAGTTTCAAATTAATTTTTGGTATTTATGTAAATAATCTTTTTAAACATTATAGGCCATTTTTGTTCATATAAACTACTCATAATTTCTATCTACCTATTTCATAACGTTTATATTTAAGTTATATTGATTCTGTTTGTTTGTTCATAACGTTTATATTTAAGTTATATTGATTCTGTTTGTTTGTTCATAACGTATTATATATATTCATATTTCATACATAGACAATCTACAACATGAAACTGACAAAAATCCAATAAAAAAAGAAAATGAGAGTGTTTACAAAATACAGTTGAAAATACATTCAAGGTTAGTACTCTGTGAGTTCTAATCGCTTCTACTAAGTCATTAATTATAATTTTGAGTTTTGAGAATGAACAATTACTTTTTATATCAATGATAATCGCTGGTTTTCTACAGTTTGATTGTAGGTACAAATTGTGAACGTGGTTACGCAATGATTTCAAGCTAGAATTGGTTTGGTTTGTTTTGAATTTTGCGCAAAGCTATACGAGAGATATCTGTGCTAGCCGTCCCTAATTTAGCAGTGTAAAACTAGAGGGAAGGTAGCTAGTCATCACCACCCACAGCAACTCTTGGGATTCTCTTTTACCAACGAATAGTGGGATTGACTGTAACATCATAACGCCCCCGCAGCTGAAAGGGCGAGCATGTTTGGTGCGACTGGGATTCGAACCAGCGACCTTCGGATAACGAGTTGAATACCTTAATTTTAGTGACTATGCCAGGCCACTGAAGTCAGAAAACTTGTAGCATTTTTTGTAGCTTAAAAGCATTGTTAAGCAGCTTTAACTTCTTCAGTTCACAAGAAGGCTATTGATTAACGCCGCTACTGAAGTTTATAAAACCTTTCTTTAAGATTTTTAAATAAGAGAACACGTTAGCATAAAATATTCTTATGTGAAATTGAGGTGCATTGGTTTTAAGTAGAATCAGTGAATCAAGAATTAAATATGGAACCTACAAAAATGCACCACAAATACATATATAAAGCTATCGTGGATAATGCAGGTCAACTTTTATTTGATTTCCAAATCCTTTTATATTGTCGAGATAAAATCATTTATAAATAATGATCTTAGTTAGCCTTACAAAGATGTGGATGCTCTCTCCTTCCCCACGTGATGGAAATATGAAACATATCTGTTCATTTTTGTTTAAAACTCCATACCAAGAAAAACTGATGACTACATTTTCCGGTTATATCACTTCTCATTAGACTAGATAAGTCGTTGATAATAAATATTATTCAAATAAGTTGTGTGTGTCTTTAAATATACGAAATACATGAAATAAATTTTAAAACAGATTGAGGATTCTAGAAAAAGACAGTTGTACATTTTATTGTTATTTTATGTATGCTTACCTGGTCCGGCGTGGCCAGGTGGTTAAGGCACTCGAGTGGTTATCCGACAGTTGCGGGTTCGCACACCAAACAAGCTGGCCTCTTCAGCCATGTGAGAGTTATAATGATACAGTCAATCCCACTATTTTTTGGTAAAAGGATAGCCTAAGAGTGGGTGGTGATGGCGAGTTGTCTTCCCTGCCTAGTCTTACACTGCTAAATTAGGGAAGGCTAGTACAGAGAGTCTTCGTGTAGCTTTGCGCGAAATTCAAAACAAACAAACCTATGCTTACCATTGTTTCACCCGTTTCAGGTGGTGTTTTATTTTAATGTTGTTATTTATTTATTTGTTACTGGATTCCGATTCATTTCGTAAACTGTTGCAAATAAGCTCATATATTTTTCTTCTATTGTGTTATATGGGAATGATTTAGGATGGTCATTAATTTAGTAAGATTTTAACTGTTTCAGGACTTCTTTTTTGTACCTGAAACATCTTATAGATATTACTTTGAAATAAAGATACCTTAACAAAAAGAGAAATTACAGAGATAATATTACCTTAGAAAGCAAGTATATACCATGGTATTTTTGTCATGATCAATTAAAAATATCTTAATCTGTCTTATATTTGTAGTTTTTTAGGAAAGTCCTTGCAAAATATTGTCTTATTAAATTTTCTTTATATATTTCTTCTTTCATTATTATTATTAATTTTTGAAATACGTATCGAAATTAGTCTAAGCTGTGTTGTATTATCAACAGTCGTAGACCTTCTTTGGTGGTGAGACGTACTGAGACGTCTATTAGTCTGAAAGACCTTCTTTCTGTGGCGGAAGGATCAGATCTTGACTTCACAGACCTTGGAGATGGATTTGATGGCGAACTGGGTGAAATTCCGAGGACATTTCAGGAACTTCGTTACGAAATACTATTGATTGTTCTTTGTGTCTCCATGGCAATAGTATGTTCATTTTCCAGCATGTTACTTATATCCAGTTATAATTTTATTAATATTTATTTTCAAAGTTAAATTAGTTTTTGAAGTAAAGTCTCTTTTGCAGCTATGTAAAGGGCACAGTTATATACAGTCATTGATTCCATGAGGTTATGTGACAATGTTCTTGTCATTCCCACAGCATAAGCAGTAATCCAAAGAAACTTTAAGTTCTCGATCGAAAAAACACTGACAAAATTACAGTTTAATAGCTCATCGATAAAACTGAAAAATTCAATATTTCCTGGATATACGGACACCTCTTTTTCATCGTCTACACCAAAGAAAAATCACTCTGCGTTGAAACTTTTTCGTATATTATCTAGTTAAATTCAGGGTTTTTATTCTTTAATATTTTAAACACATTCTATTCAGTATCATAGGTTTTGCAAGGTTTCATATTTCAGTGTATATTGCGATAGTTTGAAATTATAATCTAACTAAAACATACTCCAATAATCTGGTGATGAATCATTACTTAACCCAAATGATAGAGTAAGAGATTTTAGGATTTATTTTGATACACAGAATTTTATCGTATATTTTTTCCTTGCCATTTGAAGAGAACAAGAGTAGAATTAGTCGCTTATAGAAGGCATTATTTACGGATATCTAATTAGAAAGAAAACAAAAAACAATTATGACAATAATAGAGAACATATTACCTGATCAGACGTTTTGAAATTTTTACATTCCATTGACATTGGTCTGAAAAATAGCTTATAAAGAAAATACAGTACGTATAATATACTGGAAGATATGTGAAATACAATATACTGAAAGACATGGAATACAGATTCACTATAAATAACAAAAATAAAATGGGTTGAAGACAGCTTAGTTTTGTTCATTGGTTATTAGCAAACTTGCCTTTATTTGTACTATCTGAGTTTGAAATTTAAAATCATTTAATAAAATGCATATTCTGAGTTGGCGTATTTATTTTGGAAGTATATGTAGCCTTACAGTTACCATAATTAAGGACTAGGCATGGCCAGGTGGGTTAAAGCGTGCGACTTCCCATCGCGCCAAACTTGCCCGCCCTTTCTGAAGTTTCAAATATCCCTATTTCCTCTCTTTTTAAATTAATAATTTCTAATAATCATGTTAACTGTAGGGTTTCAAAAACAAACATTTTACTTTGTTGTTAGTCAATTTAACTAAAAATAAATGTAAAAATGATAGTACACTTGTATATTGTATTGTTACAAAATGTTTGGGAAAACTGTATTTTCAACATATTTCAGTCTTTGTTTCGTGTATGGTAACCATTCAGACTTGATCGCTTTATAGATTGTTTTAAATATATGTATATATATATATATTATATAGAGTTTGGTGGTTAACATCTGGAAGATGCGCTCAGTAGAACCATCTGGCTCTAGAATGGGGATGGAATTTGTTGAAGCAGTCATGAACTGTGGTCAGGTGAGTAAAATAAAATTTAAGAAAATTTTAGTAAATTTGATATATTTATTGAAGGTTATGTAATTATGATGACCTAAGGTTAGAAAATTAAAAGATCAATAATCATACTCATGGGCATTAGCTACTTGTTGTAAAGAGTTTGGTTTTTATTTTGAATTTCACGCAAAGCTATACGAGGGCTATCTGCACTAGCCGTCCCTAATTTAGCAGTGTAAGACTAGAGGGAAGCATAGTGGGATTGACCGTAATATTATATCGCCCCCATGGCTGAAAGGACAAGCATGCTTGGTGTGACGGGATTCAAACCCACGAATTACGAGTCGAGTGCCTTAACAACCTGCCCATGCCGGTCCTGTTGTAAACAAAAGTCCGCTGTATATTCTAAATAAAAGTCCAAAGACGCAGCTTTCTTGAGTTGATTATTTTATTTTTTACTTTATAACAGCAATTCGACCACCAGAGATAAACCGTTGTCTACTGTATAAAATATTAGAAAGTCGTGCAAGTAATCCAGTTTTTAAAACTTATATGGTAATACCTGTGTTTTTTATTTAAATTAGGTTCTGGTTCATGAAAAATTAACGCTTCTTTTATTTTACTTCTATTAATGACATTTTCATTACATTATACTTTAAAGTTGCTGATATTGATTGAATGTTTATTTATTTTGTTCTTAAATGTGCGATCGGAGATTGTCATATTCTTTCATTCTAATATTTATGTTGCGTCCTGTTTTCTAGATATAAGTGCTATCGCATTGACATTTGTCGATATTTTCGTCGTTTGAGCTGTCAGAATAAGCCTTCATTGGACAGAGTGTGATTTTAGCGTTCAGTGCTTCAATAAAAATAAGTTTACTATTTAAATTGGTTGTTTGTTGTTGTTTTTTATTTGTTTGTAGTTTTTTCCAAATGGTTTTGACGATTTGGGTTATATAGCAATAGTATGGTTAGAGAGATACATATAAGTGTATTTGATTTGTTGAATTTTGTTTTATTCTTAGAGTTTATGATGTTTTCTTTTTCCTTTGTTATTGAATTTATATTTATATTTGGATAAGGTTCTAGTGACAACCTGTTTAAGAAAGTGTTTTGTTAATAAATGTATCAAACATTGATTCTAATTCATGTTGCAGATTATTGCTATTACGTGTGTTAAATACTGTGTTGTAAATACATAATGATGTGCCCATTTTTTGTTCGAATTCAAAATATTTCTTGTTCCATGACATCAATTTTTGTCGTATTACGAACTTTTTTTTCATTATACAATCGCCTATGCTATTACCAACAAATATCATACGACATCATTCATCTGCAGTATTTCCAACGGATCATCGTCTATTATGTGATATTAATTTCATGTTATTATAATCACAACGTCTCTGGATAAGTTTTGTTATGCGTATAGCTCGTCTGTATAGTCACCCCACACACACAGTGGCAACTCGGTATGTCTGCAGACTTACAACGCTGTAAATACGGTTTCGATACCCGTGGTGGACAAATTGTTTAGCTTTGTGCTTAATTTTAAGCAAACAAATCATCTACATAAGATTTACGTACTAAATAGAGACGCATTTTTTTAGCTCTATGTTTGCTGACTTGGTTTTTTTTTATTTTGTGCAACGCTATACTAGAACTCTCTGCGCTAGCCGTACCTAATTTAGAAGTGTAAGGCTAAATGGAAAACAGCTAGTCATAACCACCTATTGCTAACTGTGTGGTTACTCTTTTACCAATGAATAGTGGGATTATAACGCCCCTGCGGATGAAAGGACGAGCATGTTTGGTGTAAGGAAGATTCGAACCCGCGACCCTTACATTACGAGTCGAGAGCCCTAACCACCTGGCCATGTCGGGCCTCCAGCTTTATGAAAAGCTCTTTCTCTGTAAGGCTAATTCTGTAGCAAAGTTAATATATTATATAATTGTAATTTTAGTTGAGGATGGCATGTTACTTTGATGAGTGGACATCGAGAACAAGCATTAGATAATGCTATATTTGATCTTATAACTAAATATTACACATGATGATCTGCCGAAATTATTGGATAAATCTATGCAGACCATTCTTTGCTGTGCCTTTGAAATTCAACAGATAAACCTGTTTCACCGCTGCAAAGCGTAGTCAAACTACGTGTTCCTTGCAAGCCCTTTTACCAAATTAAGTTAGTTCAACTAGTTATTGCCTTTATGTAAGTTTATGATTCTATCTCATTTTTTATTTTGACGTAAGCTTCAGACTTCGACTGTCACGTATTACGTTTTGTTGCTGTGGCATGTGTGTTCTTACTGACATCATCCTGATTGTAAGTATCTTCAGTTTTACTGCACATTTTAGCCGTTTCTCTTAACTAATGGATGAGTCGCTAAGAGCTCAGTCAGATATGTCATTCTTTTCAAGCAAGTTGTCGTTGTCATGTTTTTTTAAACTCATTTTATTGGTCTCCTAATATTGCTATTTGAAATTTGTTGGTCCAGTCGTAGCAATGAAGAATTCTGGATTGTCAAGCACCGAACGTCTTAAAGTTGTTATTGATTCTCCTCCATGTCGTTTAATTTTGGCTGACTGAAGGTATTGGTGATCAGGTTAACAGTTACAAGAAACAGCGAAATTATGCAGAGAGAACTCCATATCTTGACATGATCTGTCTCTTTGATTAACCACAGAGCAGTGTGTCTCTCATATTTTTCCTCATTAAAAGCTGTACTCTATCAAGAAAGCAGAAAAAAATGGAATTTTATATTAAAATAAATAGACCAGAGCCCTTTGGGCTTACTAAATCCTGTTCACATAACTGAAATTATTTTTCAGGATCAGAACTGTAATACTTTTGAATGATTAAGGAAAAACAAGTAAACATATAAAGTAACTAAAGATGTATAAAACTTGAAACACGTTTATTGTCGAATACACACGGTAGAAAATCTATAGTATCGTTGAGTTTTGTTTTTATACCATGATATCCTTAAGTAAACACGTGTGTCAAACATATGGGCGAAACTGCAAAATTTCTATTTGACAGTTTTAAAAACTCACCTCTTTATACAAAATACAAAATTTTCCAAACTTTCGTGGTAATAACGTATTTTCACGGTTTCAAATATGTACATTAACTTCTATAAACGACAATTCTTGAACGATTATTAACGTCATGCAATTCAAATTATTATGTGAACATATTCGTGTCAAATGTATTTCTCTCTTGACACTACTGGCAAATTCCATCAAAATATGTTCCACACTGAAGTCAGCATTATTTCCCATAGAGTTGAATAGTGTTACATTGTTGAACAAGTCACCAATAACTTGAATAATACTATCACCACAAACAAAAATGTGAAGAAGTTCCAAGACTTTCAGTCTTCGGTATATAAATTCCAACAGAACTTTAGTTAAATAAAAAAGTTGTTTTTAACGTGTCTAAATGTCAACTCTAAAGAGATGAATCTGAACTATTTGAAAAATGGTTTAAGTTTGCTATTGTTCCAAACCAGTTTCCTCCATTAGAGCTATAAACTAGTTTGGAAGATTTAGCTAGACAAATTGCAATTCAAGATTAGTTTAAAATCAAAATTTATGTACAAATTTGTTATGAGTAAAATAGTACTGTTAACTCCATTTCTTCGTCTAGTTTCATTGAAATTCCTAACACTAAAAAAGTCTGCAGTTTCCTTCCTGTATATTTCTTTAAATAACCCTATTTCAGATTTTCTTCAGATTTGAGGCTAATGATAAAAACCATAATTAAGAAATGTCACAAAGTTAAAATAAACCTACAACCTTGTAACATTAAAACTCTAAAATCCTGAAAGCAACATAATCACTGGACCATATCCGGTGCTTTTGTGTATATTCTTATGGAGCTGTAAATATTTGTGAATCAATTAAATATAGCTATGAACTAAAACTCTACTATTTCGACACTGATCCTTTTTCTGATATAAATCTACATTTCAAATTCAAGAATTTATATTTGGTGAAATTGTCTTTGGCTGCTGAATATGCTACAAACAAGATTTTCGTTGACGTTGTATCGAGCATTATGTTCACTTTCAATAAATTTGAAAACACTATAAAATAATTTGTATATAGAAAAAGCTAACATTGTAATTATGGTTTTATTATAAAAACTTGTGCTATATAATGCATTAATTGTCATTTAACTTACTCAAAAGACCTCAGCTCAATTAGTAAATAGCAATAGTCACCAAAGTGCATAACTTTTCCAGAAAATTTGAGGTATAAAAATTAACGAGCTCAGAAAAGGTTCAAAAGAAACACTTATTTGTGTGATAACTCTGGAGTGAGCGCAGTGATACAAAATAATAAAAATAAAAAGTTGTTGTCTTTGCCAATTTATATTTATTAACGCCTAACATGCTTACCTGCAACCCCTAGTTACAAAGTGCACTTAGTGAAGCTAATGTATGAGAGATGAAAAGCGTAACATCTTACAATTGTAATGTTTGTAACTAAAAGGTGACAAAAGCTAGTGACGCTGGGCTTGCCTCTTTATTTTATATTCTTCCCCAAGCGGTTTAGTAAGTTTGAAGGTTTACAACGCTAAAAATTGAGTTTCGATACCCGTGGTGGGCACAGTACAATAGCCCATTGTGTAGTTACTGCACTTAACAACAAACAAGTAAATAAAATTTATATCCTGTAATTAAACATAATTATTCTTGATGTGACTTTTAATAATATACTTAAAAATCTGGAACACATATTTGTTTATTGCTTAAACTACCAGCTGGGTCCAATGTTCCCCTCCCCCGTCACACTAAACATGCTCGCCCTTTCAGCCTTGGGGACGTTATAATATTACGGTCAATACCACTCACCATTCGTTGGTGAAAGAGTAGACCAATAGTTGGTGGTTGGTGGTGATGACTAGCTTCTCTCCCTCTAGTCTTACACTGCTAAATTAGGGATGGCTAGCGCAAATAGCTCTCGTGTAGGTTTACGCAAAATTCTAAAACAAACAAACAAAGACATCCAATGTACCCAGTCTGAACAAATAACAAAATGACGAAATATATAAATACAATTATAAATAAAATAATACTTTTTGCAACTGTAATTATTTATTTTGTTCTTCTTTGCGTTGTTGTATCGTGTTAATTAACTACTAGTTCCATTGGAATTATATGATGAATTAATAAATGTATCTAGTAGTTCCAGGATTATAGTGCAAAATATGTTCAAACATAATACATGGTTTCACCAACTTAGGGAAAGATTAATATGTTCAAACATAATACATGGTTTCACCAACTTAGGGAAAGATTAATATGTTCAAACATAATACATGGTTTCACCAACTTAGGGAAAGATTAATATGTTCAAACATAATACATGGTTTCACCAACTTAGGGAAAGATTAATATGTTCAAACATAATACATGATTTCACCAACTTAGGGAAAGATTAATATGTTCAAACATAATGCATGATTTCACCAACTTAGGGAAAGATTATTATGTTTAAACATAATACATGGTTTCACCAACTTAGGGAAAGATTAATATGTTCAAACATAATACATGGTTTCACCAACTTAGGGAAAGATTAATATGTTCAAACATAATACATGGTTTCACCAACTTAGGGAAAGATTAATATGTTCAAACATAATACATGGTTTCACCAACTTAGGGAAAGATTATTATGTTCAAACATAATACATGGTTTCACCAACTTAGGGAAAGATTAATATGTTCAAACATAATACATGGTTTCACCAACTTAGGGAAAGATTAATTGCAGCCTAGGAAAACATTCATAGAACAAAAGTTAGCTATTTATTTCTAATTATTTGAAAATAACTGGATTTTATACTGCTAACCAAAGTCGTGCATACAGCTTCTCTCGGTTTCCAAATATTTCGAGACTTAGTATGGAATTAAGTCTCTTGATCACTGTGTATATTGCGAAATAGAGATTGAAATGCTTTTCACAATGTTCTAAGGGAATAGTTTGTTGCAGATTGTCTAGGAACATTGTGGTAAATAAATTTTAAAAAAGAGAATGGTAAATATCAAACCACCAGTTACTTTTATATCAGTGGCTTACATAAAGCTGTGCATTTTGAGACTGACAAAAATGGTTTGAATCTGTGCGATACCACAAAATATTACGCGAAATATAAATTGTAGGTGCGTTATAGGAGTGATTGTCATTTCCTTAACGTGAATCGTGGGTGGTACGATGGTGATGACTGTCTGCTTTCCATATAGTCAATACTCCAAAATTAAAGACGGCAGGTAGCCTAAATAGTTTTGAAATCAACAGTGGCAGATTTAATGTTGTGTGGACCCAGGACCTAATAATTTTTGTGTGCCTTACGTCTCATGTAATTGTACATAGAATAAAATTATCAATGAGCCTTTACTAGCACCATGGGCCCTAGGACTGAGCCCCCCTTTAGCCTATACTTAAATAACGCCACTGGAAATCAATGCAAGACACAGAGATTACATTTAAAGACAAAATTATCTATTTTCCATGAATGTCTATTTGAGCATTAAATAAAAAAATGTTTCAATAATATTAGAAAATTGCGATAATTTGGTTTTTAATTAATTAATATTTTACAGGGTTTCTACTTATTCATAATATTTGGCCTTGACGTTCGAACTTTAAGTGCTTCACTTGTTAAAAGGTTTGATAGTTTCAGTTTTCTATTTTGATTTTGTTTATTTGGACTTTATTATTTTGAGGCATTTATATTTCACACAAACTTAAAACTATATTTTAACTTTAGTTTTAATATAAATTATGAACGTGTATAGTGTAACATTTTTATTAAACCTTTTGTCAATTTATATATCTAACTTACTAATAGATTACAAATAGATTTTAAATTAATATGCTGGATCATATATTAATGCTGCCACCATACTGCATGTCAGATCTTGATCATAATCCCTCACTTTCATAGAAACATTCATTAATCACATACATGGGTTTATTGCGCAAGATTTCTTATAGCACTTCAGAGAGCTCAATTTAACCAAACTGTGGATCCGCGATATTATCATAAGAAAATCTAAGCTTCATAGTACAGGTCATCTACTGTTTGCCAAGTCAACTCACGAAGCGTCTCAATGGAAAAAATGGACAGTTCAGCCCTTAAAGAAACAATCTAAACAATAATAATTAAAGTTGTAGCATAAGATAAGTTCTAGAAGACAATCTGGAGCCAGCATTGCAGTTATTCACCAGAAATAACTTTTTCGAGGTCTGTTCTTAAAAGAAAACAAGATAAACTATGAATTGCTTTGTTGTATAAATCACCAAGTGCCATGGTTCGGTAAGACTCACCGCTGGACTGGAACCAAAGAATGGTGAAAGATGAAATATGCTTTTCTCAAAAATTAATAGATGTGAAATAAGTCTTCAGTTATAGAAAATGTGTATAAATAATCAGGATGCGGTAACATTAAATCATGGCAGCATTGCTGTGTAGCTACTTGCACAAACGATACCTATTTGATGACATACGCCTCTGTAGTGCTCAATTCGTTGTTTCATTAAGGTTGTAATGTATTTTAGTAGTTATTGTGTTGTATGCAGTTTTTCCTACAAGAGAAAAGATGGTAATGATGTAAAAAATAGATTAATAACAAAACGGAATAGAACTGATGAATAGATATACAATAAGAAAGTGATCAGTAGGTACTGCATTATACTAACAACATGATATTGAAAGATTTTATTTCATTGTTGGTTTCATCAAGAGCCAAGAAAATTGTAGTTACTCTTGTTAACTTAAAAGTCACAGTTTGGTGATAATCTTAGAATTCTTCGGTATCAACACAAAAAGGAAGCTATGCCACTCTTATTTCAGATCTTTACCTATGCGTTATTTCAACTGTAATTTTATTGATATAACTAAGCTAAAGATTTATCCAAGCAGAAGTGGTCTTGGAGTGTAAGAAATAAACGCCACATTCTTCTCCGATAGCATAAATATGTCTTTTGTTTATGAGATAACATCTAAGGGTCTAAGAAATTACAGTTTGTTAACATCTTCTAGATTGTTTTTAGAGATACTAAGTACTAAAATTATCTTGTATTTTTTCATCTAGTTTTATCAATCTTCTTGGAAAATTAGTGTATCCTTTGTTAAAACTTGTAGTTCAAAACAATTTGGTATAAAAAGTTAGACAAATTAGGGCTTGAATTACCAATATATTTTACATAAAATACGATAGTTGAATTTAAACTTTTGAGTACTTTGTACGGGTGCATGTATTTTGTATTAATTAATTAAGCAATGTGAATAGGTGTTATTTGCAGTGTAGAATTTAATTATCAATACCGTAGTATAGAAAAGTGTTATAAAAATGTGTTATTCTCATTGTTAAGCTTGGCCTTTAATAATAGAAATAGCTATGTTGTCAAGTGTTAGAGACATAACTGCAAAAATCCTTACATGTTTTACACAAAAACAGTTATTCTTCTTATAATATTACTATCAATCGGGTTGGAAATCGTGCGATTTGAACAACATACAACTAAATTCCAATTGCCGTTGTAAATATATCTATACAGTTCGATAGGGCATTTGTTTAAAACCACCGGTGAAATTTCTTGAATCGTGAAATAGTCTTGAATTTAATAAACAAAATTTACGAGCGTGAATTACTGATTCTGTGAAGCTGAAACTTTAGAAAATCACGTGAATGAAAACGAATAGAATAAGATGGTAAATATAATTACTGACCCCAAAAGCGAAGAACAATAGAAAAAACACACGAAAAGAAGGATATTTTACAACATTAAAAGTATCTAAACAAAGCATTCATATCCTTTGAAGATCAATGAGTAGTATACCTTTCTACAGCTGCTCGAAGTAAATCTGATATTAACAAAAGGATTATAATTTCCAGTTAGCCATAAATAATCCATCCTACAAAATTTTAGGATCCGTAGAGAGTACATTAAGTCACACTAAATCATGAACTACAGTAAAAGAAGCTATAACAAAAAGCCTTTGTTTTTACCACCTTCTTTACTCAAATTCAATTAAAAAACAAAATATGGTTAACAACAAATTGAATAATAACAATAATATCCCAATTTTATTAATCAATAGAGGAAAAGGAGTAGCAGTTGCCCTAACTAAAAACTATTTTTGCGCAAAGTTTGATAATTTATTAAGTAAATCTATCTCAATGAAAAATTATCTAAACATCCCACTCCTGTCTCTTGAAATTAAAAACTGAAAACAGGTCTTTTATGGAAATTACTTTCCGAAAGACAAAGAACTTTCACAAAAATCTTGACAAAAAACAAGGGAAAACTCATTTTGAAATTGTCTTCTCAGTTAGAGTTGAACTAAGAACCAATAAGCATGAAAGTTATATTGTTGAAAAACTCTAAAATTAAATTAATGTTTTTTTGTTTTGCCAGATATTATGATGACCAAAACAGCCACAAATGTCTTTATGATTTTATAGTTTAAAAAATATATCTACATTCAGAAACTTATGTCTTCAACTTAAATAAAATATCTTAACTATAAAATACCATATTATTTATTTATATTTATACTGAAACCAATTATGTGTGCTTTTAGTTGGAGAAACTTACGATACGGTAAGGAAACTCCAGTGCTGCCACCTGTAGATGAACTGGATCAGGAAACTTGTCACGTTTGCTATCAATTTGTTACATACCATTTTGATAGCGTCATACAACAATTGCCGAAAGACATCACGTGAGTTTTGTGACTTCAACTTTGTTGTTGTCTGTTTATCTATTGCCACAAATGTCGATGGAATGACGAAAGTTAGTTTTACTTCCACATTATCATTATTTTATGCTATTTCTGACAAACATTTAACAACACTGTACAGAACGCAATGAAGTAATCTCATGAATTAATAATAACCATGTCAATCACTAAAATCAATTGAATTTAGTGTATTATAAGTAAATGTAAACATGTATAACTTCTCACGCTATCGTTTTGATAATTATCCAAAAATCGAACTTCAACGTATAAATGTTTCTAAGACTTGATACGCTAAACATATCACCTAGATTGAATAGGTAAATCTATTATTGATTTAGTATATTATTATGCCATGGTAATATTTCTGTTTTCATTTATATAGCGAAGACCATAAAGTAAAGCTAGTAAACTTTATGTTTTGCACAGAAGAAAAAATTAATGACTTTGTATTTATACAACCTAACATTACGTTGTGGTTAGTTGTTTATGATTAAGCAAAGCTACAGAATCAGTTATATATGTTCTGTCCACCACGTTTCTAGCGTTGTAAGTCCGTAGATATACGGTTATGCTATCTTTGTTACATTATTGTATATACGTTGGTGTTGTTGTTTTTATTAACATTGACCTTATTACTGCCCTAACCACTCAGTGTGTAAAGATTTAAAAGAATCCAAAGACTCTGTCTTCCCTATTTTGGTTAATGAGAGTGTCTAGGTAATATAGATGACATATGTCATGTGAAAGGGTTAACCTTTATTTTTTTTTCAAACATATACATAATAGTTGAATCTCTCGATCCTATCCAGTAAAAAAACTATGATCGTTTCTCGCCTTGCATATTCATCTTACTGGCTGAACTTATCTTGTGTTATTTTGCTGTCTTGTGTCAGACAATTAACAGTGTTTTTCTTTCTAAAGTTAAACTTAGTGTCTAGCTTTGTTTCTCAAGTCAACAGACAAGAATTCCATTATAAATATTCTATCAAGCTTCTTATTAGTACAGATACTAATCTAACCTGCAAGTACTTCAAAGTAAGTGAGTAAGTTTGAAACTTTGGTGTCGTGAATAAATCATATATTTTAACGTGTACCCATTTCGGTGTTATTTTGTACTCTCTAAAACCTTAAGTCTGAAATTTGAAAAATCTTGAAAATGTCATTTTCCATACATGAATGAGAAGAGGGAGTTGGTTGCTGATTCAAGAAAATGATATGAACAGAGAACTACTCTTCTGAATATGAATTTCTCACCATTCATGTAGAGGATCATACCCAGTTTCAATTCATTTGCAATTTGTTGGAGGAGAAATATAGCCTCAGACTTCCTAAACTACCAAAACATGTGAACAGACAAATTTGATATGAACAGAGAACTACTCTTCTGAATATGAATTTCTCACCATTCATGTAGAGGATTATACCCAGTTTCAATTCATTTGCAATTTGTTGGAGGAGAAATATAGCCTCAGACTTCCTAAACTACCAAAACATGTGAACAGACAAATTTCAGGACGTGGTAAAAAATATCTATTTGCTCAGGACATCAGACTTGGCTTCCAGATATTGGCAACTCAAGCTGAATAATAAATATAGACGTAAAACTCTCATGATATCCAGTATCTGTCATTTCAAATGGCTGATAAAGTTTATGTTGAAAGATCTTCAATGTATCTACCGGATAAAATTTTGATAACTGACCACATATTTCATTCTTTTACTGAAAAAATCTAGCAGTTGTTTCCAGAAGGTAAAAACAAGCTTGGAATTAGAACCAGAAAGATGGAATTCCGTGATCTATTTGAAGATAGCAATAATCTGTAAACAGAGTCTGTAAAAATATCAGCACTCAAATATCAGTCACAATCCATGACAAAACATGTATTTACAGCTTATTGGATTTTATGAAGTATTATTGATGTTTTGTAACCACTTTCTTCAAGATCTTCTGTCTGCAATTAATAATGTTGAAATGTCTTTTAAATGTTGTTCTTGCTATTTATTAAGCACAAAGCTATAGGAAAGATTATTTGTGCTCTTCTCACCAAGGATATCGAAAACCGGTTTCTAGTTGTATTAATTCTCAAATATAACGCTGTGCCACTGAGGAACACTCTTTAAATGAACTAAAGACTGTGGTTAGGTATTTCAGCTAGTAAAATATTTTTTGTTGAAGTTCTAATTGTCAGTTCTTCTGAGACAAGACCTCCGCTTTATTATATATGTATATCTAATGTATAGTGATTTCAATGATAATGGAATAAAAGTCGTATTCTTTCAAGTGAATAACAGAGTGCGACATGTAATCATAAACAGATTTACTAAACTCAGATATCATAAATACGAATACTGCATGACAAAGAAGAAACTTTCTGGCACGTAGTTAGTGACATT
Organism: Tachypleus tridentatus; assembly: GCF_004210375.1. Taxonomy (NCBI): domain Eukaryota; kingdom Metazoa; phylum Arthropoda; class Merostomata; order Xiphosura; family Limulidae; genus Tachypleus; species Tachypleus tridentatus. Next base: position 83,808,992 of record NC_134830.1, read on the forward strand.
AAAACTGACAAGTCCACGAATGCATAATAGAAAGTTTGTTATTTGTGTGAATCTTGCATCGCTGAAATAGCTAATGCACTTACAATTTCCAGAAGGAATATTTACTCATTGCAAATATCAAAGGAGTATGAATTTGATGTACCTGATCGTCCATAACAGTAACGCTTTAACAAAAACTGATCAGCTCAATAGACAGTGAATGCATGTATGTTCATTAAATGTCCACATTCTGGATCATTGCAGTTGTGAAAATCGTTGTAGTAACAGTGACTGTCAATGATTTGGGAGTTCCAAGTAAAACGAATGAAGAACCCAGATCTTGCATGATACTACTTGCAAAGGAATAAACTATTACATAATTAACCTATGACACTTGTACGAAAAGCTAGTTACAGGTATGGTAAGGTTTACTGTACTGCTACTACAAACCACAAATAAATAATGCCTTTACTTAAACTCAGCTAGTAGTTCCCAGAAATTAAGGCAATAGACATAATACAAAAACTGAAGGTATCACAATGGATTTTCTTGCTCTTGTACTAACATACAAAAGAACCTTTTCTGACCACTTGAGACAATGTAAAATGATATAATCACTATACTGTGTGTGTGTAGCTCAGAAGAAAAACGTCATCAACATTAAGGAACTCTGATAAAATGCTGCAAATTCTCCTTTTCAGAATAAAGCCCTGAATATTGATGATCTTCTAGAATGATTAATATGGGTTTATCAAAGTTTACCCATTACTTGAAAAATTAGTGATATTTATTGCTGATATATTGACTGAAATTGGATTATATCCAATGACCTACCTACTAGATGACCTACCTAGAACACCATTACTAAGTTCGGGCAGTTTAATGGATCAGAGTCTGGAACTAGCATCAGAAGGAAGAGAACAAGTGAAGGAATTGAATTCAAAACTACCACCTTAAAACAGCGCCTGACTTCGAGATTTGACAGAATGCTAAGGATAGTATTCCTGAAACAATTTGCCCCACAAAAACATATGGCTTATATAGAGACCTTGCTATAAAAAAAAATGATATAACATCGAGTTACAGATGAAGCAAACATATAATGTTCTTCTTCCTCTTCCTTTCTCTCTTCGTTTGAAAGCCACAGTTTCGTAAAACTAAAAGCTTTTTACATATTCAAGTAAAGATTTTCAAGTTATAATCTATCTTTAAAAAAGAAAGAAATATTTGCGTAAAACTAAAAATGGTTTTATTCAATGTTATGAAACTGAAGGACTTAGTTGTATATCCTTCTAGAATCCAAAATTCTTAATGTAAGAAATAATTTCATTTTACCTAAAACAAATTATTGTAAGTTAGAAGATATTTTTACCTTTAAATTGATTTTCAATTATTTTTTCTTGAAGTAAGGTTAAAAAGGTTTTATCAAACATTTTTATATACGGGTCAAAGCGCGTGTTTAAACAATCTTTAAAGAATATACTTTCTCTGAACACAGTGCTTTGTTAAAAGTTTCTTTCTCGTGTATATTTTCTAAGGATGTTATTTAATTTCTTTATCGCATATTTGTATGTAGAAGAAGAGCTCTTGTGATGTTTAAAGATACATCAAATAAAACTTAAGGTACTACTGAGCATACTTTACGACTTAAAGAAATATTTCATATGAATTAAAATGCATTTACTTTACAAGTGCTCATCTGTTTAGTTAGTATGTATTATAAACATATGTTCTTTCTTTGTTAAAATGTTTTATTATACTTTATGTTGATAATCATTGATGATAAATGATTCTATATTACGCATTTTTGCCTTTTATGCTTACGTGCTGTTTCGTAAAAATATCGAACCAGCGAAAAAATATGATATCAGGGAAACAAAGTTGATTTGCAGTTTTTATTTGATTAATGTTATGGACCACCTTAAGGTACAAAAAACGAAAGCTTTGTTATGTTAAAATTTTCAGATGTTTCTTCATATTCTAATTGAGAAAGATTAACATTTCTTGTTCAAGAAAACTGTTCACTATTATGTACATTGGTACACATAAATGGCATTGAACTGTGCTCACTGAAACACTGGCTTGTTGGATAACATGACAAAATCTCAATAGGTTCACCTAGAACTCAAGCTCGTGTTCATAAATTAAAACCAATGTCCTTTATCTATCCCTAATGGTCAAGCTGACTTAGAATAGTATAATAAACAATGAGTACATTTAGACCTATAATATATAGGTAATATTTATATCCCCATCTTGCATAACTCAGGTCATATAAAGCAAGTGTATAGCCTCTTAAAAAAGTTTTAAATGGTCAAATACGTCACATTCTGTAAACCACTAATCTATTTTTAGAATTTTGCTTATGCTATGGACGGACATTCTCGGTAACTTTCTATGTATAGGCGTTGATACTTGTGTAAATCTGTTCACGTCTGACTGATTTTGACTGTTATTACTGTGTGCTATGTAAATGCACCTACAAGTTATAGCATCTTACTTCTCTACTTCTCTCTTAACTATTACCTCATAGCTTTGTGGTTTGTATAAAAATATTAATAAAAAATCATGAAGTAACTGCATAGTATGAGCATATTCTGGGCCTATTCTGTTATTTAATGTTGACAAAACTCCGTAAACTTTATATGGTAAAATGAGAAATAATATAGGAAAAGAGAGACAGCCAGTGGATGCAAAATCGCAAATATTCTAAACTCAGAAAGTTGCGGGTGTCTATGTATGTATTGAATCAGCATTTGCCGTTCAATATGTCTATTTGAATAATAATGAGCAATCCTCAGAAAGTGTATCTGTGAGTAAAAACTATACTAAAGTTTAGTTTTGCTTATATAAATATCAATTTAATGACACTATTATTTTAATGGTGGATTAATTACTATAGTTTGACAGCTTTGCTGATATTCATATTTATTATAGAGCTATCCGACAAAGGATTTTTTTCCCAAAAAATTGTCAAAATTGTCAGCCTAAATTGCTAGAAGAATAAATTTTGTGTGAAACTAATGGGTCTTCAAGTTGTATAATGGCATAGTAATGCACTGTTATGAACTCAACTTACAACTATTATATGGATGGTAATTGACTTGTCGTATTTGGCAATTTTGGTGACGAATTTCACTGGCAAAAATTTGGCGATACTTGGCGAATCTCATCAGCAATAATGGGACTGTACAGTATGTCCTTATTTTTGTATTTCAACTGCAAGATTACTAGATTATCATTATTTTGCATACAAATAATAATTTTGCACCAAGGCCAGTAAAATGCCAGAACCTCATATAACGTCCCACCAGTGGCGAATTTATATCGCTAGAAACTGGGTTTCAATACCTGTGGACAGAGTACAGACAGCCCTTTGTGGGGCTTTGCTTAATAACGACCCTCATTTAACAAGCTGAATGCTTATTATAGGTGAGTGACATGAGGTGATGATAATCGGTCTATCTGGTCAGTACAGGTAGGTTGATAATTACACTGCCATGGCGCATTGTACGTACGTGGCGAATTTTGCCTAACGTCAGAAAAGTTTGCTAGTAATATTCAGTGAAATGAGTTAAGTACAATAAGCCAGGTTACTGTTATTAGACTGATATGTAAATTACTTTTATATGATAATATCATAAATGGGATTTTTACATGATACAATGATTATATATTCATCTATTTAGAAACAGCTATAAAATCACTACCTACATCGAACATTTCCAAATAATGTACAGGTTGCTCAAGAAACTCACCGTGAAGAAACTTCTGAAACTACATAATATGTTCATTCAAACAAATGTAATGATGATGTTCTAGCAACAACTGCAACACTTACACCACTGTTGCATCTGAGGTTGACCACAGAGAGGAACAGAAGTATATCGCTTCGTGCAAAATTTTCAAAGGTGCAAATTGTGTTTAACGTGTGCTTTTCAGTTGCTTGATAACTATGTAATGCATTCAAAGCATGTGACAACTTATATAAAATGTTTCACTTTCTTCTGACAACTTTCATCGCTCAAGTTCACTGTAAGAGGTGTTTCTCGAAGCTAAAAATAGAAGAACAAGACTGAGGAACCTGTTGACAGCATCTGGAATCCCTCATGTTCATAAGCACTGAAACGAGCATTATAACTGAGATATCAAGCAGTCAAATCATAAGAGGTTCCTCAACACAGCATGGCATATGAACTTCAAAGGGAAGAAATAAAAGTAGTTGTTACTCTTAATATTAGTTTTATTTACACTAAAACAGAACACTTTTGAGGACCTTGCGGAAGTGCATTTTGTAATAACAATAGTATTTCAGCCACACCATATTTATCATATCCAGAGTCAACGACGCGTTTTGCTCAATCCACTATTATGTACTCTTTCATCTCCTGAAAATTATAATTATGCTTCGTCAGCTTTAAAAGGCGTTCACACCATAATAATTGTAGTCCAAAAATAAGTGGATCGACTGAACTTGTTTTGGTTTATTTTGCTCTCTTCTATCACACAGATAGTAAATTGTTTTGTTTCACGGTTACATTGTGTATCCATTTTCTATTTTGATTCAGTCAGTCTGAACACAGCTGAACTCTATAATACATACATATTAGCCGAACTTGATGCAAGAATGATTACAATTTTCACCTGCTAACATAAGACAAAAATATTAAACACGCAAAAATAATAGACCTCTTCTTAGTACCCTCGACATAGTTCAGTAATTTCTGGTTCTTTCCTCCACTTCGCTAAATAAACAATACAACAAACACCATAATATTTCGCGTGATGAGTGGTTGTAGTTCATAAATCGTCTACAGTCATTGCAGTGGATGTAACAAAAGCCAGTCTCTGATTAACGTTTACCTTTCAGGGCACACATTATTCGTTAAAATGAAATAGCATGATAGTGTCGTTAACTTCTACTATACGTAACTATGTCCACCAAGAATGTTAGTATCTGACAGAATAACGGTCTGACTCCAAGGGATTTGATAATTCTGTGTGTGCGTTTTCTTATAGCAAAGCCGCATTAGGCTATCTGCTGAGCCCAGCGAGAGGAATCGAACACCTGATTTTAGCAATGTAAATCCGGAAACATACTGCTGTACCAGCGTGAAACGTTGATAATTCTATCTAAAGTTTTTAAAAAATAATTTTATGTTTAATACAAACAAAATCTTCTTTACGTAAACTTTGCTTTTGATAGGCATATTTATCTCTTTTTCTACAAAAATACTCGTATGTGTGTCAAAACCAGTCATTCTGAATGTTATTTAAAATTAATGTTTTTATTTTGTTTGAAGGTTTATTATTTTTTTCCATTCCAACGAATTTCTGTCATTATATATTGTTATGATAACAGTTGAAAAACAAGATCATTCTTTGCTATTTTATGTTTTGTTAAATTAGAAAAACACTCTTGCATCAGTGTCCCAGTTCTAGAAAAAGAAACTCAGAATGATAAGGAATTGCTATTTCACTTACTCAGTCCAATAGCTGTAGCTAAGAATGTGTCATGTTAAAATCAACATCATAAATCTAATTATTTATCTCAACACCTGGTAAGTCTGTTGATTTTAGACAGAAAACTGTATATCTGCAGGACATAGTAAGGGATGCCTCTTTTAATTTTTAGCGTATTATATTATATAATTGTAAACATATCATATAGAATAACTAGGTTATATTAACTTGATTAAAATAATACAATAAATGAGTTTCTTATAAGAATAGTATTTACCAAAAATGAATTAAAACCTAGCGTAAAATGTTTTATGAGATCAATAATTGAAGACATGTATTTTAAAATTTCAATAAAACATTTTTTAACAAAATACAAGAACTGGCTTTACTTACCTCTGTTGTATAGCTTGGTCTAGAGTATAAAAAATGTTATTTTTACCTTATTGCAATTTGATATTATATAAGAAGAATTGTATATTTTTATATATTTGCAGTTGGAAGAATCGCACCTTTAAATCGGTGTTCACTGGAAAACAATTGGTCAACTGGTTGATTAAAGCTGGTCTTGCCCACAGTAGTTATGAAGCCGAGGAATATGGCCAAAAATTGCTTAATGGAAGAGTAATACGTCATATTCAGGACGCGCATTACTTTTACGATTCCCCTTTTCTCTACGAATTCATTCCACAAGAGCATGAACACTGATAGTACTGAAAAACTGAAGTTTTAGAAGTCATATCTATGTAGTTTAGGTAATATGATAGCTGTTATAAGCACACTCGTTGGAATATTAATACTAGATATTTAGAGTTTTCTTTGTAGCTGTATAATTTCTATATCTTGTAAAGATGTTATTATTTGTATTTGACGAAACTAGGCTTGAACATTAAAATAACTTTTCCTAAAACACACCAATCCCATAGTAAAAAAAAATTCGTAGCTAGTATTGCAGTATTATATTTTTCAAAGTTGTGGTAATAAATACTAAATCCTCATATTTTGTACTGTATAAATTAACATCATAAGATTATTCCTAATATAAGGCAAAGCTTTCTTCAAAGCACCGAGCTCAGTGAAAAACTAAATGCGCCAGTAATCTAACTAACCACAAAATTTGAATAGATCTGTTTTTCACACCTCAGTATAACATACGAACCATACCGTCTATTTCAGATTTTTTTATGTCTTAAGCTCGGAACTTTGTGTTTTTCTGCCTCAACTTCATTCCACCATTTGCTTCTCTTTGTAAAGGTAGAGAGTGTTTTACAGAGAATCCCGTGCTTCCACTAGTGTGAACCATGAGTGAACTATTTATGTGATTTTTTTTCAGAGATTGGTTCTAAATCGTACTAGTAAAAACATTTTACTCACAATCCCTTGTGTAGTACGTAAAATCATGCCAGACTAGTAAGCATATTACTTATAATTTCTTTTAAGTCTCATTTACGATAACAGCTAGTTTATTTGGTCTTCAGTTTTCAATGTCTATTCATGGTAGTTAGGGGCGTAGCCAGAAATGACCATTGGGAGGAAGGGGTTTAGTTCGAGTGCTTGATGCAAGCGCCGCAGGCGCGAAGCCATGCTAGGAAGGTCCTGGGGCATGCCCCCTGGGAAATTTTTTAATAAAAACATAAATGAAAAGCCTGAATTATGCATTCTGAGACAACCTTTTGGGCAAATTTCAGAATGGCACACTGAGTGGTTTGTCTTATTTTTTAAATCATAAATAAATATATAGGCCTATATATATAATATACAACTTAAAGTTATCAGGCCCAGCAAAGTAGGCCTCATTATACATTCACCGTGATATTAAAGTTGAACCAAGCTGTGTTATAGATGTCCTGGCAAGAACGAACAGGCGTTTGAGCCTTTCATAGATATTCAATTGTATTTCTCTAGTTCTGACAAAACTTGCTGTATTAAAAGAGTGTTCAATCAAAAATTTGAATTTGACCATTTGTTGTGTGTGAAATTATCTGCCATGCAATCACGGATCTTTATGAAACTTTGCAGGTGGCAACTGAACTTGTCTAAAATGTTTGGGTCCATGGGCTATGCCCCTAATGGTAGTAACTTTGACAACATATACAGCACCATACTTTTGACTAATTCTAAAGAATTACTACAGTTTTTATGTATTGTATAAGACCATTAAACATTACACTGTGTGAAAAATACACAATGTAACGTATGTTATAAATTAAGAGAAATAATTAGTTTAAACGTAGAAAATTTATTGCTCTTCTTGTTGTAAAGATAAAACATTTAATAAAGAGTACATCCTATATAAGTACATCATTTTGTATAGATTAATCTAAAAGAAGGATGCAACTCGTTTCAACACTATAGAATCTATTTGAGTTATTTGTATACTGTTAAAACTTGCTCTTTTCTTCTGTCTTTTTTGCTTGAACGCTCTGTAAAGATATTAAGGTTAGACAAAATATTGTCGAAAGGTTGAAAGCATACGTTTCATCATACTTGTTTGAATAAGATGCGTATCAAGAAAGCTACCTACTCAGGTATTTACACTTCAGATGGCTCAGAACAGACGTGGAATTTATCATTTGCAAACATTACTGAACATTATGGTTCATTAAAGAGAGTTTTACTATAAGGCAGGGGATCCTGGTGTCTAATCTCATTACTGAATCACAAACACAGTGAAAAATTAACGAAAGGAAAGAATGCCATCAAAAGATGTGACCGCATGAAACGAAATTATTTAATTCTGACTTGATATGTTGTGAGATCTAATTCCAAGACCGAATATGCTTTTTTTCTTGAAGGCGTTATTATCTAACGGTCGATCCCACTATTCATTTACATGGTAACTAACGTACTGGTAGTGATTTGGCTTTGACAAGATGCTTTATTTTAAGTCTAATACTTCAAAATTGGGAATAGTTAGAGCAGACAACCATAGAGCTTTGCGAGAAGTTCAACAAAATAAATATACTTTTTACTACTAGGATTCATTGCGATATTTCCAGGTAAAGCTAAATTCAACTTATCAATTTATCACTGTTGTATAAAACTAGTAAATATTAAGCTACTTAAAACAGTATGGAATCAAACATATTGTAATGAATAAAAATAACGTAGACATCAATGGAAAGACTCAACTTCAAACTTATGCAGAATAATAAAGGTCTTTATTAAATACAAATACAGAAAAATCTAGAGCCTACTCTACAATGTGCATCTTCTATATGAGTAGGATCTAACTGGCTGTTAGACTAAGAAAGACCGAAGACTTTGCACCTCACAAAAAATGAATTGTGTTTATACAACAGTGATAATTTATAATAATTCCATAATGATATCTCACTGTTCTAAATTATCTATGTCAATGTTCATTCTATTTTATATAACAAACTTTATTAACGTCTATTTACCACCTCTTAACATTTAACATGATTCAAACCTCAGGAAAAGTATAAAACAGAAGCATTGTCAAACAAGTGGAAACTCATAACTATTCATGTTCTATTTTCAGTATTGTAAACTAACAGCATAAAACCTGTATTAAAATGCATTTAAAATCTACCTAAATATTCCTAACTAAAGATATATCATTTTTCTAGTTACAGAAGTGTAAATTGTGAAAGTCATGTACTGACACAACGGCATAAAACTCGTTACATTTTTCAACGAAGAAATTCTGAATAAGGAGGACAGATTTTTCGTGTTGAATTACAGTGACGGTGTTGTGTTGTTACATGTACAGCCGATAACAATGCAGCGAAGAGTGTTAAATGACGTTTATACAAATAATATCAATAATGGCCGTAAGTTAAGCTTATTTTTCTGTTGTATGAGCTCAACTGCAGCTTGATTACAATACATATATCACGTTGTATCTCAGCACTACACATTAATTTAGAGTAGAATACGAGTATGGTACGTTCTCTGAAGGTAGACAACACTGAAATAGAAGAAAATGAAATCACAGAATTTTCATGACAAGGTCAAGCAATGCTGCAATATTACGTGATGTGAGATGAAAGAGCAGGCTTACATGGCTGGTACTCAACATAAGACTGGAGTATCGTAAACAACCTTCAGAGGAAATAACATTTGTCGGGAGGTGTTACTAATTATCACAAAGTCGCTATGAAATCCAACAACTATCGCAGATACAAGCAAAATAAAATAATACAGTCTCTGAAACAGCAATATGACAAGTATGTTTGCAGAATAGTGTCAAATTTGATCATTATAAGCAACAAAAATCAACAAGCATATTCAGTTTTCTCAGTTCTTGCCGTCATAATAGACTTATACAATAGGTAAAACCTTTTCGTAATTTTTGTTACGCAGTTATTCGAATTACTTAAAGTTAACAATAACTGCAAAAACGATTAAGAAAAGTGTTTATTGTGGTTCAGGCAAAAATCTATATAAATATAACTGTACTGTCTTTTGTTTGTTGCACGCCCATGTAACTACTTCGCATGGTATGGTATGGATGGATCTTTATCTAAGTTGGTATTCGAGGTTCGTTTAGGTCCAATGTGAGAGTAAAAATAAATTTTCAGTTTCGCATTTTCCGTTTTGTGGTTTTTATGAGCGTTTTTTTACAATTACTTCGCTCCTGTTTGTGGATATTCACTAAATTTGGTATGGAGGCTCATTGTGTCCATGGGGAGATACATGTAAATTAGCGTATCCACAATTTGTGTCTTGCAGCTTTTATTGGCGTTTTTTAAAATTACATATAAAGGAAGCAACTTTTAATGTCGTAAAATAACATTTCATTAATCATAAGTTTACGTAACTACCGTCCAGGGAACGGGTACTCCAGCTAGTATATACTAAATATTAAAGTTTGTTGTTTTTTTTAATTTCGCACAAAGCTACTCGAGGGCTATCTGTAATAGACGTCCCTAATTTAGCAGTGTAAGACTAGAGGGAAGGCAGCTAGTCATCACCACCCACCGCCAACTCTTGGGCTACTCTTTTACCAACAAATAGTGGGATTGACCGTCATATTATAATGCCCTCACGGCTGAAAAGACGAGCATGTTTGGTACGACGGGGACGCGAAGCCGCGACCCTCAGATTACGAGTCGCATGCCTTAACCCACCTAGCCATGCCGGGCCAAATATTAAAGCACAAGGATTAAAATGAAATGTGAAGTTAAAATTATATAACTTTACACGAATTATTACAATTAAACAATTAAAGGTATTAACACATTATCCAGGACCTTAGAATAAAAATATATACATAAAAATTAATAAAAGTGAAAACAAGTTCTATTGGGAATTACGTTGTAGCATGTAACAGGTTAACTTACTCTCCTTGACAACATTTTCTCAAACAGTGGTTGTTAACAGAGACGGAGATAACTTAACTCATGAAAAACCACATTTTCGTAGTAATGCCTCTCCCAGTGCGTTGAAACTCTACTCGGTTAACGTTTTGTTCAATACTATAATGCTTTTACAAAATTCTCCAAAAAAACTTTCCTGTCATGACAGTTAATGAAGTTTATTTCCAATCGCTTTTTAAATAACTGTAACTTGGCCGTGGGCTGACTTGTCACATGAAATATTTATATAAAGTGAGGATGCAGTGGGTGAATGGAGCACACAAGTACTAACTCCAGGGTTTACAGTTAAAACAAAGTGATTCGAGACTAAGACTTACAATAACACTTTTTATTTAAGTCATCAAACAATTAATATGTATACACAGATGTATAAATATATATAATGTATCTTTATTCATGTTTATTATAGGCAATCATTTTAACTCTATTAACATGATGACTAATGTTTAAGAAAGAATGGCATTATAATACTTACAAAGAGTTCGGGCGAGAAATGGCGTTTCTACTAACAGTAAGAGACATCATCTCTTTTTCCTCTTGAATGATCAGATCAGCTCGAAGTGCTTGCTAAATTTTTGAAGATATTGTTTATGTATATTCCGTCATCTATTCTAGAACCTTCTGTACCAGATTAATGGGGAATTGTTGGCCAAATTATAGTACCCTGGTGTCAGCTGACTTCCTCTTTATGATTTCTCACGCTCGTTAATTACCAATAGTTCATACTGATGCGTCATCAAATAGTTAAGGTTTCTCTCTTGTTTACAAACTTCTAAGTTTGTTAGTTAATCAATCTCTTGAAAACAATAGCCCATACTGTAGCGTCGGTCCACCATCCTAGGTTTCTCTTGGTTTCAACGTCCAAGTTTGCTTAACCCTTTTAACCTTGACAGCGTCAATTTGCTTCAACTCAAATATACAACAGACAGTTTTGTTTCGTTTCTCATCTTTAGTTTATAGCTTGAATAACCCCTCTTAACGTTGATAGTGTCCATCTGCTCCAATCTAAACAAATAGCTGGTGTTTTCAGCGGTTTTATCTGAATCTCTGTTTTAAATAACTTATCTTTTGTCCTTGATAACGTCAGTTTATCTTAAACTAGCTATTATTTAAGCATACGGTGACAACATTCTTGGTATGTTCTTGGAATTGTCATTGTTCTATAAACATTATTGCTTCATAAACATATTTTCTTATACTTCAGTATTTCTTGTTTATTAAAATGATTATTTGAAACATCTACATGGCTAGCAATGCCTCATAACAAGCAAAAGCCTGTAATTGGAGAAAAACCTTCAAGAACTTTAGGTTAGTAATCTACTAAGTTTCTTTAAATCTGTACTTTCAACAGATTCCCACCAATTACTGCAAGATACTGCAAATTTGCAAAGTTACTCCCTAAACAATCCTTAAATAGCATAAACAAGAACGCCTTTTATTTTCAAAAAACTAAGCATACAAAGTAAACTCAGACAAATCATGTAATTTGTGGCAGTGCACCTCATTGCGTTTCAATGCAATAAATCACATGAAAAACCTTTTTTTTCATTTGTTAATACAAAATTAGGATAACTAAATATACCTTCATTAATTTATTTTCATTTTTTGTTTGTTTGTTTTAATTTCGCGCAAAACTACACGAGGGCTCTCTACGCTAGCCGTCTCTAATTTATTAGTGTAAAACTAGAGGAAAGGCAGCTAGTCATCATCACCCACCGCCAACTCTTGGGATATTCTTTTACCAAGAAATTGTTGTATTAACCGCCACTTTATAACGCCCCCACGGCTTAAAGGGAGAGCATATTTGGTTTGACAGGGATTCGAACCCGCGAAGTACGAGTCTATTACCACAAGTTGGTGGAACGACGATGCGGCACTGAAGCGAAATATGTGATAGTAACACCTGTTACGTAAAATGCAGTCAGCAGTATACTTCGAGGTTGTCACTATCTTCATGAAATAAGTGGGCAGATTGGTTTGTTTGGAGAATATACGATGTACGGAGTGTACCTTGGTCTGGAATTGATAAACAATGGCTTGTTTAATTTCTTCTGGTTGAATGGTTGGGTCGATGCCCTTAAGAAACACAGAGAAAAGGCTGACAGGACTTTTAGTGAGGGAACAACTGACGTTAAATTCCATGTTCCATGGTTGCCACAAATATATTTGATCAGCGGGTGTAGAGTTGACTGGATAAGAATTCCGCCCCGGCGAAGGATTCAGGATCTTGAAGGGTCGATGGTTGCGCGCTTGGCTTGGCTTGGGCGATGAAAATAGCGACTTGTAATGGGTAACGTGCAGCGGTAGACCAGTACAGATTACCGGCGAGACCAGTGCAATAATTGGCGTAGCTGGTCCTTGCATCTTAAATAGCATGATAGCAGAGCAAATTCAGCACTTCTTGCTAGCTTGACGTCCAAACGAGGAAATCGGATTCTGACTGTCAGTGTGTGTCACATACATACACAATTCTGGCAGTTGTTTTGAAATAAGATTAATATTTCCTCAGAAATATTAACCCCAGGGGCGATTAAAGACTAAAAAGTCCTCCTTCAATCCCGCACTTAGTAAAAGTTAAGAATTTTGACTACGTGGTTATTGAAAATTTTGGGCTGGAAGAGCTGAGGATTTTAGCATGAATCTGGGTGCGAATCTGATAGGCGTAGCAACTGAAAAAGTGGAGGCAAAGGCAACATTCGACAGAATAAGCAATCTAGTAGGCAAACTAGACGAAATATTAAATCAAACGGGGCGATTCAGGACCGGGATCAATGGATCAAGTTGCCCTGGCTGGGATCTACAGATCCAAAGAAAATCCGCTTTCACTGGAATGGTGTTGTCGGGCTTTTATAGCGTCCTGGTGAATTGTGGAGAGCGTGTTATGGATTGGTTGGATTATCATTGTTTCTGATTGTAGGAAAGATTTCCTGTAGATTCAACCAATGGCAGCCACAAGTTACTCACCTCTTATTTGGAATACCTGTTCAGTAAAGGTTCATTAGTGTTAATATAAAATGATTCTTTGATTTTTCATGTCTTTCAGAATTTGTCTATGTTGATTATTCATCAATATATTTAGTGAAGAGAGTTGTTATTCCCTCTCTCAAAAATTATGCCAGATAAGCTACAATGATTAAAGAATTTCTGATCATTTTCAAGGTCTGTGAGAACTTTGGGGTTTCGAAATCAATACAAAGTGCTTTCTGAAACCCATAATTGACTCAAAGAAATTTAGCAGATTAAAATTTTGCTGGAATAAAGTCCCTTAAATTGCACGCGAGTAAAAGATATATTTTGCCACCCAAAATTCTGACTTGCTCCTCTCAAATGTTTTGTATTGGTGCCGCTACTACTGTATAAAAATATTTTAATGCTAGAAATAAATAACCTTTTGGCACAAAATTAATCATTTTTATTTAAGTGAACACTCGACGTTTCGTTTTACAGTTTTTTTGGGAGCATTCCTTTAAAACAAAAACCGTAACAAAGATTACATCACTTTTGTGTTTTAACGAAATGCTCCTGATTAACACTCCTACGAAAAGACGTTTCTAGTCCTGATTTCTCCAAGCCCGTTCCCCTAACTGTGGTTTCGCTAGATAGTAGATAGGGACAGTGGGAATCTCGTTAATCCATTCATTAATGGATTTAAATGGCAATTTCATTTAAATACAAAATTATTAGCCTAATATTAATAACCTTTCAAGTTGCTCTGGGGCCTATTAGGCCCCACTTTTCGTAGGAGTGTTAAGCTATTAACCGAACGTTGTGTATATAATTAAAAATAACAAATTTTTATTATAAGGTCGTTTAATTTCAGTCTTGATTAATAGGTAGATAGTATTTATATTTTTTTTAGTAGCCATTAATGTTTATAATTGGGTTTTGAAAGTTAAGTATGTGGTTAAAAGATAGTCAAATGAATATAATAACAGCATTTTTACTTTTAGGTTGATATCTTGACCAGTTTCAATGTAAAGAGGGCACGACATTACAAGTATTTTGGGAAACGGAAATCTTCGCCATTTGTGTTTGATTACTTCTGGGTAATGATTAGAAATCTATAATGGGCACAATATGGTCGATAATTATTATATGTAGAAGTAAAAGTTGTAATAATAAGAATTTGATTTATTTTTGAACTGCAGTGTAAAGAAATATGTGAAAATAACGACGTTATTTAAGTTGTGAATGAAACTGAAACGTAAGCAACGTTTAAATGTTTTTTTAATTAAATGTATGGAATCATGTCAAACATTGTACAGAAATAAATTAATTACTATTAGTAAATATATTAATACAATATAATAATAGTATTTCAGAATTATTCCACAAACACCTGTTTCAAAACTTCATAATCCTTTATTATTTTCAATTGAAATATAAATTTATTGAAATATTATCGTATGGTCCCATATGCAAGTTTAAATTATAGTGAAGTTTCAAAATGAAATATTGAATGTTATCTTATTTTTTGTATGTCTATGGAGAGAGCAACTTACACGGTAAGAATGCAGGCTTCGGCAGCATAAATATAAATGAGTCAAATGTAAATAAAGCAAAAAGTTATGGCCAGATGGTTCATGCAGACTCGTTGAATTTGATGCCAAAAGCTTTGATAAGTCATTAATTTGAGTTAGTGGTCTGATCTATGATTATGTAGCAAGCTGTCTTGAACAATTTTTCCAGTTTTTAGTTTTATATCAAATTTATATCTTTGCTATATTTTGCAGGACGTTTTCAGTATTTGGCATCTGTATTTTTCCTAACTTCTGATGCATAGTAAGCATCAACTAAGTACATTTAAAAGTTAAATGGACACAAGTGTCATCTGTTGTTTTACTGGAGCCTTTCTAACATATTTTGTTTTATTATCAACATGTTTTGGCATTTTGTTGAAGGAGTATTGTTGACATACTTTGAAGCTATTCCATATTCAAATTCCATTCCATTATAATTTTCATAGGAGCAGCTAAATATTTCGGATTTATCGTACTATAACAACGTCTGAAAGCAAATTTTTTTCGAACCAGAAGTATCATATTTTGGTTTTAAACCTATTATATCTGAATTAGTTCATAAGATATAGTTAGAACAAATTATTGCAGATTGTTGCTCAATATTGGATATTGAGAAATAGTTTAATTTAATAATTTTTATTTCAGAATTTGTTTTGTTTTTTTTGTGGTTCCTTTTCCTAATTCCTGTATTTATTGAAATTAATAAAATTGATTTTTATATTGTATTTATTAATGTTTGTATCAGGTCCTGGATAGGCAACAGTTCACTTTTTTTGTTTATTGCATTCCAATTGTTTGGAAGTTTTATTTTGGTTTTGTGTTGCAATTTCTTAAAATGTTTTATGATTGACCCTGGTTCTAGTAGCATTTTGTTTCAGCCCATTACGTTAACTTCTGAACAGGACTGTCATACATGGTATTTGAGTTTTGACTTTCAGTGGATTGTTTTTCACTTCATTGTCAAGTGATTAATTCACCAATAATTTAAATTTACTACTTAGTAAAGTATAAGTTAACTTCTAGCAAAATGTAACTTATTACTGGAGAATAATAAAGCTGATGTGGCAAGTTTGAAGCAGTCTTTGCCGGTATTAATGGAACAAATGCCCTCCACTTCAAAGTTCAAGAGTTCATTTTATTAGTAGTCTTGTGGAAAATCCATAAATTTAATCTCTGCAGTTGACTCATCTACCCCTTACAGTTTAGAAATTTTATAGTAAGTAATGTTTACATACTTTGAATTTATTTAGAATGTAGAAAGACATTTTTATTGCATCAAGTACTGGAGAATAAATGGATGAAATCTCTGGATTCTTATTTGAAGGGATGACCCCTAGAATGGAAGAAGGCTTTTGAGCACTTTGATGAATATAAATAAACCTTGACTAGTTTGTAGTCAGTGGTGTTAGATTACATAAATTGGTTAAAGAACTCTTTTTGCTATGGAACATAACATTAATACAGAGGAGCCAGTTGAGATAGTTATTTGGAAAATTGTACAAATGTATAAAATATGGAACCCTTAAGCTGCATGAAACTGTGTTATGTGTAATATCATAATTGTGTGGAATGCTTCTGTTGTATCTGAGGCTGCTCTTGCCAATGATCCATGATAGTCTGAAGAGAATTTAGACTTTTTGGTGCCTTCATTTACTAGGTTAACTTCTCACAAGGCCAAATTGGATCAGCAACCTTGTGTTCCAATTCTTCAGTTAGTCAATCAGGTTTGGAAGGTACTGGGGCTTTCTCCAGTTATATTTAGTCTACTCCTTGATGGCTAGAAGGTTCAAGGGTAACTACTTAGTTTTTTCATCCTTCCACTGATATCCGAGTCCATTCTGAAATGTTTTTTTCAACTTCATTCTGATGCTAGTATGGCTTACCCTACTTGACTGCTTTCACAAATGCCTTGGCTTACAATGAAGCTGAAGCCATTTTTTTGGACTTGCAGACTCTGGTGTCATTTCATCAGGTCTGGATACTGAACCACTGTCTCCTGTTAGTTTTTCTAAAGCTCAGTTTTCCTACCTTCTACACTATTTGTTATTCATCTCATTTTCTTTTGAAAGCAATCCATTGTTGTGCTGATAATGTTTTGGTGGAGACTCATGTCCTTCAATTTTCTATATCACCATGTTCTTCCTTGGGCCTACACTCCTCACTTGGTTCCACTGTTGTAGAAGGATGCTCTTCTTGCCAAACTATGTTTACCTTCCTCTTATCTGTAGGAGTTTTGTCTGGCTCTTTTCCTCTGCCAGTGAATTGATTGTTTGATTACCTATGTGTATTGTTTTTTCCAAGCTTTTTTTTTATTCCATTTGCTGTCTCCCATCCATTCTTCTTCTGTACATATACTTCAGTACCTTTAGTCTCATTAGCAACTATCCTCTGGGCTTAGGAACAGTAAAGGCACATTTGTATCAATTTATCAATAAATGGATCCCCTTTAAAGCTGAGCATTGGGTACTACAGGTTCTATGTGAAGGCTTTAGTTTTTGTTTTTCCTCCTGTTTCCATTCTTTTTCCTCTTTCAGGAGATCATTTTCTCACCAAGGTTTCTGAAGCAGTGTCAAACCTATTGAACAGTCAGAAGGGTTTCTCACCCTTTTTAGGGATTTTCTTCCCATTTGTTTGTCATTCCCCCACAAAAAAAAACAACAAAAAAACTGGGGATTGGCTTCTGTTCTTAGAACTTGCATATCTTACACAGTTTTTTGACCTTCTTCAGTCTACTATGGAGTGTTCTTATCCTCTAATGATCATATTTTGTTGGGTTAGTTGACTGTGCTGGACATCTGATGCTTATAGTCACATTCTCATTTCCCAAGCATCAGAATTTACCATTGGTTTATATATCAAAATTAAATTTATCAGTTCCAAGCTCTTCCTTTTGCAATGGAGGTACTGTTACACATTTATTTTAATATCTGGGTTTGTTTCAATTTAATGCATGCAACATATTTTTAAATGTGTAATGCATAAGTCTTTCTTGTTCCCTAAATTTGTAGAAGATTCTCAAGTGTAAGAATCAACAGTATGTATTGTATGAAAGCACTAGCATATCTTTGAATATTGTTGACAAGTTAATTTTTGAAAATCTCACCAAATGAGTATTAAAGGTAGCTGTTGCAAGATTTGGTGAGACAATAGAATATTGTTTGGTTTCTAGTCATTATGCTGTAAACTTCAGAAGCTATGTGATAAATGATTATTAATCAGAAAACTACAGATGTTTCATCAGGATATTTTTATAGATTCCAAACATTATGAAACATTAAACTTTGGAGAATTAACTTCAAATGTTAGTATTTCTATGAGGACATTAAATATCTTCATCTGTAAGAAGTCAGCTTGTAACCCATTGATACACATATCCCACAGTATCCTCATTCTTAGTGGAATCCTTCCTTCCATGTAGCAAGAAAAGCTCAAAAACGAACTTGAGATACCTACAAAAGGTATTCCACACTTTTAAATTGCAATGCATTTCAGCAGGTCCTTGTACATGCTTGGTGAGTCAGATGTCAAAACCAGAAGAATCTTGAATGAAATACACCTCTATCATTTCTTCTCCCACCAGTTCCAAAGTCATATGAGATGAGATTCAAAAGATTAGTGGACAGTATACTTGTGCCCCCATTTCAATCTTGCTCTTTGATGGCCAGGAAGTTGCTGATGTCCAGAGTATTGCCAACTCTCTCAGCAAAAGCTATTCTCATACAGCTCAGACTTCTGCTTCATTCACCACCATTTTAGCCGTCAAGACACGGGCAGAGTGATCACCTATTTCCTATGACTGTAATTGCTTCTTTATGTTGGTGGAACTCAAGCTTGCTCTTCATTGATCTGGTACATCAGTCAGACCTGATGATATTCGTTGCGAGATGATGTGCCATATCTCTCTTGCTATTCTTCTGGTTGTTCTTAACCAGATCTGGCAGGAAAATATTTTTCCTGATTTTTGGTGCCATTATACTCTCTTTTGCTAAGCCTGAGAAGGATACTAAGATTCCTTTGAACTACTATCCAATTATTTTCATGAGTTGTCTGTAAGATCTCAGAGAAGATGGTTAATGCTAGTCTTGTTTGTCTTTTTGAATCAAACAACCTTCTTTCACCCACGCAGTATGGGTTCCGACGACAATAGGCCACCTAATTCAACTTAATGTCAATCAGGGAAACCTTCCTTAAGTGGCAGCATTTTGTTTCTGTATTTTTTTTGCCTTGAGAAAGATTATGATACAACTTGAGGTATGGCTTCTTGTGAGACCTCTACTCATGTGGGTTGAGTGGCCAGTTATCCATTTTTATTAAACATTTTTTTATATCTGGTGATTCAAATTTCTTGCTTTTTCCTGTTCTTCCAACATGACCATTAGGTTTATTGAACAGCAGCTACAGACTGCTCTTAGTAGCTTACTGGAGTGGATCACAGCAAACAGTTTTACCTATTCTCTCTCCAAAACCATTTGCATGCACTTTTGCTGCCTAAGAGGTATTCACTCAGATCCTGAGCTCCATCTCAGAGAAGTTATGCTTCTCATGGTCCCTGAGGCAGTGTTCTTGGGGCTTATCTTTGACTGTAAGCTGACCTTTACATATCAAGCAGGTGTGTGTCAAGTGTACATGGGCACTGAACATCCTCCCTGTCATTTCTTCCACCTTTTGGGGAGCAGAATGATGTTGTACACTAAAAATCTATCGTGCTCTTAGTTGATCCAAACTGGACTATGGATCTCTGGTCTATGGCTCTGCCAGGACCTTGGCTTTGAAAATGTTGGACCCTGTTCACCATCAGAGGCTTCAGCTCTGCATGTCGGCTTTATGAACTTTCCTAGCCCAGAGTTTGTACAGAATTTCATGAACCTCCTCTACACATCCACCATTTGCAACTGCCCTTACTTTATACTTCAAAACTTCAATCCTTACCACAGCATCTCACCTGGGGTTGCATTTTTCTTCCTCAGTGGGCCATGCTTTTTCAGAACATATGATCTACCATTGTTTCTTTTGGCCTTCATGTCCAGGAGCAGCTGGATTAATTGGCTTTGTCCTAGAATGACATTGCTGTATCTACTGGTCAGCAGTCCCACTGTGGCTTATTACCATCCTCAAGTGTGACCTTACTTTGAGTCATCTGAGAAAAGTGGATACTCCCGAGTGGAAGTACTATCTCACCCTGTTCTTGTTGAGATTTAAAATTGACTGGCACATTTCTCTTTAATATTTACTTCTATCTAGTTCTTCTGGATACCAGGTCATGTTGGTATTTGCAGGAACAAGCTCACTGACACTGCAACTAATTCTGTCTGCTTTTTTACTATGTACAGTATAGGGCTGTTTTGGCATGATATAACACTCACCTATAAGGTAGGGTGTTCCACAAGACTACTTGAGGTATACTTGCTGTGCATTTTTTAAAAAATAATCCTTGATTCAAGCCATACTCTCTCATGTACTAGCATTAGTGAAAAAGATGGTATTCCTATCCTCCATGCTTAGCTTAAAATTTAGTGCTGGCCTGCTTTTAAAAATAAGGTTTACATTATCACCTGTTGCACTCTCTTATGGTGATGTGCTCCTCAGGACTCCTGACTGGGCTTTTACTTCTTTTATTTTTTCTAGTGAAGCATGAGAGTTCCTAGTTGTTAGGGTGGTGAACCATGCAAGATTTTGAATGTGACCGTTTCCTCTTAGTGAGAATAATGGTGGTGTTCTGTCATTGCACCACAGCTTACCCTTCTGGCTAGCTTTCTCTCATCTTATCTTTACCCAGAAATTGGGTTCTTAATGATCTGGTATTCAATTGACACAAGTCCTTATTTAGTTGCAGAATAAATGCCTTTTTCCTATTCTGTCTACTTGGCTTGAGGTGAAGATGGAAGGGATCTCTCCTTCTACTGCAATCTGGGAGGTGAATTCCTGGTGCTGCCTATTTTTCAGTTGGAGTTGACCTGCCATGCTACCCACACTAAGCTTGTATTTTCTGGTCATCTTTGCAACACTTCCCTTCCTCTATGGATAATGACTGTACTGTCATACAGACAAGGTGCAGTCTTTGATAAATGTGCCCCTATACTATTTCCAAGATACAGGCAACATAGGTAATATTTCACACTGGTTCCTCCACACTTAGTGTAGGATTTTAGCTAGATGTGAGCGGAGGTTACATATCACATCGAATCTAGAATTTTCCAACACTCAAAATGTATTTCTGATAAGTAGTAACCTTCTCCTCACTACTGGTGCATCTTACTTTTTAGCCTAATCTTGAGCTGATAATTGGACAATCAACATAGAGGTAACCAGCTGTGCTGGGAGTGAAAACCTTTGCATATATAGGACAAAACTGAATTTGGAAAATCTAGATATGAAAAGATATATCAATCAGAAATACATTTTCAGTGTTGAAAATGTTAACATTCCTATGCTGCAGTACCAAATAGCCTAATATAGAATAGTATGCTGTTTCTAACCCTAAGCATTCTAAGAGGTTTACCTCATGTAAGAATAATGTTATTTAAAGCTGTATGTAGTGGACAATATAGAAAGTTGACTGACACAAGAATTTCCTCGCTAGTTGCTAAGGTTTTGAGCATTATAGAGTTTGTTGACAGCTTGCCTGCTGCTACCAAAGAGCATACTGTCATTGTGGCACATGTAAAATATACTGGAAACCAGAAGAATTGCTTGAAAAGTACAAGTAACTACTCAAGAAGTTTAGAGATAGAAACAACATATGGATTTTTCAGAGGTGCTTCCTGATTGAATTCCATAGGTTTGTTCTTTTGTTTTCTCTCAAGTAATTTTTCCTGAATCTTAAGCTAACTTGTTTTATAAGCTTCATTCACCTGAATATTTTCTTACAGTTTTGGGTTGTTCTCTTTTTCTACTGTTTTTTTTTAGTTTTTTCCCATCTTCTCATTTTTATCTCTCTCTGGTTATGTACAGAAAAGAAGTACTTAGCAATCTCTAAAATTTAAATGAAAGGTTATCAGGTATATGCTTATAGCAACAGGTTGACTAATTAGACCTATGAGGCATTGTTCATGATATGGGTAAATTTCATGCTAGAAAATGATTTCTTAACCCTGAGCATATAAGCAGAGTCAGTTTGACTAATCTTATAACTATGAAACTGCCCGTAACATACCTCTGGAGCTAGTAGGCATAATTTCACAAAATTTGGTAAGCTTTTAGTAAACATTGTCTGTTGTACATAAAATAATCAGATTTTTAAGAAAAGCATTTTTACTAAAGCTTTGTGTGTGAATTTATGAAGCTTTTACTTTGAATGGTGATTTTTGTTGAGAATGTAAATACTTTTGATATTTAATATGCATAACTTCTAGAATCTTTGTTCATGTTTCAGCATTACTTAGGTAGGTCTCCTAAGGTTTTTAACACTCCTTCACAGGAGTCATTCAATATCATAACAATGACAAGAGAGATAATGATGGTCAGTGATGTTACTACTATTGTGCACCACATGATTGTTTCAGTTTTGATCTTGGAACCATTAACCTCAACCTCTTTCTTCTAACACTCCAGTTGAGTCTTTCCAATCTTGTGTTTTGTCACTTGTTTTTATACCTTCTTTTGCTTTTCATTTCCTCTTCCTCAAGTAATTCCACTTTCCTCCTTCACTGATTTAATTCCATGGATTTGTAATTTTTTGCTGAATCTCAAGCTAAATTGTTTTGTAAATTTCGTTCACCTGTATTTTTCTTTCAGTTAAAGGTTTTACTTTTTCTTCCTTCCAGTTTTTCTTCTCATCATCTACTCATCTTTATCTCTAATTCAACTTCTTTGTTTATTCCCATGTTTCACCTTCATTTGGAAGCTCTATATCACAATTGTATCAGCTTTACTGTGACTACTTGTTTTTTTACCTTGTTTTCTATTTCCATCTTCCATTTTGTCCAGTTATCACGGTTTCTTTTATTCTTGGATGTATTTTGTCAAGTTGCCTTACTTTCTAAATTTGCCTCTTCACTTTCCACTCCAGAGCTTGTCTTGCACCTCTCCTTTGTAATGTAGTGTTGTTGGAGCATTTCTTAAACAATGGCATCTTGAATTAATGTAGGTCTTCAGCAGTAGTCTCTTTTCACATTGGTTTCTTGCCCTTAGAACTGGGAACCTTTTATCAGGTTTCTCATTGTCTACAGCTTCTTGAGATTGTACCTTTTTTTTTATTTGTTTTCTTCTTACTGCCCACAGTCCCTACTCCTTGCAGGTTTTGGACACAAAATGTTTATAGACACTTTTCAGCTCCTGCTTTGTGAAAGCTCAACTATCCCAATCCTCCCTTTGCTACTGAGCTTCTTGTGGGCACTTTCCTTAATCTCTGGATACTTTTCTGGTGGTAATTATGTTTTTCAAAGATCAGACACATTCTATCCATCCTGATTTGTCTGCTTGCCTTTCACTTTCATAGGTATGCGTATCAATATTGTTGACAAACGTCATACGTACAAATTTGATACATATTGACATTCAGTTATTTGAAATCATATGTAAGGTAAGTAATGATATTATAATAATTCAAATTTTTATATTATACATCATTCACTTATTTAATTTAAAAGTAAATATTTAAAAAAACAACTGAACATTAACATTTGTGTGCCACATGGTATGTTAAATGCAGCACTAGTTAAAATTACATGTTTGTGATGTACAAAAGCATGGACTTTGTACAGTGACAAATTAAGAATTTAAATTATTGTTATTTAAAAGCCAGTATATAAAATAAAAACCTGTCTACCTCTGTATGTTGAGATATCTCTAATCTTCTAATCAAACACACTAGTTCCCCACTCATCTTATTCTATTTCTGGAAATGGTCCATTATATATATCCCCTCAGTGTGGATTCCTGTATTTGGTGAGGGGCCTCCCAGTGAAGGTTCCATTATTTCAGTTTACCTCTACTGGGATCTAAACATACACCCACGTGTCTGTCATGCATGGTGACCCATGAAGGGGAGGAGAGGATCCTGATGGTTGAAAGGACCAACCCTAACACACCACATTGTCCTTGAATTCCTGTAGATGGGTAGCCTTGGGGTGGCACCCCTTGGTTCATTCAGCTGGTCCACTTGGGCTAGAGTCAACCAAGAACTAGTGTTGGATGTTCTCAACAGGTGTTGTGGACATTGTATCTGATTCTGGTGTTTGGGTATAGTGCTCACAAAACCATGGCACTGCTGCAGTGTCCTTGTTTGGCATTTTAGTGTGTCCCCTCATAGGGTTTCATGGTGGGTGGGGTCAGTGGGCACCAAAATATTCCTTTTTTTTTTACCATGGATCCTCTAAATAAAAACTTAAATAGCGAAAAAACAGTCCATAGGTAAACGACCACGTCTTGAAGATTCTGAGCAGCAATCTTCAACATGTGTAACACCTGTTGTACCTCATTTTCTTATGCTACATTCTCTTTCAGATAAACCTTTATGGCCAATGTCTCCCTTTTTCATTCAAAAGGGACTAGAGGGAGTTGCTGGTCTCCAAAGTTAGTAAAGAAGCTTCTATCTTGGGACATATTGGTGGAAATACCCAAATATCAACATAGTGAACTTCTCTTGTATTCAAAGGCAATTGGGGATATACCTATTGAGGTTACACCTCATGCTACTTTGAATTCATCATGAGGATTTAGTGTTGAGAGGGATTTGAAGAACGTCCCCGAGTCAGAGATTCTCGCTCGTCTCTCCACTCAAGGAGTTTCTGCAGTGAGGTGCATCTCCACTGCAAAGATGGAGTTACACTGCTGACAAATAACCTTGTTTCGACATTTACATCACCACGTGCACCTGCCACCATCAAGGCAGGTTATCTCATTTACAGGTACGGCCATACATTCCAAACCCTCTTGATATTTCCAATGTCAGAGATTCGCCACTCAAAGACATCATGTCGTGGTTCCCTGACATGTACTCGTTGTGGGGGCAAGGACCACAATGCCTATGAATGTGACATGGACCCACATTGGGTCAACTGCAATGGTTCTCACCCCTTCTACTTTCGTTCTTGCCCAAAATGGTTGGAGGAAAAGAGGTGCAGCGTTTGGAAACGATACATAACATTAGTTATCCTGAGGCTCAGAAATTGCTGCCCACCACTCCATCTTGGACATATACTGCTGCACTTCATTCCACAACTACAGTGGGAGTGCAGACAGATCTCTGTGCCTCCAAGAGAATCGTTTTCAAAACAAATAAAAAGCCTTTTGACCTCCATGGTTAAAAAGGTTGATGAATCGACTTCCACACCCATCTCTGTTCCTCCCATACATTTCAACAAACCCCAAGATCCACATCCTTTGATTTCAAATACAGGCATTTCTTCAAATATATCTTTTTCTCCCATCCGAAGATGCAAAACAATCATTCGTTTATGTCCTCAGTCACTGGAATCCTCTTCCAACAATAAAGACCTGCCCAATTGACCCAGGGCAGGATCCATGGAGGTTGATAGACCTCCTTCGACTAAGGACAGTAAGGAAAAAAGACGTGGTCATAAACAGAAGGGTTCTCCAGCCACTTCACCTAATCGTCATTAAAAATGGCCACCTTGATACAATGGAACTGTCGAGGTTTACGTTCTAATCTGGATGATATCAAAACACTGATTGCTTCCTACCATCCTGTTTGTCTTTCCTTACAAGAAACATTTCTCAAACCTGCAGTTTTTTCTGTATAGAAATGGCAGGCTGTGTGATGGGCAAGTACATGGAGGGGTGGCACTATCGGTTGATCAGCATGTGCCCACCCTGTCTTTGTCACTCAACACACCCTTTGAGGCCGTAGCTGTCCGTGTTTCCTTGGATCATACCATCACTATTTGTTCTCTCTACCTGTCCCCTGGAGAGACATATGATCAATCAGACCTTGATGCTCTTGTTGAACAGTTGCCGTCTCCATTTCTAATCCTGGGGGACTTTAATGGACATCATCCCCTCTGGGGAAGTGCTGTTATTGATTGGAGAGGTCGCTCTGTAGAACATATGCTCTCTGATCACAATCTTTCTCTTTTCAATACTGGTTCTTCCACTTATTTTCATGCACCTAGTCAGTCCTTTACCGCTGTTGATCTCTCGGTTTGCTCCCCTTCATTATTCTCCCATTTTTCATGGAGGGTTGACAATAATCCACTAGGCAGTGATCAATTTCCTTTCCTTTTCAGAGAGACTGGCCGTGGTCGATGCCACCCTACCCGCATGCCTTGGTGGAAGGTGGATCAGGCAGACTGGTCCACTTTCACTGCTCTCGCAGAACTTGATCCTGCCATCATAAATCAGCCATCAATAGATGACTGTGTGGCAGCGGTAACTGGCTGTATTATACAAGCAGCTGCTCAGTGTATTCCTAAAACCTCGACACGTTTTCCACGATATCCTCGTCCGTGGTGGAATCCTGCTTGCCACTAAGCATGAAAGGCTCAAAACGGGCCTAGGATACTTTTCGTAGATATCTCACACTTTCAAACCGCGTCACTTTCCAATGGGCCCGTGCACATGCGAGGTGGGTAAGAAGGAATATTGGATTAAATTCACAACTAGCATATCTTCTACCACCAGTTCCAAGATTATATGGGACAGGATTTGAAAGGTTAATGTGCACTACAATTCTGTCCCCCGCTCGATCTTACTCTCTGATGGTCAGGAAGTGGCTGATGTCCTAGAGCATCACTGATACTCTAGGAGAAAGCTTTTGCTGGGTATCTAGCACATTTGCTTGTTCCTCCACCTTCTTGGCCATCAAGACTCGGGCAGAGCGTTCACCTCTTTCCTTTCGAACTGACTGTTTCTTTGACTGTAATTGTCCCTTTACACTGGTGGAACTGAAAATGGCCCTTCATCAGTCTGCCAGTACATCTGTTGGACCTGATGATGTTCATTATGACATGCTGCACCATCTATCTCCTGCTTCTCTTGATGTCCTTCTGATTGTCTTTAACCGGATCTGGCAGGAGAATGTTTTTCTTGACGCCTGGCGCCAGGCTATTATTTTACCTTTCTCTAAGCCAGGGAAAGATCCCAAGATTTCTTCAAACTACCATCCAATTGCTTTGACGAGCTGTCTCTGTAAGACCTTAGAAAGGATGGTTAATGCTCGTCTTGTTTGGTTCCTCGAATCAAACAACCTCCTCTCGCCCACCCAGTGTGGGTTCTGACGACAGCACTCCACCACAGACCACCTAATTTGTCTTGAAACATCAATCAGAGAAGCCTTTCTCAAACGTCAACATTTTGTATCAATATTCTTTGACATTGAGAAGGCTTATGACACAACATGGAGGTATGGCGTTTTGCAAGACCTCCATACATATAGGTTACGTGGCCATTTACCCATGTTTATTAAAAAGTTTTTAATGGACAGGAGATTCCAAGTTCGTGTGGGTTCGACACTTTCCTGTTCTTTTGTACAGGAACTTGGGGTCGCTCAGGGCTGTGTTTTGAGTGTCACACTTTTCGGCATAAAGATAAATCCCATCACTGAACAACTCCCTCTTACTGTTGAAAATTGGCTCTGTGTTGATGACTTTCATATCTCTTGTTTGTCGTCGAACATTAGGTATTTTAAGCAGCAGCTTCAGACTGCCTTCAATCATTTACTGAAGTGGACCACAGCAAATGGTTTTAACTTCCCTCTCTCTAAAACCATTTGTTTGCACTTTTGCTGCTAACAGTTTTCACCCTGATCCTGAACTCCATATCAGTGAAGTTGTGCTGCTTGTGGTCCCTGAGACAAAGTTCTTGGGGCTGATCTTTGATCGTAACCTGACCATTATACCACACACCAGGCAGCTATGGACCAAATGTACAAGAGCACTGATCATACCCTGTTTCCTCTTTCACCACTTGGGGAGCAGATCAATCTTCTATGCTAAAAGATGTCATGCTCTTATTTGATCGAATCTTGACTATGGATCACTGGTCTATGGCTCTGTGAGGGCCTCAGCTTTAAAGATTCTGGACCCCATTCATCATCAAGGACTTTGTTTATGCATTGGGGCTTTCAGCACTTCTCCAGTTCAGAGCTTAAACGTAGAGTCTTGTGAAACTTCTTTGCACCTCTGCCGTTTGCAACCATCTTTAATATATGCTCCAAAACATTGTTCCTGACCAAAGCATCCCACTTCGTGTTGTGTTTTTCTTCCTCAGTAGGCCATACTTTTTCAGAACAGTCAATCTGCCATTGCTCCTTTTGGCCATCATATCCAGGCACAGTAGGATGAATTGGGTCTCTCCTTGGATAACATTGCTGTATCCACTGGTCAGCCCATCCCACAGTGGCTAACTACAGTCCCCAAATGTGACCTATCTTTAAGTCATTGTTTTTTTTAAAAACCAGACACTCCCAATGGAAATAACTGTGTTATTTACTGAACATCTTTCAAACCATCCTTCTATTCTTATTTATACAGATGGTTCAAAATCAGGTGACTCTTTGGGCTCTGCCATGGTTTGTTGTGTTTTGTTGGTGCACACAGAATCCCTTTTACAGCTTCTGTGTTCACTGCTGAACTGTATGTCATTTCTCTTACCCTAGATCACAGAGAAGCTAAGCAGTACTCAAATTGCACTATTTATTCTGACTCACTAGTTCTTTACTGGCCCTGGAATTGCTTTATGTTAGTTCACACCTCTTCTCTCCCATATTCAAAACTGACTGGTCAATTTCTCTTTAACATTTACTTCTATCCAGTTCTTCTGAATATCAGGCAATGTTGGTATTCATAGGAATGAGCTTGCTGACACTGCAGCTAAATCTATCTGCTCTGGCATTATCTCTGCTGTGCGTTTTCCATACATGGACTATGGTCCTGTATTCAATGCTCAACTCTGTGCCAGTTGGTAGTCAACTTGGAGTGAGCAATATGAAATCAAGCTTTTCCAAATAAAACCCTATATTGGATTTTGGCCGTCCTGCTTCCTTAAGGATTGGACGGAGGATATTGTTCTAACTAGACTATGCATTGCTCATAGTTTTTTAACTCATCATTTTCTTTTATCTGAGACTGATACACCAATGTGCACGTTATGCATGCTGCATCATTGTAACTTTTATCTTAGCCCGCAGAGGCTGGAAGGTCAATATAATAAAAGTAATACATATGTACATGTATGTATGTGTGCATAATGCCATAACATTTAAGCTATTTAGATTAAACATTTTTGTTTTGAGTTTTAATTTTTAGTCATTCTAGAAAGAAAAAAGTGTAATTTATATTTACTTCCCAATTTTAGTATGGTGGGTACGAGGTCAAATCTGTTGAACACATAGAGATATTCTGGTTTGATAGTGAAAATAACAAAATAGAAAATGTTTTCTTAAAAAAAACATTTGATAATTATCTGGAGGTTGTTTAGATTTTGTGTGAAATTTGAAAATTTTCTCATGTGTATAAGTTTTTAATGTTACAATGAATTTCATTATCAAAAATCGTAATTATTCTCATGGATGCCTTTGTGAAGATGAGCTGCATGGATTCCATCTATTCTGTAATGAAATTGTTAAAGGATTCTGGTAACATTGTTTTTGTTGAAGACTATGAGATGGCTAAGCTTGTAACAGTTTTTTCTGTTTTCACAAAAGAGCATACTGGAAAATAGCTTTGATACTTAACATTCTCTGGGAAATTTTCAAAGTGACCTGAACTAATACTGATATTAATCTGTTGGTGATAAGTAGAAAAAACGAAAAATTAAAATAAAAAGATTTGACAGGATTTTCCGTAAGGTGTTAAAGAAGGTCAAAGATTGGATATGTTAGCCTCAATATTGGTATGTCAGTAGACAGTGGGAAGGTGCTTTAGGCTTGGTGGGTTGCTGGTGTTAATCCTATTTTAAAGGAGATAATAAGAATTTGTGAAAATCCTAGGCCACTTAGGCTTCTATAATGGTAAAAATTGTAGTGACATAAGTAGTTGTTGTAGTAACCTTTGAAATCACCTAAGTCTAACCAATAATTATTAGTTTGTTTTTCTCCCCTCTTTATAACTAAGTACTACATACTGATTAGTTTTTTATGAAATTTCAGCTGATAACGTGCTGATGTCTACTGTGTTAATCACAGGTTTGATTCTGAGTCTTGCTTTTAACTCTATCTGTTCCATTAGTATGTTGATCAACTATGGATGTATTCAGGTTTTGAATTTTTCTTTAAGTTTACTGAGTGTATTTTCAGTTAAATAAAGGTTGCAGGTTTCATCTTTTTTTCTCATTTATGACTTGCATTGTGTTATGTTAGTATTATATCATTTTACATTATAGTCTTCAGTGGCATGTTGGGCTGTTATAGATAGATAAATATTGCTGGGTCATGTTATGTCTGATATGCTTCTTCCCTGTGTTGTAGAATTTGTTTACCAACTGCTATCATTGTGTTGTTGCTTAAAAGATCAAATGCAAAAAAATATATATATATCAAAAGAATATTGCCTTTAGTGGTTATATGAAATGTATTTTTGAAACTTGTATATTCAAAAGATGACATGAAGTCTTTATTTTTTATTTAAAATAAAAATTTTAATTATAAATGAAAGAATTTAGGATTATTAATTTTTAACCTTTTTTTTAATAGCATGTTTGATGTACTACAAACATTTTGGGACAAACTGCTTAAAATAGCTACAGTAATTAAAATGAAAGTTATTATTAATGCATATTCAATATTTCTAAACTTTATCTAGATCATCAATAATGTATTCTGGAGAAAATCTGCAACATTTTCAAGAACCTTATACCAGAACTGAAGAAGGTAGTGACAACATTAGATTGGATCATAACGTTTTATCAACAGAAAACTACATGTTGGCAATTTCTTACCCAGTAGCATCAACATCTTTCGTAAACATGAATTACAATTATGACAAGTGTTCAGGATTTACACAAAACTCTATTGTCACATGCAACTCTAATACAAGTTATTATGATGTGAATTTGTATCAGTATGATGGAGGTTTTGCAAGTGATCCCAATGTTTATACACCATGGTACACAAACAACCAGAATAAAGC
The DNA here is from genome assembly GCF_004210375.1 of Tachypleus tridentatus. Taxonomy (NCBI): domain Eukaryota; kingdom Metazoa; phylum Arthropoda; class Merostomata; order Xiphosura; family Limulidae; genus Tachypleus; species Tachypleus tridentatus. The sequence continues at coordinate 83,840,321 of NC_134830.1, forward strand.
AAGTGGGACCACTCAAGCAAGCAGAACTGAGCATTTTGTTTATCCCAGAATGTATCAGTCATATGATATTAACCAGTCAGGTCAATTTGGTGGAAGAAACTATGTAAGAAAAAACAGCAGAATAAATCAAACTAGAAAGGCAAACCAACAATGGAACAGGGAGAGACCTAATGATGATTTTCTTAATTCCAATAGAAACTTAAGCACTCAAAGTGCAGAGAATAATGATGATGTGTTACAAATGCCTGAGTTATCAAAACAACAAAGTAAATCATCTGAAACTAAGCCTAGATCTGCAGAGTTGTCATTTTCCAAAGCAGTGCCTGCAAAGGTAAAATGTAATAATTACAATTCTAAACCTAATGCAAAGCTAGAAGAATCCATTAAAGGTTATAGAATTAAAAACAAACATGTAAGTATAAACACAGAAAGAGAAAGTAAAAATGAAAGTAACAAGGGACAAAAGTTTTTCATTGCTGGTGAAAATAGGATAGAAAATGGTAGAACATCAAAGGAATTAACTGAAAGAAATATAACTTGTGAACATAATGAATATGAAAAAATAAATGGAAAGAGTGACGGTTTTCAACAGTACCAATCTAAAGGTCTTAGTGAGTCTGCAGTATTTCCTAAAAATGAACCGAAAAAAAGCAAAACATTTTCTGATTTGGAGGAGAAAGAAGAAAACATCAGCAGTGACAAAAAAATAGGAAAAAATCACAGGATCAGAGAACCTTATTATGCTTCAAAGGAAAGGGGGGAAAACAGAAGTACAAATTGTAATCCTGTGATGAAACACTCTGAAAGAGCCAGATTTAAAACTAACAGTAATGACATAGAGAATGTTAGAAAAAATTTGGGCATAGAAGATGAAACAAGATGTCGAAAACACCACTGGAAAAGTAAGAATTGGGAAACTTCTGATACTCTAATTAGAGATAACTGGGATAAAAATAAAAACTGTTTCCAAGAAAAACATTCAAGAAAAGTAATGTCAGAAGAAAGTCCATATCAAGTAGATGACAAATATAATCAAAAGCCAGAAAAAACTAGCTGTAGTGAAATGAATCAGTCTTTACCAACGCTTTCTGAAAATGCTTCAAACAAAAATAATGACCGTGAATATCAAAACAATCATCATCCAAGAAAATACAGGGGAAAACTTTTTATGAAGACCAAAGGACTAAAAGCTTATAATGTTTATAATGAGGAGGATGCCACACAACGAGGTTAGTCATGTTTTAATGTTAGATTTATATTTAAAGAGTATGAGATAATAGATAATGCTATGCTACATAATTGATTGCATATGAGTAACAGTTACATTGATTAGTGTCATGCAAAATAATCAACTAATTAAACATTCCTATTATATTTATTAATTGTAGTTTTTTTTGCTAGTGTCATGCAAAATAATCAACTAATTAAACATTCCTATTATATTTATTAATTGTAGTGTTTTTTGCACTACTTTAAATTATTATTGGAAATATAAATTGTAAAAAAGGCTGTAAGTCTAATTCAGGAACTTTTTCCAACCATGTCGGTGTTAGTTGGAGGCACTTTATTTTTTTTGTAAAGTTGATGTTGAGTAATAATCCCTCTGTCTCATTTAGTAGACATCTTTCCAAGCATGTGATAGGACTTGTGTTTCAAACTAAGGTGTGGTACTATGATTAATGTGGACATATAAAATTACTGTGATCCTGTATGGCTGTTTAAAACCATTGCATGTGTATTATACATCAGGTAGTTGGTTATTATATGCCTACTTTTCCAGTTCAGGTCCCTTATCATTCTATTTCATTGCCTTATGTGGTGCCTGTTTTGCCTGTGGATGAGTTTGACCAACTCTTGTACTTTTAAAGTTTGTTTTTGGCCCTCTTCTCTTTGCTATGCTCATAACTCAAGTATGTGACTTTATCTCTGGGTTTTTTGTTTTCTTTCATGGTGACTCCTTCACATTGGTCAATCATCTTCATGACTCATTTTCTAAGGCCTGAGGTTATGACCCTTCTAATTTTTTTTTCATTTACAACTTCTTGTGTTCTTTCTACATGCTAGGGGCACTTGTCTTACTTTTTTAGAGCAAACTGCATATCTTAATCTTCTTTTCTTTGCTTATTCTGTCTCCAGCCTTCACTGTAGCACTTTATCAGATTATCATTACTTTGATATGGCCATCTATTTTTATATATCTGTACCTTTCATTTCTGTTTCTTCCCCTACTCTCAGTTTTGCTGTGGTTTCTCTGTTCTTACTCTGGATGCTTTTCAGTTAGGTGTGTTACCAATTCCTTGGCTTCTCAGACTGGGCTGCTCATCAACAATCTTCCTTCAATTCTCTGTTATCTAGATTCATTGGACCTCTACCTGACCTTAAGAGTCCTGTGGGGCAACCCCTCTCCTGTTCCATGCTGTAACATTTCTACTTGTCATTTTCATCTGTCATTATGCAGGACAAGATACTTGGAGATAACTCCATCACTGGATCAGATTCTTGGCTCTGAAATTTTTGGTGCCTACCCCTTCCCTCTTACACACTTTCTTTGGGTGACCTTTGGATTTTGCAAGTTCTTACTTCATTTTCGTTTTCTTCTCATCTGTCTTTTTCCCTCTGCTTCTTTGACATCTCTGAAGGAATTTTTTTTTAATCTTTTGTACAGCAAGCTCAACCATTTTGCATGTATCTTCACACCATGGAGCTCTTAGTATTGAAGTCTACTCACTCACTTTTGTGTTCTCTGGCTTCTCTACATATTGCACTTCATGGGCTCTGTAAGATGTGTAATATACATTCTACAACTTAACTCCTCCTGTGCCTTTCATTCATATTTCTCTTCCACTTACCCTCACATATGTCAGCTAGAAATATTTGCATATTGATATTCAAATTATTATGCAGCAACCCTTCACCAGTAGGTGTGTTAGTATCCCTATTGTAACTAATGCCCTGTCTAATCTTTGTTCACATATCCCTTCCACTTACCTTCACATATGTTAGCTAGAGATATTTGCATATTGATATGCAAATGATTATGCAACAACCCTCCACCAGTAGGTGTGTGACATTACCCCTATTGTAAGTAATGCCCTTTCTAATCTTGTAGCTGTTAACCCCTTCTTGATTGATACTCTTACAGTTTTTGTGTTTTCAAACTGATTTTTTCACTCAATTACAAAAGTTTATAGTTTTATATTTCAGCTTTGTATTTTTTCTCTCATGATGCCAGATTTTGTACTGGAGAAAAATGCCCACCGGAGCCCTCTGCCTTCCTACTGTCTGCTGGATGTCAGTTCCCAGTATTTGGTATTGGGAGTGTGTGTCTGCAGAAGCAGGTTCTTGGTATGAAAGCTCCTGTTCTTGAAATGGAAATTAAAAGACCCTCTTCCTACTTTTGAACTGATGTACAACTCCAAATGCTGCAAGTTGTTGGTTGGAGTCCCTATTTTGTTTGCCCTTTTGACAACATATTACTAAGAGGCAAAGACGTGTACCTAGTTCAGAAGTGGTGTGGTTGCCCACTGGTGTGATGTTTTTAGCTCCTTCTGATACCCCAAGGTTTTAATATGGGTATTTCATAAAGAAGGATCATCTTCTCACTAGCCCTCCACCTGTTCAGTCTGGGATTCTAGATTTCTGTGAGAAGAGGAGTGATATTGTATTGGAAGTTAACCTTTTTGTAAACTGAAAATGTATTTCCAAAAGATACCTTTTCTTACATTTCCCACCCATCTTCCCCACTTCCAGCATGGTTTGTGTGATCTGACCAATCTGTAAGTGATTAACAGCTGCAAGATTAGAAATGGTAATAGTTGTGATAAGGGTAATGTTGCACTTTTACTGATGGAGGGTTGATGCAGATATCTCACATTGACACATGTTAGGGTAAGTGGGAGTATCATGGCTAGTGGCAAGTTCAGAATGTCAATTTCTATCCTGTTTGAACCATTTTCTTTTGTGGACATCACCTGCTTTTCCTGTGACTTGCATCCTTCTCTGAGGACTTATCCCCTTCCACTAGTTGAGTTCATCATCTCCTTTTTAAATGAGAGGCCAATCTTATTCTTTGTCACTTCCCATCTGACTAGGCATGCTACAGCCTCTCCTGCCTTCTTTTAAAGCCATTCTTTGGAGATTTTGTATGTTTGATGTGAACTTCTAACACATCTTCCATTAGTTACATTACTAGACAGTTTCATGTAAATGGTTTTTCTCTCCCTTTGCTTTCTGCCTAAAGGTTCTAATGTTGAGATTTGCTTGTTGATCTTTATTTACAACTCCTACACTGATCTAGTTTAACTTCCATGTCCCTTACACATTTCATGTCACCCTTATGTGTACAAATCATTTTATGCAAATTCAACAAGAACAAAAAAAACTTTGAGGCAAAACACACACACTTAACAATATGTAGAACAACATTAATTATGTTTAATGTCAATAGATCCCACTGATTGGTCTGTATTGCTTCACAGGGAATACTTTTCCAAAATCTGCATAGAGCAATGAAGTACAGTAAGTGTCAAGTACCCACTGTTGAGGTAGAGTTTTATGGAAGACTGCTTTGGCAGTACGTACCTTTCTTTTGATTTCATTTAGTTTAACTTTAATTTAAAGCTAATTTACCACAAAATAACTTCAAAAAAATATTTTTTTTTATTTGGAGAAGTGCTACAACAATGATCCTAAATTTTCAGTTGACTGTGACTACTTCCTCTTCAATGTTTCTTGACACTGATAACACTGCTCCTACTTGTTTTCATTGCACACCAGAGGGTCATTTACCATTGACGATGTTACTACCATATTAATCATATTGGGGTTTCTGATGACTTCCTTGCTTCATCTCCCTGTTTCGAGCAACAGTTTCTCAAAGTATGAAATAGTGTTCAACATAGTTTGAAACTTGCATGAACCATGTGTTTGGAAAGTTTTTAACATGTTACTCCATCTTGCAATCTTTAATATATCTTTAATTTTTTTTATGAACATCAGTGCTGTTCTTTAAATATTGCAATGAAAGAAGTATTCAAGAAACAGATGCATAATGCAGGCTTGTTAATAAAACTAGTCTTTTTTTTTAACATTTTTATAAGTGATGTCTTCATAGTGATAAATATATATAAAAATTTGTTTTAAACTTTTATGAACATTTCAATGATTTTAATACAGTAGTCTTGGTGAAATTTGTTGGGAAAACCCACAAAATATTGTTAATCGTGTTTTAATTTTATTTCAGGTTGCTTACTACTTTGCTTGAATGATACATTTTCATTGTACAACAGTTTAGGATTAGTAGAGGGACTTATTTTTGAATTATTTTACTTAGACACATGATTTACCTCTAGCTTTTCATATATTTTGGCTACAAAGTTTTAAGGCAGTTTTACATATTAATTCCAATAATTTAAATAATTTTAATTGAAAAATATCTCAGAATCGATATTTTGCCATTTTATACCATTTATATGGTATAATTTATTCAGAAAAAAATTCAAATTTTAATTCCTGCACAGCTACAAAGATTTTGGTCTGTAGACAAAACAACTCATTTACTGTAAAGATTTATAGCATTATAAACACAAATTTATAAAAATGACATGGTACATTGAAACTAGTCGGGGAAATCATCTTCATAATTTTGTAAATATGTTTGTTTTTTTTGTTAGATAATACAAAGTACTACTTAACTTGATTAAACCACTTATTGATTTTTTTTTTAAATAGAATTTTTCATGCCTACCCCAAGAAAACTTTTTCTGCTAAAAATATGCCACTTTAGAATATATTATCTATTTCTTGATTTTCAAGCATTTCCCACAGGTTTTGTATAGGCCTTGGTTGAAACCCTGTAATAATGTCAGATCAGGTGTTTTAATTACTTGCTATTGAACACAACTCTGAAAGCAGGCATAAAGAAAATTTAAATGTTATTGTATGGAGCAATAATTAGACTTTCAGGTATTAATAGTATAAATAGTTTGAGTTTTTTTTATAGTTTCTCTAAATATTCCTTTCCTTGTAAATTGTGATTTATCTATTAAATTATATCTGATTTAAAGCTACAGAATTTTTTTCAATGAGAAAACATTGTCAGATAAATTGAGATAAGGTAGATATGTTTATACAGTTGCAAGACAGGTTGAATGGGTCACAAAGAAAACCTTTATGTTTAACATAACATGTGCAATGAAGACAGTTTTGTCATCATCAGGAACATGTAGTTTACCTATACACAGGAATGTATCTATACAATACGGAACAAAGAAATAACATGGCTGGAGATTATTTAAGGCTTAATAAAAGTATCTTGTTGATGTTTGTGTCTTTGTTTAAGATAATGGTGTTTTTTCTTTTGTAGTCAACACAATAAGGTTTAAATGAGCGGCAGTGCTTATGAAGTTTTTTTATTACCTTCAACAGATAAAATCATATCAAATCAGTTAACTGTTTAATGAATATAGTATGTCATTGCAAAGTATCTTGAGTGCTTTTAATTTTTATTAAATATTATTTTTATGTATATTTTATTCAAACAGTGCACATAAATAAACTTGTAACTGACTACTAATTCTATTTCTAATTCCAATCATGATGTGTTTTAAATGAAACATTATTACCCTTATTGGTGAAAGTAAAATGTACTCAGTATTTACCAGTTTATTTGATTCACACAGTGACAATGGGTTGGTATTTAGTTAATATTAGTGATTAATTTTCAAAGTAGGAAATGTCTATAATATTTGTGGTAATATCTACTGTATGAGATCAATGGCAATCCAAATTACTTAAAAACAAAACACTTTTTAATTAAATTAGGAAAGGTATATGAATAATGCAGGATTGAAAATTTATGAAGGTATCACACTTGTTTTTAACTTATATAAGTTGTAGAGAATATGTACTAATCAAATGTAATCATTGAATTGGTTTATCAGTTACTTGATTAACAAAAAAAAACCTAATTATCCAGCCCTAATTATTACCTCATTAACAGTATACATTTTAATATAACTGAGGAGTTTCTCATTAATTTCACCAGTTTATTTGTGGTCTCTAGCAAGTTCTCCCTACAAGCCTTCTTCTCTTATATTCACCAATACAAACTCAAATAGATGGTCTGTTTGTTATTATCTTTGATATCATAAAATTCAGTATGGTGTAATTCATTTTACATTTAAAGATGTTCATTTGAAATAATCTTTACCTCTATATTTCAAAAAAAATTTTATCATTGAAATTGTTTAAATTAAACTAAGTTTCAGTTATTTTCAGCATATCAAAATCCTCTGTACTGACCAATGGTCTAAAGTCATGTTTTATTTCTTATACTTCTGGTATCTATTATTACAATAATAAAAAAATTGGCCTATCTTTAAAACTACTTCTGTATTTTCTTCCTTCACTACATCTTTTTCAAATCTTACTTTTCTGCATTTTTTTTTAATTCTGGTCCTTACCACAATCTAGTCCTAGTTTAAACCATTCTCAAACTTCTAACTAGCCAATCTGCTTTTCCGTGTGTATTAAACTAAGCCTAGCATTCATCCCTAACAATCTTTTTTTTTAATTTTGTCCCCATAGTTCAATTTTCAGTAGTATCTTTGATATAAATAATTTATAGCCCTTTTCTTTAAATGTCTTTATCAAACTTCTGTACTTATCAACCAGTTTCTTTGACCTATCCTTCCATAAATCATTAGCCCCCTATGTGCACAGCAAAGACCTGGGTCACTGCTGACACTTTTTACCATACCACTTACTCTGTCAGTTGTAATTACCTTTAGATAAAATTATTTCTTCATAGTTACCACACAGACTATCCCATGTAAGTGCAATATAAAAGAATCATCTGAAACTATAACCTCTCTCTCTCTCTCCTCTACTGTGTTTCGAATTGCCTCCAATATCTCTTCTAATATGTAAGCTCTACAAGTACTTTCCATATCTTCACTGCTAATATTTTTTAAAAGTGCATGCTTGTTGTGAGTTCACAAATAAAACCTACTTCTTACAGCCATAGCATCTTACAAAGTGAGAGCACTTAATGCATATACTTCTCATGTAACAAATAATGAACATGAAGCACAAGGAAACTGACTATCATTAATATTCGATAACTAAATGTATTACACTATCACTACTTTATCTTAAATTAATTACTTTAGTGTCATCTTTTAAATTAGAGCTTCATGGTGTATTTCTAACAGTAACATTAGTTTAGGCTTAACAGGTGTACATTGTCTTACAATGAACTTATCAGTAGGTTATAAAACAGGTTAAGTACATTGTATTATTATGTAGGTATCATCTAAAGACTAGTTATTTCTTACTTCTAAGTTTTAAATTTAAACTTACTAATAACATTCAATAACCTTATTTTATGCATCTTTTTATTATCAACACAAAATCACTATGAATAAAAATATTAATCACATTCTTAACTAGATTCAAATAAGATATTCCAAAAACTTCAAGATCTTTGTTTTTAAGTTTTTTCTTTCATATAGCACCATCTCAATAAAATTAACTGTATTCTTTAAATTTGATACTTAATGCCTTATTTTACTTATACTGTGCTAAAGAAGAAATGGGATTTTAGAAACAATTTCAATTTTTTGTCTTGCTGTTGTGTTCTGATTTCTAGCTGTATTTTAAGTCTCCCCTCCTGTTATGTAAAAGTTTTCCCTGTTATAAAACAATCAAAAAATTTGAAATTATTTAAATTTCTTATATGTTTACAGGTTTTTATATTCTTAGTGTTTAACTTTTGCAAAACTCTGACAATAAAAACAAACTGTCATGTTAAAAATGTTTGAACATGTTCATTGTTAAATAAATAAAATTATAACAAAGATAGTAATTTTAATGAGATGGGAAAATCTTCAAATTGTGATACCAGGGGTATGCAATTTTTTACCAAAATTTGTCTGAGGTGCAAAATATTAGAAAAATCTACTTGTTCTTAAGAATCTAGTTGTCCTCTTCACCTACTACAAAATATTCACAAACACACACACAAAATTAAAGACTCAGGATTCTGCTTTTATTTAATAATGGAAAACAAATTTTTGTGAGTGGCACATTGAGAAAAACAGAGAAAATCCACTGACTACCCAGTTTGCACAGTTTCTCCAAATTTATTGTAATATATTGATAGATGTGGTGTGTTTTTGAGAATATAGTGAAATTTATAGGACATAAATATGCAAAAACGGCTCGTTTGGGTTGAGAAAATATTTTACATAGAAGAGCGAACAACGTTTCAACCTTCTTCAGTCATTATCAAGTTCACAAAGAAAGAGGTAACTGACCAGAAGCTGACCACATGTTTGGAAGGGGTTGTGTAACTGAGTGTCGGAATGTAGAGGGCGGTGTTAGATGTTTGAATATATAATTTTATTTATTTTATTATATTAATATAGGAATAAAGGCGTTCCTTTATATTGGATTATTTTGGGTTTAAGTTGTTGTATAAGTAAGGCTTCTTTAATTTTGCATTTGTTTATGTTTGTTTCTTTATTTAGTATTTCAGTGTTTTCTATGGTTATGTTGTGTTTATTTGACTTGCAGTGTTTGAAAACGTGTGAAGGTGACTTTTTATGTTTTTTGAATCTGGTTTCCATTTTTCTACTTGTTTCTCCAATATAGAAGTCGTGGCAGTTATCACATTGTATTTTATAAATAGTGTTGGTGTGGTGTTTGTCAGTGTAGTTTTTACATAGTATAGACCTCAGTTTTGTGCCTGGTTTTTGAATAAATTTGGTATTAAATTGATGTCATATTTTGTTACTAGTTTTTGCCAAATGTTGGTTATTTGTCTGCTGATGTCAGGAATATATGGTATGCAGCAGTATATGGTTTTGTGATTTTTTGATTTGTGAGATATATTTACTTTAGTTGGTTGATTTTGCTTTCTGTCTAGGTGTGTGCGTATAATGTTTTCTCCGGTTTGTAGAGGAAACTTATTGATGTTGATGAAGTATTGTTTTATTTTGTCTAATTCATCGTTAATTTTATCTGGTGAGCATAGTTTTATGGCTGTGTTTATTTGGTTTCTTAGTATGTTGAGTTTTTATTTTGTTTCATGTGCTGAGTCCCAAGGAATGTATAGTCCAGTATGGGTGATATTTTGGTGGATTTCTGTTTTGAATTGTGTGTTGGTTCTTGTAATTTTGAGATTAAGAAAAGATATTTGATTGCTTTCTTTCTGTTCACATGTGAAGTTAATGTTGGGATGTATAGAGTTAATGTGATTGAAAAAATTAAGTATGTGTTTTGTAGATTTGAATCCTGCAACCGTGTCATCTACATATCTGTACCAGTATAGTGGTGGATGTAATGCTGTGTTAATTGCTTGTATTTCAACTTGTGTCATAAAAATATTGGCTAGAACTGGTGATACTGGGTTGCCCATGCTTAGGCCATTTGTTTGTATATAGTTGTGGTTGTTGAACATGAAGTTTGTCTTCATCGTGGTGAATTCTATGAGGGTTGCTAATTGGTTGCTGGGAATGTCTATTGTTGGGTTAGGGTCTTGGATATAGAGTTCTAAGGCTATCTTGCAGGCTTCAGTGGTTAGAACTTCTGTAAAGAGGGATATAATATCGAAACTGGCCATTAAGGCTTTATGATTAAGTTGATTTAGATTAGACTTGAAATTAAAAGAGTCTTTGATGAATGAGCTGGCTGATGTTACATATTTGGAGAATGCCCATGCTATATTTCTCTGCAAGTGGGTTTTCTCGACATCACTGACTATAGGACATAAATGTTTTAAATGCAATTTTGAAAAGCATTTATAATTTGTTTGATAAACACCAAAATATGGAATCCTTTTTGCTGTATTTTCTATCTTTTGCAAGGAAGAAATGAATATTTTTGAGTGGTAACTGAAAATGTTTGTGTGTGTGTGTTTGTGTGTATATGTGCATGTTTTATAGTTCTTAACATCTAGCACTTAGAATTTTAAACTGTTACGTGTAAAATACTACACTCACACACACAATTATTTTAAAAAATTATGGTGATGTTGCCATGAATTAAAATAGAAGTTGTGTTTAAACAGCTTACTGCTTTTTGTAATTTTTTTTGACATTTTTTTTTCTCAGATCTGGGCTTTCTCTCTAGTTAAAAGCAGTTTAATTTTATTGTTGCATTAATTTAAATGAATTTGTTATAGTGTGTGTGGCTGAGGTTAAGGAGTGCATGTTTGCTTGTATGTTTCATGCTTCTGCTGTACAGAATGTTCAGGAACTTGTACAGCACACTAAAAATTTACCTGATTTTATTAATAGTATGATGTTAAAAATAAATCATGACTTGTCCAGTGGGCAAAATTTCAAGGTGAAACTTGGCATTGGAGTGAAGTATATGAAATACACATCAATGAACATTAGCACTGGTTTACTGTTAAGTCAGTTTCATAAAATGTGCTTAGGTTAAAACAACAGAAATGTCAAAAAGAAAATGGTGAAAAATTCACACAACTTTATACTAATATCAGTATTTATATATATAATCAGACCTTAAAATTACGGTTAACATAGGTGATGAAAAATTTCTTCATGGCTCTTATAGATTCCCATTTTTATTCATGTATAAGGCTGTACTAAATAAAATAAAATTTAGATCATTTCTCAATTCTTGTAATTCTGAAACTATTTTTAGGTTTTTAAAGTCCTAAGTTAAACTTTATTTCTATAATTTTAATGATGGATTCAGCACTTCATGTTTTCTCAGGAATGAATTGCTGCACTTGCACAGCACATTACTAATTTTCTGCCATTTAGTGTTTCTTTCTCTCAATTCACTAATCAGTGCACATGTTTAGACTTTAATGGGACCAGAGGCAATACTATCAAGTGATTATTAACATTATGTAATTATTAGCATGCATTCATTGCTATGAAAGTAAATTGTTATACACTAATACTTTGGTCACTCATGCTAAGCCAAGAAAAATAAAAAAATCAAGAATAACAGAAATTTGATAGATACTAATGTATCTATCTCCCTAGGTAGTCTATTGTTTAATGTAAATAAAATTTTTCAATACATTCAAGTTTCTTGGTTTAAATTACAATTTTTTTACTGTCATTTAATTGAATTATCATGAAAAATTATAAATGTCACAATCATAAAACACAAGAGTCTAATCCCACTTTTTCTCCTATAATACCTCCTCTTTTGATTGCCTCTTTTTATTTTAATTGCATTTGAATTGCTAGTGTCTATAGGATATATTAACCATTAGAAAGTATGAAAGATGATTTTTTTTTCTCCCAAATTTTGCAACTTTTTCTATTGTAAGCATGAAAGTGCATTTGTACCCTATTAATGCTCTTAAACAAAGTAAAAAATTAATGTAAGTCTATGCTTGGAAATTATTATTATTAAAACAGACTAAAAATACCAGTTATCTGTAGGTGAAAAGACAATGCACAACTGGCCATAAGAACCTGAACATATATCCATGGTTAAACGATGCCCTCCATGCAGCATAGAACAGCAGATGGCAAATGATGTTGAATGAAATCGTAGAGTATTTTGTGTTTTTTCTATACTATAATTTTAACCACTGATCAGTGTTGATCAAAATGAAAATATTTTACATTTCTGTCTTAATAACTGAAAATAACAGGCAATGCTAGGCTTCAACTAGCTAACTTATGATTTGAATCCATGTCGAGTTCTACATGTGAAAACCCTGACTATCATGCAACATCTGAACTTTTGCAACCAAAATTAATTTTTGAATGACAGTTTTTTTATGACAAGTAAGTTATTGTCTAGATTTGTGATGACACAATTATATTGACAAAAGTTTGGGAAAATGAAAAAAAACAAAAACATTGATAGTGGAGGCATTAGTGTAACCTCTGTTTCCAGGTACAAATAAGTGAAGTTAGTCTAGTTACACCTAGTTCCTGAGCTCTGAGACTGGCTGCTAGATTTAAAAATATTTGTTGAGACCTGATGTATATGATGTCTAGTTCAAAGTACTGGTAACTATCTCAACAAGCTGATGATTTGTGTGATGAGTGAGAAATAAGGAAACGTTTTTTCTCCTGCACACAACTATATAAATGTAAGTACCTACCACATACTGTGTGGATGTGCATATTAATATATGCACATTACTATTGTTGCTCCAAGTTTTTATAATGGATCATTCTGTGGTAATAGCACCCAAATGCATTGGAGACATCTACCAGACAGAATCTAAAGGACCATTTCAGTCTTGTCAACTTTCATGGAAAATTGTAAAAATAAAGGTATGAAGCTGAATGTTTTACACCCACAACATCTTAGCTTCTATTTCCTTTCACTGTCTGTATAGCCAGTTGTGGGAGGGTAGTTACTCTTAAATTTCATAATGTAGAAATAAAACCACCTTAATATTTAAACTAATTAAACTTCCAATTTCCACCCTTACAAAAATATGTTCAGTGGAACTACACTTTAAAGTTCTTATATAGTTCTTACTCCCAACCTCCTCCTTTTCTTCTGAAGATTTATTCAAATACCACAAAGGTACATTATAAACCCAGGTACTTCAAGGTTGTCTTTTTATCCCATTTATACCAAAGAATATTAGTTTAAAAAATTGCTATTAGATACTTATAAGTTAAATAAACCAACTACTTCTATTGTATTTGTTTTGGGATTTTTTCCTTAATCTGTAGTTTCTAAAATATTTTTGTATTTATTAAAAACTAAAGTAATGTACTTCTCTAATTGCTTGTCTTTATAGCCATTATTTTTGAGTTTATTTTTTAATAATAGAACATCATCCAGAAAAAAAATTATACTTGTTATAGACTATTAAGAACCATTTTATTTGAGGTATAGTAATACTTTAAAAGTATACATAGAGCAACACTGTTAGGTTTGTGTGTAAACAAAGAATGGTTAAAAAAATAACTGCTCTATGTCTTCTATAAAAGTGATGTCCAAATCTAAATAATTAGCACTGACCTCATTATTATTATTATTAATTCTTTCTAATGCAAATTGTGTTGGACATATTATATTTGTAGTACAATTCCTATTATTTATGGCTATTAAATCAATCATCTATGTAATGGAAAGTGTAAATGCATAAGTTAGAATTTAAAAGTCTACTTCATAAATGAATTTTCATAAAAGAACATGCGTGGATTGGCCATATCTGAAGAGAAGTTCGTTCCCATTGGAATACCCACCATCTGCTTATGTACTTGTTCATTAAAAATGATACAACTGTTGTAAATACAGATGTATTTTTACACTGAATTCTAGTAAATTTAAATATGTATACAGTTATTTCATTATTTATAAAGTTATCAAACAAATGATAAAAACTGATTACATCTTTTAGGTCTTTTTTTTTTTTTTAATATACAATGTATGAAAGTAATATGTGAAAATGGAACTTGCAGTTTCTGAAGAATTTAGATTATTTAAACATTCCAAAACTGGAATGTTATTTTTAATAATCCTAAAGTAATTACTCTAGGAACTTGAAGACAGTTTTTTTTACTTTTTCAAACAAGACATCAAACAATTAAGTAGGTGTATTGATAATGATTGGGGTATTTAATTCGTCATTGTTTTATAGTGCTGATTTAATTACCCATTAACAACTGATGTAATCAGTAATGTGTGAGAATAATATATACACGTACACATAACCAGTACAAAATTATTTCCTATCTTATATTAACTGCTGCCTATGTTTACACATTTTGTACATCTTTTTAGTTCTTTTTATTTTGATTAAGATTGGAAGATAACTGGCATTTTTATTTATGGTGTCATTTTATTTAACATACCCTCTGATATATATATAAAAATAGAATCATTTTTGTAAAAACTGTATTCAAATAACTAGAGTAATTACTTTTGGATTATTAAAAATAGAGAGAAAATTGTGAGTCGTTTACTGAAAAAGCTGAAAACTGCCCGAGATATAACTTGTTGACCCTTTATTAAGTGTAATTGTAAGAATTTTTGGATTTAATCAAATAATGCACAGGGTAAATAATGAACTTCCTGAAGTAATCAGTGTTTTAAGGACTTTGTGGATGAGTGAAATTATGTGGCATAATCATATACTGTATACTGGAACAGTATAAAATGTTGAATAAAATAGTTAAAATTGAGAATCATATTACAAATGATTGCTAAACTTGAATAAACATTTACTGGAATACCAGTCCAACTTGTTTGAAATGAGAATATAGTACAACCGCACTTTTGAAAATATGTGCTTTTAGTCTTTCAACAAAACACTGTCTAGCCTTTCCTGTCAGAGATAAACTACTTTACTAGTCAGCACTTAGAAATTTTTTTTTCCCCTTTTTCTTTGCATCTCAAATCAGCAACCCATCACAGTCAACTACAGGTAGATGTTTACCATGGTTCAGTGAGAAGAGAGACCAGCTGGTTTTATTAGCTAGCAGTGGATTAAATGTATAAATGGTCAATGATGGACTTCAAGAAAAAAATTAAAATTATAAAAACAAAATTAGTTTTGTAAAATACATGTACATAGAAGTTAGAAGGATAAAAACATGAATGGATACCATATATTACTGAAAATAGTCACCATTATCTAGAAATTAATTTATCATTTGTTTTCTTCTGATAATTTAAAGTGGTACATACAGCTTGAATTTTCAGTGCAGGTTTTTTTACTCTGACTTAGCACATTTTGTAATGGAAGTTCTGTTTGGAAAATGAGGGCAGCATGTAGAGACATGATTAACATTAGTTTTGGTTGTTTTGTGATGAATAGGTAAAAAGTAATCTACAGGTAATGGAAAGCAACAAAAATGCTCCAGGAAGTAGATTATTCTGAGGTATTAAAACTAGGCCTTCTGTACTTATATTTATAAAAATATTAAGTACTTTAGTTTTTAATGTAATTTTTGTACATGTAGATCTCCTAACCCACCAGCTTCACCGTGGAAAATATGAGTGTATGGTTTGCTGTGAAAAGATTAGAGTTGATGATGCTATATGGAGCTGCATGAGCTGTTTCCATATTTTCCATCTACAATGTATCAAAAAGTGGGCTCGTTCACCAGCTGCAGTTGTAGCAGGTAATGCATAGATTCAGTCTAGATCATCATATTTAACATATGATTTTACTAACTTAGAATGTAATAAATAGCATTAAAAATGGTAGCTAAAGGTTGATGCTTCTAAGAATAAAGAACAATTTCTTTTTGTTGAATTTTATTGTAAATATGCATTAAAAGTAAATGCAGTACCGTGAACAACTCTGTTTACTAAATTATTTATTACTATTATAAAGTCAAAAATGATGGGAAAATATTGTTAATTATTAACAAAAGTTATAGAATTTAACAAAACAAATTTGTTTATCTCAAATGCCACCTACTCTTCAGTTATTTCATCATTCTCAAAATAATTCTTTAATCACCATATTTTTAGTAAAAACTATTCAGAAAATGCAGTGTTATCATGAGCAAATGTATGTGTGTGTACTCTGAAAGAGTATTCAGTTGTGCTCTTGAGCCTTTTCACTGTATTCTAGGTCAGGAAGTAGAAAACAAGTTCAGACATTCCAACACAACACAAATTTTCAACTATTTTGTCCATACATAGGATAAAAGATATTTGGCAGTAATAAGCATTTATTTTTCTTTGTTTTAAGGTGAAGTAAATATGTTGAAATAGTAAAATTATTAACATTTATTCACTATTTAAAACTCACCACTGACACAAATTCTTAACTCTACAAATGATAGAAAATATTTGGCAGTAAGAAGGTTTTTTAGGTTTTAAGACCAAGTGGGTAATGTGTGTTAAAATACCAAAACAATATTTATTATTTAACATTTATTCCCTGTTCAAAACCTTACAAACATTGACTAAGATGTTAATAGTATTAGGCCTATTTGTAGTCTAATAGAAACATTGGGACTACTTCATAAATGTAATGTAAGACTTAGTTGAGACACTACTTGGTATGTTTTATTCTGCTTTTGACTACAACTTTTTAACTTTTGAGTTAAACTTTTTCTGTTATACCACTGAAGTTATCAAAATAATAAAAAAAAAAACCTATCTAACAAGTGAAAATGAGTAATGAGCATTGAACATTAACACCATAGTTGGTCTGAGAACAATCTGGCAATAGGTTTGTTGCTGAGCAACAATGCATATTATTCAGTACAACCAAAAAAGGAGAATGAAAGCATTCTCAACATAGTGACAAGGGCAACTAACCTTTTATAATTAGCAATTGGCAAAGGCCCAAATCAAGATACTAAATTTATGAAAAAAAATTTTGTTGGCATTGTAAAGCATGTGTAATCTCACAAGTTGTAATTTGGGAATATTTCTCTCAAGGCATGGAAGATGACTAAAGCAGAAATGTAAGTAGTGTGTTCTACAGTTCATAAATGGTTTATGACATTTCTTTTCTATCATAATTTTTTGCAATTTACAGTTTGATTATTCCATGTTGTTGTTATACAACAGTAATTTTCTCTAGAAATAAGATTAAGTTATACACTCACAGCTGTTGTAACTCCTACAGCAGATTTGCTGGCCACGTCTTTGTTATCAAAATGAGTTTTTTGACCCATGATATGATGACACTAAAGTGTATAGAATTGGTTTCTTTCATGCAGTCTTCTGAGTCAGATGATGATCCCCTCAGTGTGGATTCTTGTACATGGTAAGGAAACCTCCCAGGGAAGGTTCTGTTCTTTCAGTTTACCTCCTCTGGGATCTAAACATCCACCCACGTGTTTGCCGTGCATGGTGACCCATGAAGGGGAGGAGAGGATCCTGGTGATTGAGGGGTCAAACCCTAACACACCAATTTGGCATTGAATTCCTGTAGACAAATGGCTTTGGGGTGACCCCTTGGATTAGTTGGCTGGTTTACTTGGGCTAGGGTCAACCAAGTACCAGTGTTGGATGTTCTCATCAGATGTTTTGGACATTGTATCTGATGCTGGTGTTTGGGTATAGTGCTCACAAAATCCTGCCATTGCTGCAGTGTACTTGTTTGGCATTATAGTGCATCCCCTCATATGGCTCCATGGTGGGTGGGGTCATTGGGCACTAAAATATTCCTTATTTATTATGGATTCTCCAAATAAAATAGTGAAAAAACAATCCGTAGGTAAACAACGACATCTTGAAGATTCTTAGCAGCAATCTTCAACATCTGTAACACCTGTTCTACCTCATTTTCTTGCACTTTCATTCTTTTTCAGAGAAACCTTTAAGGCAGATGTCTCCATTTTTTATTCAGAATGGACTATTCTGGAGGGATCAGCTGGCTTTCCAAAGTCAGTAAAAAAGCTTTGCTCTAGTGATATATTGTTGAAAACATCCACATCTCAACATAGTAAACTCCTTGTGCATTCAAAGGCGATATACCTATTTCATCACAGATCATTTTTAAGCCTGGGCAGGATTCTTCCTATGGAGTTGTCTCTAGACCAAAGTGTTTTTCTAGAAATATGTGCACAGTAATATGGTGGTCTGGATTTGGATGCTTTAGCCACTCATTTCACTACACAGCTTCCCAGATTTTTGTCTCCTGTTCAGTATCCATTGGCTGGGGCAGTAGATACTTTGTTGAGGTAAGATGGGTCTTTATGTCCCATTTGTCTGTTAAAACTGGACCTTTCCATCATTCACACAACTCCATAATGTGTTCTTTTGTTTCATGTTGATCAGCTCAGGTGTGGTTTTTCACTGCTGTGCTGTCTTGTGTTTTGCTTCTTCCTTTCTCCCCTACACTCTGTCCTCATGCATGGCTTTTATCTGTAAAGAGCTGTAATTATGCAGTGCATATCTAACTTGATTCTCCTTTCTGTTCATTCTTCTTTCATGATGGTTTACCAAAGAAAGTGGTACATTTACTGCAATTGATCATCATAGTTACCCACCTTCCTGTCCTACAATTTCCCACTTCTTGAAGCTACATGCTTTTCTAACATCATGAATGTACTACAATTTCCTACATCACATTTCTTTTGGACAGGGGCCTGTTCTCTTTTGCAGGCTGTCAGGAGGCTACATCCACCATGTTTTGTGTCATTTGGTTACCAGTCTTACCCCTGTTGTTTTGTTCCTTCCACCTCTCATGTTCTCCTCATCTGACTTCTGTCTCTTATTGGATTCTTAGTGTCATCCTGCATGCTTTCACCCATCCTCCATTTGTACCATTGTCTTCATGTTCATTATACCACATCTTTTTAATACCTTTTTCTTGTTCGGGTCTGCAGGTGAACATTGTTCTTCTGATGCATTCATAATTTGTCTGCTGTATTTTATTTTGTATTTCATGTGTTATTCTTTATCCCAGTTGCTCCTTTCTGTCCAACACTTTGCCCACTCCTAAGAGTATTTTGTTTTTGTTTTCATCTCCCCTTTTCAACCACTCTGATCCTGGTCACCACCTCTGTTTGGTCAGGACTCAACATTATTACATGACACTTACTACTCCATTTTGTGGTTCTTTGTTTATTTATTTATTTATTTCTCCACAACCTCTTTCCTATTACCCTTATGGATTGGATCATACAGTTAATATGCCTAGCTTATTCTTTTCTTTCTCATGGCATTTCTTCTCCTCAGATCTGTTACCTTTTCAGCTTCCTTGATTGATATTTCTATCATCCATTGGAGAACATAATTAGTGCCATTATTTGAACCTACAGATATTTATTACTCATTATCTTCACCATTTAACCTTTTTCCTGCTCTAAAGATGTTTGTATTCCTTTTGTCACCATTTTCCATTTCAGAGATTTTCTTTCAGTGTATAAGTGCTCCATTAATCTCCCAGTTCTTTGTAGCTTCCCCAACTCAGCAGCAAATGTTGCCTGACCAAGTAAAATTAGTCTTAAATCCACAATGTAAGAACTGTGTGTCAAGTTATGCTTGTTACTGAAATGGTATGTTCTGCAAGACCATTAGAACCTTGTAGTATTTTGCTTCATACACCTTTTGCCCCAGACTGTACATCCATAAACTAACATGTGTTAAGCAGATAGGGATTACTGTCCATCTATGATGATCTGTGTACTGTCAATCATGGGATTAGTTTGCTTTTCAAAACAAGGTATTGTGGTTTCCAGGGTTACATACCTCTTGATATCTTTCTCACCTTCTTCTAGTAAAGTAAAAGAGTCTGCAATTTGCCAGTTCTTAGAATGAAGGCCTTGTCTCCTGAGTGTGCTCAATTCCACTCAGTTGAGAAGCAAAGCAGTTGCATTCTGCTGGTGTAGATGGCATTGATGCACTTCTGCTATGGATCTGATTCAGTTCTCGGCAGATATGATGATGGTTTTCAGTGTTTTTCTAGCGGGAATCATAGCAGTAATTATAACATTAATATATTATAAAGTTTAGAAACTGCAACAAAACATGTCCAACATCAACTAATACTTCCACTGATCATAAGCACATTCTGCTTACACTTACGTATCACCTTTTCAATCAGTACACAACTTGCATGTTGCTTGACAACTTTCACATTATAACACAGAACATTACTGTGAGTCAGGTATTCTCAAAAAAAAAATTATTTTCTTATGAATGAGACACAAACATAAAAGATTTACTCCTCCATAGTCAACTTTCAAACAATGTGTATCTATCAGGTGATACTCAAGGTGGTAGATACAGTTCAGAGCAACGGTTGCCCTTACATTAGTCATATAGCATATGTTAATATTTCAAGAGTCAGCCTATTCTGTAAGTAAGCATTCAAGTTGTAAATGTAAATCTACATAGAAAAAACCCACCACATGCTTGCTAAATGCATAGGAGAATGATTATGTAAACAAGAGCATGTTTTGAAAAGTGGACTGATCTTCTTCCGGGGCAAAATGGGAATGGTGATGGAATGAAGTGAGTGATATATAAAGGGAGATGAGTGATGTCACACAACAGTATATGGCAAATATTTCTAAACATTTCCTGATGGTCTACATGACATCACTCATCTTTATTTACATGTCACTCATTTCATTACACCACCATTTTCTGTTTGCCCCTGAAGAAGAAAACACTCAGTTTATGGGATATCATTTTGTATCTAGGCTTATTGAACCTGTGTTTCTATAACATCATGGATATTTCAGATAGAGAAAAGCCTACAGCTCAGCACTTTAGCAAAGCTAATTATTTCATTAAACACTTTGAAGAACATGTCATAAAATGCTTTCTCTAACACAAATTAAGGAATTATGATTGAAAGAAATAATTTTTAAATTAGCTTATATTATTCCTTTAGTATTAATTCTTTCCTTGTGAGTACTTTTTTCTTTGCATGTCAAAGTTTTACTGACTTACATTTAGAATTTAAGTAAACTACTTTTATTATCTTGTCATTAAAACATGGCTAATAAATCATATTTTAATATTACACAAGTAAAATTCTAATTGTCAAGGAAATGTTTAGTATGAGAATTGTGACATTTTCTCCTTAGGTCTTCCCCTTTTTTATGAGAACTATGGAAGTTAATATTTCATTATAAAATTATTTATCTTCAAGCAAGGTCAGATATTTGTAGCCTTTGATCTTGTGTGGTTACAGAACCATAAACTAGAAAATTAGACCCCTCTTGCCATGCCAACCTCTCGCATCTTCTTTTTCACAAACAGCCAATTTTGACATTTAGTACTGTATTTTATAACCAATAGAAAACTAGGGTTTTAGTCTATCAAATAATATATTGTTTCCTGTACAGATAATTATCTCTTTCACTTTAATTGCAATTATTGCATAGTTAGAAAGCCAAAAGAATTATGATAGTTGTATGATGATGTCTGCTCTTGTGTTATTAGGTGCTTTATTTAAGTTAATAAAAATTATTTAATATTGTAGTACAATTAATGTAAGAAAGTAGTATGTTTTACTAACAGTCAATAACAAGAAAAAAGACCTAGATAACTAATATATTTCTTGTTTTTCTATTTATTATGAAAGTAACTAAAATGTAAAAATTAAGGTATTATGTTAGATTAGGTAAAATTTTAATAAGTTGTTCATGAGATATGCTTGCAAGTTGCCTGTGCATTGTTTAATTGTATAGAATAACATGAGTTATACATTTACTGAGTGATTTATAAGTTTTGTGATGGGATAATTAGTTATACAATGAGTTCCAAGGGCAATAAAACAAAAAAATGTATTTACTTGTTATAATTTGAAGTCATTCTAGAAATAAAAATGGGTAATTTAGATTTATTTCATATTTTTTATTGTGGTTATGAGATTGATCTGGCCTCCCCTGTATAGATTTTAGGGTAGAAAAAAATGACAACCAAAAAAATAAACTAAAATCAACATTTGATAAAACGATCAAAAGGAAATATTGTTCTTACAGTTTGTACCAGATTTGTCAGTCAGTTTTTCTATAAATTAAAAAACAAAAACCAATGAATAAAATTAGTCAATATTAAATAAAACTAAAGATGAAATCAATATAATGGAGGAAATGGGTATTTTTAAAATTGTATGTGAATTTGGATTTTGTATAGATTGGTCAAACTAGAAGAAACTTAAAAATTAGAATAGATGAAATTGAGAGACATTACAAACAAAGGGGAAAATTCTGTGCTAACTGAACATGAAAATTATAATGGTTATAACATTCAATGGGATAAAAGTGTTACTTTGACACAGACAAAGTGATGGCTAGAAATATTAGGGAAACTGTAGAAATAATGAAATTTAATAAACATTAAATCTTTAATGGGAATGAAGGCTTGAATAAACAATGTATGTTAATAGCAAGAATTTCTTAAGTATGTAATATACATATTTACATGACCTGTGGCTGCACAGTATATGTTTATCATACTCCTAAGAATGGCATGAATTGGTGCTGAAACATGAGTCTATTTTAAGACCATTTGTTTACTAAACAACATTGATCATTTGAGTATTTTTATGTAATAAATATTTTACAGAAATTTCTTTAATTTTAATTTTTGATGTGATCATTTGCTATATCTGTAATAAATAGCTCTTCACTGTTTTCTTTATCTTTCTTGTATTATAAATACCATATTTTTTAAATTTAATTTATGTATCTCTTGTTACATTCTCTTTTTATACATTTTCCCATATATTGGTTCCATTTGGAACATCTTCATTAAGTTGGCATTAACCAACAGACTTATTTCTGATAAGGAAATAAGTGAAATAGTTTGGCATATTATGAGGATAAATTCTGCCATTTATGTATAATGGCATAAGTAAGTTTGTGGAAGGACTACCAGATGAAGTGAGGTAGCAAATATGGAAATAGTGAGCAAGTTGCAACAGCCTCAGTGACTGTAGCTGAGACAATGATTCTCAAAGGAGACTTAAAACTCAAACACTTTTGCACAGCTTACTGTTATTCTTCAGGAGAATAAAGGATACCTTAGATATACTACTATCCAAATATGCATACAGAAAACTCGTGCAGAAGACTCTCCAGTTACATACACATAAATATCTCAACATCACAGTACAGTCATACTGTGTTCCTGTGAGTGGTCAAGGTTCATTAAGTACATTAGAGTAAACTTCCTCCAGCAAAATAGGCAAAATCTTCCACTGCATTCAAGTTCTAAGAATGTGCAAGAGAATCAAAGCAAGTTGTGTCTGCTGTTACTGCTATGAAAAAGTAATGCAACCAAAGTCCTTTTTGTCTGCTGCCTTTGGAGATGCAGCAGATTCTTTCATCAAAAGATTTGTTCATAGCCAAGCTTGTTTATGGCTGGGTGATGCTTAGTATATGCCTGTAAAAATACTTGGACCTGGGTAATACTAGAGCTATGAGGAACCTGGTCCATCTTGCAATGTATCTAGCACTCTGATTAGTTGATACTAACTTTATTCTGGCAAATGGTGTTTAATTGAATGTGAATGGAGGTATATATCCAATTACATTAAAACATTGAGACCTTGAGGGTAGATCTACTGCAAAAACTGTTAGTTGTTCCTTTGCTACAGGTAAACTCTGCAAAACTCCATCTATGGTCATCCAGACCAAGTTCAAGAACAGTGGACCATACATATGTACCTGTTAAGGAGGGAAGTGAACAGTTCTGGTGTTTCATTGTGTATTATAGACTATGTTGAGTTTATCACAATTTATTGCAGTGATTGAATTAGTACATGAAATATACTGTGTCACATCTGAAAAAACAAGCTTCATTTGTTTAAACATTTATCTTTCTAAGAACTTCTGTGTGACTATGAATACTTATTTGGCTTCCTGCTGGTATGCTCATAGGCATGATAAGTAAAGTAAAAGTAGCTGTACAGATAGGATTTCTTTTATTGCACTCTGTTGACAGTAACGACATGGCTGCCAGGACATCTGAGGTCTTGTAAATTGGTTTGTCATCACTAGGAGGCACATCATAGTCCAGTGTTGATTTATGATGACTGAATTAACTCTTTCATCCTTGGCATACTTTACTGCACATCACAGTTTTTAGTTAATTAGATTGAAAATTTAATTAAAATACTTTTGTTCATATCATATAAATTAGTACAGCATAAAATCATAACTAATAATTCATATTTTAATGGTATGTATGTTTTAAGTTCTTAAATTTGTGATGCAAGTTGTTTTTTTAATTTAAATTTCACCAAATGTGAGAAATGTGATTTATTTTTTAGTAGGTATCCCTCTCTAATCTAATTTATTTCCCATAATTTCAAGAAGTACAAAATATGAAGTAAATTGCACTTTAATTTTGTCATAGCTCAAGAAAAGCACAATTTGTATACCCTTCAATCTTCTTTGACAAACCCATTAAACATAATATTGGACCTGTTTTGCCATATACTCTATTTCCGATTTGTCAGTAATTCTTTCTGATGCTTAATACTGTACTACTTATAACCAACAGAAAAGCCAAGGTTTTCATCTGTCAAATGAAAAATTGTTTTTGTACAGAAAAATGTTAATATCTTTTTCAGTACAAGCTTAGGTCCCACAGTAAATATATGGGCTAACTTGGATGAATTCATAATGGCTCTTGTTGCACAGTTAGAATGCCTGAAAAATTGCAATGTTTGTGGGACATTGTTTGCTTTTTGCATGTTATTATTGTACATTCTTTGATAGAGTTCTACCAATAGTATAAAAATGTAGGGTTAACAGAAAAAAAAATAAAAAATAGATAACTACTTTATTTCTTTTTGTCATGTGATTTCTTTATTTTTTATTGTAAAAAATAAATTGTAAAACAGGAAATTCTCTAGGTTAAGATTAGATTTAGTAAAATAAATAATAAAAATATTTTTTTTTACATTGTGAACAACGTGGAGTAGCTCAAACACTTTGTAATATGATAGCATAACATGGGCCATATGTTCCCAAATGATTTACAACGTACATTGGTGCAAGCAGTAATTAGACATGGTTTTGGGCAGTAAACAATACAATTTAAGAATAAACAGATGTATTCTGTAAGGTGTTTAAAGCTACTTAGGATAAACAAATGTGGTTTGATGTTACAATATGAAGTCACTTCAGAAAGAAAAAATGGTAATTTAGATTTATTTTGCTTTTTGTGGTTTCAAGGTCAGTCAAATTGAACAGCCTTGTAGAGAGTTAGGGAAGAGAAAATAATTAAAATATAACATTTTCCTGAAAAAAACATTTCAAGATTGATTTAGTTTGTGCAAATGGCATTTTATAAGTGTTGTCAAAAAAGTCATCCAGATTATTGGCAAACTGCTTCATTAACTTGTTGTTTACAGCTTTCGTTCTTTGCATTTTATGCTTTTAGCTTTGTTCATTTTTTGATGAGTGTATATTGTTAACATGTTTTTTCCATGTTAGTTTTGTGTCAAAAGTGATGCCAAGGAATGTGATGTTTTTGCTCATGTTAATGGTTGTGTTTCCGAGTGATAGTTTTATTTTTTCAAGATTTTTTCTTTGCTTCTTTAATTTCCTATAGAAGGTGATTGCTTGTGTTTTCGTTGGATTTAACACGACTCTCCACTTGTTGCTCCATGTTGAGACGTTATTTAGTGATTCTTATACGCGAGACATGGCCATCACTGGGTTTCTGGAGGTGCTCCAGATAGCGATGTCGTCTGCTTAAACAAACTCACTTATCATACTGACAGATGTGTTGTTCTTTCTTCATAGTTTTGCATGAATCCAAGCTTTTTATGATGTGTCACGTAGAATAATGCTACAATAGAATGCATATACATACATATATGAAAAATTGTTCTAACACTTGGGTTTGTTTGTTTTGGAATTTCGCACAAAGCTACTCGAGGGCTATCTGTGCTAGTCGTCCCTAATTTAGCAGTGTAAGACTAGAGGGAAGGCAGCTAGTCATCACCACCCACCGCCAACTCTTGGGCTACTCTTTTACCAACGAATAGTGGGATTGACTGTAACATTGTACCCCCACGGCTGGGAGGGCTAGAGCATGTTTAGCTTACGAGTGCACGCCCTTACAGCTTGTCAATGTATGTAGGTATTTGGGCCTTCCCTCTAGTCTTACACTGCTAAATTAGGGACAACTAGCACAGATAGTAAGTGTATGTAGGTATTGTCAGCCTTTTATAGTGTCCTAGTGGATTGTGGAGAACGTTTTGTGATTGGTTGGATTATAAATGTTTCTGATTGGAGGAGTAATTTCCTGTAGATTCAACCAATGGCAGCCACAGGTTACTGATCTCTAATCTGGAATTTCTGTTTAAACCTTTTAAACTATTAAACCTTCACTAAACAGAGATTCTGTATTAGAGGTGTGTAACCTATGGCTGGTTGCCATTGGTTGAATCTACAGGATATCTCTCCTCCAATCAGAAACAGTGATAATCCAACCAATCATAACATCAGGACACTACAAAAGACCGACAACAGCTACACACACACTGACCTGAATACGAAAAGCAGAAGACTTTCGAGATATTGTCCTCTACACTTGTGTCTCCACAACAGGTAGTTGCCACCATTTTACAAGGTTTTTTAAGCTGGATCATATTCATAAGCAGGTGAAATTCTTTAAGAGAAATGGAATCCATTGATAGTAACTTGTGTACCTAAACTAAAAATAAACTTGATGTAGTAAATACTTTGGTTTTGATGTAATATATTTAGTTGTGGAAATTAGAATATTTCATAAAAAATACAATTTAACACATCTATTTTTGTGCAAATGGCAGTTTCAATGTACGTTATTGTAAACTAAGGCAGAAAGTAACACGTGCAGCATTGCTTTGTAATTGTTTAAGAGTTATACTTTACTAGCATCAAGATGAAATTGCAGGGACATAGTATATTGTACTAGTTGGATCTCATGGCTAGACATTGGAAGGCAGTGCTTATACAGTACTTTCTCATATTCAGTGATATTTGAAGGAACCAGTAGGTGCAGTTTTACTTCAATTCTGATTGGACTTGGGTTTTATTACTATAACAACCAGATGATGGTGGAAAGTTTATGTGCATGTGAGAAATAGCTGTGAAATATACTTTGTTGTAAACAATTTATTGGGAATAACAGCTATGTACCGAGATGCGTTCTTGACAGGTGCTGGTATATCTTGTACAGGCAATATACATTTGTGTATGTATGTGTGTGTGTGTATGTGTTTTAGCTAAGGCAACAGTTTTGATACTGCACTTACTTTACAAAACCCATTTTTGGAACAAATTCTAATTGCAAATGGGCTGTTATAACTTGGATATTGTCACTGCTGAATAAATTTCTTACCAATCAAAAACTAATATGGTAAAGCATCTTATAACAACTTTTTATATATAAAACCAGAATCTTGATGCTTGGGACTATCGTATTTCTTCAGCTGGTCCGCCTTGGAGTGGATTCCTGTACGTATCGAGGGAACCTCCCAGGGAAGGTTCTTTTCTTTCAGTTTACCTCCCCTGGGATCTAAACATACACCCATTTGCCCCACATGGTGACCTGTAAAGGGGAGGAGATGATCCTGGTGGTTGAGGAGTCAAACCCTAACACACCACTTTGGCCTTGAATTCCTGTAGACGTGTGGCCTTGGAGTGGCTCCCCTGTGGTCAGTCGATGATTTACTTGAGCTAGGGTCAACCAAGTACGAATGTTGGAAGTTCTCAACAGATGTTGCGGACATTGTATCTGATGCTAGTGTTTGTGTATAGTGCTCACGAAACCCTGTCATTTTTGCAGTGTCCTTGTTTGGCATCATAGTGCATCCCTTCCTAGGGCTTTATGGTGGGTAAAGTAAGTGAGCACCAAAATATTTTTTTTATTATTATTATTATGGATCCTCCAAATAAAAACTGAAATAAAATAATGTAAAACAGTCCATAGGTTAATCGGCCACATCTTGCAGATTCTTAGCAATAATCTTCAATATCTGTAACACCTGTTGTACCTCATTTTCTTATACTTATTTTCATGCACCTAATTGGTCCTTTACTGCTATTGATCTCTCAATTGGCTCCCCTTCACAATTCACCCATTTTTCATGGAAGATTCAAAATAACTTACAAGGGCAGTGATCATTTTCCTGTAATTTTGAGAAAGACCTGCTGTGGTCTGACCCTCATGCTTCAGTGGAAGCTGGATCAAGCCAACTGATCCTCTTTCACTGCTCTCTCAGAACTTGATCCTGCCATTGTCTGTAAGCCATCAGTAGACAACTGCATGGCAGGAGTAACTAACTGTATTATACAGGGACTGCTCAGTGTATTCCTAAAACCTCGACACATTTTTTACAATATCTTTGTCCATGATGGAATCCTGCCTGTCACATGGAACTGAAACTCAAAAACAGGCCTGGGATACTTTTCGTAGGTATCCCACGCTCTTGAACCACATTGCTTTCTAGCAGGCCCCTGCACATGCTTGGTGAGTGAGGCATCAAAGCCAGAAGGACTCGTGGATTAGGTTCACAACCAGCATATCTTACCACTTCCAAAATCATATGGGACAAGATTTGAAAAGTCAGTGCACAATATAATCCTGTTCCCCTCTCGATCTAGCTTTCTGATAGCCAGGAAGTAGCTGATACCAGGAGCATTGCCAGTATTCTAGGTGAAAGCTTTTGGAAGGTATCTAGCACTTCTTATTCATCCTCCATCTTTATAGTTATCTTGACTTGCACAGAGCAATCACCTCTTTTCTTTTGAGCTGATTGCATCTGTGACTGTATTCATCCCTTTACACTAGTGGAACTCAAACTGGTAGTACATCAGTCGGACATGATAGTGTACACTACAAGATGCTATGCTATCTATCTCCTGCTTCTTTTGCTGTTCTTATGATTGTATTTAACTAGATCTGGCAGGAGAATATTTTTCCTGATGCCTGGCACCAGACTGTTGTTCTGCCTTTCTCTAAGCCTGGGAAGGATCCCAAGACTCCTTCAAACTACTGTCCAATTGCTTTGACAAGCTGTCTCTATAAAACCTCAGAGAGGGAGGTTCATGCTCATGTTGTTCTGTTCCTTGAATGAAACAATCTCTTCTCACTCACCCAATGTGGGTTCCTATGACAGAGCTCCACCATGGACCACCTCATTAAACTTTAAACGTCAATCAGAGAAGCCTTTCTCAAACATCTTGTATCAATATTCTTTGACATTGAGAAGGCTTTTGATACAACATGGGGGTATGGCATTTTGCAAGACCTTTAATTATATGGGTTATATGGCCATTTGACCATTTTTATTAAAATATTTTTAATGGACAGGAGAATCCAAGTTCGTGTGGGTTCAACACTTTCCCATTCTTTTCTACATGAACTTGGAGTCCCTCAGGGCTGTATTTTAAGTGTTACACATTTAAGTATAAAAATTAATGCCATCACTGAACAACTCTCTCTTACTAATACAAACGGGCTCCGTGTTGATGACTTTTACATCTCATTTCAGTTATCAAACATGAGCTACAGATTGACGTCAATCATTTACTGAAGTGGACCACAGCAAACGGTTTTAACTTCTCTCTTTCTCTCTCTAAACTATTTGCATGCATTTTTGTTGTTAATGGGGTATTCACCTTGATCCTGAACCTCTGTGGTCCCTAAGACAATGTTCTTTGGGCTTATCTTTGATCTTAAGCTGACCTTTATATCAGACATCAAGCAGCTAGGAGTCAGTTGTACAAGAGCTGAACATCCCCGTGTCCTCTCTTCCACCACTTGGGAAGTGAATCTATGTTCTGTGCTAAAGATGTATCATGCTCTTATTCAATCAAAAGTAGACTATGGGTCACTAGTCTGTGATTTTGCCAGGACCTCAGTATTGAAAGTGCTGGATCCCATTCATCATCAGGGATTTCTGCTCTGCACAGTAGCTTTCCACACTTCCTCAGTTCAGAGCTTATACACAGTCTCATGAAACTTCTCTTCACCTCTGCCATTTGCAAATATCTTTTCTGTATGCTTTGAAACTTCGATCCTTACCACAGTAATTGGAGATGTGTTTTCCTTCCTCAGTTGGCCATGCTTTTTCAGTACAGATGATCTGCTGTTGCTCCTTTGGGCCTTCCTATTCAGGCACAGTTGGATGAATTGTGTCTGTTCTTAGATAACATTGTTGTATCTACTGGTCAGCCCATCCCACCATGGCTTCTTACAGTCCCCATATGTGACCTGTCTTGAATTCATCTGAGAAAAGCAGATACTCCCAAGTGGAAGTACTCTGTTATTTGCTGAACATCTTTCAAACCATCCTTCCATTCCTATTTATATGAATGATTCAAAAATTGGTTGACTTTGTGGGTTCTGCCATGATTTGTTGTGGTTGCATGCAGAATCCACTCTACAGTTTCTGTATTCACTGCTGAACTGTATATAATTTCTCTTGTCCTGGATCACATAAAAACTAAGCAGTACCCAAATTGCACTATCTATACTGACTCTACTGGCCCTGGAATCACTTCACATTAGTTCTCTCCCTGTTCTTGCTGATATTCAAAACCAACTGGCCTATTTCTCGCTGACACTGCAGCTAAATCTATCTGTTCTGGCACTATCACTGCTGTGCCTGTTCCTTGCATGGACTACGGTTTTGTATTCAGTGTTTGGCTCCATGCCAATTGGCAGTTGACTTAGAGTGAGTAATGTGAAAACAAGCTTTTCCAAATAAAACCCTCTATTGAACTTTGACTGTCTTACTTCCATAAGGATCGGAAAGAGGAAATTGTCCTAACTAGACTATGCATTGGTCACCATTTTTTAACTTGTTTTGTTTTATATGGGACTGATGCACCAGTGTGATGTCTGTGTGACAGTCAGATCACAGTAAGCCACATTCTACTGTCTTGCAATTGTTACAGCTCTCAATGACAACACCATTTTAAACACGTTTTGTCTTAAGGCTTATCCATAATGTTAAACAATGTGATTGATAGTGACACTGTTCACCTTACAAATGTTTTTCATATTTTAATGTGATTGCCTTTTAAGAATCAAAGTTCATTTAGTTTGATTTGGAAGTAGAAAATGGCTGTAACATCAAATAACTTGAAACCAGGACGGAAAGGCCAATTTCAGGTGTCTGATGCTGATGTTTGAACTATCTGTTAGTCATCCTGGTGAGTTATGATAATTACAGTTTTGCTATAAAAAGTGCTTTACAACTTATATTACTGTAGTTTTTCTCTTACTGCTGTAGACTAGATATAAAAATTGGAATTAATGCTATTTATAATTTTAATTCAAAATTAAACTTTATTTACCTTAATTTCTTTTTTATTAAATTTCATAATTTTACTTTAATTTTAACCTTTTATCAGGTGTTTGGTGCAGATAGCATAGTTACTTTGCACCACAAAACACCAAGTCAACCATCCAACCAATCTTCAGCGAGTCAGAAGTTTTACATCTGCATTTTTGGGACATGCCTTGCCTTTCTTTGCTCAAGTCCCTGGTCTGACTATAGCTTATATAGAGTTGAACAGAGATGTACAACATTTCATACCCTATCAGATGCCACCAACAGGTTAATAACATTGGATTCTTAGGAGCTAATGGTGTCTCTGACTGTCACCATGTCATTGTTAGATGCTCCACCTGCCTAAGAAACATTGCTATATGTTTTTGCTGAAAATTCTGCAGTCAAGCCTGCCTCTCACTCAACATATACAAGTATTTTGTAAAATCTCACAGTGAGAACTGTAAGAATCACTTGTGTGTGCATGTCAAGTGGGACAACAACATCAGGAAGTCCATGAAGGTCTTTCTGGAATTAAAAATTGAAAAAAAAAAAATACTTCACCTGGAAGAAAATGTTTCAGAAGACCACTTCTATCTGTTAGGAATGCACTGCTACCTTGGATAACCTGATATCTGATATTTTCCTCTGTACATTGTTTTGTAACATATTTATGTATAAATAATAGTTATGTAATTACAGAATGAGAGTTTTGCATCATTCTGTGTGAGTGTGTGAAAGTTGTTGGCAACCATAACACAGTGAATTGAAAGTATATTAAAATGTAATTCAAAAACAAGACTTTGCAAAAAAAAAAAAGTCAATCCTAGGTATGGTATATAACTACTGAATACTAGAATTGAAATGGAGTTGAAGATTGTCTCTCCATTCAATTATACACAAATATAAGTAAAATCCTTTGCAACAACAAATACACATCTGAAATTACTAAAGGGTCTGGTTTATGAGCTAGAACCAAACTACATTGAGAATGTGTTGTCCAGTAGCAAAGTCAAAGAATAAACAGCCTTTTAACTCATTCACAATGGGCTTATTGTAATATTCATGAGGTCATCTACAGATTTGCACACATTAAGTATTTGCACTATAACTTCTGATACAATAGGTGTATCTTCACAACATTTAGTACACTTTTTGCAAAGATTACAAGTTTTCTGTACACAGAAATCAGATTTGTTAATGAAATATTTTTCACTAAAGATTTATTTGTGAAAAACTTAAGTATGTTTTGTTACTAGTCCAAGTGTGATGTGATTTCATGTTGTAATAAAAAAAACTATTCTTTGTCCCAAAAATCTTAAATATTATTTGTGTAATCCATAAAACGTCCTAAATACTTTTCAGATGTTTTTGATAAGACTATATTTTGTTATTTTCAGTACCTTAAGTATGTGAGGTCCATCACATGACCAACCTCGTAACCATCAGGAAAAATGAGGAAATATGTATAAATTATGCATTTTCCTGCTAAAATGACTATATTATAACAAGAAAATACAAATATTTAGTCTAAGTATCTTAAGTCTCATAACACTGTATATTAATATATATGTATTAATATATATATATTATTGTATTGATCTTCTAGTTATGCCTAGGTAGCATTAAATAACTTACACTGATGCAGTGCTTGTGCACTCATGTTACATATCAAATAATATAAAAGTGACTAAAGGTCTTTACTGTCTTGGTTGTGTTTTAGTGGACTAGTATTTTATAATGTTAAGTCACATTTCAGTTGTTATACGTTATATATGTATATGTATTTTTACTATTTAGAAGTAAGTTATTAAACTTATTATTCTTAAAATACAGCACAATAAATAAGAAAATCAAGCAAACAATTATCTCTTCCAGCTGTGACCTTTGAACTCTGTTGTGGCTGGACATAGGTTGCTAAATCTTTTACAATTTTGCACATGGAGGATATCAAACAATTTTTTTAGGTTTTATATATATATATATACAGTTGAATAACCAAAAAATCTTAAATAATAAATGTGGTAGCCTTTTTACAGCATAAAATGGCTGGAAAAACTCCTGGATATTCTAAGCTGTCAATTGGTTATTCACATGTTGGATATTGAAGTTAGTATATACAAGGGACTATTTCCAAACATAGAAAGAGGTGAATAGAATCACTGTATTTGATTCAGTACAAAAGCCCTATCTCAGCAAAATGAAAAGATACAAGATTCTTATTTTATATTCTACCTGTTAATATTGATAATTTGTATGAAACTAGAGACTTGATCACAAGCATCTAATTTTAAACAGTGCTGCATTCAGCATACCACATGACTCATTAAAAACTTGTATTATTTAAGTGTTTTTTTAATATTTATTTCTAAATTAAGAAATTAACTCATAATTCAAACTTTATTATTATATATATAATTCAATTCCAAACTTATTGACATAAATTCATAAAATAGTAGTTAATAAAATTTTGAATGCAAGTCAAAAAACATGATGACATGGCCTGTGACCCATGAGTTATTGTGAAAAGGCTAATAGAGAATGCTAATGGCAGAGAAATAAAGTATAAGGTGCAGAAGGTAAGATCAATGAAAAAATAAACAATAATTAAAGGATAATAATAATAAATGGGTAAATAAAAATAATTATGTACCCCTACCATACATCACTATACAAAACACTATACAATTAAATATATATGTAAAAACGGCTGGTTTTGTTTGAGAAAATTTTTTTGTAGAGGAGCAAACAATCTCTCGCTCCTCTACAAAAACTTTTCTCAACTCAAACCAGCTGTTTTTACATATATTTCTCTACAAGTGGGTTTTCTGGTCATCACTGACTATACATTTAAGAAAAGTTACAAGGAGTCTGTCATTTCCTTTACTTTTATCTCCATGAGAAAGTAAGCTAAATTAAAACAATGATAAGCAGAGTATAAGATAATTCCAATTCTTAAGGCTACAAGACTGAAAGGATTAAAGGAAAAAGGAATATTTGGAAAATAATCACATGATAATTTGTCCAAGCCATCCTTGATTGTGACAAATGCCATTTCTGGTGACAAAGTTTTAAGTTTAACAGAGGGAATAACTGTCTTTATAGATGAAAATAATATCTATTTAGAGCAGTGGTTCCCAACCAGGGGTTCGAGATAGCGTTTTAGGGGGTGCAAGATAACAGTTGTTTTGGCCACCTTCATCTTTATTCTTAAATAAATAATTACTGTAAAGGGTGCAAGTACATATTAAAATTTTTTAGGGGTGCAGGGCATAAAAAAGGTTGGGAACCACTGATTTAGAATTACGTTTTGAGATGTTCATGTAAACACACATATACGCAATATTTGATCTTGATTTTAAGGTTGTATTTATAATAAAACTTAAGTATATGGTATTAACTTGCAATTAAGTTTAATTATTATAACATTTTCTTTGTTCAAAAGTTTTGCTTATTTGTCTTATGTAGTACACTGTTGTATGTTTTCTTCAGCACAAGAATCAATGTATTTCCAGAATATGTGTTTTTTGTATAATTACATACTTTATTTGATTTAAAAGCACACACAACCAGTAGAAGGTCAGGTGAAGTACTGGAAAAGTAATTATTTTCTATTCTGTCTTAGCTGGTTTATTATTTTAATTTATGAAGTTTTCAGAAAATTTGAAGATGTACATGCACTTTAGAATAGTGTTAGACTTTCCTTATGTTTCATATTCCTTGTACAGTACTTATGTCTTCAGGAGGTATACACAAACAAGGTATGTGTCCCATTATTTTTAGGTCTTGTGTACGAGTTTTGTGGTAATGTTACCATTTTTAAGTTTAGAAATGGCTGGAGGTTAAATGTTTCCCTACTTTCACTTGGTACAACCGATGTTGAGAGTAGTACCTGCACTCTGAGAACAAATGATATTATCCTTTCTGTATTTTTGATATAATCTATCAGTATAGAATAGAATATCTCTAGAATATTTCTCGTAATGAGACATTCTGTGTGTAATCTGGAAGTGACATCCAACACTTAGCCCACTGAACTATTTTGATTTGTTGTTGTTGTGAATAAAGACTTCCTGTTTTGTATGACACTGTGTTCAGTCTCCTTTTCCTTTTCTCACTCAGATCAAAATTTCAGTTATGATCCTAATCAAATCTCTAGTTATTTGTAGTGCTATTATTACCTGTTTAGTAAGAGAATACATAAATACGTGTGTGTGTGTGTGTGTGTGTGTGTACAATAATTACTTAAAATAATTAACTCACAAAGATTACAATTACTATGTAGTTTTTAATTTAGCTTAATTTTTATATTGCAGAATTAAACAATAGTAGTGTGACAGTGTAACTAGGTGTGATGTTGAATGAAATCCAGTAATGAGTCAATTACTCTGAATGTTATTTCCAGGAACTCTTGGTTTTCATTACAGTGTTTGGATGATTACATTTGTTTTTACTATGGGATATTATAACTGCCAACTATTTTAATGATGCTAGTAAATGTTGTTTTTAATAAGACTGACATCATCAGTGTTAATCAAGAAGTTTTGACATACTAACCACAGAATTTGCTTGGAGATGCCCAGCATGTCAAAATTTGACTTGGAAGGTACCAAACCAGTATTTTTGTTTCTGTGGGAAACTGCGTGATCCTAAATGGAACCTGTATGACACACCTCATTCTTGTGGAGAAATGTGTGGCAAACAACGTTTATTGTCTTTCTGTCAGCATCGCTGCACATTACAATGCCATCCTGGACCTTGTCCACCTTGTACTATGATGGTTTCCAAAAAATGTGAATGTGGGAAAACAAAAAAGGTATTGCAAATTTTGTGACATATTTATGTAAAAACATTTCATACATTTATCTGATAGAAGTTACTTTTTAAGGGACAGGTTTAAAGTGTGTATTTTTGAACTGCATGTTTTGTCACATATTTCAAAATAGTCTCATGTTATCAAAAGCAGGCCCAGCATGGTTAGATAGTTCGGGCTCTCTTCTCGTAAGCTGAGGGTTACGGGTCTGAATCCCCATTACATTAAACATGCTAACCATTTCAGTCATGGGTTATTATAATGTGATGATCAATCCCACTATTCATTGGTAAAAGAGTAGTCCAAGAGTTAGAGGTGGGTGGTGACGGCTAGTGCAAATAACCCTTGTGTAGCTTCGTGTGAAATTCAGAACAAACAATTGTCACAAACTCACAAAATTAAAATAACTTTATTAATAGAGTAAGAAAATGACAATTCATGCAATGTCATTTCATCAGGTTACCTGTGGCAACAAAACCTAATATAATGGTTAATTTGATAAAACAAATAAGACGTGGCTTCAATACTAGAGAACATATTCCTGAAGCCAGAAATGAGTTGAGGAGAGTAATGTATAAAATAATAATAAAAACAGTATAAAAATTTATAAATACAGTTAATCTCAATAAATAAATTAAAAAATGGAAATACTCAATGAAAAACAGGCAGTGTAAGAAAATGAATACATGCATTAAGTAATGGTGTTCAAAGAGTATGTGAATTTAATAGGAGTGAAGAATGACAATGAAAATAAAATAATATAAAAATAAAATAACACAAAAGTGACTAAAGTAAATGGGTGAGAGAGGAAGAATAATGTGAACCTTGAATAAAAAGGTTGTACACACTAAACATCAGTGTAAGAAAGTGTAGAAAAGTGTGGGGTGGGAAAATGGAAAGGATATAAAGTGAAAGAAAAGAGAACTCTTCATTCATTTCAAAGTGATTAACAGTGTCTAATCTAAAAATCAAGCATTTTTCCAAGTGTTCTCTTTGCATTATAGTGGATGGAGCAAATGTGAGCCCAAATAAGAAGTCAAACATGCAATGTGAAGGGTAATTAAAGTGTCTACCTATGAGTTTTGTAGTATCATTACTTCTTATTTAAGGGAGATGTTAATGCGAATTATCCTGTAAGAGGTGGCCTGTTTTACCACCATATGAAAAATTGTACAGTTTTAGTATGAAAATGTAGGTAACATGGGTAATCTGAGATTGGGAGATCTTTTGCAGTAGGAACTCTGAACTTAGTGAAATATATCATTATCTAAGATTCTTGTTTCTCTCCTGTGAAATTGAAAACAATTTTGTATACAAAACTTTGAAGCAGTTCATTTGAGTGTTAAAGACATCCTTCCTTATAAATAAAAAGTCAGGTAGTTGTGTTTGTTAATTTACAGGCTGTTTAATTTATTACATCTACTTGTTCCCTCCTAATAAGCAAAATAAAGAGAGAAAAATGTTAGCAATGGTTACTGCCAGCTAGTTGTTTTCCCACAAGCCAGCAGTTTAAAGTTTGAGACATTAAAAATTTGGTGGTAGTGGGAATTGAATTTACGTAGCTCATATCACGCATCCCCTCCCTAAATCATCAGCTTATTCTAGCTACTAACTGAATAAAATTGAAATTTAAAAAAAATTATTATGTGATTGTCAGTCCTACTATTCATTGATAAAAGAATAGCCCAAGAGTTGGTGATGTGTGGTGATGGCGAGCTGCTTTCCATCTAGTCTTACACTGCTATATTAGGAACAGTCAGTGCAGATAGCCATGTAGTGTTGCATGAATTTAAAAACAAACTAACAATTCTAGTTTGGGTTAGTTGGTGATTTGTGTGACAGCCAATTTAATTGACATTTTGTATAATCAATTTTTAGAAGAATTAGGACAACTAATCTTGATTAATTGATTCTTTTCATGGCATTAATAAAATTAATCATATCAGTTTGTGATGCTCATCAGTGTAAATTTTGCTCATAGGTAATTAATTCAGTCACTGTTGGCTACGTTCATTTTATTTGGTGCTCATCATTTCTCGAGTATTTTAATCTTTGCATATTGTTTGCAGCTTGCATGATGAAAATCAGGATACCTGAATATGTATCTCATATCAAATTGCAACTTAAGAAATTACTAGTTATGCTGAGTTTAAAATTTATTAAGAATAATGTTCTACCTGTTACTCATACTTGAAGATTAGATATTCTAAAAATCTATCCTCGTGTACTTTTGTTGTTGTCAAGAGAGAGTTTGTAAAGTGTAGTATACATGTGGTATTCAGATACGTCATTTTTGGCAGAAAGTTGTAGACTTAGAGAATGCTAAGTACAGAATAAAATGAATAGATAGAAAAGAAAAACCAAACATAAATAATTTCAATTTGTACAACTTTCACTGCCAGTGGGATGATGTATCATTACATTTTGGCTTCAGTAGTAATTTTAGGACTTCTTATTGCTGGGAGGGTGTCTATGTGAGATGAAGACAAGAGCATGAATCCTTAATGTTACTACACTTCCAAATCATGTGGAACTCTTTTTGGGGTATTACAGTTCAACATTAAATCAGAAATGTGTTTTATAGAATTAGAATTAGAAAGATACAAGCAACACCATTTTTCTTTATTGGTGCAGTTTAAAATACTTTTTGTGATCCATACCAAATATGTACATCTCAGCATTCAAAAACATCTAGGTATCACATATCAATTAACACATGGTGCATAATGTTATGTTCAGTGACATATCAAATAACTATAATAATTAATGTCTATATCATGATGGCCTTCAGACATCATCTAAAGAATTAAATTAACTCTATCTTGAACTGTCTCATAATATTTAAAGTAACTGTAGATGTAAATAAACAAACAGCAATGGCTCTTTTTGTCATAATTGCTATTATGAATTTCAGTACACACTTAGAGTTGACAGTCCAATGTATTAGAAGTACTAGGGATGACAGACAACAGTCAACTTGAATTGATGAACATTTTTGCTAGTATAGTCATCTAACAGTTCAAAAAATCGTCATTATTAAATAAGCAGTAAGAAGATGTGAAATTACTACTGAAGCCAAAAAGTAATGATACATCATCCCATTGATTAGCAATGGAAGTTGTACAAATTTAAATTGTTTGTTTGTTTCGTTTTCTTTTTTATCCATTCATTTTATTCTATGCTTAGCATTCTCTAAGTCTACAACTTTCTGCCAAAAATGATGTATCTGAATACCACATGTATACTACACTTTCCAAACTGTCCTGGACAAAAATCTTGAAATATGTTATGCATTGAGCCAAGCTTATACAGCCCATGTCAGTCTTACTACAGTTTAGGAAGACTAAAAGTTTCTTTTAACAAGTGTTCATCCACATTTGCTGCAAAATTGAACCTGATTGCTTGGGAAACAGAAGTATAAAGTCCTTTCAGCATATTGGTTTGTAAGAATAACTAGTTACCATCAACAGTTAAGCCTGTCAAATTTCTAGGTAATTAACACTTTCTCTACAGGCTTCTTTTTCTGTACATGTATATATGGCAATACTTTTTTTAATTCTGAATTTATTCTAGTTTAAGAATTGGAACATTTTCTCACTAGGCATCCTCCTCCTCTTTAATTTATTTACTACCCCTCCAGAAGTATGAAATTTAATATAAATTAATTATTACAAGGTTTTTGTTGGTCAGGAAAAGCATAACTTTTATGCCCTTTTATCTTGCGTGGTTACAGGAACAACAAATAGAAAATCAGATCCCTCCTGTCATGCCCACCTGTCACATCCTTTCTTTCAGAAATTACCAGTAATTCTCTTATTTTTAATACTGTATTATTTATAACCAGTAGAATGTCAAGGCTTTTATCTTTCAAGTAATATGTTGTTTTCTGTACAAAGAAATTTCAATCATACTTTAAGTTCAAACTTTATTTTCACAAGAAACCCTCAACGAACTTAGCTGGAATTTTAATGGTTCTTATTGCATAGTCAGAAGGTCAGAACAATTGTGATAGTTATGGGAAGTTGTCTGAATTTTTGTATTGAGTATTCTGCATTGTTAAGTGCATAATGGAGTTTAGTACCACCACCTGGAGAAAAGAAAAAAGTGCAATTCAATTTAGATTTATTTCAAACTTGTTTTTATGCATAGTTACAAAGTTGGTCTAATTGACCAACTATATATGGAGGTAGTTTAGATAAAATAACAAAGTTCTACTGTATAAACATATCTGAAATTTGTTTAGGAAATTTTGTATATTATGCATATGAAATTTGAGAGTTTTAAGACAAAAAAATATTTTCAATCTTATCATGAAAATCACTTTGCATTTGGACTAGTCAAAAAAGAGCTGTGTACAGAAAGTATACCAAATTTTGTGAAAAACATATACTATATTAAAAGTTAATCCCAGATGTATGTGTATAATTTTCCCCAATATACTCCTAGATATTTCAAAAAATTTTCAAAAGATATTACTTTAAGTGGCTATAGCTTTTTGAGGCATGGGTTTATCCCATGGTAGAATTCTTGATTTTGGAGCAAGCAACATAGATTATAATTCATGAAATACCACAAAATATTTCCAACATATTAAGCTTTGATTGCATTTATAACAGTGGTAGTTGATTCCTTATCACAGGTGGTAGGTTACTCCTGACTGGTTGTCATCCCTGTGGTCAGCAGTTAAAAAATTAGGGGTGATAGCAGATAGCCCTAAAAACTTTGTAATAATTGCTGTTATTTTGTATTTGCAAGTGTACTGGAAGAACTTAGTGTTGTGAATTTTTTGTTTTTCAAAACTTGTTTTGTACCCAGAAATTAAGAAAATAAGTAAATCTAAATTGTAAATTGAAATTACTATCTTTGTTCTTTTAACATAGTGTTAATACTTATTTAGTCTAAAATGCTGTTAATGATCTTCTACTAACATAAATTTCAGAACGTTCGCTGTAATCAGAGTGAAACTTTGACGTGTAGTGGGGTATGTAACAAGAAATTAAATTGTAAGCTCCATGTATGTAGTCAACAGTGTCATGCTGGGAGCTGTCCACCCTGTCAAGTTGAACTGGAGCAAAGTAAGTACACAATTTTCAATGTCTACAAGTTGAAACCAATGAAGTACTATGATTTTAGTTTTACTTTGTGTTTGTGAAAATGTATTTTTAAAATATATATAGCCTACTTTCAAATAAAGCTTCATTGTTGAAGCTTGTTGTATGTTGTCTTATTACATAGTGCTGTTTGTTTTGGCAGCATTAGCTCTACATATGTCTTAAGTAAATGTAGCATTTCTGAAATATGTCATTATCATGATAAGGACAGATTATTCTTTTTGATGTAAAATTTATACCTTAATATTAGATACTCATGATAAGGTGTATCACAAAGTTACCCTCAAATTTATATTTTATTGCATGGTACATGAAGTAAGTATTGATGTGCATCACAAGCAACCATACAGTTTTTTACCTTGTTGCATTATACTCAATAAATACATTGTGATGTAATACACA
The DNA here is from genome assembly GCF_004210375.1 of Tachypleus tridentatus. NCBI lineage: Eukaryota > Metazoa > Arthropoda > Merostomata > Xiphosura > Limulidae > Tachypleus > Tachypleus tridentatus. The sequence goes on from NC_134830.1 coordinate 83,882,325, forward strand.
TGAGGTCTGGAGTTAATTACCTTATGGAGCATGACATTTTGATTAAGTACAGTAGTGATTTGTTACAAGCAGCTAGGATTCTGTATCTTTCTTTCTGGTACCAAAAGCAGTACCCCTTGAGGTGGATTTCTGTACATGGTGAGAGGACCTTCCAGAGAAGATTCTGCATTTTCAGTGCATCTCTTCTGGGTTCTGAATGAAAGGAAAGAATCCTGGTGATTGAGCAATGTTTGAAGCACTGCAACACACCACTTTGGTTGCAAATTCCTGCAAATGGGTGGCCTTGGGGTTGGGCCTTCTCACGGATCAGTCGGCTGGTCCTGTCCTGTTCGACTAGGATTAACTCAGTGTAAGTGTTGTGGACATTGTGTCTGATGCTGGTGTTTGGGTATAGTGTTTATAAAGCCCTTGCATTGCTGCAGTGTCCTTGTTTAAGGCTGTAGTGTGTCTCCTTGGTAAACTGCATGGTGAGTAGGATCAGTGGGCATTGAATCATTCTCTATTTATTATGGATTCCACACTCCTCAAAAACAAGTAAAAACAAACAAAAAAAACGTGTAATTGGTAAATGGCCATGCATACACAACTCTCAAACAGTCACCACTACAATCAAAACTCCCTTAATTAACTCCCTTCTTCGTTCAAAAAGGATTATAGGGGCTTGCTAGCTTACCCAAGTTGCTTAGGATGTGCTCTGAAGATATTTTAGTGGAAATATATACATGTACACATAGTGAACTCCTCAGGTCAAAAGCTATTGGGGATATACCCGTAGAAGTTACTTCCCATGCCACTTTGAATTCCTTCCAAGGAACAATCATTGAGAGGAATGTACAGAACATCCCTCAGTTGGAGATACTCACTGGTTTCTCCAGCAAAGGCATTTCTGCTGTGTAATATCTCAATTCACAAGAATGGAATTACGCTACTGACAAATGTCTTAATTTTAACATTTGTATTGATACTTCCATCTGCTTTTGTCAAGGCAGGTCAGCTTCAGCCATATGTTCCTAATCCTCTCAAATATTTCCAGTATAAATGGTTCAGACATTCAGAGGTATCTGCTGGCACCTGTCCTGTGAAAGTGGGTTTTCTTGGGGCACTCCCATTTCCCCCCACAGCAAAAAACTTAGGCATTGGATTTATAGATCCCAGGCAACTTTATTGCCAGACCCTGAATCGCGCCGTTTGATTTGATTTGAATTCTATTCATGTTGACATTTGCTTGACTTCATTTCAGGACAGGTCTCGGCCTTTCTTTCCGGTGCTGCCTTTGCCTCCACCCAAGACAACATTTAGAGAGACATCCTCCACCCAAAGAGTTAAAAATAATAATAATAATTAATTAAAAATAAACAAAAAAAAACAACTTATTCCCAATAACAATTCACGAAAGGGGACAAAGAGGAACCACAACGTTCCTGAACACCCCAGTTGGAGAGAGAACTCTTCTGATTTCTCTCTCTCTAAACTAAACCCCTGCCACGTTAGTTTGAGTTTGAGGTATCTGTTGTAGTTCTTTAACTTGATTTCATTATAATGACAGGCCCTGACACCTTTGAGTATCAATTGGACCCTCACTGCATCAATTATTATGGGTCCTACTCCTCTTACTACCGGTTTTACTATAAGGAATGGAGGAGAAAGGAATACAATGTTTATGTACTGTTCATTACATTTCTTACCTTGAGGTTTGGAAGTTGATGTCCTTCACCCCATCTCAAACATGCTGCTGCACTACCTTCCACTGCTACAGTTGGAGTGCAGACAGATCTTTCTGTGTTTCCAAGAATGTCATTCTTAAACCATTTGAAGTCTTTTGCTCTGTATGGATAGACAACTTTACATCTACTTCAATCTCTGTCCCCACTATTTGGCCTCCACTTCTAATGTCTGCTCAGGTTCATCTTATTTTGCTCAAAAGTGCAGAAAGATTGTTCATTCAAACCCTCAATTGTGGAATTTGTCTTTAGACAGAGACCTGCCTACTCGACCCAGGGAGGATCCATGAAGGTCAACAGAGAAAAATATTGTGGTCATAATCAGAATAACTCTTTGCCTAGTTCTCCTGCATCTTAGTGAAAATGGCCACTTTAATACAGTAAAGCTGTCAAGGTTTTTATTTCAATTTGGATGGTGTTATGACCTTGATTGGCTTCTACCATTTTGTGTCTTTCCTTGCAGGAAACATTTCTGAAACCTGCTGACACAGTCATCTTTTGGCAGTATTCGTTATGCCAGAATGACAGGCTGTGTGATGGAAGGGTGGTATTGCTGGTTGACCCTCATATGCCCACCTTGTCTGTGCCATTACTCAGTATACCATTGTCATCTGTGTCTTTTGGATCATATCACAGTTTGTTCTCTCTAGCTGTCTCCTTTGGAGACTTATGATCAGTCAGACCTCAATGCTCTCCTAGAACAGTCACTGTTTCCCTTTTTCATCTTGGAAGACTTTAATGGACACAATTCCCTATTGCGTGGTGATGATGATACTGACAGGAGAGGTCATTTTGTAAATCAGGTGCTCTTAGATCAGAACCTGTCTATCTTCAGTACTGGTTATTTGACATATTTTCATGCACCTAGTCAGTCTTTTACTGCTATTGATCTAGCTATCTGTTCCTCTTCACTTTTCTCTTGTTTTTCTTGGAGAGTTGACTGTAACCCACAGGGCAGTGATCATTTTCGTGTAGTTTTGAGGGTGATTATCCATGATTTGTACCCCTCAATCCAAGTGTCACAGTGTTAAGTTGGGCCAAATTGACTGGCTCTCTTTTACCTCTCTCTCTCCCTCAGAAACAGATCCTACTGCCAGTAGTATATCCTCTGTTTATGACTATATGGATGCAGTAACTGATTGCATCACATTAGCAGCTACTCATTTTATTTAGAACTTTTCCTGGACAGGCAATTACAAGTAATCACGGGTTCAACTTGTATAAATATGGTAAATACATTGAAATGTACCACAAATAGCATGGAGCAGTTAGTGAAGTTTGATAATCAATTACATTAATATAATAAAAAATAGTAGTAGTTGTGAACACTAATTTTGATTAATTTATTTTTCTGAAGCATGGCACTAATCAGTTAAGCTAATCAATGTTGAATTGATCAAATAATTGTGGGAAATTGTAATGGTAAAATTTTGATTACTTGGATAGTTGGAATAAATGAAAACTGATTGCTGTTTTTTTTTATGACAATAATTGACTTAATCATAGTTTTAACTACTCATTTTTATGCTACACTAATAGAGTTAATTGAAGAAATTAACATAATTTGGATGGACAATTTAATCATTTTTTCATGCTTAACCTAAGATTTATTCAAATGCATTCAAATTGGTAGGGCCTTTGATATTTGCATGTTGTTTCATATGAAATAAACAATATAGCTTTGTGAGCAACAGTGACAAAGTAGAAAAACAAATTAGCAGTCTTCAGTCATATATTGTTTTCACATCAGCAAAAAATAAATATACTAGTTTAAAAATGAGCTTTGACTCTGTGTCATTTTCATTGCCATCAACAATATGATACAAGTTAAATGTAAAAAAGCAGGATGGTAATCAAACCAGGAACTACTATAAATTATATTGTAATGAAATATTTTCATAACTTAAAAATAAAGTTATAAAATTGTTATAAATTAAGCTGACTACTTGAACATTACTTCTACCCTTGAACATTTCACAACTTGTTTCTTAAATAACATCAAGTTGCCCTACCAAATAAGTTAAATATCAGAATAAGAAAAATAATTTTTGAATTAACATACAAATGTAATATAGACATAAGAAATACATTATTAAAAGTAGTTAACTTACAATTTGTTTATAACAATCAACATGTTGAGAAATATTGTTTGACCAAACATCCTGCAGTAGGAATTGAGCATATTCCTGAAGAAAAACGTTTCTTGTTAATTAACTGTGCAGTAAGCAGTTTTCAGCTATAAGGATGTACGAGATGACTTAATTCATGTAAGACTAGCCTTTAGTATAAGAGAGGATGAGCAGTGGAGAAATATTTATAATTAGTTGACAGTATAAAGGTAAGATAATTTTCCTTGCATTTTTCACATATTAGTATGGATTTGTATAGTTTTAACTGCATGGTGGTTGCTATGTTTGTTATTCATTAATAATGCAAAGACTGTTTATCATTGAAGGATTTAACAGTTATCAGTTCCATAAATTTTTAAATAGCTTTAGTCTTCTATAATAAATGCTTTCCATCTAATAGTTATTAAACAAGTTTATTATGTTTCAGTGCATGTTTTTATTTGTTATAGTAGATGGTAACATTCTACTCTTAACTAATGAGGAATTTTTAGTTGGGGAAATTTTTGAAATATCTTTTAATTTTGTTGTTATTTATGTGTATATATCTTCTGTGTCATGTAATTTACCAAAGACACCTTACTTTAGAACTTCATTTGATAGCCCAGAATTTACTTCTCACATCCTCTTCATCTTTTTATGCACTCTATTCTTTTAAGTTCATGAGTAATTTTGAACTTCAGTTTGTTGATGTGTTCAGTGTGCATATCAAGCTGCTCTCTTATCTTTCATAGTTCACTTTTTTTTGTGCTAATAAATACAATATATAGACCATTCTAATCAAAAGTGATTGTTTACTTACTGTAAGTATGTACCACACCTCTAACTAGAAGCGTACCTTTCTCTTTTATACAACCCTTTTAATTATGGCTAACTTACATAACTGTTGAAAATCATTTTCATGTTCATTAACTATTGCCAATCCACTATGATGCATCTGAGCAAACAGAAAATTTTACATCAGATATGTTAGGATCTTCACTCATTGAAACACAAGAAAAGTTGGAGGATAACTAGCTAATGTTTGCTGAGTTGTGCAGTATCTCACCGTTACATACTAGCAGAGACCAGGAAAACATTTGTTGTCAAATCATTATATTTATTGCAACAGGACATTTTTAAATAGAGGATTTCTAGAATAGTACAAAAGAAGTTAATCACAGACATCAAAATACAAGTCTATTTATGTTTGGCCTATCATTAGTTAAGTCTTTATTAAGTGTGGCCTATATTTGATAGGGATAAATTAACACTGTTAACTTGTATATGTTTTTAGCTATAGTCAGGACTGAAATTTACTATACTTAAAATTATCTATAAACTTGTGTTATTCTATTACCTAGCACTAGAACTTCTTAAAAATTGGGCAAACTTTTTAATATGTTATACAAAATGTCATCTGAAGTGTAGTTACATCCACTGAAATGAAATGTATGTGTATTTAAATGATAAAATACACACACATTTAAAAAACAGAGAAAAATTGAATATTGTTATACACAAGCAAAAGTACATATTCTCAGTTAAGGGAAAACTTTAAGTTAATCTGTCAATTTAAATTGATTTCATATGCTTTAATAACATTGTGTTACATTATTGGTTTTACTCAGAGCTACTGATACGACCCACTGCAACAAGTATTTGTTGAGCATTTCAGTTGTATTAAGAGCCACTCAACAATAACATACAGTAAATCTACATTTCTATTCTCAATAACATTTTGAAATGTGAATAATAGTATGATTAATTCCTAACAATTTAGTGTAGAATATCCTTCTTCGCTTCAACGTTATTCATGCCTATTCTACTGTCATTTTGAAAGTGAATGTTAAGCCTTGTCTGCATGTGCACCTTTTCAGATGTAACACAGAAAGTGAGCATCATTAATGGCAGGCAGGTGAAAGCTTGGACAGACAATACTGTTTACAGTATACACAAGATGGTAGATGCTGATCCCTACTTAATGGCTTATGTTGCCCTTTCATTCAAGCCCTCAGACTGAGGCTGATACAATGAAGTGTGTTCCCTCATCTCTGAACTATACACAACTGTGCAAACAACTGAATGTTAAAGTTGGCTCTTTCACCTAAGTGCTTTCAAGTGCTCTGTCTTGTTATACCCTATTCAGTCAATAATGAATCAAGTACCATTCTCACTTGTGACAAAATGCAACCTCCATGGAATTCTATGTCTTTCTTTTACATAACTTTCTGAAACATTACTAAACATGACAGCTTGCTCAGTCAGAAGAGTTGAAGCCCTTAAGAGGTAATAATCAGAGTACTCTTAATACTATACATTAAATTAGTATACACTGCAGACTAAGCTTGTTTAACACTGGTCTTTTTGTGTGTCCTTCTCTCCAGAATATTTTACATAATCATCTATCTCGAGTCTTGGTGTCTGTTTGTTACAGAATCTATGATTCAGACTGAAATGAAGAGTTTGCTTGCCCTGTTTATCAATTTGCTGAAATTAATGCTTAGCTAATATGGCAAACATTGAACCACAATGATAGAAAATAATTGCTGCAATCTTCTCCATATTGATTGTACCTGTTTATAGTTAGTTGAATAAATAACATAGTTGCTCTGCTGAGAACATATTCCTCCCTTCTGCAGTCCTAATAAATAACTTATAGGGTGCTTAGCCAAATGCATAAACTCTAAGTTATTAGTGCAGTTAAGTAAAATAATGAACTTCAGGGAACTTTATGACTTGTTTTATGTGCTCAGTATTTTGGCTTTGCACTTCATCAGGAGCATACAGTTTGTAATGAAATCTGTCACCCAAATTAAGACCATTGTATTCTAAGAATTAAACCATACATAAAAGAATATCATGCATGTGATCATTGCTTTTATTGCAGTAGTATAGTGTAAACATAACTGTTATATAAAAAAGAATAAAGAGAAACCCTAAAGGGGGGAAGTTTAAATAATAATGTTTTATCTTCAAGAAATTTAGTTAAATTTTTGGGAGGGAAATTCAAAACATTTGTTTTTTATTTTATTTGTTGAGAGTGTTTAAACACTGCATCTTTAGGTTTCTTCCGAGCAATGAAAATGAGGGTTTTTTTGGGGGGGGTAGTTATTTTGTAGCACTGACTGAAAAATAAAATGTGTCAGCTTGTCTGCCATCAGGCACAATTAAAGCAGTTGAAATTTTCTTAATATATTTTTATGTTGTGCCCAGTTTATGTAAAAAATGTAATATTTAACACAGATTTTTATAAATATACATGTTGTGGTTATAAATAGGAAAATATGGCATTGGGTAACAGAAAATTAGGATGGCCCAAACCTACATAAAACATTACAGACCATTAATTCCCATATTTGTAGTGTGGTTTTATTAGTGTCCACATCTCCAAATAACGTACTTTCTTTAAAAGTTGTCTTAGCTTTTCCAATCTCTATCCTGATCCAAACATCACTATTATAATTTTCTGCAGTCTATTTTATCCAGCTCATTTTCTTTCTCTATGATCATAATTTACTGCTGTACTTTCTATACCATTAAAACTTGTTGTTTGTTGTTGTTGTTGTTTTTTTTTTGTTTTTTTTTGGGGGATTTCCTGAAGAGTGCATGTACTACTTGCTTGTTAGACCCAGTCCACCAGTTCCTGCAGTTGATACTCTCATGAGAACTCATCAGCAACTCTTAATAATGCTTCCTGGTAATTATACAAAGTCTTTAAGGATTTCAAAGTTGTGACTTAAAAATTTAATGTCATATGGCACTGTCTTTGGTTTGTATCACTTCTGCCTCCATTATTTGCTGTTGACTAATATAGCTGTAAGTTGTATGTCCATAACCATAGACCAACACAATGACAAATAATAAGTATCTTCTGAATTTTGGACATAAAACAATTTATTTTGTGTTTATGTTGTCACTGCAGTCAGAGGTGGTAGTGCACTACTCTGTGTTTGTAGTACCTCAAGGAACACTACATATTGAGTCATTACAATTATGATCTTTTTGATCTACACAAGTGTAGTCCACTGTTCTTGGTCACAATCTGGTTGGCACTAGATGGTATATTTACATAGAACTGTTGCACAAATGAAACTAATTAACAATATCCACAGTAGATGTATCCCTATATCAAGATCAGTGGCAATGTGCATGCTCTCTATTTACTTGTAGCTTATCATCAATTTCAAGAACAGTGTTTACATTAATTATTCAATTCATGCAGAGAATCTAATGCATAGCAAGGTCAAGTAATATTCTGGCTACCCCAGTATCAATTAGAAACTATATTGCTGGTCATGAAACTATTTTTACTGATAGTTTTGTGCAGTAGGAACTGTTTCTTATGTTTAAGGCATGTTTTCAAAAGTTCCTTCTGTTGAATAAACAGTGCAGTTTGAAGAATGGACCTGAAAAGTTTTTTCCTCCCATAAAGAACTAAGATATCTGCATCATGAAACCATGTGACTGCCATGGCAGTAAAGCTTTTGATCAGTTTATGGAAACTCTTACAGGCCTTTGTGATATAGTTTTTGGATGGATAAGCCATGCAACACTGTAGTCATCACAACCATTGGCTCTCTCTCCTCTGATTCATTATCTAGTTCAATGTAAACATCTCATAAGTAACAAATGAATAACTTCAATCATAGATGTGTCCTAACACCCTTGTTGTGCCACATGGGTTTTCTTGGCAATCCTTCTGTGAACTTGATAATTAGAACATCCTTATGATGAGTATACAGCATGCCAAGAAATACATTCTCATGCAATATCCTGATGTTATTTGCATAAATGTTCTCCACATTTTCTAAACTTGTACTCAACTTTATGAATTACTGTTATCAAACAACTCTTCATTCAAGAGTGATAGGACATTGAGTGCTGCACTGTCTAATTTGGTATTAGATGATGTACTGACTGCTCAATTTGAGGAGAAAATCTGGCAGAAATATTAAAATTGTAGATCTTTGTTAATTTAAACCTTTCTGGGTAAAGTATATATATTTACAATATTTATCATCAAATAGAAAAGTTCTGTTTATTGCCTTAAAATTATCAAAATGTAATAATTACACAGTACAAAAATTTGTCCAATTTTATTTTTTTAGCAAGGTTAAGTTAAATAATTTATAACTTGAACAGACACCTGTTGTGATTTTTCATTTGAAGAAATGTTTTGAATCAAAAAGTGATATTTATTTATTAACATATCAACCACAAGATTTGTTGTGTTTGCAAAATATTCTAAAGTCTATCAGTTGTACATATAAACACACACCACATTGAATGTGTCATCTTACTTAAAACTACATAATGCAACCAATCTTTTTCTTTCCTTGTACTTCCACAATGTAATGAAGCATTTTCTTAACTATACATGTGGCATAAAAATATTGATACTGTAGTGTTGTGAGTATTCTAATATTAATGCTTTATTGAACAGGTTAGCATTGTTTTTTATTTTTTCAAGCTTAAATATGTAGTAACATCATGATAATTGTTTTGTTTGAAAGAAAAAATGTCTTTATTTCTTCTTAGTTGTGCAGTAAAAGAAAGTGAATGTTTAAAAGTAAACAAAGTTTGCGTAAAAACAGCTTACAGCTAACCTAGTGATAGAAAAAGATGTAATAAAAATGGAAATAATTATGGCATCATAGTAGCATTACACATACAGAATCACTTGTTTTTCAGGTAAATATTTATATTTTATTTTCCATTTTCTCTTATGTGTCATTATGTATCTGTTATCAACAGAGTGTAATAAAATGTTTAAACTTAACAAATGGAAATACATACGTACCTTTCAATTCTTTGTAGAAATCCACTAGAATATTTTGCATATATGTGGAAATTTAATTTATCTCTTCATGTATAGTTTGTTTTTAATTGTTCTTTCCAATTTTTTGTCTTTTATTCTTGGTGCATGTATGCCAACCTGTTCCTCCCAATGTGACCTTATGGTTATTATAGTTATTACATGGCAAAGGTCATCCTCAAACTCTTTCATTAATGCTTGCACATGCAAATGATGCTATACACTAAACCTAATGTTATGTGCTACAAACTACAAGTCCAGATTTGGCATCCTGTTACATGGTGCTAAGAGTAAACACGACATATGTCACAAACTACAATTGTCATAACCTTACTACTGGTTATAATGTGTCATAAAATAACTTAGTACATATATCATATTGCATGCTACTTATTGGCAAATGTAAAATATCATTTGCATTTACAAAGTATTTTAACTTAAAACCATAGCACTGTGTCTTTAGATATTTCTTTACATACTTTTAACATTGTTTCTTTTAGACTATTAATTATTTCTATGTATGCACATTCATTTAACACAACTGTTTTAGGAAGTATTTCATCTATATGCAAGTTTTCAACTGGTGATGTTATGCTACCTTTCAAAGAATTGTAGCTGCTGTAATAATGTTAATGCACATTTTCTTACTGAAAAGTTTGCAGTTGGTCAATGAAAAATGAAACTTTAAAAGTATACACAAATATTTTTTATATATTGTTTAGGCAGAGTATTCATGATGAAATTTAGTTGAATGGATAGCAAAAGCCCATTGCAGAAACACAAGTGTAGAGGATGATGTTTTAATAGTCTTCTACATGGAAGACTTGAAATGTTGTCCACCACACTTGTGTTTCTACAACAAGCAGTTGCCATCTGTTCAGGCTGAGTATGATACACAAGTCTTGTATAATCTCTGTTTTATCATAATGTTTTGAACTGTATGCTTTACAGTTCACTAACTTAAACACTGAACATCTTGCATTCTTAAAGCTGTTATGTTTTTTTGTTTTTTAAGACTGCTACTGTGGAAAGAGTTTTAGAAAAGTAACTTGTACCTTGGAGACAAACAAAATTAATAGATATTCCTGTGATGCACCATGTGGTAAACAATTGGATTGTGGAAACCATTATTGTGACAAAACCTGCCATCCTGAATCTTGTGGACCATGCACGATGATGCCTGAAGTGGTCACTCACTGTCATTGTCATAAAACTCCAATCTCAGAGTTAGAAATGGAAAATGTCAGAAATAAGTGTACAGATCCTGTACCATCATGTGGTCAAGTGTGTGATAAGATTCTTTCTTGTGGAACTGAAGGTATTACCAGTTGTTAAAATCTTAAGTTGCTCCTTCATTACTTCCATCATATCCTCTTTACTTATTGATAGCATACAATTTCTGTACTGTTTAACAAGTTTCTTACTTGGGTCATGATTATTTATTTTTAACTCAGTCTGGACAGATGAAAGAAAAATCATATTAAGAACAATAGAACTTTCCATTTTTGCAAGTTAAACATATTTAGTACGGGAAGTTACAAATATTAACTAATTTTGTTACTGGCATGAACATGAAATTTACTGATATAAATATATAGGATGTGTGTGTGTTTACATGGAACTAAACTTTAATATTTTCATTTTGAGTTTATTTAATGATTAATTATAGCATATTACAACTTACAGATTTTACTGTAAAATAAATCCTACTGTAATACCTTTAACTTGTAACATACTATAAACTTTAAAAATTTCCATTTGGTTATATGTTGCAAGTAGCCAGAAATTAAAAGTTTAAGTATTAAAAATGTGGGTAGATATCTGATATTTTGATAAAACTGAAAGTTATCTAATAAAGTTTTTTAGATATAAAGTTTTACATATCTCTGGATGTGGGATTGTTAAAATTTTCTCTACTGAGTTTCAAAAAGGTTGGAAATCATTATCTTTTCTCAAGCTGACTGAAAAGTACCAAGTGTCAAGTTCAGTGTAACATGTTTTTACAAGCGGTACAATATCTTTCATGTAACTAATTTTATATATTGTGCTCTAGTATGTCATTGTACAGTATATAAGGAATAGACTAAAAACAGATGTTTGTAGTGGGGGAAAAATCTTTTTGTATCTACATTTGGTAAACCATGCAGGAAACTATTAATTAACCAGTTAAATTTCTTTAACTTGTGTGATTACAAAAAAGAAAGGAAAAAGAGAGAGAGAGATACAGTTACAAACTATTTAAGTGTAACTAATACTTCTACATGTATAGAAGAGAATATATGTTTATGAGAATGCTAGTTGAAATTTTTCAAATTAAATAGCTATTAAAAGTTCTCACTCCTGTCAGTTTACAGACTGTTGAAGTAGATGATTTCATTTATAAAGTTACTATTGAAAATCCTCAGTTGGTACTGATGGTCGATAAGTTGAATCCATTCATTTACACATAGTTAAAATTGGAAAGGCCCACATCTGCCAGGTAGTGTTTATAGATTAATGAGGTTTTGAAGATTATGGACATGAGTTAATTTTTTTAGACAAACTGTTGTAGTTGGATAAAACTAAAACTACACAACCACAGTATTTAATGAAGTAGAAGTGATTTTCATTTTATTTCCTCTTGTCTTAACAATCTTAGGTAATGTCAAAATCTTACAGTAACATCTTACAGTGTTTTCCTTTATTGATAATTTCAAAGAAATTCTTAAACTGACAAAAATATTCATAATATTGCAAATATTATACATACTTTTAATATGGTACTTAATTGTATGGCATACAGCAATTCAGTTTATTGTTTTTGTTGGGTTTCCTTTTTCCAAAGAAATGACTCACAAAATCGGAGTGCAAATTTTTCTGTGTTTTTAGATAAACCCCACAAGTGTACATCCATCTGCCACAGTGAAAAGTGCCCACCTTGTCAGTTAGAAACACCAGTTAAATGCAGGTGTGGAGGCACTTTAAAGAAATACCCATGCACTGAACTGAAGTCTCTGCCAGAAGTGTTATGCCAGAGAAGATGTAACCGGAAGAAGAACTGTGGTCGGCATAAATGTCTTAACACATGTTGTGTGGATAGTGAACATAAATGCACATTAACTTGTAACAGGAAACTCAGTTGTGGGCTCCATAACTGTCCAGAACTTTGTCACAAGGGTAACTGTCCCAGGTGTTGGAATGTTAGTAAGTTGCAATTTTTACTTAAAGATATTGTCCAATTTAAATATAATACTACTGTTCATAACCTTTGTAAGTGCATTTTAGACTTTTGTTATAAATTATGGGATGTTTCTTAGAAATAGATATTATCAGTAAAATAATTTGATTATCATACACACTTTTTCCTAAATATGAAATGTTAAAAACAGGTTGGATCTTGTATATAAGGTACATATGTTAACAAAGCAGCTGAAATTTTGGTTCAAGAAATGCATAAAGGAAGATCTGTCCTTTTTCACTCAAGTTTAATTATGTTACTAATGTGAGTAAATTGGGCAGGGGCAGCTTCCTGTATAAGTATAACTATCTTCATAAAACAAGCATATCCTCTATAAATGCCTAAATGAACAAGTATAATTAAAAAAAAATCATTTTATAAAGACAAGTAATATACAATGTTTTAATGCTATAAGAAGCATTGAAACAAAAGTAAAAAACAACAAAAACTGAGTTACTTAATACTTTATAAAATATTATCCCAACTTTGACAAATTAGTCATTATGTTAACTCAGGTTTGAGCACACACATACCTGATTTGATTTTATTACTCATCATCATTTCTACCAGCCTACCCTCAAGTTTAATTACATGCCAAAAGTGGCACTTGGATGTGGTAACTATATTCTGTTCTACCAATATGATTCTGTGGACTGTATGAATTCATAAACTGGTGTCTTGTTTGAAGGCATGAAGAATCTCACCAGTGGTAGAGTTCTGATCTGTGTGTTGCAGGAAGACTGTATGAAGGCAGGTGTGGTTTTTAGAAGGTCAACTAAAAAAAAAGTGGAACTAGAATCCCAGGGCTTACATATGAAAGTTAGGTCTTCATAACTTTTGGGTTGTAAGAGGACTCCTCCTCTATATAGTTTTTTTCATGGTCTTAGGGAGTAAACAGACATTTGGATTGTATTTTCAAACAAAGTTTGCAGCTTAGTGGTGGAATTAATCATAAGACAACCTGCCAATGATGATGACAAGATATTGTCAAGTAGAATGACAAGGGCAGTCCACCTGCTGAAAGATCACCTGCATGGATGAAGAGCATTGAATGGGATGTGTGCATAGCTCAGCAACAAGCCAAGGAGTCAAAACCAATATGTGTATAGTGATTTAGGTGGCTTTTATAAGTACATTAACTTTTAGATTCATTCAGCGAATACTTTGAAATAGTTATTGTTATTATACAGACATTTTAAAGTTGATTTTAAATTGGCAATTTGTATGTTCACCATTTGGTTTCTTCATGATTCCTACTATTATGTACTAGCCTACTTAATCATATTAAAAAGATTTTTTGGTAAAACTATATTTTGTTATTTTCTGTACCCTAACACTATACAAGCTTGGTCAATTTGATCAACCTAGTAATCACTGCAGACAAATATCAAATAAATTTAAGTTACCCCTTTTTTCCTTTAGTGCTATTTAGATTAGCGCCAAAGTGAATTATCTTGCAGGTTTGGAAGAGTTATGTTGTAATTGTGGAGCAAAATTTACATACTTTCCAATTGCATGTGGGACACTTACACCTAAATGTAACCAGCCTTGTGCTCCCCCTCGGTGTGGATTCCTGTACGTGGTGAGGGGACTTCCCAGGAAAGGTTCTGTTCTTTCGGTTTACCTCCTCTGGGATCTAAACATCCACTCGCATGTTTGCTGTGCATGGTGACCCATGAAGGGGAGGAGAGGATCCTGGTGGTTGAGGGGTCCAACCCTAATACACCACTTTGGCTTTGAATTCTTGTTGATGGTTGGCTTTGTGGTGGCCCCCCTTGTATTAGTTGGCTGGTTCACTTGGGCTAGGGTCAACCAAGTACCAGTGTTGGATGTTCTCAACAGATGTTGTGGACATTGTATCTGATGCTGGTGTTTGGGTATAGTGCTCACGAAATCCTGCAATTGCTTCAGTGTCCTTGTTTGGCATTATAGTGCATCCCCTCATAGGGCTGCATGGTGGGTGGGGTCAGTGGGCACCAAAATATTGCTTATTTATTATGGATCTTCCAAATAACATTAAATAAAATAGTGAAAAAAACAGTCTGTAGATAAACAACCACATCTTGAAGATTCTGAGTAGCAATATTCAACATTTGTAACACGTGTTGTACCTCATTTTCTTATACTACATTCTCTTTCAGACAAGCCTTTCTCAAATGACAACACCTTGTATCAATATTCTTTGGCATTGAGGAGGCTTATGATACAACATGGAGTTATGGCATTTTGCAAGACCTCAATATATATGGGTTAAATAGCCATTTTCCCATTTTTATTAAAACTTTTAATGGACAGGAGATTCCAAGTTCATGTGGGTTTGACATTTTCCTGTTTTTTCTTCAGGAACTTTGAGTCCCTTACGGCTGTGTTTTGAGTGTCGCACTTTTCAATATCAAGGTTAATGCCATCACTTAACAACTCCCTCTTAGTGGTGCTAACAGGCTCTATGTCAACGACTTTCACATCTCATGTTAGTCCTCGAACACTAGCTGAAAACTGCCGTCAATCATTTACTGAAGTGAACCACAGCAAACAGCTTTAACTTCTCTTTCCCTATAACCGTTTGCATGCACTTTTTCTGCCAATGGGGTATACACACCCTAATCCTGAACTTAATTTAAATATTTTTTGCTGCACCTCAAAGAGGAATACAACAGCGTCAAGACCTTGCTAGAAGCCTTGAAGTATGATGAGTATGGCTGGGAGGTTATTGGAGACTTCAGAATGGTGGCATTCCTGATGGGTCACCAAGGAGGCATTTCCAAGTTTCCCTGTTATCTTTGCCTCTAGAACAACAGGAACACTGCAGTGCACTACAACAGGAAGCACTGGCCACAATGGGCCGAGTTCTCTGTGAGGAGGCACAATGTCAAGTGTGAGTCACTAGTGGACCTCCAGAAGGTATTGTTTCCACCGTTGCACATAAAATTGGGTCTTACAAAACATTTTGTCACAGCTCTTGATAAGGAGTCTGCAGCCTTCAGGTACCTTCGAGACTTCTTCCCTGAGCTGTCTGAAGCAAAGGTCAAAACTGGTGTTTTCGTTGGACCACAAATAAAGAAGATCCTGAAGTGCATAGAATTCCCCAAGAAGCTCAGTAGAAAGGGGAAAAAACCTGGGGCAGCTTTGTTGCAATGGTTCGGGGCTTTTTGGGCAATCACAAGGCTGAAAATTATTTGGAACTGGTTGAGGCTCTTGTAAAGAACTATGACAAAATGGGCTATGAGATGACTCTGAAAGTCCATATCCTTGATGCTCATCTTGATAAATTCAAGGAAAACATGAGAGCATACACAGAGGAGCAAGGCAAAGTGCTTCCACAAAGGTATACTGGACTTTGAACACCACTTCCAAGGAGCAGGTAACAAAAACATGATGAGTGACTATATTAGGGGCTGATAAATGAAAGTGATTTACATTACAGTCACAAATCTCAAAAAACTACTCACTTCTAAACATTTTTGTATAACTTTAATATAAATACATGTAAATGAACATGGAAATTTGCCCATTTTTACATAGAAAATAAGTTAATTTCTAAATTTCATTATCCAGATCACAAAAGTAAAGTTTCAAGGAAATAATGGCCATTTTCTGTAATTTGCGACATAAACAATTAAGAAATAACAGGAACAAAATTTGTGTTACATAGTGTTGTAAGAAAGAACAGTATATTAAATTAACTATATTCATTACTGGAATAATGTTTTTGTTTTGTTATGTGTAGGTAACTTGCTTTGGTCATAAGTTGATGTATATCATGCCTTCAGGTTTCTTTGTTGATATTTATGTTCATTTCTTTAAATACAGTGTTTTTTTATATTAGGTTCAGACAAAGAATATTTTTGGGGTTTATACCATGTATTAATATTTGTGAATTTATGATAATAAGTCAAGATTAAAAGTTATTAAGTATTTAGGTTTCTTGTTTATTTACAATGAAAAATATTAATAAATGTACAACTGATTGTTGCATGCAGGTTTTGAAGAGTTAAGTTGTAACTGTGGAGCAACAGTTACATACCCTCCAATTGCATGTGGAACACTTCCACCTGAATGCAACCAACCTTGTGCTCGCATTCATCTCTGTGAACATCCAGCCAAGCACACCTGTCATAATGATGAGCAGTGTCCTCCATGCACTGTTCTTACTGAAAAATTGTGTTTTGGTGGCCATGAGGTAAAGTTTTCAAGCATGTCTTTTGGAAAATTTAAGCCAATAAAATAAAAAAGTTAAGATCTTGGAAGCTTTACACTGAAATATTAACCATCATTTTATAGTTCTTTTGATCTTTCATTATTCTATACTCTGAAAATGTATGTAAGAATCTACTGCACACATTTCTTTACAAACATTAGGTTATTAACAAGGAAAGGTAAAGTATTTTTGTGAGAAGAGAAGTTGCATTCTTTAATTGTAAATTATTATGTTATTGTCTTCAATAATGCTTTTCTGAAATTTCATGGTAATTTTTACTTTGTAAGTCGTAATAGTCTTGCAAATTTACTAAAATTATAATGTGTTTGAAATACGTAAACAATCATACAACTGAAGTTTATGAAAGTGATTGTTAATGAGGTTGTTATTATTTAGAAGAAAAGTTGTTTTACCAACTGCTGGCAATAATACTTAAAAATAGTTTGATGGGTAGCAAATGTACTTGGTGATTGGGATCACCGAAAGGATGTTGTGTAGACCATACTTATCTTTAATGAGATTTAAGTTTCCTCCAAAACGTGTTTTCTTTGATTTTAATCAAAACTTTTACAGTAATAAGTTTTTTTTGAATTATTAATTCTTGTGTTTTCAATTTGTTCTTTAGTTAGTGGTGCTAGCTTTGTTTATGATTTGATTAGAATAAAAAATGGTGACAGTACTTCTCTTTATTATGGAAGTGGATCATAATAATAATTTGTTTTGTGATTTTTTTTGGAGCAGAATTGCTTTTTTGTTGTTTTTTTTACAGATATGAACAATGGTTATATTAATTATTAATTTATTGCATTTCATATAAATGATATTTTGGATCCCATGCTGCCATAGAACCACTTTCTTTGTTAGTAACCATGCATAGTCTGATAACTATGACTATATGCTACAACTTTATCACAATTTACATTGTTATAAGCCTTTAAATAAATTTTTAGAATAACATATCAAACTTTGACTATTCATCTTGAAAGAATTTACACAGTTACTAATGTATTTAGCCTTTGACTTCCAAGACAATGTTTAAACAAACCAAAGGCACAAAATTTCAGTGTAATTAGTAGATAAGCAATTCACTGTAACTGCTGTGATTTTAGTTTTATAATGAAAACAGCTATTTATGATGTAGCTTGAAACTTAAATTTTTTTTAATTAATTCTTGTTTATTTTCTTGTGAATATTACCAGGTGATGTGCCCATCTTGTTTGCAGTGGCTGTTTTGTAAGCACACCTTCCACTTTGTAAATCAGAACATCACTCTGGGATATGGTTTTAGTGGCTGTTCCTATCATAAATTTTCTGCTGTGTAAGAATTTATATCTTGATCTGGAGCATTGAATACTTTCATTAAAATAGTACCATTTGACTCTACCTGTATAATCTTCCCCAGTTCAGTTGAGTGCCAGCTGAATATTCCACACATTGCATCAGCCCCTCATATGGAGGCCAGCTACCTTGCAAGAAGTAGCAGAAATTTTATTTATTACTGTTTTCAGTGGTTTTATGGTTATATACTATCCTTATTGATTCCTTGTCCTTTCCTTCTTCTAACTACAGCATATGGCTCCTTGATTTTCATCAGCCTCAGTCCATCTGAATGTTGATGAAGACCTTCCATGATTACTATTTTGGCCTTACTAACATAGAGGAAATTGATATCCAGCCAGTAGAGTTGTGCCAGATTTGAGACTTGGTGATTTTTGCTTGTCTGCTTTCTGTTTAGCTTTACTCCTATATTGCATGATACATAAAGTAGTAACTGCATGAAAGCTAATTATTACATTGCAAGATACACATTAAGATGGTGCACATGCATTACATATAATTCTTGCACATCAACTCTAAGATGAATATTGAGATGCATCACCTTGCACACCATATAAAGCACAATGTTTTGTGTGGCAGCATGCAGTGCATTTTGTCTATCGTTTGCATTTGTTTTGAGATGTCATAACTGTGGGTATATAATCTCTTTATGAAGTTTTCATAACTTTCATTATTTATTATTGCACATGCAATTTACTACAAATCTATAAATTTCTTTAGGGACAGAGAATAAAAATAATAACACTGTTCAGTGCTGTATTGCATCTAATACTTACCAAATCTCTGTTGGATGTTTTTGACTTCAGTGTTTGTAGAAAGATTGTTATTACAGAGATAAGAGGAATTTATCATTGAAGTATATTTTGCAGATTTCATTACACAGTTCCCAGAATAATGAAACTGATAATATCATTTACAGTAGGATCTTGCTAATCTGTATAATGTTGGCTAATTGACAATTAGCTCCAAGATGTATTTCTTAGGATTTATATTATTTGTTTCAGTAATAATGCATTAATTTGTTTTTCTTAGTATGTTCATAATGATGTCCTTTTAACCTAGTGACTATTGCAAGAGCAGGCATGACAAAAAAAAGTTACACTGTTCTTCTATTATGTTAAAGTTTAAATTTACATACATATGAAACTACTGAAATTTCCAAGGTAAATTAATATCCTGTGCAATCTAGGTAGCTGTCTTGTCTACAAATACTCACAATCCCCATGGTTACTGCAGCAACCAAATTAATTAAGGTACTTGAACACAAGCTTTTGGTTGTGCTGATGTTATGTATAATTTTCAGCTTTCCTAAGGTAAGAAAGGCCTTTCCAAGCATGTTTCATCTCACAGGCAACATTTGATCAGCCAGATAGGTGGATCAAAGAGAAATCAATTCAATCTTCCACTGTATTCATGAAGGGTCTAGAATACAAATATAGTTACATTAAATAGACAAAGTTTTTTAGTTTTTAATAAAGTGAAGTAAAAAGAATAACAATTAAGTGGCTTATTTCATTTATGCTACACCTTTCTATTCTAACACAAACTAACTGGTTTACAGTATTGTAATATATTTAAATATGTTTTATTAAAATCACTTTGTAGTAGAGGCTAAACAGAGAAAAGTTTTATGTTTAGCTAAATGGATAGGTAGTCCAGCATAGTCAGGTAGTTAGGGCACTTGACTCAATCTGAGGATTGCAGGTTTGAATCCCTGTCACACCAAACATGCTCATCCTTTTAGCAGTGTAATTAATATTTTGTGTTCATTTTATTGACTTTAGCCCAAAGGAAGGCACAATAGATTATTTGTGCTTCTTTTATGGCAGGATCTTGAACCCCAGAATTTTAGCATTGTAATCACCAAAGCTCACATTATAGGTACATGTGTTTATGAAATTGTTAGTGGTAACTTTAGCATTTAATTTGAGTTTTATTTATTTGTTTTGATATGCATTAAGGTTAACAAACTATTCATGTAATGTAACCTGAAACAATTCAAACATCTTGGATTTGTTTTTTCTGTAAAAAATACCTTTTTCTCCAGTTTGTTCATGTATGTATTTCATACTTTCTGTATAATAGATTTTTATATCTACTGGCACTAACTGTGATAAGGCCATTAATGTAATTTTGGTTCAGGTTGAGTTTAACCCTGTTGTTGTGGGTTATGGCTCAAAGGCCATGTAGTCATGTTTGTTGAGTTGCATTCAAAATTTTAGTCAACTACTGTTTATGGAATTTGTCATTAAGTTTATTATAAAACTGTAGTTTATAATTCAAATTTTCATATTATATATTATTCAGTTTCTTAATTTAACAGTAAATATTTTAAAAATGCACCCAGACTTTGATTTTTGTGTCACATGGTATGTTGAATGCAGCACTGGTTCATATTAGATGTTTGTGATGTCAAAATACAAAGTCTATAATTTGTACAAATTAGGAACTACAATTAACAATGTTTAAAAGTTAGAATATAAAATAAAAACCTATCTTTTCTGGCTCCCCACTCACCTCCTTCAATTTTTAGAACTCCAGTCCATTTAATATCCTTAATTCTATCTATATGTGGCATGTGAATAACCAGTCAAAACATCAGAATGTCCCACAATTGGTTTCTTAGCTATTTTCAAATATAACGGCATCATTTCTTTCCTTTGAGACAAGCCTTCATGCTGTAAGTTCTTTATCATGTTAGAAATTTCTTTCGTTTTCACCAACATACAAATCCATTATTAAACTTGAGAAATTGTAATGAATTTCTATGGCATCGATATAGTAATTTATTCGTTCTTTGTTATGCAAATGTACATATAAAACCTGAATTTTTTTTTTTTTCGCATCCTCCACCTACAAAATTTCTTAAGGCTTAGCATTCTTCAACATGCAACAACTGAGTGCAAAAGATGTAAATATAAAATATAATTGTTTGTTTTACTTCATTATTTACTGTTCTATGTTCTAAGAAAAATGTAGTTTAACATTTTATATTTTTAAATAGTAATAATGTTTATGCATATATAATGTATTATAACTGAATTGTAGTTGTATTTCACAAAATACTTTTCCATTAAAATACAACCAAGACAAGATGCTTTGTAAAGGTTAGTTTTAAATTCTTGGATACACTAACATGGGTGCATGTGCACTGCATCATTCTGACTTCTATCTCAGCCAGCAATAGCTGAAAGGTCAATATAATAAAAATAATAAATATACATAAATGCATAATGGTAATACATTTAATTTATTTAGATTAAACGTTTATGTTTTCAAGTTATAATTTCCAGTCATTCTAGAAAGAAAAAAGCAAAATTTGTTTTTACTTCCAAATTTTTATGGTGATTAAGAGATTGGTCATATCTATCCAACACATGCAATTATCTCAATTTGATGGTGAAAATAACAGATAAAATAGATTTTTTTTTCCATAAAAACTTGATAATTATCAGGATGTTGAAATTTTTACAACATCCTGAAAAAAAACATTTTACTAGAAAATCCTTAATTATCTTAATACTTAATTTACAAACCAGATATTTTGTGTATGAAAACCTTGTAATGTTTACTAATAAAATGTAAAATTTTGTAAACATATAGTTACGACAGAAAGTGTTCGTACTCCTGCGTCATGAGTAGTTCTTTCCTCATAACTTAAAAAGTATCATGATTAGGATAATGAAAGTATAGTATATTATAAATATTATACTAACACACATCTAGGAGGGGCAGAAAGTGTTCATGCATCTACTTTAACAGTCAGTTGTGTAGCCTTTCAGGTGAATTACTTGGCGCAATCTCTCCTCATAGTCCTCCATGATCGTTTGACAGCACTCGACTGGTATTTTCTTCCATTCTTCTTTACAGAAGGCCTCCAACTCTTGCAAGTTTCTTGGATGATGCTGATGAACCCTGGTCTTCAACTCATGCCAAATGTTTTCAGTTGGGTTGAGATTGGGTGACTGTGATGGTCACTTCAGAATGCTTATATGGTTCTTCTGCATCCAGGATTGCACATATTTTGATGTGTGCATGGGGTCATTGTCATGCTGGAAGATCCTACGAGGGTTCTTAGTAACTTCTCTGAGAACCTTCCTCTTGGTTCTCTCTAGAATTTTGGTGGGGCATCTGGAACGAGGGAGATTAGTAGTTGATCCTGTAAGCTTAAACTTGGAAATTTTGCTTTGTACAGTAGATTTTAACATATTAAGTTATATAGCAATACCGGAAAGAGACACACAAGACTTGTATTTTACAATAATTCAGTTTTTTTAAATCACTGGACAGTTGTTTCCTGTTTGCCATGATGACCAAGCAGGTTATGACAGAGATGGTGCTAAATTGCTGGAAGTACATTTTTTGCTGGCTAAATTCCAATAATTATAAGCCTAGTGTCTAGTTCTGGAATGGTATAATGTAGTTTATTTGCCAAACTTTTTTGGGAATATCAGTTTTTTTCACATATTCTGAAATGTATGAACACTTTCTGCTCCTCCTATTTTTGGTTATTTGTTTATAAACAGTTCATTTGTTGTTTAATTTACATAAAACTTTATATAGATGTGTGTTAGTATAATATTTGTATAATGGCTTAACATACCATGATTTCCACACACATCACGTGTTCAGTATTTAATTTCTTTGTATCTCCTACATCTTTTATCTTGTATAATTACAGCCTATTATTACTATATCAGGTTATTTTTATTCAAATTTTCTTATTCATTATAACTTTCCAGCATAACATAATGTAGATACTATTGTCAGGTTATAGTTTTTAAGTATTTAGATAACAAAAAGGGGTTAAATAATAATGAGAATGCTGCAGAAGTTGTTAGTCTAAAACAAAAATATGAAAGGAAGTGCATCATGTTACTAATATAAAGTGAAATATCTCTATTCCTATAATTGTGTGTGTGTGTGTGTGTATATATATCCCATTCTATTAATTTGATCGAGAATTTCTCAAAACTTAGTAAAGTTTATATCAGCTTCGTGCTATTCAAAGTTTAGTGAACGTATATAGTAAATATGTAGACTGCAAGTTCCAGGTGCAGTATCATTTGCATACTCTAAATTGCTATGCATTTACAGCATTCAAGTATAACAACATAAATATTTTCAGTTCTTTGTTTTTTCTTCACTTTTCATAATACCATAGTTCTGGTATTTCAACAAATGAAATTTCTTATGACTTGAACACAAGATATAAAGTTTGTATGGAGAATAATACCAAGTTCAACAATACTTGCAATAACTCTGAGCTTAATATATCTTCATAAAAATTGGTAAGATTTTGGTATGAATTACAAGTGTTTTGTACACAAAGAATGAGATTGTTTTAATTAAATATTTATTATTGTAGTTATTTGCACTCAAACTGAATATTTTGAGTACTGATAGTAAGATTCTTTAAGTTTTGATTGTAAGAAAGTAAAAGCTCATGACATGCAGTACAGAGATGACCTTCCTATAACAACAGTTAATATGAGCAGGAATAATGCTGAATATCACTAATTCACTGGGTTACAGAATTTTTATAATAGTTGTATGTGTGTACATTGTGTTGCCAGCACATCATTTATAGTGTAGTGTAAACTTTCAGAATTCTTGCATCATTATTGCTAATGCCTGAAAACACATCAGTGTATGACTTACTTTTTATGCAGTTGATGGTCTTACCATGTAGTTTCTTTGCTTTCTGCCATCCATCTGGGGATTAATCACTCTTGAGTTTTATCTAGTGCATTGTGCTAATCACCTTAAAATGTTATACTGGTAACCCTGCCTATTTACAGCTCCTTCCTTGAATACTCCACAATCCCTATGCTAAATGCTGTTGCACCATGAAATAATGAATGCTCAGCCAGCTTTCCCATTGTATATGGTGAAGGAACCATCTGTGGTTATTGTGACAGGTAACTGTTCACCATGGTTCTGGAACTGGTTATTACAAGTTTTTCTGCTTCACCTTGTGCTCTGTCTCTATATTTTGTGTCTAGGCTGAACTGTACAGTTCTTATGTGGTGATGAGAAACCTGTAAAAAATTTGTTCTCAAAATAGCTGTTATGTGTATTAAAACTTGAAAATACATTTTGTGGTGTCAATGTTTATTCCATATATGGGCACCTGAGATTTCGTGGTGAACATTCATCTCAATGGCTCAGCCTCATGAATGGGAGGAGAGGATCCTGGTGGTTGAGGGGTCCAACCCTAACACAATACTTTGGTATTAAATTCCTGGAGATGGGCAGCCCTTGGGTCAGTCGGCTGATCCACTTGCGTTAGAGTAAACCAAGTACCAGTGTTGGATGTTCTCAACAGGTGTTGTAGAGGTTGTATCTGATGCTGGCATTTGGGTGTAGTGCTCATGAAATCCTGGCGTTGCTACAGTATCCTTGTTTGGCATTGTAGTGCGTCCCCTTGAAGGGCTCCATGGTTGGTAGGGTCAGTGGGCAATGAAATATTCCTTTTTTTATTATTGATCCTCCAAATAAAAACTTAAATAAAATAGTGAAGAAACAGTCCATAGGTAAATGACCACATCTTGAAGATTTTGAGCAGCATTCTTCAACATCTGTAGCACCTGTACCTCACTTTCTTATACTATATTCTCTTTCACACAAACCTTTAGGACAGATGTCTCCCTTTTTTTATTTAGAAGGGACTTGAAGAAGTTGCTGGTTCTCCACAGTCAGTAAAGAAGCTTCGATCTGGTGACATGTTGGTGGAAATATCCACATCTCAACACAGTGAACTTCTCTTGCATTCAAAGGCGATAGGGGATAAACCTTTTGAGGTTACACCTCATGCTACTTTGAATTTGTCACAAGGATTTATTAATGAGAGGGATTTGAAGAATATCCCCAAGTTGGAAATTCTCACTGGTTTCTCCACCAAAGGCGTTTCTGCAGTGGAGCGTATATCCACTCGCAAAGATGGAATTTTGATGCCAATCAGTGTCCTCATTCTGACATTTACATCATCACATCTACCTGCCACCATCAAGGCATCTTGATTGTATGGTACAACCATACATTTTAAACCCTCTGAGATGTTTCCAGTGTCAGCAGTTTGGTCAGTCGAACACGTCATGTCTTAGTTTCTTGAAGTGTGCTCTTTGCAGTGGCAAAGACCACAGTGCCTATAAGTGTGAAACAGGCCCTCATTGTGTCAATTGCAATGGTCCTACTTTCATTCTTGCCCTAATGATTGGAAGAAGAAGATGTACAGCATTTGAAAATGATTTGTAACATTATTTACCCTAAGGCTTGAAATTGCTGTGCACCACTTTATCCAGGGAGTATGCTGCTGCACTTCATTCCACTACTGCAGTGAGAGTGCAGACGGATCTCTCTATACCTCCAAAACAAATCAAATGAAAAGTCTTTTTACTTCCATGGTTAAAAAGTTAATGAATCAACTTCAACACCTATCTCTGTCTCTTACATGCAGGACCCCATTCATCATCAAGGACTTTGGCCCTGCACTGGGGCTTTCTGCACTTCCCCAGTTCAGAGCTTATACACAATCTCATGAACCTTCTTTGCAACTCTGCCATATGCAACTGTCTTTACTGTATGCTTCGAAACTTTGTTCCTTACCAAAGCATCACCCCTGGGGTTGTATTTTTCTTCCTCGGTAGGCCATACTTTTTTCAAAACTGACAATCAGCGGTTGCTCCTTTTGGCCTTCGTATCAGGCGCAGTTGGATGAATTGGGTCTGTCCTTGGATAACATTGCTGTATCTTCTGGTCAGCCCATCCCACCATGGCTTATTACAGTCCCCAAATGTGACCTTTCTTTAAGTCATCTGAGAAAAGCAGATACTCCTGATTGGAAGTACTCTCTTTTATTTACTGAACATCTTTCAAACAATGTTTCCATTCTTATTTATTCAGATGGTTCAAAATCAGGTGACTCTTTGGGCTCTGCCATGGTTTGTTGTGATTCGGTTGTTGCACACAAAATCCCTTCTACAGCTTCTGTGTTTACTACTGAACTGTACACCTTTTTTCTTGCCCTGGATCACATAGAAGCTAAGCAGTACTCAAACTGCACTATTTATACTGACTCATTTAGTTCTCTACTGGCCCTGGAATTGCTTCACTTTAGTTCACACCCTGTTCTCTTCCATATTCAAAACCAACTGGCCCATTTCTGTTTAACGTCTACTTCTATCCAGTTTTTCTGGATCCCGGGCCATGTAGGTATTCGTGGGAACGAGCTCACCAACACCACAGCTAAATCTATGTGCTCTGTCACTATCACTGCTGTGCCTGTTTCATACATGGACTGTGGTCCTGTATTCAAGGCTTGGCTCCGTGCCAGTAGGCAGTCGACTTGGAGTGAGCAACATGAAAACAAGCTTTTCCAAATAAAACACTATATTGGACTTTGGCTGTCTTGCATCCGTAGGGATCAGAAAGAGGAAGATGTTCTAACTGGACTATGCATTGGTCACAGTTTTTTAACTCATTGTTTTGTTTTATCTGTAACTGATGCACCAATGTGTTGTCTGTGTAACAGCAGGTCACAATAAGCCACATTTTACTGTCTTACTGTCATTATGACTCTCAATAATGGCACCATTTTAAACATGTTTTATCCCAAGGTTTATCTATATCATTTAACATTGTTGGTGATGGTGACACTGTCCACCTTGGAAATGTTTTTAGGTTTTTAATGCTATTTAAGTTTTTTAATTTAGATGGACTTTGAAATTATAAAATGGCTGTAACATCAAATAACTCAAAACGAGGACTGGATAGGCCAACTTCAGGTGACTAATGCTGCTGTTTGAACTACCCATTAGTCATCCTGTCAAGTTATAATTCACATTTTGCTACAAGTCTTTTAAAACTTTTATTACTTTCTGAAAATGGCCATAAAGTCAAATAACTTGAACCAGGACTGGAAAGGCCAACTTCAGGTGACTAATGCTGATATTTGAACTCACCTGTTAGTCATTCCGACAGGTTATGATAATTACAATTATGCTACAAAAAGTTCTTTACAACTTGTTTTACTGTAGTTTTTCTCTTAGTGCTGTAGACTGGATGTAAACATTGGTTTTATTGCCATTTATGTTTTACCTTTGTTTCACCTTAATTTTCTTTTATACATTTTACTAAATTTACTTTAATTTTAACTTTCTACTGGATGTTTGGCACAGATAGCCTAACTACTTTGTGCTATAAAACACCAAACCAACCAACCAACTCATACTCCACTGTCTGAGGTGCTCTCCTCTTTCTATCCATTTATCAAAATTTAACATGGGTATATACTGTGATTGTATTCTCCACACTGTTTGCACTGTTACTACTATAGTGGTGAGTATGTAGGCCTTTTTATTTCTGCTGTCATTTATGTTTTCTTGCTGAAGCTCACCAAATGTCAGATAAACATCTGTAAATATGTGTGTTGTGCTAAGGATTCTTCTACAGTAGGTATCTGTGACTTGTTGGCAATAAACTCAGTAATAAACAAACAACATGCTCTTTGTTTGTTTTTATAATATATATATATATATATATTGAAAAGAAATTAAAAGTGTACAAAAACTTGAGACTATGGAGATCATAGTTTTGTCTTGTACACCATACAGTTCTCGTCTTGTCAAAATCCACTTAGGTTAATTTAGTTGCTTTAGAATTTAGTTGGCAAGTCAAATTATATTTCTCTTTGCTCTAATTAGTATCAGGGTTATAATTCACTTACACTATTGCATGAGTTATCCCAGTTGTATGCTGAACTTCCAACAGTTGTCTGATTTTTCATCAAAGTCCACAAAAACTAGTTCAATTAGCTTAGAACACCCTTTTACAAGATGAATTATTCTTATTACCTCTTCCAAACAGTTAATTTCACTCTATAATGTATGTTAACCATTAGGCTTTCACTCCTATGATGGTTAACTGTTTCATTACTTTCTCTGACTTTTTTTTTTTCCCCATGGAACTTTACTGTTACTCCCTTTCTTCCTGTTCATGCTTGTCTGGTTACAGTTTTGGATATTACACTACCACATCTGTGTCACATAAAATTGAGATACTCTGTTATTTTGGATTTCTTGATTCCTTTTTTGTTTTGTTTTATGTGAACATGCAAATTCCTATTGTCCACCTCATTAGCCATTTAAAGTCATAAAACACAGTATATGTTGATCAGTTAGTTGAGACTTGCACATTCTATGTGAATGAAAGCAGTATTTCTTTATTTGCCCATCACTGTTTTCCTTTGGTTAGTGTGTTCAGAAGTAAACTCTGCACAACAATTGTAGACCTTGCAACATACCTGAACACTACAGAGTAGGTATCAAGTTATATCTTGGTTCTGTAATCAGAGGATTTGTTTGTTGTAGAATTTACTTTCAGTGTGTATCTTTGTCCTTTTGACTCTCTGTGCTGTGAGATGTGTTAA
Source organism: Tachypleus tridentatus (assembly GCF_004210375.1). Lineage (NCBI taxonomy): Eukaryota > Metazoa > Arthropoda > Merostomata > Xiphosura > Limulidae > Tachypleus > Tachypleus tridentatus. Next base: position 83,911,151 of record NC_134830.1, read on the forward strand.
AATATTATCCTTATGGAAGTGCATTGTCTAAGACCACTTAGAAATTGTGGTGGAGAGGTGGAAGCTGTGGTTGAGGTGATGAAAAAAACAGTTGGAAAATGCAGTAGAGTCTAGTAAAAGCACTCGCTTAGACCAAAGGCTATTTTCAGCAGTGGTAACAAGGCTCAAATAGTTTTATCTGTTTTTGGACTGGAAGATTGATAATGAAGCTGGAGGAATTCAGGTTGCTGTTATATGACCTCTGCTAGTTTCTCCCATATATTTTATGAACCAAAATTTGCCAAAATGTTTTTTGTAGTACTCTGAAGTGAAATTTCAGTGATACAATTTTCCTGACTTTTAAGGTGATTGGAGCTTTTGCTAAAGACATATAGCATCTTAGGTGCACACAAAAAAGAGAAATTGGTAGCATGTACCTGTCTTCATTATTTAATTATAGTAAATTTAATTATGTCAAAAATGGAGACCAGAGTTTACTCTAAAAAATAAAGTTTTAACTGCATTCTGAATGATAGTTTTGTGGTGAACGTAAGGCTTAGTGATTACACTTTTTGATTCTACATTTCTTAAACCATAGTCAAGAAGAAGAATATAGATATCAAATATTTTTGTTCATTGAAACAAGAAGTCATTTTTGAGATGTATGATCCAACTTTGATGCAAAAAATGAACTTAATATATTGTTTTTTATTTGAAAATGTAAGTTAAAGTTGGCTAGAAGTTTGTCATAAATGTCATAAGAAAACTAATGCAAACATAATATGAGCAGAAAATAAGTTAAAAAAAATTGTGTTTCTCCTTTATTTCATTTTTTACCTCTTTTTCTACAATGACTTGGCTTTAAAAAAGCATTTAAAATGTGGATCAATCACTGATGATTGTTGATTGAATGCTGACTTGTACGTAGTTCACAGATTGGTTATAACATTAAATTTAGCCCTTCAAATTGACTTTTTCTATAATTGTAAGACTTGTGTCAATTTATTACCACCATTAGTGACACTACAATTTTTTTGTATTGTGTTGTGCACAATATATACCACAAGAGGGGTTAAGACAAACAATCAAGAGTTATCTCTTTAAAAAAAAAGTTTCTTGTGTGTTGTAGGTGCTCTTTGAGCCAATTGTCATTTACATATAATGGTGTTATGCTAAATCAACTACTTTCATATATTTTCAGAAACAGTATAAAAGTTGTATTTGTCTTATAATTTAAGTACAGCTATGGATATGACTCGTATTTAGTGATTTTGAAATAAAAGTAAAAGCCTGAGCTAAAAACTATAAAAATACATTTTTTCAAAACTTAAGTGTAAGCCTTCTCTAATAATTGAATTTTAATTAATGTTGTAGGAGTATTTTTAACTTGTATGAACAGTAATCAACTTATATTTCCAGTTTTCTTTATTATTCACTTTCTTTTTTGCTCAACATTTTTATTCTTTCTAGCTTTCAGTTATGTGAGTAGTCTGAAAACAATTTGTTTATTACAGAAACGTAACATACATTGTTTCCTTCCTGGTATTTCATGTGGAAGACCTTGTAACAAAAGCTTGTCCTGTGGTCATCATTATTGCCAGCAGATTTGCCATCAGGGCTCATGTGAGAAGGAGGGCTTTAAGTGTTTGCAGAGCTGTAGCATACCACGAACAGCCTGTAAACATCCTTGTGGTAGCCTGTGTCATGATGGACCATGTCCAGAAACTGTTTGTAAGACATTAGTGAGTATATTTTTCATACTGAATATGTTTTATTTCTTATTCTAAATTAATATTCAAAGTCTTCATACTGAATATTCTGTCATATTATATGTAAGTAGTAAGGTTAGTATAAAATAAACTTGATTTATTTTCTGAATGCCAGACAAACATTTTATTTTTGAACTCTTAAATTATTTTATAATATGTGGTATATACTTGTATATATTTTAATACCCTAATAATGTAAGAGGATTTACCTAACAGATATTAAAATGTTATGTTTTTGCAACAGACTTGATATAAAATACATGAGTGTCTATGCACTTTTACAAATTATAAGTATTTGCACTACAACGTTTGATACAGCATGTGTATCTTTACTTTAGTTCAATAAAATTTTGATTGCAGTGAATGAACGGATGGCATGGCCTTTGACCCAGACCCATTGTGGAAAAAAAGAAAGAGAAATTCATATACATTTTTAAGTGACAGGACTGAGTATCAAAGTTTTTGAAAAAGAGCCACATTCTTTCATTTTTGTTATTTTACTTTTTTTTGCCAAACAGCAAATGAGGAAAAAAATTATAGGAAATAAACTTCAACAGTAATAATCTGGATTTCAAAAGCTGTGTGAAGTTTTACTACTAAATTTATTTTTGCTTTTGTGATGAAACTTTATTATAATTTTATAAAGCAAGATTAAATGTATGAAACATTTTTTTTATTGCTAATTCATTGTTAGCATAATTTAAAATAATTATGAAGTCGTTGTAAGCCTTTGACCTTTTTTTAGATAAATTAGTTTTATTAATTCTTAGTTCTTTCATTTAATAGCAACTGAATTTACTAAACCATCCAAACTTTAGTCAGCAATAGGCTTCTGTAATATGAAAATAATTTTTCAAGCACTCTACTAAACCACACTGACTTAACTGCTGCAGAAACTAATGTTGAGAAAAAGGCAAAAGCATTTATTAACTTGAATACTGCATATAAGTGCAAGCAAATAATGATGATTATTTTAAATTTTCCTTTTTTTTTAACATGTTGAGAAGTAATCTCACTGTCTAAATTAACCTACACACACTATAATGTGTATATCTGATTTATTGTCAGCACATTCATTTCTAGCATGAAGCTTAATATTTGATTTCAGGGAGAAAAAGTCCCTATAAACTTCACAAGTTTGTCACTTGTAAAATCAGCAATAGGATTAAGCATTTTTAATAATAAACTATGCTAGTTTGAGTTCTAAAATCCTCATTGCTAGATGTTGTAACTGAAATAATGATGCATTTTTTAATGCATCTATATTATTTTATATTAACTAAGAAAGCCCACATTTGAAAACTTCTTGAACTTCAGGTGTCTTTGATCAATTCTCTTGCTAACAAGATGCTGTTCGTAACAAGTAATCAATGTTATTCCAAAAAATAATTTATGATTATTCAGCTTTCAACTTTCAGAGTTAAAGGTATGTTATTATATTACATTAGCACAAAAATTTTGTCTTGTATGTGTGTAGTAACAAATAATCTGTAACACGAGTAACTTGTACTTCACAGATTACTGAAACATGTCCATGTGGCTTCAGAAAAGAGAAAACCACTTGTGGAGACAGTGGAATAGGTTTCAAACAATTATCAGTATCTTTATTAGCCACAAAGATGCATGATATTCAGTCAGGACAAAGTGTGGACATCAGTGACCTTTATGGAAAAAGTAAAGTTAACAAATTCAAAAGGTATGTTGTTGTTTTTAATGGAAAAGTAGAATTACTAGTTAACAAAAAATACTTGCATAGTGCTTATACTTTTCTGTATGGTGAAAATCGTATGTAATTACTAACAGTTAATTATTGATACTATGAAATTACCTAAAATAAAATAAATATTCCATCTGCTTTAAGTGCATCTAACAATTTTTTTTTAACCCATTCATTTTATTAGTTAGCCATTAAACATTTAACCATACTTAGCCACTTAACAGACAAGTAGCATTGGAGAATTTGAATAATTTTTTACTCCTTAAAATTTTTGAATGCTATGTTGTGTTTATATACTATAATATGTCAAATTATGTTTTCTTATTATTTCTATTTTTTGGACATTTATTGGAATTATCTGTCTGAATTTCTTTTCTCTATGTAAGAGGTTGGGGAGCAGACACTGATTTCACTTCTAGATATGAACTGATCAAAAGTTTTTACAGGTTAGAGTGTAATGAAGAGTGTGCAGTGCGAGAACGGAACCGCCGAGTTGCTTTAGCCCTCCAGATTAATGATCCAGATCTTTCAAGCAAGCCAGTTTCTCCTAATTACTCAAACTTTCTAAAAGAAGAAACCAAGAAAAATGTCTCGTTTGTTACGAGTGTTTATGAAAAACTGACAGAACTGGTAGAATTAGCTAGACAGGTTTGCATAAAAATTCAAATCTCTCTGTTAATATAAGTGATTCATTTTGTCTTTTTTTCAGTTTGTTCAAGAAAAGAACTTTGCTATAGTATCTAAATAATAACCAAATTAGTGTAAATTTAGCCTTTACATAAGAATTGAGTTTAATTGTTTTTATATATATTTCACTTTAATTTTACTGCTAGATGTTTGCAGAAGGAATCATTACTTAAAATGTAGTTAATTGTCTGTGGTCTTTTAAATGTATATAGCACATATGTTGAAAATAAGTTTCATTTCTTTGATGGATTGTTTAGGCAGAGTATTCATGATGAAACTTTGTAAAATGGATAGCAACTGCCTGTTGTGGAGACACAAGTGTAGAGGACGACGTTATGAATGTCTTCTGTTTTTCGTCTTCAAGTTTCATTTGTCTAACATTAGTTGTTTGAAAGATTACTTGGTTATTTTGGAAATGTGCTCACCAAACTGGCATGTTTTAATTTTAAGTTGAATATCTTCTGTTGATATCAAACAGAATGTTGCTGATAGTTACATGATATATCAGTAACGATTGTTTGTTTATGTTTCAGTCAAAGAATAAATCAAGAAGTCATTCTTTCCCACCTATGAACAAGACTCAACGGCAAGTGATCCATGAGTTAGCTGAATGTTTTGGTTGTGAAACCCAAAGCTTTGATAACGAACCAGTTAGAAATGTTGTTATCACAGCTTTTAGGTAATATAGTTTTTTAGATAATAAAAATTATGGAAACGTCAAAAGAATATATTCTTTCAGATTTTTTTTTGTATTATAGTGGCTTTGTGTACAATTTTTTTAATTGTACTTGAAGTATGATTTTCATATTTATGATCAAATATTGTTTTTACATACTTTAGAAGTACCTGTTTCATTCAAATTCATCTTTCTGATTGTTTCATACAGTTAACATTAACTTCTAATTAATTTTTGCCCAGTGAAGGGTTTAGCCTATTTCTTGTACTTGATATTTCATATTATTTATTTTTCCATATGTAATGAAATACATGCTATTGAGATATGGTGAATCATTAGATTTGCTTCTCCTAAACATTTCAAGCAAAATGTCATTAATTATTGAAGTTTTCTTCACAGATAGTTTTTCTTATATGTGCATTTATATTAACTGAAACCAGATACTAAAACTTATAATTTAAGCCTCTACCATGAAAAATCATTCAAAGCATCATACATGAACATATCAAAATACAGTACCACAAAATATTTCTGTTTTCATTCCAGGTCAACTAGATTTCTTTCATTTTTCTTTTATTCTTTTCTAATGCTTTTGATAACTATTGTATTTTCCTTCCTTCCATCAGCTTCCTTATTATTAAGGTCTGGCTGTCAAAAGTTTGCCAAAATGCACATAATTTTCAGAAACAGGAAATAAATACTTTAGATATTATGACAATATTTTTATATATATTTATACAACGTCTTAAAGTCCCCTCTCTTCAGTTTACTTTGGATAATTCAGTCTTATCTCTTTCCAGATGGGTCATGGGTCATTGCTTTTGCTAGCTTGCACACAAAACTTTATTGAGCTACTATTTTATGAATTTATCTCTTTAAATTTGGTATCAAACTGTAGATTATAATTCACATTTTCTTATTATACATTATTTAATTTCTTAGTTTAAAAATAAACATTAAACAAATATACATAACTGGCAGGTCAAACTAGATTGTGAAAACATATTCAGTTTTGTTGTCAACACTTTAGAAGGCTTCAGTGAGTTTAGCATTAAACATTTGACCTCTGTAGTGTATTAACAACTTTGGTGTTGCTGATGGAACTCTCATAATATAGTTTGCTGTGGGAATTGTGTTTTATGTATGTTGATAAGATTTTGACATAAGAGCATACCTAAAAAACTTGGGTATATTTCAACATTTATAACAAACAGGTCTGAAACTGAAACCAATAAAATGTTCTTTCCTGCAACTATAGGTGGAATCTCTCAGACATATTGTGAGTATAAATGGAGTGTTTAGAGATTATGGTAAGATAAAGCTAGTGATAGAATGATCTAAACCTGTAAATGACAGGGAAAGCCAAAGCTTTCTTAGCTTTGTATCTTTCTGAAGATGTTTTGTGGTCAGCTTTTATACAATAGCAGCTCGACATTTAGCATAAACTGTCAACTTCCATAGTCATTCAAGTTGAATCAGAGATATTTCATTGATTTTTGGATAAGCTGTCATTTCAAGCACTACTCTCACAAGTACATGATGGTGTGGAGCTTGGAATGTTAATATCCTGTAAATGCCATTACTGCATAACAGAGAAAGAACTGTTTGCAATCATAACATCCTGAAAAATTGTCACCATTTATGTGGTGGTGGATCCATAACTCAAGTAGATCATACAGTGTCAATTTTGGCAGATGATATTTGTCAAATTGAAAGATGTTAATATTACACATTGGATCACAATGTTATAGGAATACTGATTTATCAAACAACACTGACCAGAGTGGCAGCATGAGAACTTGACTAGTGTGTCTGGATCCTTGGTATAATATCTCAAGTCTTAGCAATGGCAATAAACTATACCTTCTTGAATATTCCAATAATAAATAAATGTTAAATATAATGAAAGAGAAATTGTCAGAATAACTAGTAAAGGATTTGTATGTACTTGATCAATACTTGATACTGAACAAGATGAAGCATGTGTGTTTAAATTCCAAAGATGTAGTACAGATGAAGGTAATCATTGTCAGTTGTTTGACCAACTAGAGGTATGGGAGGGAGTGTTGTACTAGTCTGCACAAGCAAGGTACCTTATTTGTGATACAGTTTGTTGTTGCAAAATCTTTTGAAACCCAAAATCCTCTGAACTTTACATAGTTACAACTAACTAGAGAATATCAGGAAATACCTATCACAACTAAGCTGAAGGGATGTTTTTAGTAGCCACATTATCTTAGAGGTTTAGTCCAATGCTATAAAAATTACACTCTGTTCAACTGAAAGGAACAATTGCCTGTACCAAAAAAAATGTCTGTCAGCAAGTTGTAGGTTTTCCATTCCAAAAAATATTCTTAGGCATTATTGGGCCCCTCTCAGAAATTCACCAAAGCATTTAGTTAATCCTGGTAGTAGTATATTAATTCATTAAATGTGTTGAAACATGTACTGGCAATGGCTCAAACAATTAATAACTTTGTTCTGTTATCCTTCTTGAAACACAGATGATTTCTGAAGTTCTCTTTGACCAATATAAATTTTCTTTTGTACCCCAATGGTATACTTGTAGTAAATTGAACCTTTTACTGATTTGGATGTAAAGTTACACTCCTGATAAGTATTATATATGGTCATCACTGACTGCAGAACAGCCTGAATGTGAAGAAGAATAAGTAGAATGACTGTTCCACATTGACTTGTAGATCTATAAGTTGGAAAAGTGATCAAACGACAGAAGATTTGTATTAAAGTGATAAAGAAGCATCAATTAAAGGGAAAAAGTCTCTCACCTGTTACTGTTCAAATATTAATATTATGCTCCTAGGATATCTCATTTTAGGGCCCTTGAGGTTATTAGAATGTCCATAGGAATACGAAGAATGTTTATGTAACAATCTGGATAGTTAATGCTCACTTGTTCACATTTCAACAGTTGGAGAAGTGGCTAAAGGACAGAATAAATTGTAATGGAATGTTTATGTAACAATCTGGATAGTTAATGCTCACTTGTTCACATTTCAACAGATGGAGAAGTGGCTAAAAGACAGAATAAATTATGATGGAACATTAATTCAAATAAGGAAACTTGAATGGACTAGCAAGAAAACCACTTGAGGTTAGCTGTCCTAAATATTGTGCTGCAATGATTCAACTCATCAAACCTGAGATTCAATTATCATATGGTACATGAAAACTCATTGAGTGCCTTGATAAACTTACATTGTACTTGCTGAAAGCCTTTGCTGCAATACTGACTTGACTAAAAACAGAAAGTGAATGAGTTGAAACTGCAAACTGATCGAACTTTCAAACACTGGTCTGATCCATTCAGATCTTAATTTTGTACATAAGTATTGCAAGTACTTTAAAAAGGATTTTCAATCGAATTTGAAAGTTGTTATACTTGTTAAGTTTTCATAAACGTATTTTGAATTTGTAGTTTGTTTAAATTTGCCACATGGTCATCACGGCTCCCCTTCTTTTACATGTTTTCTTCTATTGTGTCTCATTCCTGTTATACTCTCCAACTGAATTTTCTTTTTACTGTATATGTGTATGTGTGTGTACATATATATTAGTTGCAAGTTCATAATATTTTATGTGTTTGATGTAGCATTTTAAGAGTTCTTATATGTGCATGCATACATTGTGTGCAATTCAAATCATTTCATGTTTTGAAACTATTCTATTCAATTCCCAGTATATGTTTTATCTCTGTATTGTGATTTTGTTTTGAAGGATTTCTGTTTTGTACTTTAAAAGGATGTTTTTTTGCTACATTTTACATGTGAAGTGAGGTGGTAGATGAGGATGTGTGTCATATCTGTGTATTCAAGGAATGTACTAAATCCTGACAAAGCCAAGTGCCATAGTAGTTACTTTTTGTAGCAGGATATAGTAATGAAAATAGTAATGTTTTACTATTTTGTGGGATATATGTATTGCATTCTATTTGAACCTGTATGGAAGTGCTTTATAACTTAACATGGATTGGTACTTGTAATTCAGTTTTCCAGTTGGTCAACTAAAAAAAAAGTAAATTTTGAAAACCTTTGGCGTATTCAAACTATGTAGCTTTTGTTTTCAAAATGATAAGTTCTGAAAACATTGCTGTCACTTTTCCTGCTAGCTATTTGTAACATCCTTCCTTTTAAGTATAATTTTTGATAATTGCCACCTGTTTCCTTTAAAATTTATATTTTATATACATAGATATGTTAATTCAGAATTGTCCTGGTAAAGCACTGTTGAAGTGCAAATTAACATTGGCATTGTGTATATTTAAACAGTTTGTCATTAGTTATAAATAATTATTTCCACTTTTAGGAATAGAAGCTTTCTCCCATTTGTGAGTGTCATGAGTGTAATAATGGAAAAAAGAAAGGGTCCAACTCCGATAGGCTACAAGAAACGAGAAAGGATTTCTTCTGATGTGAATTCTTCCATTTCTAAACCTTCTGAGCAACTCCTTAAAGAGACACAAATTGATTATTTTGATTTTACCTCATAATTTTTGCTAAGTTTATAATACATTAGTAAATGCAATAAAGTTATCCATTGTTTGCAGGACTACCACAAAATACACACCAATCATGTTTTAATATGCCTTACAAAAATAGTATCAGCTTTCACTTGAAGACAAATATGAAATAGTATTATTGCTGTATGAGTGCTCATTAAAGTACCATTAGTATGAAGGGATGAAATGTCATTAAGATAGAGCTAATTGGTTAAAAAATCTTTAATTTCATAGCCATGGAAGAGTTAAATTATTGGGAATTAGTAAACCTTGTTACTTTTTTGAAAATATGGGCTAGCACATTTTAATTTACATTAAAAATGCATCAGATTGTTTCTATAGATTGTCTGGGTTGTTATCTTTTAAAAAAATGTGAAAGTTGTTATAATTGCATCTAACATAAAACATCTTAAATCCATCAATTTGCATATTGTATGTGCATAGAGTGAATGAATAGGAACAAATTTATAAACTTCAAAAAGATATTTATACACATGTTCATGCTTAAACATCTTTCCATTAACTTTTCCCCCCAGCACTAAATTATAAATGCTGAAATAAGTACCTAATAATTTGCCCTAGCTTATTTTGTCAGTCATTTATTCTTATTAATTGGACCACAAATAATTTTAAATAACTGTATTTTCATATCAAATAGGTAACTAGCAGTTATAACCCAAAAAATGAAGACAATTAATTCTTATACAATTTTTTCATGTCTATTTGAAATCAGATATTATTCTTGCAACAAATTTTCAATGAAAAAAATACAAACAATTACATGTGTAGCATAACAATGTAATAAAAATATTAATGTTATATCTGTGTTTCTGTTGGTTTTTTTTAGGCCTGGCATTTTGGCTGGGGCTTCTACAAAGTAACTACTTTGTATGAAACTGTGTCAGATGTTGGTTTAAAATCAAGATGAAGCTACTCATAGTGGCTTTTTACACTGGTTTGTTGTATAGGGCATTTAGAAGGAAATGGTATTTTTTTATTTTTAAAACATGAAAATATATAGTAAACAGAAGAATGACTGTCTTATAACACAATTTCTGTAGTAAAGATGCATTTATGTTTTTCTTAAGTTATAATCATAGACTTAACTGCTTTAAATACACATGAATTAACTAAATGTTTCAGCAGTTTTTAATCATATGGAGAAACGTTTGCAGGAAATAGTATACTTTTTATTCATGAGATATATGTATCAGCAACTTTAAAATATTTTATGAAGTGATGCTGTTCTTACATTTGTTGTATGTTGTCCGGTTTAACATTAAGTGTTCATCATAAGTGTCAAACCAGATATATAAATGTAGATGAGGTAGAACAGGAGAACAAGTCCTAGATTTCAAAAGATTTGGAAAAACATTCCACACTATTTCCTCATTTTGAGCTTTACTTGTAAGAAACTAAAAATTTCTGAAAATGTATGTTAATGTCCATAGATATAGAGAAAAAAGTTATACATGCAAAATTATAGATTTATTCAACTACAGAATAAGACAGTGTTATTTTACACGAGTAGTTTTTGCCTTTGTTAATAACTTAAAGATATGCATTCAGGAATGGTATCAAATGGAAACCAGTAATTTCACATGACTCTATGTGTGTTACACCTAACTTTTAAAATTTTATTTTTTTACCATGAACAAGTGACAAAATAACTTGATTAAGGCATTAAAGGATACCTCTGGTTTTAAGTAAAATTTGTGAAGGGAACATTGCACATTCATTATTAGTTGTCTTTTTTAATGCTTTAAAGATGATGCAGCTGCCTGAAGTTTTGTACTTTAGATATCTTTTCATAGTTATGCAATTTTGAAAATCTGTCATTGACTTTTTCCTAAACTGAGCAAGTATTTTTAATGAGTTTGTTACAGTTGGTTAATTTTTTAAACTTATAGGTTTGATACTGTAGAAAATTCTCTAACATTAATTAAGCTGTGGTTTTTCTTATTGTTGATAACATTGTTTATGTGCATTTTGACTTTTTAGAATGATGAAAGTTGTAATATCTAAGAGTAATCAGAAAGAGTGACTAAATGTGTAAAGAATTTGAGATTGCCAAAATGGAATACACACTTAGCACATTCCTTTTTAGTTATTTTGAAATTTTTAGTTTTGTACGATAATTTCTTTGTAAAGAACAGCTGTTGCGATTACATGAATACCAACAATACCATAACAGATGTTGTTATGGTATCGTTGTTTATGCATCGATAGTTTCAACACTAGAAACTAAGGCAGAGTTCAGATAGCCCATTGTGTAACTTTGTGCTTAACTTAAAACAATAAATCCTAGTTTTTTCTAAGAAGCATACAGTTTGAGTTTTAACAGCATGCAAGTTAAATTTTGTTGTGGTCAAGCGTTTTTAAATCTTGTCTCTGTCAAATGAGTATATTAATGTGTTAAAAGTGTGATACACCCTCTAGTAAAGCCTAGTCTCTTTAATCAGTGGATTTTTTTTTTCTTCAGACCCACATATTTGAGCATGCATACTGAAGGTTTTCACTTGATGCATGATATAATTCATAATTCTGCCAACAACTACATTTCAGCTATTTGTTCTGAGCACTTGGACATGTATAGTCACATAGCAATCTATTTGGATATCATATAGCTTAGCTTAAAAAAAATTAATCATTCAGAGCAAGCCTGAAAAAGAAAGATGCTTTGCAGATGGATCATCATTCTTCACTCATAAGCCATCTTTACTAAACTTGAGGAAATGAGACTGGGAAGGAAATGGCTATTAGTAAAGAATAATAAGCTCCTGTATAATTGAAAAACATTATCTATCACAACACTTGACTACTTGAAAATATGTACTTGCATGTTTCATCTTCCACACCCCAAATTTCTTCCAAGATTTTGTTCAAGTCTATAAACTTACCAGTGACAGGATGTTTATTTATCACTATTCTTGACCAAATTTTAGTTACAACTTTACCAGCATTACAAAAATTCATCCGTTCTAGTTCATTATCAACTATACTTTCCTGACAGTTTCAATGATCGACAATGGTGATGCAGAAGTTTAACACCAACGAGTTCAGTACTAAATGGAGTCTAGTGTATCCAAATTATTCACAAATAAGTTACTTCATAACAAGATCATTGGTTTTGCTTATAACAGGAATTTATGAGAAATCTCCATTCCATGTAATAATTTCTATATGCTTTGAGATTCCAACTGCCCCCTAGCGGCTTAGCATTAAGTATATAGACTAATAGCTAAAATTCGAGTTTTGATACCTGTGGCGGGCACAGCACATAGCTTCTTGCGTCGCTTTATACTTAACAAAAAAGAAACGATAACGATCCATCAGCTTTCAAAATAATGGATATAAATTACTGAATTCTTTCCAATTCTGAGATAATTTAGTGATTCATAGGCTGCTGAGTGCTTGGCACTACATTTTGTTCCGTAATTTAGTTGACAATAATTAACATCTTTGGGAATGCTGAAGTATCTCCAGAAGGTTTGATAAAAGTTAGTGTATACCACGGGAATGAAGTTGTGACTGAGCCTTTAGATAGTGTAAACATGTACTTTAAATATATCGGTATATGAGCTTGTTTATTAACAGCTGTAATCCTTGTAGGTACAGCTGCTTTAGCATTTTGGCTTATAAATAAATGTTAGCTGACCATAGCAGTGATACGAAATTTTCCAGTAAACAAATTAATGTAGTACAGAAAGTAGTGTAAGAATAATTGAAGAATACATCATTCTCTGCTTTAACCTAACAGATACAGCTTCATGTGTAGTTGAGATTTGAGGAAAAAGACGTAAGAACCCAGTGCTTTTTGATAAGATGAAATTCATTTGATTCGGTTGAGGAATCAGCAGTTTTAAAATTTTTATAGTCTTTAGTTTTCATTTCTGCGATGACTAATAGCAACACAAACCATATTTAGAAATGTTTATTATGCCCCTCAGCAATTCTGGTTACCCCTCTTCTAAAGTAATCTGCCAAAATTATGCTTCTACAACATGATCTGTAACTGCGAACATTCATCGATAGTTTCTTCAAAGCTTCCCTTCTTATTTTATGAAAGTTTTGCTTCCTTTATTTTGATAATTTAATATCATTAACAGAGAACAGTGCCAACCTCCGTTGTTTTTGTTTTATTATATTTTGTTATCTTGCCACCAGCCTTCGATTTTTTTACACATTCAGCAGCAACTTTAGAGCAATACTGTGGTATCTAACAATAATATTTAAAACTGGGATATGAATTCACAACGTAAAGTACTGGATAATAACGGTTTGTAGGAGGGTCACTAAAAATACAAGGTGACTACGTCATATTAAATTTCATAACACTTCCTCCTCTGAATTAAAAATATGAATTCATAACAAAAATTAAATCCTTTGATGGAATTATGGTAAAAAATAAATGTTTGGATATTCTAAAATGGGTTAATTTTGTTATTATTATTATCCAAAACTGTTTTTCTTATTAATATTTTTAATTTTATTAACTAAGATATTATGTAATGCATTTAATAAAATGGCCGATTGTTTTTATTGAACTAGAAATCGGAGATTTATGGAGTTTAAGAATAGCATACAAAAAAGTAAATTGCGAAATAATTTGGTTTAGAATGAAGTTTTCTTGTAAGCTTTAATGAAATTATTAATTACTGTATCATTAGATTGGTCAGTAACTTTAAATATTTGTGTACTGTTGATTTCATTTATTTTAATTAAAGCATAAAACTTTTTACAAATTAAGCTTCTTTTCTTTTTTTTCATATAGCAAAGCCACAAAGGGCTATCTGCTCAGCCCACCGAGGGGAATCGAACCCCTGATTTTAGCGTTGTAAATCCGGAGACATACCGCTGTACTAGCGGCGGGCGCAAATTAAGCTAAAATTACAATTATCAGATTATAATGGGAGCAATAACATTTTTCTTGTAATTCTTGAATCTTATTTTTGTGACTAATGAAACAATAAGGCTATAGTGTTTCTTTAATTTTATAAAACAATCTAGTGATATAGTTAAGTTTCAAAATATACCCTTCCATATTGTTTTCAATGAATGTTTGGGTGTATTTTTCTTAAATCGAAGCCGCAATGGGCTATCTGCTGTGTCCACGAAGGAAAATCGAATCACTGATTTTAGCGTTGTAAATCCGAGGATTTGCCGCTGTCTCAGCGGAAAACCAATAGATTTTAGAATATTTTGCTTCTTTTGGGGCAGTTCTGCATTTTTTAGATTTTTTAAAGTATTTTACATAACAGTTTATCTTTTCTAATTTTTGACCTACCATTAATATGTTAATAAAAAGTATCGATAAATAAACTATTTTCACTCTCAGATTGAGGAATGTGAACAAACATTCAAGTCTCTAAAACATTAGGCATATCTATGACTGGACCGTTTTTGTTAAATACTGACACTATTAGTAGTGAAGTTGGAGCAGTGTTATTACAGTTCTGGGATAAAGTAAACTGTGTAATGTGTTTATGATATATACACTAGTTAATGCTATTAATTTTTCCTACATCAGATGCTATCTGTATAGTTAATGCTGAAGTTAGATCTGGAAGTAAACTATGTACATATGTATCAATAAAACAAAAAGGTACAACTTTTTTGATAATTTTAAATGTCAAAAACTGTCATAAAATAAAACAATTCTAAGAAATGGAACATTTTACCTAACTGAATTTACATTTCGGGCTAAAATAATTAAATTTCATATGATCATAATCAGGTAACTTGGATTGACGGAAAAGTGATCAAGCCCGCAAAATACAGATGTATTTGTCAATTTATATACATGTATATTCATATTTGTACTTACCTGGGCCAAATACTTTATTTAATTTTGATAAAAAGTTAATTTTTTGGATAAAATATATTGAATAATATAATTTATAACAAACAAAAGTTTCTATAATAACGTAATTTTATATTCCTTTTGTGATTGGAATACAATATTCTTTGTGATGGCATAAAAAGGTCTACATACATTCTGTGTGTTCATTCTGATATATTAATACACATTGCGTCAAAGGTAACAAAGAGGATAATGATACATAAAATAAACAACATTGTTTATAATACAAAAAGGAACACATAAACGTTTCGGATCTCTACAGATTCCATTTTCAATATCTGAAGCAAAATAAAGGTTACATTATTACAAAGTAAATAGCTAAAATACACTGCATGTTATTCAGTATATGCGAAAGTTGTTTTACGCAAAGCTTCTTTAATAAGTCATCCCTGTGACGGTCAATCCCACTATTTGTTGGTAAAAGAGTAGCTCAAGAGTTGGCGGTGGGTGGTGATGACTAGCTGCCTTCCCTCTAGTCTTACACTGCTAAATTAGGGACGGCTAGCACAGATAGCCCTCGAGTAGCTTTGTGCGAAATCCAAAAACAAAAAACTTTAATAAGTAATCCCCAAGTAGTGTTGATCTTGTAAGGGATATTGACATTTCATAAGTTTGTGTCCTTTTCTTGTAATTTTTAGTAATAAATATTGTGGGTAGCCGTTACATTTTAGCCTATCCTACATGAGAGAAATCTTAAATTGTAAGTTAAGGTACGTGGAACATAAGTTAAAAGATTTGTTTAAAAAAGCATGTTACAAAATGTTTTGTACTGGAGCGGATTAAGGCTGTCAAACTATAAGAAGTTCAGTTAATGAGTGTCTAAAAAAGATGCACTATTTTTACTTTCAACCTCTCAAGCGAATTTACTAGCAGAATGTTTTGACTTCAGGTATTTTAAAACTTTAAGCAGATACTTACTGTGAAAGAGAATAAAGTATATTTTCCATACTCTAACTGATCTACCACATTTATTATACATACACTTATTTCTAGTTTTCTTTTTTGCATGTAACATATACTCTGACTGTGTATTGCGAAAGTGCCGCCTGTTCTCAAATCTTATACAGTTCTTGAATATAAGCAGCAGCAACATTTGTTTATAAAAGCGCAGTAGAGCGTGATTCGTTTGTATACAAACTGAAGCACCAAGATAGTAGTTGTCTTATTGGACAGTTACAGTAAGTGTGCTATATACCTAGGAAGCTATAATTGTCTTTAATGTCTATTAATCGGAAAACTACGGAATTGGGCCAGGGAAGTTTATTGATTTCGAACATTACAAACCATTCAATTTCATTGAATAACTAGGGACGTAAGTATTTCTACGAGTGTAGTAGGGGCCTGGCATGGCCAAGCGCGTAAGGCGTGCGACTCGTAATCCGAGGGTCGCGGGTTCGCGCCCGCGTCGCGCTAAACATGCTCGCCCTCCCAGCCGTGGGGGCGTATAATGTGACAGTCAATCCCACTATTCGTTGGTAAAAGAGTAGCCCAAGAGTTGGCGGTGGGTGGTGATGACTAGCTGCTTTCCCTCTAGTCTTACACTGTTAAATTAGGGACGGCTAGCACAGATGGCCCTCGAGTAGCTTTGTGCGAAATTCCAAAAAACAAACAAACAAACGAGTGTATTAAATATCTTCATTGATAAGAACTGAAACTGTAGCGCTGTGAGGCCAGTCAAGACTTAAGTAGCTCAAGCGAAGTTCCACAATATCAACTCAGAATGAACTTGTTCGTCGTGGACCTAGATCGTCAGTAAAATATTTTATCTTATGATCTATCTAATGTTTCATCATTGTAACCGATAGCAACAAAGCCTGACAATGTCGGGTTGAAATATCATAAACTGATATTTACAAAACAATTACGTATTTTACTGAAATCATCCACGAACGAAAGAACAGTGTAGTGTTTTTGCACATATTTTGAAACTTTGCGTATCAAGTTCACCTGTATACAAAGTATAGAAATATTCTAATTAAAGTGATCACGTAATTACCAATCGAGCGCATTACACATAACTCTTGGGCTACTTTAATTGAATAATGTAGCCATAGTCAGTGTCTGATCAAGACGATCGTAGCTACCAGCCGTGTAAGTTAAATAAAAATTAGATAAATTATAAATAAATGTTATAAATTCTGGTTTGCAATTTAAGTATTTATATGCGTATAATGTATTCTTTCTAGTTATGTGTATTAATACACTGTAGTTAAATATCGGCTGTATATTTATATGAACACAAGTACACAAACTAACGCGCATCTACAAAAATATATTGTATAACTTAAAGATGTAATACAGTTTTTACAGTAAAATGTCTATTTCACGTTTTTATGCTTATTTTTTGGCTCACCAAAATTAACTTTTATGAAAAAATTTCATGGACCCATAGTTTTCGTAAGCCATACCTATATGGCAAAACATTGTTTTTGTTTTTCTTTCAGTAACAGAAAGTGACACAACTCCTCGGATTCATGGCGAAGCACATTGGGAATTAGACTATGGCAGATTCTCCTTCTATAACAACTTATGGAATTTGCACGATTCTTACCTTTCTCACAAAACTATTTGTTTCACTGTTTTATGATAAAAATAACTTCCTTTTGTTATGATTCTATTTCACTAATAGAAGTACATTATGATCTCAGAGGAATTTCATTGAACTTTAATACAGATATCATAAACTGTGGTACAGTTGGGAAGTCATTCAGTTTTGAAAGATATCAATATGCTCTAATTAAGTTTTTCTTATTCTGAAAAGAATGTTAAAAATGAATGATAATTAGAATGTTCTGGTTATTTTATTGATAATACTGATATTGTATTAATTTTACTAGAAATGTAATGTCACCTTTTGGTAATGTTATGCAAAATTGCATATTATTGATTGAAAATATTTTGTGCTACATACTCGCACATTATTTAGTTTTTTTAAAGTAACTAATTCATTTGAAACTGAGCTACAATAAACCGATTTAAAATTATTTTACTTTTTTTAAATTAAAAACTAATAAGACAAGTAACTGAATATCTAGAATTAAATTTCTTAAAAATCACTAATTTTAAATCATATATTGATCACTGAAAGACAGGCATACTTTTCACATTGATTTTTTAAAATTGTAGACTATCAGTGTAGATTAATACCAGCAGAATTTAGAATTATTTATTCATACAGTACATACTTGACAATACTTTTGTAAGACTTAATATTGGGTCATTCCATGTCAACTCAGCGAGATTAGGGAAGGTCAGTTTGCTTGACCATCTCAGAATCTCTTGAAACTTTGTAGGAATGATCTTTGGCATCTGAAACTGACACCTGCCAATTTTTTTAGCTGAAATTCCAACATCTACATAATTTTTTGCCCAATGGAAATTTTAATTAAATCACTTGTAAGTTGTAAATTGAATGAGAGCCCATCTTTAGATGTCTATATTTCTTGAAATATAAGCCCTAGTGTCTTCAAATTTACAGAGGATGTTCAGATATTTCTGGTAATTGGAGAGAATGAAGCAAACGCTGGCAAACAAGCCTCAGTTTTGTGCTCATTACCTGTCAAATTCAGGATTTGTTCAAAAATTGCAAATAAAGTGGATTTTCAAAAAATTAGGAAAAATATATCTCTAATACATAGGATCTATTTGATCAATTTTATTGAAGGAATAATATCTGAATTACATTACCAATGCTTAAAAAGCTGTAGTTCTGGAGTATAAAAGGGAGTTATGGCCAATCAAAGTTGACATTGGTAAAAAAAATTATTAATTTTCTAATGGCCAGATGGACCTCTTGGGGCATGGGAAGGTTGATGAAATTTATGGTAGTAAAAGATGGAAGTATAGTCTACTTATATGCCAAGTTTCAATATCCTTCCCTAATGCCTTCATGCTAAAGTTATCATACTGCTGTTTCTACATATGCATCCACTCATTGTTGGGAGTATGGGGCCAGTGTTAAAAATACTTCTGTTTAGTCATAGAGAGAGACTATTATGATGTCATCAGGTTGTCATAGCAACTTCAAGAAAAACCATAGTTTGCTTATGCACACGCTCTAGTGTAGAACAATATTTAACACACCCCATTTCAGTATGAACATGGATAGGGCTAATGTCATACAACTTGCTTACCATATGCATGCCTGGGCATGTTTCTGTTGACCCTTGCATTTTCATTGCTAGTGAAAGTATATAAAAGCCAGTCCAGATTCTGGTGCTTCACTCACCATGGCTGCACTTCCACCTTGCTCTATTGGTGTGAACATGATCTCCATCATTCAAGTAGCCTCATCCTGAGAACATTTGTTGTGTTCCAATTGTTCATGTGCTGTGCTGCATTGAACCACCGAGAACAACTTGCACTGGTTGGCAGTACACACTGGATCCTGCAACAACTAAAGTAATTCATGAGTCATATGAAAAATTTCTGTCTAGTAACAAATGAACTTACAACTTTTTTATCTGTTCTGAGCTTGTTGTATACATGAGTTAATAAATGCCTTTGCATGATTAACAAATCTCTCTCAATAAAGGTCTCAAGTTGCTTCGTCTTCAATCAGTGAGTTGAATTATTTGATTAAATTGATTAAATATTTTAACATGAAGGCATTATGGAAGGATAGTGAAACTTGGCACACAAGTAGACTATACTACCATCTTTTACTACAACAAATTTCATCAACCTACCCATGACTCAAGATGTCCATCTGGCCATTAGAAAATTAATAATTTTTTTACCTGTGTCAACTTTGATTGGTCATAACTCCCATTAATACTCCAGAACTACAGATGTTTAGTCATTTGTAATGTAACTCAGATATTATTCTTACAATAAAATTGATCAAATAGATCCTGTGTATTAGAGATATGTTTTCCTCATTTTTTGAAAATCCACTTTATTTGCAATTTTTGAACAAATCCTGAATTTGAGAGGTCTTAAGCAAAAAACTGAGACTTGTTTGCCAGCGTTTGCTACATTCTCTCCATTCACCAGAAACATCTGAACATTTTCTGAAAATTTGAAGACACTATGACTTATATTTCAATAGATATAAACATCTGAAAGTGGGCTCTCATTAAATTTCCAACTTGCAAGTATTTTAATGAAAATTTCCATTGGGCAAAAAATTATGTAAATGTTATAATTTCAGCTAAACAATTGGTGGGTGTCAGTTTTAGATGCCAAAGATCATTTCTACAAAGTTTCAAGAGATTCTGAGATGGTCAAGCAACCACCTTCGCTGAGTTGACATGGAATGACCCTATTACAAATTACAAAGCATTTTTTATTGTTAGATATGATAAATTAAAATGGTACAAAGAAGTACTGCATTTAGTAATATGATTTTATTGCATTTGACAAGTCTGGGCTGCTAGCTGAACTAATACAAATTCTTTACAATGACATTTATAAACACTCATATTTTAATGAAAAATGACCATAATATGCCAAGTGTGGATTGGAGAATAAAATTTGTTAGACCATCCCTTCAATGAGGTCACTAGAGGGGGATTCTTGAAAATACTAAGGAGGATACTGCATTTGATGTTGCAGAGCCTATCAAAGGTATAAATACTACTCATACAGTCTCCAAGCAGCTCAGTAGGAAACCTGAAGGCTCTAAATGCTAAAAACTGGATTTCTATAAACAGTGTGGGCACAACAATGATAGCTCATTTCACAGCTTTGTGCTTTTTGATAAAAAAAATCCATGCACTTCATAAAATAAATAATGTTCCAAAAATTTTCATTTACAATCCAACATATATTGAATTTATTACAAATCTAAGTAAAGTGCTGACCTATTTGACTACAAATAACATGAACTGAAACTAATTTACACAAAAAGAATTTTAAAGAGAGTAAGGATCAAGTTTTCATTGTCAATCATCCATGTTACATTTAAGTCATTAATGGGAAATTAAGCACCAGTTAAGTCCAATTTAAATACTTTTTTTCATGATTAAAACTCTTTTTAATGCAACATCAGCCTACTGCAAAGTTTCTGAAATTCCTATCCCCCAAATTTGTCCCTGCCTACCAACAAAGAATCTACATCCATGAAAAAAAATGTTTTTTTGCAGTTTTGCAGTATTTTTAACATATAATATCTAAACCAAATTCCTTTGAAAAAAATTCACTTATTGGTTCAAAAAACTAATTATGTAGTATATCAGAAATGATTATCAGAATTTTTTGTTCCTCTTTATCTTCACTTTATTTTTTATGCTTGTATTTCACACTTTCCTCTGTTATATAAATCATAATTTATAATGCCAGTACCATACACCCATTGGTACTAGAGTATCCATTTGTATTAAGTTAAGGGTGGATAAATTTTTGCATGTTTATCAGATTAAAAAAACATCTTATTAACATTTGCAAAAAAGATAAGACATTAAGATATACACTAACAAACATCTTAATAATCAGATATTTTCATATGTATAATTACCATTTACTACTGACAAGAAATTTGTTTTCACTGGTCGTGTTAAAAACTATTAAACTCATGTATAGTACTTTTATCATCTTTAAAAACCATTCAAGAAATAAACACCAAATAATCATGTAAATTAAATATCTGCATTATCCCATTTAATGTCACTAGAATAATTACATAGACAAGTATATATATATATAATATTTATACATGGTTTAAATCTAAAACATTTATCTCATCTATTCAGATTATAATAAATCAGAAAAAAATACTCTGAATAATTAAGATACAGCTAAATCTTTCTATGTATTACAAAGAGAAATCAAACTTCGAGTAAGTTATACTAGTAACATTAGTTTTGTTAAATTTACTGTGTTTTTGAATGCCTTATTCATATTCTTAATATTTTTTACATTTGTATTAGACTGTTAAATTTATAATGGATACAAATTATTGGATTATAATATTTTGTCTTACTACCAACTACAATTTAGCTGAAAAAATAGTATTTTGTATTGTTAAAAATCCATTATAGCAAAAGATTCCTTATGTTATCTTCTCAGTTATAATTGTTGAGAATTAATTTGCATAAGTCACAGAGTAACAATAATATTGTTAATTCTATCAGCTTTGAACATTTCGATATGCATCCACTTGAAAATATTTTTATCACTGTATTAGAAATTGAAACAAATGGATGATGATGTACTTCAATGTAAAAATTATTACATTTTGAAACAAAAACTTTATTTCTGTGTATGGTTCAAGTTCAGATTTATTTAATGATAATAGTTTAATTAGTTTAACTTTCTATTTCTTGTATTGCAATGCTTTTTATAATTTGTGATTTTATAATGGAGAGGTAAATGTAAAACAAACTGATTTTCATTAGCTATCTAATATCACAAATATATCTGCTTTTATACTGAACCCAATAATGATAACTTTACATTTAAATTAATTAAACTTAGCTAAAATATGTTCTTTAGCAGGTTCATCAGCTTTTAAAATATACACAATCAATTTTTAATTTATCAACATTATTAAACTCAAGTTAAAAGTTGACATTTTTCAAAAGTTTTAAAAGACTATAAAACAAGAGACCAAATCTTACATTATTTTAAAGTGTAAACGTAAATGTTTGGAATAACACTACTAACATAAAATGTAAAATCATACTTGCAGTTAAATTATTAAAACCAGTTGTTTTCACATTTACAGTTCCTGTATTTTGGGCAGAATGAAACTACTTGACTTTACCAGGACTTTTTCCTACTTAAAATATGTTACTACATGAACGTTTGATTTATGCTTATAATGTATCATAGAACTATTAAATATGATATTATGTAAAATTGCAAAACATTACTCATATTTTGTTTAATAAAGACCCAATAAGCTATATGTTAATAGCTATAGTTTGCTTAAATGTAAACCTGCAAAGTTTGAATATAATCAGGCACTCAATTCTCAAATTATTGATATTTTATCAGAACACACAACAAAAAACAGTTTATCCCTTTGTTCATGATAATGCATGCTGATCACACTTTCAAATCATAATTCAAGCCACGAAAATGTTATTACAGCATATACAATGCTAGATTTTAACATTTGTGATTATAATGTATTTACTTTTAATACATGTAAGGAACACATTTATATTGTAAAGTAGAATACTGTTTAAGAACCACTCTTCTCATATGTTATTTAGAAGAATATCTTCTGATGTGCATACAATGTATAAAACTTTCATATGCCAATTCTACACTGCAGTAAATTTATATTTCTGACACCTACAAAACAATTGCACATATTAATGAAATTTTTCACTTATCCAGAGCACTCTGTATTGTTTTTGTATGTGCTTTGAAACTTTGCTAATCAAGTTCATTTATAACTATATCAAAAATACCAAAACCTTGAAATTAACATGACTAAATATTGATTAACTAAACTATCAACAAAACTATTTTCAGGTTTATGAAAGTTTTATTGATTCAAGAGATTGGTAGGTTAATTATACTTGCACATAACTAAAGTGCAAGTTATTATTATATGTACAGGACACTTCATACATAAAATTAAACCTGCTGATAAAACATCCAAAATGTTTACAGTTTCATTAAATACCTCTGCTTTCACAATGTACAGTCATACTGATAGAAACTACTGTAAATGACAAATGTTACTTTGTGCAAGCATGTTTGTCACTGATAGTGACATTGCATTATAATATTGAATCACTCAAATTTTATATTTTTTTATTGTTCTTACATAACATTCATAAAGTGTTTATTACACTAAGTAATAATTGCTACTAAATAAAACATTTACTTAAAAGTACTTGCATTATTTTTGTATAGCCCTTGGATTTAGATACAATAAAAACACTAATGCATCACTCATACTTGGCCATAGTATTACTACACAATCTCCACAATAATTAATATCTCCATTTCAAGAGCATACCAAATTTTAAAGGTTCTTAGTTTCAAAACTAAATCCAAACTATTAACTCTATTGCACAACTTCTAATTTAACCTTTAAATTTTCTTATCTCTAGCATCTCACTTCACAGCCATTAAATTTTCTTAATATATTACTCAGGTATCCGATGCTTGTTTGTTTTTGAATTTTCAAGCAAAGCTACATGAGAGCTATCTGCACTAGCCTTCCCTAATTTAGCAGTGTAAGACTACAGAGAAGGCAGCAAGTCATTACCACCCATGGCCAACACTTGGGCTACTCTTTTAACAATGAATAGTGGGATTGACTGTAATATTATATTGCCCCCATGGCTGAAAGGGCAAGCATGTTTGGTGCAACAGGGATTTGTACCCATGGCCCTCAGATTACGAGTCGATTGCTTTAACCACCTGGCCACACCGAGCTTAGGTATCCAATGTATTCATTTACAGTTTGTTAATTAAACAAGATGTATTCAGTTATTTAATGACACAAGTTCAATTGCTTCTAAAAAGAGTTATGGATGATGCATAGTGCTGTATTCTTGGATATCCTCATGTGTCATATTATTAGTTATTGTCAATGAAACATTCTACAATTCAATTTTTTTTTATTTTTAACTTAGGTTTTTTCCAAAACTTATCTCTGATTACTGATATTTTATACTGCCATCCTTATTGTGCTTTTTACAGGTTTTATGTAACTGTCACTGGTGATAATTTATCTGTCAGTTGGAGATATTGCCTACCAATGACTTCTGTCCAAGCTGTACTATGCATTTTGTCTTCAATACTTATTGACATACAAGTGAGAAAAGTAGGTGTATGTTAATTCAGGAAAGGGGATTTTAATGGCAATGACAATATATATATAGAAGGGGACATAAAACAGAACCGTGTGGTACCCTTGCTGTGATATTAAAATATTAAAGACAATTTTGCTGAATTGAACTGGAATTATGAATTGGCTCATGTGTTGGCTTGTGACATTCCTACTGACATCTGGGAAAAAAATCCAGGAACCCTAGTAGGAAAGGCCCCAACTTCACCCTCTTCTTCAAGAGTAGAGAAACACCCTTAAAACTCTGGCAGAAAAGCCTCTGTCTACCACCTCAGTGACTAGAAACTCTGGGTGGTAAGGATTCCAAAGTTCCACTAGTAGAGTCTGGGGGAAAAATTACATTGGACAGTCCTGAGGAACAGTGCTCTAGAAACTGTGTAATAGATGTATTGAGTTCCCTACATTTTTAAAAGCAAACCAATCCTGATTCATTCAACTTGAAAATCAGCAGTGATGGGCGAGATCCCTTTTATTAGGTTGAGGAATAATTCGAGAGCGTTTTTAAATAACTTTATTCAAGCATTACATGCAAGACTATACAATACTTCAATGCATGAACACATTACACCCAAAACATTTATTATGATACTTTATTTCATGTAATACCTAGGTATATAGTATGCATTGTTTTAAACGAAATTGCAAGAAATTAAATGCGAAAAGCAGATGGTGTCGAAAATGCTCGATTTTGTCCACTTGACATTCCATTTAATGAGCTGAAAATGAAAGCAAAAATTAAAGACATATGAAAATCAAACACACCATCTACTAGAGCAAAAAATTATCTACCAAATGACATGAAATATTTTGCGAAAGCATTTCATTTATGAATATATTTTTTTAACTTGAAAAAACGCTCACGAATTATTCCTCAACCCAATAGTTTTACTCATGATTGTCCATGAATAGAAGTCCATAATAAGATAATAAATACCATCCAGTAGGCACCTAGACAGTCTTATGGAACACCCCATTTCAACAGAGCCTACTGCAACCTGTAGTAATTGTAGTGAAAATGATTGCTAATGAGGAACTGAAAAGAGAAAGCATACTTGCCTGGACAACACTTGCCACAGAGTAGTATCCAGTGAAAAATAAAGAAACCCTGGAAATGAGAGAGTGTATGATTGAAGATAATACTCACCTCTGGTTAAAGTGGTCATAACAGGTACAGGGGATAGTCAAAAACCTCCAAAAGAAAAAGGTGTCAGATCATGTAAGTAGTGAGTAGTCCATGTAATGTCTTCCCCAAGGGCAATTCAAACTGTTGGTTAATAACAATGATCCATTATAGGCCATGTGTATCGATCTGCAAAGCCACATTGTGAGAGTAATGGAAGTCACAGGAAATAGAAGGATCCCAGTGGATAAACAGTTGGTTCCTAGTATCATTAAATGAGTTAGTACAACCCATATAACATGAAGGCCCAGACAGGACATAACAAACAACCAGGACTGGAGCAGTAAAAAAGGTGAGAAATGGCTGGCAAATGGATTGGTGAGAAGGATCTTTTCCCCTTCCCTGGCTGCCAGTCTTGGGAAGAAAAGAACTATGGAGATAAAACAGGACAAATGTGAAATTATAAAAGTCATATTCACATGGATTGCAAACACCACCATCAGATGATAGCCACAGGTCAACAGGAACAACAAATGCAATTGAAGAGAAAGATGAAACAAAGAACATGAAGCTAAGGGTTCACAAGAAGGATGAGACAATGCATACGAAGCAACTGTAAAATCAAATTTAGCAACTGAAAAGGTCATATGGGTTAAAGAATACAAATGTATTTTAGTAGAACTGGGAATTCAAAAACCTTCCAATATTTAGAATACCTAAAAGTAGTGTATGTGGACACTTTATATAAGCCATCGTAGACAAAGACAAAGTGAATTTGTCTTATGCAAGCAAAAATTGGGATGAATTAATCGTGTTAAAGTGGGGTTTGCCTGTATTTAATACCTCCTCCACAAGATTAACAAGGCAGATAATTTTTGAATTTTACAAAAATAAGGATTTAAGTAAAAATGTATTAGGTGCTGCAACTGTCTTAAAATATTAGCTCTATCTGTTTTTACTTCTTCCATAACAATAAAGTAAAATTATGTTTTAACTAATCTGTTATTTTTGACATTAATAATTTACAATTAAATTACTAGTTGTTGATGTTTGTTATAAAGCACAAAGATACACAAAGAACTATCCTACCACAGACACTGAAATCCAATCTCTAGCAGTACAAGTCCACAGACATACCACTGTGCCACTGGAAGGATAAATTATTAGTATTCAAACAGAAGTTGTTTTATCTGTTGAATCTTATGCATAACTACACAAATGTTGTCTGTGTTGGCCAGGTGGTTAGGGCACTTGACTTGCAATCTGAGGATCATGGGTTCGAATTTCCATCCCATTAAACATGCTTGCCCTTTCAAGTTGTGGAGAGCATTATAATGATACAGTCAATCCCACTATTCTTTGGTAAGAGAGAAGCCCAAGAATTGGCAGTGGGTGGTGATGACTAGCTGCCTTTCCTTTAGACTTTCTCTGCTAAATTAAGGACAGTGAGTGCAGATAGCCCTTGTATGGCTTTGCACAAACTTAAAAAAACTGTGCTAGCTGTCCCTAATTTTGAACTTATGTACTAGAGAAAAGGCAGCCAGTCACAACCATTTATTGCTAGCTCTTTGGGTACCCTTTTTAGATCAAATAGTGAAATATAACCATCATTCTTATAATCCACCCACAACCTGAAAGTGCAAAGCATGATCTGTGTAAATTTTTGTAATTCTCAAATTCACAGTCTGGGGTGCTAAGCACGAAGCCACTCCTGGTCCAGTAACAAGCATTTCTCAATACTTTGATATAATAAAAAGGCATTAAATAAATGTACAAAATATTTCTACAATTCTAAAACAAAATGTTTAAAAAAGAAAGTAATTAAATTTTGATTTTGAGTTTACTATTACCATTCGTTTATCACTAATCATGATAAAAAAAAGATAAAGCAAATTCTTCTAAACAAACAAGCCAAAAACAGTGTGCAATATTAAAAAAAAAGGATTTTAGACTTAATTCAGGTTTAAAAATACAATCCACAAGTCCATTTAGACAAAGTACTCACCCACCTTTTCAACTGTTTTTAAAAAACAAAGCTTTTGTTAGGAAATATATCATACAAATAAAAATTTTAGGCATTTCATAGTGGATATTTTTAGCATTCTAAAATACTTACCTGATTAAATAAAAAAGAAATATATTTTGACATGTTAATTTGTAGTCAAATATTTCACTAAGAATTTTGACAATTTTTATCTGAAAAATTTTGTATTGTAGTTTCCTTACAATAATGTGTTGCATTTTAAAACTATTTCTTCAAAGAAAACATGGCAGAATACAATTCATTCAAATCAATAATGGTTAACAAATTAAAAATGGACTCACTTAAGCAAGAATTGCATATGTAGGACAGTAACTAATGAAAATCTCATATCATCTGCTATGTTAACAAAGTACCTTATACACCATTCACTGGTAGTTTCTCTGTAGCATTTCTACCATAGCTATATATATATATATATATATATATAAATTTACACAAGAAAATACACAATTGTTGTATGAAGTAAATTTTCAGTAAAAGTACAGCATTTCATTTTTTGGCTTTTAGGTAGTTTGGATGTTTATTGTAAATCTTTACTCACATTATACATTTTGGTACAAGAAAAAGTTTCAAAGACTATACTTTTTCAAGGTATTAAAAGTGGCCATAAGACAGCTGTTTATAATACTTATAATATTCAGAGATATACTTTTTATGATGAATAGTCATAAAAGCATGTATGGACACAAACAGAATTATCAGATAGTGTAGCATAGCAAGTTTAATGTTAATAACTACCAAATAATAGCAAGGGATGATGTGTGAAGAAGTTTACTTAAAAGTGGTTCTCTCTGTGAACCAAAACATACTTTTATAAGAATCAATAAACAGCTTAACGTTTTAATGTTTCATTTAAGGGGCTAGTCGTTCATAAAGCCACCCATCTTCACCTTGGTGAGTCAAAATCTCATCTATATTCTCTCCTGGTAATTGTCTTCTGAAGAGGATACGGTCATGTACTCGATGTGTGTTTCCTTGCCAAAACTCCACTACTTGTGGAATAAGCTTAAAACCTCCCCTGGAATAAAATCAAGCAGTTTAATTCTATGCTTTGAAATCATAAGATGTGTTTAACTAAGTACCCAGTTCTTGCAGTAACCTATAACCAAGAATTTCATTTTAATTGGCATACATTAATATTTTATAAGCTTACAAGCTACTCAAGAATGCCTAGTTTCAAGTACTTTTCCACTCACACTCTAAGAATTGTTGCTACAGCTCTTTGTGTTCAAGTATACAAAATATTTTAACTTCACCACCTGATTAATGCAGCAACAGTATATTTGACAGGCAATACATAATCCTTAAGAGTTCCCCTTCACATCAAAAGACCAGTCAATCCTTAAATATGTCTACAAACAGAAAAGGATAAAAGAAGGGCAGTAGTGGCCTCCACAAAAGAAAAAAATAAACATAACACCTACTTGCACATTTTAAAAGTTTATAAAAAATTTTATAAACAATATTTTAATGTGCAGTTTTTCAAAAGCAGTCGCTGGTAACCAAAAGTAAAGAAGCCATTAAACACAGGTAAATATGGAAGTGTTATTTTTAAAATTCATCAGCTTACTTTATATGTGATTTGCACTGCACTCTAATGCACTAACTGCAATAAAATCAAATAAGATAAAAAAAAAACCCTAAGCTAAAAGATGCAGAAAAAAATGTGTAATTATAGTCTATATAATTAGCAATAATAACAATAATCATTACTTGTACTCCAAATAGTCTTTATAGGATGTCAAAATAATATATTTGAAAAAATATGGTACAATGATTTAGATCCAATATAAATGAATGCAGTGTCTGTTTAAAAATAATTGTTTGTTCAGGTCTTGGAGAGATCGAGAATTGAGTTTAGAAATTAAGCCTTATGCTCTAAGCTTTCATTCTAACATTAGCACAAGTATCGATATCTGCAGTTCAATAACGGTCTAAGGAGTTGAAATCTTTATTGACTGGATGATCATTGAAACTATTCTGAGCAATACAAAAAAATATTTTAATACATAATAATAATGTTTTCTCTTCCATGTAGATTTTATTTCACAAGTTTTTGGTCATAATTTCAGCAAAAATCTTCCAATATTTCTTTACAAAAACTAATTTACAGCCAACCAGTTAAGAATATTCAAATTATCAGAACAAATGAAATATCAAACAAAGAAAACACCTCAGAGAGTTGAGTATGTTATACTAAAACCAGCACAAATATAAAATCAGTAATTCTGGTGATAATCACAGCTGATACAGTCACAGTGAGACAAGATGTACCCAAGCTAAGGTAATGGCAAAATGAAACATCTTGTAAGAGGTAAAGATTCACAAACATAATGGTCAATGACAAAAACCATTCACACATGCTCCAAGCAACATTATTCAACATAATTAAAAAGAATCTTCATCTCAAAAAAGAAAGAAAAACAAATCACACGTATACAACATGTTCATTCAACTGTCACATACCTCAAGCAGGTGAAGAATGAAACAGATATTCATGCTATTCCCTACAAGACATACAAACCACCAGGTACAGGACTATGGAATTCTATGAGATAAAAGCTAATATAATAGATGCTGGCCAACTCTCATACTCTTACACTGGGTTGATTAGGGAAAGCCAGAGGGAGTACATGACAGTGATTGTCATGTAGTGATGCAACACTTAATTTTTTATACAAATTGGAGTAATCGTAATTGACTGATTGTTAGTCTATGTAAAATAACACCTAAACAGCTGATGAAATTTTAACAGAAATCCCATATACTGAAAAACAATGTGGAGGAGAAGAACTTTGTCATATGTCTTTACTGATGTGACCAGCCGTGTGAGCCATATCATTATCCCAAAAATACAAGTTTTGTAATCCTGTCAGATAACTTGTATATAAATACATGAAGTTTTAAACATCTACTGCAAGTCCATGTCAAAGAGCAGATGCATCAAGATACTGAAATTAGCTGAAAAGTAGTGCATAAGAAGTTGTAAGCATATTTTGGTACATTCAAATTGAAACATGATCTGGAGATAAATAAAAACATATACTTGAAATATTTATTGTTTCTCCCAGTTTAGTTTTGTACAAAAAATGTTTACACATGTAAATAATAATAAATATTTAACACCATGCCATGTTTAGCTTTTTCATTATTTTTTTTATTTCCGGTAATCTATAGCAGTGAAAAGTGGCTTTAATTTGTAATAAATAAGTCTATGTTTCAACTAAATGATTAACTACTAGTGAAATTGAAACTTGTTTTAGCATTTTCTGTTATTTTTTTACATTATTCAGTTTTACTTTACATGTGACTTGTACTATACCCTAAGGAACTGAAATAGGATTAATTTATTGACACTTACTGTACCGTGTTATGTATTTCTTAACTTTTAATTGTGACAAGTTGAACTATGTAGAGAAACTGACGGATTTTAAAGGTTACATATAAAATTATGAATATATAAAAATGATCTAAAATCAAAATTTTGATTTATAAGAATTTGTTAAGTTAATAAAACTTAACCAGTTTACAGTTATCCCACAGCTTTATGTATCAGTGTTACGAAATGATTAACAACCACAAATTTAATGACTTGTATGCATTGATTAAGGTTGCAAAATGAATGTGAAATAGTGTAGTGCTTAACCTAAACCAAAACAAAATTACAGACCTCGAATAACTATCACTGTGTGATTAAGTTGGCACATTTCATAAATGTTCAGTGACTTAACATGGCAGATACATAAGAGCTAATAATCACACAATGCCACACAGCAGGAGCCCTCACTCATCATATAATTCTTTAATGTATCTGCTAACAGATTAATCACACATGCACAAACATATTTAACTGCACAATTAAGCTAATGCCTTTGCAAAAACTATATAAAAATAAATTTATATTCTATTAAACCTTCACCTATGCTAAATACAAAAAAAGAAACTGTAAAAAAAAACTGAAATCATTTTTACTTTGAAAATAGTTTGCCTAAAAGCATACGTACCAATTATAAGGTCGTGGTACAAGGGCCTTGGGATCTTTATACTGCTCTTCAAGTTCACTAATCTTGTTAATCAAACCCTGACAAAAACAAAAGTAAAAGCTTCAACAAAGACTATACCTTTGAATAATTTATTAACATGATATCAGACTAATCTCGTAGTAACTTAACAATCTGGCCAGGAGTGAAATTCTGCCAATACTCACCAGTAGTAAATATCAAAACTTATTTTTTAAGACAATACTATTACTGGGACTTATTTGAGCTGTTTGTTTTATTTTTTATATGCGCCTTTTTTTTTATATTTCAAAAACAAGTCCACTTTACTCAGCTAAGTACATGTACCTTTTTTTGAAAAGTTTTCCCCTGACTCTGGCAAACAATTCAACCATAGTATAAATTATTACAGTTCAATTTTAAAGAAAATGTATGAACTACAGGAGTTATTGAAATGCAGATATTGAGTTTTTCCAACTTCTTGGGCATTATTCTATAGGTAAGAAAACTTTCAAATATCAAACATTAAAAAAATGTACCTTTCTCTTTTCAATATTGGGTTGAGAATTATAAAATCAAATCTTAAAAGCTTCACACAACAATTTCAAATGCAATTATTGTGAAAGATTAAATGACTTAATAACATTTAACTCTGCAGCATAACTCTTTCTTTGTAAACACATTTTCTTGTTTGGCAACATTTCGAATGGGATTGTATTTTTCCAAAAATCAGTATTTAAACTCTATCATTCAAATGCTTTTATTAATAGGTACACTTACAAAGTATGAGTAATGAGACTGTTCACAGCAAAACACATACAAGTTTGAAAACTTACAAAAAATCCTACACATTTTTTGTAACAATATCTCAACTTATTTTTTAATATACATCATATAAAACTACAAAGTATACTATAACCAGAAACAGAATAAAAAAAATATTCATGCATATTCAGTTTTGCTCTAAATTTATATATTTGTGTGTTCAAAAAGTTTTTCATACAAGGCACACTAGATTAAATTAGTTATTTAATCACACATTTTTATCAACACCAATTTCACCAACAGACATATATTGTGAAATGAACTTTTAACTTCATTTATTTAAATAGTATACAAGAAATCTTCACTGTGTCTGACACAACAGAAACTGATTTCCAAATATACACACATCCATCTCTTACATTTTAGCATAGTGAAACTATCAATTTCAGTTACAGAATGATTGCTTTTCAAAATTCAACAAAGCTTATAAAAAGGGTTGAAGTTTACCATTAATAGCATCAAATTACATTATAATGTAAATAGTTGAAGCTAATAAGAGACAAAGATCAATGATATTTTGTAGGACAATCGCTATACTAAAGTTATTACTCACATAATTCTAGTTGCAGTTTCTACAACTAAAAGGAAAGTAAACAACTTAGACCATATAGTTCTGATAATAAATAAAAGTCCATTGTCATGATCTATAACATAAGATGACAATTATAAGAAATACAATTTTAAAATCTTACACAATAAGTAGTTATTAAAAACAGGGACTTTCCCTAAAAAGACTAAATGTGTTTTGCTGTCTATAACACCATATTCAGTAGTAATGGTTAAAAACAAGGTTGGGACTTGTATTCCCACATAATCATTTACATGTTAAAATGCCACATAGATTTAAACTACTCAATTATAACACATCTGTCCAGCAGTTTATCATTTCTAGACCTGGACTAGCTTCCTTGTTTCATATGATATCTATATTTTTTCAGTTTCAAGTTTCTCCAATATTTAATTCTATTTTAAATTATGTTTTATCAACTTAGTGTTATTCCAGTCTATAACATGAGATGTTTCTACAAATGTTCAAATAATTCCAATTCATTTACTTTATACAAGGTATGAGAAATTTTATTAATCACACACTTACTCATCCCTTTTATCTTTTGTAATAGTGAGACTATTTAACTTGCAATGCAGAGAGAATGTTACATTACATTCTATTAATGTTTTCTTTATATCATCTATTTGTAATTTTTTTGTTTTTCAACTACTGAAGTACAGTTTTATATATGCTTGTGGTACTTCTGAGAGCATGGTGTACAGATTGCCAGTACACTTCAGAATATATATACCACACAAATCTACAAAACAGTTCTTTTTAACATTAAAACACACTAAAAACTGATTCCAAGTTTTAAACACTTTCGTGTATGTACCTTGAAGACAAGTATTTTCTTCTGTTTTAATACACTAATGTATTACTATAGAAAATTTTTTCCTCTTTGTTAAACTTTAGACCAATACTTTCATTTGCTCACACTTACAGAAAATTTTAAAAGCATAGATAGTAACTTGTGAAAATTAAGAATAGAATCTATTTACAGCGAGCAAGTTCATTTATTGTTAATAATTGTGAAAGAAGAAAGGTGTTTCTGGGGAAACAGTAAATAGGTCAAGATACTAGCACCAATACATATGGTATATTAACCACTGAATACAAACGAAAGATCAGAAAGTGACTGTGATAACATCAAAGTTTTGGTTTCAAAAAGACAATAGTTTAGTGATTTTGTTATATTAATAACATTTATAAATATTACAGATATGAGTTTGGTAAGTGATTTGACAAACACAGTATTCTAGACTCCACACTGCAAATAAAGCAAACAGATTTTCTTTTTACCTCTCTATCTCTAATCACAGAACTTTGTTCACTTGCTATTGCTGCCAGTTGACTGTTACGAGGACGAATTTGGAAATATTCATCAGATTCTTCTGGTGATACCTTTTCAACGATTCCTTCAACTCGAACCTAAAAATGCATTTAAATAATCATCCTGAAATATGTTATCAACAAATAATTATATTTTTGTACATGCATGCACACACACACACATTAAACAATGAAAACATTTATCACATCCATTAACAACATTATTTGAATGCACAACTAACCATACATTATCTTATAAAATGACTTAAAGTTAATAAGTATCAGGAAGTAAGCTTTTACACATAATTATATTTAAAAATTGAAAAGACATCACAAATGAAATTATTTATCAATCAAAAGAGCCAATCATACACATTATAATTTGGATTTTCTTCAAAAGTATTAAGTACAGATAGCTTAAGTACACAAATTATTGATCTAAATTCATGTTTAAGCAAACTTTTATTCCCCATGTAATTATTGTTTGAATATTAATAATGTCAAAGTTCACTTCAAGATATCTCTAAGCAATTATTTATGAAATAAAATGTATAAACATGTGACAACAACTGGCCAGTATGCATCTAAATCAATCTAACACAAGAAAGAATATTTAAAGAAAAGGAAAATTTTAAATTAATTAATATCCTAATATTGGGATGAAAAAAAAAAAACAAACATGGAACCATAATTTTAAGTTCCTTAATTCAGCTTGTTGAGACCTTTTCTATCCTTGTACCAAGCCTAATCCTGGCCACTGTCCATCCTTGTACTAAACCTTATACTAGTTAGTCACTTTCCATCCTTTTGTCAAGACTAATCTTAACACTTTCAAACAGCATCTTTCAGTTCAATCTTTTCAAATGCATCAAATAAGAGCAATGTTTTTGAATTATGCAACTTAAACAGTTGCAAAACTATAAACTCCTTTTACACTAAACCAATTGATACAATTAAGTGGTATAACATTTAAATATTATTTGTTTTTAT
Organism: Tachypleus tridentatus; assembly: GCF_004210375.1. Taxonomy (NCBI): domain Eukaryota; kingdom Metazoa; phylum Arthropoda; class Merostomata; order Xiphosura; family Limulidae; genus Tachypleus; species Tachypleus tridentatus. The sequence continues at coordinate 83,946,974 of NC_134830.1, forward strand.
TGAGTATTTAACCAATTATTATACCATGCATGTTCCATAAGTTGTATATATTCACTTAGTTCATTTCAAATTACATAAAACCAAGTGCATTAGGGTTCTATGTTCTGTCATGTATGTTACTGGAAAATGTAAAATTTTACTGTTAGCAATGTACCAATATTAAAGCAGTATATTGCCTAGCAAGTGCTATGATTCCTAACAAAACACTTTAATACTATTACTATGTATGTTTATACAATTATTTAAAATTACTAATACACAAAAACAAAAATACTGCTGATATTACTGACAGTGATACTTTAAAACTTTCTACCTTTTACATGGCTGTTGGAGATTGTAGTGTTTTAAATACTTTAAAACACATTTAATCAAAAATAATTATTGGCAATTAAAATATTTAAAATCATATCAGTATTATACTGTGATAACCAGACACTTGTTACCGATCTATACAGTGCTAAACATACTTAATAGCAATTGTGTTTATGAAAAATTTTAACTTAAGTTGTCTTTGAAATAATCAAATTAATTTTAATTGTTTTTGGTTCTTGACATTTTTCTCAACCACCTCCTTATCTTTCTTTACCATGCATGTGGAAAATCTCCTTGGAAGACTGGTAATATTTACATTATTCCTCAATTTGATAAAGTGGAACAACAAGGCTGTTCATACATTTGGTCACAAACCTAAATTTCTGTAGTCAAAATACTTAGACTGTAAGCTATCTGTGGTACTTTTTAAAGTGCACAAACATAACATACTTAAATATTACTTGTTCCCTGCATGATCTAAAATGAGACTGGAAACAACAGTTATCCTACCTAATGGATATGATGTATGGACACATTTCCACCAATTCAGAACAAACCATCCCTCAGACTCTAAGCCATCATTTTTAGCTTTTAAACATTTCCACACAAATAGTTTAGCTCAATATTTAGTTTGCAGACCTACTTTGCTTATCTACTTGATAAAATCTTACTATATGTCTTTTTCAAAAACATTAGGCACAGCTTCTACAGATATCCATATGCCAGAAGTTCCATGAACATTCTCTTATGGGAAGATTATTTCAGGTACATAAGACCAAGAACAATTATACCACTGAACAGGGTAAGTGCAAATTCCTTACATTTCTTAAATGTTGATAAATGATTTACTTTTTTTTTCAGAGTTAGTGACTTAGCTGTCAAGCTTCTCAAGGTTATAGAAAACATGCAGTATACAATTCATTTTTGCTGTGCATGATTCAAAAAAGGTGATCTCTGTGTTGTTACAAAATCTCAAACATTTTTTCATCCTTCAACTAGAAGAGACTATTGAAATACACGTAGAGCCATGATTGATTTTCACAGATTTCTTAAGCTTTGGTGGGAGAAAATTTTCTGTGAAAAACTTGTATAGCAATGAACAATTGTTCAAAATATGAGACCCTTAAACATGTTTGCACCACATCTCAATAATGGTACACATATTTAACTTCAAGTAGGTGATGCAACTGCAAAATGCTATGGGATGGTCAGGACACTTCTCTGATAGTAAATGTCTGGCTCTCATGTTGATTCTGTTGTCTTTTAAACCACTGTTTTCTTTTATGACCATAGATATTTGTTCAGTTATCTCTTCATAGATGTATCAATTGGTGGTTGTGCTGATGGCTTAGTAGATAATAAAGTTAATAACTGGCTCATTTCATAAACTACTATAACCATTACTCTAAGAATATAATCATTAAAAGTTCTGAATTTCATGTTCAGTAGGTATCAGGTTGACAGTTAGTTGATTTCATGTTAAAAACATCATAACATATGCACTGCAAGATATTACAGAGTTTTGGTTTGCCTTAACTTTATTAGAGCATTTCTTGAAATTGTTTATGTGGTTACTCATTCTGGTAACACTGAGGTCATTCTCTTGCAATTAAAACTCTTATATTTTTCTGGTTCCTTTTAATCTTATTGAACAGCTTGTAATGTTGTAATAGTTTCTATCAATAGGCAGATTCTTTTGGGTTACCCTGTAAAAATAATGCAAAATCCAATTCACTTCATTTTAACAACAATGTACCAGTTCTATTAGTCACATTTGGAGGTATGCCTAACTTGCAAATAAAATTAAACACCCACTTGTTAAAAACAAAGTTTATGACAATGACCTAACTAACAACAGTCAATAAATAAGCAAATACTTATAACTCAATCAACCATTACCTATTATTTTTATATTATGCAAAATCCTTCTCAACTTTAAAAAGGTTTTACATCAAACACTTCTGAACATTCAGGAAATTTCTAGGCATTTCACATCATCACGTCATGCCAAAACTCCCTCTAATAAACAAAACAAAGTGTCTAAATTAAAATAATTCAGAACAATAATATGCTTCACAGTCACTAATTTTACTTAACTCAAACTGAATTACACCTCATTCTTAACAATACAAAAAGTCTGAAACTAGCCACAAACACCATTCCTGATGGCTTCTATCAATAATAGAAATAATCCAGAACATTCAGTGAAGATCAATGTTAACTTAACTGCTAATACTATCTAGTAACTGCACTGATCAAAAAAAACCAGTTCAAGTTTCCTTTACTAGATATTGTTTGATTGTTATTAAGCATACAGATACACAACTGGCTACATGTGCTTTATCAGCTCTAAATAGTGGCACTATGCACAAAATATGTTTTGATGGAACTACCAAGTTTTTGCAAAGTTTGTGTGTTAAATGTTAATGCTAACTATTTACTATAGACATAGTCAATGTTACAATAGTTACAAGTGTATTACATACACATTCAAGATACCTTAATTCTCCAAGAGTTACTGAATGGTTCATACATATATTGTGCATTGAAAAGTAAAGAATAATGATAAGTGGTTATACGTTATACTGCATGCTGAAAAACCAACCATTCACATTTTGTATTGTGTAACAAATCATAAGATGACTAGCTCCCACATGGATTGTAGATTTTGTCTGAATTTGATGCTGAAGCTGTACTTGGCTTGACATTTCTGTGATACTTCTTGTTCCTGTTTCAAGAACTCTTAAGCTTATAATGCCCCCACATCTGAAAGGGCTACCACTAATACTTATGTGGTTTCACTATAGATTCCATTTAACAATCAATGATTACAAAAAAGTTTCACTGATTAAACCGAGACATGGTTATAACTGAAAATGAAACCAGAATTGAACTATAACAATGTCTAAATCAATGTGACAGCCCTTGAGGTCTTGTGTCAATGCAGAAAAATAAAAGTAGTTCATAAATGCAATTTATGCCATGATAAAATTTGTTAAAGCTCTTCTGTAATTCTTTTGTAATTTAACCTTTACCAGATTTTAACACATTGACTTAATTTCTATGCTACAAATATTTGATGTCTATATATTACAATGACACAGTTCAAAATATCATATTACTGTTCAGATAGTTATCTGTGAGTTTGTTCTGTGTAAATAAACAACAAATGGTTGCATAAACAGTAAGAATCATGACAGAATTGATGGAAGATCTAATGAGGCCTTTCAAGACCCATTTTATGGGCACTTATGAATGTTGGGCATTGGCACAAGTCAAATGTGAAGACCTGTAGTGAAAATGTTTAAATCAAATTAATTTATAAGCAAGAATAACAAAAAAAAAATTAAAATAAAAGATACTTGAACAACTCTAGCATAAACACAGTAGAAAAATTACTCATTTCAGACTACAGTATAAATGTTTGAAAATCACCATACTACAGTTATGCACTGGGCTACATTTTACATTAACAATTATAAAAAGGTTTAACTCTTTCGGCGTGGTTGGTGACCACAGTCGACGTGAAGGCTCAGCGCAGCAGACGACCTTCCTTTATTCCTGTTATTCTTATGTATTTAATTTAACATATATAGTATTGGGTACAATCACTGAATATTTCAGGGACTTTTGTTGAGTTATTGCCAAGATATCATTCTTTTAGTACTGATACTGTAATTAGTTGAAGTATCAAACATATATATTCAGTGTCATGCCAAACATTAAAAGTTGTTATTCAGAGCTGAAAGGGTTAACTAACATGGATATGGTACTTACATTTATGACATAAAATATGTGCATGGTACTTTTATAAACAAGTTATAACTAAGGGTGACTGGCCATTTTTAAAGTCTCTTCACAGTGGTGCCATTGTATGGTTAGCCTAGGATACTTTCGTAAAACTTGTATACAAGCAGAATAATCAGTCAGTGTACTGGCTTTTGTGACACTGACCACAAAAATATACACGATGACAGTTTTTTTTTTACAGAAAAAAAGGCCTTTTGAAATAGCATCCCAACTAGCCTTTAATATGCGATCTGCAGTTGGATGAAGGGCCTCAACAGCACAGGATATAGTGTAGTCAACATATTGTTACACATCTTTCTTTACTTTCATTCATAAATTCTTAAAATTACTGAATATAACTGAATAGTACTGCATAATTTAATTAAAAACATTACAGTTTCATAATGAGTATTGTTTGAATGCAAATAACTATGATGTATATTATGTAAGGTATAAGCAAATGTGTGTGTGGAATTGATTATAAAAATTTTTATGAACTATTATAAACAAGATTGAATCCTCAGAAGTTACAGCTGTAAATAGATCTGAAATTGGTCAAGCAATGGAGCTATGAGTTAAAGTTTGCACTTAAAAAAGTTCATAGCTATGAGCTGTTGCACTGTACCTAAAAAAACAGCTGATGTATATGCTAAACAACAGGGAAGATACTAGGAGGCCACATCCTTTTTGCATGTCTTTTAGCATCAATTTGTTCTTTGCTTTGTTTCTTCAGAAGTTTCACTTGACTGTGTTGGTCATCCTTAATATATAAGCAAATTTTCCATTGTATCTAAGCATTCTCACTACGAGTAATCTTGAGCAAATATCTCAGTGATCATGAGCAAATATGTAAGCATAAAGTTTTAAGCTTAATAAGATGACCTACTGAAATGCTTTTTAATGTATTTTACTTATATAATAATAAGAACCAATAGGTATATTAGTAAGTAACATCATATAATGAAAAAATTTCAGACCTTTACACAAAATTTTGAATGCTGAATTTGAATAAGAATTAATAAATCAATATAGTGATTATCAATTTGTTTCACAAAACATAATAAATATTGTAACTACTACTTTGCAGCATCAGAAAACAAGCAACACTGCTGTAAATGATATAAATCTTAGAATAAAATATACTCATGTAATTTCCTTGAACAAAAAATTTGCTCTAAAAGTGGTAAAACATACTAGTCCCAAAACATGTGACATGAGTGATCATTATCAACATATAACATTTTGTTACTGTGGTGACTTATAGAATGGTGTTGTGAGTCTATATTGAGATATTGCAGAGTTCTGTTTGTGTAACAGTTTTAAAATGTAAATATAAATTGCAAACAAAACAGCAGACTCACTATTTATAAACAAGAATGGGAACTATTAGTCACAAAGAAAAATAAGTAAATATATGCGTTTTGTAATCACTAGATGAATAAAAATTTATCTTTCCGTATTTGATGTAGTGTAATATACTGGCCTTGTATAGTCTTCTTCCTGGAAAATGGAAGACATTTTATGAAACAGTGGCACAAAAATATTTTTATACTGTAGCTTATATAATATGCACTTATGTTAAAAGTAAGACCCAGCTTACTGTCACTGTGAACAAACAGGAAGATAGGGAGGTCAAAAAAGATTGCAGTAAACCCTCCTAAAATATAGATTCATCAAAAAGAGATTTGCTTATACACTCAAAAATAAAAGGAACCAATTATCTGCCAAAAACGAAAAATCTGACAATGAGTGATTCACTCAACATGCAAACATATGAATGCTCCATTTTTTTACTCATTTAAAGTTTTTACAAATTTAATACTTTTAACTTTCAAAACAGTGTATATCTTCACAAAATTTGGCAGTTTTTCATCAAATATTACAAGTTTTTCACATCAAAATTATATTTTTTAGTTAAGTACTTTTATTTAAACAAATAAAGATTATGTTTATGATTTCATACTTTTAGTTCATATAAAATACTGTATAGGTATGGCTTTTCATTTATGTGTAAAAAAAATCCATATATAAGTATTTATTGAAGAATTAACACAGCTGTGATCCCATATTCCTATTAATCCTATAAGGTATTACATTGCTCCAACACACTTTCCCAATATGACTTACTCAAGGAAAGTATTCACTTTATTGGGAAGGGTCCACTGTACTTGGGCAAATGAATTCTACATTGCCTGAGGCAGTAGTTTCCAAATTGTTTTCAACTGAGAACCAGCTAGTTACAGCCTCAAACTTTTGTGGACCACTTTGTATAATACCAACCTTTCAAAGTACTTTTACATTACATTGAAAAACAATTACTTTAGTAGATAAATTTTAAAAACACAATTTCTTAAACCTTCTTGTGGATGGGCTGAAGGGACTTGTGGGACAGCACTAATCCCTGGATTGGCAGCTAGGAACCACTGACTTGAGTAATTTACTGACCAGCTTGACAGGTTCTTAGTGTCTAAAAGTTTTATATTAAAGACCAACATATTAAATTAGTTTCTTTCAATACACAATGTGTCTTCAGCTTGTTTAAAATCTCAGAAATGAGCTACATTGATCTTGCTGTTTCAATATTTAAAGGTTCACACTTTTCATTGACTTTTCTCAGAATCTATTTAGAAAAAATACATGACAAGACAGTACAGCAATAAACTTAGATATTTATAATATCTTCAATAAATAACTTCAATATTTTCACTAAGCAGAAATGGAATCTGAAATGTGCAGATATTCTGTTACAAACACTGGTATTATATACAACATGGGAAAGCTTGATAAATATTTGAATGATAAAGGCTGACTTGAGTTATTTGGTGGATATGACAGACCAAAGTGTCTCTTGTCCCTGAAATATTATGTTAATTTTCCCCTTTAAAATTTGGTATTTATGGTATGGGCCTTTGAAGACCTTGAGATAAGAATAATTGGAGTGTAGCAGTTTCAAAACTTTTAAATATTACATTAAAAATAGTATAGCTTAGAAAAGAATGTGTTTGTTGTGGCATATTCAAGTGAAATGTTTAGCATTTCATGTAAGCATTTTGTAGTTAATTAATGTCCTTGTTTACAGGATTTGAATGGTCATAAACATGTTTTAATCCCTATTTCTAGGTAGAATTATATACAGCAAAGAATATATACTTGCATAGCCATGATTCTGTCCCTGCTCCTTTCAAATGTGGATTAACACTTAAACAGCAGGAATGTTGTAGGTAGCAGCATCAACTAATAATGGCTGCTGTTTAAGTATTTAAACCATATGAAGGAGTGGTACAGAATTTATGCACAACTTAACATGAGCTATAGAAATTCTCTCTCACTGTGGTATATAAAGATAACTGTACTTCTATTTTCCTAGATTAAAGTATTAGAAAAGTCACTAAAAACAAAGAGATCAGATAGTAATAGTGTGAACCTAAGTATGTTTTATTTGTGAACAATAAAAAATATTATTTCACAAACACACATGATCAACTCTTTCCCTTTGTCAACCATGGTCAATTTGTTGTATTAAAATGTTTTTTGAATCTGCTATCTAGTGTAAATCTTAATATTTGCTTATTGTGTACGAGTGAACCTAAATACATGAAAAATTATGATTTTTGATCAAGGCCTATATAATTAACCTGGTGGTAAACTGTCCCACATAAAAACATCGTTTGACATGACTGTATCCAATAGAACAGTGTTTTTTTGCATTTACAATACCAAAAACATGTAACAAAAGAGTTTCAGTGGTAAAACTTATCAGGAAATTGAAAAGAAATATACACTTACTTGCCACTTAAGTGGTTCCCAATAAAACAACAGAGAAGCATACGGGTTTTCAGCCTGAAAGTAATTCAAAGTATTTTAAACTGGCTCAATCCACACAAAATAACTGAAAACCTTAAGAACTTATCAACATTTTTAACTTTCACTTCTTCCTTTCACAAACTTCCGAGAGAGAAATCTTAAACAAAGGAAGTATATGCACATGCTCTAATATGCCAAACAATTGTCATGTATATTGTTCAATGAATTTATCTCAAGATTTAAAGTTACTATGTAACTTCACTGAATTAATGACAAAGCTTAAAGATATTCCTTATTGTAAAATCCTGGGAATAACAAAATAGAGTACTAGTTCTACTTTTTATCTTAAATAAGAATATTACATCAGAACAAACCATCATAAATTGAAATCCTTCATCTTACTGTGGTGATGGGTTAAAAATTAAAGAGTTACTTCCAAATAACAACCCACAATTTGATAGTTTAAAAAGCAAGTTATTGATTTTCCAATCAACTAGCACTCCTAACACTAGTTGGTTGCTTGGCATTTACTGGCACAAAGCAACTGGGCTATCCTGCACCAAACAACCAGTAAAAAATGTAAAACAAATATCGTTGTAAAATAATGTAAAAATTAATCAAGATAAAACTAAAAAACTGTACATAGCTAGTAAAAAATTTAAATAGAATTAAAAAGGCCAATCAGCCTCAAATTTTAAAAACATAAGTAAGGTGGACAGTGTCACCATTGCCACTGATACTGTCCAACATCAGGAGTGAGCCCATGTATAAAGAAAACATGTCTAAAACGGTGCTGTCATTCAGTTATAACAACGATATGACAGTATAATAGCAAAACGTGGGCTATTGTGACTTGAATATCACAAAGGCCACACACTCGTAAATCAGTCCCAGATAAAAGCAAACCATGAGTTAAAAAATTGTGACCAATGGGTAGCATAGCCATAAAAACTTTCTTCTTCTGATTCTTACAGAAACAAGACAGCCAGAAAGCAACACATGGTTTTATCTGGAAAAGCTTGTTATCACATTGGCTGCCAACTGTCACAGATTTGAGCCTTGAATACAGGACCATTGTCCAGAAATGGTACAGGCAGAGCAGTGATAGCATTGGAATAGACAGACTTAGCTGTAGTATTAGCAAGCTCATTTCCGTGAATACCAACATGGTCTGGTATCCAGAAAACTGGATATAAATGTGCCAGTCATTTTTAAAAATCAACAAGAACAAAGTGAGAACTAATGTGAAGCAATTCTAGGGCCAGTAGAGAGCTATATCAAGTCGATATAAATAGTAAAATGGTGTACTGTATAGCTTATACATGATCCAGAACAAAAAAAATGACATAGTTTGGCACTGAACACAGAAACTGTAGAGCAAACCCCGTGTGCAATCATGAACCACAACAAACTATCGTAGAACCCACTTTGTCACATGATTTCACACCACCTGTATAAATGAGAATGGAAGGATGGTTTCAAAAATGTTTGGAAAACAGAAAATGGTACTTCCAATCTGGAGTATCTGCCTTCCTCATATGACACAAAGAAATATCACATCTGAGAATTGTAATAAGCCATAGTGCAATGAGCTTACCAGTGGAGACAGTTATCTCATCCAAGGGCAGACCCAATTCAGCCAGTTGCACCTAAATGTGAAGCTGACAAAGAAGAATGGCAGACCATGTATTTTGAAAAAATTTAGCCCACCAAGGAAGTAAGACACAATCCCAGGTGATGTGGTAAGGATCGAACTTTTGAAGCACAAAGTAAAGAAAGTTCAAAGCAGTGGGGGTAAAGAAGAGGTTCATGAGAGACTGTGTACAAATTTTAGAATGGAAAAGTGTGGAAAGCCTCCATACAGAGCTGAAGCTCCAGATGATGAATGAGGTCCAACATTTTCATGGTTAAGATCCTAATAGAACCATAGAGCAGAGACCCATAGTCCAGTTTCAGACGAATGAGGGCATAAGTACATAGTACCATAAGCCTTCTTAAGGTCAAAGAATACAGAAACAAGATGTTACTTGAAAAAGGCTTCTCTAATCAATGTTTCAAGTCAAATCAGGTAGTTCAAAGTGGAACACTGTTGTCAGGATTCACACTGAAAGGTTGAAAGTATCAGCAATGATCTATGCATCAGCAAATTCCTGGCCATAAGAAAGCAAGATCAAAAGGAGGAGGGAAGTATACTGCCCACTGACTTTCCAAATCTTGTCCCATATTATTTTAAAATGGGGGGTAGAAGAGATGCTGGTTGTGAGCTTAATCCAAGATTCCTTTTGACTTTAACCTCTTACCTGCTGAGCATGGACACAAGCCCACTGAAAAATAATACAGTTTGAAAGTGTAGGATACCTAAGAAAAGTATTCCAGGCCTGTTTATGGGCCTTCCATGCCATTTGGGAGACAGGACTCCACCACAGATGACACCACTGAAAATATGTCAAGGTTTTAGGAACAGATTGAGCAACTGCCTGGACAATATGGTCAGTCACTGCTGACACACAATCATCTATCAATGGCATACAGATGAAAGCAGTATTAAGATCCAAGAGAGCATTGAAAGAGGGCCAACTGGCATAGTCCAATTTTCACTGAGGCACCTGGGTTGGATGGAATCAACAATAACCAGCCTCAGAAATAACAGGTATATGATCAATGACCCGTGGGTCACTATCAATCCACACAAGAAAAGTGAAAGAAAAGTAAAGGGTAGCAGAGAGAGATAGAGCGATCAATTGCAGTAAATGACTAAGTGCATGAAAATAAGTACAAGAACCAGTATTAAAGAGAGAAAGATTGTGATATGAGAGCATATGCTCAATGGAACAACTCCTCCCATCAATATCAAACACTACCCCCAAAGAGGTTTATGTCCATTAGAGTCCCCCAGGATTAAAAAGGGAGACAGCAACTGTTTAATGAGAGCATCAAGATGTAATTGATCATAGGTATCTCTAGAAAACAAGTAGAGAAAACAAACAGTTATGGTATGACCCAAGGGAACACAGGTGGCAATGGCCTCCAAGGGCATATAAAGTAGCAAAGACAAGTCAGGCACATGCTGGTCAACTAGCATTGTCACCCCTCCATGCACTAATGCATCACACAACCTGTCATTCCGATATAAAGAAAATGGTCAAAAGGTGACTGTATCAGCAGGTATCAAAAGGTGTCCTATAAGAAAAGACACAGGATGATAAGAATCAATCAAACCCTTAATTTTATCCATATTATAATGGAAATCTCAACAACTGCACTGTCTCAAAGTAGCCATTTTTTACTTAAGTGGAGAAAAATCAGGCAGAAAGCCCTTCTGTTTTTGATCATGCTGTTTTTCTTCTTCTACTAAAGAAGAAAACCTCCATGTTAACCTCCATGGATCCTGGCCTAGGTTGAGTGGGCAGGTCTCTGTCAGTGAACATAGAATTCAGCGACTGAGGGCACAAATGAATAATTGTTCTACATCTCTGGGTCAAAGGTGATAGACCCAAGCAGACACCAGAAGTTGGAGCCAAAAGAAGTGGATCTGGTGTGCCACTGGAAGGAATGGTGGGGACAGTGACTCCTCAACTCTTTTAACCATGGAGAGCAAAAGATTCTTCACGTGGTTAGAGAGCAACCCTATCTGAGGCACAGAAAAATTTGTCTGCACTCCCACTGCAGCTGTAAAATGGAGTACAGCAGAATATTTCCAAGATAGAGTGGGGAACAGTAACTTTCAAGCCTCTGGGTAGGAGACATTATTCACCATTTTTAAACATTGCAACTCTTTCTCCTCCACCCATTTAGGGCAAAAATGAAATTAATAGGAGTGGGAACCATAACAGTGAACACACTGATGTTTCAGTTTGCACTCATAGGTATTATGGTCTTTGCCACCACAACTACAAGCCAAAAAAACTATAATAAGATGCCTTTGAATGACTGAACTGCTGACACTGGAAATATCGGAGAAGGCTTGAAATATACGACCATCAAGGCAGGCGACTTGAACTGTAAGGTATGGTGGCAGGTGCACATGGTGATATAAACATCAAAATAAAAACACTTGTTAGCAGCATTATTCCATCCTTATAAGTGGATATATGGCACACAACAGAAATGCCTTGTCTGGAGAAATCAACAAAAATCTTCTTTCAATCCCTCTCAACAATAACTGCTCCTGAAGAATTTAAAGTAGTATGAGGAGTAACCTTAATAGATATATTCCCAATAACCTTCAATTTCAGGAAGAGTTTCATGTGTTGTGGTGTGGACATTTCCACCAAAATGTCTCCAAAGTGCAACTTCCTTACTGATTTAGGGGAGCCAGCAAGCCACTCTAATCCTTTTTGAATAAAAAAGGGAGACATCTGTTCTCAGGATTTCTCAAATGATGGATGAGAAATCAAGGCATAGAATCCAACTGTGATGGTGAATATACAAGAGTTGTCAGTGGATGGTCATTTTCCAATTATCTGTTATTTTTTTCAGTTTTATTATTATTTTTTTAAGGATTTGGGTATACATAATAAACAGAATACATTTCAGTGCCCACTCACCCCACCTACCCTGGAGCCCTCTAAGGGAATGCACTAAAATGCCAAACACGAACACTGCAGTAATGCCAGGGTTTTGTGAGCACAATATTGAAACACCAGTATCCAATACATGTCTAAAGCATCCATTGAGAATGTCCAACACTGATACTCAATTGATTCTAGCCCAAGAGGACCAGCTAATTGACCCTGGGGACACCCCATCTACAGGAATTCAAACCCAAAGTGGCATACTGGGATTGGACCCTTCAACCACCAGGATCCTTCACAGGTTACCATGCATAGCAAATACATGTCATATGGTTTCTACTCAGCTGCTGAGGAGGAATAATCTGACAGTACTTATCTAGGTGTTTGTGAAGATGATTTGATGATTGGTTAAAATGCCTCCAATAACCTTTTAATCAGTATGGCTGATATTAACTACTTGATTAGTACTTAGGGGGTCTTCCCAGAGAAGGTTCTGTACTTTTATTCTTCCTCCTTATGCTTAACCTGATTTAGGAAGGTTGAAACATTGTTCTCTTCTTATCAATAAAATTGTTAATACCCATACCAGCCATTCTGAGATGCAATTCTACCTCTGTTCCAATGAGGCTATCATTGACATAAAACACAAGTTTATTAATATTTTCAATGTACACCACTTTACCACTGTCAACAACTGCACTAACATGTGGACCAAAGAATATTCTTTGGCCTACTTGGTGAAGGAATTGATAAGGACCAACCCTTACTAATTATTTTTCAGTCTTGACAAAGGATTAGATGTATCAAAAAAGATTCTCTTAGGAGTTTTTCATGATGTGGCTAGGTTTTCCTCTTGGCAATGTATGTGGTGAAATTTGAACATCATTACTCAAAGTTTGCAACAAAAAAAAGTTCCAAATGTAGGCAAAAGACTGCGATACATAACCAATTGTGTCCTCCAATTCTTGCATTGTGCAAACTTTAAAGTATTCCATGAATTAGAGCTTTGTCACAGGTTGGCTAAAACATCTTGGATTTTCATAAAAGCTACTCAATGTGTCATTTTGCACTTTAATAGATCAAGGGTCCTTTACTCTTCATTTGCAACACTACCTTCTAGACTTGTTTGCATCATTTCTGCCTTCACTACTGTGACTATTTTGGTTGGTAACTATATTTTTTAATGTTGCAATTACAGATCAGCAATGGTTGTGTGAAACACCCACACTTAGCAAGTTAACCATTTCAATAGGTACAACTTACTTTCCAGAAAAGAAACACCATTTGTGTACTTTGCAGTATCACTACCTCCTTCTCAATGTTCATGTGTGCAGTCCATTATTCTTGGGTCCAATCTGGCAAGCATAAAATGGGTTTGCAACAAAACAGCAGTTTGCTTACTGCAAAAATAAAACAGACTGATAATTTCTATAGTTCTTTTCAAGATACCAATGCATGAGCTGAAGTCAGAGGCAACTACTTTTGTTCAGCAAGCATTATTACCAACATAAATTTAAATTTCCTACAAACTGGCCAAAATGGTTTATTTTCATAGGATGACTGATATGGTGTGTGATTTAGTAAGGTTCTGGCAGCTTTATAAACACTAAAACTTTAATTGAGTTCATATATCATTATCATTATCACATGTGATGAAAAGCTCATAGTTCTGGGAACCAAGCACCATAACATAGATGGTGCAGCAATCAATAACCTGAGATGGTGGCAAGACCTAATTCTGATTCCTATAATTTAACTAGCTAAATTATTTGCAGCCATGGTTTGAAATTGACCTTCATGCATCTGTTGCATTGTCACCATGAATAGCATTTCTTCCAGTAGTCTTGTCTTGAAGAAGAATACAAAAATTTCCCTGAAAGGTAAAAAAGACTAGGTAAGCCAAAATTTCTTCCTTCAGGCTCTTAGCACTTTCAGAAGCCCAGCTCCTTGTTAGGTTTTTTTATACGTATATGGGCAGTCTGCGACTTGGTGGCAATATATTAAATCAATAAACACAAAGTGCACAGTCCACTTGTTTTAAAATAACATATTTCCATTCAGAATCATGCAATATATTCACACTTCTCGAAGTTTTAAAGGCATTTTGCCATTTGACTTTTGGGATTGCAAATGAAAATTGATTAGCCAACTCATTACTAGAAATTACATTTTAAGGGAAAATATATTAAGCAGTGGTAAAAATGTCTTTCAGTTGAATCAATGCTTACAAGTTCCTATAAGCAAGAAACAATGTATCTTGTTTCAAATGAATTAAAAGAAATTAAGTAAGTTACATTTGTATTCCTGTGTATACTTTTAATGCCTTTACTCCACCTGCAAACATCACTAGCATATTTATCTTGAATCATCAAAGTTTCAAGAGTTAAATAATCTACCTCAGGGGTCAAGGCACTGCCTTCCTTCAAAGGATTAACTTTCGTTTTGTTTTTCCATCTAAAACACTTCTGTGGTTTCTTAAACCTTTTTTTACAAAGGCAATCCATATCAGAAACACTAGATAATAAGCAACAACAATGCATGCCCTGACCCAAAAAAATTCCTCTGCCTTTAGAATTTTTCTCAATATTGGCCATTTTTGCACTTTTTCAGTCTTTGTTTGGTATTGAATTCCAATTGTTCATGGACTACGTAACAAAAAAATTTACCCTGCAGCAATATCCTTTGCATCTATTTGGTAAACTTTAGTTTTTCTTCCTCATTTACTGAACATTTTGTTTAAATCTTCACTGAAAGTCCTTCCACAGAGATGAGGCAAAATGCCATTAGTTACAAAATCTAAAGATAAATATAGTTAAGTGCTATAGTTACTCTCTATAATTTTCATATTTAACAAACATACAAATTCTAAAAAGTACAGATAATGTAAACCAGTCCTTCACATTTGATGCTGCCACCACATTTCCCCTCAAAAAGGGCTCATAAAACAAGTTTTGCAGGATTTGCTAAAGTCCCCATCAAGACTGTCATGAAACCTACTGTCTTTGGCCAATCACTAATTCTCCTTTTCTTACCAAGAAATAAATCCTTCTGAATTAAGATAATGCTATTATTCATTATGGCACTGGCCACACAGTCAGCTGTTGTTGGTATACACAGACAAACTCATAGATAATTTTATGTTGGCTTCTATCACTAATTTTAATTGGCTTAGATTAGAGATTTTACACACACTAATATATTTTCAAACTATACTGTTGTATTCAGATATTTAATATCTACAACTGAGAAATAAAACCATTATTTCAAAGTTTAAATTACAAAAATGGATATTAATTATTAGCAATCTCAAATTAACAACGTTTTAGCAAATTTGACCATGGCCTAAACTGCATTTGATGAACTACTTTCTGCATGATATGAGGACATAAAGGTTGCTATATTGATAAAAGGTTGTCACAGTTCAGCAACATGCTCTGAACATGCCTTAGTTTAGCCAGCAAACTTCTGTTTTGTTATCTACATTCCACAAATAAAAACTCAGTAAACAAACTGACTATTTCATCTTCAAAGAACATTGTGACAAACTTTTGTTGCAAGTTTTATACTAAATACAACAGGAAGAACAAAAAAGTAAAAGGGGTACAGCCAGCAAAAAGTTAATAACTACATATCCAACACTGAATTCATAATAAAGCCACATCACTTGAATTTAAAAACACTGATTTGCTTTGTATATGTGTTATATTCTTTTAGTATTAATAATTAAAATTAATAACATCCATTCATTATTTGTTATTACTCACACAACCTGTATTAACTGCCTATTTTACATTCTTATCACTTCTAATGTATCGATAATATCTCCAAATCAAATGTAATCCTTCGTAGGATTATGTTTGTATACAAATTTCAAGCACCTACTCATATTGGACAGAAAAACAGTTGCTCGAGAAACAAAACAACTGTTAATGTATTAAGATACATTAAATGATATAGTTATCCATATTATATTAAAACTGTCACTAACTCTGTGTGTGTTGTACAGCTCTAACTTAATGACATACAATGCATCTTACCTGTGAACTTTCAAATCTCCATATTTATCTTTATGCCAAGCGAGTGAACTCTGAAGTAATCAGAGAACTGATTTTGTAATCTTTATCATTGAAGTACCACTTTAAGTGTAATTAAATGTTTTTATTTTATGAAGAATACTGTCTATTCATCAATTCTTGTTATTCATTTATAAATTATTAAGTCAACACATGTTTTTGGTTCACTTCTGCAATTAAAATGTCTTCCATTATAATACGGGTATCTTCACAAAATGTTTGCATGTTATTGATAAACATTACAAGGCTTTTATACTCAGAATATTAGGTTTTTAAATTAAGAATTACAACTTTTTTTAATTCAATAATTTCTTATGAATTTTTTATTTCAGAATGTTGACTATCAAACATGCAAAGTAATCTTGCTGCCTAAAATCTAGCATAAAAAAAAACAAACGTTTGCTCACAAATACTTCAAAGAGGCTGAGAAAACCACTAAGAGTCATTCAAAGCTTTCACATATCACAAATAAAAGTAGGTGTAAATACATTTTCCAAAATGGAAAGAGATAAGTAGGGCCACTGTTTTTGATTAAACAGTTACAGAGACGAGATTACATGCAGACTTGTCAACTTTTACATCCACAGAGGGCAAAAACTCTTTACAAGATGGAAGAAAGACTCTGATGGAGGCACAGAAAGATCTGTCTGCATTCCTGTTGCAACAGAGTGTAACAGCATATGTTGAGCATAGAACATGGGACAACAACCTCTGTGCCTCTGGAAAAGAAATGTTTTTGACAGTACCTAAATATTGTACCTCTTTCTCCTCCACCCACTTATGGAAAGTTTGAAGATAAAAGGGGTGGGACACAGTGAGGATGTCCAGTTGACATTTGTAAGCATCATGGTTTTTGTCACCACAATGAGCACACATCAAAGAACCATGGCAAGATGCTTTAGGAACTGGTGGTATTTAGGATTCAATTAAGCTGCAAGATTTTGTTGTTACTTTTTGTTCTTACTTTAGTATTATACATTTATATAATTAACTTGTATCATGCTTTTACTGTCCAATGTTACAAGTCTAAAAACTGCGCACAAGGTCGTTCAGCAAGCATAACAATAGTTTTGTACCTTTCTCAAGAAGACATCAGCACATTTGGGAAACACTACAACTGACACACATGGCTGTTTTACTGTACTTGCACACAGAATAGGTCTACTACAGGTTGTTACAGTTACAAATAAATACAAAAAACTGTAATGTTTAACAATAAGTATTAATAAAGGTATGAATGTGAATTTAATACCTGTACCACATACACTTAAATCTGCAATAGTTTTCTAGTCTTTTCTGTATAACCTCTAGGGTCTCCAATTTGAATATTAAAAGGTTTCCTTTTTTTGGCAAAACATTATATTCTACTTCTCATTTTCTTTACACAAACATAACTGTAAAGAAATTATAACGTACAACAAAAAGTGTTAAAAATATGAATCACAATTAATAGTACCACATCAAAAGCAGTAAAATGTAGCAAGAGTTCGTTACTTGCACCCAGAATAAAAAATAACATAAACAAGTAATCAGTGTAATATTTGCTCATCCTGCTTGAGTTAGTGACATCTCAAATGTTTTATTTTGATATCATCATCAAATTTAAGTAATTTATTGACCATTCCTTCATCTATGTCAGGGGTCACCAAACTTTTTTCACAGGGGGCCAGATTACTTGGAGAATGAGAAGCAGGGCCGCATGATCATTATGTTCAATACTCATAAGCTAGAACGAAAGCTCTCTGTAAAAGACTTAACACTAAGTTTAGGATGCCATGTGGGAGTAGCATGTAATACACACATATAATAAAAAACAAACAGAAATACAACCAACATTTTTATTTACCAAAAGGTTATCAAAGAAGGTGTCATTAGCAAAAACAATTGTCACATCGCACATAGTGAGTACATATCTGAATTTCACTAAGTCGCAAAAAAGTTAGTGAGATTTATGAAATTGGCATTTGGCTTCCAAAATATCTTTAATGTTTGGTTTTGAATTGCTGCATCCAATCATTAGAATTGCTTTCAAATGTTCATCAGTCAACCTTGATCAATGTACCGACTTCACATACTTCATTTTTGAAAATGCTTGTTCCTAGACATAAGTTGTTCCGAACACTGATGCCATACCAGACGCAAACTGCTTCAGCTTTGGAAAATCATCTTCAGGTATCCAGCTGTAAAATTCAATAAGTTACCTCTCTCTGTGTTTTGCTTTCAACAAGTCATTTCCTTGCAAATCGATGACCTCCAGCTGAAGTTCCACTGGCATATGATCAATGACACAATCAAAAGGATTCTGAAAAAGGAGAATGTCACTTTTGATTCTATCAAGATTCAAAAATCTCTCTGAAAATGCTTATTTAAATAACCAATAATCTTTTTCTGAAACTCCAGGTTGACATCTTCTGTGATTCCAGCATGAAACTCATTGAAACACTGAAAATGAGAGAGGTTTCCTCCTTCCAAATGTGCTTCAAACAATGACAGCTTTCTCTGAAATCCTTTAATGATTCTATAGAGATCACAGACAAGATTATTCTTCCCCTGAAGTTTCAAGTTCAATTCATTCATGTGGGATGTGATGTCAACCAAAAATGACAACTTTGACAACAGGTTGGATCTGACAGAAGTGAATCGGTTATATACATTTCTCGATAAGAAATATATCTATTTCTCTTCTCAGCTTATAAAAACGAGACAAGACTTTACTGCAGCTGAGCCACCTCACTTCCGTGTGATAAGGCAAGTTGCAGAAATCTGAAACAATTTTTTCAAAAAACACCTTGAACTGGCAATGATTAAGTGCATGACCCCAAATGAAGTTCACTTCAACACCGCTTGGGAGTTGAAGATCTTCCAACTGTTTCCTGATCAGCCCACCAGACCCTTCTTTACTCCAGCCATGTTTTTTTCTTCCATCAACTGTTACACCTCTAAGCTGATTCTACTGAAGGTTATAGTCTTGCAAAGTTTTATGCACTTCCATCAAAATGTCTTCTCCAGTTATTCTTCCGTGCATGCTGCAAACTGATGCCAACTCTTCCGTGATCTGAAAGTCCAAATTAACTCCATGAATGAACACGAGAAGTTGTGACATACTTGAGAGATCAGTAGACTCATCCAGTGCCAGAGAATACCATAGGAAGTTTCTAGCTTTTTGGCGTATCTGTAATGCGATGTTCTCTCCAAGTTCTTCTGCTCTCCGTACAACTGAAGTTGCTGAAAGGCTGATACTTTCAAAGAAATTGTCATTTTCAGGACACAGCTCATTTGCTGTTTCCATCAGACACTCTTTGATGAAGTTGCCGTCAGTAAAAGGTTCTCCTCGCTCTGCCATCCTATGCACTATTTTGTAACTTTTACGAGTGACAGATTCATTTTCAGCAAACTTTCTCGTGTATGGATTCTTTTGAGATTCAAAAACACGTTTCATGGATTCAAATTTCTCAGAATGGAACTTTCCTGAAAATTTCAAATATGTTGATAGATGTTTTGTTTCATAGTGATGCCGAAGATTGTACCCTTTCAAAACAGCAACACTTTCAGTGCATATCACACAAGTAGCTTTCAGGTTTTTTGTTTCCACAAAGAAGTACTTTTCTCCCCAATCTTCATTGAAAGCACAACACTCAGAGTCCACTTTTCTTCTTTTAAAAGCAGCCATAATGATGGGTGAAATATACAGGATCTGAAAATGAAAAACACAGAATGCTGCAAAAAAAGTATTGTAATGGTCCAAGAATGCACAAACAAAATATATTGAAATGCATGTTTGCCACGACACTTACCTAAGAACGAGTTACAAAAAGCACATAACCTAACTACTAAGAGAAATGAGCTTGCTGAAGCTGTAACCCTAGGCCGCCGCTGAATTTATAAGACTAGTCAGCAGGACAAGGGTTAAGTCTGTACTTGTTTTCGAAATCCTAATGCTTTCATAAATATGTGCCTCAATATGAATAAACGGGCAGCAAAGACGAAAGAAGAATTTTCCTATTGGTTAAAAATGCACGTGACAGACTTGTTTCTTTTTATCATAACGTCTTGTGTTTGCCAGCTTAAAGTGACCATCGGTGTGATTTATTTTGTTATGACAGTCGGACATTTGATGAAATGTCACTTTTTATTTCCAAGCGACACTTATAATTATCACTTCAATAACAGCTGAAGTCTTAATCTCATTATAAAGTTTCTCACTGACATCATAAGTTTCAACTAGTGGTCTGTAACAAATTCTTACTAAGAGCTTTTTTTCTTTCTATCTACTAACAGAAACCCAAATGGATCCAGTATCCTTGCTATTATCATTAATGTTCTCAACATCCACAAGATGCAACTCACAATTTACACACAAAATCACTCCTCCCCATCCTTTACCACTATGTCACTATTAAATAGCTTATATCCATGTTTTGAAAAATTTGTCATCAAAATCATCTACATTTAACCATGTTTCAATTACTCCTATCATATCAAAATCATCTATTCCTACAAGTGCCTTAAAGTTATCTATTTTATTTCTTATACTTCTAGCATTACAATAGTAACCATTACACCTATTCTTATAACTGTTTTTATACTGATTTCCTATGATAAAAGTTCCCCTACATCTCAGTTTTCATGATGATAAGAAACTAATCTGAAGTAAAAATGTATCTCAAGACAGCTGGTATGGGTATTAAAAACAACTTATCAAAATAAACTATAGAACAATGTTTCGACCTTCTTAGTTTGAAAGTAATTTAATTACACAAAAAAAACTGTTAAACATGCTTAGAGAACAACTATAACCCAAATTTTGTGGATACCTTATATTATAGTCTCTAACAATTACTGAGTTATGACTTCACTTTATTTTCCTTCACATTTAACAAAAACCCACATTAATCTGACAGGCTGTGAAGACATTTTGTCAAAAATATTGAATATCTTAATAAAATACACATAGGAAATTACAAGTTTTACTGATAGTAAAGTAAACACTTTACTATTTTACTTTTTTGTGGGTTTTTTTATGGAAAATGACTCAATAAAATAAGATTTTATAATGCAAAACTGCTGCTTTTTGCAAATTTTGTAACAAAGTTGTTTTTTTTTAATGTTAATTATGTAATTTCATTCTTACAGCACAAAACAACACAATAAAATGGATTGAAAATAATTCATTAAATGTGTATATATACTTTGAGTGAAAGTATTTAATGATAACAACAGTCACATTTTTAACAGCTTACCAGTTCATGACCTTTCCTACTATTGTAGTTAGTGAAGAAGGTGAAACCATTAACTCCAAAACTTTTAAGAAGAACAATTCTGGCTGAGGGTTTTCCATGCCTATTGAAATACAAAATTTGTACATCTGTTCAGGCATAATACTCTTGATGTATAATAATAATGAAGTTAATGTTTCTTATTAATTATAATAACATAAAGGAGACTATATTAAACTGATAATTTCTGTTCTTGCAAAACTATATGTACTTACTAACAGTAAGAAGAATTAATCAACTTTCAGTGGAAATACCACAGAAAGTGACTGAGAAACATTATCATCAAAACACACAAGACACACACGTCATGTGGAACATCCATGTTCAAAGCTCCCCTCTAATATAACGGTTCACATTGACTCTTTTTAGTATTCATTTGGCATGCATAATCATAACTACCATTATTGGTTAGTTTATATCTGAAGATGGTAAATGCACATTTTCACACACTCAGAGAGTTTGCAATTTCAAAAAAAACAACAACTATACACACACACACACACACACACACACACACACACATATATATATATATATATATATAACCACGTGTTACTTATGAGCATTACTTTTTTAATTTGTAATATGTACAATGTATATTCAAACACATCTATAATTTTGAAAATAACAATACATACATACTGTATGGCTGATTTGAAATGAATAAACATAGTGTATATAATTACTATTAATAACTGTACATTTCCTTCTAAGCTCTATGTGTTTAACTAAGCTGGATATCTTTGTTACCAATAAGTTGTTTCTTTGCTTCTTTAAGAATTTTTTTTTTTGATTTAATAAAAGTAATTGGGCTCAAACCATGAGCTCTCAGAACTGTAGTCCAGCACAACTACCACTAGGCCACATCCAGTCATGATAAGTTAATAATTTGTAGTTTCACATAACATTACACAGAAGTTGAGAACATCATGTTACAATAATTTTGTAACCTCAACACAACTCTATACTCATGACACAATCATGGGCTTAGGACTAAATGTTTCAACTATTATGACTGCGACTAATGAAAACTAAACCTCAGAATACGTTTTACTTTTGGAGAAAATTGGAAAATAGCACTCACATATCTGAAATAATCATCAACAAATTAATGTACAATATTAGATGATTCTTGAATAGAAATAGAGGTGCTCTATCACTGATAAAATTTGAATTTGATAAATAGAACCTTAAAAAAAACACCAACACATACTTAAACTCAACAATTAATACATGTGTACACAAACAAAAAATGCACACACACACACACACACAGAGAACATCATGTAATCTGTAGTCAGTTTAACTATTGTCTTTTTGGCTCATTTTAGCAAAGACTTTTATGATCTGTTTGGTATCAAGTGATTCTATGCACAAATGTGCTAATGAATTTAGCCTGTCCCGACATATTTTTTATGCATGTTTTTTTTCTTCTTTTTAGCATTGAAAATAATATATTTCCTAAATAATTATTTAATGTGAATTTAATATTATCAGGATTTTTGGAAAAAGTTTATTTTAAAGATTGGTTGCATATCATTCTCAGTATCCTTTGTTCCTTGGGATCATGATGGTTTTTCAATGAACCCTGCCTTGCAGTAAATGGAAAGCTGAAATAACTACTTTTTCTGCAAGTCTCCAACTATATCGGATTTGTACTAACCAGTATTTTGGTGATACTGCAGAGGCTCTCTGCAGAAATGGACACTAAACTTTACAAAAATACAAACTTGCAGCTGGCCTTTTCATATGATACTATTATGGTGTTTATCGCAAATGACAATTTGTCAATTATTGTGAAGAAAGTCTGTATTTTTTATGATGGCTGGTATGGGTATTAAAACTTTAATTAGAATAAAGTACAGAACAACATTTTGACCTTCTTAAGTCATCTTCAGATTAAGAAGAAGACCTAAAAATGACCTAAGAAAGTTGAAAAGTTGTTCTCTACTTTGTTCTAATTAAACTTTTAATACCCATACAAGTCATCTTAAGAATACAAATCTGAACTTTGTATGGAGTAAAGGATGAAAAATCACTGCCCTCAGGTTGCAAGATAGCCTTAGAACTCTATATCTGAGACCCTTACCCATCAATAGACATTCCCAGCAACCAATTAGCAACCCTCATAGAATTCACCACGATGAAGACAAACTTCATGTTCAACAACCACAACAATATACAAACAAAATGATCTAAGCATTGGCAATTCAGTTTCACCAGTTCTAGCCAATATTTTTAAGACACAAATTGAAACACAAGCAATTAACACAGCATTACATCCACCACTATATTGGTACAGATATGTAGTTGACACGACTGCAGGATTTACATCTGCAGAGCACACATTTAATTTTTTCAATCACATTAACTATACACATCCCAACATTAACTTCACAGGTGAACAGGAAGAAAGCAATCACATATCATTTCTTAACCTCAAAATTACAAGAACCAATACATAATTTAAAATAGAAATCAACTGAAAAAAATCACCCATACTGGACTATACATTCCTTGGAACTCGGCCTATGAAACAAAACAAAAACTCAACATACAAAGAAATCAAATAAACACAACCATAAAACTATGCTTACCAGATAAAATTCACGATGAATTAGACAAAATAAAACAATACTTCATCGACATCAATAAGTTTCCTCCACAAACCATAGAAAACATTGTATGCACACACCTAGACAAAAAGCAAAATCAACTAACAAAAGTAAATATATCCCACGATTTAAAAAAATCACGAAACCATATACTGCTGCATACCATATATTCCTGACATCAGCAGACAAATAACCAACATTTGGCAAAAACTAGCAACAAAATATGACATTCCAGTTAATACCAAATTTATTCAAAAATCAGACACAAAACTAAGGTCTATACTATGTAAAATGTACACTGACAAACACCACACCAACATTATTTATAAAATACAGTGGTGATAACTGCCACGACTTCTATATTGGAGAAACAAGTAGAAAAATGGAAACCAGATTCAAAGAACACAAAAAGTCACCTTCACACATTTTCGAACACAGCAAATCAAATAAACACAACATAACCATAGAAAACACCAAAATACTAAATAAAGAAACAAACGTAAAAAAATGCAAAATTAAAGATGCCTCACTTATACAACAACTTAAGCCCAAAATAAACCAATACAAAAGAACACCTTTATACCTATATTAATAAATATATTCAACATTTAAGCATGCCCTCTACATTCCTACACTCAATTACACAACCGCCTTCAAACATGTGGTCAGTTACCGGTCAGTAACCCTTTCTTTCTTTGTGAACCTGATGATGACCGAAGAATGTCAAAATGTTGTTTGCTCCTCTACTAATACTTTCTCTACCCATACCAGTTGTTTTTAAATATATAATGACTTATCTTGTATAACTCTCCAGGATAATAATCCATAATCCTGTCATTATACCAATTTGTAGTTGCTCCAATTGTAATATAAGGCTTCTTAATTTAAAACACACTTGATGCTTTTTAGTTATTGTGTATAATGGAAATGAGGCCTTGAATTATAACTTTCTACTCCACATTTAAGACCTACATTGCATCAGAACGGGCATTCCATCTTGTGTCTGAAAATCTTTTTAATCCATGATGACGAGAAAACCCACTTGAAGAGAAAAACATATAGATAAAAACGAAGAAAGTTAAAACATTGTTTGCTCCTCTACAAAAAAAAAATCTCAACCCATACTAACCATTTTTACATATAAATGAAAATCCTTTTATTTTCTGAAACCCTATTTTTCATGCAGATTGTGTAGGTACTGCACAAAATTTCTGCACAAAAGCAAATAAACAAGCTTTTATACATATTGAGCAAATAACCAAAGCAAGGATCATAATCTTCTAGGGGTTCTTTTTTTTTTATTATTTTTAGCAAGGTCTGCAATGCCAACATACTTGCCACTTATACTAGATGGATTGACATTATATTACCCATAGCAATGTTGAATTCTAACATCATTCTTTTCAAGAAAATCAATAACAACTCTAGCAAATTTTTGGCTTTAGCCATTAACTCTGTGTGTTCATGAAGTCTCACCAGTTACAAGATGATGCACCTCACTTACTGTGGCCAGGGTACAATTTGTTGGAGGTCTCTTTTTATATGGTTCTGATACCCTCAGCTGATCCATGTTATTTTGTTTTCCAGCATCTTTAAATATAAAGGATATACCCATCTTGAAAGTTATAAATAACCAATATGAATATATCAATACTTTGAGAGGAAAAAAGACTGCTTCATAGCCTGCTGAAAAGTGATCAGTTTTTGGTGGAATCTAACTACTTCTCCAATGTTAAAATACAGTTCTAATACATTCTGTTCACTATAACTTTATATCATTTGTTACTGTCATTTGACTTTCTCATTTGCACAATAAAGCTTCTTTTAATGTAACTTATTCAATCCTGTGTACATTTACACATCTTAGACATACATTTGTGGTACTGTCAATACATGTTTGACTACTGAGGTGTCACTAATTATTTCAAGTAAATTGTTTTATAAATGTAATTGATCTTCTCACAACCTTTTGCAACAGGTTAGGATTCAAAGGCCATGTCATCATGTTTGTGTCTTGAATTCAAAAGTTTATTGAACTTGCATTTTATCAATTTATGTTATTAAGTTTGGAATCAAATTCTAGACTATAATTCAAACTTGAATGGTATATACAAGTTAATTTCTTAATTTGAGAGTAAATATTTAAAAGAATAGATTCCAATGAGTTATGTGGTATGTTGAACATAGCATTGTTTAAAATTAGGTGTTTGTGATGTCACAATACTAAGTCTATAATTTTAGTACAAATTAGGAACTCAACTTACTTATATTGATGAGCTAGAATATAAAATAACAACCTAATATCTTTTTATTTTACTGAGACATGGCTAATGTACTGAATCAAGCATGGTAGCCCCATTCAACTCTCCATTTTTGAAATGGTCCCTAATATACTCTTACTACAGTATGTGACATGTGAATAGCCAATTAACAGCTAGGAATGTCCCCAGAGTGGTTTTGCCCACCATTTTAATCTATGAAAAGGCTTCCACATTCTTTCAATTAAAATATTTTGGTTTACAGAGTTGGAGAAGACAAACAAAAATAACTGTATATTTCACAAATACTTAATTTATTAATGACTATGATTTCACCAGTAAAGGAATCATCAGGTTCAAACTGAAATGGTTTGTAAACAGGTATACATACATGTTTAAACAAAGAAATGGAAGTAACCATGACATTCACTTTGAAGAAGGTGGAATGAGAGGTAGAGAAGAGCTTAAGCTGGTTTGGTCACTTAAAACTTTTCTGCATTTGTTTTAAAGACTACTTATTTCTAAAATTTCTGAACTATTTAGTTTTTTTTACATTTTTTCACAAGAATGCAAATTTTTTTCAGTTTTGTTTCACTTAAGTTTGTTGGGATGCAAAGGTTGAAACCATTTTTCTTAAGTTAACATTTTCTTACACTGAACATGCACTTTCAATAGGTATTTACACCTCCAAAGCTATCTTGATCTGGTTTCTGCCCTCTAAGCACTGCTAAAACAAATTTCCACATAAAACACACAAGTCTATATACTCTACAAATTTTGCATCACTACTGAACACGTATATAACTTGTGACTACGCTATATCAATAGTATAGCACTATCTGTATTGGTGCAGCTACCTCCCTATTGTCACTCAATCCTCACTTTTGAGAATTGGCAGGATCAAAATGAATAACAACAGCAGCGGGAAAAAAAGTGTATCTGTGTGTGTGTTTTGAAAGCACGGGTAAGTAACTATTTGAATTACATATTTAGTGTAGGAAAATGTTAATTACCAATTGTTTTACTTTCCTTCACATAGCTAGAATCCCACAGTACAAAGGTGGATGGGCTTATGTAGGCACACAACACTTATTCTAAGTGATACAATCCACTGTAAGGAAAAAATACCTGCTGTAGCTATGAAGATACCCTACCTCAGCCATACAGATGAGGTTCCACAACTCCTCCTCAGCACTTTTGGTGGGCTATACCTAAGGTACAAGTTCTTAGTGACTTAGGATAACGTTGAGGTGATCAGATAGCAACCATTATCACGATTAGTAGCACACAAGATTAAAACAAATATAATGTAAAATAAACACTGTGACTTGTGGACTGTGTTATGGACATGAATCCCAACCATAAGAAAACAGTGTTGTACATAAAAAACAGAATTATAAATAGAAAGTTATTGTGGCTGAAACTGGAAAAACTCCAAAACCACCATAAGAGAAGAAATACAACAAACTGAACTCAACATTACAGGGTCACATTGTTGCCTCAACTCAACTATAAGAAAAGGATAATATCTGTAACCAGTATTAAGAGAAGAAATCTTAACTCACACAATCGTGAATGCAGGGAAGAGACATCATGCATCCAAAATTGTAAGGATGTGGTACATTTGCTTAACTGTAGGAATGTGTGTACACCATACCACTGCCAATATTACGAGACAGACGAAGTCCCTAAACTCGACTGTAGAAGCAGAGAAGGAGCCACTTGCAACCAGAATTAATGAGAAAGGGGAGTCACTACTACACATGACCATCAGAACAGAGCAGTGCCAGAAAGAGTAGGCACAAACTACAATGAACATCTAAGTTACTTTACTCATTAAGTCTATGAGTGAAACTTACAGATATCTAAAATCATGTATGTATAATCTTGCAGAACACCTCATCTCAAAGTGAGCATTACAGTACAATCAGTAAATAGTGAGAATTGAGATAAAGAATACCTGACCAGGCAACACTCACTATAGAGTATGATCCTACTATCAGCAGATAAAACCAGAGTTTATGAAAATAAAATAAGAAATGAAGGGATAAGAATTATCCCAGTAAAAGATGAATGAATATGTGTATAACTGCCACAGAAGGGAGATGATATCCTACAGCCAGGTCATGTAGATAATAAGCAATGAAGGTATTGGGGGTAGTTCACAATCTTGCTTCAGTGATCACTTCTGGCTTCTTTGGCTGGTTCATTTCTTATGGTATCATGTGGCATACCATGCCTCCGTTCAGGGTTCACATACTCAACTTTTCATTCTATGGAACCCTTTCACTTCCCATGGTCATTCCCCTGTCATGCTTACTGGTTTGGTTTGTTAACTATTTAGGCTGATGTGTTAAGATTTATCCTTAAAAATTCACCATTTCCATAACATTTCTCCTCATCTCAAATTCTGCACATCACTATGTCCTTGACTATTTGTCTTTGCTGACAATTAGAAGAAACCATGTCAGAATGTGAATACTCCAAATATCTTCATCAATCATTAGCTGCATGAAGTGGCTTTGTGTTCCTCTAGCAAACATTGTATTCCTCCAGTGGCAATTCTACACACAAGGATCTAAAATGGAAGTACAGGTAGGAAATGGTTGTGAACACCAAACCATCTTCACAGGTAGCATAGGTCTATGGAGAAAAAACCAGTTGAGATAAAGGATGACATAGAAGGAATGGAAGAGGATGATAGTAACATCACTGCCATAAATATCTGAACAACAACATCCACAAACAAGGGGGTGAAGGAAATACATCTGGAGTTAGAGATGGTAAGTGGTACATGAATAAAAAAAAAGACTCAAAAGGAGAATGGAAAAACCATAAACAAATACAACGAGATCCCAATCAGGCAAATAAAATAAACGTGAAGAACAAATGACCCAAATGGAGCAGAAAAAGGAGGAAAATGGTATGGGAAGATGAAACCTGGAGAAACAGAAGTTGGTCAACAAAACTATATGATAGCAAAACACAGTCAAAATAAACAAGACTTTATTAAACAACCAGATGAAAAATTGGGAAAGATGAGCAATGGAAGGGTTGTAAGGACAGAAACGACATCAAAGAGACCAAAGAATGGAAATGGAAAAATGTCACATGGATCTGAAAAGGAAAGACACAATATGTGGAGGCATTTCCCAAGTTGAGGAAATAGAAATGACAAAATCCATGCAAGAAGACAGAGTGTTGTGACATCTGGATGAATGGTGTCTGACCAAGATTGATGGAACAAAGACTGGGAAAAAGTAAGAGAAGTTGTGCAAGTGAAGATCAGGGCAGCAGAAACATGGTTGAGCAGAACAAAATGGAGCTACTATAATACACTCTCTTACTTGCTAACTAACTTACTAATCAACACCAACTGCCCAGTGTTTTTATACTATTACAATATCCCTTCCACCAAACTCTTTAGAAAATTTGACACCACATGTAAATTAACATATTAAACCATAGTTCATAACACTATTAATTTGCTAAACATAAACAACATGCAGAGTATTTAACAAAAACATAAAAAAATAATACTAACTTGTCTGATGTTGCAAGTGTCATTGCATTAGCTTCAGAAATTCCTGGAGTTTCAGATGCAACATTAAACCACTGTTCAAAAAGACGAATTGGTTCTTTAACAGACAATGATCTCTCTGTAAAGGCATCCTTGTGTTCTTTATATGGCTTTCTCCATCCTGCATTTTCAAAATAATGTCAGAATTAGCACAAACACCAGTTTCAAGTAAAATAAACACAAAAAATGAGAAGAAAAAATATTATCATTTAATAACACTCTCATCCAACAATAATATAACAAATACCTTCACAAGTCAGGCATAACAATCACATTTATAGCAATAAACTCTTGAGCTTAGAAGTTTTCTCTTTAACAATAATAATCAAAATTCTGAATTTTCATGCATCTCTCATTTCCATTTCAATCCCAGAATTGTAGATACAACCTATAGTGGTGGTTAGTGTGTGTGTATAAACTGTAATTTAACAATAAATGTACCAAACGTAGTTTTAGCATTTGCCTGTTTGAAGGAACCAATTTAGCACAGTTTGTTGCTTTCAAATAGAAGCATCTGTAAATAAGCAATAATCCATTATATCACACATCACTCATTACTGTTCAATCACATACTCTGTGCATTACAAATATTAATTACAACTACATTATGAACAATATTCTGTTCCAAGAGATTTGCTTCTAATAGCAGGAGTACAAGATAAATATGTCATAAACAGTAGTTCATATGATAATGTTCTCTTTAAAGAGATGCATAAGGCACTGCGAACAAAATATCCATGTATGCTGAGCTGCAACACATACATTGTATATTTCTAGTTAAATACAAGTTAGATGTGGATTTATTGAGAAAATAACAGGTGTAGGAAACTATCCAAGTTATAACTGTAAATTTGTTTACCATGTAATCCAGATAATTTATTTTACTTGCACAAGGAGGATGTATACAAGTTTTACTTTCCTTCCACAATTCAGATCTTGTTTTGTTGACAGTTACATTGTTATCTTTGCTGTTAGAAATTCAGAAGTCAATGTTAATTTTGATGCAAATACCTTCATCAATAATGTCAAACTTCTATAATGTTTTTGGAGACCTTACTAATGCAGTTTGTTCCTAATTAAGGTATTTCAGCTATTAATTGTTTGCTGGTATCCCCTAATGGGTTTTCTAACTGTTGGGGCCAAATTTTCATAACATGGGCCATCTTCTCATGATTTTTAAAAACATCAATCTTCTTTCTCAGATCTAATCATCTCCAATATCTGCAGAGCAGGAATGTCTGCTAGTCCTAATCCCAAAGCAGGTTTTACTGCCTCATTTCTCTCAATTATAAACTATTTTGAATCTTGACCAATTTCTGTTACACCTGAAAATGTTAGAGTAATGGTTCAGTATCTGAATCTCTATTTCTTCAACCTCCTCCTGATATTCATAATGTTTCTGACATCCTTAGAAACTAGCAGAATATTAACAGACTTCTTATTTCACTATCCATATTACTTCCCAAATTCTTCAAATTAGTTATCAGGAAAGGTGGATCCATGTAACATTTTACTTTAACCCATCATCCAATTTTTGCCATTCAGGATATGATTTGTCTTGTTTTGAAACTTTCTCCTTCTGCACAATTTTCATCAATTTTTTCATTTCCACAATTCTCTTAGGATCAAATATCTATTTTGCAGTTTTAATTGACAATGTTTCTATTTCCTGCACAGATATATCTTTACAAGAATTTAATGTGAACTATTGTCACATTCAGCATAAGTACCTATCAAAAATACTCTTCTGCATAGGAAAATTATAACTTACAACATGGAGACATTTGTGCAAGGGAATGAAATAAGCATCTGAAGGACACTTAAAATCATACACGAGAGACTTCACCACTTCTGTGCCTTGTTGGAAAAAATGTAGCAGATATGGGCAGAAATAAGCAGTAGCACATCCAATAGGAAGAAAGCTATGGTTGGATAAGGATCCAAACCACACAGTATCTGTCTCCAGGTATAGAATGGCTATGGCATGACAGATCATACACAGCAAGTCAACCACACCCAAAACCCAGGCTGCCAGGAACCAACATCAATGCAGGGGTAAGAGGAAGATCATAATGTTGATAATTCACCTACAATCTAAAACCAAGCCACTGGAAATGGACATATACGTGGGGGGTAGTAAAGAGGATCATACAAGCAGTCCAAACTCCTACCATCAGGTGGGGTAAGAAAGAAGATCATATTGTATTCATCCCAAATTCATGAGACCAGAGGGAATATTGTAGCCCCAAACCTATTAACAGGACACAAGAGAATTGTGAGAAATTGATCGATTGATCCAGAAGCCCAACATTTAGCATCAAAAGGATGTCTCTGTAAAGTAAACCATTTCACCCAAAATCAACACAGAAGGAACCACCCTAAGCACAGTAACATCCTAAGTATAGCTGAAGGGGAAGAACTGTATTAAAGTGCAAGTACCTCTACTGTGACCCACAATATGAATGGAGTAACAAGAGTATAACCGAGCGAGGGAATAGAGATATATGTAATACATATGTGAGTAATAATATTGCTTGGTTCAGTTTTAAATCCAAAACCCAGCTACTGGGAACTGATAATCATAGGGAGTGAACTGCAATTTTGATGGCTCAAGATAAAGAAAATGGATAACTCACCTACACCAAAAGAACACCACCACCCTACTCCCACCTAAATGTTTCTCAATATATCCTTCAGGATGATGTCTCCATGGTCCACCACCCCAGTGGATTAGAAATGAAATGTGATAAGAACTCCAAAGCTCCATAAGAAGAAAATGGAGGGACAAAGCATAGTGAAAAGCAAGCTACCAATTTATTCAATACAAGACATAGCCTGAATGGGAAGCTATCCCATTCTGCTTTACCTATTCTATAGGTGAGTACAGTCCAAGATGGGAAAACTAATAAACCAAACATATTGTTAGAATAAACCTACAAGCAATCTTGTGGAACACAATATCTCACCAGTGTGCATTAAGTGTCCAATCAATTATAACTGTTAATTCATTGTGACCTTACAGTGTGTCTTTCACTAGTTTAAAACTGATGGATGGAGAAAAAAACCAACATCAGCTAGACATAATCATACCTGAATGCATCAACAGATAGAGCAAGTTGGCAAAAAACTGCGAGACAAAAAAAAAGTTAAATTCTTGAGAATTGATAAAAAATTCAAAAACCTCATGTGGAACAGCACCCTAAAGGAAGCAGAGGCATCAAAAATTTGGAGAATGAAAAGTCACTCATTGGGAAAGAGTGGGATGGGATGGAAAAATCAATCAGTAACAAGGTCAACAGCATTCATAACATACCTGCAGGTGATGTTGGTCAGGCATGTGGGTTCAAAAAGGGAGATCCACAATCTACTATGAAAGTAACAAGAATGAATTTTTCCATAGAACATTGTCTTGAAGCTCTTACTGAATGAACCACATCCCCAACCTCTAGAGATGAACATTAGTGAAAAAATAATTGAGAAGAGGAGAGAAAGCAGTAAGCCTCACATCATGTGGGACATAATCATTTTCAAATCACAAAGATGAAGACAGAATGAAGAAAATGAAGAAGAAAATCCAATGAATGGCTCAGATAACAGAGAACTAAATCAAATGCATTCAAGGCAGAGGGTGAAAGGAAAGATCTGAAAGTGGCAAATGCCCCAACATGGAAGGAAGGAGGAAAAGGTATTTCAGAAAAATCCCTAAATATAAATGAAACACCCAATAAAGAAAGTGGAAGGTGAACATTATCTAAAGGAGAGTAGACAGGGTAATATGAAGGATGAAGGTGAAAAACTATGTAGGGAAGAAAGTAGTTAGGATTAACAGACATCCAAAGGGCATAAAGCAAAGAAGAAAATATACCTGATGGTAAGCTAAGGTATAAAAATTAAAACTTCTGTAGCTTCCAAGTACCCACTCTCAAAAGACAGACACAAAGATCATAAGGAAACAATGCTGGAAGAATAGGAATATACTAGGAAATGTGTCTAAAACAAAAGAGAGGAAACTGAAAACAGTTTGCCATTATAGAAGGAAGGAAAGTAATATCAGAACCAAGTACAGTAAACCCCATCCCCCAGGGGTCCATACAAACAAAATTGAGGGTAAAAAGAATAAATGACAATTTAAATAAATTTTATGGTCAGAAATGTAGTGAAATACACAAGTAATACACATTATGTCTTGAAAAGAATAAAACAGTTAACCTAACCATCATTTAACTCAGAAGAATAACCACAGGTAAACCAAAATTAAAAGACACTTATTAAGCCTAAGCTAACAAGACAAAACTATAGATATACTAAAAATCTCATACACGTTATGCCAAAACAAATACTGTAGGATAGTGTATCCCAAACTTTCTCAGTTCACAATGCCCTTTGTGTTTCAGTAATTTTTTTCATAGTCCCCTAGGCAAAAAGAAAAACCTAACATTTCCATATAAGTAGTTAGGTCCAAACAACACGCAATAAGTATTTATGTCCTAACAACTTAGTAGCCATTTGAAAGAATAATACACATAAATTGAAAGTAAAAACAATATTTTTTATTTAGTTTTTAAACAACCACAATTACTAATAGGATGTGTGCACCTGTTGGGCACTACACAGCATCTCAAACCTTGGAATCAGATTAGATACTGCCACCCTGATTTCCTTTTCCACATTAATTTTCATTGGGTACTTGCTTTTTATCACAGAAATTGCCAAAACCCCAGCTTTAAGAAGAGATATCACATTGCAAATAGAATTAGGGTTCACTGAGCTTTAGCACTCAACAGTAGATATTCAAATTTTACTGACATCCAAAATTTAGTTAGTTCCATGCTACCAAATTTTGTTTTTAAAGTCTTGTCCCAAAACTGCTCAAAAAGATTTTCTTCTGCAGAGGTAAATTCAGATGGGATCTTAGCCTTGAATGGGCCCATGCAAATTTCTCCATATCTTCTGGAAAGTAATTTTCAAACCAGTCACTAAGATGTGTTAGGTGCTCCTTAATACCAGATTTTAGTTCCTGGGTCAAATAAACTTCACTGGATGTAAAAAATTGCTGCAACAAGGGGAAACAGTCTTTGCCACCATCTTCATTCATTTTTCTTTTCCATAGTACTAATTTTTTTCTGAAGGCTGAAACCTTATCTACAAGTTTCAAATTGTACGAGTTGCTTCCATGCAGAGAGGGATATTCAATGCATTCAATTTTTCAGAAATATCAAATAGATATGATAATTTTGACAAAACATCAGTCTCCATAGAGGTTTTTAACATATTCATGTTCTTCTTCGAGATAAGAATAGAGTTCCTGTCATAATTCAAACACACAGAACAGTACATTCCAACACAAGAGCCATTGTGAGCTACAGTAATACAACAAAGATATGTTCTCAGATACCATATCCTCAACACAGAATTTCAAAAATATCTTGACTTCTGTGGCTGACTTTTTATAAAGTTCACCACTTTCAACACATTTTCCAGGAATAGGTTCATTGGAGAACTTGGGTGCTTTGATGCAAGGGCTTCCCTTGGATTATGCAGTAGGTCCCCAGTGCATCAAGAGCTTTGCTTCACATGAGTGCCTGCAATCTTCCATAACAGCTGGACAGAGAGTGACCACCATCAGTACAGACACCAACACACTTAGTCCAGTCAAGTTATTATCACACATAAAAGTGTCAAGGATCTCAAGTCTTGAGCCTTTGCACCTGCAGTGATACTTTTACAAGCGAAGGTGTTTCACAATTTTGTCACCATTTATGAACTATGTGTAGCAAATCAAGTCAGCATCCTTGTTACTATCCATTGCTGTATCTAGTTGTAACTTGAATTCCTCCCCTTTCATTATTTCAGTTAGCTGATCATTAATGTCTTTGGCCAAGTGTTGGGTTCTACAACTGAAAGATTATTGGATAAAGGCACCTTTAAAAACATTCTTCCCACAGATTCACCAACCATAATGTTCACCATATTAAATGCAGCTGGTAAAATCAGTTCTTGTGTAATGGTGCAAGACTTTACATTTCATGTCATTGTATGCCACCTTGTAGGATGGAAGCAAAGCAATGCTGGGTATTTATGCTTGTTTCAAAAATGTACCTTTTTGTTCTTTCAATTCTTTTAACTTTCTGCTAATCACAGGATTTACTAGCTACATTAGGATGACTGGTCTCTAAGTGGCATTTTAGTTTATTTGGGAGTATGCACTCTGGAGCCAAACCTTTTAGACATAAAACACACTGCAGATGCTAAGACACTATTCATGATTAATATCTACCAAAGTAAAACCAAAATCTAGATAAGTATTGTCATACTTCCAATACTTCTGTTTCTTCCCAACTTAAACACTGATCTGTGGTTTGCCATTCTTTTCTTCACTCCCACACTTCTTATTAATATTCAAAAATCTTCCCATTTTTATGCACAAGGACTAAAAATCAACAAAACAATTCATTGAACTTTGCTAGATCTTGCAGACACTTGATCACAACACCTTTCAGTTATTTCGATTACTGATGGATCCAGAGTTGACAGGTATTTATATACAAAATCTAAGAAATGAGAAAGTTCAAGAAGTTACTGACACAGCCAAATGTACAAGTAAACAAAAACACTCAAGAACATCACAGAAAGGAATATATCATGATCTAATGTTAAAACTGTGAACTACCTTGAACTAATAGTTTGCATGGTGTTCAATAATGTCAAAGTCACTGTGTTTTACTCAAAAATTTGAAATATCCCACAGCACCCCCTGTGAGTTCAACACAGTGAGCAAGGACATCACATTGCACAGTTTGGAACCACTTGTGTACAGGCATGCCAATGACATTTATGAAAAAAAGAGGAAAAGGTATATAACCTGGCGCCACAGCGCGGCGCAGCCGCGCCTGACTCGGGGGGTCCGGGGGCATGCCCTCGGGAAATTAAAAAAAATGGATGCTATTTGGTGTGATTTGGTGCAATCTGGAACATAATTTCTTTATGTTTTTTGACATTGTAATGTTGGAAAAGTACACAATATATATCATATAAAATAACAAAAGGAAATTAAAAGACAATCAAACTAATAAAAACTATAACTTTCATTTACAGTTTTTAGCAGATTGATTTATTCTTTTAATTTGCATTCATTTTTTAGAAGATATATCAAAATATCCAAAATTAACAAATAAAATAAAAAGTAAATAAATGAAATTTAAGATTGTTTATTTGCTATTTATTCAGTTTAATTTTTTTCTAAATCAAAATATATTAGTAATATGAGTTAATAAAGCCAAAATAACTCAGTAAATATTTCAAATACAAATCATTTCATTATTATCCTTTTTGTCATCAATAACATCATCATCATCATCAACTACTGGTATGCTGCCAATTAAATGTTTTACAGTCATTGCCAATAACTACTTCTCTGCTGCATATATTCCATACAATTTTCAAATCACATAAAATTACTCTTTTGACTAATCATGACTACCTACAGTTCAAATTGTTCATCTATGCAATCTTGTCATTATACTACTGGTACCTTAATGTCAGTGAATTTTCCATTCTTTCACAAATTGACAATACAAACTAAAACAGCATATGAAGGAAAGCTATGACATTGCTTAAAAATTCAACTACTGATATTGTTCAATATTAAACTACTGATATCAGTGATATGCCTCAGAAATTAAATTTTGTACAGTCACTGACATCAACAACTACTGCTCTGCTGCATGTATTCCATTGAAATTTCAAATTACTTAAAATTACTCTACATGACTACCTACAGTAAAACTTGTTCATCTATACAATCTTGTCAGTAAATTACTGGTACCTCAATATCAGTATATTTTTCATTCTTTCACAATACAAACTGAAACAGCAAATCAAGGAAAGCTTTGACATTGCTTCAAAATAAAATTAATGATATGCTTTAAAATAAATCACTGGCACTGTATGCTGCAGATAATAATAAAATGTTTTTCAGTCACTGATATCAACTTCTGCTCTGCTGCATAAATTACAGTCAAATTTCAAATCACTTAATTTCCTTTAATCAATCTTGGCTACTTTCCTCTTTTTCGAGACAAGGGTTTCTAGTGCTCTCTTCCGAGCTTTTTTTCTCTCCTTCTCTGAATGGGCAGCTCTCTGTGCCTCTGCGGCTTTCTGGACTTTTTCTTTAGCCAAGGTGGCTGGGCCAGATTTCACAGAACCATAGGCCTCAAGCCTTTCTGCCCTTTTCTTCTGATTCTCCCTCAGCTTTGAGGTATACTTCGAAGCTGCTGATCTAATGTCCTTACACATTCTCTTGTCTACAGGATCAAAATGAACATTTTTCCTTTTAAACATTTCAATCGCTGTTGTTTCTTTGGTGCGTAGAGAATATTTTATCGTCTGGTATGCACACGATACCAGACCACGAGACCTGCAACAAGACGAAACAAGACTGCCTCCAAGATGGCGGTCAGATTTTTTTTTCTGCAATAAACATTGAAAAAATACGATTTCTCCTCAAAAACCACCTACCTGGCCCCCAAATCACTCATATTTTCTCCTCGAATTTACACGAATCTCGTGGGTGATCGTTGGCCTGTTTGAAAACCTCAGAAATCCGCATTTCAGCAGAAAAATGGCATGCATGTGTGTAGGATAAAAGACATCAGTAAGCTCAACAATAAAAAACCAAAAACAACCACACAGTAATTTTTAACAATATTGGGAGAAGCTAGTGCAGTACCAAAATCAAGGGTTCCCCTCAAACCAAGTTAATATGAAGTAGTATAAAAAATAAATAATAATGAAAATGATATAAATGTTCATTTATAAAATGACATGTGTATATTAACAATGACCTATGTATAGGAGGTTGGTTGGTTAGTTGGTTGATTTAGTGTTAAGATAAAACAAAAAAGGTTAAAAATAAATAAACAGCATAAAACCAATGTTTACATCTTGTCTACAATGTCAAGAGAAAAATTACAGTAATAAAAGTTTAAAGGACTTTCTATAGCATGACTGTAATAATCATAACTCACTAGGAAGACTCACAGGTAAGTACAAAAACCACCATCAGTCACCTGAAGTTGGCTTTTCCAGTCCTGATTTTGAGTTACTTAATGTTACTGTCAGTTTCTAATTTCAAATTGAATTAGATGAACTGTGATTTTTAAAAGGGAGCCACATCAAAAAGGTGTAAAGTATATATTAAAAAACTTAAATGGCATTAAAAAGATTAATGGCCTTTAAAAAACTAAAAACACTGACAAGATGGATAGTGTCACCATCACCAATAACACTGTCTAAAGTTATGGACAAACCTTTGGACAAAACATGCTTAAAATGGTGCTGTCATTGTGAATCATAACGATAACAAGAAAGTAAAATGTGACTTATTGTAATCCGAGTGTTACACAAACTACACACTGGTGCATCAGTTCCAGATAAAAGAAAATGATGAGTTAACAAACTGTGACCAAAGTGTAGTCTAATTTAAACAACTTCCTCTTTCCGATCCCTACGAAAAAAAAGACTGCCAAAGTCAATATAGGGTTTATTTGGAAAAGCATGTTTTCATAACGATAACAAGAAAATAAATGTGACTTATTGTGATATAGTGTTACACAAAACACTGGTGCATCAGTTCCAGATAAAAGAAAATGATGAGTTAACAAACTGTGACCAAAGTGTAGTCTAATTTAAACAACTTCCTCTTTCCGATCCTTACGAAAAAAAAGACTGCCAAAGTCCAATATAGGGTTTTATTTGGAAAAGCATGTTTTCATAACGATAACAAGAAAATAAAATGTGACTTATTGTGATCCGAGTGTTACACAAACTACACACTGGTGCATCAGTTCCAGATAAAAGAAAATGATGAGTTCAAAAAACTGTGACCAATGCGTAGTCTAGTTAGAACAACTTCCTCTTTCCAATCCTCACGGAAAAAAGACGGCCAAAGTCCAATATAGGGTTTTATTTGGAAAAGCTTGTTTTCGTGTTGTTCACTCCAAATTGACTGCCAGCTGGCACAGAGCCGAGCCTTGAATACAGGACCATAGTCCATGTATGGGACAGGCACAGCAGTGATAGTGCTAGAGCAGACAGACTTAGCTGCAGTGTCGGCGAGCTCGTTCCCATGAATACCAACGTGGCCCGGTATCCAGAAAAACTGGATAGAAAATGTTAAAGAGAAATGCGGTAATTGGTTTTTAATATTTGTGAGAACAGGGTTGACCAAACGTGAAGTGATTCCAGGGCCAGTAGAGAGCTAAGCGAGTCAGTATAAATAGTGCAATTTGAGAACTGCTTAACTCCTACGTGATCTAGGGCAAAAGAAATG
This sequence comes from Tachypleus tridentatus, assembly GCF_004210375.1. Lineage (NCBI taxonomy): Eukaryota > Metazoa > Arthropoda > Merostomata > Xiphosura > Limulidae > Tachypleus > Tachypleus tridentatus. The sequence goes on from NC_134830.1 coordinate 83,987,525, forward strand.
GTGTACAGTTCAACAGTGAACACAAAAGCTGTAGAGGGGATTCTCCATGCAACCACTGAACCACAACAAACCATGGCAAAGCCCAAAGAGTCACCTGATTTCAAACCATCCATAAAAATAGAAATGGAAAGATGGTTTGAAAGATGTTCAGCAAACAACAGACAGTATTTCCAATCAGAAGAGTCTGCTTTTCTCAAATGAATTCAAGATAGGTCACATATGGGAACTGTAAGAAGTCATGGTGGGATGGGCTGACCAGTGGATACAACAATGTTATCCAAGGACAGACATAACTCATCCAATTGCACCTGGTGCAAAGGCCAAAAGGAGCAATGGCAGATCATCTGTTCTGCAAAAGTATGACTCATCAAGGACAACATTTGGGATGCTTTCATAAGGAACGAAGTTTCGAAGCATACAGTAAAGACAGTTGCAAATGGCAGAGGTGCAAAGAAGGTTCATGAGACTCTGTGTATAGGCTCTGAACTTGGGAAGTGCAAAAAGCCCTGGTTCAGCGATGAGAGTTCCTGATGATGAATGGGGTCCAGCATCTTTAAGGCCAAGGTCCTGGCAGAGCCAAAAACCAGTGATCAGTAGTCTAATTTCGATCGGTTAAGAGCACCATATGTCTTTAGCATAGAACATCAAGCCACTGCCCAAGTGGTGAAAGAGAGAACATGGAGGATGTTCAGTGCTCTTGTACATTTGACCCATAACTGCTTCATGTCTGGTATAAAGGTCAGCTTATTGTAAAAAAAACTTTGTCTCAGGGACCACAGAAAGCACAACTTCACCAACATGGAGTTCAGAATCAGGGTGAATACCCCATTGGCAGCAAAAGTGCATGCTAACGGTTTTAGAGAGAGAGAAGGTAATGCCGTTTGCTGTGGTCCATTTCAGTGAACAATTGAAGGCATTCTGTAGCTGCTGCTCAATAAACCTCATGTTCAACGACTGACATGAGATGTGAAAGTTGTTGACATAGAGCCTATTTGCAACAGAAAGAGGGAGTTGTTCAGTGATGGCATTAATTTTTATACTGAAAAGTGTGACACTCAGAACACAGCCCTGAGGAACTCAAAGTTCCTGTAGAAAAGAACGGGGAAGTGTCGAATCCACACAAACTCGGAATCTCCTGTCCGTTAAAATTTTTTTTATAAAAATGGGCAAATGGCCACATAACCCATATAGATGGAAGTCTCGCAAAATGCCATACCTCCAAGTTGTATCATAAGCCTTCTCTATGTCCAAGAATATTGATACAAGATGTTATAGAAAGGCTTCTCTGACTGACGTTTAAATTCAAATCAGGTAGTCTATGGTAGAGCACTGTTGTCGGAACTCACATTGAGTGGGCGAGAGGAGGTTGTTTGATTCGATGAACCAAACAAGACAACCATTAATCATCCTCTCTAAGGTCTTACAGAGTCTGCTCATCAAAGCAATTGGACGATAGTTTGAAGGAATCTTGGGATCCTTCCCAGGCATGGAGAAAGGCAGGACAACAGCCTGGCACCAGGCATCAGGAAAAAATATTCTCCTGCCAGATCTGGTTAAAATCAACCAAAAAGTTGGCAAGAGAAGCAGAAGATAGATGGTGCAGCATCTCATAGTATATATCATCAAGTCCAACTGATGTGTGCCAGACCGATGAAGGACCAGTTTGAGTTGCACCAGTGTAATGGGACAATTATAGTTATAGAGACAATCAGCTTGAAAGGAAAGAAGTGATTGCTCTGCCCAAGTCTTGATGGCTAAGAAGGTGGAAAAAGAGGCAGAAGTGCTAGATACCTGGCAAAAGCTTTCACCTAGAGTATTGGTAATACTCTGAGTATCAGTTACTTCCTGGCTATCAGAGAGCTAGTTCGAGAGGGGACAGAGTGATATTGCCCACTGACCTTTTGAATCTTATCCCAAATTATTTTGGAATTGGTGGCAAAGGATGTGCTGGTTGTGAACTTAATCCAAGATGGAAAGTGATGCAGTTCAAGAGTGTGGAATATCTACAGAAAGTATCCAAGGCTTGTTTTTGAGTCTTCTGTGTCATGTGGCAGGCAGAATTTCACTATGGACAAGGATACTGTGGAAAATGTGTCAAGGTTTTAGGTATACATTGAGCAGCTGCCTATATAATACAGTAAGTTACCTCTGCCATGCAGTTGTCTACTGATGGATTGCAGACAATGGCAGGAACAAGTTTTGCAAAAGCAGTAAAAGAGGGCCAGTTTGCCTGATCCAGCTTCTACCAGGGCACTCAGGTTGAGTGGCATTAACCACAGCCAGTCTCTCTCAAGTTTATAGGAAAATGATCAATGCCTCATAGATTATTGTCAACCCTCCATGAAAAATTGAGAAATAATGAAGGGAAGAAAATTGAGAGATCAATAGCAGTAAAGGACTAACTAGGCACATGGAAATAAGTAGAAGAACTGGTATTGAAAAGGAAAAGGTTGTGATCAGAGAGCATACACTCAACAGAGCAACCCCTCCCATCAATACCAGAACTTCTCAGAGGGAATGATGTCCACTGAAGTCTCCCAGGATGAAAAAGGGAGACAGCAACTGTTCAATGAGAGCATCAAGGTCTTATTGATCATTTGTCTCTCCAGGTAACAGATAGAGAGAACAAACAGTGATGGTATGACCCAAGAAAATGTGGATGGATACAGCCTCCAAGGGTGTGTCGAGTGGCAAAGACAAGGTGGGCACTTGCTAATCAACCAATAATGCCACCCCTCCATGCACTCATCCATCACACAGCCTGTCATTTCTGTATAAAGAAAACCACTGAAAGGTGACTGTATTGGCAGGTTTCAGAAATGTTTCCTGTAAGGAAACACATATAGGATGGTAGGAAGCAATCAGTGCTTTGATGTCATTCAGATTAGAGCGTAAACCTCAACAGTTCCATTGTATCAAGGTGGCAGTTTTTATTTATGTGTAAAACCTGTTTATGACCACGTCTTATTTTCTTATTGTCCTTATTTCAGGGAGGTCTATCAACCTGTATGGATCCTTCCCTGAGTCGATTGGGCAAGTCTTTGCTATTGGAAGGGGATTCCAGTGACTGAGGATGCAAATGCAAAATTGTTTTGCATCTTGGGATGAGAAAGGAAGATGGATCTGAGTAATTACCTGTACCTGGAACCAAAGGATGTGAATCTTGGGGTTTGATGGAATGTATATAAGAGACAGATGGGTGTTGAAGTTGATTCATCAACTTTTCTAATCATGGAGGTCAAAGGATTTTTCATTTGTTTTGAGAACGATTCTTTTGGAGGCACAGAGAGATCTCACTGCACTCTCACTGTAGTTGCAGAATGAAGTGCAGCAGCATATGTCTGAAATGAAGTGGTGGACAGCAACTTTCAAGCCTCAGGATAAGCAATGCTATCAATCGTTTTCAAATGCTGCACCTCTTTTTCTTCCAACCATTCAGAGCAAAAACAAAAGTAGGACGGGTGAGAGCCATTGCAACTGACATAATGAGGGCCAATTTCACACTCATAGGCATCATCTTAATCACAGGTGCAAAAGATTCTTCACGTTTTGAAAACAACTCTGTCAAAGACACAAAGAGATCTGACTACACTCCCACAGTAGCAGTGGAACAGCATGCAGCAGCATATCTCTGAGAGGTGTGGTGGACAGTAACTTTTGAACCTTGGGGCAAGAAACATGAACAGTTTTCAAATGCTGTACCTCTTTTTCTTCCATCCACCTAGGGCAAGACAGAAAGTAAGAGGGATGAGAGCCACTACATTTAACACCAGGGTCCATTGCACACTGATAGGCATCATAGTCCTTGCCATTGCAATGAACATCAAGGAACCATTCATCACCTGATGTCTTCAAGTGACCAAACCGCTGACAGCAGAAGTATCTGAAATGGTTCAGAATATATGGCTGTACCTCACAAATTAGATAACCAGGTCTTGATGGTAGCAGTTAGATGTGGTAATGTAAGCATCAAAACAAGAACACTGGTCAGCATCGTAATTCCATCTTTGTGAGTGGAGATACGCCTCACTGCAGAAACTCCTTGGGTGGAGAAACCAGTGCGAATATCTGATTTGGGGATGTTCTTCAAATCCCTCTCAACAATAACTCTTCATGATGAATTCAAAGTAGCATGAGATGTAACCCCCAACAGGTATATTCACAATTGCCTTTAAATTCAACGGGAGTTCACTGTGTTGAGATGTGAATGTTTCCACCAATATGTCACCAGAGCAATGTTTCTTTACTGTCTTTGGAGAGTTAGCAAGTCCACAGTCCCTTCTGAATGAAAAAGTGAGACATTTGCCCTAAAAGTTTTTCTGAAAGAGAATGTAGTATAAGAAAACAAGGTACAAGTGTTACAGATGTTGAAGATTGCTGCTCAGAATCTTCAAGACATGGTCATTTACCTATTGACTGTTTTTTTAACCTTTAAGTTTTTATTTGGAGGATCAAAAAGATAAAAATAATGTTTTGGAGCCCAATGAGGGAACACACAACAATGCCAAACAAGGACACTGCAGCAATGCCAGTGTTTTGTGAGCACTATACCCAAACACCAGCATCAGATACAATGCCCACAACACCTGTTGAGAACATCCAACACTGATACTTGGTTGACCTTAGTCTAAGTGGACCAGCCAATTGACCCAAGGCCACCAGTCTACAGGAATTCATGGCCAAAGTTGTGTGTTAGGGTTGGGCCCCTCAATCACCAGGATCCTCTCCTCCCCTTCACGGGTCACAACACCCAGCAAACACATGGGTGGATGTTTAGATCCCTGAGGAGGTAAACTGAAAGAACAGAACCCTCCCTGGGAAGTCCCCTCACTTTGTACAGGAATTCACACCGAAGGATCGAGGTATCAGACACCCAATTTACCTCTGTCCTGAAAATAATAATCAGAGAATTATACCATAAAATGGCTTGTCAGTAAAAGAAAAAATCAATCTTATTTTTACAATTATCAGCTATTACAATAAAATTCAAAGCATATCTAAACAGTCGCAATACAGGAAAAACCATCAGTGACTATTTGTGAAGATAACATATGAATCAAGTGCTTATATACAGTACCAGTATAGAGGGGACAACTGATGTATGTGAAAAGTACCATGAGATAAAAAATGCCAAGGGCAACTGAGTGCAGTACAAAAGACTGGAACAAGCAAAAATGAACCAAACCAATATATTTAGTTGGGCAAAGGAAGGAACTTTATAGGCTGAGTAATAATTGCAAAGGAATGTTTTGGAATTAAAATCTCCCATAATTATAATTTGAATGTCAGTTGAATTCCTTATCTCCATGTGAAGTCTCTCATTGATTTAGTCAATTTCATTTGGTGGTCTGTAACAAATATTAGCTAGAAGCCTTCTAATCCTTTACAACTAAATGCAACCTTATTTCTTCTTGGTTTGATGTCAACTTAAACCAGCTGTCACTTGTAGTTTATATATAAAGTCACTCCTCTCTTTCTGGTACTACATCCCTATTAAATAACCAAGAACCCAGTTCTTCATAGAAATTCCTTTCAACATAAATGTCTACATTTAGTCAGGTTTCATTTAATACTACTACATTAAAATTCTCCTTTCCAACCTGAAAGTCATCCATTTTATTTGTTATACTTCTAGTACATGAGATTTAGCCTACCATTAAAACTACTTTTGTACCTTTTTCCCACATTTTTTCTTCAGTATTCTAACTCTCTCCACTGTAATCCTTATAGCCTATTATAAATTCATTCTAAAAGCTCTTCTCTGCCCCTTTTCCATTAAGTCAATATTTCTCAAACAAGGAGACCAAAACTGTACACATTATTCCAAGGTAGCCCTAACTAGTAATTAATGCAGTTAATTACCTCTTTTGATTTATAATTAACAAGCCTATAGATTTATCATAAAATTCTACTAAGTTTACTACTACTGCTAGTAACAGAGCACTGCTGATCTTTCACTGTACCAAAATCCTCTTACTCTGTCAATCTACTGAGTGAAATGTGTTATCCAAACTATAACACAAATAATTCCTTACAATTATTATAATTAAAGGAAATTTGCCAAATATTTGTCAAACTAACCAACTGATCTAAGTCATTCTGTAAAATACCCATATACTTAATGTCAATAGTAAACAGTTTACTAATTACATGCCTATCAATATCATTAAAGTAAATAAGAACAAGTAATTGTGAAGCATTAAACCTCCAAAGCACTCAATAAATGAGAAGAGTCCAGTTTTCTAGTAGGTTATCCTTAAAATGTAAGTACACATGATAATTAATAAACAATAAAATAGTGATAATTACATTAATATTTTTTTATTTGAAAAGTTTTCAATTCTGTCTCAGGGACAACATCATACTAACTCCACAAATTTAAAATATTCAGTCCATGTGACAATTGCCCTGAAAGAGGGTCAAACCTTTGTCAAATAAAGGTCCAATCTGGCTGAATTATATTAGTAACACCTTTTGCTTTTCCAATTCAAACCCTCCATTCCAATTAATCTTTCAGTTTCACCAATAACTACTGAAGATACCTTTTTTGGCCAAGCTTTTGTATGGTACAGTATAAAAAATTTTTGAAAATTTACACGTCCACAAAAACAAAAAGTTAAAAGATTACTAAAGCAAAACTTCCTTTGATGTATCTCTGCTGGATTTCTTTCACATTTTACCAACTAATTTTGTGAAGTTCCTTTTACATGACTGACTAGAAGTTTTTAAATTTTCTAGCCTATATATTTCAGGTCAATTTTTTTCATTTCCACCTTTGAAAACAGAATATTAGCAACAGTACAATCCTTAGGAGCATGCCCACCATCTACTGACTTATTCAAAAATGAACAAGAGGTGCTCACATATCTGATCTTTAACCTTCTTTAAAACTCTGGAAAGAAAACGGTCCTTTTATGAAAACTTATCTACTTTTAATATCTTAATCTTTCTATTTATTATCAAGAGATTAAATTTAAAGCCTACATGACTAAGATCAATTTCATTCTTTCCTACAGAATGCTTAAGATTAGGAACGTTGCTAATATCTTTTGTAGAATATATTTCAAAGCTCAACCCCCTTATTTTCATCCGTATCCTTTACAGGTTCAATCCTTAGTTCAACACTCTATTCACATTTGATACACATAAAATAAAAACAGTCATTAACGAAACAGAAAGTTGATTCTATTAAGCATTTTTTATCTTTTTTGTTTAACCTGATCCCTAACTTCCCTCAGCCTTTTCAAATGATTCTCGAAATTTAAAATTCTTTAATTTGTGCCAGTTATCCCTGATTTTCTCTTTTATACATTTCATAAACTAGCAGTCTTCATCTTTTCTGATATCATTTTCTTTGAAGCATGTCATACTGAATTAAAATTTAAATAAATTTTCGAAACCTGCTCAAGGTTTAAATTTACGTATTAATCGTAACACTTTAACCTTTCAAATTTTAACTTTTACGTAAGTATAACAAAACAATGAATATGACGGGATTAAGTTATTTAACTTGTTCATTTTTTATACGAATATGATAAAATCTCAACATCAATTATAATCACAAATTTATAAGCAATGTAATCCTACCATACAGATCTACACATCCCGACATCTTTGTGGAAAATGCCACATAAAATGAACAAATTGTAAATCCGCAACAGCAACAAACATCCGCAGAGTAAGTGAATAACGAGTTTACATAAAGTACATTTAATCATTAAATCATAAGGCGTTAATTTAATTTTATTAATTTAATAAATTATAATTATTCTATACCACTATTAAAAATGAGAAAGGTACATACCTCATTACTATTAATTCTTAATACAATAATTATAAACGCATGTACGTCAGAGGAGGGTTGAGGGGATTTAGTCGACTCCTTTTGTTTGTACTTGTGTGTTTGTAATTGAACGCAAAGCTAGATAATGGGCTGTCTTTGCTCTGCCCACCATGTGTATCGAAACCCGGATTTTAGCGTTGTAAGTTAGCATACATGCCACTGTGCCACTGGAGGGGCATTTGTTTGTGATTTTAAAATATTATGTTTATATTGTTATAGCTCGGTTACTTACAGTTTTTAAAACTTTGGATGTTTGTGGATTTTACGTGAACAGCCATGTAAATGCTTACAGTTTTAATATCGGAATGCTTATTTTTTACAAATATTCTAGGGGGGATTCTCCCTGCCCCTTCTCCCTGCCCCTCTTAGGAGTAGCATGTTTTGCATACTGTTTGTACTTTACACAATATGTATTGGCTTTTATTATCACAAATTATAATCCTTATCCAAACGTTTTACGCACAAGCCTACTAGTCATTATTAAGGAATTATATGTATTTCTTGGTAGTTTTTAAACACCAAGTTACACAATCAGTTATTTGTACTGTGTCCACCATAGTTAAAGAAATCATACTGTTAGCATTATACGCCCAAAAACATAACCCTGCGCTACCCGGGAAGTGGAGTACATGTATGACAAGAATTAGGCCTATATCTCACAAACTTATAAAATCCTAAACCAGAACTTTTTCGAAAGATTGACAAACCTTTCTTTATCAGCGTCAAGAACAGAAAAGAAAGTCAATCTTTCAAAAGCGCTTGAGTTATAGGGTTTGCTTTTGTGTTAAATGTATTTACTTTTTAATCTTCATGTCTTCCTAACAAAATGGATACTCCTGTATACCATTATTTTGGTGTGTTTGTTCTTTCCTTTAATGCTTTTGCACATATTTATGAGATCAACAATATAATATGATGTGAGAAAAGGCGACTACAGGGAAGTTTAAACACACCAGTATAAAACAGTTTAAATTTTAAGAAGGTAGTTCCTCTGGAGGGCTGGATATCACCTGTTGGTCAGCCGTAGAAATGATATAATATAACTTTCAATCCCATTATTCATTGATAAAGAACAGCTCATAAACTATAGAATCGGTAGACTCTACATGTAGTAATGTCCAAGGTACTCAATAAGCGTAGTACAAATATGCATGCTGAAAAATCAGTAATGATTTGATTTTCGCGCAAAGCTATCTGCGCTAGCCGTCCCTAATTTAGCAGTGGAAAACTAGAGGGAAGGCAACTAGTCATCACCACCCACTGCCAACTCTTGAGCTACTCTTTTACCAACGAATAGTGGGATTGACCGTCACATTATAACGCCCCCACGGCTGGGAGGGCGAGCATCTTTGGCGCGACGGGAATGCGAACCCGCGACCCTCAGATTACGAGTCGCACGCCTTAACACGCTTGGCCATGCCAGGCCCCTTGGTAGCTATCTCAGTTAAGTCTGGGCCCGGCATGGCCTGGTGGTTAAGGCACTCAACTCGTAATCCGAGGGTCGAGGATCGAATTCCCATAACATCAAATACCTTCCTGTAGTCTTACACTACTAAATTAAGGACTGCTAGCGCAGATAGCTGGCATGTAGCTTTGTGCGAAATTTAAAACAAACTAAACCAATTAAGTCTGGTGGAGTCGCGTCCAGCGTGTTTGCTTCATTTATATTTCTCCTCGTGGCCTGGCATGGCCAGGTGGGTAGGGTTCTCGACTCGTAATCAAAATATTGCGGGCTCGATTCCAGTTACCAAACAGCTTACCATTTTAGTCATAGGAATGTTATGATGTGATAATCAATCCCACTATTCATTGGTGAAAGAGCAACCCAAGTGTTGGCGATGGTTGGTGATGACTAGCTGCTAAACTAGGGACAGCTAGCGTGGATAGCCCTCGCATTGTTTTGCGCAAAATCACAAAAATAAAAAAGACAAACATTTCTCCTCGTTACGTAATTAATCAGATCTCCTTCATAATCTGACTTTAACTTGTCTTGTGTCATTAATTTAATAGGGTATTTATATACCCTACAATATCTGTTACCTAGCTCCTGTAATTTGTGTCCAGATACCCTAACTAATTCCACCTTCTGCTGGTTAAATTATGAATTTGTGTTAATATTATATTTAGTATTTCTCGCTTGTGTTAGCCTAGATGTTAGATACTGAAAGTCTGTGACTTCTCTGAAATCGTCATATGCTCTGATAAAACATTTTGCATCACCTGCTATCCTTAGTTTAAGTAGATCGGCCATCTTGATATTATAACAGTCTCGTGAATTGCATGGTTTAAACTCTCAACGTCTTCATCAAATTTTCATAGAAAAACAACATAGAACTCGTTAAATGTGGTCCCCCGCTGGTACAGCAGCAAGTCTATGAATTTAAAATGCTAAAATCAGAAATCTCATTCCCCTCAGTGGACTCGGCAGATAGCCAGATGTGGCTTTGCTATAAGAAAACACACACACTCCTGAAATGTGTTAACCTGCATGGCCCTACTGGCACGAGTTTTTCTATGGTAATCTCGAAATACACTACATGGCCATAAGTTTGTGGGCATCTGACCATCACACCCCGTATGTGCTTGTTGAACATCTCATTCCAAAACCATGGGCATTAATATGGAGTTGGTACCTACTTTTCCTGCTATAGCAGTCTACACTCTTCTGGAAAGACTTTTCACTAGATTTTGGAGCATGGCTAGAAAGATTCACTTCTATTCAGCCACAAGAGTGAAGTTGGGCGAGAAGGCCTGGCTTTCAGTTGGCGTTATAATTCATCTCAAAGATGTTCGATGGGGTTGAGGTCAAGGCTCTGTGCAGGCCACTCAAGTTCTTCCATATCAACCTCTGCAAACCATACCTTTATAGATCTCACTTTGTGCATGGGGCATTGTCATGCTGAAACAAAAAAGGGTCTTCCCCAAACTGTTACCACAAAGTTGGAAGCACGCAATTCTCTAGAATGTCATTATATGCTGTAGCATTAAGAGTTCCCTTCACTGGAACTAAAGAGCCTAGTCCAAACCATGAAAAATAGCCCCAGACCATTATTCCTCCTCCACAAAACTTTACAGTTGGTACTATACATTCAGGCAGGTAAAGTTCTCCTGGTATCCACCAAACCCAGATTCATTCATCAAACTGCCAAATAGTGAAGTGTGATTCATCACTCCAGAGAATGCGTTTCCACTGCTCCAGAGTCCAATGGCAGTGTGCCACTCCAGCCAACACTTGACATTGTGCATGGTGATCTTAGGCTTGTGTTCGGTTGCTTAGCCATGGAAACCCATTTCATGAAGCTTCTGGTGAACAATTCTTCTGCTGACGTTGCTTCTAGAGGCAGTATGGAACTCGGTAGTGTGTGTTGCGACTGTCGACAGACAATTTATATGCACTATGCTCTTCAACACTTAGTGGTCCCGTTCTGTGAGCTTGTGTGGCCTACTGCTTCATGGTTGAGCTGTTGTTACTCGTGGACGTTTCCACTTCACAATAACAGCACCTACAGGTGATCATGGCAGCTCTAGCAGGGCAGAAATTTGACAAACTGACTTGTTGGAAAGGTGGCATCCTCTGGCAATGCCACATTGAAAGTCACTGAGTTCTTTAGTATGACCCATTCCACTGCCAATGTTTTTTTATGGAGATTGCATGGCTGTATATTTAAATTTATGCATTTCTTAGCAATGGGTGTGGCTGAAATAACCAAACCCACTAATTAGAAGGGGCGTTCACATACTTCTAGCCATGTAGTGTATGCGCCTGCCTGTCTATTAGTTCTAAGTCATGCTCCCTCTTTCATTTTAATTTCTTCAATAGTAGTAACTATATTTACTTCATTTAATACTACTTATCTCTATGCATACTAATTTGGTTAACTTATTTTATAGTTTAATCCTGTTTATTTTACTTATTCTATACAACCTGTTGTTGGTTTCCCCAAATCCTGAGGCATTGTGCTGGTTTATAACACTATGTAACTAAATTTTTACTTTTTCTCATTCCTGGGCAGAAAGTGTTATTTCCCAATTGCTTATGCTTAAAGTAAATGGGAAAAATATATTTTTCTCTTCAATCTTTGCTTTTGTGACCTGAGTAATGAAATTTTCAAATTTACCCATTTTCCAGAACATTCCAGGTAGATTCAGTGCTGAATAGCTGATAGAAAATTTTCTCAAACTTACAAGAACTTTCTAGAATATTGTAGAACTTACAAGAATTTTGTAGAATGTGTTTGGACTTACGAGAATATTCAAGAACCTTTTAAGATTTTCTAGAACTTTCCATAGTAATATATGTACCTGGGCTCACCACTCACTACTTCAGTTTAGTTCTAGCTGCTAAGTGAACACATAGACCTATCTGATTTTATCAGAGATGGCATCAAGAAGCTGCAAGCATTTTCCAGATGCATTTTACTATGCATGTGGCCAATTTATGATAACGAACTGAGTTCTCTATCGAGAGGTACAATGTCAAGTGTAAACCACTATTGGACCTCCAAAAGGTGTTGTTCTCAACATTGCACATAAAATTGGGTATTATGAAACAATTTGTCACAGCTCTTGATAAGGGGTCTGCAGCCGTCAAGTACCTTCGAGACTTCTTCCTTAAGCTGTCTGAGGCACAGGTCAAAGTTGGTATCTTCGTTGGACCACAAATAAAGACGATCCTGGAGTGCACAGAATTCCCCAAGAAGCTCAGTAGAAAGGGGACAAAAGCTTGGGGCAGCTTTGTCGCAGTGGTTTGGGGCTTCTTGGGTAATCACAAGGCCGAAAATTATTTGGAACTGGTTGAGGCTCTGGTGAGGAACTGTGGCAAAATGGGATGCAGGATGTCCTTGAAAGGCCATATCCTTAACACACATCTTGATAAATTGAAGGAGAGCATGGGACCATAGTCAGAGGAGTAAGGCGAGTATTTTATCAAGATATACTGGACTTATACAGGTGTTACATAGTGTAATGTAACAAAATTTTGTGCTTTTAGACAGTATTCTTGAAACAAGAATTACTATAATTGTAACCAACCAACAAACTTACAGTTTTATATTCGTTTTCTACCTTAGTTAGAATTCATATTGATCCTGCCCTCAGAAGAGAATAGTGTAATTCAAATAATTATTATGATATCATTTGACACTTATATTACAACTAAATGATCCAGGTAATCAACAATTGTTGACAGTTTTCAAAATCCAACAAGTTTGAATTTGACCTAATTTCTCCCCAACCCTCCACCTCCAAAAAGGGGAAAAAATACTATGGAATATGGTCAAATGTTGACGATAAGCTGTAGGCAACGCTTATAACATTACATAATACAATGAAATTATAATCCTAATAGTTAAAATACTTTTGTTTATTTTTATGACACTTTTAATTCCGCAAATAAATTAAAATATAGCAAACCTCTTATCCAACTACAGATTCCAAAATATTCAGGATTTTGATAGCTGTATTGTTTTTTAATTTGGCGCAAAGCTACACGAGAGCTTTCTGCTCCAACTGTCCATAATTTAGCAGTAAAAGTTTAGAGTGAAGGTAAGCTAGTCACTTCCACCCAACACCAGTTCTTGGACAACTCTTTTATTGTATAGTGAGACTGATCAACACATTATAATACCTCTATGGCTGAAAGGGCGAGCGTATTTGGTGAGACGAGGATTTGAATCAGCAAACCTCAGATTACGAGTCAAGTGCCCTTACCACCTTACCATTCTGTGTCTATGAACTTTGAATGCTGAGGCATCACGGGATATTTTAAGTGCCTCAGGTAATTGTATGTAATAAAGAGAAGTGAGATACAGTGAAGTGTAGGCATGGAAGTATAAAAAATGATTACATTAGAACGATGATTCAAGAGGATAAACATGTTGAGAAACTTTCCACTGTATGTTTACTCTATGACGAGCTGACGCTATCAAGGTCAGTAAAAGGGTTATGCAATCTGTGAATACTGCATTAATGAAGCAGTACCGGGAAGAATTTATGACAGCTTAAAGATACCACAGTATAAGCTAAGCTGCAGATGATTGATAACACTGGGGAACACTCATTTTGTTGCATTTAAAAAAGACCTTTCTATAGTCAATTTGAGTGTGTTGATTTCAAATCTGAAGTCGGTTTTTGTCTGCACGCTACAGATTTTATGCAATTTGACATTTTTATTTATTTTTTAATTTTTCGTTATTGTAGGAAATTATAGGAATAGCTTATCAATTTGTTTGTGTATTTTATTTAGGTAGGAATTTGCGTTTGTAACTTTTGCGTTTGTACACTTCATCTGGACAATCTCGTTTAATGCTCCAGCAGTAGTTAGCCATCATACTTTTGTCCCAGCGCCCTTGGTAGCGTTCTTCCATGACCTTTAGGTCTTGGTGGAATCGTTCTCCTTGTTCGTCACTCACAGCCCCCAGGTTGTCAGGGAACTTATCAAGGTGGCTGTTCAAAAAATGAAGCTTGATGCTCATGTTGCACCCGAGATCACGAAAAGCGAGGAGCATTCTGTTCACAAGTTCACTGTAGTTCTCCGCCTTATTGTTTCCAAGGAAGTTCTGAACGACTGCCACAAAGGATAACCATGCTGCCTTTTCTAAAGCGGTCATCTTAGCAACAAACTGATCATCACGAATTAGGGTTCGAATCTGTGGGCCATCAAACACGCCTGCTTTGATCTTCTCAAATGATAACCCTGGTAAAGCTGTGATGATGTGTTGGAAACATTCACCTTCGGTTTCCAGTGCCTTGACAAATTGCTTCATCAAACCTAATTTGATGTGAAGAGGAGGAAAGATGATCTTATCTCTGCTTACAATAGGGTCTTGTATGATATTTGGCATGCCTGCTTCAAGGGTGTCACGAATAGGCCAGTCCTTCTGGACCCAATGTCTGTCTCGTGCTCGGCTGTCCCACATACAGAGGAAACATGGAAACTTGGTGAAACCTTTCTGTTGTCCAAGAAGAAAGTTGACCATCTTTAAGTCTACACAAATGATCCAATTGTGCTCATGATATTTTAAGAAGTCCATGACCATTCTCATATCATCATAGTCTTCCCGCAAATGCACTGAGTGACCGACAGGTACTGCTCCATAAACATTCCCATTATGTAAAAGAACACACTTTAGACTGCGTTTTGAACTGTCTACAAAGAGTCTCCATTCAGCAGGACTATAGTAAGTTACACCCAGTTCTTTGAGAAGCCCTTGGATGTCATGGCAGTAAACAAACTGTTTGTCTTCTGAAAAGAAGGTCACTAAAAGCTGGTCACGCTTTCTGAAATATGATACTTTAACAGAGTGATCAACAAGATTTCTGCCTTGTAATCTTGATGCCAAAAGCTCTGCTGCTTTCTTTGAAAGACCTAAATCCCGCACTAAATCATTCAGTTCAGCCTGGGGAAGAGGCTTGAGGACGGGGAAAGGTTCAGTGTCTGAAGAATAGTTCTCCAATTGTGTACACTTTTCTGACAATTCACTGTCACAACTGTCTTGTTCACTTGTATCATGTCCAATGTCTTTATCGTCCAATGAAGGCAAGCCTTTGAAAACTGGAACAGGAACTTCTTCAGAGTGCGGAGCAGGCCGAATAGCTGAGGGAATGTTCGGATACGTAATCTTATGTCGGTTTTTCTTCCCAACACCCGTTGTGTTTACCATGCAGAAATAACAGTCAGTTACATGGTTGATGGGTTCGCGCCAAATCATTGGAACACCAAAAGGCAGACCATTTCGTTTTCCTTTGGTCCAGTCTCGAAGCATTTCCTCACAATTGTGGCACACAACATGAGGAGCCCATTGCTTGTCTTGATCACCAAGATGAACTTCAAAATATGCCTTGTAGGCACGCTTGACGAACGAGGATATGTTACGTCTCTGACGATTGAGTGTGTAGCATCCACATATGTAGCAGAAGGCATCAGGCTTGTTTCTGCAATGATATCTATTTAGGAAGCCATGTTTGATGTGAAACAAAAGAAGAATGATCAAAATATTAGAAGCTATCTATATATATGCACGTGAAAATGCTTATACATGGTTTACGCAAGTTCACATTTGTACAATTTCATTAACCTTAAATTGCATACAAACTAGAGCTTGTAGAGAAAAACTAATTTCAGATTTGAAATCAGCGCCTAAAACTCCTTCAGAATCAGTTAAAATATCCAATGCAACTCAAAGTTACTGAAAAAGTGTTCCCCAGTGTAATAATCATCGAGCTTAAAACTCCCTAAAAAGGAAGCCAGCTGGCACTTTGATAAAGTATAGATAACAAGAATGTGGGTATAGATACAAGAGAAGAGGTTGACGATTTATCGTCTCTCTTTGTAATCAATGGATAAGGAGATTTGTTTTTATTCTTAGCTGTTGCACACAATCATAAGAGAATTGACCGATTAAATATCAGAACTACTTGGGGTAGCTGTGTATACTATTTGGCAGATTGTGAGGATACTAATGAAAAGTAAAATAAAACCTCATGTAACAGCCGAGAAGTCAGCTTTCTCCTGCAAAAAAGAAGTTGCTTCTTCACTTTGTATCAATTCTGCAACTTCAACGTTAATAACGTTGACAACCAATAATTTCTTGCGAGAACTACTTGTAAGTATTTTAATGATATTGTTCTTTAACATCGGCTATCATATTTAAGTATTTTAGAATTAAGTAACTGTTTAATAAAAGTGTTATTTGAAGCAAAATAGTTTAAACTATTTGAGAAAATGTATGTTGAATGTGAACTTTAAGTATATGAAAACTTAATAAAAGAAGTACTCTTGAAATTTTGGTCCCAGATTTCTTTCTTTAACCATAAAGCTTCGAACTAGTGCTTGTGTGTTCCATTTGCCCACTGCATTCTTACTTGAAATAAATAACAATGTAAGAGGTAGTATTAGTCAAAACTCCAAGAGCTAAGTCGTACTGCCACTTGGACTGCCTTTGTTACGAAACTAAGTATAATTCCTGTCAGTCTCAAGGTATTTTATTTTTAAAGATTTGTTGCTTCATGAAAAGAGTGATATGAACAAAGTTTTAAGCATAACTTTATATATATATTTTTATAATTCTCTGATAATTGGTTTTAGCAGATGACCATGTTTCTGTCTGGCATGGCCAAGCGTGTTCACGCGTTCGACTCGTAATCCGAGGGTCGCGGGTTCGAATCCCGGTTGCACCAAACTTGCCCGCCCTTTCAGCCATGGGGGCGTTATAATGTGACGGTTAATCGTTGGTAAAAGAGTAGCCCAAGAGTTGGCAGTGGGTGGTGATGACTAGCTGCCTTCCCTCTAGTCTTACACTACTAAATTAAGGACGGCAGCGCAGATAGCCCTCGAATAGCTTTGCGCGAAATAAAAAAAAAACAGACCATGTTGCTTTGCTCCAAGAAAGTCCAATCAACCAGTCTGGCAGTTTGTCATTCATCTTTAAAGAGTTCATTTTGTGGAATTGTTCTAACTACAATGTTTATTATTCAGGTCTATTTAAATTTTGTATTCTTGCGAGTATAATAATCTTTAGTGCTTCCGAAAGGCCTTTTATGTTATCATCAGAGGTATAAAAGAAAGAATATAGTTGAAATGCTGTTTTCATCTTTATTCTTACTGAAAAAGAAGTTATACAATAGGCGATCGATGTTAAATGAGCTTACCACTGTTATCAAAACCCGATTTTTAGCTTTCTCGATTGATAGGGAATCCACGGATGGAGGCTGAAATACTAATATTAGTTATAATAATATACACCTATCTCACTTCAGTTAGAGAGAACACTCCTATGGATACTATGGTCAGCGATGTGTTTAACTTGTTATTAGTATTATTGTAATTTTGTATAGCACGCAAATATAACAGTTAAATGTTAATATCATTGTAACCACAAATTTATCAAGCTCATAAGATATTGGTTTTAGCAATATTATAATAATAATAAGCATATTTTCATTCAATACACTACGTATATCTTTCTTTTAAGTACATTTGTGTATCTTTCGTCCTAACCATTCGTACTAACACACGTTTTCTTTCCTTAAATATATATATGTATGTGTATAATAGGTATTTTTGAATATGTGGAGTTTGTAAACATAGGAGAAAAATTAAGGCACTAAGCTTATATATAAGCGTCTCGCAAAGACAGAGCTGTCGTTGTAGATATTCTACGCAATACGTATGAAAGTATAGCGAGCAATAGTATTGGTGGGGTGAAGAGATAATGACATCTTTGGGTTTTTATGTCGCAAAAAGTAAATGCCAAAATGTAGAGAGCAAAGAGTTAATTTTGAAGCAGTATGTTTCAGATGTAGTTGATTTCAGTTCTCAGTATGGCAGCGATTTCAGTATCTCTTATACTGCAGCAAATATTATTGGGAAGCCAAATATTTATCCAAACTATGGTGATTTCACTAAAGCATTTATTACGGTATGTTACAAAACTTATTCTAATAGTAATTCTTGATCAATAAATAAATAATTAAGTATTATAATAAGTTTAACACATATTTCTTAAGTTAATTGTAACTTTCTCAAAAACCAGAGTTTACAAATTATAGTAAGTCATGATATTAAAATGAAGAACTATTTCAAGTTTTAATGAGGAATAATTTATTTAAGAGTTGAAATGATTGTTTCTGTTGTATCACTTGGTAGCTGTTGAAACTTTAATAATTACTCATTAGCAAATTTTCTAATTTTAAAATTACTTTTGTGAATCTATAGATGTAGTCATGACCTTATGTAGGTTGCAACAAGGGGACATTTACCATCACCCTGTAATTTCAGAAGAAAATTTATGTAAAAATGTATTAGAATATAGAACCAGTTGATGTTTAAATAATGAAATTTGTTTTAAGTAAATAACCCATAATCAGTCAGAGCATCACATTCTTTTGTTATCTTTTCAGAAAAGTGTGGGAGTTGGGAACAATTTATTGTACAATTTTTTTGTGGTTTTATTGTTATTCTTTTACTTTAGGAACTATTAGAAATTTAGAGGGTGGAAGTTAGGTGGAACTTTCAGTAGAAATATTTTTAGGGTGGTCTTATTATTATTAGTATTTCCACTTTTAATATTAGATGAACTTTCAAAGGGCAACTGCTTTCCTGCAACTGGCTGCAGACAATAAAAAGCAATAGGAGCTGAGATGTGGGTACAAGCACTCAACTTTGCATTCTAATTTAATTTTTCATGACTGCTAACTAGTTTTTCCTATGTGTTTAGATTTTGTCTTAGTGGATGGAATATCCCCAATGCTTTGAGCACTATCACCAAAGAAGATGTTTATGTATTTAACGCTAAGACTGAAAACTTGCAATGGAATTTTAAAATGAAAATAATTTTAAGGCATACATATATGCTCTTGCACACTTCAGTATTGGTTACTTGGGGATTCTAGTTAGTATAACTATTAACTTAATATGTGAACTATGCAGAAAATTAGTACTGATAAAGTAAATAAAATCAAAAGGGAGGACTGCATTAGAAACAGTAAATCAAAACCTCTGACTAATTATATTAGTTTGTTATAACCTAAAAACAAGCTGAAACAAAAATTTAAAAAGTAAACAAAAATGCTGCACTAATTAAAAACGTCCTATTACTGAATTGAAATATACGTTAAACAACCCTGGATAAAATCTTTTAATAGTAAGAAGAATATCTAACCTTTTATAGTTGTATGTATTATTTAGGTATATTACAAAACGTATTAGTAGACTGGGAAGGAAGTAGATATATACCAGTATGATGATACCTGCTGGAAAAAAATTAGTCTTTGAAGAGAGGTTAAATGTTTTCTTTAACGGACATTAAAATTATTAGTATGATTTAAGTCTTATGTTTGAAATTATAGGATGCTTGGATAACTGTGAATGAAAAATATTCAAACAGTTCACTTGCACATTTTCCATTCACCAGTTATCCAAGTATCCTACAACTTCAAATGCAAGATGTAAGCATTATGAGGTATAAATGAAAGTTTTAGATGTCCAGATTCAAATGTTTCTATTTTTGGTACACTTATTTATGCCTAAAACTTAAAGTTTTGTGAATAGGATGATTCATAATTTGGTTTACATCTGTAAGGAAAAATAACTGCTGTTGGTTACAGTGATTGATTACTAATTATGGTCATCACAAAGTGTTAAAAAAGAATTGATGTCTAACACTTGTTCATTCTTAATTCCTGGAAAACTAATAAACATACACATATTAGTGGCAAAGAAATTTTGAGTAGATGAAATTTGTTCAATTATTTTATTAAAGTATGAACCATTACTTGCTGTGTTGTTAACACAGGTATGATCTCCATGTATACAAATGTTTGCTGTAGTTGTTTACTATAGTTTACATTTAATTTCATTTAAACAAAGGTTTTATGATAATTTGCTAATCACCACCCATTGGTGAATATTAGTTTCTTGATGCTTTTATTGGCATTAATTTGTCACTTTCTCTGATTGCATGAAGACTTAACTGTGGATGGAAACATGTCTTAATCACGTTGCTCTTTGAACTCGGAACTATTTATAATAAGCAAGGTACATGTTGTTGTCTTCAGTGTATGTTTATTGGTGAAACATTTGTTTTTCATATGGTGTATAGTTTCTACTTGTGCAGCAACTTTTGGTTTTAGCATGGCACTTAAAGTGTAAAATGAAATTGTCACTCATGGCATTTCATTGTGTGCCCTGAAATTTATTCCATGATCAAGACTGTTCTTGAAACTTACTTTACTGTTAATATATTTCTAACTTTACAATTATTGAAATGCTAACTAATTGATTTTAAACTGCTATGATCAATCTCACTTTAATAATTTATGTGTAAGCATGCTTATAATATTTAATTATAGAATAGGAAGAGCCTACAGATGATTAAATTTACATGCTGACCTATGAAACTAACAAAATATTTGATTTTATGTATATTGGACTTATTGATGGCTTCCAATATGGATTTCTGTCCACTCTCTATATCCTACCAATTTCGTATCACTATTGAACATGTACCTAGCATATGATAACTCTCCACTAATAATATTGCATCATCTATATCAGCACAGCTAGCTTCCTCTTCTTTTCCTGCTGTGTCCTCACTTTCTCACTTGATGCAACACTGTTTAGTCTCTTTTTTTATTTTGTGTATGTCATTTTTGATTCTGTATATTTTCCCCATAATTGTTTTTTGTTAAACAGTTTTCAATTTCTGTTTTTGAATTCAATTATTTTAACAACGTTTTTTGCATTTGTTTCTTGTTCTTGAATTCTGAGCAAACTTTGCGTAAATTTGAGGCTCAATGTATTGAATATGGAAGTTCCTGCTACCTGTTATAGTTAAGAACACTTCTTGTCTGACTTTCTAGGATTTGGTTCAACTTCATATGCAGAGGAGGTACATACCTGAATTTGGAGGGAACTAGATTCTTGTGTTTGGCTGATGATTTCTTTTCCTTTTCAACCTCACAATATTTATGAGGAAGAATAAAGTTGAGCAGAAGACAATTTGGACTCTTTTCTTTTTTGGCACTTTCCCATTTCAGTTTGTCAGAATCCACACCTATTTAAGAGATTTTGCCTTCCATTCCTTTTTTAGAGCTTGTTAATTTGATATGTAGTATTTTGCATCTTTTTCCTTTTGCCTGTGTGATGCGTTGTTGGGGAAATTCCTTCTGATGAGTTTTGTTTTTTCTCCAGCATCAAATATTACAGCTCATGATCAAAGATTTTTTCAGTTAGGTGATTGTATGCCCTGTCCCTTTTATTTGTCAGACCTTCATGCTCTGGTGTACCTTCATTCTTCAGATCTATATTTGGATCCCCTACTTTCCTTTCAGGGTTTGAATATGGGACCAACTGTTCATTGTAATCAGGCTCAATTCTGAAGGATTTGTTTTCCCTTTCCTTCCTCTTATGTAATCTGTCTTCCCTCCAATTATTGTCAGAGGCTTTTGTTGCTTCCGTGAACTGCTTTCAGATGAGTTCAGGTCACTTCTTTGGTCTGTCATGGTTTGTTTGTAGGTCTCTGCCTATTCTCTTAATACCTGACTCATGTTGTCGAGACTTGTTGCGAAGGGTCCATGACTTGCAGGGTGTATCTCTCCTATTTCTCCCTGCAGTCAGGCTCCCTTCCAACACAATATCATACTTGGAAGTTGTTCTGGTTCCTTGGAATCCAAGATTGATGTGGCTAAATTACACTCTTCTTTGTCATCTCTGGCCACATGTTTTTATTGCTCTCCACTTTTTCCCATCACTTGCTCATCTTTGTTTCTTGTTGTTCTCCTCCTTTGTCCCAGTCTTTGCCCTTTTCTTGGCACTCTTGACCCTATATTCCTTATTCCCATTCTCGAGCTGATTTAAGGTAGCATTATAGGTGATGCTACAGAAGTTTCTAGACTAGTGAAAGGCAGATTTCTCCATTTTTCTGTCATGTGGCAGTATTTCATGACATATCCATAGGTTCTATGAGCTTTGTCAAAAGTTCTTTGTCTTCAGTTTTAAGCCCCCATCTCCCCTTTCCTATTCCTCTATTTCCTTTGCACCCTGATGGGATCCAACATCTTTCAGTCATTTTACCAAGGCTATCCACAACCTGATTCACAAAGAGGCTATAAAATGGTTATGGTCTGTACAACCAGGGCTTTATTCCCATTATTCATATCATTATCTTTGGTGTGCACATGAGGGTTATGGCCCTGCCTTTTGGATTAATCTTATTTCCTTATGTGTTTTATGAGGTGGTACAAACTTTTGCCCAGCATTTTCACTCAATTGTTTTTTGTTTTTTTTTTGCACTCAAATTAAATAGATAACTGGCTTCTGCTCACTGTTTCCTGTCTACAGTTCAGAGAACACACGTTTACTCTTTGAAGAAGTAGTGCAACTGGGATTCCTAAAAAAGTTGGAGAAGTCTGCTCTTACTTCAATTCAAAATCTTGTTCATTTGAGGGTTTTCTTCCAACTTCAAGTGGCCAACCTTCTCTTCATTCTTTGAGACATGAAGCAAGTAGTCTTACAAGGCTTTCTTCTCACACTCTTTCTGCTCAGTAGGTTCTATCTTTTTTTGGGGTTGAGCTCACATGTGTTCCTTTTATAGGACACTCCATCATCA
Organism: Tachypleus tridentatus; assembly: GCF_004210375.1. Lineage (NCBI taxonomy): Eukaryota > Metazoa > Arthropoda > Merostomata > Xiphosura > Limulidae > Tachypleus > Tachypleus tridentatus. Next base: position 84,010,475 of record NC_134830.1, read on the forward strand.
GTGGAACTTCTCCTCAAACTTCTTGAACCACCCTGTTCCCTTTAATTTCGTAATCAGAGCTGACTTGACTTTGCAGGTAGACAGGAACCAGACCATGGTAAGGGTTCTGCTTCATCCACTTCATCCAGATTTATGTCTTTTCATGGATGCATTTTTAGAGGATTGGGATGCTAATCTCAACTCTCAGGAAATATCTGGCCACTTGGTGGTCATGGAGTCTGCTCTGCATATCAACATTTTTGAACGTGTGGAAACTTATCAAGCTTTGTTTCACTTCCTTTCTCTCCTGTGGAAGAGTTGATTATTGTACTCTGACAATTCCTTAGTGATCACTTATATTACTAAGAAAAGTGGCTCCAAATTCAGGTCTCTGTTCTTTCAGATCTTGTATCTTGTTTTCTGGCTGACAATCACCACATGGTGGCCTTAGCTTGTCATGTCCCTGACACCCTGAATCTGGTTGCAGGTTCTTTATCTTAATCTAACAAGATCCCTCCCACAAAGCAGTTTCTTGATATACAGATTTTCCAGCAGCTATGCTCTCAGCTGGGGAATCTCGTATTGATGCGTTTGTAACCCACTGGAATAAGAACATTCCTTTTGGTCTTTGAATCCATACCCACTAACCCTCAGTGTGGATTCTTGCACATGGTAAGGGGATCTCCTAGGGAAGGTTCTGTTCTTTCAGTTTACCTTCTCTGGAATCTAAACGTCCACCTATGTGTTTGCTGTGCGTGGTAACCCGTGAAGGGGAGGAGAGGATCCTAGTGGTTGAGGGGTCCAATCGTAACACACAAATTTGGCCTTGAATTCCTGCAGATCGGTAGCTTGGGGTGACTCTCATAGGGTAAATTTGCTGGTCCACTTGGGCTAGAGTCAACCAAATACTAGTGTTTGATGTTCTCAACAGGTGTTGTGGACATTGTATCTGATACTTGTGTTTTGGTATATTGCTCATGAAACCGTAGCATTGCTACAGTGCCCTTGTTTGACATTGTAGTGCATCCCCTCGTAGGGCTCCATGGTGGGTGGGGTCAGTGAGCACTGAAGTATTCTTCTTTTTTATTATGGATCCTCCAAATACAAACTTAAATAAAATAGTGAAAATACAGTCTGTAGGTAAACAACCACATCTTGAAGTTTCTGAACAGCAATCTTCAACATCTGTAACACCAGTACCTCATTTTCTTATACTATATTCTCTTCTAGACAAACCTGTTCAAAGTCAGTAAAGAAGCTTCACTCTGGTGACATATTGGTGGAAACATCCACATCTCAACACAGTGAACTCCTCTTGCGTTCAAAGGTGATTGGGGATATACCTATTGAGGGTACACCTCATGCTACTTTGTATTTGTCACAAGGAGTTATTGTTGAGAGGGATTTGAAAAACTTCCTTGAGTCAGAGATTTTTGGTGGTTTCTCCACTCAAGGAGTTTCTACAGTAAGGCATATCTCCACTGGCAAAGATGGAATTATGATGCTGACCAGTGTCCTCATTCTGACATTTACATCACTGTGTCCATGTTATCTTAATTGAAAGGTACAACCATACTTTCCAAATCCTCTCAGGTGTTTTCAGTGTCAGTGGCTCAATCACTCGATGACATCATGTCACAGTTCCTTGCAGTGGTGAGGATCACGATGTGTACGAGTGTGAAATGGACCCTCATTGCTTCATTTGCAATGGCTCTTACATGTCCTACTTTCTTTCTTGCTCTAAATGGTTGGAAGGAAAAGAGGTGCAGCATTTGAAAACAATTCTAAACATTACTTACCCTGAGGCTCGAAAGTTGCTGTCCATCACTTCATCTCAGACATATGCTGCTGTACTTTGTTCCACTGCTACAGTGGGAGAGCAGATGGATCTCTGTGCCTCCAAAAGAATCATTCTCAAACCAAATGAAAAGTCTGTTAAAAAGGTTGATGAATCAATATCAACACCCATCTCTGTCCCTAACATACATTCAACCAAACCTCAAGATCCACTTCCTTTGGTTCTTGGTGTGGTCATTTCCTCAGGTACATCTTCTTCTCCCACCCCAAAATGTAAAATGTTCATTTGTTCACATCTTCAGTTGCTTCTAACAACAAAGACCTGCCCAGTTGACCCAAAGAAGAATCCATGGAGGTCGACAGACCTCCCTCAAATAAAGACAATAAAGAAAAAATGTGATCTTAAACAGAATGGCTTTACCCAATTTATCTACACATAAATAAAAATGACCACCTTGATACAATGGAACTGTCGAGGTTTACATTTTAATTTGGATGACATCAAAGCACTGATTGCTTTTGACCATCCTATGTGTGTTTCCTTACAGGAAACATTTCCGAAACCTGCTGATACAGTCACCTTTCAGAAGTTCTCTTTGTACAGAAATGACAGGCTGTGTAATGGACAAGTGCATGGAGGGGTGGCACTGTTTGTTGATCAGCATGTGTCCACCTTGTCTTTGCCACTAGGGGTGGTACAATCACTGTTTTTTTCTCTTTATTTGTCACCTGGAGAGACTTATGATCAATCAGATCTTGATGCTCTCATAGAACAGTTGCTGTCTTCATTTTTAATCATCGAGTACTTTAATGGACATCATCCCCTCAGGGGAAGTGCTTATATTGATGGAAGGGCTTGTTCTGTAAATTGTATGGTCTCTGATCATAGCCTTTCTTTTTTCAATACTGGCTTTTTATAATTATTTTCGTGCACATAATCTGTCCGTTACTGCTATTGATCTCTCAGTTTGCTCTCCTTCTCTGTTCTCCTACTTATCTTGGAGGGTTGACAATAACCCACAAGGCAGTGATCATTTTCCTGTAATTTTGAGAGCGACTGGCCATGGTAATTGCCACCTGACTCGCGTGCCCCGGTGGAAGCTGGATCAAGAAAACTGGTTCTCTTTTACTGCTTTCACAGAACTTGATCCTGACATCTGTAAGCCATCAGTAGATGACTGTGTGGCAACAGTAATTGACTGTATTATACAGGCAGCTGATCTATGTATTCCTAAAACCTCGACATATTTTCCGTAATATCCTTGTCCATGGTGGAATCCTCCCTGCCACATGGTATGGAAGGCTTAAAAAACAGGCCTGGGATACTTTTTGTAGGTGTCTCACATTTTGCACCACATTGTTTTCCAGCAGATGGAAAAATCTGTGGGTAAGACTTCAAAGCCAGAAGTACACTTGGATTAAGTTCACAACCAGCATATCTTCTACCACCAGTTCCAAAGTCATATGAGACAAGATTCAAAAGGTCAGTGGGGAATATAATTCTGTCTCCCTTCCAATCGTGCTCTATGATGGCCAGGAAGCAGCTGATACCTGGAGCATCACCGATACTCTAGGTAAAAGCTTTTGCCAGGTATCTAGCACTTCTGTTTTTTTCTCCACATTTTTAGCCATCAAGACTTGGGCAGAGTGATCATCTCTCTCCTTTTGTGCTGATTGTTTCTATGACTATAATCGTCTGTTTACACTGGTGGAACTTAAACTGGCCTTTCCTCAGTCTGCCAGTACATCAGTTGTATCTGATAATATACACAAAGAAATGCTGCTCCATTTATTTCCTACTTCTCTTGCTTTTCTTCTGAGTGTTTTTAATTGAATCTGGCAGGAGAATGTTTTTCCTGATGCCTGATGCAAGGCTATTGTCCTACCTTTCTCTAAGCCTTGGAAGGATCCCAAGATTCCTTCAAACTATTGTCTGATTGCTTTGATAAGATGTCTCTGTGTACGACCTTAGAGACGATAGTTTATGCTCATCCTGTTTGGTTCCTCGATTCAAACAACCTCTTATCATTCTTCCATTGTGGGTTCTGATGACAGTGCTCCATCATGGACCACCTTATTCAATGACAATCAGAAAAGCCTTTCTCAAACAGTAACATCTTGTATCAATATTCTTTGACATTGAGAAGGCTTGTGATACAATGTAGAGGTATGACATTTTGAGAGGCCTCCATTTATGTGTTGAATGGCCATTTGTCCATTTTCATAAAAATTTCTTAATGGACAGGTGATTCCAAGTTCATGTGGGTTCGATTCTTTCCCATTCTTTTCTACATGAGCTTGGAGTCCCTCAGGACTGTGTTTTGAGTGCCACACTTTTCAGTATCAAGGTTAATGCCATCACTGAACAACTCCCTCTTACTGTTGCAAACAAGCTTTATGTCAACAACTTTCACATCTGATTTTAATCATCAAACATGAGGTATATTGAGAGGTAGACAAAGTCCTTGGGACTTATCTTTCACCATAAGCTGACCTTTGTACACACATCAAGCAGCTACTGGCCAAATGTACAAGAGCACTGAAAATCCTCCATGCCCTCCCTTCTACCACTTGGGGAGCAGATCAATGTTCTATGCTAAAGATATATGGCACTCTTATTCAATCGAAACTAGACCATGGATCACTGGTCAATGGCTCTGCCAGACTCTTTGCTTTAAAGATGCTGGACCTCATTCATCATTAAGGACTTTGGCTCTGCACTGGGGTTTTCTGCACTTCTCCAGTTCAGAGCTTCTACATAATCTTATGAACCTTCTTTGTACCTCTGCTGTTTGCAACTGTCTGTACTAAATGCTTTGAAACTTCATTTCTTACCAAAGCACCCCACCTGGGGTTGTGTTTTTCTTCTTCTGTGAGCCATGGTTTTTCAGAATGGACAATCTGCCATTACTCATTTTAGCCTTCGTATCCAGACACAGTTGGATGATTTTGGTCTGTCCATGGATAATATTGCTGCATCCATTGGTCAGCCCATCCCACCATGGCTTATTATAGTCCCCAGATGTGACCTATCTTTAAGTCATCTGAGAAAAGCAGACACTCCTGATTGGAAATACTGTCTGTAATTTGCTGAACATCTTTTGAACCATCCTTTCATTCCTATTTGTACAGATAGTTCAAAATCAGGTGACTCTGCAGGCTTTTCCATGGTTTGTTGTGGTTCAGTGGTTGTGTGCAGAATCCTCTCTACAGCTTCTGTGTTCACTGTTGAACTGTATGCCATTTCTCTTGCCCTGGATCACATAGAAGCTAAGCAGTACTCAAACTGCACTGCACAATTCATACTGACTTGCTTAATCCTATACTGGCCCTGGTATCGCTACACGTTGGCTCACACCCTGTTCTCGCTGATATTCAAAACCGACTGACCCATTTCTCATTAACTGCTACTTCTATCCAGTTTTTCTGGATACCTTGAAGTTGGTATTTGTGGGAATGGGCTCCCCAACACCTCAGCTAAATATGTCTGCTCTGTCACTGTCTCTGCTATGCCTATTCCATACATGAACCATGTATGGTCCTATATTCAAGGCTTGACTCTGTGCCACTTGGCAGTTGATTTGGATTGAGTAACATGAAAGCAAATTCCAAATAAAACCCTCTATTCGACTCTGGCTATCCTGCTTTTGCATAGACTGGAAAGAGGAAATTTTAACTAGACTATGCATTGGTCACAGTTTTTAACATGTTTTCTTTTATCTGAGACAGACATACCAAAGTGTTGTCTGTGTAACACTCAGGTCCCAATAAGCCAAATATTACTGTCTTGCTATTGTTATGACTCTCAAGGATTGCACCATTTTAAACATGTTCTGTCTTAAGGTTTATCTGTAATGTTAGATAGTATTATTGGCAATCAGGACACTGTCCATCTTAGAAATGTTTTTAGTTTTTTTAAAGGCCATTGATCTTTTTAATGTATTTTAATTTTGTAATTTATAATTTAGACCTTTTTTAATGTGATTCTTTTCTAAGAATTAGAGTACATCTTGTTTGATATGAAATTAGAAAATGTCTGTAATGTCAAATAACTTGAAACCAAGACTGGATAGGCTAACTTCAGGTGACTAAAGCTACTGTTTATAATTTGAAACTTTTATTTCTTTACTTTTTGGAAATGGCCATAATGCCATATAACTTGGAACCAGGAATGGAAAGGCCAACTTCAGGTAACTGAAGGTGGTTTTTGAACTTACCTTTATTCTTCCTGGTGAATTACAAAGATTACAATTATCTACAGAAAGTACGTTATATCTTGTAGTACTGTAGTTTTTCTCTTATTGCTGTAGATTGGATGTAAAAATTCGTATTAATGCTATTTATGTTTTTAATTCAAAAATTAAACTTTATTTTGTTTTACCTTAATTTCCTTTTATGAGTTTTAATAATTTTACTTTAATTTTTACTTTTTACCAGATGTTTGGTGCAGAGAGTCTAGTTGCATTGCACCATAAAACACCAAACCAACGAACCATACCCATTAGCTCAAGGAGTGGATGCATTCAGTCAAGATTGGAAATGTCAACACATCAATGCCTCACTTCTTATTCAATTCCTAATTAAAGTTCTATCCCTTATCTCAACCGGTCCATGTCTAGTACTCCTAATGATTTTGTTTTGACAAGTACAACCATGGTTTTTGCACTGTTCTGACCTGTAATTGTACAGTCTCTCCTATCATTGCATCTGTCTTGTTTTCTTCTCCATCAACCTCGGTCAGATTGTTCATCCAGACATCATCACTCTCCATCTTCCTACATAGCTTTTGTTGGCTCATTGCCTCAGTCCAAGAACTTACTCCACATGTTTATTATTGGATTGACATGATCTTCTTTCTTTTCTGTTTACCTTTGGTCTCTTAAACATGGTTTTTGTCCTTTCTGTCCTTCCATTCTCCCATTTTCTTTAATTCATGTGGTTATTTGACAAAAGCTTGTCCACTCTGACTGTGTATCGCTATGGGGCATTGTTGTTGTATACTGTACATTTCCTCAATTTTCATAAGGTTTTGTCTGTCCCTGTCATTTCCTTCCTTTTTCACTTATTTTGGGTCAGGCATCCTTCATGTTTCTTTGAATTACCTGGTTAGGATATCAATGTTTTTTTATGCTCTTCCTCATCCTCCCTTTAAACTTTTGTCTATGTGCTCCATATACCATCTGTCCTTCAAAACATATCTCCTTATCCTCCTCACTTGTAGATTATTTTGATCAGATATTTATACCACTAATGTTGCCCAAATTATTTACCATTCCACTGATGCCATCTGGTTCTTCTTTCTCAAGACCTATACTGCCTGTGAAGCTGTCAAGCTTTCATTCCCTTTTCCTTACCTTTCACCTGTAATCTGTTCTCCCATTCTGATCCAAATCAACTTCTTTATCCAATTTCCTCCTTATGGGCATTTCCTCAGGTACATCTTCTTCTCCCACTCCAAGATGTGAAACAGTAATTTGTTCATGTCTTCAGTCACTGGAATCTTCTTCTATTCAACCCAGGGCAGGAGCCATGGAGGCTGATAGACCTCCTCGCATAAAGAAAATAAAGAAAAAGATGTGGTTGAAAACAGAATGGCTCTCCATCCAATTCATCTACACATAAATAAAAATGGCCACTTTAATATGATGGAACTTATGAGTTTTATTTACTAATCTGTATGACATCAAAGCACTGATTGCTTCGTACTATCTTGTATGTCTTTCCTTACAAATAAAACCATTCTGAAACCTGCTGATACAGTCACCTTTTGGCTGTTTTCTTTGTACAGAAATGACAGGTTGTGTGATGGATGAGTGCATGGAGGGGTGGCACATGTTGATCGGCATGTGCTCTCTCTGTCTTTGCCACTTGATACACCAGTCTCCTGAGGAAGCCTATGAACAGCCAGACCTTGATGCTCTCCTTGAATGGTTATCATATTGCTTTTAATTTTGGGGACTTTAATGGACACAGTCCTCTCTGGGAAGTGCTGTTAGTGATGGAAGGTGCTGCTCTGTAGAGCTTATGCTCTCAGATCACAACCTTTCTCTTTTCAATACTGGTTGTTATACTTATTTTTCATGCACCTACTCATTCTTTTACTGCTATTGATCTCTCAGTTTGCTCCCCTTCACTATTCTCTCACTTTTAATGGATGGTTGACAGTAACCTATGATGCAGTGATCATTTTCCCATCATTTTGAGAGAGACTGGCTGTGATCGATACCATCCAATATTTATGCCCTGGTGGAAGCTGGATCAAGCCAACTGGTTCTTTTTCACAGCTCTTGCAGAATTTGATCCTGCCATAGTCTGTAAGCCATCAATAGATAATTGCATGGCAGCAGTGACTGAGTATATTATACAGACAGCTGCTCAGTGTATTCCTGAAACTTTGATGTGTTTTTCATGATATTCTTGTCTGTGTCACATTGCATGGATGGCAAAAAAATGGGCCTGGGATACCTTTCGTAGGTATTCCACGCTCCCAAACTGTATTACTTACTGGTGGGCCCGTTCACGTGCTCAGCAGGTAAGACATCAAAGCTGGAAGAAATCTTGGTTTAAATTCACAACCAGCATCTCTCCTACCACCAGTTTTAGAGTCATATGTTACAAGATTCGAAGGGTCAGTGGGCAGTATAATTCTGTTCTCATTTTATCTTGCTCTCTGATGGCCAGGAAGTAGCTGATGCCCAAAGCATCACCAATACTCTTGGTGAAAGCTTTTGCTGGATATCTGGCACTTCTGCTTTATCCTTTACATTCTTAGCCATCAAGACTTGGGCAGAGTGATCATCTCTTTCCTTTCAAGCTAATTGTCTCTATGACTTTTATCATGCCTTTGCACTGGTAGAACTCAAACTGGTTATTCATCGGTCTGGCAGTACATTGGTTGGACATCATGATGTACAAAATGGTGTTGTCAATGAGAGTTCTGTAATGACAGCAAGACAGTAAAATGTGGCTTATTGTGATCTGAGTGTCATTAAGATAACACATTGGTGCATCAGTCCTAGGTAGAAGAAAATGATGAGTTAAAAACTGTGACCAATGCATAGTCTAGTTAGGGCAACTTCCTCTTTCTGATCCTTATGGAAACAAAACAGCCAAAGTCCAATAGAAGGTTTTATCCAGAAAAGCTTGTTTTGACGTTGCTCACTCAAAGTTGACTGCCAACTGGCAGAGAGCTGAGCCTTGTATACAGGACCATAGTCCATGTATGGAACAGGCACAACAGTAATAGTGTCAGAGCTGAAATAATTGCAGTGAGATGCTTCTTGTAGCCATCTACCAGTCTCTGACATCGGTTTGAAAAAAGTTTGCCCAACTCCTCAATGCAAAATTCTGTCAGCTGTGAGATGTTTGAGGGGTTTCTTGCATGTACAACCAGTTTCAAGTTGCCCCACAGCATCTCAATGGGATTAAGATCTGGGCTTTGACTCAGACATTCCAGGACTCTCCATTACTTAGTTTTCAGCCAGTCCTTGGTGGATTTACTGGTATGTTTGGGTCATTATTGTGTTGCAGGGTCCAGTTTCGCTTCAGCTTTAATTTTCTTACAGATGGACTCGCATGTTCCTGAAGCACCCTCTGATACACAGTAGAATTCATGGTGGATTCTATGATTGAGAGCTGTCCAGGTCCTGCTGCAGCAAAGCAGCCCCAAATCTCCATGCTTCACAGTTGGTATGAGGTTCTTTTCCTGGAATGCTGTATTTGGTTTATGCCAAACATGTCCTCTGTTCTGGTGTCCAAATAATTCAATTTTGGACTCATTTGTCCAAAGAACATTATTCCAAAAGTCCTGGTCTTTGTCTACATTCTCTCTGGCAAACTTCAGTCTGGCCTTGATGTTTCTTTTAGAGAGCAAAGGTTTCCTCCTTGCACACCTTTCATGCAAGTTAAACTTGTGCAGTCTCTTTCTGATTGTAGAGGCATGCACTTTCACATCAACAGTAGGAAGAGCCTGCTGAAGGTCCCATGATGACATCTTAGGGTGTTTGGAGATCTCTTTTAGCATCTTGCAGTCTGCTCTCGGGGTGAACTTGCTTGGACGACCAGATCTGGGCATGTTGGCAGTTGTTTTGAAAGCCCTACACTTGTTGACTATTTTCTGGACAGTGGAATGGCTGATTTCAAAATCTTTAGGGATCTTTTTAAATCCCCAACCAGACTCATAAGCTGCTACAATTTTCTTTCTGAAGGCCTCAGACAGTTTTTATGCTTTCACCATGGTGCTCACTCTCACTTCAACAGTCAGGAGCACACCAAACTAAATATCTGAGGTTTAAATAGGGCAAGCCTCATTCACAATGCTGAGTAACGATCTTCTAATCATGTGCATCTGGTGTGATACACTTGTGTGTGAGTTGAGCCATTTTAAGTGGCTATAAATGTGGGGGTGTCCTAACTTTTTCCTCAATTAGAATATGCATTTTTGTAGAATTACATTTTACATAAAATTTTAGTCTTTTCTTCAGTTTTAATTGTTTAGTTATATTACTTTAATCTCTCAGTATTGTTACAATTGAGATTAAATATCCATTTCTCCACAATTGTTAGAAAAATTCACAAGCTTTCATAGGGTGTCCTAATTTTTTCCATGACTGTAGATGTTAAAAAGAAATGGGCCAGTTGGTTTTGAATTTTGGGAAGAAGAGGGTGAGAACTAACATGAAGTGATTCCAGGGCCAGTAGAGAACTAAGTGAGTCAGTATAAATAGTAGAATACGAGTATTGCTTAGCTTCTATGTGATCCAGGGCAAGGGAAATGGCATACAATTTAGCAGTGAACACAGAAACAATAGAGGGGATTTTGTGTGGAACCACTAAACCATAACAAACCATGGCAGAGCCCATAGTCACCCAATTTTGAAATATCTGTATAATTGGAAATGGAAGGATGGTTTGAAAAATTTTCAGTAAATAAAAGACAGTACATCGGGAGTATCCTCTTTTCTCAGATGACTTAAAGAAAGGTCACATTTGTGGATTGTAATAAGCCATGGAGGGATGGGCTGACCAGTAGATACAGCAATGTTATCCAAGGACATACCCAAATCATTCAACTGCAGCTGAATATGAAACCCGAAAGGAACAATGGTAGATTGCCTGTCCTGAAAAAGCATGGTTCACTAAGGCAGAGGTATGGAGGAGGTTCATGAGACTCTGCATACAAGCTCTGAAATGGGGAAGTACAGAAAGCCCCAATGCAGAGCCAAAGTCCTTGATGATGAATGGGGTCAAGCATCTTCAAGACTAAGATCCTGGCAGAGCCATAGACCAGAAATCTGTGGTCTAGTTTCGATCGAATAACAGCACAAAATATCTTTAGCATAAAATATTGATCTAATTTCCAAGTGATGGAAGATGAGAGATGAAGGATGTTCAGTGCTCTTGTACATTTGACTCATAGGTGCTTGATGTGGGGTATAAAGGTCAGCTTATGTTCAAAGATTAGTCACAAGAAGCACAACTACTCTGACACAGAGTTCAGGATTGAGATGAATATCTTGTTGGCAGCAAAAGTGCATGCAAATGGTTTTAGAGAGAGAGAGAGAGAAGTTAAAACCATTTGCTGTGGTCCACTTCAGTAAACATATATGGCCAGTCTGTAGCTGCTGCTCATGTTCGACGACTGACGCGAGATGTGGAAGTCATCGAGGTAGAGCCTGTTTGCAACAGTAAGAGGGAGTTTTTCATTGATAGCATTAATCTTTTTACTGAAAAGTGAGGTAATCAAAACAAAACCCTGAGGGATTCCAAGATCCTGTAGGAAAGAATGTGAAAGTGCCAACCCCACACAAACTTGGAATTGCCTGCCCATTAAAAAAACTTTTAAAGAAAATAGCCACATCACCCATATGTATGGAGATCTCGCAAAATGCCATACTTCTGCATAGTATCTTAAGCCTTCTCAAGGTCAAGGAATATTGATACACAATGTCATTTGAGAAAGGCTTCTTTGATATTTCAAGTCAAATCAGGTGGTCCATGGGTGGGGCATTGTCACTGGAACCCACACTGGGGGAATAATAGGAGGTTGTTTGATTTGAGGAATCAAACAAGATGAGCATTACTCTTCCTCTTTAAAGGGTTACAGAGGCAGCTCATCAAAGCAATTCAATGGTAGTTTGAAGGATTGGTTGGTTGGTTTGGTATTTTATGATGCAAAGCAACTGGACTATCTGCACCAGACATATGGTAAAAAGTTAAAATTAATGTAAGTTATTAAGATTCATAAAAGGAAATTAAGGTAAAACAAAACAAAGTTTAATTTTTGAATTAAAAACATAAATAACGTTAATTCCAATTTTTATATCTAGTTTACAGTGGTAAGAGAAAAACTACAGTAATACAAGTTGTAAAGGACTTTCTGTAGCATAATTGTAATTATCATAACTCACCAGGATGACTGACTGGTAAGTTCAAGTATTAGCATTAGTCATCTGAAGTTGGTCTTTCGAGTCCTAGGTTCGAGCTATTTGATGTTACGGCTGTTTTCAGAAAGTAAAGTAATATAAGTTTTAAAAGACATCGTGTAGCACAATTTTAATTATTATAACTCACCAGGATGAATAATGGGTAGTTCAAACATCAGCGTTAGAACCTGGAGTTGGCCTTTGCAGTCCTGGTTCTAAGTAATTTTACGTTACAGCCATTTGCTAATTTCAAATTGAACTAGTTGTACTTTAATTCTGAAAAAGGAATTTACATTAAGAAAAGGTGTAATTTATAAATAAAAACTTAAGTAGCATTAAAATGATTAATGGTCTTTAGAAAACTGAAAACATTTGTAAGGTGGACAGTGTTGATGAAATTGTACTTCCTGTGATCCCTGAGGCAAAGGGGTTTATCTTTAAACATAAGCTGACATTTATAACACACATCAAACAACTGAACAACCTACTTTTAAGGTACATGTTTCTTCCCTGGAATCCATCTGTTTTCAGTGACTTACCTCCTATCACATTAACTGGTTGGATTCATCAGCTTATTAGGCTGATGTATTTTGATTTTTTCTTGGAAAGTTATAACATCTTATAACATCTTTTCATTTATGTTTTATTTTTAGATCTTTTTATTTTTTTAATAACCAATGGGATTATCAAGTGTTTGTTGTCTGTTCAGGTACATTTTGTTCTTATTATGCACTATTTACCAGTAGCATTATGAAGCTCACTCTAGAGATGGAGCGTTCTGCAAGATTACACCACCAGGCAAGTGGGTTGCTTGGTGGTGTATACTTATGTTTTTCAATATCTATCACTTTTATTCAGTTATGTACTATTACTCATAGACTTTCATGAGTAAAGCAGAAGGGGATTTTTGGTCATTCCTGCCAACCCCTTGACTGAATAAATTATAGATAGTTTGCTTTTCAAAATAGGAATTGTGGACACCCATTGCACTTTCTTTCTTCCTTCCTTTTTCTTCAAGTGGAATGAAGGAGTCTTTAACAATTTCCAGTTGCTGGACCATGGAGGATTCCTCCTGATTGCATATTAGACTTTTCATATAACCATTCTGTGAGAACAGGACATAGCTTGTTTCCCTCCTTCAATTTCTTCTGGATTCTTATTCCCTGATCCCAATGTTGATTGGAGCAGAACCAACCTTTATGTTAACTTCCTCATAACATTAGGTGTAGGATGACACTTGCCTATTCCTACAGTTGAGTGAATGCTCTATATCCTCATAATTCCAGATGAAGGATGTTTTTTAAATGCACTTATTGTAGGGTGAGTTAAGATTTATTCTGCTCTTGATATTAGTTAAATATATTGCCCTGTTTGTATGGTTGAATTGAGGCAATGACTCAACTCTGCAATGCTGAGTTAAATTTGTTGTATTTTGTGCCTCTACAATTGTTTTGCAAGTTTGTCCAGTTTTGAATTCATATCAATTTTCTCTTTTTAATTCTGGTCGCTTGACACATGACAGTGTTTACATTCACATATACATGTAACATGGTCTATGTGCCCTAGCCACAGTATTTGTTATTCTGTAGTTATTTTATCTAATTGAGCCTCAGCCTTGTAATGCTGAGGATGAATTGTGGGCCCTCATTGGAACAGTTAAGGTTGGATATCTCTATACACATAACAGGTGTTGTTGTTGTTTTTTCTATGGATTGTACTCCTTGTACACCTCCTTTTTTTCTGCCTATTTCAGGTTTACTTCTTCAAGATATACCTGTTCAAGAAGTGGTGTGATACCTCACAAGTGTGCTTCAGTTCATTCTGGCTTCAATATTGTGCACCTATACCAGCCCCTCCTCATTTGTAATGTGGGATTCTATGGTAGTTAACATTTACTTACACTGAAAATTTATTTCCAGTAAGTACTTACTTCTAATCACATGCACTTCCCACTCTCCCTCCCCCACTGTTGTTTTTATTCTTTTAGATCATGTCAATTCTCAAAAGTAAGCAGTGGTGCAGCAGTACTGATGGAGAGTAGTCACATGTTGTATACATGTTCAGTAGTTTGCAGAATTGGTGGAGCATACAGACAAGTGTATTGAGCATTATAATTTATTTTAACAGTGCTTAGAGGACAGAAAGAAGATGCAAATAACTGGGTGATTGGAGGTAAGTGCCCTGCTAGAAATAGATTTTCAGTGTAAGACAATGTTAACTTCCATTTCTACCAGTCATTCTCTGACTGGTGTTCACTTATGAACAAAAGTGGTGGCACAATATATGTTTATTCTATTGAATTTAATTTAAACTTTTGCTTCAAATATATGAAGGTGTGAGCCTACATTTGGTGTTGGTAATTTAGTTGGTTTTGTTAGATGCACGAGTGACCTTTTGTTAGGTGGCATTGTTGTACTTTTGTATGTTTAAACTGATCTTTAATTCCAGAGAACTTATGGACCATGGTGGAGCATATGCCCATCTGCTTCACAATGTTTTTTGTCCCCTCTGCCAAAAGGTCGCTATGTTCAGAGTCAAGATTTTATTGGTGAGTAGATATGTAAATCTGTTTTTATTTAATGAAAGTGTATTATAGATTAATATCAACTTGATTGTTTTGAAGGGTAAATTGCTTCATGTTGGGTGTTATTGTTAGACCTGCCTGTTGTTGCTGAGAGTGATTTCAAGAAATTTTACTCCTCACCATGAGTAAAAACTTCAAAGTCTCGTTAATTTTTAGTGTCTAATTTGAGTTGTATCTTTTTCTTTGCTCCAGAGGACAAATCCAAGAATTTGAGCCTTCATTTAAAGTAGGTTCTGTTTTTTAGTAGCCTGACTGTGTATGGTTCCAACGTACTGCTATGCTCCGTATAATAAGGAGATTAAAATTTATACCAGTATTCTAACTCCCAGTAGTAACTACAAGGCTACAGTAACACTTACATATCTAACTTTAAAAAGAAGAAGAGTTTGAGAGAATCTGAATGAAGTTTTTGATATTATCAAAAGAATTGATAGTGTTGATGTTTTAATTTTTTTTAATACTTAATTATTGAGAACCTAATGTGTCTATTCAGTGAATATTTTATACAATTTGTTGTTTTGTCATATTGCTGGATGAAACTTTAAAATTTCTTGCTACAGAATGTATATCTTCTGCAAAGTCCATGTATTTGTATGTGATATCTGTATGAATTAGTTGCTTTTATGTTTTAAAAATATTTTATTCTGATGTTTTCTTTAAGAAACACTTAAAATGCTTATGTTATGCATTTTAAGTTACTTATTTATCTCTTCTACATTCTTTTAAAACATTCCTGTGAAGTTTCTATTTCATAAAACAATTTTATCTTTGTTTTGATTAAAAAAAAACAGTTCTCAGGCTTCACTGTGTGTACACTTATGGGCTTACAAGAAAAATAACGTTTTCATTGTACAGAAATTATAAGCAAACCAGTCTCTATTTAAATAATTAATCAGAAGGTTTTATTTAATATACACAAGTTTTAAGTATCTTTGGTGTGCATAAACACACACATGCATACGTGCTTTACTTTTTTTTATTTTGCCCATTCAAGTAGTTACTCAGGCTGATATTTTCTAATGCATGAAATGAAACATAATGTGGTTGGGTAAAAAAATGAATTAACTAAGCCTACGTTATCTTAGTACATAAAAAGTATTCTCTATCATACTTCAGCTGTATCATTCAGACGAAGTACAAAATGACAAAGAATGCTTTTCATAACCTTTAAAAAAATCAGGACTGTAATTTTAGCAGCTGTAATGTCAGAAGCTCTTCAATTCTGAAGCACCTGCTGACTTGCTAGAAATGAAAGAGTGAATTTTTAACCACCTCTGAAACCCTGGGAAAAAACATTGTCTAGTTCTGTTTTGTAATTTTAATATCTTAATATTTTACTTTGTCAGTTTTAACACCTGTTTGACTTAAATCCATTCCAATATTTTCCATAAAATGTGTAAGATTAGGAACATTTCTAACATTCTTTTTCTTAAAAACAAGAAAAAAAATTAAGCTCAACCAATGTATTTTATTCTTAATGAAATAAAGATAAATCTTGAAGTCAGTGTCCTATAACGTCCTAGTTTCAGTGTTTACACTCTTATGTATAACACATTTCTTACAGTTAGTTTTAATATTATCATTCAAGTATTTCTTGTCAGCTGATTTTGGTTTCCTTTTTTTTTTTTTTTTCTTAACCAAGTCTATACTGTAACTTTCATATAATTCTTTAAATCTTCCATCCTGTTTGTCATTTTAAATTGAAACTTTTGAGGTGTATCTCATTTTCTTATTTGTGCCCTTAGTGAACCAGTTAGGTTTAATCTTCCCTTTATATCTCAGTCATTATTTATTATCTATATTATTTTAAGGAATGTGCCTAACTTGAAGTATAACCAATTTCAGAAGTTTCTTCAATTTTACCCTTTGTTTCATTGTTTCAGTTTACTGTTGATAAATCTTGTGTCATGATCTTGTAAATGAGTTGTTTGAAAATATAGAATTGAAATTCAAAAATGTTAATTACTTCTCTGCACCAACAAGAGCTATTACCCTGCCCTCGACATTTGTGAAGTTTCTATACATACCACAAGCCTTACCAATGTATATACAGATGTGTGCATGTAACATAAAGCAAACAAAGACCTATTGGTCTCTCTAAACCATCCTATACACTGTATTAAACTGTATATTAAAACTCAAAGCTAGCACTTGTCATTGAAATATTTATCAAGCCTTCCTTTAAATTTC
The DNA here is from genome assembly GCF_004210375.1 of Tachypleus tridentatus. Classification (NCBI taxonomy): domain Eukaryota; kingdom Metazoa; phylum Arthropoda; class Merostomata; order Xiphosura; family Limulidae; genus Tachypleus; species Tachypleus tridentatus. The sequence goes on from NC_134830.1 coordinate 84,027,449, forward strand.
CTTAAATTAATTGCATTTACCATATTTAAGAACAATCTACTCCAAAGTCCAACCATTCTGTTAAAAATTAGAACTGCTTTAAGTGAAGATAACTCCTACCTAACCTGCAAACATTTATATAGTTTTCTTAGTCTTGCATTTCACAATTAAGATTATTCAGAAAATGTATAACATCAATGCACTATTTTCTTTCATACTTAAACACTTCAACTAAATTCCTTTTAAATCCTTTTTTTTTCAAGATAAAACAGTTTCAAAGAGCTTAGTCAATCCTAGTATGAAAACCTTTTTATTCCAAGTATTGTTTTAGTAGCCTCATCTATATCGGCAGTAACTTTTTCAGCAAATGTCATATATTAGTGAAGCAAGATTTATCTCATAGTGAATTAATGTTGACTATCCAAAGCTTTAAACTTTGCAAAGTATTTTTTATCATACTTTCAAAACTTTTTTTCACCACTGATGTAATACTAATAGATGTACATGATATTGGAAAAAAAAATCAACCAAAAAAACATTGGTTTAGGAAGTCTCAATAAAAATGATAAAAAGCTCTATAATCTAAGCACTTTCAAAAGGTGGATCTTTTAGGACTAGAATAAATAATAACAAGTGGCTCAAATATCCAGTCCTTAACCTAATTCAGAATCATTTGGTAAATATCTGGCTCAGGAGTTTTATCATTCTTTTAAACTTCTCAATTTTTTCTTTATAATATCAGAATTAATGTGATCATCTTGTCCAGCTTTGTTTCCATCTAGCAACTGTTCAAGATGAGAAATATTTATTAAATCTTCATTGATAAAAATAGTAGAATGTAATAAACCAGCCATCTCATAATCATCAGATATTAGCTTTTCTTTATCATCTCTGAGAGTTTCTATTCCATTTTTATATTTTGCTACCCTTAATGTGTTTATGAAAATCCTTATTATTAACTTTTACACTTGCCACTAAACCTTTTCCATATGGTTTTTGATTACTTAATTTCCCATTTGACTAACTCTCTTGATCTTCTGTACTCCTTCAAAAGTTGCAACACTTCAGTAAATTTAAACTTCTGATAATCTAATCCTTTTCTTTTGTTTTACTCCACAGACTGTCCTATCAATGTTCTATACCAAAAAATCACCTTGAACAGTAAACTTGTTTTTAATTCCCATTCCTAAATGCCCTTTTTGTTGTATTTTCCACCACTAGCTCCTTATCTGTACAAGCTAAAGACTCAAATCCGTTACTTAATAGATCCTGCTAAGTACAATTAAATCCATCATTATTAGCACTGTTACAGTTGATTTTAACTTGCTGAGTCATTATTATGTACTGTTTCTCACATATAAATTTATATTTGTGTCCCCTAGTCCCACTGTTCTCACCATAAATGCGAAAAAGGTGATGCACTAATACTGCTAATTTCTTTAACAATCTAAAACACCTCATTAAGATCCCTTCTAACTTTTCCTTATTGTAGAGAAAACAATTTCAGAGATCTTAGCTTTAGACCATGATCCTTCTGTATATTTTGAATTACCCTCTTTATACATGTCTGCATGTATTATGCAAACCCATGACAATTATCATAACGCTGCAATCCTCTTCCAATAGGAGGGTAACACAATCTCAGGAATCTCAATGAGCACAAGCACATCATCTTTCCTCAACACTGTCTGTCTGTCTTTATTTTGTGCTTTTAGAGTTTTGTAGCTGTTTTGATTTACTGTCTTTCTTTACTTAATGCTATTTTAATTCTGTCCTCATTGCATTTTCATTTTATTCAATTGCACCTTCATTTCCTCTAGTAAAACATTTCTTCTTTGTGCTACTTAAACCAATGAATGTTTAGAAAAGAAAAGTATCAAGGCCCAGACATTTTCTCTAACTGAGTCAACAGTGACTGGAAGCAACTTACCTTTTTGTTTAACCTGACATTCAATTGTTATTTCTTTGACTCATTTAATGGATCAAACACATAGCAGGTGACAGGTCTCGGATTTCAATTTTTGGTGAAGTACTCTAAATATAATATATTTCTTTGATTTTATAGAGTGTAGTGAACCATGGTATGACAACATGTTCACTGCCCCTGTTTTTAATCCATTTATTGTAACTTGGGTGTATGTTTTCCAGTACAGTGGGAAATAAATGTTCCAATTGAAGTGAGAGGTTAAACATGATTTTACCTCTTTCATTTTATTGGATGGTTGGTTCTCTTATGCTTACTTCTCCAGTTTAGATACTTATTGTTCTATTTCACTGTCTTCTGTGAAACTTGTCTTACCTGTAGATGATTCTGCCCAGTTCTTCCACCTCTGGTCTTTGCCTTTGTGATAACCTTTCCCTAGTTGGGAACAGGTGCCTCCTGTCATTTATATTTACTCTGCTCTTAACTTTCTTTCTCTTTGGGACTGATTATTATAATGACTTGTGGTTTGTTTACATCATGGGCCTTTTTCTGTCCAAATGCTACAATTATCAAGTATTTCTTGCTATCCTTGTAATTTTGCTTCCTTTGCTGTATGATCTTAGGTCATGACATTTCTACGTTTCTTGAATCCAAACATTTTGTCTCCTTGAGGCATTTTTTTCTCCTTTGACTCATTTTCTACAATCTGTTCATATTAATTTTATCTCTACTCCTTTGCTACAACTCAACTTTTCATCTTCTTGTTTTAGCTCTTCATCAGAACCCCAGTAATGTTAATGGGGACACCTGTTTTGATTTTTTGCCTCTTTGGTTCTTGTTACTTCCTCTACTGTATCTGTTTTAACTTGGGATCTTCTTGGTTTGGATGCTTTCTCTACAGGTGTCTGCCTCCCTTTCTCTTTGTCCTATCTTTTTTCTTTTTCCTCACTGTACCAATCTTTGAAGGTATTTCCTGATACTTTGGAATCTTAGGCTGTGACTGATCACCAGTAATATTCCTTTGATTTCCTGGATTATTGTTTCATTAGACCACAGATATCTAAGCTGGTCACCTGACCTGAGAATTTCCTTTGGAGATACCCCTTTCTACCTCTTATCACTTGTATTTAATGTTCCTCTTCCAACAGGGTAGCCCTTTGAAACACTCAATTTTTGATTTTGAAATTTTTAGTGTCTGCCTCTTCCCCTTGCATACCTGTAGTCTATTTTTCACTGGCAGTCCTTGGGTTGTACAAGTTCTTTCAGAAGGTTTATTGTTGCTGCTTTTTGTACTTCAAGTTCTCTTTCTCCTCATCCACAAATTTTCTTGCATATTTATGACATGGAAATCTTGGTATTAAAGACTCTTCCTTCAAGATTGTTGCTCTCACTTTGGAGGGCTCTGTTTCTCTTTCTCCATATGCATCTCTTTATTGGACCCTGGGGGATGTATGACATGTCATATGATTCATTATTTGCTCTTGTGTTTCTCCATTCTTCTTTACTCCACTCTCTGTCACGGTGGCTTGATTGCTTTGACATAACTTAGGGTATTCCACTCCAACCACTCCACCTGACTGGAATCTTTATACAGATGTCCTCCTTTCCAGGATTATTTTCAACATTGTATTCTCTCCATGATTTGATATCTACATAAGCTGTCTCTGCTTTGCAACATCCTGGAGATGTCTACAGCTTTTCCGAATTGTAAGAATCTTTGGTTACGATTGTTGGGTTTTCTCATGATGATCCCATCTGTGACTGTTCTATGGTTGTTTGTTACACAATTTTCAGGGGTCACCCACTTTTTGGACCCATGCATTACCTAGTTTTGACATAATCCATTTTTTTATATGAATGGTTACTGAGTAGTATTATCCACATTTTTTGCCTCTTGTATAGTGCTAATCCCTTTCTTACACCTTCTTTCTCCTTCCAAACATGTGATCATTGTCATTTAGATATTCCAGCCTTCTCTGCCTTCTATCTTTTGTATCATAAGGGCCACGTGATCTCTCATTTCTTTCAAAGGCTTATGCTAACTGGAGGAATGATTGGTTGTTTCTTTCCCATTTCTCATCTTTCTTTGTTGTGTTTTCAGTTGTTTTCTATGTCCAGATAAGTGCCACTTTTCTTGTACATCACCATAACCTGTTTTTCCTATGGCTTACCTTCTTCTCCAGGCACTTATCCATTTTATTTTAACCAGTTGGGTTTGTTAACTCATCCATTTGACAAATTACTTTTTGGATTAGTCCAATTAAATGCTTTTTTTTTTTGTCATTTCCCAATAGATTTGACATGTTACAGCCTCTCTTGCTTCCTTTTGATGTTGACCATTGGAGGAAATTTTGCAGGCTATGTGTAAACTTCACCTAATATATTCCTTCTCCTATTAGTTATATCTCTGAATGGTGTCATTTGCCTCTGATTTTTGCCTTCTTTTGGTTGCCATATTATAGTTTATGTTCACTTTAATTTTCAGGTCCATTTTTGATCTTGTACCTTTTCCATGTCTCTGACACATTTAGTCATAGTAATCAATTGTATTGTTTCTCAGTGGGACAGAATCAATTCCAGATGATTGTGTTATCACCTATATGTATGTTTTCTATTCTGTACTTTTAGTGTAGCACAGGATAGTTCTTACTTTCCCAGTCCTAAGCCACTGAGGAAGTTGATATGAAGAGTCTTCTGTGCAAGTGATGCCTCCCTCCCCTTTAATAGACCAGATGGTACTTCCCCTCATTTGTAATTTACATCTCAGGTGTGCATGAAGATGTAGAACAGGATGCCTCATTATAATATTTTCCAAGAATTTTCCATTGGATATATTCAGTAAGATGGGACTTAAATTTACCTTGTGATGTAGGTGAGGGCTCTTACTTCCTCCAGACATTATTGTAGTATCTGTCCTGTATCTGACCAAGATGGAACAGCCTAAAACCCACTCTACACATTTTGACATTCTACCTACCCTGGTAATACATAACCACCAGCACTTCTATACATACACGCATGCATGCACTCATGCACATGCACACAATTTCAGAAAAAAAGGCAAAGAGTTTTCCTACTGGGTGGTGCTCTATTAGATGAGCTTCTGTCTCGTACAAGTCTACCACCAAAGACCTTCCATTTCTGTTATTATTTCAGATAGGAGCTCATCTTTATAACTGATCAACACACAATCCCTGCTTCATCTTCATTGTGGGATTCTAGCTGTTAGTTGTGTAGAGAGGTAAGTAGCATTTCTGAAGTTAACATTTTATTTACCTGAAAATATATCTCAAATAGATAGTTTCCTCTTTGTCCCACTTCTAGTGCATTTTATTTGTTTCATCAAGAATGTAAGACTAGAGGAAAGGCAACTAGTTATCATCACCCACCATCAACTCTTGGGTGACTCTTTTACTAATGAATAGTTGGATTGACTGTCACATTATAAAGCCTCTATGGTTGAAAGGGCAAGAATATTTGATGTGATGGGGATTTGAACTTGTAACCATCGGATTACAAGTCAAGTGCCTTAACCACCTGGCTAAATTAGGGACAGCCAGCACAGATAGCTCTTGTGTAGCTTTGCATGAAATTCAAAAAACAAACAGACAATCATCAAGAATGAGTGTATGATCCAGTGCCAGTGCTCATGGGGACTATTATATTGCATGTGGAGATTGTCACCCTTCTATTTGTGGAGGGCTTCATTGTTATGACAATTACTTCATAAGGTGGCACAACAAATTTAGATAAGTAGAGGGTTGGGGTTTGTTCAAAATTTGTGCCATGCACTGGAAATTCTATGGAAATTGTACATGAGGTAGTAATAGGGATGTAGAGACCATAACTAGCTATCTCAAATACGTTTTCAGGTAGGGAGAGTGTCAACTTGATAGTTTTGTTCATCTTAACGTGCAAAATATCAACCAAATTATGTAGTAATTTTCCAAATGTTCTCCAACTTTTGTACAATAATTTTTATTTGTGATTAGCCAAAGAACATGATATTCTCTTTTTTTTTTTGATAGTTATTGAATCAATATCTTTATTAGTGCAGCCTTGATCTCACTATACAATTTCCTATTTGTAATATTTTCCTGATTGGTGGTTTATAATAGTTGTCATATAAAAACTTTCTACTGGTGAAGACCTTGATTTGTAACCTTATAGTTTCAATCTCTTGACTAATCTTGAACAGGCTGCAGAGAATCACTGTATCCTTACTCTTATAAGTCTCTTAGTGTTAGATAACTAATAACCTGCTTTATACTTTTTAACACTCCTACGAAAAAAATATTTACATCCACTAAAGTGATTTTGGGGCCTATCAGGCCCCATATATTTTTCCAATAGAAACACAGTGATTTAGCAACATTCATTACAAACAACTTTAGAATGGCTCTGACAAACATTTTTTTTACAATTTGAGCAAACAATTTTCGACTGTCTGTCTTTTGATCTGCCGCACAAATGGCATCGTCCTCTTTTTGCCCTCTTTGCAGGCGGTTCACATGAGGTTGTTTTGTCATTATCTTTGCAGTAAATTTCTTTGATTTCAAGCACCAATTGCCATATAAATTCTCTTCTGGCTCTTGATTTATGTTGACGAAGAAATTCTGGATGTTTTGTCGAGTATAGAACGAAAGCATTGTACGCAGCAAGATCTAGAATGTTACAGAATATGCAGACTGACCAGTGCTTTGATCACCTCTTTGTTGTATAATATCTCACCAGTTGATCGAGAGTGTAAAGATTGTAAAGATTGATGATTTTGGGCTTTCCATTCTCTTCTACTTCACCAGACTGATGCTGAGAACTCGGTAGTAGCACATATTTTTCTGGTTTGTCTGAGTGCCTGAGAAGAGTGATGTCGTCATGGCAGAAAAACTTTGGTGATAACTCTCTAGATTTTGCATTTATTTCAGGAGGCAGAAAGGTTCCAATAAGTCCTGTTCTTTTTGTTCGTAGGTACTTGGCAAGTGTCATTGTTGTGAAGAAATTATCTGTCGTTATTGTCCTTCCTTTTCCAAGAAATGGCTGACTCAGTTCTCTGACTATTCTTTCTCCTTGATTTGTTTCTGTCGTATTTCCAACCTTTCCAGTATAAATTTGAGCGTTGAGGAGGTAACTTGTCTTTGCATCTGTTAGGCATCAAATCTTTATTCCGTATTTGCCTGGCTTTGTCGGAATGTATGTTCTGAAGCCAACTCTTCCTTTGAAGTTACATAGTTGTTTATCCACTGTCAGGTATTCGCTTGGGTTGTAACTGTTTTTGCAATTTTCAATGAAAATTGATCGAGAGTGTAAAGATTGTAAAGATTGATGATTTTGGGCTTTCCATTCTCTTCTACTTCACCAGACTGATGCTGAGAACTCGGTAGTAGCACATATTTTTCTGGTTTGTCTGAGTGCCTGAGAAGAGTGATGTCGTAATGGCAGAAAAACTTTGGTGATAACTCTCTAGATTTTGCATTTATTTCAGGAGGCAGAAAGGTTCCAATAAGTCCTGTTCTTTTGTTCGTTAGGTACTTGGCAAGTGTCATTGTTGTGAAGAAATTATCTGTCGTTATTGTCCTTCCTTTTCCAAGAAATGGCTGACTCAGTTCTCTGACTATTCTTTCTCCTTGATTTGTTTCTGTCGTATTTCCAACCTTTCCAGTATAAATTTGAGCGTTGAGGAGGTAACTTGTCTTTGCATCTGTTAGGCATCAAATCTTTATTCAGATTTGCCTGGCTTTGTCGGAATGTATGTTCTGAAGCCAACTCTTCCTTTGAAGTTACATAGTTGTTTATCCACTGTCAGGTATTCGCTTGGGTTGTAACTGTTTTTGCAATTTTCAATGAAAAAATTCCAGACTCCAGAGATGGCAGCAACTTTGATTTCTCTATTTCTTTGAGAGTGGATGTCAAATCTGATTTTTGAGCACATTTTTTTTAATTTGTCTTGTGTAATCAGTTTTCACAAAAATGGCAAACCGATTTTGGTTGAAAACATTTCGTCTATCGATGCATTTTTGGATTTGCTTATTCCAAGGAAAAGATTAGCTGCGATCCATTTCCAGAGGTCTTCTTCAAAAATTGGTTCTTTCATGACGGTGTTTGTTGAGTGAATGATCTGTTCCATCATATTATCAGAAATGAAAATTTTGAATGTTTCGAATGGTGTAGAGACTCTTGGAGCAGCTTGCCTTGTAATGCCTGGGTTCCCATTGAATATATTGAAAGCTGCGGTTCTCCTGTTGATCCTTGAAGGTGTTGTTGAATAACTGAAATTCTTATCTTTGGACAAAAGTTTGTTCACTGGCATCGTAGTAAGATCTTCTTGATTACTTTCTTCACTTTCAGAAGTGTACAGCACGATTTGTTCATCATTTTCGGCTTCAGAAGGATCATCATCACAACTTTCAGAGTAGTCTTTGACGTTATCATGTTCACTTTCATCGTCGGATGGTTTTGTCAGTAAATGTACAGCTTCATCATGAGATATCATTTTTGACACGGTTTGAAGATTTCAGCTCCTATATATATATATTTGTGGATTCTTCTAGAATATTCTAGAAGCTTCAAGAATATTCTAGATTATTCTAAATACTTCTGTAAAGTTTCTAGAATGTTCTAGAACAGGTGTGGGCAAACTAGGCAATAATCAGGACCGTCTAAAATTATTGTTGGAGTAGAGTTATTATCCTAAATATCCATCTTTTGAAAAGAAGTTGTAAAATTAATATATTTTTACTATAATTTGCTTTTTTTGGTTTCCCAGGCCTGTTCTAGAATTATTCAGGAAATAAATAGTCATTTTTATGTTTTTTGATATGGGGCCTAATAGGCCCCAAAATACCCTTAGTGGATGTTTAAAAAAAAAATTTTAAATATTATTTCGCAAATGTTTGTAAAATCAAAATATTATTGCTCCTTAAAATATAAAGGGATAGGGTCAGTTAATGGCAATTTCATATAAATACAAAATTATTAGCCTAATATTAATAACCTTTTAAGTTGCTCTGGGGCCTATTAGGCCCCAATTTTCGTAGGAATGTTAAACAGATCTTCTAGTTTATCATCCAACATCATTTACTTTTACTTGTACAACAAAGAAAGATGTTTCTTGGTGCCAGTAACTAAACTATCAACAAACACACACTATTGGCCTGTACTTTAACCACCTGAGAAGCAAATTTTTTCAAGTCCAGTTTTTCCATGCATCTCACTACAAATGAATTTATCATTAGTGCTAAGATATCAGCATTTGGCTACTTGCAACAACAGAAGAGATGTATGATAGTTTTTAAATAGTGAAAAATGTTTACAACCTTTTAGTTACATTGGAAAGTTAATTAAACTACTTTATTATCAATCTGTATCAATAAACTTGGCATCAAAATGTAGTTAATAAATATTTATTCTATGTAAATTTTAAATTCTTAATTTTATAAGGATGTTTAGAAAAATCTTCAATTTCCCCTACTATGAGAATTGTGACATTTGTTTCTAGATGAGTATTATTTATATTGATAAATCAATTCTAAGGTAGCATAGAAACTAACAATGGTATAGAAGGTCTTTATTCTCTCAGTATTTGAACTACAAGTCTTCCTGAGAAGAGTGTGACATCATGGTATCTTACAAGGATATATATACAAATTTTCCTGGAGGATTAGGTTCCTGGTCTTTGTGCTGTGCTGCTTTCTGATTGGTTTATTATTGGCAAAGTGTCAAGGAGAAATGTTTCATGAAGAAAGAAGCTGGAATATTCTAACAGAAGGTAAAGATCCTATGGAGAACAGTGAATTGGAGGAGATTAATATGAGTCTTATGAGAGAAATGCCAAAGGTACATAAATTAAGGATCCCCATGTGGCATAATATCGGGAATAGACAGTGTACCACACAGGTTAGCCAAGGAGACATAAAACATATAACAGACTGCAGAATAGTATATTGTATTCCTTGTGATGGATGCAGTAAAGTTTATATAGGTGAAATTCATAGAGGCCTAACAACCAGAGTTAATGAACATAAAACAGATGTCAAAAGACACAATAGTAGCACATAAAGAGAAAGCAGGACACCTGTCTGAATGGAAGGAAACTAAAATTGGCAGCAAAGGAATGGAAAAGCAATAATTCCTTTATTAAGGCTGTAGAAGCTGGTTACATATTATTAGAAAAGAACATGGGCACCACAGCACAGGACAACAAATGAACAGAAACAGCAGCAAGCTTATTAAGACAAGGGCAGGATGTTGATTGTGTGGGTGGTGGTCAACATCTGTGGCAGATTTAAGATTGTGTGGGCCCAGGGGGTGTTATTTTTTTGTTGGCCTTATATCCCATGTAAATTTACATAGAATAAAATTATCAGTGGGGCCCTCATTAAGACCATGGGCTCTAGGGCTGAGCCTCTTGTAGTCCCTATCTAAATATAACACTGGTCGACAGACAAAAGTAAATGAACGAGCAGGGAGTGGCACAGCACAGCAACCAGGAACCTAATTCAGGAAAATTTGTATATATATCCTTGTAAAACACTAAAAAGGGTGTGCTTATTGATCCTTTGATACTAGGCTTCATTAAATTATTGGAATTTGCTGACTAGTGAAATCAGAGTACAAATGATTCATTATTTTCCATCTACAAGAAGTTTTGTAATTTATTAACTGTTTAGAGACAGACCATTGGTCAAAGGCCATGCCATCCTGTTTGTTGACTTGCATTCCAAATTTTAATGAACTACTTTTTTATGGAGGTATGTTAATAAGTTTGGAACCAAGTTGTAGGTTATAATTTATAATTTAATATTATATACGAGTTAATTTCTTAATTTAAGAGTAAACATCAAAAGAATACACCTAATTATAGATTTTAGTGATTCACTTGGTATGTTGAATGTAGTGCTGTTTAAAATTAGATGTTTGTGATGTCAAGATACCAAGCCTGTAGTTTCATACAAATTAGGAACTCAAATTACTAATGTTACCAAACTAGAATATAAAATAAGAACCTCACATTTTTTCATTTTGCTGAGATATGATTTATATACTGAATTAAATACAGTGGTCCTGTTCAAATTTTCCGTATTTTGAAACTGTCCCTTATACACGTAGTTTAATACATGACGTGTGAATAACCAATCAGTAGCTTAGAATATCCACCAAGTAGTTTAATCAGCCATTTTAATCTGTAAAAAGTTAACCACGTAAAAATCTTTGAAATGAAAAGATTTTAAGAAGTTTGGTTGTGTCTTTAGTCTGCTCAAAGTTTCATATTTTTTAAAATCTAAACACATCTTAGTTACTAAACTTAATAAATTATAGTGGAATTCTGTGGTATCATTGTAGTTAATTATGATATTTTGGTTATCAGCTGTGTGTATAAAATCTAAAAAGATAAATTTGTTCAACATCCTCCACATGCAAAACTTTAAAAGGCTTGGCAACCTATGTCCATTAGCAACTAAGTACAAAGATAATAGTGGAAAGAGATAATTGTTTGCTTTACTTCTTAATTTAGTGTTCTATAATTTAAGAAAAACCAGTTTAATCAATTATTACTGAATAATCTACATATGTATAATAACTGGAATGTGATTTCATATTACAAAATGCTAGTACACTAAAAACCAGCCAAGACAGGGAAGACTAAAGGTAAGTTTTTATATTACTGATACTGATCTGGGTGCACATGCACCATGTGAATGCAAACTATGTAATGTTAAGTAAGCATGAATGGAAGGTCAATATGATAAAGTAATAAATATATATGTTCATATTTAGTCTTATGAGATATAAGCAACTTAGACTGAACATATGTAGTCATCCTAGCACAAAAAATGTGAAATATATGTTTATTTCCTACTTTTTTATGATTGTTACAAGGTTGGATAAGTGACAGTCCCTGCAAAATATAATGTTTTGCTGAGAACAAACAATTTAAATGTATTTGGTAAGTTTTAGAGGTTACACAAATTATAGATATATTTGGGATGAAGAATAGTTTTTAATAATAACATGAAATAACTTTGCACATAGACTAGTAATGGAATATCATATTTTCACAAAGAAATTTTTTTCTAAATGTTTCATTAAAACATAATTTTTATGTATATAAAATATTTGATCATTACTAAATGCCTACTAAACTTATCAAAAGTTATAATGCAAATATTTAACTTGTGCAAATGTACAGATGAACTCATATATATTATATCACGCCCATTGCAAAAGGGGTAATATAAATAAAATAACAATCTGTATTTCCAAAATGTGTGTTTGTATCAGTTTAATATTTGGATGTTATAACTTCATTAAGAGCTGTAGATAACTTACAAGTTTGCTAATCCTGTTTAAATATCCAGGTTTTTAATAACTTAATGAAGCTGTAGATCATTACTAAATGCCTACTAAACTTATCAAAAGTTATAACGCAAATATTTAACTTGTGCAAATGTACAGATGAACTCGTATATATTATATCACGCCCATTGCAAAAGGGGTAATATAAATAAAATAACAATCTGTATTTCCAAAATGTGTGTTTGTATCAGTTTAATATTTGGATGTTAGAACTTCATTAAGAGCTGTAGATAACTTACAAGTTTGCTAATCCTGTTTAAACATCCAGGTTTTTAATAACTTAATGAAGCTGTAGATAGATATGTTGTTTATTTATGTCAGTAGAAATATGTTGTAACAGTTTGTATTAAACAAAGTTAAGAATAATTGGTATTTAAAAATTTTAATCTCTCTCACATTAACCACATCTGAAGGAGAAAAACTTGTTGACAAAATTGAATTTTCTTTTTGATTTCACACCTTACTTACCAAATGTGTTGTTTGACAGAATTAAAAGCTTTGTGCATAAATAAATTGTATCAGGTAACATGGTCAAGTGTTAGCTGGTACAGTACTTGAACATTGGTATAAAATTAAAAAAAAATCACAAATATAGCTTGACAAAATTCGCCACAAAGTACAAAAACTTATTTTCATATTTATTAAAACACATTTGAATTAGTGATAAAAAGTATCACAAAATAATTGTGCATTCTTTTAATTTTTTAGTGAATTCCGTGCATTTTGTGAAGAATTATTTAGGAGTGAATAGCTATAAGTATTAAAAGATGCACCAGACTTTAGAAAAACACTTCTTTAAAGATAAACAATATAACCACTGTAATCTTTATAGGAGTGATGTACGATAGAATTCCTTATTTCTAATTCCATATTTAGTGTATGAAAGTTAACCTGTTGTCAGGAGTTATTAGGTTTATCAAATTTTACAAGTAATTAATAATTATTTTAATTCAACTGAAAACAAATGTATAAAAGCTTCCTATGCTATCTTTAGGTTCCATATGGACCTTTAAATGTGTATGCTTATGAATAACAAACATTTACATCAGTATGTTTTTGCAGTTTAATGCTTACATCTGCAATACAAGTTTTTAAAACTCAGTATATTAACTCATCACGTTCATAAAAGTTTAATTGTGTAAAAGCTAATATTTATAATTATTTATTAATTTTCTTAAATATTTTCAGAAATTCAGTTTGAAGAAAAAGTTTCACCACTGCGTATTGACATCTATGAGACTTATAATCCAGGATCTGTTGTTCGAATCTCAGCCTTTGATGCATCAGAAGTAAAGTAAGTATGATTTTTGTGTGCATGTGTAAACTTTGTACATTTTGATAACACTGTATAAAGTGATACCTTATTGTATTCAGTTATTCTGGAGAATGCAGGCTTTGGTTTATTTTTTTTTTCAGAAAAATTTTTTTTGTTCTTTCTTGGTCACTACAGTATAGCATAGACTAAGGATGTGTAATAGTAACACTATTTAAACAAAACATTTAAATGTACTTTTTATATGTACATGTATAAAGTCAAACAAGCAGTAGATATCTGGTAACCTTAAGGTATCAAACACGTTTTATCTAGTATCCACACAATTCACAAAGGCATTTGTGATATGTTTGTCAAAATATGTTTAGCAAGTGTTGTAAAGTAAACTGTAAAGAGTAACAGTTATTTACAGTTTAAACAAAGAGTTGTTAAATTCTGTAGTGTGTTTTTATACACATATCTTCAGATATCTTCCTTTAATTGCATTAGATTAAAATTTAATTCTTATTAGTTTTTTGAATGTTGAAAAATTGTAAGAAGAATGTAATGTTGATTGTATTGGTTTTTACAAATTTTGTTGTGTACAACTTTACAAACTTTTAAGGGTCAAGTATCTCTTGATGAACTTACCAGTTAAGCAGCTTATTATAATTTAAGGTTCTTCTAGAGCCATGTCTTACAACTTGCATTTTTAATTTTAACAGTACAATTAATGAACACAAAATTATTTAGCATCAGTAGCACAAAAGTAGGTTACCCCAACTGTCTTTCTGCCAAACTTCAATCAGCTCATAGAATTTTGTTGCTGTTGTTGGTGATAAAATTGATTAGGATTTCTATGCTGAAGAATATTAGTCTATAATATTTAAAGGGTAGGATTGTTTCTATATCCTTTCTTTATTATGTTCTTTGAACTTTCAACATGTGTAAACCTACCCTTTGTGCTGTCTCATAATGTAGTTGAAATTGATTTCCCAAGTTTCTCATGAATCAATGTGTGCATTTGTGTTGAAGATATATCTTACCATGTCTTATTTTTAGTATATATAATTTGAAGCACGAAGGTGATAAAATTTAAATTGCTGTCAAGCTTGAACTGTTGTCTAATTGATTATTCATTTGAAATAAATTTTTGTGGAATCCACCTGAGTAATTCTACCGACTTTTATTTAAATTAGTTCAGCCAGTTGAATTATATAGATTAATAAAATTATAATTCATTTCTTATTGATTGGTTTGTTATTAATTTTTTAGTTGCCTCAAGAAAAAACTTGCAAATTCATTGTATTGTTTAATGTACAAAGTTATTTGCCAGTCTATAGCCTAGATGTTGGTTTTTTCTCTCCTTTCAACACATGGGAAGGGTAGTTTACTATTGCAGAAAGTGTTTTAATATTTTGTGCACAAATATATAAATTTTACTCTTAAAAATTTAATATTGAAAATATATGTCTTTTAGTGTCTTAAACATGTAGTCAATATATGTTCTTTTTAAATGTTGCTGAAAGGATGGCATTAAACATTCAGGGTTTTATAAATCTTAAACATGCTTGAATTTCTTTATTGAGAAGTAGTAGTTGCCCTTCATTAATATTTTAGGAAAGAACTAAAACACTGACCTTAAGATGATCTAGAAAGGAAGTTCAAAATGCTGTTCTCTACTTTATTAGTAAGAGTGTTAATATCTATACCAGCTGTTATAAGATACATTACAACCACTGATAAAAATGAAATAGAAACTGTATAATCCGAGCACTTTTGAAAGGTGGATTTTGCTTCTTTAGGGGCAAACTGGGAGTGGTAGTGTGACTGAATGAGTGCAGGCAGGCAGGCAGCGTGTATGTCTTTGTGTACTGTTGTTAGCATTGCAAGTCCAGTGCAATGTAGCTGATGGGAAGAGTGTGTGAGAAAAGGTGTTAGTGATATTGCAATTGTGAAATGGCTAAATGTACGTGTATGTGGTAAAATAAATATGCTTCAGGTGGTGTAGAGGAAGATAACACCTGGAGAGTGATTAAAAAAGATATGTTATACTAAACCATTTAAAAAAATCAGCTTTGTTATTTCATGAAACAATATGTGAAGAATAAAGTTATTTTTCTTTTTCTGACAGATATGAAACTAATGACTAAAGATCATTGATTCCTGGATCTGGATTAATTCTGAAAGGTTGAAGAGTGGTTAGCTTGGCTATTCAATATGCTTTTATTTCTGTATCTGCTTTAGTTTTGAATTCTGTTTCAATGCCAGTGAGAATAACATTGTTAATGGAGTGAACGTGTTGGTTGAAGTGTTGAGCGATAGGGAGATCATTTTGGTATTAACAGAAGATTTATGATTGTTAAGATGTTTTAGAGTTGTTTGTGTATGTTCTACACACTTATTGATTATTGTATTTTTTTCACTGTATGATAAGATAAATGGTATCTTTTGTTTCACAAGTAATTTCTTCAGATATTTTAAAATTTCTCTGTGCTTTTTGGAAAATGGGTCAGTGGTTTTTATGAATTTGCAGGTTTTACAATTATCTTTATTGCATGGACGACAACTATTTTGAAGTGGGATGTAATTTATTTTAATATGAACAAGGATATCTTTCAGATTTCTGCTTTTTCAGAAGGAAACAATGGGAACCTCTGGAAATATCTGTTTGAGACGATTATCGAATTGTAATAGATAAAAATGTTTTTCTTAGAATTTGTGAAACATTTCTGAGTTTAAACTGATAGGTAATAACAAGACTATTTCTATTTGAAAGTTTAGTATTGCTCTGATTAAGGATGATTTTCTGCTGAGTGTTGTTAGCATTCTCAGTTTGCTTGTTGATTTTGGTATCTTTATACCATCTTTGTAACATGGTTTTAGTTCCTTAGTGTGTTTTCTGTCGTCTGTTTCATCTGAGAGTATTTTCTTTATTCTAAGAGCTTGACTTTAGATAATGTATTATTTAGTGTGAAAGGGGCAACTGTTTTTAAAGTGAAGATACTGTGGTCTACCTGTGGGTTTTTTGTATAAGTCATTTTATAAAGTTCCAGTTTTTAGGAAAACTATGATGTCAAGGATGTTAATCTGTGTAGGCATATAATCGCAAGTAAACTTGATTGTTTTGTAAAAGGAGTTTGCAAGTGTGATAAATTCTTCAAGTGATTCAAGATTGGCTGTCCAAATGAAAAATGTGTCATCTATGTAATGTTTCCATGCATGTGATTTTACAGGGCTGAGTTGTAAAAGCTGCTTTTCAATATTACCCATAAAAATATTGGCATAATTAGGAGCCATATTGGTATCCATCACAGTATCATTAACCAGAATATAGTGCTTGTTATTGAATTCGAAGTTGTTCAGAATTAGAACTAGGCTGGCAAGATCAGTTATTGTTTGAGATTCTGGTGAGTTAGAGAGGTTTAATGCAGACTCTAGAGCTGCTAGTCCTTCATCATGTGGGATGCTAGTATAAAGGGAAGAAATATCCATTGTGCAAAGAAGACTATTTAGAAGTAATTGTCTGTCAGTATTAATATCTTCTGTTGTGTTGAGAAAGTGGGTAGTATCCTTTATGTAAGAGGGGAGGGTACAGGGAATACATTTTATGTGTTGATCGTTAAAAGCATACAGCTTTTCAATAGCCATGTTTATATCAGAAACTAGGGTCGACTGGGGTTGTTTGGCTTGTGTATTTTGGGTAAGAGATACAATTTACCAGGAAAAGCTTTGTGAATTTTATTGTTTTTGAGGAGTTTTTTAATTTATCAGTTATGGCATTAATAAACTGAACTGTAGGATTGTGTGAGAGTTTTTTTTATAAAAATTAATGTTCTCTAGTTGCTGGTTGGTTTACATGATATAGTCATCTTTGTTAAGACTAATAATAGCTCCATCCTTATCTGCTGGCTTTATTATGATATTGTTGTTTGATTTAAGATTGTTTATAACATTTTTTTTTTATTTTAATTAATATTATTAGGATATTGCCTAGAAGATTTTAATGTCTAGATTATTTCATTTTCTACAGCTTTAATATAACTCTCTAGAAGTGGTTTGCTGTTTGGTGGAGGTGTCCATAAAGACTTCTCATTAATGTTAGGTATATATTAATTTTCATTTGGGTGAGGTTTGTTGTGAAAAGAATTCATGAAGGTCAGAGAGAAGTTCAGGCTCTTTAATGTAGATGTTTGTTGAGCAGAAGTTTAGACCTTTACTAAGGAGACTGAGTTGTGCTTCAGAGGGAGATATCTGAAAGATTAACAATGTTAGAGATATGTCAGAGTTGTTTATTGTTATTTGCATGTTTCATAAGGTTGCTGTTATTTTCAACAGATTTGTTAGTTTGAGAATGCTTATGTATATTAGAGTATAGTGTTTTTTAGGCTGTTCTTTTGGAGATAAAGGGATTTTGGTACTTTCTGGTAGAACTGTTAGTTCATTAGAACTACTAATGGTTTTATGACATGTATGTCTGTATTCCTTTTTCTCCTTTTGAATTAAATTGTGGATTCAGATTGGAAATTACCAATATCATTTTGATTAAATTTTCTGAATAAAAATAACATTCTACTTTTACTATTAGTTTCTGTTGCATGATTGAAAATTTATATATCAAAATTAGAATGCTACAAGCATTTACCTTCATATTTTGTAACTTCTAGTATTACAGATGGTAAATTTAGCATATTGGATGTAACTGTACTGTAAAAAAACACAAACACATATGTTTCCTATATGAAATCTTTACTATCTCCTCAAGGAGGAGAGATGATGAAAATTGCCCAGGCAATTATAGGCTTATTAATCTTATTTCAGTGATGAGGAAGGTTTATGAAAGTAATAACAGATAATTTGTAAAGTAATTTAAAAAAAACTTTAAAAGTGTTTCAGATAGTCACCATGGTTTTACACATTTTATGAAGAGATTACTACATTAGTAACTGAGGATATGGATGTGAATTTGGTATATCAGGATTTCCAAAAAGCCTTCAATGAGATATGCTGACAAAATCATCTTTGTAAATGTGGGATTTAAATTGACACATTCAGTAGAAAAGTAGCTGGATAAAAGAAAGCAAAAGGTTGTTATAAATCGAATTCAGTCAAATTGTATTAGTATCACATGACAGCTGGTATGGGTATTAATACTTTTACTGATAAAGCAGAGAACAACATTTCAACCTTCTTATGACGAATTAATGTTACATATGGGATGCCTAAGGGCCAAGTGTTAGAAACTTTGCTCTTTTTAGTTTACATTAATGACATAGGTGAAGGAATAGTTAGTAATGTAATTTAAATTTGCTAAGTATGTTAATATTTTGTATGTTATTGACTGTGGGAATTTGGATTATTTGGTGAGTAGGGTGAATAAAATATTTGTTCTAATAAATGCAAAGTAATACACATGGGATAACATAATTTGAAAGTCTAAGTATTTAATGTACGTTTGATGAGAATAATCTCAAATTATGGAAGTAAAATATCTTGTTCTACTTAATTAGTCTTTTAAGAAATCCAAGAAGTTGCATATATTTCCTAAATGCATTTAATTTTCAGTATCATTACACTCCTATGAACTCCAAGCTATACGAAAGTATACTTCTGATAGATACAATTCCATGGCAAATTTATATTGGCTGTGTTTGTTGTGTGACTCAATAATTTCCATATTTAAAATAATGTTAATGTTAAGTAATAGACCTTATATTCTCTGACATTTTTGGAACTGTTGTTTTCAAGTGTATAGTTGATTGACAATGGATCATTATTTTCTATATAAAAAAAAAGTGCCCCTAGCACTTAGTAGACATTTTTGCTTGGATAATTGAAGATTTGTTAAATTTTTTTGTCAGTATTATGGGGTTGTGTTAGGAATGTTTTTTTCAAATTTCACCAGAGGGAAAGTTTCTTTTTTCTTTTCTTTGTATATTAAACAGTAACATAATTGCTGCACAATCAATATAAATATGTATATATTTGTTTTGGTTGTGGTTTCCCTTTCAAAGGCTATGCTTTTCTGTTTTTATTTTTGTGTCCTGATTTTTCCTTCTGTTTTTGTGATTGATTTGATGTAACAGGATCTGTCAGTTAGGGATGGAGCTTGGAAGTCTTCATTGACATTTTTTGAGTACGTTGAAAGTATTATCTAAAAGGAATAATTCATAACTTGCATTACAATTAGATTGTTATGGCTATGTTTTTTATGTATCCACAGACAGACATACAGTTTCCCTGTTGTTTCTTCTTTTTCACTAAGTATTAACATACTTGTAAATGAATCCTTAGAGTGGTAGAACAAATACATGCTGCAGCATAGATTCAGAGGTCTTAGATTTTGTATAGCATGGGAACCTGCAGTTTTTCTTTTTAATGTATAATTATTCTATTGATGTACTTGCCATGCCTGTATGTGAATCTACTCAAGTTGTATGCATATGCCTAGGAACAATATGATTTAGCATGGTCTACTATGTTTTGGTTTATAAAAGAATTGGGGATACCTTTTTCTCCCCTCCTGTATCTTGTTCACAAGTAGTCTGTCAAATATCTGTGTTATGGCACCCTCTCATTTACATTCAGAACTATGTGTAGCATGTAGAAAAGTACATATGACATGTTTTCTGTATGGCTGTTTTTGTAGAATCCTGTGCATTTCTTTCTTGTAGTAATCACTGTGCTTTTCCCTTTAGGTTCTATTAAAGGGTACAACTGAAGAGAGAGGATGTTGAAAAGTTAAGCTGTTACAGATCTCTGAAAGTTATTTAATATTTATATTATAATTTGTAGTAACTTTGGCAAATTATAAAACAGGAAAGATACATTTTTTATCAAATAAATGCAATTTAAAAAATACTTTATTGCCTAATGGGGTTTTTAATTCAGCTTTTACTGTTATAACTTACAAATCAGACTAAATACAATTTATTATTAATGTTACTTACATTATTAATTCTAATGAATTATAAGTTCTTTATAATACAATATAAACTTTAGTAGTGATCAAAAAATAATAATATTGGTTCTTAAACATTAGGCCTAATTGTAACAGTGTTAACAACAGGCTACTTGTATTTGGTATTATTTATTTTCATCCTATAAGTATAAATACAATGATTAAGACTAGTGTTGGAGTTAAGCATTCACAGCTCATTAGGTGTAATGGGTACAATAAGTAAGTTTTATTTTAGAACTTGAAACTGGCACATACTTTTAAGGAAGCTAGTATTAAAGATGTGCAATTTTTATATGGAGTTTCTAGGTTAGATGAGAAGTTTGTGGCCATCCTAAACAAAGAAGAGGCAATAGATAAAAAGAAGCATAGACTGTGGGAAATGACAGCAGAATTTTAGTAGGAACTTAAACATTTAGTGCAAGGGATTCATCTACTAACACTGACATTTAAGAAGTTAGAAAGAATAAAAATGTAATGAATTTAGTTATAATGAGCCTGTTTGTTGAGCAACAAATTTAAGCCCATGGTTTTTGCAGATGTGGATTGAATCCATTTGGGTTTCTGTTAATGTATATAAAGGGAATAGGGTGTTAGTGGGAATTTGTTACAGACCACCAAATGATATTGATGAAATTAGTAAGAAGCATTACATTGAAATTAAGATTTTAGCTGTCAATGAAATTATAATCGTGGGTGGTTTTAATTTCATGCATATAATAGGAAATGCTAAAGCCAAACCATGAAGGAGAAAGGTTTTTGGAAATTGTTCAGGATGTCTTTTTTTTTTTTTTTTCTTCCACCAATTAGTCAAGGAATTTACCAGAAACAGTGATGTTGTAGATTTATTGTTGACCTCTAATATGGAAATGGTTGAGAGGGTAGAAGTTGGGAAACACTGGGTTGCAAGTGATTGTTGTTCCTTTAGGTCTGATGTTTTGTTGTATGTGGAGATAAGGAATAATATTTTGGTTACAAATTTCATAAAAGCAAATTTTGAAGGGATGCTAGAGTAATTATCTGTTATGAATTGGGCAGCTTAGTTATTTGGAGACACTGATCATATATGGATAATTTTTGAAGATCAATTTGTAAATATTCAAGGTAAACTTGTACCTTGTAGAGAGAAAACGGTATCTGCACGTAAAATACCAGGTTGGCTGACAAAGAGTTTAAGAGATAAAATTGAAGAAAAGCATTGAGTTTAAGAAGTTTAAATTGAAATGTATGATATATTCAGTAGATTATAGAATATTGAGAAAGCTGATGAAACAGAAAATTATGACATCAAAAAGGATGCATGATAAATGTTTGGCTAAAAATTTTAAAAATTAACATTAGGAATTTCTTTAAATCATTAAAAATAAACAATGTTAGAATGAGAGTAGGATCATTGAAGGATATAAAAGAAGGGTAGTATTCTGACACTTATGAGATGGCTGGGTTATTAAATTTTACTTTTTATTTGATTTTTAATAACAATTATTTAAGCAGTATTTCACATTTTGAACAATTGATATATGGAGAAAAACATCAAACAAGATGACTGCTTTAATTCTGAGCTGGTTAAAAAAAAATTGAAGTATGAAAAATGGTAATGCTCCTTGGCCAGATAACATTTTCCCAAGGATTTTGAAGAAGTTAAAGATTGGATATTTGAGCCACTTTCTACTTTTTTTTGTCAGTCCTTTAATAGTGAGCATGTACCTCAATAGTGAGGATTGGAAGGTAGCTAATGTAATTCCTCTTTTGAAGGGAAGTGATATAATTATCCCACTTGATTTTAGACCCATTAGTCTTGTATCTTGTGGAAAAAGTTTTGGAAGGTCTGTTGAAAGATGTTTTGAAAAGTTATTTAACAAAGTTTAGAATTTTATTGAATAGCTAACATGATTTCACTGAGGAAATATCTTGCCTCACAAATCTTCCGACATTCTCTGAAAAGATTATTGCTCATGTATATTAGAGTAAAGGTGTAGATTTGGTGTATCTGGATCTTCAGCAAGCATTTGACAAAGTATCATATAAAAGGCTTGCAAAAAAATTGTCTCTAGAGGTGTGGGAGACAAATTAGTAAATTGTATGGAAGAGTGGCTGGTTGGAAGAAAGCATAGGGTTGTCACAAATGGAGCTCAGCCAAACTGGATTAACATTTACAAATGGGGTACCTCAGGGGCTAAGTCTTGGGACCTTTTGCTCTATTTGTTTTACATCAATGACAGATAAAGAATAGTCAATAAATTACTTAAATTTGCAGATGATATTAAGGTCTTGGGTCTAGCTGAGAAGAAAATGTTGCTGCTTTACAAAAAATGATTTAGATCATTTATTGAGTTGGGCAAATAAATGGCAGATGGATTTTGATTATAATAAATGCAAAATATTGCTTGTTGATTATCACAATTTGCATGGTAAGTATAATTTGGTTGGTAATAACTTTAACAGTTGCACAAAAGATAGGAATCTTGGTGTAATAGTCAATCGCTCTAAAACTTTTGAATTAGTATGCTGTTGTCAGTGGTAAGACAAATAGTACTTTAGGTTGTATCAACAGAAATAATGAATGCAGTTCTTAAGTGGTTATAATTTCATTGTACAGGTAACTGGCTAGGCCACATTTGGAATATTGTTTTCAGTCTTGAGCTCATCACCTTAATAAAGATATCAACTTTATGGAAAAGGTTGAGAAGAGGGGTATGAGGCTGAAATTGTTCTCTCTTGAAAAAGATGTGGGGGGGATCTGATTGAGGTGTTTAAGATTTTGAAGGGAATTGATAGTGTTGATGTATCATCTTTTTTTCACATTTTGTGACTAGGAGACACAAGTATAAATTTTGGCAGGGTAGGAGTCATGTTTAGGTAAGGCAGCTTTATTTTGTTGGCTTCTCAAATGGGTTGCCTTCAAATGTTGTAGAGGCAGTAAATCAAATGTGTTTAAGAAAAAGCTAGATAAGTCTTTAAATAATAAGGGCTGGCTTTAAGATTTGTTTTTTTTTTTAAAACTAATTTAGTGTAGAGTATGGAACAGCAAAGTTGGATTGATAGGTCCAATATTGTCCCAAA
This sequence comes from Tachypleus tridentatus, assembly GCF_004210375.1. Classification (NCBI taxonomy): domain Eukaryota; kingdom Metazoa; phylum Arthropoda; class Merostomata; order Xiphosura; family Limulidae; genus Tachypleus; species Tachypleus tridentatus. The sequence goes on from NC_134830.1 coordinate 84,050,978, forward strand.
ACATTATTTTATTAACTTGACATACACTACTCTTGGTCTTTTCTTTCCCAATCAGTTTAATCCTTTTTATGTAAGGTTCGTTTCAGATACGAGTTAAAATAGAGACAGATATTTTATTTTATCTTTTGATATCCATTTATAATACATAACATGCAAATATAAGTTTAAGCAAATAATTTAAAATATGGTGAGAAATGGTTTGCCTAAATTAACTCAGGCTAGTATGTTTTGAAATATGGAAGGTTCCTGAGTTATCTTGGGGGAAATCAAAAAAGGGGTTGAAGACTAGGATAAATTATTATGAAGAATAGACTTTTCAACAATTTATTCATTTAGCAAAATATATAGTAACTGTTTGTCTCACTACCAATTTCCTATGATGTGTTATTGTTTATTTGAATTTATCTGATGATTTAATGCTAGGTTTGTTTTGTCTAGCAAATATATATTGGTGACTGATTTTTGACTTGAGTAGCTGAAATGCAAAAGGAAAGGCCAGTGTTGAATGAATTTCATCCAGAACTTTCATTTGCCCTTGAAGTAAAAATGTTCATATTCTTAGTTCTCTTTTGTAGGCCTTGCATAAAATGTATGTTATTTTTTGCATCATATTCTAACCATGGATCTATTTTGAAAAATCCATCTTGAAAATGTGTTGTCTTAAGTCTTTACAGGACTTTATGAAAATAACTTCTGTGCATGATGATTGAACACTTGAAAACATTATTGTGGCGTGCTATATGTTACTGATTAAAAATAACTTGAAACTGTGTTGTCTACTACATCTATTAAATTATGGTGTAAATCTTGTGGAAATTTTAAGTGTCTCTACAGAATTATTTCACTGTAACCTGGTAATTCCACTTAGTTATACTAAAGAATGTTTATTGGTAATTTATGGTTGAAAGGTTATTTATGTCACTGACTAGTCTAAGTTTTCTGAAGTTGTATGCTTCGTGGATATCAAAAGTGTTTATAGAACTGTTGTAGAATTAGACTGGAATTTTAAGGAGTCTCACATATGCAAGTGTGGTTTTGTGTTGATGGCTAGCTCAATGCAGACTGCAGAAATGGGTTGACACACAGAATGGCAAAACTGACAGTCACTGGTGAGAGCCTAGGGATGTTTACCTGGTACAGCAGTGTAATTGGCCTCATAAAAAAAAAAAAAGTTATTTTAAGTTTTCTGAATGGTTGTGATATAGAAGAAAAATTATTTTTGGTTTCATGTACAAAAAGCGTACTATGAAATAACCAAAATTTGGTACAAGTCAATTCAAATCTGCTGGTAGGATTTTCAGAACAATGTGATGCAAGAGATTAGTGTGTAATTGAAAGAAATCTCATAAATTGATAAAATAATTCAATATATTTTAATATAGTGTAAGACATTTTGTATTTCTTGGACTCTTTACCCAATAAATGACAAGTTACTGTGCTAGTTCCAAATTATTTTTAAAATGTTTGAGTTTAAACTGTTTATAAAATTGTTTTTAAATAAGTTAATTTATTATATTTTAATTTGGCATGAAAATTCTCAGGAAAGTAATTTATCTCTATTAGGTTTTTCTTGTTCTCTCTTTAAGGTTTTGTGTGTTTATAACTAAGTTTAATATTTAAAGGAAAGTATGCAGAATTAATTTGTTTTCAATATTTTATCAAGTTATTAAACACTGGATTTTTTTTGATTTTTTACATCTAAAATATTTCAAATTTGTGCAGGATTTTAAGTTACAGTACAGTAAAAGCTGAACTATTTTCATCTATAGGTGGCATGAGTTATGGAGTGGCCCACCACAATTCGTGAAATCAAAAGCACGGTTATTTTCTCCAAAAATTAGCAATGCAAATTTCTTGACAAAGTTAGTGGACTTTTTAGCTTTGGTAATTTGTTTAAATTATATTCACTCTCTCCATAGTTTACAGCAAAAGTAATTTCTCATGAATCAAAAATGTAAATGACCTTTTTATATAGTTTGGCTGTGTTAGACAAATTATACTGTTTCTCTTTGTTTATTTAGTTACAACATAATCCATAATTTGTGATTACAAAAATGTTCCTTCTATTTTATTTTAAATGTAAATAAATTAAATTATGTGTATAACCTAAGTTTATTGTTACAAACAAAGCTGAACAAATTCTTGAAAGTCTGTTTTTAAAATAATCCATGATTGTTTTGTTATTTTTGTGTATCTGTTTGTTCATTGGAACAAAATTTTAATACATTTTATTATATTTCTTTATTTTGTCTGTAGTCATCTTTTTGTTGAATTCTACCACAAACACTTGAGTTACTATTCAGAAATTGATGCCATTTTATTGGTTGGTACCAAAACAGATGTGTTTTCTGGGTTTACTTGTGGTAGAGAACCCAAAGTAGATGATGTTCTAACCAGTTTTGATTTATGGACACTCCAGTCATCTGTACAAGCTTCTGAAAGTCTTCTCAGAGGCAATGGATATTTCGACTTGTTGCCAGTAAGCATGTAGGAGTACCATTACTGAATTTATATTTTTATGTCTAGGTTAGACACTTAAGTGAACCATTGAAAAGAACTCATTTATCTTTGTAAATCGTAGTAAATTATTGCTTAAACTTATTGCAACCTGTTAATATAAAGTTTAAACATTTTTAGTATCAATGGCTATTAACTTAAATTTTGAGGTATTTTGTAAATATTTTAGTAATTGAAAATAACACATTATTCATTGAATGTAACTCAGTGTATAATAACAGAGGTAGTAAAAATTGTGATATGACTAATCCCATAAAAATGTTTTAAACTCAAATATTTCACTATGCCAGCTTTATCAAGGAATAGATGCATGATACCAATACAGTCTAAATTGGAAATAATAGGCAGAACAGAAGAGCATATTTAAATAATATAGAAATGGAAGAGTATATTGTGTTACCTTTTACTTCTTGATGCAAGAATACTGAAAGTCCAAAAACTATAAATTTAAGAAAAGAAGAGAGAGAAATAATAATACGTTAATTACGTTTATTCAGATTTTTCTGTAATTGCTTCTAGTCATGAGACATACTTTGCATGTATTCTTTATTTGGTCTTTGGTTTATATAATTATTTTGAAAACATGAGCATAATAGTTTTTAAAGTACTTACCAGCATGAATGAGTATAAAACATTTTAAAACAGTTATTTGCTTACCTTGAACAGTAGAATGTACAGTGTAATTATTTTAGTTCAATTTAATCATTGTGAAATAATGATTTCTCGTATATAACAATCAAAATTAACATACATACAACCTAGTTGAATCTCCTGCATTAATGAACCACAATAAAACTTATTCAAGAAAGATCTGGTTATTATATCTGATGCTGAAGGTAAAGGGCATAATGTTTTTACCACTTTTGTGTGTATTTTTGTGTCAGCAGCATTTGTTAAAAGCAGCTGTGAAAGAATTTGGACAAAATTTGGAATACATTTGGACTGTGATCCAAATTAAAAATGATTAGTATTTGGATAGTCAAGGTCATACTAAGGTTATGAAACTAAAAATACCCATCTTTTAACATGGGGGCAGTTTTTGACACTATTTTTGCTCTATAATTCAATTAAAAAGAATTGAATTTTGATGAAACTTTGTGAAAATATGTAGAATATTATCCCACATTACCTTGTCGAAAAATGGTCTGTGTCAGAAGATAATGCCAGACGTTCAGACACATTGTTTCATTTTGTGAGAGCTGAATATGATCATTGCTGCATAGTGGAGGTATGCATTCTACTGAGTGCCCCTCTAGTTTCAAATATGACATTGTGTTACATTAATATAACCTTACACAAATTTTTAACATATTTTTACATCTCTTCAGTTTGTCTTCTGAGAATTACATTGCTGGTCTTCACTACTGCTAAAAGCTAAATCCACAAGTCAATTATCTTGTTCAAAAAATAAAACTTTTGCCTGGAGCCAAACCTACCTTTTCCAATTCATAGACTTGTATTCTTTTGTTGTATTATCTTTATACATAAAGAAATCAAAGTTTTTTTATCCTATCAGACTCCTTGTAAATTTTTGGAATAAATACACACAACCATACACAGAAGACTATGTTCTCTTGGATTCACACATTCTGCTTGAGAGATTTGCATGCATACCTGGCCTTTTGAAAACTCCCACTTAATTTCCCCTCGGTGTGGATTCCTGTACGTGGTGAGGGGACCTCCCAGGGAAGGTTCTGTTTTTTCAGTTTACCTACTCTGGGATTTAAACATCCACCCACATGTTTGCCGTGCATGGTAACTCATGAAGGGAAGGAGATGATCTTGATGGTTGAGGGGTCCAACCCCAACACACCACTTTGGCCTTAAATTCCTCTAGACAGGTGGCCTTGGGGTGGCCCCCTAGGATCATTCGGTTGGTCCACTTGGGCTAGGGTCAACCAAGTACTAGTGTTGGATGTTCTCAACAGATGTTGTGGACATTGTATCTAATGCTGGTGTTTGAGTATAGTGCTCACAAAACCATGGCATTCCTCCAGTGCCCTTGTTTGACATTGTAGTGCATCCTCTTACAGAGCTCCATAATTGGTTGGGTCAGTGGGCACCAAAATATTACTTTTTTTTTATTATGGATCCTCCATATAAAAACTTAAATAATGAAAAAAAAGTCCAAAGCTAAACAACCACATCTTGAAGATTCTGAGAAGCAATATTCAACATCTCTAACACCTGTTGTACCTCATTTTCTTATCTTACATTCTCTTTCAGACAAACCTTTAGGGCAAATGTCTCCCTTTTTCATTCAGAAGGGACCAGAGGATCTTGCTAGCTCTCCAAAGTCAGTAAAGAAACTTCGATCTGGTGACATATTGGTGGAAACATTCACATCTCAACACAATGTATTACTGTTGAATTTAAAGGCAATTGTGGATATACCTGTTGAGGTTACATCTCATGCTACTTTGAATTCATCACAAAGAGTTATTGTTGAGAGGGATTTGAAGAACATCCCCAAATCAGAGATTCGCACTGGTTTCTCCACCCAAGGAGTTTCTGCAGTGAGGCGTATCTCCACTCACAAAGATGGAATTACGATGCTGACCAGTGTTCTTGTTTTGATGTTTACATTACCACATCTAACTGCTACCATCAAGACCTGGTTATCTAATTTGTGAGGTACAGCCATATATTCTGAACCATTTCGGATACTTCCGCTGTCAGCGGTTTGGTCACTTAAAGACATCAGGTAATGAATGGTTCCTTGATGTTCATTGCGATGGCAAGGACTATGATGCCTATCAGTGTGCAATGGACCCTGGTGTTATATGTAGTGGCTCTCACCCCTCTTACTTTCTGTCTTGCCCTAGGTGGATGGAAGAAAAAGAGGTACAGCATTTGAAAACTGTTCGTTTCTTGCCCCAAGGTTCAAAAGTTACTGTCCACCACACCTCTCAGAGATATGCTGCTGCATGCTGTTCCACTGCTACTGTAGAAGTGTAGTCAGATCTCTCTGTGTCTCTGACAGAGTCGTTTTCAAAACATGTGAAGAATCTTTTGCACCTGTGGTTATGATGATTGCTATGAGTGTGAAATGGGCCCTCATTATTTTAATTTGCAATGGCTCTCACCCGTCCTACTTTTGTTTTTGCTCTGAATGGTTGGAAGAGAAAGAGGTGCAGCATTTGAAAACGATTGATAACATTGCTTATCCTGAGGCTTGAAAGTTGCTGTCCACCACTTCATTTCAGACATATGCTGCTGCACTTCATTCTGCAACTACAGTGAGAATGCAGTGAGATCTCTCTGTGCCTCCAAAAGAATCGTTCTCAAAACAAATGAAAATCTTTTGACCTCCATGATTAGAAAAGTTGATGAATCAACTTCAACACCCATCTGTCTCTTATATACATTCCATCAAACCCCAAGATTCACATCCTTTGGTTCCAGGTACAGGTAATTACTCAGATCCATCTTCCTTTCTCATCCCAAGATGCAAAACAATTTTGCATTCACATCCTCAGTCACTGGAATCCCCTTCCAATAGCAAAGACTTGCCCAATCGACCCAGGGAAGGATCCATAGAGGTTGATAGACCTCCCTGAAATAAGGACAATAAGAAAAAAAAACGTGGTCGTAAACAGGTCCTACACATAAATAAAAATTGCCACCTTGATACAATAGAACTGTTGAGGTTTATGCTCTAATCTGAATGACATCAAAGCACTGATTGCTTCCTACCATCCTATATTTGTTTCCTTACAGGAAACATTTCTTAAACCTGCTGATACAGTCACCTTTTGGTGGTTTTCTTTATACAGAAATGACAGGCTGTGTGATAGATGAGTGCATGGAGGAGTGGCACTGTTGGTTGATTGGCATGTGCCCACCCTGTCTTTGCCACTCAAACACACCTTTGGAGGCTGTAGCCATCAATGTTTCCTTGGGTTGTATCATTACTTTTTGTTCTCTCTACCTGTCACCTAGATAGACATATGATCAATCAGAACTTGAAGCTCTCATTGAACAGTTGCCAGCTTCCTTTTTAATCCTAGGGGACTTAAATGGACATTATCCCCTCTGGGAGAAGTGCTGATATTGATAGGAGGGGTTGCTCTGTAGAGCTTATGCTATCTGATCACAACATTTCTCTTTTCAATAGCAATTCTTTTACTTATTTTGCTGCATCTAATCAGTCCTTTACTGCTATTGATCTTTCAGTTTGTTCTCCTTCACTATTTACACATTTTTCATGGAGGGTGGGCAGTAATCCTCGATGCAATGATAATTTTGATGAAGACTAGCTGTGGTACATCCCTTCCAACCTGCATGCCCTGGTGGTAGCTGGATCAAGCTCGCTGGCACTCTTTCACTGTACTCACAGAACTTGATCCTGTCATCATCTGTAAGCCATCAATAGATGACTGTGTGGCAACAGTAACTGACTGTATTATACAAGCAGCTGCTCAATGTATTTCTAAAACCATGACATGTTTTCCACTATAACCTCATTCATGGTGGAATCCTACCTGCCACGTGGTATGGAAGACTAAAAATGGATCTGGGATTCTTTCCGTAGATATCCCACAGTCTCGAACCTCATTGCTTTCCAGCAGGCCTTTGCACATGCTCAGTGGGTAGAATGTCAAAGTTGGAAGAAATCTTGGATTAAGTTCACAACCAGCATATCTTCTACCACCAGATCCAAAGTTGTGGGACAAGATTCAAAAGGTCAGTGGGCAATATAATTCTGTCCCACTTTCGATCTTGCTTTCTGATGGCCAGGAAGTAGCTGATACCCAGAGCATTGCCGATACTCTAGGTGAAAGTTTTTGCTGGGCATCTAGCACTTCTGCTTCTTCCTCCACTTTCTTAGCTATCAAGACTTGGGCAGAGCAATCACCTGTTTTCTGACAGGAGAATGTTTTTCCTGATGCCTGGCACTAGGCTATTGCCCTACCTTTTTCTAAGCCTAGGAAGAATCCCAAGATTCCTTCAAACTACTGTCCAATTGCTTTAATGAGCTGTCTCTGTAAGACCTTAGAGAGGATGGTTAATGCTCGTTCTGTTTGGTTCCTTGAATCAAACAACTTCCTCTTGCCCACCCAGTGTGGGTTCCAAAGACAGCCCTCCACCATGGATCACCTGATTCGACATGGAAAGTCAATCAGAGAAGCGTTTCTCAAATGACAACATCTTGTATCAATATTCTTTGACATTGAGAAGACTTGTGGTACAACATGGACGTATGGCATTTTGAGAGACCTCTATATATATGGGTTATGTGGCCATTTGCCCATTTTCATTAATTTTCTAATGGATAGGAGATTCTAAGTTCGTGTGGGTTTGACAGTTTCTCATTTATTTCTGCATGAGCTTGGAGTCCCTCATGGCTTTGTTTTGAGTATCACACTTTTCAGTATAAAGATTAATGCCATCACTGAACAACTCTCTCTTACTGTTTCAAACAGGCTTTATGTTGACAACTTTCACATCTCATGTCAGTTGTTGAACATGAGGTATACTGTGTGGCAGCTACAGACTGCCCTCAATCAATTATTGAAGTGGACCACAGAAAATGGCTTTAACTTCTCCCTCTCTAAAACCGTTTGCATGCACTTTTGCCCCCAATTGGGTATTGAACCTGATTCTGAACTTTGTATCGGTGAAGATGTGCTGCATGTGGTCCCTGAAACAAAGTTCTTGGGGCTTATCTTTGACAGTAAGCTGACCTTTATACCACACATCAAGCAGCTATGGGTCAAATATACAAGAGCACTGAACATCCATTGTGTTCTTTCTTCCACTATTTGGGGAGTGGATTGATGTTCTGTGCTAAAGCTATATACTGCTCTTATTCGATTGAAATTCGACTATGGATCACTGGTCTATGGCTCTGCTAGGACCTTGGCCTTAAAGATAATAGACTGTATTGATGATCAAGGACTTTGTCTTTGTACTGGAGCTTTCCGCACTTCCTCAGTTCAGAGCTCATATGTAAGAGTCTCATGAACCTTCTTTGTACCTCTGTTGTTTGCAACTATCTTCACTATATGCTTTGAAACTTGATGAAAGCATCCAATCCCACCTGGAGATGTGTATTTCTTCCTTGATGGGCCATACTTTTTCAAAACAGACGATGTGCCTTTGCTCATTTTGGCCTTCGTATCCAAGCACAGTTGGATGATTTGTGTATGTCCTTGGATAACATTGCTGTATCCACTGGTCAGCCCATTTCACCATGGCTTCTTACAGTCCCCAGATATCACCTATCTATTTGTCATCTGAGAAAAGCAGCATTCCAGTGTGATGGTGACACTGTCCACTTTAGAAATGTTTTTAGTTTTTAAAGGCCATTAATCTTTGTAATGCTATTTAATTTTTTTAATTTATACAATCAAACTTTTTAATGTGTTATCTTTTAAAAATCAAAGTCCATCTAGTATGATTTGAAATTAGAAAATGGTCATGATGTCAAATAACTGGAAACCAGGACTGGAAAGGCCAACTTCAGGTGACTAATGCTGCTGTTTGAACTACCCATTAATCATCCTCTAGAGTTATTATTAAAATTTTGCTACAAGTCTTTTAAAACTTGTATTACTTTACTTTATGAAAATGGCTACAATGTCAAATAAATAACTTGGAATCAGGACTGGACAGACAAATTTCAGGCAAATGACGGTGGTTTTTGAACTTACCTGTTAGTCTTCCTGGTGAGTTATGATAATTACATTTGTGCTACAGAAAGTCCTGTACAACTTGTATTACTGTAGTATTTTTCTTACAGCTGTAGACTAGATGTAAACATTGGTTTTAATGCTATTTATGTTTTTCTTAAACTTTGTTTTGTTTTACGTTAATTTCTTTTTATAAGTTTTACAAAATTTACTTTAATCTTAACTTTTTACTGGATGTTTGGGGCAGTTAGTCTAGCTTCTTTGTGCCATAAAACACAAAACCAACCAACCCACTTAATTTCATACATGTCCATGCAGGTTTGTACTACCACATAATGATGTATCATGCAGCAAAATTCTCAATCACCAGGACTGCAACACACCTCCATGCTTGTATGCTTCCTCCATATTTGCATGTGATAATATATATATTCTTTCTTTTGGCACAGTTGTATTCAGATGTGCTTTGAGTTTGCTGAGATTTGATTTTTTTTTTTCATCCTTTTTGCATCCAGTTTGTTAAGAATACATCTTATTCTAATGAATATTTTTCAGCTTTTCCTGCTCACCTTATTTAATCTTCTACCCATGGTTTCCTTTCTTCTCTCCAACCAGTTAGTTCCAAACCTGACATTTTATTTCTTGTTCTTCCTACTGTATCAGATAACATTTTGAAATTATTTTTATATGTACTTTGTTCCTATGTAACATGTAACTCATAGGATGATGTTTAGATAATTTATCACCTCTTAACATGCTCACATACAATATACTTGTATCATTTAGATCTAGGTTGTTACTCCTTAACTTGTACCAAATGTATTTTAGGTTTAATCATAGTTCATCACTTTTTACATGTACACATAGTTGATGTTTGGTTATATCTGAATACTCTTTACATAGACATGAATGTTTACCTGCTGTTAGTTACTCTTCAACATGTAAAACATTGATATTGTTATTTTGTTATTGTTCATTACTCTTTAACATTTCCACAGAGAAGTAATGCTTACATCTAGTTCATTACTTCTTCACATGTTCACATGAAAGGTGAAGTTTAATCTTAATTAAATATTCGTTGCTATGTACAAATAGATGTTAATGTTTAGCTCTAGTTCTTGTTTGTTAGCATGTCCATGTAGAAGGTGTTTTCATATAGTTCATTACTCCTTAGCATACAACGCATTTGAGACAATTATTAGACAATAGTTAATTACTCTATCATATGTACACAGAGGGTTGTGTTTAGACATAATTAGTTAATGTTTGTCATATACCACTTAGAATATATTTTTAGTAATAGTTCATTACTCCTTTCAATGTACATATAACTGTTGATGTTTAAACAGGTATGTTAGGTAATAACATTTAGTTTCAGTTCACTATTCCTTAACATTTACTACAGAATATATTGTGTAGTCATGGTTTCTTATCCCTTATCTCTTGCTGTGTGGGTAGGGTTCATCGTGTTCTAATTTCTTAGTGGAAGAGTAAGCATTATGAAAATTGCTAAATGTCAATCTTGTGTGTTTGTCACATGGTATATTGTCTTCTGATTTTGCTGGGATTATAATGCAGGCACCATAAAATTACTTCTATTGACAAGCTAGAATATAAAATAAGAACATCCTACCCTTTTACATTTGTTTACTTGTATTAAGTACATGTTTATAACGAATCGTACATGCTCGTTTTGAACTGCATAATCCTGTCTTCCTAAAGTATCTAAGTGGGTAAAGCTGTTATAACTGTTGTAGAGTTTTAAGATTGGTGATCAAGGTGACATGCTGATCAGAAATGAGATTTTTTTAGACCATTATACACCTTAGCTAAGAAGCCTGAAAAATTATGGTAGAATTTTTTCGTATCAGTGTAGTAAGTATTTGATTTTTTTATTTTATTTTATTTTTTGAAATATGTTTATAAAACCTACAAAAATTATTTTTTCTACATATTTCACGTGAAATTTTGAGGTGTAGTAAATGTAACATGAGTAAAAAAAAAATCATAATGTAGTAAGCAGCAAAGATCCTTGTTTTCTATATATATATTTAGTTATTGTTTTATATTAATAAAAAAATGACCAAAATTTAAGAATTTATTTGGAAACAGTAATAGTATATTGGTCATTCCATGTTAACTTGCTCAGCATAGATTTTCTTGAAGAAATTCAAGCAAAACTTGTTTTGATTTATTCAGCCATGCAGAATCCTAAAGCTGTACTGCATGGCTGAATAAATCAAAATGAAGTTTATGCTAAATTTTTTTCAAGGAAATCTAAGAAGTGAACTGGGAAACCCAAGGTGAGTTGGCATGGAATGACCCATATATATACATATGTAATATATGATAACCAGAACATGATTGCGTTTTACAAAATACTGATACATTAGTACTAAGACTAAGAAGAGTAAGATTTGTATTTTCCACAGGCCAGATTAATGCTATTTGATATGGTAACATAAACTGTATATGCACAACATGATTTACAATGTGTGTGGAAGATTATTGGTTATACAGTTCAAAGGTCAAAAAACAAAATATTAATAAGTATAAATAGTTGTATACTGTTTTGGTATTTGAGCTACTTAGAATAAACATTTGTGGTTTTCTAATACAATTTAGTCATTCTAGAATGAAAAAAGGTAAATTTCTTTAAACGAAATAAATTTAAAACAACTGTTCAACTTGTTGAGCTTCAAATCTACTCATTGCTATATCTTTTCTACCATTTTCTGTATTTCAAAGTTTTATAGTTTCTTGACCAGTTTAACTTATCTTTAATGAATATCTATAAGTTCTCCCCAAAAATCTGACTACTTGGTCTGTGTAAGTGAAGTATATCTCAAGTACATAATTCATTTTTACCCTGAAATTATTCTTTAGGTCAAACCATTCTACCTGTTAAATTCTGTTAAGTAATTCATTGCTGCATCTAGTCCAAGGGAATACTACAGAAAGAGCCACACATCTGTTTCCGTCCTTGATATTATGAAAGAGATCTTTATATTTTTAATCAGCTCATTGATTTACAGTCTTCAACATGTGGTTTGTTTTCTTTGCACCTTAGTAACAGCAATCAACTATCAATATCCTGTATTTTAACACTTAAAATTTGTCCTAGTTACTTGGCGTATGCTTTTCTGATCCTTGCCTTCATGTCCTTCCAATTCATTTGCACTACATTTTGGCATGTCCCCTCTCACTATATCTATCCATCTTTTCTTCATTCTTTCTTTTGCTTCTTTTCCTTCCACTGTCATATTTATCAATGTCCTACCAACATGATCCCATATGACTGATCTAAGTTGAGTTTTGTCTTCATAATTGGTATTATTTTCAACTGACCTAATGGGTTCTTGATGCAGTCTTTTTTTGATAACCCTGTTATTCACCTAAACATCTGCATATGCATCATTAATAATAATCAGTCCTTCTTTCTTAAACTTTAGCATTTTGCTCCATACAACATGACTGATCTTATAATTGCATTATGAATGTTTCCTTTTAGCTTTATTGATATCCACTTAACATATTCGTCCTTGCTGACTTCTCTCCACTTTATTTATGCATTATTTATTCTTTTGTTAACTTTATTCATTTTCCCTTTGCTTGTGCAGTTCATCTAAGGTATCCAAATGCTTCTATTGTCATTAGTTTCACCATCGAGGAGCATCTGTCATTTTCTCTTAGTTTCCTTACATTGAATTTTGTTACCATGTACTCTGTTTTTGTCCTAATTATTTTAAAACCATATTTCTCTTTCTCTGCCTTTCCTGTGCCATTTTGATAAAAGGTTAGAAAATAATGACCTTCATGCCAGTAGTTATTATAAAAGAACTTTTTATTTTCTGTTTCACCATTGAGGTTAGTATATACAACTATTTGGTATTCAAATATTTGTTAAATTACAAAAATTGCTCCAGTACCACTTTTCTTTTCTCTTTACAAAGTATGTCATTATCTGCAAATAACACACACTATAATGCTCATCTCTGTATTCCTCAAGATAAGATGCAGCATTGATTCTTGATGGACTGACTCCCAGTTTTACTGGAAATCTCTGAGTCTCCTCCCATACTTCTTGCAAATGTGTCCATTCCTTTATATATATCTAGGATCAGTCTTACATGTAGCTCTGGTATGTTCCTTTTCTTTCATATTACCATATCAGTTGTCCTGGCACTCTCTTTTAAGCTTTCTTTAAGTCAATGAATATTGTGTACATCTTGTCTGTTTTCACTATCAACCATCTTAATGGGAGTATGGAATTAATTGTTGGGCTGCCAGGCATAACTTAAACTGTTCTTTGCCCATTTCAGTCTGTTATCCACAACCTTCTTCTAAAACTTCATTGTATGACACAGCAACTTTAAATCTTGATAGTTGTTACAGTCTTGCACATTGTCTTTCCATTTGGATATTGGAACAGGAGTACTTTTCCTCCAGGTAACTAGCATCTTTTCTTTTGTTATTATAACATTGAAAAACCTACACAGCCCATGACTTTCTAATTTACTTAGCTTCTTAAGTTTTTCAATAGGTATACAGTCTGAGCCTGAAGCTTTCCAATTTAGCACTTGACAAGGAGATTCTAGTTGTTGGCTTTCTAGAAATGCTCCCAACTACTAATAATTATGATCAGTATACTCTGTCAAAATTTCGAATCTAGTAGAGGTTTATTCCTCATTATTAACTAAGCTTGTTTGTATATGCTTAATATTTTGTACTACTGTGCACCATAAACAGCTTTCATTTTAGCTCTATTCATTTCCTGACTTTGCTCCTTGAATTAATAGAAGATAAAGCAACCAAACATACCACACTAACTAATACTGGTATTATTTTCCTGAAGCAAAAGGATACAAATTTCTCAAAGGTATTTATTAAAAAAATCCTTATACATTACATACCAATTTGTATAACAGTGAGTTAAGGGTGTGATTAATAAACTATCAAAATAAATAATTTCATTTCAACCTTAAGGAATATTCCCCAGGTAATCTGGTCGAAACTGTAATTGCTTTTATTTTATTTAATACATTTTTTGGGTTTTGATGTATAATTATGCTGCAACTGCATTTCATTACTTGTGTTGAGGAACTGTACTTTAAAGCTTGAAATGGTATCCAGGACTGTGCAAAAGCATTTGGACAAGAGAATATTTTGCATTCTCTCCATTTTCATGGTGTAATTCTCCCATATCATTACAGAATGTAATTTTCAACACTTTGCTAATGCTTCAATTATCTCTGTTGACAATTGAATGAGCCTAGGGGAGAATACTTATCATTCTTTATTCTTCTCATATACTGAGGGTATTTCACAAGGGTTCTGTTTGAATGAACATACTGATCAAATTTAGGGTCTAAAATTAACTATCATGTTATCCCATGCAGTGTCTTAGCAATATGGATAAAAGCTAAAAGCTAGCATATGCTACTGGTATATGCTGGAAGAAATGAATTTATTAGTACCCCACAAATAAACCTTGATAAAAAATAGTGTTTAATACTATCTGTTAAGTTTTGTTGTCATGCTATGGCCCAAAGAGCACAGAGAATTGTCACTAGAGCAGAAAGTTTGCATAAAAGCCTCACATGATGCTTGTTGGACTCTCCAACAAATTGATGCAGCCTTGAAATTCTCCCCAAACACTGTCATGTACACCCAAGATTGTGAGACCAGGACAGGTCAGTTTGACAACAGGAAAGAAAGAGGCAAAACTCCTAAACACTATACTGATGCTAGTACTGTCATTTATGCAGCCTTTGAGTTCGACTGAAGATTGCCACTGATCTCAAGCATGAGATAAACAACCATGTACCAAATTACAGTAAAGTTTTCAGAATTACAGTTTCAAGAAGATGCAACAACAATAGAATATTTTGTGGTATAGCAGTTAAAAAACCTTTACTTTGATCTTTAAATATTGTCAAGAGACTGAAGTTTGCTCAAAAGCATAAAAACTGTACTGTTGGGAAAGGGTGTTATGGATGTGTGAGTCCAAGTTTGAAATATTTGGTTCAAAGCAAAGGTTGTATGTCTGGTAGAAGAAAAGTGAAAGTTACTTTCCTCAATGCATCTTGTCTACCATAAAACATGGGGGAAGCAATATGATGGTTTGGGGGTGCTTTTCTGTTAAGATGACAGGAGATATTTACAAAATAGATGGAATAATGGACTAGTGCAAGTTTCATCAGATAATGATTTATCATGTAATACCCAGTGCTTTGTGTATTATTGGTAAAGGACTCTACTGCCAAAAAGATAACAATCTTAAACACTCATCCAACCTATGCAGAAATTACTTAACAAAGAAAAAAGCTGCTAGAGCCATTCAAATGATATAATGACACATACTGAGCCCCGATTTTACCCCTATTGAGCAGATCTAGGATTTGATAGATCAAAACTTGACAAATCAAAAGTTACTTTTAAAGAAACTTAAGGGAGTGTATTAGAGACATTTGAATAAAATCCCAAAGGACACTTTAAATAAGTATGTTAACATTTTCTGAAAGACTGTCCACAATTATTAAATCAAAAAGAGAGGAAACAAGATATTAACTGTTTGTTGAACTTGAGCACTTCCACTGAGTTTCTGTTGTACTAAATATGAAGATTAATAAAATTTTGATGTTTCATTTGGGATTTACCTCCCATTGTTATTTGAAAGTAGCCTAAAATAAAATTTTAAACTTTTTCCCAACATTTCTTTACTGTACATCTATTTGTACTTAAATTTTATTTTTTTGTTACCCTTTGAACCATGTCTAACTTCTATTTGCATTATATAATAAATTGCAAATCAGATGGCAAATGTGCAACTTACAGTTTAGTATCAAGTTACATAACAAATAAACTATTCTCAAGTGCACTTTGTAATAAATATTATTATTATTACTTTATACAACCTAAAAGGTTTTCAGTTCTTGCATGTTCGTTAATTTTATAATAATAAATAAATAATGCACTTGAAAAACAAGAAATAAAGTATACATACCTGGAATTTTGTTTTTTTGCTATTAACAGTTGAATAAAATGTTACCATATTTTTTATGTTAATTGTACTATGTTAATTATTTTCTGTTTAAATAATTAATTCACTAAAGAACACAGAAGAATAACATGCAAAAGTCAGGCAATGTTCTATAACTACCACAGTTTTTCTGGCTTTCTCAATGGTAAGCTCATCATTGTGTTTCCTGTGGAAACAAAGTTTGAACTGGAAGGAAAATAGACAATAATTTGTTCAGGCAACAACTTAATATATCATTTAATAGAGAAAATCTTGGCTTTCTATTGGTTATAAATAATGTAATATTAAATATAAGAGAACTAGTGGCAAGTTCTGAAAGAGAGGATGTGACAGATTTTTTTATTTTACAGATCTTTGTCTAAATAAGATTGAAGGCTATGTAAATTACACTTTACCTGAGCAATGAAAACATTATAATAAGTAATGTACATTAAATTTTGTACTTCTCAGAGTGGGTGATAAAAATAGGGTAAGAGGAAAATCATAGATGACAAATGTTAGTTTTTATAGTTGGAGAAATTACGAATTTTTAAAAAAATACTCCTGTATAAAATTAAAATTTTAATTTAAATTATAATTAACTTTGATGATTTATTACTTACATTTTGATGCCAAATTTATTCATGTACATTGATAATGAAGTAGTTTTATTAAATTTTGTGACATGCACACTTAATCTTTCTGTTGAGAAAGGAAGGGTAAAATTTTGGTAAATTGAATTATACTTTTTGAAACATATTTCATCAAAGTTTGTGTAAAATGTAAATAATAAATATGTAGTTACAAAATAATAGTAATAGCATTATATAAATATTTGTTGAACAGTTTGATCATGTGGAAATGAATTGTTCAAGTAAAATAATGTTTATACTTGTAAGAAACATAGAAATATAATTTTCAAATAAAGTAGATGTAGTTGATTTTATATGGAAGGAATATTTAAAAAGAACAAAATAGTTGTATTTTTTGGTAAACATTTTGAATGTATTATTTTCAGACAGAAGTTCTACACCTTATTTTCAGTTACTTGGATTTGATTTCGCTTTGTAAAGCAGCTCGTGTTTCTAGGTAAGAAAGAAAATAGTGATTTAGACTACAATATCAATACAAGATCATAATCAATTCTTTGAAATCAAAGCTAGAAAATATTATTTAAAAGTACTGCAGAAAATATCCTCACATTGACATTTACAACTTTTATGATGGTGCATGAACTTTGTATTTTATACTGAAGAAATATATTTTTTGTTTGGTTAATGAAAAGTCAAATAGATGTACTTATTTTCAGGCACTACCTATCAATGTGGAAAATGTTTCACTTTAGTCTTTGATACTTCTTTTATGTACTATATATGTGTATGATAGAAAAATTCAAAAATACATCAGATATTCTTTTTTTATAGATTTAACAGCAGTATTTTCAAGGCTTTTGCATTGGCCTTACAATATTCAAGCTGTAAGTTAGTATGTAAATTGAAATAATAGCTGATATGACAATACTTCTGATCACTTGATTGACAGATGTAATGGATTTCTATGTGATAAATTTGTACATTTTCAAGATCAGTGATGTATTTCTTTGGAGATGATGGATATCACACTAATAGGTTGAGCATATAATTTACTTTTATAAATGAAACAAAAGCCTTTTCATTATTTTCAGGTAGGTAAATATTGTGACCATTTTCTTATGACAAACAGTACTTGTTGATGTTCTGTTTATTTTAAGGCACGTCAGTATTTGTTTTTAATATACTAATCCTTCCACAGAAGTATTCACAAGAATAATTATGTTATTATTTTTGATCATGTATGCATATCTTTCCAAAATTTTAATGTAATTGGTAAATTTTACAAGGCTTTTGTATACAAAATATCAAGACTTTTAAGTTAAGTATTAAGATGTTTTAATTGAAGACTTTTTAGTAAAATGTTTCTTTAGAGTGTTGATGATCAAATATGGAAAGTAATTTTGATTTTAAGATTAAATATACTTTTATGCATTGGAACATTTTCAAATATCACATATGAAAACTTTATAATCTCCATGTAATTACACTGCACAACGATGTTTTTGCTTCTTGAACACTGTTGGGTATTCCTTATAGATTGTTGGCTGCTGATCATGAAAATCACATCCAAATTTGCCCATCATGTACCATTTCATCAAAATCTTCAGTTTCACCAGGACATTGCTACAATGGAAAAATGATATCGGGTCAACTGGAATCCATCAGTGCTTGCTGACTACTGTTGGACACTGCAACGTGATGCACCGGACATCGAATACAAACGAAAATCAGGAGCAAAACACTTTTAATTATGTTGAACTTAATAGCGCATTAGAAACATAAATACAATTAAATACATTATTGCTGGTAAACAGTTAACTATTTATTTCTCAGAGTTCCTATGTGATGAAGCAAAACCAAAACTATATTTGTGCATACCCACCAGGTACCTGTCACAATCAGCAAAACTTAAAAAAAAAAAACTGTTGTGCAGTGTTATCAAACTATTTTTAATAGAAAAAGCTTCATATTTTATCTGTTACTTTCTGTACTGTATCTCTGTACGAGGTTGATTCAATTTGACTGACTTTGTTACCTTAATATAAACTAATATATATAAAAGGGAAATAAATATAAGTTATGTTTTTTCATTCTCAGTTGAGTACAAATTATAATACAAAAACACAAATGTTTCCCCTCAAGATGAATACCTTTATGTAGTGAGGGGACCTCCCAGAGAATGTTCTGTCTTTTTAATTTTTCTTTTCTTGTCTACCCATGTTCTTGTTTGTATGTGTGGCTTCCTGTGAAGGGGTGGAGAGGATCTTGATGGTTTAGGTGTTCAACTAGGTTCAATTAGGTGTAGATTGGTGGTCCACCAGGATTAGTCAGTGTGTTTTTTGGGGCTAGGGTCATCTGCATACCAGAATTGAATGCTTTCAATTCAACAAGTGTTGTTGACTTTGTATCTGATGCTAGTATTTGGATATGGTGTCTACAAAACCATGGCATTGCTGATAAGCCTTTTGCTATCAGCTATGTGGCACGTCTTCCGTTAGAGCTGCATGGTGGGTAGGGTTAGCAGACACTGAACCTTTCTTTTTCTCATGGCTTCTCATACCTCTCACCCACTAACTGCTAAGGTTAAATAATCCTTGATTGGTAAGCATCCATATTTGGAGGATTTTAATACTCAGCCCCAAGATAAAGTTAATAACAAATCTTGATTCTTCATTTTATACTCACTATATGAAAAGTTACTTGAGCAAATGTCACTTTTTTTTTGGAAGTGATCATTGACTCTCCAAAATTTATCTGAAAATCAAAATATGAAGACATTTTGGTTGACACATCAAAACTAGAACATTTTGAACACTTTGGTGGGTATGCAGACCATACTTTTTGTGCCTTCTGAAGAGTTTTTTCATCTTCAGAGTTTATTGTCCTATGTTAAAAAGGGAGCTGATAGGGCCACATCTTTTCCTGTTCCTGTCCTTATCTCTCTATTGGCTACAAGATGTAAAACTGTTATATGGTTGTGCCCACAATTACTAGACTCACTATCTTCTGAGAGAAATATGCCCACTTGGCCTTAGGCAGAGTCCTCTGCCTTCTAAAGAGAAGTGGCATGGTTGCAAACCCAAGGGCTCATCCTCTGTTTTCTAGAATTTTCTATGCTTACACTCCAACTTGGATGACATTAAGGCCCTGATTGGTTCGTACCATCCAGCTTGTCTCTCCTTACAGGAAACTTATTTTTTATCCTGCCGATGCCATCACTCTTCATCAGTTTTCCTTTTGTAGGAAAGACAGGTTGTGTGATGGTTGATCCCACCATGGTGGGGCTTTACTGGTCACCCAGCACATGCCTTCCACATGAAGCTGTGGCAGATCATTTCTCTTTGGGCTGTACCATCACTGTTTGTTACATCTACCTGTCTCCAGGAGAGGCTTGCAATCAGTCAGACCTTGATATCTTGTAGATCAGTTGCCATCTTCCATTCTCCTCTTGGGTGATTTTTAA
Organism: Tachypleus tridentatus; assembly: GCF_004210375.1. Taxonomy (NCBI): domain Eukaryota; kingdom Metazoa; phylum Arthropoda; class Merostomata; order Xiphosura; family Limulidae; genus Tachypleus; species Tachypleus tridentatus. Next base: position 84,071,207 of record NC_134830.1, read on the forward strand.
TAGACCTAGCCCTATCTGGCATGGTGCTGACACTGGTGGAAAGGGTCATTATGTGGAGCATATTCTCACAGATCATATCCTTTGTCTATTCAGTTATGTTTTTTTTTACCTACTTTCATGCACCCATTCAGTCTGTTACTACTAGAGATCTATCTGTTCATTTTCACTCCATTTTCATTTTTCTTTGAGTGTGGAGAGTAGCTGACTGTGTACTCCAAGCAGCTGCTTGTTTTATTCCCATGACTTCGACATATTTTCCATGGTATCCTCATTTGTAATGGAGTTCTAACTGCTAGGAGGCATAGAAGGCTCAAAAATGAGCCTGGGAGGTCTTTCAACTATCTCTCTCATTATAACTGCATCATTTATCTGAGGATCCATGCCCATACTAGGCAGGTCAGGCATCAAAGTCAGAGGGAATTTTGGATTAAGTTTACCTCCAGCATCTTTATTTCCACCAGCTTCATAGTTATGTAGGACAAGATTTGGAAGATTGGTGGGCTTGTACACCTCCAAATCCCTTTCCATCTTGGTCTCTGATTACCAAGAAGTCGTCTCCTTAAAATTGTTAACACCCTTGAGGGAAGAGTTGCTCTTATCTTTTCCTTTTCAGCTCATCTGCCTCCTCCTCAACCTTCTTGGCCATCAAGACTCTGGTTGAGAAATTGCCAATCTCCTTTCAGAAGGTGGATCTCTCTGACTGTGACTGCCTGTTCACCAAGGCAGAAATGAAGATCACTTGTCAATGGTTAGACAGTACATCAGTCCAAACTCCTGATGGTATTCTTTATGAGATGCTGCACCATTCATCTTCTGTTTCTCTTTATATTCTTCTGGTTGTTTTCAACTGGATTTAGCAGGAGGATGTGTTTTCTAATGATTGCTGCTAGGCTATCATTATACTACCCTTTTCTAAGCCTGGGAAGCATCCCAAGATTTCAACATATATTGATTTATTGTTTAGGTGAACTGTTTATGTAAAGTTTGGAGAGGATGATCAATCGATGCTCGCCTACCAAGTGTGGTTCCAGTGACAGTACTCTACTATGGACCATGTGATTTGACTTGAAATGTCAATCAGGGAAGCCTTTCTCTGAGAGAACAACTAGGTTCTGTCTTTGATTTTGATAAGGTTTATGACACAACATGGAGGTATTATCTTTATGTGATCTCCACTCCTATGGTTCATGATTCATTTTGCCCATTTTTATTCAGAATCTTTTACTTGACAGGCAATTCCAGGTCTGTATAGGTTCTACACTTTCACATTAATTCCTGTAGGAACTTGTAGTCCTTCAAGGCACAGTCTTGAGGTTCAAACTTTTTAGTATTAAGATTGATGTCATCACTCATCAGCTTCCTCCAACTGTTTCAAATGGTCTTACGTCAACAACTTCCATGTTTTGTGTTGGTTGTAGAAAATTAATTTTATCAAGTGGCAGCTTCAGGCTGCCCTCAATCTTTGTTTCTTGGTTTGTTATAGCTCAGTGGTAATGCACAAACTCCCATTTACAGTTTTTGTATTGAGTGCTGTGTTGTATATTATCTCTTTTGCCAAATATCATGTAGTAGCTAACCAATACTTTGATTGTACTGTTTACCAACACTTTCTTAGCTGTCTATAAGCCCTGGAATCACTTCAAGTCACTTCTCACTCTGTTTTCCTCGATGGTTTAAACTGCCTGGCCCAATTCTCTGTCATTTACTCATATCTAGATTTTCTGGATACCAAGTCACATTGGCATTCATGGAAATGAGTTTGCCAATCCTGCTGTTAAGTCTGTTCTCTCTGGTACCATTATGGCCAGGTCTATTCCATATATAGACTTACAGCCCTGTGACCAAGGCTTGATTTCACTTCAGTTGGCAGTTGGCTTGGGGTGAAGAATGTTCCAACAAGCTTTTCATCATTAAGCCTAATATTGCTCTTTGGTTGTTTAGTTTCCACAGGGGTCATAAGGAGGAAATTATTTTGATAAGGTTTCAGTTTAGTCATAGCTTTTTATCATGTTGTTTCCTGTCTGCTGATGCACCAATGTGTAGCCTTGATGACACTTCATCACAGTAGCTCCCATTTTACTGTTGTGCAATCATTGTGAACTGCAGCACCATTTTAGACATGTTTATGATCAGAATTTACCATTTACTTTGGGCAGTGACATTAGTGACAGTGACACTGTCCATCTTGACTGTGTTTTTAGTGTTGTACAGGCCATTGGCCTTTTTAAAAATTAATAGTTAATGGATTTAATAAAGAAACTTTAAATTATTATTCTGTAGCAAATACAAGAACATATTAAATAAATAAAATGAAATGAAAATTAGAGAAATTTTATGTAAAATTTCTAATAATTAATTTTAGTTGAGAATAAGGTCATTTAACAACTTGGCACTACTTTAGGCAGTTGTACACCTTGCTGCATATAAAGGCTTGTTTAGGGCATGATATTCACAGTATACTTGATCCAATGAGTGGTGGTTGGGAGCTATATTAGTTTCAAGAGCTGGATGGGATGATTCATGCTGATATAGTTTGCTGTGTTTTCAATTAGTGCCTTTCTAGAATATTAGAGTCTGGAATGGTAATATCAAGGGGTAAGATTGTCTTACTTACCCCCAATTGGTAGTACCTTATTTCTTTATTTTTATTTCAATTCTTTATTTTTATTTCAATTCTTTATTTCAGAGAGCAGTCACCTTCTGCAACTGTCTACAGGCAGTGAAGGGTGATATAGATGTGGGACATTGTAGGCTTGGGCACTCACATCTTGCTCTCCTAATTTCTATTTCTATATCTATTGCTATTCTTTATTTCTTACGTGAGACTAGCGAATGGAGGTTAAAACTGATAGATGGTGTATCCCCACTGCTGTGTGGGTCCTACTTTTGTAGTCACCTCTAAAACCTGGGGTACATTTTATAATGCAACATTCTAGCTTGTACTCTGGGAATGTTTCAGTTGATGTAGCATTTACATTTTTTGTGTAATTTATTTTTGTTTTAGCTTGTTTTTGATTTAAAATAACAAATTAAATGTGTATATATATTTGAAACAAGTTAAATGTATGCACAAAACTTCTTTACGCTATGGAGTTGTAGTTATATCTTAAACACAATACAGTTCTCTTCTTGTCAGAAGCCTAGTTTGGTTTATTTAGTTGCTATAAAATTCTGTTATATTAGTTATCCTAAACACTATACTGTTTTTCTTGTTAAAAGTTCACTTAAGCAAATTCAGTTGCTTTATAATTCATTTGACAAACCAAATTATTTTTCTATTATATGAACATCATAATAGTATTCATATATATGTCACGCTGTCACGTGAGTTAACCTAGTTGTCTTCTATACTAACAATAATTGTCTGCTTTTTGTCAAAATCCACTTAGATGGGTTCAATTACTCTATAACTCCCTTTAAAGAAACTGTTTATATTCCTTTTCTCTTTCAAAATTGTTAATATCACTCTAACATATCAACTGTTGGGCCTTTCACTCCCACAGTAGTTAACTATTCTTTGACTGATCTTCTTTGCTCATTATCTTTTATATTTGTTTTCACTTGTTTGGTCACTGTTATTTATGTTTATCTCTTAGGCCTTCTAGAAACCTACATAGCCTCAACATCACTGAATTTGAAACACAGAATAAATCAGTTAATAATAATGCTTACATTAAACAGTCTTTTATATTTCACAGCGTAGTAGAAGGAAAAATAATTTATTCACTGATAAACAATGTAGGTAAGAAGTCAGTTTCACCTCGTGTATACACACAGATATACATAATGATTTAATGCATTTCCATTTCTGGTTAGCCATCTATAGTCATAACAGATTAAATCTTGTGATAATAGTACCCATAGTATTGGAGATATTCCTTCTATGAAGAAAAATACAAAACAATAAAGTTAAACAACTTGAATATCATGGAAAATTGAAACAAGGGTGTGGAGGAAAGTGCTTAAACTCTCATTGTTTTGCCTCCTACTGCTTTTCACTCTCTGCAATCAGATGTGGGAAGGCAGTTATTTAAGTTCTAAAAACGGAAACAGAACCACGCAAAATTCTTACAGTATAGAACTTCCAACCACCATTCTTAAAAAGATCTTATAAATTGTCTAAGATTTATGAAAGACAGGCTCAGCTACTTGAAACTTGTCTTTCCTGTCCTGGCATACTGAATAAAACTCAATTTTTAAAAACTATGTTAGTTATTCAAGGTCATCTCAATAAACAGGTGTGCCAGAGTGGGACACCTGCCTTTAACAGTGTGTAATGCCTAAACTGGTTAATCAAGTACATTAAGAGAGAATAGTTATCATAGTGTGTTACAATAATACATGACAGTTTTAATCACAACTTCTTACTGGCCTGATAACAGGTTTTCCAGTAAGAAGTGATATAACAGAAATTTAGCTACACTTTCTGTTGTATGCCACTGCCAATAGGACTTTTTTTGTTGTTCTACTTTTGAAAGGAAAGTGTATTTTTTTTAACTATCTGGAAATGGCACATGAAAAAAACTTTAAAATTGATCTAATACATAAGGTGTTCAAAAAGTGTCTCATGCTTTGGATGTCAATTGGCTGGGTAACCATATGCCTTAGATAAATAGCTTCCTTTAGAGGCTGCTTTGATACTCTTTTTAATGTGTTTATTACTTATAATTCTACAGTAAATTAAGAGAGATTTTACTGGATTAAACTGGTTCCTCAAATATGATAATGTAGCTAGTGAACCTCACAAAAGATGCATGCAGTACTGTTTTCAGTTTTAGCAGATAACACCCTCTATCATTGAATGTTTAGGCTTGTACCTACTAAATTACCACTTAATATGAAATTTATGGACTTGTCCTTTCCTTGTAGAATTCAGCAGTTAGTTTTGAATTTATCTTTTAGTATGTTACTTGAAAGGAAGATATTATTCACCATTTATACCATTATATTGGTTCTTGTTTATTCAGTTCAAATATCGAATTTGTTAACCAATTCTTTCATTTGGGCTGAAGAATACTTTTCCAATTGAAACCTGAATATAAATATTGTTGAATTGCCATTATGGGTGATCTATAATTGTCACTAGAGATACCACCTAACATGTATTTGGCCAAGGTGTTTATAGAAACTGTTGTCTTAATTAACAATAACTGGACACATACAAGCCACAACAAAACTATTTGGTATGTAAATGTTTATTTATATATTTATTTTTTCTCTTTCTCTTGGCCATGTTCTTCTATTGCAAGGTACATTACATGGCCAAAAGTATGTGGATACCTGACCATCCATCATACCCATACGTGCTTGTTGAACATTTCATTCCAGAATCATGGGCATTAATATGGAATTGGTTGCACCTTTGCTGCTATAAAAGCCTCCACTCTTCTGGGAAGGCCTTTCACTAGATTTTGGAATGTGGCTGTGGGGATTTGCTCATATTCAACCACAAGAGCATTAGTGAGGTCTGGTGAGAAAGCTTGGCTCACAGTAGGTATTCCAATTCATCCAAAAAGTGTAAGATGGGGTTAAGGACAGGGCTCTGTGCAGGTCAGTCAAGTTCTTCCACACTAACCTTGGCAAACCATGTCTTTATGGACCTCATTTTGTGCATGGGGGCATTTTCATGCTGAAACAAAAAAGGCCCTTCCCCAAACTGTTGCCACAAAGTTGGAAGCACAGAATTCTCTAGATTACAATTTTATGCAGTAGCATTAAGATTTCCCTTCACTGGAACTAAAGAGCCTAGCTCAAACAATGAAAAGCAGTCTCAGACTATTATTTCTCCTCCACAAAACTTTACAGTGGGCACTATGTATTCAGGCAGGTAGCATTCTTCTGGGATCTGCCAAACCCAGATTTATTTATCAGACTGCCAAATAGTGAAGCATGATTCATCACTCCAGAGAATGCATTTCCACTGCTCCAGAGTCCAATGGTGATGTGATTTATACCACTCCAGCCAAAACTTGGCATTACACATGGTAATCTTTGGCTTGAGTGCAGCTGCTCAACCATGGAAATCCATTTCATGAAGCTTCTGATGAACAGTTCTGCTGATGTTGTTTCCAGAGGCAGTTTAGAACTTGGTAGTGAGTGTTGTAAATGTGGACAGGTGAGTTTTATGCACTTCAGCACTCATCAGTAACAAGTTCAAACAATGTCATGGAGCTATCTTTCATCAATGAAGAAGAAAACCTAATCTAGACAATGACACTGGACTTCATTTGCTTTATGACATTTGCGGTTCTGAGATAGATAGATATCTTAATAAATAAATAGTTCATATTATGAAACAAATTTCTTATAATGGTGTGTAGTAGCAGTTGTTTTCTTCTTGCAGAGGTAAACAATGAGCTTTGTTTGTCTGCCATGGAGAATCGATTCCTGGATTTTAGTATTTTAAGGCTGTAAACATACTGATGTCCCTGAGAGGACATTGTTATTTTGTATAGGAAATTATTTATTATTTTTAATTTTGATTGTTTTCCTTTTAATGTATCAAATTGATGCTAATGCAGATATAAAGAAATCTTGCTTTATATTAGTTGTAAGACAAGTACATGTGGCTGGCTGCAATTTTCTTCAGAATCCAAAGAAGGTTTCAAGTGAAAATTCTAGTTTGTTTGTGATGTCTTTAGAAACTGTTGAACCACAAGAACATTGGATGTGGAAGACCTTGATAAATTAGAAGTAAATGGTTCTGCAGTTTGGGGTGTTGTCAGTTGTGGTGGTGATCATATTTATTTAAATGGAATTTTCTCACTTTAAGGAGTTTCAAACACATCTCTGAACACATTTATCAGAAACAAGAATGAAATTAGAAAGTTACTTTTAACAATTAAATATGATCTAAATTGCAAAGAATCATTATTGTTACCAATAATACAAAAAACTAGTTTTTAATTTCACTCTAAAAATTTGTGTGGTGAAAAAATAGTAATTACATATTACACTTGTTTATATCTTTAATTATTCCTTAGAGCGTGTAATTAAATTTGGGTTGGTTCTCAAAGTATCAGTTATCCTCTGGAAAATGAAGTTTAGAATGTGATCTTTTTAGTACTTTTTTCAATATCAAAATCCACTAGTTATGCTTTCGATTAGTGATTTACACATTTGATACTAAGGTGTGAAATTCAAGAATGTTTGAGTATCCTGACTGTTGGAGTGCATAGAAAAGTTTTTGTGACACCATGGGATAAATCCTGCTTGTCATACCAAATGCTTATAAATGTCAGGTTGGATAAATCTGATTATAGCATCCAAAGGATTGAAAACCTCTTTTTTTTTTCTTTTTTTTTTTTGCTGTTTTTGAATAATGATACATTTCAGCAAGTATTATATGTGCAAGTATTAACTAAGTGACAATAAACATCAGTATTTCATTCTCATAAAGATGTAATATAAAGTTAGATGTAATTATTATTACATCTAACTTTATATTTTATTTGTTTTAGATGTGGGAAAAACAAATGTGTTGAATGGTAAATGATGCTGGAGTGAAAGAAAAAGAACTAGTGAAAGAAACAGGAGATGCAAATAGTGATGGCACAGCTTTTATTATTTGTGCTGATGGTTGCTGGACCCAATGCAATTATGGGGAAAAAAATCCACTGCAAAGTTTGGTTCTACAACTATAATTTTTTTACAAGAAAATTATCATAATTGGGTATGAGGAACAAGTTCTATAGCACCTGCTTAAGTAATATATTAACAGCAATCATTAGAGAGTATAATTGCTGAAAAACTAAAATGGACCTTCCACACAAATGGACTCCTGGTGTTATAAAGGAAGGATATTTGAACAGTGAAGACATGCATGGCCTACTGTATAGGAAAATAAAAGAAGATTGAGAGATCAGTGTATATAAAACAATAATAGAGAAGTGTAGTTATGGTGGAAGTGTAGAGAAAGTGGAATGTGGCAATCTTACTGTTAAAATGCAATACTGGAAATGGACAATTTCAAAGCAGACCTAGAATAGAGAGAATCAAAAACTGTCAAATGAACTGTCAGAAGAGATACAAAGGAAGAGAATACATCTGAACAGTTGAAATAGCAGTTAAGAAATGAACCATACCACATTTTTGGTAATCATGCTAAATATCAGTTAATGTTTTGTGAAAATGCCAGATCTTCAAGTCATAGTGACATTTCATACTTCTCACAGCTCATTCACAAAGACAGGAGAGCAGATAGCATAGTTTCTGACATATTAAACATGAAGAAAGTTACATGTAATTGGTTGCTAATTTTTCAGGCTGAAAGCAGTTTAACTGATCCAAGTCTAGCTCTTACCATCATTGCTATCAACTAGCTGGATTATGATGTCAGTATGGATTAGAGTGGGACCATAAAGTGCAAAAAAATACAACATTAAAGAAGTTCTTCTGCTGTTGTGAAGAGACGTGTTGAATGACAAAAAAATTATTAGATGTAGAAAATGGCTATCCCCATGTAAAGAAAGAAATGTAAACAAATTAGCTATAAAAAAGGGGGAGTACAAGTTCAACAATGTGGATTATTTGTTGGTACCAGCTTTGGTATTGATGTATTACCAGATGAACTAGTAGGAAAGTATGGAATACTGGAAATGAAATGTCTCAAAATGGCTGAACATTGCATTCTACTTTATATGTTATAAACTTGAAATGGATTTGTTCTGTAGCTACTACTTCACATATGATCTTTAACTCAAAAGAACTCTTAGTTATTTTTACCACGTTGAAGGTCGGTTGTGTATAGCACAATGTGAATTGTGTGACTTTATTATATGATACCTTATGACTTGCACATTGAAAGAATATTGTGAGATGACATATGGACATAAAAAAAAAAAAGGTTCCTTTCTTAGAAAGTTTTTCCCAGATTTGTGTTTGTTTGGAAATGATTGATCCTTGACTTTCACATAATAGGAAAATGCAAAACCAGAAATGCATCTAATAAGCAATTCAAAAGTGAAAACTAATATCAGCAGATAAGGTGGCAAAAAGAAATACAAATTGTAGTTTTCTCATAAATAATTGTTTCATAACCTATATAGTTGGTTTAATGAGATAATTGTTTGTGAATAGATTTGTACTCAAACATAACATTACAAAATTCAATTAAAATGGAGAAATTTTATCTCCCCCCAACCTTAGGCAGTAAACTGGGTTTGATTTACTAATTGTTAATTTTTTCTGACAGTAACAAATTATTATGGACAAATTTCTTGTAGTTTCAAGTTATTAAGGTGTTAGTGATGACTGGTTTGAAATGATCTTATGTCCAAGAAACATACTGTAGTTACTTAATTAATTACAAGTTGTTAGAAAACTAGCTAATTTTCTTGTGTTGTATAGAACTATTTTGAAACTTTTATAGTAGTTCTGCATATGTGATAATATCATTTTTATCATTTGTTGTGGACTGTACCTAAAGAATATTATAATGAAGAAAACTTGCATTACACCTCATATTGCCCACAAATATAAGACCCACAGTGCATCAGGCTAAATTCAAGGATGAAAAGTAGTGTTAGAAGATGTAACGATAAAAGGAATAAAAATATAGTTTTGTCATAAAGAATATTTTTAGGAATTATGTAGTTTACTTCAGTAAATTAATTAGTCTTTGCTCTGATGTAGATGTAATCAATACAATACATACAGCAAAACTGAATCAAAAAAGGTTATGGAGCAACATCTCTGTTCTTTAAGTTTTAAATCACTTTCACTATAGTATGAGGCCATAGATATATACAAGCTACATTGACTGTATATGAACTATATATAAAACCTAAATCTACTTAAAATCAAGATTGGCATGAAACACACCATATTGCTAACATTTATTATTTTTATGGCAATATTTTGGAAAAGTGATCGAATACCCACTGAACTATTCTAGTGAGTTATTATTATAATTTTGCTACACGTCTTTTAAAAACTTTATTTCTTTTCTTTTTGAAAATGGCCATAACATCAAATAACTCAGAACCAGGACTGGAAAGACCAACTTCAGGTGACTGATTGGTTTTTGTACTTACCTGTTAGTCTTCCTGGCGAGTTATGGTAATTACAGTTACGCTACAGAAAGTCCTTTACAACTTCAATTATTGTACTTTTTCTCTTAATGTTGTAGTCTAGATGTAAACATTGGTTTTATGTTATTTATGTATTTTTTCAAACTTTTTGTTTTACTTTAATTTCCTTTTATGTATTTTACTAAATTTACTTTTAACTTTTTACCAGATGTTTTGTGCAGATAGCCAAGCTGCTTTGTGCCATGAAACACTAAATCAACCAACCAACCCACTGAACTATTCAGTTGCAAAACATAAAAAGAGACTGTGAAGTAAGGCTAACCTTGCTCTGTCAGTTACAGAGGTAAAGTAATATGTAAAATATGACATATGAACAAGCATAAGCACTGGTGAAGTATTTAGAAAGTTCATTATTGTTAATGTATGTGTTGTTCCTTTTCTCAGTAGAAAACATAAATACGAACAGTATAACTCGTTAAAATACCTGAAGTATCCTCCAAGATCTATAAAATACACTGCACTTGCATTTGTAATGTATGAACCAATGATCAATGTGCATGCAACATTTTTAGTGTGAGTGAATTTGAATGGTCTTGTTTTACCATTTTGTACCCTGACTGGAATAACAAGATCTAAGAAACTACTACAGGTGTAGAATACCTTTTATGAACAAAATGTAACTAAAATCATGAAGAGTGCAGGTATTTACAAAAGTCAGTCATTAGGACTTGAGATAATATTTGAGCAAATCTTGTCGAATGCATTCTAAGAACATATAGTTTAAAATATTCTCAAGTTGTTTTGTCTTTTATAAAGGGGAGCCACTTTGCTTTGTCCATCCCTAGTATGTATATGTGTGTATAAATGTCTACTGCTCCTTCTCACCCCCTTTAACCAGAGTTTCCTTCCATAGATACTTCCCTTCAAGAATAAGGTGTGCATATTAAAGGTCAAGTAATGGAGGACCAATCTTAATTCTGCATGAATAATTTAGATCTGTCCAGTAGGTAATGTCTAGATCTCTTGCAGGGGAATATCCTCATGAGACATCTCATAAATTCCATAGTGTACTCTTATATTTACCATCATGGAGACTTAGAACTGTTGTTTTCAAAAATTGGTACTTTCTGTATGGGGCTTATTCCAATCACACAAGCTTTCTGACTTGCCATTTTTTGGGGGTGGTAAATTTCTTTGAAGATTGTCAGTCTTGGCCTTTACTTTTTCCTGGCCAAGTGGATTCTCTGTTGTGAAGTTTTCCAATAGATTTGTTGTCTCTTTGGGCCTCCAGTGATCACTTTTGACACTTTTTAGATACTCTCAACTACAGGCTTGTGTGGTAGATGCATTAAGTCCTGATTGGATGAGATTGCACATCTGTGCTTTCCCACAATTTATCTATTATTCTGTATTATGGCTATCTTTCAACCCTCTACTTCTGAGCTTTTGCTAGTCCCAGATTGATCACCATAACCATGATTTTCTCATTTGTAGCATCTTCAAGCATTTCCACTTCCACATCTTCCTCTTTGGCTTTTTCAGGCATTCTTAGTCTAACATTCTAAACAAAGACTTTTTTCAAGCTCATTGGGATTTAATGTCTAAAGTTGCCTGAGTTTTACCTCACAAGGATTTGTACCCACTTTATCAAACATGTTTATCATAGCTTGTTTTGATGTGGTTTTCATTTGGATCTAGCTTTGTCTGTTGTTTAGGTTAGACAACTTTTAACTACTTTTAGTTATTCTATACATCTGAAAATTTTGGACTCTTCATTGCCATCCAGCATTCATGCAATATGGCCTTTTCAGTTGCTTCACAATATAAGGGTAGTATTACATGCTTTGTCTTGCCAACCATTCAAGTCTTTAACTTCATGTACAATATATCGTCTTTTCCTTAAGGGATATTTTTGTTGCTACTGGTATGCCAATATCATAAGTCAGAGTCATTAGAATATTTTTATGGGTTTTTTTTTTATCTATCTTAAGACCTACTATGTTCTAATAGGTAATTTCTTTCTAAGTCTCTTGCAATCAGGGAAGGGGATACTTCTCTCTCCACTGTTATTTTGCCATTTATTTCTCATCTCTGCAGTCAGTTGTATTCTCATTGTTAGTTTCATGCTGTCAGGCCTGGAAGTGTTATGTGGCTTATACTACCACATTTTAATGTGATCATCTCCACTTTAAGCTTCCCAAGGTTTTCCCCAATTCCTTAAAGGTAGAGTTGCAAATATTCATGTTACATATTCTGGTCTTTACAGGGGAAGAATCTTCTGAGTTACATATCATCAGATTCAGCACGTTTATGTATTTTGCTGTTCTTTTCATTTATCCATTGGAGGACATTTTATGGGCCAATATTTGGACTTCTCCCATTGCTTTTCTCTCATCACTTTCACAACATCTGCTAGATTATAAAGAAGAGGGTGCACTTTTTATATTTCAGGATCCCTTGCATCTTGCATTCACTGGATCCCACTTTTTGGTGAGAGTTGCCGAGACAGGTGTCCTTTTATCTATCCAATTGCACACTGGTAACAAGTTTGAATATCCTTATTACTGGATACAAAAGGTGTTGTAGAAATAAGGTGTTCCATAAGACCATCCAGGTGCTTACCTGATGGTATTGTGTTATCCTGGACTGCCACTCATGGACTATCATGAGTAAATCTAAAGGGAATCCTGTGTTTTCCTGATAATCACAAGATTGAATAAGTTGCTGTGATTTCTAAAATTTTAGGGAATTTGAGTTACCTATTGCATTGTTTCCAGAGCACTGTTCATCAGGGTCCTCCTATGTGTACTACCCCCCCCCCAACATTCTACTAGTGGAACTAGGGAGTTTTACCACATCAGTTATTCAGGGTCCTCATGTGTTATTCTACTGGTGGAACTGGAGTTTGAACAGAAGCTGTGGTGGTGGTCTTTTCTTCCAGTGGATGTTTTACTATATGTCAGTAGGAGTGGAACCAGCCTTCATGGGAGCCCATTTGTAATACTGGTTTAGATTTGACACAATATTATCTGGTTGTGGTGTGTGTGGCTTTACATTGTGATCAATGTCATTTTAGTAGTTTATTCATGCAAAAGAGTCCACAATCTCATAATTTTGGATGCGAAGTGGTCCCATGTGCTCCTTGCCCACTTGGTTGGGGGGTGAAGATGAATATTAATAATTCTAGACTGGATTAGTTCTGTTCCTTTGGTTGAGTAAGGCATACATAACCTCATCATTTTGAACGTGGGGTTTTGCCTTTCTGACTTCTTCACATGGAGGATAAAGTTTGTCTGCTTTGGTGTTGCTTACTTACTTGTGATTCTGGTGGTTTTGAATGCATAACTTTATGGCTATAGATTGTGATTTAATCAAAAGTGTATATTTGCATAACATTGTGGCCCAGTTGTTTTAACCATGAACATGGGATGTAGGGACTGAGATCCTTTAATTCCATTCCTGAGCTGTGAAACCTTGGCTGTCATGTTGGGGCTGATCTATAACGATGGTTGCTTATATTATATTCCACTCTTAACACATAAACTAGGCTCTTAGTGAAGAGTATACCTGTTCTAGTTGTAGTGCAGTTCCCTCACTTAGGTACCACTCTTATCTTGGTACACCCCTGTTCTGTCCAGTTGCCTTCTTTACTAATAATGCCTGCACTGGCCCCTCCACCTTTTCAATGTAGGAGTCTAGCTGTAGTGTCAGCAGGCAGTAAGTATGTTTTGGAAGTAAACATTTTTCTAAACTGAAAACGTATTTTCAATGATACTTCTCTGCTGATACTCTCCCACCCTTCCTCTTCACTAAGAGCCTTTGTTAGATGGTATAAGTGTTGAAAAAACGTGATTACATTATATGAGTGAGGTACTTACATATAGTACCAGGATAGAGGGCACATTGAGGTGGGTAGAGATATTTGTAAATTAGATATTGCCAAGGGCATTTAAGTGGGGTATGAAAGAATGGAACAAGAGAAACCAGTGCTTAGATGAGCAAAGCCAATGTTGAGGAATAGCTATAGTATCGGCTGAAGTAAGTTATTATTAGAACTACCTTTTCAGTTAAGGAAAATTTAATATTCACAGTTCAGTAAAATCAATGAACAAAATAGTCTTGATTATCATAGATTACTGGCAGCTGCTATCATTCATTCCAGGAACCAAGTATGTCTTGTCAATACATGCTTGCCTGTCATTGCAATAGGTTAATGAATGAAACAGTAGTGTTTGTTGTATATACTGAACATTAGTATTTATCAGCACTGTTTTCCTCATTCTCATAAACATGTAATCACATGGGGCTTGATTGTTGAAAGGTTTATGTTTGCTTTGCACATGTCTGTATAGTACCATCATTTTTCATGCATTGGCAGACTAATGATTCACAAAACTTGCCAAATTTGCAAATTAGAAGTTACAGAATTGCTAATTGAATGGGCTATCCATCCATCAACTCAGATGAAAGTGTTTCTACTTCATCTTGTCATTTCCATCATCCATCTCAATCCAACTGGACTTAGGTGGTCAGGGTTGTATTTCAAACTCTTCTTGCAAATAGTAGCTTCATAAGAGATGCATGTCGCATGTTTTTTGAAGCAATCTCATGGGGAGAGGGTGATTGAAGTGACCCAGCCTCTCCTATATGAACAAAATAATTGGTACCTGTATGTGTTCACATCTGGTTTGTCATTCCTAGCACCATACAGCCTCAAATTGAATGATATAACTCAATTTGAGCCAAACACTTGAAATATTTCTTTCCTTTCAATGTTTCAAAGTTTGACAGTTGATCTTTTTCAACAAAAGTGCTGACACTATCACATCCACTGACCTTTTTTTTTTATGTGTTTCACACACAATTACCGAGAGTCTGAGACATTTTAGACATATCTACACACCTTGTATAGCTTTCTGTGCCACATTTTTGGTACATAGAGGGGTATTTATATTTATAGAAGGTGCAACATATAAAACTCTGACATTTTGATCCATGGATGGTATAACAATTACATTGTACCCAAATCTGGCTAATAAGCAGCATAAAGAAGCATTCTGGTAATGGCTCCTCTTACAAAGAAAAGAAAGTCTTCTGATTTCATTAATTTCTCACCTCTTTGTAGTTCTCTATATGAATGGAAAGAATCATATTATTTTCAGGAAGTTTGTGTCTGTATCTGTTCTCTATCTGGTTTAAAATGATAAAAGAAATGAGATTTAATTTGCTGTGTGAGTTCTTCAGAAACACTGCCTCTGCACTACTTTTGTTCCAGTTGATATATACTTGTTTGTGAGTGCTTCTTTTCCCAGAGTTCTAGCTATTGTTACTGTGTTCTTTATTGAAATTCCTCTCTATCAAATGCCACATCTGTTCTATCACTGTTGTTACCCTTCTTTAAGAACAAGAGATAAAATCAGAGATTTCCTGAAAGGTTTTCTTGTTCGATTGTTTCATGTTAACAAGAGTCATTTGATGAATGATATAGATGGTTAGATTTTAGTGTTGCAAGCTTGTCTTGGAATTCATTGTTTTCTCTAGCCAAGTTTTTGGTGGATAGATTAGATGGAAATACTATCACTCTGTTTGCTTCTGTCTGAGTAAATTGCAGAAAATCATCAGACAGAGCCTTTATATTTCTGTGAATGTGTGTCTTTATAGATTGTTTGATTTTAACGATGCTTACTGATTACAACCATGATAACATATTTGTCAGTGATTTGATTAACTTTGCTACAGACAGAATTTGATAAGTTTTTTTCTATATAGCTGTACAGCTAAATCATAAGCATTATTTTCTTCTGCTGCATATGAACCATTACATTCATCAGATCCATTAGGTGTGATTGTAATCAGGCACTAAAGTTGAAGATTCATCTGATCTTGTATAGGTCTTATAGCATGATTTGTGATACTCTTCTTCAGTTAAAACTAGTTTACAATTTGTCAAAACGAGTATTTTTCTATCAAAATTTCTCTCTGCCTTATTCCTGACATTTTTCTCTGTTTTTTAGACAAACACATTGTGTAAGCTCTTTCTCTTGTTCTCTCCCAAATATTTACTGATGTTTGGGCAAAATATGCATTTGGAATTGCAACTTAAACTTTTCCTATTTGTTTGTGGTTCTTCCTTTGATACAGTCTCTTACTTTTTTAACAATAGTATTCAAGTCTCCTTTCATAGTAAAAATACTTCTGCACTGTCTTTGTTAGTGATTCAGTGGAAGCTTGTCATGTTTAATAACATTTCTTGTAATTCTTGTAATTGTGAAAACTGCTAATTAGATAATTTTGACTATGATATGAGTATTTTTGTGTGAGTGGTTAGCTTTTTGTAGCTGTTTTCTAAATTTTTATGAGGTATGATACATTGCTTTGCTTCTACATTGGGACCACCAACAGGGCTCTTCTACACTTTTTTGTCATAATTATTCTAGTATCATTGACTTTTGATAGTCTTAACCAAAATTCATGTAAAATGGATAAAATTATTTTCCTTTAAAAGTATAAAATCACTTTCACTCACATGAATGCAAAGAAATTATGGCTCATTGTCTTATGTCATAAGCATTGTGCAATGATATGCATAAATGTCAGTTAATTTTTATAGAAACCAGATTCTCCCTAAATAACTTTATTTATAATAAGTGTTAAAAGTATGCTACGAAAGCTGTGAGAAACATTTACCTTAGTCATTAATGGGCCAAACAGTAGTAGATTATCAAAACTGAACTTGCATACTATATATTCTGTGTGGTTTAATGACATGGTGTATCAGTTATTTTTTGGAAATAAAGAGACAAAATGGTTATAAAAATACTAATATACATATTAAATAGGTGAAAAATGAACGTGATCCACTGCCCACACCACCTCACAAAAACAAGTATATGAAATTGAGAGCCTTCAAACATTTTACTTTGCACTACTTCCTTAAACTATTTGGTTGACATTGCTATCATATAAAAATGAAATCCTGACTTGAATATCTACAAAATGATACAATACAACTTTGGGCCCTAGAGTTAATAATTTTCAACCCTCCATGCCCATGAGCTATCTAAGATTATTACTATAGTAGTGTTAATCATGAAGTTGTTGAGTTTGTGATTTTCAACTCAAGTATCTTATTTTGAATATGTTAGATTTAAAAGAAAAGTGTTTATGTACCAGTTGTCATCTTTTTAAAATGATGGAAGTAAATTGCAGTTTGAGATAGCCAGCATCAGTTTTTCTTGGGAAATGAGATATCCATTATACTACATTTTGATACAGGAATGAGTTGTTAGCCAATAATGTTCGATAAAATTACTGTAATTGGAATAATGTAATTCAAATGAACATAACTTTATCCTTTAGGAGGATTATTTCAAATAGTCCTCTGTGTGATTAACAAATAAAATGTGTGGAACCAAGATCATCTTTCCTGCTGATATAACTACTAGAATGGAATTATCAAAAAGTAGGGTGCAATGAGTGTTCTCACATTTAGATAAAAAGCAGAAAATTTCATACGCTTTCTATGTAGTGACCTTGAAAGTGGTGAGCATTTCATATGTAATTTATGATCCATATTCCACAAATTTCCTGGTGAAAAACTGAAATTAGCTGGGAATGAAACAAAAAAGATTATGCAATATCATTATTAAAGTCCAGGATCCAGTATGGTGAGGTGAAAAAGAAAGAGACTACCTACAAAAATTACTGTGTTGCTGACTATGATATTGGAAAAAAAGAAATATCAGTTTAATTTCTGACTTTTCTTAAAAAACGTCAAGAAAAGTGGGAAGAATGTACTGTTAATTAGCAAAAATACATGATATATTTAATCACCAAATGGATGCATAATAATGAATGATGCATAGGGTGTGAAGTTAGGAAGAACAATTAGCTTTGTAATTTAAGGTCTGGTGGTTTTTAAAAAATCTAAAAATATTGTGATGACAGCCTATTATGTAAGTTTACATGTTGAAGAGTAACAAAAAAAAGTTTAAATGTCAAATTGTGACTGTTATAATTTATATAGACAGAATGTAATGTGATTGATCTTAAACAAGTACTCTGTAATTCCAATTTCTACAGTGCATGCAATTTCATGTATATACAAGGGATACACAGTTAGGAAAAACAAGCAAGTAGCATTAAAGTTTTGAGAGTTCATTTAGTATTTAAGTTTTATAGTTTTAGCATTTCTAGGATTAACTGCTGGAGGTATGAATGTAATGTACATATATTACATGAGGGGCTCATTTTGAAATGAAAAGCAAAAAGAAATACATTTCAACTACTCAATGAAATGCAACTATTGGCATTTCTGGCAGTAGAAAATGTAATTTTATGGTTATGAGATAAAATATTGAAATGACTTTGTATTGTTGCATATCAAAACCTGAAAAGTTCAGTGTGTGGTAGCTAAAGTTCTATCAAAGTTTTTTTATTGTGTGTTTCTTTTAACATATGTTTATTTATAGTTATTTGATCAGACAGAAGTTAATATGATTCATGGTTATGAAATACATCATACATTTTATCACATTCTATAAATAATCATCATTATTGCTATATAGGTTGAGGGTCTGATTAATAGGAGCAATTTTTTGCACTGATATTGATGTGACATAGAGAAGGGAAAGTGTTTTAGTTTATCACTGTTTATGAAATGTGAAAATGTAGCCATTACTTGAATTAAGTGTTAAATGATGTGGGTTAAGAACACAAAACATTTTCTGTAGAAGCTAAGATTTGAAGCAAGTTTTATTTACAAGAAATTTTCTGTCTTGTACTTTAATATACTTTCACTTAGTCCTTTCCTTACTGCAGTTTTGTGATACTCTCATTCTTGAATGGTTATGTTAACTCGCTATATTTCTCTCTACCAGTGAACAGTTTTGTTGTGTGGTAAAATGTTTAGAAGGACTTCTACTGATTTTCTGGATCTTTGAATATTAGTTTTTCAACAGTGTCTAAATTACATATATATGTGTAATAACAGCTGTCTAATCATTTGGGTTATATTATTACTCTTAATTCTGCTGGTTACTGTTTCAGGTATCAGAAAATGGGAAATTCCAAAACATACTTGCCATCTGTTGACACTATATTTTGATCCCTAGGATTTCTATGCTTTGCCAGTCTAAGCATTGAGAATGGTTGCTTCAATCTTTTATGCCTCACTCAAATACTCTAGGCAAATGTTAATTTTCAAATCTGGACTCAACTGGAATCTTCAGACAGAATGGATGCTACATTACAATGTTTTCCAGTAAATTTATTCTCAGTCCAGGTCTCATAAGATTAATGCTTTTGTGACCCCTTGGGATTTTCAATTGCAATTCTTTTGGTCTCCATTCAGAACTGGATAGGTTTATAACTGTATGTCTTCCCCCAGTTTGGCTCTTGCTTCAGGTTCTGACTGGTTTGTTTCACTTCCTGTGGAGTTCTCTTGGTTGCACCTCATTTGCCAGTTTAAGTGAGGTTCTGCTTCTAAAGTGTTTGCAGGAATGTCCCTTTCTAACTCTCCCACATTGGAATTATCTGTTGAGATAATCTCAATCAGACATTCTCTACTGAGATGTTAGGAATTCCAGTCCTCGTGGCTTGGAAGGTATATGGTCTTTGCCTGACATAAGGGTGTAACTTCTAAGGTTTCTCTATACTTAACTAAATTTCTTCATAGGCCAGCTACAAGTGTTTATTGTCAGTTGAGCATTCAACATAAGTTTAACCTCTTCATGCAAAAGTACATATCATCCTGTTTTGCAACTTGGGTATTTAAGAAAGGTCTTGCTTTATCTACAGTGGCTTTATATAAAGCATTCATATTCATTGTTTTTAAATATTCTTAATATTTGAATTACCAGTTTTACAAGGTTTACTAAAATCCTTTTGTTTTCTTCAGCCCAAATAACATTTTCAGTTACTGAAGTGGGATTTTGCAGTTGGTTTATGTGTATTGTCTCATACTCCTTTTGAGCCCTTAGCTTCATGTTCTTTGTTTTATCTTTCTCTTAAATTGTATTTTTTGTTGCTTTTGGCCTGTGTATGTTGGAGAATGGTATTGTTTGCAGTCCATTTGTATTGCTTTACCCTGATAGGTCTTTTCTTTCCCCAAGTCTCTGGCAGCTAGAAAAGGGGAAAGATCCTTGTCACCAACCCATTTTTCAGCCATTTCTAATCCTGGTCATTAGTTATGTCTTGTCAAGGCCTTCAAGTGTTGTGGCTTGTACTAACTCATTTTGAGGTACTAGGATATATTGTTCATATACTGAAATACCTCTATTTCCCATAATTTATCTCCCATTACTTTCACAAGATGGCTTCACAAGTTGATTTGTAGGGCTTACAATGGATTATCATTACAGGAGAGGAATCTGTTGCATGTCACATCTCGCAATATCTATGTGTCAATAGCTGCCCAGCTGAATTGCCCTCTGGAACACATTATGGGGACTGGTATGTGGACTACTACTAATAATTTCCTCTCTTGTTACTTGCATGTTCTGGCAGTTTCCTTTTCTGAGGGTGTTCAACTACCCCGTATAGCTATTTTGAATACTTTGATAAAACCTTAAACAGAGGGGAGTATTTTCTTCAATTAATTTTATTTCCAGAGTCCCTTTATTTTTCACTGGATAGTATTCTTTTGTGATTGTTGTCCAGACAGGTGTTCCTTCTCTTCTCAACTCTGCACTTCAACCACTTTTATTATAATTACTACACATTGTAAGTGGTGTGTTGAAATGGGATGTTTCATAACTCCATCTAGGTGCCCACTGGTTGGTATTACTTTACTATGGACAATCATGAGTAAAGTTAAAGGAGAATCCATCCTGTTCCTGCCAATCTTCAGGTTGAATAAATCAGAATCAGTTGCTTTTATAAAATTTGGGGAACTTGGTTCACCTATTGCACCATTTCCAGAGTACTGTTCCTCAGGGCTTCCCAATATGTTTTACTCCCCAGACCTTACTAGTGGAACTTGGGAGTTCTTACCATCACTAGTTTCCAGTTTGCTAGCATGGTGGACAGAGATTTTTTCTCCAAAGTGGTTGAGTGTGTTCCTCCACTTTTGGAGAAGAGGGCAAAGTTGGAAACCCTTTTTCTAGGGTCCCTGGATGTTTTTCCCAGAAGTAAGTAGGAGTGGTATCAGCCTCCACAGCAGCCAACTTATAACTATGGTTAACATTTGACATAAAGCTCTCTGGTTGGGGAGTGCATGGCCCTTCTCTTTGATCAGTATCAGTTTCATATATTGTGGACCAAAGATGATCCACTATCTCCTCATACTTTCAAACTTAAGTCTTTGGTTGAGCACAAGGTCCAAGTCCTTTTCATAATTCCAGGGGCAAGTAGAATAATTCTTGACCACTTGGTTTGGAAGTGAAGATGAATGTTCATAATTCTTGACCTGATGATGTTTCTTTGCTTGAGTACAGCATTAGAGTTCTTCAGGTGGAGGAGAAAATTTGTTCACTTAGGTGTTGCTTACTTTCTCATCATGATTTTGATGGTGTGAAATGCATTACTCTATGGTTACAAGTTGGAATAAAATCAAAGTATATGTATGTAAGATTGTGGGCCAATAGCATTAGCCACCAACATGGGATATGAGTACCTTAATTCCAATCCTGAGTTGCAAAACTTTGGCTGTCTGGTGGGGCTGGCCTGTACAACAGTTACTCATATTCTATTCCACCTTTGATATTGGAATTGTGTTCCAAGTGAAGAGTATACTTGTTTTTGATGTAGTGCAGTTACCTCACTCTTGTACTGTTTTTTTTTTTTTTGGTATGTTTTTGTTTTGTACCAACTGGCACTTTATTAGTATAGGATTTAAGTAGATAGATGCAAATGTTTGTGGTGAATCAGACATTCTCTGTTCACATATAGTAGATCTAAGTTTTTGATAATCATGAAACGAAAAGGCTACATTTCTGCCATGCATTATACAAATAAGGACAATCATTGTGAATGTACGTGGACTATTGGTTTAGGGTATTATAATGCATGAAAAAATTAACTAATCAGTCCTGTCTGAAGCTCAAGGCAGTAATGGAAAACCAGTAAAATTGAAAGCTCACTATTATCACTAGGCTCTTGTTGTGAAATTAACATGGTATACCTATATTTTAGTTTGTTTATTCCATCATAATCAGATTTACTGAATTGGCCATATAACAAGATAAATAAACAGAATAGTTAAAATGAACTTCAAAAAGTTAATTAAGTTACTTTTAAGAAATAAACGTATTTTAGTAGTAGAGCTATATGAGAAGCTTACAGTACATTAATTATGATATTGTGAGATCAACATTTAGTAATAAAGGCAGGGTTAACTGAAAATAGACAGGTACTTTTTCTGTAGGTATAGGATTTTTTAAAGTTAATTTTTTTTCACAACTTTGCTGGAGTCTTGGCATTTCAAATAATATTTTTTAATAGATGTTATTTCACTATTAAGGATCTCCAATGTTTTGGCTGTTCTCCAACCAACACATATCAATTTGTGATCAACATAGCAGGATAAATGAAACAGTTTTAATGTCAGCATCTTAAAATATGTGTAAAATAATACCATCTTATGCACATGCAAACATGTAAAAAAACAAAACTTAAAACTGATCAGTTTGTCTGTATAAGGCAAAGCAAATAATGATTGGATAAAACCTGCAGCTATGTAGTGATGTGAATTTCAAAATTTTGAAAATTCATCAAAAAGGTTGATCTACCAGCAGTAAAGGTTTTATGCACAATATGCAACAAATTTATAAACTGTGCTAAGCATGATTGCTCTACAGTTTTCATACATGGAATTACAAAAAACACATAAACTGTGAAATGATTAACAAATTTTGGCTGATGCACATTAAAATTTAAGGGTCTTATATATGCCAATATTATCATCAAATGAAAGGAGAGAGCAGATAGCTTTTAATACTTATTACCTTTGTCTATTCTTATCCCTGTAAATGTTGAAATTAATGTACAATTTACTGATGAGATTTTCTATGTATTTTACACAATAAATGAGTAATATACCTCAGTTTGTTTGAAAAAGTACATAATATGAAGTGATATAAGTGAAGTTTGCTGATAATGAATGGAATAAGAACAATTCAGTCATTCAAGAGTTAAAAATGCCCTAAGTATCTGTGGAGTTTTTCTCTCTCTTTCTCAGGCATATATTTAAATAATTCTAGTGCATTTTTATCTAATTAGATCCATTATTTTGGTATTGTGCTCATAGTGAGAGAACTTTAATTATAGAGAACATTTTATCTTATTTATTAAAACCAGATGTGAATTTGAATGATCTAGTCATTATTATTACCATTAACATTTTTGGCTTCTGTACAAGCATGTAAGTCATTGTAATAGGCAGAATTTGAAATCTGGTATTGAGAAGAAAGGCTTAGTTGGCAGTTGCATAAAATAGAACAATAATGTATAGTTGAATTGGTAACTCTTCTTATCAGAAATCATTATTGGGGCAGTAAAGAGGTGATTTAAATTATTATAAAGTTTAATATGAGGTAATATCACAAAGGTGTAGTTATTAAAATTTAAATTATTTCCCTCTTAAAAGAAAAAATTTGATTATGCTGTCATTATAGATCATAGTGTAACAATGCATTCAATTACCATTAAGCTTGAGAGTGTTTAAGCTTAAAATTTTCAGTAAGAAATTGCAGAGCAGTTGCATAAATTAATACCACAAAAGTTGTAAATATTTCTTTTAGTTGAAGTTTGAGAAACAATTATGTAGAGATAATTTCAATAATATGCACTGGCCATCATCCATTATTATTGTAGGAGAAAAAAAAAATTAGATTACAGGTTTACTTTAATTCTCTGAAGTAACTTTGCTTTAAAATTACAGTTTATTTCTTTGTTTATTTTCTGTCTAGGTTATTTAAGAAACATTTTTATGATCCAGTTTTATTCAGTGAACTTGATCTACAACCTTATTGGGATAAGGTAAGGGTTTACTAGTTTTAGTTAATATGTAAAGGTGAGTTTCTTTTAAAGTGACAGTTACTTTGCTGGAGACTGAAAAGGAAAACAATACACACACACATTCATGTATTGGTTGTATGCATCCCACATAATTATGTTTTCACTGTCTAAGAATGTTTAGAAAGCACAATACTTGCAGGCTAGTTTAGGGTAAAGGTAACTCAATAAAGGAGAAATATTGGGTTTTTCTACATTTCAAAAATGTCGTTTACTCTTTCATTTATTTAACACCTACAGGCTGTAGTCCAAATACGTTTTCCAGTTACTTTCTACACAATTAAAATTTTATTAGTACATTAAAATGTAGAAATTAATTTTGCAAAATTTGTAAATTTTATTAAATTAAAGTATGTAATTTCCATTTGTTTTACTTACTCCTTTACTTCAAATTTCCAAAAAAATACGTTTGTAGGTCATTCAGGTTCAACAGTTATCAGAAAAGTTTAATACTCTGCCAAAGTTATATAATTATTCTAGTCACTACTTTTGAGACTTTTATAACCACTGCCATAAATCTTTTGATTGTTTTAAATTGAAATACAGCACTTTATAATTAGTTTTGGTGAAATATTGACACAAAAGTAATGAAATAATTTTGATTGCTTGTGTTAATCTAACATAATTCTACATAAAAATCATCAGTAAAATTGAAGTAGGTATTAAAGTTGACAGGAATTATTATTGGTAAGCTGTGGTGAATGGTAAAGTGACACAGTTTAAACTAATTACACCTGGTACTTTAAGTGAAATGATGAAATATATATATATACCTGTGCAAAGTAATGGTTTAGTTTCATAATCACTGTAATCTTTTTGGTTTCTGCATGTTGGAACTACATATTAGTTTGGAGTTCTTTGTCATATTCTTCATCTAGGTGTTTGTAGATATTTGTAGGATTGCCAGCATTAGGCTTCAGGTGGTTTTTTATATGCTACTGTAAGTGATTCAGGTTTGGTTCCACATAAGCTCACCTAAATTAAGAAAAAACATAACTGAACAAGAGCATTGATGTTTACTAATTTTGTTTTTTGTTTTAAAAAACTTCTCAATTCTTAGTAAAGGCTATACACACTGAAATTTGTATATAATTTTATTTCAAGATATTTTATATTTCTCAGCACAAGTTTCTTTACTTATGAGTAAGATTACAGTTTGGACATATCATAACTCCCTTTTATAAGTGGTATTGTCAAGTAATAATAGATTAAAATAATTTTAACAACACATCTTTTTATATTATCTATTTCTGTATGAAAATGATATATACTGACAATATGATAAGCTTTATGAAATAGATGTTTATCATATTATCCTAATATTAAATAAGTGTATAACTGTCAACTTGACTATGCACCCTTATATACATTGGTTTGTGATATATCCCAAATTCAAAATTATCTATGTAATTATTAATACTTAGATCTTGAAAAGTATAAAATGGAGTTTTGTATTTCAACTGGATATAGAGAATATTGTTTGTTTAGGTACTCAAAGAATGAATTTCATGTTCTGTTTCTCAAATATAATGGTTTTATTCATGTACCAGTATTACCTTACAACTTTAAAACTATGTACATTTATTCAACCATTTTTGTTTCATGACAACATAAATTTATAACAAAAGGTTTGCTGATTAACTGATAATTTTGATATCATGGCAATGCCATCAATTTGGTCATATCTACTATTATTCTTATTTTTAAAAGAGACTTTTTAGTGGCAAAATTTAAGAACTAAGTTAAAACTAATTTTGTTAGACTTTTCACAGTTGTATCATTTTAAAAACTACTGGAATAATGGGACATTAATATTGGTAAACCATACAAAATACCATAGTAAGGATCTACTTCTTTAAATATTTGTATTCTTTGTCACTAAAGACATTATCTTCCCATAATTTTAACAGAGTCTTTATAAATAAACATGTGTTTTTTTTTCTTTTTCCACCTTTTTTTCTTTTATCAGAATTCATTTTTATAAATTTAATTTCATCATATATGATTGTAAGTACTTTAGTTGAATAAAAATATTTATTCAAAACAACTATACCATATAGTTTTAGCTATATGGCATAGTATAGCTATATCTGTTTTTTATTTTGATTTAAATAGTTAATTGGCTGAATTTCCTTTTTAGGAATATATTTTTTTTACATGATAGAAATAAGGTTACCCCTAACACCTCTTTTTTTACAATGCTGTCATTCTTTGTTGGCTAAATGGTCAGTCTAAAGGGGATTATAACACTAAAATTCAGGTTTCAAATGCAAATACCCTGTTGTGTAGCTTTGTGCTTAATAACAAGTAAAAGACAATGTATTAAAGTTTTTCAACTTTCTCTATAAATTGGATTATCGTTTGGTTTCTTTACAAATTTTTCAAAACAAAAAAAATATAATGTAATTTTTCTGGTGACACTGAAAATTTTAATCCTTTAGACTACTTTCTTTTCTGTTTCCATAAATTTGTATTGAGACAAGGTATTTATAACTTTATCTGAATAATCAGTAAGTGTTTCAGCAGTACCTTCTGTTCTTTTCAGTCATTTAAATTTTTGATTTTTCAGTCTGATTTGTTTTAGTTCCTTATTATTTGTTGTTTCTATACAGAGTTTACAGTCAGCATAATTCAACCAAAATATTAGCTGAAATGTATAAATAGTTAGGACAGTGTATAAATAATGTATAAAGGATGAATAAATAGTTTGTGTATATATTATATCGTATTATTTTTCTCTTCTTTTTTTTTTTACAGTATAGTTTGTCATAAATCTTTTCTTTTTGTTTTTTGCAAAGAATCTCCGTAACTAAAAATAAGTAAAGTGTATAGCAGTAATTTATGATTTAAAGTTGTATTTCAAAGTATATTTAATAAACTGAAAGTTGTAACTTCATTTCAAAGGTACAGTTATCAGAGCTTGATAGTAACAGTTGTGTGATTGCCAAAGGCAAGTCAAATCTCTGTTTGGACAACTGAAAAAGTAACATTTATTTACCCAATTGGGCAAGTAAGTTAATATTTTTTTTTCAAAGAAATTTGGATACATCCAAACAAACATTTATACCAAATGACTGCAGAATTCAGACTTACCTCCATGGCTACCAAAAAAGGTTTCCCTCTACTGTGATCCTTGCATACTTGCTCATGAAAGCACATTAGTTGTTTATTACCTACCTAATTATGTTTTACTTGGAGAGACAGTTAAATTGCATTTAGGTTTCACTTGGAGAGACAGTTAAATTGCATTTAGGTTTCACTTTTATATTTTAGTTAATTATGCATTATTTATGTTTTAAAATTCATATTAGAAAGTTTGGCTTATTCTTCAAGGCTTATGTTAGGATACACATGTGAACAACTTTGCCAGAGGAAAATACATATCTGCTGTTCATACCAGTCTGTCATAAGCAGGTACTCATTGAGGTGTGTTGACATAAGTAATCAACAGTGAAAAATAAAACACTGAAAATAAACTATAACTGAAGATGTGAAATTACATATATGACCTAATTCGGGTATTTTCAGATTATTCAACAAAAGAGTTAAAAGGTATATACATGTTTTTTCTGAATTTTAAGCATTTCATTGCATTGCATGTTGATAATAATAGCTAGAGTTAGAGATATGGTAGAGAAAATGGAAAATAGAATATAAGCATTTACTTTAACAACCTTTGATATTCATATAGAAGGTTCTGGGCATTGTGCATGTGAAGTGTAAAAACTGTAAGATAATACAAAATATTTTTTTATTCAGAATGAAAAATCGCCTGCAAGGTGAACAGTTGAAAGTCTAATTGCAAACAACTGTAGCTTTCCAACTGGTCTGTTGTTGGGATTTATTGGCTAGAGATGTTTTGTTAGGAAGATTTGTTTACCATCTTCTGTCCTCGAGGAGTGATGAAAAGCTCTGTCTAGTGCTATTGGTTAGAGTTTCAGAGATGTTAGAATTCCACATTGTTACCATCCATTTACATTCTAAAATTTATTGTCCTTGACTTCTCATCTTTCTAACTCTAATTTAGGAATATTGGTCCACAGTGTTTCCTTACTCCAGGTTTATTGGTTCTTGTAACAGGGTTCATCTATACTCTCGAGAATTTTTGGCTTGAGTGGAGTAGTGACAATGGCATTGGTTGCTACCCTAGGGTCAGAGTAGTAGTAGGAGCATGATTACATCACTTTCTGGACATTTGGAGCTCATTCATCAAGGATCCATGGGTATTCAGTGTTCTGGCTTTAGGATTGTTCATTCAGTTGAAATCACCTCTACACCAGTGCATTCTCAATTTGTTGCTTTTTCACCTCTAACAGATCCATGGAAAGTGGGGCTCCATTCTTAGGCCATAAGAGAATTCTTAGTCAAAAAACAATAGAGAGGGTCAGTCCTATTCTTCCATGATCTTATTCCCATTTATTTATGATACCTAAGAAGACAGGAGACTGGCATTCAATGATCAATCTATCTCAAATCAACCAGTTTTTAGATCCTTCTTGTTTCATTTTGGAATCTTTTTCTCACCCTTTGTACAAGGACTCTGGATGACAAAGTTCAATGTTACCGATACTTCTAGAAGTTTCTCAGGTTATGCACGATTGTTAATCGCTACAGTTTCAGGCATTTCCTTTTGATCTTGCCTCAACACCTTATCTCTTCTGTAGAGTTGTTTGAACATTTTTTTCATTACTTGCATTGCTTGGGCCTGTGCACACATAATTATGTGGAAAACTTGTTCTTTCTGACTTCATCCCATCAATTAGCAGAAAAACACACTCAGACTCTCCTTTCAGAAGTACACTTTTTTATCAGATGAGAGAAATCTATTCTCATGTATTTTTCAATACTTAAGTTGAGCTCAACCAAACACTCTGAAGCTTCAAGCCATGGACAGAACTGTCAGGCTTTTACTAGTGTTCCTTCTCTTGTTTATTTTGAGAATGTGAGCATTACTCGAGCCTCCTGATCCTTTGGGATGAGCACATATAAAATCCCTTCAGTGGTTACTGTGCAACCAATGGACTGTGCATCCCAATCCTTGGGTATTTCTCACTGTACTCATTCCCATTGTACTAGTCTTTTAGGGAGTTATGTTCCAGGAGTGATGAATTTAATTGCAGTTCACTTGTCTGTACTCAGTTGATTTCTTCAGACAGAATGGATGCTAAATCGTGAAGTTTTTCAGTGTTTTTTTTTTTCAATTTAGGTTTCCAACACTCAACGCCTTTGTGACACCTTGGGATTCTCAGCTTCGGTTGTTTTTGTCTCCAATATCTCACCCTCCAGCATTGGCAGTAGATGCCTTTCTCCTGATTTGGCTATTGCCCGAGTTCTGACCATGGTTTGTTCTAATTTCTGTCAAGTTCTCTTGGTAGCACCTTATTAGCTAGCACAAGTATGGTTTCTGCTTGTTCACCTCTTTCTCTTCCTTATTGGAAGTCTGTTGAGACAACCTCAGTCAGGCATTCTCTACCCAGATGTTCAGAACTTAGTCTTCATGTTCGGAGGTTTTGTGGTTCTTTGCTGAACATAAGGGTTTACTTGTGAGGTTTCTCTATACTTAACTAAATCTTCCCTGTAGAGCAACTAGTAAAAATGGAATATTTATCATCAGGTGTATATTAAAAGGAATTTAAATCCTCTTTATCCAAAAGTATCTGTCATAGCCAATTTTGTAACTAGGATATTTGAGAAAGGTCTTGCTTTGTCTATGATGACTTTGTGTGAGGCATTTTATCCACTGTTTTTAGGTATTCTAAATATCAAAGTTTTTGAATCCCCAGTTCTATCAGGTCTGTTAAAATCCTTTCATATTCTTCAGCCCAGATGACCTTTCCAGTGACTGAATTTGGACTTTAGATGTGGTTTATTTATGTTATTTCACCCTCCTATTGAGCCCTTAGCTTCATGTTATTTGTTTCACCTTTCTCTTATATTGTATTTTTTGTTGTTGTTGGCATTTGAACATTGTCACTCAGTGATGTTTGTAATATATATGCATAGGACTCTTATTGTTCCACATTTGTCCTGTTTTACCCTGATTGGTCTTTTTTCCCCTGAGACTATAGCAGCCAGGGGAGAAGATAGATCCTTCTTACCTTTATGACCACTCTAATTCTGTGTGTTTGTTATGTCCTTTTCCACATTGGAAGTCTCTGTTGAGACAACCTCAGTCAGATGCTTGGAAGGTTTGTGGTTCTTTGCCCAACATAATGGTTTAACTTCTAAGATTTCTGTATACTTAACTAAATTTCTTTACAGAATCTGTTCTCTTTCGCTCTGAGCAAGAAGAAAATCCTTGTTTTCTGGGAGTTTGATCAGGATAAGAGCATTCCTAAAAGTGATATCAAAAAGGTCATCCAGATTATTAAAAAACTGTTTCATTAGTGTGCAGTACTTCAATTTTCTTTTTTTGAATTTTTTTTTAGCTTTGTTTATTTCTCAACAAAGCTTCTCTGATTTGATAATGGCATGATGTTCTGGATAAATGACACTTGAGCCTTATTCCAAAAAAACTATAGTCTCTTTGATCACAACTTTTAAATTTTCATAAAGTCTCTTTTAATATTTTGTTAAGATTGAACATCACACACAGGTATTGCCTATTTAAAGTTAATTTGCTTCCTATTAGTTCAGTCTCTTCTGAACCTAACAGCCAAAGTGTGGTCTTTACTTCTTGTTGCAGCATTCATTGCAGTGATATCCTGAATACAGTATAATATAGAAGACTGCTTAAGTGCTTATTTATGCTTCTAGATATTAAGAAACAACTTTTATGTCATGCAGAATATTCTAAGGGCAAGACAACTTTACACACACACACACACACATATATGTGTGTATGGACAGTTTTGAACATTCTGAGTAATGTGAAATACTCTGGCATATTCCAGAATGTGCTACAGTATTGTATAATTTGGTAGAAAATTCATTAGTAATATGCTTAAACATTCTAGAATATTCAGAATATACAGATATAATGTGAGCTACAAATTAAAATGTCAACTACCTTGAGCAACCCTTAAATGATTTTCAGTATGAATAAAATTTGTTGTAAACTAATTATCCATATACTAAAACAAGTTGAGTAGGTGAGAGTATGGTAAATTAAATTTAAAAGAAAGACCACCCTATTTGTTGTATACATATATTTGTATTATTTAAAGAGATATATATTTATATGCATATGAATGTCTGTGTGTACTTGTATGGAGAAAAAATGGAAGTACTTATTTAATAAAGGTATATATAGAAGCCTCAAACAAAACTAATTGGTTTGGTAATGAAAAAGTAAGATGTAGGAGAGTTTCAACAGGAATGGTATGCAATTTCATATTACAGAGATATTTTAGAATAATAATGAAGTCATGGTCTGGTGTAAAGTATATTAGTAATTATTCAGTGAGATTAAGATTTTAATCATCTATGTTTGACAAACCAATCTGCAGAAGCACTAGACAGTGTCATTGGCAATGGTGATGCTGTCCACCTCAGATATATTTTTAAATTTTTAAGGGCCATTGGCCTTTTTAATTCTGTTTAAATTTTCAATTTGAAAATTGGCCTTTGTTTTGTTTTAACGTGATTCCTTATTACATACTATAATACTTTGATTTTTGATTTTTTACTGGTTGTTTGTCACAGATAGCATAATTGCTTTGTGCCAGTAAATGCCCACTGCAGCAACGCTTATTGTATAAATAGATAAGTCATCATGTTGTAAAATATTACCAGCATAAGAATAACCCGATACTTAGTATGTTATACTGTTTATATTGAATCTGCCTTTAGTAGCAATAATTGGTCTGGTGAAATTTATTCTTTCCCTTAAAAGATCTACTCACATTCTTTCCAGTTGGAACTAAACACTTAAGAGTATTAAGATGCTCTGGAATGTCTCTATTAAACAAGAGGGAATTCTCAATAGCCATGGTACCTTGGGTTCATCAAATACATCATTCAAAAGAGTTTGACCTTTTTAGTTGAAAACTATTTAAATCTCAAATAGGTCAAAATATAATGGAGCTGTAAGCTAAAAGTTTGCATTCTATGAGTCACTATGCTATGGCTAAAAATATACCAACTTGATATTTAAAAAGAGGTGAGTAGTGACTCACCATACATATAATTTCAGAGTGGTTACACATACAGAGTTGCATTTCTTAGAATAACATGTGACTTGTAAGCCTGAAGTTTGTTAAGGATGAGTAGAAATTTTAGAGAAAATGTAATTTATTAAATATGAAGATGCTTTTTTATAAGTATTAAAGAGTAGTTTACAAACTGCAAACATGTCACCAACAAATAGTGAAAATGCTTCAGTCTGTCAACCAACGAAATAAGTTAGTGTCTCTTCGTTGTAGGTTTTGTAGAAAGTGATAAATTACACAATAGGTTTTAACAGTATGGTATAGTCATTCTGTAACTTATTGGTATCTCTTATACAAAATAATTTTTAATGACTAGAAATATCTATCATCTTTCTATTCCGAGTGGTGGTATTGAATGTAATAATGTGTTTCTGAGGATAATTCACAAATGTTTGAATTCACATCTACTAATATATGATCAAGAAATATTTGGGAAATGTGTACAAATTTAATCATACTTAAAAACAAATAAAATGTATTAGCATTACTATATGTAATGAGCATTTTAAAGGAATGCTGCAAATCAAGGTTAACTAAGTTGGTAAATAAGGTTAATTTGCATAATTGTATCAAAGCAGAAGTTGATATGTTAGTTGTTACAAAAATAACTTAACTATTTTTCTTGTGTTTATTTTTAGTTTTGTAATTTGTTTGTGTTTTGTATGTAGGTTACTATAGTAACCCTTCAAGGTTTGGAGAATAGGTGTTTATCACTACAAAGGCTAAACCTCTCATGGTGTGGTGGTGAGGGAAGACTCACACCTTCCAGTTTTGTACAGTGAGTATTTCTTACAAAACTCTTCATATATTTTAAAGTAATAAATATTTTTGGCAATAAACTTCAGAATTTGTTACACATTCTGAAGAAATTTAGGCATTTCTAGATTTTTTTTTTTTTTTTTTAGTAGTTGGGTTACATCACTTTTGTAGGGCATGAAATTTTAACTTAGTTGTGTAGTTCTTAGTGAATATATTATTCCATAATATTTTTTTTATTCATTTCAAATTTTCAAATTATACAAAGTGATACTGAAGCACATAATCAAATAAAAAAATGTATTACCTTCGGTTATTTTTACAAATGTCCAAGTTTGTTTACTGACGTACATCTGTACTTAGGTTGCAATAACACTACATATCACAGCACATGAGGAAAAGCACTGCTAAAATACACATGTCCTATCAAATCTCATTCCACATATTCATTACCATCAATGAGAGACATAATATTTACTATGTTAATCCAGTGGAATGTGATGAGAGAAATTATATTTCTTTCTAAATATAGAGTATCTGGGCTGGGTTCTTTACAGTAGGTGACTGTAACTTGTTAGCTGTGAATTCTAACAATAAACAGACAGCACAAAAAAGCAAGTCAAACATATTTACAAAACTTTGTTACATTCTTGGTTATCACAATTGTATTCAAAGCTTTAAATAATTGTCTCTTTTTCATCAAAGTCTACAGAGTTGGGTTCAGTTACTATATAACACCCTTTGACAAGACTGGTTATTCTTTTCTATTCTATTGTTACGATACAGTCAGTGATAAATTCAGTGATGGATTACCACAGAGCTTTAAATAACTATGTCAAATATCCACACAGGCTGGTTCAGTTATTTTATAACCCAAATGACAAGAGAAATATTCTTTTTTATGTTATTACAACATAATCTGTGACTACTACACTTTAAAAAGTTGCAACTTTATGACTAAACTCACAACCACTCAGTGTAACTTCACTTTTACTTTCGCTGACTTGCCTGCTTACTTCCTCTCTGTATTTGTACGTATTTATAACATTCAACAGAAAAATCTAGAATCATCTAGCCCTCTAGTAACAACATTGCACATAGCAAAAAAAACTTACAAGCTTCAAGTAAGATGTTGTCAACAATGTTACAAAAGCCTAGCATAACAGTTATACTGCATACATAACATATGACTCATATAGAATTATGTAATGAAACTTATCATGGCTATCAACTTTTTAACATTCTTGTTACAAAAAATAATTTATTAAATCACTAAATGAGCAGCTCAAGTGACAACTACGTCTGATGTATATAGTCACAGTAGAATAACATTTTGATTTTTTTTTTTGTAGGTTGTGTGATGCCCCTGAAAATTGATCTTTTTTTGGGGGAAAAGTATGTTACAGCTCTTTCAGTGAGATTATAAAGATATATTCAGATCAGGGATTTATAATTTTGAATATGAGGTTATCTCTTGTTCTGAATGGCACTATAAAACAAAGAAATAAAGATGAATGTGGGATATCATGGCCTCCAGAAACAGGCTTGTAACAAGTCTTGCCACAGGTGTGGTGTCTTGTAAGAAGCAAGAATCTATGAATACACAGATCAGTGATAGGTGTTTGTGTATATGATTCAACAAAGTGTAAAATAATTAAGAACGATTATCATCTGTAAATGTGACATGAACCACATGTACTGGAGTCTCCTTAAATCTTTGTAACTGTTGCTTACCTCAAGTAGATGGGAAATGAAATGGGTGTTTGTAATATTCTATATGAACACTTACTGCTAAAGTCACTAGATGCAATAGCTAAGCATTTCTGTGTGATCATACTGTTTAAACTGGTACTGAGAAACCATCAACATCATAGACTATAGATAGCTTTTAGAACATGCAGTAAGTAGTGTTGTGTTTTTAATGTTACAACCATAAAACATGGCCTTTGCAGTGGAAACTATGCTACAAGATTTTAAGATACGTGCTGCAAAGTAGCACTTGACAACATGGAGTATAGCAGTTTTGGGAGGCTCAAATGCATTTTGATGCAACATACTCAACTTCTGTATAAGGCAGATATGTACATACATTATCTCTTTTATAGTAGATATTGTATAGTGAATGAATATGCAAAAAAATTAGTATGTGTTTCTTCTGAGGTTGCACAAACCAAATTTTGTTACTTTTATGTTTAGATTTTTTAATGCTCTATATACTCTAAGATAACTCTTCCAGCATTTCTTTTCAAAAGGTTGTAATTATTTCCTTTTTTTTTATCATCTCTACAACCAGATAGCAGCCACAGGATGACATGAAAATAAACTTTGAGTTGTTGCCAACTTTAATTGTATTTACTTAAAAATACAATGTCAGGATTAAAAGGCTTGAAAATATTTAAACAAATTTTACTGTCTGTGATGATGATTTTAACATAAACAGATAATTTATATTACTTTTATATCATATAGGATTGATCATAAGAAATCTGTGAAATCTACTTAGCCATTCTGCCATTTAATCTATTGAGCTACATTAAAAGTATGCAAGCGTACTACTGGTCAATAACTAATTAAGAAAGCAAAGATATTGAGCAAAATTGAGTATAATGGAAGTTGGTTTAAGTATCTAGTTACCTGAATATTAGATTGGACTTAGTATTTATTTATAATATTTCTTAACTGTGTACAAGCCTCAAATTTAAAGATTTGTAGCTATTATCTTGTCAGTTTTGTTGATTTATCTCTTAATTCAATTTTTTTTATTCATTTAAAGTGTTATGTAAATGCATAATTTGTATACTTGAAATGTGTAATTGTACATAGAGAAAAATATTGGTTCATATTAAGGTGAATTCTATTGTATTTTTTTATCATGATGTGGCTCATAAATCCCACAAACTTAGTTGAGTACCTGTTTGTGGGTACTTATTTATATCAGTTTCTGAAATAAAGAGCTGTATGAGCAAACTGTTTGTTAAGCAGAAGCAGCAGCAAACAGTTTTGACCAGTTTTCAGGATATCACTGCACAGCAAAGTGAAAATGTTGAACAATTCAGGGTGAGATGAAGAAGTTTTGCTATTGATATAACTACTATATTATAGCATATAAAGAAACAAAATCCAGTAATGGTATGAAAAATATGAAGGGCTAAATATTGAAGTGTCCCCAAGGTATACAAGGATTTTGTACTTTACCTGTTTACAGTTATGGATGGGAGCTTCAAAATATGGTTGTAACTATTCCAAACAGAATCAAGTTAAATGAAATGTTTCATTGCTTCCTAGGACACATAAGATGGCTAGTTAACTTCCTGTTGTGAAGATCTAATGCATATTTATTTTACCAGCATAACTTCTCTACTGTGGGACCAAAAAGCTATCAAAACCCCTTATACATTTTGATATCAAGCACTATATTAATTTGCTGACATTAATATAAACACAAACTTTTAAACTCAAATGGTGTATTGGGTTGAGGAATAATTTGTGAGCGTTTTTTCAAGTTAAAAAATATATTCATAAATGAAACGCTTTCGCAAAATATTTCATGTCATTTGGTAGATAATTTTTTGCTCTAATAGATGGTGTGTTTGATTTTCATATGTCTTTAATTTTTGCTTTCATTTTCAGCTCATTAAATGGAATGTCAAGTGGACAAAATCGAGCATTTTCGACACCATCTGCTTTTCGCATTTAATTTCTTGCAATTTCGTTTAAAACAATGCATACTATATACCTAGGTATTACATGAAATAAAGTATCATAATAAATGTTTTGGGTGTAATGTGTTCATGCATTGAAGTATTGTATAGTCTTGCATGTAATGCTTGAATGAAATTATTTAAAAACGCTCATGAATTATTCCTCAACCTAATACATTGCCTTTTTACATTCAAGTATGATTCACATTTACAAATTATTTCCATGTAACTACATCTAGTCATGGATATTATTGGTCTGAAAAAGTAATGACAATCTTGACAGGTGCCATGTGTATTGAAAATGATGTATTCAGGGCCAAAAGGACAGCGCGTTTGTATTCATTTTGTATTTGTTTTGTTTTTTTTAATTGCCTTCTATTCAACATAGTGAAGCTGAAGTGATAGAGGCTTTAAAGAATATGTAGCATTAATGTTGCACAGACAAGTTCAGTAACTATGCTTTATATTTATCATCCATATTTCAAACAGCTTGTCTGCTGGAAGAATAAATTAGTAGCATTGCTGCTACATCTTTTTCAAATCCCTTATAAATACAGATTCACTGTTCTTAGGACAACTTAAAACACCTTACAAAGAAACTTAGTCATGCTCTTTTGCTTTGCCTATCCAAGCATTATTAAGGAGGGGTGGAGTTTTTAGTAACATGTATCACTTGGTAACAATTGGGGAATTAAATGATAGCTTCTGTTTGATATTTATTTTTAGTATTTTGTATTGCATTCTTCATATCAAAACATAAGCCACTCTCTATTCATAACACTCCTTTTGTTGGTAACACTGGACTTTTTCTTGCTAATGTTGATATTAATTGTGTCACAAACAGAATAACTGAGTTCAAATCCCCATCAGGTGGGAATTTTTATAACTATTTTTTAACTGTTAACTCATTATTTAGAGCAAGATATGTTACACTACTAGAAGAACCAAAATATGATTATTTACATTAGGAATTTGAATTATTTGTTAGCATTCAGTTATAAAGACTAGGTGTCACCATGGTTATAACATGTGACTGTTATGTGGGAGTTTTGTGTTTGTATCTCAGTAAGAATTAGGATTTTATGTTATTTCTTATTATTATGTTAATTTTTTAGTATATTTATTATGAATTATGAAATTTCCAACAAACTCTTTGAATACTAGGAAAATATGAACACAATTATAGATTAAATTAAGGATAACATAACATTGCATGATGCACACCAGTGGCTGTGTGTGTCAGAAATAACTTAAATATCTTTTCAAACCAATAGATGGTGATACAATTTTTCTCCTTTAGTAAAACATTTATAAAAATGTAGACAAAAAATATAAGCATTTTTTTAATGAAAAGTTTTACCTTTGTGCATTTGCTCTTTACTATCAAATTCTTTCCCTTTACCATAACAGTTAATAAATAGCAAGGTCAGACATTTTACCATGTAGAAATGTTTCTTTGAGAACCAGTGTTTTTGCATGGTTAAATCTGTAATGTTGTTTTGGTGAAATACTGAAAAAATAAGTATTATTTTTATACATATATTCTTTGTTATAAAATTAATTTTCACAAAAGTTGTTAGTGAAAAATTTATTGAGATTTAATTTTCAGAAGAAATGCAAATCACCATTCTAGCTGCTAGTGATGTGTATGCGTAATTTTCTTTCAAGTTTTGTAACAACTGAGTGACAAAGAATGTGCCTTACCAACCAAATTTGGCCAAAGGTGAAGAAGCATGTGAAATAAACCCTGATATTGCTCAAGAGAAAAAACGTCAATATTACATTTATTTGCAAACTTTGCAGAATACATAAAAAATATTTTGATGCCAACAAAACTGAATTTCTTTGGTGGCCTTCTTATAGGCATTAAAATAAACAGTTTTATCAAAAGCTTTAAAGAAGTTGGTGCTTGATTCTTCTAGGAGTGTGGCTCAGCTTTTAAAACATATTCAGAACAAAATATTTTATCTCAAGACAAAGTAGAAGTTAGATTTGCAGCCAAACAACTTAATGAAGAGGCAGAGAAAAATAACCAAGCTAGGCAACTGCTTGTATTTAAATTTCTAAAGGAGTGCATTACTTTTCTACAAGATGTTGCTGAGAATCTACTGGAGAGATGCTCTCTGCATTATATCTTCAGTGCAGATAGTTATCAGCAAGCAAACATGATGACATACTGCAGTAGTTTAAATTGTGACTTAGAGAAGTATAAGACTATTGTTCAGAAGAATTCAAAACCTATGACGGGTATGTCTTGTAAACCTTATAGTTAATTGGATTAATCCCAGGGACACTTTCTGCAGTTGTTTCTGACCACCTGAACATCTTAAAAAATGATGATACCTACATCAAAATCATGTCCTGGTCTGGTTGGTTGCTTTAACACTTTCACGTATTGAAGATTAATAGCCTTATTCATATCACTGTATTTTTTTCTACAAATACTCTTCAGTATCGTCTTTGTTAAGCCTTCAGTTCCCTACTCTTACTTTGCTCTAAAAACCTCCTTGAAACAGTACAGGGATTGATATGCCTTTTCTTTGCTTCACTCCAACCAGTAATCATGATCTTAACTCTCAGCTCATTGATTAGAGTGAGAATTCCCTCTTTTTTCATCAACAGCACAAATATCTGTTTTTGTAAAACTCTTTGTTCTTTCTTTAATTTTCCTTTTAAAACGTGCTTCCTGATTGCCTGCATACAGCAGGGTTGCCTCTCTCTTTCTTTCACTTCAAACCTCTTCCTACAGATGGCACAGGAGATAAAATATCTGGGTTTGCATCACAGTTTGTGGAAAAAGAAACGACCCTAGATGTGAATCACTTTTCTTTTTGCTCAGCATACTGTGCACACCATTCCTTGCATGTTGTCTTTGAAACCCCCAGCAGCACAGTGAAAATGCTATGATGTTTCAGTTTGACATACCGATGCCAAAACTGATGTTTGTTTCTTGGAAATTCCCACCGAACAGTGCATATAGTATTCTCACTTTTTGTCATGTGCAAACACATTGTATAGTGATCTGCTCATTACATTCAGAATGTACCTGGTTTTATACTTTGTCTGTTATTTTTCATATGTAACTCCATACAAGGTTCTTAATTTGACTGCTTGTAACCAACAAGAAAAAAAGTCGATATGAACTTGTATTGTCCTCTTTTCTTTTTTTTTTTTGAATGACTTCAGATTGTAAGATGACACTACTTTTGTTTATCCTAAGTAGTTTTAAAAGCATCACAGTATACATGTATTTATACTTAAATTATATTCTTTTATTGTCCTTAGAAGCATATCTAACTACTCATACGACTTGCCCCATTAAAAACTATAAATCACTTGGGGAAACATGCAGCTCATATTACACTTTCAAATTACATTACCCACAAGATACTCATATGTATGTCTTGTGAAAAACATTGATTAGATTAATACTTATTTTGTCTAATCTAACCTTAAATAACCTAAAGAGATTCCAATTTTTACATTTTAGTTTCTTTTATAATAATATAGACTGCACATGTAAAACAAGAAAGAAAGTACTTACCTGAACCTTTTTTTTTTTTGTTTTTTAACTCATTGACATTTAACCTTACTTTATACTTATGGCAATATTGCACTAAATCATTTTTATTTAATCTAAGAATGCACTACATAACAAATAATAATTACATATAAAAAGCAGACAATGTTCCATAAGTGTTACAGGTTTTTGACTTTCTAATTATGAGACAAGAGCCATTACAATTTCATCCAGCTTTGTTGATGTGTTTTCTGTGGTAACAAAGCTTACACTGAGAAATAAATTAACATTTTTCTGTACAGAAAACAATGTAATATAATATGTCATTTAATAGATGAAAAATTTGACTTTCTATTAGTTAAAAATAATACAGTATTAAATGTAAGAGAAAACTATTAACAAATCCTGAAAGAAAGGATGAGACAGGTAGGTGGTCTGATTTTCTATTTGATGGTTCTGTAACCAAACAGAATTGAAGGTTATGAATGTTATGCTTTACCTGAAATATGATAATATTATAAGTATTTTATATTTTGTATTTCTGAGAGAGATGGTAAATAAATTAGACAAGAGGGAATGCCTAGAGAAAAAAAGTCAAACTTTTTACACTTGGAGAAATTTGCAATTTTTTTTACATTGCCTTCTAAGATTAAGAACTTAAACCTTATATACTACTAAGCTATAGATTATTAGATGTAATTTTATGCTATACTAATTGGTATAACAGGAACGAGTAAAAGTAGTTTAATTGAATTGGAATGTAACTCATTGAAAACCTCATGAAATATACAGTGAAGGATGCCTGTGGTGAAATGGGTAATTACTGCTCAAAGTCACACACTGGATATTTTATTCATCAAAAAGCCAAGATGACCACATTATGAGGAGAGTGATGAGGTCTCACCAAAAATAAACAAGCTAGATTTATTTGAAAAATGATTTGTAGCAATCTTTTTCAGTTGCAATATCTTCAAATCATTTCTTTCTCTGGTTGATTGCTTGTTGCATTATTCTGTGACAGCTGAGGTGTTTTGTATTTCTTACAGTTTTGAAGTTTTGATTTATATATCAGCAACTATTTTGTTCATAAGATGTCACTTATTGTACAATTAAATATTAGGGTTCAAAGCTGAATAAACATGTTATTAGAATACAAACATACCATTTGTCTTTTTATTCTTTTCATTAATGTATGTCTTTACAAAGGGAAGGTTTTTAGTGCTGAATTATGTTGTCATATTGTCTTAAAATGATGATTGTTGCAAAGATGCTAAGCACTATTTGCTGATTACTAATCAGATTCAGTATTGACTAGCAGCTTCTGCTAATTAAATCCACCAAATGAACTGATTATTGGTTGAGGATGGATTTTAGTAGCTAACATATGCACTATAATGAATGATATTAGTAGATGTTTG
This sequence comes from Tachypleus tridentatus, assembly GCF_004210375.1. Lineage (NCBI taxonomy): Eukaryota > Metazoa > Arthropoda > Merostomata > Xiphosura > Limulidae > Tachypleus > Tachypleus tridentatus. Next base: position 84,112,796 of record NC_134830.1, read on the forward strand.
AAGTGGTTGAAAGGTACAGCCTTTTAGAATTTTAAGCAGAATGCTTAGGTATGTGGTCTATTTAATTTCACAGAAAATGTTGTATTATTGGGAAAAATGCTGAAAGTGGTTGAAAAGGGTAGTCTTGTGAAATTTTAAAGAAGAATGTAGTGGTGTGTGTTTTTTATAACATTAGCGGTTTTAATTATATGTGTGTTTATTTATTCACTGTATTTTAACTTCTTTTTATGGTGCTGTATTTTTTATACCTTGTATGTATGTGAAAAATTCTATATGTAATATCACTGATTATATTATTTATCTTAGACCACATTTTTCTTAAAATATTCATTGGTGTATATAATTTGGAAAAGGTATAATGAAGATGTGTGTAAAAAGGATTGGTGATAAACTACTTAGAACTACAGAAAACAAGATTAAACATGAATTCTTGAAAGAGTGTGCACAATATGCTTTGATTTTAAAGTTTTTGAAGTTTAAATTAGTTGATTATAACTTAAGATCTAGCAAATATTATGGATATTCAGAAAAAAGTTTTTAAATTTATAATTGACTCATAAACAGAAATTATATAAACAATTGCTGAATAAAAGGATGGATGCTGTTAAAAGTACAAAAGAAGATATCTCAAATTTAGATTTAACATTTCAATAATATGATTGTTTATCATAAACACAACATCTTGAATGAAATAAGGTTGAAACAAAGTTGTATAAATTAAAGAGTAAGAAGTTCACTGGGCCTATGTTTTTAGAATATCCTACACAGGTTGTTTATCACCTCTCATATTATCATTTAATTCAAGCTGAAGAAAAGGTGTAATGAGGTTTTCAATTACTCTTAAAAAATTGGATTAAGTAGAATATTTTTCTAGTTTTGAACATTTACTACATAAATTAAAATGCATACCATTAGGTGAAGAAAATGTTTCATTTGATAGCATAGTTACTGACATTTCAGGTTTAACATTTCCATGATATTATGTTGTTGTTTTTTTTACCCAAAGAAAGTCCAAAACTTATCTAAAGAAGACTTTTGACTTTAAAACATTTCAGTTTGCTTGATCAGTTAGTAATTTTTAAACTGGGCAAAGGGAATGGTATAGTAACTTTGAATAAAAAAAGTTATATAGATAAAGTTTTAACCATTTTAAATGATAATGCTAACTTTAAGTGATTAGAATCAGATCCTACAGTAAGAAAAGGAAAAAAAACATATTTATTTGTTAAAAGATTTTGTATTTGATGCCATCTGTAATGAAATTAAATCAGCTGGTTTGCATTATGGAATATTTTAGTGGTTATTTAAAATACATAAATTGTCCCATTAGACTAACTGTGTCAAGTATAGGTTCCTTCACTTATAAAGCTTGGAGATATTATGATAGTTTTTTCTTTATCTCATGTAACTAATTAATTTACAGTAAAAATAGTTTTCAATTATGCAAAGATATATGAAAACAGTTTTTTTGACAAACTTTTCTATTTTGCCAGTCTTGACATTGAATCCTTATATACAAATTTACCAGTCTTGAAGTTGAGTCCTTGTATACAAATTTACCATTAAATGAAGTAATTAAGTAAAAAGTTATTTAATTTTTCAATATAACAAAATGTGTATTTATAAAACTGTTGGAATTTGTCACCAAAGAGATGAGGTTTCTATGGGTTCAAGTGTTGCACCATGCATGGCTAATAATTTATTTGTAAGTTATTATAAAGAAAAGTGGTTAAAAAACTGCCTGGTAACATTTAAACCATTATACTATAGAAAAATTTTGTATGATACTTATGTATTTTTTTAAGAATAAACTTGATATTCAAGAATTTCAAAATTATCTGAACATACCTTTCTTATATACCAAGATTTTTAATTTAATTAGAAGTTTTAACACTAAATGCTATCATAAGTCAACTTTTACAGGGCAATATATTTTCATTTTTTTAGCTTTTGAATTTAAAAAGAATGTAATTCAGGGGGGTTATAACATAATTGGTTATTTTTCCTCTTTTTTATGAAGAAATACAAAACATAAAGGCTGTTTTACAAAAAAAAAGTTTTCCTTTACCATTAATTGAAAGTGTTATGAGGAATTATTCAACAGTTCTATACACTCCAAGAATTAGTGGACAGGTTAAAAACAAAGAAATATGTAAATTTACATGTTCAATTTTGGCTTTACAATATATTGTAAATATAGGGTGTTTATTTTAATATCTGAATTTTATGTCAAAATATTAGGGGTGACTGCCTTCCTATAACTAGCTGCAGACAGTGAAAGGTAGTAGAAGTTGAGATGTCATGAATCAAAACAATAACTTTGATTTACCATAATGGCTACCTGCTTTGACATTTATGTTTGGATCCTCTGTGATGGATGTAATATTCCTAATGCTTTTGAATGTTATGACCACAGCCTTTTTTGTATGAGCTAATGACAAGGAACACAATAAACAGTTTTCTTTCCTTTTTTGGGTTTGAATCCCAGGATTCACAGCTTGTTCTAATTACTACCACAAATGTATGTTATTAGCATATTCATTATAACTGCTAGCTATATGTATTGTTGCATTAGTCTGCAGTATGCAACTATATATTAAATGTTGAAACTGTATATTTTTGTCAAGTGATCCTTTGTAGACCAGTTGATTAAACTTTGTTAAAAATTACATCTTGACCTCTTACTCCTTCTGCTATATAAATAAATAAAATAGATAAAAATAGTATTCAGGTAAATGAAATAATGTTGGGCTATTAATTTTTACCTAAAATTCTTACTTGTAGTAAGTGACATAAATAAAATAGACAGTAATTACAGTTTTCTCCCTTTATCTGATTTATACCTTAAGGATTCTTATTAAAATTTATATACACAGTGGAGGTAAATAGGAAACAAGTGATTTGTGAAATTTTCAAACTTGAGCACTGTATTTCTTGTTTTTCATCTGTATTCTTTATTTATTAGTGTAAAAGGAACTAAAATGTACAAAGTAAAACTTATTAGATTAGGTAAAATGAAACAAAAATCTTCAATTTTGAGAGTAGTTAAAGTAAGCTATATGTTTATTGAGAAATTTATAACATGTGGCAGGACACATGTTAGACATAGTTCAGAGAGCAATAAAACAAAGAGTATAAACAGATCTATACTTTTATGGTTACTTTGTGGGTATGAACTCAGTCACATCAACCAAGTCTGTGATGGGATGGTTCATTTACTCCACCTATGCAGTACTTTTTTCACTCTTGCCTCTCTCTTGTATGACATTTTAAGAAATATATATATATATATTTTCTCTCTAGTACCTTGCCACCATAAATATTTATTATATCATCATTTGAATCTTTCCATTCTGAGAAGCTTACAGTCTACTAAAAGGTAGTGAGATGGTTGTTGGCCCTTCTGAAAAGTGATGGGATGAAATCCTGCACCACTTCAAGCATTATATTACTATTCTAGCACTTAAGTCACTACTGTTTATGTTGCATTCCAGCCAGCCTGGTACACTCTGGTATTGAATAAAAGGACAAGCCAGCACTAGATATAGCAGATGTAATACAGTTGATATATTAAAACATACTCTCCTTTGCTTTTACTCAAAGATTCATAGAAATATATAAACTCCATATGAATGTAAGTAGTTAGAATTTTATTATGTAGGAAATTCTTGTTTTATTTAGGAGTTTAAAGCAATATTGGCATGGTCTAAAAATATCTAAGCATTCAGTGCTAACTTTGATACTTCCCATTTTACTTCATTTTGGTACATTGGTGACAAGTGGTGACTCAGTAACAGACTTTTTTCATTTTATAGGCAAGGCAGAATTATAGCATCTTTAAAAAAATCACAAAAATATTTAGATGTTTTAAATAACAGCTGATATTTACCAAAGAAGAAGAATGAACAATGGTATTGTTCCAGTGTTTGAAAAAATGTGCTTAATAAAATCATTTTTTTCTAAATAGTGTGTTATTAATATCATACAAGTTGGGTAGAGATATTTTTAATATATAAGATATTTAACCACGTTGTGAAATGTTTAAGAAGTAGTTTTTATATATATTAGGAAATAACAAAAGCTTTGTACATTTAAGAAAAAACATTATTTATAACAAGTGGATTAGTTATTGTGCCATATTTTAAATATTTGCTCTCTCTATCCCCTTTTTGTTTTCTTAACTAATCCAGAGACTGTTGTGATATATATTTTATGATGCCGTTAGATAAAGGATCTGTTAATATTTTTGGCAGGTTTGTCAACAAATGTGGGCAAAAGTTAACTTTCCTCAAAGTCTCAAATTGTTCATTTTTTGAATAATGAATGTCTTAAAGCCATTGCAGAACACTGCCCTAGTCTACAAGGTAAGTTATAAAGTGAAATACCAGAATTATAGAAATATTTTCTAATCTTTAATGTTTGAAGTAAAAATGATTTATAACCTTTTGAATTGAGAACTTTCAAGTGAATTTTTAAAGGCTATGTGCAAAGTAGTGGTATTTTTACATATGCATCAGGCATACTGACTAAAAATGTAATCATGAGTTATATAATCTGGAATTGTCCGTACTAGTAATTTCAGTAAAAGTTATTACAAATTTAATCTTGAAAGCTCAATTAAAACTCTTATTTTAGAGTTAAAAATAAATTTAGTGATTCATGTTCTCAGTAATCTACATGCACATAAGATAAGCTTAATCCCTTATGCTTATGATCCTGAACTTAAGCAGGTATAATTTTAATTTTGACTATGATACATTTTATTACTTGTATTTGATGTCTGGAAGAAGGTGGAAACTTTTTGGTTGTTGTTCTGGGGATAAAATCAGTTATGGGACTGAAAACTGCCTGTACCACTATAATTTTTGTATTTTTTTTTGTAAGATTATGTTTAATCTGTCTATGTTAAAAGAACTCAATGTATGCTTACTACTTAACTAGAGGTGTAAGAAATGTGATAAACTAGTCAAAATAGCTACAAGTCTGTAAAATTTAATCAAAAGTGTGTATAGTGAATTAAGATTAAATCTGGCACACAGTTAATCAATCTTTGCAACAGATAGTCATTCCAGTATCTAGTATATATAAGGATTGCTGATAATTAAGGAATAACCTGTTGTTTTGTAAAGTGTAATGAAATACTAAAAATTAAAAGTTAGAGAAATACATTCATTTATAAAGAAAATAAAAATATTGAATTTTCGCATACAAGTAATTGATTTAAAACATCTAAATGCACACACAGTCAACAACAATAGTGGTAATAAAACAAAAGTAAAATTTGTTACCAAGTCCAAACCTCTCAGACATGAGTCTGTGTTCTACTCAATGATTAAAAAGACCCTGTTTGAAACCCGTTCTCTCTGTATTTGACCAATCAGGAACCTGGATCACCAGAACCCAGTGTTATCTCTGCTCTGTATTATACCTACAACAGTCTTCTATACACAGTGAAAAGTAAATAAGTTCTGTGACCAGATTGAGCTTGGAAAGTAATGCCTCAAATTGAATTAATCACATGACTTCAATTAGAGTTAATATTTTCCAGATGAAGATTTAGAAAAAATTTTTAATTTTGCATGTATAAAATTCACAAACTGTAGATGAGGTATATATTCTTGCTAAAAGTGGCAACATTTTGAAATCTTCCAACAATAGTATAAAGAATCACAAAGGAAAACACCCGAAACTGATGAAAATTTAAAAAGGAATTAGTAGTGGGAAACCATGAATGTGACAATATGGAGCAAAAAATAAAATAACATGACCAAAACTTCTGATAGGCACTGGAAAAGCATAACAAAAGTAATTTGATAATGAGCAGGATACAGAATAATTTAATTGATGAAAAAGTTATGGTGAAATTACAGCTTTACAGACAACCACAGATGATATTTAAAATTACTTTGATACAAAAAAGATACAATTAAAAATGTTGCCTTGACATTGAAAATGAATGATGAGATCACTTGAGTTCTAAGATAAATTGATGCAAAATTTCACTCTTTATAAAGAGAGTTGAATTTAAAGATTAACATTACTACTGTTGATTGAGTCGTAACTTGAGTTTGAGCTAGATCCAGTGCTAGCTAATTCAGTTAAGTTACAAAACTATAGAACTGCAAGTGATATCAAATTTATATTTATTTATTACACTCTGATTAAAATTAGTACAGTGACAGTTAATACATAACTACCGTGCTAGTTACAAATTTTATAATTATGGAAATTTCAAAAAGTCCTTTGAGCTAATTTAAACAAGTCAGCAGTGCTGTACAGGAAACAGAACAATGTTTCCATAGTTGCTGAAACCTCTCTTCCACATGTTCTGTAGCTGTGTGGACAGTTTTGTTAAAGAAAATCAGCTTAGTATTGCTGTGGATAAAGGCTAAGTTCATCATAAATTTCATATAAAAACTGTCTCCTCATTTATTTTGTTAGTGAATAAACTGTTTTCAAGAAATATTTCAATGATTACCATTTATTCTTCCAGCTACCATTTATTTACCAATGCTCTTAAAAACATTCATCAGTCTTTTACTGATGAAATGTTTTTTTGTGTTCTGTAGTGGTGGAATACCTAAAGACATATCAAGTTTCTTAACTTGCAGCTGCTTGCAAGTTGTGTCATAATACAATGCTGGCCTCAGGTTTGAAATTTAGGCATTTTATCAGCAATTACTTTTGCTGTGAAACAGGATTTTGTCTCATTAATTTATATAAGGTAACCATGCTGTCAGAATGCATTGGTGCTATCACTTTTCTTTTTCCATTGCATACCACTGACTGGCTTTGTAATTAACCAGAGAATGTGTGACAATACTTTGCAACAATGAATTGAATCAAAAGAGTAGACATATATATATAGATACACCTTAAATTCAGTTAAAGAAACATCACTGCCTCTGTAGAAAGACTAAAACCTTAGCTATGTCAAAAGTCTTGCCGCAAAGACAAATCAGTTCTATAGTGAAACGTTGAAGCCATTAGCTAGGTGAATCTGTTCTGTTTGAGCAGAATGTGCTTATTATGTGCAATAACTTGTGAATTTATTTATTTTGTCACCTTTGGGAATGCCTAAACTATCATATTTTGGTACTGGTTTTGGCCATTATTTGGCTCACTCAAATCAAATGCACAAGTACTTTTGCTTTGTATCAACTTTTTTTCTGTAGAATTGTCTTTATTATAAGCTGCTGTGGTTTCTTCAGTTTCTTGACTCATTCTAATAATGGGTCATCACTTTTTTTAAAAATAAAATTACTTTTTTTTTCTTGTTTTATTTCTCCAATATTGAGCACAAGAAAAATGGTATTATATTTTTCATTAATTCTCTCCTGATTGTCACTTGAAATTGTATTATACTTTATTACAAAGTTAAAGATAATTTTCTAAGAATATTTTTATTTTGTTAGCTTCCTGTAACTAAATTACTGAACTGTAATCTATTAAGTTGCTAGTGCTTCATGATGACCTAGTTTTCAAAATATTTTAAAAATACCTAGTTACACATTTTTGGAATACTTGTGTGTTAGCTAGGAAAGATATAAAAAAGGACGTACAATTATACAGCAACCTTAGTAAATGAAATCATCTGTAACATTTTTATTTTATAATCCTTTCCATTTTGTTTAGTTTTTGCTTAATTTACCTATCTGGTAATTTTGGTCATGTTTTGAGATCTCTGAAAGTTAATATCAGAAGTTTCAAACCACTTCTTTCCTTCACCATTATCATGCAGTTTGATGGAAGCAACAGATTCTACCTAATTACGATAGTCATCTTTCCTGACACTAAATATTGTACTCTGTTTACAAAAATATCCTTTATATTATAAATAAATTGTGAAATTCTTTTAGGGATACTTTTCATCAATGGACATAGTTAAGTATTGAGATATTTAGTTATTGCTTTTTCAACTTGTATTGGTATCGTATCATGTAATTGTCTTTGTATCAGATTCAAGAAGTCATAGGCTAGTGATCTAAGCATGTAATAAAAGATATTTTTCTATTATTTTCAACTGAATAAGTCAATGACATTTAGTTCATCATAGATTCACAAAGGAATCAGAACAAGATGATAAAAGATTAGCTTTGTGATATGTTGCCAGAAGAAAAGACGTTTTTGAACAATTTCTGCCATAATTACAGCTCTGATATTTTCTTAGAAGTTTGGGAAATCCTTCATTAATTTATACATCATTTAAATTTTAGTGTTGCAGTATGATAGAAATAGAAATATCTTTATTGTGGAACAAGATGAGGTGAGCTTACTACATTATTTTGTGCCCAACCAGATCAAATTTCATTTTGTGGATAAGACTGCTGTATTAGACCTGGCTTATATTAGGCCTTATCAATGTAATTGAATAATTGCTTAAGTGGACAAATAAAAAATCACCAAAAAGAAATACAAAGAGGAATATATAAATGAAACAATATTTTTTTTGTCATTGGCGTCTTCATTGATATTAATAACGTGCCATATTTTAATATAAAGAAAGAAGAAAAATGGGGGATTTCTTTTATCTAGTGGTGTCCAGAAAAATGCTTAAGTGATCATGTAGGTTCTACAGCATAGTCACCTAAAATACTTAGTTAGGAAAATAAAGGAATGTACTGATCTAATAAGGTTCCTCTTTTTTCTTTGAGATATATTCATGACAGTAACAAATAACAGAGAAAGAACAATTATAAAGCAGAACTTTTAAGTAAACAGTGATGCTGAAGATGAAAAGCAGTGTTGTAAACAAGTCTGTGTGTATAATTGGGTGTCAATAATCCTCAAAAGTTGTGTAAATATAATTTTTATTTATACTGGTAAACTTATTACTTCATAGTTAGAGCTGATAAGTTTAAATGACTAATCAGTATAATTGATCAGTTATGATCAGCAGCTATTTAGATTAATGTCACATGAAAAATTATAATTAAAATGGGTCTGGCATGGTTAGGACACTCATTTTACATTCATAAGGTTGTGGATTTAAATCCCATCTTCAAACATGTCACCTTTCAGCTGTGGGGCATTATTTTTAATGTAAACCCACTTTTTGTTGGGAAACAGTAGTTGAAGAATTAGAGGTGGGTAATGTTGACTAACTGCCTTCCCTTTAGTTTAGCACATATACCCCTCATATAGCTTTGTGTAAAATTCAAAACAATGACATGATTAAGTTAATAAAGTTTATGTATATGATTATTACTGTTTTAAGTTATTCCAGCAATCAACTCATAAAAATTCTGATTATAATGACAGTAACCAAAACAATCAACTAACTGAAATTAGCATGTCTCATAATTACTATTTTTGATTAATCCAACTATTAACATAATATAAATATTGTTATATATATTTGTTATAAAGCAGTAAGCTACACAATGGACTATTTGTGCTGTACCAATCATAAGATCATCAAAATGTGATTTTTCAGCATTCATATTGTTTGTTTTAAGCATAAAGCTGTGTACTTTTGAACTGTCTTGCAAAATCCACCTTGAATTTATTTCATTCATATATTTGTGTGTGTGTGTGTGTGTGTGCTTACATATACCATGATTTGGGCAACACTGTACCAATCAGTTATTTGAATGTAATTGATTTATAAAGCTGCTAATTAGCTAATACCACACATTTATATGCTCTATTCATTATAATTATGGTTTTAAAATGTATTATGTAAAAATTATAATGATGAAAATCTAAATTGTTATGAAAGTTCTTAAGAAATGTAAACTGATTATATACATTGTAATATACAATAAGCAAGTACCATCTTGTCTCTATATTTAAACCATGTTTAATGTTGAGGATTCATGATTAATGAATTCTTGATCTTTATTCAGTTTAATGGAATAACTTCTTTTCAGGCTTAGAACTGAGAAATTGTTGCCAACAGCACTTGGATCAACTTGGTTTCATACAGTTTGCAAGAATTCCTGAACTTCAGTGGTTGGATCTGTATCGTACATTTATTGACAAACATTCCATTATATCAATCCTAAGGTTGAACAAGATGTATTTTTTCAAACTTCATAAAATGCTACACTGCATATTGTTGTTATATGAACATAAGAAATTAAGAAATAATTGGTAACTTAATTATTATTATTATACTATTCTTTAGATTATTATTAATGTATCTGACTAATCGACAATTTTCATGTATTAATGACTGGGCAAATACTAGATCTTAGGTTATTCTGTTATGAAAGTTTTTTTTTTATCTTTATTATATGCTTACAGCAATAACAATACCTAACAGTAGAGAGGTGCACACAGTTCAGCAGAAACACCTCATTATATACCTAAGTACTCACTAATTGTATTGTGATTTAGAAATGCCATTTACATGTGGATTTTGCTTTCTAGTGAAGAACAGTAATTAATTTTTTTCATCTTACATAAATACTAAGAATAGTCCATTCATGCTATAGCTAATTTATACATGTACATAAAGAAAGGAGTACCAGTGTGTTCTAAATAATAAATATTTGTTAACATTGTACATCAGATGTGTAGTAAAAATTAGATAGTTTATCATATTTAGTCAAGAATATTCATTTTTTTTTTAATTGATGCACTCTAGAAATTTTATATTATAAAAAGTGACATGCTTCAGATGAAGAGATTATTTGAGTATGTCATGATATAAATGACTGTTTAATGTAGATATTATTGATTAGTTATTATAAGAGAATTTAAAGTAAATGTTTATTGGAAGTTGTGTTTGCAACTCATTAATGTCGAGAACTTAGCAAACAGATGATAAATAGTGTGAGATGAGCAGGGAAAGACAGAAAAAGTCAAGAGTAGACAAGTTACAAAAGAGACATTTGGACAAATAAGGAAGGTATAATGGTTGATATATATTAGAGTGAGACTAATGGTGTTGAAAGAGATGAAGAAAAATTTATTTCATCAAATGGAGTTCTAAAGTAATTGAACCTGCCTGTGTGGACTTAACAAAAGAGAAGACATTTATTGGGAGTAGGCCTGAATATGAAAAAGCAGCAGATAATTTTAGAAGTATAGGATACAAATGTGGTAACTCTACACTTGGATAGTTTAATGATAATAATGGAGAAAAGTAGTTTGGCTTGTCAACTGAAATTCTAAAGCAACTGAATGGGCTTAAATGGACTTTTAACAAGAAGAAGAGAACTATATGGTGTGTATGATAACCTGTGGTGGGATTCAGCCAGTTCACACTGGTTCGAAAGAACCTTTTCCTAAAATTTAATGAGTTCATTGAACCAGCTCTTAGCCCTCTAATGCAAGATGTACAATGTATCAGCTGTCACTATGGGAATTCATCTACATAATCGACTCTCACTATGGGGATTCTTGCTACATAAAGTCATGTACAATAACACAATTGTAAATCAGTACAATAATGTTCGAGGCCAGATTTGCATGGGCCTCTACAAGTGACAGATCAGCCATCTTAGATGAAGGAAGAAGAGCATTGCTGCAGACTAATGTAAGCATACATTCTCCTGTGTGAACATTTAGTATTAGTCATCTGTTGTACTTGGAGCAGACAGAGAAAAGAAGGTGAGTTTGAAAAATGATATAGTCTCTGTAGACTTCTACACTATTAATGTTAAACTGTGAGGTTTAATGTTATTTTGTAGGTTTTACTATTCTAGAGCAAAATTAAAATTTCATGGATTGGAGATTTAGCCTGGATTGATATTTTCATTGTCGAATTTTTCAGTACTGACTGGTTAATATTGCTGCCCCTCACCATTTTTAAAGCCAAATTGTGCTGGTTAAGCATTTAATTTATTCAGACACAGAAAAGTTCTTAAATATGCATATTACTAAAAACATAGTACATGATGGTGTCTAACCATCTAAGGGAATAAAATACATCTCATGTTTTTGCTTGGGATACTGAATTTCTCTTTGCTTGTCTTTTCATACTGACAGGATACGAAATTTGGATACTAGGCTTAGTAGGCTAGTATCTACATAGAAAAACTATTCCAATAATAAATATAAATATGAACCATAACACCATAGTACTACATTTGTGTTATAATTTTATGGCTTGGTAGAACTATATTTCATTGTATTTATGCTTATTTATATATATTTATCATATAAAATTCCTTATGTAAGCAGAACAGAATCACTTAGAAACAATATTTGCAAAAACAATTGAACATTAAATTAATTTTCTTTGTTTATATGCCACCAAAAAAAATTAAAAGATTATTATAAAAATAGTTTTCATATGAAAATTTATAAAAATAATTAGAAAATAATTCTATATTTTTGGCCCTTGTGATGAAAATTTAATAAGTTTTATTAATACATTTATTTATGAATAAAAGAATTTTGGTATTTCAGAAAAACTAATAAAAAGGGCCATTAAGGCATTTGAAATGCTCAAAGAAAGTAGGGAAACCTTTGAAAATAAAATGGATGAAACCATTGTTTTTTATGCCTTTAGGAATATTGAGTTTGTTGAAAACCAAAGGTATGTAGGCTTTTCTCATCAAAAAGTACTGGAAGCAGTAATAAAAAATATGAATGCTAAATTGATAGATTGTGATCACTTAAAATAAAAATATAATGCACAAGAAAATTACAATAAAATTCATGGACTGGTGAACATGCTTGAACCACATTTTTGGAATGTTGATGAAGTTTATCCCTTGAAAAGCTACTGAAGAAAAATTGTATGAATTCAGTGAGCTCTTTCATCATGAAATTAGCATTAATGATTTCCATGACTATGTGTAAAATGCCCTACATAATTGCCATAATCAAGAGTTCCAAGAAATATACAAAAGGCAAAAAATATCATCAGTACTGTTGCTCTTAGTTTTGCAGAGGCAGAAAGAGGGTTTTCAAGAATTAATATCATATATTCACATAAAAGAAGCCAGTTCAAATATTGGCTAAGGAGAAAAAAACCACAAAGGGTCAGATGTGGAAGGTATAAAGATTTTGATGATAATCAAGTGGAGATTTGGAAATATTTAAAGCATATAAATAAATAAATCCAGTAAAATATTTTTGTTATTATTTTTCATTGCAAAAATAGGGGTGTGTAAAGCAAGATAGAATCGGTTGTTAAAGTTTTTGAATACCGCCACTGCCTTTAATTATCTAGAGTGTAAAACATTGTTGTACATATCTTAAACTAGTTTCAAGTATATATATTGTTTTGAAAACAAGTGAACTGAGTGCTGTTATATTTTTACTTTACAACTAATGTGTTATATACACATACTTTACAACAACAACAACACACTATATTTTTATACTGTTAAGAAGTATAAGTGAATGTCTTTACTTGCCAGTTGGCAAACATAACATTTAATTGAGTATGACAAACCATTGTCATCAATCAGATAACTTGTGTTTTATTTTCTTGGATGCTTTATGACTTAAACTGTATCTTTATTTTGTATATATTTCTTATCAAGTGTCTGTGTTGTGTGTGTATATATATTTTAGTGAAAATAAATACATTTTAATAAAGTTAAGTGAGCAAAATTACAAGGAAGGACTGAATTAAAAACAGCAAATTCAAACCTCTGACTAATTATATTAGTTTGTTATAACATAAAAAACAAAAGTAAATCAAACAAAAAACACTGCACTAATTGAAATATCCTAGGGTACAAGCTATAATGTGAAATTAGAAGATGTACCCTAGATTTTGGAGGTGACTGCTGATGTACGACCATATTGTGGTAGTGATACACTGTCTATCAGTTTTAACCTTCATTTGCCAATATCACATGAGAAATAAAAGAGTAACAATAGAAACAGAAATTAGGAGAGTGTGATGTGAGTGCTCAAACCTACAATGTCTCACATCTATGTCATCCTTTACTGTCTAGAAACACTTGTGAGAAGATGACTGCTCTCCCAAGTAAAGAAGAAAATTAAATGAAATAAAAATAAGGAAATAAAGTACTACAAATACTGTCAGTTATAAATATAAAGTTCCAATTGGTCCATAACTTATAATTATAAAAGTGTTTTAATTAATCTATGTGTAGATGAAATTAATAACTTTCCTTGTGAGTGTGAAAATAGTTTATTTACTGATACTTGTTACTGGTACTTTGAATATTATAAAAGATAAAATATTACGTGAAATACTCAAAAAAGTGATCTAAATACAGAGTAGCCACAAAATGTAATAAGAATAATATTCTAAAACATTAGGTGGGAGGTATGGTGAGTACAATCATCCCCCCTATAGTTTGGTCTGTTTAATTGTTTTATTGCATCACAGGCCAACAAATTGTGTGTTTGTTCTTGTGATTCTCATGTTCTTACCAATCAAATTACATAATTAGGCCTAGATGTAGGCTTTTTCAGTAGTCGACATGTACATCTTTAATATAGGTGTGCTTCTAAGCTTTTTCGACCTAAGCGATAGTTCATAAGTATCAGTCTGTAGGCCTAAGTATACATACAAGTATCATGGCAACAAGATTACTCTGTGATTGCATGTTTACAGCTTTTAGGTTCACGTAATCAGAGATTACCAATTTGCAAATTGAACAAAGTGGTTGAAAAAATCATCCCCTCCATCGGGTGTAAAAAATCTATGCCCCTGATACTGATGAATATATTTTAAAACTTAACTATATTACATCTAATTTGCCCAGATGGTTTCTGCAATGGAAGTTGTGTGTACTTAAAAATATAAAAATAAAATTATCCCATGTAAAATTAAAGAAAAAGCATGCAGGTTTATCATTACATTAGTTAGAAAATAAGATTCAAGAATTGCAAGAAAAATATGTTATAGTTCCCATTGGTAAGGCTAAGTAACATTGCAATAATTATGATAAAAGAAATCAATAGTACATAAACATTTAAACTTGTTAACCAATCCAAAGATACAGTGATTAATAATTTTGTTAAAGCTTATAATAAACTTTATTCTAAACAAAATTCTTATGTAGATTTATCATTTCTTTATGCTATTTCCAAACAACATGAATGTCCATTTAAACTTAGATTTATTTCCAATTCAGTAAGAACAATTATCAAACAACCAGCTATGTTATTAAATAAATTACTAAATATTTTACTTGATAAAAAAAAGTGTTAATAATAAAAAACATACTTTTTGGATAATAAGAAATAATCAACCTGTTGTAAAGTTCTAAAAAATTGTAAACAAAAAAGTAATATTGAAACATTTGATTTTATCACATTGTACGCCACTATTCCATTAAAAGATTTAATATTTGTTTGAAATTCAGTAATAGAATAGTTCTGTTATCCTTTTATAGAACTGGAAAAAAGAAAATTTAGCTCCAAAAACATAAAAACTGTATTTGTAATATTTATTTTTCAATAAACAGGTTTTTAAACAAGTAATAGGAGCTCCAATGGGAACTAACTATTCTACATGTATAGAAAATTTATATCTTTACAATTATGAGAATATATTTATTGAAAACTACATAAGTCTAGATATTTTACCTTAACTTGCAGATATATAGATGATCTAATCAGTATAATCTTGAAATAAATAATGCTTTAACACTATTTATCCATCAGAATTATAAATTCAATAATGTATCATGGTATTACTGGAATATTTTCCATAAAGTATTTCCATAGATTTGTTTATTGTGGTCAACCACCTATATAGTCAAAATATGCTCTAACCAAAGAAAAATTGTTTTTTTTACTTAACTGAAAAATATTCATCTTTCAGAACTGAACAATTAAATGTCATTTTGGACATAATGAAAATTATAATAAAATATTTTGACTAGCTGTTGTATTTCTTTATATTCGAACAATTTTGAGCACTCAGTGACTTAGTAATAAGTTTGAAGGCTTTAAAAGTAAAATGAATTCACTTTCAGTACCTGTGGTGGCACAGCCCAGATAGATCAGTGTGTAGTTTTATGTTTAACAAACAAGAAATTTATCTTAGGCTTCTAATATTGTTAAGTAAATAATAGGTTTGTAGAGAAGAGTGTTATTGTTTTTATTTTATTTTCAGGTTCTGTCCTCACCTAGAACATCTTAATCTTGGAAGCTGTAATACTATTAATAATTATGATGAAATTGCTTCTGAAATAGGAAGAACAATTAGGTAGGTTCATCTCTGTATTTCTTATACACTAAAACCTGTCTAAGGCAGAAACTGCATATGGCGGAAAAATGTATAACCAGAAACATCAAAATTTTGTAGCATTATCTTAAGATTTCTCTTATAAAAAAAAAGCCCTCTATATGGTGGAATTTGCATAACATGGACAGAAAACTATATTTCACCTACCTCATCTATCAACAAGTAGGATTAGAATCTGAGTAAGGTAGAAAAAGTGTTTTTGATTAAATATTAATAAATTCTTGCTTAATTAATAATTTGTTTAAATATTAATAAATTCATGAACATTTTGTTACAGCAAGTATTGGTTAAATATATTCTGTTCTTTTTTCTGTCATCATTATTTCAGAAGTCGTTATTCAAAAGAACGATTGACTGTACTTTTGGTCGCATTTGCTGATGGAAAACTAAAGAAACCATAGGTAATAGAGGAAAGTGAAAATCTGTGGTGTTTTAAAAATTTAAGGAAGAATCAATTTCTTGTGGAATGGAAAGCAAATAATGAAGTGTGGATGAAAAGGACTTTTTGAACAGATTAAACAAAAAAATGGAACAATAAAATAGAAATATTCTACTTTTGCTAGATAATGCAACTTGTTACCCAAAAGTTCAACTTTCATATGTTCATTTAGTCTTTCTACCTCCATGTACAACATCAGTTCTACAGCCACTAGATCATGGAATTATACAATGTATAAAAATGAAATACAGAAAATTGATGCTTCAGCATATTATTGCAAATGTGGATGACTGTGAGAGAGCATCTGAAATGACCATGAAAATTGATGTGTTAGATGCAGTTGCATTTTTAAGTCATTCAATCAAATGCACAAAAGATAAATGTGTAATAAAGTGCTTTCAAAACTGTGGATTTATTCCTGATAATGGCAGAGATTGTGGAGAAGTTGTTTGTTATGATAATTCTAATAAAATCCAAACTCTGATTGAAAAAACTGATGCAGATGATTCTGTGAACATGGAAAATTTTGTGAATGTTGACAAAAATATTTTAACAGAAACTGATGAAACTGATTTAAAATCTTATAATAGAATTGCAAGATGGTAACCAATGTTTAAAATGTATCTCATCTAATCCAAAACATTGCAAAAAAAGTAAATAAAAGAAATTAGCTCTGCAAGTCTCACCAAACTATGGCTTAGAACAATTCTTGTGGACCTAATGGCTGTCACACTGAAAGCTTACTGTCATTTTTAAATATTGTTGACTTAATGTTTTTTAGGTTTTTGATATAATAATACAAATATCTACACTTTTATAACACGTAGAAAACACTATAATGAGGATTATATTCATTTAATATAAAATGTAAAAGACTATTACAACTTTTAATACACCAACACATTGAGAGAGACAAACTCCACAACTGATATTTTTGTGCCACATTTCAACAGTTTTTTCAAATTTAAAATACAAATGTCACATTGATGCATAAATTGTTGATGTTTTTATTTTTATTGTTGACATTCCTGTTTGGACTTCTTTCACGTGCAGGCCCCAATGCCATTGCATGTAACAATGCAAAAGTTTAAAATATACAAAAAAAAATCTCTTCAAGAATGATTGATTCAAATTTGAAAAAAAAAAGCCATCATATATTAAAACATGTAATCACATTTTAGGAATCTGCTTACTTATTCAATCAACTATTCCATCACTTTTTTTTTTGCTTTTCTTAAATATAAAAGTCTGTTACATGTGTCAGTTCTACAGTCACAAATTTGATCACAACACACTAATCTAACTCCATATAGCAAACATGGAAAACAAGGAATACATAAAATAATGCTCTGACACTCTTCTCAGAATTAAATTATGTAATCCAATGTATTTAGGCTGTAATTTGTTAACTTTGGTTGGGGTTTATTGCAGACCTATATTTCACCTGTTCCATCGATCATGGTGGGTGATATCTTCTGTTGAAGACTGTTGAACCTATGGACATTTATAGGGCTTCTATAATGAAAATTGAAATGCTTGAGCAACTGTTTTGCACTTTTTCAATTTAATGATTCATGCCAGTACAGTGCAAGTTTAATTTCTTAAGCCAAGTTACAAATGATAATTAATAGACCTACTTATTTATATATATGTGCTCTAATGTAAATCAATGTTAAGTTTGGGGTCAGCTTTTGGAGGATACCTGTAAAAGTGTTTTTGCCAAATATCCAGGGTTCTTATGTGAATTGTTTGGCACCATTCAAAAGTTGGTAAATCCAGCACTTTAGGAGGAGGTTTTGTGAAATTTCCATTTTCTCCAAGGGATAGGGTGAAAAATGTTATCTTTGTGCAAATCTTGGGACTGAGACAATTCATTTGGAACCACTTATAAGTTGGCACAACCAGTGACACACACAGACACTGAATCTTATTACATTAGCATATAGCCCATCAAACCTCCACATCAGCTATTTCATAGCTAATTGAAATAAATAAATTTTGCAAAATTGAGCTTGACCAAGAAAGAAGCAAAAAAGTAAATTGAGGTAGTCAGACATTGGTAAATTCCTTTGTGAGCCAATCAAAATTAAAATCTTTCATAATATGAATATATAACATATTCACAAAATAATTATTGGTAAAAAAAGTGGTTTATAACAAAAATAAACATTGGTGATATAACAACAAATAAGTGTTTTGTTGATTTCTTAATTTAGAGTCTCTGTTGATTAAAGTGGTTTATAACAAAAATAAACATTGGTGATATAACAACAAATAACTTAAATAAAAAATGACTTCAGTTTAAAATTGAATTTATATTTTTTGCTTTAATAGTTTTAGGCAAGGTGATCCCACACTACACCTTTATGTCAACACTCACTTCACTTGTAAGGTTTCAAGGCACCCTTATCATTAAAATTATAATGGTGCAGACAGTAATTGAACTGTTCTATGAATAATTGAATTTTGGCTTTTATGACTCCTTTTATTTTGGGAAATCAAGTGCCACTTGACACATGCTGGTTTTTATGTAGGCCAGATGGATAATGATCTTCATTCTATGATAGGAGCACCAGTAGAAAACCAGAGATTACTTCTTTGTTTCTAACTTGTCTCCATTATAAATATTGAAGTTGATACTGTGCTGCCAAAGTGACACCTTTATGTTAAGACTTGTTGCAGTGCAATGTTTAACAACGTTCTGGCATTACCAGCATCTAAACTCATCCTAACATCCATATATCATTGTGAGCATTTAGTTTAGAGTTATCTGAGTTGGCCAACTCATTTTTGTTACAGGTAAGGTAGCTACTGTTCATGTCAGGGCTTAAAGTAGCTTAAAACAGTGGCATTCATATTGTTTTGTCAACAAAAAGAAAGAAACCTCTGTCTTTTCATCTTTTTTTGTTCTCTTGTTCTCATTTGTGATTTTATTTCTATATTTTGTTATATTTCTTTTCTACTTTTTCTCTAGTGTTTTCTGCTTCTCTTCTTCTTTGCATATATATCTTACACTCTCTTCACTCACTCTTTGCATTTATTACTTTATCTCACATTCACCATCTTCCTTCCTTTTTTCTTTATTTTCTGGCCAATTCATGTTGTTTCTTTCTTATTCCTGTAATTCTTGATGAGTAATCTTCTTCAGTGTCTTTGAAAAATAGCTATTTTTTTTTTCCAGTTTTGTTCCATTTCTTTTTTCTCAGATTTTTCTATTATTATTAGCTCAGCTACTTTCTTTCTTGTATTTCAACAATTCCTTGGGGAAAAACATTTTTCCACTGGTTTTTTCTGACTCTTTCCATCCTTTCTTTTCCTGTTTTGAACACAACATTCTGTTTTTCCACTATTTTCTATCCATCAGTCTTATTTTCAGGGATCTTATTAATTCTTATCTCAAACCCTAAACATTTTCCTTAAATTACATTACTCTAACTTCTCATCTTTCCTCAGCAAACTTTCCAGTAGTTCAATGGTATATCTGCAGACTTGTACTACTAGAAACCAGGTTTTGATACTTATGGTGGGCAGAACATAAATAGCCTTTTGTGTAACTTTGTGCTTAACTCTTAAACAGTGGGCCATAATCAATTGATGTTTGCCTTGAAAAAGGCGACTATCATCAATTGACGATTTCATGCTTTGCACTCAGTACAGCTATCATCAGTTGATGATAAGGGCTAAAAACATTAGTTAACACCCCCCTGACACCATAGTGACCATATCCATTCAAAGCATTACATCTGAGTCATTCATTTTCTCAGTGTTAAGTCGTGGAGCAGAAGAAGAAGGGTATGTTAGTTAAGGGAATGAAGCAAAATGTTTTTCATCAAAAGACAAAATTGAAGTGCACATGATAATTATTCCAATGAAGAGAAAAACTTTTCAGATTTTTCATCATCAAATTCAGTTGTTTCAAGCTCTGCACATAATTTAGATAGTGAATCAGAATCCATAAGTGAATTGGAATTAATTTGTTCCCAATGGGTGAGGTGTAACAGTTTTGATCCATTTATTCTCTTTTTGATAGTATAAATGCTGGATTCACAGAAAAATTTAGGCTGACAGATAAATCTAAAGAATATGATTTTTTTTTACTGCTATATTTGATAAAAGTATAATGCGTAACATGGTGTGAGAAATAAACAGATATTTTGAGTTTTGTAAATCCTTGAATTCCAGAAAAAGTGAAGGTAATACTCCTTCTAATTCATGAAGTAAGAAATGGGAAGATACAAGTATTGAGGAAATGTACATTTTTTTGCTTTGGTGATGCTTATGCCACAGGTAAAAAAGTTTGTGTTGGTTAATTATTGAAAGAATGATTCCCTTATAGGTTCTCCAGGTTTTCCAAACTTTTATATCACTCGAGATCAGTTAAGGGAGATTAATAGATATTTGCACTTTGCAAACAATGAAGAGCTGAATGCAAATGATTGATTATGGAAAGTTTGACAAGTGTTTACAATGGTGAAGAATGAAGCTAAGGAATCTTTTTTTTCCATTTCAGAAAGTAGTTATCAATGAATCTTTTATTTTTTTTCAAGTGTCACATTGTTTTCAAGAAATACATTCCAAGCAAGCACCATAAATTTGGAATAAAGTTCTTTATATTATGTGATTGTGAGATAGGAGTTGTAATAGATATGATTATCTATCTGCAAATGATGTAGATGTCCCCAAAGATCTTTGATTAGGATTTTCAGAATCAGTTATCAAGAAACTGATGAAAGACCACTTTGAAAAAATTGTATATTATATACTCTTTGAAAATAAGACTGGTTTTTGTAGAACAGTTAAATTTAATTAGAAGAACATGCCTAAAGAAGGGAGATGTTGAGACTAAAAAGCAAGGGAATATTTTAGCACTTCAATGGAAAGACAAACCACATGTTACTTTGCTTAGTACAGTACATACAGGTGAAATGAAATATAGTAGAAAGGATGATTACAAAACTAAACAACCACTAACCAAACCCAATATGGTTTTAGATTATATTATCAACATGAGGCTAGTTGACAAAAGTGACATGCAGATTGGACAAATTTATTGCTTTCATAAATGTGTGAAGTGGTACAAGAAGCACTTTTTTTTTTTAACCTAATTGATATTGCAATTTTCAATTCTTGTAATATGTATCTAGTAATAATTGGCAGGAAGCCATCTTTGAGGCAGTTTAGTTACAATGTAATTTCCCAATTATTGGAAAGGTATGGAAGTGTGACAAGAACTTTCTAGAAAGACATAGTCTTACTGTTCCTGATAGACTTGTTGGAAAAGAAGCATTTTTTAGAAAGCATTCCATCCTTAGGAGCTAGAGAAAGTGGACAAAAACAATGTCATGTATGTATGCATACAACAAGAAAAGAAAAGTGAAAGATGATGACTACCTGGTGTAAAGAATGTAGAGTGGCACAGTGCATTGTAGAATGTTTTTTGTGATTTTCATATGCTAAAAACAATTTGAACTTGTAATAAATAAGTCTTCATTATGCTTTTATTTTCATTTTCTTTCATATTTTGTTCAAAATTCATAACAAAAATACTGAACCATTATGTTTAAGAAATTTTTTTCACGTCTGTGGTGACATTCACCTACAATGTTCTTGCTGTTTAATGGTTAATAACCATCAATCCCTCAACAATTCCAGAGTTCCCAGCAGATGACCTAATCATGTGTTTTTTTTATTTATCAGTTCTTTGTTATTTTATTCAACTTCTTATAAATGTGTTGTGGTTTAGTCCTTTTTTTGCCATTCCCATTTGATTTTATCAAGATTACTTCTATATGTAATCTGCATCTTTTTGATACATAGGAATTTAGTATTTTAATTTTATTTCTAGGAATTTCTTTTTTTTGTTTCAAAAAGAGATTTTTTAACTTTAACAGGCTGTCCCTTCCTTTCTGTCAGAATATATATTAATCCTTTCAACAAACATAAACTGCTTTGAATGTATGACATTAGAACTTTGTTCTTTTAATATATTATTATTTCTGGAATTGTAACTATTTTATTTTACTAAGAAGAAATAATGCATGATGAGTGAGTACTTGATTATACTGGGCAGAAACCAGGACTCTTTGAATACAGTAAAGATCACCAGCTCAAGTTACAATTAAATAGTCTCATACTTGGATGTTATCTCTTTCATACTTAACTGAAGGCTATAAATTGTTCTTTCATCTCTTGTCACTCTTGTCTATGAGTTAAGTAAGCCTAAAGTACTTAACATTTGATCTGGAAAGCTTGGGTGATATTCTTGTCTTTCTCTTCCCATTAGTGGTCCAGTTTCATTATATCTTTTTATTATTTTTTGAACATGTTTTTGACATGAGAGTTGTGTGCTGACTGTAACCATCTTTATAGAATGATATATCTAACTCCATCGTAAACCATACATCTTGAATTTTATTTTTATCTTGTATTTTATTCTTGAAAAAGCAGCTATATAGAAGTCACAGGCAATCAAAAATTTTATCTACATTTAGCAGAAGAAAAAAAAAACTAAAAATAAAAGAAAACCTTTTATTACTCTTACAACAGAAAATTTTAAACATGTGCAATGTTCTTTTATTTGAACATTTATAGAATATCCACAACACTGTAACATGTAAAAACTAAATGTTTCTATTTTCAAAAGCACAATTATCATCAATTCTAACATTTTTAGATTTATTTTTTTCAGAAATAATTTAAGCCAAACACACAATTTGGAATGTGTTTGAATAAGTAAGGGTTTTTAATTAACATTATTATCTCGTTTTATACTAAAGAGTTTACACACAGGATTGATCACAGGCAATTAAAAATGTATGAGGAAAGTAGACGTACTTTGGAGACATGCAGAATTTCTCTGTTATTCTAACAGTGTGTAAGGATTTTGATTCCCAACTCAGTTAATTTTGTCATGACTTTCCAAAAACATTTTAGTAGTTAAAAGAATATTATATCTTTTTTTTATACCACAAATCTATTTGGTAGTTTTGTAGTAATGTGTTTGTTTGTTTTTTACAATGAAGAGGAGTACAGTGTTAAAATAATTTCATAATGAATAAGTTATTAAAAATATGGTTCAGCCCTAACAAGAATACATGTTTTGGTGTTCTACACTACTGTACTCAGAAGTAAAAGTTAAAGGAGAATGATGGAGTAGAACACTGAAATGTGGTTGTTTTATGGATTTACCGTGTTCTAAATAAATTATTTCTTGTTCAATTATTTTAATAATGTACTTCTTTTAATTGTATATATACATATGCAAAGGCGCCATTTAATTTATCTAAAATTTTCTTCATTTAATAAAGCATTTTAATTTTACTAACTTGAGATGTGTCAGATGCTCATACATCTGTAACATTCTTGAAGTCAAAATGATGTCACAGTCATTTTATTTTGCCTAGTAATGTGATCACTATCTTGACAAAGGAGCAAACAATAGCAAAGTGAGTGGAGGTGCATGTGTGCAATTTATATAGTTAAATATATGTATATAGTGTATATATGTGTTAATGCTGAAGCTGCTGTGCATATAATTATTCATATATTATTGTTTTTAGTTGGTTATCAGTTGTAATGTCTTATCAATATATGGAAAAGTTGTCAGCTAAAGTGTTAGAAAGATACTGAGTAAATTTACAATTAATTGAGCTTGATTATTGTTCCTACTAGCACTCTGCTGACTCATGGATTAACAACCTAACAGTATAGCCTAGTGTTCAGTACTCAGACGAGTACAATTATCTTGTATTAAAAAATATAGGAAGACAACATATACTTCATATAAAATGAGCTTAACACACACAAATATAGTCAGACTTTGGATTCTTCAAGTTTTGTATTGCTTCTTCTGTTCCACAGTTGATATCCTTTTGCCACAATACTTTTTACTCCTTCACAGTTGCTTGTTTTTGTAGGAAAACATTTTAAAACGTAAAGAACCAAGTTGAACCAGTTTTTAAAACACTTATCAACAAATTGTTTTAAGACTATTTTAGGCTAGGAATAGAATGCCACAAATAATTGATTTATAGTTATTATTAAAGCAAGCTGGAGGAATGGGTATCAAAGGAAAGTACAGGTCTTTTCAGTTTGTTATTAGTACAATTGACTATGCAACACATCTTCACCATATTTGTAGGTTTGGAACAACAAAAGTTTATCACAAACAAGTCTAAGAATACAAGTTTAAACAGCAGATAAGTGTACAAAATGAAGGAAGTTTTCTTTTGTCATATTATTTGTTTGCTCCTTCCCCATGGTTACAATGTGGACATTGCATTGTGGGAAGGCAAAATTCCTGGATATGTGACTTCATTAGCTTAGCTTTCATCCAAAATATAAATAAATAAAAAATTATAGCCAAGAACCATTTCATTGAATTTTCTAGTGAAACTTCTCATTTTTTTAGTCTCTATAATTTTGAAATAAAAGGGTGTTTGTGATCATAGCAGTATGTATATAGCTTTTTAAATAATTTGTTATGTTAGGTCGTTAAAGTCTGTGAACTTTTGGAGAGCCAAAACACTCACTGCTGCAGGTGTTAGAGCTATTGCTGGACAATGTCTTCAGCTTGAAGAATTGGATTTGGGTTGGTGGTATGTATAATACTTAAGTATAGCAAAAACAAACAAACCTGAATGTTTCAGTCGTTTTAGATATTTCAGATGTTTAGTTATTTTCAATTTTGAGTTTTATGAGAAAAAGTGAAGGGTTTGAGAATAAGAATCTCATTATAAAGTTTATTTGAACAAAAATGTTTAAATTTAGTCATTAACAAACACTGTGTAAATGATTTTAGCTTGAATTTATCACACTTTAAGTGATATTTTATTTTACTTAAGAATTTAAAAAATTCTATGTTTTGTTGCTTTATTGGGTTTTATCTATTTTGCCTAGATGCACTGGAAACAATTTCTAACTTTTTTGTTCTTGAATAAGAGTATGGTTGCTAATAAGGAATAAAAAAATCTTTAATAGTGATGTATCTTTTTATGTTAATATTATTTAATCTTTGAATAGTAAACTGAAGAATAATGAAAATTGGTTCTATGAATGTTGAAGTATAAGCATATTTTCATTCATTAAAGCTCTTTAATTACAAAAGTGTACAAAAAATGTTTTGATAAGAGTTTTGACACACTTGTTTTAATAGTGTAAAAATAAGTACTTCTGTAAGTGGTTCAGTCGCCAGAATATACATTACAAAATGGCTACGAGCACAAAACATGTTTATAAAACATTTTCACATAACAAGGAATTATTCTTTAGTATTTTATAGAAACAAGAACAAACATAATTACAGTAACATATACACTGAGCTAAATATAATTAATGCAAAAGTCTCATTATAACAGTTTTACATCATGTGAAAATCATTTTTGAGAGAATGAAGCAACTTTTTAATTACCAAGGTTTTTCTCATTATAACAGTTTTACATCATGTGAAAATCATTTTTGAGAGAATGAAGCAACTTTTTAATTACCAAGGTTTTTCTCATTATAACAGTTTTACGTCATGTGAAAATCATTTTTCAGAGAATGAAGCAACTTTTTAGTTATCAAGGTTAGTTCAGTTTCAAAAATTAAATTGTTAAAATAAAAAATTTGACTTCTTAATTTCAGTACCCAAAAGTATTGGACAAATGGCTATTGCAAATGTACCTACTTAATTTGAAACATTCAGAAGAACATATACCAATATGCAACTGTGGAAAAACTGAGAAATACAGAATTATAACATTTATATTAATTAACAGTATAGTTGATCAGAAGTTTTCAAAAGCAAAGTATGCATGACATCAGTGTGGACATGTGTAGTTGTTGAACATGAGGTCTTCATGTTCTATGCATGATTTACATGCCAATTTAATTATGATTTATTCAGAGTAATTCCCATACAAAGTCTTGAAAATAATAAAACGTGATGTAGATCTTTATTCACTTTATTTTTTCTGTGATAGACATAAACTTGTGAGTGATTTAGCCAATAACAATGTTACTTGTCAGTTGTAAAAACTGAACAGTCTAAAGTTAATATTACAATGATGTAATTTTAAGCATGGTAAGTTTAGGTACTAAAGAGGCTTAGCTGGCTTTATAATATGACTTCTAGAATGGCAATATAAAATTATTACAAGAATTTGGTGATAATCTTTTCTATTTGAACTTAGAATAAAGAATACTGGAAATATGAGTTCTTGAGTTTCAACTCTGTTTATTACATTTTATGAGCCAAAGTACTGCTTCACGAATAACATCACAGATAATGGGTCCTGGATGGCTCTTGTAATCCCAGCCTATTCTGTGAGTGTATGTAGTGCTCATCTCACCTATATCTCCTCCCTGAGTGGTTTAAGTTAATTCAACTTCTCTCTGCTGGCATACTTGATGACATCAATGCACAAGTCATAATGAACAAAATACCTTACTGGACCAAATGTTTAGAGATTTGTAAAAATTTTATTGACAGGAAGTTTAAGTAATCTCTTGAATCAATCCAAATGCCCTTCCATTAACAGATGTCTGGTCCCTATAAAATTATTATAATTTCGTGCAATATATTTTTTTATTTATATTATATTTATTTATTAACATTAACTTTTTATGTCTAGCAATATTATTAGCATGCTTTACTGTGCACCATTTTATTATATTGTAGTTTTATATTATTTTTGGTTACAATAATTTAAAATCAGTTTTCTAATCTGTAACATTCATAGATTTGTGACAAAGGTACAAGTCAAAATGTCAGGAAGGGAAAAACACAACATTTATCTGTTTCTCATCTTCATTAAAAATGTTTCCATCCTTCAGTCAGCACTTGAAACTTTAAAAGATAAAAAAATATTATATTTTTCATATAATAGTACATCAAACTAATTTTGGGTTTTCCACTGTGGTTCTTCCTAACAGACAAAAGATAAATAAATATATTTGAAATGGTTATTATTTCATTACTGAAGTGCATATTGGTGTATAAAAGACATAGTAATACTATTACAAATTTGAAAAGTTGTTTTTACCACATCTGTTACAAAATATGTGATGGACAATTTAAGAGAAATGTTGAAATACATTTGTAATTAAACGTAGTTTTTATCACAATTATGAAACATCTTTTAGGAATACTTATTTCTTTTCAAACAGAAAATTTGAAGTTTTTAGTCCACCTCATGTTCTATGGTAAAATGAATTTCATATTTTGTTCTTTTCTTTACATTTCCTTAACTGGAGATATAGTGACAGTATGCTAATCTTCTGGTTAAGAGCTGGTTTTATTAACTTAATGACAAAACATTCTGGCATTCTAAGGTGGAATTCTTCCTAGAAATGAAGAAAGATGTAAAATAAACTGGAGGAAGGCAACACAACATTGCATTCATATAGACTGTGATCAATAATACTACTGATTTTGTACATTTTAGAATGATGTTTTCTTTTATTCAATTGTGGAGCCTTGTAGTGATTGATCTAATATACCTCAGGCACATAAACTTGTACAGTACTGATGAGATGTTCAGTGAATGTTGTTTGTTTATAAAGAATGATTCTTCTAACCAAGACTGTTTTGAAGACACATTTTAACTGAACCTGTGAATATAGTTGTTTGGTAGTTTTCTTAATAATGTATTAAATAGTATCTCAGTGGAATATTACTAAAGTATTGGTTTTTCTCTGTAACACCTACCATAACAGATAGGATATTTAGTTTTTCAGTTATGGCATGAATTGTTATATTTAGTGGTGAGAAAGGAAAAGTGTTTGTTTCTAAGCACTTTTTTAATGTTCTAAGCTTCTGCTTCAAAAAGGTTGTGATTTATTCTTACCTTAAGTGCATTGGGATATTTTGCTTCAACTTGAAACTATTTTTATTTGTTTTATTCCACCTGCACAAATCATTGTATTCGTACTTGCATATACTATGTTTTTGAATCTCCATTTCTCAATTAGATTGAAAGACTTTGAAACAAAGCCCCATTAAACTGCTGTTAATATCAGTTGTCCTTGTGAAAATTAACCCAACTCCAAGACAGTGATAGAAAGTCCTGATTTTGGTGCTATGTTGCTGAAGTGATCTGTACAGTAAACTGCATACATTACTTGTTGTACTGCAGTATACCTGATGGCAACATGGTATTCATCACTTTACTTGTGTTATGTAACACCAGATCAGCCAGAGGCCATCACATAAGTATGCAATTAACATTCAGTAAAATGTGAGAATTTTAGCTGCTATAAAGTATTTGATGTTTGTGCTTACATGGGTTTCACATTTATTTTTACAAAATGATGTATACAATGTTAGGTTTCTCTTCTACAACTGGTAGTGAGATAAAACATATCTCTTGATTATTTAAGAGCTTAGTGCAGACTGATTTAGATTGCTTAAATTGTATCATCAAGTATCCACATGGAATTCATAAACTCAGAAATAAATTGCACAAAATCTTCTGCTTAGTTTAAGTGCAGTGTATATTATCTGCAGCTGAACAAACTCTACTACTGGGAAGCCATTATTACAGAAGTTGCAGTTCATGCTGGTATAAAACATCCATCTGTTGGGTGAAACACATAGACACAGTGCCTGTGACAACTTATTATTTAAGTTAACAAGTTTATAGAGGGACTACCTGGTTAGTGTATGCAACAACACTTGGTTGTTAGAGATATTAAGTCCAAACAAAGCTCTTTTGTGACAAGGAATGAAATTGTGATTTCAACTGAATTTCCCAAACAGAAAACCTACAGTGGTAGTTACATTGGCTCCATCAGAACCACAGATAATGAGTCTGCAGACCACACATTATGAGAACTTATAACAGATGGTGCCATGTAAGCACATGCCATACTGTTATTTCAGATTAGCCTGAGTAACTGCTATTTCAGTGGCAGGGATATCATGAACCTGCCCTGCAAGGTGTATCAACAATATGGATGGAGAGATGTTTTAATTTCAGATAAGGAATGAAGTGTCTGTTATAACTGTGTACAATTAATTAATTTCTGGTATTAAACATTGTTTCTGTGTACGGTACACCAAACATCTTCATCATAGGTTAAATAATCTACAATACGCTCAAAGGAAAAGAGAGGCAATAAACGTGGCCCATATCAGTTCTGGCTACTGATCCAAAAGAAAATATCCATCTTTCTGTTTCTTCAAGTTTGGTAGAACGTCTAGGGCCAAAGTTGACATAGTGTTTGCTCATTATATTACACAGATACATGGTAGACTGTTTAGTTGATACAAGTGCCAGTAATACTCTGGTTTTTTTTTGTGGTGTGTCATTGACTATCATGTAAAGCACTACTCCACCCAGTATCTACAGATATTTTCTTCACAGACAATGATTGACTCATAATGAATGAAGAAGCTCAAAGCCATATCATTTTTTTTATCATCAACCAAAATGTGAAAATTGTAATAGCAAATCTCAGTTCAAGTATAGGTGTTTTAGGCTTAGATTTTCTGTGTGTGTTATCTTTTAGTATAGACTGTCTTCCTTTTAGTTTTTCATCCAAGAAATACAAACTATATAGGAACAGTTAAAAAAATCATGAGATAGAGCATGAAAGAAAAAAGATAATGAAAAAAATAATTAAACTTCTTTACAAGGTACACTTGCAAGCAGTTCACTTGTTATATAATTCAAGATGTTCACTGAGTAATTTACAATTTGCATAGAGGAATTATTAGTTAGACAGGTTCAAAGGGTATTAAAACAATAAAATTAAGTTTAAACAGATGTGTACTGTTACAAGTCATAGAATGGATACTCTGGTAGTTATTTTGTGGTTACAGACTCAGTCACATCAACTGAGCCTGCAGTAAGAAGGTTTATTTGTTCTCACTCCTCAGTCCTTTGCCACCATAAATATTTATTGAATCAATTAGTGTACCTATCCCTTCTGAGAAGCTTACAGTTTAGTAAAAAGTAACAGAATGGTTTCAGGACCTCATTAAATGAAATGGAATGATATCCATCTCCACTTTAAGCATTGGTGTTCCCTCTAGTGAACCTATCCCTTCTGAGAAGCTTACAGTTTAGTAAAAGGTAATACAGTGGTTAAAGACTTCATGAAAAGAAATGGTATAGCATCCTGCTCCTCTTCAAGCATTGGTGTTCCTTCTCAAATTGTCTTTTACTAAGAAGTCTTAAATAAGTATGCAAGCTTGCGTTTAATAAATACATTGTGGATTTAGCTCCAAAATATATTTTATGTGTTTTTAAACAAAATAAAAAACAAGGAAACTTCAAAATAATACATCCTTAAATTTCTAGTTGTGGAAATCATGTAACTATGTGCTTTGTGTAACCTTTATATTAACACAATTGCACTGGTTTTATTCAGTAACAAATTAAATTTCATCTTTCTAGTAAAAATGTTTTGTGTGGTATTACAAGTACTGTGGTTTTCTACCTGCTATTTGGCAAAAAACTAGGCTATCTGCACCAAACAACAGGTGAAATAGTGAACCAACCTTTGTAAAAAAAATAGGAATTGTTTCATTTCTTTTTCGAAGCAAAGCATATCCTTGAAAAGTCAAATAAAAGCAATAAAACATAGCAACCTGCCATTTGTAAAGAGTAAAATGAAAAAATAATTTACTATGTAAAGACATTGTTATAACATTTAAACAGTAAAAAGATACATTACTCAGTAATAAATAATTTGAATACTTACAGCATAATAACTTTTTTTTTTTAATAACTTGACAAGTAAAATATGTTCAGAAACATACAATTACAAATTGTTGTAATTTTTGTTTCAGCCTAGAAGTTGATGCTTCTTCAGGATGCATCAGAGAACTTGTTCTTAAGTGTCCTAAACTAAAAAAACTGTTCTTAACAGCCATTCGGTAAGAAAATGTGTATTGTTATCTTTATGTACAAAATCTGTGAAGGTTTGCATAACTTGTTTAATATTTTTTTACAGGTATTCTATATTAGCTTTTATATTTATCCATCGTTTACCCATTGTTGAATATAGTCATGACTGTTAAAAAACAGATTTGTTTTTATATTATTATAACTCATACAATGCAATCTTTATTATAAAATCAGTATGAAATTAATTGGAAAACAGTTTCAGACTAGCTTCTTGTCAACGTTTTGTGCATTTTTTCATAATAACAATTTTCCATTGAAAATTTCAAAATGTGAACTAAGTATGTATATATGTTTAAGTTTAATTTTCTAAATTATATTTATTGCACTTTTATGTGTAGTTCATTACGTTGGAATACATTTAGTTGTTTTTTTTAATTTCATATGATTTTGTACTGATTATTGTACCTGTTAATGAAGTTAAGTAAGATTATTAAATTGTGCAGTAATCAAATTTTGAGCCAAATTAAACTTCATTTTTCTACTAAAAACCTTTTTGTAGGGTATTACAAGTACTGTGGTTTTATACCTATCATTTGGTTGTTTGTTTGTTGTTTAATGGCACAAAACAACTAGGCTATCTATGCCAAACAACAGGTGAAAGATTGAACAGACTTTTGTACAAAAAAGAAAAGGAGTTGAAGCAATAAATAAACTGTCTCAGAAAAACGAATTTAAACTGAGAAGCTTTTTTACAGTGTGTACTCATTACATAGGCCTGTAATGAACTTATTTTGCTACAAACCAGGAAAAAAAAAGGTTTTAAGTATCAATTCCCAAGTATGCAACATTTATCTAATTAAATCCAGTGTTTTCATTTCAGAACTTTTTTTCTAGTTTGAGTTTGAATTCTTTAAACACTTTGTCAAAATTCTGTCAACAATTTTATCAATGAACAAACTTCATTACTTTCAGACTTTAGCTGCATGATTAACAAAGTTTCATTAATATCTAGATTGCTTTCATTGTTGCTCCCTGTCATAATCTTCAAGTAAGCATTTATTACTTAAGCATTGCAGGTATGCATGAAGTATTTTATATTTGATCTGTTGTCATTAAGTAGATTTGTATATTTCTACACTGTCTTTTTCTACATACCTAGCATTACAACAAGCCAAAAGAAATTTATAAACAACATTAGATGGTTTTCTATTTATGTGTTATATTGTTGCTACTAGGGCTAGATAGTTTTAGATTTTTTTCTTGCACATGTATTTAAAAATACATGCAAATAGAAAAATATTAGTGACAAAGGATGTGAAACTTGTTTGTATAAACTTTGATGAAAAGGAGAGTTATTAAAGCTTTGGATGTAATTGTGTTAACCCATTGGGTAAAATAAGTAAACTTCTTGCAGAATATGTAACAAGAAAGAGAGTAGAGGAAAATAATTTGTCTTGTAAATTGGAGTCTAAAGTAATTGAATCAGCCTGTGTGGACTTTTACAAGAAAATAGAATAGTTTTAAATATAGCTGTGATAAACAATAGTGTAATGGATTTTCATACATGTTTTGCTTGGTTTGAATATAGTATTCTAAAAGAAGTGGATTGTGTGCTGTTTGTTTAACTTTCAAATTTATCACCAATAATTAAGTTACAGGCATGTACTATAAAAAATCCAAGCCAATTTACAAAACCCTGATAATAGTTATTTTTTTGTTTTTTGCAAGATTTCCAGTTCACCTATTAAAAATTATATATAAAAAATATATATATACTAACAAAACATATAGTATGTTCCACCATTAATAAAACTTTTTCTTATGCTTATAAATTATTGTTTACGTACCAACCATAATAATATACTTGTTAATTATCCAACTTCTAAAGCAGCAATTTTGTGTTACTTCATAGAGTAAATTAATCACTTTTTCATTATTCTTACTGAGCATCTTAAACCTACTACTGTTATTATCTATTTACATTTTAATGCAAATAACTTCTTTTTTTATATCTGTTGTTGCCAAGAGTTATATTATGCTTAAACTTATCAATAGTATTAAACTGTTTCATAAAAATAAATTTAAGCAATGAGCAGTTTCTTTATAGTGTGTACTGATTACACAAGTAATGGTTTTATTATCTTGATATTTTTATATTCTACACTAATTTCTATGTACTGAATCTTTTTTTCCCATCACGTACAGATTTTTCACAAAACATCAAATGTACTTTTTCATAAGTGAATCATTTTCATTGAAATTGCATCACACTTTGTTATGCTTAAAATATTGACAACAACTGGCTGTGGCTTTCCCTAGATCAATCACGACGTGAGAGCCTTAGTGATCAATCATTCCAGAGCTCATGAGAAACTGCTTGTATATAAACAGCTCAACAGGCTACATGATGTGGTATTTCTGGATAGTATTTATTTTTAAGTGCACTTTGACATGATTTTTTTCTTCAATATTACTTATTCATTGCTATGGCAACAAGAGGTTGTGTAAATGACCCAAACATATTCTGTTATATTTGTGGTAAATTTGTTGTAAAGAAACAAAGACAAAACATTAGAGAATTTGTCAAAAATGCATATTATGTGCATTTTGGAGTAAAACTTGGGAAGAAGACAAACCGTGAGCTCTGCACAAAGTTTGCCCCATTTGTGCTGAAAAATTTAGACAATGGACTAAAGGTAAGATAAGGGCTTTGCCTTTTGGAATCCTTATGGTCTACATGAACCTTGCAACCATGGAGATGACTGCTACTTTTAGTCATGTAATGTGCAACAGCTAAAATAAAAAGGAAATTTCTTGTCTCAATCTTCAATCAGTTATATGACCTTGTTGTTCATGAACCTGATGCACTTGTACCTCCTCCTCTGGGATACTCTTGATACAGTTTCATCTGATTCTGAATCTGATTGATATCAATAGAAATGGTGATAGGGATTATTTTCAACCAGAAACATCTGGTGAACTACAACTTTTCATACAAGGTGAACCTAATCATTTAGGGAGAGTTGGAACCTTCCAAAGGATTTTTCAGAGATTTTAGGGTCCATATTTTGGTCTAAGATCTTACCTTCTCCAGGGACATAATTTTACTGGTACAAAAATTGAGAGAAAAGTTTATACCATACTTTTCTTAAGAAGGTTCACTGGTTTATTGCAATACTGTTGAATTTATACTAATGCTAGGAGCTGCAGTTTATGAACCAAGTGAATGGCAATTGTTGATGAGTTTCTTCGAAAGAAGTCTAAAAGGTATTATCTTTCATAATGGTAACATATGTGCATCTGTTCCTGTTGCTCACATATGAAAATCTCAAGCTCCTACTTAATAAGGTCAAATACATGTGAAGATTTAAAAGTCCTTTGCAGGTTGTTGGATTGTCAATCTGATTATACACAGTTTCCCTACTTTTTGTGTAAATTGGATAGCAGAGAACAAAGTCAGCACTAGATAAAGAAGCAACGGTCACACAGTCAGCCTGATACCAGATCATAAAATAATGAATGTGAAAGTTTGTTTGATGCAAAGAAGTCACATTACCTCCACTTTGTGTAAAACTGGGTTTGATGAAGCAGCTTGTAAGAACCTCAGACAAAGGTGGTGACTGTTTCAGGTATCTATGTGAGCAATTCCTAGCCCTGTTAGAAGCAAAATTTAAAGAAGAGATTTTTATTGGGCCTCATATTAAGAAATTCATTTCAGGTGAATGGTTCAAAAGGACAATGAGGAAAGTTAAAATAAAGAAGTATGGATTGTCTTTAAAGATGTTATTGACAACTTTTTAGGAAGGAAGAAGGACCCATATTATGAAAATATTTTTAATAACATGCTTGATAAATTCAAAGCATTGGATTGCAACATGACCTTGAAAGTTTGTTTCTCACACTTGCATATTGGCTTTTTCCCTGAAAATCTTGATGATATGAGCAAATAATGGGAAATATTTCATCAAAACATCAAAAAAATAGAGAGGAGGTATCAAGGATGATGGAACATCAGCATGATGGCTTATTCATGCTGGCCACCAAATTGAGATGTTCCATACACAATACCTAAAAGAAAGACCACAACATGTAATTTTGAGACTAAAAGACATTGATTTCACACAAAAAAATTAAGATAGATGCATATTCATTTGACATCAATGTTCTTTCTCTTTCTGCAATTTATTTATAGTTTTGTTACAAATGTAACAAATATTTTAGTAGTCTATGAGCCTGTGTTACCTTTATCAATGAAGTATATCCAATATAAATTTCCTACATTTTATCAGTAACAGATTGAAATGTATTTAGTCAGTATTCTCTGTTATGGATGTTATCTTCAGTCTTCATATTGGACTCTCTTATTCAATATTTTGTTTTGTTTATCTTTTGAACAACTATACATATAACAAATATTTTAGTCCCAAGATGGGTGTTTCTGATATTGCTAAAAAGTAGTTTTTGTAGATATTAATGTTGTTTATTCCTGTTTGCATGTGTGTCTAGGTCAGTCCAAACGTTATAACTTTTGAATTTACAGGAAAATGTTGTGTAAGCCAAGTACAAGTGTTTTCCACTGCAGTCTGTAATTTATAATATATTTAATATATTATATTATAATATATAATAGAGTGGGTAAAATATATTATTTTATTCTCACTATTTACAATAAATATTAACCAGGTTTAAAATACAAATTACCTCATAACTAAAATTCCATGAAAATGTGTTGATTTATCCCATGAGATAATTGAGGTTTTATTATAATCACAATCTAACATAGTTATTAATTAGTTATTGTTGCAGTGAAGAAATATTCTTTATCAGATTTATGCAAATATGTCTGTAGAAGTTGAATTAGTTTTGCATGTTCTTTCTGGTAATGTTATTGTAATTTTAATAGAAAAAATATTTTCATTCTTTTTTCTCAGTACTGTTTCTGACAATGATTTGAATGCTATAGCCTCTCATAGCTCAGAACTTGAGCAGCTAGACATTCTAGGAACAAGAGAAGTTAGTACAGATGCTGCTTTTAGGTAAGATAATGGTTTTGTATAAGTATAAAAAACAATAAGAGTACTAACTAATCAAGTTTGTTTCTTCTTTCCATTTATAACAGTTTAATAATTATATTTTCCTAATTTTTTTTAAAAGTGATATCTGTAGTGGTAAGTATAGAATTTTTCACTACTAATATAAATCTCAAACTTGTCTGTGTAGGTTATTACAAGGAATATTTTTACATATATATATTGTAGTAAGAAAATTGACTACCTAAATATCTTCACTATTTTGATGTACTTGACATGAACTCCAATTTATTTATCATGTATTGCAAGTTTGTTTGGGAATGTAATTTGAAGTTATTCTGTAAAATACGAGTTAAATGTTTTTTAATGCTCAGTTGTCTCTTAAAGCAAATTTATAAAATATCACAGGAAAAGTTTTACTAAAAATCTGAAGCTTTAATTTTAGTAGTAAAAAACAACAGTATATTCAAATGATACATTCTTGGATAGCTTTTATACATTTTATACGAACTGCGAAGTTACTAGCCTACCTATAATTTAAAGTTAAATTTGTCATGCTTCACTGCCATTTAACTGCCTTGGCAGGATGTCTGAGTAGACCCCTTATGTTAAATAATGTCATTAGATACCCTTTTCCAGAAATTTAGTTGAAAGTTATTCATTATGAGAAATAAAAAATAATAATATTCTGAAAATGCATTTCGTAAGGACTACAAGAGGAATCTTTATTTCTGCAGGAGATCAGTTCCATGAATATCAAGAGAATGTTGTGCTAATAAGGAGATTCCTCAGCCACTCATTGTGTAACATTTTTATGAGTTGTTAGGATTAACTACAGAGCTAGGTGATTAACATGATTAATCAACTACTAGGAGCACCAATTAGTATGAAGTAAAATAATTGATTAAACAAAATTACAATTAACTCAATGTTGTGAATATAATCAACTAATCAAAATTAGTGTTTATGATTAATACTATTTTTGATTATTCCAACTATCTGAGTTTCATGAGAATAAGCAATCAGTTGAATGTAATTCAAATTAACTAGTTGCTGTCAAATGTTTAACCAGAAGTTCACTAAAGATACATCTCATGATAAACCTGACAAAAAAAGTAGTTTTACTGCAACACATGTGATGAAGTTTTTAAAACCCCTGAAAAGTAGGTTAAATAAACATTAACTCAAATAGATTTAGGTAGACATGATTTAATTATAAGATAAAAAAATCTATAAAAAGCAAAATAATTACAAATAAATTAGGAATAAAATATTTTAACATTGTTAAACATGATAACATTTGCATAGTGTTATTGATGAGGGTGTAATTTTTATTTCCATTATTATTAAACTGGGAGCTGAAGTTAATCACCAGTGACAAATAAGTGAGGAAAATGAAATATAATTATGAGGTCAAGCTTCAGCATAGTTAAATAATGGTGGCAGATCTGATTTTCAATCACATCTATTAACTTACTTAACACTCCTACGAAAAGACGTTTCTAGTTCTGATTTCTCCAAGCCCGTTCCCCTAGCTGTGGTTTTGCTAGATAGTAGATAGGGACAGTGGGAATCTTGTTAATCCATTCATTAATGGATTTAAATATCAATTTCATTTAAATACAAAATTATTAGCCTAATATTAATAACCTTTCAAGTTGCTCTGGGGCCTATTAGGTCCCACTTTTCATAGGAGTGTTAAGCAATTAAATAATTTTTATTTAAAAATGTATTAATACTGTTATGAGCATTACAAAACAGCAATCTAAACAAGTATTATTCTTGTTTTTGGAGTCCAAAGTAGAATTAGGGAAAATTTATATTTATTATTTTTAAGCATGAGAAAAATCTAAAATAATTTTCTTATCTGCTCATCATATGATTAACACTTTCATTAAAATGTGAAATAATTTGTCTTATTAGCTTATTTGTCTTTCATAAATTTATTCATATGTGCATGTTTTATGCAACACACCTAAAACAAAGGGATATAGGCTCCTCTTCAACACACACACAAAATGATAGTCATTTTAGTAACTGGTGACATTTTAAAATCAGATAACAAAAACCATCACTACATTTTATATATTCAAAATCTGTGCAAATATTTCAATTGTAAATGAATAATAATGTACCATTATTACAAAACCAATGCAGTCATGAAATGCGATATTTGTGATGAATTGAATGTTAGTTGAGTAGGAATTTTTGGCTTACTTGTCATATTTGTCATTCAGTCATTTCTAAATACTCTTTTTTCTGCTGAGAATTTCTTGAAATAGCCTGAACTTGGAGGTCCTGAAGGAAAGGTACCCACAGCATCCAATTCTGGATACTTAATTTTTTGATATTATTCTGAATTTTAAATGAAAACAATTTTTAACCAAAAACAGGAAAACTAAGGCTAGAATTGGTAACATGCTAAAGATGGTACCAATTCATACACAAC
Organism: Tachypleus tridentatus; assembly: GCF_004210375.1. NCBI lineage: Eukaryota > Metazoa > Arthropoda > Merostomata > Xiphosura > Limulidae > Tachypleus > Tachypleus tridentatus. Next base: position 84,151,683 of record NC_134830.1, read on the forward strand.
TGTGAGACATTGTTTTCAATTGGTGCATTGGAGTAGTAGAACATAATTTACCCTTAAACGGTGGAAATATTGTAGGTAGCAGCATCAATTGATGAAGGCTGCTGTTTAAGGGATAAAGAAAGAAAACAGAATGTAAGTAATATAGCAATAAATATTACAGAGAGGCACAAAAGTAATCATAGACAAAAATAGGCAAAAATGACTTATTCAGTTATAAACACTTATTAACATTACATTTTGTGTCATTAACTAATTGGGCCATCTTCTTAAACACTGACAGGTTTGCCAGTTTTGCATCACCACCATAATTAAATTGTGGTTTATTCATGTACCTGTTATTGACTTGCTTTTTCCTTATGCATGTGATGTCTTCAGCTGAAGTCTTGTGCAGAAGGAAGCAGTGCACATCACTGCACATAATTACAATGACATGATGCCTTATCATTATAGTATACATTGACCTGAGCTTCTGAATTTGTTAATGAGCAACCTGGTGACCCATACAGACTACCCTAGAAAACCTCAGCATTGTTCAGTCTATTTGATGCCATTATGACACTTCTCTGTCATTCTATGCTTCAAACAATGAAAAGTAATCATTATAAGTTGTTTAGCAGCTGTCTGAATATTCCCTATCTTCTCTGCACGGAGGACAAAGCAAGAATTAAAGCATAATTCTCATCACTGATGGCAAAATCTCTTGTTTTGGGAAGGTGCATCTCCTCGTCCTGATTGCATTCTCATATAGAATCCGAACTTCAACTGTAGGTCCTATTCTCCATCATAAATTGTACATGATCTCAGAAGATCAATGGGAAAAAAAGTTGCATGTTAAAAATAAATTCCACAATTACAAATTCTTTGATAAGGGCACCAAAATGTTACGTTTTATCTGGTCTGTGGTTTTCAGGTATATTGATGTCTAACAATTAAGTTTGAAATATCTGCAGATTTAGGAAATGTACTGTATAAAATATATACAGTACATGACAGCAAATTAAAAGTGAAAAATAATGCACACATCTGTGCATGACAAAGATAAAAATAATTATGATATAAAGTGCTTTCCAATCAGAGGAAGAATTAAAATGGTAGTATCTTATAATATGCAAATGCACATTTCAACAACTGTTCTAACAAATAAGGGAGAAAACCTTAATGTGCACTAATTAAGTTAGAACATTTAACATGTACCCTTAAAGTTTTAAGAAGGCTCATCCAAAGAGTAGATACATACATATGGCCAAAGTGATACAAGCTTTTAGCTGTTACCACATAGAAACTGAACCTAATTAAATGGATTAAAACATGTTTACTACCTTTAAGTATCTATGTAATAAGAATGTCATTACTACATGCAGAAGACTTGCATGAAAAGATGTAAAAAGTGTATTACTTACTAAAGATTTATTCTATAGTAGTTATGGAGGATGAACTTAATGGATATTGCAGCTATGACAGTACTTTATGGTATGTCATTTAAATAAGGTATGTCGTAAGAAATAAAAAAAATGCTTTAAATATCACAAAAACATGTGCAATATGTAATGGATTTGCTAATGCCTGTTTATTTTAATAATGATATTTGTGTTTCTTAATTGTATATTTAGAAATGTACATAACTTGTATTGTTAAATGTTACGACAAAAGTCCTGTCTATTCTCTAAATTTATAGAAGATTCTTGAGTGTAAAAATTAACAATGTATGGCATGCATGTGTAAAATACTAGTGAATGCCAACTGAACTTTTGAAAACCATGTCTCAAAGTTTATAAATTGCAACATATGAAGGAATCATGGTATACTGTTGGTTTGCTAGTCAGTATACTATGTCTTGGAAGGTGTAATTGTGATAATCACTCATTAATAGGAAAACTGCAGATATTTTATCAGGAACATTTATAGACTTTGAACATTACAAACTATTTAACTTCAGATGTTTAGTATTTCTATCAGGACATTAGACAGCTATCTTCCTCCATGAAAGTAAGCTTGTAAATTTCATGATATCAGAAAAGAATAAGAGCTAGTTAGCATTTTCATCAAGTATCTGTGTATAAACATAAAACTAACTTGCTCCTCATGAACCATCAATGAAATATTCAGCTCCAGACCAAAAAGAAGACTGAATATTGTTTATGAGTTTGTAAAACTTTTGTATATAAGTTATTCTTTGTAATATTATTGTTATTTGTATATTAAAATATATTCGTGTTAAGAAAGAAAATTGTGTGTATCAATCTTATTGGCAACTATCATACATTTTATAGATATTGACATTCAATTAACTTCTAGATTAAAACTAAAATTTCTAGCTATTTGAAATTGTAATATGTTGACATACATAATAAATCGGAGACTCATCTGAGATAAATCATAATACGCAAGAAATAGTACTTAAATTAAACACAGGTGTATCAAGATAGCTTTTGAATTGCTACTCTACAATAGTGTTATGCTCACTGTGGTGATGAAGCTAAAATTATGCTGTATATTTCTTGTCAGTGTGAGACATCAAACAGTAGACTAACAGATTAGAAATAGACCTATTTAGCATTAAAAAATCTTCGATATAGTAATTTTATAGTGTTGCTTGTATGTGCCATAACACTTATTAAAATGTTGGAAGTTAAGATACTCCAGAAGAAATTGGAATATTTTAGGTTAAGTTACTAATGAAATCAAAGAATTTTATAATTACCATTAACTAGTGCAATCTATAAATATATTCAGTAGCAGTATAAAGACAGCATACATGTATCTAAATTACATTCACATGCTGAGACTTTTTTTTCTCATGCATGAGCTCAATCTGGTTAGTTAACTTAGCTCATTGTAGTATGTGTGTAGTCTATTAGTATTAGAAATATATATGCAAAAACAGCTTGTTTGGGTTGAGAAAATATTTTACATAGAAGAGCGAACAACATTTCGACCTTCTTCAGTCATCGTCAGGTTCTCAACCCAAACGAGCCGTTTTTGCATATATATTTCTCTACAAGTGGGTTTTATCGACATCACTGACTATTAGTATTAGGAAAGTTAATGTATTCTCCTGCCAGTAACATAAAAATATCTTGAAAGTACATGACACTGATAAATGCATTGCATAGTGAAACCCCTTTTGTATTTTTTTATTATCAGGCAATATCAACTCTAAGTTAACTGAAGGATTATACCCATTACTTATTATTACTCGACTGTTTTCAAAGATTTTTATACAAATTTCCATCATTGTTATATAGTGTTGATTTTATTACTTATGTATAATTCATTTAATTTATATTAGACCTGCTTAACTTATAAATCATTACAAAGAAACTCAAAAATGAAAATTAATTTTCATATCATAGCTTGTTGTCAGCATTAAAATTCATAATGTATTATGCCTGTAGCTATAGTATGTAAAATGCATTTGGAATATTCCATCTACAAGACAAGATCCAAGCACCAGTGTCAAATTAGCTAGTTGTTATGGGTAATCAGGTGAGTGCTTGAATCTACAATGTCTAAATTGTACTGCCTTTTGCTGTCTACAACAAGTCACTCTTAATATGTAGATACAATCTTAATCTAGAAATAAACCACCTTAAATTCCCAAAATAAAAGCTTTCTAACCTCCATTCTTTTATGAGGTATAAAAAAAGCAAAATATTCTCATAGTAGAAATGGACCACTCCATTCTTGTTGCAGACAGCAAAAGGCAGTAGGAATTGAGGTGTTTGAATACTATGGCAACAGGTACTATTCATTATGAGTTTTAATGATGATAACAGTGACTAAAAATTTTGATTTTTAAACATCTTTGTAATATTTTCAGTGTATATGAATTTCATCATTATTGTTTTATATTTTTATTTACAATTAATATAATTGTTAGCTTTAGATCTGTTGATTAATTTTATATATATAAAGAGACAAATAAAGATAACCAAACATTGTCTGTTTGTTTGTTTTTCAGAGTTTTAATCAACTGTAAAAAGTTGAAAATGTTTGATGTATCATTTTGCAATCAACTGGACCACCAAAATATCCAGGAGTGGAGAGAACTATTTCCTTACGTGGATATAAAAAGAAGTTTTCAAACATAAATTTCTATTCCAGTATAATAACTACAAGATTACTTTATGTTAATAATTGTTTTTTGTTTACAATGGCAAGCTTTTGAATGCTTTACTGCAACTATCTTCAGGCTTAAGTGATGGTACTGAAAAATCTGCATGTTGTGAAGTAGTTGTCATTGTAATAATGTTATCAGAATACTCAAGTATATTTGTTAAACCTAGTTTTGAACACATAATTTTTAATTAAAATTGTGAAAAATTAATGGGATGTAGTAGTTTGTACATTCACATGGCCTCAACCTGTTACAGATCTGATGGAAGTCAAGGAATTTTATTTTATAGACAAAAATTGGCTACAGTCAGTAGAGCTTGTGAGATTCATTGATGCTTCTAGGACATGGAAGGCAAACAAAAAATTACCCTTACAAAAAAAAATTGCATACTGATTAATTATGGTGCATTTAGTATGTCAACTTGCACATTTTATGCATAAATATTGTCTGCATTGATCTTTTCATGTATCTAAGGATGGCTCCTATGAGTATTAATACTTTTACCACAATAAAGCATAGAACAATGTTTTGACCTTTGTAGGTCATCAGCTTCTGCAAAGATTGGAAAGAGGAAGCTGTTCTAACAACATTATGCATCTGTCACAGTTTTCTTTTATCTGGGACTGATGCACCAATATGTTGTCTGTGTAACACTCATGTTACAGGTAAGCCACATTTTACTGTCTTACCAACAACCCTCAATGACAGCACAGTTTTAAACATGTTCTGTCCCAAAGTTTATCCATAATGTTAGTGTTATTGGTGATGGTGGCACTGCCCACCTTATAAATGTTTTTAGTTTTTTAAAGGCCATTAATCTTTTTAATGCTGTTTAAGTTTTTAATTTACACATTAAACCTTAATAAATGCGATTTCCTTTTGAGAATCAAACATCTAGTTCAATTTGAAATAAGAAAATAGATGTAACATCATATAACTCAAAACCAGGACTGGAAAAGCCAACTTCAGGTGACTAAGGGTCGTTTTGGAACTTACCTGTTAGCCTTCCTGATGAGTTATGATAATTACAGTAATGCTATAAAAAAGTGCTTTACAACTTGTATTACTGTAGGTTTTCTTTTACTGCTGTAGACTAGATTTAAAAATTAGATTTAATGCAATTTATGTTTTTTAATTCAAAAATTCAACTTTTGTGTTTTACCTTAATTTCCTTTTATGAATTTTACTAATAACTTTTTACCAGATGTTTGGTACAGATAGCCTAGTTGTTTTGCACCATAAAACCAATCAATCTTGGTCATCTTCTTAACCATCCTGAAGATGCCCTAAGAAGGGTCAACATTGTTCTCTGCTTTATTGAGTAAAAGTTTTAATATTCATGCAAGCCATACTGAGGTGGATTTCTCATCATCACAAAAAATAATCTTTTCTTTACCATTAATTGTCACGATGTACGAAGCTGCTAATATTTTTATGACAAGTTGAAACACAGCGTTACATCCACCACTGTACTGGTACAGATATGTAGATAACACAGTTGCGGGATTCACATCTACAGAACACACACTTAAGTTTCTCAATCACATTTACTCTATACATCCCAACATTAACTTCACATGTGAACAGGAAGAAAGCAATCACATATCATTTCTTAACCTCACAATTTAAAATAGAAATCCACTGAAAAAATCACCCATACTGGACTATACATTCCTTGGAACTTGGCCCATGAAACAAAACAAAAACTCAACATACTAAGAAACCAAATAAACACAGCCATAAAACTATGCTCACCAGATAAAATTCACAATGAATTAGACAAAATAAAGCAATACTTCATCTACATCAATAAGTTTCCTCCACAAACCATAGAAAACATTGTATACACACACCTAGAGAAAAAGCAAAATCAACTAACAAAAGTAAATAACTCCCACGAATTAAAAAATCACAAAACCATATATTCCAAACATCAGCAGAAACTAATAAAAAAATATGACATTCCAGTTAATACTAAATTTATTCAAAGACCAGACACAAAACTAAGGTCTATACAAAGTAAAAAATACACTGACAAACACCACACCAACATTATTTATAAAACACAGTGGTGATAACTGCCAAGACTTCTATGTTGGAGAAACAAGTAGAAAATTGGAAACCAGATTAAAAAAACACAAAAAGTCACTTTCCCACGTTTTTGAACACTGCAACTCAAATAAACACAACATAACCATAGAAAACCCCCAAATACTAAATAAACAAACAAACATGATAAATGCACAATTAAAGAATCCTTACTTATACAACAGCTCAAGCCCAAAATAAACTAGTACAAAGGAACACCTTTATACCTATATTAATAAATATAATCAAACATCTAAGCATGCCCTCTACATTCCTATACTCAGTTACACAACCCCTTCAAACATGTGGTCAGCTATCATTCTGTTACCTCTTTCTTTGTGAACCTGACAATGACCAAAGAAGGTAGAAACATTGTTTATTCCTCTACATAAAAAAAATTTTCTCAACCCAAAACAGCCGTTTTTACATATATATTTCTCTACAAGGGTTTTTTTTCGTCATCTCTGAAGTTAAGTGCAATATAATTAAAATATTAGTAAAGCCAGTGTGTTACAAGATAAAATAATTAATCTTTCAAAAAACATTAATATACAAATCATTATCAACTGAACAAAATTGTTTTAAACTTGATGTAAACTTTTCAAAGATTATTTATAACCTCTACAAATAACATGCTATTTTTATATATATATCTAGGAATTTGTAGATTCATGAAGTTCAAAATACTTTACTGTGAAAAGTTTGAAATCTACAACAAATATAAGCATTTTTCGTTTTCAAATTACTTATTTTTATGTTTCTCCTTCATTCATTTAAAACTTTTTAATAAAGTTTTTTTTTTTCTGTAATACTGAAAATTATATATCTGTTATTTAATCATCGGGATAAAATAATTTTTTTTAAACAAAATTTATTAGCAAACTTTCTTGTTAATAAGATTTATGCTATAAGTTGTCCTCTGCTAGTACAGCAGTAAATCTATGGATTTACAATGCTAAAATCAGAGGTTTGATTTTCATCAATGGACTCAGCAGATAGTCCAATGTGGCTTTGCTATAAAAACACACACATTGTAAGTTTTAATCACATTTTATAGCCATTTTTTTACCAATTCAAGCCTTTAACTTATGCCAATAAAATCTAATTTAAACATGACCTAACACAAAGTGTAACTTTAGGTATGAAAGTTAACATTTGCTAAATTGAAAATTTATTTCCAATAATACTTACTTGTACTGCCACTTAAGAGTGTGTGTGTTTTTCTTATAGCAAAGCCACATCAGGCTATCTGCTGAGCCCACCGAGGGGAATCGAACCTCTGATTTTAACGTCTTTGCTCATCTGTAAGCATTTGTTTGAAATTTTCATAATTGCCCTTGGCAATATACTCACCACGTACATCAATGCACCCTCTATCCTGGTACTGTATATAAGCACTTCTTTTATCAGATACTTTTTATCACTTTTTGAGACTAAAACCTCCCAGTGCATAACACCAATTTTTAGTGGGAGAAAGGACAGGAGAGTGCTAATGGAGGTAAGTATTACTGGAAATATATTTTCAATTTAGGAAAATGTTAACTTTCAAAACACACCTCCAGTGACACTTATAGCTAGAATTCCATACACAGAAGGTGGAGAGGCTAGTTAGGGCATTATATATACAGAAAGAAGCTGCAGAGATCAGGGGCGTACCAAGATAAAGTGGCATCCAAATGGGGAAACCACACAGCATCAAGAACATATTTCTTGATATCAGCCCCAACAAAATAATCAATGTTCCACAACTCAGTGTTGAATTAAGGAGTCTTGGTCCCTGTGTCTCATATTGGTGGCTAAAGCAATTGGACTGCAATGTTATATAAATGTAAAGTGAAGTGTTCCAAATACAGTAATTATGCTTCCTCAACATATGGTACAAAACAATGTGACTTTCAAACCTACTAGTACAATGTAAGAGAATGGTAAGAATTTTCTACTGAGAAATAAGCAGCATCAGGGATGTACCAAGATAGAGTGGCATCCAAAGGAGGAAACCACACAGCATCAAGAATGCATCTCTTTACTCTGAACTTAATTCCTGTATCAAGCAAGAAATAGTATGAGTAATCATTATTACAGGCCAGCCACAACTTGGTGTTGAATTAAGGGGTCTTGGTCCCTATGTCCCATATTGGTGGCTAAAGCAATTGGACTGCAACATTATATAACATAAAGTGAAGTGTTTCAAATCACAAGAATCACAATGAGAAAGTAAGCAACACTGAAGCAAACTTTCTCCTCCACCTCTCCAAAAGACAACACATCAGACTTAGAATGATGGGATTGTGTATGCCTTCCTCAGTCAAATAAACAGAACTCATCTGGTTTAGAATTATGAATGTTTGTTCTCACTCCCCGAGTAGGCAAAAACCATTCCACTTGCTCCCAGAATTATGAAGATAACAAAGGACACTGCATTCAATGAATAGTACAGAATGGGGCCACTCAGCATTCAGAATTATGAGGAGAGAGTGGACTTCCTTCCATAAACAATATAACTGATATTGATATAAAGAAGGGTCATGTATACCCCAACTGAATAGTTCAGTGTTAAATATGAACCAATATTATGAGTAGGCTACTGCAGAGGCTGGTGCCACTCCTACCGACATTTGGGAAAAACATCCAGGGACTTGGGTTAAAAGAGCCCTCAACTTCACCAAGAGTGGAGGAAAAGCTTTTGTCCACCACCACAGTGACTGAAAACATGTTGTGGATTTCCTGATTCTACTAGTAGAACTAGGGGAGTAATGTGCATTGAGGTGTCCTGAGGAACACTATTCTGGAAAGTGTGCAATAGGTGGACGAAGTTTCTTAATTTTTTTTAAAGCAAACCAATTCCAATTTACTGAATCTGATAACCAATGGGCAGAATCCTCTTTTGCTTTATTGATGATAATTCGTGAGTGGTGGTCCAGCAAAATATGGCAATAATATGTGAGCTCCTACATGGTTTTGTGGAACACTTCATACAGAGCCTGTTGCAACTGATAGAAGTACAGTTAAATTGGTTCCAAGTGTGAATTTGGACTGATAGAGGCACACCTATCTGGACAACACTTGCCAAAGAGGGGATACAATGCAAAAAAAGAAAGGACCCTGGAAAGTAGAGACGAAGATAGATGTTGCCAAATTGGTCACACGGGTTAGTGAAAAATCCTCAGAATAACCTGCCAAATTGTGTAAAGAACATAAGAGAAAATTACTGGAAGAATGCTACATACCAGCCTGTACAATGTCCTCCAGTTGAAAATTCAAACGGGCAGCTAAAGACATGGAAATGCAACTCAGAAGTTTCTTCACCTGTAAAGTCCAAAATAAGCAATATGGATCTGTTTGCAAAGCCACCTTATCAAAGTAATTGGAAATAAATCTTGGGAAACTAAATGATGGATAAAGAGTCGAGTTCCACTACCTTGAAATGAATTAGTGCAAGTTACATAACAGCTCTTGGCTCTTACAGGATATAATAGATTATCTCTATCTAATTTGTCTTAGAGGTGAAAAACAGCTGGCAAAAAAATTGGTAAGAAGGATTTATGTCCTTTCTTGGGTGCCAGGGTCTTAGGAAGAAAGGACCTATTGGGGTATAACAAGGCAAAAGTGGAGTGATAAAGAGTTCTGGGCACATGTAGTACAAACAATTCTGACTTAAGTGTCCATGTGCCAGATATCACTCAAAATACCCTTTAAAGGAAAGGTGATGTATGGTACATAAAGCTAAAGGCTTAAATGGATGTTGAGACAAAGTACATAATACTACCCTAATATCTTAGTTGGATAATTGAAAAGATTGTTTGGGAAGGAATATAAATGATTTGAAAAAGATGAATAGCAATGGGGATTCAAAAAAACTTTCTACTGTTTAGAATAGTGAAATGCAATCCATAAAACCACATTATATAAAACAAGCAACAGTACAAGAAGCTAGACCAAAGTCAAAAAATGGTGGGGCATATTTGGGTGAAGTGGGCTCAATTTCCTTATGAGACACTATTGGCTATAAGTGTGCCATTTTCATTGATAAATGGCCATTGTGGGTCTAAAGATAGATTGTGACACATACAAGGTAGTTTTCCAAATTAAACCCCAATGCCACATGAAGGACCTCGTAACTTGCAAAGATTGAGCATGGAAGCGTTTGGATATGGAATGTAGGATTGAAGTTACCACATCAGAGATAACCAGAGAGGAAGAGATGGACCCTCTTGAAGATACCATAGAAGAGGAAACCAGCAAATTTGGAGCTATCAACAGTTCTCAAATAGAGGATCAAATCATAGCCAGAACTATGAGTAACAGATGAACTGGGGAAATGTCTTAAAGATGCAATCCAATCCAATCTTGACTGAAGGCATATATTGCCAAAGCCAGAGGACAAAGTACATGGGACTTAGAAATGCCTATAGTTGAAGAGTTTCAATGAGTGGCAAATTCATCAACCATCAGAGTCCCAAAATAAAAGAAAATCCACCACAAAATCTTGGAATAAAGCATCTATTCAGTTAGGAGAATTCAATTTTGTTAAGACAGGTGATCTATTATTAAATTCATTGCTCCTGGAACATAGCAATCCAGCAAACATAGCTGATATGATGTGAATGATGCCAATAGAAAATGTCCAAAGGTTAAAACAAAAGTCCCAATAATATATGCACCAATGAAAGAAAATGTGACAGACCATTGTAGAATTGAGGGAATGAAGTATGATGATTTTCCCTTGCACTAGATCTAGACCTTGAACCATTGCCTGATGGACAGCAAGAAATTATTGATGTGGAAGGAAGATCATATCCTGGAATTCCTAACCTTTGATATAAGAACCCCATCCCCAAAGTGAGGTGCCTGTGAAGAGATGAGACTCAAGACAAGGGGGTGGTATAAAAACTGATGGTAGTGTTGATCTGAACCAATCACCACTTGAGAACTAATATGTTGCTCCTGATTAAGAAAACTGGATTATTCAATGAATGATAATTCATGATCCACTGGTTGTGCAATGAGCACTGTGGGACCACATGTGTGCTCATCTTGAGGGAATCAGAGATTCAAGAGATGCCCACATTCCCTAGAGAAAGAACCATCCACACAATCCAGGTGCTGGTTGGGAGCTGACTAAGCCCAGCTTAAAATATGTTGAAAAAGACATACAGATGGACAATATATTAATTTATCAAGAGAATGGATTTATCAGCTCTGATAAGAAAGCTAGGCTTAGTGGCTTCTGAAAGGATAATCTGGGTGTATTGTTCTGCCAAGTAATGGGATGGTGCTAGACATTACCAGTAATTCAGATGATGGTGTAACAAGAAATACTCATACAACTGCAGGTCTTGACACCTGTGCATGGAAATATAGATAGTGGAAGGATTACTTTGTTATGAGAATGTGGATATACACGTTAGCAACATTAAACTTGTCATTCACGGACCTGGTGAAAAATGGCAAAGTAGGCTGAAAAAGAACTCCATTGTGTACCAGGGATGATAAAAAAAAATCCCAGGAGAATTAGATCGACTCTCTCCACCATCCCCTTGACAAATAACTCTCTGGTAACCTTGAAAGAAAGATCCACACCCTGCACATCTGTTGGGAGTGGTAATACCACAGACTGGGAGGATAATAAAGGTGGTAAAGTTAACTGAATGACCAACCCTGACACCAGAACTTGAAGTACCCACAGGTCTGTGGTAAAAGAATTTGAGGCTCTCTTCAATTGTTGTAAATCTCACTTCCACAGACCCCCACCCACGTTGGGCAGTCACCAACATCATTAGCAATGGTCTGCTTGAGTGGAGAAGACTTGAAAATAATAATGGAATCTTTTCAGAGCATCAACAGAGTGAGGAACAGAAGTCAGGAGTTATGGCACATGACTTTGAGCAGGAGCCAAAGAAAGTCAAGAGGCCAACAACAATAAGGATAAAAACAAATGGGTGACATCAATTCATAATTACAATGTCTCTTGGATCTCCCCACACTTCAAAAGATGAAAAAAAGGAGCCTCATGGAAGGTTATGACAGGTAGACAAAATCCCTCCAACAAATCATCTCCACCAAATATCACAAAGGTAGAAATTAGCAAATCACTTCAAATTTATGTGTGGATCACTGACAGACTTCCAAACAGTGTTTTTAGGATGGGAAAAGAAAAATATCTCAAAACAGTAGTGAGGGTCAAACAAATCCAAGAAATTGTGACTTGTTCAAAGTGATCACAAGGAAGTCCACTCTGACACCCCACATATCCATATGAGGAACTTGGAGGAATCAAAATATATATCCACCTCATAGTAGTAGTAAGCCAAAGCATACTATTCAGAGAAACAAGAGGGATAAGATATTTCTTTCCCACCATGTAACAGAGCAGTAATTCTCCTAGTATGAACAGCAATATCAGCTGAAAGATAAACTAAGTAGTCACCCTCAGACCTTTCATCCATCAATGAAGCAGTAGATAAAAGGCAACCAGAGTAAGCTCCAAAGCATCACAAACCTGAGTGACTAGCTAACATAATGGAACAGGAGGTGGCTGATCTGAAATGGTCTCATGAGATGCCAATCTAGTAAATAAAGACATCGGATAAAGATAATCTGAATGCTCTTCAGACTGTCCTGGATCATCAACAAAAGCAGTCTCAAAACTTCCTGAAGAACTGTCCTCAGATTGAATACATGTTTCAGTCTCATAATGAATAAAATCACAGATAACCTAACTAAGAGTGAATCCCCATCCTCTGAGAGATGCTATATAACAGAAGTGGAATAGAGGAGGGTTGATTAACCTCCACTGCTGGAAACAGTATTCTATGAATCCATTCTTGAAAATAATGTGTCACAACTTTAATTACTTATTAGATATAATTTATACAAAGAGCTACAAGGCAACACAAAGATTGCAACCAAGTATGTTAACTGTTGTAAAACGTGTGTTGAGAAACCGATATCTAACGGCTTTGTAAAGAAAAAGTGTCTGAATTATATGCTTATATACATTAGGTTAGAGGAAACACTGAAAACAGGTGTACAAGGGCAATTGAGTGGGGTATAAAAGACCAGAGATTGAAATCCTGGCAGCTTAGTAATAGCTATAAGTGACAGCAGAGGTGTGCTTTGGAATAATACTTATTCACTCTTATTATACTACATATTGTAATTAAAATGAAGTATAAAATTATATTCAACACCTTCCACAAGTTTCAATTCTGATTTTTTTTAAGATAACTGTCATGATACATCTTTTCTAAAAAATTAATTCATTGGTGCAATTTTTTCCTTGCAGTTGGGTGCATCATCCAGGTACCAGAGAATTAGTTACTCATATGAGTAGCATGAATTCAAATCCTTCAGCACAACCTTAAATATAATTTAATGAATGATTTCTGTATTTCAAATAAATTCATTCTTGAGGCTTCTTCTCTAGTAAAACTCATCAATATTTTATTTCTGAGTCAAAATTACATCAATGATTCATTTAGTTTTCAGCATCATGGATATTCAACGTAATTTTTCCCCATAAATATCTGAAATACTGCTTTTGCTTCCTTTCAAGTTATTTTTGAAAAGACTGATTGATATTTGAAAATAATATTACTTTAGATAATGGTATTCTAATGAAGTATTCCTTGTTATACAAAATACCAGAACAAACTGCACCATAGCAAAGAAATGAACGTTTTAAAGTTCTTTAAATTATAAATGCTAAAATTTGATTATTTAACATAAAACATGCATTCTATATATACATATTCAGTACTTTTAGGAATTTAGTAAATATTATAAGTATGGCTAGAAGTTGAAAAATAACACTAATGCAGCAGAGTTTAGGAAATAGTTCATTTTTAATAATTCATGAGACATTTTTAAAGTGAAATAAAAGAAATGCTCATCACACTTAACCAAATGTAAAGTATTTAATAATAAAGAAATTACAAAAATAATATTAACATTTTCAATCAGTATTTACCAATTTAATTTTTTCAGTGTAACACTCACGACATATCTTTAGTTAGTTTGAAATAATAATTCCTAACAACAGAAGTTTTTAATTCAAGTTTCTACATAACTGAAAATTTTCAATAACTGTCAAAAACTTTAAGCTTTACAGTTCACAAAATTACCCTCAAGCATACATAAGCCTAACTACTAATAACAAAAACTGTACTTCTTTAGGTTCGAATAAATGTTCGTCCACTGGAAGAGATGAAATAAAATATAAATAAAAGTATACAATTCATTTTTGTAAATTACTAAAAAACAACAATAAGAATACAAAATAATAAAATACTCTTAAGGATCATGCATAATCTAAAAAAGTTTACAATTTGTTTTGTATAGATGTTATTTTGAAAAAAACCTTTCTGTAGCCACCTATTATACAAGCAATTTGAAGAATAATGAAATCACATTCAGCAAATTTAAATACCACGCAAACACATACTCTTCAATATTCAAACAACAGCTAAGGTATTAGCATGAAATATTATTTACTGTTAAAATATCATTAAAGCAAAGAAAATCAAAAAATGATTCATCTTTCAGGAAAGCATTAATATACAAATCACTAAAACACTATGAAAATTTCCATATAACCACTGTTGCCTTATGTATAACAATGAAATATAAATATGATTAAGACATTATAACCATTATTATAATGTATATCTCACTAGTAAAACCATCAACATAAACACTGTACGTAAGTGCTAAATGGCATTCAACAATATAACACATTCACAAAAGGTTCTAGCAGCAACTAGCAATAATCTTAGAAAAATAAGAAAATTATTACTTTTTTCACTACATAGACAGCTAAGAGCGGGAAACCACATATGAATATTCACTTTTGCCCTTCTTATATCATGCAAATACGTGACTAATAAACTTACGTAATTGTCTTTTTTTCAACATTTTTGGGCTCTGGTCTGGCTCGATTAAGAACCTTCAGGAAATCTGATGTTTTAGCTCTCATTCGTGAATGAATATAAGCCTAAAAATATATGACATTAATAAAACAAAAATATATGTTTCAGCAGCTTGACCTATACAGCTCAAATAAACCTTAAAGAGAACATTTATTTAGTAACTGCTCAGTTGAAAAAAGAATCTTAATCATTCTCTTTTCTCTCACTGATTAATGGAGTGTTTGTGTGTATTTTACAGAGCCCTGGAACCACCATGTAATTAAAGGTAGAATGCACACTATAGCTCTGAAAATATTTTGTGTATCTTCATAAAATTTGGTAAGCTTTCAGTTAACTTTAAAAAACTTTTGTAAACAAAAAGTCAGAATTTTGAATTGCATATTCCTACTAAATCTTTCTGTTTAATTATAGTGTCAAACTGTTTACTGCTCTGAATGCATAGAAAATTTTAAATTAAGATCAAGAATTTTCTTCCTTGTTTGAAAATTTTCAAAATTTGTTTACACAATACTTAAATTCTTAATTTTTTAAGGTAAAACATTTTATCTGTTTTTTCCCCACCTTAATTCTGTACAGGGTTGGTTGATCTGATTAACCTCATAACCATAAAATAAAATTTGAAAAAAATCAAATTACCTTTATTTTTCTTTCTAGAATGACTCAAATTGGAACATGAAACTTGATTCATTTGTCTAAAATAGCTTATAAATCATAAAAATCAAATTATACTTATATCTTATTGTTTTATTGCATTTTAAATTGGTCTGAACTAATATTCCCACCACAGACTTTGAAATTACTATCATGTTGCTCAATCAAATTACATAATAAATTATGAAAAATTATTCTTTATTTTACGTAATCTAACCTAAAAAAGATTTTAACTTTTACATTTTAATTATTTTTATAATAATAAATAAAGAATACACATAAAACATAGAAACCAAAGTACTTACTTCAGTCTTCTTCTTAACCCTACCTTTTTTTTTTTTTATACAAATGGTACTACTGCAGTAATTAATTTTTATTTAATTAAATAATGTTTGAAATAACACAGAACAATAACATGCAAATACACAAAATGTCCCATAACTACCACATTTGTTTTGGCTTTCTAACTATGAGAAAGAGCCATTACAAATTCATCCAGTCTAGCTGGTGTATTTCCAGTGGGAACATAGTTCAAATTGAAAGCAAAACTGAACATTATCTGTGAAAAAAACAAAATATACTATGTCCTTTGATGTAATTGAAACTTTGCCCTTCTATTGGTTGTAAGCAATATAACATTAAACATCAGAAAGAACTACTGGCAATTTGTGAAAGAAATTATGAGACATATGGGTGTGGCAAAAGAGTTGGTAAATAAATTAAAGAATAGGGAAGACTTAGGGAACAAATATCAGAGTTTTCAAACTAAAACAGAATGAGGTTTTTTAAAACTATTTCTTTATAGAATTAAGAACTTAAAACCAAAATAATATTATAATAATTTGGTTTACTAACTATGTTTTGATGCTAAGTTCATTTGCATGTATTGATAATAAAGTAGTTTAATTAAATTTTGAATATAACTTTTTGAAAAGTTGTTGCAGGCACACTTTTGCCTATCTGATGCAAAAGGTTTGTATGTTTGTTTGAATTAAGCAAAAAGCTACACAATGGGCTATCTATCTGTGCTTTGCCCATCAGGGATATTGAAACTTGGTTTCTGGCAGTGTGGATGCAAAAGGGGTTAAATGAATTTGCTAAAAATACTATTTTTCTCATCATTTAAAAGCTTGCAGATTAAAGGTAGGTATGAAAAAGTTACCAATCTTTCTGTTGGCACAATTATCTGCATCTGATTTTATACTTCAGAAATTTTATTATGCAAATCATAAATTCATTAATTTATGAATTCAAGCCATAAATCCACATATGAACTTCAAAAGAAATTTGTTATGGCAGTTGTAAACTGCCAGCATTTTAGCATTCCATTCATTGTGCTAACCTAACACTTACAGTACATTACATACTAGTGTCATTCTACAAGCTTATAACTGCCTGCTTGGATTGTTGTATTACTTCAACTTGCATGTAAACTACATCTAAAAATATAGGTGGTATAATACTCTATACTGGATAGTATCTCCCATTAAGTGTAATATAAATAAGACATGTGATATATAAAATTAGGGTTGTAGAATGCTGCAGTGAGGTGAAATTTCAGCAGACTAAAAACACAGTCCAATATAATCTTGCTAGTCTCTGTCTATTTGTGACTGAATATTAAGCTGCATTAGTCGATAAAAATAAATCAAACCAACAAAAAAGAAATAATAGATCAGAGCAGTAGAATATTTGATTATTTAATACTTAGAATCAATTTAATTAATATATTTTTATATATTGTGAATATTATATTTAATATTCAATTGTGATGCAATAAGAATGTACAGGTTCAACTGCTTTTAATCAAGAAAAGAAAAACTGCTGGATGAGATTATTTGAAACATGAAGTGAATTTTCACCAAGATGTATAGCTTTTGTAAAACAAAATTACTTATTTTTATAAGTAATGTTTATATGAAAACTTTGGAACTTACAAAAATTTCTTTGTGAAATGTTTCTTAAACAATTCTCTTTGCTATAGGTTTCAATCAATGATTTTGTCCTGAATTCTTGTACAGACTTTAAATAAATTTTATGTTTTATAAAATTGTAATTTTTTTCAATTTCTCTTATCAAAGCAAAGAATATATTAGACAAAGGTAATTAACATTTTCTGTAACTAAAACAAATTAAGAGCAATATTAAGCAATAAGATGAGAAAAATACATATAAACAAAGTTAAATAAATGCTTTATTTTGAACAAAGTTAACACCATCTCTTCTTTGATGGAGACAAAGGATTAATGGAAATAAATACTCACCTTAGAACATTTAATGTGGTAATGAAGGTAATCTCTAAATATGTGGATCAAGTTAATAGTGTTGTTCCTAGCTTGTTTGTTGGTGTGTCTGGGAAATAAAACTGATACACAAAGTACAATGAAAATCCTCATCACATAATACAATGTACTATTTCTATTAATTATGTTACAAGACAAAAATACAGTAACAAATGTTTGATGCTGAGTACAACAACTTCAATTATTTACACATGCACACACACACATGCAGAGCATTAAACACATTTTAAAATGTTGGTAAAGCATACATTATATTTGGCATGTATCACTGCAGATGTATATCTAAGCTACAGCTGAAAAGCACAACATACTGATCCCCTATGTATATATTCTTTGCATCTTAAATGAACCTAATTTAAGCTATAAGCTACATACTTATATACAACTTTACACTTTTTGCAGCTTAAAATTTTGAAAAATGTAATTGGCTTATAAACAATTTTTTTATCTCTATCTAATTTAGGATATTCTAAACATGAATATGCTGTCAATTTGCTTTTAGTTTTTATTTATAAATTTAACCACTTGTTTTGAGAGGAAATATTTTCCATGAAAAAGTTAAACAATGAAAAATTAAAAAAACATTTTACCAAAAGAATCTAATGGGAAGTATATATAAAAACTAAACAGAATGTAAGACTAAATGTTGTTTAAGTGAAGAAATAGAAGGAACAAATATAGAAACTAAAACCTAAAGGTCCAAAAAGAAAGATAAGTCTTTAGTTTTGATCAGTGATAAAGATTCAAGTTTTCAGTAGGGCTATTTAGGACCTGCTACTTTTAATTAGAGATTGAGCTAAAGCAAAGCTTAAAAAATATTTTACAGAATATTTACTAGTTACGTTTCCAAGGTTATGATCTTAAACCACAAAAAAATAGAACCTTTCACAAATAAAGAAAGAAAAACTTAACAGTTATGCAGAGTTCTCAAGCTCTCTCAGTTATATTTCCAGCTTACAAATTCTTAAATATTGCTGTAAGTCATAATCAGTCTTGTTAAAATGCACACACACAGTCACTTAATATTAGATGACCTCCTATACAAAACACATCTTATAAAGTGACATTTTCTCCGATTTCCTTCTTTGTGTCAGTAATTTCATTCATTTTTTGCAGCTTTATTAATCTGTCCACTCCTATGTCAATAATTTATGCATTTACTTAAAGGATAAAAAATAAACAAAAATACAGTTTTTAAAAAATGACTTTTACTTACTAATAAAGCTTGAATAATTTTACAAAAAATATATAACTAACATGTATGAAATTTATTAAGCATTACTATTTTTTTCCATGAAAGATTTAAATTACCAAAAGTTATATAACCAATGTTGTCTCCAACTCTTGCATCTGTATGTTCAAGTTCTCGGGGAGGCTCACGGTGACTGAAAAGGACTTGAGGTGCAGTATGACTTGCTTTTCTTCCTTCCTTAAATTCCTATGAAAAAAGATCTTATGTTTTAGTGTTGGTTCTTTTTTTTATGTAATTTCTCTTATGTTCTTTTTGGAATATGAATTTAATTAATTATACTAAGCAACAATATACATTTTCACACCAAAATAATTCAAAATAATTTATTTTCTCTGGTATGCAGTCAAAGCCTATACTGCTAAAGTTGTACAAGTTATGCTAATGGTTAGTTACACTCAGTAAGAACAGTTTACTGAAAAACAAGAGAGTGGACATCATGCTTTGTTACTATATTTCTATATTTGTTCACACAAAACTCCTTGAACATTTGACAAGGATTTATTAGTAAACTTGTGGTTTCAAAAGTATGTGAATGTTATTTCTGAAATATTCATACTGCAAAAGTTAGTGTTAAAAAGCTAAATAGCAAAAGCAGAAAAATCTCACACATCAGTGCATAAAACAGCAAATGGTCCCAAAATCATATTTCAAAGCAATCTGGAAATATATCCTCATTTGAAAGTTAAAACTATGGTTACAAACAAAAGTTCTATTCACCCAAAAAAGTCAGTGCAATAAAGTTGAGCATATCTCCCGGTACCATTGACAAGATAAAAAAACAACAAGGATTTAAAGTTAACTCAAGTTCACAAGTTTCTAGCCACATACATCTCTAAATCAAAAAATAATTTCAAAAGAAAGATAGTGTGGGAAACTGGAATCACAGCCATCCTGTTCAATCATATACCTTATATTCTCTCATGTATTTTATAGCTTTGGTCTCTTTAAAAACAGCCTCAGATGCTAACACTCTCACATACCAGGTAATCTAAAGAAAAGTTACCAAAATGTATTTTCTGAGTTTGACTTGCATCAATGCCAGAGGTTGTTGCAATAGAAACAAGTGTTAACCAACACTGCATGACTCTTAATAATTGCAGACCTATTCCTGTAAAATCTGATTAGCCCTCAATATCAACAATTAACAACTCATAGTAAAAAGTGTATATATGTATATACATGAAACATTCAATTACAGCCATAAAGGCTGTAAGTTTGGTCATTTCATAGGTTAAATGGAATGAGAGCTAAAAAACAGCAGTAGGTACACTACTTTTTATGACATGCATGATACAGAGTAATATAACCCAGATGATGTCTCAGCAGAATTCTATGACAATTATTTACACAGTTCATTTCACTATCACTTATGCTTGTCTTGGTACAATTCAAACATTTCTTTAGACAAGTATTTTTCAACAAGCACAAATATATCTGCTATTTCATATTTTGGACACAGGATATATTAATGAAAAACCTGTATAACCACAATACAGTAATTATGCTTCCTCAGCATATGGTACAAAACAATGCAACTTTCAAACCTACTGGTAAGATGGAAGAGAATGGTAAAAATTTTCTACTGAGAAATAAGCAGCATCTTTTTACTACTGCCAACAATTTTTTAACATTAAAAGTTGATAGCAGTTTATTGTCAACAACTATTCAAATTGGCAGCATACTTCAGAGAATACAAAGGTCTAAACAAACATGCTATTTCCTGTGGGCATATGCAAGTTCAGGTAATTTGGAAAGAACAAGAAAAAAAAAAAAAGAGATACTGATCAGAATGTTTCTAATTTAGTGAATGAAAAGCAACTGAAAATCCATACTCTATAAAATCAATTACATAAGTTGTTAAATTTCTGTGCATCAGTGAATTTCCATTATGAGATGATGCACAAAGTGGGCTTGATATTCTGGATCTCAAAAGTTACAAACCATCAGTATTCCTTAGACTGTTTAAATATACACTATAAAAAGATGAGAAACTTCATATCTTTCAGACTATACCTAAGGATGCCAGCTATATGTTTGTTATGATACAAAATGAAATGATTGAGACTTTGAACAATTTTGGGCTCGACAAGGCTTTTTAATATTAAAGTTGTGGACATTTCCTAGTATACTAAAATATCTGATGGAACACTGACCCAAGAAATGTCAAGATCTCAATTCTCGGGCATTTTGTGAACGATGGAAGTGTGTATGAAATGCTGGTGGCGATAACTACATTGAAGCAAATAGATGCTAATTCTTTAACCACTTCTATTTTTTCAAGGTCTTGAAGAATGTGGACTGGATACCAATAACATACTCTTTTTGCATTATATGGTGCATCAATGATGAGGGGTAAACATAGCAGTATTCTGAAAAAGTCCAAGAATGGTTAAGGAGAAATATTTCGTATGTACCTTGCTTCAACCATTAGTTGTGCTTGGTTGTTGTACATGTCACTGGAAAGAACACAAAAGTGGAGAAGTGTCTCTGTCCATCAACCAATGCTCAATGAATTATATATACGACAGTACAAAGTTGAAGCAGCTTCTAGATCAATGTGTTTATCGAATCTATGCTGCATCAGTCACATTCAGTGCCAACACTGCACTTTATAAAGTGTCATTTTCTACATTGAAGCAAGTCCTAACACACTACAGGCATTCAATGACACAAAAATAATCTTGTGCTTTTAGCTTTTTTTCATAACTATACAAGATCTGTGGGTATTCATAAAGGGATGCAAGCATTTGCAAAAAATAACTGAAGAATTAAACTGAACTGAGATAAATGTATCCAAGTATCAAACAACACAATTAAATACAAAGGGTGGTTTCTTTCACTATGGAATCTCTAGTTCTCTTACTAGTGCACCAATTAGAGGTTTGGTTTTTGAAGAGATGTTAGAACAATTTTAGGAGTGCTTTTTTGTAACTTATTTCCAATTTTGAGCTACATTTGATTTTTTACAGTTTACTTATTTTAATACTCTTGAGATGCTCTTGTCACCTATCAGAACATACAAAATTCAAAATTTTCTTCAGAGCTTATAGCATCTCCCCAATCCCTCAGATGGAGGTGGCTTTATTCCTTTGTAATTTTTATAACTTTCTGAAAATATCACAACTGTTGCCCTCTATGTGTATTACTGCCAGCAGAACAGTGTTAGTTAAAAGTGAAATAAGAGAAGTTACTTATGACAAGAGCTCCCCTAAGTGATGCTTGTTTTTCAACCATTTACCTCCTAAATGAAAAACCCAAAATATCTAGTTTTTATCATCCAAAGCAATCCAACCAATCAGCAATCACATTTGTCAAACTGTAACTTTAAGGTAATTTCTTGGAACTATGCATTTTCATAAATAATGAGACTGTCAAATAGTGAAATGGAATGCTCCAATGCTGTCCAATATGTTAGTTATTTTGTGAATATTTATATACAACTGTAGCCTATTTACCATTTTCAATTTATAATGACATCTCTGACAATAACATGCACAATTTAAACAGCTGGCATATGCTTCCTACTAGAAAGTATGGGGACATCCCAAATCTCCATTAAATCTGCTGTTATGTGCTCTTCTACAATCTCTCCAAACAATAAACTAAAATTCAGCTAATACACAGTGCAATATTAACTTGGAACCACATGGCATATTATCTCAAAAAAAGTTCACACAGATTTCTGGCAAGGGCAGTGTATGTATGAACTCTGTGCATAAAGTGGTGTTATTAAACGTTCGCTAATGTACAGTCCACAAAGAAACTGGTGTACTTCACGATGCTTGGATCATTGTTTTCAACCATTCTTTTGTGCAGTGTATCAACTTAAGTAAATAAATGAGAAAGAGACAGAGAATGTTTAAACTGGTGCTATTTTATTTCATGATGAATAATGATTTATGTTGTGTGTCAAAAGAAAAGGAAAAATGTTGAGTTGTGATGAATTTTGACAAAACTTAAGTAACAGTATAAAAGGCAGATTCCTTCACAGTTTCCAAATGAATAACAAAATAATTAACAAGACATTTGTTTTATTCTAATAATAATAATTTTTTTTTTTGTGAATGCAGTGGTCTGGGTGGTGTTATTTTTAATTTATAAGTAATCATTTTTCTGTGATTGGAATACCTTACAAATTCTATCAACTGCTATTGTTGTCTGATTACACAATAATTGCCCCAACTCCATTTGCTGAACCTATTATTGATAAAACACTGTGAAATTGTTTTACAATGTGTAAAAAAGTTTTTTTATCATCTCCCTTCACATTTCTGTAACTAACTTACATTTTTAAGATGCCCTTTTCAATGTTTTCTTGTCAAGTTGTTCATTCCGTTCCTGTATTTTTTACGTTCCAAGTACTTAGGATATGAGGAGTGCCTCATTGCACATCTGAGTATGAATCTTTTCACTTATAAAAATAATGTAATTCTTCAAAAAAATAACACATAAAACTGGTATGGCAAACAACACTGATCTTCTAACATGTGCATGAACTGTGTGAATAACTCAGGGTCAGATTAATTAAAGCTATAAACTTCAATAGACTATGCAAAAGTTAACTTGCAACAAACATCTATAACTGTCCAGAATGCTTTAACACAACTTAAGTTGCTCAAAGTATCATACTCATTATGATGCCTTAGTAAATACTGTCCTATGCCTATGTGCATATAATAACATTTTTAATATGTTACACCGTAAGCAGAGCAGGCATACTAATTTATGTAATTGTTTATTCATCTTGGAAGGATGAATTTTGACAAAACTTAAGTAACAGTAAAAAGGCAAACTCCTTCACAGCATCCACATGAATAACACAATAATTAACAAGACATTTGTTTTATTCTAATATATATACCCTGTTACAAATTATAATTTATCTCGGACAAGCCTCCGATTTTTTTTACATATTATAAGTTATTTTGAACGATTCTCTAATTTTTTATGTTACACATCAAGATTTCAAATGGCCAGAAATTTGAATATGAATTTAAAAATTAACTAAATGTCAATTGTATCAAATTTATGATAGTTGCCAACAAGATTGATACAATTTTCTTTTTTAACAATATATATATATACAATTTTCTTTTTTAACAATATATATATATATGCACACACACTCACAAATTTTACAAACTCAAAAAGATAATTCAATCTATCTGGTCTGAAACCGAATATTTTATTGACAGTTCAGGTCCACAAGGCACAAATTAATTTTATGTTGATACACAAATATACTTCACTTGACAGAAATGCTAGCCAGTTTTATTCTTGTTTAGACTAACATGGTTTACAAGCTTATTTTTCACAGAGAAAGGCACATATCTAATGTCCTCATAGAAATAATGTCTGAAGTTAATTCCCTAAAGATAAACAGTATGTAATGTTCAAAATCTACAAAAGTTTCTGGTCAAATTCTGTGCTTCTCCAATTAGGAAGCATTAATCCTAATTATAGC
The DNA here is from genome assembly GCF_004210375.1 of Tachypleus tridentatus. NCBI lineage: Eukaryota > Metazoa > Arthropoda > Merostomata > Xiphosura > Limulidae > Tachypleus > Tachypleus tridentatus. The sequence goes on from NC_134830.1 coordinate 84,176,485, forward strand.
TTATAAGGCTTACAGTATATAGACTGTAGCTGATCAACAATATTCTATCACTATCTCTTGGTGCATTGATTTATAATCTTTAGGCAAAATTCTCAAAAACTCACTTGAAGATGTGCTGGTGCTTTCATAAAACATATACTGCTAATTCTAACTCTTGAGAATCTTTTAAAAACTTAAAGAAATGTGGGAATTGCACAATACACATGTAATAATATATGTTACATGCAATAAACTGACATAAACATGGATATTAAAATAAATATATAACAGTAAATCTGTTACAAACTGTAGTAAGCAAATATCATAGACTTGTAGTCAAAATAAATACCAGACACAAGCTTGTTCTGCTATTTTGGAAAATTCCAGGAATTTTATTTTATGTGAAATAATACTCTCACATATGATGACATTCTCAAGTGAGGTAGCAATTGCAACAATTCATGGGTACCTGCAGGAAGAGGCAAGAGGAAGTATTTGACCTCTCCTTACTTTTCACAACAAATTACACACATTATGATACAAACTCAACATTGTAGCTAAACTAGATATTTTATGTAGTTTTTATTATAATTGTAAATTCATCTCTGCTTAAGTAGACAAAACATTCATTTAGTCTGTTGAAAGTTTTACACTGTAAGAGTTCATCCCCTACATTCTGGAAGTGAGTTTCACAGCTCATATTGTACAAAACAGAGATAAAGAATAATAATTTGTCTTGTCAATTGGGTTCTAAAGAAACTGAACTGGACTGTGTGTATTTTTGACAAAAAAAATTAATGCTTTAAATACAACTGTGATAATTCATAGATAATGTAAGTGAATTTATTACTCAGGTATTTTTTATGACAAAAGACAGGAGAAATAATTTGTTTTGTGAACTTGGTTCTGAAGTAACTGTACCAGTCTGGGTGGTATTTTGATAAAAAATAACAGATAATTATTTAAAGTTCTATATTTAACTGATAAATAAACCAATAGTGTAATGAATTACTGTACATATGTTTGACTTGTTTTAAATATATAACAAATGGCTTTTATGTTGTTTTTTTACTGTTGAAATATATTTTCAACAAATTACAGACACCTGATGTAAAGAATGTGGTTTCTATACAAAATCTGAAAGTCCTCATACCAGTCCTCATGTATGAAAATCCATGTAGGAAATTTTATTAATGTGCAATAACAGTGCTAATTTTACACAATTCTGTAAACTAAAAAATCTATGTCTAAATATAATCTCTTTATAATCTGGAATACCAACTGCCCAATGGTTTTATAAATGTGTTGCTATTGAAAATATTCTTTTAGCACTTTCTCAAAAGCAGGGTCACAGTGCATATGCTACAATCTGTTACAGTTTCATTCATAACTGAACAATCAATAAACGTCAATAAATATATCAAAATGTATTATATATATGCACTTTTTACTATGCATGTTTTCATTTCTTAATATCTAAAGGAAATATTTAAATAAAGTCTCAATCTTTTCTTCAAAGCATCTGTGTTATGAATACTCTGCATTTACTTTTATATTTCCAATACTAATGCTTTCAGTATCCATTCACTTAGAAAAACTACATACTCATAATAATAAGAAAGAATATATTATTTAAGGCTACTACTCTCTTGATTTGACAATATATCAATAAATTTGTCAAATCCAGTAGTAAGACCTCTCTATCTTTTATTTGATGGATATGTTTACAACCAATAAAGAGAGCATATTACACCATAAAAATATTAAGATTACTTCTTTATACTTGGACAGTAAAAGACAGCAGTCTACAAGAAAATTTCAGTTTATGTTGAGTAAAGTAATTGCTCCTAGCTATAACTGAACTTATTTATAGCTTAGTTTGAAAATCAGGTTAGTTACAATAGTTTTTGGACATAATATTCAAGTGCTTGATATATTTTTGTATACTAAAATGATTGTTTGAAATTAAATGAATTATGTCAATCCAACATTATGAGAAAAAATAGGGTTAATGATCCAAGGCATCTCTGTGCAAAGGGTCTCAAAATTTAAATAAGAATTACTTTTTGATATTTATTTTACACATATTGCACATATTTCGAAAACCTTAAATGTAAAAATTAGACACTTATTAGGATTTAACTTAAACAAAATTAAAAATTCAAAAACCAATTGGTGAGGAAGCCACCCATCTTGTGGTATGTGTATGACTTTAATTATAAGCTCTACCACTGTAAAAGTTATTGCTACTGCAATTATTGAGGTTTCTACCCATGTGTGCAAAATACAATTCAATATTTAATTCCCTTCTGTTATATATTTATGTTTTCTCACCTTAAAGGCCCAAAAGTAGAGTAAAAAAAGTATATATATACAAAGAAGATGCAAAAAGGTTAAAAACTGAGGTTGTGAAGTTGGTTAATTGGTTTGGTGTTTTATGGTGCAAAGCAACTAAGCTATCTGAACCAAACATCTTGTAAAAAGTTGAAATTAAAGAAAATTATTAAAATTAATAAAAGGAAATTGAGGTAAAACATGACAAAGTGTAATTTTTAAATTAAATAGCATGAAATCCAATTTTTACATCTAGTCTACAGCAGTAAGAGAAAAACTACAGTAATACAAGTTGTAAAGAACTTTCTGTAGCATAAATGTAATTATCAATTACCATAGCTTGCCAGGTTTCGAGTTATTTGACGTTACAGTCATTTTCTAATCAAACTAGATGTACTTTGATTCTTAAAAGGGAATCACATTTAAAAATGTCTAATGAATAAATTAAAACTTAAATAGCATTAAAAAGATTAATGGCCTTTATAATGCAATAAAACATTTCCAAGGTCACCATCGCCAACAACACTGTTTAACATTACGGATAAACCATAGGACAGAACATGTTTAAAATGAATCCGTTGTTGAGAGTCATAACAACGGCAAGACAGTAAAATGTGGTTTATTGTGACCTGAGTGTTACACAGACAACACACTGGTGCATCAGTCCCAGATAGAAGAACATGAGTTAAAAAAACCACGACCAATGCATAGTTTAGTAAGAACAAATTCCTCTTTCCAATCCTGATGAAATCAAGATGGTCAAAGTCCAATTTAGGGTTTTATTTGGAAAAGCTTGTTTTCACGTTGTTCATTCCAAGTCAACTGCCAACTGGCATGGAGCTGAGCCTTGAATACAGGACCATAGTTTATGTATGGAACAGACACATTAGTGATAGTGCCAGAGCAGATAAGATTTAGCTGTGTTGTCATTGAGTTCCTTCCCAAGAATACCAATGTGGCCAGGTATACAAAGAAACTGGAGAGAAATAGATGTTAAAGAAAAATGGGCTAAACATTTTTGAATATCAGGGAGAACAGGGTGTGAAACTAACATGAAGCAATTCCAAGGTCAGTAGAGAGTTAAGCGAGTCAGTATAAATAGTGCAATTTGAGTACTGCTTAGCTTCTATGTGATATAGGGTAAGAGAAATGGTGTACAGTTCAGCAGTGAACACAAAAATTGTAAAGGGGATTCTGTGTGCAACCACCAAACCACAACAAACCCTGGCAGAGCCCAGAGAGTCACCCAATTTCAAACCATCTGTATAAATAGGAATGGAAGGATGATTCGAAAGATGTTCTGCAGATAACAGACAGTATTTCCAATTGGAGTGTCTGCTTTTCTCAGATGACTTAAAGATAGGACACATTTGGGAACTGTAATAAGCCGTGGTAGGAATGAGCTGACCAGTGGATATTATAATGTTATCCAAGGACAAACCCAATTCATCCAACTGTGCCTGGATACAAAGGCCAAAAGGAGCAATGGCAGATCGTCTATACTGAAAATGCAGGGCCCATGAGGAAGGAAAAGATATCCCAGGTGGAATGCTTTAGTAAAAAACGGAATTTCAAAGCATATAGTAAAGATAGTTGCAAATGGCAGAGGTGCAAAGAATGTCCATCAGACTCTGATCCAAGGAAACACAGATGGCAAAGATAGGGTGAGACCATGCCGATCAACCAAAAGCGCCACCCCTTCATGCACTTGTCCATCACACAGCATGTCATTTTTGTGCAAAGAAAACTGCCAAAAGGTGACTGTATCAGAAGATTTCAGAAATGTTTCCTGTAAGAAAAGATATACAGAATTGTTGGAAGCAATCAGTACTTTGATGTCATCCAGATTAGAATGTAAACCTCAACAGTTCCATTGTACCAAGGTGGCCATTTTTACTTATGTGTAGGCAGATTAGATGGAAAGCCCTTCTGTTTATGACCATGTCTTTTTTCTTTATTGTCTTTATTCAAGGGAGGTCTATTGACATCCATGGATCCTGCCCTGGGTTGTTTGGGTAGGTCTTTGTTGTTGGAAGAGGATTCCAGCAACTGAGAACATGAACAAATGATCATTTTGCAACTTGGGGTGGGAGAAGAAGATGTACCCAAGGAAATGCCCATACCTGGAACCAAAGGAAGTGGTTCTTGGGGTTTATGAAATGTATGTTAGAGACAGAGATGAGTGTTCAAGTTGATTCATCAAATTTTTTAACCATGGAGGTCAAAAGACTTTACATTTGGTTTGAAAACGTTTCCTTTGGAGGCACAGAGAAATCCGTCTGCACTCCCACTGCAGTAGTGGAACAAAGTACAGCAGCGCACGTCCAACATAAAGTGGTGTACAGGAACTTTCGAGCCTCAGAGTAAGTAATGTTTTGAATTGTTTTCAAATGCTGCACCTCTTTTTTTCCAACCATTTAGGGCAAGAACAAAAGTAGGACAGGTAAAAGCCATTGCAATTGATGCAATGAGGGTCTGCTTCACACTCATAACCATCATGACCCTTGCTACTTCTATAAGCACACGTCAAGGAACCATGACACGATGTCTTCAAGTGACCTAACTACTAACACTGGAAACATCTGAGAGGGTTTGGAAAGTATGGCCATACCTTGCAATTATGATAACCTGCCTTGATGGTGGCAGGAGGACACGGTGACATAAATGTCAGAATGAGGACATTGGTTGGCATCATAACTCCATTTTTGTGAGTGGAGATATGCCTCACTGCAGAAACTCGTTGGATGGAAAAACCAGAGAGAATCTTTTACTTGAAGATGTTCTTCAAATCCCTCTCAACAATAACTCCTTGTGACAAATTCAACGTAGCATGAGGCGTAACCTCAAGAGGTACGTCTTCAATCACCTTTGAATGCAAGAGTTACTGTGTTGAGATGTGGATGTTACCACTAATATGTCACCAAAATTAAGCTTTGTTACTGACTCTGGAGAGCCAGTAAGTCCCTCTCGCCACTTCTAAATGAAAAAGGTCTGCCCTCAAGGTTTGTCTGAAATAGAATGCAATATAAGAAAATGAGGTACAGATGCTACAGATGATGAAGATTGCTGCTCATAATCTTCAAAACATGGTCGTTTAGCTATAGATTGTTTTTTCACTGGTTTATTTAAGTTTTTATTTAGAGGATCCATAATAAAATAAGAATATTTCAGTGCTCACTGACCCCATCTATCATGGAGCCCTACGAGAAGATGCACTACAATGCCAAACAAGGACACTGCAGCAACGCCAGGGTTTTGTGAGCACTATACCCAAACACCAGCATCAGATACAAAAGTACATATACTACATCAGATACAATATCCACAAAAGCTGTTGAGAATATGCAACACTGGTACTTAGTTGACCCTAGCCCCAAGTAAACCAGCCAACTGACCCTAGGGGGGGGGCACCCCAAGGCCTCCCCCGTCTACAGGAATTCAAGGCCAAAGTGGTGTGTTAGGGTTGGACCCCACAACCACCAGGATCCTCTCCTCCCCTTCACAGGACACTATGCAGGGCAAGCACGTGGGTGGATGTTTAGATCCCAGAGAAGATGAACTGAAAGAACAGAACCTTCCCTGGTAGGTCCCCTCACCATCTACAGGAATCCACAGCAAGTGTAAAGGTTGTCAAAATAAACATTTGTAACGGTTTGTTACAACCTGCAGTTACTCTATGTAAAAAGGTATTATCTTTACTTCAAATATTTAATCTCTTTATTTGAAATATAACAGGTTTAAACACACAATGTTTTTTTAAATTAATTTCTAGTAGATATTAATTTACTGTTCATATTAGCCTACGGTAGCAACATTTTTAAATCTAAAGTTTAATGACTCAGAAGTCACATCTATGCAAATTCTGTTATGCATGCAGAAAATATTATTAAAATACAAAAATAACAGTGTTGCATTTTTAAAATACATATGCGACAATACCGAATGGTTCAAATTACCAAGCATCAAGTATTTTTTATGTAATACAATATAAACATTCCACCACTCCAAGCTTCCTCTTAAGAAAAATGTACAAAAGCTATAAGAATTATGCAACAAGGAATAAACTAGGCTTTCATCAGTACACAATAAAATTAATTTTATTTGATAAGACTCTTGAGTTATCTTATTACTTATTCTCTGTGATCTCTACTTGTGCTCAAGTATAAATGTCAACACTGCTATAAGAATTGTACTATTTGAATTGCAATTCTGCAAAAGCCCACAGTTCTGACTCATGTCTGACCTGAAGTAACTAATGTGTCCACTAGCTTCTAACACAAGCCATGGTAAAAATCAGTATAACCAAATCTCCCACTCAAACCTAAAACATTAAAGTAAACATAGCAACATTTTTTCACTCATTTTTCCATGCTTGAACTATGTTATAATGAATAAAGTTTCTAGTAATTACAATAAATCAACACACCTAAAAGGATGTGGTATGGCAAAATTAATTTATTTCAACAGTCACCTTAAGCCCCATATATATCAAAACCAGCAAACTCCATTCTTCAAATGACCTAACTGTCATTAAAATGTAAGAATGACAATATAAAACTCAATGTCACTTACAATATTTATAAAACAACCCCTTTAACAATAACCTTTTAAATATATACATCTTACCTCAAATACTTTTAAAAATATGGTTCAGTTATTAACATTTTTGGGAAATCTGTAGACATGTCAATAAACTTACTGTGGTATTCAGTCTAGAAAGCAGACACAAAATCAACTTTAACTAAGCCTTATTAAACAATGGTTGTGAAAACTGTTTAAAACTTTAATAAAACATAAATACATGCCTGCATGAAAACTTTGCCAATGATGATGTCATCTTCATCTCTGAAGATCGTGCTAAACACAACAGTAACTCGATCTGGTAGAGCTTCTACATACCTAATTTTAATAGAGAAATTTTAAAGGTGAAGACAAATTACACAGAATATGATAACCTAAGTTAGCCTACAGAAGAAACAAATTTACAATAGGATAATTCATGTATTCTACAGCACTTAAAATAATCAATATTTATTACCGTATCTACAATAAGAAAAAAAATTTAAGTTAAAACTTGCATTCTTATGTTGTACCACAATTCCAACCTATAAATCTACTGCAATAATTATCGGAATATTTTTGTATTATTAGACATCCAAGCATACCACTTTAATGACTGGGAAAGGATAACAAATAAATACTAACAACCCATTTTAAACACCAAATACTTGAAAGTTACAACACAATGAATCAAAGAAGCACACTAAAAGGTGATGATTATGTTCCACATCTCAAGAAAACAAACTGTACCAAAAGAATTAAACCTTGCAACACACTGGTAAATATTCATAAAAAAATATAGTGCTTTTATTAATTTTAAACAATTTTTTCTACAAATGTGTTTACAGAGAATTCCATAAGAAGAAACTATTAGCTACTTGAGTGAAGTTAAAAATAATAGCCACAAGGGAGTAAAAATATATTATCCTGACACACAACTGTAAGATTTAAGTTATATGACATAGCTTTCTCAGTCAACTCTCCAGGTGTTATCTTTACTTTTTTTACTTAAACATCTAAGTACAGTTCTTAAAACACACACATTTTGTCCACTCCAAAGTAAAAATACTACAAACACCTTTTGATATACATTACTACCATCAGTTACATACCACTGGAAATGAGACATTTACAATGCTACACAGAGAAATAAACAATTCTCGGGAAGTCCAATAACCTCCATGATGTTACCAAACTAAATCTTTATATGTCACTCATTCAATTATACTGGGTATTCCCAGATTACCCTGAAGAAGGGTCCACCTCTTGAAAGTGATTGGGTAATAAGGGTTTCTATTTAAGTTTCACTAGTCTAATCATATATATAATGCTGAAGTCTGCCATTAATTTAATCTAAATAGCAAAAACAAACATTGAAAAACCTGTCAATATAACACTGATGTTCCATTTTTCACTGACAACAGACAAAATTAAATCAATTGAAATATTCCCAAAACTATAGAATGATGCTAAGAAACAAGAAGTAGAAGCATGAACAAAACATGCAATTATCCAAATAGCTATGTTGAGAACAACACATAGTTATCATCCTAAATTACTCAGAAAACACTTGAAAAGCATCTTGCTCAGGTACAGGTAAAAATACTTTTCTGACTGTCATTATAAATTATGGAAGTGAAAGTTACACATTTACCAAGTGAATAACATGTTTAAATGCAAAATTATTTGTTAGATATGGTTTAAGTATAGATTTATATTGTTATGAGTTATATAAACTGATAACACATTTAGTTTCATGTTACAATCTAAAGTCATTCTATAAAGAAATAAAGAATAACTTAAATGGTTTTTGGTGGTTACAAAGTTGGTTAAACAGTTAAGGTAGAGAAAATAACAGTTAAATAGAAAGTTTCACAAAAAACATTATAAATTTATTTAGGAGGTTTGAGAGATTATACAAATGAAATTTAAAATTTTTCAGATGAAGAAAAGTATTTTTAATCTTAATATTAAAAATCACTTTGCTCTCAGAACAACCAACATTGAATCCATATATCCATGCAGATATTTTTAAAAACAACTTTTTATTATTACACTATTATTATTTTTCCTAATTTAACATTAACTTAAAAAATTTATTTTTTAAAATTTTAGTTACTTTTGTAACAATAATTAAGAAATACACAATTACTAGACTTTTCTTTTATTTGCTGTTTATAACACTTAGGCACACTTTTTTATACTAATGGGTATACTGCACTAAATAATTATTTGATTAAATAATGCATCAAAGAACAGAATAATAACATGTAAAAAGCTGACAATGTTCCATAATTATTTCCATTTTTCTGGCTTTCTAACTATATAAACAGAGCCTTTACAAGCTCATCCAAGCTAGTCAATGTGTTTTCCATAGGAATAAAGCTTGTACTAAAAATTGACAATTCTATGTACAGGAAACATAACACATCATTTGATAGATAAAAATACTGGCTTTCTGTTGGTTTGAATAATAGTACTAAATGTAAGACAGAACTATTGACAAATCCTTAAAGACAGGATGTGACAGGTAAGTGTGGCAAGAGGGTTCTGGTTTTCTGTTTGATAGTTCTGTAACCAAACAAGCTTGAACGATAAGAAAAATTATGTTTTGCCTGAGCAATACCAACAATGTAATGGGTAGTTTTAGTAATTCTTGAAGGGGTAGTAACTAAATTAGAAGAAGTAGTGATGCCTAGAGAGCAACTGTCACAATTCTTGCACTAGAGCAATTCAAAATTTTTAAAATATTGCCTTATAAAATTAAGAACTAAAATGTTATATACTGTAACAATATGGATTATTAGCTACAATTTTATGCTATACTAATCAATACAGCTTGAACAAAATGCAGTTAAATTAAATTTTGAATGTAACTCACTAAATTTCTTGATATATACTAAATAAAAGATACTCAAGTAGAGAAGGTTAATCAAGTTCATTAGCACCTCAGTTAGCACAAGTTCCCCTTAACTTATGTCCTCCTCCTGCTAGACATTCTGTAACACCTATTTCCAATCCTTCTGTGTTATAAGTTACCACAGTGGAACAAAGTTCAGATCTTCTATATGAGCTTGCATGACATAACTGACAATGTGATAACGAACTACAACATAATGTAAAAGTAATGTATCTGATCAAAGAAGTGTTTCAAAAATGAAGTAATAAAATTAATGAAAGAAATGTTCTTAATAATTAATGAGCAATAAAATTTGTTGATGTTATTTTTATAATTTTTAAGTAAATGTTTATATTTTATGAATTCTGACTACGTGATTCTCATTTAAGTTTCCCCAAGTTAGCTACCTTGGAAAATTTCCACTAACAATATAAATGCTATTTGTAACATGGTTTAGTATAAAAGTATTAATTATTACATAAACTCAGTTATCATTCAGTTGAACTTATAATAATCATGGAATAAAAACAGGCACAAGCTTGTATTAAAAAAAACATTTGTTATTTGAATAAATCTACATTACAAAAAAGTTGAAAGTATTTTATTAGTAAATTTTATTCTCCAAATTTACATTAAATTACTCTGCTAAACAAATAATTTGTGATATTCTCCTATGAACATGAGTTAGTACTGAAAATTTAACAAATGTGTTGAACCAGGTTGAGATCCAGCAACTGTACTGGCAAAGAAAAATTTCTAAAATTACTATATTTCATTTTCAAAAAATATTTGGACAGTACAAGAGTGGTGAATTATTGTATTATTAGCTTGGAGAAGTCTGTTATTTTTATCCAAAAACAGCTTAGGTGTGGCAACAAACAAAACAAAAACAGACTGAAAATGCAACATAAAAGAATAAAGTCAAAATTGGTGCCGAAACTAGAAAATAGATTTGCATCAGCACTGATAAGAATTTTACACGAAATATTCATTCACTAGTTAGTCAGAGCACTTTTATTTTTCAATTTGGGGTATGATGGTGGGTGAAATAATAGCAAGTAAAAAGGTAACACTGATTTACTAAGAGCAGATCTACACTTTACACAACCAACAAGATTCTTTAACCCCATTGCTCCAGGCACCATATTTAAATTCTTCTCTGTATACAATACTGAACATTACATTTAAAAGTTAATTAAACCATTTTAATATCAATATATATCAATGAAATTAACATTATAATGTATGTATTAATTTGTATTTTGTTATCCAAACTTAATTACTTTGTTTCAAAGGAATTCTTTCTGAAAAATACTTAATCTGCAGTCTCATGTCATGTAATCAATGAACTTTGAAGCATCTCTACTTCAGCAGTGGTTAACTCTTAGCAACATAAGCTGGCAATATATGCATGTAGATACCACATAAATATAATTGTTATATTTGGCACGTGATATTCAAAGTTCTTCACCTGTATTCAATGAAAAAGAGAAATAAATTTTCCAACCCTTGATGGTTGCTACGCTCACCTTCTATAATTTGCCATCAGATCTACAATGTACATGTAGTTTGTTGACACAAATGTATGCAGTTGTTAGAAAAAAAACTCAGTTTACATTATACTCTATCAATGATTAATTTGAATTGGTGCAGTTTTCCTCATGGTACACATATAACTGCCATTTATACACTTGACTGAAAGTGGTTGCTACAATATTCTATAGTTAGAGAGATAGTAAAACTGTACTGTAAGTTTTACCTTTATATTTGAATTAATTAGGTATTACATGTTTGAAAATTGTATTCAAACAGACTTCTACAAGTTTAATTTGTCACCTGGATTGTGAAATGTTACAAACAAGATGGTGTGATAGTTTATTTTTAAGTTTTAATTTTCAGTAAAAAGATAAAGATGTAAAATTATGCATATAACAGGTAGTTGCTGTCCATTCTACTAAGTTTCATCATGAATACTCTGCCAAAACAATCTATTAAAAAATACTTAAAAACACTATTTTTCATCTGAAAACACTCAAATTTTAATTGCCTAATCTCAAAATGTTCCTAAATAAATTTAAAACATTTTTTAAGTAAAATTATAAACTTTATCTGTTAGTTTCTTTGCCATAACTCTTTAGAAAGCTGGTCAATTTGATCAATCATGTAACCACCATAAAAGCATAGGAAGTTGTTATTTTCCTATACTAAAAATATATTTTCAATAGGTATTTTACATCTTTTAATGTATAGACCTATTCTTGTTCAGTGCTGTTCTCTATATGCAAAATATCTTTTGCATTTCATAAGCCTTGAGCTCCTACGTACCCTAAAGTCAAATAGTTCAATTGTGTTTTGCACATAAATCATTATGCAACAACCCTCCACCAACAGAAGTATGATGCACTCCTGAACATGACTTCCTCTATTGGATTCTACCAAACTATCATTTTGGGTTTTAGCAGAAAATAGAAGTGTTGATTTTCATTGGGAAGAGGTAAGTATCTGTCTGAGACATACTTTCAGTACTGGAAAATTTATAACTTCTGATGCAGTACATTAACTCCTCTCATGTAAACACCTAGAATCCCACAGCGAAAAGGTGGAAGGACAGGTGCAAGGTAAAAAAACCCAATGAAACATTACTCAAAAGCATGTGAAAAACCTCATAAAAAGAGTAAATCCTCTGTATTAGAGGATCATACCTGAGAGACTGTAATATTTCCATACCAGGTATATTCTTTGCCCAGTGTGAAAAGAGGTGTTGCAAACATGGGCAGACAATGTGAGGAGCACATCCACACAGGAAAGAACAGTGGTTGGATAGGGATCTGAACCACAACATATCAGAATCCCAATTCCATGAGTACACTAATAAGAGTTAGAGTAAAAGAATGTGCAACTAGTTACAGAGTGGCTAGGGTACAATTGACTGTAAAGGGTATGTCAACTGCATCCAAAAACTAGCTGTTAGGAACAAACATCCATGTGGGGGTAGAAAGAAGAATCATACCAAATACTGAGATTCCTGAACCCCCAATCTTTGAACAGGACACAGGATAGCAATGTACTGGAAACTAAACCATTCAAAACAATCCTATACACACCACTCCCAGTGCAATAAAATCCTTCACATATGAAAATCAGTGAGGGATAGCAGAAGAGAAAGAACTGTATTAATCTGAAAGTTCAACCACCATGACCCACAATACAGAAAGAAGGAACAAGAGATCAACTGAGTGAGGAACAGAGACACCTATAACATATGTATAAGGACTTATACAGATTTGTTCAACTCTGAATTAAAAACCCAGCCAGTGACATCTGACATCCACGTGGAGGTAGGATGAGGAATCCCAAATAATTATGATGGCTCACTCCAAAGTTACAATATCCTTTTTGGGTAAACCAGTACAGAGACAGAGCATCTGATTGGAGGGTATCGCATTATCTACACCACCATCCTCCTCTCAACTGAATGGTTTCAACATTATTTGTATTGTACTTCAATATCACATTCAGGAAAAAACCTCTATGGCCCACAATCCCAGTAGCTTGGAAGTAGAAACACTGGTAAGAATTTTCAAACTCCACTGGAAGAAAATAGGTAGAAAAACTATGGTAGAGAATCTGGATGAGCATGAAAACCATGTTTTGAAAAGCAGACCTCACATGATTTATTCAATCAAAGACATGACAGGAATGGGCAGCTATAACCTTTTGCTTTAACCATGGAATCTAAGGGTGAGTACAATCTGGAATAGGTATATTAATAAAGCAAATATATCATGAGAGAAAACCTATAATTGATATTGTGGAACACTCGATCTCAACAGTGAGCATTCTTTTGCCATGGAAATTACAAATATGCAGCCATTATGACTTTATGAAGCATACTTGGTCAGGCACCACTCACCACAGATCCATAAAGTAATAAATAAAGAGGGAGAGAACCCCAGAGAAAGAAGATATGTGTGTGTGTGTGTATATATATACACCAAATCACAATCTCACCAAAATAACCTGATGATGAAGAAGCAACAATACAAAGCTGATAATAAGACATAAATGTGTATGGTGTATTCCACATGTCTGATTGAAGAATTGCCTTCATGGGACAATGGAGATGTCAGGGAAAAAGTAAGGTGCTTGATCTGATAAGAAGACACCTGGAACAAATTTCAGGAAGAATAAGCAAAATGAATTAACAGCTGAACCAAATTGATCAGGGTGAAAGAAAAAGATCGTGAATAGAGGATATCTGCTATGGAATGGATAGGCAGGGATGAGCACAACAAATCAATCACAGGGACTTCCTAATTATCACAAACAGGCTGGCATGAAAAACTAGAGAAGAATGATACACAGGTTTGATGACATTCTAGGCAGTCTTGTGCTTGGAAAGATATTGATTGGTGATAGGATCCCAAGATTTCTGAAACAAACTTAAGAGGGAAAGGAAATGGATGAGAAATCCCTCAAATAGTTCACAAATACCCCACAGATCTGTGGCAAAAATTTATGAAAGGAGAACAAAATCAATCAAAAAAGTCCCCAGTGTACTCTGAAACCCATTGGGTAATCACTTATGCTGTTTGCAAGGTGTTCATCAGCATTGAATGATATAACAAGAGGAGGTAACCCTGGAGGTAGAAAGTGATTAGGGCTGTGAAGGAGTGGGATAGAAACAGTAATAGGGGCTTTCCCAAACTCTGAATGAGATAAATCTAAAAATAAAGGGTCATTTAATGTCTTATCAATTCCTCACAGGATTCCAAAGTCTCAGGAATATTACTGAAAACATACTGCTGTAGAAAAGGGGCCTCTATACACAAGTCCTGGATATAAGTTGGCAGTAAATAAACCTGGAATAAAACAATATTGCCCCCCAAGAGATCCCAACAACAGATAATCTACATCTTTAAAGAAAGAACTGAAAAAGACAGATGTGCCAATGTGGAGATACTCAGGAAGAGTATTCCTCAGGATCTCAGTGGACTGCCTCAGAAAGGAGGTGAATATTAGACAAAGAGAGTTGATAGCATAAGATAAAGGTGGGAAAATTAAGCATCAGATAAACAGTGTTGAAAATAACAAAACAGTCAGCAAACCTGATGGTAAGCTAGAAAAAACTGATCCAAATCTCACTGAGGGCAAGGCATGCTAGCACAATCAACCATCTGAAAAAGAAAATGCACAGCATGAATCTTAATATCTGGAGGAAGGAGGAAAACCACTGAGGAGGAGGTATCGTATAAGAAGGAATGGATAAAACAGAACATACCTGAGAAATTATGTCGAAATAAGTCTAACCTATCTTCTCTATTTTATCTACCACTCTTCCAATAACTATGAAATTAAATGTATATTGCTCATTCTAAAATCACCATTGCTCAGACAAACCATAATTTTATACCCTTCAATTTTGTTTATAGAACTATCATATAGAAAATCAGGCCTCTCTTGTCACACACACTATGTTTTGTTAATTTCATTACATATTACCTACAACCAATAGGAAGTCAAGGTTTTCATCTATGAAATGATGCACTGTGCATCTGAATAGAAAAAAAAAGAAAACTTGCGTAAGAACTTTATTACATGGTTTTCATGTTTATTTTTTATTTATTATTGTAAAATAAATTAAAATATAAAAACTGGGATTTCTTTATGTCAACTAGGATAGATCAGATAAAATGAATAATAAAATTTCAAAAGGCATGCACTGTTATTTCATTTTATATTTGCAGTTATTATAGAAAGAAAAAAAAAAGATCAATTTCGGTTTATACCGAGTTATTTTGTGGCTACAACCAACTGCATACAGAGTTGGGTAGAGAAAATATAAGATTGAGTGTAAAGATTTAAAGAAAAAGATTTGAAATGTACTTAGGGTGTTAGAGAATACACAAATTAAATTTAAGAATTTTAAAATGAAGAAAGATATTTTTAATCTTAAAATGGAAATCACTTTGCATATGGACAATTAAAAAATACCTGATATACTGAATGTAAAAAATTTTAAGTTTATTAAAAATATTTCACAAAGAAATATGGTTTTCTTGTATGTGAAAGACTTGTAATATTTACTGAAAGACTGTTAAATTTTGTGAAAATATAGATGCTCATTAAAAGCAACTAGGCTATCTGAGCCAAACATCCAGTAAAAAGTTAAAATTAAAAGTATTAAAATTCATAAGAAGAAATTAAGGTAAAGTCAAATTTTAATTTTTGAATTAAAAAATATAAATAGCATTAAAACCAATGTCTACATCCAGTCTACAGTGGTAAGAGAAAAACTAGGGCTTTCTGTAGCATAATTGTAATTATCATAACTTGCCTAGAAGAATAAAGGTAAGTTCAAAAACCACATTTAGTCCCCTGAAATTAACCTTTCCAGTCCTGGTTCTGAGTTATTTGGCATTATGGCCATTTAAAAAAAAAAAAAAGTAATAAAAGTTTCAAATTATAACTCACCAGGATGATTAATGGGTAGTTCAAACAACAACATTAGTCACCTGTAGTTGGCCTTTCCAGTCCTGGTTTTGAGTTACTTTACATAAGATACCAAGTTTCGAAGCATATAGTAAAGACAGTTGCAAATGGCAGAGGTGCAAAGAAGGTTCATGAGACTCTGTGTATAGGCTTTGAACTTTGGAAGTGCAAAAAGCCCTGGTTCAGAGATGAGAGTCCCTGATGAAAAATGGGGTCCTGCATCTTTAAAGCCGTGATCCTGGCAGAGCCAGAAACCAGTGATCCATAGTCTAATTTTGATGAAATAAAAGCACAATATATCTTTAGAACATCAAGCCACTCCCCAAGTGGTGGAAGAGAAAATGTGGAGGATGTTCAATGCTCTTGTACATTTGATCCGTAGCTGCTTCATGTGTGGTATATAGGTCAACTTATGGTTAAAAAACTTTGTCTCAGGGACCACAGGAAGCACAACTTTACCCATATGGAGTTCAGGATTATGGTGAATATCCCGTTGGTGCAAAAGTGCATGCAAACAGTTTTAGAGAGAGAGAAGTTAAAGCCGTATGCTGTTATCCACTTTAGTAAATGACTGAGAGCAGTCTCTTGCTGCAACTCAATATATTTCGTGTTCGATGAGTGACATGAGACGTGAAAGTTGCAACCTAGACCCTGTTTGCAACAGTAAGAGGGAGTTGTTCAGTGATAGCATTAATCTTTCTAAGGTGGGACATTCAAATTACTGCCCTGAGAGACTCCAAGTTCATGTAGAAAAGAACAGGAAAGTGTCAAACCCACATGAACTTGGAATCGCCTCTCCATTAAAATTTTTTTTATAAAAATGGACAAATGGCTATGTAATCCATATAAATAGAAGTATCGCAAAATGCCATACCTCCAAGTTGTATCATAAGCCTTCTCAATGTCAAAGAATATTCATACAAGATGTTATCCTTTCAGAAAGGCTTCTCTGATTTACGTTTCAAGTTGAACGAAGTGGTCCATGGTGGAGCACTGTCATTGGAACCCACACTAGGTGGGCAAGAGAAGATTGTTTGAAGAACTAAACAAGATGAGCATTAACCATCCTCTCTATGGTCTTACAGACAGCTCATCAAAGGAATTGGAGAGTAGTTTGAAGGAATCTTGGGATCCTTCCCAGGCTTAGAGAAAAGTAGGGCAACAGCCTGGTGTCAGTCATCAGGAAAAACATTCTCCTGCAAGATCCAGTTAAGAACAATCAGAAGAATACCAAGAGAAGTAGGAGCTAGATGGCACAGCATTTCATAGTGTACATCATCAGGTCCAACCGATGTACTGCCAGATTGATGAAAGGCCAGTTTGAGTTCCACCAGTGTAAACGGACGATTATAGTCATAGAGACAATCAGCTCGAAAGGAGAGAGGTGATCACTCTGTCCAAGTCTTGATGATTAAGAAGGTGGAGAAAGGAGCAGAAGTGCTAGATACATGGCAAAAGCTTTCACCTAGAGTATCAGCAATGCTCCAGGTATCAGCTGCTTCCTGGCCATGAAAGAGCACGATTGGGACAGAATTATATTCCCCGCTGACCTTTCAAAGCTCGTCCCATATGACTTTGAAACTGGTGGTAGAAGATATACTGGTTGTGAACTTAATCCAATATTCCTTCTGGCTTTGAAGTCTTACACACCAAGCCGGTGCACAAACCTGCTAGAAAGCGATGAGGTGCAAGAGTGTAGAATACCTAAGAAAAGTATCCCAAGCCTGATTTTGAGCCTTCCTTGCCATGTGGCAGGCAGGATTCCACCATGGAATAGGATACCACAGAAAACTTGTCGAGATTTTAGGAATACATTGAGCAGCTGCCTATATAATACAGTCAGTTACTGCTGCCACACAGTCATCTATTGATGGGTTACAGACAATGACAGGATCAAGTTCTGCTTTATCCAGCTTTCACCGAGGCATGTAGGTCAGGTGACATCGACCATGGCCTATCTCTCAAAATTATAGGAAAATGATCACTGCCTTGTGGATTGTTGTAAACCCTCCATGAAAAATGGGAAAATAATGAAGGGGAGTAAACTGAGAAATCAATAGCAGTAAAGGACTGACTAGGTGCATCAAAATAAGTATAAAAACCACTATTGAAAAGAGAAAGCTTGTGATCAGAGAGCATACACTCTACAGAGCAACCCCTACCATGAATATCATCACTTCCCCAGAGGGAATGTTTGCCAGGATTAAAAAGGGAGATGGCAACTGTTCAATGAGAGAATCAAGGTCTGATTCATCATAGGTCCCTCAGATGACAGGTAGAGAGAACAACCAATGATGATATGACCCAAAGAACACGGGTGGCTATGGCCTCCAAGGGTGTGTCGAGTGGCAAAGACAGGGTGGTCACATGCTGATCAACAAAGAATGCCACCACTCTATGCATTCGTCCATCACACAGACTGTCATTTCTGTACAAAGAAAACTGCCAAAAATGACTGTATTGGCAGGTTTCAGAAATGTTTCCTGTAAAGAAAGACATACAGGACAGTAGGAAGCAATCAGTGCTTTGATGTCATCCAGATTAGAATGTAAACCTTGACAGTTCCATTGTACCAAGGTGGCCATTTCTATTTATGTGTAGGCAAATTGGGTGGAGATCCCTTCTCTTTACGGCCATGTCTTTTTTCTTTATTGTCTTTATTCGACGGAGACCTATTGACCTCAAAGGATCCTGCCGAGTTAATTGGGCAGGTCTTTATTGTTGGAAGAGGATTCCAGCAGCTGAGGACATCAACGAATGATCATTTTGGAACTTGGGGTAGGAGAAGATGTACTCAAGGAAATGCCCATGCCTGGAACCAATGGAAGTGGATCTTGGGTTATGGTGGAATGTAAGTTAGGAACAGAGATGGGTGAAGTTGATTCATCAACTTTTTTAACCAAGGAGGTCAAAAGACTTCTCATTTGGTTTTAGAATGATTCTTTTGGAGGCACAGAGACATCTGTCTGCACTCCCACTGTGGTATTGGAATGAAGTGCAGCAGCATATGTCTGAAATAAAGCAGTGGGGTGAGTGTTTTCTTATAGCAAAGGCAACATTGGGTTATCTGCAGAGTCAACCAAAGAGAATCTAACCCCTGATTGTAGCATTGCAAATCCAAAGACTTACTGCTGTACCTGCAGGGGACTGAAGTGGCAGACAGGAACTTTTGAGTCTCAGGCTAAGTAATGTTTTGAATTGTTTTCAAATGCTGCACCACTTTTTCTTCCAACCATTTAAGAAAAGAAGAAATGGGTGGGAGCTATTGCAATTGATGCAATGAGGACCTGTTTCACATTTGTAGGCATCGTGGTCCCTGCCACCACAATGAGCAAATGTCAAGGAACCATGACATATTGTCTTTGAGTGACAGAAGTGCTGACACTGGAAACATCTGAGATGGTTTGGAATGTGGTTTGGTGGTGGTGATTTATGGCACAAAGTGTGGCCATACCTTGAAATTCAAATAACCTGCCTTGATGGTGGCAGGTGGATGTGGTGATGTAAATGTCAGAATGAAGACATTGGTCAGCATCATAATTAAATCTGTGTGAATGCAGGAGCTCCTTGGGTGAAGAAACCAGCAATAATCTGTGACTCAAGAATGTTCTTCAAATCCCTCTCAACATTAACTCCTCATGATGAATTCAAAGTAACATGAGGCATAACCTCAAGAGGTATATCCCCAATCACTTCTGAATGCAAGAGGAGTTCACTGTGTTGATATGTGGATGTTTTCACCAATATATCACCAGAGCAAAGCTTCTTTGGAGATGGACAAGACTCCACAAAATTGGAGAGAAGCATCTGTGATTTATTGAAAGTCTAAACAAGGTGGGAAAAGCAATACCCTTTTCATTATGCTGCCCTTGTTCTTTGGAGAACCAGTAAGTCCCTCTAGTCCCTTCTGAATGAAAATGGGAGACATCTGCCCTAAAGGTTTGTCTGAAAGAGAATGGACTTTAAGAAAATGAGGTACAGGTGTTACAAATGTTGAAGAAAATTGCTGCTCAGAATCTTCAAAATGTGGTCATTTACATAAAGGCTGTTTTTTCACAATTTTATTTAAATTTTTATTTGGAGGATGCAACATAAAAATTAATATTTTGGTGCCCACTGACCCTACCCACCATGGAGCCTGACGATGAGATGCACTACAATGCCAAACAAGACAATTGTATCAATGCCAGTGTTTTGTGAGCACTATATCCAAACACTAGCATCAGAAACAATGTCAACAACACCTGTTGAGAACATCCAACACTGAAACTTTGTTGACCCTAGCCCAAGTGAACCAGTTGATTAGCTCTAGGCAGGCCATCCCAAGGCCTCCATTTCTACAGAAATTCAAGGCCAAAATGATGTGTCACCACCTGGATCCTCACCTCCCCTTCACAGGTCACCACACATGACAAACAAATGGGTGGATGTATAGATCCCAGAGGAGGTAAATTAAAAGAACAGAACCTTCCCTGGGAGGTTCCCTCACCCCATACAAAAATCCATACCAAGGGGTTAGTAGAAATACATATGTAAAAAGCTTTCAGCGAGTATGGAGAGGTAATGTCATCAGTCAACTTCAATGAGTCTTATGTTGAGAGAGTTAAGTAAGAACCAAAAAATGCAGAATAATAACATGCACAAAACACATAATGCCCTATGACTGTCACAATTATTCTTGCTTTGTAGCTATGGAATAACAGCTGTTAAGTATTCAGCTAAACTTGTTGACATGTTTCCAGTATAAATGAAAACTAGCAGCAAAATAGACAATTTTCTGTATAGAAAACAAAGATATAATATAAATTTGACAGATTAAAACTTTAGATATAATATTTAACTCCAGAAAGAACTGTTGGCAATTTGTGATAGTTGGGAGGACAAGAGGAGTCTGATTTTCGAGCTTACGACTTTGTAACTAAATAACATTGAAGTTTATAAATATTATGATTTCCCTGAGAGAGGACAATGTTATGATGAGTATATTAATTTTTATTTCAGAGGAGTGGCAAATAAATTAGAGAAAAGGTGAAACCTCGAGAGCAAATGTCACAATTCCAATACTAAGAGACAGAGGACTTTTTTAAATATTGCCTGTAATATTATCTGTAATATTAAAATTTTAATCATTAGCTGCATTTTATGCTAATTTGATTCATATAACATGGTAATACAGTACATCAATTAAATTTTGAGCATATCTTAGAGAAACCTCATGACACCTGCTGAAAAGAATGCTCACATGGAAAGAGCTAAGGATGATAAAACTACAACACTACATTAATACTTCTAACTTCCAATATAGTAAGTATATCTTCATAAACTTTTACAGATTTTCAGAAAATATAATAAGTCTCTCATATATAAAAAAAATCATATTTTTAATGAAGTATTTTTAATAAAGATATGCCCATGAATATAGAGTATTTGTTTTGAACAGTATATGTACAAAGTAATTTTCATGTTAAGATAAAAAAATACTTATCTTAAAAATCACAAATTTCCTTTGTATAATCTCTAAAATACCCTAAAAACATTTTCAGCATTTTTTTTCAGTAAGACTTTATATTTTATCTGTTATGTTATCTATCATATCTCTATAATGGATTGGTCAGTTTAAATTATATCATAACCACAAAAACAACTTGAACCAAATTTAAATTACACATTTTTTCTTTCTAGAGTAATTTCAAATTGGAACACGAGACCACATTCGTTTACACTGAGTACCTTTAAACTTGTAACAGTATACATCTACTTATAATTAAATTTTGTGGATGAAAGATAACTGACAATCAAAATTTGTTTTATTGTCTCATTTTCATACTAATATAATACAATAATATAGAGTAATTGTAAAACTGAAGCAAAAGTGTAACTGTTATCAGAAGCTGTTGATAGAGTAAAACTGATTTTACATTACAGAAATAAGGATTCTATACACAAAAGAAATTGTACAGCTAAAAAAAAAGACTTTTAAAGGAATAAAAACTCACATAGTTTCATCATCTCTATAATGTATAACAGCTTTCTTGTGCCCTTCTTCACCTTTTTCTTGGAATTCAAAATATTTCTCAAAAACAGAAGCAAAACAGTTTCTCTTCAAGAGACCAGCTTTTTGAATGGTATCTTGGTAGTCATCTGGTACATTTTCCAAATCAAAAACTAAGGACACATTGTAGCCTGCAAAGTACAAAATTCACTATTCAAAATGACAGAACTAGTTTATAACTCCACAAAATAAATCCTTAATGACTAATGTGTAACAGCTGATGCTGTTTACAAGTATTTTAAAAAAGTCTCATTTATGATTTTTCAAGAACTTTGTTTATGATTTTAATGTTGGATTCAATAAAACTGATAAAAGTGGAAGTCATTGTTTCTGTCATCAGGATTTCTAATAGTTGGTAAACAAAAAATGTTAATAGTATGTTATTAGAGTGGAAAGTGTGAAACAAGGTAAGTACCTATTGAAAATGTATTTTCAGTAGAGGATTATAACAACATAATACATTACCTCTTCTCACATGCATAGGTAGAATCCTGCATTAAACAGGCAGAACGATCAGTACACAAGATAGAAAATAAGTTTCCTTTGAAAGCATTCAAAGAACTTTCATGAAGTGTAACTTCCATTAGGAGTGGAACACATGAGAGACCACACCACTTTCATTCCAGGTATACTCTCTGCCCAGTGTGGAAAGGTGTTATACACAGACAAAGATCTAAAAGAGAGAGAGAGAAATGGATGGATGAGTCCAAATCACAATGTATTGCAAGCTTAATTCCACAGAGTAAAAACTGTAAAGAACCATCTATAGCCATAAATGTGGAAAAAGTAAAAATGAAAGTGCTTCATAGTGTAGAGTGGATAAAGCACAATAGACCACACACAGACAATCAACTCCAGCCCAAAACTTTGTGGTGTTGAGAACAAAACCTCTGACCTATAGTAGGAAAGGTGTGCAGATCCACACAATCCTCACCTCAAGGCAAGTAAAATGGACAGATATACTATGCCCATGTAGCAGATCACACTGAACCCAATCACACTGACCCAGCTTGAGTATCAGGCAGTGAAAAGGAAACACCATGAGGAGGAGCACAAGATGAAGAACCATCACTTTTATCAACAACATCAACCAGACAGGACCACATGGAAGCCAGAGCACAACACCCTCCAGGTCCCACTGCACAGTAATGGATTGATTCTCAAAATACACAGCAGCTTCACCTTCCAGATAGAATCACACAGAAGTTGGGTGCAGCATCAACCTCCAAGACCTACTGCATGGAAATCCTGAGGCAATTTGAGTGAGAAGGAGGTAATTTAACTAACATGTATGAGGATTTATGTTGATTGGTCCAGTTCTAACTCAAAAACAACTCACTGGAAAACAACATCCAGGTGAAAATAGGTAAAGAGATCCCAATAAAAAGGGGTGAACTGCAATATGACAGATATACTCCAAAGCAACATCATTCTCTGGACAAGACCTCACAAAGACTGTAGTGCAATGGCAATCTCCTAGCCCCACTACACAGAAGTGGACTGCATCCATAAAATATAAGCAACCTCACCCTAAAAACAGAACCACAAAGAAGTTGTATGCAACATCAACCTTGAAGATCCACTGCACAGAGGTGAAGCATATTTACGTATAGATATGTGTAGCATTACACTCCTGGATAAGACTACACAAAAGTATGAGTGCAATGTCAATCTCTGGGTTTCACCACACAGAAGTAGATCACATCTAGAAAACATAAGCACCTCTACTGCATAAAAAGCTGCTAGCAACATCACCCTCCGAGATCCACTGTACCTAAGTAGAGCACTTGACTGGAGGGTTACCTGTCATCTACATAAGCAAAATACCACCCCACTCTCTACTCAATAGATGTGAACACATTCAGAAAAATTCCTCCAAGGTCTGCGGCTCCAGCAGTTCAGAATTGGGAAGTAGCAAAGGCCTCCATACCCGTATTAGAAAAGCAATAGGAGATAAAATGCAGTGGATGGTCTAAAGGAATGAAAACACTGAAGACAGTTCAAGGAGTGAGCACAAAAAATCCTATATCCCATGCTACTTTACCCATGTAAGTCCACGGACTAGTACTTTCTGGAATGTGCATATTAATGAAGCAACTATATCATGAGGAAAATCTATTTGAGATCTTGTGGAACACCCCATCTCAACAGTGTATGTTATTGACCATGGGTATACCAAGTGGCTATACAGTGCAGATTTGACAAACAGGAAGCATATTTGGACAGGCAAATACTCACCACTGAGTGAGATCCAATTCCTAAATAGAACATACCTCTGGAGAGAAAAACATATGTGGAAAAGATAATTTACCAGTTACAGACATACTGAAGTTTGAAAGGTGGCAACAGACAGAAGACAGTATTCTTATAAGGAAGAAACAGTTACTCAATAAAGATGGTGCAAAATGAATGTATGGTTAAGTAGACCAAATGCCTCAATACGAGTTACTTACAGTGGATGATGGAAGTGAGACTCTAGAAAAAATGGAGGTGCCCAATTTTAAGCAAAGACACCTAAAACAGAATTTGAAAAGAAAAAAATAGTGAAGAATAAACCAATTGAAGCAGCTTATAATCTAAAATGTAGAAGAAGAACTAAAGTCACTTACATGGGAAAGATGCCAAGTAATGAAAAGGTGGAAACAGGAACCATTAAAGGAGGCCATGTAATGTAAGGCACATACATAGAAGTCTAACAAGAGGAGACTGGGAATAAAAGTGGGAAATAAATTGAAGAAGACTGAGACTGAAGATCCTCTGAAGTTCTGAACTGAAAACAACTATTCTAGAAAAACTACATAACAAGGAGCTCAACAAATCTGGAAGGTAAATGGAATCGGCTGGTCCATTTATGACTGGCAATGGATTTGCTCAGAGTCTGAGGATAATGAACTATATGGCAAAAAAGAGCTAACTTGGTGCTGTAGTAAAGCATTCAGATGAGAAGAGGGGTTACTCCACAGGTTGCATGGCCACCTGAAAATCTTAAGGTTGAAAAATCCCTCTCAGGAGATAAACCTGGATGGAACTTCAAAAATGACTTGCCACAAGGTGAAAAACATTCAGGATATGACATATAAGATTTATCAGCAGTGCATGAACACAATAAAAAAAGGTTCAATGTTCAACCATAAAGAGAACAGCAATGGGTGTTCCCATAGTGATTGAAATGGGACACAACAATGGAATTGTCTGAATGGAATATGGCATATTAGTATTGTACCAGTGGAATATAATGCCAAAGCAGATCCTAACACTATAATATCCAAGATGTTAAAATGGTAAGAAGTATATAATTTGAGACCACTGCCCTGAATCTTTTTACTGATGGACAACACTCCACAAAATTGGAGAGAAGCATCTGTGATTCATTGCAAGTCTAAACAAGGTGGAAAAAGCAATACCCTTTTCATTATGTTGTCCTTATTCAACCAACAATGAAGACAGTTGTTAAGAGAAGGGAGAAGGATAATTGGAGAATCCAAGGAATCCTGAGCAAGATGTTAGCAACTGAAACTGATAAGATAACTAATTTAAAATTTTCTGATTAATTGTGCAATCAGTGCAGAATGAAAAAGTGTATTATTTATTTTCACATTTTTCAACTTTTCATTTCATTGTACAATTAATGATTTCATGACTATTTAATGTTGCAGTAGAGAAAATATTAGATTAAATACAAAGTTTTACCAAAAAAACATTTAATATTTCTTCAAGAAAATATGAAAACTGTATGATTATAAAAAATATTTTTAGTCTGAGCATGAAAATCAACTTCTCTTTCTCTCTGAGTGACTCAGTAATAGCTACATAAATTTTTAATAATTTCTTAACCAATCTGATATTTTATGCACAACAAACTTGTAATGTCTATTAAAACCTAACCTAGATTATATTACATACATGGAGTAAATTAAGAATTATGGTAAACCTTATGTATAACATCACAGACACAGAGCAAAATCAGTCAATTTGACTGTAGCAGAAAATTGAAAAATATAAAATAAAATGAATACTACCATTTTTCTCACTCCATTGACTATAGAACTTATCATAAGTTTCTAAATTAGTTATCTTAACAGTTTCAACTTCTAACCTATTCACATAATCTTCCTTTTAATTTTCTGGTTTTATTGCCATACATTATATTAGGGGTAATAATTTTCCTTTCCAAAAAAGAAATAAATCACAGCAGAAGCCTACTACATTTCCCATAAAGTTAATGTAAAAATTACAATCAAATTTCACACATGCTTAAGCTTATAAAATTTTAAATGTTATTTTATTGAATTCTTGTCAGACTAGGCTATAAAGTTTTTAATTTCTACATTTGCTAAAAATATATAAAACTAATTAAAATATATATACTTATACATAAAAACAATGATTTGTACCACTGCTGTGTAAATGAGGTCACTTGCCCTCAAGTAAAACTTAATGTTCTTGATGATTTTGAGTCTTACAAATTTGAATATAAAAAAAAAGAATTTCCATAGTTTTCAAATATGCATTAAAAACAAATACTAAACCACAATATGTTCAAAAACTACTACAATTTAACCAGTTTTATAAGCAAGCAATTAACAGGTTAAATAAAATTCTGTTATATGTTAGTAGTAGGGAATATGATGTTCACACATAAATAAATGGCCATTTAAATTAAATAGTTGTAAGAAGTCTATGTAGAAGAAAAACTACTCTTCCAATTGGTTATATACATGTTCATTAGTCTTATAAAGGTGATTAGCAAAACAATTTTGAAAATCAGATGGGAAGTGGCTCTCTGGTGGGTTTGAAAAACCTACTGATATCTCAACTGATCAACAAAATAGGAGGTCCAAATTTTAAATTCTTGTTTACAATTATGTAGTTTGTTTGAAACTGCAGCAGCATATTTTGTATTTACAGAAATCTGAAAGTTCAGATGCAACATGGACAGAAAAATGAAAATTGATAACTTTTCTAACATTTCTTTTTCAAATTAAATAGCAAAAACTTAAATAATATACAAGTTTGCATTAAAAACTATGTTTTTGTGCCAAGGTTATTGACATACACTGATAACATTGTAATTAAGTTTTGAATATAACAATTTAAAGGGTTTTGACATGTAAGAAAGAGCCAGGCCAAGGTGTGAAAGCTTAATTTTATGCTGTACAAAAACACGATGTGCCACACTATGAACAATGTTAAATCCTACACTTAGGTTTTCAGCCTGGTTACAACAAGCATAGATGTGTCTGATTCTATTAATGTAAAAGTTTCTGATTAATTGTTTGACAGTGTTTGACATGTTGAGTACATTTTGAAAAAGAAATACCAGAAACTCTTGCTTTCCCATAATTAATTATGAAATTAATCTACATGCATAGCAATATGGCATACAGAGAAGCCATAACAGAGCTTGAACTTAGATATTCTAAGTGAAACCAGTGATCTGGATAGAACTGTTACTGTCTTTGTTCCAGATCAGACTCGCCTCTAGTGACTGATGATTAAAGAACATTGTTTACTGATAATATGTTTTCTTTAATTCAAAATAAAACAACTATGCTACTGTCATGTCTATTAACCAAGTTTAATATTTTATACATACTAACAGAGGCCTGCAAAACATTAGTATCTTCACTGCAACAGTAATCCTTTACATGATTTTTAGAAGAATGCAACAGAATTGTAATCTCAAACACTGAATTCTACAAATTTACTTGTATTAGGCTTAACATTAGTTAAGCCTGTAATCAATAAAAGATAAATTAACAACATAACTTGTGTATGTTTTTTGCTTTACTTAAGGATAAACTTGACTATACTTAACAAAATCAATAAATAACTTTAATGTTATTATACAACCTAACATAAGTCCTTATTAAAACTTTGATAAGCTTTTAATACATTGTTGTACATTATGTTTACTAAAATTATATGCACATTTAGATAGTAGTCACACAACTTCAGGATAGTTAAAAAAAAACAGTATTATTACAATATGTGTTCACATACACATATACTTTCACACTTAGTGGCAATGTCAAAAAACTTTGTTTCTGAATTTAATTCTTATTCACCACACCATTTTCAGTTTCACTTGAAATTACCACAGAAAATGAAGTTATTAAGTTACAATTTTGATGGCATAATCAATAATTTATTTCAACAGAATTTCAATGTGCATCATTGTTTTTCATCTGACTGTGCATCCTGCTTGAATCTCTATTTCAACTGAAATGAAACCAAGAGGATATGATAATTCTAGGAAAGTCCTTTCCTGAATGAAAGCTTTTCATGGCAAATGCAAAAGATTATGCCTGTATTTTCAATCTAGCCTCAGGGTCAGGAAGGACAAATAACATTAGAGACATCCCAAGTTGATGTTCAGTCTCATGGCACCAGGATTATATCCAGCTTGAAAGATAGTCAAAATATTAACTGACATGGAAACAAGCCAACTGAATATCTCCTCTGGTCTTTGAGGTAGACACCAAAGAGTACTGCTAAATGATATCACTGATACCAAATGATTTCTAATTCACGTAAAATTATAGACATCACAAATGTCCTTGCCACTGCAATGAACATACATGAAGGAACCATTACCTGGTGTCTCCAAGTGATCAAACTGCTGACAGCGGAAGTATCCAAAATGGTTCAAAATATATGGCTGTATCACACAAATTAGATAACCTGTCTGGATGGTAGCAGGTAGATGTGGTAATGTAAACATCAAAACTAGAACACTGGTCAGCATCGTAATTCCATCTTTGCAAGTAGAGATACGCCTCACTGCAGAAACTCCTTGGGTGGAGAAACAATCGAGTATCTCTGACTCAGGGATGTTCTTCAAATCCCTCTCAATAATAACTACTAGTGACAAATTTAAAGTAGCATAGGGAGTAATCTCAATGGATATATCCCCAATGGCCTTTCAAATGCAAGAGAAGTTTACTGTGTTTCAGATGTTTCCACCAAGCTATACTCAGGAGATCCAGCAAGCCTTTCTAGTCCCTTCTGAATAAAAAGGAAGATATTTGCCACAAAGATTTGTCTGATAAAGAATGTAGTATCATAAAATAAGGTATAGTTGTTGAAGTTAAAGATTCCTGTTCTGAATCTTCAAGACATGGTCTTTTGCCTATGATCTGTTTTTTAATTTTATTTTGAGTTTGGGATCAATACAGAAAGAATATTTCAATGCCCACCCACCATGGATCCCTACAAGGGGACAAACTACAATGCCAAACAAGAACATTACAGCAATGCCAGAGTTTTGTAAGCACTACACTCACACATTAGGATCAGACACGATGTCCTCAACACCCACTGAGAATGTCCAATACTGGTACTCAGTTGACACTAGCTAAAGTGGACCAGTTGACTGAACCTGGGTGGATCACCCCAAGACAACCCATCTCAAGGAATTCAAAGCCACAGTTTTGTGTTAGGGTTGGACCCCTCAACCACCAGGATCCTCTCCTCCCCCTTCACAGTTCACCATGCACAGCAAACATGTAGATAGATATTTAGATCCCACAGGTAAACTGAAAGAATAGAATCTTGTCTGGAAGGTCCCCTCACCATGTACAGGAATCCACATCAAGTGGAACTTGCATTCAAAACTTAATTGAAATACTTTTTTGTTCAAGGTATACAAACAAGTATAGCATAAGATCATAGCAATAATCCATAATTTAAAAGTATTTAAGTTTTAAATTCTTAATTTTACAAAAATGTATTTTAAGAATGCCACACCATCATAATGTTACAGATGTATTATAATCATATGTAAGCACGTTATTTACAAATCAGCAGTAGTTCTAAATTACAACATATAAAAGAATATTTAGATACAACATTGGATAATCACATGATAATACTCTAAAATTGAAAAATTTTTAGGACGAACATGTTAGTGTACTTCACACCATGACACAAGTTTTGTCATTTATATTCCTTTACTAAATTTACAATAGTTAGTGTTTATTACTTAAAAGTGTGGTGAAAAATTTCAATTTGTTTAGATCTAATGATCAATTATTCATTTCATTTCAACACTAATTAGAATATAACTTAAAAATGTCTCCAAGAACATTTGCCTTAAAACGTATATTAATTTCATAATAATTGGCTTTAAACTCATTCTTTATGAAAAGATATTGAAATGTTGTACACCATAAGCACTGTTCTATTTTCTAATTATAAAATCACAGATAAGTGTAATGTAGACAATGTAATTAAACATAGATGAATGTATCTATGTATGCTGCAATGTGCAAGAAATAAGAAGGACAGACTGTGGAGACACAGTAACTACTATTTAAATATTTTAAGGTACTATTCTCAGCCTGAGCAATTATTAATATTCATTAAAACATGCTCTGAATCAGGTTGGTTTTAGTTTGATGCAATTTGACTTTATTGCAGTTTTAAAATATTAGCCAGTTGATGATAACTAGAAATTTGGGAGCTTAATCTTTTGACTTATTTTCTCCTGGAAGGTCCAAAGGAGGTTCTGAAGGATTAAGGAGTGCCTTCTGTAGGAATTATTTTAGGACATTGATAGTGACATGGACTCTTTTTATCTTCTTTCTTCACATTTGTGAGCTAACTTGCTATTTCAAGAACCTTCAATTGATACTGTATTGCCAACATAATAATTCACGTAACTGGCAGTTAAACTCGGCAATGGTTTTCAAAATTATCTCAAAGTAACACCTACCATCTTCAGGTGATGTCAGCAGAGACCCGTATTCTCTTCTCAGCAACTGCATGTTAATAAAATTCATAAAAGATAAAAAATGAAAAATTACTGAAAAGAGGCAAAACATTTGTATATCTATCATTAAATATTTTTCATAATATTTCCAATTAAAAGATGAAATTAAAACAAATGCTTCAGTATGTGCTTTACAAATTTATCTATATAATTTACTATACAAAATAACCAAGAATAATCACATTAAGCTCATAAAGAAATGCCTTGTACCACTCAGTAAGTTGATTTTCAACATGAGTGTTTAACAACATCAACATACTGAATTATCAGAGCCACCTCAATTACATACAAATTTATGTATATTTTTAACAATTTGAAAAGGAAGACTTATATATGCATATAAAACAATAAAAGCTTGAATTAATAAAAACTTTATTAATCATTTGGCACTACACTGACATATATGCACATGTTTAATACATAATTTTGTATGATGTATTTCAATGCGCAAAGATTGTAATATTCTACATTTATGAAGCTAATAAAGTATTTGAAACCTTTGCTTATGAGTACATATTTTAATCTAGATCTATATGAAATCCATAGAAGCAACAAACAAAAAAAACTTAAACAGCGATCTCAGTTTACACAACTGCACATAATGACCACTCAATTGTAAAGTGTCTATCATTTATTTCACATATATATGGTAGTCATATACACTAATAATAGGTCAATAAGACAAAATTACATTTATTTCTTAAAAACATGATCAGTGTTACTACTTTGGAAAAAAGTTAAGGTGCAAAATTATACAACAAACAAAAATTGTAACTTTAATACAAATTTGCATATAAAAATTAGTCTGAATGAAATATACATACTACTTATCAAAAACATCTGGACTTAAACATTTATCCACGACTACTCTATTGAAAAAAAACTTGTTACTTATTTAGTACATGTATACAAGATCACAAAAAAATAAACCATTTGTTGAAGCTGTTTGGTATGATGATACCAATATCTGATATTTTATTTTGGAGAAGCTTTCATGTTTCTTTGTTAATGTATTAGTTAAGACTACAATATGGAAATGGTTGAAAGTATGATCAATGAAATTGAAATGATGGGCTACTGGTTTAATTACATTACTGGCAATGGACTCACGATGGGGAAAATAAACTCTGATAACAAAGATTAAGATGGTTGACAAAGCACAAACATTTTATTTACAAGGTTCCACGAGCATTATTTTATGGTTTTGCAGGGCTTTAATTTTGTTCTTGGATAAATCTGTTCAAGCCAGAAAGTAAATATTTTTCATGGTTGCAATTAGCATTTGCTTTATTGTCTTGTAGACATTCAATATAACCTTGACTGAGGACAAATTTATGGTTCTTTATTTGTTCATGTTTTTCTAGCTAGTTTCTTTGGGGGGGATTGAGAGTATTCTTACATTATAAAATTATTATTTCTGCTGCCATCATGAAAAATGGTTCAAAAAAACATGTTCCCACCATCAAAACTGAATGTACCTACTTTGAGCTTTAAATTGTGAATACCTCAACTTTATTTTTCTCTTAGAACCAACAAGAGTTTTCTTACAGTGAAATGTAGTATCATTGTTAGAACTACTCACTGCAGGCTACTGGCAGACTGGAGAAAGGTGTCTGTTGTTTAGCCCCAGGCTTTGGGTGCTTTGAGTACTTTGACAGACATTTGGTGTAGCTATGCACTGACACACACTGTACCAGCAAAAGAAACTTTATTACTCACTATTAGTAAACTACAGTGTTTATCTTGCTTGTAATAGTAAATTAGTTCTTTCATTCACTATCCTAGATTTTTACCTGAACACACTCATTAGCATCATGTGTACACAGAAAAATATTACAGTACTTGCACATTATGGTAAATGTTTATGTTTTGTAAAGTGGCAAAATAATCTACCCTATATTGAAAAGTTCATATTTAAAAGAAACATCAGTTAGAATGTAAAATGTGATAACTTTAACATCAAAATATGAAGTGTGTAAAAGCTCTCATTTTATACTTACTTATTCAAATTGTTAAGAAATATTTGTGTATATTTTTTTCTTTCATAAATAAGGAATTTTTTTATTTGATCAAATTATCTTTTCCCTATAAATGTTAACACTGAGTTTGTAAGCCAGGCTTACAAATATAGTGCCACTTTGCTAGGAATTTGTTTTAAGCATGAATGTGTAACTACATTTTACATGCTAAAAACAGCATAAAGTGATACCTTTATAAAATAGGAGTTCAAACACACTGAAAATAATTTCTTTTTTCAAGAAAGTTATGGGCTTTAGAAATTTATGAGTCTTACAGTGAGAAATTGTATATTAACTTAACAGAACTACCTCCATGGTAATGAGCTCTGCTGTTTCTTTTGTACTTCTTTTCATGTTGACCTTCATGGAAGATATCCTGTTTTTGATCTGATTGTTTGTATTATATGGGGCACAATTTTTTGCATGGAATAAGTCGTCATGCTGAGGATAACAGTCCTTGTAGGTTCATAGATCTAACCTGCCATATATCCTTTTCAGCAGAAATAAATATGCTGAGGATATTTATTGATCAAGTACTTACACATTCTTCTGGGACTCATCTTTGTGGCATTATCATTACTTTCTTCTTAAAACATATGGTAATTTCATCTTCAAAAGGATCAATATACTTGGAATCATAACAGCATTCATATGTTGTTCATAAGACACAACCTTGGAGAGATGTTTCTTTGTTACTGTCTGAATTAGTTTCTTGTGGTAAAATGGTTTCAGATGATGGGGTACTTCCTTGAATAAAATTAATCTTTCCTTTATCAATGAGATTCTTTGCAAAAATAAATGCATAACGTGAGATACACACTGACAAACAACAACTTTGCAAATGTGTTGTTTCAACACCTTTGGACTTCAGAAGACATGATTTGACATGGAACATTTGGAATTCTCTTCCTTAGACTCTTATGGTTAACTGATTGTATCTATTGATAAGTGTGGTGATTGTGCTTTCTTGCATCTTAAATGAGAAATTTTCATTTGATCAACAAAAAACAAAAGCTACATTTACAATTAAATTGGCAATTATTATTTCAGCACCTTTTACTACATGTGCATTGTTAGCATTATTACACTCCAGTAATGTATCTGATTCAGCATCACTAACATCATATACATTATCTGTAATGACCAATTATTTATTCATATTAATCTCAATAGCATGTTTTTCTTATAGCAAATCCACATTAGGCTATCTGCTGAGTCCACCAAGGGATATCGAACCCCTGATTTTGGGTTGTAAATCTGTAGTCTTACAGCTGTACCAGCAGAGGACATATTAATCTCAATGAAACTGGTATTATCATTCTTATAAGTGCAAGCAGATGGTTTTATAGATAATGTCACATATCAAGTTCACTAACTTTCAAAATAAGGCTGTACTTGCACCTGTTCTAAATCTTGATTGTCTCTTCATTGTATTAAGGGACTATTTTTGGAATACTTTCAATTTTTCTTTATACTCATCTAAAAACATTTGCAAGTTTATTTGATTCAGAACAATCAACTCAGTTGCACTATTATTCATTCCATCATTGGTTCACAAACCATCTACAGCATTTATTTCAGTGATAATATAATTTCCTGTATCCCAATACTCGACTAAACACACCACAGCTATTGCAAAATATCCATCAACTGGACCTTTCCCATCTTGAGTTTCTAGTGGATAAATATTATGATTGGGAATCCTACTTTTTCAACAACAAGAAACATTTCATACAATAGTTAGCCATTCTGGTTGCATTTAGCATTATCATTTTGAATGATGACTTCCTTTATTTCTGTGAAATCTTTCTTTAGATGCATTATCAAGGCTTTGACAATTGATAAATTAGCAGTTCAATTTTGCATAGTTTCAAACAGAAATGCGATCATAGTAGAGTGCAATAAAATCATCCAACTCCTTCTATTCATTCTATAAACATACTGGGGTCTTTACGTATAAACCACTGATGTGTGCCAGCTGATGCCTATTTACCAAATGCTCAATTTCATCTTTTAATCAATCACATTTTATGCTTTCGTATGAGGTAAATTTTGCAATAAACTATCAATTCAAATGTGCTGGTACTGAATACATGACTAGAGTCCCATAAATAGTTTGAATTTGTTTTTGCATTTGGAAACAAGAGGAAATCCTCAATAGCTAAGGCACTTAAAATTCTTTTATGCGTAATTAGAGTAAATCTATGAGGAATTGAGCATGGTTAAATATTAGAAATGTCATTTTTGAACTGTGAAGTTTGTAATAGCATAAACGAGTATTATAAAACATGCTTTAATCAAAGTAACACCATTTGCTTCAACACACTTTTGCCAATGTGTAATGATGCTGTTTAAGGCCCTGCTATAGAAATCAAGAGTTTCTATGTTCAGTGAGCTCCCTCAAAGCTTATTCTGCAGCTACCTTGTTTTGAAAGCATCTATTGTTCAAAAACTTGTCAAAGTGCTTGAAAAAATGAAAATCTGTAGGGGAAAGATCTGGAGAACAAGGTAGGTGAAGCAGAACCTTGATTCTCAATTTATTCAAATTTTGGAGCTTCATCCTTGACAGATCTCATAATGCTAATTTTGTTAATCTTCAGTCAGCTCAATGTGGAACCCACTTATCCACCTTTAATGTCTTTCCAACCATACTCATGTTGTTGGCAATGCTTGATTTCCTTGTGCCTAGCTTTTCTGCAAGCTCGCATACTGTTATGCTTGGGTCTATCTAAACTGCTTCCCTTAACGTGTTTTCATCTAAGAAGGGCTTTTTTCCCACAACCTTCATAGTCTTCAAAAGTTTCATCTCCAAATTGAAACCTTTGGAACCAATGTTGAACTGTACATTCAGTAACAGATCCATGGCTGAATGCCTGGTTGATGTCCCATGTAGTTTTGATAGCTTTTTGACCAAGTTTGAAGTAACAGAGGAAAATCAGATGAAAGTCCTGCCTTGGGGGTTGCAAAACTTACTCTGAGTTGAAATAGCAGACAATACAAACACCTTGTAAGTGACAAATGTTGGATTAAACCAACCAATCAATGATAAAGTTACTCAATATTCAGCTTCTAAGTGTCATCATGAGAATTTTGACACTTATTTGTGAACAACCTAATACATCAACTGAAAGGGTCTGAGCTCTCGAGTCCATAACTGTAATTATATCTCAGATTGGTTAAGAGATGACAGAGCTGTGAAATTAGTCTGTACTTGAAAAAAAAAAGCAAACTTGAAGGGATTCTACAAGCCTCTGTACCATAGCTAAAAATGCTGTGGTGGTCTTTGTGTATTATCAGGACTATTCAACAACTCAAAAAGGTGAGGAACACACTTCACAATTGTTTTCTTTCCTCCAGAGATCATACAAATTTTTGTCAGATGAAATGTACTTCACTGCCACTGATACATTCTCTTTTTCTTGAATCTCTCAACAAGTCTGATTGTTCACCATTTCTTTATCCCTTTTGCAACAGATCATGGATTAAAGGCTACATCATGATTGTTGACTTGCATTCAAAATTTTATTGAACTAGCATATTATCAATTTACGTCAAGTTATGGAATCATTGTAGATAATTCAAACTTGAATGTTATGAGTTAATTTCTTAATTCAAAGGTAAATATTAAAAGAACACACCTAATGTGTGCAAATGTGTAAATGAACTTGTATTATACCAAGCCAGCTGTGAAAGGGTTAACTAGGAGAGAAATGTGTTTCATCAACCATGTACGAGTCCTGCATGAGGTAAGCATTCCTTACATTTTGTACTCTCAAGTATGATTTAAATAAGCACCCCTTGAGGAAATGTGTTTCAAAACAGTGAGAATATCATTTGTAACTTTTGTTTGTAGTTAAGCACAAAGTTACACAAAGGGATATTTGTACTCTGCCTATCACAAGTATCGAAATCTGGTTGGTTTCTAGTGTTGTACGTTTGTAAGACATACTGCTGTGCTACTGTTGTTTTTTTTTCAAATGCTGGAAGCTTAAGAATTCATTACTGTAAACATTCAAGCTACTGAAGCAGGTCAGAAGCACATATATACAATATGAAGACTAATCAGAATAATGATAATGCCACATTTTTAAGTTGGACAGTTGTCCAAGTGTGGTAATCAAGAACCTAGATTAACTATGTCACTGATTATTTTGATCATGTACTATAGGTAAATGAAGCTCTCAGCTCATTCTAACCTATATATATTTTTGTATTATCCACTGAAATGACCACAAACTAACTTCAAAATAATATGATACAGAAAGAGGGCCTGAAAAGTCCAGATTGAAAAATTATTATGGCATACAATCTTTGTTTAGGATAAAGGATTAGTCAAAATTTATAACATTTTCTATCCTGTTTACAAGGACATCAACAAATTAAATGAATAAAAATAGTAGAGATACCTATCAGAAATTTATGCACACATATCTGAATAAAGATATTTACTTCATTAAGTTACAAAAGGTTGAAATACGAGTTTTTTCAACTGAAAATCATTATGCTAAAATATTCAGATAACATAATGAAATGTTTTATTCATACCATTATTCTTGCGAGATATTTACTGAACATAATACACAAGATAAAAGAAACGTTAGTTAATATATATCTGATACTTAACTATACTATTGAAATTTATACTTTATGGTATACAAGTGTACATCATCTCTTTTGATCATAACTTTGGCAATTTCTATTGCAAATAATGCCTTTCACTCATTCCAGAGCTCACTGGGTGAATGAACACAGTGTGGTTTAAATGCACTTATCAATTCTTATAATTCTTGAAATTCCTCTGGGTTTATACATATAATGCACTGTTAAGAAATACAGGTTTAAATGAGTTACATTCAAAATTTAATTTCTACACGATATAAACTTAGCATTAAAACACAGTTAAGAAATCAAACTTTAATGCCAGTTTCAATTTTATATAGTTTTAAAATTCCTGAATTTCCCCTAGTGTGAGAATTGACATTTATTCTCTAGACATTCCCTTTTTACTAATTTATTTACAAAACCTCCAGTATGAAAGTGTAAAATGTAACATCTTATCATTGCTCAGGAAAAGCATAATTTTACAGCCTTTAATCTAAGTAGATTACAGAGCTACCAAAGAGAAAAATCAGACCCCACATACTCCATCCACCTGTCTCACCTTTCAGAAACTGCCAATAGTTCAATACTTTAACTAAGAGAAGGTTTAAGTCTATGAAATGATAGTTTTACTGAGTTGTTTTCAATACAAAAAATTGTCCATTTCCTTTCCAGTCTACAATTTATTCCTATGAAAATACATTGACAATCTTAGATGAAATTTTAATGGCTCTTGTAACATAGTTGGGAAGCCAGAAAATTGGAATAATTATAGGTCATTGTTTTTTTTTTGCATAATCTTATTTTTCACTCTTTGATGTATTATTTAATTAATAAAAAATATTAATGAAATAGTACTATTAGTATAAAAAGGTAAGGTTACATTTCATCAACTGACAACAGCAAAAACAAAGGAAACCCAGGTAAGTGATTTATTTCATATTTTTTCTTGGGTATTCTTTGTTTATTATAAAAGTAACGAAAATGGAAAATTGGAAACTTTTAAGTTAGATAAGGTAAAATAAAGAATAGCAATAATAAAATATTTTTTCAGGAAATACACTTGTAAGCAGCTTGGAAGTATTTCGTGTGTTATGTAATCTGATATTGTACCAAAGTCCACATTTGTCAACTGATTTACAAGGTTTATGACAGGAATATTAACTTCTTAGACACAGTTAAAAGGAAAATAGAACATTAAAATTTAAGTGTAAACAGATCTACACTATTACAAATAAAGCTATTTACGTTGTTTTATGTTACAATGTGAAGTAATTTTAGAAAGAAAAAAAGGGTAATTTAGATTTATTTTGAATTTCTCTTTGGTGGTTACAATGTTAGTCAAATCAATCACCTTCATATATGGAGTTAGGGTACAGAATATAACAGATAAAATATAATATTTTATTGAAAATGAAAAATCAAACATTTTAAATGTATTTAAAAGGTCTAAGAGATTGCAAAAAATGGAATTTGAGATTTTTGACATGAAGAAAAGTATTTTTAATCTTGACGTAAAAATCACTTTGCACACTTGTCAAAACAAACACTCAATACATTCATAGACAAGTTTGTCTTTTTCAAGTTTAATAAAAACACTTTGCTAAAAATTTTTTTTTGTAAGTAAAAAAATTATAATGTTTTCTGAAAGTCTGTCAAATTTTGTGAATATATACATACTATATTAAAAGTTATTACTATCAAAACTATAAAGACTAAATGAGTACAAAGAGGTCATGTGTTTAGTCATATCAACTGAGCTCATGTTGAGAGAAAGAAATTTGAAGTGCATTTTATAATTATTTAGGAGATTTCACAGATTACACAAATGAAATTTGAAAATTTTCAAATAAAAGTTTATTCTTAACATGAAAATAACTTTGCACTTGGACTAGTAAACAAAACTACAAAATATTCACAGATAAATCTTCATTAAAAATAATTTAAAAAATTCTACTGTTGATGTACAAAATTCTTGTAATGTTTATTGAAAGTCTGCCAAATATTGTTAAAATACACATTTTGTATTAAAGCTTATAAAATGGAAACTGTAACAAACAAGATGATTACAAACACGGTCAATTCATGACCCCATGTGGAAAGAGTTAAGTATTCTAACTGATGATCTGTTATTTTTGCACTGTAATTATTTGCACATAGACTGAATATTTTGAGTATTATCAATGTACAGTGCAATGAAATGCTTAAAATTAAGGAACAGAAAAAATGTACATACCTTTTACTTTATCATCAAGCAATCTTAACCCTTAAACAGCAGCCATCATCAATTGATGCTGCTGTTGATGCAGTTCCATTATTTAAGGGTTAAAATCGTTTTTGGTTATATTCTAATTGCAAGTTATATTTTCATGTATATATATTTTTCTTTCCTCTCATGTTTTTTAGCATTATGATTTATTATGACATGTCAATAGATGTTCTCAAGCAGTATTACAGCATCTTTGGCATAGAAATTGTAATTTTCAGCAAAATGTTGTTGCAATAGTATTCTACATTAAGCTTTGTGAACCAAGGAAAGGTTTGGGTTATGTTTTTAAAAAATACTAAACCTTTCTAATATGCATTTTAAAACATAAATAACATATACTTAACCAAAATATAAAATGAAAATCTAAATACAACTTAACTGTCTAACTAGCATATGTCTAGGTAACAAACTTAATTAAGCTCTGAATATAACTCAATAAAACCTTGTGACATGTACTGAAAGGGGATGAAGACAGTTGTTTAGAATGAAGATGTATCCACAAAGTCTTGTTTTTGGTTAGTATGCAGGATATTTTGTTGATAAGATTCTGATCTCATTTCTTCAATAAAAGTACACCACTGCTGTTGTGTTTACTAATGCCCTGCTTCTTTATGATGCCCAGCCAAAGCTGGTGGATTGACATAAAACAAGCATAGCACTAAAATCACCAAGGAGGACAGCTCTGTCCTTTTTGCTTTTTTTTCACCTGAATAATAATGCAATTGAAGTCCTCATAGAATTTATCTTTGACTCATTTGGGTTTATCATAGTTGAAGCATATTCTTCAGCAATACAACCACTCCAGGAGAACGTGTAGCCGGATCTGAATTCTTTCAGCTGACTGGCTTCTGCAAGACGTGTTTCACTTAGAGTTGCTATGTGGATGTTGTAGCATGTGAGCTCTTTACCAGTCAGGATAGTGCTTCATTCTGGTCCCAGGTTAGTGTCATTGTCCCTTTACATTCATACATCCCAGGCCCTGATGATCAGTGGTTTGAAGGTTTTCTTGCCATTATTCTTGTTATTTTGACCATAAAATGGGATCTCAGTCAACTACAGTAAACTGGTCAGAATTTGAATGAAACTGGCAATTTTTAGGATATCTTTTCTTGTCCCTCATGTCAGAGTTGAGCAGTGCAGTTCTATGCAGTGTTGCTAAGTCACTCAAGAAGCTCTTTCATTCCAATGAAGAAATAGCATGTTCTGAGCTACCTATTTGCAGCTCCCATTGTATCTGCATCTGCTGCTCTACCACTTGCCTACTGCCACAGGGCTTTTGGGTAGTGCATGCCTGAGATGAAATGACATATTTGCATAGGTTGATAAAAGTGAGGAAAGGCTTTGCAGATATGCATCACTCTTTTTTACTGCTCTATCTTTGTCTAAACATATAGAGATGAAAGAGGATGCAGTGAAATGTTCTAAAGCACCTAAATGCACCTGTACCAAAAGTCTAAGTATCTCACAAGACTTGTTACAGTATCTTTATAATAAGCCTGAAGAAATAGCACATCTGAGAGTTTAACCAATACACGTTATAATGCTATGGTCAGAGTGATAGCAGGCTCCAGCCTACTTTGACAGTTTATAAATCAAAAGCAGTGGATTAAATGTGAAGTTTAGTTATCTCTCTCTAACCCAGTCTAACTGACCAATTAGGTGACCACTTTTACTTGATACTACTAACTTAATATAGTATATGTATCTTCTCACAATTTGAAAGAGCTACATTAAATATTGCAAGTCTTATATACAAACAATCAGATCATTAATAAAGCATTTTTACTAAATAATTGTCTGTGTATAAAGTCTTCTGTCTAGTCCAAGTAGTGACTTTCATATTAAGATTAAAAATACCTTTTTTATAAAACTCTCAAATTTCATATGAATAATTGATAAAATATCCTAAATGCATTGCAGATGTTCGTTTTCAGTAAAATTCTATATTAGTTATATTCTTCACCCTAACTCTAAACACCAAAAGAAAAAAAAAAAATCTAAATTACCCCCCCCCTTCTTTTCTTCTGAGAATGACTACAAGTTTTAACATGAAACTTCACTTACCCCAAACAGCTTTAAATTCATAACAGTATACATCTTTTTACTGTTTTATTGCATTTTGAACCACATCTAACCACTATTGTCATAAGTCGCAAATCACTTGAAACTCGTTCAGTTCAAATTACACTACTGAATTACATTACCCACAAGCTATTCCAAGCATGAGCATGTCTCATGAAAATTTATTATATCATCATTATTATTGTTTAGTTTTTCTTAATCTGACCTTAACTAACAAAAATTTCTATTTTTAAATGTTAGTTGCATTTATAATGACAAAGAATACACATAATATCTTGGCTTTATTTATATTTTGTTGTTGACTGTCAATAACACTTAAGCTTTTTTTTTTTTCTATATTTATAATTGTACTGTACTAAATTTTTATTTAATTAAATATGGTACCAGAGAACACAACAGTAACACACACAAGCCATCAAATTTTCTAGCTTTGTATGTGAAAAAATCCATTAGAAATTGGTCCAAGCTAGTCACTATGTTTCCAGTATGAGTGAAGCTTGTACTAAAAGAAAAACTGACTTTCTCTGTACAGAAAAATTGTAACATCATTTGATAGAGGAAGACCTTGGCTTTCTACTGTGTATAGATAATATAGTGTTAAATTTAAAATAAACTATTGACAAATACAGAAAGAGAGGATGTGACAGGGGGTA
Organism: Tachypleus tridentatus; assembly: GCF_004210375.1. NCBI lineage: Eukaryota > Metazoa > Arthropoda > Merostomata > Xiphosura > Limulidae > Tachypleus > Tachypleus tridentatus. The sequence continues at coordinate 84,219,195 of NC_134830.1, forward strand.
TGGCAAAAGGTGACTGATTTTTTATTTGATGACTGTATTGACCAAATAAGATTGAAAATTATTGTATGAGCAATTACAATACTATATGGAGTAATCTACATTATATTTTGTACTTTTTGGAGAGGTGGGTAGAAGAAATGCCTAGAGCAAATGTCAAAATTCTCACCCAAGGAGAAATTTCAAATTTGTTTTTTTACATTGCCTTATAAAATCAAGAACTTGATTTTCTATACTATTGAACTATGTAACTGACTAAAAATTTTAAGACATGCACAGTTAGAGATGCCTGCAGAGAGAGAGAGAGAGAGTTATTAGGATAGTAGCTTAAAGCATTATTAAATCCATTTCGTTTCTACAAATATATTTCATTATATAGGGTTTGAAAAAAGTCAAATGCATAATGCAGGGCATATCTAAAATGAAACTATGGACACAACATTTCAATCTTTAAATCTATAACACAGGTAATAGTATAGTCAATGTTTTCTTACCTCATCTGCTCCATGTTCTTGAAGTTCTCTGTAAAACTTTAGTGAAATACTAACCTATAGAGGAATAAGACAAATCACTTGTAATCAAGTAACATAGTGCCAAAATAACATAAGACTAAATATACTTCATAATGTTTAGTAAAAGTATTAAATTATCAATATTATAAGCAAAATTTTAGTGTAAGTCACATACAAAGTACACTAAGAATAATTTAGGATTTACATAACTCATAAATTGCAGTATTCTATTAGTCATAACAACTGTAGAATATTCTGATTATTTTTACATGACTTAATTTATGTTGAATGTTTCAAGCACTTCAAAATTTATGTAATGTATAATTACTATTAACAAAGTATTTTTTTTTAATTCATTATACACAGTGAGAATTACAGTTTGCAGAAGTTATTTTGTGTAGCATGTTTAGGCTAGCTAAGTAAAAGTTTAACCTTTCATTACAGCAATAGTATTTATTCCCAGTCATGAGCATCTACAAATATTTATTCAACGGGTGGTAAAATCTTATGTAAAATGTCTCAAAGACAAACACATGCAGACACCTATCTTCCCAGTGCTGTATTTCCTTCTTGTAATTTTGTTACACTGTTGGGGTTTCTGCTATACAGTTTCAAAGCCATTAAAATTCTGTTGAAGATTTCACAATAGAATCTTTTATTTTGTTAGATTATACTCATTCAGCTATTATAGCAGTCAAAAATCACATGCAGAACACTTTCAGACCCCATGCTCCAAGATATACAACTTATTCATCTTAACATGTTATATGCATCATCAAGCAATCAATACTTTTTTTATAATAAATTTTGGATCTTCTCATGATATTTACTGCTTGTATTGTTCTGGAATGATAGGGAAGGAAACCTTTTATACACATGAAAGTATTAATTTATTTTTAATAACGTATTTATCATGCAGGAGTATACAGCTTCATAAATAAAGCAGTAAGTCATCCAAAGATTTATCTCAAAACTTTTAAGAAAGCATGTTAAACTCTTTAACCACGGACACCCTTCTAAACATTTTCTTACACAAGTCCCCATGCTATACTCAAATTTTAATTGAGCACCTTTACTATCAATTTATAGGAATTAAATTATAATGTACGTTATCTAAGTTTTAAGCCATTTATTTAAAAAAAAAACTTAAAAAGTATTTAAAACTTCACATGTATTGTCATGTGAGAAATGAGCTATGACAATTATTTACTTCAGCAGTTTGTATCTTCAATAATACAATGACAGTTGTGTAAGTGTATATCTAGACTGAAATGCTTACATAAGGTTTTGACTCATATTTCAAAGTCCTCTGAATTAATGCAGGTGAAACAAGTGCCACACTCACCTTCAACAGATTTGTTGGAGCTTTGTAGTCTAGATGTTGACTATATAAATATGTATATGTAATATATAGATATGTACAGTCATTAGGAAGAGCTCATTTGACACTACAATTTAACCAGTTAGTTTGGAATTGGTGTGCAGATGTTATGACGGAGTACATGTAACTGACTGTATTGTTGGCTGTTTGATCAACAATAAGTCTTATCATACAAATAGAAGTAATTTATCAAACATGCCTCTCAACACTTAACGGTGTTTGGAGAGTAATTATAATGGCCAAACTTCAAATACTTTAGCTGATTACTAAATTGGAAGTGAGTTACAATATAATAGAAGAAAGCTTTTTCTTAAATTTCATCTGAACTGCATATATTGAACTTCACTTAATTTCAATTACTTCATTTCGTATCTAGGTTTGTCAACACTTTTCCTAATGGAAGCCAAGGTGAGGGTTTTAACTTGACCCTATAATCCTGGAATACTTTGAAACTTCTCAGGCTTTTAAACTTGTACCAATTTCCATATCTGCACAAAACATCTGGTAAAAAATTAAAATTAAGGTAAATTTAGGAAAATTCAAAAAAGGAAATTAAGGTAAAACAAAACACAGTTTAAAAAAAACATAAATTGCATAAAACCAATGTTTACATCTAGTTCACAATGTTAAGAGAAAAACTAAAGTAATACAAGGTGTAAAGGACTTTCTGTAGCATAATTATAATTATCATAACTTGCCAGGAACAATAACAGGCGAGTACAAAAATCACCGTCAATCACCTGAAGTTAGCCTATCCAGTCCTGGTTCCGAGTTATTTGATGTTATGGCCATTTTCAAAAAGTAATAAAAGTTTTAAAAGACTTGTAGCAAAATTTTAATAATAACTCTCCAGGATGTCTAACAGGGAGTTCAAACAGCAGCGTTAGTCACCTGAAGTTGGCCTTTCCAGTCCTGGTTTCAAATTATTTGACGTTATGGCCATTTTCTAATTTCAAATCGAACTAGTTGGACTGCAACTCTAAGAATGGAATCACATTAAAAAAAAAAGTTCTAATGTGTAAATTAAAAACTCAAATGGCATTAAAAAGATTAATGGCCTTTAAAAAACTAAAAACATTTCCAAGGTGGACAGTGTCACCATCACCAATAACACTGTTTAACGTTAATGGACAAACCTTGGGACAGAACATGTTTAAAATGGTGCCATTGTAGAAAGTCATAACGATGGCAAGAAAGTAATACGTGGCTAATCGTGACCTGAGCGTTACACAGACTACACATTGGTGCATCAGTTCCAGATAAGAGAAAATGATGAGTTAAAAAACTGTGACCGATACACAGTCTAGTTAGAATAATTTCCTCTTTCCAATCCTTACAGAAATAAGACGGCCAAAATCCAATATATGGTTTTATTTGAAAAAGCTTGTTTTGGCATTGCTCACTCCAAGTCGACAGCCAGCTGACATGGAGCCAAGCCTTGAATACAGGACCATAGTCTGTGTATGGAACAGGTACAGCAGTGATAGTGCCAGAACAGATAAATTTAGCTGTGGTGTCGGTGAGCTCCTTCCTGTGAATACCAACGTGACCCAGTATCCAGAAAAACTGGTTAGAAGTAGATGTTAAAGAGAAATGGGCCACTCGGTTTTAAATATCAGGGAGTACAGGGTGTGAACTAACGTGAAGCAATTCCATAGCCAGTAGAAAACTAAGCAAGTCAGCATAAATAGTGCAGTTTAAGTACTGCTTAGCTTCTATGTAATCCAGGGCAAGAGAAATGGCATACAGTTCAGCAGTGAACACAAAAGTTGTAGAGGGGAGCCTGTGCACAACCACTAAACCACAACACAGCCCATACAGTCACCAAATTTTGAACCATCTGCATAAATGGAAATAAAAGGATGGTTCAAAAAGATGTTCAGTAAATAAGACTTCCAATTGAGAGAATATGTTTTTCTCATTTGACTCAAAGAAAGATCACATTTGGTGATTGTAATGAGCCATGGTAGGATGGGCTAACTAGTGGATACAGCAATGTTATCCAAGAACAGACCCAATTTATCCAACTGCACCTGGATACAAAGGCCAAATGGAGCAACAGCAGATCATCTGTTTTGAAAAAGCATGACCCACCAAGGAAGGAAAACACAACCCCAGGTGGTATGCTTTAAGAAGGAAAGAACTTTTGAAGCATACAGTAAAGACAGTTGCAAACAGCAGAGGTGCAGAGGATGTTCATGAGACTATGTATAAGCTCTGAGCTGGAGAAGCGCAGAAAGCCATGGTGCAAAGCCAAAGTCCCTGATGATGAATGGGGTCCAGCATCTTCAAAGCCAAGGTCCTGGCAGAGCCATAGACAAGTGATCCATAACCTAGTTTCAACCAAATAAGAGCACAATATAGCTTTAGCACAGAACATTGATCCACTCCCCAAGTGGTGGAAGAGAGAACATTGAGAATGTTCAGTGCCTTTGGAGATTTGACCTGTAGCTGCTTGATGTGTGGAATAAAGGTCATCTTAAGGTTAAAGATAAGCCCCAAGAACTTTGTCTCAGGGACCACAAGCAGCACAACTTCACCAATATGGAGACCAGGATCAGGATGAATATCCCATTGGCAGCAGAAGTACATGCAAATGGTTTGAGATAGAGAGAAGTTAAAACCATTTACTGTGGTCCACTTCAGTAATTGATTGAAAGCAATCTGTAGCTGTCGCTCAATATACCTCATGTTCGATGACTGACATAAAATGTGAAAGTCGTAAAAATAGAGCCAATTTCAACAATAAGAGGGATTCATTTAGTGATGGCATTAATTTTTATACTGAAAAATGTGACACTGAAAACACAGTCCTGATGGAATCCAAGTTCCTGTACAAAAGAACAGGAAAGTGTCGAACCCACCTGTCCATTAAAAATTAATAAAAAATAGGTAAATGGCCACATAACCCATATAAATAGAGGTCTTTCAAAATTTCACATCTCCATGTTGTATCATAACCCTTCTCAATGTCAAAGAATATTGATGCAAGATGTTGTTGTTTGAGAAAGGCTTCTCTGATTGACATTTCTAAGAATAAAGTGGTGCATGGTGGAGCTCTGTTGTCAGAACCCAAACTGGGTGGGTGTGAGAAGGTTGTCTGATTTGAGGAACCAAACAAGACTAGCATTAACCATTCTCTCTTAGGTCTTACAGAGACAGCTCATCAAAGCAGTTGGACAGTGGTTTGAAGGAATCTTGGGATTCTTCCCAGGCTTAGAGAAAGGTAGGGCAATAGTTTGGCAACAGGCATCAGAAAAAACACTCTCCTGCCAGATATAGTTAAAAACAATCAAAAGAATAGCAAGAGAAGCAGGAGAAAGATGGCACAGCATTTCATAGTGTACATCATTAAGCCTGACCAATGTACTGCTAGTTTGAATTTCACCAGTGTAAAGGGACAGTTATAGTCATAGAGAAAATTAGCCTGAAAGAAAAAAGGTGATCACTCTGCCAGAGTCTTGATAGCTAAGAAAGTGGAGGAAGAAGCAGAAGTGATAGATACCTGGCAAAAACTTTCACATAGAGTATCAGTGATGCTCCAGGTATCAGCTAATTTCTAGCCATCAGAGAGCAAGATCAAGAGGAGGACAGAATTATATTGCCCACTGACCTTTTGAATCTTGTCCCATATGACTTTGGAACTGGTGGTAGAAGATATGCTGGCTGTGAACTTAATCCAAGAGTCCTTCTGCTTTGAGGTCTTACCCACCGAGCACATGCATGGGTCTGCTGGAAAGCGATGCAGTGCAAGAGTGTGGAATACCAACAAAAAGTATCCCAGGCCCATTTTGGAGCCTTCCATGATTCCCCCATGGACGAAGATATCATGGAAAACGTGTTGAAGGTTTAGGAAATGTTGAGCAGCTGCTTGTATAATACAGTCAGTTACTGCTGTTACACAGTCATCTACTGATGCCTTAAAGATGATGGCAGAATCAAGTTCTGTAAAAGTAGTGAAAGAGGGCCAGTTTGCTTGATCCAACTTCCACCGGGGCACGCGTGTCAGGTGGCATCAACCACGACCTGTCCCTATCATAATTACAGGAAAATGATCACTGTTTTATGGGTTATTGCCAACCCTCCCTGAAAAGTGGGAGAATAGAAAAGGGGAACAAACTGAGAGATCAATAACAGTAAAGAGCAGACTAAGTGTATGAAAATAAGCATAAGAACCACTACTAAAAAGAGAAAGGTTGCAATCAGAGAGCATATATTCTACAGAGCAACCCCTCCCATTACTATCAGCACTTCCCAAGATGGGATGATGTTCATTAAAGTCCCCCATGATTAAAAATGGAGACGGCAACTGTTCAACGAGAGCATCAAGGTCTGATTGGTCATAGGTCTCTCCATCACATAGCCTGTCATTTATGTACAAAAAACTGCCAAAAGGTGACTGTATCAGTTGGTTTCAAAAGTTTCCTGTAAAGAAAGACATACAGAATGGTAGGAAGCAATCAGCGCTTTGATGTCATCCAGATCAGAACGTAAACCTTGACAGATCCATTGTATCAAGGTGGCCATTTTTATTTCTGTGGGCAAATTGGGTAGAGAGCACTTCTGTTTATGACCACATCTTTTTTCTTCACTGTCTTTATTTGAGAGAGGCTTGTCAACCTCCATGGATGCTCCCCTGGGTCAATGGGGCAGATCTTTGCTCTTGGAAGAGGATTCCAGTGACCGAGGACATGAATGAATGATTATTTTGAATTTTGGGGTGGGAGAAGAAGAGTACCCAAGGAAATGCCTGTATCCATAACCAACAGAAGTGAATCTTGGGGTTTGGTGGAATGTAAGTTAGGAACAGAGGTGGGTGTTCAAGTTGATTCATCAACATTTTTAACCATGAAGGTCAAAAGACTTATGTGGTTTGGTTGGTTGATTTAGTGTTTTATGGCACAAAGCAGCTAGGCTATCTGGTAAAAAGGTAAAAATAAAGTAAATATTGTAAAATTCATAAAAGGAAATGAAGGTAAAACAAAACACAGTTTAAAAATAACATAAATGGCATTAAACCAATGTTGACATCCAGTCTGCAATGTTAAGAGAGAAACCACAGTAATAGAAATTGTAAAGGACTTTCTGTAGCATAATGGTAATGATCATAACCCACCATGAGACTAACAGGTAAGTACAAGAACCATCGTCAGTCACTAGAAGTTGAACTGGAGTCCTGGTTCCGAGTTGTGTGTCATTATAGCCAGTATCAAAAAGTAATAAAATTGTTAAAAGACACACAGAAAAATTGTAATAACTAGCCAGAACAACTAACGGGTAGTTCAAACACCAGCATTAGTCACCTAAAGTTGGCCTTTCCAGTCCTGGTGTCAAATTATTTAATATCATGGCCATTTTCCAATTTCAAATTGAACTAGAGAGATAGAGACCCTTAAAAGGGAACCACAATTAAAAAGGTGTAATAAATAAATATCAAACACTGAAATGACATTAAAAAGATTAATCACCATTAAAAAACTAAAAACTTTATCAAGGTGGACAGTGTCACTGTCGCCAATAACACTGTCTAATGTTATGGACAAACCTTGGAACAGAACATGTTTAAAATAGTGCCATCGTTGAGAGTCGTAACAATGGCAAGAAAGTAAAATATGGCTTACAGTGATTTGAGTGTTACACAAAATACACACTGGTCAATCAGTTCCAGATAAAAGAAAACGATGAGTTAAAAAACTGTGACCAATTCGTAGTATAGTTAGAACAACAACTTCTTTCCGATCCTTGCGGAAGCTTGACGGCCAAAGTCCAATATAGGGTTTTATTTGAAAAGGCTTGTTCTCGCGTTGCTCACTCCAACTTGACTGCCAGCTGGCACGGAGCTAAGCCTTGAATACAGGACCATAGTCCATGTATGGAATAGGCACAGTGGTGATAGTGCCAGAGCAGATAGATTTAGCTGCCGTGTCTGCAACCTCGTTCCCCGTTAAAAGTATCTCAGGCCCGTTTTTGAGCCTTCTGTGCCATGAGGCAGGCAGGATTCCACCACGGACGAGGATATTGTGGAAATGTGTCAAGGTTTTAGGAATACACTGAGCAGCTTGTATAATACAGTCAGTTACTGCTGCCACACAGTCGTCTATTGATGACTGACTGACGATGGCAGGATCAAGTTCTGCGAGAGCAGTGAAAGTGGACCAGTCTGCCTGATCCAGATTCCATCAGGGCACGTGGTTAGGGTGGCATCGACCACGGCCAGTCTCTCTTGAAAGTATAGGAAAATGATCACTGCCTAGTGGATTATTGTCAACCCTCCATGAAAAATGGGAGAATAATGAAGGGAAGCAAACCGAGAGATCAATAGCAGTAAAGGACTGACTAGGTGCATGAAAATAAGTGGATGAACCAATATTGAAACGAGTAAGGTTGTGATCAGAGAGCATACACTCTACTGAGCGACCCCTCCTATCAATAACAGCACTTCCACAGAGGGGATGATGTCCATTAAAGTCCCCCCAAGATTAGAAATGGAAACAGCAACTGTTCAATGAGAGCATCAAGGTCTGATTGATCATATGTCTCTCCAGGGGACAGGTAGAAAGAACAAACAGTGATGGTATGGGCCCAAGGAAACGCAGATGGCTATGGCCTCCAAGGGTGTGTTGAGTGACAAAGAAGGGTGCGCACATGCTGATCAACCAACAGTGTCACCCCTCCATGTACTCGTCCATCACACAGCCTGTCATTTCTATACAGAGAAAACTGCCGAAAGGTGACTGTATTAGCAGGTTTCAGAAATGTTTCTTGTAAGGAAAGACATTCAGGATGGTAGGAAGCAATCAGTGTTTTGATACCATCCAGATTAGAACGTAAACCTCGACAGTTCCATTATATCAAGGTGGCCATTTTTAATGATGGGTAGGCGAAGTGGCTGGAGAACCCTTCTGTTTACCACCACGTCTTTTTTCCTTACTGTCCTTATTCGAAGAAGGTCTATCGCCCTCCATGGATCCTGCCCTGGGTCAATTGGGCAGGTCTTTATTGTTGGAAGAGGATTCCAGTGACTGAGGACATAAACGAATGATTGTTTTGCATCTTCGGATGGGAGAAAAAGATATATTTGAAGAAATGCCTGTATTTGAAATCAAAGGATGTGGATCTTGGGGTTTGTTAAAATGTATGGGAGGAACAGAGATGGGTGTAGCACTTGATTCATCAACCTTTTTAACCATGGAGATCAAAAGGCTTTTCAATAGTTTTGAAAACCATTTTATTGAAGGCACAGAGAGATCTGTCTGCACTGCCACTGTAGTTGTGAAATGAAGTGCAGCAGCATATGTCCAAGATGAAGTGGCAGACAGGAATTTCAGAGCCTCAAGATAACTAATGTTGAGTTGTTTTCAAATGCTGCACCTCTTTTTACTCCAACCATTTAGGGCAAGAACAAAAGTAGAAAAGGTGAGAACCATTGCAGTTGACACAATGTGGGTCCATGTCACACTCATAAACATTGTGGTCCTTGTCACCACAACAAGCACACGTCAAGAAACCAAGACATGATGTCTTTGAGTGACCTAACCACTGACACTGGAAACATCTGAGAGGGTTTGGAATGTATGGCCATACCTTGCAATTAAAACAACCTTCCTTGATGGTGGCAGGTGGATGCAGTGATGTAAATGTCAGAATGAGGACATTGGTTGGCATTGTAATTCCATCTTTGCGAGTAGAGATACACATAACTGCAGAAACTCCTTGGGTTGAGAAACCATCAAGAATCTCTGACTCAGGGATATTCTTCAAATCCCTCTCAACAATAACTCCTCATGATGAATTCAAAGCAGCACAAGGCATAACTTCAATATGTATATCCCCAATTGCCTTTTAATGCAAGAAGAGTTCACTGTGTTGAGATGTGGATGTTTCCACCAATGTCATCAAAGCAAAGCTTCTTCACTGATTTTGGAGAGCCAGCAAGCCCTTCTTGTCCTTTCTGAATAAAAAAGGGAGACATCTGCCCTAAACATTTGTCTGAAAGAGAATGTAGTATAAGAAAATGAGGTACTGGTGTTACAGATGTTGAAGATTGCTGTTCAGACACTTCAAGATGTGGTCGTTTTACCTATGGACTGTATTTTTACCATTTTATTTAAGTTTTTATTGGAAGGATCCATAATAAAAAAATAATTTTTGTGCCCACTGTCCCCACCCACCATGGAGCCCTACAAGGGGATGCACTGCAATACCAAACAAGGGCACTGCAGCAATGCCAGGGTTTTGTGAGCACAATATCCAAACACCAACATCAGATACAATGTCCACAACACTTGTAGAGTACATCTAACACTGGTACTTCATTGACCCTAGCCCCAGTGAACCAGCAGACTGACCCTAGGGGGGCCATCCTAAGGCTGCCACACAGGAATTCAAGGCCAAAGTGGTGTGTTAAGGTTGGACCCCTCAGCCACCAGGATCATCTCTTCCCCTTCATGTGTCACCTGACAGAGGAGATACATGGGTGGATGTTTAAATCCTAGAAGGTGTAAATTGAAAGAACAGAACCTTCCCTGGGAAATCCCCTCACTATGTACAGGAATCCACACCAAGGGGCACAGAAAAGGTAATAACTAGTTTGGATGAATTTGTAACTGATCTTGTCGCATAATAAGAAAGCCAAAATTTGCAAGTTAGGAGAAATTGTTGACTTATTCCACATTATTAGAATATTTTCTTTGGTGTGTTATTTTATTTAATAAAAATAATTTAATGCATTATTAACACTAGTGTAAAAAGTAAGATTAACTGTCATCAACAATCGACAGCAAGATAAAACAAGGAATTTTGGGTAAGTATTTTATTTCATATTTATTCTTGATTATCATAAAAGCAACTAAAATATGAAACTAGGGATCTTTTTAGGTGAGTTTAGATTACATTAGGCAAAATAAATATAAAACTTTTCTCGAAGCAAGCACGTGGGTAATATAAAACATGTAGCAATGTGAGCTACATGTTTCAGAGTGTCTTAGAATTTATAATGGTATGGATAGTAGGTAGACATGATTCAATGAGCAATCAAAATGGAAATAAAACAAAATTTAATTATAAATTGATGCATATTGTTCTGAGCTTAATGCTGCTTAGGATAAACGAAAATAGTTTTGTTACAGTTTAAGTCATTCTAGAAAGAAAATAAAGGTAATTGATTTCAAATTTTTAATTTTGATGCTTGGCCAAATTTACTGATCCCAGTAAATAATAGCTAAATATGAAGTTTTACTGAAAAAAATAGTTTGATATGTATTGAAGATGTTTTATAGATTACACAAAGGAAATCTGTGATTTTTGAGATGAAGAAAAGTATTTCTCATTTTAACATGAACAATTACTTTTCACACAACAATTCAAAACAAATACTTAATATATTCATGGCAAATCTTCAATTCAGTTTATCAAAAACAGTTCACAAGAAATAAAATTTTTTGTATGTGAATGACTTGTTATGTTAACTGAAAAACTGCAAAATTGTGAAGATATGCACACATAATGTTGAAACTGAGAAATATTAAATTTGTAAATCATGGTTCCAGGCTACTGTTCAGTGAAAATTTGCAGTGATAGAGGAAGTATTAAGTCAAGAAAAGCTTTTGTGAGAAGAGGTACGATATTTTATTGGAAATATTTGTAATAAACGAAAATGATATATAAAAAATTCAGCCTTGCAATAGATCTTTAATATTTGTTTCTTGTACTCACTCTGACTTTAGTCTTGTCTCCATTTACATTAGAAATATGGAATAAAACACCATCAAAATCGGCAACTGTCACATCTACAGATTCAGGTTTGTTTCTAAATGCAAGAAATACAAATTAATGAAGTATTAATAAGAAAAGAATAAAAGTAATAGATTAGATACTCTACTTATATTCACTAAATACTATTTTTATATTATTTTTACATCATCACTTAACTGCTTCTGAATCAACAATGAACTAGATATTTCATAAGATAAATCCTATCCAGTAAAATCATAAAATTGAATTGCCTGAATTCACTTATTAACCTCCTACGTAGGCCTCATACATATTTTTGTATGAGGTGGCACAATTTCACAGCTATAATGATAACCAAACACTACTTCTAAAGGACAAAACTCATCTCTTAAACTTTACTATTACTGTATCTGAAGCAAACATGCTATTCTAAAAATAAAAATACTTTCATACCAAAAGAACAAAATAAACTTTGATCATACACATGTGGAGAATGTTCGTACTTGTAAAGTTTTATTCCACTTCTATTATTTATTACTTTAATGGCTAAAATCATACACTTACTTTAGGAGTTAACAGGTATCTCAATTCTTCTGTTCCACAACACAAAGGACTACATTACTTTAATAGTATAGAAAAACAATGATCAGTAATGCATTTATGAAGTAAATATTTTCTTAAAATATAACTGATTATCATCTGAAACAAAATTTATAGGAAAAAATATTAAAAGCAGTGTTTAACGTTTCACAAAAGATCACAAGTCAAAGACCATGTCATTGTGTTTGTTGACTTGCATTCAAAATTTAATGAACTAATATTTTATGAATTTATCCCAAAAATTTTGAAATCAAATTGTAGATTATAATTCAAACTTTAATATTATGTACATTTTCTTACTGTAAAAGTAAATATTAAAATAACACCTAAATATAAACTTTAGTGAGTCATGCAGTATGTTAAATGCAACACTGTTTATAATTAGATATTTGTGATGTTAAAATACTTTGTATATAGTTTTGCACAAATTAAAAACTCAAATTACTCATATTATCAAACTAGAATATAAAATAAGAACCTCATCTCTTGTCATTTTGCTAAGGTATGACTTATATACTGAATCAAACACAGTGGTCCCATTCACCTCTTTCCAGTTTTAGATATGATCCCTTATATACACTTGCTTTCATATATGACATGTGAATAACCAATCAACAGTTTAGAATGTCCCCAGAATGGTTTTTTCAGCCATTGTAATCTGTGAAAAGGTTACCACATTCTTTCAAACAAAAATTTCAAGTGGATAGGTTGTGTCTTTAGTCTGCTCGAGGTTTCTTTTCTTTTTTTAAATCTAAATACATGTTAGTTTCTAAGATTAATAAATTATAGTGGAATTTTGTGGTATCAGTGTAGTTATTTATGATTTTTAGGTTATTCAACTGTATATATAAGGCCTAAAAACATTGTTTGATATCCTCCACATGCAAAATTTTAAAAGGCTTAGCAACTTATGTCAAGTAACAACTAAGTATAAAGATTGTAGGAAGAAGAGATAATTGTTTCCTTTACTTCTTGATTTATTTTTCTATACTGTAAGAAAAATAAATTTTACAATCCATTTCTAAATAGTAATAATCTATATATGTAGTCACTTAGACTAAACATCTGTATTCTTGTGTTATAATATGTATTCATTCTAATATGAAAAAAAATAACCATAATTTATTTCCTAATTTTTTTGATGGTTACAAGTTTGGTTAAATGACAGTCCACACATAGAGTATAGAAAATAACAAAATATAAAGTCTTACTAAAAACAAACATTTGTAGTGTATTTAAAAGATTTTAGAAATTACTAAATGTTTAAAATCTTTGGGACAAAGAATGTTTCACATTATAACATGAGATCACTTTGCACTTAGACTGGTAACAAAACACTATTTTCACAAACAAATCTTTAGTAAAAATATTTCATTAAAAATTTTGATTTCTTATATATAAAATACTTGTAATCTTTAATAAAAGTTTACCAAATTTTGTGAAGATACATATGCTGTATCAAGAGTTACAGTGCAAATACTTAATATGTGCAAATGTGTAGATGAACCTGTGTATATTGTACCAAGCCAGTAGGGAAAGGGTTAATATAATAATTTATATAAACCTTTGTTTACAAATGTTGCCAAAATTGCAGACTGTTGTTCAAAGGAATGAAACAGGATGTCAAATGTAGAATTCCACCTGGTTGAGATGTCTTGAATCAGCTTGTGTTGAAAAAACTTAAAATTATATCTCTTCAAGTATTTACTCATTTTAATAGCATTCCTGCTCTTTAAGATATAAACTATTTTGAAAATATGGACTCAAAATCAGTCTAGTCCAAACCATATACACAAGACAAATTAACAAAATCTTGCATGTCTTAATAAATTTTTCAAAGTTTGTGGTACCTTTTATTCCAAACTACATATAAATATTTGTATAGCTTTGGAATCTTCACCCTTTTCTCCTTTACTTTATATAACATAGTTATACATGTGTACATGAGTGTATATATACACTTGTTTTTAATCTGTTTAGGTACTATCAACTCTCACTTCCATATCAATTATGATAACACTACAATTTGTTATCCCAAATTAACCACTGGAGATGCCATACTATAACTTTTAATATACAAAATAATATATTTTGTACATTTTCACAAATTGTTTCAAGTTTTCAGTATACATATCTTTTGAACATAAAAAAATTAGTTTGTTTAATTCAATACTAGAATTCAATTACTAGAAATTTGTAAATATGGAGTTATAGTTTTGACTGTTCCAAGTGAAAGTGATTTTCATATTAAAAATTTTTCACTTGAAAAATTGTTAAATAAAATATGAAGTTTTACTAAAATAAACAGTAAAAATTTATGTTTTTATACCATAACTGTATGTGCTTCTCAATCTGACCAGCTTCATGATCAGAATAAGAAATATGAAAAAGTTAAATACCTTTTTCCTTTCACAAATGACTTCAAATAACAAAACATTTTATCTTAAATAGCTTATAATTTATAACAGTACACCTTTCTACTTAATTTTATTGCCTTTTGACATGTCTAACTAATACTTCAATCACACAAGTTTTAAATCACTTAATGAATACACAACTTTAAATTACCATATTGAATTTTGTAATACAAGAGCTGTTCATGAACATACCTCCCAGAAAATTGTTATCCAATACCTTATGTTTCTAATTTTTACATTAGTTACTTTTATATCAAATATATAATATACAAGTAAAATGAGAAAGTTGGTACTTACTCAGGCTTTTGTTTTTTGCTGATGAACATTAAAGCCTTTTATTTAAAAAAAAACATTAATGGTACTAGTATGTAAAATAATATTAATTAAATAATGCATCTAAGAATACAGAATAATAATATGTACAAAACAAACCATGTCCTATAACTATCATAATTTACCTGGGTTTCCTACTGTGCAATAAGAACTTTTAAACTTCTTGCTAAGTGAAGTTGGTCAAACTGATCAACTTCACATTGCAATGTTACAAAAAATAATAAATAAAATATGTATTTTACTGAAAACAATGAAAGGCTTAAGGGCTATACAAATGAAAGTTGGCAATTTCCAGGGAAGGAAAAGTATTTTTAATCTTAACATGAAAGTCACTTTATACTTGAAACACTCAAAGCTCTGACTCCATATATTCATAAACAAATTTTTAGTAAGAATGTTGATGTTAAAAATTAATTTTTTTGTATAAAAGACCTGTAATATTTACTGAAAGCTTGCAAAATTTTGTAGATACATAAAATATATTAAAAGTTACAGTACAGCAACTCTAATGGTCAAATTTCAAACTGGAGACAAAATAGACAATACTCTGTACAGAAAAAAACAGCATAATACTTCATTTGACAAATTAGTACTTTGAAATTTTATATGTCATAAATAATATAGCATAAAATATCAGAGAAAACTATTGGCAACTGTGGAAAGAGTATATGACAAGCAAACATGGCAACTGGATCTGACTTTCTAGCTGATGTCTCCATGCACAAATAAAATTGAAGGTTATCAAAATTAACTTTGTCTTTTTAATACTTCTCAGAGGAGTGGTTAGCAAATTAGAAAAGGTAGGTAGGTATTTCATGTTTATAGGCACAAAGCTATTAGGCTATTTGTGTCAAACAAGATGTAGTCTACTATAATGGTGTATGAAAATGAAGGTAAAAATATATATAATATGTAAAAGTAAGACCTGCAAGGAAGACTAAAGCATTAAGTTCAAACTTGCTGTCAGTCACCTGAAGTTGGCCTTTTCAGTCCTGGGTTCAGGTCAAAATAAAACTAAAATGTGTAAAAGAAATCATGCTAAAACAGTGTATAGTCCAATAAAAACCTTAGATCAAGTTAAAAAGACCAATGGCTCTTAATCTAAAAACATGAGTGAGGCAGCCAGTATCACCTATAACATTGGCTAATTTCAAGAGCAAACCTACCTTAAAAATGGTGTCATCATTCTTGGTTATAACAAAAGTTCCTCCCTTCGATCTTTACAGAAACAAGATGGCCAAAAGTTAAAGGCGGCTTGATTTAAAAAAGCTTATTATTTCGTTGCTCACTCCAGGTCAATTGCCAATTGGTGTATAGTCAGGTTTTGATAATTAAGCCATAGACCATGCATGTATGAAACAAGGACAGTGGTGATACAGCCAGAGCTGATAGACTTTGCCACTCTGTCAGCTAGCTCAATCCCACAAATACCAGCGTAACCTGGTATCCAAAAAACTGGACAGAGACAGATGGGCCAGTTTGTTTTGGATATTGATAAAAGAATAGGATGGTAACTAACATGGAATGATGTCAGGGCCAATAGACAGCTGAGTGAATCAGTATATATCGTACAATTCGTATATTGCATAGTTTTAATATGATTCAGTGCAAGAGAAATGGCATACAATTTGGCAGTGAACACAGAAACAGCAGAGGGGATTCTGCGTGCTGCAACCGAACTGTAACAAACCATGGCAGAACCTACAGTCACCTGATTTTGAACCATCTATATATATGGGAATAGATGGAACTTTTGAAAGAGGTTCAGCAAATAAAGAGCAATATTTCCAATCAGGAGTACTGGCCTTCCTCAGATGACTCAAGAAAGGTTGGGGATAGTAATTAGCCATGGTAAAAGAGGCCAAACTGTCGATACTGCTATGCTATTCAAAGATATATCCAATTTTCCTGATTGTGCCCGAATAAAAAGGCTAAAGGGAACAATGACAGATTTTCTATTACAGAAAAGTGTGGCCCACTGAGGATGGAAAACAACCCCAAGTAGGATGCTGTGGTAAAAAGTAAAGTTTGGAAGCATACATAAGAAACAGTTGTAAACGGCAAATATACAGAGGGGGTTCATGGGACTCCACATACAAACTTTGGACTGGAGAAGTATGAAAGGCTCCAGTGCAAAGCCGAAGCTCCTGATGGTGGATGGGATCCAGCATTTTCAGTGCTAAGGTTCTAGCTGAACCATAAACCCATAGTCAAGTTTGGAACAGACAAGGGCACGATAAATTTGAAACATGGAGTACCGATCTGCTCCCCAAGAGGTGGCAGAAAGGACATGGAGGATGTTCAGTGCTCTTATACATTTGACACGAAGTTGCTTCATATGGGAAATAAAGTTTAATTTACAGTCAAATATAAGACCTAAGAACTTTGCATCAGGGATGACAGGAAGCACATCATCATCAATACAAAGGTATGGATCTGGATGAAGACCCCACTGGCAGCAGAAATGGACACAAACAGTTTCAGAGAAAGTTGTAAACCATTTGCTGTGGTCCACTTAAGAGTATGACTGATTGAAGTTTGTAGCTGCTGCTCAGTAAACCTTATGTTTGATGACTGACATGAGATACGAAAGTCATCAATGAAAAGACCATTTGCAACTGTAGGGGGTAGCTGTTCACTGATGGCATTAATCTTTATAATGAAAAGTGTGACACTCAGAATACAGCCCTGAGGGACTCCAAGTTCCTATGAGAAAAAATGGGAAAGTGTTGAGCCCACACGAACCTGGAATCGACATTTCATTAAAAAATTGCAAATTGCCATGCAATCTGTATGAGCAAAGGTCTCGCAAGATGCCACATCTCCACATTGTATCATAAGCTTTCGCTAGATCAAAAAAACAGAAACAAGATGTTGTCACTTCAAAAAGACTTCTCTAACTGATGTTTCAAGGTGAATTAAGGGGTCTATCATGGAGCGTTGTCTTAGGAATCCACACTGTGTGAGAGAAGGTTATTTGATTCAAGAAATCAAACAAGACAAGCAATGGGATAGTAATTTGAAGGAATCTTTTGATCCTTCCCAGGTTTATGAATAGGAGTATAATAGCTTGGCACCAAGTATCAGGAAAGACATTCTGCCATGTCCAGTTAAAGATAGCCAGGAGAATAGTAAGAGAGGCCAGAGAAAGGTGGCGTAGCATCTCATAATGTATTGGGTTGAGGAATAATTCGTGAACGTTTTTTCGAAGTTAAAAAAATATATTCATAAATGAAACTCTTTCACAAATTATTTCATGTCATTTGGTAGATAATTATTTGCTCTAATAGATGGTGTGTTTGATTTTCATATGTCTTTAATTTTTGCTTTCATTTTCAGTTCATTAAATGGAATGTCAAGTGGACAAAATCGAGCATTTTCGACACCATCTGCTTTTCGTATTTAATTTCTTGCAATTTCGTTTAAAACAATGCATACTATATACCTAGGTATTACATGAAATAAAGGATCATAATAAATGTTTTGGGTGTAATGTGTTCATGCATTGAAGTATTGTATAGTCTTGCATGTAATGCTTGAACGAAATTATTTAAAAACGCTCACAAATTATTCCTCAACCTAATATATCATCAGGTCCAACAGATGTATTGCCAAACCAATGAAATGCAAGTTTGAGTTTCACCAGTGTAAGAGGGCTGTTGTAGTTATAAGGATGATCAGTCAAAAAGGAAGGAGGCAGATGTTCAACTCATGTTCTAATAGCTATGAAAGAAGAGGATGAGTTTGAAGAGCTAGATACATGATAGAAACATTCATCAAAAGTATTGGCAATGCTCTGAGCATCAACAACTTCATGGCCATTGAATATTAAGATAGAGAGGGGGACAGAAGTATACCATCCACTCACCTTCCGGACCTTGTCCCATATAACTTTTGAACTGTTAGTTGAAGAAATGTTGGAGGTAAATTTAATCCAAGATTCCTTCTCGCTTTGACGTCTAGCTCGCAAAGCCTGTGCATGGGCTTGCTGAAATGCAATGCGGTTTGTAAGCATGGAATATCTATGAAATTTATTCAAAGCACGTTTCTGATTTTTACTTGTTATAGAACAGGCAGAATTTCACCAAGGGCAGGGATGCCATGGGAAAGATGTCAAAGGGAGGCACTAAGCAGCTGCTTGGACAATGCAGTTAGTTACTGCTGCTATACAATCATCTATCAATGATTTACATAAGATGGCAGGATCAAGTTCCAAGATGGCCAGTTGGCCTGGTCGAACTTCCACTGAAGCACACTAATCACAGCCAATCTCTCTTAATATGATAGCAAAATGATCACTACCCCATGGATTGATGTCAACCTCCCAAGAAAAGAAATTGGAAAGTGAAGGGGAGCAGATAGAAAGATCTATAGCAGTAAATAACTGACTAGATGCATGAAAATAAGTGTAACAGCCAGTATTTAAGAGAGACAGAACATGATTTAGGAGCATACGCTCTATAGCCTGACCCCCTCACATCAATACCAGAACCACTCCAGAGGAGATTATGCCCATTAAGATCTTCCAAAATTAAAAAGGTGGTTGGCAGTTACTCAATGAAGGCATCAAGGTCTGAGGGATGATAATTTTTTTCCAGGGGTAAGGTACAGAGAGCAAACAGTGATGGTACGACCCAAGGAGATACAGATGGCTACAACCTCCAAGGGCATATTCAATGACAAGGACCAGGTGGGCACATGTTGATCAACCAGCAGTGCTACTCCCCCATGTCCTTGTCCTACACATGACCTGTCATTTTGGTATGAGTATTGTTGAATATTAACTGTATTAGTAGGTTTTAAAAATGTTTCCTGTAAAGAAAGACATTTGGAATGATAAAAGTCAATCAAATCCTTGATGTCATTTATATTTGATTGAAAACCTCGACAGTTCCATTGGATTAGCATGGCCATTTTACTTTATTTTGGAGGAGAATTTGGCATGGAGACCTTCTGCTTGTGACTGCACTTTTTTTCTTTACTGGATGTGGGTTGGTCACTCTCTGATGATCCTGCTCTGGATCCAGTAGGCAGGTCGGAGTTTGTAGACACATGTTCCAGTGACTGAGGACGTGAACGAATGGGTTAATTTTTGGGGTGTTAAGAGAGGAAGACTTCATGGAAACACGTGGGCTTGAAGTTTGGCAATGACTGAAAGATGCGGTAGGGACAGAGATAGAAGTAGACCACCCGTCTACAGGAATTCAAGGACAAAGTGGTGTGTTGGAGTTGGACCCCTCAACCACCAGGATCCTCTCCTCCCCTTCACAGGTCACCATGCACGGCAAACACATAGGTAGATGTTTAGATCTCAGAGGAGGTAAACTGAAAGTACAGAACCTTCTCTGGGAGGTCCCCTTACCACATACAGGAATCTACATTGAGGGGCAAATTATAGAAGACCTAAAAAAACAAATGATACAATTCTCATTATATGAGAAATTAAGAATTTTTTAAAAAATATTTCATTATAAAATTAAAAGTTCTATGTTATTAAAATTTGATTTATTAACTATCTTTTGTTGCCAAGTTTATTCATATACAAAGATAATAAAAGTTTAACTAAATTTTGAATGTAATTCTATAAAAATCCATAATATCCACATTTTGACTTGCTCATAGTGAGTTATTGAAGAGTAAATATTTTTGTTTTTTTGGGTGATCACCTTAAGTTTCCAAGTATTTTATCTTTCTCTTTACAAACAGGTCAATGGGTATAAATGATGATTATGGACTTGCCAATAATGCATGCCAATACAATTAGCATCATAAGAGTTTATAATTCAAAGTTTCATTTGTTTTAATTTTGTAATTTTAAATATAATTTTCAAAAAGCTAAATATGCTTTTAATGTGTGTCATATGGCATGACTTCTTGTTTTATTGCTTAGTTTGTATTTGATTGTGCGTACATCATCGGTAATGGTTAAATTAGAAACTCAAACTGCAGATAACTACATTCATTTACAATTATAAAACAAGAACCTTTTACCTTTTCAATGTTGATTGATTGATTGTTTGGTATTTATTGGTGTAAAAGGTAAACACAATGTTCTGAAATAAATGTATTTTGCAAACCTACAAAAGGTAGTTCCACTCACTACACCATTATTTTGAAATCTCTTTTCCACTTACACATACTTCTCTTAAGTACATGTTTATAATCGACACAAAGAGCACATTTCAAACTATACAAATCTGAGAGTCATTTGTAATTGGCTTGAATGGAAAACTCATAACTTGACTGGAAATGTTTAATTCTGTTGAGTAAGTTATTGATCTGAACAGAAATGTGATATGCTTAACCCACATGCAACTTAGAATGCCTCATAAATTGCGGTGGTTTTGTGTATATCAGCATATTAATTTAATACTTTTTTGGTTTTCTAAAATGCACTTTTGAAATCTACAAACATTAATTTGCCTTCCTCCTCCATTTGGAAGAATAAATGAGACATTACAGTTTACCAAGTATAATGCACAAGTGTAAATCAATTTTGTAACATCTTTAATATTACTAAACATCATTTCTTTCTATATACATTCTTTGTCTATTATTTTATCTTTTAAGAAAAATAACTGAAAATTAAGCATTTACAAAGTAATAGTAATATATGTGTTCATAATTGCTTTGTACACCTATATCACTAAATTCTGACCATCTCTGGAGGATAATTAGCAACTATCTACCAACCAAATTTACTGGATCAGTTCAGACTTTGTACACGCTAAATTATAAATATTTTCTTTCACTTTTTATACTTTAAACAATTTTCATTGCAACAATATACAATAAAAAAGCAGATAAATCCTCTTCTACTGTGTTCTTATAGCCAGAACCATGATAAACTCTTTGATCTTATTTGCTGCTGATGGTGTAATGTAAGCAGTCTAATGGCAGGAGCAGTGATTCATTGCTTTGCAATGTTATAATTTTCCTCTACTGAAATATATTTCAAATAGATGGTTATCCACACTTACCTAAATAGCTAAGTGTAAACTGCATTCAGTGCTGTGCTCTGTATGCAGAAAAAAAAGGTTTATGTAGCACAAGCCTTTTATATTTCCTCAATTGAAATTGACTGATTTCAATGCATCTCATGCAAATCATCATGTGAAAACCCTCCACCAATAAGAGTGCAGTATACTCTCTTGATACATGCAACTCCTTCTACTCAATTCTACCAAACCATCACTGATTTTTGGCAAAAATGGAAGCACTAATTTCCAATGGGGAGGAATGGTGGTAAGTATGAGAAAAGCTATTTACCTTTCAGAAATAAATTTTCAGTGCAGAAAAATTATAATGTCTGATACTGTACATTACCTCCTCTCACATAAATAGCTAAAATCCCACACTGAATAGATGGAGGGACCTTCTGAATGTAAAGAAAAGTATCCTTCAAAAACACCTTAAGATGGGAGATTCAGATTCTAAGACCTGCTGTGGGAGACCACACCCATTTTAAATCAGGTATACTCTTTGCCTACCATTTAAATATATTGCATTAATGGGCAGAAAAACAGAGGAAAACATATAAATGGGAGATACCTGTGGTTAAATAGTGATCTGAAACATGCAATATTTGTGCAACTCAATCCCAGAAAGTATAAAAGTTGGTAAAATAAAAAGGATTTGGCTTACATGTAAAGTGGTTAGTAAAAAAATGTATTGTGTAGATGTGAAAAGTACAAGTAGAAACTCTCAGGGGAATTACATTGGAACTTTGTGTTTAATAATACATGGGATAGAACATTTTATTTTGCAACTTTTAAAGCTTTATGGTAGTTACAAGATTGGTCAAGTTGACTGACCCAATAAATAGCTTTGATAGAGAAATTATAGTTTTTCAGAAAATAAATATTTAATATTTATTTAGAAGGTTTTAAAGATTATGCGTACGAAATTAACTTTTCAGATGAAGTACTTTTAATTTTAACATGAAAATAATTTTACACTCAGAATACTCAACACTTCATACATTCATGGATAAATGTTTAATAAAAACTTGATTTTTTGCCTACAAAAGACTTATTTACTAAATGCTCAAACACTTTCATAAGGTGACAGGAAACATGTTAATTATACTATATAAACTCTGATCATCAATAAATAAATTATCTTAGAATTCAGAAAATTATTTAATCTTGAAGTCTTAAATTCAAGGAGGTCCAACTCAATCTACACTTTGACCAATATGTGTCACTAGCTTATACTAGTTTGAGAATTCTACTCATCAGTAATCCTAAACACAAGCTCATACAAGAGTTAAGTTGGACCTATATCATTGTAAAAAATATCAATCATATTGATGTGAAGGTGCTTTGTAGTTTTAATTCAAATTACAAACTAATATTAAGGATACTGCTGAGATACAATCATACTGTATACCTCCCAATTATCTAGTTTTACTTTGATATAAACCAGAAAGACCAACCCATGTGCTATGCCCATTTATTACATAATGTATTCCAATAAATAACAATTCTCTCTGACATATACTATTATGCTATTTATAACTAACAGAAAAATAATTTAATTTACTGGTTTATGTATAATGTTAGTTTGTTTTCATGACAGTCTTTGAATTATTTGGTGTACAGATTCAAAGTTGTTATCACCAAATTCAGCTTGACCAGCTGAAACTATTTTAACATTATAGCTTAGTCAAAAAGCTAGTTAACACTCCTGCTATGGATAGATCAGAGCACACATCACACTCTTCTAGAGAGTTACATTCAAATTTAATTAATCTATTTTAATATCAGTGTATAGTAACAAATTTGGATTTAAAATGTAGTTAATAAATAAAATCTTAATACTGCAAAAATTTAAATTCTTAGTTTTGTAAAAAAATATTTTAGAAATCCTCAATCTCCCCTAGTAAACGTTTGTTTTAGAACAAAGACATTAGGCTATCTTCTATATCTACACTATATGGAATCAAACTAAATCTTAGTGTTGTCAGTCCAGACTTACTGTTATTCCCCTCTAGTATAACATTTATTCTCTCAGTTTATATACCACCCTTCTCTGAATTAGAGAATTTAACATAAATTACTCATCATAATATAGTTGTTACTAAAGAAAAGTCTAAGTTTTATAGCCTTCAGTCTATTTGTTTATGGAAACAGACTAAAAACTTGGACCCATTTGCCACACTCATCTATCGCATCCTCTCTTTCACCAGTTGTTAATAATTCTGTGACATTTTATACTATATTTTTGGTAACCAGCAGAAAAAGTTTAATCTATCAAATAAAATATATTACATTATTTTCAGCACAGAGAACTGTACATTTGGCTTTCAGTTTGAAAGTCTTTCTCACAGTGTTCAGATCAAAAGGCTTAGGATATTAATTTAAGGCTGTTATACTAGAGTTAGAAAGCCAGTTAAATTATGACATTTACTTTATGACTGTCATCATTCTGGGTCCTTAAGTACATTATTTGAGTAAATAAAGATTTGGTATACTAGTATAAAAAGTAGACTTAAATTTTACAAGTAGTGTCACTTAGTGTTTCGATGAACTTTAATTATAATAAGTACTAGGTAATGCATTTGGATCATAATAATAATATGGATCACAAGTTAGATATAAATGGGAACTTACTGAATAATGACTGAAGAAATGGATCTCGGTATTGTGAAGAAGACATTAGAGTTACTAAAGCAAAGATCTGGTGCTAGGAGTAAAGCTAAAAGAATTTTATTGTATTTATAAACATAATTAGAAGTAAAAAAAAAGACCACAAGATGGTATTTCTTTATTTTTGTTAATTATTAAGTTTACATTTTACATCTTTTCCTCTATCATTTAGTTAAGAGTGTCATGAGTTTGTTTATGCATGATGCCAGCTCACACTACTTAAGAATAAACAGTAAAAGTTGAGAAAAAAAATTCCAAAAAGGAAGTGAATGCAGTGATGGCTAATACAAATCCTTCAAAAACAATTCAAACAAGATAAGAGGAATGACACTTGCTTTATCCCTATGTAATATAATGGTACAGGCAGACAGTGTAGAAGGATGTAAAGAGAGAGAGAAAAAAAAAAAAGAGGATAAGTTAAACTCAGTTATGACTGAATAGTTGTATTCATTGCTATATATTAATTCTTGTTTATGCTACCATGTAGGGATGATGCAAAATGCCATCACCATCCTGTTAACACTGTTTTTTTAATAACTTGTATCTGGTTTGTTCTGTGCTTTTTTAAATTAAAATTAATGTTTGTGATTAACAATGCTTATAAAAGCAGATACTCAGTCTGGTACCATATCACCACAGTGAAATTGGTTGATACTGTTATATTGGTTTTTGATAGAAAATTACAAGAAATTCAAATTTTTTATGATATTTACAGACATTCCCCAGAACTTATGACTCAATCATTACATAGATATTGTTATAAAAGAACACACTCTATAGTGTTGTGAGGTTCTGATGAACAATTCGAGTCATCCTTACATATGCAGTGTTACTACCTACCTAAAATTATCTTCACAAGACAAACTGACTCGCACCATTCTAAGTTTCTATCATGGTAACTGCAGTCATAGGTAAGCAAGTTAATACTTTTTCCATGCTGAATTATTACCTCGTAATCTTATAGCAAGTCACAGAGTCAAAGACTGTAGTAGATAAATCGCCAAGTTTAGACTAATTATTGTTTGAAACTAAGGTAGTAAGCATTGTGAAATTGGGTTTGTTATTTTCTATATTTGTTTATACTGCAGAGTAAAATGTTTGCAGTTCAGTTATGTTGTTCAAAACAGATTGAACAAAAAGTTTTGGAACTGTGAGCATGTTCTATACAACTTTTAGCAGTTCTAATAAATACTCTGTGCTTTTTTAAGAATCCTGATATTAAGTTTTTGATTATTCTTAATATAGAATAAGGTTTTATAACAAGATAATGATTTTCTCATACAATCCTCTAGAGTCTTGACAAATATCAAATTGAATACTGTGTGGTTTTGACTTCCTTACATAACAATAGTTATTAATATTAATATGTATAATTATTAATCACTATTTGTTAATTTGAAAATAATTCAAATTGCAGTGTAAATCTCCAAATTTCAGACTGTGAAATCCAAGTGTGTAAATTTTTCAATTTAAAAATCAACACCCCCTTCTGTTAGAAACACAAGCATTGTGATCTCATTTTGTACTTCACATTAACACTGTAGTAAACCTTGAAAACATTTCAAAAGTTTAATCAAGTTTTACAGACTTCACAATCACATTCCTCATGTTAAAAAGCGAGTAGATGGTCTTTTCATTATTACTGTAATTACAATCAACAGTAGTTCAATCACACTACGTTTTGAAGGTTATGAACATTTGACTGTCTAATTTCTACAATTTTAACAATAAAATGTTTAGATATCAATGAATTCTTTAAAAAATCAGAATTAATGTTTAATTGTTTCTTAACTTCATACCACAGTATTCTACTCATATTCACAATTACATGTAAAGTATCACTTAGTACTAGTACTAATATTAGCCCTACGTCGATAACAGAGTATCGTTAATTAGCACTACTAATGGTTCTATTCGTAGCACTGTAGTTTAGGTTGTAGCAGTAGTACTACTTTAAAGTTTGGTGTACTACGAACATTGATTTATTTCGAATACTAATACAATAATAGTAGTACTAACACTACATTACCGGGATTTACCCATTATAATTCATTACTGTTACAAAAGGAGACGGTTGAATTCATAAAGTAAACTTACCCAGCTAATGCATTTTTGAATTTAAGTCGTAGTATATCTTCGACAATTCTGTTATTTATCTCTAATAATATCATTTTAAGCCTCAACTAGTCCGTTTCAAATATGTTATACTTCTAACAACTCTCCACCGCCCTTCCTAAATTTATTTTTCCTAACGCCCTCTTACATGTCAAAGCAAAGTATTTTATTTTTATTCAGTGTGCACGAAATATATACAAATATTTATATATATTTTAACTGCATTAGTACAATAACAAAAAATATCCCCAGCTCTCAACTTATTGGGTTATATAAACATTTTGATAGAAGGAAGTTGAAAAGTATTTTTTTTTCTATGCTATAAATTATTGTGACTGAAATGACACAGGTGGGTACTTTTAATTGCTGTTAGGATGTTAAATATCATTTCATTTGTGCACTGTGTAGAAATAGAAGTGCAATATAAACAATTGAATCAGTAAATCATTTGAGTAATCAGATAATAAGTTTATTTTTCCAATATCCGTTAATGTCGTAAACAGAGAGAAGACTACTTCTACTTACCTGTGACTCAATCTGTCAATGAGTTAGTCAACGTATGTGTTATTGATCAATTAGCGAGAAAATTCTGCAAGTAAATTTACAAGTAAATTATGCTCGCGTGTCATAAGTGTTGAAACTTCTATTGGAAAATTGTTTGTGATGCTAAAACTACAAGTGAGTGTAGCCTGTACTATACTGTAGTCAATGAAAAAGAAAGTGTGTTTGGCATTATTTTGGCCACATTATAAAAATCCTCATAATACGAGGGCTGTTCAAAAAATACGCGGACTGACGTCATAAAACAAAATGTACTTTATTTAGAAGTTACAGGTCTGGGACTCCTTCAAAGTACTCTCCTCCCCAACGCACACACTTATCCCAACGGTGTTTCCACTTGTTGAAACAGTCCTGGTACGCTTCTTTTGTAATGTCCTCCAGCTCCTTCGTCGCATTTGCCTTAATCTCGGGAATCGTCTCAAATCTTCTTCCTTTCAAGGGTCTTTTGAGTTTGGGGAACAAGAAAAAATCGTAAGGAGCAAGGTCAGGTGAGTAGTGGGGTGGGGAAGAACAGTGATCGAGTGTTTGGCCAAACACTCACGAGTTCTAAGGGCTGAATTTCGCAGCAACGCGATGCATCTTCAATTTTTCGGTCAAAATCTCGTAACAAGATCTAACTGATATCCCACACTCTTCAGCAAGCTCCCTGACAGTCAGACGTCTATTTGCCCGCACGACGGTGTTGAGTTTGTTGACGTGTGGGTCGTCAGTTGACGTGGAAGGACGTCCAGGACGCTCATCATCTTCAATGGACTGTCGACCATCCTTAAAACGTTCATGCCACTTGAAACATGCCGTACGCTTCATAGCAACATCACCGTAAGCCGTGTTAAGCATAACAAAAGTTTCAGTCGCAGATTTTCCAAGTTTAACACAAAATTTCACAGCAAGTCGTTGCTCCTTCAGGTCATTCATTCTGAAATCCGCCAAACGAAAAAAATCGTACTTCACTTAAAACCGCGTAGCTAATACACAAATGAAGGTATCTGCAATCGGGAAATTGCGTCGTAATCAGCTGATCTGTGCAAACCTAGCGACACCAAGCGGATTCCCCTGGAACCAACTGGAGTCGCGCAATTCAAAGAGTCCGCGTATTTTTTAAACAGACCTCGTACTTATATGAGACGTGTGACTGCTGTAGTGGAAATAAGAAATAACTTAAATTAGACTTTAAGATGACAACCAAGTATTCGTTTCCTGAAAGTAATTTACAAAGAATAGTTGTAACAATGGGATCGCAAGTAATACTAAGTGTTTCACAAAGGCATTACTGATTTTATGGTTTGCTATGTCACAGATTTTAAAATAAAATATGTCATGGAGTAAGAGCAGATACAGGTGCCTTTTTAAATCACAAATCCAGAGTTAGTATAGAGAAGATTAAAAGTCAAAGGAGAAGAAAGCTGAAATAGTGCTGTGTTTATTTGATAATTCATTGTTGGTGTGCCAGCGAGATTAAAAGGGAAAGGGCGTTTAGGGAGCTATCGACATCTCATTGATCTTTGCACCAATTATGCATAAAGAACAAAGTATAAACTGCTTCTACCATAATTTACAAATATACGTGGCTTAATTGATCAAAATTTAAGACAAAAACAAACAAACAAAGTACTTTCTACTTCACTGGATGTGATAACTAAATTGTGGATTTGTGCAAGAAGGAGTTTTAACAGGTGCTGGGCGTCTATCATGATGCAAGTAAAGCTACATTATGAAGATGGATATCTAAAGTGTCTAATGTTTTATGCGATCTTGTCACACAATACATCAAGGTCAAATACTAATCTTATCATTTGTTAAAGATGAAAACTTTTACATATGCATGACGTGATTTTGTTCTCTAAACATTAAAGCAATCGCATATGTCAAGATGTACATGCATACTCTTATCCAATACCATAGCAGCGCATGTAGCAGCCTCATATAGGCAAATTCCAGAATTTCTAAGCGACTTGCCGCCAGTGGTGAATGACTCTTGGAATACATCAGGTAAGTTTATTTTATTTTATTTCACTCATTTCAGTCCCCCTTCCCTCACTGTTTCATTAGTAAAATGTATATTAAAACCCAATTTTTATAATTATGAAAATTGGGTTTTGATATCCATCTTGGACACACCACCAATAGCCTATTGTGTAGATTCGTGCTTAACAGCACAACGAAAAAAAACAAATAATCCATTAATTATGACTTTACTAGATCATTTTTCTAAAACAGTATGGTATAGACTAGAAAACACGTTAACTTTATGAATTAGGTTAAATGATAACTAAATATCAGAGAATATTGTAGAAAATTAAAATACATGTATTTTTTAATAAAAATTTTGGCTGAAGTGTAGTAAAAGCGGAAAAAATAAAATAGCAGAAATTTGTTTTGAATTCCCTTCAGAAAGGGTTGGATGCAATTGTGTTTATGGTCGAGATTGTGATGAAGGTGTAATAAGGATTTATATTAATTAAGACTAATATAAGTATATAAATCAATAACTGATTTTAACTCATATTTGTGATGATGGTGGCATATGGGGCTACCAAAATATTAGTTCTTTAAGATATGTGATATTTATAAAAAAAAACAACTAATTTTATTATGCAACAATTACACATTCTAATCAGTGATGTCGAAAAAACCCACTTGCAGAGAAAAATATATATGTAAAAACGGCTCGTTTGGGTTGAGAAGATTTTTTTACGTAGAGGAGCGAACAAGGTTTCGACCTTCTTCGGTCATCGTCAGGTTCACAAAGAAAGAAAGAGATAACTTACCAGAAGCTGACCACATGTTTGAAAGGGGTTGTGTGACTTTACAGAACTTCCAACCGATGAATCCTGCTACATAACCTTAGAACTCTATATCCGAGACCCTAACCCATCTATAGACATTCCCAGCAACCAATTATCAACCCTTATAGAATTCACCACGATGAAGACAAACGTCATTTTCAACAACCATAACTATATACAAACAAATGGCCTAAGCATGGGCAACCCAGTATCACCAGTTCTAGCCAATATTTTTATGACACAAGTTGAAACACAAGCAATTAACACAACATTACATCCACCACTATACTGGTACAGATATGTAGATGACACGGTTACGGGATTCACATCAGCAGAACACATACTTAATTTTTTCAATCAAATTAACGCTATACATCCTAACATCAACTTCACATGTGAAGAAGAAGAAAGCAATCAAATATCATTTCTTAACCTCAAAATTACAAGAACCGATACACAATTTGAAACAGAAATCCACCGAAAAATCACCCATACTGGACTATACATTCCTTGGGACTCAGCACATGAAACAAAACAAAAACTCAACATACTAAGAAACCAAATAAACATAGCCATAAAACTATGCTCACCAGATAAAATTAACGATGAATTAGACAAAATAAAACAAAACTTCATCAACATCAATAAGTTTCCTCCACAAACTGTAGAAAACATTATACGACACACACCTAGAAAGAAAGCAAAATCAACTAACAAAAGTAAATATATCTCACGAATCAAAAAACTCACGAAACCATATACTGTTACATACCATATATTCCCGACATCAGCAGAAAAATAATCAATATTTGACAAAAACTAGTAACAAAATATGACATTCCAATTAACACCAAATTTATTCAAAAACCAGGCAATAAACTGAGGTCTATACTATGCAAAAACTACACTGACAAACACCACACCAACATTGTTTATAAAATACGATGTTACATTTAGTATTTGAGTGTTTTCTATGGTTGTGTTGTGTTTATTTGACTTGCAGTGTTCGAAAACGTGTGAAGGTGGCTTTTTATGTTCTTTAAATCTGGTTTGCATTTTTCTACTTGTTTCTCCAATACGAGGGCTGTTCAAAAAATACGCGGACTGTTTGAATTGCGCGGCTCCAGTTGGTTCCAGGGGAATCCGTTTGGTGTCGCTAGGTTTGCACAGATCAGCTGATTACGACGCCATTTCCCGATTGCAGATATCTTCATTTGTGTATTAGATACGCGGTTTTAAGTGAAGTGCGATTTTTTCGTTTGGCGGATTTCAGAATGAATGACCTGAAGGAGCAACGACTTGCTGTGAAATTTTGTGTTAAACTTGGAAAATTTGCGACTGAAACTTTTGCTATGCTTAACACGGCTTACGGTGATGTTGCTATGAAGCGTACGGCATGTTTCAAGTGGCATGAACGTTTTAAGAATGGTCGACAGTCCATTGAAGATGATGAGCGTCCTGGACGTCCTTCAACGTCAACTGACGACACACACGTCAACAAACTCAACACCGTCGTGCGGGCAAATAGACGTCTGACTGTCAGGGAGCTTGCTGAAGAGCGTGGGATATCAGTTGGATCTTGTTACGAGATTTTGACCGAAAAATTGAAGATGTACCGCGTTGCTGCGAAATTCAGCCCTTAGAACTCGTGAGTGTTTGGCCAAACACTCGATCACTGTTCTTCCCTACCCCACTACTCACCTGACCTTGCTCCTTACGATTTTTTTCTTGTTCCCCAAACTCAAAAGACCCTTGAAAGGAAGAAGATTTGTGACGATTCCCGAGATTAAGGCAAATGCGACGAAGGAGCTGGAGGACATTACAAAAGAAGCGTACCAGGACTGTTTCAACAAGTGGAAACACCGTTGGGATAAGTGTGTGCATTGGGGAGGAGAGTACTTTGAAGGAGTCCCAGACCTGTAACTTCTAAATAAAGTACATTTTGTTTTATGACGTCAGTCCGCGTATTTTTTGAACAGCCCTCGTATAGAAGTCGTGGCAGTTGTGACATCGTATTTTATAAATAATGTTGGTGTGATGTTTGTCAGTGTAGTTTTTACATTGTATAGACCTTAGTTTTTTGCCTGGTTTTTGAATAAATTTGGTATTAACTGGAATGTCATATTTTGTTATTTTATCAAATGTTGGTTATTTTTTTGCTGATGTTGGGAATATATGGTATGTAGCAGTATATGGTTTCGTGATTTTTTAATTCGTGGGATATATTTACCTTTGTTGGTTGATTTTGCTTTCTGTCCAGGTGTGTGCGTATAATGTTTTCTACGATTTGTGGAGGAATCTTATTGATGTTGTGAAGTATTGTTTTATTTTATCTAATTCAACGTTAATTTTATCTGGTGAGCATAGTTTTATGGCTGTGTTTATTTGGTTTCTTAGTATGTTGAGTTTGTGTTTTGTTTCATGTGCTGAGTCCCAAGAAATGTATAGTCCAGTATGGGTGATTTTTCGGTGGATTTCTGTTTCAAATTGTGTATCGGTTCTTGTAATTTTGAGGTTAAGAAATGATATTTGATTGCTTTCTTCTTCTTCACATGTGAAGTTGATGTTGGGATGTATAACGTTGATGTGATTGAAAAAATTAAGTATGTGTTCTGTAGATGTTAATCCCGCAACCATGTCATCTACATATCTGTACCAGTATAGTGGTGGATGTAATACTGTGTTAATTGCTTGTATTTCAACTTGTGTCATAAAAATATTGAACATAAAAAGTCACCTTCACACTTTTCGAACACTGCAAGTCAAATAAACACAACATAACCATAGAAAACACTCAAATACTAAATAAAGAAATAAACATAAACAAACGCAAAATTAAAGAAGCCTTACTTATGCAACAACTTAAGCTCAAAATAAACCAATACAAAGAAACACCTTTATGTCTATATTAAAAATAATATAATAAATAATAATAATAAAATAAATAATATAAAATTATATATTCAAACATCTAAGCACGCTCTCAACATTCCGACACTCAGTTACACAACCACTTTCAAACATGTGGTCAGCTTTTGGTCAGTTACCTCTCTCTTTCGTTGTGAGCCTGACGATGACCACAGAAGGTCGAAACGTTGTTTACTCCTCTACGTAAAAAATTTTTTCAACCCAAACGAGCCGTTTTTACATATAAATAATTCCACATTCTGTGTTTGTTTTTAATATTTTACTTATACTAAATTATCCTTTAATTTTTTTATAATGGGAGTTATTTTTAGTTTAATATAGTACTGTGTAAAGGTGTTAGGAGAAAATCAAAAATTAGATTTTAGGCTACTACTTTTAAATGATGGTTAAATACTGAAATTTTACTGATTTTCATATTTAGTACAATAGAAATTCAGTGGAAGTGCATGAGTTCAACAAATAGTCAATTTTTCTGCGCCCCCTTATGCTTTAATAACTGCAGGCATTATTGAAACATATTTAATTGCAACGTCCTTTGGAATTTTACTTCAAATGTCTCTAATATATTTCCATAAAGTTTCTTTGGAAGAAACTTTTGTGCTCATTTGGGCTAAGATAAGAACTCTGTGGGGGCAATTGCATCATCTGAATAACTCCAGCAGCTTCTTTCTTGGCAAAGTAATTTTTGCGTAGGTTGGATGAGTGCTCTGGTCATTATCTTTTTGGTAGTAGAATCCTTCACCATTAAAATACAAAACACTGAGCACACCATAACGGATTTATTTTGCAAATGTATCCTGTTGTTTTAGTATAAAAACACCCCCAAACTCGCACATTGTCTCATTATAGATATATAAATTATTCTAGGTAGGTCTTACGGTAGGTGCTATGCACTGAGAAAAGTATTTACACCTTTCTTTTGCTGGATGTGCAATCTGTTTGTTGTACCAAAATTTCAAACTTAGACTCATCTATCCATAACACGCTTTTTCAGTCATAAAATATACAGTTACTGTGCTTATGTTAGCTAATTTCATTCTCTTGACAATGTTCGGAGATCGAAGTAAAGGCTTTAAAACTGCTACATGACCAAACATTCCATTCCATTAAGTCTTCTCGATGCCTTAGATTCTGTTATTTGGTAGATGGTCGCTAACATACTTGAAATCAGCGGCAGTCATCCTTCTATACCAAACGCTGTATAAACTAGGATACTTAACAACATTATCATTGAGTGTAGATGTTCTGTCTCTTCCTTTTTTATCTTCAAATGTACCTGTCTCGGTCTCATGATTTATGGCGTGGGTGGGCAACTTATTTTTCATAGTGGTCACAACAGTGGCTCTTGAAAACAACGTTAGCCACATTAATAAAAGAAAAAATTAAAAGATGTTAGTTTAATCAAAATAATTGTATTTCAACTAACCTTCAATGTGGAAATTGATGGGGATTTTCACCAATAAGTTTCGTGAAATTTGGCTTAATATCTATGTTCAATGAGCATCTTAGCTCTGCCACTAAATTTATGTCAGTAAGCCGAGATTTGTATCTAGACTTGAGAAAATATAGCACCCATGTGGATCCAAACATGGAAAATAATTTTGAAATTGCTATCTTTAAACTTGGAAGGCTCTCATTTATCAGAATAGTGAGTCACATCTCTCTGATAGAACATTTTTGTTCACTTTTTATGTGTTCTACAGGGCTAAGCATCTCGTCTTCAAATCCACACTTATCCAAAGACAAAAAATATGTAATTTCCTAAGTCAAATTGAAATGGATTATGCAAAAAATTCAAATATCAATTTCAAATTTTTAAATTCGGAGAAACGTGATTCAAATTTTTGAGATAGATTTCTGATCCAGTTTACATAGAGATCATCTTTAGCATAAGAGAAATCATAGTCATTATTATTTTCTCGAAAACTATTCAACTTTGCAAAATGTATGAAATCATTCTTTTGTAATTGTTCTAAAAGGAGGTTTCGCTTTAATTGAAATTCATGCATAGACTGTAATTGTTCGTTTATTATTTCGCATCTTCCCTGAAGTTTTGTATTCAAATTATTCAAGTGAGTCATCATGTCGCACAGAAAGTGCAAATCACACTGCCATGACAAAATTTTAATTTCAGGAAAATTCTTAATCTTACCTCTTTCAACAAGATACTCTTTTATTTGAGAAAATAAGAAAGTACTTCGTTCCATGACATTTCCTTTACTTAACCATCTTACATTTGCAAAATGAGTAAAATCATCAAAAGTACAGTCACTGCTTTTCTTCAAAGACTCAACAAACTGTCGATGGATGAGAGAGCTTCCACATCTAATATAATTCACAATTTTCAATTCGTCACTTTTAGACATCTGAGCACATAAACCTTCCTGAGGTAAAATGCAATGGAAAAATGGCAGTGTGAACTTCACATTATTTTCAATTAAATGCTGCTTTAAAAGAGAAACAAATCCTAATTTCGCCCGTCACGGCAGGAGCACCGTCTATTGTGACATAAACCAGTTTTTTTAAAATCCAGATTCAAATTTTTTTGACATTTCAAAGATGTTTTTTTTTACATGTTCGATCTCGTGATCCATAAAGACCATACATTTTTTCTCTCACTTGAAGATCTGAAGTTACATATCGAACCCAAAATATCACCTGTGCAGTGTCTCTAACATTTGTTGACTCATTTAGTGTTAACATTTAGTGCTTTCTGAGTGTTTACCATCATTTGGATTCTTTCGTTTTCGAATTATCCACTTATCCATATTATGGGATTAAAAACAAAATATATTTAAACACTTGAAAGTTGCACAATAAAAATATGTTTGCAAACGTATGCAAGACAAGCACACTCGATGACAAACATTTGAACCAGACTGACGTTACAAAATGGGCAGAGTCTGTGGCAGTGATGAAGCGCGCGATATTAATGATGACGTGAGGCAGTGCAATTGCTGATTACCAAATTTGCGATAATAAAATTAACGATGGAAAAAGTTGATTTCTAAACTCGAGCTGACCACAGTTGTGTTATCCACTGGCTACATGTGGCCAGTGGCCATGGAGTTGCCCAGCCCTGTGTACTTGGTAATGTTTGAGGAGAAATTCAAGTCTGCAGCAATTTGTCAAAGAGTCCAACCAGAACTTATGCATAAGTGCATAAAGCTTTTATGCAAACTATCTTCTCTGCTGATAATTATCTATGCTTTTAGAGCCGTGACATGACAACAAACGTAATATATAATGTTAAACTATATGTTTTTATCAAGATTTATTTGTGGAATTTGTTACGTATTATAATTTATCTCGGACGATTTTCCGATTTATTATGTTACATACGTTACGTATTATGAGTTCAAATAACCGGAAACCGAATTTGAATTTATAAGCTAAGTGAATGTCAATATGTATAAAATTTATGACATTTGCCAACAAAACTCATACACAGTTTTCTTTCTTAAGACAAATATACTTTAATATACAGACAACAGTACAATTTTTACTGACGGTTATTACAAATAATAGTTTATATACAAAAGCTTTACAAACTTATAAACAATATTGAGTCTTCTATTTGGTCGGGAATTTAATATTTTATCGACGTTAATGGAGAGCGAATTACCTCAACGTTGATACACAGGTACACTTCTCTGGATGGCTTGAAGCACACGTTTGTTTTTTTATTGTTTTTTTTAAACCAACGACAATATCTAATGCCCTTTTAGAAATACAAATGTCCGAAGTCAGTTATCTGAAGTTAAATCGTTTGTAATGTTCGAAATCCATAAACGCTCCTGGTCAAATATCTGTATTTTTTCGATTAAAAAGCGTTAATCACAATTATAGCTTCTGAGGTTTATAGTATGCTGACTGTAACGGCCAAACAATATTCTATTGTCTTTCAGCGCGCCGATTTTTAAACTTTGGGTGAAATTCTTGAAGGTTCACTTGGCTCAAAAATATTCGAAGACACGCTACTGCTTTCGTAAAACATATATTTTTGTTTCTTACTCTCGAGAATCATTTACAAATTTGGAGAACAAGTGGGACTTGCGCAATACACATTTAACAATATACATTACAACTGAAGCAACCGTAGATATTAAAATAAATGCATAACAGTAACTCTGTTACAAGTAATAAAAGTATAATAATAATAAAGGTCATTAAGATTTGTGACATGGTGATAACCAGTTTAAGATACACTGTACTGACAGCTGAAACAGGACAGAACTTACTTTGATATTTTTAATGATGTAAACAATATAATGAAGAGGTATGGAATGAAAATGAATGCTAAGAAGACAAATAGTAGCTGAAAAGTAGACATGATAATAAGGCAGAAACTCAGATCAAAAGAAAAGAAAAAGACATTAAACAAGTAGAGAAATTTACATATTTGGGCCAGATCGTAACAGGTGATGGAAATTGTAAAGCTAAAATAGCGAAGAGAAATGAGATGGCAAAAGGCGCCTTTAATAATATGAAAACAAGTTTGACATAAAAGAGCATAAGTGTAAAAACAAGGAAGAGAATCATGAAGTGCTATATTTGGTCAACCCTGTTATATATGATGATGAAACACTTTGACACAAGCATTAATTAACAAGCTAGAAGCATTTGAGATGTGAGTGTACAGAAAAACGATGAAAATATTCTGGGTAGACAAAGTAACAAATGAAGAAGTTCTCATTATGGTAAATGTGAAAAGATATGTTATACCAAACATAAATAAGAGAAAATGGCATATTTTGGCCACAATATGAGTCGAGAAAATATCCAGCGAGTCCTACTAGAAGGTCAAATAGAAGGGAAAAGATGTATGGAGAAGACCAAGAACAGAGTGGGTAACAGATATTAAAGAGTGGACTGAGGTAGTAAAATATGAAGGCCTGCTAACAGATGATGAGATCGAAGAATATTGAAAAATGTGTTTAATATATAATATATTAGTTATATCGCATCAAACATTTATTCTGATTATGGTCAGCAGCATAAACTAAAAACAGCATAGAAACCAAGAAACTGTTTCACTTCAAATGGGTAAGCACAAAATACCTAATAATCAAATGTGTTTAACAAAATACAAATTAGGCAGATAAGAAATGGAAAGTGGTTAGATTAGGCGCTTAAGATGCAAAAAAAGAAAGATAATGGATTAAGTTAGTCAGTCTAGTTTAAAAAAAATATCTGGGAGAAAAATAGTTCAAAATCGGGAAGTACTCTTTCAAGTAATGAAGATATATATAAAAAAATGAAAAAAGGTTTTAGAGGTGTTTATCCTATTGAAAGTAAATACAGAACCTGTTACTCACTGGATTAGTTAATACAAGGATCCAAATCATAAGTTTGTTTAATATTTCAGTTTTTACGGAGAATTCTTTAAAATAAGATTTCTAAGAGCTCACATAGAAATGCATAAATGTATAGATTGCGAATGAATAAAAAAAATTAAAATATATTCGGATAACATTGTTATTTGATCAAAAAGAAGTATATAAAATTATACTTATTAATTATGTTATTAAGCACAACCTTCTGACAAAGGAACAGTAAGGCGCTCCTTCCCTCCGCTAGCCCATGGGAGGTCCTTGGGCAAGACCGAGTACCCATTTAGCCCCCCGTGTCAGGGTTACGATGAAGTCATGGAAGACAGGTGGTGGATGAGTGTGAGGCAACTGACATAGTGTCATTAATGGCGCAACACTCAACCTGGCCAGGCAGATGACTCCGATCTATGGAACAATGGCTGGGCAGAACGGTCCTGTATGGACACTGCTCCTACAGCAAGTAATTGCAACCTACTATAGCAGGGGTGTGCAACAGGCGGCCCGCGGGCCACAACCCGGCCCGCCAAGCCATTTAGTATGGCCCTAGTTGTTGTAATCTAACCATGTGGCCTGATCTGTAATCCAACGCAAATGGAATATTTTTAAAAGCATCGATCCTACGGGATTCCCAGGCTTCGACTCGACAAACTTCTAAAATTATCTTTGCTAGAGAGGAGCAGGCCGAATTCGATTGGTCGGCCTCCTTAGGGCATGAATAGGTGACGTGCACTAGCACTATTGTCTACGACTCAACGTCATGTCCTGAACCTCGCCTTCGCCCGCTGGCGACAATTTTCCCTAACCTCTGCTGTCCGTCATTCATTATTGGTGAAAATTTTATTACCTTTTACAGTTACTACAAGAGATTGAAGGTAAATTGATTATTATTTAGCATATTGTTGTGACTTTACTGAATTTATTAAAATTTTTGCTTTCAGATGCATCTGATTCTATGTACAGTGTGACCTCGTTATTCGCGGGGTTACGTTCTTTACCCTCCCGCGAATAGCGAAAACCGCGAATATTGGACGCAGTTTTAAAACGTATATGTATGCGATTATATACTATATGAAATGCTTCCCAAACACTAATGATACTTATACTCATTGATGCAGTAATAATGTAGCAATATTGCATACTGTTATGTATTTCACTAAATTGTACCGTGCGTTACCGGGCTGTGCTTTGCCGTTTGCGTTGTTGGGGAAGCTGAGGCAGTCAGCCAATAGCAGTCAATCTTGTTTGGTGAAGACGACAATTGATAAAACGGCTTGATTGAGTAAATACAACAGAAATCTCCTCGAAAAGCCCTTTCAGTCTCTGTGACTTACAAAAACGCAGTTCGCGCATGACCCGCGAATATGCGGGGCCGCGAATGGCGAACCGCGAATAGGCGAGGTCACACTGTATTTTGCTATTCTCAATTAATTTAAGTACCGGAAGGCTATGATCGGGATGCCAATTTAGAAACATGTGTTTCTGTCCATAAGAGGTTCCATGTGTAAATAAATTCTATGTTTTTTTCTACTTTGCTATTTTCGTGAGAATAATTTTTGTTTTGATTTCAGGGCTAGTAAAATGTCAGCAGTTAAGAAACGAAAAATTGATGATGAGGGAAGGTTATTCAACAGTGAATGGTGCACAAAATATCTTGTTGTCCCACATAATCAAGGTGTTGTCTGCCTCGTCTGTCAAACTACAATTGCAGTCATGAAAGAGTACAATATTAAGCGACATTACGCAACTAAGCACTCCTCCCAGTTTGATGAAATTGTTGGTCAGGCACGAAAGGACAAAATTGAACATTTAAAACATCCATTGAAAAGCAACAAGGTGTTTTACCACTTTCAAGAAAAATTCAGAACTGGTGACAAAACTGAGTTTTAAGCTTTGTGAATGTATGGCAGAAAAGGGAAAGCCTTTCAGTGATGGAGAATTTATTAAAAATTGTTTAACAATATTCACAGAATATGCATGTCCAGAGAAAAAATATTTGGTGGAGCAAACTAGCCTTTCCCGCTTTACTGTCTCACGCAGGACAAAAGATCTTTCAGAGGACATCAAAGAAACTTTGAAAGAGAGATTGAATTCGTGTGAAGCTTACAGTCTGGCTTTGGATGAAAGCACAGATATCAATGACACATCCCAGCTTGTCATTTTCATCAGAGCTGTTACTGCAGGCTTTGATGTTTTCGAAGAGTTTTTAGATATGGCAAGCCTTTCCTCCACAACCACAGGACAGGATATTTGTGAACAAGTGCTTAAGGTTGTAGAAAAGTTTGAACTGAATCCTTATAAATTATGTGGTGTTACAACAGATGGTGCTCCTTCCATGACAGATAGGACAAATGGATTCACAAAGAAATTTCTAACTGCAATTGGAGCACAAGACGTAGTTGTAAGCCATTGCATTATTCACCAAGAGAGCTTGTGCACCAAAGTTCTGGATTTTGCAGAAGTCATGAAAAATGTCGTCCAATGCGTAAATTATATTCGAACACGAGGATTAAATCATCGACAATTTAAAACTTTTTAGATGAGCTGGACAGTGAGTATTCAGATGTTTTGTACTTCTCTGCTGTACGTTGGCTTAGTAGAGCTGCTACTTTGAAGAGATTCTGGAATCTGCGAGAGGAGATTAAGTTCTTCATGGAGAGCAAACGTCAGAATGTGGACTTCTTGAGCAATGAGAACTGGCTGAATGACTTAGCATTCCTCACAGACATTACACAGCATCTGTCTGATTTAAACTTAAAACTACAAGGGAAAAGTCAACTTGTGAATAAGTTGTTTGAGCATATTTGTGCTTTTGAGAAGAAATTGGAACTTTTCCAGGTTCAGTTGAGAAGAGCCATATTGACCCATTTTACATGTCTTGCAACCAGGAAACTGGAATTTCCTAATCTGGATTGCAACAAATATGGAACCAGTGTACAAAAGCTGCGTGATGAGTTTGCAAACAGATTTCCAGATTTCAGACAAACTGAAATTAGATTGAAATTGTTCGCTCAACCTTTTTGATTTTGCAGTGGAAGACAGTCCTGTTGATTGCCAAATGGAACTTATTGAACTGCAGGCTGACATGGACACTAAAAGGAAATTCTCTGAAAACAGTTTGCTAGACTTTTACAAACTCTGTGTACGTGAAAAGTTTCCCAATTTGTCCCGTCATGCACAAAGAATTGCCTCCCTTTTTGGTAGCACCTACTGCTGTGAGCAATTTTTCTCCAAAATGAAGCTCATCAAAACCAAATGTAGAAGTCAGCTGACTGATGAACATTTGACCAGTCAGTTAAGAGTGGCAACCACTTCTGTCAAAGTTGATATTGACAAGCTCTGCAAGGACTCTAAATTTCAAGTGTCGCACTAAAATGATCACTCATGCAAAAATATAAAATATTATTGCTTGCATTTTGAGAATTTTTTTTAAATTTATTGTGCATGTACACGAATAAGCTTGTTTTTTAAGTGGCCCCGCTTGATTGATGAAGTTGGTTATATGGCCCACCGACGAAAAATGTTGCACACCCCCTGTACTATAGGTACCATTTTGCAAAGGAAAACCTATGGCAAGTTAAACTAGGATGCTAAAAATATCATGGACTGAAAGAAAAACAAATGTGGAAGTCATGGAACTGGCAGGATACAAAAGGTCACTCATAAAAACTATAAGAAAGAGACAAATGGAATTTCTCGGACACATCTGTAGGAAGAATGGGATAGAGAAACAGATGCTATGTGAAAAAATAGAAGGGAGGAAAAGCAGAGGTGTCAAAGACCTAAATATATCGACAGCCTCAATAACTATGTCACCAAGAACTCAATGAGCAACATCGAGTTGATAAGGAGGATTGACAACAGAGAAGTCTGGCATGCCATGGTCGTCGATGTCTGCCGCAGATTTGACACATGAAGAAGAAGAAGAAAGCACAACCCCACACAAAGAGTTATGGGTACTCTGGCCAATACGAGTTTCAAACTCCAGTTTACAAGAGAATATGTTTTCATACGTGCTGCTGTGTCACTGGAAGGCATAAAACTATCAGTCTAAAAGAAATAAAAAGTATGAAGCATATTTTATTTA
Source organism: Tachypleus tridentatus (assembly GCF_004210375.1). Lineage (NCBI taxonomy): Eukaryota > Metazoa > Arthropoda > Merostomata > Xiphosura > Limulidae > Tachypleus > Tachypleus tridentatus. The sequence goes on from NC_134830.1 coordinate 84,261,624, forward strand.
AGTTACTAATTATTAAGCTCGAATGATGGTAAAAGATATATGTATATATACTTTTCAAAAAAAGAAACGCAAAAGGCAAAATATGAGACAAATTGTTAACAAGTTTATTCCGGATAGTTCTGTATGACATCTGTGAAACTTTGCACATTCACTGCTGAACATCCAAAGTCTGCAAAGGCGAAGTTCACGCTCACTAGGTGAAGTTTAACGTCACTCAACGTCAATAACGAGCATGCCCCCCGTGAACATCAATAACTGCTTGGCATCTCCTGCCCATGGAAGCGATGAGATGACGAATCACATCCTGTGGAATGGCTGTCCACTCAGCCTGCAAAGCTGCTGCAAGCTGAGGTAGAGTCTGCGGTTGAGGTTGTCGCCGTCGCAGACGTCGGTCCAACTCGTCCCAAAGATCTTCGATGGGGTTTAAATCTGGTGATCTGGAGGGCCAGGGAATAACGTTGATCTTGTGGTGTCTCAAGAAGACAGTGGTGAGTCGGGCTGTGTGAGGACGGGCGTTGTCATGTTGAAAAACATCGTTGACGTTCACCATGATGGGTTGCACATGGGGCCTAAGAATCTCGTAGACGGTTGCATACGGTCTGATCGGAAATCCCACGCAGCCCTGGTATGGTTGAGGCAGTAGACGTTGCAGTGGTGGTCCTATCCCGAAAGTGACATAACCGGATGTTGCGATCTTGTGCGGGCGTGATCACACGAGGTCTGCCAGATCGTGGACGGTCACGAGTTGATCTATGTTGTTGGTGACGATTCTATAGCCTTGTGATGGTGCTTGGGTGGACATTCACAGCTCTGGCAGCATCTGATCGAGATTCGCCTCCTTTCAAGCGACCAATGGCGTTGTTGCGTTGTGCTTCAGTCAGACTTGGTGTAACTGTATTTCGTGTCGGTGGCTTAACACTGAGCTATAGAAACCGAGAGCCCGTCACTTTTCTAGGGATTTTGCACATGTTGCACTTGCAGAACATGCAGATCTCTCAAACAAATTTATTGGACACGCATGCGTTTTGGCGAAAAATCCGATGTTTTCCTCCGTTTTCAAAGTGCACAACTTTTATTGTCATTTTGGTCTGAAAATCAGTGCCTTAACACGTGTAACATCACATACTCTGAGCTTGTAACGTTATTACATATATTTCTCTTTAAAATAACAAAAATATCCCTTTTGCGTTTCTTGTTTTGAAGAGTATATATTACCAGATGGTATTTATAGTTTAGCGTGGATCAATTCTATTGCCTTATATTTTTAATTCCAATAAATGGAAGCAGTAAATAAATTTAACCATATTGGTACAATTCAATACAAATATTGAAACTTGTAGGCTGAGTGAACTATATGATATTGTTAAATACCATATCTCTGAATTTAACATAATTAAAACTCAGTTTGGATATAGAATTGTAACTGGCTAATGTATGACAACTGACACGAATTCCAACTATTTTTACCTGGTCGATTTCAAAAAAGCTAGCTAAAGTTATCATAGAACAATAAATGAGCTAAAAGATATTTTCTTTTTTTTATAAAGGAATGCAATATTATGGAAATAATAAAATAATTAATATCATTGGTCGTCAAAATAAACGATATTATTAATTTCGAATATTTTTTAAAACAGTTGTAGATCTATCTCTAAAGGATACTTTATAAATTTAGAGCTCTTTAAAACATACATTCGATGTTTCTTATTAAAAAGTGTTTTTATTTTTTATTTTTGCATTGCAGTATGATAGTAGTGTGTATATATGACACTTACATTATTTGGAAGGAACAAGTTTTATTGAAAATGCTTTCTACGTTTGTGGAAAAGATTTTGGGATTAAAATAGTTTGTTCCTCTCCAGGTAGCGCAGAAACATGATATATACATATATATACTACTATCATGTACAGTTTGTTAGAATATCCCTCCTAAAGGAATAGGCGAATAGTAAACAACATTTGTGTTTGTTAGTACTACGTTCAAGTGGCTTTACTTAAACGCGATGAGTTCTACAATTTATTGAGTGATATGCATTTAAATTCTGATTATTGTTCGCAAGTATGGAGGTACATGAGGAAGTAATGCAGTAAAGGGGTGCATTTTGCGTATGCGTCCTTATGTAAAATTAAGATGCATTTCTTTTTCAAAATTAGTGTTATTTTCCAGAGTGCTCAATTTGAATTTTGAAATCCTCCCATGTAACATTTTAACTTTTCCTGAATTGAAAATAACCATATGGATTAATTAATTAACACTTAACCGAATTTCTTTTAGAAAAGATAGGACATGACGTCCAGAAATAGAAAACTGTCTTTTCTGTCAACGAATGAGATAATGGTCAAAGGAAAGCACGCCATAGAATTTAACTCTCAGTGGAGACACAGATCTCACATTTGAGCTTGCCTTTGTCTAATATTTTGTTTTTCATTTAAGAGCAAATTTTTCCCTGCAAGACATAGAATAAGAGAATTTTTTAATGGTTCTGATGATTTTTAACTACAACACAAAAACGTTAAAACCTATTCATTGCTTTAATAACCTTCGTAGCTTGTAGAATACTGTTAATAATTAATTAACAGTTAACCGAATTTCTCTTAGAAAAGATAGGACATGACGTCCAGAAATAGAAAACTGTCTTTTCTGTCAACGAATGAGATATGGTCAAAGGAAAGCACGCCATAGAATTTAACTCTCAGTGGGAACACAGATCTCACATTTGAGCTTGCCTTTGTCTAATATTTTGTTTTTCATTTAAGAACAAATTTTTCCCTGCAAGACATAGAATAAGAAAATTTTTCAATGGTTCTAATGACTTTTAAGTACAACACAAAAACGTTAAAACCTATTCATTGCTTTAATAACCTTCGTAGCTTGTAGAATACTTTCATGTAATTTTTTATTTGAACTATTGACACCTTTCAAAGTAACTTGTACTGAAATTTGTTCACTGAGGATTTCGTTATGTATTAATAGTTAAAATGAGTGTTAGTCTTTTATTATTATGGTTTTGTTTGCTTGTTTTTGAATTTCACGCAAAGCTACACAAGGGTTATCTGCGCTATCCGTCTCAATTAGTTGTCACCATCCACCGCCAACTACTCTTTCACCAACGAATAGGGGGATTGACCGTCACATTATAGCGCCCCCACAGCTGAAAGAGCGAGCGTGTTTGGTGTGACGAGGATTCGAACCCGCAACCATCGGATTACAAGTTGAGTGCCTTAACAGCCTATCCGTGCCGAGTCATATTATTATGGTAAATAATACTTTAACTGTAGAATGTGCAGCTTGGTTAAAATAACGTTTAGCAGTTATTTTTACTGTAATATTTTTTATTGCTATTAGAGTTGTTTGTTTTCTTATAGCAAATTGGGACTATTTGCTGTGTTTACAAAGGCGAATCGAACCCATGATTTTAGCATTGTAAATCAGAAGACATACTGATGTCTCAACAGGGGACCACTAGAGTTGTCATTTGGATTTATCTTTGTGAAAAGTGAAGTTAAATTGTAATTTTAATTCAAGTTAGATGTTTATGAGGTTTCTTTTTCATATTAAGGTTTTAAAGTAATAGTTTAACTTACAGTGAGAGGTGGGAGGTAGAAAATCAAACTGATCACAGCTTTTTAAATAAAATTATCATTTCACTCTTACCATTTCGACGCATAAACATTAGTAAACACTTGCCTTTGCTTTGCCTTCTGTTTTATTTGTTTGTTTTTATGAATAAAATTCATTCTATTCATTTGGAAACTACTAATACAGTATTTCTTCTTACCAATTCTGGTCGTAGTTTGAAAGAATATTGTATTCCATAGTATAGTATTATGTGGTTAAGCATAACTGACTGTTTTTCTGGAATATAATTTGATCTGATGCATGTGAAACAAAAATAAATATAAGAATTCTTACCTTAAGTTGTAATATGTAGCATGCTACTGGTTCTTACGTTAAACTCTCAAAATTCCTCTAAATAATAAATTTTATTTGATTTCATAATGTTGTATGTTTTCATTACGTTTCAAAAGTAATCACTTCACTTCTTTATAATCTTTTATTCATAAAAAAATACCGAAATTATTTTAGTTTATAAACATAATTATCACTAGTTATGAACATTCACAGCGTTGATGGATTTTCTGGATAGTATTTTACTTTATGAACGAGAAATTGTTAGTTAGAACATTAATGCAGCTAAATATTTTACTTTATGGACATGAAAATACCAGTTGGAAAAATCGATCCAATGCTAGAATTCCCCGGTGAATATTTTACTAATTTTATGACATAAAATAATTTCCACTCAATATTATTATTTTATTCGTTTTTTAAACTTGTACATATCATAAGAAATGTGTTGGTTGGCTTCTGTTTTCATTATGTATCACACGTAGTTATTCCATAACTTGAAAATATATTAATAAAAATCAACTAAAATATTTCACTGTATGAGTATCAGTACTTAACTATTAGTAAAAAGTGCATACAGTTCGTATTTTTAATTAACTCACTCTCCTCTTTAGCGGAATGTCTAAAGGCTTGTAACACTTTAAATCGGGTTTTCATACCCGTGGTGTACACATCATGAACAGTCCAACGTGTAGTTTTGTGTTTAACAACAGACAAACATATTTTGGAAGTTTTTTTACCTTTCTGTGAGTCCGTGGCAAGTTTAAGAGAAACATTAATGTTGTAATCAGGGGTTCACTTCCCACCGCTTTGCACTAAGTAAAAACAATAACGAATTTTTTAAGTTTAGGAGCGTGAAAATTATTAGTAAGAAAATATATAGTGGTGTTTACAAATAAACGGTTCTACAATACGGACATAAAAATATTGTAAGAAAAAGACGATTTGTTGCTGGACTTCCTGTGTTAAGTAGCATTTTAATGTGCAATGTTTAAAGTTGTATTACGTTATGAATATCAATTTTTCTTCTCCCTATCTTATTCCTCTAAATTTCTCCTTGTTACCTTGTAGATACATCAAATATTTTTCATAAGTTTTTCGGAAATTAATTTTTTTTTTTCTAAAATGAATTGTATTGTGTTAAATTTTGTCAAGTAAGGAAATAGAATTATGAAATAGAGACTCCAACCAAAAAAGATGTGTATCTTTTTTAAAGTCACATAATATTAGATCCAGAAATTTGCTAATCCGCACACAACAATCTTTAACTTTAAACAATTGTACGCTAATTATTATTTATGTTATTAAGCTAAGGTTCCGGCTGAGAGTTTTGTTGCCCATTAATTTGTTTTCAGTTTTTATTTTTGATAAAAAATAAACAAAACTAATAAAAAAACTGTCACGTTGTAGTTCTGGAATAAAGGTAGCTGTTGAATAATTTAGTTTTTTTTCAATCTAACTCTAAAACTACATTTATGACTCCCACATTAAAACACTAGTGGTGTGAATTGTGGTGTTCACAACTTATAAGGTGATATCTCAATCCAACATGTACAATAACAACAGAAAAGACAATTTAAGTATTAAATATGTTTTTAGGCTTTATTGGTCAGTAATCAACTAAAATTTCCAATATTTATGTGTTTAAAACATGTTTCAGTTTCCGTGATTCTAAACGAAATCTTGATGTTCTGGTATCTATGTCGCATGGAACATGTCACAAAGTAGTCTTTCAATTGGAATGTTTCCGATGGTTTTGCGGAAGAAAGCTTCCTCGATTGCATGGCAACTGATACGTCTAACTACAGATAATACAAGCAACAACTTCCCGAAGCGAACTTTAGATGGGGGCTGTTTCGTTAAAACGTATTCATGTAGCATCAACTGAGTCTGGTCCTGCAGCAACTCCACTTGGAGAGGATCACGCAAGCCATGGACTTCTGCCAGAAGAAATAAGAACATGTACGAATTTTAGAAATTAACCGGAACAGGAAGCTAAATACATTTAAAACGATTTTTTAACATTGTCAACATTTTGTATGAATTAGATTTTTATTCATTGGGTGTGTAATTAATTAATTTGAAAGTAAAAGTAAAAATAAAGTCTATATACAAATTACAAACACTATATTTCAGTACTTCTGATAACTCATACAGAAGTTAAAACCAAATGTTTATTTTCATTTTTTTAAACTGTAAAAATTTTTGAGATGCATTAGAACTATTGTACTATATAAGAAAAAGTAAATACCTGGCTTAAATAATAGTATGGTTTTTAGGTATGCGTATTCAGTGTTATTAACTTGAAGCGAAGTTAGCTGTGACATCACATCTTTCATGAGCTGAAGTTGGTTAACTACAATGACACGTTTCTCAGAACTTAATGTAGCACTCATAGATAACATTCCTAGAAAAAATTAAACATTTTTAGTTTTACATAGACACACACAGTCATATTAGATACATGTTGTGTTTTAATGCTTTTCGATAAAAAAAAATTCGAAGCAATAGTAATGCCAACACAAGTGATATTACAAACGTTATCTTATTTGTGCTTTGAAAGTAAAATACCTGGTTAATTCTTCCATTTTTGAAGTAAAAAAGAAATAGTTGAAAAGTTATTTTGACGAGAAACAAATGTTGTGCATAGAGGTAGGAACTAGAAAGATTGCTGTAGGGATGGTGGTGCTAAAATAAGAAGGCTAAAGCCTGAGCATGGAATACGATTTTCTAAATTATGAGAGTGTAATAAAATAATGAGACAGTACTTTAAATAGATTATTTATTTTATTTACTTGAAAAAGTTGCCCTTTAAGTCTGGACGTGTTTAGTTTTCTCATAAATGCTGGTATGAGTGGAATAAATATTTAAAACTACCTGATTCTATTTGTTTGTTAAAATAGTAAAACCAACCTTTCAGAAAATAAAAGTTTGGAAATGTTTTGAATTGATAATGAAGAAAACTTTGTTATAACTGTACAACATTATCGGGTATAATAAGTTTACATAGATACAGAAATATACACACACTCACTATAGGACGAAAAAGTCACATGACCGGAGGTATCTTGGTATTCCAGTTTAAGGTAGGTTGTTTTCTTCAATTAAGATAGCTTCCTTCATTTGGAGTTTGTTGTGTTTAGTTCTTTGTTTAAAATTACAATGCACAAGATGTATAAAAATCTAATATATACTATCTTTTTTGAGTTGCAGTGGTGGAAAACATTGGGGTTTTTATTTATTTATTTATTATTATTATGTTCGGGAAATCTGGTTTTCAATTTTCTTTCAGAGAAAACTTGTAAAAAACATATTCCAATTGACTTCAAATTCACTCAAAAACCTGGTCTTAAATTAAAATCATAATTGAATAAAAAATTACATAGAATCACACAATACCAGTGTCGTTTATACAACAACTGTCGAGAATTCTACATCGGATATCAAACTCAACACAAACAATATTGACACTAATAAACTAAAAAAACACAAAAAACAACATTATAATATAGTTTACCATTCATTCCTGAAATCAGTTAAAAATAATCAACACATGAAGAAAATTTGCCATTAAATATAAATTTCCTGTTGACTTCAAATTAATTTAAAAATCTAGCTCTAAATTAAAATTATTAAATAAACATTACATAGAATCACACAATATCAAAGTCATTTATAAAATAATGTGATACAACTGTCCAGAATTCTACAGCGGAGAAACGAGAAGAAAATTGGAAACCAGGTTCATTGAACATAATAAAAAATATCCCATGTTTACCATCATTGGAACTCAAAAAATCATAGTATATCTATTCATAGTACTGGATTTTTTAACAAAGAACCAATCATCAAAAACTGAAAAATAAAGGGAGCTATCTTAATTGAACTAAACAGCCTACCTTAAACTAACACCCCGGGATACCAAGATACTTTTACTAAGCAATATTCGGTAATAGTTTTTGTTGCATACTGTGTGTAGATAATCAAGTGTCTCTGCACACTATTTGTGTCTGATTATAACATAATCATGACTAAATATTGTATATTTATAATAAAGTTTCTTCATTACCAATCCAAGTTGTCTCCTAGCTTTTATTATATGATCATTTTGTATTGTAACAACTCGAAATAAATGAAATGATTGACCGATGCTTAGGTTGTGAAAATCAGTTGAGTATATCAGATCAACTTCACATAGAAAATATGTTAATTTTTAACTTTTATTAAAACTTGTAGAAGTTAGGCAACGATTTTAAAATTGTCATTTTTTTTATTTCACCTTCATGCAGAGGAAATCCCCACTGAGCAGCACTTAGGACAAAGACATCACTCCAGGAATCTTCCAGTAGAATGGCTTGGTCTCGAAAATGGAGTTGTAGGAAAGACGAAATTCCACGAATCCACTTAACGGAAAAGAAAAGCAGTTTTGCAGCTGATTCGTAGACTCTGTCGATATGTGCTGGGAAAAGGGGTTGGAAAGATGATGAGGCCCGGTTACCACTAACACCACTATGAGAATAGGCAAACGAACCAAAAATTGGAATATACGTTGGATTTGTAATGTTAAGTGGAGGAACCATTTTTGAATTAAGGGAGTTAAGATGGAGTCCCATATTACTGGAATGTTGAGATTCTGGAACAGTTTTATGCTTTCTACTACTAGTGTTAGAAGAATCACCTAATCCTCGTACTGAGTCAGCAGACATCTTGACAGCTAATGCAAAGTAATGCAAGGTAAATTATTAACAATGAAAATATGCTAAGAGTATTTGCTTGCAACTTATATTTAAAACAACAACTTAAACCTCCTTATTGCAATTTAACTGCAAAATATAATCATTTTTATTACAACTGTGCGTCAGTTATACAATTTTAAATTATAATTTATATGGGAATGAAGAATTTTCAAAGAAATAAACTTAGTGTAAAACATATTTACTTTGAAATGACTTCATCACATTCCTTTTAATTATGCCGACAAGGATTCGAATGCTCTAGTTTAAAATTCACAATAGATTCATAAAAAACACATACAGTTAAGTATGATATCCTATATCTATTAGATAAGCTCTGAAACAACTTCTTGCTTCAGTACATTCACTATTTACACTTATGGATGAATTTGTTTTACACAAAGAAAAAATACGATAAATACATATAAATTTCAAAAGTATAAAGAAAACTGTATGAGGGCATACCGAACCAATTTAGAATATTTTTAAATTAAAAAAAAGCATCAAACTAAAAGTCTTGCAATTTATGAATTACTATTTTGCTTTCAATGTTACTGAAATGTTTCTTGATAGTCTAAAACACAGACAAAATAAAAAATCTATGTTTTAATATTTAAAGCCATAAAAGCCTTATATTGAAATTATTAAAATACAAAGAATGGGAAATGAAAATTAAACAAATAGGCGCATTTCAATATATGTCTACATAAATTTTGTTTAGCAAGATTGTTTGTTTGTTTTTAATTTCGCGCAAAGCTACTAGAGGGCTATCTGCGCTAGCCGTCCCTAATTTAGCAGTGTAAGACTAGTGGGAAGGCAGCTAGTCATCACCGCCCACCGCCAACTCTTGAGCTACTCTTTTACCAACGAATAGTGGGATTGACCGTCACATTATAACGCCCCCACGGCTGAAAGGGCGAGCATGTTTGGTGCGACGAGGATTTGAACCCATGATCCTCATATTACGAGTCGAACGCTCTAACCCTCCTGGCCACGATGGGCCTAGCAAGATTGTTTTATGGATTTCGTATGTTTGACACTTCATCTACGCTTCAATTGGTTAATTCCAGTTTAACTGATCGTTAAGTTTTTCCAGTGACTTTAGAAGCCACTTAACGAAAAACTATTTTCGGTTATTCTACGACTGAAGGAAGAAATATTTTGTTTAGTTATGTTAAGTTTGCTATTATTTCTTGTACGTATTCATCAGTATAGCTGTTTTCCACAATATAATGTGTTAAAAATTGAGGGCAGTTTACTAAAGGTCTATCATTATCCTTTCTGTCAATGCACATGGAACGCCATCGATTGTTGTTTTTGATGCGAGACAAGGCGTTAAGTTCACACAAATGTCCATTGTTCTCACTTTGGTGTCCAATCCATATCGTTAACACAAAAGTTTCTTGTCATAAATCTATTACACGTTCAGTCACCAAGGTTCTTTGAATTTGTCGTTGATCGTAAAAAAAAAGCTGGTTGTCGTAGTATGGTGCTAGACTTCGTTGTGGCTTTTCCCTGCATTATGAACAAGCGCAATTTTAATAAGCCTTTCACCAAGTACTTGTAAACTTATTTTATTAAAATGACAGGTATTATTAACCTTACCACCTGAGTTTCTCTGTTCTGAGCTTGTGGCGTGAATATTAAATTAATTATAAGTTTACCACGAATTCTAAATGCGTATAGCAGATGCCGAGGAAGCTAAAAATTTATTTCTATATAGAAAATTATGGCAGTCAAAATTCGTCAATTTCAACGTTACTGCACAAAGCTTAGTTTCAACTATAATATTGATTTTATTGAAAGTACACAGTAAAACTAATTACCTTTTGGTACAATAAGAATAATGATTCTTAAGTGCATTTACACAACTTTACGAATACTTGCCAGTTCGAGCATATCAAATAATATGTATCTTTGTGATTATTGTAATAACAAGATCCGAAATCTAACTCAATGCTAAATTTATTTCCAATATAGGATGTATGACAAAGTAAAGTCGTCAATTTATTTGAGGTCTGAATCTTTCCCATTTGTTCTAGTCCAGTCATTCTACTTTTTGCATCTGATTATTGTCACACTGGTAATAATGCAAACATGCTGTATTGTTTTTGTTTGTTTTTTCGGACAAACAAAATACCACTTTTCCCATTTGCAATAATGCTAAAGCCCTGCTAGTGCATTGTTACCAATACTATTTTTCTCCAGAAACTGTCCATCACTAACACAAGATGAGGATAAACATAGATATTTGTTCCTCGGACTTGCAATGGTTATACTTGTAGGGTCAGTATTCGATGGATTAAAAATTGTGCTATATATGTTTTCACACAGAAAAAGTTAACACTAATATTTTTATCCTTTATAAGAGTGCAATTCCTACCATTCAAATTACCACTGAGAAGACTTCTGCAGAACTTCAGCGTAGGTTTATAAAATATCAAATAAACTTAAGATGGTTTGCTAAACCCAGTAAATATAAAATGTACCTTAACTGGGAGATAGCTTTTGGAGTACATTTGGATATATCACCACAGAAATAGATACAGAACTTTAAAATGATATCATTAAGTACGCGAAAACTGTCCATCTTAATTTATAAAAAATTATAATATAATATCCTCAGAACAAAGCACAAGAAACATCAATTTAGTGTTGGATATGATAATCCAAGAACTAAATTATTTTTACCATTTTCTATTATAGCAATAATTTGATTAACTGAGGAGGTTGCTAAAAATGCGGGAGTGATATAGTACATTAATTAATGCATTTAATTAACATAATGCATACGTGTTTAAGCCGCTACACCCACCACTGTAGGTAGAAAGTAACTTACTTGACCACATCAGTCCCTCTTGCTATAGAAACAATTTTATCAAGGACGAATTGTTCTACATGAGTCTGTTTGGAAGTCCTTCAAAACATTTTTAGGTTTCTTTACGATATGCTCACATTTTATTATGATATAATATGCTTTTCCATGAAGGCATTGCCGACCATCCACATATACAACCATGTTCTCATAGTGTCTATGCTATTGAGCTCTAAACTTCACTCTATTTCAATTTCTAGTATTGAAAAATAGAATTTCCAAACTCAGAAACATACAATGCACCACCTATTCTAAGACCAGGGTATTACTTGCCCAAAAAGTTTTAGGTAATAATTAAGTTTTTGTATTGGGACTACCTTTGAACAATCTGATTTAATCTTATCATGACTGGAGGGTGTACTTCACATGTAGAATGCACACTTGCATACCAAATTTCAAAATGCAAGTAAAAGTGTATAATTCTAATTCTATTTCAAAGTTTTTATTAAACAATATTTCAGAGTTGGTATGTTAGCATGTATAATGTCTATTTGTCGTTCTTTACAAAAAAAATTAAATGCATATTTAATTAACAGTTATTTTATATTTTATGCGTTAGCTGTTAACCTGCTGCCAATTTCAAGAAATGTCCTGAAAACTAGTGTATGCGCTGTTAGATCAATAAATAACAGAAATGTTTAGTTTGATTTGAATTTCGCACAAAACTACACAAGGGTATCTTCACGCCCCCCCCCCTCCCCGATGAAACAGTGGTGTGTCTGCAGACTCACAACGCTAGAAACTGTTGTGTATCTTTGTTCTTAAGTACAAGCAAGGTAAAAAAGAAACAAAGGCACTAGCCATTCCTAATTTAACAGAGGTGAACTAGAGGGAAGACAATTACTCAACACCACCCACCCCAACTCTTGGGAGACTCTTTTACCAACGAATAGTGGAATTGACCGTATATTATAACGTCACCACTGTTGAAAGGGAGAGCATATTCAATGAGGCGAAGATTTGAACCCGTGTTCCATAGTTGAACACCCTAACTGCAAGGCCATGTATGGTTCCTAGCAAGATGAAAATCACAGGCACATAATCATATTTCTCTATTTCAGCATATAAAGGATGTGCAAATAACGTAAAGCCAGAAAAGTAAACAAAACTGCAACACAGTAAAAATATCGCACACCAAAGTATTTAAAGACCTGATGGAGGACACACACCCCAATTAAAACAACCCTTATAAATGTTTCTTCTATATATCGGCGAAATAAAAATATCAAAAAATATAGCATTTAGGAGCACAATAAACTGTACTATTAACCTATCTGCAGTATCCTATCATGCCACAGACGAAACTCATCAAATAAAATGGAATAGTACTAAAATAATAGGGTATGAGCCACCACGAGACAAAGAAAGAAAAGAAATTTTTTTGATCCAACTAACTTGTCAGTTAGTCAGTCAACTCAGCATAGAAGTCAGCAAAGTCTGGATATTCCTCCTGACGTTATCCAAATAGCTGGTCGATTCAAGTTGCAATAGGATGAGAGCCAAGATGAGCGGTCAGTAGGCTTGCCTTTCTAACACGAAGACTCGGGATCAAATCTTGGCTCCTGTAATCATATACAGGACTTTTCAAAGATGCTTGAAGGAGGAAGCACGTAAGTAAGCAAAACGAAAGATATAAACTAGTTGGTAATTAGTAGTTAGTAATGGGTAAATTAGTAACTAGACTTAGATGACTGTATAATTTACTAACCAGAATAACTAAATAATCTCCTTTATGTTTCTCCAACTTGGTTGTGGTGGAAGATATGGATGCTAAAATTTAGCTTTCTGGCTGTCATATAGCCGAGAGTCTATAACTCAGAGATACTAGGCTTTCATGGTATCTGGAATATCCAGTAATAAAGAAGACATAGCTCTTAATTTTGACTTGCATCAGCAGAACAACGTATAGGTTATTTGCACGTAATCCAGTTGCTCTAATAGATCAGTACCTACTGTGTCTATTAGTCGTGATATTGTGCAAAAGGACCCGTTGGTAACGGATTTTGCAGATATAGAGTGATTTATATCAGAATATATATTGTTACCCATGGTTCTTTACTTTCAATTATGGTTCTTAAAGTTGACGAGAAAGAACCCCTATGTAAGAATTCCTGATAGGTGATGAACGACACATTAAGGGTGTAAAAAGTCTCCAAATGAGTAGCGAATATACTTTCATTATAATTAGTATTTTTTAATTTCTAAAAATACGTTAAAAAGCGTCCCTTCAGAGTTTTTTGATATCGTAAACTATCTAAATGTATTATTAATACGTTAATATGAATTATTTATTAGTTGTTTTTTTTTTTATTTCGTGCAACACTACACGAGAGCTATTTGCGCTAACCATCTCTAATTCAGCAGTGTAAAACTAGAGAAAAGGTAACTAGTCATCACCACCCACGGCCAACGAATAGTAAGATTCACCGTCACATTATGACTCCTCCACGGCTGAAAGTCTAGCGCCCTGCGAATTACTATATGTTTGAATACATCAATTTGTTGTGAACAAAACTAGGCCTTCAAATTAGTTGTGCCACTATAAGAAGTCATCACTTACTGAAGATTTCCTGCAAATAGGTATGTTTTTTCCTTAGTGGATTAGCAGTAAACTTCATGGTTTATAATGTTAACATTCAGGATTCGATCCCTGCAGTGAGCACAGTACAGATACTGCACTGCACAACTTTGCGATTAGACACATTAATTTTATTATTGCTATTCTGATATTAGTTTAAAAACTGTTCAAATAACATAACTAGGTTCAGTTTTAACTACCTAATCTTGTACTATAACCTAAAAAGTTACGTGTATCATTACTATATTCAATAAAAGGTAAACAGTTATAAAATAAGATATTTTGTAATATTGCAGCTGTCAGGAACTAAATGAAGTGACCGTTTATATCTCAGAACGGCTGGTATGGGTATTTACACTTTCACTAATAAGGAGAGAACAACCTTTTTTGTCATCAAGAAGTAACCGTTTTTATCCAAATAGGTAAAATAGTCCCCACCAGTGAAAGTATAAAGCTTTTCATATATATGAAAAGTATATGTTTAATCTTTGTTTTAACTAAGGTTCATTAGAAAAACAAAAACAAAAAATATTTTGATTTTTCATGACATTCATCTTAATTGATGAAAACCACATTAATAGTTGGTGTAGCAGTCTAACTCCATTTCCCTTACCTATAAGATGTTCCTGAAGCTTTCCATAGATCGATATGTAGTATTCACACTTTTAGGCAATAAGAACTTATATTTTATTTTTGCCTAAATCAAACTAAATTAGTAGCCTGCTTTAAAAATATAATATATCTTTTAGAGTAGTAAATCAAATGTGGTGAGGCCAGCCAAGTTGTTAGCATTTCAGGCACCGTATAAAATGGGCCAAGCTTCGAAAAATAATGCTTGCTAATGCATACGTCCGCTCCTTCTGTGTTGTTACGTTGTAAAAGCGACAGTCAATCCTTTTATTCGGTTCAAGGAGTTACATAAAGAGACCTTGTGGTGTCAGATGAAGCTGAATAGGTGTATTCCTTATGGTCAGTAATTCAAGATTATGACCTCATTATTTAGCTCTTGTGCATATAAAATCTCATTCTGCTTGAAAGTTTCAACTTTACAAGTGGAGAAACATTAAACGTTTTAACACTTTGTTCTTAAGAGGTCCATTACAAACTCATTGTAATTAAGAGCTATACTTTGACAGATCTTAAACTTGACTACTTGTTGTAACGGATTTTCTACTATGTATTTATTTTACTATCTATGTTTGTTTCAGTTTAAATATATTTGGAAATTCATATAAGTATTGCGAAAGTCCCGCCTGTTCTCTCAATTTATAGAAGAATCTCGAGCGTTAGAATCAATAGTGTATTAGATATGTATGTAACACTAGTGAATGCTAGTATTGTTGCTAAGTGAACTTTTGAGAACGTCGCCTTAAAATTTGTGAATCAACACGCAGAGAGACAGTATAATATTTTTTGTTTGCGAAAGTCAGTATACAACAAGTCTCGGAAACTATACCTGTGACAAGAGCTTGTTAATCGGAAAACTACAGATATCTGACCAGGATCGTTTATAGATTTCGAACATTATAAACTTCGGTGAATTAATTTCGGACGTTAGTATTTCTACGAGAACATTATATATTTTCATTCGGGAAAAAATACTCATGCGTGAAGAATAGACTAGCTAACATTCCCGTGAAGTGACGTGAATCTGTGTATCAACATAAAAGTAATTTGCACCTCATGAATTGTCGAAAAAGTATTCAGTTCCAGAACAGATAAAGACCATTGTATTGTTTGTATATTTGTAAAACTTTGTATATAAACTGTTATTTGTAATAACCGTTATTATACATTGTATTGCTGTTTGTATATCAGAATATATTTATGTTAAAAACGAAAATTGTGTGTATCAATCTTGTTGGCAAATATCATAAATTTGATACATATCAACATTCAGTTAGGCTTAGTTAAAAATGTTTAAACCAAAACTAGATATTTTAACTCAGTCGTCACAACGAACTGTGGTGTTAATCGTAAAATTTTATGAACGAATCCCCAATTTATTATGTTAATAACGTTACGTATTACGATCTCAAATAGCTGAAAATTTTAACTTAGAAGTTTAACTTTAAAGACTGTCTACTTTAGCTAAACCGTAATAAAGACCCTAACAATATCAGTCGTATTTGACTGAGTTTATTTATCGCTCACACACTTGACGGACACAAAAAATATATTAAAAATTTCGCACAAAAGGTGGAAAACAAAGTCGAATAAAGAAAAAATTAAATACAATGATAATAAAATAAAGGAAAACTTTGATCTAACGCATTGTTTCGAGCCTAAACCCTTTCAATGGATAAGAAAGCGGGTTTAGGCCCAAAACTTTGTGTCAAATTAAAGTCCTCCTAGATTTGATTACTACTGCCTCTAGTGTTTTTTCTCTTAAACTCAGCCTTTATCTTGTTCTTATCTGTAATCCTGTCACTACGTGACATAATTACTTTACATTAAACTCTTGTGTCTTTGGTCTTTATACTTCCTTATAAAGCCCATACACCTAACTGTAGATCATACTTCAAGAAGACAACATATTTTTATTGAAACATGTATGATTTTCCAAAAACAAACCACTTCATTATTTTTATGAATATTGAATTTTTTTTAGAAAACCAATAAAAATGTAACACCAATTGCATTACCGCAGATTTTTGAAATAAAGGGCTCTACAGTTAGTTACTTTAAGACACATCTCACATTAATTTACTTCATGTACATCAGCATTGATTGTTTGACTTTGCGCAAAGCTAACGTCCCTTATTTTTATGATAGACGAGAAGGAATATTAGCCTATGCAATATTTTTTTTAATTACCATAGTTTAGTTTTGGCTTCACACTTTATGTTTCTTTGTACCAAATGTTCCTTAATGTTATTTGAAATAAGCCACCAGGTGTTGCAAATTAACCGAGATCTTAAATACGCATTCTGAAGAAGCTTTTAATTTTAATTTTATACAGCAAATATATAGAAATTTATGCTATTAATGAGCATAAGTTGATACAATTTTACTTCAACGAAACAGAATTCTCCTAAAAATAGTTTTTGCCATACATAAAATACCTACAGGACATAAAATTTTATCTCTGCATTTGTGTAGCATAATTAAGTTTAAGGTTGAAATGTTTGTTTTTTGCACAAAGCTACTAGAGGGCTATCTGTGCTAGCCGTCCCTAATTTAGCAGTGTAAGACTAGAGGGAAGGCAGCTAGTCATCACCACCCACCGCCAACTCTTGGGCTACTCTTTTACCAACGAATAGTGGGATTGACCGTCATATTATAACGCCCCCACGGCTGGGAGGGCGAGCATGTTTGGCGCGACTCGGGCGCGAACCCGCGACCCTCAAATTACGAAGCGCACGCCTTAACGCGCTAGGCCATGCCGGACCTAAGGTTGAAATAAAGCAAAATAGATCCTGTTTTAGGACATTAGGAGAGGTGAACGGAGTATGTAAGAGAATGTATAACGATACAAACGAAACGAATTAGTCCTAGAAGTGGTATAATCAAGCGATTCTCAAAACAATTAGAAATATAAAAAAGGAAAATCATGCAGCATTGAAGAGATTCCAGTAGGTTTTAATGGAATTTAATATTTTAAAAACTAAAATTGTTACTCGTGTTGTAGAGGGGGAACAGTACCTGCAAATTTGTTTTTGTGCCAATCTCTTAAAGTCAGAGCTATTGTTTGTGTGCTAACTACAGGAAAACCAACTTGATAAATCACTCTTCAAAAGTGATAAGTGATAAACACGAGGCTGGAATGAACTGACAGTAGACCAAATTAATTTTTAAAAGGAGTTGGGTCTGAAAGAGAGAAAGCATCTTCGGTTTTATGATGTTCAGTAAAAGAGCTGTAGAAATGTAAAGATATGTTTACGTATGCTTCATGGACTTTGGCAAAGTCAGCCGGTGAAAAATGTTATGCTGTAGTAGACTGTGATAGGTCAAGAATCCTGAAGAATTTATACTGGAATTAAGAAGCATAAATTTGAATTTTCGTAGAAATAAGCAGTTTACAGTTAAGAAAGGCGGACGACAAGGATTTGTGCTGTCCCATTGTATAATCTGTATACACAGTAGTTGACAAGAAAGATAGTTTCTGATATTGAAAGTATCAAGATTAACGGAAACAACCTGCAGTAATAGTGTACTATGGTGCATAACGTATGAGCGAATTAGAGCTAGAGATACAAAGTTACTTGACAATATTGTTGATAAGTGGGAGAAACCAAAAATGTCAATAAAACAAGGTCAACGGTAATTTTACAATCTGATAAAAGATCCAAGAATATATATATCAAAGTAAAAGGTAAATAGCTGGAACAAATAGATGAGTTTATTTACTCAGGGACGAATATCAGTAGCACTGACAAGTGTTAAAAGAAAAGTGAAACATGGGAATGGAAAAAGCAGTATTATTTCATCTCAAGGAATACTTCCGTAGAAAGTACAAACTAAAATTTAAAAAAAATTACTAAAATGCTATGTATGATCAGTCCTATCAGTGCAAACGTGGACTATATGTGATGAAACAAATGTACGCTTGGAAAAAGTTAAAACGGGCTGTGAAGATAAGATACACAGAAAGCAAAACTGATGAGAAAATACTAAAATGAGCTAAGACCAAAAAAAAAAAAATCTGCTGAAAATATGTAGGAAACGAAAGATGCTGTAATTTGGAGACATATGTATGTGGAAATATTAGCAGAAGTTCTGAAAGTTAAAATTGGAGGATGAGAGAAGGACACAAGCAAGCAAGCAAGCGTATGGTCCGAGGATATGAGAAAATAGTTTAGAAGTGAAAAACCTGAATGAAGAAAGATAATGCAGGCAACGAAGAACAGAGAACAATGAAGAATTATAGTAACCATTCTTCAGATTGAGGGTGAAGCCATGACTGATTGATAGAAATAGATGAGAGCACTGTAAATACTTATTTGGACATCTACTGCAGATACTGTGTTTATGACGACTAAGTTTGGTTGAAGGATAATAGTATCAATTTATCTTAAATGATCAAACTTTAGTTTAACAATTGTTTGTAACCACAACGTATACCGTATTAACTGTTTTGGAATGGTAGTATCATGTACATAGAACTTAGCTCACAGAATACACACATACACACACACACACATATATATCTAGTTTTCAAACATGTTTCATTTTTTTTAACTGCCATTTAATTATGTTTGATCTTCAAAAAAATTCCCAAATAAATGTTCCCTGGCTGACCCGTTTTTTATAACACGAAGATTTTTTAAGCAATATCTTACCTGTTACTGATCCTGAAGAAGGTGTCTTTTCAGTTTGAGTGTACATAAAAGAACTTGCTATTTCTTCTCGATTTGGGTGCGAGTTAATATCGCTATTTTGAAAGGATAAAAATGACGTCGACGGAAAATCGTGAACTTCACCAACCTTAATTTCTTCAGGAAGTGCATAATATGATCCCAATGTTGTTAAGTTGGCTGCCATTTGTGTTCTGTGATAAGTGACTGTGTTAGCAGTGGGTGAAAAGTATGAAACGGAGTCCCCTGAGTTAGAGAGTGCATGATGTTTCCGTGGTTGAGACCGAGGGGCTCTTTCATGTTGGACCGCTACAAAAAAAAAGTTTTTTATTTAATTTTAAAAATACATTAGTAAAATGTTCATGTGTCATTCTACTTTTACATTTGTGAGGTCCTGCAAAAAGAAGACTTTTAAACAATTTTTAGTAAAGCTTTTTATTTTTATAAGCACGACTACGCTTATGTAATTTTCACGCATTGTGTCCTTCTGGATTTGAAAGAACGAACTGCCATTTTTTGAAGCTCGTGTTTGTTCGTCCATGATGTTACTGCGAAGAGTTACAGATAATTTTGTGAAATCTTGCAGTATTAAATAAGCGTTTTACTTTTTTTACTCAATGAGTATCACGCACATGCTTATACTACAGCTTATGATATGGCGCAAAACATACGAAACGACCTTATATATTTGTACTCGTTGTAACAGAAGTTGGGCACGTATCACTTTCTTTGACCTCTAACACATTCTTCTTAGTAACAACTCATCGACATGAAATACTTTTTATTTGTTTGTTATGCTTGAATTTAGTTCAGTTATTAAATTACAAAAAGTAACTTGTACAGTAATTTAAGAGTGATTGTTTTAGATTTCTCATTTTGTTGTTTACGTAATTACGATTTTTAATTTATGAAGTGTACAATACGAGAAGGTAGATAGCCATACTGATATATTCATTTTTTGCGTTTCATGTCATAAATACTATATTTTTTATTTCAATTCCTGCAGTAGAAATTTTTGATAGAGTATACTATTTTTCAATTTCTACCAGAAAAATTAAGAAAACTGTAATTCACCATGGAAGTTTCACTAATAGTATATACTTTGAAAAATACTTTTCTGAAACAAGGTTAAGAATGATATAGTAATTTTAAAATTAGAGTTGTTGTTTTTTTTAAATCCTCTAGAAGTTGAATTTACTACTATGTTCAGTTTAGGCATATAAGTTTTGGTGAGAAATTCTTACAATACACACAAACCAACCAAAACATAATGAAAGCGAGTTGCCTGAAGTTGTCTTTAAACACGTAATACGCTTGCCATGTATCTAATCTCCAAACACAAAAAAAAGTACAAATAAATATTTCACTTGTACATGCAATACCCCAAATGTTTTTTCTCGTCATACCAGAACTGATCAACAAAAGAATTTCAGGCTATATCTATTTACAGAACATCGTTCAGACCATTAAGCGCATCGTATATATTGTAGGTCACTTTATTAAATATGGCGTAAGCTAGTCTTATTTTTGACTACACTTTTTAATGATTCAGTATCATGTGTGTACACTCAAGGAGTGCAGCAGGTGCAATCACATACCTAATTTTCACCCTTATTTATATGAGACATTCTTAAAAGGTATGATAAAAGTCTACGAAACTATCAGAATTCGCTATTTTCAGTGAAAAATTAAAAACAGTCGGAATGATGATACTCCCCTCCAGTATAGCTTCGTTATGTATCTTGTTCTTCCTTCAAAAGTAGCAACATCTTTACAGATTTATCCCTCGCTAGAATAGCGGTGAATCTTCAGATTTACAACGCTAAAATCAGGGGTTAGATTCTCTCGATTAACACAGTAGATAGCCCGATGTGGCTTTGTTATAAAGAAAAACACACACACACTTTATAAATTTCTCTCTCAACCCTAAATTTATTCATATTATTACATCTTTGCTGTTTGTAAATAAGACTATTTCTTCATGCTACTTTAGTCTCTTATTTAAAATACATAATTGCTCACATCTCTTTAGAAGTTTTATTCCTACCATTAAAATCAATATACAAAGATCTTTTCTGTCTGTTCGCTTCAAGCTGTTTGCCCCATTAACCATTATTAAATTCATGAGCAGATAAGAGAATTTGAAAGGGGATAATAAAGAAAGTAAAACTGTAAATGTTGTAGACAGGTAAGAGATAAGTATTAATAAGAGATATTAGCTCCAGAGGTTTGAACATCAAAATGATTTCACAGTTCTAATTGTTAAGAATGCCGTTGTGTTTATAAAAAGAAGCACACATTAATAATGCCTTCTGCAACTGCGTTTTACTAGCTTTGGTAATTTCTGGCCTCATTAGTAACTCTGGACAAGGGCAAACTGATATATTTTCCAAATTTAATTTAAATCCAGCCCAGGGGAGGAGAGTGATAGTTCATCAGAAGGCTACGCTTTCTCATCTATTAAAGTGAAGCCTGGAAATAGTGGTATAAATATCTTGGAACACTCTAGGAAGAACATACAATATACAGGATAGCAAATCAAGAGAACAAGATAAAATAGACGTTGAAGAAAAAAATATCGTAAATAACAAGCATGGTTGTATTCAAGTTGATGAAAAGGACATAAAGGAAATGGAAAAAAATATTATGAAAAACCTGATAAATGTAGAAAATAATTTTTTTTAATGACTGGCAATTGTGGAAGATCTTGTGGAAAAAATCAGAAGGTTGGAGGTTAAAAGAACCATTGGCGAAATGAAATTCTGGGAAAATGAGTGGTCCTTCAGGAGTGGTAGTGAAAATGATAAAAGCTTTGGAAGGGAAAGGCACTGAATGGGTATGACAACTTCTGCAGAAAGTATGGAAAAAAGAAGAAATACCTTCAGAATGGAAGAAAAGCATACGAATCCATATATGCAAATAAAAATGCGAAATACTAAACTGTGAAAATTACAGAGGCACCACAATAATTAAACTTATTTTTAAAGTGGTTGAAAAGGTACTATACTATTGTTTAAGCAAAGTTTTGCGGATTAATGAAATGTAATGTGTTTTTATGCTTGAGAAGGTAACAGTAGATGCTGTAAGTATAGCCAGGCAGCTACAGTAAAATTTTGTAGAAGATAACAGGAAGCTGTATTGGTGCTTTGTAGATTTGGAAAAAAAGAAAACAAAAAACAAACGAAAGGTCGTCATGAAATATTTTTGTTGGTGTCTTAGAAAGAAGGAAGTCTCAAGAAGTTTACTAAGGATAGTGAAAGCAATGTATGATGGCATAAAAATAACAAACAGTAAGAACAGGACAAGTAACGACCGATTAGTGCGAAGTAAAAGCAGCTTTACATCAAGGATCATCTGCTTTAATTCCATTCCTG
Organism: Tachypleus tridentatus; assembly: GCF_004210375.1. NCBI lineage: Eukaryota > Metazoa > Arthropoda > Merostomata > Xiphosura > Limulidae > Tachypleus > Tachypleus tridentatus. The sequence goes on from NC_134830.1 coordinate 84,284,391, forward strand.
TTTATGTGATAGTGATAGATGTTCTGAAATTGATTTTGATTTTGGATAATTTGGTTATAACAGCTGAGACAGAAGAAGAATTGCAGATAAGGCGCAGGATGTCGCAGAAAAATCTAGAGAGAGATGGGTGGTTAGAATTAACACCTGAAAAGCAGAACTCATACTAAGTAGCAGAGGAGAAAGAGTTGCATATGAAATACAGTTGCAACTTTGATATATACAATCAAATAAATTTAGGTATCTAGTAGTAACAATCAGATAGTTAGGAAATGTAGTAAGAAGTGAAGAAGGATTTGTACTTGAGAAGAACATTGGTAATGCTAGTGTAGGGACAAAGAGGTATAAGAAGAAAGATTATGATATACGGTGGAATGGGATACGAGGAACATTAGGGAACTAGAAAAGATGCACAGGACTGCAATTTATGGAGAATGAAGACCAGGATCGAATTAAAGTCGAAATGATAAAAATAATTTTGTTGTGTGTAGTACGTATGTAGACAAATCTATTGTTGAAACTTAATATGTGTCTGGAAGTTTCTAGATTTTCTTAGAAAGTGTGCGATATCTATATCAATTTTTGAAACTATATATTAGTTTAGCTCACCCAGAAATTATGAAATCATTATATTACGTATGTTCAAAATTCCTACTTTGTCTCATTAAAAACAAAGTAACAGGAATTCTTCTTTTTGTTCTAGATTTGTTAATAACGGGCTTACTTTCGGTATAAAAATGGGATATCAAAAATTACTTTACGGTTAGTAGGCCACGCTTTGCCATGAGACTTAAACTGTAGAGCTAAACTATGATATACAATAGCGAAATACTATTAATGGACACAAGCGCGAAGTATAGTGTGTGTGTAAGGGTACTCACGGGCAATCGATTAACTCTCCCTGAGTCATCTTCTATAATTCCTTAGTTTTTAAAAAATTGCCATATTTATCACTTACGAAAATAGCAATTTGCTTAGCATGGCATTCGAAAGTTAATGAAATAGTTTTATCATTATTAAACATTTATTATTCCTATTTAGATAAAACTGAAACAATCTTACACAAATGAAAATATGTTGTGCTCAATATTTGCTTATCCCTTCAAAAAGTCAGCTTTCGTACTTAGCTATTTGAACAGCCTTCAGATGTGTCAACGAAAAATCATCTTGGGGTTATCCATGCTGTTTGTCAAGAACAAACGAGCAACCATGTAAAATAGATCCCTCTTTCGCTTGAAATAGTTTCGATGTTTGTTTAAATGAAGGTCCTCTTCCACAGCTGTCATCACCAGAAGCCTAGTTCCCAAGTCTTTTAAGGAGTGTGCAGGGCAGCTTGTTTGCACTTAACGTGGACAGGAACATTTTTCTCGTATTGCAGATCACACGTGATTATATTAACAACGTTAGTTAGTCAAAAAATAGAGTATTAATTATTTTTTATTATTTTAATAACAATAGAACAACTTTTAATATACAGGAAAATCAAATTGTTAATGGAACTCATGCAAAATGAAGTTTAACTCTGTGTAGCACAATACATCTTATTAATTGAACAAAAACGTAGTACAAAAATTTAATTGTAATTTTACGTTATGAATTAACCAACTAATATCTTGTAATAGTTAAGAAAGCGGTTTTATAATAATAATAAAAAAAACCACAGGACATTTCCAAATTGAACATTGAATGAAATATATCCTTATCTTACATACAAGTTTTTCAGGAGCTATTAGCATAACAAGGTGTCACATACTGCAATACAAATTAAATCCTCCTAATGTGATTGCACGATTAAGTAAAAACAATTAAGTGTAGACGATATTTAAGCAATGCAGCAGATGCTTCTGCAGGAACTAGCTCTAATATCAAATATAACTAACTTATATTAGACTAGGCAAACGTTTATTAGCATTGTAGTAAATATATCTTTCCCAAGTACAAAAGAAAATGGTTTAAAAAGAGAACTTAGCTCCACAAGGTTTTTTAGAACCATTACTTTCTTAATTGCCTGGATCATTCTGGTATATTGCAAACGATCCTGGTATCATTTCTGGTACAAGCTCCAGAGATTCGAACACCGAAATTATTTCACTGTTCTAGTTGTTAAGAATGCCGTTGTTTCTATAAAAAGAAGCATACAACAATAATGCCCTCTGCTACTGAGTTTTACTAGCTTTGAGTAATTTCTGTAGTCATTATTAACTCTGGACAAGGGCAAACACTATTATCCTCCTACAAATACGGAATATTTAGAAGATTTTTTCCTTTGACATCAAAAAATGTTTGTTACTTGCAATTCACAAGGCGTCTTGATTAAATAAATTTAACTTGGTTATTAAAGAATACTATTTATTAGTCGCCAAACAAATTTCGCGCCACTAAGAAACGTTTGCTATAAAAGAAGAAGTGAATTACATTAATATTAAATATATAATAATACGATATGTTCAAATATTCATTATATGTACGTTTGATCAACCACAGGACCGAAAGCGGTCTAATGATTAGGCTGTAGAGGAGCAGAGTGTAGTGCTAAAGGTTCGAGCTGTGATATATCGCACTTTCAGCTGTATACATTTCAAATGTGATACTCAATACCACAGTGTAGAAAAAAGAAGCTACTTAGGTGGCAACTGCTGCTAACCGGTTGCTTTCCTTAAATTAACAATGGCTATGCATGAACCTTGTGTCATATAAGGTACGATTCATGTTAAGAATACCAAATCATTATTCACACTTCATGTTCCATGTAAGGTACGATTCATGTTAAGAATACCAAATCATTATTCACACTTCACGTTCCATGTAAGGTACGTTTCATGTTAAGAATACCAAATCATTATTCATACTTCACGTTCCATGTAAGGTACGATTCATGTTAAGAATACCAAATCATTATTCACACTTCACGTTCCATGTAAGGTACATTTCATGTTAAGAATACCAAATCATTATTCATACTTCACGTTCCAAGCAGCATTGAAAATCGATTTTATTGTTTGCATATATGGTGATTTTAGAGCAGCTGTAAGATTATTTTTGTTACGTTCTTCAAATGATATGGATATAGATTGTGACTAGTGTTGGAGAAATCATTTGAATTGGACAAAAACTGATGAATTTTGCGTTTAAAAACATTCTAACCGTCTATTTTCCCAGTGTTTTAACTGCGGTCGGCGGCCATAGTTTTACTATTAACAAACATATTTATACTGATTGTTCACTTTGATAGACTTTGATGACAAATGTCTTTGAACAATTGGTTCAAATAAGAGGACTTTGAAAACGATATTCCTGTTAGATTATCGCCAATGGTGATCAGCGGTCTGGTTCTGGTACGTTGTCGTATTACTATTAAATATTTAATAATGAAAACAATACGTTACATTGTTAAACAAAATAAGGGATTATATACGTACTAAAATTATTTAACTACCAAGGCACTGTTTAGAAAAAAAAAAGAATATAAAAAGATTAAGCTCTTGGTCTTTTAAAAACAAAAAGTGTGCTGCGCCATATTAACCAATGCTCAAAAATTCACATATGTATCATTATTAATTTATATACATGAGAAGGGTATGTGTTTCAAACACATAAATCCTTTACATAATACTTACGTGGCATTATATAGTTGGAAATGAACGAAACAGAAACATACTAGGCAAAATATACAGTTGATCTATTTGGATTTAAAGTAAATAGATGTAAAAATATAAAATAATTATAAACAAAATAAAAAAGTGTCCTAAAAAGTGTATACACACTTTGAATGATTATAACTCACTCAAACATTATTTTTTAGAGGTGCAACTGATTTGAAATAATAGCAGAAGCAAGACTAAGCTTTGAGAAAAGGAAATTTATCTTAAAGTGTTACTGGAAGTGTGAGAACGTAGCTGAAGTGCAAAGACGGTTTAGAAGAAAGTTTCAAACAGATCCTCGCAGATAGCCCTAGCGTAGCTTTGCGCGAAATTCTAAACATTCAAACAAATCCACCAACGTGACTCACCATTACTCGCATCAGAGATAAGTTTGAAACAAATGCAACTATTCAAGACGTCCATAAAGAGCGTTTTGGAAGACTGCGGTTGTCCACCAGTCCCATACGAGAAGCAGAGCTGTTGGAAAGTCTCCACCGATCTCCATGAAAATCTGTTCGGCAAACAGCCCGTGAGAATAGAATACCAAATTCGAACGTTCATCGCATGTTGACACGGTTCATTGGAAAAGTTTTATTCCGGCATTAGTCCACGCCCTCAATGAAGATGATCCTGACCGAAGAGTTGAATTTTGTGAGTGGTACCTGGCAAAATCTGCAGAGGATGCACAGTTTCCAAACGACCCGGCATGGCCAAGCATGTTAAGGCGTGCGACTCGTAATTTGAGGGTCCCGGGTTCGCATTCCCGTCGCGCCAAACATGCTCGCCCTTTCAGTCGTGGGGGCGTGATAATGTGACGGTCAATCCCACTATTCGTTGATAAAAGAGTAGCCCAATAGTTGGCAGTGGGTGGTGATGACTAGCTGCCTTCCCTCTAGTCTTAGCACAGATAGCCCTCGAGTAGCTTTGTGCGAAATTCAAAAAAACAAACACACAAACAAAGAGTTTCCAAACAAGATTGTCTGGAGCGGTAAGAGCACATTGAAATTAAATGGCTCAGTTAATCGTCACAATTGCAACTACTGGGCACCTCAGAGCCCGCATGTTACGGTTAAAAACCACGTATTCTAACAAAGGGTTAGAGTGTGGTGTGGATTATCAGTGTTGGGCGTAATTCGACCATTATTTTTCGAAAACACAATCACTAGTCTTGTTTATCTGAACTTGCTGCAAGAATCTGTCATGCCATGCATTCGAGAGCAATTTGGAGACGAGGTGTTTTATTTCCAGCAAGGTGGAGCACCTCCCCACTACCATCCTAATGTGAGGGCCTATAATCTTGACGAAATTTTACCTAACAGATGGACTGGACAAAGAGGCAGCACTGAATTTCCCCCACGTTCACCAGACCTCACACCTCTGAACTTTTTTTATTGGGATACGTCAAAGATAAGGTTTATAGCATAAAACCTGCAACAGTCAATGAACTGAGAGCAGCAATTCAAAGAGAATGCACCCAAATACTGAATGAAACGATTCGTGAAATTTGCAATTCCCTCTGTCTGCGTTATCAGCAGTGCCTGGATCAGATTGGTCATCAGTTTGAACACCTGCGATAACTCAAAAGATTCTACACTTGTCTTCTTAAACTTGGATTATAAAACCTAGATATATCTTAATAAACATTGTATTTATAATCATTTAAAGTGTGTATACATTTTTGGACACCTTGTATATCTCCGTACACAACATATTTTGTATAAACACCATGCCTTTCTGGATATTTATCATATTTGACTAAGAACTAAGGAGTTTTCAAGAACTTTCTCGAATGTTGTAGAACTTACAAGAATTTTCAAGAACCTTTTAGAATTTTCTAAAACTTTCCAGAGTAATATATATACAGGGGCTCACCACTTATCACTCACCACTTTAGTTTAGTTCTAGCTGCCAAAGTGAACACATAGACGTATCTTATTTTATCAGAGACGGCATCAAGAAGTTGCTATAAATATGGCCAATTTGTCAAGATAAGAGCGAGAAAGTACTCTGTGACAGCATCTGCCTTGAAGTATGATGAATATGGCTGTGAGGTTATCAGAGACTTCAAAATGGTGGCATTCCTGATGGGTCTCCAAGGAGGCTTTATCAAGTTTCCCTGTTATCTTTGCCTATGGGACAGCAGAAACACCGCAGCGCACTACAACAGATAGCACTAGCTGGAACGGACCGAGTTCTCTATGGGGAGACACAATGTAAAGTGTGAGCCACTAGTGGACCTCCAGAAGGTGTTGTTCCCACCATTGCATATAAAATTGGGTCTTATGAAACAATTTGTCACAGCTCTTGATAAGGGGTCTGCAGCCGTCAAGTACCTTCAAGACTTCTTCCCTAAGCTGTCTGAGGCACAGGTCTTCGTTGGACCACAAATAAAGAAGATCCTGGGATGCACATAATTCCCCAAGAAGCTCAGTAGGAAGGAAAAAAAAGCTTGGGACAGCTTTGTCGCAGTGATTCGGGACTTCTTGGACAATCACAAGGCCAAAATTTATGCGGAACTGGTCAAGGCTTTGGTGAAGAACTACGACAAAATAGGCTGCCGGATGTCTCCGAAGGTCCATATCCTTGACGCTCATCTTGATAAATTCAAGAACATGGGAACATACTGAGAGGAGCAAGGCAAGCGCTTCCACCAGATATACTGCACCTTGAATGCCATTACCAAGAAGCGAATAACGAAAACATGATGGGAGACTGTATTTGGGGGCTGATACGTGAAAGTGATTTACATTACAGTCGCAAATTTCGAGAAACTACTCACTTCTAAACATTTTCGTTCCTTTTTGTATAACTTTAGTATAAGTACATGTAAATCTTGATTCATATGTTGTTTTATTCAGACCTTATGTAAATGAAAATGTACAAATTTGCCCCTTTTTATATAAAAACTAGGTTAATTTCTAAATTTCATTATCCAGGTCACAAAAGCAAAGTTTGAAGGGAATAATGACCATTTTATGTACTTTTACAACATAAGCAATTAAGAAATGACACTTACTATTCAGGAATAAAATTTGTGTTACATAGTGTAATATAAATTAGTATGATACATTGCCACATTAAATGTTCAATAATGCTAATTAGTACGATACATTGTCATATTAAATGTTCAAATAACTTTGATTACTTAGTGTTAAAATGTGGAATATTATAGGCCCAAGTAGAGTGAAGGCTGTTTTTTAAGTTATACACCTTTATAAGTAAAAACAACTCGATCTCCATAAAAATTATTTTACTAATAATTCTGGAACACATCTCGTACTAACATTGCAACAAACTGAAAAACTTTCTATCCAGAGGTAATCGTAAGCCGAAAAATTGGTAGGACAAGCAGTTTTTCTAGAGTTCAAGTTGTTTTTTACTTCTATCGTAGAATGAGTTTTTATTTCAGTATCCTCTTCATTATATAATAACTGGTAGTTTAAGACACCTTTATATTTGAAAATTCTAATACACGTATCATTTTCATAATTCAAACTGAAATTTACCAACAGAAATATAATCGAAAATATTAATTTCATATGATGAATTAAAATTTCCTTTCACTTTCTAAAGAACTATTATTTTTGTGAAGTATATACTATTTCCCAAGTATTGCTATTACAACAGTAAAAACAGAGTTAACTTATATGCAACTTCAAAATTAGCGGGTCGGATAACCGAAAAATACGTTTGTTAAATTAATGTGCTTGTTCGAAACTTTATATCGTTTCTTCAACTGTCTGCTTATACAATAAAACATGTTATGCCTACCCTTGGTTTTCTGAATAAAATGACTTGTAGTGTATAATTTTTTTTAATATTTATCTCTTCTCCCGTTTCCCTGAGAAAATCTAAACCTAATATCAAGAAAAGTGTAAAACAAATAGGAGTGAATAAAAAGTATTACAAATGGTTAAGTTTACATACTTGCCATGTATAACCGATTTTTACATTAGTAAGAACAGTAAAAAATATATATCTATGATGTATTTCAGATATATTCCAAATCAAAACTACTTCTAAAACTCCTTATGCAAAAATATCAGGATTAACAGAAATAAAAGTTAATTAAACTAAGTTGTACCATACACACCGACAGCTGACAAAACCTCCGAATTCCCATTTACCCTTGTGCTTCAAAGGAGACTATGAAGGTGGGAAAGGGCCAACTGTTTAAGCTGTGTGACATTGTATTGTTGTCTATCGCGTTTAATTGGTCGCAGCATTGATCATCTGGTTGAGCAAGTTGGACGTGCAAGGTGTTTGGGCGTTCGATGAGAGTTTTGCTGCATGTATTTTAAAGTACGAGGCTTTTCACTTAGTACAATCTCAGTCGGAACAGCAAAGAAGTACGACTTTCTCAGACTACGCAATATAGAGATTATCACTCCATCCTATAGGTATTTCAGATAAACTTTCAGCTAGTTTTCTGTACTATACATAATACAGATTTTTGTTGTGTAAACACACACATAAATATAACATAAAGTAGACATGGTAACTGCATTGTCTTTTGACAAGTATCACCTGACCTTAGAACTAGCAACCAGTATTTTTTGCGATATACTTTGAAGCGTAAGAATTATTAATGTTTGTTTGTTTGTTTTTTGAATTTCGCACAAACCTATCAAGGGCGATGTGTGCTGGCCGTCCCTAATTTAGTAGTGTAATACTAGAGGAAAGGCAGCTAATCAATACCACCCACCGCCAACTCTTGGGCTACTCTTTTACCAACGAATAGTGGGATTGACCATCACATTATAACGCCCCCACGGCTGAAAGGGCGAGCATATTTGGTGTAACGGGGATGCGAACCCGCGACCCTCAGATTACGAGTCGCCCACCTTAACACGCTTGGCCATGCCGGGCCAATTATTAATGACAAGTTAAGAAAACTACAAGCCAGGTGTGGCTAGAAAACAACACCTAATTGCTACTACCTGATAATATTTATCAGCACAAGAGACGTTACGAAGAAATAACAGGAATTAAGTAAAAATATGTACGCACAAAGCAGAATTAATTTGAAAATGGATTTATGAACCACATATATTTGGTAAAATGCACATAACTGTAATATTTGTTAAATAATACTTTATTTTATTCTTTACATAATCATTATTTAGTTAGAACGTTAGAAATTAAATTTTATCCTTTTACAACTACGGAGTATTTAGAAGATTTTTCCTTTGATATCAAAAAATGTTTGTTACATGCAATTCACACGGTGTCTTAACTAAATAAGTATAGTGAATTAACTTCGGACGTTGGTATTACTACGAAGACATTCAATATCTTCATCTGTAGAAAGTCAGCTTGTAAGCTGAATGAAGCCAGTCAAGAATAAAGAGCTAGCTGTTTGAGCGCAGTGTAACAATACTATTGTTTGTTTATTTCGCATTTCGGGCAAAGCTACTCAAGGGCTATCTGTACTAGCCGTCCCTAATTTAGCAGTGTAAGACAAGAGGAAAAGCAACTAGTCATCACTACTCACCGCTAACTCTTGGTCTATTCTTTTCAAACGAATAGTGGGATTGAGCTAACATTATAACGCTCCAACGGTTGAAAAGGCAAGCATGTTTGGTGTGACGGGGATTCGAACCCACGACCCTCGATTACGTGTCAAGTGCCCTAACCATCAGGCCATGCCAAGCCATACACGTAACATAAAAACTCGGAGACACGTCCGTGATAAATTATAACAAACAGTTCAGTCGGGCCTATTAATTGACCAAAGAAAAGCCCACAATGCTCAATATCAAGTATTACATAAGACTTTTTTGCTTTGTTTTTCTTTTGCAATAAATTACGTCTTACTTCAACATATGAGCGTAACCTACGTCTATCTATAAGTGACATTTGACAACTGCATGTTCAGACACTTTGCAATTGGAGTATTTATTCCATAACTGTATTTTCAGAACTACATTTTTATGGAGATGGAGAGCGTAAAGAGTTAAAATATGTTTAAAAGTTAATGTGTCTTTAAAACAAAATTAAGTGAATATAAACTTGACTTACCTTGTTCATTACTTTATTTTTAATGTACATATATTGCATAGTTCTGTTATCGTATGAAAAATAAAACTCGCTAATTAATTTGGTATTTGACAATATAATACACATATACAAAACAAAATTTCATATAAAGTTTCAAGCTTTAAGGTTTTCTTTCACATTAGACCAAATAAATTAAAAAACAAAACAAACTAGTTTATACCCCTTTTTTAATATTAAGTTTAATAGAAAACCACTTACTAGTCTAACAAGAACAATACAATACGGACCGATAAGAACAATGTCCTAAGTTCATTATGGAACATTATTTCACGAATAGGTTTCACATTTGAGTAACCACTACAAAATTTGATTTTTAGTTTGTAGTGTTTCGTAGGCCCCGATGGGATAGCGGTGTTTTATAGAGTTACATCGATAGGATCTGGGGTTCGATTCCCCGCGGTGGACACAGCAGCGAGCCAAACGTGGCTCTGTCATAAAACAAACAAGTAATGTTCCCTTTCTACCACTCTAGTTATTTTTTATGCAATTATATGTTGGCTAATCTGTTGCCTTGTTCAATTTGTTAAGTTTGGTTTTTATGCATGTGTACCTCTGAAACAGACGTAACTTTTCACCGTGTTTCTCATATCGAAACATATTGTATCTTTAGGTTTGATTTAGAATGATATATTTAGTGTGACGAGAAGAATTTTAGGATTTTCTTTTGCTACCCTTAAACGGCATAGTAGTCATGTGAATTAGTGTTAAGTTTGTTACATTACTAATAATGAGCTTGGCATGACTTGGTGGTTGGGGGATTCGATTCGCAATTTGCTGACCATAGATTCAAATCCCGCCACCGAACATATTCTAAAAGAATATACCCTTTTAGCCGCGGGGGCATTATTTCTTCAAAAATTCCGCTATTCACTGGTAAAGAGCAGCTAAAAAATTGACGGTGAATACTGTTGATTAGTTGCCTTCTCTCTAGTCCATTACTTTAATATCAGGGATGGCTAGCGCAGAAAGCGCTCCAATAACTTTCTCGCAAAATTCAATAAGCAAACAACAACAACAAATGCTATTTTTCTTTTTCTTTTGGTGTGGTTTATTTATGACTGAAGTGCGGGCTCATTCATACCTACAATCTGCGAGTCTATAGTTTGTATCCCGTTGTCCCCTCCCCCATCTCATCTGATCTTTGAAGTCATTAGTGTTATAAAGGTAACACTCAAATCTAGCTATTCGGTGAAATAAGAGTTGATGGCAGGTGCTTTGACTAGCTGCTTTTCCTTCAGTTTTTCTCAGTTCACAATTAGGGAGATCTAGCGCAGATAGCTCTTAACCTTTATTTTTATTATTTGTGTGTGTGGTCCCTAGTTTTAAAGTTGTAAACGCTAAAAGCCGCGAAGGTGAATACTTGTACAAATAGCTAATTTTGTAACTTTTTGCTTTACCACAAAAAATAACAACAACAACAAAGACACACATACAAATTTTATGAAGGAACGATTTTTTTTTAAATTTTAAAGTATTTGATTAGTTAATTTTTTCTTTTGCAGTGAACTGTATGAGGTCGCTAGCATGAAAGATTAGATTAGACAGGACTGATATACATGAGTAGCTCCTGAACGATTTTTAATTTCAATTGTTTGTTTATAAGTAGATCGTATTCGAGTGGCTTATGAAATTTGCTCAAACTTTTTCTGAACAGTATTTAAATTCCGAATAGTACAATGTCCGTTAGTTATAAAGTACCATTTTTTGCATTAATATGGCACAAGTGAAATTGGTTACGGCTAGAGATACCAAAGTAAATGAACTTTATGGTCATACAAGACAATAATACCTGCTAAACAACTTTAACAGCCTATCAAAATTAGGCCCATAGAAATATCTTTGTTTGTTTCTGATTAAACATAAAGCTACGCAAAACTGTCCACTGCACCTCTCGGGTATCGAAACCCGATTTCCAGGGTTAGAAGTCCGCAGTTGTGCAAATACTTATGAAGATTTTGCGAAACACTAAGACTGGAATAAATACACTTCTTGTTTAGTTTTATTATAAAATATTTCATTCCAACAACAAATATAACGTGAACACCTTTTTAAAGCAGGTGAAGTATGGTTATAAATAGTTATACTTGCTATAAGACATTAGAATTAGGCCTATTATTATTTTTAAACATATAATTCTTTATTCAGTCCATCGGAATATTTGAGGAAGAAGAAGAGTATGTAATCTCAACTACACTATATCCACCACTATATTTTTTTTCAACGACGTTTTTCGCTTATTATAGAGTTCATTAGACCGGCTGGAATAAAACAAATACAATAATTGTCGGATCACTATTTATGTAAGCCACATTTTTGAATGACAATATTAGGTAAAACATCTGGTAAATAAACAATTGAAAATGTGTGTGTTCAATTTTATTTCATACAACATTTCGACACGTATCTATTGGTATAATAGAACTGTATGTTTCTTAAATTGGTACATTAATGCAAGTATAATGTTAAATAGTACGAAAAAAATGAAGTCCGTGTAAATTGCAATGCTTTGCTGAATTTGCATGTGTTTACTTTATTTATTATGCCACTAGGGTTGGGCTAGTTGTTCAATGGTGGTGATATAAACGAGCAGTTTGGTGCATCATAAGTAGTACGCTCAATATATTCACAAGTCGTTGAACTATGGTTTAGTGATGTGTACTATATGTAAATTTGTAATATAATTACATGCATATATGATAATACTTGCATTTGTAATTAAATAGATTCGTATAAATATGATGTTATTGCTCTCGTAAATATGTGAACGTACTTGTGAAACACAGTTATAAAGCAATGTATATAAATTAAAAAGTGTTGAATTGCTAGTCTAAAAATAATATTTTAAGATCTTTCTTTGAATAGATAAAACCTGTTTTATAACTTAAAAAACACGCTAAGAGTGATGTGATGCCTTCATTAGTGATGGTTTTGAATGTGTTCAAACTTAAGAGTTTAAACGCTTTTGAAATCTCAAGTTGTATTATGTAAGTGTAATGATTGTATACTGTCTTATATCACGTCAAGCTTAAATTAGGTAGACTCAATTAGGTCTTTATATACTCGCATTTAAGTTCAATGCGAGCATTATGATTTAGATAGTTTATATAGCGCGAGTGTTAAATTTATTTTTAGAAGCGATAGTTTACCGCAGGTTTCTTAAGTGTTTACGAATCATACGTTTTGTAACTCAACAGATATGAATTGGTAATTATTATACTATTTCGTCACGTTACTAGAACGTGATATGTTTATGTTGTCGATTTGGTTTCGTTGTTGTGAATTTCACGAAAAACTACACGAGAACTATCCGCTATTCGTCCCTAATTTAGCAGTGAAAGACTAGAGGAAAGGAAGCTAGTTATCACCACCAACAACCAACTCTTCGGTTACTCTTTTACCAAGAAATAGTGGGATTGATCGTCACATTATAATGCCCCCACAGCTGAAAGAGGGAATACAGTTAGCGAGATAAGAATTCGAAACCGTGACCATCTGATTGCGAGTGAAGCGCTCTAACCACTTCGCCATACGAGGCCTTTATGTTATTGACAAGTCTAACTGGGTTGTTTCCGTAAATCTTATATAGTATATGGTGTGCTTTGATTTTACTGAGTTAGGCATAAGTGTTTCAGTTAGGCTATATATGAAGACAATAAACGATTCGTCTAGGTACGAGTCTTAGGTTTTGGTTTTTTATTTGCTATTCATTTGAACATCTTTTGCACACATTGGGTTATATGACCAATTCAAAGACCCTTTACCCTTTTTCAGACATAAGCATCTCTTTCCCCGTCGCGCCAAACATACTCGCCCTTTCAGCCGTTGGGTCATTATAATGTGACGGTCAATCCCACTATTCGTTGGTAAAAGAGTATCCCAGGAGTTGGCGGTGGGTGGTGATGACTAGTTGCCTTCCCACTAGTCTTACACTGCTAAATTAGGGACGGCTAGCACAGATAGCCCTCGAGTAGCTTTGTACGAAATTCAAAAAACAAACAAACAAATCATCTATAATTTTGAATTGTAGACCAGAAGGCAGGCAAACAGGCTGCAGCATCTACTGTCTGATGTAACTACTCTTAACTAAATAACGTGATTGGCTATAATTCTTATAACACTAGCCCTCAGTTGAGAGTTTGAAGCATGTTTGGTAGCATTACGTCTAAAACAAGGGACTCTCAGATCAGCACTCCGATATGTTAACATTTGGTCAAGCTCAGCTCCCAGGATCTGTTTTTTCTGTTGAATTTGTACTTTATCAACTTAAGAGAAAATAACAGAAATAAAGAAACAGGGTTATGTTACAAGTCGTTTTTTTGTAAATATATTGTTACTTTTTTTACATTAAAAATGATCACATTTTATCCTTCGATGAAACTCCTGTTTAAGCATTTTGAGTTGTTTCTTTTACTAAAAATGAAATATACTTTTGCTCATCTCAGATACTTTACAATTTATAAAGTACTTGCTAAATATTAAATTTGAAATTAATTGATCTTAACATGTATGACTTATTTATCAAATCAGCTAAACTGTCATATTACTCTTCAGTAAATCTGATCCTTTGCATAAGCCTAATCTCAAAATAACACAAGAATTTATAATCATTTGATAATTAGTTATATCTACCTACTTGTTTGAAAACTTGTATTTGTTAACATTTAGTTTAAAGTATTATTTACAGGCACCATGTTAGTACAGCGGTACGTTGACGGGCTTATAACACTAAGATCAGCAGTTCGATTCTCCACAGTGGGCTCCTCCGATAGCCCGATGTGGCTTTTCTATAAAAAATACACGCTGTTTAGAGAAATGTACCCAGTGCGTACACTTCATGTAACGCAAGAATATGTTTTTATAACGTCATTTAAAATATAACGATTTCTTTGTTCTCTTTTATTCAACAATACAGGTACTTGATAAATATTAGCATTAAGTGTTTTTTAACTAAAAGCCACTAAAGGACATAAACCTTGCTATTAAAAATTTCTGAAGGCTTTAAGATACATATTTAGCTGATACCCAGGTGTAGCCCGAACCCTTCATCTTTCATCAGACTCTTATTTTCAAATACAACAATCAAACATCCTAATGCAATGTCGGAAAGAAATCTAAAAAGAAAACAGGTGTTAGTGGACCAGGCATTCTTCTGTAAATGCACACTAATAGAAACAATTTTAAGCTTAACAGAATACTTGAATAGTCTTATAAAATATCAGTGAAGTTTCTAACTCTTATGCTACTATTTTACCAACGCATAGTAAGATTGACTATCACACCATAAAGCCCCCATGGCTGAAAGGCGAGCATGTTTGATGCGATGGGGATTTGAACCCGCGACTCTCAGATTACGAGTCGAACGCCTTAACACACCTGGCCATGCCAGGCCCAACTTCACAAAACTTTCCGCGTTCACAAAATCATCTGCCTCAATCTTCAATATATTTCGATTTGACTAGAATCGTCATAACAAAAAGTGAGGGTTTTTAGTAGCTTTTTTTTTAAAATGAGGGAATTAAGTAAATTCCCCTAGATTTTAAAATTAGGGAAGATAGGAATTTATTTTTTTCGTGCAAATCATGAATCTAATTTAACTGCAAAAGTAATGACGGCAGAAAAAATAAAAGAATATATTTAACCAATACTTACTGTAACAAAATGTCCGAGAATGTATTAATATTTAAACAAATTATTAATTAAACAAGAATTTATTAATATTTAAAGAAAGTATTGATTAAATAAGAAATTAATATCTAATCAAAAACATTTTTTCCGTCTTACTCAGGTCCTAATCCTACTTAGCGATAGATGAGGTAGGTGAAAGATTGTTTTTGTTTGTTTGTTTTGAATTTTGCGCAAAGCTAGTCAAGGGCTATCTGCGCTATCCGTCCCTAATTTAGCAGTGTAAGACTAGAGGTAAGACAGCTAGTCATCACCACCCACCGCCAACTCTTGGGCTACTCTTTTTACAAACGAATAGTGGGATTGACCGTAACGTTCCCACGGCTAAAAGGGCGAGCATGTTTGGTGCGATGGGGATTCGAACTCGCGACCCTCAGATTACGAGTCGAACGCCTTAACCCACCTGCCACGCCGGGCCTTAGGTGAAAGATAGTTTTCCGTCCGCGTTATGCAGGCTCCGCCATATAGAGGGCCTTTTATAAGAGAAATCTTACGATAATGCTACAAAATTTTGAATTTCCGTCTTGTACAGGTTTTACCGTATTTAAAAACTTGTGAAGAAACTTATATTTGATAATATTGAATTTCCTAAGACGTTGTTTTTGCTTACTTTTTATGTAAGTAATACATAAACTGAAAATCATGATATAAAGCACTAATATTTTTTATTCATATAATTTTTATTTATTTGAATTTAATCATAATATAATTTAATGCAACTTGCCTTTTTCTCTACAAAATAAAACTTTTTGCTGTAATGCATTATGAAGAATTATTTTAATGGTTTGTTTCACCCAATTCTCTCATTACAGTTACAAAATAACGAAAATACCTATTTATTTATATTTTTGGAAGTATATGTTATATCCCCATATTTATTGAACTCTAAAAGTTTCATTCAGAAAATTACTTTTCCCTTCTCTTTTAAAACAAGCACTTTTTTATTAGCCTTTGGATAATTAC
This sequence comes from Tachypleus tridentatus, assembly GCF_004210375.1. Lineage (NCBI taxonomy): Eukaryota > Metazoa > Arthropoda > Merostomata > Xiphosura > Limulidae > Tachypleus > Tachypleus tridentatus. Next base: position 84,300,734 of record NC_134830.1, read on the forward strand.
GTCATTATATTCTGTTGCTACTGTTATGATTTCACACCTAATCCACAATATCATAGACTATTTTGTAAATCTATATAAATATAATAGTACTGTCTGTTATCTGTTGAATGTCTATGTAAGCATTTCACATGGCGTGGATGTAACTTCACAATACTTGGAATGAAGATTCATTAAATCTATAAAGATACATATAAATTTTCAGTGTTTTTTTTTGCGATTTGCGGATTTTAATGGAGTTATGCGTTTTTTACCACTACTTTGTCTATTGTCCATGGATTCTCACCAAATCTGGCATGAAGCTTAGGTTTGTTAGGTCCACGCGGAGATACATAGAAATTTGTAGTTACACATATTGTGTTTTGCAGCTTTTATGGACGTGATTTTACAATTACATTTCATATCCTAAGATAACATTTCATTAATCATACATTTAAAAAACTTCCGTCCAGGGGACAAATACTCCATCTAGTATATAATATAATAAGCAGTTTCTTTTTTCGTGTCTCGTTCCTTTTTTTTTTTTTTTTTTGGAAATACTCAACAATATACAACATACTCCATCCAGCTAGTAGATAACAGTCTTTTACAAAACGTCTTTTTCTCTTTGAGTACAAGAACATTATTTTAAGCATTTTATGCATTGGATGCTTGTAAATCTAACTTATTATTCATAAAAGTATCTAACAAATATAATACCACCTACAAGTTAATTTTTTTCCCTCCAACCAAAAAAATTATCCTAATGGGGGAAAAAAAAAATATTTCGCAATTTGAAAGTAAAATCAACAAAAAAAATGCTCTTATAAAATCCATAAAGCAATCAAAATGTTTTAAGTTTGAAAAAGAATAATTTTTTTAGGCTCAGCGAGTGAATCATCGTCCACGAATGTTTAACCATAAAAACATATTCAATAGTCATAAGTGACCAATATAATTTGACGGAATTACATAATAAACCATAATATACCATTAAGACATCTAGTCAGTTTGGAGTTTGAGACAAAGTATAGTTGAAAGTAATATAGATATATTACCATAAATCTCGCTTTATTAAATATGATATATACATCTATATATATATAATTTGTTTTTGAGGCTATTCTACTTAACTGAACATAATTAGTCAGAGGTTTGGATTTGTTGTTTTTAATGCAGTCCATTCTTATGATTTTACTATTTAACTTCATTAAAATGTAATTATTTTCACTAAAATATATACATATATAAATATTATTATTGATATTATAATAAATTAGCCAAATATATATCTTTAATTAAATACAAAAGTTGGAAATGACAATGAAAATATCATTTCAGAAAAACAGGTATTATCAATTCATAAAATACTGAAGATATTATAAATAAACCAGAGGAGTCGGAAATTTTTATTATCTTAGCATTAAGGCGTACACTGTAAAGTTTTAGTTATTAAAAATCAAGAAGACAATATATACCTAAGGAAATATGTTAAAAGAAAGCTAAGTTACTGATGAGTTATTTACCTTATTTAAAAGAAAGCTAAGTTACTAATGAGTTATTTACCTTGTTAAAAAAGAAATTTGTGTAAAGTAATTTAGATATTTAGATAGCATAAAATGTTCATAAAAGAAACTTATATCAACAATTTTAGGTGAATCCAGATATGATATATGAATGACTCATTAATAATATACGTAGTTTGTATTTCATACAAGAGTCAGGATTAAAAATCAATTTTTAAATCATATGTCCTGGAACTAAAACCATAAACTTCAGGGTGGGAGTTATTTTCCGCTTGAGGTTCCCCGAAACTGGATTTCTAGATGCTATTTAGATCTATCTTGGCATATTTTGAGGCCTCTTAAGGAGTTTATTTAGAAGTATGAAAGTTGAAATAAAAGTTTAGATTGTTATAAAATACAAATATATATATATATTCATTCATTTCATCTTTTATTTGTTTAGAAGATGCTTTATCAAGTGACCATGAATTTTTTGTCGTTTTTTACAGCCGGCACCAACCTGTAATTACCATTAGCTTAGCGTTTCTTGTCATAAATTTATGTTACTTAATATCTTGATCAGTATGGAGATAAATAGACTTATTAGTGATATCAGGGATTACTTTAGAAATCAGATGTATCTGATAGACACAGGCCTGGAGATTTACAGAAACAAATGGTTGAAATATTGTGCATGCCAATACTAACATGCTATACAATATTGCGCCTTGGCTTGCAGTAGATCTAGAACTTACTAGAAAACCTTTATTTTTGTATATTATGGTATTTCATTTCGCACATAAACGTACTATTCTTATCATGTTCTCAGTGGAACCACCTTTGCATTGTGATTTAAACAATATTTTGTTGATATCAATAACTAACACCTTTGACCTCTCCAAACGAGACAGCGAAGCCAGTGCTGTAACTGAGAAGTTTATTTACAAACACACTATACTTGATAAAGACTGTCCCACAACAGCAAACACAGTTTCTTAGAAAGAAAATGCAAAGAATCCCTGTTAATTTCATAGAACAAGTCACGGTTAAATAAAAAATGATCCTGGATTTTTTATTATTACCATCCATATTTAATTAGTAGAATACCGTTCTTCATACATAGTTTAAATAGTGTAGTTTTGTCTGTTTGATGTACTTTTAACTTCAGAGGGTACAATAATATAATATGGATCATATTTATAAATTCTCGTATGAAGTCCACCTTTTAACATAGATTCAGCTCTTGCTTCATCTGACGGAGACAAAACGTTAGCTTAAACCGATTACGTTTTCTAAAGTAATAGATCTAAGTTGGTTTGTTTTATTTATTTTTGAAATCACAAATACATCTCTCTAGTTTGTACTATAAGCTTTAAATTATTATAATAGCTTTTGACTTGAAAAAATAGGTATTTTGCTTAAAATATTAGAAATTAAAAGTAATCAGTATTCACACTGTTGTTCCATTTGGTCATCTTCCAAGATTTTAACATCTCAAACTTTTAACAGTTAAATTAGCCTTATTGTATTTCTACTCAAACAGAAATAGCCCAACCTATTTACCGAGTGACTGTTGTTCAATATTAATAAAATTAAATAAATAAGTAAAAAGTAAATAAAAATTATTCTATTTTGTGTAATTTTTCGAGTAGACTCTCTTCGTCAGGTAGTAAATACCATGTCACATAGAAACTAGGCTGAGGAAGAATCGTTGAATGCTTAGAATAACTGGTGCACAAAATAATATAGTATAGTTTTAATTTATGTGCATTGTACTTGTACTCATTTACTATTAGTAACATATAAGCTCTTTTAAAAAGCAACAAGGTTAATAAACTTAAGTCTATTATATTTGTCATCAGTAAATAGTATTAGGCTTATTGTTTATGTCAATACAATTTATCATATTATAACCATAATTTGCCAGTAAAAAGTATTCATATTATAACGCAGCAAACCTAGTTCAGCATAATCGCTATTAGTGTCTAATATAGACCTAATACCGAAACGTAACACCTCATTAAAAATAAAACATTTTCGAGAATGAACAAAAGCATTTGTAATTTCTAAAGCATAACTTCTTGTTTCACAAAGTAACAATACAAGAATTTACAGCAGAAGTAAACTGTTTCAAGTTAATCTCTGTAATCCTAAAATAATTCAAAATTAACTTGAATGCCTACAAGAAACTAGGAAGAATATTAATAGAGCCAAATTTAAAAAGCAACTTTCCGAGAGCCTTGCTTCGATTCGACTTTTCTTTCCGCAACAACCACAATTACTTATCAGGTGAAGAGAAATCACGAGATACCAGTGTATGCTAGCTTACTTTACTAAATATCACATTTCACACCATTGGAATATTTCAGTTTTTGGTTCAATAGACAAGATAAGACATCAGCACTGTATCATGAATTATATATAATTTATATTATACTGGTAAATTACTAATATTAAGGGAAAACGTTCATCAAAAACAAAACAAGACATTCTAATTAATGTGTTAAAATAATTCTTATTGACGTTGATTTCTGTTTCGGCAGTCGTAATGGCCAGAACAAACTTTATTGCCATTTCATTTGTTGCATTGAACTGAAAGTCAAATTGCTCAAATTGTATATCACATTCATATTTTATGGAACTTCTGTAAACTAAATTATTACAATACATTAATACAATGACAGATAATTATTTGCGACGAAAACTTTAGACGAAAAAGTATGAGTTACCGTACTGGGCTCCGGAGTACATCTCCTTGAGAAAATTTTGTAATTTTCACCGCAAATGGTGCATTTTGATAGTATTTGAAACTATTTTTACACCTTTGAGCTATATTCTCTACATACATGTATATAGGTGCAATGGAAAATTTCGATTGTCCTACCCGGCAATATGAACGCCAGTATTTGTATACATCAAATATTATTATTTTTCTAGGTTTTAGGTTTGATATAATAGACTAACTTAACCTGTTTTAAAATAATGTAACAAATTACTATGACCGCAGCTTTTTGGACTGATATCGTTTAACTTTAAATAACATAAATTGAATAAACTAAAAAGATAAATGCAATATGGTAGCTCTACCTTGACTAACATGTATACATAATTGGACAATACAGCGTAAAATAAATCTCGAAACTGCTAAATAATCGAAATTGTGGTTTAACTGTAACGGATTTACCATTATACGTTTATTTTGATACCTACGTTAGTTTCGGTTTGATGCATATTGTTGGATGTATATTTTGAAAGTCCAGCCTGTTCTATACATTTGTAGAAGATTCTTGAAAATAAAAACCAACAATATTTGTTTTACGAAAACGCTAGCATGTTTGCACATTGTTTCACGTTCTAGAAACTGGTCTATATAAATCAGCGCACCAAGAGACAAAAAATTATTATTGTTGGTCAACTACAGTCAGTAAACTGTAAGCCTCGGAAGCTATAATTGTGATTAACGTTTATTTATTGGAAAACTATAAGTATTTGACCAGGAACGTTTTTCGATTCGAACATCACAAATTGTTCAACTTACAGTGAATTAACTTCGACATTTGCATTTCTACCAGGACATTAAATATCTTCGTTGGTCAAAAGCAAACTTACAAACGGTGTGAGACCAACTAAGCTAGATAGCTTAAGCGAGGTGTGACAGTATCAACTCAGAATTAATTTACTCGTCGTGGACCTGGATCGTGGATGAAATATGCAGTTCTAGACCGGATATAAGACTTAGTATTATCGTCTGTAAGTTTGTAAAACTGTTGTATATTAATCATTATTTGTAATACCCTTTATTATAAATTGTATTGTTGTTTGTATAGTATTTTTTTGTGTTAATAAAGAAAATTTCTTGTATTAATCTTGTTGGCAGTATCATAAATTTGATACATATTAACATTTAATTAACTTCTAAATAAATCGGTGACTAGTGCGATATAAATTATAATGTGTAACATAACTCATACCTGTTATTCAAATAATATAACTGGCGGAAAATAACATAATCTGAATGACTGATAAACTACGATAGTTTTGTACACGTACTAGATAGGGGCTATGTCAAAGGATACAGACCTTCTTTTCTCATGTTAGCTTGCAGACATTTCTTTAAACGGCATGCCTGACACTGATTCCGTCTGGCAATATCAACTACACAGTTACCGTCTTCCTTGCACACATATTCAAGATTTCGGCGCACACTTCTTTTAAAGAAGCCTCGACAACCGTCACAACTAGGGACGCCATAATGTCGACCAGAGGCTTTGTCGCCACATACTCGGCAGAATACTTGAGGTTTCTCCGACAACACACCAACTAGGGATTCCATCCTGTGATGATCAAAACGTATTTATTAATCGTTTAAATAAATACAGCTAACTGACAAGGTAAATATATTATCGAAATATCATACGTAAGAAAGCGTCTTAAAACAAAACAAATGTATTTAGAATAAAATCAAAATATTTTAATGTGCACACAGTACTTATACATATCCGATCAACTGCTTGTGAAAAATATTATATGAAAGGTGTTATACTGGCGGTGTTAACTACTTTAGCGTTTGTAAAATATTTCTTTATCTTGGGACTAACGTTAATTAATCAGAATAAATGAAACTTCGATTGTATTGAACAAATCGATCCCGCACAATAGTATTATGAGAATCTGGTTTTCGACTGTAGTTCAAGCGTTGTTATTTGGTTTATTTTGTGACTTAATATTTTATGAGTGTTTGGTTTTCATAACAGGTGTGCTGAAGATTTGATTATTTTAAAAGTGTTAGTTATGGCAAATTTCGTTGAGTAACTTTCTACGAGTGATACGTTATGCTTACAATTATACTGTTGCTTAGGCCTTAGTAATATTGTTAAAGTCATGCTATTCGAATTTTCGGAGTTTTCCTTGTTACATTAGGTGAGTATTGTTACATTATAACATCGCTCTTGTAGTTAATAGAAAGTTCGAGGATTCAGTGAATAATAATAATATGTATATATCACATACACTCACTTATATTTATAGGTGATTAAGCGAGCGCAAGTAATTAAGGTAGAAAATGGTCAAGTGAGAGATAATTATACAGATCTAGACTGAGTGATTGGCAGTTTAGCTATAACGGGCGATTTATAAAGAATTTAGAAGTTTAGCCAGAAAACGTAGTTTAGTAAAGTCAGAAAAAAGATAGAAAACTTGATGTCAGTGAGCGAGTGGGTGAATAGCCATAACGGGCGATATTTTAAAGTGAGATTCACAGCTTAATAGAGATAAGGTGAATAATTTGTCATGTTAAAAGGTATTTTAAAATAATCGAATCTTTACATGTGGACTTTGATGAAAGAGATCAGCTATTTAATGCTCAAGATACAACTGTGGTAACCCATGAGGTAACGTAAGTGAATTTATTGCAGATTGTATGATAAGAAACAGAACAGATAAAAATGATTCGTTTTATCACTTGATTCTAAAGCAACTGAATCAGCCTGTGCGAACTGTTGACAAGAAAAGAGAATTATATATAGTTTTCGATAAAACTGTGACTCCCTGTAGCATAAAGATTTTTTTATACATAGTTTTATCTTGTTTTGAATATCTGTTATTTTAAAACAAGTGGACTGTGTGATATCTGTCGTTTGAATTTATTACCAACAACTCACAGACACCTAATGTACAAGAATCTCATCGTAGTCCGATACAAAACATGATATATTGTATTACCTTTTTTCAGTTCACTTTCATTGTTTTTCCTTTACCTTGTATAGTAATGTTTTTGGAAAAAAGTGACTTTTGTCACCTTTTGACATTCAATGTGGTATATTTATTAATATATTAGTCAAATACAAAATTATTTTCTTAGTTCGAAAATGGTCCAAACTTATACACCGTATATGTTTTATGTCGGTATATATTATTTTAAGATTTGTTGATTTGTGAGAGAAACGTACATATGATCCGCCATAGTGTCGACCAGGAGATATGACTCCACAGACCTGAGAACGCACCTTCCTTCAGCAACTCGCTAGTTGGAGCTGCCACGTTCAAAACAGATGTATTTAAATCAATACATAAATCTTATAACGTAAATATAATTCCTAAATATCGCTCATGGGAAAGTTTTCTCAAATTTGATTCAAGAAACGTAATGCTTAATCGTAATTTGTCGTATCAAGTGAAAGAAAACCAGCACTGAGAATATTTGGCTAAAAAAGGTTGAGAGGGTGAAATAAACGTATTCTTTAAATGATTTCTTAATCTTATGAGTCTTAAACTAAAAGAGCAAAGGGAATGCTGAAGCGACCTTCACAGAAGAATGAAAATACATATTCAAAATACAAAGGTGTATAAATTTTATATTTGTAGAGGAGCTATAATAGTACAGTATGCAAAGAATATTTAGAGATTCCTGTATTTACTTTAATAACGTGGCTATTTCACATTTACCAAGAATTTTCAAAATTTTTCCACAAATACATTTATAGTTTTATGTGTAATTCTAATAATAGAGACGTATTCATAAAACACATGAAAATAGTTTTGCTTCAGATATTTACTGTTTTGGATTATTTCTCTTTGGTGCAATATACATTTTTATTTGTGGTAAAAATTGCTGTATTGTAGATAATTCTCGAAAAATTTGGCAGTCATTTTTGTATTGGCGGGTTAGACATATTCTCTCTATTTTCCTATTGGAATGACGAACAATGACGTGGGTAGAATTTGTACACTTAGTGGGATAACTCTATAAAATTTTGTGTATGGTGAGTGCTATGTTGTGTTAGTCTGAAACGAATTTTCACTTGGGATAAGTAGCTTTCTTTATTAAAAGGGTTTCAGAACCCAGTGAAGTGCTAGCTAATCGCATTTATTATTTTTGATTGTCTTTTTGTGGATAAGAACTGCTTTCATTTTATTTAAATTATGTTCATTTTCTTTCTTGCTTGAAACTCAATTAGGGTGAGAGAAATTCAATTCATTTTAATTCTGTGATACATATTCTGAGATTTCTCAAGCTTTTATGGTTACTATACTTTTCTAAGGTTACCAGTGAACTTAAGAATATCACAAGGGATCATTTTTTATGTATTATTTATAAAGATAATATATTTTGATCTGCATATGGTTAAAAAAAATATGTGATTGAAATTCGCTAGTTTTACATATATATAGTTCACTTAATGAAATTATTAAAATAAATTAGTTTTGCAACATTTCCACTAAATTAATGCGGAATTATAAAACGACCTGTTACAGTCTTGTACAGTATTATAATAGATATGCTTATTGTTGAAGTAAATATATCGTATGAGGTCAGTTTTGTTTGCCGTAATAAAAGGATAATTTCTCTGAAATTTCAAGCAATGTAAGGCATGTTTCTTGCTCTTAACATGAAAATCAGTTAGTATATACAGTATAAATTTGTATTAAAAATTAAAATATATTATGTAAATCTGCTCTGGGATGACAACAAAAATTTCCTTCAAAACCGTGCAAGTGTTAATGTGAAAACCTGCCCACCTCTGCAAAAATATGGTTGTTTAGTGAGATCTCATGTGTTACTTAGTGTTAAATTTAACTTCATCAGTAACTATTAGGTGCGTTAACTACTTCATTGGTTTGTAAAATATTTCTTTAACTTAAGACTAATGTTAAACGATAAAAGTAAAATAGCCTTCAATTCTGCACGTTAGTATAATGATAATCTGCTTTTGAACTGGCTTATTTTTGTTTTTCCTTATATTTTATATTTAGTTTTAATAAACATTTCTTTTATTTAATACATTATGTTAGATATACAAGACTGATTCAGTTTAAGAGCTATTATTCAGTCAATTTAGTGATCCAATATTTAATGGTTATCTAGTTTTCATAATAAGAGTGTTGGAAGCTAATTATTTTAAGAAGTAATAGTTGTGACAAATTTCATTACATATCTCTGAACAAGTCGTACATTATATATGTAACGTAATTATGTAATAGCCTTTTGTAATATTGTATACATCATTTTACTTTAAGCTTCTAAGTCCTCGTTATATTTAATATAGTTGTCACAAGAGTACTAGATATTTCTAAAATTTTTGTTGCATGTTATAAATACGTGAATATAGAAATTCAGAAAAGAAGTTAAATTTGATAAAATAAAGTTAGGTTGCATTCTTTTCAGTTTAGCTTAACGAGTAATTTCTCAAATGAAAGTATCACTGTTTGTATTGTAATAACAGATATAGAGGAGAATAATTTATCTTATCAAAGGATGTTCTAAAGTTATTGAACCCACTTATGTAGATTTTGACGAAGAAGAGAAATTATTTAAAATTCTGGATACAATTGTGATAACCAATAGTGCAACAAAAATTTGTACATATGTTTTGAATTTATTATTTTAAAACAAATGGATTGTGTGTTGTCCATTTATCGTTGACATTTATCATTAACAAGTCACAAAAAGTCATGCTTAGTATATTTGTTAATCAACGTATGGGTAATTTACTAAATTCCTATCGAATTTATAGGATTTATTGAAATTAGTTTACTTTCACATATACCATCACAAATGATGTGATATGGGTGATATAACTGAAATAGAATTAAGTTTGTGAATTATTTTAAATTTATGTGATGTTTGCTTTGGGTACACCCTGTTTTGTGACATTTACGCCACTCTTCAAGTGACATTTTTAGATTTTTTGCATCTATATAACGGAGGAATTAGAATAGAAAGAAAAAAGTAAAAAATGTAACTTGAAGTGTAGCATAAATGTTACAAAGCAGGTTATATTCTAAGCAAATATAAAAAGAAATTTAAAAGAAAAATGAAATGTTTATCCTGTTTCATTGGTATTATATATGTAAACGCGTTATATAAATATATACATGATTTTCATAGTTTTTACATTATGAGATAGACCTATAGAGGACGGAACTTTGTCGTGATTTCTATCCATTATTAATATAATTGGATTAACACGTATAAAGGTGGCATAACCTCCCAACCTTCATGATAAATTATATTTCTTATACTTATTATGTATGATGGTAAAATAATTCCCTTAAATTATTGAAATATTTGTATTTATTCGTATTGTTTCGTTGTAGGTGGTTGGGAATAATCTGTAGTTTAGATTGTAAATATAATGATGAATAATATTTAAGGTGTATAATTTAAATTTTGAAGATTTTCTTTTTCAACTTCGTAATTGAATTTTTAAGGTTCTGTTTTGCCTACAGTCATTCGAAGATAGAGGATGGTAAGTCAGCTCGAAACGCTGTGGGGTTAAATACAGCTTATTTTTGATTTTCATATGGTTGCATATCTGTTTTGCATATGCAATTCGATAGTTAACTGAGGAAACGAGATACCTTTCACGTCCTTGTATTCTATTTCAGAAGTTGTTCAGCGCAGTTTGAAAGTATTTGTTAATAATAGTAATATGTAATTTATGATCAATGTGGATTGAAGCCGGGAAATTTCATTGTCTGACCAATGCTACTATTCGTCACATTTCTTGGCTATTGATGATTAATGCTCAGCCAGTGACATCAGTACCAGATTTCACAAGCCTATATTGTGCTAAAGGATGAATTAACATCACACTGAATTTGTAACTATAAATGTAAATTCTAGACGAAAGGCGCAGTGACATTATTAATAGTAAAAAGCATACTAAATAATTTGTTGGTGTTCTTATCTACTGTCCTTTTGGCTTCTTTACCAAAACGCTTGAATATTCGTATTCTCTAAATTGAATTATTAAATCAATATTGAACTTAATATGAGCGTTGATTAGTTTAATCAAAGATATATGTCCTTTAATATTCTTTTGCTTAAAAATTCTAAATTTAATTTGGAATGAGGGTATCATTACTACTGTTTCATTCAGCATCCAAGAACGGTGAACTCTTCACATTTTTGGAAATTACTTTTTTTGTTTTACCTTTTTCAGAAAATAATATTCTGTACATCTCTATAAATTATTTTGATGAATGAGGTATTAATATTATTTGTTTGTAGTTAAGCACAAAGCTATAAAATGGGTGTGACCACCACAGGTATGTAAATTTAGGTTCTATTGTTCTAAGTCAGTTTTGGTGGTTTTAGACACGAGTACACCAGATTCTAAATATTCAAAGTTAACTTCAGTAGTTCTGCACTCAGAAGATGTTGCCTAACGCCTAACTTGATTGGCTGCCAAAGTGGATAACATTCAAATTATAAATATCATATCAATGCACTACTTTAACTTAATGTTATTAAACTTTATAGAAAATAATTGTGGTCCAGCTACGTATAGTAACATCTTTATTGTGCTGTGTCAAATGGTTTTGTGAAGATCAATCGATCATCGTCTTGTGCAGCATGACACATAGTTGAAAGTCTGTAACATATTCCAGTAACTCTAAGACAAGTTGCTTCGTGTTTATCTTGTATAGACTACTTAGTAATGCTTTTCACATATAAATATCCATATTTTAGATTAAGTTACAATCTAACTATGGGACTACTTTTCCATACTAACATAAAAGCAATCAAACCACAGATATGTATCATATACGATGTCATGATATAAATGACTGTTTAGATATAATTCATTAATTTGTTTTGTGAGTGAACATTTTGTTATTATTTAGTCTTTCTTATAATAAGAATTAAAAGCAGACACGTTAGGGAAGTTAAATTCATAGTTTATTGATGTTGAGACTAAAGAACGTCGTGTGCAATACATCGGTATCAGAAATATAGAGAGAGGTTTCTAGAAGGTGAGTAGACGAATAAATGATAAAGACAAATATAGTGTGAGAGAGCGAAAGCAGCAAACAGACAGTAGAAGGAAGTAACGTTATGGACATGGAAAAGATGATATTTTGAAGAAAGAAGACAAAACGGTTACAGTAACTTACGCCATGATGTACACGAATCACATACAGATTAAGTGTAATAGTAATAGAGAAGGTAGATCAGTTTGTCAGTTGAAACTCTAAAGTGACTGGATAAGTATAAGTGGATGTTCGACTAGAAGAAAACTATATCTGTATATATATATATATATATAGTTTATTAAATGCCCATAATCTTTATAGTGTGAAGAAATTGTTGTATATACGTTTAACTTGTTCTGAATATATATATTATTTTGAGAACGCGCTGTTCATTTATATATATCGCCAAGTCACAGCCATCTATGTAGAAGAATTCTAAGCCCAACAGCAACACAGTATGTGATTTATACTATTAAGAGGTATAAATAAAAATTCTTTTATTTTGACAATTGGTGAGCCAGCCATGATTATTCATTATATTATAGAATGAAACGTGAATGACAGCCTAATAAGCGCCTATATACTCAGAACTGTAGTAGTAATGAAAAGAGTGTATAGATTGAAATCACGCTATTAACTATGTTAAATTTTGATAAACTGATAGACATTGGAGAACATTTTGGGTTAAAAGACAGTAAACTACGAGAATTTGTTAAACAATAACAAGAACTATAGAGAGAAGAGTGTATACAGAGAAGAGAGGAAGAAAGACTAAAAAAGAAACAGAAAGATAAGAAAATGAGGGAAAAGAAAGGCTGAAAATGGAGAGAAAAAGAATTAGAGCATAAAGAGAGATTGCAAAACTCACGCAACTGAAGGAAAAAGGACCCAAGAATGACAATGGAGTCAGGGCTAGCCAACCTAAGCTGCCCAATTTTGATGAACATAAAGATGATAAAGATGCTTTTCTGAAGAGATATGAAAGATTAACCTAAAGTCAAAACTGGAACAAAGGCAATTGGCAGTCAGTTTCAGTGCACTTCTCATAGAAAAAGACCCACAAGTGTACGCAGGCATGAAATCAGAAGGTATCATGGATTACGACAAATTAAACATGACTTTACTGAAATGATATGAACTTACGGAAGCTCAGAGGAGTCACACACAACACTGGAGAAACTGTACTTCAGTTTGTGGCATATCTGCAGCAATATTTCATCCAATAGACTGACCTGGACATGTGTGAAAATAGTTTTGAGGGATTGGCAGATTTATTAGTACATAAACAATGCATGACCACGTGTTCAATTGACATGTAACTGTTCCTAAAGGAGAAAGCACCTAAAGACGTAGAGATGCTCTAGCTGGCAGAATAGTATATGGAAGCCCATAAAGGTAGCATACCTGGCAAGTCCAAAATGGTGACAGGAGGTTAACAGCCAGAAGAGGGAAAAGATATTATGTTTGTTATAAAATGGAACACACTGCAAAGGAATGCAAATCCATGACCAGTAAACAACAGCAAAAAACCTCTACGTAAAGCAGTCAGAGCTATTTCCAAAGACAATGCTGGTAAGAAAAAAGAAAAGAGTGACTGGCATTATGGATTTCGCTGCCAGAAGAAAGAGAATCAAGATTACTTGTTGAATTCAATACAAAAAAGTATTATTATTCAGTGTACCCAAATAGTCAGCTCAAATTAGCAAACAAATCAACAGTTCCAATAGTGATGGGAGCATGTGACATATATCGGGAAATTCGAACAAATCATAATATGCCATTATGTGAGTGCTATACTGGGGACAAGAAAGTGAAGTTTCTTAGAAATTAGGTGCAGTAGTACAACAGTGAGAACAAGTCTAGTATTTGATGACCAAAGTAGAGACCAAGTACACTTGTGTGTGCTAGTTGATGGGACAGTGAGGAAATTTCCCACAGCAAACACAATGGTAGACACCCCATGTTATATAGGAGACCTTGAGGCATGTGTATCAAAGAACAAACATACGGCTTGGTGATAGGAAAAATACCAGGTAGTGGAAGAACTAGACCAGAAGAAGATTGATGAAGCATCTGCTGTTACCACTAGAACTTAAGAAAAGAGCAAACAATACATTAAACCATTGCAAGAAGTGTCAAAAGTCAACGTCCCGAATTTAGATTTGCAGGAACTGAAGGAAGCACAGAAGAAAGACCCTTCACTGCAGAAACTTTGGAACAATGCCTGGGAGAAAGTCAAGCACAAAACCTAGGGGAAAGATCCTTATAGAATAGAGGACAAGAAGGGAGATCTGTGCCGAATCCATCAAGGCAATTATATGGAGAAATTAAACAAATCATAGTACCAACAGAATACTGTACTAAAATGAGGAAGTTGGCTCATGAATCAGTTGTGGGGGACACCTATGGATTAAGAAGTCGACAGACAGAATAATCAGTAATTTCCATTGGCTGGGAGTTATCGGAGAGGTGAGTAGATTATAAATATCATGTGGCATCTTCCAAAGAACAATACTTAGATGGAAGGTAGTCATAGTGTCATTGAAGAATATGTTTCATATGGAGGAGCTATTCAGCAGAGTAGCTTTGTACTTGATCATACCACTAGTACCTGTGTCTGGAAATGGCAACTACTATGTGCTGACAGTGATCGACTATGCGACACGTTATCCAGAAATAGTAGCACTGGCAAAGATAGAGACAGAAAGAGTAGCAGAAGCTTTTCTAGAGATATTTTGCAGAGCAAGCTTTCCAGGAGAACTCACAAGTAACAGAGGTACCCAGTTTACTTCAAAACTTATGCATGAAGTGTGCATACTCATCAGTACTGGACAAATCCTTACCACCCATACAGCCCTAAATGCAATGTATTTTGTGAGTGAAATTCAGTGGAATTTTAAAGAGCATGCATAAGAAAATGTTCCAAGAGAGACCACATGACTGGGACAAGTACTTGTAGGCAGGATTATTTACTTATTCACAAAATTCCACACGCAAATGCACGATTTTAATCCTTCGAAGACCAGTACAAGGTCCTATTGAAAGAGCTATAAAAGGGAAAAAAAGAGTCAGAAGTAAGAAACATATACCAGTATATGTTAGATCTCAAAAACCGATTGGGGAAGACCTGTCAACTCGCATAATAGAGTCCATATGAAGTTTAAGGTAGTCAGAAGTATTTATATGACAAGAAGGCCAAGAATCGACATTTCAAGGTTGTTCAAAAGGTCTTGGTTCTGCTTACCACAAACCAAAATAAACACATTCTGCAATGGAGAGGAATTTTGAAGTACAGGAAGTATTCAACGGAATAGACTACATGGTGAAAGTATATGAAAAGACCAAGATCTACCACGACAATCTGTTGAGGAAGTATTTTGGGAGAGAAAACGACGTATTGAAACAGAGATGGATGTTGCAAGTGTGGCCATCATAGATGCAGAACCAGAAGACAGTGACTTTTTCTTGGACAATGAGGACCTACTAGACCTAAGACCACTAGGTGAAGATGAGAAATACAAAGATGTAAACATCAGCAAAGAACTGACTGGCAAGCAGAAAAGGCGTTGCAAGACTTACTGTTCTAGTATGTAAATATATTCATGGATAAACGAGGAAAGCTAAATCTTGTGCAACACAAGCTTGAGTCTACAACCAGGGATCCATTCAAAGTGAAGCCTTGTCAGATGCATTTTCAAAGGTCGACCTCAGTTACTAGTAAATAGAGACGGAATCTAAATAGAAGACAGCGTTTGTGACACCAGATGGATGTTACCAATTTATTTGTATTCCATTTGGGTTAGTCAGTTCAGCAGTAACGTTTATCCATATAATAAAGATGAAGATGCACAACACAACTAACATAGAGAACTATGTGGATGACATTCTGACACACACTGTAAGATGGGAAGACTACCTGAAGAAACTTAGCTGTTCAAGCTAGTGAGGACAGCAGGCTTCACCATCAGATCATCCAAGTACTATATTGAATATTCTGTGCCGGAGTTTGTTGGACATAAGGTGGAGGACCAACGGATAACCATGCAAAATAAAAAAAATAATCTGCATACAAGCAACAAGTCAGATCGTTCCTGGGGTTAGCAGGATACTATAGGTTATTCATCGCAAATTATGCTGAAGTTACTGCACCATTAAATGACCAGGCTTTCCAGAAATTTAAAAAAAATATATGTTGGGAAGCTTCAACAAACCATTCATTGTTCGGGCTGATGCTTAAGACATTGGAATTGGGTCAGTACTCTTACAAAAACATGAAGATGGACTGTTTCCAGTAGCACATATAAATACAAAACTGCTAAATAGTGAGAAGAACTATTCCGTGATCAAACAAGAATGTTGGGCATTCATATCTGCCAATTGGAAGTTCCTGCACTATCTATATGGGAAGAAATTTATCATCCAGACCGACCAGCAACCATTTGCATATATTAAAAGGTACAAGATCGACAGTGCTAGGATCATGACGTGGGCATTGTACCTTCAGAGCTACAGGTTCTGCATTGAAGCTATCAAAGGGACTGCAAATGATGGAGCAGACGATATGTATGACAAAAAAGACTGTTTAGTTTAGATATAATTGATTATTTATTTTGTGAGTGAACATTTTTATTGTTAATTTTGTTATAATAAGAGTTAAAAGCAGATGAGTGTAGGAAGTTATGTTCATAATTTATTGATGTTTTTTCACCAAGTGTTCAGTTGGAGGTTGCTTTAGTTTCAACGGTACTCATGAAAATTACAGCAACGTCTACAACTATCCTATTATCTATGGCTACTCATTGTGTTTAATGGTAAAGTTAATTCCCAAAGCTGAACACATTATTACATAAAACAACATCCACGACTCTGTACATATCAGGTAAGAAGACCCTATGGAAATCCACACAAGTCTTTTTTTGATCCAAAAGGGACATAACAGTGCTAATTCCCTCACGGATTGAAATGGGTGAGTATAAAGCATATCCACCAAAAGAAAACAGGATGGCTTTATCAGTGCTGGAATTCAATTTGTTAAAAAAGTCAAAAGTGCTATTTAGATGGGATGAAACAACTTGCAATGGAGGACGGAGAATCTTTTTTGATGATCAGAATATTTTTTCTGTAGGTTAACCAAAGGCTGAGACTAGCATCAAACGAGAAAGAAAATATCATAGTTTTCCGGACAGTACGACGAGTCCCTTCGGTTAAGGCACTGGACTCGTAATCCCAGGGGCGGGTTCGAATCTCCGTTAACCAACATGCCCTTTCAACCGTGGGGGCGTTATAATTTGACGGTCAATCCCACTATTCGTTGGTAAAAGAGTAGCCTAAGAGTTGCCGGTTGGTGGTAATGACTAGCTGCCTTCCCTCTTGCCTTACACTGCAAAATTAGGGACGGTTAGCGCAGATAGTCCTTGTGTAGCTTTGCGTGAAATTCAAAACCAAACTATACCCTTCGCATTAATCTGAGAAAATTTCAATCATAAGGGATAAAAGGTTACCGCATTAAATGATGCATTTATCTGCACGTATGTGATTGTTTTAATACCTTATGCTTTACTTTTTTGTACCCATGCAAAATAAAAAAAAAAAATCTGCATACAAGCAACAAGTCAGATCCTTCCTGGGGTTAGCAGGATACTATAGGATATTCATCCCAAATTATGTGTTAATGATCAGAATTTTTTTTTCTGTAGGTTAACCAAAGGCTGAGACTAGCATCAAACGAGAGAGAAAGTATCATAGTTTTCCGGATAGTACGACGAGTCCCTTCGGTTAAGGCACTTGACTCGTTATCCGAGCAGTTGTAAACAAAAGTGAATATAGACAGACATTTACTAAAACTGTTAGACACTTAACGTTTTGTTTTAGAACTTCTTCAGGAGCATTTACGAAAACAATCCGAAACTGACAGTACAAAGCTTCAAATGATTTAAATAAAATATATTCGAGTCTATAATGTGCATTTGTACAGCGTATTTTTAACATATAAATTGCAAAGTTTATTGTTGAAAGAAAAGCATTGCTGAAATAATTAACTGTTACCTGTAGTAAACAAAAGACTATAAATGTGAAATAAGGTACTGTCCATTGCTCATATTCACTTGTGGTCGTAGTTGCTTTTTGAGATCTTTGAAATTTTTGTCAGTGTACTTGGTGGATGTGATGAGAATTTGTATGGAGAACAATAGTCTGAAGTCAGGTGTTATTTGTCCATGATTAGTTAAAAATATGATCTCCAACGGCACTTCTTTTCTGTTGTTTTATAAGAAGCGGCAATATGTTATATTATCCTTGTGTGTATAGTTCTTTCGGTTTCTCCTACGTACGTATGATGGCAGATGTTAATGTAAGCCGGCAAGCAATACTGGAGACAAGACACTCATCGCTAGATTTCAAACACGTATTCGCAAGACAGTTTGGTTCGCCGTATTAGATTGTAGGGTAGTGTGCTGAGAAGTTGAAAGTTGGCTTTTTAGGATTGGACTTAGCTGTTTTATAACTTTAATCAGTAGTTCAGATTTCCCAATTATATTTTTATTACTTTATAAAAATAACCTTTTTCGTGCTATCTTTGGAAAAACAGTTTTCCCTCCTTGTTTATGTTTTTCTTTTGTGTTTTTTTCTTCATATTAGAAGTGCGATGCTAAGTTTTGCATGCCATAGTCCTAGGAAATTTGTTCGATGTAAAAAGTTAGATATTTCTTGTTCAGAAGAAATTATTTTAATTTGGAGTATGTATTGTTTTTATCACTACAGTTGCGATCGATTCTGCTTAATTCTTCAATAACTGCACCTTTCTTGGAAGCTTTCGGATGTTGGAAGTTTAAGTTAAGGAAAATAAGTTCTCTAATTGACTTGTGAAACAAAATAGAAGGTATATTATTGTCATTGTTGATCCTTTAGGTAGTCAAGAAAATGTATACTCTTATCATTCGAATGATTCGGGGTGGATTGAATGTTGAAGTCTATGGAATTTAGAAAGTCTAAAAATTGGTTTAAAGAAGGAATACCGTGGTTCCACAGTTCAAACACATCATCGATGTATCTAAGCCAGAAATCAGAGTAGGTGTTGCTATCTTGACCCCACTTGTCAAGTGTGGTTGTTTCAAAAAACAAGCACATTTAGCGTTGTAAATCCGTAGACTTACGGCTCTCCAGCGGGAGACAGTTTATTGTCAAATGGAAAAATTCCATTGTGAAAGATAAAATGTACGATTTCTTTGACAGTATCTGTTGTCAGTCCGTACGTCTCCATACTTTTTTATGTGATTCGACGTGAAATCATACACTGCATTTACGCCTTTTCTGTTTGTATAGATGGGAAGAGAACTACGACGTCTAATGTCAAGACTATTGTGTCGGTCACTAAGCGAACTACACTGGACTCGCGATAACGGGTCTTGTGTAATATTTCAGTGAGCTGCAATACAATTTAGTAACGGCACAAAAAGTATACGCGTAAGCTAAGACAGATTTTCGGTAGCACTGCCATATATCGGGTTTTAATGGCATGTCCGATTTATGTTCCTACGATAAAATTTATAATTCTGGGATGCGGCTGTTAGAAGGTTTAAGTTAATCCAGTAGCTTCTTATGGAAGTTACTTATGTTTATAAACTCATATATAATCTCTGTAGCTTTCGTACCATTTTTTTTTTGGTATGGTCATCGTTGAGAATATAAAATGTTTTATTGTCTTCAAGGTAACCAGATATTTATTCTACGTAAATGTTTTTACTCATAACTACAAAACCTTTACATTTGTCTGATTCCTTGATTATCATCTTACCTCTTTTTTTAGTTTTTTTAGGGTTAGTTATTATTTGGTATTTAATGGGCTTCGCTTGATGATTTGAATGTCTTTGTGAAACGTTCCTGACCTTTTTTTCTCAAATGCGCGATTTTCTTGGGCGTTTAGTGAGACACCTGGAAGCTGCATGATTTATTGCATTTATAATTAAACAAATTTAAGGAACAAAATTAATGTCTGAATCGGTGATATAAGTTTCGATGTTGATTGTAGTAGAGGTTGAGTTTGTGATATTTTGCTGGGTTTTAGTCGTTTCTCTACTTTCATAGAAATGGTTCTGTCGAATAAATAAAACGTTTGTTAAGAGAAGACAACGTGTTTAAGCACATTTGGTATGAAAATTTAGTTGTTATTGCGAAACCAAGTCCTTCAGTTAGTAAGTTCAAAGAAGTCGAGATTGGGAGGTCATTTTCTAATGTTATTTTTTAACTGTTGTGGTGTCTTCTGAATATTATGAGTATTTGTAATGAAACTTTCTGATCTGGAGGTTTGTTATTCTCTATTTCTTCTCAAGTCTTGAGTGACATTCTTTCTTTTCTTTACACGTTGATCTCTGATTTAAAAGTTTATTAACTGAGTGTGTGTGTGTGTTTTTTTTCTTCTAGCAAAGCCACATCGGGCTATCTGCTGAGTCTACCGAAGGAAATCGAACCCCTGATTTGAGAGTTGTAAATCTATAGACTTACCGCTTTACCAGCGGGGGACTTAACTAAATGTAAAATCTGGGATACTTTTCTGGAGATATATTTAAAAATATTTTGTTTTGTTGAAGTAGTCTTAAATGTTTGCTTTTTTTGCATAGTGGAAGAGAGAAATCTAACCAACCTTTTCAATAATTTCTAATTCTCCTTGAAATGGTTCCGAATACTTTTAGAGAGAATTTTATAGTGATGACACTTAATCAAAAAACCAATTCAAGCTATTGTTCTTATGTTTGTTTTGAGTTTTGCGCACGAAAGCTATCTTCGCTAGCCAACCCTAATTTAGCAGTGTAAACCCACCCACCGCCAACTCTTGGGCTACTCTTTTACTAACGAATAGTAGGATTAAGCGTGACGTTAAACGCCCTCATGGCTGAAAGGGCGAGCATGTTTGGTGTAACGAGGATTCGAACCCGCAACCTTTAGATTACAAGTGGAGTGCCTTAACCACCTGACTTTGTTCTTGTGAGTTTGAGCCTGTGAGTTAGGATTAGCGAGGTTGCATTATGGACGAATAGCTACAAAGGATGGTGTGTATAATTTTAATAATTTCATTTTTAAACTATTTTTTTTTGTTATTTCACTGTGTAACCTTTATAGAACTTCTGTGTACTAAGAGCAGTAGTTAATTATTGTAATAATACTTCTTTTCAACAATGAACTTTACATAATATGTCAAAAGCACAGTGTTCAAATGCACACTATAGATTCTAATAGATTTTATTATTTAAACCATTTGAAACTCTGTACTGTAAATTTTGGTTCGTGTTTTAGTGAACACTCCTAAATAAACGCGCAGATAGCCTAGTTTCTTTGCGCCATAAAACACGAAACCAAACCTAAATATATTTTGAAGCAAAATGTTGAGTGTGTAATTAAATGGAAACAACGTTTTGGTGTTACAAGATAGTATATTTATAGTATTATTATATCTCCTTTACATCATATTTGTGTTAAAGAAATTTAATAATATGCATTTACTGTTTTTATGTGCAGATATTATTAGGCTGAATGTTCACATGAGTCATTTTGTGTTTTCGATTCTAAATTAATATTTTTTTTCACTATGACAATTTTCTTGTCATACATCCGTATTGTTACCTTTTTTATTGGTGATAACGAGATTGCATGTCAGACGACACATCAGTTATTTTCCTTTGTTAAGGTTCAGTTCCCCTCGGTGGGCTGAGCAGATAGCCCTTTGTGGCTTTGCTATAAGAAAAACACCCAACACCCAACATCCTTTGTTAAGACTAGCCTGTGCTATATAGTGTGGCCAATTTATCAAAAAGCCGTAAGGTAAAAGGTTGATGAATTAAAGAATTTTTACTGAATCCTAGGTGTTTCTATTCATGAAACATGAAATTTTGTGGTTGTAAAACATACTTTATAATGATAAACATCGTATATTAAATGTGATATATATCAAAAGTAAAATTTCAAAACGTCTGATACTAAAAGCAGATAATCGCAGTACAATAACAGCATAAACCTAGCAACATGAGTTTTGTAAACAGTATTATAAAGTGGCTGACTTTTGATAAAATTATTATTTTGTTTCATATAACGTTACACAAAAGAGCTTCAGTACTAATTCTAGTATAATAATCAAGCCAAATATATGCTCAATATGAATTTTACAAATATTGAACTTTCACATGAGTGTTGAAAACAGAAAACAAAAATAATTTTTATTTACCATAATAATATTAGTCAAAGATATAGAAATGATATTTTTATAAATCATGAGCTTAAAAAAATCAAAGTGTATACGCCTAAATAATGTTTACTAAAAGAATTAAAAAACTATAAGTTACTATTGGTTGAAATTATTGTAATGCAGAAATACGTTGTCCATAATATTATTATTTCCTGAAATAATTCCATACGTTCCCTGTGTTAACAATAGACAAATTGAATCGACATTTATAGTTCATGTGCACAATCAAATCTTATTTGTTTTACTATTTTGTACGTTCGTTTATATTAAATAGGCTGCAGTGTAAAATAACAAATGTTTCAAAATTTGTAAGTACGTGTTTTGAGTTCTATATGCCAGAAAGGTATACTTACTAACTGTATCAGCGAAAATCAATAGTAAGTGTTGCTATTTCACTTTATGTCAAAAAAGCCTTCTTAGTATTCATAAAACCATCTAGTGTAATTAGTCATATATGTAATCCATAACGTCAAACTGTGCTATTTTATTCTTAGTGTGATATAACATTTATATAATTTCAACATTTTACGCGGCGTTATACTGTGCTGTCTTTGCTGGGTAATGTATGATGCATATCTGTGGTTTGATTGTTTTTATGGTAGTATAGAAAATTAGTCACGTATGTAGGTTGTAACTTAAACTAAAATATGGATATTATAAATCATGAAGTATGCTATACATGATAAACGTGAAAAAACTTGTTTTAAGAGTTACTGGAATATGATACAGACTTTCAACTGTGTATCATATCGCTTAAGAAGACGCTCGATTAACCTTTACAAAATAAGATGTTGCTGTTGTTAATTAAGTCCAAAGCTACACAATGGGCTATCTTTTCTCTGCCCATCACGGGTATCGAAACCCGGATTTTAGCATTGTAAGTCCGCAGACATAACGCTGAGCCACTGGGGGGCTAAATCATTTGATACAGCACAGTAAAGATGTTACAATATGTGGTTGGATCAAAATTATATCTATAAAGTTTAACTCGTATGTTAAAGTAGTCCATGGATATGAAAAATATAGTTTGAATATATTATGAAACATCACGAATTTGTTTAACAAATTCGTGATAATAATAAAGGTAAAAATCTTTATTATAATTATTAATATAAAAATGCAATGAATATTGTTTGTAAATTATAAAATATTCAGTTAAAAAAACGGGAAAGAGAGACATTTAGGTTCAAAAACGAAATAAGGAATTCAGCAACTCCGTTTACAGAACGAAAACTTTTGCTGGTTTGTACACGTGGCTTTGAAAGTTTTTTTTTTACCAAAGTCCTTCGAACTAAACCTAGTCTTAACGCTTCTTCATAGGGTCTACTCGATTTGCTCAGGCTATATCTCCATTAAAAAAGAAATACCTTTCCTTCAGAATATAGTAAATAAAATAGGTATACTTCATTTTTACTTGAAAACTTAATATGTAACATTCTTACTAAGAAAATATAATTCTATCAAATAATATCCAATTACGTTCCACATATTCTTTAACACTTGTTTTTTTCTTATTTTAGAAAACAGACTTATTGCTAAAACTCAATTCAATGAGTTGCTCACGTCTTCCTACTCCCTGTTTATATTGCGTAATGTCTTCAAATCTTTGTATCAATAACCTTTTTCAGAACTTAAAGCATCTTGCTTTCATTTTCACGTTCAAAGATCGTATATAAGTTATAACAGATTTAATATTATACATATATTTTTATACCTACCATTGTTTGGGTTTCTTGTATGTGACGTATATTGTTCAATGTGTATTGCGCAAGTTCGCCTATTCTCTAAATTTGAAAAGATTCTCGAGAGCAAAAATCAACAATATATGCTTTACGAAAACACTAGCGTATATTCGAATATTGTTGAATGTTCAAGATTCTCGTCTAATTCGTATAAAAACTAGCCGAGATAATAATGGTTGTCAGCTCGACAGTAAGTATACTATAAGTATCGGAAGCTGTAATCTGAGTAACGCTTATTAACCGGAAAAATACAGATATTTGACAAGGACCGTTTATAGATTTCGAACATTGCGAACCCTTCAGAGAATTAATTTCCGAAGTTAGTATTTCTACGAGGACATTAGATATCTATGTTCCCTCATTAAAAGTAAACCACGTTAAGTGTAGAAAAGAATAGAGATAGACAGCATTCCCATCAAATGTGTGGTGTGTTTTTCTTATAGTAAAGCCACGTTGGGCTGTCTGCTGAGTCCACAAATGAAATATATATGTGTATCAACATAAAAGTAATTTTTGCGTTGGTCTTAGACCGTCGCTAATGTATTATGTTTCAAACCAGACAGAAAACCAAATATTGTCTGAGTTTATACAATTTGTGTATATAAGTAAATATTTGTTTTAACTATTTGTAATAACCATAATGAATTATATTTTTTGTACATTAAAACATATTTGTGTTACAAAAGGAACGTGTGTATCAGTTTTGTTGGCAATTATAAATTTGATACATATCGAAATACAAATTTAAATGTCCAAATATTTGAAATCGTAATATGTAACAATGAATCTGAGACTCGTCCGAGATAAATTATAATACGTAACTGTATTCGCGTGGTGGCTATAAAACTATCTGCATTGCAAGACTTCTCGTAATTGACAAATACGCATCTTGGAACACATGGGAATTTCTAGCACAGTTGGAGTTAAACTTCAGGCCCGGCATGGCCAGGTGGGTTAAGGTGTTCGATTCATAATCTGAGAATTGCGGGTTCGAATCCCCGTCGCACCAAACATGCTCGCCCTTTAACCCGTGGGGGCGTTATAATAAAACGGTCAATCCCACTATTCGTTGGTAAAATAATAGTCCAAGAGTTGGCGGTGGGTGGTGATGACTAGCTGCCTTCCCCCTAGTCTTACACTGCTAAATTAGGGACGGCTGGCGTAGATAGCTCTTGAGTAGCTTTGCTCAAAATAAAAAAAACACACAAAGAAACTTCAGCTTCGAACTCTATCCAACTCACCTATATATTATCGCAATGAAACGTCATCACATTTCATTTCCTTACAAAACTTTTACATTCTATCCTATGGATATACTGATTACAAATTGTTGACACAAGAAAGTCTACGAAGGAAAATCTAAGACAGCAGAAATTCTAAGTATTTCCGTTTTGCTTTATTCAAATCTCTCTCTCCCTCTTTCTTTATTATTATCATAGATTTGTTGAAGATAGAATATGTGCAAATCCCAAACATTCATTAAAGATATTTACAGTTGCCCCTTAGCTGTAGTATTCATTATTAAGCACCGTAAACTAATATATAAATAATCATCAAGCATGCCTTACAAATAGTCAATCTGTGTTCAATAGTATGTCAGTTTTTATTTAATTGATTGCTTAATTTATTGAAACAAAACAATAAAGTTAACCGTAACGGTAGAACTAATGTTGATAGTTAAAGAAATATATATAGTTTTTGTTTTCTTAATATGATATACCTATATAAACGGAAGTGTATGTTTGTCCGCTAATTCCTCGCACACTCTTTGACCAATTACCACCAAGCTTGGCATGATGATTCTTGCAGTCCATAAAAGTAACAAGACTAGGAAAGAAATTCCATCAGGTTTCTCAAAAAAACCAAGTCTTGGTTTTTAATTCATTTTCTATCTTTGTGTCGTGCTCCTTTTGGTAATACTCAACACTATACATCGTCGCTTAGCAACAAATCTATCACGACATTGTTATAAGGCCAACAATGTTGTTTATGTTGAACGCGTAATGCACTTCTTATTTCAGTGAGATCGGTTTATTTAAAAAGTTCTTTTTTGAGTTATTGTTGAAAAGTTTTCAAAATGTCAGTCATTTCTATTCCAGACAAATGTGGTTATTTAGTTAAGGTTACAGAGGAACTAAAGGAAAATGTACTCTAATATTAACAAGGTTATTAATGGTTGTATAAAAGAGCAATTCTTGCACCTCGAAATGATACTGTTCATGCCATAAATTATCAATTATTGCAAAAGGTTCGCGGACAGGAGTTTATCTACAGCTTAATTGTTAGTTTTTCAATTACAGTTGTTGCTATAAATTACCCAAATAAATTCCTAAATTATCGTAAACTATCATGGATGCCAAGTTACGTTTCGAAATAAAAGGTTAGTTCATTAATAATGATGTTGAGAAATATTGATCCTCCAAAATGATGTGATGACACAGCTTTAGTTGTGAAGACAACTGTCGCATGTTATTGAAGCATGCATGCCAAAGGTGAGGATATCTTCATTCTTTTGCTACCAAGTGATTACCCCTTTGAATTTATAAGGCTTCACTTTCCAATTTGTTTGTGATGTCAATTAATAACGCACTATGTCAACGTTTTAATTTAGATTGTGCAATTTTTGTTTTCAAAATTAAAGGTGTACATAAAAATTAAAATGTTATGAAAATTAAACTTTTTAAATAAATGTTCTTAAAAGTAATTTTATTGTATTTTTAACTACCTACATCATGTAATTTGGATACCTCTACAGGGAATGGGTAATTCAGCTAGTTTAATATATGTCTAGGGTTTGGATATTTTATGCAATACTAACTTCAACACAGATTCATAAAACATGATATACAACTAGTCAAAATGTAAAACGCAGAAAGGTTCTATATGACATAATTACATGTTGAGACGTATTGATATTTGTTGCCCCTCAGTGGCACAGCGATATGTCTGCCGACTAACTGCTAGAATCCGGGTTTCAATACCCGTGGTGGGCAGAGCGCAGATAACCCATTGTGTAGCATTGTGGTTAATTCCAAACAAATAAAACCATAATTGTTTATCTACATACTTACTGGTAGTTTGCTTGAAAACCATCTGTCCTCACAGTGTAGATGACCTCATTTTCCTACACTTTGAAAATATCCAACCTTAGCAATAAGACCACTGGTGAATCTCGTGCAACAATGACCTATCGTAACTTGGTCTAAAGCTCTCCCCCTCTTTCCACAACGTCTGATAAGCATCAAAAAGATCCTCTGGATGCAGAACTGGGAGGTTAACTTTATTTGACTTAAATTCTTTTGGGGCATATTTTAAGTTTATTAACGGCTTATAATTATCTAATTTTTGTCTATTAATTGTTTTTCATTATTTTAAGCTAAAAATAGTACTGATTTTCTCGTTTTAATATTTTTCTTGTGATAACTGAACCAGTCCGACAAATTAATTCTTGTATTCGATGAAAAACATCTTGAGCACTGATTCGTGGCAGACAACAGATAGATATGAAATGCTATCGTTTCATACTTCTGACTTGGCACACGAAATGGACAAATTAAGAGGAATGTGAAAATAAAATATATGCAGTTTAGTTAATTTGTAATTTATATATCCTTTCTATACGTTGGTTATACATACTCGAGCAAACTGTTGATTCAAATTGTCTAATGTTTCATCTGCTTTTGCCAGAATTAATCTGATATAATTGTGTAATTCTGTCCAGATAGACTCCTGTTACTCAAGTCAGATCGTTTGTCTATATAAAAAATAATAAACGCCTCTAAGGATCTACCAGTTGTTGTAAATTAGCTTGAGTACAGTTTATTATCGTTCAAGAATATTGAATAAAAGAAATAAAAGTCATATCCATACTGATTTATTAAATATCAAGACTAAGTTTTTAATAGAAGTTTGCGTCAGGACTTAGCCTCAATTTTATTTATAATGAGTAAGACCTTTTGGATAACATTTTATATGAAAGGCAGAAGTATATTTATTTACTTCAGTCAAAATATAGTTGTTGCCTCAAAATAAATTTAGTTGTCTAATATTTAAATGTTATACTGGATAGTAGATGTGTAAATGTAGAAGTTGATTTAATCATTCTTCTCGCTAAATGGTGGTTACCTTATTTATATCCTTTTAAAATTTTAAATAGAAGGTAAAATTATCGAGGAAGTTTCTTTTTGATGAATATAAAAGAACCTAATCCCATTCTAAAGTATTTCTTCCAGACGATTCCTGTTGAGAGGGTCCGGCATGGCCAAGTAGTTAAAGCACTCGACTCGTAATCCGAAGGTCGCGGGTTTGATTCCACGTCGCACCAAACACGCTTATCCTTTCAGCCATGTGGGCGTTATAATGTGACGGTCAATCCCACTATTCGTTGGTAAAAAGAGTAGCCCAAGAGCTGGCTGTGGGTGGTGATAACTAGCTGCCTTCCCTTTAGTCTCATACTACTAAATTAGGAATGGCTAGCGCAGATAGACCTCGTGTAGTTTTGCGCGAGATTAAAAAAACAAACGAATTATTGAGAAACAGTCTAGTTTGCAGAGGAGAACTTCTCGACTAACAGCTGTTTAGCTACTATACCAATATGACACTATAATAAAGTGCTAACATTCACAGCTGTTCATCTTTTCTTCGTGTCAAAATAACGGATGACCACCAAACAAATTCTTGCTTTTCATTGTGGTTTTTGACAAGGACTTAACGGGCTTTTAATTAGTGTCGGATCTATATATATACATACATATTGTTGTGTATGGTTTTATTGATTCTACTCGAGTTAAACACTATAGCTTTTCCAAAGCTGTAATTATGGTTCTATTTTACTTGAACAGGCTGTTATTTATGGATCGTTATTTTATCATCTGTTCAGTAGAAATTTTCTCTTGTTATACTTTATTGATAAAAGTATTAATTTTTGTTGCTATCTCAGAAGTGTTTTTTTATAAAGTTCTTAAAACTGAAACAATCTTCATATCATATTTTACCTCTTTTTTATTTCGGTGTTAAGAGTTTCTTTATATTTTAGTTTAAACAAAACAAAAAATGTCTGTTATACAAAGCAGTATCACAGTGCATACAAAGGGTAAATTTTTATTAGTTACACTTAAAAAACGAAAGGAAAGATTTGTTTACTTTAAATCGGTATTCATAAAACCCAAAATATGATATAACTACACACACACTTCAAAACGTTTTTGATATATGAATCGTTAATTATACAGGTTGAACTTTAAACATGGCGTAGGTCGTTTGAGATAAACGTGTTACAAAATTTATTGTAATGAAATATTTCAGGATGTTATAAACTAATTTTACCCACAAACAAAACTATATTTTGTTTTTAAGATTTTGTTTCTGAATTCACAACTTCGTTACAAGTAAAGATCTTTCTATACTACATTCGCGGGTCGTTTAAAAATACACATATGAGGACTTTTAAGCCACCCATATTAGCAAATCAAAATGCAATTAAAAATACGTGCCTGTAAAGATAAAGAGTTTGAAGTAAAGCTGGTCATCCACTTCACCAGATTCGCACACAAAAAGAAATTAGTAACTACTCTTTATCTATTTATAAGGAAGTCTATGTATATCAAAAGAACATCCTAGTTTAAATAATAGTCTCAGCTCCTTTCAGCTCTTCTAGTTTTGAATATATTTTACTCAAATTGTGTCCTTAACTTTTACTTATATGTTCCCTCTGTATGTTTTGAATACATTCTCTCCATATTAAAACTCATACTAATTACAATCAGATACTTACGTCACATATTATACAGACATAATAATACAATAGAAACATCCAAGAATTAGAAGGCCTATTAGCTAAGGTTCCAGAAGAATCGAGAAAAATATATTGGGTTATTGATAGATAACTGACATTTTCAACCTTCTAAACGCAAAAGCTAAACGATCATGTTAAAGCAATGGAAGGATAACTAGTAACAGCACTTGTTTTCTATTCGTCGTAACTACTCTTCATCAAAAACTGGGATTAACTGTCATGATAATAAACCTTCCACGATTGAAAGTACAGAGCGTATTTATTAGTTTATCGTAGCTTGAATCTTCGATTTTCTATTCCCACAGTTAGGCAACTAGGTCACACTCGTCACGACTTACTGGTAAACGTATAGTCGTTCAAACCAATAATTAAATGATAATATGTTTGTATTAATTTAGAGCATAGTTTTGATTTTTTTGCCATTTACATCTAAAATTTCACCTTAGTTCAGAATGTTCCGTAAAGCTTTCATTGCATTATCATTTTTGCTCAAATATGTTCACTACGAATGCTGCTCTAACAGATTTGTGTATTTAAGTAAAACCATGCATGCATTTTCTATTGAGTAAGATAGTTATTAATTAATGTTGTATGTATATCTGATCAAAATACATAAACTACTTGGTTCGTGTACGGGCACCCATTTTACAAATGAACTTTGTAAAATGCTGTATGCGTGTCTTTCAAATACCAGTCAGTGTTAACACAGACTATTTATTATAATTGTACTTTGAATAGCCACATATTTCTCACTTTCAAATTAATTCTATTGTATATTGGATCATAAATATTTTAAACAGCAATCATCAGACAATTTTTACATGCTCACGGGGAGCTTACTAAGATTTCATAGCCTGTCGGGATTTTGTTTGTTCGCTTTACTTACCCTGCTAATTACAAGCCTTTAGTATTATTTTATTTATGTATAGTGGATTTTTAAGTCAACACGTTCATAACATAACTTTTAAGCAATTTTTTTTCAGTTATTATTCAATTTTCTCGTTACTTTTGCCATATTTTTGAATTATCTGATAAATACTATTATTTGTTTAGAATTTCGCGCAAGCTACACATGGGCTACTCGTTCCTAATTTAGCAGTGTACAACTAGATGGAAGGCAGCTAGTCGTCATCACCCACCACAAACTCGTGGGCTACTCTTTTACCTCAGCTGAAAAGGCAAGTATGTTTGGTGTGACGGGGATTACAACCTACGACCCTCGGATTACGAGTCCAGTGCCTTAACCACCTGGCCGATGCTATTATTTCATTATTAACGTTAAATGCAACAAAATATTTATTGTAACCTTTTTGGAGCAATTATTCAATTGTTACTTTGAAAATAATTTTAGTGTTAAATAAAACCTTTATTATGCGTTGTGACGATATATTTAACGTTAGGAAACCATGACGACTGAAAACTAAATCAATATCAAGAAGTAAAATTGACGAATTTATAAACAGGATGAACTGAGTTGAATTAAAGATTAACAATTAAAGCATTTAATTCTTGATAACATGTCATCCTTAGCTCAGAACTGTACGCCTGGTTATGCTGGGATCGTACCTGCCTTTTATTATTGCGAATAGTCTCCTAATGATGTATTAATTGTATTCTTTTGTACAGTACAAACATGTAATTTTCAGGCTCGTCGGCACCAATACACACACAGAGGGGGACATATAATATCAGAGCACCAATTTCAACGTCTCCAAACGAGCTATGAAAATCACGAGCGAGCGTAACTAGCGAAGCCCTTCCGACTAGAAGTTTAGGGATGCTGAAAGGCCCCAAGAAAATTATAAATTCTGTGTCCTCTGAGAGGTCACCAGAGCATTATGAGGAGCAATACAATTAGTACAACGTGAAAATTAAATTTTAGCAAAAAATTCAGAATAAGTTATAAAATAAACTTTGCACTGTTTCATCATTTTCTTCATCATCAGAATGCCCTACGTCACAGTATCTTTTAGAATGTTTCGTAACTTGTGTCGTCATGCAATGGAGTAATACGTTTCGTCTCTGTTTTCTCGTAGATGTTTAAGGGTATCCAGTATACGGTTGATTAACCGAATGGTTGCCACTATATCACAGTCACGAAAGTGCAAAAGTTTGTCGACAGGCTGTAGGACGGTAAATACTTTATGCAGTATACGAGAAACAAGAAATTTCTACTACTTACTGTTTTAGTACAACTGTAGTACTTAGTAGTACTATTTTAGTTTTAACGCAAACCTTAATATCATACTTGACGTCCTCACATATTTCTAGTACGTCAACAAAACTATCATAATGTTGATTTATAAGCCTCTTAAGCTTTGTGCCATTATATAATTGGTCAAGCTTTGGACAACGGTCAAATTTGTATAGATCACTACAGTGCCAAAAAAACTTTTCTGCTACTTTATTCTCTCCGATAGCTTCAACACAACAACCAAGCAGTGCACATTGCATTTTTTTTTTTTTCTGAATACCAACATATTTACCCAACATCACAGATTCACCGTCATAATATTGAGATAGTTTGTTATTGGCATGCAATCCACATTTCTCAAGACTTTAAAGAATAAAATTATATGTATTTACTCTACTGTTGTTCACCCTGAAAAGTTTAGTATTCAATGTCCACTTACTTTGACACTTTTTGTGGTTCATTCTGAAACTTTAAGTGGCTACTTTCTTTCAAATGTGAAACACTTAGCGATCAAAGTTTGCTCAAATACACAAGTTGCAGTGTTAATTTATCAAATATAGCAATGATTTAGGTTTGGATGAACTGAACTAATGTTTTTTTCGTTCCCATGGAACTTTATGAACTTCAACCTAGCGTAGGTTATTCCACACCTGATCAAGTATCGTGCAAACGCACTAGCTTGAAATGGGGTGGGGCATGGGATCGCAAATTTTGTTTACCAGATGGTAGTTCTTACTCTAAAGTACCACAATTTCAAAATGACAAAACTGTTTAATTCAAAGTACGGGTTGAAATATTCATTCAAGCAGTATGTTATCCTGTTTGTGACAAAGGTTGTAATTGCTGGATTGTTAGGAAGAGTAAACAGTAGGAGCTAAGATGTGAAAGTTTTATTCAATGAATATGCTCTCTGTTAATGTTGCATAACACAATCGCGTTTAAAAACTTTTTATTACAGTGATAGTTAATCTTAGTGACCCATTCTTACAGTATTCCTTAAGATTCTAACCACGATAATTAATAATCAAATGCAGAATATTAATAATTCTTTAAGATTTTTGACTGTGAAAATTAATCATAACGTGTCAAAGGTTTCTAGAATTATTTAAGTTTTTATTATAGTCTTTAGTAATAAGATGTATAAGATTTTCTGATTAAGATATCTGGGTTATAATGATCCCAGATTTACAATTTGCTAACTGTGATAATTAATTGCAAAGTGTCAAAGGATTACAATATTTTTTTGTATTCTGGCTGTTTTAATTAACCATAAAGTTCCTCAAGTTAAAAAAACTAAGCTTTACTGTCTGTGATAATTTCAATGCATTGTTTAAAGTTTAAGTTTTTTTTTAAATATGCTTATTGTGATAATTAATCCTAAAGCATCCCAACAATACTTTAGGTTTTTCTGATAATTCACTATAGAGTGTTCTTTGTTCTGAGAATTCTTAAATTTATGTAATGTTGTAAATTAGCACAGAGTGTCTCATAATCATTTACCGTGTCCGTTATAATTAGCCATAAAGAGTCTATGGCTTAAGGATTTTACAAAAATAAAATAAAATAAATAATTATAAAGTGTCTCAGGCTTAGTGAACTCCGTCAGTTTTCTTATTACGGTAACTATAAAGTTTCCTTGGTTGGAGAAACCTCTGAGTTTTCTTAATGTAACAATTAATCAATAGATGTCTTCAGTTTGGAGAGTCCCTTAATTTTTTTAGTTATGATAATCAGTGATGAAGCTTTCGAGACTCAGATAATGTTTTAAGTTTTCTGTGTGTGATAATTAAACATAAAGTATTCAATGTTTAGGGAATGAAGTTTATTACTGATAATTAATTACAAAAATGTGTCATATTTAGAGGGTCCATTATGTTTTCTAGTTGCAATAATTAATTATAAAGTGTCATGGATTCGGATAATTCCTTACATTTTTATGATACTTTATCACAAAGTGTTCAAATTTTAGAAAATACATCGAGTCTTATGATACTAATAATTAATAGTAAAATACCCAACGTTTCTGAATCTTTTATATTTTCAGTTTGTTTGTTTGCTTTAGAATTTCGCACAAAGCTACTCTTATATTTTCAGACTGTAGTAAATGATTATAAATGAAGCATTTAATGTATTCTTTTAGTTTATTGAATGTTATAATTAATCATAATGTTACTCGTTTTAAAAATTCTTTACTTTTTTACTCTAATAATTAGTTAATGAATTATTTCCTCAGGTTTTGATAATTCAGTTTTTCTGGTTATGATAATGATTCATAACGTGCACAGGTTTGGAGAACCTCTTATATTTTCTGCCTGTGATAATTAATTATAAAGCGTATAAGGTTTTGAAAATCCTTTAACATTTGTGTCTGTGTACTTAATCAAATAGTTTCGAGGTTTTGTGAAATCTTGAACTTTTTTGGCTGTTATAATTAGTCACAATTTTGGATAATACGTTAAGCTTTCTGACTGTAATATCTAATCACAATGTGTCCCAGGATTAGAAAATCATTTATATTCCCTGACTATGGTAATTAACAACAAGTTGTCTAAGGTTTGGAAAAATCCCTTTAGACTTTATTATTTTACACGGTTATGAAAAAGCATATCTGATGCCATACATTTACAAAATTTCTCGGCATACCCAGAATGACTTCGTGGCACACTTCTTGGGAACCACTGGGTCACTCTGTGTACTGAAAGTATAAAATGCAATGTACAGACAACAAAACTGGAAAAATATTTGTTGGTTTATTTATTTGGTCTCCGTTGTTTAAAAATGTTTGTTTTTATTAAAGCCTTGGTGATACAACATAAATTAACTTAATTAAAAAACAATTTAAGTTTCAAACTGAATCAACATTTTTACTTTCATGATGATGTACTTTATAAGTGTATTGCGCCTTCGTCTATAAAATCTGGATAAATGTATTTTGGATTTTATGGCTCTCGCAATTTCCAGAAATCAAGCATGACGTAATACACGCTGATATTAATACAATTCAGGCGCTACCTAGATCCAGTACGATAAGTTCATGATATAGTTAGAGTATCGTATTTTCCACTACTACAAATCTAACAGAAACTTGGTGGTAAAAACGGTAATAAAAATATTTCAAAATTTTTTTATAAGTGAATCAGATCGTGTTAATGAAAAAAATATAAAACTCTTGAACGAGAATTAAGCAAACCAAAATAACCAACAAAAATTACTTTTAGAACTCTTTATTGACCCTTCAGTGGCTCAGCGGTATTTCTGCGGACTTACAGCGCTAAAAACCGGGTTTCGAAACCCGTGGTTGGCAGAGCACAGGTAGTCCATTGTGTAGCTTTGTGCTTAATTCAAAACAATTATTGACCCTTCACAACTTTAAGCCATATTATTTGCCCAACCAAACGGTAAAGAGATTATCAAAGAAGATAAAAATTATAGCAAACTCATCAGACTGACGCCTCAGACTTTGAGTCTTATATTCTAACACAAAATCATATTCCAAATTGGAAATATAGTTGTAGCCACATCAAATAACAAATAAAAAAAAACAATTTCAAGAGTCATGGCGTATCTTAAGAAACAAAAATAACATAAATATAGGTACCAGTACAACTGTATTTGTGGAATATCACGCATCACTATTGTAAATAAATTGAATCACTCACAGTGTCTCCAGTTTGGAGAACGTCGTACATCTTTTGGCTATAATAAATATAAAGCGTCTCAGGTTTCTATAACCACCCCAGTTTCCTTAACGTGCTAATTAATTATAAAATGTCTCTTACGGAAAATCTCTTACGTTTTATGAATGTTGTAGGCAATCATAAACCGTCCAAGGTTTAAAGAATACTTTTAAGTTTTCTCATTGGTGGTAATTAATCGTAAGGTGTCACAGGTTTGAAGAACCTCTTATTTTATTTGATTGTTATATTAAATCATAAATATTTGGAGAAAGCACTGACTGTACGTTTGCTGACTCAAATAGTTAATCACAAAGTGTTTCACGTTTAGAGAATCATTTACGTTTATCGACTGTGACAATTGATTTAAAAAGTGTCACAGATTTAGACCGCCTCTCAAATTTTCAGTCTGCTGATCAACAGTAAATTAATCCAGGTTTGGAGGATAACTAGCATTTTTTGGATATCACAATTAATCAGAAAGTGTCTCACGTTTGGAGAATCTCCTGAGCTTTTCATTGTAATAGTTATTGCAAAATGTCTTGGCTTTAGAAGACTCCTTAAGCTTTCTGAATCTGATAAGTAATCGTAAATAGTCCAAGGTTTGAAAAATCGCTTATGCTTTCTCAGTATGATTATTAATCATAAAGTGTTGCAGTTTTAAAGAGCTTTTCTAATTTTCTGAATATGATAATTGATCATTAAGTGTCTCAGCTTTGGATAACCCATTAAATATTGTTACTATGAAAATTAATCATAAACTCTCCAAGGTGTAAGATTTCTCATTGTGATAATTTATTATAAATATTTTATTTTTAAATATTCTTTAGTTTTTCTGTCTGTGATAATTAAAGTATTTCAGGTTTCGAGGAATCTTTAAATATTTTAACACTGATAACACTATGTAACAAAATTTTTACTTTTTCTTGTTCCTGGGCAGAAAGTGTTATTTCCCAATTGTTTATGCCTAAAGTAAATGAAAAGACCTATTTTTATCTTCAAAATTTTCTTTTGTGACATGGGTAATGAAATTTTCAAATTTACCCATTTTCCAGAACATTTCAGGAAGAGTCAGAGCTGAGTGGCTGATAGAGAATTTTTTTGAACTTTCTAGAATGTTATAGAACTTACGAAAATTTCCAAGAACCTTTTAGAATTTTCTAGAACTTTCTATAGTGATATATATATACAGGGGCTCACCACTTCAGTTTAGTTCTAGCTTCCTAAGTGAACACATAGGATTTTATCAGAGATGGCATCAAGAAGCTGCAAGCATTCTCCAAACGCATGCTGTTATGTTTGTGGCTAATTTATCAAGATAAGAGCGAAAAAGTACTCTGTGACAGCATCTGCCTTGAAGTATGATGAGTACAGCGGGGAAGTTATTGGAGACTTCAAAATGATGACATTCCTGATAAATCTTCAAGGAGGCTTTACCAAGTTTCCCAATTATCTTAGCCTTTGGGACAGAGGGACACCGCAGCGCACTACAACATGAAGCATTGGCCACAACGGACCAAGTTCTCTCTGGGGAGGCACATTGTCAAGAGTAAGCCACTAGTGGACCTCCAGAAGGTGTTGTTCCCACCATTTCACATAAAATTGGGTCTTATGAAACCATTTGCCATAGCTCTTGATAAGGAGTCTGCAGCCTTCAAGTACCTTTGAGACTTCTTCCCTAAGCTGTCTGAGGCAAAGGTCAAACCTGGTGTCTTTGTTGGACCACAAATAAAGAAGATCCTGAGCTGCACAGAATTTCCCAAGAAGCTCAGTAGGAAAGGAAAAAAAGCTTGGGGCAGCTTTGTCGCAGTGTTTCGGGGCTTCTTGGGCAATCACAAGGCCGAAAATTATTTGGAACTGGTTGAGGCTATGGTGAAGAACTTCCACCAAGATGTGCTGGACTTTGAACACCGCTACCAAGGTTGCATATAACGAGAAAGTGATGGAAGATTATATTGGGGGGATGATATTTGAAATTGATTTACATTATAGGGTCAAATCTCGCGAAACTACTCACTTCTAAACATTTTTGAATAACTTTAGTATAAGTACATGTAAATCCTGATTTATATGTTATTTTATTCAGACCTTATGTAAATGAAAATGTGCAAATTTGCTCGTTTTTACATAGAAAATAGGTTAATTTTTAAATTTCATTATCCAGGTCACAAAAGCAAAGTTTGAAGGGAATAATGGCCATTTTCTGTACTTTTACAACAAAAGCAATTAAGAAATAACGCATACTATCCAGGAACAAAATTTGTGTTACATAGCATAATTAATAATGAAGTGTCTCAGATGTAAGTAATCCCTTATGTTTTTCGACATTACTAATAAAGTCATAACCGAGGTTCGAAGAGTTGTTGATTTTTTCTGAATCTGAAAATTAATAATGAGGTTGCCGCGTTCAGAAAATGTGTTCCAGAGTTAAGTAATTCGTTACGTTTTGTGAGTGATATCCATTTTTATGACGTATAGATTTTTCACAAAATGTATGCACTTTTGGATAAGTAAATCGTTTTAATTGAAATCGGGCTACATTTGCTTAAAATGTTGACCACTATTGGCTATAGATTTCTCTAGACCAATCGCGACGTGCGAGTTTTATCAATTGCTCTAGAACTCAAACATAATAAAAAATGTTCATTGCAGTAACGAAATAATAATTTGATATGAGTAAGAGCGTGTGTTTGTGTTTTTCTTATAGCAAAGCCACATCACGCTACCTGCTGAGCCCACCGAGGGTAATCGAACCCCTGATTGTAGCGTTATAAATCCATAGACTTACCCGCTGTTCTAGCGGGGGGCATAAGTAAGAGTTTTCTTCTCTTCCCGATTTGTGACAAATTTTTCTGTGATAAACAAAAATGAACATTGTTTCCGTATTTTGCGTAATTGAATCATGAAAAATCAGGTACTAAAATCGAAACAACTTTTATGAACTTTAAATTTGCAGGTCTGTATAATTGATCACAAAGAGCGTTGGTTTGTAGCATCCTTCTCCTAAATGTATGTTTACACTGTGTGGGATAGTTACATTTAAATATAAGAATAAATACATAAAATTGATTATGGATATTTACATATGTACTAAAATTGGTTATTCATTCTAATTGTTCTTCGAAAACTATATAATTATTAGAAAATCAAAATTTAAAAATCTTTACATACCAATTTTGTTAATTTAATGTATTTTCCGGTATCAGTTTCATTCAGATGCGTTTCGATTAACTAACGTATTAAGAAGTTTACTAAATTATAAAGTATTTTCTAAATGTACATATAAATTTATTGTAATAGTGTTTGTTTTTATTTCAGAAGCAGTTTTTTAATCTTCGTGTTTTTTACAAATAGCATCTAGAAAAGGCTAATGTGGCTTGTATAGAACTTATACAACGTTTACAGTTTGCTACTAATTATTCCATATTTTTTTGTATTTATTGTTAAGAACAAAGATACACAAAGGGCTATCTAGTTGTGCCCCATGATTCATATTACACGTAAATATTAATCTCTTTTTTGCGTTTAATAGTTAATTTTTCGTATTGATATGTTTTCATATTACGTTTTACGTGATTTTTTTTCTAAATAATGTTTTGCTTTTTTCAGGTCTGATATCCTCATTACATGCTTAAATGTGAAGCCAATTTCACGTGCTGAACAATTATATGTGCTCAAGGAAAAATCAAAATTAATTACAAAAATGAAGCTCTAGTCTTATCCGAATTCTTATTTATAATTGACAGGTAAACTTGGCATTTTACTGTTTGATTTACTTATTACGAACAGAGTCTTTCAAAACATTGATTTTTTAAATAATTGACTAATTATCCAATAAAAATAGAACTTGTAACCCCAAAAGAGATAGGACTAATTTCATAGAGAAGTTGCAATCAGCTGACGATATTATTGAACTAAGAAAATCGGCTGATGATTTTAGAAGATAAAAATGCTAACTGCAGAAGTTGCGAAAAATCATAGACTACACAAATTATAATTAGGAAAGAATTCAAAGACAAAATTACATTCCTGTTTCTCTAATTTTCATATAATACATACTAGTAGGCTACAGATTTTTTTAGTTTGAATTTCGCACAAAACTACACGAGGACTATTTGCGCTAATTTTGCAGTGTAAGACCAGAAGTAAGGCAGCTAGTCATCCTCACCGTTAATTCTTGGGCTACTCTTTTACCAACGAATAGTGGGATTAGTCGTTACATTATAACGCTCCCATGGTTGAAAGGTGAGCATGTTTGGTGTGACAGGAATTCGAATCCGCGACCCTCTGGATAGTGAGTCGAGTGCCTTAACCATCTGACTATACCAGGCCCCGGGTTTTTGTTAAACGAGGAAAGTATGAATCGTTTTATAGGTGTGGTAATTGAAAATATTTTACTTCTCCATTTCTTACCACACAATTTCATTTGCTCTTGCAGTTACCCTCCGTAAAGCGATTTCTACACAGCTTTTAAATATTAGATGAGTTTCTAAAAAGTAGTTTCTTTACAAAAAGCATTTTGTAACTTTGTAAGATAAAGTGTTTGTGTGGTAAAAGCAATATGATTTTGCTAGTCTAGCATTGGTAGAATAATAAAGAAATAATGTTATTTATTACCACAAAGTGATATTTAATAAAGAAAGGATAAAATTGTTTAAAATTATCTGTTTTGGTTATTTTGTCCTTATTGCCACCGGCTAAAAACTTATGAGATCGTACCCATTTATTACAAGAAAGTTTTGCTTTTCGTAAAGAGAATCACTAAGTATCATTTTCATTATGCCAGTTAGGATTTGAAGAAAGAAGTTTATTTTAAAAACAGCCAGATGGTATGTTAATAAAAGCAAAATAACACGTAAAGAAATAATTAAACTATGACCGGATAAAATTGTGCTATAATAGTCAATCGAATTTACTTGTGTAAAACAAAATGAACAAAAGAATGAATATCAAAGATATTAAATGATATTTTCCTTGATCCTCGAAAAGTTGTTTTACTCGCCTATGAAGAATCTTTACTTTCAGTTTGGATAAGAATTTTGATATGTTAGTGCCAAAAAGATTTTGCATACACCAGAATAAACACCACCGAATGATTTATGGAACTACTCAAATATTGCCCTTATAACTTAGTCTGGTAGTTAAAAATATTTCTTCTTTCCGATTAGCAGTCAAGTTATTCTCTCCAGATGGAAACTAGCTTAAATAGTTTTGTTTTTTTGTTTGTTATTAAACACAAAGCTATACATTATGCTATCTGACCTTTGCCCACTAGGGGTATCGAAACCCGGATTCTAGCGTTGAAAGTCCGTAGACATACCGCTCTGCTACTGGGGGCCTAAATAGTTTTAATATCATTTATAAACTACAGAAAGCAGATAATAGTGTCTAATTTCCTAATCGTCCAGTGATTTCCACGTTGAACTTATAACTCCAAAACTGACTTTTTCAGTATTTAAGGTTAAAAAGAGAAACTATAATCAGTGATGACGAGAAAACCCATTTGTAGAGAAAAAATATATATGTAAAAACGACTGGTTTTGGTTAAAAAAAATTTTTGTGAACCTGACGATGACTGAAGAAGGTCGAAACGTTGTTCGCTCCTCTATATAAAAATTTTCTCAACCCAAACCAGCCGTTTTTACATATATAAAAAGAGAAACTGTATATCTATATAAATATAATAACACTGTCTGTTGTATGTCCATGTAACTACTTTGCAGGGTATGGATGGATCTTCATCGGCATTGGTATGGAGATTCATAATATCTGTGCGGGGGTGCATACAAAATTTGAGTTTTCCATTTTTCGTTTTGCGGGTTTTATGGGCGTATTTTACCACTACTTTACTTTTTTGGATGGATCTTCACCAAATGTGGCATGAAGGATTTTTGGGTCTATTTGGAGATAACGCAAATTTGCGGTTTCACACTTTGCGATTTGCAATTTTCACGGGCGTTTTTGCATTTCTTTACAATTACGAATAAAGGAATCAAGTTTCATGTCCTAAAACAACCTTTCATTAATCATAAATTCACATAACTTCGTCTTGGGGAGGGATACGTCAGCTAGTGTGTGTGTATATATATATATAGTTTTACCTGCTTAAGAAATATGAAACAAAGTCTTGATTTAACTTTTTGCCTACTTCTAAGAAATTAAATAATTTTACATAATGAGCGATAAACGTTTCTCTTTTACCCGACACAGTTTTTATTCATTTAATGCATATTTATTACAATTGATTTTTAGATTATTCCGTCTGTCATAGGAACTCGCAGGAGAAAAAGAAAAAACAATCTTAATCAATCATTTCATTAACATATTTTGTGAAAGTATTCAGGAGTATTGGCCGCTATTATTTTAATATCCATATGCTTCTTACTCAATGTATTATCTAATAAGCTGCACGTAGCGCATATTATATCAATTTGGTTTTCATTTACGTTTAAACGTCCACTTGAAAGAAATTATAAGCACATATAAACACATTTATGTTGAGGAAAGGAAAATAAGTCCTGAAAAAATAGCAATGGAATCTCAAATAATTTGACTTTTTTCCTGTATTATTTCTAGTTTCGTGCTTATTCTGAGAAAGATTATTACTAGATTTACTTGACATTCTTTGAGTCATTATTTAAATGTATCTTACTTTCAAAGTGTTGGTTTATTTAACATTTTAAAGACAACCATCTTTAGGTTTAAAAATAAAAGTACATTGAAATTAACCTTTTGACGCAAAGTTCAAACTTCTGCGAATGTGGCTTAAAAATCGTTTGACATGTTTTACTTATCAAAGGAAACATTTAACTGAAAAAGGACTGTTTTCAAACAAAATTCTTTTTCTCTCTACTTATATTAGAATCGGCAAGACACTTAATTTCTCGAAAGGGTTTGTTTGTAGAAATAACAAACATTGGAAAAGGATCCAAATAAACTTTCTCACTACCACCTGGATATTTCGTTTTATTTTATTTTTGAACTATTTCCACTGTTGACTCGGGAGATTTTCTCGTATGTAGAAACTACAAAGTACCACGAGATAGTTATGTAATGGGAAATACTTTAATACCGTTTTCTTCCCGTTAAAATTCAGCCTTGCTCTACTCACTCTTTAAACTTAGGTTTGTAAATTCATTCACCTATGAAGCTATTGCTCGTCACATCCATTCTTGTGTCATCTGGTAATTAATCTCTATA
This sequence comes from Tachypleus tridentatus, assembly GCF_004210375.1. NCBI lineage: Eukaryota > Metazoa > Arthropoda > Merostomata > Xiphosura > Limulidae > Tachypleus > Tachypleus tridentatus. The sequence goes on from NC_134830.1 coordinate 84,343,811, forward strand.
ATAAATAATTTGATGAAAGTTGAGAAGAAGAAAAAAAGGATATTACTTAACAAATAATATTACAAACTTACTAGCTTAGTTAAGTAATTACTAAACAGTAGAGAAATCATAGCTGAATGTTTCCTCTTTCGTGAATGGTAAACGAATTGCAGTAAATCAATAATAATTTATAAATAAATACATCTTTCTTATCACATAAACTTACAAGTTTAAATTAAATTAGAATACGTAAATGTACAGTAAAGTTGGTCAAGTTAGCTAAATAAAATTTCCGTCTCGTTCTTAATTTGTCCCATAGGTCGAATAAATTATAAGACGCGTTTAGCGTCTTACATTTTGTCCAACCTCGTAAACAAAACAGATAACAATGGTAGAATAGTTTAAAAATTCCAATTATCAATAACCAAGTTTCATGTTTCTAGTAACTTTCAAGTCCATTGGAAGCTACTTCTGGTTTATAGCCTTCTTTAGATTGTATAACTCATTAGCCATCTGTTACACAACATAAAGAAGCATTAATTGAAATAATTTTATAACAATTTGTTTTCTAATAAAAGCGTATTCTATTTTGTACGTGGTCGAATATAATTCTTGTTGGAAATCCGCAAGAAACGGGATTTCGATACCCATGGTGGGCAGAGCACAGATAGCTTGTTGTGTAGCTTTGTGCTTAATTCTAGACAAAAAAAGAAATTTGTTGGAAATTAATATTTTTGTTGAATTTTACAAAAATAGTTTTAAAATACGTAAAGTACTATTATTTTATCGTAATACAATATTTTACTCCATCAAAAGTCACTGTACTTACGTTAAGCATTACTGAATGTTTTTCTATTCTGTAAATAAACTGTGGTAATTATTTTCCTAAAACATCAATCATCATAACCACAGAAGAAGAGGATTAAACTGTGTTAAGACTAGATACCACAAGTATTTCCTCAGTCTTCCAACAACAATGAAGATTATACTCTGGGAATAAAAAAATATTTTTTGCTGAACTTTTAGTAGTCCCTATCTATACTCTGTACAGTTACAAATACATATTAACTTCCATAACATTTTTTCAGATTTGTTACTAATATCATGTTGGAATGTTATAATTTATTGATGCTTTCGCGAAACTTTATATATCATAAGCATTGTGAATACCTCTTTGTTCGGATATACTCATGATATTAGAAAAACATGTAGATTCAAGAAATCAATTAAACACAGAAATACAGGGTATCGTATTTTTTCTTAAACTTTTTTCAAATATTTGATCTTATTAACTTTATTGTCTTACCTGGTGTTTTAGAAGGCTTCGAATGTTAGTACATGTCCACGCACGTTTTTCATAAAGAAAGGGTTAAGTTCAACGTGTGTGATGAACGATGGATATACAATAACGAGTAATTAATACCGATTTTGGTAAAAATTCTATTCTCTTTGGCGCAAGGCGGTTCTATCTTGTGTGGCATCATGTACTGAGTGGCGGAGTTTTATTGGTTTACGTGGACAGAGACTGACATATTGAATATAGCCTGTAAGCTGTGAAGTCATAAGCCGGTTTAGAAGATTCCATAATCACGCCTCAGCGGCCCAGTTGGCCTGTTTAACATGTCACTCCGCCTTAACGACCAAAAGCAAAGTGCGCTACGAATCCAAGCACGCCTAAATGCGAGATCCCTCGTGAGAACTGAACAGATGACGACTCGTATGATGAAGTCCCGATACGTTCCTTTGCACAGTACTTTATTGGTGATCCTGTAAAAGAACGTCACGAAGATTAAGTTTTCTCTATATCCATTAAGAACCGGATCATGTTAATGCGAAGGTCATGTTCGTACAAAAAGATTTATAAAGTTGAGAGTAATCTAACCATAGAATGAAGTTATATCTTTGTATGACGAATAGCATTTGAGTCGTCACCAGCATAAAAAACTACAGACAGTAACGCAAAAATGACAAATTAACTGTAAAGAGTAAACATCTAATAATGTTTGAAACTACTCAAATATTTGCTTTTACTCCACTAACTGAAACATTGAAAGCAAAAACACTCATTTCTCTTCCTATGAGTTCCTCGGAATATTTTCAACTGATTAGGAACTGGGTTTAAAAATGTATTATTGTTGTTAGAAAAAAGGCTTACTCTCTGAACAACGTAGAAATGCAGACCCACATAATATATCTTTCTCGTATACTGGAAGATTATAAGTTTTTAACCTCAACGAAACAATTCAATTTTAATAACGAAAGAATAAAATCAGAATAGTCAATTAACTATTGTACCAATTAGTTGCATAACACTCAGCATTTTTCAATGAAACTGACCAGCAGACTGACATCTGCATGTTAAAATTTTACACATTTTTGAAAACAAAACAAAAACACTCTCGCTTTGTAATATATTTTGAATAAATGTCGTAAATAAAAATAATATTTACGGAATATTTTAATAGATTTCAAAAATCTCAGTATATATTAATAGATTTCAAAAATCTCAGAATTTTTTCATGTTCTAAATGCAGAAATAATGGTCTTTGGTAGCTGGAACACGAAATACTAATTTCTTACAGAGAGCATATTTGTTAAAACATTTGCGTGTCACTATTTAACGCTATTAAGTGGGTAGGAATTTGGTTCGTTGGTTGGTTGGTTCGGCGTTTTATGGCGCAAAGAAACTAGGCTTACTGCGACGGTTAGGAATTTAACAATCACACTTTTAACACCTCTTTGATGCAATTCGCTTTAGTTATTGTAAACACATTACACAAGGACGAACATAAGATTTTATTTGACTGTGTGAGAAAACAACAGTGTGTGTGTGCAAGATTTTGACATAACCTAAGCTATGATATTCCGTGGGGAAAAGGCTATCCAAAGAAGACCATTTAATATATTTCTCCTTTTGTGATGAATTTAAAGTTTATGTGACGCGGTGTGTATGATCAACAAATAAACTTTCTTGCTCTTTGTTTTGGTTGTTGTCTACAAACAGAAGGGATATTATTTTCATATTATGTAGAAAATTGATTTAGAATCAGTACGACATTGACTGGGTTTTCCATGATAACCAAACAAGAGTATAATGGATAACTCTCTATAACTCCATTTACTTTGGTGATGGATTTGGTTATTAAATGTGAAATGAATCTGTTCAGTGAGATCTTTAAACAGTTTTTACAAATACTTTGACATAATCCATTATTACGTGACTAACCTTCAAAAGTAACTCCTGTATATACGTATATAGTTTCTTGCAAAAGTATATTGTATATCCAGATTAACGCAAAATACATTATCTGCACAACTTAAGGAGAGTTGTAAGGTATACCCCTTAAATATTATAAATTATCTTCATTATTTGTATAGTCTTGCATGTTTTTTTAAAAATAAAGTTTGATATAAATTAATTTAAACGTCAGCACGATTGATATGGTTATTTACTTGTTACGTTTTGTATTCTAACCATATTTATATTTATTCAGAACAATGATCACTCTAATAGTAGATTGTGTATTTCAAATACATAATTGAATGCTTCAGCTAATTCCAGTCTAGTTTTCTTCATATTGTTCGAAGACTTTTCAACTCTTATCTGCGTTTATTTTAGTATTTCATTGTTCAAAATATTTTGAGAAGTGTTTTGGTGCAGTGCATTTACTAATTTCTGGACTTCACCATATTCAAACTTCCATTTACATACTTAAAATACATTTTCAGTGTGGAAAGCGAAGTCGTTAATACTATCACTGTCAGATTAAGATATTCTTTATTTTTTCCAACTTTTAGTTTCTTTACGAAAAGGGTAAAATACGTCAGTGAATGTACCTACATCTCTTTCATATTACCCATTATGCTGGTTCTCATAAAGGCACTGTTGTCGCAATTTAAACTACGATTTCATTTTAATCATATGATAATATTTTTTTTCAATAAAAGTACAAAATAGTACTTTGCTGGAATCCCTTTAAGTACTTCATGGACTGAATAAATTCGAATTTGTTTTTTTTTGTGGAAAGGCACCTAACAGACAGTTTGTGCTGTGTCCGCCCCAAAATATCCCCCGTTGATACAGCGGTAAGTCTATGGATTTATAACGCTAAAACCAGGGGTTCGATTCTCCTCGAAGGACTCAGCAGATAGCCCGATGTGGCTTTGCCATAAGTAAAACACAATCACACACACACAGGCCCCTGTATTTTAGTACTATAAGCTCTCAATTTGTCGTTGAGATATCAAAGGACTGCACTGGAAGTTATTTTTAACTGTATATTCATTATTCACGAGTGCCTAGGGGAGTTGATTTAAACATTGTAATTGAGCTAAGTTAAAATTAAATTTACCTATGTTGGAAAATAATTGTCAAAATAAGTAATTATATTTATATATTTCAGGAACGCCATATAATATACTTAATTGAAAACAACTGGCCTTAATATCAGTGTGATAAGGTTATTCAAGTATCTAAATCTGTACCTAACTTGAGGTTGTGACTGTTGAATACTGCTTGTTGGCACAGTAATGTAGCAGTGTTGCCACGGTTTTTAGTGCTGGATGGTTTATCAGAAATATTTGGGAGAAAGACGATTATAAAGTCCAGCCCACAAAAGTGTTTCATGCATTCGAATACGTATTCTACAAATTACCTTAACTAGTGTTCACCGATAGGCCTAGTTTGTAGACGTTAATATAATAGTTTGGCTTACAAATTTCTCACGCTCTATACTATTTCAGACTCAATGTAAATTACCAACAGATCCAAAATCAGTAATACTTTATTCTAGTTACAAACTGTTCATAAAGTTTTCACAAAATTCGAGAAACTCCGCGAAATTTATTGAAAACCTGGGAGTGAGAGAATTCACACTTTTTACAATAGGGTAAAATCTCCCGAAATGCATTTGTTACCCAAGTCATTTGGTTATTCCATAAGTAAAAATATGAAGGACAGAGTCTCGAAAGTATTTCTAAATCTCTTTACAACTGATAATATTAGAGAACACATTCGTACAAAACTAAGTTATTCTTCAATGATGCATTCCATAAGAAAGGTCAGAAACACAAATAGCTTAAGAATAAAGGTCTCGCATACCAAAACTAGTTATTTGTACATTTTGCTAATACCTGAAATAAACACGTAAATTTGTGTGGACAAAAAGAGTTACTATATAATTGAAAAATGCCTGGTGTGTTTCTTGCATGGTATATTTTATTTCCTTAGTTTTAAAGTTCGGGAGAATCATGGCAAATGAATGAAAACGTATGCAAAAGAAAACAAATTTAAAACTCATTGTTTAAAATATGACAAGTGAGAAAAAAAAACGATGTTTCTCAGATGATAGCCAAACAAAATAAAACTTACACAGAGAAACCATTAGATTTTTATTCGTTAAAATGTTTTTATTATTATTTCCTTCAGTTTTGCTGGTCTTGGCTAACTCCTCCCAGATTGGGTGAAGCTCTTTGATCATCATAGGTTGTTCACTGTAGCCCCACTTCCTCTTCACTTCTCTCTCTATGACATTACGGCCTAGATCTTCGTCAACTATACTACCTGAAGCTGGTAGTGGTATTTGAGGTACAACGTTTATTGGAACATATAACATACCAGGATTAGTGTCAGAACTGTTGCTGATAGATCCAGTTGAGGTTGCGGGTTTTATTATTTCTTTATTTGTAAAAGTCTCTAACAGGACATTTTATGTTTTATCATTGCTGTTACTTTCTTCTATTTTCTCAGAAATGGTCTATTAATGGTGATGGTTTAGGCTGAAATAGATGTGCTGTGTCTGGCCTCTGATAAATAGATGGAATTTCTCCTGTCTGGTTTGACAAAGTTGAGGATTAGTTAATGGTGATTACTGCATTCTTGAGTTATTAGGTTCCAGAAAAAAACGAGAAATTTCCAAAAGAGCCTCAAATTGAGGGATATCTGCTATCAAAATATACTTCTCCATTGCTATTCTTTGGCGATTGTCAGAGCACCTGGAATTTTTGTGATATTAGTTCACTCCTTGAAATTGTTAGTGTTATTATAATTTCCTTTATAAGAAGAAAGGGCAGGTTTAAAAATTAATCTAAATCTATGGAACTCAAGTTGAAAACAAAACAGTATGCCCAGGAATATTAAACATTTGGCTTTATATAGTAAAAGCTGTAATTGTATGTTTCTTCAGGTTGATTTATGATAGGCCAGAAGCTAAACTGGTAGTATAGTGGGTGAATACTCTAACAAAAACATATACAAATAAGTATACAGTTACGACAGAAAGTATTTGTACCCATGCGTCCCTAGTGGTTTTTGCTCATAACTTAAAAAGTATCACAAGTAGGCTAATGTAAATTAAACGACAAATAAACTGTTTATAAACATATAACCAAAAATAGGAGGAACAGAAAGTGTTCGAAAAGATCCGAAAAAATTTTGTTTAGTTTGGCGAATAAACTACATTATACCATTCTAGAACTAGACACTGGGTTCATAATTATTGGAATTCAGCCAGCAAAAAATGTACTTCTTGCAATTTAGCGCCGTTTCCGTCATTATCTGCTTCGTCATCACGGCGAACAGGAAACAACTGTTCAGTGATTTAAAAAACCGAATTTTTGTAAAATACAAGTCTCGTGTGTCTCTTTTCGGTATTGCTACACAAGTTAATGTGTCGAAATCTACTGTTCAAAGCATAATTGCCAAGTTTAAGCTTACAGGATCAACTGCTATCCTCCCTCGTTCCGGACGTCCCACCAAAATTCCAGAGAGAACCAAGAGGAAGGTTCTCAGATAATTTAATAGGAACCTTCGTTTAACACTTAAATGGCATACAGAAACTTGTAATGGAAACGGGTTGAAGTAAACACCTCTACAGTTACAAACATGTTATGCTCTTCTGGATTCAAAGCATGCCGTCCTCGTATAACTCCATATTTAAAGCCTGTTTATTTAGAAGCACGATTGAGGTATGGAAAAAAGAATGTAGATAAAAGAGTTTTCTTTGATTAGACGAGACTAAAATCGAGCTTTTCGGCGACAATGATGTTCGTAATATTTTCCATAAGAAGGGGGAACGAAATCTTCCAAAGAACACCGTACCTACAGTTAAATGTAGCCACGGAGGTGGCTCGATCATGCTCTGGGGTTCCTTCAGCTCTTCTGGTGTAGGCAGCCTTCACCGCGTCAACGGAATCATGAAAAAAGAAGAGTACGTTGATATATTAGGCACTTATATCAAGAATGATGCTCGGAACGTGCGGCTTGGGCGTCGTTGGATCTTCCAGCACGACAGTGACCCTAAGCACACATCGAAATATGTGCAATCCTGGTTACAGAGAAACCATATAAGCAGGGTCGTAGATTTTTTACACCCGATGGGGAGGGATGATTTTTGCAACCACTTATGTGGACTGTTCAATTTGCAAATTGGTAATCTCTGATTACGTGAACCTGAAAGCTGTAAACATGCAGTCACAGAGTAATCTTGTTGCCACGATACTTCAAGGTTTCCATGTAGGTTTGTACAAGTGAGGTGTTGTGAACAATTTTCAAAATGTTAAAAGAAAAAAGACAAATGTGTCACAAATTAACTGCCACATGAATTTATTCCTGCACACTGCATAGTATAAAAGATGGCCATCATACTTGCCAAGGTTACTAATAACTGTTATTGCATGAATTACGTTTTCAAACATTAATAAAATTAGTAATTACTCTTGATAAGTTGATATCTACTGAAAAACTGTTCATGTTCTTTAATAAAAATAATTAAAATGTCTTTGCGAACTCTTGAAAACTACACATCAATACAATGTAGCACATAGTTATTCATACTTTTCATTGAAGTAAGATTCATTTAGTCTTCTAGTCTACATGTTCCCAAACGTAGACCTCCCTTGTGATGATCTGTTTATGATTTCTTTGATAAGCTCTGCTATATTTATCTTGTCGATCTCATCTTTGTGAGTGTGACAAACTGCCACATGGTTGAAGTGGCACTGAGACATAGATGACCTTAACCACGTCTTCAACCGTCTTAATGCAGAAAAGCTGCGTTCACATTCGCAGCTGGATACTGGACATACAAGCAAAATTTTCATGAGAAGAAACACTTCACTAAACATCTGCTGGCTTGTTTCATGCATTTTACAGTAAGCTTCCTTCGCACCTTTCAGAGATACTGTTTTTGTTGTTCCTTTGAACATGGGCAACTGAAACTCGAGCCGTTGTGCAGAGATTTCTGGATAGAAGTTTATAACCGAGTTGTCAACCTTGCCAGATGTGTTCATATTCTCAAGTGCCAGATATTGCCTCAAGTCATTGTTGTCTGCATTGAATCTAGTGGTCAGATGTTCTATGACTGTGTCCACAAATTCAAAATATTGGCTTCTGTAGTAATCTCTAGCTGTCGCAGAATGGTGTGCTGAGCCAACACCTGTGATCCTTTTGGGGGGTCTGCAAATGCGTGGTAGTTCAATAGGCACCAGATCTAAGGAAGTTACCTTTTTGTCAGCTTCATCAAACATTTTGTTGTAATTTTCCTCTGCTCGCAATACCCGCAATTGCTCAACTGTCATTGCAGATGCTTCAATCATGCCAAATACTGTTGCTGATTTTGCTTGGAATGCGCGGTTTAGTTCCAATAATGCAGCTAATGGATGCTGAGCCATCAACAATCCTAAAACGGTTTTTCCTTTGTCAAATATGTCCAGCAGATCTCGTGCTTTCAGTGCTACATCTGATTTTTCATTTGCTAATTCAGACAAAGAATCAACAATGTCACTGTAGTGATCATTAGCACATGTAATTGCAGATTGGCGGCACAACCAGCATGTTGGATATAGTGGACGGATTATTTAACTGGACCATTGTGGCTGTCTGACGATACAATATTTTCAAAGATTGTCTTGTATTTGCCTGACTTCTGAAGCAAGACACCAAGTTCATTTACCCACTGGATAGAATCTCGAACACATTCACAACTTCAACTGCATGTTGCATTATTAAATTAGCCTTGTGTGCTCTGCAGTAAAAAAACAAAGTTGACGGTTGCTTTTCTTTTATTTTTGCCTGGCATTCACTGTACGCACCACTCATGTTAGCGGCTCCATCATAAGTTTGTGCTCTTAATCCTGACAGTGGTAAATTGAGTCTAGTCAATACATCAAGTATAGTCGAGGATATTGTTTCACCAGTTGTATTGGAAACACTGTACAAACCAAGAAATATCTCATGGACGTCAAGGTTCTCATCTACATATCGTACACAGATTGCTTCCTGTTCGGCACCTGTAACATCTTGAGTGCCACCAACCATTAATGCAAAGATTTTACTTTGCTGCACTTCGTGTGCTATGTTCCTCAGTATTTGATGGCTGAACATCTCCATTATTTAATTCTGGGCCTGGGGTGATGTGAATGTGGTTTTCTTTGACAAGTAGGCCGTCAACTCAGGATCTTCCTCTTCCAGGAGCTTCATTAACTACAGGAAGTACCTCTCTGTATCAGTATGTCAACGTATTGCTGAACCTTGACGCAGTAAGAAACGTAAACTTCTGAATATTTTGGCTAGACTTCTTTTGCATTCTTCCTGCTGCTTTTTTTTCCATCATGTAGCTGGACAGTCACTGGAGTTACATCAAGTGAACCTTCTGGAGATATAGCGAATCTGTGCTGAGAGGAGGATTGGTGTTTGTCGAATTTCTGTTTTGCCTTTTTCCAGTTGCAAAAACCGGTGGATATGTACGCATACTCCATTGGGCTCTCCAATTTCCCTGTAAAAAGGACTCTATTTTCCGCCTTCTGATTGTCGAAGTGCAGCCATGGGAACTCATCAAACCATTTGCCCTGAAAGTTGATATTTTGAGATTTTTGCTTTCTGTCGTGGTATTAGTTGTGCATCTGGATGATATGGCTTTCCACACTGTATCTGTGGAGTGTCAGATTTTTCATTACTACACAAACTTGTTTCACAACTATCTGGTGGTTCATGATGTGCAATAGTTGCACAAGCATTTTCAGACTCGTCCTCTGATGAACATTGTACTTCCTCTGTATGGCAAGTTTCTATTCCTTTGCTTGAGGTTGTTGGATTATCTGCATCTGCATTGTCACTTGTAGTACCAGTAACTGGCTTGCAGAACTGTCTAATATCGGGAAGTTTCAGACGCTTGCTTATCATAATTGGAATCTGTTTCCCAGATGACTCAACAGGCTAAAATACAGTCTTTATTGAAAAACTCTAACGTACAACGAACGAAGATAGAACAGAATGGAAGTAGGACTGAACTGTACAATGTATTTAAATCGAAAGCGCGAACCTCACAGTGACTACCGAGCCGACTGACCGCCTGGACATCGCTGGGAGAATAATGTGTGCAAGTTACAACACAAGTAATTGCAAGTTTCTCTAAAAATACTTAAACAATAACAAATATATTATATTCCTGTTAAAGCTCATCAAAAGGCAAACACGTTGTGATATAATGTCTATAAGCATGTCTATTAAATAAAAACACCTAAACAAAAACTCGCAATACAATTTGAGTAGAGGCTTCAGGCCGTTGAAATCGTTCCTTTTGTGTTCTAATTATACAAGAAAATACAATATTTTTACTATCTATGATAAAATAATATATTATTATTTTACCATAAAGCACCAGCACTTTATTAGAGGGCGGTGATAATCTGAAATTTCATAGATTAATGAGGGTCACAAACACATGTCTAATGAGCCCTGTTGTAAAATCGAGGCTGTGACTAAAGGGAGCGGAGGGGGAAGGGGGTGATGTAGGGCTCGTCTGGATCCGAGCAGCCCGAACCTGTCGTTAACTGTACACTAAACGTACACTATGGTCAACGGCAGCTAAAGAGAGTGAGGCGTTCGACAATAAAACCGGCTAGACATGCATAAGAACAAATGGCGTAGGAAAACCGCACAATATACACATAAGATTGATGCAGCTACAAGCTATAAATAGCCTGCCAGATCTAGATCACAGGAGTTTACGCTTGGGAGTAATATTTTCGAATTTCATGTTCTGTTCAATCTGTTGTGATGAAAATTTTACTTAATCTTACACTACGAACAAGACGTAGGTAGATTCTGTGATAGTGCTTGCAAGCCTTGCATGTATACTTAGGCCTACCGACTGATACTTACGAACTATCGCTTAGATCCAAAAGCTTTTTTCAGTAGCCGAAATGTACATCTTTAATATAGGCGTGCTTCTACAATTTGTAGGCCTGTGATGCAATAAAACAATTCAGCAGACCGACCAAACTGTAGGGGGGATGATTGTATGCACCATACCCCCACCTAAAATGAAGGGGGATGTATCTCCCATCCTCCAGGATCTACGCCTGGCATGAGTTGAAGACCAAGGTTCATCAGCGTCATCCAAAAACCTTGCAAGATTTGGAGGCCTTCTGTAAAGAAGAATGGAAGAAAATACCAGTCGAGTACTGTCAAACGATCATGGAGGGCAATGAGGAGAGATTAAAGTAGACGCACGAACACTTTCTGCCCCTCCTATGTTTGGTTATTTGTTTATAAACAGTTTATATTTGTCGTTCAATTTACATACAAATTTATGTAGATGTGTGTTAGTATAATATTTATAATATACTATACTTTCATTATCCTAATCATGATACTTTTTTAAGTTATGAGGAAAGAACTACTCACGACGCAGGGGTACGAACACTTTCTGTCGTTACTGTGTTACAACTTCATTTTAACAATGTCATTTCATAAGAAGTGTGCTGCAATCGAATTTTATTGCTTTTGGAAAGTTGAACATCATTTTCCAACGTAAAATATTTATATACATTTGTAACATAAAAACGTGTCCAGTAGCATTGGAAAAGCCCGGCATGGCCAAGCGTGTTAAGGCGTGCGAATCGTAATCTGAGGGTCGCGGGTTTGCATCCCCATCACGCTAAGCATGCTCGCCTTTTCAGCCGTGGGGGCGTTATAATGTGACGGTCAATCCCACTATTCGTTGGTAAGAGTAGCCCATGAGTTGGCGGTGGGTGGTGATGATTAGCTGCCTTCTCTCTAGTTTTACACTGCTAAATTAGGGACGGCTAGCACAGAGTAGCTTTGTGTGAAATTCAAAACAAACCAACAAACAAAGCATTGGAAAACGAAGAAAGATGTATTCACTTAAGGTACCAGGACAATTCAAAATGAAACCAACAACGAGTCAAACTCTAACCATGGTAAACAAAGTGAAACATTTTGTTGCAAGTGAAAATCCCGAAAATAAAGGTTAGTGGTAAAAGCCATTGCTGTGCTCCAATCAACAGTATGCAACATAATCAAGAAAGAGCTTCTAAAAATGTTATGCAAGCCACGTATTTATAAGAGTTGTTTCCACAACATATCCATTCAACTGTCACATACTTCAGCATTATTGCAGACACAGAATCAAGTACTATGTGTAATTGTAAGCTACATATTCATATCACCACTTCAGTGCACTGCAGGGCTACTGCCAAGATGCACTGAAGTGTTGATCTGAATATGTAGCTCACAATTACACATTGTACTTGATTCTGTGCCTGCAATATTGCTGATCTTACGTAACTTGTACTGGTGTCAGTATCCAGAAAAAATATATTATATTATCTCATGTTGGCTGAATGTGATGTCTTTATTGAGGCACACTTAAGTGATGAAATACGTGGGTATGCTTTCGGTATATATATCTGAAATGCAGTTTGTGTTTAATCAGTGCAGAGAATGAGGCAGCAATTTGGGAAAATTTTGTGAAGGACCAATAATAATACAAAGTCAAACCGAAAACTGCGCATCTCTCATTTATTCATGTGTTGGCATCAATGTCTGAAAGCTGAACTTTTTGCAGGGACCAATATGACTCTGTCACATCAAGCACAGACATCCTAGATCAAGAGATTTGATAGGATTCTTATGGAACACGAAACATACAGGTGAGGAGTGTATAAATGATGGGATAAAATTACCTGTGATGAGACTGATAGCAACCAAATTTGACGCTATAACAAAAAGAACTGTAAGTTCTTACAATAGACGTTGTTTTTAGCCTGAAAATGTAACGGGAAGAAAGATCGAATGTCTGAGAAGTTCAACACATAAGTGCCTGGAACGAATCAAATTGAAAGTCATACTGTGCACTGCAGTTTCATTGAATAAACATGATTTGATGATACTCCCAATTATAACGTAAAATTATTATCTAAGAAACTTTTAAAACTAATATAAGAGCTCTCTCATACTTCTTTCTCTAATTTTTATGGAGCTCTTTTTTTATGAATTTCACTCTTTCTCTCCCTATCTTTATCCAGTCTGGATCCACTAGCCAAAGCTAGAATAATGGTCAGAACTACTTCATATTATGTAATGTTACTTTGACATCTCACTTTTATTTAGCAACACATAAATAATTATAACTAGAAAATGGAACGATCTTGTCAAAATCACCGATTGTTTAATAGCTATTCCAACCGAACTTGTAGCATTACTGTAGAAATATGTGAAGGGTAACTGTTTGCACTTATTTAATTGACTAATAAAAAATGTTATTTGCACTTATGAATTTATGGATGAAAGTCAAACCCATGATTAACCGCATCTGTTACAGCAATTTAGAAGCTTGTTCTTCATTTATGCTGAACTACCCACCTCTATAACTCAATGTCATTTTCTCTGAGTTAAGCAATGCCTGAGTAAGCCTTAGCTGTATGTTGGAAAGGTAGGACTAGATGGCTTTATCTTCCAAGTTTGTTGTTCAGCTAGTCTAACGTATGTGGAATGCGTTCAGACAAATACAAATACCAAAAATCGTGTGTCAGTTGCCACTATTGTTGGCGTTAGATAAGCCATTTTTACTTATTGTTTCACGGTTCTTAATGTATTAAACCAATAAATATAAAATCTTATGAGGGTGGTGCAAAAAAGAATATTTCATTTATTTCTTTGATTCATAAACAAGCAGCGCAGTTCCTTTCATTCGTTTGAGACTGGATAGCGTGGTCTCAGATGCTCTTTATCATTAAACCTTTAAACCTTTAGGATTTGAACAGCTGCATAATATCCAAGAACCTACATTTAATACTGCAGTATAAAATATAGATGACTCTTAGAGAACCTGATATACTACGCAGGTTATTTGTGCCGTTTAAAAGCAAAGCATATCCAAACATGGCTACGATAGATCATGAGCATGTTTTGTTTATAAGTTTATTGAAGGCTTATCAAACGATTCCATGCAGCACCGTTTAGACATCAGAAACATTATAACATTAGCAGAACCTATGTGATTGTGTAACAGTCTAATATGATAAGATGTTATGACCAAGGTTCAACAAAAAACTACTTATTAAACAGAACAGCCTTTAGAATAAAATTCATCACTTATCAAAAAAGAATTTAATAAACCTATACAGGAATTGAAGCTAATGTTAATGGACAATGAAACATAAATATCAATATTAACAGTTTCAACTAATGGAACCATACAAAATTATAATTCCAAAAATACGAAATCACCTTTTTAAATTAATAAACAGAAATAATTCAATAACTATATCATTCACTAACAGAGTTGTAACTCAGTTTATGAAGTTTATGACAAGGTATTTATTCATTGAGTTATGTTACGAGAGTACATCTGATGTGATCGCAAATTCACATGATCTTCTGTTACATTAATAACATATGCGCATCACTACTAGGGATGCTACTATCAGTTTTATGACAACTATATATTTACTCAAAATAAACATGATCAGCTAGAAAGTAAGTTAGCATTTTAATGTAATTAAAATTTTATAGATAAACTAAAGGGCAGAATGAATAACAAATGAACGAGAAACAAACTCATAACAAAAAAATTGCAACAGGATTTAAGTAGCCATATAAGAGAAACTTCACAAGCATTCAAGACCAGTGGTCTGTCCCACCACAACATAGTATGAAGAGGTACCCACCTCAATGGCTTCAATAAGAGTATCAAAAAACTCAGCTTTCTGTCTGTACAGTATTAGCAGGAGCGAAGATCCTAATAAAATACAGAATGATAGAAGAGGATGTCTCACTTGTTATCACCTGTAGATGTAGTGATAAAAATCACACACGAAACATTCTGTTTTATGTTCAAACACCAAGCAGTGTTGACTCAAACAATGATAACTCAGAAATAGGAATAGATTGCATTATGGTGTATAACAGATAGAAATAAAGTAATCAGTTTTAGTATTATATAAAGGCAAAGTGACATAAGCTAACAGAATAACTAACATACTTTCCCTGCACCATACCTATGAGAAAATGTATGTTTCCAGAGCATCAGAGGTTGTTGGTACGAAACTATAGCAACAGCCTGAAAATATACAAAAAGAGAATACTCAGTAAACATGAGTGTGTAAAATCTTTGTAGACCATATGGCCACCTGAGCCAAACAATGCTTTCTTACCATACAAATTAAATAATAAGTTGAGCAGTCGCCAAATTTTGTTTTATTTTTATTTTAAAAGGATGACGTTTTGAGTTAGTGCTCTTCATCATATTGTAAAGCTAAAACTATAAGGTCGCGTGCGCATAATTTAAAAATTATGTACCTAACAAAATAGCATTTTGAACGTTGAGGATAAAAAGTTTACCCAAAATTGCATCTTATACATAAATATTACAAGTCAAGAAAACATAAAAGTTTGAAATTAAAGTTAAAACAAAATTTGGAGAAAATAAGAATCTATAAAAAAGAGAACCTTTCATTTGAACCAGATGGTTGTAGGGTTTCCAGATTATGGATTAATTTTATTTTCAGTCGTTTTATTTTGTGAACGTTTATTGGAACACTAATAAGTGGCAGAATCGAAAACTCCTCAACTGTATGGTTGCTGATGGTAACACGTTTACCAACAGGTGTTTCTTGGTTATCAGTTTAGTATGGATCGACAATGGGAATTATTCTGGAATGCTTATTTTATATTGCTGTTTTATAGTGCTGATATAATCGCCTATTAACAATTAATGTAACTAAAGGTATTAGAGCTAATTGTTCATATATTTATATACTTAGTATAACGTTACATTTCATAAAGGACCTGATGTTCTTTTATACCTCTTACTAATTTGCCACCCCCAGTGGCTCAGCGGTATCTGTGGATTTAGAACACTAAAAACAGGGTTTCGATACCCGTGGTGGGCAGAGCATAGATAGCCCATTGTGTATCTTTGCGCTTAATTCAAAACAACAACAACTTACTGATGTTTAGATACCATGAACACAGCTGGCATATAGTCAATGAAAGGAAATATCCTGGTAGTTGAATAGTCGGTGAAACACATTATGTGACCTTAAACTTTTGAAAGTGGGAGGCCCTGGAGTGGCTTCCTGAGAGACTACTGGCTCATTAATAAAGGTTAAGGTAAACTAGATACCAGTGTTACACGTCCTCAATGCGTATTGTAAACAATATGTCTAGTATTGGTGTCTATATTTAAGGCCCACAAAACTGCTTCACTGCTCTGGTTCTTACATTGTAGCACATTGCTCTTGTTCATGTGTCCAATAGGTACTGCATTTTATTCTTCTTGATGGGTATTCATATAAAAACCATGTAATTAACAACTGAGTGTGGATGGATAACTCTTTACCTACAGAGTAACCATCTCCATTATTTCTGATTTTAGCTTCATTGTCGGATACTTCTATTCCCAGTATATCTTTCTAATACAAACGAACTTTACGGTGCTTGTTGGCTCTTTAATATTGGTAAAGAAATTAGTATCAAGTACTTCTACTTTGATATCCTTTAGAAGTAAAAGACATTTAGGATAACAATGAAAACTTCCAGCAAGGTATCATATCCTAAGAATAATTGATATGGTGATCACATATCTCAGTTTATGCACAGTTATATTTGGCATTGTTGTATTGCACAAATATAGCAGCTATATGAGCAAGCCATTCAGTGTCACCTGGCTTTCATAGTTAAGTAATGTACTGCAAGAGAATCTTTGGAAAGTTACTTGATCCTGCTAATAAATACTAAAATAGTTGCATAATATTACTATGGATGAATTAACGTATAGCAATTACCACTGTTGCAATAATTGAGCCAACGCCTGAGGATTCATTTTTCTTGACAAAGCCTATTGCTGCACTAATGTAGGCTGTCATAACACCTACCATTTCGTTATTTATAATATGCAAATATAGTAAGATGTGTTGGGCAAGATATAAGAGAGAGGTGTGATAGACACAAACTGCTGCTTTATCAATCAAGCAAGAATTATGCACCCATATAAAATGTGTGATCTTCTTCAGTTGTCATAGTTAAAACGAAGGAAACTCTATTTTAGATTGTGTTTGTAATTTTGCCAGGTACTCATGATACACAGATTGCAGTATTCCACTGTTGTAAATAGATGAATGTTTGAATATCCTAGTATAGTTAGTTCTGAACTTCGCGTTAAGCTGAGGCAAGTCAAGCATAATGATTAATGTCAACCTGAAACTTTCATTTCCTTATTATGTCATCAGAGCTCTGGATGCTTCATCTTTTAAAAAGATGATAGAATTGGCAAGATGTTTGAGATTATGGTTGATAATTCTTGTCTTTTATTCCAATAGATTTAAAGTGTTGGTATAGTGAAGTATATAGACTGGAATTTTTAGGCCATATCGTATGTATAAATAGAATTAGGACACAACATTAGAAAATTACAAAAATCAAATACTGGAATGAACTCATCATTGATAAAATATTAAGAATCGTCCTCAGTTTTCAGCATTAAAAACATTTTATACCCAATTCTTTGACTATTGTTGCACTTTAGCCATAATGATTAAGAGAATACTTATTTAAATTAGAACAACAACCGTGAGCATAAATTTTAGTTGCGAAGATATACTTTAGTCAGTGAGAGAGAAATATCTTCTCTATTTTCTTTCTTGATTCTTACATCAGTGGTAATACAATTGTATCTATAGTTTCACAAACGCAATATGACGAGGAGCAGATACTTGTATAATGCAAGTCATATATTGATTTTTGTTGGGCAGAAATTTGGCGTCACAAAGCAGATGTTTACAGTTGTGTTTTTTGTTAGATATGCCATTCGCTATCTATACAGGTGGCCTTTCACTGCAAGATAGATAACTTATCTGTCATGTTCCTTAGAATATTATGGGCAACCGGAAGGCATGATTTCACCCTGGATCACAATACTTGGAATACCAGCTTATGTTTCATTATTATCCAGACAACCTACATGGAGATGTAGACAGATGATCTTTCATACTTTTATCTCAGGCCATGTCCTTTTATTTAACGTCCCAAGTATAGAAATGAGCAGGCAATACCATAAACCAAGGCAAATGTTGTATAGATATTTAAATTACAGGATTGTTGCATGATCAGCTAATATGGTAAGACAACATACTTTATTATAGTTTTGAATCATGTGGCTCATAGTCTGTTGATGTTATCTTCACTATTTCAGGATTGTTTGGAGTTAGGAAATGTCTCATTTCACTACTAATACGCATTCATGTTTTACTGACTGTAAACACAACAAATAGATATTGTGTCAGTGTTGAACCAATATAATGCAACTTTTAAACACAGGTGCCATAAATCCAGCATAGTGTGCATAGTAATTTGTATAGGTGGCCAGCCAACTTACTATATGTTCCAGTTTTATTTGGTATCATATAAGTGGATTTATAGGGTTTAGAAATTTTATAATACTTTTTAACTATCTGCATAATTAAGAGTGAGTTTTATATCATCTTTTCTTTGATGTATAAATCTTGTAAGAAGTTAATTTTCTATGGAAAAAAAATGATAAACTACCCAAATTATTAAAAATGCAGAATTTCAAATACATTCCATTCACTTGGACTTATATATATATATATATGATACTCACCTACTTAAACTTTTACTTAGGCTAGTATAAGAATTTCCGTTTTCTCTGTCAATTAATTACAATACCACCCACTGTTGGTACTTGTTTGTTTGTTGTTAAGTGCAAAGCAACTTGTTCTCTCCCCACCACAAATATCTAAAGTTAGTATTTAGAGTTAAGAATTTAGACTTGTAGCTGAACCAGTAAGGGGAGAGCTGTGTGATTGCCTAACACAGTATTTTTGTCAGACTTGAATGTAAAAGATGTTTAACTCATTTTCAAATTTATTGTGTTACTTATGGTCTTTACCTTTCCAGTTGAATATCTGTTTTGTTCTCTGACACAACTTACTGTTTGTTAATGGGCGTTGTAAAAATGGTAAAGGAATTACATTTTACGTATTCCATTTTATTCATTTATACACTTCGAAGGTCAGGAAGGAAGACCAGGTTTAGTAGCATGTAATATTGCTGAAAATTCAAAGAA
This sequence comes from Tachypleus tridentatus, assembly GCF_004210375.1. Taxonomy (NCBI): domain Eukaryota; kingdom Metazoa; phylum Arthropoda; class Merostomata; order Xiphosura; family Limulidae; genus Tachypleus; species Tachypleus tridentatus. The sequence continues at coordinate 84,363,181 of NC_134830.1, forward strand.
CAGAAATGGAGCTGTAATACTTCAAATGTTCACAGATTACTGCCTCTCTAGAGGAAACTGGTCTATGAGGGATTTTATAATTTTATGTACAAAAGGTGGGAGTAGTTCATTCTTAACTTGCAAATTTTATTACATGTGTATATTGCAGTCAGCTTAGGAAATCTAGCTTTTGTGCTTATCCTTGCAGTGACATATTTTAGAATATGAAGGCCCAGTGGCAAGAATATTTTGTTCCTCCCACACACAACCCAAACTCATTAATATTATTACATATCTAAAATGTTAAGATTACAGTCTTTGGGAGAGAGCCAGTAGTTTTTAAGATTGTCATGGTTGAGGACTTGCTAAAACGTGGATCTACAGGAAAGTCCCAAGTCAGATCATTTAATCAACTCCAATTGTCTTAAAAACTATATACAGCTGGTTTAAATGACATTATATGAACCCAGTCTACTTCTGCGGTTGAGGCATTGTCATAAACATGCTGTGTCTTGATGTAACAGTTATCTTTCAAAGAGCAGACTATTTTGTAATTATAGTTTGTAGTTATAGCAAACGAAAATAAAACGAGCGTTACTTTAGCAACATTATTCCAATAGCAGGTACATGGTTGCCTATAAACCTAGGCAGTATGAGTTCAGACCAAAAGAGAAAAATTAGGAAGTTACTGGTGGAATTCGTTGAAATATTGTCAAAATAGATGAATGGCTGGGGATAACAAACTTCACCTAGTAAGATATATAGATATTAGAGATGCGTGTCTTATAATACAAATAAAATGGAAGCTCAGTTAGAGCGCCAGGAATATAACCAGTACAGAGAAAGGCCGTAATCACCCTATCTTTAGAGATTATTTAATTTTCATACGTAGCAACAGTACGAAAAAATGGTAGAACATGTTTTTGTGTCGACCTAATGTGCTATGTTAGAATAGATATTTGCCGTGGTTACGGTGTGTTGTTTATGTTAATTACATGACAACATGGACTCTAATGAAATGGCGAGATTCCAAACTTGTTTTAATATAATGTACTAAATCCTCAGTAGTGAAGATATCGTTAATGAATAGATGCTAAATTTGCCAAGAGAAAAGCTATAAAGAGACATTATCATTCTCGAGCACCATTTCGTTAATGCAGATCGATAAATTTAGTACAGAAAGCACATGATCTCTGGCAATTAATTTAATCTTAGAGGAACATAAGGGAATAATATACCATCATTACAACCAATGCAAGTGATGCAGGTCTATAGAACACCTAGACTTAAAATGCTGAGATCTGTCATTAGAACTTTATATAATGATCTGTGATACAGCAAATGCTTTCAAAATCTCGGTGATCCGAAATTCTTTGAATACAACACGAGACCTGTGTTAAAGATTGTTTTACTGGGTACACACTCAGAAGCATATAGTGATTTTGTAAACACTGTACTTCCTGTGTGGCTCAGGGTAGAGAGTTGCCTGCATCATGGAAAAACTGTATAACAAAGTATAGGTTCCATATGTTAGAGAATAACTCTGGTATTGCTGAAAGCCTCCTTGAATATGACTATGGTACTTGTTACATCGTGCTGATAATTGTCAGTTATCATTTTACTTTCTGAACTGTTTGTGCCATTTCTAGAACAATTATTGACTACTTATGAAGAGAGCAAATGAGCTGTTATTCAAATCCTCATCCCTTAATAGTTTTATTCTTCCCTCTGTTTTACCTTTTACTAAATTCAGATTAATTAGTGCTCTAACGTAGTGTATTTAGCCTTCATATAAATCTTAAAGCTCAACATTTCATTGAATATTTTGATCTCATTTTGGGAAGGAGTAACATTAGTAAAATAGTTAAATTTTCAAAATATAACAGACCATCATCAAATGACCAAACCAATAAACGTATAAAGTAAATATATCTTTAACTTGAGCCTATAAGTTGCCTATAATACTTGCAAAATTTTCAAATTTGTTTGTAAATTAGGCTAAAATGAATTACGTGTTTTCACTGTGCTGATAAAACAGTTATCATCTGCAAAGTTTTGCTACATAAACGACTAACTGAAATCTTATGTCATAAATATTTCCACATAGACGTTATAGTTTGAGAAAATTGTCTGTAATTAAGACTAAAAGAATCAGCGTGTATTCACTATACTGCAAGCAATGTTATTTGCCAAACTCTTTTTCGACAGTACGAAAAGAAATGGCAACGGCTTTGAAAACCAAGCAATATTTGTTCCGCTTTTAAAGTTAATTTGAAACATATTCAATAACATTTAGTACACTTTCAGTCAGTTACGACAAATAATTCTTGCTTGGAGGTAGAATACTTCATTTTGATTCACAGAAACATTGCTCGTAGCTATCACTAGACAACTTAAAATATTAGTAGTTGGTAAAGTATTAACGATCACCAATATACTTTGCTACCATTGACATTGCTAAGTACACAGTGTTTATAAACTCAAATAAAAATGTTCTGTGAGAAACTTTTACATTTGAAGTAAGTAAAAATGTTGGCTGGTAATACCTATGGTTGTGTTTTCTTATTGCAAAGCCACATTGGGCTATCTGCTGAGCCAACCGAGGGGAATCGAACACCTCATTTTAGCGTTGCATATCCATAGACTTACCGCTGTACTAACGGGTGGCAATACCTATGGAGTTAAGATCAGTCAAGTAAAGAGAGAGAGAGGGTGAAACAAAAAGCTCTCGTGAATAGTAGTTACATATTCTATGGCTATTATTGTGATTTTTTCACTAGAAGCAAATATAGTAACTATTCATCATTTCTGTACTTTTCAAAATTTCTGGTATATTGAATTATTTACTGTTATTTTGAGTTAATGTCGTTAAATACATTTATTATTCAGCAAGAAATATTCAAAATCTTGCAATTGTTTTTACTGTGTTTTAATTACACTATGTAACAAAATTTTGTTCCTGGGTAGTATGTGTTTATTTTTTAATTGCTTATGTTGTAAAAGAACAGAAAATAACCATTATTCCCTTCAAACCTTGCTTTTGTGACCTGGATAATGAAATTTAGAAATTAACCTATTTTCTATATAAAAACGGGCAAATTTGCACATTTTCATTTACATAAGGTCTGAATAAAACAACATATGAATCAAGATTTACACGTATTTATACTAAAGTTGTACAAAAATGAACAAACATGTTTAGAAGTGACTTGCGACTTGCACACTTTCATCTAACAAATCGAATGCCAAAGCTTTTGACATCTAGGCTTTGGTTGGGGTAGTATGGGTTTCTCTCACCAGCTGCACTTCTGAAATTGTAATCTCGGTCTTCAACGTCTACCTCCTCTTCTGATTTGCTGCTCTGTTCCAAGGATGGCTGCTTTTCCTCTGGCGGAGTGGATACAGGGAGCTCAGTGCAGTGTGGCACTGGAGCGATGGACGATAGTAGATTCGGATTCATGATAGCAGATGGATTCTTGCCCGCCCGACGTTTGGAAGGGTCCACCATGCAGAAGTAGCAATTGCTTTAGTGACCAGTGGGTTCACGCCAAATTCTTGGAATGACAAACTTTATGGCTCTCTTTTCCCCTCTGTACCATCCTGCAAACGAACAAAATAAAATTTTTATTATGAAGAATAAATTTATTTTGTCCACAACTAATGTGTAAGAAGTTCATACAAAATATTTTATATGTGATATTTATTCTATACTATTAGAAAATAAAAAGAATAAATTAAAAGATATTTAAATTTTAAAAGGTCTAAAATTTATATAATATAAAAGCAAGCAAAAATTGTCCATCTTACCTACTAGTTTTTTGTTTTCAGTACTCGCAGATAAAATGAAGTGCCCAGGGTTTGTCTTGATCCCCGACAGTCATGCCGAAATATACCTTGTGAGCATCACACATTTTGGCAGATGCTTTCATAGAGTACTTTTTTCGCTCTTGTCTTGATAAATTTGCCACATACATAGCAGAATGCGCCTGGAGAATGCTTTCAGTTTCTTGATGCCATCTCTGATAAAATCAGATAGGTCTGTATATTCACTTAGGCAGCTAGAACTAAACTGAAGTGGTGAGTGGTGAGCCCCTGTATATATATTACTATGGAAAGTTTTAGAAAATTCTAAAAGCTTCTTGAAAAGTCTTATAAGTTCTACAATATTCTAGAAAGTTCTTGAAAATTCTTGTAAGTTCAAGAAAATTCTCTATCAGCTACTCAGCACTGAATCTACCTGGAATGTTGTGGAAAATGGGTAAATTTGAAAATTGCATTACCCAGGTCACAAAAACAAACTTTGAAGAGAAAAATAGATCTTTTCCATTTACTTTCGGCAATTGGGAAATAACACTTTCTGCCCAGGAACAAGAAAAAGTAAAAATGTTGTTACATAGTGTTATCTTGTAGCTAACATTCTCCTGCGTTTGTTGTATGCATATACGCATATACTTGCTTTTCTGTTGTAAAAGCCATAAAATTGCTTGTTTTATTTTTTTAATTTCGTGCAAAACTACGCGAGGGCTATCTGCTCTATCCGTCCCTAATTCAGCAGTGTAAGACTGGAGGGAAGGCAGCTAGACATCACCACCCAATGCCAACTCTTGGGCTACTCTTTTACCAACGAATAGTGGGATTAACTGTCACATTATAACGCCCCAACGGCTGACAGGGCGAGCATGTTTGGTGCGACGAGGATTCGAACCCGCGACCCTCAGCTTACGAGTCGAACGCTTTAACCCACCTGGCCATGCCAAGCCCCCTTAAAATTGCATTAGGTTAGATGTACTGGTCCAATGAAATATCATGTCTGATAAAACAAGATTATAGAAAGAAACTGCTATTGGTATATGGTAAAAAATTTTATTTGGTGAAATAACACTTTGTTAGTGGTATTCCGATTCAACATGAAGTCTGTTTGATACAGCCGACTTTGTTGTTTCTTCAGTCTAATGTCGATAAAACTAAAATAAAGCAATATTATTTCACTTATAAGAAAGTTTTAAAATTAGTAATACTCTTAAAAGTAAAGAAAACATTATCTTATACTGTGACAAAAACTACAGGGAATAATTAATTTATAGTTCTGTCTTTCACTTTTTGTTACGCAAGTACATAAACTAAAATAAATTGATGAAATAATCTTAAGTACTTGATGCCATGCCATTAACTACTAGTATAGGAGTTAATAGCTTGTGGAATCACTGACAGACCAGCGCGTAAGGCGTGCGACTCGTAATCCGAGGGTCGCGGGTTCGAGCCCGCGTCGCGCTAAACATGCTCGCCCTTCCAGTCGTGGGGGTGTATAATGTGACGGTCAATCCCACTATTTGTTGGTAAAAAGTAGCCCAAGAGTTGGCGGTGGGTGGTGATGACTAACTGCCTTCCCTCTAGTCTTACACTGCTAAATTAGGGACGGCTAGCACAGATAGCCCTCGAGTAGCTTTGTGCGAAATTCCCAAACAAACAAACTGACAGACCAAGTTATAACATAGGTGACAGTGTATTCTTCATAAAATATTGCCATTAAAAGTTACATAGCAGTAATTCAATTGAAGACTACCAGCTACAGTAAAACGACTACAAAATGATTGTGCAAATTTACATGGAAAAGAAAAGAATGATATAGAAGTCTACAAAGACTGTTGCAGCAGAAAACTATTCTAACCAGTGTGCATTAAAAATTTATATTCGGCTATCCATTGATATTTTGTAGAATGCTTAAGCTGGGGGTGTAGTTTCCTTTAATTAGCACTGTATACAAAGCCTAAACTCTTGGTCTGACACATATTAGATTGACTAGAGCTGAAATCATTGCGATCATTATTTACGTTTCGCATAAAACAGGAATTAGAACATTCAGTCTGAACAATATTTTGTACAGACTTGTTTTCTCTCTTTTGCTCTTTTTAACATTTTAGCTTAGATATTCTTGTGGTCACAGTAAGAATGTCCTTTATTTCCACGTCAGTTCAAATCTAGAGCTGAGAGATATATTTAAAAATCCATTTATGATTAACTTTTTAGATGCAGATATCCCTCCAGTTCACACACCAATGGACATGGTCCAAGGCTTACAGACTCCAAGAGGAGGACAAATGCTGGGAGAAAAAACAAGGAACTCTTGGGCTGCAAACGAACTAAGCAAACCAAAGAAAACAGAGGTCATCCACAGGTTATTGTCGGAAGAGTAATAATCAACAGTAGACGAGCTAGCGCTCTGAATGTAAATATAACTGTTTTAATATTTGCTAATATTGTATATTTACTGTATAAACCTGTATGGATAAAGTAGTCTAAAAGCTTCATTTTCATCTTGTTTTAATTCAATATTGAATTATTCTGTAATTTTGCTTATATTAAGATTACTGCAAATGTATATTTGTAATGTACTTACAAGTTCATTCTTTTTATGAGTCAGTTAATATCACGTTTAATTTCTGTTTCTTTTGTTCAAGGATTTTAATTATGAAAATTTAAATTTTCTTTTTATTTAATTCTGTTGTATGTAGACATTTAATACTACTTTACTTTGTTTATCTAGTTTCATATTATCTCCTTATATCATAAGGTATCTCCTAGTATAATGCTTATATCATAACCTACATTGTTTTATGGTAACTGTACGTGATAATATTGGAATTTTTATAACACAAAATCAACAGAACAGTACCCGCTTTTGTTTGTTTCTTTAATTTGCCCAAAGCTACTCGAGGACTATGAAATTCACCCATCACTAGTTTTGAAATGGTAGAGTATAGAGAAAGAAGCTAGTCGATACCACCCACTGCCAATTCTTTGGATATTCTTTATCAATGAATAGTGAAATTCGTCGTATCATTATAACGTCCCTATGGCCGAAAGGACAATTATATTTGTACACACGTACGTAGAAGTGGTTTGGCCAAACTTCCTAATTTTATGATGTAAGAAATTATACTTATACAGGGTGTTCGGAAAGTCACTGTGCAGTTTTGTCTGTTAATAAATATGTAAGTGCACAGTGACTTTCCGAACACCTTGTTCTACTGTAGTGGAGCTGTTTATGATACTTAACTTTTTCTACATTGTCTACTTTCTTCTGATAAAGCATTAGCATTTTTTGGCTTGAAATAATCGTAAACACCTAGTCCCTGTAGCATTTGTGTCTTTTGCATGTTAATTGTGCTTTGCCAGTACGTGTTGGATTTTTATCTCACCACAACTAAAAATCCAACAATGTAATTCGAAGACTATCCAAGCCGTCCATCCTTATTTTTTAAATAGTTTGAAAAGTAATGAAATTTATCGAAGTTATATGCTGTGTTCGAACTTAGGATACTACCTTTTTAAGCTGGTTTCGATAACAGAATATTGTTTCGTGAGCTAGTTGTATCATATTTACCTTTTGTACAAAGAGTTCATATATAATTGTCAAAGAGACTTTATGTCATGATTCAAAATTCATATAAGTCATATCTTATGCTAAAAAGTGGTGTTAGCCCTGATTTTATTTTCCAGCTTAACTTATCATTATTTAGATGCCAGGTCCAATGTGTTGAACCAATGGGAATCTTTCAATACATTTATACATGCATTTTTCTCAATAAAGAAAAGATAACGGTGCGAATTCATCAACATGAAATCAGCACAAACCTTTTTATACGTTCTTTAGTTCCAACGATTGTTACTGGAGATGACAAAGCATTAGCTATATTTCAGTATTTACAATCTTCCCAGTCTTCCAGTTAAGCCGATATAGTAGATGCTTTATTAGATTCACGTGGCCTGTGTTTGTATGGTGTTGAGTCATCGTTGTTTAATTCAGTCGATCATCTGATCATGCAAAAAAAATTGATGTATTCACTCAACAAGTCAATGAGTTGTTTCTGCTGCATTTAATCTATATTATTAATAAAAACCTGCAAGCAACAACCTAAGACATGTTTGAAACCAGTGTGTTTCGGTTGGTAGCGTTGTGACGGATGAAGCCTTAGTTATTTTCAGTTTGTTTACCATACTGCAATCATTCCAGCATCCATATAAACATCCAATCAACAATAATTACAAAGACCCGCCAGATATTCATACCTTGTTAAGCAAATGACTGTTCAAGCTAATGCTATCTGCTTTCTGGACAGAAGACAGTTTATTACATCTATGGTATGTATTCCATGAGTACACATGGGTACATCATGTACTCCATGAGAAAATCTTGGTAACTCTACCTACTCACTGGAAACTAATGTAGTTGCATTGCAACGCTTGAATGCGTGAATAGCTGATTAATACTTGGCTTAGGACTAATCAAAAATGATAGAGGTACTTGAGTAAGTTGGTCCTTCTGAAGGGTAGCACAACAGCAGTTACTGCTGATTTGTTTTTACTGTAATACTGTAAGTGGTTCGAAGTTACCACTTACCACTCAAATACAGAGATAATCCACTGAGTCAGCAAATAGTGTTGCAGTCTTTCGCCCTTTTAACATTTAAGTAATACGATCACAACATTTTATCTTGGCAGAATAGATATATGATACAGAGAACAAAGAAACAAAGCAGATAGAACATGGAAACTTCAGTAGTTTTTGAACACGTGTTTATACTTAAACTGTAAAAAAATCAAATACGTGAAAAATAAACAGTATGTATGTCACTAAAAGCAGTTAGAAAACATATGATATGCCTGCGTATCTCAGTGATACATTCTTAAGAGAAAAATCGAAATATAGTTGTAAAGACAATATTCGTAAGCTAATCGACTCTCTTTAACTCCTTCTATTTATTTTTTTGATTATTTAATAATAAATTCACGAAATCTGTTGTTCCTATTCATAAATCTCTGATTTCTAATTCATTTACCATTACGAGATGTTACATATTTCTGCTTAAATTAAACAGATTTAAATTAAATTAAAGCTAGTGTTCCTTTTCAGCTGTCCCATTCTGTAAACTAAGCTGAATCTGTTAACAAATAAATTTAAAACATCTTAAAGCCGACCCTTATAATTCATATACTTATCAAGCTTTCTATCAAACTCACTTAAAATTACTGCCTCCATAAGATTCGAAGGCAACCCATTCTAAAGACCAACTACTCTGTTAGAAAAATAAAGCTGTTTTAGCTGAATATGATTCATACCCTTTCAAATTTTTTGCTTGTGTCCCATAGTCCTACTATTCTCGCTGTTAAGTATGAAACAGATAATGCATCAGCACTATCAATTTCCTTTACATTTTTATACACCTTATTCAGATCCCTTTTAACTCTTTTTTTTTTTAAATAAGACAATTTTAGATATTTAAACCTTTCGCCTCATATGACATCCCATCCGTCCCAGGTACTATTTTGGTAACCAAGAATATAAGAAACCAAAAATGAGCACAGTACTCCAAATGTGGCCTACCAAGTGACCTATACAATAAAATCATAACATATTTAGACTTGTATTTATTAGTTCTGTAGATAAACCTTGAAGTCCCCTTTACCACACCACTAGCAACGGCACACTGCTTGACTGGCTTAAGAGACTGATCAGCTATTACACCAATAAACTGTTATTTTCTGACACTGTTAAGGTTATTCGCATCAAATTTATATACTTGTAATTCAAATTATGATAGTCCACATATTTATTATAATTAACATCTATTTACCATTTATTTACCTAACTCGCTGACTGATCCGAATTTTTTTGTAAATCAGCATCATCCTCTTCACAGCTAGCAACATCCAAGACCTTAATATACTCTGCATTACTTCATCTGTATTATTGATGTAAATCAAAAGGAGCAAAAGTCCTAAGATTGAGCCCTGAGGTATCCCACTTGCAACATTAATTTACTTTGACTGAATTGTATTTGTAACAACTCTCGGCTTTCTTCCATCCAGCCACTCTTCTATTCACTCTGCTCACTTATCCCCCACTCTTGTAGGGATAATTTTTACAAGTCTTTTATGTAGCACCTTGTTAACTGCTTTCTGAAAATCTAGATATACCTTAACTATACCCTTACTCTCATCTACATAAATGTTAGTCTTTTCAAAAGATGACAAAAGATTTGTAAGGCAAGATTTCACTTAGTGAAACCATATAAAGTAGCCAATAAAATCCTAAACTTTGTTTAACAGCTTTGCAAAGCATTTTTATCAGTCTTTCTTTTTCTTCATCTGACTGATATAACACTAATAGACATATAATCACTGAAATTATTTTCATCACTACCCTTGAAAAGAGAAGTGACATGAACTAAATTCTAATCCTTTATTTCCTGCCCATTATTCACGTACTTACAAAAGATAGTAGCAAGTAGCTCATATATTGGTTCCTTAACCTCCCTTAAAGTCCTTGGGAAGATATCTGGCCATCGTTATCTTGGGAAGATATCGTTTTTTACACATTACGATTTTTTTAACAAACTCGAAATTAATGTAGTCATCTTGTTCCCATCGGTCAACTGTTGAAAATGTGGAACACTACTTTCATCTTCGTTAGTAAAGACTGAAAATAAAGTTACATTTAATGACCTAGTCATCTCATAATCATCAGATACGAGGCTTCCTTTATAATAACTCAAAGGTCCTACTCAAATCCTAAAATTTTCTTTACCCTCAATGTATCTAAAGAAATCTTTACTGTTAATTTTTTCCATCTCAGCCAACCTATTTTTGTACATCTATTTTGATGTCCTAATTTCCTATTTCACCAACCTTCTTGATCTTTTTATAGTCTTCTCCCATTATACTAGGCAATTTAAATTTCTTATATTGATGTTACTTTTCTTTAATTTTATCTCTTATACTCTCTGTGAGCCAACTTAGTTTTTTTTACTTAAGCTACCCTTTTCTTTCCATAAGAAATATATTTACTTTCAATATTTAAAAATTTTCCATAGCTGATCAGTGTCTTCAAATAACTAAGCTATCCGATTCACAATAGACAATTCTTGTCACATCCATTCAAAGTTTTCTTTTTTTGAGATGCCTGAAATTAAAACCACCCATAATTATGACTTCATTAACAGCTGAAATCTTAATCTTATTGTAAAGTTTCTCACTGGTGGTCAGGTGTGTGTGTGTTTTCTTATAGCAAACCCACATCAGACTATCTGCTGAGTTCACTGAGGGGAATAGATCCCCTGATTTTAGAGTTGTAACTCCATAGAATTACCACTATACTAACAAATTATCATTGAAAGCCTTTTTTTAATATATATATATCCACTAGTACAAACTAAATTTCCACTAAAAACTCTTTTAAAACAACATATATCCAATAGTACAAACCACAAAGGGTCATATCTCCTTGCTATTATCTTTGATACCCTCAACTTCAACAGGATGTAACTCTAATTTTCGTATAAAGCCGCTCCTCCCACCTTCCTTAGTATTCTTAGTATTTACCCTAATTAAATATAAACTATTTATTCGAAAACGCTCCCTTCTTTCATCAAACTTATCTCACAAGTACAACAGCCAATCTTCTCATTTTTATCCATTAACTTAAACCGAGCATTTAGCCTTAGTGAACTACATATAATTTCATCCCTATGGTTAATTTTGGGCAGTATTCCAGACAACATTAAGCTAAGGCATTTTTCTTTAAATTACTTTATCAACTCCTTGTACATACTTAATTAGCTTCTCTGACTTATCTTTCCCTACATCATTAGCCCCTATGTGCACAATAAAAATTGCATCTTTACTATCGAAACAATAGAAGCGAAACAATATCAACTAAGAATTAATGTGCTCATTGTGGACCTGGACCATCTATAAAATATTCAGTTCTAGACCAGAGAGAAGACTCTGTAAGTTTATAAATCTATTGTATATAAATCACTATTTGTAATAACCGTTATCCTAAATTGTATTGTTCTTTGTATATTAAAATATATTTGTGTCAAGAAAGAAAATCATGTATATTAATCTTGTTGGTAAATATCATAAATCTAATACATATAAACATTTAATTAACTTCTAAATTCAAATTTCTGGCTATTTCAAGTAGTAACATATAACATACGGATTACGTTCGGGATCTCAGAGAAAAAATCCATTAAACAATTTAAAATTAAAATCATAATTCAATTTATCAGTGCCAAATTAACATCAGGTAATTTGGTGAAACTGTGGACACGAGTGCACTGAGTGTTGCCTTCTTTTCTTTCTCCTTTTCCAAACACCGACATTCGGACGTAGCATGATCAGGTTTTTTTTACTAAAATAGAAAACAAGCTTTGAGGGACTTGACGAAGTTTTATCCCCTCTGTAATAAGATTTCGAAATAGAAAAGCTAGATTTTTAGAATAATCCTGCACTTTATTGGATTGAATGAATACAAAATTTTCGATATGATAGGAATTGCTTTTATGTGTTAAAATGTAAGCACTCTAAAGAGAAGCTGCTTCCTGTTGTGTTTCAACTTTCTTTCTGTTCAAATAAGTATCAGGTCGTCACTTTTACAGCACTTTTACTTCGATCAGATATAATTCTCATAGTTTGTCCAAATTGTTACCAATATTCGTAGAATTATACTGACAGTAAAAATAAACCTCATTTTCTTTGGCGAATTCCATACAAGTTTGATTATTTTGTTTGCAATAACATCGAAATTATTGGCGATAAGCTGCCGGTACTAACTTGTATGGTTTTAGGATACCTGGTTTGACTTTAGAATAATTGGTACAGTCTTCTTGAGAGAAAGTAGTTTAGGCTTCTTGGGCTTTGCCCATTAAAATACTCTATAATAATAATGATTTTCTTCAGTGGGCCATTTCATAGTTTTGGTAACTTTCTCAAAATGTTGGAAAATATTTATCAACTCCTTTTTCGATTTTTCAGCCTAACTTCTTTCTCGGCTTGGATACGGGCTTGTTCAGCCTCGAAACGTTTACTTTCTCTTTCTGCTTTGATAAAGGCTTGCTCTTTCTGGGCTTCAATGCGGGTTTGTTCAAGCTCGATTTATTTTGATTTCTAATTTCTAACTTATCTTTATCACTCAACTCTGATTGGTGAGTGGAGGCACTGAAATATTTCGCTAATACCTTCTCAGACAACAAATCATCATTGACTAATATTTTAACAATACACTTTTTCAGTTCATTTCTTCTCATTGATTTTTAACCTCTAATTCTAAGATTGTGGTAGTTTCGAGCAATTTACTTTTTGTTATAATCTTCTAGTTGCTAGAGTGAGGATAATCCAAGAAATCTTTGGTAATAAGACATGACCAAATCTTGTTGACACCGATAATAATAAATTAAATTATGATTTGAATTTGTGTAATTAATTTTTTCTCTGATTGAGATCTCGAACGTAACCTTTAGGTTCGAGTTCTGCTACTGGTGAGTCTGTTATTTCTTAGGATAGTGAGGGTGGCTTTGTTAATGTTTCTTTTCATGACATTTGTTTAACATCAGACATACTTTCTGGCCCATTTATGGTTGGAGTAAGACCTACTCTGCCAGATAAGAGTCCATTATTATTCTTGAAAAATGATTTGACTGTGAAAAAAAGTTGTTGCCGAAATTAAAACGGTTAGCGAGCTGATCGATCATTATTTCATATAAAGATGATGATTTTGTTGAGAGTAATTCAGATGTGTTTCCTTTATGTGCTGTGACTTGAGCTCAGGGGAAGAATTTAAGCGAAAAACAAATGACAAACATTTGTTCAGAGGACGATATTATGGATTTGTCTCAAAATATTTTGTGTCCAGGGTGGATCTTGTTAATAATTGTTTTACCACATGTGATTCAATTGAAGAAGTTCCGTTTGCGAAAAAGAAACTGATCGATGAGCAAGAAAATGGTTCATAGATCTCTTCACTATTTAAATATGCACTTTCAAAAAATGAAATGGAAAAGTTCCAAATGGATGCTTTTGAAAAAAAGATGTGCTCATAAGAAAATGTAAACCATCAAACTTAACAATTTCAGAGGACTGAGCTGCAGTTTATCATATCATTGTTCGAAAAACATCACTCTAAATTATTGAAAGTTGCGCATGAACTTTCTAAAGGAGGTCACTTTATTTATGTACGAAAAAGACGTGTCAAAATTATTTGACCAGGAACGTTTATCGATTTCGAGCATTATAAGCCGTTTAGCTTCAATGAATTAACTTCGAACTTTAGAATTTTTATGAGGACATTAAATATCTTTGTCAGTAAAAAGCCATATTGTGAGCAGTGTGAAGCCAGCCAAGAAAAGACAGCTGACTAGTTCAGGCGAAGCGTAACAATATCCACTGAGAATTAATTTTTTTCGTCTTAGACCTGGACCATCTATAAAATATTCAGTTATAGACCAGAAAGAAAACTCAGTATAGTGTGTAAGTATGTAAAATTCTTGTATATATATTAATATTTGTAATATCTGTTATCATAAATCGTATTGTTGTTTGTATATTAAAATATATTTTAAAATATCTCTAAAAATGCTTATTTAAATCACCAATAATCTTTTTCTGAAACTCCAGGTTGACATCTGTGATTCCAGCACGAAACTCATTGAAACACTGAAAATAAGAGAGGTTTCCTCCTTCCAAATGTGCTTCAAACAATGACAGCTTTCTCCGAAATTCTTTAATGATTCTATAGAGATCACAGACAAGATTATTCTTCCCCTGAAGTTTCAAGTTCAATTCATTCATGTGGGATGCGATGTCAACCAAAAATGATAACTTTCATAACCAGGTTGGATCCGACAGAAGTGGATCGGCTCTACATTTCTCGATAAGAAATATATCTATTTCTCTTCTCAGCTTATAAAAACGAGACAAGACTTTACCGCAACTGATCCACCTCACCGCCGTGTGATAAGACAAGTCACAGAAATCCGAATTAATTTCTTCAAGAAACGCCTTGAACTGGCGCTGATTAAGTGCATGACTCCGAATGAAGTTCACTGCAGAAATGACTGGTTTCAGTACGCAAGAAATATCTAAGTCTTTTCCATAGAGTGCTTGCTGATGTATGATGCAGTGTATGAACATAGCGCTTGGGAGTTGAAGATCTTCCAACTGTTTCCTGATCAGCCCACCAGACCCTTCTTTTCTCCAGCCATGTTTTTTCCTCCATCAACTGTTACACTTCTAAGTTGATTCCACTGAAGGTTATAGTCTTGCAAAGTTTTATGCACTTTCATGAAAATGTCTTCTCCAGTTGTTCTTCAGTGCATGCTGCAAACTGATGCCAACTCTTCCGTGATCTGAAAGTCCAAATTAACTCCACGAATGAACACGAGAAGTTGTGACGTACTCGAGAGATCAGTAGACTCATTCAGTGCCAGGGAATACCATAGGAAGTTTTTAGCTTTTTGGCGTATCTGTAATGCGATTTTCTCTCCATGTTCTTTTGCTCTTCGTACAGCTGAAGTTGCTGAAAGGCTGATACTTTCAAAGAAATTGTCTTTTTCAGGACACAGCTCATTTGCTGCTTCCATCATTAAAGGTTTTCCTCGCTCTGCCGTCCTATGCACTATTTTGTAACTTGTACGAGTGACAGATTCATTTTCAGCAACCTTTTTCGTGAAGAGATTCTTTTGAGATTCAAAAACACGTTTCATGGATTCAAATTTCTCAGAACAGAACTTTCCTGAAAATTTCAAATATGTTGATAGATGTTTTGTTTCGTAGTGACGTCGAAGATTGTACCCTTTCAAAACGGCAACACTTTCGGTGCGTATCACACAAGTAGCTTTCTAGTTTTTTTGTTTCCACAAAGAAGTACTTTTCTCCCCACTCAGAGTCCACTTTTCTTCTTTTAAAAGCAGCCATAACGATGAGTGAAAAAAAAAAGGATCTGAAAATGAAAAACACAGAACGCTGTGAGAAAAGTATCGTACTGGTCCAAGAATGCACAAACAAAATATATTAAAACATAGGTTTGCCACGACACTTACCAAAGAACGAGTTACGAAAATCGCATAACTCGACTACTAAGAGAAATGAACTTGCTGAAGCGGTAACTCTAGGCCGCTGAATTTACAAGACGAGTCGATAGGACGAGGGTTAAGTCTGTACTTGTTTTCGAAATCCTAATGCTTTCATAGATACGTGCCTCGATATGAATAAACGGGCAGCAAGGACGAAAGAAGAATTTTTCTATTGGTTAAAAATGCGCGTGACAGCCTTGTTTCTTTTTGTTATAACGTCTTGTGTTTGCTAGCTTAAAGCAACTATCGGTGTGATTTATTTTGTTATGACAGTTGGACATTTGGTGAAATGTCACTTTTTGT
Organism: Tachypleus tridentatus; assembly: GCF_004210375.1. Lineage (NCBI taxonomy): Eukaryota > Metazoa > Arthropoda > Merostomata > Xiphosura > Limulidae > Tachypleus > Tachypleus tridentatus. Next base: position 84,379,380 of record NC_134830.1, read on the forward strand.
TTCCAAGCAGCTAGCTGCTGGCGGGCCGGACAAAATGACCTCGAGGGCCGTAGTTTGGTGACCCCTGCTTTAGGGTTTAAAGAATATTTTCAAATTTCATTTGACAAATTACTTGTACTTTTACGATAAATATGAACGGAGTTATAGCATAAAAGGTATTTTGGAAAATGATCTATTTTTAACCATATTTGCTATGGAAAGAGCGTTGCAGGGGCCCCCTGTGTAAATATGCAAGGGGTGGTAACCTTAAATAATTTTCCTAATGAAAAAAATGAATGGCACTACCCTTTGACAGCTTACCAGCACAACGCAAACCTGAGATTGGGCACTTGGCTCCTTGGATAAAAGCAAATGGATCTGATAACGAGGTAAATATGAGTTTAACAGCTATATGCTGTTATTAGATATAAAAATATTTTAGTGAAATGTCTATAAGTGGAATTTTACATGTATAATTATTACAAGAAATAAAGCAAACTACAGGTGCAAAAATATTTGTGTTTAAAATATTCGTGACGCAAGATGTTTGTTTCTTATAATATGTTAATAAATTCTAAATATGTAAGAAATGGCTGGCAACTTCAAAGTCCCTGGTGTTATAAAAAATGAAGTATCACCTGCTCCTCTTGAAAGTGAATTCACTTGAGTACGTTAAATTTATGTGATTATGGAGCTATACCACGTTGTTAATAGTCCATGATGCAACGTCTAGTCATGTTTAAGTGGTGATCGTACATCTTGACAGTAGTCCTGTATCATAGTTTTCACTTCAAAATTCTCCGTAGAAAGGATTTTATGTTTCACGCGTACCACTTTTACCAAGAAGATTTCCAAATTTTATTTAGGGTAGGAGAATAGGACAACGGTTTCTCGGAGCTTGTTTCAACAATTTAATCTCAGAGGAATCCGTAAGTGCTGCGTGTCCGTTGACTCCAACAGTATAAAGGTGTAGAAATACTTATTTCATTGTCCAGGTGCTCGAGATGTGAACTGGAGATATGACTGAAAATTATATTTTAACGAACCCATGCCCTGTTTACCTCGTTTCCAAACAGAGATCCTTCTTAGTTATGTTGTGTACTATTGCCTGGAATGCATACAACATTCGTCCCTGATCTTTTGCTTCCCACGATTTTGGGTACGATGTGTTGCAGGTGACTTGCTGGATGGACTTGATGCTCCAAGTTGGTTCATATTCCTGTATTTGGAAAGCCAATAAATACAAAGAGTATCCTTATCTGCGTTAGAAAACAAAACAAAAACGATCTGAACACAAGTTTTTGAACGAAGTGTGTGAATCTTTTACATCGGAAAAGGATGCTACATACCCTTCCTATAAGGAAATAATTTTTGGTAGTATCATACCTGCGAAATGCCAAGCAATACCAAAATGTGGTTCTGATACATGCCTTTTCACAGCTACTTTGTACTGCCTTTCGTTAACACGTGACTTCTTTATTCAAAATAATTTGAATATAACATGACCCACTGTTTAAAATATTTGTTGCATAAATTCTTAAAAATTGTTTGGTAATGATTAACAGATAGCACATGTATTCTGCTTTTTTATCATCACATTAGTGACTTTTTAAACTGCTCTCTCTACAATATTTAAATCTTTTCCATCTGCTATATATATTTCATTATTAACAATTCATATCGAAAGTCCTCTTGCTTTATACATAACTCCAAAATTTTACGAAAATAACTGTACAGCGCAGACATTTTTTCTCTTTCAGTATGACATGATTTCTGATGTGTTGACTTAAGATACAGAGAATGGTTTCTGATAAGTAGATGTGTATAAGTTCCATGTTCCTTTTTTTATCAATATATCTAAAAAGGGGAAACGATTATTTTTCTCAGCTTCAAAAGTTCATTGTACAGATGGTTCTGTACTATGCAAATAGCATGAAAACTCTGTTAATGCCTTATTTCCGTATCTTCACACCAAGAATTTGTCATTTACGTACCTTATCCGAAAAGTCTGGTTGACATTTTGCAACAATTATGGTTTTTATTTAAAATGCATCCATACATAAGTCACACAACAATGGTAAAAGTGAAGATCCCATTGCCAACCCTTCATTTTGTTTACAAAAATTATTGTTGACCTCAAAAAATTGGTTTTTACATCCACCCTTGTTAGATTTATAAATATTACACCTATGTCTTGCAAGTTTACTCCTGATAATGACGTGAAAACATCGAAACAAGCATAGTGAACATTTGAAAGGCTGTAAACTGATCTGAGTTTAAAGTATTTTAATTATATGAAGTATGAAAATCTGTGCTTAATAATGGTTAACGGATACCTCTTGATTTGTTTTTTATAACGGAAGCATCAAAGTCTGTGTTTGGTAATGAATACGAAATGTCACTGGCGTTCTGCTTTATTATGAAAGTATCAAAATAAACTGCTGGCCAAAATTTTAAGACCAATGAACGTAAAGAAAAAATATGCATTTTGCGTGGTTAGACTTAACCACTTATTTGAGTAGAGCTTCGAAAGATGAAAATAAGAAAAGGGAAAACAAAGTAAAAACTATTTTAGCATTTAATAGGGAAAATGTGAACACTATGAAATTAGCCTAAATACTAGCTGGTCAAAGGTTTAAGACCACACCAAAAAGAAGTCCTAAACAGAGTAGGAAATGCCCAACAAGAGGTCTTAGTAGTGAGTTTAAACGGCCGTCATTGCGAATAACTGCAAACATTCGCTTTGGCATGGTCGATATAAGCGTTTGCAGAAGGCTGGCTGAAATGTTATTCCTAGTGGTGAAGATGGCTTCACGAAGAGCATGCATTGTTTGGAATTGACGTCCATTTCTATAGACTTCCCTTCCCATCCACCCTAAACATTTTCAATGGGGTTCAGTTCGAACGAACACGCTGGATGGTCCAAAAGAATCACGTTATTCGCCATGAAAAAGTCCTTTGTTCTGCGGGCATTGTGGATTGCAGTGTTGTCCTGCTGAAAGATCCAATCATTTGCACACAAGCAAGGGCCTTCAAGAAATAAGGATGCTCTCGTCAACATTCCAGTGCAGCCAGCTGCTGTTTGACGCCCCTGTATAACCTGAAGCTCTATTGTTCCATGGAAGGAGAAAGCACCCCAGATCATGATGGAACCTCCTCCACTGTGTCGTGTAGAAAATTTGTCCGGTGACATATCCTTATCGTGCCAGTAACGTTGGAAGCCATCTGGACCATCCAGGTTAAATGTTTTTTCATCAGAGAACAAAACCTTCGTCCACTTTTCTACGTCCCATGTTTGGTGCTTCTCAGAAAAGTTTAACCGAGCTGTTTCATGGTGTGGAAGGAGGCATGGCCTTTGAAGACATTTACGGTTTTTAAAGCCTTTTTCTCGTAGATGCCGTCTTATTGTTCTTGAGCTGCATTCTGCGTCCATAAGGGCCTTAATCTGGTTCGACAATCGGCTGGTGTCTTGCCGGACAGCCCGTCGAATTCTCCTGCTCAACGCCGGAGAAATTTTCTTGGGCCAACTACTTGAAATTCCCGTTCTGTATCCCTCATGGTCTTTTAAGAAATTTGCAACAGCAGTTTTACTACGCCCAATCTCGCCAACGATGGCACGTTGAGAGAGACCTTGCTTTTGCAACTCGACAATTCTGCCGCGTTCAAACTATGTCAACCTTTTAGCCTTTGCCATGTTTTTACCCAATGTAACACAGAAGATGTCAGTGGTAAATGTTAACAACGCTAATGCTTGAACACAAATAACTAAACTTCGTTACGTGTTTGCCGACTAACGCTTCGTTTCAGTATGGTCTTAAACTTTTGACCAGCTAGTATTTAAGCTAATTCCATAGTTTTCACATTTTCCCTATTAAATGCTAAAAATGTTTTTTATTTTTATTTTTCCTTTTCTTATTTTAATCTTTCGAAGCTCTACTCAAATGAATGGTTGAGTCTAACAACGCAAAATACATATTTTTTCTTTATGTTCATTGGCCTTAAGATTTTGGCCTGCAATGTATATGTTTAGTATCGATTATGGGATATCACATGATGTGCTAAAAACACGTAGGTCCAAAAGGGTTTCTTATTTCAGTTTTATTAAGGGATATCAAAATCTGTATTTAGTAGGAAATAAGCGATGGCAGTGATAATCCACTTTATCACTGAGGTATCATAATCTATGTCTGGAAATGATTCATGAACAACACTGATGTAGTACCATATTTCGAAAGTATTAGTATCTGTGTTTAATGCACGAACTACCAATATGCTGCAACTGTAATTAAAATCACAGTGAAAGCTATAAATTATGCTTTAAATACAAATCCATTAAAACTATCACATTTAATACAAGAAACAACACACAAGCTCAACAGATGCAAAAACTTGTACACAAATAAAACACACCACATATGCAAACTGATGCACAGCCAACATTACCTCTCCTTCCTAGATCTAAAAACATTGAAATATCGAAAACCTGCGCAATACTAATCTCAAATGAAACAAAAAAGAAACAGTTTCAATTTAAAAAAAAACAAGTCAAGAAACTAAACAGACTATAAATTACAGTAAAGAATTACAAACTAACCATTTTATAAACACTTCGAAAACATATATTATCATTATTATAAGCATAGTACAGAAACAAATATTACTGTTAATAGCATAAAATATGAGAGCTTATCTATTTACAAACAATAAATAAATTCACATTTCTCCACTTCAACATTTAAGGTGCTGGAAATTATATTATAATTGATAATTATTGCTGCACAATCAAGGAGTGCCTTATAAATGCAACAGATATATATATCCGAAGAACAACACACTGTTCAAACCAAATACGAAAACCCTATGAACAACTCCTAAACACATTAAGAAAATTCCTCAGTGGCATCTGCGGAATCACGTTGCTAGAAACTGGATTTCGATACCTGTAGAGGGCAGGGTACAGATAGTCCATTGTGCAAACAATAAGAAAGATGCAGAAAAATAGAAAAAAAACTATATGAACACACAAGATGCCGAATTTAAAAACAATACAATCGTAAACAATATATCAAACGAAATAAAAATATTTAAAGTCAGATTAGGACGAATAGCATACACAAGCCAAAATAATTTCTGGTCTCATTTAAAAATATTCCATGGAAATAATACGAACAAACATATACACCCTAAATTAAAGTACACACCTTAGCCACTCAAAAAGCAAAAATATTCAAGAAACACCATGAAAACATATAAAATACACAGCATTCTACAATAATAATGTTAATAACTACATAAACAAAACCTAATACAAGCCCACCTTCCCCGTCAGTCAAAATAAGTAGTAACACTCAAGATAACTCAACAATTCATTAAAACGGTAAGAGTACAAGAAATACCAGATGCTTTTAAGACAAAACTAAGCTCCAATACATGACAAAATACAATATATGCTTAGTAAAAGAGACGCGTCAAGATTTTACAAACATCTAGCGATGTTTTAATGAAAGAAGGAAAGCCAGCAAGTAAACCTAGAAAGCTACAGACCAATCAGCTAAACAAGCTGTGTTGGCAAACTAATAGAAAAAATCACCAGTTCCAGACTTTTGGCTTATCTCGAACTGACATCAAAATTATCTGAAATATAAAATGGATGCTGAAAAGAAGGCAAGAACATACAAACCACAGATCATCTGATAAGGCTCACAAAAACCATAATAAACAGTTTTTTAAACCGAAACGAATGCAATGTTGCCTACTTTCTCGATGTTGAGAAATATTCAGTACTATATGACAGACCAACAAATACCGCGAGGTCTTCAATTTACTAGAGTCTAGACAACAAGAACGCTCGAATTAATGTGTCGGACACCTACTCAGAGTAATTTACCTCATAGGGCAAGTGTCCCGCAAGGAAAGGTAGTTAGTTCTATAACATTCATCAAGTATGTGAGTGAAATGACACTTTCAGATCCAATTTTATACATATGCTGTCAATCAACTGTCGATGTGGAAGATCTCCTATACTACAGCAGCGAAAAATTTTCAATTAAAATTAGATTTTGTATAAAACTATTGCAACAAACGGAGAATCGAGATAAACGCCCCAAAACACAAACTACATTATTCACCAAATCAAACAATATGAACAAACAACCCCGAAAATTATACCTCTATGGAACTCTTCTCCAGGTAGCAAAATCAGCCAAATTCATAGGTTTAACCTACGATTCTAAACTAAGCTGGACAAAACAAATTTGGCAAAGAGAATTACGCATGAAGTCTGACTGGTAACAACCGAAAACGTATATCTGCAAACTCACCGAAATTATAAATTTTCGTGTCTATAGACACTGGATCTTATTAGATTTCTGATAGGTTTTAACTTTTTTTCTGACAATAAAATTAAATGTGTTTGACGATGTGAATTTTTTTCCATCTGGTATATAATGTTCATTATCATTCAAAACATATATGAACGGTATGTTATCCACACTATATATGTGATAAGATACATTATTGTTTAATATTGCGACTTGAAACAAATCATATTTCATTTATGATCTTTATAATTTCTAACAGATTTTTTTGTTATATAAAACAATTCCCTTTGTTTAACTGAACATATCTACCAATGTTTCAGTATATATTTTTAGCATTTTTGTACCTTATAACTTTATTTTGCTATTAACATACCTATTTTCTAAATATCAGATATAGTATTGAATACTTTCTGTATAAATTTGGAACATATATAACAAACATAAGACACGTGCGCACTTATACAACCAATTTTGTTTGTAATGCGTAGTTATTTTTTTATAATTTCAGAAACATTAATGTAATATTTAGAAAATCATCTAAATACTTTTCCCATTCAGTATAATGAACAGTATTGTTAACGAAATGGTTCTTTGAAAACTAAAAACACTACATGTCATAAAACAAAATTGTCAAAGTATTAAAGTGTGATACTGGTGATAGTGTCGTTGTTTGTTTAGAATTAATTAAGCTCAAAGCTACGCAGTAGACAATTTAGGTTCTGCCCACCACGGGTATCGAAACCCGATTTCTAGCAGTGTGAGTCCGCAGACATACTGTTGTGATAGAAATGAAAAATGTTCTTAGTAACATTTTGATTCTTTCAAACAGGCAGATACGTAAATAAGAAAATTTATAAAGTAAATTTCATATTATTTGATAGTTCAAAAAGAATTTGCATTCAAGCAAAAAGCCACACAATGTGTTATTTGTGCTCTGCCTACCACGGGTATCGAAGCCATGTTTATAGCGTACAAGTCCAAAGGCATATCTTCCACTGGGGAGCAGGTTTGAAAAAAAAATTCTTGAAGCTTTTTGTTCATTTTAATAAGCTACAACCAACTGCAAGATAATAGGACGTGTAGCTACACCAAGTCAAAACAGAGAATTCCTATACGATTCTTTGAAGTTGGTATTCACATACCATAAATTTTATTACATGATCTAATTAAGTCATTATTCTGCTCACTGTACCTCCTACGAGGGTACTTTTAATGCAGAGATTTCTGAACAACAAAGTTCATCAAATAAAATCACATCAGTGATATGTAACAGCAAATAAGTACTTAATTAATCATAATCCCAGAGATGCTGTCAATGCCATCAATATTTAATTATTTATATGGCAACCGTCAAAGGACACCTTGATGTCATATGTGTTCGTTTTGCCTGTATGTGGCATAACTTTTATGTCCCATGATTCTCTGTCACAGTTACAGTGGTAGTAAGAAAGAAAGAGGCCAACATCTCCAGGCGAATGAAACATGTCTCCGCTATTGTTACGTTTTTGTTTTGTTGTTTTTTTTAATTTCACGCAAAGCTACACGAGGGCTATCTGCGTTAGCCGTCCTTAATTTAGCAGTGTAAGACTAGAGGGAAGGCAGCTAGTCATCACCACCCACCGCCAACTCTTGGGCTACTCCTTTACCAACGAATAGTGGGATTGCCCGTCACATAATAACGCCCCCACGGCTGAAAGGGCGAGCATGTTTGGCGCGACCAGAATTCGAACCCGCGACCCTCGGATTACGAGTCGAACGCCGTAACACACTTGGCCATGCCGGGCCCAACATGTATGAAATTTATAATATTTGCCAACAAGATTGATATACAAACTTTCTTTTTAACACAAATACATTTTAATATACAAACAACAATACAATTTATAATAACAGTTAATACAAATAATGATTTACAATCAAAATTTTTCAGCCTTACAGAGAATGTTGAGTCTCGTATCTGGTCTGGAACCGAATATTTTATGTATGGTTTACGAAGAGCGAATTAATTCTGTGTTGATATACAGGTACACCTCAATTAATACAGCTAGGTAGCTTTTCGATGATCAGGTGTTTTTACAACATAGTCTGTTTCATTTTTTCCGAACAACCTCATAGGGACCATTGTACTTAACTATGAGTGGATGTGCCATACTGTGTAACAATACTAAGACCATGCCTCAAGGAGAGAATTTGCCATTTTCAGCCTTACAGTCATAAAAGTTTTCCATTCTAGCTTGGGATGACTTCAAGTTTTCTCGAGCCACTTCACAAGCACCTAATAGTCTGCTTTGTTTGGGTTGGTTTGAATTTCGCGCAAAGCTACACGAGGGCTATCTGCGCCAGCTGTCCCTAAGTTAGCAATGTAAGACTAGAGGGAAGGTAGTTAACCATCACCACCCACATCATATTTTTACAAGATAGAATGGACTTTCTCAAGAGCACCTTGTGATTTGGGATGGTTAGCACTAGATTTGATCTGTTTAGTAACGAGCTGATAAATAATCTGTTGAAACAACCCAGACATAAAATCTGATTTCTGATCAGACTTAATTTCTTTGGGCAAGCCAACAAAAGTAAAGAAATTAATCAAAGCCTTATAATTTTTGGGAGAGGGGAATGTTTCTTAAAGGAATCGAGTGAATGTGCACCTGATACTCAACAAATACTGGCTCCTTGATCGAGTTTTTGGTAATAGTAAAACACAGTCAATAATCTACAGTTTCAGTATTTCAGAACGATATACTTTTGAAACAACGATTTGGTAAACTATACGCCAGTTCTCTGAATAGCTGGTACATTTGGCGGTCTCTATTTTCTCATAAGCAAGTCATTTTTGTAAATGTTCCATTTAGAAATTGCTCCAGTTCATCTTTTAGAAGTACACATTTAAATACTGAAGAGATCTGTTGATATTTTTCTTGTTAAACGATAAGTATATTTTTAGCAAACGGAACTTCACAATGTAAACCAAATCCCTCACGCCCACCACTCACTCACCAAAGAATTGTCAGTAAAACAATTATTCACAAGATTCCCTTCAGATCCAAAACGCGTCTGACACACATGTATAATATCATCCTCTGAATACATTTCTATCATGTGTGTTTGGTCTAATTTCTTAGCCTGAGCTCGAGTCACAGTAGATGAGGAAAATACATTGAGATTCTACTCAACAATATCATTATCGTTGGATGATAACAGTGATAGGTTCCCTAAAAAATTTCAGGTCGGTAACAGCTTTCTTCCTAGCCAAATTGTTTTCCAACAATAATGGTACACCCTTAACTGACAGAGTAGGTTTTATTCAAAACTTGGTCTGTTGCTAAATAAATTTTATGAAGATGAACATTAACAAACCACTCCAATATCCTGAGCAGTAACGAACTCACCAGTGACATAATTCAAATACAATGGCAATATATTTTATAACAACAATAATTGAATCGCCTCAGTATTACGTATAACATGTACAACCTGTTATTTGTGTTTTTTTAAATGGCAGACAGGCTTTGATGATTTTGATAGTTTTACTTTGTGTGTTTTCGAACTAGAGAAGCTAGATTTCTTTTAAAAAATCCTTGACTTTAGTGGATTGAATAGATACAGATTTTTGTTGAAATGGTAGGTTTGGTTTGGTTTGTTTTGAATTTCACGCAAAACTACACAAGGACTATCTGCACTAGCCTTCCTTAATTTAGTAGTGTAAGAGCAGAGAGAAGGCAGCCATCCACCGCCAACTCTTGGACTACTCTTTTAGCAACGAATAGTGGGATTGACTGTAACATTATAATACCACCACAGCTGAAAGGGAGAGCATGTTTGGTGTGACGGGGATAGCCCCCTTGTGTAGCTTTGTGTTCAATACAAACAAACATCGATACAAGTTTGCTCTTGCTATTTTTCTGCTTCGATACGAGCTTGTTCAAGCTCGATGTGTTTGAGTTTAAATGGCTTTCTTTATCAATCATCTGTAATTTGCTAGTGGAGACACTAGAGTATTTCTCTGTTTCCTCAGACAACAAATTATCATCCAGTAGTATTTCAATAATATGCTTTTTTAGTCCATTTTTTCCATCGATTTCTTCATCTCTAATTCTGAAACTTTGGCATTTTCCAATAGTTCACTTTTGTTATATCTTTCCAGTTGTTCAAGGGCGGGTAACTCAAGAAAATCTTGATAATAAAATATGATTGGCACTGACAAATATAAATTGAATTAAAATTTAAATTTTAACTTAATACGAATTTTTGTCTCTGATGTAGATCTTGGACACAATCCCTCAGTTATTATTATGTTACGTATTACGACTGCAAATAGCCGAACATTTTAATTTAGAAGTTAATTGAATATGAAATTTGTGATATTTGCCAACGATATTGTTAAACAAAATTTTCTCTTTTAGCACAAATATATTTTTTATATACAAACAACAATTTATAATAATGGTTATTACAAATAATGACTTACATACAAATGTTTTACAAACAATTTTAAGTATTTGGTCTGGAACTAAATATTTTATTGACAGTTCACGATGATCGAATTAATTCTGTATTGATACACAGATATATCTCACTTAACGGGAAGCTAGCCAGCTTCTTCCGCTGAAGTTATACAATATCTTCGTAGAAATACTAACTTAACCCGCTAAAATTAAGTGGTAAGTTGTGTTCGAAAGCTATAAATGTTCCCGGTCAAATACCTTTAGTTATCCGATTAATAAGCGTTAATTACATTTATAGATTCCAAGATTTATAGTATACTAACTATAACAAACAAACAATATAAAAACTGTCTCTCCGCAATGCGTTGGTTACCTTTTATAAGCTTGAAAGAAAATTTTTTCTGGAAATTTCGGCTAAGGCACCAATATTGGTATTTTATATTCACATATAGTACATTGTTGATTCTTACACTCAAGAATGTTCTATAAATTATTATATAGGCAGGTATTTTGCAACACACAATTAAGATTACAAATTACATACATTTCTAAAGATCTATTTAACTTACACAAACGTCGATATTAAAATAAATATATAATAATAAATACGTTACAGCCATGCACTCCCAGTATAGTCAATTTTGACACTAGAAAATTCTTAATAAACAAAGAGAAATTGAAAATGTTTATATCGGGGGTGGACAACTCCATGGCTACATGCGGCCAGTGGATAGTACAATGAGAACCTCGTAACAAGCGCGTTTCCGCATTCGCACAGTGGTGGCACAATCGTGTGTTCATTCGCTGTGTTTGCTGTTACCTTCTTTGGATGCGACTATTACCAGGTAAATACACAATGTTTTGTCTTTATATGTCGTATGCAACTTATTTAAGAACATGAAATAACTAATAAATACATTGTGTGTATTGTATTTGTGTATTACGACAAATTTTCTTTTTCTCAAGTGAACCATGAACTTTTAAATGGGCGATAATTTAGGCCTGAAAAAACAAGTATAGAGTAGGTGCATGACGAAGTAAAACAATGTCAATTTTATGGTGATAGTGAGCTTCTCAAACACAAACTAACGTGGCAGGGTTTAGTTTAGAGAGAGAGAAATCAGAAGAGTTCTCTCTCCAACTGGGGTGTTCATGAGAAATTTTTAAAATATCCGTGGAATTTTTACTTTATTTTTTAATATTTCAAAAATGGAGTGGGGTATTTGTGAGTGAGAGGAAGGACGGGAGAACTGGACGAGAGCAGCGAAAGTGAAGTGAGCCAGACCTTGGCTCGAGCACGGAGTACACTGGCGGCTGACGAATAGATTTTTAAAATTTACTATGATTGATTAGATACCCTGTGACTGGGTAAACGGCCCTTTTCAGAATGAGGCTGGGACCTACAGGTCCGATGCCAGAGATTTTGCTGTGGGGGGAAACGGGAGTACCCGAGAAAACCTACTTTCACAGCCTGGGCGCCGAAAAATCTACCCAGACCGTGCCCGGAAATAGCTGGGAAAAAAACAACAACAAAAAAACAAAAAAAACAACAACACAAACTGATGAACTATGTTGGTAGTATACGTAGAAACTGTTAGCTGCAGTCTTGTAGATCAGGTGGTAACTTCGTCATGAACTTGTTTTCACACTTGAAGCCCATTGATGCAAGTGAAAAACGTGGTCTCGGTGGTGGAACTACTGGCTGTTCTTCGCTGGTCTGTGATGCTTTGTTTCTTCTCGAGATTTTGGTTTGAGTTTTCTGTGTGGAGGTAGTTTGTTTTTCAGTTTGTACTGTCGCGTCGATGGTTATCTTGGTAATGGTTTCAGTCTGGCTGGTTGTTGAATTCTGTGGAACTGGGATTGAAGTTTGGCATGAACTGTCCTTTTTCTTTCTTGAACTACTGGAACTTGGCGTGTTGCTAATAGTGGGAGTTGTCGTCTTCTGAGTCGAGTTGTCTGAATCTGTCTTCATGTTTCTTCTAATTAGATCTGGACTCGGCGGTATTTTGGTAGTTTCATGTTGGAAGATTTCCGTTGGTTGTTTGCGATATCTGAGTGCTTTGTTTGAACCAGTATTGAGTGGTCGTCGATGTGGGCGTTCAGCTCTAAAATGAATTACCGGCGGCACTAACGGCCTGACTGGCGAGGATGAACGTTTCGTTCTAAATAGCATGTTGGCAGAGATATTGGCATGTCTGATTTGCTCGGTGACTAGCTCTCTCCTCCTCATAGTGAGCTTGTGACTTTCCTCGATTTTTATACTTACTAAGACTAGGGTTTTGTCATAGATGAGTATTCAATTACGAAAATGATTAATTCATTGTAGCATGCTGAGGACAGATTATGGGCATTGCCACAGTTGAAAGAAGAGCTTGAAAAGAAAGGAGCTAAAAAGTCAGGAAAGAAAGATCTTGTGAAGAGGTAAATTTATGGATGATACTGTTTTGCATATATGAAATATTAAATATCAACCTTTTCTTCCTGTAGAAAATGTACATGATAAAGTAGTCATTGATAAAAAATCATAAGTTACACAGTTGATAACATATATGAAATTGATTATGTTTTGCCTATTTGTGGCTGTTATATTTAATGACGTCAGTTTTTCATGCAGAGTAATATTACATATAGCTGCTGAAGATGAATGGAATATATTTTTGCATTACTGATAACTTGGAGTTCTATGATAAGAACAGCAACTTTGACAGGACTGTACAAGATGACAAGAACCTCACCACCCAGACTCCACCTCGCACTGAATACAAGGATCTTAATGTTTCAGTCGAGGTAAGCTTTACCACTTTATTTTCCTCTTATTGTTTTTTTCTTCTTCTTTTTGTTCATTAGACTAAATGTTAAATAATCCATGGACATATTTTTTAGTTCAACATTCATGATATTATACCAATCTTATTGATTTAAAGATAATATGTAGTACATGTCAGTAATATGTTTTACAGAACTAAAATAGTTTTAAATGTTGCGAAAATGTCGTATTTTCAAAATATATGAAAAGAAACGTATGAATCACTATTTTAAGAATTTGCTTCGGTAATGCTAAAATAAGTATAATTCACTGTACCAAATTATCAGATCATGAGTTTTTAAGTCACAAAATATTGTTATTTTTAATGAAGAGAACTCACAAGTCCACGAAAGGTTTCTGCTGCTGGTTAAAAGTTAGGTTTTATGTTCATTTCCAACGCAGGTCAAATGTGATCCCTTCAAAGGAGGGTATTGCTGTCCTAACCAGATGTGCCAATGATGTAAGAGCACAGTCAGAGAGAATTTCTTCTGTTGTCTTGTGCAGTTATATTATGTAAGATATTTGCTTTTGACCTAACATTTATGGTTAGTTACAAACATGTAACAAGAAATATGATATACTTACAGGTAGCATGTACTGTATGTGTTATCACTGCTGTACTAAAAATGGATACAAAGTCACTATTCAACCTGTTGAAAAATTTAATGATTGGTGTCTCTAAATCCACTTTTTAAAAAGTAATATGTTTATGATTGTAAATGAATAATATTTCATTACAAATGTACCTTTCTCAGCTACATAAATCTAAATTAACCATTCTGTTTTCCTCCTCTTTTCAGCTATCAGTCGTGATGATGGATGCAATAGACAGTTACCAGGGCCCCTGTAGCATCAAACTCGAGGACAAGGTGAAGAACCTTTCCAAAGAGCGATTCCTCATCTACGTACGGTCAGCTGCCAAAGACAACAAATACTACCTGCTCACATGTTATGATGTACAAGTTGTCATATTTTTAAATATTGACAACATTGGGTTCATATGAAATCATAAAGGCTCAAGTGGCAAAAAACTGATTAGTGATGGTGGAAGGTGGTGTGTGTCATTGTGTGTGGATATATGTATGCATATGTTCCTCGGCCGCTGTGGTAGTGGTGGTTGAGGTAGTAGAAGGTGTAATTTTTTTGCTGTTTTAAAATACTGGAATGATAATTACCAAAAGATGTTTCACTGTACTATTCTGTCGGTACGAAGTAATCATGGCACAGACACAGCTTGGTGGTCCAGGCTCCCACACACAAAACTTGGCCTTAGGATTAGCTCTTCTGATGGCCAGAATCCAGCGTTTACGAACACTCTCTCTTTACTTACTCTGTTTAGAAATCTGAACTCACCACGATTTTTGCACCAAGGAACACGCCATTCTGTTTGCAGCATACTGTTGTTTTCTATTGAACTGACACTTCCGCACACCAAAAACAACAAGCACAGACAAATGGGACGCTTGGACCCTCTTGATTGTGCTGCTGCCTCTCGACTATGTCAGAACTACGATATTAAGAGTCGACCATTGTGGCCAGCTCAAGTTTAGGAATCCTTTTTTTTTTCATCATTTATTTTTTATCGCAGATTTGGCAGTCAGCAACTGCACTGCCTCACATTATCGCTAGTGTTGCGCACTTCATCACTTCCACAAACTCTGCCCATTTTGTATTGTCAGTCTGGTTTAGATGTTTTTCACCAACTGTGCTTGTTTTGTATACGCTTGCAAACATACTTTTATTGTGCAACTTTCAATTATTTAAATATATTCTGTTTTTAATCCCATAATGTGGATAAGTGGATAATTCGAAAACGAAAGAATCCAGATGATGGTGAACACTCAGAAAATAAGGACAATTTAATTGATTATGGCTTTACTCTGAATCGAGAAGGGCGTGACAGAAAAATGTGAAATTAACATTTAATGAAATTTGGGAGTTGAAACTCGCAGTGATTGAGGCAAATAATAAGCCAGTGTGTCTTTTGTGTAACAAAGTTTTTAAGAATAATAAATTATAGAACCTGAAGGAACGCTTCAACAATTTTCACAACGAATTTCATGTAAAATTTCCAGATGATAGCAAAAATTGTATGAATGAAATTAGCCATCTGAAAGCACAGCTTCATGAAGAAAAGGGAGGTCTTAAAAGATTTTTATCATCAATAGAACTAGTTATGTTAGTCAGCTATAAAGTATCTTGGATTCTAGCTCAAAAAATAAATCATTTTCTGGTGCTGAACTAGTAAAAGAAATATTGATTATGGTTATTGAAACTCTGTTGGAGAATTGGGATTCAAAAATAAAAGATGATATTCTTCAAAAGGTAAATAATTTGCAATTGAGTCGAAGAACATTGGTCCGCAGAATGCTAGAGTTAGCAAAATACATAGAAAATTACTTGCTTGAACAACTAAGACTGTTTGTATTTTTCTTTAGCACTAGATGAATCGAAAAATATTAGTGACACTGCACAGTTGATATTTTGGATTTGATATGTAACTTTAGATCTTCAAGTGAGGGAAGATATGCTTGGCCTTCGTAGATTACAAGATCGAACATATGGTAAAACATCTTTGAAACATTTCTTGGAATGTCAAAAAAATTCAATCTGGATTTTAAAAAACTGGTTTCTGTCACAATAGACTGTGCTCCTGCCGTGACTGGGTAGAAATTAAGATTTGCTTCTCTTCTGAAGCAGTATTTAATTGAAAATAACAATGTGAAAATCCATACTGCCATCTCTCCATTGCCTTTTGCATCAGGAAAATTAATGTGCCAAGATGTCTAAAAGTGATAAATTGAAAAATTTGATAGATATGGTTTGTTTTATGTTTTGAATTTTGCGCAAAGTTACTCAAGGGCTATCTGCATTAGCCGTCCTTAATTTAGCAGTGTAAGACTAGAGGGAAGGCAGCTAGTCATCATCACCCACTGCCAACTCTTGGACTATTTTACTAACAAATATTGGGATTGATTGTAACATTATAATGCCCCAAGGCTGAAAGGGCGAGCATGTTTGGTACAACAAGGATTCGAACCCGCGACCCTCAGATTATGAGCCGAACACCTTAACCCACTGGGTCATGCCAGGCCTTGATAGACGTAAAAATTGTGAATTATATTAGAAGTGGAAACTCTCATCCATTGATAGCACTGGGGAACACTTTTTCAGTAACTTTGAGTTGCATTGGATATTTTAACTGATTCTGAAGGAGTTTTAGGCGCTGATTTCAAATCTGAAATTAATTTTTCTCTACAAGCTCTAGTTTGTATGCAATTTGAGGTTAATGAAATTGTACAAATGTGAACTTGCGTAAACCATGTATAAGCATTTTCACGTCCATATATATAGATAGCTTCTAATATTTTGATCATTCTTCTTTTGTTTCAGATCAAACATGGCTTCCAAAAATAGATATCATTGCAGAAACAAGCCTGATGCCTTCTGCTACATATGTGGATGCTACACACTCAATCGTCAGAGACGTAACATATCCTCGTTCGTCAAGCGTGCCTACAAGGCATATTTTGAAGTTCATCTTGGTGATCAAGACAAGCAATGGGCTCCTCATGTTGTGTGCCACAATTGTGAGGAAATGCTTCGAGACTGGACCAAAGGAAAACGCAATGGTCTGCCTTTTGGTGTTCCAATGATTTGGCGCGAACCCACCAACTATGTAACTGACTGTTATTTCTGCATGGTAAACACAACGAATGTTGGGAAGAAAAACCGACATAAGATTACGTATCCGAACATTCCCTCAGCTATTCGGCCTGCTCCGCACTCTGAAGAAGTTCCTGTTCCAGTTTTCAAAGGCTTGCCTTCATTGGACGATAAAGACATTGGACATGATACAAGCGAACAAGACAGTTGTGACAGTGAATTGTCAGAAAAGTGTACACAATCGGAGAACTGTTCTTCAGACACTGAACCTTTCCCCGTCCCCAAGCCTCTTCCCCAGGCTGAACTGAATGATTTAGTGCGGGATTTAGGTCTTTCAAATAAAAATGTCAAATTGCATAAAATTTGTAGCTTGCAGACAAAAACCGACTTCAGATTTGAAATCAACAAACTAAATTGACTATTAAAAAAAAGGTCTTTTTTTAATGCAACAATATGAGTGTTCCCCAGTGTAGTTTGTTGAGTATTTGAAGAAAAGCAGTGACTGTAATTTTGATGCTCTTACTGATTCACATTGAAGGTTAGTCGAAATGCAATTATTTTGAGTGAACTAACATCTTTCAAATGTAAGATGGTTAAGTAGAGGAAAAGTCTTGAAACAATTTACTTTCTTATATCCTCAAATAAAAGCGTATCTTGTTGAAAAAAGTAAGACTGAAAATTTCCCCGAAATTGAAACTTTGTCATGGCAGTGTGATTTGCACTTTCTGTATGACGTGATTGCTCACTTATTATTTCACCACTTCCCTGAAGCTTCGTATTAAATGAGCCATCATGTTGCACAGAGAGTCCAAAATATAGTCATTATTTTCTCAAACTATTCAACTTTCCAAAATGTGTCAAATCACTTTTGTAATTGTTCCGCAAGATTGAATAGTTTGAGAAAATAATAAAGACTATGATTTCTCTGATGCTAAAGATGATCTCTATGTAAACTAGATCAAAAATCTCAAGAATTTGAATCACGTTTCTCAGATGCTTAACTCTGTAAAGTGTAGAACACATAAAAAGGTAAACAAAAATGTTCTATCAGAGAGATGTGACTCACTATTCTGATAAATGAGTCTTCCAAATTTAAGAATAGCAATTTCAAAATTATTTTCCATGTTTAGATTCACATGGGTGTGTGAGTCAACATTTTCTACGCTATATTTTGTCAAGTCTAGATACAGATCTCGGCTTATTGACATAAATTTAGAGGCAGAACTAAGATACTCATTGATCATAGATATAAAAGCCAAATTTCACGAACCTTGTTGATGAAAACCCCCATCAATTTTTATATTGAAGGTTAGTTGAAATGCAATTATTTTGACTAAACTAACATCTTTCAATTTGTTGTTTTTTTTAATAGTGTTCAATGGCGTTTTCATTAGCGACAGCTGTTGCCCACCTCTGATATGTTAACGTGTGGGGCCTATAGGAAAGTAATCACATGAATTGATCAAAATATGGCCAAATAATTTACCTAAAAATTATGCTTTTCTGTGAGCTCTTCCAAGATCCAAAATGGGCAAATCCAACATTTTTGTAGGACTATGCAATGGGTAAATACAATTTATATTTGTTGGTGTTGCTTTAACTTTAACCCCACAAAATCCTTAAAAAGGTCTGAATAAAAAAAAAAAATGTTTGGACATACTGGCCAAAAGTACAACCTTACCAAGTTTCAATACAGTATACAAAAAAAAAGAAAAAAAAAAGAATAGCAGTTGACTAAAATATTTTCAGCAGTAAAAAGAAATGAGAAAAAAACAATGTTTTATCGGGGAGACAACTAACATGAATATACTATTTGATGGGTTTAGTCTGAGTATTTTCTTTTTATCTTAAAGACAACTTTCCTCAGTCAGTTTCTTTTTTTCAAAAAGGGTAATTATAAGTAAATTTTTCTAATTTATTACACAAACATAAATGCTTCAGTCAGTTACAAAATGTGGACTTACACAGATATATAACGTCAAACAAAATAATTTGATTAAACAAAACAGCATATTTAAAAATAATTGTTATTACACAACTTATAGTAAAAAACTTTGTAATTTTTTTAAACATTTCAAAAATATATATGAAACTTTTACCTACAGACCTATATTACACAAAATCAATTTTTGTGTATCAGAATATTAATTTCACGTGATCTGATAATACAGAGGTATGTTGTTGCATACACAGTAGCAAAATGTCAAAAACAAACCATTTGTTAAGAAAAAATTATTTACTTTTGATGAATATTAACATATTCAAATAAGTAAAACATAATACTTGAACTTCAAGACAGTACCAGTACAATGTTAGTTAGTTACTCAGAGAAATTGTAGTTACCAGAAGTGTACTGTACTTAAGGCTAATAAATGGCTGTAAGATATACATTTGAACAGTTAATGGTAAAAAATTGAATCTTAAATAAAACATGTTTATAAAAATGCAAAAATACACAAGATAATCCATGCTTTGTAATATGTATCGTACATGCATAAAGGCTAATTACACTTCCAAAAAGCCAAGATTTAAAACAATTTTTTCACTTGAAATATGCTAGTTATATCTAAAATATCTAACTACTCTAAAATACATATAAAACATAAAAGGTTGGTTAGGCAATGCTATCACAAAAATTTTAAAACTGCTGGGAAGACAAGATATTAAGAAAAATGTCATAAAGAGTCTATCTAGCAAAATCATTAAACTGTCATATATAAGTCAAAAATTTAGAAAGTACTCACTGAGAAATAAACTATTTAATGAATAATGCCATTAACACTAAACAGCTACCCCAGCAGAAATTAAATATGTACTAGAAAAGGTGAATAATTCTTGACTTAAAATGTTTGATAAACAGTTAATCTCACATAAATATTATTAATAACTCACAAAGACTAAGTAGGAAAGCAAAACACGAATCAATGAGAAATAAATTTTCCAGTTGGAAATGTTATAAAATTGTGAGGAATTATTGAGATAGAAAGTACATGTGATGTCTGGTTTTATCTTTAATTTGTAATGTGGTAATTTCACCTTTACTATAAAATATTAACCTGGCAACTTGAAAAAGAGAAAAAAAAAACCTCTGACAATCAACTAACAGAATAAAAGTTAAGTCAAATTGATGTAAAACACACAGAAAATGGAATCCCAGCTAAAACAGCATCAGATTAAAATGAACATTTAAAACAAAATATTACTGAATGAAATAAGGTATAAAAAGATACCTCTGTGGAGTAATGTAAAACTTTGTCCTGCATAGTTATAAAAAATTGTGTGAAGCCTTGTTAAGTTGGCAAATAAACTAACCAGTTACATTATCCTAACATTAAGCATTTAATTCAGATGTATAAGCTAAAAACACTGTTTTGTAAAAATATGATTTTCAAATAGAAAACAACAGAATCTCTCAGTATAACTGGAAACCTTTTGAAATTCACAGTAAATGCTTAATTGTTTACCTTTACAAAATATTGAGTTATCTATGCAACAAGTTAAGGATCACTAGTGTATGCACAGTGTATGTAACACAGCTAAATTCACAAACAAGAAATCAGTAAAAATCAGAAGTTATTATCAGCAGTTTTAAAATTGCTCAATCCCATGTGTAAATATATATAAAGTAATTCTTTCTCTATTATTTTAAGTAACAATACATATAGTTATATAATATTAATACATATGGTTTTAACAAGTTTTGATTAGTAAATATTAAAATACTCTAATTACAAGCCTATCATGGTTTTATTGTCTTGAAATCTTTACATCCTCTACAGCAATTCCTGCACAGTTAATCCAAAAATAATATCCATTTTTCTCCATCACAGAAAGATTTTCCCCAAAACATCATATGTACTTTTACAAAAGTGAATTACTTTCATTGAAATCAGATCATTTTTTATTATGCATAAAATGTAAAGAACCACTTGCTATAGATTTCTCTAGACCAATTGCAATGAGTCTTATTGATTGTTCTAGAACCAAAATATAATTTAAAAAAATGCTCATTATAGTAAACAAAATAATACTTTGACCTAAGTTTTTTTGTTGTTGTTTTCTAAATCCTTACATGTTAGAAAAAATGAGTATTACTTTTGAAATCTGTGTAGGCGAAGTATGGAAAATCTATTAGTGGAACCAAAACAACTTTTATAAGGTATAAATTTGCAGGCTTGTGTTATCAAATAATTTCAAACTTGGAACAACATTGAGATATTATTCACCCAAAGCAAAAAAAAGAAAAAGTAAACTGTTAACTGAAAATCTTTGACTTTGTCTGAATGAAATAATTATAACAGACAAAGCTATACACCATAACAACTAGTTCTTTGTTGAGCACAAGCAGTGCTTGTGAAACCAATGTGAAATAGTATCAATTTCGAAATAAGAACATTTCTATGAGTAAATTGAACAATAAGTTGAATTATGCATATTTAGTAATTATTGTACATAGCAAATCTTCAGTTTCTTACTGAAACTTAAGACCTCTTTTGTATAAAAATGGGCTTAATTTTGATATTTTCTTTAACAAAATGCGTTTTCTTAATGTATGACCTAACTTGAGAACCTTGTACATAAATTTGACTTTACAACTATGAATCCAAGAATCACAAGCTTGTTATCCTGCATAAGATATTCAGATACTAGATTATAAAATCTACTATGAGACCAAGCTAGAAGTTGTGAGCCCACAGTAGTGAGTTAGAAATAAAACAAGGTTCAGTTTTTCTGCAAGTACTCCAAAAATTATCCATAGGTTAAACTGTTAAAGTAAATATGCTGTACAAAACTGCAGACTAAAAGTACAAACTGTATGTATGTACAACTAAGAAATAGATTTTAAAATTTTATGAATTATTGATAAATGCTCCTTATATCTATGAATTTGACTTTGTTTTTATAATTCTGATGTAAACTTCAAATTTGCAACCTGTGTAAAATTACCACTGACTACATATTCCTCTTATTTTAAAAATCAATGCTACTTAAAGTGAGTTTACTATATATAACAACAGCATGTCCTGTGTGTGTGTTTTTTTATATATCAAAGCCACACTGGGCTATCTGCTGAGCACACCAGGGGGAATCAAACCTCTAATTTTAACATTATTAAAATTATATATATAATTTTCAAGTTAACATTATTACATTACATTATTTTTTTTCAACCTTAACTCAGTGGATTTGACTGATCTTGTAATCACCACAAAAGAGAAAAAAAATAAATCTAAATTACTTTTTTTTAAATGAATGCACACACTATTTATTCTTACACTAGAGTTTGTACAATTCAAATATCCTAATCATTTAAATTTATTGCTCAGTGTCAAAGTGAATTATCATAGCTGGGAAGTTCTGTGTTAACACAGCATCAATTAGCCACCACATCAGGTCAATATACATTGTATATAGACTTCTCTAGACATTCTTGTGCTAAAGTTTTTATTATTTATTTTCTTTCATTTTTCTTAATTTTATAACAATAAATAAAAACATATCCACAATAAACAAAAATGTATTACTTGTGTATGTCTTGTACTTTTTTTGTTCTCAAAGACTCAATGAAAGTTAACCTTTTTACTTTTTTGTTGGGAGTGTTGTAAACTTTTTGTTTCATATTAATATTTTGTGTTTTAAGTTGCATGTTAAAAATAAATAAAAATTATGTCCAAAAATTACACAATTTAACTTTTTTTAAGCTGTATGTGCATTCAAACATTTTTCTTGCTTGGTTGATAAGACCTAGGTGATCACAAAGTGTTTAACAATGATACAGAATAATTCAAAACAGATCATAAGAATCATCTAACTTTCTAAGGATGGCAGCATGTAAAAATATTTCTGTTGTTACAGACAATTGTTAACATTTTTAAAAATGAGAATGTGCAAAAAGGATCATGGCATACAAGTTTAAACTTACAGCAAAAAGAATAGTTGTTATGAATTTATATTCTAGCTAAAACATATTTAATATTTAAATGTATAGGGCCTCAGGAATTTATAAGATAATATAGGGTAAAAAGTAATTCTGAAATGTACAATATGGAGCAAAGGACCATGATATATAAAATACTGAGAATGTATTAAAACATTTCCTTTCTGCAGTTATAACAGTTTATCTAGAATTTAAATATAACTTAGTAAAAAGGTATATTGACCTACCTATATACGGACAGTTAGCAAACTGTCTCTTTCTCCACTACAATCCTAGCAAACTTTGTTCAAAAGTTACTTTGACTTAACTGCCTCAATGAAGTTTGATACATCTTTACTACATAAGCCCCAGTTAACAAGCACATACAAGTCTGTACAAAATTTCAAAGTCATAATACTAATGCTTTCCTCTCCTGTCTACTTCAAATATTATATAATGCCACTACAAAAACCAAATTTCAGTGTCTAATTATGGTCAAAGTGATTGTGTTAGCATGTCTAATTCTATTCATACTTTACCTAATGTTATTTTCTCATATCTGCTGAATGCATTATGTTGATTACATCTTTTTTTAATCTCCTAGATTTTTCTATCTAGGTTACAACAATAGCTCAGTGTGATATTACCCATGTTTACAGAAAGGTCTAAATAAGGATTGAATTCATTTTCCACATCAATGCTGATGAGCTTTTACTGTGGATTTCAGCTTACAGTAAAACAAGGAACCAAAATGTTAATTTTTTGAGGTGATAATTCCTCTCAACACACAGTCTAGCTAGAATGCCAAGTTACATCTTTCATAGGGGGATTGGTGGAAGATTTACCTAGATGAGCTCCATTCAGAAAATGTCTAAATGAAGCCCATAAGTATAACATCCATTGAAGACTGTCTCATCCAGAATATACTTTTCACCTTGAATGTGTCAGAGGGATGGGTGAAACAAGAACATGATCATCTGAGAACTTGAAACAAGCAATCAGGTAGCTAATATGTGTTGTGTGGCCAAGGTGTATTCAGATCAGATTTTATATGCTTATCTAAGCTCTACCATTAGTTTCTACAGGACATAATTCAGCTATGGAAAGAGAGCACTTCATTTATGTGGCATAGATTTGTATATTATGTGCACAAACCTCAACTCTAATGTCAGACTATGGGACATACTCCAGCTGCGAGAACAGAACACATTAGTTATGCAAATGGTCAAATAGGTGAGAAGCAGAAGGAAGGGAAGTAGGAGAGAAGTAAAGTCAACTTCCCCAGCAGTCAAAGAAAGAGGAAGGAAAGATCAATCTGGAGAGAGAAGCACATTGAAAACAAGTGTAATAACAAAAGGATGAAAGAAACCTTGTATTAGAGAAGGGTAAATGTCTGGAATATGAACAAAGCTTCCAGACAACAAGCATTTGATGAACTTTAAGAAGAAAAAAAAAAAGTAAGTAGAAATGCATTTCAATGTATAGCAGTCAGAAGGGCCAATGCCAAAAGAGCTACATGAAAAAAACTAGCATGTATAGCCCATTCTGTTAATCCTTTCCATACAGGTAGGCATCAGAGTATGTATAACCCATTCTGTTAATCCTTTCCATACTGGTAGGCATCAGAGTGCATGACAATGTTTTATAGACTAACATTCAAAATTTTATTGAAATACTCATTTATGATTGTATCTACTTAAATTTGAGTCAAGTTGTGGGTTGTAATTCAAATTTTAGCATTATACATAATTTAACTTCTTTGTTCAAAAGTAAATATTCAATAAAATGCTAGATATAAACTTTTTAGTGTTTCACATGGTACATTGTACTTTGCTTTTGCTCTGATTGTATTGTGGGCATCATAAGATGTGTGAAAGTATACAATTTTTAATGAATTAAAAACTCAAATTACCAATGTTGACAAACTAAAATAAAATATGAGCCTCCTACCTTTTTCTTTTCTTTTTCTGCTGAAATATGATTATATTTAACAAACACTTTTTCCTCATTTGAAGATTCTCACTTTACCTCTGCCTATTTCTCTTAAATACATTTATAATCAAATATGCTTATTTTGAACTACATAATCTTGTCAGTCTTCCTAAAGTATTTATAAATGTTGCAGAATTTCAAGAGTGGTGATCAAATTGATATTCTGATAAGAAATTAGATTTTTTAGGCCTAAATACAGCTCAATTCGGAAACACGATAAATCAGAATGGAATTTTGTGGTATTGATGTAGTAACTTATAACTTTTGTTTTTTCAAAATGCATAAATAAAACTTATAAAAATTATTATTTTTGACATCCTCCATATATTGTAATTCAAAGATGCTTAACAAATACAGCACGAGTACAAAAACTTCGGGAACATCATAAGAGGTAGAGATTATTGTTTACTGTATACTGTATATTTACTGTTTTCTTGTATAAAGAAAACAGAAATTTAAGAATTTACTTATAAATAGTAATTATATGTCATATATACATACATATGTAATGTACTGCAACTGAAATGCGATTCTATATTACAAAATATTGGCAGTCATTCTGGAACAAAAAAAAGGATACTTTAAATTTGTTTCCTAACTTTTTATGAAGGTTGTGAGGTCAGTCAAACTGACCAACCTAATACAGAAACAAATGGCATATAAAATCTAAAGCTTTTTTTTTAATCATTTGACATTTAGATTTTACTTATTGCACAAATGAAATTTGAAAATTTTTAGATGAAGAAAAGTATTTGCAATCTTACAATCCAAATTTCTTTGCTTGATGTATAGTCAAAATTCAGAAAAAAAATTCACAAGCAAGTCTTTAATTTAAAATCTTAATACTTAACTTAAAAACATGATATTTTGGATAAACCAAAGCCTTGTAATGTTTATTGACAATCTACCAAAGTGCATGAAGACACATGAACGTAAATAATTTATAGCACAACTACTCTAATGGTTACTTTGGTGGTTACATATAGAGGGCAATGCCCCTACCTATAGTTAAAGATGTAACAGAATGCACACTAGCTGTGAAAGGCAGCCCACCATCAAGATTTAAGCTCCTGGATTGTTCCAAGAGGACTAACCTGATTTGAATAGACCTGGATGTGTATGTTTAATTCACAAAAGTAAAAGTTCCTGGAACAAGTGCCTAATTTACAAGATGTGCAAGAAATGACCAAGGAATAGATAGAGTGGAACATGACCAAGTGATATATCAAGAGGAGAAGGAATGGGAACATTAAGCATGATGACATGTAGTGAGCACTTGTTCAGCATTGAAACATCAAAAATCTTGCCCTCTTCTAGAAATGTGTAAGAATTAGAGACAAAAGCATCAAAGAAGAAAGGTTTTGGGAGAGTAAGAGAATGCAGAAAGTAGTATGGGCACAGTCCAGTCTCCCTGATAATTCCTCAAGGTTACCCTTTTAAAAGAAGACAATGAACCTTCAAGAAAGAAAACCAAGTCCACAAGGTCCACTCTAGAGGAAATGCGAGTGTATGCCCCAAAGGAATGAGGGATTCACGGAAAATAAAATTCCCCAAAGTGTAAAGAGCCTCTCTTACAAGAAGGAACTGTCATTAACCTAATGACCAGATATTCTATTATTCTATAACTTATGGGTGAAGAAGAAAAGGCTGAAACAAGAGAGGAAGAAAATGCCCAAAGTAACAAACACTGAGTGAGTATAAGAAAGGACTTGGATCCTAAGATAATCCCCTTCTCCATCCAAGGAGTTATTGTAAATGAAAGAAGGTGTGAGAAAACATCTGAGAATGGGTGAATAGAAGTAACTAAACAAAGAGAGGAAATTACAGGCTCAGACAATGAATATGTCAAATGAAGGCTTTCAAGACAAAAAATTAAAAGGGGCTGAAGCTAAATCAAGAGAAAAAGCTAGGAAAGTGAAAACAAATGAAATGGTTATGCTCATACCTTTTTGAAATTAAACAATACTGGTTAATGAAATTTAACTCCTTCTAGAGTATACATGTCTGTTTAGGCTGTTAGACATTTTAAATTACTTTTCCTGTTTTTTATATTTTAAAATAAAACCGGAATAATTTTTTCAGTGCTAAGAATTTGTAAACATAAAGAACAACCACCATGAAAAATGATTATTCCTAAAATGTTATGATTTAATCTTAATTTCAAAAATCACATTTCATCTGATTTTGATATGTTCCAAGCATTATTTCTGTTAGTTTTAGTGCTGTTTATGGCAGAGCTTTATGAGATTACCACACTCTTTAACATTATCATCAAAATGCAGCATATTTTCAATCAAGCATATTAGTTTATTTCACATATTACAATATTCCTGCGATTGTGCCTAGTATCAAAACCATATACCACATTTGTTATCCATGAATATTTTAAACTCCACACAAAACATTTCATGCTACATTCTCAGAATTCTTCTTAAACATCTTCTGAATAATGGAAGTGGCCATTCATACTGACATGGAACAATTCCAGTGACATTTCTCTCAAAGTAGCTAAAGATGTGGAACCACCATAGCTGGGCAAAGTAATTTGTTGGTCCAGCAGTCTAAATTAAAACAAAACATTTTTACTATTGAATAAAAGAGATGAATACTAAGATACATTGAACAGCCACAAATATGACAGGTTAATATCATTAATATGGTAATGGCATCTCATCTCCATGTTACAACTTAAAACAATGAATGAAAGGTTTGTATCAAATAAGAGTTGGTGAAGAAATGCATACAACCTGCCTAGTAATTCTGGAAGGGGGGCTGTGTTTATATGAATAATGAGAATTTCATGACACTCAACATTCTGTAAAATTATCATGTAGTTATAGGACTGTACTCTTGTGATGAAAAGAAAAAGTGTACCTATGTTATACATAATGAAGATTTGAATACATACTTAAGTGTTCTTTAAAATATTTTCCTAATATCTGTTGATTTCTCCTACATAGGAGCCTCCACAAATGCACGTATTTAATAAATAATGCATTTCAAACCATATGTTTGCTGCTTTATCTGGGTTATGAGTTCACAATGTCTTTTTACTTTAATAAAAAAATGGTAAAGTATATCATTCACCGAAATAAAAATTTTTATACTTGGTAGTGGAAAACATGAAGCTTCTTACATATGAAGAAACTTGTAACAGATACCTGCATGGTAGCACATTCACAATATATTAATAACAATAAAATTTTGATGTTTAAATCTGATGCATCAAATGGTCGTCTTAAATTTTCTAGAGAGGTTGTTCTTTCAATTTCTTTTTTATATTAACTAAGCTATGACTTTCATGTAAATTTAAAATGTTTGAACTGAATACTTTGAGAAATCAAAAACTGGCTTCAATGTCTTGTTAACCCAAAAGTCTAAAACAGAATGTTGAGAATATTTTTATTCATGTGATATTTATGACCAATATTTATGATTTTTAACCTGTAGTATGCAGACATCTTTTGGGGATTATAAGAGAACTTTTCAAAAACAAAAAAAGAAAATAATTCTCTTATCCCTTAAAATTAGAGAGTAGTCTTGTGGAATTACCAAAGTATTCCACTAGCCTGCATTTAAAGTTTGCATATTGTTAACTCACCCTTGAATTATTTCTTCCAATTTGAATTTTTTAAATTAATAAACCTACTCTAAGTTTTAAATGCATTAATCAGTGATACAGAGAAAACCCACTTGTAGAAAAATATATATGTAAAAACAGCTCGTTTGGGTTGAGAAAATATTTTATGTAGAGGACCAAACAACGTTTCGACCTTACTCGGTCATTGTCAGGTTCATGAGCCGTTTTTACATATACATTTTAAATGCATTATATACATCAGGGATATGTCATCAGCTCAAAGGTCTTACTGACAGTATGTGGCATGAAAATATTAAGAATTACTAACAGACACTGCTGGCAAAAATCTTAAGGCCAATGAATAGAAAGAAAAAAAATATGCATTTTGCATTGTTAGACTCAACCATTTACTTGAGTAGAGCTTCGAAAGATGAAAATAAGAAAAGGGAAAATAAAAAAACTTTTTTAGCATTTAATAGGGAAAATGTGAACACTATGAAATTAGCCTAAATACTAGCTGGTCAAAAGTTTAAGACCATACTGACATGAAGCTTTAATCGGTAAACACATAATGAAATTTAGTCATTTGTGTTCAAGCATTAGAGTTGTCAACATCTCCCACTGAAATTTCCTGTATCACATTGGGTAAAAACATGGCAAAGACTAAAAAGTTGACAGAGTTTAAACGTGGCAGAATTGTTGAGCTGCAAAAGCAAGGTCTCTCTCAACTTGCCTTTGCTGGTAAGATTGGGTGTAGTAAAACTGCTGTT
Organism: Tachypleus tridentatus; assembly: GCF_004210375.1. NCBI lineage: Eukaryota > Metazoa > Arthropoda > Merostomata > Xiphosura > Limulidae > Tachypleus > Tachypleus tridentatus. The sequence goes on from NC_134830.1 coordinate 84,408,855, forward strand.
GCAAATTTCTTAAAAGACCCTAAGGGATACAGAATGGGAATTTCAAGTGGTTGGCCCAAGAAAATTTCGTCGGCATTGAGCAGAAGGATTCAATGGGCTGTCCAGCAAGACACCAGCCGATTGTAAAACCAGATTAAGGCCCTTATGGATGCAGAATGCAGCTCAAGAACAATAAGACGGCATCTACGAGAGAAAGGCTTTGAAAACCATAAACATCTTCAAAGGCCATGCCTCCTTCCACACCATGAAACAGCTCAGTTAAACTTTGCTGAGAAGCACCAAACATAGGATATAGAAAAGTGGATGAAGTTTTGTTCTCTGATGAGAAAACATTTAACCTGGATGGTCCAGATGGCTTCCAACATTACTGGCACGATAAGGATATGTCACCGAAGAAATTTTTTATACAACACAGTGAAGGAGGTTCCATCATGATCTGGGGGTGCTTTCTCCTTCCATGGAACAATAGAGCTTCAGGTTATACAGGGGAATCAAACAGCAGCTGGCTGCATTGGCATGTTGACGAGAGCATCCTTATTTCCTAAAGGCTCTTGCTTGTGTGCAAATGACTGGATCTTTCAGCAGGACAATGCTGCAGTCCACAATGCCTGCAGAACAAAGGAATTTTTCATGGTGAATAACGCGGCTCTTTTGGACCATCCAGCGTGTTCGCCCGAACTGAACCCCATTGAAAATGTTTGGGGTGGATGGCAAGGGAATTCTATAGAAATGGACGTCAATTCCAAACAGTGCATGATCTTCGTGAAGCCATCTTCACCACTTGGAATAACATTCCAGCCAGCCTTCTGCAAATGCTTATATTGAGCATACCAAAGCAAATGTTTGCCCTTATTTGCAATGACGGCCGTGCAACTCACTACTGAGACCTCTTGTTGGGCATTTCCTATCCTGTTTTGGATTTCCTTTGGTATAGTCTTAAACTTTTGACCAGCTAGTATTTAGGCTAATGTCACAGTGTTCACATTTTACCTACTAAATGCTAAAAAGTTTTGTATTTTTATTTTCCATTTTCTTATTTTCATCTTTCAAAGATCTACTCAAATAAGTGGTTGAGTCTAACAATGCAAAATGCATACTTTTTCTTTATGTTCATTGGCTTAAGATTAAGTGTATATAATTGCAATGTGATCTGTGATGCCATTTTCATTTTGTAGTTTTTTTTTCACCAAACATTCAAGAGATTTGTGTATCACTCCTCAAAAGTAAAATATTTTTAGAAACAAGTACTAGTGATTGTTGACTACCCTCAAGTACAGTACTATCTTTCTGTACTTCAAGCAACATAAAATCTCAACCAGTTCTGATGTCACACACACACACACACACACACACACACTTCAACATTCATAGCCTACTTGCATCGTCTTTGTATTTATTCACTGTACTAATGCAGCTGGCTAACTGTATGACAAAGTATTTTGTAGGATAGTGTATTTACAATATCAATAAATTAATGTATTTCTCTGAACAGGCAAGATGGTCAGACTGTACAAGTAGAGAGCTTGCAATTTACAAATTTTGACACTGAACCATGTGCATCAGTTCAGTTGCAGTTAAAATTAACCAAGCCATTTTTTTTTTTTTTAATCAACACTCTGCAGCTTTAAAAGTGAATGAAGAAGTCTTTCTCTTCATTTTGAGCAATGTACTTTTACAGACAGAAGTGAAATGACAAACATTTAAGGGTATAACCATCACTTACTTATGAAGAAGAGGTGAATCCTTGAACATGCACAGATTGAGAAGTATTTATGCAATTTATTTTCACAACAAACTGATAGTGGCATAAAGTTATTAATGAATTGTAGAACAACTTGTAGAACAGTGTTGTAGAACACTGATCCACAACAAACCATGGCAAACCCCACACAGTCATCATATTTCAAACCATCTCTTTAAATAGGAATGGAAGGATGGTTCAAAAGATGGTCAGCAAATAACAGACAGTATTTCAAATCAGGAGTGTCTGCTTTTCTCAGATGACTTAGACAAGTCACATTTGGGGACTGTAATAAGCCATGGTTGGATGGGCTGACCAGTGGATACATCAATGTTATCCAAGAACAGACCCAGTTCATTCAACCGTGCCTGAATATGAAGGCCAAAAGGAACAATAGCAGATCATCTGTTCTGAAAAAGTATGACCCACAAAGAAAGGAAAACACAACCATAAGTAGGATGCTTTGAGAAGGAACAAAGTGTTGAAGCATATAGCAAATATAGTTGCAAAAAGCAGAGGTGCAAAGAAAGTTGATGAGACTCTGAACTGGGGAAGTGTGGAAATCCCTGGTGCAGAGCAGAACTCCCCGGTGATGAACAGGGTCCAGCATCAATATATCTCTGGGGTCCTGGCAGAGCTATAGACCATTGATCCATTGTCTAGTTTCAATCAAATAAGAGCACAATATACCTTTAGCACAGAACATTGATCCACTCCCAAAGTGGTGGAAGAGAAGACAGAGAATGTTCAATGCTCTTCTACATTTGATCCATAGCTGCTTGATGTGTGCTATAAAGGTTAGCTTAGAGTCAAAAATAAGCCCCAAGAACTTTGTCTCAGAGACCACAGACAGCACAACTTCACTGATACAGAGTTCAGGATTAGGGTGAAGAATACCTTGTTAGCAAAAAAGTGCAGGCAAACAGTTTTAAAGTGAAAAAGTTAAAGCCATTTGCTATGGTCCACTTCAGTAAATGATTGAGGGCAGTCTGTAGCTGCTGCTCAATATACCTCATATTCAACGACTAATAGATGTGAAAGTCATGGACATAGAGCCTGTCTGCAACAGTAACAGGGAGTTGTTCAGTGATGGCATTAATCCTTATAATGAAAAGTGTGACACCCAAAACACAGCCCTAAGGAACTCCAAGTTCCTGTAGAAAAGAACAGGAAAGTGTCAAACCCACATGAACTTGGAATTGCCTGCCCATTAAATTTTGTTTTATAAAATGGGCAAATGGCCCCATAACCCACAAATATGGAGGTCTCACAAAATGCCATAACTCCATGTTGTATCATAAGCCTTCTCAATGTCGAAGAATATTGATACAAGATATTGTCATTTGAGAAAGGCCTCTCTGATTGACTTTTCAAGTCAAATCAAGTGGTCAATGATGGAGTGCTGTCATTGGAACCCACACTAAATGGGCGAGAGAAGGTTGTTTGATCTGAGAAACCAAACAAGACGAGCATTAACCATCCTGTCTGAGGTCTTACAGAGACAGCTCATCAAAGCAATTTGACGGCACTTTGAAAGAATCTTTGGATCTTTCTCAGGCTTGGAGAAAGGTAGAACAACAGCCTGGCACTAGGCATCAGGAAATACATTCTCCTGTAAGATGTGGTTAAAAATTATCAGGGGAATAGCAAGAGAAGCAGGAGATAGATGGTACAACATTTCAGAGTGTACATCATCAGGTCTGACCAACATAATGCCAGTTTGAGTTCCACCAGTGTAAACGGACGATTACAGTCATAGAGACAATTAGCTCGAAAGGAAAAAGGTGATCTGTCTGCCCAAGTCTTGTTGGCTAAGAAGGTGGAAGAAGAAGCAGAAGTGCTAGATACCCGACAAAAGCTTTCACCTAGCGGGCACTAAAATATTCTTTTTTCTTTTTATTATGGATCCTCTAAATAAAAACTAAAATAATAAAATAGTCCATATGTAAATTACCTTACAAGGTCTTGAAGATTCTGAACAGCAATCTTCAACATTGGTAACACCTGTACCTCATTTTCTGAAACTAAATTCTCTTTCAGATGAACCTTCAGGGCAGATGTCTCCCTTTTTCATTCAGAAGGGTCTAGAGGGACTTGCTGGTTCTCCAAAGTCAGTAAAGAAGTTTTGCTCAGGTGACATATTGGTGGAAACATCTACATCTCAACAGAGTGAACTCCTCTTGCATTCAAAGGTGATTGGGGATATACCTATTTAGGTTACTCAGGTGCTACTTTTAATTTGTCATGAGGAGTTATTGTTGAGAGGGATTTAAAAAAAATCCCCAAGTCAGAAATTCTCTCTGGTTTCTCCATTCAAGGAGTTTCTGCAGTGATGCATATCTCCACTCGCAAAGATGGAATTATGATGGCAACCAGTGTCCTCATTCTGACATTTACATCACCATGTCCACCTGCCACTACAAAGGCAGGTTATCTTATTGCAAGGTACAGCCATACATTCCAAACCCTCTCAGATGTTTTCAGTGTCAACGGTTCTGTCACTTTGAAGATATGTCATGGTTCCTATGAGTGTGAAATGGACCCTCATTACATCAGTTTCAATGGCTGTCATCTGTCCTACTTTTGTTCTTGCCCTAAATGATTGGAAGAAAAAGAGGTGCAGCATTTGAAAATAATTCACAACATTACTTTCCCCAAAGCTCAAAAGTTGCTGTCTACCACTTTGTTTCAGACGTATGCTGCTGCACTTTGTTCCACTACTACAGTGGAAGCACAGACAGATCTCTCTGTGCCTCCAAAAGAAAAGAATTGTTCTAAAACCAAGTGAAAAGTCTTTTGGCCTCCATGGTTAAAAAAGTTGATGAATAAAATTCAACACCTATCTCTGCCCCTAACGTACATTTCAGCAAGCTCTAAGATCCACTTCCTTTGATTTTGGGTATGGGCATTTCCTTGGGTATATCATCTTCTCCCACCCCAAGAATCAAAACAATCATTCGTTCACATCCTTGGTTGCTGGAATCCTCTTCCAACAGCAAAGACCTGCCCATGCGACCCAGGGGAGGATCCATGGAGGTCAACAGGCCTCCCTCAAATAAAGAAACAATAAGTGGTTGTAAACAGAAGGGCTCTCTACTGAATTTGCCTACACATAAATGAAAATGGCCACCTTGATACAATGGAACTGTTGAGGTTTACGTTCTAATCTGGATGACATTAAAGTACTGATTGCTTCCTACCATTCTGTATGTCTCTCCTTACAGGAAACATTTCTGAAACCTGCCGATACAGTCACCTTTTGGCAGTTTTTTTTGTTCAGAAATGACAGACTGTGTGATGGACAAGTGCATGGAGGGATGGCACTGTTGGTTAATCAGCATGTGACTGCCCTGTCTTTGCCACTGGACACTCCCTTGGAGGCCGTAGCCATCCGGGTTTCCTTGGTTCGTACCATCACCGTTTGTTCTCTCTACCTGTTGCCTGGAGAAACTTTTGATGATCAATTAGACCTTGATGCTCTCAATGAACAGTTCCTTTCTTCCTCTTTAATCCTAGGAGACTTTTATGGACATCATCCCCTTTGGAGAAGTGCTGATATTGCTGGGAGGAGGTCGCTCCATAGTGTATGCTCTCTGATCACAACCTTTCTCTTTTCAATACTGGTTCTTCTACTTGTTTTCATCCACCTAGTCAGTCCTTTACTGCTGTTGATCTCTCTCAATTTGCTCCCTTTCATTATTCTCCCACCTTTCATGGAGGGTTGACAGTAGTCCAGGAGGCAGTGATAATTTTCCTATAATTTTGAGAAAGACTGGCCATGGTCAATGCCACCCAACCCTCATGCCTCGATGGAAACTGGATCAAGCAAACTGGCACTCTTTCACTGCTCTCACAGAACTTGATCCTGCCATCAACAGATGACTACGTGGCAGCAGTAACTGACTGCATTTTACAAATAACTGCTCAAGGTATTCCTAAAACCTCAACACGTTTTTACAATATTCTAGTCCTTGATGGAATCCTACCTCCCACATGGTATGAAAGGCTCAAAAATGAGCCTGGCATACTTTTTGTAGATATCCCATATTCTCACACTGAATCTCTTTCCAACGGGCTCATGCACATGCTCAGTGGGTAAGATGTCAAAGCCAAAAGAACTCTTGGATTAAGTTCACAACCAGCATTTCTTCCACCTCCAGTTCCAAAGTCATATGGGACAACATTCGAAAGGTCAGTGGGCAATATAATTCTGTTTCCTTCTCGATCTTGCTCACTGATGACCAGGAAGTAGCTGATACCCTGGTTGACTCTACTCCATGTGGACCAGCCAAATGACCCTAGGGAAGCCACCCCAAGGCTGTCCATCTACAGGAATTGAAGGCCAAAGTGGTGTGTTAGGGTTGGACCCCTCAATCACTAGGATCCTCTCCTCTCCCCTTCAGGGGTCACCATGCACAGCAAACACGTGTGTGGATGTTTAGATCCCAGAAGAGATAAAGTGAAAAATCAAAACCTTCCCTGGGAGATCCCCTCACCATGTACAAGAATCCACACCGAGGAGATCAAATATCAAGTTATCCAAGTGGATGATCACAAAATGATCAGGTAATCACAAATGAAGAAGAGGGCAAAATCAATAAGTAGCAGTCATATGAAGAAATATCATACAAGGCATTCCACTGGAGACAAATCCCTGGAAGATGTTGAGAACTGCCTCCCAAATAAAAAAAAAACAGTAATGTAAGGATGCAAGATATGTAGATAGCAATTGCCCATTCTTGTCAAGACACTGTCAGGAAAAACAAGAGAACCATATAATAATGGAAATAAAATAAGACATTTGAAATGTCTCACTTGGTTAAACACAGTTGAGAAAGTGATCAATGCACACTAAGAAAGTTATGTAACTGGAAACAAGGCACAATAAAAAAGTAATTCAAAGGCAACAAGTTGACAACAGAGAAGCAAATTCCAAACCACATGGAGATAACGAAATAATAAAAGATTCGAACAAGACTGGAGACAAATGCTGTGTATCCTGAATCCAATAAAGAGAACAAATCCAGAAGATCAGTAGAATGATGATAAGAAAGGGGGCAACTTGAAAGAATAATTATGAGAAAGAACATGTACACCTTTAATGTTACTTGAAAATGAAGAAATCAGGAGAGTAAAAAAATGGGAAAACTAGGTACCAACAGGACCAGAGCCCAGCATCAGTTACAAAGAAGTAGCCTCCAGAAATAGGAAAGGAGTAGCCAAACACAACTCTTGAGGATGAGTGGTAGACTGAGAAACAATGAGTTGCAAAATCCAGAAATCAATACAAGATTGCAGACAAGAAACCAAGGACCAGGATTCCAAGAAGTTGGGAACACTCTCAAACAACAGGTCTGTCAGCAAATGAGTTAGACAAAAGGTCATGAATGCAAAATGAAGGAATATTGGCACCTGACTGAGGAGATCCCACAAATAAGAAACCAACTTAAAACAAATATAAGAGAGTAAAAAAAAAACTAAAAAACCCATAAAATATGTGTTCCCATCAAAACTACTGGGGTTATAAAGAAGAGCTTCAGAGAGGAAGTAAAGAGCAGAGACAGTGTAAAAGAAAAGGATAAAGATGGACAAAAATGAACAGATAGTTTGAAAGACAGTTAAAGAAGAAACAGCAGTACCTCAAGCAGGAAGAAAGGACAGAATAAATGAAAATAAAAAAACAAAAAATGTTCACAACCTGAGACCAAAGTAATCATAAAAAATGAGAAGAACAAAAGTACTGAACGAGATGTGGAGCATAAGGAATACATAAAATAAAACAAATTGTTATCATCATAAACAGGTTAAAAAAAAGAAGAATGTCACATTCATAATTCATGAGCATAGCAATTGGAAAAGAAGAAACTACCTAGTTCTCACCAAAGAGACAAGAGCCAGAAACAAAAGGAGGTGTGAGCAGAAAAGCTGGCCAAATCATGCACAAGCAAGGAAGGATCCACAAAAAGACAGGAGGGAACAAATTTCCTGATGCATGATAAGAGTGAACATTATTAGTGACAGTTTTAACACACCATGATTTATTACAACTCAACACAGTTGTGAAAATCAAGTCAACCACAGCATTAACAATACATTTATCATGAAATGAAGCATACGACCTTTTACAAGCAAGAATGTACATAAGAGTGAACTAAAAGCACAATGAGATGCCATTAAGCTATTTGTAGAAAATGCCTGAAAAGGAATGTCTGGTGTTGGGACTTTTTTTTATTATTATTATTGATATCTTAAATGGCATACATTATTGGAAGAAGTCTAAAATTCAATAGTGATGGATAAAAGAAATAAAAAACAACTGGGTAGATGGAACAAAGACAATAGCAATGTATCACTAAATAAAGAAAGGCACTCAATTAAGTCAACAATAAACTCAAAATTACAAGAAAAAATACATCCAAACACAAGCAATACCAGGGAAAGAATGAACCTATAATCATGTGTTAGTGTTGAAAGGGAAAAGCATTCATAAAAGACATGTCACTTTCAAATTGATAGCAGGTTTAATATTATGACAATTATATAATAGACTGGCACACTACATGTAGATGTGTGTAGCAGTGGGAATTTATTCAAGGCTTGTAACATGGCAATTGTGCACAAGGTAATAGCAATAAAGTTATATTTACAAATAAAGTAGTTTAATATTGACTTTTGTGCCAAGAAATAACATGAACTCTGACAGATGCATAACAACAGTTTCCTAACTTTACAAGACTATCAGACACCAGAATATCACAACCAGATGCAGAACATCAGTATTTCTAACTGTACAAGAGTCTATCGCATTCTATAATATCACAACCACATGTAATGCATAAATAATTTTCATAATTTTTATGTTCGTGTTTTAAATGAAAAATCTCAAACCCTAGTAACAAGGAATAAATTTAACAAGAATACAAGTATAGTAACTAACATACCAATCAACTTTTTAAAGGATGTAATGTTTTTCAATATAAAAGAACAGTTAACTACAGATTTGTTTGGTATCTAAACCAGAAGTAAGGTTTAATTTTTCTATTGCCAGGATGGTTTGAACATTCACACAAAAAATAAAATGAATGGTGATATCCAATAGCCAATATCCCTAGAAAAATTAATTGCAAAATAAATCTTTCCTTATTCGTATTCACCATAACAAGAAGTTGGAAGACTAGCATGGAATCATCAGCTAAGCATATGTGATACATATTATTTTGGACCATCAAAAGTAAAGTTTTGTTGTGGATATTTATTCAAAGCCACACAATGGCTATCTTACTAGTGGTCAGTATCCAATTCAGAAATAAAATGATATTTTTAATATAAATATAATTTAATTTAAATATAAATCTTCTTTTACATGACTTTACACACATTACAGCAACCAAAGTTCTTCACATAATTTAATTATGAATGTGGTTAACAGTATATGTACAGAATCACAAGTAGTTACAAGTAGTTTCACAATGAAGTGGAAAGAATAAAATGCTTGTTTTAGAACGTTTGTGCAAACTTTCACAAAAGCCTATTGGGACATAGCTTACTATAATTCTGAACTAATGTGCTAGAGGAACAGTAGATAAACAGCTCACACCTCTAATGCTTTGGCTGTTCTAACTGAAGAATAAGATTTGAATGTCATTCTTATAATGCAATCATGGTCTCAAAATGTGAAGTGTAATTTTATTTCAAACAACCATGAATCCTCACATTCACAGTATGTCATGCTAACCTCTAGACTATGCATTGTTTCTGTAGGTAAATGGTATGGTACGCAGGGATTTGTGGTGCAAGGTAACTTGGCTATTTACACTAACCATTACATCCAATCAAGCATTAAAAAAAATTGAAACAAAAGTAAAATATTGCAAAACAAAAACAAAAAGAATTTTTGTTTAGAAAATGAGACTAAAAATGAAATAGAATTAAAAAAGGACTAATTGTCAATGCCAGAGTTAAGCTATGAAATATGATGAAAATAATAGTTTCTAGTGTTATGAGCAATAGCATAAAAGTAAAATGTGGACAAGCGAGATGTGAGTGACACAAAGGCCACACATAAGCAGATCAGTCCCATCTAAGAAATTAACAAGTTATGAAACTGTGGCCATTGTAGAATTACTGTGTAAAACGGAAGGTCAAAGAGTAAGTTTTATCTGAAAAAAGATTAAGATGTTGCTCACTCCCAGTTGACTACCAACAGGTATGAAGCTTTGTCTTAGTGGCAGGTCTGAAGTCCCCAACATTGACATGTAGAGCTGTAACAATGCCAGAGCATACGAGTCTGGCTGTAGTGTCAGCCAACTCATTTCCATGAATACCAATATGGCTGAGAATCCAGAAAAACTAAAAAGAATGGCCAACAGAGAGAACAGAACCAGTAACTTCTGAATATCCAGAGGAACCAGGTGGGAACTCCATTAATCCTATAAAAACCAGTATACTTCTGTGCATGTCATAAAGTATTACCACACTGTATTCAAAATTTATTTAAACCAATTTACTGTTAATGTATTTTAATGAAATTGGAATATTATTTTCAAATATAATTCAAAGTTTTACATTATCCAAGTTATTATTCCATTATTTGGAAAGAAGCCTCTGAAACAAAGAATTAATTCTTCAGTTGTCTTATCACATGATATGTATAGTGAAAAACCTTAGGTCTGATTGCTTGTGTATCCAGCTCATCTTCAGTATGTCTACAACAGTCTAGACACTTTATATGCATACAAGGTCAAATTTCAGACATTAGTTTAGTTTTTTAACTTCTAGAATTGTTTGGAAATGGTTTTATCTCCCACCTGACTGCTAGCACCAGCTCCACATTTCAAAGTAATTGCTGGTAAGCAACAGTCTTATGTATACTTGAATGAGAAACTTATAACCAATAGGAAGAGCATATTTCACAGTTTGTCTCCAGAGTAGGTATAAAAATTATTTTTCAAATTTCCATTTACGTTCATTAGGTTATGAGTGTCCGTAGCACTTAGCTATTGTTTCTTGCTTTATATGTATTAGTTTGAATTCTATAAAGAAAGAAACTGTTTTCTGCCACAGTAAGAAAACATGAAAAACCTTTTCATATATTATGTACTGTGCACTAAAGTGTATCACCCAAATATTTCATGATGAAGTCAATGAGTGTTTTGTGATAATAATAATAATAATAATAAAAAAAAAAGCAAATTAAGCTTCTCATGGTCATTTGTTTGTTCATATGGTGTACTCATATCACGATATGAACAAACAATTCTTGAAGACATTAGTAATTTCTTAAGATAAAATACAGCTCAGTCCGAAATTAGTTTTCCTCCATACTTTAAAGGTAACAGCTTTATTCACAGAAAAGAAAAAGTCACATAAATGGTAAACACTCACCACCGTGACTTTTGATAACCCAAGTTTTGTGCTAAATTTACATGCTGCTATTCAATTAAGATAGCTTTTTCTCAATATTTCTTACATCCTGATAATTAATAGCCACTTTCACACAAACAGAAAAAACCAAGTAAATTATAACACTATTGCAAATAACATCTACTCAATTCTGTAAAAGCCATCAACATTGTTAAGTGTATGGAATACACAACATGTACAGAAACTGACAGAATTTGTTTGTTTCTTGGTAAGCACAAAGCCACACAATCTGTGTTGTGGTTACCACAAATATTTAAACCTGGTTTTTAGTATTATAAGCTTTCAGACTTACCTCTGTGCCACTGAGGGGAAAATTAACATAAAATGGAAACTTTAGCATTACAAGAGGTAATAACATTTTCTAAATTTCGATTTATTCTTATTTTTCAAAGGTGGAACTGTGAAAATTTGGTAAAATTGTTAACTAGAACTATTAGGAATAATGGTTAATTAATTAATTAATATTAAAATTTTTCAACAATTTAATAGATGACTTTTTCTCAAAGAACTACCAAAACAATTCTAATTCCTTTTATATCTTTAATGTAATATTAAAAATATTTTGTAATAACTTGCTATTTTTTCCATTTAACTTGAATATACAACTCAAGAGCTAAAGACTCTTACACATGGCACACTATTAAGAATTCTGTATAAAATATATTCATATTAGAAAAATTTACCTTTAGAAAGTGATTATTTGCTAAAGTATGGTAAATCCAAAAGACTCTTGATGTTACAAAATACGCCAATACCACATCTACTGTGTAATGTCCTCGAGACAATAACACCATAAAAATACCAGTAACACTAGCACACCAAAAAACCCAATGAAGAATCCAGCAACGTCGTGGAGTGTCTATAGAAACAAAGAATTAATTGATGTTCAAAATTAATGATTATCTTGACTTCCAGCAATTAAGAACTAAAACATGACTAAATTAATTAAATCAAAACACTAATTTACAGAAAATAAATGTCAGGTAATAAGAGATCAATTATTCTGACAAAATACAACATTTAGTACAACATGAAAACCTATGTTTTTTAACTGCTCCATTTAAATTATCAAACTTGATCCTAAAAAAAAATAGATTTTAGTTAATTTTAAGACAAAGCATAAACATTATCACTTTCACTAATTTAAGTCAGGTTCCATTTTAAGACCACATTAAAAAATGTTTCTTATATACACTTTTTTTCTCATTTAAATTTCTACCAATACAAGAAAAAAAAAACTGTATTATTAATGCAATATGGGAGATTCACATGAAATATTCTAGAAGCAAAAATAAATAAAATCAGCACAAAAAAAACTGAAATACAAAATTTTTATTCTTCACAAAAGTGGTTCCTACTGTTTTTGTGACACTTAAGTGTCACACAAGCAGATTCTCTGTTCAAACTATTAAAATTTGTGGCTCTTTGGGTAAAATAAGAGTACTAATTTGACTACAGAAGGCAAAAAGAATTTTGATTGTATCTCATTCCCAGTATGGCAAACCATACTTATCACATAGTACAAATCTTCAAACCACACCATAAAAGAGAGACAATAGCAGATGAAGTTATACTAACCCCTTAGACCTAAATAAACAGATGAATATTTTGGAGATTTGAGACAATCAGAGCATACAAATAGCATTTCATAGCTATATTCTCTATACTGCAAGGTAAATTAAATATTTTCATATTTTACATGCAGGTTTCGTATTGCAAAATGTGAAACTAATCAGATTGTATGCCACAACTGTGTTTTACTACTTTATCGAATGGTTAACATGCACTTGAATTTGCATATAACAACCTTAATGACCTCACTAGCTGTTTTTCCAAAGATGAAAAGATATTTTCTACCATTTTCTGTATAAATGGTTAAATTCTAAAATGTGGAAGTTACAGGAATATTATGCAAATTATGAGAATTTCTCTTTTTAAATGAGGACACTAACAATTGATTTTTGCTGCTTTATTATTTTTAACTTGTCTCAGAAAGCAAGGTGATGGTGTAACCAGTTTATAAAACCTTCTGGGTTAGGAGTTTCACTCACTGGTTGTGAAGTACTTACCACCAGAAGTTGATTTGCAGCTATATTCCATTCTTACTGAAAACAGCAATCAACTTTTGAATTAGAGTGCTTATTGACCACTAAATCTATTGCAAAGGGCCAGTAGGATGAGGTGTTTGGCTGATGTAGGTGTATGTACACTGCTCCATAGAAGCTATGTAGATTGGACAGCCATGTTTGGAACAACTACATTTTTGCAATAGGGAAAAGAGAAGAATGCATTTACCATTTTAACTGTAAAATGTGATACACATCCTATATCCAGAATATTATATTTTTCCTAGATAAGATCAGGTAATGAGCTGAGTAGCTGTGATGTAAAATTTTATGATGCTTGCTGGACTTCTGACAGTTAGTTGCAAATCTTCTCTTTGTTAACCTGAAGATAACCTAAAAAAGGTTGAAACGTTGTTTACTGCTTTATTAGTAAAAGTGTTAATACCAATACTAGCCATCCTGAAATATATTTATAAACACTTGTTTAGCTCAAACCAACATATTTAACCCTTTTCAGAAAAATCATGGGTCAAAGGTCATGTCATATTTGCTGATTCACATTCAAATTTTATTGAACTACTATGTTTGTGAACCTGACGATAACCGAAGAAGGTTGAAATGTTGTTCATTCCTCTACATAGTGCTTTCTCTACCCATTCCAGTTTGTTTTTATATACATAATTTATTGAACTACTATTTTATGAATTTATGCCAATAAGTTTGAAATCAACTTGTAGCTTATAATTCAGACTTTAATATCACATACAAGTTAATTCTTTAACTTCAAAATAAATATTGAAAGAACCCACCTAAACATAGATTTTAGTGAGTCAAGTAGTATGCTGATTGCAGCATTGGTTAAAATTAGGTGTTTGTGATGCCAAAATTCTAAGTCTATAGTTTTATAGAAACTCTCATTTTTGGAAATGATTCATTATATATGCTTATTTCTATATCTGACATGTGAATAACCAATCAAAAACTCAGAATGTCACTAGTGCTTTCTCAGCCATTATCAAACATAACAGCATCCTATCTTTCTTTTGGAGACAAACATCCACACTGGTAAGTTGAGTCTTTAGCCCATTTGAAATTTCATATTTAAACCCAAATACAAAATAGTTACAAAATCTTATAAATACTAATAATTTCTACATTCTTGATATAGTAAATTTATGATTTTCTGATTATTCAATTGTTTATACAAAAACCTACAAAAAAAAAAATTGTTTCAAATCCTGCATGTGCAAAATTTCTTAAAGTTTAGCAAGCTACAGCAACCAGCAACTGAATACAAAGGTCATAACTAGAACAGATAATTGTTTGCTTTACTTTATTTTCTACTCTATGTTTTACAAAACATAAGTTTAAGAACTTTTTTTTTACACATGCTAATAATGTATAATAACAGAAATGTGACTGTATTTGTATTTTACAAAATACTAGTCTACTAAAACACAGCCATGTCAGGTCACTTTGTAAAGATTAAAGATCAACTTTATTTATTGTATATGATAACATGCACATTCATTGCCTCATTGTAAGTTCTGTATTGTTAGCCAGGCCTGCATGAAAGGTCAACAATAATAAAAATTATGAATATATATATATATATAAAATGTACAATGTTATGAGATTTAAGCTACTGAGTCTAAATATTCAGGCTTTTGTTATAATTTGTAGTCCTTCTAGAATGAGAAAGGCATAGTTTGTATTTATTTCCTAATTTTTTATAATAGTTATGAGGTTGGTCAAAAGAACACATACAGATATTCATTAGTAAAAATAACAAAGTTTTTCTTAACAAATGTTTGAAAACTGTTTGCACATTATAAGGATTTTGCAAATGAAATTTGAAAATTTTCTGATGCATGTTAATATTTTAATCTTAAAATTTAAACTGTATTGTACATTGCCTATCCAACATGCAAAATTTAAAAAAGCATGAGAAAAGCACTGCTTAACAAACCTTAACACACAACAAAAAATATATTTTGCTTATGAAGACATTGTAAAGTTTAGTGACAATCTACCAAATATCATAAACATACACTTACTAATTTGAAAGTTATAGCATGAAAACTAATGAGCACAAAATAGTTAAGAGGTTGGTCCTAGGGAATGAGCTGTGTCGAAATAATTCATGTAACTAGTGATAATCCTCAAGCTTTTTATTTAAGCAAACTTTACTTTATTCAAGTAAACTGAAAATAACACATGTACTAAGCTTTACCCAATCATGACAAGTCACTAGTCAAAGGCCATGTCATCACATTTGTTGACTTGCATTCAAAATTTTATTGAACTGTTACTTTATGAATTTATGTCAATAAGTTTTGGTATCACATTATAGATTATAATTAAGATTTTATTATCAGATATAAGTTAATTCTTTATTTTGAAAGCAAATATTAAAAATGCACACCTAAATATCAAATTTTGTGTGTCACATGGTATGCTAAATGAATACAATGTCTATAGTTTTATATGAATTAAGAACTCAAATTACCAATATTGACAAGCTTAAACATAAAACAAGAACTTCCGAACTTTTCCTCATGTTCTATACACACACACACACATACACAGTGCCCTGCCCAACTTTTTCCATTTTTGGAAACACTTCCTTGTGTATACATACTTCTATGTAAGGTGAATAAACAATCAATAGATAACCATGTCTCTTCAGTGGCTTTCTTAGCCATTTTGAAATATTATGATATAAACATATTTTGATCCAAGATTTCAAGTTTAATCAGCTCATATTTCAAAAGTCAGTGGACTGTATGTCAAAACATGTGGACCTCCAAACTAAAGGTGAGGAGGCTCAGTGAATATCAGCTTCTTAGATGATCAATCTCTCAAGGAAGTAAAGCTGAAAATCTTTCTACAGAGTACCATGACATGAAGCCTGTGTAAATGTGCAAAAAGAGCATATAACACCTGAAGTGGTAATGTAGAGTTCATAATGCAAGGTGAATAACCAATCATTACTGGGTTGGCAGAAACAAAGAAAATGGTTTTGTAATGAAGTAATAAGTTCCTTAACTGGGTAGAAATATAAAATAATTCCACTTCAGAATAACTCAACAAGTTACAAATATCACTACTGTATAATACAGTGTAAATTAGTTGAAAAGTTAATACAAGATGCTGAAAAATAAAAAAATTAAAACATTTGAAGAGAGTACAAACTGAATGCTAGAATGCAAGTACTACCAAATGAGAAGTAACAGTTTGATAGAAACGAATAGAGGACGTCAAGTGTCAAGAGTATTTTACACACTTATTGGTCATGGATTGTTACAAGATGATTTGTATACGAGATGCAATGGAATCAGTCCATTCCACATGTAGAAGATTCCAGATTCTTGCATATAGAGGGCAGTACTGAAATGAGAATAGCTATTTATGTGAGAGAGTATCATATATCCCATCAGAATTTTGTCATATTTCTGCTTTTCATTATTTTCGTTGAATCATGTCTATACCTATCCAAGTTTTGCCTTCATCTAAACAATTTCTCACATAAAAACAAGAGAAATTACAGAAACTGAATATCCTCACACCACAGCTCCTTTTTGAGAGTACTTATGTTTATATTGGATAACTTTACATTTCACCTTCAAAAATTCAGAAAACTCTTCTCAGATCCAGAATGATCAATGAACAAAATCATTCTCTTTTGTGTGATAAAGATTCTCAACATTAATATACCCATAAAATCTTGGACAAATCCACATCACTTTGAATACATAATAACCCAAAATACCCTATCTCCCCTATCATAAAAAAAATGCTTTAAAGTTATTCAGAATTTGTATCTAGATCAAATTTGGGTTGAACTATAGCATACAAACTTCCTATCTTGTCTAAAAGTTTTGTATACATTCATCTATTAGTTTTTGAGTTACACATGTAGAAACAGAAACAAACATATGGACCAATTCCAATACCTTTGCTCCCACCACAGGAGAGAGCAAAGATAATAATGTCTGGAAAAATGTCTATCGTATGCAACTAAAAAAAAAACAGGCAAAAAGTGTATACCATTAAGAGAAGAGCAAAAGGTTTTCTCTATACTAATCCTTTTCAATAACCGTATAGTAAAGTTTTGTGTTTTTTTCAAGGTGTTCAGATTCCTTCAGTTTCAAAGAGGCATTTTGCAAGTGGTGGGTTGTCTATAAATAAGCCTTACATATCAATTTTGGTTTGGGATAAACATCAATTCACCAACTGACAAATACAGTTCACATTATAAAAACTGTATTCAATTAATATGCTGATTTGAATGGGAAATCAATAAATACTATATCTGTTGTATCCCAGTTGGTATGGATTGAAAGGCTTCATTGACATTAGATACAGAAGATACTGTAAGACTGGGATATTTTTATAGATTCTTCTATCACTGAGAAATCCATAATCAAAGAAATATCACATCAAGCCAACTAAACAGTACTGCTATTTTGTTTTGGGCTCAGCAAATTTCCCTCCCACATCATTTTCCTCACTAAATAGATGGCCAAGTTGACAATAGGAATGAAAGACATCTGCTAAATGGTAACTGATTCTTATTTATGTACTGTTCTTGAGGTAACATAGCTTTTGTATTTATATCATGGTCTTTGGAAAGATCTGCACTCCAATGTTGTTTATTTTATAAAGAATGTATCCTGAGCTACTTAATATAACTTTTGAAGAGTCTTAGTATTCTTCCACAATTATTTATATTACTAATTGTACCAGTTTCATGCATCCTTTTCAGTCATACATATATCTACTATTGAAACATTTGTCCAGCCCAAATTTTAATCCTATGCTCTTGTAATACAATATTTATATCCTGAAAGCCACAAAATGAATTCACATTACTACTGCATATAGTAAAATACCCTGTGCTCTTATAAGTTTCATACTGATGAGGCACTTTCACATTTGCTGGAATGAAACCAATCATGGCATAAGCTATCAGCTAATGACTGTACTCTGGTGCTGTTAATTTTCAGAAACAAGAAAGAGTTGGTACTTTCAAAGAATTTGCCTTTTACATAATATCATAGGTAAGTTTTATTGTATCTGATGTTTCACAAGTGTAAAAGTTTGATTTCAATACATTATGTTGGGTTACAAATTAAATTTCTAATTGTCATTAGATTTAAAACAAAGGATGGCCAACTACATCCCACTGAAGAAAAGGAAGGTGACAAACAATGTTATAATATTTTATATAATTATATATAAACATAGATTCCTCTTCACCCACTTTTTGAAAATTTCTGTACAGGTTTCTATAATTAACTATAACTTATAGATATAATGGGTCTATCCAACCTTTGATTGCTTTAAGGTAGTTACATGGTTAGGGTAACTAATTCAAATGTTTTTTTATGAAGGCAACCAGTGTGCTCTTATAAACTAGAGATAAGCCTTAGTTACAAACATATTATTTATATTAAAAAAATATATGTTAAAAACTTGGATTTTAAGTTTCTTAAAATAGAACTAGTCAGATGATGTGGATAACATAACACTTTGAAGCTCAGAATTAAATATAATACTCAAATTTTGTCATGGTGATGATTTAATAAACTTTTATCTTTTCCAGCAGTCATTTATGCAGGTAACTGAACTGAAATTAAACGTTTTTTTATTAACTTCATTTTTAGTGATTAACATGCAATATCAGTCAATAATGTGCTGTTTCTAACCATGATACTTCCTATTTCAGTTTATTCATAAGCAAGTCAATATTATTTAAATATTGCTAAGTAGAACCAGAAACAAAATTTTCATTAAGGTCTTGTAACTCACCTGTTAGTTTTTACACATATCTTAGAATAAAACTCTTCTCTGCTGTTAATTTACATTTTATACACTTCTAAGACACCATAATGTGCAACTATAGCCCAGACAGTAATATCAGCAATTTATGACAAGAACTATAAAAACGTTAGGTGTAATGTTAACGTTAAGAGCTTTGCAAACAACAACTTTTTAAACCTATTATATTATCATAAAGTATAATATTTGAAACACAACAAATAATTATTTTTTAAGATAACATTTTGCATGAAAAGACCGGGTTATTATTGACTAAAAACATTTCTTAATGACACACCTCTTTTACATAATTAGTAATAAAAATGGTTACATGTATTAATCTAGAAGATGTAATAATTTACTTACTTTCTTGACAATAAACACAGTTCATATTACACTGTTTGGCATTCACTTTAGTAGTTTATTTTAGCATTATTCTCACCAGTATCCTTGCATACATATTGTGAAGTAATTACTTAAAAGTAATGGATAAAACTTACATTCATTCATTACAAGGAAGGTCATGGTCAAAATTACTGTATGACCACTGTAAATATAATCCCCACAAAATGTATGTTGACCATTAATGGATAGTCCAAGCCCACTCAGTAAGTGAAGAACACGCTTTACAATCAAGATAGGAGTTGTGTTATTTTCCTACAAAGAAGAAAACTAAATTACATAAATACCATGAAAATAGCAATACACTTTTTCTCACTTACTGTACCAATGATTCAAATTATAGATTTATTGCAAAAATCACTTTGACAAAGGAAATTGAGAGGGCATTAGTGATTTAATGATAAAGTTTAGAAACAAGTCACTTTGACAACAGTATCTACAGTTCAGAAGCATTTAAGTTTCATACTGTAATACATTCACAATATCATTGATGATAATCCTGAAAAACAAAATAACATGCATAAAATATATATATTCAACACTTGTGTGGCTTAAAAATATAGACAGCAGTCACATCAACAGCATTTCATTTGGTACTGTGTTTTTACAGATTGTATAATTATGCATTATCCTTATCCTTCACTGTGTGATTAAATTCTACCAAAGTTTATAGCTATATAAAAACAGAGTTATTAATGTTGACACACTGAAGAATAATCACTTTTACTTTAAATGATGTCACTTGGAACTCTTATAGATAGAGAACTTTTCCTCTTTTGTAAAGAACTATTGCAAATCTTATAATTAATGTTTTCTATTTGTTAACCTTTTTGCAAAGGGTCACAGGTCAAAGTTCACATGTTTGTTTACTTGTATTCAAAATTTTATTTAAATACAATTTTATTAATTTGTCAGTAAGTATGGAATCAAATTGTATAATTCAAAATTTTACATTATATACAAGCTAATTTCTTAATTTAAAAGTATTATTATAAGAACTCACCTAAATATAGATTTTAGCAAGTCATGTAGTATGTTGAATGCTGCAATGGTTAAAATTAGATGTTTGTGATGTCAAAATGTTAAGTCTATAGTTCTGTAAAAATTAGAAACTGAAATTCCAATACTGACAATCCATAATATGAAATTAGAACTTCATATCAATTTATTTTGCTGGGATATGACTTATATACTGAATTGCCTCTTTCCATTTTTATAAATGGTCCTTTATATACTCTTACTACAATAGATGACAAGTGAATAACTAATCAACAGCTCAGAATGTCCTACTAATTGATTTCTCAGCCCTTTTAATCTGTGAGAAAGCTACCACATTCTTTTGACCAAAATTTCAAAGAGGTGGGTTGTGTCTTTAGTCTGCTTGAAGTTTCATACTTTTTTAGACCTAAATACAGCTCAGTTATAAAGCTTAATAAAGTTAAGTACAATTCTATGGTATCAGTATAGTTATTCACGACCTTTTGGTTATTCAACTGTATATATAAAACCTAAAAATATTTTATTTCATATCTTCCACGTGCAAAATTCTAAAAGGTTTAGCAACCTATGTCCAGCAGCAGCAGAGTTTAAAGATTGTAGCTAGAAGAGATAATTGTTTACTTTACTTCTATATTTAATGTTTATATTTTAAGAAAAATAATTCATAACTAATTTCTAAATAGTAATAATTTATATACATATATAATGTATAATAATTTAAATGTTATTGTATAACAAAAAAATACTAGTTTGCTAAACACAGCCAAGATCAAGTTAGTTTTATGTTACTGGATATGGTAATGAGTGCACGTGCAGTGTCAATGAGCATTATGTAATGTTAGCTAGGCATAACTAAAAGGTCAATATAATAAAAAATAATAAATATATGTATAAATATAAAATGTTATGAGACTTAAACTACATAGACTAAACATTTGTATTTTTCTGTAATAATATGTAGTCATTCTAGCATGTAAAAAACAATTTTTTTTTTTTTTTTTTTTTTTTATGATAGTTAGGAGGTTGGTCAGTTAACAGATCCCACATAGAGTACAGAAAATATAAAGTCTTACTGAAAACAAATGTCTAAAATGTATTTAGGAGGTGTTAAAGATTACACAAATACTGTATTTTGTACCTTATAAGATGCACTGTTTTTCTTTAAACATACCTTGATAAATCACTATACATCTTTCAAGATGAAAGTGATGGGTTAAGGCAAGAGGTTAGAGCTTAGGGTCTACTCAAAATGGCCTCTCATACAGATTGTAATCTCATTACTTACCAATTACAAGTATTTTCAATAGCATAAAACATTCAACTTAACTAATACTGTTGATATACTGTAAAGAATGACGTATTTGACTGTATTTACTCAGTGCATTGGAAAACGTCAAGGCCACATCAAGATATTAGTTGCTGAGTCAAAATGTTTCTTCTTAGAACTATCTTTCCAAAATTAAGGCAAGTCTTCCATGATATTGCATCTTACAAGACATAAAATATGGTACTTGAAATTTTGTGGACAAAGAATAGGGTTTTAATCACAACATGAAATCACTTAACACTCAGACTAGTAACCAAACAGACTTGATATTTTCATAAATCTTTAGTAAAAATATTTCATTAAAAAATCTCATTTTTTTGTGTGCAAAGAACTTGTAGTTTTTATTAAAGATCTACCAACTTTTGTGAAGGTGCACATACCATATCAAAAGTTATAGAGTAAATATTTAATGTGTGTAAATGTGTAAAGGAACTTGTTGCAAAAGGGTTAAAGTTGTTAAAATGAATAGTACGAGATACCCACCTCAGAGGACTACAAGTTTATTACTTCCAAACAGACATAAGTAAAGAATATCATAGCCTTAAACATACAGGTAATCTTTGAATTTACAATAAGTATGTGGAACTTAAGGTATACTTGTTCAACACCTAGCTACTGGCAATAAAACTAAGAATTCTGACAAAGCTTTTCAGGATGAGGACTCTCGTTACATATAGCAATCCATTAACTCCTTTTTTCACAGGCATCCTTTTTTGCATGTATCACAAAATTTTACTAAAGTTACCTTTAAAATTTAGGTAAGCTATTTTATGATTATTGTTTGCCAGTGAAATCATCATTAAATATCACATTATCTAAATTTTGATTCCTTTATTTCAAAAGTATTGTTCGTTTTTGATTTTCATGCAAAATTACACAAGTGCTATCTGTACTTATTTTTTCTTGTTTTACAATCTCATTATTTGCATGTTAATGAAAGATTAAATTTGTGTCTTTGTAGCTAAAAAATTTGACTCGCACTAACCTTCCATATACAGAAAGAATCCAGGTTAAATGCTCAAATATTGTTCTTTCAAGCTCCTTAAGGTACATTCACCAGAGTATTCTATATTATGACATGTTGTAAGAGTTTTTAAATCTTCAAGTCACTAATGAAATGTATTAAGCAATCTTACAGTCAAATGACTTACTGTTTTTGAGTGTTTGGGCTCACATTTTAATGCAACAAGACCAATCTGGCTGTTACAAAAGAGGATCTTGACATTTATGATAAGCCTTCCTTTACAGTCTCTAACAGATTAAAGGAAAATGGACTTTAAACTATTTATCATACCTGTAAAGTTTGTAATTTAAAACTGAATTTTTTACATTTGGTTAATAATACTGTTTTTATATTATAAAATTCAAAAGTGAATTTCATATGGCGTAACATTTATATGTATACTTGCTTAATTTCTATTCCTTCAATTTCAGGTTCTCCTTAATTAATATACATAACATTTTTCACAGTCATCCAAACAGTCTGTTGAATTATATGTAATATTTCTGATAAAGTTATAATGTTTAATAATGAAGCTGTTTTGTTATACAAATAATAAACTAACCTTTGGTGAACAATAATATGTCATGCTTGCTACGGGAACTTGAGTGACAAACATAGTTATACTACGGAAGAAATATAACAATCCCATGATCAGAAATACTCTTCGAAGAACAATAAACCTGAAAAACAATGAGGAAATTATTCCCAAATACATTTCTACATCTGAGTTCCATTTACCTGCCATACCACATGAATAGCAAAAGATACAAAATACTGTTATAAAATTGTATGTCAACTAGAGCAGAATAAATAGAAAATTATTATTATTATTATTATATGGCATATACCTATAGTAGCATGTAGTCATGTACATATTTAAATCTCTTGTAAAAATTATTTCAAAGCACATATACAAACAAGTTTCTTAATTTCACTATTTAAGAAATGTTTCATGGGCAATAATTAGTCTGCAGACACTAAAATAAATGAAAAATAACAACCGTCTTGTGACACTTGAAATCATGAATTTAATGAGTAACTATATATATTAATTAGAGTTTAGAATATAGTAACATTACCCCAATATTATACAATTAACTTCCACAACAAATTTTGGAAAATATTTGGTGTGATAGTAAAATAACTAGTAAAACATCTTTATATGAATATATTCAAGTACATTTCTTAAGTTTCATATAGGTATTTAGCTTGCAGCTAACAACATCTTTATAGAATGTGGAGATATTGTAAACTTCTGCTAACTTTCTAGCTTAGACAAAGTTCACATCCAATTGTTCTGCAAGGTTTACAGTTATACAGTATGAACAAAAAAAAGCTCTACCCAATTGGATGCAACTGGATAAATAATGTTCGCATTTTTCCAACTTGGAATTGAATTTCTGATAGATACTCGTCTCCATTCACAGATTAACTATTTTTCTCTTCAAATTGTGCTATTCTGCTTCAGAGATTTGTATGCCACCAGCCTTACAGAACTCCCACCTAAAATTCACATGTAAACATGAATTTATGCTTTTGCATAATGATGTGTCATACAACAAAATCCTTAAAAACAAATGCTACATGCCTTCCTGCACAAATACTCCCTTTACATTCATGTACAAAAATCCTAATTTGTTTGATGAGGCAATCAATAAAAGTGTATCAGGATAAGTAGGAAAAAGGATGGGAATAAGCACAGAGGTGAGTTTATATTGAAAATACATTTTCAGGTGAGCAAAATGTGAATTCCTAATATGATAACTCATTTCTAGACACATGTTATCTAGAATTCTATGTTGAAAAAGTGGAGGAATCAGTTCATAAATTACAAATATGAGCCTCCTTTCAATAGTGCTAAAAAGAAGCCCATGGAAACCAACATTTTATGGCATGGGTTTCATAACAACACATGCAAACATCTAATTATGCATGCTAAAGACATACTACATTGAAGCATCAGTTACCATGTATACATGTTAGGGAGTAATGAATTATGATGAAACATTACCTTCTAAGTGACATAAGAAGTAAGCAACTATGACTAAATAACATGTTCTGCATGTTATATGTGACAGAATAATGAACTAGAAGTAAACATTAACATATACATGTCTGTGTTTGCAATAAACAACTATTTCTAAATACCAATTGCTGTGTAAATAGAAATAATCAATGAACCATGACCAAATACAATATTCTAAGTGAAACAAGGTAAGGAGGAATTAACTGTCTAAACATTATCTCCTACATGTACATATAATAGAGTAATGAAATATACCATATTAACCTAAATGAGTTGCATGTTAAGGAGTAAGAACTAGAATCAAACCTTAATCCTTAAATGGCAGCCATCATCAATTGATGTTGCTACCTGGCATTCCCACTGTTTAAGGTTAGCTTAGGTCCATAATTGTAAAGACATAATGTAACTTTCATAATATTTAATTACAAAAATAAAACCAGTGAATGAAATTGTTTGAAACCTGACAAACTTTATTAAAAAGGTGTGTAGTTTCAGAAAAATGAAACATTTAATTTGGAGTTTTTCTACTGTTTCTTCTAAAAATTTGTTATTTATTATACTATTTGCTCTCAGACTGAAGAGTTAAAGTGCAAAGTAATTTTCATGTTAAGTACAAAAATACTCTATCTTACAGTTTTCAAACTTCATATTTATAGCCTTTAGAACCTCCCAAATGAACATCAAAAGGTTTTAAAGTTTTTATTTCCTATTTTCTCTTCCATATCGCTAACTGTACCTATTATCATCAATATATAGTGCAATGAGATGTTTAAAATTAAGAAATGTATACCATTCTAATTCTTCATCAAATAATCTTAAAATATCTTCATCAGTTATGTGCATAGCTCCACATCTTTATCTTTTCACTTAGTTTATTTGGAAGTTGTTTTTTTTCCTTTTCTGTAATAATTCATCTCAACACTGATTATTGAGTGCTTGTAGGTGATATAACAGTATTATAAATAGATACTTTAGCATCCAAAAAAAATGTATTTAGTTTTGCTTAGTAGCATAAGCCTCTCAGAGTGAGGCAGAGACAGGGTTGTTAAGAAAACAACAAAAAAAAACCAAAAAAACTTTCCAAATATTAATTTTAAAACACAAGTAATACATAATTAACTAAGGTATAAGTAAAAACTAAATATAATTTAATCATTTATCCAAATAATATATATCTCAGTAAGAAACAATGCTAAGTACTAAGGAGAACAAAATATCAGAAAACAATGTTTTGGATATTTGTTGCACTTAAAAACAAAGTTTATGCACCAGTTTTTAAATAATCACTGTAGTTTAAATTGAGTTCCTTCTACAGGTTATAAACATGTCCATCAACTCTGTACATTTTAATCAAAATAACATATTTAAGTTAAAAGATTGTGTGGTTACTATCAGGAAGAGAGAATATTTTTTTCTTTTGATTTTTGAATTGAATCAAAGGAATTTTAGCCAAGAATGGGTAAATAGCACCATGTAAGTAGAATTTAGTCTACACATACATGTACACTGTAAATGAGCTATTATTCAAGTAGCAAACAGTCTATAATTGTTCACACATCACATGACAACAAAGCTGAAATTTAAATATTTTTTTTATTTAATTCCAAGTTTGCAGGAGTGTACCCAAGTAGTGTCTTGCATAACCAATAAAGCAAAATAGTTAAAAAAAAAAAGAAATACTTCCTTCCCAACTTGTACATTTCAAAGTGTATTTGCATAACCCCTAGAAAAGGACTAAGTGAATACCAACAGTTTTTTAAATTTAAGTTAATTTTTTCACTTTCTCTTCAATATTACTATTTGTAGCTATTATCATCATCTTATACTATACTGTCTAACTGTAATACAATGAAATGTTTCCAATTAAGACAAATGAAAAATATACACATCTTATACATACCTGAAATAATCTTAAAACATTTTTTTTGCATGTTTATACATTTCACACATAATTTATTTTAATAATTTATTATCCCTTCCTGTCCTATCTTATATCTAAATTAAAAGTTCAAATAGCTTCTTGCTAAAGGTGGAGTTCTGGTTAAAGCTCAGCTAAAGCTGACTTTAACAGTCTATTTAAAGAATGGCCAGATGATGCTTTTTAAACCGGGAAAAATTTTAATTGATCTACCTGGAAATAAATAAATAAATATAATGCATCTATAGGAATAAAAGGGGCATACCTCTGACCGCTATAGTGCCAAGAAGATAAAAACCTGAAATTTTGTCCCCACATTAAGTGGACCCTATCGATGTGCATCTGAGTATTATTACTTATTCCACTGCATAAGCATCTTTTTTTTTAATGAGGCAAACTAGCAGAAACTCACATAGAAAAGAAGTGGTTCCTCATATTACAAAATAAATTACAGACAGACAGCAATTTAAATGTAATTCTAACTGATTCAAACTGGAATTCATAAGAATGTCACTAACTACACACGTGTGAACATTTAAACATCCACATACTTTTATTAAGGAAAAAAAAAAGAGATAGAAAAGAAGAGGTTCCTCATGTAACAAC
Organism: Tachypleus tridentatus; assembly: GCF_004210375.1. NCBI lineage: Eukaryota > Metazoa > Arthropoda > Merostomata > Xiphosura > Limulidae > Tachypleus > Tachypleus tridentatus. The sequence goes on from NC_134830.1 coordinate 84,436,189, forward strand.
TTCTACTACATAGAAAAACCATTGTGTTTTAGTACCAATGTGTTCCAACATTGACTTTTACAAACATCATTTAGCAACAAAAGTAACTTAATATTGTTGTTAGTTTATAAACTATAAATTGAAAAGATATTTGTTAATTTCTTAGTTTAGAGTTTCTATTGATTAAATTCAGAAACAGTATAAATTTTAGAAGCTTTGTGGCCCTCTTGCACTCCATCATTAAAATCGTGATGGGCAGCAAACATTATACACAGTATTCTACGTGGATAAATCTATTTTTGCTTTTATGATTCCTTTTTTTCCAAAAAATCAAATGCAACATGAAACACACCAGCTTTTATATCAGTCAGATAATGTGGTGTATAGTGGCAATCTTATTATTAATATACCTTTATGACTATGTTTCTGAAAAATAATTTTGACTCTTCTTCCATGCTAAAATAGGTTCAGAATACATGTACTGACACAGTTATCTAAAATATATCAACCTAATAACCTGAGCAAAGCTGAGGACTTTTGCTAGTTTGTAATAATAAGCACTTCACCATAACAATACCACATGGTATATTATTCACCAAGGTTGAAAGAACTATCTCACCAAAAGACACATACTCACAAACAATCATTGTAAAAGTGTAAGCAAATGAAGTCCAGGATATATAGAGCATGAGATCAAATGGTATCATACTGTGAAACAAGAGATATCAGGTTGAAGATATAAAAACACCTACAGTAGTTGAAGCAGTGTTATAACCATCAATGTTACAGGTCACACAACAGCTGCTTACAAATCTCTCCCATGATGTGTCAATTGTGGTGAAGTTCATCACATTAAAGAATGTAAGAACGAAAATGAAACACCTGTAATTGTCAACTGAAACACACACCAAACTACAAAAGGTTGAACTAAATACAAATGCATCAAACAAAGATAATATAATACAAAATACAATATTTAACCAGTACAAGAAATAAATCAAATACACACACACACACACAGAGACACTCGTGAAAACATTACTGCCAACACCATCAATAATGACTACAACCTCAACTACACAACACTTAATATATATATATATATATATATATACACTGATGCCAAACATTTAAACAAAAAAGCAAATAAAATGAATACATAAAAATGAGAAAACAAATACAGAACACCAAGTAACTGCAAATTAAACAACTAACCAACAGCCATTCTCAATTATCAGTCTATTTTAAAAGCAGTTAAAACCATCTTTATAGATTGTATTCAGAAGTATGAAAGTCCACTAGATCAAACAGATATTACAAAAATAGCCAAGAAACTTCATACCAATATTTCTGCACATTATAACACCTATTATGAATTCCTTATTTACATAAAACTTAAAATACATATTACCAAAACCTACAATATACTTGATTACAGTTCTGATGGTGTATTTAAAGATTTTTTTTTAATATGTAAAAATGCACTCTTATGATGATAATCTGGGAAACTGTGAAATTACAAATGAACTGTTTGTGACTTGACCAAATAAAGAAAACTGGTAATGAAAATAAAAAATGCTAATAGGGAAAAAATATACTGTGTTAACTAATGAACCTTATAGCTTTGTTTACTTGAAGTTCTAAGTAGCATTTTACACTATACATCAAACAAAATAGGACAAGGAGGAAGAGGTTTAGATTAAACCTGACACTCCAAGGTCTTACAAAGACTCGTGTGGAAATGACTTCAAAAAATTGCTCTTTCCACTGGTTATAAACATCACAATCAACTAAGTATCATTGGTTGAGAAATCACAACACTGTATGTAAAAAGTGGGCATGGCATCTGTCAGGAATTCAGAAAACTATTTCTCCTTTACCTGAACAGGGCCCTGTAGAATTTAAAAGAAGAATTGGTAAACAGAGCAATCAATGTATATTCTCTCTATACATGGAAGATTAGTGCAAGTCAAGACATGTTAAAACCACAATGATATAAATTTAACATTTTGTGAACTCGCATATAAAGAGAGAAATCAAAATTTTAGGAATTTTTTAAGTTTCTTTTAAAATAAAGGAATTAAAACTTAGATAACTTAAAACACTGAATTATAATATTATTTTAATGCTAAGTTCATTGAAAAATATTGAATATAAAATAGCTTAATTAAAATTTAAATGTAACTGCATGGAAAAGGATGCCAGTGAGAAATGAGTTAAAAGTTTCTTTAGAAATAAAGGAAGTAAAATATAAATAAAAAAAACACATGATAATGGTACTTCCATAAAAATACATTGAGAGTAAAGTGATTTAATAAAATTTAGAATGTAACTCAGTAAAAACTCATTAAATGTGCAGAAATAAGTTTAAAGCATGTGTGGTAGTCAAAGGGTTAACTTCTAGGTGTACATGGCAAATACTAATTAACCAAGACTAAGCATTATCTCATCCTCGTGTACAAGTGATGAAGCAATGAACAAGAGCTAAATATATCTTCTAAGTATACCTGTTAAAGAATAAGGTACTAGAATTAAACATCGCCAGTTATGCATACATGACAAGGTACAATCAAGACAAACCATTATCTGCCAAAAGCGTGTGTAAAGGAGCAATGAATAATTATATAAATATTATGTTCTATCTGAATATATATAAACCTGAAAAAAAATATCAATGACCCTGTGTTGCATGTAAAAGAGCAACTAACTGTAACTAAACATTAATGTTTATTTACATGGTAAGGAATGAGTAATATAACCAACAATCAAGATCTTTGTGTATATATATGAAAGATGAACTATGACTACACCATATAGTCTTGTGCAGTATAAATTAAGCAGTAAAAAACTAATTTCAAACAATATTTGTGGACGTGTTATGGAATAATAAACAATGTCTACACATTAAGTTCTACGAGTTTTGTGTTAATGTGTTACCTGGTAAGGCAGGAAGGATGATGCATAAAACAGCAGGTGCAAACTGAAACCCAAAGTAAATAATTGGTGTGGTACTAACAGGTTATGAAGAATAGAGTATACATATGGTGGAAAAGATCAGGAATATATACAGTAAATATCATCACCTCAAAGGGCAAGGAACTTTTTAAATTGTTGGTAACTAAGTAATATTTATACTCGCATCATATTAATCTGTGAATTCATACTGAAAATTTAAAAATACAAAGTCTCATAAAAAATCTTTGGATGACTATACCAAGGAAAAGGAGAGATTTTTGTGCATGAATGTAGAGGGAGCATTTGTACAGAGACATACTTTGCAAGTCCACTGATGGAAGATTTTGCTACATCATATATCATCATACAGTAACACAAGTTCAACTATATTCACATGAATTTCAGGTGGAAATTTCACAAGGCTAATGGCATGAAAATCTGTAAAGCAGAACAGAACAACTTCAAGAGGAAAATAATGTATGCCTGATGATAAGTCATTGTATCAGAATTTGGCAACAAGTACATCTAAACAATTTTATATTTGGGACCCCTTTATGGCTATGACAGATTTATTTATTGTGGAACCAACTGTGAATTTTGCATTCTGGCTAAAGAGGCTATTTGATCATAAATGTTGATCAATACCATAACTGTTGACATGGACCTTCTGTTGGTATTTCTTTGAACAGGCACATTTCAATTACGAGTGTCATAAATGATCTTCAAAACAGATTGGATGTGTTATAAACATGGATTTTTAACTTAGCTAACTAACTCTTCAAGATACATTTTTCAACTAATAATCAAAATTCACAAGAATCTTCAAAAGCTATAGTGATATCTTTCTTTACAGTGTAAGACTTATTTTTCAAAACAACTATTAAGTTCATTAGCATGTGCATGATACTGCATGCATTGAGTATTTATCATATGCATGCTCTACCGACGATGAAAACTCTTCATTGTTGAGCTAGTGTTCACTGCATGTACATTTGCCCATTGCAATGAGGCCTTTGCTGCTTAAATTCACAGCCGTGACAACAATTTGAAGCAACTAAAGCACATGTGCATGACATTATTAAAGCAGGTCATAATATACTCTGCAGTTTTCATACAATTACAGCAAACCTTCATCTTCAAAACCACAATTATTCCATGAAACATACAATCAAGCACAAAGTGCACTAACTCATGGAAAACATATCCAGACAAAGGTCACAGAAGTGTTTTATAGGTCTATATAATAGACCTTTTTGATTTGATTGAGTTGACTTTTAAGGGGCTCAGAAACAACAATTTCATATTTAATTGCTTTTAATGATGTAGAGAGAACCTATGTCAACAGCAGAACACCAACTCAACAAGGAAAGTCTTTCAATATTTCAGACAATTCTTCTTGATTCAAATTCCAGTTTACAAGAATGTCACTAACTGCATGCGAAAAAGACATTTATACAAAATGTTTGAAACACTTGCTTTAATATACTGACAAAGCTATATTCTTCACTAGATACAGATGGCTGAATGTTAACATCTTACACTGAAAATGTATTTTCAATAGATACTTTTCTCCTCTCAAACAAAACTATCTCAATCTTTTTTCTACCCTCTAAGCACTTCACACTCAGTGAAGCACAAGTCTATGTACCCTGCCAATTTTGAATCACTAATAAATATGTACATAGTATGTGACTACTTTCTACCAACAGCAGTGTGCCACCAATATCAGCACAGCTAACTGACTCTGCTATTCAAACTCAATCTTCACTTTCAAGAATTGGCTAGCTTTGAAAGAAAACCAACAGTGGAAAATAAGTGTTGGAAGTGTGTGATAGAAGGTGAACCTAACAGAAATCCATTCTTAGTGTAGAAAATGTTATCTTCCATTATGACTCTTACCTCCACTCATATAAAGCTAGAATCCAACACTGCAAAAGAAAAAAGGACAATGTAGGTATTCAACATTGAAATGATGCAAAAAAGTTATAACCAAAAATGAATTGGTGTGCTCTGTGAATAAAATTAAAGCATTCACATAGGGTACTGCACTACATCTGGAACAGGTATGGTATTTGCCCATGAAACAGGAAATGAATCCAGTATGGGTGGAAAAAAAATGATGGGCATGAGTGCAGTTCATAATAAAATATAAACTAAATGAATTCAATCAGATAGATGAGGTTCCATAAGTCGTCCTTGAGGGTAAAAACAAATAAAGTATTGCATAAACATAGAGGCTAAGGCATGTGAACCACGATACGTATATTCATCAACTCCAATCATAACCAAAACTGTCATACACCAAGCAACTAGAATTATGAAGAGCAAGTTAACAAAACCACTACAGGAACAAGAAGTACAAGAAATTGTACCTGGTATTATAGGGTTGTAGCATTGGTGTATTAACTCAACTATATATAATAACAGGACAATATCTGTTACCAGTATTAAGAGCAGAAATCATAGCTCACCCAACCGTAAGTGCAGAAAACAGACATCCTGTACCAGGAGTTACAAGGACATGGTACATGCCTCTTTTAAAAAGCAAACTAGCCCCAATTTATTAATTTCAAAGGGTCAACAGAAATTGGCAGAAATTCCCTCTGCTTTACTCAAAGTCCACGAGTGATACTGATATCTAAAAAAAATATGAATATATCACTAAGTGATCATTATAGTGCAATCAGTAAATAGTGCTGGTTTAAGGCAAAGCATATTCGATGAAGCAACATACCAAGTAAAAAAAATGGTAAAAAAAAAAGAGGGTCACTAAAAAGAAAACATAAGTGAAAGAAAGTGATAACATTTACCCAAGTAAATGTTGAATGGACACATGTAGAATGCAAATAGAAAGCCACCAGTAAGAATAGACAAAGTGGTTTGGACTAAGGACAAAACTCTGGAGAAGAGCTGAATAGCTGGGCAAGTACAGATGTGAAGACTCCTCCAACCTTGACTGAATGCTTGTTGGTTGGTTGTTTAGCATTTAATGGCACAAAACAACTGGGCTATCTCTACCAAACAACCAGTAAAAAGGGGAAAAAAAAGTAAAATTATTAAATATGTAAAAAGGAACCATGCTAAAACAAAAAATAATTTTCAAATTACAATCTTAAGTAGAGTTAAAAAGACCAATGCCCTTAAACATTTAAAAACACAGCAAATGTGACACTACCCAACATTAAGGGTGAACCCAAGGTAAAAATATGTTTTAAAATAATGCTGTAGCTCTCAATTGTACCAACAGCATGACAGTAAAATTTGGGCTATTGTGACATGGGTGTCACACAGACCACACATTGGTGCATCGGTACCAGATAAAAGAAAGTGACGAGTCAAAAACTGTGACCACTGTGCAGCTTAGCCAGGACAACTTACTCCTTCTAATCCTTATGGAAGCAAGATGGCCAAATAAAAGTTTTGATCTGGAAAGCATATTATCATGTTGCTCACTCGAGTCGACTGCCAACTCACATGGAGCCGAGGCTTGAGTACAGGACCATAGTCCATGTATGGGACAGGCACGACAGTGATAATACCAGAGCAGACAGGCTTAGATGCACTGTGAGTGTGCTCCTTCCTGTAAATACAGATGTGGCCTGGTATCCAGAAAACCTGGATAGAAGTAGATGATAGAGAAATTGGCCAGTTGGTTTTAAATATTGGTAAAAACAAGGTGAGAACTAATGTGAAGTGATTCAAGGGCCAGTAAAGACTAAGTGAGTGAGTATAAATAGTACAGTTTGCATACTGCATAGCTTCTATGTGATCCAGAGCAAGAGAAATTTCATAAAATTCAGCAGTGAACACAGAAACTGTAGAGAGGATTCTGTGTGTAACAACCAAATAACAAATCATGGCAGAGCCCAAAGAGTCACCTGATTTTGAACTATCCATATAAATGGAAATGAAAGGATGGTTTGAAAGATGTTTTGCAAAAAGAAGCAGCACTTCCAATTGGGAGTATCCACCTTTTTCAGCTGACTCAAAGAAAGTTCATGTTTGGGGGATAGTATTTAGTCATGGTGGGATAGTCTGATCAGTGAATAAAGCTATGTTATCCAAGGACAGACCCAATTCATCAAACTGCACCTTGGTACAAAGACCAAAAGGAACAGTGGCAGATCATATATTCTGAAAAAGTCATGGCCCACAAAAGAAGGACAACATAACTCCAGGTTGTGGTAAGAATTGAAGTTTTGAAGTGTACAGTAAAGACAGTTACAAACTGTAAAGGTATAAAAAAGGTTCATGATACTTGGTATAAAAACTCTGAACAGAAGAAATGCAGAAAGTCCCTGTGTAAAGCTGAAGCCCTTGATGGTGAACAGGATCCAACATCTTCAAGGCTGAGGTCCTGGAATAGCCATAGACTAGAAACCCATAGTCTAGTTTTGATCGAGTAATGGCACAATAGATTTTTGTCATAGAACATCAATTTGCTCAACAAGAGGTGGAAGAAATGACACAGTGGATGTTCAGTGCCATTCTACACTTGACACATAGATGCTTGATGTGTGGAATAAAGGTCACCTTATGGTCAAAGAAAAGCCCCAAGAACTTTGCCTAATGGATCATGAGTAGCACAACTTCTCTGAGATGGAGCTTGGGATCTGGGTGAATACCCTATTGGTGGCAGAAGTGCATGCAAATGGTTTTTGAGCAAGAAAAAGTAAAATTGCTGTGGTCCATTTTGGTAAGTGATTGAGACAAGTCTGTAGCTGCCATTCAATAAACCTCATGCTTGATGACTAACACGAAATGTGGAATTTGTTGACACAGAGACCATTTAACTCTGTAGGAGGAAGTTGTCCACTGATGGTATTAATCTTTATAATGAAAAGTATAAAACTCAAGACAGCCCTGAGGAACTCCAAGTTCCTGTGGAAAAGAACAGTAAAGTATCAAACTCACACAAAATTGGAATCACCAGTTCAATAAAAAATGTTTAATAAAAATTGGTAAATGGCCATGCAACCCTTACAAGTGGAAGTCTCACAAGACGCTACACTGCCATAAGTTTGAGAATGATGATATGGAGAAAACTCTGACTGGCCAGAGACTGGAAATATCTTGAGTCAAGGTAAACACACCAAACCTCTGAAGATCAGTGCATGAACAGATGAGATGAAGAAAGCAGTAACTATGCTGTGGTCTGACCTCTGTCTAACAACCAAACCAAGCTGGCTCTGATCTAGGAATAAAAAGGTAAAAAAGTAGTTTAATTGATCCAAGTAGAAGTTTCATGAGAATAAGAGCTTTCAAGAAAGCCCACATTCTCCAAAAAAATCAAGATAAAACCTCTCAAGCAGTGAGGGTATTCTGAACTGCTTGCTCAAACTTCGGAAAAGGAAGAGGAGAAGACTGGACCTAACTGAAGTGGGAATGATGAAACTTCTAAAATTAAATGAGGAATTAATTTGTATTAAAAGCATACTTCCCCATTTTCACCAAAAATCCCACCTTCACTGCTGCTTGTATGAGCAGAAGAGTAAGGTCTCTCAACTGTAAGAAGTGAATAGTAACCAGTCATCCATGTAAAGGTGAATATGAAAACCACTCCTGTGAAAATGCTAGGCAACAACTCATACCATCCAACTGAATACATAAGGAACCAAGGTTAGTCTCAAAAGTAGGGCCCTGGACTACAAAATTTGACTTGAGCAATAAATAACTATTGAAAATGTGGACACCATGGGAATAATTCCACAAACCTTACCTATCACGGGTATATCCACCATGTGTGAGGAAGAATATAGTCATATATACAAATATGATGTGATGCTACTGCAGTGATGAATCCCAAATTGTAAAGTATGAGGAGAACATTTATTTTCTAATATCAAGAATTTAGTAGGAAAAGTCCTGTGCTTCCTCTGCAGATAAAGCCACATGCTATTCCTGAAAAGTTATACTTGTACATTTTCCACTTTAATAGGAATTTCTGTAGTTGAAACATCAAATTATGAATTCATACATTGATCTCTTATGACTTGGTAACAAGAAACAAATTAAAAAAAGTTGAAACAATTGAAAGTAAGCATTGTAAAATAAAACTTGAAAAAAAAAAAAGATTTGAAATAACAAAGGAACACAATCTTAAACAAGTTCCACATGTGAAAAAACACACATCTAAACAATCCTGTGCTAATCAAAAAACTGAGGACTGAACATGTAGAATAAATAGAGCTAATTGTGCCAGTACAGGTGGTACAATACTATTGATAGAAAGTAGTCACGTTGTGTAGATATTCATTACTTGTGTGAAATTGGTGGAGTAAATAGACTGGTACACTAAATTTGATAACTTTTGTCGTAATTCTTAGAGGTTGAAAGAAGATAGAGGTAGCTCTGTGTGGATGGATGCAAGGCATTATCATACCTATCTTTTTTTTTTCAACTGTAATGCAAGTATAAAAAGTAGAAATGATGACAGATGTTCATGGTTCATAGGAGTTAGCAGAATGAAGAGGTTGGGATTTAGAGCAACAAGTTTAAGGTTTAGAAGGTAAACTGCTGGTTTGTTCTTCCATAAAATTACATTTAAGGCAAGAGTTAATCAGCTTTTAGTATGGTTTGACTGACGTACTGTGTGCAATTTATTTAAACATTTTTAACATTTTAATTTAAAACATTTGTATGTGTGCACTTTGTCAATTCTGGAATATGTTCCTTATTTATCTCATTACTTATGGCTATCAAGAGATTTTAATCTCATTCATAGGTTACCACTCAATGTACACATGCAAACCACATAAAAATATCCCTACCACTGTCCATAAAAGTTGATACAGCAATCTCAATCATTGTTCACTTTCACTTACCTCTCTAAATACTCATACAAATCACTTTAAAGTGGGGTAAAATGTGTTTCATTATTTCAAAAAATCTGCATTCAGTTTTTGAAATTTCAGTACAAAAGTTATATTACTTTTGTCTTACTGTATCATCATCAGTTATATATTACTTTTGCACTCCCCAAATACCCATATTCATGTAATTCACACTGTACTGATTTAATGATAATGCCCATTCATAAGTGGCCAAAATGAATCACTGGGAATTTATTGCGAGTATAACTTTCCAGAGTTTACAATCCTAAAATGTAAATCTTGGTTTAGCTTCAAAACAGCTTACAAGCTGGCTTTAATAGTTCCAGTTTTTAATTTTGGCAAAATATAATTTTCCTCTTTAATAAGATTAGGACGATACTTGAAAAAGATTTCACACAGATGTATCAAAGAAAGAAAGTAAACATTTAATAGCACCCAACAAATGTAAAACAAGATTGTTCCCGTCCTCAAAATATAGTTTAAAAAATTGTTTTATTTAATGATTTGACTATATAAAGGTAAAATAAAATGCTGAAAAACTGAAAACAGTCTTATTAACTCTATGTTTGAATGTCTTAGTGTATCATCATCAGGAGTACAATATTTGCATAACCTGCAAACATTAATGGTAATAATGTCCACAAATCTACTGAAATAATCAGGTGCAATAAAAATAATTCTAAGGGATAAAGTACCAGAAAAAAAAGTTAATAGCAGGCAAGATATTATTTAATTTAATTGCACGTACATATGATAATGTGATTTTTAAAGATAATAAGATTTAGTAGAAAAAAAAGGTTGGGAATAAAAGCAACTTTTTTAAGGCTTAGAAAGCAAACTACAGGTTTATTCTTCAATAAAATTACATTTAAGGCACGAGTTCCCAGTACGTTCCCAGTCTCACAGTATTTCTCATCTTAATACAGTTGTTTACATTTATTATGTACTATTGACTTTATTTCTTTAATACATCTGTGTGATAATTTTTCCTCTCAAATTCACAAAGATTTGGTAAGGAAGATCAATGTCATTTGTTCAAATGGTATTCATATACTTTAGCAAATGTAATAATTATGCATACAATAGTTAAATTCACTAAATGGTAGGAGATTATAAAATATTACAAGGCACAATATTATTTTTCACAAAATAATAATCAGTTTCTTTCATACAAAAACAACAATACAAAGATAGATGTACTTACCTATGTCGATGAAAGAAAATTATAAGAAGAGAGGACAACACAGAGGTGATTATGATTATTTCTGACACATTCAGTGCCCAATCTGCTGATGAAAAAACATCAAAGAAAATGTCTGGAAGAGGAGGATACTTTGTTCTGTCAGGTACTTTGTCATGCACAATGGCAAGACAAGTTAGGTTTAAAACCAGATTGAAAAACATGAAAAAAAATGCAATAACAGTTTTACATAGTTCTGAAGGAAGTCTTGGCTCTTCTCTTTCTGGAGATAAGTTGATTTTAACAGCATCATGGTTTTCACAAGGTAGTACGAGGCAACTACTTTCCCTGTAGTTCATTCCTTGTTCAAAACTTGTTTGGGACTCAGTTGCACTTTTCAAATTTGGGGTGTCCTTGCAGACTTTGTACTTTCCATTTGTTAAGAGAGGTTGGTTTTCATCAACAGACATTTTTAAGAACTAAGATCAATCAGCTTCATACTGTTGAGCACTAAAGATAAAGAAATGGTAATTAAAAGGAATTTAATAAGATGATTTTAGGTAAAATAACCTTATTATATGTTTATATGAACAAAGTTCCATACTTGTAATTCCTATATTAAACATGATTTTTGTAATTCTACTAAAAGGTATATGTTAAAAAATATATAAGCTTCAGTATGAGTACACTGATTGACAGTTAAATTAAGAATTTTATAAAATGAGATTAAATTACTTGCATGATAAAAAATATTTTATGACTTTTGCTTGCCCAAAATGATCAGGAATACAAATATTATAATTTTACAAAATAAAAATATGTTTCTGACAGGTACCTCCCTCTTCTTATATGATTACCTTTTCTAATTTTGTGTTATCCTGTATTTGTGAACTTTTTTTAAATGCATGCCACAAGCCTTCAAGACTCCCTCCAAAATTCTAACATGTCTCTTAGGTAAATCGCTATGCATCACCACTCCACCAATAGAAGAGTACTACTGTCATGTGATGCATGTAAGTCCCTCTATGCACTCATCCCTCCAAACTATCACTTCAAAGTCTGGCAGAAGACACAAACACTGGAAAATAGCAGGGAGAAAGTGTGAGTGGAGGGAAGTACCCGTCAGAAACACATTTTCATTTTGAAAAATTATAACTTTTGTTATGGTACTCTCCCTCCTTAATTGAGAAAAACAGATCAGAAGATATGATAAAGGGAACCACACTGCATATGGGCCAGGTATCTCTTCATCATGAAAAGTGAAAAGATCAAGAGGACAAGAAGAAAGCACATCTGTGTGGGAAAGGATGGTGTAATGAAGAGACATAAAAGAAGTAGAGTCACTTAATCCCATACTGGATGATGAGTAAGAGATGATTTGTCTCCAGGTTGGTTGGTTGGTTAATTGATTTAGTGTTTTATGGCACAAAGCAGCTAGACTATCTGCGCCAAATGTCCAGTAAAAAGGTAAAAATAAATTAAATGTAGTAAAATACATAAAAGGAAATGAAGGTAAAACAAAACATCATTGAAAAACAGAAAAAGTATAAAATAAATGTTGACACCTAGTCTACAATGTTAAAAGAGAAAGCAGAGTAAGAGAAGTTGTAAAGGACCTTCTAGCAAAATGGTAATGATCATAACCCACCAGGAAGACCAACAGGTAAGTACAAGAACCTGACGGTCTTTCCAGTCCTGGTTCCGGGTTATATGTCATTATGGTCAGTACTAAAAGGTAAAGTAATAAAAGTGTTAAATGACATGCAGCAAAAGTGTAATAACAACTCGGCAGGATGACTAACGGATAGTTCAAACAGCAGCACTAGTCACCTGAAGGTGGCCTATCCAGTCCTGGTGTTGAGTTATTTAATGTTCTGGCCATTTTACAGTGTCAAATTGAACTAGAGAGATTGAGACTGAAAAGTGAACGACAATTAAAAAGGTGTAATGAATAAATAACAAACATTTGAATGAGGTTAAAAAGATTAAAGGCCATTAAAAAACTAAAAACTTTATCAAGGTGGACAATGTCACCATCACCAAAAACACTGTCCAATGTCACAGACAAACCCTAGGACAGAACATGATTAAAATAGTGCTGTCGTTGAGAGTCGTAATGATGGCAGGAAAGTAAAATGTGGCTTATTGTGATTTGAGTGTTACACAAACTACACACTGGTGCATCAGTTCCAGATAAAAGAAAACGACGAGTTAAAAAACTGTGACCAATGTGTAGTCTAGTTAGAACAACTTCCTCTTCTGAACCTTACAGAAGCTAGACGGCCAAAGTCCAATATAGGGTTTTATTTGAAAAAGCTTGTTGTCACGTTGCTCACTCCAATTGGACTACCAGCTGGCATGAAGCCGAGCCTTGAATACAGGACCATAGTCCATGTACGGAATAGGCACAATGGTGATAGCGCCAGAGCAGATAGATTTAGCTGCCATGTCTGCAAGCACATTCCCGCAAATACCAATGTGATTAACGATGTTAATGAGAAATGGGCCAGTAGGTTTTGAATATCAGCGAGAACAGGGTGTGAGCCAACGTGAAGTGATTCCAAGGCCAGCAGAGAACTAAAGGAGTCAGTATAAATAGTGCAGTTTGAGTACTGCTTAGCTTCTATGTGATCCAGGGCAAGAAAAAAGGTGTACAGTTCAGTAGTAAACACAGAAGCTGTAGAAGGGGTTTTGTGTGCAACAACCGAATCACAACAAACCATGGCAGAGCCCACAGAGTCACCTGATTTTGAACAATCTGTATAAATTGGAATAGAAAGGATGTTCAAAAGATGTTCAGTAAATAAAAGATGGTACTTCCAATCAGGAGTATCTGCCTTTTTCAAATGACTTAAAGAAAGGTTACATTTGGGGGCTGTAATAAGCCATGGAGGGGGGGGGATGGGCTGACCAGTGGATTCTGCAATGTTTTCCCAAGGACAGACCTAATTCATCCAATTGCGCCTGGATGCGAAGGCCAAAAGGAGCAATAGCAGATCGTCTGTTTTGAAAACGTAAGGCCCACTGAAGAAGGAAAACACATCCCCAAGTGGGATGCTTTGGTAAGGAGCAAAGTTTCAAAGAATACAGTAAAGACAGTTGCAAATGGCGAAAGTGCAGAGAAGGTTCGTGAGATTCCACATATAAGCTCTGAACTGGGGAGGTGCAGAAAGCCCCAGTGCAGAGTCGGAAGTCCTTGATGATGAATGGGGTCCAGCATCTTTAAGGCGGAAGGTCTGGCAGAGCCATAGACCATTGATCCATAGTCAAGTTTTGAATGAATAAGAGCACAACATATCTTTAACATAGAACATCGATCCGCTCCCCAACTGGTAGTAGAAAGGACACGGAAGATGTTCAGTGCTTTTGTATATTTGACCCGTAGCTGGTTTAAGTGTGATATAAGGGTCAGCTTACAGTCAAAGATAAGCCCCAAGAACTTGGTCTCAGGGACCACTGGCAGTGAAACTTCACCAATACGGAGTTTGGGATCAGGGTGGATACCCCGTTGGCGGCAAAAGTGCATGCAAACGGTTTTAGAGAGAAAAATTAAAGCCGTTCACCATGGTCCACTTCAGTACACGATTGAGGGCAGTTTGTAGTTGTCGCTCAATATATCTCATGTTCGACGACTAACACGAGATGTGAAAGTCGTCAACATAGAGCCCCTTTGCAACAGTGAGAGGGAGTTGTTCAGTGATGATTAATCTTTATACTGAAAAGTGTGAGACTCAAAACACAGCCCTGAGGGACCCCAAGTTCCTGTACAAAAGAACGGGAAAGTGTTGAACCCACACAAACTTGGAATCTCCTGTCCATTAAAATATTTTAATAAAAGTGGTTAATGGCCATGCAACCCATATATAAAGAGGTCTCGCAACATGCCATAGCTCCAACTTGTATCATAAGCTTTCTCAATGTCAAAGAATATTGAAACAAAATGTTGGCGTTTGAGAAAGGCTTCTCTAATTGATGTTTCAAGTCAAATTAGGTGGTCCGTGGTGGAATGCTGTCATTGGAACCCACACTGGGTGGGCAAGAGGAGGTTGTTTGATTCGAAGAACCAAATAAGACGAGCATTAACCATCCTCTCTTAGGTCTTACAGAGACAGCTCATCAAAGCAATTGGACGGTAGTGTGAAGGAATATTGGGATCTTTCCCAGGTTTAGAGAAGGGTAAGATAATAGCCTAGCGCCAGGCATCAGGACAAACATTCTTCTGCCAGATCCGGTTAAAAACAAGTAGAAGAACATCAAGAGAAGCAGGAGAGAGATAGTGCAGCATGTCATAGTGTACATCATCAGGTCCAACAGATGTACTGCCAGACCAATGAAGGGTTCCACCAGTGTAAAGGGACAATTATAGTAAAAAAGACAGTCAGTTTGAAAGGAGAGAGGTAAATGCTCTGCCCGAGTCTTGATGGCCAAGAAGGTGGAGGAACAAGCAGAAGTGCTAGATACCCGGCAAAAGCTTTCACCTAAGGTATCGGCGATGCTCCGGACAACAGCTACCTCTTGGCCATCAGAGAGCAAGATGGAGAGGGAGACAGAACTGTAGTGCCCACTGACCTTTTGAGTCCTGTCACATATGACCTTGGAACTGGTGGTAGAAGATATGCTAGTTGTAAACTTAATCCAAGATTCCTTCTGGCTTTGAACGTGCATGTGCACAAGCCCGTTGGAAAGCGATGCGGTTTGAAAGTGTGCAATATCTACGGAAAGTATCCCAGGCCCGTTTTTGAGCCTTCTTGCCAAGTGGCAAGCAGGATTCCACTACGAACGAGGATATCGTGGAAAACGTGTCGAGGTTTTAGGAATACACTGAGCAGCTGCTTGTATAATACAGTCAGTTACCGCTGCCACACAGTCGTCTATTGATGGCTGATTCACGATGGCAGGATCAAGTTCTGCGACAGCAGTGAAAGTGGACCAGTCAGCCTGGTCCAGTTTCCACCAGGGCACGTGGGTAGGGTGGCATCGACCACAGCCAGTCTCTCTCAAAAGCATAGGAAAATGATCACTGCCTAGTGGATTATTGTCAACCCTCCATGAAAAATGGGAGAATAATGAAGGGGAGCAAACCAAGAGATCAATAGCAGTAAAGGACTGACTAGGTGTATGAAAATAAGTGGAAGAACCAGTATTGAAAAGAGAAAAAATTGTGATCAGAGAGCATACACCTTACAGAGCAACTCCTCCTATCAATAACAGCACTTCCCCAGAGGAGATGATGTCCATTTAAGTCCCCCTGGATTAGAAATGGAGACAGCAACTGTTCAATGAGAGCATCAAGGTCTAATTGATCATATGTCTCTCCAGGTGACAGGTAGAGAGAGCAAACAGTGATGGAATGACCCAAGGAAACATGGATGGCTACGGCCTTCAAGGGTGTGTTGAGTGACGAAGACAGGGTGGGCACATGCTGATCAACCAATAGTGCCACCCCTCCATGTACTCTTCCATCACACAGCCTGTCATTTCTGTACAGAGAAAACTGCCAAATGTTGACTGTATCAGCAGATTTTAGAAATGTTTCCTGTAAGGAAAGACATACAGGATGGCAGGAAGCAACCAGTGTTTTGATATCATCCAGATTAGAACGTAAACCTCAACAGTTCCATTGTATCAAGGTGGTAGTTTTAATGATGGGTATGCAAAGCAGCTGGAGAACCCTTCTGTTTACGACCACATCTTTTTTCCTTACTGTCCTTATTCGGAGGAGGTCTATCAAACTCCATGGATCCTGCCCTGGGTCGATTGGGCAGGTCTTTGTTGTTGGAAGGGGATTCCAGTGACTGAAAATGTGAACGAATGATTGTTTTGCATTGTGGAGTTGGAGAAAAGGATGTATCAGAAGAACTGCCTGTATTTGAAACCGAAGGATGTGGATCTTGAGATTTGTTGGACTATAATGGAGGAACAGAGATGGGTGTAGAAATGGATTCATCAACCTTTTTAACCATGGAGGTCAAAAGGCTTTTCATTTGTTTTGAGAACAATTCCATTGGAGGTACAGAGAGATCTGTCTGCACTCCCACTGTAGTTGTGGAACAAAGTGCAGCAGCATATGTCCGAGATGGAGTGGTGAACAGCAATTTCTGAGCCTCAGGATAACTGATGTTATGGGTCGTTTTCAAACGCTGCACCTCTTTTTCCTCTAACAATTTTGGGCAAGAACGAAAGTAGGAAGGGTGGGAACCATTGCAGTTGACACAATGTGGGTCTGTGTGACACTCATAGGCATCGTGGTCCTTGCCACGTGTGATGCCACTGCAATGAGCACATGTCAAGGAACCATGACAGGACGTCTTTGAGTGGCCGAACCTCTGACATTGGAAACATTGAAGAGGGTTTGGAATGTACAGCCTTATCCTGCAAATTATATAACCTGCCTTGATGGTGGCAGGTGCACGTGGTGATGTAAATGTCAAAACGAAGATATCTGTCGGCAGTGTAATTCCATCTTTGTGAGTGGAGATGCGCCTCACTGCAGAAACTCCTTGAGTAGAGAGACCAGTGAGAATCTCCAACTCTGGGACGTTCTTCAAATCCTCTCAACAATAACTCCTCCTGATGAATGCAAGGTAGCATGAGGTGTAACCTCAATAGGTACATCCCCAATTGCCTTTGAATTCAAGAGGAGTTCACTGTGTTGGGATGTGGATGTTTCAACCGATCGAAGCTTCTTTACTGACTTTGGAGAGCCAGCAAGTCCCTCTAGTCCCTTCTGAATAAAAGAGGGGGACATTTGCCCTAAAGGTTTTTCTGAAAGAGAATGTAATATAAGAAAATGGGGTACAGGTGTTACAGATGTTGAAGATTGCTGCTCAGAGTCTTCAAGACATGGTTGTTTACCTATTGACTGTTTTTTCACTATTTTATTTAAATTTTTTGTTGGAGGATCCATAGGAAAAAAGGAAAATTTCAGTACCCACTGATCCCACTCACCATGGAGCCCTATGAGGGGACGCACTACAATGTCAAGCAAGGACATTGCAGCAATGCCAGGATTTCGTGAGCACTATACCCAAACACCAGCAACAGACACAATGTTCACAACACTTGTTGAGAACTTCCAACACTGGTACTTGGTTGACTCTAGCCCAAGTGGACCAGCCAACTGACCCAAGGGGAGCCATGCAAAGGCTGCCCGTCTTCAGGAATTCAAGACCAAAGTGGTGTATTAGGGTTGGGCCCCTCAACTACCAGGATCCTCTCCTCTCCTTTACGGGTTGCCACGCACAGCAAACACGTGGATGAATGTTTAGATCCTAGAGGAGGTAAACTGAAAGAACAGAACCTTCCCTGGGAGGTCCCCTCACCACAAACAGGAATTCACACCGAGGGGTTGTCTCTAGGTGTAGAGCAGATAGGCAATGACAGACCACACTCAGCAAGTCAACTACATCCATGACTTAACTTGCTGGGTACTGAATTTCTTGAGAGGGCAGAATAAAAACCTATACCTTCACCTCAAGTTCAAGAGGAAACCTATTAGAAAGCTCCAGAAATGCCTTAATTGCCAATGCATCCAGAAGGAATGGATTAACAGTGAAAAGAGAGAGAAAGCAAGGACCAAGTGAAAGTGGGAAAAATGGAAAGGATGGGACATTGTCTCCTGACACCCAAAATCAAGGAGACTGAAGAACCCCTCTCAAAGAACCATGAGATACCTTAGGATGGAGGCAACCATTGTGCAAGAAGCCTGGAAACTCTGAATCAATGCCCCACATGTACAGATAGATGGCTAAAGAAGGACAAATCAAATAGGCTAAATATGAAGAAGTCAGTCTGTGAGAGAATCCGGAAAACCTCAACAAGAACCTGACAAAAGCTAGGTGTGAGGATGGATGATAAATGACACATGATAGAGTGGACTGGGATGGAAAGGAAGAGGAGGGACCATCTGCACTTGAAAGAACTGAGTGAACCAAAGTTCAGCAGACCAGGAAAGAACAACCAGTAGGACCATGCATGTAGAAGCATGGATGAATAAGACCACCCAAAGAAGTAAATGGATGGGAGGGTAAACATAAAGAACCAAATGAGACCAATCTTAGATGAAGGCATTAACAGCCAAGATTTGAGGAAGTGGAACCAGGGACCAAAACAAGATAATTTGGAGTGAGGATGGTGACAACAGTGATAATAAGGGGCATGTGGATGCCCAGATGCAGACAGAACCACTAAAAAACAGCAGGTCCTGATCCTTGCACTCTTTCACTATGAATTCTCTTTATTAAACCCCTGCACATTGAGTTCTTTTGATAGCACCCATGACATGACCTGTTATCAAAAGAACTCAATGTGCAGGGGTTTAATAAAGAGAATTCATAGTGAAAAAGTGCAAGGATCAGGACCTGATGCCTCACAGGTGTTTGACAGAAATATCAGAATAGTTCATTACCTGCTGATGGCTAGCAAGAGAAAAATTATCTGAAAACCCAACATACAACCAAGAGTTTGAAATGTCATATGGACATACAGGTAGAAATAGGAGAAAACATGCATTCCATAAATAGCTTTGTCTACCCACAAGAAAAGACCACAAAATCTTCTGCAGAAATGTAGCAATGGGCAAGTGGTATGCACACAAAGTGGTAACAGTGACCTCAGGATTCAGGTGAGGTACAAAAATGCGTGGCAGATGCTATCAAAGAAAATTGAAAAGAATCAAAGTTAAAGAAAGTCAAACCACTTTAAAGATAATAACTGTTCTGGTGAAAGGCATTGTCTCTCGAGCACCATCAGATAAGAAGAGATATTTCAGTGGTATGATGCACGTGTTACATGCATCACGTGATAGTAGTGCTCTCCAACTGATGGAGAGGTGATGTGCTGCGATTTACATGAGAATTGTTGAAACTTTGGATGCCAATATAGTGAGGCTTGAAGGCTTGTGAAATGCATCAAACAAAAACGTTGGCAAACAGAGGGCAGAACAAAATGAGAAAAGCTAAACTTGTGAGAAGTGGAGTACTATATCAGAATGCTTACTATTTGGAGGCTTAGATCCCAAATGCATCATATTCCAGAAAGAACTGAAACAGATCCCTGTATGTATGCATTTTAAATTATCTTGTTATACTTTAATACTTCTGCCCATTTCTTCATTTCTAATTAGTTAAATACTTCTGCCCCAGTGAAGGTTTCACAGATACAACATACTTTCCTTTAAAACAGAAGCTGCATGCACAACAAACTTTTACTTACTTATACTTCAGTAACAATCTATTACATAAATTTGCAGTATGTATGGATTGACCAGTGCATAACTATTAGTTTTAGAAGCAGACATATCTTCAAATGGTATACTTTCTAGATTTTGTTTTCATTCTTCTGTTTTGACAAATCACTATCATTTCCATGGCACAAAGTAACAGCTATCAGTAACAAGCTAAACATTGTCTATAACTGGATATATTTACATATACTTGGTCATATTGGCCAGTTGAATATCTAACAAAAGACTTCAGTTTACTTTTCCAATAAAATGGACTTTGCAGAAGGAACTTGTGTGCTTTATAAAAATTCTTTAACTTGAAGATTGCTTTGAATTCCAACAATTCCTCAAAACACTGGAATAATATTATAATTTTGTTAACTATCCCACATTTTAAACAAATGTTTTGCACATAAATATACATCAAGAATCAATCTGAAAGACACAAAACTTAAAAAAAATTGTTTACTGGTTCTACATGTTTGCTATCATGATTATATTATTCATCAAACAACATCTACTAAAGTTCACAATTGATCCACAATTGTTGCCTTTTTCTGTGCCTGCTCTCAATCATGCAGTTATTACGTGGGGCTTCCACTTTTAACATTGCATGTGAATTATCTTGCAGTAATCAATATGCAAGTTAAATCACTTCCACATTACATATTCACTAATCTTGTTGGAAATTTATTCATCATATTTTTCTGATAATCTGGTCTGATAACAAAATGAGAAGATGTCAAAATACTCATATATTCATCACTATCAATAAACATGTTTGACTGATTATATATCAAATCATAATAAAATGTGAAAATAATACAAAACACTTAACCAGCCTCTCTCATAAAGTGTACCTGTCTTGTTTCCAATGTGTGCATATATACTTTATGTAATGAATACTAGAAATGGAATGTTGCTATTAATCTCATAGAATTTCAAGGTGTATTTATAAATAAACTGAATATAACTTAAAAGATATAAACAACCTATAGGGTAGTAAGATCTCACTTGGAATACTGTATACAATTTTGGTCTTACCACCTAAGATACTGATTTACCGTACAGAGTTTGGAGGAGAACTAAGAGAATGATTCCATAGAATGAAGAGTTATCTCACAAGAGGTTATGATCTCATTAATTTTTGTGAAAAAGAGTGGTAAGAGGTCATCTTACCTTGATTTCTGCTGTGTGTGTGTGTGTGTGTGTGTGTGTGTGTGTGTGTGTGTGTTTCCTAATAGCAAAGCCACATCAGGCAATCTGCTGAGCCCACCGAGGGAAATCAAACCCCTGATTTTAGCATTGTAAATTCCATCAACATACTGTTGAACTAGCAGAAGGCAGCCTAGGGGATTAGTAAGATTAAAGTTTCTGATAACTTGTATCACATTCTTCAGATAATAAAATGAGAGAACACAAGTTTAAGGTTTAGAAAACACAAGCTAAACTCCAGTTAAGAAAGTTTTACTTTTTTAAGAGGGTGATAAACTTATGTAATGATATTATGTTAGCAGTGATGAGAGCCAGCACTTTATAAGAGCTTAACAGGGAAATCAATAATTACCTGAGCAACAGAAGGTGGATTTAGGTTTTCCTTTATTTTAAATCAAGAGTGGACAGACCAAATTATCCCTTGATGTCAGTATGTCAACATTTAAACCATTTATCTTATTTTACTTGTTAAAAAATACTAAAAAAAATCAATAAAAAAATAACAGAGTACTTTAGAACAATACCTTTATTTTTTTAAATCATAGGAAACGAAGGGACTTTTGAATCATTTATGAGATTCTAAGACCCACCTTCCCTGAAGGAACTAACAAAGTTACTTCAATACACAATACTGACCTGGACAAGGAAAATGTTGACATGCTACTAAACAAACATTCCTTACATATTAAATGGAACTCTATTGAGTTATTCCGTTTTGGTTGTAATGTAGATATAAACTTAAGTACTGTTGTTTACAATATCTTTTGTAGAAAATACTATTACTTTCTTGTACAAACAGCTTTATATACAATAACACATTTCCCTCACCTCTATAAAGTAATTGTATCTGGAGAATGATGATTGCTTCTTTTTCAAATCAGGATTTATTATAGAATATTTAACATACAAACATCCTAAAATATTTCAAGCACAAATAATGCCACATTTAGACAGTTAGTTAATACCCATCACTTCTTTATTGCAGAGATGTGCTTACATACAATTACAAAACATTGGCTTGATTATGATACATATAGTAAGGATTAGAACTTAATTGTTAGGAATTATCTACGTGATTAAATTTAAAAATTCAAAGTTATTAAGGCATCACTGATATATCACACTATTTTTGTGTTGAATGATAAATCTGTGGAATATATTGCCATACAGAGTGGCAGAGTTTACAGAGCTTAACCCTTAAACAGTGGGAATGTTGGAGGTAGCAGCATCAACTCATGATGGCTGCTGTTTAAGAGATGAAAGAAGTGTTAATGAACATTTGGAACAACGGGGCAGGATTAAATGAGAGGTTTTCTATTTGCTGAAGAAAGTGGAAAGTTAAGTCAACTATGATGGACTAAAAACTCCTTGATGTCTCACAAATTATATCCATAAAATAATGGTGTTTTTATCACACTTAATTTTTTTTTTAAATTGTTACAAAAATATATGGACAAACCTTGAAAGAGAGTAAACTCACTCTTTATTTAATATAGTTAAAGGCCATGTATTTGTTCAATTTAATAAATTAATTCTGTTGTACCTCAATATCTGTAGTGCAATTAGAAATGCCCATGTTTTAACGTCACCAGCAAACTTATATTATTTATGCTCCTAGAACAAGCACTAAAGCATATTACTATAACAAAGATCCAATTTGACTGGATTCAATTAATAACAACTCTGCTTTCCATCATTAAGGGCTACACTACAATCCAAATAATTAACCTTAAAAATATGGGCTGAATGGAATTCACCCAGCTCATAGTTACCAAAGTATCCACGAGAGTAACTGTACTATAAAATGATATTTTATGCAAATCTTTAAAAAAATTTTGGAGATTATTAGTAAACATTTTATATATGAGGTGTTTAATTGAGAGTTAATATTATCTTACTCAAGGTTTGCTTGTGAACTTTTTCTTTCAGAAGGTTGACTATCAAATATGGAAAGTAATTTTGATTTTAAGAACAAAAATATACTTTACCCAGAATTTGTTAGGTTATATTTGGATAATCAGTATATCCTTTTAGATAATTATCAAACATTTTTTGGATAAAACTTTATATTTAAACTGTTATTTTTATCTATATTAACTCTAAATGGTCTTGGAAGAGTTCAGTAGCCTCACAACTATCATGAAAATGAGGAAATAAATCTAAATTACCTCTCTGTACACATCTATTTACATTTATTAATTTTTGATTTACTGACCTTTAATCTGTGTCTGACAAAAAAGTACCTCCAACAAAAGTTGAAAATTACAAGGCACACATGCTGCTTACACTACTATATTGAAGCATAATGCACATGCTGCTTGCACATGTATACCATGAAGACTTGTATTATTTTTCTTTCATTATCTTAGGCGAGATAATGAAGGAAAAATAGCTTAGCCTGAAGTTTCAATTTATATAATTTTAGTTACTTTTGTAATAATAAATAGTGAAAACAAATGAAAATTTTAAAAACACTTGTAATTAAATAACAAACATTTTCAAGTAAAGCTTTACATTTTAATTATTATTTATCTTTATTGTAACATTATACTTGATTCTTCAGGATGTAGGTAAGTAATTAACGTACAACAAAAATAATGGTAGCAAATTCAAAATGACATTACAGCATAGCTAGTATTGATAATAAAATTTGAAAGTCAAGTTTACACTTCACACTTATTTTCTACAGTTATTTTATTGCTAACAGATGGCTTAAAAACTGTAAGAAACAAAATGAAAAGTAGTCTGTTTTTCTCTGTACACACAGCAAAGCTCCAAGTAAATCTCTTAAGAGTTTATTCTATTATTTTTATAACTATTTCATCTTTTTATTCTACTGTTAGCAACTGAAGTAGAAACATGGTGAATATAAATAAAAAAAACTGTCCTTTCTGTTTAGGTATTACCATACTTTGAATATTTTGAAACCATCAATATCAAATAAGCTCATGCAGTATGCAATTCACAGAACTTTCCTGCTATAAAAACATTATAGGATAAGACATATCACTCATTAACAGTATAATGGTTACAATGAATATCGTCTAAAGTATTATAAAATATTTATGCTATAGTTTACAGAAAGTCTAGGCCAATACAATAAGTCAAAAAGTGGAAATATTCTACAGAAACTATTCAAATCACTTCTGCAAAACCATGGTAGTACAGAACTTGCCCACTTCTTTTCAGTACAGTAGCTGCAACAAATGTCTAAATTATTTTATAAAAGTCAGGGAAAATATTTATGATATGGCATTGTTCAACGTTAAAGGTGAAGTTGGAGATTGAGATATGTGGCAAAAGTATCCATATTTAAGATATTGAAAAAACAGACAGAGATCAAATTAAGGTAGCTTTATTTTTTTTAATAGGGTTACTGACTCATGA
Organism: Tachypleus tridentatus; assembly: GCF_004210375.1. NCBI lineage: Eukaryota > Metazoa > Arthropoda > Merostomata > Xiphosura > Limulidae > Tachypleus > Tachypleus tridentatus. Next base: position 84,460,961 of record NC_134830.1, read on the forward strand.
AATGAGTTTCCATCAGGATTAAGTTTTTACTTTTTTCACAACAATAAATTCCTTATTTTCATATTTTGTAGAAAGCTTTCAGTAATGTACTCCATGATAGATATTAACTCGGAAAGTTGTATACTTAATAGATTGCAAAGAAAGTAGAATATAAAACAAAAGAGTACCTTAGTGGTAGAATGTAGAGTGACGACAAATATACATTCATTTAAAGGAAAGAAACAATTCAAATCTAAACCTGATCATTTAAATATTTATTGATTCTTCCCTTAAATTTACTACTTCCACCATATTTGAAGACAACCCAATATAAAATTAAACCTGTAAGCTGAAGATGCTAGCTGTTTGCTAGCATACCAAAATGTATAGTCTTTTTATAGCATTCTCACCATTAAATACAATAAAACATATTACATCAGTACTAGTAAGTCCCTTAACAGTCTTGAAAACTTCAATCAGATCCCCTGTAAATCTTCTTTAAAAAGAAAATTTCAGATCTTAACTTGTGGTCATATGACAACCTTTCTGTCACAAGTATTATTACAGTATAACTACTTTGAATCTTTTCAAACAATTCAATTCCTTACTTAGAGTAAGGGATCTATTCAAATAAGTTGTTTAATGTAGTTACTATTTAGTTTAAAGATAAATAATCTGCATTTGAGTAATATCATGAATTTATGTTAAGTATATGTACATTACCGATATAACTACTATAAGAAGTTATATGTCGTTCATTCTTGTACAAGGTGAAAAAGTAAATGTGAATTCCAATCTAGACACCAGTAAACTTACATAAGGACTAATTAAAGGATTTAAGAAAAGGTTTTGTGTAGTGATAAAGTATGTAATTTGCAATATGTTTATGGTGTTTTGAAATATCGTTTAATCACAACAGTGATCCATAAGAAATTATACTTGTTAGTCTCATATTAGGTACTTGGAAATTATAGTTGCATTTAATCTATTATGTGAGCATTCTTGTACTGAGCGACTATGTAATTTTTGTAATAAAATATTATTATTGTTGATTAAGACTGATATTAAGGTACATTCATGAACGATTAAACTGACTCAACTATACAACTTGTACATTGTCATCTATTATAAGTTTTACCAAGTTACAATTACCATCTATACATAAAAACTTAATGATCAGGGTGACAGAAAGCCATCTGGCTCATTAGAGTCACCCTTGATATACCACAATAAGAATCTTAAAAACAGCAAGCCCATATTATAAATATTTAGGGATGTGGACAATGTCTCACCCAAATATTTTTTTATTTAGTCTACATTTTTATTCATTTTATTACTTTCTTTTAAATAGACTGATAACATTGTTCTGGTGGATGTTATAGTTGTATTTAGAGTATTACTGCTACTCGTTTTGGTGGTATTAATGTTAACAAATAATATACTAAATATCTGTAGTGCTGAAGCGTTACAGTACCAAAAACAGAATTATTCATTACGATAGGAAAATAGCGAGGTTAAAAAAATCAGTTAAAGACAAAATCAAAACGCCACAACGTGAGCGCTTTCGAAATGTTAATCTTACACCGTCAGGATAAACTATAATTAACTAAATAACTAAGTTTATCCTATTCAAATAAATTAAAATTTCGTAGCGAAGTTGGAAATGGCTAAGGGTAAAACATTAACTCTCTAACTCTTTCAGACCTGCTACTGCCATTGTGCTAGTAAATATGTAATGGATAACAATTTCCAACACTGCACCATAAAATTAAAATATAAAGTAATTCATTATTTGAAGCATACAGTAACATACATATTATTATAACGGTCACTTTTATTTACATATTATTTACCTTGTTTACGTCACGAAGTCTGAATGTGCTTTGTTAATAAAAACGCTTCAAAGAAACATAAAATAGTGATCAAAACAAACAGAAAAAAACGAACTCTTCAACCCTATGCTCATAAGTTTTATTTACAACGTACAACACATACGGTACAACAAGAACTCATGTGACCGGCGGTACCAAATTGCTTGGTGAGAGGGACGGAAACTCATCAACGTGATGCAACTTGTAGGATAAGTAATTGTTGAAGCCAAGAGTACAACAGAAAAATACTAAAGGTCAAGTATTAACACTATCTATTCGTACTCCTACTCAAAGTGTCATCTCATGATCTTACCTTCAGTGTGATGACGTCTATGAAACATTGATTTGTATATTTTGTTCATTTCTAGTATTTTTAATTTATTTTTGCCACAACTTTGTGTCTATTGTAGTTTTTAAACTTGTAACCTATAGTGCAATCATTTCAATATCTGGTGCGTGGAATTATGACAATAAAACACTAGCAGTGCCTGTTTTATTTCACTGATACTTTTTTTCCCGCATTAAAAAACGGTTAGGAATTGCTTTTGTGCTGTGTGCATCATATTATTATTGACACTAGCAGGTTAAATTTGAGTGCATACAACTTTTGTTATAATATCAGTGTTTTCTGTTTGCTTGATTTTAGCTGTAACTTTGATTATGATGAGGTAGTTCTTGTTGTCAACTAAATTGATTTTTACACATTTTCAAATTTTACCCAGTTTATCATTAAAACCCCAAGGGTTAAAAATGGATTGTAAATATCATTTTGTAAGTACCATTCTTTCCTTCTACTACTCATTGCATATTATGTTTTACATCTATTTCAGCTTTTTTGAGACATTGCCTGAGAACACATGACCCCATGGGTGTCAGCTGAAAGGGGGACAAAGAGCACTTGCCCCATGGAAAATGAAAATCAATTCTTTCTTTATTCACTTAACAATTTCACACTATTTATTACACTTAATTTTCAATTCTAATTAAAGTTGTCAGGTTTGTCACCAATATTAAATAAAATATCTATATACCTTTAGCTAAATAGAACTTTATTTCGGTCCACAAAGAAGAATTGTAAGTTAACATGATAAGGGTGTTTGATGTACTGTAATGCGTTGGTTATCACTTCACACTAGCCTAATTCGTTGAAAGTGTCGAATCAAGAACAGAGTGCTCTCAGAGACATCGCTACCACTGTGATTTATTGGATGTTAGACATGACAATTCCCACTCAGATCGTAAAAGAAGAGACAGACGGGATATGGTTTAAATTAATCTTTTAAATATTGTACCTATCAAATCTGATCTATTTGAAGGCGGGTCCATCGTCCTTTGATTTTGGCTTTTCTCCCCATGCTGTAGAATTTCCTCCAGATACCCATGTATGGCTCATGTACAATTTTCACGCTTTATTTCAGTCCACAAGGAAGAATTGTAACTCAACATGATAATGGTGTTTGATGTACTGTAGTGTTTTGGTTATCATTTTACAATAGCTTAATTCGGTTGAATGTGTCAAGTCAAGAACAGATCGCTCTCAAAATGCTACTGTGTAGCATTTCGTAACTCACTATTGTCCCAAGTGTGTTGATAATCCAACACATTTTATATATTGTATACGTTATTTTTGTAGACTGAATAACTATAATCAAAACAAACAAGAATTCTGGTGAAAATATCATCAAGTTCAATGCATGCAAAGAAATGCGCATGTCAAAATAAAATATCAACTGTAACTACAGCAATTGGTTCTCTCCACTTTTTTGACAACGTTAGTATTGAAGTTTGGACCAAAGAGGAATCTCCTCAATCCAAAGAGGTTGTCTCTATGAACGCAAATAATCAAGAATATAAAGAAGATTTTCTACAATCACAACATCCCAATGAGGAAAATATACCCCAATCGAAACTGCACAGTATGATTAAGATATAAAATTTCAATCACCGAAGTTTACTAAACCACGAAGCGTTACCATTTATAATAGAACTACAGAACCATCAGGTCGTAAAGTCCCGAGTGATATTTTTGATAAAAGCAAAACAGTACATGTCTTCCAAAAAGTCAGGACAAAATATGCAAAGTGGTTCAACAAATTTAAAAATTATGCTTCTCCTTTGAAACAAGAAAAGCTTGAGATGTCATTTCAGAATGCGAAAAAAAAAGTCCGTTAAGCAGTAAATGATAAATATTTTCTCGAAAAATTAGAAAAAATACAGTGGAAGAATTTAAATGTGAATGAATAGGAGATGACGAAGTTGCAACAATTTACATCCAGTTAATTACTTTAAAGTTATTTTTAAGTATATACGAACTATAAAAATTTGAATAATAAAAACTTCAGTTTTGTAACAGATTCACTTTCTGTAAGTGTATCATTTGTTTTCTCCAGAGATGAGCAGTCAAGACTAAATAAAACACAAAAGGTAGATGTTTTCGTGTTGGTGAGTGGCAAAACTCTTTTCTTAAAATTGTTAAAAATCACACATGTATTTATATTCCTTTATCATTGAGTAAGTACAGCTTTCACCAGGAAACAATGGATAACGACATTTTATGCCAGTGCCATTTGTCAGTTTGATGGCTGTAATTGCATGATAAAATTTAAGGTTACCTGTCATTTTGTGGTTGTGAACTATATCATGGAAATTTTAGCCCGCTTTATTACAGCAGTTGAAAGAGGAGAACTATATAATATTTAGGCAAAGGTTCAGCGAAACATCCGAAGTTAAATCTAAATTTTCTAACTGAAATGGATACTTCTGCACATGAATCAGGCAACAGAGATGGAAAAGAACGTTCTCCGTTCGATTAGAAAAAGAGTGAAACAAGATCGGTCAATCGATTGGACTCGGGTGAATTAGTGGACCTAGTCAAATTTATGGATAAACAAAACAAGGAAATAAACACTTCCACAATTTATCCAAGTTATATTCATTTCTGTTTGTTCTTTTTATGTTATTTGCCTCACAAAGGGAGGTGTTCGTGTATATCATGATCTTTTTTTTCAAAGAAGTTATGTTTTGAGACGAAACAGTAAGTTGCCTCCAATCCAGATTAAGCCAAAATAGATTGCTTTATTACCAGCTTTCAGTGCACAGCTTGAACCCCAGGCAATTTACTCTACATGTAACATTATTGTGGAACGAAAATCATTATTTGCCAAAAATTAAAAAATTAATGCAATTATTCAGAGATGGTAAGAAACGAATTTTTGAACACTGTAGGCTTAAAGAAATAAAAAGTGTTAGTGTTTGAGTTTTCCTATTAATTGCACTTGATGTATTTAATGTGGAAATTTTTGAAGATTTTTTTCCAGAAAGTTTGGCCTGTAGTAACAAGTACAGTGGCAGATATGATTTGAAGACTATACCTTATTTACATGCAAGCCATCTCATAAATAACTCTAAGCAAATGGTCAAGAAATATATCAGCGTTCATTATAGTGTGGACATATAAATTTCATATTGAATTGCATTACACTTCAGAATTTTTTCTGTGCTAAAGGACAATACATTTCTTTTGTTATCTTCGCATGTAATCCCTACAGTAAGCACATCAATGAATTCCCTAGAAGTAAGAATAACTCGATCAAATTACTGGTTAAAGTCATAGTTGTGAACAAAAAATACTGACTGTGTTTTAGCGAAAAAAATAGCTCTTTTCACTTAATAAGTGAAGAAGACTTTTTAACAAGAAGAAAATCCACTTTAACTTGTCACTTTAACGCAGCTGTTAGGAATGTGTAACGAGTTTTATCCGTCAAAGAATCATCCAACGAATTGGAGGAAAGAAATATATACAAAAAACGAAGATATTTTTCACCGTATCCTGACAGTTTTATGAATATTGGTCTCATTTTCACTGTATACGAGTATTAATTTCTAAATTTGAAATTTCATATCAAGCCTAGCTTATTCCTGCAAAATTAGCATATCTGAACACAGAACAAGTGTTCTGAAACGTAATCAGTTAGGAGAGGAGCATTACAACTGAGTGGATTAATTTACATCGGTGTTCTACAAAGCACCCGTACAATCAACAGGAAGTGGGGTAAAAAGTACAAACACACCATAACATAACCCTTTCAGCGTCCACCAGTAAAGTGTTTGCTTTAATATTAATAGAGTCAGATCTGAAAATCTAGAACTAGTTGAAGACACAATCGTGACAGACGAAGACAAAATAAATACGTTACCACAAACATCCTATCAATTCGATACACTTTACAATGCTCATCTGGAGAGAACAAAACTGGAATCACAGGGAAGCGATGTACACTCTGAGCTTTATCCCTTTCCTCAGCAATTACATTCACAGAATGAAATAGATGACAAATATTCCAGTGAATATCCTAATAGTCATTGCCCATTTAGAGTATTTTTGACCAATTTACCGCATGATTAATTTACACTTTTTTGTACATTACATATATGGATAATCAAAATAATGCAAAAATTGTAAAATAAAGCACATACGATTACTTAATTAGAAACAGTCTTTTCTGTTCCTTTGTCATCGTTATCCTGGTTTGGCCTTAGACAATCAATGTGACCCAATCAAGTTTACCTATACGAGTGTTGTTTCATTGTTCAGGGCAAGTGTTCAAACCATTATAAACCAATATCAAACAAACCATCACCTATGGATTTCTTTGTTTTTTATTGCTATGAGCAATATGGGCCAAACGTAAAAATTATGCAAAGAGTTCCAACTGAAAAATCAAGGTGCACTTTTCAGTTGTACAATTTGAATATTGTCTTGTTTGTTTGTTTTTTGGAATTTCGCACAAAGATACTCGAGGGCTATATGTGCTAGCCGTCCCTAATTTAGCAGTGCAAGACTAGAGGGAAGGCAGCTAGTCATCACCACCCATCGCCAACTCTTGGACTACTCTTTTACCAACGAATAGTGGGATTGACCGTAACATTATAACGCTCCCACGGCTGGGAGGGCGAGTATGCTTGGCGCGACGCGGGCGCGAACCCGCGCCCCTCGGATTACGAGTCGCACGCCTTACGTGCTTGGCCATGCCAAGCCTTGAATATTGTCACTTCACAGAGTCACTTGTCCAACATACTAACGAAACAACTGCTGGCGGTCGTTTTACAGCTGTATGCCGATATCCGAACAACAACAAGAAACTAATTGTAATTGACAACATGTGGTAGATTGTAGAGCGAACATTTTTCAGAGAAGAATGCTCATGTTTTATTCTGCATCAAGCATGTTAAGACAAAAACGCATGCATGTAGTACTACTGAACAAAATGTTTACACTGCACAAACTTCAGATAGGTAAAATCAATAACAAATCAAAATCATCAACATTAACTAATTCTTTGTCTAATGCTCAGTAGTTCACAAAAATTTAGTCACGACGTGAACTGCAAAATACATCTTTAAGACTTAGAACGTATATTTTAGCCAAATTTGATCAACCAAACAGTTGCACAATCACTACACACTACTCTTCGGTGACTTTTCACGGCATACGAGTATTGATGTTTAAATATCAGTTACGGTGATGTGGTAACGAAGGAAACATTAGCAAGATTAAATGTATTTTTTAAATAAAATTAAATCCACAATATTTTTATCAGTTATGCCTCAGTGACAGATCTAACCAAGCCGATTACTGAGAAAAGCCGCCAAAATGTAAATTTGAAATTTTAAAATTGTCACGTCTTTTGTCTCCAGAAATCTAGATAATTCTATACAATGCTTTCCTAAGCTGCTTTTGGTAACTGAACAATGAAGCACCGTTAAAAATGAAAATTTTCAAATCACCATAAGTTATAAATTCCACGGAATAATAAAATAGTTCAAACAAGCAACAGATTATGCTGTCTAAACATTCTTTCGTAGTATTCATGAAGATCAAATTAAAATGGTTGGAGTTTGGCGTTTCTTCTTTTCATATTCATTGTATTACAAATTCTTATCTTGCAGATGTACTCTAGCGAACCATGAAATTGGATGTTCTATCCAACTCTGAAATGGAAAATATGATGTCTTCAACAAGGAACTGGTTTGAGAAAGGTGTAATTGTTACGCCTACCGATAGGGCAAAACTCATCGGAAATGAATGATTAAATGATTTAATTATTTAAGCATACATAAGGAATATGTTGCCATTCTGTAGAATCAAAGTTGCGTATTATATATGTAAAAACAGCTGGCTTGGGTTGAGAAAATTTTTTATGTAGAGAAGCGAACAACGTTCCGACCTTCTTCCGTCACATTCGTGAACCTGACGATGACCAAAGAAGGTCGAAACGTTGTTCGCTTCTCCACATAAAGAAAATTTTCAACCCAAACCAGTCGTGTTTCCATATATAACTTTCTCTTCAAGTGAATTTTCTCGTCATCACTGAAAGTTGTGTATTGCTCTAACCACGTAGATGTCAATATGTCTATAAAAATGCTTTGTTGAGAATCATTTAAATCGAATATCAAAAAGCAAAATTTGTTTCTGAACTTTAACATGGTTTTTATTCTCAATAATTATCAGTGTTCATTAAAATTCACTTATTTTTCATCCAATTAAACAATACATTAATATCCTAGATTCATTAAACAGGTATGTAATACAAATGGAAGACAAGATTAAAAATTATTGCTGATGACATTTAAACACTTTTCATGCGCTTATAACCAAAGATGGACCTGTTTGAAGCAAGTTCTCAGATTACCCTTGTAAACGACAAACTGATTGACATGGAAAAAACATGTCAACACCACACACTTATTCATCTAAAAACGCATTTCACATTTGTTGACCATATATAGCAAGCACTCGAACCGCTCACCTGAGGCCATCATTCAAATACATAAGGCTTACATCCGTCTGTTAATAGAATATGGATATCAAGTTACATACAACATGTGTAACAACACACTACAGAAGATCCAGATACAACAAAATAAAATACTAAAAGTAGTAAACCAACTACCAACATACACACCTGTCAACTATGTACAAAAAATCAGTAATCTACCCATCTTTAGGAATAGACTAACTGAAATAGCATACAAATATTACTTAACAGCATAACATAGAAACGAACTAACTGGGTCATTATATAAATTAGCCAGTGCTCCTACAAAATACATCTCACCATACAACATATTATAACAATAAAACATATAAATATGGTGCATATATATTTATGTTTATATATGTTTGTTTGTTTTTTCTCCAGCTCTGGGCACAAGACATGTAGAACATTCGGCGCCTGCCCTGTAAAAATGGTTTTTCTCGGGGCACTCCCGTTTTCCCCCACAACAAATTCTGGGGCACTTGGATTTATAGATCCCAGTCACTTCGTGGCCCTGATCACGGGACGGTCTCCTGACTGATGTGGAGTTTGTTTGTGGCTTGCTTCTTTTCTGCCGGCGGGCTCCGGACTTGTCCACTTTCTTTTTTGCCGCTTTTGTCTCGCTCGGCATTCTCACCCGACATTTTCATACTGCCCCACCTCACTTCATTGCCTCAAACAAGCCAAATTAAAATACAGGTAAACTCCCACATACAGATAATCTTCCACGAGCGGGGACAAAGAGGAACTACAACGTTCCTGAACACCCCTGTTGGGGAGAAAAATCCTCAGACTTCTCTCCCTGAACTAAACCCTTGCTAAGGTTTCGTTTCATTTCACACATTTATCTGAAGATGAAAGGCGGAATATTTTCGAAACACCGTTCCCTACACTTGTGTCTCCACAACAGGCAGTTGCCGCCTATTCTTCAAAGTTTGATAATTAATACTCTGACTAAACAATCTATCAAAGAATTCGTAGCATAGTTTCACATTTATTATATGATTTCAACTTCTCCGCCTCTAGAATCACAATCTATATTGAAGTAGACCTCGATGTTCTATCCATTTGGGAGGCTGATGAAAGTTGTTTTTCGAATATATTTATTTTCTATAAGAGATTCCTGGGACTATAATGTTCAATGAACATAGGTAATGTAAGAAACCATGAATGTGAAACAGGTAACAGGTTTACATCACTCTAACCATTTGTAACATCTTAACGACTCATGACACTGAAGACTAGTAAGGCATCCATTTTGCAGATCGAAAATGGAGGTGATCTGTTGCTCTGCCCACACTTTTCCTCGAGTTTGGTTATTGTGAAGTTATAGCCAATATACTACAGTATATCACACACCACTATTATTTTAAGCTACAAGTTTTCTTTTTTTTTGACAAAAATAAAGCTTGGAGATCGAACACTGGCCTATTGTGAATTACGAAAAGCTACTCTACGGATATCGAGAAAACTCTATTGCTGGCTCAACACTTTTTCACGAGTTTGGTTAGTGTGAGGTGTTTTTCATCATGTTGATTTACCGTTCTTATTTGTTGACCCAAATAAAGCTTGAAAATTGTATACGGGTCATGCATGAGCGTCAAGAGAAGGTCTTCCAGGGTGGAGGCAATGTCAAAATCAAGGGGCGGTGAACTTGTTTTCAAAATTTTACTATTAAAGTCAATATAATTGAGTAAGGCCCCACAGTCAGATTTGGTAGGTATAATATTTGTCAGGTTAGTTTAAGCTATACTGAGTCGATCTCTTTGACGACCTGAGTGGAAACTGCCGTGTCCAATATCCAATAAACCACCATGGTAATGACGTTGGTTAATATTTATCTGCAAGTTAGGTATATAGAGATTTTAAGCAATGCTGCTGACAAACGTGGCGACTTTAATAGAATTGACAATTAAGTGTAATGAATAATGTGAAATTGTGTAGTCAATAAAAACTCATAAATTTATAAATACATGGCGAATGAATAAAGAAGTAATTGTATTTTTCATTTTCCATGGAGCATGTGCCCCTTGTACTCACCATTCAACTGACACCAATGGGATCATGTGTCCTCCGATAGCGAATCAACAAATCTGAAATAGATGTGCAACATAATAGGTAATGAGTAGTTGAAAGAATGCATGACTTTTTTACTATTCTATCCTTACTGTTCACTGTTATTGTCCATTAGTATTATCTACTTATTTCAATGCCATTACATATTGTGTTCTGAAGATTTTTAAGAATAATCTTTTGATATAACAAGTGAAAATCTCCGTATGAGAGAGAATTCTGTGATAAACGTGTTTTCATTTCCAACACATACAAAAGGTATATTATTATAAAAAATTATGGCTTTAGATTATGCTTTTCTAATTATTTAAACTATTGGGTTAAGAGATGTGCGTTTGTGTTTATGTATAGCAAAGCCACATTGGGCTATCTGCTATGTCCACCAAGGTGAATCGAACACCTGATTTTCGCAATGTAAATCCAAAGACTTACCATTGTCCTATCTACATAGTGATTTGTATTGCAAGGGATAAACCACGATAACAATACTCACACAATCAAATATATATATCAATCTTTACACACCAAACACAATAAATATCATGTTTAATCAAGCTCTTAATTTAAAAAGATATGTTTGGATAGTAAGAACCATGTGTTTGACATTAGGACTTTGAAACAGAGTATAACAGAAAGAGGTTATAAACAAAACACTGCTACCCAACAACCTGAGAAAGCTAACAATATACCAATATACAAAGAAATGTTGCAGAGATGACATATAATTTGGATAGTCAGTCTTAAATCACTTAAAGAATTTACAACACATGCAAACTCCTTTCACAAAACAGTCAAGTTTACCTGTGATTATAAGCTTACCCATATTAACTTTCTTGATGTCACAATTTTCTAAAAGATGGAATTTTACACACTGACTTGTACAAAAAACATACAAACAGACCACAATACCTCCACTATAGAAGCTGTCACACATGTCACACAAAATGGAACAATACTTACACTAAAGTTCTTAGGATAAAGAAATCACACTCAGATGAAACATACTGTTGGAAACATAACAGAGATCTAAAACAAACCATGTTACAAAGAAAATATAAAAATACTGAAATCTACAGACAAGTTGAAAAGACTAACATTCAGTAAAAAAACAAAACAACACCCTAAATTAGAGCAATAATAAGTAAACTGTCAAACAGAATTCCTCTTATTATCATCTATTAGTTTAAGTTCGAATCGTTTTACGTATTCTGAAAAACTGCTTAATCTCCAAAAAAAGCAGAACTCTAAAATATATCATTGTTCACACAAAATTGAATTCTAAATTTGGTCGTTGTCCATGCGTTAAAACCTGCTGTTAAACCTGCAAGTTCATAAAACCACTGAATCATTTTCTGACAAGCACAATCAAAGAAAGTTAAAATATCCAAATATACTACCAATATGTAGAACATATTGAGTGTTGTAATCATACAGTAACACAAAAGTACCCAATATACTGGAGTGAATAGTGTTAACAACTCAGCAATTTCAAAGTTAATGAGTTTAGTTTTAGAAGTATATATCAGTTTTGGTAATAAATTAATGCATTAATATTATAATAGGCTTTTAATTTTTGCATCATTTATCTATAATATAATGGATTAAATTTGAAATTTTACAAATAGAATAAAATGTTGACTTACCATGTTCGGAGTTTCAAAGGAAATAAAAGCTGTATTATCCTACAATTAGTACTTGCTAGTGTTATTTGATCCAATACAATAGAACCTCCAGCAAATTATGTATACCCCAGTTTTAATTTTATTTAAAATAAAATAAATGCTTACACTTAAGTCTTAATGAAATATAAAAATTAATGTATAAGTAATAGATTTTTTAATGTTTTTTACAAATCCAGTGATTATTCTTAGATGCCTGCATTCTGGCATTCTTGAACTATTCATATGGCAATCACATCTGCACACACTTATTTTATATTTAAACAGTCATGGTGTTTCTTTTGTAAAACATATTCAAATATTGCTTTTTTTGAATTTTTGTACTAAACTACTTATGGGCTATCTGCTGCAGCAGCTGACCATAATTTTGAAGTGACAGATGAAATGAAAGGCAGCTAGTCAATGCCACCCATTGCCAACTCTGGAATTATTCTTTGCTAACAAATATAGGGATTAAATTTCATATTATAATAAGGGTGAATGTTTAGTAATAAGTTTTGCTCCTGCAATGTTATCAATTAGACCTATTCAAGTATTATTAAACAGTAATTTTACAAGACAAGTGATATTTTATCATGGTTGACTTGACAATTGTGAACAGTTCTACCAAATAATATATATATGATGAAAATTATGATGCTTTTATCATTAGCTAACTCACATTGATAAGACATTATGTTTTGTGCGAGCTCATGATGATTTTTACACATAATGTACTTGTATTGTTAATATTTCTTGTTATTATTCACTGAATTTTTTTCACTTTGAAACTTCATCTGGCACCAGATGACCACTTAATTAATTCTTACACCTTTACATATAAAATGCTGTTTCATTGATTCAAACCATGCATAAAATAATCAGATATTTTCAACATCCAATCAAGATCTGAGGTCAGACTAAAATTGGAATCATCATAAAGAATTAAACAGGAGCAGCTGGAAAAGTAGTCTAAATGGCCAACCTTGATAAGTAGTGCTAACAGTTTCTTTTCTTAAAAGAACTCATTGTTTCCACTGAAGAAATTACCTGATATGATTATGAAATAATATCAGTAATACATCGATTTACTTAGAAACCTGAACAATATCATCTCATTATTTCAGAACACATTTTATAAGTATCAAAAAACTTTACTATATACACATCACTCTGCTTCCCTCAAACTTTTTTTTGTTAGAAGTTATATCTGATCAACTAAATGTGATGAGTACAGAGTTTTAAACTTTCAAACAAGTATATTATTTTTAACTTTTTTTCTCAATAATATTTTCAAACCTTTAATGCAAAGTTACCTTTGAAATTTCTTTTCAGTTTCTTAGATGACATTAGAAGCAATATTTTTGTCCATTTTAATTTATTATGTTTTATCATACACCAGCACTGAACTTAAAGTAATAAATGAGTTTACAGGTTTATATAAATACAGAAAATATCAAAGTTGATTACTTAGTGGGTCAATATATGATTTCTTGTGGTGGATAGAGTGCAGTTGGCCTACTGCATAGCTTTACACAAATTAAAACTTTATGTTGGAAAGTGTCAAAATATCATGGTAAGATTCTTAATATTTTTTGAATCAAAGCATTTGTTTCTCAATTAATTACTACATACAAAAGTGGAAAAGTAGGGAAATTTACATGAATCTTGAATTACAACACAACTTAGAAATATATTTTGTGGGACAGTGTTTATTAATTAAAGCTTTGTGCATTATTAATCTCAAATCATTCTCATTTGCTAGAAGTCTTGTTTAATGCAATAAAAAGAGTACCAAAGTTCAAGACATATAAAGTAGCTCTTCACTTTATATTTCAATGATTCAAAAATACATCATATAACTCTTTTATGATTAAAAAAATACTTTATTTACTTCTTTAAAGAAATTATGAATACAACTGTTGAACTTACATTTACCATATAATGGAAGACAAGAGAATTTTAAAAAAAATCTTTAATGTCAATTATCTTTCAAATGTAGAGTCAGTTAAAAAATATCACTACTTAGTTAATTGTTTAAAGGATAATGATCAGATGACTAATAAGGTAATGAGCATTTATAAATATCAATTTTTTTTAAAGGAGAAGTTATCAAAATATAGTAGGCCCAGTGTGTTAAGTTACTAATGTTTATAGTTAAGGCAGCTGTCACTATGGCACATCCTACTGATCTCTTGAATTTACCGAGGATTTTGTAACAACATTTAATCCTATAGTACACCCCTGATAAGTAACTTTATAACTATTTCAAATTATAGTTTTATTAAATTTAACAAACTCTGTTCTGTACTCAGAATGTGCTTTTCAGAGTAGAACATTTCACAAACTGTTAGTAATTTGTTAATTTTTTTCATAATACTCCAGATTTTGTCACTGTAGATTATTCTCACAATTTTCTTAAACATTTTTTTAAATATATATAAGAAAAATGATTTGAAGCATTTCAAAGTTCAGTGGTTGTCTCAACAGCAGACATTTCATAAGAACAGGTTAACTTTTTTTGTGGCTTACTGAAAGAGAAACTATCCTGATCTGTTGATATGGAAAATGGCTCTTCATCATCACTGTAAAATACAAATTTTAAGTATATAAAAATTCGATTTTAAAAATTGCTTAGTGTTGTGTATGCAAAAAGATTTATTTTATTTTTCACCAGAGATGAGATTTAAAGAGAATCTGGAACATTGAGGCCTAATGCATTCATTGAATGGTTGTACCTTCTGCTGTGTTCTGTAGTTTCTGTTATTAGAGACTCATCAGCTCAACTTGGGTCAGCAAACAAAAGAAATACCATCAGGCATATAATGGTGAAGTATATAAAATGTCTATGGGGTTTTGAATCTGTTTTAGTGTTGAGCCTTGAACAGGAGAAATACATTCCACAGCTAAAACTACAGCCAAATAAGGAATGCTTTAAGCCTCTACATTACAGATTCTCTTTCCAATTTCACCTTTGGCAAAAAGAGAAAAGAAATCTTTAACACACACACACAATCATTTAACAGTTGGTCTGCTGCATAATATCAAATAGAAAATTTGACAAAATGTTGTAACATTATTCACACCCCCTAAATTAATTTAGTTTGCTACATGTTGAAGTAAAATGGACTCAAAACACCAGACTTCACAATAGCTGTACCATCAAATGGATTTAAAATAATACACTAGAGATTTGCATTTCTCTCAAGTGTAATAGACCAAGTTTGCTCATTGTTAGAAAGTATAGTAACAGCTTTGTTATCCGGTATCATTGCATTAAGAAAACTCTTGTAATTAAAATTTCAATACATTCAAATACAAATGCTCATTATAGCTAAGTGAGCTGCTGTAGTTTTTTTCTATGTTCTTTCTCACTGGTAAGTTTCAGCTGTTAGCTGCCTGAACTGTAATTTACATTTAAATTACTGTATTAATAAATGTTTTACACAGTTTAATCAAGTGTCAAAATATTTACTGTTAAATGTTGTATGGGAAATGCTTTTGTAACCAGAATTTTCCTATATAGCATTACCCAAGTTTGGTCAATGCTATATAACAAAGCTTTTACTGAATCTCGATTCCTTTCATATCATACAATGCAATAATGTCATCTTTAATAATAATGAAAAGTAAAATTACTACAAATACATGATAACAGCTTTTCTACGCTATTTTGGCTTTATGAATTGCCTTTCAAAATAATGTTTTTTAGTTTGCATAGTCTTTTTTCAGTTTGATCTCTCTATTAACTAATATAATGCTATCTCTCGTGAAAATAAAGATAAATAAAAAACAACAAACTATAACAAATTTAGATGCTCAACACTGTTTATAAGAAACAGCACTAAATGTTTTTATATAATGCTTGTTTTTTAAATTATAAAACAGAATCACAATATTTCCTTAAACCATGACAGCTCATGGGTATCAGTAATACTGCACTCTAAGTGCATATACAAATATATGTTTAATCATTTCTCTTGTAAATACACCTAACTTTTTAATTAGATTATACATTGCAATGAAACTAATTTCAGAACAAACTCACTGTCTCCTAGCAAGTTTGGCAGAAAACATTCTTAAAGAATAAGCCTTTGAGTCTCTGTTATTTTCTAATCCTGAAGTTTCTTGATAAATTTTCTTCTTGTATCTTATAAAACATTTGCAAAAAATTTAATACTTCAGTGAGATGTAGAACCTATAGATAAAATACAGGAATGGAATTAAAGTGGTTATAACAGTTTTCTTTGTGATACAGTTGTTACTGCATTTCTCTTGGTTGTGTAATTACCACTTCTGTCTAGAATTTTAATGTAAAGATACATGTATTCTAAAAATGGCTTTTTAATTTTTTTTTGTGTATGGTGAAAGTTAACTTTACTAATTAATATATGTAACACTTATCACGCTCTCTTTCTGTTTTTTCATATATATATACATTTATACACACACAACTGAACCAATAAGCATTGGTTTCAGTGCTAATGTAATGACTGTATAATATTATGGAACTTGAGTTTTGAAGATATTTGTAAACTTATCTTCTGGATACCTTAATACACCACTAATTTGATATGTATCTTGTTTGATTTTTTTTTTTTTTAAACTGGTATTTTTCAAGTTTAACAGTATGGTAATTTTTTCCAACTTGTAATAAAACAACATTATGTCATGAGTGACTGTTCAGTAATATAATCCACTTCTTCGTTTATTACTTTAAAGGACATATGACTTACCTAACTGTTTTGATGCCTTTCTCTCTTTTTTTTCTATTATTATATAATGCTCCTATTGTTGTTCCAATATTTTGCCTGTGTACTAATTTTTATTATTATTGTTTAGTCTTACGAACTCACAACATTTTAAATATATTTGAATATTAAAGTTACTGGTCCAAATATCAATCTTTGTTCATGTAATACTTCAAACCAATAAAGAAGTGTGATATGAAAATTTTCCTCAATTTACTCTGTCACTTTTCTACTTACTACACTTAAATCAAGAGGTTATATACTCATTTAAAGGGAAAATAAGTTTATGGGTTGATATTAAACAGAAAAAGATACCTTTAGAACTTGAATATGATTTTGTTTGGGAAAATTAGATTTTTATGTTGAGGTCTTACATGTAAAGCAAACTCCTGATCACCTGTTTCAGCAACTGCCCAGATGTTTTGGCAAATTGAATCTTCTACTCAAATTAAATACAAAAACAAACTATTAGACACATTGTATTTGCAAATGGCTGAGTAGTTTAACTTTATCAAATAAACTTAAGTAAGTCTAAATTAATCTCACATATGTAAAGGAAATTTAAGAGATACTTCTTGTGTCCGTTACCAGAATTATTTTTATACTCAACTATTCACTACTTCATTTCACAACCCAAGAAGCAAAAAGATTCTATGGTGCTAAGTGCATTTTTGCATACAGAATTTTTCCAAGCTGATGTTGCAATGATATATTTAACAAAATATTACCAAAAGCTATTAACAGCATGAGTATTACTCATGCTGGAAAAAAAAAAAAGTTATTGTAACACCATACTTTATGTATTAGGTTGTCCAGAAATAAATGTTGTTTTTGAACTGCAAAGTTTAGAAAAGTATAAATCTGTGTCGTAAAACATGTTTTAATCAAAGTAAGCACCATTTTCTTCAAAACACTTTTGCCAACATGTAATGATGCTATTTATTCCCCTATTGTAAATTTCAGAGTTTCTATGGTCACTAAACTCCCTGAAAGCTTCTTCTGCAGCTGCCTGGTTTTGAAAGCATCTATTGTTTGAAAAGTTGTAAAAGACTTGAAAAAATGAAAATCTGTAAGGGAAATGTCAGTGGAATAAGTTGGATGAGGCAGAACCGATTCTCAATTCATTCAATTTTCGGAGCATCATCCTTGACATGTGGGGACGAACATTGTCATGAAGAAGAATCGGGCCTCTTCAACTGATCAGAGTTGGTTGTTTCTTGCATAATGTTTGATGCATTTTGGCCAATATTTGACAGCATTTGTCTACTGTGATTGTTTTCCCTGAATTCAAAATGTTGTAGTGACTGATGCCAGCTGCAGTCCATCAAACAGTTGCCATGACCTTTCTTTGGTGAATCTTGGGCTTTGGGAAATGCTTTGGGGCTGTTTTGCAATTGAGCCATTGTGCAGATCATTTCTGATTGTCGTACAGAATCCATTTTTCATCACATATCACTATCTGTTCAAAAAAATGGATCATTTCAGTTCCACAATAGCAGCATACAGCAGGTCTTATACTCTGATTTTGTTGATCTTCAGTCAGCTCATGTGGAACCCACTTACCCAACTTTTTATCTTTCCAGTCACACTAAGGTGGTTGGCAAATGCTTGATTTGCTTTTACATAGTTTTTCTGTAAGCTCATGTACTGTTGTGCTAGGGTTTGTCTCAATTGCTTCCCCTTAATGTGTTTTCATCTAAGAATGGCTTCCTTCCACAACCTTCGTGGTCTTAAAGACTTTCATCTCCATGCCAAAATCTTTAGAACCAACACTGAACTGTACATTCAGTAACAGATCTATGGCTGAATGCCTGGTTGATGTTCTGTGTAGTTTTGGTAGCTTTTTGCCCAAGATTGAGGTCGTAAAGGAAAATCAAATGAAGATTCTTCTTGTCCATGCTGCCTTGGGAGTTGCAAAACTTACTCTGAGGAGAATTGACACAGCAGTTAATTAAAACACCTTGTAAGCAACATACGTTGGATTATACTAACCAACCAATAATAAGCTACTCAATATTCAGCTTCTAATTGTCATCATGAAAATTCCAACATTTATTTCCAGATGACCTAATAAATAACTCATGGGTAATGTTTAATTACACTCAAAGAAATATTGTGAACATCTGCTAACTGTTTAGTTAAAATTTGAAAATGTTCACATAATATGACTTACTCATAATCCTGAAAGAGTGGATTTTTTGTTGGAATCATTACTTCACTAGGATCTACAAGAAGGGACTTGTTCACAGACATATTACTCTCAGCACTCATTGTTGGAGCATGCCCTATGGAGCTTGTGCCCTCTCCTGGAGAAGAACTGTATATGTAATGTGAAGAATCATCAAACTCAGAGATAGGTTCTCCATATCCAGATCCACTTCCATCTCCTTTATCTCTAGTAATATATGAAATATTATCAAATCCTCGAAGTTCTGTAAAGCTTCCTTCTTCATCTGTAGGCACACTCATTTGAAGCACCTATTAAAAGGGAAAAAAATGTTAAAATGTGATAATTTTTTAAAAAGAATTTGCAAACTGTTACATACAAGATACATATACTGTATGAAACTTACTAATATAAGTATTTCCGAACAGCTTAAAAATAAATTAATTTTGAAAGCATAAAAAAGAATACTCTATACAAGTAATTTTATATACTGCTGTAATGAATTTACCATTATATTGGTATTTTAATATCTATGCTTAATTTTGTGTAGTTTTCCTTTTTGTATGTAACGTATATTGTTGGCTGTGTATTGTGCAAGTCCCACCTGTTCTCTAACTTTGTAAAAATATCTTGAAAGTAACAATCAACAATATCTGTTTTATGAAAGTGCAATAGAAAATTGTTGAATTTTTACAAACTCATATGATTCATATAAAAAGCAGCTAGATGAGAGACCAATTATTATTGCACAGCTACAATCAGTGTGCTATAGGCCTAGGAAGCTATACTGTGATTAACGTCTGTTATTCTGAAAATTGCAGAATTTGCCCAGGAACATTTATAGACTTTTAACATTACAAACCTTTCAACTCCAATTAATAACTGAATGTTAGAATTTCTATAACAACATTAAATATCATCATCAATAAAAATCAGCAGTGTAAGGCAAATCAAGCTAGTTAGCCCAAGCAAAGTGTGACAATATCCACTCAGAATTAATTTGCTCGTTGTGGACCTGGATTGTCAATAAAATAGTTGCTCCTAAACTAGATATAAGATTCAATATTGTCTATGAGTTAAACTGTTGTATATAAATTATTATTTGTAATAACTATTATTATAAAATGTATTTTTGTTTGTATATTAAAATATATTTGTGTTAACAAAATTGTGTGTATCTACCTTGTTGGAAAATACCATATATTTGATAAATATCAATATTTAATCAATTTCTAAATTTCTGGTTATTTGAATATAATAAATTAGAAATAAATAATATGTAACACTGCATACCATCCTGTAGTTCTTAATTTACATGATTCATTTGTAATCTAAATGTACACAATCAGTTATCTACACTCTGCCAACTGTGGGTGAGGAAACCCTGGATTTTAGCACTATAAGTCCATAAACTTACTGCTAACCAACTAGTGGACTACTTTTATAGCACTTATAACTTACAGTTTATTTTTAACAACAGAGATAGACAAATATGCTGATAAAGTATGGAAATTGCTTTCTTCATAATATTTAAACTAATTTTTCCATCCAGTGTAATCTCATAAGGAGATAATATAATATTTCATATTCATATTTTGAAAAAGTTATAATTTACTATACTTTGATATTATATTTCTTCATACTCTTTCTCATCATCATTTACATAACTATAGATAACTTACAGAACTGCCAAACCAACAATCAAATTCTTGTTTATCATCAACAAAAAATAGTGCTGCTGTAAACACTTTCAAAATCAGTGCTACAGGTCACATGAAAACCTGTATATTACTGTTTTTCAAAATTCTTTGAAACTTTCAACTGATGTAATATAGAGCTTATTTATCAAAGCAATGTATTCACAACTTTAAAAACAATACTAAGCTAGTCATGATTAGAAATTCATATGATCACCAAAATCTAATTATAAATTTGCAACTAACATCTTTTATTATTGCAACTAGATACTAACTATTAAAATTTTTTTATTTTTTGTTTAAACAACTAATCTGTTTCTGGAAAGTCTGGAAAAAAATATTTCTATGTTAGTAGTGGTTGAAATTGATTCTGGGAATTCTTGCGAGTTATCAACCTGACTTGGGTTTCCTCCTTTATAACACGAATAAAGTAATTATTTGGATGTTTCAAAAATGGGTGGATATCGAGGTTTTACTGACTTTTATTTATCGATAAGTTGAGTGAGAGTATTATCACCTAATTAGATGCAAAAGGTTTTTTTTTTCTTTTTTCACGTGTATTTCATATCCTATGATTTGAGTACTATTCCACTTCCTCATATGGTCTTCTCTAGCATAATGAGCTATTGCAGACAAGTTAGTATTACCTAATCTTCTCTATAATGTTCCTGAATTTTACCTTTTGTTAATTTTCTTTTTTCGTTCAGTGCACTGGAATCTACATGCACAGGAGATAAATGGTGTTTTTCTTCTCTGTTGGGTCTTTAGGTGATTTGGTGTTTACCAAATGCAATTATATTGGGTTGTAGCTTCTGGATACTGTTCTGAATTTATATTATTTACATATTCCTCTGAATATTTTCAAAGGAACCTCCAATATAAAAAACATATAGATTTATATCCAAAATTTTCTGATAATCTATTTTTGGCATTTATCATCTTAATATCCTTCTTTGTTAAGTGTTTGTTGTATCCATGTTTAAGTAGGGTTTCAATTACGTTTTTTTTGTATCAATTTAATTTAACTTCTTCAGAACCACAAGACTTATTTACTCTAGAAATTAGGTATTTCACTACACCTGTCTTTAGATTGTTGAGGAAAACTAAGTTACTTGTATCTGTGAGTTTCCTGTAACTCCTGTAGTATGTGTTTTTTGTGTCTTTGTAATCATCATGTCGTCTTCTTCTACTTTAATTGTGAATTGTATCATGGAATTTTGTCTGTAAAGTGATTCCTGAACTTTTGAATCTTGTCACTCATATTACCAATTCGTAGCAACATAGCTGAGCTAAATCTTGGGGTTTAGAGAGTTTGATTTATGAACATTAGATAGGTCTTCTTCTTGTTTGTAGTATCTACTTCATGTTAGAAGTAAGTTGTGTGAATAAATGAGGTTTTGAATTCTATTATCGTTAAATTATTAATATTATTAAATATTAAACTCTGTCTAAAAGACCTAGCTAGAAGATTGGTGATTGATTCTACACAAACTGAAAACACCAACAAAACAACAGAAAACAACCACTAGAAAAAAGACAACTTCAACAACCAATAACCTGTATTTCCAACATCTATTTCCCCAAAACAGTATGTTAAACAACGTTTTCAAAGAATTTTCATGCAAAAACATCAATATAACTTCACAGAAAAGAAAACTAAAAAGCAACCTCACATGAAAAGATATTA
The DNA here is from genome assembly GCF_004210375.1 of Tachypleus tridentatus. Taxonomy (NCBI): domain Eukaryota; kingdom Metazoa; phylum Arthropoda; class Merostomata; order Xiphosura; family Limulidae; genus Tachypleus; species Tachypleus tridentatus. The sequence goes on from NC_134830.1 coordinate 84,483,662, forward strand.
ATTCTATAAACAACTTAAGACAACAATATCAAAATTCTAAAAGTAGATAAAGGCAATGCTATAGTTATAATGAATGCAAATGAACACATTAAAATATTATCAGATACAAACAAATTTAAACTTATACATACAAATCCAACAAAAACACACAAAACAAAATATTACTACAAATGAAAGAACCAACACAATCTCTGAAAACCTTTATTCTCACCTATGAAGAACCGACTCACACACACCACAAATGTATGGCACCCCCAAACCTCACAAAACTGATTGTCCACTACGACCCACAATGTTGACCAATGAATCATTTAACTACAACCCCAGTAAATACATAGCATGTAACATCAGCTGGCTCCTTTTTTAAAGCCTCTTTTGACTTCAAATCTATTCTTAATCAACCAAATCATAAAGCCTTAATGGCCAGTTTTGATGTAATTTCCCTCTTCACAGAAGTCCCAACTACTGAAGCCTGCAAGATAGGTTTAGAACTTTATATCCAACATCCCAACCCATTGATACACATCCCCAACAACCAATTAGAAACCCTTATAGAATTTACTACCACCAAAACTACTTACAAATAAATGGCCTAAGTATGGAGAATGCTGTGTCACCAGTTCTAGCCAACATTTTTATGATATACTGAATCTCAAACAATCAATTCAGCCTTATGCTCACCACTGTACTGGTACAGTTATGTTGATGACAGAACTGATGGATTCACATCTACGGAACACAACTTAGTTTTTTCAACCATGTTAAGTCAATACTCCAGAACATTAAATTCACCTGTAAACAGGAAAAGCTAATCAAATTACATTTCTTAACTTCAAGATCATAAGAAGCGATACACTATTCAAAATAGAAATCCACATAAAAATCAACCATGCTGCACTATACATTCCCTGAGACTCAGCACATGAAACAAAATAAAAACTACACATATTAAGAAATCAAATAAACACAACCATAAAACTATGCTCACCCAATAAAATTAATGATGAAATCAACAGAATAAAACATCACTTCATCAACATCAACAAATTTCCTGAAAAAATCTGGAAAAAAAAAATATATACACATTGACCAACAACAAACAAACAACAATAAATTCCAAGATACAACATATTACAAAACCATACACTGCTGCATACCATACATTCCCAACATCAGCAGAAAAAATAACAAACATTTGGAAAAAAACTTAAAACACAACACTCCAGTAAACACTAAATTTATTCAAAAACTAAGTATAAAACTAAAGTCTGTACTATGTAAAAATTACACTGACAAACACAACATCAACATTATTTATAAAATATAATGCACCAACTGCCACGATTTCTATATTGGAGAAATACCAGAAGAATGGAAACCAGATTCAAAGAACACACACACACACAAAAAAAACACATTTTTGAATACTGCCAATCAGATAAACACAGCATAACCATAGAAACAACTGATACTAAGAAGGGAAATAAATATAAACAAATGCAAAATCAAAGAAGTCTTACTTATAAACTAAACCCAAAATTAAACTAATATAAAGGAACACCTTTATACCTTGCCCGTATGGCCAAGTGGTTAATGCACTCGACTTGTAATCCGAGGGTCACGGGTTCGAATCACCATCACACCAAACATGCTCGCCTCTTTCAACAGTGGAGGCATTATAATGTGATGGCCAATCCCACTATTCATTGGTAAAAGAGTAGCCCTAGAGTTGGCAATTGATGGTGATGACTAGCTGCTTTCCCTCTCATTTTACACTGTTAAATTAGGGACGGCTAGTGCAGATAGCCCTCATGCAGCTTTGCACGATATTCAAAATAAATCAAATCAACCTTTATACCTATACTAATTAATAGCCTAACATCTAACTGCAACATCCCCTACAGTCCTGTACCTGTTTACACTCCTGCCCCTACGACATGTGCCTGGCAATGGTCAATTGCAAACTCTCTCTTTGTTAACCTGAAGATGATGTAAGAAGGTTGAAACATTGTTGTCAGCTTTATTAGTAAAAATGTTAACACCCATACCAGCCATCCCAAGATATATGAAGAATATTAGTTGCATACATCCTTTGAGTTCCATCAATCTAAAGCTGTTGTTAAACAATTTGGAGTGTGACATGGTTTGGTGTATTGGTAAAAAAGTTGGATATAATGGGGCTGAACATATGTTGTGTGGCTATCATGGTTGCTTTTATAATATCTACAAATTCAGCTGAATTCTTATCATGTGAGAATGCTTTATCTTATGATAGGGCAGCATGATGAATCTCTGCAGTAAACTGTAAGATGGAGAGGAATGGCCTGCATATAAATTTTAGGAAAACCATAGATGTGTAGGATGGTTTTGTGGTGTACTGTTAGTTGTTTGAATGTTTCTGTTCCAAATTATTTCTGATGTTTTTTGAGATGTTGGTTAATATTCTTCTTTGTGTTAGTGACTGGGTTAGACTTGATCTTTGTGTGGTGGCCATATTCAACTAAAGCTTAGAATTTGATGAAGTATTCTTCTTTGCTCATGATTATTATGATATTCTTGACAAGGTTGTATTACAACATAGTTTACATTCAACAGTCTTTAGACTGCTGACTTTATTTTCATTATAAATTATCTCTTTTCTTCTTCTGGTTGGATGGAAATTGTGTATTCTTTGGTTGAAGTTATATGTAAGATAGATATGTTTTAATGTGATAAGGTGAAGTTTAATCCATTATTTTGTATGCACTCATCAGGTTCCCTTATTTGCAATTAACTTGAGCTTATAATGGTGTGTTTATGGTGTTAGAAATATAAAATAAAATACAGAGAATACACCCATACATATGATGCCTTCTTGTCCAATACATATAACTTAAATTTCTTTTAGATAACAGGATATACACTTCTCAACTAATTTCAGATTACTGCATATAAGAGAACCTGAAGAGTGTCTATACAGTCTTAGAAAAGTTCTTGTTTTAAGAAAGGTTGCATATTTAAATGTTTCTTCATGAGAATTTATTTAGTAAGTGTATATGTTCTTTTGATATTTGAACAATTCATGATATCTTGATCAAGCCTGTGCTTAACTTGTCCTTGTATTGCAATCTTTCAATCCAATGAATCATCCAAGTTGCCTTCCTTTGATCCTTTCCCAAAAATTCAGTGTCCTTCATATGTATGGGCCTAAGATTGAGCACAATACTCCAAATGTGACCTACACAATGAAATTATAGCCTTTTCAGTCTTGTATTTACTAGTTTTGTAGATACAACCTAAACTCCTATTTGATCCTAACTAGCAACCAAACACTGATTGAATGGCTTTGTCTGATATAAACGACTGTTTAGTGTATCTTGTGTAATTAATTTTTGTGTTTGTAATTCATTGATGTCCAGTCTATAGAAATTTCTAGAAGGCCTAAATGATAGACGTATAATTAGTTGTGACAAGATGAGTGGAAACAGAGTAAAAGTAAAATCAAGTGAAAGTTTGGTCTACAAAAAACTTGGAAACATAAAGTTAACCTTCATGGAAATGAATGGTCAAATGGTTGATATGTTATAGGGAAACTAACAATTTGAAAGAGACAGGAAGAAAACATTTGTCTTGTCAAAAGGTGTTTTAAACTTACTGATATGTTATAGGGAAACTAACAATTTGAAAGAGATAGGAAGAAAACATTTGTCTTGTCAAAGGGTGTTTTAAACTAACTGATATGTTATAGGGAAACTAACAATTTGAAAGAGATAGGAAGAAAACATTTGTCTTGTCAAAGGGTGTTTTAAACTTACTGATATGTTATAGGGAAACTAACAATTTGAAAGAGATAGGAAGAAAACATTTGTCTTGTCAAAGGGTGTTTTAAACTAACTGATATGTTATAGGGAAACTAACAATTTGAAAGAGACAGGAAGAAAACATTTGTTTTGTCAAAGGGTGTTCTAAACTAACTGAACCTTCCTGCACAGACTGACGAAAACAGACAATTACTTGAAGTTACAGGATATAACTGTGGTAATTCATAATGGAACATAAGAGAATTATATACAGATACAATTTGAAATAGAGAAAAGTAATTTAGTTTGTCAACCAAATTCTAAAAAATTGAATTAGCCTAAGTGGACTTTCAACAAGAATAATAGAACTTTACAGTGTTTAAGATACAACTATGATTTTCACGGCGTAAAGAAAATTTGTACATACATATAACTTGTTTCATATATATATTATTTTAAAACCAAGTGGAGCTGTTCTTTATGGTTGACTTTATCATCAAGTCACAGATACCTACTGTAGAAGAATCCTTAGCTCAACACACTCATATATATTACTAAAAAGTAGTTTCTGACTGACTTAAGAGACTGATCAACCAGAATATCAATATTTTTTCTTCTTTAACATTGTTAAGCTTATTCCTATCAACATTATAATTTATGATATCCAACATACATCACCTTGCATTTAATTTAACTAATGTTCTTGCCAAACTAATCAACTATTCTAAATCCTTTTGTAAAGCATCTTCCTCCTTAAAGCCAGTAATAATCCAAGTAATTCATTGACCATTCAATCATCTATGTTAAGATCTTTACATTTATAAAAGGAGGAAAGGTGGTTATTTTCTTAAGCCAATTTAGAGTTATCTTAAATCTGTAATATTCTTATGTTGTACCAGGTCATTAAGTACTTACAGACACTACCAACACAGAAATATCTTGAAGACCATAACAGATTAGCAGCCAAACTGTACAATAAGAACTCAAGAACATTTAGTATCCAGTAAGTTTTAGGAAAAAAATGCCACCAATTAATAATCTGACATAAGAAGTTGTAGAATTGACTAACCATGACAATAATAATTCTGAATACCACAACTTACTGTAGTAAGTAAGCCTAATGTTTACTGTCATATGCTAAAAATAAGCACACTGTTTGAAGTAGGTGGATCAAAATTTATAAAATAATTTGACAGTAGAAAAAAAAATTAGATAAATAGTCATGTACCAGATATGCTGTTTATTAACTTGCACTAAATAAGAATTGAGCCCCAAATGAAATAACTTTAAGAGGGATAAAAAATAAGCAAAGTAAAAGAAAAATCAGAGAAGTCCATGTGCTTAAACATACAAATTGAACTATTATTCTACTTTAATACAGGAACTTTGTTAAAAACCAAACGACTACCTGTTAATAGCAAATTCAAGCTTTATGACTTGATGTTGATTGTTTATTTGCTGGAATTCTCTTTGAATGCTTGCCCTTTCAGCCATGCAGGCATTATAATGTGATGGTCAATCCCACTACTCATTGGTGAAAGAGTAGCCTAAAAGTTGGCAGTGGGTGGTGATGACTAGCTGCTTTCCCTCTTGTCTTACACTGCTAAATTAGGGATGGCTAGTGCAGATAGCCCTCATGCAGCTTTGCACAAAATTGAAAACAAACCAAATCAAACTCTTTGAATGTTCAATATATATATATATATATATATATATATATATATATAGTTAATACCTAATAACAAGTTTCACAAAAAATTTGCAGTATTAAAAAATAATGAAAATTAAAGTATGAAAAACAAAAAGGATCTTTAATAACCTGTGTTTCATATTCTTTTAGGCTGGGCTCCACTAGTACAGGTTCATACCTAGGTGCAACTGATAACCTCTTTAAACGTTCTTGGTAAGCTACATACCTACAAAGAATACATATTTATCATTATCTCTTATTCATATATATTTGTATATGTATAACAAATGTAAGAAATCTTTGTTAAAAAAAAAGGAAATCATTTACTTTCATCAATAACTATGAATGGCCACTTATAAAGAAAAAAAAAGAGACACTGATTCAACAAAAACTTATTTCTCAACAGAATATTCTCCTAGGCCTATACACTTGTGGCAGTGTGCCATAAAGTCTTTAAGCTCTTTGAAAGAACTTTTCTTCCTGATAATCAATCCAGGACTTGATGGTATATTAAAAAAATCACCATCAGCCTGAAATATTTGACTTTTTAGAAAGATTTCAAGGTTAGGGAAGAGTAAAAAGTCACACGGAACTAAATCTGATATGTGAGAGGAGTGACTGGGTTATTCAATACCAGCATCATGGATAGCATTCAAAGCAACACACAATTTGTAAGTTGGAGTACTGTCCTAATGGAAAAGCACACCTTTTACTAGCAGTTCTCTTTTTTTTCTCCAATTTTCTTAGTGTAAATTGTTGACTTAAGATGAATAGTAATTACTAGTAATAGTGTGTCCCCTTTCACAAATAATCAACTAGTCAAATGCACTTAGTATACCATATAAATGATACAATGACCTTTCCAGCAGCAAGTTGTGACTAACTTCTTTGAGGAAGGAGAGCTTGGGCAGTACCAATGCAAAATTTGCTGTTCTGTTTCTGGATTTAAGTGGTGAATACATGTTTATTTATAGTTAAGAATTTATTGAAACCTTTATTTATTTATTTATTGAAGTAAGTGTTGGCTTTTAACAATTCGGATCCATTTTTGCTCAGGTAACAACATTTTTGGAACCCAACTGGCACTAACCTTATTCAAGCTCAAACTGTCAAAACTGCTCACTAAAGAACTTTTATTATATATAATCAAATCATAAAATCTTCACGTGATTGTCTACCACACTTAAACTATACACACCACTTTTTCACTGTGGAATATGCCAGATTACCTTCACTAATATTGCCTCCACATACTAATGGTGTCATTTTCTTTTTTAACAAAATTCAGTCTTCTCTATAAGTTTAATACTGATAATTTCTTTCTTTCAAAATTCCATAAGATGCAAAATAAGCTAGTTAATTTAACATATACTTGTAGAAAGATTTAAACTTAATATTCATTCAAAAAAGTATCCATTTTAGTTTTGTTTTTAGATTGGGCACAAACGTTTTGGACAACCTTCATATAAGATATTTATGATACAGAGGGTAGTGACAGCACATTTATTACACATAATAGAATATTAAAATATCTCGATATTTTAATCGATATCTCGATTCTTTGTGAATCCACAATGTGATCTGCACCAGATATTCTAGCATGAATATAACAAGAGAATGATTACCTTCAAATAATGAGACTGGTGAGAAATTCACTCAGTAATTTGTAATCCAATGAATTCTATAAAATGACCAAAATGTACATGTACCTATCATATTAATTGTCATGCAAATTGTACTACTTTTTTATTTTATATAATACAATTACTACTTTGTCACTTTCCTACTTACAGTGTATCAATTCAACTGGCAATGAACTTAAAGATTCACTGAAATCACTATTTCAATCATTAATGTCCCAAGTATACTGATACTTCTTCAACTTTTAATAGTTCTCCTCAAACTATAAACTAACATGTTTGCATCTATATAGTTTTCCACCTCCTTTGTTTGTTAATTTATTGTTAATCAAAACAAAAGAAATAAACTGTTCAAAAAAATTTTGAACTTTCTGGTACTTTTTCCTGATTCCATTATTCTAATTTTTATATTCACGATGTACTGTTCATTAGCATTAATGTAAAGCACTGGCCAGATATGTATTTATTAACTGTGTTTTGGTAAGTGCTGAATCAATTTTTAAGTACTGTTATAGTTGAATAAATTGCTTTTTTTTCCCCACAAGCACCAATTGTAGCAGCATTTTTAATTTAGATTATATTAGCACCTATGCAGTCATAATGGTTGAATTGTGACTTTATATATTTTGTTTCTCAGTTCAGTACTAAGTGATTAAATCAGAAAAAAACAATCAAAGTTCAGTTAAATACAAGTTAACTAATGTTTGAAAATAACTGTTTCTATAGAGGTCAGTAAACCTGATATATCAGACTTGAAGTAGTCTGTGTCAGTATTCATAGAACACGTGGAAATGCTATCACCTATGGTGACTGATATACTAGTGAGAGAAGTCTCCTTTCTCCAGATTACAAAATACAAGAGTCCATTCAATCTACAGATTGGTGGAAAATGTATCAATTTATTATCACTGCAGTCAATCCATCACCCATTCCTGCTGAGAAATTTGATGGTGTGTCAAATTTTAATATCCTGGAATTTCTTCAACGGCTGGAAAGACATTTTATACGTATCAGGTACCTGAGAATGAATGGGTGGAGGCCACAAGAATGGTGGAAACTTTTCAGATCAGAAATGACTTTCAAATACTGATGAAAATTTTAAGAAAATCAACGAATTAGAAACAAAGAGTTTTAGATAATATTAAATTGGCCAAAGAACTATTTAGTAGGAAATACCATGCTAATGCAGGAGAATATGTTGAGTCATTTATTTGAAAAAAACTGTAAGAATTAATAAATTATGGAACCCTCAAGCTACAAAAGGAGAAATTGGGAAGTTTACAAAATATTATAAATAGAAAATATCATGATTGGCAATTACATGTTTTTTCAGGAAAATACTTGGAATGCCATTTTGATATACTTGCTTACTGATGTGCTTAAATTTACAAAACAATATTTAGATTCATTCATAGTGAAGTGATGAAAATTGAATGCAATAATAGGGCATTTGTCTATGCACTGTCCCATCAAAACAAAATCTGTAAACAATGAACAAAGAAATGAAAGCCAGTGGTTGAAAAATGTGAGGAGGCAAAAAGAAGGTTTTAAGTCATGTGAAAGTAGAACCATATATTAACTAGTTAACAACCACTGAAACAGATCTGCCATGCTTAACCATCAAAATTAATGGTGTGAAAATGGTAGGCTGTATAGCTAATGGGTCAGATTATTCAGTACTAAATTATGGTACCCTCAAGCTACAGAAGGAGAAATTGAGAAGTTTACAAAGTATTATAAATATAAAACATTAGCTAGCTAATACACCCCCCCCTTGGTCTTAAAAATGCACCCACCACTTTCCAAAGATTTATGAATAAGGCTTTAGCAAGAGAAACTGAATGTTCCAAGGCTTATATTGATAATGTTATAGTATTTTCACTCACATTTGAATTTAAACAACACTTAAAAAGCTTTGTACAATTGGTATTGTACAAGCTAAATAAGCTAAATATATTGTAAAAGTTTCTAAAAGAAAGGTTTGCTATCTTGAAGTACCAAATTTAAACACTGAACAATCAAATCAACTTGTGTTGAAATATGCCAGTATTTTAACAATAAACCTGATCTTACAGATTTGTCTGAATCTAGTATTGTAACTATGAAAGGAAATTATATAATTTGTTACTCCATTTGTGTACAAATTAAAAGAATCTTGATGAAGACAGTAATCATCCAAGCCAGTTGTAGCACAATGAAAATATTGATTACAGAATATTTTACAGTTGTTGCCCCTCCCACAAGAAAAGGGAGGGTTGCCTCTGTTTGGGTTGTATTGTTGGGTGTGTGTGTCTGATACAAACAGTTCATTCCAAACTATGTTACAATTGCTGAACATTTATATCAGTTATGAAGAAAACCTATCAGGTGAAAACTGAAACCCCCTCTCCAATGTGGGGATGCATTCTAGAAATTAAAGCAGGCTTTATGTGAATTCCCTTGTTTTGCAACTTTGAAGAAAATATGAACTCTATTCTCATGCTGATACTTCAAATGTTGGATTAGCAACCATTCTATGCTAGAAGGGTGTCATAGCATACTGAATTCAGCAACAAAAAACTAAACTACTACAAAGTTATAACATCTGGCCATAGTCTTGGCTAAATAAAAATTTAAAATATACCTAGGTGGAGAAGAATTTACAATTATAACTGACCATGGGACAGAAAACATGCTGGAGCATTTCTCCTCAACAACTTCATTACACCATTGGTTAAAATTCTAATTATCTCTTGCTGGCATTCTTCTCTTAAATAAAAGACTAGTTTTTCATGAAAATCTTGCAAAGAGAAATGCATGGAAGAAGTGCTGTGGAGGTCAGCCAAAAATAAAGGGAGGTAATATAAACTAAAACCATGAGATCTTCTGGTAAGAAAAACTGCAAGGTAAAATTTTGATCCTGACTAAAAAAAAAACCAGAAGAATGACAATAGTTGATATTTAGTAACTACTCCATAAAAGAAATTCTCAATATGAGATACATTCATAGAGTGAAAGGCAAAAAATGACAATACTGAAAACAAAATGGAAGATTCTCAACCATCCTAAAAATAACAATATGTAATTAAGCATCCACATGAACAAGAGTCCCATCAGGGGCAACAGCAGACAATATGAAGCTAATGGCCTGAATACACTGATCAATACAGCCAAAGAAATTTCCTGGCTTGTAAAAGCAATAAGTAAGCAAGTGTGACAAACATATATTTGTTATAGAATTTATTATATTATAAATAAAACCATCTTTCTAAATGAAATATTCAACTTTGGGAAATAAATGAAAGTAATTCACATTTACTTGAATATTTTTCCAAGATACATCTAACTCACAATGCATATTTTTAGTGTATAAGTTTTAGGTCAACTAATATTGAATGTGTCATAGAACAGCCAATTATACAGAAATAACCAGCAGAATTTTACTTTTCACTGTAGAATTCTAAACAATTATAATGAGAGTATTACAAAACAGAAATACTTTTAATGAAACTGTAAATTTTTCCTACAGAAGTTTTCACTGTATTCAAGTTAAAGACTTAAAGTTATATATTTAAAAATGGCTGGTATGGGCATGGAATAATGTTCCTCTATCAGTGCCTTCTCTACCCATACTAGCCATTTTTAAATATATAATTTTCTCTACAAGTGGGTTTTCTCATCATCACGAAAGACTTAATGTATTCTAGGGTACATAATCATAAAATAATGTCCAATAACTTTCTGTGTAAACACAGAAAAACACTTGGACTGTTAAAAATGATAATTTTCTTACCTTGACCACATGAAACAATGGTATATAATTCCCACCAGACCCAACACAATGATAATAGCAGCAAGTGCAATCAAAGCTGCTCCCAAGTCACTGACATCAGCTGCTGCTACAGTCAGAGGTCTAGCAGTTGCTGCTGTTGACAGAACTGGAGACTGAATAATAAATGGCAGTCGCACTGTTTCAGCTTGAGCATTTAACAATCTTGAGACTTTAGCCAAAAAAATATTTTGGGAGTTTTTCTCAATCAAGGTTCTGAAAAATGATTTGAAGAAATATATTTTTGATATCTGTATAATAACTACAAATTTTCAATATCTTAAAGATAATACACATCATGTAAATTTTATTTACACAAAACATAAAATACTCATAATTCATTTTGCACTGTGGTAACTGTAGTAGCATAAATATTCTTTAAACTAAACAACTGAAACATGAAATACTCTTCAAGACTTATTCTGCAGTTATAAAAAGATATTATTTATAGAAAACTGTATAGGAATTAATGTTTGAATTTTTAAAAGTGAGGATAAGATAAATAAAGGATTGAAGTATATTTTAAGAAATAGAGATCCATTTTAATTATGGAGTTTATTTGAAAACTTGGAAACATCTGAAAGCATAATAATTGTGTCTCAAATGATGGAAGTACCTTAAACATTAAAAATAATTAATAGTTTTCAAACTGCATAATCAATACCTTAGGTGACATCTGATGTATCTATTTCAATTACAAAATTAATAACTGGGAGAGAAGTAGGGATTAGTCATCTTCCCAACTTGTGGCAGCAAATGCTAATATAAGAAATATATCATGTCAGTTTATGTAACTCCTCAACATCAGGCCAAACCATAGATTTTGGATATTTATTATGAGCAATATTTTTGAAATGAAATTACATTGTGTCATTAAAATAAAAACAAAGTATTTTGCATTGTGGTTGCAAGACCCAACTACTAATGACAAACCACACCGTGACCCACTAAGTATTTGTTTTTTAAACTATAGGATATTTTATCAGATAAGTTAGATTAATTGAAGGAGATATGCCATTTTCTTGTATATGGTACAATTATTAACACTTTTAAATCCATGTACATTATTCATTATACTAAAAGAAAAAAAGTCTTAAATTTACAAATAATCACGTGTGTTTCAAATTCAGTTGTATTTATATGTCCTTCATCAGTTTCTTGTATAACTGATACTTAGTTTTATGCAATATCTGGATGTTTGATACAGTTGTTTCTCAATGTCTATATAAATTTGAATCAGCAAAATAGAAAGAATGGATAAAGCATTCAAACATGTTCTTATAAGAGTTAAATACTGTACAATATTTGTAAAATAACTCATATTAAATAATGTACAAAACCTTTACCTTTTAATACATGACCTTTTTGAATCAAAATACACTGAGAAAAAAATTATAATTATTGTCACTTTCCAAAGGAATAAAAATATTTAGTTAAACACTATGCATCCTATTCTTCTAGATGAAACTGGCTTGATGCAGCAAAACTTATTGAAATAGTATATGTTCTAAAATACATCTTGACCTTAATTTCCCTTGTTTACACATCAACTTCATATTTTGCTCTGTAATTATTATCTGCAGTACATATGCTTGCAAAATTTATTCATAAAAATACAAAATTTTATAAAAAGTTAACACAGTATATATTTTCAAAATTAGAAAAAAACGTTTTTGACTCTATTTAACTTGCAAGTAATAGTTTTATATTGTATACAAAAATATAGAAAAAAAATGCTTTTTCTTGAAAATATTATATCATCTATGAGTTCAAGGAATCCAAAATGAAAGAAATGGGACTATTACAGCTCACTGCTAACCAATTTATTTTACAAATAAATCAATAAAATCAATAAAACAAAAATATCAATACTTACGAATGAATATGGGGATCCTGTACTTGTAGCAACTTAAAAGATCCAGGCTCTACAAGATGAAACCACATGTCACTCCTGAAAATAAATCTTCTATTACCAATGAACTAATACAGTTTTTCCAAATATCTTTACAGAGAGGTAGACAAAAAAAATATTAACAGTATTTGTAAAAAACAAAACAAAAGCATTCAGAAAGTTATATATTTGGATATAATTCAAAATTATTATGATCTACAACTTATTAAAGGATTTGAAATCCTTAAATCATCAAATGGTATAAAAATATTACACAATTAGTTTCATGTTTAGAGGGCTACAATAGGTAGTTAATATACGCTGCATTGTTGAACAATTTTACAAGCAAACAGCTTTAAACAATGCACAATATATGATAACAAATTGAGTAGTAGCAATAAAACTAATATCTTCTTTTAATCAATTATGTACTACAGTTTCATGAATGCAAACAATTCTGTTGATCAAACAATAGCTGAAAATTTAGTGATCAAGAATAAAACCTTGAAACTAAATGCATAATTCACATGACTTTTATTTGTTCCTACACACAAATATACATGCATACAAATATTTTTTTAATTATAAGGATCATTATTTTCCACCATAAATGGCTACAATTTAATGTTGTCCATAACATAAACATTGTCTGTATTTACATATTTATGAAACTGTAATATTTAATAGTTCAAAATATGTTTTTTGGAATTATTACCACCACACAATTTGCTTGTCATATCTCATTCATTGGTTGAAAAGTTAGAACATTGCAGTGTATCTCACAATCTAAAGTCCTAAGAACAAAACCAGCTGTGTGCATTTTATGTATATTGTTTAATGGTTGGAGTAGTTGTAAATACCTTAGAAAAAATTCTAAGACTTTAGTTAATCTTAGCATAGCCTACAAAATAAAATAAAAAACACTGACACATGGTAGAAGTCAAAAACATAAGCAAGTGAAATATTGTAGTTTAGGTATTGTCAATTCATATTTACTTTCATAAGAAAACATTTGGTCTTTGATGTTTAATATATGATATGAGAGGTTCATGCACTTGAGTTTACAAAATGTACATATAGGTTTAATATACGTATATAATGATATTCATACTACATTAAAATGCACCCTTCTAGCACAAGACAAAATTATCTTAAATAATATCATCAATAACGAAAATAAAAAATAAATTGGTAGTAGATGATATATAAAATTATAGTTTCAACACTTCTCAGTATAATACACATACACATCAAAGTTCATGGTAAAACCTTGTTTAATATATTGCTAATTTAATGATATTCTATATATTTATTATATACTTATTAGTAGGAAGGCAATACGCCCCAATGAATTTTGATGTGTATTTGCATTTTTCTTGTAATCTAAGCATGAATCTATTAGTTAGTAAATGTGTCGCAATGAAAAAATTATAATGAAGTACAACACTCTCTTTGTTTTTGCTTTGTTAAGCTGTGCATTACTTCAATATGGTGGTTGTTGTATCAAAGTTAAATTAAAAACAGAAACCTTTTCAGATATTATTCAGTTCAATATTAAGATGCATTTCTGTGTAAAGGAAAATGTCTTATTAGTAAGTATTATGGATAGACCCTTTAGCTTAGTTGGTAGAACTTTAATATGTGTAGAGCAGTCTCATTGTCAAATCACTTTTGAGGAGAACAAAAAAAAGAATCATATACTTCTTTTACCAACTGAAACTAATACCTCCTTTCATAACAAGGACTGTTCTCAAGCCTAATATCTGGATCATGAAAATAATCCTTGTTATAAAAGGAGAAGGTGTTAGTTTCAGTTGATAAAAGAAGTATTTTAGTAGCCATTGTAAGGGAATTAACCTTTTACCTTCAGGAATTTGGGTTTCAATTGTAGGCCAAGGAAATTAGCACAAGAAAAACTGCCTCAAGTTGTAAGGATTTATTTGAGATAGTGAATTGAATTATTAAAAAGAAAGTCACACTAGCAGTTCATAGTAATAACCTTTTAGAACAGTTGATAAATCACTGGTTTATATTGCGAGTAATCCCAGGTGTAAATACTGCATGTGAGAATTTCAAAAGTTGAAGTTCACATAAAATAAAGTAGCAGTAATTAATTCACCACTGGAGATGATGTTATTTTCCTACACTAAAAGTACATTTTTCATAGGTACTTACTTCCAATCCCAAAATAGCTATTCTAATTCAGTGCTGTCCCCACATGCAAAATTTTCTTGCATACCAAAAACACTGAAACTCCCACCTACCCCATAATTAATGTGGTTCACTGCATCCTTGCATATAAATCATTCTGCGACAACCCTACACCAACAGGAGTGAAACACACCCTCCTGATGCAAATATACCTCTCTATTCAATTCTACCTAATGATTACTTTGAGATTAGGCAGAAAATGTAAGTAGAGGTAAATACCTAATAAAAACTGAAAATATATTTTCAGTGTAAGAAAACAATAATTTCCAATATTGTAGCCACAGCTAGCTCAGTTTCATTTTTTGAATCTAAATCCTAATAATATCTGAGTTGTATGCCCTTCCAAACGAATCTGACTGGGGAATGATCCAAAACCCAATCACATGTGTTCATCCCCATAGACAATTAGTTCTCTTATTAGTCTCATATAATAGCCAGAATCCCACACTGAAAAGGTGGAGGGACCATTATGAAGGATACAGATAAGAATTCTTCAAAAGTGTGAAATCCCACCAGAAGAGGAACACATGTGGGGGATTTCATCAATTTTGTACCAGGTATACTATTTGCCAAGTGTGGTAGTAGGTGTCTCATGAACTGACAGAAATTAGGTAGAACTCATCAAATGAATGAGAGAAAAAAAAAAAAAAGGTGTTCTTGAATTCACATTATATTCAAATAAACAGAATAATAGTCAAAGATAAAAATAAATGTAGGGTCCCCAACCACAAACTTGATGGTGGGGAAAAACTAAAAGGAATGTGCCCTTTGGTATAAAGTGGTTAAAGTGTGTCAGGCTGAACTTGGCAGATGACTTCAGTTCAAAATCTGATGGCATGTTACATACACAATCTGACCCATGGTAGAACAAGAGTCCACAACATTTTCACCTCAAGCTGAATAGAATGGAAGGAGAAAAATTTCACACTGGTTGACTAAACAGGGCACACCCACACACAAGTTTACAACCAACACCAGTCACCCAAGAACTTGATATCAAAACAACACTTGGAAAGAATGTGCCAATATGGTGGATCATTTCAATTCTAAAACCAATTGGACTTGTTCTATTCAGCACAACATCTGTGTTGGATAGTGAACCTCCCTGAAGTGGAGTGCCAAAGGAACAGCATTAGCCCCATGCAACATTATCCTCTAGATATAACTGAACAGCAACTGGAGCACATAAAAGGCAGCACAAATTACAATAGCTATTATGTGAGAGGTTGTATGGTACTGTATTGGTAAATTATTTTCTTCAACCTTTACTGCATTTAAATAAAAAAATTTCACAACTATGATCCAGTCATATACAAATGTTCATTTTAACAAATGTAGTTTTACACTTAACACCTAATCATTCTGACATCTGAATAAAACATTGCATTAATATATGAGGTTTAGTTATCTTTCTTTGTCGCTTACTTCAGTTACTATCATACAATACTGACAGTTTTATTCATGCATTTTTAATTTTTGTATGTAAGTTTAACATTGTTTGCAGTTAAGATTACTTTCAAAATGTACTTAAAGCAGGTATACTTCTCAAAATGCTCTACTCACTTCATTATTTTTAAAGACTGAACTTAATTCTTTACAGATTATTTAACAAGAATTTTTAAGGAGTTCTTCAAATTTACATCTTTCAAGTTCAGAACCAAATACCTATATACTATGTATTTGTGTTATATGTATGCTTAATTTGGTTAATATGTTTAATCAATACTAGCATGATGTGTATAAGCTTCCACTAAAACAATTAATATTTTGATTTGTTGCTGACCTGCTTAAGAAATTTTAGCAAATAAGAAACCAGTGGTGAAAGACTAATTGTACACATACTCTTCAAGCTCAACTAGATGTAACATACAAACTTCTTAACATGTAACATAAGGACATCCTCTTAAAATATGATTTCCAAAATGTCATATCAGAAGAAGTAACAGTTTCTAATTGTATCATCTGTGTTTGCCTTCAACACTATATTTAAAAGCAAAATATTTGATTTTAAACTTAAAAGTAAAGGGAAAAATTTTACAAAAAAAAGACTGGTATATAATCTTCATTCAAGCTTGAAAAAAATCATTAGCAACTGGACACTTCAATTACAATATGTAAATTATGAAAATATTTCATGAGTTAATCAACAATATCCTAATAACTGCATAATATTAACTCTTTTTTGGTTTTGTACAAATAAACTTTTAAAACCAGAACAGCATTTTGTGGACACCTTGTATTATCAGTTTGAGTGGTGGGTTAAATACAGGATGTTGTGAAATACATACAACTATATGCAGCCAAGGCACTGTTTTTAGTTTAATAACATGTATATATGTATTTATGTGTATATAAAGTTATTATGATATCATAAAATAGAATGAATTGTTCTCGTAGGAAATAATGCAAACAAAATTATAATCTAACAATGTTCAGAAGAGGGATGTTCTTATTCTTCTTACATTAGCAAGATATTATTGTGACACTTTAGGATTTTAATTCACATTTCTGTTCCAGTATAAAACTGTTAAACATTTATTCTATCTCTGTTTATTCACAGAATTTACTTTTCCATTTAAATAGACAGTTTTATTCAATGTTGCAGATGCTTATTAATAATTAACAGAAACAATCTGTTTCAGTTAATTAATATGTAAATGCATTTTGCTTATTACATAACTTGTGAATCTCATATTGATGGATGAAATGTTGCAGTATAAAATAATTTCCAGTCCAAAAATTTCTGAGCCATGCAAGTTGTTTCCAATTTGAACTGATTTCCCTTCATCATTTTAATATATATCCTCTTTTGTCTCTCTGTTGCCCTTCCCATCTAAAAGGTACAAACCTATACAAGCAAGTAATATAAAGTGTAATCATTTTAGATATTTTTGCAGATTTCAGACAATTCTGTAGTCAGTGAGGACTGTACATCAAAACAGTAACAGGTTTAGATTATAGCCACTAGTCTGATGCTTTATTTCACAGCAAGGCATTATTACATATGTCAGTTTACTACATAATCCCAGTCAGTTTGACATGAGCTCAAACTTAGAAACCATAAACTTTAATTTTGAATAGGCCACTCAATCAAATCACTGGATAAAGTTAAGTACAGATCTTCAACATAATCACTATTTTGGAAAATTCACAATTCTTATTATTTTCTATTAATAGGTGGTTTAAGGTTTACTTCTGTATAATGTTTTGTTTTTACAATAATTTTGATGTTTATTTATTCAAGTTTAATTTCATTCTGTATTGAATTTTCCTGTTTTTAACTCCACTTTAAATTTCAGTTTTATTATTGTTTTTTTTTTAACTTTCTGTTCTCTACCTCTTTTATACCTTTCAAATTTTGTATTTTCTAGTTGCACTATCATGATTAAATATACATATAGTGAACAAATTAAGACTGTGTGTATAATGCATTTAAAAAAGTGTATTTTTATTTTGAAGTGTTTATATGAATAATAAAACATTAATTTACAGGTGTATGTTCAGTACAGGGTCTGTGTTATTTTTACAATTTTAAAGTGAAATATTTTAGTCTTTTTTGCTATATTTTAAACTCTTTAAACTTTAATTTTTAGTTCCTATTCACGTATTAACTATCTTGTGTTAGATTAAAATGAATGTAATGGTTGTCATTATTAATTTTAAAATGGTATTAGACTTCACGTTGTTTTGAGGAAAAGCCTAAGGTAAGAGAAGGAAAGGTTTTAGTATGTAAATACTACATATCTCACCCTCTCATAATATATATGTGACATTTTTCCTGCCCTTGACCAGAATATAAAATATGCAAGTACCCTGAAACAATTTTACTTATTGCATCTGTATTTCACTTTTGTTAATCAATAAAAACAGATAATTATTTATGAGGATTTAAGTTTTGTCTCTTTAGTTAATAGATATACTTAAGTTATGGTGAAAAATTATTTTCATCGCTACAGAACAAGTTATGCCATGTTTTTAAGAGTTTTATAATCTTTTGTTCCCAAAATGTAATAAATACTAAAGTCAATTACTTAGCTAAACTACTTACAGTTTGTTCGTTTTGAAATTTTACACAAAGTTACATGAGGGCTATCTGCACTAACTGTCTCTAATTTAGCAGTGTAAGTCTACCAACTCTTGGGCTACTCTTTAACCAACAAATATTTGTCTATTTATTTTTCAGAAAATACAGTATTGTTGAAACTTTGATTTCAACACCATGTCTTGTCTTCATTCCAATAATACAAATCATTATACCTGTCCTTTCATATACCAGATCATTGAACTGCTAGTTGTTGGGTTCAGACAAATGTATGCTTGATCTATTTTTGAGTCAGTATAGGCTTATATAAAGTGTATTTTCAGAATAATGTTTTAATGACCACACAATAGTTTTTAAAAGGTATGTCTAGACACTTACAAATATTTACTTCACTTTTCATGAAGATGAGAAGGGAGACACATGAATAAGAATGGACTGACCATAAAAACTGTAAGTGTGAAAGCCTTATACATTAGAAAAAAATACGTTACTGGATAGAGATAAATATCCATTCAAAAAGTGCTAATATTTACATGTTCACATACATACCCAGAAGTGTCAGGTTCTATGGTGTTGTTGATCAAATTTTTAAGTGACACAACCTTCTCTAGACCAGCTAGCAGACTTGTATGTTCTTGAAGGAGCCTAGAAGATTTGTAAGTCATTTAATGTAAATACATCTTAGACTAATTCATCTATTACAAAAGCATATCAGGCATGGTTATTCTTCAGCCAGTTTAAAAAAATTAAACAATATTTACATTAGTAAAAATGCATTATTTGATTTAATGATGTTATTAAAAAAAAAGCAGAGGTAATGATATACACAAGGAATCCTTACTGAACTTACTTTAAATATAAATAAAACAATTTCAAAAAAGGTACAACTTATATATTACTTCAACTAAAATACTAAACACTGAAAGGAAATGAAACAATGAGTGAGGAAAAAGTGGTACAGAAGGTAGAGAATGAAGAAAATCCACTTAGAAAAACACCTTTGGTGATAACTGGAACCACTTTCTTTATTTGAACCAACTTTTGAAATTTTGTGCAAAAATTTAAACCTAAAAGCATTACAGAATGAGTTTGAAACACAAATAATTGACAAGGAAAAAAGGGTAATTTTACTTCATTTAAACACAATAAGGCAAATACTGGAAAATGAGCAGTTTGTAGCAAAATGAAAAAATAAAGAAGATAATAACAAGTTTTATTTGGAATACAAATAGGAACTGGTGAAAGAATATATTGTTGTAAATATACTGCCATATCTTTCTAATGCGATAAAAGTGCTGTTAAAAGAAGCAGAGGCTAAAACCTGATTATGGATTATAGACGTACCAAACGGTTTAGTGTGGTGCATCAGACTGTAAAAGGATGTGTCAACTCCAATCCAATAACAGTCAACAGCAGGAGGAAGGTCCCTATCATCTTCACCTCAATCCCAAAAGCAGAAGGGAAAGTTATGTCCATTCCATCCACCAAGAATGTGCTTATGTGTGCTATTCCTGCACACATTCAAAAACCAGACCACCATGCAAACCTGACATCTGATAGGATGGGGAAAAGCTTACATGGTAGATCAACTCCAGCTTAAAACCAGATAGCATTGAGTATTTCTTGTCTGGTCTACAGTAGGTTTACTGTTTGGCATATACTGGTACAAAGCAACTAGGCAATCATCATCACCAATGACACTGACCCACATCAGGGATAAACTCATGGTAAAAACATCCAAAATGATGCCACCGTTCAGAGTCATAAAGAACAGACATACTTAGATGTGGTATCAGTGAGCTTGTTCCTACAAACACCAATGAGGCCTGGTATGCAGAAAAACTGGAAAGAAATGGAAGATAACAATAAGTGGGCCAGTTGATTTTGTATATCAATGGGAACATGGCGAGAACTCATGTGAAACAATTATAGGGCCAGTAGATAGCTATGCGAGTCAGTATAATTAGTACGTTGGTGTACTGCATAGCTTCTATGTGATCCAGGGCAAGAGAAATGATATACAAATTAGCAGTGAACACAGAGAATGTAGAGGGGATCCTGTGTGCCACTATTCAAACAACAACAAACAATGGCAGAACCCAGTGAGTCACCTGATTTTCAACAATCCATATAAATGGGAACAGAAGAAAAGTTTGAAGGATGTTCAGCAAATAGAACATGGTACTTCCAATTGAAGTATCTGTCTTCCTCAGATAACTGAAAGAAAAGTCACAGGTGGGGATGACAATAAGCCACACAGGGATAGCTGACCAGTTGATACAGCGATGTCATCCAAGAACAAACTCAATTCAGTCACTGTGCCTGAGAGACTTGGTGTACAAACTGTGGACTGGAAACATATGGAATGCCCTTGTGCAGAATTAACACACTACATTCTGAACAGGGTCCAACATCTTCAAAGCCAAGGTCCTGAAAGAATCATAGACCAGAGACCCATAGTCCAGTTTGGATAAAATAAGGGCATGATGTATCTTTAGCACAGAACATCAATCTGTTCTCCAAGAGGTGGAAAAGAGGACATGGAAGATGTTCAGTGGCATCATACACTTGATATGTAGCTGCTTGATGTGAGGAATGAAAGTAAACTTATAGTCAAACATAAGCCACAAGGATCACAAGAAGAACATCACCAAGATGGAGCTCTGGATCAGGGTGAACAATGACCAGTCCCTCTCAAAATGACAGGAAAATGAGGATTGCCCTGTTGGTCACTGCCAACCTTTCAAGAAAGTGAGAGAAAAGTGAAGGGGATCAGACAAAGAGATCAATAGCTGTAAAAAATGAACTAGGTGCATGAAAATGAATATAAGCACCAGAACTGAAGAGAGGATGGTTGTGATCCAAGAGCATATGCTCTACAGAGCAAGCCCTCCCATCAATATTTAAACCCAGAGAAGATAATGTCCATTAAAGACCCCCAAGATTAAAAAGGGAAACAACAACTGTTCATTAGAAGCATCAAAGTCTGATTAATCATAGATCTCTTGAGGAGACAGGCATAGAGAACAAACAGTGTTGGTATGATCCAAGGAGTCACTGATGGTTATAGCCTCCAAGGGTTTATTGAGTGGCAAAGATGGATCTGGCATGTGCTGGCAAATAAGCAGTGCCACACCTCCATGCACTTATCCATCACACAATATATCATTGCTGTACAGAGAAAACTGTCAAAAGGTGACTATATCAAAAGAATTTAAAAAGATATCCTGTAAGGAAAGACACACAGGATGATGAGAATCAATCAGTGCCTTGATGCCATCTAAATTAGAACAGGAACTTTGACAGTTCCACTGTATCAATGTGGCTATTTTTATTTATGTGGAGAAGAATTGAGCAGAAATCCCTTCTGTTTTTTACCACGTAATTTCTTTTTATTCTCTTTAGGAAAAAAAGTATATTGAATTCTATGGATCAGATGGGCAGGTCTCTGTTAGTAGATGAAGATTCCAGTAACTGAGGGTGTAAATGAATATCTGTTTTGCATCTTTGAGCCTAAGAAGAAGATGGAAAAGAGGAAATGCCAGAAGCCAGAGAGAAAGGAAATGAATGATTTAGGGAGCCACTGGAAGGCAAAAGATTCTTTACATGGTTTGAACACGGCTATGTTGGAGACAAGGAGAGAACTGTCTGCATTCCAACTGTAGCAGTGGAATGGAGTGTAGCAGCATACATCTGAAATGAAGTGGTGAACAGTAACTTTCAAGCCTTGGGGTAAGAAATATTGTAAGCCTTTTTTCCTTCCACCTTCCAAGGGCAAGAATAAAGGTAAGAAGGATGAAAGCCACTACAATTACCATAACGAGGGTCCATTTTGTACTTGTAAGCATCATGGTCCTTGCCACCACAATAAGCACACATCAAGGAACCATGACATGATGTCTTTAAGTGACCAAACTGTTCACATTGGAAACATCTGAGAGGGTTGGGAAAATATGGTTATACCTTGCAATTTAGGTAACCTGCCTTCATGGTGGCAGGAGGACATGGTGATGTAAACGTCAAAATAAGGACATTGGTTGGCATCACAATTCCATCTCTGCAATTAGAGAGACCAGTAAGGATCTCTGACCCACGTAAGTTCTTCAAACCCATCTCAACAATAACTCTTCGTGACAAATTCAAAGTAGCAGAGGAGTAACCTTCAATGGGTATATCTCCAATGGCCTTTGAATACAAGAGGAGTTCAGTGTGTTCTAATCAGTGGTATTGAGAAAGCCCACTTGTAGAGAAAAATATTCACAATGACCGAAGAAGGTTGAAACGTTGTTCACTCCTCTACTTAAAAAAATTTCTCAACCCAAACAAGCCGCTTTTATATATATATTTTTCTCAGTGTGTTTTGGTGCAGATGTTTTCATCAAGATGTCCCTAAAACATAGTTTTGTCTGACTTAGGAAAGCGAGCAAGCCTGTGTAGTCCTTTCTGAATAAAAAATGGAGACATTTGTCCTAAAGGTTTGTCTGATAGAGAATGTAATATCAGAAAATTAGGTACAGGTGTTGGACAGGTTGAAGATTGCTGTTCACTCTTCAAGACATGGTCGTTTGCCTATGGTCTATTTTTTATTATTTAATTTTTATTTTAAGTTGTGGGAGCTATAATAAAGAAAGAATATTTCAGTGCCCATGCACCATGAAGCTTTATGAGGGGATGCACTAGAATGGGGATGCACCCAAACATCAACATCAGATGCAATGTCCACAACACCTGTTGTGATGTCCAACACTTGTACTTGATTGACCCTAGCCCAAGTAGACTAGCCAACTGACCCTGGGGGGCTACTCCAATGCTGCCAATCTACAGGAATTCAAGGCCAAAGTGGTGTGTTAAGGTTGAACCTCTCAACCACCAGGATCCTCTTCTTTCCTTCATGGGTTGCCACACATGGCAAACACAAATGGATGATCAGATGAAAGAACAGAACCTTCTCTGGGAGGTCCCTCACCATGTACAGGAATCTAAGGGACCAAAAGGAAAGAGATGATCACTCTGCCCAAAAGTTGATGACCAAGAAGATAGGGGAAGAAACAGAAGTGCTGGATGCACACAAAAAATTGTCATGGAAAATACTGGCAATTTTCTGTGCATGAGTAACTTCTTGGCCATTGGAGAACAACATAGACAGTGAATGTGAAGCATATCTCCCAGTGATCTTCCAAATCTTGTCCCAGATGATTTTTAAGCTGTTGGTAAATCAGATGCTAGTTGTAAGGTTAATCCAAGACTGCTTTTGACTTTGAACCCTGCTCTATCAAGCAGGAAACACAGTACCACTGATATATGATGCAGTTAAAAAGAAAGGGATACCATTGGAAGATATCCCAGGCCTTTGTCTGAGACTTCCATGCCTATTGGCAGACAGGATTCCACCATGGATGAAAATGCTGTGGAAAATGTGTCAAGGTCTTAAAAATAGATTGAACAACAGCTTCCTGGATGATACAACTAGTCACAATTACCAGACAGTTAGTTGTCTATTGATGGCAGAGAGATAAATGCAGGATCAGGTTCCAAGAAAGCAGTGCATAATGTCTATTTTGCCTGGTTCAACTTCCACGGAGGCACGTGGGTCTTTGTCTGTCTGTGATTTCTGTTTGTAATATAAGAAATTGCCTCTTTTCTAAGTGTTCTTCTGCAAGCTTGCTTCATTAACTTGATGTCTATGTGCAGTAAGTAATAATATCCAGGTGCAAACCCTCAACATCTACTTAAATGTGGAGGCAAAATTTCAAGTTTCTAGGTTCTTTTCTTTTGGTGCTATGGTAGTCACATATTTTTTATGCGTTTTTATGCTATCTTGTCTCACAAAGTAACAAACCCAGGAGCACACTCTCAGGGTACACTTATTATGTGTGCAAAATTTCAGGTTTTTAGATTATTTCTTTTTGGAGTTATTGTGATCACACACACTTATTATTATAAATAATGGGCATGTAAGAAAGAGTTATTTCAAAAATGATTATTGTTTAAATTATGCATAATGGTTTTATAACTTTATATTTAGTTGTACATTAAATTTTCATATATAAATGAAAATAATCTAATCAATATAAACCTTAACAACTGATCCTGCATTTCCAATAGCTTGTCTGGATAACTGTCTTTCACTGCAAGAACAAGTCTGTTGGAATCACTGATCAAGTTTATCTGAAAAAAAAAAAAAAAAAGTTAAATAATAATTCTTATTCACCCATATGATTTTTAACATTATCAAATAAAAACACAACTACTCAGAAGTATCATTACATTACAATAAGTTACATATTCAAATTCATTCATATGAAACACATAACTGATGATCAGATTAATACCTTCTTCTACATTGCTGTGATTACCAATGACAAATGTTGGTTAAGTCTGCACAAAATAAAATTTTTATCTTTAAAAATAAAGTTTGTTGCAAAATAATAATAAAAAAGACTTCTATATTTGAAAGGAGACATCAAAAAGACCAACTTCTGTTATTACTCAAATCTAAGCTGGAAAAGTTGGCTTTATAACTATAAACAATCCATCAATATTTTTGCAATTTATAGCCTGTCATTGGAGGGAGGGTGTGAAAAACTGTCAAAACGAAATAACTTTGGCTCATCTTTGATGAGATTCTAATCAAGAAAAATTTAAAAACAAATGTATATTGAGCTGCTGAATGGGATAACTAAAAAAAACCTTCATAGTTGTTTAGTTAGATCCTTTCACAAAATAAAGAAAGTTGTATTCACTACAGGCGAAAGAGACTTTGTTCCTTAAGACTTCAAGTGTGGCTACAGCTATGACAATTACTAGAAACATAGATGTCAGGACTGAATTTCTTAGGGCGTTTCATTCAAAGTCAGTGATGCAATGGGGACATCAGACTTTCTTATCGAGAGTAGATGATTACAGCTAGGAAAAGAGAAAAAAAAATTGCCAGGAGAGATTAAGAATTTCAACATGCAAGAAAGAAGTTAGATCCTATCCAGAACAAGCTTGTCAAGCTAATGAAGTGGTTTGAAAAATGTCTTCAAAGGGAAAAAAGTACACCATAGTCTAAGTCAAGTAACCATACTGAAATAAACATGCAGAAGCTTTAAAACTGTAAATATATGCATTTTATATATTTGTTTCTATCTTTTTTATGTATAAATATACAGTAAACAGGTCTGACAATGATTTTTATTAAGTAAATAACAAAACATTAACTCCCTCACTGTGTGCTAAGATAATTTGACTTGAGTTCATGATTTTAAACTGACCTTTAAAGTTTCCATACTATAACTTTAATATGTTTTGTATATCTTCATAAAATTGTGCAAGGTTTGGGTAAACATTACAAGTCTTTTGTAGACAGAAAAAACAACCTGAATTTTGATTATGTATTTTTCTTACAAACTTTTCCATGAATATATGGAGTCAAAGTGTTGACTGCTCTGAGGGCAAACTGACTTTTCTTATTAAGATTAAATATCTTCTCAATAGGTCATCAGCACTTTACAAAAATTATATTATACAATGTTTCTTCTTATGACAGTATGAGTCACAAGCTCTAGAAATATCTGTAAATATCATAGGAAAAAGTTTCAATTTCGTCTTTTTTCTCCTTTTTTCCTATTACATAACTTAAAAACAAAACAGAGATGTCAATTAATTTCAGCAAGATGGCAGTTTCAAATGTAGTTTTTCCTTTTACTAATAACTAATAGCAATTAAAAACAAAATCATAATGATTTTAGTGTAACTGATATTATTACTTCTTGAAGTTAGCTTTCTTACAGAAATTTTGTGTTCCTTTAAAAAGTTCGAGAACAGGATGAAATAAGAATTACCAGCCAATAATAGATAAACAATAAATATTAAAATTGGAACATCATTGTATTTGGAATAATGAAACAATGCATTAAAAAAAACAACATGCAAACAAATATAGAAACTTTTCAGCAAAGGAAGTGAATGTAGGAATGACATTTCTATCATCAATAAATAATATTACAAGCACAAACATATATAGATATTCAATCACAGTTGAAACTAATCCACCCTATTTTTGCCTGTTAATATTCTACTACAAATTCAGCAGTAAATTCTAAAATACCCTGGTAACTGATACTATAATTTAAATTGACTCTAACTTTCTCCATGAAGAGCTAATCTTCTTGTTGCTATAAATTATCATTAACACAATGTGCTTTGAACAACATTCCTTTCTTTTCAAATCTGTGAGTCCATATGTATTTCTATTCAATTGAATCAAAAACTAAATTTAATTTTTTTTATTTTTTAAGACATTTAAATAAACAAATACAAAAACACTAACCAACTTTTATTTTTGAGCACAATTAAATAAATGAAACAGAAAACTATAGACTGATTTTTCATCTTTGAATGAACAAATAAAACAAAACAAACCAATCAAATCTTTACTCTTTTGTATTTTATCAGAAAAAAGGTTAAAGAAATCTGAAAATTCAACTGTTTGCAAAAGTTCATGTTTAACTGTCATCAGAGACAAACAATTCAATCTTTCTTGCAGCATATTTGTTTACTTATCATTTTTAATGAGCTTCGTTTTGAGAAAAATCTTTTGCCTAAAAGATTTATCATACTGGTGAAACAAATTCTCACTGTAATTTCGACATTTGGAAAGGTTGAGAGTAGGTCATGCTTTAAAAGAAAGGAATATAAATTTTGAATGGTCTTTGTTTTTCACTTATTTATCCTATTTGTTCAATAAGATGGTATAAATGGTTGAACTCTTCATAAAGTGATGCTTCCAAATCTTTTGAGTATGCTTCTTGTAGCCAATTACAGGTCTTCTCTTTATTATTCATTGTCATATTCTCACAATTCATTAGAAATCCAAAAAATATTTACGTATGCTTATGCATCAATTAATTTATTCAACTGAACACACAGACTGCCAATAAGTGGAAAAACATTGTGAACATGAAATATTTCCCCAGTGAGAAATGCAGCTTCAGCTATTTTGTTTTCATCAAAGGAATAATTTCTTGATTTCATGCCCTACAGAACCTCTGTAATCTTTCTAAATTGTTCTTTCTTGTACCAATTTTTCATAATTAGAACACTAGTCATGAAACTCTAAGATATTCTTTTAAGGCCTTTAATAACTTTAAAGCTATTCCTAACTTTGGATTTTTTCTGAA
This sequence comes from Tachypleus tridentatus, assembly GCF_004210375.1. NCBI lineage: Eukaryota > Metazoa > Arthropoda > Merostomata > Xiphosura > Limulidae > Tachypleus > Tachypleus tridentatus. The sequence goes on from NC_134830.1 coordinate 84,511,887, forward strand.
AAGCTTGGCTGGATCTATCTATTTATCCAAGTATTGCATTCCAATCATGTGCTAAGATCATAGTTTATAGGTAAGAATGTTTCTTCAAAAGAGATTGAACTTCATGACACATATCAGCTGTTTGTTGCTGATCATTTAAAAGCATTCTTAAAAGCTTCATTAATTTGTGTTTATCTGGTTGACAGTGTGTTGTCTGCATCCGCATGTAGTGACCATCTTATGTAATAAAGTCATTTTAGGATTTGTCTCTTAGGTCCAATAGAATTTGTAGAAATGGACCAGTGGCATGCAGGTGAACTCATATAAAACTGCTGAATTACTCCAAAAAAAGAAAGAAAGATATGACTTCAGTGCAAGTCTCAGCAACACATAATCCATTTAAATTATGGATGTGAGAAGCATAAAGAACATAAATTGCACAAGGATTTGCTTCTCCTATTTTAGCTTGCATTCAATTATATTAATCTAACATATTTAATGCATTGCTATACAACTGGCAGCACATATCTAAAATACTGATATCATGTTTCTCAAAAAATTAAAATCTTGATTGGCCAAATACTCTCTTGTATGACTCTCTACTGGGATAAATGATATGAATACTAATATAATTTGATGAATGGTTACTTTGAACAGACCAAAAAATTAGAGTGAATTGATCAATACAACTTAAATGTTGAGGGGAAAATAATTAGCTTCCTTTACTTCACTGACAATTAATGATAATAGTTTATCTTCCAATATTTCTGTTACTTCTTCACAAACTGTAGTTTACAAATATGAATCACTTCCTTAATTTATATAGTAAATTTTCTAATTTTTTTTTCTGGTCAGAATATTGCCTTTTAGATTTAATAAAATAACTTTCATTACTTTTGCACTGTTCTGTTCCTTTCTTAATCCAATAGTCATGCACAGATTTCATTATTTCTTTCCATTCTCCAGCATTAGTGAATTTCATTACATCATCAATAACATTTACATTGATGGTTTGAGATTCACTACCCATGCATTCTAAAGATACACAAGGAGTGTAAATATTATCATCTCTTGATTAAAGCAAATAAAAATCAATTTCATTTTTTAATGTTGACTGAGCAGAATTGGTTAAATGTGAAAATCTCAAGTTCCACAAATTAGGCATCTGTCTGGGGCATCAGTTTTTTTATTCAACCTTTTAACACTTCACAGCCCCACTTTCATACTGTTTTTTGCTTTCCACTATTATTTGATCTATTTGTTTAATTCCTTCTACTAGATGTGTAAAATAAAACTTTATTTTTATATTTTTAATCACTTATTTTTAGCAGAACTTTCCATACCTTAATCAAATATCTGCCAACATACAAAAAAATTTCAATAAAGGGTTGCAAGAAAAAATAATCTTAAATATTTATGAAAAAAAGAAACTAGAAACAGTAAAACTAAATAATTCAAAATATTTAATACCACTAACAAATTTAATTTTTAATTGACTCTTAACTTAAAACAGTTTTACACAAAAAATTAAGGAGATAATATCTTTAGAAGTGACATATAAAAAAAACATATTAATTAAAATGAGTAAACAGATAATAAATCTTGAATATTTATCCTTTAATTCAGTATGGCATTAGGATATTTGGATTGAAAACATTGGTGTTTCACATACACAATAAATTTACCTTATTTTTAATGTCAGAAATGCCAAAATGCTATGTATTTTTTTTATCCTTCAAAAATTATTACAAAAAAATGTTAATTCATAAAAACATTTTTTTTCACTTTTATTAAATTCATTATTAAAAGGTTTTGGATATGTATCATTAGATAGCATAATTACATATAAATGATAGAAAATTAACTAAATATAAGTACTTATTTTAAAATTACACATCTGATGAAGAGCAATATTCATGAGGTGACAGGCACAGCCCATGAAGTAAATGCTAGGCTGTCATCTTGAGATATGTCCCATCACACCTTTACCTATGCCAGACATAACTGAGGCATTGTCTAAAGAAAAACTAAGACAGATTTCCCATGGAATTTTCCTCTTTGTCAGTTCATAGTTCAAAAGCTTGAAAATATTCTCTCCCGTTGAAGCTTTTTTCATTGCACCATTGTCAAAAGAGAACAATTTTTCCAAGCAAAGAGTCAAGATATCATACAACCACTGGATACAGTTTGAGTCATCCATGTCTGTGGATCCATCTGTGGCTAAACTATAAACACTGTTAGTAAGTATGCTTGAAATCATTTTGCCATCTTCACAACCCAACATTTGTACAATGGCTGTAGTTTTAGTTCTAGTACAGCTATATTTTTTGCTATATCAGAGTCTGGGAACATTTTTCTGAATAGATGTCCTGCATGATTGGCTACAGCTAGGGGTAAATTATGAGCAATGATGAATTACGTGAACATCACTTCTGCATTTATGGTTTCATATTCTGAATTCTTACTCATAAATGTCGTTATCTACATCGTTTTTGTCTTTGCCTTAGCCTTTTGTTGGTGAGATGCCATTTTTGTATGTCTGGAACAGTTGTTTATCCCACCATGTGCCACAGAAAAATCAATGTGACAAACTGTACAAAATGCATGACTGTCACTGACTTTTGGATGTAATAACCGGATATTTTGCACTATACTCTTTCCTAAACTTTTGATTAACAGTTTCAGTCCTTTTAAATTTGCCAGAAACAAAACAATCTAGTGAACAAGGCCTCTTTTTTACCATCTTGTGAATGATCACATTGGTGTTTCTATGCTGCTTGGAAAACGAGAAATACCCATCTACGTGAGTGCTGATTGACTGACAAGTACTGATGATGTAACTATGGATTCCCCCATGTACCCAGTATGGAGAAGCACTGCACTCAAACTATTGGTAGACATCAAAGATACAAATATTTTTTATTATTTCAAGCACAAACATGATTATTGCAAGTAGCCATTTGGACTATGTCTTTTATTTATGATCAAAATTTATTTGTATCTCACTAAAAATTTTCTTTTCGCCCCTTTCAAGCCCTTGGGGAACAATTTATCACTTTATTATATAGGCCTATATAATAAATAATAATTTGGGAGTTGCAATAAGTCGTAATATTTGTCTGTATGAGTGTATAGTCGTAATGTATACACCAAAATCGTAATGATTACGCTCAAATCATAATGGTTGGCATCTCTGCTACATGGTCCACCATTCCAGTAACTTAGAAATTCAAAATTGCAAGGACTCCCATGCTACACTAGAAGAATAAGGGAGAATAAAATGTGGTGGAGATTCTGGAGGAACACCAACAACTGAGCAAGTGCAGTGAGCAACCATGGAAATCCTATTTTCAAAAGCAGACTGCTTCTGATTTATTCAATTACAGAGAAAGCAGTGACAGGCAACTATCCCCTTATGCTTTCTCCACATAAGTCCATGAGCCAGTACAGTCAGGCATGGGCATATTAATGAAGTAAACATATCATGAGGGAAAAACCTACTAGTGATTTGGTAGAACACCCCATTTCAACAGTGTATTATTGACCATAGAAATACTGTATTATATGATAGCATCATAGCCATACAGTGTGGTTTTGTAATATGTTAAGTATGAGTGGACAGCCAATACTTGCCATTGTTGATAAAAAAGGGAATAGCCCAGTCACAATCTAACTGAAATTTGAAAGATGGAGACAGGAGAAAGATAGTACTCCAATGCAGATAGTGGGAGATGGGCATATGAGTAGTATTCCACATAACAGTTTGAAGAATATCCTCCATCATCCATTGGAGAATAGGTAAGATGCCTAATCTGATGTTGCAATAACTGGAACAGATTTCAGAAAGAAGGAGACAAGGAGAAAGAAGAAAAATTGAATCAACTGGTAAGTGCTGAAGGAGAAAAGTGCTAACAAAAAAATGCTGCTGGGAAATGAAAAGGAAGAAAAACGAACTGCCATGCAGACAATGTAACAAAGAAGAACAGATACATAACATAGAAGTCCATCTGGATCAGATCGAGAATAAAGATGGAGGTGGGAGAAGGAAGGATTACCTTCATGAGCTGACAGTCTTAGGAAGAAAAGATTGATCCATATAAAGGAGAATGTATGTGGATTGGTACAGAATGAGTGAGATATCAATGCAAATATATCAAACCAATGATGCTTACAGGCTAACAGCAGTAGGTCTTAAGAGATAAATGAAACAAAGAATAGGAGGACAAAGGTTCAAGCAGAGGTAGAGAAAGATAATGAACAACCACATTGACATATCAATATGAAAGGACCATTTGATGAAGAAATCTATAAATCCAGAAAGAATGCAACAACAGGGAAAGAGGAGTTAAACACTATCTTAGAGTGAGAAAAACTATTCAGTAAAATGAGGAAGTAACAGAAATTGTTTGAGAAGAGACAGCTCAATCACAGGACATTAATCACCAGTTTTCTTGGGGAATAGGACCACAAACAGCCTGGGAAAGAATGGTTGTCAGCCTCAAAAGCTCTCTGTAATAGAATAGTCTGTATTGCTGTGACTGACACATACTGGTATTAGCACCCCAAAGTAATGAAAAATATATATGTACAGAAAAAGTTGAGGGTGGGAAAAGGAATTGGATGACAACTTCTTTTGACAATATTTGCAGAAACCAATGATCACTGAAGAAATCCCATCAAAAGGAATAGAGTCAGTCAAATAAGCCCTGATTGAATCAGAACTCATAGGATAGTCCCCAGTACTGTTGGCAATGATAAGACCTGCATGAGAAATCCACAATAAAATACTGAATCTAGTGAGAAAAGAGGTACAGGATGGAACGGTGTTGGACATGAAACAGAGAATTGCAAGGGCACAGGGTAAGACTATTAAGCAACCAGAGACAAAACAATGGAATGTTGCCTCACAGATTCCACACATGATTCCAAAATGGATCATTGGAGAAGAACCATCCACAATTTCCAAAGGTAAGTGGATGTCAAAAAAACCTGGTAGAAGACAGTATCCTTTACCAAAAGTTTCCAACAAACAAACCATGTGTAAAAAGATAAAGCTGTGGAGTATAATTGTGTCAGTGTTTAGGTAAGGAGGGAGAAAGTATCCCACAAAAATTCCTCAGGAGGTTAGCAGAGTTACTCATAAAGTAGGTACATGGTGGATAAGTACTGGAAGAGAATCATAAGGCTTTTTTATCATTTCTCAAAAGTCCTACTCTCATCTTACCATTCTGTTTATCCTAAATGTATTAAAAGAAATCTTTCATCCAACCTCTTATTCATACTTTTTTATTTCCTACTTTCTCATTTAACCAACTAACTTATAATTGTATTCAGTTCAATCTTCTTACATGTATAACGTTTTTTTAATTTTATTTTCTATATCCTTTATGAGACATTATGGTTTTTCACTTCCAGCCATCCTTTTTCTTTCAACAAGAAACATGTCTATCTCAAATATTTAAGAATTTAATTTCTAAAATTTTTTACAAACTTGATCAATATCTTCAAATTAAATGAGCTGCCTAATTCATACCCCATCAAAATTGTTTGTAACATTATCATCATAGTGAGATAGAGTGACTGACACAATGATTCTGAGGTTTTGTCATGGTAACTGTGGTCATTTGTAAATCATTTTATTACTCAATATCAATAGATTAATCAAATGTTTTGTCAGCAGCCAATATTCATCCCTTAATGAACTGTACTCTTATTGTATGGTATCAGATGTAAGAGTTTATACATATTATAATTAGAGTTTGAAAAGATTGTACAATCAAGTACATTTTTGTTAATTTAAGATAATTTCTGTATGACACAAAAATTGTTATTGACGTACATTCAAAATTTAAATCACTTTACTATGAATATATTTTAATGAAATTAGTTTTATAAAATACATTATAATTCAGTGTTTTATATTATACCAGTTATTCTTTTATTTTGAAACAAACCTCTGAAGCAAACATTAAAATTCAGTTTTATTGTTATGTGATGTATATGCAATTAAATTCTGCTCTATTTTGTGTAATGTAGATATTTTTATGTAGACAATCAAAATACACAAATATAGCACGTTTACTAGAAACCTGAGTTAAATTCCAAGAACTAGACTAGAGGAAATCATTGTAAAAATTTCACGTTCAAAGTAAGCCATATATACTTTCAAAAGTAGAAACAGTGTTGCTAAGCAACAGTTTTAACTTCAATGGTATGTTTACAACCAATATAAAGAACAGATTTCACAGTATAATGTATTGGAAGGTTAGATGAAAACACAGGTGATATACCAGTTTACAAATGAAAGTGAAATGTAACAATGTCCATTGTTGAGATCAGTTTTCTTAATGCTTTGATAATTTGCTTTACCTTGTACATATTAGTTTGACAGATAATTAAATTGCAGTTAGCTTTTACTTTTATATTTCAGTTAATTATGTATTATTTGTGTTTTAAAGTTAATATTTGAAAGGTTTAATTGTTTTTAATATTATTCTAAATTAGTCTTATGTAACAAAGTGAGTGCAAAATATTTTCCCAGAGGCTAAACTGTTCTGCTGATGATAATGTTATGCTGCCTGCAGACACCTGCTGATCAACATAAATATTCAAAAATAAAGGACAGGAAATTAAAATAAAACATTGAATAGATAAAGATGTGAAATTATGCATATAATCTAAGGAAGGTATTTTAAGATTACTTAAAAAAAAGAGACAAAAGGGATGTACATATGTCTATTTCTTAATTTTAAACATTTCATTGCACTGTACATTGATGAAAAAAGCTAGGGTTAGTAATATATGGTAGAGAAAGTGGAAAATAAAATATAAATATTTACTTTAAAAACCTTTTATATTCATTTAGGTTCTAGAAATTGTGCAAGTGAAATGCAAAAACAGTAAGATGAACAAACAGCACTTTTATACTTAATATGGAAATCATCTTGCAGGTTACTATTAAGAGTTTAAGTGCAAATAACTGTATTAGGTAAAGAATTATTAGAAACAGTAGAAAAATGAAAATTAAAGAGTGAAGCAGGGATGCATCTTATCTCCATATTTGTTTAAACTGTAGAAAAAAAGTCATGAAAATGACTGGACTTGAAGAAGTTAAAACTATAATTTAAATTATTAAGTAGTGTAAGTTTGAAGACTTACCACTATACTACCGGAGGACTGAATGTTATGAATAAGTAGCAGAAAGAAGATTAACTTATTTTAAATGTTGTGTTTGAGAAGAATGTACAAGGTCCTATAGACAGCAAGGAGAACCAATCAATCAGTCCTAAACCGAATGAAATTTACTTGTTCCCTTGAGACTATGATTCTAAAAAAAACACAAAAAAAACTGACATATTTTGAATGTGATGCAAAAAAAATGGAATAGAGAACAAACATGATGTTTGTAGCAGCATCTTTTGAATGCAACTAGTGATAGGAAAACTTGGAGAGAGCTAGTTCATCAGACTGCCAGGAATCGATGCTGAATCAATGGATCTTAACTAAGTAACTATTTATACAGCTTATACATTGTTCTAAAACAATAAATTTTGAACAATGATCATTCTTCCAGTTTTATGAAATATGTCTCACACTGCCATTACATGGTATATGTAGTTAAGCATTTTGAGACACCTAAGTAACTAAAAATAATTAATTCACAGAGAAAGATAGTTATAATTTTTGATACACTAGAACAATATTTTATACATAATATGGTAAGCATACATATGTCAGAAATAGTCTATAGCTCACCAAAACCTCATTTGTTTTAAACATAGCTGCACTTCTTAGATCAGGACTGTCTGTAGCTCTGACTATAACTTTCAGTGGCAGTTTCTCCATTGATATGTCTTCTAAGGTTTTGGTATTGCTGAGAAATCCAGTGTTTTTGTCTATTTTGAAGAGTTTGTTGGGATCTGATTCTTTAACTAGTTCATATGAGACCTTACCATTAGAGCCAGAATCAGCATCTTCAGCCTGCAATATCAAAATTATATGACAATCAGACATTTTCCAGTTTATTAGTATTTGAAGCTAAAAAAATGTCATTAGTGTGGAAAAAAATAAAACTACATGGGTTAATTTTAAAAATGAATAAAGAAAACAAATAAAATATCCAGTTAAAACAAACAGAAATAAAATTAAAATAAGTTGAGTAAATGTTTTTAATAGTAGCATAAATTTGAATAATGTAAGAAGTAAAGAATGACATTCAGGTGAAGCACATTGAATCATGATCAGTCTAGAGTGTGAGGTTGGGACAGGGAGTTGTCCCCTGAAATGCCTCATTTGCTCCCTCCTAGTTAACAAAAGCTGGAGTTGAGAATGTACTAAATAAAGTGGAAGAGAGAGTAAGGTTGGCTTTTCACAGATTGTTGTGTCATCAACTGGCAAAGATATGAACCTTCACCATACACTGAGGAAAAAGTATATATTAAAAAAAAAGTTACTTAAAACTGTTTTATTAAATTTAATGTTTAACAATTTATTTTTCATTTTTGAAGTTCTAAAAATAACCACTATATTTTGGAATTTTTTAAAATTAATAATCATGAAATTTAGTAAATATCCTTGTAACAGGAAAAATGTAATGTAAGAAAGTGCTTCATCACCAACATCTAATAAAACTTAAAATTATCAAAACTTCTACAATTCCAGCAGTATATTTTAAAGTTCACATGTTACTACTTCCCTGATGAAATAGGTTTGGTCTCACAGGACCTTTCACCACAAATAGTTAAAAAATAAATTCAAAATTTGTATTTATGAAGAAAGTAAATACAAAGTATTTATCCTGTCTTTAGAAAAATTCTTAAAAAATAGCAAAAAATCTAAGAATAGCAAACACGCTTGGAGAAACAAAGGTGCTTGTGAGATAAAATACAATCTCAATATCATACAGAATCAGCTAGTACAATTAATTTAAACTGAATATTCTAAAATAAAGTATACAGTGAATCCTTAGTTATTTTTCATAATTATAATACATTTGCAAGGTACAATAAAAACAGCTAAAAGCAATAATTGAAATATCATCTTATCATTAAATGTGTAAATTGTTTTCTCTAATACATTTTGTTTACAGATTTTGTTTAAAATTTTAGTAAATATTTATATACTTAGCCAGATAAGCACATCTAATCTTAAACTGTGCAAATCTTGCTCTTAGGCAGCATGAAAAACTCGACTAGGAGTAGAAGAATAATTCCTGTGTTTTTAAGTAACCAATATGTTTAATACATTGTTTACTGATTTCTAATAAATATCTGATATGCTGATATTTCTATGCCATATAACCTGAAATGACATGAAACCTTTGGAGATTTTAAAGGTGCTATAAAATGAATGTAAAGCTTTCATATAAAAAAGAACTAGCTCATTCACAAGTTTGGAATGCTAATTAATAGGAAATTATGCATAAAAATTGATACTTATGTTCATCTGTTTATAATCGATAACATATTTTATCCCCTCAATTGATGACATTCAGCAATGTCCAAAAGGTTATATTGCTTCAGTTGGAGTTAGATGTCTTATTTTTCAGTTTTATACATTTGGCATTGTCTTTTGTGTTCAGTGATGTCGAGAAACTCACTTGTTGAGAAATTTATATGCAAAAACGGCTCGTTTGGGTTGAGAAAATATTTTACATAGAAGAGCGAACAACGTTTCGACCTTCTTGTTCAAAAAACGATTTATTTGCATATAAACGGCTTGTGTTGTTATGGAGATTTAACCTTTATTTTAATATAATTCTGTTTTATTTTTTTCTTATTTATGAAAACATACTGGTATTTTATTTCATTGCAATACTCACTTCAGTACTGTTTTGTGGGTTTTTTTCTTATTGTATAGTTCCTTAATTATGGAAATAAGAAACAAAAAACAGTATTATAATTTTACTTAGTTTAAAACCTTTTCAAATTGGTCTTTCTTTTTAGTAAGCTGTGATTGTATGATTTAATGACCTGTTTTTCTACTGGAAATTTCAACTATGTCTTTTTGGCTTGAAGTAGGTTTAAGTACTTATTAATTAAATATAAATATGATTTATATTCAAATTTAAATTTCATAATGGTGTTTAACTGCATAACTTGTGATTAATAGCTTTGTAGCATTAAAATTCATTATCTATCTGGGATTTCAAACAAATGAATATGTGATAACATTATTATCAAATTTTCAGGTAAATTTACTTTTCTTTGATTTAAATGTGCAAAACAGATGTGTTAAAAATAACTTGCATGACAATTTTGACTGGACACATAAACAAGTAAACATATCACCAACATTTTTAAACTGTAAAGTTTCTATAACTCAGTGTTATCATTCCAAAACAATACTACAAAAGTAAAGAAATATTTAATAAATTTGAAATTAAGCAATGTAGAAATGAACATTGGATTAAGTTTTATTAAGTTATATTAGATTAATGATTTGTTTATATAACAACCAACTGCTCATCATTTTAGTTATGTTTTGAGGGAAATTGAAAAATACAAACACATTCCAACTCTTCTTTTTGTAAATTTGTGTACCTAATATGTTAAAATTGGAAGATTAATTTCTACTTTTAAAACAGTTTTTAATTGCTATATTATCAATTTATATAGCCTATATATTCAAAATCTGAATAATTTCTAATAATAGTGGAACTCAAGTTAGTCATAAATTTTGTACAAATATTGCCATTAATAATTCTAATAAAGGAAATATAATAGTTCTTTTGGATAAAATGAATAACTGAGTAAAGTGGATAACATAACAATGATAATTACATAATTTTATTGAAACAATGCACATTTATCCCATCTCTAAACTTTCATTAACATCTTATATCAATTGAAATAAATCTAGGTTACCCTTTTTTTCTCTCTAGAATAAATTTAAATTCTAACAAATCTATAAGCTACATTCATAACAGTATGCATTTATTTATACTTAAATTTTATTGTTTCATTGCTATTTGAACTGTGTCTAAATATTATTCACACCTTTATAGGTTGTAAATGACTTGGAGAATGTGCAGCTTATGTTATGTTATAGAATTACCTTACCCACAAGCTACTCCAAGCTGCTCTTGTGCACGTCTCATAAAATTTTTTATTATATTTTCATTATTATTTATTTTACCTAATCCAACTTTAACTAATTTAATAATAAATAAAGAATACATATGAAAAACAAAAGATTTACCCTGGTCATTTTTTTCTGTTAACTGCCAATGGCACTTAACTCTACTTTTCTATACAAATGATACTGCAACAATAAATATTTTTTATTTTATTAAATAATGCACCTGAGAATACAGAATAATAATATGCAAAAAACAAACACTGTCCCATAACTATAATAATGATTTTGACCTTTCATCTATGTGTCATGTGCCATTACAAATTCATTCAAGTTAGTAGATATCTTTCTTGTTAGAATGAAGTTTGTACTAAAAGAGGAATTGACACTTCTCTTTTCAGAAAACAATGAAATAGAATAAATCATTTGATAGATGAAAATACTGGCTTTCTGTTGGTTATAAACAATATACAATCAAATGCAAGAAAGAACTACAAAAAAATTCTGAAAGAGGGAATGTGACAGATGGGTTTGATTTTTCTATTTGATAGCTTTGTAAGAAAAAGAAAAAAAGGTTATAAGAATAATGTTTTATCTGAGTAACAATGATTTGATAGTGAACAATTTACATTAAATTTTGTACTTATTGAAAAGATGGTGAATAAATTACAGAAAAGGGGATCTTAGAAAAAAAATGTCACATTTTTCACATTAGGGGAAGTTCAGGATTTTTTAAAATATTGTCTTATAAAATCAAGAACTTAAAACTTATATACTATTAAAATTTGGATAATTAACTATGATTTTATGCTATACTATTTGGTATAATATATACTAAAAATAGTTTAATTAACTTTTTAATGTAAATCACTAAACACATAATGTCATCATGTGCAGTAAAAGATGCCCAGTGCAAAAGAATTAATTATTCAACTAAATTCGAGAAGCTTCACCAAAATTCTACTGATGCAAAGAAAATAAAGAAGACAAATAGTGGAAAGTGTTATTGCTTGTTTCTTGAATTTGGTACAAAGCTATCTGAGGGCTGTCTATGCTAGCCTTCTATAATTTTCAAGTGACAGACTGAAGAAAAGTAAGTTACCCCTAACTCTTAGACTACACTTCACCAGTGAATAATGGAGTTGACCAGCATATTATTATGGATCCAAAATTAAAAGGGTGAGGATATGCAGTAATAGATTTCAATCCAAAACCACTACTTGACAAACATCTCTGTGTATGTGACAAATAACTGGACCAACTGCCAACAAACCTGGCACATACAAACACCTCCTAGAGAGTGATAGGAGCAGTATTTGTATGTTACTACACCCCACTCAAAAGATTTTGTTGTTGTTGTTAACTTTGCCTTTAGTTGATCATCTAGTGAAACTGTCCAGTGGGGTAATTCTATCATTGCATACAAAAAGCTGATTAGTAAAAAGTAGAAGTTCAATGAATTATATCTTGTTTACCTTGATGATAACATCTTTATTGTTAACTTGTAACAAAATATTTTCCTTCAAAATTTCGTATTCAGACTCTATTATTTGTGATGGAGTCAGATTTCCTTTTGCTTTGATTAGCAAATCCAGAACCTCCTACTGCTTTGCTCATAATTAATTAACCAGTTAGTTTTTAAGTGCATCTTAGAATAACACAATTATTTTGAAAAACATTTCAGTATATGTCAAAATAGTAAACTGTGTGTAATTTCATGCTGTACACCAAACTAAATACTATATTTTGTGAAACAATTTCATATGATAATTTCAATTTGTTAAGTTATTAAAAGTTATATGAGCTACTTAGACAAAAAGGAGTCCATTTCCCCTGTTTCTAATTGCAGTATGTGAAACAATAAACTATTACATAAATTCCATCAAATTGATATCTCATGATGTTCATTATAATTAAGAAATATAAGGCCACTTATATACAATAAACTATTACATAAATTCAATCAAATTGATATCTCATGATGTTCATTACAATTAAGAAATATAAGGCCACTTATTTAATATCTGGATAAAGTGGTTTATCTATGGAGCAATATAACTTAATTGTAACTTATCAATACAACTTAATTGTAACTTATCAATACAATAATATAATGTTTTAAAACTATTTCTATTTCCAAATCAAGAGGTATAATTTGAGAGAAATTTGAAGTTAGTCTAAAATAAAGTAAATACAAGACATTTTTGTGCAGCATACATTATTTGAAAATAAAGAAACAGAAAAAGATGCATAAAGAAGAAAGTTCAAGGAGTATCACAATAGGTTCATTCACCCACATAATTTTCTACAAATGAAATAAGCTCATGATGTTTTATCAGTGACAGAAATGTCCCAAAATACTTACGATAATCTGAACAAATTGCGTACCAGCTGAAGCTTCATATGGTAAAGCTGCTAAATAACGGCCTTCAGTAAATTGACTGTATCTTGTTGGAACAATAAATTCTGGATGATTGTCATTCAAGTCAATCACATTAACTGTCACCTGAGTTGTTAACTGAGACAACCCTGCAATAAAAAATACAAACTGTTACATATTCAGGTTTATATCAACAACAGACTCAATGTGATGAATTAACCACTTATGTAACAGCTAGAAATCTGTCATATTTGTTTAATATGTATAATTTCCTCCCCATCCAGTTTAACTAATATACCACACAACAACTTTGCACACCAACATGTTTAAAATATATATTTTGAAGTGTAAAGGGAAAAAAAAACAAAAAACAAAAACAAGTAATTTTTTTTAAGTTACTGATAAATGTTTATCAGTATAAGACTGGAAGTGATGAGCACAGCGTGTTACTCAACACCTTTCAAACTTTAATATCATACTTACCAAGACTAATTTTTAGACCTTTTGCCTTGACTTTAAGAATTTTACCTGTGTTCAGATTAAATTAGATCTGTTGAGCTGCAATTATTCAGTTAATTGCACAAGAAGATGACTTTAAATTGTAATTAATAAGGAATAAAAAAATATGCCAGATTCTAGACATTGTTTTTAAACAAAACACAGTATTGAAGAACAAAAAATAAGTATCATTAAATTTATTTGATTTTTCACTTTTATAAAAAATGAATGCTATTATCTTAAAAATATTTTTTTCACACATTTGCCATTTATGCACACTCACACAAGCACATATCTATCTATATACATAAATGTAATTTTCAGAGCAATGTTGTTACAATGAGAATTTAGAATGATAGATAGATTTGAAAACTAAAATATACTGCAACTACCTGTTGAAGGAAAAAGAAATGCTGTTTTGGCTTCTACACTGAGTTATTTCTCAAGGTACTGTAGATTGTGTAGACTGTGTGAGTTGATCAAGGGTGTTGTTAGTAGAACTACGACCTTATCATATTTATCTACAAAGTATGTTGAGGGTAATTGTCCACAGGTTGCTGATGCACAAACCATTGTTTCTGTTGAGTTCAAATTCATGTAATTTAATACAGATACAAGAGATGGACAAAAACGTGGTTTCTCTTGTAAATGTTGTGGAGTAGTTAAAATATGTCTTAGAAATAAGAGAAATGATGTTATGTAATGGCCAGGTCAAGCATCTGATGTCAATCTGATAGAAAACGTATGAGCTGTGTTAAACCAACTAATGAAGGAATGCAAGGCAAACATGGAAAATGAACTTTTTGAAGGATGGCAGTCAATCACTCAGGAATATCTGTACAAACTCACTGAAGATGTCATGTCAATGTAAAGTTGTACTGAAACCCAAGGCAATGCTAACTAAATATTAGCTTGTGAAACTGGTTTATGTTATTTTGAATTTCATTTTTATGTTCAACTGTTGCAGAGAAACTTCTTTGATCATCTTGTAGGCTAATTAAAATAAGATCTAAGAAACTACAGCAGGTGCACATTTTATGATAATATGTAACCAAAATCATGAAAAGTTTGGGTATTTATGAAAGCAAGTGTTAAAATTAGGATTTGAGATCATATTTGAACAATCTTATCAAGTGCATTCTGAAAACATAAAGTTTTATATATTTTTCTGTTATCTATAAAATATATAAAAAATTAACATTTTCAAGAGATGCCACTGGTATTGTCCACCACTTTAGATTTTACACTTTTCATTCCAATGGTGAGCTTTGTCTAAAATTTTGTTCATCCAAGTTTATGATATTTACTGCTTTGTACTTATGTTCAGCTAAGAATTATTTATCTGAATTTGTTAGTCTAATTGTATTTTTATATTCTCTTAATCTTTCTTCTACTGTCTGATCAATTCTTCTAACATAAATGTTGTCACACAAACATGGTGCTTTCTAGATGAGTTCTCTTTGTTTCTAGAAGCAGACAAGAAACACTGTATAATTCTATTCAACAAAACAGATCATGAAGAAAAACTGTGATCAATTACAAAGACCTTAAAGGAATTGAAAAAAACATTAATTACTAAACTAAATGAAAAATTAACAAAAATGAAGAGAGATTTTCACCTGAAAACTATTGAACTCTAAACATAATGGAAAAAACCAACTCACCTCACCTCTATGTTTTACCTAAGATACATAACACTGAAGTCCCTCTTAAGCCCATTGTCAGTGCTATAGACTTACCTTTCCCTAATACAGGAAGATTATTTTGAAAAGTTCTTAATTTATTAATCATTAATTCACCAGTCAGAATAAAAAATAAAAAATGTTTGTAGAAATCTTTGAAACTTCTACTCAACCTTCAAACGTTTTGGTACATAAGAAATTAAAAGTACGTAAGTCCCTAAATTTTTGCACAAGTATCAATGTAGATAACTTGCTAAAACTTTTAACCTCATACACTAAATCTGCATACTTTAAATTTCAAAATGAATTGTATGGGCAAACTAATGACCCTTTTATGTGATCACATCAATGATGTATTATCAGCAACATTTTCATGAAATTTTAGCACTCAAACTAATATTTGGAAACTATATGTTGATGAAACGTCTGTTATTAGAATTATCAAACATTGAAGATTTCCTCTGTGACATAAGTTCTATAAACCTCAACTTACAATTCACCATGCAGTCAGAGAAAATAAAAACCATTCCATTTTTGAATATACTCATTCACAAAGTAATATCATCTCATCATTACTGTTTATATAAAAGCCGTTCACACTAACAAATTCTTGCACAACAGATCCAGCCACCCAAAAGCTGTTGAAACAGAGAATTTTATCAACTATATTTTACAGAACCACAAGATGTGTGATGAAGGCTTTGTTGATAGAGAACTGATCTTCCTAGAGAAAATTTTCAGAAACAGAGGATACCATTCCAGTTTTATATCTATCATCTAGAAAATTAAGAGTCTTCCAAATGCATGTGTGTTTTTCTCATAGCAAAGCCCCATTGAGTCATCTGCTGTGTCCACTGAGGGCAACTGAACCCCTGATTTTGTTATAATTCCAAAGATTTACTGCTGTCAATGGCATTACATGCAAAAAATTATGGGTTTGTAGAGTTAAGAAGTCTCAGTACTTCTGTAGACATATTGGTGGAAGCAAAAGCAGTTGACCAATTATCGAAACAGAAAAGAATCCATGAAACAAAAGCTAGGAAGGCTCTTATGAAATTTAACACTTTCTTACTCTGAAAATGTATTTCCTATCGAAAGCCATCTTGATCCTAGCCTGCCCTATGAGCACTGTTTAAAGAAATTTTGCTACAGTACACCCACTGTCCCTATCTAATATCTAGCAAAACCACAGCCAGCTGAGGAGAATGGTGGAAAGTGGTTGAGAGAGCTAAGTACCTACAGGAAATACACTTTCAGAGAGAAAATATTAACCTGAAACAGTACTACCTCCTCTCACTCAAACCTAGAATCCCACAATGCCAAGATGGAGGAGGTGATAAAGTGAAGAGTGACTGCACTTAAAGAGGAGGTGTGCTAGAATATGAAAAGAGAGCAACCTCTTTGGTACAGCACTACTTCTAGAACAAGTATGCAATCTTCACCCAGCAATCAACACAGTAACACTACTGGGACAGAACTGAATTGACTGGAACAACAAAAGTCAATAAAGAGAAGTACAGCACAGAAAAACTACAGAAAATGCTGGATAACTATGACATGAATCAGAATGATGTTGATAAGCATGGAAAAACTCGTGTGTATGCAACCATTTTCCCTTAAATGTATGTACCAAGGGAAGTATCTTGGTTTACACTGGATTACACCATGTGTAGTCCATCCAGCCAAAACAGTTAGTGGCCATGCCCTGTATAAGATATATATGACAATCCATCACTGTGCTCAGCTCCTTGTCAAGCCACCAAGCAAGGTTGACCCTAATCCCAGGAGGAAGGGAAATAGGATGGTCCAATGGATTGTAAAAGAAACTCCATTGGTTCAAGAAGCATCCACTAAAGGGAGTTCATTTGAGCTTGATTCAAGGAAGCCCATATCTCCAAAAGAAATAGAACCCTTTATGCAGTAAGAAAAGGAGAAGGTAAGCTACTGAGACTGTCTGTCCCATATTCCTAAACCTAGGTGGAGAAGGCTGGGATTAATGAAGATGGGGATTGAAGAAAAAAATCCCATTGGAACAAGATGTTGAGTGGGGTTAAGAATAGACTTCTCCAACTGGAAAAGAAAACCTCGCTTGTTTAACTTACCAAAAAATTAAGTGGGTGGGACAAGTCTCCTATCTCTTTTGATCTCTATCTCTATCAGCTTTTGAGGGAGAATAATAAGACAGGAGTATAACTCTTGTTAAGCAGTGACAACCCAACCCCTGTTGTATAGTAGGTCTTGAAAAGACTAGGCAAAATTATTAAAAGGAGGGAAAGATATCTAGGAAGTGGATAGAGAAAGTGTAATTGAAAGCAGAAACCTTCAGATAACACCCAGAAAACCCACACAACTGTCACAAATTATAGCCAGAAAGATATATAAACTACATATACTTAGAGAAAGTACAGATTACTAACAAGTCAATAAAATCTTAAAATTTGTTGAGTCTGTAAAATACAAAAGAATAATGAATATGCAAAACTATGAAATTTGGCCTAAAACATAAAATAATAAGTAATTTCTAAGGTACAAAGGTACAAATGAACCTAGAAGATAAAAGACACATAAATATCAAACTTAAAAGTCCATCCAAACAACTGATAAGACAAAGGATACAAAAGTAAAACCTACCACAAAGAGCATGGAATGAAAAAGCACCCAATTAATGATAACAAAATCTGTCCCATATCTAATACTCAATTGGACGAGACTAGTTGTAAAGAAAAAGGATTTGGTTTGGTCTGTTTTGAATTTCACCCAAAGCTACTCGAGAGCTATGTGGGCTAGCCGTCCCTAATTTAGCAGTGTAAGGCTAGAGAGAAGGCAGCTAGTCATCATCAGCCACCACCAATTCTCAGCCTACTCTTTTACCAATGAATAGGGGGAATGACCATCACACTATAATGCCTCCATGGCTGAAAGGGCAAGTGTGTTTGGTGTGATGGGAATTCGAACCCTCAACCCTTGGATTATGAGTCAAGTGCCTTAAGCATCAGGCCATGCCAGGCCAAAAAAAAGGGAACTTACAAACTAACTAGAGTAAACAGTGAAAGGAAATACCAATAACAAACCAACACCCCACAAAATTGAACAAAGCTACAAATGCCCACACAGTAACTAATGTGCAAAACCCACAGATATAGAGTAAATTAAACAAAAACAAAGTAATAAGCAAACTCTAAATGCAAACTTAAACTAAAGTTATGTAGATGTTAAAAGAATTACCGAAGGGCCACTTAACTATTTGGCATAACAAGAAATGTTTATATGCACAGCTGATGCTCATTAATTTAAGTTGGCTACAGCTGTCTTATCCATGATGGTCCATAACTGCACATTTTATGGCCCACAGATCACCAAGTGAGAATCATTAGTGAATGTGTCAAATTTTAAATACTACTTCCAAGTAATAAGAAAAAACTAAATTCTGAATTTATTAAAAACAATGATTATCAAAAACAAATAATGGTTTGTTTTGAATTTTGTGCAAAGCTACACAAGGGCTATCTGTGCTAGCCATCTCTAATTTAGCAGTGTAAGACAAGAAGGAAAGCAACTAGTCATCATCACCCACTGCCAACTCTTGGACTACTCTTTTACTAACAAATATTGGGATTGATTGTAACATTATAATGCCCCCATGGCTGAAAGGGTGAGCATGTTTGGTGGGATGGGGATTCAAACCTGTGACCCTCAGATTATGATTCAAGTACCTTAATCACCTAGCCATGCCAGACCAAACAAATAATGGTAATATAATTTAATTTTTTAAAACAATTTTTAATATGCTAATTACAAGAGACTTAAAAAATGGCAGTTTTGCTCAGTTCCCATACAAAATAAAACATCTCTTTTTACGATGTGATACATTTTAAACACAAAAGCACTTTCTATTCATACAAGTTGAACCAGTAAACTTATAGCAATTAAAATTTAAAAATTCTATGAAAAGCTTACCAAAAATTCCACCAACTGTATTCAAGTGAACCGACAGTAAATATTTAGATTGTTGTTCATAGTCAATTTTGGGATCTTGAATCCTTAATTCACAATCTTGATTTTCACTTTCAACTACGTAAAAATTACCTAGATGAGAAAGAAATTGTAATTTTATACTTTTTCTCTTTTTCTATTTAACACTCATAATAAAACTAATTGCATCTTCTGATTTGATACCAATTAGAAATACCATGAAATAAACTGGATCATTAGATGCAACCCATTTGTAAATAAAATAAAACCAAGCTGAAATCTAATTAAAACTAAAACAAAGTGTTTTTATTTTTTGTTTAAAAACTATTAAATGTCCTATAAAACTCAGAATGATAAAGATATAAACGTTTAATAAACTTTATGTTTTTAATGTGAAATATATCTGGGAACAATTCAGTAACTGAATGGAAACTTGTTTTCTACTCTCATGTCAACAGAAAAAAAAAAGTGACTTAGTATCTACTTGGCTCTTACAAAATAAGTTAATTCAGATTCAGGCAGTTTAAAGCATAAAATAATGGTTTAATGCAATGGAATTCCCAGATATTAAGCACTAAAATCTTGGTATTATCAAAAAACCCAGCTCTTTATCAGGAACATTTAATCAATATCAAATCTTAAATCCCAACTAGGTCAATGTTAAAGAATGCCACACAGTTTTATGATTTTAGGTGTCAATGTTTCTCTGCACCAAGTATTACACTTTTTCATGACTAATGTATGTCTAGATCTACACTTGTCTTTAAGCAGTACTTTATGTATGTTGCAGTTTTGTATTTCAGGTTATCAGCATAATTTGAACTGAAACTTAGATCATTAAAAGTTAGGTGTTACTCTTACTGAATTAAAAATAAATAATTTCGATAATAATAGAATAATGCCCATGTATGAGATGTTTGCAGTATGACATTGAGCATTTCCATCTACATTTCATTATTTTTGAGCACACATTCTTGTAAAGCTTAGAAAACGTTTCATAGAGCTTTATTAGGAGATGCATAGCATCTTCTATTTTGAGTCTCTACAGGTTCTTTAGAGGAAACATTAAACTACTAAAGTCCTTAATATAATGCTGTTAAATGAGATTTTTCAAAATGGTTTATTTTAATACAGGGTGTTCGGAAAGTCCCTGTGCAGTTTCGTATGTTAATAAATATATAATGCACAGTGACTTTCCGAACACCCTGTATTTCTGAGTAAATTATCCGTTTGAAATGGAAAATTTCCATTTTTAATTTTTGAACCTTCCATATAGGCTTCCAAAATAAACCCAAAAAGACTTCCTGGTTTTGACTGTTAAGCTCATAAACTGTTAAGAATCGACTTTTAGTTGAAGGAATACTGATATTTAGAGTAAAATGCTCTAAAGCTACTTTATTCGTTTTTGCTTAATTATTTAAGAATTACAAAAGTAAGTAAAATAAAATTTTGCCCAAATGTAATATTTGCAGCAAGAAACGTTTTATAGAATACATAAAATCTAACACAATCAAGACTTTTACTCTCAATTCAAATAAAATAAAAGGCTTTTACAAAAATTAATTAAGAGACAGGAAACAAAGAATGTTTTAGAGAATAAAACTAAATATTTTAATTTTTTGATCCATATAACTTTCAAATCTAATGGTAATATGAATTGTGAATAGAAACAGACAAAGCATTAAGAATAGACACTCTTGATGATAAGAAACCCACCTGAAGCAAAAATGGATATAAGAGCAGCTGGTATGAGTATTAACAGTTTTACTAATAAAGTAGAGAACAATGTTTCAACTTTCCAAGGACATCTTCAGGTTAACGTTGTTCTTTGCTGTATTTGGTTTACGCCAAACATGTCCTGTGTTCTGGTGTCCAAATAATCCAATTTTGGACTCATCTGTCCAAAGAACATTATTCCAGAAGTCCTGGTCTTTGTCTACATTCTCTCTGGCAAACTTCAGTCCACCATTGATGTTTCTCTTAGAGAGCAAAGGTTTCCTCCTTGCACACCTCTCATGCAAGTTAAACTTGTGCAGTCTCTTTCTGATTGTAGAGACATGCACTTTCACATCAACAGTAGCCAGAGCCTGCTGTAGGTCCCGTGATGACATGTTAGTGTTTTTGGAAACCTCTTTTAGCATCTTGCTGTCTGCCCTCGGGGTGAACTTGCTTGGACAACCAGACCTGGGCATGTTGGCAGTTGTTTTGAAAGCCCTCCACTTGTTGACTATTTTCCAGACAATGGAATGGCTGATTTCAAATTCTTTTGGGATCTTTTTAAATCCCTTACCAGACTCATAAGCTGCTACAATTTTCTTTCTGAAGGCCTCAGACAGCTCTTTTGCTCTCACTCTCACTTCAACAGTCAGGAGCACACCAAAATAAATGTTTGAGGTTTAAATAGGGCAAGCCTCATTCAAAATGCTGAGTAATGATTTTCTAATCATGTGAACCTGGTGTGATACACCTGTGTGTGAGTTGAGCCATTTTAAGTGGGAATAAGTGTGGGAGTGTCCTAACATTTTCCTCAGTCAGAATATGCATTTTTGTAGAATTACATTTACAGAAGATCTTGAAAAGTCTTTTCTTCTGTTTTAATTGTTTAGTTATATTCCTATAATCTCTCAGTATTGTTGAAATTGAAATTAAATATCTATATATCCAAAAATGTTACACAAATAAACAGGCTTTCATTGGGTGTCCTAACTTTTTCACATGACTATCTTCATTGTATAGGTCACTAGTTAGGTCTCATTTAGAGTATTGTGTTTAGTATTGAATTCCTTACTTTAGGAAGCACACTGATTTGTTGTAAAGGGTTCAGGAGATGGCTATTTTGATGATACCTATATGATGGAAAGGTTGTCATACAAAGACATTAAGATCTCTGAAACTGCATTACCTTGAAAAAAAAATTAGAGGAAATCTGAATGAGGTGTTTAAGAGAACTTGTAACATTAATGTAGCAACTTTTCTTGTACTTAGTAGTAAGTATGACAAGACTACAAGGCACAAACACAAATTTTGGTGGAGTAGGAGTCATCTTCACTTAAAATAGTTTTTATGTTTTTAATACTTTGGTTGATCTATAGACTGGGTTTCCTTCAAATATGGTGGATGCAGAAAATGTAAGGGAAGGCTTGATAGATATCTGAATGATAAGGGATTGCTTTCAGTTTTGCAAAGATTAGTTTGTAGAAATGACAGCCTAGATAGACCAAAATATCCTTTCCCTTGTTGTCCTTAAAATGAATTTCCCATTTGAATGAGAATGATCAGCCACATGGAAGCTCTAGTCATTTTGGATAAATTTGATGTGTCTAGTCATTTTGGATAAATTTGATGTTACTTCTTAAGTAAGGAATATTAAATTTAAATTATCTGATACAAAATGTTGAAGAAGTCAGTTTGTAGAGAGAACAGCTTGATATCCAATAATAAAAAAAAAGACTTTTTAGCACACACCTTGTGTGTTTGCACTATCTACTAAAGATGTTCATTTGCATTTTACATTGTGTCTAGTTTGCAGAGAGGACAGCTTAATATCCAGTCAAAAAAAAAAGAGAGAGAGACTTTCTAGCCCACATCTTGCATATGTTTGCATTATCTACTAAAGATGTTCATTTGTATTTTATGTCATTTCTAGTGTTTTTATTTCGTTCTCATACGTTCAGTTATTCAGAGAAGTTCAGTGCCAGATATTTTGTCAAATCTTCCATTATTCAGTAGACCTTAGCCACTGATCTGGCTGAAACCAGTTTGAACTGAATATACTACCAAACATATTTAAAAAAGGTATATACGATAACAACATACTTGTAATAAATTTATACCTTTCTTGAAAGAAAAAGTAAAAGCATTTTAATACATTATGCACAACATTTACTCCACACATTTCTTTAATGTCACCAACCAAACTGTAGCTAATTTCTACTTATTCAAATGAACAATTCAGCATGAAATTTAAGCATAAACTCTTTTTATTTTTTTGTATAGAATTAAAGTTATGTTTTCCAGATATAAACTAAAGAAACAACAAAAGTTCCTCTTCTATTCTTTATGTGAATGGCATTTAAACAACTTAAATAAAATTGCCAGTTTTTAATTAGCCAACTCTTGGGCTATTCTTTAACCAACAAATAGTGAACCTGATGATGACTGAAGAAGGTCAAAATGTTGTTCACTCCTCTACGTAAAAAATTTTCTCAATCCAAACAAGCTGTTTTTACATATATAAATAGTGGAACTGACTGTCACATTCTCACACCCCCATGGCTGAAAGGGCTAGCATAATTGGTGTGTCAGAGATTTGAACTTGCGACCCTTAAATCATGAGTCAAGTGTCTTAACCACCTGGCCATGCCAGGCCTAGAGCATGTGGAAGACAATTCTATTTACATCTTCAAGCTCCCCCCTCTCCAGTACTGCAAGTTTTTCTCATCAGGTTTTCATCTATCATATTAATAATCAGTTGTACATCTAACATAAAATAAAAGGCAAAAAACAACATATTAGTAGTCAGAAATAGATTCGTCTTTTCTGTTAGGATGACTGAGGAGCAACTTACAATGATAAAACAAGATCTTTACTATAAACATATTGTAATTTTTAGGTTCAGTCACAAAATATATATCTGAATAAATTTATTTTCACTACAAAGGTTTGGAATGTTTGGAAAAACTTTTGATTAAAATATTTAAAGTATGCAAATAATGTATTTATAGAAGCTTTACCTTTTTCATTTCCAGAAACAATTTCACAATTAACAGGAAAATTCCCATTAGGTTTATTAACAAGTGGAAACACCTTTATCAGTGTATTAGCCAAGGCCATTTCTTCAACTTCCACACTAAAACAAAGAAAATACATACTTGAATAATTAAATAATTTTTGTTACTTTTTATAGCTTGCAAAATTAATAATGACTATACTTAATCTTTTCCACAATTAAAACAGTAATCAACATTTTCTTAATACATTAAACCTGGCCCTATAATATAAAACAAAAATAGTGGTAAATGGTCATGATAAAATTATAATATTGATTAATATACATGTGCGATAATTTAAGAATAAACCTAGTGCACATTTCCATGATCTTTGAAGTAACCAAGCTAATTTGAGGGCCAATTATATAGAAAAATAATGGAAGTGACTTATTCTAGATTGAATATAAGAGGCAAAATATGATGTTCAAATAAGAATAATGCAAAATAATTCATTTAGTAAAAACTGAAAGTAAACCTTTAAGTGTTGAGTGGTAGAATATTTTATTATACTGTAAATAAATAAAAGAGGTATGTACTTAAATAAAAGTAAACTTCAAGTAAGTTTGAACCAAAAATAAAATAAGAGTGATCAGCAAACTGAAGAAAATAAGACACAATGATGACACTTCCTCAGCAAGTTCGAACTCTTCAAGATCAGAAGTGAATCTGTTTGACAAACTGCCTTTACAATTTACCATCTAATTGCAGCAGAACAATCAGAAAAATTAAATCTGAAGAACCCAGAAGAATCTACGCCCCATATGAACACCATAAAACAGTTCTACATTCCCAGTGTAAAGGACAATGAGTGAGTGAGTGTTTGGAATTAAACAGAAAGCTACATAACAGGCTGTCTGTGCTCTGCCCACCAAGGGTATCAAAACCCAATTTCTTGTAGTGAGAGTCTGCAGATGTACCCCTGTGTCACTGAGGGGCTATAAAGTACAACATGATACAACTGTCCTATGAAATATGGATATATATCATAATAAAGAATAAGTTGGCACATTTAAATGAAAACTTTTTCTAGTTACTTTTTAGCAATGCAATGTTTTGAGTAGACACCCTTCACCAGGCAGTAAAGACAGTGTTACTAATGTAATACAGTCTTTACTATCTGATGAAGGGTATCTGCTTGAAACATTACATAAAATAAGCTACAAAGCTTTCATTTAGATGTACCAATTTATTCTTTATTATCATTTATCAAAGTTTTTTTCTCTTTTCTTGCGGAACACTCAAGGATGTACTACGAAACAGTTCCATGATCAAACCCTTTGCAGACAGCACACCTAGAGTTAAATTTAGCACATGATTTTAAACATTTAGAATTTTTAAACCTGACCTTTGAAAAGTTGAAAACTTTTGAAAGCATTAGATATGCACTACAGGAGAGTAAGCGATATTCACATATCACAGCTTATGACAGAAATACTGAACAAAACTGCATAATATTTATGGAATCTCATTTGGAAATACACACAAAGGTACGATAGTAAGGTATACATGTAATAATGAAAAATGGATGAAATAAATAATAAACAAAATAATGTACTCTGAGCTGGTGTTTTTAGTAGAATAGATTAAGATTTTATACATGATAATAAAGATCCTAACCCTATCTGGACCACAGAGCACATTTCATAAAATCTAAGAAAAAATAATAATTGTAACTTTATTTCAACAAATCTGCTTGATATTTTGTCATTATTTAATAAGTATTTTATGATGTCATAATATGTGGCTCAAACAATTACTAATGAAGTAAAGTTCTGAAAATAGCTACATGAAACAGTTAAATACAATTAAATAGATCAAATTATAAACTCTTTATGTCATAATAAAGTAAAATGGTTTGAGGGCTAATTTATGGTTTGAAATAAAGTGTCTAGGTGTAATTTGAGCTTCAACAAGAATAGTATTATCAAAAATCACAATACCTAGTCCTATAAAAGGTAATAATGATGCCATTTTGAGGTCCAGGATCAATGACAAATCTTTGTCAATTTTATTTTTTCTATTTATAACCAGTAGTGAGTACAAGTATTAGCAAACTAAATATAAAAAAAAAATCTTAATGAACATTATTAAAGATGCAACTTCTTCATATATAAAATGGAAATTTTGATGAGCAATAAAAAAATAAAATCTATAATCAAAGGTTTAACGTTTCTTTTAAAAACTCTCAACAAAATTTTATAAGAAAAAATAATAAAATAACCAAATCAAGTTATATTTTCTCTTAAAAATCAACAACATACTATCAACTAAATTGCATATAATATGACTAAGTGCTTCAAATGGATTGGTTGGTTGATTTAGTGTTTTATGGCACAACGCAACTAGGTTATCTGTGCCAAACATCTGGTAAAAAGTTAAAATTAAAGTAAATTCAGTAAAATTCATAAAAGAAATTATGGTAAAACAAAACAAAGTTTAAAAAACATATTGCATAAAACCAATGTTTACATCTAGTCTACAATGTTAAGAGAAAAACTACAGTAGTACAAGTTGTAAAGCACTTTCTGTAGCATAATTGTAATTATCATAACTTGCCAGGAAGACTAACAGGTAAGTACAAAATCCACCATCAGTCACCTGAAGTTGGCCTTTCCAGTCCTGGTTCCAAGTTATTTGACATTATGGCCATTTTCAAAAAGTAAAGTAATAAAAGCTTTAAAAGACTTGTAGCAAAATTTTAATAACAACTCACCAGAATGACTAACAGGTAGTTTAAACAGCAGTGTTAGTCACCTGAAGTTGGCCTTTCCAGTCCTGGGTTCAAGTTATTTAACGTTAAGGCCATTTTCTAATTTCAAATCGAACCTGATGGACTTTGATTCTTAAAAGGGAATTGCATTAAAAAAGGTCTAATTTATGAATTAAAAACTTAAATGGCATTAAAAAGATTAATGGCCTTTAAAAAACTAAAAACATTACCAAGGTGGAAAGTGTCACCATCACCAATAACACTGTCTAATGTTATGGACAAACCTTGTGACAGAACATGTTTAAAATAGTGCCATCGTTGAGTCTTAACAATGGCAAAAAAGTAAAATGTGACTTATTGTGACCTTAGTGTTATACAGACTACACATTTGTGCATCAGTTCCAGATAAAACAAAACAATGAGTTAAAAAACTGTGACCAATGCGTAGTCTAGTTAGAACACCTTCCTCTTTCCAATCCTTATAGAAGCAAGATGGCCAAAGTCCAATATAGGGTTTTATTTGGAAGAGCTTATTTTCAAGTTGCTTACTGTAAGTCGACTGCAAGCTGACATGAAGCTGAGCCTTGAATACAGGACCGTAGTCCATGTATGGAACAGGCACAGCAGTGTTAAAGCCATAGCAGATAAATTTAGCAGCAGTGTCAGCAAGCTTGTTCCTGCAAATACCAACATGTTCTGGTATCCAGAAAAACTGGATAGAAGTAAATGGTAAAGAGAAATGGGCCAGTTGGTTCAGAATATTGGCAAGGCCAGGGTGTGAACTAGCATGAAGTAATCCCAGGGCCACTAGAGAACTAAACGAGTCACAATAAATAGTGCAATTTGAGTACTGATTAGCTTCTATATGATCCAGGGCAAGAGAAATGGCATACAGTTCAGTAGTGAACACAGAAGCTGTAGAGGGGATTCTGTGCACAACCAATGAACCACAACAAACCATGCCAGACCCCACACAGTCATTAGATTTCAAACCATCTCTTTAAATAGGAATGGAAAGATGGTTTGAAAGGTGTTCAGCAAATAGCAGCAATATTTCCAATCAGGAGTGACTGCTTTTTTCAGATGACTTAAAGATAGGTCACATTTGGGGACTGTAAGAAGCCATGGTAGAATGGGCTAACCGGTGAATACAGCAATGCTATCCAAGGACAGACCCAATTTATCCAACTGCGCCTGGATACGATGGACAAAAGTAGCAATGGCAGATAATCTGGCACCAAGGAAGAAAAACACAACCCCAGGTGGGATGCTTTGGTGAGGAATGAAGTTTTGAACCATATAGTAAATATGGTTGCAAATGGCAGAGGTACAAAGAAGATTCACAAGACTTTATGTACAATCTCTGAACTGGGAAAGTGTGGAACACCTCAGTGGAGGTCTGGCAGAGCCATAGACCAGTGATCCATTGTCAAGTTTTGATCAAATAAGAGTACCATATATTTTTAGCATAGAACATTGATCTGCTCCCCAAGTGGTGGAAGAGAGGGCAAGCAGAATGAATGTTCAGTCTTCTTGTACATTTGATCCATAGCTGCTTGATATGTGGTAAAAACATCAGCTTACGGTAAAAAAAAGCCCCAAGAACTTTGTCTCAGGGATCACTGGCAGCACAACTTCACCGATACAGAGTTCAGGATCAGGATGAATACCCCATTGGCAGCAAAAGTGCATGCAAACACCTTTAGAGAGAGAGAAGTTATAGCCATTTGCTGTGGTCACTTCAGTAAATGATTGAGGGCAGTCTGTAGCTGCTGCTCAATATACCTTATGTTTGACAACTGACATGAGATGTGAAAGTCATCGACATAGAGCCCATTTCCAACAGTGAGAGGAAGTTGTTCAGTGATGGCATTAATTTTTATACCGAAAAGTGTGACACTCAAAACACAGCCCTGAGGGACTCCAAGTTCCTGTAGAAAAGAATGAGAAACTGTCGAACCCAAACAAACTTTGAATCTCTGGTTAATTAAAAAATTTTTAATAAAAATGGACAAATGGCCACGTAACCCATATATATGGAGGTTTTGCAAAATGCCATACCTCCATGTTGTATCATAAGCCTTCTTAATGTCAAAGAATATTGATACAAGATGTCATTTGAGAAAGGCTTCTCTGACTGATGTTTCAAGTCGAATAAGGTGGTCCATGGTGGAGCTCTCTCATCGGAACCCACACTGGGTGGGCAAGAGGAGGTTGTTTGATTTGAAGAAACAAACAAGATGAGCATTAATCATCCTCTCTAATGTCTTACAGAGACAGCTCATAAAAGCAATTGGATGGTAGTTTGAAGGAATCTTGGGATCCTTCCCAGGCTTAGAGAAAGGTAAGATAATAGCCTTGCATCAGGCATCAGGAAAAATATTTTCCTGACAGATCTGGTTAAAAACAATCAGGAGAATAGCAAGAGAAGCAGAAGATAGATGGCACAGCATTTCATAGTGTACATCATTAGGTCCAACTGATGTACTGTCAGACCGATGAAGGGCCAGTTTGAGTTCCATATCAGTATAAAGGAATGATTATAGATTATCATTACAATGATAGAGAGAGTCATGTCGAAAGGAAAGATGTGATCATTCTGCCCGAGTCTTGATGCTAAGAAGGTGGAGGAAGAAGCAGAAGTGATAGATACCCAACAATAGAGTATCAGCAATGCTCCAGATATCAACTATTTCCTGGTCATCAGAGAGCAAGATCGAGAGGGGAAGAGAATTATATTGCCTACTGACCTTTTGAATCTTATCCCTTATGATTTTGATACTGGAGATAAAAGATATGCTGGTTATGAACTTAATCCAAGATTCCTTAAGGCTTTGACGTCTTACCCACTGAGCATGTGCATGGACCTGCTGGAAAACAATGTGGTTTGAGAGTGTGAAATATCTATGGAAAGTATCCCAGGCCCGTTTTTGAGCCTTCCATGCCATGTGGTAGGCAGGATTCCTTAATGGATGGGGATCTAGTGGAAAACATGTCAAGGTTTCAGGAATACACTGAGCAACTGCTTGTATAATACAGTCAGTTATTTCTGCAACATAGTTACTGATGGCTTACAGACAATGGCAGGATCAAGTTTTGTAAGAGAAGTGAAAGAGGGTCAGATTGCATGATCCAGTTTCTACCAGGGCACATACGTCTGGTAGCATCAATCATGGTCAATCTCTCTCAAAATTATAGGAAAATGATCACTGCCTTGTGGATTATTGTCAACCTTCCAAGAAAAATGGGAGAATAATGAAGGGGAGAAAATTGAGAGATCAATAGCAGTAAAGGTCTGATTAGGTGCATGAAAACAAGTAGAAGAACTAGTATTGAAAAGAGAAAGGTTGTGATCAGAGAGCATATGCTCTATGGAGCAACCCCTCCTATCAATATAAGCACTTGTGTATGATGTCCATTAAAGTCCCCTAGGATTAATAAAGAGACGACAACTGTTCAATGAGAGCATCAAGGTCTGATTGATCATAGGTCTCTCCAGATGACAGGTAGAGAGGACAAATAGTAATGATACAACCCAAGGAAACATGGATGACTAAGGCCTCCAAGAATGTCGAGCGGCAAAGACAGGGTGGGAACATGCTGATCAATCAATAGTGCCACCCCTCAATGCACTTGTCCATCACACAGTCTGTCATTTCTGTACAAAAAAAACTGCCAAAAGGTGACTGTATTGGCAGGTTTCAGAAATGTTTCCTGTAAGGAGAGACATACAGGATGGTAGGAAGCAATCAGTGTTTTGATGTCATCCAGATTAGAAAGTAAACCTCGACAGTTCCATTGTATCAAGGTGGCAATTTTTATTTCTGTGTAGGGAAATTGGGTGGAGAACCCTTTTGTCTATGACCATATAAACTAACTAAACTAAACTAACGTGGCAGGGGTTCAGTTTAGAGAGAGAGAAATCAGAAGAGTTCTCTCTCCAACCGGGTGTTCAGGAACCTTGTGGTTCCTCTTCGTCCCCTTTCGTGGATTGTTATTAAGATTAAGTGGTAGTTTTTATTTTTTTTTAATTTTATTTTATTTGATAAATTAATTATTGTTCTTGACTTTTTGGGTGGAGGATGTCTCTCTAAATGCTGTTTTGGGTGGAGGCAAAGGAAGCAGTGGAAAGAAAGGCCGGGACTTGTCCCGAAAGGAAGAAGTTGGGCAGATGTGAATATGAATATAATTCATTCAAATCCAGAACAAATCAAACGGCATGATTCAGGGTCTGGCAAAAGAGTTGCCTGGGCTGGGATCTAGAAATCCAATGCCTAAAGATTTTGATGTGGGGGGAAACGGGAGTGCCCCGAGAAAACCCACTTTCACACGACAGGCGCCGAAAGTTTTGCCTGTCGTGTGCCCTGTACCTGAAAAAAGGAATACATATTAATAACATGGATTTTATTTATTTAGATTCTTTGTTGAGTGGATTGTGATTCTTGAAATATGTTGTAAGGTGATATGTATTTTGTTGGTGCACTTGATAATTTGTGTAGTGATGCCGTTAGTTTGTTTCTATTTTCTGCTTTTAGATAATATTTGAGAGAAAGTTCTGTCATTCTATCTCTTATAGTTGGTAAATTACTGATTTGGTGTAGATAATTTGTTGGCGTAAATGATGGTAAACTGAATGCGGATTTTAATATTCTGTTTTGTTGCACTTGGATTTTTTGGAGTGTGTTGTTTGACATATTGTATGTTACTTGACATCCGTACTCTATTAGTGGATGGATGTAAGCCTTGTATATTTGTATAATGGTGTTCGGTGCGCATTTTGATTGTTTACCAGTTATAGTCTTTAGATATGAAATCCTTTTTTCTGATTGATGAGTGTATATTGTTTATGTGTTTTTTCCATGTTAGTTTTGTGTTGAAAGTGACGCCAAGGAATGTGATGTTTTTGCTCATGTTAATGGTTGTGTTTCCAAGTGATAGTTTTATTTTTTCTAGATTTTTTCTTTGCTTCTTTAGTTTTCTATAGAAGGTGATTGCTTGTGTTTTTGTCGGATTTAACACGACCCTCCACTTGTTGCTCCATGTTGAGACGTTGTTTAGTGATTCTTGTACGCGAGACATGGCCATTACTGGGTTTCTGGAGGTGCTCCAGATTGCGATGTCGTCTGCGTATAGTGAATTGTGTGTGTATGTTAGATTTGGAAAAGGTATGTCACTGACGAAAATTATATGACCATATCTTTTTCCTTACTGTCCTTATTCAAGGGAGATCTATCGACCTTCATGGATCCTGTTCTGGGTCTATTGGGCAGGTCTTTGCTGTTGGAAGGGGATTCCAGTGACTGAGTACACGAAAGAATGATTGTTTAGCATTTTTGGGTGGAAGAAGAAGATGTATCGGAGGAAATGCCTATACCCAGAACTAAAGGAAATGGATCTTGGGGTTTGTTGGAATGTATGTAAGGGACAGAGATGGGTGTTGACATTGATTCATCATCTTTTTTAACCATGGAGGTCAAAAGACTTTTCATTTGGTTTGAGAATGATTCTTTTGGAGGCACAGAGATCTGTCTGCACTCCCACTGTAGTTGTGGAATGAAGTGGTGGACAGCAACTCATGAGCCTCAGGGCAAGAACGAAAGTAGGATGGGTGAGAGCCATTTCAATTGATGCAATGAGGGTTTGTTTCACACTCATAGGCATCACGTGTGATGCCACTGCAATGAGCACATGTCAAGAAACCATGATATGACGTCTTTGAGTGACTGAACCACTGACACAGGAAACATTGGAGAGGGTTTGGAATGTATGGCCATACCCTGCAGTTAAGATAACCTGCCTTGATGGTGGCAGGTGGATGCAGTGATGTAGATATCAGAACGAAGATACTGGTTGGCATCGGAATTCCATCCTTGCGAGTGGTGATACGCCTCACTGCAGAAACTCCTTGAGTGGAGAAATCAGCAAGAATCTCCAACTCAGGGATGTTCTTCAAACCCTCTCAACAATAACTCCTCCTAATGAATTCAAAGTGGGATGAGGTGTAACCTCAATAGGTATATCTCCACTTGCCTTTGAATGCAAAAAGAGTTAACTCTGTTGAGATGTGGATATTTCCACCGATATGTCACCAGATCAAAGCTTCTTTACTGACTTTGGAGAGCCAGCAAGTTCCTCTAGTCCCATCTGAATGAAAAAGGGAGACATTTGCCCTAAAGGTTAGTCTGAAAGAAAATGCAGTGTAAAAAAATAAGGCACAGGTGTTACAGATGTTGAAGGTTGCTGGTCAATCTTCAAGATGGGGTTGTTTACCTATGGACTGTTTTTTCCCTATTTTGTTTAAGTGTTTATTTGGAGGATCTATAATAAAAAAGGAATATTTCTGTGCCCACTGACCACATCCACCATGGAGTCCTATGAGGGGACACACTACAATGCCAAACAGGGACACTGCAGGGTTTTGTGAGCACTATACCCAAACACCAGCATCAGATACAATGTCTACAACACCTGTTGAGAACATCCAATGCTGGTATTTGGTTGACTCTAGCCCAAGTGAGCCAGCCGAATGACCCAAGGGGTTCACCCCAAGGCTGCTCGTCTACAGAAATTCAAGGCCAAAGTGGTTAGGGTTGGACTCCTAAACCACTAGGATCCTCTCCTCCCCTTCACAGGTTGTTCTGCACATCAAACATGTAGGTGGATGTTTAGAATCCAAAGGAGATAAGTTGAAAAAACAGAACCTTCCCTGGTAGGTTCCCTCACCACATACAGGTATCTACACTGAGGGGGTTTCAAATGGATGAAGGAGAACAATCAAGGGATATTAGTGACACTTTTTCAGTCTAGAAAAAAGTTAAAAACACTTGCTGTTTCATAACTTGTGGTATGGATTATACATTGTATCAATATGCTGCCTAAGTTAACTGAAAAGGGCTTCAGTCATTTCTTTCTTTGCAATTTCATCTTTCCTTTGTGACAAATCTTGACATCATTCCTGTTATCTTACATGGCATTCAGATCCAGTAATATCCAGCAAATAAGTTTAAAAGTATCTGCTAAACTGATTCCAGAGATTTAATGCAAAAATAAATCAAACTCAAAAGGGAAAAGGGAAAAAACACAGAAGCACAAGTAAACAAATAATTAAAATCATTCACAAGTTTTGTGCTCAGTTTCTATTTACCAGAATAGCTGACTTCTGGTCATTCTGAATGGCTTCTGGTTTTGAGAAAAGTTTTTTGCTACAAACTTTGCTACCACTGTATAGCTGAAAGGCTGTCTGAACTTGATAGGAGACCCTTATCTTCTTCCAAGGATCTTTAGATGTGAATACTCATGAACCCCTTGGTGTAATCTTGAGAAAATTGATGAAATGCATGTAACTGCATATTCCTGTATTACCTCAACCAATATGCATGCCCATCCTCTTCATATTCACCATTACTTTCAGCTACTGGATATGGTATCAAGGAGCATTTTTCTTCAGGGAGTCTGGAGATGCAACATAATTACCAGATATACATTATTGTGTATTACTGTAATGAGGTTATGTGTCGGGATACTTGTTGTTATAAGATTCTGTGTGTCAGGTTCAGTGGTTATGAGATACTGTCAGTATTATTTGTTCACATGAATGGCTCTTGACTACTGCTAGATCTTGAAAAGTCCCTAGCTGTTCTGCCTGATGGTGTTTTAGTGTTTCACATCAAACTTTGTAAGACAAATGTCTTCCATTCATATTGGCCTGGCACAACCATGTGGTTAGGTAACTCAAATTGCACTCTGAGGATTCCAGAATTGAATCCCTATCTTACCAAACATGTTTGCTTTCTTAGCCATGCAGAAGATGTGACAGTCAGTTCCATTATTTGTTGGTAAAAAGAGTAGCCCAAGAATTGGCAGTAGGTGGTGATAACTACCTGCATTCCCTCTAAGCTTGCACTGCTAAATTAGGAACAGCTAGTGCAAGTAACCCTTGTGCAGCTTTGTGCAATATTCAAAACAAAACAAACTTTACTGGCTTCTCATTTACAGATTTTTTCTCTTTCCTTTTAAAGGCTTCAAGTTATTTGCCCAATCATAAACCCATATCATACATACTGATGCAGCATCTTTTTTCTTTACTGAGAGCTCACTATGTTCTAACTGCATGACATTCCCCTCTCATATCTTCTGTTCATCAAAAGTTATTATTTTCCTTTACTGCTTCTATCAGAAGCAGAAGAAGAAATCTATCAGATAGATTTCTGATAGGTATTTAATTTTGCTCATGTGTATAGCTGTTCACATTTAGTGATGTCTTCTATATGCAAGTACTTAGTTGCATAGCACAAGATTTGAACTCCCATGCTCCCCAAAATCAATGTAGTTCATCTTGTTTCTAAATCACACCCACTTAATGCATTTGACTCCCTTTATTTAATTCTAGTAAACTATCTCTTGGAAATTAAGCAGTAAACAAAGCATTCATTTTCAGTGTGGAGGAAAGGTTTGAAGTGTAAGAGAAATTAAGTACGTATTATGTATCTATTGTTTTTAGTCTAGGAAAATAATAATTTCCAATACAGTACATTATCTATGCTCACATGTATGGCTGGAATCCCATAATGAATAGCTGGAGTGAAATAAATACGTATCCTCCAAAAGCATCTGAAGAACACTCATGATGTGTGATCCCTCTTGGGAAAGGAACACACTAGGAGACTGCACTACTTCTGTACCAGCTATATTCTGTGCCCAATGTGGAAGCAGGTGTGTCACATACACAGGTGGAACGTGGGAGGAAGACAACCAAAAATGGAGAGAAAAACTATTTGAGTTGGAATCCAAACCAAAGTATACCAGAATCTGAAATCCATAGAACTTCTACTTAGGAACAGAAATATGGGTAAAGCTTAAATGGATCTACTTCAAAGAGACTATTCAAGTTAATCTCATGAAATTCAGACAACTCAATATCGTCATGAACTTCATCTGTTTTTCCCTGCTTGTTTATGTAGAAAGTAACTATTAAAGGTCACATCACAATAGCAGAATTGTCCCTTTACCCATCAACATTT
Organism: Tachypleus tridentatus; assembly: GCF_004210375.1. Lineage (NCBI taxonomy): Eukaryota > Metazoa > Arthropoda > Merostomata > Xiphosura > Limulidae > Tachypleus > Tachypleus tridentatus. Next base: position 84,547,973 of record NC_134830.1, read on the forward strand.
TGGTGATGAAAGCTCAAGGTTCAAGAGAATTTCACGTAGTACTTCTTACAATCTCACATCAAGTCATCACTTCAACCACAACAGCTTCCTCCTCTTATGATAAGTTCTATGTGGTCTTACAGAGTGCTCCTTTTCACAATCATGAATATTGAATGGTACATGTATGAAATGTAAAGGGGAAAAAGAAACAAGTTAAACACAAACTAAACAATAACCAATAATTATGGAACCAAAAACTTACTTTTTCACTATTCAGTGGTATTCAGGTCCAATAATAGCCAGCAAATACATTTAAAATCATACACAAAATGTAGACCTTATACAAAGAATAAATCAAACTTGGACTGCCACAGAATAAAACATATAAACACAAGTGAATAAATCAACAACATTTTTATTCATAATTATTGCGTATAGTTTCTATTTGCTAGAATGGCATGCTTCTTTGTCCAGTAGTAACTATACTGGTTACTGGGACTGAAAGAAGATTTTTCTAAAATGTCCACAGAAGTAAAAACAAGAATAATTCTGTATTATCTCTACACAGACAAGAACAAAGATAATTCTAATTTACTGCATCAATTCCCAACAAAAGTGTTAAATGCACAGCATGTCAATATCTAATGATGTATACATTACAAACTATTCCAAATAGAATGCTTAAGGAAAAAAAACCCTAACTCTACCAATCTGTAAAATATGTGTTATGTTTCACTCTTTAAGAGAGGCTTGTTTCTCCCTAGGTCAGAATTTTATAAGTTCCTAGCCATTGACATGTTTAATCATTACTTTAGACTCTTGATATTTGGTTTTAACAAATATTAAGCTACACACAAAAACTGTGCATGAACATTTAAAAAAAAAAGTCATTTGAATACGTTTTAATAAAGCTATATTCTAAACTAGTTATGGAAAGGTGAAATTTACAGCTGTTTCAGTTATGACACCTACACTTTATAAATAATTCTTATCCTAAATTAAAATATTTAAATATTAATTTTTTTCAACTGATATTTTAAAATGCAGGAAAAATAATGAAAAGAAATTATTACACAATCTTACTTAACTTACAAAATTATTTATAGGTTAAGTATATTTAACCCATTTACTGTGACTGGGACATATATTTCCCATTCGGTAAGAAATGTACATCACAATCATAATGATAGGATTAAATGACTGAATCCAATACTTTTTCAGCACATACAACATTAAAATAATGATTATTACTCACGTATAGTGATTATCAGCAAATCCTAGTCCAGAGTTTGATGGAATGGCAGCAATGTGTTCCACGTAAACAATTACCGTTGTTGTTGCTGTCAAAGAAGGTTCACCCAAGTCTTGTGCTTTCACCTCAATCTTACATGCAATCAGTACTAAATATTAGTTACCATAAAAACTGCATTTATATTTTCATTGAAAACCTCAAGAATAATCATCACAACAGCAATAATAAAAATATAGCCAAGACTGTCCTACAGGCCTCTCTGCACGGTCCCAAAATTGTACAGGAGAAATGTAAGGAATAGTTTTAACAAAACATCAAAAAGAATAGAGGAGCTTTAGAGCAAATACAAACCATATTAATTAAACCCCAAATGTTACACATTATCACCAATACTTTGAGAATTACAAATTATGTCTTTGTTGAGAGATAAAAAGCTAAACCTATAATACATAAAACTTGCATTCCTGTTACCAGTTGTTACTCTTTTGAGTTTTTACATCAGTATTCAGTGAGTGATGATAGGCTAGGTCATACATGTTTGTTGTCAAGAAGCATTTTCTTGGTCAAATTCTTGATATGTTATTAGTAGAATGGCCTCATGCTTAAAACAACAACATTTATTTTATTTTCTACAAGTTCCCTGCTAGTACAGTGGTAAGTTTTCAGATTTACAATGCTAAAAATAAGGGGTTAAGTTCCCCTCAGTAAATGCAGCATACAGCCCGATGTGGCTTTGCTATAAGAAAACACACACACACAAACACTGTTCTCTACAAGAGATGAAAGCAACTCTTGTGTTTGCAGGCCTATGTTCATTGGAGCATCTTTCAGCTGTTTTACACTTCATCAATATGCATTTTATGTAGTTTCAGATATCTTACACTTTCAACAAAAATTCTTATTCAGAAATCTCATTACAACTAACTTAATCAGAAATCAATGAATGCAAAACATGGATGAGTGATTCTTAGACTCAACCATTTCAAATAATCTCCGCAATAGAAAAGTGACATCAAGGCTAAAGTGAATGTCTTTTCATCTGTGAAGATCTTTCAGTTTATCATAAATCCTGAGGTATTTCTACCTTTTGTTGCACTTTTATTCTTCTTTTGACAGTTCTGTTAGAGAACAGTGAATGAAAGAACATAATTTCTCCAAAATATTTTGCAGTGCTGGAGAAAATGTTAGACATCTGACAGGTAGAAAGTTAAATGTATTACCTAATGAAATAGGTCTTTAGCTTTTTGGATTAAGACCAGGAGATTCCCAGTCTATGAATTCTCTATGTCTAATACAAAATTTGAGTTGATTTTTATTCTTTGAATAACATATTGCTGTTCTATCAGTGTTCTAGTCTATAAGGAAGTGCAAAGGATGATAGAAAATGGGTATTTTTAAAGGTAATATAGTGTATTTTAAATTAATACTTAAATAGTCATGCCAAATTAACATCAACATCATTGATTATATACTTTGTATCTCTTATTCATGCACAAATAACAGTATAAAAAGAGCTTAATATTATTAAATATAAAATTACTTGCATACAAAAAGAACATACCTTGTACTCAGAATCTGGTTCTTTTCGTAAATCATCTTTAACAGATATCACACCACTATTGGCATCAATAAAAAAGTAACTTGGAGCTTTCTCCTGACCACTGATTACATAACGTACTTGATTTCCAGGTGACTAAAAGTAAAAAGTTATAATGTTTATTTTGATTCATCCTACACTTGCATCACATTGGTAACAAGCAAAAAGATTTTATGAATTTAAATTCATGAAGAAACATCATTCTTAGTCCTTTTCATATTCTCCATACTAAAAGTGTAAAGAGAGTTTGCTTTGCAACAATAACCTTTACAGAAATATGTGATATATGCTTATACAAATATCAATAACACTAACTGTCGAAACCAGGTAAAGAGCCAACAAATACTGACTATAACTTATACATTTCTAAGAAAGCCTGATTAGCTTTCTTCTGCTATAATTATTTAAAAAATATTATAAGTTTTCAAATTGTTCACATATTTTGATCAAATACTAGAAGATGCATGAAACAAAATATTTCAGAACTTTTAATTTAAAAAAAACACTTTCAAATATTACAGAATTTTTGTTATATATTTTTAATGATATACCTATGAAATTGTAAGGCAGACCAGACAATTTTACCACACTGAAAGAAATCATATCCATATTTTTAATTTTAATGTTTGACGGAATGAAATATTTCTCTTACCATGTGATAAACCTTGATAAGGAATGCCAACTAAAACTTGTTGTATTTTTAACAGTTTTGAATAAAACTAATTTTAGTGACAAATGTTTAGTGAAACTTAAACTACAAAATACAAAGAACTAATAAACAATGGCTAAAGAAAATTATAGAATCAATTCTAACACATGATGATAAATTACTCTGAAATTAACAAATTTTAGTTGGAGTTAATACTTTGCAATCTTTTACATATGATAACAACAATCACAACTATCATTTCTATCTGTATTTAACCCTTTAAAAAGGGTAAATTAAATTGCTTTTGTCACAACCTTTTTTGAAGTTTAATTAAACTACCTTATTATTAATTGTGTAGAAATACACTTGGTGTCATTGCATAGTTACTAAACTATGTTAATATTATTTAAGTATTAAGTTATTAATTTTATGAGAAAATATTTTAAAAAATTGTCAATCTTCCCTAGCATAAGAACTATGACATTTGCTCTCTATGCCTTCCCTCTTCTCTAATTTACTTATTATAATACAGGTTAACGTTTTCTTAAATCATAAATGTATTTCCAATAATACTTAACTTTTCCCACACTAAAGCTATTACTTGACTTTCACGGTTTCCTTCCTTTGCCCATCTAGGCATTGATTTTCTTGCATGCTCCAGTTTTTCAACCTTGGCAGTATTTGTCATTTGACACTTTCCACCTAGGTCACTACACCCTCAATCCTAGTATAATGTTATAAGTATTTTGAAAATGACTCATTCTGATGTCTCTAACACTGGCTCTTAGTGGAGAGGAAGGGCAGAAGAGTGTAAAGGAAGGTATTATTGGAAATTTAAGAAACTTTAGTTTCCAAACATATCTACCTTCCTTGCACTGCAGCTACAATTCCACATGGATAAGGTAGATGGTATTATCCATAAAGAAAGCATCTACATAGATCATAGGCATGCCAACAGAAGAGTATTATCCTAGTGGGAGAACCTCACTACATCTAGAACAAGTATGCTCTTCATCTAGAACTTAATTCATGTAGTTTGGATTGACTGTTACATGATCTGTCATCACTACTGGCCAAGCCCCAACCACATAACTGAGGTTCCATAGCTCAGGGTTGGAATTATAGGGTCATAGTCCCCCTATATTCCAGGTAAGTGGTTAGGGCAGTTGGACAATAGCATATCTACGTACATATGTATACACTTGTGAGTGAATTCCAACCTGTAGTCATATGGATCAATTTTGAAGGGTCCCAATGAATAAAAAGTCATTCTCATACCTCTAAAGACATAGGTATGGGCAATATAATAATTCAAGACTCTCACTGGACATAACATATGATTGAGAGTTGATCGGTCATAGAAGTGAGAAACAGTAATAATATGAATTGGTAGAAAGGATTTATCCCCTTTCTTGGCTGCCAGTGTCTTAGGGAAAAAGAACCAGTCTGGACAATCAGCACAAACCATTCTGATTGACAGTATCTGTGGGTCAGCAGCAAGGACAATTAAACCTTCAGACTAAGGTCCCAAATAAATGTTGAGAAAGGGCATATAATGCCACCTCAATATACCACTTAAGTAATATAAATGGTCATTTGGGATAAAAGACCCAAAACAATGCAAGAAAGTTGAAGAGTGCTGGGAACTCAAACATTTTTCATCTTGAGTATTGCAAGGCAGTTCATTAGGCCACCTTATACAGGGCAATTGTGGAAGATGAAAATAGCTAGATCAAAAAAGACAAATTATAGTTGGCACTTCTGATGAAAGTAGGTCCAACCTCTTCTTAGTACACAATTTCCAATATGTTTGCAGTTTCTGTTGACAGATGTCCATTATGAGACTAAGCAAAGACTAAGACAAATGCATGCCAATATTAGAAATTAAACTCTGATGCTGTGGAAAGGACTACATAACATCCATGTCTGAAGCTGGAGCTTCTGGATAGTTAGATGTATGATGTCCAATTATGGTTACTTTAGAGATAGCCAAAGAGGGATCAAAAGAAGTGAGCACTTCTGAAGTACTGCAAAAGCAGAAATGTATTTGCCAATCCAGTGTTATCAACAATACCTAACAATGGGTTAAAAGGAATTATAGCTTGTACCTTGGGAAGCATACGAGTTGATGGGATTGCCTGGAGATGTAATCCCATTCTCACCTGATGGAATGTACCTACTGCCAAGGTCCAAGGGTGAGATACCAGAGACCAAATGGTTGGTAATTGGGTGTTTCAATGAGCAGTCAACAAACCAATCATCAGTGTTACAAAAGAAGAGCCAATCCAAGAGAAAAACCTTGTAATACAGCATCCACTCTGTCGGGGATCCTGGTAATTGTTTCAACAATTGATCTGCCTCTGAAGATGTTGTCTGTGGTACATGGCAAGCTAGTAGGGTGATATGACAGGAGTTGTTCCAAGAAGGAAAATCCAAAGTTCCAAAACAAATCGCCCTGGACCAAGTGCTTCTTGACAGGGAAAGCAAGACAACAAAGTGAAGTCTGATTATTTTCTTTTTAACATGTTCAAACCGCAAGACATTACCCTTTGATCAGCAAGAAGGTCTAAACCACTGTGTAGGGAACTCCTCCCATCTGTGCATACACCCTAGAATTTCTGACTGTTGGAAGTATGCATCCCATCCCTGAAGAGAGGCATCTATAAAAATATTGATTTTTGGATAAGGTGATGGAAGAAGAACCCATATATTAGTACAGATCTGATCTAATCACCCCTTGAGATTGAAGAGTATGATCCTGAATAAAGAAACTGGGGAATTCAATGAATTATTATTCTTGATCTATTGGTCATATAAAGATTTACTGTGTGCTTATCTCAAAGGAATGAGAAATTAATGTGATGCCCACATTTCAAAAAAAGAAAGAACCCTCTGCAGAGTGAGAGAAAGAGTGAGTAAGAGTTGCATTTTCTATTCCACAGCTTGGAGATGGATGGAAGTCCATTGAACTCGACTCAGAGATGTGAAGACTACACGTTAGGTGGATAATGGTGGTGAAGATGTGAACTGGATGACTAATGCTGACTCAAGGACATGTTGTGTAATACATTCAGAAATTCTTGTATCCAGGCCCTCACAGATCCCAAAACATACAATATTCACTGATGCCGTTGGTAGCATCTCGACCATATGGTGGAACCCTAAGATACTGAACAATTTTATTCTGGGTGCTGAGGGACTGATTTAGAGGGTTGGAACCCTCAAACAGGGGTGAAACTGTGACACCCTGTAGGAATTGAGGAAAAGTCAAGATACCAATGATAACAGGGATAAATGTAGAAGTTAACTATTGAACCAATATGCATGCTAACAATGGTCCCAACTTGTCATCAATAACATGGTGATCTTCAGAGTCTTCTAAGAAAGCCTATAGGGATAATAAATAACTCAAGGTGAGATGAAACCTAAAGAGTTGCAATCTATTCAGATTAATTATAAACTCTGCTCTAGAACCCTAGATTTCCAAAAACAGATGTACTCTTTGAGAATATTAATATGCTGTAACAGAGAAGAGATAGTTATCCTTTCATGTAATTGAACAGTAAATCTCTCCAAATGAACCATAATATCAGTGGATAGAAAAAGAATTAGTATATGTTTCCAGATCTTTCACCCATCAAGGAAGGTGCAGGCTCAAAAACAACTGGGGAAAGATTATAAACATCATACACTCAATGTACCAATTGAAGAAAAGAAGTCTGTGACAGATGGTCCAAAAGTGGCCTCCTCAGAAGCTAAAAGAATAAAGAAAGGAGAAAAAAAATTAATTTTTTACAGAATGTTCAGGACTGCCATTAATTGTAGCCTCAGAGGAATGCCACCAAACTGAATGTATGTGTCTCCATTTCCCTATGAATAAAATCATTGCCAGTTTCAACTGGGAATGATTCTACCCCCTCTTCTTCAACTATTTACCAACACCCAGTATTAGAGGTGGGATAGGAGAAACCTCATATGCCTCTGTGCCAGACATAATAATGCAGGAATTCATATCATACATTAGCTTGTCAAATGAAAATCGATTAGGTAACACAAAGAATACTCAAATTATCTCCAATAATCATAGTACAGAGAAACTCGTTAATAAATGCTTTGTCGAGAAAAATTGATAATATTATCTGAATGAGATGCTTGTATACAGTATCAACTTAAAGGGTGCATTTTCGTAGGGAGAGAGTATCATGTGACAGAAATCTTTAAACAAAATTAAATGGGAAAAAAGACTGAAAAAAGCAAGAAATATTCAAACCATTGCTATAGATAGGCAAAACTATAGCAGTCAAATGATATTTGGAGTGTGAGAGAAGATTAGTATATTTTGGAAATATTATTTGGGCAGAGCATGAAATTTATAGCCATCAATCTTATTTGTTTATAAACCCATAAACCAGAAAATCAGACCAACTTCGCATATCCTCTCTTTTTCAAATTGATAAGTTTTCTCTGAAATTTTATACTACATTATATATGACCAATTTAAAGTTATATGTTTAATCTATCAAATGATTTTCAGTAGAGACACTTGTCTGCACGGCCTCAAGTTCTATACATTTTCCTCACAGGAATCAAATCAATAAACTTTGCTGAATTTCTAAAGACCTTTACCGTACAGTTGGAAAATAAGAAAAAATATTACAATTATGGGCTAATGTCTGTTTTTACACATTATTAATCTGTGTTCTCAAGTGTATTATTTAATCAAATAAAAACATTACTGTACTATTATCATTAGTATAAAAAAAAATAAGTTTAAATTTCATCAACAGTTGATAGTAAAAAATAAGAGCCAGATATGTACTATATTTCTTGTTTTTCATGTGTAGCTAAAATGCAAACATTAAAAATTTTTAAGTTACATAAGGTAAGATAATGAAAAATAATGATTGAGAGTCATTGCAGAAAGAAAAAAAGAGTAATTCAGATTTTTTTCCTAATTTCTAAAGGTAGTTAAGATGTCAGTTAAACTGACTACTCTGTACAGAATTACAGTACAGAAAATAACAGATAAAGTTTTTCCAGGTAACAACAATAGCAAAAAACATACTTTTTCTTAGGAGGTTTCAGAGATTACAAAAATGAAATTTAAAAATTTCAAATGAAGAAGAGTACTTTTATTCTTAAAATGTAAATCATTTTTCAATTGCAGCAGTCAACACTCTGACTCCATATAATTATGGTCAAGGTTTTAGTTATAATATTTAATAAAAAAATCTGATTTTTTGTCTACAAACATGTTTAATGTTTACTGAAAACTTGCTAAATTTCATGAAGATACATTACGTACTTTCAGAGTTATAGTATGTTTATCTTCATACTTATGTGTTGGTTATGTACACAAACTCAAGGTTAATCTTGAAATTTAAACTCAAAGTTAATCTTGAAATTTAAACTCAAGGTTAATCTTGTAATTTATCATTAGAAGCAGCACTGGAACAAATCTAAAACAAATAATATATTACTAAACACACAATTATAAATATAAAGCAAATGATAAAATATTATTCCCTACAATAAACTTAAGTGCATCTGCTAAGGATGAAAAAAAAAAGAGAGAGAAAAACCAAACATTATTAATATATGCCATACTAAATGTGCAGGATACACTATACTATTTATTTATTCTTAATTTCAATAGCATTATTGGCTATACTAGTTAGAGTTTCAAATGTCCTTAATATTCATTTTTATTTATTGTTCATTATTAAGATTGCTTCAGGTTGTTAGCTTAATACATGTGTTTAGGACTAACTAGAATTTCTTAAGGTAGTCAAATGTCATGAGATATTATTAGAATTACAGCCCAAAATAGTGCTAACACAGCAAGGGCACCCCAACTAATGAAACAATGCATTCTAATCTATACAAGTACAAACAAAAGAAAAATACATGTTATTAGCTATAATAGAGGATAAGGTTATTTTAAGGTTAGGTCTGAGTGCATAGTTTACACTGAGTGGAAGTTGTTGTTGTTATTATTATTATTATTATATGCATTAATAATACAGCAAGTTCAAAGATGACAAAACAGATATGATAAAAACTTAAAATAAGGAGTATTTGCTATTAAAAGTAACATCTTCATGAATCATACCTAAAATCATAGAAATAAAAATGTTAGTGGGGATAGCCATAAGAACATTTTTTTTTTGCTCTAAAGGGATTTAACAATAAAAATACATTATTATTCTTGCAGTTATAAACTCATAAAATGATACCAAAAATGATATAATTGCAAACTAATATTTATATTTATAATTTTCTTACAGTTCCATCTCCATCAGAAGCCACTACAGTTGTAACAGTTGAACCCAGTGGAACTGTATCTTGAAGACGAATAGGGAGAAGAATAACTGAGAATATAGGAGGAATGTCGTTCTTGTCCTACACATGAAAAGTTTTGTGTTATAACTGATTAATCTTCAATAAAAACACAATGTTTTAATTTTATACATGGGCACATGACTCGCATTTTTTAGATTACTTTTGGGTTTCAAGGACTTGGGTTGGTTTCCTAGAAATGATAGTCAGTTATTTTACAACTAATACTGGTAGAAAGAAATTCTTAATCTCAGGAGACTTAGCTGGAAGGCCTACACATGCTTCTACAGCAAAGCTGGATGGCTTGCAAGTTTAGAGTATTTTAGCAGAATATCAAAAGTTTATGGAACCTCCAGCAACTCTGAAAACTACTCTGCACTCATGGCAGTGGTCCTTATAGCTCATGAAATCAATAAGCAAGGTAACAAAATTGAAGGTAATCAGTTCACTGAGGAATATTTCTTTAAGTAACAAAGACTAGGGTTGAAAGTACTTGGGTTATTCAGATTCTGGTGGTCAAAAGTTCAACTTGTTTTTCAAATTAAAGTTGTAATGAGAAGTGAATCATTCAAGTAGTTATTCCACAAAAAGGAAAAATGGAATAAAACTTAGAAAATGTGACATACTTATAACAACAACAACACACACACACACATACCATATATTGAAAGATATGACACCAAAGAATTTGAGAACATCCAACTCCATTATGCTTTTTTGAAGAATTTCACACATTTCTGCCATGACAAAGTTCTCTGCTGTACCACTGCCTAGCATATTGTATCCCTTCAGACAAACATAATGTACATGAGAAGTCTCTAACATCGATTTCCATGCTAAGATGGAACTAAACTGACAGTGGGTTGACATGTATTAGATAATATACTTAATATTAAGGGTCTCACTTATTCAAGTCTATTCCAATCAATACTTCTTCTGTAACAAGTTCACAGTTTGGCTTGAAGGAAATCGAATGTTAAACTTATTTTATTTCCATTTCTTAAGCAATATCTAATAAAAACTCACACCAGCTTTCTACAAAATGTGACTTCTATAGAAATAAATACAAAGAAAAGCAGAGTTTTTACAATTTTTCAAGTGGCTACTGAATATTTAAATATTAAAAACTGAAAATATTCCAACTCAAAATTATTAGGTTATCCAGAAATAAATGTCGCACTTCTCACAATGACACTTAGAAGCTGAATGTTGAGTAACTTATCATTGTTTGGTTGATTTAATCCAAAGTTTCTCGCTTACAAAGTGCCTTAATTGTCTGCTGTTTCATCAGCATTCCTTTTCACTCCTGAAAAGTTGTAGTAAAAAAAACAAAAACAAATTGCCAACTTCAGAACTCTGTTAATCAATTTTTCAAATGAGGGATCAGTTTAATATTTTATTATCTCATGAAGTCACACTTATATGTGCAAGCAGATGAAGTTAGTTACCTACTGTTTACCTGTATAGTGAACAGGCACAATGTTGTAATTATGAACAAAATGTAAAATCAATTTTCTTTCACACAAAAGTAAAAAAATTGCAATATATTATTTTGATGAAGCCCAGAGCAGCAACTGAGCAATTACAAAATATTTGGATTTTGCAACTTTGGCTGTATAGACTGAGGTCATAAATTACAAGCTGATTTCAAAATAATGATAAATACATTTTACTCGTGATTCATAGTGTTAGGTTGTCCAGAAATAAATGTCGTTTTTGAACTGCAAAGTTTGGAAAAGTATAAATTAGTGTTGTAAAACATGCTTTGATCAAAGTAACCACTATTTGCTTCAACACATTGGCAACAATGTGTAACGATGCTGTTTATGTCCCTGTTGTAGAAATCAGAGTTTCTATGGTCAGTGAACTCCCTGAAAGCTTCTTCTGCAGCTGCCTGGTTTTGAAAGCATTTATTGTTCAAAACGTTGACAAAGTGCTTAAAAAATAAAAATATGTAAAAGAAAGGTCTGGGGAATAAGGTGGATGAGGCAGAACCTCGATTCCCAGTTTGTTCAATTTTTTGGAGTGTCATGTTTGACAGGTCTCATAACGCCAATTTTGTTGATCTTCAGTCAGTTCGTGCGGAACCCACTTATCCAACTTTTACATCTTTCCATTTGCACTCAGATGGTTCAAAATGCTTGATTTGCTTGTACCTAACTTTTTTGCAAGCTTACATAATACTGTGTGAGGGTCTGGCTCAACTGCTCCCTTAATATGTTTTCATCTAAGAATGGCTTCCTTCCATGACCTTTATGGACTTCAAGACTTTTATCTCCATGTCAAAACCTTTGGAACCAATGCTGAACTGTACATTCAGTAACAGATCCATGGCCAAATGCCTGGTTGATGTTCCGTGTAGGTTCGGTGGCTTTTCATCCAAGTTTGAAGTCGTAGAGGAAAATCAGATGCAAGTCCTTCTTGTACATCTTCCTTGATTGTTGTAAAACTAACTCTGAGTGGACAATTCAAGTAACATCACTGGTTTAAATTTAAACTTGTGAAAAATAAAGGTTAGATAACCAGAACTACCAAAAGCCATTATGAACACCAGAGAAAATGTGTAAGTACATCCCAAAACAGTTTTAAGACAATACCTGTGACTGATTTATTATTATATACTTATTTTAATAATGATGTTTGTTTCAATCAAACATACATTTAGAAATGCATGTAACTTATACTGTTAAATCAGTATAGCAAAATTCCTGCCTATTCACAAAACTTGTTCAAGGTGATTGAATATATGAATCAACAATGTATTAATGTGTATATATTACACATTATTGAGGGCAACTAGATACTAGTGACTGCCAGTATTGATGTCAATTGAAATTTTGAGAACCTTGCCTCATGTTAATGAACTGATGCACAAAGAGACAGTATATATTGTTGGTTTGCTGCAGTTGGTATATCATAAACCTCAGAAGCTATAACTATGATTAACTCTTGTTAATCAGGAAGCTACAGATATTTGACCAGGAACATTCATAGACTTTGAACATTACAAACTGTTTAACTTCAGTGGATTAGCATCCCATGTCAGTATTTTTATTAAGACATTACATAACATCAATGGCATAAAAACTCCCATGTGATCAGCCAAGAGCTAGCTAGCTCTCCATCAAGTGAATTGCACCTATATCAACTTAGAATTAACTCATTCATTGTGAATCCTCGATAAGATATTAAGGAAGTTCCAGATTTGTTACAAGACTCATTATTGTTTGTAAGTTTGTAAAGCTTTTGTATATAAATTATTTATAATAACTATTTGTAATATCTGTTGTTATAAATTGTATTATTGTTTGTATATCAAAATATGTTTGTATTAAGAAAAAAAACTGTGTATCAGCCTCGTTGGCAAATATTTGATACATATCAACATTTAATTAACTTCTAAATTAAAATTAATTTTAACTCAGTTTCAGGCTATTTGAAATTGTAATATGTAACATAATAAATTGGAAGCTCATCCAAGATAAAGTATAAAACATAAGAAGTTAGGGGCTCATCTGATATAATTAAACAATGTAGCAAACTTCAACATCATATGGTAAGAATAATAGCTGTAAGACTGCAACACTGTTATATGGCATTAATAGCATATCACTTATATAGTCACCAATACTGAGTCATGCACAAATCAGTATGACACACCTACCATACGCATGTTTTTCCTTTGTAAAATGATATTGTTTGGATCATGAATACTCTCCAAATGTGTAAAAATTTTATATCTAGCTAAAAATATGAAATGTAATTCATCAAAAAGAAAGATATATATATGTCATTTGACTAATCTTAAAGTTACTAAAACTGCTGTACATGGGCTGGGCTGTTTTGTGGTGATAAGTTAAAAATATGAAACTATTGATCATCTGATAAAGGTAAACCCTATTTTTGACTTGCTGATTTTTCCATCTATATCTGGTCTGAACTGTTGAGCTAGTTGGGCAAATGTGGTTCGTTTGTTGCTTTGAGCTCATACTATTAAACAGCAGTCACCTTGCAGGGTTGTTGACAACAGCCATCTTGTGCTGGTCCCTAGTGGGTCCCTTGAAAGTTAGTATCATTTCAAACACAATTTGTAAAAGTTGCAACCATTGTTTTTATGGCTTCTAATGTTATTCTGGTCTCTATAAGCTTCTTGTTTTTCAAACCCACCATGAAAGTATCTATTTTACTCTGTTATGGACTTTATATGTTTAATTTTCAGTTCAGATCACCCCCCACACACACACACACAAACTGTTGTTGTTCCAAGAGGTAAGGAAATATACAAAGTTATTTCTTTTACAAATGTACATGCCCAATTAGATGACAGTCCATCTTACACTTGTTTCTACTAAGAGGGAACTCAAGGATGCCAATGATATTGTTTGATAACAGTAGATGTACCTGTCATGGCTTAAATACAGTTTATCTCTTAAGTATTTTGTGCACTGTAGTTCTGTTTCATTCAACAAATGGGATATTTGGAAACACTGACATGAATTCTAAAAATAATAAGCACAACTCAATTTACATTTTCAAAGCAATTGCAAAGCTTACCTGCACAGAAACTTTAATACTACAAGTAGCTTGAAGTTCAGGTGTTGTATTCTCCAAGGTGCCAACTACTAATGTATGTTCTTGCTGAAACTCATAGTCCAATTCGTATACTGTTCGAACAACACCCGTAACTGGATCAACAGCAAAGAGAGAAGAATTTCCTTCCTTAATAACATATGTGATGCTGCTGACTGTATCAGGATCAGTAGCCTAAAGGGTATTAAAAATATACTAATAACTAAATTAAACTAAGTGTAGTCAAATCTACAAACAATAATCTCTTTAGTATAACTAACTGATTGAGCCTTGCTATTTAATCTGAAACTGAATTTTAAAAATTGGAAATTTATAATTTAATTTACAATATTTTAAAAACATTCTCAATAAGAATCTCGCTTTAAAATTTCTTTCAATGTTATTTTACATGAAGACTAATTAATTTTGTATCATGTAATACATGTTGCAATAGTCTAAAAAACAAAAATCTGCTACAACAGGGTTGAAACACAAAGAAGTGAATTTATTGAATTTTGATAACCACATAAATCCAAACAATTAGAATACAAAGCTTATAATGTACAAAAAAAAATAGTAAGTAAATATGTGCCTGACCAAAACTTAGTACTAATGTTAATATATAATATAACAAATATCAAGGTCAAAAATTATTTTAACAAATAAAGGAAGGAGGATAATGAACCAGAAGAAGAAAAATCCTAACTCCAAAATAACAATATTTCATAGTTAGAGAGTGATAAGACCAACACCAATTATTAAGTAATAATGAGCAATAATATTTTAGCAGTATTCAATAAACTTATCTGATGTATTTGGTAGCAGGTGTTTTATTTAGCTGTTATTTATTATTTCTTCTGTTGTTTAGCTTAGTCATAAATTTTTTGTTACATTGAAGTGCTAACTCCCTTTTCAGGTGATCACATTGATTTTGAGTATGTATGTATGTACAGGTATATACATAGTTGTTAGACCACATGATTACATCTCTTATGACTGGCTATTACCATAAATTTGCATAATTCTTCACTGTTTATTACTTGAACACATAAAAAATTATATCTGATTTCCTTAACAATTCCAAATCATGTAAAGAATAAAATCATAGCTGAAAAGTACAGATTTAAATTTCATCAATATTTGTTTTTAATAAACCAAATTGCATGCCTCTGCCAATCAAGTTATTCAATCTTGACAATCCTCCAGTTGCTATCACCAATGTAGAAGGATAGACAATTGCATGTCCCTGTCTTCTAATTAATATGCAATGCATACATCCAAGATACAAACTGTTCTAAGTCCCATGGGGCTATTTAAGCTGAGAAAAAAAGGTAACTGGCTAAGATTTTTTGCATTGATTCTCTAATAATGTAAATAACCTAAATCTAGGGTCTTTCTGAACCTACTAAAATTCTATCATATTCTCTAATATCATGATAAGATTTGGATTTTCCATTCATTTATTTTTGGAAAAACATTGCTAAAAAAGGTATCACTGACATGTAAATGTGCCAAGTGTGGAAGAGAAATTGAAATGAAAAAGGTCATCAGTCTGGTTAAAAGGTATAGAAGAAAATAGGATTAGCAACACAAAGGAATTAAGACTTGCTCATACAAACCACAGATGTATGAGATCCAAAAGTTGAATGAGTGACAGACAGCATTTTCTATGAATTCTTCATATTATTTACATTTTCCAAGCAGCAAATTTTGACAAGAAATACATAGTGAAAAAATATCAATAAGAGAGACTCCATATTACATGCAGATGATTTCCTTTATGTCAGTAGTTTTTGCAAAAATTTGCAAAATTACTTTTCCCAGCAGAGTTAAATCAATTTATGGACATGGTGCTGATTGATTACCAAAAATGCACAAGCAAGAGAGAGATAATGCCCAGATTAGTCCTTCATCACAATAACTGCACAATCCAAATGCAATGAGTGGAGGTTTAAAACACAAAAAAAGTGTTGATGGCTTTGTTATGTTATCATTTCCAACAAGATAAATAGAGGTCTTGTATGAAACACACATTGCCAGATGAAAACATTCAAGAAAATCAAAGTACACAAAATGCAGAGGCACAACAACATATTGGTATCGAGGCAAAATTTGGTAAAAATTATGTCAGCTACAATAAGATTAATCTTATCCTCATCAAATATGCAATCACTTTCATGAGGTGAATTTAATATTGAAATTGGAAGATTGTCAATTATTTTACCACAAACCAGATAGAAAAGAATCCCAGAATTGATGTACAGATCATATGTGGAAAACTTTAGTGAAACAATTTGTAGAAGAACATTATTCAAATTGGTAAATGCTTTGACTAACTTTGGTCATATATATATAATTATGATCACATATCTAGTGAGGATTTGAAGCAGGATTATTTTGGTGTACTCTTAATATTTTAAGATTTTTAACATAATCATTTAGAGATCCATCAAATGTTATGTATGGTGTTACTATTTTATTTTTCAAATATAAAATATACTAAATATATTTTTTATTGATTATGAGTACTAAGCAATAGTAAACTATTGTATGTATAAATAAGTTACTTTTACATCTGTTTATAATTAGTTTAAATATATTATTTTCATGAAATATTTTATATAAATTAACTTTTTTTATTACTTTTTGTATTTTTGGTGTGAATTTCATTTGACTATTTATCAGTACTTGTTATTAGTATAACAACATTATGCTCAATCATTGTTTTGAGCATTAAAATGAAGTACAATGGTAAGACTACTAGGAAAGCATTAGTGTAAGCTAACAAAGATTTATGTGTAATCTTAAATTATTAATAGACTTGGTTTATTATCTATGAAAGAAAACTTTGAGTTTTTTTCAGTATATAAACATAGGTATTTATACCTACAGATAGTTCTTACCCTGTTCTTCTTATTTCAGCTCTATAAATGCTATTCAACATAATTACGTTTGGATATTTCTCATGTTTTGAATGGTGTGCAAATATCAAAACCTCTAATTTCTTGTATACTGAGAATACAATGCAACTAGCTTACCTTTACTTGCACTACTTCATAGTTTGCTGCATTTTCAGGTGCTACAACTTCATACAACAGTTGTTTAAATATGGGAACCTCATCTTGAATATCATTAATCAGGACAGTGACACTGACTGTAGAAATGCGTGTATCTGGTGCTTTATCTTTAGCAGTAACTACCAAGTAATATGATTTCTGTTTTTCATAATCCAAGGATTTTTTTGTGAAAAGTTTTCCTGAGTCAGGGTTAATTTCAAAATCACTAAAAAAGTATTAAACTTACTTTGAGGAAAAGCAAAAATAAAGAAAAAAAGTTAATGCAAAACCAAAACCAAAATCAATAACAGAAGAATGGAAGAAGTAACAAAGCAAAGACAACTATGCATTAGAATCTTCTAAATTTTATGTAGATAATTTTCAATATAGCATAACCTTCAATGTTGATGGAATAATTTGTTCAGCAGATATGGGAAACTTTGAACTGTTATCTAAAGCTCCATGAAAAAGCAACATTTCAACTATAAGATATTAATGAAAATTATTGACAGTAAGATCATATAAGAAAATATAAGATACAAGAACTACTTAAGGAATAAAAGTATAAAAAAGGTGGCAAAGCAAATATTTTGTGATACAAATTATAAGTCACTTTGTTAGCTAAATTTTTTCCTCTTCAGTGGCATCTAAAAGAAAGTTCAGGTTTTGAAAGATAACTGCTAAAATGATCTGTTAATTCAAAAATGTTTAAATACACTTTACTTTTGAATCTGTGTTACACATTAAGAATACATTACTAAACAAATTCTAAGACACTTTGCTAACCAAACTAAATTTTTTCCTCTTCAGTGACATTTAAAAAAGTTTAGGTTTTAACAGATAAATGCTAAGATAATCTGTTAATTTAAAAATGTTTTAATACACTTTACTCTTGAATCTGTGTTACACATATTAAGAATAGATTACAAAAGAAAAAGCATAAGTGCTTTATTATGTTTTAAACTTACAAAATTATGACTATTTTAAAGTGTGTCCTAACTATACGAAATAAAACTTAATTTTACAAATCAATCTGATAAACTGTACAACAACTTACTAAACAGCTTGTTTGACTATTATTATATTTCTTTCCTTTTAAAATCCCTGTAAAGCCACTAAAACAATGTTAGACTTATCAGTGCAATAGTTGGAATTGTTTAAAAGTTTTGTGTTGTAAAAAATTGTTGTCTGATCACTAACTCTGTGTGCAAGAGGTCTTAGATTCAATCCAGTGCCTACGACATACAAAATATGGGATTACCACAAAAAAAAAAAAGCCTAATGTGGGAATATCCCACAACCCTTAGATAAACTATGAGGATGGGTTTTGTTTGTTACATGGAAAGAATGTGGAAGTATTTTTGTTAGCTCCCTCTGAATGGTCATTGTTTTGTGAATGTGTCAGAAAATTGTACTAAACTACCTTGAAAGTTTAATTATGTTGTTGTTTTAGCCATCCCTAATTTAGTAGTGTAAGACCAGAGGGAAGGCAGATAGTCATCACCACCCATCACCAACTCTTGAACTACTCTTTTACCAACAAAGAGCGAGACTGACTGTTACATTATAATGGCCCCATGGCGAGACTGACTGTTACATTATAATGGCCCCATGGCTGAATGGGTGAGCATGTTTGATGTAAAGGGGATTCAAACCTGCAACCCTCAGATTACAAGTCAAATGCCTTAACCTACATGGCCATGCCGGCCAAGGTTTAATTAAAGTACTTTATTATCTTTATATATAAATAAACTTGGCATCAAAACTTAACTAATATTCCAATTTTTAATATTACATAAGTGTTAATTTCTTAAGTTTCCAATATAATATTTTAAAAAATCCTAAATTTCCCCTTGTGTGAGAATTTGGTACTTTCTTTCTAAGTATGTCCTTTTTTCTAATTTATAAACCATCTCTTCATGAAGTATGAAAATTAACGTAAATTAGTCATAATAATGTTGTTATCACTTTGGCAAAATGTAATATTTATGGCCTTCAATCTTGGTTAAAGAGACATAAAACATAATATCGTACTCTGTTGCCAAGTAGCTCATGCATTATGTAACTGACAGGATAACATGAACTCCATGTTACTAACTGATTTTATGGTGGAATATTAATTTGGACAAAGTTCTAAAGTAAAGCCATAACATTTATGTATAAACAGCTGTATACTGTTTAAAGCTGCCTAAGATAATCAAACAGAATGTCTTTAAATTATAATATGAAGCAATTTTAGAAAGCAGGAAATGGTAATTTAGATTAATTTAGAATTTATTTTTAGTGGATACAAGTTAGTCAAATATATGAAACTAATATACAGAGTGAGAGTAGAGAAAAAAACAGATAAGATATAAAGTTTTACCAAAAAATAATTATTTATAATTATTTTGGAGATTACATAAATAAAATGTTTCAGAGGGATAAAATTATTTTTAACATAAACATAAAAATCATTTTGCACATGAACTAGTAAAGAAAATTAAATTAAAAAATCCATTTTTTTGTACAAAAGTCATGTAATATTTACTGAAAGTATGCCATATTTTGTGAAAATACACATATTGTATTATTTAAAATATGGAAACAGTCAATGCAACTGAGCTCATGTGGAAAGAGTTTAAGACAGGATTAGCACAGAAATATAAGTAAGCTTACAGACCACTACTCCCAATGCCATTAGCAAAAGTTCTGTTCAAGACACAATACTCATGGATTTGGACATGAAATTATCCTATTCCATAGTCCTTTCATCCAATAATGCAAACACAAAAGCTTATGATGCAGAATTTACAATTGTGAGAAAAGGAAATGGGAAAAAGAAGATTCTAAGCTTAAGTATTAATTCTGAGGATCAAATTAACACACAAGCACTTCACGTAGCATGAACCACTAACACCATATCATGTAACACATCTGTTAGTACTAACTAGTATATCTAAAGCTGGTGCATAAAAAAATGAAGCATTTCAGCACTAATGGTTGAAATAGTTCCATATATCTTTAGCTGCAAATAGCCACTGTATTTGGAAAACATTTTCCCACATTTAAATTTAAAGAAATACAGTATCTTCCCAAAGATAGTCTTCATGAAAGCATTATGCCCATCTAGTAGCCTACTGGCTTAAGGAAGCTCTTAAGACAACACTAGCATACACACTCCAGTTACAATAGTCATTAAATGTGTATATTTCAATCTAGAAGAAACAAAAATTAATGAAGAACTAGTAGCATGAGAGTTTCAGCCCAAGAAAGTAGAGAGAGAATCATATCTTTCCATTTCAAACAAAAGACACCACTGACTAAATTTCATTTGAAAATAAAAAACACTACAATTCTCTAATACTAGTAAATGCATCCTTTTTTATAGAACAAAAATTGCAAGCCACCATTCAAACACATCATTTAGTATTTCACATGCCAGAAATTTGAGCACTCAGGTGCATAAAATGACAGAGTCGCAGACAATGTGGGGTACTGTCCTAATCAGGGTGATGCAATTAGATGTGCCTACTGTCAGGACCCTCAAACAGCCACTTATAAAAAAAAAACTTGTCACACATACTGCTACTTACAAAAGAAAGTTTTAAATCTCCCACCTGATCTCAGACCAAGCACCACACTTTTAGCAGACTAGGATACCCCTCCTGTAAACTCCATCAAACACAGTTACTCTTACACAACAGTCTTGTTGAATCTCTACTGCC
The DNA here is from genome assembly GCF_004210375.1 of Tachypleus tridentatus. NCBI lineage: Eukaryota > Metazoa > Arthropoda > Merostomata > Xiphosura > Limulidae > Tachypleus > Tachypleus tridentatus. The sequence continues at coordinate 84,569,121 of NC_134830.1, forward strand.
CCAGATACTCACTAGCATTGTAAAAAATGCCACCTTTTAACTAACAGTTCTGTATACATTTAACTTCACAATAAACAACACACTGACATATTCAACTGCTGCCTCTTGTAACACAAGAACAGAATACCAAAGTACTATGCAAAGACCCTACAGATATTGATGAATACACTATTAACTTTCTAGCATTCTTCACTGAGCTATGCAAGTTTCCCTTTCAATGGCAGTTACCTGAATCTTTTAATAAAGCACTAATTTCACACATCTAACATTGCTAAGTAGTACTTTAATTTCAACCTAAAACCACACTATATAAGACTTATGCATCAAAACACAAAAACATAAAGCAAACAATTCTGACACAAATTACATAAATTTTATATAGTTATTCAAGGTGCATTTAACTCCAATAAATGTGAGTTTAATGATCTCAACAGCAATGCCAATGCAGATATAATGATAATTTATGAAACATTAGCCAAAAAGAAATAAATACAACAACAGAGGTACAGCTGCACTTTTTAAGAATAATTTAGCTAATGTTATATTGATAGAAAATGAGTCTCATCTTAACAACAAATAAAATTATATTTTGTAACGTTCATTCAGGCACCACCAATGTGATACCAATAGTGGCCAAATATAGATTCCCCTTGAAAGTCTTAGATTTAAGAATCTTCAAGTTTGGATGAATAAAAACATAAACCAATAATTATAGCAGATTTATATATCCAGCACAGAGATTACTTCAGTAGTCACACAAACAGTAGAGAAACATTACTCCACAGAGTACTAGTAAACAATAACACACATGCAACTAAAATGAACACACCAACAAGATAAAAATAAGCAAACGACACATATGAAGTTTTAGATTACATTATTGTACAAACTCATTACTTTTAAAAATCTATGGATTTTAAAATTCACTCCGAAATTTCCAGTGATCATTCACACTTCAATCAAACATAGCACAATCAATATCAGATTTCCCATCAGTGTATAACTACACCAATATTAACTAGAAGGAATTCAACACATTGTTGATACTTTTCTTCTACCAATAATCATAAGAATAGAAAATGAAATGCAATTCCATAACTATGCTGATCAATTTACATTAGCCATAAGAAAATCAACAGAAAAAGTAATCCTCACAACACTGAGAGGCAACCACAGTGACCAACGAAAACTCATACCAGAAATGCGTTCACTTATCTTAAAACATAGGAGTCTTAGGCAATTACTGATAACTGCATGGGATAGTTCTCTATAACTTAAAATTAATAAAAATACATGCACAAATAAAATTAAAGATAAAAATACTTAAAGAAATTAACTGGTTATACTTTTGCAATATGCTTCATAATGTACATGATAATCTTAAGATATTATGAACAGATGCAAATCACTAACTTCCATAAAAAACAATAATGAGATATTCCATCACACTGAATACAACTTTACAAGTAAAACTGACTTTAAGGAAGCAAATCTTTTAGTGGAATACAACCAAAAATCCTTTCAAGAGCTAAATTTTCCAAGCTTGAACAAGAACAATGACAAAACACTTGACAAACATGTAAAATAACATTCAGATTTGTAAAGCCCAAGGATATCAGTCAGTAAATTAAACACCAAAACATTTCTCAGCAGATACAACATTCTAAATTTGAAAGCCACTAAGGGTGAACTAGAGATTAATATAAAAGTTCTAAAATACTCATCTCCTAGGCATAATTGTATCAGAAACACTAATCTTAAGAAAGCATCAAATACTTTACTTACTCATTTAATAAATTTTATAAATTTATCACAACTAACAGGATACCTTTCAAATACCTGAAAAAAAAAGTTATCACACTTATTACCAAAACTGCAGCAGCTGATAGCTCTAATCCTGACAACTTCAGACGAATCTGTCTACTTAGTTGTCTATGTAAATTAGCTGATAGAAAGTTAACAAAAAGACTAGCACTTCTGTGAAGAAAGCAGCCTTCTTTCAAAAATACAAAATTCTTCTCACAAAAACAAACCACAGATTATTTAACATGACCAACAGAATTGGTTTTTAAAGCATTCATTAAGGCTCAAGCTATTAAAAAACGTTTTTCTTGATATGCATAAAGTTTACGAAAAGGTGTGCAAGGCATAATGCCATTAGATATAGACTGTATTCAGTGAACATCAACAGTGCTATAATTAAATAAATATCATACTTCTTAACTGATACCACTGCAGTTGTTGCAATAAACAACACATTATTAAAAATAATAAACATTAAAGTTGGAGTCCCACAGAGATTAGTTCTCTTGCCACTCCTCTACATAATGTTTTTAAGTAACATATCTTTCCCAGATGTCACACACACACATATTTTTCCCAATACACTGGTAACATTTCTTTTTGGAGTGCATCAAGAAATTTATTAATAACAGCAGGCCATGTTCAAAAATCATGTAACACAATTAACAATTCATCTAATAACTGATGTGTTATGCTGAGTCGTATTTAAAACTTAAGGTATAATAAATCAAATAAGCTTAAATAAACATTTTGAAAACTCTAAAAAAAGTAAAATTAAAATTCGGTAATGTGGAAATTAAATTATGTTCTAAAGCCATATTTCCTAGTGTTACATTTCACAAAAACCTCACACTGGCAGAGCATATGTAGAAAATTACCAGTAAATGTACTAATTACCTCATATTTATAGCTGGTTATAAGATGTAAAGTTAACACTATTTTAAAAATCTAGAAAGTGTATATTTGACCTATAATTGAATACAGCTCTCAAATCACTATAAATATATTAGACAACAAACACAAAAAACAACAACTATAATATCAACAGAATAGAGTATTAAGATTAACCCTGAGGCTTTCAAATTACACATAACATGCACAAACCATAAGCTTTAGTTAAGCTTTTATCTTACAGTTTGGGCACAGGACATGAAAATTATTTGACACCTGTTCTATAAAAGTGGGTTTTCTTAGAGTATTCTTGTCTCTCCCCACAACAAATTTCTCAGCACTGAATTTATTGATCCTTGCCAAACTGTGGTCCTGATTATGGGTTGTCAATGTTTGGTGATAGTTGTTGAAATCTGGAATTTATATTCTTGTACAGTTATTAAAAGCCAAATTTAATTAGTCTATTTAAGTGGGGACAAAGAGTGATATTAATATTACTGAGCACCCCAAATGAGGAAATTTTCATTCCTTTTAAGCAACAAATTTTTGTTTTCACTGAAAGTTGTCAATTTGAAGCTTAAAGTCCTGGTGGGTCAGAAAGCAGAACATAGTCTCAAACCATTAATGTCAACTGAAAATTTGGAGTTTATACTTTATTTCAGATGTTGCAACATATAAAAGATTTATGTTGTTAAAGAAATAGCCTAATTTTCACAGATTATAGTCTAAGCCAGTCTGATCTGTAATGTATATTTTGAAAAATATAAAAAATTATTTTCAATAAATTAATGAGAATTTATATCAACTTGCCACATGAATATAGTAACAAATACTTATAGACTACAAAATTACTGTTTAAACTTTAGATCCTTTATGAAATATTAAATTTATATGTTTTATATGGAAACAATTCAAAACAATAAATTGGTACTGTCAAAAAATTAAAATACTGATAGGTATTAAAACAAAAATGAAACAAACATACATTTATTAAGTTTAGTTTAATAAGCAATTCAGTAAACCACAAACTAAATTTAACAATATGAAAAAATATCTTGATGTTATCGGTCTTCATTCTCTCACTACGGGCTCAATCAATTCATCCGAGTTGATGACTCAAACTTACTTTTAAAGTTTCCATGCCATAACCTTTAACATATTTTGTGTATCTTCATAAATTTTGCAAGTTTTCAGTAAACAATGCAAGTACTTTTAGACAAAAAAATCAGAATTTTTGATCAAGTATTTTTACTAAAATTTCTCCATGAACATATAGAGTCAAAGTGTTCATTGATCTGAGTGCAAAGTGATTTTCATCTTTAAATTACTTTTCTTCATTTAAAAAATTGTCAAATTTCAATTGAATAATCTGTATCTAAGCTGTAGTGATTCCTCACTGGATGTAGATCTTCATGAGATCAGTTCACTACTTCCTATTCTTCTCATACCATGTCTGTCTGATTCCTGCCTTGATCACTGTATCATCCCTCCATTTTCTCTTTTGCCTGTCATTGGATCTTTTTCATTCTATATTGCCATTCCATTGGTCTTTATGTCCACCTATTATCAGAATACCTTGCTACATGCCAAGCCCATTTAGTTCTAAGAGTGAACTTTACTGCGTCTATTATATTTGTTGTTCTTCTTAATCTGTCATTTCTCCATCCTTCTTGTGGTGTTATACTAAGTAGTTTTGTTTCCATAGCTCTTCGTGTGGTTTATATCTTTTTTCTTTATCTCTTTTGTTATTGCCCATATTTGGCCACCATATGATAAGGTTGGTAGTACACACTGATCCATGATCTTTTTCTTCAAAGTAATGGGGGAATCATGATCCTCTTTATATATTACAAAGCATAACCATGTAGCCTTTGTTCTTACCATAATTTCTCCTCTTGTTGTTTTTTTACATTTTAAGGGTTTGTCCTAAATATTTATACTCTGACACTTTTTGTATTTCTTTATTGTCACTTTTGTGATAATTGGTCATATATTTCATTTTTCTTTTATGCATGTTTAATCTTGCTTTCTTACTACTGGCATTTAAACTGTTTAATAGCACTTCCATCTTTTTAGTTCAATCTTTAAAAAAGCTACATTATCTGGAAACTGTAAATCTGACACTGTTTCACCATCTACTTTTATACTTTCATTCTCTAATTTAGTTTGTCTGAATAGTTTTGCAGTGTTGCTGTAAATAGTTTTGGAGATACTGTATCATTTTGTCTTACCTGCCTCTCTTTCTTTATCACTGATACCTTTTTATCCAGATGTATTTTTAATGTGGTGTTTATATATATATAATCTTAAGATTTCAATGTATGCTAAAGCATTTAATACTGCACTTTATTCTACAGAGTAATTTTTTTCTCATAATCTGTAAATCCAACATATAAAAACATATTACATTCCTTTAACTTTTTTAATTATTTGGTTAGTTGTTGATCCAACAATGATCTGTTGTTGAGAATTTGTTTGTCAAACCTACTTGCTCTTTTGGTTGGTGTTCTTCCAAATTTCCTTCCAATTTTATTGTAGTATTCTTCTGAATAGTTTGTACAAGTGAGATAATGGGCTTAAGAAGCAGATACTTCTCATATCTTGCTTGTCTCTCTTGTTATATAAAATTATCATCTTAACTTCTTTCCATTTCTTTGGTATCTTTTTTACTCCAACATTTTGTTAGACAATTTTGCCATCTACCTTAAAGTTTCAGTTCCACCTGATCACTGGTGATCATAGTGTTTCCTGGAGCTTTCCTACTTTTCATCTAGGTTAACTGCACTCTTCACTTCTGAAACTAAAATTTTAGGTACTTCTGTTTTATTTACTTTGTTCATTTCTGTTCCTGTTTCATGTTTAATAGATGATGTATATAAATCTCAGTAAAATTCTGCACATCTCAACTATTTCTGTTCTATCATTTGTGGTAATTCTGTTTTTGCTTTTTAATTATACTCCTAGGTCATGCACCAGCTTTTAAGATCTTTTAATCTTTTCTTTCTTGATTTTTCATAATCTGTTTCTTTGTTACTTCCTATCTTTGTTAACTCTGCATGTTCAACTTTCTCTTGCATAGTCTTCCTCTCTATTCACCTTAATTCTTTTCTCCTCCCACCCATTTTCTTTTTAAGCTCATTCCCTTCATCTTTAAGAATTTTAAAATTTGTTGATTTTTGTTTTGTTTGTTTCTTCCATTAAAATCTTATTTAGTTGTTCACAAAAGTTATTCAGATCTTGGTCTTCCTTTAATAATTGAAATCTGTTTATTATATGTAAACCGAAAATTTCTTTTATTCTCATTTAGATGATAAATATTGAATTAGAGAGCTTTATTCTGTTACATAGTGTTTAGTCTCACCAATCTTATATTTATCTTATTGTTCTCACCATTCTGTGATCATTTCCTATGTCTGCCTTGGTTATGACTCCACAATTTTGAATGATTTCTTTTTATTCATCAGTATAAAGTTTAACTTTTCTATGTCAAAATATCTCCTTTTTTGTTTCTGAGACTGTTTCTTATACTAATTTTTCTTTTTCTGTTTTTCTGCAAGTCTTTTTCATCTATTGTGTCCTTGACCCATGCAATATTTTCCTACACTTTGAAATGGTTCACTGTCTTCTTTAACTCCTATTTTGGCATTAAAATCACCCATGACTTCTTCATACTTTGTTTTCATTACTCTCAGTACTTTATCAGCATCACCATAGAATTTTTTTACATCATCATTTCTTTTCCACTAAAATTTATAAGTAGAGATATCACTCTGTTCAACTGTGTATGAAAGCTTCTAAAATAGTCTATTTTAGGATGAATCACAAAGGCTACACCTTTCACTTGTGAATCTTGTTCTGTCTTCCTTGCCTCATATATCTACATTCCTTTAATTTCTACTAGGTCTTTTTCAATTCTTTTAGTTTCACTTAGACCCAAGGTGTTCCATTTCTTTAATCTCTTCCAGTAACATTTCAAGGTTATGATCATATTTTAAAATTCTTACATTGTAAGTAAAAATATGTATTGTAGACTTGCAAGTTCCTTTATTGATCTGTGATATTTTCATTGGATTTAGACCAAAGATAATATGAAATCTAACCAGTTTTCTTCCATTTGAAGAATGCTCCATCTGGCCTTGAGCAGTAAAGCCTCTTTCATTTTCCACGCTTTGATGGGATTTTGGCCCTTCACTAATGCACTGGCCAGACATGGTCTTAGAGGGTATTTTTATAGTAACACCATCACTTCCAGTATTTTGCTAAATGAAATAGTTACTGCCAGCCAATGTTCAAGATGATTCTTCTGCCTGCTGGTATGCTAACTCTGACTGTCAATAACATAATTTACCAATATGTTTTGATACAATGTTCATTAGCCTGTTGCAGTTTACTTCATTGTTTCCCTGGTATGGGGCACTAATTTGATACTGACAGCTGAAGGCAGCTGAGCCCAGAACTAGTGATCTGGGTAAAATCATCATTCCCTGAAGCAGCACTAAGTACTATCCACTACTCATGCATAATTTCTAAAACTTCCCCAATAAATTTCAAACATTTTTAAAATAAAACTTTAAATTTTATGTTATTTTCTCTACCTTAACTCTGTATGTGGTGCATTAATTTGACTTACTTTGTAATCACCAAAAACAAAATAAACCCAAAATACCCTTTTTTTTCTTTCTAGGATGACTTTACATTGTGATATGAAACTATATTTTTTTCTTTTAAATAGCTTAAAGCTTGTAGCAGCATAAATCTTTTGCTAATAGAATTTTATTGGGTTATTGCCCTTTGAACTATGTCCAATTAATTATCACTCCATACAAGTTATACATCAATTGATGAACATGTAGCTCATGGTACCCTGGCAAATTACATAATGCATGACCTACTTCTAAACATATCTCATGAAAAAGTTTTATTATTATATCTTTTAATTTTACCTAATCTAACCCAATTTATTTCTCATTTTTACAATTTAGTTACTTTTATAATAGTAAATAAAGAATACACATGAAAACCAAGAAATAAAGTGCTTGCCTGTTTTATTTTTATGTCAATTGTCAGTGAAACTTAATTATACTTCTTTATATTAAAGCACTAAGCAATTCTTTATTTAATTAAACAAAGCATTGAACAACACAAAAAACAGAAAATTTCCCATAGCCATGATAAATTTTATCGTTTTCTAACAACAGGACAAAATATGTTAAAAATGTAGCTAAGCTTATTAATGTGTTTCCTGAAGAAGGTTTGAACTGGAAATGAAACAGATAATACTCTGTACAGAAAAAAGTGATTTTAATTAAGCCTTTGAATGAGATATTTACTAAAAATGAATAACTTTTTAAGCCTATAATTTCTTCAAGGATTTATTTTATTCTCATAAAAACTATGTTTAGTGATGGTGAATGTATGTATAGTACTAATCCATTATCTCCATAGAAGGATTAAGAAATGCTCAAAGTACTGAATCAGTTAATCAGAAATATTTCATAATATTACCATAATAAAATTTATAAAAAAACAAAAAAAAACGAACTCAACACTCCAGTACACTTGAATAGTCAACTATATGTAAGTGCTCCTGTTTTGGGTCTTTTTTTTTAATTTGTTACATATTGTATGTGATCCTGTGCACTGATAATTTTTATTAGAATTATTTATATTAATTTGTGCAGTAAGTAGCATTTCAATCATACTAATTTACAGCAATGCCCAATGAAAATATCTGATTACATTATCAGGAAAGAAAAGCTTTAGTTGATAAAAAATTGAATTAATTGTGATGTTAGTATGAGACTAACCAAACTGTGTGGATAATTTTTAATTCCGTAGGTTAATATGCTGAGTATGTACAGAAGATGAATTTTAAGAATATGGTATAAACATTAAATTAAAATATAAAGCAAAGTTATTTTGGACAAACTGAATAACAGTCTTCAAACATATAGATTTTATAAGTTTTTCAAATGATATTGGTTTAGAAATATTTGAAGTTTCCTCACAAAAAAATCAACTTTCACAACTTCAAACTGTATATTCAAACATTTTATAACATTGAAATATTTACTTTGTTTTGTGTAAGAAATCTAGCTTTGAACTTTTTGTACAAGTTTCTGTGTGATTGTGCATATTGTTATGATAGTAGTAACAAGTTTAGTATGCAACATTATTGTTAAATTAAAAAAAAACACAACAAAGCTAAGATTGAAAGTATATGTATTACCATTAGAGATTACAAAATTTAATAATGAGAAACAGATAAAAACCTACAACCATTTTATAAAGTACTTAAAAATCATAATTATGCTTGTAACATATATTGTGGCATGAACAAAGTTTTTTTATATATTTGTTATCTACAAACAGCCAATATATCATCACAGTCATTTTTTTTACTTGTAATAGTAGCTAATGTATCAGCATGCTCATTTTCCTACTTGAACAAGCTGCTGGACAAGATGCAGCAGCTTCTACATCTTATTCCATTTCATAATCAACCACACATTTTAAATGCATTATACATTCAATATAAAACTAAAACTATTTCCATTAACAAAATGTCTTCAATATGAAGGCCAATTTAACAGAAGAAAGATGTGTTTTCAGTGATTTACATGTTTGAACCCTTGTTCTAATACAGAAAAAATGACCACACCCACTACTTCTGGTAAGCCTCATTGCTTTACTTCTGAGCGTATCAGGAATTTATTTGATAACTAATGAGCTAAGAAAATGGCTCAGTGATCTCGATGAAGATGATTCTGAAAGTGAGAAATCTGACTTGGATATATTTACTGAAGGTGAGAGAGAGTTTTGTGGCAAACTCTTTGTGAGTACAGGTAAAGACAAGGAAAAAAAAAATCTGTGGAACTACTATAAGGAAAGAAAAGGTGGGTCTGGATGTAGATCCCTAACAAGAGGAAGAGGATAGTTGCAAGAGCAGGAAGAGATTGCAAGAATGGTGATAATGAAGTAGCATTGAGTAGTTGAAGAAGAAGAGACTGACACAAACTTTTTATTTTGTGAGATACAAGAAAAAATGAAGCTAAATTTGGTTGAAACCTATTCACCACTGGATTTCCTTAAAACTTCTGTTGATGAAGAAACTGTGACCTTTCTTGCTCCATCAGAAGCCTGTACTTTCATCATAGTTAAAGAATTAATCATGCTTTAAAACAATTAAACAGGAAAATTTAATTTTGAAACACACCATCATAAATCATGAATTTGAAAAAGTTTTTCCATTATATATGGATTATTAAGTATGATTTCATCACTCTTGAATGGAGGTTTTAGTTCGATCTTTTGATGGTAACAATGTTTAATATACTATAAACATTTACTCAAGGAAAGTATTCCATTAAAACAGTGCAAGAAGAAAAACTAGATATGAAACCTGACAACAGATTCAATATCACAAAAAACATGAAGCTAATTACATGAGTTAATGTATCTGTTCACTAGAGTTCAGACATAAAACACAATTAACAGTTATGAAACAAACAAAAAGAACAGAATTGATTACAGGTATAAATACAAGAAACATAATTTTTCTATTTCATAATGTAATATATGTTTAATAACATTCTTCTCCTTCTTCCTTGATTTAAATGTGTGTTAACTTTTTATTATTATTATTATTATTTTAATCTTACTGTTAAAATTCAAAACATATTATATTAAAGGTTGTATAATAATCTTTACCTGATTTTTGAAAGCGAATGTAAATATCACTATGTCTTTATCAAGTTTGTTTGAATATTCTCAGTATATGTCTCCTTTGTTTATATTATTGTGTATTTACTCTAAGTTACCTAGACATTATTTCTAAGGTTTGCAAAAAATGTTTCCATATGAATAAGCTAATAAAATGACACTTCCAAAAAAATCTGTGTTTATCTACAAACACACAGAAAAACATACCTATTATCAGATACCGAATAAGACAGTTCTCCATTCAGTCCAATATCTTCATCTTTAGCCTATTTGAAAATTAGAATAGATTTTAAGGAACAATCTTGTACATGCAACAGAAAGTACATACTCAATTAACACAAGTTTTTAACATACAACGTTAATATTTCAACACTAATCCAGTTAAAAAAAAAAAGTCATATATTTCCTCCAAACATCTAACCAGAGTATCAAACCTAAATATACAATTAGTCTTTACCTCATATTAAAGGTTGCAAGTCTCTTTATTATAAGTTTAAACTAATTTATACTTGAACTAACCCAAAACAATGAGAAGTTATATAAACATATATGTGGTTGAAACTCATTTTGATATTGATATGGTACTAATAAATATTACAATTGTTTTTTCATTACCACAGCAAAATTCAAGCTGATATCTGTAGTTTGCAAAATGGTCCCTTCACAAAAATAAAAAGTTGAGACATATCTCAAAAAGTGGATATAACCAAATACTGCAACTGGTTATTACTAATAAAGCATAATATTTCATGATTTTGAGGCTAACTAATCATTAGAACTACAAAAACGTTTAGACAATAATCAATTGAATTGTTCACAAAATCATCTTCACAGTTATCTTTAAAAAACAAGCTAATTCTAGATTATTAGATTAATCACATTAAGCCAGAACAAGACTGTATAATTATTTAACTATATAAATTGATAACATAAATCTCTAAGTTTTAAACTAATCCTAGGAAATTACAGTTTCTAGTATTTGAAAAAAAGGCCAGTGACAAGAAATATAAGTTCACATTTTTCATGGCATATAATACTGTAACATGGTTTTCTGTTGTTCATGGATTCTTTGTTAATATATGTAACTACGTTTTTTCTACTTAACAAAATATGCATTAACCATAAAAGTATTTTATGATTTTTTTAAAATAAAAGCTTGTAGCTAAGAATGCATAAACTAAACTCTCCAATAACTACTCACAAAATCTCCTGATATGTGATAATTTGATGTGAATGATGGGAAAAAAACAAAAATAAATAAATAATGGAAAGTATTAGAATTAAAAAACAAAAAGTACACATATGTGCTAAAGCTTATATGACTCTTCTTAACAAACCATAGCTTCATATGACTTAATTTTGCAACTTAAAAAGAGGATAATGTATGAACATCAAGTAAGCCTACTGATATCCAGCATTGGAAAAATGTGGAATAAAAATAAATTTTATTATTCTCCATTATAGTGTGATGCAATAGATTTATTTGCCATACTTATTCAACACTAAATTATAACATAATATTTACAACCAAATAAGGACCTATTGGTCAATCTCAACAGTCCCATCCTCTAAGCTGAAACTATTGAATACATAAATTAAAAAAAAAACAAAAACTTAAAGCCAACCCTTATTCATATAGTTTTCAAGCTTTCTCTTAAACTCCTTTAAATTTATTGCCTCCACAATATTTGAAGGCCACCCCTTCCAGAGGCCAACCACCCTTTATATAAAACAACAAACTGTTTCAACTGAACATGACTCCTACCTAGCCAAACTTTGTGTCCCCTAATCTTATTATTCTCACCATTAAGTAAGAAAAAAATGATGATGCATCAATACTATCAATCCCTTTTACAATCATAAACATCTCAATTAGATCCCATCTAACTCCTTTTTTTTGTTGAGAGAAAATAATTTCATAGAACTTAACTTCTCTTCATATGACAACCCCCTCTTCTTAGACACCATTCTAGTAGCTCTTCTCTGAAACCTTTCTAACTCTATATCTTTATATTTGTTATTACAACAAACTAGAAAAAATACTGTTTTTTTTTTCTGTTTGATAAATCAACTCAATAAAATATTTACACTTTTGAGGTAGTTTCTACACTTAAGATATTAACATTGTGGGAATGGGTGAGGGTAAAAGTGCATATATATCAACTATTTAATGTGTACTATTCAACATGTCATTATGTATTCTTTGATAGATTGTTTAGGCAGAGTATTCATGATGAAACTTTGTAGAATGGATGACAACTGCCTGTTGTGGAGACATAAGTGTAGAAGACAAAATTTTGAAAGTCTTTCGTCTTCAGGTTGAAAGGTGGAAGACTTGAAATGTTGTTTTCTACCCTTGAGTCTCTACAACAGGCAGGAAGAATCCATTCTACAAAGTTTCATCATGTAATTATGTATTTGTGTTTAGAGTTAATAACTTTAACCATACAATATTGATTTATCAACAGATTATGGGAAAGTAGAGTAAATAACAGATATAATACACAGATATTGAAAATAAACTATAGATATGAGTTTTATAAGTTTCAGGTGTAATTAAAATGTAATATATAAACATATATAAATGTAATATATAAACTATACAATGGACACTCTGAGTTTCCATAATCTGAGTCATACCAATGCTGTCAATTTACAGATATATCTTGAGTATAAACAGACTTAAAAGAGTTGAAAATTTGCATCAGAATATCAACACTGTTTTCTACTTTCTGACCTATCATTAAGTTAAAAGGTTCACAAGTACTATTTTAGGTCTCTGTCAGAGTGCACACATACTTTTGTTCACAATTATGGCTTATTTTTCTGCATAGCTTTTACTGAGAACATGGTGAAAGAATTAGTTTAAGACTGATCAAGTAAATGAAAAGTAGGTACATTTTGGATGTACAGACAAATTCCTTTTAGCTAAATTTTAAAATTTGCATTAATCATTCAACAATAAATTCCCATCATTTGTGACAGCTTTTACACTAGTTATGTTTGTATCTTATATAACTGCTCTTCTGTATTTTGTTGAGTTGTTTCTATTTTTGTTTGTGATACTGTAATACTGGCTGTACTCTGTGTTTTCCCCTCCTTTCAGTTGAAATTTAAAATCAGTTGATCTTTCTCTTTCTCTATAATTTTCAAAATTAGGACACTGCATTGCTTATGCAGATTAAGATTTAACTTTCTCCAGGGAGTTAATTTGATCAAGTGGAGATATGGTGCCTTCTTATTTAATTTTATTGTACAAATAATTTGTTTTTTAATTAGCACACTGGTTATTCTTGTCAGGTGCAGGTGAACTCATCTATTACCTTCACTCATTGGCTAATGATCTCACAGGTAACATTCATTCTTTCTTTATTTTTTAAGATGCTTGACAGTTTATTGCTATATCTAATACAGGCCTGAGAGATAGCAGGTTTTAAGCAAATTTTGCATAAAATTTCATCTGAACTGGAAGCAGATTTTTGCATGTTTTGCAGATATGAGTATTATAAATTAAACATCAGTGATGGTTAAATGAGAAATAGTCAAAGTAAATTTAATGAGACTGACCTGCACCACTCCAACTAAAACGTCTGGAAGACCTTCATCTATACTGAATAAATACTGATCTTTTAAGAATACTGGATTCTGATCATTGATGTCAGTTACTGTGATTGATACCTTTGCAGAGCTGAACTGTAAATAAACACAAGAAATCAACTGATAGTCACATACTAGAAAGAGTAACTTAAGTATGATAACAGAATGAAATACAAATGTCCAATGAATTATTTCTTGAAACATATAAAAACTGAACAAATAAAGGCATAAATTTCTTAACAATAATTATCATGCTTTCACTGTAAATAGGCTTATGTAGGTCTATGAGTCACACGTCAAGCTTCTGCATTCATTTACTGAAGTATAAAACACTTTTAAATGAATTGCTGTTTTTGTCAAATATTAATTTATACTCAGAAAACAGGGAGATCAATGATATGATTAATACATGCAAGAAACTTATTGTACACACTAGGAAATCTACATTAATTTAATACAGGTGAAGAATAATCAGTGATGTTGAGAAATATATATGTAAAAATGGCTCGTTTGGGTTGAGAACATTTTTTACGTAGAGGAGTGAACAACGTTTCGACCTTCTTCGGTCATCATCAGGTTCACAATGATCAAAGGAGGTCAAAACGTTATTCACTCCTCTACGTAAAAACTTTTCTCAACCCAAACGAGCCATTTTTATATATATATTTCAGGTGAAGAATATTAATATTTTTGGTAGCTGGTATAACAGTAAATTAAATTTTAAAAAAAGGAGCTAAAATAAGAAAATCATAATAAAAATTATAAAATGCACACAAATTCATACAATAGTATCAGTGTTGTAGTCAGCTACAGTAGCATGTACTAGTAAGTATTACAGCATGAAAAAACAATAAAAAAGTGAATATTTAAGATTAATTGGTAAGACAGTATTTTTAATAACTTTACAACTCCTACTAAATGAAATAACAAAACACTACATTTGTAAGCATAAAAATCAATCTTTTTTCATTTGTATACAAAAGATACAAGACGATCAAAGATGTATTTCACTTAATTATTTGTGTCGCTTGAGTTTCTTCTTCACTGTGTAAGAATCCTCAAAAAGTATCATGTGAATTCATATTATGCACATGCTGAATAAAACAATTTCATAGAATTTTTCAAATAATTCAAATGTCCAGATAATTACTTGTCACTGATTCATTACCACAAAAAGTTTTGTTTGTTTTTAAGTGTGGCATGTTGAAACTTCCATAGCTTTAACTTTCTATAACTGAAATAAAATATCTAGTCATATAGATGTATTGATGTTAAATTTTGGAAACTTTCAAACAGGTGTACATGCATTTAATCAGTCTCCTTGAAAACAGGATTGACAATACTACAATGAATTAATCTCAGTTGTGGGATGTTATGTATTAGGACTATTCTAAAGTTTATATTAACCTGCTTTGACTGTTACTTCAGTTGATAGGTTAGCCATGTTCCTATCTATTGATGGTATTGCAAGTTGCCAGAAATTCTCAAAATGAGCAAGGTGATTATCTCATAAAATATATTTTAAGTATGACTTTTAATGTTGATGGCTTAGGAGTAATACTAGAAGTGTGTTATAACCAAATCCTGAATACCACAGACAGACTGAGAAAGAAAAGAACGCTTTGGCTCTGCAGGCAGGATCTGTCTCTTGTAAAGTTTACTATGAAAATTATTTTTATTTTTGATTATCTGTCTTCTGTTAAGCTCATTATATTATTACAATAGAAAGATAACTTCTAAGAGCAGGGTGTATGGCAGAGAGGAATAAGATGTAGTTGTGATGATATTAAGATCTGAGTGTTTGGCAAGGAATAGGAGAAGCTCCCTCCTGAACTGAAAGCTCTCAATAGCAATAGTAAGAGCTAGGTCTATGTAGCTGCTAGCACAACCATGTAAACCTGTGAATTTTCAGAGTATAACAAGAAGCAACTGGGTTGGTTCCTGAAGCAGTTCATATATGTAACTGCTTGGAATGACTAAATGCATTACAATGCCTGGTATTGAATTCAGACAATCTTGTGACATGGTAATGAATGAGTCTACCATAATTTAAACACTATGAGGAAATGGGAAACCCATAGGGCTGAGTTCAAAGCTTGAAAGTGAGGGCCCCATGAGAACATGAGAAGCTGTAGAATTTGCATAGAAGACATTTGGGTATGCCAGTTGTGTATTATGAAGAAATTTTCACTTTTAAATTCACAGAGGAGCTATCTTAACAGTGGTGACTGTTTCACATAACTAAATGGAAATTGGAATTTATCACAAAATGCATGATAGTAAATTGTTCTGTTGTTATGAGACAGAAAAATAGACAGCCAACTTGTAAAACAATAAGTGAAATCAATATGTCAAAGGCAAAAAATATTTTCAATTTTGAATGAAGCAAGAACTGTAGATCACTTGGGTATTTAGTATACTATTGTGAATGCACAAAAACATTCCTTTCTAGCTGAATTTGTGTCAAGACAATGAAATATGATTATATTGTTTTTACTAGTAACCAGCTACTGAAGTCTGGCCACTGATAACAATCATGGAAGATATTTTTCTAAAAAACTCATTAATCATTGTTATTTGTTGACAAAAAAATCTGAATTTTTATTGAGGTATATTTCTTCAAAGTTTCTCCATGAATATATGGAGTCTATGTGGTAACTGTTCCAAAAGAAAAATGATTTTCATGTTGAGATTAAAAATGCTTTTCTTCATCTGAAAAATCTCATATTTCATTTGTGTTATCTCTAAAAGCTCATAAATAAATTTCAAAACTTATTTTTTCAGTAAAACATTATAATATATCTATCCAAGGTTGATCAGTCACAAAAAAAAGAAACTTAAATTATCCTTTCTTTTAATTTCTAGAATGAATTCAAATTTTGTAACATGGAACATTTGTTTACCTTAAATGGCTATAAACTTGTAATGGAATACAGCTGTTTCTACTTAACTATTATCATTTTTTGAACTGTATCTAACTAATATTTCCATCACACAGTTGTATATCACTTGGTAAACATATAACTCACATTAATCTAACAAATTACATAACAAAAAGACTATTCATGGTAGCTTGTGAGTTTACCTTGTGAAAATGTATTATTATTATTCTTTATTTTATCCAAGTTGAACTACCTACACTTTTGTTACTTTTATAATAATAAGTAAAGAATATCTGTAAAAAACAGTGAATAAAGTACTTGCCTAGGTCTTTTTTTTGTTGTCAGCTGTTAAAGAAATGTAACCGTATTTGTTTTATATTAATGGTATTACTGCACTAAATAATTTTTATTTATTTAAGTACTAAACCTGAGAACACAAATTTTTACATATGTAAAAAGTAAGCAATACTCTATAATTATAGTAACTTTGCTGGCTAACTATGCAATAGGAACCAATAACAATTTAGTTAAGTTTGTCAATATCTACCCTATAGAAATAAAGTTTGAATCGGAAGCAAAACACACAATTCTATGTAGAGAAACAACCTAATATAATACATCATTTGATAGATTAAAACTTTTAGTTTCTCTTGGTTATAAATAATGTAGTATTAAATGTCAGAAAGTGTCAATTTGCAAATGAAAGAATGCAATATGTGGACATGGTAAGAGAGATTTGATGTTCTACTTTATAGTTCTGTAACCAAATAAGATTGAAAAATATTAAAATTTTGCTTTGCCTGAGAAACAAAAACATTATGATGAGTAATTTATGTAGGGATGATAAATAAATCAGAAAAGAGGATATGCCTATAAAGCATATGACACAATTCTCATATGAGGGAAAACTGATTTGGTATATTTGGAATTTTGCTTAAAGCTACTCCAGGGCTATCTGTGCTAGCCATCCTTAATTTAGCAGTGTAAGACTAGAGGGAAGGCAGCTAGTCATCACCACCCACTGCCAACTCTTGGTCTATTCTTTTACCAATGAATAGTGGGATTGACTGTCACATTATAGTGCCCCCATAGCTGAAAGAGCAAGCATGTTTAGTGTGATGGGGATTTGAACCCACGACCCTTGGATAATGAGGGGAAATTGAAGTAACCAAATAAAATTGAAAAATATTAACATTTTGCTTTGCCTGAATAACAAAAACATTATAATGAGTATTTTTATGTTAAATTTCGTAGGGGTGGTATATAAATTAGAAAAGAAGAGATGCCTACAGAGCATATGACACATTTCTTTTATGAGGGTAAAATGAAGTTTTTTTTAACTTTTAAAATTGATGCTGCTACCTACAAAATTCCCACTGTTCAAGAATTAATAATGGCTTATGTAATTAAAACTTTAAACATCTATAAAATCAAAATTTGAATTATAAGCTTTGATTTGATGAAAGGTAATTTGTTAGTTAATGAATATTATTGTAGAGTACTTTAATTAAATGTTGCATGTGACTAACTAGAACCATTTAACATGCAAAGTTAAATATACTGGAAAATTTATTTAGATTGAAGAATGGGTGAACTATTGGGATACACTTATTTACATTTATTTACTTTCATGGCAATGAGTGCATGATAAAGATTGTATATCGACAACCTCTTGATAGTATTGCCTGATCCCATCTGAGTCAAAATATGCATACTGATTGGTTCAATTCAAAGAAAAAAAAAAAAAGAAAATGGTGCAAAATTAGTAATGTATTATGCAATTGCAGCTCCTTCATTCTTGAAAAAAAATGAAAAAGTGATAAATACATCATGAAAAAATCCTAGAAACAAAGTTCAATTTAGGATTAAAAGAATGGAAAACATAGTACTAGACTTTATGTGTTCAAAACTGATCTAGATTTATGTGTTATTTAGCACAGTCCTACACAAAAATAAAATGGAAGAAAGTAACAGGCACCATAATAAAATGTTTAATCACCATGGTGACTTGGCACCCAGGATTTGTTAAGGCCTGATACATGGAAAGTGGAAATATCTGCTAGGAACTTAATGAGAACCAAGTAAAAGTATGGAGAACCACAACAATAATTCAATCAGGCAAGATGGAAGGAGAACTGTGGAAAAGGAAGAAATGTAAAGAAGAGGCAGGTAGGAAAGAGGCAGAGAAGAAAAGAAATTGTAACATTAGGAAAAGCAGGGGAAATGCTGTCCTGAAGCCTGAGATAGAAGAAACTGGGAGAAATGTCCAGTGAAAGAGGAAAATGTTTCAATGTAAAGAAGTCAAAAGGAAATGGTGACAACAAGACCAAGGTGATAAGTATGTTTCATTTGTTGGCATATGGAAATGGTAGAAAGGTGACAGAAGTGGGAAAATGGGACAACCACATGATTACAGAAGAGGAAAATCCCACATGCATGATATAGGGATGCCATATCCTGAGGTAAGAATAATGTGTAAGGGTGGGTCAAATGGAAAGGAAAGTTTGGAAAAAGGAGTCAGGACTGAGACATAAGGAAATAAAGTAATTGAAAGAAGGCTGGGACACCTTAAGTAGTTTTATAAAACTGAGCAAACGTTTAAGGAAAACATATAAAAAAAATGACCATACCAGACTGAGGGAATAGACAAACAGTGCTCAGGAATAAGAAAGAGACCAGAATAGAGAAAGTTAAGAAAGAGGGGTATGGCAAGAAAACAAGAAGAGAAGGAACAATGAGAAAGTAGAAAACCAGTAAGTAAAGTATTGATCTGAGGGTAGGATGCAGTCACATCAAGAGGACAGCATGCACTGATGTACAGTGCTCCCAGCACATGACAGGTTATGTCATTGAACTAGAAGCCAATAAACTTCACATTTCACTCATTTACACTATTCAAGTTATTTAACATATTGACCACTTAATAAAACCTTACCACATTCACAGAAAAATTAAACCTAAATTTTGCAAACGAAACAAAGAGGAACAACAGTTTTTGAGCACCTCTGATTTTTCAAACCAAAATTACTACGGAATAGAATTGGACTGAGAACTTTACGGGTTTTAACTATATTAATCAGGGTAAGATATAAATGACTTTCCCGTTATTGCAAGCAACTTTAATACTTAATGACTATTCAGAAACAATCCAATCATAGAAATACTTAATAAAGAAATATATACATGTGTCATAGAGGACTCTAGTGTACACTTTTTGTAAAAACGTACCTTAACCTAATAAAACTGTTTCAACCTCCGACAAAATTGTAGAGTAGTAGAAGGTACATCCAAGGGATCACTTGTTTATGATATTTTTATGAAAAGACATTAACAGGAAACCCCTTTTTATCATCCATCTTCACCACACTGGACATGTATATAGCTATCTTACGTTTTTTTTAAATTTTATTCCCCATCTATTAATGTCTTCAAAACAAATACATAAACCTACATTTACCAACCATCCACATTCAGAAAAACATGAGTAACAAAATGTTTACAAAGCATATCATTAATAATTTGCATGCAAACTACACCAAAGCTGGAAGATAAACACATCAGTATTTTCAAGAATATTAGTTACATATATTTAGTCATAAAAGGTATTATAACACAATTTCAATATAGCCTATAAGAGCAAGAAATCAAACTAAAAAAACATTCCAATTCTTGAGGAGACAATTAAGCATAATAAACAAAACTTTAACAATAGGCAATTGGAAAACAACAAATATTACACACAAACCTTCTGAAATAAGTACAGCACAAATTTAAGCTAAACAAATACAAAACATTGTATGTTGACTAACCTCTACTTGCAACATCTTTATACATGACAAACTGGCAGATCTCTCAGAATCAAATTAAAAATACCACAAATATATCACATCTTTCTACAAAGCTATCTTCTCACATAGATAAAAGATGCTGTTAACAATGAATACCAAAATGACTGGGAAACCAATAAATTTATAAACAGAAGTAGATAAATGACAAAAAAGAGGAAGAAGATTATTACCCAGCATTATCATCAACTTTAAAAATGTTTCAATAAACCAGTGCTTACTAATCCATTTGTTTTTTTATTCTCTAAGAAGATTATGATACATGGAAAACTACACTATTTTCGTACCTTGTATACTCTTTGTCCAGATGTGAGAAAAGTGACTGATTTGGGCAGAGAAATTTAGGGAGGACATCCCAATGTGGGTAAAAGAAGAGATGCACACCACAGTGTAGAGCAGATAGGGTCAAACAGACCATACACAGATAGTCAGCTATCCCCTTCTGCTTTAAGCATGAAGTTCATGAGCAGAAACATTCTGGAACTAGCATATTTTTAAAGCAAACTGTAAGGAATAACTTGTGAAAGATCTTGTGAAACACCCTATTACTAGTTTACATGATTGTAATGAACAGTGCGAGTTTCATGGTCATGGAAATTATGGAAATGAAGTCAGCATGCCATGACAGTGCGGGTTTTAGTACAAATGACAGAAGTGTACCTGGAGAGGCAGCTCATGTTAGCTTTGGATCCTGTGTAAAACATAGGGCAGATTCCTAAAAATTATATATACATATAAGAAAAGAAAGAAAACTTACCACTTGCAGTCTCATCAAGGAGTGAAGGATGGCATCAGGCAGAAAAAGATACCCAGACAAGGAAAAAAAAGCTAACAAAAAGCAGAGAATGGGAGATGAATGTATGATCTGTAGTCTCAATCCTTGACAGACAATGTACCACTAATGGATGACAGGGTTGAGATGCAGGTAAAAGGAAGAAGGTGCCTGATCAGAAGGAGATAAGAATAAAACACCAAATGAATCACAAACTGAACCAAATGGAAAGGGAAGAATGGGAACACATCAATAACAGAATAATGGTGCAAGGAAATGAAACTGTAGGAAATGGAGTCAATGAAAAGAAGCCTTGAAAAAAAGAAGCATTCTAGAGCATGTGTGGAATAAAAAGAACATACTTAGCCAAAACAATTGAGAAGAAGGGGAAGATTAAACTGCAAAACATGTCAATAAACATTTTTTTATGTAGAGACAAAATAAAGACATTTTTTATACTTCAATTTTATATAAAATCCACTGTGTTTTTGTAAGTTTCTATGTGCTGTCTTTGATTTTAAATTACCAAGTAAATTGAGTAGTTTGGCTAGCTGAAAAAGTGATCAATTGTACTAATTAATTAAAGAGCTGAACAATGTGTTTAATATTTATTCTGTACAACGTTTTTTAGAAACCGGTTGTTACAAAGCTATTGTTTTACATTTTTGAAAGAAACTACAGGTAAAAGTGTTTTCTTTAAAACATGTTATAAAAGTGTTATTGTTTTATCTTTTTTTACAAGAAACCATATATAAAAGTGTTAGAATTGATATTATCATATCCACCAATGATTTTAAACAATAACAGTTTTGCAAAAACAGTTTTTTAAAAACATGTGTAAAAGTATAAACATTTATACAGGGTGTTTCAAAAAAATGTATACACACTTTGAATGATTATAACTGACTCAAACTTTCCATTTTTTGTTAAAGGTGCAACTGATTAAAAATAATGGCAGAAGCAAGACTAAGCTTTGAGAAAAGGAAATTTATCTTAAAGTGCTACTGGAAGTGCAAAGATGGTTTAGAAGGAATTTCATACAGATTCACCAATGTGACTCACCATTACTTGCATCAGAGATAAGTTTGAAACAAATGGAACTGTTCAAGATGTCCATAAAAGTGTTCTAGAAGACCGCAGTCATCCACCAGTCCCACACGAGAAATAGAGTTGTTGGAAAGTCTCCACCGATCTCCAAGAAAATCTGTTCAACAAACAGCCCATCAGACAGGAATACCAAAATCGAGCATCCATTGTGTGTTGAAGTGCGTTCATTGGAAAAATTTATTCCAGAATTATTCCACACCCTCAATGAAGATGATCCTGACCAAAGAGTTGAATTTTATGAGTGGCACCTGGCAAAATCTGCAGATGATGCACAATTTCCAAACAATATTGCCTGTAGCAACAAGGTCACATTTAAGTAAAATGGCTCAGTTAATCACCACAATTGCACCTACTAGCACCTCAGAATCCACATGTTATGGTTGAACACCATGTATACTTACCAGGGGTTATAGTGTGGTGTGGATTATCAGTGTTGGGCGTAACTGGACTATTATTTTTTGAAAACACAGTCACTAGTCTTGTTTATGTGAACTTGCTGCAAGAATCTGTCATGCCATGCATTCGAGAGCAATTTGGAGACGAGGAGTTTTACTTCCAGCAAGATCGAGCACCTCCCCACCACCATCGTAATGTGAGGGCCTATCCTAATGAAAATTT
Organism: Tachypleus tridentatus; assembly: GCF_004210375.1. NCBI lineage: Eukaryota > Metazoa > Arthropoda > Merostomata > Xiphosura > Limulidae > Tachypleus > Tachypleus tridentatus. Next base: position 84,592,358 of record NC_134830.1, read on the forward strand.
CCCAAACAGATGGATTGAGCCAAGAGGTAGCACTGAATTTCCCCCACATTCACAACTCTGGACTTTTTTTTTTATGAGAATATGTCAAAGATAAGGATTATAGCACAAAACCTGCAACAATCAATGAGCTGAGAGCAGCAATTGAAAGAAAATGCACCCAAATACTGAATGAAATGATTCATGAAATTTGCAATTCCCTGTGTCTGCATTATCAGCAGTGCCTGGATCAGATTGGTCATCAGTTCAAACACCTGCGATAACTCGAAAGATTCTACACTTGTCTTCTTAAACTTGGTTTATAAAACCTAGATATATCTTAATAAACATTGTATTTATAATCATTCAAAGTGTGTATACATTTTTTGAGACACTCTGTATTATTGGTGGATATTATTATATGTTTGTACTAATTTCATATTCATAGAATGCTTGGAAACAATATGACATATTTTCAGTATTAGTATATTTATGCATTTGACATGAATTGTTGCATGAAAAGCAAAAGTTTAATACTTTCTGTTTTAAAATACCTAAACAGGTAACATCTGGGCAATGCCAGGTGAGAAAGTTAGTTTTAAAATAATACTTAATTTAAACTTAAAATGAGATAAAACTATCTTTTGAACTTAATAATTCCTAACCAATAATACTCCAGACACTAAAATTGACTTTAATACTATCAAGCATTTTTCATTTTCTTACCAGTTTGAAAACTCATCATTACTATTAGAATCATTATCTTTATGTTTTACAGTACTTCAAGCACTACAAACACGACATTCAGTACAATGCATATTAAAAACAGATGTATCAGATATCTAAAATATCAGAATAAATTGTTACAATATTTATGGATGTGAAACAACAAAAATAAATGTATGAAATGATAAACATAAGTGTTGGTGTATATACAAAGTTATTTGAGAAGTTAAAAGTGTAGATGCAATAAAGGTAGGGAGGTAGGTAGGTATTTCATGTTTATTGGCAAAAAGCTACTAGGCTATCTGTGCCAAACAAGATGTAGTATACTATAATGGTACATGGAAAATAAGGTAAAAGTACATAAAATATGTAAAATTAAAACCTGCCAGGAAGACTGAAGCATTAAGTTCAATCTTGCTGTCAGTTACCTGAAGATGGCCTTTCCAGTCCTGGGTTCAGTTCAAAATAAAAATTAAAATATGTAAAAAAAATCATGCAAAAACAGTATTTAGTCCAATAAAAACCTTAAATTAAGTTAAAAAGACCAATGGCTCTTAAAAATGTGAAAACATGAGTGAGATGGCCAGTATCACCTATGACATTGGCTAATGTCAAGGGCAAACCTACCTTAAAAATATGTTTAAAATGGTGTCATCGTTCTTGGTTGTAACAATGGCATGATAATAAAATATGTATGATTAAGACCTAAATGCCACACAGACCACGCAATGGTGCATCAGTATCAGATAAACGGATGTGGTGAATTAAAAAACTGTGACCAATGAGTAGCCTAGCCAAAACAACTTCCTCCCTTCAATCTTTACAGAAACAAGATGGCTAAAGAGCTAAAGAAGGCTTGATTTGAAAAAGCTCATTCCCACAAATACCAACATGACCTGGTATCCAAAAAAACTGGACAGAGATAGATGATAGAGAGAGATGGGCCAGTTTGTTTTGGATATTGATAAGAATAGGATGGTAACTAACATGGAATGATGTCAGGGCCAATAGACAGTGAATGAATCAATATAGATTCCCAATATAGATATACAAATCATACATTGCAGAGTTTCAATATGATTCAGAGCAAGAGAAATGGCATACAATTCGGCAGTGAACACAGAAATTGTAGAGGGGATTCTGTGTGCTACAACCGAACTGTAACAAAACATGGCAGAGCCTACTGAGTCACCTGATTTTGAACCATCTGTATATATGGGAATGGATGGATCATTTGAAAGATGTTCAGCAAATAAAGAGCAATATTTCCAATCCAGAGTACTGGCCTTCCTCAGATGACTCAAAGATTGGTCACAGTTGGGGATAGTAATTAGCCATGGTGGAAGATGCTAATCTGTTGATACTGCTATGCTATTCAAAGGTGGATCCAATTTTTCTGATTGTGCCCGAATATGAAGGCTGAAATGAGCAATGTCCGATTTTCTATTATAAAAAAGTGTGGCTCACTGAGGATAGAAAACACAACCCCAAGTAGTATGCTGTGGTAAAGAGCGAAGTTTGGAAGCATAAGTAAGAGACAGTTGCAAATGCATATATACAGAGGGGTTTCATGGAACTCCACACACAAACTTTGGACTAGAGAAGTACAAAAGACCCCAGTGCAAAGCTGAAGTCCCTGATGGTGGATAGGATCCAGCATTTTCAGTGCTGAGGTTCTGGCAGAACCATAAACCCATAGTCAAGTTTGGATTTGATAAGGGCACGATAAATTTGAAGCATGGAGTATCGATCCGCTCCCCAAGAAGTGGAAGAGTGGAAGAGAAGACACAGAGGATTGTTCAGTGCTCTTATACGTTTGATATCAAGTTGCTTGATATGGGAAATAAAGTTTAATTTACAGTCAAGTATAAGACCTAAGAACTTTGCCTCAGGGACGACAGAAAGCACAACATTATCAATACGAAGGTCTGGATCTGGATGAATACCCCATTGGTGGCAGAAATGGACACAAACAGTTTTAGAGAGAGAAAGTTGAAAACTGTTTGTTGTCGTCCACTTACGTATATGATTGATTGCAGTTTGTAGTTGTCGCTCAATAAACCCCATGTTTGATGACTGATATGAGATGTGAAAGTCATCAATGAAAAGACCATTTGCAACTGTAGGGTGTAGCTGTTCATTGATGGCATTAATCTTTATAATGAAAAGTGTGACACTCAGAACACAGCCCTGAGGGACTCCAAGTTCATGTGGGAAAAAACAGAGAGAAGGAGATACTGATTTGTTAACTTTGTTGATTTTGGAGGGTACTAGATTAAGATGCACTGTTAAGAATTCTGTAGAAAACACGGAAAAGTCTGTGTGGACTCCTACTGTAACAGTGGAACAGATTACAACAGCATAAGTCTGAGATGGAATTGGGAATAGTAATTTCCGACCTCTAAGTAAGTAATATTGTGAACTGTCTTTAAACTTTGTACTTCTTTCTCTTCTACCCATTTAGCGCAAGAAGTAAATTAGGAAGGATGTAGACCATTACAGTTAATACAATGGAGTTCTAGTTGGCATTCAAAAGCATCATGGTATTTACCAGCACAAGGGGCACATGTCAAGAAACCATGGCAAGATGTTTTCAAATGACCAAATAATTGACAATGAAAACATCTAACAGTGTTAGAAATATAAGGCCATGCCTCACAATTCAGATATTGTGGTAGGAGGATATGATATTGTAAATGTTAATATTAGAACATTTGTCTGCTCCATAATCCCATCTTTATGAGTAAAAATTTGATGCACAGCTGTAACACCTTGGCTGGTAAAACCTGTGAGGACCTCTGACTCTGGAATGGTCTTTAAGTCCCTCTCAACTATAACTCTTCTGGAATAATTCAAAGTGGAATGAGAAGTAACCTCAATGAGTATATCCCCAATGGCCTTTGATTTCAAGAGGAGTTTAGAATGTTGTGATGAAGCTGTTTCCTCTAAGATGTCCCCAGACCGTAATTTTTTTACCAATTTAGGAAAGCCAGCAAGCCCTTCTAAACCCTCCTGAATAAAAAATGGAGACATCTGCCCTAAGGGTTTTTCAGTTAAAGAATGTATAATTAAAAATTGCAGGACAGATTAAAGTTGTAATTTTAATTGTACAGAGTCATCAATGAGCAGTCAATTTCCAGTAGTCAGACTTTTCTCTTCGTTGTCATGCTTGTTTATTGTTTTTATTTGAGGGTTATTCATGATAAAAAAAGAATATTTTGGTGCCCATTGACTCCACCCACCATGGAGCCCTACAAGAGGAAACACTACAGTGTCATATAAGGTCACTGCAGGGACACCAGTGTTTCATGAACACTATACCTGAACACCAGTATCAGATATAATGTCTGCTACACCCATTGAGGACGTCCTACGATGGCACTCAATTGATCATAACCCAAATGGATCAGCCAATTGTTCTTAGAGAAGCCACCCCAAAACTGCCCATCTACAGGAATTCAAGGCCAAAGTGGTGTGTTAGGGTTAGGCCCCTCAACCACCAGGATCCTCTCCACCCCTTCACAGGTCACCATGCACGGCAAACATGCATGTGGATTTTTAGATCCCAAAGGAGGTAAACTGAAACTACAGAACATTCTCTGGGAGGTTCCCTCACCACAAATAGGAAGATGCAATAAAGATTAGAATTGTTTTATAACAGCATTTTATGTACTTGTATATACTACTTGTCTTTTTATGGAGATTATTTTACAATATTTCTATACTTCAGTTCAAGTTACTAATTAAAGTTAATAAAAAAGATGTCACTTACTAAACCACTTGGATCTTCTGCTTTGATTTTTAATGTATATGTTGAGACCTCCTCTCTGTCCAAACTCTTTCTTACTTTGATTATTCCACTAAAATAAGAATACAATTATACAAAATGAATACTTATTATAATGTATAATTGAACAGATGATACATAAAAGCATTGTAAGTTGCTTATTATGTAGAATATCCTCCCATCTAAAAGTTTAATAACATACATAGTGTACAATAAAACAATATGCACAATTTGTTATACTATCCCACAGTTAACATAGTATTATATTTTGTAACTGTATTTACACTTTGCTACGTTTAAATACTTAATGATGTTTTAAAATGCAGTTAAACTTTTTGCTACTTCACAAGTGTTTTCTAACTAATGAATGCAAAAAAATTTAGCTGAGGTTAAAACCTTTCTGCTGATGCTAACTTTATACTGTTCATGGGAGCCTCTTCAAGTGTGTTAACATAACTATTCAAAGTTAAAGAACAAAATAGGAAAATGAAACATTAAAAATAAACTGCAAGTGAAAAGGTATAAACATGAAGTTGTGCATATGAGCCAATAAATACATTTTAAGATTGTATCTCAGAACAGTTGGTATGGGTATTAACACTTTTACTGATAAGGAGAGAACAAAGTTTCAACCTTCCTAGGTCATCTTCAGGTTATTATAAATGGTAAAAACACACAAATAAATGTTTTTCTGAAACTACATGTTTTTATGAAAGATCTTATCAAATTTCAAACAATTTAATCCACTAATTTTATTTCTGGAAAGAAATATAATGATAGTAGCATTAGGTGATTACAATGTAGGTTCCCAGTAGTCATAGAGTTAAATTCCCTTATGTTAATTGCATCTACCAAACCCAAAGGCAACCCATTCCAAGAACCCACTACTCTGTTAGAAAAATAAAAGTATTTTAATTGAAGATGACTGTTAACTTTACATTTATTTACCTTATGTCCCTGACCTTAGTCAAAAAAAAGTAAAAAGACAAGAAAGGCAATATTTTAAACTAATGAAACCATTATGACAATCAAATAAAATGTTAAACTTTACTAAATAGTTTTGTAAATGGTATTTGATCAGACTTTCTCCAAAATTTACCTTATATTAATAAAAGATTAATATGTCTTTAATAATCAGGAGAAATACTGTAGATATTCTAATCTACTGGTACCTTGCCACTGTTCAAATATCACAAAAAAATAGTAGGAAGTACCTCACATTTTCAATCCTTAATATTATCTAGCCCAGGAGCCTTACCATTTTTGAACCTTCCCAATTTATTTCTTAACAAGTTCAGAATTAATATGACCATCTTGTTTCCATCTAACAAATGTTCAGGAGAGGAATATTGCTTTAATGAAGGAGAGATTTCTAATTTATTGTTCAATGAGTATAGTTTGAAAAGTTCTGTAATTTGTACAAAATATAAAATAATTTTAGTCTGTTTCAAAAGTAGCTGTTAAAAGCATTATCCATCCACTGAAACTAGAATTTCATTCAGTACAAAAACAGAAATATATGTGAAATATTTATAAACATAATTTGGGACAGACAGGCCTGAATATAATTTTTAACAAATGAATATTATTAGTTATTTGCATGTTAATGGTAGGAATACATGATTGTTTAACTGTCTCGCTATAGGCTTGATCAAAATGCCCAAGTTTGTGACACCAAACTGACCTTGAGTGTTTCCATACTATAACTACTAACATGTTTTATGTATTTTCATAAAATTTTGCAACCTTTTAGTAACCATTAAAAGTCGTTTGTATATGCATAACACAATTTTCAATACAGTATTTACACTAGAATTCCTCTCTGAATATAAAGTGTTGACTGTTCCATGTGCAAAGTGATTTTCATGTTAAGATTTGATTAAAATGTTGTCACATTTCATCATTTAATCTCTAAAACCACCTAAATAAATTTCAAACGTCTTTTTCAGTAAACCTTTCTATTTCTTCTATCCTAACTGTGTAAAGGGTAGTTCAATTTTGACAATCATACAAAATGATGAAATAAATGAAAATTACCCTTTTTCTTTTTTGAATGACTTCAAGTTGTAACAGGAAACTGCATTTAAAGCTTCCTTAAAGCTTGTAACAGTCCACATTTGTTTATGTTTAATCTTACTGTTTTATTGCTCTTTTAAATGTGTCTAATATTCTTGCCATACAAGTTGTATATCACTTAATAAATGTGTAGCTTACATTACTATATTGAATTACATAAAACACAGGCTACTTGCAAGTAACTCACAAGTACATTTTACCTAATCTAACCTAAGAAGTTTCTAATTTTTACATTTACTTTTATAACAATTAATAAAGAATAAACATGAAAAACAAGAAACATAGTACTTGCAGGGTATTTTCTTTTCTGTTGACTACTGATGAAACTTAATTGTACCTTTGTTATACTAATGGTACTACTGCATTAGCTAATTTTTGTTTATTTAAAACCACCACCTAAGGACACAAAACAATAACATATAAAAAGCAAGATAATACTCTATAACTATGAATACGTTTTGGCTTTATAACCATATAATAGGAGTCATTAAAAATTCAGCTAAATTTGTCAACATGTTTCTTGTAGGAATAAACTTTGAACTGGAAGCAAAATAGCCAATTCTATGCAAAAAACACAATGTAACATAATACATCATTTGATAGATTAACTTTTTGGCTTTTTACTGATTATAAATAATATGGTATTAAACAACAGATTAGTTACTTGTGAAAGAGAGGATGTGACAGGTATATTGCAAGATGGGTCTAATTTTCTAAATTATGGCTCTTTAACCAAATAAGATTAATGGGTATAAAAACCATATTTTGCCTGAATTACAACTATGTTAGATTGAGTGCTTTATGTTCAGTTATGAGTGGTAAATAAATTAAAGAGGGAATGCCTATGGAAAGAGTTAAGCACATTTTTTGTGTGCCATTCAACTTGGAAAAAGAGTGCCTTCATGTTGTCTTCACATAAATTTATGAAAATATTATCTTCTGGCAACAGACAAACATTTTTTATTGAAGTACAGACTGTTAGAACTGTTTCAAACACTGGAAACCACACAAATACATAAACAAATGATCACTGTGCACTGAGGTTCTTTTGAGAAGACTGTAGACATAATATCTATAACACCATAATTATTGGAGAAAATTAATGAGAAATAACTTTCCTGAGTCTGGTTTAAGATTGCTTCAATGCAACAAAATACTACACAGATGAATGAAATGTAGAGAACATTAATGGGCATTTGAGCTTTGCAAAGATGAGTCAAATATTATGGCTTTACCAACAATCAAAAGCCATAAAACTTGTATCTAAAAAGACAAAGTTTATTAAAATAAGCATAATTCATGATAATGAGGAGGAATAAAACTAAAATAAATGTACAGTACTGTGCAAAATAATTAGGACAAATAAATAATGGAAGGTAAATCACAGGTGAAACATCAAATTTTATTAATCTTCATATTTAGTACAATAGAAACTCAATGAAAGTTCTTGAATTTAGTATACAGTTAATATTTTGTGTGTCCCCATTATGCTTTAATAACTGCTGACAGTCTTTTAGGCATTGTTGAAAAATAACTAATCAAAGTGTCTTTTGAAATTTTACTACAAACATCTACAATACACTTCCATACAGTTTCTTTGAATATAAATTTTGATTTGTCAGGTTTTAGATCTATCAAATCCCAGATCTGCTTTATTGGATTAAGATTGAGAGTTTGAATGATTCCAACTGCTTCTTTCTTAGCTAAGTAATTTCTGTATAGGTTGGATGAGTGTTTGGAGTTGCTATCTCATTGGTAGTAAAATCCTTTACCAATAATACACAAACCACTAGGTATACCAAGACAAATCAGCATCTGATAGTACTTGTACTAGTCCATCATTCCATCTATTTTGTAAATATCTCCTGTCTCCTAGCAAAAAACCTCAAACCATCAAATTTCCTCCCCCACGCTTCATGGCAGACACTATGCATTGAGATAAGTAACTTTCACCTTTCTCCTGCTGGATGTAAAACCTATGCTTTGAACCAAATATTTCAAACTTAGACTCACCCATCCATAACACTCATTTTCAATTATCAACAGTTCAGTTTTTGTACGTTTTTTAGCAAATTTTAGTCTTTTGAAAATACTTGGAGATCAAATAATGTCTTTTTTTAATCTTTACACAACCATATGCTCCATTCTCATTGGGCCTTCTTGATACTGTATATCTGGATATTTTTCTATCATATGGTATATGGTTGTTCATCTCATGCTTGAGATCAGTGGCAGTCTTCCTTTTGTCCTGAAGGCCACATAATCAAAGATACTTAACACCAGTATCATTGAGTTTAGGTGTTCTGCCTCTTCCTTTCATATTTTCAAATTTACCTGTCTCAGTATCATGGCCTAGGATGCACTTGAAAGTGTTTGGGGAGCATTTTCAGTCTGCAGCAATTTGCTGGAAAGATCAACCAGCATCACGTAAAGCTTTTATGCAAAATCTCTGTTCTAATGACAATTCTCTGTGCTTTTCTTAGGCTGTGGCATGACAGCAAAAATTAATGTATTGTGTTGAACACATTTTTTTTTCTTTTTTTATTAAGATTTATATGTGGAGTGATATTAAATGTATTTCTTCTAGCATGTACTAGTACTGTATGCTAGCTCCTTACTAACTTCTTTTTATATACGACATTGCATGGGTTACCATGACAGTTATTTCAGACCTTAAGTTTGAATAGCATGTTCATTCAAGCAGAACCCTTATGATATGCCATTGATACAAGTACATTTCTTGCACTTTTGAGAAAATAAGTACAAATTTTATCTGGATGGAATTCCAGAAATTTTATAAATAAGAGTATGACATGCAATTTCACACTTTGTTTTACACAATGAAAAACAATGCTGAAAATCTGAAACAGTTGAATTTTCTTAAGAGAAAAGATAAGTAAGTCAGAAATATTTGTATTTATACAGTGGTAAAGAATTTTTTTTGTTTTTAGATGGAATGACTTTCATCAAACTTGAAATTATCAGATATCACTTAGAGATGAAGGTATTTTCATTGAGTAACTAATAACAATTTATTGGACCAATACCAGGTTTTCTGTAGCTCTGGTGCAGAGACTTATATAGGAGCCTTTTAAAAACATTTTCTTACACTGAAAATGTATTTCTGATAAGTATTTACCTCCATCTCACAGAAAGCTATCTTGATATGCTTATTGCTCTCTAAGCATTGCTAAAAAAGATTTCATACTAAGCCTAAAAAATCTGTATACCCAATCTCAATCCTCACTTTTGAGAATTGGCAGGATCTAAAAGAATAACAATGGCAGTGGGAGGAAGGGTAGGAAGCATGTGAGCAGAATTAAGTGTCTGTTGTAAATACATTTTTAGCATAAGAAAATGGTAACTTTCCATATGGTCTTACCTTCTCACCATAAAACTAGAATCTCACATTACAAAGAGAGAGGGGCTGGCATAGACCAACAGCAGTGAAACTGAGTAGAAAGTGACCATCCAGAATGAAAATGTGTATTCCTAGATGAACTAAAGCATTCATGTGGGTTACCACACTACTTTTGTAACAGGTATGCCTTTTGCTCTTGAAAAAGAACACGAACTTGACAAAGGCAGAAAAAAAGGGATGTCATAAGTTTAACTTGTTCTGAGAGGTGCAATTCATAGTAAAAATAAAACAAAATCACCTGATGTAGCTATGGAGACACCCAACTGCAACTATACAGATGATGTTCTACAATTCGTTCTTGGCATTAGAAGGTAGAGAAATATTCAGATAATAGCAAATACAGAGTAACATAAACAATTTGGCTAGACAACGTGGACTGTGTTATATACACACAAATTTCAATTGTAGGTAAACAGAATGTCATATATCAGGCAACAGGATATACAAAGAGGAAGTTGGCAGGCAGCCATAAAGAGGACAACCCCCAAAAATCAATATAGAAGCAAGAAGTACAACAAAATAAACTCAGTAACAGGGAGCCATGTCATTGCTTCAACTCAACCATAAGAACAGATCAATATCTGTCACCATTATTAAGAGCAAAAATCTTAACTCACACAAATGAAAATGTTGGGAAGAGACATTCAGAATTATGAGAAGGATATGGAATATTTGCTCAATAGTAGGAACAGTGTACATACCTCCTGACGTTGGTATTATGAAGCAGATTGAGTTCCCAAAAATCCATCCATCAAAGCACAAAAGAAACCATTTGCAACAAGAATTAATGAGAAAAGGGGTTTCTGCTACACACAACCATATAAACCAGCATTACAAAAAAGGATCTTGCTCCAACCAACAACTGTCCACCTGGGAATAAGGATTCAGAAGAAATAAAATGAGGAGAACCAGCTATGCACTTTTCTCACCAAGTGGATATCTGGAAAGTTAAATGTTTACTACTCACTAGGGAGGAAACCTCCATGGCCCATGTCTGGGAAAAGATGTGGTAAGGACTCCCTTGCTCCACTTTGACCAACAAATGGGGGAAGTATATGCAACAGGGAGTCCAGAGGAACATTACACTGGAACAAGTGCAATGGGTCTCCATGATTCCCTAATTTTAAAAGTAGGATGTTGACAAATTATTCAATCAAGGAATCTGCAGGGATAGACAAAAATCCCCTTTTGCTTTACTCGTAAAGTTCATGAGTCACAGTTCACAATATCTAAAAGCACATATGTGTATACCACTGTGGATACAACCAATGGTCTTGCAGAATATTCCAGCTCTACAGTGATCCAAGAAATAGTGTGGGTCTGAAGCAAAGCATACCTGACCAAGTAACCAATGATAAAACTTACACCAGCCAGAGGCAAATAGATGTGTAGAATGGCCAGGAGAGGGAGATGATGTCCATCTGAAAAAGATACAGCCAAATTGTGCAGATAAGGGATGATAAGTATTGAGAGTAGTCCACATCCCTCGCTGAATGATCTCTTCCAAAGGACTGTGAAGATGTAAAGCTAAGACATGGTTATATGATGAATTTGATAATAAAAAAATGTTGTGGAGATGGTGACCTTTCATAAATAAGTCAGAATATGCTAACCTAACAAGATGACAAACTCAACCAATTAGTGTGACAGGGAAGAAATCATGAGCACCAGACAGATTTCAGGGAAGACATAGTTGGAAAAATAACCCCAAAAGTATACATAACAATATAAGGAGCAAACAAGACAAATAATTCAATCAGCACTGGAATGAGAGTACATGTGGAAGATGGAAGGTAAATAAATTAGATGTGAAAGCCAGACAATTTTCATGATCAACATAGGTTTTAGGAAGGAAGAACCAGTCTAGATACCATCACATGAAACAATTGGTAAAGGAGTTGAGTAACATTAATGGCATAAATATATAATTGACGATGTCCACAAGTAAGGAAGAAAATAAAATAGATCAAGGTACAGATGGTATATGTAATATATAGACAAGGGTTCAAATGGAGGTTGGGAAAGAACATAAAGATCCCAATCTAGCAATTCATAGGACATATGACCCAAAAAAAAAGTGGGAAAAGGAGGGGAAGATAAAACTTTATGAAACTTGAAGAAATGGAAGATGTTTGACAAGCCAGACAACTGGGTGAAAAATTGGGAAAAATGAAGAATGGAATGGTGGGAAGGATGGAAACCATGTCATAGAGACCCAGTGCAGAAGGTTGACTATTGCCTCTAATAAATGGACACTGAAAACGATCATATGCATTTGGATAAGAAAGATGTAATACATGGAGTCCCTTTTTGGACTGAGAAAATGAACAAAAGCCACGTGTGAAGATAAAGAGTGGTAATGTCTGAATGAATCAATCTGAGATTGACTGAGTAGAGAATGAGACAAAGGTAAAAACAGTGGAAGTTGCACAAGTAAAGATTAGAGCAGAAGGAACCACGGTTGTGCTGGCCAAAACAGAGACACTAGGAGAACTAGACAAGGAATGGCTTGAATTAGGGATAGATCTTTGAGAAGGAGTCAAATAGGAGGGTAAGCATAATGTGATGATTGAATGCATCCACTCTCAGAGCTAAGTTTGAGTGTTGATATAAAAAGAAGACTTCTTGGCTGACGTGAGGCCAGAAATCTCCTGACAGTTGAAAGTAAGCACCTCAATCCTCTAAAAATGCATCTGTGAACAGATATAAATCAAAACAAGGTGGAAGAATTGGACTCCCCCCTTTTACTATGTTCTGATCCTTGTCTATCCAACCAAGTCAGGGTGGCTCTAATTAGGAAAGAAAGTGAAATGATTGTTCAAGCAATGTGACTAGAAATTCCATTGACTGAGAAATATTCACTGAAGAGTACACGTATGAGTTTGACCCTTGACCCATGGAAATGACAGCCTCCAAGGAAGCCCAAACTCCTAAAAGAGATAAAACCCCTTGAGCTGAGAGAAAATGTGAGGAGAGGGCCTTGTGGACTACATACTTCATATCCTGAAAACAAACAAAAGGAGGTTTGACCTAAATGAGGTTAGAACTGAATAAATTCCCAAATGAACAAGGTATTCAGAGGAGATAAGAACAGACTTCTCTATTTTCACCAGAAATCCCACTTGTGCCACTTCTTAGAAGAGTAGACAAGTGTTGTCTCTGGACTGTGAATGGAAAGAAGTGAGTGAGACCCAGGTATCCATGTAATGAGTGAAAACACCTACTGAGTAAAGGCAAAAGTTCATACCACTCCACAAAACACATAAGAGACTGGTGTTAGTCTGAAAGGTGGGGCTCTGAATTGAGCATCTGAATCTCTTTGGTAAACCAAAGATAATGACTTTACTTAGGACAAATGGTAATGCAAGATAGGCATCTATCACACTGAATTTAATCATTGAAATTCCTAGGAAAAACACCCACCAAAGTAAGAGACAGAACTTTAATACTGAAGGAATAAACTGGAACAGATCAATAATACATCTTGAACTGGTATCACAAAGAGATCAGGATAAAATCACAGTTATATATGGCACACACGTTCAATAGCCTTTTTGCTAAATAGGTTATGAAGAGATTCAGTAATACAACTGAGAGATGTAGATTTCTGTGGAAGAGGGAAAGGAATAGGAGAATTGGAGAGAGGACATGGATATCAAAACTGAAGATGGAAACCTCCTGACAGATTCTGTAGAACCCATGTATCTGTTGTGAAATGCTACCACAAGACAGAAAAGAGAATAAATCTCTGTAGATCACCTACAATGCTGGCATAAGTCAATCCAAGTGGAGGACTAATGAGGACAGAGTCAGAAGTGAGTGAGCAAAGAAGAAAGGAAGCAAGGAGTGACAGCTCTTGAGAGGAAGAGATGAATGTGTGAGCAGACAAAGGTAAGGAAGAATGCAACCTTGCCACATCAGTTCTGGATTCTAAGTACAGCATATGTAGCAATGAGGGCTGATACAGGTTCTACAAGGATGAATGGGGAGGAAAATGCACCCCAAAAAGTAACACCTCTCTCCAACAAGTCCCAACAGCATATGAGTCAGGTATTAAGGAAAAAGGCAGAAGATAATAAATAAACCATACTGGACTAAAGAAGGGACCTGAGCTCATCCATAAAAAGTTCAGGAGAGGAGAGGGAAAGATGAATACTTGAGAACTGAATCTGATTTAAAATAAAAGTCACTCTCAGTTTCAAATTCCAAAGCAAAAGTAGAGGATCCAATTGTTGAGAATCCAAATATTAATCTGAAAAGCAACAGTACACCAAAGCATGTTAATCTGACAGGTGAGGAATACAGGGAATATTAACATCTGACTGAAGTTTATCCACAATCCTTTGAGCATGGAACCTAATATTCAATGAAGGGGGCTAAAATAAAATTTAGAAGAATGAATTTCATCCAATAAAGAAGGTGAGATGCCATAGGTGATGGAAAAAACATGTAAAATACAACATACCTGATTAACAAGCTGTAAAAAAAATGGGTGGGAGACAAAATGTCTTGAAGAGAAATAGATTATGACAGACCAAATAAGGTGTCAGAAAAAAAAAATGTTTTCTTCTTAATTGTATTATTCCTAAGAAACATCACCAGGTTGAAAAAGAGAAGAAGTCACTGGCTGAACATATGAATGTAGTTCCCTATTAATTAAGAACTGTACTTCTGCTGCACATAAAGTTGAACCTGAGTCCTAGAAAGTTTTACCAATAACACTGTTGATTATAACCAGGAACTTTCATATTTGATACATTGAACCTCAAATCCATACTAACTTCACTTAGTATTCAGGAACAAAAAACTAAAGCAAAAAATTGTTAAAATAACTGAATGCAATCAAGAAATTGAAAACTGTTGAAAAAATAAAAGCTGTTAAATGGCAAAGAAGGCAGATCAGAAATGGTAGCCATACACACACAAAAACACACATCTAAACCAACTGAGAAAGTGGAGATTGAGTTGGAATAGCAGAAGGAGCTAGATGCACCAATATAGGTGGTGTAGTACTATTGGAGAAGATTAGTCATTTGCTATATACATGTTCAATAGTGGTGCAAAGTTGGTGGGGTATATAGACTAGTGCACTGAGTGTGAAAATGTGTTTGGCAATGCTAAGAGAACAAAAAGACTGAGACAACTTTGTATGAAAGGGGGTAAGATTTTATCAGAATCTAAGTTTGCTAGGAAATATAAAAACGATAATATCTAGATGTATGTAGATATAATTAAGTACATAACTGATCTTAAACAACAACTCCATGATACAATAATGTTTCCATGAGTGAAAGTTTATGAACTAGATTCAATTTCTTACCTCTTAGAATCTACAAAAAAGTCACCATTTATGTTCCCTTCAATAATAGAGTAGTAAACATCATCACTTTCAGGATCTTCAGCCTAACAAAGAAAAAAAGTAATGAGAAGAATACGCAGTAAATTAAAAAAATTAAGAGAAAAACTGTTAAAGGATTTGAATTTTATGATTACTTTAAAATAATTTTATCTTTTCTATACTAGATGTGGTGTCTGATATATACTTACTTGAAAGATAAGGAGTTAAACTGACAATATCAACAAAAGTTTATAAAACCTATTAAAAACTGCAAATATGCTGATAAAAAAGAATATTCTAGATATGAATTTTAAAAACTACTAAACAATAATTTACTTTTTGAATTTTTAATGTGTGAAAAAATAAAAACAAATATTCTTAATGATTTACTTCAATTTGCACACACAAATTCATTATAGATGATTCAGTGCATGCATTGATGAAGTTTCTGACAGATTTGTATTTTAATATTCAATGTATTAGTGTGTGTAACTCTAGGTTAGTAACACATTCTCTCATCTCTTACTATCAACATTGCTTTGTAGCATTTTTATTTTTCACATATTCTATATTTGCTTTAAAATGGATGGATAGGTAAGCCTACAACCTCATTAAATCATTATGTATTGCATGTTACTTGCATTAACTTTTGCTTTATGTTTAGTTCATTCTGTTGATGTATTAGTATAATAACTGCTATAATTAATATACCTGTAATGTAAATTATGAAATGGATCTACTTAACTGCTACAATTAATATTATTTTCATATTGCATATCTGTACTCTGCTGACATTCTGTTTATCAGATATGTGGTAGCACTGTCTATGTGTGTAAGGATGGCTTGGATTGTTCAATGAAATGATATTTTAATTATCTTCTCAATACATCATCAGAACTTCACAAAATTATTTGTTGTTTCCTTTTATGCAAGCCTGAGGAGAGGAGGGGCAGTCAGGGATATACAGTCCTGCAGTCAATTAGAGGGCCCTGAGGAAATATGGGATAAAGAATAATGTATTCTCATTTTCCTAATATACTAAAGGAAAAATCACAGTACTGCAGGAAATTGCTTTTCCTCAGAAATACCTCATTATCTAAAAAATGTAAACTCAACACATTTGGCTTCCGCCCAACATAAAAATTCTTCGAACGCCCATGAATGTACCATAAATTTATGAAAACTTTAAAAAGAAGCCCAGTGACATAATTGTCCCCAGGGCCCAATCTGCCTCTTGATGCCCCTGCTTTTATAACAATATCTATGTAATGACTCAGTCACAAGTTTAGAAAATGTTTGTAAATATCATAACAAAAAGTTTGAATTTCTTGTTATTTATTCCCTTCTTTTTTATTACATAATAACTCAAAAAAAAGATAATGTTGTCAACCAATTTCATTGAGGTGACAGTTTCATATGGAGTATCCAGTTTTACAAGTATTGTTAATAATTAGTAGTAATTTTAAAAATTAATAATTCTAATGATAATGATATTATCATTTGCTCTTGAAGTTAGCTTTCTTAAAGAAATTTGATATTCTTTTAAAAACTTAAATACAGGGTGAAGCAGTAATTACTGGCTAATAACAGATAAGCAATAAATATTACAGTTAGGAAGGCTGTATTTATGAACAACTTTTAAATACAATGAAATTCTATGTTTACTGAAATGCTGCACTAAAAATAACATGCAAAACATAAAAAAATCTTTAAAAAAAAAGGAAGTAAATGTGGGCTAATATCAATTCTTGATCATCCCTACATAATAGCATAGAGAAGAATTAATGTATAGTAATGTATGTATCTATTTAGTCACAGTTCAGTTAATTTATCTTAATTCTGTCTGTTAACATTGTACCACACTGTTTTCCTGTGGAATTGATATTAGCCATCCCTACATTTACTTTATTTTTAAAAACCTTTTTCTTTACTTGTTCAATATAGAACATGCTATCCATTAATCTTTCTGACTGAAATTTATCTAGTTTTATGAAAAATATGAACAAGTTCAGAAAAAAAATCAACCTTTGCATCTGAAATAAATATTCTTAGGAGCAAGTCCTCATTCTCTCATAGTATGTACAGATTAGACAACACATTTAAGATATGTAATTTAATATTTATAACACACTTCATAAACTATAATAAAAGCAGCATTTATAGTAAGTAGATTTTGATTTAAATGATTATGACATTTCAACCAGCAATAGTGAGTCATCATGAGGTGGAAGGTACATTCAGTAAAGCAGTCTAAATGTCAGAAAACATTAATGAACTGATGATGAGGACAAGGTTTGTAGGTAACATTTGGTTAGCTATTTTAATAAAATAAGGTGGATAAATGTATAGTTTTGTAATGCCTTTTATTCACATATTAATCCTATATTTTTAGACAAATTTCAATATGCAACAATTTTTTTTTAATTATTTGCCTTGCCAAGCTGTTTAAACATTATAAGTTGTTATAAATAGCATTTTGACTCAAATATTGTATGAAAGTGCACATACCAAAGAATAGGTCTTATCTACCCAAAAATTAACTGTAAAGTTTTTAGTATTGTGAATAAATCATTAAATGCAGAAAGTGACTGTTCTATGCATTATAGACAATTTATTATACTCTAATTGAACATTCTCATAAAGTCTCAAGTTTACACTATGTGTATATTTATCTGAAGTATATATGTTGAAGTTTATGACTCATTTCCTATCCTAAATACTGCCCTCTCTTGAATTCTACTGTTTTCTGAAGATCTTATCAAATAAGATGGATGAGAGGTCAATAACATATTGCATTTGCTTGCAACTATTGGCATTTCTCATTATGATTTAATTACAATGGTTATTTTTCATGTTTATAAATATTACATATATATTACTATCCCAGAGATCTGTCTCCACGTTGTCATACTATCTTCAAAAGCCATTCTATTCTATAAAAAATATTATCATGTCAGAAGTGACATTTCCAAACTTTGATTTGAATAGGTATACAAACATCAGTAAGAATACTTAATAATGTTTGCTTTATCTCCACTGATGTTTCATGACTTTGTTAAGCTTTTATATTAACTCTAGAATTATTGAGGGACACCAGTAGGTTTATAAACACATTTCTCTAAGTTATTTATTGCACTAAATTGTTTGAAAATTCAAGACATTGTTGATTAAGTGTTTCTTATAACATATGAGTCACACACAAAAATGTAAACAAATACGCCACTGATAATGCAGGTATTCTTACAAATTATTATGGAGATTTCATGTATCTTTTACATAAAAAATTAGTGATTTTATCCAATCCTTTTATTACAAAAAACAAATAATTGATATGGTGCAATATGTGTGGACCTTTGGTAGTAAAACAAACAAAAACAAGTTTGTAATTTCAGAGTTAACTACAAAGGATAACAGATAAACCAACTTGTATTTGTTCAGTGTGTATTTATCTTTAAACAATTTTCTACATATAAAGCAAATATTTTCTCAATTTATATTTGCTAAAAGTAGAAAATGCAGATGTACATGATTAAATCACTAACATTGCATGAGTTCAGCTAGCATAAACTCATGTGAGGATGAAAAAACAACAAAAAAGGAATAGTGATGCTTAATAGTACTAACACACATATTTCATATTAATCTTATGATATAATTAGGTTTTAAAAATAAAATTGAAAATTATAGAAGTATTTTATCAGAAGCATACAATTCCTAACAATTTTTACCATTAATTTAGATTAAGACAAGAGGATCTTAAAATTAGAGTTTCTGATACGATGTAACTTATTGCAGATGTTTAATAAAAGCAAAATGCATTGTTTACAATGATCATTAGCCTGAACTAATTAAGACTGATAAACTCATTGTTACTGGTCTCTTTACTAAGCAAAAATAATAACATTTTAAATTGTTAAATTAAAATTTTGAAAACTTCCTCATAAGTAAGTCACATGGATGACCAAACTTACTGTAAAAATGCTTTAGTCAATTCTAGAATACAGATTTAGAACATTCTGCCAAATTGACAAAATGAGAGAAATGACACCTCTTTACTATTATAGCATAATAATAGCATTTATAACAACAATAACTTACCAATAAAGGTAAGACTGCCGAATCCACTGAAGCTCCTTCACTCACTTGAACTTCATAGGTACCTTTCTCAAATTTAGGCCCTCTAGTATTTGGTCCTGGAATTACTATCACATCCAAGATGCTCTGTGTAAACCTAGCAATTCATAACATATTAGAAAAAGGATAGTGTTTTTTATTGAGTTACTAATTACATTTATACTCTGGCTTTATGCATAACAGTCTGAAATATTTAACTTGCAAAACTACAACTATAAAGTAATTAATAACTTAAATGGGCATTCAAAATAATCCAAATGTTGTGTGTTAAAAGATTTTCTTAATACTACCCTTACAACTGATAAGAATATGTACTTTTGGTATTATTAAAAAAAATATTACTCTTTACCTTATGTTGTAGCTCATGTTTTGTAGCATTTGGGAGGTTGCTCTGCAGGCCACTGTGATTCATTGCTTCAAATCTTTAAGGTTATTTGGATTTGTGATATAAATGAAGTGTTTGATGTACTCCAAAAACGAAAATTCTAATGGTGTTAAATCAGAAGAGCATACATACCCTGCTACTAGTTTATGATATCCTTTCAACTGTCAGAAAGAATGAAATACAGGTAATATCTAAGATCTCATCTATAGTTGAATTGTGCACTATAACATGTTTTGCATGTCAATGATCACGGTAAAAAAAAATAATTTTCACTTGTGTCTTTTGTTAATAAATTGGCCAACAACATGCCATTCCATTTGCTTCACACTCTTGAATTTCTGCAACTTCTAGGAGCAGTATCAGCAACTATGACAAATCATTTTCTCATGAATATGAGACTACGCCTTATATTCCAAACATCTGTTCTTTCAACATCA
Organism: Tachypleus tridentatus; assembly: GCF_004210375.1. Classification (NCBI taxonomy): domain Eukaryota; kingdom Metazoa; phylum Arthropoda; class Merostomata; order Xiphosura; family Limulidae; genus Tachypleus; species Tachypleus tridentatus. Next base: position 84,612,638 of record NC_134830.1, read on the forward strand.
TGGATCAAGCACAAAACTTTAGGATATATGAAGATAACATGAATTGAAATTATACTTCTATGGCTTGTTCCTGCTTCATGTGTAATTTGTCAATTTTATCTCATTTGGCTTTCTAAGTGAAGGCCTCCCATGGTGTCTGAAATCTCTTCACTGACTGCTGTAAAAGATCTTCCCAGTATTTATTATAGGCCAAAGAACTAATTCCACAAAGCTGTGTAAGTAAACAACCAACACTGGTATGAAATAAAGGCATGTTAAGCTTAGAATGCCTTAAAATACATTTTGTCACAACCTGTTACTAACTCAAATTAGAACCCTTATACTAAAAGACCACTTCCACATATTCTTGCAAAATCAATGACATCTCAACAAATTTTGCAAAAAGGAATAAAAAGTAAAACACAAAGGTGACTTTGAAAAATTTCATAAGAATAGAACTGTAATATATCATGATGATGATGCACAATTTTTGTATAATCCTATACAGTACTAATGCAGAAGTATCATATTACAACTTTCAAAATAATGTAATTTAAAAATTTCATAATTTAAACATTATGGAAGCACCATAATGAAATATATATTATTTTGTAAATGTTGAAAAATCATAAAGTAGATGATTATTGCAAAATGCATATACAAATAGTTTAATTTTCTTTGCTGCAACGAGTAAAGAGCCACTTGCACAAATAATAAATGTTAAATTTAGCTTATTACTTTATTTAATCACATATACTTAAATAATGATATTATACTTATTTTGCCTTACTGAGTTAAGAACATTGCACACTATAAAAGAAAAACTTTGACACTATCACATCTGTGAATTGTGTTTTTCTCAAAGTTTCAGTTCCAGGCTTATCAGATTAATTTACTTCCCTCGGTTGCAGAAACAAGTAACATAAACTAGTGGTATAATAGGTGGTTGTAACCTCAAATAAAATCAAAGTATTCAGATGGGGATTGTTGGTTGCATTAACTATATATTAAAATAGGAATATAAGTTTTGTTCAAGACTTTTCTTTTATAGAATTTTGCCTTCTTGACATAAAAGTACTTATAGTGCAAATTGTACAGCAGACTGACTGCACTGTGCAATGGAAGGCATCAAAACTGAAATCATTAGCATTATAAATTTTCAATCTGATATTTTGTATGTTTATTAAACTTTTCCTAATGCCAGTTTAAAGATTTGCATGTTAACATTCTCTTAAAATGGTTAATTAAAGACATTATTTTAAAAGTGATAATTACTTTAAGAATTCTAAGCTAATGCAGTTTTTTGTGATAATGCACCATAAAAAAATATGAGAAAACAATATTTATACTCTTACCTTCCTCCTGAATCTGTTGCTTGAACTGTAATGCTGTACTGTTCTCCAGCAATAACTTTTCCAATAACTTCTACAATGCCAGATTCTGACTCAATTCTGAATTTTTCCTGACCATTATTTGAGACATGATAAATGGAATATGTGATTTTGGCAAAATCACCATCATCATTATCACGTGCTTGTATCTAGAAGAAATTCAAAGTTACAGACTTCACAAAAAAATAATCTACCTTATACCTGGCAACAAACTTTATATTAGTATTATCTAGTGGCTTCAGCAAATTCAATAGGTTTATAAATAATATAATATAAATTAGTACTCCATGGATTTAAAAGGTTAGGTGAAGAAATTAACCCATTGCATCTTTTATCAACATACATACATACTTACTCCATTCCGTGGCATCTCCTGTTATCAACCTAACCCCCTTTATACTGAGTGAAATTGTCTAAATAAATGGGTACTTTCTATTTTTAATATAAAAATGTTAAATATGCTCCTTGAAAGTCAATAGGTACTACACCTTTGAAGATTCAGCCTGCTCTTAGTGAAGAAAAACATTATAGATATATTTGAATAAAAACTATATAAAGACTAAATGTTTAATTCTTTCAAAGCCAAAAATATAGTTAATTAAACTGATTGTGACTAATTAAATAAATATGAAATTAAGTTGCAATCAATTGCTTTGCTAATTTCTCACTGTTTATTGAAAGATTAAATTAATATATGACCCTAATACAATCAATAGTAACAAGTGATTTCCAAATTGCTGTTTAAATCAGATTACTAAGTGTACAAAGTAAGATAATGTTGATTTGATTTCACAAAAACTTGATTACTGTGATAAACCAACCTTTTGTTTTTTGCATCTTAATTTTTTCCCACTAGTAATTTATTGATTGCAATGGAAAATGCTTCCACTACGCCAGAAAACGTACTTTTTAAATGTATAGTTGTGAGTGGCTGAGGATTCTCCGAAGACAGATGTTTGATTTATCGATGATAAACGTAACAATAAATCAACAGCATGCACTTTGCTTGTTTTAAAATATTATATTCAAAATTTATGTACAAAACTTCTTTACACTATGTATTATCACAGTCACATCTTAAATATATAAAAATGCTTTAGAATTCAGTTGACAAGTTGAACTATTTTTCTCTATTTCCATCAAATTAGTATCAATGTATAAATAACACTATCTCCCGAGTTACCACAATTGTATCCTGAACTTTCAATACTCATCTCCTTTTACATGGTTAGGCCTACTTCCAAATAATCATCTACTTCACACAAACAGATTCAATTGCTTTATTGACAAAGCACATTATTCTCCTAAAATGTCAGAAAACTGTTAATCTCACTTTAACAAATCAACCTTTTGGATAACCTTCCTATGACGTTTAACTTTACATTTTCGAACCTTTCTCTGACCAAAACTCTTTTTCACTCCACTTTACTTTTGGCTGTCTACCTGCTTTCTGGTTTCTCCTCTGGTTGCTGCTACGTATATGTTTCATTAAATCAGTATTGAAATCTCAAGAGCCTAGATATCAATAACCTACAAACACAATTTCCAATAATGCCTGCCTTCATCTTTCTTATTATAAAAAAAGCTATACAATCATGAAATATTAACTCTCTAAATAAGTTAATTACTACTACCAACACTGATATATGAAACAATCCTGTCTTCAAGAAAAATATTTACAATATTTTTTTTACTATATACAAAGATTGTTCTTATTTTATATACTAAGTCTTTTTGTATAATCCACACCAATATTCACAGTTTCTTTATCTGTCTCTCCTAGCATAAGATCTCCAGTAATGCTTCACCTTGACAAGATCCCTTGTCTTCATCTTAATGTTGTGTTGCCTGGGATTAAACTCAGTAATTATATTCCTTTTTCTAACCAGTCAGTTCTTCATTTATGTTGACATCTTTGTACATCTCCTCTCAATTCAGTGCTCTTAGGCCTACTTGGTGATTAACTTCTATAATGATGTCACTGTCTTCAGATTCAACTCCTATGACATCCATATCTGCCATGCCCATTCTATACCTCAATAGATGCATCTGTTGAATCTTCTACCTTCTTGAAGTACCTCTTCAACAAATTGATATGGTAAACAATGGTTGTTCCATTGACTTTCACTTCATAGTGCATTCTGCTTACCACTTCCTGTACTGTGAAAGGTCCTTTCCAGTGATGGGTGAATTTATTGTTGTTGTCTTGTTACAGAAATATTTCTGACTGTCTTTTGATTTGGCTTCCTCAGAAGTGTTTTGATAGATTTGGTTCAAAATTCTTTTCTTTTCCTCTGTTTTGTAAGTCTTCTTTCCTCTTTGTCTTGTGCTTGACTTTCTTGTGGGCATTGTCCCACAGTTTCTGTAATGAAGGGTCTTCTATGCTTTATTTACAGTTTTGCTACATGGTATGTTTCCTATCACCAAGCTGCATATTGGTTCCTTGATAAACATAGCATCAAGGTCTCATACATAACATGAAGTATTACCTTTATCTCTGTTGTGGAAAACTTTCTCTGTGTTCCATCAATTAGCACACACACAAGCATACCTAGCCTATCATCCAATCATCAGTTATTAGATTGATTCTCACTGCTACACTACTGCAACCCACTGTCTTGTAAAACCTTCACTTTCTGGTTCTTGACACAGCCTTCACATACTGGCATATTATGATTTAATGGCACCTTTTGATATCTGTACAAATATGCTCCAATGATTATCGGCCCTGTTGTTCCACTTGCTAACTTGAGTTGAGCATTAGTTGTGTGCTGATCAATCGTGGAAATGACCCTTCTTGTGCTGAATCTGATGTGTTGTCTCAGTTCTGTTTCTTCTGGCAGTAGCATTCATGGTGCCAGTCACTCTTTTCTTGTTTCTTATGGGTACTATCCCTGTAAATAGCTTGATCTGCTTTATGTTGAGATTTCCATGGTTACCTACTAATAATGTAACAAACATAGCATCTCTTCTGCCTATTAAACTCCTGTCACCTTTGGTAGACTCCTGATCAACCATCATTGTTTTCAAATTGACTGTATATTTTTAACTTGCCAGTTATACTCCCTCTAATGGGCTTTCAGCTATTGTTCTGCCAGCTTGATCACTTGAGCTGTTCTCTCCTTTAGAAATAGTGTCATGTCAATTGAACATGTGTTCATAAACTCTTCTTATAATAATAGGTCTGCCAATCCCTCATAACTATTTTCACACTTGGCCAAATCAATCCAAGTGGTAAAGTATTGCCATAGACATGCCACAAATTCAAATACAATTTCAGATCTGACTTGTATGAAAAGCTGGGCAAACACCTTCTTTACCAACTTCATACCATTTCAGCAGAGTCACTTTTAATTTGTTATAATCCATGGCATCTTCTGATGTCATGCTTGCATATACTTATAGGACTTTTCCTGTACGATGTGGGCTGATACAAAGTGCTCTGTTCCATTGTCCCAGTTCTGACTTTGGGCAAATGTTTAATATCTCTACAAGAAAGTATCCATGTTATCTTTCTGTTCATCAAGTTTGGGCAGCTTGGGTCAACTGACCCTGACTACACTGTTATTCTTGGGTCCTTCTTTCTTTGGTTGGGTGAGCTTTGTAATCTCAATTTGTGCTCTTGTTTTCTCTAATTCTGGTGTTTCCTCTTTCTTTTTCTTCTTTCACAATTTGTTTTCTCACTCTCTCTATTTCCAGTCTTTCTTCCTCTCTTCTCTACCTCTCTACCTATGTTCTTCTTTTGCTAGTTCTTGCTGTTGTTTAACAAACTCTCGTAATTCACTGACTTTTCACTTCAGAAGTTCTCCAATTTCTATCCACTTATGAAAAGTTAATGTTTATGTAGCATAATTATAATTTGTGCACTGTTTGCACTACTATTAAAGTTGTGTGCATATAAGCTTACTTATTTTTGTTCTCACTTTTTTTTTAACTGCTGTTTATTACCGTATAATCCTGGTTGTAGTTCGGCAACTATCAGTAACTTACATTTTAAGTAGCATATATTAACCAAATATACATAGGTGTGATGGGCTGAGAATTCTTCTACAGTTGGTGTTTGTGATTTATTGGTGCTAAATGAACAGCATGCCTTCCACTTGTTTTAATATATTTAAAAGGTATGTACAAAACGTCTTTACACTATGTATATCATAGCTGCGTTTTAAGTACCATACAGTTCTCTTCTTGTCAAAGTCCACTTAGGTTAATTTAATTGCTTTAGAATTCATTTTACAATCAAAACTATTTTTCTGTTTTCATCAAATTAGTATCTGTGTATAATTCATTCACACTGGCTCGTGAGTTACTGCAGTTGTATCTTGAACTCGTCTGCTTTTCATTGAAGTTCACAGAGCCAGGTGTAATAGTTTTAAAACACTCTTTAACAAGGCAACTTATCCTCCTAAAATGTTAGAAAACTGTTAATTTCACTTTAACATATGAACTATTTAGCTATTTACACCTGAAACTCTAAACTTGATTCTTCCTAACTTTTCTCTGACCAAAAGTGTATTTTACTATGCTTTACTTATGGCTTTCTTCCCACACTCTGGTCTTTTATCTAGTTGCTGCTATTTATCCATTTCACAGAGTCATTTTAAGAAATCTCTGTAGCCTTGATATCAATAACTTACAAACACAATTTTCAATAATCATCTGCTTTCTTATTATGGTTGGTTGGTTGATTTGGTGACTTATGGTGCAAAGCAACTCGGTTATCTGCACTAAATCTCTGGTGAAACGTTAAAATTAAGTTAAATTATTACAATTCATAAAATGAAATGAAAGAAAATAAAACACTTTAATTTTTGAATTAAAAACATAAATAGCATTAAATCCCATTTTTACATCTAGTCCACTGCAGTAAGAGAAAAACTATGGTAATACAAGTTGTAAAGGACTTTCTGTAGCATAACTGTAATTACCATAACTCGCTAGGATGACTAACGGGAAAGTTAAAAAAATCAGCATTAGTCACCTGAAGTTGGCCTTTTCAGTCCTGATTTTGAGTTATTTGATGTTATGGCCATTTTCTAATTTCAAATAAAACTAAATGTATTCTGATCCTTAAAAAGGAATCACATTAAAAAAAGGTCTAATGTATAAATTTAAAGAAAAACTTATATGGTATAAAAAAGATAAATGGCCTATAAAAAACTAAAAACATTTCTAAGTTGGACAGTGTCACAATCACCAATAACACTGTCTAATGTTACGGATAAACCTTGTGACATAACATGTTCAAAATGGTCCCATCACTGAGAGTTGTAACGATGCTAAGACAGTAAAATGTGGCTTCTTGTGACCCAAATGTTTCACAGACAATACATTGGTGCATCAGTCCCAGATAAAAGAACATGATAATTAAAAAACTGTGACCAATGCATAATCTAGTTAGAACAACTTTCTCTTTCCAACCTTTATGGAAGCAAAACAGTCCAAGTCCAATAGAGTTTTATTTGGAAAAGCTTGTTTTCACATTGCTCACTCCAAGTCGACTGCCAACTGGCATGCAGCTGCGCCTTAAATACAGGACCATAGTCCATGTATGAAATAGAAACAGCAGCGACAGTGTCAGAGCAGACAGATTTAACTGAAGTGTTGGCAAGCCCATTCCAATGAATAGTCTGGTATCCAGAAAAACTGGATAGGAGTGGATGTTACAGAGAAAAGGGCCAGTCAATAACGAATATCGGCAAGAACAGGGTGAACTGAGTGAAGCAATTCCAGGGCCAGTAGAGAACTAAGCGAGTCAGTATAAATAGTGCACTTTGAGTACTGCTTGGGTTCTATGTAATCCAGGAGAAGACAAATGATGTACAGTTCAGCAGTGAACATAGAAGCTGTAAAGGGGATCCTGCATGCAACCACCAAACCACAACAAACCATGGCAGAGCCCACAGTCACCTGATTTCAAACCATCTGTATAAATAAGAACAGAAGGATGGTTCGAAAGATGTTCAACAAATAACAGACAGCATTTCCAACTGGGAGTGTCTGCTTTGGCAGGATGCTTTGGTAAAGAACAAAGTTTCGAAGAATACAGGAGAGACAGTTGCAAATAAAGGAGGTGCAGATGAAGTTCAGGAGAATTTGTGTATAAGATCTAAAATGGGAAAGTGCAGAAAGCCCTGGTGTAGAGCCAAAGTCTCTGATGATGAACAGGGCCCAGCATCTACAAGGCTGAGGTGCTGACAGAGCCATAGACTTGTGATCAGCAGTCTAGTTTCGATCGAATCAGAGCACGATATATCTTTAGCACAGAACATCGATCCACTCTCCAAGTGGTGGAAGAAAGAACATGGAGAATGTTCAGTGCTCTTGTACATTTGATCAGTAGCTACTTGGTGTGTGGTATAAAGGTCAGCTTATGGTCAAAGGTAAGACCTAAGAACTTTGTCTTGGGGACCACAGGTAGTACAACTTCACTAAGTTCAGGATCAGGATGGATACCTTGTTAGCAGCAAAAGTGCAGGCAATGGGTTTAGAGAGAGAGAAGTTAAAACCGTTTGCTGTGGTCCACTTCAGTAAACGACTGAGGGCAGTCTCTAGCTGCCACTCAATATACCTTATGTTTGATAACTGACATGAGATGTGAAAGTCATCGATATAGAGTCCATTTGCAACAATAAGAGGGAGTTGTTCAGTGACAGCATTAATCTTTATACTGAAAAGTGTGACACTCAAAACACAACCCTGAGAGATTCCAAAATCCTGTAGAAATGAATGGGAAAGTGTTGAACCCACACAAACTTGAAATCTCCTGTCCATTAAAAATTTTTTTAAAAAATGGCAAATAGCCACATAACCCATATATATGGAGATCTCACAACATGCCATACCTCCAAGTTGTATCATAAGCCTTCTCAATGTCAAAGAATACTGATACAAGATGTTGTCGTTTGAGAAAGGCTTCTCTGATGGACATTTCAAGTGGAATCAGGTGGTCAATGGTGTAGTGCTGTTGTCAGAACACATACCGGGTTGATGACAGGTTGTTTGATTCTAGGAATCAAATAAGACAAGCATTAACCATCCTCTCTAAAGTCTTGCAGAGACAGCTGGTTAAAGCAATTGGATAGTAGTTTGAAGGCATCTTGGAATCCTTCCCAGGCTTAGAGAAAGGTAGGACAATAGCCTGGTGCCAGTCATCAGGACAAACATTCTCCTGCCAGATTTAGTTAAAACCAAGCAGAAGAACAGTACGAGAAGCAGGAGATAGATGGCACAGCATTTCATAGTGTACATCATCAAGTCCAACCAATGTACTGCCAGACAGATGATGGGCCAGTTTCAGTTCCACCAGTGTAAAAGGACGATTATAGTCATAGAGGCAATTAGCCCGAAAGAACAGGTGTTTACTCTGCCTGAGTCTTGATGGCTAAGAAGGTGAAGGAAGAAGCAGAAGTGCTAGATACCTGGCAAAAGCTTATATCATACAGTCAGTTACCTCTGCCACACAGTCGTCTATTGATGGCTTACAGACAATGGCAGGATCAAGTTCTGCAAGAGCAGTGAAAGAGGGTCAGTTTGCTTGATCCAGCTTCCACCAGGGCATGCAGGTCAGGTGGCATCGACCACGGCCAATCTCTCTCAAAATTATAGGAAAATGATCACTGCCTTGTAGATTATTGTCAACCCTCCATGTAAAATGGGAGAATAGTGAAGGGGAGCAAATTGAGAGATCAATAGCAGTAAAGGACTGACTAGGTACATGAAAATAAATAGAAGAATGAGTATTGAAAAGAGAAATACTGATTTTGATTCTAGCCCCAAGAATCAATAATGCTTCTTGATTAATAGATAGTAGATAGTGACGCGCATGAATGAATTAACGAGATTCCCACTGTCTCTATCTACTATCTAGCAAAACCACAGCCAAGGGAACGGGCTTGGAGAAATCAGCGTTACTATTAAAAAACGTACGCAAATGTTTTTTAAAAAACATTTAAAAGTGCAAAATTCATTTTCCAAGAAATGAATTGGAAGATGTGGTTCAAATCTACATGCCAGATTAGAACCTTTGAATGAAAGGTGTACTTCCAATTTAACTGTAACAAAAAGGTTGTGATCAGAGAGCATATGCTCTAAAGAGCAACCCCTCCTATCAATATCAGCACTTCTCCAGAGGGGATGATGTCCATTAAAGTCCTCTGGGATTAAAAAGGGAGACAGCAACTGTTTAATGAGAGCATCAAGGTCTGATTGATCATATGTCTCTCCAGGTGACAGGTAGAGAGAACAAACAGTGATGGTATGGCCCAAGGAAACACGGATGGATACGGCCTCCAAGGGTGTGTTGAGTGACAAAGACAGGGTGGGCACGTGCTGATCAATTAATAGTACCACTCCTTCATACACTCATCCATCACACAGCCTGTCATTTCTGTACAAAGAAAACTGCCAAAAGGTGACTGCACTGGCAGGTTTCAGAAATGTTTCCTGTAAGGAGGGACATACAGGATGGGAGGAAGCAATCAGTGTTTTGATGTCATCCAGATTAGAACATAAACCTCGACAGTTCCATTGTATCAAAATGGCCATTTTTATTTCTGTGTAGGTGAATTGGGTGGAGAGCCCTTCTGTTTATAACTAAGTCTTTTTCTTTATTGTCTTTATTCAAAGGAGGTCTTTCAACCTCCATAGGTCCTGCCCTAGGTCAACTGGGCAAATCTTAGTTGTCGGAAGAGGATTCCAGCGACCGAGGACATGAACGAATGATCATTTTGCATCTTGGGGTGGGGTGGGGGGAGAAGATGTACCCAAGGAAATGCCTGTACCCAGAAACAAAGGAAGTGGAACTTGGAGTTTGCTGTAATGTATGTTAGAGGCAGAGATGAGTGTTGACATTGATTCATCAACTTTTTTAACCATGTTGGTCAAAAGACTTTGGATTAGGTTTGAGAATGATTCTTTCAGAGGCACAGAGAGATCCATCTGCACTTCCATGAAGTGGTGCACAGCAACTTTCAAGCCTCAGGGCAAGTAATGTTTTGAATCATTTTCAAATGCTGCACCTCTTTTTTCTTCCAACCATTTAGGAAAGAACAAAAGTAGGATGGGTGAGAGTCATTGCAGTTGATTAATGAGGGTCTGTTTCACACTCATAGGCATCATGGTCCTTGCCACTGCAATGAGCACATGCCAAAGAACCATGACATGATGTCTTCGAGCAACCTAACCACTGACACTGGAGACATCTGAGAGAGTATGGAATGTATGGCCATACCTTGCAATTAAGATAACCTGTCTTGATGATGGCAGGTGGACATGGTGATGTAAATGTTAGTTTGAGGACATTGGTTGGTATCATAATTACATCTTTACGAATGGAGATACGCCTCACTGTAGAAACTCCTTGGGTTGAGAAACCAGTGTGAATCTCTGACTTGGGGATGTTCTTCAAATCCCTCTCAACAATAGCTCCTTGTGACAAATTCAAAGTAGTATGAGGCATTACCTCAATAGGTATATCCCCAATTTTCTTTGAATGCAAAGGGAGTTCACTGTGTTGAGATGTGGATGTTTCCAGCAATATGTTACCAAAGCAAAGCTTCTTTACTGACTTTGGAGAGCAAGTCCTTCTAGTCCCATCTGAATGAAAAAGGGAGACATTTGCCCTAAAGGTTTCTGTGAAACAGAATGTAGTATAAAAAAAATGAGGTGCAGGTGTTATGGATGTTGAAGATTGCTGCTCAGAATCTTCAAGATGTGGTTGTTTACCTACGGACTAATTTTCACTATTTTATTTAAGTTTTTATTTGGAGGATCCATAAAAAAAAAAAAAATTTTTGTTGCTCACTGACCCCCCTCCACCATTGAGCCTTACAAGGGGATGCACTACAATGTAAAACAAGAACACTGCAGCAATGCCAGGGTTTCATGAGCACTATACCGAAACACCAGCATCATACAATGTCCACAACACCTGTTAAGAACATCCAACACTGGTACTTGTCTGACCCTAGCCTAAGAGTGGGTAACTGCAATATTGTTACATATGCACATGTTTTTCATTTTAGTAAAAATACTTTGTTTATATATTTAAGAGTAATACTTTTTCTTTAAATCACAAGAAACTAAAGTGCCAAAGATGTTAGAAAATAATACATTTCATGAACTCTCTTAAGACTTGTTACTTTTTTTTTCAATTTTGATTTGGTACTTTTTATTTTAGTGAGTATGTGTTTATTTTTTTTTCTACTATTATCACTGGAGTGCCAATAAACCTTTCAATTTTAACCAGTTTGATTAAACAAATGGGCATATTGTGAACTTTTCAACAAACAATTTCAATCAATCACAAGACTTCAGATGAAAGAAAAGTATTTGAAATAGAAATTTGAAGCAGATTTGCTATCTTTTGTATTACAACAGAAATGTTTTTGCCACTTTCTTTCCCACAACTATACCAACTGCACACACATAGGCCACCAAAAATACATCTTAATTCACTAAATTTATTTTCTGTTGCTGTGATCCTCCTATTGAAGATGCCACATGTGACCTCTGGCTTAGTAAGTCACAATCTTTTGTTTTTTTCTTAGGCACTGAGATGTTCACAAGAGTCCTCTTGTAAAAGTTCAGTTACAGTTCTTAGATTAAACATTATCCAATTTTTATTTTATTCTTCTTATTTCTCATTACCTTTTTCAAACAAAGCCCAGGTTTTGTTTGTTTTTCTTTTTATTAACATACAGTAGGAATGAATATGTAGAACACAACCATAAAACTTGCTAACATCATCTCTTAAAAATATGATAGTAAAATGCACTATTACCAATATATGAGTTATATATAAAACTATATGCTCATGTCAAGTTTTGAATACAATGTAATTTAAGTATATTTCAGTCTTGATACTTTCTTTCGAATTAGGGCTATGTTTATATCCATTAATTTCTCTTTTATTAATTACAAAAGCAAATGCAAAATTTTCTGATACAAAATTAACCTATTTATAACAAGGTTAAAAACATATAAAATTTTTATCATAACATAAATTTTGAAATAAAATGTGATAAAAATTGATATTTATAATTTCCTGTTGCTAACTTTTTATAATCTAATAGGCTACAGTCAAAATATAATTTTATGTTGTGTGTTCAATGTACTAATGTGCATGTCTGATAACAAAACTTGAATTGTAATCTACATTTCACTAAATCTGTTTATTAATATGAATTGCATGTGTGTTATAATTTCTATCAAAACAAACATTTTGAAATATGCATATCAATTACGTTATAGCTTTTGTGTTTATATGTATTTCATGTAATAGATACCTAGAATAATAGCATGTAGATGCAGCTATTTCCTTAGCATTTGTATTATTCCTCACACTGTTGTTTTCTGTTTTAATTAAATGACGTTCTTCCCTGCTTAGGTGTTAAGAAATGGTGTCAGTTTTTTTTATTTTAATACTTTTACAGTGCACAAACCTAATGTCAAAAATATGATAATACTTTTTATATTATACAATTACTTAATATAAAGTGTCTGAAAGAAGTTATTTTTATTCAAATCATCTAGAAATAGAACTGTTGTCTTTAAAGCAGCAAACATTACATGACAATAAGGAAAGCAATTTTCTAACCCTATCAATGACTTTTCTAACATGAAATCATTCACTCATATTTATTTACAAAAACTTGCCCCAGGTGATATTAAATATTTGCATAATAGAGGAAATGGAAGTGAGATGGTACTATAAGAAAACATTATAAACTTCTTTAAAAAGTGTCACAATATTATTTCTAGTCTTTATTTATCTGAAGAGAAGCACACCTGTCTATCATTTAATGTCCATCTAATATTCATTTTGTTGTTTTTCAACTTTTTATAATGTTCTGACAATTGAATACATTGCAGGTCCTTAAGATTTTACTACATTAGTGAAAATCATGGTTTCAAAAATTTAACACACCTTTGTTACTTGACGCACACCTTCTCCTGCTTTAATTCTCACTGGACTAAACGTTGGTAATCTTGGGGAATTGTCATTGATGTCGTTTAAATAAACACTCAGACTAACAGGAGAACTAGCTCCATGCCCTGGTGTACTTCCAATTTGTCTTGCAATCACCTAAAATAATAAAACATTTAATATGTTATTTAAATATTTGATTTCAAAAAGCACAGTCAAAATATGTTAAAATCATCTTTCCATTCTTGTGACATACTTCTTACAATTATTTTTTCAGCTCTGAAGTTCAAAATATTATAAATAAATAAGAGCAAAAATAAAAGAAACAATTGTGAACAATACCTTTATCATATAAGAAGCAACACTTTATTCAGCATTTGTGTATATATAAGAGATTTTTTAAGTACAACTATGTTGATAAAATCCTGCATTTCTTATTATAGAATAAAATTTCAAACAAACTTTAAAAAACTTTCATTGCAACATTTAATGAATAAGTGAAGAAAGAATATTGAAAGTTCAAGAGCTTGTTACTGTATTTAGATAGCTATGAACTAACAACTTTAAATAAATATTTTTATTCTTCTCAACATTTTGGATTAATCCCTTTTGTTGTTACTGAAGACTACAGAAATAGGTGTATCCTTCAAACCAGATATTATAATCTCTTGATGGAGACGAGTAGTTAAAAGTTCATCCACAAAGGGTATAATCCACAAAATAGTGTTTCGATGTACTGGTTTTTCTTTTTCTTTGCCACTTGTTAGAATTTTGAGTCAACAATATGGAATGTCTTAGTAATAAAAATATGGTGATAACCACTAGACAACAGAAGTTTCATCCTGGCTTGTGTCTTATCATTCACGATTTTGCAGTTTTTTCCAATTCTTTTAAGTTCACTAATAATAACACTGTTTAGTACCTAGTGGATAGTTTTTGTCATTTGGGAATGATTTATCGGTTTACTGCCCTTCACATCAGCTTGACCTCAGTTTAATACTTTTCATCTTGAGTTGTCAAAGTTTTCAATGGTTTTCTCCATTACTTCAACACTGTATTTGACATTTTAACTAGTTGCATCTCTTGGGCAAATCATCCACAATTTCAAATCCCACTTAATATCAACACAGTATTCAAGAAGGGACATGTATGGCACGGTGATTAGACTGCTCAATTCTCAATCTGGTGGTCATGAATTTGAATTCCCATTACTGTACATGCTTGTTCAATATGGCTGTCACCTGGGGTGGTCTGCCCCCTCGCACCTCTCTTAGTACACCACTGGAACCTTAATCTTAACTAATTTTTGGGTTTACCAGTATATTTTTATAAACAAAGAATTTTTAAACCCAGCTTAATGTTAATTTTCACAATAAAAGTTTTATTTTTATTAAAATTATAAATTTTACAAACAAAATGTTAAATATTTGATAGAAGTTACATCAAAAGCCTAATGTTTTTTTTATGTTTTAGTTATCAGTTTGTTGAGCACAGCTAACTGTTGCAGCTGAGATTCCAAGTCTTGTTTACTTGACACTGTGACTCTGCATATGAGGCACATGTGTAAAGTGATCAGATATATTGAATTTGACAAAGCTGAAGTGAAGGAATCATTCTTGGGCATGGAATGGACATAAACCTGTGCCATGGTCAAGGATATGACAATGCTGCAACTATGGCTTGAATTCATGGTGGTGTTCAGTCAGAGATCGGAGAGATTAATCCCAAGGCTTTGTTTGTGCCTTGTGCAAATCATTCTCTGCACATTTGCAGAGTGCACTCATTTGGAAGCATTTATTCATGTGTGATTTTTTTGGAACCTTGGAGAGAGTCTATTCCTTCTTATCAGTCTCACCTCATCAATGAGAAATGCTGATCTATGCATGACAGACAAAAGACTTTCCAAAACAAGATGGAGTGCTTATTTATGATGTTGTGAACCTAATAAAGGCAAATTTTAAAAAGCTGACCTCAACTCTTTATTTACTTTGCAATCTCAAAGAAAATGTGGACATAAGAGGATCAGCTCCAATTTTACTGTCTGCTATATGTGATTTCTCTTTTTTGAGTTACCTTTCTCTCTGGTGTGAAGTCCTGGAAGAAATTAATCTCACACAAAAGCATTTGCAAACATTTGGAATTGGCCTGAAAAAACGTGTATTGTGAAGCTCCAAGCTCTAAAACTGCTTCTTGAAGGTTAGCATAACGAAATTGTGGAGAGAGTCATTCATTATGTAACTATAAAGTGTGAGAGAAAGGGCATTTCTGTAGAGAGAAGAGGAAGAATAAATCTTCGAAAAAGGATGCCAGGAGAGATGGTAAAGGATGCTGGTCTTACAATGCCAAAGGAAGTAAAAAGGGCTATGTTTAAATATCTTGATCACTTTCATCAAGAATTAGAGATTCATTATAAGGCAATGGATCAAATTCTGTCAATCTTTGCTATTATTTAGCCAAACACTTTGGGATTGTTGCAACAAAAGAATACATCAAAAGTATATTCCAAATTTGACTCAGATTTTCGATGAATTCTTTGATGAAAGTATCATTGTGAAAACTGGATGACTTCAGAGGAATTTGGAAGCTCCCAAAATAAGCATTAAAGAGGCAAAGAAATGGACTGCATCACGGTTTCTGGAGGTTATTGTGAAATGAGAATTTTGTTAATCTCTGCCTAGCTTTTCACCATATTTGAGATTCTTTTTGACTGTCTGTGTGTCTGTTGTTTCATAGAAGTTTTTCCAAATTGAAATTTTAAAAAAAATTCTTTCCCCCAACCATGAGTAAGACAAGATTAGCAAATCTGGCTTTACTTTCAATTAAACATGAATATACAAAGAAGGTGTGAATTTTGATGGAAGTCACTGATCAATTTGCAAAAATTAAGGCTCAAAAGCAGGGACTGTGATTCCTCTTTATTTACCTTTTAAGATTAGGCTGAGTGTTGATTCTGGATTTCCTGTGATTTTTTGCATAAAATAAAATGGAGTATTACCTGTTCCCTGAAATTTTAATGTCCTGCATTTTCCTTATTTCCAGTTTGCTTATAACAATATTGTACTGTTTAAAAATCTACTTAAAAATAATATATTTTATTGTATGTTTAAATTTTAAAATTATTTATGGAGGGGGTTGCATGCCAAAGAAAGGATCTACTGCAGGTGCAATACTTTATGTATGCCCCTGTAAAGTCCTAAAGGAAAAACAAACAAAAGTACTTGTGCATCTGTGATTCTTGATTAACAAAGTTCAAGGAAATTTCTTCTATTAAGACATATTTTATGTTTTAGGGATGAAGTTCTCATTTCACAGAATCACTCCGTTTGAGTACACTCACACATCACCTTGAATGGGACCTAGTTTCTAAGAGAACTCTGGCTTCATACACATTATCAAGACAGTAGAATCTCCTTTTCTTATACATATTTTCATCTTTTCATAGATGTCTCTTTCAAGGGTTTGGTTCTCTTTTAATGAACTAAGGTTGTTCTAGACACTTCATCTTCTACACATAGCTCAACATGAAATGGGTTTTCAATTTGGTTTGTTTATTGGATTTTTTCCCTTTTGAATATTTAGTAACTTATTTACTCTGTTATATTTTCTTTTATTTATAGCATTGGACAAATAATGTACTGATATCCACACTACCCATGCTTCTTAAACCTTATTTTCTTGGAAAGTATAATTAGCAACACTTTTAAGTGTGGCCACTTTTTATCCACCCCCTTTATATATGAAACTTTGTGTTTGAGTTGATTCATCAAGCTGGGACTCACTCAAGTTACATACACCTCAGTAACTGTCCTAGATAAAATTAAACCCTTTGCACCAGTGCTTCATGAGAGGGTAACAACCTCTGGAAGTGGATAGAGAAAGTCATTTTATGTTTGGTGATTCAACAGGTGTCTTTTCCACCTCCATGTGTATCCACTTGCATGCTATTCAAGGCATTGAATGTAAGATTGCCATTCTTCATATAATACCTCTTTCTTAGTCTATATAGTATTAAAATTGCACTACGCTGGAGTTGTAGATCCCATTGTCAGTTCTCCCTTGATCGTTTTGATTCTTCCTGGTTGCTTACTGACTGGGAAGATTATTGTGAGATGTAGTTGTATGGGGCCATAATCTCATGAGCATATCCAATCATTGCCTACTACTAGTCTATCTCTTCAAGTCTTCCACTGCCTGTACAGGGCAATAATATTGTGATCTGGCCTTAACTACATTATATCTCCACCTATAAATATATACTACATTATCATCAATTTTTGTACATTATTTAAAGGATTGTGCAGATAAAGAGATACTCTGCTGAGAAGAAAGCATTTTATAAGTATTCTCATGCAGTTCATTCTCTTATGATATTGGTCTTCTCCCATTAATACAGTTCTTTGAATGCACTTTGTTTCTGGACTCCCTTCAACAATGGTTTATCAAATTTTGAAATTTTGTTGACTAGGTTGTTCACTTCCTTCCTGAAACCCAAAATTTAGTGAATGCATTGTTGTTATGACTCTCTCCTATTTCTTTATTCATATCAACATAGATAACCTTCTCTTTCGTATTTGAAGTTTAAAATTTTAGAACTAAAATAACTTTCACACAAGTAATTATCTCTGAAATATATTTCCAACAATATCTCCTTAAATGGAAAATATGTGGTTGCTAATAGTACTACAACTATGAAATATGAAGTATAGTAGAAAAGTAAAAATTCTTTGAGTGCTTCTGATACAAGCACAGTAAGTCCTGTTGATACATAGGAAAATGGAGAACTTTGATTAGGTTCATCCATTCTGCATTTCACCAAGGACTTCAATATTTTAGTCACATGTTTATTGACTGAATGAAAGAGAATAAACAAGAGAAGGCTTTGTATGTCAGAACTAGCTAATTTAATTTTTAATTCTAAAACTATGATAATTTTTCTACAAATACAGAGCAAATAGTAGTTTCACAAATCAAAGTACACAGTTAAATATATACGTATATATTTGATTAATATCAAGCTTGAATTTCTATAACATTATGAAGAAATCCTTTACTTGTGTGTTATGACTGATATTTCACCATGCAAATTTTTATTATGAAGACAATAAACCTGCAGAATCAAACCTGTACTGGATAATTATAGTAATACCATAGTTACTGTACTGAAAATTGTGGCAATCGTTTTAGTTAAACATATTAGTTTGTTTTCAAATTTATATTTTTTTAAAGGTTGCCTTATCACATTTTGAGCAAAAACAAAGAAAGGTAATGAGTATAAAGATTTTCTTAGGTTTCAAAGGTTTCACTGACAGATCTGTTAGTGTTTTTATTGCACTAAAGGAAAAAGATATATAATGATATATATAAGTATATCCCTCTAAGGTTAGAATACATTTTCAGAAATGTCAGTGATTCTTTAAATACATCTTAAAAGATTCTCCCATCTTTATTCTTAACTCCAAATCTCTCAGAAAAAATGTACTTGTAATGCTATATAATGTAAATTTTTAGGGAGATTTTTAATCAAATATTGATATCTCAAAACTTTTAGGAATATGAATTTATTTTGTGTGTTACACTGCTGATAATTAGTTCTTACCAAATTTTCAGTTGAGGGGGAAATATACTCTTCAAAACAAGAAACGCAAAAGGGATATTTTTATTATTTTAAAGAGAAATATATGTAATAACGTTACCAGCTCAGAGTATGTGATGTTACACGTGTTAAGGCACTGATTGTCAGACCAAAATGACAATAAATGTTGTGCACTTTGAAAATGGAGGAAAACATTGGATTTTTCGCCCAAATGCATTCGTGTCCAATAAATTTGTTTGGGAGATCTGCATGTTCTGCAAGGGCAACATGTGCTAAATCCCTATAAAAGTGACAGGTAGGTCAGTGTTAAGCCACCGACACGCAATACAGTTACGTCAAGACTGACTGAAGCACAACTCAACAATGCCATTGGTCGCTTGGAAGCAGGCAAATCTCGATCAGATGTTGCCAGAGCTGTGAATGTCCACCTAAGCACCATCACAAGGCTATGGAATTGTCACCAACAACATGGATCAACTCGTGACCGTCCACGATCTGGCAGACCTTGTGTGACCACGCCCGCACAAGATCGCAACATCCGGGTTACGTCACCTTCGGGATAGGACCACCACTGCGACGTCTACTGCCTCAACCATACCAGGGCTGCGTAGGATTTCTGATCAGACCGTACGCAACCATCTACAAGATGCAGGAATCCGACCTCGACGTCCAGTCAGAGGCGTCAAGCACGGTTGCAGTGGACTCGGGCACATCGGTTATGGCCTCATCAATGATGGAGGCATGTTTGGTTCAGCGATGAATCACGTTTTATGCTTCGTAGGCAGGATGGAAGGACCTGTGTTTACCGTCACCGAGGTGAACGTTCTGCAGCAAACTGTGTGCAGGAAGTTGACAGATTTGGTGGTGGCAGCGTCATGATGTGGGCTGCCATTGCCTACAATGACAGAACAGACCTTTTGCATATTTGAGGGAATCTTACGGCTCAATGATACATCGACGAGATTCTTAGGCCCTATGTGCAACACATCATGGTGAACGTCAACGACGTTTTTTCAACATGACAACGCCCGTCCTCACACAGCCCGACTCACCACTGTCTTCTTGAGACACCACAACATCAATGTTCTTCCCTGGCCCTCCAGATTACCAGATTGAAATCCCATGGAACATCTTTGGGACGAGTTGGACCGACGTCTGCGACGGCGACAACCTCAACCGCAGACTCTACCTCAGCTTGCAGCAGCTTTGCAGGCTGAGTGGACAGCCATTCCACAGGATGTGGTTCGTCATCTCATCACTTCCATGGGCAGGAGATGCCAAGCAGTTATTGATGCTCAAGGGGAATACTCATTATTGACGTTGAGTGACGTTAAACTTCAACTAGTGAGCGTGGACTTCGCCTTTGCAGACTTTGGATGTTCAGCAGTGAATGTGCAAAGTTACACACATGTCATACAGAACTACCTGGAATAAACTTGTTAACAATTTGTCTCAAATTTTGCCTTTTGCATTTCTTTTTTTGAAGAGTATATGTTGAATGCTACAAGATAAAAGCTGAGTGACACATTTGTTCTTAATAGCTAGAGTAGGATAATGCTTGACTCTTGGACTCATAAAGTGGCATAAGAAAGTAGAAATATTTTATTTATATGAAAACTGAACTGAAGTACTGAAATTTTCTACCTGAAATGTATACTTGCTTGGATTTGGAGGGTCTCTATCCAATTCAGCCTCGTTGACTATAAGATATCCATTACTATTCACACGAAAAGCACTGGCTGTTAACTCAAATGTGTAATCAATGGGTGGCTCATCTGATGCCTATGGTTAAAGGTAATTTTCAAATTTTTATTGTTATGTAAATGTCATATTATATATAATTATAGACCTTAACATTTTACAAAAAATTTTGTATTGCTTGTTTTATAACATTGTGAAGAACAAAGATTACAAAATAAAGCAACCTTAAATTTCAAAACTTTCTATAGTTTATGTAAAAATGCACTATCTTATTTTCATGAGCAATATTTGTATTAATTCACAGCTTTAAAATTTGAAAACATTTCACTGTGATATATTTTAAAGAAATATTTGAACTTCTTAATTACTGATTCTTGTGTCTTCCAGCTTTATTTTAAAACCTTCCTACAAAATTTTTGTTTTATAAAAATGCAAATGTTATCCTTTTTTGATCTGAAAAATACTGTATGCGATCTCATAACATTTATGATCACTAGCATGAAATAAGAATAACATAACTTTTAACAAATTCTTTAAATTCTTAAAGAATTTAATTTCATTAAACTTGATAAATATGCAGAATAATTCATGCTTGTAATAACTCCAGCAATAAAACAAGTTATTCCCACTTTTTCAAAAGCCCACACAAACAATCATTGGAAACATACACCTCATTCATTCACTCATTCTAGAACACAGACACAAAAGGTGACAGTTTATAGTTACACTGGACACTTACCATTGGAACTAACATAAAAAAAATTCATGCACAAATAAAAAGACACATTAAACTACTCAAGGAAACTAATTGGATTGTCTTCTGCAACCAGCATTGATGTTGTATGGGACAACCCAAACGTTTTTCTGGAAAAAAATTCAAATCCTTAATGGCAGAAAGTAACAATAATAACACGTTCCCACATATCAAATACAATATTACAAGCAAAACTGACATAGAAAAGGCAGACCTTTTAGTAGATTGCTTCCAAGAATCATTTAAAGACTTAACTACTTCTCCCACATTTAATAAAAGCAACTGTAAAATAATAGACAACCATGTAAAACAAAAATATCCAGAGTTATATACACCATTTTTCCTTGTTAACAACCTTGACTCTCAGTGGCAGTAATGACATTTTAAACCATAAAGCTACCAAAGGTGAACTTATAGCCTACATAAAAACATTAAAAATCTCAGCTCCTAGACATGATGGAAACAGAAATATCATCCTTACAAAAGCATAAGACATCTTTCTCAACCACCTAGTCAAACTCACAAACCTTTTTATAATAGCTTGATGTTTTCCTGACATGTGGGGAAATGCAGCTATAACATTTATTCCTAAAAATTCAACTAAAAGTAGTTCTAACCCCAATAACTTTAGACCTACCAATTTGCTGAGTTGTTTAGGTAAATTAGTTGTTCCAAAATTACTTGTTCTTTTGTGAAGAAAATATCCTGCTTTTTAAACCAGTATGCTAACAACATTGTTGTTTTAAGCATCTCAAGAAAGCTGCTAATAGCCAGAGGTGAAGTTCAAAAATCTCTCTATGTTATTAGAGACTGGTGCAATGTGTGATGGGTTATACCATCAAAACCAAAGGAAATATTTGCCAAAGCAGTTTAAATAAACATTTCAAAATTCAAAGAAAAAATATAATTTCCCTCCCAAACTGCCTAAGTTTAAGGAGGAAATGAATGATTAGCAAATAAAATCAACAAAAAACTTGAAACAAAGTACAGAAGATATCTAATCTATAATGTATCTCTTACAACCACAAGCAGGGAGAAAAAATAGGTTTATGAGAGAGAGATGGTATTAGGAAAAAGTGGCAAATGGTTCCACTGGGGCCTGGGTAAGGGGATATAAAACCATATTAAAGTTCTAGTCAAACAAGAGAGCCAGAAGAGGGAAGTAATTAATTAGGAAGAACCAGAATAAAGTGGAAAGAACAATGAATCAATACATAGAACTATGGCAAAAAAAGCAAAAGTAGTTAATAGGAAATCTCATTGCATTTGATGGTAGAAACCAAGAGTCTATGGTTGGACAATAATGCAAGTGAGGCCAGATGGTGGATAATAGCAGAATGGTTTGATGAAAGTGGACAGTGGTTAAAAAAAAAACATTTTATTTCAAAAGGAGAGGAAAAATGCAATACAAATGGAACAAAAGAAAGACTAAGGGCACACATGAAGAGAGACAGATGAGGTTAGAGCAAGATATCGAAGGAAATGCCCTGGATGCCATCAGTAAAGAAAAGGAAATCAAGAATGAGCAAATCAAAAAGAGCTACAAACAAGATATAACAAGAAATGTCATGAATCAATACTACAAAGAGACATGGAAGAAGACATATTTACAGAAAGAGACATACATGTCTAGTCCTATTCAAGAAAGAAGAAGGGAAGTTCAATGTTGAGAAGAATGGAGGAAACTCTAATCACTAGCATGCCAAAATAGGAACAGATCCTATAAAACCCCTACAAATGGAGAGATAACTATGGAAAGAATCCTATCTGGTAAAGAGAGTTGATTTTCCATCAAATTCATAACCCCTGAGACATAACAGGCTTTTAAATAAGTCCAAAACGAGTGGACCTAAAAACAGAAAATCCAAAGAGTGTAAATAAAGGTTCCTGAAGCAATTCCTATCCTTACAACCATAGAATTGCCAGAACAGATCATAACTATTGATCCATGATAAAAGGTAAAATATGGGAAACTATCTGAAGGCATGAAGTAATCCAGTGATGTGCTCCAAATTATAAGAAATACACCAGCCATGAAATGGAAATACTGATTGAGAGGGGGCAGTGGGATGCAGATCATACTGCTGGCATAATCCAGCCACCAAAGACAAATCCTTAATAAGATAAAGCAGCAGCACAAAAGAGGACAGATTATCACGAGATTTTCTATTGATCCATCGAAGAAACTTCCTGTGAGATTGGCCAAAATGATAAGACATTCTAGATGCATGAAAAATCCTAAAAGAAAATAGAACATTTCATGCACAAAGTATAGAATAATAAGAGTCGAGGAAACAAGGTGCTTTATGTCTAACATATGAATGGGGAAAGCTCAGCCCAAATTAGTCAAGAACTGAAAAAATTCAAGGTGGACTAAGTATTGAGTCAGAATCAGGTATGACCTGGTAAACTTGATTAGCTACCCCCAGACAATTCACCCTTTGGAGGAGAAGTGACGTGGGCAGGAAAGAGACCTCCTGAGAAAAGGCAAAGAGAAGCCAGTCATCTGAGCAATAATAAAACATAGTGCAATAATGTAGATGTAGTGAACAAACACTCCCATGACTCCATTGAAAATATGAACAGCAAAGCAATACCAAATATAATAGCTTGAAAATGGTACACCAGATCCCCATGAATGAGATGAAGAAAACAGTAAAAGGTTAGACAATTACAGTACATAGAATGGTTTCCAAGATATTGACCTTAGCATTAACAAAGCAGAAGAAAAATGAACAACAGAAAGGAGGAAACCCCTCCATTACCCTTCCAAACAGTGGTTGAGAAAGGCAAGATCAATAATGGAATATTAGTCTTTGTTCTTCAGAGGGACTCCAAGGAGATAAACATAAAACACTGGTGAGAGGCAAAGAGCTTCCTTAATAGCTTTTAGCTTCTGAAATATCTTGTACTTAAGTGCTGAGATGCAGAAAATTCTGAGGATCAGAAAAAGAGGACAGAGGAGAAAGAGACAAAAAGTAAAGAAAAAGGCTGCAAGTACGAGACTAAATAATCCATTGATTGGCTGCAAAAGAGGTTCAACTGTGTCAACTAGTAGCAAAAGGAAGAAGTCACCAACAGGATATGTGATGGCTATACTGACCCAAGGGGAGGGGGAAGGTGAGAGGTGGATAGTTCATGAGGTTGATGAATGGAAATAGCTTAAAAAGTTGTGAGACACATGAAATCAAGTAGAAAAGAGAGGACTGGTGTTAAGTTGTTTTGGTATGAATCTTCAAAATATTAAAACCCTCTCCAACCCAAATACTTAATGATGATAAAAAGGAATGAGATAAAGTTCAGAAAAGTAATAATGTAGAAGCTGAACAGTAAAGAGAAGAATATCACATCACAGAAGGTCCCAATAGCAGGGGAACCAAGTATGAATAAAACAGAAAACAAAACCCTGGACAAAGTATTGTAAGGAGCAGACTGCAGATCTTTAGAAAACCTATCAAGATCATGGTGCATGGCTTCATGTAAGAGAGAAAATGATGAAGATGGGTTATAAAAAAAGGTGCAAACAGAAAATATGAACACTAGAGACTGTTAGTGGAGACAGGGGTCAGCTTTCTATGTGAATAGAAGATAGAAGGGTCTCTTGGAATTGAGCATCCAAAATAGGAAAGCCATGGCAAATGCATTTTATAGATAAGAAGCACAAGCCATTTGAGGGTAGGAATGACACTTATCCAAGAATTTGTCAATATGAATATATGTCTAGAGAAGAATAAAAATTAAATAGTCTCAGTGTGAAAGTCACGTGTGATAAAGAATGGGAAAAACTAGAAGACTTAGGAGTAAGGAACAAATCTACAAAAAGGTTTGGAGGAAAATTGCCCTTAATGGAAAAAATGAAGCCTTATGCAAACCTGGGAGGTAGAAATACCAGTTAAAGCAGTAATCTTTGTTGTTGAGTTCAAGAAAAGAGGAGAATGAACTTCAAATGTAGGAAAAGAGAGATGAGACAAAGCATTAAAACATCACCAGAACCTTGGGTGTAGATAGCAGTCATAGTCATTATCACTTGAGCAATTCATGTAATTGTAGAAATTCTTCAGATTAACGTTTTTTATGTAGTTAATTGAAAAAGAAATTAAATAAAGCTAAAAGGAAACCAGTTTAAGATAAAACTAGAAAGAGGTAGCATAAATCTCACAAAATTGAACAAAGTTAAATTCAAAGTAACATAATTATTAAAGCCAGTGCTGAGAATAAGAACAGAGAAAATTTTGAGTGCAAATATTTACACAGATCTACAGCACATGCAGAATGTGTAACCCTACTGCAGCCATCTCAAGCAGGAGATAGCTCAAGGCAAAGCCTTGCACAAAGTCTCAACAGAAGTTGCACAAGCAATAACTACTGTGTGCCATGCAGGGCTCAAAATTAGTGGAGCCCTAAGAGTCAATCCCCTAAAAATTGTTTGCTAGGGTCCCTAAAAATTGTCTCCTAGATAGCCCACATAACCCTTTAGAATCAAAAGAGCCATTTAGAGTTTGACTCCATACAGATTTAAATAAGCATTTCTTAACTAAGCAGAACTTATGACAAATTATGAATGGACCTTCCCAGCTTTACAAATACTCAATCATTTACAGTCCAGAAACATCTTCACTATGATTGCCGATGCTATGAATGTTTAGCTCAAACGTATGTTAGTTGGGCTGATGTACAATGTGTACAGCACATACAGTCTATTATGCCTAATAAGCAGTGTATACATGCAACATTTCTGTGAGTGAGGTGAATAGAAAATCAAACTTTCTAACCTCCCCTGGTTATCTTTCAGACTTCATCTGGACCTGAAAGTTTTCAAACCAGAATACCTACTGAGAAATTTTGTAATAAATGTCAGGTATAAATTGAGACAGTGAGAAGATGGAGACGGAAAACAGGAAGTTTATTGAAAGAAAGAGAGGTTAAAACTGAAATCAAAGAAGACTGCTCACTGTATATGAAGGCTTGAATATAAAAGGCAGTTGTTGATATTGACAAAGTAGGCTGCAGATGTGAAAACCTCAAGGAACTGGACTGTACCAAGAATATCCAGTTCAAAGTTGACATGAGTTGTATAAATAAGAGTAATAATGAAGTCTGAAGTAATTGGCTCAATAATTCTTGATGGTGACAAATACATCTAAAACTAGCAGAGAGAGTAAAATTTATGGCAAAAATTAAATAGCATTGGTTAAATTAATGCATAAAAATGTAATTTAAATTTTGCATAAAGAATATGAAGTAGAGCAATCCTTCTCAGGGCAGGGATCTTAAGATTCAATGAAAATAATTTTGCAGTGGGGTAAATAGAAGTACCCCAAGACAACTCACTTTCACTGATCAAGCACTGAATATTATACCTGATCAGCACCTGAATTATTAAAAGTTACTGGATATAATGAAGTTTTTCTCCTACTTTTATTTATTTTCCTGAAAAATGACTATATAGCTTGGGGTTTAAATGGGTTGACGGTTACATGCCATTTGTTGTACCAATCTGATACTGTACTGAGTGATATTTGGACCTTAAATATCACATACTGAGACACAAGCATATAGTTTAATGAAGCAAATGGGATGTTGTTGAGAAAGAGGTTGTACAATTTTGGAGTTAACATTGGTCTTGGGGATATCGGCTTTGAATGAGAAAGCCCTGGAGGTTGCATTGATACTAATTTTAACTATTGTATTGTTAAAAATGTTGAATATTCAACCTATAGTATGGATGGGTACATGACTAGCAATTAGTTTGCAGCAAAATATGTTGCACCATACTGAATCAAAAGCTTTTTGGACGTTTGGAAAGGTAGTTATGGTTGTATGCTTTCTATTGAAACTGTAATAAATTGTTTTGGTAAGCATAGAGGGATGATCAGTAATTTGTCTTAATTTTATGCCTGAATTCTGTACCTTGCTAATAACATTGCTAGTTTCTAGAGAGGCATTTAACAAACTCATGATTAACTTCTCCTCCAACTTACCAAGGGTGTTTAGCAAGTCAATTGTTTTCTAGCTGCTGGAATTAGCTATTTTTTGTGTGAATTACCTTAATAATAGCTGCTTTTCAAATAGATGGGTAATATCCTGATAGTTATAACAAATGAGAATTTGTTACTATGTTGGTTGGGATTTTGATGGATAAGATTTTCAGATTTAGTTGTTAATTACATGTTCTTCTGGGGTTTTGAATTTTATTTTCTTAAGGTTAATTTTGATTTCTGCTAAAGTTGTAAAGCAGATAAACAAATTGTTAGATCCAGATATCTGTGAAATATAAATCTAGAAGTTTGGTGAAATATGTGCAGTTATTTACCTTGTTGAAATAGTGTGTCAAAGTAGATGAGATTTGGGATTACAAAGGTACCTTTAAAATATTTGGCAAAAAGTTCAGACTGTTGGTTATTGGTAGTGACAGTGTTGTTATTATATTGAATTTTATATGTGGTGTTGCTTGACTTATTGTTTGTGATAATTTAAATTTCCACCAGAATTTGGAAAAGTTGAGTTTGGACTTATATGCAAGTAGAAGCTACTCTAGTTATCATGTATCGCTGTAATATAAAATACTTTGAATTAATGAATGGTTTAAGTGTAATGTCACAGGTTAATTTTAAGTAGTGACCGAGTCATCTAAGGGTAATTATTAATTCATGAATTTTGGGATTACGTTTTTAGGATCTTAGCTTAGGATTTGTTGCTTTGCCAAGGATTGTTTTTTTGATAGCTTGAATTACTGCACCGATTATGTCATTGTTGAAATTATCAATTTTGTTTTGGATATCCACAGTTGCAATGAGCCTTGCTTTAAGGTTAGATCATTCAGGACTCACTTACTTGTAGAACTGACACATAAATATGTTAGCATACTCTGCACTGAGCACCTGGGAACCATTGTAAATAGTAATAATAAACGAAATAAGAAACATAACTGTGGAAAAATATGTTACTGCCCTAGGAACAATATGCCAGAATGTATTAGGAGTGTTTTATGCAGAGTACGAGTTCCATGCATAAAATCTGGAATCTATTCTTACCTGGTAATACCTTGCGATAATTGGATCAGTACGTTTGCTAGTTGTTTTGTGTGGAAAACGTAATATTTGCATTATACAAGCAACGTGATGTAAACAATGGCCATAGAATTTAAAGAATAGATCAATTATTTCCATTAGGAGTACTGGTCTATTAGTAACAAAAACTTCTGATACTTTTCAGGAATTTTTAGGCCTTTTCTGATACAAAATATATATTTTTGATTACATTCTGAGAGACATGTTTAAATTTAAAAAGTCGAAAACTCCAAAATATTGGAATTTCTATAAATTTTGTGCTATGGCCTGATTCAAGTTAAGGTAAATGCTTGCCTGGCAAATAGGGCGAGATATCCAGTGATGATTGACCAATCATGAGGTAGTATGCTGAAACTATTAGTGGTCTATAAGGAAAGGGTGTATTAATTGTGATAACAAGATTTTCAGCATACATTCTCTTGTTATGTGAAAAACATTTCTTTAATATCACACTGCAACATTATAAATCAAATGAAGTATAAAGTTATAAAGGAAGCTTTTCACAAGTTGTCAAAAACCAGTAACGGTTATAATTATCTTTTAACTTTTTCATGAATATCTTTTCTTTTAACATTATATCACAAGATAATTCTTTATTACACAATTTCTATAACACCTGATGAACTGGAAGCCACAACAGCTCAAACAGAGTTTTAAAGACTTTTAAAGAAATTTTATGCATAAAAACAAACTAAATCTTTTACTGAATAATTTGGAACTGTATTTTTTGGTTTTTTGAATTTCACACAAAGTTACAAGAGTTGGCAGCAGATGGTGATGACTTGCTGTCTTCTCTTTAGTCTCACACTACTAAATTAGGGACAGCTAGTGCAGTTAGCCCTTGAGTACCTTTGTGCAAAATTCAAAACAAACTAATTATTACACTAGTAAATCAAATTTTAATAATATACAAGTTTTAAGTTTGATAAGTAAATAGTTAAAAACCCTCAATCTTCTATAGTATGATATCTGTGACAATTTTTTTTTCCAGGTCTTTCTCTTCTCTAATTTATTACAACCTCTCCAAGAAGTACGAAATTTAACATAATTATACAGGCCTACAATGGTTTTACTGTCATGAAATATTTACACGTTATACATTAATTCCTTTACACTTAATCTGAAAATGATATTAATTTTCTTTCATCACATACAGATGTTTCACAGAATACCATATATGCTTTTACATCTTACATTTTCATTGACATTAAGCCATATTTTGTTATGCTTAAACATTAACAACCACTGATTATTGACTTCTCTAGACCAATTGCAACATGAGAGCCTTATCAATCATTTTAGGATCCATGAGAACACACCACTAGTATATAAATGGTTAACAGCTCACATGATATACCATTTATGGATAGAATTTTGTTTGTACACTTAACAAAATACTTTTCTTTTTAATATTATTTATTCATTGCTATGGTAACAATAGGTTGTGTGAATTACCCATTCATATTTTGTTGCAAAGAATTTGTTGTTGTTTTGAATTAAGCACAAAGCTATGCAATGGGCTATCTGTGCTCTGCCCACCACAGGTATCAAAACCAGGATTTTAGTGTTTGAAGTCCGCAGACATACCACTGAGCCACTGAGGGGCCTGTTGCAAAGAAACAAATGTAAAACATTATAGAATTCAACAAAAAAGTATATTATGGTTATCTGGAATAAACCTCTGAAACCAAGACCAATCATGGTGTTTACACAAAGTTTGCACCATTTGTGTTTAAGAGTTGAAACAATGGCCTAAAGGTAAGAAGTTGTTGTTTTTTTTATTTGAATGGTCTGGCATGACCCTAGAAACCATTGAGATAACTGCTATTTTTGCTGGTGTAAAGTTCAGGGCCACAAGAATGAAATTAAAATAAAATTTATTATCCAAAGTTACAACCTGCTATATGACTCTGTTACTAATGGATCCAATGTTCTTTCACCCACTCCTTTGGAGATTTAAAGTAGTTTCATCTGATTCTGAATCTGATGTCAATTAAAATGATAAAGATTGTTTTTAAACTGAAATGTCTGGTGAACAACTTTTCACACAATGTAAAGTTAATGATTTGGTGAGAGACTTTGGCCTTCCAAAGGATTCTTCAGAAAATTTGGTGTCCAGCCTTTAGGCTAAGAATTTATTTTCTCCAGGTACATCATTTTACTAATAAAGAAGTTGTTAAAAAAAAGTTTATACCATACTTCTTGCAAGAAGGTTTGCTGGTTTATTGCAACAATATTAAATAATACCATTCTAGGAGCTGCAGTCTATGAACAAAGTGAGTGGTGATTGTTCATTGATTCCTCCAAAAGAAGTAGAAATATGTTCTCTTTCATAATGGTAACATATATATATTACCATGCACTGATTATATCACTGATATAATTACACCACAATAAAATCAAGATGAATAAAGCTGCATATTCATTAGAAATCAATATTCTTCTTTTCTTGTGTTTTTTATTTTCATTGACAAAAAATAATAAAAAGTGTTCATTGTGGAAAATAAAATAATAATTTTACCTAATTAAGTTGAGTCTCCTCAATTTGTAAAAAAATTTATGGGATAGGAAAAAAAAGGAATATAATTTTCAAAATTTGCATAGCTAAATTGAGGAAAAACAACTTTCATGAATTTTGCCACAATAGTGGCAAATTTATTTATTGAAATTACCCTAAAATGAGACTCAGATTTTTGTTTTGATGTATTTTAAAAACAGGGGAAAAACTTACAATATCTGCATCTGTAACAGAAAGTTTCAGGGGTACGTTGCCTCCTCTGGAAGTTATGACTGTTGTTCCAACAGGAGCATTTTCATCAACATATCCTTCTGTGCTTGAGGGACTTATAACTGGTGGATTATTGTCTACTGACTGCACATTAATAGTCAGTCTGGCTGTGGTAAACCTATGAATATCTGTATTTTCTTCAGCCTGTACAATAAACAAATCATGTAAATTTTTTTTTTTTAAGAAACATGATAATTACAAATGAAAGTACATTTCAGTGACAAATCTAAGTTTATTTTTAAAACACTAGAAATTGTTTTTTTTCTTCTTAATCCAGTTATTTTCGACAATCACAATTAAAACATGCTGTTTTTTGCCATTTATAGTCACACACATAGTGATATCACTTGTTAGCATATACAGTCAGTATTTTCATGGCTATGTGTGTGAAGTTATTCTTATAGATGATACCCAAGCTAAACTTAAAAACTATTGTAGTGATTGTCTTTGAATACATTGTTGTAACAGTGAGTAAAATACTAAAGTTAACATAAATACTCCTTTTACCCAAACAAACCCTTATTAAACCAATTAAAGACATATTCTCAAAATTTTACAAAAAATAAATCAGCACACATCAAGAGAAAATGATTAATTTATGTGCACTGAGATTTTAAAGGTTTCAATACTATATGTAGTTACCCAACATTCAGTAAAACAAGCTTCCATAAAAAGCAATTAACAATCATGGCACCATGCTGTCAAATATAGTAGTCCAGTTCAGTTTTTGGTAGCTTGGGGTGGCCATATCACCAGTTAAAGGCTGCACAGATTTTATCTTCACACAAAATTATGTTAATTGAGCAGTTACTGTTACTTGTTCTCCATTCTTCCTTTAGATTACCTGCAGTAAGTCTTAATAAGACTGAATGAAATCATCATCAAACCAAAAATATCACACAGAACTTTTCCAATAACTTGCCAGTGAAGGAAGAGTAGAAGAGGCAGAAGTTGTGGAGGAAATGGCAGAGGAACCAATAGATACATGGAAAGACCAGGATCAAATCTGTACCAAGCTATCAGAAAATCCAAACCAGAAAAAAAAAAAAGCTGTTCCCGATAAATATAATAAGAAACAAAGTGATGCACTCATATTGGTCAAAACTGTTAATTAATATACACAGTATAATATAGCAACTAAAATATATGAAATATAGTATAGCCAAATTTGAAATGCATTCATGATAGAAGTAAAATAGAGAATACAATGATATTTGTATAGCAGGTGCATAATGAGTAATTTAATCAACATTGTTTTGGCATACAACAACAAGTCCTTTCAGGCAAGAAAATACAAGTCTCAGACCTTTTGATTTGTAATTTTATTGATAGCTGTATTGATCTTTTATATTTACAGCCAAAAGTTGCTTTGAAATTTCACAGGACATCAACACCAACTCTCACAGCAACACAGTTTGATTCAGATGAACAGAGACTATATTAGAATTGCAGACACACAAAAATTTATAATTTGTAGTTTTGTCACTTATAATGTTGTATCAAGAACTATAATTTGTTTTTGTAGTTTGTAATGTTTTATCACAAAATGTATATCTTGGATAATTCAACACACCTAAACAGCTTCTGACAGAAGGAGACAAGCTTGGTGTGAAGTCTCCATCTTGGAATGAGCTAACAGAAGCCAGCTATCTACATAATTGTGCAACCTCCTAGTATACATAATTCAAGTAAAAGCTTTGATCAACCAACAAAAGACATGTGGAGCTGAAGCAAGCTCAAAAAGAAAGTCTCAAACTCTTACATAACTTTGTGATGGAAAACTGAAGATAGCATCTGCACCAAGGAAAAACAGGAATGTGTATATAGGCATTTCAGACATCTATCTTGGTCATCCACAATTCCAGAGAGAAAGTCCAACTTAAAGTAAGACAGGACTCCCCTGTAAAAACTGGGAAGATTCAGAAATTGAATGAGGTGGGATAACTGATCATTGGAAACCAGTCCTCATTTTTCTTGAGAACCACAAACAGCCTGGAGTGAAAGCCTTTGGAAATATGGTTAATAGAATTGATAGCCCTCTGAAGTAAAAGAGTCTGTGCTGCCTCTGGCAGACATTGAGTGGAAGTATGATCCAAAGGTAATAAAAATTATATGGGTACAGGAGACACCAGGATTGAAGAACACTGGATCACAAGCCTTTCTAACAAAATCTGATGAACCCAATAATTGGTAATGAATTCCCACCACAGGAGAACAAAATTTGTCAAATGAGTCTACACTGGATCAGAACCAACAGAACAGTCCCTGGTACTGTTGACAACATTGAGATCTGCATCAATAAACAGGATGAAACATAGAACTCCTGTCAAGAGGAACAGGTAAAGGAAAGGAGAATGTCAGACATGGAACAGGAACAGAAATTTGCAAGGGTTCAGGTGAATGAGCAAACATCAATGTAAAGGCCAAATGTTGCCTCACAAATTTTGCATGTGATTCCAAAGTTTAAGGAATATTCTCCAAAACATACTGTTGGAGAAACAAGCCATCCACAAGTTATGAAGATAAATGAATGATAAACATTTTCTGGAACAACACAGCATCTATCTCCAGAAGATCCCAAAAGCAAAATGTGTGAAGAGATAGAAATGAGGAGAACAATCATGTCAATGTTGAGGTGATGTGGGAGAAAGTTTCTCTTAAATCCCTCAGAAGATTGGCAGAGTGATAAGGGTAAGACATGGGCAGGAAAACTGGAAAATAGATAAAACAGCAGAATTATACCTAGCAGGTTTAGTAGGAGAGACATGGGAGGAAGAAAAGGCTGTGAAAATGCTCGTCTTCACAAATAATGTCACAGCAGGTTTAGGAGGAAGATGAGAACTATCAGAAGAAAGTTGACTCAGATAATGTTCAAATTCCTGATGAATTAGGCCAAAAATTCCTTTATCAAGTTTCCCCTACCCAAAGCCTGTATATTGATAAAAAAAACCTAGAGTTCGTGACATATGGTAGAGAAAATGGAAAATAAAATTTATAAGTATTTTCTTTAAAACTTTTTATATTCATTTAGAAGGTTCTAGAGGTTATGCAAATGAAATGTGAAAATTGTAAGATAAATATAGCATTTTTATACTTAAGATGAAAGTAACTTTGCAAATAACTACATGAAGTAATGAATTTTTATTAAAAACAGTAAAAAGAAATCAAAATTAAATAATTTATTTTCCTCAAACTTGTGTGAAAAAAGAGTGAGGCAAGGATGTATCTTATCTCCACACTTATTTAAATTGTACATTGAAAATGTCACATAAATGTTTTTTTCAGGTACAGGGCACACGACAGGCAAAACTTTTGATGGGTGAAAGTGGGTTTTCTCGGTACTCCGTTTCCCCACATCAAAATCTTCAGGCATTGATTTCTAGATCCCAGCCCAGGCAACCTTTTGCCAGACCCAGAATCGGCGTTTGATTTGATCTGAACTTGAATGAATTACATTCATGTTCACATCTACTAACTTTTTCTTTTCGAGACAGATCCCGACCTTTCCTTCTTTCCACTGCTACCTTTGCCTCCACCCAAAAGACCATTTAGTGAGACATTCCCCACCCAAAATGTCAAGAATAATAACGATAATTAATTTATTAAAATAATAATAATTAAAAAAAAAAACACCCACCACTTAATCCTAATAACAATCCAACGAAAGGGGACGAAGAGGAACTACAAGTTCCTGAACACCCAGTTGAGAGAGAACTCTTCGGATTTCTCTCTCTCTAAACTGAACCCCTGCCACGTTAGTTTAGTTTAGTTCACATAAATGGCTGGACTGAAAGAGGTTGAGGCTGGAATTAAAACACTAGGTAGATATGCAAATTATACCATACTGCTAGCTAAATATGATGAATGCCTAAGAATACTTCTTGAGAATATTAAAGAGGAAACTGTGAAAGCTGCTTTGGTGTTGACCCTTAAGAAAATAAAGGTCATGTCATTTAAAACACTCAATGAATTCAAAGTAGGAAACAATCAGGTAGAAGCAGTGGAAACTTCATTTTCCTAGGGTCTAAAACAGGTAAAAGTGATAACTGTGCTGAAGATGTTAGATGAAGGCTAAAATTAGAAAGGACAGCAATATTAGGTTTGAGTAAAATAAGGATGTTATTGCAACAACTAAAGATTAGTGAGAATGTTGGTCTGTCCAACAGTGATGTACAGATGTAAACACTGGATGTTATGAGCATGTGTGTTTTCTTCCAGCAAATCCTCATTGAGCTATTTATTGTGTCCATCAAGGGGAATCAAACCTCTGATTTTAGTAGTGTAAATTCATAGACTTACCACTGTTCCACCAGAGAAATGAATGTTATGAATAAATAGCCGAAAGAAGATTAACTAATTTGAAATGTTATGTTGCAGAAGAATGTATACAGTCCTACGGAGAACAAGGAGAACCAATGAATCAGTCCTAAACCGAATGAAGTTTGCTTATTCCCTTGAAAACCATGAGTCTCAAAAAGAAACTGATGTATTTTGAATGTGATGCAGAAAACAATGGAATAGAGAACAATCATGATGTTTGTATGCAGAATCTTTGAATTGCAACTAATGACAGGTAATCTTGTAGAGAACTACTCCATTAGGTTGCCAGGAATCAATGTTGACTAAGTGAAGCTAAACTAACTAACTATTTACATAGCTTATACATTGTTCTAAAACAATCATTTGTGAACAATGATTATCCTTGTAGTCGTATGAAATATTTCTCATACTGCTAGTACATGGTACATATAGTTAAGCACTTTTAGAAACCTAAATAATTAAAAAGAACTAGTTTACAATCAATGGTAAATATGCATATGTTGGAAATAATCTATAGTTTATTAAAACCTCATTTGTTTTAAACATAGCTTGCACTTCTTAGAGCAGGGCTGTCTGTAGCTTTGACTTTCAGTGGCAGTTTCTCCATTAGTTTGTTTTTCAATGTTCTCATATTGCTAAGGAATTCAGTGTTTTTTCTCCAGTGGGAAAACTGGTCCTGGGATAAACAGACAAGGTCATCAAGACTACTCCCCCATACTGGTAGTAGTGACTATGACTGTTGAAATCAAGATAGAGCATAATCTGCCTGATGATCAGTCAATACGAACTAGCACAAGCTCGAAACTGAGAAACAAAATGCTCAGCATGAGCATTGACATCAGGAAAAGGAGATAAAACAAAATAATATGTGGAAGGGGCATCTTGTAATATGGAACAATAGATTAGGAAAATGGATAAAATGGAACAAACCTATGAAATCATGTCTAAATGGGCTGAATTAGGCCTAACAGATCCTGCAGGAAAGGTATAAGAAGGTACAGTATAATTTAGAGAAGGAAAATGGCTGTCAAAATCCTCATGTCATAAAAAAATTCAGTAGTTTCATGAGGATGTTGAGTACCCTCAGGAGAAGAAATTCAACTGAGATAATGTTCAATCTCTTTATGAATTAAAACCAAAAATACTTCACTCGAGTTTCACCTATCTGAAATCTGTGTAATTGTGCTGATAGCAGGTGGTAGAACCTCCCAAGTGAAAACCTTAAAATAAAAAAAAAACTAGTAAAAGATATAAATGGTCTTTCAATTTTGTATGAGAAATTTAAAAAAGAAAAATGAATAATAAGAGCACAATCAAAAAACGTCTTGAGTATAGCACTGTCTAACAAGATGTGATAGTTCAGTATAATCAGAGTCATGTTCATCAGGAGGTTTGTTAAATGATGATTTGCATGCAAGACACATATAAATGACAATAATCATGTGGTACATGGGACTGTAAGACTTGTGACATGTGAAAAAAAACTGCATACAAAGGGCAGCAATTATTACTTCTTATAAATTATAAAAAAATTGATAATTTTACTTACTTTCACAATTAATGTAAACTGTTTAGCTAGACTTCTATCAACTGTCCTTATTTGTATTACAGCACCTGATAAATGGTCAATTTTAAAATATTCCATATAGAATGATGGTGTACCTAAAAAAATAAAATGTTTCGAAAATTTTGTAATAAATAAACTTACTTGAACTTTAATATATTCAAACATTTCTTATAAATAAAACTGCTTTAGTTATATAGAATACATTTTTTCTCATTAATTTAATAAAACTTTACAGTATTTCATTCATTTACCCATGGAATACATAAATGTATTTTGAAAACCACTGACATCCATCTGTACAACCAATAGCGTGTGTGTGCGTGTGTGTATAATTAAATTAATTAATTACATCCAAATGAAGCTAAGTGAATAAAAAAATTATGAGGAAGGACAAATTCCAACCTTTGATTAATTATAACCATAGATTTTTAAGTCATAAATAAAATATTAACATGAAACAAAATACATTGCATGTATATACACACACACACACACACACGTGAGTACCATCATTACATACATGTACTTGTCTTAAGGGATCTTTCCTTTGAATAAAATACTTTCAGCTTTCATTAACTCTGAAATAATTAGTTTCATAATAATTAAGAAATCAAAAATGCACCCACAAAGAATACTTGATAATTTAGAATTTTGTTTTTTTTTAGTTACAAAAAGAGCTGTCTGTGTTCTGCTTACCACAGGCATCTAAACCTGGTTGCTAGCATTGTAAGTCAGTAGACATATCACTTTACCATGAAGGCCATTTTAGAAATACTAATTAAGAAATAATAAATCATATACATATACATGAAACGTATCAAGGAATGGTTAAGAAAAAAAGGAATGATGATCTGTGTAGTAAGATATGGCCTTTAGTACTTGAACTTACTGCTTGATAACATTAAAATATTCATGCAGTCTCTATTCAAAATGTAAATCAAAAACAATGCAGACTTTTGTAGCTTACATTTTATCTTTGAATTTCAGATTCCTAAGAAAGCCAACTTACTATAAAAATATCATAAGGTATAATATGTTTGGATAAAAACAACACAATTTAGTTATATATATTAAATATTAACTGAAATAATTCAGAATTTAATATTAATAAAAAATTACTCTCATCAATAATCCATGGTTGAATGCTAAATACAAGTTTAAAATAACTTTTCAAACTTTGTCACAAGAGACACAAATCTATCAATCCTCAACTACACTGTCTAGTCAATTGGCTGTTCATAGACCTGTGATATTTTCAGGCTGTGGATCATGTTTAACCCTTACAGTTAAACATTTTACAAAGAATCATTACAATAGTAATTATTTTACTAGCCATATCAAGAATAATAAATATCCTAAAGTTTAATATCAGCTACTTATTCTCCCCTATCACATAGTCAACACAGTGTTGAAATGTTCAAATGACCTATGATGTTTAAACATAGCACCTGAAATATTACTAAAATAATTTGTTTCCTTTTACTTGTGGTAGTCTGTGTTAAAAAAAATCTTATCTGGCTTGTAGTGCAAGAAAATAATAGGATTGATACTTGTTATACTGGTTAGTTGGACAAGTATTTGGCAAATTAATTATAGTAAATGTCAGACAATGCACTTGGGTTATTGTAATTTGGAAGATAAAACATTTAGCATAGATTAGAACTCACTGACTAGAGAAAAGTATCTTGAAACAGAGGCAGGCAGGTCATTCAAGATATTGAGAAAATACTCTGTTGCTAGTAGCAAAACTAATACATTTTAGAGTATATTCAGTCATACAGATTATAAGTCAAATAAAGTAATTACTTTTGTCAAACCACTCCTTACTTGGAGAATACAGTACACAGTTCTAGTCTTTTATTTTCCTAAGAAAGGATATTGATTTATCAAAAAGAATTCTAAAGAGGGATGCAGGGAAGATTATTCCAAATATTCAATGGTTAAATTAACCAAGGCTATAGGTTAAGATCAATCTTATTTCCTCTTTAGAAGACAAGATTGAAATGAGATTTTAGTGACATTTACAAAATTATTTGGGAGATCAATAGCATATAGGTCTCTGATTTCTTTATGCTATAATCTAAAGACAAAAAGGCAAGAGAACACAAGTTTAACATTTGTAAAAGACAGGTTATACTCCGAGACTTTATGAAGAGTGGGTTTACAAGGACAACAATGAAGGACCAAATAACCTCTCTTTGTATGTATGCAATGTTAAGGAAAGGAAATAATCATAGATAAAGTGGCAACCAATATGGGAGTTCTTCTCATAAGACTGAGGATAAGTCCTATTTGTGAGAGAGGAAGAATATTATAGTTTGTTATGTTAAAACTATTAGTGGATTAACTCTTTAGCTCAGTTGTTAGAGCATTTTCTTGTAGTGTGAAATGTTCTGTTTGATTCCAATGAAAACAAAATTACTAAATACTTTTTTTTCATGTACAAGAACTTAATAAAATATAATCAAAGACCATTGATACAATAAATGTAAAAGAAATAATAATAAAAGCTGGAATATGAAGATCACTTGCAAACATAAGCTACTAAAATAAAAATAAAATTACATAATTTTCTTCCTACTCCTTTGCTAAATTAGGGACAGCTAGTGCAAATAGCCCTCATGCAGTTTTGCAAGAAATTCAAAGCAAACCAAATTTATTTCAATATATCCAAACACAATGATAACAAGATTGTTTCCTGTAACATGTGATCTAATGAAAAAAACTGTAAGCTGTGAGAAAATTGCCATTTAATCAGTGGAATTTCATAGAATTTAGCAAATATGTGCTTAAAAGTTAGCAATGAATAATGAATAATAACCATTCACCTGTGTGATCATTTTGAAAATGTGAGCTAGAAACTGCTTATCTAATTTGCCTTAACCACTACTTATGTATCTGCAGCTGCTTTCACCTTATAGTTTTGCTGCAAACTTTAATCCAAATGACAAAAACTAAAGACCGTCCACCTTCACACTTGGGGGAAGCTGTAATAAAAATTTCAGATTAAAAGCTCTGGGAAGGGGGTTATTTGTAGGAACATGCAAAAATTTTCATTAAATAGCTTTATACATGTGGCTTATAATATTAGACCACATTTGACACCTAATTGTAGGTTGTAAAGATCTATTAGTGTACCAATTTTGAAAAATATCCATGAAAGCTAAGTGTCTTTTTATTACAAATAAAGTTTCTGTACTTTTGGCACAAAGAAATTTAACCAAAATTGGAGATACTATATCTCATATATTTCTTAATCAATTGCCTTGAAATTTAATATATGAAGTGAAGGTCAACTGGAAATATTTGATAGTTTGGATTACCATAGTCCAGGAAGTGGAAAATTGCTAAACTATCACTCTTGTTAATAGCATGCAGTATGTCCTTCCAATTTTTTTTTGTCTTGAACTTCATAAAATCTACTGTAAAACACCGAAGAACACTTCAATCTACATGTTTGAAAATCTCAAATACCACTTAATACATAGAGGTACTCCACATATTAAAAGTATTTATCAAATAATTAGAAGCTTTATTATATTAAATGATGAATCAATATTAAATAATTTTGACATTTCACCTTTATAATTTTAGTTGACTCTTCGTTCATATAAGCGTGATATATTTACTGTGTTGCACTTTTGTTTTATCAAATGATAGTGTTGTATACTTAAATGCCAATTTTGTTTTTTAGCCTTTCTAATAAATCAATGAATGTAGAAAGAATTCTTCAATGTTGTTTGAACAAGGTGAAAATCTCACAAATCAAGATTCATAAGGGTCATAAAACCATATCCCAAAACAATCAGAACTAATTCCTTCTTCCATAAAATGGCTATGGTCAAGAAAGAAACTAAGCCAAATAAAGAAAAGCATATATAGCAAGAGTACTAGTAACAAGATAATAAACAAAGATTTAAAAATGATATTAGTTAATAAATCAAAATTTACAACTTTTCAATCCTCCAAGTCAATGGCCTTTTTTGAATTGAAAACAACAGTTCAACAATCTTGATTTACAACAATCCTTTTTTAACTCCAAACTTGTAAAATCATCAAACATACTTGAAGTAAATTATTGTGCCTTTGGTCTGCTTAAGTATAGACTTGTAATTTGTAGAGAAAACATTAGCTACATTGTAAAGAGTTGTACAAAAAGATGGTGGAAAATAAAACACTGACATGACTATTCACTAAGTTACTGAATCTCATAGAAATAACTCTGCAGGATCATTGTTGAGAAGTAGGAAAAGCAACAACATCATTATAGAAAGCAAAAATATGATCTTTAATACTATCCTACAGAACTTCCAACAAAGACCAACAGTGGCAAAAAAAAAGCTGGTTTTACTGGACAGTGACCTTGAAAAGTTGTTTTTTAATTGGTTACAATGCTTACAAGTTATTTTTTGTTGGTCTATGTGATGTCAGCATTGGTTTTGTAATACAAAGTGTAAAAATATATTGTGCTTTATTGGTATATTTCTGCCAATTAAATTGAATTTATATAAATTAAAAAAAAAACTATCATTATTTTTTACTGATAAGGATGAAACTGAAAAAGCTTTGGAACAGTTTATTGCAAAATCTCACAATTCACATAAAATGACCTAAAAATAAGCAATAACTATCCTACTGTGTTATTTAACTGTTGTAAAAGGTATCTGCTTTAATCTACAGAACGTACATCTTATAGCATGAAAATAAAAGAAATTTATTTTATCATTAGTGATAATAAGCACTGAATATATATATATACCCACACATACACACATTGCCACCCACAAATATGAATACGTTATATTGGCAAAAAAGTACTATTTGAATCACATTAGTGCTTATACAGGGTGTTCGGAAAGTCACTGTGCACTTATATATTTATTAACAGACATGTTTAAATATAGAATACAGGAGGTAAATATGAATGACAATTATAAACAATGTTGAAAGTGACCCCCGTTGGCATCAATATGGGCCTGGATCCTTCTTATTTTGTTTCTAAACACTGCTAACAGTTGCTGGATTGAAATAGACTGAATAAAATATGATTACAAAACTGCACAGTGACTTTCCAAACACCCTGTACAAGTACTGAATTGCATAAACGATGTATTCTCGTAAAAATGTTTTCATAGCTAGCAAATTTATGTGAACAAACTGAAAACAATATGTTTATAAACATATATAGCAGTATTGCATTTCAGTCTCTCTCTATTATGAAAAAACAAACCTAAGATACTTCCTTTAACCTTAATGCTTACACATTTTGAAATTATACCACAACACTACTGTTACAGTTCCACTAATACAACAGCATTTTATATGAGGTAATGATACCCCTGGTGATCTCTCAAA
Source organism: Tachypleus tridentatus (assembly GCF_004210375.1). Classification (NCBI taxonomy): domain Eukaryota; kingdom Metazoa; phylum Arthropoda; class Merostomata; order Xiphosura; family Limulidae; genus Tachypleus; species Tachypleus tridentatus. Next base: position 84,655,085 of record NC_134830.1, read on the forward strand.
ATTACACAGAAATTTTTTTGATTGTCCATTACAACTACAATAATTTTAGTAACTTCACCTATTCTATTATCTTATAGTAGGAATATACAGTCATTTGATTTTGCTGCTATGCTGTAGTCACTTGACTGAATCACTTGTTGATTTACCAACAAGCATTTGTATACGATACAGGATTGTGAAATGAAACCATTATAAACAACAAACAGCATTTTTCTAATGTAAGTTTCTACTAGAACTGTTACTTGTCCAAAGTTAGCCTATACTATTTACAAGAGGTATGTTTTCAGCTCTGAAAAACCCTTATCCTATTGCGAAATATAAAATACTACTTCCAATATGTTGAATTTTCACAAATGATGAAAGTGCCTTATCAATAAAAACTGGCTGACTACATGAAGAGAGAAACATTTTAGGTTTTTTTTTTCTTAATTTTACTATCTTTCAATTACAGAGTGAGCCCATGCAAGTCCTCAGTGGTTCATGTTTTCTGCAAGATGAGACTCATAAAAATTGTAGCCATCCTAAATATTTCAACAAAATTTTATCAGCTAACTTCGTATCTTCTTGAGAACTGCCATCAAAAGGTGTGTAAATGACTATCCACATAAGTTTAAATGCTAATAAAATAAATGTTTCACAACATTACCCAAATTTATATATGATTTTTTATTTGTCAAAGAAAGGGACTTTGAAGATGATCATTTTGAAAATTCATGCAAAGATACACAAAGGCTACTTGCATTAGCCATCTCTATTTATTAATAGATTGAGGAAAAGAAGCTAGTCAGCACACACTACCAATGGTTATTCTAGTTAAATAGCGAGATTTTATCATCACTTTCATAGAATAGTACATTTTTGCACAAAATGACACAAACTATGTACCCTTATAAGCTAATTTCTATTTAATCTGTTGTTACAGAACACAGAATTTAAAATTCACTTTATTTTCTTTCCCTTTACTTCAGGCCTGACATGGCACTCAACCTGTGCATTGAAATTCCCATCACTGAACATGCTCACCCTTTCAGCTCTGAGGGTATTATAATATGATAGTCAATTCCACTACTTATTGGTAATAGAGTAGCCCAAGAGTTGGTGGTAAGTGGTGTTGATTAACTGCCTTCCCTTTATTCTATCGCTAATAAATTAAGGATGGTTAGCACAGATAAGTCTTCAAGTAGCTTCCTACAAAATTCATAAACAAACAAAAACAAATTAATGTTTTAACAACATTGATATTACTTATAAATTAAATTTTAATGATGTGTTTATCTATGCTCATAATTTTTAATATTTTGAAAACCTTTCTCTTCATATATGCTCCAATTAGTTTCAAAATCATTAATTTTATCTTTTTTACTGTTAAGTTTTAAACTTTTGATTAGTATTTTTGTAAAACGTTTTTAACTTCTTTCACTAACAAATATATCATACTTTAAAAGATATATTGATCAATTTGTTAGATATTTTCTTTCATATATATTTGTTTTGAATTTTGTGCATAGCTACACGAGGGCTATCTGCGCTAGCCATCCATAATTTAGCAGTATTGGTTTGGTTCCAGCAGAAATAAAGATTCATTTACTCGATTGATGTAGTTTTTGTTTCTATTTGTAGTAGCAATTTAAATGGTAGAATACAAATACTGATTTAACTGTTTGTAAGAGTAGTAATACACATTCGTCCTGAAGGATTGATTCTAGAAAGCATAATAACTTATTTATGTGGTATGCAAAAGTAAACTATCAAAGTAAAAATATAACAGGTACCTTTTTGTTTTTTACAGTATTTCCGTACTTTGTGAATAATTTTATGTAATATAATACCTTGCAGTCTTGTAAATCAGAAATAGATAATTAATTATGTTTAAAATTTCAAAACAGATCATTATCTGACTCAAAATAATTGCTAAAGAAAATACCGTTAATGATAGTTTTGCATTAATTTTGTTATTACAGTATACCCTCACCTGTTCGCGGTTCCCCATTCGCGGCCCCGCATATTCGCGGGTTAGGCTCTTAACCCTATCGCATCGTATGCCGGTATACCGGGCTAACGTCATAAAAACGAATGCTCGGTAAACCGGGTTTTTGTAGGTCATAGAGACTAAAAGCGCTTTTCGAGGGTATTTCTGTATTTACTCTCTCAAGCAGTTTTATCGATTGACGTCTTTATCGAACAATTATTACTGAATTGTACTGTACTGTATTATTATTACCTGAACTGTGCGTACTGTATTTATCTGTCTAAGTTTGCCTTTAAATTTGTTCCACTTTCTGTCAATTCTAATACATGTGTTGTACGCATAGAAAATGACTTTACGGTACAGTAATACAGTATGGGTAACTATACTATGTACGTTTCTTTTTGATTAAAATATTGTTGCAGTACAAAATTAAAATGTGTTTACATTATCATTACTACATTAGTGAAATACATGTATGCATGCAATATTACTACATTATTACTGTATTAATGAGTAAGAGTGTCTTTAGAAAGTGTCTGGGAAGCATTTAGTACCGTATATAATCTCATACATAGAAGTTTTAAAACTGCATCCAATATTCGCGGTTTTTCGCTATTCGCGGGGGGTAAAGAACGTAACCCCAGTGAATAGCGAGGGAATACTGTACTAGGAATATCTGGAATATTTATAAACTTACCATTGACAAAACTGTAGTGAATTTCTGCATTAAGAGAATCTTGATCCTTAGCTTTTATGTTATCAGGTTTTATTTTCAGTACTCCTACCTATGAAAAACAAAATGTTTTATAATATAAGGTGTTCCTTTAACAGATGCATAGCTAACAACATATATAAATCTGAAATTGTATTTAACTAATCTGATAATACATACATAAATCAAATTTTCATATATTTTATAAAATATATTTAGGCATTTATACAGGATTTAGTTTACCTTCACTGAAGGTGGTTACAACAGATAGAAACAATTCTTAAAATTCAATGGAGACACAAGACTTTTATATACTTATACAGACAAAAATTTATCAAAAAAATGAAATATGGATATCACTTTTAATTTAAAAGCCATTCATCTAGACGATATGTTACGTACATGCACTTCCTGTATATATCCTATAAGCCTGAAGAAATATATTAGAAAATATAGTTCTAAAGCTAACTTAGAAGTGTAAGGTCACAAGGATTCTCCATCTTCTACAAAAGAAACAGAGATACATGCATGTTTCTCTCACAGCAAAGCCACATCAGGCTATGTGCTGTGTCAACTGACGGGAATCGAACCACTGATTTTGGAGTCGTAAATCCGAAAACTTACCGCTGTCCCAGCAGGAGATTATAAAGATGCAATAACGATGCAACAGTCACCAGAAATTTATAACACAAAAGAGGAATAGTCTCATCTACTATATAAAAGCTTAAAGAAAAAGTGAAAGAAGTGCATACAAGTTGCAGGTCACCATTAAATCTTAATCAGTTTTTGCTATGTTTTTACAACTTATAGCTGAAAATGATAAAACAGATTAACAAAAAGAAGTGTGATAATGAGCATCAAGTTCAAACTGATTCAATATGTAAAATGGAATATATTAAAATGCAGCAAACAAAATTGAAATTGTATTAATTCATTATAAAAAAATCAAATTAAAAAACAAACAAATCACCTGTACCGAGCAATGATTTCTTGGGGTTTTACAGAAGGTAAAAAAAACTAAATATGCAAACTTTTCTAGGTCCATATCCATCCATGAAAAAGCAAGAGTGCAAATGCTCAAAGCCATATTATTTCAAATGAATTTTTATCACAGGAAAAAATAATTACAGCAAAACAGTGCATAGCTACAAATATTCATATTAAGTACATGAGATCTGGATAATTCCATCGCTGGGAATTTGAAATTAAGATATAAAGCAGGTCTCTATTAACTCTTTCAAGCCGGGCCTATGGATGGTGGTTCAGGTCTTGTTTCTACAGCACTTGGGCTACATAGGTGCCAATTTTTAAATAATGTGTACAAAAATGAAAAATTCATATATTTTATAAAATATATATATGATTTATATTTAGATTGATTTAAAAACTGGTTGGGGCCCTTTTACTGACTTATTTACAGTCTCTTTCAATGCTGATTAAGTGACCCTTTTGGTCAGTGATTGAAGGTGCATTCATACTAATGAAGTTTCGTACGCATCTACTGTTATCGTGTTGATCACAAAAGCGTCCCACTTTGGGGGAAAAAGCAAGGAACCAATTTCCGTAGTTTTCATGCCTTTTACTTGAATTTTCCTTAAAGATGATAATCTTTAGACTCGACGTTTAAGCTACGCTTTCTTGCAGAGGTACTATGTTTTAGATCAATAAATCCTAGTCTACAGCATTAAAATATTCCAATCCAATATAATTAAATCATGACAATCAACATAAAAAAGAAAAACAAATAATATCAGAGAAGACTGTTATTCTACTTCAATATTGACCGATTATGGTATAATCACAAAGTCCAATCCTGAAAGGCCCGGAGTGGCCAGGTGGTTAAGGCGATCGACTTGTGATCCAAGGCTCGCAAACTCGAATCTCCGTCACACCTAAAATGCTCGCCCTTTCAGTCATTATGGCATTATAATGTGACGATCAATCCTACTAGTCGATGGTAAAAGAGTCGCTCAAGAGTTGGTAGTGGGTGGTGATGATTAGCTGCCTTCCCTTTAGTCTTACACTGCTAAATTAGGGACAGCTAGCACAAATAGCCCTCAAGTAGCTTTGCGCGACATTCAAAAACAAACTTAGAAGGAGCTTATTTTAACTTCATTTTTTGTAAGCTAAAATACGCTGCTGACCAAAATCTTAAGGCAAATGAACATGAAGAAAAAAATATGCATTTTGCATTATTAGACTCAACCACTTATTTGAGTAGAGCTTTGAGAAATGAAAATAAGAAAATGAAAAAAAAAAAAAACCTTTTAGCATTTAATAGGGAAAACGTGAACTCTATGAAATTAACCTAAATACTTGCTGCTCAAAAGTTTAAGACCATACTGACATGAAGCTTTAATGGATAAACACATAATGAAATTTAGTCATTTGTGTTCAAGCATTAGTGTTTTTCATTTCTTTTTCCTTTCAAGATGGGCCTTCGTTTTTGAACTGCTACTTTACTGGTTGACGTTTATAGTTAGAAGTCTCTGTTCTTATTCATTCATTTTATTCAAAAGAAGTTAATAATATCCTATTTATTATGTTTACATACTGATTTGACTATCATGGTATTGAAGTTGCATCTGATAGTCTTCTACATTTTATCCAATTTAGAATAGCAATATCTATGTGCACAGACTTCTCATTTTGATATTTATTTTAACACTATAATTTATTATGAAAATAAACTGTTTGGTACTGGTGAAAGGTCTCATCCAGCATCAGTAACAGACTTATTGCTCGAATTTGGGAATTCTTGTAACATAAGAAAGTCATCCTACCTTTAGCACAAGGGGAAACTCTGGTTATCTCAGTATCTGTCTGTAACTTTTACCTGGACAGTCTCAGCATAACAACTTGAGGCTGTTGTCAAACATTGAGTCCCCTAAAATTGTTATTCTTTTCATAGACAGAAATTATGCTCCAGTGACAATATGTTCAACATTGTATGCATGTCTATCATTAAATGATTGTTGTTTTTTTATTAATGATCCCAAAACGACTTTAAACATCAATAATATTCTTACCTCTCCACTACTCACCATTTATTCTTTAATATTAGAATATAGGTAACTATAATTTAAGGTTAACCATACAATAATAACTTATGACTAACTTATTTCTGCTACTACACTGAACTTTACTAAATTTGTCAATTTTGTAACAACTTCATCGATGTTTCAAATGTAAGAACTAAAACTCCATTACACTTTGAAGGAGTAAAACTATGTATAGATACTGTGAGTTATATATGTAAACAATAGTAGTTCTAAATGACAAACATGAGAGTTCTAGATCAAAAACAAAAAATAATTTCCCAATGTGCCATCAAATACTGAACTTCAAAAAGGTACAGTTAACTTTCTTTATCACTGTGTAAAGTGCAAGACTTTAGAGAAATAAATCTAGTCACGTTGGTGGATTTCTCATATAATGTATGTGTGGAATCATAGGAATGCTTTTATAAACTGATTTAATTAAATTTAATTATGTTACTCTTTCATTAAACATAGATTAAACAATAAATTTATTCAGTCTTGTCAATTGCAGGTTTTAAATATAACCAAGCATATTTATCATCATTTAACATGTTACAAGAATTATGAATTTGACTAAGGTTGTCTATTTCATATTGGTCTTCATTCAGTACTTGTAAAACAGGGTACATTTAATCAGGGTATATGTTAATAAGAGTCGACTAAAGCTAATTATCTTACTTTGTTTATTATTAAGTATAGGTTTGAATAAGTATGAAAATGAGCAACCTGTGCATGTTGATTCTGCCATTCTGAATTTGATAAAATAAAGAGGGTCTTATCTGATTGTAAGTCAATATGATAATAATCAAATCAATATGTAAAAATGAAGAAAACGACTTACAACAAAGACCTTTACAATTAAATGACAACCAACAAACCAGAAGTACAGAAAATGAAGAATAATTTTGAAAATAAAAAGAAACCAAAACCTACCAGGATATAGCATTAAAAAACACTATTGTTTAGTTTATAAGATAATACATGACACAATGTTTTTTTGAAGAAGAGGATGCGAACATGATGATTCGTGCACCCCAATAAAATTAAGGCATTTACTACATTCTGTGTGTAATTGTTACGAAACTGAATGTCAGTGTAATAAAACCTAATGGAAATGTTTATGCAAACAAAACCTTTGTCCTGTACTGATTTTTTAAAAAAAGTGTCACAAAATAAACCCATCTCTGCTGCTAGATCAATCAGAATTGATCTTTGTCGTTTTATTGTAAATAACCTCAACATACAGCATTTGGAAACTTTGTGTAATATACAGCAATGATATTTCAAAATATTTGTCAGTTTCAAAACACCATGAGATATTTAAAATAGTAATAATTAGAATGAAGTTGTGACCAAATATTACCATTCAAGTGGACAATGAAATCTCATACATTTCATATGTTTAAGTAGATATTAAAAGTAGAATTGAATCAGTTTTTCTTTACATAATTCATTGTATTGTATAATGAAGTAATAAATATCATACATTTCACATATTGATGTAATTTTTAAATGTCTTCGATATTAAAAGTAGAAGTGAATTGATCTCTCAATTTGAAATTATTCTAAACTAAATGCCACAGTCTGAACTGTTGACCAATAGTTGTATGTCAGGCATAAAATAGTGTAGAGAGTTCACAAGAATTATATGCCAACTGAAATATCCTATCAGATACTGAGAAATAGAATTTCGTGAATACTCATTTAGTGTTTTGTATCGCCCTGTAAAGTGAAATAACTTTTTACTAAATTTTAAATACAGTGACATATAAAAACTTCAGTTAAGTATGGTGAATATCAAACTTTTAATCTACTGTTTTTTAATTTATATAGAAAATATGACTTTGTAGAGTTTGAACTCTATTTTCAATATTAAATATAATGTAAATATGTAAGTAGTAAAATATTATAATTAACATGTTCAACATTTGTTTCAATATTCTTTCTGATATGTTGATTACCCTCTTCTTTTAGTAAAACTGTGCATCGGTTAAAGTGTTCTACATTGAAATGAAAGTAATATCCGTTTTATCAAATACAAAAGGTCAAAAGCTTTCTAAACTTTACATCTTGCCCTTATATTTTCTAAAACCAAATTAAAAAAAAAAAAAGACATTGGTCTTAAATATCAAATGCTTGACTCTTCTTGTTAGGAATAGGCTGAAAGAGACCAAGTAAACATATAAACTATATGCAGTTAGTGCAAACAAAACTACCTCTATATAAAGAGGTAACAACAATAATTGTTATTTACGTAGATCATTTAAACTCTACCCACTTCTAAAGCTAAATGTGAAAATAAGTTCTTTTGAGGAACTTTGAGAAATGAAAAAATATCAGGAAATGTAAAAAAAAAAGTATGATTAGATACAGAAATAATGAATTAATGATGTTTTATGGAAGATAATGTATCAGATAATGATAGTATGTGTGCATAAGAGAATAAATTAGTTATCTGGTTTAAATATTAGTTTTACTTAGAACATATACTGAAATCTACACATTGATATCATATTGAATGCAATATGCCCTGTAAAACCATCCACTAATAGATCTTGTAATGATAACATCAGCTGCTTGTAGAAGTACCATCAACCTTAGTAAAAAGTATGTAATTATATATGTGTATGTATATAATTCAATAAATCTAATATGTATCAAGTATTTCAAAATAATGTGTTAACCCTGGATCTAACTTACTTAATCTTCTAAAATAACTTTTCACGCTTTTATCTAAATTACAAGACGTAATTTAGTTTAGTTCAGACTTTGTTTTTAAAAAGAATGCCTATTAAAAACATCCATTAACACACATTAAACACTTTACAATTCAATTGTTAATAATTAAAAGAGAGACAGAATTAATGTTATTAGGGAATATGTTTACTTATACAAAAGTAGACAAAACTTACAGCTAAGTCACATATGTTATGGTAATCCTAAGAACTAGGAAAGAAATGGAGGGGGAAAACAAAAGGTCTTTAGTTAGCCTGGTAAAATTATACTTCTTAAATTTGTAGCATTCCATATTTATAGCAACATACAAATTCTTACCAAAGCTCCACTCATGATATCTGCCTCATAATCCACATTAACACAAACTTTATCAACTAACGCACAACCTTCATACACAAATGACGGATCTAAATCATCTCCATCTTCCACATAAATAGTTAAGGTAGTGGTAGCAGAGAAATGTTGTCCAGAGTTGGTAGCTTTATCCTGTGGAATCATAAGATTTATATTGCCTATTTCTAAAAATATGTAAAGATATTATATAGCAATAGAATATGGCCTTTAAGTTTTTGCTTTAATAATACTATGTAAAACACTTATCTCAAATTCACTTCCAGATCTTAATTATTAACCAAAGTGTTGAATTTAAACTGTAAAACATTTACAATTCAAAGCTTTGGCTTTTATCAGTTTGACATCATGTCTATATTACAAAGGCACATATACAGAATATGATAAAACAAATTATTGTTAACATTATTGTTTTCATCCATTTAATCTAAATATAGTCTATTTATCACCTCTAGTTGTTCAATGTCAGAAATAAAACAGATAATACTGATGAAAACAAAAAGACAGATGTGTGCCATTCCTGATACACAGGTTTACTTTCTAAACTTCTCTCAAATAAAATTAATATGTTGTACTTTACAATACGGGTAAGGAATTTATTTTACTTAATTAAAAAACAAAGAAATTAAGATATCCTTCAGAGATCTCAAAATTATCTTTTAAAATAATCACAGAACAGTCAGGTGTAATATTTAACATATACTTAGCATAACAACAAAAATTACTATTTCTTTAATGGAATGTCCATTACAAGAAGTACACTAACTAAAATTCAATGAACTATTTTTAAGGATGTTATTTCAAATAACTCAAACAATACACACACAAACCTTTTCAAGATAAATTTGTGATTAAAATTCTCTGAAAACGAAATTGATATACCACTCAACATTTTTACTGTATTTTATGCATTTTAGAAATTAAATTTTTAAAATAAAACATCTAAAAACAACTATGTTTGTATTTTATTTTCTTGGTAAAGTTTCAAGTAAATACCCTTCTCCAAGTCAGAAACAAGATAGTACATGGATGACAAACAGAGAAACTTCTTGAAAAGAAACAAGGTCCGGCATGGCCAAGCGTGTTAAGGCGTGCGACTCGTAATCTGAGGATCGCGGGTTCGCATCCCCGTCGCGCCAAACATGCTCGCCCTTTCAGCCGTGGGGGCGTTATAATGTGACGGTCAATCCCACTATTCGTTGGTAAAAGAGTAACCCAAGAGTTGGCAGTGAGTGGTGATGACTAGCTGCCTTCCCTCTAGTCTTACACTGCTAAATTAGGGACGGCTAGCACAGATAGCCCTCAAGTAGGTTTGTGCGAAATAAAACAAAACAAACAAAGAAACAATACACTACAACAAAATGTAACGCGACGTAGAGCCGCGAGAATACGTACAATATTTAATAGTTCAGCCTGTTGTTTGTCCGTGTAACAACTTTGTAGTGTGTGGATGGATGTTCACAAAAGTTGGTATGGAGCTTCTTTAAGTCCCCCGAAAGTGTACATACAAATTTGCAGTTTAGTAGGGCGTTTTTACCACTAATTCAACATCTGTTGATGGATCTTTATCATTTTTGTCACGAGCGTTTGTTGGTTAGGTCTATGCGGAAAAACATGCAAAAATTGCGATTTCACATCAGCAAAGCTCGTTGTTTTTTTCAAGTAGTAGAAATTATCTAAAATATAAAAATACTTTGCCCTCAAGTGGCACAACGAAATTTGCGGGCTTACAAACGCTAGAAAAAGGGTTTATATACCCGAGGTGGGCAGAGCATAGATAGTCCTTTCTGTAGCTTTTTGCCTTACTACAAAAATAAAAAAGTATAAAATAAAGAAACAGATAACTTAAAGACTATTTAAGGTAATGAATGAATATTATTTTTTTAAATAAAAAGCTGAACCGTTAGTTAACATTCATTCAAAACGATTTTTTCGATTATAGTTCTTCGATTGGTGTTGTGGGCATATCGCAGGGAAGGCTTGTTTTGTTTGTTTGTTTGTTTGTTTTGGAATTTCGCACAAAGCTACTCGAGAGCTATCTGTGCTAGCCGTCCCTAATTTAGCAGTGTAAGACTAGAGGGAAGGCAGCTAGTAATCACCACCCACCGCCAACTCTTGGGCTACTCTTTTACCAACGAATAGTGGGATTGACCGTAACATTATAACGCCCCCACGGCTGGGAGGGCGAGCATGTTTAGCGCGATGCGGGCGCGAACCCGCGACCCTCGTATCACGGGTCGCACGCCTTACGCGCTCGGCCATGCCAGGCCGGCAGGGAAGGGACTTTAAAGTGGTCAAGTGAATGATCAGCTTTGTTGCAGTGCTACGCTACAGGTTTATCTTGACCTTTAATCAAGTTGCTATGTAAATATTCTTGTGTGCGCTCTGCGTGTATAGGCTGGTTTCTTATATTTACCATTTCGTCACAACTGTTATAAATAATTTAACAACTCAAACATTTAGATGTATAAATGAAATTCCTATTTACAAAATACACTGATTTAAAGCCCATAACAGATGTTCTATGATCAATGTAAGGGCAAGTGTTGCATCTACTTCCCTGAAAATTGTACGTATCAACTTGAGTATCAGATGATAATTGTATGTTGCACAGAAGGTAACTTAACATGGAAGAGAAAATTTTTGATGTTGATGCTTCGTGTGTAATAAATTAAAGGTTTGTAAGGGAGTATGTAGCCGACGGACAGCGATGGTACTGTCCTGCATTATGATGTGGAAGTGGTGCAGCATGTCTTTTCTTCATATTTATTCAACTATAAGTTTCATTCTTCGCAATAGTGAATTTAAATTGAACTACTTTTTTCACAGGATAAAACTATAACAAACAAAAGTCTGAAGAAATACTCAACTGGTGTTGTAAGTGATACATTAAAGACGTGTTCCGAAAGAAAGACTTTCATTTAAACTGTTTTGTTATCGTTGTCGACTGTAAGAATATTTGATCAAACTATTACAGTAATATTCACAACACAGCCCATGTATTGAATTCGTTATATTACAACGCATTAAATAATTTAAAATCCAGTAAACTCACAAATCATAACTCCGTATATAGGATGAGAGATTATCATCCTCCTCAAAACGTAAAATACATCATACATTCGGTGTGATGATCTGACAGTGAACATATTACCTACTTCTGTGATTATTTGTTTGATTGTTATTATGCACAATTACACAAAAAGCTATCTGTGCTCTGCCCACCACGGACATCGAAACCCGGTTTTTAGCAGTATAAGTCTACAGACATACCAGTGTGCCACTAGAGGGTACTTCTGTAGTCAAAATGCCCCGTACCTAACGAAAATCGCTATTCTAAAAAAAAAGGCCTGAATATTTTTCCTATTAAGAAACATAAATGGGTTCAGTACATAAATAGAACACTAAATTGAACGGTTTTTTTTCGTCCTTAGCGTTTTCAAACGTGTTTCTACATTTCGACCACAGATCAATGAAGACGGGAAATACCTATGCCACCTAATAACTCTAGTTAGATATTTCTTTTTCAGGTTCAGTAGCAAGCCAACATGTGGACACCCCCAGTTTGGAAATTTCTTCCTCTTGATTACTACATAAAAAAAGTGTCGAATTTACAATTGACGTGTGTTTGAAACCTCACCAAAACCGAACAAACAGCTTTACATTATTTTTTTCTGTAACTACACTGTAATAAAACAAGCTGACAAACGAAGAGCAGTAGTTGTTTGAAAGGAAGAACTTTATTTTCAGAAAGATTTCTAACAACTATCAGACCAATAATCCTATGTTATCCGTGATAATCCTTTTGATGAATATGGGCAGAATGTCTGTGCTACTATAGAAATTAAGAATTTAATTTTAAATACCCTATGTTTTCTGTATTACATCTTTTGTTTTTTAAATACACAAACTAGACCAATCTGGTAGATCCATATGTTCAACATACAGCTCTCCTACTAATTTAATCTCTAGTCACCTTGATTCCATCCTAACTCCCTTAGTTCCTCAACGCCCTGCTTACTTCCAAGACACCAACGCTATTTTAAAAAAGAAAAACTGCGAATTGTAACTCAAAATCACTATATTATTTCAGTCAAACTTGACATAATGTTATTACATACCCCATTCCAAATGAATATGAATGAAATATCTTAAAACACTACCTTCGAAAAAGGGATACCTCATACCAACCTACTAAAATCCTAATCAGATTAGCTGAACTAGTTTTATCGTTAAATGCTAATTTATTTTGACAATAAATTCTATAAAAAAAGGGTGTAGCTGTGGAAACCAAATGGGTACCTCCTTGACTAATTTTGGTTACATTGAAGATTGTATATTTCTCAACTACGCAGTTGGCCTTCCTGACTTATACTGTGGATATATGTATTGATGATATTTTCAGTATAGCTACATGCACTAATCATCAACTTGATCTTTTTCTTCAGTCCATTAAATCTTTACACTGATACACACCTTCTACTTCTCATCAAGTCATGGTACACACCTTCTACTTCTCATCAAGTCATGGTACACACCTTCTACTTCTCGTCAAGTTATGGTAAACATTTTCTCCTAAGAATTTAAAACTTCCAAAGACTAGCGCTCTCGTCGCTTCAACTAATACACTCCTACTTCAACCGATTATTAACACACTCCCCTTATACTTACATTTCACCCATTCAACAAACAAATGACACACATTTTGCTGCACATCTTCTACAACATAATGCAGGACAGTACCATTGCTGTCCATCGGCTACATGCCTCATTACAAACCTCTGATTTATTACACACGAAGCATCAACATCAAAGATTTTCTCTTCCGTGCTAAGTTACCATCTGTGCAACATACAATTATCATTTGATACTCAAGTTGGTGCGTACAATTTTCAGGGAAATAGATGCAATACTTGCCCATACGTTAATCATAGAACATCTCTTATGGGCCTTATATCACTGTATTCTGTGAATAGCCCTTTCAGCTGTATTTTTAAATGTTTAATGTATTAAATTATTTGTAACAATTGTGACCAAATATGCATTGGAAAAACCAGCCTCTACTCTGCTGAGCGCAAACGAGAATATTTACATAGCAACTTGATCAAAGAAAGATAAACCTGTAGAGTAGCACTGCAACAAAGGTGATCATTCTCTTGAGCACTTTTAAAGTACTTTCACTTAGGTACGCATCCTTCCCAAACACCAGTCAAAGAAGTACAATAGAAATAAAATCTTTTTCAAAATGTGTTGTTTTAGCCATTTGTTTTAGCTTTTTGTAAACATGGTAAAATAACCTTCATTTGTTACCTTAAAAATGTGTACTCCTTTCTTTGCTATGTAAACTTAGTTTTATATTTTAGATAATTTTTATTACTTATTTCAATCACTAGCTTTATTAGTTTTTTTAGGTGATTTATTTTGAAAGTCCAATTTCTTTACTTTATCACTTTTGTATTTTTTTAATATATATTATAGTTTGAATTATTGGCATGTTTTAGTATTTTGTTAAGAATATAAATGCTTTTCTAGTGTTATTAAAGATATTTCAAAGTAAATATAACCATAACATAGCAACGGTTTGAGAAAAAGAGAAACTGATATACTTTGTACCATTTCAATCCTTTGTTTCCTTTGTGAAAGTTTATTTTGGGCCTTGGAGTAATTATTGTAATATTAGTAAAGTTTTCACAACATATCAGTGTTGTCCTAGGCTGACACAACTTAATGTGAAATGTATTAGATTAGTTGAAATGCACTCCACTGTACTCAATTTTATTAGTGCCAACAATACATAAAGAAATAAATAAGCCAGAAAGTTTTATGTTTATGATACAAATGCTTAATTCTAAATAATCAATCAGAAAGCTACACAATGGATTATCTGTTCTCTGCCACCATATGTATGAAACCCAGTTTTTAGTGATGTGAGCTCACAGACATACCTGTGTATCACTGGGAGGCTGCCATCTGACAAACTGAGATTTACAATGTGATATTTTTTTCCTACTTTAACTAAATCAGTACATGTTATAATCATGCACTTACCTAGAGTTGCATTTATCTTCTTACCTATTGTTATTCCTTTGGTGTAATTAGTATATTTATCATATTTTGTTACTAAAGAAGTACTAGTGGTATGCGGGTGAACATAGTTTTAACAGTTAGGACATTATAAACTCAAGCAAGATATATGAGATGTAGATTGGTTATGTGGTGATGTGTACAGCAGATTTGCTGAAACTACTCAACCTTATACTTTTTTTTTTTATTTGTGTGGTGCTTATACCCTAACTTAAGAAGCAATTAGCGTTTTACTGTGTGTTCAGAAATTACTGTAAATAAGTTATTTATATACTTTTTGTTTACACAGTACAGAGTATGTCAGTATGCACATTATGATCTAAACCTGTCATGAAATGAATTGTTAAAGAATAGTTGAAAACCCAGAGTTTTACTTATCACAATTCTTAAAAGTATATTCTAGAATAATTATTGGAATGGAAAGAATTTGCCTTTGGTAATATTTTTCACATTCAGTCACTAAAATAGTGTTAAGAAAATTAATTTTTTCTTGATATATTTTAAAACCCAGGATGGGTCACAAAGCACAGATAAATAATATTTCTAGAGTTTATTTAGAACTGAAAAGGTTATTACAATTTAATGGGAAAGTTCGTGTCTTATGTCTCATTTATCTTGACTTTCCTAAAATAATATTAGACAGCCTTGTAACTGGATGACATCATTTGACAAGGTCTTAACTGAGTTTATAAAATTTCTGAGGTTTCCAGTATGTTTCCTGCAAAACAGTTTTACCAAGAAGTCTGCAGTGTAGTTATCCATTATTTTCACATTTATTCATCTCTTTTAATAAAAAAACAGCATATTATTACACTTCATTTCTGTATTAGTGTCATACTATTAAATAATAATTTATAGTGACATAGAAAACAGGGCCCTTAGCATCCCCCTTTCCAACCTGTCCCAGTAAAACTTCCTCAAAATTATGAAATTTACTCTCATAAAAAGCAGGAGAATGCATAAAATTTAATCCAGAATCCAGCAGCTTCCAGGGTCCTGAGGTGAACCATGGACTGACTATAATGAATGCATCTATGGTGCAATTTACTCGCTTTCATCAGTTAAATATACCTTGAGCCTTTTACATTTCATTTGACTCCTAAACTTTTGCACTTACATTTGCTTTAGAACAGTCTGCCAAAAAAAGCCGTGTTGAATGAATAGGATATTTATACACAATCACTATAAGAGATATTAAATGAATATAGTGTTATATAACAAAAATTAAAAAAGACATTTTGCACAATTTAAAATAACGAAAATATTTAAACCTAGATAAGATAGAATATATAGTGTTTTTATTAATAAATTATCTTTGTGCTCTTAAGAATAATTAAAATAATTGCTATATAATATTTTCCTATGAAAGTACTACATGAAACATTAAATTAACAACCTACTTTAAGTTATGCAAATGTATATAAAAATAATACATACCCTTGCATGAATAATCAAATTATAAAAGTTAGTCTTCTCATAATCCAGTGGTTTGTTAACTGTCACTAACCCTTGATAAGGTAGGCTGATTGTAAAGTATTTGTACCCATCATTCTAACAAAGGAAAAGTATAAACAATGTATTGATATTCTCTAAAAATACAAAAAATACTTTTCAAATAATTACATACAAATATGTATAACTTAATTTCTATCGTGTGAAACTTGTGGCGGATTTACTATTGTACATTTATTTTAATATCTATGTTTATTGTAGTTTAATATATGTTTAGAAATGCATGTAACATATATTATTAAACGTGTATCGTGAAATTCCCGCCTAATCTATATACATATAGAAAATTCTCAAACATAAGAATCAACAATGCACAATATGATTGTAAAATACTCGTGAACGTCTGTATTATTGCCAACAGAAATTTCAAAAATCTCGCCTAATAATTATAAAAAGTAGCCACCGCAACACGAGGAGAGACAGTTTACGAGGGCTGTTCAAAAAATACGCGGACTGTTTGAATTGCGCGGCTCCAGGGGAATCCGCTTGGTGTCGCTAGGTTCGCACAGATCAGCTGATTACGACGCCATTTCCCGATTGCAGATATCTTCATTTGTGTATTAGCTACGCGGTTTTAAGTGAAGTGCGATTTTTTCGTTTGGCGGATTTCAGAATGAATGACCTGAAGGAGCAACGACTTGCTGTGAAATTTTGTATTAAATTTGGAAAATCTGCGACTGAAACTTTTGCTATGCTTAACACGACTTACGGTGATGTTGCTATGAAGCGTACGGCATGTTTCAAGTAACATAAACGTTTTAAGGATGGTCGACAGTCCATTGAAGATGATGAGCGTCCTGGACGTCCTTCCACGTCAACTGACGACCCACACATCAATAAACTCAACACCGTCGTGCGGGCAAATAGACGTCTGACTGTCAGGGGAGCTTGCTGAAGAGTGTGGGATATCAGTTGGATCTTGTTACGAGGTTTTGACCGAAAAATTGAAGATGCACTGCGTTGCTGCGAAATTCAGCCCTCAGAACTCGTGAGTTTTTGGCCAAACACTCGATCACTGTTCTTCCCCACCCCCCTACTCACCTGACCTTGTTCCTTGCGATCTTTTCTTGTTCCCCAAACTCAAAAGACCCTTGAAAGGAAGAAGATTTGAGACGATTCCCGAGATTAAGGCAAATGCGACGAAGGAGCTGGAAGACATTACAAAAGAAGCGTACCAGGACTGTTTCAACAAGTGGAAACACCGTTGGGATAAGTGTGTGCGTTGGGGAGGAGAGTACTTTGAAGGAGTCCCAGACCTGTAACTTCTAAATAAAGTACATTTTGTTTTATGAAGTCAGTCCGCGTATTTTTTGAACAGCCCTCGTATATTGTTCGTTTGCAATAGTTAGTACATTATAAACTTCGAAAGCTATAAATATGATAAACGCTCATTAATCGGAAAACTACAGATATTTGACCAGCAACGTTTGGAGATTTCGAATATAAAAAACTGTTTAACTTCAGTGAATTAACTTTGGGCGTTAATATTTGTACGAAAATATGTAACATTTTCGTCGGGAAAAATCTCACGTGTGAAGAAGCTAGCTAGCTAGCTCCCGGTCAAGTGAAGTGTACCTGTGTAACAACATAAAAGTACTTCACTCCTCGTGAACCGTCGATAAAGTATTCAGTTCTAAACCGGATAGAGGACTTAATATTGTTTGCAAGTTGGTAAAACTTTTATAAATAAATTGTGTTGCTGTTTGTATATTAAAATGTATTTGTGTTGAGAAAGAAAATTGTGTGTATGAACCTTGTTGGCAAATATAAATTTGATACATATTACCATTCAATTAACTTCTAACTTAAAGTTTAAATATCAGGCTATTGCAAATTTTAATACGTAACATTCGGAGACTCATCCGACATAAATCATGATACCTAACAATCAAAAACAAAGTATTTGTTCAAAATTTTGATATATTTAATATTGAACTGTATGCAAATTTTTAATATTCTCAATAGATAGTAAAAATATTTTCAATTCTAATATTCATTCTCAGATTGAGGTCGCAGTTAGATTAAAATTCTTAAATCAGTTTAAGTTGCATACATGCACACAGTACTATATGCACCTAAAGGATGATACATCTATTTGCTGTGTGTGTGTGTGGGGGAATATTTCTGGAGCAAATTAAGTGCATATTTTTGAGGTTCAGTGTATATAACGACCTCTATTACCAAGCTAGGATGTTACTTTTATAAAGAAATACACAGAATGCACAAACTAATTAATAACCTAACATCCACCTGCAACGCCCCTACAATCCCGTACCCGTTTATACTCTCGTCCCTAAGACACGTGTCCGTCAACGGTCACATTCAAACTTTTTCTTAACCCGAAGATGACCTAGGAAGGTCTAAACGTTGTTATCTCCTTATCAATAAAAGTGTTAATAATCATACCAGCCGTTCTGAGATAAATTTTTATTTCTGGTGGGTTTCTCGTCATCAAGAAATACTCAGAATGTTTTTAATGTGCTAACCACAAGTGTTTTTTTATGCTTTCCAAACGCTGCAGATAGCTCAATGTGGCATAAGTTAAGTCACAAATATGTAATATACAACTTTACAAAGTTTTCATGATAGTTGAATTACTCATCTATTACAAAAATTACTAAATCGTAAGATATAGTCATCTACCACAAAAGCATGTTTATAAAACGAGTGTATGTGACAGAAATTAACTCTTTTGATATAATATTAGCAATATTTTAGTGCCAGTGATGTCGAGAAATATATATGCAAAAACGGCTCGTTTGGGTTGAGAAAATATTTCACATAAAAGAGCGAACAACGTTTCGACCTTCTTCGGTCATCGTCAGGTTCACAAAGAAAGAGGTAACTGACCGGAAGCTGACCACATGTTTGGAAGGGGTTGTGTAACTTAGTGTCGGAATGTAAGGGGCAGTGTTAGATGTTTGAATATACAATTTTATTTATTTTGTTATATTAATATAGGTATAATGGCGTTCCTTTATATTGGTTTATTTTGGGTTTAAGTTGTTGTATAAGTAAGGCTTCTTTAATTTTGCGTTTGTTTATGTTTGTTTCTTTATTTAGTATTTGAGTGTTTTCTATGGTTATGTTGAGTTTATTTGACTTGCAGTGTTCGAAAACGTGTGAAGGTGACTTTTTATGTTCTTTGAATCTGGTTTCCATTTTTCTACTTGTTTCTCCAATATAGAAGTCGTGGCAGTCATCACATTGTATTTTATAAATAATGTTGGTGTGGTGTTTGCCAGTGTAGTTTTTACATAGTATAGACCTCAGTTTTGTGCCTGGTTTTTGAATAAATTTGGTATTAACTGGAATGTCATATTTTGTTACTAGTTTTTGCCAAATGTTGGTTATTTGTCTGCTGATGTCAGAAATGTATGGTATGCAGCAGTATATGGTTTCGTGATTTTTTGATTCGTGAGATATATTTACTTTTGTTGGTTGATTTTGCTTTCTGTCTAGGTGTGTGTGTATAATGTTTTCTACGGTTTGTGGAGGAAACTTATTGATGTTGATAAAGTATATAATATTTTAGTGTGGTGGATAAGATCAATACATATGAAATAAGAGTCTTGATTAATTCTAACTAACATGTGAGATACATAATTTTTAGTTATGACGAATCGTAACAAATGATACAATTACAAATGTGTTATTGTAACTCAGCAGGTGGCACAATGGTAGAACACACACACACACACAAATAATGCAAAAACAAGGGTGATTTTGTTTAAATATGCTACTAACCAGAAAGCTCCTGTCAGAATTTTATCTTTGAACCTTTGTATAAAATGAGAGGTAAAATCAAGAATTGTTTTAAGATTAAAAAGTATCGTCTTATACAACGGCAAATAGGGTATGTGATTTTCATTGTATGTGTGACTATGACATCACCTGCATATAAGACCTTGGTGTTTTGGTTAATCAGTCCCTTAAAACCATGTACTCAGTGTGCTTTTGCTGATGGTAGAGCAAATAAAACTAAGTTGTATTTACAGAACCACTTAATACAAGTTTAAATATACTATAATTTCATTATAACTCACTAGTTAAGCAATATTTAGAATATTGTGTTCAGTTTTGGACTTCATACTTTAAGAAGGGCATTCAATTACTGGAAAGGGTCCAAAGAAGAGCCACCAGGATGGAAAGATTATCATAGAAAGATAAATTAATATCAACAAAATTGTCTTCTCTTAAAAATAGTTAGACGTGTTATGATTGAGGTATTTACGATTCTTAATGGAAGTGATAATGTTGATACAACATCTATTTTATACTGAATAGTGAGAACAGTAGGACAACAAGACAAATATAAATTTTGGAAGAGTAAGGTAGCAAGAGCCATTTTCAGCTAAGATAGTTTTATTTTTCCAACAAAACAGTTGACCACTAGAATGGGTTACCTTTAGACGTGGTGAGCAGTAAATTTTTGGGAGTTTAAGGGAAGGCTTGAAAAAAAAAAAAAGGAAAATTATAAGTGCTACCTGAGCAAGTAGAAAAACTTAAAAAAAACACATCTTCGTAAGAACTGCTGCAGTAAAACTCAACAGACATTAAAGTCTTGCCTATGCAGTTTTATTCTATTTTCTTCTTGAAACTGTTATACTTGTGTGAATTGCAAAATAAGTTCACTGTTATAAGAGTAAATACGTATATTTGTAATGCACTAAGTTATAAGTGTAAAGAAATTAGTACTTCCTCAGTAAACTTTCAACAGATTAGCAACAATTTGAATTTATAACATGTTATTTTTACTTTGTATTAATTAGTAATAGTATGTAAATATCAGATTCATTCCTACTTGTAACTATTTTATTCATTGTGTTATTTCATTCATTAAAAATAGTATCCTGAAATAAAACAACAACAACACCGTGTTAGTATGCAAACTAAATCGTGTCAATGATTGAGAATGTTAAATAAATAGAACACAGCTACACATAATTAGAAATCTAATGCATACCACTTTACCATCACCTGGAACTGTGAAATATTCTACGAGGCCATTGCTACCTGCATCCTTATCTACTGCAAATAAATCACGGAAAACAGTCGTACCTACAGGAGCCAACTAGGATAAAAACATTGATAGAAGATAATTAATTAACAAAATGGTATTGGAACTAATTATTTTTTCTCTGTAAGTACATTTGACTTAATAATAGCATTTAGAAAATTAAGTTTTACTAAGATGGTAGTAACTTTTAACTATCCTACTGTAAACTTACCTCAGAAACTCTAGTAGTGTAAGACAGTGACGTAAATTCTGGTGGATTATCATTAATATCAACAATGCGCACAAGCACTGGGATGCTTTTCTACAAGAGAAAAAAAAAATGTATATATTGAGAGCCACTACAATCATTAAAAAACAAGCAAACATGAGATGAGTAGTGAATATTTCCAGGCCTGAATAACTATAATAATGAATAAGTTGACACATTTAAATGAAAACGTTTCATAGTTTTATTTTGTGCCTCAGATAGTAAAGTTCCTCTCTGCCTGACGATGTACTGTCACACATAGTAAAACTGTAAAAAGTTTTCATTTATCATCAGCTTATTCTTTAGTATATTTTATCCAAGTTTTTCTTCTTATATCTTGCGAGACAAGATTCATTAAAGAATTTCTAGATTACTATATTGCCACATTTTTTAATTAAACATCGTAATTTATTACTAGCTGATTACAATTTTAATAGCGGTAATATATTGAATTAAACATTGTTCAGCAGTAATAGAAGTGATTATCGTAAATAACTTCTACTAGATTTTTATTGTTTTCGTTTCAGATATTAATTAAAAATAATGGCACATTAGTTATTTATCATTATTGTCACTCAGTGATTCCATATGTAGTTTACTCTTTAATTAGTAAAGTCTGCCAAAATGGTTTTTAAACGTAACATAAAATACAGTAAAATAAACACACACATAAGATAAAATGTTACAACTTATAAAAGAAAGACTTGTGAATAATATAGGTTTTGCTTTAGCATATATTTGTAAATCACAATAATCTGTTTGTTTGTTTAGTATCTTAACGTCATATGTTGTTATGAACATTTTAAATGTTACATTTTATAGCCTTAACCAAAGTTTTCTGGAAAAAACAAAGCTCACTAATTTCAGACCTCAGCTTCTAAATCGAAAAACTATATTCGTTTATCGTTGTTCCTTACAAGGACCTCAAACAAATAGAATGAAAGATAAAGTCACATTCTCCTATGGCAGGCTTTGATATGCTAGACTTAGTAGATGGTCCGGAACCGACGTGATTTGTATACTTTTTAATAGTTTACTTTTTAGAGAACTTACATAGTCTTGCTAAAAGCAAGGACAGGTAAATTTACAAACTACTAACGATGCTTGTAAAGCTGGTATCTTGTTCTTAGGTTAAAAAAAAAAAAGTTGACCTCAAACATGCACATTAATTGTGCCTGTTGGTATACCTTACAGATAATCTGTTTAAGTTGGTTATTAAAAACTACAGAATATATCCTCATAAATAACAAATTTGTAAATAAAGAGTATTAAGACAATTTAATACGCAGTATTTTGTCAGTCGTATCACACAGAAGCACATTTTGTATTAAAAATATCTGATATTAGTATACTTTTTATGCATAGCTTCGCAAGTGCAAGATATTTTATATGCATGATGAAATACTAAATTTCTTTAAAAACACTTGGTACGCAAATTTCAAAATTGGAATATAAGCCTATGAATGTTTTATTGTAATAAATTCTAGATTGTAGTCCTCCACTGAAATTACTAATCAAGGTATCCCAAAACCACAAAAGACTCAAAAACGTAAACAAAAATTTTGAAAAATGCATAAGTGTGTAGAAACTTAGAATAAGCTCGTATACTACAACTGTATGAAAACAACAATATTATAAACTAACATACACATTTGACATAGTATAGCATTCCATTATGAACGTGTCCAGCGGTCAGCAATTTGTCACATCCTAAGTTAAAAACCAATAGAGTAAAAAATCATATAAAGACCAAACGGGTAGTTCTATAACAATAGAATTCCCACCTTGGCCTGGTAAGAATTCAGTTCTTAGCATCACTTAGTGAATTTGGATCTACACGAATAAAGAAGAGTGCAATCAAACAACTCATGGAATATGTGACATTTAACAGGGTATTTGAAAGAGCACTGCTTGTACTTTTGCCATTAAGCTCTGTGACAGCATGTCACCAATGTCATGCTCTAAAGAAATCAACAGGCTTACATACAAAATACTAATGTAGTCGGGTAAACATCTGTATGATTTAACCAACTGTACGTTTACAGTCTAAATTAAGTTTCTGTTCTAACATTTCCATTTCCATATTTTTCTCCCTTACTGTGTACATGCACTGACATATTGAGTTTGTTTAATTTTCATTTATTACCAGATTTTCCTGATGTATAGTTCTTGACGGTGTTTCTTGAGATATATTTTTGTAGGATGAGGTTTGTACACAATAACAATAATGCTTTTCGACTTATGTGCGTAATGTTTCGTTTTGTCGATTAAAAGGTCTGAGTTTCAAGATGTGATGTTGCTTATAAAGTTTGATTCTGCGGTTTCAACCGTTGGCACGTTATTAAAGTGTCAGAGTGCAAACCACACAAACCCATGTATTAGTAAGTCAATATATAAGGATGAGAGTAGTTATTACGGTTATATGAATAGGATGTTTCTGTATTTTTGGTACACTATAAAGTAAAGTAACACCCATACAAAAAAAAATCAAGGTTTTTAAAGGGCAAGTGTACTTTAAGACCTTTACTAGAGCGTATTATGCCTTTAAGAAAATTATTAAAATTGAGATAATTCACAGAATTTTTAATCCTCTTATTCTAAACATTAAAAAAGCATTATTATATACAAAAAACAATATTGCCAGTTTACTCAAGAAGAAACGTCACTTATGTAAAAGAGGGTCAAATCTTACTCTGGGGTATCATTTGACCAACCAGTAGAAAAGATCACTGTTGCTCTCTAGCATACTATTGTAATCTTTTCTAATAGGGAGCTCATGTGATGCCCGTTTTGAGTGACCTAAGTAACAAAGTAACAAAGGCAAGAGGGATTTAGAGGTTCTTTTGAATTACTTTCATCATTCTATATCAGTTCAGCTTGTAGCTTTGTATATGTACGCATGATCAGCTAAGAGTTATGGAGATAGCAGAACCAAATTTGATGGTGGACTCGGGGTGGTCTGGGTAATGTCCATATCTATATGTCATATCCTCTTACAAAGGAGACTAAAATGCACTAGGAAGGTGACTCAAGTAAGATAGAAAGTTTTAAGAGTAGTTTTCAAGATCACTCGACCTTAATCTGGCATCATAATTTGTATTTTTGGCTTCTCCCCTTTTGATCTCGGGGCACCATGTTTGAAATTATATTTGAAACACCATTCACATGTTAGCATAACCAAACTTGGCCCATTTGCTCAAGTATCTTGGGCAGAAGTCCTAATAGATTTGTTAGGGTAGAAATTCCATTAGATTAATATGAAAGTAATTGTGAATAATGGTAGAGCTTGATTGATACGAGCCTCGTATATTGGAGCCTCTGCGCATCATGAGAGAACCTTTGAACCTCGCAACAAAACACGGGTATTTTATAATAGCTAAAAAAAAAACATAGAAAATTCACGTATTAACTAAGATAAGCTTATATACCACAACTACATAGACTTGTGGTAACTAATTTTGCAACTTACAGTTACGAACGTCAACTTGTCTCGACATCCAACCTGTAGCTGGATTGACGCCAGACTGTCTTCCTAAAAAAATAAAAAAATAATAGTAATTTGAAACAAAATTTTATAATGTTTTCCTTTCCCCATGAAGCACCAGGCTAAGATAGTTAAACACAACAATCAAGTAAAAATCAAAACAAGAAACAACTACAACATAAAAACGACCCAATATCAAAATATTTTTTAGGTTATTGAGTTATCGTTCCAAGTTCTAAAAGTTGTCACAACCAGGAAAAAGATTAACGCTAGGACAAAATAATTAATTTTACAGTAGTTCTGCAATGAAATTAACATCGATTATAGCTATGATTTGACTATAGTTTAAGGGTAAATCAAGTGAGTATTGGTTTACTTACTTTCACAACAGGGAAGTTTCACCTCAGTTTTCAAGCAGAATTAGAGAATAAAAATTAGAGCCTGATCAGACTAAATCGTATACACATTCGTATTCGTCTACGATGCTAAATTGATATATAAATTAGTTCTATGGTGCTTTTTTATAGTTCACCTATGTTTACTAGATTCAAACTGGTTGGTTCACAAACTAATTTTACAATACGTTCACAAAACTTAGTTTGACATTATCACAAGCTGGTTTGGGGAAAAAAAATTTTGGCTAACACATGCTTAACGGTTGGTGTTCATAACTGATTATAAGCATAATTAACTATAAAAACTAACAAGTTTTGACATATGATAAATAAGATGAAAACATTAAATACTGTCCTTGTTTTGACGGCCGTAGAAGGATGCAACGACAATGATATGGTAATGTTATTGTTATTTCTGCACAAATTATATAAAATAAAATTTTCGCCTCTATTTAAAAAAAAATTAAATGTTCAAAATTTAATTATTTAATTAAAGTTATTATACGCCGAAAACTTTTCCCTTCCTTAGAGAATGAAATTCGATCCACCCCTTCATCTTTTACGTGGAAATAACTCAATACTTGGATATTGTAATGCTAATTATAACGATTTGAGCTGTTTGATGGGCCGTAAATCATATAGCGTTTTCTTTCGAAAAAAAAATCAAATTCTTGTGATATGTCAGCGATCATAAGCAGCCAGTTAAGGACTGGTAATTCTAAGCATGTTTAATCGGGAGCGTTGGACCAACAAAGTTTCAACCACGAACTGGGATAGCGTTTTTCAAACGTTTATCGTCCACGCCATCTTTTTTCTTGCGCGTGCCCGTCTTTTATATATATACGAGTTGTTACATATTATTATTTATTTCGAACGAGTCTCCAATTTATTATGTTACGTGCTACTGTCTCAAATAATCATAACGTTTAATTAGAACTTAAGAGTTAATTAAATGTTAATATATATTAAACTTATGTTATTCACCAACAAGACTGATCACAAAATTTATTTTTATAACAAATATATTAGGTTGAGGAATAATTCGTGAGCGTTTTTAAATAATTTCATTCAAGCATTACATGCAAGACTATACAATACTTCAATGAATGAACACATTACACCCAAAACATTTATTATGATACTTTATTTCATGTAATACCTAGGTATATAGTATGCATTGTTTTAAACGAAATTGCAAGAAATTAAATGCGAAAAGCAGATGGTGTCGAAAATGCTCGATTTTGTCCACTTGACATTCCATTTAATGAGCTGAAAATGAAAGCAAACATTAAAGACATAAGAAAATAAAACACACCATCTATTAGAGCAAAAAATTATCTACCAAATGACATGAAATATTTCGTGAAAGCGTTTCATTTATAAATATTTTTTTAACTTGAAAAAACGTTCACGAATTATTCCTCAACCCAATATATTTTAATATACAAACATAAAACAATACAATTTATAATAACTGTTATTACAAATTATAGTTTATGTTTTATGAACTTACTGACAATACTGAGTCATATCCGGTTGAAATGGGTATTAAAACTTTTATCCTGAAGATGATGTAAAACGGTTGAAACGTTGGTCTCTACTTTAAGTAAAGTTTTAATACCCATATCAGCCATCTTGAGATACATTTTTACTTCAAGTGGGTTTGTCGTCATCATGGACAAACAAATTAATTCTGATTTGATATTGTTAGGTCTCGCCTAAGTCTTTTTCTTGGCTGACCTCGCACTGGATACAAGCTGACTCCTTTCAGGAAAGGTATTTAATGTACTCAGAAAAATAATAATACCCGAAGTAATTCATTGAAGTTGAATGGCTTGTAATGTTCGAAATCTATAATGTTCCTGGTCAAATTCTGTAGTTTTCCTATTAATAGGCGTTAATGACAATAAAAGCTTTCTGGACCTATAGCACACTAACTGTAGCTGACAAATAATAAAATTTCTCTCTCTCAACACGCCGGTTTTTATATACCAATCTAGAAGTTTCTAGAATTTTTAACAGTGTTTAAGCGCGTTTTCGTAAATAAATATTGTTGCTTTTCACTTTCAATAATTCTCTAGAAGCTTGGAGAAGAGGCGGGACTTACGCAAACAGTTAAAAATACATGCCACATGCAAAAATTATACAGAAACCAGTATAAACACTAATATAAACATACAACGGTAAATCCGTTACATAGCGAAGAGTAAGTTAAGTGTGGTAATTGCTTTTTGTTTTAATTAAAATTATTAAAATGCCTAATTTTTCACCACCACACTGTTGACTCGACCCTAATCATTCACCACCCCACACACTTTTTCTATGCCTCGTGTATAAACAAAGTATAAAACGATTCTGAAATAGCAGCGAAGTTTGTAGAAACTTTTGACGCAGATTATTAATTATAATATATATATATTTTAGTGTTTATATCAAATATTAAAATACAATAACTTACAAGCAAAGAAAAATGAGGAAATTCAGGCTACTTAAGTCTTTAACCTTCGTGATACTTTTAAGAAACTTTAAATAGTTTAAAGTTAGTAGTCTTTTGTTATTTACAAAATGATAATAACCGAAAATTGGACATAAAATTATCCTACTCGTTTTTTTATATATACTAAATTACAGACTAAATTCATACTAGCATGTTAGTTGTGTATGGGGAGAAAACTACTTTCTTTCTTTCTCTTTCTTTCTATTTATGGAGGTCACCTAATGGCGTCGTTGAGAGAGCTAGTTTGATTTGGTTTGTTTTGAATTTCGCACAAAGCTACACAAGGGCTATCTGAACTAGCCGTCCCTAATTTAGCAGCGTAAGACTAGAGGGAAGACAGCTAGTCATCACCACCCATTGCCGACTCTTGGGTTACTTTTTTTCCCAACGAATAGTGGGACTGACAGTCACATTGTAACGCCCCCACGACTCAAAGGGCGAGCATGTTTGGTGTGACAGGAATTCGAACTTGTGACCCTCATAACCTTAACCACCTGGCCTTGCCGAGCATGAGGGTGCTAGAAGGCAGTTTACAATTTGTAATATAATTCCAAATAAAACTTGAGCTTTCAGAAGCGCTGTGGTATTTCTGCATTTAAGTGTCTTATGAAGTCGAACCTAAAAGCATATCTTATGTTACACATATGCATCGCCAACCTAGTTAGTTAAGTAACAAGACTGCTAAAAAGCAAAGCATAATAGCCACTAGTATCTACACGCCAGTGTTTGTGCAAATAAAGTGATGTTTTCATTAAAAACGTTTAACATTAAGTATTGAAAATAGCACTTTGTACCGGATATTTGTTTCTAGGATCATAAGTAACTTATCTCGTACCTAAAGTATACAACCAAATTGAGTGAGTGATCTTGTAGTCCAGCAATACAAAATTTCAAAATGTAAAGATGGACACCTCGGCATCAAAACCAGCGAAATAATTGTTTTATTTGAAAAAAGTTTAGAAGTTGGTAACAGAAATACTTATATATCCTTTGATAGATTGTTTAGACAGAGTATTCATAATGAAACTTTGTAGAATGGACGGTAACTGCCTGTTGTGGAGACACAAGTGTAAAGGACGACGTTTCTAAAGTCTTCCGCCTTTCGTCTTCGACTCAGTGCGTGTAAACGCAAACGAACTTGGCAGAAATTTAGTTTATAGAGAGAAAAGTTAAGAATTCCCTCCCCAACTGAGGTGATTAGGAAAGTTGTGGTTCCTCTTTGTCCCTTCATGTGAGAGATTGTTTAACTGTACTTGAAACTTTGCCTGTATTTAATTTTTACTTGTTTAAGATATGCAGTGCGATGGGGCATTATAAAATTAACGGGTAAGAAAGAGCGAAACAAAGGCGACACCGAAGAAGTGAGCCAGGCCAAATTCCGAGAAGCAGATATTAATGTGGATATCAACGTAAGACGACCCGATTTAAAGCTGGGCAATAGAGTTGCCTTGGCTGGGATCTAAAGATAAAATGCCCGAAGTTTGGATGTGGGGGGGAAAGGGGAGAAAGCCCACTTTCACAGAACAGGCGGTCAGTGTGTGTGTGTGTGTGTGTGTGTGTGTGTATTACTTTGTATGTATTTGGGTTAAATTATCATTTCGTTTGGGGTGAAAAGGGAGGCGCAAAATAACCCGGGGATGTGAGAAACTATTATCATCACCCCACACTATCACACAGAAAATTGTGATAGATTTACAATTTTGAAACTTGTTAACTGAAGTAGGGTAGCTCTTATTTGCTAATTTAGAGTAGTGGTCTCAAATGACCTTGTGAACTTGACAGATCTATTATCTCTTTAAGGAGCGTCGATCCGAGCTGCGAAAAGGGTCGGCGAGCCGGAATGTGTGTGAAGAGAGTGAGGAGAAGTTCAGCTTACAATTTCTTGAAGATCACTTGGCGTAGATGCAGTAGAAAGAGCAGGGAGATGCAAAGCCAGCACGTCGACAAGGTTAAGTCACGTGACTGTGGTTTACGAAAAATTTGATATTTAAAGACGGGCCTCTTTTCAGGGCTAAGATCTATAGATCCCACGAAACTGAATATTTTGCTGTGGGGGTGAAACAGGAGTACCCCGAGAAAACCCCTTTCGCTGGTAGGGCGCCGAATAAACTATCCTACCAGTGCCCGACTTTGAAAGTAAAGTGGCATATATGATTAGATATTTGAGTTTTCATTCAGAGCGTGAATAATGGTGTTAGGAGAGAGGTATCGCTGCCAAGTTAGTGGGGTGGCTGCTAGTTTAGTGCGCGTACACACACACAATTATGGCAAGTATTTAGGCATAAGATTAATATCTCCAACGAAACATTAATCTCCCGAGGTGCTCGAAGACTAAACAGTCCTCCTTCAACCCCACTCAGGTATCCCTTCAATTCGTATTAATCTTTCGCCTTTTTAGTACGTGTACAGGTGTTGTTGGTTTTTATAGTGTACTGGTGGATTGTGCGAGCGTGTTATGATTGGTTGGATTATCACAGTTTCCGATTGGAGAAGAGATTGCCTGTCGATTCAACCGATAGCAACCATAGGTTACTAACCTCTAATCTGGAATCTCTGTTAAGTGAAGGTTTAATAGTATTAATATAAAATGATTCTTTGATTTTTGTCTTCCAAAATTTGTCTGTGTCGATGATTCTAGTTTTCTCCCAGTTTATTCTGTGTCTAGTTAACATGGTGTGTTCTGCAATGGCTGAATTTTGTGTTTTCATGAGTCTTGTACTTTATGTTATTTTATTCTTGTCGCGAGTATTCTTCCTGTTTCTCCAATGTATGCATTGTTGCAGGAACACGGAATTTCATAGATGACGTTTTTGAGATTCTCTTTGGTAGGCAGCCATTTGTTTTTTTACCAGAATGGACCTTCAGGTACTATACTGTAGGATTTTTACCAAAATTCCATGTTGAATGTTTTGGCTATGCATTTGAGTTTTTCACTAAAATGTTGTAGGTAAGGTAGATAAATAGTGGTAATGGTGGTGACTTTCTGATCTATTCTTTCTGTCATGGTCTTCTTCAAGGAGTTTTTGATGAAGGAAGAGGTGCAACCATTTTGTTTAAAACTCTTTATGATCTTTTGGCATTCTGCTTCGATGGATGTCTTATCGCAAATGCTTTCTGCTCTCTTGTTTAGACATTGGATTATACTATGTTTTATCGAGGTTAGGTGGTAAGACTGGAAGTGTAGGTATCTGTCCGTATGGGTGAGTTTTCTGTATACAGTTGTGGTTATGTCTTGCTTGTTTGCTGATGAGTAATGTCAAGAAACTATAGTCTCTTTTGTTCATTTATTTCCATTGTGAAGTGGATTCTTTTGTCTATGGAATTAAAATGTTCCAAGAAGGCTGGTAAGTTTTCATGACCGTGACGCCATGGCTTACGAAACATCGTCCTCTACACTTGTCTCAACAGTAGGCAGTTGCCGTCCATTCTACAACGTTTCATCATACTTGTATATTATTATACATTGTATTTGGATGCTGTCACTATGCTGAAATGTAGATATAATTTGCTTGTTTTAGCGCAAAGGTATATGAAGGAATAGCTTTACTGTGTTAGCCACGAGAATATAAAATGGATTTAACAAGATTTAAGATTACCGCTATTTTATTACTTAAGAGTTTTTTTTTAATAGCATTTTTTAGCTTAGGAAATAGTTTAAGTGGTAATGAAATATTTTATGGTGAACGTTTTATAGGTTATACAAGGCAGATTTATGAACAAGAAAGCTTTCATTTAGTTAAAGCTAATTTTAAAAGGATATTGAACCTCAAAAGTTTCAAAATTTATTTACTGTTTTAATATCATAAAGAATTGTGTGTTGCATATGAAGTAGACATAGTATTTTTCCAGTTAAGCCACATTTAGTTGATGATTGACTAGCAAAATTATTTTAACTTTATAGTGATGATGTAAGCTTAGTTAGGAAACAAACAATTTTCATGTCGGTTTACGAAACTTTGAGTCATGGTGAAAAAACCCTTCGAGTATGTTTTTGTTTACGCTGTTAAACATATCCTTAATGAATCACGCAGAATGCTTTCCTTATATTTATTTCCTATTCTCTAGGATGGGCACGTTTTGTTACTTAGTATGGGTGGAAGCTCCCGGGCAGAAGTTGTCTTACGAGTTCCGGGTTCTGTACATTGACCCTGCCAGTATACAAATAATTTGTAACATGGAGGCTAAAAACCATTTAAGTTCCTTTTGCGGAATGGATAACGACCAACGAGAGTCTATACGTTCTTCGAGTAAAATTAAACCAATGTGAAATTTAATGGACTGATTAATATAAAAGCAAAATTAATGTTAGAGATATAGAAACAGCAGATTGGCGATCGATTTCTTACAACGAAAAGTTATAATTATTGAAACATCCCACAGTCTAGCTGTCTTGAGTACGATATTATATATGCAAATAAATTATTAGTGCAACGGTCAGAAACATACAATTTAATTTATATATCATACATACAAGCAAGAAAATATGCATCTATTTTATTTTCAGCTGCCAAGATTAAGCGACAGAAACTTCACTCCACTGTTCTTCATTAGCATTCACGGAACAAATAAGTAGAAATCTAAAATATCTAGCAGGTGCATCTTAAGTTGTATTTCACGGTCTCTCAATTGGTGCCCGTGCGCCTGAGAAAACAGAAGTTCTAGCAGACGTGCACATCAAATCCAAATATTTCGAAGAATATTTATGAAGGCGAACAATCTCGTACATGCTGGACATCCTATGGAAAGCGAATAATGAAGAACATCTGATAGATCCGACAGCTCCAATCAAAAGAGAAGTTTCCCCCATTCATGTTTAATAACCGACATCTGTTGGTATCGTCAGCCCCGATGTAAAATTAGGTAGTTTGAAATATCGACAGCCAAATGCATCGTTATCTAACAGTGATGCGCATGAATAGATTAACGAGATTCCCACTGTCCCTATTTACTATCTAGCGAAACCACAGTTAGGACTAGTGCAGGAATTTCAGTACACTAAATAAGTTTTTCCTTTTATAAAATTTAGCTTTGTGACATGCGTAGATAAATTCTAGAGTATACTGAGTAAGTTTGATTTACAATTTTAGAATCATCATGTCGCCTTTCCTGTCCGATAAAAACGCTGACCTATTCTTTATAACAACCGGGCAAATGACTATTCTAAATGTGAACGCAAAGAGAAAGATCTAAAATAGCTTTAAAACGGACTCCTGAAAGAAGAAGAAAACCTAAAAAACATCTAAAGGAGGATTGTTACGAAAGAGAGAAATAAAAGTTCAAATGACAGCAGCTAGAGATAAAGTAATAACGAGTCCAATAACTACTGTGGAGTAAATATTATAAGCTTTAAGAGAAAATAACGATTTCTTTTATCTATAAAAATCTTATTTTTAGAATGTAGAATGAAATCATAAATTGCAGATTTCATGGCTATAATCCTTTTACGTCTAATAACATTTATATTTTATTTCGCATATATTCAGCTAAAAGATTTCAATATTTCGGCCTGGTTGCTCAGTCCTGCTATGCTCCTCTTATGTTGGTAACCTTGCATTCTCGAAAATCTAGAAGCCTTAAATTTGAGCACATTTTCAAAACTATTGCTTGATCATAATTCGTCCTGTCCTAAATATTCTATAGAGTTGTATTACAAGGTTAAAGTACTCAAAACTATACAATAATTGAAGTACGCTCAATTAAAGTCTATGATAAATTACAAAATTAAATAGATATGTAATTAACACTTCATTTTGTAAAATACTTTCTCTTCACTTTGTGTTTTTCATATACAGATTGATACTCCACGATTTGTTTTTCATTAAACACTGACTAGCGGACATTTTATCGATGTTATTGGAACTTATGTTAAAACTGAAACAAATTGTTTTTAGACATGACTTAAACAAGGTGTATTTTAGAACATAAGATTGGTTTTAATTTTGATGGTGAGGTAGTATGGGCTTCTTGATAAGCTGGTCTATCAAAATATTCTTTATCATACGCATAGAACACATTGATACCGCCCATTGCATTTTCACTAGCTGACTGGTAGATGAGTACGCCTATTGTTAGTGTTTGGCGTATTGATATTTGTATAGTTTTTGTTTCGGTTATTATGCTAACAATGTATCCTTGCTTTGGAAAGTTTCTTGCAGTTTGTCACGTTGAAGGTATATTTTCCTGTAATTTATATACTTAAACGAATAACGTACGCGCGTGTAAAGCTTTATAAAAACTTCTTTAAATTACGCAAAAATGGAATGAAGAGTACAGAAGTACGGACGACGTTACTATGTGTCTAAGATAGGGGTGGATATAAATAGCACCGTACACTGCAAAGGGAAACATTTGTAGAATGGATCCGTCATCCCTCAAAGTCCCATTTCAGACAGCAGTGTGTGTTTGTTGAGGTTTTGTGCATGGACATATTCATTTGATTATAAACACTTAGGATACCGGTTCTGT
Organism: Tachypleus tridentatus; assembly: GCF_004210375.1. Lineage (NCBI taxonomy): Eukaryota > Metazoa > Arthropoda > Merostomata > Xiphosura > Limulidae > Tachypleus > Tachypleus tridentatus. The sequence continues at coordinate 84,689,598 of NC_134830.1, forward strand.
TACGCCATCGAGTCGGAGCAATAGAGATTAATATTTTTTTTCGCTTTCCAAGTTTTGAAAGTATCGCTAGATCTGTTGTCTCTTACTAAATGAGAATAAAAGGTTTGTCGTTTTTAATCAGACCATTGATCTTAAAGTATCTTTTATACTAGACGTGTTTGGTGGATATCTCATGTATTGGAAGAGGTCAGAATCATTCACAGCTTTACGTACCTAACTAAACCTGTATGTGAGTAGCTTAAACAGGTCACTTAACTGTTTTAATTACTTTAAATACACGGTACTATTTTATGTTTTAAAGTTTGTGCATTCAAATACAAATTATCATGACAACAACAAAAAATAAAAACTTTGTGTGCTAAACACGATTTTCTCCTAATTTTTACAAGTCAAATTCTCTAGTTTTGTCACTTTTCCAACCGATTGAAAACTTCCTATTAGGTATTTCTAAAATGAATGGTACATTATGCAACAAAGAGGTTGAACATTCAGGATTTCAAAATTAGGCATAGTTAATTCCAAGCTAATGATTAAAAAGGCAGCCTGTTGTATTTATTTTAACATCTGTGTTTGTTTCAGTTTAATATGCATTTAGAAATGCATGTAACTTATAATACTAAATTTGTATTGCGAAGGTCCTGCTTGTAATCTAAATTTGTAGATTATCCAGCGTAGGAATCAACAATATATATTTAACATTGTTGCACACTGTACTTTGTGAACCTCGCCTGATGATTATAAAAAGGTAGCCATCGCAATACGCGGATAGTCAGTTTAATATTGTTGGTGTGCTAAAGTTGGTACACTGTACGCTTCGGATACTATACTTGTGATTGACGCTTATTATACGGGAAAGTACAGATGCCTGGCCAGGAATGTTTATAGATTTTGATCATTACAAATGTTTAACTTTAATGAATTAATATTGGGCGCATGAGCAGCAAGAAACAGCTTACCCATTAAGTGAACTGTGCAAATATCAACACAATTAATTCGTTCGTCGTAAACTATTGATAAAATATTCGGTTCCAGACTAGAGAGAAGACTAGGACCTTTCGAAAAATAAAAAAAATATATCATTACAAACCAAAAGGCCTTGAAGAAATGAAATTTCGGATTCGTGATGTGATCCATCCACTGTTATGGTGGAAAAATGCTTTCTTGGAATTTGAACATAGAATAATTATAGCGAATGATGGAAGACACGTGAAAGTCCATTATTTATATTCAATACTTATCTTAAATAACACTTAGATTTTGTTCAAGCTTATTTTTGGTATATTCATTTTCGGATATATACATACATTTGAAACACGTCATATAATAACAGATAAGAGAATTTTCGATTTAACATTTAATACATGTACTTAAGGTAACTGTTACCTTACTTCCCTCTTTTTTGTATCTACAAACTTGGTTACGAAAGAGAGCGCTTAATTATAATAACTCTGGCAAGACTTGTAAACTGTAAACATATTGGAAAAACATGCATTTTTATTTATTTTTACTTGTTTGTCGAACATTCCTATTGATTCACCTATTTAAAAATTGTGCATTTTATGGAACAATTTATTGTTTTTGGAATGAAGATGACAAACAACCTCGCGCAAGTTGTTTTTATTATTTATACCCGATATTACGGCTTACGCTTTTTAAAGGGTCTATAAACGTCACAGTGCAAAACTTTAAATTATACCAGAAAATAATATAAAACTACAGCAATACAAAAGAACGGTGCACGATGAAGCGTGCTAAAAGTATTGAACAAGTTTGAGTTTCTGGTCGTAATAAGAGTAAATTTTAAATGAATTGATAAGTTTAAAGAGACCAGACATTGTACTTATTAATCCAAGAACTTTTGGACCTATTCAGAAGATATTCCCCATTTTTTAACGTTTACATCCAATGGCATTTTCAAAAATACTTAGCATTCTTCGTCGTGCATCGTTCTTTTATAATGTTATAATTTCATCTCATTTTTGGATACCACAATTTTAAATCAGTCGTAAACTGTTAAGCGCACAGACCCTTGAGAAAAGCAAGTCAAATTGTCTTGTTGAATAAATAATATTCATTCAGCCATAAAACCTGTTGAAAGGAATAAAATGTTTGTTTCTTTCTGTTTAGGATTAACTGAACTTTTGAAATATAGCCTGATGAAGTGTTGCTTAAAAACTTTAATTCTGACGTTAACTGTTCATGCAAGTGCCGTTTTCACTAAAACGTCTGCTTTATAGTTTAATACGAGTACAAGATTACACTGCTAGTGAATCAAAAGATAAGGACATTAATGTTGTTTGCTTCAAGTTTTAACTTGAATATGTGCATGTTAGAACTAAGAGCGATTAAAGTTGCTTTTTGATACCTAGTTGTAAAATATAATTAAGTGCATTAGTATATATATAGGAACTATACTTAAGTAGTAATATTTAGCAAAATACTCGGCTTAGAACAATAGTATTTACTCTTATAAAATATGAAAAATTATTCACTTCGTCAGCATGAGTGATTTTATACATTAACACCTGCTACACGAGCTAGCCCAGCATCTTTTCGTATTAAGCCTACGATGGTGAACAAGGGAGTTAAATTCCAGAACCCAGTAACTCAAGAGTTTACCAATAGATCTCGTTGAATGAAGATTGCACTTCTTAAACGAAACAAAAAACTATATTAATGAAAATATGAGTAGTCGAAGAGTTTGCCAGTGATGACTAGCTGCCTTCCCTCCAGTGTTACATTCCTAAGTTAGGGGCAGTTAGCGCAGATATCCCTCATGTAGCTTTGCGCGCAATGCAATAAACCAAACTTATCTGACAAGAACCCACGGTTTAACTTAATCGCCACACGTAAACTACCACATTCACAACCACATCTAGAACATTTTAATCATATGTTGTTGCTATATCATTTTACTCTACATTTACAAATTAACTTCTCCGTGTTGGCTTTCACAGGCTCGGGTCAAGTCACACGTCTGGTCTCGCGACCTAGAATTTGAAAATAGTGCCAAACGTCTTCCATTAAAAAGCAATCCAAACACTTCTGGCATCATTTTTTTTTTTTCTTTTTTTGATCAACATCAAGATGTCGAGCTGACTTGTGCGACATACGTGAAATAACAACCAAAAGGTTTTAGCTATACTTGATCCAATGTGCCTATTGAATTCCAGTATTGAACAAAGTCTTTCTGGAAGCGAATTGTAATAGATATAACATGGCGCTAAAATAACTTATATTTTTAGTTTGAAATATATTAAAATTTTTCTATACAAAATGTAATAAAATTAATCAGCTAATTCTGACTTAAACATAATAAATAAGATTAAACTTGCTATTTATGCGTGTTAAGTATATCAATAAGTATTGAAATAAAGATATTCAATAAAATAAAATGTTAGGTTACTTGAATTTTATAAAAAACTTCCACAGAAAAACAATAATTGTGTATACGTAGATTGTATTTCCAAATATTACATGATGCTTAACAGTATTAATTATGCAAGTTAGTGTAAAATTGTTTTTTACTTTTCACTAGACTTTATTCCATATTTCTGCATCAAGTGGTAATAAGTGTTTCAATGCTTTAAAATATTTGAAATATGTCTGTCTTTACATGTTCATCTTCATAGAAATATCAAAATCTAATTATAAATGTTACTATCTTTCTTATTTCACTCTAACGTATTTGTATTCTTCTCGCTCTTCAAATGTTTTCCTTGTGCAATATAGTTCATTCACAAGACTAATACATTTAAAAAATTGTTTATTGTAATTATATTACTTTAAAACAAAGTTTCATTCTAAGACATTCAGATGCCATTACGGTCTTAAGATGTAATTTCATAATATTTCATTATAAATTATTTACCCCCAGTGGCGCAGCGATATGTCTGCGGACTTAATGCTAGAAACCGCATTTTGATACTTGTACTGGAGAAAGTACAGGTAGTCAAATGTGTAGCTTTTGCTTAACTACAAATAAATAAAACCTCTGTACGATGAATGTAATCACTCCGAGTTCTCATAATATTTATGAAATATAAAATAAAAATGTAGACATATTACAATTATTTATCGAGAGCCATTCAAATGGTTTGTACTACATGCAAGACATATAATCAACGTTTCTGAAAACGTAGATTACTCACATCACGGTCCAAAGGCTTGTGTAACAAAAGTTTCTTGCCAGAAAGAGTGAAGTAATCATACGTTGCTGATTGAATTGATAAATCCATCTGGCTGATATCACCCAATATAGGAAGTTCAGAAGGTGAAGTTGTTTGATTAATTTCTGTAATAAATAAGAAAAAGTGTTTAAACGAAAAGTTTCAATTTTTAACTGTAACGGTTGCAAAAGCGTATTCATTAAAATGTTAAAAATGTTTCGTTATTTTAATTTTATATAGCATTCAAAAAAAATGTTATATGCATTTACACATTGCCTTTCAAAAAAAGATTACACAATGCTTTGCACTGTTTCTTTTTTGACTAAAAACCTCTCAAAATCCAGGAGTAAAAATTGTGGGTCTACAAATCTACCCAAGTCATGCAATAAGGCATAGAAAATTTTATGTCCTAAAATATCATGTTCATGACAAGATTTTACACTTTAGAAGTTAGAAAAAAAATACTCGGATAACATATGATCACGTTCACACAGAAGGGAAAGATGCGTTACTTTTCACGTACTGGACAATGGAGGACAAGACAGAATTAAAGTGTGCCATTTTCCTGTAATTAAATTAATATGGTGATCGTAAGTACGTTCAGACAGCGAAAGGTCAGTGGTATCTACTCCAAACACAATAAAAGAATTGAATGGGCGCTCTACGCACACCCACAATACAACCTCAAGAGAGATCGTGACATACAAGTTGCAGGTGCAATGAACGTGCTCCAGTGTTTAAATTCGGAAGTAACATTTTTTTAGAATACAATAGAAAATATGAAGAACTGAAAGGTCAAACACGTGAACAGTGGACGAAAGAGGGTGTTTTTTTTTTAAAAACACAAACAAAAAAAAATTATCTTTGTTTAATATAACATGCTATTGTTTTTGATTAAAGGGTTATTATGACAAGCTTTAAGATTTATTGTTAGAAACATAAATAATACGGTATTTGGATAGTGTATTGTTTGACTAGCTCAGAATAAAGTAAAGAATTTTCAGAGAAAGTCCTTGAAACAAAGTTAATCTGTGTTTTATAATATATTCGTTTATTCTTATAAGCACCACTTATAGCCAAAGTTAAAATACAACTCAGATATGTAAAAGGTTATCCTAAACTAACTGAACCCACCTGTGTGGACTTTGAATATGCAGGATACAATGGTGGTAACTATTGCAGTAAACACAAAACTAGTTTGACTTGTCAACTGAATTTTAAAGCAAATGAATTGGCCTAAATGGACTTTATATGAAGAGAACGACATAGCATTTAAGGTACAACTACGACCTTCATAGTGTAATTTTTTTTATATCACACACACAGTTATGCTCACCATTGGCACAGCGGAATGTCTACGGGCTTGCAACGTTATACCCGTGATGGGCAGAAAACAGATAGCCCCATTCTGTTCCTTTGTGCTTAACTACAAACATACAGTACTGTAAAAGAGCATTAGGGCAAAAGAATACTTTATCATACTTAAGTTTTAGATAATTTCCCTATGTCACTGCAGAATGCAAGTCACTCTTGAAAGCAAGTGAACCATGCAAGTTGTTCGATATGATCTTATACTGTACAAAAGTATTACAACAAGAGAATATTTCGTTATTCTTTTCCATTTTATAAGGCTAATTCTTCCATGCCATTACAGGATGGCAATTTCAACACTATGGTAATACTTCATTGATCCCTGTTGACAACTGAATGAGTGATTTATTCTTTAGAATTCTCATATACTTGTATCAAGGGAATGCCAAAAAGGTTTCTGCTTGAAGGAGCAAACTGATCAAATGTAGATCATAAAATAACTGTCATGGTACCCCATACTGTGTCTTAACTATATAGAAAGAAGCTAGCATATGGTACCGGGATATGGTAGAAGTCAGTTTAATAGCACTCCTCAAATAAACCTTAGTAAAACGTGTTTAACACGATATATTAAGTTTCGTTGTCACACCACAGCCCAGAAAGCATAGTGATTGTCATTAGAATAGAGAGTTCACATAAAATCTTTGTGATACTGGTTAGACTTTTGGACACATTGCTTCAGATTTGAAATGCTCCTCAAACACTGTCAACTACTCCCTAGATTGCGAGATCGAGAAGGTAAATTTGCAAATATGAAAGAAAGAGGCAGAACACCTGAACTCAATGATACTGATGTTAAGTATATTCATTTATGCAGCATTAAAGCCAGAAGAAAGACTGCCACTGATCAAGCATCAAATAAAAGACCATTTACCAAATGACAGAAAAGTGTCCAGATCTACAGTACCGAGAACTGTAAATGAAAATAGAATAATTGAAGTGTAACACTTAAAAAGCCGTTACTTTGATCTACAAATATTGTCAAGAGAGTAGAATTTGTTAGAAACTGGCCTGTTGATGAATGAAGAGGAGTCTTGTGGGTATACAAGTCCAAGTTTGAAATATCTGGTTCAAATTGTAGATCGTACGTCTGGCAGATGAAAGGTGAAAGATACTTACCTCAATGCGTAGTACATATCACGAAGCTATGGGGGAGATTGTATGATTGTTTGAAGGTGTTCTTCTGTTGAGGTAACAGAAGACATTTGTAAAATAATTGCCTAGTGCAAGTACCAACAGATACTGATCTGTCATTGTATACTCAGTGATCGTCAAATTATTTGTAAAGGATTCTAGTATCAAAAAGATAGTAACCCCAAACCCTCATCCAATTTGTGCAGAAATTACTTACCTAAGGAAGAAGATATGGGGTCATTCAGATGATGTAATGGCTCACCTAGGGTCCCAATCCCAAACAAATTCACTACATCCGAGATTCGATTGATCAAAAATCTGACAAATCGAAGTTTTATGGAAGTGTATCAGAGGCATGGAGTAAACACCAAAAGGACATTTTGGTTAAATATATTACAACAATGCCTGAAAGGCTGTTTGCTGTTATTAAATGAAAAGGGGAATAACAATACAAAACATTAACTTTTTGCTGAACTTAAAAACTTCCACTAATTTTCTATGGTTCTAAATATGAAGATTGATAAAAATTTTGGAGTTACCTATGATTCATGTTTATTGTTCTTTGAAAGTAGCCTGAATTCTAATTTGTGATTATCCCAACAATTTATATAATACTGTTTAGTTTTATTCCTAAACACCACGATTCAGAGCACTTGTTTCGAATATATATTATTTTATAAAGAAGTGAAATACGTGAAGTTTATTTATTGTCAAATTTATCGTCAACATGGGGCAGACATTTATAGAAGAATCCTTTGACCAACATAACACAACAAATATTTATACTACTATATTTATATATATATATATATATATACATATACATTGTTAAGTAGTTTCTGAAATTTGGCGAGCGACAGCAAGGATTATACAATGGTAAATGACAGTAGAAGTAAGTCTACGTACACACAACTGCAGAAGCAAATAAACATTATAATCACGCTATATAACTATCAAATTTTAATAAGTGGACAAAAGGAGAATAGTAAAATGCAAAATACTTAAAGAACTAGAAAGAGAAAAAAAGAGCTCGAATAGAGAAAAAAGAAGGGGCAATAGACTAGAAATAGAGAATAACAGTTCAAATTCTGAAAGAAAAAGAGAGGAGAACTATAAATAGATGAAAGAAGAGCACCGACTGAAAATGCAAAGCTCAAACTGATTTAAGAAAGACCTAAGAATGACAACAGATTCAGGACCAGCCAACACAACCTGTCCATATTTGATTAACAGAAATATGGAGAGAGCTTTCTTGGAGAGATACGAAAGAGGATATGCATAAATTAAAGTAGAAAAAGAGAGAGAGTAAAAAAGATTGTAAAGAAAGAGAATAAGAGCACAATAGGGATTGCCAAGCTCACCCAACGAGAAGTTCGACCAAAGAATGACGATGATGTTAGGGCCATCTGACCAAAGGGTGATATGAATCCTTTCCTGGAAAGAAGGGCCTGGCATGGCCTAGCGCGTTAAGGCGTGCACTTCGTAATCTGAGGGTCGCGGGTTCGCGCCCGAGTCGCGCCAAAACATGCTCGCCCTCCCAGCCGTGGGGGCGTTATAATGTGACGGTCAATCCCACTAATCGTTGATAAAAAGAGTAGCCCAAGAGTTGGCGGTGGGTGGTGATGACTAGCTGCCTTCCCTCTAGTCTTACACTGCTAAATTAGGGACGGCTAGCACAGATAGCCCTCGAGTAGCTTTGTGCGAAATTCCAAAACAAACAAACAAACAAACTGGAAAGAAGTGAAAGATTCGCCCACAGTCAGAACTGGGACAAAGGCGATTGGGCAATCTATCTCAGCCCACTTCTCACAGGAAAAAGTGTGCACGTATTTCCAGGCATAACGTCAAAAGTTGCCATCAACTATGATAAATTAAAAGTGACTGTTGAAATGACACGAACTTATTGAAGGTTTTCAGTGGAAGTTCAATGAAGTCTGCAGTGATGCTGCATAAGATGGACTAATATGATCACATATGACATGGTTTTGAGGGACTTGGCAGGCCTATTTGCAAGTGAACAGTTCAGGATATGTTCAACTGACATTACTGTTTCTAAAACAAACATCACCAACAAATATGGAGCTGACAAAGCTTGCAGAATAGCGTATGGATGCCTACTGAGGGAGTATAACTTAAGACCAAAAGTATTTAGTCAAATTCAAAAACAGTGATGGCTGATCAAAAGCAAGAATCTACTGAGGGTAACAGGAGGTTAATATACAGAAAGGGAAAGAGATGCTAGATGTATTATAAAATCTTAACATAAAACAGTTGGAGCTATTTCCAAAGATAGTATTGGTAAGAAAGAAAAAAGGTGACTGGTACTGTGAACGCTAATACCATAATAAACATAATCAAGAAAACCTATCAAATTCACCACATAAAGGAAGTGCAACTTCCATCATTAATCAGTATACAACAAATGGTCAGCTCAAGTTAGCAAAGAGATTAACAGTGCCAGTAATGATTGGAACATGTGACAAATATTGAGATAACAAAAACGTTAAAAGTATGAAGAAAATTAGAGTTGTTCTAGGGTGCGAGGCCATTCAAGCGCTACAGCAGATATTCTATGCTTGAGTTTGTTGGAAACAAGGTGGGAGACTGACGGATAGTCATGGAAAAAAAAAAATCCATATACATAATACAGCAGTTACAATGACTAAGTAGCAAGTTAGATCCTTCCTGAGGTTAGCAGTATACTACAGGAAATGCATCTCAAGTTATGCTGAAGTTATTACACTATTTACTGACATGATCCAGAAAAGCTTGCCAACCTAGATAAGGAGGAAACAATCACATTAAATGGCATTCCAGAAAAAAAACGACACATTGAAAAAGTTTACCCATTCTTAGAATGCTAGACTTCATTAAACCATTCGTTGTTTAGGCTGATGCTCCAGACACTAAAATGGGGGCAGCACTCTTACGAGAGCATGTAGATGGACTGTTTCCAGTAACGTACATATGCAAAAAGATGTTATGTATTCAGAATAACTACTAAATGATTGAATAATGGTGTCTGGCCATCATATTTGCCATTTCGATGCTCTATAATTACTTATACGAGAAGGTTTATATCATCCAGACAAAACAAACCCTTGCATACAGTCAGAGAAGCAAAATCTATAGTGTGAATGAGAATCATTGAAGTGGACATTGTACAATAAAAGCTACATCCACTACATTGAAACCGTAAAGGAGACTGCAAATGTTTATACAGACTGTACGAGTAGACTTTATGATAAAATATATATTGAAAAAAGGGCTTACTGTCAGATGCAAACTACTATTTATTATAGGTAGTAATGTTAGTTTATTTTGTTTGTAATTCATTGATCTCGAGACTGTCAAATGTTTTGTTTGCAATACACTGATGTAGAGGCTATGAAGATTACAAGAATGCCTAAATATAAAGAGCTGTAAACAGACGAGTGGAAAGAGGTAAAGTCGCATAAAGGAAAAGTTAGAAAATAAAGTTAACTGCAGTGAGAGGGAATGGCCAAATGGTTGATATGTTAAAGTGGGTTTAACAGTTTGAAAAAGTTAAGGAAAATAATTTGTCTTATCAAAAAGTTCTAAACTAATTAGAACCCAACTGTGTGAATTTTGACAAAAGGCAAACGATTATTTGAAATAAAAAACGTGGAGGATTTAGTGGGAGTTCAGAATACAAGTGCGGTAACTTACGTGCCTCTTCTGATAAAAATAGAGTAAAATAGTTTGACTTGTCAACTGAATTCTAAACCAATGAATTGGCCTAAGTGAGCTTTTGACAAGAATAAAAGAACTGTATAGTGTTCTAGATTCAACTAAGATCTCTGTACTAAGACTTTTCGTACACATGTTTAACTTGTTTTTAAAATATGTTTTTAAACAAGTGGACTGCATGCTGTTCGTTTATTCTCGAATGTATCGCCAACAAGTTAAAGACAACTACTGTAAAAAAATCCTTAGCCGAACACACCGGAATACGTTTCTGAGAAAGACCAAATTATCTGTTAGATTAGAGCCAAACTTACTTGTTATGTTTGTTACATGTAGTAACCGTCTAGTTTCCCCACGAGTATTTGAAACGTTTAGTAATGGAAATCGGCCACTGACTTATATTCACGTATTTTCACCCGTTACATAATGCCCACTTTGCTTACCTCAGTTGTAGTAGAACGTATTAAAAAGACCTTTAAGCTGGTCCTCGTACCACAAGTTAATCCATATTCCCTTGTTTTCCACCGCCATTTAGTACAAGGGTTTTACCCTTATTTGAAAATTTAAATCTCCAACTTGAATACATCTTTATGGATCTAAGTGCACGAATATTTTGTTATAAAATATTACTTTCCCAATAGTGATAAATGTTCATTGGCATCATACCACATACAAAAAGCCAAATAATTTCAACGTGCCATTCCACCACGACGAGTTGTGGTATGTCTTGCTGATTTATATATTCAAAATTGCTTTAATTTAATGTATTCAGCCTTCTATACAAAATGAAGGTGAACTATTAAAGGTTCATAATATATTTGACACGTAGTTGTCAAACAGTGAATTTCCTATCATGCTTGCAAGCAGTTCCTAGTTTCCCCTACATTCGAGACTTAAGTGATTACATTCTCATTACCCTATGTATATAACTATCAATAGTACTAGTATCAATGGAATATATTGAAAAGAGTATGCCAACAATGATGATTCAATAAAACATCCTTAAAAACGAAATATTTGCTAACATGTATACTCAAATTATGTGTCCACTTTATTTGTTGCATAAGAGTAGTGTGGATATCTTCAATAAACTACGTGTATAGCATGATGTCATGAAACCCAGTTTTGTCTGACTGAAGCAGCACCTTAACCACTTTGATATTTGTATAATCACCCATTTCTCCATTCATACACAATGTGGTCACACAAGTGACAACGTAATTTATGTACATTAATACAATTCCCGGCTTCGATTTCGTGTTTTACTTAATATGGTAAAATATAATCAGATTCTAAGACAGCCTGAGATCTGTGACCAAAAGTTAATATGTCATCCATACACAGGATACATTTCTTTTAGTGTATTTTTTGAAGTGCAGACTGCATTAAAGTAAGAGTAGAAGATAAATTATACAAATTGAGCGCCATGACATAACTAATTTAATCCTTCTTAAGCACTAAAAGTAGCCATAAATATAATTTTATCCTCCAGAACCAAAGTCTAGTATATTAATTCAATAGGTACTGCCTAATGTTCTCAGAAACGTGTTTATTTATTTCAAAGGAAAGGTATTGATACAAGATACTACTTATCTATCCATAGTCTATACAGAATCTAGAATTTCCTTCCTTATTTCTAAAAATAACTACTGGACATAAAAATCACCCTCTACATTGTATTATTCCTCCTTTAAACCAGTACTCACTTGATTTCGATGCTAGTAATATCCAAGGAAACCTATACAAGAGTTTTATGGCACGTATATCATCCATACACATGCAATGTGTTACTGTTGTTCAATAAAATTCATGAACGAGCCACTGGTTTTCTACTTCTGTGCAGAGTTCACATTGGTAGCATAACAAGGGGCCTCTGCTATTTGAAAAGTTGTGTGTATGTTCTCTAACATGACTTGGAGAATATGAAGCAATTCCATATACGTGACTACATTTTTCTGCTCCTGGTAGTGTTTTATTTATCATTCTACACCTCCCGATAAATACCGAACAGAGAAAAATGGTTTATTTGTTAGTTCTATCCCTCCAGTGCACAAAAACATAGTACCAGGCTGCCCTCATACAACATTCATGTCAGATATACATGACTGTTCCTTTTTTAGTTTAATACAAGAGTATTATTTAGTTTATATGGTGCAACCGTTAAACTAAGTTATTTTTAGAAGCAATCGTTATGAAAAATTTTGTGATATCTGTTTATGAATTATTTGCTTTGTAGTTAAATTGTTGTGAATTGACGTCATGTTACTCGATCCTTCTTAATCTTTTCCAGTTTTTTTTTTTTTTTTAATTCAGGCATTACTACACTATAATGTTTCGTAATTTGTAGAAAGTTCTAGACCTAAGTCAGGCAATATGTGTAGGTGGCCAGGTTATTGCAACCATATGAAAGTAAAAGTGAAAAAAGGTGAAGTTAAACTGGGTGATTGCGAGTTTAACCATAACGTGTATATTGCGACAATCTGTTAAAGTGTAATAATTGTAGACTATTGTAATAACACAGCATAAAAGAATTCGTTTTGGGTTTTGACGTAAAAGAATTAGAGCTTTGGATAAAACTGTGATAGACTGCAAGGTAACACAAGTGAACTTATCACTGATTGTATTGTAATAAGAGTAGCGGAGAATAATTTGTCTTGTCAAAGGGTGTTCTAAAATAATTGTATTCGCCTATGTGGGCTGGCGAAAACAGTTATTTTAAAGTCTGGGATATAACTGCGATAACAAACAGTAAAACGAATGTCTGTACATACATTTAACTTAATACATTATTTTAAAACAAGTGGATTATGTGTTGTCTGTTTATTGTCGAAATTTATTGCCAACAAGTTACAAGACTTGTATTGTAAAGAATCGATACCCTATACAAATCTGACAATTCAAAAAGTAGCAAAACCTCACCAACATGCATACCTGTAGTACGTTGCTCTTTGGCCCAGTCTACTTACCAGTTTTAAGGTTTGTTATTAGAACTGCAGTCCACATGTTGTACAAGCAGAATTAGCCAACAAATTTTATAGCATCGCTTGAAGCGACTGACTGCTACAGTAACTTTTTTGTCCTAATATTACGTAGATATGTCAGTAGTATCAAGATCACCCAAAGACAATTCAGGCTTTAATAGTTTAAATAAAAGAAATTATCCTTATATTTATTAACAAAGTCTAGTAACAATGAACTCTTAATACAATTTATTTATCCGTGTAAATGTTTGATGGTCTACAAAGAGAATTATTATATGGAAAGTTTATTAACTCTTATTCACAATGTTTTCAGCCAACTTTTCACACTTGATATATACAAAACCTTGCATAATAACTCTAATAGCACCATAAATATTTGTTAGCTATAATATCACTTCAATACTTACGGTCACCTAAACTCTCTTTTATGTCCAAAATGATAACGTTTTCAGCATTTTTGATTTCACACACTGCAAATAAGAGGCAGAAAAGAATAGATTAGGAAGTTTGACTATCCTTGATATTCCAAGTAACTAGTCATACATACAATATAAAACTATCGTTTCAGAGTTCTTATAATGAATGTGTACTTAAAAACACCCTTACGATTACAAAAAATAATATGAAAAAATGCCTATTGTGCAGCTTTATGCTTAATTACAAGAAAACAAACATGAAAGAATAGCTATTATTAGGGCAGAATTGAAGGTATTGAAATATACAATTAGTAAGATTAAAATAATAAGAAATAAAAATAGAAAAAACATAAGCTGAAAAAGTTTTTTTTTTAAACTTATAGCAAAGTAAAATCGGGTTATCTGCTATGTCCAACGAGGGGAATCGAATCCTTGGTTTTAGCAATGTATATTCAAAGAATTGCCGCTGTCCCACCAAGGGAGCAGTTGAAGAAAAAACGCACAAAGTTTATATAGGTTAAAAATAAAAGAATATTTAAGTACACACGTCAGCTATATTCATGTACTAAAACACTGCGTTTTATAATAACGTCTTTAGACACAAAAACACTTTCATACTTATCATTTTACAATTTTATTAAAAAATTATAACTGCCTCAGTTTCATTCTGATAAAATATTAAGTTTGATAAAGTATTAAAACATATAACCTTAACTTTAAATGTTTTCTTTATTACCTTCGTTTCAGGTATAACAGATGCTTATCAGCCGTGGTAATAGTAATCTGTTTTCTATTTTCGATATATTTACCCATTTCACTTAATATTCGAAAGTTTTATACGTGTCGTCCCAGACCCAAGCATTAAATCTTTAATAAGATTTGAATTATGCTACATTACATGCATGACTAAACAACGGGTTTAGAAAACAAAGATTTTTTTTAAAGGGAAAACATTCTGTTAGTATGATACAATCTTTATTTGATTGTGCAATAGGTAACATATATACATTCAGATACTTTTGTCAGTTTTTAAGACTAAGCTAGTATTTGACACTCCCATGGGAAACTTGCTCATAAATTGCATTTTTTAATTATTGCACCTTTTAACTATTAAAAGGAATGACTTTTCGTCGCAAATTTGTGGATATGTAGAAAAGCAGTAAGCAGTGGCAGCAGCTTTTTGTATAAGTTTATAATTTTACATGTCTTGAAAGCTCAACTTTTATAATTTATATTAAAATATATGCAGTACTTACATAAAGAGAGTGCTTTTATAATTTTGCCATTCTTTTTACCAGCGGCTGCTTATAAAATATCCGATTTTGTTTGTGTTTCATTCTAGTGGAAACTTAACTCGTATCTCGATTATCACTTGACCGATATGAAATCTAACTACAGTTTTGGTCTCCGTGGGTCAGATCTTTCAGTAATTTCAATAAGCCCTTGGTCTCGTAGATTAATTTACTCTAATCCTACCTGAAAGAATTACAACTTGAGGGTAATTCTGGTAAAGATGAAAATTATTAATAAAATCGAATTGTGTATACGCGCGCCCTACGCTTGGTATTTAAAGCTAAATTTCCGTGTATTTTTCGCACCTTTCAGCAATCTGTTTATTATGCGTTTTCAGATTTCTTGATCAGTCATCATGAAACTTGGCACTGATATAGAATGGCAAGAAGGTCATGAAAGGGGTGAAAGTTAACCTCCCAATCTGCTATGTAAAAAACAAAAACCAACAAAAAAATAATAACACGTCAATATGTATTTGTATTGATTCCGTACACGTTTCCATATTTCTTTATCAATCAGTACCAAACTTGGCACAATGACACAAGATGCCAGGAGGAATGACACGAGTAGGTGTTGGACCACGTCTAATTTCATACTGATAAAATTTCTGAAAACTATTGGTACTTTTATGTATTCTCAATGCACTTTTATTGTTTATGTTATAAAAAAAAAAAACAAGTGCAATTTCCCATGCTTTGTTACAAATGCATTTTATTCCATCCGTCCAACGGACGGGAACTACAGCTAGCAGTTAATAAAACAAGTCTCTCACATTAATTTACTCCAATCCTTCCTAAACGAATTTCAAGTCCGCAGGTGTTGAAGATTCCCTCATTTGTTGTTAGCAAGTTTAAACTGTCAATTAATACGGAACGCTATCTTTATCTAACTACACTCTAGTTATCCTTTAAAGAGAGCACATTAAATTTGAAAAATACTAGCTATTTTAAACCTTTGAAAACAGAAATGGAAAGTCAGAAAGAAGACACGATCGAGGATAGTAGTCAACTAAAATGAATGATAGGCTTGTATGAGAATATGAAAATAACAAATAGAAAACAATATTTAACAATAAAGGTTTCAAGAATGAGAGATTTTATAATACGATGTTGGTTTATACTCGGCATTTCCAAAACTTGAAGCTTTGAAACTCCGAAATAGACATTTTTGCTTACGATATCAACGAACATGGGAGTAGAGCAAAGAATAATTGTACTTCAGTTTTGACATCTTTGGACCGCTTCACTCGTCTGAAGTCCATTGTAAAAATATTATTCGTTGCCGTACTCTACTTTTGCATTCATGCATAATTATTTTATATTTCGCAATCAGCCATTAGTTGTTACCTTAATGCAAAAGGTACTCACTGGGATACAGCACTCTGACCACGGCAAAGAACGGAATCGAGGATTTAAGCGCTTTAAGTCAGTAAACTTACCGTTGACCCATCGGAATACTATAAGCACCTAGTTTATCGTTTAGTAGTCATTCTGTCTTGTAATTATCCTTTTTAAGAACGTTGGCAGGTTGGATTAAATAGTCATCTTGTCTAGTACTTTTAGGCCAAATATTAAGCTAAGTAATGAGGGGTAAGATAAAAAAAAGTTTTCCATCTTTCTGAAATTTCCTAAAGCTTCTGACAATAATCAATCATTTTGCTTAATACAGTTCCATGGTAATTTTACATGGATTATTAAATGTGAACAATTAATAAAAAAACCTTTATCTCAATACTGAAAAAAATACCCTGCAAACTTAATACTACAAAAATGAGTGTTTTTTCTACTTTTTGTGAACATTTGAATGGTCTTCCACAAATTAGACCGTTCATTACAACTAATTAGCTCCATCTTTTTCAAATTCCGTTTCAATAATCCAACATTAAACTGGTTTGATACATGTTGACGTTTACTTACCCAGGTTAAGCATTTATTAATATTTTCAATGAAATGGCAAAATTATCAAAGACTAATTAACAGAATGCACAATTCACTATTTTCTATTATATTATTTTTGTACTTAGTTTTTATCTCACTCACTCTAGTTGAGAACATTCTTTTTGGCTGAATTACAGCAAATTAAATCTACGAGACCCCCCCCCCTCCCAATAGTTATATTTTTCTTTACCAGGATTACCTAGGATAGGGTGCGCATACACCCGATTCTATTTCATTACACATCAAAATTTCTATCAGCCTACCCTCAAAATGAAGTTACTTTTAGCAGGATTACAATCAATTAATACAAGAGACCTTGGGCGTGGTCAAATACGTCAATCGAAAGAGTCCTGTCCCAAGTCCGTCCAAAACTGTAATTAGATCTAAAATCGGTTTAGAGATAAAAGAGCAACGAGCCAAAAAGTTTGTACTTGAAAACAACAACAAATACCACCATTTTATGAGCCGCTATGTCGCGACTGAAAAACACTTTCTTACAATACACACTTAACGGTTGAATTTCAGATTAACCTCAGCTTGAATAGAGCGGATGTTTTGTCTGATTGAACTTGTTAAATCCATTCATAGTAAGCATATAGCAGGCTATAGCTTGGCGAAATAAAATGTGATGTTTAACGAGGCTTCATATATCACCAGCATCAACATATCAAAATTTCAAAAATAGTTGACAAGTATCAAACGAATGAATACCGTACATTGCAAAGCACGTCATTGTATTGTTTTGTTTTTGCGATAACTTAATTTGTTGTACAATAAATTGGTATTCATTGAAAGAGAAAACACAATTAAAGACTTACTGAATAATTTCTGGTGTCACGAGAATGAAACTGACGAAAGCCCTTTTTAAAACTGCCCGAGTTTGTTTTTTTTCTAGCTACATTGCAAAGCACGTCATTGTATTGTTTTGTTTTTGCGATAACTTAATTTGTTGTACAATAAATTGGTATTCATTGAAAGAGAAAACACAATTAAAGACTTACTGAATAATTTCTGGTGTCACGAGAATGAAACTGACGAAAGCCCTTTTTAAAACTGCCCGAGTTTGTTTTTTTTCTAGCTAACTATAAACAAAGCTTGCTATAATACGAAAATTGGAGTTAACTGTGGTACTTGAGCTCTCTAAACAGAAATTCACATCATCTGCAAGCACATCAGTGACTGTTGTCTTTTTCGCTGTCCCACAGTATATAAGATACATAAGAAATGCGACAGAAGGAAATGGGATATTATATTTTGTGTGGAAAATACTGGCCCCACTTACCAGACACTACTTAAGTAAAAGAACAGAACTTCACTAACAAGTCAGAAAATAATTTTCAATAAATGACCGTTTTTTTTGTTGTTTGTTTATTAAAAAGGGATAAATTCTCAAATCACTTAACATTTTAAACCTCCGCATTATCCCTCTGTATGGTTTGAGACTTACTCCAGAAAAAATAGAATGTTAAATTCTGACCAGATAAGTTTTCTGGGATGATTTCATTAACACAATAACAGTCTCGAGCAGCGATTAAACAGATTTAGGACTATTAATATAATTTTCTCATGAACATCGATTATCAAGCGATTTGGTTTACCTATTCGGTGTTTAAAACACGAAATAGTTCCTTATTCCGAAGATTAGTTTAAGAATGTCTTGGCGTTGTATTCAAGGATAAACGTTGCACAATAATGTTTAAACAGTTTTTTTTCTTTTCAAAACATGGTTTCCCGTGAAAGTTATTTAAAATAAGAATGTTTTGGTACATCATACAAATCACTTTCGATGGAAAATCATTTTGGCTTAAATACAATTAGAAAGGAATATTTAAGTAGTTCTATATTATTGCTAAATTTATGGGTTCTATATACAACAATTCTAACAAGATTATCTTTGAACATTTTTAGCATAAAACTATATTTGAAATATAAATCTGAAAACGGTTATTGGCAAATTATTTGAGCGGGATTTCGATCATAATGTTTTAGGAAGCCGATGGTAAAAAAGACATGCTATGAAATCAGAAGTATTAGATGAAGAATAATTAAAAAATTGTTAGAGGTGTCCATGTTTTTCGCGATTACTCAAATAAGAATAAAATTGTTAAAAATAAGAATTACGTTAATTATGAAATCCTTACATTAAAAATAAAAGAAAAAGAAGTGAATCGCTTTCTAGAAGTTCGATGATGCCTTCATAAATTTATGAAGCTATACTTTTGCGTCATTTAGAAAAACAAGTTTTGTCTCAGGGATTAAAAATTGCCCTTACCCCTGAAAAATTAGTTTCATGACTATTTTTGGATTTGAACTTTTGTTAAAAAGGGCCTTAAAATGTGATTACTCCATCAGCGCAAATAAACTGAGGTATGTACACATCTTTCTATTACAGGTGTGAATGATTTATATAATTGTAAACACAAAATCATAAAATATTAAATTTGCCAGAAACTGAGCCTTATATTTGATCTAGAACTAAATATTATATCGACGATCCAGGTCTACGGCAAGCAAAATTAATTCTAAGTTGATATTTTCACACCTCGCTTTAGCTAGCTGATTTGACCAGCCTCGGTCCGGCATAGCCAGGTGGTTAATGCACTCGGCTCATAAATCCGAGAGTCGCAAGTTCGAATCCCCTTCACACGAAACACCCTCGCCCTTTCAGGGATGAGGGCGTTATAATATGACGGTCACTCTCACTATTCTTGGTAAAAGAGTAGCCCAAAAGTTAGTAATGGGTGGTGATGACTAGCTGCCTTCCCTATAGACTTACACTGCTAAATTAAGGACGGCTAGCGAAGATAGCCCTCGTGTAGTTTTACGCGAAATTCAAACCAAACCAAATCGACTGGATTAACACCGCTTCTTAGCTGACTTCTACTGATAAAGATATTTAATGTATTCGTACAAATACTAACGTCTGAAATAATTCGCTGAAGCAAAATTGTAATGTTCGAAATCTATGAACGTTGCTGCTCCAATTTTGTAGTTTTTCGATTAATAGGCATCAGACACAATTATAGCTTCCAAGGCCTTTTACATACTGACTGTATCTGACTAATATTATCACTTGTCTCTACATGTCGATTTTTTTTTTATATATATACATATCACGCAAGACTCGCGAACATTCAACAATGATGAGCACACCAGCGTTTCCTCAAAACTAGGTATTGTTGATTCTTACACTCAAGAACCTTCTATAAATTTCGAGAAGAGGTTGGACTTGCGCAATACACAACCAATAATATGTCATAGGGAAAAGATAAAACTACACTGAACAAACATAAGCCCTAAAATAGATGTGCAACAGTAAATCTATTACAGTAGATATTTATTAAAGCTATAAAGAAAGAATATTCTAAATGAACAATTATACAAAGAAATAAAATGAACGGATTCGCATGCTGGTATTCTGTAAGAAGTACCGAAACTACATAAGCTAAAATGGTCCAATGAGATCTACCGGATGTGTCGCAACTACCAATTAGAAAATTAGGTAAAACTACAAATTCTTCAGAAATGGTGTAAAGAAACTTGTATGTTGATAAATTCAGAGTTAGATCTTGATCATGATGAAAAAATAGTAAATAGTGATGCCACATTTAAAAACTAAGCATACCATTCGATGAAACTATTGAATTGTGTAAACTTGATTTGTATGAATGAGGGTAGTTTTGATGGTTTACTTAGAGAGATGAAATGGTCGGGTATACAGGTGGTTAGGGTAATCGACTCGCAATACTAAAGTTGCGAAATCTAATTTCAGTTCCACAAAAAATGCCCACCCTTTCAGCTGTGGGGGCGTTGCAATGTTTCGATCAGTCCCACTATTCGTTGGTAAAAGAGTAGCCCAATAAATGGTAGTGGATGAGAATGACTAGCTGCCTTCCCTCTTGTCTCTCACTGTTAAATTAGACAGCTAGCGCAGATAGCCCTCGTGAACCATGGCGCGAAATTCAAACCAAGGGATTTTTTATCAAAATGATCACCTTTGTTTTACAGAAAGGTATATCATCTGACAGATGAAGCCAATGGGGTCCAAAATGCGTTTAAGTATTACCATGGAAAAAATACCAGTTACAACAATGTCCAAAGCAATTTAAATAATTAGTATACAAAATATATTTGTATAATACACTTACTAGACATGAGAATGAAGAACGGGTGAACAATTTTCTGGATTATTTAAATAAACGACATGGGAATATTAAATTCGTTGTGAAAAAACATTTTTACCGTTTCTGAACATTCTGATCATTCGTAAAGAGTGGATTCGTTTGGAACTGAAATCTACCAAACCTATGTTTCCAGATTTATTTAAATGTGAGAAGAATTTTCGTAAATACAGCCCATAAACTTACCAGAACATTTAATTATTTATAAAAGAACGAAAACAATATTAAAAGTACAATTAACTTAAAAAAGAACCAGTAGCATTGGTTGGAGGTTACATTTTGTTTAAAACATAGTTACCGGCAAAAAGGAGTTATATAAAAAGGACTTTGAGCAACATGCATCCGTAAGTCGTACCTCGCATCGTTATTAGGATTTGAAGCGATTGAATGAGTACGATAACCAGATGTGGTCATAGCATATAAATTACTTTTTTTATCCTTATGGTGAAAAGATTCGAATACTTTTTATTAGATATTAAGCTGGAGGGGGGGGGGGGCGTGGCTTAGTCCTTCCTCATGGGTAAAGACGTTCAACTAACACATTAACCGAGTAATGAAGTTAGTTTTCCGGCAGCTTAGTAACAACGCCTACAACCACATAAAGACAAAAGCTATAAAGCTTCTTCGAAACGATAGTGGTCGATACTGTCCAATCAATTTCAGTTTTAAATATCACCAGTTTCATTATTATTGATTTAGCTGTAGTAGTCTTGTATAAAATTTGCTGATAATACCCGTTACAACAAAATACCAATAATAAGCGAATGTTTCACTTGGTATATATTTAGAATAATTATTAAATAATTATTATTATTTAAGAACCAAATTATGGTTCTTAAATCGATTTCTATTCACGTACAAAGTTAATGACACTCAGTGGCCACTTTACTAGGTACACCTATCTAGTACCGAGTAGGATCCCTTTTTGCCAACAGAACAGCCTGAAATTTTCGCGGCATGGATTCAACAAGGTGCTGGAAATATTTTTTAGGGATTTCGGTTCATGTTGACTACATAGTATTACGCAGTTCCTGTAAATTTATCGGCTACATTCATACTGCGAACCTTCCGTTCCCCTTCATTCCAAAGGTACTTATTGGATTGAGATCTGAGGACCATGCAGGCCATTGGAATACACTGCAGTCAATATTATGTTCGTGGAACCAGCTTGAGATGATGTGTGCTTTGTGACGTAGCCATTGGCAAACAGGTAAACAATGGCTATAAAGGGATATACATAGGTTAGCAACAATGCTCAAGTTTACTGTGGCATTCAAGTGATGCTCAACTGGTATTAATGGGCCTATGTGCGACAATGACACATTCCCCACACCATTACACTACCACCACTAGCCTCTACTGTTGACACAAGGCAAGATTGATCCATAAATTCATAACGTTTATGCCAAATTCTGACCCTGCCATATGCATGCCGCAGCAGAAATCGAGATTCTTTAGACGAGGTGACGTTCTTTCAATCTTCAATCGTGCAGTTTTCGAGATTCTGTGTCTACCGCAGCCTCATCTTGCTGTTTTTGGCTGACTGGAAGGGAACCCGGCATGGTCTTCTGCTGCTGCTGTAGCCCATCCGCTTTTAAGATTTGACTCGTTGTGCGTTAACATACATCTTTCTGCACACCACTGTTGTAAAGAGCGGTTATTTGAGTATTTGTGGCCTTCCTTTCAGCTTGAACGAGTATTGCCATTCTCCTCAGACTTCTCTTTAACAAGGAGTTTTTGTCTACAGAACTGCCACTCACTGGATATTTGTTTTTCGCCCCATTCTCTGTAAACGCTAAAGACTATAGTTTGTGAAAATCCCAGGAAGTCGACAGTTTCCGAGATGATGTAACCACCATGTCTGGCGGAAACAATCATTCCACGGTCAAAATCACTTAGATCACGCATCTTTCACATTCTAATGTTTGGTCGAAAAACAACTGAACTTTTCACCATGTCTGCATGCTTTATATGTTGTTTTGCAGCCACATGATTTGCTGTTTGGTTATTTGTGTGAAAGAGCGGGCGTACCGAATAAAGTAGCCATTAAGCGTATATTTTGTAATCTTCATACGTTTAGTTCCCAATTTATTTTGATGTAACCCAGGCATTAGTAAATTAACGAATAGTGGTTCTTATTTACGGCATGTCTGAATAATAAAAAAGTATAACTAAAATGTAAAGACAATATTATCTGCAGTATTTGAAGTAGGTCGAACTATTATCACTTTAATATATACCCTTATTGGTTATCTCGTGAAATAGAGTTTGGTCAACATGTCTATTTCACACATATTTTAGATGAAATTTTCTTTTTATACAGCAAAGACGTGATATTCAGATTGAAGTGTTTGTAAGTATTGATAATTAATATTATTGCTTGTTGTAGCTCTGTAATCTCAATTTATGATCTTATTTTGTTTCTCTCTTTATATTTCGAGTATCTAGATACAATTGTTGGAACATTCTATTCTGTCATGCTTATTTGTTTGCATTTCAATTTATTTTATTCTGTATTTTTACTACTCTTCATAAAAATGTTTGAATTTAAAAACTTTATTCCTAATATTTTACGCTGTTCAATATAGCTTGCTGAAGATGGCATACATGTTCTAAAACATTCAGGAATTATATATGTATATACACTTTATTGTTATGAAGACAATAAATAAAGCTGGTATAAATATCGGTATGTAGTAAGCCAAGAACGTGATGTACCCGAGGAAGTGCTCGTACTGGAATCAGAGGAAGTGTATCTTGGGGTTTGCTAGAATGAATTTTAGGGAAAGAGGTGGGTTGATTAAATCAACTTTCTTAACCATAGAGGTCAAGACTTTTCATATAGTTTGAAAATGAACCTTTTGGAGGTACGGAGAGATCCATCTGTACTACCACTGTAGTAGTGGAACGAAGTGCAGCAGCATACGTCCGAGGTGAAATGGTGGACAGTAACTTTCGAGCCTCAGGGTATGTAATGTTTTGTGTTGTTTTCAAATGCTGTACTTTTTCTTTAGCCACTTCTTAGGATCGCTGAGAGCCATTACAATTAACACAATGAGGGTTTATTTCACACTCGTAGGCATCGTGGTACTTGCCACCACAACGAGCACATGTCAAGGAACCACGACATGATGACAAGTTATGGAATTGTTGACGTTGGAAACATTTGTGAGGGTCTGAAATATATGGCCATACCTTGGAATTAAGATAATCTGCTTTGATGGTGGTAGGTGAACGCGGTATTGTAAATATTAAAATGAGAAAAGTGGTCAGCATCATAATTCCATCTTTGAGAGTGTAGATACGTCTCACTGCAAAAACTCATTGGGTAGAGAAACCAGCGAAAATCTCAGACTCGGGAATGTTCTTCAAATCTCTTTCCACAATAACTTCTCGTAGCCAATTCAAAGTAGCATGGAGAGTAACCTCAATGGGTATATCCCCGATACCTTCGAATGTAAGAGGAGTTAACTGTGTTTAGATGTGGATGTTTCCACGAAGATGTTTGTGCCACACAAGTCATAATATTTAATAAATATGCCTACAAAGGCTAAATCATTTGTTCTGTCTGTAAATTAAGACCTCCTAACGAGGAGCTAGCATTAGTCCGAAGAGAGTCAAAAGTTTGTATGTTTTAATATCTTTTATGTAACAGATTATTAATTCACTTAAATTTAATTTTTTTAAATAGCCGTTTTCAACGAAAATAAAAACTTTTCAGTTTTTAAGTAAAATAAGAGCGCTTCAATGACCTTTATATAAAACTAGCAAAACAATTAATTTTGTACTTAGCAGAGACGAAGGTGGTGTTCACATAAGCGAGTGAACTTAAAAGTTACAATTAATAATTCGCATACGTTTAAGATTATAACTGTCTGAATTTCAGTTACTAACTTGCAATGGTTTGCGATTATTCTGCGCTACGCGAACAGACAAACTTAATATATTCGTTGGTATTAAGTACAAAAGTGATAGTTTTTTACCTATGAAGGAAGGCAGGTCAACTTCTCGAAAGCGCTTAGATTACATGATTTCGTAATTTTGTCTAAAAGTAGGTTGTTAAGTTGTATATACAATTCCTAAAATAAAAAAAATATATATATACATTTATAATTATCTACAGTCACATTAATTCGTATAATTGAATGAATGTTCTTACCTGCTTTGGATAGATAAGGATATGACAACACGTGGAGAAAATATATTTGAAATACGCTATTCCTTAGTAGGGAATATATCATTTTCGAATGTCTAAAGAAAAAAAAAAGGGATTAGGTTATTTTCCAACGGATATTTAACAGTAAAATGCATCACACAAATCTACAAAAAATAGTATTGAAATACTAAAATTGGCTTATGGGCGTGTTTTCTTAGATTTCCAACTTTTGTAAATGTGAATCGAAAGTTATTAATTGCAAAAAAAAAAAAAAAGGATATTCCATGACCGGATAAATCACTGACTAAGTGTATTTGACTAATAAAAATTCCTAGTAAACCTTTCCTCAAAGTTTTATGAGCCTTGAAAAATACTCTTCGTTAATACATGAAATCAAACACGCTGTTGTTTAACGTTGTTGAGATATAGGAAATTAGATGCATTTTGTCCAATGAATGTCAGTAGAAGTAATTTTTCTGGTATAAAATAGAGTTCATAATCAGTCATGTTCAATGGTTTACTGAAAATTATTAATTAAAATAAAGAACTGAGACAATATACTGAAGTTCACCATTTTAGTTCAAAACATAAAACTAAGACATTTTGTTTTTAATTTGATTTCTTAGAAATTCATATTTCTCTCTCTGTTCATGAATGACGACTACATCAAAAAGGCAAAAGGATCAAACGTTTAATATCTGGAAAAATTGAAACTGAATACAACGGCTTTGATCGACTCCAAGATCTGCTATTAGACTTGGAAAGAAATAGAAAAAAATAAATTAAAAACAAAAAATTAGTAAACTCGACAGTAAAAGTATTATATAAAACGTAATAAGTTAAACAAAATAATGTAAAATATTACAACTCCATATAATTTTACAGAACCAAAACACCAAGCCCCCACCTCTTATAAAAAAAAAGATCCAAAAGGAACTCAAAACACGAAAAATAGTCTTTACAAAACTGTACAAAAATAACAAGTCTAAAATAAATCACAGAAAATAAACTTTATATTGATGTAATACATATTATGAACATAAGGGATGGTTTTACTCTCAGCTGGAAAACAAACCAAAATAAACTCAAACCAAGGCACTTCAACAAAACAACTCAAGCCCACTAAAGGTTTATTTAAATATTATATTTACTGTTACGCCCTGATCCCTCAATGTTTTTAAATAGAATTTTCTACAACATCAAGGCAGACATGACCTGTTTAAATATATACATCTAAATAATACATGAAATATCACTTCAAAATATTTGTTTTTTCACCTATGAACTCAGGATATTTTTTTCTATTCTGATCCTACTTCAACCCTGGTTAAAAGATGCGACAAAAGAAAAAAAATAGGTTTATGTACATGTACTTAGGCCAGCTCAATTCCATTACAAAAAAAAAAGAAAATCGAAAGTTATCCATCTGCGTTTCAGCGAGTAGAGTACGCGGCGAGTACTTTAATTACACAAAACCTGTCAAGAGAATGTACATCAATGCCAAGTGACATAAGCTTGCCAAATTTCACCTTTTTCGAGAATCTGGGCAAATTTGTTGGGAGTTTCAATAACCTGGCCATCCACTTCAAGTTAACGTGTTTGGCCAAAGTTGGCTGTAATATCTTTTTCAATTATGTGACATTCTTCACAATCAATGTCATCACCATCTTCACTACTATCAAATCAGCATCCGTACCTCTGAAAGGGTGTTTGGTGGAAAGAGAATCTGAATGTTGCTCTAGCTGATGTCAAATTGTGCAAATACAGTGACTGTACCCATTTTAAGTTAGAAGTTGGCGTTATTTCAAATCTAGATTTTTTACCCAACCTCAACTTTACTTTTGTATTTTATCTGATTTTTTTGGCATTTCTTGACAGCAACCTTACTAGGTTTATTGGATGTTGTTACCTCTATTTTATCAGACATTGCTTCAATAGAAGCGCAAATGAGAAAACAAATAAAAAACGAATCAATATCAACAACAACAAAAATGGTTTGGAACCAAACTTAATACATACTTACAAAAGTTAAAAAACTATTAATGTAGTTTTATAAAAAAAAAAAAAAATAATATTTGATGATTAAAGCCCTCTGTTATTGAGTTGCCCTTGGATTAAAAGGATTTTGCCGATGTACAAATATTATGTGTACCTTGTATTCCAATTCGTTAAAACGAGTGATACAATGATAAATAATTTGCAGAAACCAATTAAATCAGTTTATTTCATATAAACCTCCTACTGTAGTTCATTTTTACATATTACTAAAGTTACACAAACATAATCGTGGGCGCACTATTACCTCTAGTAGTGATACGCATACTAAAAATGTATCAACATAGACTACAAAATCAAACACCCCTCCATACAAGTCTTATTTTAAAAAGGAATTTTTAATGTGTTAAGCGATATCATTGTTTTGAATTAATATGTGTACCACTATGAGTACCAACACGACATAAAACTGTCAATATTTATATGTTTATATGTCTAGTAGACTATACATAGAAGTTTAACAGATAAAGGTTGTTATAATGGATACTCAGATTTTCTTATGCAAATAGTCTCTATTTTCATTTGAAAAAGGTAAATTATTCAGGTGTTAAGAAATAGTGTTCTAGTTCTAGAGGTTTCAAAATTAAATTATCTGGCTTAACTTTCTGTAAAGGCGTGCTTTACAAAGGCGTGTTAAATTCTTCAGAAATATCTGCGACACAATTCAACGTTTTCGACACTATTATACATTATGAGGAAATATACAGAATTGTTAAAATAACAGCACGAGATCCAAAGAGAATCACACAATATGAACTTCAATCGAATGACCTTCATTGTATAAGTGCAGCCAAAACATTTTTCACGTTTTATACAATATCTGCAAATTTGGCTTGTTATTCTAAATTAAAATACATTTACCTATTATATACTTTTTATAAAATAAGTCAAACGTAAACATAATTAATGTCCAGATATTTTTAACTTACCCGTTCTGCTCAGCTTCCTGTTTATAATAGAGATTACAATTGTTCACCAAATAAGCGGCGTTATATAAACGTTGGCTCACAATTTAATCAAAGTTACAACTTCCATAGTATTAACGTACCCACTAATTACAAGACGTTTATAGTTTTCAATGTAATAACACTATACTGTTTTACAATAACCAAACTAAAATATATAACACTGTCACATAACACGTTGACAATTCCCAACGTCTTAGCTTTAGAATTCGAGATACCGTTGTCTGTCATTAACCAACCAAAACCCACTACATCCCACCACTAGACAAGTTTACTGCACCACAACTTGATTTAAAAACCGGTTCGTCCAGGGACACCTGTACATGAAAACGTGGACTCGTTTTTCTGTACTTCTTCTACGTTTACCTCGACCTCCCCTAACCCCTCTTTCTCTCCAAACAAACATTCTATACGACGCCTAATAAATACAATTATATTCTCTTCCTATGAGGGCAGCGGCCTCTTCAACTTTAACAATCACATTAACTACAATTCATAAACGGTACAATCCAAAAGAAATAAAGTAAAAACAAACAAATGTAATTATTATTATTTTTTACTTTTGAAACTGAAGGTTACTTTAAAAATAAAGTATATATCGAGTACTCAAAGTATTTTTCCTTGACCCACAGTCCAGTGATGTAAATAGCAATGCACTAATATCAAGAAATGTAGTATTTAACTTATAACGTAAGGGCACTAAAATGTTACTGATAAATTGAGTAGGGTTGTAAACAAATGAAAAGTAGTAAACCATAGTGAAATACCAGAGAAATAAGTATTATGAAAACTTCAGTCAAGCCCAATGAAAACTTTAAAAAACCAAGGTACAGAAGTTGATAAATCAATATTATGAAAAAAATATTCCCTAAATTACAAATTTTTAATGTACCAAATTGCACACAACCAGAGAGAAAGGTATAGAAAGCATATACATATATTTGCCATACATCCCACCTTGCCAAAAAAAAATAATAGGTAATGTATTTATAAAAAATACGAATTGTCAAACAATTATTACTCATATAGAAGTTTGTTTGTTTTTTAATTTCGCGCAAAGCTATACGAGGACAATTTGGGCTAGCCGTCCCTAATTTAGCAGTGTAAGACAAGAGGGAAGGCACCTAGTCATCACCACCCACCGCCAACTCTTGGGCTTCTCTTTTACCAACGAATAGTGGGATTGACCTTCACATTGTAACGCCTCCATGGCTGAAAGGACAGCATATTTGGTGCGACGGGAATTCGAACCCACGACCCTCAGATTACGAGTCGAACGCCTTAACTCACCTGGCCATGCCAGACCTCTTATGTGGAAGATAAAACTCAATTAAGAGATAAATGAGGAATATACAAATTTTCACGTAGTTGTGGTTTAAATAATAATGGACAGAGATGTAGACATTTGAAATGTAAAATAAAATAACATAAAAATGTGTTAATAATTTAAAAATAAAATTAGTGATTCGACAATGCTGAATGTACGACGAACTCTTTGATGTTTTTGATTTGGACAATGTAAAAATACTTAAACAAGTAAAGATTAAAAACTAATTCGGTACAAAAGAATTGTTAGAAGTTATTAAAAAGAAAATGGTTTTTAGTAGAGTTACGTTCGAGTCCCACGGAAGCGATTCTCTCTCTTTTTTTTTTTTTTTTGGTTCTGGAAGGATTGATTTGATTTGTTTCGAACTTTGTGCAAAACTAAACGCGGGCTACCTGCGTTAGCTGTCATTAATTTAACAGTGAAAGACAAAGGGAATACAGCTAATCATTACCATCCACCGCTAACGTTTGGGCTACTTTTTATCAACAAATATTTGGATTGAGTTTCGCATAATAACGCCTTTACAGCTGAAAGGGCGAGCAAGTTTGGTGGGATGGAGATTCGAACTCGTATCCCAGGCAGATCTGGGAAAGCCAGCTTCGATTGTGGAAGCTTGTCTGTATGGGTGGGTATTCAGTCGTTATGAGAGACGTAGAGAGTCAGGTTCTCTATTGCTGTTGTTCGATAAACTGTGAAATACTGTAATAATGTTCACAGAATCAGGTTGAAACGCGATTTAACATTGGGTGAATTTGATGATTCTATTTCTCTCTTCAAGGACCTGTAAGTGAATAGCATATAGCGCTATTTTACTCCTTCTCTTCATTTTATCGCATACACTCACAAACATATCCGTTGTAAAATGTCAAGTTTCTCACTCGAGATAATAAACTAACACGTATTTCACATAAAATACCCTTTTACATACACTTGTGATATCTACATCAAAGTTAGAGTAGGCGGTCTTGTTCTTATAATAGAAATTGAGTGGGAAGAGATATTTAACAGTTATTACCATCTACGATATAGCGATGAATTTCATTTAATAAATATTCTTACATAAATTTTTATTAAAGCATTGAAACAAACACTCTGTGAGTCTATCTTTGATGAATTTAATAGTTGCGTATTTGTGCATGAATGTAATATTTGTATATCCTGGTATTCTGTAAGTTATGGTTATTACTAACTTTTGTATTCTTTGAAATTTCTTAATGTATGTAATCACAGCGTTTATCCAAGCAGAACAGTGTTTCGTGTGTTTTTCTTTTAGCAAAGCCACAAAGGCCATCTGCTCAGCCCACCGAGAGGAATCGAACCCCTGATTTTAGCGTTGTAAATCCGGAGACATAAAGCAGAACAGAATATACATACCTATGACTGGTTTTGTTATATATTATTTATTAATTCTGAATATGTTCCCTGGTGTAGCTCCAGTGTTTTGCCTATTGTCTCTTGCTATGCTTTGTTCTTTATTTCTGTGATATGGTTTTTCCAAGTTAAATTTCACTCATACGCAATTCCAAGGATTTTAGTTGATTTGACATTTTGGAGACGAAGGTGGCGTCATTGTACAACATGCAAATTGCAAACATATATCAATTGTGTATGTATAATTAAGAAGATTTATTTGCTTTATTTATCTTCTTAAAATGGTTAGAAACAAATAAACTTTTGTTATTTAGCGTATATATTTCTATATTTTAATTTGTATAAATAAAGTATTGTGCTTGTCGAAACGTTGATATCGTCATCTGATTTCTACTGAAACTTTGTACAATAGCTATCAGTGTAACTCTTCTCAAATGTTGTTTGTTGGTTGAGAGTTTTCATGTGTAACTCTGTTAAGGTGAATTTAAGATATAGTTCTAATTTAGTCCCATATGTACTCAAAGAGTTGCTGTCTTCTTCACAAACCCTGTAGTAAGTAAGTGATAGAGTGGTTTTGAGCAATTGTTTTGCAGTTTGAATGCTTCTCTATTGTATATCAATTCTAGTGATCTGGAGGTTAAGAAATGCCATTTGGTTAGTTTTTTCCTGTTCACAGGTGAACTTAATGTTGGGGTTTATAGTGATTGAAAACTAAGTGTCTCTTCAGTAGATGGGAATACAGCAATTGTGTTATCAACACACCTGCTTGAAATTTAATCAGTCATAAAAATGTTGACTGAGCTAGTGACATGGGATTCTCCATACTTAGGCGATAAATGGCCTGAAGATGACCTAGGAAGGTCGAAATGCTGTTCTCTGCTTATCAATAAAAGTTAATACTCATACCAGCCGTTTCGAGACACATATTTATTTCAAGTGGGTTTATTGTCATCAAGAAATACGTACGTTGAGAAAGAAAGAGATAAGACTTTAAGGTAATTGTTATGTAGCTTTAACAGCGAAGTAAATTCGATGTCTCTGTAGGTTGATCTCATAAATCACTAATTACACTATGTAACACAAATTTTGTTCCTGAATAGTATGTGTTATTTCTTATTTGCTTATGTTGTAAAAGTACAGAAAATGGTTCTTATTCCCTTCAAATTTTGCTTTTGTGACCTGGATAATGAAATTTAGAAATTAACCTAGTTTTTATATAAAAAGGGGCAAATTTGTACATTTTCATTTACATAAGGTCTGAATAAAACAACATATGAATCAAGATTTACATGTACTTATACTAAAGTTATACAAAAAGGAACGAAAATGTTTAGAAGTGAGTAGTTTCTCGAAATTTGCGAATGTAATGTAAATCACTTTCACGTATCAGCCCCCAAATATAGTCTCCCATCATGTTTTCATTATACGCTTCTTGGTAGTGGCGTTCAAAGTCCAGTATATCTTGGTGGAAGCGCTCGCCTTGCTCCTCTGAGTATGCTCCCATGTTCTCCTTGAATTTATCAAGATGAGCGTCAAGAATATGGACTTTCAGGAACATCCTGCAGCCCATTTTGCCGTAGTTCACACCAGAGCCTCAACCATTTCCACATAATTTTCGGCCTTGTCATTGCCCAAGAAGCCCCGAACCACTGCGACAAAACAGCCCCAAGCTTTTTTTTTTCCTTCCTACTAAGCTTCTTTGGGAATTCTACGCACTCCAGGATCTTCTTTATTTGTGGTCCAACGAAAACACCAGCTTTGACCTTTGCCTTAGACAGCTTAGGGAAGAAGTCTCAAAGGTACTTGACGGCTGCACAGTTTTTATCAAGAGCTGTGACAAATTGTTTCATAGACCCAATTTTATATGCAATGGTGGGAACAACACCTTTTGGAGGTCCACTAGTGGCTCACACTTGACATTGTGCCTCCCCACAGCGAACTCGGCCCGTTGTGATAAATTGGCCACAAACATAGCAGAATGCGTCTGGAGAATGCTTGCAGCTTCTTTATGTCATCTCTGACAAAATAGATAGGTCTATATGTTCACTTAGATAGCTAGAACTAAACTGAAGTGGTGAGTCCTTGTATATATATATTACTATGGAAAGTTCTATAAAATTCTAAAAGGTTCTTGAAAATTCTTGTAAGTTCGAGAAAATTCTCTATCGGCTACTCGGTACTAAATCTACTTGTAATTAATAACAGTTGCCAATAATACGTAAACTACTGATTTTCTCGATAGTTTGCAAACTTGATTATTTCTCTATTTTGTTTGTTTTATCCAAGTCGTTTCCCAGCAATTTCTCTTCGTTATTGATATATAATGTAAGAATATGTACATGTTATGAATCTTCAAGCATTCTTTGTCGAATCTGCTTCGTCCATGTCTTACACGAATTAATACGTTTTTCAAATAGATATTTGAACAGAGGTTTTCATTGATTTATTATTATTATCATTTTTTATAATCACCGAAACATCAATTAGTAATAAAATGCCGCTTTTTAAGTTTAGATGTACATATATAAAAAGTCGTTATACTTTAACAGTAAACCAGGAATGTACTATTAGCCCATTGCCGCATAATCGCGTTCCGCTCTCTGAGGATGTAGATACATTACACCAGTGACAGTCAAATCCTACAGTATTAAGAATAAGAGTTGTCGGTGGGTGGCGTTGACTTGTTATTTTCATTTTAAGCTACCAGTTTAAAACTATGGACGGATAGAGCAAATAGTCATTGCGTGGCTGTGCATAATTTTTAGAAGTAAATAAACAATACTTCTCACACGTATATTATCCATTGAAATGCTTATTCTAAATTACGGTTGTACAATGTAACCAGGCCTGGCATGGCCAGGCGGGTTAAGGCGTGCGACTCGTAATCTAAGGGTCGCGGGTTCGCATCCCCGTCGCACCAAACATGCTCACCCTTTCAGCCGTGGGGGCGTTGTGAAGTTACGGTCAATCCTATTGTTCATTGGTAAAAGAGTAGCCCAAGAGTTTGCGGTGGGTGGTGATGACTAGTTGCATTCCCTCTAGTCTTACACTGCTAAATTAGGGACGGCTAGCGCAGAAAGCCCTCGAGTAGCTTTGAACGAAATTAAAACAAAACAAAACGATGTAACCAGGAATATATAATTATGTTTTCCATTAATATAACGATTTACATATTGCATTTATCCTATTACTCATGAAAAATATTCTACTTTCAGATCAGTTGTTATAAAATCAAAATAATTATATTTTTCAGTCTGTTGCCAATTATCCTCTCCTAGGTATTCATGGTGAAACTATAGATTTTGTCGATATTTGCAACATTTTCATCTTTTAAACCAATGGTGAAAAAATACTGAACGAATGAACATACGATGATAAACTTAAATTAAATGTGTTTTTCTATGAATAGCATTTTATTCAAAGTTTTACACGTAAAGCTACACAATGGGTTATCTGTGAGCTGTCACCATCGAATACCCGTTCTTATTGTAGCAATCTTGTACACTTTCCGTTGATCCACTGGAGAATTTTTCTAAAACAAACCATTGAGTGTCTTGGCCGTAAGCTAATTGTATTCATGTGAAAAATGAAATATTTTTGTTTTATTTTTAATCACCGTGCTTCTGGGAGTGAATGTAATCGAATAATACCCATGTAAATAAGTACAGAAATATTAGAGCTAAAGCTTACACACACAAAACAAGAACAATTTCCATACAGTAACTAGATAGTGGCTCTGTCTAATCTAAACAAGGGGACATTAAATTAAAAATGCGAAAATAAATCACGATAGTGACATTTGTATAACTAAGATGTAATCATTTACATACAAAGAAATACTTTCAATTTTTAAACAAATTGACATTGATATATAATGTATAAACGATAAGAAGTCCTGACTATTGATTGGAAGGAGCAAAATTTGAGCAATAATTAGTTTAAAGGCCAAAGCCATTTTGTTGTTAATTTGACTTTGAAAGTACCTGAATCAGTTTCAAATTCCTAAAAAAACAAATTATCTCACCTCTAAAGAATTGACAACTGGGATAGGACAATAACATATGAAACTCAATATACTGACTAAATAATACATTTTGTAAATTAATCATTATCTACATCTTACTAAAAGTGGCAAGTGTCACACAATCTGAGAGTGAACTGTGATTTTCATTATGTGTATTGTTAGTCAATAAAATATTTTTAAAAATTTGTCTCTTGAGATAAAGATGTCAGACGGAGGACGTTGTTATGGAGATCCTGTTCCATCACTCAGTAAAAAATCTTATATTGTCTAACGTTACATAGTGAGTTAAGAAACTAGGCAATACAACATATATAAAGGTTCCAGACATAAGTAATTGTTTTGCCAATCCATGATCTCTATTTTTCCTTATTAACAGGGTAAAGTAGGGTCCGATTGCACTTGCAAAAGATCAATAAATCTTATAGCAGACAGTCCCATTATTACCATAACAAATCCATTATTGAAATGGTCATATTAAACAATATTGAACTTAGTTTAGTTCCGGTTCTCTTACAAGGAACATGTCGATAATTGGAAATAGGAAAAGTACTTAATTGAGTTTCTGCCAATTCAAAATTTAGGTTCATTTGAAATGTAAGCTAATGCATTTAGGGTACAAAAGCTTGGGCTGTTCAAATACATTCTTAACATCATAATCTTAATCTCTCTCTATATAATGGCTATGACGTCTAAGAGGGATCGAACACTCTTTACAAGAGCATTATATATGTTTACTATACATTGTATGCGACTATATTTTACTATCCTCAAAATAAGGAATTAATTCGTATTAATGAAATGAAGTATGTTTGAATTATACAAGTTACACAATCATCTCTTCCTTGCCAAAAGAATGTAAGTCTAAATTATTTTATCAGCATTTACTGTCTGCTATATAAATAGTGGTGACTGATGTAGATGACAGCTTTTCAGTTTGAAGGCAACGCCTGAAGTCTAATATCAGGTTATAATTTTTCAGTCTTTTTTTTATCATTGAATCACAAAACGTCAAATCAGACATCACTTGCCCAAGGAAGACAGTGAAAAAAGAGTCAAGAACGAAACCTAAATGTTCCAATGGAGAAAAATGCAAAACGGATTTTAAGACGATGCAAGAATGTGAATATATTAAAAATGAATTCAAATACCAATCAAGTGGTTTATCATTTTTATAATATTTAACTCATAATCAGGCCTACCGAGAGTGCTGGTATACTGAGGAAAAATATCCTGGGCCCAAGTCTTTAGGGGCGCGGAAGAGAAGCAGTATAAAATAATAGAGAAATTGATTGAATGATAAAGTGAGAATATAAGCAAAAAATATAATTATTATAAAGATTAACATTCATTTTTGATAGTTAAATGAAATCATTTAGAAGACAAAGGGACAGTGCAGCAGAAAATAAAATAACTTCTGCACTTCAGTGATATATCGCTTAATTTACCTCGTATGCCATCCTCTCCAAGTTCATTGAAACACTTATTGGCTAGATGCGTAATTATCAAAAGATAAGAGTAAGAAATTTTGATGTTATGTCTTAAATTGTGAGATTTTTCAACACGTTTTTGATAATTTATTATGTCTAACTTAATGAAGTATCAGCTGTATTTTCGATTTTAAAAACTCTTCATGTAGTAGTCGCATTCGACCTCCTAGTAAAGTAGTCCAGCTTGCGTTTTCCTTCTTTGTTAGTCATATAAACTTGCATTTCATTGATATTAACATAGACTGTGAATCATTATATTATAAAACAAATGTGGTATTTGTCCGATATAAAATTTTATGTCATTACGAGAATTGGGAGAGTAACATAGGACAACGTTTCTCGAGTTTCACGTGATTTATCTCTCTCAAAAAATGTTTCCTTTATAACTTAACCGACCTAGTGACCAGCATTAAAAGTACAAATTAAGTCAATTTCTTTCTTTACAGAATAACTGTGTGTTGTAATTCAAAACTACATTCGTTTATACTGAATAGTTTTGCGCTTGTAACATTTTATATCTATCTTCTACTTAATTTCGTTGTTTTATTACTATTTTGCACGTGTATAACAAAAATACATATTCGTAAACAGTAAAAGTAACTATGAAACATCCAAGTTTCTTCATTTATTAGAAAAATACAACTATGACATATTGTGGTTTAACAAAAGAAAGAATATGGCTTCAAAGGACAAAACATTAAAAGTTCGGTGCTGTTTTGAATTAAGCACAGAGCTACACAATGGGCTATCTGTGCTCTGCCCATCACGGGTATCGAAACCCGGTTTTTAGCGTTGTAAGTCCGCAAACATACCGCTGAGCCACTAGGGGGGTGCAAAATAATATCTTGATAAATTAAGGGGATTTGTACCCATGACCTACAGATTACTAGTCAATTCCTTTAGCTCGAAAGAGAAAAAACCGAAAATCGTGCACGTATACGTTCGGAAAACAAACAATGATAAAGATGAATTGAATGTGTACCAATGTTGTGATATTTTAAATTTAATAATTTGAAAATACAATTCCTAATCACAAATTCCTTTCGTCTTTAAGAAGCTAATAAAAACCAAATATACCAGAAATTATCTGAAGATATAATCAGATAAGAACTAGTCGTTCTTAAAAGAAAGGCGTTTGCCAGTTTGCTCTTGAAGAAGAAAGGTCCACTTTTCAAAAGCGCACGGATTAATGGGTTTCTAATTCATTTTTAAGGAAAAGGAGTTTATATTATCGAAACGTATACTATACGCGTTTTTCTACACTAACAGTAAAAATGTAAACATTTTGGAGAAGTTGAGGAAATATACAAATTAACGCGTTTAGCACTTTTGGTTAAAGTGTTTTATTATAGCAAAACCACATCTAGCTTACTCCTGAATCGAAACCATAATTTTAGCGTTGTAAATCTGTATACTTGACGCTGTATCAGCAGCAGAATGTTGGTTAAAAAGTATTAACCTTTTAAAAAATAGAAACAAACAATATGAGTTTAATAGAGTATACAATATGGCTTCAAAAAGTAGAGAAAATAAAAAGTGTTAAAGATGAATTAAATGAGTATCAAATTTTATTAACCATTATCAATGATATCTTCTGAGAATTTCTGCTATATTAGACTTTAATAAAGTTTCTATACAACAAAAGAGATTCCTGATCAGGAACTTATTTATAAAATTCTTAAATCTAAAAGATCAGCAGAACATCGGTACATATTAAATCTATCTCTAAGTTTGGTTGTATTATGGATTTTTAATTATTTTTTTTAAATTTAAAAGCCATATTCTTTATTTTCTTAACATCAAAACATTTCATGCTTTTGGGTTTTCCATGAATTAAAGAATCTATTATTTCAAAATATCTACTTTTCAAAATCGTTTTCAAAAATTTATTTCTTTTCATAAAATATGCTAAAGCTCCATATATTATTTTTATAGAACTTTTTTAGAGGTTAATACTTGTATGAAGCTGCGTTGTGAAAATTTTAAATAAGTTGTAGCATTCTACTCTTCTCAACGAGCTCAAATATACTGGAATATATATTTTTTCAATATTGCTAAGTCTAAAAGGTTAATTAATTTTGATACACATTTAATTAATCTTTGACATTTTGTTATTTTGTAGCTTTGTTGGGACCATACTCTAATTTTATAAATAAAAAATGCTGAATGCGTATGATCTGTATATTTTTTAATTTCAATGATAGTGTAGAAAAATGAGAATGGTATACATTTTGAAAATCGAAACTATATTTTTTAAAGAACGCCCAGTTTTTGTCAGATGATTTTTTCTGATACTTTTGACTGTATTTTAATGAGATCCTCCAAAAAGAAAAATTAATCGTGATTAGGAATTTTCTTCACAAGAAGAAGGTCGCAAGAATATCGGTACATATTAAATACATTTCTACGTTTGGTTCTATTATGGATTTTACAATTTTTGACTTTGAAGCGATATTATTTGTGTTGTTAAAAACCAACGTTTCATACTTGTGTTTTACTAAAAATTGAAAAATCAACGATGTTGCCCGGCATGGCCAGGTGGATAAGGCACTCAACTCTTAAACAGAGGGTCGCTGGTTAGAATTCCCATCACACCAAACATGGTCGCCTTTTCTACTGTTGGGGCTTTATCACGTGACCGTTAATTTAACTGTTTATTGGTGAAAGAGTAGCTCAAGAGTGTGCGGTGAGTGTTGGTGACTAGCTGCCTTCCCTCTAGTCTTACACTGCTAAATTAGCAGATAGCCCTCGAATAGCTTTGCGCAAGAAATATAAACAAGAATTTGGTGTACAATTTTTTTAATATGACTTTCTTGCTTGTTTGTTTGTTTGTTTTTAATTTCGCGCAAAGCTACTCGAGGACTATCTGCGCTAGCCGTCCCTAATTTAGGAGTGTAAGACTAGAGGGAAGGCAGCTAGTCATCATCACCCACCGCCAACTCTTGGGTTACTCTATTACCAACGAATAGTGGGATTGACCGTCACATTATAACGCCCCCACGACTGAAAGGGATAGCATGTGACAGGTATTCGAACCCGAGATCCTCAGAAGATGAGTTGTATTAACAAAGGTCGAGTGCCTTAACCACTTGGACATGCAGATCCTACTACTTTTCGGAAGTAGAGAAAGAAATTTTGGAATATAGATTTTTTTTAATATTGCAAAATTTAACAAGTTTGTAAACATCGAAGTCGTTTAGTTTATCTTAACCTTTATTTATTTTCTAGACATTTAAAAGCTGTATGCAAGATTCGGTCAAATTCAGAATATTTGATTCTTGTTTTATCCAAATATTAATTGCTTTACCATACATACTGAAGCTATATGAGTTCCCGTTTCCAAAAACTTCTCTAAAATGTTTGTTTTCATACTATTATTAAACAAAAATGCACTTGGTATGTTTTTATAAATGGAACCCTTTCCTTCGTCAAAATACCAAATTCTTATCAGATGACCTCTTTGGATAATTTCCGTCATATTAGATTTTTAACAAACTACACATATAAAAGGATGAGTTCAATAATAGTAATTTTCTTTTCAATTCGTAAATATCATAATTATTATAATTTCTCTATATATTATTTCCATTTTTTTAATTGTTTCTATTCTGGAGATAAAATATTTGAGTGTTTAAAGACAAAACGTTTCACTAAGAATTACGTGCTGCAGGACGTTTCATATTTAACTTTCCTTTCAAATATGGATTTTTAAAATGTTTCCAACAATTCATTTTTTTCTAGAGAAATAATAAACCAGCATATAATTCCCATTTTAAAAAAATATTTTGATAATTTATAACTTCCTTATCATTGATGTAAAAAGATGAACTGGATGTATATTTCTTAAACATCTCCAAAATATTTATTTTCACACTATTATTAATCTAGAGAAATTAACATAGTGTATATTTTATAAATGCCCGGCATGGCCAGCGTGTTAAGGCGTGCGACTCGTAATCTGAGGGTCGCGGGTTCGCATCCCCGTCGCGCCAAACATACTCACCCTTTCAGCCGTGGGGGCGTTATAATCTGATGGTCAATCCCACTCTTCGTTGGTAAAAGAGTAGCCCAAGAATTGGCGGTCTCGATCATGCTATGGGGTTCCTTCCCTCGAGTAGGCACTTATATCAAGAAAGATGCTCGGAACTTTTGTACGACAATTTATAAACAAAAACACCCTATACAGCTAGACTGAGTGTGTTTGAAAAATCAATTACCTCATTGGTACAAGGTGTGTTAATATGGAGGAAGGTTATTATTTTGAGACTGTTTCGGTATAATAGGGATATTCCAAGTACTAGGTGATTTGGTTGGTGTAATATTTTGTAGGTAAGAAGATTATATTAGCTGCTTTTATTAAGAGACATTTGGTTTATGCTTTACTCATATACTTCTTGTATAAGATAAAAATAATCATTTATGAAGAACATAATTTTAATTTGATAAAATTCAATAATCCCATGTGGTCGAGTGGCTAGAATATCTGGCTTTTACACAGGAGGTCCTGCATGAAAAGTTTTATTTTTTCATTGTTTTGTGGATCGTTTATTTAGCGTGAAATATTTTAAAATGTTTATATGAGTATTAAATAGTTAATAATTATCAAAACCTAAAATATCATACCCAACAGTGTAGAAAAGTTGACCTCTGTTGTTAAGATCAAACAATCCAAGTTTGTATGTGATAAAGAAAGGTCCTCATATTGAAAGCACTCAGGTTATAGAGAGTCGTATTTTTGCGTTAAACTGGTTCTTGAACCTGTCTGTTTTCCGTAGATCATAGTAACTATTAAGACATTCTTTGTCCCCAATTAAAATATTAAATATTTTCTCCTCAGATGGAAAAACTAGAATATCACGCTATATCGTTTCTGTGTAGCATAACAAACACTATCATATTTGAAGGAATAACTTTCAGTTTACTCGAATGAGTTAATTTGAACTTGAAGTTCTCAGTAAGCGCACCAATACAGTTATATGAAAAAGTTAAAACACCTTATGAAAGTATGTGTACTTTTGTAACATTTTTGGATATATAGATATTTAATCTCAATTTCGACAATACTGAGAGATTATAGGAATATAACTAAACAATTAAAACTGAAGAAAAGACTTTTCAAGATCTTCTGTAAATGTAATTCTACAAAAATGCATATTCTAACTGAGAAAAAAGTAAGAACACCCTACCCCCTAATAGCTAGTGTTACCCCTTTGGCTGAAATAACTGCAGTGAGACGCTTCTTGTAGCCATCTACCAGTCTCTGACATCAGTCTGAAGAAAGTTTGCCACATTCCTCAATGCAGAATTCTTTCAACTGTGACATGTTTGAGGGGTTTCCTGCATGTACAGCCTGTTTCAAGTCACCCCACAGCATCTCAATGGGATTAAGATCTGGGCTTTGACTCGGCCATTCCAGGACTCTCCATTTCTTAGTTTTCAGCCAGTCCTTGGTGGATTTACTGGTATGTTTTGGGTCATTGTCGTGTTGCAGGGTCCAGTTCCGCTTCAGCTTTAATTTTCTTACAGATGGTCTCACATGATCCTCAAGCACTCTCTGACACACAGTAGAATTCATGGTGGATTCTATGGGTGTTCTTACTTTTTCTTCAGTTAGAATATGCATTTTTGTAGAATTACATTTACAGAAGATCTGGAAAAGTATTTTCTCCAGTTTTAATTGTTTAGTTATATTCCTACAATCTCTCGGTATTGTTAAATTGAGATTAAATATCTATATATCCAAAAATGTTACAAAAATACACAGGCTTTCACAGGGTGTCCTAACTTTTTCACATGACTGTATATAATTATAGAAACTACAGAATTCTGGAGAGAGAATCTAATTACCATTTCAAGTAAAATAATAATCTCTTTATAGTTTTTGGAAGCTACTTTATTCACATTTGGATATATAGTGTGGCTTAATTTTTTGTTTCTTATTTTGAAT
Organism: Tachypleus tridentatus; assembly: GCF_004210375.1. Taxonomy (NCBI): domain Eukaryota; kingdom Metazoa; phylum Arthropoda; class Merostomata; order Xiphosura; family Limulidae; genus Tachypleus; species Tachypleus tridentatus. Next base: position 84,732,120 of record NC_134830.1, read on the forward strand.
TGAAGATGTAAATTTTATGTTTCTTTACATTTCAAGTGATTACGAGGGCTATCTGCGCTAGCCGTCTTTAATGGCCAGGTGGGTTAAGACACTCGACTCGTAATCTGAGGGTCGCGGGTTCAAATCCCTCTCACACCAAACATGCTCGCCCTTTCAACCGTGGGGACGTTGTAATGTAACAATCAATCCCGCTTTCGTTGATAAAAGAGTAGCCCAAGAGTTGGCGGTGGGTGGTGATGACTAGCTGCTTCCCTCTAGTCTTACACTGTTAAATTAGGGACGGCTAGCGCAGATAGCTACTCAGCTTTGCGCGAAATTTAAAAAACAAACAAACAAACGAGTGTCCTCTACACAAGAGATCACCATTCTTATTCAACGTATTGATTACATTTTCCACTGCACTTCCTTGATTTGTTCTATCAGTGTCATTGTTGATAATTTTCGCCTTCTCTTTTGGTCCTTCTCCTTGCATTACAACTAGTTCAAGGTCACGGCCTTTCATAATCAAGTCACTACTGTCTAACTTTGGACACTTTGAATTAGGGTGTTCAGGATTCTGCGTGTTACAAGTCTTACAATAATAATTATTACACCTTCTGGCCACATGTCCTTGTTTATTACATATGTAGTGCTTCAATTCAGTATAATCACTGAGAAAGTAATTTTCTGATAAACATAAATTACACACTTTATGTTGGTCGTTATAACGTAATAACCAACACGACCTAATGGATCACTTAATTTTACCGCATGGCTAGTTAGTTCTTCAATATTTTATACACATTGTTTTTATGGTTGTGCTCTATTTAATAGATTGCTTGGTAAGGAATTTTTTTTTTAATTCCACCATCTTATCTACCACAAGTGAAGGCTGAAAAAGTTTTGCTCAATCATGACTCACCAACTTTTAACACCAACAAAACTTTATCTATATGTATATTTAAACACATGTTAAAACATGCTCATATCCAGTTGATGTGGAATACCCTGGTGGCCAGGGTCATCGATTAGCAACTAATGAGATGAGGGTTCACATCCTGTCAGCGATCGTGCTTAACTTTACAGCCGTTGGATCGTTATAACGTAACGGAATTCTATTATTTGTTTATAAAAAACAAGATCAAGAGGTATAGGCTAATGATATATATTTATTTACATAAAGATTCATTTATTCGTTCAGTTTAACACTTTGACTGCAATAAAATCCATCATCTATATATCGTCCCACCTAATTAATATGATAAAACAGTCCACATCATGTATAAGCTACATAGCCATCACCATGTTTATTGACATTGCTATACAATATTTCTTGAAACTGTAGGCGATTTAATGGTTGTAATAACATTAGGATTGTTACAAATGTTGATCGACTTTTATCGGTTGCTACCTTAGGCTTTATGTTGCCCCTGTAATTCTATTTTTCTGATTAACGTTATACGACACATCTGATACAACTATAATAAAACTAAATTAGTGTTAGATTCAATACATTCTAGGGGTAACATGACTCATATCAGCATGAGATATATGTATATATCAGTATTAAATGCTAAATTATTCTCTAATGTTTAGAATTAAAAACTACTTGTAAAACATAAAACTTTACAATTTGTACATTCTTGAAGAAACTTTAGAAGATAAACTGTGGTTTTAAGTAAAACAGTGACCATATAGAACAGATAGGTTTATGAACTTCTGGAACACCACCCATATAAATCTGTACAATAGATCTCACTAGTTATGTTTCCTTATGAAGTTTTCTGATATTATATTGTCTTTGTTATCCTGTAAGACACACCTGACTTTCTTCTTTAACTGTTATTTAACTGAGATCTATCATTCCTATTCACTATTTAAGCAGGTATATCATAAAATAAGATATTTCTGTGTTAATTGAGAGCCATTTGGGTGTTATATGTGTTCGCTATTCATAATTTTAAAGTGATGAACTAGAGGGAAGCCAACAAGTCAAAAACATTGACCGCTAACTTCAAAATCTGTCTAGAATGTTGTAGAACTTACGAAAATTTTCAGGAACCTTTTAGAATTTTTTAGAAATTTCCATAGTAATATATGTACAGGGATTCACCACTCACCACTTCAGTTTAGTTCTAGCTGCCTAAATGAGCACATAGACCTATCTCATTTTATCAAAAATGGCTTCAAGAAGCTGCAAGCATTCTCCAGACGCATTCTGCTATTATGTGACCAATTTATCAAGACAAGAGCGAAAAAGTACTTTGTGACAGCATCTGCTAAAATGTGTGAAGCCTACAAGCCATATTTCGACATGCCTGTTATGGATCAAGACAAACCCTAGGCACCTCATTTTACCTGCGAGCACTTCAAAAAAACTTTAAAAGGTAAGACAGACAATTTTTGCTTCCTTGAATAGTAAGATTTTATATTATACAACTTTTAGACTTTCTAAAATGTAAATATCTTTCAGTGCATCTCAAAGAGGAATACAACAGCGTCAATACCTTGCTAAAAGCCTTGAAGTATGATGAGTATGGCTGGGAGATTATCGGAGACTTAAAAAATAATGGCATTCCTAATGGGTCTCCAAGGAAGCTTTACCAAGTTTCCCTGTTATATTTGCGTTTGGGACAGCAGGGACACCACAGTGCACTACAACAGGAAGCACTGGCCACAACGGACTGAATTCTCTGTGGAGGAGCACAATGTCAAGTGTGAGCCACCAATGGAGCTCCAGAAAGTGTTGTTCCCACCATTGCACGTAAAATTGGGTCTTATGAAATCATTTGTCACAGCTCTTGACAAGGAGTCTGCAGCCTTCAAGTACTTTCGAAACATCTCCTCTAAGCTGTCTGAGGCAAAGGTTAAAATTGGTGTCTTCGTTGGATCACAAATAAAGAAGATCCTGAAGTGCACAGAATTCCCAAAGAAGCTCAGTAGGAAGGAAAAATGCTTGGGACAGCTTTGTCGCAATGGTTCGGAAATTTTTAGGCAGTCATAAGGCCGAAAATTATGTCAAACTGGTCAAGGCTCTGGTGAAGAACTACGGCAAAATGAGCTGCAGGATGTTCCTGAAAGCCCATATCTTGACGCTCATCTTGATAAATTCAAGGAGAACATGAGAGCATATTCAGAGGAGCAAGGCGAGCACTTCCACCAAGATATACTGGACTTTGAATTTCGCTACCAAGGAGCGTATAATGAAAACATGATGGGAGACTATATTTGGGGGCTGATACGTGAAAGTGATTTACACTACACTCGCAAATCTCGAACAACTACTAACGCCTAAACATTTTTGTTCATTTTTGTATAACTTTAGTATAAATACATGTAAATCTTAATTTATATGTTGTTTTATTCAGACCTTATGTAAATAAAAATGTGAAAATGTGCCCGTTTTTACATAGAAAATAGGTTAATTTCTAAATTTCATTATAAGGTCACAAAAGCAAAGTTTCGAGGGAATAATGTCCATTTTCTGTACTTTTACAACATAAGCAGTTAAGAAATAACACATACTACCCAGGAACAAAATTTATGTTACATAGTGTTATCCACACATTAAAATTATATATATATGATGAAATATTACACTTAAAATTTCAGAACATTTAATTTTTAAAACAATTATCCTAAACTCTTGCATTTCAAAGTTTCCAACATCAATTAACGGTTTAGTAAACACTACCATAATAAACAGAAAAAATGCTTAGACAAAGAATTACTGGTAATGAACAAGTTAAATAACAAATTATCTGAGTGATTTGTTTCCAATCTTAATGTTAAACCAACACATTAGTAACTTATATTTTAAACAAGCCACCGAGACTCAAAATTAGAAGCAAGTTATTGGGGACTCCCAAATGTGACAAAATTTTGGTGGCATCAAACTACATACGAAATACCAAATAATGTTGAAATGTTTGCTTGTTGCTGCTGTACCAGTGAAACTTTATATTCAAAATGTTGATTTGATTACTAAAAGTTACTTTAATATAATGTTCTGAACTAAATGTTTATAATACTGAAAAAAAGATACAATGTGATATTGTATTAAATCACAAATATTAATATTGTATTAAATCATCACAAATTAACAATTTCAATATTTCAGTAAATGTGGAAATGTTTTCTTGATGAGTTTCTGTGAAATAATAATTTAGTATTGAAAGAATTAGGTAGGATCGAACATGTAATGAAGATTTAAAACGTGTTTCTTAGAATCTTTCAAACAAGCATATGTAATAATAGTAAAACTATACAAAGATACGATAAAATGTAAATTATAAGTACTTAATACCTTTATAACATAGTTGTATTTAAATTAACAAATGTTAAATGATTCTTTATTTTGTTTTTAAATTGGTAAAGAACCATTGTAAAGAAAACATTTCACACAAAATGTCTACCAACTGTTTATGTGGTTCCATCTTAAGTTGTTGTTGTTTACAATGTTTCCATACAGCATACGTAAATTTTTTATCAATTTTATGGGAAATAACACATGAATGATATCAGTTATGCGTAATAATAAATAATCTGAATACGTGAATAAAATCCATTTGAATCTCTTCTGAATAAAAGGTTTCAGCAATATCCTCAGCATTACTGTGATATCATTTAAATGTGCCATTATATTTGTGATCTGCCGTTATTAATAAAGCATATAGATAAGTAATGATGATAAATATTTTTCACAAAGATTTGTTTTTAATTTCGAGCAAAACTACGCGAGGGCTATTTACGCTAGCCGTTCCTAATTTAGCAGTGTATCCATCCAAAGTCCATCCAAAGAACTGATAAGACAAAGGATACAAAAGTAAAACCTACCACAAAGAGCATGGAATGAAAAGGCACCCAATTAATGATAACAAAATCTGTTCCATATCTAATACTCAATTGGACGAGACTAGTTATAAAGAAAAAGGATTTGGTTTGGTCTGTTTTGAATTTCACCCAAAGCTACTCGAGAGCTATCTGGGCTAGCCGTCCCTAATTTAGCAGTGTAAGACTAGAGAAAAGGCAGCTAGTCATCACCACCCACCGTTAACTCTTGGGCTACTCTTCTACCAACGAATAGTGGGATTGACCGTCACACTATAACGCCCCCACGGCACGATATATCTTTACCATAGAACATCGATCTATTTCCCAAGTGGTGGAAAAGAGGACACGGAGGATGTTCAGTACTTTTGTATATTTGACCCACAGCTTCTTGATGTGTGGTATAAAGGTCAGCTTACAGTCAAAGATAAGCCCCAAGAACTTTGTCTCATTGACCATATGCAGAACAACTTCACCAATACAGAGGTCAGGATCTGGGTGAATACCCCGTTGGCAGCAAAAGTTCATGCAAATGGTTTTACAGAAAGAAGTTAAAGCCGTTTGCTGCGGTTTACTTCAGTAAACGATTGAGGGAAGTCTGTAGCTGCCGTTCAATATACTTCATGTTTGACGACTGACATGAGATGTGAAAGTCATTGACATAGAGCTCGTTTGCAACATTAAGTGGGAGTTGTTCAGTGATGGCATTTATCTTTATACTGAAAAGTGTGACACTCAAAACACAGCCCTGAGAATAGCCCTGTACAAAAGAATGGAAAAGTGTCGAACCCACACAAACTTGGAATTTCCTGTCCATTAAAATTTTTTTAAATAAAAATGAGCAAATGGCCACGTAACCCACATATATGGAGGTCTCACAAAATACCATATTTCCATGTTGTATCATAAGCCTTCTCAATCTCAAAGAATATTGATACAAGATGTCGTTTGAGAAAGGCTTCTCTAATTGATGTTTCAAGTCGAATCAGGTGGTCCGTGGTGGAGCGCTGTCATCGAAACCCACACTGAGTTGGCGAGAGGAGGTTGTTTGATTCGAGGAACCAAACAAGACGAGCATTAACTATCAAGGTGGTTATTTTTATATATGTGTAGGCGAATTGATTGGAAAGCTTTTCTGTTCACGACTATTTTTTTCTTTTATCGAAGGAGGTCTGTTGACCTCCATGGATCCTGCCCTGGATCAGCTGGGCAGGTATTTGTCGTTGGAAGAGGATTCCAGCGACTGAGGACGTAAACAAATGATCGTTTCGCATCTTGGGGTGGGAGAAGAAGATGTAACTTAGAAAATGCTCGTACCTGGAACCAAAGGAAATGGATCTTGGGATTTGCTGTAATGTATGTTAGGGACAGAGATTGGTCTTGAAGTTGATTCATCAACTTTTTAATCATGGAGGTCAAAAGACTTTTCATTTGGTTTGAGAACGATTCTTTTGGAGGCACAGAGAGATCCATCTGCACTCTTACTGTAGTAGTAGAATGAAGTGCAGCAGTATACGTCCGAGGTAATATGGTGGACATTAACATTCGAGCCTCTAGATAAGTAATGTTTTGAATCATTTTCAAATGTTGCACCTCTTTTTTCCAACCATTTATGGCAACAACGAAAATAGGACGTGTGAGAGCCTGCAACTGACGCAATGAGAGTCTGTTTCACACTCGCAGGCATCATTTTTCTTGCCACCGCAATGAGCACACGTCAAGAACCACGACATGATGTCTTTGAGTTATCGAATCGCTGACACTGGAAACATCCGAGAGGTTTGAAATGTATGGCCATATCCTGCAATTAAGAAAGCCTTCTTTGAGGGTGGCAGGTGGACGTGATGTGTAAATGTCAGAATGAGGACATTCGTCGCCATCATAATTCAATCTTTGCGAGTGGAGATACGCCTCACTGCAGAAATTCCTTGGGTGGAGAAACGAACGAAAATTTCTGACTCGGGGATGTTCTTTAAATCCCTCTCAACAACAACTCCTCGAGGCGAATTCAAAGTAGCATGGGGTGTAACCTCAATAGGTATATTTCAATCGCCTTTGAATGCAAGAGGATTTCACTGTGTTAAGATGTGAATGTTTCCACCAATATGCCACCAGAGCAGAGCTTCTTTACTGACTTTGAAAAGCCAGCAAGTCCTTCTACTCCCTTCTGAATGAAAAAGGAGAGACATCTGCCCTAAAGGTTTGTCTGAAAGAGAATGTAAGATAATTAAATGAGGTACAACAGGTGTTACAGATGGTGAAGATTACTGCTCAGAATCTTCAAGACGTGGCCACTTACCTATAGACTATTTTTTCACTATTTTATTTGAATTTTTATTTGGAGGATCTATAATAAAAAGAAATATTTCAGTGCTCACTGACCCCACCCACCATGGAATCCTATGAGGAGACACACTACAATGCCAAACAAGGACACAGCCCGGTTTCATGAGCACTATACCTAATCACCAGCATCATATACAATGTCCATAACACCTGTTGAGAACATCCAACACTGGTACTTGGTTGACCCTTGCCCCGTGGACCAGCCGATCGATCCAAGGGGGTAACCCCAAGGCTGCGAGTCTACAGGAATTCAAGGCCAAAGTGGTGTGTTAGGGTCGGACCCCTCAACCACCAGGATCCTCTCCTCCCCTTCACGGATCACCACGCACGGCAAACACGTGGGTGGATGTTTAGATCTCAGAGGAAGTAAACTGAAAGAACAGAACCTTCCCTGGGAGGTCCCCTCACCACGTAAGAAATCCACCCAAGGGGATCTGAAAAGAATCAGTATGTATGCAAATATAAGGAAAAGGTGAAAAATAGCGAATACACCAGGATTATATTTATGAAAAAGGAATTAAGATGTGTCATGAGAAAAAGGGAAAGATTCAGAATGGAATATAGCTAAGAAATTATGTCACATAATAAGAGGTTGGTCGAATACTGTCCTCAAAAGGAAGCAAAGCTCATAAAGCCTAAGCAGCAGATAGAAATAAACAAACTGACCTTTTCTTAAATTTTCCATGGCAAACGTGGAGATGTTTGTTTGTTTTTTAGAATTTCGCGCAAAGCTACTCGAGAGCTATCTGCGCTAGCCGTCCCTAATATAGCGGTGTAAAACTAGAGAGAAGGCAGCTAGTCATCACCACCCACCGCCAACTCTTGGGCTACTCTTCTACCAACGAATAGTGGGATTGACCGTCACACTATAACGCCCCCACGGCTGAAAGGGCGAGCATGTTTGGTGCGACGGGGATGCGAACCCGCGACCCTCAGATTACGAGTCGCACGCCTTAACTCACCTGGCCATGCCGGGCCACGGGGAGATGAAAGAGAGTAAAACCAATATGAGTGAAGCTGCAGGCTGCATCATGGAGATCACTAAAATATGAATAGTGACTGTCATGTTATCAATGTATACTGTTCCTTCCCTCACCACTGTTAAAATTTGACTTATGTGAGGAAATTCTTCTCCCACATAGGACACAGAAAGAGTGATACTGAGTTTGTTAGTTCATAAGCTGAAAAATATAAGTCGTAAAACAAAGCAAACCTCTATTATTTAAGAACCCATTAATTTCAATAAACACATCTTTTAGATGGAATAATGAGTGTAAAACTATAGAGTGAGCTTACAAATAGGGAGGCGGTGTCCACCCTAACTGGTGGAATGCAAATATATCATCCCGCTATCGCCACTCTGGCTTCACATGTGGTATCTAAACTAGGTACACACGTAGTTTCTATCTTTTCCATTTCCATATATCATTTTTTCTTTTGTGGTGTTACCAGAGAACATTATAACTGGCTAGTTACTTTACATTCAACAAAATCCTACAAATTACTTTGTGGGAGAACTGGTTTTATAAAAGAATTCGACAAACCAAATAATATTAATTAGCTAAGGAACACTCATCATACATTCTCGGGCAGGTTCATTCCCGGGAGATCTTGTATGGAAAAAAAGATGGATCAGTCTAGATGTATTGTGTTGGCTAGGATACCCATCACCTTGTCATGGCAAGAAGATGGACCAGCCAGCACATCTACAGTTAAGAATGTCATACTCATTTTTTACACTCAATTTAATGATCCATACTTTCAAGATGGAACAATAATATACCTGATTCGTGTGTTTTCTCACTGGTTTATTCCTCAAACAAAAGTCACACTCCAACCACCTTTTTTGGACACTTTCCGAATAGTGCTCATCTAGGTTCTTAAATTAAGTCAATTTGACATTCCCAGTGAAATTCCTGCTATTAGGTGAGTTTTAGTAAGATATCATATGAAGTTAATGTTTTATTGCACTAAAATATATTTCCGATAGATACTTTACTGTCCTCACAATTCCCATTTCTGGTGCTTCTTTTCTGTCTAATATCGATAAATTTAAGATTGTGTTCTGCACTAAGTAAGAAGCCTGCTGTGAGAGTAGAGTGTGTTTTAGTGAAGAGTTGTTCTTGCAGAGTTACATGCTACAACGCAGTTGAACTACATTGAAACGTAGAGTAGGTGGAGAGTTTCAAGGCTAATTGGGAGCATAAACATTTTCGCATATTGAAGACTGCAATGAACAAAAATAAATCTTATCGACAATATTATGAAAACGGATATTTTAGGGTATGTACAGTGATCTGATATAACTTCCTATGTGTGTGAATTTTCAAAACAGTGCCTAACAAAAAATATGAAGAACCTTAACACATTATCTTTCCAAATTAAGTTTTGGGTCACACAATAAAGTTTGAAGCACATATTTATTTAGAAACATTTCCAACATTCTTAATTCATCCAGTCAAAGTAGTAAATGAACAGAAATCTATTTTCTCCCTCGTCTTTTGTCATGAAGTCTTCATCAACACCTCAGCCAATCAAATTAAAGTTATCTCAGCACCTGTAGCATATGTGGCAGAATTTTAAAAATGAAAATAAACCAAAATTACAAACACAACTAGACAAATAAAACATGACAAATGATAACATACGTAATATTTTAAATTAATTTATAAATAAAATCAGGAATAATAACTCTAAATCAAACACAAAATATTTAAATAAAAATGGCATTGAATAATTTGTTGTAAAAAGATGTAGAAGAAAAAATATTTTCGCAAGTATAACATTAAATTATATTGCGTGTGCTATTTTTGTAGTGAAGCCATATCAAGCTGTCTGTTTTCACTAAAAACAACACAAACCCTGATTTTATTGTTGTACTTCTGTAGAATAAGCGCAGTAACATCTTGGTTTCCAAGGATTTCCAAAGATGTCAGTGTTTTTAAATATTATAATCTAGCCTAGACTGTGCTGACGTACTTACAAACATGGGACTTCCTCATGCAGCCACAAGTCTTTTCATGTGTTGTTACTGGTATAGTCACCACTGTGGTTGCCTTCAAACTTTACTAATCTTGGATCATTTTTTGTAGGTGATATTTAAGTCACAGTGTGGGGATGTTTTCTCGTTAAGTATCGATAAATTCCTTTCAGATAGACCAAAATTATCAAGAGGTCTTAAGGATGTCACAGAAAACTAATGAGCACTTGAAATTAAAGCATACCTAAGGGTAAAAATGTGGTGTTACTCAGTTACACATGGCTTTAAATAATAAAACATAAGTAAAGTAAAGAAATTACTGCAAAATGTACTTTGAACTTCAAATACGAACAATTACTGTGGGCTTAAAACGAGAGGTGAACATGTAAAAACATGTACAAATTATGTAGGTTAGCAATTAGGGAATAAAGATATTCCAAAAGGAAAACGTCAGTACGCATTAAAACCTAGATTTATTTTAATATGTTAAATATTATGAGGTTAGTTAAAATAAACTGAGAAGTTTAAAAACGTATTATATTTAATTTATACGAATATACTTTTGAGAAAGAGAATGTGTTTTGACATAGATTATTTGTCATAAATGACAACCATGTACCAGTTACGTACAGTTTTTTAACTTAACGTTTTAATTTCTTATTGTACAAGAAATCGCTTGGTTTAGTATCTCAGTGAATGATTCCTTTCACGTAGATCTTTCTTAGTGTCCGTGAAAGGTTTTTCATATAAACTTTTACTTTTTCTTTCAATATATTTTAAGATTTTTCTTTTTAATCCGTTCAGTGCCGTAAACGAGATAACTCGTCCAAGCCGATCGGTAACACAGTGCCACGGACGAGTTAATTCGTTGCAAATAATACCTAACTTCAACGCTAGATGTCAGCACCATACATGCATTTGACCTACTTACAAAATGTTTCACTTTCCATCCAAAATGGCGTCACGAAAAAGTTACAAAATGAAGAAGCATTAGAGTTGTATTGTAACACCTGAAATACTTGTTAGTCAACAAGTTAATACCATTTTTTAAAATTCTTACCTACCAGTTTAATTTGTAATAAAACATATCTAATAATTATGCGGTAAAATATTTTACAATTTTACAGACATTTTAATCTGAACCGTTTGATATAAACACAGCTTCGTCCTGTTTTTTCAAACACTTTCCAACTCATAAGTGGTGCACCAAAACAGACATTCTAATGAATACTTGGCTTAACTTAAAAGTTACTGATAGTTTTAACATAGTTTATTACTAAGAAAAAGTTATGACTTTGTTCAGTGGTTTCTCAATGCTAACTTACGTGGATTAATTTTAAACTAAGAGATCCTGAAGTAAGTAATATAGTACAACCACTTTAAACATATCATAAATGTTTAATCAGCGATCACAGAACAGTGAAATGTGCTCAAATGATAATGCTGATTGTTTTATTTGCAAAATATCAAATTTTACATCTCTAGAAGCGTTCACATTACGAGGAGAAATATATTTTTCTTTTTTTTAAGTATATTAGAAACCTCGAGTGTCGGTGGAATACACACCGGACATTATATTTATTATAATGAAGCTTGCGATGCATTCGTCCAAAACTCGGAATTTGGAAATTACCGCACTATCATCACAAATCATACCTGGGTAATATTTATATAACAAGGCAGTATTTTTATAGCTGAGCAATAAATGACAAAATTGAAATTTCCACAAAAATGATATGTTTCAGATTTAATTAATAAAATTTACAAGAAAGAAGTAAGTTATACATATAAAACAATTAAAACAAACTTAAAATATATATTTATTTTTCTTTAGTGAAAATCACATGAGTTGCAACAAATAAGGAAGACACTTTCTTTGATGATTGTGTTTTCAAAGAAATACTTCAATAAAATCTGCTCTGTGATGTAATGTAATGTAAAACATTAAAATATTTTTTCTCGTGAATGGTAAACGTTACTGAATGTCAAGTATGAGTAGATTATTGTAGAACTGTCAGATAATTTCAGAAAAGGCCACAGGAGCAATCACCTTCAGCACGAGTATACAGTTATAACTGCCTGGAGAAGATTACAACCCAATTTCAATTACTGTAAATATCAGCCCATGTAACACAATACCAACCTCATGTCCCAAAGTATTCGACTTAAAACAAACTGGGATTGCATAAAACTAATCACCCTTACCTGGCATTAAAACATCAGCCAACTGCTCACAAATATCGACACTTAGGCTGCAGAAAATCCTAATTGTTATCGTTAAGTTAATCAAAAATACTATCTCAGTCACACAGTGAAACCTTAATATCAGTCACTGGCAAAAACAAAAGTTCACAGTATGCCGACAACATCGCGGTACAAAGTACATCAAGTAATACCCTGCTGGCGACAAATAAAATACAAGATACAGTGCACCACATTGTCATGTGGTGCAACTCTTGGCACAGAAAACCCAAGCCATTATCTTTTACTGCAGGCTGAAGCAAAACAACGAAAAATTAGGAAAGCCAACCTCAAACTATATGACACACAAATCAAATTCACAAAACAAATAAAATTTTTCAGTTTGACCTGGAATACACGCTTCTCAGAGGTATCATCAAGGCACAACAATGTATAAACTGTTTTTAAAAGAATCGGTATCTGCGCCAAAGTCTGCATCACAAAAACGATAGTGATAATACAAAATGCCTATATAAGACCTATTGTAGAATACGGATATCACTAATATGCAACATGCTGCAACATCTCTACGAACTTGTGTCTTTCTAACAAAAAGCAAAACGATTAGCCTAACGAATCCACATCTATATCTCGGACTCTTACTTACGTGGCCCGGCATGGCCAGGTGGTTAAGCCACTCGACTCGTAATTTGAGAGTTTCGGGTTCAAATCCCTGTAAAACCAAACATGTTCGCCCTTTTAGCCGTGGGGGCGTTATTATGTAACAATCAATTCCACTTTTCGTTGGTTAAAAAGTAGTCCAATAGTTGGGGGTGGGTGGTGATGACTAGATGCCATCCTCTAGTCTCATACTGCTAAATTAGGGACAGCTAGCGCAGATAGCCCTCGTGTAGCTTTGCGCGAAATTCAAAAACAAACAAACATTATCTGCATCACCCTCCAAAAAGATTCACAAATGAATCCACGACAAGAAAATACCCAACACTGGAATATAACAACACCTTAGCACAAACCAACAAAGAAAAAGCAGAAGCCTTCAAACATCAATTACAAAACACATACTGACACGGACATGAAGAACTATTACTACAATAAAATAAACAACCACGTAACAAATAACACAGAGTTGTATAAACCGCACTTTCCAGTTAGCATTATGAACAGCAACACTAATAATACATACTACGATACACAACTACTCACCAAAAAAATCAAACTAAATGAACTTGAACAAGCAATCAAACATTAAAAAAACAAAGCGCCGGGAAATGATGGAATACAAACAATTCTTCACAAAAATGGCACTCCAAAATTATTTGACCACCTATTCGCCATATTTAATTTATCTCTATACTCTGGATACATCCCAGTTTCTTGGAAGCAAGCTAATATTTTAATGTTCCACAATTCCACAAAGACGGAAAACCAGCCAATAAACCACACAGTTATCGACCGATCAGCCTGACCAGCTGTGTAGACAAAGTTCTTCAAAGAATAATAAGCAATAGACTCTCCACATTTTTGGAGATTAATTCAAAATTACCAGAAGAGCAAAACGGATTTAGAAAATATAGACAAACAACAGATCACTTAATTAAATTAACTGAAACAATAATAAACAGCTTTAATAAAAAAGAATGCACTGTCGCCCGCTTCCTTGAAATCGAGAAAGCATTCGACACTGTATGGCACAATGGTCTTCGGTTCCGTATGTATGAAATGGGACTACCACGTGAAATTATTCGCTGGTTATCCAACTTTTTGGAAAATAGGAAATGTAGAATAAACGTAGAGGAAACTTTCTCGGAGTTCTTCACTCCAGAAGCTGGAGTCCTTCAAGGAGGCGTGGTTAGTCCTATTCTCTTCATCATGTATGTAAATAATATGCCACTCAAAGACCCAAACCATGGATACGCCTCACAGTTCGCTGATGATGTAACAATTTGAAAAAGTGCCCCTACACCAGAAATAGCAGCCACTAACTTACAACCACAACTAAATAGTTTATGTGAAAAATATAGAATTAATATAAATACAGCAAAGACACAATTAGTAATATTTTCAAAATCAACGAAACATCAAAAAGTTCAACCTCAGATCTACATGAACGGAAAGTTTCTCCAAACTGCTACATCTGCAATTTTTTTAGGGTTAACATATGATTCGAAACTTACATGGATAAAACATGTAAATAACATAAAAACAAAAAATTGGCGAAGAATAAACTATGCTAGGAGTCTAACTGGTAAAAATTACGGAACAACACCAGAAAACATCATTAAAATATACAAGATATACATTAGACCTGTAATAGACTATGCAGCTCCTGCATGAATCAATCTAAGTGAAAACCAAATACATACCAAACTCCAAACATTACAGAATACACTTATTATATCAGCATACAGAGTACCTAAAACCACTTCCTCGAAGTTCATGTACAATTACTCAAATACACAAACAGACTTCTACATAGTACAATAAAATATTTTGATAAAAATTGGCGAAAAAATGAGTTGTTATGCGAACTAGACAGATATTGCATTTTTGATGAAGAGAGACCTGAACACCTCTCCCCGTTAAATTTGTACCTCAGATCATTAAGATAAAATCATTTAAAATAATAATAATAATAGTAATAGTTAAATAGAGCTAAAATAAAACAGGCCACCTACGTTTTAGACTTATTAAAAAAATAAAAAAAAATATGAAAGAACAATATAAATGGACATTGCTCTAGAATGGACCAGACTAAAGTTACCATATTATTCCAGCCATTCAGTATTTACTCGAAATATATTAAACAGGCCACTCCAACAAAGTAATGGAAGGAGGAAGAGGTCTAGTGTACCTGACCCTCCTGGGTATAGAAATATATATACCCAAACACCAGAGAGAGAGATCACCCTCCAAGGTTCCACTGTTCGCTTCCTTTTACAACTAACCTCCTCCCCACCCTTAAGAAAAGATGTTCCACCTTTATGGACTGCGGGTGTGTTCATGTGCGAGAGAAGTATCTCACTAATCGGTTAGAGTAACTACGAGTTGGTTTTCACAGGAGACGATTAACTTTCTTTTAATGATGCCTATCGCAGATTACTTCGGGTCTCGTTGCGCGTAAAACAACACATATTATTAATAAAACTACGTATATTGCAAAAAATAGTTGGACTTCTTTAAATATCTTTTAAAATAGTATTAAAGGTCACTGTATGTTTTAATGAGGAACGACTTCTGCCAACTTTCCGAACCATGTTTGTTTTTCGTTCAATACGTACGTCAGGCTTTCTTTGTATCATGTTCCTAAAAAATAGTAAATCAGAAGTGTATAATGAAGTAGCGCTATTTAAATAGCTCATAGTCACATTTCCTTGCGAGAAACAACAACTACATAAAAGAGAAGCTTAGGAAGATAATTTAGGTTCATTATGTTTTAGAAATGGTAACCGAAAAAAAGAAAACGTATTCTGCTTAAAATTGTATCGAAAAACTACTTTTTTGGGGTTTTGGCCCTATTGTTATATTGTTTAACTATTGTCGAGGCGTTCAGTAATATGACAAAATTCAAGAATCTCGTGCAAAACCTTAATTTTTGTGCTTAAAATGATAAAAAGCAAGATCTTTCGAAAGTAAACCAAAAAATGTAAAACGAAAACGCACACACAAACAATCTAGTGACATTCATCCATCGGATAAAAGTATGGGTATGATCGTAAAAGTACTTTAATTGTAATGTGATACGTTCGTGAGACAAACACTTTAGTTAATTAGCTGTTTAAGTTATTAACATGTTTAACAGGAATACCCCAGTGTTCAGCTATTTGTGAGTCATTTGTTAGAAATACCTAGACGTCAAAAAATGTATTCCAACCAGTCAGAATTCTATAAACAAAGTTCTAAAAAGAGAATAGCTTTATACTGATGTATAGTTTATTAGAATGTGCTTTAATTTGTTACTGAGATTTAAAACTAGCGAAGTATGAATATTGATTCATAACAATTATCTCTCCTATAAACCACTTTATCATGATAATTCACCACTCTACCGACTCGAACTTCTTTTCGTTGTCTTTGGACGAACAAACCACAAGTAAAAGGAATGTATACATAAAATGACCCGTTGTAATAAAAGTGGTTTTGCAAATTTCATGGTAATAATTATACAAAATCAATAAATATATTTGTATGTCAAATTCTTGGTTGTTCTGAAGAATAAATTAATTTACAACCAGATAATTTAATGACATTCAATTATTTTCTCGAGTAAATAAGGAATTAAATATGCTTTATTGTTATAAAAAATAAATACGATTCAATGTTCCTCTTTTATTTTCATGTTAAATTTAAATGTATCCAAAAACGTGTGTTAAGCACCTGATTTCTGGCTGATATAAATACGTTTCTTTTTGTTCAACTATAAAAAGGTGTACAACTGAGAATGCATAGCCAAAAATTGTGTATTTATCATCATGTTTAGTTTATTTTGGGAATCTGAACTACTAGGCAGTTTCAAGGAAGCTCGTACCGAGGGTGTTGAATTTATATGTAGAATTTGTAGGTTGGAAGTTGTTCTAACCAAATTTGAGGAATTAGATACAAAGAAATATAAACTGTGGGAAATGACGACAGGACCTCAAGAGGAGCTTAAGATTTTACTTACAATTAAGGAATCAGCTCAGCTTAACAAGAACTTTTAGGAAGTTAGAAAGGGTAGTATTAGGGTTAAGAGTAGTAAAAGTAATTGTAAAGACCCTATTGACCATCAAATTCAACCCTCTGGCTTATATACAAGAGTAACTATTGGAGGGAGGAAAAGGAATAGAAAAGGATATGAATTATGAACTTAAAGATGTTATAGTTATAAGTGATTCATTGCCACGACAAATGCATAGAATAGTCTATGGGGTAAACAAGGAGAAAAAAAGTTAGATTATGCTACCTTGAGGCACAGAAAGAAGACATAAATGCCAAAACAAGAGATATAATGAAGAGTACTGGCAATGATGCACTCTTTTTTTTATACGTAGGGGCTAACAACATAAGAAGTAAAAGAAGTTGATAAAAGCATTTAGATATATTAAAATATCAGTTCATCGATCGTACAAACTGTAGGTAGAAGCTTAAAAGCTGTATTTCAGCATTGAGATGTTATACTATCGATAAGTATTTTACTTCTTTTCTTCTGAGGAATAGAGCGATGAAATTTACATCTAACCCATTGTCGAAAAGGACACCATGTTATGAGTGGTCGTCGTGGTGATCCTTTGAGGTCGAGGATGATGGTCCTCTAAGTTCATACATGGGTTCACAGATGGTTAATGAAACCAATCCTTGCTACACAAGTCTTCTGGCAGTAAGGAAAGGGGGAAGGAGAGATTTCAGTCGTAGCTGACATTGTTTTCTCTTTTCTTGCTTCTCTTCAAAATATTGTCTTCTTGATGACTCAGAGAATTTTGCTCCCTGATGGATACGGGATCTTCAGGTGATTCAGTCGTGAACGAGTTACCAATTATTATCATCAATGTTGCAGCTTGAACCGCTTCTTCTGTCCTCCTTCCATTCGTTTCCCATTTTTCAGTTGGCCATACAGGAGTTGTTTCGGGAGTAGGCTTTCATCCATTCGGAGCATGTGGTCTGTCCATCGGAGGCGGCTCTTGATAATGGTGGCTTCAATGCTGCTGATCTTGGCTTCTTCGAAGATGCCGAGGTTGGTTCTGTATTCCTCCCATTTGATCTTCAAGATAATATGGAGGTACCTTTGGTGAAATCGTTCCAGCTGGTTCAGGTGTCGACGATATGTGACCCATGTTTCAGATCCGTACAGCAGTATGGAGATAACAACTGCCTTGTATACGAGCATCTTGGTGACTGTCCTTATGTCTCGATCCTGGATAACTCGTGTTCGGAGACGTCTAAAGGCAGTTCCTGCACATTTCAGATGATACTGGATTTTGTATTCGATGTCTGCCGAGGATAAAAGATGGCTTCCCAGATAACAAAAACTGCTGACGTTTTATAGGAACTGGTATTGTAGCTTGACAGCAGTAGATACAAGGTTAAACTTCGCAGGTGCTGGTTGATGGAAAATTTGGGTCTTGGTCAAGTTGATACAAAGTCCCATTTTTCTTAGGCAAAATCAAAGCGTTAAGGATGTCCTGAAGCCCTGTTCGCTGAGAGATGACACCTGATTGTATTCAGCATGCTGCAAGTCGATCACAGAGGTCAGTGATGTTCGGGTTCAAAAACTTTGTTAAACTTGGTGACGCCTGTGCGTAAGTTGATTTAACATGTAAATGATATTGCACACCAGCAGACATACGGTCTTGACAATCAACAAGTTGAGTTGAATGGCAAAAAAACCAAGACGATTGGAACTTGATGAACTGCTGCAGCTCTCGTCCGCTCTTCCTGTCGTTGGGGATTCCAGGTAACGTTGTGAGTAAATATTACAGTCATATAAATATTGTGCTAAAGATATCTTTTGAGTCACTTTTTATTTTGGAATTATACCACTAACAGGATATTTTTCTACCTATAATAAGTAAATTTTGATGAAAAAAATTCTAACGAGAATTCTATGAGAAGGCCTCATATTATATTGAAATGTTTATTGTGCGAGTGGTATATTGAAACGGTTTATACTTCTTCACTGACACAATATCTGTATAGGAAATTTATGGATATGCGTATGTGACCAAACGAATAAATTTTAGTGTATTATTTAGATATACAAAATATCCAACTATCTAAGAAATACATATGTAGAGCATTTTCGCCTTCCGTTTGCTACTTTGCACCGAGATATGCTTGTTTCGGAATTTATCAACTCTCGTTACTGATTTCGTAGAATACGCAAGATTTATATATATATATATATATATATGTATATTTATGTACAGTAAAATATACACTTGATGTCATATTTCTCTTATTAGAGGTTGTCTTTGAATCAGATTTTGTTTACATATCAAATTATTACGTTAAATTATCTTATCTGTATCATTTGGAGTTGGTTTCAAAATGGTATATCTTTATACAAAGTGCTTTTGTTTACAGCCTGCGCTATTCGAGAAATTGAGAATTTTTAACAGGACGTGAAAATAATCGTTAAATTTACTCCATAACGACACCTCGATCTTTATTAGTAAAGATAATGTAATGTGTAGAGATTTACACACTTACTGGTGAGAATAACTTTAATATAAAAATATAATTTCTACTGTTCGTACAAACCACAGGTCGAAATGAAACACGCATGTCAAGTACTTGGATATTAAATCTTTGGGCCTGGCATGGCCTAGCGCGTTAAGGCGTGCGCTTTGTAATCTGAGAGTCGCGGGTTCGCGCCCGAGTCGCGCCAAACATGCTCGCCCTCCCAGCCGTGGGGGCGTTATAATGTGACGGTCAATCCCACTTTTCGTTGTTAAAAGAGTAGCCCAAGAGTTGGCGGTGGGTGGTGATGACTAGCTGCCTTCCCTCTAGTCTTACACTGCTAAATTAGGGACGGCTAGCACAGATAGCCCTCGAGAAGCTTTGTGCGAAATTCCAAAGAAACAAAGAAACAATTAAATCTTTGCTAAATCAAAGACTATTTCTTCGCTACGAAATAGTGAAATGAGCGTTAATAATAGTAAAAAGAAAGATTATGTGAAATTTCATAAATTTCCAAGTTTGTGTGATTAGTTTTATTAGTTAACTTAATTAGGAAGTGTATAAAGAAACAAAAGTCTGCTGATAAGAAACCGTTTTGAAGCACAACACACAAAAGTATTTATCATAGTTTTTGTAATGACATGTTCTATAAACCACTTCGCTGTAACCCTGGCTTTACGAAAAGAACTACTTTCGCGGTGTATTTAATTTTATTTATAACTTCCGTTTTCATTAAGCACGTATAGCAGCAAACTTATGACGGAAATATAACGAAGGAGTTTAGGGTTTTATGAACATGAAAATCCATGGTTAAAACTGTGATTAACAATCGATTTTCCATATTAAGCTCTATTGTAATTGTAATTAATATATAAATATACGTAAATAATATTAATAAGTGGCTACTTCCCATAAATTTTCAGTACCTGTATTATGTACAATTTGTAACCAAAGTCTATCGTTTCTCTGCAATCTGATCTCTAGAACATGGTATGCATAAACTTGTTACGTATTATTCTTTAACCCGGATGAATTTTCTATTTATTATGCTACTTATTACTATTTGAAATAACCGGAAATATGAATTTCGAATTAGAAGTTAATTAAATGTTAAGATGTATAAAATCTATTGTATTTGCCAACAAGATTGATACATGCAATTTTATTTTTAATACAAATATATTTTAATACAAAAAATACAATTTATAACAGTAATCAACGGTTACAAATGATGGTTTATATACAATTCTGGAAACTTCCAGACATCACTGTTTCTTACATCCAGCCCAGAAATAAATATTTTTTATCGACGATTCAGGTGCACGACGAGCAAAATAATTCTGAGTTGATACTGTCATACATAGCTTAAGCTAGCTAGTTTGACTGGCTTCACACCCTTGCAAGTTAACATTTCCCGGCGAAAATATATAATGCCCTCGTGGTAGTACCAAATCCAATGTTGATTTACTGAAGTTGAACTGTTTGAAACATTAAAAATCTATAAATGTTGCTAGTCTATGTGCAGCCATGCGCGAGTAATCGCAAAAATAACAACAAACTGCAGTAGTAATAGTATTTGTTTACGTTTTTGTGTGCTTAATTTATTATTAGGAACCAACAAAGTCATAGACCTACAAGTAATTTAGTTTATAGATAAGTGTAGAAATGTTTTTTAAAACGCCTGAGAGACACTCGCTGGGTATTATTATACTACTGTGACAAGCACTGCAACTAATTTTATTGCTATATATAAGAAATGCTGGAATGCTAACTTAAAGAGGTAAGTTTTCAACTTACTTACCCCTAAATGGTGATACCTTATTTTCTTATTCTATTTTACAATTAATTTTTCATTTTATTCTTTTGTAGAGCAATCACCTTCCCACAACTGTCTGTGGGTAGTGAAGGATTATGTAGTTGTAGGACGTCATGGGCTTAAACACCCACATCTTGCTCTCCTAATTTCTATATCCATTATTACTCTTTTATTTCTTATGTCAGAGTGGCAAATGGCGGTTGAGACTGATAGATGGTGTATCCCCACTACAATGTGGGTCCTATTTTCTTAGTCACCTCCAAAACCTAGGGTCCATTTTATAATCCCACAATATAGGTCATAACCTGGCATCTTTTCAAGTAGTGAAACGTTTTTTTGTTTTGTTTTTTTTGGCTTGATTGTATATTGTGTTTGGCTGGAGATTCCACATACAGCCTAATAAAAGGTTAGTTCTAATAATTTAAAAACAAACAAAAAACTTAAGTTGTTAGTATGGTTTTTAATACACAGTACAGACTTCATACTTTACAATTTTAGGTGTAATGTTAGTATAATTTTATAAAACTTATAAACTACACCATAAAATAAAGCAGTAAAGTTCTGTGATGTTTAATGACTGAACTATTATACAGTCTTTATATTTGTATTCAATATTTCTGTAGATATAATTTCAAATTATATTTGTCCTATCACTAGTAACACAGATTGTAGATGCAAAACTCCCTACACAAGTAAAACTTTTTGTCACTTACAAATACATACCTTGGAATATGTAAAAGTTTATGACCAAACTTAAGTTAAAATTCAAACTCCACATAACTTTCCAATATTTTCACATGAAACATCATCACTATTCATTTCTTGAGAAGATTTTTCAGTAATACTTTATAGATGTAATATCACAAACTGATGACAAAAGTCCTGATTGCTGGAGAAAGTATTTTTACACAAAATTACAATGAGCAAAAATAAAACACACATTACAGTGTTCAGTCACAATGAAAGCTTCTTAATTACTTAAACAAACAACTTTCATTGTGTATTCTAAAGACAAATTATCTGCTCATACTAATTCCTCAACTTGAGTATGTCCTGTACTACAGGTATTGATGGCACAAGCACAGTCAAACAAGTTTTAATGTAATATTGTGTAGTAAGTAAACTTTTATAATCTAGTCTTCATTGGTGAGTCACAGAAACTCAAATGAATATCATGATAGATTATAATTGTAAGTTTACAACTAAAAAAGGTTAAATATCCAAAGTGTTGAGTATTTTTATTGATTATAATTGTAAGTTTCCAACTAAAGTTAAACATTCAAAGCACAGGGTGTTTGGAAAGTCAGTGTGCAGTTTTGTAATCATATTTTATTCAGTATATTTCAAGCCAGCAACTGATAGCAGTGTTTAGAAACAAAATAAGAAGGATCCAGGCCTGTATTGATGCCAACGGGGTCACTTTCAACATTGTTTATAATTGTCATTCATATTTATCTCCTGTATTCTATATTGAAACATGTCTGTGCACAGTGACTTTTCGAACACCCTGTATAATAATACAAAGCGTTGAGTATTTTACATTACAACATTTTTTATACACAAATTAGTGTGTCACATGCAACCACAACTGATATAAAAGAGTATAAAACTGATTTTTATTATGTATAACTGTCTTTTCTCTGTTGTAGAGGACCAGTATTTTGTAGAATACATTTTAGTTACATATGTATATACATTATTACTATCAACAAATACATCTTTAAATTTCAATTACTTGTCTTAAAACATAGAACAGTAAATAATGTAGAAAACAATGATCTTTTCTATTTACAGAATTTTTGTACTTACTTGCCACAGTATGTTAAGTCTTGTTGAATTTTGCAAATGAAATATATAAAGCAAAGTATTTTTTTTTAATGTTTTGTGCATGTATTTTGAAATAAAGAAAATAATAAATTACTATACCAAAACCTCAGAATTCCACTGTTATTTAGCAGTCTTACTAATGTATCTGTATTTGGGTCTAAAGAATATTTTTCAAATACCATTTTATCTTGCATTTCTCTGTGAGGTTACAGTGAAAAAGATAGGTTTACTCATGGTTATAAAACACTTCTTAGAGCAAAGTAAGTATATATACGTAAATAAGAATTTCCAAAGACAAAAGAGATGGATGTGACTAACTTTTGCTCTCTAAATATAATACCCAATTTGTAAATATTGGTAATTTGAGTTTCTATTAAAAAACTACACACTTTGTTGTTGGACATCAGAAACAAATAATTTAAGCTAAAGAAGCATGCAGTGTATCACATGACACAAAAAACCAATATTGAGGAATTTCTTTTAATATTAACATTTAGATTAATTAACTAACTACTGTAGGTCCAACAAGTATGAATTTTTTTATGTTTATAGTAATATCAGCCTGAGACAGGTTTAAGTCCAACAATCAGCCTTTTGTGAAAGAAAATTTTAAAAAAGTATTACTGCTGCAGCTTCATAACACATGAATAATGTTGTTATTCATTTGTTTATTCTCCTAATAAATTTGTGTTTCATATGGTTAACCTTGTTTTAAGATGCATGTATAAATTCTCAATATGATGCTGAACCAACCTAACCTAACATGTGAACCTGAGTAAACAGTATGGCTGTGATATATTTGTATCTGAAGCAGTTACAGTGATTTACAATAATCTTGTGTTCTTATTTCACTGTAATAATCTTTACTCTCTATTTTTTAAAACTTTTCCTGTACACAAAATTATGTAATCAGGGTTAGCTGAAAATAAGTAATGTGTTGAATTAAGAAATTTAAAATGTATTGTTGAATAAGTTTAATAAAGTTATTTTTTACAATAATTTATGACCTAATCAGTTTATTTTACATAAGTGTTTAATTAACAGGCATATAAATTTGTCTTTCTTTGATACCTATCAGTAACAATGGAATAAAACCTACTAATCTGAAAATCCCTGATTATAGTTCTCACAAAACTAAAGTGTTAGTTAAACTTAAAGTGGTAAACTGACTCTAGTTCTTGGATTTTACTTATTATTGAAATCATGTCATAATTAGTTGTAAGTGTGAATATCTATTGGCAGTGCTGTTTAGGAGAAGTTATGATTTGACAACCCTACAGATCCAGCTATGGTATACAGATGTCAGGATGTTTCTATACTATTTTTTGGAATGCATGTTCTGTATCAGAAATACATATATCTTTCTGACATTTGACCTTGTAATAAGATTGTTTGTACTATTCTGGGGCTTGAATATAGTTGGCTCACAAAATAAATAAACTATCTGAAACTGTCCATAAACAAATAAAAGAATGAAAGATAAAATTCTAGGGCCTACTTATCTTCTAATTCCACATTTGCTGCTAAAGTTTATAATATACTTTGATACTGTTCAAACAATTTTATAATCTCAAATCTATTCTAATAGCAAAAGGTCCAACAGTTATTTTACAATTCAGAAAATATTGTTTTACTTGGTTGTGACTGATAAACTGTGGTGTTCTATTTGCTGATATCAATTTATAAAGGATTTTACCTGATATCAAAAGGCAAGAGATATGGTTCCTAACTTTTAGTGCTTGCTTCATATTTCTGGAAGTTAATTTTATCATCACATATCAAATATCTTTGTCTAATAACAGTATTATTTCAAAAATGCACCTGTTTTAGAATTTGTTTAAACAAAAAGAAAATTCATGAAACATTTTACAGATTGGTTTCATAAAGTAAAGTTTTCCATTATAAAGGTTTATATGTAATTTCTTTACCAAAATATACTGGTAAAAATATGAAATATTGAATTTCGTTTCCTTATAAACACAAGTGTGAACACTCTGAAAACCAAGGTTTTCATGTGTTCAGGCTCCAAGCCCAACATCAACATAGATAGCTAGGGTAACATAAAGTACTGGATATGATATTTACATTTTACTCTGCTCTATTCCATATTAACAATTAAAAATGTTATGTACAGAAGACAGTAAAATAAATGGTAAAAAATAAAAGTAACATGTAGTTTCTTTATATGCATATTTTTCATAGCAAAAAAATCAAAGGCCAATATCATATATGTCAAATAAATACTGCCACTCTAGTCTGGGACACAGTACATATGGGGATGGACTATATTAGATACCATTTAGAATGGTGGTTTAAAGAGCCAATACAATTTTATAGCAATACCTCAATATGATTATTCAAACCAAATAAATTCCAAAGTGTACATATTTCCAGATAACTGTCAGCCCCCATGCCAAAACTTAATAACTAACAATATTTTCTAAAGATGTCCACCATATATTACACTACAAAATATTCATCCTTTTGTAAATTTTTCAATAGAAAGAAATCATGTCTCTTGAACGTTAAATAATACAAAACAGTCACCCTTCAAACGTATTTAGTAAAATTATACATTTTATTGAAACTGTCAATAAGAGTACTGTTCTTGAGATAAATATAAAACTATAATTGTGTTAACAGGGTAAGTCAGATTACCTAATGTAAACAGTTTCATTTTCAATGCTAGTTATAGATTTAACAGAAATACAAACTTTTAGTTCACTAAGACCTATTGTTTTAAAGTTTATCATTTTACTTTTGGTATTTTAATGTTTAATCATGTATTATATTTATACACAGACACATTCCTGCATAGGAGAAATATAGTTTAACATGGAAACAAAAGTTTTACTGAATAAAACAATGAGATTATAAAACTTCCTCAGAATTAGTGTTTTAGCTTATTTCTTTTGCCACAGCTTTTTATGTCTGTTGAACATTATACTTGTACAAAATGTTTCTTTCCAGGTTTAACTTTAAAAGATACTCACTTAATTTTTGGTATAATTTTTTCCATTCAGATAGCTGTGTGCATTAATAAATATAATGGATTCTTACTGGGTCTCCTCCTTTAATTTTGAAATCTATGTATTTTAAATATTCAGAAACATGGGATAATTCTGATTATAGCTGTAAATGAGTAAAATAAAATCTGTGAAAAATAATAAAGCTCAACTGAAATTCACGAGAAAAAAAACTTTAAACTACAAAGGTGGACACCTTAAGTCACAATACAACCACTCCTTCTATACATTTATCTTTCAAAATTTCTCCATATAACAACAGAAATTTCAAATGTATTGTTTTATTAGAAGTAGAAATACTACAGTAAAATCTTTTAAAATCAAAGTTCTTTGCCAGATTTTACAGAAGAATACTGTTACACAAGATATAGAGCATAAATTGAAATTAACACTTCACTAACTGGTTTGTGTATTTAACATGAACTTGTAGCCATCATGTAATTATGCACCATAGCACTGATGGTACCTAATGTGGCTTCATAACACTTGGCATACAATATACAAGTCCTTCGTGTGTGTGTGTGTATTTATATATATATATGTACATAAAATCAGAATTTTCAATTAAGGATTTTTATTAACATTTTCCCCTAAATATAAGGAGTAAGAGAGTTGACTGGTCCAAATGCAAAGTGATTTTCATGTTAAAATAAAATCTTTTCTTCATCTGAAGTTTTCCAAACTTCATTTGCATAATCTCTGAAATTTTCTAAATAAATATGAAATGATTGGCTTTCAGAAACATTTTTATTTGTTTCTGTTATTTTGTTTACCATAATGCTATACTGGGTTTGTGGCCTTAACTGACCTTGTTACCATCATATAAAATTAAGAAATAAACCTTAATTACTGTTTTCTTTCTGAAATGATAGAAAGTTGTAACAGGATACTAGAACTGTTTATTCTAAATACCTTATAGGTTGTAACACTATACATCTATTTTACTTAATTTTATTGTTCGTTGAATGGTATCAAACTAATATCCTGCCAATACACCTAACAAATACACAACTAACATTACCATATCAAATTATATAATCCATGAGCTGCTCACAAGAATCCCCTAATAAGATATTTTTTATTCATTATTTTACCTTTTCTGATAAGTTTTTGGTTTTGGTATTTTACTTGATAAAATACACATGAAAAACAAACTATAATATTCACCTGTGTCTTTTTTCTGTCAACTGCCATAAAACTTTAGCTTACTTTTTTTTTTTTTACATATTAAGGGTGTTGATACAATCAATAATGTTTTTATGTAATTAAATAATACAACTAAGAACACAGAATAATAACATACAGAAAGTGCTGTCAATAAATATAACTTTGTTTTTTAACTATGTGAAATAAATTCAGCTAAGCTCTTCTATGTAATTCATAATTTCCATAAAAAGAAATTTGAAACCAGATAAAACATACAGAGCTGCATAAAGAAAACAACAAGCAGATAGATCGCTTGATCGATTAAAACTTTAGTTTTCTATTGGGTATAAATAATAGAGAGTAACACACTGAAGATAACTATTGGCATTTGTGAAAGATGGAATTGCAAGAGGTGGGTCTGATTATTTAGTTTATAGACAAATAACAAATAGAGCTATATCTATTTAGCTAAGTTTGGTGTTAGTTGAGCAAGAAACATATAAGAAACAGACAGATACACACATATTGACGTTTACTTATACAGATTCTGTGATAGTGAACATTGTCAAAATTCAACTAAATCCCAGTAAAGTATGGCTAAAAATTCAATTGTCGAAAACAATAGTTCGTAATGGTTCTTCTTTACAAATATTAGGTAAACCACAGAAACTTATGACTGATACCTAATGGTATTACATTCAAATTGTGTTTATAATTAAGAATGTCATATTTTTTTTTAATTTCAGTAAATATCTTGGTAGTTTTTGAGAACACAGCTAAAGCTACAGGAATAAATCTGAGACTGACAATGATATCTAGCTTGGTTTCTTGGGGGATTCAAATAATTCAACTACGATACCCTACAAACACCTTCATGTTGTGGGCAATCATACTCCTTCTAATATTGACACATGCTTTATACCTCTATCCCTGCCAGTGGTATAGCGGGATATCTGAGGACTTGCAACACTTGAAAGCGGTTTTCGACACACGTGGCGAGCAGATCACAAATAGTCCATCGTATAGTTTTGTGTTTAACTTCAAAAGACAAGTGTTATACCCTTTATAAATTATTTTTTATCGCCAAAATTATAGACCACTCAGTAATAAATTTTATATCTTTCTGTTTCTTTATTAGTCTTAAAATAATATTTTTTTGTGAAAGGTCTGTGACATCCTTAAACTCAAGAAAACACAAATGATTTGATGATATGACGTAAATTTTACAGCCTTCATACTTAATTTTTCCACATCAATAATTTTGTGAAAAACGTTTTTTGTGTGTGTTTTTCTTTTAAGATTTCGAAACAATATCTGTATTTATAAAACTTGTCATAAAATGATAGAGCTTGATTTTTATCTATAATATATGTTGGCCCGGCATGGCCAGCGTGTTAAGGCTGACTCGTAATCTGAGGGTCGCGGGTTCGCATCCCCGTCGCGCCAAACATACTCACCCTTTCAGCCGTGGGGGCGTTATAATGTGATGGTCCATCCCACTATTCGTTGGTAAAAGAGTAGCCCAAGAGTTGGCGGTGGGTGGTGATGACTAGCTGCCTTCCCTCTAGTCTTACACTGCTAATTAGGGACGGCTAGCACAGATAGCCCTTGAGTAGCTTTGTGCGAAATTCGAAAACAAACTAACAAACTATACTATATGTCCATTATAAGCATCTACCGATTTGCAAAATCTGTTGAAATTTGTAGTCTATTTAAAATAAAATACTTAACCCTTCTGACTATCTTGTTTTAAACCAGCTAGTGGTGTGTTTCAATTCTGCTTGTATTGATTTAATCTACTTAGTTTGCCGTATTAGGATGAAGGGAGATCACAATAAAAGTTTCCTATTTGTTGACTTTCGAAATTATTATGAGTATCTTAATACCTCAGACTTCGCTTTCACGGAGTTTCTAGATGAAGATTCTTTGTTGGACAATGTAGCATAGTAAAAAGCTGCCATGACCATTGATTGACTAGCCAATTTACCCCACTAAAGGAAGGTGCTGCTGAATCAAAAACCTTATTGAAATGATCCTACTCCACGGCGATGACACATGATCCTGCTTCAGATTTAACGAAATTGAGGAAGAGTCTCTGAATGTTCCACATCATGTAAATTTATCACTTGAACCATTCGCACTTTTATGTTGCAAAAAGAGCTAAATTCTTTGAGGACCGCTTTCAAACAGTGAGAAGACATCTACCACTACAACCAGTGCCAGAAATGACCATATGATGAGCTGCCTTTTGCCAAGCACTTTATAATTCAACCTCTTTTAAAGACAAAATTATTTCATAGGACAACTGGTTTTGAAGATGAATAAAGTTTTATCATCCTAAATTTACATCTAACAATGGACAGTTTTGTACACTAAAGAGTGCAAAATAAATTTTCTTCTTGTTTAAGCAAAAATACGAAATGGATTAATGAAATGGCTGAAAAGTCAGTATATATTTCAATGAATATGCATGAACAATTAAAAAAGAACAACAGAGATTGTGTAAGTTTAATCTGTAGGTTTTAAATAAATGAAATTATCGACAGCAGTACAGATAACCCTTGTGTATCAAAGAAAGAAGTAACAAAAAGCAAAATTTGTAGAATGTTTAATTTGTACCGTTTGTTTATTTTATGCAGATTCATTAATTAACCTTTATTCGCGTTGTAGTAATAAAATTCTTCGCAAGTTTTGATGTGTGGCACGGAGCCATATCTTGCTTAAAAATGACAGATCCATTTGGAAATCTCTTTTTCAATTCTGGAACGACTCTTCTCTGCAAAACTTCGATGTACTGTGGTCCTCGCATCATACCTACTATGATATGTAAGCCTCCGACGCCATAATAGCTGAAACAGCCCCAAAACATCTTCTTCAAGGGATGTTTCACGAACTGATTGACGTGAGATTCTCGAAGTTTCTCATCTGAAGATCTGCAAACATGCAGACTTCTTTGACCCTGCACGAAGAAATGAGTCTCGTCACTGAATAACACCTTCCTCCATTGTTCTTGCGTCCAGTTCTTGTATTTCAGACCCCCATTGATACCGTTTTTTCTACATTGAGCTGGTAAGAAGTTGTTTTTTGACTGGCCTCCTTGCCCTTCGACCGACATCAAGAAGCCTACGACGAACCGTTAAAGAACTTTTATTCCTTTGACCTCCAAATCTCTTTTTATGGCGTCACTTGTCTTCTGTGGATCTTTCACACTCTCCCTAACCACGTACGCGTCATTTCTTGGCGTTGTTTTTCTTTATCGGCCACATCGTCCTTTACGTTTCGGACTGATAGATCCGGTAGTCATCTTGGCCTTGATCACAAGGCTGACAGTGGATAGGCTAACACCAACAACGTCCGCGGTTTTCCTGTAAGTCATGCCGGTGTGCTTTGTACGCTTTCTAGGAGTCACGTCCATTGTGTATGACGTCTGAAAGACGACTGATTAGCAGTGAAACAAATAGCCTCATTTTTGAGAAAAGTCTAACGCAATTTCGAATGACGTAATATTCCTCAAAATTTCGTCATATATCCCAAAATAGATCTACCGTACTGCAAAACACAGCTAATGACGCCGTTTGTGTGAAAAAATGACTGTTAAAGGAAATCAGCGGGTCCAGCGAGCCTACACCGGCCGCCAAGCTGAAAATATTGTAAAATGACCATTTTTTTAAAATTAATTTGCACAAGGGTGTATATACATTTTGATGGAAAGGCTACAGTTTCGCAAACTATATTTCTATCCAATTTTATTTCACCCACTGTGGTGACCTTTTGCAAGTACAAGGACTTCTTTAACAATATATCGACAAATGGTATTTATTGATCCAGCATTACGTTATAAAAAGATGTGCTAATGTAACAAAAAATTCTGATTTATTTATTTAAGTTATAAATCCAATCATGCCATGAACCAACTGAAAGCATATGTACAATAGGTACAAAGCTTTATTCAAGCGATAAAACAAGCTTATCACTTGGTGTATTTGTCTTATTTTATAATTTTAAATAAATTTTATTAGAATTTACTGAAACTGATGAATATGATAGGAAGTCTTAGTTTTATTCAATAGTTTTACTTACACTGCTAAATTAGGGACGGCTAGCACAGATAGCCCTCGTGTATCTTTGTGCGAAATTCCAGAAACAAACAATCATTTTTGGTGTCTGGTCATGTTTTCGATGTATGTTAAAGAATTTTGTAGTGACAGTGACTAATGTGCTTTGAGAATAGTCATGACACAATGCAATAGAACAGGGGTTCCCAACCTTTTGGCACTCGCGACCCCTTACCTAAAAGTTTGAAACCCATGTGACCCCCTACTTAGGGCTTACTATCAGCAGCTTATTTTTTCTTTCATTTTCTGTGAAGGAGAGGGAAAGAAACATCTAAAAAATATTTTAAAATTCTGTAATTATTTATTAGCAAATTAAATCACATTGGTCCAACCTGAATTCACAAAAAGAACATATATTTCTTAAAATAATATTAACATAGGTTTGAACAGCTATCCAACCCAGCTAGTGAGATGCTTGATGTTGCATTTCAGCAGCAAGCTTTGAAATTCGTGGCCGAGCGTTTGTTAGAGCCAGTCTCATGTCATCTCCAACATCCAATCTGTTCCTATTCTTTGTTTTTATATTGACAAGAGTGGAAAATCCTGCCTCACACAAGTAGGTAGAAGCAAATGGAACAAGGACACGTAAAGCTATCATGTTGACTTTGGAGTATGACTGATACATAGCGCACCAGAACTGAGTCACGGATTTCACCTTGAAGAGATCACGAGCTGAAGAGTCGTTCCTTAGATCCAGAAATTCATCTTGGATATCATCTGGGATGTTGGATACATCAAGTTCAGTGCAAAATAGGTTCCTTACCAGGGCCTCCTGTTCCTGTGATAGCTCAGAGAAGTAACGCTCGACTTCCTTTTCTAGAGACTGAAGATGTTCGGTAATCTCATCCTTGAGGAACTGATCCAGTTGGATCTGAGACTCATCCGTCACTCCACAAAGTTTTTCAAACATAGCGATGTTTCCAAGATTGGTTTTCCGACGCTAGTTCTGCAGTTTGGAAACAAAGGCCCGAAGACTATCTTGAAAAAGGAGAACATGTGTTTCTCTTCCTTGAAGCTTCAAATTGAGCTTGTTCAGCTGGTCAAAAATGTCGGCTAGGTACGCAACCCTTTTATTCCATGCTTCATCTTCGAAGTGAGCTACAAGATCTTTTCTTTCTTGAGTCTCCAGGAATAGCTTTATTTCATCTTTCATTTCAAAGACACGATTAATAACGTTTTCTTTCGACAACCAACGTACTGCTGTGTAGAAGAGAAGGGCTTCGTGGTCAGCATTCATGTCTTTGCATAGTTCTTTGAATAGGCCAGTGTTGAGTGCTTGAGTCTTCACATAATTTACAATTTTGATTACAGATTCAAGCACTTCCTGCAGAGAGGCAGGGAGAGTCTTACTGGCGAGAGCATATCGGTGAATCATGCAGTGGATGCCCTTTGCTTGAGGTGCTAGCTTCTTCACTCTCGACAGGAATCCTGATTTCGATCCCAGCATAGCCGGTGCCTTATCTGTACAAACCCCCCCCACACGTTCTTCGTCTTGAAAAAAAGTTGAAACTTTTTCCATGACATCATCAGCTTTTGTTGTGGTTTCAAGTGCACTGCAGAATAAGAATTCGTCTTTGATGTCACCTGAATTAATGTATCTCACGAAAACAAGCAACTGAGAACATGAACTTACATCTGTTGACTCGTCGAGCTGAAAGGAGAACAAAGGGGAACCCTTGATTTCAGTCAAAACCTGTTCCTTCACATCCATAGACACTTTAGAAATGTGCCTCTGTATAGTATTATTTAACAGGGATACTTGCTGCATCTTCTTTGCACTGGCTTCTCCAAGAATAAGATTTACTGCTTTCATAATGCAGGGTTTAAGAAGTGTTTCTCCAATCGTGTGAGGCTTTTTTGTTTAGCAATTTCAAATGCAATCTCATATGAAGCTTCTACTACGGCTGCACTCTGCTGCTGAAACGACCCACTTCTATCAATTCTTTGGCTTTTAAGAACCCGTTCATGCCGTTTGAAGAAATCCAAACCCTTCTTTGCGTGTTCTGGATGTTTCGTCTCGAGATGACGCTTGACTTTTGATGGTTTCATTGACTCTGCACTCAGGACAGCATGACACAAAACACACTGTGGTTTCTCGATGCCGTCGTTGGCGAGCACAGTGGTGAAGCCAATGTTGAGGTAGCATTCTGAGTATCTGCGCCGTTTAGCCATAAACACAACTCACCTGTACTGCTTACTTATCTCCTTGTTAAAATAAAATAAAAATATTGAATAATGAACGCTTTGGCAACTGTAGATCTTACACTGACTACTTGTGGGGGGTGCAGGTAGAGTAATGATGGGGTAAGTATTGGGAGGGAAGGGAGCGTGGCCAGTCGCGCGATTCGTCATCCACCAATCAGCAATGGACATGTGACTCACGTGTCGACAGCGAGCACACACACACTTAATCACAGCTAAACAGACACACAAGCATACGTACATGTGCGTGCACTCACATACTCGCCACTCACTAGTACACACATACATACAGTTGCAGACACATACACATTCACACAGGCACATTCACTAACAGGCACGCGTACATAGACCCATAATATCACCTAATGACATTGAACTAACGTAGCACACGTTTTGCTTTGCACCGAAACAAAAAAAAATGTAAGAGCATGAAAATGTAATTGATGAAATAAAATTAATGTTATCCCAAGCTACTTCTAACAAGGCTACGCGACTCCCCTGCCAAGGCTTCGACCCACCGGTTGGGAACCCCTGCACTAGAATGTACAGTATTTATAACGTGAATTCTGTACTTGAGAATATACAATGAAATTATTCAACATGTTTGATTGAATACCTATTTATTATGTTACTATTTCAAATAACCATAAATTTTAATTTTGAAGTTAAAAAGATATGAATGTTTCAAATTTATGGCCCCTGAGAACAAGATTGATACACACAATTTTCTTTTTTTAACACAAATATATTTTGATATATAGAATTTATAATAACTGTTATTACTAATAGTTATTAAAAATGTGGTTTATATACAAGAGTTTTACAAACTTACAAACAATACTGATTCTTATATCCGGTCTAGAACTAAATATTTTATCGACGATCCAGGTCTATGACGAGAAAATTAATTCTGAGCTCATATTTTCACACCTTGCTTACAATAGATACAGGGTGGCCCGTAAGACCTCCCAATCCACATTGTGTCTAAACAACGTTATAATACTAATGATGAGTTGAAGGCAGTTGTTACCGCGGCATTTGGAACAATAACCCCTGTTATGTTGAGGAAAATGTCACACAGAACATGGCGTCGCATAATATTATGCAGCAAGAATGAGGGACAGCACACAGATACACTGGATACATAAGATATATGAATGGGTAGGGACTTACGGGCCACCCTGTAGATTGATTAGTGTCACACCGCTGACTTTTCCCGGTGATTATATTTGTTTGTTTGTTTTATGAATTTCGCACAAAGTTATTCGAGGGCTATCTGCGCTAGCCGTCCTTAATTTAGCAGTGTAAGACTAGAGGGAAGGCAGCTAATCATCACTACCCACCGCCAACTTTTGGGCTACTCTTTTTACCAACGAACAGTGGGCTTGACCGTAACATTATAACGTCCCCATGGCTGAAAGGGCGAGCATGTTTGATGTGAAGGGGGATTCGAACCCGCGACCCTGAGATTGCGAGTCGAGTGCCTCAACCACCTGGCCATGCCGGATCGCGATTATATTTAATGTCCTTGTAGAAATACTAAAGTCCGAAGTAATTTAATGAAGTTGAACGGTTTGTAGCGTCCGAAATCTATAAACGTTTCTGGTCAAATTCTATAGTTTTCCGATTAATAGGAGTTAATTACAGTTGTAGTTTCCGAGGCTCATAGCGCACTGACTGTAGCTGACAAACAATATTAATTGTCTCTCGGCGCGTCGAATTTTATATACCAGTCGCGCAAGTTTCGAGAATTTTTAAGAATGATCTATCGCGTTTTCGTAACGAATATTGCTGATTGTAACTTTCAAGAACGTTATACAAGTTTCGAGAACAGACAGGACAAGTCAAGAATATAAGTCACAAACAAAAAAACTATACGGAAAGAAGCGTAAGCACAGATATAAATGTACAACAGTAAATATGCTACATTAGAAAAAGTTAGATGTTTATTTGTGTTGTTTTTATTTTATTTTAAAGCAGAAGGTATGGGAGCAAAACCATTTTGGAAAATATTGAACCTTTTATTAGGGTTCGTGGAAATGCAGTCAATGGGTTCTGATTGTTATTATTTTCTTAATTTGGGATATTGAACCTGCTCTGTTATTGTAAGTTTTTGAAACTCTTGAGGAACAAATTTGGATGTCATATTGATTTTATCATACTGCCTGGAAACAGTCTGTAGTGGTGTGATAAAGAGACAGTTGATTGTATCGTAATGCCTGGAGTCAATTTGTAATGGTTTGATAACAAGTGATTTTAATTTATTCAAACAAAGTACGATAATCATAACATATTTAACTATAATATATCTAAGCAGCATCGTAGCCAATAATATTTCCAATAGATCAAGATAAATCATAAAATTTTGGATAAGTATCGTACAACATATTGAAATAATAATAATTATTAAACACTAAAAAATCCACTGTTTAAATTTGAAATATAAAAAGTAAAGTGCAGATTTTTCCCCTGTATTACTCTTTTCTTTTTAGTCTATTTGAGGGTCAAATTCGGAAACGTAGTACTGTATTTCTTAGATAAGTCAATTCACATAAGTATGTAATGTTTTTCAGATTTACAGATTGCCCACTAATTGTTGTTTTTCTCAATCTGTTACAAGCCATCTCTGTAGTCACAGTACAAAACAAAACTAATAGGACTAAAACGTTATTACGTTTATTATAACAAAGGCTTCTAATACATCAAACTAAATGTCTCTCTTCGATTTATGTTGCACTGAGTATTCTTTCAGTTGAAAATCAAACGTTTATTCAAAGGTCTACTGTTCATAAACAACAGTACAAAAGTTGCAAATCGAGAATCTCAGATTTGGATATTTCTCTGTAGAAATCATTACCTACAACAAAAATAATTCACACTTGAATAAAACTTGTTAAACATAAACTTCCGATGTACATCATATTCATAAAAAAAACCCGAACTTAATCTAATACTCTTACTAATACCTATGTTAATTTTAAAAGAAGAAAGTAGTAAATTAATTTCTCTAACCATAATAAAAAACACTCAAGTTGGCAAACATTTTAAATCAAAATCATATATCTATTAAAATTGCGTAATTTTAAGCAGAGAACCAAACAAACGAAAAATTAAAGAAGCCATCTTAATTTAATATCACAGTTCTACTATAAATAAGCACCCATGGGCGTCAGGATATCTCTGCTAAACCTCTGAGCACTCTCCAGTCTTTGTTTCATCGCCATAAACATATATATCACTGTGTCTAGGTAAATTGCTTGTATCTGATAATAACAAAGACTTGTCAAAACGTTGTGAATTTTTTATTGTAAATAAAGTTTTTTACGCATTTAAATCATCTCTAAACTTTATCAAGAGAAAAATATTTAGTCTATCATTTTTAGACAGATATACAGACCCTTCAAGGGCATGGTTTTATGTATAAAAGCAACATAAAATCATGTCTACATTCACAGACGTCGTAAGTACATGTAGTTTATCATGTGAACATTTTAGAGTTTGTCACTGAAATGCACGTGAAGTCCCAGAAAACAAGAGTCATAGGGTTCATTAATTTATTAAGATGTTAGTATTAATATTAGTTATTACTGGACATGACAGTTGTTAATCTCCATATAATAACTTCGTACAGCTGTCCTAGATATAATTGACTTTTTCAGGCTTATTTTACTCATGCACATGAGTAGCTCGCAGCCTCTAATTAAACAAATAATTTGTATTGCGTTACTAACACCATGTTATCTTGTAAATGTTTTATCATGAAATTCCCCTTGATGAATTCGAAAGTAAGAATAGCAGCTATTTTGTGGACTTCATTTGTTGTTCTTTAAACTGCTTAAGACCTACTACCATCTTAACCGTTGCACCAAAGGATTATGGAGATAATTTAATGTGAAATTTCACATAATAACTCAAATCTTGCAACAACTGATGAAATCCTATAATAATCTTAACTGATTATTAACTTAATCCGAAATATATTATTTCGAAGCAAAATTTGATTTAATGGCTGATCTTATAAACGACTGAACAGTTCTACATTTGGCACACAGAGACAAAGAAAGAAGTACGTGTTGCATACTCCTTCTGTATTAAATAAGTTAGATAGTGTTCTTACTATGTTGAATAAGTTGAAATAGATGCTTTCAAAACTTTTTATGATATCGGAGAAAGTCTAAAGCGTTTCAGGTCCAATAAAACGTTTCATAATATAAACAAAACCTAGAAAGTTGTAAACTTCTTTTTTCTAATCACAGGCTAGGTAAGTTTTGAGAATTGTAATAATTTTGGGATTTGTGGATAATATGGCTCTGCCTATTACATACACAAAATATTTCGTACACATTTTTTTTAGGATCACCGTTCTTTAATTTGCGTTTTAGGCATGCTTTCTTTATTCACTGAAACACCACTTTTAGGTTTCCATCTGACGACTGAAATATTTGGCTAAACTACAATATTTGGATCGCATAAAAGAAACATATCCTCCATTACAAACCTCACAATGAAATGTAGATCAACCATTTGAGAGTAAAAAGTAAAATATCATTACATAAAACGCATACCAGCCATCTTGATTCTTCAAGTAGTTTTAAGTATAATGTAATCATTCACCTACTAATAGCTGTCTAGGGTTAGCATGCTCAGAGATTTATTTTTTACAGCTGTATAAATGCAACAATAACAACCTAAATTGAGCACTGAATCTGGAAATGTTTTACTCCTTCTTCTTAACCATTAACAAAGATGACAAAATGTTAACTGATGACTATATTTTTCTATCGTTTAACATCCTTTCTATTTTAGGTTCTGTAAACTGTGATTCGTCTCATATGCAACCCAGTTTAATTAAAAATAGATATACTTGCCAGTAATATTATATGTAATAAATTATCATTATTACAAACTATAACTGGAATAATAATACCTGCACTCAGATAAGTTTGTGAGCAGAAAACAGTGTATTCATTCATTATTACTATTGCCAGGGTAGGACTATTTTCAATACGTCAATGCTTAATCAAATTTAGAGACAATAACATTGCTTATACAAGAAACAGCAATAGAAGATAGTCATGCTTCTCTGTTTATCTCTTACTTCCAAAACTAAATCAGTATAATAACCAAAGAATGATTGGCAAACTGCATAAGAATGTATCAAGATACACACGCGCATTGTTGGTTTTACTGAAATTAATCTATACATTCCAATCCCCAGTAGTTAAAACTAGCTATATTTCCTTGCATTTGGCCAGGAAAAAAATCCTTCAGATTCTCATGCTATGAGTTTCTACCCTTCTTGATGGTAAAAATATATTCCATCTCTTACGTATAGAGTGCAACCTACAGAGACTTAAGTGATCTTATAGAATTGCACTTAAAGTAAAAAGCTTTAGGGAGCCCTATATAATAATTAAAAACAAGTATGAGTGGATCTAGTCTAGTTTTTAATTACAATAGACAAAATAACAAAAGGAATGAGGCGTTGGAAATTTTTACGAATCTTTTGGGAAGTAGATTGAACTATCACATTAGCTGATGGTAAAGAAACATTTTTTCTTACAGAAGCATATGCACACAAGGAATTTGATGAAATGACATGCAATCTCTGAGACAAGTCACAATCACTGTGACTTGTCAAATTAACGTAATTTACGTCCTGAAAATGATACACTAATGTATAAATTATATTGTTTTTAAGTCTAAAACCACTACAACTGCGAGAAAGAAATAGAGTTTCTAC
Organism: Tachypleus tridentatus; assembly: GCF_004210375.1. Taxonomy (NCBI): domain Eukaryota; kingdom Metazoa; phylum Arthropoda; class Merostomata; order Xiphosura; family Limulidae; genus Tachypleus; species Tachypleus tridentatus. The sequence continues at coordinate 84,771,484 of NC_134830.1, forward strand.
TGGGTAACCTGAATGACCTCGTTATGGCCACTGAAACCTCACAGAAATTGTTACCGGATCCCATAGAGAGAAAAGAAAAGATAGCACAGTACAAGCATTACTTCCAAACCAGCTTCCTGATAATTAAAGCAAACCAACATTTAAGGTGTTTCTACCATGGCCAAGCCTAGTGGTCTTACCAACCATCTTTGTCTGTCGAGGCATCACAACAGAAGGCAGAGAAGAATGCATATGCTGTCAACAGGTGGAACACCTTTGTCCTACAACGAGATGGATAACCAAATACATTCCTGGACTTTAAAGTTTTCAACGCGCAAGTGGTTTCAAAGATCAGTAGGATTTTAGACTGGCAAAATATTTCACTATAGAACTCATTACTATTAGGCTATAAAACAAGAGTTATCCAACAGTGTGCCATCTTTAAAGGAAAAATAATAAGGTCAAAGATCAAATTTACGTATTATAACCTAATATTATTTGATATGTATATAAAATAGCACCCGATGCCAGTTCTAACGATTCAGTGTTAATCATCCACAAGCTGAGCAATCTATTTGACGGTAAGAGAAGAAGTATCGATTTTAAACCATAGTCGCTGTCTAGTGAAAGCACAGTCAAGGAAACGGGCATGAAAGAAGCAATAATGTGAACTCGGACTCACTGTAAACAGAACGGTTGATTAAGTATAAATCTGTAACAGTTATGAATCTGTAATTGTTTAATCTGGAATAAATTTCGAACACATCTGACGTTCGTTAGTCCATTCTATGAGATCTTTAGCACGCATATACTTCATAGTTATTAACTATATTCCACGATTTTGTTGTCATGCAGAAACTTTATAACTCATGTACTGACTGTATTCTAAAGTATATTTGAGTTGCATATACTTTAGACACGCAAGTACTTCATATTTTCATGTAGTAAATATATCATATTGTAGTGTATATTTTACAGCTACATATTTTGTTTTACACACATACACATATATACGTTATGGTATTTTGAGTTGTATGCACTTTAATTTTTTTATAGTGCTAGTATTTCATATCACAAGATGTAAAAGTATGTTATACCTGATATAGTTGAGTAGTTTCTTGTAATATGCACTTTGTACTTGAAAAGTTTTTCGAATAGCTGTGATTTAAATACTTTATCATTAATAACATTGATGTTGATACTGTTAAATATTCATAAGTTAATAAGTTGTATGATCTTATGTCTATTTATTAAATATCTGTTTCGTGTTAATTTAGTTACTAAAATATACACTTCAGCCAAAAACATATAAAAATAAAATGCAGACAAAAATACACAAAGTAGGATTCTGTAAAACTAGAAAGTTGTTGAAGTTACAAATGGCTGACTAGTATGCCACGTAGATTTTGTGCTCAATGTAAAGTTTATATTAAAGTTGGTGATAAAGCCCTTCATTGCTCTGGTGAGTGTCAAAAATGGTATCATTTAAGATGTAAGAACTTAACTGAACAGGATTTGGAATATTTAAATGAAATTGGGAAAAGTTATGAATGTGATTTTTGTATGAGAAAAAGAAAGTTAAGCCTAAATAGTGAAACTCCATTAAGAAGGACTGTGTCCATTTCGTTAGAGGGGGAGACAGTGAATCTTGTTGAGAATAGTGAGCTTGATTTAAATATGGGGGGAGGCAGATATGAAGTGGCTTAAGACAAAAGTTACTGAAATTTTGTCAAGACTTGATGACTTTCACTTAATTAAAGTAAAGGTCGAAGAATTAGTGACTTCCTTTCAATATTATTCAGAGAAGGTAGAAACTATGAGTGAGGATATCACAACTTTGAGAGCTGAAGTTAAGGAGTGTAAACAGGAAAATAAAACATTAAAGCATGAAAATGAAGAATTGTGGAAGGAGATGGCAAGTTTTCGGAGGAAGATGTGTGAAGCGGAACAATATTCTTATAACTATAATGTTTTGATTGGAGGTATTCCAGAGAAGCCTAATGAGAATTTGCAAGAAGTTGTTGAGAAGATTACAACTACTTTTGGGGTTGACTGTGCTCCTACAGATATTGACACTGTTCATCGTATAGGAAAGAAAACAACTGAAAATAAGAGTCCGAGACAGATTGTTGTTAAGTTTTGTCGTAAGCAAATTAAATTTGATCTGCTTAAACTTAAGAAAACTAAATTTCACTCTCTTAATACTAATGATATTAAGGTCTGTAATGAATCTTATCCAGTTTATGTTAACGAACATCTCTCCCCATATTATCGTGATATTTTCATGCAAGCAAAACGAAAACAGAAAGATCTTGGCTATAAATTTCTTTGGGTATCGAATGGTAATATTCTTATTAGGAAATCAGAAACTACTCAGCCCATTGTTTTACGTTGCTTGATTGATCTTAATAATTTATAAATACTGCAATGGATGATGATTTTGATGATATTGTTGGTGTTACACCAACTTTGTCTTCTCTTTCTGATTTACCAAATGTTTTTCTGTTGGTCATTTAAATTTAATACATGTTAATATTCAAGTCTTACTCAAAATTTTGACCAATTTCTTGTTTTTTACAATCAAGCGTTGTTAAATTTCATATAATAGCTTTTCTGAAACTTGGTTTGTTGAGGATGGATTTGTTTCCTTTTCGATTCCAGGTTACTCCTTTTATTCTTCATCTTCTGGTCTAAATAAGGCTAGTGGAGTGGCAGTTTTGTTAAATTTGAGATACTGACTATGATAAAAGAAGTACAGTACATTAAGTCTGATGCTTTAATTTTATTTTGTATGATTCAAAATAAGAAATTTAATCTCTTTGTTGTTTATCGATCTCCTAGATTGCCTGTATTGAAATTTATTGATGAGCTTTCATTAGAATTGAATTTATACAAATATGATATTAATATACTTGTTGGTGATTTTAATATAGACGTTTGGCATTTGATGATGTTTGTTATAAGAATGCATATTTCAAGTTTTTGTCTGAGAACAATCTTCGTATTATTATTTCTTCTCCTACACGGATAACCAATGTTACTAATTCTTGTATTGATCATTTTTTAATTAGTGGAAATACTGTTAAAATTGTTATTCTTATATTGTTGAGAGTTTTTGACCGATCATTTTCCAATTGTTTTATGTATAGACATTTTATCGGATCTAGAACATGTCTCAAATGTTCAAAAGATTAAGTTTAATGAATTGAGTTCTTGTTTGAATTTTTCAGATTGGTCCTGTGTTATGAATTGTTCTGATGTTAATGTTGCTTATGATAATTTTGCTGAAGTGTTAACTGATTGTATTCAAAGTTGTACTACTACTGTTTCTGTGTCACGAAAGTTTAGAAAAATTAAGCCATAGATTACCAGTGAATTGGTTTTGTTAATGATTAAAAGAGATAAGTTAAAAAGAAAGTACATCAATTTCCTGATGATATTTATCTAAAGATTAGATTTAAGTGTTTAAGGAATTATGTTGTTAGCTTGACCCGTAAGACTAAATGGACTTATTATCATAACCTGTTTAAGAATGCTAAAACTATTAAACAGAATTGGAATATTGTTAACTCTATTATTGATGTTAAAAAAAAAAAAAAGAAATTTTGTAATTTTGGTACTACTGATTTATCTGATTTGAATTATTTTTTTGTTAATGTTGCTAAATCTACTTGCTCCAATCCTAAATTTTGTTCTCAGGGCATGCCTCCTGCTCCTTCTTCTTCTTGTTACCTATATCCTGTTACTGTATCTGAAACTATGAATAATATTTTCTCCTTATCAAATTCAGCTTCTAATGGTGTAGATGGTGTTTGGTTAAGATTTTGAAAGCTAATGCTAATCTTTTTGCACCAATTTTGACTTTTTTTAATTAATTTATCTTTCACTCAAGGGAAGTTTCCTAATGCTTTAAAGTTATCATTGGTCATTCCTATTTATAAATCTGGTAATATTTCTGATTTTACGAATTATAGACCTATTTCCTTATTAATACATTTCTCTAAACTATTTGAAAAATCTATGAAGATTAGAATTTTATCATTTCTTGATAGACATTCAGTTTTGTCTCCTTCTCAATTTGGCTTTCGGCCTGGGCTTGGAACGGAGGTTGCTGTTGCTAAACTTGTGGGAAGTATTACAGAAGCTTTGGATTCTGATCTTCATCCAATTGCTGTTTTTCTTGACTTAGCCAAAGCTTTTGATTCTGTTAATCATAAAATATTGTTAAATAAATTATCTTATTATGGTTTTAGAGGCATTGTTTTTGATTGGTTTTTCTTACTTTCACAATAGAAAGCAATCGGTTTGTATCCATAATAATTATAGTGATTGGCTTACAATTAATGTTGGAGTACCACAAGGTTCTGTTCTGGGCCCTTTATTATTTCTCATTTATATAAATGATATTCTTTACCAACAGTTTTTGGAGATATCCAAGCCTATGCCGATGATATTGCTGTTGTTTATAGTAAGCCAAATCTAATTAATGAAGCCATTATTTCTAGTGATCTTAATAAAATTAAAATTGGCTTTTCTGTAATGACTTATCCTTAAATATATCTAAATCTTTTCTTCTTCAGTTTAACCTTTATGGTGTCATTCCAGCTTTTCCTTCTATTTTTTATCATTCTAGTGATTGTTATACTTACCCTAATTGTAAGTGTCCCAAATTGACTCAAGTTTCCTCAGTTAAATATTTAGGAATTATTTTAGATCGAAAATTAAATTGGCAATTTCATATTAATTCTTTAGTTAATAAATTAAAATATAGTTCTATGCTAATTTTTGAACTTAGTCATTGTGCTCCTTATCATATTTTGTTAAGTGTATATTATGCTCTCTTTCAATCTTTCTTACAATATTGTATTTCAATTTGGGGTGGCACATATAAGACTTTTTTAATTCCTATTCACAAGTTGCAAAAAGTGTGTTTTCTCTTATTTTTACTCATAGGCTTGATACCGATTTCAGTAAATTTAACTCCCCTCTTTCATATGATAAACTTTATGAATATTTTTTAGCTTTATCTACATTGCATGTTTCTTTTAATAGGCCTTTTAAAGTCACTTCATATTTTACACGACTTCAATCTTTTTTCCAATTAATGTACCCACACCACGTAAAACAGTTACACTTCATCAATATCTTTATTTGGCACCTCGTATTCATAATTTTATTCCTTATAGTATAAGATCTTCTATTAATCGTGTTAATCAAAAGAAATACTTAAAACAATGGATCTTAAATACTGATGATAATATTCTGGGAACTTTATATTGATTTTCTAAGTTTTGATTTTACTTTATTATGTGTTTAACCATCACAGGACGAGTTAACTCTTTGTTGATGGTTTTATATTGATATTTGATTTTTTGTGTCTAATTTATTGCTTAATAAATTTATTATTATTATTATTATTATTATAAAGAGAAAAATAATATATATATATTTGCGGCACTTCATTTTTTATTGTCTTTAACATTAGAGGTATCATGTTTTCATTTTCGTTGTTTTTACTTCTGGTGATGGGAACTGTTAAAAGTGGGTTTAGTTTCTTTATACTTGGCAATTTTCATATATATATATATAATTTAGAATATACACTTCCAAACATCTATACTATAAGATACATGTTTGTAACCTTGTGAATGTGTACACCTACAAACATCGACTTTGCATTTTGATTTATATTTGTATTCACGTGTGTTTTATTTATTTCTTTAACTTATCCAAAGTAGATGGTTTTTGGAAGATATTTTCCAAATATGTTAGAAAATATGTTTGTAAAATTAAATAACCTAACTTTTATTGAACCCGTTATTGCGTAGTTCGTTAAACAAGCTACCTGCAAAGTGTACATAATTATTGCGGGTGTTGGAGGAGAGTTAGGTGTACGTTTTGATAACTATATGATTTAGAGGAACATATTACAAGACACATTATGTTCAATTCCGTCTTTGGGTTTCTCCAATATCTATCACTGAGTAATCTGTCCTATTTTTAATCTTTATAATAGCTTTATCTAAGTTTTCAACTAGAAAGATTATAAGCGGATTTTCATTAAGATGTATTACACATTATGTTCCCTTTTTCAACAAAAGCTGTATAAAAGCCTTTAGAGTTATATTAAAAAATAAAATAAATATTACACTGTAATGTTCCGTTCGATACAATAAATTTCTGTATATCTTTAGAGGTTTTTATTTGCTTCTATTCACTGAAAAGCTCTGTCTTCCTCTGAATCTAAGCTTTTGATATACAGACTAACGAATTACGGACCAATAGATAAAGAGAGATTCAGTTATAGCATCGACCTAGTTCTAAAATATTAGTAACTTTGTCAGCAGTTCATTGTTTTTGAAGATTCTCTATTAAGTCTGTAAGAGTTAAAAGCACTCTGCTTATGTTCTTTTGAGAACAAGTTGTACCGATTTTACGCTGTCTCCGCCTGCACATCACTTAAAATTGTGAACTGCGTTTACATGTTTTCTAAATATGTTCTAATATTGTCCTCGAAGGAACTCTTTCATTTGTAGCCATGTTCTCGTTTTCAAGTAAAATGAATGGGAAACTGACTTTCACGTGAAAGTTACCTAAATTCTGATCCAGAAAAGTTTCTTTTCTTTCATGACATTTTATATAAATTTCTCATAATTTCCATTTTGGATATCAAATTTCAAATTACTCAGGAAATTGAAGTAAAATAATTTCTCTTTCTCTCTCCTATTTCACCTCAAATGTTAAATATTTTTATAGTATACTCAAGTAAAATATTCATAACAAAAATCACTTCGTATGTATTATAGTAACAAATACTTTTTTAAGTTCTGCTACGTAAAATAAATGATAAATAGTTGGAAGTTCAATTTAATAATCATCACTAAAGTGTAGCATTTATAAAAAATAAGTCATACTACAATCAATCTGAATATTTGGCAGTATCCACCTCCAAATCTTGGGCCACTACTTTACCAAATAATAGTAGGATTGAACGTAACATTATAACGCCAACAAAGCTGAATAGATAAGAATGTTAGGCCCCGGATTTTTATTTCAGATTGGACCGAATTTTAATAGCATGTTTTTTGTTGTTCAAAACAAATCAAGACTTCTGACATGGCCATTACACATTATACATTGTATAAGGTGCCATTTTTCTTTCAAGTATCAAATATCGGGTTAATTTGTGAACAGAATTCAGTGAAAACCGCAAAAACGACCTTTATTGCAATAATAAACGGTACTTCTTCTTATGAAATATGTTTAGTTAGCATGTCTTCCCTCTAGTCTTACGCTGCTAAATTAGGGACAGTTAGCACAGATAGCCCTTGTGTAGCTTTGCGCGAAATTAAAAAAACAAACAAAAGCACAAAGCTAAATATATTTCTGTATTAGTATAACATTCTGCTTGCCTAAATGTAGGTTTTATTCTTAACAACTACAGACAGCATATTATTTTGAAATTTTGTTGACACATTTACGAACGTAAAGAGTGAAGTTCTATAAATGTACAAAGGTTGACATTATGTAGTATGAAATAAGTTGGTTCTATATCTTTAAAATTTTTTTTCTTAGTCATACGTTTTACAGTGTACGCTTGTGCATAACAGTTGAAACATATCACTGATATCATGTTATGCTAGATTTTATTACATAACTTCTTCAATAACGTAATTGCCAATGGTGGTAGATTATAATAATCCCATTAAATATACATTGAAAAACAACAAAAACAAAACAAAACTGTAAGAATATGCATGTATTTCATAGACCTAAAGTGCACTTGAGGAAGGGACTGACAAAAATCTTTTAGTCAACACGTATAGAACCCATTCACAAACATCCTCAGCTTTGTACATAATTCTATGAAGAACAATAGAATCACCACGATAAGCGTGCGAGCCAACGAACAACCCATGTTACAGCACAGACAGAGGACAAATTTCATCACAAATATATTTTTGACATAATTTAATCCTAAAATAAAAGTTTATGTATACATGCCAACACCAGTGAAAAATCACTGGATGAACATAAAAAGAAACTATTCCGAACTAGTCTCCGATTTATTATGCTACGTATTACGATTTCAAATTGCCGGAACTTTAAATTTTAACTTAAAACTTAATTGAATGTCAGTATGTATCAAATTGATGATATTTGCCAACAAGATTGATAAACAAAATTTTCTTTCTTAACACAAATATATTTTATTATACAAACAACAATATATTTTATAGTAACGGTTATTACAAGTAGTTATAACAAATAATGATTTATATACAGAAGTTGTACAAATTTACAAACAATATTAAGTTCTTTATCTGGTCTGAAACTGAATATTTTATCACGGTTCACGATGAGCAAATTAGTTTCCAGATGATATCAGTACAATTCAAGGTTGAATTATATTAATTGAGGAATTAAAACAGATCTTTGAACATTTGTAACAATGAAAACTTATTTTGTTTATGTTTTTCAATGTATTTGTTATGCTAAAACCCAAATTATGTTCAATGACTACTTAGAGCCACTTCATTTCGAAGATTTGAAAATCTTGTTTGGGATCAAGACCAAGATATATTATCATAGAACCTCGTAATGTAATTTTCAAATTTCATAAAACTTTAGCATAACAAATATGTAAAAATGTTTTAATTGATTAGTCAATGAATTAACTCACCTTATTTGAATTTGTAATAATAGCTCGATATAATATAGACTAATTATGCTGAAGGTTGTTTTTTATTGTAGTACATCACCAAGGAATGTCTACGGTAGTGAATGAAACATTAAATGTATTCAAAGATCTTACATGGATTGAGATTTAATGAAGATTCTGGCAGAGTAAGTTCTCTGAAGTTACTGTTGTGCTGTTTAAATTAAGAAACAAAATACCGTAATGAGTTATTGGAATATCGTCTTCTAAGAAATTTCGTTAATCAAGATGAAACTACGTCATTGTTAAGTGGATATAGTGGAAACAACACGACAATCTGTATGTTATTCGTCATCGTAAAGAATAAATACTTTGCCTCTAAAACTTTCATCTCTCTCCTCTAACACTATCACAATATCCGCATCATTTCCACTTGACTGGTTCATTTAAATTTAATACGATAGGTATGTTTTAAATAATGATAGTGCGTGAGTGTTCAATTTAGTATTTTTACAAGCAATAATTTATAGCAAGTTTGTTTACTTACATCACTGTGTACAAATCATACGATGTGTAGTTCACTAGTTAACGATTGTTATAATTTTGTGCAAAGTTACTAGAACCTTCTAAATTTTTCTCATTGTTTCATTTCATAATGTCTCCTAGTTGGTAGAAAGTTCTAAGTTTCAGTTTTGAATATATTATTTTAAAATAAGTTGATTGTATGCTGTTTATTCATTGTTGAAATTTATTGTTATGAAGCTACAGACACCTACTGTAAATAATCACAGCCCTATGAAACGTGAGAAACAGATTGCACACTTAGTACAGGAAAAATAAAAGAAACACACACATTAGACTAAACGTTATGCTTCTAGTCGTTTAGTATTAGCTCGTATGTAATCTAAGTTCACCTGCATGATGCTGTTCTATGTGCTTCTGAAAAATTAATATTTGGACTGTCTTATATACACGTTATGGTACAGTTGGAGACTGCTGCATCCTAATCAGTGTTCAAGGAATTAGCCAGATAAAATAAAACGTACTTATTCATTATAGTTTCCAAAACTGTCTAATCAACATCTCCCTTCAGTCACTCCATTATCAGCAGTTAGCGACTGAATTGTTTTCTCCTAGACACAGATATATTTATTTTTGACTGCCACCATTGATAGACTCTGATGACAGATGTCTTTGAACAACCGGTCAAATAAATGGTCATTAATGAAAATGCTTCCTGCTAGATAAGTATCTGTCCCAATGTTCCTTTTAAAATCGAAAATTAACCATAAGATTACTGCATATTTACATTTATATAGCTCAAATCATCACGCGATTTTTTTGCCATGTGGAAATAAGTAGAATGTTATACATATGTGTGAGGGTCCGCTAACAAAGTAACCACTCAGATTATTGTTGTTATTTTTTGACAAATAGTCTATTTCAATAAAAAAAAAAATAGCAGAAGAGAAAACCTTTCTAACTTAAATATATTCATTTGTTAAAATTGTGACTTGTGTTTTAAAGGTATGATAATAATATTAATTAATAAATAACACTACTTTTACCATCAACTGACGTTTTTCCCAATAACGTTTAAGACAACAAATGATTCTGAAACGTCAAATTTAATTTCTAATCAGCAGTTTTATTATATATTTTATTTCTAAGTTGTCAGTTAAATTTCATGCATATTCGAGATTTTATTCAAAATATTGAAAGTAACCAAACGTTTTTGTAGTAAAGCATAGAATATAGTTATTTTAATAAGAATAATATTCTGAAAACTCTTTCACTTGAAAATTAAATAATCATTGATTCTTATTTATTCTAATTATCTCACATTTTATTATTTGCAGCTAAGAAGCAAGTCGTCTTTCATCTAACAAACTAGATTAGTCGCCACAGCTGAAATGAAAACATAATATTCCTTGCATTTAGCAAATATATTGCTGAATGTTTTCATATAAAAAATAAAAGAACGAGTGAAAAAGATCTAACTTAAACTAATACTGTTGAGTGAACAGTAGGCAACTCTGAATGCATAACGATACAAACAATTACACATAATAATAAATAAAGAAGAAAAAATTAGAATACAAGTTTAGTAGAAGAAATTGAATGAACACAGCTAAGCAAATAACCTTTCTTTGTAATCCTATAAAACTCAGAAACAATCAGTGAGTTAAAAACGTGTGAAGCAAAACTGAATTATGCGCATTTCAAATTAAATAAACCAAAGATATCCATGAGAACTTTGTTTATTGTATTGGGTGAAGATTTACTTACAAGAATAATACACGTGAAACAAATATATTCGAAGTAGATATTTTTTATGCTTCTAAGTTTCTTGTTTGTTTGAATTTATTTATGGACATATATATATATATATATATATACTATTAAAATGTGTGGACATTTAAAAAATAATAATTTAAAATATTCTTTGACGAAAGGGTGTATGTGGGTGTTTTCTCACAGCAAAGAGACATCGGGTTATCTGCTTAGTCCATCGAGATGAATCAAATGATGTAAGTTCGTAGACTAACCGTTGTACTAGCAGAGGACGTTAACGAAAGATACTGCTAACTATGTGATTACGCGTAATAAGAAAATAGTACTTAACAGTGAAGATACCGAAGAAACATTCTTGAAGGTGAACGTTAACATCAAGTAATCTATGCATAACAGATTACACTGCATAACAATTTTTTTGAAAAGTTTTGCTTCCTGAAAAGTTTTTCTGATTGTGACAGGTACCTGGTGGGTATGCACAAATATAGTTTTGGTTTTGCTTCATCACGTAGGAACTCTGAGAAATAGACAGTTAACTGTTTACCGGCAATAACGTATTTAATTGCGTTTATGTTTCTAATACGCTATTAAGTTCAATATAATTAAAAGTATTTTGCTCCTGATTTTCGTTTGTATTCAAGTCCTGTGCATCACGTTGCAGCGTCCAGCAGTAGTTAGCAAGAATTGACGGATTCCAGTTGCCCTGATATCGTTTTTCCATTGTAGCAATGTCCTGGTTAAACCAAGATTTCGATGAAACGGTACGTGGTGGGCAAATTTGGATGTGGTTTTCGTGATCAGCAGCCAAAATCGATAAGGAACATCCAACAGTGTTCAAGAAGCAAAAACTTTGTTGTGCAGTGTTATGGGTGGCTACTGTGCATATTAATCGAATGTTAACACTATTTGCTCTGATAGAAGAAAATACTTGTACCATTGATTTTAATACTAAGCGAGCTACACATGTCAGACTTAATGATAAAACCAATAAACTATAAATTAAGCATTTTTACTGACATTAAGACGCTAACTAACAGCAAAAAGATATTAACCTATGACATTGACTTTTTCTTTGATGTACAGGTATATGTGATACTGGATTTGTTGATTCTGACGACTGTAATAGGGAACCTCTTAGTAATTGCTGCAATTGTGATCGAAAAGAACCTGCATTCTCTGGGAAACTGTCTTGTGCTATCACTGGCTGTCGCAGACCTGATGGTAGCCTGTTTGGTAATGCCCTTGAGCGCTGTGTACGAAGTTACTCAAGAGTGGAAACTTGGATCGGAGATATGTGAGATTTGGTCTTCCTGCAATGTTCTGTGTTGCACCGCGTCCATCTTACACTTACTTCCTATAGCTGTAGACAGATAGTTTACCTATGCCCACCAAAGAAGTGCTACTAGGATCAGTGTAATGATCTGCAAACTCTACTTGTATCTGTCGCTCCTGTGTTTGGCTGGAAGAATCCTAGATTTAAAGAAAGGATTGAAGTAGAAAAACGTTGCCTCCTTAGTCAAGACTTAACCTACCAAATATTTGCTACCTGTTCCAGTTTTTATGTTCCTTTAGTGGCTATTTTAATACTGTATTGGAAAATTTTCAAAATTGCCATGAGGCGGATCCGTCACAAACCAGGTTCCAAAGCAATTATTGTTGTCCAGAAACACTCTTTAAGTGTCCAGACTCATGCAATTGCTCGGAATGACACCGCTGAGAACACTACTACAGCAGATTCTGGTGGAATCAAGCGATTAGTAGCCATTGCCAAAACATTCACAAACAAAGACGTGAAAGTATTTAATATCGCAGGGAACAAAATGCCGCTAAAACGTTGGTTATTATCACAGAACTTTTCGTTTTCTGTTGGTTACCTTTTTTCGTTATGGCTTTGGTGATACCCATTTGCAACTCTTGTGAACCTAGCGACACGCTTTTTAGCATCTTATTGTAACTAGGTTACGCTAATTCTATGGTAAACTCGATTGTCTATACTATATTCAGTCCTGATTTTAGAGGTGTTTTCAAGCACTATTACCTCTCCGTCGTATAAAACATTTCTGGTAGGATAAGAGAAACATAAATAAAAGTGAAAAATAAAAAAGTGGCTCTGGAAGATATGAAAACAATATAATAAATGTTTTAAAGATATGTAGAACATAAAAATCAGTATAAGAAATATGCGTTCAAAATCTAGATAACCTGAACATAATAGATTACAAATAAATTTAATAGGTGAAGGCTCTGAAACAAATAAAAGATAAATGCATTTATCTTTTTAAATGAGCTCGTGTTGTATCATGATGATCAATGTAATTAACATATTATGAAATAAAATACGCAGACTGAGCCATTTACTAAATGTTAGCGCTAAAAATATTTTAGAAACACGAACAAAATAGTTTCATGAGTATATAATTATTTTAAAAGAGATAGTTTTTGCTTTCTTGTTTTCCAGCACACCACTTAAAATATAACAGCTAAATAATCAACTCTTTTAAAAATAAACTGCTGAGTTCCTTATTAGTGCAACAATACCATTTCGCCTATGTAACATACACAAACACAACAACCATCGATAGCAGTAGTTAAACCACATGAAAGTGAACATTGTATACATTCAGTAGCAAAGTAAAGTTAGTATTATGTTTGTTTTAATGTTTTAAAATTACTTAACATGTTAATATTTCTCTAATTCATTTATTCTAGCCGGAACAAATAAAATGGTTTACCTAATTTAATACATTATTTTCCAAAGTTCTTGTTCTTTTAATCTTAAAATGTTTTCACGCAGCCAGTGAATATCGTTGACCCTAATACTAACCACAAAAAATAAATAATTTATCCAAACTCCACCATCAATACTTCTAAACAAGTTTCTTTTGTTATTTATTGTGAAAGTTCTGTCTAAGGTTCACCTTCAGCAGGCTCAGCTTTGTGCTTTAACTTTAGAATACATTTGTTCACTATATATATAAAGAAAACATACAAACTTCAATATGTTGTGGACTACATGTATGTCTCGAAGTTGTTGATATATGCAATCAGTTAATGTAATGTAAAACACCCATTAAAAGTTATACCTAATCCGCCTAAAATTTGCGAGTGATGTTTTATAATTCTGTTTATATTCGTTCTTTTAGTGTTTTTCTTTCAAGTTGTTCGCTTGCTAGAAAAATCAATTGTAACTACTAGCTGTTTTTATTTAAAGCAGCTTATATTTATGTTAAATACAATATGTGTTCATAAGTTATGTGAATTTATATGTGCGGAGGTATGGATGATGCAAAGTTAAGCAATTGTTATTCGTTTCTTTGTTTCGAAGCTAAGCACAAACTAAACAATGCTATACCCACCAACAGTAACAGTCGTATAATAAGAAAAGCATGATGTAAATTTATCGTGTAAGAAAGATAAATAATAATCATGTGGTAGTTTATATAAATTACTGAGTTAACGATGTCACAGTAGTACGTTTTCTGACGTAATTCCCTGTGTTTATAAGGTGATAATGTGTTTTACTTAGCTATTTAAAAGGCACAGAGTAGTTTGGGATTAACTTGTCATCTGTGGCTTCTATTACTGTAATAAGTAAGAAGAGTGAGGTTAAATTTGCTTGTAGACGCTTTTAGATGTTTTATCTCATTCATTACCCTTGTCCCCACTTTGTATTTTCGCACACATATAGCTTTCATTTAAGATGTTCTAGAGGTTAAACAACTGAAATATGAAAGTGTAAGATAAAAGAACTATTATTATATGCAGCATGAAAATTACCTTGCATTGATGCTACTCAAAGTCTGAGAAGTTAGACCAACACTCAATATTCAGAAATAAAGTTTTAATAAAAATACTTTGATGATAATCTGATTTCTTGAATACACTACAGACTTTTGATGTTTAATGAAAGCTTGCCGATTATAAGGCTGGTCAACTTGAATGAGCCAGTATATATAGGATTAATATTATATTCTATTTTACCCTGTTCGTGGAACATTGAGAAACATCTGCTTCGAATGCATCTCTGTATTTCCTTACAAGCACACTATCCCTTCTTTCTAGTTAGTTTCTATAGCTCAATCTATTTTACTATATACACACTTCTTATCAAACCCAGATTCATGTTTCTGTAGCCACTTTCTGAAAGCTACTAATTTCACTTACCTACCACATAATTGGGCAATAAAATTGTTCATTTGAAATATTTATAGAAATTGTTTTTTGCATTAATATTTAAAGCAGGCTGTTTTACAAAAAAAAAAAAAAAGAATTCTACCAGTTGAGCACGAATAGCATAAGTATTAAGAACAGGTCTTACTGAAAATAGTGATTTTAATTTTTCAGATTATTAAAATTAACTCTAAACCTAAACCTAATAAAGTCACGGAGTGGCTCTTTTGTACCGTAAATATATTAAAGTTACAGATCTTAAGTTACAGTGACCTGATAATAACGAAATAATTTTATGCCAAATTCATTCCCCTAACTCACCCTCAATACCTTTAATATATTTATATGTTTCACCTACTTTCCACTCGGAAGTAGTTAACACTACAAAGCATATACAATCATTACCCGAATACAATTACCATTGGTGACTTAAAGTTTAAAAATATAAATTGTAGTTTTCGTAAACTAACGCTAACTGAAGAGTATTACACAAATTAGTATGTTTGCTGTACGTGTTTTGATGTCCTTATATTTGGGACATCCTTTATAATTTGCTTTGTGATGCTGTTGGCAGCAGTGAGATTGTACGTTTTCTTTAGGGCAATCAGAGTTTTTGTGTTCTCCCACACAACCCAACGTGGCACAGCTTTACTTGCAACTACCACATGTCTATATTGTTGGCAGTGGTAACATTGGGTTGCAATTATTGCTGATGTTTTTGTAGGTACTAACGTGTATTTATGATGCCAGAGAATGACATCCTCTGATATCTTCCTGTACGTTACTTTAATTAGGTTCGTGAGTTTGTGTTTTCTGTTTGAGAAGATTCTTTCAATTTTTGTATATCTTATATGTATCTGTGTGAGTTTATTTTCAGTTTGTTTGTTTGTAATGCTTATGTGTAAATCTTTGATGACAAATTATTCTGGGTTGGGTCGTGTTCTTGGAATGTGTATTGTTAAATATATATTATTACGATTTATTTGCACGAGCTCCCAAGTTATACGTTAGGTATTACAGTTTGAAATATCCTTGAACTGAGTTAAACTGTAATATAAATTTAGAAGTTAATTGAATGCCGATATGTATAAAATTTGGTGTTACAAACAAGACTGTTACACACAATTTTCTTTATTAACACAAATATAATTTAATATACAAACAATAATAAAATTTATAATAGCAATAATTACAAATAATGATTGCTACGTATTATAATTTACGTCGGACGAGTCTCCGATTTATTATGTTACGTACGTTACGTATCAAGATTTTAAATAACCGGAAATTTTAATTTTAATTTAGAAGTTAATTAAGTATTAATATGTATCAGATTTATGATATTTGCCAACAAATTCTGACTATTTTATCGACGATCGAGGAAATTAATTTTAAATTGATATTGTCATACTTCATTTAAGCTAACGCTGTCCTTTCTTGACTAGCCTCACACCAGTTACAAGCTCACTTCTTACCAAAAGAGATATTTAATATCCCCGTAAAAATAATGTCCAAAGTAATTCACTAAAGTTAAACGGTATGTAATATTTGTTTGTTTTTGCATTTCGCACAAAGCTACTCGAGGGCTATTTGTGTTTGCCGTCCCTAATTTAGCAGTGTAAGACTAGAAGGAAGGCAGCTAGTCATCACCACTCACCGCCAACTCTTGGGCTACTCTTTTACCAACGAATAGTGGGATTGACCGTCACATTATAACGCCCCCATGCCTGAAAGGACGAGCATGTTTGGCGCGACGGGAATGCGAATCCGCGACCCTCAGATTACGAGTCGCACGCCTTAACACGCTTGGCCATGCCGGGCCGGTATATAATGTTCGAAATCTATAGACGATCCTTGTCAAATTCTGTAATTCACTTATTAATAAGTGTTAATCACAATTATAGCTTCCGAGACCTGTAACACACTGACTGTAGTTGACTACTACTAATAATAGTAATTGTTTCTCAGTGCCTCAGTTTTATATACCAATCACGCGAGATTATCTGAGTTGCAACAATATTCGAACACGCGCTAGTGTTTTCGTTAAACAAATGTTTTGATTCTTTCTCTTAAAAGTCTTCTACAAATTTAGAGAACAGGCGAGACTTGAGCAATACACATCTAACAATATACGTCATATGCACCGAACTGAAACATAGATAGGTATACTAATATAAATGTATAGCAATAAATCCAATGCAATAAAAGGGCAATATCATACAATAATTAAAACTTATAATATTACTAATTTGATTTTATACTACAGAATATTACATTTTACATAGTAAATAAAACGTTTATTATGCTATAATTAAAAATGACACTTTCTCTAGTTTGACTTTATGTTTGATGAAATATATCATATGGTACTTTATCTTGCACGAGTTTTATAAGAGGGAACTTTCTCATAGGAATAATAGCAAAAACATTTAACATGTTTTAATGAGGTCACAACTTATATAGATTAGATGTTCAACTGAAATGGCATTATTTATTATTCAATTCACGATACAGTTGAGAGTATATAACTAAATTCTGTAAATTTAGTCTGTAAGCTTAGAATAACTTTTCACGTTGGAAATGTATGAAAATTAATTCCATACTCATGCCTGATTATTATTTCAAATATCACATGTTTCGAAATTGTTTTGAAACATGGTTACTCTATATTAAATGAACATTTTAAATGCTGTAGATTGATGCTAGTGACAACTACATCACAAGGGTCAGTTTTAATTTATTTAACAGTAGCAACAGATTTACTTTATAATACTTTTTGATCAGAGACAGGATAAAGTTTTGTTTGCATAAACATTTCCATTAGCATTTATTACATTGACAATCAGTATCATTACAATTGCACACAGAACATATTAATTGTCTAAAATATTTTGGGAATGCCAATCAGTATGTTGGCAATTTCCTTTTTCAAAAAAACAATTTTCCATTTATCATGTTGCAAACTTCGCAAGTGTCTTTGTTACCATTAAAAATACACGGTCATATTACTACATTTAATTATATTACAATTCAAGTGATTCATTTTGCTACAACTAAAATAATAAGTGAATAACTTACTGCTTATCCATATATTTTCTATTCAAAATTCACAAAACATTGAAGCTAACTAACTTATAGAGCCATATGATCTAGTTGAACTTTGAAGTAAAGACGATCACAAGGTCAAACACATACACTTATTCTATGAGCGAAGGATGATGACTTCATTGTTTTGTGCAGTACATTGTCACTATATTAGGAATCATCAGATATTACTCTTTAACCAATTACTTTACTAATATAAAAAATACTTAAAATAGCAAAACGTACCATTTTCTGTAGATTCTTCACTTTAAATTTAAATAGTACCATGCAAAGAAGAGTTATAAAACTTTGTAGTTATCGTCATGTCAATGATGTCATTAACAATGAATAGAGAAAGTGATAAAATCCAAAGATATGTATAGAGGAAATATAGCATCAGTTTTCCAGTTTCAGGATCGGCTACAAATATTATATCTCATGTTTAATACATTAATAAATGATGTGACGTTAATAACTGATATACTATTTTAACAGATACTTTGATGCATTTCCAGCCAACACTACATACTCTGGCACTGACGTTAGATCTCATTCAGACGTAACTTAAGAAACTCGAAATATGTTTAGTATAGACTGAATATAAGAGTTTGAAGGTCTGCACGACGGGAACCTCTGATTATCTTGGTTTTTGTCTGATACTTTTATTTAGCTTGAATCCTCAAAGATGTCGAAGAGCTGTCCCATACACAAATAATACTATAGGGACAATAGGCTTAGCTCAGCGTTGTAAGCCTATTTACTATCAAAAGAATGGTTTCCATCAGTGATCTCAAAACTATTGTAAAAGTGTCTCTCTTCTCTGATAGTAACCTTTTATTCTTCAATATAGAAACTTAGATAACTGTAACTTAAAGAGAATCGTGTGGTATGACTTATTCCTGTTACTTCATTGAACTTTGTTAAACTTTTGTAAATCTTATAGCAGTGGAAGTATAACAATGATTATAAACTACATTGTATGAAAGTTGACGAAACTTAGTTTAATGAATACAACAGTCTGTTATAGAAACAGACATGTGTAGAGGACGACGTTTCGAAAGACTTCCACAGAAAGTCTGTGTTTCTACAACAAGCAGTTGTCGTCGATTGAACTAAGTTTTATTATGAGTACTTTGCCTAAACAATCTATCGAAGAACTGTATGAACGTTAATCTAATCTTGGTAATACCTATACATTTCAGTTTGTATTATTTGTAGATATTATAGGACATTGTGCTGTCAGAGGAATTTGTCCCTCTGATAAAACTTGTCCAAACTGTAAGATGGACGATACTATTATTTCTTTACACCATCAAGAAGCTAAACTATGTATGTAATTTTATATATTATATTAAAGATCAAAAACAGATAGCAGTAACCTGTAAGTAGCAAATAATTTCCTATTGAACCACCAGATACTGAGTATTTACTTTTAGCTTTCTGGAATGTTATGTAAAATGTAAGAATATCAAAGTTCAGTGACATACAAAATTATTGTACAGTTAATGTATAATGGGTATGTAGTTAGTTTTACATGTATAATTTATTCTGTAATGAGAATAAGACAAATGTTTGAGTATGTATAGCACTTTGCATATGTTGAAAGCAACACGTCAGTTTTAAGCTGTACAGGAGTGGTATGTGAGGTGGGGGACAGACACCTTTGTTTTCAAGTGTATGATTTATTTTGTATAGTTTCTAAAATAAAGACACTTTGATCGATTGCTTTTTATGTTTCATTTATGGTAACTAATAACCTGCTAGACCAAGCATATATTGTAAGTATTATTACCTTGAAGTGTATGTCATTATTTTATAAACTAGGAAGTTTAACTGAACAAGAAAGTTTTTAGTAACTAGTGTAACGGATTTACTGTTGTAAGCTTATTTTAACATCTACGCTCGTTTCAGTATAGTTTTCGTTTCTGCGTGTGATTTATATTCTTGGAGTGTATTGCGCAAGTCCCGCCTGTTCTCGAAATTCGTAGAAGATTCTTAAGAGTAAAAATTAATAATATTTGTTTTACAGAAACATCTAAAACAATATTGAAATTTCTACAAACTTGCGACATATTTACAAAAAGCGGCTACTTATTATTGGTCAGCTACAGTCAATGTGCTATATATAGGCCTTGGAAGCTATAATTGTGATTAACGCTTATTAACTGGAAAACTACAAAATTGAACCAAGATCGTTTATAGATTTTGAACATTACATACCGTTCAACTTCAGTTAATTACTTCAAAAGTTGGTATTTCTACGAGGATATTAGATATTGTCATCGGCGAAAGTGAAAGGATGCTCCAAGATAGCTAGCCATCAAAAGAAGTTTACATGTGTATGAACAAAAAAATAATTTGCTTTCTGTGAGCGTCGATAAAAGATTCAATTCTAGATCAGTGTAGTTTGTAAAACTTTTGTATAGAAACAGTCTTTTGTAATAGCTATTAGTAATAACCTTCATTATAAATTGCAGTTTTTTTATTTGTTTGTGTTAAAAAAAAATTGTGTGTATCAATCTTGTTGGCAAATACAATAAATTTGAAATAGTAAAACCTTAACACAAGTAAAATAATACATCGGAGACTCGTTCGAAATAAATTACAATACGTAATACTAGTTAGTAGATTTTTGAAAGTTTTGTATCAGTAGATTAGATAATGGTTATATTTTTGTAAGTAGTCTGGTCCATTAGGTATTTAAAAATACTATTACATTTAATGCATTAAAATGTGTTGGCTCAAGAAGTAGGAGAAAATGCTTTAATTTTCTTATCGTTAGAGAATTATTGTCCTCATAAAAATGTAAAAATAGTTTTTACATTGACTGAGCTATTGAAACGATGTTTCATTAGGTATTATAAAAAACGTATTAAAATTATTGGTTAACCACACAAGAGAAACCACATTAAATAACATAAAAATGCTACACGTTTTTCTATTTTTCCAAATAATGATATAATATTTTTCATAAGGTAAATTATAAATGCACTTACATTTAAACTAGAAAATACTGCTTTATTATGTAGTGGAAAACGTTAAGTTATATTTTTGTAACTATAAAACAATTGCTTTATTTGTAACAAGAAAACTTACATTTAGTGAGCTAAAAGGTACTAGCTCTCTAAATAGGAGAAACAACAATTAGGTTAACTGAGGTAACTAATGTTGGTAAACAAGTAGTAATTATACGATAAAATACATGCAATTCATACCAAGCTACTTGAGTGTTGTGTTTTATTAGAGCAAGGCCACATCTAGTTATCTGCTGTGTCCACTAAGAGGAATTTAAAGCTTGATTTTAACGTTTTAAATCTGAAAAGCATTATCTTAGTTACTATTGGACACAAAAATATTTCAATGTTTGCTTTTGGTTTATCACGTAGTATAAATACAGAATTTAACTTTATTGAGCAAAACAGATTTACTATTCTTTATTTTAATATCTATGTTTTTTTTTCAGTTTAATATATATTTAGAAATGCATGTAACTTGTAGTGTTAAATATGTGTTGCGAAATTCCCGCCTACTGTCTAAATTTGTTGAAGATTCTTGAGTGTCTTAGGAAAGTACTAGAGTATTGTTGGGCCAACGGAACTTTCAAGAACCTCTCCTTAACGTTTATAAATCGACGCGCCAAGAGACATATAGTATTGGTTTGATACAGGTGGTATACTGTAAGCCTCCGAAGCTATAACTGTGATATACGTCTATTAATCAGGAAACTATAGATATTTCACAAAGAACGTTTATAGATTTTGAACATTACAAATCGTTTAACTTCAGCAAATTAACTTTGGACGTTAGTATTTCTATGAGGACATTAGACATCTTCGTCGGAGAAAAGTCAGCTGGTAAACGGTGCAAAGCCAAGAATAGAGAGCTAGTTGGTTTATCAACTCAGAATTAATTTGCTCATCGTGCCCCGTCGATATAATATTCAATTTCAAACCAAATAGAAGACTTGGTATTGTTTATAATTGTGAATCAAGATTTACATGTATTTATACTAAAGTTATACAAAAATAAATAAAAATGTTAAGAAGTGAGTAGTTTTTCGAGATTTGCGACCGTAATGTAAATTACTTTCACGTATCAGCCCCCAAATGTAGTCTCCCATCATGTTTTCGTTATACGCTCCTTGGTAGCGGTGTTCAAAGTCCAGTATATCTTGGTGGAAGCGCTTGTCTTGCTCCTCTGAGTATGCTCCCATATTCTCCTTGAATTTATCAAGATGAACGTCAAGATATGGACTTTCAGGAACATCCTGCAGCCCATTTTGCCGTGGTTCTTCACCAGAGCCCCAACCAGTTCCACATAATTTTCGGCCTTGTGATTGCCCAAGAAACCCCGAATCACTGTGACAAAGCTGCTCCAAGTTTTTGTTCCTTCCTACAGAGCTTCTTGGGGAATTCTGTGCACTTCAGGATAACAGGGAAACTTGGTAAAGCCTCCTTGGAGACCCATCAGAAATGCCACCATTTTGCAGTCTCCAATAATCTCCTAGCTATACTCATCATACAAGGCTTCTAGTAAGGTCTTGACGCTGTTGTATTCCTCTTTCACAAAATACTTTTTCGCTCTTGTCTTGATAAATTGGCCACATACATAGCAGAATGCGTCTGGAGAATGCTTCCAGCTTTTTGATGCAATCTCTGATAAAATCAGATAGGTCTATGCGTTCTCTCAGGCAGCTAGAACTAAACTGAAGTGGTGCGCCCTTGTATACAGGGTGAGCCAAAAGTAGATGGACAGCATTTGGAATAGGTTTATGTATCGGTTATATTAATGCAATTGTATATTATAACTATGTTGCAACTATATTATTTGTGTTATATAATTACAATTTTATAATTACATTTGTTTTAATTTAATCTGTTTTCTTTTTTTTAGATTGTTAATAGAACCCATAATGTCAAATACTTTAAATACAGATAAAAGAATATGGGTGTTAAAAGAGTATTGGAAATCTCAAAATACTGAAACCGTAAGGAGAAAGTGGGTTGAAACATTTGATACTCCAGCTCCAAAAATACAAACCATTTACCGTATCCGTGACAAATTCGACGCCACTGGCTCAATCCTTAATGCTGCTAAAACTGGTCGACCCAAAACAGTCTGTACAGAGAATAATAAGCAACGTGTTGCCGATGCATTTGTTCAAAGTCCAAACAAATCCACCAGAAGAGCTTCTATGGAATTGAACATACCACAAACCTCTATTAGGCGAATTATAACGCAACTTGGGTTGAAACCCTATCGACCACAACTAATTCATGGCTTATTGGAGGATAATCCAGACAGGCGACTGCAATTTAGTGAAATTATGGTGAACAAGATTGAAGAAAACCCAGGAATTTTAGATAACATTGTGTGGAGTGATGAAGCTTCTTTTAAATTATCCGGTCATGTCAATAGACATAATTGTGTTTACTGGTATAGTGAGAACATGCATTTAACATTAGAACAACAGCTAAATCAGCCTGGTGTCAATGTTTGGGGTGGTATTTCAAGTTCTGGTGTTTATGGACCATTTTTTTTGGACGGAACAATTACAGGAGATAAGTATCTCGAAATTCTAAGGAATCAAGTTGTTTCCCAGTTACAGCAACAACCTAATTTACATGACTTTTATTTTCAACAAGATGGGTCCCCTCCACATTATTCCAAAGGAGTTCGTGAGTATCTTGATGAAACATTTCCATTGAAGTGGATTGGTCGAAGAGGTCCAATCGATTGGCCGGCACGTTCACCGGACTAGACCCCTATGGATTTTTTCTTTTGGGGAGTACTCAAGGAAAAAGTTTATAGTCAAAAACCAAGAAGTGTCGGTGATTTAAAAAATTACATTAGAGATGCATTTCAAGAAATTAATGCCCAGAGTGACTTGTGCAAAAATGGTTGTCGAAGCGTAAGAGGTAGACTTCAAAGCTGTGTAAATCAAGAAGGAAAACAATTTGAGCATTTGCGTTAATAAATAACATTTTATTTTCATTAATATAACTGTCTTATTACATATAGTTGTACGTATACGTGATCTCTAAATAAATGTTTTTTTACTGTCCACCTACTTTTGGCTCACCCTGTATTTATTACTATGGAAAGTTCTAGAGAATTCTAAAAGGTTCTTGAAAATTCCTGTAAGTTCGACAAAATTCTCTATCGGCTACTCAGTACTGAATCTACCTGTAATGTTCTGGAAAATGTGTAAATTTGGAAATTTCAGTACCCAGGTCACAAAAGCAAAGTTTGAAAAGACAAATAAGTCTTTTCTATTTACTTTAGGCATATACAATTGGGAAATAACACTTTCTGCCCAGGAACAAGAAAAAGAAAAAATTTTGTTACATAGTGTTATCTTAATTACTTCTATAGATACCCCAATGCACCAATTCTTTAATTGATTTTTCTATTGCCATTTCCCGAACTTAATTCATTTAATTCAACTGTTCCTAAAAGCAAACAGTTTTAATTTATCTTTTCAGTTTAAGTTTTCTTCCTGTATTTTTATTTGAATTATTTTTCGTTTGTTTGTTTTTTTGTTTTTTGAATTTCGCGCAAAGCTACTCAAGGGCTATCTGCGCTAGCCGTCCCTAATTTAGCAGTGTAAGACTAGAAGGAAGGCAGCTAGTCATCACCACCCACCGTCAACCCTTGGGCTACTCTTTTACCAACGAATAGTGGAATTGACCGTCACATTATAACGCCCCCACGGCTGAAAGGGCGAGCATGTTTGGTGCGACCGAGATTCGAACCCGCGACCCTCGAATTACGAGTCGAACGCCTTAACACGCTTAGCCATGCCGGGCCAGAATTATTTTTCATTTTGCGAAATCTCCAATTCTCTAGCCCTCGAGTAGCTTTGCACGAAATTCAAAACAAACATAATCGACCATTTGACACATTGCTTTTATCGCTGCTGACAGTAGTAGTAACACACGGAAGAAATTATGATGAAACTAGCATAAAATAATGAAAATATGTTGTTTTTATCTTCCGTACACATTGTGACACATTTTAGTCATTATTATTAACATACAATCAAATATGTAATTAATCTGCTTTTGTAATGATTTTTTTTTCATGAATCTACTTCTTGTACATAGTGCATATATTGTTTTCTTTAGCGAATTACGTTAAAATAAAGTAATATTCTGCAATTTAAACAAATTCCTAAGATAAACTGTTTTAGTCACTACTATGTTAGGAAACGTTTGTCAAATTTATTATTTTCCTCCAAAATACTCCATCATTTTTAAACGCAAAATTAGTATATTTAATTAGTTGAGGTACAAAAGTTTCAACAAGTCAATAATAATGTTTTGTAAATCAATTAACCTGATATACTAATATATGATTAATAAATAAATAACAATGTCTTATAAAAGATGCAAATAAAAGATGAAAATTGCAGAAAACTAAAGCATCAAGAACATTTGCATACAAGCATATTTGATGATTACTATGTCAGGTTGACGAAATATGTGATGTTAGTATTACTTCTTTTGCACATGTGTTAAGTTTTTGATAAAATACTTATTACATAATAGTATTCCAGAAGCGTTGGATTAAAATGTTTAGGCACCAAATACAACAAAAAACATAATAGAAAAGTTTATTTCACACTTAGGAAAGGAAAGTGATATTTGTTCCTCAAATATTTGTTTCGGTCCTCATTATTTTAGTTCTTAGTTTTACTTTTATTAGGAAGACAAACACTTTCTTTCACGGTCTTTGGTTAATCAAAGATAATTTGCATATAAAGACAAAAGTAGTGACAATTTAGCATAAACTGTTCTGTAGCAAAACGAAAAATATTCAACTTGTAAATTTTCCACAAATAAAAGATACGTTAGAGCTAAAATTTACATTCTTATATTGCCAATGTGCACTGAAACCGTATGAATATTTATAAGACGACACAAAATATAAAAACGCTACTTTAAAAACAGTGAGTCACAAAGTATCAAATAATTTATAACTTACATAAAATTAGGTGACATTTTGAGGTTACTATAACAGTTGTTTAAAATACACACTAGAAAAATTGTTTTGCCATTTGTAATAGAGATCTGATAGCTTAGTTTGTAAATAACACATTAAATTTGGCAAAAGAAACAAAATTGCTTAGAGGTTTAATTCGCGAGGTACTAACATCAACGTGAGAAAATAAATGTCAAGCAGTACATAATCAAACCTTACTTCATAAAGTGTTGTAATGTTTGGGGAATATTAACCTTAAATACAAACATTTAGCGAAACAAAGAAAGAAAACAAAAGAATTACCCGTAAACTACTCAAAAAACGTAAAACAAAACAGGTGCAAATGTATTAAAGGACACGTTCTTTACATAAAATAATATGACTTAATAACAAGTTACAGTCCAGTGGTTCCCAACCTTTTTTATGTCCCGCACCCTTAAAAAAAGTTAACATGTTCTCGCACCCCTCACAGTAATTATTTATTTAATAATAAAGGTGAAGGTGGTCAAAAGAAATGTTATCTCGCACCCCTGGTTGGAAACCACTGAGTTACACGCTCAAGAAAAATACAAGTCGTAACAAGTTGTTACTACCTATATAATGTGCTGCTTACCAGTTTTAAGAGAAATTACTGGATAAAAAAGTTTTAAACGAGCCCGGTTTTCTAGAAGTATGTAGATTTCCTTTGCCTAAATATCTCTTTTCTACAATAGTGTGTTTTAAATTATCGAGACATAATTATGCCAAAATAATCAATGGAAAATCATATAAGAACTATAATTGAAATTAGAAGTTTAAATGAAAGGCGTATTACTTGTCAGATGGGTTAAACGGTCAGGTCAAAGGTAATTTGGATTCAGGTATCGCCCGCTTAAAAACGCTTCTGTTTTTGAAATGAATTGAGCCTACTGCTCGTTTGTTTTTGTTGCTAGAATAATTTTCCATCCGAAACTCTCTGTAAAAGCATGATTGTGTGTGTATGTTTCTTATAGCAAAGCCACATCGAGCTATCTGCTAAGTCCACCGATGGGAACCGAACTCTTGATTTTAGCGTTATTTACCGTTCTACCAGCAGGGTACAAAACTGTGATTAATAAATGATGTAAGCAATGTCCCATTATAAATTATTTCAAATACTGATGTAAATTATAATTATTCTAGCTATTTCCACAATTCAGAGTTGCCTAACTTATGGTAAAAAAGAACAGATTCTCAGTGGTGAAAACACCCAAGAGATCTTTTTCCTTCAATTGTGACTTTTATCACAGTATTAGTGTTTCAGTTAATATGATAATATGGACTTTTGTATTATGGTTAGTGTTTACATTAGACAGAATTAACTCCAGTTTGACAACACAAACACAGGTGACATACATCTTATATTCACATTTAAATATTTCGATAATCTAGACTTGTAACCATATATGGATATGCCTGTATAAATATATATATATTACAATAAACTATAAGTGACTTAGTTTTCCATCTTGTCTGAAATTTCATTGATATAAATATAAAAAGATTAAAAAAAATTAAATTTCTCCAGAAGCTTCTTTTTGTGAGTAATGGTGAAATATCATCGATAATCACCGTGACGTCAGAAAATGATTTGTCTGCTGAAAGCTTGCTGGGAATGAATTTGGACATTTTCCATAAAGGCTCAGTTACAGATATTATCGCAAGAAAACGCCTAGCCTATAAGATGAAACTGAATGACATATCTTACTGAAAAATATTGTTCAATTTAGTAACAAAAACAAGCAAGCTGACACGTTGCATAATATCAATAGTAATATAATGCTACTAATCTCACAAGTACAGTTGACACATAAACTTCACAGTTTTTAGTTGACACTTACTTAGGGTCGATATTTGAACTTATTTAAAAATGACGTATATGAAAATATGGTTTAACATGTCATTTTCAGAAGATTTTTAGTTTCTTTGTTTCTACCATCAACAGAAAGTGTCCACGTACTACATTACACCTCCTGCAGAAAACTATAAGACAGATGTAATCCCAATATAATTAAAATTAAAGTTTTCCAAAAAGATTGTCTTATGAAATATTTAACGACTAGGTTCACTCACAATCAACAGAAAAATATGCATGGAAAAGGATAATGGCGAGATAAATACTTTGCATTGTCAAAACCATCTGCACGCGTACTAAAGAGATTCTTTTTACTTCACTTTGCATGTAGAACACACACGTATTTTAACTACCAACTTTTAACTGAAACAAAACTGTGAAAGTAATAGTTTGTATATGCCAAACGGTCAGCTTCACTTCTTATATAACTCCTGTTTTCTCAATTCTTAAACCACCAATAGTTTTCTTAGCTCATAGGTGTTCGCATTCTACTGAAAATAAAATCATAGTAAACCATCCCATCAGAATTGATTTGTCAAATATTGCAGGTTAGTGATACATTAACCTGCAAGATTTGACAGTTTGTATTGAAAATATTTTTAGTGAAAAATTATATTGTCTCTGCAATAATTCATATGTACAAGAATGAATAAAACGACATTTTCCGACACGCACTAATAAGTAACTTGTACACCCGTACTCCTAAACCTAACAACTTACCAACCATCTTATTGTAGTCACTGTAAAACGAATAATGTTTTCCATATGCTACAGATTGTCTTCATACGCCAGTTTGTTTGTTTTTTCTTTTGAGCATATCAACCACCAATCGAGCCAAGTGGTACTGGAAGTCATTCGTCTTATTGAAAGTATTAAGGACGTCTCGGTTCAAGATTATTTGACAACTGCGTTAAACGTCGTTGATTGTCAATTAAACAGAAGTTCCTGCATTGACAAAACAAGGATTCGTTATATCTTCTTGCTTTCACTTTGAATGTTTTCTATCAGGCAGCATGTATTGTTGTTGAAAAATTAATTGAAAAATTCACTCAAGCTGCTATCTTCTTATCACATAACTCTATTTTTAGATGACAAGTAAAAAATGTTGAATTAACCATTTTATTACCAATTCTATTTAATATCTAGTTCTTCAGTGTTCTGAAAACAAGACCAATACTTGCATATTGTTAAAAATAATCTCTAATGAAGAACAGAACTAAACAGAACATAAATGAAGAACAAACATGCAGTGTTTTTAGTTTCTTCACAATGTAGGTAATAAACGTATTTTCTTTTGGAATATTTTTGTACTTACTGTACAAAACCTGTACTCTATGAGAATGAAGAGTATTGAATAAAGTGTTTAAAATGAAATTCAAGGGTATCGTTGTATGTAAGTTAACAAACCTATTTTTAATGCAATAATATTTAATATGCTGATTTATTAGTGCATAGACAATAGATTCATGTTAGGGAAAACAACGTTTAGCAGAAAATAAATACAAAACACTTTATTTACAAACGTTTCGATCGTTTCCGAATACACTTCTTATATTTTCAGCGTAATATGCATATGATATTTATTAATTATTAGTTTGAGCTTAATTAGTTTGAAGGCGGAAGTTTTTCCTTCAGGAAAATAGACTTGTATTTAATTTGTAACATTTGTGAACCTATAAAAGGAAGGTAGGTAATAAGAAGAAATTTGGGAACGGTGTACAAAGTAGAGGATGGCTGAAATTCATTGTTTAGAAATGTTCGAGTAAAGTTTGTTAGAAAGCCAGTGGAATAGCTTTGTTTTTGTAACCAGTGTTAGTGCAGAAGTGGAATTTCTCGACGTAAATTAGAATACATCGGCACAAATAAGGCTTCCCTTGAACACTACTCTGTAAACATATAGGAGTATCAAATAAGACAAACTGTTCACTACATAAAGCTAGCCACTTAGTTAATTTTTCACATATTCAAACTGTAAGTCATGATATTACTACAGGATCTTCAGACCTTGATTTAGGCATTTAAAAAAAAACAAACAAACAAAACTTACTCAAAACAAAAGACCGTTGGGTTTTATTGACTTAAAAATATACATAGACCTAAAATTATTCTAAATAATTTCACTTTACCCCCAGTTTGTTTGTTAATAGTTACAACTATGATCTCATGCAAGTTGTAACTTGTGCTACTTGTGCTACATATCTTATAATTTGTACATTCTTCCATTTACCACTTTATTGAACATTTTAAGTGCATTATTAAATGAAGCCACTACAGCATTAGTTAATAGATATAATTATTATACCATTTCTATATCTTGCTGAAAATAAAATAAGTGTTTTCGAAAACGTTCGAAGTTTCTACAAATAAAAATGTTTTATGTCTTGTCAAAAATCATCATTGTTGTTGTTATTACAATATTTTGTAATACAGCTTTTAGTGTAAAAGACTTTGAATACCTATAATAATTGGGTTTAAAAGACTAACTTACCTAATGTATTTTCTAACTTCTTGAGCAGATTTACTGCTAGGTGGAGCTTCAATAACTGTTTGAATAACGTAATATTAAACAAAAGAAATTGAAATATATGTACATTTTAAGTTTAATTTTTATTGTACTTCAGTAACGATCTTTTTAAATAACATGAACAATCTTAATATTTAGTAATAAACACTTGAAAACCATAAAAAATGTACACCATTGGTTTGAATAAACAAGCAATAAAAATGTAAGAGAATCGAGCTACTAGCTGTAGTTTTTAGATTTTACAACCAATCTATCAGAAAAAGGAATAGAAACGAGTTATATGAAAGGTCTCTTAAGATATTATCATCACCAGATAATTGATTCGCTTACTTTTTGTCTTTAGTCGTAATAGTTTTAACTCTTAAAATTTTTTATACGTTACGAGGGAAACTTCTACAATAAAATGGTTAAACAAATTATCACAAGTATTAAATAGGTGTTTCACAAATTATCGTAGTAAGTTTCATGCATTAATTTCCTAGTTAAGATAAACAAGCCTTATCAAAGATCATATTAATGTTATAAATTATGGACCTGAACCTATAAAAAATAATCGTTTAGCACACGAAATAGTTTTCATTCCACCTAGCTTTGTAATAAAAAATATTATATATTACAAAACTTAATAAAATTATACTTTACTGATTGGTTTTCAGTGGAATGAATATGCCTGATAGATAGTGAAATCGCTGTTGCATTCTTATTGAAGCATAAACAAATAATTAGGTATATATCTTTATGCTCAACAAATTCAGTCATTTATGTTTGACTTTTTCTTCGTTATGGCTTTACTCTCCTACATGTAGTGTGTCTCTTAATTACACCAAACCCTCCAAGAAATATCATAAAATATTGGAGTAATAAAGTTTTTAATCACTCCTATATGTCATCAGTTCTTCAGACTATGAAATACTGGTTATGGCACGAAAACATGGCAATTCTCAAGACAGAACATACTAAGATCCACAACAATAAGAGCTCTCGAGACTATGATATTTATTAACGCTAATATTCTTTACAACGCATTTAAGAAACAGTTTAGTTGTGTTAATACATTCTTCAAACATGTGAACACATACGATTAACCCATACAAAATAATCCTATAATGTACGGAACGTATATATGGTGACACAATTAAGTCGTTCCTAATCTGATATGATCAAATACGAAAATCGGTTAGTTCAATAAATCCTACTAAAAATGTTGTTTTGAATTAAGCACAAAGCTCCACAATGGACTATCTGTGCTTTGCCCACCACAGGTATCGAAACCCGGGTTTCAGCGTTGTATATCCGCAGACATACCGCTGAGCCACTGCGGGGAAACTAAAAATGATAATGGTGTCATTGAAAATATTTTGGATGTGTAACAATGAACAGATCTAGTCCAATTTTTGAATGTGCCGTTGCATACAAAATTATAAAAATCCTAAAAAATACGTGTCACATATTTATAGAAAAACAGTGGTCATCATCCACTTAATAATATAGCGTAAATTAATTATCAGTCAGTGATCACATTTTGGAAAATGTGTGGTAAGTATGGTATACAAAAACTGTGATGCCAGTTACTTGAAAAGGTAAAAAGTACATTAAATGTTATTAAAAAAAACACGTTGTTACATAGTCTACAAAAATATGCTCTGTAAGTATCTTTTTTCCTTTAACTCTGTGACAAAATCGCTAGCTTTTACTATAATACCTCATTTCCTGTAAATTTCACATATTATTAAAAGTAAGCACAAAACTATTTTACAAGAGACACTTAATAAAACACCACCCATATATTTATTTTCACCAAAGTATTCAGAATTTTCAATTTACCTAATGGTCGACTTCGGCAGTTCCTTACAGTTCTCAAGGTCTGTGCAATCATATGCTGAAAGTAATAATGTAAAATATCGTATTACATGATTTTCATAATCCAAATATTGTATATAGGAAAAAATATTATATATATTTTACAAAAGAAATTAAATAATTATTAAATATTACTGTAAATATTACTGACGCTATATTAACATAACGATTATTCAATAACGTCACCAGGATCTAATATTTGTGAAGACGAATGGAATAATGTACACTTACGAAAGTGATAAGATGCGAACATTAAAAATGCAAGCTTAGATATGATAACTCAGGATACGCTCCCCTAACAATATTTAAATACCAGGAAGTCAAAGGATATTTTTGCAAAAGAAAAAATTATACAAAAGTATAACAATGTATAAAGAATAATACATTTTGAACAAACTTGAAACACCACATATACTAAAAGTACTCCATTGCACCTTTATTCTTGTTATTGAATTATGTAAAAAGAATTACACAATCAGAAACAATCCACAAATCCAATCACTTATTCATAACTATCATATATATAAAGCTTCTCGTTTAAACTACAAATCCCTAGAGAGAGAACAATTAATTTGAAAGAGAACTTCATAAACAGCTTGTAAAGTTCTCTGATTAATCGCAGTCAGTCATGCTGTTAAAGAAATACATCTGATAAATGATGCATCAGATTCGATCCGGAAACAAAGAAGCAAATTCCAGTTAACATTTGTATTTTTATGAAAAAAGTCTTTTGGACAAACTGACCAACACCTTACAGCACAGATCTGTAACTTATCCATCTTTCCATTCACCTTACAAGACACATGATATTCATTGGATTGTTCACAACAAAAGTAAACAAAAGTGCAGATGGTACACATTTATGCACCTTAAGTTCAAACCTACATAAAGGTAGTTTCCATATAAAGTCGAACATGCATTTATCTGTTTTTAATAACCACCATCATATTCTGAGTACCCAGTAATAATTATTAGCCCTAAGTCCATGATAATCAGTTACAGCTAGCAAGAGTAGAATTTCAGAGCTGTAATTACTTGTCTTATTAGTAACAATATTCAAAAGTTGAGATATTTCCCATTGCTGCCACAAATTCAGTATTACCAATACTCTCTTGATCGTAATGACTGTAGAGATTAAGTACCACATTTACCTCTTTTTCTCTGTGTCTAAAAATAAGTCACTAAATTCTTATCCAAGTATTTCTGTCTTCTCGTACTTCAAGCTCATTCGTTACTATAATGGGATTGAACAACAAACTATTTCATTATTAATATAAGCCTCAGACTTGTCAGTATAATGATGAGTATGACATACAATGGAAGGAAAGCACTGAGGCTTAAAGATATCTCTCTCCATTGTCTCAGCTTTACATCAAGTAAGGTCATATTTGAATCAATGCTTTCTTCATGCTGTCATTTTTAGCTGATTGAAAGTTTTGGCAACCAAGTGCAACATCTCTGGTAAAAGTTTGACTCTCAGGTTGGTATGAAGAGTTATAACATATTTAAAGGATGGTGAAATGCAGAAGATAACTCTTTTTGTCCACGTTTGAGCTTCATTGAGCATGCCTCATTTTTTCTCAATATTATCGGCATAGCAGTGTCTCCCTTCTTCCTTTTTTTGGGTTGGTGAATCCTTCCAGATAAGAAATATAATGCCTGTACTATATCACACAAAAGAAAAAGAAAAAAATAACAAAACATATTTAACGTTCTCAGTTTTTACCAAACATTTACCTTGACCCTACCAGATCTAGTTATGGTACTAAGTTTAGTGCATGGTACGTGCAACTCATGTAATCTTATTGTATAAATAAATTAGACTATTAAATACCCAGTACACAAATAACCATATCCAAATCTAAATGAGTGAGACTTCCATGGAAAGTAAATTTTGTCAGGAAGTTTTAGTGAATTAAATAACATATTTATATAATTCATAAATAATAATGTAATTACTATTGAGGCTCAGAAAACAGAAAGAAATGAAAAAATCATAATCAAGAGAGACTACAGACACAAATTTCAATTATGCCTCTTTAACCAACATTATATATTATATCAATCTGTACAGTTAATCTGTACAGAGTCAAAATGTGCTTTTAGGTCGAGAAGCTACTAACAATAAAATATTGACATTTCTATCCAAATGATTTAGTTTTGAGTATGTAGGCAAGCATGTCTAGAATAATATCTCTATGAATCAGAACCTCATATGTTTCAACTCCAAAAATTGTCATCGTAAGAGCTATTACATTTTGTATTCAGCTTTCTAGAAGAAATATGTATTTAGGATTAAACCAAAATAATCAATATAATTCGAAAGCTAGTAAAGAAGCAAAAGGAAACGACTGATATATTTCATAAAAACCAGTAAATATGGGGATAATAAGAAGTACAGTAGGTTCTCCCAACTTTAGAGGAAGGTACATACTTTTTTTCTATCACAGCCCTCGAGAGTTTATACGACACTGAACCTATTCACGTTAGTCTCTTCCTTGCTGAACTAGTAAATATTTTCAATTTAAATTGTTTAATTGCAGGTTATCATACTGGCTTTCTCTATACCAGTACAGTTACTACTTTTAAAATACTACAGTAATTAAATTGTTATAAATTTAATAGTTAATGAAGATTATTTGCCTAATCTTTTGTAATAAGTAATTATTTAATCAGCGTTCTATATTTAGTTTTTGTTTAGCTGTGCATGCACAGACAATAAATTTCTTCAATCATAGAAACCTTATACAATTTTAATTATTTGCATTTGATATTCATATTTTATTGTTCATATTAATTTGAAGATAAGGAACATAAAACAAACAGAATAATGAAGCTCTATACCTATATTTAAACTTTTTATGAGGTGTATGATTTACATTTTATGTTTTGTTCATACGAAACACCACAAAGGTATCATAAGTTTTTCCCTCCTCGAGGGTGAACCAAGTACCAATGTTAGACGTTCTCAACAGGTGTTGTAAACATTGTGTCTGATGCTGGTGTTTTGGTATAGTGCTCACAAAACCCTGGCATTCTTTTAATGTCCTTGTTGGCATTGCAGTGCATCTCCTTGTAGGGTACCATAGTGAGTGAGGTCACTGGGCACTGAAATGTTCTTTCTTTATTATAGATTCCCCATATCTAAATAAAAATAAAGTAATAAACAAAAACAGTCCATAAGGTAAACGACCACGTCTTGAAGATTCTGAGCAGTAATCTTTAGTTTCAACATTTGTACCTCATTTTCTGATATTACATTCTTTATCGGAAAATCTTAGGACAAATATCTCTATTTTTATTCAAAAGGGACTAGAGAGATTTGATGGCTCTCCAAAGTTAGTAAAACATCCACATCTAAACATACAGCACTCCTCTTACATTCAAATGCGAGTGGGGATATATCATTGAGGATACGCCCCATGTTATTTTGAATTCATCACGATGAGTTGTTGTTGAGAAGGAGATTCAGAAATTCTCGTTGGTTTCTCCACTCAAGGAGTTTCTGCAGTAAGACGTATCTCTACTCACAAAGATGGAATTATGCTGCCGATCAATGTTCTAATTTTGATGTTTACATCACCACGATCACCAGCCTCTGTCTAAGTAGGTTATCTAATTTGTAAGGTATAGCCGTATATTCCAAACCCTCTCAGATTTTTCTAATGTCAGTGGTTTGGTCTCATGAAGAATCATGATGTGGTACCGTACTATTTTCTTCCCTTTTTCTAAGCCTGGGAAGGATCCCAACTGCTTTGACGAGCTGTCTTTGAAGCATCTTAGAAAGGATGGTTGTGCTCGACTCGTTTGGTTCCTCAAATCAAAAACCTCTTCTCGACCAACCAGTGTGGGTTTCAAAGACAGCACTTTATTGTGGACCACCTGATCTGACTTTAAAAGTCAATTATCGAAACCTTTCTTAAAATACGTCTTGTTTCTGTGTCTTTTGACCTTGAGAAGACTTGTGATACTACGTGGAGGTATACCATCCTGTGAGACCTCTACTCATATGGGTTGTGTGGCCGTTGTCTATTTTCATTAAACAATTTATTGGACCAGCCATTCCAAGTCTGTATAGGTTTAACAGTTTACCATTCTTCCTCACAGGAAGTTGGATTCCCTCAGGACTATGTCTCGAGTGTCACACTTTTCATTATAAAGAATAATGTCCTACAGTTGCAAATGGACTCGATTTCGACGACTTTAGGTCTTGTCTCAGTTGTTGAGCATGAGAGGCAGTTACAAATTGGCCTCAATCGTTTATTGAAGTGGACCACAGAAAATAGTTTTACCTTCTCTCTCTCTCTCTAAAACATTTGAATGAGTTTATGCCACTAACAAGGTATCCACCTCGACCCTAAGCTCTGTCTTTGAGAACTTGTGCTTTCTGTGGTTCCTGAGGCAAACTTCTTGGGCTTATATTAGACTATAAGCTGACTTTCATTTCACACATCAAACAATAATGTACCAAGCGTACAAGAGCACTGAGTATTCTTCGTGTCCTCTCTTCCACATCTTAGGGAGTAGATCGATGTTCTATGATAAGATCTATCATGCTCTCATTCAATTACAACTGGACTATGGGACCATGATCTATGGCCTTGAATATGTTGGACCCTGACCACCATATGGGATGTTGGCTCTGCACGGAGGCTCTCTGCACTTCTCCAGTCCAGAGTTTGTACACTGAATTTCATGGATCTCCTCTACACCTCTGCCATTTGAAACTGTCTTTGCTGTATACTTCAAATCTTAGATCTTTACCACAGCATCCCACCTGAGGTTGTGTTTTCTTTCCCCAATGGGTCATGCTTTTTCAGAATTGACGATCTGCTATTGTTCCTCTTAGCTTTTATATCGAGGCGCAGTTGGCTGAATTGGATCTGCCCTTGGATAACGTTACTGTCTTTACTATTTAGCCTATCCCACCATGGCTTATTACCATTCCCAGATGTGACTTTTCTTTGAGCCATCTGAAGGAAGCAGATACTCCTTATTGAAATTACCTCCTTCTATTTGCCAAATATCTTTCAAACCATCCTTCCATTCCCATTTATACAGATGGTACAAAATCAAATTACTCTGTGGGCTCTGCCATGGTTTTCTGTGGTTTAGTGGTTGCACACAGGATCCCCTCTACAGTTTCTGTTTTCACTTTCAAATTGTACTCCATTTCTCTTGCCTTGGATCATGTAGAAGCAATTCAGTACACGAACTGTATTATTTATACCTATTTGCTTAGTTAATTACTGGCCCTGAAATCACTTAATATCAGTTCTCACTCTGTTCTCGTTGATATTCAAACCGACTAACCTATTTCTCTTTGCCATCTACTTCTACCCCGCTTTTCTTGATACCAGGCTACGTCGGTATTCGTGGGAACGAGCTCGCTGACACTGAAGCTAATTCTGTCAGTTCTGGCGCTATCACTGCCGTACCTGTTCCATATATGAATTACGGTCCTGTATTCAAGGCTTAACTCCACACCAATTGGCATTCAATTTGATGTGAGCAATGTGATAACAAGCTTTTTCAAATTAAACCTTCTGTTGCTCTTTGGATGTCTTGCTTTCGTAAGGATCGGAAGGAGAAAGTTATTCTGGGTAGGCTACACATTGGTCACAGTTATTTAAACGCATCATTTTCTTTTATCTGGAAATAATGCACCAATGTGTGGTCTGTGTGACAATCAAGTAACAATAGCTCACATTTTACTGTCGTTACAATCGTGAGCGACGACATTATTTTAGCTGTTTTTACAAGGATGTTGGACAGTATCGTTGACGTTTGTGATACTGTTTGCCTCAGTTGAATTTTTTACCGGTTGTTTGGCACAGATAGCCTAGTTGCTTTGTGCCAATAAAGGCCAAGCAACCCAATCTCAAATAACAGTTTCATCAATAAACCTTAGATGTAAGTTTGTTTGTTGCAGAAATTTTGCATAAAGATATTAAAAGAAGTGTCTAAATATAGCTATTTGACAAGAGAGAAAACATCACCCACCACCATGTGTTTATTATTCTTGACCAACTGAATAACGGAATTAGAATTTTACCTTTATGTTGCACCAACAGACTCAAAATACTGGTTATGATGTTGTGGCAACAGACCATGAGCCACCAATACTCGGATTCAGTCTGATTATACTAACCAGCAGAGCAAGTTAATATATAATATTTAGTAAAGTGAGCTACTTTACCTTTCTTCACACAAGCTGATAAAACAAAATCCTAATTGTCAGAATACGACATGTTTCACAGGTTGGTATATACTTATTCAAGTATGTTATATACTACCATAAATGAAACATAAGGGGCATTGTCCAAAGTAAT
Source organism: Tachypleus tridentatus (assembly GCF_004210375.1). Classification (NCBI taxonomy): domain Eukaryota; kingdom Metazoa; phylum Arthropoda; class Merostomata; order Xiphosura; family Limulidae; genus Tachypleus; species Tachypleus tridentatus. Next base: position 84,810,243 of record NC_134830.1, read on the forward strand.
CAGGCCCAGCATGGCCATGTCGTTAAGACATTCGATTCGTAATCCTAGGGTTGCGGGTTCGAATCCCTGTCACACCAATTATGCTTGCTCTTTGAGCTGTGGGGGCGTTGTAATGTGACAGTCAATTCCACTATTCGTTGGTAAAATAGTAGCCCAAGAATTGGTGGTGAGTGGTGATGACTAGCTGCCTTCCCTCTAGTCTTACACTGCTAAGTTCGGGACGGCTAATGCAGATAGCCCTTGTTGTAGTTTTGTGTCATAAGCAATAGCCAACATAAACGTCATCTCCAAAATATATGATAAGATTTTTTACAAAGGTGATTTGAAGACAGCTTCACGAATAGGATAAATAAGTCATCTAATAATGATATCTTGTACCGAATGTTAGGAATTATAATTTATCACGGATGAGTCTCTAATTTACTACGTTACGTAAATTACGTATTACGATTTCAAATAGCCAAAATGTTTAATTTTAACTTAAAAGTTAAATAAACGCCGATATGTATCAATTTGTTATATTTGCCAACAAGATTGACACACACAATGTTCTTTCTTAACACAGATATATTCTAATATACAAAAAACAATACAATTTATAATAACGGTTATTATAAACAGTTATTTCAAATAATGTTTTTTATACAAAAATTTTACAAACTCTGAAAAATATTCCATTTTATATCTGTTCTGAAACTGAATATTCTATCAATGGTCCAGGTCCACGAGACGCAAGTTACTTTTATGTTGATACAAAGACATACTCCATTTGACAAGAATACTAGCTAACTCTATTCTTTACGCACTAGATTTTTCTGCTGAAATTATGCAATGACCTCATAGAAATGCTAACGTCTGAAGTTAATTCTCTGAAGTTTAACGATTCGAAGTATTTGAAATCTATAAATGTTCCTGGTCAAATTCTGTAGTTTTCCGATTAATAAGCATTAATCATAATTATAGCTTCCGAGGCTTATAGTATATTAACTGTTACTGATTAATAATAATAATAATTACTATCTCTTGGCCCGTAGTTTTATAAAATTTTAAGTGAGGTCCTAGAAGGTTCAATTGGCAACAGTACTGGTAATCACACTGTTGGTTCTTACGCTCGAGAATCTCTGGCAAATTTAAAGAACAGACCCAACTTGCGCAATACACATTTTACAATATACACTCAGTGGTCACTTTATTAGGTACACCTACCTAGCAGCGAATATGACCCCCTATTTTACCTCCATAACAGCCTGAATTCTTCATGATATGGATTCAACAAGGTGCTGGAAACATTTCTTAGGGGTTTTGGTCGTTATTGACTCCATAGAATCATGCAATTTCTGCAGATATGTCGGCCACACATTCATGCTGTGAACCTCCCATTTCACCTCATCTCAAAGGTGCTTTATTAAATCGAGATCTGGGAATTATGCAGGCCATTGGAGTGCACTGAAGTCATTGTCATGTTCATGGAACCTACTTGAGAAGATGCGTGCTTGGTGCCATAGTGCATCCTGCTGGAAGTAACCATTGGAAAACTGGTAGACTGTGGCTATAAAGGATTCCTTGTTTGTTTGTTTTGAATTTCGCGCAAAGCTACACGAAGGCTATCTGTGCTAGCCGTCCCTAATTTAACAGTGTAAGACTAGAGGGAAGACAGCTAGTCATTACCACCCACTGCCAACTCTTGGGCTATTCTTTTACCAACGAATAATGGTATTGACCATCACATTATAACGCTCCCACGGCTGAAAGGGCGAGCATGTTTGGTTGACTTGGATTCGAACCCGTATTCCTCGGATTACGAGTCGAGTGCCTCAACCATCTGGCCATGCCGGGTCTAAGGGGATGCACATGGTCAGGTACTCTGTATCATTCAAATCAAGCACAGTTGGTATCGAGGGGCCTAAATTTGTGCGAAGAAACATTCCTCATACCATAACACTACCATCATCAGCCTGTGCTGTTGACACAAAACAGATAGAATCCATAGATTCATGTTACATATTTAAAGACGACTGGTATGGGTACAGAAAGGAATACAGGAGCAAACAACGTTCCGACCTTCTTCGGCCATCTCTACCCATACCAGCCATTTTTAAATATATAATTTTCTCTACAAGTGGGTTTCCTCGTCATCACGGATTATAGATTCATGTTGTTTATGCCAAATTCTGACCTTACCATCTGCATGTTGCAGCAGAAATCGTGAGTCGTCAGAACAGGTGTAAAGAGTGGTTATTTGAGTATTTGTGGCCTTCCTGTCAGCTTGAACTAGTCTGACCATTCTTCTCTGACCTCTCTCATTAACAAGGTGTTTTCTCCCACAGAACAGCCACTAAATGGATGTTTTTTTTTTATTTTTCGCGCCATTTTCTGTGAACCATAGTAGATTGTAGTGCGTGAAAATCCTAGGAATTCAGCAGTTTATGAGAAACTGGAATCACAACGTCTAGCACCAACAATCGTTCCATGGTCAAAGTCGCTTAGATGAGAAGTTTTTACTTCTTGAACACTGTTGGGTGTTCCTTATAGATTTCTGGCTGCTGATCACGAAATTTACATCCAAATTTTCCCATCACGTACCGTTTCATCGAAGTCTCCAGTTTCACCAGGACATTGCTTTAATGGAAAAAGGATATCAGTGCAACTGGAATCCGTCAATGCTTGCTGACTACTGTTGGAGACTGAACGTGATGCACCGGACATTGAATACAAAAGAAAATCAGGAGCAAAACACTTTTAATTATGTTGAACTTAATAGTGTATTAGAAACATAAACGCAATTAAATACGTTATTGCCGGTAAACAATTAACTGTCTATTTTTCAGAGTTCCTACGTGGCAAATTTACATGATATTAACCATGTGCAAACATACAATGAGCGATAAAAAAACAAATTCATGACTTTGAATTTTCACTCTTTTTCCACGTTAACTCAGTTGTAAGTTTGACGCTTTGCAATGCACAAAATGTCGCTTAATCTTGGTAAAAAAAAACATTGCAGATCGCCCATTGTGTAATTTTTCAGAATAAAACAATCTTTGAATTTTAACAAACTTTGCTTTTGAAGAAAGCATCTTCTGTTATTATCAGTCTTGTAAATAGCCTTGAACCTTTTCCTTATTCAGATTAAACTGTTTATTAGCACAATCAGCCATTTGATAAGCAGCACAGTATGAAACTTTTATTCTATTTGTTGAAATTACTTATCCTTAGTAAAAGACGAGTAGAGTATAAAAACAAAGATGAAGTCCGACTATCTTTCAATTCATCTCTTTTCACAAAGTTACACACGTTTTAAAGAATTCTGCTTTTCAATACTAAGAACACTGAACAAGGCAAATCGAAATAACAAGATTGAACTTCCTATAGTAGTGAACTGTATATTACACACACACACACACACACATATATATATAATATATTGATATATTGTTAATTGTATTTACAATTATTTCATGATTTTAATGTATACACTTGTTGGACTACTTAGACATGAGTGATTGAAGCATATCTTTTTAGTATTGTTTAAAGAGAGTGAAGTAGAGTTTTACGAACTAAAAATACTAGGTTTATATTTTCTCTTCAGTTAAAGTGACTTAACCTATTATCATTCACAAGTATTTTGAACATCACGTGTGATGTTCATATGAAGTTCTCTTCTAATCCCATGCACTGAATTAAAACAATCAGTTCCTATTACCACGTTCACGAGCATGAGACGCATATTAAATAAATGTATCTATGTATTACATAAGATCCTCAGATACTTTGGAATTATGTCCTGTAAATAACATGTGATAACAAAGACAGGGTTAATATAGAGAACCTATGTTTCTATAGAAACTTATTCTAAACTACTTAGCAAACAAACTATTTAACATAAGAAAAATAAATATGAAGCAAATCTTTCGTTCGATTCACCATTTGTTACTGAGTTATAACCTTGGTTTTGAATCTACTCTTGTTCAATATTATTTGTGAGTGATAAAATTCTCCATATTCAGTACAACTCTGCAACTTATGGTGAATTGAATGAAAGATTGGGCTTTGTATTTCTTTTCATTATATAAAATACTCTCTCTACTAAATAATCAATAACAATAAATTAGTAGCATCCATGCTACATTTTCCTCAAATTCTATATACACTAAAGTTCACACTCGAAATCACTATACGTGTGAGTAGTATGTATATGCACTAAATAGGAAAACAAGAGTAAACGTGAGTGAAATTTGTTCAGTGCATTTACTGATAAAGGATTAAAATCTCCAAATATCAACTTAGAAATGTATGGCTTATTGAGAATTTTAAATGAACAACGAACATTATCATCTCAGTAAATAAAATCAACTTTTAAATTCCTAACTTGCATTGTAGATGTCATCACTACTTTATTTTGCAAGTGTATTATTATAATATAAAAATAATAATTATAACTGTAGCAATTCTTAATTTAACATATATAGTATAGGCTTCAATATATACACAATGTGGTTGTTACCAAACAGTAAAGCTCAGCTCCATAATCTGAAAAGTAATGTTAACTCAAACGCTTGTTTAACCATCGTGAACATTCCGGTAAAAAATCCACAATGTTTCTTCACAACAATAAATAAAAAATGTTATCTGTCATGAGTTATGTAACTATGACACTTCTATTCTATATTAGAAGTATTAATTGGAAGTTAGTTTCATTATTCATAATAAAATGAGCACAGTTTACCAAATTATGTATGCCTAACTTATTAGTTGACAAACGAATTTCAATTGAAACTAACAAAATATTCATGTTTTGGATAGTTCAAGTTTTCAGTCTACGCATGTAATCACGTTAAAATATCGTACTGCCTCCCTAAGAACCTGATCTATACTCACAATACCACAATGTTTCTAAATACGTCTAAGAAAATCAAAAAATACAATTCTCATGAACACAATTTTATGGTATTTTGTAGGTGATTTATATATAAAGATGTAGTTTATACTTAAAAGCTTAAATTATATAATAAAATAGAACTCACCATCTTTTCGAAGTTAACTAGACTTTCTACATAAGTCTTGTTACCTTCATGAGTGAATGTCATGTCCTTTAATAGAAGAGGCATAAAAGGAATAATAGGGGACTCCAATTTCGAAACGAACTGACGATAACGTCTATGATTACGAGAAGGATCAATAAGGGTCTCAAATTCGCTGAATACTTTCTTTATTTTTCCTGGGAGTCTTTCCCAAGTTTGAGATAGGCGACTTACTGCTATGTTGCTCAGACCCATCACTATGGCAAAAAAGGAATTTAAATCTTGGTATTCGCGGCAACTGAAACAAAAGATAGCAACAAATAAAAAATGTAACTCTTTTCTCGTCGTTGTTTTACAAATAAAATACTTTAAAAATTTATGTCCATTATGTAACAATTAAAACTGGAAGTAAGTTTAAAATAGCATTATTCGAAATATACACATTTATGCAAATTATTTCCTAGCTTAAGCTTTTTGGTAGAACAGATGCATCAAAAGTGTATGAAGCTTAAACGTCTCGCATCAACTATGGATCTCTTCAAAGCAGTCAGAGTTTTAGCCTGACTGAATAAACTAGTATAAAGCAGTAAGAACTTATAACACTTTTTGGCCCAAGTACCTCACTTTCGTCAGCAAGCATACTTCTAATTAGCCGAAGAATGGTATTATGTAAATACCTGTCACCTTCTCTTTCATCAGTCAGTGTAACGTCAAGCTCTTGAAATGCAGGTAGTAGATTTAAACGTTGACATGATGGTATATAAGGTACGATGTCCTTATGTCCTAAAGGATTTAAATACGAAAGTTTTTCTGACCAACCATAAACTCAATCGTCAATTTTCCATCAGATTTGAAAGTATTATTCTGGTCTGATTATATCCCAGGATTTTCATATAACCGATTCTAATACCATACTATTATACTATCGATTAGTAAACAGGTACCTTAAAAGAACAATAAAATCTGAAGGCCCACGCATATTGGTTGATTTTGAATATCGCGCAAAGCTACACGATGGCTATCTGCGCTAGCCGTCCCTAATTTAGCAGTGTAAGACTAGAGGGAAGGCAGTTAGTCATCATCACCCATCGCCAACTTTTGAGCTACTCTTTTATCAACGCCACACTATAACGCCTCCACGGCTGAAAGGACTAACATGTTTGGTGTGACTGGAATTTGAACTTGCGACTTTCAGATTACACTTCGAGTGCCTTAACCACTTTGCCATGCCAGGAATCATGAATACTTGTGCCTCTTTACACCACAACAGTTATATTCAATGACTTTTTACTGAGTTTTTGTTTTGCACCTGATTACAGCACAAGACCATCAACCATTCGTAAACATACAAATGATTGACCCGTTTATGATAAATACACATAGTATAAAAGACTTCAAGACGTGATAAAATAATGAAAAATAGTGTTAAAAATCAGTAAAACGTATTACTTGTTTTTCATTTTAAAACTGTTTATAGAATCACTTCAACAATGTTTCTTCCAGCAGTATTTTTGTTAACATTCTCCACGTAGTTCGTAGATAATTTAGAATGTCTTAAACTCTTAAACAATTTATGACTTTTTCCTAAGTAACAGGGTTCAAACTGCCTGACGAAGAGCTTTTGCCTGAAACGTTGAAAATAATAATAAAATGTGTGTTATAGACGCGTGTTTTACTGATTTGTATTAAATTCAGGGGTCTGTTGGTTTTAGTGCCACTTCTGGTGATTTCTACGAAAGTACAAACTAGTACGTGGCCAGTTATTGAGCTAAAGCTGGTCTTTTTGGACTTAAGCCAGATTCTTGAAATCTATTTCTGACCATATGAAATATCTATTGATAATCATTCTATATTAAGTCAACTAAGTCTATATTAGTAATTCCTAACAGCCAAACTAATGTCCATAACCCATTTTTATACATCGTTACTGGATTCATCTTAATAAGCTACTACTTCTGACAGTGATTGTCTGGTTTCCAGTACATGGACAAACTATTCTGTCAACAAATCCCACAAATATCTAATACGTTACGCTATAACACAATTATACAAAAATACTAACTGAAACGGCCAACAAAAAATATTAACAAATGATTTTATCTGAAGACTTAATTCAAGTAGAATCTCTACAGCAGGTATACATACAACACCGCCACAAAATATTAGAACATAATTAATGATTTAACCATTTTTGGAATTCGTATCTTTTCCAGAATGTAATAAATAGTTGTCATTCAATTTTTTCTTCATGTAATGTAATCATCCGCTCATTATTCGTAACTGAAGGATTTTTACCAGTTTTAATGTTAACTGCTTTATTACAACACGAACAAATATACAAACACACATGATAACGTATTATTTAAATTCTTAAAAATACCAACTAATTTATTATGTTGATGAATCAGTATCAGTTTTAAAAACTCATAGGTCCTAAGAAACTTGAACCCTACAAACTTTACTTTTCTTTTTCAACAAAATAGTTGTCTGACGTAATGTACTTGAAGTTTTTTGATCTTAATAATACGTTCCAGCAAGATGTGTTAATTTGAAATATCCTAAACGGACGGGAAGTATTTCAATTATGATGTAGTTCCTAAAGTCTATACTTAGAGATTCATTCTAAAATATCCACATTGTAACGCCACAAGTTTCAAATCTTAATTAATAAAACATAGTGCTCTAACAAATTGCCTTACTATAGTTTTTAACCAATGACTTTTAAGCACACAAATGTGATTAGAATTGAGCTATTCAACCTAAATGGTACTTTATGCATGCATGGGCTAAACCATCAAATCAGAAACACATAGAGTTCAGGTATTTCTTCCATAATTTGGAATTACTGACTAAAATTAAAATATTACCCGCTGCAATGAAGGCTTTTTCGACTTTGAACTAAGTAACGAGATTGATTGCCATTCTTATAACGGACCTACAGTTGAAAAAGTTGTGCGTGTTCAGCGATGTCGTGGTGCTAACCTTGGATCTTCCGTGTTACAGCTCAGAATATTGAACATTTGGTCAAATTTGACACACATAAAACAACTTCTAATTTTATGAGTAACCGAGTAGGAGTTATTAGGTTTTGTTAATTAAAGACTCTTAGTCCAATATTTTGCAGGTTAAGCACTTTATGCTACATCTGCATATTAGCCAATACTTTTTAATGTGAAAGCTTAATTTCTATATGACTCCCAATTTACAATTAATGTAATTTAACATATCTGTTGGGAATGATGTAAATTTGCTCCTAAATTAAATTCATAAAATTTTGGGCTTACTGAACAGCTCAAATTGTAGCAACTAAGAGTCATATTCTATCATCTTTCTTTTCAATACTGTTATTGATCTAGTTATAAGTGAAATTCAAGGGATGGTGGCATTGAGTAGTTCAGTAGCATTCATTTGTACGTTTTTGTCATAATATACAAACATACACACAACGGCTTGAATGATTGAAGCTTGTAAGGTTGGTTTAGCTATAAATATTTGGTAAGACAAAGAGAGCGAGGTTAAAGACAAGTAATCTGGATTCGGTTATTGTGGATGGAGAGGTAGCTGAGAATGCTAAAACCGTAATATATCTTGATAATAAAAAGCTAGTGTTGATGGATATGTACACAAAGAAGTAAGGACAAGACCAGAAAAATTGGGAGTTGCTTCTAGAAAAGTGAATAGAATGCTGAATAAAACAAGTTTACCTATAAAAGAGAAGCTTAAGTTATTCAACATCTAGGTTCCTCCAGTTTTGATATATATGGCAACATGAGTAAAGGGAGCTGTGACTAAATTAAGAAGTTTTGAGATTAATTGTTTCAGAAAGATAATTAGCATAAGATGGTTTGACTATACAAGTGAAGAGACTTAGATAGAAAGTCTATAACAATCAATCATAGAAAAGTCCAAGTTTTATAGATAGAGATATTACAGTCATGGTGTAAAACAATAGATAAGAACATGATAAATAAGGCCCTGGATAGAAGAGAGGTTGAAAAATTAGAAGAATACTGAACGTAGTGGAGATGGTTCAAAGTTGCCTTACATATTTATTGAAACTGCATTACTCCTGCGAATCTCTATTTATAAGCAAACACTTTGTTATGCCATTTCATAATTACATTTCTTACATAATACTAGATCATACTTATCACAAGTATCTAAATTTCTGTTTTACCAATCTTTGCTACTGTGATTCCCTTTAAATTTAAATTTTCTTATATTTCATATACACTAGAAATCATAAAGCCCTAAGAATTTTTTTCTTACTGGCATGCCACCTTGATGAATTTCCTGAGAAGCTGCACTCGCCGACTCAATGAGGTTGTTAGACACATTTCTGTAACCACCCAGAACTGAACTTCATTAAATCTCCGTAGGAAAATGTCTAAATTAGACATAGTCTTTTTAAAATGATGACGCCCAAAAACTTGGTAAATCAATTCGTACTGTTGGAAAAAAAAATGTTTTCATAAATTTCATTTTGTACTTCAAATTTTATATTTAAAATAAACATAAATTTATTTATCCCCAAAACTTACTAGATATTTTTTGTTACTTAAGATACAGGTATCATTAACAGACAGTTCAATTACAGTTGAATCTTGAGTCTTTGGTTGCAGTTCATATACTGCTTTGACATTTTTTTTCCCTTCCCTCCATCCTTATAGTCACTAACACTTTCAATCTTGTACTTCAATGGGACCAGAAGTGATGTGTAATAAAAAAGAAGCTTATATCAAATCTGTTTAAGAAAAAATATTCATACTTTTTTAAAGAAGCATCTGTAAATGTAATATGGAATCTTGTGTGACCTTATAAGTGAAAAGATTTGAAATGATTTTGGTACTCCAATCCATATTTCTGAACTCGTTGAACTTAACTTATATTTGAAATCATTTACAGTACAGTAGTAAGCTTTCTTAGCAGTATTATTCGCCTGAAACACAGAACTGTTCACCAAAAACCATAACTTTATTTTTACTTATTTTATATGGTATACCCGTATTGTGATATGTTTCATTCGCTTTCCAACATTAATCACAACGATATTTTTTCCTAATCATTATAATAAAACTTAAGTATCTACGTAGACGAAAAACTTTCCTGTCTTTCTACAACCAAAACTTATGAGAATTTAAAAGATATCTTCTAATAATTTTTGTGAAAAAAGTCACTCATTGTGCTTACTTTCATTCCAAATGTATCTCTAAATCCCCATTAAAGTAAGATCAAAACAAAGAAACACAACATTATTGGTGAATTATTCTTTCTTTCAGCTTATTTCGGATATATATATAAAACTATAAAAAACATTTGTACAATAGCATAGTTTCTAAGAACGCAAATTATAAGACTATTTAATTCTTTTAGGTATCCAACTGTCCAAGGTAGAATAATTATAATTGCGCTCAGCACAGAAACCTGATTTCAAACTTCAGTAGTACAGCACGTGCTGAATAAAGCTACAAAGCTTTTTGCTAAAACCAAGATAACGTTTTTTTAAAAAACACGTTTTTAGAAGTAAAAATAGTAATATAAATTGGTTGATTTATGGCTACTGTAAAAAGTACAAGGAATAGAGATTTAAATGCTTTGTAAAGATTGAGTAAGAACATTACTTGGCAAAAAGAAAACGCTAGTGTTTACGCCTCTGTACCCTATGGGTTTTTTATTACAAAAGTCACTTATTAAACCTACGTGCAAATTGTGAGTAAAAAATGTAATTGACCATTAATGAAAGAAAAATAAAATACATGATATAAACTTTTGCGCAGAGGAAGGTATAACCAAACCTCATGCACGGAAGTGAAAAGTTCCCAGTCATACATTGTCATCTGGTAGGCTAACATGTTACTATTTAAGGTTTCTAGGGTATTTCCAGTTCCTTCTGATGGTCCTTCTTGCTCTGGCAAAGGTGTCTGTAATAAAAAATGTTTAGCTTAAAAGTACATACATTAACAACTAAACAATATGACAATTTGACATAGAAACTGATACGTAAATATTTGGTTAAATATCAATGTATACTGTATTTCTTTTTTTTTTGTTCTTAAGTTTGATACTATAACAGTTAGTTATCATAATGATAACATACTTAACTGTGTTTGGTCCTCCTTTAGTCTGATAGGCGCAAAATTATATTTCAATAATGTTTTTCTGTCTATTTCACAAAACTCGTAGTACTATCGAAAAATCATACGTTATCCGAAGCTCTACACGATGTTTTTTTTTTATTTTCGTTTTCGAATTGATATTGTAAAAATACATCTCGTTGTTCTTGTTGCATTTCATCTGCCAGTGAATTAGCTTTATATCAGAAACAAATATTCGTTCTACCTTCATACAGTGACTTACCAAAGCATCTAAATGGTCAGTTGGAGATATAAATATCCTGCCACTGATGCTGAGCCCCGTAGGAACACTGACTTCGAAGTCTTTGAAGACAATTCTCTCTGCAAAGAATAGAAAACAGTGGTGTGAACTGGTAAAATCTTATGATGCAATAATGAATGATGTATTAAAAGTTTACAGTTATGATATCGTCTATTCACGAAACAAGCATAATGATGAAATCACAAAAATAACTCATGATTTTGGTCTTTCTCTAGTCTTTCTACATTGTTTTCTTTCTGGTTAATAAATATCACAGCTGTATCGAAGTAACTACCAAAGCGGTATCTAAAACACTAAACATCAATAGATGCAGCTGTGAAATAAGTCCTTGTCAAGTCATGCTTAAGGATTTGGCTTATTTTAACTATGACACATACACATAGTTGTTTACCATCTTCGCTACCAACGAATTTATAATTATATATTATAAAATGCAGCTACAGTAAATGCTTGAATGAATAGAATGTACAAACATCGGTCTAATTCAAATTTATTGTACACATAAAACGAGTAGGAACCCCGTTTAACTGACCGACAGCCCGATGTTAGTTCAACTGTTGTTCTAATACAGTACATACTGTGATTACAATTAACGAATTATCTTTCATTTTGCTTCCGTATTATATAGTTTAATTGATCAGTGTCTCAAACAATCTACTGTGTTTAAATAGCAATATTAATTCCTATATTCTCTGAAGTTAGTGTTTACAACGCGATGTGTTCATAAATTAAGTTTGTTTGTTTGTTTTGGAATTTCGCACAAAGCTACTCGAGGGTTATCTGTGCTAGCCGTCCCTAATTTAGCAGTGTAAGACTAGAGGGAAGGTAGCTAGTCATCACCACCCACCGCCAACTCTTGTGCTATTCTTTTACCAACGAATAGTGGGATTGACCGTCACATTATAACGCCCCCACGGCTGGGAGGGCGAGCATGTTTGGCGCGACTCGGGCGCGAACCCGCGACCCTCAGATTACGAAGCGCACGCCTTAAAGCGCTAGGCCATGCCAAGCCCATCATAAATTAAGTATAAACACTTTTCGTAATGCTACGTGAGTAAATAGAAGTTACATGAAGATTTATTTCTACTTATTAATGTAAAGTGATAGTTTTGAAATGAACAGGAAATCAGGATACTGTTTGGCTTCAGTTGATCTATAAAATCGTAGAAGAATATCACGTTCTGTTTTAGTGAAAAAATATATTAATTTGCTGCTTTTAGACAAATACTTGTGATTTAGAGTATTGTATTAGTAACCAACAAGAGACATGAACACTAAAGTATATACATTTGGCAACATTGACGAAAAATGTATTTTGGACGAGGTTGACGCTTCCAGTGAATACGAATCACGGAGAGAAAATTCCACTGATGTCCCGAGTAATAATAGTTTCAAAGAAAGGAATACGTCTAACGAATATAAATATTTATTAAAAGAGCAATTGCTTCTAACTATTAAAACAAAATTTAGTGAAGAATATCCAAAAGTATTAGCATTCTATCACCAATTCAAACTTGGACTAATAGAACAGTCACCAAACGAAAATTAATGGATGAGCGTGAATATGTTGAGCTGGAAGCTCAAGCAAATGCTAAAAGAAGGATTGTTTGCTACACTTAAAATTCTATTAATAATTACTGTGTCCTCAATGATAAATAAAATGAAAATAAAAATAATTATTAGTAACTCCAAAACAATACTAGATTAAATGCGTATTTGCCATGTGGTTTCGTGATTTTTTGATTCGTGAGATATATAGTAAATCATATACTGCTGCATACCATATATTCCCGACATCAGCAGAAAAATAATCAACATTTCGCAAAAACTAGTAACAAAATATGACATTCTAGTTCATACTAAATTTATTCCAAAACCATCTAAGGTCTATACTACGTGAAAACTATACTGACCAACACCACAGCAACATTATTTATAAAATACAATGTAATAACTGCCACGACTTCTTTATTGGAGAAACAAGTAGAAAAATGGAAACCAGATTCAAAGAACATAAAAAGTCACCTTCACACGTTTTCGAATACTGCAAGTCAAATAAACACAACATAACCATAGAAAACACTCAAATACTAAATAAAGAAACAAACATAAACAAACGCAAAATTAAAGAAGCCTTACTTATGCAACAACTCAAGCCCAAAATAAACCAATACAAAGGAACACCTTTATACATATATTAAAAATAACATAATAAATAATAATAATAAAATAAATAATATAAAATTATATATTTAAACATCTAAGCACGCCCTCTACATTCCAAACTCAGTTACACAACCTCTTTCAAACATGTGGTCAGCTTCCGGTCAGTTACCTCTTTCCTTCTTTGTGAACCTGACGATGTTCGTTCCTTTACGTAAAAAATTTTCTAAAGCCAAACGAGCCGTTTTTTACATATATATTTTTCATGACCAACTTCGTCATTCTAACTACTAAGTTTATACCATTTATAAAACACCCACGACCCAATATGCAAGTAAATGGGCTGTGATCGGTCCTGCTTTTACTGATTCATATAGAAAGATGTATACTAAATTATGTTCCATTATTATTATTAGCGCTAAGTCAAGCATTGACACCATAAGCTTGCTTACATCTAACAAGTCGTTTACGCATAATTAGATGACTTACTTGTGAAGTTTTGATAATACGAACAACAAATACTTGATGTTACTCTATTGCTAATCTGTACTTTGACTAAAGAACTATGCATTTTCGATAACATTATTTTTATTTAATTATATATTTATTGGTAAATACGTAGTCAAACTCGTCTTTCTGTTGTTCTAATAACCAACTTTTAATTAAATTATAACTCCAGCAGATAGGTTGTATATGGACATTTTGTAATATCTAAGCATTATATAACAAACAATAAAACAGTCAAGTCAAACACGAACTTAATATAACTTGTACTGACCGCCACTTGATTTGACCTCCACCAACACGAGGTCATCCTTCAGGCCCAGTTTATCAGCAGCACATTCTTTTATCGTTTTTGAAGTGGCCCCAACAACAGTTTTTAGCGTTGTGTAAGTGTGGTCGGCACAATGGACACGGAATATAACTAAATAGAAGATATAAAATATAAATCGTAAGAAATATATTAAAATATTTGAAACTCTAGTTAAAGTAAATATTGATTTTTAATATTTTTGAAAAAAAATGCTTTTATAAGAAAATGCATCATGAAACAGATTTAGTTGGATTAAACCCTCTATATTTTACTTAATTTTGGTCAGTCTTTTGCATTTGTCGAACACTGAGTCAGAAATAAAAGGAAGTGGAGTCTATCCCTCTTAAATTGCTAATCTTGAAGAGGTTGGTTGAAAGAAAGTGTAGGTTGCGTTTTTAATAATTATTTTATTTTCTAAATACAAGGCAAATATCAACATTTCATTTATTGATATGTTTATAATGATAGACACATATTTTGTAATAAACAGATTTTATAAACCTCATCTCCGTTACTACAACCCTTCTTGAACCTACGTGTTTTTCTAACATTATGAGTCCGTTATTATTAATTCACTGCAAATATAGAGAGTTATGTGTTTTGGTAGTCAATGTTTTTGTACATTAGATGCTGCTGTTTCGTGCCCCTCTGTGAATTGTTCAACTGAGTGAGTACAAGAGGAAAAGAAAATTTTTGTTTAGTTACTTAATTCGGCCACAGGCTGAATAATTATGTTTTCATTGTTTCTGAATTTTATAAAACGACATCAACTTTACAACAAACATAATATAAACACATTTCAGTAGGTATTTCCACAAAACTGTCTGCGCGACTAGTATATAAAAACCGTGTTCTACAATATCTCACAAAATTTTTAATATATTAGTATCAGATAAATTAAATATTATCAGTAGACGCTACATTATATCGTCTGTGATTCAAACTTGACAATATATGAAAATCTAAATTCCATAAGTTATGCATTGATTCGTTAATTGTGTTGCAATTCTTATTATATATATTGAGAAAATATTATTGCCAATTATTTGTTTCTTTGAAATTAGACACAAAACGAATCAGTGAGCGAGCTATCCGTGCTCTGTCCGCCACGAGTGGAGAAACCCTTTTTAGCGTTGTAGGGCCCGGCATGGCCAAGCGTGTTAAGGCGTGCGACTCGTAATGCGAGGGTCGTGGGTTCACGCCCGCGTCGCGCCAAACATGCTCGCCCTTTCAGCCGGGGGGGGGGCGATATAATGTTACGATCAATCCCACTATTCGTTGGTAACAGAGTAGCCCAAGAGTTGGCGGTGGGTGGTGATGACTAGCTGCCTTCCCTCTAGTCTTACACTGCTAAATTAGGGACTAGCACAGATAGCCCTCGAGTAGCTTTGTATGAAATTTCAAAAAATAAACAAACATTTTTAGCGTTGTAAGTCCGGAGACATACCGCTATGTTACTGAGCGATATTGCCAACTGATGTAATCGAGAATAAGGTTTGTATAAGGGCAAATAATGTACAATCTATGGATTTTTTTCCTTAATTCGTAAAAGTAATGTTTTACTTACGACTTAATGTACCATAAATAATGGACGGAGTAAGCAATACATACATGTTTCAACTCTGAATGAGAAGATATATTTATTATTTAAATTTACTAAAGTAAACTTTCTAGATCATAAGAATAACTAAATATCAAAATAGAAAAATTACATACTCCCCTTACATGGCTCAATACATGTAAAACTTGTACGAATGTGATCTTTTCAGGTACAGCAGAATGCATGTTACGGATTTAAATCTGATTTTTCTAGCTGACTCAATTGAAGAGACTAGAAATAAATTTTAATGCTAAACAAACACAATGTATTTGATCTATAAAGAAACTGGACAGAGAAATGCAACTGAGTCAAAAACGTACTCACAGAATAAAAACCGTTCACATCTCTTCTGTGTTGTTAAGATACATTTGTATATTTGTAGATGGTTAAAAGTGAGAACATTAACAAGTGTATACTTTTTGTAATTGGAAGGACATATTCAGATATTCCAAAGGATTTGTACGTCTAATGTTAAAACACGTAAGTATAAGTAATTAATTATCCAGTGAAACTTTGTCTCCCCTTTTAAACACTGCACGCACGGTCATAGCTCAATAATCACTTCTGAAACAATGTGAAAACAGTTATGTATGTAAAAACGGCTGGTATGGTTAGAGAAAGCACTAGGTATAGTAGCGAACAACGTTTCGACCTTCTTCGGTGATCGTCAGGTTCACAAAGAAAGAAAGAGGTAACTGACTGATAGCTGAGCTGTTACTTTCTTTGTGAACCTGACGATCACCGAAGAAGGTCGAAACGTTGTTCGCTACTTTACCTAGTGCTTCTCTATCCATACCAGCCGTTTTTGTATATATAATTTTCTCTACAAGTGGGTTTTCTCGACATCACGAATGAGAAAACACGTATGAATAACGTATTTCAAGACGGCTGATATGGGTATTAACACTTTTACGAAAATAAAGCAGAGAACAACGTTTCGACCTTCTTAGACCATTTTCAGATTAACAAAGAGAGAGTTTGCAACTGACTGTTGCCGGGTGCATGTCTTAGGAATGAGAGTGTAAACGCGTAAGGAATTATAGGGGCGTTGCAGTTAGATGTTATATTATTAATTAGTTTAGAAATAAAGATGTTCCTTTATATATAGTTTCAGTTTTGATTTTAGTTGTTGTATAAGTAGGGCTTCTTTGATTTTGCGTTTGTTTACATTTGTTTCCGTAGTTAGTATCTAGGGGTTTTCTATGATTATGTTGTGTTAATTTTATTTGTAATGTTCAAAAAGTGTGAAGTGTTTATGTGTGTGTGTGTTCATTGAATCTGGTTTCCATTTTTCTGCATGTTTCTTCAATATAGAAGTCGTGGCAGCTGTTGCATTGTATTTTATAAATAATGTTGGTGTTGTGTTTATCAGTGCAGTTTTTACATGGTATGGACTTTAGGTTTGTACCTTGTTTTCGAATAAATTTGATGTTTACTGGAATGTTATGTTTTGTTACAAGTTTTTTTTCCAAATGTTGATTGTTTTTTCGCTGATGTCGGGAATACATGGTACGCAGCAGTATAAAGTTTTGTAGTTTGTTGTATCTTGGGATTTATTGTCATTTGTTTGTTGTTGATCTAGGTGTCTGTATAATTGTTTCAATTGTTTTATTTTGTTGATTTCATCATTAATTTTATTGGGTGGGCATAGTTTTGTGGCTATGTTTATTTGGTTTCTTAATATGTTGAGTTTCTGTTTTGTTTGATGTGCTGAGTTCCGAGGAATGTATAGCCCAGTATGGGTGATTTTTCAGTGGATGTCTGCTTTGAATTGTGTTGCGCTTCCTGAGGATGAGAAATGCCATTTGAGAAATATTTTAGTTAATATAATAGTTTTGATATAGAGTAAACAATATGTTCTGATACTTACTAGAAACATTTTGTACATATAATAGGTTTAATACAGGGCAAACAGTGTGCTGTGATACTTACTAGGAATATTTTGGACATACGATAGTTTGAATATAAAGCGAATAATGTGCTGTGATATATTCCAATAACATTTTTTGACACATAATTGTTTGAAAATGTAACAAATAATATGTTGTGATGCTTCAGGAAAATTTTTAATATATAATACGTTTAATACAGGGCAAATAATATCCTGTGATGTTTACCAAGAACATTTTGGACATACAATAGTTTTAATATAAAGCAAACAATGTGCTGTGATATATCAAAACACTTTTGATGCCTAATAATTTAAATTATTCAATATGGAAAAATCTTACCTGTTTTAACCATAGCAAAACTGTTAATTAATTTATGAAACAACTAAAGAAAAAAATGATTTCCTTGAAGCGTAATAAATTTATTAAATTCCAATCTTTACGTCATCTTGCACACCATGTATGTTGCATACAATTAACAGTAGTTTAAAGGTAGTGACATTCTTCAGATTCTCTGATTAATGAAATGACAGATCAGTCTTACTTAAAATATGTAAAAACACGAAGTTGCAGTCTTTATACACAGAGCCTTCTGGTTAATAAAACAGTGTATTACGTCATGTTAACGCATTTAATTTCTCTGAGGCTTTTAGCTAATCAAATAAAACATTCCAAGAGAAAGAAAGATGTATAATTGATATATTTGTATTATTCTTTGTGGAAATGGACAAGAAGCAACGAAATTGTTATTATGACTTTATTACTTAATTACTTGTAATTTAATTCAATCTTTTTTGTGCTAGAAGTATGAAATCGCAAAAAGTATTAAATGGTTACATCAAGGGAGCAAAACTAGGAGGGTTGTCTTCCCTACGGCCTGCAGTTCAAAATTAGTGTCGAAGCAGAAAACCACAGTATTTATACCACAAACAACAAAAGCTAAATGAAAGCTAAAGTAGAGTAATATTAATTAATGAATAATGTATTTTACAACTGTCTGATATTTTTACACATCAATTGTAAATCAATATACCTCACGGAACACATTTTTGTGTGGGACAATCTAAAACGTTTAACATGGCGTAATGTGTTTAAACTCAAAACATTCATGAACAAATTCTGCACAGTGTAAGAGAGAAACTTACTATTAATATGTAAAAAATGTATGTTTTAAATAATGAAAATAACACATTCACACTAAGTCATACATATACTCTTCAAAAAAAGAAACGCAAAAGGCAAAATTTGAGACATATTGTTAACAAGTTTATTCCGGGTAGTTTTGTATGACATGTGTAAAACTTTGCACATTCACTGCTGAACATCCAAAGTCTGCAAAGGCGAAGTCCACGCTCACTAGTTGAAGTTTAACGTCACTCAACATCAATAACGAGTATGCCCCCCGTGAGCATCAATAACTGTTTGGCATCTCCTGCCCATCAAAGCGATGAGATGACGAATCACATCCTGTGGAATGGCTGTCCACTCAACCTGCAAAGCTGCTGAAGCTGAGGTAGAGTCTGCGGTTGAGGTTGTCGCCGTCGCAGACGTCGGTCCAACTCGTCCCAAAGATGTTCGATGGGGTTTAAATCTGGTGATCTGGAGGGCCAGGGAAGAACGTTGATGTTGTGGTGTCTCAAGAAGACAGTGGTGAGTCGGGCTGTTTGAGGATGGGCGTTGTCATGTTGAAAAATGTCGTTGACGTTCACCATGATGGGTTGCACATGGGGCCTAAGAATCTCGTCGACGTTTGCGTACGGTCTGATCGGAAATCCTACGCAGCCCTGGTATGGTTGAGGCAGTAGACGTCGCAGTGCTGGTCCTATCCCGAAGATGGCGTAACCGGATGTTGCGATCTAGTGCGGGCGTGGTCACACGAGGTCTGTCAGATCGTGAACGGTCACGAGTTGATCCATGTTGTTGGTGACGATTCCATAGCCTTGTGATGGTGCTTGGGTGGACATTCACAGCTCTGGCAACATCTGATCGAGATTCGCCTGCTTCCAAGCGACCAATGGCGTTGTTGCGTTGTGCTTCAGTCAGTCTTGGCGTAACTGTATTGCGTGTCGGTGGCTTAACACTGAGCAATGGAAACCGAGAATCCGTCACTTTTATAGGGATTTTGCACATGTTGCACTTGCAGAACATGCAGATCTCTCAAACAAATTTATTGGACACGCATGCGTTTTGGCGAAAAATCCAATGTTTTCCTCCGTTTTCAAAGTGCACAACTTTTATTGTCATTTTGGTCTGACAATCAGTGCCTTAACACGTGTAACATCACATACTCTGAGCTTGTAACGTTATTACATATATTTCTCTTTAAAATAACAAAAATATCCCTTTTGCGTTTCCTTTTTTGAAGAGTATATATACTACTTAATATGAGCTGTGCCTAATGTGTGAAACGTTTAACATGAATTAATATGTTTAAACTGATATATTAACTATGTAATAAATATATTTAGAACTTTTGTACTTCTACATATATCAATAGTCTATGACTGCCAGCAAAAATATGTACAGTAGATAGTTGTAGCGTCATATGATGGTAATAATTTTTTTTCAAAAGAATAATGAGAATAGATTAATATACTATAATCGAACACTAATTTAACCATTATTAAAGGACAACTTTGTACTTATCACCAAAAAGGTATCTGACATTTTTCTGTTTATTTATAAATAACTTAAAAATTAAGCTACAGAAACAGAAATAGATTAGAATGAGCGCAATCGTGAAATAAATAAGTTAATTTAGTCATAAGTTGTGAATGCTACGTTTCTGGAGATAGTTGCAAAGTTGCTCTTAAAACTTTATATAAAATAATAACGTTTGCTTTAACGATCCTTGAAATCTGTATAGTAGCAAATTACAAAAGTTGCTAACTTCTGAGTCACTAGTTTTTCATTTATCCGTTATTCTTTTCATAAGTATCTTAATGTTATTTGAACATGTCGCTGTACATATACTTTTACTGAAAATATATGAAAACTTCATTGACCAACATGCTTGGTTAAATGTAGAAACGAATAAAAAAACAAAATAAGAAACTTTGTTATTTTGAGAATTGCCTTTATACTTCTTAAAAGTAATAATAACAAGGAAATACGGATGTCTTTTGTGTTATTGTTTTATTTTTACATAGAGTTTTAGTACCTATGATACGTTTTCTGTAAAATGTTGACGTTATCAGCAGCTATCAAACACTGCTGGCGAAACCAACACGTGCAGACGACACAGAGAACCAGGGTATATTTATGCCGAGAATACCACACACATTTAGCTTCACTGAATATCATCTAATCGTTGTTTTTATTTAATGCAGACTCCTCTCTATGAAGAATACACAAGAATTTTTATCATTCACTGAGATGTTGCACTTGACAAACTATTTTCTCAAGACGAAACTACTTAATCATATCTCCGAATATTTCCTCTTTTCGTAGTTGATATTTTTATTGTTTTTCGTATGTATCCAGTATCTTGCAAGCATGTGGTTTATTTTACACAGAGGAAAGCTGCCAACAAAAGAGCATGTATAAATAATAACACAGTTACCGTAACCATAAATGTTATTTGCTTGAACAATATGGACCACAGTAAACCCAAATAACTATTTGACTGATGTATAAATGCAAGGCAAAATTTTCATGGGTCCTAGAGCAAGTGAATAGCGTTCTATTGTTATTGTCTTCACTATCACTAAATCCAATAATTTTAGGTAAACTGTTTTTGAAAGTACTAGTTCTTCATAAATGACATGAAATATCAGGAGCAGATTTGTTTATTTTTTCTCGACTTTCTCTTTCTTCTTCTTTCTTTACCTGCGAAAGGCTGTTTGTTGTCTCGGTGAACTAAACATCTTGGAAATCAATTCCTCCATAAAAATATAACATATTCCTGTGCTAAAACAAGAACACACAGTCCTCTTTTAAGTTTATCGTACCTCATTTACACCGTTTTAATTTGCGGGTATTTTCATAACAAACACTTCAAACATTGCGTTTAAACTTATGAAACCCATTTCCACGAAAGTGGGAGCAGAAAATTTTGGCTTCTCTGAAAGTTGTGTTTTTTTTTTTTTTACAGTACATGCTTTATCTACCTCTATCATTCGACACTGTATTATTTCACCGAAAGAAAGAAATGAGAAATTTTAATTTTCTTCATTTCTTGAATATTTATGATCTTTTCAAAATTTAATTCGTCAAGCCACACTTTTTCTGTGGAATTTATGAAGGAAGTGTGTTTTCATACAATAAAGAGAAAGGCATAGTATTAACAGTGAGCTCTTTCCATTCACTATAATTACTCATTGCTTTATGCTTTCACTGATGTTATTTGTTGCTTATATGCCTTGAAAGTAAGAAAATCCTTGAGTAATATAGGAAACCATGCATTGATTAATGTTACCCTTCGAATTTTAATCAAAATAATTGATGAAGCTTTCAGGCTACGTTTTACTTGATGTTTCGTACTGATCATGTACAGTGCTGGGAGGTCATTTAATTGTTCTACCTTGTCTTTTAGGACCTTGAAGCTATCTTTCCCTCCCATGATATATTTTCAATACAAAACTTATCTTCCAGTACACAAATCCAACAGTAAACTATACTTAGATATGTAATTATTTTAAATTTGTTACAGCAGGTTGTTCCGAATTCATAGTAAAATGAATTTTTCTTGCTCTTCTCGTAGTCCAAGCTGAGTCTTGACAATACACTCTCATGATTCTTGAAGAATTTTCGTTCGTACAATATGAAACTTATTAGGTGAATCGAGGCAGTTTCTGGTAATGCATTTCTTTGGACCAATACACACAAATAAAAGTCTCTGAGCTGGAACGTGATGTCATTTCTTATAAGCTGAGGATATTCTAGTTTTAAAGATGTCTACAAAACATAACAGATTATACTTAACATTTATGACAGTCTTACTACTACCAGATTTAGTTTAAGTTCATGTAATCTTGATATTCGATACCTGAAATCTTTTGTTCATTCAATTCTGAATAACTTATTGACATTTGCTTTTGGTATTTCTCAATAATCTTCATTTTACCAAGAACTGTGTTATATATAATGACGGGCGATTGGCCTGTGTCACCGCTTTTAATATCACCAAATTCTTCTGTTACTTGGAAAGAACACAAATCCTATCTGATTTTGAAGTTGGAAACAAAAAAGTGTTTATTACCCAAATAGTGTATAGGAGTTATTTTATTTTCCTTGATCAAGAAGTGTACACTTTTATGAAAAGCCGAAGAACCTTTTCCAAAACACTTTTTTTTTCGGACATGATAATATATTTTCAAAGTATTACTTCCATACTTGCCTCCAGTGACTCCGCGGTAAGTGTGGGCTTAATGCTAAAAATCGGATACGACATTCACAGTGAGAAAAGTACAAAAATCTAGCTCATTCTGTAGATTTGGGCCTAACAACAAACATACAAACTGAAAACTGGTTTAACTTGAAGTAAATGAAGTCACGTTTAGCATTTTCCACAGTAATTGCGGTTCACTTTCAGTTGGTTATATGTCTGGCTTAACGTGACATTTTACGTTGTTTTCTTCACTAACATTTTCAGTCTTTACTACAGCAAAAGTTTAATCGTCATATAACAAATTTAATTCGTTTTATTCATGGTGTTTGCGTAACTGCATTTGGTTTTTTTCATCAAGCTTGGTGAAATACATGTATATCTTGAATAAGGGTATTAGAGTATTTTTATAGAAATCGCTAAAAACACAGGATAAAGAAAATTCGATTTTAAGATAATTCGCGTGTTTTGTAAGAATAAGTTTGATTTAAAACACAGCGATTTTTTGATAAAACAAAAAAAATTAAGATTATCCTAACTTTTGTCACTATTATCGAAACTGTATGCAGTTTAATATCATTTTATTAAAGGTTTTATACATCGGTTTATCTATCTACATACGTTTATAAAATTTGAAACTTCAAAACAGTTTATCTCAAATGAAAATGCGTGTTGATAGTTGATAAAATATTTTTACCTGTTTAAAAGACACTCGAAGCATGAACTTTACGTCCATATTTTCCTTTAAACAGTATCTAAATTATGTAGGTAATAAATTGTTTTAATGCAGATCCAAAGCATATCTAATACTTACTCTCGTCCCAATCTTTGATTGGTCTTCCAGTGGTTGGTTCACTCTCTTCTTCTGAGCCAGCAGGTATCATTCTTACAATATGGCCAGATGCACTAACTTTCCATCGTTGAGAACGACTGTTGTCATATTCTTGCTGTAACCTTTGATGATAATAATAATACATTTCTTGATTTCCATTTGCTTTGATAAGTACTATAGATTGCATGAATTAAAAAAAAAACGACAATACGTGATCAGAATCTTGCTTTCAAGTGATAGACTTTCATATAATGTAATATAATTAGTGATTAAATAAGTAACGATTGCCCACAAAAGAACTTTTTTTATTTCCATTTGCAGTGGAAGGCATATAATTTCAAAAAAGCGCGTTTTTCTTTTCGTTTGCAGTATCCTTTTATATGGTAGAATGAAAAAGCACTAGAGTTTATTGTTCGTTTATAAATAACTTACTATATACAGTTTGTTAAAAGCTGAAACACTTAACTTCAAATTCTTATTATACTTGATAGAAATGATCTAAAACACAAAACAGATATTAGAAAATATCTGGCGTAGCAGTTATAAGTCATATTTGAATTTAGTCTGACATACTACAAATTAATTCGCATTAATATTTTTGATCCAAATGTCTTTGAAAATACTGTTAATAAGAACTGTAAACAATAGTTAGTTAATAAACATACTTTTGTGGCTTAATGTAACCACATTGTAGTGATCATAATATATATTTTTTCATAAACAAAAGTAAAAAATAAACAGGGTATCCTCACTCTTTATATGTTTATACTTCTGGTATTTTATTAAGGAAATAATAAGATTTTGTAATGAATTGTGCATACCTATATTACAAATACAGTACTTTTAGCAAACTTTAGGGCATATGCAGTTTTCTGAAAGCAAAAATAAAACTCTTCTGGCCTTAACTATCTGAAGTCGTTAATTTTAGTTGGAAAAGATTTATTGACTATTCGAAATGTACTACTATGTATTTGAGTGATTACAGAAGCTAGAATAGCTAAAATCAGAATAAAGTCACAATAGAAAAAAAATAAAGTTACAAAATTATCTGTGTGTTTTCTTATAGCAAACCGAGAGAATCGAACCCGCGATTTTAGCGTTGTAAATCCGTAGACTTATCGCTGTGTCAGCGGGTGGGGGAAGAATTATCTGAAAGTCGAATCAAAGTTTTAATGATGTCACTTAGGAGAAATGTTTGCTCCATTTAAACAAAGAAAATCATTAGCTACCAGGAAATGTAATAAGATTCATAATTTTATTCTTGGTATTCTTCATTTTGATAGAATATTATTTTATTTTATGCACTATTTCAAATTTAAATGAGGTTTAAAACATTGGTTTGTAACATATCACTTCTCAATGAAATACTTGAACATCTTACGTTCTTTTATTTTTTATACTTTTTTGTAATTTTACATTTCTGACACGACGGAAAGTAACACTTATTTTTAGAACCTTAAAAATATATCTACGTTCATCATCATCAGTTCTTACTTTTGCTTTGTGTCTACTAAATTTGTCATGATTTTTACTTCCTCTTCCAAACTCTTGTAGCATTTCGAGTCATGTACTACCGCTGTCTGTAGGTCCTATAATAAAACGTTAAGTAATCTAAATTAACAATAGTTAGTAGCCAAATGTTGCAAGATAGTTACTAAAAAGTTTTGAAATTTTCTTTTTATTAAGAATAATATCTATTTGTTTTCTAAATAAACTAAAAAAATAATTATAAACATCACTTAATTCACCACTAATTTATATTCTCATAGTTTAAACCAACTTTAACGTGAAGGAACTTCTAAGAATAATGCAAGTAACAGTACTATATTTTATATATGATTATCCATTAATTTTACAGTATTAACTAATGTTGTGATCTACTCTTTGTTAGAAGTTTCTCATAAATTTTGTGAATCATATTATAAGCTTATTTACACACTGCCATAGAAATTCACATCAGAAAAAAAAATACAATCCAACAGTAAACAATACTAAGATATGTAATTATTTTAAGTCTATTACAGTGGCTTGTTCTGAATCCATAGTAAAATGAATTTTTATTTCTCTTCTCATAGTTCAAGCTGAGTCTAGACAATACGTCTTCTAACAGTCTCTCATGATTCTAGAAGAATTTTCGTTCGTGCAACATTAAACTTATTAGGTGAATCGGGTCAGTTTCCAATATTGTGTTTCTTTAAAGAAATATTAAGTAAGTGTTGAGCGTGAGTTATGAATTAGTTTGGGACCAACCTGTGAGCCGTATGCTGGTAAAAGTGTCATGCAGGAAAACTATTTTGTAGATCGGATTATTAAAAATATCTAAAATAAAAACAGCACCCGTAACAGATAGTGATACACGGAAAGGGATAGGTAAAATCACTTTAGATAAAATTGAAAAACCATTAACTATCATCACTATAAATATAATTTGCCATACATTTCTCAATAGAGTATAAAAACAAAGTAAGACGTAAAATGTTTCAATGTTCGTTGCTTTCATTCCGTTCGAAAAAATGTATTTTTTTTTACTTTTTCCAGTCTATAGCTTACCTGAATAAAATGCGATATGACAGGGTCTTCATAGAACGGTTCCCTTATCGTTGTAGCCCAAGTTTGTACGAAATGCGTTACACGTCTTTTACTAGCTATTATAAACTCAGTCTCCTGGCGAGAATTAGTAACGTCAATAGTATAAGTTCTTTTGTTAAGGTTGTTATTCAGCAAAGTTTACCATGGCAAAAAATTAAAATGAATCATAAATATAATTAGATTATAAGTTATACTAAAAAGAAAGCGTAGCAGCATTTTGAAATATGTATATCAATAGTTATTAATCTCTCTCTCTCTCTCGGGGTTTGGGTATGATATGTATGTACCCTGGAGGGTCAGGTGCTCTTTGATCTCTTCCTTTACTTGTGTAGACATGCAATGTTTGACGGTGTTAGTTACTGCTTTTTGGGTCAGAATTAGCTTAATTACTCCGATCCTTTTCAGGGCACTGTCCATGTATTGATATACATGTATAGATATTGTTTTGCCCTATCAGTAAGATGTCTAGTTTGTTGGTGGCACTTTTTTACTTTTTTATTTATATTTTCATTATTTTATATATATAGTTTTTCATTTATTTGTTTATTATATTTTTTATGTTTAAAATGTGTTTAGGACTAACTTCATCATGTATGAAGTACCTGTCTAGTTCGCATAGTAATTCGTTTTTCATTCAATTTTTATCAAAGTATATTATTGTATCATGTAGGAGTCTATCTGGTATGGTTGGTATGTTTGAATATTTATGTATACATTGAGATGATGTTGCTCTGGAAACTCTATATATTGTTGTGAGGAGTGTGTTTTGGATTGCTTGTAGTTTAGTTTTGATTATTTTGTCACTTACTTATCCATGCTGGAGCTGCATAGTCGATTACTGGTCTTGTTTCTTTGTTTGTTTGTGTTTGAATTTCGCACAAAGCTACTCGAGGGCTATCTGTGCTAGCCGTCCCTAATTTAGTAGTGTAAGACTAGAGGGAAGGCAGCTAGTCATCACCACCCACAGCCAACTCTTGGGCTACTCTTTTACCAACGAATAGTGGGATTGACCGTCACATTATAACGCCCCCACGGCTGAAAAGGCGAGCATGTTTGGCGCGACGGGGATGCGAACCCGCGACCCTCGGATTACGAATCGCACGCCTTAACACGCTTGGCCATGCCGAGCCAATTACTGGTCTAATAAAAATGATTTTGTAAATTTTTAGTATGTTGTCTATTGATGCTCCACTATTCTTGCCAGTTAGACTCCTAGCATAGTTGGTTCATCGCCATACTTTACACGGTTAATCCATGTTAATTATGAATCATAGGTTAGACCTAAAAATTTTGCCGATGTGGCAGTCTGAAGTAGTGTACTATTCATATATATTTCTGGCTGTAGTTTTTTGCGTTTTGTCAATTTCGTAAAGACTACGAGTTGTGTTTTTGCTGTGTTTATTTTTATTCTATATTTTTGACAGTATTCGCTTATTCTATTTAGTTGCGGTTGGATGTTTGTGGCTGCTATTCCTGGTGTTGTTGCACTTTTCCAAACTGCCACATCATCAGCGAACTGTGAGGAGTATCCATGATTAAGATCCTTCAGTGGCATATTTTTTACATACATGATGAAGAGTATAGAGCTAGTCACCCTTCCCTGAGGAACACCAACTTCTGAGTAAAGTACTCAGGAAAGGTACCCTCTACATTCACTTTACACTTTCTATTTTCCAAAAAGTTAAATAGCCGGCGAATAATTCCATGCGGTAGTCCCATTTCATTCATTCGGAAACTTAGACCATCGTGTCATACAGTGTCGAATGCTTTCTCAATATCGAGGGATCAAGCGACAGTGCAATTTTGTAGCTATTTATTATAGTTTCGGTTAATCTAATTAAATGATCTGCCGTTTGTCCAAATTTCTTGAATCCATTTTGTTTTTTTGGTAATTTTGATGTTATCTCCAAGAATGTGGAGAGTCTGTTACTGATTATTCTTTCGAAAATTTTACCTACACAGTTGGTCAGGCTGATTGGTCGGTAGCTATTAGGTTTATTTGCTGGCTTTCCTTCCTTATGGAACATTAATATATTAGTGAGTTTCCAAGAAACTGGGATGAATCCTGAGGATAGAGATAGGTTAAAAAGTGTTTTAGGTGGTCAAACAATTTCGGAGTGCCCTTTTTTAGAAGGATGGCTTTTATTTCATCTTCACCTGGAGATTTTTTTAATTTTTTATTGCTTCAATAAATTCTTGTAGGGATATTTCTTTCATAAGTATCGTGTCTTCGTAGTTTTCATGGTTTGTGATGTGTCTTGTGTTTGTCTCAGATATGCTCATTGGGAAAATTGGTTCAAATTGTTTTTTATTGTTTAGTATATGGTTGTGACATTATTGTAGAAATATATATTTATATCTGGATCAAAATAAGTTTTAAATGTATTTTGAAGTTTTGAAATCTTCAGCTTCTTCTTTATTTGTGTGTGCTATTGTGTTCAAGTGCAGGATATTTCTTTACGGCTGTATTATCATTGGTGAGTCTTTTAGGTGTGTCCAGAATTTTGTCGGGTCAGTTTTGAGCAGAAGTTATCTGATTTTTAATGTTTTTGTTGTTTTATTTGTGTTCTGATGTGATTTCTTATATTGTTTATTTGCGTTTTTGTTTTTCTGTCTCTTGTTATCATGAACTGTCTTAATATAATGTTTGTTTGTGTTTGAATTTCGCCCACAGCTAAACGAGAGCTATCTGCGCTAGCCAATCCTGATTCAGCAGTGTATGACTGACTAGTAGGAAGGCAGCTAGTCATCACCACCCACCGCCATTCTTGGGCTACTCCTTTGACAAGAAATAGTGAGACAGATCGTTACTTTTAACCCTCCCACGGCTGTTCGGTGTAACGGGAATTCGAACCCGCAATTCTCAGATTACGAGTCGAGCAACCTATATACCTGGCAATACCGGCCCCTTTAACTTATTAAAGATGAAATTCATATCCAGTCAAAACACTCTTTATAAAGGTATGAATACTTTTGAAAAATAATCAAAATAATTATTCTTTCTACAGACACGATAAAAGCACAGTAATGAAACAAGTCACAAACATTCGCGATAAAAACGAAAAAATAATAATGTAATTGAAAAGTATATGTGATAAAACATAGAAAAATACAAGTAATCAAAATACGTTTGAAATTAAAAACAGTTAAGTTCAATACAGTTCTTGTACAATACGAAATAAGAATGAAATTATTCAACTTTATTTTTGGAATATTAATTTCAGCATACCCTGTACATGTTTATACATAAATATATACATACTCATGTACAAGCAGATACAGACTTAACTATTCAAAAAGAAACAATAGCCAAATATACTCAAATAGCATGTTTTTTTTTATTTGTATTCATATAATCTGTGCAGTGATATAAATATGTGTATGTACGGGTTTATTTACTATTGTCATATCTAAACAGCTTTTGAAATGGCATTATCATAAAAGTAGGTAATAAATTTTGTTATCAACTATGTAAGAATAATGCCGTATGCCTAATCATCTTCGCGAAAATGTACACCAAATAGTTATTATTTTATCCCTATAAACATAGAATGTAATTAAATGATGTTAAAGAAGCTGTTTCTCTGTTGATAAGTGTTTGTATGTACAAATTGTTATTATTAGTCTTAACCTGCACAGACTCTTATGCGACACTTGAAATAATTGATTAAGTCAGATTCAGGCATAGCCATCCTTAATTCGGAAGTGCTGATCAAAATGAAGACAAATGATTGCAGCACTCGAACCTACAATCTTGAAATCACAACTCGGTAGGTTAACCATTAAGTCACTGAATTTCAACGAAGTAAAAATTTCAGCGTTTATATTTTCTTCGTCTTTAGTTAAGAAATATAAATTATTAATTGAAAAATAAGAAATTTTAGAAGCAATTATTAAGTTGAAAATAATAAGGAAAATACAGAATGAATATAAAATATTAAGAAAGCGGAAAATACCAAGTTGTCAGTATCGATTAGTGTGTTTGTGTTTTCTTAGAGCAAAGCCACATCGGACTGACCTCTGAGCCCATAGAGGGAAATCGGACCCCTGTACTTACCGCTGTACTAACGGGGAACAATATCGATAAGAAATTAAAATGAAATTCTCAAATATTAAATATTATAAGAGCCGTGGTCTTTTTACTTACAAAGTACTAAACTGTTATTGTGATACCAGTTATGGTAATTTTTACATACAAAATAGTAAATTGTTAATAATGAATGAAGGCGTATAATCTTTGCCAAAAAAATAAGTTGAAATGTCAAATATATGTGTTGCTCATGGCCGAATAAGATTGATTTCCGAACTAACCTATGTTAACATTTAGCACCATTTGTGAACAAACATAAAGAGATATTTCTACAAATAACAGAGAGAACAGAAACAATAACACGCTCGAATAACAAAGAGGATACTTTTAAGTAAGTTTCATAATTAATTATTGATCACTATGAACACTCATAAAGATGAAATTAACAGTACGTGAAAATGTAACACAAAGTAAAGGATATTGTTTCATCAGTTCGGAACACAGGTGGTGATTAGGCATAAACATTATATGGGTTAGTAGAAAATCTTCCAAAAAGGTGTCTTGTGAAGATGGTTCTGAAAAATACCGATAAACCTTTTTCTCGTTGATAGATTATTATTATTTTTTGATAGATTGAATATATTATTCATTAGATACAATGGTTTTGATTATTTTTGCAACACTAAACGAGAATAGAAATTATATTGTATATTCTAACTTTAACTTTAGTTATAGTAACACAAACAGTACCTCCAGTCTCTTCTAACCTGGAGTCAACTCGAGTTTCTAGAAGGTGCTCCAACATTTTCTGTGGTGTTCCTGCCATTACAGTATATCTACGTTCAAAGGAAGAAACAACAGAAATTATTTAATAACTATAGATACTTTTTTAATGTAGCCAGCTGGCATAATAGTATGTTGGAAACGGAAGTTTTGCTTTGCATCTTGAAAAAAAAAAGCAACAGAATATCACAAAAAACACGTTATTCGTTAAAATACAAGAATAGAAAAAGTAGAGTTTTAACCTAAGGTTAAGCTGTAACAATTTTTATTAATTTATTTGTTTTATATTAATGTAGTGAGTATGCAAAATTACTTAATAGTGTAAAAAGTTTGCCTTCACTCCTAATTCTGCATAAATTATTCATATGGAATGGGCATTTAGAAACGAAGCTATGCATAAAATGTAACAAATATACTTAGCTTCTTACGTAATTTTGATCACTTAGAATTATGTGAAACACTGGAACATTCATAAATTAGCACCTAAAACAAAAATGAAAACTTACTTGTAATGGGAATGAGCTTTCTCTGCCATTCGCCCATCACTAGGGATCTTCTGAAGAAGAAGCACATCCTGGCCATGTTCTTTTAGTCGTACGGTGTTAGCTTCGACGTCCTGAGAGTGTACAAAGTAAACGACAGCTTAATAAGATAATACAACACAGAAATTCTTATTATAACGAAAGTTATTGCTAAAATGCATTTTTATCTAGACCTATCCAAATAATTTTAATAAATAGTTCAACTGTCTCATAAATTATTCTTTATAAGCATCTTTTATAAAGAAAAGAGCTTCATTACAATTTTCAAAATATACTCATTGATCTGCTTTTTAAGAGATGCCCTCTTAACTTACGATATGATCACGTGTAACATTTGAGGTACCTTATACAGAAATAAATGTATTATCCGATAAATAGTTGTTCCAAAACTTCATACAACTGCCAACTTTTGCTCGTCTTTATTAACTTTTGTACAGATAGTTTTGATCTATTAACGTGAATTTTCATCAATCTGAGAGACGAAAAGATCAAAGAGAAAAACGTTATGATGAATGAAGTACGTTAAACGGAACTGGGCACAGGTATAAGATTAAAAACGAACATATTATGTTGAAGTGTTGCATAATAAAACTGGTTTTATTGAAACGAAGGCACAGCTCTAAAAAACTACGTCCATGTTTCAGCAGCACTCTATGTTGCCCTATACAGCAGTAAAAGTTAAAATCAGATACCTATTAATATACTTACATTACTTTCAGTTTAAATAAATTTACAATACACCTTTTGCACCAGTCGACCATGAGCACAATTCCTCCAACCCCTTTCTGAAGAGCTCACAAAACAGATTTCTAGCATTTCATTTCTCCAGCATCTGGACTAATATCCTTATTCAACCAGTATTTTATTATTTTTAAATTTTTATCGATCCTCTTACATTTATTTAATACTACTCAACCTGATTCAACATGTTAACATTTTGCCGGCTTATAGTGTAAGATGTATAACAAAAAGTACCCTTCCTTTCACCCATTTTATTTATATCACTAAAAATATGTACTTATTCTTGTGTTTTAAAATCGGAGTTAATTTTCTTAAAATACGTAGTTAGGAACATAGGTTATGATCCCGAAATTACTCAATAGGTTATATAATAATCATCACAATAAAATAAAAATATCTATGCACCAGGTTAAAATACAATGGTAGAGGTAATTGAATGGGGTTTCACTTGCTGTATATATTCATGACGTTCGAATAAGACTAACTGTCGTAATAAAAATATAGATTAAAGGATAGTACACTTGAAAAAGATAAAATATAAAGGTAATAAATGTAGCATTACAAAATTCCTTGCATCTGCGGCCGAGTTTATATTGACCAAACACGTAGAAATCTGAAATTAAAAATTAAATAACATAAAAGAAAAATGTGAAATAAATAACTCGGTTTTACCGGAAAGTCTTTTTTCACGTTATTGACTCGAAAATGTTAAACTGACGAATGTGAACTAAATGCGATGTAGATATTTGAGTCATAATCTGATTTTAAACTCTTATTCCTGGTAATGGCGCCACTACCGAAACATGTAGAATTTTCAAGAGTTGTGCCATGTTTTTAATAAAGCTAATTTAGTGTGCAGCAACTCAACTTTGTATCTTCATTTTTAAAATATTATGGATAAAGCCCCCCGCTAGTACAGCGATATGTTTTCGGATTTACAACGCTAAAATCAGGGGTTCGATTCCCCTCGGTGGGCTGAGCAGATAGCCCTTTGTGGCTTTGCTATACGAAAAACACACACACACATTATGGATAAAATATTTTATTTTCTAAAAATGAAAACTATCCAACAACAACACCAATCCTTTAATCATTCGATAATCTACACCACAATAAAACTAATGAAAGCTTTAGTAATATCATTCTTTACTTCAGAAGTAACAAACAATTTGACCTAAACATATTGGAAGCTGTTCTTATAGGGTGAGGGGTTCTCCCAGGAAAAGAGCCAAACATGCTGATTGGGCGACATCATAATTCAAACGTAATATTACATTGTGTGTACATGTATATATTAAAGGGTCACTCTTTGTCACTTTATGCATTTAGCACTTTGACCGGTTTTTGTTAATCAATGCTTTCATAGCAAAAATGTTTATTATCAGTTTGAAAATGTAAAATTATTGTGACTATAAAAAATCTCATATATCAAGTTACAAAGAAAATAAAACTACAAATTATTATTTAGCGTTTACCCTTTGCTTATATTTACATATGATATTATGGTACACTTAAAACAGCTAAGCTTATACATGTATACGTTTATAAATGTATATTACCTTACACTGTAAAATATAGGAAGGAATGCAAAACTTTTTGCGACAAGAAAAACATTCTGTTCCATGTTTTCTCTCAGCTTCCTAACGCACAAAACATAACTTAAAAATAATGGAGCTGTAAAGATACAATACGAACCCGCAGAATTGTGTTAAAGTCGTCTTTATCCACACGAAGGAAATGGCAATTATCCTCTTGGGTAACAATAGTGGCTGCCCTAAAAACGCAGAGACATTAACTTATAACCACCATGCGACGGCACAGTAAACACATTCAAATTAACCATCACTTAATATAAAATATTTAATAACTAAAGAAATATTTGTTAGAAAAGACGTAGCTACTAGTATTAAATTAATAACGATTTTCACTGCATTATGCATTTTATATTAAGAGATATTATCAACCATATCATATTTTATACTGCTTTCTCTCATAGTGCCTTTCTTGCGTTTTAAAATATATAAGGTTTAGCATCGCCTATACCATTAATGTTCATTTAGTCTTCCAATATATTAAGTTATATACATGTATATAATACCAACACTTCTTTATACAAGAGGCCTGGCATGGCCTAGCGCGTAAGGCGTGCGACTCGTAATCCGAGGGTCGCGGGTTCGTGCCCGCGTCGCGCTAAACATGCTCGCCCTCCCAACCGTGGGGGTGTATAATGTTACGGTCAATCCCACTATTCGTTGGTAAAAGAATAGCCCAAGAGTTGGCGGTGGGTGGTGATGACTAGCTGCCTTCCCTCTAGTCTTACACTGCTAAATTAGGGACGGCTAGCACAGATAGCCCTCGAGTTGCTTTGTGCGAAATTCCAAAACAAACAAACAATCTTTATACAATACATACTTCTAAGATATGATGAAGCTTAGCGCTGTTTTCAGTTCTAGGTTATTGTTTCTCCAGTGTAAGAAATAACACATCACACTAACATACATTAGGTGATTAGGTTTAGCATCACCTATTATTACTTCTCTCACTCTACTTTACAAAACTGATGGAGTATACCACCATCAAAACTTCTTTATATCAGTATGGCTTACAATATATATATAATATGAGGTAGAACATTGTTAACATTTCTTTAAATCAATGCATCCTAAAATATATAGTCACTTAGTATGGGCTTCACCCACTCTTCTTGAGAAAGTATCCTAATTTTGTGTGCCAAAGACTCCATTAAACATTGGAATTTGTCTTGTTCGTTAAGAAAAAGTATTGTATGCAACTGTTTTTAACTGTTGGACAAAAATCAGAGAGGTGAAGATGACGTTAAAGATTCGTACAGAGACAGTTAATTATGTTGTGATTCGCTAACTGTAGTAGCCAAGAAACGAAGCTAAAGTCAATGTCCTTCTTAATCGGTTTGTGATCCGATAATATTAACCAACAAAGATGGTGAAATTAATTTCATGCTTAATCATTTCTGAAATCCGGTAACTGTACAGGCAAAGAAAAATATCTCATGTGAAAGTCCTGCTTATTTAGATTGTGATCAGGTAACTAACTGTACGTGCCTTAATAGATAATAAAAGTAAATTTTACGCTTAATTGGCTTGTACAGACAAAGAAAAATGTTATTCGTAAAAATCTTGAGATCTGGTAGTTGACCAGGCTAAGAAATAAGAATGATGAATATATATCTTGTACGAAAACAATTTAACATTTTGGGTTACTTTGTACACTGAGATATTGCATTCGTACAGAATAAGAAAGAGAGCTGAAGTCACTTGCATATTTAATCAGCTTGAAATCACTTCCTATAAAGATAGTTGAAATCAATACCATGTTCAATCACTTTGAGGCAAGACAAGCGTACTGGCCAAAGCAAATAGTTGAAATCGATGCGATACCTAATCAGCTTGAGAATCAGTAATTGCATTGGTCAAAAAGGATAGCTAAATTTTATAATATTATCCTTAAATTTAATTTGATTTGGTAAACGAATTTTTTATATTGGAAGAGTTCTTGTCATTTAAACATATCATTGCTGTGTGGAAATAACCAACAGCATCATTTTATAGTATCGTATTGTAAAGAATCAAAGACACAATTCTGCTACGTCAACTTTCCTCACACTATGTACCATCTCTATCAGCTTGTACTATTAAACAACATTAGAAAATTCAAATAATTCTTGTGGTTTCTTGCAAATAATTATTCTACTGTTTAGTACTTAAAAGAATGAAACAGAACACGTTAAATTAGGACCACACTCGTGCAATCTTTCATTATCTATTTATATTTGTGATAAGCAGTTTTGAGATTGTGGGCGTTTGCCATACAGTAGTTTTTGTAATGTCCTTTTCAAGATGTACTTTGAGGTAATCAAAATATAATCAGTGTTGATGGAATCAATTCATCAATTCCCATTTTTTTCAATTATTCTGCTTTAAAAGCTGTTATTCCCATAGTTTGTCATGACCACGCCTTTTTAATTGAAGGTATATTATTTTTTAGTTGTCAGCTTCTTAAACTTTGTTTCAAAAGAAGTATTAGAAAAAAATTACAACATGCATCTATAAGGAAAAGTTGTATTTGTTGTGTTTTGGAAATATGCCATACGTCAGGCTTAGCTGCTAAAATGCACAGTACTTAGATCTTTCACAGTTCATATATAATTAGAAATTGAGCTTATGAAAATAACAGTATAAAAGTCAAAATACACAGTAAGATATGTGAAGTAAAACTACAGTAGTTAAATATAAATAATAACTAAAAATACCTTGAGAAGCTGAGAGATCATTCAAAACAAAATTATATAATTACGATACTAAATAAATAACATTATAGAAAGAGTTAAAAATTAGTGAAAACGGACACTGTTTCCATAAAGAATTTCAGGGAAGTTGCCAGTTATCAATATAAAGTTAGAAAAGGGAATTTTAATGGAAACTGTAATTGAAAGAGAATAGTTCACTTATTCCTTGTAGTGTGAGATAATTTAATGTAATTGTAATCATGTGTTCTACGTTTTCTTGTTTACGTTTGTTATGGAAGAGAGCTATGAAACAAGCACGCTCATGTTGTCACTTCCATTATAGTCTGGCGAGCTGAAGTGTTTTAGGACTGGACAGATATGCAACCTAACCTACATATTTTTTCTTCAATATTCAGCTAGTTGTGGGTAGTACAATCAAATGTAATAAATAATACGCTCTTATTTACCATTATATTTGGAATATAAATGAAGTACCAGAGAGAGAGTCGTAAAATATGTGATATACTTAAATGTGAAGCAAATGATCGGGTTCTGTTAGCAGATGAAGTCACTTCAGTCTGCAATTTAAAATATACTACTGTTTTTTAAATTCATGTCGCAGTTGAAAAATATTAAGGGCGAGTTAGTAAATGTTTCCTATTAGTAAAGTGACGTTGAACTATTTTGCTAATGTCTTTTCAATTGAGATAAACTGCTTGGATCAAGTCTAGTTTTACCGTTGATGTTATCCGAATAGCTAGCATTGTGAGAGAATAGACGTTTCAAATGAAGGATTTGTCCTCGCGTTTAATTTCAAAGTGATAGAACAAACTAAAGTTCAAACAAAAATGACTGACAGTAGGTTTGTAACGTATGCTATTTGTAAGTATAGGTATGGAAGAATCAGTAGTAATTTTTAAATAGTTAGCATTCTGAATAGAAATGTGAAAAGTACATTTAAATAACGGGTGATAATTTTCAGCATATTAGTTAAAGGTTTGAGTTAGATTTTGTCCAGACTCAGAATGTCTACGATATACCTGGCAAAAGATGCAGACAGTTGTGAGTGACAATATTGTAAGTTTATTCTACTATATATATACATACACATGTGACAAATGGTTTTCATAGGATGGTCGTACTTTTATTCCTATGGCAACTCTTTGTGACTGTTCATATGCTTCTCTGTATTATGTAGGTTAAATTAAATTTGGTTGAGAATGTAGATTTTTCTTTCTTTGAGAAAATGTTTAAGTGCGATCAACTCGTTGCTGTGTGGTATAACGGTGTGTAGACACTGGAAGTCCGTAGTTGTGTGGTATAACGGTGTGTAGACAGACACTGGAAGTCCGTAGTTGTGTGGTATAACGGTGTGTAGACACTGGAAGTCCGTAGTTGTGTGGTATAACGGTGTGTAGACAGACACTGGAAGTTCGTAGTTGTGTGGTATAACGGTATAGAAATTGGACGTCCATAGTTGTGCGGTTTAACAGTGTCGAGCCTGGTTCCGTAGATTTTGTGGTACAAAGGTATGTAGATAGATACTGGGCGTCCGTAGTTGTGTGATATAATGATATGTAGACACTGGAGGTCCGTAGTTGTGTAGTATAACAAAGTGTCGAGACTGGATGTTCATAGTTGCGTGGTACAACGGTATGTAGAGACTGGACGTTCATAGTTGTAAAGATTAGATGTCCATAGTGAAAATGTAATCAATGATTGTAGTGGAGTCAAAGTGTTTTAAAAGAATAAAGAGATGGGTAGTTTCTTTAACATATGTAGAGGGGGCAGGGGAGTACTAGTGGTTAAAAAATACTCCTATGGTAATTGGAGATTAATTCCATGTGGTACTTACAAACAGAGAGTAAAAGTTTCTTTACTTTGTTTATTTTTAGTAGGTAAACCTCACAAAGAACATGTCCCCGAAACGTAAGAAATAAAAGAAGTTAAAGTATGTTTTAACATTTTCTAATATTTCTTTCAGTACTTTTCAGATCTTCTGCAACATGTTCTACAAACTTTGATTTGAACAATAATTAAGAGGAGCAGCTTTGATAGCAATTCTACTATTGAACAGATAACAACTAAAACATCCCTTTGAAAGTTGGAGAGATCATTGCTAAAGTTATGAATGTGTGACACGTGTGTGAGAAGGAAGAGACTATCAGAAAATGTATTATCATCTTCAGTTCTCTGTCTCATCAGTTCTTACAAAATATATTTTAATGTAATAGCAATAACGAACAAGACAAAACAAGGTAAACTCTGCACGTTTATTTTTCATTTTTCCATAATGTAGGTTATAATTAAATAGTTATATTAGTATTCTAAGCCCACTATTCCATTCCCCTTGGGAACGAGGTCAAAACGTTTCATCATTGACATATTCAGTTCGTTACTGTAAGAAACATAGTAGGAAAGTTTGTTTTGGCTATTGTTAAGTACAAAGCTTCATAATGAGCTCTGTGTTCTGATCACTAATGGTATCGAAACCCATTTGTTTAACTTCATAAGCCTGCGGCACACAGCTGAACCAATTAATCAAAGAAGATTCAGTTAGAGTACATTGTGAAGTACTGCTTTAGAAAGTTTTGCTTTCGTTATTTCAAAAAAATTAAATATATTACACTCTATATACTTAGAGTTAAAAAATAAAGGATGTGAAATACTATCATTTAATTTGAAATCACAAATAATAAAGAATAGAAGTAACTTACTCTGCTTAATCAGGCCAAATTTTCCATTTTTACCATTTTGTAATTGTGATGATATTATCTTATGAATAGTTCCATCAGTCGTAAATATTTTATATAAGTGATGACACTGTAGCAAGTGGGTTTTGGTGTCTATACAATCTTATAATAGTTTTATCAACCTGAATGTTAAACCCTCATGACACGGTGTCAAGTGTGTTTTAATAACAATTATATCTTATGATGTTTCTACCAGTCGCAAAATTTCGTTCCAACAATGACAAATATTAGTAGATCTGAGATCTGTGCATTTTGCACAGATTTTTTTCACACTGTTTTTCACACCTAATAATTATATTTTTAAAACTTTAATGATTTTATAGTTAAAACCAGAATGATACTGTTAAATAAACTTACCTTGATTTGTCTTCTTGGAACGAATCGACGGAGTTGAAAAAAATGAAATAGTTAACGCTTGTCGCTTTTATTGCGAGCGTATCTTAACTTATCAGAGCTGATGCGAAGATATTGGACTAAAGCAATTTTTAGTAGCGATATAGCAGCTCATAGAACGCCTCTGAATTTGTTTTTAAAAACCTTTAGCTCATAGCTTCGTCATTTCTGGACCGATTTGAAATGCAATTTTAGACCCAGGAAGTCAAACCCTTTCGACTGATGTATTTGACAATGTTAAAGGTTTCATATATTAACTTACACTAATCCTTCTTAAAATAATTTCAATTTGAGGGTAAGCTAATAAAGATAAAGATCCTGGTGGGTGATGGAATTGAATTAGGTATATGCTCGCCTCACGCTTAGTATTGGTGACACTAACAAATATAGCTAATAAAAAGAAAAAAAAATGTATTATAGAATAATTTAGTCTAATTCTGCCTAAAAGAATTTCAAGTGGTGCAACTTTTGAGGATTCCTTGTTGTTTAGAATAGTTGGACTATTGAAATATTTTTAAAATTATGCATATTCATTTGAGAAAGCTTTAATTTAAAAAAAATATTCGAATTTAAGTGTCAGGGTAAATCACATTAAATTTTACAATAATTGGTTATTGTAAAAACATTTAAATTCATAATTCCATTCACTTGGATAGCATTAAATGAGAGGCTTAGCGTGTTCTAGTGCTTATCATAGCGGACTTTGAAACTGGAAATCCATGGTTCGTGTTCCGTTGCCTCAGAAACGCGCTCGTCCTTGAGTCCATTTTAATAGCATTCGGCGAATTTCCCTGTTTAATTAAAGTATCCTAAGAATTGGTGATGTGTGCTGTTAACTAGCTGTCTTCCTCTCTATTGGCTCACATTTAGGGATAACTAACGCCTATAACTCTTGTCTAGCTTTGCAAGAACTTATGAATAAGAATTAAAAACATTTTCAAACCTCTTGCAATAGTAAGATACATTTTACCTCGGAGCATCATTTACCAATGCAAGTTTTCCAAAATCATCTCCTTCTTGTAACGTGCAAACTTCACCCTAAAATATTAATATATATATATCAATGAAGAAACCAAATAATGAGACTGTTAGTATAATACAGTATAATTAATAACAGTGTTTATACATTCTATGAACTGAAATGTTAAATCAAAAGTTACTATCTTCTGTTTTATATTAATAAATTTTTGTGGACTAATACGTATTATTAACCAGCCTTGAAATCGTTTGTGAATCTCTCGCTTTGGAAATGAAATACAAAATTGGGAGACAGCAAGACAATTATATAAGGGAAATATGTATTTAGATAATTAAATAAATATTTCAGTTAAAAGCGTTTTGAAATTATTACAACAGGATAAAAATTTTGTTGAAACAACGAGTATATTACAAGTAATATTTGTTATTAGTTTGTATAATGTATTACAAAGTTTGGTTTACCTTTCCGTAAATTACAACGTTCACAGAACCTTTTAAGATGATATACCAGGACTTCCCTTCATCTCCTTGATGGAACACTGAGCACAAAAAGTACAAGGTTTAGGTTAATTACATACACAAGTATGGACAAACATATAAGTATGTACATAATTTCTAATAATACATTGATCATACATTTATCTTCATAAACATCTATGTAAATCATGTATATATACATATACACACAAACGTTTTATATAAATACAGTCTCATTTACAGCGATAATTTTATGCAATACAACAGAATTCTATAAAATATTATATAGAAGTATACTGAAAACAGGAAAAATAATTTTTACCTTAAATTTATAATGGAATTGTTATCAAAATACAATAATTTTACATATGGTTCGGAAAGTACGAATTTACGCCATTGTTTACTTCATGACATGTGTATTGGGGGTGAAGGCAATATTGAAAAGAAAGACATACTACTTTAAAGAATGCTAACAATATGAAATTAAATGTGGAATCCACCAACTCTCCTCATGACTTTCTTTATGTCATCCTGTATCACTATGTCAATTTCTGCGATTTGTTATGCCTTACGAAATTAGATAGGGGTCCATCCCCTCATGACCTTCCACATGTCATCCGATGTCGCTGTGTCAAGTTTGGTGCTGACCGATCAAAAAATGTGGAAACGTATAAGAAACAGATACATACACGTATTGTTGTTTATTTACGTAGAAGATAGGACGTACAACTCCTACCACTCTCACGACCTTTCTCGTGTCCTCTTATGTCAATGAGCCAAGTTTGGTATTGACTGATCAATATATGTGGATAAGTATAAGCTAAAAAACACACATATATTCATGTTTATTTATAAAAGAGATGAGGATCCAACCCCTTCATGACATTCCTCGTGTTATCCTATATCACTTTGTAAAGATTGGGGCCGATTGATCAAGAAATGTGGAAAGATATAAGGAACAAGTATGAAATGATAGATATGCGATCGTGTATTTTTCACTCGGACACATACTTTTCTTTATATAGGAGATCAGTCGTATTGGTAAATTTATTTATTAAGAATGTGTTTCTATACAAAAAATAAAAACAAGAGACTTTGGTATAATAATATAATCTCCTAACTTTATCAACTACTGTGTTGAGCACAGAAATGTTAAGACTTACAGTACAATAAAATTGGAATTTTTTAAATATTAAAAACAACACTTTTGGTTTAATTTTTCTCTTCTTAAGAAAATAAATATCAAACAAATAATATTTTAACAGATACAGGTAAATTCTTGTTTAATATGTTCTGATATTCTTAACAAACAGCATTAACCAAACATTACACCTACCAATGTTCTTTCAATTCATATAATATTTTTATTGCAAAAAAAAACCTTGGTTTTGAAATACTGAATCACAGTAAAAACCAGAAGTTATTTATGTGAATAAAAATAAACTCACATACGGTGCCGGCCCTTGTGTGCGGCTCAAAATACACGACACTTGCAAGTTCTCTTTTAACGCTGTTGGAGAGATGAGAGAGTGCTTTGATATGGAGCAGTTCGTCATAGATTAATTCTAGGTCTTCAACTGTCCTTTCAGAAGGGCTATAAAACATGTGAAATATACTTCTTCACATATTGTTTTATAAGGTTATTGCTAATATTGGTTGCTCAGAAGTTTATATCACAATGGATAACTGTTCGGAAAGTATAAATTTAGGCCATACACTAATGCATTTATCTAATATTAACTTCTGATCAAAACAACTTACCTAAATACCTAAATAAGTCATAATTGAACATATACATCTAAAAATTCGCATAACTAATTAATTATATTATTGAAACATTTGTTTTAATATCAAATTCCATTGTTTATAATGATACAAATACATTTCATAATCCAACAATATCTCACGAGACTCGTCCACCCTCGAAAGTTTAGTTTTTCTCAATTCTATATACTAACAAAGTGTAATAATTATTATGATGAAGGAACAAACATTACATTAAATTCGAAATAATATAAAATAATGCAGACATATGAAATATGCTAACCAGTAGTGTGTGTATACTTTGTGGTAAATGTTTCAGTTGTTTAGGCCGATGTCCAAGTAACAATTATTAAAGCATGATAAACGCGTTCACTTAATTTTACATTTATTGTTAATTCCGAAAAAAAATGTGTGTAGTATTATATTTTATCAATAATTTGATATTTAAACCAGAACTTGTGTATGTGTTTTTTTATAGCAAAGCCACATCGGGCTATCAGCGGAGCCCAGCGAGGAGAATTGAATGCCTGGTTTTAGCGTTGTAAATCCGTAGACATACCGATGTACTAACGAGGGGCATTAAGCCATAACTTATTCATTCATAATTCACAATAAGTTCGGTAA
This sequence comes from Tachypleus tridentatus, assembly GCF_004210375.1. Taxonomy (NCBI): domain Eukaryota; kingdom Metazoa; phylum Arthropoda; class Merostomata; order Xiphosura; family Limulidae; genus Tachypleus; species Tachypleus tridentatus. The sequence goes on from NC_134830.1 coordinate 84,854,222, forward strand.
AAAACCTTTACATTGTTTACTTATAATATAATACAAATCAATCCAACCTTGAATTCTAAAGAATCGAGGAATGGGATAGAGAACGCAATTCCTATTTTAAAACTTCTAATAATATTAGTTTATTAACTAATAAGATTATTTTTTTGTAAAATGAATTTTAAACTGTAAACACTTTCGAAATCATTATAATTTTTTGTCACTAATATTCATTTAATTAAAATTAATTTTTGACACATTATATTAAAATATTTATTTTATTAATAACAAAATATCTTGTTTTGTTTGGAATTTCGCGCAAAGCTACACCAGGGCTATCTGCGCTAGCCGTCCCTAATTTAGCAGTGTAACACTAGAGGGAAGGCACCTAGTCATCATCGCCAACTCTTGGGCTACTCTTTTTACCAACGAATAGTGGGATTGATCGTAACATTATAGCGCCCCCACTACTGACAGGGCGTGCATGTTTGGTGCGACGGGGATTCAAACCCGCAAACCTCGGATTACGAGTTGAGTGCCTTAACCACCTGACCAAACAAAATACCTCAGTCTAGATGTCAAAAACTTTAATTCCTAGTTTTTCAATAAAGGCCAGCAAAAACTACTTTTATTGATTCTTTTTAATACATCTGAGTTTGAATAATCCCAAAAGTATTTCGTAATTAATTATTTATCTCAATACGGGTCAAAATAATAATTGATTCTCAATAAAAAATTACCCAACTACATACTAAAATATTGTTCTTAAAAAAATTACATTAACATGAATTGAACAAAGTACATTCCCTCCAAACACAATCACATTACCACGAGTCAACAAGAAAGTTTCCCACAGTAAAAAGTAATCAGAGTACAACTATTTAACTCTAGCTTTTCTATAAGTACAGATTTACGACAGTGCGAGTCATCTAGAATATACTCTCCGATAAAGACATCAAACATTTAGTCAATCATACATTTTTTTGCACCTACCTTTAGTAATCACATTTGAAACCAAATAGTTTTTACACTATACTGAATAACCATCATGAACACTTATGACGTGTCCTTGTTTTCAAATAACAGTTCGAGTGACCAGTAAAAGACTACAATAGCATTTAAAGGATTGATGAAAATAACAATAAAAAATTATAATATGTATTGTATTAGTGACCCTAAAAGAACTAATGAAATTTTCAACCAATTAAAGCATTTTCAAGGGATAAACGTTGCCATTTCTATAAGTTATTATCAATATAAATTTGCAAAAAAATAATACTTTTCATGTGTTTTTGCATCATAGCGTTTTACGTGTAAGTGCAGTTTGTTGTGAAGGTAACTCACAGTATTCTAAGAGTCATTCTCAAAATGGCATCAGGAGCTTGCTGAAGAAGAAGATTGAGTGTTTCTTGCAGTTCTGATTCGGCCTGATGGAGATCGTTAGTTGACGGTGCACAACCTACACCTTCCTGGTCTTCACGGAAACGATAGAATAAGTACTTGTCCTTGAATTGATGTTCATGAGTGACTGTTAGTAAAGAGAAATACACATAAAAAACACATTAGAATATCTAATTTTTGAGGATCTCAAAACTAGAAGCCCCCAATAGCACATTGGTATGTCTGTGAACTTATTATACTGTTGAAAAACGAGTTTCGATACCCGTGGTAGGCAAAGCACAGATAGCATTAAACTTAATAACCAACAACTACAAAATTAAAATGAATAAATGTATAACTGCAACAAACGATTTCCATCTTTTCTGGGTGAATCAGAAGAAGCTCGTTTAATGTAATTTTAAAAACTATGTTTATTCAGTATTTGTTTCATGCTACTACATAAGAATAATTGGCACTTCTTACTTTATTCTACACCCTCGCAAAGGAATGAAAAAATCAAAACATAAAAAGTTGTGTCTCACATAGAATACCTGATGAAGAAAAAGTTACGATTAATATCTCAACTTTTAAGACTCTGTAAATTTATCAAAGTTTCGTTGATATATCGGTGTTAGTTTCGTTTCAGCTCAGCTTTCTTTATGTAAAGCAACGATCACAAGATATTAGTGTAAACTGTGATACCTCATTAGATATATAATTTGATTACTATAAGTATCGATATTAATTTTATTTCAGCTATAGAATGAGAGGTTTTTAACAATTTTTAAAGAAACAAATGTGTTTTCTTAGTCTAGCAGCAAGAAAGTTTCTACTTAATGTGACCTTCAGAACCCATTATTTAAAATGTGACTTAAATTTTACTTCAAAAACTAGTAATTAATCAGATTGCTGGACTAGGACTATGATATGATGGTTTATAACTCGCGTCCTCTAAAGGCAAAAACTTAATCTACACTCTGAAGATATACATGGAAACGTTTTAAGAAAGACAGTCAAATCCTACTACTCAATTAGAAATGAATAGCTTAATAGTTAACTTCTCTATGATCTATTAGTTCAAAACTAAAAGCGATTATGCATAAAGAACCCTTCTGTAGCCTGTTTGCCTCAACAAAACATAAGAGTGATCGTAGATAACACTGCACAACAAAGGTTTTGCTTCTTGAACACTGTTGGGTGTTTGTTATAGATTTTTGGCTGCTGATCACGAAAATCACATCCAAATCTGCCCATCACGTACCGTTTTATCGAAATCTTCAGTTTGACCAGGACATTGCTACAATGGAAAAACGATATCAGGGCAACTGGAATCCGTCAATGCTTTCTGACTACTGTTAGACACTGCAACGTGATGCACCGGACATTGAATACAAACGAAAATCAGGAGCAAAACATTTTTAATTATGTTGAACTTAATAGCGTATTAAAAACATAAACGCAATTAAATACGTTATTGCTGGTAAACAGTTAACTGTCTATTTCTCAGAGTTCCTACGTGAAGAAGCAAAACCAAAACTATATTTGTGCATACCCACCAGGCACCTGTCACAATCAGCAAAAACTTTTCAGGAAGCAAAACTTTTAAAAAAAATCGTTGTGCGGTGTAACTAGAAAAACACTCGGTTGGGGAAATGTCTCCCACGTAGCGTTTATTATAGTCAGCTTTAAAAAAATATGTCCGTACGACCTTTGTTATTAATGAAAACGAGCCATTTTTGGTTGAATAATGAAGAATAATATATCAACCAAGTTTCATCGAAATCAGACAATTTTTGACTGAATTAAAGAGGAAAAATTGTGTGAAAAATTGATCTCCATGCTATCAGACAGGGATACTTTTTTTAAAATATTCGTTGCTTTGCTCCTCCAGAAATTAATCTCTTCTAAAGTGAGTCACGGTCAAAATGTGTACGAACTTTTGTTCAAATCCATACTGCTTTTTTTTTTAGAAATCTTACTGAAAAAGTACAACATATGCACGCAAGAGTGAAAACGTAACTGCCACACTTGTTTTGTGTTTTAAATATATATATATATATACTTCAATGAGTTTTCAATGAAAACAAGTTTTGTGTAAGTTCTTTCGTGAACTTCATATCTTAGAGAAATCAGTTTGGGCTGAAAATTTGATTTTTTTGTCTAAGTAAATTTATAACAAACATAAAGCAATGCTAATAATTCACATGTTGAAAATATATTTAGTTTATATTACCAATAAATTATAACAGTAAACAGAAAAGCGTTTCATTTTTTGTTTTTTTAGTATACTGTACGGAACAAAAACTAAAAACAAAAGAAATGAAAAGAAAGCAATTATGGCCCAAATTTATAAGTAAAAAAATATATGTAGTCAAAAAATGTAGTTCGTTGTTCTATATATATTATTATGTTTCGAGCCTGGAGTAAGTTACGTCTGAAAATATTTCTGTCATTACATCTCATAAACTGTCATCTAAGTTTTTATTCTTACTATTATGAAAAAAGCACTTGTAGAACAAACACCTTTCCCTAAGCGAAAAACAAAGTTTAAAGGACGATAAGTTTGGTAGGACAAAAACTACCGCTCATCAAATATGCTTCAAACTATTTAAAAGTGGCTCTTCAAAGACATTAAATAAAACAATATCTCAAGTTTGCCCATGCTGTTGTCCCACGCTGGCATAGCGGTAAGTCTCCGGATTTACAAAACTACAATGAGAGGGTTCGATTTCCCTTGATGGACTCAGCAGATAGCTAGATGTGACTTTGCTATACGAAAAACACACACATAACGTGATTTAAATTACAAAATGCATATAAAATTTATTGGTAGAAAGTTCCTAAAAAGAAGTTTGATACTCAGTCTCATTTTTTAACCATTAAAATATAAAATGTTGAAAACTGATAACTATACATTTAACCTGGAAACAAAGTAAATTAAAAACACAGCTTATTTCTTATACGAGCTGTTGCATGATAGCAATTTATAACCATTTTCTTAACCGTAAAAAGGATCAAATAGTAGTATGAGAACTGATTGTTACCAAAACAAAAATATTACCTACTTAGAATACAAAGAAAAATATTGTGGGATTTTTCAAATTTCATAAGAACAATAAGTTTTGATATCAAAAATGTTTTTTCGATAAAAATGGTAAATGAAACCTGATGAAGACTTTAGTGTCAACGTTTTTATAATATCAATGTATACGGTTCTTTTGATACATTAAATTTTCACCTCCCCCAGAACCCAAAATTGTTGTTTTCACTAACATCCAGAGTATAAACGGTAAAGTAAGTTTGAACTTTTATACAGTTCTCACCATAACTGCATTTTTAAAATTATTTTATGAAGCGGTAAATAATTGATAAAAAATGCTGCTGTGAAGAATTGTTAGTTTGTTTCTTTATTTAAAGTAAAGAACAAAGCTACCCAATGGGCTTTGTATGCTCGGCCCATAATAGGTATTGAAACCCGGTTTGTAGCGTTGTAAATTTGCAGATACGAGGGCTGTTCAAAAAAATACGCGGACTGTTTGAATTGCGCGGCTCCAGTTGGTTCCAGTGGAATCCGCTTGGTGTCGCTAGGTTCGCACAGATCAGCTGATTACGACGCCATTTCCCGATTGCAGATATCTTCATTTGTGTATTAGCTACGCGGTTTTAAGTGAAGTGCGATTTTTTCGTTTGGGGGATTTCAGAATGAATGACCTGAAGGAGCAACGACTTGCTGTGAAATTTTGTGTTAAACTTGGAAAATCTGCGACTGAAACTTTTGCTATGCTTAACACGGCTTACGATGATGTTGCTATGAAGCGTACGGCATGTTTTAAGTGGCATGAACGTTTTAAGGATGGTCGACAGTCCATTGAAGATGATGAGCGTCCTGGACGTCCTTCCACGTCAACTGACGACCCACACGTCGACAAAATCAACACCCTGGTGCGGGCAAATCGACGTCTGACTGTTAGGGAGCTTGCTGAAGAGTTTGGGATATCAGTTGGATCTTGTTACGAGATTTTGATCGAAAAATTGAAGATGCACCGCGTTGCTGCGAAATTTGTGCCTCAGAACTCGTGCGTTTTTGGCCAAACACTCGATCACTGTTCTTTCCCACCCCCCCCTACTCACCTGACCTTGCTCCTTGCGATGTTTTCTTGTTCCCCAAACTCAAAAGACCCTTGAAAGGAAGAAGATTTGAGACGATTCCCGAGATTAAGGCAAATGCGACGAAGGAGCTGGAGGACATTACAAAAGAAGCGTACCAGGACTGTTTCAACAAGTAAAAACACCTTTGGGATAAGTGTGTGCGTTGGGGAGGAGAGTACCTTGAAGGGGTCCCAGACCTGTAACTTCTAAATAAAGTACATTTTGTTTTATGACGTCAGTCCGCGTATTTTTTGAACAGCCCTTGTATACCACTTATCAAAAGAAAAATAAAGTGCTTTTCTGTTCAGGGAAAGCAAATATTATATATTTTCAGAAAACGGGAAATGCCTAGATTTATTTGACTGTATTTAGTTACACTATAGCAGACTACATACTACATGTCGGTTTGAAACAAATATTTAATTTCGTCGCCCATTTCGTAATCCCGGTGGAAGGAAGAAGAAAGGAAAAAAACTACCAAGCTAACTAGTTATTCAACGTGAAAGAAGGAAAACTGTATTAAACCAGAACCTGAACGATGTATCTACTGAAGAAGTATTTCGTTAACTAGATATTTATTTTTGTGTAGGTATACCTTAACCTGAAATAGAAAAGAACATGATGTATATATATATGGACGCATAGATTTGTTTTTATTGATAAATTTGGTAATTTTACTTGAATGTATTGTGTTTCTTTTGAAAAAATTAAATTGTTAAGATTTAATTAATTTATACACATTTTTAAAACAGCATTGGTAAATTTTATTTTAATCTTGATTAATTACGTTGTTAGAGTATTGTTCCTTTGCATTATTAAGCTGTATAATTTGATGCTCTGATAAAAAAATTTGGAAACAAAACATCGTACTCCCAAAAAATTATAAAAGTCACATGTTTATTTTATTTTTTATTTATTATATTAGGCCTAGCATGGCCAAGCGCGTAAAGCGTGCGACTCGTAATCCGAGGGTCGCGGGTTCGCGCCGGCGTCGCGCCAAACATGCTCACCCTCCCAACCGTGGGGGCGTTATAATGTGACGGTCAATCCCACTATTCGTTGGTAAAAGAGTAGCCCAAGAGTTCGCGGTGGGTGGTGATGACTAGCTGCCTTCCCTCTAGTCTTACACTGCTAAATTAGGGACGGCTAGCACAGATAGCCCTCGAGTAGCTTTATGCGAAATTCCAAAACAAGCAATTTATTATATTATTATTTTACTTTTAAATAAACATAATATAATCTACTCTCACTTTTTCATAGCAATAAATTAGTTAGAATAATAGAAGAATAAATGGTAACCACCTTAGTGTATTTTGGACATGTGTTCTCTAAAATAAAAATAGTGAAATGTTAGTTACACGCATAATAATAAATGGGAAATGATTGTAAATATTCTTGATGACGAGAAACCTACTTGAAATAAAAGTGTACCTCAGAACGGCTTTCATTGATAAGAAGAGAACAACGTTTCGACATTCCTAAATCTTCTTCAGATTTATAAGTAGGTAGAATGTTAGTCGAACGTGAAATGGTTAAGATAAAATAACATTATAGCTCAAATAAAATATGGTTTTAAAGTTTTTACCTGAAATGACATTAAAATTGTAAATTGGCGAAATTTATTATCATTGTCTATTAAAAAATAGGTTAACAAACTTGTTTTATATACATATTCTTATATAAATGTATATGTTAAATTGTAAATACGTATATAGACTTTAATTAATATTGATTCATACATTTAACTAACATGGGGAAACAACTGTCAGAAACCGTGAAGGAAAGTATACGTTGTAGAAAATAATTAATGGGGTTTATTTGTTAAATAACGGTAATTTATTCCTTATGCTTATTAGTCTGTTGTTTTCCAAAACGTATCATAATAGCTTAGCAAACAACAATAGCATTTTATATCAGCTTCGTGTTCTCTGGTTTGGTGCAGCCTGTTTTACGCTTGATATGATGTTGTTAGATTCAAATTCCAATGTACTACAATACTACAAGGGTATTAAAGCAGCACATAAAAAATCCCATTTATATATAGTACATAGGAACATGTGTTGAAACCTTATTCGTTTGAGAAATCCTTATCTCTATACAGGAAATTTTTGTTATGAAAGTTTAGTTGGAATAATTGATTATAGGCAGTCCACAAGTCATCTAAAACTGACCCTGATAAATGCTTCCTGGCACGCACCTGAGAAGTGGTGTTAAAGCCCATTTAGTGAGGAAGGAGGTAGTAATATCCTACCACATTATTTACCCCTGGTTATTTACGACAGGTTCGAATAATGTGTTTACGATATTTATGCCAGGTTGTAAGATCCTGCTGGCAGAAAGAGTTTTAATATTAGTGTTTGTAGCTGATACTGTTGTTAAGGGCTGCAGACAGGATATGGAAGAAAAGAAATAAAAAAAAACTTTTACCACACTGTTGATGAAGCTATGTAGGCTGTAAAATCAGAATAATTAATGATAATGGATGACTTTGTAACAAAAGTAAGTAAAAGTAGGAGTGGCATGCTAGCTGGATCATATAATCTTGGAGAACAGAACAAAGGAGGAGAAAGATTAGAATAGTTATGTAGAAAGAAATGCTCAGTGATAAGCAACATTTGGTTTAAGCATCACTTAAGCATTGGTACACCCGAATAAAAAGAAGTCCTATTTTTAATTCAACTCTTAATTTGTACTTCTTAGTATAATGTCCCATTACAAAAAAAAAAATTTAACTGCTCAGGAATTACTGTACAAGTTTAAATGAAATCATATTAATTTTTAAACCTGTCTATGCTAATATAAGAGGTGGTATGCATTTTGGTGATGGGTTTCATACTTGTGTTTTAAGAATGGATGGTAAACATGGTTGGCAGCTAAAATATTGTCAGAGAAAAAATACAGCAGAAGAAAGAAGGTTCTTACAACTTGTTTGCTTGTTCCATTTTTATTCTAGATATAATATAATCTGATAAAGGAGAACACATATGAAAAATATTACTTATTTCCAATCAATATCACAAAATGTAGATCAACTGCTAAATTTTGGCATATAATTTTTCAGTAGTTATATTTTCAAGAAGTGCATAAATACAGTTATAGTAGAAAATTTTTTTCAACATTTTAAATTTTAAAACAAACACTTCAGAAAGACTGATCCTTAGGTTCCTATACTATTATACAATGTAAAAAAGCACCAGTTCATGCCTATTCTATCGTGAGTAACCATTACAACACTTTATTAAAGTTCAAGAATAATTTCAAAGATCTTGGAAAAAGAAAGCTATATCCAACTAAGGTTTATATCCAACTAAGGAAGCATCTGTGTGTAGTAATTTAGCAGTGTAAGAGAATAGTCATCACCACCCACCGCCAAAAGTGGGATTGACCGTCACATTATAACGCCGCATTAGTGTAGTAACAAAGAGAATACCTGAAAAATATTTTCTCCTAGAAGGCCAAAATTGTGTGATTTGTGTTGTATGTGTTAATAATATCCCCTCTATTTTGTTTACATATAGATATGATTATTGTGGTGTTGATATAACATTTTATTGCATTATCTTTCTTTTATCAAATTCAGAATATATAATTCATATGCTAAGATTTATTTTAATACTGATTTAAATACTATTGTTCATAAAGAAAAGTAACTGAATAAATAGATTAAATTAATTAAATATATACACTGAAGAAGTGTACCTATTTTACAAGTACTGTTTATTTGTTTTTTTAGAATTAAGAACAAAGCTACACAATGGGTTATCTGTGCTTTGCTTACCGCGGGTATCGAAATCCGGTTTTTAGCGGTGTGAATCCGAAGACATATCGTTGTGCCACTGGGAGCTACAAATACTGACGAAAGAACAATGAAACATGTGAAATCGAAGATCCTAGTCAGATTCATTATTTTTGTAACGTGCTAATCATGATGAAAGTATATGGTTATATTTAATACCTGCAATGATAAAAGTGATATGTTTACTGTTCAATTTATGTTTAATCGAAGAAAAACATAGTTCAACGTATCAAGCTTTATAGATGGAACTGTCTGGGATATTGTAGAGAAAGACTACTTTATCCAACATTTATCAAAGAAAAATCCCATCTATGAACAAACAAAAGGTGTAAAATAATTGTAATAATAATGAAAAAGGTTCAAACAAAATATTTCAGTTTTTATTGCTTTGATAAAAGATATGGTATGCAAGAAAATACGTATCTTTTCTTTCACATTTTATAAATCCATCACGTTTACTTTAGAATTTATATCATTACAGAATATTCTTTACAATCAAAATAAACTATGTGTTCACTTTACTATAAATCTAACAATGAAGTACGGATTTTTATGTCATTAAACGTAACAGTCCGACAAACAATTACAACTATTCTTCACTTAATATAAATTTACAAAAAGCCGATACAGATGCATTCATGACATTTTCAATATTTGAGAGTAAATAGGAAATTATCTGTTTATAAGTTACAACTTTCTGTTTTCGATCTATAACTCACACATTTTGTCCTTTAAAACTACTATTGTTTACAAATATAATTTACCAAGATTCATATACAGGTTTAATTCATCAGAGTATAATTGTTTTGGGAAGTAGAGAAATAAGAGTATCTTCCATTTCAGAATTCAGGATATGTTCTTCAAATTTATCCCAAGGTAAATTCCTCTGACAAACTGACAGCTCGATAAAGTTTGATCTTTATGAATAATACAAAGTGAAACGTGTGGATTATAAAATAATAGATTGCCAACATATAAATTAACTTTGATACAAGTATGGTGCATTTCAATTAGTCTACAATACTTATATACTTTCTATTCACTTAGATTCTCCTACCGACCTTTGTTTATTAGTCATAAGACAGTAAATGACCTCAACTTGAGAATTAACTTGTTCTATTGTTATGCAGTATTTGAATGTAATGCAAACAAGAAGTAATATATTTCATCTGATATATAACAACATAGAATAGTGACTGTAACTGTTTAAACTAGATTATTCTCACACAAATATGCAAAATGTGTCTGAGAATGTGTTAAATACTGTGATGTTACATCACTCTATGATTGGAACAATAAGTATTGTGAATACGATGTGGACATATTCAATATGGTGATATGTTTACAAGTTCTCTAATCTCATGAGTAAAAAGCATGGACTACAAGAAAAGATATACCTATCCTTTTACATGGAATTTGTTTATGTGAAACATTCATATAAATTCACACAAACACATGCCAGAGATTAACGAATTGCTTAGATATAGGTTAATCGTTTATCTACAGACTGATATACAATGCCTATCATATAACATTATAACAGAGGTTTAGATTTTGCATCTTATATGCAAGTGAAATTGTTATATGATTTGCGAAAAAACTAGTAACATTCATTGTAGCAACAGAAATAGGATAAGTATGGTAATCAATCACACATATTATGGTTTTTGTGAAAAATATATTTGATGCTTAGTTAACTAGAATGTTCAAATGTTACAGTGTATATAGAGTGAAGTTTAAAAGATGCTAAAATAGAACTTTTAGTTTGTCTGTCAGTTTATCGAAATAAAAGCACTTCTTATTTTATCCTAAGGCGATATGTCACTTGGTTTTACGGGTCTTGCCAGGCTCAGACTAATTAAACAACAGGATTGAAAACGTAACCTGTCTGTATTAAACGTTTGTTGTTATTTTTTCCGAAAAGAAAATTTCTACAAAAACGAAATGGTAAGAATGTTGCTTTTAAAGTTTTTAGCCTATAAGCATAATATTTCAAACTAGCAAAAACCATACTTTCGAAAAAGATTTTAAAGAATATTTACAAATATTTAGTAACAATACACAGCTTTGTAAAATGTGTGTAACGCAATTAAATATAAGTGTAAAATATTAATCCAGAGGTTACAATGTAATTTTATACAATAATAATGGTTACACATAACTGTATACATAGATCGTTTAAACTTAAGCAAAACAAATCAATTTATAAAGTTAATCACTAAATTATTGTATAATATTTAGAGAAGTAAATAACCAGCTTTTTCCGGGTGAATAGATGTTGTACAGCACATTAATTATAGAAAAGAATAATTGTTTTACACATTAAACATGTGATTCAAATTAAATGTAAAAGTGAGATTAAACTTATAGACAATTGTATATTGGCTATGGAATAATAATGTAACTATTTAATTCATTCAATACTTAAAACGATACATATAGATGTGTTAGAAGCTATCACTAGTACGCAAAATGCATTAGTAAACACTCTTCACCTATACAAACAACCATCTATCTTTGTAAAATACATGTAATACAGTTACATATATAAATGAAAACTGTAAACATAAGTTGAAACAAATTTAAATCTGTATGCAATCCTACGAAAGTAAGAAGCGCTATCCACCTACAGTAACAACATCTGCCTTTGTAAAATGTGTGTAATGCAAATAAATATATAAGTGAAACCTATAAAGTTGGCGATAATATAAGTTTATTTTGAAATTAAGACCAAAGTTACCCATTGGGCTATCTATGGTCTGCCAATCACATTTACTGAAACCCGGTTTATAGCGTTATAAGTCTGCATACATATCACTATACCACTGGGAGGCCAACAATGATAATATCTAGGAATTAAAATAGCAGATTTAATCAAAGTTTTGCTTATAAGGCGAAATTGTAATTATGTTTACAACTTTTTAGTTCTGACAATTTTTGTTCATATTAGATAAAATATTAACTTTAAGACTTTGTTAGTGAAACAAAAATTATAAAGTTCATTAAATGTTGAGACACGTTGACCTACATCACCTTTTGACAGTTCGCTTGTGAACTCTCTACACTGGTGATCTCATCATCCTGCCACCTGCTCTGTCAACCCATACTCTGAGGACATTTCGTGAAACTTATGATTTCACCTCTGGTACAATTTTATTGAAATATGACTTAAACATTTCTAATTTTTAGTAAATGGCACTATATAATTATCTCTAACCCATCTCCCTCAGGTAGCCAATCAACAATTACATCCACAGTGAAAGGATAACTATTCTCATTGCTATTATAATTTACCATCAAAAAACACAATTCGTCTTCAGCGGTATTTCATTTTTTACGACCAAGTAGATTGTATCAGTATTGTTTACTACTAGTCTTATTGTAACTAAAATTTTCATTATTATTTCAAAGAAAGGTGATTTGATTAGTGTTGCTGAATGGATGGCAACTTTCCGAAAGTCTGCCTACCATTCAAATAAGTTTCATCATAAATGCTCTGCCTTAACAATTTATAAAATAATTTAGTGTTATTTGTTATTAAATCTACTGCAACATCACATAAATGTTGATCACACTTCAACAAAATACAGATATAAAAATTATTTAACTCGCCAGCAACTTTGAATTTATTTTACTATTAACCATGAAGAACATACAAATTACGTTTTTAAACTTCGTGAATTTCAATAGTGACAAAGACTTTAAATTCGAGGTTTGTCTTGAGCTAATTATATTTTGTACTGATATGTCATCAATGGTTCACCAGAAAGTTTTGTACATAATCTGGTTACTACATTAAATATCACACCTTACAGGTGAGCTACTCACACACTTCTTCTGTGTTATAGATTGTTTTAACTAATACCACTTTCTTACGACAGTAATAAAGTCGCACTTCAATTTTCATTTTTATCCATTTACTTTATTTAGATAATACTTATTTCGACCAAATATTGAATCATACTAATGTAAACATAAAATATTGCTGTTTATTACTATAATCAAGAACCCCTTTGATTTAGAACGAGGTTTTGTTTTTACTAGCAGCATATCACTCTTTTCCTTCACCTCTCTTAGTTTATTTCTAACATTGCTTGGTTCTTTTATTTAATTTAACTCCTGTCTTTTATATTTATTTCTTTAACCCATCTAATCAACTCTCTTTCTTTACAACCTATCACACCCGTTCTCCGTAATTAGAATTATAACGTTTCATAATCATAAAGTTTTTATAATATTCACAGTAGTGAACAAGAAAAGTGAATCGTCACTCTAGTTCTTTTCTAATGACTTAGAATGCTATAATTGCCTAATCTCTTTTGGTCCGAACAAACACTGCTCATTTTCTCACCTTTTTATTGACGTTATTGTCTATATGTATGGAGTAGTTATTGAGTAAATACCTGAGTAGTAACAGAGAAGGTAGTTTATCATTAGACAAATATGTATGAGTTGTTATTCTGGTTGTATAAGTGGTTTTGAGTATATGTTTGTTAGAATACACATACACACTTATTTTGCATAAAAGGGTGTGTTTTTGGTATAATTCTTTTCGAAAGAAATCGATGTTTTGTTCACACAGTTTCTCCGTATTTGGTATAGTCATGCCTCATCATGAGCCAAACGTTACAAGGCTTCAAGTTATTCGACTAAACAGAAATGGTATAAAGCAGATAGACATTGCCAGAATAGTAAGCTGCCCCCAATGTACTGTATTCAGAATCCTCAAAACTCATCGGATTACAGGAAGCACTGATAAACTACTGCCCTAGATGGTCGTGTCTTGATCTAGATCGAAAAAGCCTTGCAATATCTTTTGGCAGAAATGTCACGAACACATTTATTCCAGGATTTCCAGAGAAACAATGAACAGGAGACAAACGAAACTAGGTTATTTTGAAAGACGGGCTATCTCTAAAATGATATTAAGCAGGATTCACTCTTCTCACCGTGTTACTTTGGCAAGAGAGCATGCCAACTTACAATCAGGGCATTAACAACATGGCATCTTTCCAAATGATTCCTGTTTCCTGGTGATATGATTTGTGTTCGTCGTTTGCCTGGATAACAGATGATGAGAGACTATCTTTCCTGCAGGGAACACACAGGAGGTGGTGCAGTACATGTTTGAGCAGCTACTTATCATGGTGGAAACTGCTCTCATATTTTCCAAAGTATGTGTTAATGGTCTTTCTTGCAGGTATTACATAAAGACGAAATCGCTTTCATGTGCTAGTGCAAGGTTGAAATAACTCTGTATCATGCACGTATCCTACAGAACATTACAACATATCCATAGCCAGCAAAGTCTCCACATTGTAATCACATTGATAACGTTTGGACAGAACTGAGCCGCAAAATTGGTGACCACGACCCTAAACCAGATATCGCAGCTGAAGTATAGCGTCATCTAGTGACAAGTTGAGAAGAAATCAGTGCACCAATATCCACATCAACAACATACCAGATCGTCTTGCGTAGATTATTAGATTAGGAGGAAGACCAACCAAGTACTAAATGTTTAATATAAACTTATATAAGGTTCCTGACGTTACTTGTAATAATTTGATGTTATAGTTTGTCAGTGTATAAATTTTGGTACGATTTTGTTGTGATCGAAAAAAATGATAAATTACACACCTATTTACAGATGTCTAATAGAATTGTTTGCTGTTCTAGTAAACCGTTCATGATGTCCATAAAAAATATCTCATTATACAAATTACACCTACAGATGTTTAATATAACATTCATTTCTCAGTTTGATAATACTCAATGTATTCGAATCCTATCTTAATAATAGACTTTATTTGTAACAAAATATGCAAACACTTTAGCCAAGACTGTATCTGAGTTTTCCATATGCTTTAAGTTTTATGTTTGTGTAAACTTGAAGCAAAATACTAGTCATATATCAAGTAAACAATGAAAAGCACTAGACATACACAATATTTCAGTCTCAAGTGGGTAATAAGATTACCTTAATTTTATACTGTTGTTTTTAAATGACTTTTATATTAACAGCCTGGAAACCAGCTAAAAAGCTTTTGAATCGAAGTGGCATGTGCTGCAATGTTTAAGAAAAACACTTGACCATCTTACAATTTATTTCATGTTTGAAAACAAAGACATCTGGGTTACTATTACAAGCTCATTAAAAAAAAACCGCTTATTGGTCTTAAGTAGAATAAACTATATTGTTTGAGTTGATAATCTTACCATGAAAGATTACTCCTTCTTCTAATAATGCTTGCCACATACCAGAAGCCTGGGATCGAGAATGAATATGAAAAAAATGGCCACTTTGTTGAATTATCCAATCCACCATTTCTGTCCCAACAAGACAGCGTCGAAAGGTTCGCAAGTGAAACTTTCTATCTCTGATCATGTGCGGAACTTGAAAAAGGATGGTTGTACGTAGCACCCAGCCAGCACGTGCAAATTGAGCAGAAGGTTTCTGAAAAATAATAAAAAACATAACTAGAGATTGAACAACAAGGAAAATTAACTTTAAAGTTGCTTAGTTTTCAAAATAAAAGAACAAGGAAATGACGAAAGAAATTTTATTTAATAATATATATTTGTTTGTGTAAATAATTCATAGTAGTTTTAAAACACTTACAAAATGGTATTTGTAAGTGCGCATACACATATATAAATATATATATACACATCCTTTGTTACAACAGTTATCGTTATGGCTTGTGACTGGTATTATCTGGACCATTTCTTCTCACTAATGCAAGAAATTTTTTAGTTTTACAGACCTCTTTCACCCCGTTATTTGGAAGTAATAATGTCAGTTTGTTTCATTAGGTATGTTTGAATTAGTATCATAACTTGGTGGCCTAAGAAAGAAGCTAAGATACTTTACAGTAGAAAATTAGGTAAGATATGTATTCAACAAGATATTTGGAATTTTGTATTTTGTTGTTTTTGAGGATGGATGAAATAAGATAAAGTCCGCTAATCTTAACAAAGTACAACACCACAAAAAGATAAGAAAAAGATTATTGTTGTAAAACGTTAAATTATTAAAAAATGAGTACTTCTGATGAATTTACTTTACACAACACCAGATCAGTAACCTCAGTTTAACTTCGAATTGCTTGTAAGCAGCGTGATAAAATTAGACATCAAAGAAACAAATATGGAGAAACATGTGACCAAATAATCTGAGAGAACATTTCTCACTGTCCTTGTGCTCCTCCTTTAACACCGCATGATCTTAGCTTAAATGTTATTTGCTTGTGACCAGTTATGACGTAACCTACATTACAACATATGCTAGTTTAATAAAATATTTTTATAAAAATTATGTTGTGCAATAATTAATAACGATATCGTAAGATATGGACAACAAAGCAATCTCTATGTTTGCATGAATGAAATAGTTATTCTGAATTTAAATCGATTGAAGTGTTAGTCAACTGAGAAATTAAAACAACATATTGAATACCTTCTTAATTTAGTGGTTAGTGCTTTCAATGGTTTTGATGTTTTACTGTTTGCGTGTATGTTTCCTTATAACAAAGCCACATCGGGCTATGTGCTGAGTCCACCGAGGGAAATCTAACCCCTTATTTTAGCGTTATAAATCCGTAGACTTACTGCTGTGCTAGGAAGTTGTCAAGAGTGTGATTGCATAGCTGTATCTTAAACAGGCAGGAACAGTTACAAAACCGTAAAGTGACCAAAAAACACAACTTTAAATTTCTTTTACACAGTTGATAAATCACTAATATTTTTCAATAAACACACCCGCACAGATAATACTTCCCATTCACAGCAGTCATCAATATTAATGCTATCGCAAGAGGAACAGGGTTTGGAATTTGTAGTTCATGTGGCACTAACTCTTTAATGAATGAACCCACTCGTTGTTTCATAAACAACGAAGAAGCAGTCATCACTATTTCAATCATTAAGCCATATGAACTAATACAGACATTCATAAAAGAAGTTGTTAATTTAACTGTTCTAAAAAAATCAAAGGTACAAAGTGTTATTCTATGGTAGTGGACTACACCCCTTATGTAACTCATAAAAAGAAATTAGAAAACCATTGAGAAAATTTAATTTCCGTCACTACTGTTCAGGCGACCACAGATTGTTCTATCAAGGTGCGACAGATGGGTTTCAATTAGATTAAATTTATGTTAGTTTTCTTAGAAAAGAAACTGTAACGGTACAAGTATGGAAACATGTCTTGTTTTATTGGTATCTTCGGTGTAGTGAAGACACTGTGATATTGGAAATCGTAATGTACTGGTTCCTTAAAGGGAAGGATAAGATTCCATTCATATTTAAACATTGCAATTGTAAATAGTAAATCCAACCGACATGTAGAATATACAGCTTAGGTTTACCTGCCGTTAAATTTACACTAATACAAGTGTAAGACATAGCTATAAAGCAGATCTTGAAGAAGAAGTTTTGAAATATGATTCATGATTATGCGAAGTGGTTTACTTATTTAATGCATAATATTCGTTAATAATTATAAACATTCTATTCAACTGTAATTATTTTTGAACGAATTACCAAACCTGGTACGTATGCTGAATTCATCAGTCAGGAACGATTTTATCACATAATATAATACAGATTAATTCCCAAAGATCCTCGTTTTCGTTATTATTCCTTAAGCAAAACAAAGGTTTATCCATCCCACGTTATTCTAGTGGAGAACAGTTGAAGTTAAAACACTACATATAAATAATTTAATTTGTAAACTGAGAAAAAAAATTACAAATTTCAAAACAATCATAGTGATTTCAAACCTGGGTAATAAGAAGTTTTGGATCTGGAGACCAAACTTCGGGTCTCTTGCTAACTGGAGGAAGGGTTTGAAATGCTCCATTACCTGATTTTCTTTCGTCACGTTTCATAGGATCTGGAGTGAGATGATGTAAACAGTTAAAGTAATAATAATAATAAAAGACATCTAATTACGCCCCAAGAAACAGATGTGCGCGTGAGATTAAATAAAAGTTTTAAAAATATTGTATAACATACAGTCAGCTGTAAAAGTAGGTTGTACAATGAACAGGCGCATATTACATAATAAGAATATGAAATGAGTTAAAAAATTTACACACTAAAAACCCTGTTTTACACTGAGAATATATAAACAAGAATCATTAAATTTATACAACACTTAGATATATGATATTCAGGATAAAATAAAATACATAAATTGTAACATAAGGAATAATTTTAAACAGGATTATTGAAAATGATATCACACTATATAAATTAAATCTTACTGTTAATACATTATTTAGCGATGAATGGATTCGTATGGATTATTTTGTAAAACAAAAAATAAGAAATCGATACAAACTCCGGTCCAATTAATGGTAACGAATGTATATTATTTCTGTAAACTATATTTTAACAAACCTGATAAACCTACGTTTACAACAGAACAGTAGATGTTAATACAACAGTTTCAATTACTTGTTGATTTTATATTATACGTACTACACCATCGTGTATCTCCAGTACTTTTTGAATCACAAACTCAGTATTCACGAAACTTAATTCACAGATTAACTGACAAACTCCCTAACTCAATAATCAATCCACCATTGGAACAGATTCGCTGTTCAATCATTGTAGTCGGTGGGATAATGGTAAGTGTACGGATTTACAACGCTAAATTAATGGGTTCGATTCCGCTCGATGGACGCAACAGATAGCCCGACGTGGTTTTGTTATTAAAACATACACACCCGCAATAGTCTCCCTTAACTGAAAACAATGCCTAAGTTTTAAAATATATACTATTCGTTATGACAGGCATTCATGACGTCTCATAAAACTCCCTTCAACAACAGCATACAAACATCTAAAAAGGCCTTCAATAAGTTACAGAGGCATATGCATAGGAAACGGAAGGATATAATGAACTATATATTGTATTTTATGTTAAAACAAATAATCTAAATAATCACATGCTCGCCCTTTCAGTCGTGGGGACGTTATAATGTATGGTGAATCCCACTATTCGTTGGTAAAAGAGTAGCCCAAGAGTTAGCGGTGGGTTGTGATGATGCCTTCCCTCTAGTCTTATACTGATAAATTAGGGGCGGCTAGCGCAGATGGCCCATCGTGTAGCTTTGCGCGAAATTAAAAAAAAACAAACAAACAAACAATACCTACGATAATTGTAGGAAATATTCTTACAAACAGAATGTATAATTAGATTCATAAAAATATTCATTATAACAGCGTTTTTGCATGTTTCATGTTTCACCAATGTACATTAAAATGTAGTAAACAACAAGTATAGTTTAAATCTTTACTAATAAATATTATTAAATATAATTACTATTTACAAAATTATGTCTTCAAATGGATCATTTGCTGACATTAAATTTACACATCGTCGAAAATTAACCTTAAATTAGTAAATTCACTCGCTAAATATTGGTGGTAATAAATCAAAAGTAAACTAGAAATAACTAACTCACCTTTCAGACACCACAAAGGAGATGTAATATTTTCCAACAATTGCTGGTTTCGCTGAACAACAACAAAACACGAAATGTCGTATTGAGAAAAAAACAGGAAAATGAATACTTTCTATATGCTTCAAGCAAAATTACTCTGCATCTTTCACTCAATCTTCTCTTCTATAACTCATATACATCCATTTCATCCGTTAATTGAATGAACTGTTGCTAAAAATAATTAGTTTATTACTGAAATTTTAACTTGAATTCGTGTGTATGCTTTTAAGCATTAGGTAACAAGTCAACTTTTAATTAAGACATAAATAGTATAAAGAGCGCCTTGTATATTATGCAGTGAATAAGAGTGTGGAATACATACTTAGCACTTGGGAAAAGAAAGCAGTATCCTCTTGCCAATGTTATACCTCAAAGAAATCTGATGAAATTCGCTTACTCCATCTTTAATATTACCAAAAATCCATGTAACCCTCTAACTGCAGCTTTTGGACTATAATGGAAAGTTTGGGATGAGATCGACGTCGTGTGTACACTTTCTTACAGTAATTACCCGATGTAATTACTTCCTTCTTAATCACGAGATATCCCAACACTGATGTTTGTTTATGAGAGGTTATGTAGCTGAAAAGGTGCACACCATAAGTCCGGTTCATAAACAGAACTTACAAATTAGTTATGTCTAATAGAAAAAAATTGAAAATAAAACATTTTTGTTGATTTTGTTTGCGTATTCTCATAAACATACTTTAAATTTTATCGGGAAGCCTTTCGAAATACATTGCTTAATTGACTCATATTAAATGTTTCAAAAAATGGAAACACATTTTTCAGTGTAGTCTAAGAAAGACTTAAAACAATATTTATCATATTTCAGTGTTAGATGGCGTAAGTTTACTTAGATGTACAGTGATGTATTAAATTATTTATTGACAACAGTTTCTTTCTGTGGCATGATGTAACGAGTGAAATTGAATTCACAGCACTGTGCAAATCATGTTCTTCAAAATAAAGAATATATATATATTATATGCATTTTTTCTCATTGAGATGAGTGTGTTAAAACTCTTTTACTCTATATTTGAATTTCATTTGTTTTCTTCTTAGTATAAATGTATCTTCCTTTTACGATAAAATACATAAATGTATGAAAAATTAACTGAATTTAAAATTAGCAAACATCTTGAATTTTACTTTATTAACACAAACGTAACCAACTGGAAAAAGTAGCTAATGATTTAGTTAAAGTAACTTATAAATATATATTGGTTTTGCATATAATATTCATAAACTGTACAAATTTTTCAACTTTATCCTCTCAGTTTTGTTCAACAAAATACTAACATTAAATTAATTTACGACAATGTTGACTCTAAAAAACACTATTTTTTTAAAAAATTAAAGTTATTATTAAAGTTTTCTTTACAAAAAATGTGAATTGTAGTACTTTTCTTCTAAAATAAATTCATATTTCCAACCAATTTACCTCCCATAACTGTAGGAAGTCCTTTTGTTCTATGCGTAGTAATTCACAACGCTCATTCGTTACCACAGTAGCTCTATGTGGTCTGTTGTCAAGAATATCCTCGCCAAAAGCAGTTCCGACACCCAGGGTACAAAATGTAACAGAGTCCTGTAACATATTTTGAAATATCATTAAAATTTACTTCTCATTCTTAATATTTTTTCATCATTTAAAAAAACAAAAACAAAAAACATTTACCTCATCTCGGGAATTAATTATGTACCGAAAATAATCCCCAAAATGCTATACATTTATTTAATTGATATGCGAATATCACATACTACCTCTTCCTGTAACTATTATTCTAATATAAAAAGTAGTTAAGAACCAGAAAATCGGCCTGTGATTGCCCCTAGAATATGACCTTAGATGCTAATTTAGTTTGTTTCTGTTACGACCTAGGTTATCCTCATATTGGTGCTTTATATTTAGCTAGTGTGTGACAACTATGTTATTGTAAGATCGGCACCTCCTGATGCAAATTTATGTCAGCAGTTTGAAATGGTACATGTAATTGATATTCAAGATTTATATAACAATTATTATTTCTATGAAAGATTAAACTGCGTTGTAAATTAATAAAATTTAGATAGTTTATCATTCAAATAAGTCTGTATATGTGCGTAATACGAACTTAAAAATTGCCATCGCAAATGTAGCTTTAAATTTTATACCTAGATATGTGTTTAAATTTCAGATAGTAGCATAAACATGCAATGAACTAAATAATTAAGGTTTTCACAAAAAGTGGCTTTAAATTTCTAATAACAATTTTATGAATTGACAATAACTGTTGTTATAAATTAATCTTTGACAATGTCATGCTTAAGTGGTAAATATACATTCTGTTGTTTTAAAAATAAAATATAGGCGACCACAAGTTCTGAAGTTGATAACTTTTAGATTTTAGGTAAAATATTTTAAATATTTAAGGGTGTGATTGCTTTCTAAAATATAATAATTTTGCGCTTATGTATTTTTTCCGCATAAAATAAAGTGCTTTTCCGTACAAATGAACACTTTCTTTTATAAAGATATTAATAAGATATCAAAACGTCGAATGCTTGTTTCTTCGTTTGTTTGAAATTTCGCACAAAGCTACTCGAGGGCTATCTGCGCTAGCCGTTCCTAATTTAGCACTGTAAAGGGAAGGCAGCTAGTCATTACCACCCACCGGAAATTCTTGGGCTACTCTTTTACTAACTAATAGTGGGATTGGCCGTACCATTATAATGCCCCACCGGCTGAAAGGGCGAGCATGTTTGATGCAACAGGGATTCGAACCCGCGACCCTGGGATTACGAGTCGAACGCCTTAACACGCTTGGCCATGCCGGGCCACGTCGAATGCAATACATTAATTTTAGATTGCTACCTTATGATTTAGGGGGTGGATTGATCCTGTGTTAGAACTCTGGACTTTGGAACTCAGAGTCGGGTTCGAATCCGCGCGATACCACAAAACATTTCCCGTACTGTAAGCTGCGTGTGCATTATAAGAGTGAATATCAACCTCTTAATGAGGATGACTGATGGTAGGGTACAACTAATCGGCTGTTTTCCCTCTGATCAGTAGTTAGAACTTGTAAATAGCTTTAGTAGCTTTACATGAAAACAAGTATCATCATGGTAATAGCATTAGCAGTTTCGTATTTACAGAATTTTATCAGCAACATCAACAGTTTAGGTAGATCAGTTGACGCACAGTTTTCATTTCATGATACTCAATTCATATACAAAACAAATAAAGAAAAATCACAAAATCTTCTTTTGAGTTGAAAAATGTTACACGAAGCAATTTGACTTAAGTGACAGAAATTACAAGCCCACTGAAGAATACTCTAAACATGTTTTTGTAATGAAACTTTTAAAATCCATACTATTTATTCCTTACTTTCTTCTAAAAACAAACGTGTCTTGCTTTATTTTATGTAGTCGCCATTTTAAACAGCTTCTGCAACTCAAGATGCAGTGTGTCCTTTTTCGTTACCGAGTTGAAATTACCTTAACTGATTATGACACAGTAGAAAAGCATAATTATTACATTCTTTATTATTTCATCCTCAGCTTCAGAGGACGTAAAACATATATACTGCCCTAAACGTAAGAGCGCTTGGCATCAATAAACCATTTTAGATCCTGAGAGCTTAAAGGATATAATTCGCTCTTTAGAAGATACAAGTGGACATTATAGATAAAAATAAAATATTTTATTCTTCAAAGCTTTCACGATACACAAACCTTTGAAAAAGAAAAATTTAAATCCACCTTTTATATTCAGAAAGTTTTCTATTCATTCTAAAAGTTCTGTAGAACGCCAGTTTCCACTGTGCCAATAGATGGTATATCTTTCCATAAGCTAATCACTTTGTTAGAAAAAAAACTGTCATTTTCAAATCTTAAACGTGCATCACCTCTTCCTATTGTATTCAAGATAAATCACAAAGATAAATCCTAATATTTTGAAGATATTCCTACGAAACCACCATTTGACTTTGATTGTTCATACACAACAAACATTTGTTCAAACATATTCCGTAAATTACTCAGACTTGATAATATGAAAAGTTATTAATCGTATAAAAGAATTTACTTGCATAAATATCCAGTTACATAATCGAATCACTCAACAAAAATAAAACGCAAAAGAAAAACTAAAATATGCATATGTTGACTTATTTATAGGCAGAAGTATGTATATTGAATTTGTGTGTTCTTTTCTGTCCGAAAGTTATTTCTTCTAGTGTTTATCACTAGATGGGAAAAAAACAACTTTAAAGTGGAATTATCATAAACTTATCTTAGCTTTGAAATTTTCACAGAAAAGAAGGTATGTCCTGAGATTAATAAGTGATTGGCTAGCATAATTTCAGATCGACAAGTGCGATAAAGTAAAATTAATTAGATATCACTGGGAACAACAATTACCATTCACTATAACAAAAATGGTTTCACTGCATAAATTCCACTTATAATATTTTCTGATAATTGTACTATAAATCTTGAAAGAAGTGAGTGAGTTACTTCAAGTCCATCTGCGATTACATTATACTGAAAATAATAACGAAATATATCAAACATAGATTCAGTTAAGTATATTGCAATATAAATCATAGCTTCAGCAATCAATAATTTCCAAAGTATTCATTGAATTCTAATCTATGCAATGAAGCAATAAATAAGCTTACAACTCCCAACCAGTATTTAACCAAGACAGAGTTTGATATGCTGAAAGAGACAGATAGTCATTCTTAATAGGGCGTCAAGGTAGTTTATAATGTAATAAAGCAGGCTAATTTGAAAAAGAAAATCAACGAAAAAAACGCTTGCGACTTCAGCTTTCTTCTGTTTTATCAGTAAATGTGTTAATACTTATATCAGAAGTCCTGAGATACATTTTTACTTCAAGCGGGTTTCTCGTCATCACGAATAACGTTACCTAGGGTAAAAGTAATTTTCGAACATTCTTAAATTGGTCTTTAGGACTTGATTAGCACTGAAAACAAGCCTTATATGGGTAAATTATTTTGCTTATCAAAATCCTTACACAAAAGATACCAACTAATTTTAAATAAACATTTCTCTATAAGAATTAAACCAATAAGTCCAAAAGTTGTATTATTCAAAAGCCTTAATACTAAATTATCGTTGAAACGCAATTTTGGTGCTTCTTTTGTCGTTTCCTAAACATTGCGATGGCCAAAACAGCTACTAATGTGTATGTGTGTTTTCTTATAGCAAAGCCACTTCGGGCCATCTGTTTCCTTCCACCGAAGGGAATCGAGACCCTGATTTTAGCGTTCTAAATTCGAAGACTTACAGTTGTCTCAGCAGGGGACCCGCAACCACTAATTATTCTACGATTGTTTCCCAATTTTGTGGTTGAAAAATACGTTACAATTTGGCACAGTATATCTTCTGAAAAAACAGGAAATATGTGTAGATATGTGATTTACTTCATAACAAATATAAATAACAGTTACGTCAGCTTAACGGTATATTTAATTTTAATCGAATATTGTGTTGTAATATTAGCTCTCTCAGTACAAACTGAATTTTTAAGAATATTCAATATTCTAAGTTTTTCCTAATATCATATATCATTACTTAACAAGAAGAGCACGAGTTTCACAATTTTTATACATTTAAAATCTGGAATAAATATCTGTAAGCTGGTGTAACGTATGATGATGAAACGAAAGACAAAAACAAGAATATTTATTACAGTTACGCCTTTCTATCTAATTGTCTATCCGTATATTGTTCGTATTTTTCATTGGAAATAGTTAGTTCATCTGATGTTTGTGTTTAAAATGTACGTGCAAAACCCACGTAGCCATGCAGGAAGAAATCTAATAATTAAAGCGTAATGTGGGTACAGTTGTTACGTCACGTGACTTAATAGCCAATCGATTACTCTTCAGTCAGTTCAGTTCTTGCACAATTAAAATATGTAGAAGGTACTTTTATCACATGTACTCTAAATAAATAGATAGAAATTAATACCTGCAATATCCGTATAACTCTGTAATGCATATAGAGACATCAGGCAACACAGAATTGTACGCAAATGAAAAATATGATAACAAAGACAAAATTATTTTTGTTGTTTACTTCGGATTTTCACGCACAGTTATACAAGGGCTATTTAAGCTAGTCCTAACTTTAAAATGATAGATAAGAAGAAATTCAGCTACTCAAAAGCATTCACCACGAGCTCTTGGGTGACGAAATAGTATAAAAATATATTTTTACTAATGTAAACAGTAAATCTACTCCAATATCAGCGAATAATTTATATTAATCGTACAAAGTTTAACGTTTTTCATTACAAACTTTTTATCATTTAAGGCGATTCTGTAGCCTTACTCTACAGGATACCTACCTGTCCATTTCCCGTCTGAGAAGTTTGCACGTCT
Organism: Tachypleus tridentatus; assembly: GCF_004210375.1. Classification (NCBI taxonomy): domain Eukaryota; kingdom Metazoa; phylum Arthropoda; class Merostomata; order Xiphosura; family Limulidae; genus Tachypleus; species Tachypleus tridentatus. The sequence goes on from NC_134830.1 coordinate 84,880,441, forward strand.
AAACAACCCGCTAGCACAGTATACCAGTTAGCACCTCTGTCGCCTTGTCGAAACACTAGAAAAAGCAAGTGGTACATTAACTTGAAAGTACATATAAGAAAATAAAAGTTCAAAGTTAGTTATTTGTTAAATTCATTAAACATTTACATTTCATTAAAAAAAACATTTTTCCGTAATAATTATAGAACACATCAGTACCATGAATATTAACTGAAGACAGTTATATACATATACACTTCAGAAACAGGAGTAAAGGAATCAGTCTTACAAAATACTTTTAATAAAAATAGAAACAAATATTTTCGCGGTTTTTTTTTCAGTAATAAGATACTCGGTGTAGTGAAACTGCACAAAAAGATCAGCATTAACAGATCAGTTTCAGTCTAAATCAGGCTTAATTCATACAAATAATATTCTCAATAAGCTTATAGTTAGAATTAATTAAACCTAAGTAAATTATATTGAGATTCCCGACATCATTTCACTCATATAAAATTTTACTAGAATGTTAATGATGTTTCATGACACAAAACGACATTTAAACTAACTGAAGAAGGTTTTATCAAATGGTCTTTCTTCTGCTTAAGGCTTTTTCAAAAATATAGTTTCATACGGCTAAATAAAGAATTCTAATAAAAGCTAAAATAATAAAAATAACCTATAAACACCATATCTTTCAACGTAAGAGAATGTGCCTTTGTGTGTTTTTTATATCAAAACCACATCAGGCTATCTGCTGAGCCAACCAAGGATAATCCAACCCCTGATTTTAGCGTTATAAATCCGTAGACTTACCATCGTACTAGCAGGGGAACCTTTAAGTAAGTAATGGTAACTGCGTATTGTATCAGTTTGTCAGCAGTCTCGTAATAGTAACTGTGAAGACAACTCAATAAATCTACGAAGAATACGATATTTACAAAGTTTAACTTTCTGATATTTATTTTTTCTTATAAATCACATTAGCTCTACATTTCATTAAAAATATAAGTATAAAATATATATTCTTACGTGTTATTCCTTTGTCCAGATCTTCGTAATAGCCGTAATAACACATCTGTTGCAGTAAACTAGACTGAACATGTTCAAACGCTTTTATCTCTCTGAGTCTGTTATATATTAACCTTATATCTTCCTCCGTACGATCTATAGGTCTGAACAAAATTCGATCGTTATTTTAAGTATAAATCGTTTACACTCTTAATATTTTAGATTGGTATTCTGATTTTAGGTCAATAATATTTTAAAGTTATTCAACCCAGAAGGTAAACTATAACAAAAGAAAAACACGAAAGGAATGAGTGCCCTTTTGGTTTCCTGAAAATTCCAAGATTAAAGTGTATTGGTTTATTAAAAGATATAACCCAAGCACATTTTCATTTCACGAGTAATGTTTTTCTTGAGCTTAATTTAGTCCAATAATCGATAAAGTAGTAAACTGAAAATGTTGAACATGATATATTTATCTGAAATTATTGCTTTATTGAATCATCAGTTATTCATTATGTAACAATAAAGTAATTTTTGTTTGTTTTAACATGATTATATTTAAAAAGAAATAAGACTTCTTCTGCAAATAAATTATATATTTCTTAGATTAGTAGTTTACGACAACTGTGTGGCTCAAACAAACAAACAAATTCAAACCTCTCACAAATATAGTTGATATAATGTTATATGGATAACTGAACCATTTGCTTCATGCTTGAATTCAGGCAAAACGCTATAATTAGAATGTAATATGATGTTAGCTTGTCATCCTGATTGGCAGCTAAGAGCATGTGACTAACTGCATTTACAATCACTAGATTTTAACGGAATAACTATATTGTAGGATGCACAACAAATTCTAATGTAACATTTTAAAACACATCATCTTCAGGGAAATAAACTTGTCAGATTATCTCAGCGTTATTGGATTCAAAGATAGATCATGATATTTAAACTGACATTCGTCTAAGTTCATTGTATTTAATGTTTCTTATCTACGTAACCTAGTGTAGATAAACATGGAATTTTTTATCAATAAAGACAGGTATTAATTTGTTCGAAATAAAAACTTTTCTTTAATCTTAGATTTCGGCTAAGAGCTTACAGTTTTTTAAAACAAAAGTATCGTCGTTTTCATAACTACTGTTTTGCTTTGCACATCGATGCTTTGAAAACGACCTTATTTGAAACTTCACAAAGTAGTAATATATAGTTGTTCTTTATAGTATTATAAACTTCAATAAAAATTATAGTTTGAAAATAATATAACAGTATAATATAACAAAAATATGTATATTTTATACATTTGAAAATATTTTAAACCATTTTTAACGCAAAACTGAAGCTAGAGTTTAGAATGAATCCAAGAGAATGAAGGAAATTCGAAAAGGCTTGTGTAATTGATGTATGCAATCCACAGTATGACTCAACTTTAAAAACTAAGATCTTAAGATACAATTTTCCATCATTTTGTGTTAGATATTTTTAATATGAATTGTCCAAGAAACAAATTTTCAAGTTTCTTTTAAAGTTTACATTAAAATCATGACAAGATTAAAACAAGTTAAACTAATCAACCATCTTAATCTAGGAAACTCTACATAGTTTTGCTTGTCAAGTTCAGATAACTTGTGTAAGATTTAAGATATAAAATATTTTAAAAAGAAAATAAACAAACGAAAATTATTAAAACTTGTTTAACCACCAACTTAGAAGTGGAATGACACTTTCGCTTTATTTACTTCTGAGACTGATTCTCTTCATCAAGTACAATTATATGTTAAACGTTAGTAAACATTCTCTGCAATGTATTTCTACGCTATAATAATTACACTTTAAATATTCTTATTTAATAAAGTGAGTCAAGATGAAAATCTCATCAATTGAAATTCCATAAACTATTGGATGTGGGTTAATACAATTTGATCAACATCACCTAAACAAGTCTGTTTTAAATTGACTAATTACACACTAAAACGTATATCTGTAATATAGATTAGCATATTTAATAATTTGTACCAATAGAGGAAAATAGTATTTTGTTTTATTTTAGGTAAGAATTCAATATTTTTATAATTAGTATAGAGTGAAATTACTTACAGCTTGCAAATGTTAGAATACGGTACCTTTTATCCATGCAGTTTACCCAGTCTGACACCATCGCTCTGTTGCATCGACTTTTTTGCTAGTTGAATTTGCAAACCAGTAGATCGCAGGTAACAACACTAAAATAATTAATATCTTAAGTCCTTTTCGGGTTCTGTTTCCATACGTCTTTACAGTTCCAATAAAAAATAATTATAAACTGCGAAGAGGTAAAAGAAAAAAATGGGCTAATAAAGAATGTTTCATTTTGCAATAAAATTATTATTTTTATAATATATTAAATAATAAAGTGAATCGACAGTAATGAAGAATATTTATTATATCAGTGTTATTTGCCAAATTCTATCTCTATTCTAAAACAACAGGGTGAAAAATTAAACAATCTACTGACTTGACAAAGTTATCCAATGGTAATGAAGGAAGGATTATTATATTACTATATTATTTTTGTAAAAATATGGAGGTTCAGTGTGGTTTACATCAAATGTACTCACAATACATTTAAAGACGAAGATTGGACAGAATGTTATTTGACGCTCAGGAAAGAGCAAATTTTGTTATTCAAAACATTAGGAGAATATACAAATAAAAAAATGAAAAGAAAACGAAAACTTATGAAACTAAAAGTATCACTGAATAAAAGAGGCCATTTCTTAATAATACGTGTTAAAACCAATTTTTATTGGCTTTTTTACAAGCTAAAACATTTAACGATCATTGCAACATACTAAGTTTCAATAAACGTTTTCAACAGACTGACTGATATACTCATCTCAAACAGTTTACTAAGTTTTAAAAACTGCACAATTGAATATTTTCTTTCTCTTGTTAAGATAACTAATACTTCGGCCCCCAGTGGCTCAGCGGTATGTCTGCGGACTTACAACGCTAAAAAACTGAGTATCGATACTCGTGTTGGGCAGAGAGAGCACAGGTAGCCCATTGTGTAGCTTTGTGCTTAATTCAAAACAAAAACAACAACTAATACTTCAATAAATTAATGTTATTCAAAATATCTTAGTATCAACTAAGCCTCAAGGTGAGAATAATATTTGCTTATTATGTCTACAAAAGATGTCATAAAACATCACTATATAATTAGAACAGTCAACCATTAGCAAACTGGTCCCGAAGTTGTTTTACAGCTGCTTGTTCTCTTCTACACATTTTTTCTTGAATGATCGCAAATAAAAAAAAAAAAAATATTTCATACTTTCAAAATAATGGACTTTTGTTTGTTTTGTTAAAACATTAAAGATGTCATTAATAAATTGGATAAAGTACGCTCTCTAATTACACTCAGCTTTCATTAGTTATTCTACCCGTTTGAAATGTTTAATAAAGAACATTTTCTCAAACACATAATAAATATTGTAAAACTAGATGAGAAGAAAATATGATTTGAAGTACCATAAAGTAAGCAAGATAAAATTAGTACTGAGAAAAACAAGCTTATCACAGTTTTGTAATATCTTGAATCAAACAATTTCTATGGAGAATTCTGAGCATTTTTGAACGATACAAATTTACCCAAAAGTTTTTAAATCTGTGTAAAAGTCATATAAAAGGGATTTTGTTATTTTACATAACATCTGACAGAAAGATATTTTTCATCACAATAATTAGTCCGATAATCGCACTTAATTGCCTGATACTTTTGTTTGTTTGTTTGTTTTGGAATTTCGCACAAAGCTACTCGAGGGCTATCTGTGCTAGCCGTTCCTAATTTAGCAGTGTAAGACTAGAGGGAAGGCAGCTAGCCATCACCACCCACCGCCAACTCTTGGGCTACTCTTTACCAACGAAAAGTGGGATTGACCGTCACATTATAACGCCCCCACGGTTGGGAGGGCGAGCATGTTTGGCGCGACTCGGGCGCGAACCCGCGACCCTCAGATTACGAAGCGCACGCCTTAACGCGCTAGGCCATGCCATGCCCTTTGCCTGATACAGCGAAAGCCATTGCTATCAGGAACAATGCTACATAAATGGTTATCTGCGCTTTGCCAATGACAATCATCAAACCCTACGTTTTGCAATACAAGTTCCAAATTTATTGCTGAACCATCAAGGTAAGAAGCGAATTTACCAACCCCAAAGAAGTACGCAGTAAACAAAACAGAAAAAAGAAACGCTCAGCTTATAACTTTCAAATGATTAATTTTATTTCATACTTCTGTGACTAGTTGGTGCTAAAAATATAATCTAATCGGTTTTTAATATTTTGCCATTGAATCTCCAATATTAAGTAAACTTGAATATAACGGTATTTTATTCTGTACGTATCAGAATTTCATCTTATATCAAAATGCTTCAAAAGTAAAACCTGCTTAAATTTAAAATATTATTTCCTTTGATAGGTTGTTAAGGCAGAGTATTCATGATGAGTGAATTGGAGTTTACAGCAACTGCTTGTCTTAAATAACAATAAGTCCTCCACAACCACCACGATAATGTAGAGACTTGCAACATTTTATACACAAAGAGAAGAACAAAGCATATGCTTTGGGTGTACGTTGGGTCGTTTTCAAGTGAATATTGGCCCGGCATGACTAGGTGTGTTAAGGCATTCGAGTCGTAATCTGAGGGTCGCGGGTTCGAATCCCCATCGCACCAAACATGCTCGCCCTCAGCCGTGGGGGCGTAATAATGTGATGGTCAATCCCACTATTCGTTGGTAAAATAGTAGCCCAAGAGTTGGCTGTGAGCGGTAAATATTATCCTTTGCCAAGCTGGTCGAGTAGAACATCGCACAAGCAAACAATGAAACTGAAGCTAATTATCTCCTAAACTAACACCTGAAAAAAACTTATCTTCTAACCAATCTTCTAATAAACAATGTACCCATTTTATTGGTCATAAATACTCTAATAGTGAATATAAAAAGGAATTTTTTAGAATTTTTGAAAAACGAGATTGGAGGTGTATGGCATGTGGGTTTGACTTTTGTTGTTTATGTTTTACCAAAATGAAAAGCGCGAAGCATATGAATTTACATTATGGCTTAGACATATCTATAAGTGTAAAGATAAAAAAGAAATGTGAAATATTATAATCCTAACATTTAAAAAGGTGAATCTTTCTACATTAAGAGAAAACAGTTTTATGCCTGTGTTAACATGTTTCGTTTTCTTTTTTCAATTAATAATTTGGAGCCTAAATATTTTGCTAATATTATACTAGTATATTTTTATAACTGGTAGCATATTCAATAGATAAAATAAGGAAGAAAAAATATAAATTGGACAATTTAGACTAAGAAAGTATCACGTCATAAAGAGAAGTGAAGATTGAGAGTTTATTTAAATGCTTCTAATTTATTGGAAGAAATTAAACTTATATGACATTAAAATTTGAATTATAAGTCCTGCTTCGAGGCAAATATATAGAAGTACATTCATAATAAAGTTGTTTAATTAAATTGTGAATGTGAGTTTGTAAAAAGTCGTAACAATAACACACGTACTTTGACGCAAATGTATTCACTGAGTTAAGAGTTTTAATAATGTATCGCAAGTATTATCTTAAATAGTTATGACTGTGTTATTGAAGGATATAATAATATTTAATTAGCGTGTGTATGTAAATTTAATTTGCTTTAGTTTAAGAGTAACGTTGGCTTGAAAACAAGCCTGAAACGGGTGAGAGAAAATGTGTAGTATGTAGGCGTAAGATGCATTTTCTGCCTTTTTATTTTAACGTAAAATTTTCCAGTCTTTCTTTTAATTTGAGTATGTTTTATTTTCATATGACATGTGATCAGAAATCTTGTTAAGTCTCTTTCATTCTGGCTACCTTTGTTCCTTGTCATTCTTTCTAAATAACACCTGGTTTCCTCATGGAAGATATATCTGTAAAGTTGTAGTTTGTGGATGAGAGTCAACAGCAGAATTGTTCAGTGGTTGGTCAGGTGATATCTCAAGTTTACAAACTCCTTTAGATTTGAACGAGAATTGCCATTCACATGGTTTGTGCTAGTTTGTCTTGGTAATTCTGGCCAAGTGAACTAAAATTATTGGATTTTAAGGGTGAAACATCATCTTGAGTGAGACACTCAGCTTTGGAGATACGTTTAGAGGGAATATAATCAACCTCATCAATGTCTCTTCACTAAAAGTAACTAACTGTCCGTCATCCGAAGGTGTTGTATACACTCACTTTTGAATTAAAATTGTTTTGTGTGCTACACACCGTGTGCAGTCCATTTATTATTCCTTAGAGGTGGCTCAATTAGTTTTAGAGGAACTCAATATTACTTTGCAATATCCCTTACTGAACCTCCAATATGTAGCAGACCAATCTAATTTACTCTTTAAAGAAATTTCTTTTAATGGGCATGTTGCATTGTTATAAGTTAACAAGTTCCTGTAAAATTTGAAAATTCATCAAGTATTGAATGTAATATGTCTAATAACTGTTACACTCCTATTAAAAGCTGTAACTTTGTGATAGTAGAGCTCAAATTAAAGAACAACTGAGTATTCGCAAGAGACTGGCAAATGCAAACCTGTAGCATAAACTGAATTTGCAAAAATTTAACAATACGTCTTCTCCTTAAGATGCAAGCTAATTTCTTTTTCCCCTGTTACCACATAGTTTGTTTTTATTTCCTATTTTCTGTAAATGATAGCTCTTCTATCTAAAAACTACTTTTCTCTTTCAAATAATGAAAGCTTTATTTATTTTTAACCTTTACTACACAATACATGTTATAAACAACAATACCACTTGTTCCTGAGTTAAGTGTTTTTACTTATTGCTGTATTTTCTTCCCTTTGGTGACTTTGTACAAGTGACCCTATTTTTTGTAACTAACTGAACCACCATCTCTCTAAAACAAATAATAAAGTAAAAAGCTAAATATTCCCTTTCAACCACATTCTATCAACGTCTTCTTCTTTCGGGTATTTAACTTCACTATTTTAACGTCTGAGCTTTTCTAATAATTTCTTATTACATTTACGGTACCTCAAAATAAATTTGACTTTATTAACATTTCATAATGTACATTCGTAAAGAAGCAGACTATTAATTATTTCCAGAATATCATTTCAGTAATGATATATTATTTTACAACTTTGTCAAATAAATGTCATTTCATTCACCAGATGTACCAAACACAACTAAACGTCATATTGCACCCTCAGTGGCACAGCGACATGTCTGCAGACTTACACCGCTAAAAACCGGGTTTCGATACCCTTGGTGGGCAGAACACACTGTGTAGCTTTGTGCTTAATTCTAAACAAACTAAACGTAACAGTAGTAACTGCACAGAACATTGTACTAAACATCCAACAATAGACATTTCAACAGCTCAGAAATAGCCATGTTTCTTTGGTTTTTTCTTATATACTCTTCAAAAAAAGAAACGCAAAAGGCAAAATATGAAACAAATTGTTAACAAGTTTATTCCGGGTAGTTCTGTATGACATCTGTGAAACTTTGCACATTCACTGCTGAACATCCAAAGTCTGCAAAGGCAAAGTCCACACTCACTAGGTGAAGTTTAACGTCACTCAACGTCAATAACGAGTATGCCCCCGTGAGCATCAATAACTGCTTGGCATCTCCTGCCCATGGAAGCGATGAGATGACGAATGGTTGTCCACTCAGCCTGCAAAGCTGCTGCAAGCTGAGGTAGAGTCTGCGGTTGAGGTTGTCGCCGTCGCAGACATCGGTCCAACTCGTCCCAAAGATGTTCGATGGGGTTTAAATCTGGTGATCTGGAGGGCCAGGGAAGAACGTTGATGTTGTGGTGTCTCAAGAAGACAGTGGTGAGTCGGGCTGTGTGAGGACGGGCGTTGTCATGTTGAAAAACGTCGTTGACGTTCACCATGATGGGTTGCACATGGGGCCTAAGAATCTCGTCGACGTATCGTTGAGCCGTAAGATTCCCTCAAATGTGCAAAAGGTCTGTTCTGGCATTGTAGGCGATGGCAGCCCACATCATGACGCTGCCACCACCAAATCTGTCAACATCCTGCACACAGTTTGCTGCAAAACGTTCACCTCAGCGACAGTAAACACGGGTCTTTCCATCTTGCCTACGTAGCATAAAACGTGACTCATCGCTGAACCAAACATGCCTCCATCGTCGATGAGGCCATACCCGATGTGCCCGAGTCCACTGCAGCCGTGCTTGACGATGTTGCTGGGTGAGGATGACGCCTCTGACTGGACGTCGAGGTCGGATTCTTGCATCTCATAGACGGTTGCGTACGGTCTGATCGGAAATCCTACGCAGCCCTGGTATGGTTGAGGCAGTAGACGTCGCAGTGCTGGTCCTATCCCGAAGGTGGCGTAACCGGATGTTGCGATCTTGTGCGGGCGTGGTCACACGAGGTCTGTCAGATCGTGAACGGTCACGAGTTGATCCATGTTGTTGGTGACGATTCCATAGCCTTGTGATGGTGCTTGGGTGGACATTCACAGCTCTGGCAACATCTGATCGAGATTCGCCTGCTTCCAAGCGACCAATGGCGTTGTTACGTTGTGCTTCAGTCAGTCTTGGCGTAACTGTATTACGTGTTGGTGGCTTAACACTGAGCTATAGAAACCGAGAACCCGTCACTTTTATAGGGGATTTTGCACATGTTGCACTTGCAGAACATGCAGATCTCTCAAACAAATTTATTCGACGCATGCGTTTTGGCGAAAAATCCGATGTTTTCCTCCGTTTTCAAAGTGCCCAACTTTTATTGTCATTTTGGTCTGACAATCAGTGCCTTAACACATGTAACATCACATACTCTGAGCTTGTAACGTTATTGCATATATTTCTCTTTAAAATAACAAAAATATCCTTTTGCGTTTCTTGTTTTGAAGAGTATACATAATCTTGTCATCATGTGTCCATCATCTATTGCAAAATCAAAGTCCTTTCCTTTACAAATTGTGTCCCTTAAAAATTGTTACTTTCTTTACCGTTTTGTTGTACACCATTAAGTAAAAAATTTTACCGTCTTTTGTACACCGTGTATCACCCAAAAGAAATTACTTCTGCATTTGTCTGAAAAAAATGCAAAAACATGAATACTTTCCCTAAACTTCCTTAGAACGTTCTTACACCCTCTTCAGCTATTTAAACTTCACATATATAACTCAATCATATAAACATGGTTTATATTAGATGAGGAGCAGTTGTAGAAGACATGAATTCATCTCATATGCCCCTAAAGTGAGATCCTCTTAGTTTTTGAAGGGGAGAGGCTAGAAATGAGGATTCATATTTCAATACTGATTCCAAATAAAACATCTTTAATACACTTACTTTCGAGTAGTTTCTCGTTTGATTATTTTCGGTGATATTAGTAAACCATCAATGTGTACAATGTTAAACAGATCAATATGATCTGATTTGTCATTCACAAGTTAAACTAATTTTTGTTTTATTTTATTTCTATCTAACTACAAATTTCCATCGGTATCTCTTATGGCAAGTGCATGTTTTTGTTCTCGCTTACTCATACATTTCTGTTAGAAGGAAATCTACCTTCATGTGCCCTGGGGTGTCCTGTGCTTTTGAAATGAACTGCACGTAGGTTTCAACCGATGACTCAGACGATAAATAAAATATTCATCACTGCATTTATTGATTTAATGAAAATGTTGGTACCAGTGTCTCTTTCTATGAAAAGTAGAAACTGACGAAAGACTTCACGACAAACATTAGTTCCTCTTTTAGTGTTGAACTTCTCAGAAATACAATATAACTTTCACAAACAGTATTTCAACACTAAGTAAGATATTTCCTGAAGCCTTGAGAAATGAATTCATATCATATGTAAAAGGGTATAATAAAAAGGGATTGATAAGTACTAGTTTGCTCCTGTGCAATTTTAATATTTTCTAGAATCATTTGTGACGTCACCATAGTTCTTAAAGCAGCTAAAAAAATTATTTTGTTTTTCTCGTAAAATGTCAGTTCTGTAAAATAAAGGTCGTAAAGTAATATAATTATTAATCAGATATCTTAAATTGTACAAAATAAATTTTATATAGAAACACCAAATTATTTATTCTGCTATTAAATAAAGTGTTGCTCAGATATGATATTAAGAAAATACACTCTAAAATATACATTATTTTCTGGTTGGTTCGGATTCTTTTGTATAACATACATTTTCTTAACAAAATTATATGACAGTGTGTTTCCATATTGTTATATGATAATAACTAAACTAGAATCTACAGAGAATCTATATACATAAATATATATGAGCTTTGTATTTTAGCAAACAAAGTTTTTTTTAACATTTATATCTATTCCATTACTTTTTAGAGCTAGTTGATGTATTGTCACCCACATAAGAACGATATGGATAAAGTTGTTACACATGTGCATCAAAAGACAACGTTTTACGGTAAGTGATGTTGTCATTTGTTAATGTCATTGATAAGGGAGAAAAAAATGCAGTAGTTAAGGCAACTAATAAATCAAGTTGTCCAAGATAAATCTGTAAAATGTTTTTCTTTTGACCCCAGTGCTTCGACACAGTTTCTATGAACCATTATGGCTTACTTATCATGTACTACACCTTTTCTTTGTCAACCTCATAATGTCACAGCACCAGTGCTTAAATTTAGCTACACGAACCACTGAGGTTTACTTATATGTAATACAACGTTACTTACTTATCCTCGTGATATCACATCTTGGACTTAAACCAAATACTAACCTAGAATATTACAAAATTACTTGAAAGTAGAAAATCCTTGTACAGTATAGCCTTGAGGTGACTTCGCTTGGTATTTGTGATTGGTAGTAAAAGAGGGTATTAGAATTTCAGTTACAGTTATATCATCTCTATCTCATCCATATGTTAAGAAATTCAGAATTAATATTGATATTAGGGTAATAGAGGTATTAGGAAATATATATTGAAACTGCTAATAAACATAATACAATTAAAGGTGGTACATTTTTTTGCAGTAATATATTATCTTTATTACGTTTTATTTATGAGTATTACACTGATGATTTATCGAACTATCAATAAAGTATTTTTTTAAACTTATTACTTGCATTAGGAAGAACTTTAGAAAGATATTTGGAGCGTCACATGATGTCATATTTGGCACTCTATTGTAGATCATAATGATTTTAATATACTGTGACTATCAATAATTACTATTATAATGCCTTATTTCAATATTAGGGGTACTAGTGGCTATAACTGCGAGATTTTATAAAACTAACACGTTTAGCTGAATATTATAATAATAACTACAAATGTAAAGTAAAACTAATGTTTTTAATTTTCTACGGTCAAATTTGATTAATATTTCAACAAGTTACTGTATATAACTGCTAGTAGAACCATGAAAATTCATAAAAATGCAAAGAATATTATTAATTTTGTAAGGATCTTTCTTGACTAAGCATTATAGATACGTTAACATCAAGTTAACTGGATCAAGAACGACAATTATAAGGAGAGCGTACAAACATTGCTGAGAATAGTTTCGTGTATTATAATGATACGCTATGTGACTCCCATAACTCCCACTAAACTGTTTGGATCTTACTTTCTAGAATTACTGGAAATAAAGAAGTATTTTGACGAGAATTTACAGAACAACTTAGTAATACAATGCCAAATTTTTTTTTATACTTTTTGTGTTTCAAAGGACTCGTTTTAATAATTGAGTGCTTTTTAAAATCTAAAAATGACCGACGTTTTAACATTCTTTGTTGCATGAAGTTAGTTTAAACAAAAGAGGTATGTTGTTCATATGAACTTATACATCAACACATGATTTTATAATTATTTTAAGTATTCTTAACTCATAGGTAATGAAGGTTCTTTAATGATGTTTCCATATGCGTCGATGTCCTTGGTCTCACGAGGAAGAGGGTATGAAAGTAACGAAAAAATGTAAAGTTGTTCCAATCCATTTGAAAAATTATTCAGGATGAGCCTTTTCAGTTAAACAGATAACTTAAGGTGTGGGAGTATTGGGAAAAACTGAACAATAATCAAGTTATTTATATAATAAATAAATATTATTTTTCTAACACTTAAAAATGGTTTCATGTTTAGAGAAATAATATCATGTAGAATAAGGTAATATTATACTCCATACAATTATTCACAATACGTTTTATACAGAATTTACTAAATATTAAACTGAAGATAGTTGTATTTGGAAATAAGCTTACCTTCGATCTCCCTTCTCTCGCGAGAGTTACTAGAAATCCTATTAATGTAAACTTAACAATTTGAGAAGCAGTAGAGAGCAACTTATATACGTTTAATTATGAAGTTTATGTTGAAAACGTATAATAACCTGTTGCTTGCAAAGTAGAGTCAGTATGTTGAGTGTGAAATAACATGAGTGAATGACGCAGTCTTCGACTCTAAAGTAGTAGTTACTAATGGAACCCGTGAGATGCGGGCGAAAAAAAATCTCATTAAGTTATCAGTCACTACATATAATTCTAATAAGCAATAAACACAGCGTGCGAACATAAAGAGAGCACGTGATCCGCGCCAGATGGCGTTTTACTGTTATATGCACTCATGTCTAAAATTGGTTCACGCGTGTAGCCGATGTTAGTGTTCTCTGTACTTAAGAATCTACAAATTAAGCTTCTTTCTACAACGCCTACTGCATACGATGTGCCTGCTCTAGTTGTAAAGCCTCATTACAATCACACAAATCTGTAATTTGTTTGTTTTTGAATTTCGCACAAAGCTTCTCGAGGGCTATCTGTGCTAGCCGTCCCTAATTTAACAGTGTAAGACTAGAGGGAAGGCAGCTAGTAATCACCACCCACCGCCAACTCTTGGGCTACTCTTTTACTAACGAATAGTGGGATTGATCGTTACATTATAACGCCCTCACGGCTGAAAGGGCGAGCATGTTTGGCGCGATGGGGATGCGAACCCGCGACCCTCAGATTACGAGTCGCACGCCTTAACGCGCTTGGCCATGCCGGGCCCAAATCTGTAATAATCACTCTGAAAGGCACAGACATATCACACATTAGCTCGGAAACAAACACGGGTCTTGTAAACCTCAAAACTTGAAATGATACAAAAAATTGATTCAAAATACTTGACATTGTTAAACACAGAAAACAGTCAGAAACATCAACGGGCAAACAACAAGATAGAATGAGAAGAGAAAGTACGAACAATACCGAGAAAATATTGAGAGTAGTAAATTTAAAAATAGAACTGGCCACTTTTTTCAAAGAAATGCTAATTTTACTAAATATAAATATATACATTGCTGGTCAAAATCTTAAGGCCAATGAACATAAAGAAAAAATATACATTTTGCATTGTTAGACTCAACCAGTTATTTAAGTAGAGCTTCGAAAGATGAAAATAAGAAAAGGGAAAATAAAAATTAAAAAACTGTTTTTAGGATTTAGTAGGGAAAATATGAGCACTGTGAAATTAGCCTAAATACTAGCTGGTCAAAAGTTTAAGATCATACCAAAAAGAAGTCCTAAACAGGGTAGGAAATGCCGAACAAACGGTTTCAATAGCAAGTTGCACAGCCGTCATTGCGAATAACTTCAAACATTCGCTTTGGCAAGGTTGATATAAGCGTTTGCAGAAGGCTTGCTGGAATGCTATTCCAAGTAGTGAAGATGGCTTCACGAAGATCATGCACTGTTTGGAATTGACGTCCGTTTTTATAGACTTCCCTTGCCATCCACCCCCAAACGTTTTCAATGGGGTTCAGCTTGGGCGAACACGCTGAATGGTCCAAAAATCACGTTATTCGCCATGAAAAAGTCCTTTGTCCTGCGGGCATTGTGGATTGCAGCGTTTTCCTGCTGAAAGATCCAGTCACCTCCACACAAGCGAGGGCCTTCAGTCAATAAAGATGCTCTCTACAACATGCCAATGTTTGACGCCCCTGTATAACCTGAAGCTCCATTGTACCATGGAAGTAGAAAGCACCCCAGATCATAATGGAACCTCCCCCACTGTGTCGTATAGAAAATGTCTCTGGTAAGATATCCTTATCGTGCCAGTAACGTTGGAAGCCATCTGGACCATCCAGATTAAATTGTTTTCATCAGAGGACAAAACCTTCGTCCACTTTTCTACGTCCCATGTTTGGTGCTTCTCAGCAAAGTTTAATCGAGTTGTTTCGTGGCGTGGAAGGAGGCGTGGCCTTTGAAGACGTTTACGGTTTTTAAAGCCTTTCTCTCGTAAATGCCGTCTTGTTGTTCTTTAGCTGCATTCTGCGTCCGTAAGAGCCTTAATCTGGTTTGACGATCGGCTGGTGTCTTGCCGGACAACTTGTCGAATCCTCCTGCTCAACGCCGGCGAAATTTTCTTGGGCCGACCACTTGAAATTCTTGTTCCGTATTCCTCAGGATCTTTTAAGAAATTTACAACAGCAGTTTTACTGCGTCCAATATCACCAGCGATGGCACGTTGAGAGAGACCTTGCTTTTGCAGCTCAACAATTCTGCCACGTTAAATCTCTGTCAACTTTTTAGCCTTTGCCATGTTTTTGCCCAATGTAACATAAGAGATGTCAGTGGTAGATGTTGACAACGTTAATGCTTGAACACAAATAACAAAACTTCGTTACGTGTTTACCGATTAACGCTTCGTTTCAGTACGGTCTTAAACTTTTGACCAGCTAGTATTTAGGCTAATTTCATAGTATTCACATTTTCCCTGTTAAATGCAAAAACCTTTTTTATTTTCCCTTTTATTATTTTCATCTTTCAAAGCTCTGCTCAAATAAGTGGTTGAGTCTAACAACGCAAAATGTATATTTTTTCTTTATGTTCATTGGCCATAAGATTTTGGCCAGCAGTGTATATTGCGGATGCTTTAACTGGTTTACTGTTATACATTTAATTATTTAGTTATATAATTATCTTAAAAGCAACTTGAATACATTAAAAGTGTGAAGCACAAATTAAGTATACGTAAAACCATGTAATCCACCGTTTCCTATTGTCTTATCGATATTTTCAATAACGTAGAAGAAAGCTATTTCTCTAGATGGATAAAAAAATCTATCATTCATTTTATTCTCATACATTCTAAACAGGATAAAAATATCTAGCATTATATTTGGCACTTTAGATGTTTCTTAGAATATAGTGCAACTCAAACACGTAAAGTAGAATTTATTACTACCATTTCTGAAAATTCTCTTCCTCGTACTATTTTTGAATTTCGCGTAAAGCTACACGAGGGCTATCGCACTAACCGTCCATAATTTATCAGTGTAAGACTAAAGGGAAGGCATCTAGTCATCACTATTCACCGCCAACTCTTAGGATACTCTTTTATCAACGAATAGTAGGATTGACCATCACTTTATAATGTCCTCACGGCTGAAAGGGCGAACATGTTTGGTGTCATGGAGGGCTGAACCTGCGACCCTCAAATAACGAGTCAAGCATGCTGACTACCTAGACATGCCGAGTTTTCCTAGTCCTGTAAATTGGGTATAAAACGCTATTTCTCTCTCTTTCACATTTTTCCTTTTTGGGAAAACGACTATAAATTGTCTGAATATAAAAAGTAAGCATAAATATTTCACTTTTAACAACGCACTGCACCTCCAACAACCTTATAAAATGGATATTAAGAAACAATATACCAAGGAATTTTACTTTAAAAAAAAGGGCTGACGCAGTATTCTGGCTCCAGGAAGATAATTTATTTACTAGCTTGAAAAAAACATTTTTACCTATCAAAACTCTAACAATACATTAATGTCTTCTTTATTTCGTACTTAATATGCACATGTTAATTTTTATTTCTATTTAATAAATTATTTATTCTTTTTAATGAATTCGTTTTGTTCTTTTATCTAATTACTTTCTTGTTTTTGATCTTTTTTTTATATACTTTGAACCTTTTGACTGTCATGGAGACTCTCACGGGAGTATGGAATTTTGTTCCATCCTGAAGAGTGGACATTTCCTTGAGATTCCTCAAAGATTATTAGTTTCAGATTAGTACAGAGATATTGAGAAAACATGTCTTTTGTTTTTATTGCTTTCTAAAAATAAACCTAGCACTTGGAAAGCTGTTTATCTATAAATCTGGAATTGGAATGGTTAGACTTTCTTTACAACCTTTTTTTACATTAATTAAGTTTATCGTAACTTAAAGCATTTACACCTCAGCTGGAGTTTATTGTACAACCCATCTTATCTACACTTTATTCTTTTCCAGCTCACTATATCTTTACTATTCAATCTTATCACTAACCCTAATTTTCCAAACTATTTATTTAACCAGCTCTTTTACTTAAACTTTCTTTCCTGCTTTTTTTCGGTTAAATTTATTTTCTAGGTCTTCCTTGTTTTAACCTTCATCATGACACTTTTGAAAAATTACGTTGTAGAACACCTAAGCAAACTACACTTATTTTGATGGTCAATGATAGAATGGGGTCCGCTTGGATTCCCGATAAATATTAAATTATCGCTACATACTCCGTCTGCCTTTTTTGAAAACAAAAGCGTCATAGTGATCTAGAACTTCCGCTTAACAATAACACAAACTGATATAAAATTGTAATGTCATAGTGATCCAGAACTTCCGCTTAACAATGACACGAACTGATATAAAATTGTAATAATTATGTAAAACAGATGCACAACTGATAAAGTCGTTGGAATTTATGTGGACCCCAGATATGCTAATGAGGATTAAACTTATTTCCCGAGAATTTTTATTTACAACCTTCATCATTAGCTTTTTAATACATTTTTACTGTTTACTTTGTTTATTCTAACCTTATTTTTACAGACTTTTTACTTCCAATCCCTTGTTCAACATTGCTTTCAAGTTATTTTAGTTATCAGTAGCTTTCGTTTTAATAAATTTTCAAACATCACCTAATTTTCTAACTCCTTTCTGTCTTGTGCTTAGTTTCTAACTCTTATTATTTTGACCCTACTTCTTTCTTTCTAGCCGTTTTTTCTTTCAATATTAACATGTTTCTACCTTCTATTAACTTTAGCTGTTCAATCCTTACACACTCATCTTACCTTTATTAATTGTTGTTTTGTTTTTTCGTTTATAACATTTTATCTCTCTCTTAAATTAGGCGCGGTATGGCCAGGTGGTTAAGGCACTTTACTCGTTATCTGAGGATCACAGGTTCGCATCTCCCTCACACCAAACATACTTACCCTTTCAGGCATGGGGGTATTATAATGTTCGGGCAGTCCCACTATTCGTTGGTGAAGGAATAGCCCAAGAGTCAGCTGTTTTCCCTCTAGACTTACACTGCTAAATTAGGGACGGCTAGCGTGGATAGCTCGTGTGTATCTTTGTGCGAAATTCAAACAAACAATCTCTTTTATTAATTTTTAATGCTTTTTAATGATGTCAGAACTTCTGCGTATTTCAATTTTTGTCTTTTATGTTATTTATTATTTTAAATGTATTCGATTTCCATTCAGAAATTCGGCATCTCAGTGCAATAAATGTTTTTAAAATAACAAACATATCCAAAAGCTTCATAAAATTGGGATTGTCTTGTACACAAGACATATTAAAAAGTTAGAAAGCAACGTCGAGGTATCATAATCATTTTAAGCTCACCAAGCTTATAATAATATAGAATTTTTATGTAGAATTCTCTCCAATTTATATAATTAATGAGCTCTTCCTTAATCTGTTTCTGCTCAATTACGTCTGAAAATGTAACCTATTGTTCTACTCATGCTCATAACCATACGTGGAATGATTTTTACATATAAAATACTTTACTTTTCAGGCTGTTCCCAGATTTGTTATTTCTGCTTTGGTTAGAAACTAATTTGTAACTGATTACATTTCGTGTCATAAATATTATTTGACTAAAGTTGTGGAATATGGTATTTAAAAGTAACGATTAAAGAATTAGTATAATTAATCGTAAGCAAGTATGATACCAACTGAATAAATATATGATCTGATTTTTAAGTTGGGTGTTTATGTTAAACATTCTATTACAAAGCTTATTAAATAATTCTAAATTATCACCGAAGTAAAAAAATTATTAGTTTCTGTAACTTTTCTAAATACAATTAAAAAGTTTAGCATGCAGGGGCAACCAAGAAAAAATGTGGAAAATGAGACATTCATTACAATATAGATTAGCTCGTCTTTGAATTATCAAACTTGAAACGAACATGCTATGATGTTCAAGATAAGAAAGGCTAAAGGGGCTTTTCAATTGTTTTCTAACTGGCGAACTGTAAAATTTGTAAATATTTTTAACTACGAAAATTAATACCAGCTTCTCAGCCGTACTCACACACCTAAAGGGCATAGAACGTGACAAAAATATATAATTATTAGCACTTAAACTGTTTTTGTTCTTTTGCCAGATTTACTTTTGCTATTAAATCGGGCCAGCATGATAGGGCTTGAAAGGCATAGATATTTCGATGAAACAAAACACTATAAACCGTTTAAGGCAAACTTCAGAAAATGAAGCCTCCAATGTCACAGATCTTCCTGTTGAATTGTCAATAGTTTAAGATCTCTATTTATTTCAGTTTTCGTATGAATCTATTTCTTCTTTTCAAGAAATCAGCTTTCATGTTATAAATATGTATATAGAGAAACAGTGAGAGTTGTTAACAACACATTGCACGCTGCATGCAGAAATTGTCTTCTGTAATTTTTCTCCTAAACTTTCTCAAACGAACACTTCACATCTTAATATTTATAATCAAGTTCACAATAAACACAAATAAAGTCCAGTAACGACTGTTCAGTAAGAGATGACTGTTCTTTGCGTGTTTACTCAAAATTTATGTGGTGTGCGTGTTACAATAAATTACTTAGTTAAGAATACAGCAATCTAACTTGTGTATTGAAAAACTATGCGCATCAAGTAATATACAATGACAAAAAAGCTATTTTATTAGCTTCTTTACATTACATTTCACAAACTTTGAGAACAAAAACAAATGTGAATGGGCAAAGCGCGCGTTTTTCAGTTGTTTTCTTTACAGAGTAGTCTGTCAAAGTGACTGAATCAGAGAAGTTATATGAAATGGGCAATTATTGTTTCTGCCTAGCATTTCTACATTAGAACAATAATATCTGTCTCAAAAGATCACGTATATACTTATCAATTTCATCTTCTTTGCTCAGAACCGCGAGGGTAGTTTACACCAACATACCATTAAAAACTGTATTTTATCTGCAAATAGAACGGTACGAAAAATGATCGTTTTAGAACTTTATTTATTTTGTTTTATTATTTCTGTAATTTCTCCGTAAAAGGCTGAAGACCGTCTGGAGGAGAAATCTGTTCTAACCACTAATGTGTTATTTGTCAGTCAGTCAGTCAATAGACATTAAAATAACATAATGGACACTAAACGTGACATCAGTAAAATGTGCACATGCCATGATTAACGGAAAAAATAATGCATTCTGTAGGGTACAATACAACATACGAACTTCAGACGAAAGAAATAAAAATATTAGTTACTTTTGATTTTGGTGTTATTTACCTCTGAAACATAACACTTTCAGAGACCCTTGGGAAGTATATCTAGTTTTACATTTAACAAGAATAAAATAACAACTCACTCGAGCTATTTTTAAAAGCAAAACCAAAACTCTACATGCTTAAGGTACATAAACACTTAAAACAGTATTTTCTGCCTTAAAAGACCATTCAAGTCAAAACACATAATATATTTAAAGTGTTTCATTGGTCTATGGAACTCATGCTGTTTAAATAACGCTTTTCTGATAGTATCCTTGGCGATATTCTCTACGCTCATGAAATTATTTTAGCTTTCTAGAATGTGGTTTACTGCTTTCGATCCAATCACATTTTACCTTGTCGCTCCAGGTGTTCCAGTAATGACAGTTTCCCGAGTCTAATGGATCGATCTCTGGTTTCAAGTGTAAACGAAATATTGCATGCTACATGCAGAAATTCTCGCTATGACAAATAAAATACAACGGTATATAATTCTAATAAAGAAACATAGTATAACCTCAAATAATACAGCGTAATATTAATAACAAAAATAAATAATTCTTAAAGAGTACAAACTCTTATTCTAATATCAGCAAAAACTATATCAAACGGTGTTATACAACCTTAGGAAATTCTGACATTTTGAAATAAAAGATTGCAAAAACGATGGTTTATCATCCTACATTAAAACCTCCAAAGCATGAATACGAGAATTTCTCAGACTTAATACCTTACTATAAGAAATCGAAGAATCTTAGCAACCTACGGCTCGTGCTTTTTTTGAAAAACAATTTCACAAGATAGTCTAAAATTAATGTGTTATTGTTGCTTTTGTATAATATTTGCGCAAAGCTGCACAAAGGATTGTCTGCGTATGATCGTCCTAAATTTTAAGCTGAAGGCTAGATGGAAAGCAGCACGCGCCGCAAACACTAGGCTGACAGAGTAGTGGTGTTTCACCGTCACTGTACAGAACCGACGTGAGGAACGTGTTTGGGGGAAACATGGAATGCCGACTCTGAATCTTTGCGTGCTAACCATAAGACCGCACCTAGCCCCCCGAAATTAGGTCAAATAAAAACGTAATGTATGTCTTTTGACAAACTCAAAAGTAATCAAATAACGGGATATTATTTTTAGCTATGATATATAATTGTTAGTGATACCATCCCTTTGTATCATTTTTAGATAAAGGTACATGGATTTTTGTTTGAGATTAATTATCGAGTAACTGTGTTTTTCTTTTAACTGTTGAAGACATATTTTTTTCCCAAAATGTTTATGTCATGCTTGTATGTGAATGAGTATGGATAGGACTCTTTACAGAAGGTGTTTGTGAATTGATGGCGATAAATTTCATTTTACTTACTTTAAAATAATGTATTCAAAACAAGTCAGACGTATGTACGAATTTTTACTACATATTTAATCAACACAGTTGTATCCAAAACTTTAAATAATCGTCTCTTCATCAAGAGTCGCACAGGCTGATCCATTTAGTTTATATCACAATTGACAAGATGAATTATTATTCTCAACCCTGTAATCACAATAAAATATGTTCATTCACGTGACACTGTGGGTTGCCAGAGTTGTATCCAGAACTTTAAATAACTCTATTTTACCTCCAAAGTTCACACAGGCTATTTCAGTTATTTTAAATCCTAATTGGCAAGGAGAATTGTTATGATCTACTTTATATATATTGCCCGACTGACGGCTACAACTTTCTACAAAATACGAGATGTTATGACGTAACAATACCCACAGCAACAAAAAAAATTCAGAAGGTGCAAGTAACATTACATGAATCCAACAATCGAACTACACAACAAAGGATTCATAAACAGTAATGTAATCAAACTTGCCATAAGTATTCCTTCTAAAATAACTTAATTTAACACTAACACAATATAAACTAAATAATTTAGTTTGGTTTGTTTCGAATTTCGCGCAAAGCTACACGAGGGCTATCTGCACTAGCCGTCCCTAATTTAGCAGTATAAGACTAGAGGGAAAGCAGCTAGTCATCACCACCCATCGCCAACTCTTGGGCTACTATTTTACCAGTGAACAGTGGAATTGACAGTAACTTTATAACGCTCCCACGGCTGAAAGGGCGAATATGTTTGGTGTGACGGGAATTCGAACCCACGACCCTCAGATTACGAGTCGAATGCCTTAACCCATCTGACCATGCCGGGCCATAAATTAAGTAACACTTTCGTATTTAATTTAAAGTGAACAATCATGCTTATCTAACATTTTAAGCATGTGTGATGTTTCTAACTAGAGGAATAATGGTTTAAAGAGAATATTCGAAGCTTTGACTGGATGAAATTTTAATGTGAAAACAAATTCAGAAAATTTGATATAAATAAGTTTAACTAGCATAACCAATTACTTTTATTTTGCGTCCGTAGCAAAGCGGTATGTCTGCGGATTTATAACGTTAGAAACAAGGTTTTGATACCCGTGGTGGGCAAAGCAGAGGTAGCTCATTGTATAGCTTTGTGCTTAATATCAAAACGAACAGACGTTTTATTTTCAGTTTCACGTATGTTTATCATATGTCTTCCAGACAGAGAAGAGGAAATTAAAGAAAAATAAAACTGAATAAATTTGAAATTAAAATGGAATATGCACGATCATCACGATGCGCACGATAGAATAAAAATACTAGATATCCATAGCGAATCTTGGATGTTTAAGATCATAGGCAAATCGCTTTTCTTAAAGTCAACTGAAATATCGTTCCATACGAGACTGCAAAATTGCAATCATAAGAAAAATTCACTAAGATGTGGAAGTACTTATTTCATGTGATAATTGCAAAGTATCCAGCAACAGCAGAATTAACTAGTAATGCTATATTTTGCATATATCTCAACCGGATTTAATATATTAATATATACTTTTCAGGGAGTAAGATATGTAATATTTGCACACTCCACATTAATAATTAACTCTTAATCTGATCCTAACGCTGTGAGGACAATGAAATCAACTGGATTCTTCTACTTTACTTATATTGAACTTATTCCAATGATCAACAATACTTGAGTTAACTTCAGAACAAATTTATATCACTTCTCTAATTTTATAGGGTTTGTTTGTTTGAAATTAAGCACAAGGCTACACAATGGACAATCTGTACCCTGCCCACCACGGGTATCAAAGCCCGGTTTTAGCGGTGTGCAACTGGAGCATAATTTTATATGGATATACACAAATATGATCTAAGCATCACACGGCTTTTTATAACAACCAGACTATGAATCGATGGGATTGAATTAAGGAGATTGAATGAAATACAGAGAGATGTTACGGTTTCTGGTATTTATCTCAGGACCAAAAAAGAGCTCGATCTTTTAATCATTAAAAGAAAACACACTTTACTTCCAACAAAGTCAGCAGTGTTCGTCCACGAAAAGGCAGAGTTTAGAAGTTTTATCAGACTGTGTTCCTTTTCGTATAAAGGAGTAGAAATTTTGCAGCTGGTGATCGGTTTATACTCTCATACAGTACTGCCTCTTTACTACTAATACTGATCCTGCTATTGCTGCTACAACGACTGTACTCTCTTCCTTCACACAACAGTATTGGTTCTGCTACCCATTTGTCAATGATTCTGCTACAACTACTGTAGTGCCTTCCTTCACATAATAGTATAGCTTCTGCTGCCCACTTGTTAATGATTACTGAATATGCTGTATTACTACTACTGTACAGATTGGTGGTGTATTCATTTCTCAATCATCTCTCTTAACAGAAGTCGCAGAAATCACTGATAAAATAGCTTTATAGAGCTAAGGAATAAATTTTTAAAAACGACGCCGTGTGGTTTACTTGCAACTCAGGTTACATCTTGTGTATCCTTTCTTTAGTAGGGAGCATCTTTTCATTAGCTGCACTTCACAAGATGTTGAAATTACTGCCAATAATTCTAATGGTACGTTTTGCAAACAGTGACGTTGAATGACAGACTGATTACATAAAGTATTTTGCATGTGCTTTTTAATTCTTGAGCTCAAGCAACGAATCACAGAGTCAAAGATGCACCTTAGACATGTAAATTTATAGATGACGTAAGAGTGATGCGTTTTAAAATATCTGTCTTTAAATTCTAAATAATTACATTTACGAGCTATCAGTTTGAAGACAATTCTAATCATAATTTGTGAATAAATTTTGTTATTCAGAATCGTTTAGTATTTGTTTTCAATTCTATAGCATGTTTTACGGAACAGGGGTAGTAACCAACGATTCTCAAATTGCGAGTGAAGCACCCTAACCACCTGAACATCTTTAGCCACAAAAAAGGAAACCGGAGAAAATCATGATAAATTATCACAAAGCGTTTTCAATGACGCACCCCCTATATTTATGGCAGAAATTTATGAAAATATATTTATAAGACTTATGACAATACTATAACATAGAATAAAAGGTAAAATGTGAGCAAAACATTAATATTTCTTATTGACAATTTTAACTTGGATGCGAATGTAATGTAACTTATAGCTCCTCACAACATAAATGTAATTCGTTAACGAGCTTCCTATGAACGGTATTTAATGATTTCATAATGAAAGCAAAGATCATTTAGAAAAACAGTGAGTGACAATTAGTTTGGACGGTATATGCTTTCTACATTTTCAATATAAAATAACTTATACAAGTATTAAGATGAAAGGCTACGGCCTTGTTACACGCTCAATTACCGTGTCTTGTCGAGCACCATCTTAACCATTATGTATATTATAATAAAAGTATCTAGAACGCTAGTTCATTTCATACCTGATATAAAGAAAGCATATAAAAAGTCTTACAATACTGTATAGGTTTGTTATTTTTTAAATGATACAATATTTTCAACTGACAATAACTTATCAAATCTGGAAGTTTAAACAGCAAATGATTCACAGTTTCAGGATTTCCATCTTTAGAAAAGACCACATAATGCATTAATACTATTATAAACATGTATACATATTTCTTAAATTTTGGAAGATACATATATATGTGACCTATATACTTATTCTCCTTATTACTAATGTGAAATAATCTATTGTCACCACATCTGGTACAGAAATGATGTGGAAAGAAACCAGAAAGTGATTTTTTCTAAAAAGTCTCTAAAGTCAGAAATTCATTACTTAATTCATAAAATAAAGCAAACAAAATTAGGGAGGGAAGGAAGAAAAATTCCACGTATATATTTGTATATCTTGTGTGGCACACCAACACAATTCGACACTTGCTTTCTGTAGTCAGGTTCAAAAGACTTATCCTCAGGTAGTAGTTCCCATAGAAACGTTCTATCCATGTTCATAATATCGTCATAGTGTAAGAGGTAGTGAGAGCTTTTTCCTGATAAAAGTTCTGTTATCACACCTGTCTAGCAAAAATGACTTACAATAATCACCAAAAGTGCCTGGGTAAAAAGACTACTCTAAACATATTTTTTTTTAAGATTAGATATTACTAGGCAATGACTAAATAGAAAAAAAATAGATAACGAAATTGGCAAAATTTGCAATTCCATTTTGTAACGTATAATCTAATGTGAAGTCCAACTTGAAACAAGATTTATATGTTCAAAACACGCTGTTCCTATTTATTTATAATCAAAAGTAGACAACTAAAAAGTATATTTATAAGAGAATGATAAAAAATCAAATGGAAGTTAAGTTAAAAGATCATGTTTCAGCCTTGATATGAAGATGTGTTAATATACACTCCATCTGGATATGAGATATCAACCAAGTTATAACGTTTATGCTTCATATAAAAGAAATATTCCTATTGGCTCTGTTCTAGAGGTCGCTCCGTTAGTACAAAGACGTTAGAATGCCAATCGCTTTAAGTTTTCAAATATCTTATTTAAATGTTTTTTTAAAGACCAGTATATTAATTGGTGCTCGTTAATAAATAATTAAGCTAATTTAATATAATTGAAAATAATTATTTTAGGATTAATATGTTAAATAAAGGCTCGATGATGCAAGTATTACAAACGCCAGATTAGACTTAACAAATGTAACTTAACCTAAATATAATTTTAACTCATTGGTAAGTTTGTTTTTTTGTTATTTTTTTAATTCCGCGCAAAGCTACAAGAGGGCTATCTAAGCTAGCCGTCTCTAAATTAGCAGTGTAAGACTAGAGAGAAGGCAGTTAGTTATCACCACCAACTTCCAACTCTTGAGCAACTCTTTTACCAACGAATAGTTAGATTGACAGCCACATATAACACACCCACGGCTGAAAGGACGAGAATGTTTGGTGCGACCGGGATTCGAACTCGCGACCCTCAGATTACGAGTCGAACGCCTTAACCCACCTGGCCTATTGGTAAGGTATAAAAGAAGCTATACATATTTTATAGCTATATATGTATATACGTCATATACAGAATAATTATTTGTCACTTTTTATTTTAAAGATAAACGTTATTACTTTAGTGAGAAAATAAGGATGTGATAAAATAGTAAAATATATTTAATCACTCTGTTAGGTTACTAATATTTAGTATTATTTTTTCCCAGGCTACAGCGATTTAGAGTAGCGTAGATGTTGAACGCTGACAGTTTGCGAGGTACGAAGGGTGATGAAAGTGGATTTTATTAAAAATGTGGATTGGAATGCACTTTTAAAGAAGTTGGCAGTGAAGGTGTACAATTTTTAGGTTCGAATGGTTGGTTCATTTGGTGTTTTATGGCACAGAGAAGCGTGGTTATTTGTGCTAAACATTCAGTAAAAAGTTAAAATTAAAGTAAAATTAAGAAGTTTGTAACAATAAATTAAAGTAAAATAAAACAAAGTTAAAAAAGCATAAAACCTATATTCATATCTAGTCTACAGCATTAAGAGAAAAACTACAGTAATACAAGTTGTAGAGGACTTCCTGTAGCATAACAGTAATTATCATAACTCACCAGTAAGACTAACAGGTGAGTTCAAAAACCACCACTAGTCACCTGAAGTTGGCCTTTCCAGTCCTTTGTTCCGAGTTACTTGACGTTATGGCCATTTTAAGAAATAAAGTAACAAAAGATTCAAAAGACTAGTAGCAAAATTTAATTACATCTCGCCAGGATGACTAACAGGTAGTTCAAACAACAGCATTAGTCATCTGAAGTTGGCCCTTCCAGGTAATCTCACTGAAAAAGGTCTAATATATAAATTAAAAACTTAATTGCCATTAAAAAGATTTATGGCCTGTAGAAAACTAAAAACATATCTAAAGTGTACAGTGTCACCATCACCAATAACACTGTCTAACGTTATGGACAAACCTTGGGACAGAAAATGGTGAAAATGGCGCCGTCGTTGAGAGTCATAACGACAGCAAGAAAGTAAAATGTAGTTTACTGTGACCTGAGTATCACACAGACTACACAATGGTGCATCAGTTCCATATAAAAGAAAACAATGAGTTAAAAGTGTGACTAATGCGTAGTCTAATTAGAACAACTTCCTCTTTCCGATCCTCACGGAAAAAAGACGGCAAAGTCCAACAGAGGGTTTTCTTTGGTAAAGCTTGTTGTCACGTTCCTTATTTCAAGTCGACTGCCAACTGGCATGGAGCTAAGCCTTGAATACAGGACCACAGTCCACGTATGGAACAGACACAACAGTGATAGTGCCAAAGCTTATAGATTTAGTTGCGGTGTCGGCGAGCACGTTCCCATGAATACCAACATGGCCTGGTATCCAGAAAAACTAGATAAAAGTAAAAGTTAAGAGAAATGGCCCAGTCTGTTTTGAATATCGGCGAGAACAGGGTGTGAACTAAGGTGAGGTGATTCTAGGGCCAGTAGAGAACTAAGCGAGTCAGTATAAATAGTACACTTTGAGTACTGATTAACTTCTATGCGATCCAGAGCAAGAGAAATGGCGTACAGTTCAGCAGTAAACACAGAAGATGTAGAGGGGATTCTGTGCACAATCACTGAACCACAACAAACCATGGCAGAGTCCACACAGTCATCTGATTTTGAACCATCTGTATTAATAGGAGTGGAAGGATGGTTTGAAAGATGTCCAGCAAACAATAGACAGTATTTCCAATCAGGAGTGTCTGCTTTTCTCAGATGACTTAAAGATAGGCCACATTTGGTATATACAGCAATGTTATCCAAGGCCTACCCAATTCATCCAACTGCGCCTGGATACGAAGGCCAAAAGGAGCAATGGCAAATCATCTATTCTGAAAAAGTATGGCCCACTAAAGGAGGAAAACACAATCCCAGGTGAGATGCTTTGGTAAGGAAAGAAGTTTAGAAGCATATAGTAAAGACAGTTGAAAACGGCAGAGGCGCAAAGAAGGCTCATGAAACTCTATGTATAAACTCTGAACTGGGGAAGTGTGGAAAGCCCCAGTACAGAGCCTAAGTTCTTGATGATGAATAGGGTCCAGTATGTTTAAGGCCGAGGGTATGGCAGAGCCATAGACCAGTGATCCATAGTCAAGTTTTGAACGAATACGAGCACGATATATCTTTAGCATAGAACATCGATCCCCTTCCCAGATGGTGGAAGAGAGGGCACAAAAGATGTTCAGTGCTTTTGTACATTTGACCCATAGCTGCTTACGGTCAAAGATAAGCCCCAAGAACTTTGTTTCTGGGACCATAAGCAGCACAAATTTATCGGTACGGAGTTCAGGATCAGGGTGGATACCCCGTTGGCGGCAAACGTGCATGCAAACAATTTTAGAGAGAGAAAAATTAAAGCCGTTCGCCGTAGTCCACTTCAGTACACGATTGAGGGCAGTTTGTAGTTGTCGCTCAATATATCTCATGTTCGACGACTAACACGAGATGTGAAAGTCGTCAACATAGAGCCCCTTTGCAACAGTGAGAGGGAGTTGTTCAGTGATAGCATTAATCTTTATACTGAAGAGTGTGACACTTAAAACACAGCCCTGAGGGACTCCAAAATCCTGTAGAAAAGAATGGGAAAGTGTTGAACCCACACGAACTTGGAATCTCCTGTCCATTAAAATATTTTAATAAAAGTGGTCAATGGCCATGCAACCCACATATAAAGAGGTCTCGCAACATGCCATAGCTCCAAGTTGTATCATAAGCTTTCTCAATGTCAAAGAATATTGATACAAGGTGTTGTCGTTTGAGAAAGGCTTCTCTGATGGACATTTCAAGTCGAATTAGGTGGTCCATTGTGGAGTGCTCTTACCGGAACCCACACTGGGTGGATGAGAGGAGGTTGTTTGATTCTAGAAACCAAATAAGACAAGCATTAACTATCCTCTCTAAGGTCTTACAGAGACAGCTCGTCAAAGCAATTGGATGGTAATTTTAATGAATCTTGGAATCCTTTCCTGGGCTTAGAGAATGGTAGGACAATAACCTGATGCCAGACATCAGGAAAAACATTCTCATACCAGATTTAGTTAAACACAAGCAGAAGAATAGTAAGAAAAGCAGGAAATAGATGGCAGAGCATTTTATAGTGTACATCATCAGGTCCAACCAATGTACTGCCAGACAGATGAAGAGCCAGTTTGAGTTCCACCAGTGCAAAGAGACGATTATAGTCATAGAAACAATCAGCTCAAAAGGACAGAGGTGTTTGCTCTGCCTGCGTCTTGGTGGCTAAAAAGGTGGAGATAGAAGCAAAAGTGCTAGATACGCGGCAAAAGCTTTCACCTAGAGTGTCAGCGATGCTCTGAGTATCAGCTTCTTCCTGACCATCAGCGAGTAATATCGAGAGGAGGTGGAATTATACTGCTCACTGACCTTTCGAATCTTGTCCCATATGACTTTGAAACTGGTGGTAGAAAATATGCCGGTTGTGCATACTGCAAAGACAGTTCTAAATGGCAGCGGTGTAAAAAAGATTGATGAGACTCTGTATATAAGCTATGGATGAAGAACTGTGGAAGTCCTCCACACAGATCCAAAGCCTAGATGGTAAATGTGGCCTGGGATCATCAAGGCTGAGGTCCTGGCAGAATTATAGACCAGAAACCGATAGTCCAGTTTGGATCAAATGTGAGCATGACAGATCCTTAGCATAGAATATTGATCTCAACCCCAGGTGATGGAAGAGAGGACATGGAGGATGTTCAGTGCCGTCGTACACTTGATGTGAAAAACAAAAGTCAGCTTACAGTCAGATATAGGCCTGATGAATTTCACCTTAACGACCACAGGAAGAACATCACCAAGATAGAGCTTGGGATCAGGGAGCATACCCTGTTGGCGGAAAAGGTGCGTGCAAATGGTCTTAGAGAAATAAAAGGTAAAAGCATTTGCTGTGTTTCACTTCAACCAGTGATTGAGGGTAGATTTAACTTGCCATTCAATAAATCTCATGTTCAATGACCAACACGAAATGTAGAAGTCGTTTACACAGAGTCTATTTGCAACAGTATGAGGAAGTTGTGTAATGATAGCATTAATCTTGATACTAAATTGTGTAACACCCAGGATAGAGTCCTAGGGTTTTCAAGTTCCTGTGGAAAAGAACGGAAAAGTGTCAAACCCACGCGGACTT
Organism: Tachypleus tridentatus; assembly: GCF_004210375.1. NCBI lineage: Eukaryota > Metazoa > Arthropoda > Merostomata > Xiphosura > Limulidae > Tachypleus > Tachypleus tridentatus. The sequence goes on from NC_134830.1 coordinate 84,911,509, forward strand.
GAAATCAGCTGTCCAATAAAATGTTACAGATAAAAATAGAAAAATGCAATCCATAAAAGTAGATGTCTCGCAAAATTCAGTATCTCCATATGGTATCATGAGACTTCTCTAGGACAAAGAACTGTAATCAGGTAGAATGCTGTTAACTGAACAATCAATGGGTGGGTACAGTAGGTTGTTTGATTCCAGGAACCAAACAAAACGAGTATTAACTATCCTCTCTATGACTTTACAGAGACAGCTAGTCAAAACAGCTGAACCATAGTTAGTTGGTTGGTAGTGGTTTGGTATTTTATTGTGCAAAGTAACTAGGCTGTATGCACCAAACAACTGGTAAAAAATTAAAAAATAAGTAAAATTATTGAAATTTGTAAAAATGAATCAACTTAGAACAAAATCAAATTTAATTTTTGAATCAAAAATTTAAATAGTGTTAAATCCAATTTTAAATCTAGTTTATAGCAATAAGAGAAAATGTATACTCAAGTTTTAAAGACTTCCTATAGCATAATTTTAATTATTATAACTCGCCAGGATGACTAACGAGTAACTTCAAACATCAGCATCAGTCACCTGAAGTTGATCTTTCCAGTCCTGTTTTCGAGTTCTTTAAAGTCACGGCCATTTGCTAATTTCACATCGAACTAATGTTATTTTAATTTGTAAAAAGTAGTCATGTTAAAAAGAGTCTAATTATTAATTAAAAAGTTAAAAGGCAAATGGCTAATAAAAATCTAAAAACAATGAGATGGACAGTGTCATCATTGCCAATGACATTGTCCAACATCAGGGATAAACCTTGGGATGAAAAATGTCTAAAATCGTGCCGTCGTTGAAAGTCGTAAAGACAGCATGACAGTAAAATGTGGGCTATTTTGACCTGAGTGTCACACACGTGCATCAGTCTCAAATAAAAGAAAATGATGAGTTGACAACCGTGACCAATGTGTAGTCTACTTAGGACAACTTTCTCTTTCCGATTCTTAAGTAAACAAGATAGTCAAAGCCCAATAGAGGAGTTTATCTGAAAAAGCTAGTTTTCTATGCAATTCAGGGTAAGAAAAATGGCAAATAGTTCGGCAGTGAGCACAGAAACTGTAGAGGGGATTCTGTGCAAACCACAACAAACCATGGCAGACTCCACAGAGTCACCTGATTTTGAACCATCCATATAAATGAGAATGGAGGGATGGTTCAAAATATATTCAGCAAATAAAAGATAGTACTTCCAATTGAGACTATCCGATTTTCTAAGACGATTTAAAGAAAGGTCATATTTGGGGATAGGCTGAATAGTGAAAACAGCAATGTTATCTAAGGACAGACCCAATTCATCCAACTGTACTCGGATATGAAGGCCAAAGGGAACAATGGCAAATCGTCTGTTCTAAAAAGTATGGCAAACACCTCCCCAGGTATGATGCTGTGGTAAGGATAAAAGTTTTGAAGCATACAGTGAAGACAGTTTCAAATGGCGGAGGTGTAGAGTAGATTCATGAGACTGTGTATAAGCTTTGAACTGGGAAAGTGCCCAAAGAATGTCTGTTTCACACTCGTAGGCATCATGATTCTTGCCACTACAATGAGCATACGTCAAGGAACCATGACAAGAGGCCCGGCTTGGTCAGGTGGTTACTGCATTCGACTCGTAATCCGAGTGTCGCAGATTCAAGTCCACGTCACATCAAACATGCTTGCCCTTTCAGCTGTGGGGGCATATAATGTGACAGTCAATCCCACTATTCATTGGTAAAGGAGTAGCCCAAGAGTTAGCAGTGAGTGATGATAACTAGCTGCCTTCCCTCTAGTCTTACCCTGCTAAATTGAGGAAAGTTAGTGCAGACAGCTCTCAAGTAACTTTGCACGAAATATAACAAACCAAACAACGACATGATGTCCTCGAGTGACTGAAGCACTGACACTGAACATCTCTAAGAGGGTTCGAAATATATGGCTGTACCTTGCAATTAAGACAACATGTCTTGATGGTGGCGATGCAAACTTCCAAATTAGGACATTAGTCGGCGTCATAATTCTATCTTTGTGAGTGGATATAAGACTCACTGCAGAAACTCCTTGGAAGGAAAGACCAGTGAGGATCTCCGACTTGGAGATGTTCTTTAAATCCATCTCAACAATAACTCATTGTGACAAATTCAAAATAGCACGGGGAGTAACCTCAATAAGTATATCCCCAATGACCTTCAAATGCAAGAGGAGTTCACTGTGTTTAGGAGTGGATGTTTTCACCAATATGTCAACAGAGCAAAGCTTTTTAACTGACTTAGAAAAGTCAGTAAATCCCATAGTCCTTTCTGAATAAAAAAGGGAGACATATGCCCTAACAATTTGTCTTAAAGAGAATGCAGTATAAGAAAATGAGGTATTACAGAGGTCCAAGATTGCTACTCAGAATCTTCAAGACGTGGTCGTTTACCAATGGACTGTTTTTCACTATTTTATTTATATTTGGAGAATCCATAATAAAGAAAAATATTTAAATGCCCATTGACCTCACCCACCATGGAGTTCTACGGAGGGGTGCACTACAGTACCTAACAAGGACACTGCAAAAACAACAGGGTTTCATGAGCACTACACCCAATCACAAGCATTAGATACAATATCCACAACACATGTTGAGAACATCCAACACTAGTACCTGGTTGACCCTAGCCTAAGTGGACCAGCTAATTGACCCTAGGGGCCACCCCAAGGGCACCTGTCTGCAGTAATTCAAAGCCTAAGTAGTGTGTAAGTGGTTAGACCCCTGAACCATCGGGATCCTCTCCTTTTCTTTAAGAGTCGCCACACATGGCAAACATGAAGGTGGATGTTTAGATCTTAGAGAAGGTAAGCTGAAAGAATAGAATCTTCTCTGAAAGGTCCTCTCACTATGTACAGGAATCCACACCAAGAGGGACGATAGTTGGAAAAAATACTTAAATTCTTCTTAAGATTAGAGAAAAGGAGAAATCCAGTTGAAAACAATATAATTCAATTGAGTGGGCTATCCTGTGATAGGTATTCCAGGTTCGTTTCTGTGCCTTCCATGCCTCATCGCAACAAGACTTGATTAAACAAAGATATTACAGAAAACATGTCAAGGTCTTAGAAATAAATTGAGCAATTGTTTGTAAAATGCAGTCGTCTTTTAATTGCGGACAGACAGCGGCAGGATCAAGTTCCGAGAGAGTGGTAAAAAAGGGCTAGTTGGCTTGATCTAACTTCCACCAAGGCATGCGAGTCGGGTGGCATCAACAATGGTCATTCTCTCCGAACACACTAGGAAAATTAATACTACTCTGTGGGATACTGTCAACCCTCTAAGAAAAGGGGAGCAGATAAAGAGATCAATGACAGTACAAAACTTACTAGGTGTGGAATAAAAAGCACAAGATTAATTGGTTAGTTGGTTGGTTGGTGTTTTGTGGTGCAAATTAACTAGGCTATCTACGCCAAACATCTGGTAGAAAGTTAAATTAAAGTAGAATTATTAAAATTCATAAAAGGAAATTAAGATAAAACAAAACAAGGTTTAATTTTTGATATTAAAACATAAATAGCATTAAATCCAATTTTTATATTTCGTCTTCAGTGGTAAGAGAAAAACTACAATAATACAAGCTGTAAAGGACTTTCCGTTGCCTAATTATAATTATCATAACTCGCCAAGATGACTAACGGGTAAGTTTGATTCTTTAAAGGGAATCACGTTAAAAAAGGTCTAATTTATAAATTAAAAAGATTAATGGCCTTCAAAAAAATTTGAAACATTTCTATGGACAAACCTTGGGACAAAACATGCTTAAAATGGTGCCGTTAGTTGAGAGTTGTAACGACTACAAGACAGTAAAATGTGGCTTATTGTCATCTGAGTGCTACGCAGACAATACATTGGTGCATCAGTACCAGATAAGAGAAAATGATAACTTAAAAACTGTGACCAATGCATTGTCTAGTTAGGACAACTTCCTCTTTCTGATCCTTAAGAAAGCAAAATGGCCAAAGTCCAATAGAGGGTTATATTTGGAAAAGCTTTTTTCCACGTTGTTCACTCCAAGTCGTCTGCCAACTAACATGGAGCCGAGCCTTGAATACAGGACCATAGTCAATGTATTGAACAACCACAGCAGTGATAATGCCAGAGCAGACAGATATAGCTGTGGTGTCAGCTAGCCCGTTCCCACAAATATCAACATGGCCTGGTGTTCATCAAAAGTGGATATTTTACATGTTAAAGTGAAATTGGCCCATCGGTTTTGAGTATCAGCGAGAACAGAGTGAGAACTAACGTGAAGCGATACCAGGAGCAGTATAAGCAAGTCAGTATAAATAGTGTGTTTTAAGTACTGCTCAACTTTTATGTAATCCAAGGCAAGAGAAATGACATACAGTCCAGTAGAGAACACAGAAAATGTAGAGGGGATTTAGTGTGCAACCATCGAACCACAACAAACCATCGCAGAGCCCACAGAGTTACCTGATTCCGAACCATTGGTATAAACAGGTTGGTTGGTTTGGTATTTTATGGCACAAAGTAGTTAGGCTGTCTGTACCAAACATTCGGTAAAAAGTTAAAATTAAAGAAAATTTAGTAAAATTCATGAAAAAGAAATTAAGGTAAAACAAAACAAAGTTAAAACATAAATAGCATTAAAACCAACGTTTACATTCAGTCTATAGTGATAAGAGAAAACTACAGAAATACTAGTTGTAAAGGACTTTTTGTAGCATAACTGCAATTATCATAACTCGCCAGGGAGACTGACACGTATGTTCAAAAACCCCCATTAGTCACCTGAAGTTGGCCTTTCCAGCCCTTTGTTCCGAGTTACTTGACGTTATGGCCATTTTCAGAAAGTAAAGTAATAAAAGTATTAAAAGACTTGTAACAAAATTTAATTACATCACACCAGGATGACTAACTTGTAGTTCAAACGGCAACGTTAGTCACCTGAAGTTGGCCTTTTCAGTACTGGTTTCGAGTTATTTAACGTTACGGCCATTTTCTAATTCCAATCAAACTAGATGTACTCTGATTCTTAAAAGGAAATTACATTAAGAAAAGTCTAGTGTCTAGATTAATAGCCTTTAAAAACTAAAAACATTTCTAAAGTGTACAGTGTCACCATCACCAATAACACTGTCTAACGTTATGGATAAACCTTAGGACAGAATATGGTGAAAGTGGCGCCGTCATTGAGAGTCATAACGACGGCAAGAAAGTAAAATGTGGTTTACTGTGACCTAAGTATCACAAAGACTACACAATGGTGCATCAGTTCCAGATAAAAGAAAAAGGTGAACTAAGAAACTGTGACCAATGTGTAGTATAGTTAGAACAATTTCCTCCGTCCAATCCTTAAGGAAGCAGGACGGCCAAAGTCCAATATAGGGTTTTATTTGGAAAGGCTTGTTTTCAGGTTGCTCACTCCAAGTCGACTACTAACTGGCAAGAAAACGAGTCTTGAATACAGAGCCATAGTTCATGTATAGAACAGGCACAGTAGTGATAGTGCCAATGCAGATAGATTTAGTTGTGGTGTCAGCAAACGCGTTCCCGCGAATACCAATGGGGCCTAGTATTCAGAAAAACTGGATAGAAGTAGATGTTAAAGAGAATTGGGCCAGTCGGTTTTGAGTATCAGCAAGAACAGGATTTGAACTAAGATGAAGTGATTCCAGGGCAAGTAGTGAACCAAGCAAGTCAGTATAAATAGTGCAATTTGAGTACTGCCTAGCTTCTATGTGATCCAGGGCAAGAGAAATGGTGTGTAGTCAGCAGTGAACACAGAAGCTGTAGAGGGGATTCTGCACGCAACCACTGAACCACAACAAACCATGGCAGAGCGCACACAGTCACCTGATTTCAAACCATCCATTTCAATAGGAATGAAAGGATGGTTCAAAAGATGTTCAGCAAATAACAGACAGTATTTCCAATCAGGAGTATCTGCTTTTCTCAGATGACTTAAAGACAGTTCACATTTGGGGACTGTAAGAAGCCATGGTGGGATGGGCTGACCAGTGGATACAGCAATATTATCAAAGAACAGACCCAATTTATTCAACTACACCTGGATACGTAGGTCAAAAGAAGCAATGGCAGATCGTCTGTTCTAAAAAAAGTATGGCCCACTGAGGAAGGAAAACACAATCCCATGTGGGATGCTTTGGTAAGGAATGAAGCTTCGAAGCATTTTGTAAAGGCATTTGCAAACGGCAGAGGTGCAAAAAAAGCTCATGGAACTCTATGTATAAGCTCTGAAGTGGGTAAGTGTAAAAAGTCTCAGTGCAAAGTCTAAATACTTGATGATGAATGGGGTCCAGCATCGTTAAGGCTGAGGGTCTGGCAGAGCCATAGACCACTGATCCATAGTCGAATTTCGAACGAATAAGATCACGATATATCTTTAACATAGAACATCGATCCATTCCCCAAGTGGTGGAAGAGAGGGCACAGAGAATGTTCAGTGTTCTTCTACATTTGACCCATAGCTGCTTCATGTGTGGCATAAAGATCAGCTTATGGTCAAAGATAAGTCCCAACTTTGTACCTGGGACCACAAGCAGCACAACTTCACCAATACGGAGGTCAGAATCTGGGTGAGTACCTCGTTGGCAGCAAAAGCGCATGCAAATAGTTTGACAGAGATAGAAGGTAAAGCCGTTTGATGTGGTCTACTTCAGTAAATTAATCACTGCCTTGCGTATTACTGTCAACCCTCCATAAAAAATGGGGGAATAGTGAAGGGGAGCAAATTGAGAGATCAACAGCAGTAAAGGACTCACTAGGTGCATGGGAATAAGTATAAGAACCAGTATTGAAATGAGAAAGGTTATGATCAGCGAGCATACACTCTACAGAGCATCCCCTCCTATCAATATCAGCACTTTCCCAGAAGGGATGATGACCAATAAAGTCCCCCAGGATTAAAAAGGGAGACAGCAACTGTTCAATGTGAGCATCACGTTCTGATTGATCATATGTCTCTCCAGGCGACAGGTAGAGAAAACAAACATTAATGGTATGACCCAAGGAAACACAGATGGCTACGGCCTCCAAGGGTGTGTCAAGTGGCAAAGATAGGGTGGGCACGTGCTGATCAATTAATAGTACCACCCTTTCATACACTCATCCATAACAGAGCCTGTCATTTCTGTGCAAAGAAAATCGCCAAAAGGTGACAGTATCAGCAGGTTTCAGAAATGTTTCCTGTAAGGAAAGACATACAGGATGGTAGGAAGCAATCAGTGTTTTGATGTCATCCAGATTGGAACATAAACCTCGACAGTTTCATTGTATCTAGGTGACCATTTTTATTTATGTGTAGGCGAATTGGGTGAAGAACCCTTTTGTTTACCACCACGTCTTTTTTCTTTACTGTCTTTGCTTGAGAGAGGTCTATTGACCTCCATGGATCATGCCCTGGATCGATTGGGCTGGTCTTTGCTGTTGGAAGAGGATTCCAGTGATTGAGAACGTAAACGAATGATCGTTTTGCATCTTTGAGTGGGAGAATAAGATGTATCCGAGGAAATTCTCGCACCCAGAATCAAAAGAAATGAATCTTGGGGTTTGCTGGAATGAATGTTAGAGACAGAGACAGATGTTGAAGTTGATTCATCAATTTTTTTAACCATAGAGGTCAAAAGGCTTTTCATATGGTTTGAGAATGATTATTTTGGAGGCACAGAGAAATTCGTCTGCACTCCCCTGTAGTAGTGGAACGAAGTGCAGCAGCATACATCTGAGATGAATTGGTAAATAGCAACTTTCAAGCCTCAGAACGAGTAATGTTTTGAATCGTCTTCAAACGCTTCACCTCTTTTTTTCCAACCCTTTAGGGCAAGAACGAAAGAAGGACGAATAAGAGCCATTGCAACTGACGCAATGAGGGTGATCCCACCCACTATGGAGTCATACAAGAGAACGTACCACAATGCCAAACAAGGACACTGGAGCTTCGCCAGGATTTCTCGCGTATTACACCCAAACACCTTTATCAGACTTAATGTCCACTATACCCATTGAAAACATCCAATATTGGTACTAGGAGGATCCTAATTCAACATGACCAACCGACTGACCCAGAGGGGCACCAGTCTATAGGTATCCAAGGCAAAAGTGGTATGTTGGGGTTTATCCCCTTAACCACCAGAATCCATCCTTATTCACGAGTTACCACGCTCAGGAAGCACGTGGGTGGATGTTCTGATCTCAAAGGAGGTAAACAGAAAATACAAAAGCTTCTCTGGGAGGTTCTTTCACCACGAACCATACTGAGGGGTACAAGTGTTTTAAATTGCTAAAAAATTCTTTATAATTGGAAATCATCCACATAAACATGCATTACTTGCAACGTTAAACAAACTTGAATGAGTTGAAATACTATCTAAATGTTTCCTGATTGTGTAATATGAGAACATAAATTGAATATTTAAAACAACTATAGATAAAGCTTCTTTGTCTTTAATATGAATACATATTCAAAGAATCCTTTAAACCATACTCAAAAACAAACAACCTCATCTTCTAATATAAATACGCGCATAGATATTTTTTGAATAATATTTGCAAATAGGATTTTAAGCTTTAATGCAAAACACTTTTTGAGAATTATAAAGCTACGATCAAGCAAACGTATGTTTAGATCCAAAATATTGTGAAGTGTCAACCTAAAACATTTATTGACATGTGTTTTATGGTCATATAAGGCTATTAGTTGAGGTTTAAAAGACATCTACTGTGTTGTAACTCCAAACTTGATGATGCGTAGTTTCATTAAAACTGCATGATTAAACATTTAGACAATTTTCGGTTTTTAGAACTGAGTTCCTATCTGACTCCGTACACATCTTAATAAAAAACAAACTACATAAATGTTAATTACTTGAGAGCCCCGGTAAGTCGGAAGGCTTATAACGCTAAAAACAGGGTTTCGAAAGCTGAGAAAGATATAGCATGGTTAAGTTGTTGTGTATCTTTGCGCTTAATAAACAAATTTCTGGCCTGGCATGGCCAGGTGATTAAAGGCACTCGACTCGCAATCTGAGGGACACAGGTTTGAATCGCCGTCACAACAAACATGCTCGCTCTTTCAGACGTGGAGGCATTATAATGTGACGGTCAAATCTCACTATTCGTTAGCAAAAGAGTAGTCAAAGAGTTGGCGGTGGGTGGTGATGACTAGCTGCCTTCCCTCTTGCCTTATACTGCTAAAATAGGGATGGCTGGTGCAGATAGCTCTCGTGTAGCTTTTTGCGAAATTCAAACCAAACAAACTTCTTTTAGGCTTTCCTCAAAGTTTGATCGATTTAAGTGAATGGTGGTTGGTTTTATAAATTATTCTTTAATTAAAATGCAAAGTTTTTCATAATATTTTTATTTTATCTTGGAACTGTTAAAAATACACATTTATCTCATTTCAGAGCTTGTTGCGAAATAAAAAACGTCAATACGTTTTTTTTCTACGTGCTGTGTACTTATCGACCACTATCGTAGTACAAGTATGTCAAAACTAAAGAAATGTTTATCAATAACTGTTTATCAATCGCATATATAAAATATGATTTGAAAATATATTTTTCTTCTAGAATGATGTTACTTATTCATTTATTTTTCAACCCCATAATGAATAATAAAGATAAGGCCGTTGAAGTGAAATGTAAGCTACAATGACCACTTATAAAATGTTTCTTTTCTAGAAGTTATCATCAACTGATGTTGTTTACAAATTTAACTGCACATTGTTATTTCGATAAATTGTAAGTAAGGATTCAATATCTTATCAAAAATCAGTAATAATGTAAATATTGATTAACATTTGATGAATATAAAGCTTAGAGAGAAGGGGAAAGGAATGAAACATAAAATAAATATGTATCTTTACAGTTTCGTATTTATAAATAAAAGTTTAAAAGAACAAATTATTTGAAAAACCTATTTATATGATTTCATCGTTGTTTACAAGGTGGGCATTTCTTACCTAACGCATGAAATTCCACACAAAAAGCTGCATAATCACCACGTCTTCTCTCACTCCTTCTCTGGAGTAAACAACCATAAACGCTATATAGTTAGAAAAACAGCGAGATAGCTTCAAACAAAACAACCTGAAAGTATTTGCCGCCACACGATGAATAATCAAGCGAGCTCAAAGATAGAAATGGCGAACTAAAGCTGTAACTAGAGGTTTTTTTTGAGTTTACAACAGAAAACGGCTTCTGCTGACGCCCACTCCATACACTAAACGCCTGTGAATGATATGCTTCGCGTTCTTACATGCGAATCTGCAACATGCGCTGTGTGCAAAGTGTGACGTAACACCGACTATTTTTTATTGTTCTTTCGGTAAAAAGTACAATAGATGCGTTATTAAACAGAATGAAAACGTAGTTTCCAATAACCCACAAATAATTTTAAGGGAAAACTTGTATTGTTGTCATTATAATATTATGTTTAGTTAGTAGTCACACCTTCGTTGTTTTTGATCCTCGAGTTTTTGTTATCTTACAGTATTAACAACTGGGTATTACCTGCACAAATTACACTTTTCAGTTTTGTATTTATAACTTATCCTTACTTTTATAAGCTTAGGAGAGCTATAATATCTTACTATTGTTTATTATTCTTTACCAGTATAGCTCGAGCTTCTGTGTGCATGGGTTCCCATAATTTACACAAAATCTTAATGCTACATTATTTTATAAACGTAATGGCACACGAGCACTCTATCAGTAATTGCCAGAGTCGAATTTTTGTCATCACAGACATATCCCATTTGTATGATAGGGACTGCAGATCAACAATAACAGTAGTAACACCCAAATATTCAGATAGACTCATCTGAAACAACTGCATCCATTGGAAAATATCACAAAGTTCAAGGTTCATTAGCATCTAGTAATAAAAAATAATTAATTTGTAATTAAACTCAGTGATTTCATTGGATAATATTTATTACAATTATGTGTTACAAATATTATAAGTAGTAAAATTAAAATTTGGCCCAAGCTGTGTCAAATTGCACTATAAAGTAAAGATTAAATGCAATATTTTAGTATAAGTTATATACCAGCAACTTATAGATATAGTTTAACAAATGTTAAACTACGGGGAAAAAATTAAGAATGAGAACTATCAACAAATGACATAACATATTGAAAGGATAGTCTGTGGGATAAATATGGAGAAAATAATCAGATTATGTTACCCAGAAGTACAGGTAAAGGATATAACTGACAAAGCAGGGGATATAATAAAGGGGACTAGCAGAGATACAGTTTTTGTATTACATGTAGGGATAACGACGTATGGAAAGCTAGATAAGAGGTTTATGAAGTTATTTAAATAAAAAAGCCATAATTTAATTTTGTTAGGGTTTTTTTTTGTTTGGAATTTAGCGCAAAGCTACTCGAGGGCTATCTGCGTTAGCCGTCCCTAATTTAGCAGTGTAAGAGTAGAGGGAAGGCAGCTAGTCATCACCACCCATCGCCACTCTTGGGCTACTCTTTTACCAACGAATAGGGGGATTGGCCGTCACATTATAATGCCCCCACAGCTGAAAGGGCAATCATGCTTCGTGTGACTGGGATTCGAACCCGCTACCCTCGGATTACGAGTCGAGTGCCTTAAACACCTGGCCATGCCGGGCCTTGTTAGAGATACTGCCCAGAATTAACTGTGGGAATGAAGTTTTAGTACGTCACTAAGGATAAATGCTAGACTTAGGTTAGTATGTAAGAATGAGCAGATAGATTGGGTAGACTTGCGGAACTGGTTAAGTGGAATAAGAGTTTTTTGAAATGGAAAGTTTACATTTAAATAAGATAAGGCTGGCTTATTTATACGACTAGTAATTCAGCTGTAAGGGAAATTAATCTAAGACTAAACAGTGGTGAGGGCCAAGATAAAATAAATGTAAAAAAAATGACATTTAGAGAAAGTTTAACACATGAAATGGGTATATAAGTATTTATAAGAATATACTTAATTGTTACTATTATAATGCTATAAGTATAAGAAATAAAACAGTCGACTTTATAGCACTGGTGAGATTTGGTTTGGTTTATTTGAAATAAAGTACAAAGCTTCGTAATGGGTTATCTGTACTCTGTCTACCACGGGTATCGAAACCCGGTTTTTAGTGGTGTGAGTCTTCAGACACATCACTGTGCCAGTGGGAGTGCACTGATAGGAATGAAAGATTTTGAAATAATAAAAATAATTGAAACAAGGTTAAAAGTACATAATTTTGATTACATAAACTCTTTGAAATACAAGATTATAGGCTACTTAATATAAAGAGCGGGAATGAGTTGTTTTATATATCAGATGTGAGCTACATCCTGTCAAAGTCGAAGATATCAAAGATAATAGCAAGAAGATTGGATCCATTAGTGGATATAAAAGGAAAAGGACTTTAGTAGGAATTTGTTACAGGCAATCAAGTGATACTGATGGAATTAATGAAAAACTTTACAAATAGGTTAAGATATTAGCTGTTAATAAAATCTTAATTGTGGCTGATTTTAATTTCAAGCATCTAGATTGGGAAATGCTAAAATTAAGCCGTTAGAGAGAAGGTTTATGGAAATTGTTTGAGATGGCATTCTTCACCGATTAGTCAAGGAACCAACTAGAAACAATGGGAAAATATTTGGGTGCAAGTGATCATCGCTCTATTAGATTCAATGTTTTGTTGAATATGGAGATAACGAATAAATATATTTTGGTTTAAAAATTTCAAGAAAAGTAAATTTTCAATGGATGCGATAAGAACAGCATGTTATGAGTTGAGCTTCTGAGTTAGTTGGAGATACTGACCAGATGTAGACAATTTTTAAAGGTTATAGGTAAACATATTCTGTATAACAAGAAGAAGATAGCTGTAAGTAAAAAACCTGGTTGGCTCAGGAAGAATATAAGAGGAAAAATTCAAGAAAAGCTTCATAAATTTAAGACATTTAAATTGACTTTCATAACAGGAGATTTAGAAGATAATGATAAAGATGGTGAAACAAAAAATTAAACCATCAACAATTATGTATGAGAAAAGGTTGGCTGAAAATGTAAATAATTATAATCTGATGATTATGAGATGGCTCGGCTATTAAATTTTGCTTTTTTGTTTAGTTTTTACAAACGGAAATTTAAGTAGTACATATTCAACAGTTGATAAACAGAATCAAGATCGAACAGGATGACTGCATTAATTCTGAGCTGGTTCAGAAAAATGAAAAACAATAAGGCTCCTATTGTAAACAGGAGTTTTGGAAAGTCTTTCAAAGGAGTGTTTTCAAAGTCATTTAACAAAGTTTAAAATTATATTGTATTGTTAACGTGGCTTCACTAAGAGAAATCTTGCCTTATAAAACTTTTAACATTCTTTGAAAAGGTTGCAGTTTAGATGGATGAGGGTAAGAGTGTAGATTTGGTTTATCTGAATTTTCAGAAACCATTTTACGAGACTGGTGAAGCTTACCTTTACAGACGTACGGTATAAATTAGCAAAGTGGATAGAAGAGTGGACGGACGGAAGAAAGAAGAGAGTTGTTACAAATGGAGTTCAATAAAACTCTAAAGTAGAGTACCTCAGTGCTGAGTCTTAGGACATTTACTCTTGAATACAAGTCTAAAAATAGTTATAATATCATTTTATAGGTCACTGGTTAGGTTCTGTTTCCCAGTCTGATAAAAAAGCAATGCTTCACAACACCATTGTTATATTTTGCTGTTCCCAGCCGGTTACAAAAATAATAGTGATTTAAGAGATATAGTTGCTATTTTAAAGTAGAGGAGCTAAAATAGTTTTAGATCTTAAATTATCAAGAAATAAAAATGTGTATCTGTAATTGTTACTATTTAAGATTATAAAATACTGACAAATCACTTAAACCATTTGAGATATGTCATTAGAGGATGCTAATGAGAGAATGTTCAGTAGTTTGACAAAGACACCATCGCAGATAAAAAATAAGTTGAAGAATATCTGCTTATGAAGAAAACATTAATATTTTTCAGGAAAAAGTGTGCATGTGGAGATAAACTGAGAATTCATCTGCAAGTGTATAAATACCAAAATTTATGGAGCATGACCAGTATTTAAAGGTGTAGACGACAAAAGGTTAACAAATGAAATAGATTTGAGAAGTTAAGACACAACAGCAAAAGTGCAAGGAAAAGAAGAAACGATACAGTCATAACCCAATGATTTTGAAGTCATAGTACTATATGCTAGAGATGTAACAGTGGGTGTGGTTACTACAAGTGAAATATTAGGAAAGTTCAAATCCAGAGCATAAGATTACAAAGCACAGGCACAAGATGGCATTGTCTTCTTGGTTTGAGGCTTGGTTCAGAATAAAGTTTAGATCTTTGATGAGTAGAATGTTTCCTACAAGATTCAGCTATTTGTGGTCGCTTCAAGAAGAAAGTTAATCTGGAATTCATCCATAATACCAAGTAAACAATATACACCGAGGAGTAAAACAATGTAAAGAACAAAATTTAATAGAACGTAGAAATAAGATGAACCCAAAAAACAAAGCTTTCAAATCAAATATTAGAACTTTAAACGTCAACGAGGTTTTATTGATCATGTTTTGAAATTTGATTCTACAGTAGAAGTAGACAAATTTATTATTAACAGTTTAAATTATAATATTTTTAATATCTTATTGTGATGTCTAAATCAAATAGTTTTTTGCAAAATATATATGAAAAAAATTTGATTATATTTGATTAAATTAATTAAAAATTATTTTTTCTTTAATATATTAATATAAATGTAAAATACTGCAGTTTATTTCCGATTTTGCAAAATGTTTGTGAACTTGCAATATTTATTCTCAGGTATAATGTGACTGTTAAGAGAGAGAAGTCCATAAGCTTGAAATACAAAATGCCTTGCTTTATCGAATATATTGATATTATTATCAACATTAACTGTTTTAATTGCAAGATCTAGGTAATTAAATGTTAGTGTTTAATTTTTGTAAATTTAAATAGATAAATGCTAGAAATATAATTATTAACTTCAGGATTATTTACACTACTTAAATCATTAATCTACCTATATATTAAAGTCAGAATTGGAGATGTTTTCATGAAATTATTTTAATAAAAATAAAGATCGGCAATACAGATATATAACAATTTCTACCCATCTGGATACCTACTGTGTATTTGAAAACAAGACATGACTTCTGAAAGAGTCACTACAGTTGTGACAATAAAAATACGTGAACATATAATGATATATGAATTTTTCCTTGTCATTGGGCCCGGCATGGCCAAGCGTGTTAAGGCGTTCGACTCGTAATCCGAGGGTCGCGGATTCGAATCCCGGTCGCACCGAACATGCTCGCCCTTTCAGCCGTGGGGGCGTTACAGTGTGATGGTCAATCCCACTATTTGTTGGTAAAAGAGTAATCCAAGAGTTGACTAGCTGCCTTCCCTCTGGTCTTACACTGCTAAATTAAGAACGGCTAGCCTGGCGTGGCCTAGCGCGTTAAGGCGTGCGCTTCGCAATCTGAGGGTCGCGGGTTCGCGCCCGAGTCGCGCCAAAGATGCTCGCCCTCCTAGCCGTGAGGGCGTTATAATGTGACGGTCAATCTCACTATTCGTTGGTAAAAGAGTAGCCCAAGAGTTGGCGGTGGGTGGTGATGACTAGCTGCCTTCCCTCTAGTCTTACACTGCTAAATTAGGGACGGCTAGCACAGATAGCCCTCAAGTAGCTTTGTGCGAAATTCCAAAAACAAACAAGAACGGCTAGCACAGATAGCCCTCGAGTAGCTTTGCGCGAAATTCCAAAAACAAACAAGAACGGCTAGCACAGATAGCCCTCGAGTAGCTTTGCGCGAAATTCAAAAACAAAATAAACATCCTTGTCATTGGCATTTTCTTTTCCACGGGAAGAGATAAAATACATCTTCTAATTTAGGTTTTGACTATTACATGGTGATGTCGTATTTAAGATTGTATATTTGTATTATCCATACGTACGGGCCATCACTGTGAGTTTGCTTGTTGTGATTTTTATGATATTTCGCATTTAAAAAACTTATATATAACGGTTTCTATGACCCAAAAGACATATTTACAAAAGCTACATAGCTATATCACGACTTTCAGTTTTTCCTTTTTAAAATTCCATTGCTCTTTTCCTCATGCCTTTGTAAGTTAGCACAAATATCGCAAAAATACTTACAATTTGCAGGCTTGGATAAATAGTGAACGCGGACTCATTGAAGCGTAACACTTGAATTCTTTATCAGTTACGTATAGCTAAGAAAACATTGATTCACATCTTGTCAACCAGGTATGTTGCTACTATAGCAACCGACAAGCTATCATACCATCTTTAATGAAATTCCATGAACGTGTGTGTGTAAAGGCTTAATCAAATATTTTGGTTTACACTACTTCAGTTTAACACGACAGTCCATTTTAAGTATATACAAGCCATAGCACAAAAAATCGAATTAACGGCTATGAAATCTCATTTACATATTCGTTGCACAGTGATTGCAAATTATTTATTGTACCTGAACATTTCAAGTTATACTTATTATTCAAAATTACTAAATAGTAATGAAGAGGTTATACTTATTATTCAAGATTACTGAATAGTAATGATGAGGTTATACTTATTAAAAATAAATCTCTAGCACAAACATTGCCTCTTTTCTTTAAAAACAAACATCAAGCAGTAAAAGCGTATAAGCACAAATAAAGTCATACATAGACTAAAAATATAAGTTCTAAAGACTAAGAAGAATGATTTAAGACTTAGGGGCTTAAAACGTACAAAGATAAGTGTGTTCAAAATTAAACGTTAAAGTAAACAAATATTGAAACCCGAATCCTAGCGTTGTACAACTGGAAGAGGATAGTGGTAAACTTCTGAAAACTTTTAATACTTATCTTCAAAAATATATTAAAAAGTATAGAAGATAAGTCCGAAAATGAAAGCCATGATAGTTTATTTTGTTTATATTAAAGTCATTGGTGATTTGATGTCGGTATATTTAGTATGAGCTGGAAAGTAAGTATATTATTTTTCATTGTGTCTTCTATAAAGCGCTATTCAGACTTTAGTATGACGCACGAAATATTGGACATGTTTCATAATATAAAATTAACAAAATAATTCAGTTAAGGAAGAGTAATTTCGTAACTGTTCTGGATGAGCACAAAATCAAAGAAAGAATATATAAAATGCGCTAAAAGGTTAATGGATGAACTTTATATATTTCAATTGAACTTCAGTCAAGCGTAAACTTTCATTCAATACCAGAAGGCAATAAATGTCACACAGTGATGACCAAAAAAACAACGTATACCTAAACATGAAATGACCAGAGTGAAGGCATTGTCTTTTCATCAGGGCGAGTAGTACGTAGAATACGCACCTAAGCATCTAACTGTTTTCACAAAATGATACGTGATGTGCTAAGAAAACTAATGATATATCTGTTTTTGATTGTATTCAAATAAATTTTAAAGCATTTTAAATCTTAATCTTTCATTTATCCATTTGTTGTGTAATAAATAAATTATAATTCATACAAAGTTTTGTATTTTATTATTTGACCTAGCGGTAACAAAATAATACTAATAATTATTGATAAATTAAAATATAACAAATATAACAACAGTTTAGTGCTGTCATGCTGTTGTTACTTTAATTAACTTAGTTAGAATATGTCTTTAAGACTGTACGAGTAACATCCAATGACGCGAAATCACCTCCAAAACTAACGTTGAAATTGTACGAATTTAAGTAACAGAATTTGCTCTTAAAAAAGAAGGTATTAAACATTTAAGCCACCGACCGCATATATAGAGAAATATACTTTGCTTCTATGCTATCATAAATTCATCGTTCTAGGATGGTTAGATATTATTCTTCATTGTTTTACGATTGTTAAATATAATTTTAAACATCCTGTAATATTCCCCAAGATTCTGTAAAGTTATTTCGTTGGCGCTTGGTCCTTCCAGTTTCCATATAAACTAATATAATTTTAAATTTCATATCATGACTTTGTGCTGGTCAAGCTATGGTTCCAAGTGTTCCGTCAGTCATGTATGTCGGTGCACAAAATGTAAAGTAACGCTTGAGGTCAACGTTTTCTTAGAAGATGAACCCCTGCTTAAGAAGTCTTGTTTCTCAGGGAATGTCAAAATGGATAAAAACTTTCTTATACCTGTCAGCAGTCTTAGAATCATAGATATGTCCACTTCTCCAATATCTTCAAAACCACTGGTATAGCAGCCAGCGTTCTTTATTCATTCGTCTTTACAATGTCCTCCTCTCTGTCACTAAACAAACCATTGTTAATTATTGACAAACAATATGATTTATAATTATGATGCAAAGACGATCCTTCCTCAGCTTTCTTCACTCCAGTTTTTCGAGTTTGATGGTCATTTGTTTTGGTTTGACTGGTTACTTCCTGACTTGGAGAGCAGGTACATTCATGTTCTGCATCTTGCCGTTCTGAACCAAAAAGTGAAAGATATTTGAGCAATTTTGATACATCTGTAATTCTATCCAGGGGTTTGATTAAAGTGCTCGACATTTTGAGTTTATTTTCCAGTTTCGCAAGATTCAAAACCATCTCAACAAAAAGCACTATTACATGAAACCCAAAAAAAACTTTCAACGTCATCAAAACTCGAAAATACTTAGGAAAATATAAAATGTGGTTCAAACGTAAACCTGATTTTCTATAGAATTATCATAAATGCTATCACGTACTTCATAATTCATTAGCAAACATTGACTCATATCTTGCGTGTGAAATATTTAATTAAAATAAGCTATAGTCAAATTGAATAACATCAAAAATTACCATTGTTACTTGGAATGAATCTTCAGTTGAACTCTTAAAATAGTTAATTTGCTAGGTCACGTATTTTGTTTCACCAACCACCATGCCTCAAGCTGAACAAAGAACTAATGAGTGAATGTTTGTTGTAAAATTATGATGAACGTAATAAGTGTATATACCAGTTTGGCCACCAGTTTTGACTTCATTCCTATAAGTTGCATACTCAGTACATCTCTGGCCGTACTTTTTTCACACCTAAGATATCATAACTTTTTGTCAATAAAAACCAACAAATCACAGCAAATTAGAAAGTGACACTCGATAGTAACAAACATTAGTTACTATCAGAAACAGACCTTTACTTTAAAACCAACAGGATTCTTTTAAAATGTATTGTGGTAGTTTTTCCTCTCTAAAACAGTGTTAATAACTTTTTTTAAAGTAACACCATGGAATTCAAATTAACAGTTTATTGTTATTATCCTCATGCAATCGATACAACGGTATCGAGCATCATTATTTACACTAATTGCTTAAGGTAATATCATATAACGTTAAACACTTTGTAATTAGAATAATTTCATTAGATTTGGCAAATCTGTGCTTAAAAGTTGGCAGTGTATAATAACTGTCCACCCGTATGGTTATTTTGAAATATTGGGCTAGAATCTAGTAAGTTAGTTTGCTTAACCTAACCAATGCTTGTGTAGCTGCACCTCATTTCACCTTTGCTCAGTATGGCCAGCTGGTTAAGGCACTTGACTCGTAATTTGAATGTCATGGGTTCGAATTCCCGTCGCACCAAATAAAGTCGCCCTTTCAGCCGTGAGGGCGTTATAGTGTTCGGGCAAACCCACTATTCATTGGTAAAAGAGTAGCCCAAGAGTTGGCGGTTGGTGGTGATGACTAGCTGCCTTCCCTCTAGCGTTACACTGCTAAATTACGGACGGCTAGCTTTGCGCAAAATTCAAACCATTTCACCTTATCCTTTTGCTGTTCTAAATTAGCAGTCTATATAATTCGAATGAGCAAAAACTAAAAACGGTCCACTTTTTATCTTAAGTAAAGCTGTAATAAAAATGTCAGACCGATAACTCACGTGAAGTTTTACGTAGACATGAGCAAAATATTCGTCAACTTTAATCAGATTTTGTTGAATAATTTTGCACATGTGTCTTATATTTAAATCAAATGAGACTCATAATTGTAATTAGAAAAAATCTATCAGTGTATCGAATTTGAAAAAAAAAAATCCATAAAAATTAAGTATGTTTCTATCAAATTAATTGTACCGAAGATTAAGAGAATGGTGTGTTGCTGCTTCGTAAACAGGTTTATGGTCCTGAACAATCTGTGGCGTCCAGGTTACTATTGGTAGTTTTGGTAGTCCACTTGCCATTTTAGAATGCATATTGCTATACCACTGATACTCATTCTTTACTTAGAGACACCTGTTACTCCACCTGTGGATATTATAACTCCTTTTCATGCTTGTCATCCACCAAGAGCATTTCATTCCATCATCTAATCTCTGGCAACTCCAAGCAATAATGGGGCTTAAGTCCTAATTATTAACCACCTTTGATCTTTATAATAACCGTTCACTTCAGTTTACCTTAAGACCTCCAAACAGCTTACCATGACAGCTAAATCTAATAACTGTCTTCTCTCCACAAACTGTATTGTTGTTGCTGTAGCTTGGCTTCCTCGTCATATAAAAAGTCAAGAGTATTGATATAGTCTTTTGTGTGTTGGGCAAGAGGTTTTTATTAAAGAAATGATTCCTTTGTTACTTTAACCTTCACCACAAATTTTCTATTATTAAAAGTGTAAGGCCACTACAGTAAAAGATTCTGAAATATTTGCTTGCAGGGAGTGAATAAATCAAACCCAATATAAAAAAAGAAGAAAGATCTACCTTTCGAAAGTGCTCGTGTTTTAGGGTTTTTATTTCATTTTTATCAAACTTCTTGGACCTACGTGTTTTTAGAACATCATTAAAAATAGTAGATGGGCATAACTATGTGGCTTTTAAATAAAACTTAAATAAGAGTGATTTTTATCACAGCTTGAAACAATTGTAAAAAATAATAAGCTCTGTTTATGGCTGGGCTCCTTATAAACAACCAGTGGTACCTGAGTAACACAGGGTTAATTGTGGCTATATTTCCGACATCACGCAGTATAATTTCACTTTCACTAACTTAACGTTTTCTGGCTTGTCTTGTGCTATCTCGGTAGCCTACATATATATATATATACAATGATCAACAGGGGCCTAGAACTTTCTACAAACAACGAGACGCTATGATGTAACAGTCTTCGCTTAAGGTAACGAGAGAAATACAGAAGGTTAATTTACAACAATTGAATTACACATACAAAAACTTGGGGCTCATACCGAGTTATATAAGCTTCACATAGGATTCTTACGAAAGGCCACCTTTAATTTTGAATTGACAAACTAGAAAGAAGGTAGCTAGTCAACAACATCCACCATCAGTTTTGGGTTTGCTGTTTTGGTACATTTGAATTTATGCGTCACCTTAGCAAAACCACAAGCTCAAACTGTGACACTAATTGTTTTGTTGTAACAGGCGTGAACTAAAATTTTTTGGGGGTTTGTAGTTTCAGCATACTATCCATTAGGCCAGATTTGATGTTGTACAACATCTGCCAGTAAGATAGATTAAATTTATATCCTTCTTTCATAAACAATGTTAGCTCTACTTTAGACGTGTCCATAACGTTTTCTGGTGTTTACACCAAATAAAGGATAAATAATTCAGTTTTTTGAACTAGGTAGCTTTCGTCATAAACACACCACAAATACAGACAACATATATATGTGTGTGTTTATAATTTATATCCTACCTCTTTTAGCTCGAACTATAAACAAGTAGCGTAAATAAATTAAACATGATTGATATGTTTTTAACGTAGAATTCCTGCCTGTATTAAGCTCATTAATTATCATTAACTGAACGTTTATTGAACCCTATTATTTTCATTTTATCTTGTTTGTTTGTTTGTTTTGAATTTCGCACAAAGCTACACGAGGGCTATCTGTGCTAGCCGTCCCTAATTTAGCAGTGTAAGACTAGAGGGAAGGCAGCTAGTCATCACCACCCACTGCCAACTCTTGGGCTACTGTTTTACCAACGAATAGTGGGATAGACCGTCACATTATAACGCCCCCACGGCTGGGAGGGCGAGCATGTTTGGCGCGACGCGGGCGCGAACCCGCAACCCTCAGATTACGAAGCGCACGCCTTAACGCGCTAGGCCATGGCATTTTATCTACTGGTTAGAAATTGTAAGTAGGTTTGGGTGAATTTTCAAAAACAAATTATTTTTGGATCTTTTTAAAATCTTTCTTCAAGCAGATTCAGTATTACAGAAATATATTTCTTATAGTTTTTGTTTATATAATATATTTTCACATGTCTAAAAAGATAGCTTTAAGAAATTACAATCGATGTTAATCACGAACATTTGCCTGTCCTTAAAACGTCAGACAAGTTTCAAAATATACCTCAAACTTGTAAATTATCACAATAAAAATAATTTAAAAAACACTTACATTTTTAAACTATAAAATATCTTAATTGTTTTAAAACTTCAATTGTAATGAAAATTTTAAAATAAGTCAATGAAAAAGCGTGGTTTGTCAGAATTATATTAAAAATGTGGAAAGCTAATAATATCACAAAATACAAAGAAAAAGGTTTGGTTCTCTATAAGATGACTCCTGAACAAATGCAAGCATCAGAGAACCGCTCACAAGGTTTCGATAAATACAAAAATTAACCAGAACATCGCAAAAATCTACGATTCTCAAGCAGTTTCAGTTCATGAACTTTCTATTTCTGTCTTAAAGATTCCCTGAAATTAAACAATGAGTTGTTGTTATGTTTTTTACATTCATGGCTGATATGAAACTAACTTTTAACAATACATTCACAACAAACTCTTTCAATGATTTTGTATTATAAACTCTTTACGAGAATAAATTTTGATTATATTCTAAATGAAGTATTTATAAATTCATTATTACTGATGTTTTGTTCTAACAAATATTAATGACAGACGCCATTCTAGTACATCCCATATTGAGTTGCATACCGAATGTTTCTGCAGTTGTGGACGCATTATAACATCGAAAGTTATTTGATTCAAAGCTGGAAAAGCCTTTAACGACAGGTGCTGTTGATTTGCACTATTTCATCTGGTATTTAATACATTCTTTCTTTTATCTACTGAGTTTATCTGGAAATATCTGAGTTAATATACTTCTCTCTCTTGCTCACTCGGTTTTTTTTTTAGCTGTTTCTATTAACTCAAGTAACGTTACTTACAGGATGCTTCATTTACATTTAACCTCATTAAGTTGCCAACTAAACAGTAATCGTAGTTACATTTTAATACATTTATTTTAATCTGTTAAGACACTTTTTCAACCCTGACAGATTCACTTCTTTGGGTCAACATTTTTATTTGTTCCATGATTGTATTAGGTGTCCCCTACATTTTCTTACCAACCTACTCCTTAATAGCAGTTTACTAAAATTAACATTAACTTCCCTATGTGTACCTGATTTTTTAAAAATCCATCTACCGTGTAATGTGTTGCTTCATCTATAACATTTATGTAACTTTCAACATTTTTTCTAATTTACTATAGAAAAACAGGTCAATATTTGTTAGAATTGTGGAACTATGTTGCCTCACAAGAACATATAGTCCTAGCCCTCGTACCTTTCCACATTTCTACGTCTGACTTTACTTCGACAGTAGATATAGCCATATAAAAACTTTTGCTTCATTTTTAGAATTATATCTAACTAATAAACAAGCTATATTAAGCTCTATCCCTTAATTTCACACCCTGTTATTGATTAATCTATAAAGAGTGCCAACCATGCTAATTTTTAATGGTGCATTCATATACAACAGTTAATGAGTTGCAAATAGTAGTTAATTAAATGCCAGAGTGGCAATAGTGCACAGACCACCAACTCGAGGTAAGTTACATGCAAGTAGGAAATACATACACTCAAATTAGAACACAAGGTTTATTGCTTCTTCTATTTACAACATATTTAAGAGATCACTACTTAAAACTGCTTATATTTTATGAAACTTTAAATCCTTTAGATGCTAAAATAAAATATTTACCGGGACGT
Organism: Tachypleus tridentatus; assembly: GCF_004210375.1. Classification (NCBI taxonomy): domain Eukaryota; kingdom Metazoa; phylum Arthropoda; class Merostomata; order Xiphosura; family Limulidae; genus Tachypleus; species Tachypleus tridentatus. The sequence goes on from NC_134830.1 coordinate 84,935,541, forward strand.
TAAGACGAATTGTATGTAGTGGTTTAAAAATGACAATTTACTCCTCACTGTAGATCACTTTTTAATATTTGTCTATAATTTTTACTTATTTCACGACTTTGTACTTTGCTTTATACGTTTGCTATCAATGTTTTGTAAAAAATACAATTTGTTTTTTCAAATATACTGACTCTTGTTGTTGTTGGAATTTCGAACAAAGCTACTCGAGGGCTATCTGTGCTAGGCATCCCTAATTTTGCAGTGTAAGACTAGAAGGAAGGCAGTTAGTTATCACCACCCACCGCCAATCTTGGGCTACTCTTTACCAACAAATACTGGGATTGACCGTCACATTATAACACCCCACGGCTGGGAGGGCGAGCACATGTTTGGCGCGACTCGGGCGCGAACCTGCGACTCTCAGATTACGAAGCGCACGCTTTAACGTGCTAGGCCATGCCAGGCCTATACTGACTCATTACAAAGAAATGGTGTAATAGCATTACAAATTATAAAACGCTTTTGTTTAATATATCAAAAACTTTTTTTTACAATGCCAATTAACATTTTCAATATTAATACTGCCATGACAATATTAAGCTATGATAAATGGGGAGCAGTTAATAAAGAGTTCAGAAAATTTCTCTTTAAATGAACTAGGAAATCCTGAAGAGCTATGCAAGCTGGTATTTCAAAGAAATGGAAGAGATTATACCTCCACAACCTACTCTTCAAAAGAAATAAATCAATTTAAGAGTTCTGCAAGCTACTCTTTGAAAGAAATAGAAACGGAATGAAGCCACAAGCACACTCTGTGACTTTGTGATGTCGAGAAAACCCACTTGTAGATAAATATATATGCAAAAACGGCTCGTTTGGGTTGAGAAAATATTTTACATAGAAGAGCGAACAACGTTTCGACCTTCTTCGGTCATCGTCAGGTTCACAAAGAAAGAGGTAACTGACCGGAAGCTGACCACATGTTTGAAAGGGGTTGTGTAGCTGAGTGTCGGAATGTAGAGGGCGGTGTTAGATGTTTGAGATGTGAAAAAATTCAATCAGCTAAGCGCGACTGTTGTTCTCGGGGAAGAACCTTCTTTAATGATTTTTAAATTTAAATTATTGAATATGTATGATTTTAATACATAGAAATGACATATCACACTTTATTTAACAATACATAATAATTATTACAGCATAGTCACACTTGTTAACATCATATCCAAAGTTATTGTGATATAACTTTTCTAATCATTTCTGCGGTCTTTCTCACCCTCATAAACAAGAATAAGATCTTTTCTTTCATTCATTATTTTAATATATTTCCCAAGTGACCTTCTATTAAATCGCTAACATGAAAGCATGAAAAATTATTTCCGGTTTTCATCTGTTACTCCAGTTGTTGTTTTGAATTAAGCACAAAGCTATACAATGGGCTATCCGTGCTCTGCCCACCACGGGTACCGAAACCTGGTTTTAGCGTTGCAAGTCCGCAGACATATCGCTGAGCCACTGGGGGCCTGTTACTGCACATACAATTCTGTCACCAAAATTACTTTTAATTATTTTTAATACAGAAACATTTTTTGTTTGAAGTTAAGCACAAAGCCACACCACTGGTTGTCTATGCACTGCCGACCATGGCTATCGAAAACCGGTTTCTAGTGTTGCAAGTTTACAGACATTTCAGAGATGAAAACATTATGCTCTGACTTTAATCATACCTAAATGTTTTCGAAATATTTATAATGCTCTAACCAACGTAAAGTCATTTTTTAATATTATTTTTGTTTTATCCATATGACTAGTGAATAAGGTTCTACACATATTGCTATCTACTTCAATTTCGGTTCAGTTCTTAATTTTTCAATTTTTTTCATCAGAAAACAATGTTATATTAACCAGTCGTTTAATATTTTCTTGTCTCTCCAAATACAAAATTATTTAACAATTTAAAATTACTTTTTTAGAATCCTTCGTAGCTTTATTTCTCGTGTATGTGTGTTTAGAATAACAATAACATTCTTTGAATCAACACTTTATGAATTTTCTACGCTCTATGTAAATCCTCCATAGAGTAAATATTGACACATTTATAGACCCACAATGCTTAAACACTAAAAATACATATAAGTTATTAGCATATACGTAAGGTATAGGAATACATTTTTTATTATTATCACAACTTTTCATGTAATCGTTGATTGTTTTGTTATATCAGTTGACATTATTGAGATATACCCTAACAAATACATTTCTCAAGCATTAAAATCCTATCATATTCAATCAATAATGCATCAGAACACAATTTTACATTAGCTCCTTTTTCTAATAGTTCTTAATATTTTCCATAATATTTTCAAATACAAAATTATTTAATAAATTTGTAAAATTCATTTTTGAAATCACTGTTTGTATATATGAAGGTCAACATACTCCTTAAGCCAGTAAGATACTTTGAATTATTGGACATTTCTTCAGTTTCATTTATAATATAAATATTGTTTAAGATTTTATAGTAAAGCACATCACTTTTATATAATATAAAGTGGTCGTGAACTTCTTTTATTTCGTCGCTGCAGTGTGTTATTGTGTTAGAGGAATTTCTGAATAATAGTCATGAGTTATTTTTGATAGTTTACCTCTTCTTCTAAAATATAGTCTATTTCAGAATAATTTGTGTTGCTCCATTTAAATCATCTATAAAGTAAATATTGACTCTTTGTCCATCCATTTACATTACTAGAATCTGGACAAGTTAAAAAAAAAGATAATATTTCATGTATTTATTATTTGCTTTGCTATATCTACTATAACACAGAAATACCTTTACAAATACTTTTTATTAATTTTATATCGTATTCAATCAACAGCTTTAATTCATCATCAGTCATTTTACCACTAAACCCTGCAATAGACCGGGTGCTGTGGTACCAAAAAAGAATCTATTTTATATATAGATTCTTTAAAACATCTCTAAAAATTCTCCCACATTTGTATCTTAAAACCTTTTGAAAGGTTTTAATATGTTTGTAGCTAATATATCATATTCGTTCAATACGCTGTAAAATGTTTCTTTTAGTCATAATCATGTTTCATTGTATTCATCAAACGAATACATTTAATCATAAGAATAGATTTTTGAATTGCTCTTTTTTTTTAAAAGATTGCTTGAAAGTTTATCTAAATTACTAACCATAAATTTAAATGAAGCTGTGAATCTTAATTTCAGATAATCGATTTTAACCAACTGAAACATATTTCTCTTAGTTGTTGGAATTAGATTAATTTCTTTATCCTTTCAACCTAATTAAATGATAGCCAGATAACCATAGTATCCATTCATTTCATGAATAAAGGATTTCTTACATGTATAGGTCATCTTTATTTTCCAGTTAAATTATTACGTCGTGAACTTTCAAAATACATTTGTTTATTTCAATGCTTTGTATAATCGAATTTGGTTATGATATGAAAATATCCTATTTATAAATTATTCTTTTTCTTCATAAGTTAAATGGTCCATTTTATTATTAACGTTATGGAATTTTTCTATTCATTTTACTTATTCTATTAGTATTTTCGTGAATTCATTTTGTGCATTTGGTCTTCTATAAACTATAGGATCTATACAATATCCATGATCTTACTACCCATTTTTCAGAACATTCCAGGTAGATTCAGTGCTGAGTAGCTGATAGAGAATTTTCTCAAACTCACAAGAATTTTTTAGAATGTTGTAGAACGTACGAGAGTTTTCAAGAACCTTTAAGAATTTTCTAGAACTTTCCATAGTAATATATACACAGGGGCTCACCACTAACCACTTCAGTTTAGTTCTAGTTGCCTAAGTGAACACACAGACCTATCTGATTTTATCAGAGATAGCATCAAGAAGCTGCAAGCATTCTCCAGACGCATTCTGCGATGTATGTGGCCAATTTGTCAAGACAAGAGCACAAAGATACTCTGGACAGCATCTGCTAAAATGTGTAAAGCCTACAAGGCATATTTTGGCATGCCTGTCGGGGATCAAGACAAACCCTGGGCACTTCAGTTTACCTGCGAGCACTGCAGAAAAACTCTAGAAGGTAAAACGGACAATTTTTGCTTGCTTTAATAGTAAGATTTTATATTATACAAATTTTAGATTTTTTAAAATTCAAATATCTTTTTCTTAATTTTCAATAGTATAAAAATTATCTTACACAATAGTTGTGGATAAAATAAATTTATTCTTCATAATAATTTTATTTTTCTCTTTTGCATGATGGTACAGAGGGGAAATGAGAGCCATGAAGTTCGCTATTCCATGAATTTGGCGTAAACCCACTGACCACTCAAGCAATTGCTACTTCTGTATGGTGGACGCTTCCAAACGTAGGACTGGTAAGAATGCATCTGCTGTCATCATCCATCGTCCCAGTGCCACACTGCCTTTAGCTCCCTGTACCCACTCTGCCAGATACGTGAAAATGATATACATTGCAGTCGAAAATCTCGAAAAACTATCACTTCTAAACATTTTTGCTCATTTTTGGATAACTGTAGGATAAATACATGTAAATCTTGATTTATATGTTGTTTTATTCAGACCTTATGTAAATGAAAATGTGCAAAGTTGCCTGTTTTTACATAAAAAAATAGGTTAATTTCTAAATTTCATTATCAAGGTCACAAAATCAAAGTTTGAAGGGAATAATGGCCATTTGCTGTACTTTTACAACATAAGCAATTACGATATAACACATACTATCCAGGAACAAAATTTGTATTATATAGTGTTATTATCAGTAAATATTAAATACGTTTTCAATCATCCTTTGTAAGCTGTTAAAATTTTTGATTAGCTTAATTTTTATGTAATGCTTTTTTATATTATTTCCCTTCAACACGAATTCTTAAAATATCTTTTTTTTTCTATGTAGAGTTTTTAGTTTAACAATTAGATTAGGGATTTTTCAATTTTACAAATGCTACATCATTTATTAACATAAGTTTCTAGATAAATGGATATCAATAGCAGCACACTTTATGTGGTTGAACAACTTTTTAAAACAACTGGAAATAAATAATGACACTACATGTAAAATTAAAGAATACTCACTGTTACAGTTGTAACAATCTAAGTAAGAAGCCTTATTTTAAATTGAAATTTAGTATGAACTATTTTAACAAATTAAAAAGATACCTTCTATAAAAGCATGTTTCATCATTTCTGTATCTTCTACAAAGGTAACCATATTAATTATTTTTGCTAAAGGTTTTTAGCTATTTACAAATTGAAAATGAAATATAGAAATTAATTCAAATAAAAACGAAAACATATGGACAAACTTTATTAAATATTGTGAGAAGTTGAAACCTATAGACTGCCATGATGAATACAAAACATTTTACTAAGATAAATAAATCAGCACAATACCTCAATGTTATTAGTAAATGAAATAATACAGTTCTTGCGAAATTTAAATTTTTAATAACTCACTCCTATATAAGATATAAACAATCTGCAAAATGAAATAAAAAGGGGATTTATTCAAACTTTAAATAAAATTGTTAGTGATTCATTTGTTCTGATTTCTTTCTTTTATTTTCCAGATTAAAAACCCTTTACTATACTGAATGGCTTTAATTGAAAAAAAGGCCTATTGTGTTCTCTGAATAGCTGAGCTGAAGTCTGTATCAGCTGTCAGAAATAAATTTAGATCTCATTACAACAAGAAAGAGCCCCACAAAAATTCTATTCAAAACTGGATAAAGAATTTAAAGAGACTGTTTCCATTAATCACAAGCCACGAACTGGAAGACCAAGGGTAAACAATGAGACTATGTTGTCTGTAGAGCAAGTGCTTAGAAATAGTTCACAAAAATCGGTAAGACGGGCTACATTGGAGCACCCCCAACGTGCGAGTATTTTTAAACGAGGTCTTTCCCAACAGGTATATGGAAGAGATGGGCCAACATCTTGACCACCTAGCTCCCCAAACTTGTTCCTATTAGATTTTATCACGTAAAGGCATGTAGAAACTGAAATTTATTCAACAAAGTCTTCCTCTCTAAACGATCTTCATACTAGGATAACAAATGTGATCAGTGCTTTAATTCATATACAACTGCAGAATATGTTCGTGGAATTTCAAAATCGCGTTCGGTTTTGTATCCAAAACGATGGTGGATATGTTGAAAGGTAACATTCTTACAGTTAAATAAACTGAATCTTAAATAAATTCCCTCTTTTTTTCATTTTAAAGACTGTTTATATCTTATACAGAAGAGAACTTTTTAAAGATTCAAACTGCACAAGAACTTTATGGCTATAGAACAGAACCCTTAGGTAATATATGCAATATCAACGCAAAAGTTAACTTTATCAGAATATTCTAATCATTTTACAAATACCTTATCACCTTTTTTCCAATATTTTTTACTTTCTTGCCATATTTAACTAATTATGTTTCACAGAACCTTTTTTGAATTCGTTTATCATTAAGATCTCCAATTTCATAAGGTATTTGACATGTGTTCAAAACGTCATATAAAACGATAAATCTTTCAAAAAATCTGAGCTTCAACAACGCTTTCAGTTGTAAACCTGTGAACAATTTGATCTTTAATTTACTTCTGTTCTTTTATCAGTTCAAATTCTATACTTTCTTTATTAAACATTTCTTTGAATGCAATTGTTTCTTTCTCTCTTTTTTTGTGTTTTCTTTTTTGCTTTGATGGTAATAACCCAAATGTATTTACTAAAACATATGTAACTATTAAATATAATTTTTGTTATTATTGTAAAAATGTATCTCAGAACAATTGGTGTGTTTCGACCCTCCTAGGTCATCTTTAGGATAACAAAAAGTTCTCTGCTTTATTAGTAAAAGTGTTAATACCCATACCAACCGTTCTGAAATACATTTTTATTTCATGTGGGTTTCTTGTCTCACGAATTATTATTGTAAGATTTAATTTTTTCATATCAATTAAATATACTCACAGTTGATCAGTATGTTTTACGAAAATTATTATTTTAAATTAAGGTTTTGTATATTAATCGTACTGATGCTATTTCATTTTGAGGTAATTTGGTTTTTCTTTTCAATTCCCTTACATCAATAAAAACCCTGGGTCATTGTTTTTGTTTTCTCGAAATTGACTTTTTATAATACAAACTTTGTATATTATTTTAATTATACCCCTTCACATCACACAAAACACGCTCGCCCTTTCAGCCATGGGGGGCGTTATAAAGTTATGGTCAATCCCACTAGTCGTTCGTAAAAGAGTAGCCCAAGAGTTGACGGTGGGTGGTGATGACCAGCTGCCTTCCCTCTAGTCTTACACTGCAAAATTAGGGACAGTTAGCGCAGATAGCCTTCGAGTAGCTTTGGCGAAATTCAAAAAACAAACAAACAAAACACTTTAATTATATCTCTTCCATTCCTGGAAGTAACTTCCTGAACATTGTTTGTTTTCACTTTTTAAATTACACTGTAAACCGTAATACAAAATGTTTTTTTTTAACTTTGCTAGTTAGTTTTATAATTCCTGTAGCATTTCTTTCAAATAAAGTTGAATATTCAATAGTATTTAATCTACAATATATCCCACATCTGTAGATTTTAAATTCTTTGGAATTTCACGCAAAGCTACACGAGAGATGTCTGCACTAGCCGTCCCTAATTTAGTTGTGAAAGACAAGAAGAAAGGCAGCTAGTAATGAACATCCACACCCAACATTTGGGCTATTTTTACAAAATAATAGTGGGATAGACCGTCACTTATAATGCCCCCACGGCTGAAAGGGAGGGGTTTTTTGGTGTGACTGGAATTCGAACCCTCGACCCTCAAATTGCGAGTCGAGCGCTCTAACCACCTGGCCTCATTTGTAGTTATGATTTACTATAAATAATAATAACTTGCTTGCATTCTTTATCCATTTTATTAATAAAAGGCTCACCTTTATAGAAACAATTTTGAAGCTCGTAAAAAGTCAACAGTAGTGACATTTAGGTACATGTATCTCAGGGAGATTAAATTTATTTCACTTTTAACAAACTAGGTCATTCCCTTTTTGTTATATTTTGTTTTTATCATTTATAACCATTTACATTTGCGTGTTTAAAGCACTTCTCTCTTAAAAAGTTTGTTTGTTTGTTTTTAATTTTGCGCAAAGTTATACGAAGGCTATTTGCGCTAGCTGTCACTAATTTAATAGTGTAAGACGAGAAGGATGACAGCTAGTCACCACCGTCCACTGCCAACTCGTGAGCTACTCTTTTACCAACGAATAGTGGGATTGACCGTAACATCATAACATCGCCACGGCTGAAAGGGTGAGATATTTGGTATGAGGAGGATTCGAACCCGCGACCCTCAGATTGCGAGTCGAGTGCCTTAACTGTGGTAACTATTGTGAGATGTCGTTCCATGTTGAACAAGAACTTTTTGGTCTAGTGACAAGAAAAGATAAATAGACCAAAGTATTTTTCACGACAATATTTTTCTTTATTTGTGTGAAGTAAAACATTTTCATCACCTAGAATATGCTGATTTTGACACTCAAAATTTTCTCCTACATCTAAATCAGAACTTTATCCAATCGTTTCTGTGGTTGTTGTTGTTTTTGGAATTTCGCACAAAGATACTCGAGGGCTATCTGTGCTAGTCGTCCCTAATTTAGCAGTGTAAGACTAGAGGGAAGGCAGCTAGTCATCACCACCCACCGCCAACTCTTGGGCTACTCTTTTACCAACGAATAGTGGGATTGACCGTCACATTATAACGCCCCCACGGCTGGGAGGGCGAGCATGTTTGGCACGACTCGGGCGCGAACCCGCGACCCTCAGATTACGAAGCGCACGCCTTAACGCGCTAGGCCATGCCAGGCCCTCCAATCGTTTCTGATCAAAATATTTTTGCCTATTCTTTGTTGTTAAAGATATTTGTGTTTTGCTGTCAAACAAATCAAAAATATATATCTAAATGAATGATCGTTTCATAAGCCTAAGAACACTGGTTTGATGGAATATTTAAAATTCGTACAGAATGAAAACAAATGTCATGACCATATACATTTTTTCGTATAACCTTTTTTTCTGAGATATTCTGTACAACTTTTATGTTTTTCAATAATAGTCATTAAGAAATATAATTTAAGGAGTCATTTGTATAATCGTGTCTGAGCCTTTATCACGGTGGGCTCAATGCTACATTCGCTGTACGAGCATAAGAAAAATATGAACAAATCTGCCTACATATTTTATATTTTTCGAATTGGGATATTTATCTATTCTAAGAAGAGCATTGTCCTTGGTGAATATACAAATATTCATTAAGTTCGGTAACCTTAGAATGAAGGTTTATCAGAAAAAAACTATCCACAAACAGCACTTGTTTTGAATTTCTATTATGATACCTCTGAAGGACAAAACATTGATTGAATGATCACATTGTTTGAATACTGAATAAGAGAAATTTTTACTTAATGTTAGTGGTAGTTGAAACCTATTGAATAACATGGATCTATCTACATTTTGAATACATTTATTTCATTGTACAAATAGATTTTGTTATTGTTGGTATTTGGCACATTTTTATCATATTGTTAAGTGTCTTCATGAACATATTAATTCAATAAATCATGTATGCAAAAAGAATGTATGTTTGATAAGAGAAAGACAGATTTTCTTTATCATGCTGAACTATGGTAATTTCACAGAGATTCAGACAATATTTTATGATCTTGTATTCACATCATGGTGCTCATAGGCAATACTAACTTATTATTTCAGAACGCTATCGCTGTGTTTTTCTGTGCTAACTTAATTTTCACTATAGGTTCAGATATAACATACTTGCCTATATGGGAATAGTTTGATTTTATGTGCAACCTCACTAGAAAAGGTTATTTAGTTTCTTAAAAACCAAGTGTAAGAAAGGGGCTTGTGATAGAGAGAGTTTTTGGTTATGATAACTACTCTCACTACATCTTCCTTTCTTATGTATATCAACTTTATTTTAATTGTAATTATTTCTAAGCATTGCCTCACACCAACGTTAACATAACAAACTGCTCTTTACTACTGGTAATCGATAACAAATAGCTTTAAGATAGATTTTTAGTTTCTTGCTGGCACTATATTACTTTCTTCCTCTCTTGGTTTATCGATTTGTTCTTTGCTACTTTCTCACCTCTTTGTTTTTGTTGAACTCTCCAGGTTTCGTTGCCCCTTTGTTTCGGACATTGTACCTCGTTTTCTGGTACCTGTTTCATAACCATAGTAGGTCTTGTAATTTCCATATCAGCAGCTATACCTGCTTAATCCAATCATTTTCTATTGTCTTAGAATATTGTAATCCTCTAATTCCTTAAAACGAGACAATAGGTCAGTGGCTTTCTTACACTACACTTAAGCAACTTCAAATGATATTATCTAACATCTCACTTCATAACATCGTTCATTATCATCCATCTTAATATTCTTCACATAAAATGTAATTGGAAGATAAAAACAAAATTGCCTACGTAGATTTATCTTAAACTAAACATAGAGGTTGGAAGATTTTCAATCATGCTGATATCATCAAGTGTTAATACAATGAAAAACGAATATAAGATCTACTCTCAATAGCTAGCGATAACATTGTTACAATACCATAATAAGCTTCAACTAACAGGGTAAAAAAGTGTTTTATTTACTAATGCAATAATGTAAAACAGTGCTTGGAGAGTTTGTTTGTTTGTTTGTTTGTTTTTGAATTTTGCACACAGCTACTCGAGGGCTATCTGTGCTAGTCCTCCCTAATTTTGCAGTGTAAGACTAGAGGGAAGGCAGCTAGTCATCACCACCCACTGCCAACTCTTGGGCTACTCTTTTATCAACAAATAGTGGGATTGACCGTTCGCAGTGGACGGAGCACGGATAGTAGCCCATCGTATAGCTTTACGCTTAACCGCAAACAAACTTCGCTCTTCAACATTTCACAACCTAACTAAACGAATATCCTTCTTGCGACAATTGCCTCCCGCCATAAATGTGTTGTGACGGCAGTGTACCATAGAATGGTTAGGTGTTTGACGTGAAATAGATACTGAACAGCGTGAATATGGTGCTAGGGAATACACCTACGACGACGTACCACTGCATTAACGTATATATATAAGCTATTCATATAGTATGAAATTAACCAATTAATCTCCATAATAAATTTACTGTTATAGGCTGTTTTGGTTTTTTTTCACTCGATGCAGGATTTTATTTTTATTGATTTAGTTTTTTCTCCACTTTTAAATTAGAATGCAGTTAGTTATGATTTTTGTATTCAAAGAGACCACGATAGGATTACACTGATGATGATAGTATCGGTTCTAGATCTGCTCCTAATGTAACTAATGCACATTAAAACAGTGAAATAAGTAATTATCAGCGTCATTTGAAATGTTCTACTGAACATTCTGTTTTTGTAGTTATACTGCTCATTCTACATGCGAGTTTTTCCAGGTACATCAGTAGTAATATCTAAACATTAAACTTATCTTAGAACATTAAATAAGGTTATTTATCAATAAAATAGTTTTGAAATTTATTTTGACAGCTTTTGCACCAGTTAAGTTAACATTAGTTCTGAGTTGTGATTAATAGAGCATACATATATGATTATTTTTTAACCCAACTAATTTCGTCCATTTTTTTTAGCTTTGTAACCAAGAATTATTATTTGGCAAAAGACAAAATATATTTTAAGATGTATAAAACATTGTAAAGGAACCTAACTTTCTTAACTGATTATTTTTCATAGTGATTATGTACGCACATTATTTGAATGTTGTTTTTGAAGTTGGGAGAAATTTAAGGTTAAGTTGTAAATGTTTCTTATCTAAATAATTTTTCGTCACGATTTAAAGAAAGAAATATATATGAATTTACGAGCCAAAAGATGTGAAGAATATTCCATCTTGTTAACATTAGCCACTTTGGTAGTATAAAGCTTTTTAAAATGCGTATTTAGACAAATTTAGGATACAAAAAGTAAAATTGAAGAATCGAGTTCATTTCACTTAATAATTTAATACAAAATAAATCCCTTTGTTGAAGGTTTTCAGAAAATAATTTGTTTTCTTTAGAATTCCATAGAATTGTTTCCACTATAAATATTTTTTTATACTTAAACTATTGAGCATATTGACCGAGGAAATTTTTCATATCCCAGAATATTTTATTACTTTGTATATGTATATCTTAGTCTACAAAACGATGCTAAAACAACAACATACATAAGTTGGATATGAGCATTACCGCAGTATTATTCAGACGTGTACGTAAAAATAAACTTTTCAGTTATGTCACTTAAAAGGTCATAATATATTTTTATTATATTTGAATCAACTGCTAGTTAAATTTACGCAAAGAAACAGGTGGGTTTATAGCATAAAGTTACATTATTTTTTTGTTTTTCACTTGATTTATGTTTTGGTTTTTCATATAACGCCAAACGCGGTATAACATTTATTGCGCCATACTGTGAGTTGAGGTTCTTTGGATGGATGTGTTAATATAATGATGGCCAAATTACACTACTAGGTCTAACAAGAGTAGTTAAAAAGTTGATGCCTTTCGTCTAGTTTATCACTTCAAAATCAAGGATGATTAGTGCAGGTAGTCTTCCTGTAGTCTTACGCAGACTCAAACTCCAACAAAGCAAACAAACATTCTTTGAGATTTATACTTCTTTTATGTACTGATCGTGTAAAACATAATTTTCAATAGACCCTGCATGACCTAGTTTCTAAAGTAAATAATCTATAGAAATGAAACTAGTGAAACACCCTCCACCATAACCCTCAGAGTCATCGTATATTTGCTTGCGTTTATTACTTTATAAATTTCCTTTAAATTTGGAAGAGCCCCAACCACTTCCCTTTTCCTTATGTTTCAGCAGTGTATTACTGTCATGTTTGTATTTTGTATTAGAACTGTTTGCGTTTTTCTGTTAAGTATAACTGTTTTCTTTTCTTTTATTTAAAAGAAAATGAAAGTAATATTAATGGAGTTGATTTTCTAAGTGTTTATCCCTTATTATTCTTTTTATACTATTCAATTTGAGTTTTCTTAAGGCCATAGTATTTGTGCAAGATAAGTTTAATTTCTGACATTTAGTCTTAAAACTGATCAGCGAAAAAGAGTTACCGTTACCTAAAAGTAACAGCAAAACTTCAGTTATTTATTCATCACCTATAAAAATAAGTTACAAAGTTAACTATACTTATCGTGCAGACATGCTATAATGTAGTCAAGTATGTTTCACATGTCGAGTTTTGTGCACCCCATGAAATAAACTGCTGCTTACTTTATTTACTTAGCAAAATTTACTTTTTCTAAGTAAATGTTTAAGTCAGTAAATCTGTTCCTTTCAAACCAAGATGAACACTCAATACAGACTATAACTTAATAATCATCAAGGAAGTAGGAAGTAGGAATTAATGTATTGATAAAACATTGCTCACGTCTTGGGACTCATCAAAAGGTTTTATTTTCTCAACCAAATACAAAAGCAACACAATAAATTGCTAAAACCCATTTCCTACTGCAAAAGTTGTTGTCTTTCTTCGTTGCTATGCATTTGTCACTATCTATTTTTCATATCTAATTCTGAAAACCATTTTAATAAAGATATTCCACTCAAAGTGGAGTCAATTCTTGGTATTGGGTAGGATACTTCTCTTTGACTTCATTCTTCTTGCAGTAGTCCATACAGAATCTTATAAATCTATCCTTCTTCTTCTTGGCAAATACTATAAGCGATGTTCATGGACCAGCACTTAGTTCTATTACTCATTGTCCCTCCATGGAATTTACTTTATTAAAAGCCTCATCCTGTTTTGTAAATAACTGACATATTGGGGCTGCATATTCTGAACTTATAAGGCATGTTATTTGTTTGGCCTAAAACTTGGGGTACATTTAAGAAGGTAATTGATATTCCGTATGCAAGTCGTGTAATCTATAACATTGATCAACCATACGACTTTCACATCTGTTATTATAAATATCTTGTAATATAAGGTAGTAAGGTTCCTTACGGAAGGATTTTATATGATATTTCCTATATATCTTGAATCATAAGTGACTAACGTATTCTGGTGTTTTTCTTATCTAAAAATACTATTTGTACAGCTTCATATTCAGTAAATCCTATCCGAACATCATTCAAATACTATTATTTGTTATATTCATATCTTTACTAGTGACATTTCTATTCTTCAGATCCACAATAGTCCATCCAAATATTAATCTCACAGAACATGCTGGAATCCTAAGTCACTATATGTTAATATATTCCCGAAAATTCCCAGTATGAGTATTTCTCTTTTAGGCAGTGCAACAACCGTTTTTCTTGTTATTACTAAAAGTTTACCTCTAGTGTAGTAATTGTCACATATGGCAAAAAGGTGTCCTGGTAATAGAAGTAAAAGTCTCTACATCTAGTCACTTCATAATATGCACTATTCCTCGATTCAATTACCCACATTTCATACGATGTAGAGAAGCTTCCTACAGTAAGGTTAACTTCCAGATTTTTCCCTTCCAGAAACTTTATGCTCATTTGTTGTTTTCATCAATCTATCTTCTTTCTTTATTGCTTGGAAAATGTTTTAACTTCCATTACTCAAAGGAGTCAAACTATTGTAGCTGTAGATCCAATTTTGATCAACATACTGCAAGGCTTTTGATCAACGTACCTACTAACCCATAGACTTTTTTCTTTAAATAGTGAACTTCTTACATCATTTGTGCAGAAGTAATATCTCTAGTTTAACTTCACCTCATAAGTTCAACTAATAGTTAGTAGAATTTCATAAAGTTTAGTAAATTTGTGCTTAAAAGTTAGCAATGAATAATAATCGTCTTTTGAAAACTTGAACTAGAAACTGATAAAATAGTTTGCTTGAACTAACCAATGTTATGTTATTTCACTTTATAGTTTTGCTACTTTAAATCAGCCATATTTAATTAATTAAGACTAACAATAAATACTAAAAACGTTCCTCTTTTTCTCATAGGTGAAACTGTAGTAAAAATGTCACACTGATGGTTCACATGATTATTTACATAGGCGAGCGTAAATATCCTCGAAAAATTTGAACAATTTTATTGAATAATTTTGCACATGTGATTCAAATTTATATCAAATGGGACTCTTAATTATAGTTTGAAAAGATATATCAGTGTACCAAACTTAAAATAATCATAAATTTGTTTTTTTTCTAACAACAATTTTCCGCACTTCCCGTTTGAAGAAAAACAAATACGAAGAAAATCAATCAAAATTGGAGAATTTATATCTTATGTATTTCTTAATGGATTGACTTGAAATTTGGTATTTAAAGTAAGTGTTCAGTAGATCATATCCACTGGAAATATGAGGTAACTTATATTACAACAATCCGACTTTTAAAAAAAAGTGGAATATCGCTAAGTTATCACTCTTGTTAACTCAGTGTTTCCCGTAAGTTATTTCAGCCCCGTGATACCCTACTGCGTTTTGATAGAACTCCTGCCCTGGTTAGAAAGCCATTTAAATTAAAGTAGTTATAAGACACTGTTTGTTTTCTATATTAAGTAAATAAAATGTATATAGTGTACTATTATCGTTACTGAAAAGTAGGCTTACGTTTTATCGTCAATTGACCGTTAAAGCAAGAAGTCAAAGGTAAGTATTATATGTCTTGTTTTTCGTGCATATTTTTTTTCATTTATGATCATAAAAGCAACTAAAATGTAATAAAAATCAGAAAAATTATTAGATTAGGTAAGGTACTGAAACATAATGATAAAATTCTTGTAGTACATCATTCCATATGATAACTTGAGCTACATGTTCATGTTTATAATTTTTGTAGCTGGATAATTAGTTAGGCGTCGTTCAAAGGACAATAACACAATAAAATTAAGTATAAATAGATGTAGACTGCTATTAGCCTTAAGCTATTAATGATAGACAGTTGTAGCTTTCTCTTACATCTCTGGTTCAAATACCCATCCAATCAAACATGCTTAACCTTTCAGCCATGCAGACTTTACAATGTGGTGGTCAATCTCAGTATTCATTGGTAAAAGAGTAGTCCAAGACTTAGAGGTGGATGATGATGACAAGCTTTCTTCTCTCTATTCTTTCACTGCTAAATTAGGGTCAGCTAACACAAATAGCCCTAGTGTAGTTTTGCATGAATTTCAAAACATTCAAAATAAAGCACTGTTACATCTCCAGTCGTTTCAGAAAGAAAAATGGTAATTTGGATTTTTCAAATTATTTATGGTTATTACACTATCAGATCAACTGAATCCACATAGAATAAGGTTAGAGAAAATAACAAATAAAATATAACTTTTTGGAAGGAAAAAATGTTTGATATTCATTTAGAAGGTAAAGCAAATGAAATTTGAATTTTTTAGATGAATATAGGTATTTTTAATATTAAAATGAAAATCACTTTGTCCTGACAACAGTCAACATTCTGATTTTATACATTCATGGACAAATCTTTACTAACAATGCTTAACTAAAAATCTACTATTTTGTTTACAAAAAACTTGTAATATTTACTAAAAACTTGCCAAATTCTGTTAAGATACACAAAATATATGAAAATTATAGCATGCTTTGTTTATTTGTAAATAAGTACAAAGATACACGATGGTCTATTTGTACTTCGCCCACCATGAGCATAAAAACCCGGTGTCTAGCGTTGAAAGTGTGGATGTAAGGCACATATCTCTGTGCCACTGGGAGAGGGGGAGCAGTTATTGTAAGGAAACTTACGGTTACGTTGTGGTTAAGAGATCAATCGCATCAACTGACCTCATTTGGAAGGAGTTAAAACTTTTCTGTGTTATATAGCAAAGTGAGCTTCTTTTTTTGTGTAAAATAAAGAACCTGAACAACTCTCAGAAAATGGGCAAATTCTTTCTTGTACAAATAAAAAAGAAAACAGTGCATGTACCTACACTTGGATAGTTCTTTCT
Organism: Tachypleus tridentatus; assembly: GCF_004210375.1. Lineage (NCBI taxonomy): Eukaryota > Metazoa > Arthropoda > Merostomata > Xiphosura > Limulidae > Tachypleus > Tachypleus tridentatus. The sequence continues at coordinate 84,952,544 of NC_134830.1, forward strand.
ACTATAGGGTGTTTACCTCTACAAACTTTCTTCTCCCCGTAACACCAAATATGCTTGCCCTTTCAGCCGTGAGGGCATTATAATGTGTGGTCAATCCCACTATTCGTTGGTAAAAGAGTAGCCCAAGAGTTGGCGGTGGGTGGTGATGACAAGCTGCCTCTCCTCTAGTTTTATACTGTTAAGTTAGGGACGGCTAGCGCAGATAGCCCTCGAGTAGCTTTGTGAGAAATTCGAAAAACAAACAGACTTTCTTCTCTCGAAATTGACTTCTGAAAAACAAATTCACTGATTTCCAAAATAAGCAAGTCGTCCTTCTCAGCTGTCTAGTAGACAATCCTCAAAATTAGCATGAAAATCAGTGGATGATGTCTCTTCGTGACCTTTGTTTTTTTACAGTATTAGTTGGCTGTCATTTCAGCGACTGTCGTAGACGGCTAGCAAAAGATACCACAGCGTTAATCAATTCAACCAGCATAAAGTATCATTGTGAGAAGAGATGAGGTCAACTACTTATGAGAGCATAAACAGTAAAGTAAATGCTAAAAGGTGATGTTAATTTTTGAAACGTGTTACTTCCACCATAGTAATAAAAAAATTAAATTAAACCTCTTCTTCTTATATCACTATCGAATGTAGGAACTCATGATACTCCCACATTTCACAACACCAAGAATAAAGAAAACAGTAGCTACAACTAAGAAATTATAATAAGCTATAATAACCATTTAAAAAGATAGAATAAAAGAGAGCATATTTATAAAACAGTTCCAGGTTGTTTTTGAATAACCAACAGAGCAGAGAATTTAAATCCATTTACAACAGGAGTTTTTTTCTATCTTAAACTTTAAGAAATATTTTTTCAGCAGTTGCAAAAGATAGTTGGTGAAAACACATACCAGACATAAGAATACGCCCAGAAAATTTAGAATAAAAAAAGATAACCCATTATGTAGCTTTGTGCTTAATACTATACAAACAAAGTGGATGACTGACAAGTGTTGAATAAGACTTTATAAACAATAAACAATGAACGTAGATCTTCCTTGCAACTTAAACTAAGTAAAAAAACAAGATTAAAACAAAACTCTGAGAGAAAATTACCCTAAATAAAGTTATATATCACCTTAAACAATATTGCACATATATTATATGCGAAATTAAAATTGAAATTCATTGAAATTCACCACCATATCTAGAAAACTACTTTAAAATTGGAACAGTAGAGCCAATTCCATGCTCTAAATTAATTAACATTTAACTTGAGCAAGTGGTAACATTGCTCACTTAAGGAAAACACAATAACGACACAAGAGGTATGTGCAAAATTTGTAGAATCTCGACTTTAAATAAAATTACAAGTTCAAACAAATACAGCAAAACTGAAAGTTTCTGCAGAATACTTACTAAGTCACAAGTACGAAAATAATAAAAATTAAAGGAAACTATTAATTTGTTTGAAAATATGTAAAAACAATATCTAAATGACTGTAAAAACTCTCTGAAATCTACATAAAATCCATGTCCAAGTACAATGTGAAGCATGTCAGTAATCTTTGAAATTTCTATTACAACTAAACAGTGATTGATTTTTGTTATATGTGCTAGCCGATAAGCAATAAAAATCAAGAGTAGTTCCATTCACAAATGTTATTTGATTTATTGATAAGAATAGTCAGACAACTAATTAAAAAGGCCCAATATGACTTGGTGGTTAAAGGCGCTTGACTCGTAATCTGAGTGCCGTAATCAAATGGATAGTGTTACATGAGAACACTTAAATGTTTAATACAAAGTATACAGCTTTTCTTCCTTTCATAAGTAACACTATATATACTTTATTCTCCTTCAATGTTTCTTCCCCATCTCTTACTGAGTGTAGTGAGTGCAATATTGATATCAGGAATTGATTCAGCTTGCATGAATTGTAGTGAAATATCTTAGATCTGCACGATTTCAACATGTTTGTATTAATTTTCGTGATACTAATGAGTTGTGGTTTTTTATTTACACAGTAATGGAAATAATTATTATTGGTTATGAGTTAGCTAGGAACGGTCATAAAATAATTTGATATCCATAGCTTCATTAACTGTGGTAAAGAATATGTACAATTTTTAAAACTGAAATATTAATAAGTGAGTGGGAATTTTACTAGATTACAGGGAACTTACTTTTTGGTCGACCTCACACCAAAGTTTCCATTGGTGGTGGTAAAAAATATGTTCAGTTTCACAAAACTAAAATATTTTTAAGTTTACTGCTTTAATCTGAAAAAAGTAAAACCACAAATCACTAACTTCTTTCAAACCAGCTGATACTGTTATACTTATGGTTCTCAAAAGTTCTCATTCAGTTGAAATTGAGTTATTCCTAAGATTTTATGAGATACTTTCTTCTTATTTTATTCCACATTATGTCAAATTTGATCACATTATCTACCATATCAATGGGAAAACTATTTTTGAAGTTATAAGTTTTTGTACGTATAATGGATCAATATCTCAACTAAGTATGTGTGTCAAAAAAGTAAGTGTGAATGTAAAAGATGGAGCCTATATATTCGATCCTGTATCATCAGTACTACTCGAATTTGATATTAATTATATGACAGTGGAGCCCACTGCAGCTTTATATACTGTGGAACCTAGTATTATCAGTGATGCCCAAGTGATACTATTACAAGTCATTCAAGTTAAGGGTAGTGATAGAAGCATAATTCTCTGAAAGTTTACAGATGCTCTAAAAACGTTTTCAGTCTATCAAGATAGATATAAAGGACGACTTAGGTCAATGTATACCATTTGAACAGGGGAGAGTTATTATAACAGTTCATTTTTGTTGTCTGTGATATCATAAAAGTACTCTCATGATGCAATCATTTATGACACATATTCAGTTACTGGCTGGGAAATGGCTTATCATATTTTGCAGGTAGACAGTACCAAAGAAGTCATGGTATGGGTGACGTGTTCAGCAACCTGTGTTATTCGTTCATATCTATTCTAAAAAAGAAGCACAAGCAGCTAAAACAGGTTTAAATTGAGTATTGGATGTTATACAAGGAAAACCATTTGTTTATACCAGAAAACGATATGAAAAGGAAGGACTTCTAAACTTGAATCGAGATGTCAAAGAGGTTATTTTACCTAATATGTCTTTTCTTATAGCAAAGCCACATCGGGCTACCTAGCGAGCCCACCAAGTTGAATCGAACCCCTGATTATAGCGTTGTAAATCCGTAGACTTACCGCTGTACTAGCGGGAGGCTGCTCTATTTAATAAAAAGAAGAGATACAAAGGCCCTACATTTAGAATAATAAAATTATAGAGATATGGTACATCAAGCCCTGATTCATTTCACAAGTGACTATGTTCCCTCCTACTCCATGAAAGGTCCTGTTAGGTTTGGTATAAGGTTTAAGAACTCCTTACGTAATGCTTAAAATACAGCATGGCATGCATTGTACAATGATCAGGGTGATTTTATATTAAAAGGCGGCATCCAAAGTAATGGTAGTAGAAATGCTTTCTGTTACCCACTTTTGACACTCAGCTGTTAATACCATTCTAATGTTTCACGTGACTGATTAATTAATTTATATTAATTGACCGCAGACATGTCTTACAGGCAAAAGTTGAAAGTCACGGGTCAAAGTAGGAAGTGAATATAACTAAAAAGACGACTTTTCATATCATCTTTATGGTAGCTGTTTGAGTAAGAAATCCAACTGAGTTTATATATTATTGTAATAGTGGCGACCATTCTCTCATTGCATTCCTACATAGAAAGTGCTAGAGCATTCCCCCAAATATATAAGATGTTTGTGTGCTCTCCCTCCACATTTTGTGTAAGACAGGATAATTGTGGCGCTATCTGTGAATTTAGTTAACTTAAACGCACATCAAATGTAATAAATGCTCAATAACAGCAATAATGGGAAAAAAGTTGTTTGTGAATCCCTGATTAACGTGCTCCTTATTCCAAACTATCATCCCACAAAGTTTAATTGAGCAATCTATGTGTAGTTACATAACGGACAACCATACAAACCCACAGGTTTTTGTACTTTATATAAAAATGGAGATTTGTATTAGCTATTCAAACATACTTCTTAGAAACTGGTATTCATGAGGTGTGAATTATCCCAACAGACTTAGTTACACATGTAGAGGTCAGCATTTCGTAAACCAAGATATTTTCCTAAATAACATATTCCTGTATCTTAAAGTTTAACATATGTTCTGGTGTGTATGTGTGTGGTACTTAAGTCTAAGATTTACCTATGCATGTGTTAATGACAGCATACAGTTACTATAGAAAGTGTTCATACCCCTGCGTCCCGAGTAGATTTTTGCTCATAACTTAGAAAAGTATTACGATTAGGCTAATAGACGTATAATATATTATAAATATTATACTAACACACACCTACATAAGTTTTTCATGTAAATTAAACGACAAATAAACCGTTTATAAACAAATAACCTAAAATAGGAGGAGCAGAAAGTGTTCGTACATTTCAAAACGTGTGAAAAAACTGATATTCCCATAAAAATTTTGTTTAGTTTGGTGAATAAACTACATTATATCATTTCAGAACTAGACACTGAGTTCATAATTATTGGAATTTAACCAGAAAAAAATTACTTCCAGCAATTTAGTGCCGTCTCTATTAATGTGTATTAGTACAATATTTATAATATACTGTACTAATCGTGATACTTGTTAAGTTATGAGAAAAAAACTACTCACAACGCTGGTGTACAAACACTTACTGTCGTAACTGTACTGGGCTATGATGAAAAGTAAGTATTATATTAGAAAAATCACAAAAAACTGACTTGAAACTGAAGATCAATATATTTCATCTTTCTATAAAGCATATGTAAAAGATAATGCATTGCATGCTACTGTAGCATTGTTTCAATATATATGCAAGAAAATGCGTGTTTTGGAAGAGTCGATAGTTTTCTTAGTTTTCCTGAACGTAATAACTGAAATATTGCATGTTTAGTTTGCATTAAATCATTTATTTATGTAGTACTATGTCTTGAGGATGTTGTATTCAAATATCTCGTGATAAATTCAATGTTTGTTTTCACATGTTACACAAATGAAAAATAAAGACTGAATGAAATAGTAAATAAAAAATAATGACAAAAATTGTATGAAACTAATCCTCTTTTTTAAGATAAGATATTTATAGTATTTTACTATATATTGAAGTTTTGTAAATAATTTTTTCAGTATACTTTTCAAGCCAGTGACTTTTACATTGCCGTTTTAATAATAAACAGTAATTATATTAGATTTATGAAACCTGAAAGAATAATCACTTAATTTATAATTATAGTACTTTTACGACTATGACTGTAAACACTTTTTGGTTACTTTTATGTGAAATATATCTGATGTTTAAATGAACTAAAAATATTGAACGTTATAGTATATTTTGTAATTTGTAAAAATATATTTAATATATACATTCATAAAATGATATGACTTTAGTCTCATTTATATCATAACAAACTAGAAATATAAAAATAACATATTTTAGCAAATATATATATATATGTGTTAGAAAATTTTATAATTCCAGAGTTTAAATGCTATTGACCTTTTTTATTCTGTCAGTTTCAGGGTACTCCCGTTTTCCTCCCATATCAAACTTCTGAGTATTAGATCTATAGCTCCCACACTACTACTTTTGTGCTACTCTCACTCGCGTGTGTCGCCAAATGTTTCCTTACTTTGGTTTGCTCGACATATAAATATTTACGACCTATCAAACTCGTATCAAGTTACAGTTTGTTGTTATTTTAGTTGTCATTCCAAAACTCTCTGTCATGAGTGGAGCAAAAGATATGTAAGGTTAGTTTTTCTCAACATCCCCGGTTGCGTTTAGCCCAAAACTTTCAATTATCCAGTGTAATTTTGACAGTTTCTCGGAAATGGCTAGAATTGGTGTACAGATGTCGACTCAATGCTCAGGTGGTGCTGCTCAATTCCGGCCATTCTATTTCCTTCTCGGCGTGCCACTGGATTAAAAAGTTCTCAGAATAGCTGATAAATTAAGTAAAGTGGATGACCACTACCACAGTTTGTATTTTGCAGCACTGAACACTATAATTGGCTGTATCAAAACTCACTTTGACCAGCCAGGTTTAAAAATATACAGCGTTAGAAACCATCCTATTGAAAGGTGCTGAAGGAGAAAACGTTGAAAAAGGAATGACAACAATTACGGATAAGTACTGCAGAGATTTCGATTGGCCGTTACTCAGAACGGAACAACTGATTCGAAAAGCACACTTTCAAGATAGTAATGCACTGGACGATGTCGTGAACTACTCTAAATAGCAGTTACACAAGGGATGATCGCTACCATCAGAGGTATACAAATTAACAGTATTCTCTCTTGTGGCTCCCGTTAGAAACGCCACTTACATTCTCTGCACTTCCACGTGTAAATTCATACCTCGGTAGTACAATGATCCAGTCATTGCTAAATCACTTAAAGCTCTTACATGTACATAAAAGATAAGTGATAATTCAAGTATTAAATTATATGCTACCGAATTTTGGCACACTCAAAACACAGAAGAACTATTTTTAGTAAATTTTAAGGTTGCACTGTTTGTTTCATAATTCATTTTGACACATAATTATTTTTCTAATAATTATGTAGCTTTATAACAACACATAGTTAAATTGCTTCAGTTCAGTTGTTTTGAATTATTTTTCTCAATGGTTTCTCAGTAATATATATGCGGACTCAAACTGCTAAAAACTAGGTTTCGTTACCTGTGGTGGGTATAGCACAGATAACCCTTTGTGTATCTTTGTGCTTAATTCCAAACAATTAATCAATAGTATATTTTATAACATAAGTAATATTCTAGTTGAAACCCTCCGTAGTACATTTTGTTTGCTTCCAACGATACTGTTCCTTGTAAAAGAAATCCATCATTCTCAGGAGATTAGAAGAAACAAAGAAAGTGTTTATAGAAGAAAGTATACGTGTATAATTTGTATTTTTGCAGTGCCATCTACAAAATATATTTCCAAAAATTCACCTCTGTGGTACACGGGCCTACATCTCTATTCAAAATCATTTGATGTTTAACCTCTTTAAGTATTTGAACTTCAATGTTATGCGAAGAGTACCGCTTGTCTATTAAAAATTATTTTTTCTTATCTTTAATAATGGCCTTTCATTATATTTAGGTAGGGTTTATAATTCTGTTTAGCATCACTAATTAGTAAATAAAAGCGTGGAGGTTGGGAATTTTGTTGAAGAATAGGGTGGCTTATTTCTGTTATAAGAACATATTTCGATTTTTATATCTTACAATGTTAAATAAAGAGTGAAGGTTAGAGTTTTACATTATACAGTTTTAGGTCGCTTTAATTCTACTTTAAGGTTATATCTAAATATCAAGGTCAAATGCCTTCCCACAACTGTCTACAGACAGAGAAAGGCAGTAGGAGTTGAGGCGTTGTGGGTTCAATCACTCATTTCCCAACCCTCAACAGTTGCTGGCAAGTTTGACATTGGCGTCAGGATGTTGTCTGACAAATGGAATATCCGCAAAACGTCTAAAAGGTATAACAACAAACATGATCCATTATGGCTTAAGGACGACATCGATGATTGGTAATGTAAAAATAATTCTATATTTTAGTCTCATTATAATGTTATTTTTGTTTTGTATGAAGTTCATTATAGCTTTACAGTGTTGGTTTTAAAGGAGAGTTAATACTGTGCATCATGAGTTTGATGTATCTAATAGTATCTTGACAGACTAGACTCAAACTATGACTATAACAATGAGTGTAAATGGGTTCAATCTCATATCGTGGTTGCAACTCCACTTTGTCAGCTTTGCATGACGGCTGCGCCATCATAGCACTGCCCTTAGCAGTAATGGAGCAATAGGTTCGTATGCATCAAAGTATCCTTAATAATGCCCAAAAAATATTGCATCAAAGGTAGTGATTGCATAATGATGCATTCCAATTAAATCCTCGTAAGACTCGAGGCAATTATCCACCCCCTTATAACAATTACAAATAGTTCCTGGGTACTTAGGTCTGTCGTCTCATCCATCATTATTGTGAATGGCTTGTAATGAACTGCAGCTGTGATTTGTCGAAGAATTTTAAGAGCCATGAATTATAAAAGTTCGTTCTGTATATCTGCACTGGCATACTTATTTGTTTGTTGTTGTCGTTCAACCAAAATTCCAAGTTTTCATCAAAACAGCAAACTAGTTTAAGAATCTACTTGAAGTTTCCGTCATCTTCTTACGTTACAAATCCTCTGAAAAGGAAGTTCTTGTAGAACAAGATATTTCACAGTGCACTCGACAAGAAGCAATTGTTTTCTGTTAATCTCTCTATCTTCAGCAATTGTGATATTCAGCAAGTCTCCAACATGTTTTACTGTTGCTGGTAAAGTTATTAGACGTTTCACTGCCTCTTTGTGGTAACTGGACTTCTCATGACACCAGAACAATGGAGTTGCATCTTTCCAGTTCTTGAATCCTTTGCTTATAAAATCTTGATTAGTGATCTTGCTATTCATAATTCCTGTTTTAGTAGGTCAAATATGATGAAAGTAAAATGCGCATTCAAATGCGTTATCCTAATTCAGCCACGACCAATTATCAAACCAATTGTATTTTAAACATTGTATTTTTATGGCTTTACTAAATAACACCTTTGGAATAGATCGTGAAAATGGTTGACACGAAGCATCACCAATTTCCGTTATTCGCCTGGGTAATTGGGCATCAGCATTCAGAATGATATTTTTGGAATTATAAAACGTGACTGAGGAGATTGCGGTTGTAACAACAGGTATAACTAAGGAGATTGATGCTGCACCAGACATGGCGGAGGAAATTGAGATTGCACCATCAAATGTTACAACATCTTCCAGACGAGAACGTTTGACCAAGTACTTCAGTAAGCTCCCTTCTTTCAGTTGAAGTTGTTGTTGTTGTTGTTTTGGAATTTCGCACAAAGCTACTCGAGGGCTATCTGTGCTAGCCGTCCCTAATTTAGCAGTGTAAGACTAGAGGGAAGGCAGCTAGTCATCACCACCCACCGCCAACTCTTGGGCTACTCTTTTACCAACAAATAGTGGGATTGACCGTCACATTATAACGCCCCCACGGCTGGGAGGGCGAGCATGTTTATGCGACTCGGGCGCGAACTCGCGACCCTCAGATTACGAAGCGCACGCCTTAACGCGCTAGGCCATGCCAGGTCTTCAGTTGAAGTGAAAGCCAACACTTACTAAGCATAATTAAAGCAGAATCTAAAAAATAAAAAAGGTTATGTTCTTGATTATTGTCTTTTATTGCATTTCGTTTGGAATTAAGCACAAAAGTACACAATAGGCTATCTCAGCTCTTCCCACCACGGGTATCGAAATCTGGTTTCTAGCATAGAAAGTACGCAGATATACCGCTGTGTCACTAAGGGGCTCCTTTTATTATAATAATAAATTAAAACATAAAAATGGTTTATATTCTTTATTTTTCACGATTAATTTCAGAAATATATTCTAATATCAGTGTAACAATTCAGTAGGCTATTATTTCTCTGAGTCGAAATATAACATAATAAGCACTTTTCATATAATAAAACAAAGTGTTATGTATTAACAAATATTTTGTATCGCAAGTAATATACATAAAAAGATGCAAGGCTGTATCCAATGTTTGCCACAAAATATTACATTTATTATTTTTGATCTCAGAATGTGATGTTTTAGACTATAACATTCGACGTGAGAAATAAATATAACTTAAAATATGCTTACTTTTACTTTAACATGGTTGAACAATTTTGCACATTAAACATCCTGAGACTTTCGATATGTCATGATTCATCAATCGATATAATCAACTGTGGTGTTGTTGTTTCCATAATTGTTGTCTTCACATACGTTATGACAGCTTTGTACAACAGATGATTTATATTGAGGGATAGGAAACAACTCCGTTCGTTGCATTCACGTTATTTAAAACAAAAATTTGTCTGTACTTGGAAATTTTAAATAGAAAAATTCACCTAGGTATAATATTTTGGTTTCGAAAATAGTGCTACTGCGAAAGCTGTAACGCTTCCGACGCCCCTGCTGAAATATGTAGAGTTTGAACTGTATATTTTGCTTTTAACTTTATATAACAAATTACCGTGCATTTGTGAACGTTGCAGTCGTAATTTACTTCATGAAAAATATAAACATAAGCTGAGATGAGTTGAATAATATGTTGTTATTGTAAATTGCTAATGAAAATTTGAAAAGTTGTGACAAAGTAGATATTCGCTGTAAATCAGTCATATATCTCCACAATATGAAATATTTATATCACGTATCTCACACATTTATCAAAGATTTGTGTTTTTTTTTTTTTTTTTGGCTCTACACAGAATAAAGATTATTAAAAGTGAGAAATCCTATTGACTTTGTTTCGTATTTTATATTTATTTGTACAGCACACATCGCACGTGAATGTATACGAACTAACGTATTCTATGCTTCATCTGGTTTCTTTGTTTTCCTTTCTAACCGACCGTAGGCCTGAATGTTTGTTACGTCTCACGATTAAAAAAATGGAATGAATAGTAAATTAAATAAATAAACAATTTTGTAAAGTTAATGGTTAAAAATAAAAATATTCAAACTAAAGTATCCGTGGGTGATGATAACTAGCTACTTTTCCTTTAATCTTTCACTGCTAAATTAGGGACGGCTAACGCAGATAGCCCTCGTGTAGCTTTTCGCGAAATTTTCACCTATAATTTATTTTTAATGAATTATTTTCCTCACCTTTTATTCGTTTGTTTATTTGTTGAATTTTGCGCAAAGCTATTCGAGGGCTATCTGCGCTAGCCGTCCCTAATTTAGCAATGTAATCACCACCCACCGCCAACTCTTGGGCTACTCTTTTACCAACGAATAGTGGGATTGACCGTCACATTATAATGCCCCTGGGGCTGAAAGGGCGAGCATGTTTGGTGCGACCGGGATTTGAACCCGCGACCCTTGGGTTACGAGTCGAACGCCTTAACACACTTGGCCATATCGGTCCCCCAGCCGAAGTTACCATTAACATTGCCTACAAGGTTTAGCTCCTTCAACATTTTTCTTGCACTTGAAAGTTTCTCAAAGCTGTTTTAGGGACTCAAAGTTTAGAATATAAAAGTAAATTCTAAATGTACTCTAATTGTTTGTCAAATTAATACATATAAGACGACAGAAAATTGCCAAGTGCTACTACTGCCACCGTTCTCAATAAAACTTAGCCTCATTTTATTGACTATAAGCATGCCATTCAACTTAAAACAGTCGTTGAGCAATCCAGTTCTTAATTTGTAAGTGGACATGACATAGCTTGATCTCAATAATGTCTATAACAATTTTCTTTAAGACCAGTTCTAGGAATTTGTATTAAATTACTATTAAATGAACAGTATATACATATAGTTTATTGCCAGCAAGAAAAACTATTTAAACGTAATAATTTCTTGTATAAGAAAGTCTAAAGTTGCTATAGCGACTTACACTTAAAGTGAGAGCAAACATAAAGTCTTTATTTATTGTTTTGGTGATTCGTTTGATATAACGGAATGACAACTAAAATAATATAATACTTTGAATCACAACACACTTGAAAACGGTAATGTTAAAATACGTTGTTAGTAATTTCGTTTAGTTAAATTTTGAATATAACTCAGTAACACCTTGTGAACTCCAGAAAAAATTATGTACAATCTGGTAAAATCCTGGACAAAATCTGCTCTCTCACACACCAAGCTCCCTTTTAAATATGAAACGAAATCCTTGAGTTTCTTGTACAATAAAACAGTGATTGGTGATGAAGATCAGTTGGTCAAAGAGCTGAAATATAATGGACAAAACTACTCCTAACTACTACCTGATTCACCAAGAAGAAGAATTCGGCGTGTTAATTTAAAAATGTGTTGTTATCCCTGGAAGAGAATCAGACAACAAATACCAATTTTGACTTAATACATTTATCGTCCAGGGAAAATTGAAGTTAGATACTTTCTTGAGCAATGCCATGTTCTAACCTTGGGAACTACAGAAAAAAGGAAATAAATCAATGAACTAAACTTCAAGCTAAAAGGTTCCGTTTGTTTTTGAATTTCGAGCAAAGCTACACAAAGAGTATCTGCATGACAATAACAAAAAGACGAGAATACACAGATATGAAGAAATGGCTCTCAGTTGTTCTTGCTGAATATAATCCAGACAACAAGATTAAATTTTAACAAGCAATAACTCATAACTTGCATCACTTTTAATATTCTTTAATAAATGCCATTTTTAATGTTGGTCACTTTTATTTTTTCAGGTAGAGTCAAGTTATCTAGAACCGAATGAAACACCAAGTGACACAGCGTTATGTTTTAAATAGCAGGAGTACTGTTAACCATTATTTAAATAAAGGGGATGTTGGGCCCTCTTCCAGTTTTCCAGCATTATCTCTATTCCTAGATTTAAATTTTAGAGTACTAGAATCGCTTGTGATTAAGCTAAAAAAAAAGGTTTTAACCATAAAATGAGAACACTACCAATACTTTTTCAATTCTGAAAATGTAAAGACAATAACAAAACGTGAACTTTGATCGTTGAATACTTGGTGCTTTTAATATTTATTTTTAAGTCATAATATGTTATTAATATCTTGTAACAATTCACTTATACATAAAAAATAAAAAAAATACTTTTTAAATCCAATTTTATTTTTAAGCCTCAAAGCTCTAGCTTTCTTAATATTATTTTATGTATCCTACTCAGCTATTTAGTTCATTTTTCTCTATATATAAATAATTAAGTGCATGTCCAAAATAATAAGGATGATGCAAAAATGAAAAATAGACAAAAACAAAATGTAATTTCTTTAATGTTCCTATAGTTTTCGTTAGCAAATCAATCGATTGATCAAATAATAGTAATAATTTTTATTTGAATAGATCTGTAATCGTCGTTTATGATGTGCTGCATTTTGTAGGTCAAAGAAATTTTATTAATTTCTAAATAAAACAAAGATCCATTAGCGATTATTTTTTCAATAATTTGCATGTGAGGTTAGAAGAATTATTGGTTTCTAACTAGTTGGTTTTATAGACCAGTAGTTCATTTTGAGATGTTTGTTTTTGATTTTCGCGCAAAGCTACACGAGGGCTATCTGTGCTAGCCGTCCCTAATTTAGCACTGTAAGACAAGAGGAAAGGCATCTAGTCATCACCACCCACCACCAATTTTTTGGCTACCCATTTACCAAAGAATAGTGAGATTGGCTGTAACATTGTGACGTTCCTACGATTTAAATACAAACATGTATGTTCTGGTGTGACGGGATTTGAACCCGCGACTCTTAGATTCGAGAGCTCTAACCACCTAGCCATAAGGGGACGATTTCAAGATAACAGTGATGATTGTAGACTTCTAGTGTTTAAGGCAGTATCCCGTTTTTAACGATAAGTTCCACAGAACAGTCAGATATGTAAAGTATTTGTCTGAATGGTTTTAAATTACTATGTTTTTTATTGAGTCTTTTCCTGGGAGAGTATTTTTAATTTTTAATATATGATTTAATTTCGGACATATTATGTCATTATGAGAGAGAGGTCTGAATTATTGTTTGAACTTTGTAGCATGTGGAATCTAGGTTTGAATATTTTTTTAATATGCTTTCCTTAAAACTTTGATATATCACATTCATAGGGAAATGCCACAAAGCGGTATGAAACATTGACTACCCGCCTTATACCTACGTCAGGTTGATAAATTTCATTGGTCAATGATAGCTACGCTGCTTTGTCGCCATATTAGGTTCAGAGAAAAGGCATAATTTTCAACTTTGTGATGCGTTGGAAAATAAGGAACGTGTAACTTAACTAAATATATATATCTATTGTAGTTAACATAAAATACTGTCTGTAGTTCATTAGTTGCCCATTACTTTAAAAGTGAAAATTTTATCAAGCAAACATCCTGTTTCAGTGAATAAGCCTTACTAACTAAACATAAGTTCGATTAGGCTGTATTTTGGGAAAGAACATGGCGGCTGCTGCCCCGAAAACAATTGAAGGTAAACATATTTTGCTATTACTGGGATTGGTATTACTTTGGGTATTAAAAATGTTGGCTAGGCAATTGGTTAATATCGTTTTACTTTAAATATTTTAGATATTAGTTACGTATTTATTAGAAAAATATTCAAATCGAACTTACTTTTAGGCTTGATTATAATCTTTAGTCTTCATCAATTTATGATTTTGGTGATTGTGATATTCTGTGAAACTTCATTGTCTGCAGACATAACCTGAAGTTTAAGTTAACCATCATAAATGTCATTTAATGTGCGAAGCACTTTTCATGACATTGTAATATGCTTAAACTCAAATCAAACCTGTAGAAACTACAAGTGCTAAGTACTGAAATAGCAAAAGTAGTACTTACAGTTGATGAAATACTAGAAAAACTGTCAAAACACCAGTTTTGACAAATATAAACTGCATGTAACCTTTGCTTACAGTAAGTTGAATAAGTGTAATAATTCTTAATATTTTTTAAAGAAATAGGTTTCTCATTAACATAAGTATAAAGGTTGTGTAAATCTTAGAAGGTATCATGACTTTGTGTACTCTTTATAGAAACATTGTATGATTTACTAAGATTAAATGCAAATGAGGGGTTACAATTGAATAACTAATTTTTTAAAGATAATATGCAACATGACTTGTAAAATAAATAAATGGAAAGGACAGTTACTGAAACACTATCAGCAATTTATACAAGTCTGGTAATATCCTATCTAGTGAACTGCTTTTGATGTAAAGGCTACTTAAGCACATTATGCATTTTCCTTTAGATCTTGTGATTAATTCCATGTAGGGTAGGCAACTTCAATGTAAGAAAACCATAGCACTTTGGGTTTCACAAGGATTATTAAATAATAAAATGCTAAGGATCTGAAAAGAGCGTAACATGTTCTAATGAGTACTTGGTGGTTACAGTTTACAAGTAATAACGTAGGGTAAAAGTGAAACAAGGACCAGGAATTATACTCACCCTTCTGGTCTTTAGTTGCCCACCACTGCATGGTATTAATGAAAGATCTGAAAAGAAAGTGCATTATGTTTTTATATTAAAAAAGATGTAGCTCTTCACTATATCAGTATAAATATTTGGCTGCAATTTCAGATGAAGAGGTCTGTTTTAACACTTTAATATCAAGTAGTTTTCAAACACCTGTTTAGGCCTCATTTGGAGTGTCATATTCAGTTCAGGCGTGTTACCTAAAAGAGGGATATTAGAATGACACCTGGGATTGAAAAGGTATTGTAAAAGGAACTGTTAGAGAGTATCTGATTGAGATGTTTAAGGATATAAAGGGAATAGTGGAGTTATCCATTTTTTTCCATAGTTAAAGGTGAGAATGGTAATACTGTGAGGCATAAATGTATATTAATGCAGAATAGGATTCATCTTCAGCTAAGAGAGTTTTATTACTCTAATTATATGGTTTATTTTTGTAATGGGTTTTCTTCAGATATTACATTTAGTGCAGTTTAAAGGAATGGCTGATAAATATTTGATATATTATTTATTTTTTGTAACTGAAAAGAAAATGTTAAACACAGTCCTAAACATTTTTGTGTGTTGTGTAGTATGTTGAATGCAGCACCGGTTCAAATTAGGTGTTTGTGATGTCAAAATAAAAAATATGTAGTTTTATACAAATTAGGAACTCAAATTACCAATCTAGAATTTAAAATAACCTTTATCTTTGCTGAGCTATCACTACATTTAGTGAATTGCACACACTGGTCCTGTTTCTATTTTGGAAGTGGTCCCTTAAGTGACCAACCAACTGAAAGATGAGAATGCCTCCTTAGTGGTTTTTCAGCCACTTTCGTATATAACTGTTCTCTCTCTTTTGTTTGAGACAAACATACATGCTTGTAAGTTGATTCTTGAGCCTGTTGAAATTTTGTAATTTTTTAGATAAAAATATAGCTTACTTACTAAATGTAATAAATTATAATAGTGCCAATGAAATAATTTTATTTGGTTATTCAAGTATGTGTGTAATAAACCTTAAAATTATTTTAACTTCACATCCTCCATGTGTAAAACTTAAAGGCTTAGTAACCTGTGGCAAGCAGCAAATGGATACAAAAGTCATTGTAGCTAGAAAATATAATTTTTGTTATACTTACTGTTCTGTGTTTTGAGAAAAATAAGTTTTTAATTTATTTGTGAAGAGTAATAATATAGATACGTATAAAGAATAATTGAAATATGATCATATTTTACAAAATATGAGTTCAGTAAAGTACAGTGAAGATAGGTCACTTTGTAAAGACAAAAGGTTAGTTTTATATTAATGGATATGCTGACATGAATGACATGCACCTCATCATTATAACTTTATTGTTAGTCAGGCATAGCTGAAAGGTTAATATAATACAAATTAATCTATATAATTGTATTATGTAATTATATTTAAAATGTTTAGTATAAACATTTGTTGTTTTCTTTTTATAATCTATATAGTTCCAAATAATAGTAGGGTTCTAAATAATAAGAGTAGACAAATTGAACATTTCTGATGATAATACAGGGTAGAGAAGGGAGGTTTGTTTTCCTCCATACTTCATCTCATGATCCTTCAAGCAGTTGATTGTCAAAAGGCAAGGAAGTAAAAAATATATATATAATTTTTTTAAACTTTAATCTTTGCTGATAATAAAATAAGTTGCTATAAATTTATCAATTTTCTATGTAAACTGGCTAGGTACAGACTGTTAACCTGCCAATTTTAAGTTTACAATAAGCTAAAGCTTTACAACATGGCTTGCAACAGGTCACAGAGTGCTGTAATTAGACAGCCTACACTTACTTAACTTGAAATGACTAACGTGAGTAATACTTGCAAATTTGCCATGGGAAGTTAGGTGGCCAAGATTTCTGTTAAGTAAGGTATACCAGCAAATTTCCCTGCTTGCCAAAATTTAAAAATGATACAGTCCCGAATAAGTATTATACAGGGTGGAAAAGCATCTGAAAATAAATAACTGTATGTGTGATTATTTAGAACTCTGTAGTAGTAATTCTAGATCAGTAATGGCATAATTTATATTTATTTGCTAATTTTATATGGTGGTTCTGATAATCTGTCAAATTTTATGAACATATGCTTACTAATGTAAAACTATTAGGCTCTTGCATATGAAATGTTGAATTTTATATGCAAATTTGAAACTTCATATTTAGTGGCTGAACCCCTTGGTGTGGATTCCTGTACGTGGTGAGGGGACCTCCCTGGGAAGCTTCTGTTCTTTCTGGTGACCTCCTCTGGGATCTATACATCCACCCACGTGTTTGCTGTGCATGGCGACCTGTGAAGGGGAGGAGAAGATCCTGGTGGTTGAAGGGTCCGACCCTAACACACCACTTTGGCCTTGAATTCCTGTAGATGGGAAGCCTTTGGGTGGCTCCCCTTGGGTCAGTCGGCTGGTCCACTTGACCTAGAGTCAACCAAGTACCAGTGTTGGAAGTTCTCAACGGGTGTTATGGACATTGTGTTTGATGCTGGTGTTTGGGTATAGTGCTCACAGAACCCTGGCATTGCTGCAATGTCCTTGCATGACATTGTAGTACGTCCCCTCATAGGGCTCCATGGTGGGTGGGATCATTGGGTACCAAAATTTTCCTTTTTTCCTGTAGATCCTCCTATGAAAAATTTAAATAAAATAGTGAAAAAACAGTCAATAGGTAAACAACCACGTCTTGAAGACTCTGAGCAGCAATCTTCAACATCTGTAACACATGTACCTTATTTTCTTATATTACATTCTCTTTCAGAAAAACCTTTAGGGGAAATGTCCCCCTTTTTTATTCAGAAGGGACTAGAGGGACTTGCTGGTTGCTGGCTCTCCAAAGTCAGTAAAGAAGCTTCGATCTAGAGACAAATTAGTTGAAACATCCACATCCCAACACGGTGAACTCCTCTTGAATTCAAGGGCAGTTGGGGATATACCTACTGAGGTTACCCCTCATGCTACCTTGAATTCATCAGGAGGAGTTATTGCTGAGAGGGATTTGAAGAACATCCCCGAGTCAGAGATTCTTGCTGGTTTCTCCACTCAAGGAGTTTCTGCAGTGAGGTACATTTCCACTCGCAAAGATGGAGTTACACTGCCGACAGATATCCTCGTTTTGACATTTACATCACCACGTGCACCTGCCACCATCAAGGCAGGTTATCTAAATTGCAGGGTATGGCTGTACATTCCAAACCCTCCCCGATGTTTCCAATGTCAGAAGTTCAGCCACTCAAAGATGTCATGTCGTAGTTATGTGACGTGCTTGCTGTGGTGGCAAGGACCATGATGCCTATAAGTGTGACATGGACCCATATTGTGTCAACTGCAATGGTTCTCACCCTTCCTACTTTCGTTCTTGCCTGAAATGGTTGGAGGAACAAGGTGCAGCGTTTGAAAACGACTCATAACATTAGTTATCCTGAGGCTCGGAAATTGCTGTCCGCCACTTCATTTTGGACATATGCTGCTGCACTTTGTTCCACATCTACAGTGGGAGTGCAGACAGATCTCTCTGTACCTCCAAGAGAATTGTTTTCAAAACATATGAAAAGCTTTTTGACCTCCATGGTTAAAAAGGTTGATGAATCAACTTCTACACCCATCTCTGTTCCTCCCATACATTCCAACAAACCCCAAGATCCACATCCTTTGGTTCCAAATACAGACATTTCTTCAGATATATCTTTTTCTCCCACCCCAAGATGCAAAACAATCATTCGTTTGTGTCCTCAGTCACTAGAATCCCCTTCCAACAACAAAGACCTGCCCAGTCGACCCAGGACAGGATCCATGGAGATCGATAGAACTCCCTCGAATAAGGACAGTAAGGAAAAAAGACGTAGTTGTAAAGAGAAGGGTTCTCCAACCACTTCGCTTACCCGTCATTAAAAATGGTCACCTTGATACAATGGAACTGCCGAGGTTTACGCTCTAATCTGGACGACATCAAAACACTGATTGTTTCCTACCATCCTGTATGTCTTTTTCTTACAAGAATCATTTCTGAAACCTTCCGATACAGTCACCTTTCGGCAGTTTTCTCTGTACAGAAATGGCTGTGTGATGGACAAGTGCATTGAAGGGTGGCACTGTTGGTTGATCAGCATGTGCCCACCCTGTCTTTGCCACACAACACCCTTGGAGGCCATAGTCATCCATGTTTCCTTTGGTTGTATCATTACTATTTTTTCTCTCCACCTGTCATCTGGAAAGACCTATGATCAGTCAGACCTTGATGCTCTTATTGAACAGTTACCATCTCTTTTTTTTAATCCTGGAGGACTTTATGGACATCATACACTCTAGGGAAGCACTGATATTGATAGGAGGGGGTTGCTCCGTAGAGCATATGCTCTCTGATCACAACCTTTCTCTTTTCAAAGTGGTTCTTCTATGTGTTTTCATGCACCTAATCAGTCCTTTACTGCTATTGATCTCTCAATTTGCTCACCTTAATTATTCTCCCATTTTTCATGCAAGGTTGACAATAATCCACAAGGCAGTGATCATTTTCCTATACTTTTGAGAGAGATTGGCCGTGGTTGATGCCACCTGACCTGTGTACCCTGGTAGAAGCTGGATCATGCAATCTGGCCCTCTTTCACTGCTCTCACAAAACTTGATCCTGCCATTGTCTGTAAGCCATCAATAACTGACTATGTGGCAGCAGTAACTGACTGTATTATCTAAGCAGTTGCTCAATGTATTCCTAAAACCTTGACATGTTTTCCACTATATTTACATCAATGAAAGAATCTTGTCTACCTTATGGCATGGAAGGCTCAAAAATGGGCCTGGGATACTTTCCATAGGTATCCCACACTAACCATATCGTTTTCCAGTAGGCCTATGCACATGCTAGGTGGGTAACACGTCAAAGCCAGAAGGAATCGTGAATTAAGTTCACAACAAGCATATCTTCTACCGCAAGTTCCAAGGTCATATGGGACAGGATTCGAAAGGTCAGTGGGCACTACATTTCTGTCCCCTCTCGATCTTACTTTTTGATAGCCAAGAGGTAGCTGATGTCCGGAGCATCGCCAATACTCTAGGTGAAAGATTTTGCCAGGTATCTAGCACTTCTGCTTGTTCCTCCACCTTCTAGGCCATCAAGACTCGGGCAGAGCGTTCGCCTCTTTCCTTTCGAACTGACTGTCTCTTTGACTATAATCGTCCCTTTACATTGGTGGAACCGAAAATGGCCCTTCATCAGTCTGGTAGTACATCTGTTGGACCTGATGATGTACACTATGACATGCTGCACAATCTCTCTCCTGCTTCTCTTGATATTCTTCTAATTGTTTTTAACCGGATCTGGCAGGAGAATGTTTTTCTGATGCCTGGCACCAGGCTATTATCTTACTTTTCTCTAAACCTGGGAAAGATCCCAAGATTCCTTCAAACTACTATCCCATTGCTTTGACAAGCTGTCTCTGTATGACCTTAAAGAGGATGGTTAATGCTCGCCTTATTTGGTTCCTCAATCAAACAACCTCCTCTTGCCCACCCAGTGTGGGTTCCAATGACAGCATTCCACCACGGACCACCTAATTCGACTTGAAACATTAATCAGAGAAGCCTTTCTCAAATGCCAACATCTTGTTTGAATATTCTTTGACATTGAGAAGGCTTATGACACAACATGAAGGTATGGCATTTTGTGAGACCTCTATATATATGGGTTACGTGGCCATTTACCCATGTTTATTAAAAAAAAGTTTAATGGACAGGAGATTCCAAGTTTGTGTGGGTTCAACACTTTCCCGTTCTTTTGTACAGGAACTTGGGGTCCCTTAGGGCTGTGTTTTGAGTGTCACACTTTTCAGTATAAAGATAACTGCCATTGCTGAACAACTCCCTCTTACTGTTGCAAACGGGCTCTATGTCGACAACTTTCACATCTCGTGTCAGTCGTCGAACATAAGATGTATTGAGTGGCAACTACAAACTGCCCTCAATCGTATACTAAAGTGGACTACGGCGAATGGCTTTAGTTTTTCTCTCTCTAAAACAATTTGCATGCACTTTTGCTGCCAACGGGGTATCCATCTTGATCCTGAACTCCGTATCGGTGAAGTTTCGCTGCCAGTGGTCCCTGAGACCAAGTTCTTGGGGCTTATCTTTGACCGTAAGTTGACCTTTATACCACATTTAAAGTAGCTACGGGTTAAATGCACAAGAGCACTGAACATCCTCCGTGTCCTCTCTACCGCCAGTTGGGGAGTGGATCGATGTTCTGTTTTAAAAATATGTTGTGCTCTTATCCGTTCAAAACTCGACTATAGATCAATGGTCTATGGCTCTGCCAGACCCTTGGCCTTAAAGATGCTGGACCCCATTCATCATCAAGGACTTCGACTCTGAACTGGGGAGGTGCGGAGAGCCCAAGTGAACCTTCTCTGCACCTTCGCCGTTTGCAACTGTCTTTACTGTATTCTTCGAAACTTCGTTCCTTACCACAGCGTCCCACTTGGGGATGTGTTTTCCTTCCTAAGTGGGCCTTACTCTTTCAAAACAGACAATCTGCCATTGCTCCTTTTGGCCTTTGCATCCAGGTGCAATTGGATGAATTGGGTCTCTCCCTGGATAACATTTCAGAATCCACTGGTCAGCACACCTCACCATGGCTCATTACATTCCCCAAATGTGACCTTTCTTAAAGTCATCTGAGAAAAGCAGATACTCCCGATTGGAAGTACCGTCTTTTATTTACTGAACATCTTTCAAACAATCTTTCCATTCCAATTTATATGGATGGTTCCAAATCAGGTAACTCTGTGGGCTCTGCCATGGTTTGTTGCAGATCAGTGGTTGCGCTCAGAATCCCCTCCACAGTTGTGTGCTCACTGCTGAACTATATGCCATTTCTCTTGCCATGGATCACATAGAAGCTAAGCAGTACTTAAATTGCACTATTTATACTGACTCGTTTAGTTCTCTACTGGCTTTGAAATCGCTTTATGTCAGTTCACACCCTGTTCTTGCCAATGTTCAAAACTGACTGGCCCAATTCTCATCCACTTCTATCCAGTTTTTCTGGATACCAGGCTACGTTGTTATTCATGGGAACAAGCTTGCCGACACCACAGCTAAGTGTATATGCTCTGGCACTATCACCACTATGCCTCTTCCATACGTGGACTTTGATCCTGAATTCAAGGCTCAGCTCAATGCCAGCTGGCAGTTGACTTGGAGTGAGTAATGCGAAAACAAGCTTTTCCAAATGAAACCCAATATTGGACTTTGGCTGTCTTGCTTCCATAAGGATCAGAAAGAGGAAGTTGTTCTAACTGGATTAAGCATTGGTCACAGTTTTTTAACTCATCATTTTCTTTTATCTGGAACTGATGAACCAGTGTGTAGTTTGTGTAACCTACTTCTTGTCAAGTCCTTCTAGTTGTATCTTTCTGACTGTTACAACCCTGGGTTTCACTTCTAGTTCAGATCTAAACAATCCTTCCATTACCTTTTCCTCTGACATCATTCCTCTGTCAACTTTGGTCACGGGCCCTACATCCTGCCCTTCATACATGGAATTTATCTGGTCCCTTGGGAGGAGATAGTTTATTCATGCAAGTAGTGTACCTTTTCTTCTGTTTGCCCTTCATTCCTCGTAGTTCACCAATACAAGTGGTCACTCTGCTGTGTAGTTTCTCTTTCTTGGCCCACTGACCCTCTACTAGTTTATTTCATCATCTGTCTATTTCATTGTAGTGATTTCATCCATTACAGGCTGTTGTGCAGCCTTTGCAATACATTCCCTTTTCCAAGTACTGTTCAGTGTTTTACTCTTCTTTCATTTTTTTTTGAAGTTACATTTCTTCCGATTACTTGACCTCTCTATTGGGAGGTACTTTCTGATTGAAATGCTACTTTTATTTTTTACTTCCTTACCCTCCCTCTATTTAAGCCTCTGGCCTCCTGTTCCATGTATCACCCATCCCTTTGGACTTAATTCCTTTTCATCTTCACCTGTTGGTGCCATCTGTCTTAAGTTATTTACCAATGATGTTTGACATACTCTTTTGCAATCCATATATGATTTGCTTTATCTGGATCAATCATTCCTGCACAGAACTTTGGTGGCTCAGGAGAGGAATATTTCATTTCCATCGATTTCTCTTCACTTCTCATCTCTGTTCCTAGTCTGATCCAGATAAACTTCTGTGTCCTGTTCCTTTTTTATCATTGTTATCTTGCCTGCACAGCTTCCTTCTATGATTTTAAGTTAAGCTTCTTAATTCAATGGAACCTTTCTTCACAGTGCTTTTTTTTTTTTTCTCTCTCCTTTGACCAACTGGATTTGTCATATAAGTCTAGGATATCCCTTCTACTCTTTCTTTAGAAGTCTTTTTCCATGTCTTCCTCTGTGGAATACCTGTCATACATTCATCTTCCAAAACCTTCCTAGGCATGATTTTAAGAAACTTTTCAGGTTGTCTGGAAGGATATATAGGTTTTCTCAAAAAAGCTATAGATCTTCATAAAAAGACTCAATTAGTATTACTTCCAGGGATGTTTTGTTACATAGTATCTTTAGCAGAAAATAGTCAGTTGTCTGTAAAATATTTAAACAGAACAGTGGTTTTGGTTAATAACATTCAACGTTTTCATTCTAACTATCTTGGTCTGCCTGCCAAATACAGTCTGTAGTAAGACCAGACTTACATTGGTATTCACACATATTAATACTACTGAACTTGTTATTTAATTAGGCAACACAGTGCTTAATCACTGCCCATTTACACACACACACACTGGTGATATGTATTTGTCATTCATGCAGGTAATTTGAATTGACCTTGAGAGAGGCAAAGCTAGCCCAACCTTATTTACTTTTTGGAGTTAACATTATGTTTAGTGTAGTCTACAATGCTGTTTTGAGTAAGGGTCTGCTCCAGGGTATTAAATGTATGTTAGACAGCTCAAAGATTTAAGTTGGGCACTGTCCAGTGAGGTTTTTAGTTGTCTCAAACAGTAGTTAATATTAAGCCTTACCTTAATCAGTTGGCTATTTTTCCTTCTCTGGTTACTATCTCCAATCTTTCACCATACTTCAAACATCAGTTCTACTTTTCCTTTCTGGCAGAGACATGTTCTTATTAGGTCAGTGTGTAGCTGCTGGATATCATTTCTACCACATCTTGAGTTTTTGAATGTTGCCATTTTTTTTCATAAAATATATTTTGATTTGTGTTTCCATGCAGAAGCTTAACAAAAATAGAATTTCGTAAATTTTTTTATTATCCAAAGTTGACCAGTTGTTTATCAAATACTGACCATTTGTTCAAACTTGGTAAAAACATTAGTTTTTAGTGTTAGCAAGGTTTGGAATTTTCTGTTGGAGACTGTTTAAAAAGCTTTTAATTTGGAAAGTTGTCATTTATTTAACTTAATTTTTCAAGTGGGTTCAGACCTTCATGATCAGTATCACAGTTGATACCAAATATCAGCTGACCTTGGGTGCATTTGCATAGATTTGTTATATTATTGAAACTGCATGCTTAACTAGTGGGTTCTTTAGAGGCTTTTGTGACCCTTTTTTATTTATTATGTATCTTAACGACTGGGATAACATCTTAAGACAGTTTAAAGCTGTTTAGTAGTATTTTTCTTATCTGATTTTTTTTTTTTTTTACAGGCTCATTAAATATGATAAATAGATTTACAATTTAGATGTTGAAATTTGGAAAATACTTGTGTTGGTATTAAAATTCTGATAAGTTAATAAATGATTCTAACATTTTTCTTTTTTAGTAAACTTATATTTATGCTTTTTCTTGTTACAATAATATTTTTCTGATATCAAAAGTAATATTTGCACCTCATGGTGTTATTTCAATGATAGTTTCATTTCGAAATGGCAGTTAATTGGTAGTAATTTCAAAACAGATCTCAAAACGCAACAAGGTATATTTATTTTTCAAATTAGAAGTTAATAGAGATTACTTTTCTCACGACATTAGAACCATATAAATATCACTCTTAAGAGTTCACAAATTCAAATTGTATTTGAATATTTTGTTTAGAAAATTCACATGACACTTTTTGTATGTTTAACATGGGAAAAATTTTACAAGCATTCAAATGTCTAATATTTATAAATTTCTGCCAACATTTGAGAAACAAAAAAGAATTACAATTGTTTTATTTACAAAAATTGTTCCTTGCTTATGTAAATAACACTCAAGTGAATAAAATGATGAACCATGTTAACGTTTGAGCTTTGTTGGATAATGTAATATTTTAATTAGATGTTTATTTAGTACATGTGAGCCTGTGTTAAATATTCTGTTACTAATGTCTTTTAATCATAGTTGGGTGTGGGTTGGCTCTGTGATAACTCTGGATTTTGAAGTTCCAATTTGGGTTCAAATCTGTTTAATACCACAAAATATTAATCAGTGATGTGGAGAAAACCCACTTGTAGTGTTTGTTCCTCTACGTAAAAATATTTTCTCAACCCAAACGAGCCGTTTTTGCATATTTTTCTCCACAAAATATTTCATGCATTTGCATTTTAAGCTGTGGGCATATTATAAGAGCAGCAGGCAATTCCTTATTGGGAGTGGAAAGATGCTTATGATTTGTCTGTTTGGTATTTCAAAATTGTGGGTAGTGGCAGATGTTATAAGTAGCTATGCTATAAATACACAATTTAAGATTAATTTCTGTCTGTCCAAATGTTTGAATTCAGTAAAAATCAGTAATAGCCATTCATAAAAAAAGTGTTCATAATATGAAACAAGTTATATATTGTTTTTCTACTAGAAATTGAAGCACAAATTAAAGCCATTCAAGCACAGAAAGCTGGATTAGCACCGTTAGATGAAAATGGAGAAGGAGTACCTCTTGCAGCTTCTGATGGAGCATATATGGATGAAGATATATATGGAGGGACTAAGAATAGGTTTGACGGTTATGTAACCTCGATTGCGGCAAATGACGATGCAGATGCTGATGTAAGTATATATTTTTAACTGTTAATCTTTATTATTTTTTAATATACAGTGAAATGTTATTAAATTGCCACCATTGAAAGTATTAGTAATTTTAGTTAATATTACAGCTGGGTAGTGATATTTGTTGTAATGATTGGACCATTAGCCAAATACATTTAAGTAATTGATTATATTATAGGATGTGGGATAGCTATAACAGATTCATTTGTCTTCAGGGAGATGACTAGAAGCAGCAAAATATGATGCTGAAAATTATATTTTGATAGCTGTAATGAGCAGAGTACAAATAACCAATAATAAGAAACCCCTAATTTTGATTAGTTAAGTATTTTCTTGTTGTGACATTAATTGATAAAGTTCAACAAACTTGAAGTTGTCAAAAATTTAAAAAAACAACTTGTGATGCAATATAATGGCAATATTTCAATTATTGTATAATTGGGTTGATCGTAAACTAATTTTGATTATTTTCATCTTATTGATCAGTTTAATATTAATCTCAGTTACTGGATAGTTAGGATAATGAAAAATGGTTTTAAAATTAATAATTTATACTTATGTAATCTTTTCGAATTTTTTTTTTATCTATTTATGATTCTTCTCATATTTCTTCAAAAGTTCATTCATTTGTACAACAGAATTCATTTTTAAGTAGATTGACTGCTTTCAGCTATACTTTTATCAGTTACCAATCAGAATTTTCTTTAATAACATTTGCAAATAATTCTTGGATTGTATTGTGAAGTTTTCTTGTGTCTAGAGATTATTTTATTAAAAATTACAGTATGCTATGGTTTTGAAATTATTCATTAAGAAATTGCTACTAAATCTAAAAAATGCAGTAAAATAATATTAACAAACATTCATAATTACAAAATTTTAACAGTTTTTATGTCCTTTCTTTTTGTATGCTTACTAAATAATTTGCTAGTTTATATATGTAAAAACAGCTCATTTGAGTTGAGAAACATTTTTAAGTAGAGGAGCGAACAACGTTTCGACCTTCTTCGGTCGTCGTCAGGTTCACAAAGAAAGAGGTACCTTTGTGAACATGACGACGACTGAAGGTCAAAACATTGTTCGCTCCTCTATGTAAAAAATTTTCTCAACCCAAACAAGCCGTTTTTACATATATATTTCTCTACAAGTGGGTTTTCTCGACATCACTGAATTTACTAGTTTGTTAGTCTTGTTTATAATGTGTTTTTTTGCAGGATGATGATTATGAAACAACTTCCCTAATGCAGAATAAAAGAACAGGGTATACTGCTCCCACTGCTTTTTTAAGTGATGTTATTGGATCAGAAAAAGTAAGTTATTCACTGTTTTTTCAAAGATTCAGATGGTATATTTCCATAAGAAATATAATTTCACATCTTTATAACTGTACTGATGTATAGATATAAACCTTTACGGACAGAGTTCAGAGTATTGAGTAGGGTTCACAGTACAGCATTATGTTTTGTAGACTTGTGTTAAACATTTTATTAAACTACTATTTTATGAATGTATTACAATAAACTTGGCATCAAATTGTACTTTGTAATTCAAAAGTAAATATTAAGAAATAATTGCAAAATATTAATTTTTGTGTGCTCTTTCACTCAGATTGCATTTTATGTTGCCTACAATAAAATGTCTATAGTTTTTAACAAATTAGACACTCAGATTATTGATACACACAAGCTGGATTATAATATAAAGTGAGAGCCTGTCTGTTTGCAGCTCACATTATGCTATCAGATTATATTACTCATGAGCTGCTCATTTGTGTGCAGGCTTGACGTGCCCAGATGGTTAAGGCACTTGACTCGTAATCTGAGGGTCACTGGTTTGAATCCACTCGCACCAAACATGCTTGCCCTTTCAGTCGTGGGGGCATTAAACTGTGACGGTCAATCCTACTATTTGTTGGTAAAATAGTAGCCCAAGAGTTGGCAGAGAGTGGTAATGACTAGCTGCCTTCCCTCTAGTCTTACACTGCTAAATTAGGGATGGCTAGTGCAGACAGTCCTCATGTAGCTTTGCAGGAAATTCAAAAACAAACATTTGCATGCCTTATATAATATTTTTATTATTTATTTTAGTTAACATAGTCTTAACTAACAAAAAATCCCTATTTTTATATTTTAGGTACTTTTATACCTAAAGAATAAACATTAAAAACAATATAAAATACTTATCCATTCATTGTTTTCTTGCTCTCAATTGTTGTAAAGAATGTATGGGAAAAAAAAATTTGACATTGTTTGATATTTCATAAATAATGTATCACCAAAATTGATTGCTTTTTGGAAGGGTATGCAACAGCCATTTCTGATGCAAAATATCCCTTATAAGTAATTTCCACTGGAAAACGAATGAATCTGCATTCATGTCACTGTATCGATTTCTATAATCCTGACCTGTATTGGCTGTGTTTTAGTGGACTAATATTTCGTAAAGTAGTCACATTTCAGTTATTATACATATCTATAACAATTAAGCTGTATTTTGTTCTAAAAATAAAATTTCAAGCAGACTAAAGACTCACAAACTTGAAGAATTGTATAGAAAGAAAGAAGTGCCATTGTAATACTTGAAAATGGCTTAGAAAATCACTAGGGGAACAGTCTGAGCTCTTGATTGGTTATTCTCATGTTACAGATGTATAAAAAAGGGTACTTTTCCATAAATGGGTTGTTGAAGTAACTACTGGGAAACATACACTAGATTGATTTTGAAAAGCATGCAAGAAGAAATTCAGTCTCATAATGGAAACTACACCTAAGGGCTGTTATAACTGGGAATGGCATTATAGACTAATAACATTCAGCCACTGTATTTTTGTAAGACGAGTAAGATTATAGTATGGGAAACAACAGAAAATTGTTTGGATATACAAAAGAGTTTTTATTCAATGTTATTGTTAATACCATTCATCTTATTGAAAGCATGTTATATTTATGAAATATGCTGGTTGCATCCTAGAATATTGTTGGCAGGAGTAACTAGATACCACTTGAAGAAGGTAGTGGGATTTTGAAATGTGAAGTCTGATTTTCAGTTTATACTTATCTGATACTTTTCATGTATCTTAACAAAATACAAACTGCTTAACATCAATATCTCCAAGAATGTTGTAAAAGAACACTAAAGAAGAACAAATCAACTGCTGAAAATCAAAATTGAGAAGAAAAATAAAACCTCAATTTGATAGTTCCATTTATATCTGAAATTGTTAGCTGTAAATTTAGACAAACCAATATCGCTTTACATTTAACAGTGGAATTCTTCAACTGGAGGTATATCTGTAGTAGGAACTGAACATAAGTCAAAGATTTTTTTTCTTTTGATGAAACTTGGACAGGATGTAGCATATGATGAGATATGACTATTACAATTTACAGATTTCAAATTACAAAATGGTTACTCAGTTGTGACCAGGCACATCATCAGCAAAAAAACTGATTATAATTAACAACACTATTTCTTGTGTAACTGATAGGTTCTTTATATGATCCTTCATCTTTACCTATCTCTACATGTGTTTTTCAGATCAGAGCCCAATAGATCCTCAACAGTTAGCTATATACCAATCTGATTTGTGACCAGAATTTTGTTACTCTTCATTATACCATCACGAATTACTGTTAATAATTTCCTCAATTATATGCTTGTGAATTGTTCTGAGATGTTTGACTGAGCAGGCACTTTGAATGCAATCAGAGTGACAGCCCTTTGTTGAGGCAAATTCTTTTATGAAGTGCAAAGATATTGTGGTAGCACTTAAATATAGTTTTGGTATTGACCAAAACAGCTGTGATGGTTGCCTTATACCAGATCAAAAACAAGATCTCCAACATAAAGCAGACAATCAAATTATTTATAACAAACAGAGACACTGTTTTAATCTGTATAATTTATTAAATTGTTTATAATACAGAGTATTGTCTACGTCTTCTACAGTTTGAAAGTTTCTATCAGTGTTCAAGAAGTTTTGGGAGTTATTTTAAGGCTTTTATGTCAGAGTATTAGAAAACTAGTTGTAGGACATTGCCTACTTTGTGCATATTGTTATTGTGTTTTTAGGTGTATTATTTAAGTAAATAAAAATTTATTTAGTATTTAAAAAAGTAGGCTAAAATTTCATTGGTAACCAACAACAAATTTAAAATTACCTTTTATTTACTGTATTTGTTTTTTGTGTAAATGTTTAACAAGTTTAGAAAATAGATCATGACTAAAGTAGATTGGTGCAAGTACAATCTTTGAAAGCAAGTTTATCATGTAGTCTTCTTTTTAGACTTGAGTACATTAAACTTGTTTGTTTCATTTGGCTACAGCAAAGTATACTTTGAATCCGCATTTTTCGTGAGTGTAACATTTAATGGTAATTTTGAAAGTTTTATCAGCATCACTTGTAAGACAACTTTTCCTCAATGTTGTACATATGGGGAGACAAAAGTAGGGTCCAACATTGCAATCTAGCTGCTGCATCTGACTGAATTACCTTCTTTGACCAAAAATGGTCATGAATGGTCTGTGATTGGTGATTAAAGTGAACTAACTAGTGACCCATAATGTTGGTGCACCAGTAAATAGCAGTAGGTAATTAAACAAACCAAATATACAATATTTACAAAAAAAATTTGATGCATTGAGTAATTTTGTAATTATTCTTTTGAAGAAATAAATTTTCTAAGTGTTCTGTATAAAAGGGGATAGAGTGGCTCATTGTCTTTGCACTTTTGACTGGTAATAGAATGGTTGCAAGTTCAAGATTGACCCATATCATGCTTTTTGTCTTTGAGCAAGACATTACCCCACTTGTTCAGGTCTCCCCAGTTGTGTGATAAATACCAAGCTGTTAGCTTTGGCTTTAACCTGCAAATGACTGTTATCCTGTCCAAGGGAAATAAATTACCATTTTCATCATCTTGTAGTATTAGAACAGAATTTTAAGACCATTGGCTTTTTACATACTTTTGTAAAGATACTGCAAGGATTTATCATTTTAGCTGCAAGAAAGGGTTAGAGCTATATACTTTTAATATAAATAGTTTTACTGTGTTTTCATAAAGTTAGGTAGTGGTCATTGTTTCATGCCACATATTTTTATAATGGTGATTTTTTTTGGGGGGGTGGGTTCCAGGATTATGATCCATTTGCAGATAGGCGAATTCCCCGGATTGCTGATAGAGAAGATGAATACCGGGCTCAAAGACGTAAAATGATGATATCTCCAGAGAGATTGGATCCTTTTGCAGATGGTAGGGTATCATTATTGGCAAATATGCAATTTAAGATTATTTTTTTTTACTTGCACACACACTTAAGCATGTAGGCCACTTTTTTGTTTCAGAGCTAGTAACTGTGTTTAAAAAAGAAAGGTGTTAAACAGATTTCAAAAGATCAGTAGCTTATGTCAAGTATATTTGCATGAGCCATAAGTAAATAACACAGTTGCTGGCTTATGTGTGTTTGGGAGTGACAAAGCAAGAATAGAATGTATGTCTGACTGGGATTGTAGGATATGTAATTTGTATAGACTAAATTGAAATATTGTTCAAGATAGTTATGCTTCTGTTACTACCAATTTAAATTTTATTTCAGAATTGTTTTTGCACATTTACTTCTAACTTGAATGAAATGTAAGAAAATGAGCATAAAAAACATCAATAGCAAATGTTGTAGTACTTAGCAGTTATGTTCCATTTGCCAGTAATAATATGAAGAGTACAATTTTAATGTTTTCTTTAACCTTTATTTTTCTCTCAAGTGATTGAAGCTGTATTGAGAATTCAATTTAGTTTTTTTTTCTTTTTTTGTATGGGCATTGGTTCTGTAATGTTGAGCTTTTTAGGTGTTTTAACATGGTGTAATTACTAAACTTTTATCAGTCATATATAATAAAAGAACTACAGCTATAATTCATTCAGGATGTATAATTTTCATTATTTTAACTGATATAATTGAAGAATTTAAGGGAGTACTAGGTACAAATTAAAATTTATTGTAGCACAGACTTCTGAGTTAAAGCTAAAAAGATATAATTAAGTAACCAAACAATCTTTAAAGAAAAGATTGAATTATTATTATTAATACATGGATATCTAAAATCATTTTCAAAAAATATTATATCACAGTAAAATAACCATTCACATTTTATAAAATCTTAAAGATGTGGATGGATTAGTTGTTAGTGAAATAACACGAAAAAGCAGGTTGAATGGCTGTTAATACTCCATACAAAAGTATAAGTTACATTAAAAATTGGCTTTCTGTTGCTACTTTTTTAGCTAATGATGTTTTTAATTTGGTCTGTTTTCAGCACTAAATTATTTTTTATGTTACTAGAGCCTTTTTAAATACATGATTTGCATTTTTGGCCATGTTGGTGTACTTAAACATTTAGATCAATTGCATTTCTAATTATTTTGGTAAATACTCAATTTTTGTGAAGTGTATAAAGGCAGTTACTGGAAAGTAACTGATGTGTTTTAATATTAGACATACAAAAACATGTGTATTTGTTTTACACAAAGCAATTAGAAGCAACCTACACTATGAATATTTGATGGTCCATTAAGTTACTGTGAAGTTACAGCTTCAAACGTGATCACCTCTTGATACCTTATTTTCCATTTTGTATACATGTCTAAGTCTAGCTTCAGTATATAAGAAGCTATCAAAAACATAAATTTGGTTATTTTATCTTTGGTATCAACTTCACATAAAAAAGGATTACTTAATTATTTGGGTGAAGTGAGATGTTTTCTCAAAGGCACTCTGTAGTATCATTAATTTTTGTTTAGCATTGAACTAAACAAAATAATGAAGCAAGGAATGAGGACATGGTTTGATTGAATTACAAAACTTTATACCCAATTTAATTGTTTTAATAAGAAAAATTTCTAAAATGATTTATTATCTTCTAGCTTTGTTTAAAGTTGTTGGTACAAATAGTTTTTAATTTTATTGTATTTAAAAACATGCTATATTTTTAGAGAAAAAATTTAAAACAGTAGCCAAAGTTATACAAATGTATTTTGTGGAAAAATTCAATGTTTCTAGTTACACAGCTTTTGCTTGTAAAGATCTTAATAGTTAAACATGTAAAGTGAAAATATTTTTGTGGAATCTGTACAGTTGTCTGAAGTAATGCCTAAATTTGAAACTTGACATTACAGGGGGAAAATATAAAAGACCTCAGCGACACAAGTAATAGACTTAACATTTATTTATTGAAAACTATTTTAAAACATGTAAGACCAAGAATATTTGAAATTGTTTTAAGTTTTTTTTTAAATGTGTAATGTGAATTTAATTGAAAAAATGTTTGTAAATATTAATATTTTATTATAACTTTGAATATTTTATAAAGTTATACAGCTATAACTTTCAGGACAAAAGTGTTTTTTACATATATTCAACACATGGACGGCAAACAAACAAACAATAAAACGACAACCTCCAATACAGATATCATAGTGTGTGTAGTGGCTAGAATGCCAACTGCAAAACATAAGTTCTGTAGGTAATGGATTCTCTTATTGACAGAAGTCCTGGTTGGTTAGTTCTTCACTAATGCTTGTCGTTCAATTTCTTTCCTCAAGCTTGGAAGCACCATTTGTAGAGTATCCCACACCAGCGGCAAGTGTCTTTGTCGTCCTGATCCATAAGAGCTGAATGTAGACTATAGCTAAATGACAGTTTCTTCTTTATCTTCTTGGCCTGACATTAATGAATAAAGCAAGATATAAATTTGGCTAGGTTTCTTTTGTTATAGATAGGCTTACTTTAATAACAAAATTCATGTTATTTACAAAATTTATACTGATGTGATTGTTAATATGAAAGTTAAGTTCAGTGTAAAACTCTTATTTGATAGAATATTAATTCAAAGTTAAATTTGCTATGAAAACTTATTTCAGAATAAGAAATGTGTGTAAGTATGACATGAATAATTTTTAAGGGAAATGTTGTAACTACTTAAATTTTGTTTTAACTTAACATACTAATGTTTAAGGTACATTGCCAGAAACATTTTGAATGTTCCCTGTATTCTGATGTAAAGAAGGAAAGTGTAATGTATAAAGGACAAATATCTTAAATATAAGGTACTATTTTTTCACCTCCCCCCTTTTTTTTCTTTTTTTTATATTTTCAATTGGCTTAAGTTCCAGCTAAAATAGTTTTTTAAAAAGCAGCCAGTAAAGTCATTTCAGTATCATTTGAATTGTAGGAAGAAGAAACTGATAAGCCAGAGTAGATGAAAACAATATAGATACAACATTAAGATTGTTTCTGGTTTTGCTTTCATTATGAGTGTATGGGTTTGTGTGGCTGTGTAGCACTAAGAAACAAACACAAACTACTAATGATAAGAGGCTATTTTTAGGAACAGCAGTGAGACAGAATGCTGATGGGCTGCAATGGACATCGTGAGCTGAAACACGTACGTATTTGTAGTGGATAGATCCCTTGGCAGGGGTTTCTCCAAAACACTACATCCAGAGTTAATATGGGTTAAAATCATGAAGGTTTGATTTTCTGTTTTAAAAATTTTAACTAAGGTTCTGTCAGGTTATAACCTGTTATTTTTATTTACAAAAGTGTACATGTAGAGACAATAATACACAAATAATTCATGAACTTGTTTGGACAACATAGTCCTATCACACCAAATAAACATACTTTATGTAAACAGTAATAAAACTATCTCGTACAAAGTCTTTACAAAATGGAGAGGCCCCTCCCACTGGATAACCTGTAAAATACTGACAAGTATTACCATTTTAAAAATTCACACAGCATGCTTTTGTAACTTTGTAAATTGGGTGAATATTGGATGCTTTGATTAGGCAGAAATTATGGCAAAAATGCAGCTTTTAATAATTAATCAAATTACTTTCACTGAAATTACAAATAAAGTGGTTTTAGGAAAGTTCACTTCATTGTTTCAGTTAAACAAAAGCTTGGTGTGTGTTTTAAAATTGTATAACAGTACGAAAAACAAATTTTTTTTGTCACCTATCTAATCCAAGTACTTTTTTTTTTTTTCTTTTGATCTATCATTTCAGGGGGTAAGACTCCAGATGCCAAGTCTAGGACATTCCAGGTTATCATGAAAGAACAAGCTCTGAATAAAGACCAAGTAAAGATATTTTTGGACAATTATATAGATAAATTTAAATAATTTGTTTTATTGTAAATAAAGCTAGTTATGCTTTACCACACAAAATTGTGTAAAGCTTATGAGCATTACTATTAATTGTAAGTAATTTGATAAATTTTAAACTTTTTGTTGTTGTGGTATAATAAGTATTGGTCTCTGTAATTATAGTTGAAAAACATATTCACTTTTCTTGATCTTTCTCAAATCAATAATCTTAAAATAAATACTTTGCCTCCAAGACTGTCACCTGGAGTGTTTGGTGGTGCTGAAGTATGTGATAGCTAGACTGTATATTAAATATTGTCCCTATGTTGTTGTTAGCCAAATACCGTACATTATGTTGGTGTGTATTTGTTAGCAATATTTGGTTGGCTTAACTGTTCTAGATACTTGTGCATATGATGTTTCATTTTTCAACTCCATTCTTTGTATTGTAGTACTTCATAACAAGTATTGTGATGTATAAAATCAGGCTGTAAATTTCACTGTTACATTATTACATGCAGTAACTCCAAGATTTCTTAATGTATCTTCTCAAAAACATAAAATTTTGTTAAAGATCACAAGTATCTTTTATACAAAGTGATGTTATAATTGTGTTTACTAAACATGTCATCTTTTATTGTAGTTACATGCTTTCAAACTATTAACAAATTGAGTGCAAGGTGATTTTCATTTTATATATAAAACAACTTTTCTTCATCATACAGTTTTCGTAATATATTTGCATAATCTCTAGAGCCCGTTTCTTAAGGTAAAGTTTTATATTTTTTAATTTTCTCTAGCATATCACTAACCAGATTTTGACTTTAATGTACAAAGAAATAATTAAATATAGGAAATAGAATAAAATACATTTTTTTTAAATATTCCTCTTGTTAAATTTGTAATCTTAGGTCTTTTCCTTCTCACATACACAGTGTGCCTTGCAAAAATATTCACCCCTACTAATGATATGACACTTTGATGAAATACAAATAATGTAAACATGTGTCTTTTTATTCAAAACTCTAATGATCAAGGCTCAGCATGGCCAGGTAGTTAAGGCACTCGACTCGTAACTCAGGGTGGAGGGTTTGAATCCCTATCGCACCAGACACGCTTGTCCTTTCAGCTGCTGGGGCATTATAATGTTATGGTCAGTCCCACTATTTGTTAGTAAAAGAATAGCCCAAGTATATTTAATGCAACACTGGTTTATGGTAGATGTTTGTGATATCATAATATGTAGTTTTGTATGAATTAGCAGCTCAAATAACCAGTATTAAAAGCTAGAACATAAAACAAAAACTGCCTATATTTCCTGTATAATGAGATATCACTAATGTACAGAATCAAAACATTTTTGGATGTGATCCATTATATATCTGCATAAGGCGTGAATAACCAGCCAAAATCTTAGTATCCCCCAAGTGATTTTCCAAGCTGTTTTCATTTATAATTGTGCTTCTCTTTTTTCTTTCTTTTTTTTTTTGAGACAAGTCTTTGTGCTGGTAAGATGAGTTTGTTGTTTTTAGACTCAAAAGTATAAAATAGCGTTCTGTGGTATCAGTTAAGTAATTTATGATTTTGTGGCTATTTAATTATATACACACAAAATCTTTTAAAAATATTTTGTTTCACGTTCTCCATGTGAAATTTCTCGTGGTTTAGCAAGCTTGACAAGCAGAAACCGTAGGCAAATGTCCTAATTAGAAGAAATAGTTTTGTTTTATTGCTCACTTTGTAAAGACTAAAGGTTAGTTTTATATTAGTGGATATGCTAACATGAATGCACATGTCTTGTCATTTTAACTTCTGTATTGTTAGACAGACATGGCTTGAAGGTCAGTATAATAAATAAAATAATACATTCATAAATGATATTTTGAGTATGAAAACAGTGTAATATTCTGATAATCTACCAAATTTCTTGAACATATGCTTACTAATTTAAAATTAATAGCATAAAAACTATACAAGTACAAAATGGTTACAAGGTTGATCCCTGGGCCCAGCATGGCCAAGCGTGTTAAGGAGTGCGACTCGTAATCTGAAGGTCGCAGGTTTGCATCCCTGTTGCGCCAAACATGCTCACCCTTTCAGCCGTGGAGGCGTTATAATGTGATAGTCAATCCTGCTATTCGTTGGTAAAAGAGTAGCCCAAGAGTTGGCGGTGGGTGGTGATGACTAGCTGCCTTCCCTCTAGTCTTCCTAAGTTAGGAACGACTAGCACAGATAGCCCTTGGGTAGCTTTGTGCGAAATTCAAAAACAAACAAACAAAGTTGGTCCCAGAGACTGAGTCCATACTGAAAGATTTAATGGGGGTGAACAGCATATTGTAAATTTTATTTCAAGAAATTAAAAAAAACTTTAGAATTACGTAACATCTTAGCGTATTTATTTTGGCAAGTAATATTACCCTTAAACTGCTAAGTAAGGATTTTTATTATACTAAGCTTGTTTTTTCCATTACAGATGGAACTGAGAAAAAAATTAGTTGAAAAAGCTAAAACTGGAGAGTTAAAACCAGTGGCAAATGGTGATGCAACTGTTGTAAAACCAGGTATAAAAGTGCTTATTTGAATCTTAAACTTTTATGATTAAAACTATCTTTTTATATTACTTAAGAATTATTTTGATTAAAAAAATAACTCTTTCCATAAGGATATATTGATGTGATTGACCTTGTAGTTGCAAAATAACCATCAGTTTCTGCACTGTAACGTTTGTGTTTTCTCTGTCTTCTTGTTACTTTTTGGATATAGTAACATAAGTACATGTGCCATGTCGTTGCAACTTTTATAGTGTTTACCACACACTGCCGGCTACAATACTAAAATTAGGGGATTCGATTTCCCTCGGTGGGCTTAGCAGATAGCCTGATGTGACATTGTTATACGAAAACACACGCAAGTGCACTGCCAGAAGGTCAATGAATATATGTATAATTTTATATGAAATTTAAGTTCTTTAGATTGAGGATTTGTTTTAATGTTATCTGCAGAGATGCCAACCATTACGATTTTGGTGTATACATTACGACTATATGCTCATACAGACAAATGTTACGACTTGTTGCAACTCCCAAATTATATATTATATAGGCCTATACAATAAAGAGATAAATTGTTCCCCCAGGGCTTGAAAGGGGTGAAAAGAAAATTTCCAGTGAGATAGAAATAAGTTTTGATAATAAATAAAAGACATAGTCCAAATGGCTACTTGAGATAATCATGCTTGGGCTTGAAATAATAAAAAATATTTGTATCTCCGACGTCTATCAATAACTTGAATGCGGTGCTTCTTCATACTGGGTACGTGGGGGAATCCATAGTTACGTCATCAGTGCTTGTCACATAATCAGCACTCGTATAGATGGGTATTTCTCGTTTTCTTAGTGGCATAGAAACATCAATGTGATTGTTCACAAGATGGAAAAAAAGAGGACTCGTTCACCAGATTGTCTTGTTTCTGGCAAATCTAAAAGGACTAAAACTGTGAATCAAAAATTTAAGAAAGAGTATAGTGCAAAATATCCGGTCATTGCATCAAAAGCCAGTGATAGTCATGCGTTTTGTACAGATTGTCACATCGATTTTTCTGTGGTACATGGCAGGATAAATTATTGTTCCAGACATACGAAATGTGTACAAGATGTGTATGCAGTCAAATGGACAATGTTATTATAACTCCCAACCATCCAGAGACATTCTCATGAAAGCAAAGGCTGCAACAGCTGCAAAACTATTACAATAAGTGTCATAAACATGATATAAACTAGTTCTTACACAAAGGCT
This sequence comes from Tachypleus tridentatus, assembly GCF_004210375.1. Taxonomy (NCBI): domain Eukaryota; kingdom Metazoa; phylum Arthropoda; class Merostomata; order Xiphosura; family Limulidae; genus Tachypleus; species Tachypleus tridentatus. Next base: position 84,991,608 of record NC_134830.1, read on the forward strand.
TTTTCTGCTTACTGTTTGTGCATGTTCAATGTTGTTTTACCAGTATGTTTGTTACTCTGAACAAAATAAGACATAATTTCAAAAGAATTTTTTAAATTTATTTATTAAATACACAAAACATAGTCATAAATGAGCAATCTATAGCAGTAATAAATAATAATAGTTATAATAATAAACAGCTTAGAGACATTGGTTAGGCCTAGTAGCCACAAATGATAAAGGGCTCTGTCTACAATCATTATGCTCAGTCATTTGAAATAGTTGGCATCGCTGCAGACATTTAGTATTATTATTTATAACCAATAGAAAGACAGTCTTTTTTAGTCTATCAAACTGTATTCCCATGGAAAAAACACACTAAAGAGCTTAGATGAATTTGTAATGACTCATTGCATGGTTAGAAAATCAGAATAATTGTAGTTATAAGATAGTCTGTTTATTTGTTAGTAATTAAATTTATATAGTTCCATTATTGAATTAAATAAAAGAAAGTAGTATTAGTAGTACAAAATAGTAAAGTTAAGTTTTATCAACAGCAAAAAATATCCAGATAAGTACTATATTTTTTGTTTTTCATATGTATTGTAAAATGTAAACACTAAAGTCTTCTTGTTAGATTAGATATGATAATGAAAAGTAATAATAATATCAGTTTTTTTACAAGATGCTCTCTCAAGTTGCACTTGCACTGTGATTTGACAGGGTAATGTGAACAAAACAATTGCCAAGTGATTTACTTATGTGGTGGGATTATTAATTGGTGTTCATAGGGCAACAAAATAGTAAAATTTTAGTATAAACATGTATACTGTTATGAGCTTCACACTATTTATGATAAACAAATGTAATTTCCTATTACAAATTGAAGTGATTCTAGAGAGAAGAAAAAGGGTAATTTTTTGGTTTTTCTTGGGGGCAATGAGGTTGATCAACTTGACTGAACCTGTATGGAATTAGTTGCAAGAGAACAAATATATGAAAATAAAATATTTGAAATTTATTTAGCATGTTTTAGAGATTACACAAATGAAACTTCACAATTTTAAGATGTAAAAAAGTATTTTTAATGTTAATATAAAATCACTTTGAACTCAGGACAGTCAATACTTTAACTCCATATTGTCATGAAGAAATTTTTAGTAAAAATGCTTCATTGGAAATCCTAATTTTGTTTCTAGAAAAGACTTGTTGTGTGTACTGAAATTCTACAAAATCAACATGAAAACTAAAAGTCAGTTAGGGATAAGGATATCTGTCAAAAATGGACCATGCTAGTAGTGAAAGTGTTAAGAACTTCACATTTAAATGTGGGCAGAGCATATCAGAATCCTGTTTCTCGGTGATTCTAAGAATCTAAGCTCTTCAAATTTCTGTTGCCATGTTGATTTGTATTAATTTTTCTCTTATCTTTTGACCAGTTTTGTGCTCTTTAAAAGTCAGTTTTTCATTTTGGGAACTACAGTCCTGTTACAACTCTGTTTCTTGTAGGTAATTAATATATTTTTAAGTAACTTTTCGTTCTTATAACATGAGTATTCATATTTGTGTTAAGTAATTTATGTGGACTGTCATCAAAAAATGTAATAGTTCAAGTATATTTTCTTGTCACATTATCTGATTTTATTGGGTTTTTTTGAAAGAAATGTAATAAGTTGTATAGTAACATTGTTGTAATGGTAATTTTTTGCTACTGTAGCTAAACGAAGACGTTGGGATCAACAAGCTGGTGATGAAACTCCTTCAACTCCTGCTAAAAAGAAAGCTTCAAGTTGGGATATGGCTGAGGTGAGAATCTCTTAACTCAAGTGTTTAAGACTTCTTGGATGACAATAGCCTTGATTGTTTGTAATTATTCTTGCAAATAATACATCACTTGCAAACTGCATTATAAATGTTTTGTTAATGTTGAAAACATTGGTTATAATTTCATGTTGACGTACTTTCAGTTTGAACTGAGTATTTCAATAAGAATTTATAATTCAGTAATAACCAAATATTAAAGTTCTTAGAAATGAAAGCATTGCCTTTTCTCTGGAGTAACTGAAATTATAGATCCACTTTTTATCTCGTTTCAAAACAACTTAAGACTTGTGTCAGTGTTGTATCAGTTGAGAAATTTGAATATTTATACTTTAGCTACTTAGCAAATGTAGTACTGTTTCATAAATAGTAATCTTTACAATCCCCTTACATGCATTGTTAATTAATGAATCAAAAGTTTAACTGTTTTTAAACCAAAAATTTTATTTCTGCTTCTAACTTAGTTTTATCAGCATATCCATTTTATTTTTTTTGCTGGAAGTGATTTGATTAATCAGTGGTATCTGTTTCAGAAATAGGAGTTTGCAGACTTTTTCTGTAATCTAAATCATTTTCTGTGCCATGATGACTCATTGGTATTAAAATGTAGATTACACAATACTCGTCACAGCAGCAAAGAATTTAACACTCCTACGAAAAGTGGGGCCTAATAGGCCCCAGAGCAACTTGAAAGGTTATTAATATTAGGCTAATAATTTTGTATTTAAATGAAATTGCCATTTAAATCCATTAATGAATGGATTAACGAGATTCCCACTGTCCCTATCCACTATCTAGCGAAACCACAGCCAGGGGAACGGGCTTGGAGAAATCAGGACTAGAAACGTCTTTTCGTAGGAGTGTTAAGAAAAATACTTGAATGATCATGCTAAGTCAATACTTCATATGAACAGTTTGATTTATGAAGTAAGAAGTTAGTTAATTTATTTTTAAAAAAATGAAAGCAACTATTAAATTATGCACCACATTTTTCAACATGGTCAATTTGACTGACCAAATGACCTCTGTTCTCATTTAAAATTTTTATAGTTTGTATATTAAGTTTTAGTATAGTATGTATATTTTCATAAAATTTGGCACTTTCAGTAAACAATTACAAGTCTTTCACATACAAAAATAATTTTATTGTGAAATATGGTTTTTTACTAGTTTACATACAAATTGATTTACATGTTAAGATTAAAAATACTTTTCTTTACCACAAAAATCAGATTTCATTTTCTTAATACTTAAAACCTAGATATATTTCAAATGTTTGTTTTTGTAAAACTATATTTGATCTGTTATTTTCTCTACACTGACTTTGTATGAGGTTTGTCAAATTGACTGATCTTGTAACTACAAAAAATCAAAATAAATCCATACTACAGTTTTTTCTTTCCATTATGACTTCATATTATAACATTAAACCTAATTTGTTTATCATAGGCAAATTTAAACTTGTAATAGTATACATATGTTTGTTCTTAAATTTTTTTGTTTTATTGCCCTTTGAACCATGTCTATTATTCATGCCATCATAAGTTGTAAATTACAAGGGAAATTGCACTGTTGAATTACATTACCCTTGATATTTAGGTGTGTGTCTTGTGAAACATTTTTATTATGTTATTTATTTATTTTATCTGCTCTTTTTACACTTTAGTTACTTTCATAATAGTAAATAAAGAATAAATATGAAAAACAAGAAATAAAGTACTAGGATCTTTTTTGATTGTCGATGAAACTTAATCATACTGTTTTTATACTGATGGTTGTATGCACTAAATTACTTTTATTTAGTAATGCACCAAGAACATAAAAGAAGCAGACAATTTCCTTTATCACAATTTTCTTGCCTTTCTAAATATGCAACAAAAATAGTTACAACTTTATCCAAGTCAGTTGTTTTATTTCCCTGGGAATGATGCTTGTACTAACTGAGAAGTTTACAGTTCTCTGCTCAGAAAACAATATAATATAATAAATCATTTAATAGATGAATAGATTGGCCTTATATTGGTTATACGTAATATACAGTACTGTGCAAAACTGTTAGGACAAAGTTAAAAATTAGATTATGGGCTACTTTCAAAGAAAAATGGATGGTAAATCACAGGTGAAACATCAAAATTTTATTAAGCTTCATATTTTGTACAACAAAAATTCTATGTAAGTGCTTGAGTTCAGCAAACAGTTTTGTTTATCCCTCTTTTTTATTAATAACTATAGGCATTGTTGCAACATCTCTAATCAAAGTGTTTTTTGGGATTTTACTCCAGATGTCTTTAACACACTCCCATTAAGTTTCTTTTGAAGTAGCTTTAAAAATCTAAAGTTTTTTATCTATTAGATCCCATATCTGTTCAGTAAGGTTGAGATTAAGTCTCTCTTGAGGCCACTACATCATTTGAATGACTTCAGCAGTTTCTTTCTTAGCTGTGCAATTTATGTACAAATTGTATGAGTGTACATCCTACACTTTGAATCGGATATTTCAGATTGTACTCGTCCATTCTTAACATCGTTTTATAATCATCAGCAGTCCAATTTTTGTATTTCTTTGCAAGTTTCAGTCTCTTGACAGTATTTGGAGATTGAAGTAAAGGTTTCTTGTCTGCTACACAACCAGTATTCTATTCTTATTGAGGCTTCTTGACACTATAGATCTGGACACTTTTCTATTATTTGATAAATTGTTGTTTATCTCATGCATGAAATCAGTAGTAGTCTTCCTTCTGTTTTAAAGGCTACATAAATGAAGATACTTAACATCAGTAGCATTGAATTTAGATATTCTACCTTTTCCTTTTCTATTTTCAAATTTTACCTGTCTGTCTTATGATCTGGGATGTACTTGACAGTGTTTGGAGAGCATTTCATATCTGCAGCAACTTGTCAGAGTCTAACCAACATCATAAAGATTTTATGCAGACTTTGCTCTACTGACAATTCTCTATTCCTTTTGGGCCATGGGTTGACAACAGAACAAGAATATATGTTTTATAAAGTTTTGTTTGTGGAGTGCTGGTAAATTTTCTTCTAGCATATACTAGTACTATATATTAGCTCCTTGCTAGTTTCTTTCTATATTGTTAAACCACTGTAGGAAATACCATGACAGTTATTCCAGACTCTAAATTTGGTTAGTATGTTCATTGAAGCATAGCTCTCATGACATGCCTTTGGTACAAGTATATGGAAGTTCTAAAGAATGGTAAGTATTTTCACTATGGTTCATCCAATTGTCAGCAGGGATTAGGAAAGCATTCTCATGGTGCTGGAATTTACATACTGTAATGGCTTGGAAGAAGTAGCCCCATAAAATGGAAAGAATTGCAAAATATTCTCTTGCCCTAATACTTTTGCACAGTACTGTACTTCTAATTCAAGTTTTGGTAACATGTTTGCTTTACTTTCTATATACTTATTATAATCAAAAGCTCTCTGCCATTTATTCACCAAACACTCAAATCTAGAGTTGTACAACCTTTTTACGACTATGTTTCCATGTTGAAGAAAAGTATGTGATCTTGGAGTAAAACATCCAGTAAAGTCAACTAACCTAAGTAGATTTCTAATTGATATGAGTGTAATACAAAAATAATTGTTTAATTGTAAAACTTCCTTGAGGGCTTGATTATATAAAAATCATAAGGTTATAAATTATTTTTAGACAAAAAAAAATTGAAACTAGAAATGCAAAATTAATTACCTATCTTAAAATTAAAACATTCATACAATATTTTATCTGTTGCCCTAGGCAAAGGATTAAATGTGGTTTATTTGAAATTGTTTCTATTAGTCTAAAGGGAATCTTCTAAAACAAAGTGTGATCATAATTGAGAGCCTTAGATTAAGAAAAACAAATTCTATGATTTAGGTTTGTTTTTTTTAATTGCTTAATTTGAAAGGCTTAAAAGTATTACTCAAATATAATTCACTAGGGAGTAAACACTGAGTATCATTCACACAGTGGAAAAAAATGTAACTGCATTTTTAAGTTTTTTACTAATGATTTTTTATTTAATCAAAATATGTCATAAATGACTAACTATTGAAAAATTATGTTTTACCATAATACTTTAAATTTGTCCATCTGGCATCCTTTTCTGTAGTTATTGCAAGGTTTTACTGAGTTACACTCAAAAAGTAAAGTGCTTAATTATCTTGTATATGAATAATTTTGGCATCAAAACATAGCCAGTAATATAAGTTTTAAGTTCTTAATTTTAAAATGCAACATTACAAAACAAAATTATCAGTGGTGTGGTAATTGGAGCATTTAGTCTGTAGGTATCCTTTCTTATTTAATTTATTTACCATCCCTCTGAGTAATTTAACATAAATTACTTATTGTAATGTGTTATTACTCAGGTAAAACAATTTTTATAGTCTTATGACTTATATGGTTACAAAGTCGTAACCTAGAAAATCAGACAAGTCTTGTCACACTCTCTTTTGCAAAACTATTTATAACCAATAAAAAGCCAGAGTTTTAATCTATAAAATAATGTATTATATACCACTGTACGAGGAATTCTGTATTTCACTTCCATTTCAAACATTATTCCTACAGGAATATAATGAACATATCCAAATTTTTAACAGTTCTTCCCACTTAATTTAAAAGCCATATAAATTCTCATTTATAGACATTGTCCACTTTTTCTCGTTGTTATTCTGTATTAATAGTGCAGTAGTACCATTAGCATAAAATTAGGTTTAAATGCCATCAACAGTCACCAGCAAAAAAAGACCCAGGTAAGTACTGTATTTAGTGTTTTTCATTTGTATTCTTCATTAACTGTTATGAAAGTAATTAAAATATAAAAGTTAGAAACTTTTAGGTGAATTTAGGGAAAAAAAATAGCATTTTTTTGTGAGATATGCTCATAAGTAGTCCATGCATTTTCATTACGTAATTCTACAGGATAAAGTTAGCTGCCCCTTTCTCCAAGTGATTTAAAACTTGTGTTGGGATTACTACTGAGACTGTTCAAAGGCAATAAAAGAGTCTTAAAGCTATTTAAAATAAATATAGTTTTCTGTTAGAATTTCTAATTATTCTAGAAAGATAAAAAGGTAATTTAAGTTTATTTTTTACGGTAGTTATTAAAGGTGTGGGGGTACACCAATAAAATAAAATTTTTTATTATGAAGCCATGATATGATTCTATCAGTACATTGTTTGATATTGATACATTTCATGTCTTTACAAAATTTGGTAAGCTTTTAGTGAATATTATAGGTCTTTTGTACAGAAAAATTCAGAATTCTGAATAAAGTATTTGACTTAAATTTAATTATTCATTAAAGGACGATGAGTATTTTAGTCATACACATGGTCTTCATTTCTTTTATCATTGCATGCAAAGTAACACTGCAAATTAACAGTAATAAAATAGACAAATATTTTTTTATTATTATTCGTTTATTTCTTGCTAACTGCTATTCAGTTGATCAAACCTGTGAATTTAGAAAACCATTGTGAAGTGTGAAGTGCTTAAAAAGACAGAATTAGTAAAATTGATAAGTTACAAACATAACTAATAAACTTTATGACGACTCATTGATAAAATTTCTGTATCTAGATACTTGTATCTACTGTTATGTGCACCACTAGAGGTTATGAGGTTAACTTTACCGACACTGCCTAGACCCATCGACCAAACTCATAACCATTGGTACTCGTTACAGTTTACATACTACAGTAAATCCTAATGCAAAATCACACAGGACTGAGTAAAATTTCTGGTTTAAACATAGTGAACATACATTTCCTTAATTATATATAATTTTTTAGCAGAACATTATACTGCTTGATTCAAGGGAAGTAAGGTGTTTGCAAATAAAGTTATTATACTGTTTATGCTGTATTTATTAGAATAACAAAAAATAGACAATCAAAATACACACGTACACAAAATCTTAAATTTATTTGAATAAAGTGTTTCAACTGTTTCATTTTTCTAATGGGCTTTTTTATGCAGTTGAAAGAGAATGCCAATTCTATTGCCTTTTCATGAAGTTCGTTTTCTCCCTTCATTTTTGCATACAATTTGATAGCATTAATATAAGTGAACACTTGTGATGAAGTAAGAATTTCTATTTTTTTCACTATCTCTTCTATTTTGTTCATTTTCTGAATCTCTCACACTTAGTTTTGCTATTCTATTATGGATTTTAAGTCAATTTCATCAGTTTCTGTTAAAGCATTCTTGTCAACATTCACAAAACTTTCAGCGTTACAGAATCATCTGCATCACTATTCTCAGAGTTTGGATTTTACTAGAATCGTCATAACAAACAACTTCTGCACAATCTCCATCATTATCAAGAATAACTCCAGTTTCGAAAGCACTTTATCATACATTTGATTGAAGGACTTAAAAATAGTTGCATTTAACACATCAATTTTCTGTATTTCAATTTTATACATTGTATAATTTCATTATCTAGTGGCTCTAGAATTGATGTTTTACATGGAGGTAGAAAAACTAAACAAACATTTAAAGTTGAACTTTTGGGTGACAAGTTATGTTATCCAGCAAAAGTAGAATATTCTTATTTTCTAATTCCATCTTTTGTTTAGTTTGTTCAAAAATTCCTCAAATGTAGCACTTGTCATCCACACTTTATTATTTGCTTTCCATTCCACAGGAAGTTGATTCTTCCTTAAATATTTGAAACAGTGCAGACTTTCACTTTTACCTATTACCCATGGTTTTTCTTGTTTTCCATCAATAAATGCAACCAAAAGTACAGTCAGTTGTTCTTTTAAATAGCAACCCCTGGAACACTTTTATCCTTTAAGCTGCAATGTTTTATTGGGAAGAGCTCTGAAAAACAAAGCTGTTTCGTCTGCATTTGAAATATCCTTTGGGTTGTAATGATGAATTTTTTAATTTTTCATGCAAATTTTCTACTGCATTTTTGTCGACAATTGTTTCCCCACAGGAAACTTTAAATGTAATTCCGTGTCTTCTAAAACTTTTCAACCACCCATTGATGCAGAGAAGCCATCTAAATGAAGGATCTCTGCTGTTTCCTTTGCTTTTTCTTGCAGAATTAGACCAGATATAGGGAAGTTCTGTGCTCTTGCTACTGAAAACCACTCAAACATGATGCAATTAACTCATTGTACTTAATATTTTTTCTTTTCTTTTGACGAAATCTGTTTTGTTGCTCATTAAATATTTTTCCATTATTTTATCCTTTTCCTCAATAATGAAGTAAATCTGTGTTTTTCGATGTTTGAAGTGAGCAATGACTTCTTGAATGCTCTTTTTTCTCGCAGACCATTTTAATGGTGTAAAACTTTTCCTTGAGAATTAAGATTTTTAGTTTCTTTTCCATGGGTCTGAAAAATATATTCAAAATAAAACTACTGATTCATTTTATTGTTTTCTTTTTTCCTACTTTTACTGGCAGCCTATTATTAGAATTATAAATTTTAGGGGCAAGGAACTTTATGCTTTCATTTTTTTTATTACAATTCTACTACTGCTCATCTGTTTGATGTTTGTCGAATTTTGCAGCATAAGTGTATAACGTTAATTGGGCACTTATAAAATTCAATACCCTCTTGCTTTACAGTTAAGATTTGAATGCAGTTTTAAATTTACTTCAGTTTGGATAATTAGAATAACACAGGTGCTGTAGGCATAACTATGTATTGACCTACAAAAGTATACTATTTTGACAACCGTACATTACATATGTGTATAAATATACATGTACATGTTGCTGTTTACTTATAAATATTTAAATTTTAGTTATATTTCTTAAAACATAAAGTAAATGAGAAATGTATTTAAAAATAGAGCCACACGAGTAGATTTGCTAAATATAAGGACATCCCTTAAGTAATGTTCAATTTTAGGTTCAGAAAAAAAGAGGATTTCAAATGCTATGTAATGTTATTTAATCAATAATGTATGTTCCATTATTATGAATTACTTCCTGCCAATAATTCACAAGCTTCTGAATACCACTTTTATAAAATGCTTGGGGTTTGGAGGAAAAGAATGTAGATAGGGTAGTTGTGACATCTTCATGTGTTCCAAGCTCTTTTCCATCAAGATAGTTCTGCAAACTTTGGAATAGATAATAATCAGATGGAGCAAGGTCTGGAGAACAAGGACGATGTGCAAGTTTTTCCCAGTCTAGCTCTTCAATCTTTGCAGATATAATCCTTGCTGTCTGGGGTTGTGCATTATCCTGTTGTTACCACCTTTACAATTGATCAAAGCAGGCCTCTTTTCTTTCAGTGTAACATTTAAGTGCTCTTATTGTTGACAACAGAAGTCTGTAATCATTACATTGAGTGACAGCAACTCAAAGTGGATCACACCAACAACATCCACCAAATGCTTAACAAGACTTTCTTAGTGTGGATGTCCATTTTGGGCTGTGGTTTAGCCAGTTTACCTGCACTGAGCCATTGTCTGTAGCACTTAACATTTTCATAAGATATCAGTTTTTCATCTCCAGTCACTAACCTGTCCGAAAAAGGTGAGTTACATTCACAAGAGTGCAGAGAAGTTCAAATGTCCACTATTGCTCTAAGTTTTGCTTCTGTCAAATCATGGGGGACCCATTTTTCCAGTTTTGACACTTTTTCAAGATGTTGCAGATGACAGTGAACTGCTGAATAGGTTGAATTAAGCTTTTGTTCTAGTTATTCAACTGTTGCAGCACAATCTTCATCAAGTGCAGCCAGCAGCAAGTCGTCATTAAACTCAATAGGACAACCTGAACGTGGCAGCATCACTTAAGCTGCACTTATCTGATCTAAACTTCTGAAACCACCTTCAACATTTTTTTACATTGAGACTCTGCACCATAAACACCTCGAATTTTTTATGTAGTTTTTGCTGCACTATTGCCTTTTTAAAACTCATAAAGCATTATGTGCCTCGTGCTCCTCAAACACATCCATCTTCATAAGGGTTTATTCCATTAACAATCTGGAAAAGTGGAGATGAGTTATTTTCTTTTATTTGTTTGAACATTTTTCTACATGCCCTACATATTTTGGTCATTGAAGCCTTCTACAAAGACAAATAATGATGATGCACTTTCTATATTAAATTTTCAGACATTACTTACAGGATGACCTGATATATTGTTATCTCAGCAAATCATAGAAGTGGGAGGTTCTTATTTTATGTTTGGCTTGTCTGTATCTCAAATTCAAGTTTCTAATCCATTGGATACTTGTACATACTGTATGTTGGGTGTAATGAAATAGAAATTAAGCAATAAGACAATTGAACATGTTATGTGACACAAAATCAGAGTTTATTTTTCTTTACATTTCATTTTAAGTTAAGAAATTAAAACGTATAATTTTAAAATGTAAATAATAAACTACATTTTGATGCTAGTCTCATTGATGTAAAGTAGTAAACATGTTATTTAATATTTAAAAAAAGAAAAAAACTCCAAACATCGTGCCCTGTGCACTTTAACCTCCAAGGGCAAAGGTGTTAAAAATTATGGTTGCTTGTTTTTTTGTTGTTATTGTGATTTTTTTTTCCAAAAGATTTAATGCTCTTTGTAAGCTTGCAAAAGTTTGAGAACAGTTGCAAATCATATTAGAAGTTGCAGTATGGAAATATTTAAAAGTTTTGGGTTACACATATGATCAGTTGAACCGAGCGTATAGCGAGAGTGTTAATTTGCTTAATTTACATAATAAGTGTTACAAAGCTGTTATTCGTATGAAAACTTCATTTTGTTTTTAATTACACATTTTAGTCGCATACTCCATCTCAGAGTCGATGGGATGAAACACCAGGCCGGATTCCTAAAGGCTCAGAAACACCAGGTGCTACTCCTGGGGCTAGCACACGAATGTGGGAGCCTACACCAGCCCATGCCACTCCTGGAGCAGCCACACCAGGTCATGATACACCTGGCCACAAAGCCACGCCTAGTGCTCGTCGAAACCGATGGGATGAAACGCCCAAAACAGACAGAGGTGTGGTATTTTGTTTAATTGGATATAATTGTGACACCTTTCATATTTTCATTAGATATTTATGAAAATGTTTTTTGAACACACTTCTAGCTTGATGTATGAAATTTAAAAAATCTTGTCAAATTAAAATTACAGGTTAAAAATACTTTGCCATTTCAGCATATAAAAGGTATAAACTCTGAAAAAACAGTATCTTGTGTACAACAAACACTTCCTTTGTTTTTTTTTACAGTTCATTGTACAATATTACTAAGTCATTGATTCTGTATTTTTGCAGTATTTTAATACAAATATTAATTTGTAAATTATACATTTGTTTCAACTGTCCTAGAAACCCCTGGCCACGGAAGTGGATGGGCAGAAACTCCACGTACAGATCGTACTGGAGTAGACTTGATTCAAGAAACTCCTACACCAAGTGCAAGCAAAAGAAGGTCTCGATGGGATGAAACTCCAGTTTCAAACATGGGTAATCAAACTCCTCAGACACCTTCCATGCTAACTCCTGGAGGATTGACCCCCAGCAGTATGACTCCCAGTGCCATGACTCCAAGTGGAGTGACACCTACAGGTGCAAAAGCCATGGTTATGGCTACACCCACACCAGGTAATTTTTCTTTTTTTCAGTAAGCTAAATTATTTTGTTTCATTTCAGGTTACAAAGTTTGTTATTAGATTAATTGCGTAAATAAATGAAATAATTGTTTATAAGAGATGACAGTTTTGTTCATCCTTGGAATTTTTTATTTATATAATTTAGTGTAATGATATACACTATATATATACCCATAAATGTTGAAAACCACAAAAACAAATGACTGAAACCAATTTTAATGTTGTCTGATTCATTCACAAAAATGTCATTTCATTTGCCCTATACATTAAGATAGTGTTTCATGTTCTGTTATCATTTGTTTGCATTCATCAAACATATCTCCATTGATTGTTGCAGTATCCTTAACACTGTGAAAAACAATTTCGTGGGCCCTTGCTTTTTGTGCCACTTGAATCAAGTATCACACAATTAAAGCTACTTATACAGCCTCCACTACACATGAATTTGTGTGACACCAGTAATACTAGATCTGTATCACACTAGCTGTCAATCTTATTTCTGATATAGTGCGTGTTATTTTGAAGTACGGAAGACTGAATTTTTGTAAAATGGAGATAAGCCATTTAATTTCCTTCAAAACCAAGTGTCATTCCCCAAATTCTCAGGCAGAGGTTTTTGTGTGTATGATACTGCCTATCTCACCTCATATTCACTCAGTGTTAGTGACTAAAGGTATTCTTCAAATAGATGTGGAAAATCTAAAATCACAATGTGTGTTTCAGTGTTTATTCACTTTGAAATCTTTCATGCTAAAATTTTATGTACTAAAATCTGTCAGAGTGTTGGGCTGTTTCACCAGTTCAGACATTTGTTTTGTAATAGCAAAATCAGCTTCTGTTTCTGCAACAGTTTGTATCTGCAGTTCTTTCTCTGCATTAAAATTCTATTTGTGAGCTTTCAGCCCTCTTACCAGATACTTCATTGGGCAACAATATAAGAGAGTAGTACAAATTCATTTATTTGTGGAACACTATTTTAAAACAGATGTGTAGGCAACAATCATAACATTAACTGCCATCTGCTAAATTACCATATAGATACTATGAAAAATATAGAATTAAATGTAAAGAATTTAAGTTTTGAAACAAATAGAAAAATCAAAAACCTGTGCCCTTGTAACTGGGTGGTAGTATAAACATCTTGTACACACTATTGCATAATAACATTTAAGAAATCATTTCATTCAGTCTATTAAACAGTGTAGTAGCGATGTTGTATTAATAAACTATCAAAGGAAAGGGTGGGTCAGAATTTTAATGACAACTTAAATGAAAATTCATTAATTTTGATATAAATTTTATAAATTCAGTGAATGATTAAACATAATCTGTGATATTGTGCACTTGAGTACATCCATCTTTTTCTCATAATTCCTGTTTCTTTTCTTTATTTTATTAATACTGTTTGTGAATTTCTTCATGCAAGACTGGCAAATGGAGGTTAAGACTGATAGATGGTGTATTCACCATTCTCACAATGTGGGTTTTACTTTTGCAGTCAACTCCAAAGCGTGGGGTACATTTTAAATCCCTGTAGTCTGGAGGCCCCTTTGATTTTTGTAGCATTTTTTATTCCTGTTTGGGCTTGACTTTGTTTATTGGGAATGGTATATGTTAAAAAGATGCTAAGCAACATTTTTACTAAGTGCTAAACAGGTTCAGTGTTAATTAGCAGTTTCTGCTACTTGATTGGTTTGGTTTTTTGGAATTTTGCACAAAACTTCTGCTACTTGAACCCACCAAACTGTTTTGTCCACAGTATAACAAGTACAAAATGATTGAACTTGGTCAATTCAACCAACCTTGCTGTAGCAAGAGTTAATATTGATCACACCTAATAATGACGATTAACATGATAAAGATGGGGACTGTTTAAGGGTAATGCATATTTTTGTAAATGCTTAGACTCAAACCTGCTCAAATGTACTTGTATTGGCATTGGTCTACATTTAAAAAATTTTGTTCATCACTTGTAGACAGAATATTTAACTTTTAGATTCTTGTCATTTTATGTGAATAAATACTATAAAAGTTTAGAAATTTTATTTATCAGTGGAATGTTTTATTCTAAGAATACAATGTAAGTACATAAACTGACCAGTAAATATATTTAAAGTTATTTATTATTTGGTAGGTCACTTAATGGCTATGACACCTGAACAACTGCAGGCATACCGATGGGAAAGAGAAATTGATGAACGAAACAGACCACTGTCAGATGAAGAATTAGATTCCATGTTTCCTCCAGGCTATAAAGTTCTTCAGCCTCCTGCAGGATACGTGCCTATTCGTACCCCTGCAAGAAAGCTGACTTCTACCCCTACACCCTTAGCAGGTCTTGGCGGAACGCCTACTGCTGGAGGAGGATTCTTTTTCCAGAAGGATGATCCAATCAAGATGCTTGATACACAGCCTAAAGGAAATTTGCCTCCCTTGAAACCAGAAGATATTCAGTATTTTGACAAGTTACTAGTATGTGTGTGTGTGTGTGTGTGTGTGTGTGTATTAGTATATAAACAGATTTTAGGGACTTTAAATTTTAATTTTTGAGTAAGGCTAAACAACAGTTAAGGATGTATATATATCACATTGTTTATGTAATTTCTGACCATTGTAAATACCATTTATTAACAGTAATACATTGAACAAGACAACCCTAAATGCTAATTTGATAGTTTACAGATAACTTTGTATTTGAATACGACATAACTGTTTGCTTTTTCGCTTTAAATTATTGAACTACAATTTATGAAATAACTAATGTAGAAAGCTTACATTAATGGAGATGTTTTAAACTATTAGCATATACTACAAGCCTCTGGAGATATCAGAAATTTGAGAAATGCTAATTTTACAGGATCAGTCATGAAAGTTGATGAAGTGCATATAACTGTGTAGTGATGATAATGTTTCCAAAATACAAATTACTAGTTGTTTTTTAATTCAAAAATATGTTTTCAATAAATAAAAATACTTGTAATTTTTTCCCTTTGTCTTAATTCTCTGTCAGTTTGTCTGATATTGCAACCGTGAAACTACAAGTATTTTTAGTGAAGAAGTGTATCTTTGTGAAACCAAATAGATTTTGAGTAAACAATCAAGTCTTTTATATACAAAAATGTTATTTTGTAATTAAATGGTTTTGTTAAAGATTTGTCCATAAATTCATGGAATCATAACCTGACTTGGCTGACTAGTCTTTGTAAAAGGTGATTTTTCATTTTACAGTTTTAAAGTTTCATATTCATAACTTTTAGAATACCTTAAATGAATATGAAGTTTGTTTTTTTATTAAAACCATTTTTTCTCTCATCTTCTCTACCCCACAAGAAAATATCCATTTTTGTTTCTATTTATTCTTGCAGCCAACGTTACTTCAGTTCATTTATCTAGGCATTTAGATTTACTGTTATTTAAATTAGTGCTAAAGTGTGTTATCACAACATCGAGTTACCAGCTCACTGATTTAAATTATTGGATTTTGAACTTGCTAGTGTGCTTGCACTATCAAGTTTTTTTCATTGAGTTTTTTTAGATGTGTAATTTATAATACATAAATTAATAATATGCACCAAAAAATGAAATCATAAAATGAAACTATTACAATTTAACTGGCTTTTTAAATAAGTTATGAGTTAAGATAATTTCATTACCTTTGAAGGGATCTTGGCATTAGCAAATTGTAAAATTGACACAGAATAACTCAAAATCAGTCATCAGAATGAGCTAATTTCATAAGGAAAGGGGTTTAATTAAAATCTGTTTCTGTTGGTTATATATAAATCTAGTAACAAAAGTCTGAGAAAATCTTTATATTGTTTAAAGACAACCTGTGCTAGAAGGGGATGTGGGATTCAGTATATGGCATATAATTCATTAAAGCAAGAGTATTATATGCTGTAATTTTCATTGTTGCTCATAGATATGTAATGTATAAGTGTTTTGTAACAGGGATTCCAAGAAATTTCACCAAACATTAATAGAATGTTTAGGCAAAAAGCACCTTAAACAATAAAGATTAATTTCAAACCCAACTTAAAAATCTTTACTATTGACTGTTATGACTGTATACATTTAACAATGCACATAAACATGAATGCTAGATTCACAAAGAAAAGAAACTTCACTCAAAATGGTCCATTTGTAATTATTATCTTGCCAGTCTAAACTAAAAACAGCTTAATATATTATACCTAAATCTTATGTATATTACTAAATAAGGTTCTGTGAAGATTGTAGGAATATTGAAAATTTGATGTTTCTTCTGTAATTTACAGAAGCTAAAAAGTGTCAAATTCCGGTGTAAACAATGTAATTATTATCCCTTGAAGTTATATTCCTTACCTTTTGGGTGCACCTTTAACAAGCGTAAAGAGTGAACAAGAATTACCATCCAAAAATAGATGAACATTAGATGACTGTAATATGTAAATATATACCGAATACTTTGTTCAATGTATAAATGGTATCTTCAGAGAGTCTAACCCATATATTATGTTTGGAGGAGTAAAAACAAAATAAAATCAGTACACATATTGAATTTTAATTCACAAATTCTTAAATTAATTACTTTAAAAGACAAGTTTATTTAAAGAAGTTTTATACATGCATGTTTTACTTGAAAAGGTTGGTTTTCTGCAGGTAAATTTTTGTGCTTAGTGGAGGTACAGTTTAACATTTTGCATTGCGAACTAATGAGTTCAAGTAGTCAATAGCTACAGTAAATCATCATGAACTAATTACTAGCTGTATTTATTGTCATTACAGTGTTATAAAGTTAGTTACCATATTAAGTGATCTTTTGTCTATAGTTGAACAATTAAAAAAAGCCAGTAAACAAGATAGATAAAAAATTGGGACTTTAAAAACCTTTAAATAGGGATGATAGAAAACTAAAGAAACAAGACGGGTGGTACAGTACTGTAAATGTTATTTCTTTAAATTACAAACTCCTGTTTTTGCTCCATGCTGTTACTTATAACTACATTTGGTACAGTTAAAACTGAGATTTATAGTTTGAATGTCTACAGTGTATCACCAGGCTAGTTTCCTTACTCTTTTTGTTATTGCTGTTTGCAGTTTTTAAGTTCTAGATTGTAAGGGAGGAAGTAAGAAAGTGGATAGACTATATACAATAAGTGTTTAATAGCAGGTATAATGGAAACAAATTAAATTATTACTAATATAATTTTTAACACATTTCTAAGGGTTTCTGTTTTGTTTATATTTTATCCACTATTTTTATGGCCCGGGTAATACAATTTGGAGTTGTGTTATCTATTTCAGTAACCTTTCTCTTAAAAGTTCCTTGTACTTTGTTTTTAATGTTCTCTTTATTATGGAATCCTAGGCTGATGTAGATGAAGAATCACTGAGCCCTGATGAACAGAAAGAAAGAAAGATAATGAAGTTATTATTGAAGATAAAGAATGGAACACCTCCTATGAGGAAAGCTGCTTTGAGACAGATCACAGACAAAGCTAGAGAGTTTGGTGCAGGCCCACTCTTTAACCAGATATTGCCATTGCTAATGTCCCCCACCCTTGAGGATCAAGAACGACATTTGCTTGTGAAAGTTATTGACAGAGTCCTCTATAAACTTGATGATTTAGTGAGACCATATGTGCATAAGGTACATTACAAAATTTGGAAGTTTTCAATGACATATCTTGTGAATGTAAATTTCTTTGTTCTACTGTCAATTTTTAATTTTAATATAAAAGATAAACTTAATAAAACTTTGAACTCTTGCAGATTGTAATTATTATTAAAAGTTGGTGAAGGCTACTTGTATGAAAATACACTTATACTTTGAAACTCTTTTGACAGATTTTGGTGGTCATTGAACCTTTGCTCATTGATGAAGACTACTATGCTAGGGTGGAAGGAAGGGAAATAATTTCAAACTTAGCAAAGGTATAGTTCTTGTTCTGCTTGCTCTTGTGATGTTTTCTCATATGTAAAGTGTTTTGTTTTTATCCCACCTTCTCTGTCATAAGATATTTAAAAACAGTATCAAGGATAATTTGTTTCAGAAATTTTGCACAACAGTTTACTGCTATGTTTTAATTCACCTGCATCTGTCCTGAAGTAGTTAAAAAGCAGTCATGGATAATTTTGCAAAACACTGCACCGGTATGTGATTACAATGCTGACTCAGCTGTGTACAATCTGTAAAACAAATAATGCACTAAATTCCTTAAATCTCAAGAAAACATTTATGAGACTATTTTCTGTTAAAAAACAAAATAAGAAAGCATACTGAGTATTTTTGAGTAAAGCTTGAAAATGCTTTTCATCTTTAGGTCTACTCATGTAATTTATTTTTCTATTAAAAAATGTCTAAAGGTCAAGTCAAAATCTCAGTTCTGAATTCACCATCAGCTTAAACATCAGCCCAAACATTTTTCTAGAAATCATTCTATAATGAAAACATAACAAATAAAATTAAATTTTAAAAATATCTTTGAGCAAATTACAACTATTGTGTATTGCAAAGTGTGATTCAATACAAGACAAATCATTTCCTAAGTATGATTGAAATAATGCATTAATGTATAGACACTTAAAATACTCTTGAATAATATAACCTTATAGAAACTTACATCAGTGTAGAGTCTTGCTTAGTGTTTTTTAAATGGTTTAATGTCTATGCATGTGTGTTTCTTCTGATGTGAAACCATAACTTAAGTGTAGGAAATTAGATGTTTAAAGAATCTGATAAAGTAAGTATCACATTAAAAAAAATAAAGGTATACAAGTTTATCAAGTTGTGTAAATTTTAAGTTTTCATAATTTTTATACAAAGAAATATTTTTCATCTTTGTTTTCTATATAAGTTTCAGTAATAGTTACAAAGTTCACAATGGTGTTAGGTACAAGTGCTGCTTGTGTTGTTTTTTAAATTTTTGTCTTCATGTAAGAACCATTTGATTTAAAGGAACAGAAATAAAATATTACATATATATCAGAATATAAAAAAGACATAAGAACAAAGTGGGGAAAATGTTAATTTTTCAGGCTGCTGGTTTGGCCACTATGATCTCTACTATGAGACCTGATATTGATAACATAGATGAATATGTCCGTAACACTACAGCTAGAGCTTTTGCTGTAGTAGCGTCAGCTCTTGGAATTCCATCACTTTTGCCATTTCTGAAAGCTGTATGTCGCAGTAAAAAATCCTGGCAAGCCAGACACACAGGTATAAAAATTGTACAGCAAATAGCTATCTTAATGGGATGTGCCATTCTTCCTCATCTCAGAAACTTGGTTGAAATTATTGAACATGGTGAGTATTTTAAGATTAACCTTGTCATTCATTAACAAAAAGTTGATGTTTTATGTCTTTTAATACAATTCAGCATTTTTATCTCCACATATTTTAAATCCTTCAGTATGAAAGTTGTTTCTTTTTGTATTTTATGTACTTACTAATTATTAGTTTCTTACCAGTAGATAATTCATGATAAATCCTTTTAACCCCTTTCTCACTAGTTAGTCAATATAACTGAACTGTTCTTTATAATTATGATAATGTCATGAGTTTTTAAGTGCATTTATTGATCACCCACTTGTTATAAGATTTATGTACTTACTGACTTTCAAATATTTTTTTTTAATAGAGTAGTATGAATTATAGATAATAAAGAGCAAGACCCTAGTATATTTAATGTAGAGTGCCTAATGAATAAAAATTATAATATGGAGTATTTGTTTAACTTTTTGATTGTACATTGTAGATTTATAAATTTCAGAATTAATTCAAGAAATCCTTTTTAATTCAAATACATTTGTAATAAGTTAATTTGTTTGAATAGTCAAATCATTTATTTGAATATTATAGCATGCATTACCAGTTGATAAATAAATGTAAAGGTTCAAACTAATAAGGATGGGATGAAACTCGTAGACAAAAACAACTGTGCATTATTTTTAAAACTTAATATTTGTTTATTATTCTATGTTCCATAATAAATAAACACATTGCATGATCAAAATGCTGTTTCACCATCTTCACATAAAACATTTCTTTCAAAGCAGTTATGTACTTACAGAATACCAAATAAATGGTATTGGTCAAATATACAGCAAATCACTTTACAATGAAGGATTTAATTAGTCTGTTTTTTTAACTGAAATTTGTTTTATTTGGAATTTTTCATCAACACTACACAAATCTCTTATCTTTACAAAAGCACTAGTTTGTTCAAACCATGTAATGACGTATTAAAAGCCAGCTTGGACTTTATTCACTTTGACTGTATCAAATGGTGGATTATTTCTAATGTCCTTTTTACTGTCGCCATGCATTTGAGGAAACATGGAAGTGATCATGTCTTAATACAAACAACTTGAACAGTTGATTCTGTTAAATTGTTGTCAACCCACTAATCTTCAAATGTAATACTACTACTCAAATTTTAATCATAGTCAATCTCATTAATGCCTTCTAGAATCTCTAAAGGTTCAACAGCATCATCCTGATTATAAGCAAAATCTTAACATGCTTAAAGCATTTGAGAATTTCAAGAGTAACAGTGGACAAGGTTTAACATAAAATTTGTAAAGACTTGCAGAGATTTATTGTTTGTGGATCATTATTTTCAACTCATTTTATTTTTATGTATTTTCTAATCAGCTTATAGTTGCAGTAGGAAGCTTTTCAACTAGCATGACAAGTAACATTGTCCAAAAGAATATCTTTTTTCTCTTTAAATGCATGTTTGCCATGCATGGTGACCCGTGAAGGGGAGAAGACAATCCTGGTAGTTGAGGGGTCCAACTCCAACACACAAATTTGGCCTTGCATTCCTGTAGATGGGCAGTCGGGGAGTGGCCCCCCAAGATCAATTGGCTAGTCCATTTGGGCTAGAGTCATCTGAGTGTCAGTGTAGGACGTCCTCAACGGGTGTAGTGGACATATCTGATACTGGTGTTTGGGTATAGTGCTCACAAAACCCTGGCATCACAGCAGTAATCTTATATGGCACTGTAGTGGATCCCCTCACAGGGCTCCATGGTGGGTGGGGTCAGTGGGCACCGAAATATTCTTTTTTTATTATGGATACTCCTCAAATAAAACAAAATAAGCATGACAGCAGAGAAAAATCTGACTAATGGCAAATGACTCATTGATGACTCTATATGGTCAAACTCACAACTTGAATCTCTCCCACGACTTTTAATTATACATTCTTTAACTGAAAAACCCTAAGGGCAGATGTCTCTATTTTTTATTCAGGATGGTTTAGAAGGACTTGCTGGCTCTCCTAAGTTGGTAGAAAAATTATGGTCTGGGGACATCTTAGTGGAAACAGCTTCATCACAACATTCCAAACTCCTCTTGCAATCAAAGGGCATTGGGGATATACTTATTGAGGTTACTCCTCATTCTACTTTGAATTCTTCCAGAGGAGTTGTAGTTGAGAGGGATTTAAAAACCATTCCCGAGTCTGAGATAGTCGCAGGTTTCACCAGCCAAGGTGATATAGCCATGCACCAAATTTTTACTCGTAGAGACAGGATCATGGAGCAGACAAATGTTCTAATACTAACATTTACAACATCACATTCTACCACAATAAAGGCAGGATATCTGAATTGTAAGGTACAGCCTTTTATTCCTAACCCTGTTGGATGTTTTCATTGTCAACGATTTGGTCATTTGAAAACATCTTGCCGTGGTTCCTTGACATGTGCCTATTGTGCTGGTAAAGACCATGATGCTTTTAAATGCCAACTAGAACTGCATTGTTTTAACTGTAATGGTCCACATCTTTCCTATTTTACTTCTTGCCCTAAATGGGTTGAAGAGAAAGAAGTACAATGTCTCAAGACAGCTATCAATATTACTTACCCAGAGGCTCGGAAATTACTATTCCCAATTCCATCTCAGACTGCTGCTGTAATCCATTCCACTACTACAGTAAGAGTTCAGACAGACCTTTCCATGCCTCCTACAAAATCCTTAACAACACATCTTAATCTAGTACACTCCAAAATAAAAAAAGTTAATGAATCAGTATCTACTTCTATCTCTCTCCATACCACATCTTCCAATCATTGCCCAACTTCGCCTTATTCAAGCCCACGTGTTTCCATGGGGTCTTCTTCTCTTGACACCCCAAAAATTAAACCATTCGTTCATGTCCTCAATCACTGTGATGTATGTCTGCAAACACCGACCTGCCTATTCAATCCAGAGCAGGATCATTAGAGAGTGACTGGCCCACATCCAGTAAAGAAAAAAAGTAAGGTTGCAAGTAGGTCTTGCCATATTCTCTTCCAAAATAAATAAAAA
This sequence comes from Tachypleus tridentatus, assembly GCF_004210375.1. Taxonomy (NCBI): domain Eukaryota; kingdom Metazoa; phylum Arthropoda; class Merostomata; order Xiphosura; family Limulidae; genus Tachypleus; species Tachypleus tridentatus. Next base: position 85,014,314 of record NC_134830.1, read on the forward strand.
TGGCCATGCTAATCCAATGGAACTGTCGAGATTTTTAATCAAATGTGAATGACATCAAGGATTGGATTGACTTTTATCATCCCAAATGTCTTTATTTACAGGAAACATTTTTAAAGTCTACTAATACATTTGCATTTTGACAATACTTCCTGTACTGAAATGACATGTCATGTGTAGGACAAGAACATGGGGGAGTAACACTGCTGGTTAATCAACATCTGCTCACCTAGTCATTGTCATTGAACACTCCCTTGGAGGCTGTAGCCATCCATATCTACTTGGGTCATACCACTACTGTTTGCTCTCTGTACCTTGCCCCTGGAAAAAATTATCCTCCAGACCTTGATGTCCTCATTGAGAAACTGCCACCCCACTTTTCACTTTTGGGGGATCTTAATGGGCATAATCCCCTCTGGGATGGTTCTTGTATTGGTGTGAGGGGTCATGCTATAGAGGATAAACTCCTGAATCACAATCTGTCTCTCTTCAGTACTGACTCTTACACTTATTTTCATGCACCCAGTCAGTCATTTACTGCTATAGCTTTTTCTGTTTGCTCTCCTTTGCTTTTCCTGGGAGGCTGAAATCAATCCACAGGGTAGTGATCATTTTCCTATCATATTAACAGAGATTGGCCGTGGTCAGTGCCACTTGACCCGTGTGCCTCAGTGGAAACTGGACCAGACCAACTGGCCCTCTTTCACTGCTCTCTCGGAACTTGATCCTTCCATCTTATGTAAATCATCAGTAGATGATTGTGTAGCAGCAGTAACTAACTGTATTGTCTAAACAGCTGCTCAGTGCATCCCCAAAATCTCAACATCTTTCCCATGACATTCCTGCCCTTGATGGAATTCTGCATGTTATATAACATGAAAAATTCAGAAACGTGCTTGGGATAAATTTCATAGATATCCCATGCTTACAAACTGCATTGCATTTCTGCAACTCTGTGCACAGGCTTGGCAAGCTAGACATCAAAGCCAGAAGGAATTTTGGATTAAATACACCTCCAGCATATCTTCAACCACCAGTTCAAAAGTCATATGGGACAAGATTTGGAAGGTGAGTGGATGGTTTTCTTTTGCCCCCTCTCTATCTTAACATTCAATGGCCAGGAAGTTGCTGATGCTCAGAGCATTGCCAGTAGGTTTGGTGAATGTTTCTCTCATGTTTCTAGCTCTTCAAACTCATCCCCTTCCTTCTAAGCTATTAAAACACAAGTTTAACATCTGCCTCTTTCCTCTTCAACTGATCATCTCTATGACTACAATCACCCTCTTACACTGGTGGAACTCAAACTTGCACTTCATTGGTCTGGCAATAGATCAGTTGGACCTGATGATATACATTATGAGATGCTATGCCACCTTTCTCCTGCCTTTCTTACTATTCTACTGGCTGTCTTTAACTGGATATGGCAGGAGAATGTCTTTCCTGATGCTTGGCTTCAAGCTGTTGTACTCCCTATTCTTAAATCTTGGAAGGATCCAAAGATTCCTTTGAATAAGTGTCCAATTGCTTTGAGTTGTTTCAGTAAGACCATGGAGAGGACGATTAATGCTCATTTTGTTTGGTTCCTTGAATCAAACAACCTTCTCTCACTCACTCAACATGGGTTCTTAAGACAACACTCCATGATAGACCACTTAATTTCCCTTAAAAATCAGTTAGAGAAGCTTTTTTGAAGCAATATTTTCTATTTTATTTTATTTTATTTTATTTAGAGAAACCTTATGGTACAACATGAAGATATAGTATCTTGCGAGACTTTCATTCAATATAAGGATTGCCTTTTTTAATCAGCTGCTGATTTCAGGTCCATGTGGGCTCAATACTTTCCCTTTTTTTCCCCACAGGAATTTGAAGTCCCTCAGGGCTGTGTTCTGAGTGTCACACTTTTTATTATAAACAGTAAACAGCTACTCCCCTATAGTTGCTAATGAATGGTCTTTTCGTTGATGACTTTCACATCTCGTGTCAGTCATCAAACATGAGGTTTGTTGAGAGGTAGCTACAAACTGCAATCAATTGTACACTTAAGTGGACCACAACAAATGGTTTCTAACTTTCCCTAAAACTGTTTGTGTACATTTTTGCAGCCAGCGGGGTATTCATTCAGATCCAGAACTTCATATTAATGATGTTGTACTCTTCCTGTAGTCCCTGATACAAAGTTTTTAGGGCTTATTTGACTGTAAATTAAACTTTATTTCCCATATCAAACAACTTTGTGTCAAATGTATGAGAGCACTGAACATCCTCCATGTCTTCTCTTTCAACTCTTGGGGAAAGGATCGATACTTCATGCTTAAAATTTATTGTGCTCTTATCTGATCCAGACTTGACTGTGGGTCTGTGGTTTATGGTTTTGCCAGAACCTCAGCACTGAAAATGTTGGATCCTATCCACCATCAGGGGCTTTGGCTTTGCACTGGGACATTTTGTACTTTTCTAGTCCAAAGTTTGTACGTGGAGTCCCGTGAACCCCTTTTTATATTTATCATTTGCAACTGTCTCTTACGTATGCTTACAAACTTTGCTCTTTACCACAGCATCCTACTTTGGTTTGTGTTTTCCATCCTCAGTGGGCCACATTTTTTTAAAATAGAAAATCTGCCATTGTTCCTTTTAGCCTTCGTATCTGGGCACAATCAGAAAAATTGGATCTGTCTTTGAATATCATAGCAGTATCAACAGATCAGCCTTTTCTACTATGGCTAAATACTATCTCCAGCTGTGATCTATCTTTGAGTCATTTGAGGAAGGCCAGTACTTTTGATTGGAAATATCTCTCTCTATTTGCTGAACATCTTTCAAAAAATCCATTCATTCCTATGTATATAGATGGTTCAAAATCAGGTGACTGTAGGCTCTGTCATGGTTTGTTGCAGTTCAGTTGTAGCATACAGAAGCCCCTCTACGGTTTCTGTATTCAATGCCGAATTGTACGATATATACTGATTCACTCAGCTGTCTATTGGCCCTGACATCATTCCATGTTAGTTATCACCCTATTCTTATAAATATTCAAAACAAACTGGCCCATCTCTCCCTATTATCTATCTCTGTCCACTTTTTTGGATACCAGGTCATGGAATGAGATAACTGACAGAGCGGCAAAGTCCATTTGCTCTGGTTCTATCACAACTGTACCTGTTCCACACATGGACTATGGTCCAGTTATCAAAACCTGACTGTACATCAGTTTGCAGTCGACCTGGAGTGAGCAACAAAATAATAAGCTTTTTCCAATCAAGCTCTCTTTAGCTCTTTGACAGTCTTGTTCCTGTAAAGATCAGAGAGAGGAAGTTGTTTTGGTTAGGCTATGCATTGGTCACAGTTTTATAATTCACCACTTCCTTTTATTTTGTACTGATGCACCAATGTGCGGTTTGTGTGGCACACAGGTCGCAATTGTACATATTTTATTATCATGCTGTCATTACAACCAAGAATGACAATGCCATTTTAAACATTTTTAAAGTAGGTTTGCTCTTGACATTAGCCAATGTCATAGGTGGTACTGGTCATTGGACTATATATGTTTTAGCATGATTTCCTTTACACATTATAATTTTTATTTTGACCTGAATCCAGGACTAGAAAGGCCAACAAAATTGACAAGACTGACAGCAAGATTGAACTTAATCAGTGATATCGAGAAACCCACTTGTTGAGAAAATATTTTACATAGAAGAGCGAACAACGTTTCGACCTTCTTTGGTCATCGTCAGGTTCAAATATTTTCTCAACCCAAACGAGTCGTTTTTGCATATAAAGATTGAACTTAATACTTCAGTCTTCCTGGCAGATCTTAATTTTACATATTTTAGGTACTTTTACCTTATACTACATCTTATTTGGCACAGATAGCCTAGTAGCTTTGTGCCAATAAGCATGAAATTACCTACCTACCTCTTTGAATGCATTAATTGGTTCAGATCTTTCAATAACTTTGAAAACTATGCTAATGTCCTCCAGGCTTTCTTATTTCACCTACATCTTGCATGAAGAGTAGGAATGATATCAGTTCCAAATCATGTTGATCACTTAGATTTGACAATCACAAACAGCAACAAATTGTGACTATTACTGGCATTGGAACACAAAGCAACTGACCTGCATAATAATGACTAAGCCAAAGCCTCTGGAATAAATAAGTCTTATGTGGTAATTTTATTTTGATAAACTTAGTTTTACATACCAGCTATGCCTTCTTTTTTCCAAAATGTTCTTTGAAATATTACAGCCATTCTTTGGAGTATCCATATGCCATTACACCAAGCTGTAGTCTTTCCTTAATCCTTACACATCTTGAGGTTCCATCACATATCAGAAGATAGTTTACTCCATGTTTGAATGGGTTTACTCTTTGTTGATCTGAATATACAGCAATTTTATACACTTTTTGCTGGAAAAAATATCAAATATGGTTGATTTGCCAGTGAAAAGATTTGTTTTAAGGGTGAGGTGTCTACTGATGGGAATATGATTTTGTCTTTGAATAAATGTTAATGATGCTTATATTTCTACACGTTGTTTTAGAAGCACTGCTGCACAACATGACTAATGAAAATCACTCTAAGGACCCCCTCAATATCTGTTAATTTATATGTACATCTGCTATGAAGGGAGTTCTTAGAAAAACTCAAACTGTTACCGAGTGGTTGTTTAAAAAAATATATATATCCCAAACTAGTAGGAACTAGTCAGTGTAGCTGTTTTGTAGTTTGTAAGCTATCACCTTGTTTCCCATTCTGATCAACTTCTGCTTGACTCTTGTGCAGTTGCCAAATCACTTATACATAAAGTGCATATTTGTTATAAGAAATAGTTGAGCATATTTAGAATGCAAAGGTACATATTATTGTGAGGATTTGACTAGATGAACTGGGTTATGGGTAGACTGTATCATTGAGAGTTTGCTGTACTTAGCATTACTTTCAGGAATTTTATAGCCTTACCTTAGTCAGAAGATATTTAATTTAAGTGCATGGTGAAGAAGATATAAATTAATGGTTTATTGTGAATATTTTTCATTCATTTTATTATTAAACATTAATTGTTCAAATAATTTTTGTTTTATTTTGGAAAGTTCAAAGTATATTTTGTTTTAAATAAAGAAGGGAGATACTGTAGATGAGTAATGTTTTCACAAAGGTTTAATTGGGAACTAAGAAAGTTGTATTGTGGAAAAGGTTATTTAAAGCAGTATCGTACTTTATTCTGTATTTGTTTTCACAGTGTATTTCAAAAGCAGATACGTGTTATATGCTGACATATCATTTTCTAAATAAGGAGTGAAATTGATTGAATAATTGTTTTTCTTTCATTTTTTAATAGGTCTTGTTGATGAACAACAGAAAGTCAGAACTATTACAGCCTTAGCCTTAGCTGCTTTGGCTGAAGCTGCAACTCCATATGGTATTGAATCTTTTGACAGTGTACTGAAACCACTGTGGAAGGGTATCAGAACACATAGAGGAAAGGTACAGACTTTATCCGCACAATTATAGCTGTGTAAGACAATATTCTAATAACTGTTTAGGTGTGTTTTTATATGTTTAATTTTAAATAAAGAAATTAACTCGTATATTAAAGTTTACATTATAATTTACAATTTGATTCCAAACTTGTTGGCATAAATTCATAATTCAGTAAATATTAAATGCAAGTCATCAAGTGTGATGACATGACTTTTGACCTGTGACCAGTTACAAAAGGGTTAAATAATAAAATAATCAGAAGAATTAGAAATTAGGAAAGTTAGATATGGGCGCTCAAGCCCACAATGTCCCACATCTAGATCGCCCTTCACTGCCTGTAGACACGTGTGAGAAAGTGACTGCTCTCCAAAGTAAAAAAAAATAAAGAACCTAATAATAAAGTCCTGTCACCTGGGATAAGCAAGAAAGGTAAACGTACCTCCTAAAAATGGCATTTCATCCCTCATTATGGTGGTAAGGCACTAATTAGTAGCCCAGTAGACAAAATATACTAGTAGAGAGAGTCCCAACCTTCATTCGTATATATGTTTTTTCACGAGATTTGTGTAGGAATTCTCTTTAAAGATATTCAGAATATATGTTCAGCATTTTAATAATTAGAAATACTGTGTTAGTTATTAAAACTTGTGCATCAGTTTTCATGTGACATCAATTTTTGAACATGTATTTTGGCTTGTTTAGTCAAATTGCTGTAAAAAACAAAACATGATGTGAGAGATTCTTTAATTAGATATAACCAGATTATGTGCTAGTTTCATGAAAGCATGCTTTGCTCCTTTCAGCTGTTTACTGGATCACTTGTGACTTAGAGTTTAGCACAGTGAAATATGTTAACCATTTTAATCTATTCTAGCCTGATGGAATGTAACTTTCCTATGACCTTGCATTAATAAAATTATTCATAAACATTACCACATCTTAAATGGGAACTTCAAATATATAGCTTGATACCACAGGACATTTTAAAATGTTTTAATCCTTTGATCAGTCTACAGTTTATAGTGAAACATAAACTGCTACATAGCATTGGCCGTACTGCACTGCCAAAAGTGTGTTGTGAAAGCCATTTTCACTTTGTACTTACAGAGAAACTATACCATACAGAGGTCTTATATACATCACAAAACTTTGTTTCATTAAAGACTGGTGTCAGACATTCTCTTTTAGCAGTTGACAGCAGCCCATATCAGTAGTGTGATAAAGCTTTACATACATAACGCTAACATTGTTTTTGACAAAAGATATGGATCTAACACTGTACATCTATGCAGTTTTTTAATGTACCTTTCTGTATTAACATCACATAGATGGTTTATAGTATGAAAATAACATTTTATTTTTCACCTAAAACTCATTTAACCATTTGACATTCAGTATATGAACAAGTAAACTACAGGTCATGTGAGTTATTGATTTGATACAATATATTTATAGTTTTATTAGTTTCAGAAACCTTGAAGATGTAAAAACATTTAGAAATAATCAAGAAAATTCATAAAGACAAATTAAAAATTAGCACTAGTAGTTTTGATTTTTTGAAGTTATTTTATCAAAAACAAATTATTATAATTTTATATTATAATTAATTTTAGAGGAGAGCTCAGAATTAATCTGTCAAAACTTGATTTTATCATTTTGTATTTCTAAAAATGTGATATTGGGCTGGAAAGGGTTAAGTTAAATAAATGGCTGCTTCAAGCATATTTAGCTACACTTAAATTAGTATTACGTTTAAATAATAAAAGATCAAAAGAAAGAATCAAATGACATCATTGTTTCATTGAATTTTAGTTGCATTAAGACAGTAATTATCTATATCTTACAGAATCAAACATTATTATGCTACTCTACTTAAAAAATTATTTGCAGAATGCTTGCAATTGTTAGCAATCTTTCAAAAGTAAAGGAGACATAAACCATTTAAAGTTTGTAATTTAAGAAACTGTTTAAACCAAAATTTAGAAAAAGAAATGAAAAATATGAATTTTTGTGTCTAAGGGTCTTGCAGCATTTTTGAAAGCCATTGGTTATCTTATTCCTTTGATGGATGCTGAATATGCCAATTACTATACCAGAGAAGTGATGCTGATCTTGATCAGAGAGTTTCAATCTCCAGATGAAGAAATGAAGAAGATTGTCTTGAAGGTTAGCTTTTTTACATAATACATATATTAGAATTGTAAGTTAGAATTATTTAATTCGTAAAAAAGGAACACAGAGTAAGTGTATGATACATTACTTTTAAGTATGGTAAATGTTAATAGAACTTAAATGTAAAAGTTGATTTTAAAAAAATCCTTTGTTTTTGAAAATTTTTAAATATGTAATGTTGGATTGCAATGAAAATTCTTTAAGTAGTATAAGGCTTTAGATAAACTACTTGTCTAAATGTTGATTACTGTTATTTATGTATGTATCTTGTATAAACTGAGGCTAACATTGTCAAATTGTGAAGTTTTAAAATGATGATCCTTCCACCACTTTGCAAATTGTATATTTTAGCTTTTCAGTTTTGTGAATTGAAAACAGGTATTATTGGTGGAAAGTGAGCACATATCCTTAATTCCTAATTTAGCAACAGAATGTGTGTGAAATATGTTATTTATACATTTGACCCGCATTTTTTTCATAAATAATGATGTACAGAGTACTTTATGTTGAGATTGAATGATGTTTATTTTAACTGTAAAATATACTTGAAGAATTAACAAGATCTTTGTAATGATTCAAGAAATAGTTTATAGGTTCTAAACATAAAAAAAATAAAGGGAAAAAATCTTCTACAGTATTATAAAATTTCATGGTATGAAAAGAAAAAACATTTCAACATGTCTCCTTGGTATTGGATGCCTAACGTGGTGAGAGGACCTCCCAAAGAAGGTTGTCTTTTTAGTCTACCTCCTCTGGGATCTAAATGTCTGCCTACATATTTGCCATTTGTAGTAACCTTTGAAGTAGAGGAGAGTATCCTGGTGGTTGAGGGGTCCAACTTCAATACACCACCTCTGCATTGAATTTCTATAGATAGGTAGTGTTGGGGTGTGTCCATCAGAGTCATTTGGCTTGTCCACTTGGGCTAGGATCAACTGAGTACCAGTGCTGGATGTTTTTAGTAGGTGTTGTGGACTTTGTATCTGATACTGATATTTAGTTATAGTGCTCATGAAACCCTGGTGTTGCTGCAGCATCCTTGTTTAGCATTGTAGTACATCCTGTAATAGGGCTGATTACATGGTCAGTGGGGTCACTGGGCACTGAATCTTTTTTTTATTATTATTATGGATTCCCCAATTCCAAGTAAAATAAAATAATAAGAAAAAGGCTCACTGGTAAACAACCACATTTTTAAGACTGAATAGCAGTCCCCAGGTGTACCTAATTTTCTCATACTGCATTCTCTTTAGGGCAAATTTTGTTCCTTTTTTATTCAGAAGGGGATAGATGGGCTTTCTGGCTCTCTTAAGTCTTTCAAGAAGCTACATTCTGGAGACATCTTTGTATAAATATCTACCCCAAAACACAGTGAACTTCTCATGAATTTGAAGGCCATTAGAGATATACCCATTGAGGTTAGTCCCCATGCTACTTTAAATTCCTCATGAGGTGTTCTTGTTGAGAGGGATTTGAAGAACATCCCTGAGGGAATCTCCACCTACATGAAAATGGCCTCTGATACAGTAGGACTGTTGATGTTTCCATTTTTATCTGGGTGGCTTTAAGACCTTAATTGATTCCTGTCGTTGTGTGTTTTTCTTATACAAAACATTTCTGAAACCTTCTGATGCAGTCATATTTCAGCAGTTTTTGTTATACTGAAATAACACGTTTGATAAACTAGTGCATGGAATGATGGCACTAGTGGTTGACCAGCATATGCCAACCCTCTCTTTGCCATATATGTCCTTGGAAGCTGTCACCATCTGTGTTTTTTTGGGTAGTTTCATCACTGTTTGTTCTCTATGCCTGTCTTCTAGAGAGACTCATGATTAAGCAGACCTTGGTGCTCTCACTGAACAATTTCTGTCTTCCTTTTTAATCTTGAGAGACTTTAATGAACACAATCTCCCTTGGAGTGGTGTTTATTGGTGGAATGGATCATTCCATAGAGCATATGCTTTCAGATCACAACTCTTATTCTCTTCAGTACTAGTTTTTATACTTATTTTAATGCAATTTGTAGTCAGTCTTTTACTGCCATTGATTTCTCCATATGTTACAGTTTTCGGTGTAAAGATTAATTAATGCTATCACTATTCAGCTTCCTCCTCCTGTTGGAAACGTGTTGGTCATTGAGCATGAAATTTATTGAACAGCAACTTCAGATTGCCCTCAGTTACTTGGTGAAGTAGACATCAATAAATGGTTTTACCTTTTCTTTCTCATAAACCATTTGCATGCACTTTTGCTCCAATGAGGTATACATCTTGGTCCCAAGACGTTTTGGAGTAGTAGTTCTTCTCTTGGAGCTTATCTTTGACCGTAAGCATGCTTTCATTTTTGGCATTGAACATGCTCTATGTCCTCTTACCTCATGATGAACACAACAATATTCTATGCTCATGATCTATTATGCTCTCACTTGTGACAAACTGGACTATGCGTCTCTAGTCTGTGGTTCTGCAGGGAACTTATCCGTGAAGATGTTGGACCCCATTCACCACCTGGGGCTTTGGTGCTGCACAGGGGTTTTCCACACTTCTCCAGCCCAGAGTTTGTACACTGAGTTTACGAACCTTCTCTTCACCTCCACCACTTGCAACTTTCTTTTGCAGTATGCCATGAAACTACAATTCTTGCCACACCATCCCACCTGGAGTTCTGTTTTCTTTCATTAGTGGGCTGTGCACTTTCTGATTAAACAGTCTATCATTCTTCCCTCTGGCATTTTTGTCTGGGCACAGCTGTCTGATTTGGGTGGATTATTGGATGACATTGCTGTCTCTACTGATCAGCCCATCCCACAATGACTTATTACCATTCTTATCTGTGACTTTTGAGTCATCTGAGAAAGGAGAAAGTATTGTTTGCTCTTTGTCAAACATCTATCGAACTGTTCTTCCTTTCCGATTTATGTAGGTGGTTTGAGATCAGTCGTGGTTTGTTGTGACTTGCTGGTTCCTCACAGGATCCTCTCTACATTTTCTGAATATACTGCTGAGTTGTATGCCATTTCTTTTGCCCTGGATCACAAAGAAGCTATGCAGTACATCAGTTGTATTATTTGTGCTGACTCTCTTCTAGCCCTGAAATCACTTCATAAAAAAACTTTATTTTTCTTTATCTTCTGTTTCTATTCAGTTTTTCTGGACACCTGGCCACATTAGTATATTAAGGAATGAGCTTACCAGCACTGCAGCTAAGCCTGTCTGCAACTGTGCCTATCCTCTCTCGTATGTGGACTATAGTTCTGTATTGAAAGCTCCACTTCAGGACAGTTGGCATTCATCTTGGAGTAAGAACATCATAACAAGCTTTTCTGGATCGAATTTTTTGTTTTTTAACCATCCCTCATTTTGGTGAGAATTGGAAGGAGGAAGTTGTTCTAGCTAGGCTACACATTGGCCCCAGTTTTTTAACTTTTTTTGTTAATTTATCTGGAACTGATCCACCAGTGTGTGACCTTTATGACACTCAAGTCAGAATAGCCCTTGTTTTACTGTCATTACTTCCATAAAAGATGGCACCATTTTCACCATGTCTTTTCTGTGGGTTTACCCCTGATGTTTAACAGTGTTATTGATTTTTATTTTTTCTACCTTTTATAATACTTTTTGTTTTTTACCAGTTTGGCACAGATAGCCTAGTTGCTTTGTGCCAATAAATGCCAACCAACCAATTCATAATGTGTTTATTAATATTACTTGTAATCAATTTTAAAAATAGTTAATAAATAATCATAATGTAGAAGTTTGTCAGTATACACAGTCACTACTGTTTGTTTTTGAAAATGTTTTTAGCCTCATAAGATAGCTTTTGATACATCAAATAATAAATGGTGTTATATAAATTTTTTTTTTATATGTAGGTGGTGAAACAGTGTTGTGGTACAGATGGTGTGGAACCACAGTATATCAAAGAAGAAGTTTTGCCACATTTCTTCAAACATTTCTGGAATCACAGGATGGCACTTGACAGACGAAACTACAGACAGGTATGTATATTTTTTATTTCATTAGATAATAGTTGTTAGTGCTTTAGGAAGAGTAGCTTTTGAGTATTTTGAAAATTCCATATATTTAAAAATGAATTTTCACACTTGAACATCTTTTCTAGTTAAAATTTTTATCTGGTATCATGCTGGATAACATTGTGTAACACGAATTTTGTTCTTAGATAGTACGTGTTATTTTTAATTGCTTGTGTTGTAAAAGTACAGTAAATGACCATTATTCCCTTCAAACTTTGCTTTTGTGACCTGGATAATGAAACTTAGAAATTAACCTATTTTCTATGTAAAAATTGGAAAACTTGCACATTTTCATTTACATAAGGTCTGAATAAAACAACATATGAATCAACATTTGCATGTATTTATACTAAAGTTGTACAAAAATGTTTAGAAGTTTGTAGTTTTTCGATATATGTGACTGTAATGTAAATCACTTTCATGTTTCAGCCCCCAAATATAGTCTCCCATCATGTTTTTGTTATATGCTCCTTGGTAGCGGTGTTCAAAGTCCAGTATATCTTTGTGAAAGCACTCGCTTTGCTCCTCTAGGTATGTTTCCATGTTCTCCTTGAATTTATCAAGATGAGCGTCAAGGATATGGACTTTCAGGAACATCCTGCAGCCCATTTTGCCGTAGTTCACACCAGAGCCTCAACCATTTCCACATAATTTTTGGCCTTTTTATTGCCCAAGAAGCCTGAAACCAGTGCAACAAAGCTGCCCCAAACTATTTTCTTCAAACTGAGCTTCTTGGGGAATTCTGTGCACTCCAGAATCTTCTTTATTTGTGGTCCAAAGAAGGCACCAGCTCTGACCTTTGCCTCAGACAGCTTAGGGAAGAAGTCTTGGAGGTACTTGAAGGCTGCAGACTTCTTATTAAAAGCTGTGACAAATTTGCTTTAGTTTTTTTGCAGTACTCACAGGTGAAATGATGTGCCCAGGGTTTGTCTTAATCCCCGACAGGCATGCTGAAATGTGCCTTGTAGGCTTCACACATTTTAGCATATGCTGTCACAGAGTACTTTTTTGCTCTTGTCTTGATAAATTTACCATATACATAGCAAAATATGTTTGGAGAACGCTTGCAGCTTCTTGATGCCATTTCTGATAAAATCAGATAAATCTATATGTTCACTTAGGCAGCCAAAACTAAACTGAAGTGGTGAGTTGTGAGCCCTATATATATATATATATATATATATATTACTGTGGAAAGTTGTAGAAAATTCTTAAGTTCTACAACATTCTAGAAAGTTCTTAAACTCTTGTAAGTTTGAGAAAATTCTCTATCAGCACTGAATCTACCTGGAATGTTCTGGAAAATGGGTAAATTTGAAAATTTCATAACCCAGGTCACAAATTCAATGTTTTTGAAGAGAAAAAATAGGTCTTTTCCATTTACTTAAGAGCATAAGCAATTGGGAAATAACACTTGGGCAGTAGCCCAGGAATAAGAAAAAGTAAAAATTTTGTTAAATAGTTTAATGTTTTAAATAATGATGAGCAGTGGCCATAGAGTGTGAACTTGCGGTAGTCAACATACATTTTTCATTTTATTATAGAAGTTAAGTTTATGCTATTAATATGTTTATGCAGATACATAGAGAAAAGCTATCATACATATTGGGAATTTTTGTACTTTCTGTTACTGTTATTAGCACAGTACTGTATTTCAAATATGAAATTTAAATATTTCAAAGTGTAGAATTATCTAGTAATTTACTGTCAGAGTTGTTAAGTTGGCAAAATGATGTATTGCAGTAGTGCCTTGTTGCAGTCAAGACTCAAAAACATGTGGAATTTCACATAATATACACACACACACACACACACACACACAATCAGTTTAAATGGTTGTGCAGCTAGGATAGTTATAATCTTTGCTATGTTGATTTATCATGTATGATAGTAGGTGAATTGAATGTAATTGTTTCCTGGAAATGTTGAGATTTCATCTTGCATTTCTTCTAATTAGCAGTTCAAATGACCTCCTGTAAGTTGGTGATTATTTTTATACTATGCTTCAGGTTATTCAAATAGACAGTTTTTAACAAATTACTGCAGTTTATCAGTAGGAAGAAAGGGTACCAAAATTATAAGCCGAAGCTGATAATATCAAGTCTCTTCAGCTCTTTGAATTGACGACATACTTTTCAGGATGTATAGTTATGAAATTTGGCATCTACAGAGGAGTACTTCTCGTAGGTCAAATAGCAAATTTGTGACTTAACTTCTGCATAATAAGGAAGAAATGTGTTAATTGTGAAGCAATCAGTGGGTGAAAAAGAAGAAAAATCAAACAGAAAATATAGCAATGATTCAGTAGTTTTATAAATTTTTATTACCATTGTGACAGATAGCAGACCATTCTGTTGGTCAGTTTCTGACACTTAATTCCAAATGGCATAGTGGTAATCAATCTGTTAACCATTTGATAAAGTTTGGGTGCTGCAAAGTCATTTGATAATTTTTTGCTTTTAGACAAATACAAGAATTTTAAAAAAAATTCAAGTAGTGCAGTATTTCTTTATTCCAAGTGCAAAGCCAGTTGGAAAAATAAATTTCACATAAAGTTATTTGATACTGCATTGTGTTTTATTTAAACTGTAGCTGGGTTAAACATGACAATGCTTTTGTACAGAGAACATAAGGTTTTTTAAATTAAGTTTTAAAATTCCTTAATTGAATATGTGCCTATGCACTTTTCCTAATTAAATGTTAAGTGTTGACTATCCCACATGCAAAGTAATTTTGATATTATGATTCATAATACCTTTATGCATCACAAAATTACCAAATTGCTTTTGCAAAATCACTATAAGCTCATTATAAAATCTAAATAAATATTAATTTTTTATAAATATATATATAAACTGTTTTATCTGTTGTTTTTTCCATTTTATCTCTGTACAGTTTAGAAGAATTAATCAACCTCATAACTGCCATAAAATATTAGGGAATAATATTTCAGTTACTCTTTTATATTAGAATGGCTACAAATTATAACACGAAACCAGAAATGTTTCATCTAAATAGCAAAATCTTGTAATATTATACATTATTTTACTGACCTTTCAGCCATCCCTGTCTAACATTACAGAAGTTGCAGTCATTGCTCGCATTGTAAAGAAGTTTGTAATCACTTGCATACTAAGACCTGCCTGAATTTTGCACGTGGTGAATGCTAAACAAAACAACTTTTAGGTTTTATATATGCATTCTGAACTACCAAAAAATTATAATTTTAATTATATATGTTCCACAGTTAAATGCAACTATGCATTTATAGATCTTTTTTGTTTTTCTTTTGTTAAAATGTACAAGTAATACTTGCTCTCTTTCCCCAGCTATAAATAACTACCCAATGGTTTAATTGTAACAATAATTTTTATTGTAAGAGTTTATCATATATACTGAAATTTTTTTGTTAATAGTTAGTAGACACAACAGTAGAAATAGCTAATAAAGTTGGAGCTGCAGAAATCATCAATCGAATAGTGGATGATTTAAAAGATGAAAATGAACAGTATCGTAAAATGGTGATGGAGACCATAGAAAAAATAATGGGTAATTTGGGAGCAGCAGACATTGATTCCCGCTTAGAAGAACAACTGATTGATGGAATTCTTTATGCTTTTCAAGAACAAACTACAGAAGTAAGTATTATTATTATAAAACAGAAATGCATTTTAACCTTGTCATTTATTTCCATTACATTTTTAAAATAAACTTTTCCATTTTACATAAAGAACATTTTAAATCTGAGAACATGAGATATATACTATAGAAACCGTGCTTGTCGTTAACATTTCCAATATCAGGTAAAAATATTAATCAGTGATGTCAAGAAAACTCATTTGTAGAGAAATATATATGCAAAAACAGCTCATTTGGGTTGAGAAAATATTTTACGTAGAAGAGCGAACAATTAATGGAATTACTGTCTCTTTTTGAAAGATTGTTTTTAGCTTTCTGTTTTGTGAAATTATGTTGATGGTTTTTTTCACAATTTTCTCGCAAAACCATCAACATAATTCCACAAAACAGAAAGCTAAACAACAATCTTACAGAAAGAGACATTAATTCCATTAACAACATAAAACAAGACAAAAACACAAAAATTCTAAAAGCAGATAAAGGTAACGATATAGTCATAATGAACACGAATAAATATATCCAAAAAATGAAAAACATCCTATCAGACATGAACAAATTTAAACCGAAACACACAAATCCAACAAAGACACACAAGACGCAACTGAACAAATTACTACTAAAAATGAAAAAAGCCAACACAATTTCACAAACACTTTATTCCTACCTACGTAAAACCGACATCAGCAGACAAATAATTAACATTTGGCAAAAATTAGTAACAAAATATGACATTCCAGTTAATACCAAATTTTATTAAAAAGCCAGGCATAAAACTGAGGTCTATACTATGTAAAAACTACACTGACAAACATCACACCAACATTATTTATAAAATACAATGTGATAACTGCCACGACTTCTATATTGGAGAAACAAGTAGAAAAATGGAAACCAGATTCAAAAAACACAAAAAGTCACCTTCACACGTTTTCGAACACTGCAAGTCAAATAACCACAACATAACCATAGAAAACACTCAAACACTAAATAAAGAAACAAACATAAACAAATGCAAAATTAAAGAAGCCTTACTTATACAAGAACTTAATCCCAAAATAAACCAATATAAAGGAACGCCTTTATATCTGTATTAAATATAATAAAATAAAATTATATATTCAAACATCTGACACCGCCCTCTACATTCCGACACTCAGTTACACAACCCCTTCCAAACATGTGGTCAGCTTCCGGTCAGTTATCTCTCTCTTTGTGAACCTGACAATGACCGAAGAAGGTCGAAACGTTGTTCTCTCTTCTACGTAAAATATTTTCTGAACCCAAACGAGCCGTTTTTGCATATATAAGTAAAAATATTTTTAAAATATATTTTAAATTTTTGTTTGTAATATCATTAAATATTATTCATACCTTATACAAAATTATACAAGTTTTATTGTCTGTATCTTTTTAACGTAATGAAACATCTTGTGTTAATATAAAATTTCTAATTACATAATATCAGTCCATTGTGAATTTTGCCTCTATCCAGGAATGTAAAACACAACTCACAGGAGTGTCAGGTGCACACTTGTATATGAAATTTCCCAGTTTAAAAAATCAATACTTAGTCATTTTAGCCTTTGTGCTAAACAGAAAAAACATGGGTAAGAATAAAACTCACCAACTACCATATAATAAAAAGCAAACATGAAGGCAAGGAAAGTTAACCATAACAGTTGCACTCGATAAGAAATTATGTTTCAGTGCAGAACCATGGCATATTGGGGTGCAACTCTGACACCAAAATAGCACAGAAATCAAGAACACGAAGAAAAGTGAATACTTAAAAAAAAAAAAAAAAAAAAAAAGTTTACCATAATAATGCAAATGGCTTCTGACACTGAGTTGTTGCTAAGTGCAGGTATTTCAGAAATTTAAGCTAAAATTGTATAAAAAATAGAATTTTACAAACCTACAAGTTAAACACCATTGGACTGACTGAGAAGTTTATTGTGCACCAACTGCTTCTTCATTTTACATTTCATTTTAACAGTAGTTTTTCATGGCTAGCTTTATTAATGTTTTGATATATCTACTTCAACAGGATATGGTAATGCTAAATGGTTTTGGAACAATTGTCAATGCTCTTGGCAAGAGAGTCAAGCCGTACTTACCACAAATATGTGGTACCATCTTGTGGAGGTTAAACAATAAATCAGCCAAAGTCCGGCAACAAGCTGCTGACCTTATCTCCCGTATTGCTGTTGTCATGAAGACTTGTCAAGAAGAAAAGTTGATGGGCCATTTAGGTGTGGTCTTGTATGAGTACCTTGGAGAAGAATATCCAGAAGTTCTGGGTTCCATTCTAGGAGCATTAAAAGCAATTGTTAATGTAATTGGCATGCACAAAATGACTCCACCAATAAAAGATTTACTCCCTCGTTTAACACCCATTCTTAAAAACAGGTAAAAAAATATATATATATATTATAATATTTCAGCACAGGTAAAGTGTACTTGTTTATAAATGCACTTTTTCCACCACAGTAGTATAATAAAGTATGAGCATGTCTATGTTACTAGTTTTTGATTACTGTTATATTATTAAAATGTGACTGTTAAAGACAGAATCATAACCCTTACTCTCTAATGTTTATTACATTTAAAACAAGAGAAGTGTAAGAGATTAAAAACATGGTAAATTCATAAATTAATCAAAATATTTTAATTTTGTATGGAAGGAATTTTATGTTTTCATATTTTTATTCATAAAATCTCTGCAGTTCATTTTAATTCAAAATATCAGTTATAGTTAATGTGCCAGTATTTTAGGGAGGCTTAATCTGATGGGAACTTTATGATTAGAGGTTAATTCTGAGAATGTTAGTTGTACCACTCAGAATAAAGTAATATAATTTTCAGGTTTACTGAGAAGCCTGTTTTAATACAATATTAAAACTTGTTGGCTTTCTTTGGAAAGCACTAAAATTAAAATTTAACATTAAAAAATAATTTCTTGGAATTCCAGTGAACAAACTGTTGCCAGTTATGCTGTTGAAGCCAGCAGAATAGAATGCTTAACTACCTTAATTTTAACTTGTTTTTATGCAGACTTCTTGTAAAAACTTAATACTGGTTATTTGTAATACTTGAAAACTTCTTTCACAGGCATGAGAAAGTACAAGAAAATTGTATTGATCTGGTTGGGCGTATAGCCGACAGGGGAGCTGAATATGTCTCAGCTAGAGAGTGGATGAGAATCTGTTTTGAATTGCTAGAGTTGCTGAAAGCTCACAAAAAAGCAATTCGCCGAGCTACTGTTAACACCTTTGGTTACATTGCAAAAGCCATAGGTCCTCATGATGTATTAGCAACACTTTTGAACAATTTAAGGGTAAGCAAAAATAACAAAATTGTTTTGATGCTTAATTAAGGAACAGAGCTTTCCCTTTGAGTTACTGTATGTCTTGAATACAGATAATGAGGCTGCCAATTTTTGTATACCTAACATGCTTTCTAGGAATTAGCATGTTTACTAACAAACAACATTATGGAGATTTTTTGAAGTTGTAAGTTAATGTTCAAGTTTGTATGACAGCATATGTCCTTTACATAGTGTTATCTAAGTTTAGGCCTTTTATATCAGAAAAAAAACATTTTCATGACATGCATTTAGTATACAAATATGTGAAAATAGGTAGAGAGACATATTTTGGTACATGTTAATTAAAATTACCACTGTGGCTAGTTTGCATACCATGAAAAAAAAAAAAGACAGATATCTTATGTTTGTGAAAACGTTTACAAACACAACTGAATTGCTCCTGAAAATGAGTCCAGACTTTGAGAGGATGTGAAGAATTAGTCTGAACTAAGGAAAACTATGAATTAATTCAAGGTGTAATTAAGGTACTAGTGAGTTGTGCCCAAGTAGAACATATGCTACAGCAACTTATTAAAGGCCATTTAATAAAAAACCAAATTTCATGTGAACTTTACCTAGCACACACTATAGATACACTAATAATTCATATTCATGCTAATTATGAAGTTTATAGCATCAACAAATCTGAAGTTATGACTTATAAACCACTATGAGAATGACAATTGTCAGACATTGGGGGGAAAAAAAAGTTTGAAATTAGGTGCAGAATTGTAATTTTAATGGTCTTTTTTTCTGGTTGAGAAAGGTATGCCACTTCTTGCAAATTATAAAATTTACATTCATTCATGTTGTGTTTCTAGTTATTAAAGGGTATATACTACCTTAAATCAGTGGTTCTTCACCTGAGTTCATTTGAACCCCTGGGGTTCAGTGAGTAGGTCTCAGGGGTTCGGCGGAGGTCAATACACACACACTGTGAGTGTGTCCGTTCCTTTCACCCCACTTGTATGATTCATGACATCATGCTCCAATTGGCCATCATTGGCTGCAGGGTACTTTGTGCGCTTAGCAGTCGACTTGTGACTATAGTAATTGTGCATCATTTGTGATTTTTTATCCTAATCTTTCAATCCCTTCATACTAACTGTGTCAAACAAAAACAGAAAGTGGTCGACAAATACGTACAATATAGATTCACGTATGTAACGGAACATGATGAGAGTCAATGTCCTCAGTGCATGATGTGCAATGTCAAGTTGAGCAATTCTAGTCTAGCACTGGCAAAACTAAGAGAACACTCCCTAAAGCTGCATGGAGATGGGAAATACAAAAACACAACGCTTGTTGAATTCAAGGTAAAGAGAGCCAGGTTCGATGAAAAGGCTACTTTGCCTGTTCTCGGCTTTGTACCCATCAACAAACCGATCCTCACAGCATCGTACGAAGTTGCGTACTTGATATCAGAGCAGCGCAAACCACACGCCATTGGTGAAGCACTCATAAAACCAGCTGTATTGAAGATGGTGAATATCATGCTGGGAAAAGCTGCTGAAAATAAGTTATTGCAAATTCCTCTTTCAAATGACACCATCAGCAGCAGAATAGATGACATGAGTAATGGCATCTTGGCTCAATTAGTTGCAGTTCTTATTTCAAGCCCAGCAAAATTCTGCCCTTGTGACTCCAAAGTGATTATCATACTTTCCATTTTGTAATTTTTAATGTTTTGTGTATCTTCACAAACTTTGGCGAGGTTTTAGTAAACACAAGTAATTGGTACACAAAAAAATCAGAATTCATAATTGAGCAAAAATAATATACTCATTTGATAGATTAAAACTTTGACTTTCGGTTAGTCATAAATAATATGGTTATTAAAACTAGACAGAACTATGAGCAGTTTGTGAAGTGTGAATGTAAGAGGTGGGCATAGCAAGTGGTTCTGATTTTCTAGTTAACAAACAAGATTGAAGTCTATAAAAGTTGGAGTTTGCTTTAGTAATCCCTATATTATAATAAGTAATTTTTATTAAATTCCATAATTCTCATAGTGGGTTTTGTTTGTTTTTTCATATATTTCATCATACAACTAAGAACTTTAACATAATATTGAAATTTTATTTATTAATTACATTTTAATGCCAAGTTTATTGATGCAAGATAATTAAACATTGCTAATTTAAGAAAGAGAATAGAGATTGTCAAAAAGTACTGAAACAAGATGAATTAAAATTTTAAAGTGAACAAACTAGATTGGAAATAGTGTGTACATTACTTTCTTAAGGTATAAGTCCCTATTTTGACTCCATTAAAATTCATTAGTAATGTAAACATATAATCAAAATAGGAATTTATAGTTTGAGAAAGTAACATAGACAGAAGGCATTTGAATTAATTTTAAAACCATAACATGTTGAATACTGGATTTGCCACTATTATCCAATTTTTTGAAATATTTATTTTTTCTGTAGCAGCTTCTAAAACAATAATCAATAATAATAAAGCTTAGAGACACTTAATGGATATACCCATTACTCACTGTAATAAGTATTTTATACAATGCTTAAATGGTTTTTACATTTCTGTGATTTGTGAATGGCTTCAGAAAGCTTGTGTTGGTAGCAAAGAAAAGTTTAGAAAATTTTTGTGGAAATCTCAATTTTGAAAAATCGGTTTAAAAATACAACCTTTGTAGCATTTGTTTAGTAGTTCATAGATTTTGGTGCAGTATACTTAACTGTTTTTGCTGTAGTTTTTCATGCTTGAATGGAGAGAAATTTGATCAGCAGTTAAAAAATTAATAAATCTCCCCATCTCTTTCAACAATCAACATAAAAATAGTCCTATGACCTGTGTGGGAATTTTTGGGGTAAGTTAGCCTAAGTTTGAACAAAATAGTCATTGCCTTTTTTCTGTAGGCTTGTGAAACAGAAATAACATGGTGAACAAATGAATGAATTTTGTTTAACAATTAAAAAATCAAATTCTTGCTGCTATCAGTATTTTAGTAGCCTTAATCATTGAGATAGAAGGTCTTGAGTGTTGTTTCAAGAACAAATCTGCTTTCTAAGATGATTTTTGCCTCTATGTTCATGATACGTTTGTAACAGAGTAGTTTAAATTTCAAATGTAACCATAAACATTTGACATGCATTTTGTCCCACCTATAGAGTGGGGGCTAATGGATGTGTATTTTGTTTTTATTAGTTAAAATCAGTGTAGATTCTGAGCAATATTATTTCCTCAGTTGTCTTTACATATTTCTGTGTTTCACAGTTCTTTCAGGTATGAAGTCATTTGTGATAAC
Source organism: Tachypleus tridentatus (assembly GCF_004210375.1). Lineage (NCBI taxonomy): Eukaryota > Metazoa > Arthropoda > Merostomata > Xiphosura > Limulidae > Tachypleus > Tachypleus tridentatus. The sequence goes on from NC_134830.1 coordinate 85,036,285, forward strand.
CAGTTTTGTTTTTCATTGATGAAATTTTTTTTTATTATGTGCATGTGTTTAACAGGTTCAAGAAAGACAAAATCGTGTGTGCACAACTGTAGCCATTGCTATTGTGGCAGAGACCTGTTCTCCATTTACAGTCCTTCCAGCTCTGATGAATGAGTATCGAGTTCCTGAGCTAAATGTCCAAAATGGAGTATTAAAGTCTCTATCTTTTTTATTCGAATACATTGGTGAAATGGGTAAAGATTACATCTATGCAGTTACCCCACTGTTGGAAGATGCTTTAATGGACAGGTATATGACACCTTTCTCTCTCTCTCTCATTCATTCTGACCTTAGGTTTATGTCTGTATTCACTCATTTTTTGGTAGTTTGTTATAAATATGTACCTCATATTTTGTTCATCTGTTAATCTATGACCTTGTGAATACCTTGGTGAAATAATATACTCTGGGATTTTTTGACTCACCTAAAACTATAAATCTACTGACCATTTCAGTTTGTTAACAGAAAACAAATGCTTCTGTTTCTTTCTCAGTGTGATATAAAACAAGAATAAAAGATTACTAACAGCACAAAATTGTGTATACAGAGTTTAACTTGGACTGTAAAGTTTATTTTAGCTTTTTAATATACTGTGTCCTTCTATAGTCGTTATTATGGCAGTAAAGAAAGGTTTTTTTTAATGAGTTATCTATTGTTAGAACTGCCATTTAAAGTGAAGTTCAGTATTTGCTATATTGACATATAATAGTATTCCTGTTTTGATGTGAGGTTGTATTTTATAACTAAGGCTGTCAGTACCAAAAACATTGTCCTAACTTTTGTTACTGAGATCTTTTGCATCTATTTTGATTTATATTTAGTGCTGTCATATAATTATCAAAACTGAATGTTGTGCAACAAAAATCCATTAGAGCATAACTTCATTAAAAAAAAACATTCTAATTGATTTTTCCTACTTGTTCAAAACTTTGTTTATAATGTTTGGAACATTAAAAAAAAGCATTTACTTTCTTCCTTGTAGATGCTTAAAAGATTGAAAGTTTGCAAGTAATTAATTTTTTGTTAGCTTATACCACCCTTCCCCCCTCCAAAAAAAAAAGGGTATAGCACACATTCGTACAATATGTTATAGGAAGTAATATTTCCAAATAGCTTAATATATGTCTAGAATAAAAGTTCAGCATTAAGTTCTGCAGAAAGATGTTTGCTATCCTAAAAACCAGAATAAGGTACATTGATATTCTTTAATTGTTACTTGTGGGATACATGTAAAACATCTGTTTTTCATTTTTCTCTCTTTTAATCTATACCTTTATTACAAAGTTGTTTTATATAAGTAAAAAAAAAAGGCACCTATGAGTCGTCATGGTTGCTTCATAATAAACCAGGACGTTCGCAAGGTGCAAGAACAGTGTCTTCTAAATAAGAATTGTCAAGTGTGTATGTATGCTCTGACAATAAAGTAGTTTAGAAACAAATAACTATTTTATAACCTGTGATGACCAGAAAACCCACTTGTAGAGAATTATATATTTACAAACTGCTGGTGTTGGTAGAGAAAGCACTAGTAGATTAGTGAACATTATTTATAAAATATAATGTGATAACTGCCACAACTTCTATATCGGAGAAACAAGTAGAAAAATGGAAACCAGATTCACAGACAGTCACCTTCATGTGTTTTCAAACACTGCAAATCAAGTAAACACAACATAACCATAGAAAACACTCAAATACTAAATATAGAAACAAACATTAACAAACGCAAAATTAAAGAAGCCTTACTTATACAACAACTTAAACCCAAAATAAACTAATACAAAGGAGCACTTTTATACCTATATTAATAAATATAATCCAACATCTGAGCATGCCCTCTACATTCTTACACTCAATTACACAACTGCCTTCAAACATGTGGTGAGCTACCGGTCAGTTACCTCTTTCTTTCTTTGTGAACCTGATAATGACCAAAGAAGATCAAAAGGTTCTTTGCTCCTCTACCAGTGCTTTCTCTACCCATACCTGTCATTTGTAAATATATTTTGTAACCTTATATGAACGTGTGTGTTATATGCTACGTACATCATTATAATCTAATTAGACCTTTGAGGGCAGATGTTATAACCATCTGAGATTTTTTTACTATAAATTTTTAAGCTGTTTGAAGCAATAAAGTACAAAATATTGCTTTCATAGATAGCAAAAATAAATGGTAACTTCACAATTTAGTCAGAGCATTGGTTGTAGTAATCAGGAAATGAACTTACCAGATGTTTATAGGTGCTGTTCTGAATCCAGCACTGAAGTTTGATAAACTTAATTACTAATTGTCATGTTTTAACAGACTTGAATCTAAAAACTTTGTATATCCATATGAGAGTAAGCAAGTGTTTCTTGTGATTCTTTTAGAATTCATTTCTATTTATTAAATTCTTGGTTTGCTTTCTAGGGACTTAGTCCACAGGCAGACAGCTTGTGCTGCTATTCAGCACATGGCTCTTGGAGTATATGGATTTGGCTGTGAAGATGCTCTTGTTCACCTTCTCAACTATGTTTGGCCCAACATATTTGAAACTTCTCCCCATTTAGTACAAGCTTTTATGGGTGCTGTGGAAGGACTGCGAGTGGCATTAGGCCCTATAAAAATTCTTCAATACTCATTACAGGTATTAAAAGTGAATTCTTTCAAAGATAATTATAATTTCAACAAGAGGAACAAGACCAAAATAAAAACAGACATTTAATTTTGGATCTTTTGGGATATGCATTATCTGTCTTCAAACTTTTTCTTCAAAAGATAAAGTTGCAAGTTTAAGAGTATCAAATAGAAATTGAAACATACAAATAAATATGTATGCATATGCAGTGGGGGGAGTAATGATTAATTAGTTTGTATTAAAAAAAATTAACAGGAGCTGAAATTTTAAGAGTAGGTTTATATTTGTTTGTTAGTGTTCCTTTGATAACTATATACCAGATTTACCTAAATTTAGAATTTTCAAATTCTCCAAAGGGTAAAACAAAATTTAGCTCAATGATGATGACCTACTTGCATTGTTAGTAAGTATGTAACTCTCTTTAAAGTTCTTTATGAAAATGAAACTTTGTGAAATAGTTCTACATTTGTCTTGAATGATCCTAACATTATTTGGTCAGAAAAATAAACAATTTTGATTTCTTCTACTTAAAACAATGTATTTGCATCTGGACTCTGTATAGTTCACATAAAATGTGATTTTCATTTTGAGTATAAATATACTATATATTACCTTATAGTTTTCAATTTTCATTTGCATAATCTCTAGATCCTTTAATTTTCCATTCCAATTTTTTGTCTTCTTGATGCAGGTTTACCAATGTAACCCCATTGTTATTACAGAGCAAAGGTTGTCCGCACATTCTTTCACTAATGCTTGCTCGCACAAATGATGCAATTTTGCTTAAACATTTCCACTTCACAAATCACACTACATAAAGTAAATGTATGCAATCATAAAATTTTCAAATATGTACTTATAAGCACAAATAATACATAACTAATTAAAATACAAACAAATTTAAATGCAGTCTAACTGTTTAGCAAACTAATGCACATAAGGTGAGAAATGCATGCCAAGCACTAGGTACACTTCAAAAGAACAGTGGAATAAGGTTATTTTCTATCACATACTACAAATCCACATACTGTTAGAGATTTCTTTAGGCTATCACTAAATAGAGCAAAATCCTCTTTTTACTGGTTTTGAGCATGTCATTCAACTTCAAAGTGTCTCGTGGCAACACAGCTTTGACTTTGTAAGTGGGCATGATCAACCTTAAGTTTAGAAATATTAGAATGTAAAATCCCCATAGTGAAATTTGTGGAAGTTTTCCAGGTGCTAATAAAAGACAAAATGAAAATTTGATTTGGCCTTGAGTGCTGACAGTATCATAAGGTTAGACTTGTAACAGAGTGGATTGTGTGACAACAAAACCTGCAGTTTTAAAATGTTTCTATCAAAATAAAAGAATAAAACTTAGATAATATAAAACTTCTAAGTTATAATGTACTTGATAATAGTAATTAATTAAAATATACGTTGATATTAAGTGGTTCATTTAAATTTTGATTGTAACTCAGGAACATGTACAGAAGGGTTTTAAAAATAGCATCGGTGATACCTGTGGTCAAAGAGTTAATAGGGAGAATCTGACTTTTGAGGAGGCACGTGTTTATGAGCAAGCATAACAAGATACCATTAAATCTTGCTAACGTGTGTACAACTTGAGTGTAAAAGGATGGGATAGTTTGAACTTGTAAATGTACTCAAAAGTTACTCTGAGAGTGTTAACTAAGGTAAACTCTTTGCTGTCCTTGAAACCAAAATAAAAGATAAACATTTATATTATTCAATTCTTACTTGCTGATTACCTGTAAATCAGCTGTTTTGTTATTAAAATGATAATTAACTGTCTTTAGTGCAAAACTAAACTTAAGAGCACATACAAAAGCTGATTGATCTTTGTTACAGTAGAAAGAAATGATAGATAAAACTCAGTTATTTAACCACAGTCTGATACACAAATTTTAACTACACATCTGCAACTAACATGATTGCTGGAGTTACAAATTGATTTGATATTGAACAAATAATCATTATGGGAAATAATGTGATTGTTGCTTCAAGTCATCTGTCATTGAGAGAATCCAAAGTAATTTTGTTTAATACATGATATTATTTATACATATTAGAGTTTATCTTGTGTATGTGTTAAATGTTTTATTTAATGTTTGTGTACTTATTGCCAATTATTCTTTAAAATCATGTAGAATGGATTGTGCAATTGTAATTATAAATCAGTAAGGTTGTTTTGCAGTGGATATGTCTTATTGAAACATATTACTTAGAATTAAGTATTTGTGAAATACAGATTTTTCATAAAACCATTTATGTGTAATCAGTACATTATATACTTGTCCAGTGAGAGTGTTAAGCAAAATTTATTGTCCCATACTTGTATTTGTACCCACATGTTGAGATGCTTTTGAAGTAGAGTAATGTAAGTTGTATATCCATCTTATGTGATATTCTTAGGTGCATTACTTTTCAATACAAAAATGTTATGTTGTTAAACTGAAATTTAATCCAAATGCATTTAATCATGTTTATGCATAACAGCTAAACTGATAACTAGTTTCATGACATACGTCAAATAACATTGCACAATAAATCATTTTGTTGAAACAAATGATGCAATAAAAATATCTAAAGTACTAAAATTAATATAAATAAATAGTATTTTGTGACAATATTTCATACTTGAAACTTGTTTCTGGTCTACTTATAAAGTTGTACCTTATCTTTGATTAATAACAAAGCATTACCTTTGCATTCATTAATGGCTTGGCCTTGAGTTATGAAATTGAAGTTATTGTTTGCAAACAAACTAATTCACTGACAATTTAATTACTTCTGTAATATAAAAACACACACACACACAGGAAATTCATTAAGTTATTACCTTTCTTTATTTACAATTAACAAAATACTATAAATAAATGATAACTTGTGAATGTACATAAGAAAGTTCTATGAGAAAGAATGAAAATTCCAAGTATCAAATAATATATTTACTGTTTTATCATATGAATAAGTGTCAAGAGGAGGTCAGATGTTAACAATTATGGTTAGATTTTACAATTTTTAATTATTTTATCAAACCATTTTAATGAAACTTAAGAAAATTGTATGTCAGCATTCCAGTTTTAATTTTGTTTTGAAGAGTGTGTGAGAATACCTCAGATAAGTTTTCAAAATTTGATGTCATGCACTTTTTGCAAGCAATACTGGGAATGCTCAGACTGAAAAGGGATAATGAAGAGACTACATACAGATTTATAATAAAAGCAAAATACTGTGTAAACATGACCAATAAAACAATATTGAAAAACTGTGTTATCTGAGAGAACCAATTGCAATAAAAATAAGAGTCAGAATCATTTTAATGTAACATATTAATACTTCTCTAATATAATTAACTACACCCTCGGTATGGATTCCTGTACGTGGTGAGGGGATCTCTCAGGAAGGTTCTGTTTTTTCAGTTTACCTCCTCTGGGATCTAAACATCCACCCACGTGTTTGCCGTGTATGGCAACCCATGAAGGGGAGGAGAGGATCCTGGTGGTTGAGGGGTCAAATCCTACTACACCACTTTGGCCTTGAATTTTTGTAGACAGGCAGCCTTGGGGTGGCCCCCTAGAGTCAATTGGCTGGTTCATTCAGGCTACAGTCAACCAAGTACTAGTGTTGGATGTTCTCAACAGGTATTGTGGGCTTTATACCTTATGCTGGTGTTTGGGTGAAGTGCTCACGAAACCCTGGTGTTGCTGCAGTGTCCTTGTTTGACACTGTAGTGCGTCCCCTTGTAGGGCTCCATGGTGGGTGGGGTCAGTGAGCACCGAAATTTCCTTTTCTTTATTGTGGATACTCCAATTAACAATCTTAATAAAATAGTGAAAAACAGTCTATAAGTAAACAACCACATCTTGTAGATTCTGAGCAGCAGTCCTCACCATCTGTACCACCTGTTGTACCTCATTTTCTTATATTGCATTCACTTTCAGACATGCCTTTAGGGCAAATGTCTCCCTTTTTCATTCAAAAGGGACTAGAGGGAGTTGCTGGCTCTCCAAAGTCAGCAAAGACATAGTGGTGGAAACATCCACATCTCAACACAGTGAACTCCTCTTACATTCAAAGGTGATCAGGGATATACCTATTGAGGTTACACCTCATGTTACTTTGAATTCGTCATGAGGAGTTATTGTTGAGAGGGATTTGAAGAACATCCCAGAGTTAGAGATTCTCGTTGGTTTCTCCACCTAAGGAGTTTCTGCAGTGAGACATATATCCACCTGCAAAGATGGAACCATGATGCTGACCTGTGTCCTCATTCTGACATTTACATCACCATCAAGGAGGGTTATCTTAATTGCAGGGTACGGCCATACATTCCAAACCCTCTCAGATGTTTCCAATGTCAGACATTCGGTCACTCTAGGATGTCATGTTGTGGTTCCTTGACGTGTGCTCATTGCAGTGGCCAGGACCACGATGCCTGTGAGTGTGAAACGGACCCTCGCTGCGTCAATTGCAATAGCTCTCACCCATCCTACTTTTGTTCTTGCTCTAAATGGTTGGAAGAAAAAGAGGTGCAGCATTTGATAATAATTCATAACATCACTTATCCTGAGGCTTGAAAATTGCTATCAACCATCTCATCTTGGACATATGCTGCTGCACTTTGTTCCACAACTTCAGTGGGAGTGCAGACATATCTCTCTGTGCCTCCAAAAGAATAGTTCTACAAACAAATAGTCTTTTGACCTCCATGGTTAAAAAAGTTGATGAATCAACTTCAACACCTATCTCTGTCCTTTACATACATTCCAACAAACCCTAAGATCCATATCCTTTGGTTTTAGGTACAGGCATTTCCTCAGATACATCTTCTTCTCCCACCCCAAGATGCAAAACAAATATTCATTTATGGTCTCAGTCACTGAAATCCCTTTCCAACAGTAAAGACCAACCCAATCGACCCAGGGGCAGGATCCATAGAGGTCAATAGACCTCCCTTGAATAAGGACAGTAAAGAAAAAAAGACGTGGCCGTAAACAGAAGGATTCTCCACCCATATCGTATGTAAATAAAAATGGCCATCCTGATACAATGGAACAGTCAAGGTGTACATTCTAACCTGGATGATATCAAAACACTGATTGCTACTTCCCATTCTGTATGTCTTTCCTTTCAGGAAACATTTCTGAAACCTGCCGATACATTCACCTATCAGCAGTTCTCTTTGTACAGAAATGACAGATTGCACGATGGACAAGTGCATGGAGGGGTGGCACTGTTGGTTGATCAGCATGTGCCCACCCTGTCATTGCTATTTGATGCACCCTTGTAGCCTGTAGCCATCTGTTTCTTTGGGCCATACCATCACTGTTTGTTCTCTCTATCTGTCGCCTGGACAATGCTCTCATTGAACCGTTGCCATCTCCCTTTTTCATCCTGGGGGACTTTAACAGACATCATCCCCTCTGGGGTAGTGCTGATATTGATAGGAGGGGTTGCTCTGTAGAGTGTATGCTCTCTAATCACAACCTTTCTCTTTTCAACACTGGTTCTTTTACTTATTTCCATGCATCTAGTCAGTCCTTTATTGCTATTGATCTCTCAATTTGCTCCCCTTCATTATTCTCCCATTTTTTTCATGGAGGAGACAGTGATCATTTTTCTATAATCTTAAGAGAGACTAGCCATAATTGATGCCACCTGACCCATGTGCATTGGTGGAAGCTGGATCAGGCAAACTGGCCCTCTTTCACTGCTCTCACAGAACTTGATCCTGTCATCATTTATAAGCCATCAATAGACAACTGTGTGGTAGCAGTAACTGATTGTATATTATACAAGCAACTGCTCAATGTATTCCTAAAACCCTGACACGTTTTCCACTATTTCCTTGTCCATGGTGGTATCCTGCCTGCCACGTGGCATGGAAGGCTCAAAAACGGGCCTAGGATACTTTCCGTAGATATCCCACGCTCTCAAACTGCATCACTTTCCAATGGAGCCGTGCACAGTGGGTAAGACTTCAAAGCCAGAAGGAATATTGGATTAAGTTCACAACCAGCATATCTTCCACCAATTTTAAAGTCATATGGGACAAGATTCAAAAGGTCAGTGGGCAATATAATTCTGTCCCCCTCTCTGGCCCTCCCTCTCTGATGGCCAGGAAGTAGCTGATACCTGAAGCATTGCCAATACTCTAGGTGAAAGCTTTTGCTGGGTATCTAGCACTTGTGCTTCTTCTTCCACCTTCTTAGCCACCAAGACTCAGGCAGAGCAATCACCTCTCTCCTTTAGAGCTGATTATCTCTATGATCATAATCATCCTTTTATACTGATGGAACTCAGACTGGCCCTTCATCAGTCAGGCAGTACATCAGTTGAACCCGGTGATATAGACTATGACATGCTGCACCATCTATCTCCTGCTTTTCTTGCTATCCTTTTGATTGTTTTTAACTGGATCTGGCACCAGGCTATTGTCCTACCTTTCTCTAAGCCTGGGAATGATCCCAAGATTTCTTCCAACTACCGTCCAATTGCTTTGACGAGCTGTCTCTGTAAGACTTTTGAGAGGATGGTTAAACCTCCTCTCACACACTCGCCCTTTTGACAAAAGAGCTCCACCATGGACCACTTGAATCGATTTGAAATGTCAATCAAATAAGGCTTTCTCAAATGACAACATCTTATATCAATATTCTTTGACATTGAGTCACGTAACCCATATTTATTTAAAAAATTTTAATAGGCGGGAGATTCCAAGTTCATGTGTGTTTGACACTTTCCCGTTCTTTTTTACAGGAACTTGGGGTCCCTCAGGGCTATGTTTTGAGTGTCACACTTTTTAGTATAAAGATTAATTCCACCATTGAACAACTCCCTCTCACTGTTGCAAACGGGCTCTATATCGACGACTTTCACATCTCGTATCAGTCGTTAAACATGAGGTATATTGAGCGGAAGCTACAGGCTGCCCTCAGTCATTTACTGAAGTGGAACACAACAAACGGCTTTAACTTCCCTCTCTAAAATCGTTTGCATGCACTTTTGCTGCCAACAGGGTATTCACCCTGATCCTGAATTCCATATCGGTGAAGTTGTGCTATCTGTGGTCCCTAAGAAAAAGTTCTTGGGGCTTACCTTTGATTGTAAGCTGACCTTTATACCGCACGTCAAGCAGCGATGGGTCAAATATACATAAGCACTGAATATCCTCTGTGTCCTCTCTTCCACGACTTTGGGAGCGGGTCAATGTTCTGTTCTAAAAGATATATCGTGCTCTTATTCGATCGAAACTCGACTATGCATCACTGGTCTATGGTTTCACCAGACCATCTGTCTTAAAGATGTTAGATTATATTCATCATCAAGGACTTCAGCTCTGCACTGGGGCTTTCTGCACTTCCCCAGTTATATATGCTTTGAAACTTCATTCCTTCCCAAAGCATCTCACCATGGCTTATTACATTCCCCAAATGTGACCTACCTTTAAGTCATCTGAAAAAAGTAGACACTCCCAATTGAAAATACTGTCTGTTATTTGCTGAACATCTTTCAAACCATCCTTCCATACCTATTTATACAGATGGTTTGAAATCAGGTGACTGTGTGGGCTCTGCCATTGTTTGTTGTGGTTTGGTGGTTGTGCACAAAATCCTTTCTACAACTTCTGTGTTCACTGCTGAACTGCATGCTATTTATCTTGCCTTGGATCACATAGAAGCTAATCAGTTCTCAAACTGCACTATTTATACTGATTTGCTTATTTCTCTACTGGCCTTGGAATTGCTTCACCTTGGTTCATACCCTGTTCTTGCCAATATTCAAAACCGATTGGCCCATTTCTCTTTAACATCTACTTTTATCCAGTTTTTCTGGATACTGTGCCATGTTAGTATTTGCTGGAACGAGCTCACCAACACTGCAGTTAAGTCTATCTGCTCTGGTACTGTCACAGCTGTGCCTGTCATGTACATGACTATATTCCTGTATACAAGGCTCGTCTTGTTTCCAGCTGGCAGTCGATTTGGAGTGAGCAACATGAAAACAAGCTTTTTCAAATAAAACCCTATATTTGACTCCAGCCATCTTGTTTCCTTGAGGATTGGAAAGAGGGAGTTGTTCTAACTAGACTACACATTGGTCAGTTTTTTAACTCAATATTTTCTTTTATCTGGAACTGATGCACCAGTGTGTAATTTATGTAACACTCAGATCACAATAAGCCACATTTTACTTTCTTGTCATTGTTACGACTTCCATCAACGGCATCATTTTAAACATGTTCTGTCCCAAAGAACATTAGACAGTGTTATTGGTGGTGGTGACACTGTCCACCTTGGTAATGTTTTTAGTTTTTTAAAGGTCATTAATTTTTTTAATGCCATTTAAATGTTTTAATTTATACATTATGCCTTTTTTAATGCAGCTCTCTTTTAAAAATCACAGTTCATATAGTTCGATTTGAAATTATAAACTGGCTGTAACATTAAATAACTCGAAACTGGTCTGGAAAGGCCAACTTCAGGTGATTAACAGTTCTTTTGAGCTTCTCATTAGTCATCCTGGCAAGTTATTATTATAATTTTGCTCCATGTCTTTTAAAACTTTTTTATTACTTTCCTTTTTGAAAATGGCCGTAACGTCAAATAACTCGGAACCAGGATTGGAAAGGCCAACTTCAGGTGACTGACAGTTTTTGTACGTACCTGTTAAGTCTTCCTAGCGAGTTATGATAATTACAGTTACGCTATAGAAAGTCCTTTAGAACTTGAATTACTGTAGTATTTCTCTTAATATTGTAGACTAGATGTAAACATTGGTTTTATGCTATTTGTGTTTTTTAAACTTTTTGTTTTACCTTTATTTTTTTTATGAATTTTATTAAATTTACTTTTAACTTTTTACCAATTGTTTGGTGCAGATAGCCTAGCTGCTTTGTGCCATAAAACACTAAATGATCCAACCAACGAATAATTAACTACCATGTATTGCTTATCTAATGTATTAATAATTTGTACTGGGGGAAAAACTTGGGGTTTGTTAGTAGAAGATCCAAAGTTTTGTATGTGGTATAAAGCTTAACACTTTCAGGTGTGTAAGCTTTATAATTGTGACTATCAGATGTACTGTATAAATCAGAGCAGCTAAACTGTATGATGTTGTGGAATGGCTTCATCCCTGTAGTAAATAATTCTAAATTTTACACTGGTTATTAAAATGCAAGATATTGAAAAATCTGGTTAACTGAGTTTTCCATTGTAATTAGAACAGTAAGATAAAAAAATTTCCATGCTAGACTTCTGTTTGAAATATATTTTTTGCAAGATGTATTTCATAACTAAGCTGTGATAGTTAGTATTGATAAAATTTGTTAACATGATTATATGATACTAACTTCACTCAGTTAATTCCAAGTACTTGCTTTCTATTTCTAGGGATTGTTTCATCCAGCTCGAAAGGTTCGAGATGTGTATTGGAAAATCTATAACACACTGTATATTGGAGGTCAAGATGCCTTGGTTGCTGGATATCCTAGAATTCCCGATGATAACAGAAACAACTTTGTTCGGCATGAGTTAGATTACATTCTCTGAACTTTTTCCTAACATTGATTGGTTTAGTGGTTTGTCTCAAGATTTTTCAGTGAAGGAAGAAATTTGTCAAAAAACTGGAAAATCGCATTCATCAGTATATCAGTTATACAGAGTTAAACATAGGTCAAGCTAAATCTGATTTTAAGTTTTGATATGTTGCTGATTAATATTCAGCATTTGTTTAAGCATTTATGTAATGAGCTTGTTTTGACAATTCAGGAATGAGTGTCATGTAATGGTAACATTTCCCATTTAATTCACCATCAGTGAGTATTGTAACACTGCATTTGAAAGCAGTTTAGTTTTGTTCAGTAAATAGTCTTTTTTTTTTAACAAGCCAGTGTATCTGCAATGTATATGTATGTAATCTGTTATAGATGACTAAAATTTGTAGAAACTCGACCATTGAACAAGCCTGTTGTTAGATATGTCTAATATCAATTGGTAGAATTCTGAGTCATGTTATTCATAAATTGCTGAGGAATTTTGAAGTACAACATTAAAAATAAGGTTTTTAATACGAAATTACTTGTAGTAATATTGATTTTTAGATTTAGTCATGAAGATTTCTTGTGGTTAATAGCTGCAATTTATGTTATGGCGTTATTAGTGTATTCAACTGTTTGATATATATATAAGTGAAAGGAATTGGCAGGGTGTAGAAAGAACTGTATTAGACACCTTAACATCCTAATTTTATTATTTTAAACAGTTATTTCCCAAAGTAATGTCCACATTATTGCATGTCTGTTTAGATATTTGTATCAGCACATGGTTGTAGGGGGAATAATCTGGTTGGATTTAAGTACTGGTTATTACCATAGTCTGTTAACCACATAATGTACAGTTTACAGTTTGTTTATTTTTTATGCATACTATTACTTTCCCTATTCTCAGATGTAAATGTACTTTGTAAAATTATCAATAAATGGCTTGCGTACTATTTGACTGGATGTTTTATTAATAATAAAAGTTAATAAATTTATTTTTTATGCATACTATTACTTTCCCTTTTCTCAGATGTAAATGTACTTTGTAAAATTAACCATAAATGGTTTGCGTACCATTTGACTGGATGTTTTATTAATAGTAGTTTATAAAGTGAAAGGTATGACATGTACCAAATAGGCAACTTCATTGCCAGACCCTGAGTCGGGTCGTTTGAATTGAATTCATGTTCATATTTGCTTGACTTCTTCCTTTCGGGAAAGGACTCGGCCATTCTCTCCATTGCTGCCTTTGCCTCCGTCCAAGATAACATTTAGAGTGACATCCTCCATCCAAAAAAAAAAAAAAAAAGAGTCAAAAATTATTTAATAAATAAATAAATAAAACTAAACCTAATAACAATTCACGAAAGGGGACGAAGAGGAACCACAACGTTCCTGAACACCCCACCCTGAACTAAACCCCTGCCACGATAGTTTGCGTTTGCGATGTACCAAATAACTGAAAGACATTGTTCTGAAAGACTACAACACGTTGATAAAGTTTATATATAGAAATATTCATTTGTAAAACATGAAGCATACTTCATCAAAATATTATTAAACGAACAATTAATTGCACTTGCAAAGCAATAGTTTATGCTTAATAGGAACGTGAAGATATTACCTATTAATGTCATGAAAACGAACACAAGTTTTTGGTGTGTGAAAACTTTTTTTTAAATAGTATTTGGTTCATATTTTTTTAAAAAATTTGTAATGCTTACTATTAGTTGTGATTGATACTCAGTTTTAATATAAACACATTCATAGTAAAGATAAATTTGTCAATATGGAAAACAAGTGTAAATTTTTAACATTTTTTATATAGAATATTACAGTAAGCAATAAAACATTTGCAGCTAGTTCAAGTAGTTTTAAGTATTTACTACGGTTAAACCTTCGCTTTCATATCACTAGCTTCTGTTAACTCGAAAACCAAAGCTTATGAATAAATTTAATTGCAATAGTTCGTGAAAAAAATAAGTATTTAAAGCTTACAAAAACTGTACGTTACATTATGGTTTACTAAACAGAGCAGGAAAAAGTATTTATGGTTATCTAGTTGTATCTATCCCAGTACATTGTTCTCAACTCTGTGGCTTCTTGTCCTATTCAATGGAAGGAGCTAGAATACATTCCAAATAATCTACATCAAAGTTTGAGTAGCTTTGTTTTTTCCTATGGTTATCCTTCACTTAAATTCCACAATTACAAATATTCTAGTTTCTATTTTCAACATGAAACTAATAATAATACTAGCGTATAGCCTATAAAATGTGGCAGATCAAGTACTATCACTACATAGTATACCCTAACCTCAAATTTCATAACTACTTGAAGTAAAATTTGCGAAATACAGCTTGACTTGCAAAGAGGCAGAAAAGTGCATCCGCGACAATCAAACGTCGGTAAATTCCGTTGTGAGCCAATTCAGACTGAGAACATTCATGAGATAAATTCGTTGCGTATTCGTGCGAGTTTTGGTAACGCTACTTCGAACAATGACTTTGGGGACGTGTCGCGTAGTAACAAAAATATGTACTGAAAGTATGAAATGAAATTTATAGACAACAAAACTGGAAGGATATTTGTTGACTCGTTGAAAATCCCCATCATCTCGAAGGAAGTAATGTAAATTCACGTTTAAATAAAAGCCTATTTTGTGTGGGTTCAGCGTTCCCTTACTTTGTTTTTTAAGCCTAAAAGCCCTCAGTTGTTGGCCAGGTGGGTTAAGGCGTGCGACTCGTAACCTGAGGGTCGCACCAAACATGCATTTTCAGCTGTGAGGGCGTTATAATGTGACGGTCGATCCTACTATTGGTTTGTAAAAGAATAGCCCATGAGTTGGTGGTGAGTGGTGATGACTTTCTGCCTTCCCTCTAGTCTTACACTGCTAAATTAGGGGCGGATAGCCCTCGTGTAACTTTGCGCGAAATTTAAAAACAAACAAACCCTTAGTTGCTTCGCTTCTTTTTTGTAGGTATTTGGGTATGGTTAATTTTTGAATACCCAGGAGGGTCAGGTGCACAAGACCTATTCCTCCATGTCGGCTACTAGTAAAAATTTGTTATAGTTGAAGATTTTGGACCAGAGTATCCCACAGTATTCCGGCCTTTTTCTTTTTTTTTACTTCTATTCCATTTTTATCTTTTTTTTCATTATCTATTCTTTTTTTTTCACTTATATATATATATATATTCTCTTTTTCTATATATATTTATCGGAAAATTAAAATAATAATAAAAATAGAATAAAGAAATAATAATAATGAATAGAAAGTATAGAAATAATTAATAAAAATAAATAAATAATTTTTTTCGCGCAAAACTACTTGAGGCTTATCTGCGCTACCCGTCCCTAATTTAGTAGTGTAAGTCTAGAGGGAGGGCGAGCATGTTTGGTGCGACGAGGATTCAAACCCACGCTCCCTCAGATTACGAGTCGAACACCTTAACACGCTTGGCCATGCCGGGCCATAAATAAAATAAAACTTATTTTAAGCGGTTAATGCATGGTGGCCAGCTTGATTTATATTTCTTAAATATGTATTTATAGGTTGTTGTTTTGAATTTAGCAGAAAGCTACACAATGGGATATCTGTGCTCTGTCCACCAAGGGTATCGCAACCCGGTTTTTAGCGTTTTAAGTCCACAAACATACCGCTGAACCACTGGGGGGGGGGGGCTGGCATGGCCTAGCGCGTTAAGGCGTGCGCTTCGTAATCTGAGGGTCGCGGGTTCGCGCCCGAGTCGCGCCAAACATGCTCGCCCTCCCAGCCGTGGGGGCGTTATAATGTGACGGTCAATCCCACTATTCGTTGGTAAAAGAGTAGCCCAAGAGTTGGCGGTGGGTGGTGATGACTAGCTGCCTTCCCTCTAGTCTTACACTGCTAAATTAGGGACGGCTAGCACAGATAGCCCTCGAGTAGCTTTGTGCGAAATTCCAAAACAAACAAACAAAACAAGCCACTGGGGGGTATATTTATGGGAGAGAGGTACTTAGGACTATGCACATCATGTACGTAGTACCTGTCGAGATCACACATTAAATCATTTTTATTCCAATTCTTATTAAAATAGTTTAGTGCATTATGCAAGAGTCTTTCAGATATTGTCTCTATGTTTGCATACTTATGCATGAATGTGGATGAAGTGCTACGTTATACCTTTAGTTGTTAGGGCCCCTCTTCAGCTTTCAAATGATTCCGCCTCGGTGTTGGGGACGGGTATATAATCAAAGATGAAACGTCATATGAAAATATTGCTAGGACGCCATGGCGGGTGGCCATAATGGATGATTATGTAATAGTATCACGAAGTAGCGGATGAATTACTGGGCAGCCGTAATTCATACATTACATGGCTATGATAACTTAAACCGTCCTAAAAAGGATATTTAATTAAATCGTCATAGAAAGGGCACTTAACAGTAATTCATTACGTAATTAAATCAAGTTCAAAAAAGGACATTACATTTCCTTACCATTTAACGAGCCCTACAAGGACAATACATTAATTAAAACTTACTAAATCAAATTTATCAGTTAATTACATTTCTTATCTTAAAAGGATTATATATTAATTCAAACATACTCAATCAAGTGTATAAAGACTATTTTCAGAAACATTATTATACACAACGTATTGCTATAACGTCCATGAAAAATAGAACATACTTCAAAGCCACAATGATGCACTAAGTACATGACTACAGACTTAAATTGCCCTAAAATGGTAATATCATACAATAATTAAACTATGTATACTTTTACTAATTTGACTTTATAACTTGACATAATATCTTGTGTTTTTTGAAGGTGGTCCTTACTCTCCACATGTGGTCAATGTCTATGCTAAAACATTATTTAACAACTATCAGTAGGATTTTAAATATTTTGTTACAGTATTTTCATGTATTATCAATGTCTAGATTTAATGTTAAATGTGCATATTTTAACATCTGAATTGATATAATTTGCTACAAAAAAATAATAAATGAATGGCTTACTGTTCATTCATCCATTTTTATATAGCCATTTTCGCTACCAAGTACACCTCCAAGCAAACACAAAGCTTGAGAAAATATGTATTACATAACTATTTGAGACAATGTCCTGTAGGACACTGTTTCAATTTCACTGTTATAAGTTCACACAACTAATGAGCCCGTATTTGATGTCAAACTAGAACACTTATTGTAAGAAGAAAAGATTAAGACAGTAAATGATCAAATGTCAAGCGTTTTTTTTACAGTACTTTGGATATACTGACGTCACCAGTTTACCAGGTGACACATTGAATATCACTGACAGGCTAAGTTAAGAAAATAAAGGTCATTTATGAGTTGACCACGTCTATTTTACAATAACTGGGTAACTAGATGAAGAACCATAAATAAAAATCAAGTTATTAAAGTTTTTCATACAATTCAGTGTTTGTCATATATTATTATACATTCTTAACAAAACATCAGTTACTATAATAATTATTATAAATGTCTATTTTATTACTCATCATATGATTATAAAATACTATGTTTGAAAAACTATCCTGTTAGAAGAGACTTTTCAAAACGAAAAATCGCTTCATCACATTATCTCGAACTTAAGTCAAGAGACAGTAAATATTGAGGTATAGTATGACCTGTTTTGTTAATCGTAATAGGGAAAGTTCCATTTCAGCCTACGAAAAACTTTTATTAAAATAAGAGTCAATTATAATACACTGTCACAATGTATATGTTTACAATATACTTAAAATAGATAGATCACTTTACAAAACTGTAAATATGTAGCAACGTATATCAGTTAAATGCATTTTTGTAGTTAATCCAACTGTGCATTTATAAAACATAATTATCAATAATAAGCATTGTAGCTATCTATTAAGTTCATTACATACTGATACTAAACATTAATTATGTATTCTCTGGACCTTCAGGTAGCATACAATCGTTACGTACTCTGTTCGACACATGACCGTACTTGAGGAAAAATCAAGTAATGCTATCGTTTCTACAAAATGACAGACAAACCAAATATTCTGTTATCATATTTCATAATCATCAACAGCATAACAAAGTTAAATTCGTTAAGGAAGAGATAAAAATCTTGAAAAGTCATAGAATAATTAATGGTGATGTTTACTGTAAATATAAAAAAGCGATTAATTTTTCATCAGTAGAGATGATATGTGCAATAGCTCTCTTTTCTCATAATATGAATGTCCTTAAAAGGAACCTTATATTTCCATACATTTCAACAAAATTCTTTCCTTCAGGAGAAGAATAACCTTCATCTTATGTCTGAATCCTTATTTGAAATACCTTATGCCTATTTTGGATAATACCAATGGCCCAGTGAAGTAGTAAATGTGGAATATTTGAATATTCAATCATATGACAACATAAACAAAATACATCTCCATACAAATTAAACAGGATACTCATCAAAATTACTTGTTCAGAAATGCTGGTCACATGACTAAATGTTTAAAAAATATTAATCACAAATAATAAATTCGCAACTCATGGCTTTATCTAGTTTTTTTTTTTATTTTACACACATATACGCATATATATATAACCAGAACAAAGAAACTTTCTAATAAAATCCACCAAAAGATGACCAGTGTTTCAACCATTGTTCATTAGTCACATGTTGGTCAATACCTGAGTTCGTGGTGTCGGCTGGAAATGTCGCATCTAAAGTTAAATACCTTAACAAAAGATGAAACATTAGTAACTGGTATTGTGTTTTCATTGAAAGAAAAACAATTATTGCATTGTTTTCTACAAAATGGACAGACAAACCAGTTATTCTATTTTCATATCCTTCAAGCTTCTTAGGATAAAATATAAAAAAGTTATATATTTTATTTCACATTTAATAAATTCATTCCGTTTACAATCCAAACAAGCTGTTCACCTAGTGTACAATTACTGCATAGCGTGCCCAACATAAAACAAATGGTTGGAAGCTCAGACTGTGTCAGAATAAAAGATCGGTTCAGTTCTAATTTATAATATTTAGTTAAAGTACATAAACATGTAAAATGTATGATACTTAATTATACATTATGCATTTGTGAATTAAAAGTTAATTGTTTTCAGGTGGTGTTGATAAATTCGTTCACAAACTAGAGATGACAATTATAGTCATTAAAAAAAAACATTTTAGTTTTAAGTCCAGTAATCATTCTTCGACTATTTCAAAACAATTAGATTCGCTTAGTTGGATTTTGAAATTATTACAATAACATTACCTTTTATTTACATTTTATCAGGGCCCGGCATGGCCTAGCGCGTTAAGGCGTATACTTCTTAATCTGAGGGTCGCGGGTTCGCGCCCGAGTCGCGCCAAACATGCTCGCCCTCCCAGCCGTGGGGGCGTTATAATGTGACGGTCAATCCCACTTTTCGTTGGTAAAAGAGTAGCCCAAGAGTTGGCGGTGGGTGGTGATGACTAGCTGCCTTCCCTCTAGTCTTACACTGCTAAATTAGGGACGGCTAGCACAGATAGCCCTCGAATAGCTTTGTGCGAAATTCCAAAAACAAACAAACATTTTATCAAATATATAAAAATTCGTGTTAAAAATCAGATTTCTGTAAGTTTCTTGTAACTCACTTCTTGTCATAGACCAACGTATTATTTTTAGTATATGTAATTAAAATCTCGGACTTAAGTATCACATGTATTCAAACATTTGTTAACTTTAAGTTTTTGTAAATAATATGTTAGTGTAATTTAGTTTTATAAATAAATGCCAAACTTAGACTTATGGTTAAATTACACACTGTAAATATTACTTTCTAACAAATCTCTATTTAGTATTGAAAACTAATGTTCCATCATAACCCGATGTGAAATAGCTATTATATAATATATATGTAAAATCACATATTTAACAAGCTTACTAAAACTTTACTAAACAAAACTTCAAGATATACTAACATGCTATTTAAGAACACTTCTTAATTTAGAAAATAATTGATAAAAATTGTGGCTGACAAATTTGATATTCAGGTTATCTCAGCATGGAAATAAGTCAACTCATGGATTAGCAATGGTAATCACACGAATCAAAAAGAGGTTCGGTGGTACCTCTGAAATCCTTATAATCTAATGCCTAAAAAAGGAACAAAGACAATTTTTTTTACCCTGGAGAAAGTAAATATCTGGTATTATTATGATGGCAAAAAGCCTGAGATGCATGACCAGTATGGAAACCAAGACATTTCTTTTCTTGCTAGCTTGTATGTATCATTCAACAGAGCAGTAGTACAAGATTTGGCATTTTTGAGTGAAGTAAAGAAGAAAATCCATTTTCTGGGGAAAGTGGATTTAGTATCTAATATGCAAGGGAAATAAGCTAGCAACCAGGATAAAAAATGGGCATTGTATGCACATTTCTGGGTATGGCTCCAACTGAACCTGGCACCATGAAAACTGTACTGGTAGAGGCTCTATTCATGACATCACTTACTGGGTATGAATGGACGATCTTCACCATGACCAGTTACTGTATCAGGTGTCAATTCAGTAGACTAAAACTTTTTCAAATTTTATTCACAGCCTGGTATTACGCACATGTCGATACATACATACATAATTACTTATGGGCCTACATTCGCCTCAGGTGTAGAAATTCATTGACAACTTGACATGCATTATTAATTGAAAGGTATAGAATATAAGTGTCACTTAAGTACAGAAGATTATATGCGATCATTTTTTATGAAATTATTAAATAGTTTGTCCTGACACCTTTCTTTCATTTTCTCTTTCAAACACATACACACACATACATACAACTACCTTTATACATGCACACACATATTGTTCATTAAGTGTTCTTCCTATCTGTTATACAGATCTACAAAGACAATAGCAGTGTAAGACTAAAGTGAGGACAGCTAGTCATCACCGTCCACCTCCAACTATTGGGTTAATTTTTTACTAACGAATAGTGTGATTGCTGTAACATTGTAATACTTCTACGGCTTCAAGGGCGAGCATATTCCGTGTGACGGGGATTCGAACCGATTACGAGTAGAGTCCTCTAACCACCTGGCCATAACGGGCTGATTTCGAGATAAAAGTGATGGTTGCAGATTTCTAGTGTTTAAGGAGTTTTCCGTTTTTAGTGATAAGTTGTACATAACAGTGAGATTTGATAAGTATTTGTCTGGAAGGTTTTTAATTGCTATATTTTCTATTGAGTCTTTTCATGGGTTTAGAGAAACCTATAACCAGTGGTTGTTAACATTTCAAGCATAACAAAATGTGACTTGATTTAAATGAAAATGATTCACTTATGTAAAAGTAAACATGACGTTTTGTGAAAAATTTATATGTGATGGGGAAAAATGGATATGATTTTCGAATTGAGAAAACAAGAATTATGGCAGAATACGTAAAAATATCAAGACAATTAAACCATCACAGCCGTGTGTATAATTTATCTTTCTTTTTCATGTATATTACTGGTTAGGTTAACTACCTATGATTGCATTGCTGTAGCATTATAGCAATATATTTCAAATTTATACCACTCTCACAGATGAAATAGTGAGCATGTTTAGTGTAATGGGGTAGTCGAACTCGCAACCCTCCCATTAGGAGGCGATCGCCCTAACCACCCCACCATACCAGACTACCACAAGCAATTTCTTAATTCCATTATACAAGAAACTAAAACATTGAAGTATTATATTGTCTATTGAGTCTACTTCAGACATGTCCCACACGGAGCAACTTACAATAATTTTTGATAGTTCTAAATTATGACTCTGCAGAGTGATTTGCCACGTTCTTATTAATAAGTCATCACATGAGAACAGAATTTCCTCGAGTTTCAATTAATTTCCTTGAAAAGAATGATATAAATATCCAAGATTGATGTAGCCAATCTTACAACAATGCACCCAATATGAGTGGTAAAAATGTTGACATGCAAGCGTTGATAAAAAAAGAACCACCTCTGAAGTTATGTTTCCTGATGTGCTGATTTATTAAATTTGATTGGACAATTTACTATAGACTGCTGTAATAGAACTTGTTTATTTTTGTTTTTGTGTGAAAGCTTCATGTGTTTCTCTCAGTCTCAACCCGCCTGTGTAAGTGCCTACACGATGTGCTTGAAAAACTAGTTTCCAACGATAAAGAGGTTATTAAACACAATATAATGAGCCCATTCATGGATGCCTTAAAAGTGGGATATAAAGCCTCAACGCATATCCTTGTTTTCTTCAAAGATGATGACTCTGAAAAACCTCGAGTGTGTTTAGAGTCAAGAAACATTATGCTACAATTAAACCTATTAGAAACAAGTACAATGACAGAATTATGGAGCGTTATCCTGGATAGGTTTCACAAGACAAGTTGTTCATTATAAAACTCTCCCAAATGGATGTCAGTACATTTGTAATGACGAGAACTTCACTTGAAGTAAAAATATATTCTCAAGACTACTGGTAAGAGTATTAGCAGTTTAATAAAAATAAAGTACAAGTACAACTTTTCATCTCCTAATATTTCTCAAGACATTTATGAAGAAATTGCAAGATTTTCTTCCAAAATATGAGGAAAAGGGAAACTATCAAGATGCATAACATATGAGGTTGAAAGATCAAGGAAAATAAATACACGATGGGATGAAAGGATGTATCTGTGACTCATGTCAAGCAATTGCTCAGTAGAAAGATCATTCTCGACGATAAAAATAATAAAGAACATATTTCACTCAACAATGTGCTAAATCAGGATAAATGCACAAGCACTTTTTTTGCATATAAAATTATTTGTTAGAATCACTTGACACCAAACAGATCACAAATGCCTTCACTACATAAAGAGTCACGAAGATAGCATTATATCCAAGTACAGATGACATAGTTTGCAATCACTGCTGGACATGCTAGGTGAGTTCCATTGTGTCTAAGCATATGTGTGTTTGTTTGTCTGCATGCATAAGAGAGTTATTGAGTCCACCGAAAGCAATCGAATCCCTGATTAGAGCGTTGTAAATCCGTAGACGTACCATTGTTCCAGCGGGGGATTCACCATGTCATACACATGCATCATTCTGTTTCATCAGTCTCAATTTTTGCTTGAACTTATACTTTTGTACCTTCATCAATGCTTTCATAGTGGAGTATTAATATTGCACACAAGAATAAGAAGGCCATTTACTAGTTGCGATTAAAAATCAGTGATTGGTGGCAACAGAGGGCAAGGCATCATAGATGCTTTCCAAACAATTGCCCTGTAATGTGTCCTCTATATACAGGAGTAACCATCGTTAGAGGTAACTTCCACCCTTCTTTACCTTTGGAAAAGAAAATCCAGCATAAGTATTTCAAACAGTTAATATTTACATTATCTGTCATGTAAAGCAAACACGTGAACTTCTCCATTTGTATAAAATGTGTTCTCGAACATTTTCAAAATTTGTAATACCTCCAAGATGGCATTATTACAATTAAGAAGGGTTTAAGTCACAGTGCAAATACTTTTTAAAGAAAATGAATCTGTATCATCAGTACCTTTAAATGCATATTTATTTTATTTTATTTGTTTAGTTTATTGTAGTTATTCTTAATCTCCAATCACACACTTGACTTACTATCTGATAACAAAGTGAATTACTCAAATGTAAGTAATACCTTATTAGTAGAACAAATACATATGTATCTACTGAGAACACATCAAGCTCTATATTAGGATCTTTATGCAAAACATCGCATATATGGAGAAAAAGCTGATCATTGTCTGTTATTAGCATTTGTAGCATACTAACAACATTAAACACCTAACAGGAAAAGATAATATGAGTAGTGCTTCCTTTGTAATGGTCTAATATTATCTTTTCAAAGTGTCCAGTCAGCTCTAATTTTGTTTTAATGTGAATAAAAAAAATTATTTCACTGTTTTTTTGGGTTTTGATGTTATGTTGGTGCGAGTTATTTCTTTAAAAGATCATTCGCCATACTGATTGAAGAGAATTCTAACCTCGTCATATACAGAGCTCATACACGTTATTTTTCAAGAAACATCTGAAAATTGTTGTGTGTTTGTAAGTTATGGCCTCATTGGGAATATTCGATCTGTGCATGCATAAATAATCAGAACAGATTCAGATGTGTCCGTGTAAGATCCATTTGATGTATTTATCTGGCAATGGCAGCTATATTACTAACAATAGAACTTGAGATTTTCCTGCAAGTTAACTATCCATAGAATTTAGATGGAAGTTAAAAGAAAGTGTCACATGAAATTTAAATTATTCAGTGTTTTTTTTCCCATACCTGTGTTCTACTCTTTGAAACAGCTAGTGGATTTTCTGCAGTTGTCTTTCTTGGTTTATATCAGGCCATCCCACAAGTAATGCCAGAATATTTAATACAGAAAATGCATCATCTTTTCTGTCTTTGTAGAAGACCTTGAGGACTCAAATATTTAGTAGAACGTGTATAAAAATGTTCAGACAAATAAAAGAAACTAACTTAACTCCACTTTTTCACATCATTAATGGAATAAACCCTTATGAAGATGGATGTGTCTGAAGAGCACATTAGACATATGATGTGTTATGAGTTTAAAAAAGACAATAGTGCAGCAGAAACGACATGAAACATTCAAGATGTTTATGGTGCGTAGTCTCAATGAAAAAAATGTCGAAGGTAGTTTCAGAACTTCAGATCAGGTGACTACAGCTGAAGTGGTGCGCTACGTTTAGGTTGCCTTATTGAGTTTAATGATGGCTTGCTGCTGACTGCACTTGAAGAAAATTGTGCTGCAAAAGTTGAAGAACTAGCACAAAAGCTTAATTCAACCCATTCAACAGTTCACCGTTATCTGCAACAGCTTGGAAAAGTGTCAAAACTTGGAAAATGGGTCTCCCATGATTTGACAAAAGCCAACCTTAGAGCAATAGTGAACATTTGCACTTCTCTGCACTCTCGTGAACGTAACTCACCTTTTCTAGACAGGTTAGTGACTGGAGAAGAAAAATGGATATTTTATAGAATTGTTAAGCGCCGCAGACAATGGCTCAGTGGAAGTAAACTGGCTAAAGCACAGCTCAAAATGAACCTCCACCCTAAGAAAGTCTTGTTAAGCGTTTGGTGGGGTATTGTTGGTGTGATCCACTTTGACTTGCTGCCATTCAATGTAACGATTACATCAGATTTCTGTTGTCAACAGTTAGAGTGCTTGAATGTTGCACTGAAAGTAAAGAGGCCTGCTTTGATCAATAGTAAAGGTATATTACACCAGTATAAAGCACGGCTCCATACAGCAAGGACCACATCTGCAAAGATTGAAGAGCTAGACTTGGAAAAAGTCTGCAAAACTGTCTTGATGTAAAAGAGCTTGGAGCACATGAAGATGTCAAAACTATCCTCTCTACATTCTTTTCCTCCAAACCTCAAGAATTTTATAGAAGTGGCATTCAGAAGCTTGTAAATCGTTGGCATGAATTAATTAATGATATTGAAACATACATTATTAAGTTATCTTAGAAGCGTTTGAAATCCTTCCTCTTTTTCCCAACCTAATATTGGACATTACTTAAGGGGTGACCTGATATATGTTGACTCACGCTTAACATTTCTTTTGAAAATGAAACCCACAGATTTGTGAAAATAAAATTATTTCCTCTCAAAGAGGGGCGTTTTATCAGTTATCCTCTTTGCACTTGTTTTACACCTTTATAACAGTAATAGCATACGGGAGGGGATGGCTGAAAGTCGATACTTTTTTTTCAAATATAACATTATATAGTCCCCACTGTCCAAGAAAAAGGGAATTTTGTTCATAACCCCATCCATAGGTAAGGCCATAAGATGTGATATTTCATACCCATCAAAAACAAAACTGTGCCATCATTATATTGATACTTCTTTATTCGATCAGTGCACTGATATCACACTTAAATAAAACCAATAACCTGACAGGGGCATGACTGTGGTCGGTACTGTGCCTTATTACATTAGAAGGTTCTTACATTCATAAATGAAAGAAATTTTGTTCATAACACCTATCTGTACGAGCAACAAGAGAAACATTTTCGTGTGGGAGGTCAAACATATATGTAGGGATTGGCTTTAACAGCATAAGTCAGCAGACTAAATGTATATATGTTATCTGTGCGTAATCGAAACAGTTTCGAACAAACAACGCCGGATACTCTAGAAGTAAATGTATATATAATTGCAGTCAAGTACTCACACTTCTGGTAACACTGATATATGTAATCTCAAAATTTTGACAACTGATAATGCAAAACATATGTAATAAAATATGTATTATGAGATATAAATGGTCATTTTTCTGTTATATTTAGACAGTCAGAACAGTAAAGCTAAAAATGAGACTGTAGTACAGTAATTTTTGATTCTTCAAAATAAGTCGACAATAATTAAGGTATTTAGAGTTTACTTGAGCTTTCACGTTCTATTGTATATTTTGAAAGACACATGATAAAGTGTAGAGTTTAAAGTATATCTGATAAAGTATAGAATTTGAAACATATGTAATCATAGAGTGTAAAAAACCTTTACATAATAATATGAATTGTGTAAAATTTATAGTTGAAGAAAGTTTGGAATTTTTATGCAAAAATGTTTAATGAAATATGAATTTATTTTGGATTGTTAGGTGTAAATAGACACTTGTGAGTGTGCATTTACGACACAGATATAGATATAACAGAGTATAGAACTTGACATGTAAACATACAAGTATAGAACTTGAAATATATAAAATTAAGTATAAACTGCGAAATGTATATAATCAAGTATAAAACTTCAGTTTAATATACTGTTTTGATAATAAAGAAACTGATATTTTCAAACTCAATCATCAATAACTGGTAAACAGCTCTGTCATTTGCAATTTTACTTGTCAAGATAAAAAACAACAACAAAAAATCCCCAACTAATAAACAACTTACATAAAGACAAATGCTTAATAGTAGGGAATGAAAACAGTTACATGATACATTTTTAAACATTAACATCACACGAAAATAAATACAGCAGAAGTTACATAAACTGCTTTTCTAATTACGTAATTCACCAGAAAATAGGAATTCTAAAAAGCCTCCTGAATGTAGCATACACTATACGCATTACACAAAACTCTGAAAAAGAAACTACTTATTTAATCCAATGATTTATTAACATGAACCAATTCGCTACTGAACTAGCTAAACAAACTATTAACGAATTTATAAAAAATAGAAAAAAGTTATTTTGTAAACAAAAATAATTCAAACACTCCATAAAATTAAGGAAACGTAATCACTTGCACTATCCCATATACAGAACACATTAACATACCTCTATAAGAAATTTTAAAAAAACAAGCACATAAATATAACCTTAACATAATATTTACACTCCTGGAATGAAAATAAAACATATGTTTAAAAAAGTATAAAACAATACCATCCTCACCAACAAACATTTACAAAATAAAGTGTAACAGTTGCCCAGCTTTTTACATAGGTGAAACAAGATGTAACTTCAAGATCAGGTTAAAAGAATATCTTATACCCCCTTCATAAATCTACAGACGTATAAATAAAAATAAGCACAGTTTATCTGAGCAGATTTTCATAGTACTAAAACATGAACCTGACATCAACAGAAGAAAAACCAAAGAAGCTTTATTAATGAAATCAAACGACCTCACTATTAACAGATACCTAGACATATCTTTATGTCATTGATAATTATTTCCTCCCATATTTTAAAAATATTTATTCACTTGGATGTTTTCGGTTTTTTAGTCATAAATAAATAATTTGGCAATTGTTGCAAATTAATATGCACATGGATAACTAACCACTGTCAGTCATAGGATTTAATAAACGCTGTTAGATTGTTGAACGTTGCTATAAATACGAAAACGTTCTTTATCAGTGAAACTTGTGCACTTGAGAATGATTACACCAGTGAAATGTAGTAATCCCTACTCCAAAAACAAATATTACTTGCTGTAAAAGCAGTAACTTATAAATAAAGATAATTAATCAGTAAGTACTCTTAAATCTAAATATTAATTTATATTATTCTTTCTTTCTCAAAAACAGCTTATGCTTCTTTCTAGCGATCAAACATACAACTCTTATTTATGAAACAGTGAAATAATATATGCTTTTAAACTGAATATACTGCTAAGCAGCCCTTCTCCTGGGGGTGGATTCCTGTGTGTGGTGAAGGGACCTCTCAGAGAAGGTTCTGTACTTTCAGTTTACTTTCTCAGTGTCAATTGGCTGATTCTGTTGGGCTAGGGTGAAATGAGTATTAGTATTGGTCGGTTTCAATGGCTGTTGTGAATATTGCTTATGATGTTGGTATTTAGATATAAAGTTCACGAAACCTTGTTTGACATTGTAGTGCGTCTCCTCGTGGGGCTCCATAATAGGTGGGGTCAGTGGGCATCGAAATTTCCTTTATGGATAATGGATACCCCATTTTATAAAAATATAAATCAAACTGAAAAAATGGACGACTCTGTTACACAGTCACCATCACAGTCCGATTCCACACCATAGTTTCTCATCCTTCATTCATTATCCTTAAAGCAGATGCCTCCTTTTTTCATTAATAAGGGATTAGAGGGGTTTTCTGACTTCCCCCTGGTTAGTAAGAAAGATGCATTCTGGCAACATTTTAGTGGAAACATTTACACTACAACACACCAAACTCTTTCTGAGTTCGAAGCCCATCGAGGTTACTCCCCATGCTAATTTGGATTACTCAAGAGGAATTATTGTTGAGAAGGATTTAAAGAACATTCTCAAGATGGAAATCTTTGCTGAATTTTTTCCAGCCAAGGCGTTTTTGTGATGCGCCATATCTCAAAATATAAGGACGGAATTATGCCGCCTGCAAATGTTCTTATTTTGAAGTTGACATCGCCACGTCCACTTGCCACTATCAAGGCAGTTTACTTGATCTGTAAGGTACTGCTATATATTGCTAACCCTCCCAGATGTTTCCAACATCAGTGGTTCGGTTGGGATTCGAAGATGTCTTGTCATGGTTTTTTGGCATGTGTTTGTTGAGGTATCAAAGACTACGATGTCCACGAGTGCAAACTGAAACCTCTCTGTATTAACTGTAGTGGTTCTCACCCCTGTTACTTTTTTGCCTGAAGCAGATAAAGGAGAAAACAGTCTAATGTTTAAAAACTGTGAACAATATTTCCTACCACGCGCAGCTGTCCTCTACTCCATCTCAGACATATGTTACTGCATTGCATTCCACTGCTACATTGAGAGAGCAGACAGATCTTTCCATACCTCCAACAGAGCCATTCTCCAACCATGTAAAGAGTATTTTGCCTGACATGGAAGGCTAAAAACTGTGTCTTGGATACATTTTGTAGGTATCCTTCACTTTTAAAGCACATTGCTTTCCAAGGTGCCAGCGTTCATACTCGGCAGTAAAGACTTCAAAACCAGAAGGAATCTTGGATTAAGTCCACAACAAGCTTCTCTTCTACCACTTGTTTCAAAATCATATGGGATAAGGTTCGAAAGGTCAGTGAGCAGTATACTTCCCTTTCTCTTTTGATCTTGATCTCCAATGGTCAGGAAGTTGCTGATGCTTATCTGTAATCATCGCCGAAACCTTTGGCGAGAGCTTTTCTTGTTCAGCTAGCACTTCTGTTTCTCCTCCTACCTTCTTCGCCATCTAGTCTCGGATAGAGCGATTGCCTCTTTCCTTTCGGGCTGATTGTTTCTATAACAATAGTCAAACTTGCTCTTTGGTCTGGGATTATATTAGTCAGATCTGATAAAGTTCAGTAGAGATGTTGCACCATTTCTTTCCTTCTCTCTTGCTTTTTTTTGGTTGTTTTAAGCGGAACTTGTAGGAAAATGTTTTCTGCTTCTTGGCAGCGAGCTAGTGTCCTCCTTTTCTCTAAACCTGGGAAGGATCTCAAGATTTTTTATTATTATTGTCCATTCGCTTTGACTAGCTATCTCTGAAAGGATGATTAATGTTCGTCTTTTTTGGGTCCTTGACTCAAACACCCTCCTCTTATCCATCCAGTGAGGGTTCTGTTGACAGTACACTATCATGGACCACCTGATTTGACTTCACACGGTGATCAGGGAAGTGACAACATTTTGTTTCCGCATTATTTGACCTTGAGAAGGCTTACGATACCAAATGGAGATACGACATTTTGCGAGACCTCCAGTCATATTTTAGCCACTTTTATACAGAACGTTTAAATGGAACAGTGATTCTAAGTCCGTATGGGCTCGATACTATCCCGTTCATTTCCACAGGAAGTTGGAGTTCCTCAGGGCTGTATCTTTAGTATCACACTTTTTAGTGTGAAGGTTAATGCTATCACTGCAACCATTCCTCCTGTTACAACTGTGCTTTATGTCGATGATTTCCACATCTCTTGTCAGTCGTTGAGCATAGGGTTTGTTAATCAGCAGCTTTAAACTGCCCTCAATCATTTGTTGAAGTGAACCACAGCAAATTGCATTATCTTTTCTTTCTCTAAGACAGTTTGAATGCACTTTTGTCACTAATGGAGTATTCATCCCAATCCTGAGTTTCGTCTTAGAAATTTTATTCTTCTCGTGGTTCTTGTGACAATGTTTATGAGTCATATCTTTGACTGTAAGCTGATCTTCATTTCACACTTCAAGCAACTACATGTCAAGTGTACAAAGACACTGGACATTCTCCGTGTTCTCTTTTTCATCTTTTGGGGAGCTTATCGATGTTCTATCTTAAAGATGTATCGTGCTCTCATTCGATCCAAACAGGGATCTCTGGTCTATGATTCTGCCGGGACCTCGACTTTGAAGGTGATGGATCCCATTCACTATCTAGGGCTTCGACTCTGCATGGGGGCTTTCCGCACTTCTCCAGTCCAGAGTTTGTACATTGAATTTCATAAACTTCCTTTCCATCTCTGTCACTTACAACAGTCTATACAGTGTGCTTCATAACTTCGATCCTTACCACAGCATCCCACCTGGGGTTATGTCTTCCTTCCTCACTGGACTATGCTTTTTCAGAATAGATGGTTTGCCATTCTTCCGTTTGGCCTTTGTGTACAGAAGCAGCTGGTCTAATTGGGTCTGTCCATAGATGACGTTCCTGTCTTTACTGGTCAATCTATCCCATTATGGCTTATTATCATCCCCACCTTTGATCTTTTTTTGCGCCATCTGAGGAAAGCGGATAACTCCGATCGGGAGTACTATCTTTTATTTACCGAACAACTTTCGAACAATCCTTCTATTCCTGTTTATATGGATGGTTTGAAATCAAGTTTCTCTGTGGGATCTGCCATGGTTTAGTGTGACTCGGTGGTTACACACAGGATCTCCTTTACAGTTTCTGTGTTTACTGTTGAGTTGCATGACATTTCTCTTGCCCTGGTTAATGTAGAAGCTATGTCATACACAGATTGTAATATTTATACTGACTCCCTGGGCCTTAAATCACTTACTGTAAGTTTTTACCATGTTCTCGTTGATATTTACGAACATTTTTCTCTATTTATTTTATATTTGTATCCAGTTTTTCTGAGTTCTGTCATCATTGGTATTCCTGGTAATGAGCTCGTTGACACCGCAGCTACGACCATCTGTTCTGTTGCCATTAAACCATGCCTATTCCATACATGGACTACAGTCCTGTGTTGAAGGCTTGGCTTTTTCATACCAAACCTTCTGTTGTTCCATAAGGATCAAAAGGAAGTTGTCCTAAGTAGGCTACACATGCAACTCACTTATGCATGCATGAGTGAGTTGTTCAGTTCATGTACTTTTTTTTCTATTTATATGTTTTGTTGCCTCAGAGCAAATATGGTTTGTGTTAAGGAATGGTGCTCTAACACAGACAAAATTTGCTCTTAGGCAACAAAGCATATATCAAAGCCACATTGGGATATCAGTTAAGTCCACCGAGGGGAATCGAACCTCTGATTTTAGCATTGTAAATCCGTAAACTTATTGAGGGACTTTCCAAAAATGAAACACGTTGTCTTGAGTTTTTTTTTATTTTAGTCTTTTTTACTATTATAATAGGCCCGATAGAAATGTATAGCCCCATGCTCGTTTGACCTTTAATCCGTCCATGCAGGCTTATCTGCATATTTTAGAACTAGGCTTTCAGTTCTATTGACAAAGTTCATCAGTTTGACTTAAGAAACAATGCTCCAATGAAAAAGCTATTTACAATCACCAGCTCTACGCTTTAACTTAAAAGGACATAAATGACGCGTACGAAAAACATACAAGATCCAACTGATTATTATTTTCCAGAGTGATATGTTTTCCTATTTACATGTGGAATAATAATAAAAAAAGCCAAACTTATACATTGGGTATCATTAGATTAGTTATTTACGCAGCTGTTCTATCATGTTTTCAATGCTAAAAATACAAATTCTTATATTAACAACAACAACAACAAAAGTCATATACGTTAAATGATAATTTTTACGTCACATTTATTTGGTGCCAATTCTGGAGAACCTGGCATAGTCTGATGGTACGGGCGCTATCTGGCAATCTGCGGGTCGCGAGTTCAAATTACGTCGTTTTTGTGTTTTTTTAGAGTTTCGCGCAAAGGAACTCGAGGGCTATCTGCACTAGCCGTTCCTAATGTTGCAGTGTAAGACTAGAGGGAAGGCAGCTAGTCATCACCACCCACCGCCAACTCTTGGGCTACTCTTTTACCAACGAATAGTGGAATTGATCGTCACATTATAACGCCCCCATGACTGAAAGGGCGAGCATGTTTGGTGCGACCGGGATTCGAACCTGCGAACCTCAGATTACGAGTCGAACACCTTAAACCACCTGGCCATGCCAGGCCCAAATTACGCCACCGAATATGTTCACCTGTTTGGGCGTTATGATATTACAGTGTTCTATCGGTTAGAGAGTAGCCCAAGAGTCGGAGGTGGGTAGTGTTGACAAATTGCCTTTCTCTTAGCCTATCACTACAAAATTAAGAAAAGTTAGTGCAGATAACTCCCGATTAGTTTTGCGCAAAATCCAAAACAAAATGAAAGCCAATTCTAACTGTGCCAGTATTCGACACTGTATGATATAATGGTCTGAGACTCCGTATGTAAGACTCCGTATGTAAGAATTGCATTGGCGGCGCCAGGATATTTTCGTTGGAGGATGGGGGGGGGCTGAGGTAAATAGTGGAGGGGCTTCCCAAAATGCCATCAATATGAAGTGTAGATGGTAAATTATAATAATGTAAATACCCAGGTACATTTCAGAAAGGTGTGCCATTTTAAACTGCTTTTTCAATGCAGTTTTTATTGGAAACTCATACTCTGATTAATAATTCATTATTACAAATTAGAAACAATCTGTTTATGAAAATATGCGTATATATGAAAGAGGAAGCTCACCTAAATTCCACCCAAGGTAATACATAATAATAAAGAAAATCAAGATTAGCTTAGATTAAACATTTAATATACCATTAAGAGTGAAGCTACAAATCAAGAGAAATATAACATAAAGACATAGTTTACATAGCAGAAACGAATTATCCCATGTGAAGTTAATACACTCTGAGGAAAAGTAAGGTCACTATCAGGCTAACTATCTTTCATCTTAATGAAGACGTTGAGTTCTACAGATCTATATTTCTTTGATGTTAATTGTTAAGCAACAACGACGATTGTGTTTTCCATATTTTATGAATATATGTAGGTAACAATATTGGGGGGCTAAGGGGGCGTGGCTCATTTGGGGGCTCAAGCCACCCTTACGCCGCCACTGCAGAAATGGGACTAAAGCGTGGCATTATTTGCTGGCTACCCAACTTTCTGGAAAACAGGAAATATAAAACAATTGTAAAAGAAATATTCTAGGATGTTTGTTTTGAATTTTTGAATTTCGCGCAAAGCTACACGAGGGCTATCTGTGCTAGCTGTCCCTAATTTAGCAGTGTAAGACTATAGGGAAGGCAGCTATTCATCATCCCATACTGCCAACTTTTACTAATGACTAGTGGGATTGACCATCACATTATAACGCCCTCACGGCTAAAAACATGTTCAGTATGACAGGGATTTATACTATACTCGAAACTCTCAGATTACGATTCGAGCACCCTATCCACCTGACCATGCCTAACCTTCCAGGAATCTATTATTCCTGAAGCGAGTGTCCAGCAGGGAGAGTAGTTAGCCCTGTTATATTCATCATGTACGTTAACAACATGTTCTTAAATGATGTGAATCATGGGTATACGTTGCAGTTCACAGATGATGTAGCAGTTTAGAAAAGTGCTCCCGCTACAAATATCCTACCTCAATTAAATAGAATAACAAAATATTGCTAAAAATATCAAATTAAAATGAGTATAGCTAAAACACAACTAGTCGTTTTCGTAAAAATACCCTCTAAAACTATATATGAATGGAGCGCTTCTCCAGACAAAAACATCAGCTAAATTTCTAGGTCAAACTTGTGATACAAAACTAGTTTAGCAATGTACGACTAGAAGGAAGACATGTTGTTATTGTCCATCCACCACCAACTTTTGGACTACTGATTGACCAACGAATAGTTGGGTTGACCATCACATTATAACACCCCCCATGACTTAAAGGGCGAGCATGTTTGGTGCAAAGAGGATTCGAAGCCGCCACTCTCAAATTTCTAGTCGAGCACCCTAACCACCTAGTTAACTGTGCAAGGAATCTAATAAGTAAAAATAGTGGAGCAACAGCTGGAAACATAATAAAAATACATAAAAACATACGTACTTACAGTAATAGAATATGCAGCATCACCTTGGATAAATATACCAACAAAACAAAAATTAAATTACAGAACGCACTACTTACAATAGCATACAAAGTAACTAGATCAATCTTTTCAGCATTTACGCATATTTATAGAGACACTAACTGATAGACTCCAATATAGTTCACAAATTATTTCGCGAAAAATTGGAAAAATGGTGATATACTATGTAAATCCGACCGTTTCAGCACTGATGATGAAAATAGTCCTAAGTAGCCTTCCTTCTTAATATTGTTGTTAGGAATGAAAATAAAATAAGCCTATCTGAAACTTTTGTTTGTTTTGCGTTTACTCGCAAAGCTACACGAGGGCTGTCTGCGCTAGCTCTCCCCTAATTTAGCAGTGTAAGATCAGAAGGAAGTCAGCTTGTCATCACCACCCACCGCCAACTCTTGGACTGCTCTTTTACCAACGAATTTACCGTCACATTATAACACACACACGACTGAAAGGACAAGAATATTTGGTGCGACCGGGATTCAAACCCGCGACCCTTGGATTACGAGTCAAACGCCTTAACACACTTGACCATGCCGGGCACCTATATAAACCTAAATATAAATACAATCAATAATTTTAATTTACTATGAAAGCTTTAAAAATGTGAATGATCTGACCGAAATTTAGAATTATTGAAGAATGTTAAAAATATAACTGTTCATATACTGTGGACTTTAACACAATTGAATAAATTGAAATGTATTTAACACAACAATATTGATATAATTACATAGATGGACATAGTTCTGAAAGGGGTCAAAGTGAAGCGTCGGCTCACTATACTATGGCCGTCTTGTAGTAACTAAATAAATATTAAACAGATATTAATCAGCTGCAAGATAGAATGAGAGGTCTTTTAAACCTGACCCTTCCGGTCTACAAGACCTAATTACCCATACATGGAAAAAAAGGTGTGCCAAAACGTGTAACTTATGACTACAATATAGAATGTTTCCATCTTCTATTTGAGAAATTTGAATAATAATTAAAGAAAATTAAAATATTCAACTATTATTTATTTTTCATGTATTTTGTTACAGGTGCAAAATAAGTGTCCCATATTGGCCCAACATAAAGTTTCTGGACTTACTAATCTAAAATCAGGAGCTCTATTCACAGAAAGTGGATTGTCTATTGTATAACATTGAACTTGATTGATAGGATCAACAACAGTAAAAAAAGCTATTGAGAAATGAGTTAAATAATTTTCTGCTTTTGGCATAACGTACTGCGAAACGAGTTGGCTTGCAAACATTTAATTGTTCTTAAGTTATTTTTGCTTTACTTATATTGGAAATACATGAATGTCATGTATTTTACATTTGCTTGTTTGCTGTTAATTTAAAAGCTATCTGAGAGCTATCTGATCTGTGCTCACTATGGGTATTAAAACCAGGTTTTTAATATTATAAGCATTCAGACTTACTGTTGAATCATTTGGGAGGGGGATTATATTTAAAGATATTAGCTTGGCTGATGATGTGAAATCAAATTTTGAAATGTTATTTTTCTGATATAAAAAGTTAGTTACAGATGACGCTGTACGTTATTGAAACACATGGTTTAAACTTAAAACATCATGGCTGTGAACGTGTGGGAAGGTGTTCCGGAAAACCCCAGTTTCAAACATTTACAAAATCTAGAGAACTGGAAGCCAAAAAAAGATCTGTATCAGGTTAACGTATAACTATGATAAAGTATTAAATAGCATTTAGTTTATTGTATTTTATAGTAGTTTACACGCCATTTCTAATTCTAAACATATCTGATGATAGTATTAATGTTGCTATCATATAGTACGATGTCTGTTGTATAGTTAGTGTTACACTTACAGCAGTATTCTTACTCTTAGAAAAGTAAAATCTTATTTACAAAAATTTAATCTGTTTTTCACAAATTTTAAACTTGAATCTTCTCTTTCTGTAGACTGTTGCCTGCACATAGTAGCTTCTCTGAATCAGATAACATTGTAATCTTTATGTTCACTTTTTAAATAAGAATTAAGATCACCTATGTTAGTCTTAATTATTATTATCATTGGCACAGATGAAAAAGACAATATTTTGAAAGACTTAGACTTGAAGATGTAAAATAGAAGTATTTCAAAACATCAACCTTTCCATCTGTGGTACTTTTGTAGATTGGTTCTTCAATGTTTCCACAAGTGTCACACTGAAGTAGGCAGTGCCCATTTCACTTTCATTTGCTCATCATGAAGAGTCTGCGTAAATAGTCTATATATAAAAAGAAAAGTGTGTGTGTTTATATATATATATATATATATATATATCAGATAGTTTAAACTTTCTAATCATGGTATGGATGAGATAAATTATTAGTCCAGTAACTGAGTTTTTCTAGTGTGCCTGTGTAAATTAACTAGAATGGACAAATTTAGTAAAAATCAACACAGTCTTTATTGTAGAACAGACAGAAAAGAGAGGCAGCATAGATACCGGTACAGACAAAATCACAGTCAAATGTCATTATTATGATTATCATTGTACACACTCCTAATTCTTAGAGATCCATAAGGAACAAAATAGAGAATGAATAGATAAAATTGTAATAGGTAGGATTACAAATAAATTTTTCTCTGATTAAAATTAATTTTTATTTGTAAACATTTAGTTCTTTTGCCATATCCTTCCTCAGACAAAAATGTGCCGAGCAACACAAATTTGTTAATTTGGGGATCACTACTTTAAAACAGGTCTCTAGACAACAATCATAACAATAACTGACATATGGTATTAAATTTATAAACCCTATAGAAGTAATGATGAAGATAGAATTAAGTGTAAAAGATTTAAGATTTTACATAAATTGAATAGCCAAAAACCTTAGTCTTTGTTGTAATTATATAACAATATAAAAATCTTAAACACTGTTGCTTAATAATATTTAATTCAAATTTATTACTTCAATATAATCAGCATAATGAAAATACCATTACAGGTATTATGCAGAAAAATAAGTTGATCATACATCAGATAATACATTGTTGAATTAAAAGTTTAATTTGATAAATAATACATTGCAGAAACACAATGCTCATTACTGATAAGGTTCAAAGAATACCAAAGAGATGATAAGAACTGTTATAAATGCATCAAGTATATCTTTTCATATCCAGGAAAACAATCCCATGATAAACTTAAAAATGTAAAAAAAAATAATAGACAGAGAATGAAATACCAAACAGAAAAATCAAAGAAGCTATTGTCATCTAAACATGACACTGGACTGCTAGTAGTTGTTAATCAAAACAGTGGCTAACAACTACTCAATATTGCATGGATATCACTTATCAAAGATATAAAACATATTATTTTTAGGGATTTAAGTGTAAAATTAAAGAATCTATTATCCAAAGCATAAACATTATATTTTTTATATAATACCTGTAATTATATTTTTCTCATGTTTATTATATTGAAGTAATAAATCAATCTTAAATATTGTTAAGCAACAGTGTGTATAAGATTTTTATATTGTTATACAGTTATAAAGACCAAGTTTTTTGATTTTCAGTTTATGTAAAAGATTAATTCTGAAAGTGTTTTCTCTGTTCATTATTATTTCTATATTCTTGCCTGTTATTATTATGATAGTTGCCTTAACACCTGTTTTAAAGCAGTGTTCCATAGATTAATGAATTTGTGATGTTTATTAGATTATGACCTGATGAAGGCTTAGAGCCTCTTTTCTGGTTTAGAGGGTGTATTCTTTGTTGGTTGTCATCCTTTCTACTGCTTCTCTCCATATTCCAATAGCTATGGCCTCATGGTGTTTCTTCATATTTGTCCACAAGAATAATGTCTTTCAGTTCCAGCCTTTTCCATTTGGAACAGCACCAGCCTCCTACATAGTCAGTCACATTGTTCAGAGCTTCGCTCATCATCTGCATGGTCATGGACTATGGTTCCAATTCTAAATAAACAATTGGCTTTTCCTTTCCCACTCAAAGGTAGAAACCTCAGATCATACTTCCCTCTTTTCTAAAGAAGCTACTTGCTTCGGGTGGCATGTCAAAATATCCAAATTCTTCCTTACCCTGACCCAATTCCTCATCCATCTGGGGATCCTATTCAACCTTCACCACTCCATTTATCCAGACAGACTTCAGTGTCCAGTCCAAGCTGCTTATCTATCTCGTACGGCTTTCTTTTGGGGTTCCTGTCACCATCATTTCATTCTTTGGAACTCCACTACCACTAGAGACCTTTTCTCTTTCACCCTTAATGAATAAATTCACCAACTCATCCAGATGATTTACTCCTCCTTGGGGATGGACAGTCATTAGCTTTTTTACATCTCCTCCCACTGAACAATACACTTGACTTATTCTCCAACAGTCCACTTTCATGAATCAGTAGAAAAGTGTTTCCAGGTAGGCATATGTACTATCCTGCATGTATTTGTAACCCACTACTTCCATCAGCTGGCCTTCTCATCTCCAGGGAATTCAGGTTTCCATCCATTGCCATCCTTCAATCCATCCTACATCTTTCACAGGTGAATGTACTTCTTTATTTATTCCTACTCATCGTTAATCTATTTTAGGTTCACACTAGTCAGCTAGTGTTGCATCCTAGGATATACTTACCCAACACCCACTTCGAGTCAGGATAATGGAAAGCACTCATACCATTTGCTTAGCTCTGTGAGTGTCCACCATGAGATGGGGTGTTCCACAAGGCCACTCTGCTTTCCTTATGGTATTTCTATATTAAATTTCAAATCTGATCCAGACCATACCTATTTTATGGACTGTAATAAAAAAAAGGCAGCATCAGGTTTGTACATTTACCCACTTCTATGTCTAACAATTGCCAATTTTTAAAAATGGGTTTTGCAATCACCTGTTGCACTGTCTTCAGTAAAATACCTTTACAGACAGAGAGACCAAAGGGGATACAGGCATAAACTCTGGGCCTCCCAAATGCAATTTTATCTCTTTTAAAGTGGAGCTTCCAATCACTGGGATGGTGGATTATAGAAAATCCTTACCTGGTGTAGGACCTTAACTGCTAGGGTTAGAACAGTGGGTACCCCTGCAGTGAGATGTGAGGCTGAAGTGTTTCCAGAGTGTAGTGCATTTCACTCTATAAATTTGATACCTCACAATCTCCAAGTGGGTTATGGACACACATCACTCTATTAATCCTATATACATGTATCTTTGTAACAGTTCTTGCTCCCACAGTTGTATGATATCTAAGGTTCTGATGGTGGAGTAGATGAAGCAAATTAATAAACAACTGTGATGTATCACTTTTACAACTGACTCCTGCAGCATGCAAAGGGCCTGAAGAGACTGATGGTTGAGGTGAGGTTATATAAATAACCATAATGATATATTCTGATATGGTGCTCTCTATATTCAGCTTTCATGATGACTGTAGTGACTGATAGTTCAGAAGGAGTACACAGATACTCATCACAAGCACTTTTCTTCCACAACTGATTTTGAAACTTTGAGTCTCATGGTAGAGGCAATGAGCACATAAGTTTGTTTTAAATGAATCTCAATCCCACTACACATATTGGCCATCTGACAGCATTTTTGCAAGTACTGAGATGGTCATGTACCTAACCATCCTTGTGAGACATTTCATGGTTCTATCTCCTTCTCCCATAAATGAGTGAGGAATATACCCTAGATGAGAAGAAATGCAGTTTCCAACAGTTGCTCTCTTATAGAATTGTGTTCCATACACAATAGATTTCCTTTAGATACTTTCAGAAGGATACTTATCCAAATAATCTTTACACTTGTTCCTCCATCATGTCATCATGGGATTCTATCTAACTATGTATGGAGGAGAATATTTCTTTCAGAAGTTAAAAATTTCCTTATCTAAAAATATATTTTTAGTATATACCCATCTCCATGTACATTTCCAATGGATACTCACCTCCATGCAGATTCCCATATATCTTCCTTACCTTCTTAGTGCACTTTCTTTTTATTGCCTTTTCAGAGAATGAGGATTCTTACATGCAATTGCTGTTGGTGGAAGGTTTTGCTGCATGATACATCATGTAGTTATGTAAATTCATGTAGACAGATGTGAATTTAGATGGGAGTTTTCATTAGGCTGGTGACATGCAGAAATGTGCACTTTAAGAGAAAAAACAATTTTTTTGTACAGAGGTATCTATCAGAAATACATTTTCAGATAGAAAAAATATTAACATCTCCAAAATGACATACTCTGTTACACTGCATTCAAAAATAAAATCTTATGTACATGCTTGTGCAGACTGGATCACAGTCAAATATTGTTGTAAATATCTTGTCAGGGACAAGAAAAAGAATTTGGTGTTAACAATATAATATGCCAAATTCTTATATCTTATGACAAGTATATTTAATTACAATCATACTTCAGCTTAGAAAAGGCATTCACAACATAATTGTTGTTACAGCAAGTGGCTTATGTAAATAATGTTTTGACTACTACTGTGTTTGTAGTGTTTCAGCTGGCCTGATGAGCTTGAGATTGAGTTAAATGTGTCATCAACAATGCATATGACAAACATAAGAGTGGTTTAGGTACTATTAATATGTAATCTTCTAATTTTTTGAAAAATTTCTAAGGGATGAGATATAAATTTTAATGTTTAAGCAGTATAATAATAGATCTAATACTAATGTTTTATTACATGTATAATTAATAAACATTTGTTTATTTCAAGGAATAAGATATGTGACTTCACCAAGATATGATATGATACTCTGTATTGAAAAATTTAGAAACAAAGAGTGACACTGCTTTTGGCAGTGAAGTTTATAGTGAGTTACATTTGTGTATATCCTACATCTGCATTTACTAACTCATTCTTTTATTGTTACACTTAAGTTATCTAAATATTCTCTGCTTTCAAATTTGATATCTTAATGA
Organism: Tachypleus tridentatus; assembly: GCF_004210375.1. Taxonomy (NCBI): domain Eukaryota; kingdom Metazoa; phylum Arthropoda; class Merostomata; order Xiphosura; family Limulidae; genus Tachypleus; species Tachypleus tridentatus. The sequence continues at coordinate 85,078,238 of NC_134830.1, forward strand.
GACTTTCATAATACCTTTTATTTTTAACATTTGTTTCTTTTGTTTTAGTATATCTGAGCATCCTTTATTTTACTAGTTGTTTATTTATCAACATTTCATTTCCTTATTCACTTAGTTAGAGTTTGTGTTTGATATGACTTTAAAAATATTTCTGTACTTAACATTGAAGCTGAACTGTCCATTCTGTGTTTATCAAAGCATTATGCATTTTTGAAAGTGTAATGCACTAGTGAAGGAAAATTATTCATTACAACCTTTTGAAGTGGAATCCTGCCAGAGGAAGTTCTGTACCTTCAGTTTACATGTTCTGGGATCTAAATGTTCACCCACATTTTTGCAGCGTGTAGTGACCTGAGTAGGAGAGGAGAGGATCCTGATGGTTGAGGGGCCCAACCACACCACACCATTTTGACCTTGAATTCCTGTTGACAGGTGGCCTTGTGATAGTTTGCTGGACATGTTTGGCTATGGTCAATTGAGTATCAGTGTTGGGCATTCTCAATGGGTGTTGTAGGCATTATATCTGCTGCTTGTGTTTGGGTATAGTGCTCATGAAACCCTGGTATTGCTGCAGTGTCCTTGTGTGGCTTTATTGTGCATCATCTTGTAAGACTCTATAATGGGTGAGGGTCAGTGGGCACTGAATATTTCTTCTTTCATCATGGATCCCTCAAATCCAAATAAAATTGAAATAATAAACACAGATAATCAGTAATAAACAGCCATGTCTTGAAGACTGAATAGCAGTCTCCACCTCCTTCTCACCTGTACCTCATTTTCTCATACCAAATTCTTTGTCAGATAAACATTTCAGGCAAATGCCACCCCTGTTTTATTCAGAAGGGATTAGAGGAGCTTTTTGCTCCTTAAGTCCCTCAAGAAGCTAAGTTCTGATAGCATATAGGTAGAAACATTCACCCCAAATCAGAGTGAACTCCTCTTGAAATAGAAGGCCATTGGGTGTATATCCAATGAAGTTATTCCCCATGCTACTTTGAATTCTTCATGAGGAGTTCTTATTAAGAGGAATTTGAAGAATATCCTTGAGTCAGAGATCATGGTTGTTTTCTTTACCTAAGGAGTTTTCACAGTGAAGCATATCTCCACTTGTAAGGACAGAATTACATTGCCTACCAATGTTCTAATTTTGACGTTTAAATTACCACATCCACTAGCTGTACATTCATCTAAAGGTAAACAATCACAATGTTTTCTGGTTGAGTAGATGATATCTTTGAGCTGCAACCAGTGAATACTTGAAAGAATGATCAATCATATGATAAAATTATTCTGAAGAAAGGATGCAATGTTTAAAGTACCGAGTCTTGATACTTTCAGAGCTATACTTTTAACATGGATAATTCTCAAAATATTTGTTGCTAAGCAAGAAACTTGACAACTTGTTTGTATATCTGGTAGAGAAAACTGTTTAAGTGTGTACATGGATATGCACCCCATTTTTCTTTGTAACATTAATAAAGATTGTCTTTAACTTTCCCTTGCACATTTCCAGTCTCCATATTTCTTACATAGCTTAAAACTAAGTTTTAAAATTTAGATTACTTTGCATATTTCTAGGTTGATTTTCCTATTACTAAGTAGACCTTTATAATACTTGCAGATTATTATCCCTGGATACTATGCATGTAATTTTTTTCAAAATGCTTCTGTAAATGATACATCTCAGTTGATTTCAATATTGTGCAAATAACAACCAAGTAATAAATGAAACACACGTCTTTAACTTCAAGGCTAGTTGAAGAAACTAAAGAAGGACAATTGTTTTTTTGTAAATAAACTAGATCTACTTATCAAGATATATTAAAATTACTGATAATAAAAGTTTAAAATAAACCAGTATTCCTCTTAAGTTTGAAACAAGTTGTGCATTGATAATATTACCTACTCAAACATAAAATGAGCATTGCCATTGTCTGTCCTAGTTGTCAATTTGGTGTAATGACATAAAGCAGATATTTCTGTTTTGTTGCCTGTTTTCTGATTGGTCTGCTAGAAAGAGTGCTTTGCACTAGCAAGTTTCATTGCTTTTTGAGATAAAGATTTAATCTGATCCTTGAGGAAAGCAGATTTATTTTTTGTCTTAAAGAAACTTCATTTATACACACACAAATACACATTAATGTGTATAAAAACATTATCACTTGAAGTACAACTGCAGTTGTTTCTTTGGTATAAAAAATTAGCTTCAGCTTCTTAATGATCTTTAATAAGACTCTGAAACTGACATATAGATGGAGCTGATATATTATGAAAAACAAACACATTTACGCAATCTCATGACAGGCTAAACTATGAAGACATAATTTAGATGATATGGAACTTCATGTTTGAATGTTTAAGTCATGCATACTAAAAAGTATGAAAATTACCACAGAAATTACTTTATAGATTCCGATTTATTTTAAGTTCAGATTTTTAAAATCATTAATTATAAGAATAAATTTGCTTCAATATAAACATTATAATATCACAAGTTTAATGATTCTGTTTTGTGTATTTTTCTTGTGTTTTTGCAGGTATTACAAGGTATAAGCAAAGCTCATATTGAATCATTTAATTATGTTTTAAGAGAAGGACTAACAAGAGCAGTTCAGGTATTTCCCTATTCTTAAGTTTTTCACTGAAATAGAAAAACTTGTATACAATGTTTGTAAATGAAACATCCAGTTTTCTTGGGAAATGTGTATTAATTTATTAGTCTGTGTCATGCTCATAATTTTTTACTTTAACTTGTTTTCATTTCACTGTAACTTTTAAAAATTGCAAGAGAAAAATTATTTCCAAAACATACTTGTTTCTGCTGACACTATAGCTATTTCTCGATATCCAGAGTTTCCACTCTGCCTATCTAAGCACCGAAAATACTTGCTCTCGTCTTTTATATCTCACTCAACTGTTTTAAGCAAATTTTAAGTTGCAAAATTCTCCACTGACCTCAATGCAACCTCTATCTGTGTACTGTATATAAGCACATCATTTAGCTAATGTAATCACTTTTTCTCAATAAAGCATTCAGCGTAGGTCTCTATCAACAGGAGTATTGTGATTATTCACAATTTATGTTGTGACTTTGAACATCTTTGTAATCTCTACTATTAATATTTTGTTTATATTTGTAAATTACTTAACAAAAAAAAAATGTATGGACCAGTATGAATTCCAGAGTTAGTTTACCATTTTCTACCCTCAGAAAGTTACAAGAAGCTCCTTTTCTCCATACTCTGTTATTTGCTGGAGTTCCAGAGATGTTAAAATCCTGAATTGATTCAACCTGTTTATATTCTTTTTTATAATCTTTGGTTTCTTGCTTTTCTAGTGCTGAATTAGGAGTAATGGCCCATAGTGTTTCCTGACTCCTTTTAGATCCCAGGTCTATAGGTTCCCATAATAGGGTCTGTCCGTATGCTCAAGGAACTTTGGCTTGAACGGATGGACAACAATAGCATCAGTGACTCTTCTGTGGCCATAAGAGCAGTGTGAGCATGATTACATCACTTTTTGAACATCTAGAGTTCTTTCACCAGGGATCCATGGGTGTTCCACGTTCTGACCTCAGGGTTAGTCATTCAATTTTTGTCACCTTCACCATTGTCAGGTCAACTTGTTGCTTTTTTTAAGACAGGTTATTGGTGTCCAATCATTGATTTGTCTTGACCCAGTCAATTTTTAGATCCTCCTCCCTTTACAATGAAAATTTTTCTCAACCTATGGTGGCACTTTGTGCCAAGGTTCTGGATGACTGTATTCCATTAGTAGAATCTTCCTGGAGATTTTTCAAGTTTGTGCATTAGGGTACTGCATTCAGGGCTCTACTGTTTGGTTTTGCATCAGCATCTTATGTCTTCTGCAGAGTTGTTTGAGCCTTTTCTTGTCATCTACATTTCTTGGACCTGTGCACACATCATTGACTGGCTCCATCCTGTTAGTTAGTAGAACAACACTCTCAGATTCTCCTTTCAGAAGACACAAAAGAGGGCTTTGTTATAGAACTGGAGAAATCTGTTTTGTCACCAATGCAATATCTCATCCTTCTTTGTATGTTTTCAATACTCACTTAAGTCACACTCATCCTTCTCTTGAGCCTTTAGCTACATGGTCTTTGTTTATTCTTTTTCTTAACTATATCACGATAGGTCACAAATCAAAAGCCGTGTCATTATATTTGTGATTTGCATTCAAAATTTTATTGAACTATTATTTTATGAATTTTTCAAGGCTTAGCAGGCTGCAACAAATAGCAACAGAGTACAAAGAAGAAATAATTGTTTGCTTTATTTCCTTATTTATTGTTCTATGTTTTAAGAAAAATGAGTTTAAAAACTTGTTTGTAAATGTTAATGGTCTATATGTGTATACAGTTTATAATAATTGAAATATGATTGTATTTTACCAAATACTAATCCATTAAAACACAGCCAAGACAGATAATTTTGTAAAGACTTAAAGGTCAGTTTTATATTAATGGATACAGTAACATGAGTGCATGTGCACCCTGTCATTGTAACTTCTGCATTGTTAGCCATGCACAGCTGTAGTAATTTTAAACTGAAAAAGCCATTGTTTATATTCATTTCCTGATTTTATATGGTGGTTACAAGATTGGTCAAATTGATTGAACACATACAAAGATTCTTTTATAAAAATAGCATAAACTATAAGGTATTTTCAAGGAATTAGGACATTATAAGGATTTTGCATGTGACTCTTGAAAATTCTCTGATGCAGAAAAGTGTTTTTAATCTTAAAGTGAAAATTACTTTGCATGTTAGATGGGCAACATGCAAAAATAAAAAAAGGCATGAGAAAAAACATTGTTTAACAAACCTTAAAACTTAATAAAAGATCCAATATTTTGCATATGAAAGCTTTATAATGCTTCCTGACCATCTGCCAAATTTTGTGAATATATTTCTTACCAGTTTAAAGTAATAGCATGAAAATTATAACAAGCGCAAAGTGGTTTTAAGGTTGAATCAAGGAACTAAATCCATGCTGAAAGAGTTAAATTGTATTTTTTGTTGTTGTTGGATTGTGGACATCATCATTTGGAGTTGTTTGCAATCCATGTGCATAAGACCCTTTATCATTCCACATTTGCCCTGTTTTACTCTGATAGGTCTTTTCTTCCCAAGACTTTGGTAGCCAGAGAAGGGGAAGTATTCTTCTTATCAGTCCATTTGCCAGCTGTTTTTCACTTTTATGACCACTCTGATTCTAATAATTAATGTCCTTTCAGGATCCTCAAGTGTTACGTGGCATGTGTACTAACTCATTTCAAAGTACTAGGAATGGATTACTCATCAATTTAGATCCTTCTATTTCCTGTGACATATCTCTCTTTACTCTCACAAAGTAGCTTAGCAAATTAATTCACATGGCCTATATTGAATTATTGTTACGGGAAGAATTTTTTATGTCACATTGCACCAGATTAATTGTATCTCTATCATTAGCTGCCCTGTTCAGTAGTCCTCTGGAAGACATTGTGTGTGCTGGTATGTGAACTACTACTCATACTTTCCTGTCTCATTACTTATGTGATCTTACAGTTTCATCTTCAGAGGGTTTTTAACTATCTTTTATAGCTATTTTGACAACATCTGTTAGACTTTAACCAGAGGTATTTTTCTCAGTCATATACTCTTTTATTTCAAGGGTCACTTTATTTTTTACTAGATCCCATTCTGTGGCAAGTGTTGCTCAGGTAGGTATTATTTCTCTTTTCAATTCCTCACAAGCAACCACTTTCACTATAACTACAACAGGTTGTAAAGGCTGTGTCAAAATGGAGTGTTTCATAAGACTAGGCACTACTGGATGGTATTACCTTATTATTATAGACTATCGTTTATTGACTATCATGAGTAAAGCTGAAGAGGATTCTGCCTGTCCTTGTTGATCTTCAGGTTGAATAAATCAGAATCTGTTTGCTTTTAGAAATGGAGGTAACTTGGTTCATCTATTGTGGAGTTTTCAGAGCAATGTTCCTCGGGACCTCCCCAATACATATCACCCTCCAGATTGTAATAGTAGATCTCAGGAGTCCTTATCACCCACAGTTTCTAGTCTCTAGAGTAGTGTACAAAGCCTTTTTTTCCAGTGTGCTTCTCTCCTCTGAGAGAAGAGGGCAGGCAAAGTTGGAGACCCTCTTTCTTGGGTCCCTGGATGTCTTCTTCAGATGCCAGTAGGTATGGCACCACCTTCTACAGGACCTACTCATAATTCAGATGCAGATTTAGCGTGAAGGTACCTGATTGGGGGGTTCTTGACCCGTCTCTTTGATCAATGTCAGTTTCATATATTGGTCATAGAAGGGGTCCACTATCTTTTTATAATTTTGAATGTAAAGTGGCTCCATTATAGGTTCTAGTTGAGCACAGGTTCCACTTCTGCATCATAATTTCAGGGGCAGTGGAATATTTTTGTCCACTTGGATGGGGAGTGGGGATGATTATTCATAATTACAGACCAGATGAGTTCTGTTCCGTTGGTTGAGAATGGCATACACTATACCATTATTTCTAGCCTGGGTTGTTGCCTTTTGGACTTCTTCAAGTGGAGGAGAAAGTTTATCCTCTCAGATGTTGCTTACTTTCTTGTTGTGATTCTGTGAAATGCATCACCATATAGACAGGTTGGGATTCAATCAAATGTGTATATATGCATGAAACATTGTGGTCCAGTAATCCTAGCCTCCAACTTAGGATATATGTACCATAACCCCTTAATTCCAACCATGGCTTCTAAAATCTCAGCAATCTGGTTGGGGCTGACTTGTACTGACAAATACTCATATTCTATTCTGTCTTTTGATATTAGAACTAAGTTACAACTGAAGAGCATACCTGTTCTTCATGTAGTATGGTTCCCCCTCTCTTTTACCATTTTTTATCTTGGTGTTCACTCCTGTTCTGTACAGATGCTTTCTGTATGGATCACGCCTGCATCAGCCTCTCCACCTTCTAAATATATGATTCTAGCTATATTGTTAGGAGAGGTAAGTAGGTTTTGGAAGTTAACATCTTTGTAACTGAAAATGTATTTCTGATAATACTTACCTCTGCTGACATTTTACTGTTCTACCTCCCCAACAAAAGCTGGTTTTCTGTCTTGAAAAACGGATTATGGTATCTGACCAGTACCTAGATAAAATATGCATTAAATTTGGTGGAGAATTTTGCAAATTAGAATTTGCCTAGTGCAATTGAGTGGGGTATAAGACTGGAGCAAGTGTTTTCAGTGCTTAGATGGGAAAGAGTGAAAACACTGGAAATCAAGAAATAGCTATTTTGTCAGCAGAGATAAGTATTATTGGAAATACATTTTCAGTTTTGGAAAAATGTTAATTTATGGTAAGGTATTTTACTTCAACTCATATGCATAACTACTCCTTAATCAAGATATCTAGGGGATTTTAATTTGGGAGACTACGATGATATGGGTTCCTCTTCCAATACCACATCCAGAGTTACATCTCTTCATGAATACCTTGCTTCAGGGATGTGGATGCATTTACCAACAGTCATAAATTCCAGGGTTCTGTGCATGGATGAAGAGGCTTTCCTACACAACATTTTAGCCCTTCTTGTTCTTCAACAGGTAATTCCGTATGGTCAAGCCTTATTAATGGGAAACTCGTCTGGGTTTGCTCTGACAGTTCGATTGTGGTATATTATGCTTGCAAATTTTGCACTTACTTTCTCAGAAACATTTCTGTTTTATCACCCTACTGTTTTCTCATGTTCCATGGGTGATATCTGCAGTAGCTGGTCAATTGTCTCAGTCCAAACAGATTCTCTCAAAAGAATGAATGCTGCATTGCAGGGTTTTGATTTTGTAACTGTGATTAGTGGATTGGCCTTTTATCGTATCACCCAACTACTGGCAATTTAATCTCCAGTACCTCTTCAGGTTTTTGCAGTAGATGCATTCCATCAGGACAGGTTGAGATAACAACTCTAGACCTTCCCTTCACTTTTATGTTACCCAGAGTACTAAATATTATTTGTCCCAACCCATTGTTATGTTCTGTTTGTAGCACAAGCTCGTTTACTACAATCTGCTTCTGTGGTACCTTTTGGAATGTTTGCTTCTTCCACTTCTTTGTATGCTACTTCTGCAGAGGTAGTCATGATATGACAATACACCCAGCTATCCAGAAACTCAGACTTCAGGCATAGAAGTTCTACAATCTTTCACATGACATTGGAGTTTAATTTGTAGGATTGTCATGTATCTGTGTCAATTCTTGCTTTGTCCTGAGATGACATTGGAGTTTATTTTCTAGGGTTGTCGTGTATCTGTTTAGTCCTAAGATGATTATTTCTCAACAGAAATGACTTGCGTATTGGCAGTGCTGTATTGATAAGCGGTTGAACCTATTTTGATCAGAAGTGTCAACCATAACTCATTTATTGACCTGGCTCCTCTAGCAGAGATTTTTCACCTTTCACAATCACCCCATTTAAGTCATTCTTAGTGACTACTAATCAGTTCTTGTGACTACATGCTCTTTGAATCCTCTGTTCTCTCCATCCATATTTCTGAAGTTGTTCCTTAGTCTCAAATGATTCCCTCGGTGTGGATTCCTGTACATGATGAGGGGGCCTCCCAGGGAAGGTTCTGTTTTTCAGTTTACCTCCTCTGGGATCTAAACATCCACTCATGTGTTTGCCATGCATGGCAACCCGTGAAGGGGAGGAGAGGATCCTGGTGCTTGAGGAGTCAAACCCTAACACACCACTTTGGCCTTGAATACCTGTAGATGGGTGGACTTGGGGTGGCCCCCCTTGGGTCAGTCGGCTGGTTCGCTCGGGCTAGAGTTATCCAAGTACCAGTGTTGGATGTTCTCAATAGGTGTTGTAGACATTGTACCTGATGCTGGTGTTTGGTATAGTGCTCACAAAATCCTGGCATTGCTGTAGTGTCCTTGTTTGACATTGTAGTGCATCCCCTCATAGGACTCCATGATCGGTGGGGTCAGTGGGCACTGAAATTTCCCTTTCTTTATTATGGATACTCCAATTAAAAATCTTAATAAAATAGAGAAAAAACAGTCTATGGGTAAATGACCATGTCTTGAAGATTCTGAGCAGCAATCCTCACCACCTGTACCACCTGTTGTACCTCATATTCTTATATTGCATTCACTTTCAGACATGCCTTTAGGGCAAATGTCTCCCTTTTTCATTCAAAAGGGACTAGAGGGAGTTGCTGGCTCTCCAAAGTCAGCAAAGACATAGTGGTGGAAACATCCACATCTCAACACAGTGAACTCCTCTTACATTCAAAGGTGATCAGGGATATACCTATTGAGGTTACATCTCATGCTACTTTGAACTCATTATAAGGATTTATTGTTGAGAGGAATTTAAAGAACATCCCAGAGTCAGAGATTCTTGCTGGTTTTTCCACCTAAGGAGTTTCTACAGTGAGGCATACATCCACTCGCAAAGATGGAATTATGATGCTGACCAATGTCCTCATTCTCACATATACATCTCCATGTCCACCTGCCACCATCAAGGCAGGTTATCTTAATTGCAGAGGACAGCCATACATTCCAAACCCTCTCCAATGTTTCCACTATCAGAGGTTCGGTCACTTAGAGACGTCATGTCGTGGTTCATTGACGTGTGCTTGTTGCAGTGGCAAAAATCATGATGCATATGAGTGTGAAACAGACCCTCATTGCATTTGTTGCAATGGCTTTCACCTATCCTACTTTCGTTCTTGCCCTAAATGATTGGAAAAAAAGAGGTGCAGCATTTGAAAATGACTCACAACATTACTTATCCCGAGGCTCAAAAATTGCTATCCACCACCTCATCTCAGATGTATGCTGATGCACTTTGCCTTACAACAACAGTGGAAGTGCAGACAGATCTCTCTGTGTCTTCAAAAGAATCATTCTCCAAACAAATGAAAATTCTTTTGACCTCCCTGATTAAAAAAGTTGATAAATCAACTTCAACACCCATGTCTGTCCTGTACATATATTCCAACAAACCCCAAGATCCACATCCTTCGGTTGCAGGTACAGGCATTTACTTGGATATATTTTCTCCCACACCATGATGAAAAACAATTATTCGTTCACGTCCTCAGTCACTAGAATCCCCTTCCAACAGCAAAGACCTGCCCAGTCGACCCAAGGCATGATCCATGGAGGCCGATAGACCTCCCTCAAATAAGGACAGTAAGGAAAAAAGGTGTGGTCCTAAACAGAAGGGTTCTCTACCCAATTTGCCTACATGTAAATAAAACTGGCCACCCTGATGCAATGGAACTGTATCGTTCTAATCTGGATGACATCAAAATACTGATTGCTTCCTACCATCCTGTATGTCTTTCCTTACAGGAAACATTTCTGAAACCTGCCAATACAGTCACTTTTCGATGGTTTTCTTTGTACAGAAATGACAGTCTGTGTGATGGACAAGTTTATGGAGGGGTAGCACTATTGGTTAATCATCATGTGCCCACCCTGTCTTTGCCATTCATGTTTCCTTGGGTCATACTATCACTGTTTATCTCTGTGACTATAATTGTCCCTTTACACTGGTGGAACTCAAATTGGCCATTCATCGGTGTGGCAGTACATCAGTTGGACCTGATGATATATACTATGACATGCTGCGTCATCTATCTCCTGCTTCTGTTGCTATTCTTCTGATCATTTTTAACAGGATCTGGCAAGAAAATGTTTTTCCTGAAACCTGGTGCCAGGCTATTGTCCAACCTTTCTCTAAGCCTGGGAAGGATTCCAAGATTCTATCAAACTAACATCCAATTGCTTTGACGAGCTGTTTCTGTAAGACCTTAGAGAGGAGGGTTAATGCTTGTCTTGTTTGGTTCCTCGAATCAAACAACATCCTCTCATTCACCCAGTGCGGCTTTCGACAACCACTCCACCATGGACCACCTGAATCAACTTGAAACGTCAATCAGAGAAGCCTTTCTCAAAAGACAACATCTTGTATCAATATTTTTTTTGACATTGAGAAGGCTTATGATACAACATGGAGGTATGGCATTTTGCAAGACTTCCATATATATGGGTTATGTGGCAATTTGCCCATTTCTATTAAACATTTTTTAATGGACAGGAAATTCCAAGTTTGTGTGGGTTTAACACTTTCCCATTTTTTCTACAGGAAGTTGGAGTCCTTCAAAACTGTGTTTTGAGGGTCACACTTTTCAGTATAAAGATTAATGCCATCACTGAACAACTCCCTCTCACTGTTGCAAACGGGCTCCATGTCAATGACTTTCACATCTCATGTCAGTCGTTGAACATGAGGTATATTGAGCAGCAGCTATAGACTGCTCTCAATCATTTACTGAAGTGGAGCACAGCAAATGGCTTCAACTTCCCTCTCTAAAACCGTTTGCATGCACTTTTGCTGCCAACAGGGTATTCACCCTGATTCTGAACTCCATATTAGTGAAGTTGTGCTGCCTGTGGTCCCTAAGACAAAGTTCTTGGGGCTTATCTTTGATCATAAGCTGACCTTTATACCACACATCAAGCAGCTACGGGTCAAATATACATAAGCACTGAACATCCTCTGTGTCCTCTCTTCCACCACTAAGGGAGTGGATTGACGTTCTATTTTAAAGATATATCGTGCTCTTATTTGATTGAAACTCAACTATGGCTCTGTCAGACCCTCGGCCTTAAAGATGTTGTACCCTATTTGTCATCAAGGAGCTTTTCACACTAACGTAGTTTAGAGTTTATATATAGAGTCTCATGAACCTTCTTTGTACCTCTGCCTTTTGCAACTGTCTTTACTATATGCTTCAAAACTTTGTTCCTTACCAAAGTATTCCACCTGGGGTTTTGTTTTCCTTCTTCAGTGGGCCATCCTTTTCAGAACAGATGGTCTGCTATTTCTCCTTTTAGCCTTTGTATCCAGGAGCAGTTAGATGAATTGGATCTGTCGATGGATAACATTGCTGTATCCACTGGTCAGCCCATTCCACCATGGCTTCTTACAGTTCTCAATTGTGACTTATCTTTAAGTCATCTGAGAAAAGTAGACACTCTTGATAGGAAATACTGCCTGCTATTTGTGGGATATCTTTTGAACCATCCTTCAATTCCTTTTTATACAGATGGTTTGAAATCAGGTGACTGCATGGGCTGTGCCATGATTTGTTGTGGTTTGATAGTTGCATGCAGAATCCTCTCTACAGCTTCTGTGTTCACTGCTGAACTGTACACCATTTTATTGCCCTGGATCACATAGGAGCTAAGCAGTACTCAAACTGCACTATTTATACTGACTCTCTTAGTTCTCTACTGGCCCTAGAATCACTTCACGTTGGTTCACATCCTGTTCTCGCCAATATTCAAAACCAGCTGGCCCATTTCTCTTTAACATCTACTTCTATCCAGTTTTTCTGGATACCAGGCCATGCTGGTATTCATGGGAATGAGCTTGCTGACACTGTAGCTAAGTCTATCTGCTCTGTCACTATCATTGCTGTGCCTGTTCCATACATGGACTATGGTCCTGTATTCAAGGCTTGGCTCCATGCCAGCTGGCAGTTAATTTGGAGTGAGCAATGCAAAAACAAGCTTTTCCAAATAAAACCCTATGTTGGACTTTGGCTGTCTTGCTTTCATAAGGATTGGAAAGAGGAAGTTGTTCTAACTAGACTATGCATTGGTCACAGTTTTTTAACTCATTGTTTTCTTTAATCTGGAATTGATGCACCACTTGTAACATTCAGGTCACGATAAGCCACATTTTACTTTCTTGCCATCATTACTATTCTCAACGACAGCACCATTATAAACATATTCTGTCCCAAGGTTTGTCTAACGTTAGACAGTGTTACTGGTGATTGTGACACTGTCCACCTTGGTAATGTTTTTAGTTTTTTAAAGGCCATTAATATTTTTATTTATACATTACACCTTTTTTAATGTGGCTCCCTTTTAAAAATCACAGTCTATCTATTTGGATTTAAATTAGAAATGGGCTGTAACATTACATAACTCATAACCAGGACCAGAAAAGCCAACTTCAGATGACTAAGACTGCTGTTTGAACTACCCATTAGTCATCCTGGTGAGTTATTATTATAGATTATAGTCTATAATAATTATAGTCTTTTAAAACTTTTTCTATTACTTTCCTTTTTGAAAATGACCATAATGTCAAATAACTTGGAACCAGGACTGGAAAGGCCAAATTCTGGTGACTGATGGTGGTTTTTGTACTTGTCTGTTAGTCTTCCTGGTGAGCTATGATAATTACAGTTGTACTACAGAAAGTCCTTAACAACTTGAATTACTGTAGTTTTTGACTTAACATTGTAGATTAGATGTAAACATTGGTTTTGTGCTATTTATGTTTGTTTTTTTTAAACCTTGTTTTGTTTTACCTTAATTTCCTTTTATGAATTTTACTAAATTTACTTTTAACTTCTTAACAGATATTTCGTGCAGATAGCCTAGCTGCTTTGTGCCATAAAACACTAAATTAAACAACCACCTCAGATGATTATTCCAGTTACCTAAAATATATTTTATGATTACATGTTCTTTCTCAATGTTTGTTTGTTATCTGTCTATTGTGTGCTGTGTTTTCCCTTTATTTGACATCTCTGGTTGGGATGATTTGCAATGTTTTTCCAGAGGTCACATTCTCATTCTCTCTATGTCTTCAGATAATTTTTTCTTACACAAGACACTGCCAGGTAGGGAAGGGGATAAATCCTTATTACTAATTCATCTGATCACCATTTCTCTCTTCTTTGTCCCATCAGATTTTGATTGTAGTTGTGTTTAGTGAAAGTTTTGAAGGTATGTTGCCTGCACTAATCCATTTAGAGATGCAAGACAATGACTTTATTCTAAGATCTATTTGAAGGTGAGGAATCTTCTGCCAGTCACATTCAATCACATTTGTCACATATTTATGTACTTTACAGCTCAATTGTATTGTCTGGAGGTCACTATGTGAATTGTTATGCAGACCAACATTATTTGCATCATCTGACAGTCTCTTTGTCTGAGGTATTTTGCCTACCATGTGACTTAACCATTTATGCTAGATAATATAAAGGGATGAATATTTTCATTCCTACTTTTCAGGATCCCTTATATCATTTTCATTGTCAGATATGCTTTTGTCAAATCAATTCTGCTCTAGCAACCACTTTACTAGTTGATGGTTGCAAAAGACCCAAGAAATGAGATGTTACCACAAGACCACCTCTAGGTTGACTGAATTGTATTACTGTACTGTGTTGGACTGCCATTAATGTATTATCAGAAATAAAAACGTAGAGGAATCCTGCCTTTCCCTGCCAATCATTGGAATGAATAAATCAGGGTTGGTTTCTTTTTAAAAATTTAGGGAACATGGTTCACCTATTGCACTGTTCCTCAGGGCTCCCTAGTGCACATTATCCCCCAGATTCAACTAATGGAGCCAGTGAGTACTTATCACACTTAGTTTCCAATCACTGGGATGGTAGATAGTGGCTTTTCCTCAAGTGTTAGAGTGAGTTACTCCTCTCTTGGAAAAGTGGGCAAAGTTGGGGTCCCTCATACCCAGTTCTCTGAATGTTTTTCCCAAATGTTGGTAGGAGTTGTGTCAGCCAACATGAAAGCTTACTCATATTACAAGTTCATATTTGATATTCATTCTTTCATTCATTTAGGACTTGCATGGTCCTTCTTTTAGATCAATGTTATTCATGGAATAAGATTCACTGTCTTTTCATAATTCCAAATGCACAGTGACTCCATTTTGGGTCTTTGGTGAAGTACGGTTGTTCAATATCCTCTCCATAATTCTGGTGGTAAGTGGGATGCACCTAACTCACACAGTCAGGGAGTGAAGATGGGTGTTCATAATTCCAGACAAGATGAGTTCTTTTCCCTTTAGTTGAGTAAAGTGTAGGTTGATCTCAATCATTTCAAGCTTGAGGTGTTATGTTTTGAAATTCAGGATGAGGGTAAGGTTTGTCCACTTCAGTGTTGCATACTTGCTTTTCTTGATTCTGGTGGCTCGGAATGCATCACTGTTTGGCTACATGTTGAGATGCACTTATAAATATATATATATGCATGTATAACATTTGTTTTAGATTGCTCTAGCCACAAACATAAGACCATGATATAGTGATACCTTGGCTATTTAGTTGGGACATGGCCTATAATGATGATAATTCATCTAAAATTCCACCCATAATACAAAAATTAAGTTCTAGGTGAAGAGCATAGCTGTTGTGAAGGTAGTGATGCTTCCCCACTAGGGTGCCAATCGTCTTTTGACAAACTCATGATCTGTGCAGATGCTTTCTGTATGAATAATGTCCTCAATGGCCCTTTAATTTTATCAATGTAGAATTCTAGCTATAAGTGGGAGAAGAGGTAAGTGTGCTTGGATGTTAATGTTTTTCTAGATTGAAAATATGTCATGATACACCCATTTATCCAGAAACTCAAGCTTCAGGCAAAAACATTCTGCAGTCTTTCACATGAAAGGATAATCTCCTTCCATTCTTCCCCATTAAGAGCCAGTGTTAGAGACTGGGATTGAGTCAGTCTGGAAAAAGTGATGACATTATCCAAATGAGACACTTGTATATAGTACCAGGATGGAGGATTGATGTAGGTGGAAAGTGTCATGAGATAAATATTACTAAGAGCAATTGAGTGGGTTATAAAAGACTGGAGTAAACAAAAAAAACAGTTCAATATTTAGATGGGCAAATGCAGAAACCCTGGCAGTTGAGTAATAGCCATCAGTGTCAGCAGAAAGAAGTAATACTGGATAAACATTTTCAATTTAGGAAAATGTGAACTTCCATCAGTCTCTTTTCCAAGGTGATTTTGATTATCCATGTTACTCCAGATTAAGTCTTTCTGATTGATCTCTCCTGGTCATCACAAACCTGGTGTTTTTTCAGCTGTTTTGGCTTGATATGTTGTTTTGTCCTAAATGAACTTTACTCACCTACACTATGTGGCTCATGGTATGCTCTTTTTGACTTTTTTTTTTACTATCTTCTAACTTTATTCATGGTTGGATCCAGATTACTTTCTCTCACATGCATGCTCTGAGTTACTTCATTGCTTTCAAGACTTTTTTTCATTCTCTCCATTTATTGCTATTACATTTCTTTGTTCATGATTTTTCACTTCCCCCCTTTAACCATTGGGCTTGGCCTTTTATTTTTTTTTCTTCTTCCTATAATCAATTCATGGTGTCTTTACTTCAATCAGTAACATTACCTTTTACCTGTGTCTAAATTCCATCATTCACTGGAGTACTTTGTCTGTAGAACACTGGGACTACACCAGTTATGCTCACCTCCTATTATCTGCTTTTGGTAGCTGTTTTTTCCTTATTGGTGTACCATCTATCTGTTTTCATCCTTCTGTGAGACTGTGACTGGGTAAGTTTTCTTTTTTTTTTCATACACATTATCTTTCAGAGGCTTGTCCTGTATTTTAACCAGAACTGCATTCTGTGGGAGTGGTCTGTCCAAGTATACTTCAGTTGCTTAGAATTTGTACTATAACCCATGCTGTTTATTAAAATCACATAAACTAAAGATGGGGTGTTCCACACAAGTTCACTCATAGGTTATTCTTCTTAATGTCTTTACTTCATAAGTATGCCTGTTCTGGACTGTCCTAACCTATGGACTTCATGGATAAAACAGAAGGAAATTGTAACTTATCCCAACCATTCTTGAGATTGAATAAATTGTGTTTGCTTTGCTTTCCAAAATAGGTTTCATAATCACCCTTTGCACTGTCACTGGTGTAAATGTTTTTTTCTGGACTCTCCACCACATTTTTATTTCCTGTTTCTTCTAGAGAAGTAAGAGAATATGTACCATTTTCTAGTTCCAAGCTTTTGGGGTGGTGGACTGTGGACTGTGTTGCAATGGTAGAGAGAGCTACCTGCACTAGTATAGGTTGCACAATATCACCGATGGATAATAGCCATGTAATCAGTGCATATTGCTGCAATGGTAGAAAAAACACATCACATTGAAAAATTTTAGAGGGTAGATCAAGGTCAAGATATAATACTTTGGGGGAAAGGAGATAAGTGCCAATTGGAAATACATTTATACAGTGTTATAAAATGTTACCTTTCTAGGATTTATAAAAGTGTCACCTTACCTCTATAAATGTAAGTGGACGTTTGTGGCATCTGGCCAAAAATCCTGATTTACCCATTAGATGGTGACAAAATCTGATAACATTTATTTATCTTTCACTAAAAACTAATTCAAACAATGTTGTTATCCACCTTTTATAAATAACCTACAAATTTTATAAGATATGATAATCGTTATTAGAAAATCATGAAAATAATTCCAACAGAATTAGCAAAAATTATGGGTTTATAGAGATAATAGACATATTCTCTAAAGTAATGTTCTTAAAAATAGCAAGCTCATGAAAAATGTCTTTTTAGTATGTAGAAATTGAAGTAGAAACCAAAGAGTCATTTAAGGTTTTGACTTTTATGAAAGATCAATTTATGAAAGATCAACTGCAGAGGACTTGTAAATGAAAGCTAGATAGAATGATAAATTTAGAGACTATAAATATATTTTAATTGGCTGTTAACTTAATTATTTTCAAATTTCTTAGACTAATAACATATGTTCTTTTTAAAACATCATGAATTTGGCCACACTATTCAAAGACATTGTCACTTTGATTGAAACAGATTACTGATCATAACACATATTTGTATTCTTGTAAATGTTGTATAAATATGGATTTTCATTTTGTTGACAAAAATAATTAAACTTTTCAGATTTTTTCTCTTAACAAAAATTTTAAATCATTATCTGTAATATTTGGAGGAAGTTTAACTAGCTGTTTTTAAAGAACACATAAAATACAGTTATTATGGCAGTATAAAAGCACTTTCTTCATACTGTGTTATATATGTATGTATATGTTTGAAATTATTCTAATTAATTAGAAATTTTTTTATTGTTAGGATATAATTCCAGTGGAACTTGAATTACCAAATGAAGATCGTATAAAGTTGGAAATTAGGGTAGGTTTTGCTACATGAAACAGTGCTATCTCTAAAACAAATTGTTTTACCATTTTTCATATGGTTTTCTAAAATAGATTGTTTTCATATGATGCCCCATAAAAAATTTGGTATTTCTTTCATTGGTACAATTTTAATTAAAAAATAATAATTGCATAGTGTAATATTTTTTGTTATTCATATGGCTGTACATTGGATATTCTGTGCATTTGCTGCTTTCTGAAAGTAAAAGTGTGTTGTGCAGTAAATCATAAAAATAGGTTAAATACCATGATGTATTAGAGCTAGTCAAGAATATACACACTAAAATGTTATGTGAACAAATCTTTAATCTCAAAATATTTTATAAAACTTAGTATTCATAATTTTATTTTTTTCTTTCTCTGATTTAAAATGCAAAGTTTGTAATATGCCATCTGAATTCTATTTGATTCTTGAATATTTAGAAATATTCAGTTGTGATCAGTGGATTGATTTGGATCAGAGATTAGAAGATAATTTGTAGAACTTTCATAATCATGTAGTTCATCTGCATTGTGTTGAAATAAATAAATAAATGTTATGGCTCAGAGATTAGAAGATAATATGTAGAACTTTTGTGATCATGTGGTTCAACTGTAGTGTGCTGAAATAAATAGCAGTTATGACTGAGAGGTTAGAAGATAATAATCCATTGAACTTCTATGATCAAGTGATTCATCTGTAGTGTATTGAAATAAGAAATAAAAGGTAGTTGTTTTGTGTATTGAATTTATTATACTAAAAAGATAGGCAAAGGTTGAGCTAGTTGTAACTTAACATTATTTTTATTTTGCAAATAATTAGGTTGCTATTCAGTGATGTCGAGAAAACCCACTTGTAGAAAAGTATATGTAAAACAGCTCATTTGGGTTGAGAAAATTTTTTTTACGTAGAGGAGCAAACAACCTTTGTGAACTTGACGATGACGGAAGAAGGTCGAAACGCTGTTTGCTCCTCTACGTAAAAAAATTTTCTCAACCCAAACAAGCTGTTTTTACATATATAGATTGCTATTCATTGCACATGGCTTGTCCTGACATAAGTGGATTTTTTTTTCAATCACTATTGGTTTAATTTGAAACTTGAGATGGAATTACTTTTCTAGAATAATAAAAATGGTTGTAAAAATTAAAACAAATTGCTATGCAATTTCAATTTATTTTAAAAATGCTGCTCTGAATTGATATTAGTATTCTATTTCAAATTTCTACTAACATGATCACAAATATAAGTAATATATTTTTACTTCTACTGTGAACCAACAAAAATGACAGTTCCAGAATTATTTTATTGAAGATTTTTTATGGTTTTAATCTCAAACAACTGCTGGTTTTGACTTATTATTAGGATGCTGTTATTGGATGTCCCACAATTCACAAAGATAGTGTTCAAGCTACAGATTTTAGGGTTTATCCAGTAGAAGTAAGTTTTGCTTTGTGTTGTAACTAGTGGGTTTATATTTCAGTGAATGATTTAGCTAAACTTTTAACTTTAAGTTTGAGACTTATCTTTTCATTAAGTTAAGATGTGTATTAAGAAGTAAAAACAGCTTTAAATGAATCACATTTCATATTGATTCATATTTCATGTAAATAACAAGATGAAATATTGTTATATTACTTCTAAGTTTTGAATACTTACAAGACACTTAAAAATACATTCAGTATTTTGATTGCTTTTTATTGTCAGTTATTGTGAAGAAAATCAATTATATTTTTAGTTTGAATAGATGTGATGAGTTATTACAAATTGTTGGAAATTTATAAAATTTTATAACTCCATTGATTATAATCAATGAATTTGGCAAATTTTTATTGACAAATATATGTAAATAGATAACTTTTTAAAACATGTATTGGCCAGAAATGTTCTGTTAGTTGGGCTTTAATCTACAAAAGTTTTAGAAGTTGGTAACTTTTAATGTTCATGTAATATATCACTTAAAAAATGCAGAACTTTTCCCATGTAATAATGAATTTGAAAACTTTCATAACTCATGCTAGAATTTCAATTGTTCAGGTTGAACATTTTGCTTACTATGAAAATTCATAACTCCAATATAAAAAGGTAAAAAAATATTCTTTATGCTTTAGCTTTAGATTCCATTACCCAAATCCTGAATATCATTTTGTACTTAAAAAATGCACTAAAAATTGTGTTTAATGAAATAGTAAATATTTTATTATGGTTTTTAAAGTGTCGTTCCCGGGGTACAACATATAAAGGTAAATTGCAATTGACAGTAGTGTGGAGTAAAAATGGGATTGTACAGGATACCACAGAGAAAATAGTTGGAGAAGTTCCAGTAATGGTCAAGGTAAGTGTACATTTAAGTGTGTTTTATTGTTATGTTGGATATTGTTGTGTTGTTTCATCATATGTATTGCTGAAGATGTTAGTGATTAAGTTTATGAAAATTTTTTAAAAGAAGCTTTTTTATTTTTTTTTAAGTATTGTAGATTTATTAACTGGAGGGTATTGTACTGTCCAAATAACATTACCTAAAGTAAAGATATAAACACATGTTATTTACATACTCAACTTGTGAATGTCCTGTATCTGATTTTTAGTTTAGTTCTAAATTCAAGTGAAAACTAACTGCATTTTAAGTTGATGTGCTGAAGACATGCTCTGAAGTTTGTATAATGCCAAATGTTCTGATACTCAGTGGCAATAAAATACAAAATATGTTAATTTTACAGTAAATACAGCTAAAAAAGAATACAAAATCATACTAAAAGCACATTTTAATGTAAAACTATAATTTACAATTGAGGCATTAAAAGATTAAGAAGTCACTTTTATAATAATGAGAAGCTGATCAGTGACCAAAAGACATACATCTTTACTTTCAGAATTTGTCTTTACTATTTCTTTTTTTTTTTTTTTTTAGTATTTGCTTTTAAGTTCTGATAAGAGGACTTGCTTCTGCGCATATATATTAGCTATTTTTCTCTTGAAGTCTATTTGATTTTGGAGATTTGGTTGCCACAAGCCCTGTGAAACTCCCACCTAAACTTCACAGGAGATCACATGAATTTGCACTACTGCATAATAATGTATTATGCAACAAAACCCTCCTCTAGTAGGGGTGTAGCATAACTTTCTGTGCAAATGCTCCTTCTACATTAACATGCAAAAATCCTCATTTTTCAGAGTTGTTCTTAGAAGTATTTACTTCTCATTGTTCTTCTATTTTTGGATCTCACTAGGTAACTGGTGTTGCCTCACAAGGTGTATTTATGCAAAATTCTGCAATAGGCCACGATGACAGAAAACATGTAGTCCATCTTCTCTGACCCAGTCAGTGATCACTGTGAGGTTGGATGTACTTCAAAGCCACTGGAGTCCTACTCATTGTAGTTGTGTACAACTTTTTTTTTTCCAACCAGATTCAGACTATACTAATTCCATGGACTGTTTTGGAAAAAATTGGCACCATAGTTGTGCTTCTGCTTGCTTCTCTGACTAGTACTTGTTAACTTTTAAGATTTTGAGGTTAGATATTGCATTTTCTCTAGCATAATACTTTACTGAAGTAATGGTGAAGATCTGAGCACATTTCCCCATAGCATGGAAGATACTTGCCATCTATCAGCTCCCAGCTACTGGTGGACAATGGAGAATTCTCACTGATTGGGATCTGAAGGTGAATACTAAAACACATAGCCCTCTTATGCTGAGAAGTAAAGCAAAAGTATTTATGGAGTGTAGTACAGACTATCTCTATTTATCTGGATACATCATAGTATCTGAGTGGATTTCAGATGCACATTTCACTTACTCTCTATTTTCCTTTATCTACACATGCAAACATATGACCCTACCAATTATTCTTGCAGGATTATTGATATTTCATAATATCCAACTGTGATGTATTGCTGATTAACCTTATTCCCATTGCTGGCAATGGGCCTTTATATTCTATGAGTTAGGTGGTGTTTCATAAGTATTCGTAACATTTACCCAGTGTGATTCCCTCCTCCCATGATTGGCCCTTGGTATTGTCTGATGGTTGAGGAGCTGTGCATTGGTGCTTTCTATATGTGCCATTCTTTCCCTCAGCTGGTACTGACTCAAAAAAAATGATGGTGAAGGAGGTGAGTACACTTGGTACAGCTTAAATGTGCCTTAAACTTACTACATATATTAGCAAGTTCTCAAATGGTCAAGTATCTATTTTAACTTCTTGCAACACCTTTGAAGCTTCTTGCCTTTCCTTATCCTTCATCTAGGCAAAGTGTATACTCTGATTAATCCTTTTGAACCATGATGAAGTCCATTGGACCAATCTCATAACCATTGTTACTCATTACGGTTTATGTACTAGTAACTTCTAATATTTTAAGTGTACCTTCACAAAATTTGGCAGATTTAGTAAACATTACAAGGCTTTTGCACATGAAAAACCAGATTTTTTTTTAATGAAGTATTTTTTTAATACTCCTACTGGGACATTAAAGTGAGATGCAATTTCCCATGGAGTTCCTTTCAGAACTCTTCAAAAGAAGCTAATCTAGATAATTTCTGCAATGGTCTCTCCATCATTTGAATGTAGGATTCTATCTAACCTTTATATGGAAGTGAGTAATTGTATCGGAAGTTAACATTTTTCTTACTAAAAATGTATTTATGATAGATACTCACTTTTATGTACATTCCCACCCTTTCCACTCTCTCAGTGCCTTTTTATTGTTTGTCTCATGAAAGAATGAGGATATTAGTGCATGAATGTTGTGGTAGCATTTGAGCATGGAGGTATGATGCACTTCTCTTTGTGGAGGGTTTTGCTGCATGATATATCATCATATAATAGTGCAAATTCATGTTTTTTCAAGTGAATTTTAGGTGAAAGTTCCACAAATATGGTGTCATGCCATTATCTAAGTTAGAATAGTATGATTTCAAGAGAAAAATATGTAACCTATATGCAGAAGTGAATGTTTATCAGAAACACATTTTCAGATAAGACAAATGTTAATTTTTAAAGTAGTTTTATATATCCTTGTAATTTCTTAGATCATTAATTTTCATTGAAATTTTTATTTATTATATAAACATACTCTCATTTGAGAACTTTTCTTGTAGTTACCTTTGAAATATATATTTCATTATATATGTGTGTTTGTATATGTATACTCTTAATGCTGTAAGGTTTTTGAGTATAGTCATATAACAGAAAAATGTTATTTTAGAAGGTGATAGGTGATACTTACATAAGCTTAGTATATAATTTAGAATATACTTAAGGGAATTACATTTGTAAATATATACACTTTAAAATAGAAATTCTATATTTACCAAACATTTAAATATTTTTATTGTTCAAAAGCTATTTTACTTTTGTTTTATACGTGTACAACCTGTTTTTTTCTCAAACATTAGTTGCATTGTAATTGGTCATTTTATATAAGCTAGGTAGGTTTGATACTTTGATTTTAGAAAATGCATAAATGTATTTATATTCATGAATTAAGATTTTCTTTTCTTTTTTTTCCTTCTCTGAACACATATCAAGTTGTACCTGTATGTGCAAAAAAGATACTTTAAGAATGATATTGCTGCTCCAACTTGTTTTGGTTGCAAATTAGAAATGAAGGACAAATGATTTTCTGCGTAAGCTTTATAATTCCTTTTCCAGTTTTGTTTTCAAGCCAATACTTTACTGGCCAGTTTAGGTGTTGAAGCCTTATACAGCAATATTCCACTTGTAAAAAGGATTAAGGTTGTGTTTAGTTTGCTTACTGAACACGAACATGATACTTACACCTTTGGACTTACTATAGATAACATTATTTGTCTTATATAGTTAATGCACAGTAAAAGTCACTTTCGTTTTTGTGAAGAATTTATAAAAAAAAACAAGAATATACCTATATGAAACTGTATGGTACTCATTTTTTGTATAATTTTATTCATGAACTAGAATCTCAAACCATTTCAGAAACATGTAATCAGAGGATTTTTATGTTTGATATATTGACAATATTTTCATTGTTTGGCAACATGCAGTGAAGGTAACTTAACATTTTTTATACACATTTAAATGTCCAAAACATTGAAAGCTAATGGTAGTTTGAAACTTGAAACCACTTTAACTTTATAGGTGTTCCAATTACTGTAGAGAATGAGGGAGTTTTGTCTCAAGAAGTATATTTGAAACCAATGCATATAGATATATATTTCAACTTTTTATTTCCCACCTATTGTACTTCTTTAAAGGAATCAGTGGTTTATTCCCAGCTTATATGTACCTTGTATTTTTTCTCAGAATACTCAACAAGCCAATGAAGTAGCAACAAAATTAAAACTTTGCTTTATGCCAATAATTATCCTTAAGAATGTACTAGAAAACACTGAGCAAGGCCAAATTGTACATTACAAACCTAAAAGTACGAAAAAAGAAAACCCTTTGTTAGTCATTTAATTTATTTCTGAAGTCATGAACCACGAAGTTTGCAAAACAATTTGACAGTATAGTGATGTACATTAAATAGAGAAACATTGGAATAAATTAAAACACTTGTAAATAAAATCACCACTGGAGCCTCAACAATGTCCTGGATGTAGTAAAGTATGTAATTGAAATTTGAAAAACTCGTATTCTGCTAAAAATGTTACATCCTAGCTTCAATGTAACATCTGTGACTATTTTGTACACTGGAGAAATTTAATGTTCTGTTCATGAAAGAATTCTTGATAAATAGCTTGTCTAGGGACTGTAACACACCTTTTGGTTCACACTTTGTGACAGTTCATTAAGAGTGAACAACTGCTTGAGATCCCATAAAAGGCAGAAATCTCATACAGAGTGAAGAGTGTAAATGCTTGAGCAATAGTTGAGAGCATTTTAATTGTCATATAAAAATAAAGTATAAATGCTCAACAGAAACTATGGCCAATGATCAATCAACATTGAGATATTTTGAAATTATGATCATGACAACATTTAACATGGAGAATACACACACAAACACATATATCTCTTTTCTTTACTTATTGTACTTTTTATACTTTGCTAAAAATATTATAATTTATATATTATTGATGCATTTCTGCCTGCATGTCTTGCATTATGTTCAAATTACAATTGAATTTCCACCATAATTAGTTGTATTTTGTCCTTTGCCCAAAGTGGGATTTAAGACCAAAGCATTGCAAAAAAAATCTATATAATGGGTGTAGAAAACATTTTTATCTACATTTTTGCTTTCTTTATTTTTTATTATTATCAAAAGTATAACTGAATTGAAACAAAGTAGCACCATGCTTGGTTTACTTATTAATTCAAAGCTACATTCATGTAGCCCTCAGTTAATGTGTGATCAAGCTATGCTGGTACAAAATATCTGCCAAGAAAATATTTGGCAGCATCAACAAAGTTCAAAACAAATCAGTATTACATGCCAAACTCATTCAGAATCAAACAAGTGGAAAGTACTGGGTATACAGTTTTTCTTTTAATGCAAAACAACCAGTAATTGTGATCTTTCTTAACTTAAACATAATGTTAGGATATTTTAATCATGAACATGTTTCTTCATTACCAGCAAAGTAAACTATAGGTACACAATGTTTTTGCCTTCTTTGGTGTAGATTTAATGAGAGTTTAATCTCATTCAGTGAAAAACTGCATGCTTAAGGTTATTTCAGTTTGAAAATAAACCAAACATATTTTACCACCATTAAGAAAATTCATAACACACTATCCTTTTCTCATGATATGGTCTAAGTTAATTATTTCAGCATTTACTGCATGTATACACACACACACACACACACACACACACATTTTAATATACTTTTGATTTTGTATCCAGGATGACTGATCAGTTTTGTATCTCAGGATGGATGGTATGAGTATTAACACTTTTACTAATAAAGCAGAGAACAATGTTTCAACCTACTTAGGTCAGAAGATGGCCTAAGGAGGTCAAAACATTGTTCTCTGCTTCATTAGTAAAAGTGTTAATACCCATACCAGCCGTCTGAGGTACATTTTTATTTCAAGTGTGATTCTTGTCATCACAAACTGGTCAGCTTTGCTTTGAATGAGGTAACAGTGAAGCTTTTGTCAAAGCATAATTTATTAAATGAAATTCTTGGTCACATTCTTTACTTCATCTAAAATTAGATTTTATAAAGTCTTTTGTTTTGGATGATTTCACACCTTTTTTGGCCATAATGTTCGTTCTCAAGACCATTGCAAATTCATTATATACTTATGTATTAGATGTGTTTTGAGATAATTAACATTGATTCTTCACTTATATAAGTAAATTCATAGATTCTTAACCATCAGAACTGTTCAACCATCTGAAGTGAATCATTTGATTAAACTTAGTAATGTTAGGTCTTATTTGGTGTCAGTTTTGTCAGTTGTATGGACTGAGGTAGTTTTGGGTGTGTTATGATAAGAAAGATGAAAAACAATAATGTAGCATTCATTAAAACAATTGATAGATCTGTGAAGTATAAGTTTCTATGTGTATTGTTCACGTATGGACATATCTGAAAGTTCCAGAAATGAAACTGACAGAATTTTCACTTGTTTAAACTAATAAGTAAATAAACTTTTTTATATTTTGTTGAAGAATATCTAACAGAAGTAGGATAGTTGTTGCTATGATGATGTATATTTTGTTCAAATATTTGTTTGAAGTAACCCGTTTTACAATGATATTTGAAGAATTTCTCAAATTAGTTGCAGATACAGAAGAGGAATAAGGTGATGGTAAACTAGAATTTTATTTAAGCATAAAATGATAATTTCATTTTATTTTGCACCCTTCATTGATTACTTTATTGATCATATAGATTTGTTAAACTTCATAACCATGAAAATTGAAATTAAGCTACTGAGGAAAAAACATAGAATGCTTTATAAATTTAAAGATCTTTGTATCTATATATCTACTAAACTTATCAAAATTGCATCAACATCTTCCTTTTTATCAGCAATATTGTAGCACCTTTAGTGTAGGAAAGGATTTTTTTATCCTTTAGTCAAACCAGTTGTGCTCAATGTAGACAACATTTCTGAGTTTCTGAGAGCTTTTCCTTTAAGCCTGCTGGGGTTCCACATTGGCTTTCAATCTTTTACTGGCAGAATTTAGATTTTATTAAAAGTTCCACTTTCCCATGTAAAATATTCAAAATAATTTGCCTAATCAGATGATGGTTTAGCTGTCTTGGAGAAGTCATCAATATTATGGCATAAAAAGCTCAAAACTTCTCATATGGTTAATATTAATCATTAGCATCTACACTTTTTACAGCATCAAAGTAAACTGTCCCTATCTACTGTAAATGAAAAAAATCCATATGATCTTTTTGGCATCATTTCTATACCTAGTTTGTTTTCTACAAACTTAACCACTACTTGCAGGTTCTCAGCACCACTGTTGGATCATGCAAAAATTTGATTCAAATACAGTAGATGCCTTTTTCATTACAATTCTCTTGCTGTAAGTTCCATCAGCATTTGCAAAGTGGTACATGAATAACAAAATTTGTACAAGTCATCTTGACTGCTGAAAGCTCTTTCATCCACTTTTTGAATAACAGTTTTGCCATTGTGTGTTTCCCTACAAATTAAATTGAAGAAGCACACTTTCAGACAACAATAGGAACCCTACATCTTATCCACACTCCAACAAGCACTCATTCATGACTGTACTACTACTTATGAATTTTTCACTGAGGTTTGCATAATTATGAGATCATCATCAAGCTCTCACTGGGAACTGTCTCATACCACATATATTAATCTATTTTTTTATTGGTCGACATGAAAACTGGTTATTAGTTAACTGAAACATTGTTGCCTACTGACTCTCTTGTCCATTGGATTCAGTGCTTCAAAGCTGTTGGAGTCCATAATTAATCTTCTCTTATTGTAGTCTAAATCATTTTTTAAAGAATAAAGTAACCCTATATTCAATTTAAATCATTGATGACTGAATCAAAGAACATTAACCTGAAACTGAATTGCTGTCTGTTTATAATTGCCTTGGCATAAAGCTGAAACTTTGAAAAGTAATGGCTGTGTGCAAGTACAGTTTTATTTCTTAAGAAAAATTTTCACTTTTGAATGGTTGACAAAAACAATTCTGAACTGAATCAGTATAGCACCATAGAAAAAATAACTTGTAAATATGTAGGTGCTGTGACATCCTCCTTAATACATGAATTTTATTATTTTTTATGTAGCATTGATGATTTTGCTGCAGATCTTCAACTCACCTATACTAGTGTCATTTTGGTTAAATACTTCTGAAGCAGGTCTATTCTTAGAGCAAATTTTAGAATAAAACTGTTATTTTCAGAGAGATACCACCAACAATAAGATGATTATGTATTTTTCTATTTCCCTTGAATTTATATTGCTTAGAACAAAGTTCCATATTGATTAGTAAGATCTATGAAAGTGTTGCCATTGTGCATCTCAAACTCAGTCTTATATCCATATTTATTTAGTATTCTCAGTGCATATGAAAAGGTATCCTCTTTTAGGATAAACAAAGTGGGTTGCTACTTCTTTGGATAAAAGGAAGTTGCCATGCTCAGGTCAATGGCTGGAATTAATAAAAGCTTTACTAATTTATACTAGTCTGCTTGATGTCAACCTTCCTGCTTTTGCTTTGGCAGTTAAACAGAAGAAAACATGCCATCTTTCCTGTAGCATGATAAGATGTTGATAATGTCTTCTGTAGTATCTAATCAGCATGAAATTAAAACAGGTGTTCTGTTTTTCTTTCTAATCATTATCATTTGGTATCTAATTATACCCATTATATCTAATAGGTCTGGAGGCTCTTATTAATTATCCTTGAGAAAAAAATAAATAGAGGTCTGTATTGAAGTGGATCTGTGAAGCATGTTCTAGAGAAATTTGACCACTACAGCCATTTCATTTGGCTACTTTTATCTAGCAAAGTGTTTGATGATGACAGGTTCCAACTATTTTATTATAGAAATGTATTCAGTGAAGTATGGAGCTTGTCTGACATCTGTGTAATGCAACACACTCTTTCTCTTTGTGGGCCCTCTCTTTGCCCTTTCATAATTGGGATGCCTCATCTGCCTAAGGCTTCTGTCTTTACATTGTTATGGATTGAATCCACCAACTCCTTTGTCTTGTATATGCCTTTCTAATGTTTGCATGCTCTGTCAAGTCTTCTTTCTTCAGCTTTTTTCCATTTTTCTTTGGGCTGGGTTTGTCTCACATTTAACTGTCTTAATTCCAGTAGCATACAGATTTACACTGATGGCCAATCTTCAACTAACCTTGCACCTGTAATGGGTGTGAGTATTAAATCCTATGTGTACTGTGGCTGTAACTTTATCCTGTTTGCTTATTTCCTTTTCACTCAAGTGCAACATGGAATGGTTAACTGTTTTAATATCAAGTGCTGTACTACTTGTCCTTGACTTTGTCCATCCCAGGCAATTACTTTGCTGAAATACATCACAGGTTGATAAAAGTCCTCTGTAATACTTCGGGGAACTACCACACTAGTTATTTTGTACTATTACCATTGAACTCTGACAGTGAGCTTAAATACTTTTTTTAATAGTTGCCTTTTGGGTAACTTGATTTCCTATGCTGTAAAATTTTCTATAGAACATGACCTTAACTAAGTCCCTTTTGCCAGGTTATTTCTCAACTGAAGTAATGTGCAGTGTTCATCACTAGATTGTCTAAACTCAACATCAGGTGTTGCATTACTTATGTCCAAGTCTATCAGTTCTGTGTGATAATTTTCAGAAATGTATCTTCAATTGGTAAAAGTAATTCTTAGTGGTGCATGTGAATGTCTCTGAATTAAAGTTTATTCCATCATTACCATGAGGATGTGCTGAGAGTGTAGTTGTTTAGTGATTAAGGTCCTTATGACATCAAAAGTATCGATTAGGCTATGTAACACAAATTTTGTTCCTGGATAGCACGTGTTATTTCTTAATTGCTTATGTTGTAAAAGTACAGAAAATGGCCATTATTCACTTCAAACTTTGGTTTTGTAATCTGAATAATGAAATTTAGAAATTAATCTATTTTCTATGTGAAAACAGGCTAATTTGCACATTTATATTTACATAAGGTCTGAATAAAACAACATGTGGCTCAAGATTTACTTGTATTTATACTAAAGTTATACAAAAATGTTTAGGAGTTTTGAGATTTACGACCATAATGTAAATCACATTCATGTATAAGCCCTCACATATAGTCCCATCATGTTTTCGTTATATGCTTCCAGGTCACAAAAGCAAAGTTTGAAGAGAAAAACGTCTTTTCAATTTACTGTAGGCATAAGCAACTGGGAAATTACACTTTCTGCCCAGGAACAAGAAAAAGTAAAAATTTTGTTATATAGTGTTATTTTTGGTACCTGGAAGATCTAGTATTCAAAGTAGATTTCATCCTTGATGTGCAGAATGACATCATGCTATTGCACACAAAACATCTTGTTGATCAAGAATATCTGGATGATCTCTGGTAACTTCAGCAGCCTGTCTGTTGTCTTAGGCAGTTCTTTGTTGTGTCATTAGTCACTATTCTGTTGGCTTGACAAGATGCTTAATGCTCCATTTGATAGCTAGGAAACTCCAGGAGATTGTTAGCCAAGTGGCAGCTCAAACCAGTGATGGATTTTTATCTATGTTTTTGGTCACAACATAGAAATTTTATAAAGACTGTTACATTTAATATCAGTATATCTAGTATCTCATCATAATGGCATTCAAGCCTAATTAATCTCTGCAAACTGGCAGTAATGCTAGAAAAATGAAACATGGCCAATCTCTTGTTATGGCGTAATGCTTTTCATGAGTAAATCAGACTTGACTGTGAAGAAAGACACTAAATAAGTTCTTTTACTTTGAACAAGTAATATTTGTGTTCCAACAAAACACAAAAAGGAATGTGAAACTTTTTGGATTGTACTGCTAACTGGCTTCATTTTGAAAGTGACATAAGGCAAGAGTTGGCAAATTTATTAAATTTTCACAAAAGTTGTTCTAACCAAGAACTAGCGTGCTCCAGTGTAAGCCTGATAAATTCTCTAAAGTAGCTTAAAGTTTATTTTGGCCAAGAACTAATTTTGCTTCAGATTGTATTTAATCTTAAGGTCAGTTAAGTTTTCCTATAGTGTAAAGTCACACACATCTTTAGGTCAGTACCACTGAGATAAAAAGGAGTGAGACTTAAGTCTTCCAACACCGCAATCTTTCTGCACAATATATTAAGACCAGATTGATAACTTTATAGACATATCATGAGAGAAGATGTACAGATATTTCTGGACTACAGCTGGGTCATTAGTAGAATTTGATAATTGATTAAGCATTGGGCTAATTAATTTCATTTAACTAATTAATTGATTATCTTTAAAATAAACTTGAATAGACAGAATAATTAAAAATAGAAATAATCTGAAACATTAATTATTGATTTATCGATTATTTTTGTGACTTGCAACATGAAACTTAAGCTGAATACGAGGGCTGTTCAAAAAATACGCGGACTGACGTCATAAAACAAAATGTACTTTATTTAGAAGTTACAGGTCTGGGACTCCAAAGTACTCTCCTCCCCAACGCACACACTTATCCCAACGGTGTTTCCACTTGTTGAAACAGTCCTGGTACGCTTCTTTTGTAATGTCCTCCAGCTCCTTCATTGCATTTGCCTTAATCTCGGGAATCGTCTCAAATCTTCTTCCTTTCAAGGGTCTTTTGAGTTTGGGGAACAAGAAAAAATCGTAAGGAGCAAGGTCAGGTAAGTAGGGGTGGGGTGGGGAAGAACAGTGATTGAGTGTTTGGCCAAAAACTCACGAGTTCTGAGGGCTGAATTTCGCAGCAACGCCGTGCATCTTCAATGTTTCG
This sequence comes from Tachypleus tridentatus, assembly GCF_004210375.1. Taxonomy (NCBI): domain Eukaryota; kingdom Metazoa; phylum Arthropoda; class Merostomata; order Xiphosura; family Limulidae; genus Tachypleus; species Tachypleus tridentatus. Next base: position 85,110,229 of record NC_134830.1, read on the forward strand.
GTCAAAATCTCGTAACAAGATCCAACTGTTATCCCACACTCTTCAGCAAGCTCCCTGACAGTCAGACGTCGATTTGCCCACACCAGGGTGTTGATTTTATCGACGTGTGGGTCGTCAGTTGACGTGGAAGGACGTCTAGGATGCTCATCATCTTCAATGGACTGTCGACCATCCTTGAAACGTTCATGTTACTTGAAACATGCCGTATGCTTCATAGCAACATCACTGTAAGCCGTGTTAAGCATAGCAAAAGTTTCAGTCGCAGATTTTCCAAGTTTAACACAAAATTTCACAGCAAGTCGTTGCTCCTTCAGGTCATTCATTCTGAAATCTGCCAAACGAAAAAATCGCACTTCACTTAAAACCGCGTAGCTAATACACAAATGAAGATATCTGCAAGCGGGAAATGGCGTCGTAATCAGCTGATCTGTGCGAACCTAGCGACACCAAGCGGATTCCCCTGGAACCAACTGGAGCCGCGCAATTCAAACAGTCCGCGTATTTTTTGAACAGCCCTCGTAATTTCAAATAAATCAAAAATCATAATGATATATTTTGATTAGTGTATTATTTTCCTGACTTTGAGCAGTTTAATCATAATTTTCGTTTATTATTTATTTTATATGACATTAATTGATGTAATTATTATTTATAAATTGCATTAGTTAATTGAGTTAATCATTCTGCTTTGTTCTGGCCTGACCTCTTGCCATGTGTAACAAGCTTAAATAAAAGGGAGGGCAAAAGTGTCTTTTGTTTGCTTGGAATATAGATGTACAACTACGAGTATTAATATTTTACAAAACTTTGTATTGGTGTACCTGACATGTTAATGTTATATGCCATAAAATTACTGTAGCTATAATATTTGCTTACTGCACCCTCAAAGACCAGGTTTTGAGTTGTATTGAAATTAAATAGTTTTATTGCAAAAAACTGTTATTACATGATTATGGTATATTGAAATTAATATCTTGACATATTCAGTACTTTGTATATTCAAATTTCACATATTTCAACCAGATAAGCTTAATATTTATGATGAAGCTAAGCCTTAAACAGTAAATATTATGAAAGAAATAGATTAGAATTTATTTCCATTAAAAAATAAAAAGCAACTAGAATTTTTATGTGGTACCTAGAAATTATGATTGGTTATGTAACCTTGTTCTAGATTAACTTTTTCTTTTGTATAATAGCAATTAGATCCTTTTCCTGTGATATAAGAATTTTCACACTGCAGTTTGAAAGCTCATAAGTATGGAAAAGCTTTAGAGTTGGAATGATATTTTGAACTGTTAAAGTTTGGCACCTATACTGATTACAGCAAATGTGATTTCAAGGAAGTTATTAATAAGAAACTTTCCTTCCTAAAAAACAAATAATTTAACTTGGTTCTTGTAATATATAAATATGTGTGATTTTTGTTTTAGTAACTTAGTTTATTTTCTTCATTTAAATTTAGCCTAGAATCTATTACCATGGTTTGTGAATTAAACATATGGTAAAGGTATATACTGGCTAACGTTATGGTAAAAGATATGTATAACATTATAATTTGTTTAAATAAGATGTATTAGCTTATGTAAAAAAAAAAAACAAGCAAAATTCCTTTCTCTTTTAGACTGACTATTAAAGAACTTTATCAGTTGTGTGTTTGGCAACCATTATTGTGATAAATTTGTTTTTAAATAAAAATAATATAGAACATTTTGTGTTTAGTATTGCATTGTATTCTATCTATATATATTTAAAGTAGTTAAGCACTAAGTAAATACATAGTATTGTTTCTTTTTCTGTTTAGTCAAATGTTTGCAACATTGCCAGAATGACACAAAAGCAATTGATTAGGAAAGGTGAGGAACCAGAGGTGAGCTTATCATAGTTAATCTTGCATATATTCATTTGATATTGCAATGGTTTTAACACTCTATATGCTTTTTGGGATGTAAATAAAAAAACAAACACTCTTAGCTTTTTCTATAGTGTAATGAAAATGTACATCCTATGTCATTATTTCCTAATAGCTTGTGATTTAAGACTTTTTCTGATTTCTACATGATTATGTAATGGTGTTCAGGTACATTGATTTTCAACAGGTAAACCATAATCAGTTTGCAGTAGGCATCAGATTAGGAACTGTTTTCCAAAGAATCTAGCATGGACAGCAAGAGAAATGATTCAAATACACATGTAAAACAAACGATATGGTTATTTACACAAACAGCAATAAAAGTAATGGGTGACAAGGTATTATTGTATAGGCTGTTTTCAAAGTTTATTGTATGACTTCTTTGGTTGTTGAAGTGATAGAGAAATAGATCTACTTGAAATTAAGACTGGAGCAAAAATAACAAGGATACAGTATAAATCAGAACAAAATTTCAAAGGAAGAATACTACAATCCTGGATTACCCTTGTCAACAATCATTCTCATGATATATTTTCAGTATAGATAGTTCCTCTCCAATCTGTATTTTCTTGCACTCTCAGGGAGAAATGAATCAAAGTGGTCAAACAAGCATAAGCTTTGATAGGATGACTGTGGTGATATGTTACTTTTGTCAAGATAAAGGATAGGTACAAGTTTCTGATCTTTTGTATCCTGGTTAAAAGGACATCATTTGGCAGAATGTAGAAATCTTGCACAAAATGTATAATGTAAAACTGAATATAAAATTACAGTTGTTAGATATTTCTTTCTGTATGAGCTTTGCAACCACCATACTACCACAAAACTATATACACTATAATTTTTAATTGACCAAGTGCAACTTTATGAATTTTGGAAAACATTACAGATCCTTTTTGCACAAAAATAAAATTTTATTTTTTCAGTTGAATATTTTTATTAAAGGATTTGTCTGTGATTGATGGAGTCGGAGTCAAACTACTTCGAGTGCAAGTTGATTTTCATATTAAGATTAAAAAGGCTTTTTTCATCTTACAGTTTTCATTCTCAATGAATAACAAAAGTATTTTTCAGTTAAACTATATTTTTTCTACCCTAACAGTATTTGGGCTTGGTCCATTTGAATGACCTTGTAACCACAACAACAAAAGAATTACTGCTGATTTTATGAAAAATTAACACTTATTTATTGTAAACTACCTCAGATTTGCAATATTTACATGTATTCATTTAATTTTATTGTTTTTATGCTGTTTAAATAATTTCTGCCTAGTAAACTTGTATAAAAAATGAAATAAACTGGTAACATCTCAAGTTACTGTAAACAAAATACTGAATTACGAGGTCTGTTCAAAAAATACGCGGACTGACGTCATAAAACAAAATGTACTTTATTTAGAAGTTACAGGTCTGGGATCCCTTCAAAGTACTCTCCTCCCCAATGCACACACTTATCCCAATGGTGTTTTCACTTGTTGAAACAGTCCTGGTACACTTCTTTTGTAATGTCCTCCAGCTCCTTCTTCGCATTTGCCTTAATCTCGGGAATCGTCTCAAATCTTCTTCCTTTCAAGGGTCTTTTGAGTTTGGGGAACAAGAAAAAATCGTAAGGAGCAAGGTCAGGTGAGTAAGGGGGTTGGGGAAGAACAGTGATCGAGTGTTTGGCCAAAAACTCACGAGTTCTGAGGGCTGAATGGGCTGGAGCGTTGTCGTGATGGAAAAACCAGTTGCCACTTCTCCACATTTCTGGCCTTTTGCGTCGGATGGCGTCCCTCAGACGTTTCAGAACTTCAATGTAGTAAGTCTGGTTCACTGTGGAGCCTTCGGGGAGGTACTTGTGGTGAACAACACCCTTAGCATCGAAGAAAACTGTCAGCATCACCTTGACCTTGGATCGAACTTGGCGAGCTTTTTTGGGTCTGGGGGATGTTTTACCCATCCACTGGGACGATTGGACCTTCGTTTCAATGTCATAACCATAAACCCATGATTCATTACCTGTTATGATCCTTGACAAGAAGTTTTCATCTTCTAAATGATCAAGCAGTTCCTGACAAACGTGGACGCGATAGGCTTTTTGTTCGTCCGTCTTCAGGTGTGGCACAAATTTCGCAGCAACGCAGTGCATCTTCAATTTTTCAGTCAAAATCTCGTAACAAGACCCAATTGATATCCCACACTCTTCAGCAAGCTCCCTGACAGTCAGACGTCGATTTGCCCGCACCAGGGTGTTGATTTTGTCGACGTGTGGGTCGTCAGTTGACGTGGAAGGACGTCCAGGACGCTCATCATCTTCAATGGACTGTCGACCATCCTTAAAACGTTCATGCCACTTGAAACATGCCGTACGCTTCATAGCAACATCACCGTAAGCCGTGTTAAGCATAGCAAAAGTTTCAGTCACAGATTTTCCAAGTTTAACACAAAATTTCACAGCAAGTCGTTGCTCCTTCAGGTCATTCATTCTGAAATCCGCCAAACGAAAACATCGCACTTCACTTAAAACTGCGTAGCTAATACACAAATGAAGATATCTGCAATCTGGAAATTGCGTCATAATCAGCTGATCTGTGCAAACCTAGCGACACCAAGCGGATTCCCCTGGAACCAACTGGAGCCACACAATTCAAACAGTCCGCGTATTTTTTGAACAGACCTCTTTTATTACACACATGCTTGAATGCATATTTGCCAAGAAATGTTTTTGTTTAAGTTTTTATTTTCTTTTTTCTAACCTAATAAGTTTCTAATTTTTACATTTTAGTTATATTTATAACAATAAATGAAAAATATATATAAACAAGAAATATAGTACTCACATGGTTGTTGTCCTTTTTAGCACTTGAAATCTTGATAAAGTTTTACCATAGTTTTTGCTGTAATTTTGTTAATAGTTAAGTGAATTTTTATCTTCTTCAAATATTCAATTTAAAACAAAAAGTAATACATGCACAAAAAATACAGTATCATATAACTTATAATTTACCTGGATGTCTAATTAAGCTATAAGTGTATTGTAATGATTTTTTTATCATGTTTGCATTGAAGTTAGTGACAACAAGTTTGAAATTTTATGTTAAATAATTCAAAATCTGTTGTGAGAATAAAGTAGCATTTTATAATTTAATATTTGAAATATTCTCTTTCTATTGGTTATAAATAATGCAATAGCAAACATTAGAGAGAATTATTGACATATTTTGAAATACTGTGATTGTGGCATATGGGTTTGACTTTCTGGTTTATATCTTTGTGAGTAAAAGTGATTGGAGGCTGTAAGTTCAAATTTTGTATCATGCTTATTTATATTTTAACTATGTAAATTTGTATTAAAATGCAAAGAAGCTCTATAGGATAGAGGTGTAAGAAATATGTAAATGAGAAATTTGGAGCAAACAAGTGTCACATAATACATAAATTCAGTTTCAAAATTTCTTTAAATAGTCCCATTTGCAATGAAAAAATTAAAACTTAAACTATAGTTTGATGCCAGCTTTACTGGCATGATGATTTGATAATAAAAAATGTTTAAGTTATGAATTTTACTCTGAAAAGTTTGGGACATATGCACTTTTACAAACTTGGATTCAAAAAGGCTAAACAATTATTAAAATGAAATAAACAAATGAATAAACATTGTACCACAAAACCAAATTACAATTTGAAAAGTTACACTAGTTATACCTTAGAACCCATAAGGATTACAGAGCAAATACATCTTAAAACCAATTAAGTAAAAATACAATATAATAAAAAACAGCTGTATTTTGAATCTGAAAAGTTTTAACAAAATTGACTTAAAATTAACACAAAATTGTATAATAATGAAGTAAGAAAAATTGGAAAGCTGACTACAATACTGGATAAAGTTAAAGTTTAGAAAATAAGTACAGTTTTGTGTATCTTACAAAACAACTTTCCTTCAGAGAGTTCTTTTGGTGAAAATCTTGTGGAAAATGTATCAGCTTCAGAATATCACTATGTATATTTTTTCTGCAGCTGGTGGTTCTCAGTGGCCTATGTCATTTACTGTAGCAAAAATAGCAAATAATTATTACATGAAAATAAGATATATTATTAAAAGCTTGTAAACAGTTTATTGAAGAAAATTTTTAGTATAGATTTATTAACGTGTTTCTATTTTTGCTTCCACTTTTTGTCTTTAAAGAAAAAGATCTTTATTGTAGATTTTCTTTTTAATCCATTTACCAGTGATATGACTTTACCAGAATCCATATATCACTGGTAAATGAATAAAACGTTAATAATATAAAGCATTAAGGGAGAATGAGGCAAGAAAACTAACACTTATTAAACAGAAGAAAAATGCTTTTTAATTCTTTTTTAATACATGTATCAGTTAAAAATTATGACAAAGCAATTTCTATAGTATAAGCCAGTAATTTGTGCCAAACTTGGAATTTCATATGGGTTAGAAAGAAAGTTGGGCAGTTTGAAGTGAAGAAGTTGTAAAACAGGGAAGTAAAAATTAAGTTTATTTAAGCATTTCCTTTTGAAATATTAAAATTTAATTTATAAACTTTATTTTGACAACAAGGTTATTGAAATTGTGAATGTAAACATTTAAGAAGATTGTGACATGCACGCTTTAATCCACACTCCACACACACATAAGGTTAGACAGTATGCAATAAAACAAATTATTGTATATAAAGCTGTACTCAATCTGACTAGATAAATCTTGAAACTTTAGGATAAAAAATAAAAAGTACTCTAAAAAGTAGCAGAATGTACAGTTACATACCTAATATCAAATTTAAACTTAACCACTGAAGCATGTCACTACTTTTTCACAGACTTACATTCAAAATGTAATTGAATAACATTAGTCTTTGCTCACCTGCATCATGTGACACTTCTTCACTTTAAATTAACCATATTAGATTTTTTTTTCTATCCCTATTATGACTTCCTAACATTTTGTGAAATTTAAAGCTAAATTGTAAACTTGTAGCAACTGAGTTTTTGTTTCATAAAAATATAGGCCCACCATGGCCAGGTGGTTAAGGCACTCAACTTGTAGTGTGAGGGTCGGGGGTTTCAACCCCATTGCATCAAACATTTTTGCCCTCTTTATCTAGAGTATATTTTTTATCTGCTGCAATTCAGCAGCATTAGTCTTAACTGAGTGATTAAATACCAATACTGTTGGTATATATCAGGCATCTCTCTCTGTGCAAGCCATTTAGTGTAAACTTATCATTTTTTCTAAGGTGAGGAACACATTACATATGTTGATTGACATGAAATATAAAACTAATGCAAGTCAGCTCTCATTCTAAAACCAGCATTAAGTTTGCTCTTTTCAATTTGCCAGTATCTAGATGCCAAATTAACTCTTTCCATAGTGGTCAAACTTTTTCTGTGCATGTCCTGAGGTTTTACTGAGTTACATTCAAAATTTATTTACTTCTTTATCATGTTATACTGAAAACTTTAGCATCAGAATGTGGCTAACAATAGAAATTTTAATGTTATACAAGTTTTACATTTTAATTTTATAAGTTTCCCCTAGTATGAGAATTATGACATTTGTTCTCTGGGCATCTCCTGTTTTATAACTTATTTATAAACCCTCCGAGAAGTATGGAATGTAAGATTAATTACTTACTATAACATTGGCATCCCTCAGGCAAAGTATAATTTTTATAATCAGAATCTTGTATGGTTACAGCCATAAACTAGAAAATCAAACTCCTTGCCACACCCACTGTCACACCATCTTTTTCATAAATTGCCAGTAGTTCTCTCTAATGATTAACACTTATAATTAATAGAAACCAAATTTTAATCTATTTAAGTGATGTATCATAGTACATTATTTTCTTTACATAGAAATTGCCTATTTTGTTTCCATTTTGAAGTTTATTCCCATCAAAAAGCTTAGATGAATTATTGATGAGTTTTATTTTACAGTCAGAATGGCAGAAAAATTGTGATAGTCATAAGACATTTTTTTTTTTACATGTTATTATTCTGTGTTTTTAGATGTATTATTTATTTAAATAAAAAAATTATTTAATGCAATAATACAATAAGTGTAAAAAGTTTCATCAGTAGGGAACAGAAAAAAAAGTAAGAACTATGTTATTTTGTCATAATAAAAGTAACTAAAACAAAAATTAGTAACATTTCAGGTTAGATTAGGTAAAATAATGAAAAACAACAATAACAATTTTTCATGAGGTATATTAGTGTGCAACTCGTGAGTAGCCTGTGTTATTCTAATTTGAAATACACGTTTACTAAGTGTTTTGAAACTTGTGGGGTGGTTCAAATGGCAATAAAACAAAATTTAAGTAAAACAGATGTACACTGTTATGAGTTGAAACTTTTTACGATAAACAAATGTAGTTTCATGTAACTGAAGTCATTCAATAAAGAAAAAGTGTAGTTTAGATTTATTTTATATTTTATTATTGTGTTTATAAGGTATGTGAAATTGACCAACCTCATATAGTGCTAAGGTAGGGAAAATAACAAGATAAAATATGTTTTACTGAAGAAAACAAAATTTGAAATTTATTTAGGAGGTTTTTAGATATTATGCAAATGAAATCTGAGAATTTTCAGATGAAGAAAAGTATTTTTTATCTTAACATAAAAATCACTTTATACTCAAAGAAGTCAATACTTTCTCTTGTTATATTCGTGGAGAAATTCTTAGTGAAAATACTTCATTAAAAATTCTGATTTTTTCTGCCTATAAAAAAACACTTAATGCTTACTGAAAACTGTAACATGTTATGTGTATTTTTACACACAACATGTTAAAAGTTATAGTATAGAAACTATAAACATCAATTTGGGTTGATAAGCATGACTGATTCAGCCAGGCCTGTAGCAAGAGTACTAAAAATGTTGAACCAAAGGTAACCTTCCAGTGCATCTTTTCATGATAAGAGGAAGAAGGTGTCAGCACAAGTTAATGCATTCACCTCTTCCTATCTTCTTTCTGACATTCACTACTAAAAATGTTCAAGTAGTCTTCAAAGATTGTGCACTACCTGTAACTATATGACAGTGAGTTACATTTGTTTGACATAATTGGTTACTTGTTCCCATAAGTACAACTAACACGTTATTCAACTGCTTTTATAACATTAGGTCCAGATTGTTTGAATTATCCTTAGCCTTGGTTAGTTTGTTATGTGTACTATACTGATGACCATTTTAACATAAAGATGGATAACCAATGACCCAAAATTACAAAGCAACATCTGAACTTCATTCCTTTTCATACAGATAATTGCCTGAGTTAGTGCTTCTTGATTTCTGTACATGAAATAGTCTGCTTTATATATGTGTTATATAACACCAAAACACCTAGACCTCATCAGTCATAAAAACATTAATATCACTTGTATATAGAGGGGTACTGTTTTATACTCATGCATTCCACTGATCCTGGGCTCATTCTGGCCAACACTGGATATCTCTATTGCTAGACATCAGTTGTTGCACAGGCAAAACTGAAAGGTAAGTTTGTTGCATGCTTTTCTTGAGAAGCTCACTGACAGAACTGAGACTGGATACGTCTACCATTATTTATGAGTGGCATCTACTAGAAATAGCCAAAGATCAACCTTTCTATTCACACATAATCTATTACCAGATAATATATTTTGTTTTAACAGTACTCATGATTGGTCATTCTTTTTCAAACATAAAGAAGGTTGTAGCCTTGAGATATAAACTTATCTTCCATTGAAGGATATTGCAGTCAACTTTCATGCACAAGATGCAGCTTTACATTTATACCACCAATTCACAGACCAGATGTTATCTCCTATATGCAGTGGAATAAGAAAAAAACAAAGTTATAACAAAATCAAATGAATGTCATACATCACCGTGTTGTGAAAAAACTGCACATTCTTAAAACAGAAGAAAATATTTATAAAACTTATTTCTTTAATATAGTAAGGTAGGTAAAACACGGTATATCTGAATACCACATGTTATTTATTAAGACCTATAAAAACTGGCTATGTTAAATGAAACTATCTAATCATTATATTTTTGAATGAAACTTTTTGTTTTTCTGTATGAAATAAAATCATTTGTCAGTATAGAATTTGCTAAAGTTTTAATTGCAAAAAAATCTATCAAACTTAAATATTGCAAAAACTGGGTTCCCCTTTTCTCAGTTTTGGAGAGAACATTTTATTTTGTGTTATTTTCTTGAAAATCATATTTATAAAAATGTGTGAAGATATAAATAACTTTTGAGAAAAATTAAAGTAACATTGAAGATCAAAGTTAAAAAACAGACTGTAAATTAATGAAGCAAAGTTTACAAGGTAAGTTAACAAGGAGTAGATGATGTCTCAGTACAAAACAAAAATATAAAAATTATATTCATCAGTAGGTGCAGAGCTTTGGTCAAAACACCATTTATTTTATGATCTTTAAAATCCTACACATTTTATTGTACAGATGAGTAACATTTTGAAAACTTCTACAAAACGATTTTGTTTAGTTCTGTATTAGGATTTTTAATAGTGGATGCTAAAGAACAAATGCATTGCATATATTAGGTGCTCAGTCTGTGATACTAATTTTTTATATTAACGAAGACACTAAAGAGATAAAAGTTTATGGAATAATTTTTGGCCTTGTATAAGTTTAATACATTCTTTTTAAAACATTTATTCTTTGTCAGAAATAACTAGAAACTTTTTTTATATATACATCTACTCTTATATAATTCAATTGTGAACATTTTAGTTTTAATATAACTGAGAGAGATCTATTTTATTTTACGTATCTGTGTCTTATGTTCATTTAACAATTCTTTTAATCAGTTCTCAAGATAACACATTTAAAAACTTTGTTTTTGTGCGTGTGTATATATGTATACATGTATATATACCACTTTCATGTCAGTTATATTTTTTATGTATAATCCATGTGTACATTTTATTGAAAAATTTCTTTCCACAGGAGTTTGGGGGATATTTTATTGTTAATGGTAATGAAAAGATAGTCCGAATGTTGATTATGCAGAGAAGGAATTACGTAAGTTGAATTATTTTTTTAACAGAAATATGTCAGGTACTTACTTTTAGTTTATATATATATATATATATATATATATAGTAAGTATATATGGGTGTGTAAAGCTAAGCATTTTCTACAGTAAATGTCTATGACTTGTTGACAATAAATCTGATAAATAAACAGCAGCTCTCCACTTGTTCTAAAATAATGTATTCAAAATAAGGTAAAAGTGTACAAAAGTTCTGTATACTATACATTAAATAATTGTATATTAAGTACTTTACAGTTCTCTCCTTCTAGTTAAAAGTCCAGTTAGACCAATTGAATTGCATTAGAATTTAGTTGACAAGCCAAACTGTTTTTCTTTTCATCACAATAATTATCAATATTTCTAAAACTTCCAATATTTATCTGCTTTATCATATTTTAGTATTATTTCCATTAAATATCTGCATTTTACATGCAGATTACTTCCAAATAATTGTCTGCTTTTTTGTAAAAGTCCATACAGATAGGTTCAGTTGCTTTAGAACACCCTTTGACAAGACAAATTATTCTCCTAAAATGCCTTTTTAAAAAAGTGATTTCATTTTATGATTAAAAAAACTCTTCTTCCTCCCAAAAATCTCAAATATTCTTTGTGTAATCTCTAAATCCTCCACAATACATTTCAAATGTTTGTTTTCAGTGAGACTTTGTTAATTTTTATACCCTAATTATGTGGGGTTTGTCAATAGACCAACTTTGAAACCATCATAAAATATTAGGAAATATAAAATATGCTTATTTTTTATTATACTGACCCTCCAATTGTGCCTAGCTAACATTACCTAACTTGCATTGACTAGGTGCATGTGCACCTGGATTACTGTATCTAATAATATAAAACTGACCTTTAGCTTTCTCTGTCTTGGCTGTGTTTTAATAGACTAATATTTTGTAATACAAGTCACATTTCAATTCCTATATGTTAATATGTATATAAATCATAACTATTTAGAAATAAGTTATGAAGCTTATTTTCCATAAAATATAGAACAATAAATAAAGAAGCAAAACAAACTCTCTTTTAGCTACAACCTCTGAAGTTGGTTGATGCTGGACATAGGTTGCTAAGCCTTTAAACATTTTGCATGTGGTTGGACCTGATGATATTCACTGTGAGATGTTGTGCCATCTCTCTCCTGGCAGGATAATTCTTTTCCTGATACTTGGTGCTGGGCTATTGTCCTACCTTTTTTTAAGCTTGGGAAGGATCCCAAGTTTTCCCCAAACTACCATTCAAGTTGTCTCTGTAAGATCTTAAAGAGGATGGTTCCTTGATTCAAACAATCTCCTTCACCTGCCCAGTGTGGGTTCTGACAACAGTGCTTCACTGTGGACCAGCTGATTCAGTTTCAAAAGTCAATCAGGGAAGCTTTTCTCAAGTGGCAACATCTTTTTTTTTGCATATACTTTTGCCACCAACAAGGTATTCACATGGATCTTGAGCTCCATCTAGGTGAAGTTGTGGTTCTTGAGGCAAAGATTTTGGGGCTTATATTTGATTGTAAGCTGACTTTCATTCCATACATCAAGCAGCTACATGTCAAGTGTACAAGGACACTGAATATCCTCCGTGTCCTCTCATATTCAGGTAGAGCTGGCTGAATTTGGTTCTGTCCTTGGATGACAGTGGTGTCTCTAGTGGTCAACAAATCCTACCATTCGTTTATTACCTTTGTTTTGGAATTTTGCACAAAGCTACTCGAGGGCTATCTGTGCTAGCCGTCCCTAATTTAGCAGTGTAAGACTAGAGGGAAGGCAGCTAGTCATCACCACCCACCGCCAACTCTTGGGCTACTCTTTTACCAACGAATAGTGGGATTGACCGTCACATTATACACCCCCACGGCTGGGAGGGCGAGCATGTTTAGCGCGACGGGTGCGCGAACCCGTGACCCTCGGATTACGAGTCGCACGCCTTACGCGCTAGGCCATGCCGGGCCTCGTTTATTACCATCCCCACCTGTGATCTTTCTTTGAGTCATCTGGGGGAGGTGTCTGTATTCACTGAATATCTTTCAAATCATTCTTCCTTTCCTGTTTATTTGGTGGTTGCACACAAGATTCTCTCTACAGGCTTTGAATGCATTGCTGAGTTGTATGTCATTTCTTTTATCCTAGACAATGTAGAAGCTATGCATTATACTGATTGTACTATTTATACCTACACTTTTGATATTCAAAACCAACTGGCTTATTTCTCTTTATCAACCATTTCTATCCATGTCGGTATTCATAGGAACGAGCTCGCTGACACAACACCTAAGTTCATCTGCTGTGGTGTTATCATGGCCATGCCTGTCCCATACATGGACTACAGTCCTGTATTCAAGGCTAGGCTCCACAACATGATAAGGAGCTTTTCCAGATCAGGAGGAGGAATCTGTCTTGGCTAGGCTACAAATTGGTCACTTTTTTTTAACTCATTGTTTTATTGGGGACTTGTACACCACTGTGTTGTCTGTGTGGCATTCAAGTCACAGTAGCCCACATTTTATTGTCTTGCCATTGTTATGACCTTGTGCTATGGCACCATTTTAGATACAATTTTACTATGGGTTCATCCCTGATGTTGGATAATGTCCAATTGTGACACTATCCAACTCAGTTGTGTTTTTAAATTTTTAAGGGCCATTGGCTTTTCTTAATTCTGTTTAAGTTTTTAATTTGAAAACATGTCTTTTTTTGTTTTTAACTTGATTTCTTTTTTACATATTTTAATAATTCTACCTTTATTTTTATTTTTTTTCTGGCTCTTTGGTGCAGGTAATCTAGTTACTTTGTACAAATAAATGTAAACAACAACAACATAGTTGAGCTTTGGACTGAGTTAAAACATTGTTTTGAGTATCAGTAGCACTGAATTGTACACCATTATTAAAAGTATTTTATAACTACTTACATTATTAACACACATTTCTTGTACAGTTTATATTTATAATCAAAAGATATTGAAAGGTGGTAACCCTAGAGATCTTGTGTAAATTACTGCATAACCCAGCAGTAGTTGAGAAATGATAGTTTATACTCTCAAATTCATGGAAAATTCAAAATAAATTTTAATTCTTCATATTACAATGTAATAATAGAATACAAAATAATTAATCTGTTTACAATTAACACATATATAAAAATAATAATTATATATATGTATATTTGTTGGTAGAAATGCTATGGAAATTGTGCCTCAACTTAATATGATTTTCAAATGTCATACTGAGCGTATTGAATGTAACAGTGTTATGTATGATGATAATTCTCAGATTGATTGAGAATTTTTTTACAGTGTATATTTGTGGTATGTATGTATAAGTCAGATAGTAAAATTTTGATACTTATGGATTTTTCAACAATATGTAAGTGTAATGATAATTACAGAACCAACAAATACAATAAACTTCAAAATTAAATTATTAATTTTTGGCACCTGTTGGACATCTTTGAAACCACAAGGTAAAAGATGTTTACATTTAAATGAAATTTTAATACAAGATACGTGCAACCTGTATTAAATATAAAGTTGAAAGATATGAAAACATTGAAAATATATTTTCAAAGACCTGTAGGTAAATATTTAAGTTTGAAAAAGTATGCAAATGAGTAAAAGTTGAGAGATTTTTCTTAACTATAGAATGTGGTAACAACCATTTTAATTATTTTGATAATTTTTGACTCTGAAATAATTTATGATTTTGTGACATTTATTTCATGTCATTTGGAAAGAAAGTTGAAACTTACATTTATGCAGAACTCCAACTTGTCTCACATATTGATTTTTGAAGAACTTTTCTGCTCACCATAATTGTAGGTTTATTTTTCCAATAAATTGTTATCCCTTGGAAATTTTGTTTCTTACTTGATTTTCATTCTCTTTCACTGATTTTATCAGACAGACTCTTTATTACAACCCTTCTTTGATTTTGTAGCATGTGATCTGAACAACTTGTAACATAGCTCAGCTTTGAAAATAGCTACAGACAAAGTTTAAACACTTTGGATAAAGCATATTATCAACTTTTTATGTCAATGCAGTATAAATAAAATTGTGTGAGAAATAAGTTAATTTCATGGGAAAGTGACAAGAAATAGTGCTAACAAGGAAGAACAACAGTATTTGATGTGAAGTTTAGAAGACTTAAGATATTTTTTCATACCTTCTCTAGCTTATTATTTTATTGCTGAACATGCTATCATGTTAATTTATATTTTTTTGAAAGCTTTGGAAATTTTCTTCTATGATAAGATGTCAGGTCAGGTTAGTGAGGTGAAGCAAAAACAGCAGGTGATACCAGAGTATTCTGGAGATGTGACTATTTGCTTAAGCATTGGTCACAGTTTTTAACTCATCTTTTATCTGGAACTGAGCCACCAATGTGTGGTCTTTGCGACCTGCAAGTCACTCTGAATGACAGTACCATTATAGGCATGTTTTTTTCTGTGGGCTTACCGCTGACACTAGACAATATTGTTGGTGATGTTGATTTTAATTACACTGTCCAAGTTACTTGCATTTTTAAGTTTTTGGGGAGGTTGGCCTTGCATGGTTGCTTTATGTCAATAAATGCCAACCAACCAGTTAGTGATAAATTTATTATTTCAAACAATTTTCATAAATAAAAAAAAATGTTTATTTAAAAATAACTTATTCATTAGATTTATCATAAATTGATCTTTATTAAGAATATTGTTAGCAAAAGTATTATTCTAGGTCATTGATAAATCTTTGTCAGTTGGTATCATATTTTTATGATTTGTAACCCAAAGTGATAAATACTGGTATTAGCAAAATAAAGTTTCAAAACAAAGATGTAATGAAGATTATTTGAGTTGAAATTAACTAGATATATAAAGTGAAATTTTTTGATCAGTAATGAAAAAATTGAAGTTATAAGATGAAAGGAAACATTTTAAATATTTTTTTCAAAAGTGTTTTGTAACAAAAGCTTGGGAATATTAGGACAAAAGAGTGTAGACAAACTGAAGAAATTATTTGAATTTTTAAGCCAAAACTAAACACTGTTCAATTGGTTTGTTCTATTAAAGTTTCATGCTTTTTCAGTATGTATTTTCACTATGAGAAGAAAAAAATAAAGGGAAGTCTGATATTCTTAAAATTCTGAAAGGATTAAAAATCGTACAAAGAGGGTAAACATGTCATCAGTATTACTTAGAATATGAAAACAGCTTTCACTAGTAAAATAATGAAAAAATGTCAAAAGTATTTGATAGTTAAAGAAGTAATTATAAAGATAAAAACTTCTATTTAGTTTTTTATCAAGCTGTAGGGTACCTAGTTAGCAAATACTTTTACATTCTAGACACATTTTGTTTTTGATTTGTCACCAGTGTTAGAGATAAATGTCAAAACTGGAACTCTATGTGAAATAGGTACATTAAGTAAATTTATTAAGATAAAAGACAATTGGTGTTTTTTAATTTGTTGAAAACATTCCCTAAAGTGATGAACAAGTCTGTGTTACATTTTTTTACAGTATACATGCTGCACATGTAATGTGCAGAACAACAGTAAATTGCATGATATATGAATGAATTTTTTGTTAATGTTTGAGATTGGTTTAAGTTTTCTTTTTTTTAAAAAAAGAATTTTATCACATCTCATAAAAAATTATAAATTGGAGGTTGTTAAAGTAAGTATGCATCATTCATTTTGCATATTTGTGTATTTTTACATGGACACATAATAGTAATTAAAAAATCAAAATAGAACTTCAGTATTAATAGAAATATTACAAATAAATCTCTTACAGAATGAATGTGCTGCAACAGCTTGAATGTTCAAGAAAAATCAGTCAGAGAGACTAAATGCTTACTTCAGAGGATGTCTTTGGTCAATTAAGGATACAAGAAAATTATTTTTAAATGTCCAATATCATTTAATCAATGACACTAAGATTTTGTCACTGACATTCTATTGATCAGAGAGTTAGAAGAGGTTTGAAAATTATTATTTGACTTGGAATCCTGCTGAAATGAATGATAGATTTTTTTATGCAGATGGGTTTATGTGTGAATAATTGTTTTTTGTGTATGTTTACATTTACCTGTATTAGGCACATGAAGTAGATTTTGGAATTTTGGGGTTCATTACAATTTCTAAGTTTACATATTGGGAATCAGCTGATCTTCAGAATTGTGAATAGCTTTTTCCCTAAATGAAAGAGCAGTAAATAAAAGTCTGATAGTGATGAAATAATTCTGAATAAGTCAAGATGTGAGAATTACGACATTTTATATAAACAAAATATATTTATGGTAAAAAATATTTTTTGAATTTTTCCCAAAATGTATCCATACTGGTTTTTGATGAACCTGTCTGCATTTTCCATTTTGACATTGAGTCCTTATATACAAGTTAACTGTTAAATAAGACAATTGAGTAAATCAGTAATTTCATTTTTCAGAATTTTCTCCAAACACTGGAATTTAATTCTGTATATGTTGCAGAGAATATTTAAGCACGGATGTGCTAAAAATGTGCACTTAAGAGGATGTGAATGCTTTCCAAGTGTCATTACTGGACTGGGTCATTTTGTTACCATTCAAGTGGGGGTTTGCTTGTAATTGAAGAAATAAGCAGTGCTTATACCTCTGTCTTTTCATATCTTTAGCATTCTTAACACTTGCTTTATGTTGAGAGGGCCTCCCAGTCAAAGAAAATGTATTCTAATTATGTGTAGCACATTGCTAGAAAGACTTGATAAACCTGTTTTCTGAAAGTATGATTTTTTTGATTTTTTTTTTTTACATGACTTCTTGTTCCTTTGATAGTAAAGGTGTATCTTTACTATTTCAAATCCAATTGGGGTTCCAGCTGGATTTTGTAAGAAAGAGGAGGGACAACCAAGAATTCAAAATCACAAGCTTCAATTTTCTTCTGTGTAATACTACTATTAGTAAGGAAGGAAGCATCAGAAAAGTACAAAAGAAAAACTCATTGTGTCATTAAGCTCTTTGCAGAAAGTTTACAGAATTACCAATCTAAAATCTGAGCTTCAATTCCCTGTAGTGGGCAAAGTATGGTTACTCATTATGTAACCTTGCACTAAAATAAATAATCATATTTTGAGCAGATTTCTAGAGAATGAATAACAAGCTATTTTTATTGTATATTAATTGTAGGAATAATAAAAAAAAAACAAATTAGAAAATATACAGTTAAATAATTATTTTCTGTTTTAAATGTTTTAGTAAGAATGCCTTTCTCAGTCAGTCATTTTGAATTTATTAAAAATATTTAAAAGATGGGATAATTTATTTACTTTCTCTAAATTTTGATTTTTACATAATTTTTTATATCAAACTTTTATGAAAAATCATTAACAGAAATTCTTGACAAAACATTTACTGAAGTTCAGTGAAATGTTGTTTTTTAATGTGTAACATCATATTGGCTGTTAATTATATTTTTTCAATATCTATGTTGGTATCCACAGAATCAATATTAGACAACTTGTAAGAACATTTATTTTTGATGTTTCTGTATGTCATCAATTTAAATAACATGATGTGATGAGGTATATGAATGGTTTGAAAATTGTGGAGTAGTGGCAAACTACTGTTTTGCTTCATACAAATTCATAAAATATGTGATTTATTGAATATATCTCAGGTTTATTGTAATGCATCCATTTGGGTGCATTGTTTTTATAAATAGACAGTGGAAATTATTATCTGTAATTGAAGCTGAATATTTCATCAAATCAGGTGCAACTGATTAATCTGATTGTACTCAAAATGTTATAATTAATTAAATATTTTCATTCATTTTTAATGGTTATGACAAAATACCAATAAATTTTGCTTAAAAATAATCACAATTTTTTCAAGTATTTCTTAACTAGTTATTCTTAAACAAATGATGGTTTTGTGTTTACATCAGTATTGTGCTTAATTGATGAAAATGCCATGTTTGTTTGTAATAGCCAATTGCCATGACAAGACCTAGTTGGAAAAATCGAGGAAAAATGTTCACTGAATATGGTGTCTCCTTAAGAAGTGTAAAACCTGACCAGACTGGTGTGGTAAGAAAAGCACTGAGTTTAGTCAAAGGCTGTTATTTTCTAGTGTTGTATATGTTATTTTACATTGTATAATGCAGCTATTATTTTAATTAATGCTAAAAACAAAGCTTATAATGTTTTGTTTTCTGTCTGAATAAACCAAACAATTACATTTATGCATACGTAAATAACAAAAAGGAGTTACATACTAAAGTTTTTATGGTTGATACTTGTACAGGTTCTTTATTCAAGTGTAGCATTTCAAGAAACTATGTATCAGTTGTTTTTTTCATAATGCATGGCACGTGAATAATATCTGCTTCATGATTTGTTTCAGAATAACACATTTTTGTGTTTTTTTATCACAAATGTATGTGTATAAATTAGAAAAATGTTCTTTATTTTAGGATGGTCCCAGATTCTAGCACACTTGATCTGCCACATTTTCTTGTAGTTTTCTATGTAGTGAATTACTGCTGCTCCTTGACACTTGTTTGGACTTCAATTGAGTTAAACTTCAAATTTGAACTTAATTGAGCAGATGCTTTATATTTATTACACCATATAAGGAATTTTCTGTTCAGCAAGTAAAATTGTCTGAGAACTAACAAATGTAATATGATAGGGTCAGTGTGTTCTTAAAGGAATAAGTAATTGAACTTAAACTTTTTAAAACCTTTTCCTACTTGGTTTATTCTTTTGCCTCTTCATTGAGTGAAATGGTTTGGCAATGAAGGTTCAGCTAAGTTTAAGTAAATAAACTCATTTATCCATTAATTTAGCAGCACATATAACTAAATTACACAAATGCATTATAAATTGAAGTTATTAATTTTAACACATGGATAGGATCTTAAAAGTTTCCTAAGTTGTAGCAATTGTTATTTCGAGTTTTAAATTAGGTTTATATCTACAGGTTATGAAAAACAGAATAAGTTATGTTGCACTGTAACACAATAAATACTAGATCAATGTTTTTATTAAGTAAGAAATATATAAGAATTCAAATAACTTCTTTTTAAAGTATAGTCTTTTTATTAAGGATAAAATCAAATACTATCAGATGAATTGAAAAGGTTCTTTAGAATTGAATCTGCTGTAATAATGGTAAAACAGTCTTTGAGGTCTGCTTATTTGAATAGTATCCAATGGTACTTTAAACACTAATTTGATTATTAACATGTTGCTGCTATATGTATTTTTTGAAGGATTTTAATTTATGATTTTTAGAGAATTTTGTATTTTCAATAGGGACCTGCCAGTGGAATTATTTAAACTCTTAAAAACAAAATTTTTCTACTCACTATTAGTTGGATCCTTGGAAGTGTTTAGATACTAGTCATTTGAAGATTGTAAGTTATGTACCTAACCAACTGGAACAACCAGTGAAGCAAAGATTAAGCATTGGAATATAACATAAAGATTTCACAGGATCAACATTGATAATATTTGTAGAATAATGAATATAATGATACCGAGAAACTTAGTGTGGTTGGAAAATACATGCTCCATGTCTTAAAACTGGAACTTGCAAAATAATGCATTTAAACTAGTATATCTTACTAAAAAAACTTGTTTTACACAATATCTATTGTAATTCTAAACTAAACATTGTTATTATGAAATGAACCTACAGCATATTCTGGTGGGAAATTTAGGATAACAATAGAGTTGGTACTGATTTGGTCCTAAACAAATTAATAAGCACACAGAACATTAATAAGAAGTAGTAGTATTAAGTTAAAGAAAATTTTATAGAAAGTTGATGGAAAAGTTAGGTATATGTTTTTTTATACCTTTATAATGTAAGACTAAATATTTTGACAATTAAGATAACTTTAATTCATTAAGAATTATTTCTTATATGAACAAAATGGGCCAAAGTCTTCCAAAGCAATATGTTTTCTTTCTTTGAAGTAAACAGTTGTACCTCATTCATTCACAAGATATTGTACTTATTTTCATAAGATTTTGTGTTTAATAACATCCAAAATATCTACTTGAGCTTTGGCTTTAGTCACCAAATTTATGCTTACAAGGCTCTATGCTCATGTATGAAAAAGAAATGTAATTATAAAAAATTGAAGAATGTTCATGTGTTTCCTGAATGGCTTCCCCTCCACTGGTACAGTGGTAAGTCTATGGATTTGCAATGCTAAAATCATGGGTTCAATTCCTCTGAGTGGGCTCAGCAGATATCCCGATGTGGCTTTGCTATGAGAAAACATACATACACATACACACTTTCCTGAATGATTTTTGATGAAGTCATATGTGAAGAAGTGTAATAAATCAGGAAAAACTTATGAAATGGGATTCCGATACAATGTCACCTCCTCTTACAAAAAGCTATCTTAATATCCATCTTCTCTCTAAACATTGCTAAAACAGTTTCACAATCAGTGCACCAGTCTATATACCCCATCAATTTCAGTCATTTCTGACTTTTCATTGGTAGCATTATGAAACTTAATATATATTGGTGCAACTAGTAACTCCTGCTGTTGCTGAATTACAAGTAATGGTTTTTTAATGGAATTAATGTCTCATGAATTAATGACATCATTAAGTTTCCTCCACAAACTGTAGAAAACATTATACACACACACTTAGACAGAAAGCAAAATCAACCAACAAAAGTAAATATATCTCATGAATCAAAAAATCATGAAACCATATACTGCTGCATATCATATATTCCCGACATCAGCAGACAAATAACCAACATTTGGCAAAAATTAGTAACAAAATATGACATTCCAGTTAATACCAAATTTATTAAAAAGCCAGGCATAAAACTGAGGTCTATACTATGTAAAAACTACACTGACAAACATCACACCAACATTATTTATAAAATACAATGTGATAACTGCCACGACTTCTATATTGGAGAAACAAGTAGAAAAATAGAAACCAGATTCAAAGAACATAAAAAGTCACCTTCACACGTTTTCGAATACTGCAAGTCAAATAAACACAGCATAACCATAGAAAACACTCAAATACTAAATAAAGAAACAAACATAAACAAATGCAAAATTAAAGAAGCCTTACTTATACAACAACTTAAACCTAAAATAAACCAATATAAAGGAATGCCTTTATACCTATATTAATATAATAAAATAAAATTATATCATCAAACATCTAACACCGCCCCTCTACATTCTGGCACTCAATTACACAACCCCTTCCAAACATGTGGTCAGCTTCCAGTCAGTTACCTCTTTCTTTCTTTGTGAACCTGACGATGACTCTTCTATGTAAAATATTTTCTCAACCCAAATGAGCCATTTTTGCATATATATTTCTCTACAAGTGGGTTTTCTCGACATCACTGATGTGTACTTATAGTTTGCTGTATTCTGTATCACACTTATCCTTATTAGGCATACTTATATGAGGCATTAAAATATCCAGCCAAGCCTCATTCTACTCTTTGAATTTTTAGGTTATAAGATATAGTTTGTAGTTCAGCTGAGTTTTTAATTGTCCCACTTTAATAGAAGATTATCAGGATAACTAACTTCATTAATGGTAAGTTGAATCCATTGCCAGTATGCATGTTGCTTGAGTTGTCGGCTTTTACATTCCTCTCTTTTGTCATTGAAGTTTTGAATTACATCAGTTTTTACAGGGGTTTCAGACTTGCAGTGCTAGAAATTAGGTTTTAATACCTGTGGTGTGCAGAGCACCAATAGCCCATTGTGTAGCTTTTTGCTTAATTCTAAAAAACTAACAAATCTTATATGGGTGCATAGTTCTGGTCCTGTTTGTGTGTCCTGTCCCCAACATTTTCCCCTTGGTACTTTGCTATTTCCAATATATTGTGTCTGTACTTTAGGTTTCTACTGCTCAGTTGTATCAGTCATGGTATTGGTGGTCATTGTATGCCTTTAGGAGCTGTTAAGGTTCAGTTCAAAATATTTCTTGTCATGTGGTAACATTACCCTCGGGTCAATGAGCACTGCAGGTTCTTGAGTCACAATTAGTCATTCAGTTCATATCTTCACTACTCTTACCTGCCCAATCTGTAGGGTTTCAATTTCCTAGAATTAATTTAGATTTGGAACTTAATTCTTGGATGATGTGATCTGTGTTTCATTGGTTTAGAAGTAGTGAGAGAGTCATGCTAGTTTATCAGAGTTTCTATTCCTGTTAGTTGTGATTATGCAGACAGGAGAATGGTGTTCAGTCGTCAATCTCTCTTGTCTGTATCAATATACCTAGGTTCTCCAAGTTTCACAAAATACTCATTCCTCAACCTGTCTTGATGTTTTTGCTAAGATTGTAGATGTCCAAGTAGATAGCATTTGGCTTTTATTTGTACTTTGCCATGTGTTTTTTCCTTAGACTACCCTTAGCTTCAAGTGGGTTTCATCAAATTGCACAAGTTTTTTTTTTTCTTGTTGCATTCATTACATCATACTGTGCACACATCTTCCATGGGTGACTGGTTACTACTTACACCATCTCATCAATTGTCTCATTCTAATTCAACTTTCAGAATCAACCAAGGAATGTTTTTATTTCAGGACTGAGACATCTATTCTTGCCTTAATTCAAGAGTCATTAGTCTGGGTATTTTTAATTTAATTTTTCATCTCATTTCTCAGTTGGACTCAGCTGAATTCTCGTCCAGCTCAATGCAATAGAATAGGACACCAAACTCTATCTCACCTCTCCTTCTCCAACTGCATGGATTGTTCATTCTTTTTTGGGAATGTGGGCATCACTTGAATCTTTGGAACAAGAACACAAGTGATTCTTTTAGGTGACTAGGATATCAAAAACGTTGATTCACTGATTTCCACAGTTTCCTTAGTTTGCAGTACTGTTTGTTCTCAAGGGTTTGTTAAGTTTGGTGACTACTACAATATAGGTTCTTCTACTGCTACTTTGTCCAAAATTCTATCTCTTCATGAAGGCCTTGCTTTAGGGATGGGGTACATATACTAAAAGTTTGGGAATTCCAGGGTCTGTGTATGCACAAAGAGGATTCCACAATGTTTTCATCCTTCTTGCTCATCAACAAGCATTGCCTCATGTTTCAGGCTTATAAAGAGGTAAATTATCAGGCTTCACTCTGAACATTCCACAAGGGTATCTTGGGTTTGTTATAAAAGAGACACATGGTCTAGGGATTCTTGTTTTCAAATTTTGAACCTTCTTTCTCAGAACGTTTTTTTTTTGTATCACCCTGCTAGCTTGCCATGTTCCATAGAGATGTCTTTGGTAGCAGGTCAGTTTTGTCCAATCCATATAGATTCTTCTGATAAAATGCATATTTCATCACAATATTCTGTTTGATTGGCTTTCATTTTGCCACTCTAATTGGTGGGTTTGCCTTTCATTGAATCACCCATCTACTAGCAGTTTTATTTTTTTGGTAATTCATCTTTGGGCTTTGGCAATAGATACATTCGGTCATGACAGGATGGGATTACAACTCTAAGTCTTATCTGTATTTGATGTGTCACTCAAGGTGCTAAGTATGATTAGTTCCAACCAGTGTTCCCTCTTAGTTGCACACAAATCAAACAAGTTCCATGCACTTTATTAATTCAGCTATACATGTCCTCAGTAATGGCAAGAGGTCTTAACACACTGACAACCTTAATGAGTGGCAGTCTGTAGACCTAAAGCCAAAATAACCAACCAGTAGTATTGCAAAGCAATCTTATGATCCAGTAGGGTTGATTGTTTAAAAATAACCCCCAATTAAAAAACAAGATTAGTAGTGTACATTGATACATTGCCTTAGTATTGGTGTACATGAAGAAGTTCACTTTGCTTGTGGGTGTAAACAGTTATGATGTACATTGATTTCAACCCATTGTCAGGTCCTGTTGAAAGCTCCAGATTTGTTGTTACATGTGGTTTTCTGCTTCTGTAATTTTTTCTGGTATGCTCAACTCTTTCATTTCTTTATGGCTTTATATCTGGAGGCAGCCATGGACTGATATGATACATTTGGCTATCCAGAAACTCAACCTTATGGCAGAGACATTATGCTGTTTTTTCCATGACATTAGGATTTTTAATTTCAAAGGTTGTCATGTATCTGTTTCAGGTTTTGCTTAGGCTGAAAAGCACATTTCTCAACAGTAAGAATATGCAAATTAGCAATGGTGTATTGAGAGGAGGCACAACCCATTTCCTTCCATTACTTATTTTTTGATTTGGCTCTTTGCAGAAGTTTTTGCATCTTCCATAATTGTTTTGTTTAAGGTGGTCTTATCAACTACCTCACAATTATCATGACTACATATATTTTGAGTTCCCAGTACTTTCCAGATTTCCTGTTCTAGCTGCCTACTAGGTATATTAAGGTTATGTTATGTGTTCTGTTTCCACACTAGCTTGTGACCTGACTCTTATAGGCCATGTGTCTTTACCTACAGGTTTATTTTTTGTGGTTGCTGAACTACATACATCACCAGTGGGAGTGATTAGCATTGTTTGTCCACAGACCACTTTCTCAATTTCCCTACATCCTCAAACCAGTTCTACTAACCTAACACACTGTCAGACAAGAAGGGGGTTCAGTCATTTTCTTTAATTCACCTGTTTTCCATTTCTTTCTTTTATCTTTAACCAGATTTTGATCTTGGTCATGTTCAGTTAGGATCTTGGAGGTTTTTGTCACCTGCAACTTTGTCAACTTTAGAGATACTACACAATGAATTTTTTGGGCTCTCTTTGAAGATGGGGAATCTTCTGTAAGTCACATTTCACCAGATCTGTTGGTTTTCAATGTCTTTAGCAGCCTCAAGAAATTGCTTGTTAAAGGTCATGGTGTGGACTGATATGTCAATCTCCCCAGTACCAGTTAATACTTCTGTTCTGTCATGGATTGCCACTCATAGACTATCATGAGTAAAACGTAAGGGGATCTTGGCCATTCTTGCCAATCTTTGAATTGAATAAGTTGAGAATGGTTTGCTTATAAAGTGAGGATTGAGCAGGAATAGCTGGCTGCACCAATATCGTGATATTGTAGGAAGGAGTCGCACAATATGTACGTATTCAGAAATGCCATAAAATTGATGGGGGTGTATAGACTGGTGCACTGATTGCAAAAAGTGTTTTAGCAATATTTAGAGAGTAGTTGAAGATAAAGATAGCTTTGTGTGATAGGAGGTAATTATCTATCAGAAATACATGTGTTAGAAAAATGTTAATCTCTGTAAATTGTATCTGATCTAAGAATTCACTTTATGGATGAGGAGTAATTGTCACCATACTTGATCTTTGTAAGTGCTACATGTATGTAGTGTTGTATCAGTATATTAATTTGTGCCTTAACAAAAAAAAAGGGTAATCAGTGTAGTTCAATAAAAATAAATTCCCAGTTGGCAGGAAACTGCTAACATTTTTACATGCTTGAGCAATTTGAACACTAAGATCCTTTTACATAACATTGTTAAGGTTATTCTCGTACAAATTATATTTGTCATTCTAATTTTGGTAATCTACATGCCTTACCTTATATTTATTATAATTAATAGCTTTTTGCCATTTATTTGCCCAACTCACCAACTAATCTAAATCCTTTTGTAAAACAATACCATCATCTTTGCAACTAGCAACATTCAATACCTTAAAATACTTTGTAGATTTAAGTAATTTTGTTGACCATTTTTCCTTTTATGTCATTTATGTAAATCAAAAAGAGCAGAAGTTTGGAAGCTTGTGACATGAATCCACTTGGAAGTTGTTGAATCATGATATATCTACATCTTTGCTAGGCATATTATTGCTACAGATAGACTGTTATACTTCCTTTTAGATGTCATCTAGCAGGTTAATCATGATATGACTACATCTTTGTATTTATAGTAATCATTTGACAGAACATGAGATCAGTATGTTTTTCTTAGGAAAATAAATGGAGTATTCATGAGTTGTGTGTGAGATTCTTTGTAAAGTGACTAGTTATTGTATGTTTCTGAATGCTTATTTAAAGTTTACAAGAAATAAGGAAATTATGCCATTGATCATTTTATAGATTGTGCATTCAGTATAAATTAGCTACAGAAATATAATTCTATTCAAACTGTGGAAGCAAGCTAAAAATAATTTGAGGCTTAAAAGACGATTTTATTATTATTCTTAATAAGTTTCAATTGGTAGTCTGCATTGTTTAATTTATACCCAAAAGAATGGTCAACTATTTGAAAGTGCTAAAGTTTTAGGTCTTGTTTGAAAGTATTGTATCCAAACAAATGTTTATATTGATATGTAAAATACAAATATAATATGTTCTTTTTTTTCTTTCTTTCTTTCTTTAAGAACATGGTGTTACATTATCTAACAAACGGCACATGCCAACTAATGTTTGCCTATATGAAAGAGATCTTCTTTATTCCTGTTGTGCTACTTTTGAAGGCTCTGTGTGATGTTACTGACCATTATATCTACAAAGAAATGATCAAAGGAAAAGAATATGACTCATTTTTCAAAGGGTGAATATGACTCCTGTTTAAAGTATTTATATTAACTACTTTGTGAAAATGTGTTTTTGTGCCATTAATTTTTCATATGATAAAACAGTGGATATATAACACTATTCTTTATTTAGTCACAAGTTTAATGTCTCAGTTTTAGTTTAATACCTAATCAGAATTTTATTGTACAAATTCTATGAAACAATTTACTCTAGGTACTTCAGTTTGTATATTTCAAGTTCCAGATTTTGTAATGAAGGGGTATAAGATACTCTTTCGTTCTTTAATTCATCTTTCTTACCTGGATATATACTTTGGTGAATAGAGTTACTGTTAATTGTAAATAAAACATGCTATAGAACCAGCTGTTAATAAAAAGGATGGTTTGGGTATTTGTATTTTTGTACTGAGTATTCAAAATTGGTGAAGAAATTTATGCAGTGGCTCCCATATAAATTTGCTACAAAGTTTGGATTAGTTTTAAATTGTCTATGCCAGAAGTGTCATGTTAGACTCCAATTAATGTTATTCACTCAAAAAGAGTCAAAGTTTTGCTTTAAATAGCCTGAAATATGGACTTTACAACTTGTGTACACACAATAAATACATGTATTATATGTAAATCATTTGTTTCACATTGAGAAACTTTTCTTAATATTTCATCACAGACAGAAACCTTTCAAACTTTCAGGTTGTTCATAAGTTTTTGTTACCAAATTAATAAATATATATATTGGCAAGTCCCTTTGCTTATCTCATGATAAGAATCGTGGATAATATTATAGGTGGTATTCCTTGATGATGAGAAACCCACTTGAGATATAAATGTATCTCAAAACAGCTGGTATGGTTATTAACACTTTTATTGATAAGCAGAGACAACATTTCTATCTTTCTAGGTCATCTTCAGGTTAACAAAGAGAGAGTTTGCAACTGACAGGGTACAGGATTATAGGGGGCAGTGCAGTTCAGTGTTAGGTTATCAATTAGTATAAGTATAAGGTGTTCCTTTATATTGGTGTAATTCTAGTTTTAGTTGTTGTATAAGTAGGGCTTCCTTCATTTTCCATTTGTTTATATTTTTTTCCCTACTTATTATCTGGGTGTTTTCTATGCTTATGTTGTGTTTATTTAGTTTCCAGTGTTCAAAAATGTGTGAAAGTATTTATTTGTGTTCTTTGAATATAGTTTCCATGATTAATTGATGTTTATATTGTTGTTACAACTTAGAAATAATCAGATAATGGCAGAGGATGTAACTGGATTGCTGTAGACTCCAGTTGTGTTGATTTAAGAAAACCTGAAAAAAACAAATATTGTGGTAATTAGTGGACCAATTAAATAAATGCACTGTTATCTAATGTGTTTTTTTTTATACTATGTGATAGTTTAAGGGCATCTAGCTGTTTTTATATTTCATTATTTCTTTAAAAAATGGAGTGGTGTTAAAGCTTCCTGGACCCTTTCTTAGATCTATGTCTGGCAATATAAAATTAAAGAACAAAGTTATACAATTATAAGTTAGAAATTTGGATCCCCAGGCCAAGATGCCCAAATCTAAACATACTTGAAGTAAAAGTAAACGACAACTACAATGTATAATTCTAAAATTGGGTTTAGATAGCTCAATATATAGTTATTTTCCTTAACAACAAACAAATTTCGTATAATAAGATTCAGTTTATGTGATTGTGTGTGTTTTATTTAATTTCTCCCAAACTGCTGAAGACCCCAACTTATAAATGGTGCCAAACAAATTCACTTAGCCCTGAGATTGTAAAATAAATAAAACCTTCTCTCCAGTCTCATAGGGAACCTAGGTACTTTTCAAAAATACTTACTAGGATTCCCTGAAAGCAAACCCTAATTTTGGCACTTATTTTCATTGTAACATACAAGTAGGACTACCAATTATTATTCATACCTTAGTTAAAAAAAACAACTAAATATGCATTATAGCTACAATGATCATTAAACTGAAAAAGTATAAAATAGTTGTTCGAGCAGTGAAGTTGCATTATAGCTTTCCTTTCAATATGGATTCAAAGGTAATGGCAATATTTTGATCATTTCAACAGTTGAAATGATCTGAAATCACATTAATCAGAAATTTTAATTTTAATTAGTTGATTATTATTGTTACAATATATTTCATTATAATTTTGTTCAATTGATTGTTTGAAAATTTAAAAAAATAATTGTAAACTAATTTTGATTAGTTGATTATTATCATGACTGTTGATTTAATTATGATTTCAAAAGGTCAGTTGTTAGAATAATCAAAAATATTAATAATCTGAAAACAAAAATTTTGATTTTTTTATTATTTTGGGGACGTTAATTGATTTATTCAAAATTTGATTAGTTGGTTAGTCTACATGGCATTAATCAATGTAACTGCTGCTTTTAGGTAATTGATTGTATCATTTAAATTGCTTAGCTTTAGTTACTTCTAGTACAATGATTGAAATATATTTTCTTCACTTGTTATCTAAAGAAGGCATTTTTAAAAATGGTATTTATTATTTGCAAATATGTTTCTCATATACAGAAATATCTGAATCTTTGTTGCTTGAACTTTGTTAAAAGTTTAGGAAACATGATGTGAAACTATTGATATAGAAGTGTTTAGCATTAACTCTTTGAGATTGAAAAAATGCTTTCATTTGATTATTTAAATTATATTTGTTCTAATTTTTGAAATATTTTTTCTAGAATAGATGTATTTTTATTATTTTATATCCATTGTGAATGTTATATGTAGGATTTCAATAAAATTTAAAATTTAAAAAAACTGTTAAAGATCAAAATGATAAGTTTCAATTAACTTTTTACTTTATTTTTCTGTCTTTAATTGCAGCTGTGTAGCCAATATGCTTAGACTTGTCCAAAATGAGGGACTTTATTCTCACATCCAGATAAAAAAGTATATTGGTGAAAGGTTCAGAATTAAAGTTGGACTTCCTTCTTGGTATCCAGATGAAAGAGTGACTGACTTCTTGCTTAAGTAAGCTTTTTATGTATGTAATACACCACATTCATATATACTATAAAATAAGTTTAATGTTTCTAAATAAGATGTTTATGAAAGATTATAGATAGTTTTGAGATGTGACTAGATTTGGTATATACTATGTTTCTGTACTGTAGCTGTATTACATGGTTGATTTTCATGAGGGTAATTTAGTACTTTCCTATTCTGTTAGTGAAAGAAGTACATGAATATTTTAAACTTAAATTTATTAATTACTGTATGAACAGTACATTTATATTAAAATAAAGTAGAAATAATGTTTATTTTTTAATGATCATTTTGTTTTATTACTGTTTGAAAACTTTAAATTAAACTTAGTTCAAGGTTGAAATTGAAAGCAGTTTGAGCAGTTTGCATGTAATTGATCTGTTTGAAATATGCAAATTTCTCAATAGCATTTCAGTGTTGTAGACCATTCTACATTGACTTTATGCTCTTCAGTTGTTATGAGAAGAGAATTCTGATGTTTGCTAACTCTTTGTTGGATATTCAAACATATCTAAGCATAATTTGAACTTAGAGGTTTAACAGGTGTTTTTGAAATATCTTAAAACCAGACATTATTTACCCAGGTATGGCATTACCAAGGTGTATGTTTGTGTTTCAAGGAATAATAGGATGTTCCTTTTTTTTTTCCAAAAGTTGTAGAATTTCTTCTGAAAGTTAATATTAATGATGTCTATAAGATGTGAAATTTGCTGACACATGCTTAATATTCGTATATATACATAAAAAAGACTGATGAGGCAGAAGGATGTTAAAATAAGAATCAAACTATACATGAATAATTTAGGAATATAACTTAAATCAGCTTACAATCCAGTACAAGCCTTGTGAAAACTAGTCTAATGTTGAATGTAAGTATACAAAAAGTAAAGCACAAAATAAATTTTATGTTTC
This sequence comes from Tachypleus tridentatus, assembly GCF_004210375.1. Taxonomy (NCBI): domain Eukaryota; kingdom Metazoa; phylum Arthropoda; class Merostomata; order Xiphosura; family Limulidae; genus Tachypleus; species Tachypleus tridentatus. The sequence goes on from NC_134830.1 coordinate 85,141,618, forward strand.
CAGTATAGTTACTAACCTCATTACATAGTTAGTTATTTTCAATTTGTCTGCTTTCTAGTACACAAATTTTTGCTTGCCACAAGCCTTGAAACTTCCACATAATTCCATGTGCATAATAAATATTTCAGCTTCATTTAAGTATACAAATTAGCATTTGACATTTCTCCACTAGTTGCAGTGCAACAGACTCTCTAGGCAATTGAACTCAATCTTTGCAACTTGATTTAGCATGATAGTGTTAAGATCTAGTGCTTAATTTCCAACATTATTCATAATAAAATTGGGATTTTGTATTTGAATGTCATTTCTATTTCTCACTTTGTTACTGGTGATAATTAGTATTTATGAATTCACTCTATAATATTATAACTATAATGGCTGTCAATTGTAGGGGTGTTTAACAGCCCATGATATCAGCTGCAAGTGTAGTATTATCAGCAGAAAAAGTATCAGTCGTAGTTTGTTCGGAGATGGCTTCTTTCATGTGTGCAGAGAGATCTTCCAATCTACAAGCTATTCTGCCATTACCTGAGTATTTGTTTTCTCATGACAGCTGGTATGAATATTAGCACTTTAAAATAAAGTATAGAACAATATGACTTCTTAGGTTATCATCAGGTTAACAAAGAGTTTTCAACTGACCGTTGCTGGGCATGTCTTAGGGACAAGAGTGTAAACAGGTACAGGACTATAGGGGGCATTGTAGTTGGATGTTAAGTTATCAATTAGTATAGGTATAAAGGTGTTCCTTTATATTGGTTTAATTTTGGTTTTAGTTGTATAAGTAGGGCTTTGATTTTGCATTTGTTTGTATTTGTTTCTCTGATTAGTATTTAGGTGTTTTCTATGGTTATATTGCATTTATTTGTGTTTTTTTTTTGTTCTTTGACTCTGGTTTCCATAATTTTGCTTCTTTTTTCAATATAGAAGTTCTGGTAGTTGTTGAATTGTATTTTATAAACAATGTTCATGTAATTTTTGCCAGTGTAGTTTTTACAGAGTGTGTACTTTACTTGTGTACCTCATTTTTGAATAAATTTGGTGTTCAGTGGAATGTTGTGTTTTATTATAAGGTTTTTTTCAAATGTTGGTTATTTTTTCTGCTGATGTCGGAAATGTATGGTATGCAGCAGTGTAAGGTTTTGTAGTTTGTTGTATCTTTGGATTTTTTATTGTCTGTTTCTTGTTGTAGTAATACTTATACCAGCCATCTTGAAAATACATTTTTACTTTAAGTGGTTTCTAGTCCCCATGAATTACCTGACGAATTGATCATGATGATGCAGACTTGGATGCTCAACCCCATGCTAATTCCTTTGCTGTGCAGACATGTTCTCAGCCTGTTGAGTCATAATTTATTGACTTGATATTGCAGGTATGTTGTGTTTTGTCTTTCTCACCCATGCCATTTGATCCATCCACTTATTAACTGCAGTACCCTGTTGATTATTATGCTGATCATTTACACCCAGGAGTTAGTATACTGTTCCCCCAGTATACCACAGAGACTCCTACACTTGTTCAACAAACTCTTGGATCATTTATCTTTTGTCAGAAGGACTCTCCCTTCTTCTCTTCACACCTTCTGCAACATCTCTTGTCTCAATTCCTTCCTCTCTCAAGGTCTTGTTTCCTGCTAGCAACTCATAGAAGAGGATCATGTTTATCATTTCCAAGTTTTTTTTCTTTCAGGTTGATATTGGCATCCTACATTTTCTGTTTAGTAGTCTGGTCATTTGCCTGATTCCTATATTTTTGTGGGCTTGATTTCTGTCTTGATATGGATGACTTCTTCTTGCTCTATCCTTTGCAGAGTCTTTCACATACACCTAACTTCTCATCAGAGAATTTGCTTATGTTGGCTGGATTATCAAGATCCATTATACACTCCACCCAATCTCTTGTTCTTCTGAGGGTGGGTTTCAACTTGCATCTCAGTCAAGTCCAACCTTCTTCTCCTTGCTTGTGAGCCATGGAATTTTTAGATTAGAGAGTATTATCAGCACTTTCTCTTCCTGTGTGAAAGGTTCTGTTTCTTTTGGGAGGCTCTTATTCTTCTGGGCCATACCCACATATGTTTGCAGTAAGTAATTCGTGATCAATAATCCAATGGCATTTCATCAGGGATGTTCTGGATTTACAGATATCCAACCCTGTTTCCCTAGGCCTGGCATCCATGGAGTAACTATGACTCTCTTAAGGTAGCCAAATGCCTTGTCATCTAATTAGTGACGCACATGAATGGATTAACGAGATTCCCACTGTTCTTATCTACTATCTAGCAAAACCACAGCCAAGGGAATGGGCTTGGAGAAATCAGCGGATCTGTGGGTCACAGGTTCAAATCTCCATCACGCCAAACATGCTTGTCCCTTCAGCTGTGGGGATATTATAATGTGAAGGCCAATTCAACTATTCATTGGTGAAAGAGTAGTCCAAGAATTGGCAGTGAGTGGTTGACCAGCTGCCTCCCTTTAGTCTTACACTGCTAAATTAGAGACTGCTAGTGCAGATAGCCCTTGTGTAGCTTTGTGTGAAATTCAAAACAATGGACAAACATGGCAGTGGGGGAGCCTATTTACCCTCCCTGTTTGGATGCATTGTTGAAACTCCTTACAGTTCATTAGAAGATGATTCAATTTCTGTCATCTCTGATTTTTTACATAGTTGTTTGGCATGAGTTTCTCTTTTAACCATTGTAAGTTTTAGGGTGACCCTGTAATCTATTTTTGGCTTGCAGACATTGCCAATTGGACTTGTTTACAATCAACATTCCCAGCATTTTTTATCACTAAACTATATCCTTATATATTCTGAGTGTTCCTTTCTTTCCTAAAACATCAGCTGCCCATAAAACAATTTTGCACATTCATCCCTATTTCTATTCTCTCTGTATGCTGTTTGTGTTCCTTGTCTGATGTGAATTGTATCATGTACTCAGTCTATGCTTTATAGTGTTACACGGCATACATGGCGCCCTTCTGTGGCTCTCAATACATTTTTCCTGCATCTTACATATTGTTCTGTGTTTCCCCTCATCAAATCAGTCACCTACCAATATCCTTGTCTGCTCATTTCCATCAACATTTGGAGGGGGTTATCCAGGCCAACATATTGACCATTCCCCACTTCTTTTTATCTTGCTATTTGTACCATCTGGTGGTTTTCTGTTCAGCCACATATCATATTCCCCCTGTAACTCTTCTCTATATGTCAATGCAAGTTGGTAAGTTTTTTGGGTTTTTTTCACGGGCCTACTTAACGTGTTATGGATCCCTTTCTGTGGCAAGTGGTGCCCATTCATGTACACTGATATCCAAAATCTTCACCTTGAAATTTATAAGGTCTGTAATGTTTACTGTTGAGATGGGGTGTTCCACAAGTTTGCTTGCAGGTTCTTTCTTGTTCCATGTGGTACAGTGCATTATAAATATGTTTGTTCTGGACAGTACCCCAAGATTCAAGAATGGTCAGCTCTTTCAAAATAGAGTTTCATGATCACCCATTTCATTTTCTTTAATAATATGTCTCTCCCCCCTTTTACTGTGGACTATTGGAGTTCTTACCTGCTCCAGCTGCTAGAGTAGTGGATCCTGACAGTGCACAATTCCATTCAGTTGAGAGTAGAGTAGAGTAATGCCTGTGTAGAAAGCATGACTATCCTCCTGCCATGGATCAAATATTTTATTCCAAATACTGCTGGTCTGGACTGGATTTTTCAGTCTATTTTGTAATTTGTCCTGGCTGGGAACTCTCCTTCATATTGTCATGTGCATGTCAGTTTCTGGGTGACTTTTTGTTTTGGTTGGAGCTTGACCATCCAATATAAGTCCTCACATGTGGATGGGCTGGGACTTTTTCCTACCATGGTGTGGATGTTACATTCCAACCCTTGTTGGTTTGGACTAGGATTAATCCTACATATTATGTTTAATCCCTCCCAATTTCATCCAGATGTACATTCTCAGTGTTTATTGCTGCAGGTTGTGCTGGATTTGCATGACTTATGGTTTAAGTTTTCAGAATGAAAACTCTTCTTCCCTTCTGGTTCTTAAAGCTGAAGTGAATGGTTGAGGACCCTCCTTCTACTATGAACCTGTTAGGTTCCTCCTAATGCCATTAGTCTGGACAGGAGCTGACCTCTCACTTATAGTACAATGTACCCTAGCCACTCTACACACATTCCTCTTCCTTAGGAATTTGAAATTGTTACCTTGTGCCACCCCTTTTGGACTCCACATGAGCTAAGAGTATAGCTGGTTAAGACATAGTGCAGTCTCCTACATAGGTGCTCCTCTCCATAGAAAAAGCACACTCCATGGGTGATCTTCAGATGCTTTTGTTTGAAGGATGCTTGTCTAGGTCATTTTTACGCTGATCTCTTTTCCTGCTGAACTTGGTATTCTAGCTATAACCATGATATGAAGTAAGTAAGTAATTGTATCAGAAATTAATGTTTTCATGCACTGAAAATATATTCCTGATACATACTTGCTTCACTCGCTCTTCCTTGTTGTTTTTCATAGTTAACCTTGAAGTGAAAATTGGGTGAAAATTGCATAGAGGGAGTTATCCGTGAAAGGAGGTTTTGTTCCACTCTTATCGGTAGAAAACTATTACATGCTAATTTGCATGCTTAAACACAATTAAACCTTGTGGAATTAGGTGGGAGATTCAAGGCTATCAGCAAGCGAACATTTGTGCACTTGAAGGTAGCCAAATCAAGAATAGCTGTAACTGTGAGAGAGATAAAAAATTTGTTGTAAATATGTTTTTGGTGTGGGAAAATATTAACTTTCATGTTACTTGTTAAGATATTCAAAAATATAACTTAATCAAACATGGAGTTTTAGAAACAACACGTTACTTGGTAATGTAAAATAAATCTAGTTGGATAGTTAAATTTGATAATGGGGAACCCATTTTTTAGAAAATAAAATAAGATAATCATTGTCTTTCATAGTAGCATTAGAATGAATTTTTTAGACTAGGCTCTAGACCAAAACCTGTAGAAATTTCATCAGTGCTTTCATAAGTCTCATTACTAAAGAACTGACTTCCTGTATTTTTATGCATATGTTTGAGATATTTCTGAAAATATCATTAAATTGATTAACCAGAGTAATAAACAGATCAATAGTTTTAGAGAAAGGAATGATTGTAACTTAAGTAAGGATTTAATATCAAAACTAGCCATAAATTTTTTTTTATGAAACGTCAAATCATTAATACTGTTAAAACTATGACAAGAACAAAGGAATCTTTTTAATAAAGATACTTAGAAGTATATTTAGTTAAATGTTTTCTTGTGATAAGTAATAGACCTAATGAATTTAGTTTCTTTTTGTTTTGGTTAAGCTATATAAAATGCCAGGATGAGAACCAGCAATGATTGTAAATTTATCAAAACAAAGTATATATCTACAGTTTGTTAAAAATATCTACAGATCCTATATCAAAGGCTGTGCCATTGTGTTTGTTAACACACATTCAAAATTTTAAGTACTATTTTATGAATTTAGGTTAGTAGGTGTGGTATAAAATTTTAGGTTATAATTCAAGTTTTAGTATTATAACTTATTCAATTTCTTAATTTAATAGTAAATATTTGAAAAAAAACTTAAACATTGATGTTTGTGTGTTACATGGTATGTTGAATGCAGCACTGGTTCAAATCAGATGTTTGTGATGTCAAAATACAAAGTTTGTAGTTTTATACAAATTAGGAACTCAAATTACCAATATTGAAAGCTAGAATTTAAAATAAAACTTTTTATCTCTTCTATTTGCTAAGCTGCCACTATATTTTGTAAATTAAACACAGTGGCCTGGCTCATCTCTTTTTATTTTTGGAAATAGTCTCTTATATGACACATTAATAACCAATTAAAATTTCAGAATGCCCACTTAATGATTTTCTCAGCCATTTTGAAATATAACTCTGTTTTCTTTTTCTTTTTAGACAAACCTTCATGCTGGTAAATTGAGTCTTTAGCCTGTTCAAAATTTCAAATTATTTTAGATACAAATACAGCTTATTTACTAAACTTGATAAATTATAATAGAATTCTAGGGTATTTATATAGTTAAGTTATAATTTTTTGGTTATTCATATATATAAAGTATTTGGTTTTACATCTTCCACATGCAAACTACAATAAACATCAACTGGGTACAGTGGTTGTAACAAGAAGAGATAATTGTTTGCCTTACTTTTTCATTTGCTGTTCTCTGTTTTAAGAAAAACGAGTTTTAAGAATAATTTATTATCATTGAAATGTGACCATATTTTACACAATACTAGTCTACTAAAACACAGTAAATACTAAAAGATCAGTTTTATATTACTGGATAAGGTAACAAAATGCACATTCATTGCATCATTTTAACTTCTACATTGTTAACAAGGCACGATTAGATGGTAAATATAATAAAAATAATATATTTATATACATATATATAAATGTGTAATGCTATAAAATTTAAACTATTTAATCTAAACATTTGTGTTATAACTTTAGTTATCCTAGAATGAAAAAAGCATAATATATATTTTTCTGATTCTTTATGGTAGTTATGAGATCAGTCAAATTTATAGATCCTATAATGTTAGAGTAGAGAAAATAACAAGCAAAATATAAAGTTTTACTGAAAACAAACATTTGAATTGTACTTAGGAAGTTTTAGAGATTACACAAATAATATTTGAGATTTTAAGGCCAAAGATAATTTTTACATTATGACGTAAAAAATTACTTTGATCAGACCAAAACTGAAACAGGCTCTTATTTTCACAAACAAATCTTTAATGGCAATACTTCATAAAAGAACCTGATTTTCTGTGTACTAAATACTTGCAGTCTTTACTAAAAGTTATTGTATAAATACTTAACTCCTCTATATTGTACTGAGCCCATAGCAAACGGGTTAATGCATTTAGCCATGATTAATTTATTTGTAATGAGCAAGTACGTAGCTAGACTAAGACACAACCCCCACTAAACACACACAAAATTTTATCAGTAGAAAAGAAGCTTTTTGAACGAAACATATATGTCTAAAACATCACTATATTATTTTACAAATGTGTGTAATAAAAATATGTGTATTGATATTTTTTCACTCTCTAAAGATAATCATTTAAATTGTTTACCAAAGCATTGGGTATCTGTCTTACATGTTAACAGTTATCTGTTATTGGCTGGTAATCCTTGTTTCACTCTATTCATAAGCTTATTGAAAGTACACCTAATATCTAAGTAAGGTAAATTATGATGTCTTTAGCTTGAGTAAAATACAGAAGAAACAAACTTAGTTTTTTAATACTCCTATGACCTTTCACAGCTTCTTATTTTGTATTCACCATAAGGTTTAGGCACAATATACCAAGCTATTTTTACTGAAGACTGCCAAGAAAATAATAAAGGTTACAAAGAGGCTATTTTGAGTGGATTTTCTTTATCTTCTTTCATGTATTTTTGTGCATTTTTATATGTGTACAACCTTAGCAGTCTCTTGAAAATGTTTTATAGGATTTTTTGAACTGATTCTTTATTGTTGTGTGTTTTGCTCAAATATTCTATTAGAGTTTTGTGCATTGACTTACAATTTTTATCAGGAACCACTGTTGTGGTTCATGATATTTGTTTATCCAAAACATACACATAAAATAACAATTAAGCTTTTTTACTCCTGATATGAGAGTATTCAACTACAATCTAAATATTAAAAGATATTTCTTGTATTATAATTATACTGTTAATGAATTTTCTTAAACTTATGGTCAGTTTTGATGTTGAATCTCTTTTTGTCTACATTCTTTTTTCTAAAGCTATTGATATGGCTACTAACATGGTTTATTACAACAGTGATATTGTCAAAGATGTTCTAGAGATCTCCCTTAAGTAACTGTCAGAATTTGAGCTAAGATTTACACACATAATATTTACTAATGGGAGAATTTATAAACAAAGTGATAGCAAATTTTGTCTGAACCCATGGTGTGCAAACTGTGAATTGTGTTCCAAAAGGAGGTGCAGAGAGTCAGTAGGGGATGATTCATAAGTGTAAATATAAGAGCATTTATGTTATATTAGTAAAATACAAATTTAAAGATAAAAGTTTTAGAAACAACCATACAAATATTGCTACTCTTAATTAATATATTAACAACAATAAATGTGGAAGAATGAATGTGCAGTATAATGACTAATATGTTATAACATGTAGGGGGTGGGGCACAACAAAATAAACATTTAGAAAAGGAATCTTCATAACAAACAAATGCCTGTAAAGTACTGGCATCTGCCTTTTTTAATTGACTGAAAATTAAACTGTTATAGAAAACAATGGTTATCTAATTGTATTATCTATTAGGATTTAACCTTCTTGCCATGGACATATTTTTCTGTATGCCATGAGGTTTAAGTGAATTACATTCCAAATATAATTAAACTACTTGGTATTTGAATGGTATATTAATAAATTTGGCATAAACATGTAGCTACTAATCCAATATTTAAAAAAAATCCTGAATTTTACCTTGTAGAAGAATTTTGAATATTTTTTCTCTGTATCCCTTCTTTATTAATTTATTTATCATTCCTCCAAGAAGTACAGAGTTGCAACAGAAGTTACTCATCATAATGTCATCATCTCTGAGTAAAAGTATACTTTTTATAGCCTTCAGTTTTATTTGGTGCAAGAGCTATCAAATAGAAAATCACATCTTTTTCAGAAATTGCCAATACTTCTCTCTGATGTTTAAGACTATATTATTTATAAACAATAAAATCCCAAAGATTCAATCAGTCAAGTGACAAATCATATTACAAATGTTTTCTGTGCAGCGAATTGTCAATTCTGCTTTAAGTTCAAGCTTTATTTGTATGGGAAACACATCAGAAATTAGATTAATTTTTAGTAGATTTTGTTGCATTGTTAAAAAGCCAGAAAGTTTTTGAGTTATGAACCCTTGCATTTTGTATGATATTATTCTGTATTCTATGGGGAATTATTTAATTAAATAAAATTTAGTGCAGTATTACCATTGCTATATAAAAGTGGGATTTTTTAGGCAGGATTAGAATAAATTAATCTATGGAATCTTTGGTGTGGTCAAATACATCAATCAAAAGGGTCCAAAACTATAATTAGATCTCAAATCAGTCAAGAGATAATGGAGCTATGGGCTAAAATTTTGTATTTTAAAAATAACAACCTAAAGTTCAGAGTCACTATACAAACTGGGTATACCATAGCTAAAAGTCTGACTCTTGGTTCTGCATACAAAAGACTGAAGTTTACTGAAATTCTACCAAGTTTTACAGTCAATGAGATTCAGTCCATAGCTATAGAGCTAAACTTTTGTATTAGATACATGGTTGAGGCAACTGTAGGTTTTTGAAAATCAAAACCAAGTTATCACAATAAACAATATACCAATCAAAATTTACTGTACAAACTAAAAATGTTTTAAACTTACTTTTTGGACATTTTTGGTTTATATGATTAAAATTATTTTAGTGTTGGATGTTTTTGTAAGAAGAACTATTCTGGACTGTATGCTAATTTTTCAACTTTTTTTTTCTTTCCTGAAATTCAGGTATTAATATCCCTTCATCATACTAAAACCATTTTTTGTTTAGAAAAGAACTTTGTAATATTTGACAAGTGTATAAATAAATGACTGTCCTCTTTATTTCATCAACATTAGCAATCAAAAAGTACACAAGTTTTTGAAAAATTAACTTGCTGTTACTGTTTATACGGCTAAGATGTAGCTTTCATTCACTAGTACTTTAGTGATCAGTTTATGGTTTTGGGGAAGCAAGCTTGTTCTATTTCCCAGTAAGATCTTTCCTTAGTTAACAATTTAGATGTTTTTTTCAAAATTCAAATCAGGATTTCTTATTTTTTCTTTAACAAACGTGTAATTCATCAGCTCTTGAGATCAATATGTTTGTAACTTTGTATTCAAAAGGCTGTGTAGACTCAACACTAGGTGTTTCCAATAAGGAATTGTTAAGCATGCAACATCTTTACTTGTGCCTAATAATACTGAGTGGCCTATCTGTATTGTGTTTTGTAAATATTAATTTTATAACTTTTTTTAAAATTTATAGCTTTAAACTAAATGCATACTTTTCTTTTATTTCAAGGCAGTGCATATGTGTTCACCTAGACTCCAATGTCCATAAGTTCAATCTTCTAGTGTAAGTATAAGACTTATTTATATAAACAAAAAGTCAATCAGAGGTTTGCTTTTTTTTTTTTGACAGTGCTCAAAATAACATTAGCTATTGTTATATATTCTTTGAATTTTGATGTTGTTGAAGCAATGGAATTATGTGTGTATTTATTAGATTAATTATTTTTCAGCATATTTATCAACACATTGCTTAAATAATGAACATAAATCAAATATTTTGCATTTATTAACATGAATGTGATTAGAAAACAAATGTATTAATTTAACCATCCTACACCTTAATTATTATTAAATGTCAATATAATGTCTTGCAAAAATATTCAGTCTATGCCAATAATCTCATTTTGATGAAATACAAGTAATTTAAACAATGTTTTTTTAATGAACTTGTTTTTATTCAAAAATCTTAATACTATTACATGTGAAAGAGGTTAAATGTCAGCAAAACCTGCAAAGAAAATATATAAATTCATCCCCCTAAATCAGTACTTGGTGGAAGTAGGTTTAGCAGCACTTACTGTTGTGAGTCTTTTTGGATGAGTTTCTACCAGCTTTGCACAATAATAGGTTGGTGTAATTTCTGCCCAGTCTTCCTGGCAAAATTATTTCAACTCTGACAAGTATATTTGGTATTGCAGATGAACTGCAATCTTCAAGTCTCACCATAAATTTTATATTGATTCAAGTCAGACTGTGTTTCAGTTCATTGTTCTACTAAAATATGAAATTTTGGCCCAGTTTTAGATTCTTGGCCAACTCAAGCAGGTATTGATTGGATGATGTGCTGTGTTGGGCTTAAGCCAGAGGGAATTCTTTGAATTTAGACAAAAAAAAAACCTCAATTTTTGTCTTGTCTGACCAAAAAAAAACCTGCCACATCTTTGCAGTATCATTTGCATTCTTTTTTGCACACTGCATATGAAATTTAAGGTTATTCTTTTCCAGTAATGGTTTATTTCTTGCCACTCACCCATATGAGCTAACTTTGTATAGGAACTAGATTATAGTTCGTGTATGAACATTGACGTCCATCTCAGACATGGAACATAGCAAAATTGTAAAAGTCACTGTTGGCTTCACAGTGACATCCCTAACTAATATCCTGTTTGCCTGTTTACTTAGATTCAAATGTAGCCTGTTCTGGGTGGTATGAAGCATATTCTACTTCTTAAAGATGGACTTCACAATACTCAGAGATAATCAGTAATTTTGAAGTTTTCTTGTAAATTTCTCCTGATTTGTACTTTTTTACTATTTAATCCTTTACTTGTTTGGAAATATCCTTCGTTTTCATGGATGGTTTGACATGTGACTATGTGAGTTATAGCTTGAACAGATGTATTTACTCTTCAATCATATTAAACCACTGTAATTACACACACACACAGATCATTACATCAATTTTGTGACCTTTCAAACTACTCTTTTGCACCTGAACTGATTTAGGGTTGCCATAGAAAAGAGGTTGAATACTTATACAAATGAGAACGTTTTAATTTATTTGTAAATCTAACTTGCATAATATCAGCATTTTTAGCTTTCTCAGTTTGTTGTAGATTGTGTAAATTCTAAAAAAAAATCCCATTTGGAAATTTCATAACTCCAAGCTCAGACAGCAACAAAATGTGGAGATTTTGTTAGGAGGGTGAGTACTTTTGTCAGGCACAATACTTAATATTTTGTCTAATATCAACTTATAACATTTTGTACATAAAAACTGGTACTAACCATGGAACTTGCTATTTCAGTTTTATTTATTGCTTCATTTTTATTTTGTATGTTATTCAGTCCTAACACATACCGTAATCTATCTTGTTAGTATAGTTCTGTTTTGTACTATTCTCAGTCAATCTTTAATTGTGTTATAAAAAACATAGCTGCTTTTATATTGAAATTATTTAAGTCCTGGATTAAATAATGTGTAGCAGCCTCAAAATTTTCATAAGCCTCCAAAAGCTAGTTGATTTAAAAGGAGTAACTACCATTTTATTTCTTTAACATTTAAAAGTTATTAAACATAAAGCAAAAAGATGTTACTTTTTGGATTATTACTTTAAAGTTTTTAAATAATTTAATATACATTGGAGAAACCAATTTGATTAAAGAGCTGTAATAAATGGTGAAAGGTAACATAAAAAAACTATTTGTTAAACTAATCAAGAAGTCTTATCAGTGTAATCTTCTATTTAAAAACTTTCTTACAAAATATGAATATGCCTTTACAAAGTATAACCAGATATTGGTAGATAGAAATGATGATCAGTTTGAATGTGCTAAGTAATCTCTTTGTATAAAAAGCTCTCATTTAACTTTAGATTTTTTTATAAGTTCATCTCTTGTCAGTCTATTCACCATACATACAAAAATATGATATCACTCATTGTGGTTTTGTAATTGGTTTACATGTGCTTTACATGATTACTCACCACTCTGTAGCTCTGCTTATACATGTTTGAAAATAGTACGTGCTTACCTCAAAGTCACATATCTTCATTCCGTTTTCATCAGTGTGTACACTTTTTTGACAACTGTATTTACTGTGATGTACTTTTCATTATTTTTGTGTTTTACGTGCATATATTTATAATAAATAAAATTATTTGAGCTCGTTACTGAATTTTTATCACTCAATATATGTTGTTGTTTTTTCTGTCCAGTAGAGCTTACTGTGATTGTTTTCTTGCTAAAAATATCCTTTCAATGAGTTTTCTGTTAGGATTCTGCTAAAATCTTGCTTCTATGTCTGCATAACTTAGAGTTCACTACAGCTACTTTCTAATGTTTGCGGCTCAGTATATTGTAGATTACCTAGTTACATGATAGTTATCTATCAACCTACTTAGCCTGTTCTGTTGAAGCCAAATATCTTAAGAGTCTGTTCAGTTTTCCTAAGATCTGCGTTTTGAGTTCTCATACTTTCATTGTTTAATCATTAGAACATCTTTCTTTAAGGTTTGATTTATTCTTTCCCTTGTAGATGCCTATAATTTTGCAGATTTCTTTCACATGTGTTTGTGTGTCTTTGGAATTTTTAACTGTACTTGACTTTAAATGCTTTTATTATTATTGCAGTCTCTTTCACTTTGAACAACTTTACTTTTTATAAATCATTATGTTAATTCATTGATAATACTAATTTGTTTGAGCATGAATCAAGTTATTAATTGTTTTTGAATTCTGAAGTTTTGTTTTTTCAATATGAATGTATCTTCATCATTCTTCCCTTTTATTGTTTATTCTGTCATAAGTTAAATAATTTATAAATTGTGATGATAGTCATCACAAGCTCTTGCTTTGCTAATATCCTGTTCCATATTCTTTTGGCTCTAAATATTTGTGAGTCAAAGGCCACATTATCATGTTTGTTGAATTGCATTCAAATTTTTTTTTAACTGCTATTTTATGAATTTATGCCAATAAGTTTGTTATCAAATTGTAGATTGCTATTTAAATTTTAGTATCATACAGTTATGTGAAAAATTTAGGACACCCTATGAAAGCCTGTGTATTTTTGTTACATTTTTGGATATATAGATATTTAATCTCAATTTTACCAATACCGAGAGATTATAGGAATATAACTAAACAATTAAAACTGAAGAAAAGACTTCTCAAGATCTTCTGTAAATGTAATTCTACAAAAATGCATATTCTAACAAAAGAAAAAGTTAGGATACCCCCACATTTATTCCCACTTAAAGTAGCTCAACTCACACACAGGTGTATCACACCAGGTGCATATGATTAGAAGATTGTTACTCTGCATTTTGAATGAGGCTTGCCCTGTTTAAACCTCAGATATTTAGTTTGGTGTGTTCCTGACTGTTGAAGTGAGAGTGAGCACCATGGTGAGAGCAAAAGAGCTGTCTGAGGCCTTCAGAAAGAAAAGTGTAGCAGCTTATGAGTCTGGTAAGGGATTTTAAAAGATTCCAAAAGATTTTGAAATCAGCTATTCCACTGTCCAGAAAATAGTCAACAAGTGGAGGGCTTTCGAAACAACTGCCAACATGCCCAGGTCTGGTCGTCCAAGCAAGTTCACCCCGACAGCCGACTGCAAAATGCTACAAGAGGTCTCCAAACACCCTAACATGTCATCACGGGACCTACAACAGGCTCTGGCTACTGTTGATGTGAAAGTGCATGCCTCTACAATTAGAAAGAGACTGCACAAGTTTAACTTGTGTGGAAGATGAGCAAGGAGGAAATCTTTGCTGTCTAAGAGAAACATCAAGGCCAGACTGAAGTTTGCCAGAGAGAATGTAGACAAAGACCAGGACTTCTGGAATAATGTTCTTTGGACAGATGAGTCAAAAACTGAATTATTTGGACACCAGAACAGATGACGTGTGGCGTAAACCAAATACAGCATTTCAGGAAAAGAATCTCATATCAACTGTGAAGCATGGAGGTGGAAGTATCATGGTTTGGGGCTGCTTTGCTGCAGCAGGACCTGGACAGCTCACAATTCTAGAATCCACCATGAATTCTACTGTGTATCAGAGGGTGCTTGAAGATCATGTGAGACCATCTGTATGAAAATTAAAGTTGAAGCAAAACTGGACCCTGGAACACGACAATGACCTAAAACATACCAGTAAATCCACCAAGGACTGGCTGAAAACTAAGAAATGGAGAGTCCAGATCTTAATCCCATTGAGATGCTGTGGGGTGACTTGAAACGGGCTGTATATGCAAGAAACCCCTCAAACATCTCACAGCTGAAAGAATTCTGCATTGAGGAGTGGGGCAAACTTTCTTCAGACCGATGTCAGAGATTGGTAGATGGCGTGACTTGAAACGGGCTGTACATGCAAGAAACCCCTCAAACATCTCACAGCTGAAAGAATTCTGCATTGAGGAGTGGGGAAACTTTCTTCAGACCGATGTCAGAGATTGGTAGATGGCGTCTCACTGCAGTTATTTCAGCCAAAGGGGGGCTATTAGGGGGTAGGGTGTCCTAACGTTTTCCTCAGTTAGAATATGCATTTTTGTAGAATTACATTTACAGAAGATCTTGAAAAGTCTTTTCTTCAGTTTTAATTGTTTAGTTATATTCCTATAATCTCTCAGTATTGTTGAAATTGAGATTAAATATCTGTGTATCCAAAAATGTTACATAAATACACAGGCTTTCATAGGGTGTCCTAACTTTTTCACATGACTGTATATTAGTTAATTTCTTCATTTAAAATTAAAAATTAAAAAATGCACCTAAATATTGATTTATTTTAAGTGCAGGTACAAAGTCTCCAGTTTCATATGAATTAGGAGCTCAAATTGCTGGTATTGAAAAGCTAGAATGTAAAATAAGAATCACATAACTTTCCTGTTTGTTAAGGTATGGCTTATGTATGAACTGAATCAAATGCAGTGGACCTGCTCACCTCTTTCCAGTTTTAAAATTGGTCTCTTATATACACCTCCTCCTATATATTTCATGTTAATAACCAACTGAGAGCTCAGAATGTCCCCTGGTGGCTTTCTCAGCTATTTTAAAGAACTAGGAAGCCACCTTGTTTCTTTTGAGCCAAGATTTAAAGCAGACAGGTTATGTCTTAGTGTGCTCAAAATTACATATTTCAGATAAAATACAACTTAGTTACTAAACTTGATAAACTATAGTGGAATTCTGTGGTAGTGATATAGTTATTTGTGATTTTTTGGTTATTTCTAATATATATGTAAAACCTACAAAAATTATTTCATTTCACATTTTTATGGTAAGCAGCAAACATGTACAAAGGTTGTTGCAACTAGAAAATACAGTTGTCTGCTATACTTGTTTATTTACTGTTTTATGTTTTAAGAAAAATAAGTTTAAGAATTTATTTATAAATAGTAGAAATCTATATACATGCACAATGTAAAATAATTGAAATGTGACTGTATTTTAACAAATACTATCCCATTAAAATGTAACCAATATAGGTCAGTTTATATTCGAAGATACGGTAATACAAGTGCATGTGTGTCACATCATTGTAACTTCTGTAATGTTAGCCAGTCATAATTGGAAGGTTACTATAATAAAAATTATAAATATATGTTATGTGATTTAAAGTAAACATTTATATTTCCATCTAATAATTTGAAGTCATTCTATAACGAAAAGAAAAACAATTTGTATTTGCTTTCTAATTTTGTATGGTGGTTACAAAGTCAGTCAGATAGCCCCACCCCTGTATAGCTATGGTAGAAAAAATAACAGACAGAATATAAAGTTTTACTGAAAACAAATGTTTGAAATATATTTAGGAGGTATAAATGATTGTGATTATGCAAATAATATATGAGATTTTTTTTAGAGAATAGTTTTTAATCATAACATGAAAACCACTTTGCTTGGACTAGAATTGAAACAGACACTATTTTCACAAACAAATCTTTAGTGACAATACTTCATTAAAAATCCTGATTTTCTGTGTACAAAACATTTGCAGTCTTTACTGAAAGTCTACGAAATTTTGTGAAGGTACATGTTGCACTAAGTGTTATAAATAATTAACTTGTGTATATTATACTGAATCCCTAGCAAAAGGCTTAATGCATTTAGCCTTAATTGATTTTATTCGTTCTAGTTATATTCTAGTTTTTGATATATTTGCAAGATGTATCTTCAATATTTATATTATTTTACTTCTGGTATTTGGTTAGTGTGTGTACAGTTTTTTTATACTTGATTCTTTTTCTCAAGGGAGTGTTGTATTCTTTACTCAGAATATTTGTTAGAATATAATGCTTTTTTTTGTTCTACTCCATTTAAAAAAATTCATTTATATACCTTCTCAATATGTTTTTGCTATCATAAAATTCTGTAATTATGACATAATCCCATGTATAAAAAATTAATTTACTTTGTATCATATGAAGGTTTGCAGAATAAAATGGATACTTCAGAATTTTGGATTGTCTTGCCAAATCTTGCTTTTACTATACATTTTAGCAGCTCTGCTAATAAAGATTTTTATATAGATTTATATCCAATTGTAGCAGCTTTATATCCTTTAAATGATGCAATGCATTGATGTTACTTTGTAAGTTTTAACTTATTTCTGTGGTGGCTTTTTATTAAACTTGGACAAATTACTTTCAAGGGAATATAGAATGTTTTTCCTTCTGCCATCAATATAAGTTTAATTTGGCAATACCATCATCAGTTTTCTCCTATTCTAATATACTACTCATGAACAGTGCCACCTTTGAAGAAATATCCTACAATGCAGTGTTGAAAGGTAGTTTATCAAATACTTTGTACACTCGAGAGTTAATCATAAAAAGTTTTGTTAGATTTTGCTTTGATAGATTTCTGGATTCCTGACAGGTATATGACAAGAAAATTGTTTGCATTGGCCAAAGGAGAATGTGCTATAGAAAATCCCGATAATCCAATGAACCATGAAGTTCTACTTGGGGGGCATCTCTATCTAATGGTGCTTAAGGTGGGTAATATTATGTTTACTTTTCAAGAAAAAAATAGATAACTTTAGTGCTGCTGTTTTTGCCAAATATGGTATATTATTGAATGTTTAGTAGTTTTACAAGTATTCTAACGAGTGATTAGTTTAAGGTAGGAAATTTGTTCTTGGAATATATGTATGTATCTATATATCTTTTATGACAAAATAATGTCTCCATATTACTAGTTTAAAATTAAAAGGCAACTTTATCAATATTAAAAGAACAATTTGCTGCATCAAGTTAAAAGAAATTACAAATAATTAATTTAAAACAGAATTTACATGAATTACATTATGCCTAATGATCAGTGAGTGATTATATTTTGTTTTAATATGTTTGTACAGTTTATCATATTATTAGGGCAGTTTTCTACCACAAGTCAAATATGACTATTAGACAGTACAATTGATTGAAAAAGCAGTAAATTTGATTTTATAGTGAGATATATTGCTCTGCCCTTCTGAAAGAATGATACATTTTTTTAACAGTTGTATATTTGTTGTATATTTAAATCCTCATAAATACAGAAAGACCGTGTATTTAATGAATAATTGTCAGAGTAACATGAAAAAAAATTTATGGTTCAATTGTTTATTTTTCAATTTCGCACAAAGCTACTCGAGGGCTATCTGTGCTGGTCAATTTTAGTCCTCAAATATATAAATTTTATAAAACTTCATGGTATATTTTTTCTCTCTCCGAAGAATATCTGAAAATATGTCAGGTTTGTTATTAACATTCGAAAAGTTTGCAGAATAATGAAAAATATCTGAGGAAAACTAAGAATTCTAAGTTGACAAAAAGAAGAAACTTACAGAGCATTAGGAATGTTTGTTTCTTTTGATTTTGCGAAAAGCTACACGAGGGTTACCTGCGTTAGCTGCCCCTAATTTAGTAGTGTAAGACTAGAGGAATTAGTCATCACCACCCAAGTGTTGGCAGTTATTATTTTACCAACAATTTGTTTGTTTGTTTTTGAATTTCACGCAAAGCTACTCAAGGGCTATCTGTGCTAGCCGTCCCTAATTTAGCAGTGTAAGACTAGAGGGAAGGCAGCTAGTCATCACCACCCACCGCCAACTCTTGGGCTACTCTTTTATCAATGAATAGTGGGATTGACCGTAACATTATAACGCTCCACGGCTGAAAGGGCGAGCATGTATGGCGCGAGGGGAATGCGAACCCGCGGCCCTCAGATTATGAGTCGCACGCCTTAACACGCTTGGCCATGCCGGGCCTCATGGTTCAAAGAAGGTAGTTTTTACATCACATAAGGTTGACTGTGTAGCTTGAATAAAAATTGTTTCTATACAAAGAATTTTGCAAAAGACTATCAAGATATTGAAAAGAGGAGTATTGAACTGGTGTTCATAAACCTTTCTCATTTTATCCAAAAAGGAAAGATATAAATAAATTTTACACATAAGAGAACAAAATAGATTGATATGGATTTTTATAAAACTTTGTAGTGAGATTTGAGCAAGAGTTTTATCATTCTTATAATGGGAAGGCATTTTAAAAGTAGATTTTTTTAATTACAGAATGAAATATATTTCTAATATGTAAGATAGTTAACTTAAATGTTGAGGTATTTATATTTTAGTTTCCTTCATAATTAGGGTATTTTTTATATAAACATTGATTAATTTGTTTTTTGTTGCTTTTTAAGGATTAGTCGATGTTACTAGTGGATTTTAGTTGATTATTAACAGAAGCAAAATGTATTAATATTATTGATAAAATGTGTTACTTGTATGTAAAAGAGATAAAGATGAAAGGGAAAATATTACTTTAACATTGCTTGTTTATTTTTGAGGAATATATACTTATTGATTTTTTTATTTTTTGTTGCAGTGGTATTAATTGTTTTCAGTTCATTTAGGTTAAAGTTGTGTAATTGTCTCTAGCATCATTAGTAGTATTTTTTTTTAAAGTGTGTAAAAATTATATCCATTAGTGCAGTGATTTTGAAATGCTTTTAATTTCTACTTTTAAAGGAAAAGCTTGAAAGTTGGCTAAACACAATAAAAGTTGTACTTTATCGAAAAATCAAGTCATCTGGAAAATCTTTTGAGCTCACTCGGAGTGAGTATTAACTGTACAAATTTTATGCATTAATTGTAAATACAAATTGTAACTTTATTTTTATGATTATAATGTTTTAGTAACAAACTAATGATATTCTTTAGAATTTTTTAAGTTTGTCTTGTGTAAGTTATAATGGTAGGAAGTTTCTTTTTGCATGTAACTAGAGAATTAGAAGTTATTTGAACTCAAAAACTGAAATAAGTTTAGAAAATTAAATACTTGGTTAAGGTAGATTCATTTTCCTAACCAATTGTTATGTTTCCTTCAAAACTGATATTTAAAAATAAAAGCAACAAGAAAAACACTATTTTTCTAGAAAGCTGATGTTTTCTTTCTGTATAATTTCTGAGAAAACTTGCTCAGATTCTGTTAATATTCATTTTTAATAACTAATTCCACAACATCTATCTTGTCATTAAAAGTTTACTTGTATCTACATACAAAGATAACAGTATTTAGAAAATAAAACATATTTCACTTGTTTTCCATCATAACCATAACATGCAATTGCATTATGTTCTGTTTAACCCCATTTTTAAGTTGAAAAGTAATTCAGATGCTCAGAAAAATGCATTTGGTAATTATATTTTATATCCACATTTCAAAATATTTTTGATACAGCACTTTAATTATACGAGAAAATGTAATAAGAGGCCTTTTTGTTAAAGTGCACTAGGTTTTAGTTTGCTGGATGAAGAAAAATCAGTCTGACCTAATAAATAGCTAACATGGCTGAAACTACATATAGACTGATCCAGTAAACTTTGAATATATCGTAAAACCATCTGTAAGAAACTGAAATTACTTGTGTGGTAGTAGCAAAAGCTTTTAATTAGCCAACTTTTTCCCACTGGTAATATTCTAAATAAAATGTGCTGAAAACAGTGTTTTTCTTTCATATTGAATAACATTGTGTCATATATCAAAAATGAACAGAATATCCAAGTAATTGTTTTTAGATTTAGTATCTCCAAAACAAAGACAATACATACTGCTTCACATTGAGTGGAAATTTCAGTTATATTGTAATTCATTGTTAAAGTTTATAATACTTTAGTAATATGCATCATTATCAATGTATAAAACTTGCATCTGTTTGCCATAAAATTAAGCTGAATTGGTAATGACTGCTTAGGAAATTGAATTTAGTTTAATAATTGGTAAAGATTTATTGAACATATAATAAATATTTTAAATTGTCATCTAAACTGAAGTGAAAAGTATAACTTAAAACAGAGAAGCAGACTAACTTAAAACACTGTAAATTAAAGAAAAGGTTGTGATAAATTAACACTTCTTTTAAAGTTATTATATAAACTGTTTTATTCTAATTTATTTTACTTTGAGTTATTCTGTATTATTTTTTGTTCTTTTTGATATTTTTCTGCACATTAAGCATTTCAAAACTTCTAGTGTTGTGCACAAGTAAAGTGGCAGTTTAATTTGTAGTACTCTCATAATGAAACTGGTTAATGTTGAACTGAGATAAGAGGATTTAATATTAATTACATGTGATGTAGACAAGTTTTATAGTATGGTGATTAGGAATATTTAAAAGCATTAAGAATACATTTAACAAAAACCCTTGGATAGTGCATTAAACTTTTTTTTTTTTTACAATATCTGTGTAGATTTAAAAGATATGTAGTCCACAGACAAGCACAATCTTTATCAACTGCTTTTACTTCTAGTCATACTAGAATAGAGTTAAGGAAAACTTTTAAGCAATATTTTTCTTTTTGGTAAAATATTGTTGGCTAAATCACCATATTCTAGCTGTGTAGATTTTCGTTCAATGTAAGAATTGGAATACTACAAATGTTGTACTTCTATATTAAGAATTAAGAAGAGAAGTGATTTTCAAAAATATTGAACAGAATTTTGTAGTTTTAGGCATTGAAAAAGTTAGTTTAAAATTAAAATTTTTATCACATGAGAATTGACTTTTTTAAAGTTTAATGATAGAAAACAATCTTAAATATTTAATCCCTAAACGTGAGCCACTTTTAGCCACCAATGTATTATCTTGATTAACAGAGTTATCTTTCCAGTTGTAATGGTCATATGTTTATATTTTTTAATATCATTTAGCAATAAAACTTATTATCCCTAATGATCTTCATTTTTTGTCAGTGTTTATTAATTAGAGATATATTTCTTACTTTATCTGAGTAATTTTATTGTAATCTAGCTTTCAGAAATAAACTGTTTATAATGAGCTCATATTTGAATTACTTTCCTCTCCATTTCTAGCTCTAATGCTTCAGTATATATCTTTGGGCAAAGATCTTTCTCGACCAATGGAGTATCTGCTTGCTACAGGAAATCTTGTTTCTCGCTCAGGCATAGGATTAATGCAGTTTTCTGGTCTAACTGTTGTTGCAGACAAGCTCAACTTTTTCCGATATCTTTCTCATTTTCACAGCATTCATAGAGGATCATTTTTTGCTGAGATGAGAACAACAGCTGTTAGAAAGTTGTTACCTGAAGCTTGGGGTGAGGTTCATTTAATCTTAAAATGATGTGATAAGTGTATGCTCATGTAAAGACAGTTAAATTTATTGAACTTGTTTGTGTTTTTCAATGCCTTTCATGCTGCTTGCCATATATCTTAAATTTAATCAGGCATTTAACTTTTGTGTGCTCTGATGATCGTGCAAAGCCTATCAGATTTATTGAGCTAATTTTTGTTTTTCATTGCACTCAATGTTTCATATCACATATCTTGAAAATTTAATCAGGCATTCAAATTTTGTGTGCTTTGTGTAAGACAACCAATAGCTATTATTTTCCTATAAAATAGAAACCTATGTGTTAATACTTGAGTCTCTAATAATTTGTAATAAAGTTGCATCTTTTTGTTATATGTATTTTAATGAAAATGAATACATTTTAATGAAGTTAATTAAGCAGAATCACAAGAAAAGACTGCATTAAAAACAGCAAATCCAAACCTCTGACTAACTATATCAGTTTGTTACAACTTTAAAAAAGCTAAAACAAAAATAAATTAAACAAAAATGCTGTACCAATTGAAAAGATCCCAGGATACAAATTATAATGTGGGATTATAAAATGTTCTGTAGGTTTTGAAGGAGACTGAAGAGGTAGGACTCACATTACAGTTGGGATACATCATCTATCAGTCTTATTTCCATTTGTCAGTCTCATATAAGAAATAAAAGTGTGGCAATAGATATAGAAATAGAAATTAGGAGAGTGAGATGTGAGTGCTCAAACCCACAATGTCCCACATCTATATCACCCTTCACTGCCTGCAGCTAGTTGTGGGAAGGTAACTACTTTTCCAAGCAAAAAAGAAAAAATTAACAGAAATAAAAATAAGAATAAAGAAATAAGGCACCACCATTTGGGGGGAAGTAAGTTGAAACTTACCTCCTGAAGTTAGCATTTCAGCTCCCAATATGGTAAAAGGCACTAATTGATTGCACAGCAAATGATCTATACCAGCATAAAGTGTTCCATTCAGTTATTTAAACAAACTGATATAACTCCCAATCCACCCATTCACCAAGTCTATTGTGACTATCATATTCTAAACAAGAGCTTTATATGCGGCATAGTGTACATCCGCATGAAGTAGTGGCAAGTTGTTAAATGACGTTATTAATAGCTAAAAATAGTTTTTAGAAATTTTAAGTAAAATTTCTCTAATTTGTATTTCTTTATATTTATTTAATACATTCTTATATTTGTTACAGAATAGTTTAATAATAGAGAAACTTAAAATTTCTAATAACTATTTTTAGTTATGAATAAGGGCTTGAGCACACACATCTCACTCTCCTAATTTCTATATCTGTTGCTACTCTTATTTCTTATGCAAGTCTGGCAAATGAAAGTTAAGACTGAAAGATGGTGTATCCCCACCACAAAGTGGGTCCTGCTTCATCTATCACCTCCAAAACCTAGGGTACATTTTGTAATCCCACATTATAGCTTGTACCCTGGGATATTATCAAATAGTGCAACATTTTTTGTTTAACTTATTTTTCTTTCAGTTTGTTTTATAAGTTTTAACAAACTAATATACATGTGTGTGTGTGTGTGTTTACTTTTAAAAATGTATTGTTATGCTGGTCCAACTAAACTAATGACGATCAGTCCATGTATTGATCTGAATAACTGGTTCTTTAATTAATTGTACCAAACTGGGCTTGGGCCTTATTATGCAGTTTTTAGGCAACACAGTTAAACTTTTTTTCTGTTACTAGACTCAGGCCATCCACCCAGTTTTCAGGTTACACAGTCACCTTTTTTGTTTCTCTCATATCAGACTCTTGATTGACTCACTAAAGAGACCATAAGACTTCCAAATATTTCACTCGCTGTGCTATATTGATTTTAATCAAAATGTATTCCAAAGTTGAAAGAAAAACTTATTACATAAGATTTTACCAGACAACACTGAAGTCAGATGTAACTCCCTCTCAAAATCGTTTATAAGACATATAATTGTAACACAAAACTTGTCAACAAATAGTAATATAAATCAAATACATGTGAAAACAAAATATTATTTACAACAGTACTGAGAAATAATAAACCTAAAACTGCATAATTAATCATTAAAAAAAACAACTTTGAATTTGACCCCCACAGAATTAAGTCGGCTCAATTATTATTGTATTTAGGTATCAATCACATGCTAAAATGTCTGATTGACAAATATTATTCGAATATCTCCTACTGTTTATAACTAATTAACTTCAGAATTAACATTCATTATTAACAAAGTTAGAAAGTTATGAAAAGTGAAAATTTTATATTTTATAATTTGGTCTCAGCATTTTTCAGTAGCTTTCACATTTTCTATTTTAATACATGTAAAAGTTTTATAAAAAAAAAATTGCAAACCCAAAGTTGACACCTTATTTCTCTTCTGACTTTTGAAAATAAATTGTTTTATAATCATCAACTTTAATTACTTTAATTTCTCACACACAGCAGAGTTAAGTTATTTTCAACATGAAATAAATGTTTTTGCTTAATTGTTTTAGGTTTTCTCTGTCCAGTACATACTCCTGATGGAGCTCCATGTGGCCTTCTCAATCATTTTTCTGGCATGTGTGAGGTATGGAAATCAGTAGATTACTTATAAAGTTTTATTCAGTTAGAACAACTTCTGAAACGATACCTCACCTCTTCACACAGATTCAACTATTTTCCTTGTACATCTAAAAAAAAGAATCGACTGACACCGGGCTCAAGGCAATTCCCACCTGTATGGTGATATAATCATGGGACAGAGTCTTCCACCAATAAGAGTGTAATACACCTTCATGTGCAGTAATCCCCTATGCATCTGGACTTCTGTGAACTGCATTTTTCTTCACAGCATTGTATTGATCAGACATGTTTAATTTCTTGTCTGAACTAGTTCACTTTGTTGAGATTAATGAAACCTTTTATTTTGCTTTTGTTTAAAAAGTTTTAACTTTCTGTGTTCATTTTCAAAGAATGTGATTTATACTTAGTCCTGAGTGAGTGACCTTGTTTACACTTAGATTTTATTTCTACTATGGTTTTATGAGGCTTATTAGCTGTTAGAATTGTTGCAGCTATTGTTCAGTGAGTTGGGGATTATCATATGCCTGCTTGACTCCCACACCCATCCTATTGGTCACATTTTTTTCTCCTTAATTAGTAATGATCTGTCAGAGCATGACTTCAGTCAGTCAGAATGTACTCATTTCTATATTTCTTCATTTTTTCAGATACTTATTGTTTGTCTGGCTCCATTTCCTTGCTTGATTGCCTTCAGTAGAGTTACTTTCTTCATGGTAACTTGGACTGATTTTATATGTCTTCTGTTCTTGTTATTTTCCCTGGTTTTTCTTCTTTCTTGACCTTGTTTTTATTCTGTGTCTTGTCTGGTTCAGTGTTGTTTTCACTTTCCCATTCCAGATACCAAGCCTTCCTCTTTTTCTTGTATTCCCATTTATAGACATCTGCTTTTTCACTTTTATTTTCAGTGACCGTTGTATTTGTATGACTCTTTGGGTACCTATCTCTTCTCCTGCCACTGGTCTTAACTCCTGCTGATAGTAATTTTTCATTTTTTCACCTTGGTCTCTTTCTTTGCTCTTCTTCTGTCTACCTCTTTTCAGCCCTATCTATGATCTTTTTCACCTTATTTGTGATCTGTCATAGTTACTGTGTTGGGCACCTTCCCACACATCTTTCTCAGACCATCTTCCTTTTGTTTTCCATGTTCTGTTGATCTTTGCATCTTCCCATTCCTTGGGCTTAAACCAAGGTGAAGGGAAAAGCAAGGAATGGAAAAATGTATTCATTGGTGTCATAAGAACATTTTTTTGCCAATTTAAGGCTTTAGGCTGGTGTTCCTTTATTAGAATATTTACTTCTGTTAGTCCCTTCTTGGTTCTTTCCTCTTTTCTTATCTCATTTTCTTTTACAGTGGCTTCTTGGTTGGAGGAAAGGGAACTTTACCTAGAATCTCAATCCTCTCTCACATTTACTCAATATTTGTTACTTTTGTGTATTTAATTTCTCTCTTGTCTCAACCAATTTCAGTCTTATTTTCTTTGCATGTGAGATATGGCATATCTGGTTACTTTTCTTTTCTTACCTGCATGAGAAGTTCTTTTGCATTTGGGCTTCTCTGCAACCACTTTTTCCTTCAGGACATGCACTTATGTGTATTTCCTGCAGTTGATGTTGCAGACCCAAGAATTTCTTCTTGGGGACCATTGTCCTATTTTCTGAGCCTCTCCTGAGGGAATCTTAGTGGTGATGGAACTAAATCTACATTGTTTTTTGCATTTCTTTACCACTTCTCCCTTCTTCAATCTTTCCCTCTCTGATTGTATTGCATTACTAGATGTGGGAAGGGCTTTTGGCATTTAAATGATGGACAGGTGTTCACTCCATATCACCATACCTAATCTTTTCACTGTTTGTTGGGAATATTATAATTCCTTTCCTTACAAGTGGATCTTTTGATCATGTTCCATTCAGACTATTCTGCTGTCATTATTTGCTTCATCTATCCACGAGGCTCGTGTTTCACGCCTTTTTGCTTTTGGACATTATACATACACTTCTGAACCAATTATTATCTGGTTAATTTTCTTTTATGTAATTTATTGGGTGCTTACATCTTAATAGTAGTCTTCCTCTCTCAGCTAGTCTGCTTTCTATCAATGGAGTAGTCTCTTCATCATCTGGTCTTTCTTGAAGTGTGCTATTGCTTGGACATGCCACTCTTGGATGGCCTTGTCAACCTTCTCTACTCCAGGCTTTCCCATATATGGTCTTGATTGACTGAGCCTGCTTGTCATTTATACCCCCATTCCACTTTATTTACATCCTCTATCTTGCTTCACCTTTTTGCATTGTTTGTTCATTGGGCAACATCTTCTTTCCATCCATACACAGGGACTTTGCTCATTCTGTAACACTTTATACCCTGCTTTCTTCTTATATAGCATTATTCTTATCACTTTTATCTTGCCCTTCAACATCAGCAGTAGATCTTTTGTCATTGGTCCTTCTGCCACTCCTTTTCTCCTGATATTTATTCTGTTAACCATGTTTCTACCTTTTAATACATAATTGTTTGTCAGTGTTCTCCATTGCCAGTTGTCAGGGGTCCTTGCCCAAGGCCCTTCTTTCCTTCATACCTTGAAATGTTTTTAACACTAAAGCCTTTGCTATAGATTCAATTGAATCACACAAGTTTGTGACTCTAAATTGACCTTTATAGTTTCTCCAGTATAACCTCTAATTTATTTTGTATATGTTCAATAAAATTTTGCAAACTTTCAGTAAGCATTAAGAGTCTTTTATAGATGCAAAATCAGTATTTCGAACTCTCTCTGCACAGGTTCAGTCAATTTTACCAACCATGTGACCTTTTTAGTCTTTGTATAGTCTTTGTAGATTTGATACCACTGACATTGATATTGTGCATATATCTTTATGAAATTTGTCAGACTGTCAGTAAATGTTATAAGTCTTTCAACGTACAAACAAAATTAGTCTTTGTGAAGTGTTTTTAGTAAGCTAAAAAAACAGATTTGTCCTTAAATATATTTGGTATTTGTTTTGAAGAGTTCTTATGCAAAGTTATTTTCATGTCAACATTAAAAATACTTTTTTTCATCTCAGAAATCTCAAATTTCAATTGTTTAATCTGTAAAACCTACTAAATACATTTCGATTGTTTGTTTTCAGTAAAACTTTATAGTTCATCTGCTATTTTCTCTACCCTAACTCAGTACAAGGTTGGTCAGTTTGATTGATCTTGTAACCACAAAAAAAAAAAGATCTAAATTACCCTCCTTTTCTTTCTGAAATGACATCAAATATGGCATGAAACTGTACTAATTAATCCTAAGCAGCTTTAAACTCATAACAGTATGCATCTATTTATGATTAAGTTTTATTTTTTTTATTGCCCTTTGAACAGTGCCTTTATGAGTTGTAAATCACTTGGGAGATATGTAACTCATGTGCATGCTTCATGAAATCTTTTTATTATTATTATTCTTTATTTTATTTTATCTAACTTAACAAACTTAAAGAGATCTCAGTTTTTACATTTTAGTTACTGTTATAATAATAGATAGAAAATTATGTTAAAGAAACAAGAAATAAAGAACTTATTCGAGTATTTTTATTTGCTCTTAACTATTGATGAGAGTCAATTTTTCTTTTCTTTATAATAATAGTACTTATACACCAAATAATTTTTATTTAATTAAATATTTCAACAAAGAAAATAGACTAATAACATCCAAAAAGAGACAATTTCCTATGACAATCACAGTTTTCTGGATTTTTAACTAAGTAATAAAAGCCATTACAAATGCATTGAAGCTAGCTATTGTGATTTTTTTAGGAACCGAACTTGAATTAGAAGTAAAATTGGCTATTCTGTGTTCAAAACACAATGTTATACAATACATAATTTGATAGATGAAAAACCTTGACTTTCTATTGGTTGTAGGGAATATATATAAGTAAATGTAAGAGATAGCTTAAGAAATCCTGAAAAAGAGGATATGAGAAGTAGGTGTGGCAAGAGGGGTCTGATTTCTATGTAATAGCTCTTTAACCAAACAAAAATGAATGCTAAAAAATTATGGTTTGTCTTAGCAATGATGATTTTTGTGAGTAATTTATGTTGAATTTTGTAGTTTTTAAGAAGTGTTGGAGTGGATGAAGTAGAGAAGAAGATACTTGGAGAAAATGTGTCATGTTTGTCACCTTAGGTGAAATTCAGGATTTTTTAAAAATATGCCTAATAAAATTTAAAACTTAAAACTTTTATACAACTAAAATTTAGATTATAAGCTAAGGTTTTATGCTATACCAATTAGTATAACATAATTAAAAAATAGTTTGATAAAATTTTGAATTCAAAACACCAAAACCTTGTGTCATAGGCAGTAAAGGAAACCCAGGATGAGAGGGATAATGAATTATTTTCCCTAACAATTTCTTCAGAAACATGAAGTCAAAGTATTGACTGCTCTGAATGCAAAGTTTTTTTCATATTGAGATTAAAAATACTTCTTTTAACAAGTCTTCACCTTTTAACGTCTAAGAATATTCAAAAATTTGTTTGAGTAAAACATTATATTTTATGTGTTGCTTTCTCTACCCTAATTCTATATGACATTGGGCAACATGACGAACCTCATAACCACCAAAAAAAAATTATATACATAAGTATGAATGTCTGCCTCTCTCTCTCTGGGTACAGGTAGGTACAACTTTGTGCGAAAAGTAATATGTGACCACAGCCTCAAAGGCTGTTTTGAGGTTGGAAATAGACCAGTATAGGAACTTTTGGAAGATAGATGACTAATTAATCTCAACTTGAAAAGGTTGGATTTGTTTGGTAATGTGTGATCAGGAGGGCTATTATACACATTTCA
Organism: Tachypleus tridentatus; assembly: GCF_004210375.1. Taxonomy (NCBI): domain Eukaryota; kingdom Metazoa; phylum Arthropoda; class Merostomata; order Xiphosura; family Limulidae; genus Tachypleus; species Tachypleus tridentatus. The sequence continues at coordinate 85,171,303 of NC_134830.1, forward strand.
TCTCTGTGTGAGGAGTTCTACTTATCATCCTATTTATGATCAGTTAAGTGTTAAAACAGTTTAAAAACTTCTGTGCATCTTTCATTTGTTTCTTTGTTCGTTCCCTTGCTGTCTCTTCTTTTTACACATATGTGCTTACTCTAGCTCCCTTTTAACTGAAAAAGGTTTGTGATTTTTCTGTAATATGCATGCACACTCTTAACTAAATAGGCTTGTTTCAACCATATCTTTTGTTTTGCTTCTATGTACTTGCATGTACAATCAGTTATACAATAACTTTTTTACAAAAACATTTGGCATCTGCAAATCTTCATTCACATTGTGTTGCAACAAGATGAGAATAAATTAATTTTTCATTAATAGTATAATAATAGTCAGATAATGCTGCAAATAACACTGGATCTCACAGCATAAATCAGGATAACAAAAGGTAGATAATTTTGTTTTGAAAACTTGAAATGTCATGCAAAGCACAAGAAGCAGGAGTAATTTACATAATTTTAATTAAAAGAGCTTTAACAATTTTTTTTTAATTTTTGTTTGGATGTTGTTATTTTTATTCATTTTAATAAAAATATTTAGTTAGGTAAAGAAATAGTTTAGATTTTTTGCAGAATAAAATGATTAATATGATTGATTTAATCAAAACAACTCAAAATATTTTTATTTGAGCAGTGCTGTGTACTCTGCCAGTACAAAATCAATCTACATTACCCAGTTTTTTATTTATAGAATGACTTCAAAGTTTTACATAAACCTACATTTGTTTATGTATAGATAGTTTAAAACTCAACATTGTACATCTATTTCTGCTTACATTTTATTGTTTTATTTCCCTTTGAACTGTGTTTAACCAAAAATTCTGCCACACAAGTTGTAAATCACTTGGTGAATGTGTAGCTCATGTTATCTTGTCGAATTACATAAGGCACAGGCTACTCGTAAGCCACTTGTACGTTGCACCAACACATTAAACTTTATATCTAATAGACAAAGCATTCTTTTGTACATGGGAGTGGTGCAACTTCTTCTGCATATGCTTTTGCAATCCATTATCCTTAAGTTTGATATGGCTAACATCAAATAACTCCCCCCATGGGACATCAGTTCACCAGTTGCACAGGCAAAACTGACTGAAAAACTCTATAACTGATAAAACTAACATGTGAAATGACTGCCTTTATTTTTTAAGTTATACTTTCTAGATAGAGCATGTTTTTTGTGTTTTTTTTTAATTTTGGTTTATCTCCATTTGTCAGAATAAAGTTCATATTGACAAGCTTAATTGATGGTTTTACTCATAATACCAATATGCCATTGTTCTTGTCACCTAGACAGTCATCTTTTATTGTAGTTCCCTGACAAGCATATATCATAATCTGTTCTGCTCTGTGAGAGCTGGGCTGTCTTCCACACACACATTTTTTGGTGCAAGTTGTTTGCTGCATAACCCAAGTAAGTGGCCAGGCCTGATTTGGGCTCATTTAGCTTTCTGGAAATGTGGAAGCAATATTCACCATTAGCTGTGCATAATGTATAGTTTATTGCATACCACAATAGCTCCCCAGCACAAATTTTTCTTTTTTTTGTTTTTGTTTTTCAGGGATGGTGGACAGATAAAGAATTTGATTTGATTCTTGAGATGTGTGTAAGATTTAGTAAAATACTGCAGTGATTTGCTTAACAATATTGAGAGAATAATACAATATGTTCTGATATCTTGTAGTACTTTCAAAGCAGACTTTATTGTAGAACACATTAAAAATTATTGATTAACCTTTTACAAATAATTTACTACTAGAGAAATTTATAAGTAAAGATATTAACAAAATGTTCTGGGGTATTTGATAATTTGACCTTTAATGATTATTTTATAATATCATATCTTCTGTGTTTAATTTTATTAATGAAGATTATGTTTAGTACTGAAGCTGAAATTTTTTTTAATTTGTTGTTTTCTAATAAGAGAGGCAAAATGTTTGGATGATCTTTACTATATTACATTGGTGTTAAGTGAAGGAATGTTCTGCAGTTCATAGATTTTATAGCTTTGTTTTCTTAATGTGAAATAAGGATTACTTTTTTATTTACAATGTAAAGAACAATATCATTATTGGTTTGGAGTATTTTTAGTGTATAGATAACTTTGATTTATAAAATTGATCTATTTCCAAATTTAGCAAATCATAACAAATTATAGTTTGGATATTGCTGTTTTTGAGTCAAGTAATCAGTTGAGAAATTAGCTTGTAGTTCTTACTTTACCTTGTCATATTGTAATTGGAGTTCTGATTTTACTGTCAAACACTGATCAAAGAAACTGGCTGTATCAATTAACTCGTAAGATCATTATCAGAGTCTGTTTGATGTAGTTGTATGTGCAATATATCTTAAGAGTTTGTTGAATTGGCCACTTACAAATGCTTTGAACAATGCATTCATGCAACAGAGAGGTGAATCTAATCACCAAGTGTAGTATACTTGGATTAGACATTTCTTCCTTGAGGATGTATGAAGAACAGAAAAAATTCAGAGTTAAACTCGGGAAAATGCAGTACAACTTGACAGTGTCAAAGTAAAGCAAAAGGAAACTCAGAATACAGTAATGGAAATAATTATGGAAACACATAAGCAATACACTTACAAAAGAAATGAAAATTAAGAATTGTAAATTAGATAAGTTTATTTATGAAAGAAAATATCACAGAAAATATGAAGTAAAAATAGAAAAGTTGTACAATACTGAATTATTTTATGTTTATCTTCTTTTGCTACTGTTGAGCTATACTTGATTTCCATCTGTTTAAGAATTTTGATTTTGCCTGATTTTATTGTTTATTTTATAAATTATATTTATCCTTTTATTGTGCATCTATATTTATTTTACTTCCATGCTTCTATGCAATTTAGTTTATCCCATCTTTTATTGATTATTTATTGTGGTCAATTGATTGAATTTTGTATTGTATTTAACTTTTCATTACATTTAATTTTGTGTTTTATTTAGTTTTTTTATAAACAGTTAATTTTATAAACAGTTAATCTAAAGATGTAATAAATGGAAATAATGCATGTGGGCTAGTTAACAAATTTTGACACCCAAATTTAATTTAAAAAGTTTGAGCCACAGAAAGCCCTCAGATAAAAAAAAAAAAAGGGGGAGGGGTAGAGAGCAGCTCAAAATGATATAGTTTAATCATCCGTAAAAGGTTTATACAAAAGTTTCTACAAGTAAGCATGAGTTGGGGATTATTCTTTAATCTCACCTAACTGTCTAGATACAAACAACTACTTGTATAAATAATCTAGGATTATGGAGTATTATTAAGATACTTAGTGCTTAGTAACCTTTTGGTTTCAGTTGTATCTGTAAATAACACGTTCTTTCTATACAGGGTCAGTGGATTTCACCAACCTTGTAATCCCTAAGCAACCATAATTTTCCATAATGTAATTTTTAATATGGTACATTTATATTCACAATAGTTGGAAAGCTTTTACTGACCATTACAAGTTTTTCAAAAAAAAAAAAATTGGACTTTTCAATTTGCTACTCTAACAAAAACTTTTCATAAATTTAAGCATAATTTTTTATTTTAATGATGGAAATCATAATTCCGATACCTTTTATGTATTTAACTAATGCACCTGTAAATATAAAATAATGAAACACACAAAGCAAACAATGTCCTATAACTCATAATTTAACTGACTTTCCACTTATGGCATAAAAGCCTTAAAATAATTCTCTAAACTTCTTGATCTGAACAGTGTAAGAGAAACTTTTAAACTACAGATGGAGAGTGTGTAATATCCTGCATTGGAAACAATATAATATAATACATCATTACATCATTTGATATGTTAAAACTTTGTCTTTCTATTGGTTGTAAATGATACAAAACATCAGAGAGAATAATTGTAAATTTATGATAGAGGCTGTGACAGGCAGTTGTGGCAAATAGTTCTGACTTTTTAGTTTATGTCTTTAGTGAACAAAGAATACTGAAGACTATAAAAATTAGACTTTGCTTTAGCAATATCTGTATTATAATAAGTAATAGTAAAATTACATTAAATGCTGTACTTCAGAACGAAGTAAATAAGTTAGAGAATGGGCATGACCAACAGGACAAATGTCATGATTTTCATACAAGGAGAGGTTGAGAATTTATTCATGTATTTATTTTTAATAGTAATAAATTTAAGCTTACATTAAAATCTAATTTATGAACTAGGTTTTTATAGCAAATGTATTTGTATGCATTGATAATAAAGTAGTTTAATTAACAACTTTGAATGAAGCTCTATAAAAGGTCATGCATGCACACTTTAACCTATCTGTAGAGAGAGAAGGATAACAATTTTATTGAAATGATGCTGTTTCATTATTTTCCAGATAGTTACTTTTCAACCACCTGTTGCTCATTTGCCAAGAATACTTGTTTCACTTGGTATGTTCCCATATGATGGCCCATCTCCTTGCTCATTGAAAGATTGTTATCCAGTTCTTTTGGATGGCAAGTTTGTTGGATGGGTCCCACATGTTTCTGCTAAGAAACTTGTTGGTAAACTTCGATATATGAAAGTTATGCAAAAAGAGAAGGTAACACTGTGAATTTTTTTAATACTAAATTTATTTGAATTATTTGTAAAGACACTGCAATCATTTTCCAGTTTTTTTAAAAAAAATTATAGAAAATATAAATTACAATATTGAAAAAATCTTCCAATTAAAGTATATAGTGTTTCCAAGTTAAAGATATCTTTTAGTATTAATACAAATGTGAGGGTTGAGTTTAATGTTAGACTATGGAACAGATCAGCAGTTTTCAACCTTTTTCCAACCAAGGACCAGCAATTTCCAATTCCTTAATCTCATGGACTGCTTCATACAATACAAAGTTCTTAAGATACATTTAATTACATTACAAAACACTGTAGTTCAGCAGCTATATTTTTAGAACATATTTTTGTTTCAAATGTCTCATGCACTGGCTGAAATCTCCCTATGAACAAGTAGTTAGTAACCAGTTGAGTAGATGTCAGTATTGACTTATAACATTGAAAAAGAAAATATATTGTATAGTGAATGAAAAGAGGTTCCAATAAAAATTAAGCTATTGTGTATAACTAAAGTTAGAATGTAGTGCAGAAGGCAGTATAAAATTTATGATACTCCAAATAAAAAATCATATAGTTTTGTGTGGTATAATAATTATCTCTAGTGTTTCCTTTTAATTATTTTTAATATCCTTTTAGCAAATAATCCTTTATTGTATGATTATGGTTTTATGATAATAGTTGTTGCAATAGAATTTATAATGTTCATGAGAAAAGGCATTGCATTTTTGGGGCTAGTAAATCTATCATCACAATCATTATATTTACCACAATGAGTAATTAGTCTTAAATGTAATCAACAAATTTGAAAATGCTTTATCTTTTAAAAGCTATTTCAGAGTAGAGATTAGTGTCACATTATTTTTTGATCTGCTTAAAAAATGATGGAAGAGGAAATCCTTATTTCTTTTTGCTTGTTTATTAGAAGTAAATAAGTATTGTAGTCTTTTTAACTTCCAATATTTAGGCCTAATTTATATCTATGAATTTTATTTTATACAAAACATAAATTTGATTAATTGATAACATGATTTTAGATGAAGCCCATATTTTCTGTTAAAAACACATTTTCTATGAAATGTAATTGAAGTAACTTTATACTTGAGAACTTGCAATTAACGTAAAAATGAGATTTCTTTGGATTAAAATATTCTATAGCAGTTGTGAATCTTTTTACAGTTTTCACAATAACAAATTATCTTACCCAGCTTTTTGAATTGAGTTATTTTAAAATTGTGAAAGTAAAATATTCATCCCTATAACTATCATAATCAGATTATCTAAGAAAATAGACACTAGCATCAAACATATATATATACACCCTTTGCTTAATGTTCATTTCACGTAAAGTTTTCACTGGTTGCTATAAGGAACATGTAAAGTATATGGTTTCTATGGTTATGCTGTGTTTATTTGATTTGCAATGCTCAAAAATGTGTGAAAGAGACTTTGTGTTTTCTACCCATACCAGCCATTTTTAAATATTTCATTTTCTCTACAAGTGGGTTTTCTTGTTATCTTGGATTACTATATAACACAAATTTTGTTCCTGGATAGTCTGTGTTATTTCTTAACTTCTTATGTTGTAGAAGTACGGAAAATGGCTATTTTTCCTTTCAAGCTTTTGCTTTTGTGACCTGTATAATGAAATTTAGAAATTAACTTATTTTCTGTGTAAAAATGGACAAATTTGCACATTTTCATTTTACGTAAGGTCTGAATAAAACAACATATGAATCAACATTTATATGTATTTATACTAAACTTGTACAAAAGTGTTTAGAAGTGAGTAGTTTTTCATGATTTGCGACTGTAATGTAGATCATTTTTACGTATCAGTCCTAAAATATAGTGTCCCATCACGTTTTTGTTATATGCACCCAGATCACAAAAGCAAAGTTAAAGAGAAAAATAGGTCTTTTCCATTTACTTTAGGCATAATTAATTAGGAAATGACACTTTCTGTTCAGGAACAAAAAAAAGTAAAAATTTTGTTACATAGTGTAATTCATTGCAAGAAGTATGATATCAAACAAAGCACCTAATTTTTCCATACATTTGAGTATTGTGTCACTACTGTTAGAGTAATATATTTTTATGATGGGCCATTTGTTTATAACCTTTAATTTCTAGTGGGTAGTTTTATAGCTATTTTTTATTATAAACTATGTTATGGAATTTAAAGTATAAATGTTTATGTATAGGATTAATCAAAATTGATTTACATATTTTGCTGAATGAACATTTAAATGGAAAGATATATTAGTTGAAATTAACCACTCTGAAACTTCTATTCATCCTTCCAGGTGCCTTCCACGCTAGAAATTGCTTTTGCAGAAGCAACAACCAAAGCATCGCAGTATCCTGGTATTTATTTGTTTTCTTCACCAACCCGCATGTTAAGACCGGTTGTGAATCTTACCTGCAATACCATTGAACTCATTGGGACTTTTGAACAAGTATACTTGAATATTTGCATTCTACCAGAGGAAGCATATGAAGGAGTTTGTATTTTCTTTAGTTGTTTTTTTTTCTGTATTTAAGGTCTTTTGTGTTGTTATTTTGAAAAAAAAGAAGAAAGTATGTGAATGAAATTAATATTATAATGTATTTTATGATACAAAGTTCTGATATATTTAAGATTTAAGTTTCTTATTTAAAAAAAACTACTTAAAGCTTCAGATGTCACATGACAAAGGGGTTATAAAAATTCTCTACTTTAGCTTATTGTAACTTCAATAATACAAAGTATATAGGTATTGAGTATAGGTATGTTTAACTTATAATTTGCTTACATAACTTTTGTCTCACTTATTTCAAAGTTTTCTGAATGAATGCAGTTGAGACAAGAAATACATTTTTTCAGTCCTGTAAGGTGCCATACCAAGCTCACCTTCAACGGATTTGTTTGAACATGTATCAGGCCATCCATAAAGTAATGTCTGATTTTAGGTTCAGAAAAATAGAAGTGTTTTCAAACACTTTTAATGTTATTTAATCAATAATGTATGTTTCGTTATTATTAATTACTTCCTGCCAAAGATTCGCAAGTTTCTGAATGTTACTTCTATAAAATTCTTGGGGTTTGGAGGAAAATAACGTAGGGAGGGTAGTTTTGACAGCTTTATGTGTTCCAAGCTCTTTTTCATCAAGACGGTTTTGCAAACTTGGGAATAGATGATAATAGATGGGGCAAGGTCTGGGGAATAAGAAGGATGTGGAACTTTTTCCCAGTCTAACTCTTCAATCTTTGCAGATGTGAGCCTTGCTGTATGGGGTCGTGCTTTATTCTGGTGTAACACAACACCTTTATGTTTGATCAAAGCAGGCCTCTTTCCTTTCAGTGCAACATTCAAGCACTCTAACTGTTGACAATAGAAATCTGATGTAATCGTTGCATTGAGTGGCAGCAACTCAAAGTGGATCACACCAACAATATCCCACCAAATGCTTAACAAGACTTTCTTATGGTGGAGGTTCATTTTAGGCTGTGCTTTAGCCAATTTACCTGCACTAAGCCATCGTCTGCGGCGCTTAACAATATGTAATATCCATTTTTCATCTCCAGTCACTAACATGTCCAAAAAAAGTGAGTTATATTTACAAGAGTGCACACAAGTGCAAATGTTCACTCTTGCTTGTAGGTTGGCTTCTGGGGGTCCCCTTTTCCATGTTTTTGACACCTTTTCAAACTGTTGCAGATGATGGTGAACTGTTGAATGGGTTGAATTAAGCTTCTGTGCTAGTTCTTCAGCTATTACAGCACAATCTTCATCAAGTACAGCCAACAGCAAGTCATCATTAAACTCAACAGGATGACCTGAACGTGACGTATCACTTAATTTGTAGTCACCTTTGACATTTTCTTTCATTGAGAGACTGCATCATAAACACCTGGAATGTTTCATGTAGTTTCTGCTGCACTATTGCCTTTTATAAACTCATAAATGCCTAATGTGCTTCTCAGACACATACATCTTTATAAAGGTTTATTTGATTAATGATCTGAAAATGTGGAGTTGGGTTAGTTTCTTTTATTTGTCTGAACATTTTCATACACATTTCTACCACATATTTTAGACATTAAACCAACTTTAAAGAATATTGATGGTGGTAGTATCCCATAAAAACAAGAAAAGACAACTGAGTTACTTTTTTCTTCAGTGGTGAATTGAATGCCATTATGCTGTTTATTTAGTTAAGAAACTGTCTTACTTTGACTTGTTCATTAAAAACCAGAAAAGTATTACTTATATATCTTTAGTATATGTAAATATTTATCGACTATGTGTGCATGCTTGACTGATGAGATACTGTCCTTCAAGTAAAAAGAGGTTTTGAATTCTTCTTTGAGTTTTAAAATCAGTCTTGCATTAATTTGGGGATAAGTTCTTTTAATTAGCCCTGTATTTTAAAGAGTCCATACACGTGACTAGATATGGTAACATAAACATCACAAGACAGTATAAAACATTTGTTGATAGATGAGTGGGGTTGTTAACTTCCTTCAAAAATGTATTAAACATATCAAGTAATTTTTTAGAAAAACTCTGATAAGCTAGCAATTTCTTATGCTCTGTGGATCAGAAATTTGACCAACTTTGTCTTAAACTGTACTGAAATAAAGTTCTTAATTTCAATGTAATCCAGAAAATGTTTACTTGTGAAAACAATCAACTGTAAAGAATAATGATGGTGGTATCCCATAAAAAGCAATAAAAGACAACTGAGTTACTTTGTTCTTCAGTGGTGAAATAAATACCATTATGCTGTTTATTTAGTTAATCAAGAAACCGTCTTACTTGGACTAGTTCATTAAAAACCAAAAAGTACAATTTATATGTCTTTAGTATAATATAGGTAGAAATTCTCCTAGTCAATTTTCCAAGTACATTTTCTCTTTTACACACATGCAAAGAAACATTGGTGAAATGCAGTTTTCATTATTGATAGGACAGAGAGAGAGTAACATAAGATCTGTAGGCTTACACTCTGATGTATCATGTGCAAAGGTTAATGGTTTCCAACATTGGCACTTTTAATCACAAACTCACTGGATTTTGGTGTTTTATATTCTCTTCCTTGGAAAAACTTATTTTGTAAACTGATTTATTATATTAGTTTTGAAATTATTCTGCTGTTTACTAACCTACCTCTGAATGAAGTAATCAGTTAACATATATTTATTTTTTAAAAGTACTGACAAGGTAGAAGAATTAATTAAACCACTAATTCAGAAATTATTAGGATTTGCCATAAAAGTTTTTTTTGTTTTTGTTTAAAAACTGATTGATCAATTAGATGGGTTCTTAAGAAAGTGAAAATTGGTTACTTGTTTTTGTAGTTTTCACTATGTGGCAGAACTACATTAAATGTGGATTGGGTCAATGCAATTTCAAGAGGTAGAATATTCTTGAACTATACAGAAACAGATGTCATATAAATTTGATAAAAGAATTTAAATAAGATAATGTCATTTCTAATTTTTAAAATTTTAGAGTTTCATCCAAAATAACAAAAACAACATACTGTACATTATTGCTTTAAAAAAGGTTTCCTGAATGTAAAGATTCATGGAAAATAAGAATTAGAACATTCTTTACAAAAGTGATGTTACAAAAACAAGAATTAGTTTTCTTAAAAACAAAACTTTTCTGTGTTTTTATATATTTAAATTAACTATTTAAAGAGAATTGTAACAACATCTTATATAGAATGAAGTTAAATAGAATAAACTATTTTCAGTTTAATGCACCAACCTGTATTGAATAATCTAATCAAGTGCTTTATAATCTCTCTAATTATGATTTAAGTGATCGGGAGAAGAATGTTCTATCCAGGAATTTAAAATTCTCTATTTCAACTAAAAAGGTTCAGTATATAGATTACTTTACACTATTAGACTTAATCTTTAGTAATTTAGAAGAGTTTTCTGTTTGACCAAATGATATGAGTTTTAATGAGGTTTGTACTTTGATTCATGTTTTTGCTTTAGAATATTTTTGTTCACGATATATCTGGAGAAGTAAAAGCTTTCCAGCCTTTAGAAAATTATAAAGATATCATTGCAGAACCAAACAAATTATGCAGTGGCATAAAATGGATAGATGTCTTTGTCAGCCAGTAGTTTTCAACATTTGCACTTTTAATTACATACTAGTTGGATTTTAGTTATTTGTTTTGAATAAATATGTTTACACTGAATACACAGTTAAAGACAGTTTTGAATTCACTTCAGATAACAGTGGATTCAGTTTTTCAAAATGTAGAAAGATTAAGTAAACCACTTTTCAAAAATTATTAGAATTCACCATAAATCTGTCCTGTTTTGTTGTAAACAATGAACTGTATCATTAAGTAGATGGGCTCTCAATATTTTGTCAGTTTTCAGTCAAATAGGCAGAAGAGAGGGTCAATCCCATTTTTTTTCAGCATTTCATTCCCCTTTATTCATGGCACCCAAAAAGATAGGAGATTGGCATCCAACCATCAATATATCTTGACTCAACCAATGTTTAGTCTCCTTGCTTCACTTTGCACCAGGACTTTCGATGACCAAGTTTGATTATGGACACTTATCTCCATGTTGCATAGCAGAATCTTCTAGGACGTTTCTCAGGTTTGTGCACAAAGATCAGTTGCTACAATTCTGGGCTCTTCCTTTTGATCTTGTATCAGCACCTTATGTTGAATGCAGATTTGTTCGATTTTTCTCATCACTTGCATTCCTTATGTCTGTGAACATATTATATGGATGACTGGTTCAGTATCTGCAGGAATGTCTACCTCTAACTCTTCATATTGAAATTTGCTAATAAGCTAAAACCACATTGATCAGGAAAGGTGGTCCATTATCTTTTCATAATTTTGAATGCAATGTGAACCCATCCTATGTTTGGTTGAGCACACATTCCATGTTTTCTCCATAATTCTAGGGGCAAGTAAAATATTCCTAGACAACTTGATTGGGGAGTGAGGATGAATGCTCATAATTCCAAACTTGATGAGTTCTGTTCCTTAAGTTGATTACAGCATACATAATTCCATCATTCTAAGCCTGGGATATTGCCTTTTGGACTTCTTCAGATGAATGGGAAAGTTTGTTTGTTGAGGTGTTGCTTACATATTCATCATAATTCCAATAGTGTGGAATGCATCACTGTATAGTTACAGGTTGAGATCGAGTTACAGTATATATAGTATATATAACATTACAAGCCAGTAACCCTAGCCATTAACATAAGATATAAGTGCCATGACCCTTTAATTTTAACCATAAGTTGTGGAATCTTGGCTGTCTGGTCGGGACTGGCCTATACTGATGATTACTCATACTATATTCCAACTTTGATTTGGGAAATAGATTCCAGGTGAAGAGCACACCTGCTCTGGATGTAGTAGTTCACTCATGTACCAGTTTTTCTCTTGGTACACTTTTGTTCTATTCAGATGCTTTCTCTAAGAATCATGCCTACACTGCCCCTCCACCTTCTTAATGTGGGATTCTAGCTATGTTGTCAGTGAATGGTAAGTATGTTTTGGAAGTTGACATTTTCCTAAACTGAAAATGTATTTCCAGTAATACTTCCCTCTGCTGACACTCTCCCATTCTACCTCCACACTGAAAACCAGTTTATGCCTTAAAAAAAGTGATTTCATTATCAGGGTGAGATGTTTATATACAGTGCCTAAATAGAGGGTGCATTGAAGTTGACAGAGAAATTTGCAAATTAGAATTTGCCTAAGGCATTCAAGTTGGGTATAAAAAACTGGAGCAAGTGTTCTCAATGTGTAGATGGGCAAAGAGTGGAAACCCTGAAGATTGAGAAATGCCTATACTGTCAGCAGAGGTGTTATTAGAAATACATTTTCAGTTTAGGAAAATATTAATTTCTGAAAAATTATATTTACTAAATACAATGCAGAATCATTCAGCAAAAAGAATTTTAAAAGTTATATATTGTGTTCTATTCTGTGTTGCTTGACCTATGGAGTGTTATTCTCTGTGCATTTACTGCAAGACTTAACAAATATGTATGTAACTGAATTAATATACAGACTTGTTAAGTTTCTTGAATTTTCTAGTCACTTCAACTGAAGGTCTGAAAGTCTTCAACAAAGTGAAACTAGTGAAATAAATATTTTTATTGATTGTGACTGATGACAGACTGCACTACTTTTTAGTTATGGTGTGAACATCACCACAGTTTTCAACCCTAATGATGTATTACTTAATGTGTACATCTAGATATCTGTACATACTAGGTTTCAAAATTGATTTTTGACATGCTTGAGTAAAGTCTAGAATGAAAATAAGAAAAAAATTAAATTCAATAAAGACTTAGTCAGGAGATCTGAATATCTGTTTCCGTGTTTATACCCATAGTTTGTATATGTACAAATTTGTGATATCAATTTTCATTATTTTTATTGAATGAAACAGTATGTTTTGTGTAAGAGCTTGTTAGTTGCAATTAGAATTTTTAGTCTATTTTTGTCTTATTTTCATTCAGTAATTTTTTCCAATTCAACATAACATGAGGTTCACACCAATTATAAAGTTATCACAATATTAATAAGATCGGATACTGATATTAATATCATAAATTTATATTGTCATTTTTAGAAACAGTGTTGTATTAACATCTTTTTTTTTTTAAAGATTTAGAGATTTGGATTCATATGAATTATTAAAAAGTCTGAGAAACATAGAATGTTTAATTATTTTTACTCTAAATGTCATGATAACAAAGACTGAGATAAAAACTTTCAGTATATAAAAGTAGCAGAATGGCTATGGAACTACTAACATGAGAGGTTAACAAGATATAACCAAAACTTCTGGTGACTTGTTGGAAGGTGGTTCAACTCTGTTTAATGTTTACACTTTGGTTCTTCATATACAATCAGTTACTATTTATGAGAGAGATTTTTTATAAAAACAGCATTGAGTATGTTGTTTGAATTAAACTTTAGCACATAATTATAGCAAGTGTATTACAAGTTACAACACAAAAGTACTCCTTTTTGGTTTTATAATATTGTGTGTAATAAGTTATGTTGCTACCATAAAGAACATTAGAAATTTGAGTTTTTTTAATAAAAGTCTTGTAGATTTCTACAATGAGCTAGAGAATTTGGAAAAGACAAAGCTGTAGTTACTACAATTCTTTCTATTGTTTTAAAAGTATGAAGTCATTTGATCAGTGATATTTATGAATGGAAATCAACTATCTACTAAAAATACAGACCTCTTTTATTTTATATTTTAGATGCAATTTCAAATCATTACTGATTACTTTTACTTCAGTAAAATTTTGCAGGCATATATCTTTCAGCAGTTTTATTTAACTCATTTATCTAGTAACAAAGTTACTTTCAAGTTGTTTTAAGGAAAATTTCCAATAATTATAGTTTTTCTTTGTTAACATAACCGTAGTATTTATATGTCTAAATTAAAGATTTTTATACACTTAACTATATGAAATGAAATTTATATTACTGTTATTAAAATAAAACTTAAAATATTTTTATATCCTCACAGTTCTTTTATTTTAAATAGATTTTTTGCTATGAAATGAAGTGAAAGAATTTACTACCTTTGTGATTTGTATTTTTGATAATAGATAACAACTCATCAAGAACTGAGAGAAACAAGTATGCTTAGTGTGCTAGCCAATATGATTCCTTTCTCAGATTTTAACCAAAGTCCCCGTAACATGTACCAATGTCAGGTAAGTTAGATAAAAAAAAGATTTAAATTGCAAAGTGTGCTATTAATTTGAATATTTAAACAGCAGCAGCTTTATTTCTTTAAAGTATCCTAAGATTTTTCTGAAGAACTGCTAATAGCTTACCCTAGTGATTTTGATTTCTGGACAAATATCTGGGTGGTATCTTCATTAAATATCGTGTGACTTTTTTCGATGAATTGTAATTTCTTTCAAAAAAGTTTGTAACAGTGATATTTATTTTAATGTTTTTTGTACATATTGTCTCAAGCTGTTATCTGAAATCTCCATTTTATTATGGTTGAAATAAGCTAAATTGGTGTTCTACAGATCATGGAGAATAATTCTTTCAAAGGTTATAAGTTGAGAATAATTTATTACATGATGCAAGTTAACATTATTATATTTTATTGTTTAATTTTATACTTTTTGTTGCTCCATATTAGTCAACAGGATTTAAAATGTCTGAGACTAGTCTATAGTCTGTGGGTCACTTGACAGTTTATAATAGATATTCTACTCTAATGTGATATTGTTTCATGTTTTCATTTGGGAAAGTTCCTTGTTCTTAGACTGGATGATTTTAGAATTTTTGGCTGAATACAGCCCATTTGATATTATGTTGCATTTGAAGTTCTGTAGTTTTGTTCCATTACCCCTAAAAATAAAATTGTACTATGCACTTTGGAGCCATTGACTGATTATAGAAGTGACAGTCAAATTCCACTATTAAGTATGGCATGAGTATCCCAAAAGTTGGCAGTGAGGGAATGTTAGCTAACTCTATATGCTTTACTCTTATTACTTCAAAATTAGGGATTAAGCTAGTGCAGATATCTTTCATGTGGCTTTTCTTGAAATAAAAAGAAATGTATTTGGACTTGGTGCTTGCTACACTTGCAAATAAATATTCTAAAAAGCATTTATATAGCCAGTGTTAATTAGTCATGGCCCTTTATGACAGCTTTCCTACAATGGAGTACCTATAGTAGTTCTAAAATTTTCCTTCCCTTGCATACATAAAAATGTTGGTTTTGATTTTATAAGACTGATTTAAAAATACACCATGACATCAAAGCCTAACATAATAAAGTTTCACTGGCTGTTTATGATCATTTTATGACACTTAGTCCAGCACTTAATGAAGATGGGACCATTTTGATTTTAAAATACACATGACAACTCATAACAGAAATCCTCTTAACTCTCTTGCTACAGACTTTGACAATTTGACTGATCACATGACTTCAAATTGACATCAGAATTTCTTTATTACATCTTTTAATATGTTTTGTGTATCTTCATGAAACTTTTCAACTTTTAGTGAACATCATAAGGCTTGTAGACAAAAACATCAGAATGTTTAAACATTTTTACTAAGCTTCTTTATCATTTGTTTTAAAAATTATGTTTAAAGATACTGAACATGGAAAACTAGAAATAATTCTCATTTATGGCTTAAAAACAGAAATAATTAATAATACATACCATCAATATGTAACATTTCTAGCAAGTATTTATTATCATTAACATTATGTTGGAAAATATGGTCTGGACTGGCTGTGAAAAAAAAATGCATTATAATAATTAATTTACAGAATAGATTATTGTTTTTAATAGTCTAAACCACTTATTTTTGTTATAGTTGTTCAAAAGTGCTAAAGGTGCAATAAAAGCATGGGCACGCTAGATAAAAAGACAATTCTACAGTTATAATTATTCCCATGTCTTGCATTTTTATGTGGAGCAAAGTTTCTCAAAAAGAAGCCATTCATGTATAAACAGATATTACTGATATCATTTATTACTATTAACATTTTAGGGTTTAATTCTGTTAGGTGTTTAATAAATCCAAAGTTAACAAAGAAATACTGCAGAAAATTTCCTTCATTAAAAAGTTTCATAAAAGTTCATGATATTTCTATGAGCTTTGAGTTCACTTAATTTGTAGATATTAAGTGTGGTTCAAGTTATTTTTATGTTTTTATAAGCTTGTTATTAAATTTAAGCACATAAACATTTAATTTCTAAAGATAGGTTTAATTTAGCAACTAATGAACTTGTATTAACTTGTGTGGTTCAAGTTATTTTTATGTTTTTATAAGCTTGTTATTAAATTTAAGCACATAAACATTTAATTTCTAAAGATAGGTTTAATTTAGCAACTAATGAACTTGTATTAATTAAAATTATTAAGGACATAGAGTTCTATTTTGAGTGTATTTCTCAATATGTAAGTGTTAAGTATATTTTAACACTTTAGTCAAAGTGTAGTAGATAATATAATTAGAATCCCTTGAACCAGTCACAGCTATTTGTCTTTGAAATACATAAACCATATTGAATATTGTGTACGAGCTGTTTATATTTGTGATGTTACTTTAACTGGCATTGATGAGGAACTACAATAATAATAATAATAGTTAAATTTGGTTAGTCTTTCAAAAATATTCTTTAACACTATTGAATCAGATGGAATTAAAATTTTGAAGGAACATTTAATTATTTATTTGTATATGATAGCTAACCACATATTTTGTTCCCATTAATAAAGAAACTGGGGATTACTAAAAATCTCTGCTAAGAGATTAATTATATTTTATGGCAGTGATTTTTTTCAGGTCCTCTTGATTGTGTTCAGTCTCACAGTTATTGTTTTGTACTATCTCCCAAATTACACTGTCCATTGTGATATATTTCTTTAAAGGACATCAAGGTCAATCTTACACCACATATATTGAGAAACCATCCACACACACCAAAGACCATGTTTAAGCAAACTAAAAATATAAAAGTCCATGTGTGTTGCATGCATTGAGGAACTTGACAGATATTAAATGAAATAGGATAGTTGTGATTCTAGTAATTTCTTATGTCTTGTTAAAAGATGATGCCTGTTTTCTGTATAATAACTTTTTGGATTGGAATAACCATGGTCTACTCTATTTTTATGAAAGCACTACATAAAATTGTCCTTCAGAGTGTTTCCAGAACCTCTTGTTTCTAAATACCCTTCTGTATAAGGAGTTTTTGTTTCTATGTCGAACACTTAAGGTTCCTTTCCTTAAGAATATATAATCTCTAACTTCATATTGTTTAAACAATCTCATCATATGAATACTTCTTTTAAGAAAAGTGTTTTATATTTATTAAACTGTGAGTTATCTTTGCAGCATTGAGCTTTCAAATGTTTATGAATTTGTGGTGAAACAAGTGTATATATGGACACTTAAGTATATCTCTTGTGGTTTAGTTGTCTAAATCTGAAGTGTGATACATCTCTGTATTAGCATATAAAAATCACTCAAGTATAATTAACCTCTGTACTGCCAAATAAAATGTTTTTATTTCAGTATGTAGTTCCTAAAGTAAGCATCATTGGTGGGGTATGAATTTATGTTTATTATGTATGAAAGAAATAATTATGTTTTTGAAATTCTCTTAGTAAAGCTGGTAAGCATTTTGATATAAAAACTACAAATACTTTTAACTAACGTAACCATTCTTGAAAGAACTGCGATTTTATGACAGTGTTTTCAACACTTTTTCTACCTGTTAGAAAGTTTATATAATAAAAAAACAAATCATTACTAAATTAAAGAATGGTCTATTTCTGATTTTTAACTTGTGTAGTACTCTTCTCAAAGTACAGTTTGCTATGTATTAGGACATAATTATTTATATTCTCAAAATATGAAAATTGTTTTTCATTTGTTTATTTTGTTCTAAGCAAAGCACACATTTTTGGCTATGAGGTTTTTTTCAGGTTTGTTTGCTTTACTGAAGTTAAAAAACAAACTGATGAAGTACAAGTTAGGTAAATGGATTAACAATGGAAAAACAGTGTGCAGTAACAATGGAATATAAATGAGTATGTACTATATTGTTAAAATGCTTTATAAGGACAAGATATGAAATATATATTTAAATGAAATTTTAAATTGTGTTCTTCCCTGGTGGGACAACATTAAGTTTACAGACCTACAAAACAAAAATCTGGGGCTCACACTATGGTGGACACATTAGATATATGTGTGTGTGTGTGTTTAATGTTACTGAAAGAAAAGTATTTATCTATAAGTTACCTTCTAACTGGATCTGTTATTTATAATCAGTTGCTTTTGCTTAATTGAAGCTGCTCTTGCAACATTTTTAACAGAATAATCTTTTATTCTATATAGACTTGCATGTAAATAGAGACAAACATTTTACATCCCATTCTTATCTTATTGAATGTTTGCTAAACATTCAAAGCATGAGCCCCACAGTCCCCTGTTGGGATAGCAGTAAGTTTACAGATTTACAATGCTAAAATTAGGGATTTGATTCCCCTTGGTGAACACAACATAGTCTGATGTGGCTTTGCTATAAGAAAACACAAAGTATAATGTGGATAACATAATATAACATAATAGTGGAATCAAATTTGAATGTATAAATGTATTTTCCACAGGAATGAGTAAAATTAATGGTGAATACTAATCTTTGGATAGATTTCATGATTTTGTTAAAGATTGAATCTCAGATAAAAAGTAGCTTCAAGATATCTTCCAATTGAATATTTTTCTGTGGTTTTGCTGAATATTTTTGATGATATTTGTTTTGCGTGAATTTGGTAGTTATTGCTTCACATATCTTTATATCATGTTACCAGTCCTGTTTTAAGCTATGTTGTCATCTGACACTAATTATGTCATATTTTAAATTTGATTGATAAAAATTTACTTTTTTAAAATGATGGGATGAACAGATTGATAGCATAAAATTATTTTGCTATGCTTTGATTTAATAAACAGTAGT
Source organism: Tachypleus tridentatus (assembly GCF_004210375.1). Taxonomy (NCBI): domain Eukaryota; kingdom Metazoa; phylum Arthropoda; class Merostomata; order Xiphosura; family Limulidae; genus Tachypleus; species Tachypleus tridentatus. Next base: position 85,190,457 of record NC_134830.1, read on the forward strand.
ATCAGATATGTGTTCTAAAGTAATCTTATTGTTTATGTTTGGATTTTTTTTTACTTGTTCTTGAGTGGAGTCTAAAGAATTTATAAAAAATTAGACGTTTCTCTAAACTGCACTTCTACAGTCCTAAAATATTACAATACATCATGGCTGCCATTTTTTCATTGCTGCATTCAGAGCTGTTGTTCCAAATCATTTAATGCACAGAATAGTGAATGGTAAGGTTATTCTGTTACCCCTAGCAGCACCATTATAATAATAAATTATAGCAGTTTTTGTGTTTTGAGTGTGTAGTTATTAAACATGATTGAATGCTAAACTTGTTTTAGTTAGATTTTTTAAGTTTATCCTAAGAAATGTTTAGTAATTTATGTTTCTTACCAATGAACTACTAGATGGGGAAGCAGACTATGGGAACACCTTGTTACACATACAAGTTTCGATCAGACAACAAAATGTACTGTATTCAGACACCACAGTCACCTTTGGTACGACCTGTAATGTATGACTTTTACCATATTGATGACTATCCTTTGGGAACTAATGCCATTGTAGCAGTTATATCCTACACTGTAAGTTTAAATAATTACACTTGTATATTGAAACCTAATACTTTCACAATCACTTTGTATGATATTTCAGTGATGAACTATGTATTCTGATAACATCTGATAGATTTTTTTTATTTTATTGTGTAAAAACCTAGTTTTTGTAAAATTACTGTTTTTGTGTATATTTACAAAAAAAACTCTTAAATGAATTATTGCATACTATAATTTTTTTCAATCATTATTTATGTATTTGTTTTCCATTTGCTTCATTTCTCTAATATCTTTGTATAAGATCAACTTTCAAACTTTTGCTTACATTTTTATTATTTAATAGAGATAATTGTTCTAGAGGAGTGAAATGTGCATTTGATAAAGTGGATGCATATCATTCAATTTTTGCCCTTGAAATGCAAGAATAGCTAAAACGTATTAAATTATTGTATAGCAAGTGTATCTACATTAATAGTATATTGACAGACAATGACATGTAAACATAATGAAGTAGTTTTAATTTTAGAGAACACAAACAAAAATACCCTTCATGAGTGATGAGAAAAGTTTAAGTTAATATATGAATTTAAATTATTTCATGGACTTCAAGAAGGTTAATTATGCTGCACCCTTGGTTTCACTCAAAGTAAAAGCTCTAAGCTGCTTGTATTGCCTACAGTGAAAACTAATTATTGAGCATTTTGGTCATACTAAGTGCTCCTCAACAATAACATGGTAAATCTACATATCTCCTTAAGTTATGTCACATTTTGAAATTTGAAAGATAGTGTAATTAATTCCTAATGATTTATTGTCAGATATCCTGCTTGAGAAATAAAATTTGGCATCAACATTATTTGTTCACCTGTTATTTCAAAAGTGAATATTCTGACAGCTTTTGAGAAAGATGAACACACAGAGAGATATCATAGTTAACAATATATGTAAGATACTGTGTTTCAACAAAATATTGGCCTGTCTGTCTTCAAACAGACATTACATTGAAACATACAGTAAGTTACCCTAAAATAAAACCACTTCATTATTCTTCTCAGTGATTGTTTGTCAAATAAATATTATGTTAACATGGTATACTTTCACATAATTAGTATGTACCCACATTATAAAATATGGTTACATTTAATGTATTAAGTTGTTAATGTTGTGGATAGAGAGAAACTCTTAAAATAACATTGCTGTACTGATATAGCTATAACTTTTAATCAAGATTTTAAAATTCTTTGATATTTCACTCTAATTCCCTTTATTAAATAGACGAATAAAATAGCTGACTTGTTTCTCCCATGCAGGGTTATGATATGGAAGATGCGATGATCTTAAACAAAGCTTCACTAGAAAGAGGTTTTAAGAATGGTAGTGTTTACAAGTCTGAATTCATCAACTTACGAGAACTTGCTGGAGATCGAGGTGTTCAATCGTCTTATAGTTTTGGTCGCACATTGACAGACAAGTACTTGGATGGAATAATTGACATGGATGGATTGCCTTTTATTGGAACAAAGCTCACTTATGGAACCCCAATGTGCAGGTATGCAAAATCAGTTAATGTATGTGAAGAATATGTAAAGAAAGGCTACAAACTACAAAAACATAAGAACTTCTAAATTTCCACGAGTATATAAATATATATATTGGATATTGTTATTCAACACTGACAAATCCATGATATTATTGTCTGCTGGATATAAGCTAAAGCTATTGTGGCACATTTAGAGAAAGAAGTTCTGAATCAGTAGTAGATTTGCTTTACTAACCAAGTATAAGTAATTGCCCCAGCAATACCAAGTTTTGTGTGTGTTTTATTACTGTTGTTGCTCATAACTTTCACTTTAAAAGAAAAGAAAAATGTGAGCTTGTTTTTCTCAAAGTTCGTTTTTGTGACATTTAATGATGTATATATTTCATAACCTCTTTCTCACTAGAAATGTGGTGAACTGAATTGAAACAATGCATTCATCTGCTTTCAGTCATATAAATACTTTCACAATTGATTAGACTTACTTATTTTCAGTAAATTGCAGATAATAGTCATATAAAATTATCTCTTAAAGATTATAATTAAATTGATTATCAAAATTAGTTTTCATGACATTAATTTGGTAAAAAATGCCCACTTGAGTGAAAATTTTATATTTTCTTAAAAACACAGGAATTTGTTTGGCCTTTAAAGTCACTTTGAGATATGTTGCAATTTAGCAGGATTTTAATTAAGCAACTGTCAATGATTTTAATTACTCCAACTATCCAAGTAATTTAAATACTACCATTATAATTTATAATTATTAGTTTTTCGATTAATTCAGTTTCACTCTAATCTGAACTGGCATGGCCCATGATTAAGGTCATTGCATCCTGATTTGAGGATTCATTTCCCTTTATTTCCTTTCTGCTATGGGACCATTTTATTTGTGTTTAAATTATGGCAAAGATATTGTAGCTATTAGTCACTATCTCATAATCATAAAACAGCACAATATCATGAGTAGCAGTTAGAGAACAAAAACTGTAAATGGAACAAACTATTAGAAACCTTGATATAAGAAAAAAGTCATTTTGACACATTCTTGGATTCTGTTCAGTGTCACATTGTCTTCTGGCAGGAAATCTTTACTCTTGAATTTTGGATTTTCTTAAAAACATAGTAAGTTGGTTAGCTTGAAGTCACTTTGTTGAAATTTGGCAGGATTTTGATTAAGCAACTTTCAATTATTTTTGTTCTTGGTAATTACCTGTTTTGAGTAAAATTCTTGTAGATTTCCAATTAATTTGAACAGTTTCTCATATGAAGTACAGTGGCTTTGTATTTCCATATTTAATGCCTATCTATCTATTCAAAAACTCTTGCATCAACACCTCTTCCAGTTTCATCTACGTAATTTTTGTCACAGGGTTGGCATGGTATAATAAAACACCTTTAGGTACTGTTATATTTAGAGTTATCTTTAATGGAATTTGGATATTTTTTACATAATTCTAAAGTTATTCTTCCTTAATATTTTTCCTAAGAGCTCATTGTTGCTGTTGTAGCCAGTGTAAAGTGTTTTCATATTATTTTTGGTTGTCTGTCTTCATGGGAAAATGTTTTTCTTCCTCTAAGATGGCAGTTTTTAATGAAACATGAAAAGTGGAGTTGTTTGAAAACAAAAAAAGATATTCCCTGTTTTGAGCTGCCTTCTGTCTTGTCAGCTAATGCTCCTATGGTTGAAAAAACATGTTTTGTGACATCAAGTATCAAATCCAAATTTCTCGATTTATGAGACAACTGGTAGGCCTTGCCAGCATAGGAGACATTAAAATGTGATGTTAAATCATTCTCTCTGATATAGTGGATGCTGCTGGCCAGTTGCCTTCCCTCTAATTATGCTATGTAACAAATTTTTTACTTTTTCTTGTTCCTGGGCAGAAAGTGTTATTTCCCAATTAGTTATGCCTAAAGTAAATTTTCCTCTTCAAACTTTGCTTTTGTGACCTGGGAGTGTATAATGAAAACATGATGGAAGACTATATTTGGGGGCTGAAACATGAAAGTGATTACATTACAGTCTCAAATCTCGAAACACTACTCACTTCTAAACATTTTTGTATAACTTTAGTATAAATACATGTAAATCTTGATTCGTATGTTGTTTTATTCAGACCTTATGTAAATGAAAATGTGCAAATTTGCCCATTTTTACATAGAAAATATGTTAATTTCTAAATTGCATTGTCCAGGTCACAAAAACAATGTTTGAAGGGAATAATGGCCATTTTCTGTACTTTTATGTATGTACTTTTACATACAATGGAGTAGAATTTGAAAAAGGGTTTCTTAATCCTAAATTGTTTTAGTTGAAGTTGTCTCTCATCAAACAAGTAATAGTTTGAAATTGTAAAAACTATCTAAAATAACAAGATTATTTCCTCATTTAAGAATAAATATTAGTTGAAAGTAACCAACTTATATGCCCAACAATTGATTAACAAATTCAACTAATCACCCGGTAAAATATGCTGCAATAAATCTGTCAAAACAGATCATTATGCACATGTATGCAGATGAATGGACTTTTTAAGGGAGGTTCAGACTGTTATTCCCTAAAAGCTGTACAGAAAAAGAATATTTCTTGGAGACAAAAGAAACATCACAGGGACCTTGCAATAGCTCATTAAAGGAAAATGAGAAATTTAAAGCTAAATTTTGCAAAGAAGCATGGATTAAATACACAAATCTGACACCATGTAAGATAATTATGCATATGGGTTATATTTAATAAATGCACTGTAGTCTTTAGTGTAAAAATAAGGTTTATTAGCAGTGACCTAGCATTCTCATATCTTTACATGCATGTAATAGGTTGTGCCAGCACACCATTATTAACTATTGCCACAGTGAGGTAATGTACTTTTCTGTGGCCATATTGTAGAAGATAAAAATGTTTAATGTAACCTGTTTTTACTTACTTAATAGTAGTAAACATAAAATGTGATGTTTATAACCTAGAAGAGTGATTCAGAAAACTTCAATATTTTAGTTCCTTTCCTATGGGCATCCTTTTCTATGTATGTCACAAGATTTTACAGAGTTAAATTCAAAATGTAGTTAAATTACTTTATCATGCTATACAAATAAACTTGGCATAAAAAAATTATTATATAACACAAATTTTAATATTCTGTATGTTTTAAGTTCAATTTTTTTTATATTCTAAAATACCCTTAGTAGAGAATTGTGACATTTGCTTTCCAGATCTTCCCTCTTCTCTAATTTATTTACCACCCCTCCAAGAAGTACATAATCTAACATAAGTTACTAATTATAATATATTTATTATTGGGAAAATCAGATGTGGTTTTGTGTTACAGTTTCAAGTCATTCTAGAAAGAAAAAGTAATTTAGACTTATTTTCTTATTTTTATGGTGGTTACAAGGTCAGTCAAATTGACTAATCTCACACAGAGTTAGGATAGAGAAAATAACACAAAATATGTAGTCTTACTGAAAATAAACATATGAACTTTGCTTAGGAGGTCTTAGGAATTACGCAAATGAAACTTGACAATTTTTGGATGAAGGAAAATATTTTTAATTTTGGCGTGAAAAATCACTTTGCACATGGAGCAGTCAACACTTTGACTCTATATATTCTGAGAGAAATTTTAAGTCTGTAGCAAAAGTGTTAAGTAGTATTTATATAATCATGTTTGTTTATCATATGTAACACTTAGAAACTGATATGGAATATTTTGCGACAATAAATAGATCTTTTATTTGCAGCTACATCAACAAAGTGACAGGAGAAACAAGAGTAGAAAAGTATAAATCCACTGAATCAGCTTATGTGTTGCATGTAAAACTGTGTGGTAATGATACAGGATCAGACACCCTTCAGAAACTTTGCATCACTCTTTGGATTCCTGTAAGTGTGTGTATGTGCCTGTAAATAAAATGATATATATTATAAAGTAAAGCTTCAGTTATGGTTGCTAGAGGTAGTTATGATCATTTTCACACAAATTTACAACTTGGTTATCATTAATCATTCCATTCTTAAGAATACCTTTTTTTTTTTCTGTGCTTAAACTAGTGTTTATTACAGTTGAAATGCGGAGTAACTGACCACAATTCATAAATTAGTAGTTTTTTCTACATTCTGTTACTATAAAACATTCTTTTCCTAAACATCTGTTGTAGAATATAAGTACAGAAAACATTGCTAATATATCTTCTTCTTTTTTTAAATCCAGAGAAATCCAATAATTGGAGATAAGTTTGCCAGTAGGCATGGGCAAAAAGGTGTATGTAGTCAACAATGGCCTGCTGAGAACATGCCATTTACAGAGAGTGGAATGACTCCTGACATAGTGTTTAACCCACATGGTTTTCCTTCTCGAATGACAATAGGTCAGTAATTGACATTGGCTTTTGCATTTGTATTCTGTATCAAATAATTTTGAGTATTAAAGAAGTGAAAAATGTATCCATCTTAAGCTCTTTTTTAAGATGTGGTTTTAAAGACTTAAAAAATTTAAAAACTACATTAAAGATATTTTTAGTTCACACTTTAAATTATTGTAATGTGAAATGAAAAAAGAAAAATTAATATTCTTCATCTTATTTTATATCAAATAATATTTATTATTCAGAATGATGTATTAATATATGTACATGTATTTGCTAGGTTATACCCAGTTATGTATATTTTAACAGTTGCATATTTCTGTATAAAGTGATAGGTCATACCATAAGAACTGACATCATTATAATTTAGTGCAAAAGATAATTTAATATTTGTATCTATGTGCTTGTATAGTACACTAGAAGATATGTATAATGTATGGAACACTATATGTATAATAATAATTATAGCATGTTTAACAGCATACACAGTGAAAACATTATACCAGGAACAACTGTCTTCTCTGACAGACAACAGAAAAGTAATACCAAAAACAATCATGAATAGCGTTTAACTTAATTGAATTACTCAATTCTGACTCACCTGACAGCACCATCAAGTCACAGAGAATCAAAGGAGCACCCAAGATGTGACTGATAGAGTTAGAACTGATAAAGAAAGCTTAATCTGGATATGTCTCTGTGAGCTCTACTTTTACAATTAAATCTCATAAATTACTTTTGGTTTGAGAGGCTGGATTACTTTTGCAGCTGAATGTGCAAACCAGAAATTCACAGCTAACATGATCAACATAGAAGGCAGGTAAATTTTGAAACATAAGGATGTTTTTTTTTAATTTGGTGACATATGGCAACCAGTGGATATAGCAACATGTTTACAGAAGATCAAATTCTTGAAGCATTCTTTATCACATGCTGATCTTTTCCAGGTAATAATACTTAAGGTTTAAAGTATGGATCCAGTGTATACAAAATTTTTAGCATGAAATTCCAAGTATCATCATTTCTGTTTACTATTTTCTTACTGTTGCAAAGTACTAGTCAAAAGTTACCCTATTTCCTATGCTTTTAAGGTTTGAAGCTAAGGGACTGGATGTGAACTTGGTACAGTGATCTCTCAAATTTATACTTCATTTTCATTTTATAGTTGTATGTAGTTTTTATCATTATTTGTATCAAACATTATAATATCAGATAGTTTGTCCTTTTATTACAAGTTGCATGATTCTGTAAATCAGAAGTTTTGAGTTACTTAAAGCAAGTGTATTTTGACTGTTTTTTATACTGCCCAGTATAACTATTTCTATTATTCCTTTATTCAAGCTTTTTCAATTTTTCCTGCAGTTTTTCACTTTACCACAACCTTCTCCTTATCGGTGAAATACCTTCCTCCATGATTTTCACTCAAATAACCCTCTTGAACACAATATAAGCTAGTTATGCATCAAGCTGTTGGAGTGTATCACTGTTGATTACTGTCCCTATTTAAAACAAAAATTTTCAATAATATTGTAGTCATTTCTGCTAATTACTGTTAGAAATCCTATTATAGTCTATGTAAAAAAAATAAAATAATTTCTTTATAGGCTCCTTGTTTTTCTGCATTAACAGTAACTAATTTGTGTTTGATACAGTTTTAACAACAAAAACAGAAAGTATATATACCTGAGATGTAATGTGAGGCCATAAATGTTATACAGTCAAATTGAGGACACTTAAAGCCTTTTTTTTTTTAACATCTTCTAAATCTGTTCTTAACACTGATGTTTACATATGTGATATGCATGAAAATTAATCTCAAATACAGACGTTCTGCTTCATTTTCTACTTGCTTTAAGATCAAAGGGCACATTTATATGATTACAACCATTTAAAGATCAGATATAAATACAGTGATTCAAACAAAATATATAGACATGAATACAAATGGAGAACATACAAATTGAATGAAGCTGTACAAAGTAAAAACTGATACATCAATACCAAGGCAAGGCTTCTCTATGAATGGAAGTGTAAGAACAAAGACACGTATGAAATGAACCATAAAGCAGATGATGTACATTTCATTTTATTCAGAAAGTACCCGTTTTGATAATGTTAAGTATTTACTTCAGAGGTAACTGGTTTAGTAAAGTAGGCTAAAAATGTGTGTTTGTTGAAATGTTTAATTTTTTTATTAATTGGCCATATGGATACATTTAGTTTAGTTATTCACTTTGCTGGACATAGAGTAATCTATATCAAATTAATAGATTTTAATCCCTCTGTTTGTTCTGATATTCTTATCTGATTTTCAATTATGTAAAATACCAAAACTAATTTACATAAATTTGACTGATACCAGAAAAAAATATACATTTAAAGGTTTGTCTTTTTTCATTATATATTTGTCTTAGTCGTTACATTCTTTATTCTTGAAACTCAAATGTAGTGTGAATATAAAATGCTTGTCTAAAATCTAAGTGTATCCAGGGGTACTTTGAATTTCAAAATTTATTAGCAGACACTTCAATGTAAATTTTTTTAAACATTTGTTACAGTCTGTATTGCTCACTTTCATCAGTTAGATCCAACCTTCTCTTCATTTGCAGATTATGGAGTTACTGGTTCTCAATCTGTCTTCATCATCTTCTCTCACTACACTGGAGATTATCCCATTTCGGGACATGGGCTTCTCTGGAACCCTTCATCCCTCTTGGTCACATTCCGTGTCACTATGTGTAGATTTTGATGGACCATTGGAGCCTCATTTGGGATCTCTTGGACACCCCTCACCTCCCTCCACCTTTTTCTACAGACCAACTTTGCTTGGTGGTTGGATTGAGCCAACAACACTGGGTGTTTTTCCTCATTCTTCTTCAGACTGTCACTTTTTTACAAATACTTGGGAGGCTTGAGGATGGTAGATTCTGAGTCATCTTTATATTTCAGTTGTTTAGCACTCCTTGCACTTTGTTAGGCATCAGTTGTTTTGTTTTTTTTCTGGCTCTTCAGAGTGATGGTTCCTTCTGTTAGCTCAACTCTGGTCTGGTACATATCAGGGCAAATGTGCTTATAATTGAGATATCTCTGTTTTCCTTCTGTATTGGACCAACAGCCATTATATTTTTTTAATGGTTTATTATTTTCCAGGTACTCTGTTTCTAGTTGTGGATTACTTATCCTTTCCTAACAAGGTTCTTCCAACAGAGTGCTCTCAGTCAAGATTGGATTGGCCTCTACCTATAAGTAGTGTCACCTCTTCTTCTTCTACTACTCCTTTCCACAGTGTCTTAAGTCAGTTCTAGTCCAGTGTGCACCACTTTTCCATTCCCATGCTCTGTCTTTACATGTGACTTTTGTCTGGCACCTGGCCAAGTGGTCTGGCTTTTCACAGCACACATTATTCATATTTTCCCATTTTTTTTAAATAGGATGTTTAGCAGAGCCTTTTATTTCCCTCAGTTGCTGAAAGTTAATTTGAACTCCATACTCAAATTACAGAATTAACTAAATCGTTAATTTGTAATGAATGATTCAAAGATACTAAATCTGCATATGAAGCAAATGATCATTTATTGATAGCAAAATGATGGGCTTAGCTTATACAAAGGATCTGTAATTTATTGAAAGAATCTTGAAACTTAGTGAATAGTTCTAAAATTTGGAGAATAAGTTTATAGTGAAAAGTGAAATAATACACCATATATACGAGAGTTTAAAGGGAACTAGCTATTTAGATTATTAAGAAGATTTTTTTACTGAAAGTATAAAGAGTGTATAATAATATATCAAGTAACTACTTCTACTATCTCCAGTGTCTACAAGGCCTTTCATCTAATACCAGAGTTGTTCTGGTTGGATAAGATAGGATAGATATAGCTGTGATTAAAATTTTATTTATATTAGAAAATTGCTTGGAAAACAACTGTTACAGTGTTAAGTGGATTAAGTTGTTGAAGTTTAATTTTCTATCAGCTATATATACATCATCACATTAGAATTTGGTTAAGGATATTTTATGAATACCATATTATTTATTTGAACACTCAATATTATTTTATTGAGTTAACCTGCTCATTATTGAGGAGTGGCAAATAAGTAAGCTCATATAAATGATGCACATATTGGAAAGAAAGGCTTGGCTATTATTTGTTAGAATTTTGAAGTCTTCTGCTAAGTGTTTAGTTACTGAAAGTAAACTAAAGTATTAGGATATTTCATTCATAGATACTGTGAAATGTGTGTGGGATCGTTTAGAATACTATTTTTTAGCTATAATGGTGTAAAGATGAACTGCTACAGTGTGTATGTGTGGAATGATTAATTATTTAAAACATATTACAGAGCTAAATACATGCACCAAAGACTGGTTTGTTGTTGTTGTTATAACATAGGAACATTAAAGGACAGTTTAGTTCATGTGTTCATTGTTGTAAGGATATAAAACTTGTGACTGTAGACAACTTTTGTTGATTTGTTTTTGATATATCAGATTGAAGAAGTCCTATGAATGTTTTGAAACTAGTTTCCCATTATCAAGACTTCTGACAGTTTATTCCATTTACTGTGCTTTTGTTCTCTAATGATTTGTAATTCTTAATAGTCACCTTAAGGACAATATGCAAATTGAAACTTATAGCAGGAAGATCTAAAGAACCTTATTGATATTATCACATATTCCTTTTTTAACTGCAGTTAGATAAAGTAGCTTAGTTAAACCTTTGAATGTAACTCTGTAAAATGGTTGTAACGTGCACAATTAGACACATTCCACACCCATATCCAGAACATTAATTAATTATGGGAATATTCTTTTTGTCTTCTTAGAGCAAAGCTACCCAATGGACTATTTGCACTCTGTCCATTATAGAGAAATGTACCCCAGATTTTTACTTACCATTGACCCACCAGGGGATATTTATTGTGAACATCAAAAACCAGAATAATCAGAAATAATCAATTAATTGATTAGTGTATTAATGTGAAACAAATCAGTGTAATTGCTATTTGTTGATAATTGATTAAATCATCCAGCTCCAACCCTGATACTATACTATTTTCTTTCCGCAACTTACACGTATATTTTGATTGTAGGAATGTATTCAGTCATTAAGATAACAAGCATTCAGACTTCCTTCTTACCATCTTTTAAATATTTGTAAAAATTAATTTTTATGGTGGTGTTACGTAGTAGTCTTTTAATGGAGGCAATTAATTGTGCTTCTTGAAATGTTATTTGAATTTGTGCATGGTTTGACAATAATGTTTTATTAATTAACTAGTAAGGTACCCAGCATTTTCAAGTTGAAGTAATAAGTCAAATGGGACACTGGCTGGTATAAACTTCATGTATATTCCCATTGATTTCCTTGCTTAATTAAGCCTTAAACAGCAATAAGGTGGTGAAATTGAAATGGCTCCCAATCTTGATCTGTTAGTCTGATGTAAACTTGATCTTTTGTTTTGAATAGCTAAAGTTCTCAACCAAATTTTATCAAAATTACATTGAGAGCAATATTGACTGTAAGTTGGCTGGATGTATTTATGAAACTAAAGTGTTTAGAAAAAGTGAAAGTGATTGATATAAGTCATGTTTTAATAGAGGAATTTCTGTAAGTTTATCATTGTATGAGAAAAATATATTTCAGTCAATATTGACAATGTAAAGCCATACATTTAGGACATAGAGATTTCTAAAAAATATGCCTGTTCTGTGGAAATAGGAAAGAGTAAATTCGTACTCTTGACTACCAATTTTTATAATAGTTTTATTAACCATAAAATATGTTTATTATGCCAAAAATATTTATTACTTTGGTTGCAAATATAACAGTTGGGTATCCCATAAGTGTTTGTAGCTTGTGATAATCTTATTTTTATTTATTAATATACATAAATTGTAAAAGTCTATGAGACAACCATCTCCATCCCTTTTGTGGTTTTTCAGGTAAATTGATTTCCTGAGAGCTTAACTTAGGTAGGCCATTTATATAATTTTTGAAGTACTTCTATATACTGCTAAAACTACACAAGTTTGTGCCAAGAAATAAGTTGACTGACGTGAGTGTGATGTACAGTGAAAACAATAATATCAATCAATATCATGAAAATAGGGTGTATACTTGAGTTGAACACTGGACTGTCTTTTTTCTAGACTTGTGCATTTATCAAACAGGGTCTTCTCCATCAAGAATTGTACTGAAACTGCCCAACTCAAGATGTAATGTAAGTCTCACATTACATATTTGAGTTGGTAGTGTCAGGCTTACCCAAAACAACAAGGCCCTACACATGATTAAGCATTCTCATTGAAATGAGATACCACCTAATCTACCCTTGAAGGACAATGTTGTCTATATTCTCACACAACATGCAACATTATATCCAAGCTCTCATATGGGAGTAAGGTTGGGAATCATAAAAATTAAGGGTGGTTTAGTTCTAGTATAAGAATATTATTATTTATAGTATCATTTAAAGGGTCAAGGTTGAGAGTTTTTCTTTATAGAATTTTTATAAGGTTAATTTAATCCTACATTAAAGCTATTTCTAAATATTAATGGTTACTGACTTCTCACAACAGTGAAAGGCCAATTGGAGTTGAGACATTGTGAGTTCAAACACTCAACTCTGACCCTTAACTGATTCTCCTTAGTTTGTGACAAGTTTTTCATGGGAATTTGTATTTGGCCTGATAGATTGAATACCCCAATGCATTTGGGTGCTGTGACCATAGGTATATTATCCTTTATGACTTAAAGATATATGCTGGTAATCAGACTGGGGAGTTAACATAATAAAATGTTCTATTTTCTATTTATATATATATATATATCACAGATGAAGCTGTTTGAAATGTCTAATTCATGCTTAAGGATTTTGATGGAATGTTGATTCATATCAGTTACAAAATTACAGATTTATAATAAAACTTTTTGTTTGTATGGATTTGTGAAATTACATAATAAGAAGTAATAGAACTATTGGATATTTTAACAAAAATGTTTTTTGGTTCTTTTGTTGGATCGAAGTAGGCCACAACATATGGAAGGTTTCATTTTTTCAGGGATGATGATTGAAAGTATGGCTGGAAAAGCTGCAGCTCTTCATGGCCTTGCCATTGATGCTACACCTTTTAAATTTAATGAGAAGAAACCAGCTGCTGAATACTTTGGTGAACTGCTACAATCAGGTAGATTTTTGTTATGTGTAACTTACTTAATTCCATTTTGTAATCCTTTTCTGTGGAGTTGCAGATTTCAAAGTTGTTTTTTCATCATCTGCATTACTTTCTGTGATTTATGTAAATCTAGTTTAAAAATATAGGGGAATGTCAGCCTATGCTACCATGCATTTCCTTGTGCTCATGATGTTTTGTAAACAAAGGGTCCAATATACAAGTACAATGTGATTTCCTCATTAACTTTTCTCCACGAAACATTCAACTGTACTTGTGCTTTGCAGTACAGGTATGGCTGTCTCCATCATGCCCACGTTTAGCCATTTATCCTGAAGTGATTTATGAAACATGGATGAAAACACTGTTGTAGTTATTTCATCAGAATTAATCAATCACATTTTTACAGCTGCACAGAGTTATACTGGCCCCATGTTCTAATGTAAACAGACAATAGTTTTGAAGAGAAAATGCTTTGACCTAAAGTGAATACTTTTATTCTAAATGTTGAACATTTTCAACCTTAGGTACATACTCGGCTAATTTCTTATTGGTGATAATAGGATTATTTACTAGCTTAGTGAATACAATAATCTACTATTTATTTTATTCTTCATGGGTGTTGAACCAGAGTAGATAACTCCTTTATTAAGGAGATTTTTCACAGGATACAGTGCACCTAAAATATACATATTTTGTACTCAAACATGCTCAAAATTTTTCTGAGAGTACCTAATTCTTAAAATTTTTAGGGGCTTACACCACCCCTGAACCCTTAGTCAAATTTACTAATGCCAATGCTCTCATAGCACACTCTGTGAGATTTCTGATTTCAGTTTGGGTTCAGCACTTTTACTATTGGATATTAAGTATTATTGGATTACATATTGTGCTGTATATGATTCTCAGTAAATGATACTGACAGATGTTGCTTAACATTTCATATTCAGATAATACATACTACATTTTTTAATACCTATTAGTTTTTCCTGGTACAATTTTGTTAACATTTATACATTAATTTCAAATATTAAAAAAAAGGGGAACTTGGCATACAGCTGCTGCCATGAGGACAATAACATCTAGAATTTTTTGTCATAACTTTAATTGTATTAGAGTTCATAATGTATTAAGTATAATGTGATTTTAATTAAAACTTGACCTTTTTTTTTTTTGTCAGTCTTCTAAGATTATCTTGTTACATTTAGCTGGGTACAATTATTATGGAACAGAAAGAATGTACAGTGGTGTAGATGGACGAGAATTAGAAGCTGACATCTTTTTTGGAGTTGTGTATTACCAAAGATTGAGACATATGGTGGCTGATAAATTTCAAGTATGTTCCGTCTTTAGGATTAGATGTTTCTGTATGTGCTTTTAGTGTTGGTGTTACATAGCTAATACTAAAGTATACAATTTATTTATTCATTAAAAGTATGATAATCTGCTGAAAATTTATTTTTTGCCAAAATTTTGGCTTGTGTCTTTTTAAAGGTGTTGTGTTATAAAGATAGCTCATACAATATATTCACTGACTCAAAAACACATACATTATAGTTATTGGGTTGTACTGCAAATTTTTCACTATTTTTAGCTTTATTTTCTCAGCATTTCCCACAGTTGATAAATGGTATCACTGAAGAAAGTTTCTAACTTTAACTTTCCCTATTAGCTATTGGGTAAATGGTTATTAAATGCTCTATAATTAATATAATAAATTATTCTCATAGGTAGATCAGGTAGTAGTTGCTGGTAGACTTGTTCATTATCTTCACTACCCAATAGCCAACTAATTTAACAGACACCAATCATGTTTTCTTGTCATATTTAAAACGTGTTTGGGGCCTGAGAAAGAGAACTTTATACAAATTTAGACTCGCAATCATTTGTCTTGTACTGTACAATAGTGCTTTGTTGTTTCTACAAAGTGTCAAGGTTTCATTTGAAAATTGGTTTTTTATGTATATCTATTCATTTTGTCTCCTATCACATTCTTTGTTACCCAGCTGTCACATGCATCAGGAAATACACCCTTATATAAGATTCTTCTGTTTTTATAATCTTGGACTTCTCTGCTTTGCTGAAAATATTCAAGATATCACATAATGTGTGGAAATATAAAATTATTTTTTGTTTTCAGTTTTCTCACTTACTACATCTACAATTAATTAAAAGGCATATTTGTTAGTCTGTGTGTTTGTGACCACATAGCTTCAAGAGGAAAGAAAATCAAGAAACTTGGAATTTCACAAACATTCTAAGTTGACCATGAACATGTGCACCTAAATATCATTTGCACATGTGCATATTTTTATGAGGCAAACTAGCAAAAACACATAGAAAAGAAATGTAATTACAATAGCTCCAAGAAGAAAGAACTTAGAAACCTGAAAATTTATACTCATACTAAGTGGACTCTGAGGGTGTGCACCTGGATATTATTGCTTACCTAAACACATGTGGGTGGACATATTTTATTTTAGAAACCACATAGAAAAGAACTCTGTCCACCATAGTTCCATGAAGAAAGAACCTAGAAACTTGAAATTTTGTAGTTATACTTTGGTATTACTTATCTTAACCTCATGTGTATGCAACTTTTTAATGAGGTAAACTAGCAAAAGAACACATAGAAAAGGAGTGTTTTTTATATAACTTCTAATATTGAAAAATGTGCATGTTTTGATGACAATTTGTTTCAACAGTGACTTTTATGCTTAGCAACAAAAGTATATAGGTTATACTTTCCTTCTAAAATGGATTCAGAATACACATACTGTCAACATAATAATGCAAGTGAAGCCAGGTACTTTTGCTAGTTATCTAATAAATAAAGTATGTGTAGTGTTTATGTATCTGGTGTATAACACTTTTACCTGAATATGCAATATTTTATTGAATCTCAACATTTGTGCAAACACACATTTTTAGAGGGTTTACAGCATCAGCATTGAAAAAGGTTTATGTTGACATTTCAGAATTAAAGAAATAGTGTTATCATTTCTCAGTATGATTTAATTCTTCAGCCTGCATTTTAAACTGCTTTAAGTTTAATCATCTTTATTTTTGCACTTTGTTTATTTTAATGACAAATTTGTATCATAGTTTCTCATGCAACCTAGCACTGCAAGCAGAACGTTTTGTTCTACACAGTATTTTGCTGTTGATAGATTTATGCCTATTTATTTACAGAAATTTAGATGTGATAATAAATAAATGGTAATTAGTTTGGAAGTTATAAGTGACATCTTCAGTGTTTTGGGTTCTATATTATTAGTGAATCTACTGTAGCAAACTAGTATGGTAAGTGTAAATAAGTAATGTTAATTTTAAAGTAGTTTCTTTAAACTGCATTGATGACATTTTGCTTATTTTATGAATTCTTGAATTATTATACTCTGAAATAATAAACAAAATTCTGTACAAAAACTAAAACTTGATATTACATAGATGCCTCAAAAGTGTATGTGCACTTTATAAACAGATAAATCCCTTTGATTATTGAATGTTTCTTTAATTTATAAACCCACATTTCAGGCTTGGAACATAACATCTTTATTTATGACAGGTACGGACAACTGGTCCTATTGACATGTTAACACACCAGCCAGTGAAGGGACGAAAACGAGCAGGAGGAATTCGATTTGGAGAAATGGAACGAGATTCCCTTTTGGCTCATGGGACATCATTCCTTTTGCAGGATCGTTTATTTAACTGTTCAGATAAATCTCTTGTAGGTATTGTTCGTTAATATAAAATTTCATAGAATATATTACTATTCTGATATCACTAATAAATGAGCAGCAATGTTACTTCTCATTTACTTCAAATTTGCATTTTTGGTTTTTTGTGTCTTCTATTACACATTTATTGTCTATTTATTAATGAAATTATGAATATTAGTATAAATCAGAATCACTTAGGTATCATAAATGAAACTTATTTTTGTAGAAAAATTTTATTTTTTAGAAACTTGTTTATAGCAACATACATTATTTACAATTTTGATTTTCTTTGACTTTAGAATTAGCATTGAATTAATTGCAAGTTTTTGACATTAGTTTATTTTTATTTTCAAATGGAATTTTGAAAATTGGGAATATTGCATTTACTTTTAATAGAGAAATTATCATTAAATTAGATTGTAATTATAATATTCTGAACCCAACAATCTGTAAGCATGAGAAGAAATAAATTGTGTTTTATCATGTTATAAGAAGTAAAATATTTAATGTTTCATTTCATATTTTTTTAAGTGAATAATTCTAATTGATATTTTAAGGTATATGCTTACTTAATATTCCACTGTGAGTATTTACATACTAGATTGGAGGAAGGCAGAGGAATTGAAACAAGCTTATTCTTATGTGTATTTTATATTGGGATAAAATATTTAGGAAATATTGGTGTTTTAATAATCTATGTATAATAATCCTCATTTCATTTTACCATAGGAGAATTATAATTGTTCATTATATTTGTAGAAGGTATGTTAAAAGGGTTGTTGTGTATTATTTTTGGACTTAATTTGAAAGCTCCAAAGAAGGCTGAAAAGCTAAAATTGAGCAATAAAATTGTTTACACGTGATGTAAAGAATGTCTTACACATAGAATCTTTGTACTGCTATATACATTTATTAAGATACAAGGATGTTTTACTTTCTAAGGTAAAAGTGCTCTTGTTGTTTTTTCTTTGGTGAAACCTATTATTGGTATTTTAGTCTCTACTATTGTCATTTTTTTTTTTATCAGGCATTCGTCTGTACAAAATGTGGTAGTCTTCTTTCTCCCATGTTTGAAAAGCCAGCTAATGACAGTATGCCGGCTAGTCAGGAATTAGTGCGTTCATGGGTGTGTGCTACATGTGAAACCAGTGAAAATATTCAACTTATTACAGTGCCATATGTTTTCAGGTACCTCGTGGTAGAGCTGGCTGCAATGAACATAAAGACCCAGCTTGATGTCATATGATATAATAATGAGTTTAACTAATATTCCTATCTATCACTGATCTGTTGATGTGGAGATACAAACTTGTACAAATTTGACAGAATTTTAATAAAGGGACTTAAATGGTACAATATCTACTGTATTATACCAACTCCTTATTCAGATATTTTGTATTATCTAAACTGCTGATTTCTCAAGAATTATGTGGGATAATAATTAAATAATTTTTTATTTTTTTTCTTATGCAGTTTTTTTATTTATCATTTGAAATCTACCTATCATTATTTGGTAAAATCTTGCTATATATCAGGGATGTCAATTTTTATGAACACACTACATTATACAGCCTATGAAGTATTGCCTCTACCACCAGAAAAGCCAAGGTAGTTTGCATTTAGTGTAATTCAGACATGGTTTCACTAGTACCATGAAAAAATGATATTATTACAAGAGTTTAAAATAAGCATTTTTATTATTATGTGAGAGGGAGTATATTTAATGATGAATTTGTGATTTAAGAAAAGGTTATCAGTTAAGAGACAGTTAGTTTGTGAGATAAACTTTTAAATGATAACATGCTCTTGACCAACAAACACATCCTGAAACCAGAAAAACATTTATTGACACTAAAGGTATCATATTACATCTTTGTTACACATTGACTTCTTAAATATTTTTAAAGACATGATCCTGTTGCTTTTATATGCTCCCATAACTACCACCAGTGGTTTCTACAAACAGAAAATTTAATATAATTTGCAGTTATTTTAAATTGAATGGCTTATTTGAAATTAAGATTTTATTTATTTGTTTTAGAGAACAGTGCGACATACACCAAAACTAGTACTTCTTGTACTGTTTCATCAAGAAACAAGATGTGAAACATATTAGTCAGTCATAATATAGTTTGCTGTTTCAAAACAATAGTTGTTTTTTCATACATGTATCCTGTTTTATAATATCAACAGATTAAATACTTGCATAGAAGTTTATCAAATTAAAATGTTAAATCTAGAGAACACCAAAAGAGAAACTCCAGAAATTAAAGTTGAGTTCATAACACCTGATACATGACTCAACCAGACAAAAATTGCAGGTTTTGGGAGGGAAAAATAGTTCCGATCCATATTGGGAATTTTTAGCTAGATCATAGTGGCCCATAGAATGACTCTGAGGTTTTCTCAAGTACAAACTTTTACCTCAAAGTTCCATCATTTATGATCAATTTTAGATCTTATTACAGTTTTAGATCTGAAAGGCCAAACTTTTTTGATTGATGTTTTTGAGATGTGTCATGTCTAACAGATTAATTTACTCTAATCCTGTCTGAAACATTTTAATTTGGGGGTAAGCCAGTAGAGATCTTGATCGGTAATAAAATCAGATCAAGTGCATGTGCCCACAATACATGGTATCACTGGTGCACATAAATATAGCTAACAAAAAGGAAGAAATCTCGTAGATTTTAATTTATTCTAATCCTGTCTAAATGAATTTCAAGTGCTGCAGCTACTGAAGATTTCCTCTTGTTTGTTAGACATTTAAAAAACAACTGCAACAAGTGCAAATGCATTGTATCATGATTATCATTATCTATGTGAGTAATATGGTATCAGCTTCCTTTTTGTTTCACTTGTTTTCCTTCATTTTCTCGTTCTTCATCTGCTTCATTCTTGTGCCCAATGAGCGTACATAGGCAACCGAAGATGACAAAATGAGACAAGTGCGAGAGGCCTACAGCAAAATTAGCAGAAGTGTGATGTCACATACAAGGAGAGACAAGGCATACTTACTGTTACAGAAGAAAAATGCAATCACAAACACACAAAAAGAGAGAGAGAGAGAGACAGAAATCTGAGATAAAGAGAAAAAATTACAGAGAGACAAACACTATAGGGAGAACAAGAGGAAGACATAGGTACAGTTACAACAGATATCAAAGAAGCAGAACTATAGCAGTTTTCATCACCTAAGAAATAATGTGGATAATGCTTTATTATATCATAACAGATTCCACAGAAATAGCATTACCATCCACAGTGTCATGATTAGCAGCACACTTGAGCTGAGTACTTTAGAACTTGATTTGTTGATCAGACAGAAAGCCCTCATTTCCAATCTTATTTCTAAAACTTATCTTTAAAAATCTCTAATTTTGTACATGATTTTCTTGTTTATGTGGACTGTACAAGCTCCACCAAGACAGCTGAGATGTGGTGAATATGGGACTCTCAGAAGATCTTGCAACTATCTTGGATAGTTTCCTCAAATGAGTTGTCTGTCCTGATTTCACTTTTGGCTAGAATACTTCTTTACCAGAAATCCCAACATCTATTTCACCAGCTCAAATATCTTCTTGGAATTTGTGGATGGTTTTCCTCCTGTATATTTGGCCTCTGTGTGGTCTAGTTGTTCACCCACATGAGGAAAAGGAAGCTAGCTTGTAGTCATTTGTATCAGAACTGTGTATGTTCTCTTCACCATTCCTGACCTCAACAATGCTTAATTGCCAGTACTGCTGCAAAATTTAGGGCTCTCTTGGTAGCATAGGATTGGATGTCATTTGACTCAACTTCATTCTTCTTATCTGCATCAGACACATTACACTGTACTTTTCACCTCAGCTGTGCCTGTACCAGGATGCTCACATCTGTTGATAGTCCAAACCTAGGATTTAATCTGATTTGAGCTCTGTCAGAACCATTTTCATCATCTGTTAATCTAAATCTTTTGTGTCACTGTAATTGCTTAGTAATTCATCAGATATCTTCTTATGGGTTGTATTCACCATAATCGACTTCTCATTCTGCATCTTCATCCTATTTTGGTCTGGGGTGCTCCAGACTTCAAGATATATTGATTAGTTCCCATATCGATGTCTGCATGAATTTCAGGTCCATTGCTTGAGTAAGTCTTGGCATCGATTGAGAAATTTAGTATATCAGAAAACATTAGTCTTCAATTAGCAGACACAGAAAAGCTGTCAACTGGGGTCTTTGTAGATAAAAAACATATCATTGATTTACTTAATAAACTCATTAAGCTGGTTTTCAACCATGTCTACACGTTTAGTTAACTGCCACAGCTGCTTGCAGTTGTGTTCAGTAAGTTCAGTGAAATAGGCATTCCACTAGGATAGATTAATGCAGTAAAGGCTTGTGCAGGTGTGACACAGCTATTAATCAACCATGAGTTTAAGGCCTGCATTGCCTTGTTAAAGTGCTCATCTAACACTGATTTTCTATCCTATGTTTCTGTATGAATGAATTTGATTTGGATCTTGTGCACATAACTTAATGCTGTAGGGAGGAATAGCACCAGTACATTTTGATAATAGCTCTGCAAAGTAATTTGCAGGATACTTGGAAGATCACATTTGAGAAGAAGAAAAATTGCCTCTAACACAGACAAAGCCTCTACTTCATCTTGTTTGTTATCCTCAATGTAGATGTAATCAAAGTTCATTTTCTCTTACATTACAACATGTGAGGCTGCTCTTTGATGCTCTCCAGCAGGAATTATCTCGCAGTAATCTACCATTGAATCATGCCAGCTCATTCCTATTTTCCCATAATGACGAATCTTTCTTTTTCTCCTGAAATACATAGGATCAAGCTTCATTTTGAAATCTATTACTACTAAGACTTCATCACATATGCCTTTGACTTCACAACAGTCCTTGATATCAAATTTCACATTTTCAGTCTCAAGCTGATGATTTTGGGTGCAGATTTGATGTCCTTGAAAGAGCTTAGCTTTATGTGCAATATCATTGAAAATGAAAAGAAGATAAAATGAATTATCTTCCTTCAACTCATCAAAGACATGGAATGGTGCCAAACAGCCTCTACAATTGAACTTTTTGTTGCCCTTTTGCCTTTTTCTGCTCCTAACCCATAGGAAATGTCATAAGTGGCATGGATATTATCTGTATGGCTATCATATCCATTCTTCAGAAATGAGCAAGCGAGCTCTGCCTGTTGCCCATTGCAATGGAATGAATTTCTGCCTCAGTCATTTGCCTAATAACCTCAAAGGTTTTATATACAAGAAAACCTGTTACATAATTCATGGTGTTGTTGAGCTTTGCAGCTCCTTAAAATGGCCACCAAATGAAAAAAATGTGTGCTTTGACAGCGAATCTGCTTCTGCTATTGACTCTAGATAGCAGTTATGTATTTTAGTTTGTAGCCACTTTCACATAATGCAGGGAATATGCTGGTTTTTGCCATCAGTAACAACCTTTTTGGTACTCCAAGACAAGTAGGACACATTACCTGTTAAAAGAATTTAAAAAACTGTAGTGTCAACTACATTATTATGGAAATACTGTAAAGTTTATGTCTGAACCTCCCTGTAATGGTGTCTTGAAGTATCTGTGTCTAGCAGCAAAACTGTCAGCACTCATCAACAAAACTTCAGCAGCACTTGTATTCAGTAACACTGAAATAAATCAGTGCAAGTGCTACTCTCTTAGTGAAATTCTTCTTGGCATGATTGCATCATATAATGACATATAACATATCTATTGTCATCACAATGTAATGTATGGTTGCCAAGCTTAACTTCTACTGTCACAGAAAATACCTTTTGCCAGAAATGTTCAAGTAAATCATCTTCAGCTGGCCTACAAAATATGCCTGCTGTCTGTTGTGAAATGTTTTTGAAAAATTTGATGATATCATGTCTGATCTTTTTCTTTCTAGCCATAAGCATATGAGTAATCTTCCCATGAAGGAAAGTTTCTTCTGTACATAATCTCTTAGTTGTTCCAAGTCAATTAAATCAAGAAATACCCTGAGAGACATGTTCAATCTTTTCATAGCACTTTGGATATTATGCTGCATTTTGGCAGGCCTGTCAACTTCTTTCTCTGCTGGCTTATCTTTCTTGCAACTTGTCATCACTGTAAACGGAAGAGTGAATGTAAATGAGAAATTTGGAAGTTTGTGAGCAACAACAGCTCACCACTTTATGCCTCTTCTAAGAAATATAATCTGTAGGGCCTTCACTATTTTAGAAAATATGTAAAGGTTGGGATGTCTTGTTGGGTTGGAAAGCTATGGGTAGTTGCAGATAGTCATAAAACAGTGTAGAATGTGGATAATGAAAAGTGGATAAGCTCATTTGATTCTGGATATCGAAACAACTCATTTGGTGTATTAATTTCAGAAAAAAGTTTTTATGGAACTCTTCTCTCCCCAGAATGTGTGGTTGATTCATGTACGAGTTGATAATTACCTTATGCATAAGAACATTTAGAAAATTCATGATATACAGACTTTCATTTGTTCTTCCAGAACAATTATGAACATAATTGTAATTTATATTCAGATGTTAAATTACAAGCACTGGCATTAATTAATAGTAAACTTCTATATTCTGATTAATGCTCTAAAGTCATCATTTTATTTCTTATAATATTAATAATTTACTCTACCATTAAAATTTCCTTTGTATCCTATTTTCACACTATGCAATTTACCATTACAACTCCCTTTATAGTTTGTTTTCACAATATTCCCTGCATCATTATTCTGGCCCTCTCTTTAAATTGGCCTTAGAGTTATTACCTCTTGTAAACAAGCCAATCCCTATCCTATTTAAATTTAAACTATCTCTTCTCAAAAGCTCCATTTTCCCCTTGAACTGGTTCCACGAATCCAAAGAGCCATTTTACTTTTCCATACATATTAACCTGTCTCATGTTAACCCTACTCAAGTTCAATATGTTGCTTTATAGAACCTGCTCCTTATAAATTATTCCATCACTACCAGCCCTGTTGTAGTGTTTTTAACTCCTTGAAAGTCATAATTAATCAGTGTGTTTTATATGCAAAAGTTTAATTTCTTAGAATTCTCCTGTCATTTCAAAGAGTTTGCCATTCTTTGTATTAATAGCTTATATCTTATTTAGGATAGCTTCTAGTTTCTCCTCCAATATACATACTTCAATACTAGATTCTTAAATGTGCATACCAGCCTTGAGTTCTCAACTAAAACTAACTTTTTGCTGGTAACAAACAGTGATGTATAAAAATAGTTTTTCTGGCTTTTGTTTATCTTAAGGTCATTCTGAAGATTTATTTGTTCAGTATTAAAATTTATTAGGCTAGACCTGTAATGATAAACCTGTCTCATAGTTTTAAATACTTAAATATAAGAATTGCTTTAAACTAATGAGAATGTAGAATTTTCTGATGAACTTACTAAGAGGAATGTTATTAAAATCATCTATTGTCATATTTTATGCTTGATCACATAAGATGATTGGAAATAGCTGTTTTTATTCTGTATCTTTACATTTCATTTTTAATCCAATGTATCAATAGGAATTCACTTAAATCTTTTGTAACGAAACAAAGTCCTAACCTGACACAGTTTGATCAAAATGTTCTGAGCAAAAACCTTGGACAAACAAAACACAGATAAAGAGGAATTGTCTTATCACTTTACTCTGGCCTTAAAGCCTTCTCAGTAAGCCTTAACAATAAGAATTGTTAACTAATTTCTGTGAAGACAGAATCAAAATTAGTAATATAAATAAAATTAAAATTAAGTAACAGCAAAAGGCAGTGGGAAATAAAGAAAATAATAATGTAGCTCAATATATAGGAAATCAAACTAATATGTATGGAGAGAAATTTTTAAGGAAAAATAATACTAATAATGTAAAGTAAGTTTAATTGTGAATTTAGTTTTGGAAATATTTTTAGAAACTTGCAAAGGCTAACAACCCCAGGATCAAGATTGATACCATTTAGTGTTACAGTATTTAACAGTGCTATCCAATAAGCTTCTTTAATTTCCCTATTTTTGTTAGATGTAACATTTGTCTCTATACCTACAAGTTTAATGTCTTCAAGATAGTGTCCAGGCATGTTAAAGTGTTTTGTGACCTGAAGTTCTTTGTTGTTGTTATTGTTGATTTGTAGTTATTAAAACATTCCCATGTAGTTGTTTTGGTTTGACCAACATACTGAAAATTGCATTTTCAACACTCAGTTAAATAAATAACATTTTTCAAAACAGTTTATGGAATTATGATTTTGAACTGCTTTTGGTTGTCTTTATCAGAAAATTTATCTGTTTCCTGCATGAACTTACAGGTTTGATATCTTGCTATTGCAGGGGTGACTTCCACCTGGTGTTGGCTTAGAGTTTACTTTAGCTTGAACTCAATGCGAATGAAACGTTTAGTTCTTCCTGAAAGAAATGGCAGGAACTTCCATAAAAATATATATTAGTCAATCATTAAGTTGAAGAAGATAAAAGTGTTTCTTTAGTATTCGGGATAGATTTTTTAGTTTTGGATGATAGGTAATGACTAGTAGAACACAAGAAGAATTGGTTTTAGAGGATTGTTTCAAGGCAGATGTATATGGTTTATTATTAGCTTTCTCATCTTGTTGGGTGATAGTGTTTTATTTGTAACCTCTTTCAGTCATAGTGTGTTTCAAAGAATTAATGTGACAGTCATAGTTCTTACTAACAGAGTATATCTTTAATATAAGTGTTTGATTTAATGTGATGTTGTGTTTGGTGTGTGGAAGGTGATAGATTTCATTATCTTAAGGCATTAACATAATTCCAGTCTAGGCATTAATCTGCAGGTGTACTGGGACAGAGTTATTACTTTCTAATATGTAAATAACCTTTGCCAAGGCATTATTCTGAAGAAGTATTAGGGTTTTAGCTGTTGTCTTACTTTATGCAGATAATACCATTAAATCTTCAATCTTAAGAGCTCCTATGACTCTCGCTATTCTTTTACAGTGAGCAGATAACCCCACTCAAAACTTCAGCCTACAGAGGTATTGTAGTTCTTGCTGTTATCTTACAGTATGAAGATAATTCTGCTCAAGGCTTAATCTTAAAAAGAATTGTGGCTCCAATTATTGTCTTGCAGCACATAAGTTTCTCTGACCAAGGTTCCACTCACAAGAAGAGGTATTTTGGCTCCAGCTGTGTCTTACAGGGTGGAGAGAACCCCAGTCATTATCTTGCAGCATAGACAGAAACACAGTTGAGGCTTCAATATGAAGAGATACTGAGGCTAGTTATATTCTTACAGCATGGAGATTACCACCTTTAAAACTTCAATCTCAAAAAATAATGTGTTTCCCATAAAAAAATAATGTAGCTCCAGTTCTCGTTTTGCAGTGTTGGGAGAACTCCAGTGAAGGCTTCAGTCAGAAGAGAGATTGTTACTCTACTTATTGTATTGTTTTACAAATTGGAGATAACCCAGTCAAGACTTGAATCAGAAGAGGTATTACAGCTGCATTTATTGTTTTTCAATATGAATATAACTCCAACCCAAACCAACTCTTAATAAGTATTATGGTTTAGTGTACCCTCTTAAAGTATGAAAATTATCTCAAGGCTTCATTCTGATGAAATATTTTGGCTATAGATATTTTATTTATACTTGACATAAATATAACCAAGGGCTCACTCTGAACTGATATTGTTGTTTCCCTGTTGTCTTATAAATATAATCCAAGTTAATACTTCTGTTTGAAGTATTATTGTTCTAGCAATTGTTTTACTTTTTGGAAATAACTTACCACCATAATGGGGGCTGGAATGCTAACTTCAGAAGATAAGTTTATTGAAATTAATTACCTCCAAGTGGTAATACCTTATTATTATTTCTTTATTTTTATTTTAATTTTCTGCTTTTTTATATAAATTTTATATACCTTCCCACAAATGTCTGCAAGCAGTGAAAGGTGATATAGATGTGGGACATTGTGAACTTGAGCACTGACATCTTGCTCTCCTTATTTCTATTTCTGTTCCTTTTATTATATAATTATTCTTCATGTGAGACTGGCAAACAGAGGTTAAGACTGCAATGTGGGTCCTAATTCTGCAGTCACCTCCAAAATCTAGGATATGTTTTATATCCCATGTAACTTGGGGATGTTTTCAATTAGTTCATTGTTTTTTGTTGTTGTTTTTTTGTTTATAACAAATTATCACCATTTAGATTAGGTTTAGATTTGCTGTTTTTAACACAGCCCTTCCTACTGATTTTGTTTTATTTTACTTGACTGTTTGGTATTAATAGTCTGTATATGTACAGCACAAAAAATCCTTTAGAGAAAATAACAATAACTTTGTTCCATAGGTGCAAAGTTAGTGTCTCCTTGAATACAGTAACACAAGTTATTAAGCAAGTAAAACTAATGTGGATACAAACTTCTGATAAATCCAGTGAAAGATTTACACAGCAAAGTCAGGAACCTAAATGTGTAGATAAATGAATTCTGATGAGTCATAAATTCATAAGTGCATGTTTGAATATTATGATGCCACAACCACTAAGTTTGTAAAGTGACATTGTTATACTAACATGTATATCGATTCTAGACAATGAATCCTTTGCAGCTATGGATATTTCCATTTGTTTAGTTTCATACTTGACAAAAATTGAGGTGTGATACTTGTCATCATTATCATGACCTTTGAGATAATCAATATTTAAACTCTTCTTGATAGCTCAGTTTAAGAACCACAGAACCATTTTGACCCTAATATGTATCAAATCTATATTTGGCAACAAGACTGATATACACAATTTTTTTCTGAGTGCAAAGAGTTCCCCAGTGGCACAGCAGTGTGGTTGCGAATTTAAACCATGGAATCTGTGTTTCGATGCTCGTGTAGCTTTGTGTGCTTAACTTGAAGCAAACTTTACACAAATATATTTGTAAAGTTAGAAAGAAATAGCTTTATCTACAGGGCAGCCCGTAAGTCCCTACCCATCCATACATCTTATGTATCCAGTGTATCTGTGCTGTCCCTCATTCTCATTGCGCTCATGTACCTACGTACTTGTCACAATACGCTCTTCAAGTGTAAATGGGCTTACATCGGCCACATTTCTCTGAAAAAAAAGAAACAAATTTATAATACATGCGTAATTGAATATAACATAGTAACATATGGATAGGTTGAGACTTACGGGCCACCCTGTACATTTTAGCACAAGTAATGTGCATGCATTTCTATTTTGAAGCATTTAAAAACAAAATCCATAAACGTTCTTGACAAAATATTTTAATTTTGCTGCTTCTTACGACAAAAGGTACGATCTACAAGGAAAGACAACTCGTCTGCATTTTATAAATACATCACATTTACTGCTAATTATCACAGAATAAACTTTACATCCAAAATAAGTTTTGTGTAAATCTGACATTGAAGAACAGGTTCTATAATGCCACTGCTCGGCTGTAGGTACAGTAGCTGAGTTGCAACGCTTTTTAGTAAAAGTTGAAATAAAATCATTGTGGATTACATCAATAACCTGTTCGACAGCATGCCACGTTATCTTGCAGAGGTTATTAAAATACTGTGAGGACCAACCAAGTAATGAATGTTTAATATGAACTGATACAAAGTTACAGTCGCTATTTATACTACTTTGATGTTATATTTTGTCATTATGTATCTGTTTCAATAAAGTTTTATTTTAATAAACATCCTTTAAGAGGTGTGTGATAACACTGTTTGCTGTTCTAAAAAAATCGTTCATGATGCTTATAGAACCTGTTTCATTATACAAATTTCTCAATTTTAAAGTGCCAAATTTATCTGTGTTCCATCTGAATAATTGAGATTTTATTTGTTACAAAGTATGCAAACAATTTGGTCAAAACTTATCTAACACGGTATTTGTTTGTTTAATATTTTTCATGTGATTTTTAAATAAATTGGATAATATACATATTCATGTTATTTTACTTGTATCCTAAGCTTCTGTTGTGAATAACGATATAGGTAGGAAATTTCGATGGAAAGAAATAACTACCGAAAAATATAAAATTAATTATACATGTAGTTTGTTTAGGTTCAAATTTCGATAAAAAAAATCAAGAACTGTGTACTGAATTATCTCAAACAAATCTTAAATATATGTCCCTTATCTCCAATATAATATTATTTATATAACTTTTCAATTTTTACTGGATCGAAAGTGATTTAACATAACATGCATGGATGGTGAATCCAAGGAGTCGTAGCTAATTTCCCTCTGCCATTGATAAACTATTCGGTCAAATAAGTTTGTTTGTTTTTTAATTTCGCGCAAAGCTACACGAAGGCTATCTGCGCTAGCCGTCCCTTAACAGTGTAAGACTAGAGGGAAGGCAGCTAGTCAGCACCACTCACCGCCAACTCTTTTACCAACGAATAGTGGGGTTGATCGTCATATTATCACGCCCCCCACGGCTGAAAGGGCGAGCATGTTTGGTGCGATGGGGATTCGAACCCGCGACCCACGGATTACGAGTCGAACGCCTTAACACGCTTAGCTATGCCGAGCCCTTAAACAGATATTTTCTGAAATTCCCGTTGACTCCTTCCGAAAAAGCAGAATTCTAAAAATATCCTGATTCATACAAGTGTGAATTACATTTCACCTAAAAACGGTTATGGTCCATGCAGTAAAGTCCGTTGTCAAACTTGCAAGTTCATAAAAACTACTGACTCATTTTCTAACAAGCACAATCAAAGAAACTTTGAAATATTCATAGACCTCACTTGTGAAACAAAAACACCATTTACCTTAAACAATGTAAAAAATACAATCACCAGTGTGTAGAACATACACAAACAAATCTTAGCGAACGTTTCAACAACATCGAAAAAGATTTCCCTTCTGCTCAACACCTTAACCAATCCGAGCATTCGATGTAACTCTTATTGGCATTGAAACAGGATTCAAAACTAAAGCAGGTAAAGAAATAAAAGAAGCTTATTGGATTACTAATCTAAACACTGTTCAACCTTTTGGAATTAATCTAGATCCTGGAATCAGTGATGTCTGTTCATTGGTTTGATCTCTGTCAGAAAAAATAATTTTAATTTTTACTCTTTGCTTATTTTTTTATGTAGTAAGAAAGCTGAATTTCCTAAAACTTACTATTCGTTTAAGATAAATTTTCATACCAGTTTTTATAAACTGATTAGTATTGTATATTTTTATCAATCAGTCTCCAGGTGTCACCTTTATTTTACTTAAACACCTAAGTATATTTTTAAATATACATATATTTAGCCATTTCTAAAGTAAAATATCCGTAATACCTTTTCATATACATACTCTTCTTAGGCTACATTGTGCCGGAAATGAGAAGATTACAAAGTACAAATAGAAAACATTTCCTGGAAAACCGGATGACCTTCATGATTTCATTAAACTCCCTTTATATATACAGTGGAGCGCCGTTAAGCCGCGGTATTTGGGGGGTCAACCCGCTTAACCGCGGCTTAAACCTTTGTGACTGAAAAGCCGAAGTCGCCAACAGCTCCACCGAAGAGCCTCATCCGGGCCATTCCGTGATCATTATATCGGATTATCGAATTAAAAATAATACTTTAATTACACTGGGGAACACTCATTTTGTTGCATTTAAAAAAAGACCTTTCTATAGTCAATTTGAGTGTGTTGATTTCAAATCTGAAGTCGGTTTTTGTCTGCAAGCTACAGATTTTATGCAATTTGACATTTTTATTTGAAAGACCTAAATCCCGCACTAAATCATTCAGTTCAGCCTGGGGAAGAGGCTTGGCGACGGCGAAATGTTCAGTGTCTGAAGAACAGTTCTCCGATTGTGTACACTTTTCTGACAATTCACTGTCACAACTGTCTTGTTCGCTTGTATCATGTTCAATGTCTTTATCGTCCAATGAAGGCAAGCCTTTGAAAACTGGAACAGGAACTTCTTCAGAGTGCGGAGCAGGCCGAATAGCTGAGGGAATGTTCGGATACGTAATCTTATGTCGGTTTTTCTTCCCAACACCCGTTGTGTTTACCATGCAGAAATAACAGTCAGTTACATAGTTGGTGGGTTCGCGCCAAATCATTGGAACACCAAAAGGCAGACCACTGCGTTTTCCTTTGGTCCAGTTTCGAAGCATTTCCTCACAATTGTGGCACACAACATGAGGAGCTCAATGCTTGTCTTGATCACCAAGATGAAACTTCAAAATATGCCTTGTAGGCACGCTTGACGAACGAGGATATGTTACGTCTCTGACGATTGAGTGTGTAGCATCCACATATGTAGCAGAAGGCATCAGGCTTGTTTCTGCAATGATATCTATTTTTGGAAGCCATGTTTGATCTGAAACAAAAGAAGAATGATCAAAATATTAGAAGCTATCTATATATATATGGACGTGAAAATGCTTATACATGGTTTACGCAAGTTCACATTTGTACAATTTCATTAACCTCAAATTGCATACAAACTAAAGCTTATAAGTTCCAAGTTTGACTGTGTGGGTATTTGGGTATTGATGTTGTTAAATACCCAGGAGGGTCAGGTACATTTGACCTCTTCCTCCCTCCCGAACGATTATAGCGTCTGTCTTTAGGGGTTTTTTTTTGGGTTTTTTTTAAAGCTTTGGGCCAGAGTAAAAGTATAACATCATACTCAGGTCCATTTCAGGGCTCAGTCCATGCATGGACGAACAAGAAGTTTTTTTTGTTTTTTGTTTTCATTTAATTTTTTTTTTTTTGTATTTTCATATATATATTTTTTTTTGTATTTTTCTCCTTTTTCTCGATTGAGAGAATGCTACTACTACTTGTAGTAACACAAACACTCACACAGAAAAGAAAGTAATAATAATTATTATTATTCAATACTTGAATAATAATTCAAAAAGAGAAGAAAAAAAAATAATAATACTGATCTAAAAAGAAAATAATAATTATAAAAATAAAAAGAAACAAGGACTAAGTGTCTAGTGCATAGTGGCCAGCTTGTGTTACATTTCTTAAATATATGTTAAAAGGGGAGAGGTATTTAGGACCATTTGCATCATGTACGTGATATCTGTCGAGATCACACATTAAGTCATTTTTTATGCCAATTCTTATTGAAATATTTTAGAGAATTATGCAAGAGTCTTTCAGCTATTGTATCTATGTTTGCATACTTGTGCATGAATGTGGTTGAGGTGCTACGTGGTACTTTGTATGCTGAAGTTAGTACAGAATTTTGTATACGTTGAAGTTTCTGTACATGTGTGGGTGCTATGTTAATCCAGGCAGGTGATGCATATTCTATTGTTGGTCTAATGTACGTTTTGTAGATTTTAAGTATGTTGTCTGGTGATGTTCCTTGGATTTTACCTGAAAGACTTCTTGCATAGTTTGCTCTTTTCCAGATTCGTATCAGTACATTTTAATATGTGGTAGCCACGTTAATTTTGAGTCATAGGTTAGACCTAGAAATTTAGCAGAAGTAGCAGTCAGTAAAAGTGATCCATTCATATAGAGTTTTGGTGGATCTTTTTTCAGCTTATTCAGTCTGCTGAATACTATGACTTGGATTTTTGGAATATTAATTTTGATTCTGTATTTCTGGCAGTATTCTTCAATGTTATTTAGGACTGGTTGTAGGTTCGTTGCTGCTATTGACGGAGTGGGGGCACTTTTGCATAACCTAAATTTAGGTCCGACAGAGGCATATTACTCACGTACATGATAAATAATATAGGGCTAACAACCCCTCCCTGCGGGACTCCTGCTTCGGGTGAAAAGGACCCTGAGTGGGCCCCATTTACATTTACTTTACACATTCTGTTATCCAGGAAGTTGGACAGCCAGCGAATAGTTTCCTGGGGTAATGCCATTTCAAGCAATCTATGTCGTAAGCCGTTATGCCACACTGTGTCAAATGCTTTCTCAATGTCTAGAAAGCAAGCTACAGTGCATTCTTTTTTGTTGAAGCTGTCGGTAATTGATTCTGTAAGTCGAATCAGGTGGTCTGTAGTTTGGCGGTTTTTTCGAAATCCGTTTTGAATTTCTGGTAATTTTGAATTTTCTTCTAAGTAAACTGACAGACGATTACTAATTATCCTCTCTAATACTTTGCCAATACAACTGGTTAAGCTAATCGGGCGGTAGTTGTTTGGTTTATCGCTGGCTTTCCTTCTTTCTGGAACATTAATATTATTGCTTCCTTCCAAGAAACGGGGATATATCCAGCTGATAGTGGGAGATTAAATAACGCTGATAGGTGTTCATATAATCTCTGAGTGCCTTGTTTTAGGAGGATAGCTTGAATACCATCTTCTCCAGGGGCTTTGTTTTTTGTGTTTTTAATAGCAGTTACGTAAAGCTTATAGAGAAAAACTAATTTCAGATTTGAAATCAGCGCCTAAAACTACTTCAGAATCAGTTAAAATACTGAAAAAGTGTTCCCCAGTGTTATTGATTACTTTTTTCACGGATTTACCGCGGATTAACTTTAAGGTATGTAGAGGTGTGATTTGGTAACAATGGCGGCCTCCATAAAGCTGACACAGAGAGCGGATAAGGTAGATTAACGGTCGATCTCTATTGTAATATATTTTATTTATTTCCCAAATTAAAGCAAATCCTTTTTAAATATCCCCTTGAAGTTATAAATCCAGGATTAAATTCGTAAGCCGCGTTTTTACACGTTCTTAAATTAGCGGTGAACCGCGATACTCCTCGCTCACATCGCTCACAAGACTTGCTACAGCGGCTTAAGCGATTTCGTGGTTTACTGGTCCGTGGCTTAATGGCGCTCCACTGTATGTTACCATATTTTTACATCACCATTCCCAGTTTGCCTCTGAAGAAGAAACGTCCAACTTTCGAAAGCGCTCGTTTTATAACATTGTTTATTAATTTCTACTTTGGTAAATTAAGTGTTGTTATTGATCGTAGTTTAGAAATAATTAAAACACACTTTTAACCTTTTTTTTTTTAGAATAAGTAATTGTTGACTTAAATACGATTTAACTTATTCTAAAATACTCTACAAAAATGCCTATTTATCTCCAATACATGTCGTGAATTAATGTAAAGAAATAAGTAAAGGAATTTGTTTTTACGAGCCATACACTCCATGTTACGTAAACTAAAAACAAGCTACCGCCATAATTTTATACGGAACTTTGCGTAGTTACGGTGAGGGTGCGAGTATCTTGAGTCTCAAAATGTTATTCCTCTTTACTCATTTGCATCTGTGATTACTGTTCAGACATCGAAATTTTAAGAAACCTGCCACATCACCTTTTTTCGTTTTTTCGTTCCTTCTAAAATCTTTCAATATTCCTTACTTTCTAAAGCTATTATTGTCACCCCTAGTTTAATATGATTGTACAATAATACACGTTGTTTACAGAGTTTTCTATAGTAATGTGAAGTGTAAATATGCATTTTATATTATATCTGACGATATAATATACACATAGCATACATGTCTTTTATATAAGGTAAAACGCCAAGAAGTTACCTTTCATTTTTCAAAACATTACAAAAATAACTCATATACACGGTATGGAAACTAACTAGTG
Organism: Tachypleus tridentatus; assembly: GCF_004210375.1. Classification (NCBI taxonomy): domain Eukaryota; kingdom Metazoa; phylum Arthropoda; class Merostomata; order Xiphosura; family Limulidae; genus Tachypleus; species Tachypleus tridentatus. The sequence goes on from NC_134830.1 coordinate 85,225,378, forward strand.
CGTGCTAAGATTACAGGAACGATAAACGTACATCACAGATGACAATTTAATATGACATTAACTCTGTTGTCGGTGGGGTTACTTTTACTATGCTCCTGATATGATCAATAATGCATATCCCCTTCTTCTAATGAAAGCGCCGTTACCAATTTTTCTAAACAAAACTTCACAAAGCAGTAAAAATTATGCTGAATAATGCATGAATGTGTAGATTATGTTACAGTAATTAGTTCCAAGATGATGAAAAATATTCAGGACTGAACATTTGTCTTCTCTTCTATAACAATTCAGCTCTTGCTCATCGGAATTTATGACATGATATTAACTTTCTTTTAAGGGAGGAAAATTACCCAAATGAAAGTATCAACTCACGCCAGTCAGAAAATCAGCTAACTATCGTAGTTTTAAGTTGGTCAGATTTGAAGCCTCTAATATATAAGAACCTCTATACTTTATGTACTGGACTTTCATATCTGAGGTTTAATTGACAGGTAATTCATGTTCTCATTGTAATTTAATTTTTATTTATCCATTTGAAACAAATAGTTCTCGCAAGCAAAGCGAGTTAAATAATAGTCACTTTTACAACTCCTTAGTAAAGAACACTCTTATTTGTACATGTTAAATTTTCATACTTCTCTACTTCTTCAGATAGAATCATAGGAAACAGATCATTTGAATTTGTAATACACACATACCTTTGCATCTAGAGTAGAATACGAAGCTCCTTCCAGAATATTCACTTTCTTCTTTTGAAACCACTCCAGTGTGATTTTAGCCTTGTGTTTCAGGTGATTCTTCTGCTTAAATATGAATTTCAACCAAATTTTAGATTCCTGGCTAATTCAAGCACGTTTTCTTCTAGGATTTACTTTTACTTTGCCCCATAAATTTTCCCTTTAATCCTGACAGGCTCCCAATTCCTGTTGATGTTATCTCCATTATGCTTGACAGTTGGGATGTATTGACTAGGTGACTTTTATCTCGTTTGATCACAAAACTTTTCGCCACATATCTGCAACATCATTTATATGCTTCGTCATAAATTCTATATGAGATTTAAGGTGACTCTTTTTCAGTAATGGATTATTTCTTGCCATCCGCTCATGCAGACCAGCTTTTTGTAGAAAATGAACACTGGCTCCAGTTTGAAACATTAAATTTTGCAAGTCTTTCAGAGTCACATTTGGGTTCACAATAGCATCTCTAAAGAGTTTCGTGCCTGTCTGGCTGCTTATGTTGGAAGGGTGGCCTGATCTAGATAGTGACTGGATGGAATGCAACACATTCCACTTCTTAATGATGGACGTCTCCATGCTCAAGGGGATAATCAAGACCTGAAAATTTTCGTTTAATCTTTTTTTTTATTCTTTCTTCTCTACCACTTTATTCTAGACTTGCTTGGAAAGCCCTTTGGTCTTCATGTTGGTTTGTCATATCACTATGTGAGTCGTAGCTTGAACAGATGCATTTACTCTGAAGTCAAGTTAAACCACTTTGTTAATACACAAACAGAGGCCATTATACTAATTGATTCACGGAATGTGCACAAACTTCCTTCTATACTTTAATTGGCTTCAACTATTTCCATATGTTTCGTGTTTTCATGCTACATCCATCAGTATTTTACGGACATACTTCTCCTTCCTTCACAACAAATTTAACTCAAGCTAGATTTGGGTTCTTCAATTGCATTTCTCGTATCTTATATATTGTTATATTTGGTATCCATTCAACACTGTATCCTCACTGTATACATTTGGTTCATCAACATTTCTGAAACCTTACGTTTTGTAAGCATTATGCTCAGAATCCATACATTAGAAATTAGCAATCTCTTTCATATCTGGAAAAGAAATTCCATAAGTGTTACCATGTTGTTGACCTAATCTATATTACACAGTTAATTTATACACCTAAAATATTGATATTGAAGTTATAATAATACATTTTTTTAGCTTTTTTGCTCACTAAGGTTGATACGTCAGTTCAGTGTCGTATGATATGCTCTAGCATTGAATTATTTGCTTTAAAAAATAAACATACAAATATGTGTGAAAGTGAATAAAAATAGTACGTCTACAAGAAGTTCTTTTGTATTGTACACAGTAATTACATTTAGTGAACATTAGTTTTATAGTTTGAATTCATATATGCTATAACGTAGTCTGCACTAGTACACTTATAATTACACTGCTTTCAGTCTTTTGTTGCTTACCTCTTCTTGGGCAAGCTAAGAATATTGTAGTACTCCCGATATATTTTAAATGAAGTTTTTTTACACAGTCTTAGGACTCTAAAAGTGCTGTTTTAGTGTTGAAGACAGTCATAAAAGGGTCTATAATATGATGCACAGCTTCAAACTTCCTCCGTTTTCATAGGTTTGGGTCAGCCTGTCACTGCTTGTAATGTGGCAGGTACTATAGACACTGTGTCTATGAAATATGTGTCCAAAAAATTCTTCTTTGGCAAAGGAAATATTGCATTACCGTTTAATATCAAGACTTAACTATAGTATTTCTTCTTATTTCCAGATTATTTAATGAGGTAGTTTTGACTATCTGAGAAAAGTTTTTCCTATATATAACTAATACGTCATCATTGAATTTAAAAATGTAATGAAAATCCAAAAATTTAGAACTATTCCATACACATATGTTATTACCTAAGATCAAATATATATTGATATATACCAATAGATGAATAACTAGCACATGTTTGTTTGTTTGTTTCTTATTCAACACAAAGTTTCTCAGTGAGATATGTGTCTTGTACCTGCCATAAGGATTAAACTTTGTATTTTAGCAATATAGGCAACCAAGCTTACAAATGTCCACTACATGGTTAGCGCCCATTGAAATGACAACTGTGTGCTTATATAACTTAAATTCAATTGTTATTCACAATGGATTGTTTTGTCTAATACTTTACCGCTAACCTGACACTTAACTTACTAACACTGCTAGTGGTTTTAAAAATACAATTTGTTCGCTTCTTCAAAATTTTGGCCCGAGAAGTCTTCTTTTAGAATACTGTGCTCATAATATGTATATGACATTTGAAGCGAAGTTTCATTTTGCACTTTATTCACACTGCCATCAATGAAACAAAGCTTTTTTTACACCTCCAACAAACGTCTTCTGTGTTATTTTGAAAAAGAGTAAGATCTGCAATATTCGTATTGTTACATGTTTTATGTACCATATACAATACAACAATACAATAATATATTACAACCTGTTGAGCAGTAAAGTCGTCATTAATGACATCTATTGTACTATCGATTTCTGCCTCGCATATTTGTTTAGTCAAATTAGGCGATTTGAGCAATAAATGGTTGTACATATTTATACCCTTATTTGAAGTATTAATTCAAAGCATAGAAACTAGGCTTGACAACGTGTTTGGTTGTGATGATTCAATTTTTCGGCGTGTTTTCATCCTAGCTACAAGTTCTATTGGCTTTCAGAAAATCGGGAGGAACAAGTTCCAGTAAAGAATGATCGAAAAGATAAAAAAAACACACAACACAATACGGAACAGAATCGCCTAATTACAGTAGCGACAACATGAACTTAACGTTCACTGTGGTTAGGAGCATATGACTTTTAAGTATAGTTCATAACCAGCGTCTTAGGTTTACCAATACATTGCAGGCAGTGGTGTATTGGTAAAGCCATTTTCAAGCTCCAGACGTCGCAGTGGTATGCTGTCTGATATTAAATGGTTTGTAAGAAAGAAGAACCACCTACAAATTATGATCCCATATCTGCCAACAAACTTAAAAGGCTGAAATATGAGTTTGTAGAAACTAAGTGAAAGCTAGCCAAAGTGATGGAGGTCGTCCAAAAGCTACTTCAAAACGATACAAATCACTAACAGTAAGACGCAGTGACACTGAAAATGTAAATATCTATACTTTATTTATTCACTTTAAAAAGCGTTTTCATGTCTTTTAAAATAAGTTTCATTTATTTAAATATGAATGAGTGTAATAATTTTACTTTTACCTTAAAAATAAAGATATGTATAGAAATGTGTTTATATGTGCATGTTTTAATTTTTTGTTTAACCTTAAATATAAAGATATGTATAGAAATGTGTTTATATGTGCATGTTTTAATTTTTTGTTTAAATTACACATGATTCACTTCATTTAATCGTTGTTATGCTAAAGTGTTTATTTGATATCGTATTAAGAAATCAAGGGTTTCGTTTTTATTTAATGCTATCTTATGTCCTAAAAGCTTTTAATTATTATTCTAATTTTGATTTCTAAGTATTGGCTTTGATTTTAGTCTACATGTTGCTTAATTCTATTTTGTTAATTCTATTCCTTCCTTTTGTTTAAATTTTTTGCGTTTACCGAATGAGCAGAAGAGTAGGTTGCTGCTGACTAGCTGGTCAGAAGCTCAAAACATGGAATGGAAATAGTTATCAGAGAAGATACGATAACTTCATAGTGTTTCACACAAGAGACGATTGCGAGAGGGCGCTACAGTCTAAGAGGAGGGGTAACTTCATAGTTCCACGAAGTAGTACCAGAAGACGCTTTGCTAAGAACAGGAATCTTTTACCAAAGTTCTACAGATAAACAGTGTCGCTAAGAGTAGTGTTTATATAGGTGGATGGCTTTATTGAACGTATTATATGTGCTCTATAGTTGCAGACAGTATTTCTATAGGTAGATACTATTACTTAAGCTCCATAGAATTGCATACAGATTTCAACTTGTCTCAGCTTATTTTTATTGTTTCACTTACGTATTTAACTGTATTATACATGTTTTAGTAAGGCAGATGGTGTAACAAGGTAGATTATGTCACCAGAATTTTATAGACATGTGGTATTACTTGACAGCACTGTGCATAGTACTGCAATAAATAGCGTAAATTATATATTGCAGCTGTGCTTCAGGAGCAACTATTGGATCGACCCTACATTTGAAAATTCAAAGACATTACACGTAACATTGCTCCATTTTTCCGTCTATGCAAAGAACTACTCAATACATTTTTGATAGCAAATATAAATCATAATGATTTGCATATAATTATATATACATATACTAAAGAGTGAAGTAAAATAAAACAAAATCAAAAGGAAGAACTGCGTTAAATCCAGCAAATCCAAGCCTCTGACTGATGATAATTTGTTATAAACATAAACAAGCTCAAACAAAAATAAAAGATACTGCACTAATCGAAAAGATCCTAAGAGTACAGGCTATAATGTGGGATATAAAATGTTCCTAAGGTTTTGTAGGTGACTGCGGTAAAGATACATTGTTTATCAGTCTTAACCTCCATTCGCTAGTTTCACATGAAAAATAATTAAATAATAAAATAATCAAAGGAATATAAACAGAAATTAGCAGAGCAAGATATGGGTGCTCAAGGTTAGTATATATCAATACCAATTCTTTCTTTCTTTCTATCTCACGTTTTGGTGATTGTCCATTTCCTGTCTATGCTTTTAAGCTAAAGGTCACTCTCCCTATCTAGCTGTAATGCACGAACTCTGTCAAATTTTTGAAAAGTATTTGAAACTGTGTATCTTTCACTTTCACCTGGTTATTAACTAACATAAAGCCTGGTCAGCAAAAGGATCTTTGAATGGCTGAAAATGGCTAGGCGAGCACTATACAAGAAATTAATTTACTATTATTATGTTATTATACCATGCTAATACTGCAATACGATTCCAAAATGGTGCTACTAAGCCGTGGCACGTATTATATATGCATTTCTTTGTACATTTTACTGTTTTCTTGTGTGGGTTTTGTGGGTTTTTTGCAAGATCTTCCCCAATAAATCAAGGGCTCATTCTGTAAGCAGAAATACAGGTGATTCCAAAGCAGAGCAAAACACACTCGAGTCAAGTGATAAAAAAAGAAATTCAAATAAACTTCCGCAGCATATCTGTTATCATTAGTAATAAAGTTCAATGAAATCCACTTTCTCCCTGAACATCTTCGATGTGCTTAATACAATCAGTGACGTAAAAAAGGCTTTGGGCAATGACATATTCAAGTAACTATCCCGATCAGCACTTTCGAAGGCTCAGAAGCTTTGGAACAGACAAAGCCACAGCACTGTAACAGCTAAAGCTATACAAGAATTGTGTGAATGTTTTATTTTTTCATACGCTACATGATGGAATTCGATGTACGTTGCATTGTTTTGTATGGAAAGCATAATAACGAAGAGAGAGGACTCAGTCAACAAAGTATATGATGAGTTGGATATTGCCCGTTTCAACCTTTCAGATATAAACTTCATCAAAAATATGTAATTATCACGTGATGACCAGTAGCACACACACTGAATTTACTTCAAAGGATAACTAAAACCTATACGGTACTATTTCTGTCAACACTTACTACATGTTTGACAAATCTGAAAGATCGTTACGTTAAACCACTCTACAGTTGCAAGTCACTTATTAATGTTTTAAATTCAAGAACTGGGAAGCGGTTTGAAGTTACATTTTCCAATAAGGATCACGTTCTCGCAACTGTTTTTAACCAATGTCTTCAATTGATTTTGCTTAGTTGAGCACTAAAAAGGAAACTATAAAACAAATGACGAATAAAAAACATTTAGAGAAGATGAGAGGCGGTGGTGGTGAAACTTCAGTAATTTTTTGTTATTTACGAACACCGAAAGGGATGAGACAGAAATATTCTTCATGTACTTTAAACAACAAGCAAAATCTGCAAGTAGTTTGTTCCAAACTGATAACTAATCAAATAACACTGTTCTTGAGCAAAAAACCATCTACTTCAAAATACATAGAATCAAGCTTGTTCCCTTTACAAATGTTTAAATTTTTACCAATAAGTCTGCGTTTTTTCTACTTACAATATCGGCTGACAAAAATATTATCATGAAAAATGTCATTTTGAAAAAGAGCGGTAGCGATATATTCATAAACATCTTGAAGTAACAGTTTTCCCTTCTAAAAAGGTACAATTGAAACCATTATATTAAAAATCAACTATTATAACACTGTTACATATATTAGTTTTAATCACATATACTATCTTAATTTATCTATTCTTTCTAATAGGCACATATTATATAGCACATCCAATAATTTACTTTACATACTATTATAATTATCTATCATGAAATAATTTTATCATACCTAATGTTTCGTTTTTATAAATGTTGAAAGAGACACTTAGATGATGGTGTTTTTAAATAGTATACATTTAATGTACTGGGCCCGGCATGGCCAAGCGTGTTAAGGCGTGCGACTCGTAATCTGAGGGTCGCGGGTTAGCATCCCCATCGCGCCAAACATGCTCGCCATTTCAGCCGTGGGGGCGTTATAATGTGACGATCAATCCCACTATTCGTTGGTAAAAGAGTAGCCCAAGAGTTGGCGGTGGGTGGTGATGACTAGCTGCCTTCCCTCTAATCTTACACTGCTAAATTAGGGACGGCTAGCACAGATAGCCCTCGTGTAGCTTTGTGCGAAATTCAAAAAACAAAACAAACTAATGTACTGATTATAAACATTTATTAATAATTCATTTCTATGATTAATTTGTTGTGGATCCTTAATATAAGTCTTTTTACGAACGTAGCTGAAGGAAGAACTATGTGATAACAAGTTTCGACATCATCTTATTTCGATTTTTACAAAGAAAACTTTTCTAATTCTCATTGATCTTATAATAACTTTGTTGACGTTTAATGCAAAAAACTAAGCTCTGTTATTATGTTATATGACAGAAATAATACTAACTTTAATATAATAAGCATGGTCTAAATATTATTACGTTGGTAATTGTATGAGAAGGTTTTTATGATCGCTCGTTATAAACTGATTTCATGTGAAAGGATAGATATGTATTTTCTTGTAGGTGATACCTTTGTAAGATCACAAAACTTACAAATATACACTATGCCGAAACCTCCCACCAAGGTATTTATGGTACCTATTGTTCCAACCATAAAGTGATGTAACATCGCAGTGTTTAACGCATTTATATCATACAATGGCCTGGTGGTGTTTTCTCTGCCTAATCAAACCCGTCAACACATCACATTTTTCTTATAGCAGTAAAACAACTAGAGATTATGATATTTTATAAAATGTAAATAGATGATAATGAATCATATTAACACTACAGTGAATATCTAATTTCCTTAAATAATATGACGCTTATGAAGCTCAATACCTACGTGAAAAGAATCTAATTTTCACATATGCAGCATTGCTGTTATATATAAGACGAAATTTGTTAGTTCTTATATTCATTATGTTCAAATATTACATGGAAGTAGACAAAATGGATTCTTCAGTTAACTAATGAGCACAGGTCAGAAGGAGAGTCTCAGTAAAATAAAAAAGATGTACAAGAATTGTACACTAAGTAAAATGTTATAGACTTCTGTAAAAGTTAATTTAATCTCAGCAATTTAGTAGTTACTTACAAAATTTTCAGTTTTAATTATTCCTTATTTTCAGAGGGTATCAAGCAAAATTTGCTTCTCGGATAAATTTGAATAACACGATCCAAACTGTAAGCGATATTGATATTTCTTCATATATTTAAATAATTACACTCTAATGAAGGTAGCAAAGTATGTTACATTTGTAAACAATAATATGTTTAAGCTATAAATTTGCGAGTTCTAATTATAAAACAGGGACTATCTAATGCACCCTCACATCATGAGAACATCAAGAATTCGCGTACACTTAGCTTTCTATATTATTTTATAAAACGGGAGAACGAATAAATACAAAATCTATTTTTTCGTTGCTAGGCTTAAATATAACTCATTTTTGGCGTAAAGTATATTCTGTAATGATAAACGTAATATATTTATCAAATATGTTAAAATCGTCTTTTCTTGTAGACGATATCTTTTTATTGTAAGAAGTAACAAAATTTGAATATTTTACCTACACAATTTACAGATAAAAGCTAAAAGTAATAATCATGTATGTTAAATCATTGTATATTCTTCATAGATTTGAACAATTATTTTTCTTGTCAGAACAGTAATTGTAAAAACTATGTTACACAAATTAAATGTAGAAGCGAAATTACACATTTAAAATGTATACTATATCAAAACACAGATAATAAAAAACACAATTATCAGTAGAATAATAAGGCAACTCTCTTATTCAGTATTTATAAAAATGAAACATTCGGGTATAACAGTTTTTCAGGACAGATAATCATAACAAAGTATGTAAAGTTATTTATTGTTTGTCTCGTTCAAATAATAGATAAAATAGTATGTGTGATAAAACCCAGTATATGTAACAGTGTTATAATAGTTGTCTCGTTAAAATAATGATTTTACTAATATCTTTGTAGAATATATAATTACATCTGGAAGTGAAAACTACAATATTGATGACGTAATCACATACTGAGACACCCTACTCCTCCTAATGAACTAATCAGTTGTAGAAACATCATCCACTCTAGCAGCACTTATGTTAGTAGTAATGCAATTTCCCAAGTAACTCCATCTGCCTACGGAACCTTAGTAAAGTAATTCAACTAGTAACTCGTCCTGTCTTTGTAAAACACATGTAATTCAGTTAACTATATAAATGAAAACTATAGACTTAAGTTGAGACAAGTGATATTTGTATACATTCCTACGGAAGTAAAATAACACTATCCACCTACTAAAAACAATATTCATAGTAAAATCATCTGCCTGGTAACACTATTTACCTATACAAATACAACTCTTAGTAACAAAATTAGTAACGTTGTCTGCCTATAGAACCTTCATCACTTCACCCGCTTATAGAACGTTAGTAATAGCATCTACCCCTAATAATGTACTGTCTATAACAGGAGTGAGCAACTTGATTTTCATAGTGGCCACAATTGTGGCTAATGAAAACAACGTTGGCAAAATTATTAAAAAAAAAAGAAAGATATTAGTTTAATAAAAATTACTGTATTTCAACTAATCTTCAATGTGAAATTTGATGGAGGTTTTCATCAACAAGTTTCGTGAAATTTGTCTTAAAATCTATGTTCAATGAGCATCTTAGCTTTGCCTCTAAATTTATGTCAGTAAACCGGTATCTGTATCTAGACTTGAGAAAATCTAGCGTAGAAAATGTTGACTCACACACCCATGCGGATCCAAACATGGAAAATAGTTTTGAAATTGTTATCTTTAAATTTGGAAGACTCTCATTTATCAAAATAGTGAGCCAATAGAACATTTTTGTTTATCTTTTATGTGTTCTACACTTTGCAAAGTAAGAATCTCGTCTTCAAATCCACACTTATCCAAATAAAAAAAAGATGTAATTTCCTTACTGAAATTTCCTAAATCAAATTGAGATGGATCATGCAAAAATTCAAGTATCAATTTCAAATTTTTAAATTTGGAGAAACGTGATTCAAATTTTTGAGATAGATTTTGATCCAGTTTACATGGAGATCATCTTTAGCATCAGAGAAATCACAGTCCTTATTATTTTCTAGAAAACTGTTCAACTTTGCAAGATGCGTCAAATCATTCTTTTGTAATTGTTCCGCAAGGAGATTCAGCTTTAACTGAAATTCATGAATAGACTGTGTTTGCTCGCTTATTATTTCACCTCTTCCCTGAAGCTTCGTATTCAAATTATTCAAGTGAGCCATCATGTCGCACAGAAAATGCAAATCTCACTGCCATGACAAAGTTTCAATTTCAGGGAAATTTTCAATCTTACCTTTCTCAACAAAATACTCTTTTATTTGAGGAAATGTGGAAGTAAATCGTTCCACGACTTTTCCTCTACTTAACCATCTTACATTTGAAAGATGTTTGTTCACTCAAAATAATTGCATTTCGACTAACCTTCAATGCGAATCAGTAAGAGCATCAAAATTACAGTCACTGCTTTTCTTCAAATACTCAACAAACTGTCGACGGATGAGAGTTTCCACTTCTAATATAATTCACAATTTTTAGAGCAATGTCTATCAATTGTTTCAATTCATCACTTTTAGACATCCGAGCACATAAATTTTCCTGATGTGAAATGCAATGGAAAATTGGCAGCGTGGACTTAATTAAATGCTGCTTCAAAAAAAAAAAAGAGAAAGAATCCTAATTTCGCCCCAGTCATGGCGGAGGCTCCGTCTGTTGTGACAGAAACCGGTTTTTAAAAATCCAGATAGCCCTCTTGTAGCTTTGCGAAATTCAAAACAAACCAGATATTTTACACCTATACTGTCCAAACATTTAGTTTACCTATGCGCAATCGAACGAGGTATAAGTTAACCCATGAGCAATGTATAATTTTTTATTTATATTTCACAATCTCAATCTTGTATATTGACCAAAGTCAATAAACAGTTCGTGTTGTTTAGGTTCTAAAACATTTAACTGCCGTGAGATTTTACTACCGGTGAATTATCTTGCCGGGAAAGGGATGCAGCAATTAATTAGTTCGTTTGAATGTTTTCTACAAGTATAGAAGTTATATTGTCATAATATTATAAAAGAAGCCGTTGTCGTGCCAAAAACCTTGAACACGAAAAATACGCCATAAAATCTTTACCCATGAAAACATAAACAATACTGCAGTATTTACCATATAGCGATAACCTTTTATTTCCCAGCAAGTTAGGGCCTTGAATGGCTAGGTAGTTAGGGTGCTTGACTCGCAATTTGAGGTTCAAGGATTCGAATCCCCATTACACCATATATGCAGGCCCGTGGAAAACTTTATAATGTGATCATTATAGCCCAATAGTTGGCGGTGTTGGTGATGACTAGCTACCTTCCCCTTAGTCGTATACTGCTAAATTAGGAACGGCTAGCGCAGATAGATCTCGTGTAGCTTTGCACAAAATAAAAAAAACAACAAAAAAAACAGCAAATTCTTCAATTACTTTAGTATTCTTTTTCCAGTAATTTATTCAAGTTTATTTTTAATACACAATAATGTTTCAGAGTAAGGTCTTTCATTGCGCTAGGGAATATTTCGTTTGGAGAATGTAATTATTTGTCGGCAGTTAAATCTCTTGTTACCGTTGTTTTACGCCATGTTGCTGTCAGGAGTCATAAATTTTGTATAAACCGTCACAACAACTATATGTCCTTGAAATAAACAAGGAAACTTTGAACATAAAGTCCAAACAGCAAGTTCATGTTACTACAAGTTATACTTCATAATTTTTAATCAAAGTTTATCGTCCTATGTGAACGAATCATATTCATATTCCACAAACGGGTTTTAAGATGGCTGATTAATTTTAATTTGTAGCAATAGATTTTGTTACAAATTGATCATATAGATACAGGATTTTTGATGTCCTTAAAAAGTAAAACATCCGAGTTCTTCTAACACTTTCTTGCTCATAAAAATTGTGTCATTCTACTTAATATCTTTCCTTAATAACCAGCATATTATTTTTAAAAACAATTATCGGCTAAAATTAATTACAAACTTATCATACTTCCAGAAATTAACCTTAAACCACTGAGAGTCAAAAATTCATAATTCTTAGTTTTAGCATTTTAGTTACTTCTTACTGAAAAAGGTATTAATATTCTTCCAAAGTTCTTATATAAAGGACGTTTAGAAAGATGAGCAAAAGTATAAGAATTTTGTCAATTCTTATAACAATTCTCTGAAGATTTGTTTGTTTAAAATTTCGCGAAAAGTTACTTGGGGACTATCTGCGCTAGTTGTCCCGTATTTAACAGTGATAGAGTAAAGGAAAGGCAGTTAGTCAACATCAACCACCACAAACTCTTGGGATATTCTTCTATCAACAGATAGTGGGATTGACTATCACACGGCACCCCTATGGTTGAAAATATTATTATGTTCGAAGACGTCGATTCGAATTCACGTCTTAACTATCAAGTCATGCCAAACCCTGACTGGAGGTTATAAGTAGTTTGTACTCGAGCATTTGTTTGTTTGTTTGTAATTATGCACAAAGCCACACAATGGGCTATCTGTGCTCTGACCATTACGAGTATCGAAAACAGGTTTCTAGCGGTGTAAGTTTGCAGATATATTGCTGTACTACTGGGGAGCTTGTACTCGAGGATAACTCTTTTAAGTTCGATAGAATTTTGTTTGTTTGGAATTTCGCGCAAAGGTACACGAGGGCTATCTGAGCTAGCCATCCCTAATTTAGCAATGTAAGACTAGCAGGAAGGCAGCTAGTCATCACCACCCACCGCCAACTCTTGGGCTACTCTTTTACCAACGAATAGTGAGATTGACCGTCACATTATAACGCCCCCATGGCTGAAAGGGCGAGCATGTTTTGGTGCGGCGATGATTCGAACCCGCGACCCTCAGGAGACGAGTCGAACGTCTTAACCCACCTGGCCATGCCGGACCAAGCTCGATAGAAAACTTACATTACTTGCATAACTATGCTTAAACACTAACGTTTGATAGCTAAAAACTTACAAATATAATTCTAAACATATTAAACAAATACTTACATCTCAAGTCAAACAGTGCTACCTAAAGTTATATGGCTGTACTTTTTAATTTTGACTTTACCATATTGTAATTACAACTGATTTTGTATCGATACTGAAAATAATTAATTTAAAATATGAACTATATTACATTATAAAGAAATTTCTATCAAACCTTAAGGATATTTGATAAAACTTTGAAGTTTTCACAGGGATAATCCGAATGGCTTAAAAGAAAGCATTAAACTGAAATATATCTTGGGAATGAGGTATGTTGAAGAAGACTTGTATATTTGGCGTCATCACTATAATGTTATGTATGTAACATATTCGTGTAAAATATTTTTGTTTCTTCTTTTATCACACACTATTTATAGGGTATTTATTATTTAATTTATAGAGGGAAACCAAGTGTGGTGTTGACGATAAACTGGATTAACTAGGAGTAAAGTAGAAGACAATAGTTCAAAGATCCATGATAATATTGTAAGTATGCATCAAGAAAAACAGCAAAGTCCTTTAATTTTAATAGCGAATGAAGCGTGTTACATGGAAGCAGCGAAAGAAATTCCGAGATGAAACCTTTCCAGCAAACAAGTGGAATGAGCAACTTTACAGGGTGACACTGGATCTAAACAAAGGAGTATGGAGGAAACACATTTTGAAAACGGTTATCCACGAGAAAAATAGAACTACCAAACACAACGAACTTTATCAGTCAGCATTTGACGATGCATTTAGAACAGAAGATAATTTTTTGGAATATATTTATTTTTTATCAGATGTACATGCGGAGTATTCCAGAACTCAAGACGATAAGTCTAAGAGCTGTAGTAATTCCAAAAAGCATGATAAATTAGCAGGATTAGATCACTTGGATAATCTCTGCAAACTTATAGCGCAACTTTGTGATTTGCATGTCACAAATGACAAATTACAGAAACAGGAACAATACTTGCAGTGCAATAAATCTCTTCAAGACATTCACAGAGATATAAAAGAAACTACTGGAACTGAAGCCCATATGTTCAATGTCAATATAGGTAATCAAAAAATTAAAGATCAGAGTTCCAAGAAATTCAATAAAATAGGAAAATATCTCTTACTAAATAGGTACAAAGAAAAGAGGAACTTCGTACAAAAATCTAAAACATTGAACACCTCTTCTTATGACACAAAAATATCTATTGGAAATTATGAGTGTGGGAAAAACATTTCCTCAATGGTCCAAAGTAAAAGAAGCTCTTAGATGGGAGAAAGGCAAACAAATGGAAGAAACTAACGCTGATAATTAATCTTATTTACCAGTAAAAAAAAACATATCGCTCGAAATAATTTCCAAGAAGTACCTCCAGAAATATATTCTCGAAAGAAAAATATAATGCAAATTACAAGGACTTTTCCAATTCAAAAACTACTCCCAGAAATGTAATAGCTAAAGATTTGACAAAGTTAGAATTATACAATGCATTAGAACGGTACACGTTTGACAGTTTCTGTTATACAAGTGAAAATGTATGACCTAACAAGAGTAAATATGAACTTTCTTAATACCAATGAACACTTGCAGTGCTTTATTTATTAAAATAATAAATAGCAAATTTGTTTGTTTTGTAGATAATTATAGACACACACTGTATAATAAAATTACAAATAAATTTGTTTGTTTTGTAGATAATTATAGATACACACTGTATAATAAAATTACAAATAAATTTGTTTTGTATTCTACTCTACATATATATACAACACTTAAAGTATGTCTATTTTGTAACTAAGTATCGATACACAGTACATCATTGTGGTACAAAGATGTTTGTTCTAGAGTCATCTCCAAATGCACATTCCAATATGAAGGTTTCAATAAATTTGTTTTGTAGACAAATACAGATGCCATTACAAATTTGTTTTGTTACCAACTCTAGATGAATATTACAAATAGAGTTTTGTAATAATATCTAAATCCACATTACAATATAAGTGAACAAAAATGTAAGTTTTATGCCACATTATAGAAGTACATTAAAATAAGAAGATAGAAGTAAATTTGTTTTGTAGCCCACTTAACATGAACATCGAAATATGAAATACGTCTTTAATTTGTCCACTTAACTCTAAATAGATATTTCAATTAATTGTTATAACCATCTTTACGTACATGTTACAATAAGTGGTCTGGCATGGCCAAGCGCGTAAGGCGTGCGACTCGTAATTCGCGGGTTCGCGCCCGCGTCGCGCTGAACATGCTCGCCCTCCCAGCCGTGGGGGTGTATAATGTGACGGTCAATCCCACTATTCGTTGGTAAAAGAGTAGCCCAAGAGTTGGCGGTGGGTGGTGATGACTAGCTGCCTTCCCTCTAGTCTTACACTGCTAAATTAGGGACGGCTAGCACAGATAGCCCTCGAGTAGTTTTGTGCGAAATTCCAAAAACAAACTGTTACAATAAATTTCTTTTGTTTTATCAATTTTACATGCTCATTATAACATTATAAGTATTTTTAAATTTGTTTTGTAGTGTACTCTAAATGTACCTTATGGAGATGCCATAAATGATACGCATTATAACACAAAGATACAAATAAATATGTTGGTAACCAAACCTAAATGAATGTCACAATACGGAGGTACAATAAGTTTATTTGGTAACCATCTTTGATGACACATGTCCATACACTTGTTTTGTAGCAAATACTAAAAGCACATTACAAAACGAAGGTACAAATAAGTAGATTATGTAGCAAACTCTATGTTTTGAAATCATTCCTAAATATGCATTTTTAAACAATTACTTTATATCCTACAATACATACACAATACTAAATGAACGCACAAAGAAGTTATCTTTAAAATTTAAAGTAGAAATACGTTTGTCTTGTAGCTAAGACAACATGCACTTAAAATAAGACTATTTTGTAGCAAAAGTTACATGCATATTACAAGATCACATTACAAATAGGTACATCATAAACACTGGATGCAGCAACACTTCACTTGTTTAAATAATAACAAAGTATTGTATTTCTTGGAAAATTATTTTTAGACAAAAATATTTGATGTTTAAAAATTCTTCCTATAAATCTTCTTATGAGCTAGGTATTTTATAAACATAATGGAATGGTATTTTACATAAATGAAACTTGCAAAATTAGAATATTATCCCGTAAAAGTTTACTTATCATAAACTTTATACGTAAGATGTATATTATTATTTTCTACTAGCTTCAAAAAGATGGAAGTTGTGGTCCTCCTGCTATGTCTGCTATCGAAAAAATTATAGAAATTTCTACGTTACACGAAAACAGCTTAAGACATCTTAGAATTAAAATGAGTATAAATACTTTGTGAATCATTACGTATCAAAGCTTACGTGTGTCGATTGATTTATTCACTGTTTTTATCACAATAATTTTTATCATTCTACCACAACGTGAAATCTCATACAAAACTATCATATCATATTTGTAGTCCAGTGATAACTATCCTTTACAACATCTAGTGCAGTCGTAACGACACGCAATTTCGTAAGTTTTATGTATTAATAACTTGTGTTACGATGAAAACTTCTGTTGTTCTAACCTTTTAGCCACTCTCATATTTCTTTTCTAAATTGGAGAAAGAAAATGCATGTTTTAGTCAATTTTTGTTTCTACTCGCCATTTTCGTAATAATCTCAAGGTTTACTCTTCAATAACTTCATGTAATTTTAAATACCTACATGATAGGTAAATAAGTTTGTTACAATCGGTGTGATTAAATTTTATAATGCGTATGAATGAACAGTGCTTTATGAGTTTCACTGTGAATATGGTATATGGTATATGTTTTTACACTCACACTCTTTGTTTAAAGTTGAAAAATCTTCAGCCAAGATCGACCACAATTAAATAACTCGTTCAGAATATTAATGTTTCGAGTAACTAAGTCTTGTTATTTTCTCCTTATCACACACACAAGACTACAAACTTATTCCACACATTCAATCCGTTTTTTCTTCAGAGTAACTGCAGTTTAGATATATACAAAATTTTTACTTTTTCAATAATTGTAAAACGTGTTTTCATAAAGTAGTTATACCTATACCTGAAATTACATCTAGGACATTAAATTCACATACCAGTTTAAACGCTTTTAAATACGAAATCTTGTATCTTTATCCCTTGTTGCTATGAACTAAATACGAACAAGTTCACATAACATATCAGTTACAGTACCATAGTTCACATAGCACTATACATACCCTATTATAGAATTCTGGTCCTATGATAGATTTTATGTGAGTTTTTCATCTATCTAATATATCAGGTCATCTCACAAGTAATCTTCGAAAATTTAATACAGAGGCGCATCATCATTTCTGTCTTTGTAGAATGCTTTAATGACGAAAATATGTTGTAGAACGTGTATAAAAATGTTCAGACAAATAAAAGAAACTAACTCAACCCCATATATGCAAAAACGGCTCGTTTGGGTTGAGAAATATTTTACATAGAAGAGCGAACAACGTTTCGACCTTCTTTGGTCATCGCCACTTTCTCACATCATTAATGGAATAAGCCCTTATGAAGATGGATGTGTCTGAAGAGCACATTAGGCATATAATGCTTTATGAGTTTAAAAAAGACAATAGTGCAGCAAAAACTACACGAAACATTTAAGGTGTTTATGGTGCGAACTCTTAATGAAAGAAAGTGTCGAAGGTAGTTTCAGAAGTTCAGATCAGGTGACTACAGCTGAAGTGGTGCGCTACGTTCACGTTGCCTTATTGGGTTTAATGACGGCTTGCTGCTGACTGCACTTGAAGAAGATTGTGCTGGAAAAATTGAATAACTAGCACAAAAGCTTAATTCAACCCATTCAACAGTTCACCATCATCTGCAACAGCTTAAAAATGTCAAACTTGGAAAATGGGTCCCCCATGATTTGACAAAAACCAACCTTAGAGCAATAGTGGACATTTGCATTTCTCTGCACTCTCGTGAATGTAACTCAAGTTTTTTGACAAATTGGTTGACTAAAGATGAAAAAATGGATATTACATATTGTTAAGCGCCGCAGACGATGGCTTAGTGCAGGTAAATTGGCTAAAGCACAGCCTAAAATGGACCTCCACCATAAGAAAGTCTTGTTAAGCATTTGGTGGGATATTGTTGGTGTGATCTACTTTGAGTTGCTGCCATTCAATGCAACGATTACATCAGATTTCTATTGTCAACAGTTAGAGTGCTTGAATGTTGCACTGAAAGGAAAGATGCCTGCTTTGATCAATCGTAAAGGTGTTGTGTTACACCAGAATAAAGCACGGCCCCATACAGCAAGGCTCACATCTGCAAAGATTGAAGAGTTAGACCGGGAAAAAGTTCCACATCCTTCTTATTCCCCAGACCTTGCCCCATCTGATTATCATCTATTCCCAAGTTTGCAAAACTGTCTTGATGGAAAAGAGCTTGGAACACATAAAGCTGTCAAAACTACCCTATCTACGTTATTTTCCTCCAAACCCCAAGAGTTTTATAGAAGTAGCATTTAGAAGCTTGTGAATCGTTGGCATGTAGTAATTAATAATAATTAAATATACATTATTAAGTAAATAACATTAAAAGAGTTAAAATCCTTTCTCTTTTTTTGAACCTAAAATCAGACATTAGTTAAGGGATGACCTGATATATAGTCTGAAGCTGATAACTGAATGCACCTGTTGTCAGACCAGGAAAGAAAATACTTCTCTTCCTATTTGAAAATTCAATAAAATAAATGTTTAACACAATCTAAATACAAAATTATAAGGATATAATAAGATAAAGGAAAACCTATAGACTCTTTCAAACGTCTGTTTGTTTGTGTTCAAGTGCAAAGTTTTAAGCATTTAAACCTGTTTCTCAGCATTTAAAATATAAATCTTACCGTTAAATTACCGGTGGTTCTAACAAACGTTTCAAATTACACATTCTGTATTATTTATTAATTTTGGTGACGTAAAACTACAAGAAAATGCAATGGGATATGGAACTGCTAAGTGTTCTAAAAAGTCAAAGAAAAACTGTGAAAAAATTTAAAGAACATTGCCATTTTTGAAAAAAAAAGAAACATAAAGTTTCTAGCTACTCATTTCAGAGGTAAAATAAATTTAAAAATGTAAAAAATATATTAAATGTAAATTTAAAAATAATAATAGCAATAAAACTGGTATTCCGCAAATACGTATTATAATTCCTTAGGTCAGTAATCATCTTTCTTTGGTAAACAAACAAGAAATGCTTTAACGAATTAAAGCATCTTTTTATTTTTTGAAGGGATTAACCAGGTTGCGCTGCAAAAGACCGCAGAGTACTGATGGAAGCAGTATTTGGCAGTTTGGCAGGAAATGAAGAAAGCTTACTGATGAGATGACTAGTTGAGATACATTCTAAAATCTTGGCTCCTCTGATGTATCAGTTTTTTTTTTTTCATAGCGCTTGTCAAAAAATTTAACAAACTCAAGATCACCTGTCAAAAGAAGTATTTCACTATTTGAAAAGGTCTGAGATATAAACAGTGGCTGGAAAAACTATAAAAAATATCATTACAACTTCAAAGTTAGCTAATTTTCATCATTTTAATCATAATAATAATAAAAACATTACTTTACTTATTTTGATAATGAAGTTAGAAATAAACGGCGTTTACACTCCAAATAATTATAAGATATTTTTTATTTCAACCGACGTTTCTCCTTTGCAACTTCTTTAGGGTTAACAAATAAAGGTCTTCCCCCCCCCAACTTTATTATCAAAATGTGATAATCCCTTTAATATGCACTACATGTTCTGAAAGACAACCTTATTTTATTTATTTAGTCTTGAAATATTATCAGTATTTTATCAGTCCATGAAAGAAGTATTGTGAAATTGAAACTCTGCATTAATTAACGTGTGAATAAACTAAATTGTAAAGAACCTGCACAATTTCGTGTAAAATACTAAATCGTTAACGATATATTTTACCGTATTAAGACACAACAGATATAATTTTTTCAATTTTAGGTAACATATTTTTATTACTCTCGTATTACTCTTGGTATTAAAACAGAGGAAGTAAAAAAAAGACAGTTTTATGTTTTTTTGCAAAACCTTGTCTCTCATTTGACAACAAGTTTCATAAAAGAAATTATAGGTTTTGGTTAAATAAAGAATTTAAGATGTATATATTTCAATATAATTTTCTTATGGCATAATTTCATTGCTGTGAAAAGAAGGTATTTTTTATAGAAAATTATTATAAAGACTACTTGTACTAATTAATTGAAATTTATTGAAATCTATTAAACTTGTGTAATGTTTTATTCATTGCAATACAACTTTTTTAGCAATGATGTTGCTTTAAAACAAATAAGTGGTCGTTCAGCATCACTACACCTTCCAGGTTTAGACATTTATCTTTGAAAATGGCCCGGCATGGCCAGGTGATTAAGGCACTAGACTCATAATCCGAGGATCTCCGGTTCGAATCCCTGTCACACCAAAAATGCTCGCCTTTTCAGCTGTGGGGGCGTTATAATGGTATGGTCAATCCCACCATTCGTTGGTAAAAGAGTAGCCCAAGAGTTGGCGGTGGGTGGTGATGACTAGCTGCCTTCCCTCTAGTCTTACACTGCTAAATTAGGGACAGATAGCGCAGATATCCCTCGATGAGCTTTGCGCGAAATTCAAAAAACAAACAAGTATCTATGAAAATATTAGTTTGAATAAGAAAATATTTTTAAAGGGGAAGAATAATTCCTTAAAAATTTTTAAAGATATTTAATTTCCTTTCTAATATATAAATCACTATCATCCTATGCTATAAGGCCTGGCATGGCCTACCGCGTTAAGGCGTGCGCTTCGTAATCTGAGGGTCGCGGGTTCGCGCCCGAGTCGCGCCAAACATGCTCGCCCTCCCAACCGTGGGGGCGTTATAATGTGACGGTCAATCCCACTTTTCGTTAGTAAAAGAGTAGCCCAAGAGTTGGCGGTGGGTGGTGATTACTAGCTGCCTTCCCTCTAGTCTTACACTGCTAAATTAGGGACGGCTAGCACAGATAGCCCGCGAGTAGCTTTGTGCGAAATTCCAAAACAAACAAACCTATGCTATAAAATGACATATGTGTATTATTTTTGTCACTGAGGTGAAATACACGGAGTGTAAATTCGTTTACTCTGCGTAAGCAATATACTTTTTTTCAAAATTTGGCTCTTTGCCATTAAGTGATTGCTGAGCTAATGATTCGGTGTTTAGATACCAGGGGGAAAAAAGCTATTTAAGTTTGTCTTGGAATAGAAAGACCTGAGAAACAGTGAAATTACCACCCACTAGTACAGCGGTAAATCTACGGATTTACAACGCCAAAATCAGGGGGATTCCCCTCGGTGGGCTCAACAGATAGCCCGAAGTGGCTTTCTTGTAAGAAAACAAACAAGAGTAGAATTATGTTGTTTAGAAACACGTGAGGAAATAGTCAAATGTGTCTTAAAATATGTAGTTTTGAGCCAGTCTTGAATTATGCTTTTGAGAAACAAAAGACAGTAATTACAGTCATTTGTTTCTAAAAATAAAGAAATCCGGGCTGCATTAAAATTATGACTTTTAGAAACCTGTGAAGAGAGAAGTGTCTTGAAAGTTCTGAACCAGACTGGAATTACATCATTTAGGATCCCAGGAGGAGAGAAGACTATCAAAGGAATTTTTCTTATATTTCTAGAATAATGAATTCTGAGCTAGATTGGTATTATGTCGCTTAGAAATCCAAGAGGAAAAGAGTTACTCAAGACGGCTTAGAATAAAGAAGTCTGAAGTAGACAAAATAAACCTTGGAGAAGAGGAGCCAATCAAGTGTTTTGGAGTTATGAGCCGAATTGGAATTATAAGAAGACACACACGCACACATATGAATATAAACAAAAGAAAAGCTTGTTATTTTGTTTTTTGGTCTATGTAGTTGGTGATGCTTAAACAAAACACTTTTAACACAAAATACAAATCAATAAGAAAAAGGGCAAATCCTGGTATAATTAGAAATATATGTAGCAATATGCTTTAAAGTGAAAAGTTAACCATCAAACTGTTTAAAAATTGTATTATTTTAAGATATGTGCCTCTATACGTAAAATCTGTTAAATGTTTTTAAGCTTTAGAGTGGAGAATTGTAGGAATGTTTTTCTTTTTGTAACAAATTTTACTTTAAGCTTAGCACATTATGAATAAATAGGAATTTTTAATGTACGTTTTGGTTTCCATATAACATAGTAGTATGACTCACTGATTTTGTTATAAAAATACTCTGTCAAGATTATATTTACTTTTTATAGAATTTCATTTCAAAACATTGGCGTGCAGACCAACAGGCAGAATTTCCAACTGTTTTAGTGTTTATAAAAACTTGTCCATGAAAAAGTATTAGTGTTTTAGTTTCTGTAAAAGATTTGGTGCAATTTAAAGAAATTTGATGTACACACACAGTGTGAATTGCGAGAAATTCTCTTTAACAATGGTATTACAACATTTTGTAAAGTGAACACACCAATTTTTTATATATGAAATATGATATAAGAGTATGCTCAGAACGAAACGTAATCGTAAGAATGATGGAGCTGCCACAAGGCCTGCTAGTTATATCAGTCTTAAAGTACTTAAGTCCTACATTTCTTAGTTTCTTTCAGGGGCGTAGCCAAGGAAGGAGGGATTGGGTGTTAACCCCCCCAATGGACCCAAACTTTTTAGACAAGTTCAGTTGCCACCTGTGAAGTTTCATAAAAATCCGTGATTGCATGGCAGATAATTTCACACACAACAAATGGTCAAATGCAAATTTCTGATTGAACACGCTTTTAAAACAGCAAGTTTTGTCAGAACTAGAGAAATACAATCGAATATCTATGAAAGGCTCAAATGCCTGTTCGTTCTTGCCAGGATATCTATAACACAGTTTGGTTCAACTTTAATATCACGGTGAATGTATAATGAGGCCAGGCCATTCAATCAATCTTCAGTGGTAGTATTTCTCAAATACGTTTTGAGTCTTCTGAGAGTTGAAAACGACTGAGCTCGTTGACACAGGCAGCGTGGCAAATACCTTCAACAGTCTAGAAATGACTGGGAACATTTCTGCATTGCACATTGCATATGCATCTATGACATTTTTTGGTCTGTTGTTCGCAAGTAATTTGTACCAAACCCTACGTTCACCTACTGCAGCTAGTGAAGTGCTGTCAATGTCAGCCTTGTATATATTGACCAACTCTTTAATTTGGTCACATTGTTGTGCTGTAGTTTCTGACCGTTCTGTGGTAGAATTTAACCGTTCCGTTAAATTCATTCACAGTATTATTTCTGAGTGAACGGATTAACTCTTCCACTGTTTCTGCGTGATGCATTGCAGCACCTAAATCAATGTTCTGTTACTGCAGTAAGTTGCACAGAGGTAAACTAAAGGAAAACAAATTAGCAATGGTAAGTAGAGTGATGATGAATTCTGGCTGTGTTATTGATTGGCTTGCGTGGCAGAATCTCTGTCTTACCAACCTGATATTGTCTCAAGGGCATCTGCAACTGCACTAATTAATTCTAGAGAAACAATGACTGAGTCATGCCTCTCAACCCACCGGGTGGGGCAGAGACCTTTTAAACTTTTTTTTTTCGATTCAGGTGCTTTTTTCTCCACCGAAAGAGCCAAA
The DNA here is from genome assembly GCF_004210375.1 of Tachypleus tridentatus. Classification (NCBI taxonomy): domain Eukaryota; kingdom Metazoa; phylum Arthropoda; class Merostomata; order Xiphosura; family Limulidae; genus Tachypleus; species Tachypleus tridentatus. Next base: position 85,249,503 of record NC_134830.1, read on the forward strand.
ACGTGCTTTCGTTTGGATGTATTGAGAAAGTTTTCAATGCTAGAAATTACTCACATGCAATTTCGCACAGGAACTTCTTTACAAGCATCAGAAATTGCCAAGTTTAGGGTATGGACACTGCAGTGTACATCGGATTCAAGTGGGAATTTATCAGTTATGTGTCTCTGGACGCCATTGAATTTCTCACTCATAGAGGCAGCACCGTCGTATCCTTGTCCTCGCAGGTAAGCCACGTCAATACCATATTTTGTCAGATTGGTTGTGATAACATCAGCCAAGTTTCTGCCTGTCACATCATAAACAGGTATAAATTGCAAAAAAATCTTCTCTCATTGCAACAGAGTCGTCATTGGCATGCAAATATCTAATACACAGCGAAAACTGTTCAATGCCTGAAATATCTGTGGTTTCATCAACTAATATTGAGAAACACTTTGCAGCATTAACCCTTTAACCAAAGCATCAAGCAACAAGCATTGATGATTTCATTTTGAATTTGAGGACTCAGATAATAACATTCCTCTTTGTACTCTTAAGGCTTGCTGAAAGCTTGACATCACCCTTTGCCCTGTAGCACAAAATTGCCCGAAAATTCCCATCATTATTGATGGGCTCCTCATCAGTTTCATCAAGAAACATTGGACCAGAATCATATTTTCCCCTCAAAGTTAAACCCTGTCTCCCACACAGCAATACAGTATCAATAATAGGCATTAAATATTGCCGGTTCTGTTCAATTTCTTGCTTGTAAGTTGCATCAAGCTGCAAGTGCACAGATGAACTTGTGTTTACGACCTGTAGAAAATTGTTAGCTTTTTCTTTGCTGTCTTGGTGGTACTGTTTCAATTCATGTGCCTATAAGTCTTCAACAGCCTTCTTCTAGTTTATGTATGGAAATTTCACTAGTTGTCTCAATTTCTGGCTTCCAACACCAGCGCCATCAGGAGCAAAAAGACAGCAGTACTTGCAGAAAGCACCCTTTGCATGTTTATTGTAGAGTAGCCATCTCCACTGTGAAAGCCAACGATGCTGAAAATGCAGCTTTCTTGGACCACACTGGGGGAAAACGTTATCACTCCCTGGCTTCCAGGCATTCTCAAGGAGGCATTTTTTGGCTTCCACATTCATCTAAAAGAGACAGGAAGACATAGTTCTAATTAAGTTATTTTGCACATAGGAAAGTTTGTTATGAGAGTACAATAACCTCGAAGAGAAAGGCCTAGAGCTGTACTTCACAGAGCAGGCCTAACATCCTGTGGCTGTAGGCCTACAATCACCAGCAGCAATGAATATTCAGTCTAAAACTCATCAGAGCGTTTGCATAATCTTTAATACAAAATTAATATAATGAGGAGTCGACGTACCTGTTTACCAATGCTGACATCATCAGCAATGTAATTTCCAATGTCCCAGACTAAATCTGAGGTGGTAATGGCAGCACTGGTAGAAGACCACGGTGATGACTCTAACAATTCAGTTCACAATTCTGATTCAACCTGATTGGCTGTGGCAGATTGATCAAGTTCAGCCTCGTGAATGGGTTTAAAGAACCCCTTCAGTGTCTTTTGCTTTTTCAGACTTGACATAGTGAATGATTGTTTATCGCAACTTCTGTTTGTCAACGTCACATTCACAACACCATTGGCGCCATCTATAGTGAATCATTCACTATAGATGGCGTCAATTGTACTAGGTCAGTGCCATGGTGCTGCCAGCCTGCCACGGTGCCACCCACTGTTTATTTGTGAAGTTAATTCTTGAAATCCAGGGAATTTGAACATACACTGTCCATGATATTTGAATACAGATTATAGACACTGTACATATATTTAGCACTCTCCTGAGTGACTATATTTTATACGTTGATGGCAGGACTGTAGGCCTACTCTGCTGGGCCTGATAACTTTAAGTTATATGCTATATATATAGGCCTATATATTTATTTATGATTAAAAAATAAGGCAAACACCTCAGTGTGCCATTCTGAAATTTGCCAAAAAGGTGGTTTCAGAATGCATAATTCAGGCTTTTCTTTTATGTGTTTATTAACAAGATTCCCGGGGGGTATGCCTCCGGACCCCTATAATGGCTTCGCGTCTGCAGCGCTTGCATAAAACACTCAAACTACACCCCACCATGGCCATTTCTGGCTACGCCCCTGGTTCTTTTGGTTGTAGTTCTATACCTAGTATAACTATATAAATACATTAACGAGAAAATTTCTGGCTTTTTACGCCAGAAAAAGCTTTACATCAAAACCAAAAACCATAAAAGAGTGATTTATACAATACATGAAAATTAACTAAGTTTGCTTGCGAAAGACATAAATGCGTGTTTGTGTGCGTACGAAACCTAGAGGGTGGCGTGAAATAAGTTCAAGAAGTGTTTATATAAAAAAAAACATAAATCGATTATTTGCTGAACGCACAGCTCTTGTTCTCTGAGATATAGATAGAACTAGTGGAGTGAAAATAGCAAGTTATCAAGCTCTCTTATCCAGAGCATGGCATAGAAACAAAACCAATAAAGAAGCTATTTCATTATAGCGCAAGATAAACTGCTAAACTGTTTGTGCGTATACACAATGATTCATTTAGAACTAAGGTACTGCCACGTTCTTTTCTCCCCTTCCAATAAAACAGCTTATTATAAAAATGGTTATTTAATATAACTCTCGTAATTACTGATGAATTATAAATTCAGAAAGTAACTGCTTGATATATGTTGTTTTAAAGTAACAGTGTATGCAGAATATACAATATTAAAGCTCTTTACTAATGATAATAATTTTGTTTTGTATAAAGCGTTCCAGATTAGAGACATTATTATAGTCTCATCTACCCACATTTTAATGTAAAAGAAAGTAAAACGAGAAATAATCTATATCTGATGTATGGGATAGACACTATCCGTGCACATAAAAGTACGTAATGGACACTCCCACAAGACCACACCACTGGGGGAGGTGGTGGTATGATATTACAACCAATCCTATCAAGAGTCGGTAGTGGATGGTGCTTACTAATTTCGTAAAGTTACTCGAGAGCTATCTGTGCTGTCGGTCCCTAAGTTAGAAATAACAGACCAGAGGGATGGCCCGCTGGTCAGTAGTATCCTACCACTAACCATTCACGCTAAAACATTGGTTCTCCCTCTTCCAACGCATCCACAATTTTAACAATACTGAGAGATTATAGGAATATAACTAAACAATTAAAACTGAAGAAAAGACTTTTCAAGATCTTCTGTAAATGTAATTCTACAAAAATGCATATTCGAACTGAAGAAAAGTTAGGACACCCCCACATTTATTCCCCCTTAAAATGGCTCAACTCACACACAGGTGTATCACACCAGGTGCACATGATTAGAAGATCGTTACTTAGCATTTTGAATGAGGCTTGCCCTGTTTAAACCTCAAATATTTAGTTTGATATGCTCCTGACTATTGAAGTGAGAGTGAGCACCATGGTGAGAGCAAAAGAGCTGTCTGAGACCTTCAGAAAGAAAATTGTAGCAGCTTATGATTCTGGTAAGGGATTTAAAAAGATCCCAAAAGATTTTGAAATCAGCCATTCCACTGTCCGGAAAATAGTCAACAAGTGGAAGGCTTTCAAAACAACTGCCAACATGCCCAGATCTGGTCATCCAAGCAAGTTCACCCCGAGAGCAGACCGCAAGATGCTACAAGAGGTCTCCAAACACCCTAACATGTCATCACGGGACCTACAGCAGACTCTGGCTACTGTTTATGTGAAAGTGCATGCCTCTACAATCAGAAAGAGACTGCACAAGTTTAACTTGCATGGAAGGTGTGCAAGAAGGAAATCTTTGCTCTCTAAGAAAAGCACCAATGCCAAACTAAAGTTTGCCAGAGAGAATGTTGACAAAAACCAGAACTTCTGGAAGAATGTTATTTGGACAGATGAGTCCAAAATTGAATTGTTTGGACACCAGAACAGATGACGTGTGGCGTAAACCAAATACAGCATTTCAGGAAAAGAACCTCATATCAACTGTGAAGCATGGAGGTGGAAGTATCATGGTTTGGGGCTGCTTTGCTGCAGCAGTATCTGGACAGCTCACAGTCATAGAATCCACCATGAATTCTACTGTGTATCAGAGGGTGCTTGAAGATTATGTGAGACCATCTGTATGAAAATTAAAGTTGAAGCAAAACTGGACCCTGGAACACGACAATGACCCAAAACATACCAGTAAATTCACGAAGGACTGGCTGAAAACTAAGAAATGGAGAGTCCTGGAATGGCCGAGTCAAAACCCCGATCTTAATCCCATTGAGATGTTGTGGAGTGACTTGAAACAGGCTGTACATGCAAGAAACTCCTCAAACATCTCACAGCTGACAGAATTCTGCATTGAAGAATGGGGCAAACTTTCTTCAGACTGATGTCAGAGACTGGTAAATGGCTACAAGAAGGGTCTCACTGCAGTTATTTCAGCCAAAGGGGGTAACACTAGCTATTAGGGAGTAGGGTGTCCTAACGTTTTCCTCAGTTAGAATATGCATTTTTGTAGAATTACATTTACAGAAGATCTTGAAAAGTCTTTTCTTCAGTTTTAATTGTTTAGTTATATTCCTATAATCTCTCAGTATTGTTGAAATTGAGATTAAATATCTATATATCCAAAAATGTTACACAAATACACAGGCTTTCATAGGGTGTCCCATCTTTTTCACATGACTGTATATTATACCCAGTTAGCGTAGTATAATTCAGTTACGGTTCGAGCTAATATATTGCATTTATAAATCAATCCCATCTTTAGCTGATTAAATATACTTCATGCAAAAATTATGATACGAGTCTATGTTTTAGTATGATCCGTATACAAGACTCTGAATAAGGTAGCGAAAATGTCACTATTGATAACAGAAGTATTTAAAAGCGATGAGGATATTCTGTACCAGATAGACGATGATTGAGTACAGATCTTGCCTACAACCTTACTGTAATTACAGGTGTTGATGGTACTTAGAAAAGAGTAAGATACACGTTAGAGCGAAGTAGTCTTAGTGGACATAGAACTAATACTGAGAAGAGGTAACCAATCCCAGAAATTGAGTTCAGCATCAGGCCACAAAGAGTAGGAAGAGCTTTGTTTGTTTCTTTGGAATTAAACACAAAACTACACAACTGGGTATCTGTGATTTATTCACCACGGGTATAGAAACCCAGTTTCCAGCGTTATAAGTCCACAGACATACCACTGGGAGGCCGGAAAGAGCAAAATTAGAGATGCATAGTTTTATATATTGATGCAAATTCAAAATGCTGAGCAGCAATCAACGAGAACTGTATCATAGTCAATGTTCGAAACTTACGGTGAAGCATGATAGGTATTTTATTAAACGTTTTGAGCTGCATCTCAGCAGACAGTGTCAGTAAGGTGATCTAGACAAAACTGTTGGCGTCCTTTTTGCTGATAAAGCTACAAAAGATAGTGTATTAAAATCTATTTTATTATCTCATTCCTCCAGGAATGCAACTCATCGTGTGAGGTGAATCTTACAGAAAAAAAATGATCCCAAGTAACCAGCAAATATAATGCAATGATATCTTAATGGTAAAGAGGCTGATGGAACACCCACAATCATGGCTTGACCGGTACAAAACCTCAGTATAAATAGTTTGAGAGATGTATAGGCATATGGAAGTAAATGAGAAGATCAGAAGACCGCTAAATAACTTGGGTTAATTTTGAGGAGTGCTACAGGACGTTTAGATCAATATTTGAAGAGTACTACAGGACACTTAAATTAATATTTGACAGTCGAACATTTATGAATTACATAGCAGCATGAACAGCGCAATGCTCTGTATGAAGCAAAAGGCTCAAGTTTATTTTTCTTTTGTATTTGCTGTGCTAATTTTCTGCATCATGAATAAATTCATTATCTGGTAGATGAATACAGTTCAAGACTGATATCACGAATATTATCCTAACATCTGGTTGGCAAAGCAATTTAACCCGTAGTATAGGTCAAACGACGCTCAACTGAACAAAAGTCTGACTATATACCAATAAGATAACATGAAGATTAAGATATCCAGTCTTTTTCATTAATACTGGAATACATGAGATTCGTTATTTATAAAATTGTATTATAAAATTCTCTTGAAACCCTACGTCCTCGATCAAGTCTTTTTGGAAAAGTACCACTTGTAATTTCTTGCCAGGTACATTTTGTAATTGCGATTACACAGTCCTGTGACAGTTTTATTGTCTTGAACGTTTTATGTGTTCTACAGTAATTCCTGTACACTGAATCTGTAAATGATATTCATTTTCTCTCTCACATATAGATTTCTCACAAAACATTGAAATCGGGTCACATTTTATTATGCTTAACTGTTGACAACCATTGGCTATAGTTTTCTAAACCAATCGCGATGAGAGAATCTTATTGATTGTTCCAGGACCAAAGAGAAACACACCATTCGTGTATAAATGGTTAACAGAACGAATGGCATGTCATTTATGGATTGTATTTGTTTGTACGTGCACTTTGACATTATTTTTTTTTCTTTTCAATATAATTTATTCTTCACTATGGTAATAAGAACTTGTGTAAATGACCCAAACATATTCTGTTACATTTGTGGTAAATTTGCTGAAAAGTTGATCGAAGTAAGAGTTCTTTTTCGTCACGAATTGTAGAAAATCCTAACATAATAAAAAATAATATTATTATTTTCAAATTCTGCGTAGCTGAGTTATGAAAAATTCGTTATTAAAACCAAACAACTTTTATGAAGTTTAAATCAGCAGGCCTGTATTATCAATGAACTTGAAGATAGACTCTATTGGTTAAAACGTTTAAATTCGTCTTCAAGATTCGTGAATATGTATATGGTAGAGAGATAATTTATCCATAAATTTAGTTCTTAATAGTTCAATGAATTTGATGGATGAATGTTGAATTATTTTATTACTTGTGGAACGTATAAAGTTGCTCAAGAAAGAATTATGTTTTAAAATATTTTTTGGACTGATTAACAAGAATTGGTGATTCTGTATGTGCAATAAACAAGAACGTTCAGTTATATATAAAATAGTGTATTTTCACAGGCGTCAGAAGAACTGCAAAGTGTTGAAGGAGGGGCAGTGACTACATTTTATTTGTTTCAATACACGAAAAATGACATATTCTATATTGTCCTGAAATGTGGTTAGCCAAATCGTATCGACAGTACTATATGGTGGCCACACATTGTTTTATTCAAGTATCCAAACATAAACATATTAATGCAGTGTTTCCCTACTCCTAGTCGTTCAGAGGTATGTTTGTGAACTTATAATACTAAAACATGTTTCGATACTTGTGATGGGTAGATCAGATAGCGCCCATTGTGTTTTTCTGTCAGCAAACATGCATGTTCTTTCAGCTATGGAAGCATTATAATTCCAATATTCCTTGATATAAGAGTTGGTAATGAGCGGTGTTGCCCCTTGTCTGTCATTGCTAAGTTCGAGACAGCTAATACAGCTAGCTTTTGAGTAGATTTGCGTGGAATTTAAAACAAATAAGGTAAATAAAACCACTTGATACGTGGCCAGTACTTTTTTAAAGCTTAGCATAGGTGTCAGTGATTACCTTTATCAATAATATCGTAAGACAAGTTACAGTTCCATATCACATAGATGCTTGAGAATTGTGAAAATTATTTTTCCAATCTTCATTGTATATTACTTGAGAAGCACATACTTTACCCAAAAAGGCTATATGCATGCCAAAAATACATATATGATATATGCACACCACGTCCACATAAGCACCTGTATCACACGATATCAATAAACATCATTGCATTAATCAAAATAACCGATTCTGTGTGTTTAGTCAATGGAAGAGAGACCTGTTCATCCCTTTGTGCATTCCCCTATTGTATGCTTTCAGGTTATTGAAAGTGTGAGTTGATGCCCATCCGTTTAAAAGGTGGATGAGCACTTTATACACTTAACTATATACGATTCAATGTCTGTACTTCATTATACATATTTCAAATTCTGCACTTGATTATATATGTTTCAAAATTTGTACTTCATTATCATTAAGCTCAGTAATATTTATGGACTAAGAAAGAATGGACACTGCGTTCAGTCTAACTTTATGTGATGCTTATAAATAACTGCTAAAGTTGAATTATAGTCTTATTTGAGCACTAATTTCCATTATTTAATGTTTCATAGTTTCAACAGTAATATTATTCTTTTTTTCTACCTGACATATTTTTCTGGGAAAATAATAAAAATGAAAACTGCTGCTCAGCAGTTGGATGATTGGTTGGTTGCAGTTTATTGGTGCAAAGCAACTAGGCCATCTGCTACAATTAACCATTGAAAAATTATAGTAAAATTATTATAGCATCTGAATATAGAACAAGTTAAAACAAAACAATAGACAAAATTAGAATAAAAGATGTAGATAGAATTAAAAAGACCAATAGCCTTAAAAACATAAAAACACAAGTAAGGTAGACAGTGTCATCATTGCCATGACAAAAAGCATGATGTTTAAAATGGTATCATCGTTCACAGTCGTAACGCCGGCATGCTAGTAAAACATTAGCTATTGTATCATAAAAGCCATGCATTGGTAGATCAATCTCAGATAAAAGAAAATGATGAGTTAAGAAACTGTGGCCAATGCATAGCCTACCCAGGCCAATTTCTTTTTTTCAATCTTTATAGGAACAAGATGACCAAAGAGCAACAGAAGGTTTTGTTTCGAAATGCTTTTTATCATGTTGCTCACTCCAAGTCAGCTGCCAACTGGCGCTTAGCCAAGCTTTGAACACAGGACCATAATGTATTTGTACATGGGACAGAAATGGCAATGATTCCATCAGAGCTGACGGACTTAGCTACGATGTCAGCCAGCTCGTTCCTGGGAATGGTATCTAGAAAAAACTAGATAGAAACAGACGATAGAGAAAACGGGTCAATCGGTTTTGAATAACGATGAGAACAGGGTGTAAGCGAACATGAGGCGATTCCGTGGCCACTAGAGAGCTAAGAAAGTCGATATAAATAGTACAACTGGTGTATTGTATAACTTCTACATCATTCAGGCAAGAGAAATGGTGTACAATCCGACAGTGAACGTAGAAACTGTAGAAGGGATCCTGTGTGCAACCATCGAACTATAACAAACTAAGGCAGAGCCCACAAAGTCACTTGATTTCTAACCATCCATATGAACAGGAATAGAAGGGTTGTTTGAAAGTTGTTCGGTAAATAAAAGATAGTACTCCCGATCGGAGCAATCCGCTTTCCTCAGAAGGCTAAAAAAAACGTCAAAGGTGGGGATGATAATAAGCCATAATGGAATGGATTGACCAGTAAAGACAGGAACGTCATCTATGGACAGACCCAATTAGACCAGCTGCTTCTGTGCACAAATGCCAAAGGGAAGAATAGAAGACCATCTATCCTGGAAAAGCATAGTCCAATGAGGAAGGAAGACATAACCCCAGGTGGGGTGCTGTGGTAAGGATCGAAGTTTTGAAGCACACTGTGTAGATTGTTGTAAGTGACAGAGATGGAAAGGAAGTTCATAAAATTTAATGTACAAACTCTGGACTGGAGAAGTGCGGAAAGCCCCCATGCAGAGTCGAAGCTCTAGATGATGAATGAGATCCAACACCATCAAAGTCGAGGTCCAAACAGAACCAGAGACCCCTGTTTGGATCGAATGAGAGCACGATACATCTTTAAGATAGAACATCGATAAGCTCCCCAAAAGATGGAAAAGAGAATACGGAGAATATCCAGTGCCTTTGTACACTTGACATGTAGTTGTTTTATGTGTGGAATGAAGGTCAGCTTACAGTCAAAGATAAGCCTCATGAACTTTGTCACAAGAACCACGAGAAGAATAAAATTTCTAAGACGAAACTCAGGATCGGGATGAATACTCCATTAGTGACAAAAATGCATGCAAACTGTTTTAGAAAAAGAAAAGATAATGTAATTTGCTGTGGTTCACTTCAACAAATGATTGAGGGCAGTTTAAAGCTGCTGATCAATAAACCTTATGCTCAACGATTGACAATAGATGTGGAAATCATCGACATAAAGCCCAGTTGTAACAGAAGGAATTGTTGCAGTGATAGCATTAACCTTCACACTGAAAAGTGTGATACTAAAGATACAGCCCTGAGGAACTCCAACTTCCTGTGAAAAAGAACGGGAAAGTATCGAGGCCATACAACTTAGAATCACTGTTTCATTAAAACGTTCTGTATAAAAGTGGCTAAAATATGATTGGAGGTCTCGCAAAATGTCGTATCTCCACATAGTATCATAAGCTTTTTCAAGGTCAAATAATGCGGAAACAAAATGTTGTTACTTCCCTGATTAACGTGTGAAGTCAAATCAAGTGGTCCATAATGAAATACTCTCAATGGAACCCACACTGGATGGGTAGGAGGAGGCTGTTTTAGTCAAGGAACCAAATAAGACGAACTTTAACCATCCTTTCGGAGATAGCTAGTCAAAGCAAATGGACAATAATTAAAAGAAATCTTGAGACCCTTCCCAGGTTTAGAGGGAAAGAGGACACTAGCTTGCTTCCAAGCAGTAGAAAACATTTTCCTACTAGTTCCGCTTAAAACAAACCAAAAGAAAGCAAGAGAGACAGGAAAGAAATGGTGCAACATCTCTACTGAACTTTATCAGGTATGACTAATATAATGTCAGACCAAAAAGCAAGCTTGACTATTGTCATAGAGATAATCAGCCCGAAAGGAAAGAAGCAATCGCTCTATCCGAGACTAGATGGCGAAGAAGGTAGGGGGAGAAACAGAAGTGCTAACTGCACAAGAAAAGCTCTCGCCATAAATATCGGCGATCATCATAGGTGAACATCAGCAACTTCCTGACCATTGGAGAGCAAGATCAAAAGAGGAAGGGAAGTATACTGCTCACTGACCTTTCGAACCTTGTCCCATATGATTTTGAGACAGGCGGTAGAAGAGAAGCTAGTTATGAACTTAATCTAAGATTCCTTCTGGTTTTGACATCTTTACTTCCGAGTATGAACGCTGGCACCTTGGAAAGCAATGTGCTTTAAAAGTGAAGGATACCTACAAAAGGTATCCGAGGCGTATTTTTTTAGCCTTCCATGGAAAGCAAAATACTCTTTACATGGTTGGAGAATGGCTCTGTTGGGGGGCATGGAAAGATCTGTCTGCTCTCTCAATGTAGCAGTAGAATGCAGTGCAGCAACATATGTCTGAGATGGAGTAGAGGACAGCTGCGCGTGGTAGAAAGTATTGTTCACAGTTTTTAAACATTAAACTGTTTTCTCCTTTATCTGCTTCAGGCGAAAAAGTAACAGGAGTGAGAACCACTAGAGTTATTACAGAGAGGTTCCAGTTTACACTCGTGGGCATCGTAGTCTTTGCCACCTCAACAAACACATGCCAAAAAACCATGACAAGACATCTTCGAATCCCGACCGAACCACTGATGTTGGAAACATCTGAGAGGGTTAGCAATATATAGCAGTACCTTACAGATCAAGTAAACTGCCTTGATAGTGGCAAGTGGACGTGGCGATGTCAACTTCAAAATAAGAACATTTGCAGGGGGCATAATTCCGTCCTTATATTTTGAGATATGGCGCATCACAAAAACGCCTTGGCTGGAAAAAAATCAGCAAAGATTTCCATCTTGAGAATGTTCTTTAAAGCCATCTCAAAAATAATTGCTCTTGAGTAATCCAAATTAGCATGGCTTCGAACTCAGAAAGAGTTTGGTGTGTTGTAGTGTAGATGTTTCTACCAAAATGTTGCCAGAATGCATATTTCTTACTAACTAGGGTGAGTCAGAAAACTCCTCTAATCCCTTATTAATGAAAAAAGAAGGTATCTGCTTTAAGGATAATGAATGAAGGATGAGAAACTGAGGTGTGGAATCGGACTGTGTAACAGAGTCGTCCATTTTTTCAGTTTTATTTATATTTTCATGAATTGGGGTATCCATTATACATAAAGGAAATTTCAGTGCCCACTGACCCCACCTACTATGGAGGAGACGCACTACAATGCCAAACAAGAACACTGCAGCAACGCTAGGGTATCGTGAACCGTATTTCTAAATACCAGCATCATAAGCAATGCTCACAACCCCATTGTAAACGACCAATACTAACACACATTTGACCCTAACCCAACAGGACCACCCAATTAACCGAAGGCAGCCCGTCTACAGGATTTAGAGAAAGTAAACTGAAAGTACAGAACCTTCTCTGAGAGGTCCCTTCACCATATACAGGAATCCACCTCCAGTGGGGGGGGGGGCTGCTTAGCAGTATATTCAGTTTAAAAGTTTCAATGATAAAGAACGTTTTCGTATTTATAGCAACATTCAACAATCTAACAACGTTTATTAAATCCTATAATTGACAGTGGTTAGTTATCCATGTGCATATTAATTTGCAACAATTGTCAAATTATTTATTTATGAATAAACAAAAAAAAACACATCATAGTGAATAAATATTTTTAAAATATGGGAGAAAATAATTATCAATGACATAAAGATATGTCTAGGTTTCTGTTAATAGTGAGGTCGTTTGATTTCATTAATAAAGCTTCTTTGGTTTTTCTTCTGTTTATGTCAGTTTCACGTTTTAGTACTATGAAAATCTGCTCACATAAACTGTGCTTATTTTTATTTATACGTCTGTAGATTTGTGAAGGGGGTATATAATATTCTTTTAACCTGACTTGAGTTACGTCTTGTTTCACCTTTGTAAAAGGCTGGGCAACTGTTACACTTTATTTTGTAAATGTTTGTTGGTGAGGATGGTATTGTTATATGCTTTTTTAACATTTGTTTTATTTTCATTCCAGGAGTGTAAATATTATGTTAAGGTTATATTTATGTGCTTGTCTTTTTAAAATTTCTTATAGAGGTATGTTAATGTGTTCTGTATATGGGATAGTGCAAGTGATTTCGTTTCCTTTCTTTTATGGAGTGTTTGAATTTTTTTTGTTTACAAAATAACTTTTTTCTATTTTTATAAATTCGTTAATAGTTTGTTTAGCTAGTTCAGTAGCGAATTGGTTCATGTTAATGAATCATTGGATTAAATAAGTAGTTTCTTTTTCAGAGTTTTGTGTAATGCGTATAGTGTATGCTACATTTAGGAGGCTCTTTAGAATTCCTATTTTCTGGTGAATTACGTAATTAGAAAAGCAGTTTATGTAACTTCTGCTGTATTTATTTTCGTGTGATGTTAATGTTTAAAAAAATGTATCGTGTAACTGTTTTCATTCCCTACTTTTAAGTGTTTGTCTTTATGTCGGTTGTTTATTAGTTGTTTTTTCATCTTGACAAGTGAAATTGCAAATGACAGAGCTGTTTACCAGTTATTGATGATTGAGTTTGAAAATATCAGTTTCTTTATTATCAAAACAATATATTATATTGAAGTTTTATACTCGATTATACGAGTGCTGTTCAAAAAATACGCGGACTGTTTGAATTGCGCGGCTCCAGTTGGTTCCAGGGGAATCCAATTGGTGTCGCTAGGTTTGCACAGATCAGCTGATTACGACGCCATTTCCCGATTGCAGATATCTTCATTTGTGTATTAGCTACGCGGTTTTAAGTGAAGTGCGATGTTTTCGTTTGGCGGATTTCAGAATGAATGACCTGAAGAAGCAACGACTTGCTGTGAAATTTTGTGTTAAACTTGGAAAATCTGCGACTGAAACTTTTGCTATGCTTAACACGGCTTACGGTGATGTTGCTATGAAGCGTACGGCATATTTCAAGTGGCATGAACGTTTTAAGGATGGTCGACAGTCCATTGAAGATAATGAGCGTCCTGGACGTCCTTCCACGTCAACTGACGACCCACACGTCGACAAAATCAACACCCTGGTGCGGGCAAATCGACGTCTGACTGTCAGGGAGCTTGCTGAAGAGTGTGGGATATCAGTTGGATCTTGTTACGAGATTTTGACCGAAAAATTGAAGATGCACCTTGCTGTGAAATTCGGCCCTCAGAACTCGTGAGTTTTTGGCCAAACACTCGACCACTGTTCTTCCCCACCCCCCCTACTCACCTGACCTTGCTCCTTGCGATGTTTTCTTGTTCCCCAAACTCAAAAGACCCTTGAAAGGAAGAAGATTTGAGACGATTTCCGAGATTAAGGCAAATGCGACGAAGGAGCTGGAGGACATTACAAAAGAAGCGTACCAGAACTGTTTCAACAAGTGGAAACACCGTTGGGATACGTGTGTGCGTTAGGGAGGAGAGTACTTTGAAGGGGTCCCAGACCTGTAACTTCTAAATAAAGTACATTTTGTTTTATGACGTCAGTCCTCGTATTTTTTTTAACAGACCTCGTATACATTTCACAGATTATACTTAATTTTATATATTTCAAGTTCTATACTTGTATGTTTACATGTTAAGTTCTATACTCTATTATATCTATATTTTTCTACTGAGAAGAAATGTTTAGGAATGGCTAGCCGTATTTGCAACAAATTCTTCCTGAAGTATTTAGCAATAATTATAGAAAAATATAATACAAGAAATTTCTTTACTTTCTAATGCCCTTCAAGCCAGAAATTTAAATTTAGCAAGAGCTGACAAACTAATAAAAAGGATCGTTAAGGCATTTGAAATGCTCAAAGAAAGTAGAGGATCCTTTGAAAAAAATGATAAAACCATTGCTTCTGGCACTTTTAGGAATATTGAGTTTGTTGAAAACCAAAGATATGAAGGCCTTCCTCGTCAAAATCTACTGGAACGAGTAATAAAAAAATATGAAAGCCAGATTGATAGATTGTGATCACTTAAAAAAACAAACTAATGCACAAGAAAATTACAATAAAATTCATGAACTGGTAAACATGTTTGAGCCAGATTCTTGGAATATTGATGAAGTTGTTATCCTTTGGAAAGCCACTGAAGAAGAACTGTATGAATTCAGTAAGGTCTTTCATCACGAAATCAGCATTAATGATTTCCGTGATTATGTGGAAATTGTCCTACTAAATCCCCATAATCATGAGTTCCAAAAACTGTACAAAAGGTTAAAAATATCATCAGTACTGTTGCTTTTAGTTCCGCGGAGGCAGAGAGTTTTCAAGAATGAATATCATATATTCAGATAAAAGAAGCCACCTTACAGTTGGAAATGTGGCAAACCTGATGACAGTTAATTTGGCTGGCCTCCCATTGAATTTGGGCCCGGCATGGCCAGGTGGGTTAAGACGTTCGACTCGTAATCTGATGGTCGCGGGTTCGAATCCCCGTCGCACTAAACATGCTTGCCCTTTCAGCCATGGGGGCGTTATAATGTGACGGTAAATCCCACTATTTGTTGGTAAAAGAGTAGCCCAAAAGTTGGCGGTGGGTGGTGATGACTAGTTGCCTTCCCTCTTGTCTTACACTGCTAAATTAGGGACAGACGGCTCGCAGATAGCTCTTGTGTAGCTTTGCGCGAAATTCAAACCAAACCAAATCACAAACACCCAGTGGATTTATAGGATTCCACCTCTTCAGTTCAAACGTGGCTAAGAAAAACTACACAGTTGATGACAACAGGGTCAAACGTGGAAGGAATAAATAATTTGATGATAATCAAGTGGCGATTTGGAAATATTTAAAGCATACTAAATAAATAAATTCAGTAAAATATTTTACATTGCAAAAGATGAGGGGGTGTTAAGCGAGGTAGAACCGGCTGTTAAAATTTTTGAATCCCACTACTGCACATACCTCAATGTAGCTTTTCTCTAACACAAACAAACTTACTGTGTGTGGGGAGGGGGGTCAATGTCTTTTGTAAAGAAACAATAGTTAACCTGTTTTCACAGTACTTTAAATCAACGGCTAACCATAAAACTATACGGCTTATGGTAATTTATTTTCTATTTGCTGACTTCTTGACTTAAATCCTCCTCAAAGATGCTGATTGTCTTCGAGTCAAGCGCCATCTTGATGTATGGTCGAAAGAAATTTTCTAACAATACGATGTCACAGGTAATTAATTTGTAGCCGTAAGCTACGAATAGTGCAGTGCACAAAATTAGAGAAAGTAATGAAACTAGGAATGTGTGTCTATGGGTGGGTTATGCACCCATATCTGGCTATCTGCTATGTCCAGCAAGGAGAAACGAACTCCTGATTTTAGTGCTGTAAATCGAGACTTACAGCTACCCCAGCGGGAGACGAATCTAGAGATACCAACATTTCTCATGAGCTTCCTAACCTTTTTCTTTATGCTTGTAAATTTTCTAAGATTCAGTTAATTTAGTTAGAAATTACGTAGTATATGTTTTTTCTCCCCTCGTTCTCCTCATTTGCAGACTGTGATGCCTATAATAATAACTATCGCTGCCTACAGGGTGCACAAAACTAATTCAGTATTATTGTTGGATACACAAGACTTTTTAGTTTAAGAATTATCATTTATTTAGTGACTTCATATTAATGATTATTTAGTTTGAAAAACAAGAATATTGAAACATATTTCTTTTAAAAGTAATAGTTATAATAAGTTTTGTTATGTAATTATTTCAGTTGTTGTGAATTGACGTCGCGTTACTCGAGCCTTCTGTAGTTCAGCTATTATATTGGCCCAGCATAGCCAGATGGGTTAAGGCGTGCGACTCGTAATCCGAGGGTCACAGGTTCGCATCCCCGTCGCACCAAACATGCTCGCCTTTTCAGCCGTGGGGGCGTTATAATGTGACGATCAATCCCACTTTTATTTGGTAAGAGAGTAGCCCAAGAGTTCCTTCCCTCTAGTCTTACACTGCTAAATTATGGACGGTTAGCGCAGATAGCCCTCAAGTAGCTTTGCGCGAAATTCAAAAACAAACAAACAAGTCAGCTATTGTGAATTGACATTAATGTTACTCGAATCTTGTGTACTTTTCTCGTTACTTTAAATGAGTATTGTTACATCGTAATTTGTATAAAGTTCAAGACGTCAGATGGGCAGTGTATATATATACAGATGACCAAGTTAAGACAAGTTAGGTTTTTATAAGTAACACAAAACTGTGTTTGCTAGTCTAGCCATAAACAGTGTAAAACTGGCGATTTTTAAAGTGTCATGATCGCAGATTGCATGGAAATAAATAGAGAAGAGAATATCGGTCCTAAAGTAACTCAACCAACCTGTGTGGACTTTTAACAAAATCAAAAGATGTTATAATTATGATAAATTACTACTTTAGCCAAATTTACTGTAAACAACTTTGGAGAACAACTGTTAACATGAACATTCAAACCTGTAAACCTTTTGTTATGGTACACATCACATTCAAAACAACTCTGTCATTATTATGTACTTACGTATCTAGGAAAGCAAAATAATATTTTTCTTGATGTTCTACAATGAATCTTATATTTTTATATTTATTAATAAATATACTATAAAAATGTATTTATATGTTAGGAATTGTTAAAGATGATAAAAGTATTGTCAATATATCTTAGGTAGTATAAAAGTTTGAAATTTAATGAAAATTTTTCAATAATTGTTTTTCCCAATGACAAAGAAACAAAACTGACAGTTGATGATGTTAACCTTTGGTATTATTGCAATTTCATTCATTTTAACTTTAAAATGAAATAAAAGTGAGATAGCGGAACTTTTAATTTGACTGAACATATACATTTAAGTTTTAGCTTCAAAGTTACTTTATAAATTAAGTTTGTTAACAGTAATGCAGTTTTTGTAGTGTACATAGGGGCTAGTAATGCGCGTGTGAGGGGTTGTAGATCAGAAGTACAGGGCACTGATAAATGCATTCAAAGAAATGGGTCACAATAACTTAATTCCATCATAGATACAGCCCATATTTAATTGTAGGAATCAAATTATAAGTGGGTCACAAGGACTGAATGCAGAAATGAGCATGTTAGCTGTTTGAATATGTGGTGTCAGTCAATGAAAGAAGGAAGCATTTATGAATGAATGATTAACACCTAAATAGTGTAGGGGCTAGCTTGTTTGTAAAGGTAGTAAGTGAATTTTAAGGACAGCTCTGAACTAGAATTAGACAAAACAGTGATGATAAAATAAGGTCTAGAGAAAATTATAAAGGAGAAGCAAAGTACAAAAGTAATTTTAATGAAATGCTAAACTGCTTATTACTGTATTGCTAGAAGTATAAGAAACAAAATGTATTATTTTAAAGCACTCATTAAACAAAATAATTTTTATGTCATGGAAATAACTTAAAACAAGCTGAATATACAGTTGTATTGGAAGGAATTTCATGTAAATAATAGGAATAGATACTGCTCAAATGTAAAAAACAACAAATCTTAATAACTTTTTAAATGTTCAAGATAGGTATACTACTTATAGGGAAAAAGTGGCTGCGAGTAAAAATCTGGATTGGTTTACAATTGGAATATAGTATGAAATTGAAGAAAAGCATGAGAAATTTAGTAAATTTAAACTGAATGCAATGATGGATAATCACCCATAAGATCAAAATAGTTGATGAAACTGGAAATTAGGAAATCCAAAATTATATTAAAAAATTGGTTAAAAATGTAAAAATTAACAGTAAGGATTACTTTAAATACACTGCACAACAACGTATTTGCTTCTTGAACACTGTTGAGTGTTCCTTATTAATTTTTGGCTGCTGATCACGAAAATCACATCCAAATCTGCCCATCACGTACCGTTTCATCGAAATCTTCAGTTTTACCAGGACATTGCTACAATGGAAAAACGATATCGGGGCAACTGGTATCCGTCAATACTTTTTGACTACTGTTAGACACTGCAACGTGATGCACCGGACATAGAATACAAACGAAAATCAGGAGCAAAACACTTTTAATTATGTTGCACTTAATAGTGTATTAGAAACATAAACGCAATTAAATACGTTATTGCCCGTAAACAGTTAACTGTCTATTTCTCAGAGTTCTTACGTGATGAAGCAAAACCAAAACTATATTTGTGCATACTCACCTGTCACAATCAGCAAAAACTTTTTTCAAAGTTTTTGCGTAGTGGGCAGGTGCTAGAAGACTAGAAAAAGCTCTAGTCTGCTTAGAAATAAAAATGAAATAGAAACCCTATAACCCGAACGTTTTCGAAAGGTGAACCTTTAATCTTGAGGGGCAAACTGGGAGTGGTGGTGTGATATATATAGATGGAGTTTAGTGACATCATGGGGGTCATCCGGTTTCCGGGAATTATTTCTATGTGTACTGTTGTGAGCGCCTCATTTCCGGTGCAATGTAGCCGATGGCGAGAGTGAGTGTGAAAAGGTGTTAGTGATATTTTAATTTTCAAATGGCTAAATGTATGTGTATTTTAAACAAATATGCTTAGGTGTTTAAGTGAAATAAAATAAAGATAACACCCGGAATGTGATTAAAAAAGATTATGTTATACTAGTTAATTTTTTAAACAATCAGCTTTGATATTTCATGAAAAAATAAGTGAAAAATAAAGTTATTTTTCTTTTTCTGACTTGTTCTGGGCTAACCGTCCCTAATTAGCAGTGTAAGACTAGAGGGAAGGCAGATAGTCATCACCACCCACCACCAACTCTTGGCAGAGATGAAACTAGTGACCGGAGATCACTGATTCCTGGATCTAGATTAATTCCGAAGCGAGCAGTGTTTAACTTAGCAATCCAATATGCTTCTTATATTTCTCTATTTGCGTTAGTTTTGAATCCTGTTTCAATACGAGTGAGAGTAAAATCGTTAACGAAGTGATCGTATTGGTTGAAATGTTGAGCGACGAGAAAATCTTGTTTGGGAGAGAACTAACTTGACGAGAACTATCTGCGCTAGCCGTCTCTCCCTAATTTAGCAGTGTAAGACTAAAGGAAAGGCAGCTCCTCATCACTAGCTACCGCCAACTCTTGGGCTACTCTTTTACCAATGAATAGTGGGATTGACTGTAACATTATAATGCCCCATGGCTGATATAGCAAGTATGTTTAGTATGACGGGGATTCGAACCCGCGACCCTCGAATTACGAGTCGAGTGCTATAAACACCTGGTCACGGTGTTAACAGAAGTTTAATGGTTGTTAAAACGTTCTCTTAGAGTTATCTGTGTATGATTGCATTCTTTACGCTGTATAAGATAAATGATGTTTTTTGTTTCACAAGTAATTTCATTAGATATTTTAAATTTTCTTTTATTGTGCTTGTCGGAAAATGAGTTAGTGGTTTTTTTTATGAATTTGCAAGTTTGACAACGAGCTTTATTGCATGGACGCCAACCATTTTGGGGTGTAATGTAATTTATTTTTGTGTTTTAGAGTTCTGCTTTTTCAGAAGGAGACAACGGGAACTTTAGAAAATATCTGAGAGACTGTCGAGCTACAGAAGATGAAAATGTTTTTTTTTCAGATTTCGAGAAACATTTCTTAGTTTAAACTGATAGGTAATGAAAAGCGGAATTATATTTGAAAGTTTAGTATTACTATGATTCAAGATCTTTTGTCCGCTGAATGTTATTAGCCTTCTCAATTAGATTGTCGATTAAGGTATCTTTATATCCTCTTTGTAACAGGGTTTATTTTAGATCCTTAGTATGTTTTTATATAGTCTGTTTCATCTGAGCATATTTTCTTTATCCTAAGACCTTTACTGTCGGTAATGTTTCGTTTAGTGTGAGAGGGGTGACAGCTTTTATGGGTCTGTAGGTTTTTCGTACGTCCGTTTGTAAACTTCCGTTTTTCAGAAAAACTGTGACGTCAAGGAAGTTAATTTGCGTAGGCGAATAATCGCAAGTAAACTTGATTGTTTTATGAAAGGAGTTTGCAAGTGTGATAAATTCTTTAAGTGATTCAAGATCGGCTATCCAAATGAAAAAATATGTCGTCTATGTAACGTCTCCTTATATGTTTTGTTTTGTTTTTTTTTGCTTAGAAATAATAATAAGTTGAATGCTCATTAAATTATCTTTAATGATTATTCTAAGCCTTATAGTATCCAAAACATTGATTTTAAATGTATTTTGGATGTAGTTAAGGTAAAAAATTATAATTTTGCTTTATTTGATTACCAGGAGACGTCATTACTGATTACTCAGATGCAGATTTTGCTGGAGACCTGGATGATAGGAAATCCACATCAGGGAATATCTTCATTCAAGCAGGAACAGTTGTAAGTTGGATTAGCAAAAAGCAATCCACGGTGGCCCTGTCCACCTCAGAGGCAGAGTATATAGCCTTGAGTCTTACAGTACAGGAAACAGTATGGTTGAAAAGACTACTGCAAGAAACAGGTTCCGAAGTTGATGACCCTGTTCTTTAATACAATAATACAAATAGTTGTTCTTTAATACAATTCAACTCTAAAGGCCAATCAACAGCGACATTTACTATTATGATTAAATTTCACGAAATGTGTAGATCGAGTACGAGAAAGTCAGATTCTAGAGTTTATAAGAATAACCATTTAGAATCTTAAAATAAAGATGTGTTGCATAGTTTTGTTCTGTTCCTACTGAAAGTTCGACAAAAAATAGAAAAAAAAAAGTGAAAAGAAAAACAACAAAAACAAAACAAGAGTTTAAAAGAGGTTAATATAAGTTTATTTTTAGACAGGGGAGTTTTTCACAAGAAAAGCACATTGGTATAAGCAATTTATCAAGCACATCTGATTAACCTCCAAAAAGTACAACTGAAAATATACGCCGTAAGCTAAGAAATGAAGAACAAGACTGTCAGATTTTAGTGCAACCGGATACTGTAGGTATCTGTGACTTGTTGACAATAAATGGACAGCACACAATCCACTTATTTTGAAATAATATATATCTATTCAAAATTAGTCGAACGTATGTTCAAATATTTATTACACTATTGTTTGCCACAGTTGTATCCAGAACTTTAAATAATTCTATTTTACGTCAAAAATCCATATAGACTGCTCAATTACTTTAGAACCCAATTGAAAATACGAATTATTCTTTTCTATCTCTGTTGTTCCATTACTAACTGTGAAACTTTCACTTTAGAAATCACTCATTATGACCAAATTGACAACCACGCAATCTTACTCCACTTTTACTGTCTTTAACTTCCTTTCTGTTCTGCATATATTTATAACATCCAACAATATTACACATAAGGTCAAAATGTAGAAGCTTCAAGTAACAGGCATGCTAATGACATTTATGAAAAAAAGAGCAAAAGGTATATAGCCTGGCGCCTGACTAGGGGGGTCCGGGGGCATGAACCCCCGGGAAATTTTAAAAATATGAATGCTATTTGGTGTGATTTGGTGCAATCTGGGACATAATTTCTTTATGTTTTTTGACACTGCAATGTTGGAAAAGTACACAATATATATCATATAAAATAACAAAAGGAAATTAAAAGACTAAATCAAACTAATAAAAACTATAACTTTCATTTACAGTTTTTAGCAGATTGATTTATTTTTTAATTTGCATTCATTTTTTAGAAGATATATCAAAATATCTAAAATTAACAAATAAAATAAAAAGTAAATAAATGAAATTTAAGATTGTTTATTTGCTATTTATTCAGTTTAATTTTTTTCTAAATCAAAATATATTAGTAATAGGAGTTAATAAAGCCAAAATAACTCAGTAACTATTTCAAATACAAATAATTTCATTATTATCCTTTTTGTCATCAATAACATCATCATGATCAACTACTGGTATGCTGCCAATCAAATGTTTTACAGTCATTGCCAATAACTACTTCTCTGCTGCATGTATTCCATACAATTTTCAAATCACATAAAATTACTCTTTTGACTAATCATGACTATCTACAGTTCAAATTGTTCATCTATGCAATCTTGTCATTATACTACTGGTACCTTAATGTCAGTGAATTTTCCATTCTTTCACAAATTGACAATACAAACTAAAACAGCATATGAAGGAAAGCTATGACATTGCTTAAAAATTGCTACTGATATTATTCAATATTAAACTACTGATATCAGTGATATGCCTCAGAAATTAAATTTTGTACAGTCACTGACATCAGCAACTACTGCTCTGCTGCATGTATTCCATTAAAATTTCAAATTACTTAAAATTACTCTACATGACTACCTACAATAAAACTTGTTCATCTATACAATCTTGTCAGTAAATTACTGGTACCTCAATATCAGTATATTTTTCATTCTTTCACAATACAAACTGAAACAGCAAATCAAGGAAAGCTTTGACATTGCTTCAAAATAAAATTAATGATATGCTTTAAAATAAACCACTGGCACTGTATGCTGCAGATAATAATAAAATGTTTTTCAGTCACTGATATCAACTTCTGCTCTGCTGCATAAATTACAGTCAAATTTCAAATCACTTAATTTCCTTTAATCAATCTTGGCTACTTTCCTCTTTTTCGAGAAAAGGTTTTCTGCCCTTTTCTTCTGATTCTCCCTCAGTTTTGAGGTATACTTTGAAGCTGCTGATCTAATGTCCTTACACATTCTCTTGTCTACAGGATCAAAATGAACATCTTTCCTTTTAAACATTTCAATCGCTGTTGTTTCTTTGGAGCGTAGAGAATATTTTATCGTCTGGTATGCACACGATACCAGACCACGAGACCTGCAACGAGACGAAACGAGACTGCCTCCAAGATGGCGGTCAGATTTTTTTTTTTCTGCAATAAACATTGAAAAAATTCGATTTTTCCTCAAAAAACCACCTACCCGGCCCCCAAATCGCTCATATTTTCTCCTCGAATTTACACGAATCTCGTGGGTGATCGTTGGCCGTTTGAAAACCGCGGAAGTCCGCGTTTCAGCGGAAAAATGGCACGCATGAAGTAAGATGACGTCAACAGTATTACAAAAGCCTAATACAACAATTAAACTGCTAACACAATGTCACTTAATGAAACTTTTCATAAATATTACATTTAAAATAAATGTAAACTGTCTCCCGGAGGCACAGCGACATGTCTGTAGACTCACAACACTAGAATCCGGATTTTGATACCTGTGGTGGGTTGAGCACAGATAGCCCATTGTGAAGCTTTACGTTTAATTACAAACAAACATACAGTAGCGCTATGCTCAAAAGATATACTACAAAATACTAGTACATCACATTCACTGAACTACGTACGTATCACACAACGTTTAGAACTTAATGATATAATGGGGGACAGCGGAAGACACGCCACAGTTTGTTTTTGGGAATTTCGCACAAAGCTACTCGAGGGCTATCTGTGCTAGCCGTCCCTAATTTAGCAGTGTAAGACTAGAGGGAAGGCAGCTAGTCATCACCACCCACCGCCAACTCTTGGGCTACTCTTTTACCAACGAATAGTGGGATTGACCGTCACATTATACACCCCCACGGCTGGGAGGGCGAGCATGTTTAGCGCGACGCGGGCGCGAACCCGCGACCCTCGGATTACGAGTCGCACGCCTTACGCGCTAGGCCATGCCGGGCCGATACGCCACAGCAAAACTACCAATGACTGAGCCTAAAAAAGTCTTAATCTAACAAAACAAAATGAAATTTACATAAACGTATATGTATTATCATCGACGTTTTCAAACTCACACACGCTGGATAATTCTGCTATTCTAACGTTTTTGTTACGACAAGTTCCAAGTTTCACTGTGTCGGTATTTGGGTATTGATGTTAAATACCCAGGAGGGTCAGGTACATTTGACCTCTTCCTCCCTCCCGAACGATTATAGCGTCTGTCTTTAGGGTTTGTTTGTTTTTTGGTGTTTTTTTTTATATCTTTGGGCCAGAGTAAAAGTATAACATCATACTCAGGCCCATTTCAGGTCTCAGTCCATGCATGGACGAACAAGAAGTTTTTTTGTTGTTTTTTTCCTTTTATTATTTCTCTTGTGTTTTTTTCTTCATTTTTTAATTTTTTGTATTTTCATATATATATTTTTTTTTTGTATTTTTCTCCTTTTTCTTCATAGAGAGAATGCTACTACTACTTGTAGTAACACACACACACACACAAAAAAGTAATAATAATTATTATTATTCAATACTTGAATAATAATTCAATAAGAGAAAAAGTAATAATGATTAAAAAAAGAAAAATAATAATAATAATAATAAAAAAGAAACAAGAACTAAGTGTCTAGTGCATAGTGGCCAGCTTGTGTTACATTTCTTAAATATATGTTAAAGGGGGAGAGGTATTTAGGACTATTTACATCATGTACGTGATATCTGTCGAGATCACACATTAAGTCATTTTTATGCCAATTCTTATTGAAATATTTTAGAGAATTATGCAAGAGTCTTTCAGATATTGTGTCTATGTTTGCATACTTGTGCATGAATGTGGTTGAGGTGCTACGTGGTACTTTATATGCTGAAGTTAGTACTGAATTTTGTATACGTTGAAGTTTCTGTACATGTGTGGGTGCTATGTTAATCCAGGCAGGTGATGCATATTCTATTGTTGGTCTCATGTACGTTTTGTAGATTTTAAGTATGTTGTCTGGTGATGTTCCTTGGATTTTACCTGAAAGACTTCTTGCATAGTTTGCTCTTTTCCAGATTCGTATCAGTATGTTTTTAATATGTGGTAACCACGTTAATTTTGAATCATAGGTTAGACCCAGAAATTTAGCAGAAGTAGCAGTCAGTAAAAGTGATCCATTCATATAGTTTTGGTGGATCTTTTTTCAACTTATTCAGTCTGCTGAATAATATGACTTGGGTTTTTGGAATATTGATTTTGATTCTGTATTTCTGGCAGTATTCTTCAAGGTTAGTTAGGACTGGTTATAGGTTCGTTGCTGCTATTCACGGAGTGGGGGCACTTTTCCAGACTGCTACATCGTCAGCGAACTGTGATGCATAACCTAAATTTAGGTCCGACAGAGGCATATTACTCACGTACATGATAAATAATATAGGGCTAACAACCCCTCCCTGCGGGACTCCTGCTCCGGGTGAAAAGGACCCTGAGTGGGCCCCATTTATATTTACTTTACACATTCTGTTTTCCAGGAAGTTGGACAGCCATCGAATAGTTTCCTGGGGTAATGCCATTTCAAGTAATCTATGACGTAAGCCATTATGCCACACTGTGTCAAAAGCTTTCTCAATGTCGAGAAAGCAAGCTACAGCGCATTCGTTTTTGTTGAAGCTGTCGATAATTGATTCTGTAAGTCGAATCAAGTGGTCTGTAATTTGGCGGTTTTTTCGAAATCCGTTTTGAATTTCTGGTAATTTTGAATTTTCTTCTAAGTAAACTGACAGACGATTACTAATTATCCTCTCTAATACTTTGCCAATACAACTGGTTAAGCTAATCGGGCGGTAGTTGTTTGGTTTATTCGCTGGCTTTCCTTCTTTCTGGAACATTAATATTATTGCTTCCTTCCAAGAAACGGGGATATATCCTGCTGATAGTGATAGATTAAATAACACTGTTAGGTGTTCATATAATCTCTGAGTACCTTGTTTTAGGAGGATACCTTGAATACCATCTTCTCCAGCGGCTTTGTTTTTTGTGTTGTTAATAGCAGTTACGACTTCTGTTACAGTGATATGTTTTATCAGTTGATGAGTGCTCCAGTCTTTTGCTTTTTCTTGGTGTGTAATAGTGTTGACTGGAAATTTAGGTGTAAAAATGCTTCTGTTTTGATCAATAAAGTTGGTAACTGTATTATAAAAGTATCTGTTCATATCTGGTTCATGATGTGTCTTGAACGTGTTTTTTAAATATCTCGGCTTTTTCTGTGTTAGTGTATGCTGTTTCTCCATCCAGTTCCAGTGGTGGATATACTGTGTTTGTTGTTCCTGTATTTGTAAATCTTTTCAAGTGTGTCCAGAATTGTTTAGGATCAGTTTTGTGATTTAGATCGGAACAGAAGGTGTCCCAGTTTTCTTGTTTTTTGTTGTCTGATTAAGTTTCGTATTTTATTCCTTATTGTGTTTATCTGTGTTTTAAGTGTGGGGTTGCGATTTTGAATGTACTGTCTGCGGAGTATACGTCTGTCTTTAATTAAGTGTATTATGTCTTTATGTGGTTGCCATGAATGAGTTGTTGTGAAGTGTTTTTGTTTCGGTATCGAACTGTTGGCTGCATGTTTTAGACACTCAGAGATGATATGACAGTATGCATCTATATCTGATGCGTCCGCGGCAATATGTAGTACTTCGGGAGGTAAGGTTTCATTTAATATAGTTTGAAAAACTGGCCAATTAGCTTTTTTGTAGTTCAGTTGGTCTTTAACTATGATTTTATTTAAGTGGAGGGTGAGATTGAAGATACACCAAACTGGGAGGTGGTCACTATCCAAATCGTGACCAACATGAAAATTTACGAATTTGCGACTCACATTTGACGAACACAGACATAGGTCCAGTATTTCACTGGTGCCGTGTGCGTACGAGATATGTATCGGTGTTGCATCGTTTAATAAAGTCATGTTTGATTAATCCAAAAATTGAAAAAGTAAATTGCCATTTGCGTTTGTACTTCGACAGTTGAATGCTATATGTTTACTGTTTAGGTCGCCGATAATAATAAGATTAGAATTGCTATTATACAATATATTCAACAGATTTATGTCTAACACTGTACTAGGCGAGCAGTAGATGCCCGCCACAGTAACGTCTGTATGATTTTGCGTTTTTACATTAATAATTATAGATTCATTACTGGAAGGGATACTAAGTTCCTGAACTATAAGTTCAGTCTTATACAATAATAAAATACCTCTGTTTGGATCTCTATTATCCTTCCTGTCATGTCTAATAATGGAGTAGCCGTTTAATTTGAATCGATGGTAGTTATATAGGAGAGTTTCACTAACTAATTATAATTACACCAGGTTTTATGGAGTTTGTTGTATCTTCAATCTCATGTTTCTTGGAAGCAAGAGCACCCTGGATATTGATGTGTAAAACTGTGAAGTTATCCATGTTTAGTAGAGTTTATGATGGAGGTTAAAATTTGCGGCAAGAATTTGTGTATGTTTTTCAATATGATTTTAACTATTATGTCTGTGAGACTGTTGGTGTTTGTAGGGTTTGTATATTCTGCCATTATTTCCGAGAAAGTGGAAGTTATGGCAGATGTCAGTGTGGTTTCAATCGTTGTTGGTTGTGTGTTTTGAGGTGGTTTGGGTATTTCCTCTTCACATGGTGATGGTTTTCCCTGTCGGAATGATGAAGTTTTAACCATTGCAGCGTAAGTGTTTGTTTGTGTAATTGTGCTTTGTGGTGCTGGAGTGGTAGGTGTGGGTTCCTTAATTGTTCGTGGTGGTGGCGGCTTGTTCGTGTTGGGATTTTTAATTTCGTACAGGTGTATTTTAATGGATTTATATTTCTGACATCCTTTATAATTTGCCGTGTGTTCTTCCCCACAATTGCAGCATTTGGGTTTGGGGTCCTGTTTAGTACACTGTGTAATGTGGTAATTCTCCCCACAGCCCACACAACGCGCATTTGCTTGGCATGCTGCTGCTACATGTCCAAACCTTTGGCATTGGTAGCACTGTTTGACAACCACTGCTGGTGTTTTTGTTTGTTCTACTGTGTACTTTTGACACCACATAGTGATACCATTATTAATGAGTTGTGTAATATCCTGGCTGTTGTCTGTGACTACTTTGATTAGGTTTGTGGGTTTTTTAATAATGTTTGAAATTATACGGTCTACTGAGATATGTTTTGTGTACTTAACGCTTCCTTAATGTCTTCTATGTCTATTGAATTATGTACACCTCGTATCACAAAAGATTTAGGTGTTGGTTTAGTTCCTGGTAGGTGTATTGTAATATTTCCTGTTTTGAACGCGTCTGAAGGCCAAGCTTTCAGTAGACTGTTTAAGTCAGCGGGTTCCTGTCCTTGAACCAGAACACCGCCTCTAGGCAGACGCTTAATGTTAGTTATCTTTGTGGTAGGTTTGCACCTGTATATTTCTTTAGCTAATTGTGGTTGGTTGAAACTACCAGGAACTCCTTGGATTATAATTGCATGCTTAGGTAATTTTGGTACGAGTTGTGTATGTGTGTCTGTGGTGGTTGTTCTTTGTTTAATTTGTTTTTTTCTAACTACGAGTCTGCACAAGTGTGAAGCCTTCGTCGTCAGAAAGAACTTCGTCTTTGTCTGAATTTGTTTGTTGTGGAATATCCAGGGTGGGGTTTGGGTTGCTTGAACTGCTAGTTGTTGGCATATTATTGTCTATATCCGTAATCTTAGCTACATTATCTTCAGATGCTGAAAGTATAATATCCTTAACTAGTTTTCTTTTTTTTCTAGTCCTAACAGTATTTTCTTTAATAGGTGTTAACTTTGCTTTTAATTCTTTTTCTGCTATAAACATTAATGATTTTAATTTTACATTTTCATTTTCTATTTGGCCACCGTCACTAGACTTACTTTTTGTCTCTGATATAGACGGGCTTGCTCCCTCAGTTTCAGACGCTATATCGTTTTCCCTGGTCTCCGACTCCCCGGCCGGCATATCGCCTCGTTGTTTAGCGAAGTTGAACTTGCTGTCTCGGGCTAATTCAAAAGGTAAAAAAGGTCTTCTGTCTTTGTATCTACTGGCGTGAAACTCGAAGTGAATAGTAAGAACTCGACAAAATAGGAAGCGAAATATAGGTTGTATACACGTAGAATTCAAGAGCCTTTCAGAGGTATATCCTATCTTTACCCTCTCCAAGCGCCTTGTTACGACATCGTCATTTTGTGTTAATGATTCAAACAGCTGATGTGTAAATAGATTCCCGCTTTACTGACACATCCAAATGAACACATTATGTACACGTACGTGTCATCGAAGTGCATGAGTTTCAGAAATATTCTACAAATGCGTAAAAAAGAGACACGGAGAGAAAATTTTTGTTATCTGGAAATTGTTAAGTTGGCGCTTTGTTTAATAATAGCATTTATTGTTGCTTCATAGAACTAAAAACTAAATTGAATGAAATAAACGCCCTTTTATTTCTGAAACAATTCATAGAAACAGATGCAACATTAACTTATGTTTGTTTAGAATTAAGCATAAAACTACCCACTGGGCTATCTGTGCTATGCCCACCACAGGTATCGAATCCCGGTTTTTAGCGGTGTGAGTCCGCAGACATACCCCTGTCCTACTCTGGAGCACTACACTAACTCTTCCAAACCAAATAGAGAAATGTTACAATTTAAACTACACACTGGGCTATCTGTGCTATGCCCACCACAGGTATCGAATCCCGGTTTTTAGCGGTGTGAGTCCGCAGACATACCCCTGTCCTACTCTGGAGCACTACACTAACTCTTCCAAACCAAATAGAGAAATGTTACAATTTAAACTACACACTGGGCTATCTGTGCTATGCCCACCACAGGTATCGAATCCCGGTTTTTAGCGGTGTGAGTCCGCAGACATACCCCTGTCCTACTGTGGAGCACTACACTAACTCTTCCAAACCAAATAGAGAAATGTTACAATTTTATATTGAAACAAATTAGGAAATGTATACTACTTAAACTCATTCTCTGTTTAAAAAAAACAAAAACACTATAAACTTCAATAATGTTAAAGCAGTTACTATGCAAAGATATTTGTAAATAAAAGACCTCCATAAGGTTTTTGAAGGTATAAAATTTTCTGAGTATTTTTAAACACATATGCAATATACGAACGGATACCTCATTACCTCTAATCATTTCAAAGCGATTATTCTCAACGGTTAGAAATGTCTCTTGTGTTAATTGGCTCGGCAGTAAGTATATGTAAAGTTCAAATCTGATTTCGATACTCATGGCAAGATAGCATAGAAGGCCTATTATGTAGTTTTTGTGCTTAGCATATGGTAAGTATATTTTAGTATATACTATAGCCATTAATTCGTTACTGAAATGATGTCTCAAAGAACACCCTTGTTTAAATTAATTGAAACAAATGGTCATTTTACAATATTTTCAGCATGGCGGCCGGTGTAGGCTCGCTGGACCCGACCCGCTGATTTCCTTTAATAGTCATTTTTTCACACAGACGACGTCATTAGCTGTGTTTTGCAGTACGGTCGATCTATTTTTGAGATATATGGCGAAATTTTGAGGAATATTACGTCATTCGAAATTGCGTTAGAAGGGCAAAGAGACCAGTCAAAAAACAACTTCTTACCAACTCAATGAAGAAAAAACGGTATCACTGGGGTCTGAAATACAAGAACTGGACGCAAGAACAATGAAGGAAGGTGTTATTCAGTGACGAGACTCATTTCTTCGTACAGGGTCAAAGAAGTCTGCATGTTTGCAGATCTCCAGGTGAGAAACTTCAAGAATCTCACATCAATCAGTTCGTAAAACTTCCCTTGAAAATGTTTTGGGACTTTTTCAGCTACTATAGCGTCGGAGGCTTACATATCGTAGAAGGTATGATGCGAGAACCACAGTACATCGAAATTTCGCAGAGAAGAGTAGTTCCAGAATTGAAAAAGAGATCTCCAGATGGATCTGGCATTTTTCAGCAAGATCTGACTCCGTGCCACATCTCGAAATTTGTGAAGCATTTTATGACTACAACGCGAATAAAGGTGCTTGACTGGCCTGGAAACTCTCTGAACTTAAATCCTATTTAAAATCTTTGGGCGATTTGTAAAGAAAAAACTATGAGGAAAAAAAAGACTGTACTACGAAAGTTAAGCTAATTGTGGCCATAATTGAGATGTGGTACCGCGATCCAAAAATTAGTGAAGATTGCAGTCAGCTTATGGACTCGATGCCAAAGCGGATTAATGATCTTCTGAAAAATAAAGGCGGTCATATCACGTATTACTTTGTGAGTAATTTTTAGATTCTCAGAAATAAAATGTAAAAAATTGAAAAAAATCGTAATTTCCCGTCTTGTTTCAATTAATTTGCACAAGGGTGTATATGGTAGCGTCACATATTTTCAGCCAACTTTTCTATAGATAATGCTGACCATCAAATGCAACCCACTGACACTTTACTAAACGTAATGCTTTTGAAACCTAAAAAATTAAGATAAAGCCACTGTTGATGCTTTGTAAAGACACAGTTTACTTATTAGTCTGGGCGAGCAAAAGTCTCTACTCATCAGGAAGACGTTCCTATAGTCCAAAATCTAATTTATCAGAAACAAACAAGGCAAAGCAAAAGGATGGATACCTAGAGCACTTTTAAACCTTTCATTACTAGATATACGCATTTTTAAAGTAAAATTATACGAAGTGAATTGTATTATTCCTTTTATATTAACGAGTTATGAAAAGTTGTACAGGGTGTTCGGAAAGTCACTGTGCAATTTTGAAAGCAGCGATAACAGCAATTATTCAGTTTATTTTAGATGATTAGAAACAAAATAAAAAGGATCCAAGCCTGTATTGATGCCAACGGGGGTCACTTTCAACATTGTTTATAATTGTCATTCATATTTACCTCCTGTATTCTATATTGAAACATGTTGGTTAATAAATAAATAAGTGCATAGTGACTTTCCGAACACCCTGTAGAATTATCGTTTTTGAAAAATGTGTACATTAGTAGGTATTGAATGCTCACATGAAAATTAGAAGAATTATTCTTGTTATCATCTTATATGGAATATGTTTTATGTTATTTAAGAAGATATACACAAACTTACAGTTCATATACAAAAGAAACAGTGTGTTTTTGAATTTCGCACAAAGCTGCTCGAGGGCTGTCTGCGCTAGCCGTCCCTAATTTAGCAGTGTAAGACTAGAGGGAAGGTAGATAATCATCACCACCCACCGCCAACTCTTGGGCTACTCTTTTACCAACGAATAGTGGGATTGACCGTCACATTATAACGCCACCACGGCTGAAAGAGCGAGCATGTTTAGCGCGACGGGGATGCGAACCCGCGACCCTCGGATTTCGAGTCGCACGCCTTAACACGCTTGGCCATGCCGGGCCCGCAAAAGAAACAGACTCATCTTATTAATATTACAGTGAATTATCACTAAAACCCTAAAATAGCGAAAAGCGTGATAATTCGTATTAGATATTTAATTTTATATAAGATAAATCAAAAGCAATTTCATATACAGTGGTACCTCGGTTCTCGAACGACTCCCCTCTCAAACATATTGTTTGAGAAAAAAAAAAATGTCTCGGTCGTCGAACATAAACTCGGTTCCCGAACCAAGCTAACTTGGCCCGAACCCCCGATATAACCCGACTGATGACTTGAACGACTCTTTTCGACCCACGCCAAGCTTGCCCAAAACATTTTACCCGCACCTGTCGCTCAGTCCACACCTCCGCTAAAAAATCTCATGTGAACGTTCTCGTTTTTGGTATTCTAAATATTCTGATTAAATAAGCCACCATGGGTGTCAAATAAGGATAATGAAAGCAGCAAACCAAAAAGAAAAGTTGTCAGAGCCACAATAAAGGTGAAAAAAGATCTCACAGTGAAGTATGAGAGTGGTGTTCGTGTGTCTGACCTTGCTACACAGTTTGGTATGGCGAAGTCTACAGTCTTCACCATACTGAAAAATAAAGAGGTCATCAAAGGAGCTGATGTTGCAAAAGGAGTGACAGTGCTTACGAAACAAAGATCACAAACAATGGAAGAGGCAGGAAAACTGTTGTTGATTTGGGTAAACGAAAAACAGTTAGCTAGTGATAGCATTTCTGAGACCATCATTTGTGAAAAAGCAAAGCAGTTGCATGCTGACCTCCTGAAAAACACCCCTGGAATGAGTGCTGATACAAGTGATGCCTGTAAGGCTAGTAGAGAGTGGTTTGAACAATTTAGGAAGAGAAGTGGCATATATAGTGTGGTGAGAGTTCCAGGCAGAAACAAACCTCATTAGACAATTTTTAGTGAGAAATAGGTCCAGTGAGTTTCAAGCAGGTTGTAGCGGTGCAAAAAAACAGAAAATAGAAAAACCCCAGAAGGAGATTTACCCGACGTTTTTATGTAAGGTGATTCCCCTTCCAAACAATAATAACCCTCCTACTCTCCACGTTCCTCACCACCTTTCACTTACGCCATCAGCTCTTTTCAGCACAGGTAATGTGCAGTTAAATTTTCATTTGTTGTTTTTTTATTTTGTTTATAGTTTTTGTGGTTGACTTTATGCATGTAAGTATTATTATACAGGTAAAAATAAGCAGTATTTTTACTTGAAATGCTTCATAATGCGTAATTTTTGGAGGTCTGTAACAGATTAAGTTCGAGAACTGAGGTACTACTGTATTTTATAACAGTTAAACAGTATAAGTATACACACGAAAGTTTCTGTTAGTTCGAATTCTGAACTCTGTTTTTAAGATTTTTTAAAAGGTATAAATTTTTCTGAGTATATTTTGTAAACTTATGTGCAATATACAAACGGATACTTTATCTCTAATCAGTTAAGCCCGGCACGGCCAAGTGGGTTAAAGCGTTCAACTCGTAATTCAAGAATCGTTAGTTCGAATCCCCGTTGCATCAAACATGCTCGCCCTTTCAGTCATGGGGGTGTTATAATGTGACAGTCAATCTCACTATTCGTAGGCAAAAGAATAGCCCAAGAGTTGGCGATGTCTATCTGTCTTCCCTCTAGTTTTACACTGTGAAATTAGGCACGGCTAGCACAGATAGCCCTCGAGTAGCTTTGCACAAAATTCAAACCAATATTTTTACTGTTGCAAGTTCAATTATGCTTTGTGAAGATTTGTAGACTGTGCAATCATTTTAAACATGCTTTTTTCTCACAAATAATTAAAGTTTGGAAACTAATCTTTAAATCTATGTAAAAACGGGCAAATTTGCATATTTTCATTCACATAAGGTCTGAATAAAACAACATATGAATCAAGATTTACATGTATTTATACTAAAGTTATACAAAAATGTTTCGAAGTGAATATTTTTACGAGATTTGTGACTAACGTAAATTACTTTCATGTATCATCTTATATGGAATATATTTTATGTTATTTAAAAAGATATACACAAAGTCAAATTATATCTTGGTGGAAGCACTCGCCTTGCTCCTCTGAGTATGCTCTCATCATGTTCTCCTTGAATTTATAAAGTGTCAAGAATATGGACTTTCATGGGCATCCTGCAGCCCATTTTGTAGCAGTTCCACATAATTTTCAGCCTTGTGATTGCCCAAGAAGCCTCGAACCACTGCGACAAAGCTTCGCCAAGCTTTGTTTTTCCTTCCTACTGAGCTTGGAAAATTCTGTGCACTCCAGGATCTTCTTTATTTGTGGTCCAACGAAGACACCAGCTTTGAACTTTGCCTCAGACAGCTTAAGGAAGAAGTCTCGAAAGTATTTAAAGGCTGCAGACTTCTTATCAAGAACTGTGACAACTTGTTTCATAAAATTCAATTTTATGTGCAATGTTGGAAACAACACCTTCTGGAGGTCCACTGGTGGCTCACACTTTACATTGTGCCTCCCCACATAGAACTCGACCCCTTGTGGCTAATACTTCCTGTTGTAGTGCACTGCAGTGTCCCTGCTGTCCCAAAGGCAGAGATAATAGGGAAACTTGGTAAAGCCTCCTTGGAGACCCATCAGGAATGCTACCATTTTGAAGTCTCTGATAACCTCCCAGCTATACTCATCATACTTCAAAGCTTCTAGCAAGGTTCTGATGCTGTTGTATTCCTCTTTGAAGTACACCGAATAAGCCAGGGGAAGAGACAGATACTTATTCTCATTATGGAACAGCACAGCTTTGAGGCTTCTACAACATTCAA
Source organism: Tachypleus tridentatus (assembly GCF_004210375.1). NCBI lineage: Eukaryota > Metazoa > Arthropoda > Merostomata > Xiphosura > Limulidae > Tachypleus > Tachypleus tridentatus. The sequence goes on from NC_134830.1 coordinate 85,285,193, forward strand.
AAAAGTTTTTAACCACTCATTCAGGTTACAGGCAATTCCAATTGCCTCGCACAGACCAGATACATTGTGGAAGAAGCAGAGCTTATCTTGATGAGTGAAAAAGCTTGAACAATGTTGGTAACGCTTTCTCTGACTTGCAACTTGCACTTTCATCCAACAAATCCCACTCCTTGAGCCTAGATGTCAAAAGCTCGGCATTCGACTTTGTTAGACCAAGATCTCTGATCAAGTCATTGAGATCTCAGCACAGAATCTACCTGGAATGTTCTGGAAAATGAGTTAATTTGAAAATTTCATTAACCAGGTCAAAAAAGCAAAGTTTGAAGAGAAAAATAGGTCTTTTCTATTTATTTTAGGCATAAGAAATTGGCAAATAACATTTTCTGCCCAGGAACAAGAAAAAAGTAAAAATTTTGTAACATAACATTATCAAACAAACAAGCTACTTGATCAAAGGAAAAAGAGTTGCTACTATCTTGAGTTTGGATAATAAAGCATTAGACTTAATTATTTACAAAACAATAATGGTAACTACAGGGTCTGACCATGATGACTTTATTAAAAAAATATAGGTAATAGCAAACTTGACCCATTGTTTTTTTCAATAGCAGCCATGATACATACTACAGAATCCATAAGTTGAGGGAACGTATCCTGAGGGTATCCCCCCATTCACATGTGAGAACTTCACAATAGTTCCCCCAGTATTAACTTGGATTTCACAGAGAATAAAATAAAGGTTAATTTCATTATTTAACACTCTTTGCACTTAAAACACTAAACACTCTGATTTCAACTGCAACAAAACAAACAGACAACTGCTACATCATCTCATTGAAGATAACTTATGGTTAATCATGGATCACAATGGGCTACCTACGTCCTGCTCACTATAAGTGTCAAAACCCAGATTCTAGAACTATAAGTTTGCTACACAAGGCTGTGCCATGGGAATGGGGGATATTATTGACATATCAATAAAAAATTGCACAAACGTTTCTTCAGCAATGAGTAACACAGTATGATTGGAATATTATTATTATAAATTATTTTTCTTGAAAATCTCTAAGGGACTAAATAAAGCATGCAGTGTTGAAATATATCATAAGCCTAATATTAATGGTGTGTGACAAGTATAATTTTTTTATCTTTTACTAATTGAAGAAACTTCATTGAAGAGGTGAAATGTCATAGTTTAGATATTTGTAAGTTACCAGACAAAAGCTGAAATTTTTCAGAAATTTAGAGAAACATTTGGGTTCCCTCATTAAATATAAAGTCAATTTAGTTCCAAAAGTACGTTTACCTTAAAGCAGAGGTACACAGTTCACCTTATGTGTATGATCTCCTATTTGATAGTTTTACCCCAATTATGAAAGCTATTGCATGAAGAATAAGAAATAACACACACATGAACTTCTGTGAACAAGAAAGCTTTATTAAACTTGAAATTTTCCAAATCACCATAAAGAATGAAACAAAATATATTTTTACCAGCTCAAAATTAAATCCCTAGGGATGGATAAGCAGAGGCAAATACTTACCCATCTCCAAGGTTCCAAATATTGAATTTTTTTTTGAAAAAAATCCTGCATTAGACAAATCACATTTAGTAAAATGTACCATGCAGCTGGGGGTTAAATCTGGTTTCATTTCCCAAGTTCTACTGACACTCTAAGAAGTTTTTCAATAACAAGCTGCTATACTAAAAATCAAAGCCCTAAAATAACTAAAGATGGATTCTTAACTAACTCACAACTTGATAACAGTAGACAAATATGGTAAGGCAATGATGAGGATAAGATACCATTTCACTTGATTACAACTGTGCCATTTCTGGTGGAAAAACTCTTGACTGATATGACAACAGTTCTATGCAAAACTTATAATCTAGTAAGTATTATATTTTGCTACCTATTATAATATCCCTTTTAACCTTTTTTAAATAATACAATGCTTTAAAACAATATTTAATAAATATTAACTCATCTGAACTTTGCTTTGAAGAAATATTTTTTCTTATATTAAGCTCTTAAAGTTTCCTAAAGCAAAAAAAAACACAAAAAACAATATATCAGAACAGAGAAGAATAAAAAAATTGAAGTCCAAATGTTTTTTATCATTTTGTGTCAAATATAATACATATGCTTGTACTGTAGTTACTTTTAAATACCCAAAGCAAACTAAAGCATACAACTACAGCTAAATTCAAGCAAGTGAAAAGATTCTCCTTTTTTGTTATTTTTCAACATTCAAACTGACCTGCTGTCTTAGTCAAGTAAATTAAATTATGTACCTGAAGTCACCAATATAATTTGGTAATATAATGACAGAGCTTTACAAGTGTTTTTGGAATATTTTAAAAAGCCATTATATTAAAATACAAGATCATAAATTAAAATTTGAATTGCAGGGTAAATAGTTCATTAGATATCACAATCTTACTCTTACAACTTTTTCATCTACAGCAAAGAAACATCAATACATACACTTGTATGGCACAGCAAAGCTGGGATGTTTATGTTTAAATGCTTAAATTCCTTCACAATACTTGGAGCTTCTTTAATAGTTTGTAGTTGTCATTGCCTTTAAAAGTTACATAATAGTCCAAAATCAAACAAACAATTATGACTTAATGACTAAATGAAATATTACTCAAGACAACAACAGAATAAGGATAGAATTTAAAGACAACAGGTGCCATTGAGGAGTTAACGGCATTGTAGAACACTGTCTAGATATAACGACTGTTTATTCTTTATCATTATCAAAATGATAGACAGTCTGTGAACTGCCCTCATCAGTCATGAACTGATTTAGAATCTCCTGCATGCTCTGCTGAAGACTGTCTTGTTTGTTGATATCACTGTGTTGGGTGGTTGTTTCAGTGACAGCCCCTACTGTGGTGGTGGTATGTGTGGTTTCCAACCTAAAGGAAACATTATTACATATGTCTTAATATTATGCAGTGCTACTACTTCATGATGAACATACTGCAAATATACCTAAATTCAAAGATATTAATAAAGGGTATTGTACAAAACAATAAAAAGTACAACTGCTTCATGATAAATACATTGTAAATATGTATGATAAATGATATTAACAAAGGTCACTGTAGGAAAAAAACGAATTTATCCTGGATATAACACAAATATTTTGAATGTAAAAATACTGGTAAGAAAATATAATTCTTCATCATACCAGTAATATATATTTACACACACACACACACACACACACACACACACACACACACACACACACACACACACACACACATATATATACATACATATATATATATATATATATATATATATACATATAAACCAGAAGTATCATTTTGCATTCTCCTTCATGACTACAGATTTACACTTATGTCTACCAAATGTGGTGAATCCTCAGGGCTCCTTGAAGAGTAACACAGGGGAGCAGCATTCAGATCTGTCACCATATATCATTCCAAAGAATGCCTTTGTATCTCCCCATTAGTTTAATAAAAATACAAGCTACTTGTAAAACTCAGTTACTTTTTCTACACAGAAATGTGAATATACTAGAAAAAAAGATTTTTGGAAGCTATTTAATAAATATATAGATAGTGACAAAATTTGGTTTTGTCCATCCAGAGATTATTAATGTACAGTACTTTGACACATGTAATGCTGCTATGTTACATTACAAAATTTTAAAAGGTTGTTTATACGTTTTAATTGTCACTCAGGAACTTAGTATCCATTCTACTGGACTGGGTGGAAGAAACAAAGACCACATCATTTTATTATTTAGTAAACAACAATTGGAAAACCTCCAAGGGTATAATGATCTACTACTTCTGTACAGAAAAACAGCAAACAAAAATATGTTTAGCCACTAACTGGTCCTGCAGGCACCTAGAGAGGATTCAAAAAAAGTAGATGAATCTAAATATGACCTTGCCAACATGAGAACAGAGCAATTGGAATATTGCAAAAAAAATTGTGAAGATGTTGATGTCAAAGTTCAGAATGAAAGTTGGAGGTTTGAGGTTGACAAAAAAGATTAGACCAAGAAGGAAGGGGATCTTTCAGACATAAATGGTAGAAAAGAGGAAACCATGGTTGTGCTAGCCAAAATGGTGCTATGAGAAAAACTCAGCACAACATGGAGGATTTTGGAGTACATGAGGAGCATAAATACAAAACATTAGATACTTTTAATTCTAGCTCAAAACAGTCCACAGCCAGAGCAGAAAGATCTAGATTCTAGAACAAGGGACCCAAAACAAAAAAAATGCTGTCTGAAGAAGTGAAAGCATTGAGCATGGGATGTTCAAAACAATCATGTATTCAACAGAAAACAGACAGGTGATGAGACCATTGAGTAGGAAAAACCTCAATAATCCCATGAGAGTATGTCAGAATTTTCAACATGTCAACCACATGACAAGTGTGAAGATGAAAACTGTAAAAGTGAAATCACAGCAACAGGAAGACACCCACATGATATAGACTGTAATAATGGGTGATTCCTATGACAATTGATATAAGATGTACCTGTGAAAAGATGAAGAACTATTTGTGGAGTACAAAAAGTAACCTCACAGTAGTCAATCCCAGATCTAAGTACAGCACTGCATCATGGACATTCAAAACGTTATACCATATGACTTTGACAGAAAGAGGGCTCCTCAACAAGGAGAAATGAACAATGTTTTGAAGATAAATATTTATATTTTCATTATTGAAAATGTATATTAGGTGGATATTCATATCTCCACAGAACTGATAGCTATTACTTTCCACCACTGCTGAAAATATTTTCATGCATGTGCCAAACCTGGAAAGAAGCTCCCACCCAAACATGTATTAACGTGTACAACACTAGACAATGATTCAATAAGCATTAGACTACAGCCCTCAACCAATAGGAATGACATATTCTATACGTACAATAGACTCCATGAGCACCAAGAGTCTTAACACAGGTCAACATTTTCTTAAATCAAAAATGTATTTCCAATAATGCTTACTTTTCTTTAAAACTATAACTAGTATTGACTGCCAGAGTTTCTTCCTTTGTCCACAAAAGCATTAATCTGATTTTTTCTTACTTGCTCCAGTCTTTTATACATCACTCAATTCCCTTGACAATATCTCTCTTGTGACACTCTCTGCCTCTATCAATACATCCTCTATCCCAGTACTGTACACAAGCTAATCGTTCAGATAGCATTATTATTTATTTAAGACCGACTCAAACTGCAGTCTTTAAAACCAGCTCTTAGTGGGGAGGAAGAGCAGGAGAGTGTGAGAGGTAGTAAGTGTTACTGCAAATACATTTCTGACTTAGGAAAATGTTAATTTCCAAAACATACATACCTCCACTCTCAATTATAACTAGAATCCCACACTGAGAAGGTGGAAATACCAGTGAGAGCATTATCCATATAGAAAGCATTTGCATAGATCATGAGTGTATAAATATAAGGTTGGCACCCTAATGAAGGAACCACACTACATATAAGACAGGTATGCTCTTCACCCTGAACTTAATATATGTACTGTGGGTGAAATTTTACGCGAGTTATTATTAGTACTAACTAGGCTCCAATCACATAGCCAAGGTTCCACTGTTCAGGGTTGTAATTACATCGTCCCTATGTCCCATCTTAGTGATCATGGCAATTGAACTGCAAGATGCACACACACACTTATGAGTGGATCTCAATTTGCAGCCACAGAGTGATGCATTTTAAGCCACTGGAATCACAAAGAGACAGTAGGCAACATAAATTAACATATCTTCTTCTCAACTTGAAGAATTCCTAAAGGAAATACCCCAGGCTTGGAATGATGGAATCTTGAATGCCTTGTTCAACCTGAGGAAACAGAATTCATTTGATCTGGAATTATGAAAACTCATTCTCACTCCCAAACCATGTGGATCAGATACATTCCTTTTGCTTTCAGAATTATGAGGAGGACATGGAACAACTGTGTTTGGAATTACAAAGACTGTATAATCTATATCTGTATAATCTACATCTGTATAATCTACTAGATGTGATAATGATAGATACAGCAAAAACCCTCAGATAACAACATTGACAGATCATTCAAAAAAGTGGGATAAAAGTATTTGAGGAAATCCACATGCAGGTCAGCACAATGTCCTCTAGTGGATGATTCAAATCAGACACAGAAATGTGACAAATCTGATTAGATGTGACTTGCACGTGATTCCTCATCTTGAAAGAGAGCCCTGAATAAATAATCATTGTGTAGCATCTCTAAAGGCATTGGTGTGAGCAACAATACTTTCAAGGCCCTCACTGGACATAACAATGATCAAAATTTGCTTGGTCGTAAAAGTGAGAAATAGTGATCAGATGAATTGGTGAAAGATATTGGCCATCTTCACTGTCTGATAGTGTTGGGTAAGAAGAACCAGTTCAATGATGTGAGTGAATTGATAAAGTATTGTATGGATAAACAATGCAAACCACTCTGACCAGTATCATTTGTAGGTCAACAGTAATAAAAATAAACATTCAGATAAAGATGATACATGGTATATTAGAATAAGTTCACAAACAGGTCTTGAATGGGCATGTAACTGGAATTGCTTTTTTAGACAGAGAACCCAAAGCAACTTGAGGAATCTAAAGAGCACTGGGGACTCAAAGAATATTTTGTCACAAGTGTTGAACAGTAGTTGATAAGGCTGCATTATATAGGCCAACTGTGGAAGATGCAAAAACCTTTGCCAAAGATTTAGGTCAAAAAACGAGTTATGGTTGGCACTTCTGATCAAAGTGAGTTCAACCTCCTCTCAATACATCCATCCTGACAGAATGCATCCATTGTCAAAGCCCAAAAGCAAAGTACTGAAGACCAAACTTCCAGTAGTTGGGTGGTCCAATGAGTGGCCAATCCACCAATTAAATTGCAAAATGAGAGCCAATCCAACAGAAACTTGCAATGCAGCATCTATTCTGTTGGCAGAGGCTGTCTAGGTTGGGACAATTGACCTGATATCACAGTCATCACTTGTGAAACATGGCAAGTTAGCAAGGTAATATGAGAGGAGTGGTTTCAAGAATTTTTTCCAAGGTTCAAAAACAAGGAGTCCTGAACAAAGTTTCTTCTCAATGAGAAATGCAAAATACCACAATGGAATTGTAGGAATGAAACTTCACTGTCCATGCACAGAGCCTTTGAATTCCTGACTGTTGGTATAAGCACCTCATCCCTGAAGTGAGACATTCATGAAAAATGGAACTATGGATGAGGTGGTGGCAGAGGAACCTATATTATAGTGGTGCCCTGACTTAGTAGCCCCTCAAGACTAAAGAATGATCATGACTAAGGAAACTGGGGAATACAGTGTATCAATATTTAAGGCCATTGAATGGATCTTTCATGCTTTTAAATGACTGAGAAATGAGTAACTTGTGAACCTTGGAGAATCTAGGCATTGATATCGACAAGAAAGATCAATGACTGGATACCAATTTCCTGTCTTCATAGGCCAAAATCCTGTTGGGAATAAAACTCCAGAAGAACTAGCATAACTCTCTCTCTACCCCCAGACCAACCAAACTCTGATAGTCATAGAACTAAGTTACAAAATCCAAGTATTTGCATGAGATGGAAACTTTACAGCTTGAGTGAATAATGATGGTGAATATGTGAATAGAACGAGTAATCTCAGCTCAGGAACGTGCAGTACCCATGGATACATGGTTAAAATTACCCCACATACAGAAATTCTCAAAGCCTAAGGCATACAATAATTACCAATACCACTGGCAGCAATATAACCAAGCAGCAAAACCCTTGGATATGACAGAACTTACTGTGGGTACCAATGTAATGAGGGGCCAAGGTCAGGAGCTGACAAAATGTGAAACACCTGCAATAACAGGGATGAATGTAGAAGTCAACAATTGAACCAATGTACATCCTAACAATGGTTGCAGCTTGTCATCAATGACATTGGATTTTAGAGTTGAAAGTCCACAAACTTACCCTATTCTACAAGGGGAAGTTGATCTATTTAGAATAACTACAAACTTTGCCTTAGAACTCCTAACTTTGAGGAGCAGATTTAGTATTTGAGAGTTGGAATATGCTTCCAATTGGCAGTGGTTGGCTAAATAATGAAGTTCTCACAATCATGTCAAAAAAGGCATAACTGTCCCTTCATGTAACTGAGAAGTAACCCCCCCCCTGCATGAACTACAATGTGCATGGATGAGAGAAAATTAAATATTTACTCACAGACCTTTCAGCCATCAAGTAAGATGCAGACTCAAAACAACTGGGGAAAGACCCAAAACATTAGGATAAACCAACTGAAATAAGCAAATAAAATGTAGCTTATCTTAAAGTTGCCACTTTTCTTTTTCTTTCATTTTTAAATACTGTGTTTATTACCATAGATTGGAACAACAATAAGTATGTTTGTTTTATTAAAGCAATCTGCTATGTCCACTATAGGGAACTGAATCCTGGACTTCAGCACTGAATGTCCATAAACGTAAAACTGATCCACAGGAGGACAAAGAAATCAATAGACTAAAAAAGGTGCAGAAAATAATGAATCTAATTTCTCTCCAGAATGTCAAGAATCATTCTCAATTTTAGCCTCAAAGCACCTAGAGGAATATCACCAAATCAAATATATGTTTCCATCTCACTACAAATAAGATCACTGAGAATGGCTCTGCTCCACCCAATTATTTGTAACTATACAAAGTAACTGAGAAAAAAGTATTATTTTTTATGAAAATCTACTAAATCAACCTAGGTAACATGTAAAATACTCAGTGTATTTCTGAATGATTATAGCACTAAAAATCCATTAACAACAATTTGTCAAGAAAAGGTGATAACATTATTTAAATGAGGTGCTTATATAGAGTACTAGGATAGATAGCATACTGACAAAGTTGAAAGTGTCATGAGACAAATATTGCCAAGGGCAATTAAGTAGGGTATTAAAGATTGAAGTATGTGAGAAAAAATCAGATCATTGCTTAGATGGGCAAAGAAAGAAATCCTGGCAGTCAATAACAGCTGTAGTGTTAGCAGAGTAATAATGTATTGAAAGCTCATTATTAAGAGGCAAAAGAAACATTGGAAATCAGGAGGATGGTTAGGATGTTTGTAGAGAGGTGGCATTTGTTTTCAGGCATGAAAAATATTATTCAGAAATGTTGAACACCTCTTCACAGAAGTAACAGCAAGATAAGTAACACTAGGAAGATGTTAAAAAAATTGATGAAGAATTTAAAAAGTGAGTTCCTTTCTGGTAATGTAGCATCAGAAAGATGAAGGTCTTGATGGAGCATCAACAGAGTGGTTATTTTGAATTAAGGGATAATAAGAAACTAATCCAAGGATCAGTAGGATCAATAGTCTAAAGAGAAGATTCAGCTTCCTCCAGATGCTGAAGATGCAGGGAACTTGGGAGGGTGGAAAAATAACAAAGGAAGAAAAGCACAATGACAGTAATATCACTGGCCATCAGGTTATTTTCAGTTGCCACATATAAAGGCTTATTTAGAGCATAATAGTCACAGTAGACTTGATGAATGGTTGGTGTTTGGGAGCTATACTAGTTTATACAGCTGAATGGGACACTTCATGCTAGTATAGTTTTTGCTGTGCTGTCAATTAGTGACTTTCTACCATATTGGATGCTGAAATGCTAACATCAAGAGGTAAGTTTTTATCTTACTCCCAAATGGGAGTACCTTATTTCTTTATTTTTATTTCAATTAATTCTTTACTTGGGAGAATAGTCACCTTCCCACAACTGTTTGCAGGCAGTGAAGGGTGATATAAATGTGGAACATTGTGGGCTTCAACACCCACATCTCTCCTAGCTTCTATTTCTAATTCTATATCTATTGCTATTCTATATTTCTTATGTGAGACTGGCAAATGGAAGTTAAGATTGACAGATGGTGTCCCCTCACTGTTATGCGGGTCCTACTTCTTTAGCCATACACACACACACATATACATAAATTATGAATTTGTTTTCTCTTACAACATCTTCATAAAAGTAACTAATTGTTATGGGTAACAATAGGAGGATATATTATGAAGTTCCTCTGTCCAGAGTAAGTAATATCGCCAGTTTCTACATACACCCATATAACTTAGACTTATCAACAAAATTTTCACAATCTTATATACATCTATCCTACATACACATATAAGTGCCTTCTTCTACTATATGAATCAAAATTCACTTCAGGTCAGCATAGTAAATGCTTAATCAATTTTGCAAAAGTAAAAATAATGCAAGTACTATATAATGTCTGACATAACAAATCCAATTACGGTACAAGTAGGGTGCCAATTTTCCATTTTTCTGAGATAATGTGGTAAGTTGGCCTACCTGACTTCTGTGGTACTCTGGTCTGTCCAATGACCATCACCACTATCTTGTTGCCAGTCGTCACTGCCAAACTCCTTATTTTCCTCTTCTGTTAAAAATAACGTTTATTATAATCATATGGTCAATACACTTTAGAGGAGATTGGTTAAAAAAACTTTGACATTTAGGTGCTCAATTTTCATAATATTTCTTGTAATAGTTATTAACTATATGATTCTCAAGTTAAGATGTCATTCCATAACAATGTTTGATTATGAGAAATTGATATAATCTAATATTGTTTTAATACAAAATATAATTTGAATCTAAAAATGTCATTTATACATTTCTATCAATGTCATTAACCTACCCTTATAAGTGGTATCAACAAGATTTGTATATCTGTTAACCTAGAAATTCAATCAGAAATATCTAGCAGCATTAAAATGTCACTTACCAAAAGCAAAAACACTTATTTATTACAACAATTATCAGTCAGACATGAAATTATAACATATTATATAAAAACAACAACTTACAACTGATATAGAATCAAATCAGTTTTTGTTAAATGTAATAACAAGAACAAAAAACAGACTATGTTGTGTAAATGTATCCTCTCTTCAATCTATATTTAAAACTCAGTTAATTATTTGTGACAGAAAGTTAACAATTTCAACAGACATAACACTACAAATTTCAAAAACTAAAAATTATATCAAAATTAAAGGTTTATGAAATACATTCACTAACATTTACATAATTCTAATAAGATTATTTTCAAATTTTATAAAGATTAGGTTACTGAATACATGAAATATCATATTACACGTAACAGTGGTTAAACATTTCAATAAATAACACTATGTAACAAAATTTTTATTTTTTCTTGTTCCTGGGCAGAAAGTGTTATTTCCCAATTGCTTATGCTTAAAGTAAATTTTTCTCTTCAAACTTCACTTTTGTAACCTGGGAGCATATAAAGAAAACATGATGGGAGACTATATCTGGGGGCTGATACATGAAAGTGATTTACATTACAGTCGTAAACCTTGAAAAACTACTCACTTCTAAACATTTTTGTATAACTTTAGAAAAATACATGTAAATCTTGATTCATATGTTGTTTTATTCAGACATTATGCAAATGAAAATGTGCAGATTTGCCCGTTTTTACATAGAAAATAGGTTAATTTCTAAATTTCATCATCCAGGTCACAAAAACAAAGTTTTAAGGGAATAATGGCCATTTTCTGTACTTTTACAACACAAACAATTAAGAAAGAACACATACTATCCAGGAACAAAATAGAAATGACAAAAACAAAAGATATCAATAATGGTTTCCAGATGAATTAAAAGAAACAACTTTGTTATGAAAAGTTGGAACATAATTAAGGTAACATATACCATTTAAGTGTCAGAAATATCAGTTTTTTTGTGGTTTTTTGCATATTTTGAATTCTTAATTTCTTTACTTTTAATGTCCAGTGCAAAAAAAAAGTTTTGGCTAAACTATAAATCCTCAAGAAGTGTGAAAAATAAAAGGTTTTCCATCTAAACGCCTTTAAACATTTTTTTTTCCCCAAAATCTGAAAACTGACATTCTTATAGTGGGTTTTACCTCATAATTTTAGACCTGTTGACACTATAGATTTCAAAATTGATATATATATATATATATATATGTGTTATTAGTGTATTTATAGTGTGTATTAAGGTATAGTTTATAAGAGCTTGATTTTATTGAATGACCATTAATGAATTACTGTATTACCATGTTCAACTTAGGGTGTATTTATTATATCTTGAATTAATTTTAAAAGTTTCCTTATTTCTGACTAATTCTCTACATCCCATCAAAATCTGGGCCTATTTTCAGATACATTCAGTCATGTTTGTAGAAATTATTGGCAACATAAAACATTTCTCTTACATTTCCTTATTTCTATAACATGTAAAATAACTGCAGTTGAAAATATTACAGGTGTACTAGAATATGTCTCTATTTCAATTTCAATATATCTTCAAAGAAAAATCTTAGTATGAAGATTTTTTTTTCTGATAAAAAAGCCAAAACATAGATTTCACTGTGTAAAGGGTATATGTTAACTTGAGATACTGATGATACAATGCCTCAATTTTATTGCTGAATTAAGTTCTAATTAACTCCATTTCTGAGTCAAGACTACCCATAAAAGCAGACTGTCTTAAGTTTCTCCTTCACATGAGGACGTTTGTTATATATATCAAGCATGCCATATGTAAAATGTTTAACTTTTGACACACCACTAACTCAAATCAGTTTAACATGTGTATAAAGCCCTTTAATTTTATAAATTCTGTCAACTCATGTTACTTATAACAAATTACAAGTTCCAAATGCCACATCAATCCTTTAAAAATGAACAGAAAAAAAGATTGATAAACAAATTTATCATGGCACATGTGTCAATCCTTGAACTTTTAGGATCTATAATGTTTATTACATTCCTCCAACAAAGCATGATTAGTTGTACAATGATGTTTTGTAAAATGATATAATTCATAGCATACCACTTATGAAATGAGAGAGTAATTTTGAATGAAATTCATGGTCACATTCCCTCGGATCAAATTGCACTGTTCTTTCATCTTGAGGGTAAACAGTGTGCCGAGTTAAAGATGCTGGCAGAGGCACTCCATCAGAGACATCTGTATGAAAGATGAAACAATGGCACTAATGAAGTCCATACTTTTGTCTAATAGCTAACTTTACAATTTTAAACTCCATATGCTAGACTACAGGAATTAATAACAAGTGTCTATTAAACTTAACATAAAAATACTTTGTTTTTAATATGTGAAAAGACTTGCATTGATCTAGTAACACAAAATAATACCAGGTGTCTATCAAAATTAAAATACTTTTATTACCATGTTCAAAAGCTTGCTTTGATCCCTCTAATGACTCAGCACTTCATTTCTACTTATTTACCACTTAACTAGGACTTCCACATAAAGGTATTTGAAACTGATATGAAAAGCACAAAAAACTGCCTAAAACTTGATTAAGTATTTTAAGTATAAACATGCAACATTGCATTTTCTACCATATCCTTCTGCATACAGCAGTGAATCAAGTATAGATCATACTTCTTAATAAATAAGGTACAACTGACATATTTTCTTCATGTTGTGGGGTGTGTACCACTCAGACACCAACATTTTATTACAGTAAATGGCGGTCTACTCTGTCATTAGGGTGGGGTCCTAATGAAGTGGCTGGTCAGTATAAATTTCAGCACAAAATTTGGCATATTTTTATATAAAATACTAAAACTCAAATATGCAGCAAGCATCAATAAAAATATCAGATGAATCTGATATAAATGATAATTTTCCAGTAAATATGATTCAAGCTGTCTAAGAGCATTTACCTTCTCAAATAACTCTATTATTTAAAACTATTAACATCAACTGGAAAATGTGAGAAACAAACACTGCTGAATTTGGTGAAAATAATAAAATATGACTAACAGATCTTGAATCTTATAAACTAAAAACAATTTTATGCTGTAAGCAAATCCTGGATATAAACATAGTAATACTACTTATTAAAAGACAGACTAACTGTTAAGCAGATAAGATACATAAATGAAGTAAAAATACTCAAAACAACCCTTATACTTTAAAAACGTTTAGGCATATATAGTTACAAGAAGGTTCTTTATTCAAAGAAATACTACCACAGTAAAAAAAAGTTTTGAAATATAATATTAATTTTTTTATCAAATTAAAAATAAGCACACAAAACAATACTTAAATAGATAGACACAAAATGAGGGAAATTAATCAAATAAAACAGATAAAAACATACAAATTATTATTTTTAAACATACAGAAGCATGTTTAATAACTTATATTTTTCTAGTACAATTACTGCAATAATTCTGTCAATTCATGTTACCTTCAACGTACTAAAGTTTCAAATGTTATTAAAAAAAAATTAAGAGGAAACACAAATCCATGCATTAATAAATCACTGTGGCAGGTAATTTTTTCCTATAAAAACTAGAAACATAAAAAAGTGCATTAGTAAACACAAGTTTGTGAAAAGGGAACACCATCAATTAAGAGCTTTGTTCTATTACATGAAATAAGTTATTAGTAACAGCAAAACACAGAACTCTCTGAATATTAAGTACAATGACTCTAATATAGAACCTCTATAATGAAACTGGTGAGTCCCACTGTCCAACATTTGACCTGCTGCTGAAGTTGGCTCCTGAGTCTTAAGATGAAATACTGGATCTAAGAATTAAGCCAAGTAAGAAAGAAAAAAGAAATGAAGGTGATGGATTAAATAGCTAGAATTTTTCAGTAATATATTATCTTCCTAGTTCCCTTGAAGTTTATTATTTTATTATTACAAATAATGGGTCAGTACTACTTTTATGACAAAAATATGGCAAGAAAGGTGAAATAATATTTCTTTCATTATTTTAATTAACTTTGTTAAACATTTTAAAAAACGTATCTGACTGTGCATCTAAGGAATTTTACTTACAGCATAATGAGAGGCAAATATATTTGAAAAATAACTTATACATGCTTTATAATATGAAGATGAACAATTTACTAAATCCTCAAATTTTCAGGTTGGCACCTCATTCAATTGTAACATTAATTTTACTTCTCAAGTTCACTTTGAGATATGTTAAATGTTTTACTTGTACATAATTTTAATAATATGGCATTTACAAAAATAAAAATAAAATTAAAGGTTCCATAACATTTTATACTCAATGAACCTTTAGATATATTCTATCACAAAATAACTGGATTAATAATGTTCATTACAAGTAATATGATCTCATGCAAATGGATGCCTGTTTAATTAAAACATGCAGCATAGAAGGACAAGAAGAAGGAAAGAAAAAAATAGTTGCAAAAACAGTCTTATGAGCAGCTACCTGACTCCAATCCTTGATCAGTCTGGTCAGATGAGATGTGTTGGTGGCCATCTGATTCATGCATTTTAGAAAGAGAGGAGGCACAGGAGTAAACAGGTTGGGATTGGGTATATTGAGGTTCAGCTTCAAAAGAGTGAGTTTTTTCACCTTCACCTGAGGGATCATTTGTGTAAACTTTTACTCTATGACAATATGCATCATTAGAATCCTTTTCATCATCCTGACTTTCATTCCAAGTTTTCATAAAATATTCCATTTGTTTATGAGCATCAGGGCCAGTAAATGTCACTGTGTGTATCTCTGGCTTCACAACAAATTTCTGGGTTACACGTATCATGTTTCCTTCTTCATCAACTCCTTCATAGTGGTCTTCATCTTCAGTAGGTTTCAGTGAGTCAAAACTTTGAAAAAACTCTTTAGTCTGTTTCTCAGCATCTGGGCCTATAAAGGTTTTTTTATGAATCTGTGGTTCTGATGTTACATGTCGTTTTACTGTCCTTGTGATGATTACATTTCCTTTTTCATCCACCTTTTGATGTTCTTCAACTTCTTCCTGATCTTTACCAACACCTAGGGTCTGTTTCTTTAATAACTCTTTTAATCTTTCTTCTATGTTATCTGTATTGCTAATGGTAGGTTTATATGAGATATTTCTCTTAACATCTGTGGTTTTAATTTCACCTACACTTTCACGTGTTTTATCTTTAAAAGTTATACTTACATCTTTCTCAGTCTCAAATGCTTCTACAGCATCAGATGTTGAGCCAGATTCCAAGTTTTTGTCATCTATATGAGTAACTAGATGGCAAGCAATTATGTCTTCTGGGCCCTGTGATTCATATTTCAAGGGATCTTTTACAGTTTTTGTGATGACTACATTTTCCTTTTCATCTACTGAGTGATGTCCTTCAACTTCATCATCACCATAATCAATATCAATTGTCTGTTTAGGTATACAATCTTTCACATGTTTTTCAACGACTCTTTCAGAATCTGCAATATTGTGATTTGCTTGATGGATATCATCTTTATTATGATGGATAATAACTTGATTTCCCCTTGCATCCATGATTTCATTTTCTTCTTTTCTTTCAGATAGTTCTTCTATAACAGCTATATTTTTCTCAGCCTCAAATGACTTTTTTACATAAGAAGCCACACTAGGCTCAGGAGTTTCTTCATCCAGGTAATTCATCACTTGTGGTTCAGATTTTAAATGTTGTTTGACCATTTTTGTAATATATAGATTACCCTTTTCATCTACTGAGTGATCTTTTTGAGGTTCATTACTATATGTAACCCCACTAGCTTGTTTTTCAATAAAATCTTTCAGTTGCTCTTTAACATCTGCTTCAGATACTGTGCTATCAAGTTTTTCTGGACACACAATATATTCTTCCACAGGATGAATAACCACTTGGTTTTTACTTTCATCTTTGGCTTCAATTTCATAATTTTCAGATAATTCACCAGCACTAAGCATTTCAGCATCTTTTCCAAGCATCTGCTCTCCATCATGACTCATGTGAGGTTTAGTGCCTTCTTCACTGAGACAAATAACTAACTGACTTGGCTGTGTCATGCTTTGTGATATAATAGTTTTGTAGTTCTTATCAGCATCTTTTACAAGTGACCTAATCTCAGATTTTAATTGTAACTGGCTCTCTACTTGATTTCTGCTGAAAATCAGATGAGATTCTGCAGCTTCAGTCATATCACCCACTGAATAAGAAAGAACTACTTCTGGTTCAATAGTGTCAGTGCTAGATACCATTGTTGACTCTTCTCCTGAAGTATGAACACTGTTTACACTAGAAGACATTACTGAATCAGTTTCAAATTGATAAGTGGCATGTGTAGCTGTAGAACTGCTTGGCTCCAGAGAATCTGTGCTTGATATCATACAGTCACCTTTACCTCCACTATCTTTTCCGTCTTTTCCACTTGAACTTGTGTCTTGTCCTGCAAGATATTCATCTTTCAAAGAGTCTTTGTCACATTCATCATCAGATAAATGTCTCTGGTGCCAAGAACTTTTTATTATTACTTGTTTTGAAGCTTTCTGTGCCCCAGGTAAGACATCTTCCTGATCATCTGGTAAATCCATCTCTTCATGAAGAGAATCTTGGTCAACATCTCTTTCTTCTTGCAGT
Organism: Tachypleus tridentatus; assembly: GCF_004210375.1. NCBI lineage: Eukaryota > Metazoa > Arthropoda > Merostomata > Xiphosura > Limulidae > Tachypleus > Tachypleus tridentatus. The sequence continues at coordinate 85,302,678 of NC_134830.1, forward strand.
GAGTCTTTATCTGCTCTTTCTTCTAATAATGAGTCTACATCAGCTGATTTATCACTAAGCAAAGAACTTTCTTCAGCATGAATTTCCTTTTTTTCATAAATTGAATCTTCACAAAAAAAATGATCAGATTCTTCATGCATAAAATCTTTATGCTCTACTAGAGTTTTATATTTTTCAACTCTTTGGTCTGTGAAGAACCTAGATTTCAGGTCACCAACAGCTTCTGTCTCTTCTAGTTCAGCTTCTCTTTCTCTCAAAGACTCTATATCATACTGAGTCACAGTAGAAGTAGAGCTTCGTGGCTGAGAATCACAACTTTCAGCTGAGTGACCACTTACAGTTCTACCAACTGTAATGTGATGAAGTAAAGCAGGACGAGTTTCTAACTCATGGATAATACTTTCTTCATTTGTTTCTAATATATAACCTTCTACAGAAGCTTGTCTTTCCAAAATCTCATTTCCATTTAATGAATCAATGTCATGATCATCTTTCTGAGATGAGGTCTTCTCCATGAGGCTACTTTCTGTGCTTTCACTTGAAAGTGCTCCTGTATATTTTTGTAACTTAACAGTAAAACCAGTAGATTCTGAAAGTGACTGGTCATGATCACTATGGAACTGTTCAACATTGGTTTGGGCCTGTCGAATAATTTCATCAATTTCACTCATTCTTTTCTCATAGTCATCTGATTCACTTGATGCTGCATCCTCTGTGATTTCTTGAACATGATAACTTTCTTTAATTTCAAAAGGTTTTGAGAAGTCTTCCTTGGTTGGTTCATGCCCAACTTCTTCACACTCCTTTTCTAACTGTTCAAACTCAGTCTGAGAACAGAGAGAAATATCATCCACTTCTTCTGACTTACTTAAAACTGTTTTATCAAAAACTAAATCACCCAATCCCAGACTGGATTTCTGTCCTATTGTAACGTCCAACTCCAGCTTTTCAAATTCTTGTAGGGATAAAACTGATTTATCATCTTGCTCACTTTTACTTGTATACTTTCTATCTGCAAATACACCAAGATCTGAAGAATTAATCTCTTCACAAAAGGATGGTTTGGTTTTACTAGCTCTTTCAATTTCTTCAAGTCCATCTTCATCTTCTTCACGATGTGTATATAATTCTCCAAAACTGTCTTCTTCTAAGTCATGCTGTTTTTTAATTTCAAACTGTATACCACAAGTATATTTTACTTTTTCCCCAGATGATTTATCATCTTTGTCTTCTTCCATCATATTTTTGCTTTGGAAATCACTGTCCAGTTCAATGTCATGCTTATAAGCTTGATGTGCTTGTATTGTGAATTTCTCTGCCACAGCTGTCGCTATGTGTGATTCTGTCAAACACTGTTGTCCACAAGATTTCTGAGCTTTTGACAATAAAGATTCTTCCATGATGTCTCCTTGCTGTATTTTACTAGAGGAGGATTTCTCAATAGAAGAAACTGCTTGAATTTGATTTTCAAAAATGATGTCATAAGTATCTTCCTCCGGTTTAGTGTCAACAACTTCATTTTTATCCATAATTTCAAATGATTCACTAGTGTGTGAATCTGTTTGAAACTGCTTGGAAAAACTCTCAGTACAGGTGACCAATTGTTGATCTGTAGATATAGATTCACTTGTAATTTCAGTAGCTGCAAATTGTGTTGTTGAAGTGGTAGAAGTGTGGCTAAGACTAGTTTCTTGAGCTGATGATATATTTTTCTGAAGGAATGCTGAACCTTGATCACTTTCTGGGAGGTAACTGTCATCTTCTCCCAAAGAACTATAATATGGTGGCTCAGGCGACATTGGGCGTTCTATGTCTTCTAAATCTTTTTGTTGCTCTGATTCTACTGCATGGCTCAATACACTTTTTATTTCTGAATCCACCTGGTCATCTGAAACTTCAGCTATTTTATCTGACTTATAAAACTCTTCTAACAGCTCTGATTCAGGCCAATCAACTGTTTTATCTACTTCACATGGAAAATTCTGTGTTTCTTCTTCATTTTCTTCATACTGACGTTGATAGTACTGAAAATACACTTCATCAGCTTCAGCTCTACATGTTTCATATTCTTGACCATACTCCTGCTCTTGAAGTTCTTGTATTTCTTGAATAGTTTGAATGTCTTGTATATCTCCCTCTGATGAATCAGACTCAGAATATTGTTCTGAAACAGTGTGTCCTAAAGATACTGCTGGTGGTTGTAATTCTTGGCTTTCAGCATAAACCCTTTCACTTTCAGGTTGGTGAATCTGGGAAGGTAGGAAAGCAGATATTTCTGTTCCTGAAAGAAGTACATTCCTTGTTGTTTCAACCAAACTTGTTTGCTCTGATGTGTCTTGTGTATCACTACTATTGCTTTCACCTGTTACTGCAAAAGTTGAAGTTCCTTCAGCAAAGGTTGACTCTACTTCTGTTTCTTGTTCTTGTGATTCTGGATATGTAGCATCATATTCGGGAACATAGTCTACTTCAACTGGGCCATTAAGTTGAGGATAAAGCATTAAATCACTTGGATGAGGTGAGTGTTCTGGAGGTTGTTCAGATACTACATCAGGTAATTCAGGTGTTGAGAACTGTTGCTCAGTAAAGATATGCATAGTTTCAGTTACCTGCTGGTCTTGACTAACAGCTCCAGAGCAAGGCCATACTTGTTGTTCAGTAGCCAAGATGGTGGTTTCAACACTTGAAGACAACCAGGTTTGTTCACTATGGGTAACAGAACTTTCTGAGGCAGAGAGTTCTTCTTGGCTACAGCTCATTTGATCTGTTAGGTCATCCACTGATTCAGCTGCTAAATAAGCACCTGATTCCTGTCTATAAATAGAAGATCTTAATGCATGCTCATCAGAAAATAACTGGCCATCTAAAATGGGAGTCTGTTCATCATATATACTTCTTTGGCCCTCACTACCTACTGTTCTTTGAACTGTTTCATTCACCACCACAACATCAGTGGTAGTATGCTCAAGGATACTTTCATGAGACTTAATTTCTTTTGAATTTTTATCTAGTTTATGTATATCTTTGAGCTTACTTTCTTCAGTTTTGTAAGTGTCCAAACATTTGGATTCTGAAATATGTTCTACATAATCTCCTGGATAATCTGCTAAGTCTTCTTCTGTGATGATTTCAAAAGGACTAGATGGGATTTCACACAATTCACTTATGTTTGACCACTTACTGAATATAACTCCTGAGCTCTGTTGATAAGAAGCTTCAAAAGATTCTTTTGTTTTCCAGTCACTTAAAAATGGAACCTCCACACCTCCTCGAATCACCTCTTCAGGTATTTCAGAGTCATACGGTTCTCTGACAATAAATGCCTGAGCCATTTCATCACCATCAGGAGTTGGTGTTTCTACATCTCTTCCAAACTCTTGTTCTATTTCTTGAGCAGAAGGAACAAGAGTTTCACTTGCCTCTGATGAAATTTCTACACTAGCTAAATGCCCTGAACTCTCTGAATCTACTGAAACAGCAGACTCCTGAGAACTATGACTAAGTGATGAATGAGCTGTAGCAAAGGATATTTCTTGAGAGGTATAAGCTGTGGAATAGGAACCTGAGATGTCTCCTGAAGCTTCTTGTGAAGTAGCACAAGTCTCATATTCTGAGGATATTGGTGCACTAATATTTATATCAAATTCTGATGAACATGGTCTACTTGTTGCTGGTGTTTCACGAGGTGTTCTTCCACTATCAGACATTTCAAATGAATAATAATGGCTGTCAGTTTCCCCTGAACTAGAGTAGGTCTCACCTTCTCTGTTTATCTGTTTTTCTTTTCTGGTTGAGTTAGATAGTTCAGATAAATCAGTTGTTCTTCCAGAGGTAAATTTCTCTAACTTATCATATTCATTTTTTTTCTCATCATCAGATTTGACTGTAGCTTCTGAAATGGTTTGATCTCTTATGACTGCTTTTTCCTGAAGGTCTACTGATTCAAAAGAGCTGTCTTCACTCTTATAATGTATTGTACTTTTTTGGCCAGATGTAGTTTTCTTTTCATCTTTCATTAACTGATCACATTCATAAAGAGATTTAGTGAGCTCTTCTGAACTGTCTAGAATAATTGATTCTTTCTGCTGAGTGAAAGACTGTATGTCTCTGTATGTGGTATTTTCAGATAATTCTGATTTTTTAACTGATGTTTCTTTATTGACATCAAAATATTCACCTCCTGGTTGCTGACTAAACTCATGTTTTCTTTCAAGTATTTGCATGTTTTCACCAGGGGTTAGATTTATATCAAAAATCTCTTTATCCTTTTCAGTTTTAATAAAGTCATCAGATATGCACTTCTCTACATGTGTGTAAGTAGAAATGGAAGAAAACTCTAACTGTTCCTCTGATGGAGTTTTTTCTTCCTGTTTCTCATAAAGAATTACTGGAGTAGATGACATGTAATCTTGTTTCTGCAACTTTTCTACTATACTTTCTTTGTACATTTTCTCATCATCTTCAGCATGTGTTGAAAGAAGGTCCGATTCTTTTTCCTTCAGCTCCTCTGTAACTTTTTCAAATAATGTTATTTCAGATGTCATTATATTAGCAATTTCTTCTTTAGTTTCTTTTTCTGTATTTGTAAATGTCACTACTTTATCATCTGATCTAGTTTCTTCAAAAGATGACAAACATTGAGAGAAATTATCTGTCTTTTCTCCAGTTGCTTGTGCCAGAGTTTTCTGCAACTCATTTGGAAGTTTCGGTGCTTCTATTGTATATTTCTCCTTTTCTTTTTCACATTTAATACCATTACTTGATTTTGATTCAATGTAACTATCTTCCCCTTTAACTGTTTCTTTCTGGTGTACTTTTTGTTCAGAAGATAACACTATTTCCTTAAAATGTGCATAGTGTTCTAGTTCACTTTTGCACTCCTCTTCTTCTGTATGTATTTGATCACATTCTAAAGTTTCAATTTCTTCTGTTGTTATTTGAGGGATTTCAGGAATGTCTTCAGAAAAAGACACTCTTTTTTCTTCTGGTTTATCCCTAGTTTTTAATAAATTTTCTACTTCTTGATGGCTTAGCATATACTCTTCTGACTTTTCAACAAGATCTTCATCAGATATTTCCGAGAGAGAATGTTCTAGTGTATGACACCGACTTACTTCTGTTTTAATATCTTCAATAATATCCTGAGCAACTTTGGTTGCTTCCTTTCTTAAAGAAAAAATTACCTCATCATCTCTATTTTCTTCATCTATACTATCTTCCAAACTTTCATTTTCTTCATGTTCTACAATTATTTGTTTTTCTCTGGGAAGTTCTTTAACTACTTCTTCAATAATTTCTTCTGATCCTTGTTGAACTGAGGTCTCCCACATTACATGTTCCACTGCAACAACCTTTGATTTCTGTTCCCATTCTGATTTCTCAATGAAGCTAATATTTTCTTCAGAGAACTCATTTTCATAAACTTGTTTATCATTAGGTTGTGCAATATTCATGTCATATCTTGAAATAATTTGGTCCATTATCTCCTCTTTCTCCTCATAAGCTCCAATTTTAATCTTTCTCATGTTTTCAGCATTCTCTCGATCATGTGGAATGTCCTTTCCTTCTGGCAAGTCACTTTCTATATCTTCTGCTAGTTCATGAGCAAATATTTCAGAACGAATTTGCTGAGCAACTATCATATTTCTGTCTACTTCTGTTTGCCTCATGGATTTTTCCTCTAGAATGTCTTTCTTTTCTGGAGTGTTTTCTTCTATTGACAGATCAAGTTCTTCATTAAAAATCTGTGATTTTATGTGGTGTTCAACATGAGTTTTAGTATCATTTTTACTTGTATCAATATTCCGTTTTGAAAACTGAGAAAATATTTCTTGGTCCATGTTGACAGTTTTATCTTGACCAGTAGGTAATGTGGGTGTTGATGGTCGCAGCACTTCATAAGGACTAGTAGCTCTTCCAGAATCTTGTTCTTCCAAGGCAGGTTCATCTATAACATCAACTCCTGCAAAAGCTGTATTTTCATATCCAACAGGAGTTTCATAAAATGCTATATCTAATTCAGATCCTTGAGAAATTTCAGATAAATGAGTTCCAGCTGTTTCTGTCCAAGTTTGTACTTGATAAGTTTTAGATGAAACATCTTCAATGTCATCAGAACTTTTTAAGCCTTTGCTTCCATAAACATATTCAGTTCTTTGTATTTCAGAATATGTTTTTTTGGGAGATGATGTAGTTAAAGGCTTTTTAACAGTTTCAGATAAAGGCTCAGATACCAATTTTGAGCAAAAGTCCCCTTCCAATTTTTTAATGTGTTTTTCTTCATCTTTATCCCTTTCACTTGTAGCTGGCTTACTTTCTGTTGGTGACACTCCAACATGAACTTGCATTTCTGGTACAAGATATACCGTATAATCAGCTGCAGGTGATATTTCCCGTTCTGCACAGTATGAAGCAGTTTCAGGAGGAGAAGGACGGGACAAAGGAGACTCTTTATCTTCATGTGAAAAATGTTTATGTTCAGTACAAGGAAATGCTGGTTCTATATGGGAAGATTCTCTTTCTGTATCACTTGCTGCTTGAGGTTGATGTACAGTGGAGTCAGGTGCTATAATATTAGTGAAGAAAAAGTTAGTAGCTTTCAAGTGTACATCTGGTAGTTTTGGGCCATGGAACCTATATCAAGCTGTTTGTGAAATTAGTGTACAGTTATATTATATACATAAAATGGCATTTCAAATTAACAAGTCACACACTTGCAATATTTAGTAGAAGGTTTAATGAATACATTTATTTCTCTATTAATTGGAAAAGATTTATAAATAAGACAAGCACACTCAAGACTTTCAAGTCCTTTTGTATCATCTTATTTTCACATTTATCAAAATGAAATGATAATAAAAATTAAATACAGTATTGAAATTCATCCTAGAAAACAATGTTAACAGTTACCTTACCTGAAAAATATATTTCTCATAAATACTTCTCTCTCTGCATCCAGTAGCTATTTCTTGCATGTCTGTTGAGATTCTGAGTGCCACTAGCCATGAAATATCTCCTACCTAAACACATTTTGATATGAACTGTGCTAGTACATCATCATTGTGCAGCAATATCCCTTCACCAAAAGGACGACTCATCATCTATATACACAGTACATCCACGTAAGCACTCGCACTTAAAACTAACTTTATTCTTAGTAGTAGAGAGGAAATATGGGAAGAATGTGCAGTGAAATAACTAAATATCAGAAATACATTTTCAGGTAAGGAAAAATGTTAATTTTCAAAATAATCCATTGAGCTCTCTGCACAGAGCATCTTGAAATCTACACAGATATGGTGGAGGAACAGATGTAAATCAGAAAATCGAAATGAGTTCCTTACAGAAAACGCATCAGAAAAAGAAATCCATGAAGTGTGACAAACGAAAACCTTGCTTACTACAGGGGCATAACTCTTGCAAGACTGCATCCTTCTCAGACAGGATATGCTCTTTGTCTGGATGGAAGTATGAAGGGAAGAAGAAAAAGATGACTCAATGTGTAGCGATGGGTGGAAAAATACATAATCAATTAAGCATTTGCACATTTTAGGTCAGATGTACATGAGGTATAGTATAGCTAGGACAGTAATCAGACTGTACAATTTGGTATGTGTTCTGTTATACTATATTATATCCATACATAAAGGAATGGGGACTATCATTTTTCCTGCTTCTCAAGGAGAACACTGTTCATCCCACTGATCAAAACCAGTAAACAATAAGTATCCAACAGAAGGGTAAAGTTCTTGAAGTCTGAAAACCAATAAGAAGGGCTTACTAGATATAGATTACTTGTGTGAGACTGCATCCTTCTCAAACAGGGTATACTTTCTCATAAACTCCACAGTTAATCCTTTCACAATATGATTGGTATAATACAGAAGAGTTTGTCTTCACATTTACATACATTAACTACCTGCACTATAACTTTTAATAAAGCATGTGTATCTTCACAAAATTTAGTAGACTTTTAGTAAAGATTACAAGTTTTTTTTGTACACAAGAATCAGACATTTTATTGACATATATCTACTAAAGATCTATTTGTGAAAATATTGAGTCTGTTTCATCACTAGTCTGAATGCAAAACAATTTCATTTTATGATTAAAAAAGGAGGTAAGGCAGCAACCATTAGTCATGTTAAAGGGATCACTGAAATAAGAATGAGTGGGAATGAAGGAATACTAAAGACAGGTGGAGAAAAATACAGCATTAAAGCATGAAATAAAAATTGTGAAAAGGTTTAAAATACAGAAGAAAGCATACTAAATACCCATTAAAAGTAGAAAAGCCAGAAAGGAATAACATATACCTCAACAGAAAATGACAAGGCAAGGGAAATACCAGGCAGCAGGAAGAGCTGGAGAAAAGCATAAGCCAAAGGAATTAAAAACACATAGGAGATAGAGGATCTGGCAAGAAAGGTGAAATCCATAAATGGAAAAAATTGGGAGTAGCACCTTCCACAGTCAAAAAGCCTCCAGCAGATATAAACATGGTAAAAACTGTGAAGAATCTAGAGACATAACCTTGTATGCTTTCTTGAACGAAGATAGAACTTCAGGAGGACAAAGTCAGAGGAATGTCCATTGAAAGAATCGAAAAGTAATGTGAAGGGTAACCTGATACAGCTTTTAGTATCCTTTTGTTTGGGAATAAACAAAGTGAAAAATAAAATTATAAATATCATAAAAGTAGATATTAAGAACAGGCATGCACTAAATGAAAAAACAGCCTGAAAGAATACTACTATGATAATAAAAGCTCCTACATCAAATCAATCAGAAAAGTCATGCAAAACATTTCAAACATGAAGAGAAAAATTAAACCTTTGGTTATGGGTCATTATGTAGGTTTGTATAAGTGAGGTGTTGTGAACAGTTTTCAAAATGTTAATAGAATAAAGACAAATGTGTCATAAATTAACTACCACATGAATTTATTCCTGCACACTGCACAGTCTAAAAGATGTCCATTATACTTGACAAGGTTACTAATAACTTTCATTGCATGGATTACGTTATCAAATATTAATAAAATTAGTAATTGCCCTTGATAAGTTTATATCTACTGAAAAACTGTTCATGTTGTTTGATAAGAATAATTAGAATGTCTTTGCAAACTATTGAAAATTACACATCAATACAATGTAGCACATAATTATTCACTTTTCATTGAAGTAAGATTCATTTAGTCCTCTAGTCTACATGTTCCCAAACATAGACCTCCTTTGTGATGATCTGTTTATGAATTCTTTCATAAGCTTTTCTATATTTATCTTGTCGACCTCATCTTTGCAAGTGTGACAAACTGTCACATGGTTGAGGCGGCACTGAGACATAGTTGACCTTAACCATGTCTTTAACCGTCTTAATGCAGAAAAGCTGCATTAACATTCACAGCTGGATACTGGACATACAAACAAAATTTTCATGAGTAGAAACGCTTCACTAAATATCTGCTTGCTTGTTTCATGCATTTTGCAGTAAGCATCCTTTGCACCTTTCAGATATACTGCTTTTGTTGTTCCTTTGAACATGGGCAACTGAAACTCGAGCTGTTGTGCAGAGATTTCTGGATTGAAGTTTATAACCGAGTTGTCAATCTTGCCAGATGTGATCATGTTCTCAAGTGCCAGGTATACTCCACTGGCCTCTCCAATTTCCCTGTGAAAAGGCCTCTATTTTCCGCCTTGGCACAATGAAAGCATACAATTTTTTTGAGTCTGATTGTTGAAGTGCAGTCATGGGAATTCATCAAACCACTTGCCCTGGAAGTTGATATTTTGAGATTTTGCTTTCTGTTGTGGTATTAGTTGTGCATCTGGATGATATGGCTTTCCACACAAACTGACTGATACTTAAGAACTATCGCAGAGATGTAAAAGCTCAGAAGCACACCTATATTAAAGATGTACATTTCGGCTACTGAAAAAGCCTACATCTAGGCCTAATTAGGTAATTCGATTGGTAAGAACACGAGAATCACAACAACAAACACACAATCTGTAGGCCTGTGATGCAATAAAACAAATCAACAGACCAACCTGTAGGGATGGATGATTGTATGCACCATACCCCCCACCTAAAATGATGGGGGGATGCATCCCCCCAGGATCTATGCCCCTGATGACAGTAACAATTTTAAGAATGAAGCTCATATCAAGTACAATTACTCATGGGAGTCCACTGCACATGGGGAATGTTTTGTCCTCTTATTGATGGAGAGTTACTGCCACATAATGAATGATTACACCATGTACTAGTACAGTTTCCATTGAAACATATGATTTAAGTGGAAGACAGTGTCAGTGGCATGTAAGAAATTCTAAATGGCAAGCATCCAAAAAATAGCTATCTCTTTCTGAGGCAAGAGAATCATTCCAAAAATATTAATAAATCCTGCTGGTCTAATCTGTGCAAATATCCTAATTTTTGAGATCGTTTATTGAGATTAGTTCAACTAGCAAAGCAAGACAAATTCAAGCTAAGCACAAATGAACAAAATCTGTATAAATCATTATAATTAATTCTAAAAGAAATCAAAGCATTCAAAACTACCTCCTTCCATAGTTGGGTTATAAATCATAGAACTATATTTTGACCAGTAGAAGGAAGAGTATCATAATGACACCATACAAGCTAAATATATTACATGAATTTCAAGTGTTTGAGAAGAGATGCAATAACAATATTCATTCAATTGTGGCACCTAATGAATAAAAGTCTATTTTTATTCAGTCTCATGTTTTGGTTAGAGCATTCAATATTTTAAACAATGTAATGCCAACAATGATAAAAGAATTCACACTTGTTTTATATTCACAGAAAATCTATAAAGATACAAGCCATCAAAACATTACTGATAAAAAAAAACATTTTATAAAAAATACAATGAAGTACATTTGTCTTGAGCACTATTATATTCATTTTCTAGTAACATTATTCTATGTCTAATTTTTTTATCATTTCATTGTATTTCCTAAATTATATTTAAAAAAAAAACTTGTATAATAAAAATTGAATTCCAGCAAATATCTGAAAGACCTCTTTTTTCCAACAGAAATAAGTTTACTACTTAATTTGGGTTGGTCATGTAGTCAAAATTAATTGATATTTTTCACTTCTTTTTTCTTAGCTACAACATTCTTTGGTTCATTACAATCTGAAAAAGACTAAGATCTTTCTAAATGAAAATACCTATACAGAATTTAGGAGAAGCCATAAAAGGCTTTCAATTTTCATAAATATATCTTAAAATTTCTAGGCAAAACTACTTTCTCAGTTGAAATGCATACATACATAATTGTCTAGAACAGAGGTTTCCAACTTATGAGTGCCTGAGGGCCACAACTATGTTTACGAGTCTAGTTGAGGGCAACATTATATTTTTGTCAAATTAGGGCTTGTTGGTGTATTATGTAATGCAAAATAAAGAGCAAATAGATCCATGGTAGGGTTAATTTATGTACTTTCAACATGGTAAAATGAGTTACAAATGGGGAAGGAGTTAATCTGAATGTGACTTATTTTACATTACATGATATTTTGGCAGGCATATTTTTGAAAAAAAGATGTATTTCATTGTGAAAATAAAAGGAAAATGTAATTTAAACATGTTCAATTATGTAATAAATAAATTTAATGAAAAAATGCTGCACATAAAAAACACTAAAATAGCAAACATATCTATGATGTTTAACGTAGTAAGGACATAAAATTTTCAACATGAACTATGAGGTCGCTCAGCAGCACTGACCAAAGCAGGTATGTCGACATGGAGTTCTGTTGTTGCTAGTCTCAGGAGGTAAAGCAGAGAAGAATTCATGAGGCGAATTATATTGTGGTTCTTAATTAATTTCACTGTGGAGAACACACTTTCACATATGTATGTGCTATCAAACACTGATGTTATTTTCTGTCCAAAAACAGGCAGATTTGGAAATCGATTTTTGTCAAAGTAATTTAGAGAAATCTGGTCCTTTTTCTTGTCTGGTTTGCAGAAATAAATCAGCTTGCAAATCACATACTTCAAGTCGAACATCAGATAGCTGATTTTCTCTGTCAGAAAAAAAGAGGAATACTGAACAGCTTTATCCTGCTTTTTAGCATTTCAAATTCTTTGAATTTTGCATTAAACTCATCTATCCTATCTTCAATGTTTACACAAAATTGTGAAAAATCAAGTGGCTCATCATCTTTGAACTGTTCTGTTAATTGCTGACAACTAGGAAAGTGGGCCAAGTCATTGTTTTCTGAACAAACTTTAAAAATTCTTAACTTATTTCAAAACCCATTTATGTTTCCCATTAAATCTGATACCATCTGGTTTTGCCCCTGGAGCTACAGGTTGAGAACTTTAAGGTGAGTGGAGACATCTGTGAGAAAAGCCAGTTGTTTCAGAAAATCCTTACTTTTGAGCTCTTTTTCTAATTGTGTTGTATCCAATGAAACAAACTGATCAAGCAATGAAGGGATTTCTTCCTTATTCCAAAGAACTGTTCAAGACACTTTCCAGCACCGAGCCACATTACTTGGTTGTAAATGAGCTAAATCCCCATATTCTGCCTCCATATCCTCCAAAAACTGCTTCAGCTGCCAATGTAAAAGAGCTTTGTTTCCTCTTATTATCATGTTACTTACTTTAACAACAAGTTTAAAAACCTCATTTTGTTTTATTGATTTCCCACACAAAGCTCCTTAATGGATAACATAATGAAATGTTGGCCAAGTTTCTTCATTTTCTCTAAGAAAATAAACAAAGCCTAATTTTGTCCAATCATCGCAGGTGTGCTATCAGTCACTACTGCTGAATACCTATTGAAACCTCTGATTTTACCAACTAAATTTTTCACAGCCTTGAAGATATTCTTTCCTTTTGTGGTCCCACGAAGAGCATGTATATTCAATAATTCATCTTTCATTGAAAAATCCTCATGAATAATGCATACAAGTATGAACAGCTGACTTACATCTGCTTGATCAGTACTTTCATTAAGACAAAGCGAAAAATAAGTACTTTTTCCAACAAACGAGTTTTCTAATTGTTCTCCCACATCAGTGACCCTACTTTGTGCGGTTTGGTTGGAAAGCAGCACTGATTCAAATTTCTCAGCAATTTTGGCATCCATAAACACCTTTGCCATTTCAACAACACATTTATTTACTAAACTTCCATCAATAAAAGGTTTTTTTGGCTCTTGCAAGTTCAAGAGAAATGATGTACGAAGCATTCAAAGCAGATGCTTGGCTTTCTGATAACTTGCTAAACATACTCATTTGTTGTTTTAATTTCTTGCTGAAATCTGCAATCAAAACTTTGAGTTTCTCCTTCATATTTTTTACACGTTTCTCCATGCATCATTGAATAATGCCTTTTCCCATTAAATTCTCTGGACACTGATATAATTTGCATACAAAAAAAAAAACACTGCAACTTGCCATTATTGTTTGTAATTAAATAATCAAGTTCCCAATGTTCCTGGTACACTATTTTCACTGTTAATCTTATGTTTCTTAAAAACTTTGCTGATGTTTATATTTACCACGAAACTGAACAGTGATAATGTATGACACATCAACCTCCACAACAGCAAATAGACAGACTGGCAACAGCCACCAGCTGGGTGAGTTCACTTTGTCTAGCGGAAGGGAGGGAGTATGTAGCTGAGCGAGTCCACTTTGTCCATCAGGGAGAATGATTGTATAATATGCCGAGGTGTATGTGATATAATTTAAAAGCTATTACTATCAAGTTATTACTGTAAAATTATTGAGGCATAAATAATAAACATAGAGGTGCACATAAAATAAATTTTAAAATTTCATTAGTGAATGTCAGTTGGAGCTTTCATGCATTTTTACCTTGCAAGTCAGAATTTTTCATTTCTTCACTACAAAAAAAAATTTATAAAAGTAGGTTATTTTTCAATAGATCTTTGTGGGCCACACAAAGCCATGCCATGTCCTGCCTGTTGGAAATCCCTGATCTAAAAGTTAGTTATAGAGGGCTAGTGGTAGGTCACAAACAAAACTATTACTAGATGTACTTCCATAGGATCCCTGAAAGCATTCTGTTTTAAAAGTAAATAAAACCAAAATTAAGAGAAACAAATATAATTATTTCTTGCTTTTGAAGTTTATATGTCATAATGTGTTGTAGCCTTTAAAGTGCCTAATTGTTATCATAATTCATGGTATGCACACATCTTATTGATATCAAGACAATACAAATCGTAGCATTAAGGATCTCTTATGTGGCATCATTTTAGTGATTACTGACTGATAAACAACACATTATCGTATGTTGGTGTGAGTGGTTAAAACATGTCACTCCTCTGGACAGTCTTCAGACCCTTTTAGGAAAATAATCATATATTAAACAGCCACACAACTTACATTTTACATAATTCTCAGAAAGTAGAATGATTCTTTAGTTCTTATATATGTACTAATGAAATTTTATGTGTAAGTTTAAAAAAATATGAGTACTCTTAATTTCTTACAGTAGTACAGAAATAACTAACTTAGTAACATTACTTTTTTTTTTAGGGGGAATAACCACTTAAATTCAAAATGGTTAACTTATGTACTAAGATTGCTCAGTTTATCAATAAACTACAAGTGTCTTAGTATATTAAACTATTCATTGAGTAACAAGTCTACTCTGCAGACCTACAATTCTAACCAAAGTTATTCAGGTAGTTTCTTTTGTATTTTTCATTCATTTATTTAGCAATATAGGTAGACAGTCACCTGATAGTTACAAGTGGTAAAAATTTTATTTCTAAGACAAGTACATTTTTCATTAAAAATCATTTATGGTTAAAAGAAATTAGTTAACAAACATTCTTATAAAATTAACTGCATCTTTACTGACTTATAAGAAAGATGGTCATCTACCAACTAACATTACTTTGATAAATACTATCCTGTATATTCAAACCAGGCTAAGAACCACAATATCTATTAATATCTTTTTATAATACAATAATTTCTTTAACTACTATTAGAATGAATGAGAGACCATCTTTAAACATGTTTTAATAAGTCAGACACAAGTCAGTAAAGTTGAGGCCAGACCTGAAATACTCATATCTTACTTCTCAACAACTTCTGTGGTAATCAGATGCAAAACATCTGGTGTTGTTTAGGGATGATGAAAAATATATTATATTTACTTTGGACATGTTATTACTAGCAGTCTTGTCTACTGACTAGTCAGTTTTTTCATGTGATAACAATTAATGTATGCAAATGATCATGCAACAAACCTCAACCATTAGACATGCCTAATCTGAAAAGAAGACATGTGGAATAAATGATGAATAAAAGGAGACAAAAAAGAATACGTCAATCAAATAAAAAGCCAAATCCAACTGGTAGATGTGGAAGGAAAGAGATCACAACAAAAAATAGTTGCTAAGGGACAGATAGATGGGAATGGTTATAATGGAAGAAAGCTATACCAGCTATATAACAATGAAGAGCATAAATGGGATGTAGAAGTCTATCTAGACCAGATCTGGAATACAGATTAGAAATGAAAGGAAGAGAAATCAGCAAGAATGAGAAATTACTCTCTAAAGCTGCAGAACCTTGGGAGGGTATGATTCAACATAACAAGAGTGAGAAGGTATGGGAGGCAAAAAAAATTATGGTAGCAGAAAAAAACAAAGTTCAGGATAAAGCCACCCAAAAACCTGCAGTCAAGGAGACTAAAGACCTTTGATCATGTAACCAAGTGATAAAAACCATGATAACAGGAACAATGGGGCAAGCCAGGGAGAACCCACAACCCAATGACCAATGGCACAAAAATGTTCCACTTACACTGATAAACCTCTATAAAAGAAGGTCAAAATGAACATGCCAATGATGAAGCTACACACTGTGATAGACAAGATTTTTTCAACAAAGATCTAATAAAAACCAGGTGTGAAAACAGTGTAAGAATGACAGGACGAACTAACTGGGACTAAGGCTACTATAGAGAATATGGAGTATTTGGAAAAGTAGGATGTAATTAACAGGGCATGACATGTAATAGAGTGAATGATAGAAATCACCCTGGGAAGGAGTCTGATAGAAGGATACATATAAAGGAATTTGTGTGTCCAATCCTGACTCAACTTCTCAACAACCAAAGCAAGTGGATGAGATACCAGAGACCAAACTAAGGCAAATGGTATTGAGGACAGTGGTAAATGCTTCCAGGTCTGGGGTACCCACCTGAGTGCATAACTATTGATAAACCTGATGATCTAGAGACAACTACACTGGTTAAATTTTGTTCACGTGGGATTGATAATCTGCAAGATGGTAAAAAGCACCCAGAATATGACACACAAGTAAATTAATATTGTGTATGTTTGCAGGTCTAAAAAAAGAGACCCAACATTATACAACAAAGGGAATGATTGATATATGCTACTACTGTAAAATTGTCTGTATAGATTGTAACCAGATGACTGTGAGCAAGATAACTTGCTGCTTGACCCATGCCCCCTACCACTTGTGAAGCAAAGCATTTGTGAAAATTTGTAAAAATGAATGAGAGGGGAGAAAGCAGAACCTCCACC
Organism: Tachypleus tridentatus; assembly: GCF_004210375.1. Classification (NCBI taxonomy): domain Eukaryota; kingdom Metazoa; phylum Arthropoda; class Merostomata; order Xiphosura; family Limulidae; genus Tachypleus; species Tachypleus tridentatus. The sequence goes on from NC_134830.1 coordinate 85,319,261, forward strand.
AAAGTGTGATTCTCATTTAACCTCCAATTCAGATCATCTACAAGGGAAGAAGAAATGGTAATAGGAACATCCAAAAGAATCCATGCAAGGTGCTATTGATCATGAAGTGTATATTGAAGTAATCTCATAGGAGGACAACCCATGGGGGTAAATGCCACCACAGAGGACAACATTCCCAAAAACGATAGGACTTCATGAGCAGTAAGAGCATTGATAACTGCAAACTTCATCAAACAAAGTCAAAAAGGAGAAGGCTGGGTCTAACTGAGATGAATGTTGAACAAAACATTCAAATATTGGATAGGAGAAAGGAAGAATTTCTTCAATTTGATCAATCAACTGAGCCTAGCTGGTTTTAAATGAAGCTGACAAGTGTGCCAGGTGGACTCCATTTCAGAATGAGTCAACAAATGCTAATCGTCCATGTAATGGTGGAAGCTCAACCCATGATTATCTTGGAGAGGAAGTATATGGTAGACAAGTACCATAAGAGATACATGGGGGGAAGATAAAGGCAAGAAAAATTGAGATGTGACAAAAGAACAGTGGAACCAAAGTCTGCCTCCCAAATGGGTAAAATGGATTCCTGTTGCTGAGAATCAACAATTGGAAAATCAGCCTCATTTTATGCTGAATCAAACTGATCCAAAGCCATTGGAGGGCAAGGTATGCCTATGCCATCATATAACCGAGATACAATTACAAAACCAAGTTCTCCCACACCATGAAACTTCAATAAATGTGCTGGTGGAAGGTATAACCCCTGGTGTAGTAACACACACTTTAAAATTTATAATGCAAGTAAAAACCAAACACAACTGTGTTGGGTAGGGATGAAAATCATGGAAAAATGATTAAGTTCCATAACTGGGTTAAATTGAAATCCTATAATAATTAATAAGTTTATTTAAAAAAAAGAAAATGATATAATAAAGGCTACAGAAATTCAAAGAAAGCATAAAATAAAACATCCAGATACAAGCATTGTCATATAAGAAGTGATAATTAGATACAATAGCACAGATGAAGTCAAACAGTCATGTATATCGGGGGTACATCTATTAGTAGAAATTTCTGGCATTGTAAATGCATGCATGAATCACTTGAACCATGCAAACAAAAGGATATGCAGGGGGTAAAAGCTTGTGTCAAATAATGGGCAGCACTGAATGAGAACAGCTATGCATGTAAATAAAAGATTAGATATCTTTTTGAAAGTATAAAGAAAAACATTACTAAACCTGTCCCTAGACTCTTTAGCTTATAAAACTGCAAACTATTTAATTTCAAGGAAAATTATATCTCTATATCAAACTAACACATCTAGAAACTACAATTAAACCTTTCTATTAATGATTTCTTACCAAATGCTTGAGAAGTTAGTGAAACTGATGGTGATTTCTGGTTAGAGAAAACACTTTGTTTGTCATCTATTTCAATAACACTTTCCTTCTTAAGGTCTTTTATAATTTCTCTGTATGTCTTTGATTCTGTTTTATCCTTCTGAACAAACTGTTCGGGTAACCTTGACAAGTCAGTACTTGTAACACTTAAACTAGCATCTGATATTATTTGTTTATCCAATCTCTCTTTTTCTGTGGGGCTTTGGGAGTCAATTTCAAAAGAATCAGCTTCTTTTTTTACTGATTCATTACTATCTTCAACCTCTTTCCATAATTCATCTTCTTCAGATGTCTTCTCTGAGTCACAAGTGGTACCAATTTCAACAACTAGACTCTCTTTAGAGACTTCAGAGAGCATTGATGTAGCCTGTTGTTCAACATCTTTCAGTGAAGTTTGTTCTAATTCTTTCTCCAACATCTCTCTCTCTTCTTCTTCGGAATTGAATGAAACATTCTTTTGAGCTTGTTCAATTTCTTTTTTCATACTGATAGTCTCATACTTCTCAGTGCTAAATTGCTCTCCTTGAATGAAACTTTCAGTAGAGCTTTCTGAAGTCAAAGAACATGCTTGTTTTGTATATTCTAGTTTTGTTGTCTCTAGTTCCTTTGACAAGTGATCCTCAGCTAATGTACTTCTGGGTTCTTCCAGACAATACATGAAATCTTTTTCTATCTGTTCTGTAGTATTTGAAATTGAAATTGGAAATTCTTTTTCAAAACTAACTTGAATGTCTTCAAATTTTTGTATTAGTTCAGTATCTTGCATCTCCTCTTCTCTTTGTAATTCTTGATACTCCAAGTTACGTTCACTGAGAAATCTTTCTTGTTCCAAAACAGTTTGTTCAGTTTTCCTCATGTCTAATGACTCCTCTTCCTTCACAGTTTTGCTTACTTCTAACTTCAGCTTACATTCTTCGGTCTCAGATAATTTCAGCTCTTCAAACTTTGTTTTAGTCAAAGTCTCATTCTTTTCAGAAATATCACCTTCCTCAGAATGTGAAGAAATTAGGTACTTGTTATCAATAACAGTTGTGTTGATATCAGATAAAATCTTTTTGTCTACCCTATCCTGCTGCATTTCTAATTGTTTCAAGTCCCAGTCAATCAAAAGTTGTTCATGATCAATAATACTTTGTTTAGGTTTCACTAAAACTTTCTCATCAAGGCTGGTTTGGCTAATTTCTTGCACAGACTTCTCTTCAAATGTCTCCTGTAACCCTTCTTTTACAATGACATCAGAAAGAGGGGATAACTCGTCAGAGATAGCTGACATTTCCAATGCAAAACCATTATGGTTTTTAATCAATTCTTGTTGAATGTTTTCTTCTACTTCACATAACTTCTGCATTCTTTGTTCTTTTGGTGCAAGCTCAGATATATTTTCTTTCCTACGCATTTCATTTCCCACATTACTAACAATTTCAGGAAACATTTCACTAAATTCTGATGCAGGGACTGCTGTATCTTTTATAACAGTTTCAGTGAAATCTGTTTTATGCTTTCTTTCATTCTCAGGAATGTCTTTGGGCATTCCCTTTGTAGATGTTTCAGTAGGAATGTTTCCTTTTGGAAAGCCACTTTGGTCAGATTCTCCAATGCTTGTTTTGAAAAAATGTAGTCGTTCCTTAAAACTTTTATGCTCTTCAATAATTTCACTTTTCTGAGGGTAATGTTCAATCTCCATTTGGATTTTCTGGATGTCATAATCTTTAGATTTCTGTATATCTGAATCAACACCATCATGAAATGTAAAATCTAGGGAAGGATCTATCTTTTTTGCCTGAGAGTCATATGTCTCACTTAATTTTTGGAAAAAGTCTCTTTTTTCTGTAAAGCTGAGACCTCTTTCTTCGTGTTTCAGTTCTTGATTGATCTTGGAAACAACTGATGAAGATGAAGAGACAGTTGTGTCACCACCTGATGTCAAGGAGGGAAGGTGGCAAATCTCAGCTGTGGATTGATTTCTTTTGTACATAAATCTTCAGTGCTTGCTTAAAGAAATACTATTCATGCTGGAACAGAACTTCCTTGAAAAAAGCATTCACATGCATACAGCACACAGGTACAAAGAAAGCAACTAAATGGAGATCTAAAGTTAACAATTTCCTAAAATACTTACTTCCACTGACACTATAACTGTTTCTCGATTTCCAGAAGTTCCACTCTTCGTCAATCTAAACACTAAAAATGCTTGCCCCCAGTGTTTTATATCTGACTTGAATACCTTAGGAAAATTTTAATTTGCAAGTTTCTCCACCAACTTCAATGTGCCCTCTATCTATGTACAGTATTCAAGTCCCTCCATCTGATAATGTAAACAAGTTTTGAGTGGGAAGTAGGGTGGGAGAATGTCCGTAACTGGTTTTCCATAACAAGATAACACCATATGGTAAGTGCCTAGATGGTCTTATGGAACACACAATTTCAACAGAACATATTGTAACCTGTAGTAATTATAGTGAAAGTGGTTGCTAATATGGAATTGAGAAGAGAAAGCATACCTGCCTGAGCAACACTTGCCACAGAGTGAGATCCGGTGAAAAATAAAGGGACTCTGGAAATCAGAGTATACAAGCACGAAAAATACTCACCTCTGATTAAAGTAACAGATATGGTCAAAATAGCTACAGGGGACAGTTGAAAACCTTGGAAGAAGAAACTGACCAATCATGTAAGTAATGAAATAGGAATGTATTAGTAGTCCACATACCAGCCTGCAAAGTATTAACCAGACAGCAACTTAGTTGGACTACTAATGACATAGAGATATGATGAATCTTGCGAGATGTGACATGCAAAGGATTCCTCTCCTGTAATGATTATCCATTACAAGCCATGTGAATCAATTTAAGCAGCCACCTTTAAAGGATAATGGGAGATAAGTCACAGAAACTAGAAGAATCCAAATGGATCAATAACTGGTTCTTAATAACTTGAAATGAGTTAGTACAAGTCACATAACAATTCAGGGTACTGACAGGACATAACAAATTATCAGGATCAGAGCAATCATAAAGGTGAGAAATGGCTGACAAATGGATTGGTGAGAAGGATCTTTCCTCTTCCCTGGCTGCTAGTCTTGGAAAGAAAAGAAGGATAAATGTGAAATGATAGAGTCCTATGCACTTGGATTGCAAACAACTCTGATCAATGAAATCCACAAGCTAACAACAATAAAACATACAATTTAAGAGAGAGTTAAAAAAAGAATGTGAAACAAAGGGCTCAAACACAGGTTGATTCAACTTGTGTAAAACAGCTGTATGATTTCAATGTTGTAATTGAAAAGGTTATTTAAGCTGAAGAATACAAATTATTTTAGCAGACCTAACAGAACTGGAGATAAAAAAAAATCATCCAATATTTAGAATACCTAAAAATAATGGATAAAGATGCCTTAGGTAAATCCACTGTAGATGAAGAAAGCCCCTTCTCAACTACTCAAGTAAGAAAATGGGATATGATAGATACTTTTGAATGAAGAGGGTTTAACTTCCACTAAATACACCACTAATGAAGATTATTCCATTTCCATTGATAAATAACTGTGGTCAGAATATGGAAATATTTAGTTAAGTACAGAGAAACTTTAAAATTTAACACCTTATGCTGGGCAAAGGGCCATATAACTTACAAACATCTGGTTTGAGAATATCCAATTACAGCTGTCTCAACAGAGACTTCCAATATGGAAGAGGTAGACACTTCTATAGATACTGAAGAAGCAGAAACCGTGCTTGAGCTGATCAATACAGTGCAAGCAAGAGAACTTGAGGAACTATAGTCAGAACCCAGGGCAATAGCCAAATTGGAGGGAAAGGCATAAAAATGTAAGCCTATCTAATCATGACTGAACACATCTACTACCAATGTTTGAGGACAAGGAATTAAAGACCAGAACAATTGCAACTAAAAATTCCAATGAGTGGCAAAGGCATGAGTTGTTGGAGACCTGAATAAAGAGAAAATCCATTGAAAAAACTTGTGATGTAGCATCCCTTTTGTCAGGAGAATCCAGTTGGTCTGAGAGTGATCTGCAATTAAATTCATCATCCTCAAACACAACATGATAAAAAGATTGATATGATAGGAATAAGCCCAGCACAGAAGATCCAAGGTATGAAAAACAAGGGTCTTGAGAATGTGTGCCTCCTTGATGAGAAATACGAGATACCACCGTAAAAATATCAGAATGGATTGTGACAGTTTTTCCCTTGAAAAGAGACAGATTTTAAAATATTGTCCAATGCACTGCAAGAAGTTTGAGAAGATTGATGGTAGACTTGTCTTTTGTCCAAATACCCTAGAGCTCCTGATCTTGAAAATAAGCTCCCCATCTCTGAAGAGATACATTTGTAAACAGAAAAAGGTAGTGAAATGGGTACCCAAATAGTAGTGTTGCTCTGATACAACCACCATTCACAGTGTATGATGCTGCTCCTGAGTAATGAGAAAGGATGATCCAAGAAATCAGAATGCAAGGTCCATTGGCTGTACACTTACCACTGAAAGGACCTCACATGGATTTGTCCCATAGAAATGAGAGTTTCAAAGGATGCCCATATTCCCAAGAAAAAGATAGAAAGAACCACTTGTGCAGTAGGAGAGGAAAATAGAAATAAAAGCTTGATAGCTCTCTCCATGGCTTGAAGTCTGAGAGGGGTTGGTTGAGCACACATTAAGTGAATATTGACAAAACACATCCTAATGGATGAGATATTGCATTAGTGACAAGACAGATTTTTACAATCTGATAAAAAAAGTCCATTTCTGTGGTTTCAAAAAGGAGAACCTGACAGCATTGTTCTGTTAATTGATAGTATGGAGCCAGAAAGAGTCAATCATCCATATAATGATATATGCACAGACAAAAGGAATGCAAGTAATGAGAAAAAAAAAACTCAACTCTGCAGAAGACACAAGGTGCTCATTCAAGTCCAAAAAAGAATGAGATTGATTCCTTCTAGTGTCTTTTTGAATAACAATTCTCTTGTGACTGGGAACTGAAGCTATACTGACTATGTATCTTTTGGAGGTGAAAAAGTAAGAGGATGAGCACACAATAGTAGAATTGATGTAAACTGAATGGCTGACTTTGAAGCCAGAACCTGAAGTACCCACTGATCCCTTGTAAAATATTTCCAAACATCTAGGAAGTGACATAATCATGCTCCCACTGCTTCCCTGTCCCCAGGATAGTCACCAATGGCAATAGTATTGATCTGCCCAGGCTAAAGATCCTTGATAATACAAATGGACCCTATATTATGAGAACCAATAGAGCTGGGAACTGGAGGAGAGAGGTTGGAAAACACTGTGGGCCAAGATTTCTAAATTAGAACCAGAAAGATGAAATGTCAAGGATGGTAAAGATTAATGTAAATGGGTAGTAACAATTCAGAATTCTAAGGTCTCTGTAATTCTAGCAAATAACATGGGAAGGAGAAAAGAAGCTTCCCATAACTTACTGAAAGTAGAAGATGGTAAAAAAAAAAAGTCTACCCAATAAATTCCAACAACAGATCAGCCAGGAAACCAAAGGAAGAATGGAAAAAGAAAATCTGACTAAGATGGAAATCAACAAAATCCCCAAGTTGCTGAGGGGAACATTGATAAGCTTCAGGCAAAAGTTGGATTGAAGATAAATTACCTCAGGACAGTCATGAGTGTAAGGCAAATGTGAGAAAACTGTGATCTGTTTAAAGTGAGCAAAGTTTCCAATCTATACTCCCACAAATCCAAAACTTGGCCCATCCATTGAGAATCTAAATAGGTCTCCTCCTGGCAGTAATAAGCCAAAGTATTGTGATCCAATAAACGTGGGGGACAAAGTATAGCTATCTCATCACATAAATAAGAAGAAAATGTCTCAGTATGAGCAGCAATATCAGGAGGAGGAGGGAAAACCAAGTAGTCACTTGCCATCCTTTCTGCTTACAAGGAATGAGTAGAGCCAAAAGCAACAGGAGAGATCCCTAAAACCTAACAAAGCTAAGTAGCTAACTGAAGAAAAGGGGCTGGAGATGGCTACTTAAAATGATTCCCTATTGAGGCCGACCTAATAAAAAAAGGGGCTTGGAAAGGTAAGCTACATTTTCACTAATTGTTCCCGAGTCATTTGCAAAAGCCATCTCAAATCCCCCTGAAGAGACACCTTCAGTCCACAGATCATACCACAGATAGTCTTAACTGAGTGTAACCCCTACCTCAGCTGTTGACAAACCTCTCCAGTAGAAACATTAACTCAAAAATTTGTATCTGTTGGTAAATGTTTGGTGTTCTTGTTGTCATTAAATAATGTATAACAATAAATATAACTGTATAAATGTTGTGTTCAAATTCACAATATAAAAAGTAAATAATCACAACACCCCTATTGATAGAAACTCGTGCCACATTGTTTTTTTCGTGAAAGGGAGATTATATTATTGAGATAGTACCTACATAGAGGATGCATTAAAGTTAGCAGAGAAAAATGCAAATTACAATTTGCAATAAGCATTTGAGCAAGGTATTAAAGAATGGGAGAAAATGTTCTCAATGTTTAGATGGGCAATGAGTGGAAACCAGGGAGATTGAGAAATACCAATAGTGTCAGTGTTTTGTATGGTTTGGAAATTTTTTTTACACTCAAGAATTATTGAAAAAATTAAAAGATATTAACAAGAAAAGTAGTTCATAATTTAATTACAGAAACATTACATGTGGTAATTATCAGAATACTCTTACTACTTAAAACCAAAACCACTAGCATGCCATAAAAAGCCATACATGTTTGTAAGGAATGATAAACATATTTAATAAAATGTAAAGTGGCTTTTCTTTCTTAACAGATTTTCTGACACTTAAATAAACATTTTATTCTGTTTTTTATTGTTACAACTACTAAAATAAACTCAGTAAAGAGAGATAATACAAACTATTGAGCTGTAAGAACAATGTCAAATCAGAGTATTCTAATTCTAACAATGTAATCAGTTATTTGTAGGTCTTCAAAACAAAATAATGTGTTTTGAGAACTGAACTTAAAATCGTGGTCTAAATAAAATCAAATTGGGTGAAATGATAGTATTTTTTACTGTTATGATAAATTGAATTTTGAATGTTTGGATTTTCCCCAGAAATTTATATGTTCTTATCAAGAACTTACATAACATTGTTTATACGTCACTAAATTACAATATAGTAAACATTTAAAGAAATAAATGTACAGTTCACATATAATTTTCATGCTGTGTAGGCATCATCAACAAAACAACAGATTATACTTTTTTTTAATCTAAAACTTATCCAAATTCATGCCACCTCACTCTTGACTGACCAGCCATGAACTAAAGGAAACAAAAATAACAATTTAGCAAAATAAAAGAATATTATGTTAATAAAAGTGCTTTGTAAAGGTGCAACTCTATAATAGAATATATACAAAAACTACGAAATAAATTACAAGTTATAAACACTGTTTTAGCTCACTTTCAGTTCCTGGATGACTTTCTGATTGACCATCTTTGACAGTGAATGTGCTTTGTTTTTCCTTCTGAATAGTATGTTGAACAGCTCCTGATTCATCTTTTTCTGCCCATGCTATTAAAACCATTCAGATATTATTATGAGGTCTTAAAACAACTGAAAGCAAGTTATCAAACAATAATTGGAAAACACGAATATTTCTACTATTTTTTAAAATCTTGATGTGACACTGTTTATATGATATTTGCAATAATAAATAATCTAAAATGTTTTATAAGCCTATAGTTATGTTATTCTCAATATCGACTATACAATTTTACTTTCTCAAATACAATTTACTTACCACAGAAGTATTTACATAATAAAAAAAAACTACACATTAATATTTATTTGGCCCACATTTCAAACAAGTGTTTCTTGTGGCTTTTATAGACATAATTACACAACAATTCACAGAAGGAATACAGAGGCTATGTGTACAACAAGCATGAAGTACACAATTCAATAATGTAAAAATATCACACCTAAAATTTTAAATGTTTACTCACATTAAAAATTACTTATGAATTTCATACACCTGTCCAACTGTTACTAAAGTATTATGTACATTTTGGTAAGAAAGATGACACAGTCAGAGAAAAAGAGCGAAAATTTTTTGAATTAAATAAAATTTAGCCAATGTTTCACATATACTACTAGAACAACAATGTTGCACTATAGTATACAAATGCTAGATATATATATATATATATATTACTTTTCTGTATTATCTACTCCATCGCTATAAAGTTCTTAAAGCTTTCTAAGTCCTAATTTTCGGAGTTGATGTTCGGTGCAAAAATTCCACCTATTACTGAACTACTACTTTCTGTAACTTGACTAGTTAATAAAATTTGCATTTCCAGAATACATTAAAACTTACATGGAGTAGAAATACTTCCACACACTTCCCATTTTCTTTTAATTTGTTAACTTCAGAAATAAAGCAGTTTTGGCAGCCTCTGATAGAAATTTATTCTAACTTTTAACAAATATGGTCTGTCTATAATCTGAAAGAGCCAGAACTCACTGTAAAAGTCTATTCGTTGTATTGCCCTATTTCCAATAATAATTGTGTGCATTTTAGTTTAATTTCATGTTAATTTAAAGTTCATTCCATTTAATTTTGTCTTCTCAGCCTATAAGTAATACAACTGTATGTGTAGTGTGAAATAAACAGTATTTTATTTCATTCCTCAAACTAGTTTATTCCTTCTCATCTGCATTCCTTCTCAAATTAATCATTTCATTACAGTTTGGGTGGAATCTACCCAGCTCATAACTACAAAAACACCCATTAAAGTAATCATACTATGATTCTTAATAATGTAAGCATATGCTTACAAGATTTTGCAGATTACTAGTGAATATTACAAGGATTTTGTACACAAAATATCAGTTTCTGATTTACGTATTAAGATATTTTTAATTAAACATCTTCTTGTAATTTTTTTTCTTTTATAATGTTGACTATCCAAAATGCAGAGTAATTTTCACTTTAAGGTTAAAAAATACTTTTGTGCAGCAGAAAATTTTCTAATTTAACATGTGAAATCTTTATAAATTCTAGATAATTATCCAATGTTTTTTAAAGAAAAGATTATATTTTATCATATTCTAAATGTTGAATTGCAATCTCTGTATATGTTTGATACTTTTGACTGACTTTGTAATCACTATAAAAAAGCAAAAAATAAATATAAATTATGCTTTTTTCATTCCAGAATGACTGAGTTGCAACAGGAAAACACAAATTTTTAGTCTACATAGCTTAAATGTCATAGCATTATATATTTATATGTATTTACTGTTTTCATTACACTGACCTTCCAGTCATGCCTGGCTAACAGTACAGAACTTGCACTGATGTGACACGTGCACTCATGTTGCAGTATCCAATAAAACTGACTTTTAGTCTTTACAAAGTGATTTATTATACATTGTATATGTATATAGATTATTTATATTTATGAATAATTTCTTAAACGTTTTTCTTAAAACACAGAACATAAAATATAATAATATAGCAAACAATTATATCTTCTAGCTATAATGACCTTTGTACTCTTTTGCTGATTGCTGTCACTGCTAAGCCTTTTAAATTTTCACACATGGAGGATATGAAACAAAATATTTTTTTTTGTTTTTTTATGTGCATTTGAAATAACAAAAAATCATAAATATTTACATCAATACCAAAGAATTACACTACAATTTATCAAGCTTAGTAACTAAGCTGTATTTGAGTCTAAATAAATATGAGATTTTGGGAAGACTAAAAACTCAACCTATCTTCTTGAAGTCTTGTTTCAAAGAAAAAAAATAACAATTTCTCATTTAAAAATGACTGAGAAAGTCACTAGGCAAACATTCTGAGCTCTCATCTGGTTATCTACATGTCATAGACAGAAGTAACTGTATATTAAGGAGCATTTCTAAAAATGGAAAGAGGTGAGAGTGGCCACTATATATGTTTCAAAACATGAACAATACTTCAGGAAATAGAAAAGAAAGAAGGACATTTTTTTTTTAATACTCTAGCTTGTCAACATCAGTACTTTGACATCACAAACATCTAATTTTAAAAGTGTGCTGCTTTCAATATATCACGTGAATCACTAAAATGTATATTTAGGTGTGTTTTATTTTAATATTTATGTTTAAATGGAAAGAGTAACTAATGTATAATATTAAAATTGGATTTAAAATCTATGTTTTGATATCCAATTCATAACATAGTAATTTAAAAAGTTTGAATACAAGTCAACAAATGCAATGACATGGCCTTTGACCAATGACCATATGAAGATTAATCTTGGTAGGGCTAACATTCCATCCACCAATACCTTAGAATCTCCTGTTATAAGCAGATAGTTTACCTCTGTACCATTATTTATTTAAATCAAAAATACCACAGTATGAACCTACTAGGAAATTTTGCTGCTTAGATCAAAATTTTAAACAAGAGTACAAAGTGAGAGACACAGAGAATCTTTGTAATTTGTGTGGCTGCAGGTTTTCCCTGGCCAGCATAAAATCAGCTCAAGAAAGGGGATTTTGATGTTTGCACTGCACAATTTAAAAACAGGCTACGTTATACAGTAGTTTTCAAACATAATAAAGAAGCTTTTCTTTTATGCTCTGTGACAAAAGGTACAGTGTTTATCTTAACAAAAGAACTTTTTTTTCTTTTTGGTCACATATGTATAGGCATGACAAAAATAAAGTAATAAAGTAAATTGCCATATCCCCTTGTTGTTGTGAGAATCTCTTCTTTATTCTAATTTCACATACTGAAATTATGTGGTACTATTCAAACTTTTATTTTCAAAATGTGTACAAAAAACAAATAATTTTATATTATTCATCACTTAATACTAATGATGCAGTTATTGAAAAGGTAATGAAATAATCTTTATTCAATACTTACTTTGTATTAGTTTACTACACACAGAGCAGGGTAAGCATATATTGCATATAAAGGGTTAGAAAAAAAAACAATGCTAGAAATTTTGCTAATAGTTTAATATTTTCTAGGAATGCTAAAGTGGAGGAGACCAGTCTGTCCACTAAACCATGCTTTGGTGGTGGGGGAGTGGGGGTGACTTTGATCAGTAAAAAAAGTAAACTTTCAGTACCTGTTGCTGATGGTACATCATCGTTCAGGAACTCCAAGTTCTGCTCAAAATTCTCCGGCTGAAGCTTAATTTCTACCTCTTCATTTCTTTTATTTATGCAGACATTGAGTTCTGGATCTACATTATTTATTACATTTCCATTATAAGGCACAATACATACACAAGCACTATTTTCTTTTTCACGAATGTATGCTCTGGAAAGAATTTCAGAATGTTGTATTGAAATATCAACTGATGACCTAAAGTCATTTTTATTTTTTCTTCTACTTTTTGTTTTCTGAATACATTTCTCATAGTTTTTACCTATTTTTTGAATTTTCAATTGTTCAGCAATTTCACTTGATTCTGGCTCTTTGTGTAAAGATTCTGACTGCTGTGAATTGCTTCTAGACCTAGAGTCACTAATATCTGAAAAAAACATATCTTCTGTGTAAGTATGCAGGTCTACATCTGAAATGGGTACTTTCAAATAATTTCGATGGGGTGTGCTAGTCTCACTTCCTAAGCTAGATACAGCTGAATTATCACTATATTTAACCTTCAGATTTGAGTCTAAATGACAACTGCTGTTTTCAAAATAATAAACAGGTATCTCGCAATCTGAAAAAAACATGTCTTCAGATTCTGTTATGGCATCTGAAAGATCAGTAATTGAATATAAACACTCCTTTGACAGCCTTTCTTCATCAATACTTTGGGGAAAGACACATTTCCGTTTCTCTTCAGTAGTAAAATACGGGTTTTGTTCAAAGTGAAGTACTGTGGATCTATGGTAGTTTCTCATTATATCTTTTTCTTCCTCTGATGCAATTATATCTTCAGAATCAGTACCTACACTTGTTACCCTAGAAAAAGGTTGATTTTCATCCTCATCTTCTAACAACACACTTGAATATTTTCTTGAGTCTTGTAACTCTTTCAAGGACAGCTCTACAGAAGTTACATCCCTGTCTATATTAATAGAGTTTTTTGAATAATTGTCATTCAGTATTAAAAATGCATCATGAGTAGATGGTCTTCTTAACCATCTGTATGATGGCTGAGTTTTCTTATCCAGGTCCTCTTCATTTCCACTTAATTCCTCAACTTCAGTAATTGATTCTTGTAACATATCATACAGTGACAAAAAAGCATCAGAAGCAGATGGTTTTCTTAACCATCTATATGATGGCTGAGTTTTTTTATCCAGTTCTTCTTCATTTCCACTCAGCTCCTCAACATCAGTAACTGGTTCTTGTAACATATCATTAAGTCTTAAACATGCATCAGGAGCAAATGGTTTTTGTAACCATCTATATGATGTATGAGGTTTCTTATCCACTTCTTCCTTGATTCCACTTAATTTCTCAACTTCAGCAATTGGTTCTTGTAAAACATCATACAGTGACAAAAAAACATCAGGATAAAGTGGTTTTCTTAGTTGTCTATACACTGTTTGAGGTTTCTTAACTGCTGTTTCCTCATCTCCCCTTAATTCCTCAACATCAGTAATTTGTTCTTGTAACATATAATTCGGTATTAAAAATTCATCAGAAGCAGATGATTTTCGTAACCACCTATAGGATGCCTGAGGTTTCTTATCCAGTTCTTCATTTCCACTTAATTCCGTACCATTAACTGGTTCTTGTAACATATCATTCAGTGTTAAAAAGACATCAGAAGCAACTGGTTTTCTTAATCGTCTACATGATGTATGAGGTTTCTCATCCAGTTCTTTTTCATTTCCACTTAACTCCTCAACATCAGTAACTGGTTCTTGTGACATATCATTCAGTGTTAAAAATGCATCAGAAGCAGATTGTTTTCTTAACAATCTGTATGATGTTTGAAATTTCTCATCTAGTTCTTCTTCATATCTGCTTAACTTCTCAACATGAATAATTTGTTCTTGTAACATATCATTCAATTTTAAAATAGCATCAGGACCAAATGGCTTTCTTAACTGTCTATATGATGTATGAGGTTTCTCATCAAGTTGTACCTCATTTCCACTTAACTCCTCAATATCAGTAGTTTGCTCTTGGAATATATCATTGAATGGTAAAAATGCATCAGGAACAAATGATTTTTTATAACTGGTTTCTTCCTTTTTATCATCATCTTCACTTAAATCCTCCACATCTGTTACAGGTTCCTTAAAATGTCACTTAATAACAAAGAATGATAAGATGCAGATAGATTTTGTATTTGAGTATATGCTTTCTGAGGATTGCCCTTCATATTGTTTTTGTCATTTCTTAATTTTTTATCTTTATACAAAAATTTATCATCAGTTGTTTGTTCCATACCCACTTGTTGTTTACTTCGTAAAGACAGTGGTGCTAAAGTACAACTTCTCACATTTCTAGGTGATTTTTCTATGACATTTGCAGTCTTGTCTTTCATTTTGCTAAGAATAACTACATTTAAATGATGAACTGAAGATAATTTCTTGGATTTCACATTACATTTCTGTTGATTATGGTTAATACTCATGCTACTATCTCTGTGTATTCTGTCATCTTCACTCAATTCTTCTATGTCAGTGGTTACTTCATATGAAAGTCTCCTCAAAGGCAAAAATGCTACTGAAAATAGTGGTCTTTGCAATTCATTGAAAAGCCTACAATCTTTAGTGTTAATCACATGCTCTTGTTCCACATCACTTAGTTCTTCAGTGTCTGTTGTAGATTCTTTTTCTATAACAGGAAGTGTCAATCTGCGATGATAACCTACATCATCAACCTCATCATTGTGTCTTTTGCCAAAAAAAAATGTCACATCTGATTGACATTTACTCGAACTTTTAACTCTGGTATTTTCAAAGATCTTAATAAATTCACTATCAACATTAACTGCTCCAATATCTTGATTATTAAATTTCTCATTCACAAGTTCTTCAACTTCATCTCCTAAAGATGAAATGTCTTCTGTCTCAGTATTAACCTGATGATCTTTTCCTTTAATTCTTGTTTTTGCTCTAAGTTCATCCTTACTTTTAACTAGATCAACAAAACATTCTTCTATTCTCCAAAGATTTTCACACACTGAAATATGTGATTTACATTCAGACTTATCTAATTGGTGCTTATGCTCTTCAGAAACTATCATGTCTCCCACATGTGTTTCTCTAACGTTATCAAATGGTAGAATCATTTCTTCAGAGTTTACTAAAGTCTTAAAATTACTTTCATTTACTATTTCATCAGTTTCTGAAGTTTGTCCTAGAGAGAAACATATTTCTGGTACGGATGTGATATATGGAATTTGTGGTCTTCTTTGCAAAGAGCTAAATAATTTTGTTTTTATTTCATTTGTAGCAAGTTGGCTTAAATTCACATCAGAATTATCCTTTACACATTCAACATGTAGCTCCCCATATTTCTTTGTTAAATCACTAACTTCTATATCTAATTCAATAGGTGAATTGTTATCTTCAGTATATTCTGCATCTTCTTCCCCTGAGCAAACAATCTCTTCATAATCTGTTAAGCTATTCACATCATGTTCAGGTAATAAGATTGCACTTTCCATACAATGACTTAGCATTATGTTTTGTTGTTTCATAATTTGTGTGAATTCTGCTTTATCTTTAACATTAGTCACCTGTTCTACAGAACAATTTTTAACACTAGAAGTTCCTTCTGAAAAGTATTCAATACCTTGTTCTTCTTCTGCTGCTGAAGATTCAAACTCAGTTAATAACTGATCAGCACTGCCATCAAGATTTATGTTTACACTTAGACCAGACTGCTGTATGTTTTGTTCAACATGACTAGCACCACTATTAGTTACAGATGATCTTTCAATTTGTTGTAAAGGTTTGTAAGAAAACTCTGAACTTTTTGAACCAAAAATAGGCATTTTACTATAAATACTTCTCTTATTTTCAGACATACTCTTAACTGTGAAACATCTATATCTTTGAACTTACTTGCAATAAAACAGTTAAAACATTTTGGACGTATTCTTTAACAGGTTCTTTTTCTTCTTTTGATAAAACTTCCTTTACAGGTGATAAATAACAGCAGTTTGGTAAATTATGTCATTTTTTGTTGTTACATGAAAGTGAAAATTCTTCTTGGAGAGTCTTAGGGAACGTAATCTTTATACTTGGTTTAGTTTGCTGACCTGAAATAATTGTTCATCTATATAACACACAATATTTTTGAATTAATATGGCCCCTACACAGAATGCTGTACTGTTGGTCTAATTTGTATGGTTATTAGTTTTACACCATTAATATAAAGAAAAAGATTTAAAATAAAATTATTAAGATGAATCTTGAAAAGTGTTTCTATGAAAAACAATGATACTCTGCAATGCAAATATTGTTTATATTATTATATTTTCTAAATAAATATGTTTGAAGATTTTGGCAACTCTGAAATTCTGTAGTTAAAATTCTCAACTATTGATCTATATAATAAGGTACATATTATAATGCTGTAAAATAATGAAGATTAGCAAACTGAAAAAATGTTCACTGTAAAATTTTACAATTTGGAAAGCTACATTAAAAACATACTCAGTTATTCTTTTAGATAATATTAACTCATTCTGTACTTCACAAATATATAATTCTCACTTTATCAACTGCAACATAGTTATGTTAAACACACTAAAACTTCCTATATGAAAAATGACAAAAGCTCAGAACCATATAATAACAGCATATAAACTACTCTAAAGCTTCAAATCAAATTAAGAATTCATGTTCTTCAAATTACAAATTTTCAGAAAAGTGTGAATTTTAGTGCTTAAGTTTTTGCATAATTTTTAGCTTCAAAGATCTTGACACAACAGATTTTTAATGATTTTGTGTATCACTGCCTGAAGTTAAGCTATTTTCAACTATTTGCTCTGTTCTTCTTACAGTTTCCTGAGCAAAAGTTACAGATTCTCCTGTTTGTGGAATTTTAACATCATTCAAGGACTCATAAGAATTATCTGTCAAACTGTTAGGCACTGAAGACACAGGCAGAATTACTTCTTCATTATTTGAAGAATTTTCTGAATGAGATTTGGTGATTTCAGCTGCAGAAGATTTACCATCTAAACTGTTTTTCAAGTTTGAATGAAATAAGATATGTCCAAGAGTTGCTCCTGATACTGAACTTAAAATATCTGAGCTCAAATGACTTCTTCTAAGAGTGTGCAAGACTTTTCTCATTTGATCAGCTAAGTCAGTAATTTGCCTCAGAAAATCCAGAGTAACTTCTTTTTCAGTTCCTTCTGATTGTTCTTGAGGATCTGGCTCTAGACTAGCTTCAATTTCATCCCTTGATCCCTTTTGTTCTATAATAAGGTTTTGTAATTTGTCTACACAAGAATGTAAAAACTGATTTTCAAAGGTTGACATACCAGAGATATGAACTTTATCAGCCTGTATAGTACTATTATGCTGAGGCAGATCTTCTGAGCAGATCATACTTTTGACCATTTCTTCATCATCATCATCATTCTCTTTTGTAACTTCATTGTTAAGACTATCAAAATTATCAATATGACTGTCTATATTTGCTGTGTAGTCTACCAGCTTAGAATATTCCTCTTGTTGATCACTTTCCAAAACATAATTTACACTATGACTTCCAACTTCTGTGAGTTGTCTGTTTTTATAGTCATCCAAGTTTAAAGAATCAAGACCAATGTTAGATTCAACTGTTACACTATTTTCTTTTCCTGGAAGGCACACTTCTTTGTTGTCAACCACAGTTTGGTAATCAAAAGAGACTTCTGTTTTCTGATTTTCCTCATCAAACTTCATTTTTGAAGGGGGGCAGTTTTTGTAAATCAAGTTTTGGTATTCAATAGATGTGCCTCTCTCATCTTTTGTGTCAATCTTTATTTTGGAATTTTCAATGTTTAAATTCTTAACTTGAGAGAATGGCAAAATTTGTATTTCATCTTTTGTTTCATGTTTTTCAAAACAATAATCCTGAGGACTTGAAATATGTGGTTCAATGCCTTCTTCACTATTTCCTAATAAGTTACTATCAAAAAGTATTTCAGTTTTATTAGTAGACTTATTTGACAGTGGTGTATCCTCTTGATCATGTTGCTTATCTATGTATGTTTCAGTTGGACTTCCAACAATTGGACTAACAGCAGTATCTGTCATACTTGGTAGTGGAGCAGGACTATTTCCTCTGTCTAATCGATCTTGAGAGTCAGTTTCAATTCCAATATCAACTTGTTCTTGAGAGGACTTAGGGGAGAAAGATCCTGATCCAGAAGAAATCTGAATCTGTGATTCAGTCTTAAAGTAAATATCAAGTGGATATACTACAGTGGAAGATGGAACAGTCACTTTGCTTTCTGAAGTGGCTTGACAGGTGGTAATATCAAATACTTTTCGGTCCATAAGAACTTCAATTGATGGAGTAGTGGTAGAAGATGCTGACTGTTCTTGATTAAGTTGAAATTCATTTTCATATTTCAGTGCATCCACTGATGGTTTCAGAGACTGATCTGACAGTGGATAATTTTTGCCTTTTGAAATCAATGGAACTTGTTTCTCATTTCCATAATCCACCTCTCTTATTGAATTGGCAATTTCTTTTTGTTCATTTTCCTTTTGTGGACTTTCTTCAACTTTTTCTACTTGAGCCACAAGACTATCCAGTGGCAGCATAATAGCAGATTCTGCTGCAATCTGGAAGTCGCCTTCCATAGATTCTGTAATATGGTTTATAAAATATGCATATAAATACATTAAACAGTCTTTAACTACATTTTGATTGTTGCTACCTGTTGATTAATCACACATACAGCACTCAAGCTCTACTTATTTGAGTGCATTTTAAGGTGACTATACAGGCATGCTAGCAGACCAGGCAGGTTAATATGTTGAAACCTGTGAGTTTGCCATCAATTTAGGTCTTTTTCTCATGCAAAATTACATATGAGATCACAATCGCAATACACTTAGTTATACATTAATTATACTCAGCATTATTGTGTCATGAGTAACAACAACATTTTTGAGGAAATACTTTTTGTGTGTCAATTAAATACTTTATGTTTTCCAAACTCTTCAAGAATAACCTCCAACTTGTAACTTGTCAAATGCTATGGTAAATGAGTTCAATGACAGCAATATATATATATTTTTAAAGTAAACACAGTGTAGTAAAGTACTTTTATGTAAAACTTTTATAACATAAAAATTACAGTTTATAGGTACTGCAATACATTCAGTTTAACTTCCAAAAAGTACAAATGTATTTTTAAGTTTATCTAATTTTTGCATATTTCTTATTTTTACTTTAAACCTCTACTGAATATGTAATTGATTGTGTGATTTTAAGTCATTCAATATTTACAATACCTAAATATAAACACTGCAAAAACCATTTTCATGTTTTGTAAACATGATCAACAGTAAGACATTAAGAAAGTAACATAAGAACTGTCATATCATATACAATTGAACACATATTTGGTGAGCTTCTGAGAATGTTACCTATACAGTATTTTTTTTTCAAATGTATTGCTCTATAATTTTAATGCAATATAATTTAAGATATCATATAAATATTTTTGTTGAAACATCCATTCTCATGTTAATGAAATGATATCTAAATCATCTGAAACAAGGAATATCATGTAGATTTATTTATTATAGTTTAAAGCTGTTAAAAACTGTTAGTCTCATACAAGCATGAGTAAAATCACACTACAAACCATAAACATTTTTACTTATTTTCGAATTCAGCACAAAAGCAACTGAAAAGTTTGACAGTTATACAAATCTAGACTTGAAAACTGGAAAATTTATGTCTGAACTTAGTTTCTCCAATGCCATGTATTAAGTGTTATATTTCCTTTTTTTTATTTTGTTGACAATAGAAAAACAATATTCAAACTCATAATTATGAGAATTGTGGAAGGAACTAAAAATAAAATATTATAAATGACTAATATGCAGTTTTGTTAGTAGTAGCAATTAAATTTGAACAAAAAAATGCCCACTTTATTAGGAGAAAGTAACCCAGATGATTAAAGTTAGATCACACATACGTTAAATAAATCTAGAATACTCTTCTAGTTGTGTATTAATTAAAACTGCTTATCAAATAACTATCATTACAAGCAAAAAAAAATTACCTTTTAGCAAGCTTCTCACACATAATCACTAAACATCAAATTCAGTAAGGTGACAAAAATAATTGTAGAGAATTATTGAAAAGAACAAGAGAAAGAAAGTAAACCCTTCTTCAGAAACACAAGAGTATGACACAAAATAAACTGGTGTTAAACAATTTTGTTACTTAAAGCAAAGAAATAAATGATTGTATGACAGCAAAAATAACAATAAGTTAATCTCAGGATGCTAATTAACATCCTTCACTGGACTTATCCAATTAGCAAAAATTGAAACAGCATTTTAAAAAATTATTTATCTTGGTAAATAAAAATAATATTGCATAAAAGGGGGATTAAAAGGCAATTTCAATACGTTTAAATTTTAAAACTGGGTAAAATAAAGATAAGTTTACAAATGCTTGAAATTACATCTTGCATTCTTTTTTTCAGGGGAATAATATTTTATTACATCAGTCACAAAATGTAATTTCTTATTTTAAGGTTAGTTAAAATTTGTTTCAGTGTTGTTAATTAAACATCCTCAAATTATTAGAATAACAATTTTAAATTCAGTAGACTTCATTATAATTTCTGTTTTTTTATATCAAAACTTATAAATCACAATTACAGAAAGTAACTAATTTTATTTGTATTTTTTAAATAAGGCTTTAAAATTATAATTTATATACACACAGCTAAAAATCTGTTACACTCTCTGACCATTATACCAATTACATGAATAAAATCATCTTTACCAAATTAGAGCCTGAAACTGGCAGTTTACAGCATTTTCTATTTTTGAAACAATCATTTCCTTAAGTTTTAGAGAAAGATCCATGGTCAGGCTGTTCTATTTTTCCAGAGAAAAGTTTTAAAAATTTTTAGACCAACAAAGATTCTAGTATAGGGGCTTAATTAAAACTAGTAACAAATAACTATTATAAGCATCTTAATAATAAAATCCTATTATAATATGTTCAACTCTTTTTCTGACATCGGCAAATATAACCCTGTCATAAAATATCAAATTACAGTGAACAGGTTAAAATATATAAATAAAAATGCCTATTTTTTTGGTAGTCCTAAAAGTCTTAATTTGGGTGTCTTATATAAAAGTACAATTTCTGCCCTTCAAATAAACTGAATTATCTAAACTTGAAGAAATAAAAGGGTTATTTATGCATAATTAATTACTTTTTGTATAAGCTGTTCACAAAAAGTTAAAAATATTACATTTTGTTTACATTTCAGAATAATCTATCACTGTAATGTGTGTCACATACCTAAAAGAATATTTTAAGCTATAAATACAGCATTGGTAAGAAATAAATACTTACTGCAGAATCATGTTCACTGAACATTTTTAAATATGGTTAAAATGAAATGCAATGATAGTTTATTAAAAAAATACAGTAAAATTAATTTGTTACAGATATTGCAAAAAATCACAGCTTTACTTCCAGTGTGATTTTCTCAATATAAAATAAACTATGAGCTTAATTTTGTATCTATAAATGAACAAAAGCTGGGAATGTCAGATAAAAGCTTACCACCATCAAAAGACCACAAGCAACACACCAAAGTAGTATGAAGTATTTCTGTAACAGATGGTAACTGCACAATAAAAAGAAGCACTACAAGGCAGGATGTCAAAAGTTGAGCCACTGTAAAATTATCTACTGGCTGAGACCATCAACTTTACAAAGCATAGAGACACCCTACAAATATCTATCCCATCATACACTAGTTTGTGTTTTGTCTTTGAGAACTCAATACATTTACATGAAAAAATTTTTCTTTAATATCTAACTTCTCCTCCTACCACTGAAATATGGATAGAGGTTTAGCTGAGTAGCTATAGATTGACCCTTTTAACACCAAATATCTTTTGTTTTAGTTTTCATGGTCAGACAAAGTAATACAACAAAAACAACACAGAAAGTGATAACTATGGCAAATATAATGTTTTAAGTTTAAATGTTATTTAAAATATTACATGTTTAAAAAATGACCACTTTAACAACCTTTGCCTTTAATTTTAAAAGAACTTCAAATTTATATTCATTTCCTAAAATTAAAAGAAGAGTTAATACTTTTAACACAGTTAAACTCATCTAGGAACAGGCTTTCAACACCTTGACTACAGCTTTTTACAAACAGGCCGAACAAAACCTCTTCACAAGTTTAAAAAAATCATATTTTGCTCTTACTTTTCAGTATAATTTAATTTTGTAAACCACTGATTGGTTTCTCACAGTAATCTGTATTGCATACTTCAAAGAATATCTTGAAATACAAATCAGCATTTATAAGAAATAAATGTTCATATTAAATTTAAATACAAGTACAATAAATTATAACAATAGTTTAGTCAAAAACGTATCATAAAATAAACTTGATAAGGATATTGTCAAAAAACAGAAAATGGAAAACTGCCAGCAATGGGAAAAGGGAAAAGAGACTAATAAGTATCAGATTCTAAAGAGATTAACATAAAAGTACTATTCTACCTTTCTCAACAGCATTGAAGTCTACTTCAGTTTTTTTCTCTCCTACTTCTGGTTCCAGTGTGATAATGGTGGAAATAGTGCTTAATTCTGACTGTTCATCTTCAGGAAGACCAGAAAAGGAAAGCTGACTAGTTTCCATTCCATTTGAGGACCATTCCTCTAATCCAGCTTGCTTGGTCATTTGGTCTCTCAATTCTGGAGAAAGTTCATCTAAATTCTTACTAAGACAAACACTAAAGTTTTAAGTTTTCTGCCATCATAAATCATGTCAAAACATAAAAAAGCATGAAATAAAACATATTATCAGAATGAAACATAATATTAGTTCTATATTCAAGAAATTAGTGGAAGAGAAAATAAAAAATCACATCTCTTTGCTGATTTGTCTGTAATGGCAAAAAACAATAAATGACAGATAGATTATCTTATGTTATTTCAAGTAAAAAAATTACTACATTGATTGATTTTAGGCACACTAATATATAATTTATACTGATTCTTCAAACTCACTTGTGTAAATAAAAAATAATTTAAACCCCCCCCCTTTTTTTTTCTCTCAGTCATTGAGGTTGCTTTAAATAATGTAGAAAAATATTTTTCATTAGATATAGCAATATCTATTTATCTTCTCATATTACATTGATATAAACAAACCAATTGACACTTTAAAAAACTCTAAAGGATGTTGCAAAAAAAGAATGTCCTTTTTCCCTTGAAACTGAATAAACCAAGAAGTTAATAATTGAAGAAAAAACCTTAGTCAATACTTTTTAACTATTTCTAAGTGATATTTGAATTATTTTAACAATGAAATACATTAATTGCAATCCAAAGCTCTCCAGACAGTGATGTGATGAGTGACTGTGAGTTGTTTTCTGGTGTTCTTTTTACTGCTTTGAAATGCTTACCTTTTTTGTTGTGAACAAATTGCAGTGAAGATGCTGAATGTTGTTGCTTTCTTTCAGTTCATTGCCAAAGTTTTCTTATTTGAGATTAAAGTACCACCAACACTAGGCACTTTTCCCAGTAGTTTAATGAGTTCTGTAATGAGTTTTGCTGATATGGGATTCTTCAAATTTCCCATTGCAATGCAACAATTCAAAGCTTCAACATCATGATAAATTATGATGTGATAAAAAATGATGTTAACTATATGTTAATTGCATGATAATAACATTTTGTACACAGAATCATCACATGTATCAATTTTTGCAAGGGCCTACAGACTTGCTAAATTTTTTCTTGTTGAAAGAAAAAAAAAGAACATTCTTTTTTGCAACACCAATTACACCTCATGGGGCAATATACAATACTGACCAAAATCGTAAAGCCAATGAACATAAAGAAAAATGTGCATTTTGAGTTGTTAAACTCAACCACTTATTTAAGTAGAGCTTCAAAAGATCAAAATAAGAAATGGGAAAATAAAAATAAAAAACTTTTTTAGCATTTAATTGGGAAAATGTGAACACTATGAAATTAGCCTAAATACTAGCTGGTCAAATGTTTAAGACCATACCAAAAAGAAGTCCTAAACAGGGTAAGAAATGCCCAACAAGAGTTCTTTATAGTGAGTTGCACAGTTGTCACTGCGAATAACTTCAAACATACACTTTGGCATGGTCAATATAAGCGTTTGTAGAAGGCTGGCTGGAATGTTATTTCAAGTGGTGAAAATGGCTTCACAAAGATCATGTACTGTTTGGAATTTACATCTACTTCTATAGACTTTCCTTGCCATTCACCCCCCGAACATTTTCAATGGGGTTCAGTTTGGGCAAACATGCTGGATGGTCCAAAAGAATCATGTTATTTGCTATGAAAAATTCCTTTATTCTGCAAGCATTGTGGATTGCAGAGTTGTCCTGCTGAAAGATCCATTCATTTCCACACAAGCAAGGGCCTTCAGTCAATAAGGATGCTCTCTCCAATATGCCAATGTAGCCAACTGCTGTTTGATTCCCCTGTATAACCTGAAGCTCCATTGTTCCATGGAAGATGAAAGCACCCCAGATCATGATGGAACCTCCTTCACTGTGTCATGTAGAAAAAATCTCCAGTGGGATATCCAGGTCAAATTTTTTCTCACCAGAGAACAAAACCTTCTTCTACATTTCTACGTCCCATGTTTGGTGCTTCTCAGCAAAGTTTAACCGAGCTGTTTCGTGGTATGGAAGGAGGCGTAGCCTTTGAAGACGATTACGGTTTTTAAACCCTTTCTCTCGTAGATATTGTCTTATTGTTCTTTAGCTGCATTCTGCATCCGTAGGAGCCTTAATCTGGTTTGACGATCTACTGGTGTCTTGCTGGACAACTCATACAATCCTCCTGCTCAACGCCGGCAAAATTTTCTTAGGCCAACCACTTAAAATTCTCGTTCCATATCCCTTAGGGTCTTTTAAGAAATTTGCAACAGCAGTTTTACTACGCCCAATCTCACCAACCATGGCACATTGATAGAGACCTTGTTCTTGCAGCTCCACAATTCTGCCACGTTCAAACTCCGTCAACTTTTTAGCCTTTGCATGTTTTTACCTAATGTAACACAGGAGATGTCAGCGGGAGATGTTGACAATGCTAATGCTTGAACACAAATAACTAAATTTCGTTACGTGTTTACCGATTAATGCTTAGTTTCAGTATGGTCTTAAAGTTTTGACCAGCTAGTATTTAGGTTAATTTCAGGGTCACCATTTTCCCTATTAAATGCTAAAAAGGTTTTTATTTTTATTTTTCCTTTTCTTATTTTCATCTTTTGAAGCTCTACACAAATAAGTGGTTGAGTCTAACAACGCAAAATGCATATTTTTTCTTTATGTTCATTGGCCTTAAGATTTATATATATAGGTGACCAAGTTACTGCAAGTAAGTTAGTGAAAGTAAGACAAAGTTAGTGCGATATATAGTCAAATAGATGTAGACTGTATTTATAACTAGTCGTACAGAGTATATAGAGGCAACTTTTAAAGTTTCAAAATTGCAGATAGTATTGCAATAACAGAGTAGAATAATTATTGTCAGATGTATAAAGTAACTGAACCAGCCTGTGTGAACTTTCAATGTAAAAGATAGTTATTTAAAACTCTGGATGTAGCTGTGGTAACCCATGGGGTATAATAAGTAAATTTATCATTGATTCTATTGTGATAATGAAAAAATAGTAGAAATGAAAAATTAATCTTGTCCATTGGGTTCTAAAATCACTGAATCAGCCTCTGTGGACTCTTGACAAAAAGAGACAACTATTTAAAGCTCTGAAGATAACTGTGATAATTAACTGTATAGTGAACTTGTTTAAAATATATTATTTTAAAATAAGTGGATTATATGATGTCCATTTAGTGTTGAAATTTATCTTTAGCAAATCACAGACACTTAAAGAATTGAACCCCTATAAAATCTTAACAGGCAAGAAGCTAAAATACTCTGATTGTATTTGGGCAAAATGAGCCAACTGAATACCATGGAATATTTTTATGACTAAAGAGAAATATAGCTTGCTACTGCAAGGTTCAGTAGTTTTAGTAGATTATGATTTAATTAAAATTACTACAAAGAAAAATACAATATGTAATATACCGTATTTTCCGCCTAATAAGCCGAATTTCTGGCCCTAAATTTTGGACCTGATTTTTGGGGGTCGGCTTATTGGCCGATCACTCCTTTCGGAAATTTCTTCTTCTTAGGAAATGTTTTTCTTTTGAAAATTACCATAGGCGGTAATTTTGTCCCATCAGCAAAACACGTTAAGACTACAGTGAAACGTTGTTTCTGGAATTTCATTGGTTACCTAATTACAGTGAGTGGAGCCAATAACGAATGACATATTGATTCCATCTCTGTCTCAATACGACACGTTCTGCTTTACTAGAGAACGCCAATGATCACACACAACATGCATGCTGACGCTGAAACGAGACTAAGAAATCATTTTGAAGAAACTTGTCACTTCTTAAAAATGGCTTCGGCTTATTTGGCGGTAATAAGCAAAAACCCTCATTTTCAGAGCTGAAAATTGGCCTCGGGCTTATTCGGCGATTCGGCTTATTAACCAGAAAATACAGTAATTATTTCCTTCTGTTTCATAGTTTTTCTCTGTTTGATTCTTGTATACACAAACTTTTAATTCTGGCAAAGTGTTTGAAATTTGTGTGTTTAACATTTCTTTATAAATAAAAACAATATACAACTTAACATAAATATTATATTTGATTTTCATATATGAAGAAAATAAGAGACTTTCACAGCCCAAGTAGATAGGAGAATCTTCTTCACTATAAGAATGAAACTATGTGTGGTTAATTTGTGTATCCTTTACAAATTAAGTTATGTATCATCTTGCTGAAGTTAATCTGAAATGATGTAAGATAATTTACATTCAGACATTGACTCTGAAAAAATTAACCAAGTTTTAGCTTCAACAATATAAATAAGTGAATTCAAAAACACAAAATGGTTAAACAGAAATAAAAATAAAATACACAAAAGAAACATGAAATAAAAATGAAAGAATGTATGTGTTAACATGTCTTATTTAATGTAATAGAATTCCACCAATTTGAGCATGGGTATTTAAATAATATAATGCACAATAAAGAATATTTAGTTAATGGACAAAGGAAAAACATAAAAAGAAAACTAGTCAATTGCTGACAAAGAAAAAGAAATGTCACCTAAATGAATCCTATCAACTTCAAACTTGGTGTTCTGAAATCCAATTATTGATTCAAAAGAATAGGCCTTGAATCATAAGAAGGCATAAACATACCATTACTTCCTTCTGTAAAGCTCTTTGTCAGACTACTTTTCACTAAAGAGATTACAAATAAGGTTTCTTTCAATTTTCATAATAAATTTACTGTTTCAGTGATTCATTATAAATTAATGTACAGTTCTTGAATGTATGCAGTCTTATTTCAGTGCACTCACTTATTTGCCATTCTTATATCAGTGCACCATTTTCAATGAGATTCTACAATAGGTATTTTTATGCTGTAAATAAATTTTTCAATTTAATCACAAGCTTTCAAGTCCTTGAAGCTTATCATCTGGTGCAGATTTTTACTGCTTAATAAGCTTTGCTTTCACATTCAAATATCTATTTCAATTTTGTGCTAAAAACATTTTTTTGAAGATTAATGCATATACTTTTACCACTAGGTTAAACTGTCTATTCAAAATTTATTAAACATACATATTTGTCCCCCAGTGGTATCATATTATGTTATTTTCTGTGCAAACAATTGTCTCTTAACATGGGAAACATGAGCTTAGCTGAAGTATTTTAATCACTCTTGTGATATAGTTAGAAAGCATGAAGAAATTGCAATAATTATATGCTTTTTGAATGTTATCACTTTGTTTTTTTCTGCATTATTCCATTAAATAAAAAATTATTTTGTGCAGTAGTATCAATAATACAAAAAATTAAGTTTAATCAACAGTAAACAGAAAAAAAAAGGATTAAGATCCAAGTAAGTATTTCATTCTTTGATTTTCAAGTGTATTCTTTATTTATTACTATTAAGGTAATTTATGAAGTTATTTAGTTTAACCAAACACACATATAGAGAAAATAACATCAAATGCACAAGTTTACTGAAAAATATAGCTTTTAGAAATTACACAAATTAAATTTAAGATTTTTCAAATAAAGAAAAGTATTTATAATCTTAACATGAAAATGAGTTTACACCTACAGCAGTCAAAACTTTGACTCCATATATTCAAGAAATGTTTGGCATAAATAATTCACTTAAAATTATTATTTATTTTCCACAAATGACTCTTAATGATTACTGAAAGCTTGCCAAATTTTGTGAAGATATAGCCTTGATGTTATAGTATGAAAAATATAAAAGTCCATTTGGGGTTATGTATGCAACTGATTCAGCAAAGCCTGTACAATTACTAATCAATATAGCAATACATCTCTCACTAAACAAAGATCAATCAGCTGTTAAAATTGCTCTGCACCTTATACACGGGCATATTATTTTTTCCTAGTATGTGAGGCCAAAACGTGTGCTGCACACTAAACACAGATGTTTATGCTAGTAATGTTTATAATAATACTGAATTTACTAAATGTATCTTCATAAAAGTTGGCAGTCTCTTACTAAAGATTACAAATCTTGTAAACAAAAGCTTATAATTTTTAATGAAGTATTTCTACAGGATTGATGTGTGAATTTCCAAAGCTTTTACCGAGAAACTCTTGATGTAAGTTGATTATCATGCTAAAATAACTACTTTTTCATCTTCTAGTTTTTATACTTCAGATGCATAATCACTAGAGTATCTTAAACAAATATCAAGTTTATTTTTACTAAAACTGTATTGTGTCTAACTAATGTACCAAAATCATTTTAAGTGAAATGAAAAGCTGAAAAATATGAAATAAAATCAATAGTAACTTCTCTTATTCAAATGTATCGGTTTGCTAGATTATCAGTCTATTAATCTTCAGAGTTTTAACTGTTTACATTTTCACCTTTTTTTTTTTTTAAGTATAGGGGTTTACTAAGGGTATGTTTAATCATCACATTCTGTCAAAAATGGTAAATCACAGTAAGTTAGTTGTTCAAAGAAAAATTCATATAGCTTTCAAATATTCATTTTAGAATACAATTAATATAAGCACTAGAATATAATGTATCAAAACTACCATAACATAAAATCACTTTCTAAAAAGCTGGAAATAAGTGTACAAAATTATGTTAGCTGTTCAGATAAAAGAACCTGAAATTGTCTACATATGACTACCATAAAGATATAACCATATTATTATTTTAGTAGAGGAAAAAATATATTCTTTCTTTCACTTATAAACATTTCCATCAAATAAAAACATGGTATGAATAATATCCTTGAAAGTTATGATAAGATGCCCCCCTCCCATCTGGTGAGTTTCACACATTTATTTATACCTCAGCAAATCAAGAAGATATGATGTTAAAATATTATATGTTAAGGCTTGTTATAACCTACTGTAGGTGTTTCTTATTGGTTAGACATTCTAAAATCCATAACAGGGAAGAAGTAAAATCCAGAAGAGGAAAACCAAAATGTGACACAAAGAGTAAAACATTGATATGTTATTTAAATATTTCCTTCTGAAATTAAGAAAATAATAAAATGTAGATAATATAAAGAGTTGAATTATCATCTACATTTTGATGTCAAGTTACCAACATACAATGGTAATTAAATTAATAAAAGTTTTAATGTAACTCTGCAAAACTTTGTCATATTTAACATTAATCAAACCATATGCAGACGATTAAGCTTCTATTATGTACTAGCCATAATCCACAAAACATATGCCCTTCATTTGAGTTTTCTTCATTCTAGCATTTTCATGTTTACCATTTAAGCAATGCTTTCTTACAGGCATTATTGGTTAGATCAATAAATTTTGATCCATTTGAAAACTTTTACAGGATCAGACAAACGTAGTCACCTAGAGCTAACTTCAATTAATAAAACTACACATAAAGTAAACAATAAAGTAACTGTATTAAAAATAGTGTATACAGTATGAAACAGCTATGTGTTCAGTGTATGACACAGTTTTATGAGTTGAAACAAACAAAAAATAAAAATAAAAACCAACACTAAAGAGAAAGTAGTATAGGTGTTTATAGCAGTCTATTAAACCAAGGCTAAGTTATTGCAAAATAAAGTAAATATAAATTTATAAAGAAGGCTAACTTAGCTGAATAAACAGAAATGTCTGAAGGTATGTTCACATAGTGATAAGTGTAAGGTTTTGAATAAACTTTGGATGTATATTTAAAACCTAAATAAAATTGTAATCAGTGTAATGTTTATCCCTTTTAGAAAATTACATGTGAGCTAAGCATTGTTTGTGCGAATTGAGGCCAGTCATCACGTGATGATAAAATTGTACCCTTCTATAGCCTACTTGCTGCATTAAAAATATTTACTAAGTAAAAAACAGGTAAGGAAAAGCCAACATGCACTCTGGAATCCTCTGAAAAATACTTTTCTAATGATACAAAATTTGTAACATTTTACTGAGAAACTTGCAAGAAAAGTTCTGAACAAACAAATAAGAGTGCATTATTTATATAGATATTTAATATCAGCTACGTAATAGTTCTACATTTTGTATGATATTGTGTCCTTAGTTAAATTAGTTTTTACTAATAACTTTATTTGTCATATTCATGATTGTTGTAACTTTTCTTTCTAAGGATTATTATTATTATTATTGAACTTTCTTGAAGATTATTACACTTACAGATGGTTCAACTTTACTGTTTCCTATTGCCTACTATAAGAATTTTTCTTGAGTTACATAGGTTAGTTAAAATGCAAGTAGTTGTGTTAGACACCCCTCATAGTATGTTTAACATACTGATTTCTTTGTAGTACATTTAACATTTGGACATTTTAATTGCATAATTAATATCCTAGCCATTTAATGTATGATTCAGGTATTTGTTTAACTTATTTTTTATCTTCATAAATATTAGTTATTGGCTGTAATCTTGATGAAGTTTTGCACCGACAGCATGATTTAACAATTTAGCTGAGACACCACACTATTTAATAGTTACACTAAATTACTAAATAGTTACACTACTTGAGATGTTAAATGGGTTTTCATTAATCACAACATTTTTTTTTTTAGGAAGGGTTGTGGAAAGTTCTGTTTATACAGATATCACACTGTTCAACAAACATTAAATCTATTACAGATAGTGTTAGTATGTTCCATAATTGTGGCATACACTATTATTTTTTTGTTACTTTAATTAACAGTATCGATTACATTGTTTAACATATCTACTCTTATTATTTTTGATTTTACTTTTTATTATCATACTTTTATCATGGTTTTATATTGTCAGATGAATATTTGTTATTTAGGACTAACTTAAATGTCCTACATTAGCCAAATCTCAAAAGATATTACTGAGTTTACACCAGAAATTATTATTAAAAGATGGGTACTCAAATGTTAAAACAATAATTCCGATCTCTAATAAGAACACATTTAATTAACTATATTCTTTACCAGATTGATTTTTAGTTTTACTCCAAGTAGACAGCTTGTTATATTGGAAATTCATATCAATTAGTAATGCTATATATACATAGTTAATTGCTCCAGGAACATTTTATGCTTAAAATAAAATTCATAGTGATGAACAACATACTTTATAAAAAGATCAGTAATTATGTAGAATGCAATATACAGTTGTTTTAAAAAAGGCTGAAATATTTTGATTTACACTTTGAGTCATTTGGTACTCGTGCTTGATGTAAGCAATGAGTAGGAGTATAAATATTTCATTACATAAATATAAGATAGAACTGCATGATTGTTGTTGTTTTTACTATTATTGCCTATTATCATTCCAGTTGCATATAAATGATTGATATGGCTCAAAAAACAAACAAACCTGCTATTGAAATCTTTAGGTTTAATGAGATAAGCACACTTTATTCAGGTTCAAAGTAGCATGATAATCACATAAGACTTTATTAAATCAACAAATTGATAATCCATGCAACGCCAATTTGACTGACATAAATAATGAAACAACACTGCTCTTCAACTTCAACCAATTAAATACCTAATTACATATACTTAATGCTTGCCAGAGGAATCAAACTTCTAATGTACAATAAGTCTTTCAATTTCCAAAATGGAAGTACTTCATACTAAAACTTATGTTTCAGAATAAAGCTGCATCAAAATGAGGCAATAAATTAACATCATGAATACCAATGAAGTTAATAACAAAGGAGCAGTGTGCACACATTCTATCAACATCTACACCAAAATGACATTATTCATAGGGGTGCCCAGATTATGAATGTATTATAAAACAATAATTCTATATTTATATATTTCATTATTAGATGATCTGTTACCTTATAGTCATATAATTATTACTACACCACATACAGTCCAGGCAGTAAATAACTACTTACGTATTTACATTTCATATTTAATACATGGTTCTGGAAAGTTAATATTGAGGATCAGTATTTAAGGTAGTTGATGAAGTAAAAATGTTTTATTTGGTGATATTTTAATCTTTTTTGATAAAAATGTTCTTATAAAGGCATTTTACTTTCACAAGACTTGTGACTACATCATCATTTTCCAAGGACTGTCCAGGATTTCTAGAGCCTAAATAAAACCTAAACTGTTAAACAACCTACATCATGTAAGTACATGCAGTCTTACCATGGTCAACAGTAGTCTTGGTAACAGAGATGATGCTATGTTTGGTAGTGTCATCAACTAAAATTTCTCCTGTTTCAGTTGTAGTTGTGGAGGTTTGTCCATCATCAGTCTCTTCTGTTTCAGTATTGTGTTTTATTGCAAGTGATTCTAAGTAAAATAAAATAGCAAGTAAGCATTTACACTACATTTTTAAGGTGTAATAAAATAGTACCAGCCAGAATTCCACACTTTTTTTTAATAGGTGAAATAAATTTATCAATACCAAATGCTTAATCAAAATTCATGTTTCTTTAAAATACCATAATGTCGCAATCAACTAAATTTCTTTATGTTAAAAACTAAAATAAAATTTTTGGATGTGTAATACAAGTAGAAAAATAACAATTTCAATAAATTATTTTATAAGTTAAGGTATAAAACAGTTTTTTTTGTGTCTTACTTTAAAGCAATTCAACACACACACATCAGTTTGCATTGCAAAGTGTTTCATGTATTCTTCTATGGCTTAATTTTACACTAAAACTTACTCATTTGTTTTACTTTCTATCCAATATAGAAAACTAAGACAAAATAAAATTAATACTGTATATTTAAACATTAAATTACTATTAACATAATTTCAATACTATTATTATGCTTTCCCTTGCATCAAAAGAATATCTCATGAAATATATTTGAAAGATATATCCTATCTTTATCCTGTATATGTATAGTTATGAATTGTATCATAAAGTTATTGCTTACATTTGAATTTTTTACTACACTCATACAAGTGTTGTGAATTTTAAGTATAGAAAAATAACAACTTCCAATACAAGACATACTACCTGTAAGGCAAAAGCTATAATCTCACACTGAGGAGGTGAGGGGCCAGGGTAAAATAGAAGTAAAAGAGACCCTATAGAAGACATCCACAGGCAATTGAATAGATGTTCACAACAACAGAATGAAAACATACATGAAAGGGATAGTACCACTTTTGAAACAGGTATGCCATTCACCCTAGAAGTGAGGTATCATAAAATAAATGGCATCAAGGACCAAACCAATAATGAAAGGCCTGAGAAAACATTGAAGCAAAACTCTCCTCAACCTCAACTGGACAAACAAGGTTCCATGCCCTGCCCTTGACATTACAAAGTGGAAGAAAATGCCAAAAAATCAATTGGGTATATACAATACAATGTGGCCAGGGCAAGCAGACAGTGAACAACAGATGTACATCAGACCCGAATAAAAGTAAACAGAGTGCCATACTGCAAACAACCAGAAGTACAATGAGAAGCAAGAAAATGTCAATCACCAGCCAAACTTCCAGATAAACTATAGGAGTCAAGAAGTGTACTAAACTGAACCTGAAATTTTGAAAAGCAGAACATTCTGACTTATTCAATCGACAGAGCAGCAGGAATGGGCAAAAATTCTCTTCTGCTTTACTCACAATACGAGTAACAGTCCTCCATGTGCAGAATAGAATTATAGATATATATACCACTAGATAAGTCACTAGTGATCTTGAGAAACACTACCTCAACAGTGTATGTTACACCTTCAATTTAGCAGGTGCAGGTTAAAGTAAGACCTACATGGCCAGACAACACTCATCACTGCACAGGATCAGATTATGTAATGAAGACACAAGGAGAGGCCCTTGGAGAATCACAACTGAAGGGAAACAATATCTACCAGAGAAGGATACAGCCAAATGAAGCAAATAATGAGAAATAAAAAGTAGCAGTTCACAGTCCAGCCTGGATAATTACTTCCAGAAGATGATAAAAAAGAGTCACCAGAGAAAAGATGGCATGTCAAACAGATGAGAAAAGATAAAATAAAGAAAGCAAATGATGCAGTGATGTAGCAATAAAAAGAGAAAAAAAACATCCGACACTTATTAAGATTAAGATATATATATATATATATATATATATTGAATAATAATTAAAACACAAATAATTCAGAGAGAACCACAAATTACTGTTAAAATCACATTACTATTATTTATTGATTTATAATGAATACCATTTATAATCATTATAATTAAAAACTAGTTATTAATACTTACAAAACTTATAAACCAGCTACACATACCTAATAAACAAAGTACTCATTAATATTAAACTTACAAATTGTTTAAATCTGTTTGTTTGGAATTAAACACAAAGTCGCACAATGGACTAAGTGTGATCTGCCCATCAAGGGCATCAAAATCCAATTTCTAGTATTGTAAGTCTGCAGACATACTGCTAGACTACTTTTGGGGGAAGGGGACTGTCTGAATATATTTTGCCAATAAAACAAATTACCAACTAGTATCTAACTGCCAACCCACTGAAAATTAATATCAAACTTACCAATGTAAGAACATTGGTAATGTGAAACACTGGATGTTCAGGTGTGGAAATAAGAAAAAAGCCACTTGAGCCATGTCTATCATAGGTATAGCAACATGGTTGGTAGTATACAAGTCAAAAT
This sequence comes from Tachypleus tridentatus, assembly GCF_004210375.1. NCBI lineage: Eukaryota > Metazoa > Arthropoda > Merostomata > Xiphosura > Limulidae > Tachypleus > Tachypleus tridentatus. Next base: position 85,355,095 of record NC_134830.1, read on the forward strand.
TCTTACCACTGAGCTACTGGGAGAACCAAAATAAATTAGAAGAGAGAAGAAGAACAGACCTTCACCAAACTGAAAGATTCAGCAACATGACAATTGAATCAATAAAAATAAAACTACAAAATCATCAACATTCTTGAACAAACAGAAAAGCTGGAATATGCTTTAATCATTGTGGAGAAGAAGGTCCAGGCTAAATGGAGAAAGTCAACCCTTGATAAACTAAGATATGTTCCCCTTTAGCAGGCACTGTCAATCCTGTGGCTTGGGTAAGAAATATAAATATGCTTCCACAAGCTGCAATAATAACGTTGGGAATCATAAGAAATGCAAAATGTAGAAAGCACAATAATTTGTGTGAAACAGAGAATCAAAATTTATATCATGACATAATTCAAGATGGAATGAAAGTACACACATTGAAAAAAACAAACAGTATTCAGTACTGATAATTAAAATTAAGTGAGAAACATGTTCAACTCAAATTACATTAATTGAGAAAGTGATGTACGTGAAGTTTAATACAGAAATAGCAAGTTGCTCAAGGAATATGGGTCGTGCTTCTATTGGTGAAGAGTTATTGCATGCATTATGCATGACAAACGAGCAGCTTCAACTGAAGGGGTATATAAGCTAGTGAGTTAAGAAAGAATAAAAGTTTTGAAGACGAACACCAGGAATAGCTTTTGTGTGATAAGAGGTATGTATGGTATAGGAATAAATAATTCCTTTAATCATAAGTTAATTTTTTCTCACTAGTAACAACACTTGTTAATAAAGAAAATTTTCTTTTCAATAAATGTTGCATAAATATATTTTATTTAAGGACATTAATTACTTTTCCTTAGAACTTAAGATGACAAGTTAGACAAGTAAAGGGCCAAGGTTCCTTCTTCCAAAATAACATAATTAAAATCTCATTTGGCTTTTGTTTTATTTGAGTTGTCACTTGAACACAATATTTAACTTCTTAGTTAAACTTGCAAAGCTGACATAAACTGGTGTCATAAGTAACATATACAACTTACATATCATATAATGTGCATTTAATATTCTAACAGTAAAAAGAATGGATTAATATGCAATATTATAGGAACAAATGAAGATGCAGCAGTAGACTGCAAGGAAGATTCTTAATTACTGTTCTGTTTTTTACCATTAAGCATTCAAATAACTTCACATACAAATAATTAAACGATGGATTAGTTGAAAAAATATGTATTGCACAATTATTTAAATGTTATAATATGATATTAGGGTATATGTAATTGGATGTACTGTATGTGACACAAAATGTATAACATTTATTATAGTTACTACTTAACAAGGAAAAAACAAAATAGAAATACTATTCATACACTATGCAAAAAAAAACATTACACAACATCATTAAGCTAGTTACATATTTTTGTTTCAAAAATAAATTTGGCAGAAAAAATTTATCTTTCACTTCAGCAATCTCACAGTTTGTTAAAAACTGAACCCTACCTTTCATTTAACTAATCACTAACAGTTATTTTATGTGAAATAGTACTGGTTCATAAATATAGTAAACATTTTTTTCAGTATAAATGACCCCATAATAACCCAGACGTTTTATACTCTTAGCTTAATATATTCATTTAAATTTAACTTAAATCTTTTAAGCTAATCAAAACTCATTAGATATTATTTGGTTTATAGCATAAGTTATTTTTAAAAGAATGAGCTATAATATCTAAATTACTAAGCACATTCCAACTACTTTTTATGCAATTTTTATTCATTTGTACTTAACAATGATAAATTTGCATTTCTGTAATGAAGGTTCGTGTCATTCATAATTTTAAGATAACATAGAAGCATCAGTGCAATAGCTTGAACAGCAACAATAAAAGCTCATAATATGACTATCAATGGCTATATATACATAACATAAATATAACAGACTGTTATTCTAATTGAAAGTATTACTGGTGTTCCATCTCTTGCATAGTTCAGAAAATTAACCAAATGATAAAATAAAAACATAACTGTAAAGCTCTGTTTAACTTTTTTGCAACAAACTTCGTACAATACGCACAAGTTTGTATACACATTTGCACATGTTAAGTATTTATACCAGAACTTTTGATTCAGTATATGTACTTCATGAAATTTCATAGACTTTCAGTGAAGATTTTTGTGAAGTTCTTTGTACACAAAAAATCAGACATTTAATGAAATATTTTCACTAAAGATTTGTTTGTGAAAACATCAAATCTATTTAATTACTAGTCTCAGTGCAAAACGATTTCATGTTATAATTAAAAAACTATTATTCACCCCAAAAATCTCTAATACTTGTGTAATCTCTAAAACTTCCTATATACATTTTAATTGTTTGTTTTCAGTAAGACTTTATATTTTGTCCGTTATTTTCTTTATCCTAACTGTGTGGAGTCAGTAAATTTGACCGACCTCATAACAATCATAAGAAAGTTAGGAAATAAATATAAATATTAATGCAAAAATACAAAAGTTTAGTCTGTATAGCTTAAGTCTCATAATGTTATATATATAGGTTTGATTTTTTTTTAATTATACTAAGCTTTCTCTTGTGCCTGGCTAGCATCATAACTTGCATTAATGAGATGGATGTGCACTCATGTTACTCTATCCAATAATATAAAGCTGACTTTAGTCTTTACAAAGTGACCCTGTCTAAGCTGTATTTTAGTGTACTAGCATTCTGTAATATAAGGTCACATTTCAATTGTTATACATTAAACATGTTTATAGATTATTACTATTTAGAACTAAACTATAAAACTTATTTTTCTTAAAATATAGAACAACAAATAAAAAAGTAATTTACACAATTATCTCTTCTATATACAACCTTTGAACTCGGTTGCTAAAGCCTTTTAAAATTTTGCATGTGGTTTACATGAAACAATATATTTTAAAAGGTTTTACACATACAGTTGAATGAGAAAAAATTATAAATTACTAAACTGATTCAACAGAATTTCATTATAATTTATCAAGTTATATTCAGGTTTAAATAACATGAAACTTTGAGCAGATTAAAGATACAGGCTACCTACTAGAAATCTAAGTTCAAAAAATTTGTTAGTCTTTTAACAGACTAAAATTACTGAGAAAATCACTAGTGGGTCATTCTAAGCTGTTGAATGGTTATTCACATGTCATATATTAAAGTATGTGTATATAAAGGACCATTTCCAAAAATGGTAAGAGGTGTACAGGGTCACTGTGTTTGATTCAGCACACAAGCCATATCTTAGTAAAAAAGTTCTTATTTTATATCCTAGCTTGTCAGTACTAGTAATGCTAGTTCCTAATTCATACAAAACTATAGACTTTGTATTCTGACATCACAAACAGCTAATTTTGAACAGTGCTGCATTCAGCATACCATGTGACTCACTAAAATCCATATTTAGATCTGTTCTTTTAATATTTGCTTTTAAGTATAGAAATTAACTCATATAAAATATTAAAATTTGGATTATAATCTATAATCTGATACCAAGTATATTGACATAAATTCACGAAACAGCAGTTCAATAAAATTTTGAATACATGTCAACAAACTCAATGGCATGGCCTTTGACTCTTAACTTGTCACAAAAGGAATAAGCTAATAAATTTAATTTTCCAGACTCACTAGGCAGAATTTCAACATCTGCTGTTGTTATCTTTGGTTCAAGTGGTGGGGATATATGGTCAGAGAGTTCTGCAATTATGGATGAGTCCATAATTTCCTCTTTATTAGGCTCTGTATATTTTATATAAAAAATAATTAATGGACACTAGTAATAAATATAACTGTGGAACTGAACCACATTAATGTAAAGATTTCCTAATAATAGAATTACATATCATAGTTCTGTTTCAAAACAAACTTTCATAATTAACATACATTATTAAAATTAGGGAAAGAATTCAACACATAATGTCAAAGGCTGAAAAATTTGTATATTCCAACTAATATCCAATTCTTGCTTTCTTTTCATACAGTTATCAGTCATAATTCATTTTGTCTTTACCATAACATAAATTTGAATCTCATATGTAAAAATAAAAATAAAAAAATTATATATTTTTTCCTAACAAACAAATACATCCTCATTAGGTTAGTTTAAATATGGAGGCCAATACAAGAATATGTCACAAAACTGCAAAACTTTTGAACAGTTGAATTTTTTTTCCAAGAACATTTTCTTGTTTTGTTTGGTGTGACACTTCTTTAATATCAATTGCATAGAGAACTAATAACTGATATTAAGCATTGCAATCCTTTTTAAATATTATATGTATGTTTCAATCTATACTTGATGTAATTATTTTAACAATTAACACATTCCATTTATAATAATAATTAGAGTCAAATTAAAATAAAATTTCTAAACTGAAATATATATATATTCAAATGCAAAATTAAGAGTTTTGTAAATGTTGATACATTCTTGGTTGTAGTTTTATGTCCTCAAACAAACAGCAGAATGAAAAATGAAATTTGCAAAACAATATCAAGAACAAGAAACACTATATACACATTTGCTTCTTAAATACTTCCAGAGAAAAACATAAAAATATCTAAATTACTTTGCAAAAATTTAAACAAAAACACCAATTTTTGAGTTTAAACTAAGGACCACTCTTTAATTTTTTTTTAAACCACTTTATACTCATATACATGTTTTATTATTATATATCAAAACTTCCTTTGGCATTATTAAATCAATTAAATAATCTCAAATTTGAAAAAAACAGGATGAAATATATTAACAAATCTTATCATTTTTATGCATCAGTGCAAAGAGTAGATTAGCAGTTTTATGAGGCATGTGTGCAATTATCATTACAAGCACACAACTATAAAGAGATGGGTTGTGTGTCATCACATCAATTGTCAGTACACTAGATTAAAGTAAATTACTGTGAAGTGGCCATCAATAATATGTTCTTTGTTGCACAAATAAACTAGCATTTACTGATTGAGCTCTTAAGAAGAAAGGAAGTTTCCTTTGAAACCTTATAAATCTAAGCATTTCAAATTAGATTAGTGAATCTCAAATAAATATATGCACCAATTATTAAAAATTTAATGACACTGACAGAAGTTATGCAAACATATTTAATCACAGAAATAGTTTTCTGCTCAAAATTTTAATCAATATTATAGCTATTTCATAAACATATACACACACACACACACACACACACATTTATTTATAAACAAATTACTGTCTACAGCATACAAAAAGATTGCAAAAATAAAATTTGAAATATTCATAACTAAAAATACAATAAGCATCTTCCAGAACCTCTCTACAGGGATATAGATATACATTACACTCAATTTCATTCAATAGCAATATGGAGTCCTCAAATTACAAATGTACTGCTTACATAATCACACTATTTGCACAAATATCACACATACCTGAATGGATTCACATGTAAAATATCACTTAACAGAATACCTTCTGCTGCTGGTACTGTTGAAGGACTGGATTTTACTTCACATACAGGTTTCAACTGAGAAGAAACTCTCTCTTCAGGATGGCATGTAATTAAACTGTCAGAGAAAACAGTTCTGTCTGGTGTGGTTCTTTTTTCAGTGGATTTATTTTCAGATATAATTTTCATGGATTCTATAGATGTAACTTTCAGTTTTTCTAAGGCTTCAACATTTTTCTCTTCAACCTCCAATTCTTTTTGAACAGGCTCACATACAATCAGAGGATTGATTTTTAGTTCTAATAGCTTTTCTAACTCTTCTAATTTCTGTTTACCCAAATTTGATTTTTCTACAACAAGCTCAGGTTCAACCATGGGCTTGAATTTTGGTTCTATTACATTTTCCAGTTCGTCAAGTATTTTTTCATCCACTTTTGGTGATTTTATGACAAAATCAGTCCCAATAACTGATAAATCTTTGAATTTTGGTTCTTTAGGTTTTTCTTCTATTCCTGTTATATTAAAAACAGATTTAGGTTCAACTACAGGATGGTCTTCTTGCCCTGTGAATTCTAAAGATTCTTTAAATTTTTGTTGTCCTTCCTGTTGATTAATAACAAGCTTAGGTTCAAACACAGATTTGACTTTTAAATCTACAGTTTTTTCTTGTTCTTCATATCTCTTTCCTTCTTCTAGTGATTTTATGACAAGATCAGAAACATCTACAGGTTTAACTGTATGTTTCAAATATTTTTCAACTCTGTCATGTTCAACAGCTGGCTCAGTGTCAGCTATGGCTGCGACTTCTAATTCTTTTGTTGTATTTGCTTCTTTAATCTCTTTCTCTTCATCTTCTAGTGATTTCATGTCAGAATCAATTACAGATAGATGTATAATATCTGGTTTTGATTCTTTAGGTTCCTCCTTTTTGTCTTCTGTTAAATTTGGAATTGGCTCAGTTTCATTAACAAATTTGATTTTTGTTCTATTGATTCTATGGCCTTTTCAAGTTTTTGTTGTTCTTGTTGATAATCAACAAGCTCAGGTTTAACTATGGACTTGACTTCTGGTTCTATAATTTGTTTAAATTCTTCATGCTTTTTTCCTTCCTCTTCTGATACTTTTGTGACAAAATCAGTAAAAGCTACAAGTTTGATCTCTTGTCCTTCTGACTGTAAACACTTTAGTTCTCCTTCACTAACAATAAATTCTGGTTCAGTAATAAGTTTGGTTTTTGACTCTCCCATTTCTTCTAGTTCTTCAAGCTCTTTCCTGTCCTTTCCTGGTGGTTCTCTGATATAATCAAGAACAATTACAGATTCAACTTCTTCAAGTTTTTGCTCTTTTTTTTCTTGATTGACAACAGGCTCAGCTTCAACCATAGATATGACTACTGATTCAACAAATTCTTCACATTTTTGTTCTTCTTGTTGGTCAACAATAACCTCAGTTTCATCAACAGTCCTAAATTCTGGTTTTTCTAATTTTTCTAATTCTTCATGACTTTCATCTTTCTCTTCTGGAGATTTTGTGACAACGCTAGTAAAAACTAGAGGATTAACTACTTGTTCTTGTGGTTCTTGTTCAACAACAGGCTCTTGTCCAACAATTGGTTTCACTTCTACTTCACCAGTTGTCACCAGTTTTTCAAGCTCACTGTCTAGTGGTTTTATGCTAAGATGAGTTACAACTGTAAGTTTGGTTTCTGGTTTTGACTCTTTAAGGACCTCATCTATTAAATCTACAACAGGTTCATGTTGTGTCTCATGTATGCCTCTTGATTCCACATATTTTTCAAGTTTTTCTTGTTGTCCATGATGGTCAATGGTAAACTCAAGTTCAGTCACAGGATTAATCTCTGGTTCTCCTATTTCTGTCAGTTTCTTAGGCATTTTCTCATCTTCTTCTGGTGGTTTTGTGACAAGATCAATACCAAACAGAGGAATAATTTTGGGTTTTAATGCTTGTTCAAGTGTTTGTCCTTCTTTCTGCTTAATGACAACAAGCTCTGTTCCAACAATGGGAAAAACTTCTGGTTGCACTGATTTTTCTATTTCTTTACTCTTTTTATCTTCCTCATTAACAGCTACAAATCTGACTTCCTGTTTTGATTTTTTTAGTTCTTGCTCTTCTTCCTCTACTACTTCTACAACTGACTCAATTTTCACTACAGGTTCAACTTCTGGCTCTCCTGTTTTGTCAAGTTCAAGTTCTTTTACTACCTCTGCTGAAAATTTTATATCAGAATCAGTAACAACTAAAGGTTTGAACTCTAACTTTGATTCTTTAGGTTCTTTTTCATTTTTTTTAATTAAATTTACAACTGATTCACTACCAAGCACATGCTTGATATTTTGTTTTAGTTGTTCAGCTATTTCATTAAGCTGTTGTTCTTTCTTTAGTTTAGATCCTTTAGGTTCTTCTTCATCTATTAAATCTACAAATGGCTCAAGTTCAACCACAGATTCAACTTCTGTTTCTACAGATTTCTCTAATTCGTCAGTTTTTTTGTCTTTTACTTCTGACTTTTTAACAATGATTTTAAGTTCACCCACAGGCTTAACATCCAATTCTATAGTTTTGTTTTGTTGTTCAAGCTCTTCCTTTAATGTTGTTTTTAAAATAAAGTCAGTTTCATGATTTTTTTCTAGTTGTTGAAGTTCCTCTTTCATTGTTGCTTTTAATATGGGCTCAGTTTCAATTGTTTGAACTGTTTGTTTGAAATCTGATACCATTGGCATTTCTTGTTTTCTTATTTCTTCTTTGTCAAATACAGGTTTAACTTCTTGAACTTCTATTCCTGGCATTTCTTCAGTATGCTCAAATTCAAATGCAACAACTGGTTTTAGTAGTTCTTCCATTTCTGGCTTCTGATCTTCCATTTCTGTTTTCTTTAAAGTTCAGGCTCAATTATAAACTTATCTTCTGTTTCTTGTGTCTTTTCTGGCTCCTCATCATGTATATTTGTTTTCATCTCTGTTTTTACAACAACATATTCAGGTTCAGCTACAAACATAACATCTTGTTTAATATGTTTTTCCAATTCTAGAGGAATATTATATTCTTTGTTTCGTTTTTCTACAAATGGTTCAGACAGATTTAATGGCATGGCTTTTGGCTCTTTAAACGTTTCTTCTATACCAGACTCAAGTTCCAATGAAGGCTCTTTTTCTCTAAAGAGACTCCGACTCAGTAAAAAGATTCACTTCTGCTTTTTTTCATAATTGCATCTTTTGACTTTTCTAGCTTTTCCCATTGTTCAGATCCATCTTTTCTGCAACAATTTCCTGTTCAAGCACCAACTTAAATTCTTTTGACTGATTTTCTAGTTTTTCTAATTCTTCAAATGGAGATAACTTTTCTTCCTCAAATTTTTCTATTTTTTCCCATTCCTGATCTTCTGCTTCTGTTTCAGAAACAGATTCTACTGAAACAAGAGTTTGATCTTCTTGTATTTCTTCCAAAGACTTTTCTAATGATTCAAACTTTTCCTCTTCTTCAAGTGGTTGTGATCCAGTTATAGGCTCAAATTTTAAATGTTTTAATGGTCTTTCTACTTCTTTAGGTGTTTGTGATCCAGTTATGTGTTCAAATTCTAAATGTTCTAATGGGTTTTCTACTTCTTCACATGCTGACATATCTTCCTTTTCAGTAACTTCCTCTGGTTTTTCCAATTCTTCCCATTTTTCTTCTTTACCTTCAAATTCCTTTAAAGTTGACTCTTGCTCCACAATATATTTGACCTGCAACATGTCTTCACTCTCCTTTACTTGTAAAATTTCTTCCTGAGAAGTTGAAGTCATCCTTTGCTCAGTCTTCAACCCATCTTTCTGATGATCCTTAACTTCTTTCCAAGACTCTTGCTGTAGTAGTTGGGCAACTGGGAATTTAAAGTTCCATTGATTGTTTGACAAGAATTCCAGTGAACTAAGTTTAATCTTCTTTCATCTCAGATGATGAATTATGTATTAGACATCTCAGCTGTTAAGGTAGGATCAATGCTATCACCAAGAAAGCACAAAACATTGCAATATTTAAAAGCATGAGCAAGAAACTGCTGAAATACTGGCTAAAAAAACAAATTGATATGCAGCAAGCAAATACTACATGCAACATAAATGCTTATAACATGCAAAATTTTAGTCAAGGCATGCAAGATACAAATAATAAGATGATATTTATGAAAGCGGAAAAATCATACACATTAAATTTGGGAACAATAAAAAAAAATTACATATTATACTTCTGAAAATACTTATAAATTATTCATAATTTCAGCAAAAAAACAAATAAAAGAGAACAACCATGCACAAGTTAAATGAAAAACGATCCATAGACTATAATAATACCCCCCAACACGTATTAAGGTTAAGAAAATTGTTTGACATAAGATTGACATTTCTGCTAATAGCACATTTTCTATGATATAATTATGGTTATCTTTCAAATCACCATAGCTTTTGTTGTTTGATGGACACAAAGGACCACCTTAACTTTGTGCAGCCCAAATCTTCAGATTATCATATGTATCAAGACAGTTAATAAGTTTGCAATTGTTTATTAATTATTTCATTAAATATACATTAATGAAGCTTCTCTGTTCATTCTGCTGGGAATGCCAGGTGGTGATGGTAACAAGTTTATAAAATCTTGTATTTTTTGTCAATTATACTTAAAAAAAACTTTCAGACACGCTTGATCTCACTATCACAATAAAATATAAACATGGCAGAAAATTACTGAAACTTGACTTGGATTTTTCAGATGATTAAGACCAGCAAATTAAAAATAAAATTGAACTTTATATAAATATTACCATCCAAACATTGGTCTGGCACAGTTAAGCTGACAAATTGCTATAAAAGTAAATATTGTAGTAAAACCCTAAAATATCTAAACACTGACAGATTATAATTTTAAAAAATAAACAAAAAATATTTAAATCTGAAGTTTTAAAATAAGACTTAGTGACCCAACCAACAAAGTAATCAGAAAAATGAAATATAAGGATACACAATGTTTGTAAATCTCCACTTTACCACATAGTACTTGCCCAGAAACATTTGCAAATTGCCAAGTATGCTAAATAAGCTAGATATAAGGTCATTAAGTAAACAATTAAACTTCAATGAATTCTTACAGCAGGGCTATAGATCAAGCTTCAGATACTTTTTTTATTAAGTAACTATTATTATAGACATTATTGTTACAAATTAGAGAATTCCTACTTATAGTTTTTGATATTCTCTTCTGCTCATATAAGCTCAGAAACTTGAACTTGACAAGCTGATTTCTCCAACAGAAATGGTAAAGAACTTCAAACATTAATTTTTATAAGAAATAATTTTTCAAATGAACTCTTACAAGTCAAACTTTTAGAATGATAACAGAAGTTAAAATTATATTAAACTGGTTTTTGAAACTCAGGCAAATTACACAAGTTAGTTATAACTGAATGTTTTACACGTGTAACTCACTACAACACTTCTGCAAAGCATAAATGGTTAAGCAGAACTTTACAACAGTCTTTATAAAACAATATATTTGAATTTTGTTTAAATAAAATGTTACCTATGTAAAACATTTAATGTTTTAACAAGCATCCTGTTAGTAAAACTGCACAGGCTTCTGCATTGTTAAGCATACACGTGGTTAAAATTATCTCATAGAAAATTGAATAATGTATATAATAGTACATTAATTATTGTGATAAAGATCAGCAAAAACAATACTGAAAATCAAAATTAACACAACTATTTCAAGGAGTAAAAACAGTGTTGTAAATATGGTTTTATGGGTGATAACCTGTTATTATCATCTCTTTTCTTCTGTCAGCAAGTACAAGTTAAACAAACATATTCAGTTGTTAAAAATATATTTAATTAGGTACCACTCAGAAATATTTACTTCTCATCAGAGATCAAACAATATTTTTTAATAAAATAATTTATACATGTAACTACATTTAACCTTTACTTAAATATTCTTTTCTACATTCTAAATATATCAAAACAGGTAAAAATACTAAATTTAATTAATTTATAATTTTCCCTAAAACTATTATAGTATTTACAGTATGTCTTTATTTTATAATCTCCAAATACAAATATTTAAGTTAACTTTCTCAAGAAAATAAAAAATTCTTATACATATAACTGTCTCCAGATATGTAATACCAACTTTATTAGTGGACATAGCAGAGATTTGAAAAACAAAAGATAAACACTATTTCTGTAAATATTATGGTTGAGATATGTATGTATACACGATTTTTATCTATACAACTTAATAAATGATAACACCAGACAATTACAAGTAATATCACAGTAAAGATAAATAATTTGTATATATGATTTAGAGGATGGACTAATCTTTTGAATTTTTTTATTTTTGTCCTATAAATGAGACCCTAACATAAAAAAAATTGTTGTTGTTTTTTTCTATGTTAACTGTTCCCTAAATTACACATTTATTTCCAATAACATTTCTCTTTGCTGACTCTTAGAGCTATTGCTTAGCTGCCATGGTTCATCTTTGACAATTTAAGATTTAGTCTTATTTTGTCTTGCTTGCTCCATTCTTTTATACCTCACTCAATTCCTTGGTGATATTTGTCTCATGATACTCTACACTTACATTAATGCAACTTCTAACCTGGTACTGTACATAAGCACATCACTCAGATAACATTATCACTTTTTGACACTGACTTAACCTGTAGTCTCTAAGATAGACTCTTTAGTGGGGAGAAAGGGTGGGAGAGTGAGAAAGTGAATAGGTGTTATTGGAAATACATTTTTAATTTAAAAAAATGTTAACATCCCAAACGCACATACTTTCATGCCCCCTTATAACTAGAATCCACATTGAAAAGGTGGAAAGGCCAATGGGAGTATTATCCATACAAAAGGCATCTGCACAGATCATGGCTGCGTGAACAGAAGGTTGGCATTCTTTTAAGGAAACCACACTACATTTATAACAGATATGTTCTTCATATGGAACTTAATTTGTGTACCATGGGTGGAAATTTATGTGATTTATTATTAGTACTGGCCAGCCCCCAACCAGATAGCTGAGGTTCCACTGCTCAGGGTTGGAATTATAAGGTCATGGTTCTTATATCCCACCTTGGTGATGAGGGCAATTGAACTGCAATATATACATATACATAAACACTCACAATTATGAGGAGATCTCAACCTGCAGCTACAGAGTGATACACTCTGATCTACTAGAATCCCAAAGAGAAATAAGCAACACTGCAATAAATAAACCTTCTCCTCAACCTGAAAAAGTCCTAAAGGCAACAACTAGGCTTTGAATGATGGGATCTTGTATGCCTTACTGAAAGATGATGACTGATGACATATTAAATTGGAGCAAAAATAGATGTTGCAATCCTGAAAAAAGAATCTGCCCGAGTTGTACCTGAAAGTAGAATTAGGATGTTATGGTCTAACAATGGACAACATGGTGCCAGCTGTATCCAGCCATCCACAGAATGGATGTGCACAATACAATGAAATGGCAGGTGAAAAAACATGACTCCTGTAACACAACAGAACCAATGTGAAGCCTATGCAAGACCAAATGGGAAAAACCACAAAGTGCAGTACCTAACTATTGTGCACCACAAACACATAGAGTAGTGAGATTCCACCATTAAGGCAACATGCATTCAGGAGCTGACTACAACAAACATGGACACTTAAAATTCCAGTAAAAGAATCAACACAGACTAGGGAATGAGAAAACTTTGAACCTTAGAGAGTCTTGGCATCGATATAGACAAGAAAGATAGATGACTGAACATCAATCTCCTGTCTACATAAGCCCAACACCTGACAGGAATAAAAACTCTGAAGAACTATACTGACTCTCTCACTACTACCAGACCAACAAAGTCAGATAACCCTAGAACCAAGTTTAAACTCTCAATGAACTGTGGAAACCTTACAGATCAGATGGATAAAAGTATGAAAGATATGAATTGAACGACAAATTATGATTCAAGGACCTGCAGAGCTCTTGAACCCATGGTTAAGGTTACCACAAATCCAGAAATACTTGAAACCAAACCCTCACATCCCCTAAAAATGTTCAAAAATCAATAACACTGCTGACAGTTCAACTAAGTAGTGGAAACCTTGAATATAGACAGAATCTATTCTGAGTACCAACAAAACAAGGAGCTAATGTCAGGGGTCAGAACTCACAAATAGGTCCAGAATTATGATCCCTTGTAAAAGCTGTTGAAATTGTACATTCAAACAACAACTGGGAGGATTGTAAAAGCCACAAAATTCAACCAATGCTCATGATAAAAATGGATCCAGCTTCTAACAAAATGAAGCAAGAGGAAACAAAATGTTGAATTTACATTGCTAGACTGTAGATTTACTCCTTACTCTGTCTCAACAGGGGACATAAATATGTATACGTATAGCTTTACTTCAGAATCCAAAATTTGAAAAATAGATGGATTATCTGACAGTTTAAAAAATGCTTCCAGCTGGTAGTGGTAGGTTAAATCACAAAGTTCTAACAACATGTAAGATAAGGCCTAACTGTTTCTTCACATAAATAAGAAGTAAATCTTTCAGCATGAACCACAATAACTATGTATAGAGAAAAAAAATTAAAAACTTGCTCCAAGATCTTTCATCCATCAAGTAAGTTGCAGGCTCAAAAGTAACTGGGAATAAGCCCAAAACATCACTTTTTGAAGAATTAATAGAAGAAAAATGAATCAAAGGCAACTTTGCCCAAAGTGGCCTCTTTTTCATTTTACATAAGCCATATAAAGACTGTGTTGATTACCACTGACTGGAACAGAATTTTATGAGGTAAAGTAGGTTGTTTTGTTAGAGTAAAGCAACTTTGGCCATTTGCTGTGTGCACCCTAAGGAATCAAACCCCATATTTAAGCACTGTGAGTCTGTAAACTTACAACCGTCTCAAAAGTGGGCTGAAAATCCAACAAGGTTCAGAAAAATTGGTACATAAAGTATCTACAAAATTTCTAGGATAGCCCTCAAATGCAGCCTCACAGTCTTCCAGAGGATCACCACAGATTTGAATATATGTCTACATCTCACTACAAATAAGATCACTGATGGTCTCAACCAAGAGTGACTCTCTCCCTTCCCTAATTCTTGTGCAAAACTAAATATCAGAGGTGAGAGAGGAGAGATCCAAATTGCCTCCATGCTAAAAATAATAATCCAGGAATTCAAACCGGAATTGGCTTACTAGTCAGAAGAAGAAAGATTTTTTACATTAATGTTATTATGAAAATCAACTGGATAACACAATAACATTCAAAGTATCTCCAAACAATTGTAATACTGAGAAACCCATTAGTGATGCTCTACTGAGAAAAAGTGATAAAATTATCTGAATGAGGTGCTTATTTACCATACCAGGTTAGAGGTTACAATGACATAGTAAAAGTATCACAAAATAAATATCATGAAGTGCAAGTGAGTGGAGTATTAAAGACGGCAGCAAGCGAGTAAAAATCAGACCAGTACTTAAGATGGCAAAGAAGAAACCCTAGTGGTTAATTGCTACATGTGTCAACTGAGGTAAATATGTTTTGGAATATTTACTTTCCAACATATATGATTGTTATTTTCTTACTTAAGTTAATTATTAATAATCTTTGTCTTTATCATAAAATTGATTCATTGTAATACTTACTATTAAAGATAATACAAACTGTATAAAAAAAAAGATGTAGAATATTCAAACCATCCTGACAAATTAAGTTTAAAACTTTTGCATGCTGAACACATCTCTTAAAATACTTTTAAGTTTAAAAACAAAAATTAGTCAAGCAAGAGTATTTATTATCGAACATGTTACTTAATTTTGAAACAAATAAATACACATGTTATAAAAGAAATCAAAATATAACTTTTACTATCATAGAGCAATTTATAAATTTGAAAGCTAGCCTATGAAACTCAAATTTTAAGGTTTTGGGAAGTGCAAAGTAAAATGACAAAATGTAATGTGAAGAAATCTGTGTCCTCCCCTATGAGCAAGAATAACTGTGAAATAGATGGTTCTTGTATGGTGATAGCTGGCAAGCTTAAACTACTCTTCTTTCCATTGGTATTAATATAAAATGTGAAAAGCAACTTACTTATGCAGGAATATAAAACAAAACAACTTAATCCCAGAATATGTGATAGATTATATGAATGTTTGTGTAGATCTAGTAAAAGCAAGCATAAAAATGTTACAGGTTTCAGAAAAACACATATACATACTTTAACAATATTCCCTGCAATAGTTTAGCAATGATCTATTTTTATTTTATATTTGAACAGTTAGACTTTGTCTAGTTTGTGTTTGATATCCAAGCTGCAAATTACTAAGGGATGAAAAAGATAACATCAGTTTAAAGACACTTGTATTACGCATTTTATATCACTCAACAATTGTTTTTACCATTACTGAATAATCTCAGTCTTATTAAGAAGATGATAACATAGCAAACTTACTGCTAGTTTTGACTCATAAACGAACACTGAAATACAATCATTAGCAAAACAGTTAAGATAATGCTTAAAATAAGGTTTAGAATCACTAAGTCATGACAAAATAAAAAATATTATTAAAATAATTTTTAAAATATTTACAATTGTAAAACTATCAGATATATAATTATTTATAATTAATCACAAAAATTATAATATTTGTCAACATATTTAGCACAACACTTTACAGAAATATATTCTGGTGATAAGAATTACCTTCTTCTTGTTTCCTTTCCTCTGGCGTGAATGGTTTCTTTTCATGGAGTGAACCAGCCTCGCTGCTGGTTTCTTCAGCTGATTCTGCTTCCTATAAAAGTTAAGTAATGTGTGTCACTTGGACTTTCTTTCATAACATGTGAAAGCATCAAATATGACAGGTGATTGTAATATCAACACAAGAGAGTTTAGAATACAGTATGATGTTTCACTATGTTGAGGTTAATTATACTTTAAAAAGTCTCATCCTGCAATGGAATACATTCATTATCATTAAGTATTTCTTGAAAACGTTGTATGCTTTGGTCTATAGCATTTAAAGCTCTCACTATATAAATATTTCTAAGTGGAAAAACCTTTCATGTCCTTCCAGCCTTAAGTTTAATCATAGTTGTTTTGCGTTATCAAAGGGTAGGAAATTCAGTGTGTTTTGTTGTTAAGCACAAAGATACACAATGGGCTATCTATGTTATGTTGACTACAGGTATCAAAACCTGATTTTAGTATTAAAAGCCTTCAAACTTACTTCTGAGCCACCAAGAGAAATTCAGTAAGAATCAGATATCTATGTCTACACACATGCACAATATGAGGCTAAAATATCAGAATTAAAAATATATACCATGAAAATTTCCTGCATTTAGTAATTAGCACAATCTTTATTAAAGTCTACTAGTTTAAAAAAAAACACTTTAAAAGGTTTTGTTTATCGTACCATTGATTCATTATACATATAAAAAACATTCAGGTTAATTATCAAATGATCACACACTCCCTTTTTTCTTATACCAGTGCATTACCACACACTTTTCATTCTTAATTTGTTTGTTTCAAGAAAAGCTACATAAAAAACTAACTTTACATAACTTTCCATAACCTTGTAATGATACATTAAAGGAAAACAAACAATAACAACACCAACCAAAAACACTTTAAATGCTTTTGTAGAGGGTACCAACACATGGAGTGTTTTTGTGGCTTATACAAAATATGAATCCTTGGATTCACAGTACAAACATGCCAACCAGAAAGAAACAGCTGGCAACTTTTACCTAATGTGATTTGCTTCTAATGAACAACTTTTAAGGTAAAACCTTTTTTAAAAAAAACTGAAACCCACTGCTACATACATGTGTATGTATAATGATGATCTGAGCTTTAGTAGTCTACAGTTTATTTATACCAGCTAAGACTACAACTGACTTCAGCTAAGGCTTCAATGCCATTATTTTATTGAGCTTGGAACTTTCAGTACGGCAAATTATTAAATTAAAAACTCCTATACAAGTGTTTCAATGCAATCAATCATTTAATCGTGAATTATTGTTAGATACTGCATTACTTTTCACAAAAAGTGAAATCACAATTATTATGAAGCAAAAATAGATACTAGTCCTAAAATATTTATATCAGTTTTTGCTTCTAGTAAAGTCATCTGTTTTGTACAGGTTTAAGATCAGTCATAGGTCAGTCACACTGTAAAAATTACAAATACTATATTTTGAACTTAAAAAATAATCTCTTGCTTCAGGCACTAATTAATGATAATTTGTCTGTTTTCTTACTTCACACAATAAATGTCTGACAAACTAATTTAATTATTATAATTCTGCATTAATTTTTTTTAATACTAAAATAGTTTTTAGTACAGGCTAGAGCAGTTAAGCAACTACAATCAAAGAAAAAGGCAATCATACATGGGAAGAAGAAATCTTATTATACAGATGCTTAAAACATACTTTCATTATGTCCTGTTCATCATAAGATACATCAAGAGAAATGTCTCGTCGCAATGATGCATCCCTTGAAGACCCAAGTTCATCTTTGAAGGCATCAAATCCTATAAAAAAAAAAAAAAGAACTGCTCAAAATATGAACTGAAGCAATCAGTAAGCTGAAACACTAAAATATAAGTGAAAAAGTACTCAGGAATTCTTCACATTTAAACATTTTTTATTGAACAATAGTTTGGTTACATTGCAAAAGCCATCATCAGGCTTAGGTGATTCCAAGTTACTTGGGTTGTCCAGTGGGTCACAAATCCTCTCTGCCTTGACCCTTCCAGTCAATGGAGGTTGAGTGTACATTTGCTAATATTGCCTGTTCTCAGCTGATTCCTGTGGTATCTATCTGGTCCTTTGTTGTGGCTGTCACAAGAGATGCCAAAAGGGGACCTGAGGCTGAGAATTCTATCTCCCTCTTATGAGTGCATGAGAGACTCTCTGATGCCCTGGCATGCTGACTGCTGGCATAAGAGTTTTATATCTCGAGGAAAGAGTGATATCTGGTCTGTTGGTTCTGCTGCTGCTGCAAGTTGGTCAGCCTTCTCATTGTACTTGAAACCACTGTGGTCTGGGACATACACAAAGGTGGGAGATTTATCATGGAGATAAGGCGCAGCCTTCCTCCACCCATCAGGTAGCCAGTCACTCAGGATTCTCTGCAACACTGCCATTGAGTCAGCAGCAAACACAACTGTGGTGACATCAGGGGATTCTCAGACAAGCCATCCAAGAGTTTGCTTCACAGCCTCAAGTTCCATCAAAGTGTTACTTGTATACTGGGCGCATGCTCCAGACTTCTCACTTATGGGTGTGCCATCCAGAAATGCAGCAAACCTCCAACCTGCTCTCATGATCTCTGGGGTGAATGAACTGTCTGTTGCAATGATGAGATTTCCCTTCTGGCCAAGTTCCTAGAACATCTCCTGGCATGCTGCTTCTGCTGCCCTTGAAGCCACTCTCTGTAATCTCTGTTGAACTTGACAATTACTGCAGGTTGGCATGGCCATTCCTCTTCTGCAGACCAAAGCCATGAAGGTTTGTTGGAAAGGGAATATGAATTGCAGATCTTCTTGCAAGCCAGTGCAGTGACTTCAAGCAATGACTTCCTCTTTAGATAAGACCTAGGTGCTACTTCAAGTCTTATGTGGCATATAGAATGTCTTTGTTGGTTGGATAGTTCAGCAGTGAAAGAGTACTTCCTTGTAAGGATGTGAAGTCCTTGTCTTGGATTTTGCCAAGCCTTGGCAAACAAAACAGCTCTTTATGATGTTTGCCTGTCCTTGATACTTGGGAATCCATTGAGATGATGGAATATTGGAACTGGAATTGATTACAACCTGTGATGATCCTGAGACATGCATTCTTCAGCCTTTCCAGCCTTCCAAGTTGGTTGTTGCTGAGTTGTACTGGGCAGTGCATAATCAACCACTGAAAGCACAAGGCTTCTGTACAACATTTTCAAATGATATTTCTTAGCATGCTTGTCTGCTGCAGCAAGAAGTGCATTCATTCCTTTTGTGGCCCTGACAATGAACTCATCCACATGCTTGGAGAAGTTCAGTTGCCTGTCAGACACAATGCCAAGATAGCACAATGAGCCCTCGTGTGTAATTCTTGTGCCTCCGAAGGTTGGAATGGGAATATCTGATGTGTCAGCATAATTATTGAGAGTAAGGAACAGTGCTTTGGCCTTCTCTGGATTAATCAGCATGTCATTATTTTTATACCAGTCTCTTATGTGGTACAGCCAGGGTTGAATCCTACTTGTGATCATTTCTGTAGATGTCCCACTGGTATGAACCAAGATGTCATCAGCAAAGGTTTTGATTTTGATGTCAAGTGTGTCCAATCTTGCTAGGTCAAGGGTGTAAATATTAGTGAGAACATCTGCAGCTGCCTTTTTAGGATAATCCTCTTTAGCAGATTGAATAAGTATTAAGTTTCATCCATGATAACAGTTACTGGAGTTTCAATGCTGATTTCTACAGACATACAAAAGGAATGATGACTTATTTGAGTTTTTTTTCTCAACATGCTTGAACAAAGAGCATATACATTCTCAGTACAAATTTATTTATTATAAATGTTAAAAAAAAACAGGTGACAGAGGTGAGCCCTGTGGGAGGCCAGTGTTTATGGTTAACCTCCATTCACCATGTTTCATGATGACATGGCACTGGCTGAGGGCCAACATAATCCCTCTGATAAGCAAAGTTGTGAGTCTCAAGTACAACATCCTGTCAGTGAGTAGAGGAAGTCACACCCTATGGTAAGCATTTTCAAAATCAAGGGTAACTGCTAGAGTGTTCTCCTTCCATTCAAAACGTTTCTGTTGTGAAGCTGGCAGCACTGATCCAAATTTCACATTGAGCCCTGTATCCTCCAAGACCATCAGGAAGCAGGCATTCAACCTGTTTGGTGATGTAGTGAGCAACAACTCACTTAGGGATCTTTCCAATAACATTCTGTACCACAATGATATGATATCCCTTAAGGCTTTTGTGGTCTTTTCCTGACTTTGACACAGCACTTATGAAAGCATCTGTCCAGACTTCTGGGATGACTCCTGACTTTCAGCTCTGTTCATACACCTTTGCTAAGCTCTTGATCACCTCTGTTGGCAGGTGTTTAACATTCTTGACAGTGATGCCATCTGGTCTGGGTGCTCTTTCCTTACTGGTCCTGATAGCATCCATCACACTTTCCATGTTGAAGCACTGCATGGGCTTACTCATCTTAACCATCTCTTCAATTTGATTCCTGACCACTGTCTTGTGATCCTGGTCATTGTGACTACTTTGATCAATGAATCTATCAAGAAAAGCTTTTTCTTGGTCCTCATCAATGAGTAGTACTTGTCCAGAGTCACTGTACAAAGTGGTTCTTCCAGAAGACCTCTAAGCTTTCAGCTTGTTACAAAACTTCCAAAACTCCCTGGTGTTGAGGTTAGACTTATCACATAACCTATTCCATTGTGCTCTGATGGTTCTAATTGTAGTTCTCTTGAACCTTGAGGTAGCATGGTTATGTTTAATCCTTAGCTTGGTGAAGACTTCCAAGTTAGTGGTGCCCCTGCACTGCTCAAACTCTCTTTCCTTTCTGTTCTTTTCTTTCCAGGCTGCATCCACATTATAATTCCACCAGTTTGGAGCATTCTTATATGTTATTATGGTCATTAGACGTTTCTCTTTCCTGGTCCTGTCCTTGATAGTAGCCCAAACCCCAGTTTTGTCCCTCTAGCTATACAAGGCCTTTTTCCTTAAAGGAGTGACATGATGGAGCCAGATCAATCACTGTGTCAGGGGCCCCATATCTCCCCATAAGCCTTGTAGGTTCTCCAGTGTTTGGGATGCAAAGATTTAACTTAGTAAGGGCCTTAAACAGTCCTAGGCCATTCCTGTTGCAGCCCATGGAATCCCAGCTGGTGTGGTGTGAATTGAAGTCTCCCACAATGAGAAATGGGCTATAATTGAAGCACAGGTCCTGAAAGAATTCCCACTCTGTAGCACTGGGTGCATTGTCACAGGCCATATAAAGGTTGGCCATGGTGAGTGGGCTGGGTAGTCTGGGGTCGGACACTGTTACTAACTCGATCTTTCTGTTGTGGGTGTTGTATGCTCGGTCATACAAATGTTCCACTGTGATAGTGCTATCAATCCAGCTAGCGATGGCTAGTCCACTATTGCCTAAAAGTCCATACAAAGTCCATCCTTCCATATCAAATTCAGCATTGTATTGAAGCTTGGTCTCCTGCAGAAATAGCAGGTTGAATGCCCCAATTACCTTCTCCAAGAGAGGTTTGCTTCCTCTTATTTCCCTGATGTTGCAGTATGCAACCATAAGATGTTTAGTTCTCAATCTTTCACATTTTCCAATGAGTCATCTCTTTCCAGCTATTTTCACAGGTCTCTTCTTCCTACAACCTCTTTTCCTCCTCTTACTCCTATCCACTCTTCTCCTGTTGATCATTTGGGTCATCTGTCCAGGTGCATGCACTCTGCAGTGGTGGTCAGCACTTGCATGGGTGCTAATTGTCGAGTTTATTGTATCTGTAGGTGACAAATTACTGTCCACTTGTTGAGGCACTGCCCCTAAGCCCCATATGCCCAATAAGGCAGGTATACAGTGATGGGTCAGTGTCTGTTGCCCAGGAGCTGCCTGGGTTATGCAGGCAGTGACCGACCAATGGCACTAAATAGCACCCTCACAGTTGTAGATGACCCCTGGCAGGTATCCTTACACCAATATGGACACCCTTAAAACGTAATCTGCAAGGCAACCGAATTATTTAACCCATAGTTGGGTCTTGAATGGTGGATGTCAAGGCATGTCCACACATCAATGGGCCATGCACATCACACCTCTAGAGCTCAAGAGTTCTGGTGTAGGAGAGGCTCTGTTCTACACTACCCCACAAGTCGCATCAAAGTTTTAAAAGATTTTAAACTATATCAGAATTATATTAGAATATTATTTATTGTTAGTATTAAGTGCATTAAGGTTTAACTCCAACTGAATAAAAACAAAAAAATGTACACAGTGATGTCGATGGAAACCAGATTTAAAGAACATAAAAAGTCACCTTCACACGTTTTCAAACACTGCAAGTCAAATAAACACAGCATAATCATAGAAAACACTCAAATACTAAATAAAGAAACAAACATAAACAAATGCAAAATTAAAGAAGCCTTACTTATACAACAACTTAAACCCAAAATAAACCAATACAAATGAACAACTTTATATCTATATTACCTTCACACGTTTTCAAACACTGCAAGTCAAATAAACACAGCATAATCATAGAAAACCCTCAAATACTAAATAAAGAAACAAACATAAACAAATGCAAAATTAAAGAAGCCTTACTTATACAACAACTTAAACCCAAAATAAACCAATACAAATGAACAACTTTATATTTATATTAAAAAAATAATATAATAAATAATAATAATAAAATAATTATATAAAATTATATATTCAAACATCTAAGCCCACCCTCTACATTCTGACACTCAGTTACACAACCCCTTTCAAACATGTGGTCAGCTTTCGGTCAGTTACCTCTCTCTTTCTTTGTGAACCTAATGATGACCGAAGAAGGTCAAAACTTTGTTCACTCCTCTACGTAAAAAATTTTCTCAACCCAAATGAGCCGTTTTTACAAATATAAAAAATGTACACAAGTTCAGTATTCATCTTTATTTTCAAATATAGTTCATCATGTTTTAATGGAATTCTTGCTTGAATGATACTGGAAAAACATTTTTATTATGCAATGTGCAGCCCCAACATAAAGAAATTTTTATCCTGTGTGCATGTAGATTTGCAATAGTGGTCACAGTTTTACCATTTCCTGTCACAGGGTGCAGATCTAATGCAATAGCACCATCTATATAAATATAATAGTACTGTCTGTTGTATTTCCATGTAAATACTTTGTAGGGTGTAAAAGGATCTTCACCAAAATTAGTATGGAGGTTCATTAGGTCCATGGGGAAATACAATTTTCGATTTTGCAGATTTTGAGTGTTTTTGCAGGGTTTTCTTACCACTATTTTGCCCATGTAGGTTTGTTGGGTCCATGAAAAAATACATTCAAATTTATGGTTTCACATTTTGTGCTTTGCTGCTTTTTTATGAGTGTTTTTTTTTTAATTATATATAAAGGAAACAATTTTTCACGTCCTAAGATACCTTTCATTAATCAAGAATTTACATAACTCCCTCTAGGGTACATATACTCCAGCTAATAGTTAATAAAGTCTTGCATAATGTCAGGACAAAGACAAGTGAACTTACAGATTTCAGTGTCTGTAATTAGAAATATTTTGTATTACTCTACAAATCCTATATTTAAAATAGTACTGTTGTAATAAAGATACTAATTTGGCAGCAAATTTTTTGTGGGTTTCTGTTATTGTAATATAAAATATGAGTACAACTGATATAAAACTAGGATTATTTACAATTACAATTAAAAAAAGCACACTGAGTATCTTCACAATATTGCAAATGGGAGAACAGTCAAACAGTATAAAATTAAAAGTTTTTAATAGCATGTCTCAGATTAGGTTTTCTGTTATATATTTTTATGTACATATCTTAATATACAAGTTATATTATTGAGTTATAGATTTGTTTACTTATTAAGCACAAAGCCACACTATTTATGACTGGAAGGCAAATTATAGAAAAACAAAAGTTAGTAGATATGTATGAAAAGGAATTGATATATAAAGACAGTTTAGATACAAATTGCTTCAATATGTGAACAAATTTTAGAGTATTATAGTAAGCAAATACTTGTACAAATAACATCTGAAGGTACTTCTCATAAATTGTATAATATTACAATATGTGTATATAAAAGATTAACTACTTATTATGTTTTCATAAATAAGGAAATTAATATAAATAAATACAAAAACACAGTCACAGGAAAATCAATAAATGGTATGATAAATAAGAAAAGATCATGTGACATATCTATACAAATGTTATACATCAAGATTCTGTGAGTGAGAACAGTTTAAAATTGTTAACCTCTATTTCTATGTCTTACTGAGTTTATAGAAACTGGATAAAATGAGGTTCTTTTAAATCTTTTCTCAATGTACTAAAAGAAATCTAAACTCTCCCTTACTTAAAATTCACTAAAATTTATGAATCTTAAAACTCATGCACAGCTGTGTACCCACTTCAATGTTGTTTTCAAAGTCCACAAATCCAACATATTATCTACAAATGGCTCAACCACTGAGAAACTGTCGCAGATCCTATACCATTTTTTAACAAAAAATGTCTTCATTCTTAATAAGCACTGATTACTTAGTTAAAAAATATTAAAGAAAAGAGCAGTAAGGTCATAAATTTTAACACAACGTTATTCAGTCACAATGTCTTACAATTATACATTTCCATCCCTGTGACAAAGAAATTGACAACTATGTCAGTTTTGTCAGTGAAAACATCTGCAGCTGCCTTTTTCAATGCTATCTCTACAGACATACAAAATGAATGATGATGTATTTGGGGTTTTTTTTCTCAACTTGTTTGAACAAAGAGCATATGCATTCTCGGTACAAGTTCACTTATTATAATTTAAAGCCATCTTTAAATATAAAAATGGAACAATGACCTACAGTCATTGCAAAAGTTTTATTGTTTTCTAAATTCACCTTGTACCATATTTATTACTGAACATTTTAAAAGCAAGCAGCAACTCAGTTTCCCTGAAAGCAACCTAAATATCAAATATAACAACTTATTCAGGCATTTTCAACAAATCAGCATGAAACCTATCTGTCTTACTTTCTTTTAATATCACCTCCCTTATGTTAAACTAAAACTTTTATTTCACTTACAGGAGCAGTTGGGTGTCCATTACATCTGCACACTGCAACATCAATTCCATGTTATTTATGCTTATTACTTTTCTTCTACAGTGTAATAATACAGATTAACAATTCCAATATTTAAAATTCATAAAATAAGCCACAACTAACACATCATGTTAAAAAGTTTTAAGCTAACATCATTTCATTATTGTCCTGTATGTGATGTTACAAGATTATTTAATGTGATACTTCTAGATTCTATTTATACAAAAGCATCATTTTATATCAATTGCACTTAGTTTTTGTATTACACTGTGTCATGAGTTTCTCCCAAGGACATAAATTAAAATGTTGATTTATTAAAGTATTACTTTTTCTAAAGAAGAAAGTTCTTTTTGTTTTTAGTAAATGAGTAATAGTTTTAACACACATTAGAAATATTCTACTTTCAAATAAACAAATATTTACCTGATTGGTCCAAATGTACTTTTGCAACTGCTTTTTCCACATCATCAGTAACAATTTCCACATTAAACATGCAGCTGTTGACAATATCTTCCCTTCCAATTTTTCTAAGGGCCTTTTCAAGATTATTGCCTACATATAGCAACCAATAATCTCAGCATTTATTCGAAAAACAATTTTTTGAAATTATTAGAAATTATTTCCTTGGCATGTTATTAAAACTACTAAAAATATTCTACTGATAAACATTAAACCTAGAAACCAATTTTCAGGTTTCCAATTACATATACAAACTGAGAGGAGGGCATTTGCTCCTCAATAAATAAAAAAATCCCCTGCAGTTAGCAACAATATGGCTATTTCTGAGGCAAGCATACATCCATTGAAAAGCGTACATACACATAATACAATAAATTATTAACATTTTAAAACTTATCCATTTGGGCATAAGGGGCTTTAGAGCCCCAAATGAAAAATTTTATCATTTCAAAAGCCTTTCCCAAGTTTTTCCTTGTCTCTTCCATGAAATATATGTAGCTATATATATCTAATAATGATTATGTTCTTATGATATAATTTCTTACATCTATAGTTATGACACAATAACAAACATTTACTGCAAGCTTGTAAAAGTATTATTTTTGCAAATATTCCTAGGAATAACTCAGCAATCTATTGACTGTGTAGCACAGTGGTCTCAAAGAACTTCTCCAACTTCCTTTTGTCATCATTCTTGATTAACTCAAAAACTGTGTAAGCTCTTATGTATCTGCCATGGTGTCCATCAAGAAACTACTACTGTAATTGTAATAGTCACACTGCACAGTATGCTGGCAGAAAGATTATTTTCATGTTATAACTCAAACGTATCCATACATTACAGCAACACCCAAGATAAAATACAAATGTAAAAATTATTTATTGCATTAAGTAGTGGAAGCACATTTAAGTTTGATCCTAATGAAACTGTTACTAAATTTCTTTTCAGTGGGGACAGATGATTTCAAGAGCCAGTTGTAGAGATTCATTTTCACCATCATTTTTTTAACTAGTGATCTAATTTAAATTAAAAAGTGGTAATTAGTTTGCAAAATTTTAAGTATGTTCATGAATATGCAAAATTATTTGATACTGTCTTGGCCAAGTAGTTAGAGCACTTGACTCATAATCTGAGGGACTTGGGTTCAAATCCCCATCACACCAAACACTCTTTCAGCCATGGGGACATTATAATGTAATGGTCAATCCCACTATTCACTGGTAAAAGAGTAGCCCAAGAGTTTGCAGCAGATGGTGATGACTAGCTGCCTTTTTTCTAGTCTTACACTATTAAATTAGGGATGGCTAGCACATATGGCCTTCATGTAGCTTTGTGCAAAATTCAAACACAAACAAACAGAAAATAAAGTGTAATTTGTTAATTGACTCATGTCATTGCAATGAAAATAATATGTGCACACATTTTGTGCAACATTTCAAAAAAGTGCAAAATTAATTTTAAAGAACTAAATGTAATCAGTCAACTGATGTGCAGTGACAATACAGTGGTACCTCGGTTCTCAAACCTAATCCGTTCCAGAAGGCTGTACAAAAATCGAATCAATTTTTCCCATTAAATTAAATTAATCTGTTACAGACCTCCAAAAATTATGCATTATGAAGCATTTTAAGTAAAAATATTGCTTATTTATACCTGTATAATAATACTTACATGCATAAAGTTAACCACAAAAATTATAAACACAATAAAAAAACAATAAATGAAAATGTAACTGCACTTCACCTGTGCTGAAGAGAGCTGATGACGTAAGTGAAAGGTGGTGAGGAACGTGGAGAGTAGGAGGGTTATTATTGTTTGGAAGGGGAATCACCTTCCATAAAAACGTCAGGTAACTCTTTTACTGTATAAATCATTATTAGAATTAATTATGTTGTAGAGGGATGGCACAAAAATTTTAACAAAATGGTGAACAAGAGGAGAGTATTGGTGTTTTCATTGCTGAATGAAATACAAAAGGAGCAGCACGACACTGAAACTGTCATACTCCAGATAAATACTGGCTAGTAAAACATCCGACAAAAAGACTCTGACAGAACATGGTTACACATTATCAAGAATTCTAGAATAATGCTCAGATTCTACTCTATCTCAAAAATGTGGGGTATAATTTTGTTCTGTTGTTATAATAAAGTGTTTAATCCGTATTAAATCATTACATTTTGTATCTATTTATTCAAAATGCAACAAATTACTCATATATGTTGTAAACCTGAACAGGTACATGTAAACACAAATATAACAACAAATCTATCACATGACACAACTGCTGAAAATTTGCTGTCAACAAGTTGATTGTTCAACAACTTGTCCAGTTGATGACCTGTCTTTCGATATAATTTACTGTTACCAAATTATCCTGTCATGAAGTTGGCTATTGCCCACTTACCACCGAACCAAACAGATACTTAGTTCAAAACAAAATTTCAAAGGAAAATCACTCACAGCAGACTCTACATTCCCTTGGACTTGGCAATTAAAACAAAACAGAAAATCCATGGGAAAATCACTTACACTGGACACTAAATTCCCTAAGACTCACTACTGGAAACAAAACAGAAACTTAATGTACTAAAAAAAACAAAAAAAAACTTAATAAACCCAGCCACAAAACTTTTCCCACCTGATAACCTTAATGATGAGTTAACAATTAAAATAGCTATTCATCAATGTAAATAAATTTCTTCCATTACTTGTAGAAAGAATTATACACAGAAACCTCAACCAATGGACAGCCAACCAACAGACTGAAGATGACCAATCAAGAACAAAGCACTTCATTGCCACATACCTTACATCTCAGACATCAGTTACAAAACAAATTATAACCAAAACATAATACTCCAGTAAACATTGAACTCATTCAAAAACGAAATATCAAGAGAAAATCTATACCATGTAAAGACTACTCTAACAAGCACAATAATAACACTATTTATAAAATTCAACTTCTATGAATTTTACATCTAGAAACCAGCCAAGAAATAAAAACTTAGTTCAGTACACACAAAAACACTGCCATGCTTTTTGAATCCTGCAACTGAAAATAACTGTATAAGCATAAAAGACACTAACATATCAACAGAGAAACAAATGTAAATGAATGAACAATTAAAGAAGTGCATCTAAATGTAAGAACTTAAACCCATGTTAAACCAACACCAAGAAACACTTTTATACTGATATTAATGACTTAATTAAATTTGTTCACACACATTACACTGTTAACTATCAAATATAATACAATGAAATATATACAACATTCCAAACTACTTGTACCTGTCAGTATTGTTGTCCCCACAACACATGATCAGGAACAGTTACTTTTTCAAAGTAATTCTTAACCTGATGATGACCGAAGGAGTTTGAAACAATGTTACTTGCATTTTTAAATAAAAGTTGTTAATACCAACATCAACCATTTCTGCTATATAGTACAAACTTGTATTCATTCTTAAGAATCTAATTTGTTTCAGTTATTGATAAAGGAACTTTCAGTGTGTACTGTATCTTTGTTAAAGGATTTTCATTATTACTGGATATTTTTGTCAAAGGGTTATGCATTTGTGTTGCATGTAAGTTCTTACAGTGGTGAAACAAAGTAATTGTAGCCCTTAAAAACTTTGCAGATTTTCAAGTTAAAATTAACTGTAAACTTGAAGAGAAGCTTGAATTAAAAGAAGAAAAACGTGATATATACACATATCACGTATATTCTACTTTCTTAAATTTATATACTATTTTTTAAAATTTCTCAGTTATCCACACGTGTACTTTTCATATAACATCTGGTCAAGAAAGTTACTACTGGTGGTCTGGCCATGGAATATTGGTTGTAGTGTTTTTCATTTTGCAAAAATTTAGACAGCAGTATCTAGCAATGTCTCAAGGTTACATCTTCTCTTTATATGGACTGAAAACAATGATAACAGTGAAGATACCTAACTGATGGCTTAATGCAGAATGGTCACAGATAATTTATGTGATTTCTCTGTCACTTATAATTAAGGCTAAATACTATTAATTATAATTTTTATTGACGATGTTTAGCAACTCTTCTGGTAGAATTTATTATCATAAACCATCTTAATGGTTTATAATAGTGATTGCCCATTTGTTATTATTGTTTCATCAGCCTATAGCAAAAATGGTTGCAAGTGTTTAATAAAACCTGGGCAAAATTACTAAATGCATCATTGCACATTATATGAGATAATTTTTAAGTTTACTTGACTATCTAGCAAATAACAGTAGCTGTATAACTGTTGACACCCTTAATCTTTTTAATGCTGTCTGTGGTTTATATGGGGTCTCAATCTACTACATGCATCCCTACACAGCTGTAACTTCATGTTTATATGACAGACATGACACATTGTCAGATGCACAATATGCATTCACTAACTGACAGTTAAAGGTTTTTACTAATACTTCTTTATAGTATAAGTATATACTGTATTGTTCTTGCTGTCAGGCTTAGAATTCTTCTACAGCAGTTATGTGCAACTTGTTAGCAATAAATTCAGTGTCAAGTAAACAACATGAACTCCATTTGTTTTCCAAATGATATATAAATATATATTCAAAACTAGTTTAACGTATGTTCAACAAATTACTTGCACTATAGTGACCAAAAACACTATGTGGTTCTCTTCTTGTTGTCAAACGTCCATTCAGACCTATTCAATTACTTTAAAATTTCAGTTGACAACCTAAACTACTTTTCCCTATTTATATTGCCCCAATAATCTGTGTATAATTCACTTACAATTGTGGCACAAGTTTTTGCAGTTGTATACTACTCTTCCAGTAATCATTTGGTCTTCCTTCTTCAAAATATCCTCTATTCCTCAGGAATAAATTCTTATTATTATCTGTTTTCTACTGTTAGTCTTACTCTAACATATTAAGCATTAAGCCTATCACTTCTAATGCAGTTAACTTTATGCCAAACATTTCCTTGGGATTGACTGTACTCTCTTCTGCTGTTTCCCACTCACTTCATACTATTTATATGTTTATTACTAAATCATCTACTCGCTATATTCTCAACATCAATGAGCTACAAACACAACTTCAAATAATCTTCTGCTTTTAAGTCTCTTATTATAAAAAAAACAACTAATAAATCATAAAATATTCATTCACAAAATAAATTATTAACATCTACACCAAACAGTCTTTTATATAATGACACACCATGCACCATAGCAATTATTAACATATTGCAACAGTATCATTCGTTTATGTCTAGAGTTCCTGCCCTTTTGGACACAATGCTGTTGACAGGCTCACTTTTTTTTTTTTTTTTTTCTAACACTGTGTGATCAATTTTGGCCATGTTATTACACAAATGTATAAACAATTATAAGAAAAGTCTAAAATGTTATACAGACATCTAAACTGTTTCCTACAACAAAATTCTTTAAGCCACAGTTTAAATGACAGCACCAAGCAGAGATTTGAGAATTGGATCAACAATCACAGTGATGGCTGATGGTAAGTGTCAAATTTTAATGAACACTGCATGACTTTGAATTTTATAGATAAAGCAGATAGAGTAGTTATTTTTGAAACTGACCATAAGTAGTGGTAAGAATCAAGAAAGCAGATGGCAAAAATGATGGTAATTCTAGATGAAAGTAAGACAGAAATTTTGTAGTTACATATTTTATTTAGAATATACTTAGTTTCAGATAGAGTATGCAGAAGTGATAGCCCACTAGGGTACTGGGTCGTCACAGTGGAAGAGGGTTGAAAAATTGTCATGGCTACATCAGAAATGTAAGGGAAAAAGGTATATTAATATAATGAATTCACAGTTGTTAACTAACATGTTTTGAACTTTACAGAGTGAGAAAAATGTCACTCTAAGAGAAAACCTGGCCAGGTACAGCAAAACCATGATAAGTCTTATTATGACCAGCACAGAGAAGAAGGAAGAGGTAGGGGGGAATATAACAACTATCAGAAATATTAAAAGTGCTTACATATACACATGTGGTCTACATGACACTAGTTTATAATTTGCATTGACTATATATGCATACATCTATACAACTTAAAATAATCTTGTATAAATGTCAAGTGAGTAGTACCAGTTGTTCTGGATAGATTCTAATGTTAACTGTTAACCCACTATGCATGGTGTTGATTGACTGTAAACGTCACAATGATTTACAGATCTTCAATAACATCTAATACAAAAAAAGCTACAAATAACAAAATGGTCAAATGTACAATTTAAATATCCAAACTCTTCCATTTGGTGAAAATCATTATATTTTTCTAAACTGCAACAGAAACACCACACTTCTACTGTGTTTTCAAGGAAGGTTTCAAAGTCACAAGTTTTTATTTTATTTACAAATTTATCATCAACACAAAATTGTATTTGGCAGCAACAGACATTAGGTAAAAGAAAGTGACCACTGAAAAGTAAGAAAAATGGTTGCTTGCATCATTAATAGAGCTTTGTACCCATTTACAACTTAGTTAGAAAGCCTGTTACATGATAAACTTTTGGGACATTCTATTCTAGCAATTGGTGCATTTTTTATGTTCTAAAATACATACATGAAGAGTAAATGAATTTCTGTTTAATCAGACAATGAACTTAAAGAAAAACACTAGGCCTACTTAACTATACATTAAAATTATATGTATCACACCATGTAGAACCTTGGTTTATAAGAATCTATTAATGTATTTCTACTGTGATATACTGCTTTACAGGGATGAATACATTATTTAGTATAAGCTAGGCAATAAAACAATAAGATTAAAATAAAACATACATGAAAGAGTTGAAAGTTGAAACTGTGAATATTATTAATTGAGATGTTGCAACTTATACTTCTTACAATTTCTGTAGAAATAGTGTTTAGAGTACAAAAAATAAAAGATAGAGCATACAGTTTTACAAAAAAAAACTATTTATTTAAAGGGGTTTTGAGATTATGCAAATGAAATACAAAAACTGTAACATGAAAAGAAGTATTATTATTCTTAGCATGAAAATTATTTTGCACAGAGTCTAACTCAGTAAAGACTTCAAAAAATCACTAGTAGAAACACACAATAAAAACTTTGATTTTCTGAAACAACATATACATAATGTTTATTAAAAGTTAGTCAAAAGTTGTGATGATACAATCAGTAAATTCAAAGTTTTAGTATAGATAGCTTCAACACTGACCACCTCATATGTCAGTAGACTAGACAAAATAAAGTTTTATTAAAAACAAAATGGCTGAAATTTATTTAAGAGATTTTGGAGATTATAAAAATAAAATTTGGGTTGTTTTTTTTTCAAGTGAAGAAAAGTATTTTTAATCATAATACAAAAATCACTTTGCATTCAGAGCAGTCAATACTGTGACTCCATATGTTGAGGAAGAAATGTTTGTGTAAATACCTCTCAGAGATCCTGACTTTTTGTCCACAAAAGTTTGTTTGTTTGTTTTTTGAATTAAGCACAAAGCTACACAATGGGCTATCTGTGCTCTGCCCACTACAGGTATAGAAACCCAGTTTTTAGCATTGTAAGTCCGCAGACATACCGCTGAGCCACTGGGGGACCATCCAGAAAAGACTCTTAATGATTACTGAAAGACTGCAATTTTTTTGAAGAGAAACAAAAGATGCTAGAAATTTTAGTATAGCAATTATAATGGTCAATTTGGGGTCAAGAGCTTGGCAGGTTCAGCAGAGCCCATGAGGGGAAAGATAAAAAATCTGATACTTTGTGTACAAAATACTTATAATGTTTACTGAAAGTTTGCTAAATTTCTTGAAGATACACAAAACATATTAAGAGTTATTGCATGGAAATCTGATTGCTATTTTATGGCTACAAGGTATAAAAAGTGTTAAAGGATTTCAAGAACATGTGTAAACCCTTGACTCAACATGTACAGTGGATTTAAATTAAAATAAAATAAGTTGTATTTGACACACACAGACACAAAATCAGCATGCTAAACATATTGAAAATAAACTGACACATCATAGCTCCTTCAAAACAAAAACAAGTAAGTTTGAACATGTTAATCTGCATCAAGAGATCATTTTCTGTAACAAACAAATCAGAAAACTAGATACATCTTTTCTCCATATAACAGTCACAAAGCAGTCCAACATAAACAAAGTAAAGCAGAACACAACACAGACAATTCAAGAAATAGTAAACAGTTCCCATGACTGGACTTATTACACAAAATAACACCTAAGGCTCAATTTAGCCCATGACCTCAAATAGGTTCAGTATGTTCTGCATTTGGATTTAAGAAAAAAAAAAAGACAAAATCATAAATGTGAAGTAGCATACAGCAGTGCTAAATCAATGCTGGCTTTAATCAATTCATATGAATTTACTGAATAAATAAGAATATTTATATATTAAATAGTACAGTGGTTAAGCATGCTGTTTTAAAACAATTTTTAAGCCTCACCACATTTTTAATGTACATCTCCAAACCATATCATGCTCTACCTGAATGACCATCCATCTTGACAATTGGCCTGCAATGTATAACCTGTTGCAAGTCTTTTTCTAGATGATTCTGGTCCTCAAAAGTGATCAGTATTCTTTTTTTTTTTCCAATACCATTAGGTTCAAAGGATATCAAATTTAAGCACATCTTTATGATTAGATTTTATAAATATGTTGTACCAGAAAGGTACATTTCTTTTACATTTCTTACCTACAAGTTATAAATACTTGGTTGTATCACACTACCTATAAAATGCTGAGCAATGTCAAAACATAACTCTGATAAATTGTGAACCACTGTGACTTTACACATGATTATCATGTGACTTGCTGATTTGCATTTTAAAAATTCTTTTACTATAATGCACTCAACCCTCTGTGTTATGAGTTCAAGAATGTTATGCAAAATCAAACACAATTTTAAGTTTTCATTACTCATCTTTAGTTTTTCCTAGCACATTTCAGGGAACAATTAAGTAACATAAAATAATAACACTGATTGATTTCTCATAAACTTATTGGAAAAGAAAATATTTTTATTTTCTACGTACAAATGTTTTAATTACAAAACATTACTGGCAGAAGTTAGCTACTATTTTATGCATTCAAGGCAACTTTTGTTTCTGTTTGTTCGTAGCAAAGAAATGTTTTAAATCTGTTTGGAGGGGGGATTTGTAGAGGTAATGAAAGAAAATCAGGACACTTTAATATAATTACAATTATAAATACATTTTATATAAAACTTTTTTTGTGTGTTTATATGTGCTTTTCTTATATATCTGTTACTTATCTTTACTGATGTCATTGTCAGTATAAAAGGTGTTAAGACATATAAACCCTAAACTTCTTTTATTCTTTTGGCTAAATAGAAAGGAGGTGACACAGTTTAAGAATTTTAGTAAAATGTATTTTCATAACCATATATATATATATGTCACAAATAAATACAAATAAAAGCCCTTGATCAACACCTGTAGCCTCTGTGGGTATTGCTTCAGTAATAAACAAACTAATAAAAAGGACCTATTACATTCATAGTACTAAAGTAACTACCAACCATATGATGTAAAGGCTAATAAA
Organism: Tachypleus tridentatus; assembly: GCF_004210375.1. NCBI lineage: Eukaryota > Metazoa > Arthropoda > Merostomata > Xiphosura > Limulidae > Tachypleus > Tachypleus tridentatus. The sequence goes on from NC_134830.1 coordinate 85,390,536, forward strand.
AGGTGAAACATAATTAATGTATTCCGAGAAAAACAAATTTTAATAATAAAATGGATAATTATACTTAAGATAAATTACACTGTTTATTTATAATAGAAGGGAACACAAATCCCTTTTGTTATTGAAAAACAAAGGTGTTCATCTTAAGGTGAAATATACTGTTAAAACTAAAACATTGGTTAATTTAATTATCTACAGTTTACATATAGCCCCAGTTATCAATTTTTAAAATTCACTAAATTTGCTAAGTGATTTAACTAGTTTTGTTTTTTAACAATTAACTTTATAAATTCAAAGCCTCAATTTCTGCATTTTTTTTTTGCTATAATAAACAAATAATAAAATTGTTCTGTTTGCAATTGATATAATTTACATGATTTTTACCATAGAATACTATGCAGTAAATAAGATTAAAAATCAGAATTTTTTTCTCACCAGTTGCATCTTCATTAACCTGCTGTAACCATAGTCTAAGCATCACCAAAGCTTGTTGCACTGAGTCATTGGGTTGTTCTTTCTTAATGTTATTCACATCAGATTCAGAAATGTCAAGTTGGTCTGCTAGCTGCACCCAATCTTGATCCAAACCTCGTGCAATATCAGACAATCGAAGGTCAGCACGATGGATAAGCTCTGGTTTTGCTTAAAACAACATTTTACACAATAAAATTTTTGTGTTTAAAAGTTAATATAAATTCAACATTCTATTATTATTTGTAGAGTAAGATTAGCTATTCCTGTTAAGAAATAGATCAATAAATAAAAACAACAACAACTATAGAATAGAACTTTACTCAGAAAACCATACAATCATGGTTTGATGGAAATGAAGTACCACAAATATGACACATTTTGATTTAATGCCCTAAAGACATTGTAGCATGTTAAGTTTACACAACTTTCTAACTTACTAATTTTTAAGTTAATGATAATAAGAGTCTTATGGATATGTTTTCTCTAAAAATACTTCATTTTACACTTACCTAGTCCTGTTTCTTCAACAAAACCATATTTTTTTTCTAACCTTACTAGTTCTGTTGGTACTGATTTAATTTCAACCTAGGAAAAAATATAAAGATAGCAGTGAATAATTTAGGTTATTATTAATATCTGATTAGTCCAAATAACTAAAATCACCTAATATCAAAACATAAAAAATCCGAAAAGCATCCTTTTTTTTTTTTCAACAAGATTACAAGAGGCCATACTAGTGAACACAGTTACATGCATGATTTTCAGCACATCACCTCCTGCAAGATAGCTTTTAGCTTAATGTTGAGGAAAGAGAAAGCAAACTGGCATTTTAAAAATGTTTGGTATTACTAAATTAAAAATAATATATTCCATTTGAACTTGATGTTATAAACTTATTTTGACAGCAATTACCTATTTTTCATTAAGAGAAAATTAACCTTAATTGACCACATTTCTGACCCAAAAACTTGATCATACATAGCCATTGAACATGTAGTATACAGATGCTGTACATCTTCTCTCTCATAGTATATATCTATTATTTACAAAATTCATGATTTTTTCCAAAGTTCTCATTTTGAAACTCTCTAAACCTGGTTGATGTCACATGAGGAACTGCAGCATGAGGTGTTTTATTTTTGTAGCTTGACTGGTCAAGGAACTTATCTGCTGTCTCATGGGATAGCTGTATTGTGTCGTGTTTGACCATGTGTTTGGAGAATATCTTGTGGTTTCCACACAGAAGAAAAATATTTCCACATTTCAGCATCCCTTTTCTAATTTGTCAGCTACAAAAATAATGTACTTTGCATATGAAATTTCAACAATTTCAGAGAGATTCATTTTCATCTTTACTGAAGGGAATTCTTTTTTTGAGAGAATCACAACTTGTTGTTGAAGTTTCATTCTTATTAATGTTTTATCCACCCACACATTCTGCTGACTAGGTAAGTCAACTTCTTTCAATCTTTAAATTCTGTCTTATTTTACTTTAATTTAATTTTTTCAGCCTGGAAACCATGTAACACAATTTTACATGAAACATAAAGAGTACTTGTTGTTTTATTTACCTTTTCTTTTTCGTCTTTGCTACATTTCTTTTCATATTTAGTATTCAATTCCACCAAGTCTTCAAACCTCTTTCTATGCAGGAAGTAGTTTACCTGGGAGACATTATTCCTTTAAACCACTATATAAACATATGAAGAATTTTGGTGCTCTGACCAGAATATGATCTGGTTTAAAATGGAATGGTGAGCAACAGGTGAGCTCTGTAGATTTGCTCTGTACACAGTCCTTCATCAACCATGTTATGATAGTGCAGAAGAATCTACAGAAAGCTGAAAGTGAAAAAGCAGATAAAAAATCCAACCTAAGATAGTTTCTTGTACGTATTGCCCAGAAAAACTTACTACTACATGCAATATTTTCCATAACCCTATGTCAGAACTTAGAGAACATGACAATTTGGTCACCTGTTGACATCTTTGTGACATTGCAAGTTTTACAATCTGTCACTCTCAACATTGCCTGTACTGATGGTGAAGCAAGGCACCTATAATTGACCTAAAAAAGGAGACAAACAACAAGGGAATGTGTTATACAGGCAACCATCAGTCTCTCAGCCAGTCTTTTCACCCTATTATGAACAGAGGGCCATGGATACACATAGTAAATGCAAAAGAAGTGCAAAATGCATTATGCACGTATTACACAGCCCCAAACTGTAAGGGAAAGTCACTGGTAACTAATTTGTTAATGCAGATGAGAGACTTATGCAGAAAGGTAGTAGCTTTGCTTTTGTCTTCATTTCCTTAGCATGGTTTAAGGAAGAAGATTCACTTACAATATTTCTGTAGGATTACCAACAAGGTCATGAGTCTACCAGCCACTTTAAACACTGCTTGAAGCAGGCTGGGTTTGGTTGGACCAAAACTGAGGATGATGAGTCATTCACTAAATTAACCACCTGAAGCAACTTGTGTTCTATAATTTTCAAGCTACCTAGTGAAAACAATCTAGAACTTCTTCAACAAATATGTATTTCATGTACACATTAGTGCATATATATAAATTTTTGCAGCATTTTTATATACACACACACATACATGAATGTGTGTGTGGTATGCTTTATTGAAATTTACTAGGTTTGAAAAGTTATAAAGCTGATGCCAGTAGATATTTAGAAGCATCTAAAGCTCCAATGGATTTGTAATTCTTACTTTCTGAGCATCTAATGACTCTTTCACATATATGATATATGTATTCAATTTTAATTTATCAAAATATTACGTAGTAACAGCTTGTGAATCTAGAATGATAATGGCTTGCAAACCACTGATAAAAGTTAAATACCAAGAACACCAGTGTACTTCAAAATAAATAAATACATATTATGTTCATAAGTTCTTGTAAACATATCTTCAACACACATGGGTATACAGCTATGAAGAGATTTTACCTCCTATTGTGTATGTGAAACACCTATGTATGTACTATGAAATAACTAATTAGTGTACATAGTAGTTGCTCTTACCTATGGAATGAAGATCAAGTGTGTTAAGAGAAAAAGTCTAGTTTATACACATAGTGATGGCAGAGAGATAGGTAAAATACTGTTGAATAACATTCAAAACTTGCATGTTTTTGTATTACAAACTACTTGCAACTTCAAACAGAAAGAAGTGAAGAGCAGCAGTATTTATTTATTTATATATTTTTTATCTCAAAAAAGTTTATCTTAGTGAATTGTTTACTTAGCATTAGTAATGTTGTGTACTCATGGATGGTAACACAATTTATTTAACAGTTCAAGTTTTTTCTAACAGTTAAAGTGCACAATATTTCAACTATTTACCCACTATGTTTGAATTTCCTGTCAACCAAAAATTCATGTGTGTATGTGTGTGCTGCACACATGTACCTCTAAGCACATTCACTGAAACCCATTAGTCTATATATCAAAAACCTATGTATGAAAAAAAGATAATTTAATTTAAATAATACAATAAAAGTAAAGAGTAAAACAGACAGCAAATTTCCAATATTTGGCTGCTTTTTGTGCACAGCACAAAGTCAGTTAAAAAAAAAAACATCATTGGTGATTAGCATATACAGCAGAGAAAATTGGAAGAGTTAAGTAGTAATATTTTTCTTGTTATCACAGTTTGAAAATTCATGATTCTTCAAACTAAGACATATTTTTCTCTCATGCTGTGTAACAAAAGGTATAGAGTTTGTTTAAGTTCATAGCTCTAACTTTCCCTTTTTGTCACACACATACAAGTATTGAAATAATTAAGTCAACTATGGTGCTGGTTACAGCCATGCCACCCAGAGCCAAGAAAGGGAGGTCAATAACTCTTGTAGCTGCAAACAACACATACAACAATGTAGTGGATACTGTATCCTATGTGCACTTTAAGTTTAGTAAGGTGTCTGCTAGAGTAATACAATTGCACATTGCTTGCAACAGGGCTACAACTGTCCTTTTTTCTTTCTTGTGCCACTCTGTACAGTGCCAAATGAAGTGCTGTTTTCATGCTACCTGAGAACTAGGAAGGGATATCAGCACTCAATCACTATATGTAGGCACACATGCAAAGACAGTTGTGTTGAACATGATATGGAAGCTCATTAAAATTGCTTCAGCAAAGTGCAAAAATGTAAAATCTGCTTATTCAACTATGTATTGATAGCATGAGAAACTACAAAGTATGATTGGAATATAATTTTAACAATTCAGCATCCTACAGTGAAGCCTGAACTATTGACCTTTCTCTAAATAAGTTCACCAGTGTTGACATCATTGCTTTCTGTAATTTTGACTTGGTATTGAGCAACACTAAGAAGTTTTGTCCTTACTCTAACCTTCATGATAAGTGAAAGGTTCCATGCTGCCTTGTAATTTTTCTTTAAAATTTTGAAACTTAAACACGTTTTTTCATGAAATTTTGTTTTGAAGTCTTGTTTCTAATGCATTTTGTCCAATGTTGGAATTATTTTTGTTTAACCACAAGTTGAGTAATTCAGTGTTTCAAAGCATTTACATTTTTTTTGTTGTGTGCATCGCAAATTTTGCCATAATTTCTTCCTAAGCTGTATTAATTGTGATTTTATTACACTTTTATTTTGCAGCCATATTTAATTAAAAGTTTGTTTTTATTGTTGTATTTAAAGAGTTATACTTTGACATATGTTTTATTGTACCACCATAACTAAAGAAATATTATATTAAGAAATTAAAGATATTACTATTCATAGCTTATCCCATTTAGGAACTTGCTATTTCACTGAATACTGGCATTATCTTTAACGATACCTCATGGCTGTCAGATGTAACAAAAATATTATTGTATTTCAATGCTCTTCTTCTAGAGAGAGGATGTGCTTTATATATTCAATTTTGGAGCTTTTTGAGAGATCTGTTTTGATCTTTGAAGGGAACAGTTTTTTTTGTTTTTTTTTAAAGGATCAAGACTTGCTGACAAAATTTTGTCCACGTTACTCTTTTATTCACTCCTTCTGCTGATAATGCAAGTTAACTTTCCAAGTTTTACATATAGTCTTACTTTAATTTCATTTTTTCAACCTAAAAACTACATAACACAACTGTGCATGAAACATTAATACATAGTGCATAGTTGTGTTTACCAAACTTATTTGTTTCCTCTCTTCTTTACTTTTCATCATATCAACATTTCATCAGGCAATATCTTCAAAGCTTCTTGTTAAGCAGTGGGATTTTACCTGTTTGCTATTATTTCTCTAAACCAGAAATACAATAAACACAAAATATGAATGCTTAACACTAGAAAACCATTAGATGTTTAGATAACCCACTTTATTTGAAGATATTTGTAATTTGCCAAATGTTGGTTCTTATTTTATGCTCTGTCCAACTAGAAATAAAACATAAAGGTTTGGTTTTATTTTATTTAAATTTGTAAAATGTGCAATTCATTCTTTCCCAAAGAGTAGACTAGATATCTACCACGTTTGACATCTACAAGAAGCTTGAAATGGCCATTGAAACAAATAAATAGCATGAAATACAAAAGTCACAAATAATACAGTAAAGGTAAGAATATTATACTGTCCTCTGCATTCTAACAAAAAAATAATGTGATTTTAACTTTTATATTACTATGAAGAAAGGGTATGCCCCTTCAGTTTACTATATGTTTTTTAAGTTAGTTTTTATTGTATATATTTATAAATAAATTGTGCATTAAGCAAAAAAATAGTGAGTGAGTGAAAACAACATAACTGATGAAAATTCACATTCATGAAAAACAGTTTCTAAAACCTGAAAGAATTTAAAATCTCAAACAGATCATCAATCTTAAATGACAAATATGTACAGCAATTGAATATATTTTTCTACAAAAAAAACCTTCAAACATTCATTCAGTGAACCTATATGAACAATGACTCTTCTATAGTTTGGATGCATAAAAAAACAACAACAAACACATATCACAAGGTTCAAAGTGACCCATTTTTTCCATTAAAAATATCTACATTCAAACCCATACAGAAAAATATTACATTAATTTTTAATGATACCTCTGTGCCTTACCTTGCAAATATCAGGTAATACAATATTTAGGTTGCATATAGGAGTCTGCGGAGGCTCACCACGGCCAACTTTAGGCTCCCTCATAAAAGCTATTCTACCAACAGATTCCTGGTGTGGGTCTTTGACTCGCACAACAAATGGTAACCTGTTTTCTCTGAAAGCCTGAAAGTTCAGTGCTAGCTGTTCTCCAGACTTTGTAACTGGTACAAGGTTTCCAGCAAATTCTAAATACTGAAATTTACCTTCAAAGACCTATTCAAAGTGTAAACAAAAGATCTTACTTTCATGTAAAACAAATTGTTAACAATGTAACATCACCATAACCTGACAAGTAATTGTAAAATACAGTACATTCTTTTAATATTTAATTACTTTTCCTAGCAAGAATACTTTTTCTAGAAACCCAGAATACTACCTTTTTATCTATTTTAATTCATAATATCCCTTAATTGAAATTAAAAAAAAATTCTTTGCAAATCACAGATATGAAAAAAATTCAAAATTTAAATCCGTATCTCCAACTTTCTTCATGACAATTATTAGAAATGCACACAAGAACATGCTTTGTATGAATTTTTTGCCAGAAAAAAAAATTAAGGTTTTCCATAAATGCAGTTTATAAATAATGAAAGTTTATTATACAAAAACTATACATATAACTTAAGGTATATTTATTTACTTACATAGATAATTCTTTATTAGCATAGTAATAATATCAGATACATGATGATTATAAGAAAACCCATATTTAAAATGATTACACTTCAAGAAATATTTGTCCTAGATATATAGAAATATATATTATATATCACATTTCTTTCAGAAAATTCTAGACTTGGTATAGGGTTTTTCAAAAACCTTCACAGAAGTGTACAATACACTTTCCATTAATCTTAGTCTCAGAATATCAAGCTAATCTAAAAATTACGCTACAGCAAACATCATCATTCTGGTCAGTGTTTAACTACTACTTGCTTCATAATTTCTGATGGCAGTTTTCAGATCATACAAATTCCATGAAACCTTCTAACAGACATTTCTTTTGATAAAACACCACAGCCAAAAATTTGCTGGTGCAATATCTAATATCACTAGCCATTTCTGCCTTTACACTGAGCAATCAAATATAAATGACAGCCCTACATTGTTTGAAAGTGGTGTTTTCAATGTCAGTTTATGAAGAAACCAGTCCAAATATACTGTATAATATAGTTACTAAACACCATGTACCATGGCCAATCTTTCATGATTAAAACTTATGATTCTGTTTTATGCCTCTGGTAAAATTTGATTATCAATTGGAATAAGTGCCTTTCAAGGTATAGTTATTTTTATACAAATGGGGTTTTTCTTTATAATAACTCTGCACATTAAATGTGCCACAGGTGACACAAGCTTACTTCCACATCACGACTCTTCGCAATCTCAGAAAACTTTTCTTGGCTTTCTAGTGTCTTGTCTTCCTTATCATCTGTCATGCAAAAGACTCGTAGTTGAGCTTCCATAGCCTCATAGTGTTTGGCAAACACCACAAATTTGGCCATAAAGGGAACATGTACTGCTTCTCGATAAAGCTCAGTTGCATACTTTGTAACTTCATTAACCTGCCTACAGTCCATCAACCAGAATCTGAAATTATAAAACAGAACTATACACTTACACTGGGTAATTGTGTAAAATAAACTTACAATAAAATACATTTTTGTAAAATATGTTTTAACATGCTTGTAAAATAATGTAAGATATTTACAATGTACTAACTAATACCACAAAATTTATTACATATTACACAAAACATACACAAAATTATTTTTTTCAATAAAGATATATTAAATATTTTAACCTATAAGTAAGTTTTTTCTCCTTTCGATACCCAAACAACTTCATTGCAAGCATTCAAAATTTTTTTTTTGCTTGCAAGTAATTTCACAATTTTTATTTTTCCAATTTCTAGGTAAAATGAAATACAAACTATGAATCAAATTTTTATATTAGCTCTAACTACTTTTATTTAGAAATTAGCATACAGCCCAGCAAAAATGATGAGGCAAGTGCTACCACCCACATCCCATAGTATATCCTAACACACTCACAGCTAAGTGAAATAAATAAAGTTTGCAAAAGTTATAATTTACCTATACTAAAAATGAATTTTTGATAGGTACTTACCTCTCTCAAAAGATTAACTATTCTTGTTCAATGCTGTCCTCTGTATGCTAACTTTTTCTTTAGATATGCCACAAGCCTTGAACTCCTTCTTCATTAGGATTAACATATTCCAATGTTTCTCTCATGCAAACCATCATGCACCATCCATCAACCAATAGTATCATATCACACTCACATGATGCATGTGACTCCCTCTAAATTCAAAACTTCACTTTGAAGTTTGGCAGAAGGTGTGAACACCAGAGAAGTGAGGAAAAAAGGTTGGAAGTGGGAGAGGAGGTAAGTGCATATCAGAAATACATTTTCAGGAAAATTATAACTTTTGATATGCTACTTACCTTTTTTCACAAGATTAACTCGAATTCTGCAAGGGAATAACATAAGTGCCCTAAAGTATCCAAAGGGGTAACCCTGACAATGAGAGGAAGAGATATGAAGATCAGAGAAGGAGAAATGTATCTTTTCTATATAATTTGTAAAACACAAAGAAGAAATTGCAAAGTGTTGTGTGGCTAGAGTGCATCAAACCATACTCAGCAAGTCAACTACATCTGAAAGTTCTTCTACAAGGCACCACCATCAAAGTGAGAGGATGGTGAGGATTATATCATCTTCAACTCCAACCCATTAATCAGAGGTTAAGACTCACTGCAATTACTGGGTACTTCACAAGGATCAACACTCTACAGCAATTGGGAATTGATCATCCATCATCAATGGGATAAATTCATCTTGTACAAGGACTTATGTTGATTGGTTCACTTCAATCCAACACCACGATGCAGGGAACCAACATCCATAAGAAGGTAGGATGAGGACTCCCAGTGAAGGAGTGAGGGGTGGGAGGACTACATTTGTGATGTATCAACTCCAGTTGGTATGGAATGAGTATCAGAAGGCCATATCATCTTGAAAGGTGATGAATTAACTCCAATTTTTGTGGATATTGATGAATGTGTAAACAGTATAAAGATATCACATCATCCACTATGGTAAAAGATTAACTTCTGCAATTGTGCAAGCAGATTCAGGAGGTTATGTCCACCAGCAAGGGGATGATTCAACTCCTCTGGAGGCCACGTCACATCTACTCCAGCAGGACACTACTGCCCTACTCTCAACTAAATGGTTATAGCCAATGTTTTTTTTTGGAACCCATTCAAAAGAGTGTTTTATATGGTCAACAATCCCAGAGGCTTGGAACTGGAAAGTGATAAGGACTCCCATACTCTACTCAAAGGAGAGTGAGAATGTGATGTGTTGGAGAGTCAGGAAGAATGTCACAACCAGAGACAGTGCAATGGGTGACCAAAAAACCCCTATTTTGAAAATATGACCACAATAAGTTATTCACTCAAGGCATGACATGGATGAGCAGCTATACCCTTCTGCTTTACCCATGCATTGTAGGGTCTAGATCAGACATTTTTATGAAGCAATTATCATCAGGTAGATAACCTTCCAGATATTTTGTGGAACACAATTTCTACAGCAATCGTATGAAGCATGGATGAGAGAGGACAAGTCTACATGGCTTACAGTATTGATTTAAAGTTGAAGAATACCTATTTGGACACCACTCACCACAGAGCAGAATCTGTGTGATAAAGGAAAAGAAATACAAGTCCATGAGAATGAGAAAAATGAACAAAACTTACCAGTTAAAGATGAAACCCCAACATGGACTAAACCACAATGAGATGAAGATAGTGGGAGATAAATGCACTGAGTGTGGACCATATGCAAGTGCAGAAATCTCCTCCAATGGATGATGAAGATAAGAAGTGAGAAGACAGAGTACATGGGATAAAACATAAATTAAGGTACAGGACAAATAAGGCAGAGAGGAATAAGTCCAGTGGACCAGAAATCAGACCCAATTTGTGAGGAAGAAGGGGCTAGATCCAAAATTGAAAAAGATTGCCAGAGAATAAAAAGATGGTTGCACATACCCTGGAGAATAGCTGTACACCCAGTATCACAACTGAAGTCTCTGACTGGACACAGAGTCTGGACAAGAGTAAAGACAAGAAGGAACAACCTTCCTACTCCACCATGGATTTGGAGAGAAAGCAGAAGATAGGTGGAGTGCTAAGGGATGCATAAAACATCAATGGCAAACAAATCAGACTGGCAATGTCCACAAGCCAAGAGAAAAAAGAAATATATCTTAACAGACAAATGAAATAAGAAGCACTAGGAAAAATGGTTCAAACAACAGAGATAAAGTCATAACATGAAAGATCTCGGTAATCATCCAATGTGAAAGTGAGGGTGCCTAGGAGGCCTCTATATCTGAAAGGAACATATAAGCAGAGCGAGAAAAGGAAATGTACAGTCTTACAATTACTGGAAAAACAAAAGGTATGGGAGAGGGCAACCTTAAAACCAGAGAGCAAGGAAATCAAAGACTCACAGTTCAAAAGCCAGGTGAGAAATTATGCCACTCAACCAACTGAAGGTTAGATGGCAAGAAATCCCATACCAGCTGACAAACAGTGAAAGATTTTCCACCTGTGCTGCTACACTTCCATGGAAGATCGAGAAATGGAAGAAGACTCTACATGCATAGCTGGATATTCTCACCAAGGACCAGACAAAAACCAGGCTTGAAGATGCAGGAAGGTGAGACTAGGATATAGAACAAAAGATCAAGGTTGATGCAGAAAGGAGAGAAAAAGAAGAAGAGCAACAGGTGGCAAGAGAATTAGATACTGGAGCCTCTGAAAACTAAGGCTGTTCTGACCACTGGAGTGCAACCAAATCAACCAGCCAAGAAGTGAACTGTACCAGAAAAATTACATAATGAGTAAGTGCACATAAAATATGTGTGACATCAATCCTGGGTGAAGGCCTTGAAAGCTAGAGCCTATGGATGAAGTACAAGTAACAAAATAAGATGCAAACGTGTACTGAGGCCCATGTGAAATATATCTATTTGGGTAGAACTCCCTCAAAGGCATAGGTCGCTAAAAAACAAGTGGATCAAATGATTATAATAAAATTTGTCCCAGGTGTAAAAGACAAGCTGCAACTGGATTAAAGACACCCAGCATGTGACGTAAGATAAGATGAATGTTATGTGCATGGGCCCAGTGTAGAAGATCCAAAAGTTCAAAACAAAGATCTCTGGACTGCACAATTATTTCATGGTTGATCAGACCCCTATTTTAAAAAATGTCTGAAAGAATCACCATGTTAATAGGTAAGAAAATGGATGTTATATAAAGTCTGATGAACCATGAGAAGGTTGAGTAAATCCACAAACAAAACAGTCTTGAGTGCAGACAAATGGTCCAATGTTTTGTGATGATGGACTCAAGCCTTACAACCCTAAAAGGAAGTATCCATGAGCAGATGTATAATATGGTGTAGAGGAGAAAATGGCACACTAACTGGGCCTAGTCCAGCCATGACCACAGGGTAGTAAACCAGTATCAGTGGCAACAGGAAAAATCAAGAAATCGACAAAAAGATGGACCCAAAACTGAAGGAAAGAGAAAGGGTTGGGAGGAATAGGTGGCATGTGATGTTCCAACATATACAAATGGGTTACTAAAGTTGTATGGACAGACTGCCATTAGACTGACACCACTTGCAGCTCAATACTATAAGAGATGGGAGCAAAGAAATACATGGAGCCTCAGAAAAGGAGAAATATACAAGACCCTAAGGTATATGGAGATTAAAATGATTCAAGTCAAAAATGTGGCAAAGTCTGGGAAGAAAGGTTGGACACTGTAACATTATACCTTCTGATGTATAACAACAGATAATTCTATAGTTGGAACATCTGCATCTGAGGCCTCCAAAAATGTTAGTCACTGTTGTACTCTTCAAAGTGGTAAGATGAACTTTGAAATGCATAGTTTATGTACTGGAATCAAGCCTGACCAACAAAGAGGTTGAAAAGTGCAACTGAGGCAGTCAAACGTTAGTAAATTTCTTCATGAACTAATCATCAAAATTAAAATCATTCATGAAATTTCTACCACACAGAAAAGCCAGGGCATTTTGATGACACTACATTCCAACAATGGTTTCTATGTCATGTTGCTTAGCAACAAAAGTATAACATAATATTATTGCTGGTCTATGTACTAAAGGTATGAAATGAAATACATACACAACAAAACTGAAAAAAAAAATATTCAGTGGTTTCTTAGTTTAGAGCCTCTACTGATTAAAGAGGTTTGTTTTTTATTTAAAATGTTGGTGATATTACAGAAAATAGTTTAATTCAGAAATAATTTAAATTTAAAATTGAATTGTTAATTTTACTTTCATGATGAATTTTATGCACTTGGCTACAGATTAGGTGATTCCATAATACCATTTTAATTCAAGCTTATTATACCAGCACTGACTACACTTATAAGGATTCACAGTACAATCACCAACTCCTCATGGCTCTCTTGCACATCTGTTGCTAAAATCATAATAAGCAGACAGTAATCAAGTTATTCTATCTGGATAAACACACTTGACTTTTATGACTCCTCCTTTTTCAAGTGTGATGAGATACACACTAGCTTATATATGAGTTAGATCTATATTTTACATATAAAACAAGGAAAAAAACAAGTTGCAGAAACTTTTTCTAAGCTTTGGGCCACTTGATGTACAAGTATCAAATGAGCAATACAGCTTTGAATTATTTCACATGCAACTGTTCAAAACTGTTATAATAAAACTTGTTTTCTTATAAGCCATTTTTATTGTTGATAATGTAAAACATATATCTAAAACACATTACTGTACACATTAAAGACAAAGTAGCAACAGTTGAAATAATGTATACCCATGAAACTTCTACATTTCTTTTATGCTTTTCAGCAAATAAAAACAATTATCTTTCAATAAACTATGTCAGTAAGTAGAAAACTGATTTTATACATTTTTAAAATGTTTTTATTACAAAAGAAAAAATTAGCCACTGTATAATAACTTTCTCAGGCTGTCTACTAAATTACCTTCCAAAATACACACATATTGTAGAACATCAATTTATTTGTATATGTATATAAAAAACAAACAAAAAAAAAAACTAATAATGTGATACATCAAATGACTGTTAAGTCCTGTATCTACACTGATACAATAATAAAATAGTTAATTTGGAAGACATTCAGTAAAATGATGCACCTCTTTCATTGTTAAAAGGGTATAATGCTAAGTGTCCTGTTTGTCATTATGGAAAACTGTGGCAATCAACCACTGGACTCTAGACAGAAAAAAAATATAATCATATAGGTTTGTGCACTGATATTAATATTTCAGCTATTACTAGGTGATTTTAATTTAGGGCATATAGGTTGGGAAATGCTAGAGCCAAACAATGAGGGAGACAGATTTTGGTAAACTGTTCATCATAGCTTTCTTAACTAAATAGTAAAAGAACCTACAAGGAACAATACTATTTAGATTTATTGTTAACAACAGAAATGACTGAGAGGGAGGTAACTGGGGAATATGTGGGTGCAGGTTATCATTGCTCTATTAGGTTCGATGTTTTGCTGTATATGAAGATGAGGAATAATGATATTTTGGTTACGAAATTTGAAGGAATGTGACAAAAATTATTTGTTGTGAATTGGGAAACAGAATTATTTGGAAACACTGGTCAGATATGGAAAATTTGTAAAAATTAATTTAAATACTTAGGGTAGATATATTCCTTACAGAAAAAAAAAGGGTAGTTGCATGTAAAGAACAAGGTTTGCTCACAGAGAGTATGAGAGCTAAGATTTAAAAAAGCATCATAAATTTAAGAAACTTAAATTGACTGATACGATAGATTTAGAGGTTTATAGAAGATCAAGAAAGTTAGTAAAATAGAAAATTAGGACATCAAAAAGGATGTATGAAAAAAGGTTGGCTGAAAATGTAAAAATTGACAGTGTGGATTTCTGCATTAATTCTGAGGTAGTTAAAAAACAAATACTGAAAAGCATAAAGAACAAGAAGGCGAATAAGCCAGATAATATTTCCTGGGGATGTGTAAGCTACTTGCTATTATTTTTTGTCAGTCCTTGAATAGTGGGCAGTTACCAGAGAATTGGAAGTTAATTAATATTACTCCTCTTTTCAAGAGAGGTCATAAAATTTGTCCCAGTAATTATAGAACTATTAGTCTTACAACAGTTATGGGAAAGGTTTAGAAAGTTTGATAAAAAATGCTTTGCAAAGTTGCTGAACAAAGGTTAAAATTTTATTGGATAGTCAACATGATTTCACTAAAGGAAAATTCTACCTTACAAATCTTTTAACATTCTTTAAAAAAGTTACTGCTTATCTAGATGAGAGTAAGAATGTATATTTGGTGTATTTAGATTTTCAGAAAGGCATTTAACAAGGGCCACATAAAAGAGTTTTAAAGCAATTATTTCTATATGTGTGAGGAATAACATAGCAAACTGGATAGAAGAAAGCCAAGAATTGTTACAAATGAAGTTCAGTCAAACTGGATTAATGTCACAAGTGTTGTATTTCAGGGGTCAATCTTAGGGCCTTTACTCTCTTTGATTTCCATAATGATAAAGATAAAATAAAGGTCAATAAAGTACTTAAATTTGCAAATGATATTAAAATCTTGGGTGTTCCTAGTTGTCCAGAAGATGCTGCTGATTTAGAAAAGGATTTAGCTCATTTAGAAAGTTGGGCAAATAAAATAGAAAATGAGTTTTAATTATAATAAATACAAGATATTTGATGTGGGTTATCATAATTTGAATGGGAATAACCTTAACAATGTCACAAAAGAAAGGGTAACAGTGTAACAGCTGATCAATCTCTGAAGCCATCCAAGCACTGTGCTGTTGCAAATGGTAGAGCAAACAAGATTTTAGGTTGTACCTACAGAAATATTAAATACAAGTTTAAAGAGGTAATAATTTCCTTGTATATGTCAATGGTTAGGCTTGATTGGTTGGTTTGGTGTTTTATGGCATAAAGCAACTTAGCAATCTCTGCCAAATACCTGGTAAAAAGTTAAAATTAAAGTAAAATTATTAAAATTCATAAAAGGAAATTGAGATAAAACAAAACAAAGTTTAATTTTTGGATTAAAAACATAAATAGCATTAAATCCAAATTTTCATCTAGTCTACAGTGGTAAGAGAAAAACTACAGTAATACAAGTTGTGAAGAATTTTCTGTAGCACAACTGTAATCATCATAACTCACCAGGAGGACTAACAGGTAAGTTCAAAAACCACTGTAAGTCACCTGAAGTTGGCCTTTCCAGTCCTTGTTAAAAGTTACTTGATGTTATGGACATTTTCAGAAACTAAAGTGATAAACGTTTTAAAAGACTTGTAGCAAAATTTTAATAACAACTCACCAGGATGACTAACGGGTAGTTCAAACAGCAGTGTTAGTCACCTGAAGTTGGCCTTTCCAATCCTGGTTTCAAGTTATTTGACATTACAGCCATTTTCTAAATTTCAAATTGAACTAGATGTACTTTCATTCTTAAAAGGGAATCACATTTAAAAAGGTCTAATGTATAAATTAAAAACTTAAACAGCATTGAAAGGATTAACAGCCTTCAAAAAACTAAAAACATTTCTAAGGTCGACAGTGTCACCATTGCCAATAAAATTGTCTAATGTTACAGATAAACATTGGGACAGAACATGTTTGAAATTGTGCCGTCGTTGAGAGTCATAACGATAACAAAACAATAAAATGTGGCTTATTGTGATTTAAGTGTTATACAAACTACACACTGGTGCATCAGTCCCCGATAAAAGAAAATGACGAGTTGAAAAACTGTGACCAATGCGTAGTCTAGTTAGAACAACTTCCTCTTTCCAATCATTATGGAAGTGAGATGGCCAAAGTCCAATGGAGGGTTTTATTTGGAAAAAACTTGTTTTCAAGTTGCTCACTCCAAGTCAACTGCTAACTGGTACTGAGCTGAGCTTTGAATACAGGACCACAGTCCATGTATTGAACAGGCACAGCAGTGATGGTGCCAGAACAGAGAGATTTAAGTGTGGTGCGGGCGAGCTCGTTCCCTCAAATACCAACATGGCTCGGTATCCAGAAAAATTGGATAGACATAGAAGTTAAAGAGAAATGGGCCAGTCGCCAGTCAGTTTTGAATATTGGTGAGAAGAGGGTGTGAACTAATGTGAAGCGATTCCAGGACCAATAAAGAACTAAGCAAGTCAGTATAAATAGTGCAATTTGAGTACTGCTTAGCTTCTATGTGATCCAGGACAAGAGAAATGGCATACACTTCAGCAGTGAACACAGAAGCTGTAGAAGGGATTCTGCACGCAACCACCAAATCACAACAAACCATAGAAGAGTCCACAGAGTCACCTGATTTCAAACCATCTGTATAAATAGGTATGGAAGGATGGTTTGAAAGATGTTCAGCAAATAACAGACAGTATTTTCAATTGGGAGTGTCTGCTTTTCTCAGATGACTTAAAGATAGGTCACATTTGGGGACTGTAATAAGCCATGATGGGATGGGCAGACCAGTGGATACAGCAATGTTATCCAAGGACAGACCCAATTCATCCAACTGTGCCTGGATATGAAGGCCAAAAGGAGCAATGACAGATTATCTGTTCTGAAAAAGCATGGCCAGATGTGTCAAATGTGCAAAGAAGGTTCATAAGACTCTGGGTATAAGCTCTGAACTGGGGAAGCCATAGTCCCTGACAATGAATGGGGTCCACCGTCTTTAAGACCTAGTTCCTGGCAGAGCCATAAACCAGTGATCAATAGTCTAATTTCGATCGAACAAGAGTACAATATATCTTTAGCATAGAACATCGATTCACTCCCAAAGTGGTGGAAGAGAGGACACAGAAGATGTTCAGTGCTCTTATACCGCAGTTGTGTGGTATAAATGTCAGCTTATGGTCAAAAATAAGCCCCAAAAATTTTATCTCAGGGACAATGGACAGCACAACTTCACTGATCAAGATCATAGTGAATACTCAGTTGGTGGCAAAAGTGCATGCAAATGGTTTCAGAGAGAGAAAAGTTATAGCCATTGGTGTGGTCCACTTAAGTAAACAATTGAGAGCAGCGAGTAGCTGCCACTCAGTATACCTCATGTTCGACGACTGACATGAGATGTGAAAGTCATTGACATAGAGCTCCATTTGCAACAATGGGAGTCATTCAGTGACAGCATTAATCTTTATACTTAAAAGAGTGGCACTCAAAACACAGCCCTGAGAGATTCCAAGTGCCTGTAGAAAAGAACGGGAATGTGTCAAGAACTTGAGATCACCAGTTCACTGAAAAAATTTTAATAAAAATGGGCAAATGGCAATGTAACCTTATGTGTGAAGGTCTCTCAAAATGCCATCCCTCCATGTTGTATCTTAAGCCTTCTCAATGTCAAAGAATATTGATACAAGATGTTGTCATTTGAGAAAGGCTTCTCTGATTGACATTTCAAGTTGAATAAGATGGTCCATGATGGAGAACTTTTGGGTGGGCGAGAGATTTTTTGATTCAAGGAACCAAACAAGATGACCAACAGCCATCCTCTCTAAGGTCTTACAGTGACAACTCATCAAAGCAACTGGATGGTAGTTTGAATGAATCTTTGGTTCCTTCCCAGACTTACATCCAAGATAAAGTGGTGGATATCAACTTTCGAGCATCAGGGTAAGTAATGTTTTGAATCACTTTCAAATGTTGCTCCTTCTTTTCTTCCAACCATTTAGGCAGGAACAAAAGTAAAATAGGAGAGAGCCATTGCAATTGAAGCAATTAGGGTCCATTTCAAACTCACAGGTATCATTGTCCTTGCCACCACAACCATGTTGTATCTTAAGCCTTCTCAATGTCAAAGAATATTGATACAAGATGTTGTCATTTGAGAAAGGCTTCCCTGATTGATGTTTTATGTCAAATCAGGTGGTCCACAATGAAGAGCTGTTGTCAGAACCCACACTGGGTGGGCGAAGGGAGATTGTCTGATTCAAAGAACCAAGCAAAACAAGCATTAACCATCCTCTTTACCATCTTACAGAGGCAGCTTGCCAAAGCAACTGGACGGCAGTTTGAAGAAATTTTGGGTTCCTTCTCAGACATAGAGAAAGGTAGGACAAAAGCCTGGTGCCAGGCATCAGGAAAAACATTCCCCTGCCAAATCTGGTTAAAAACAATCAGAAGAATAGCAAGAGAAGCAAGTGGTGGATGGCGCAGAATTTCATAGTATATATCATCAGGTCCGACCAATGTACTACCAAACTGATGAAGGGCCATTTTCAGTTCCACCAGTGTGAAGGGACGATTATAGTCATAGAGACGATTAGCTTGAAAGCAAAGAGGTAATCACTACCTGAGTCGTGATGGCTAAAAAGGTGGAAGAAAAAACAGAAGTGCTAGATAGATACCTGGCAAAAGCTTTCACCTAGAGTATTGGAAATGCTCTGGATATCAGATACTTCCTGGCCATCAGAGAGTAAGATCAAGAGAGAGACAGAATTATATTGCTCACTGTCCTTTCAAACTTGTCCCATGTGACTTTGGAACTAGTGGTATAAGATATGCCGCTTGTGAACTTAATCCAAGAGTCCTTCTGGCTTTGACGTCTTATGCACCAAGCATGTTTACAGGACTGTTGGAAAGCGATGCAGTGCGAGTGTGGGATACCTACAAAAAGTATCCCAGGCTCATTTTTGAGCCTTCTGTGCTATGTGGCAGGCAGGATTCCACCATGGATAAGGAAATCATAGAAAATGTGTCGAGGTTTTAGGAATACATTGAGCAGCTGCCTGTATAATACAGTTAATTACTGCTGCCACACAATCATCTATTGATGGCTTACAGACGATGGCAGGATCAAGTTCTGCAGGAGTAGTGAAAGAGGACCAGTTTGCTTCATCCAGCTTCCACCTCAGCACATGAATCGGGTGATATTGACCACAGCCAGTCTCTCTCAAATTTAAAGGAAAATGATCACTGCCTTGTGGATTACTGTCAACCCTATATGAAAATTGGTAGAACAGTAAAAGGGAGCAAACTGAGAGATCAATAGACAGACTAGGTGAATGAAAATAAGCATAAAAATCACTATTGAAAAGAGAAAGGTTGTAATCAGAGAGCATATGCTCTACAGAGCAACCCCTCTCATCAATATCAGCACTTCCCCAAAGGGTATGATGTCCATTAAAGTCCTCTGGGATTAAAAAGGGAGAGAGCAAGTGTTCAATGAGAGCATCAAGGTCTGATTGATCATAGGTCTTTCCAGGCAACAGGTAGAAATAACAGTGATGGTAATACCCAAGGAAACATGGATGGCTACAGGTTCCAAGGGTATGACAAAGACAGGGTGGGCACATGCTGATCAACCAAGATACCACCACTTCATGCACTTTTCCATCACACAGTATGTCATTTATGTACACACACAAAAAAACTGCCAAAAGGTGACTGTATCAACAGATTTCAGAAATGTTTACTGTAAGAAAAGATACACAGGATGGTAGGAAGCAATCAGTGCTTTTACATCATCCAGATTAGAATGTAAACTTTGACAATTTCATTACATATAGTTGGCCATTTTTATTTATGAGTAGGCAAATTGGTGGAGTGCCCTCCTGTTTACAACCATCTTTATTGTTTGTTGTCTTTATTCAAGGGAGGTCTGTCAACCTCCATGGATCCTGCCTTGGGTCAATTAGACAAGTCTTTGTTGTTGGAAGAGGATTCCTGCAACTGAGGATGTGAAGGAATGATCGTTTTGCATCTTGGGATGGGAGAAAAAGACTTACCTGATGGAATGCCCATACCCAGAACCAAAGGAAGTGGATCTTGGGCTTTGCTGGAATATATTTTATGGACAGAGATGGGTGTGACGTTGATTCATCAACTTTTTAACCACAGAGGCCAAAAGACTTTTCATTTGGTTTGAGAATGATTCTTTTGGAGGCACAGAGAGATCCATTTGCACTCCCACTGTAGTAGTGAAACAAAGTGAAGCAGCATATGTCCAAGATGAAGTGGTAGATATCAACTCTCAAGCCTCAGGGTAAGTAATGTTTTGAATTGTTTTCAAATGCTGCACCTCTTTTTCTTCCAACCATTTAGGGCAAGAACAAAAGTAGGATGGGTGAGAGCCATTACAATTGATGCAATGAGAATCTGTTTCACACTCACAGGCATCGTGGTCCTTGCCACTGCAATAAGCACATGTCAAGGAACCACAATATGATGTTTTCAAGTGACCAAACTGTTGAAACTGGAAATATCTGAGAGAGTTTGGAACATATAGTCATACCTCGCAATTAACATAACCTGCCTTCATGGTGGCAGGTAGATGTGGTGATGTAAATGTCAGAATGAGGGCACTGGTTGGCATCATAATTCTATCTTTGCGAGTGGAGATATGCCTCACTGCAGAAACTCCTTACGTGGAGAAACCAGCGAGAATCTCGGACTCGAGGATATTCTTCAAATCCCTCTCAACAGTAACTTCTTGTGATTAATTCAAAGTAGCATGAGGCATACCTTTATTAGGTATATTCCCAATCGCCTCTGAATGCAGAAGGAGTTCACCGTGTTGAGATGTGGATGTTTCCACCAATGTATCACCAGAGCAAAGCTTTCTGATTGACTCTGGTGAGCCAGCAAGTCCCTGTAGTCCCTTCTGAATTAAAAAGGGAGACATCTGCCCTAAAGGTTTGTCTGAAAGAGAATGTAGGATAAGAAAATAAGGTACAACAGGTGTTACAGATGTTGAAGATTGCTGCTCAGAATCTTGAAGACATGGTCATTTACCTATGGACTGTTTTTCACTATTTTATTTAAGTTTCTATTTGGAGGATACATAATAAAAAAGAATATATTGGTGTCCACTGACCCCACCTACCATGAAGCCCTATGAGGGGATGCACTACAATGCCAAACAAGAATGCAGCAGCAATGCCAGGGTTTGCATCAGATACAATGTCCACAACACCTGTTGAGAACATCCAACACCAGTACTTGGTTGACCCTTGCCCAAGTGGACCAGCCAATAGATCCAAGGGGGGCCACCCCAAGGCTGCCCGTATACAGGAATTCAAGGTCAAAGTGGTGTGTTAGGGTTGGACCCCTCAATTACCAGGATCATCTTCTCCCCTTCATGGGTCACCATGCACAGCAAACATGTGGGTGGATGTTTATATCCTAGAGGAAGTAAAGTGAAAGAACAGAACCGTTCCTGGGAAGTCCTGTCACCATGTACAGGAGTCCACACCAAGGGGCAATGGTTAGGCCACATTTGAAATATTTTATTCAGTCATGGAATTCTTACCTTAGGAAAGGCATTGAGTTGTTGGAAACGGTTCAGAGAAGGGTTACTAGAATGGTGTCTCGGATGGAGGGATTGTCATATGAGGAGGGGTTAAAATCTCTCTAATTGTTTTCTCTTCATTTCAGCTAAAGCAGTTTTATTTTTTAACAGGATAATTGGCCTTTGGAATGGATTGCCTTCTGATGTTGTGCAGGCAGTAAATTTAAGATGGTTTAAAAGAAAGATTGATATGCATATGAATGATAAATGTTGTCTGCAAGATGTTTCAAAATATATTTATTTACAAATTTAGTTTAGAGAATGAAATAGCTGAGATGAACCAATAGCTCCCATGTTGTCCCAAAATTTTATGTTAAAGTGTGATAAACCTCAAGCTCTCTTTCAAGTGATTGATTCCTAGATTAGTCAGGATTTGATTATCTCCAACGAAACCAGTTGAACACTTTTCAGTTTTACACTCAATCAGACATATTTCCAGTAGCTTACAATTCTCTTGACACAAAAAAGTCTATAGCTGAAATGTAAGGAAATACTATGCTTTTTCAATGGAGGTTTCTACCTTTCAGCTATGTTGAAAAAATGTTTTACTTCAGATACAAATAGGAAACCACAGCTTCAGTGATGTTAGACAAGCAAAAGTTGCAATGTGGTCTCATGAGCCTATTCTATGCTTGTGATAGTGTGAAAAATATGGAGAAAACATACAAGACACTCTTAATTCTTTATTTTGTACTGACAATGCAAAATGCTGGTGTAGAGAACATTCATGTGGCAGTAAATAAGGTCCTTTAATTCCTTTACAAAAGCAACTGATATCCAGGTAATGTCCTAACTTTGTTAATAATTGTTTCTACTGATGGGTAAGTGCTTTTCTTTAACTATCACATCACAGATATAACGTTACTTGCAAAACTTTTCTTTTTCTTCTGTAAATCTGTATATATAGTCAATGTTACTTCTCCAATATGGGGTCAATCTACTGGATTAACCCTGTGTACATCGAGTTAATAATGTCCATAATTAATAGTACAACCAGTAATTTGCCCTGACTACCATAAGTGCACAATCTTAATCTTATAAAGATAAATATGAATGTTGCATTTGCTACCATAATCCTCTTCCGTGATACACTTTAGCAAATGGACTACAATCAAATAAAACATCTTTTGACATTTTGTGATGTCTATTCTCTACCAAGTTCATGTTATTTTTGCACTGGAATGTGGATTAATCCAATATTAAGTTATAATCCCAATTAAGTAGTCAGTTAGTTTAATTCACTTAATTATCTGAATAATGATGTACAATACCTTGCTGATACTGTAGTTGTGAAGGAAACACAGTCATTGACAAAGGTTAGAGGTGTTGATCCTGTTACATCCTCCCACTGAGCTTTGGTAACTCCTCCTAATGTGGGGAAAATAAATGTAATGGTTCTTTATACTTATAAATTAGTATATCTCTTTGTGCAAATAATCAATAGATTATATATATATTTCAGCTAATTATTTATTTCCACTTCAGAAATAACAGTACATAAATGTAAGTTTTTAGGTGTTCTCCAAAACCATAAGAAACAAAAGCTATTAGGTGAAATCAAATACAAAAACTCTATCCAACCATTCTTGATGATGAAAAGTCCACTTAAAATAAAAATGTGTCTCAGAATGGCAGGTGTGGATATTAATACTTTTACTGACAAGGAAAAAAAATAATGTTTCAACTTTCCTAGGTCATCTTCAGGTTAAGAAAGATGATCTAGGAAGGTCAAAACATTGTTCTCTCCTTATCAATAAAAGTGTTAATACCCATACTAGCCATTCTGAGATACTATCCAACCATTCTTCAACTCCCAATTAATACATAATGTGCCACCTACTACAACAGTTATACAGTCCATCAAAAACTTAAAAATTCTATAAGACATCAATCTTAATTTCAATACACAAGCCAGGTGAACCCCAATTTTCATAAATAAAAAAAATATTTAATAAAATATTATTTGAAATGAAAATGAAATATGAAAAATATTTCCAAGTAAATGATGTAACAGTAATATAAACAATTTACTTGCTAAACTATTTCTCTTCTTTTGCATTTTTTGCATTATCAGTAGATTTTAGTGCCATTAAGAAACAAGTTTCTTGATTTGTTTCTTCTAATCCATTAAAAATGACACTGAAATGAAGCCATATTTAAAGTGTACTTATAATTACAAACAATGAAAACTTTTCAAAATGGAAGTAGTACTGGATAAAATAATGGTACTGAACAAATTACATTTTAATCAGTAAACATATATTTAATTCCTCATAAGTCATTCACCTAGGTCAATTGTAATTGTATATACTTCAGAGAGTTGATGGTAGATAACTCACATACCCTAGACAAATTTTAAGCATACATTATTATTTGATGTAAATAATAAAATACTAAATCATCTTACAGTGATCAAATATAATTAGAATTTTTATATCATTTAACCAATAACATATTTACACAAAATCTTGTTTATCAGAAGCTTATAACTGGGTGGCAAGTTCTGCAAAAACTAATGAAATATTAGTTATCCTTCAAAGTAAATACATTCTTACAAAATTAGTTTCAAACCATAATACACCATTGCATTTACACGATATAACCCTTCTTCAGCTTTATGTCACTGATATATTGTACTAAAAGTAAAACTGTGTGTATATAACTCTATATACTTACAGGTTTAAAAGAGAATATGTAATGTAGAGACCTAATGCAAATCCTTGATTGGCCATACTCTGCTGTGTACTACAGTTTCACCTATTCAAGGCTCATCAGCACAGTTTTGATCAGCAAACCAAAAAAATACAGTACACAGCAAAGGATACAGCTGTATATAAACACACACATATACATATACATTGCTGGCCAAAATTTTAAGGCCAATGAACATAAAGAAAAAATATGCATTTTGCATTGTTAGACTCAACCACTTATTTGAGTACAGCTTCAAAAGATGAAAATAAGAAAACAGAAAATAAAAATAAAAAACATTTTTAGCATTTAATAGAGAAAATTTTAACAATATGAAATTAGCCTAAATACTACCTAATCAAAAGTTTAAGACCATACTGAAATGAAGCATTAATCGGTAAACACGTAAAGAAATTTAGTTATTTGTATTCAACCATTAGCATTGTCAACATCTCCCACTGACATCTCCTGTGTTACATTGGGTAAAAACATGGCAAAGGCTAAAAAGTTGACAGAGTTTGAACTTGGCAGAATTGTTGAGCTGCAAAAGCAAGGTCTCTCTCAATGTGCCATCGCTGGTGAGATTGAGCATAATAAAACTGCTGTTGCAAATTTCTTAAAAGTCCCTGAGGGATATGGAATGAGAATTTCAAGTGGTCAGCCTATGAAACTTTCGCCAGTGTTGAGCAGGAGGATTCAATGGGTTGTCCAGCGAGACACCAACCGATTGTCAAACTAGATTAAAGCCCTTAAGAACACACAATGCAGCTCAAGAACAATAAGACAGCATCTATGAGAGAAGGGCTTTATAACCGTAAATGTCTTCAAAGGCCACGCCTTCTTCCACACCATGAAACAGCTCAGTTAAACTTTGCTGAGAAGCACCAAACATGGGACATAGAAAAGCAGATGAAGGTTTTGTTCTCTGAGGAGAAAAAATTTAACCTGGATGGTCCAGATAGCTTCCAACGTTACTGGCATGATAAGGATATCCCACTGGAGACATTTTCTATACAACACAGTGGAGGAGATTCCATCATGATCTGGGGTGCTTTCTCCTTCCACAGAACAATGGAACTTCAGATTATACAGTGGTGTCAAATAGCAACTGGCTACATTGACATGTTGGAGAGAGCATCCTTATTGACTGAAGGCCCTTGCTTGTGTGGAAATAATTGGATCTTTCAGCAGGACGACTCTGCAATCCACAATGCCTGCAGGACAAAGGACTTTTTCATGATGAATAACATGATTTTTTTAGACAATCCAGTGTGTTTGCTTGAACTGAACCCCATTGAAAATGTTTGGGGGTGGATGGCAAGGGAAGTCTATAGTAATGGACATCAATTCTAAACAGTGCATGATCTTTGAGAAGCCATCTTCACCACTTGGAATAACATTCCAGCCAGCCTTCTGCAAACACTTATTGGAAATAACTGCTAACATTCGATTTGGCATGGATGATATGACAACTGTGCAACTCACTACTGAGACCCCTTGTTGGGCATTTCCTACCCTGCTTAGGACTTCTTTTTGGTATGGTCTTAAACTTTTGACCAGCTAGTATTTAGGCTTATTTCATAGTGTTCACATTTGCCCTATTAAATGCTAAAAAGTTTATTTTTATGTTCCCTTTTCTTATTTTCATCTTTCGAAGCTCTACTCAAATAATTGGTTGAGTCTAACAAAGCAAAATGCACATTTTTTCTTTATGTTCATTGGCCTTAAGATTTTGACCAGCAGTGTATATCATCATTACACAGTTGGCCCATTGTATAATACCAAAAATGAACTAGGTGCAATTTTCTAACAATACTAACATACCTAAATTCATTTAGTTTAGTGTATGATGTTTTAAAAGAACTCAAAACCCTATAAGTAAACATAACATTATTGTGTAAATTAAAGTAGCATTGTCTTGAACAAAATAAAAATACTTTCTACTGTTATGTTGGAAATCAATTCTTTTCCAACTGAAATGAAATCCATTTGAGTCAAATACATTTATTTATAGGCACTTAGAGTACCAGTACCATCACCCTATGGAGTTTTAATATAGCTGCAATACCAAAGTTTGGAAAGCCATAATAATTTCTGATGTGTGTTATTAAATAAGTTAGTCAGTTTATTCGGTTTTGATTAAATCATTTAGTTCATAAACAATCTTTTGTATTAGAGGTGTTTGGTAGATATCATATATTGTGAAATAAATTTTACCCACTTAGGTTTAACCTCACACTTACTGAGGTTCCCTGCATTGTCATCAGATTCATTCATAACTCTACTTATCTTACCTCATACATGAGTAATCTAAGTAGGTCACTTAACTGTTTTAATTAATTAAAATACACAACACTGTTTTTACATTCTATAAAGTTTTCAGAACTGTTTCATATACAAAGCACAAGATCAGCCCCTAGCTTAATCTCTAAAAATATTACATATAACATACATCTTATATTTCTGTATGAAAATTTATATGTTTACTGAAAATTTATAAAAAAAACTGCAAACATGAAAAAAAATTACAATATAAATTTCAGAGGTCTCTTGAATAGAGAAAAACTAGCTTTATAAAATGAATAATAAATGACATCAATGACTTACGATATCTCAACAGAATTTAATTAATTATAATTCTAAAACATCACACAATGAAAAATCTAACAAATAGCATTTAATGAGATACTACCTTAAAAATAATAGAATAATAAAAAAAAATGCAGATATTAATAAATTTCTTAAAACATGAGCAGATCAGTCACTTCAAATCAATTCATAGTGTCCACTGAAATGGACAGATATAAAACAATTTAGATTCTCAATGTTAAAATAGTGATTTCTAAAAATGGGAGATAAAAGGGATTTTTGAAGGCTTATGGTTTCCCACATCTTTGAAACTTAATTCTTAAATAAAGATGCTGACACAAGACTTTAGAAGATGAAAACAGCACTTAGAAAATGTACAACTAAACTCACACCTTGTCATTCCCTTAGTTTCACATCTTAGTTCATTCTTGGCAACAATTAATTTTACGACTCAGAAAAAGAAAATAAACTGCTAAAACTTGTATCAAAGATAACTCAGGTAATAAATGTACAGAATTAACTATATGATAGATACACTTTTGCTTACAACAAATATATAAAATTAAATAAATATATTGCCTAAAAAAAGTACTCTTAGAAACTTTCATCTTACTTTACTGATGCATTCTAAACATGCAAATGTTTGTCTAATGAGTTGTAACAAATAAAATAAATGAAAAATGACACTTCATTAACTTATCCTAGTTCACACTGTAACTGTTGTTGTGTAAAATGATTTGCTAACATAAAGTGGCATTTCAATCACTACTACATGCATAATAAGGCCTTTGTAGCACTGGATAGGCAGTTATAGACTTGGTTATATATTCGTCTCCTATATTGATCTTGTGTCAGTGTAGATTCAAAGGTTCTAACTATAGAACCTATATACCAATAATTGCAAGTAGTAAAGCTATACTGATAAACAATTTTCAAATTTTAAAACACAAATTTCCTAGATGTAATTAACAGATAAATATTAGAGAGTTCTCACAGTGTTCAAATTTTAACTCTGTTCTTTAATTTGACCTATTACTTCAGTGAAAGTTGTAGCATGTATCTTTGGAAAAAACAAGATTCCTCATACATATGAAAGTTTTTGTAATTTTTTCAAATCAACTTAGTCAATTTATAGATTAATCCTTTAACTCAAAATCAACATTAGAAAATCATGTTTCTTGCAAGGTTCATTGCTGATATTCCACAGTCACAAATCTGTATTTGAAGCTTCTCCTCTTTTACAAACAATTTCCAAATTAAGAGCAAACCCAGTTCAATTCTAAAGTATCTTGCTATAATTACAGTTGTTGGATTACAAACAAGATGGAAGAAGAATGTTTAGAAAATATGGATAAATTTTGGTAAAGACACCATCAAATTTAAATATACAATAATTCCATTGGAAAATACTGTTTATGTCATTGTTCTCAATCATTATGAGATTTTTAAACTGAAAACAAAGAAAAGCTAAATGAAAAGAGTTAAGTAAATATAGTTTATTGGTTTAACAGTTTTAGTGACACTCCTTCTAAAACAAATTATTAGTTTTATTCAAACATATTACTGGATATGAACTAGAAGACTTAATTTCTTAACTTTTGTTTTAAATCTTTTAAGAAATGTAGTAGATTAATAATGAAAAAATACTAGTAATTAGAATCTTAATGTTTAGGATTCATTTCTATGATTACAAATTATTAGTTAAAAATATATTAATAATGCCACTCTGATTAAACTAAGTAAAAGCATATACAACAATATGTCTTATTCTACATTAACTTACATTCCAAATACAAATTCTAAGGAAACAATGATAAACTTTCCTTTTCAGGGATTATACAAAGGGTTGAGTATGCTATATTAATAGAATTTTCGGTATGTAAATAAGCAAATCACATGACAACCACATCTGAGATATAGCTGCAGTGGATTCTATCAAAACTACATCTATACATTGTTGTATTTTATAGGCAGTAGGATGCCTTTTTTTTTTTCTTGGAAGGGTACGTAACAGCCGTTTCCAACAAAAAATATTCATGCATAAAGATGTG
The DNA here is from genome assembly GCF_004210375.1 of Tachypleus tridentatus. Classification (NCBI taxonomy): domain Eukaryota; kingdom Metazoa; phylum Arthropoda; class Merostomata; order Xiphosura; family Limulidae; genus Tachypleus; species Tachypleus tridentatus. Next base: position 85,419,910 of record NC_134830.1, read on the forward strand.
TTTATATATGGGATTAACAATTTCTAAGAAGGGAATATTCCTTACTATTTAAGTACCAGGGTCTCACTGTGACCACTCCCCATTTGTTTTATTCTTATAATTAAAACACTTAATCTAATTGTATGAAACCTGATACACACGTTCTAGATAATTTCGACACTATGCTTGAAAAATTATATAGTGTGACACAGTATCTGCAATAAATTTTACTGTGACTTTTAAGAAATTTTATTCCTTTTGCCTAAGACTTTCTGGTTGTTGTTTTTTGTGCCTGAAATATTGAAAATGTATCCCAAAAGTGTTATTTTTCCAATGCTAGTACAACTTTCATATGTATGTTGGTCAAGTAACAGCATACTCATTTTATTGTTTGTTCATACGAGTTCAGATACACAATGAAAGTAATGAGTAGCAAATGTGAAATAAACAAAAAAGTTGGATTTTTGTAATATTACTTGTGAGAAAGCTCTATTTTATGTATCCAATAAGTTCTAATATATCTTCATTTTGCTTTACCTATTTTTTTGAGTTATATTACTGAGAAAATAGCATAAAATACTGATGAACACTAAATATAGAACTAAAATTTCTATTTCTATTCTTGGCTTACACTGATATATATGTGAACATTACACAATTATGTTTTTGGTGAAGCTCAATTTCACTCTAATAGTTTTCCTTTATTTACAATAAATAAGAGGTTTCTTTACTTCTAATTGTTGCTTTAGTAACATTAACTTTACTAATCACATAAATAAAACTTTTTGTGCCATCTAAATAGTTTGTTGTCACAGATATCCTCGTTCACTGTACTATTAACCATAAGTATCCTTACCTGATCTCTTCTCAGACGATATTCCTGTAGCTTTCAAAACAGACATACTATAACACAAAAATTATCACGAGGATCAAAAGAAACAACACAAAATTCCTAGGTTTGTGTCTTGTTCCTTCATTTTGAAACTCTGTATTTAAATCCTGATTCTCCTCCGAGAGACATTCAACTAGTAATTTTCTTAGAAATGATAAACTACCTCCTAATCCCACTTCATTTACTTTATTAAATTTATATTAACATAAATCTTTCTTAGGCCTCATTTGAAGGAATAAAAGCATCTCCTTCACTTGTAGAATAGTCTTGTGTTTTTATTTACAGATTACTTTGAAAATAGTGGGGGTTGGGACCACATAATATTAATTTACAACAGTCTATCCACAAATTCACCTTCAATTTGTGTTTAGACCTTTTTTGAGAATTTAGAATATTTTTGAGGTTTAAAGATCATATCCATTTTCCTCAACAGTCACATGTTACTTAGTTGTGAATTCTGCTGCCAATCACGTGGGGACGCTTAGTCAGGTCAACTATTACAGACTAGAAGATCTTTTAAGGAAACATATTTGATGTGCATTTGCTTAATGCAAATTACATGTAATAAAAATTACATGGTAAAGCTGAAAATGAGGCTATGTTATGAGTAAAGAAGAGGCTTCTTTCAAATGAAGCCTAGATTAAACAATCCGCAAATAGCTACCGATCTTTTATCACAACTTAGGTAACTGAACAGCTAATTCAAACTTTAACATTCATCTGTGTAATTAATCATATTTCCTGTCAATTACTGATAGCCATTAGGTCCATCTGTTCTCCAGGATAAGATTTATTAATTACTGTCTAAGTTACCTAACCTGATTATAAAGGAAAAAATGATAAAAGGCTGATGACAAACAACTGTAGAAATGAAATTGCAGAGAGAAAAGGAAAGTCAGTTGAGAAACAAAATATGAATGAAGTTTATTTCCAAGGTACAAGAGTGTCTGAGCAAATATAAACAAATACTTTGCAATGAGGAAGAAAATTGAAAAAACTGTAATTGCATTATTTATAGGCAATAATACGTTAGAACTGCACAGATATTGAATTAAACTTTTTTTCTTTAAAAATTACATTAAATCAAGTTTGCAAAGTTGTAAAAATATCAATTAGAAAATATTTTTGTGTAAAATACATATTCAAATAGAATTCGAACTACTAGTTTTACTTAAAATTTCAAAATTTTATATGCAGGAGTACACTCAACATCACAAAACCCATTTGTTGATCACAACAGGATTAATACCACTGATAAACAAAGGAATTTTGATCACTTTAGGCCACCAGAACAATCTAAAAAGAAACTTTTAACAAGTGTCATATCATAGCTATAATAAGCAGAATACAGTATCTTATAACAAGTGAAAACTCATAAACATAATGACTACTGACAACAGTATACATCATGAAGACAGATACCTGTCTGGAAAAGCAACTACAGTCTAGTGTAAGTAAGTTTGTTCCATAACATATCAAATGAACAATCAAAACAATTGCATGCTTCAAGAAACTGGAGAATGAGCATTCATGCTCATAAAGACAAAGACACAGTAGTCAGATCACCAGATACAACATCTACAGATTTCTGTGTGACTGAATTATTCAAACAGGTGCTAGGACACCATCCTACGAAAGAGTAACATGCTTGAAAATAAAAGCCTCGAGTATTTTGTAGTGATTTGGTGTGTTTTATTTTAAATTTGTGCAAAGAAACACAAGAACTATCTGCTCTAGCCATTTCTAATTTAGCAGTGATAAACTAGATAGAAGACAGCTAGACAAAACCACTCAATGCCAACTTTTATGCTACTCTTTTACCAAAAAACAGTAGGATTGATCATTACATTATAATACATCCAATGGCTAAAGGAGTGACCATGTTCAGTGACAGGAATTCAAACCCATGACATTCAGATTGCAAGTCAAGTGCCTTAACCATCAGGTCATCCTCCTGCAACTGAAACTACAGTGCAAGGCTATTTTCAAAATGATTAGTTATCAGACAGAGCATGGTCAAACATGGCATTATGAGCTAGAATGACATTTTAAGGTTCAAACTCATTTAATATAATGTACTTCATAGTAAACCTCATTATATGTATTTTTACCATATCTTCACAAAACAAATCTTCAGCTGTTATCATTAGAGGTCCAAAATAAATTTTTGATGCTCCCCTAAAACCTACCAGAATGAATGTTTCTACAAAATAAAAGTATATAAATAATTAGTCAATTTTTATTTGTGCTTCTGAATTTATAAATTAGAAAATTTAGGATAATTATTACAGTGTGAATATATTCTAAATATTTGTTAAAAGTTTGATTCTAAGTAATAATGAATAACAGTGCTACTAGTTGTTAGTATTTGAAACATTTTTTTTCATCTCTAAAAAACCTAAATATTAAATCAATTACTAGGATTAATTAACTTACAAGATGATTTCTGAACTCAAAAAAATTAGCAAGATCAATTTTCCTTGCACCTTTCTTAAATTTTGTGCAAAAGATATAAAAAAATCTGTAAATAATACTCTGTGTTATAAAATATAAACAAAGTTAAACACCTTTAAAATACGAACATTTTCTAGAAGTTCTGGTGAACTAAGAATACTCCTGCAGTGTGATCAAAGCATAAAGAAGTAAAATGCAAAATATGAAGGCTTTTAATGTGCAGTATGCTGTACCTAAATCAAATATATGCTCATTCACAAATGAGAGCAATTATGGACTTTTTCAATTGACCAGCTCCACTGGTCTTGTTCAGTCCAAATGTTCCAAATAAAAATTTAAAAGCATTAATTCCATGGACAAATAATTCTTTAATCTTATTCATAATTGTTATAATTAAAACATAGTTGCTGTTGTTCATAAAGCATTTATAACATAAGTATCATTTACATAGCCGTAAGTTAAAAACTGGAAATTAGTATATGCTATGTTAAGTTAAATATGGTGAAACATAACCCCTTAAACTATAGCAAGGCTGGTACTCTACATCTAACTATCTTAACATCTGTTCCCAGTATGAAATGTGTATATCAGTATTTCATCTATCACTGTCTTTTATGAGTTATAAGTAAAAATTATAAGCTTTGATGCTGTTTTTCTACACCATATACAATTAAACAGTATTCTACTTGGTTGCTGGTGTCCTTGTGTTTAATTAAGCAAAGTTTAAAAAAAAAAAATCATAACTGGGTTAAATAGCTGATTCTTAACTTACTTTTGCTAGATTCAGCCCCAAATAATTATTATATTAGACAAATATAATTATTTTGTTACTTACAATGATTCCATATTTTGTAACTTAGTTGGTATGGCATAATAACTGCATGTGTAACATTCTGGATTTAAAATTTTCTCTGTATTTCACATAAACCTCTTTCCCTCTGTGCAAATTAAAAGTTGAATATAAGAGGTACAACTTGAACAATAACACACATTCAGCACGGAAACATACTATTTGAAATCAAGGAAAATCAAAAGTTTACAGAATTACTTGTAGTCAAAATAAAAACTGAACAATAAATTTTCAAGAAACTTTTCTCCAATTCACATAACATTCATTAACAACATGTGAAGAGAAAATGATTTCTTGTAAGAATAAATCTGTATGAATTATATTCTTTAAAATAAATAATTGAAAAACAGAATTTTTCAATTTATTATCTGCATGCTTCACATGAATAAAAATAAGAGCTGTGCATACTACCCACGGTATACATTTAATCAGCATATGCAGCTTCTTTGTACTTCTAAGAGAATGGGTGTGTGTGTGTGTGTTTTCTTATAGCAAATAATTGGGCAATCTGCTGAGCCCACCGAGGGGAATCAAACCCCTGATCTTAGCATTGTAAATCCATAGGCATACCGCTGTACTAGTGGGGGAGGGGGCTCTAAGAGATTGGAAAAAAAACATTTGTCAAATACCACTTAGAACAATACAGTGAACAAAACTGCCATTTCAGTGATGACGAAACCCACTTGTTGAGAATTTATATGCAAAAACGGCTCGTTTGGGCTGAGAAAACACTTTACATAGAAGAGCGAACAACCCCTTTCAAACACGTGGTCAGCTTCCGGTCAGTTACCTCTTTCTTTGTGAACCTGACGATGACCGAAGAAGGTCGAAACGTTGTTCGCTCTTCTATGTAAAGTGTTTTCTCAGCCCAAACGAGCCGTTTTTGCATATAAAAAACTGCCATTTATTTAATTCAACCTCAATTAAGTCTTATGTTAAAAAAATACTACAATTATTTTATGCTAAATAAACTATTCCATATTTTGGAATCTTATAGTCATGGAACAATAACTGCATGTGCAGTATTACTTCTAAAGAATAGAAAATTACAGGTAAGTTCATGAATTCTCTGCATTGTGTCAAAGATAATATAATTTTAGAATCACAGTTTTCTTAACAGCATGAGAACAACCCAACAAAGACTTTATACTTCAAAAGGTAAATCTGCCTATGTTAATTTTCACATGAAAACAAACATGTAGGAATTAGGAATTTAACTATATTACTTTTTTTTAATACTCAGAAGTGTATAAAAACATTCTAGTTTTTATAAAAGTACTTGCAGCTTGACATTTTTAGTCTGAAATAATTATTAAAGCCAGTAACTCATCACTATTGTATAAACATAATGCCATTTTCTTACTGAAAGTTTTTACTTTCCCAACACCACAGATCTAATGTTTATATCCTCATTATATAAAAAGTTGTGGTTATTTATGCCAACATTCATTTATTTATACCTGTGATGCATCCACTGTTTCAATGACCAATTAGAAGCAACAAAAATAAAGTTACATTGACTCCATGTATATATAAATATTACTAAGCTTTTTTCCTGGTAAAAACTGATTTATTTTACTATTAATACACAATGTATTTTGTTTACAATTCTTCAATTTTAAAGAATGATTAAATTAGACAGATACTCAAATTCTCAATTTACCAAATCTTGTAATATTATCCACACTTCTAGTTTAAGCAATATTAAAAATTCACATTACCTAAATCTTTTGATAAAAAATTAGTATCAATTACAAATATTTGTATTTTCTTCCTCAAAGTAATAAACGAAATGATAATAAAAGTTTCCTATTAAGATAAATCCAACAAGTACATGATGTAAAGTTACTTTTGATATATTACACAAAAGAAAATATTAATCTTAAAAGAAACAAAAGGAATTAATAAAAAAAACATCTGGAATTGAAAAATGGGGTCATCTGGATTTTAAATGAGTGAAGGTACTCAAAATTCAGCAAAGAACTTATCAAACAACGAAGTTTAACTTTTAAAGAAAATTTTGTCAATTTAGATATGGAATTTTATAGACCCAAACTATTTGAATTTAAGTATAAACAATTATCAGATCATAAAAACACAATAAAGTTTTTAATAACTTATTTCATGGACAAATAATACTTTTAAGAGGAAAGAAAATAAGCACTGAAATAAATTCTGTAATTTTATTTCCAAATAATTATTCCTTTTTCTTCTTTCTTTTTCATGTACCTTCAGAAATTAACCACTTTCTTATTTTTTTAGAAGTAATATGAATGGAGATACTTCTAATTCAGTAATTTTGCAATTGGAGTTTTTCCATCAATTCCAATCATTTAGAGTTCTATCTATAGAAACCAGTGTATGATTTATAAGCAAATTCTTGGGTGAAATACACATGTTTAAATAAAAGTGATAGGAATATCATTGGATTACTCATTAATAAATCATTATTAAAACAATATATATATATATATATATAAAACACAAATTAAAAGAGAAACCCATTCAGAATCATTCTTCTTTCTTTACAATTTTTTTACAAAAAAACAGTATTTTAAATATTTAATACAAATAATGAAAGGAAGGAAGAAATAGCACATAAAAAAGCTATCACAAGACATCAAAATGAAACACTGAAAAAAGGAAAAAAGTTTAAAATAATAAAGTGAAATAACTGTTATTTTCATACATTGAATGCCTAATAAAAATTATCTTCACCTGCTGAAATGTATTAAAAACTTGCACATTTCTACTTTAATTTCAATATATTATTGTAACATCACTCTGGATTATTAATAACAATATCTTAAACTTTCAAGAAACTTTTAGAAAAATAATAGTTGGGAGAAAAAAGTAAAAATAATAATTTTGGTAAAAATTAAAATTTAAAAAAGGAAATAACATTTCATATTATATGTTTTAAGCTTTTTCGTGAAAGTATTTGTGAATGTAGTGTTTAACATAAATGTACACATTGTTTGATTGGCTAGTATGGCTAAAAATAAACAAATGCAGGCATGCTCACAAAAACATGAAATAGGAACTATTTGTTAGTATAAAATATAGACTTAAATATATATATAATTCATAGTTGATTAATAATAGAAGAAATTTCTGTGAGAAATCAATTACATTTTGTGTGATAACAAAACTTACTATGCAAGTTTTTAAAATGAAGTATAAATTATTTCCTCATATCAGTAGGGCATATGTATGCTCTGCTTTCCTTCCATAATCAAATTCTGTAGTTGCAGCTATGATAGGAACCACAAGATGCGTGGAAATGTATTGCAGAGATATGACGTCACTACATGAAATTCATTTTAATTTAAAAATATAAAACTAAAAACAGCAAACTTACTTCTGAAATACAAAAAGCCAAAACACCCACAATGAGATGAAAGATGGAACTGGAGAGATTCATATGGACCATTGGTGACAAAAATTTTAGTTCTTAGGCCAAAAGGTTACAACCATGACTAAGATAGTTGAAAACATGATGAAGTAATTTTGAAGATAATTCAGAAAAAAGAATAGATTCAATGAACTGGATTCATAAGTAAATGAGTTAAGTGGACACATCTCATAAGAGACTGGAATGAATGAGAAGATTTAGAAAATGCATTTTTCTCAGCAGGGTTCCTCCTCACCTTCATCACCCATTAAATAACATATAAAAGGGAGACAAACAGTATGCATTTACCTGTGGAACTATCACATTCTCAGGTATGATTACAGGTATTCAGGATCAGATCACAATGTGTTGTTCTGTAGCTGAAGTGGAACACTCTCAGATGAGTAAACCAGTAATAACTAATAACTAAACACCCTGTTTAGTTGAAACTAGCCAAGTTTAATGGCACTGAGCAACAACAGAGAAAAGGTAGGCAGACCAGATGATGGGCTTGACAACTGTAGGACACTGAAGTGAGAACAACAAATGAGTCAAGAAGATAAAAATAAAATAGTAAGGTGTTCTCAATGCAGATTAGAGTTATGAAGTATTATATAGAGAATTGTTGTCTTGTTTCCAATGTTCTGCAAAAATGTACATACAGAGATGAGAAGGGTATCTGCCAAGGTATCATTAACCACCAGATTGCATCCTCTGTGCACTTCCAGAGAGTACAAATGTAGAAAGTATAAGCTGTTTAGGACATTTGCAGAGGTACCTGAATATGTGAGAGTCCAGACTGGATGAATCTATTAAAACACAGAATCTCATTTCCAATGAGAGTCAATGTTTTATTGTGTATTTCTTCACTACATAACTTCAAATACCCTTTTAATTGATAAAAACAGTGTTTGCAGTTTATTTACACTTTTGTTATAATGCACAACATAAGTGTGAATCTAATTGGAAACAAAGAATAACCCCTCAAATCAGGAATCCACCTGGCTTGAAGAATCACAAAAAAGCAAACATTCGGACATGCAAAATACCCTCTAAGGGGTATTACAACTAGGACACCAAAGGTACCATCAAATGGCACAATTAGTGAGATACAAACATGAACTTCACTTTTAAGGTGTATGTGAACATCCCAATATACAAGACAAATCAACTACACAATCCAATTTGCTAAAGCAGTCAGAAATCTTAAAAGCGTGATTAATTGTAAAGTATAAACAAACCTTTCCAAGACTTTTTGGAAAATTCAGTATGTGCAAAATTATAACAAATAGCCTGATAGTACATTAAAAGCATTCTTCTAAAACAGAATCATGATCAGTACAGACAGACAACACATCAAGTGAAAAACAGTGGTCACCTTCTCTTGAAGCACAAGTTTTACGTATGAAACGGCATAATAATGATACCATTATAACACTATGAGAAAATAAGGCATGAGATGCATCACCGGGGGCATAGGTATCATATTTCTGTCTTATACCAGTAAAAAAGAAAATAAATATTGAGAAAAGGATTACAAAGAAACCAAAATTAAAGGGTTAAAAAGAAGCCAAGAAACTTAATAAAAAAAAACTCAAGTCCCTTTTAGGTTATTATTTAAAAACTCAGGATCACTGAAGATGAAATACACAAAAGAACTCTTTGAAAAACTCGTAAACTTATGAATCCCTGTTTTGTGCATGTCACAAGATGTTACTTAGTTACTTTCAAAATTTAATTAAGCAATCTTATAATCAATATATTGCTAGTGACATTTACATTAATATTTACAGTATAGTTCAAAGTTTTATATTATCTAACAAGAAATTTATTTCAAAAGAAATCTTAAAGAAAATTCTTAAACTTCAGTTTAAGTTGTCATTTATGCACAAGTTCACAGATTCTTAACTTCTCATCTCTGTAACTTGAATACTTCTTCACGTACACTATACTGCAACGTATAGATAGAAACTAAGTTAATTGCTCTGTATACCACATTCTTCTTTAATGCTCTTTAGGTCATGTTCAAAGAAATGAGAAATCAATTTCTTCGAGCTCTTGACAGATGCCATGCCTACTTTCTACACACACAGTTTGATTTTTCAGCCAATCATACTTAGTTCAACTAGATGTTTATAACCAATAGAGAGAATATATTTTAAAATGCAGTTTCTCAAAAGATATTTTAAAACTGGCAAGAAGTATTCCATACAGAACCAATAAAGGTCTCCCTGTTATTGTTGCTGTATTTGTACTCACTGGCATTTTAGCATTGTTTCTCACTTAGCAATATGTTAATTAAATACACAGTTAAATTTAAGAAGCATACTTGACAGATTTAATAATTATTTCTGTACAACTCAACACTTTCTCAGTTCACAAGAGTTGGTGTAATCCACATACAGCACCACATTCTGTTGATGTTTAGTTAAAGTTCATTTGCCCATGACACCGTAACATTGGAAGAGGATGCCCAATGATGTGTATCACAATAAATAATAATAATGCTAAAGGAAAGGAAAATAAAACTTTAAAAATAACCTATAAGTGAAAATGTAAAGACATGCAATTAAGAATATAACCAAATGAAAATCTTTAAAAAAAACTTTTGACACACATTTTAGAGGTCCTAGGGCTTAAGCAAGTGACATTTGAAAAAAAAAACATTTAGTTCAAAAAAGTATTTTTATATTCATATGTTTTGCTGGATACACAAACTACTAAATAGGTATACCTCTGTAAACTTAGAGATAATGGAGACAAAAAAGAAACTGTTGCCTGCTTCTGTTGCATCTGAAAGTCCAGATGAGGCTGCTCTCTCATTAACTGCAGAAGAAGCTGATAAACTGTGCATATGAAACAAATGCATAAAGAAAAAATAATATTTTTTTTGTGGAGTTGAAGGTGAAGAAAATATATCATATCTAATCTATTATAATATTTTTGTAAAATATCCTTATGGCATTGATAAACAGCCAGTTTGAAAGAACAGGATCACATTCAAGCAACCAAGTACAAGGAATCAAACATCACTGTGAAAAATTGGCATGTAAGTTTGGTTTAGCAGGTAATTTAACAATGGTAATTGGACTGGTTCCTCATAAGAAAGTTGACATAATAAAGGAAACCATGGTTGAGTAAGTCAAAGTGAAAAAATAAGAAAACTCGGTATTTTGAGTAATTGATCTTGACAAGAATCCAAGAAAAAAGGCAGAATGAAAAATAAGTATAATAGAAAGAGAATCAGGGCATCCACTGCCAGAAAATTTGAATTTGTAAATAGAGATCAATAGAGTGGAAGAAAATAGTTGATCAATGTAACACAGATCATCAGATGACCCAGTCACCTAACAGTCTATTAAAAATCTAAAAGATGAAGGATCTAAATGTGGGAAGTAGGTGATCAATTCAAGAAAGAAAGTCAGCCAAAATGTTCATCACACTGGGAATGTGACAGGCTCAAAGATGAAGATGTTGAGAATGAAGAAAGTGCAACACCACAGATGCTGCAAGAATGAGTACTACCCAGAATGTTAGTAAACCATGACAGCAAAGTTGCCTATGTGAACTTAAACAGAATAGTAGTGAATATGAGAAAGGGACATTGCACAGTCTAAAGTTCTAATATGTTGCTGTAAGCTGTTGTTTCTTGAAAGATCCAATAACCAGAACAAAGTTGATCCCCCAACAACACTGCAATCAATGAGAGGAGTATTTGTGAAAAAAATACAGGTAAAAGAGAAGAGATTTTGCTGCTATAAACTTTCTATTCAACCGAACTTGGAGAATCTCAGGAGTGAAAGCAGGAGAGCAATAATGCAATATAACAGGTCAGAAATCAGAAATCTCTAAGCAAGGTTCTATTGAAGATGATGCACATGAGCATACTTAAAGGGAATGACTCAGTGAATTAAGGTGACTGTCCTCAAAAAAGAAAAGAAGTCTCTGGAAACAGGTGTGGAACACAGAAGCTAAAACACAAGTTCAAAGCTTACAATGGCATAGCAGATGGATTAAACCATGTTAAACCAAAATCTCAGATGTACTAAATACTGTACTGGTACTAAATGGGGCTGAGAGTGCTAGATGAACTACTCCAAAATGTATTCAGATTGGTAGTCAAATGAGTCTGTGTAAAAGAATTAGTAGAAGAAAGGGTTAAAAGAAATACCACCAAGTGAAAATCAGTGTCAAGATAATTAAGAAGCCCATAAAATATTTTAATTACTTGATAGAAAATGAATGGAGCCAAAAAATGGAAGTTGAGTGAAAAACCAACCTCCAAAGGAAAAATGTGATGACAGATGAATAGGGATATGATAAGCATCCTCTGTATTCTCTTTCATCATCTAGCAATCTTGATAAAGAAACTTGAATAACATTATCAACTATCCAGGTAAAGACTGAACTGAAACAGGTCAACAATATATCTTCAAATTCCCATTTTCTTTAGAACTATAAAGAAGCAAGAGTGAAAACTGGAGAAGCAAGATAAATTTTCTTCAGAAAAGAGCAACTGAAATTATTTGAGGCTTTTTGATCCAGAAGTTGCATGTAAATAGAAGGAAAAAGAAATAATAAGTTGAGAAAAAGAGGAAGACAGAAGAAGTTAAAGAAGAAAATGAATTGAAGTATCTGTCCAACAGTGGAGAAGGAAATGAGTAACATAAGACAAGAGAAAAATCATTATTTGCTGGACATTTTGAAAATGGCAAAATGACTACTAATACTAAAACCCTAACCAACTCCTGCTAATGTGCTTGTGAACAGAACACCAGTTTGAATGAAATATCTGCAAAGATCAAATGATGCAGAAACAAATCTCTTCAAAGTCAGCTGAAATGTTGGAGGGAGAAGAAACAAACATCTTGTGGGCTAAAGTGTTAAGGCACATAAAAATAACATGATAAAAATATATCTATGAGGCTAATAGCTTATGACAACTGCAAGGAGGATATTTCAACTTGCATAAAGGAATAAATTGAACAATATTAGCTAATAACTGTGCAGAACAAGAAATTCTCAAAACAAATTACAGATAGCAATGCAACTGAGAATAGACCAAAGTAAAATAAATTGTGGAAGTCAGCCCTCTGTCACCAAACAGCTAATCTGAATATGTATAGTCTATAATGACTATGTTAAAAAAATTACCAGTATGACAAAATTGAAGAATATGAAAGCTATTAATACTTTGCTAGTTCCTAAAATAATCATCAACAATTCAAACATCATGAGAAGGTAGAATGAATAAAGACCAAAATACTGAATATTATAACCTTACTGTACCAGTGCCCTGAGGTACATAGGAAAGAAGTCAGTAGAAACTGTGACTTTTGAATTTATTTATTTTTTTCTCAATTCAGTGATAAGTGAATTTGTTATGACAGCAACTCTGTTACTATTGAAATTAGAAAATCTGATGTGGCAAGTTTAAAGGATCTTGTCTCAATACTGATATAACAGATGGAAATGGTAACACACATGGTGATTGATCTACTAGTGAAAGAAACAAAATCTTCCTCCAAGCAACATCTGAAAGTTCATTCTATCTATAAAACCGTGGAAAATTAATCTATTTACATCATAACGATTTGTGTTTCAACTGATGAAACTTGTAAAGTTATGGGAATTGAGCATACTATTACAACACCATATCATCTTCAGTTACTGAAAGAGTAAACAGACACAGAAACAGAATATCTACTTACATTGAAAAAAAAAAATCAAATTAGAAATAATCATTCATTTGAATTTTCTCTAGCCATTAAAACGTTTATTCATGAGTCTATGTCTTACACACTAGCCAAACTGGATCTGGTATGACAGATCTTCCTTTTTTGAGACTAACTAATAAAATACCCTGACAGGAGTTTCATAAAATATTTAAAATATTAGTGAATTATACTGTGTGAACTGTTGCTTTTTGTCACTCAATATTATTATTAATATAGAAATTTTTCTGAAATTTGTTTTTTTGTTGTTCTGGTTCGTTGACATTAATATCAAGTCCTGGCCAGGCACATGTTTGTTAACTATGTTTTTGGTAAGTGCTAAATTTATTCCAAGTATTCTTACACTTTAATCATTTGTTGTTGTTGAACCTGGGTTGTAGCAATGTGTTATTTTAGACCATTACAAAACTTCTTCAGAATCAGAGCTATCAAACAAATACTCTGTACATACTGAAGATAACTAGGTCTCATCAAAAGAGAGATCTTGTTCAAAATCACAGAAAAATGATAGGTGTTCTGTAACTTCAACAGCTACACAACTTTGAAACCCATCTGGGCCAACAGGAGATAACTATGCACTAATAAGCCAAATAAGCTAATAAATAAAGATTCAAAATGCAACCATTGGATGCATGCTAAATATATATGGAGTAAGTAAGGTACACAAAATTGTAAAAGTACCAATACTATTGCATGTACCCATACCATAACTAACACTGACTTTTGAATTTACTGTGTAAAAATAGACTTATGGCTGAAAGGCAGAGCTTATGTATGTTTTTAACAAAAGACCAATAACTCAGATATAGGAAGAAAAAAACAAAATGTTATAGGTAAAATGATAAATATTGTGCAATGTGTGAAGAATATTTAGAATTTCGATCACATTTTGTTGACAGTATGAGAACAACTCATGAAAACAAACATCTGAATATTAATTTGTTAATAAATTTAAGTATATAATAACATTTTATTTTACTTTGAAATGTACAGAAACATTCTAATCTACTAATACATGTATGCAAAACATTATAGTCTCAAACCACTGTTAAAGCCAGAACACTGATTTTGAATGCACACTATTTTTTTATCATTACAACTGTCTGTGTGTTTATGTGTGTGTGTGTGTGTGTGTGTGTGTGTGTGTGTGTGTGTGTGTGTGTGTGTGTCTATATATACATAGGCACATCATTTTCTTACTAAGGATGTTTATTTCACCTTCCAAATATAAAAAAAAAATCCTTCCATGTTATCAGAAAAATTGTGATAAATATATTTATACTTACAGCTTCCAAAACATAAGATGCAGTTCTTCAAGGGTTAAATTATATTTATACAAGCACCTTTTGCAAACAGTCCCTCAGTGGTAAGTATGAAGACTTATAGTGCTGAAAATGTGGTTTCGACACTTATCAAGGACAGAGCAGAGTAACCTTTTGCTTCACAATAAATAAACAGTTCAAGCAAGTAAACCATCTACTGCAATAAATTATTTAATGGTTTTGATGTAAGTCAAAATAATGAATGCAAAATACTGCTACAAAATAAATTTTGAAATATCTAATTCAAAAATGCAAAACTACGAGTACTAATATAGTACTAAAGACTACACACACTCTAATTTACTTTTCAGAACAGGTCAAAAACCTTTTCAAGGCAAAAACGGTTACATAACACATGCAATTTGAGCACATTTTTTATTTCTCTGCCTAACTTTTACCTCCTTCAGGAGAACAAAATCAACTGGCGATTACAGTACATGGTTTTACTGAACTTGTTAGAAATTCAGAAAAACAACAAAAAACAAGATATTTTGAAGAAATAAACATAAAACATGTCAGTAAAAGCAATAGACAATAAGGTGTAAATATGCTTGCTCATATATGGTAATTCTGTAACTATTATATGAAGCATTTGAAATTACTGTCTTTTTTATTAATGAAAATATTTTATTGAAGTAGTACATGCAAAAATATACAGACAAACTTTGGAATTAACTCAAACAAGGTTAAATATGCAAGAAAAGTAACTTAATATGTGAAATATGAAATTAAGTACTAATTATTTAAAGTCAAATTCTGGGAAAATATAGGGTATATTTTCTGCTTTAGACAGCTGAGAACACGTAACATGAGAAAAAAAATAGACTCCATAATACCAGCCATATGCAAATATTATCCACACTACCGTATACTTATTTTGTTGTGTTTTTTTATTACATGTTGCATGTTGTGTGAACACTGGCTATTAAGATTCATTTATTCAAATTATTCAGAAAGAGAAAATGTTTGTTCTTGGCTTAAATGAAACAAAAATTTATTTCACCATCTGATTCTTCCAAAATTCTCTGAACATATTAACAAGATATATAATGAGGATCCAAAGAAGTACTGAATGTTCACATAAAACTATGTAATAAAACATCAAATGTTACATGAATAGACTGATCTAAATAATACTGATTAAATGACACATTTTGGCCTACAATGTTTTGGTGTGGTTTTGTGATTGCGTAAAAATAAGAACAGAAATTGAAAAACAAAAGGAGAAAGCCACGAAAACAGAGAAGAGACAAACCTGACATTCTACTACCTGTTATGCTGCACAATAACCTCAGCGTTGGGGCATCTCCACTATACTGGTTGATCATGCCCTTTGTTGCAGCTTGTGGCACAGGAATTGTGAGGGTGATGGGTTTGTGAAACTTTCGGCGTCGTGGTTCTACAGTAACGATAGGGCTGACACCCACACGATTTCCCAGCAACTTTGATACAAGCTCTGGTGGGATTGGTTGTGTCTGTAAAAAAATAAATATGATGTCAATATCATGAAAAAAAAGAGGAAAGAGATAAAAAATGAATGTAGAACATAAAAAAGCAAAATGTCAGTGTTCCACATATTTGCTTAAATTAAGCAATTAATAATAAATAAATAGACACTAACAAATTAAATAAACACTGAAAATGACCAGTACAAAATAAATGGAATGCATGCCCAAACAAATAATTTCATGTTTGATATTCATCAACTTTTAGGGTTTTCTCAAACATATTAAAAACTAAATGTAAGAAAAGCAGAGGAAAGTGAAGAATTAAGAGTGTAAAGAAAAGTATATTAGTTAATCTATATTTCTAAACCCTGAATATTTTATCACTAACTATAAAAGACCTATTCTTTTTGTCATTTTGTCAAGAACACTGCCATAACTCTTTCTGTAATGTTCAAAAATATATGTACAACAAAAATATCACCTGATTGTTCTTAGGCCAACTATGATGTTTACACTGAATGCTCAATTTTCATGTTGATTTCTTACAAAGGTTCCTTTCTTATTATTTACTTTTTATAAGTTTGTTGATATGGCAGCAAAAGAGTTGAATTCAGAAGTTTTATTACATTAAGTTGAAGATAAAAACAAAATAAAATTTACCAAATAATGAGCCTTTATGTATTAGGCCCAATGCATAAATTAGATTACAAATAGGCCTACTATTACTAACATTACAGGGTGAGCATGTAAAAAGTTTTAAGTGATAAATAAGCATTCATTAAAATATGTTATTTTAGTATTTTAACACATATATTACCTGTTTGGCCTTAAAACATAAAGCAAAATCACTACCAAATATCTTTTATCCTTTGTACAGCTAAACAAGTCAAAAATGTGTCAGAATGTCCAAACTATGTTTTCTATTTCCTGACCTAGAATACAGTAAAAAAGGCTTAAGACTGCTACTTAAGTCTCTTTCACAGTGCACATATACTTTTATGTGATAAAATTTCATTTTTCTGAGTTGTTTTTACTAAAAATGTGAAGACAAAAAATCACTTTAAGACTGATGAAATAAGTAAAGAGTAGATCTATTTTGGAGGTACAGACAAATTCATTTTAGTTAAATTCTATAATTTTCATCTTGTAACAGACATTGCAATCTTGCTGGATATCTGTCTTAATGCAAATTAATCCCATTGGAATGGCTTATCTTCATCAGTCTCATATATAGGTAAGATATGTTTATTTCATGGACCCATCGAGAGGAAGAGCTCAATCCTTTCATCAGCATACAAATTTCTACAAAACTTGAAATTAATAACACTCATCCATTCCTTCATGTTCTTATTCACAAGAGTACAAGTTTGGAAAAGTTGACCACTACCATTTATCGAAAGAAGGCTTAAAGAAGTAAAATATCTGAATTTTGCTCATGCCATACAATAGCTTCAAAACTGGGATTATCAAAACACAAAAGTCTAGAGTTACAAGTACATGATCCTTGTTTTACCTAGATGAAGAACTTAAACATCTTGAGAAGATTTTCAGGAATAATGGTTATAAAAGTAAAACAATTCAAGATGTGTTATATGGCTTATCTGTCTCAACTACTGATGAAACACAACCTAAAAATCACAAAAAAGGTATTTATTCCTAACATACCAGGCCTATGAGAAAAACTATGTAGAATAATGAATACACTTAACATCATCTTAGTTCTCCAAAACTATGCGACAATCTTATGAAGGTAAATATCCTTATTTCCCAATCCTCTTACAAAGAACATGGTTTACAGTGCTTGGTACCAGTGTGATAAACAATATATTGGGGAAACACAACACCTGTTATAGGGAAGGTTTGAAGAAAACCAAAGAGATATCAAGTACTGTGCTATAGCTTTTGACACTCAGGAAAACAACTATATAATGAATCTATATAATGCCAAAATAATAGACAGAAAAGAAAGCACCAAATAAACAAAAACCAAAGAAGCTACTGCTATCAAAGAACAAGATAGTGGACTACCATTATTATATCAAGGCAATCATGTATGTATGTATGTATGTATGCATTCATCATAATTCTACATGTTAAATAACTTTAACAAAAGATGCTATAATTTTTGCTCAGATACCTATTTTAAAGCCGTGTTCCACTGTTTAATAAATATTTTTTACCACCTAGTATATTATTATTCAATGAAGAGTAAGAGAACTAAAAGCTTGCAATTAAAAGTATTTTAACTCTAAATAGCTATTTGCTATTTACATAAATATGACAGTAAGGGGTGATCAATTTTACTTTTGAAAATTAAATCTAAATAAATGTTTACTAAAAATTAATTATAGTAACAATATCTGTTGTGTATTTCTAGTATTTCAAGAAAACAACATTTCTTGTGTGTATTTGATCATCTCCTACAAGTGGTTTTTGTTATTATACTTTTGACAAGTGTATATTTTTATGCCATGTTCAAACCTGCTTTTTGATAAAGCTTTATAGAGGTTGAAGCATGCAAAGAAAAACTGATTTTCAATGAAATGTTTCTACATGGTCAAATGTCTGACCCTGCAATTTATTAAATGTCACGACAAACAGAAAGAATTTGAGGACGAAGGACAAAAGGTATAACTTTCATGAAAAATGCTTATAAGAGTTTTGAAAAACAATTTTGAAAGTCTACTACATTGAGAAACATCAATAATAATGTATTGTCACACCTCCTATTAGATTAAAATAATATTTAAGTTGTTTGGCACAGAAAACAGGATTATAGGTACTATGATATAATCTCTGATTTCATCATGATTATAATGGTATTTATACTTTTCCAAATATTCAAAATTTTGCTGTAAATATGATAATAAATAAAAGATATAAATATGATTAAAAAGTAAATATAAAATCCAAGCTTGATTGAAACTTGAACATAAGGCTTTCAGATGATAGATGAAATTGTGTGCTATGACCACTGTAACACCCAGTTTTTGTAACTGAATATTAACAAATAATTCAAATTACTAATTTAAAGTATCATGTTATTCTGTTTTTCCCTAATATTGTAAGACATAGCCCTAAACATAATGAGTTAATTATTAATACAAAGTTATTAAAAAAAATCCACACTTGACTGGAATTTTAACTTGAGAATAACTACTGAGTGGGAGTGCAATTTTGTTTGTTTATTTATTTATTTACAGATAGCAGCATGGAAGGAGAACAGCTATATATATGTGGGAAGAGGTATTGTATAGTATTGGAATTTTGACTTATTACTTAGATTTTGATACCCTTTTTAGTAATATACAATAACATAGTTTGATCATGTTTTGAATGTAACTCTCTCAAAAGCTATGAGATGTGCACTTGGACTTCCTTGCAACAGGAAGGTTAAGAAGCTATGCAGACTTACTTGGAAATAAAAAAATAAACACACACAAACAAACATATAGATATATTACACAAAAAGCCTTCAACATATCCTAATGGAATAAAATAATTCTTAACTTTCATTACCCATTTAAATTTATGAGAGTATCATTACTATTATCATTTCTTAAGTAAAGAGTTTGTTAAAAGTTACAAAATATATTTTAACTATGATCAAACTTTAAGACTTAGGTACCCAAATTATAAAACAATGTATTCAAATCTTTCTAAGTAAAAACATAAAAGTATATTAAATTAGCTATACTTATTAACAGGTTGATTTTCAGTTTTGATCTAAGTAGGTAGTTTGCACTAATGAGAAGTTAATATTAATACCTCATATACATGTATAGGACATTCTTAAAATCAGGTACAATATCAAAATCTTGAGCAAAAAACAAATACTCAGTTGTTCAATATACATGAACATCTGTCAGTACATTCTCAACCAGGAAAATTTAATGAAATATTACTGTAAGAAAAAAAAGAACACATATACATATATATATAATTTTTCATTTGCCATAGTTATCTGATGTTCTTGAATATGCAAACACAAACAGTTTTGCAATAAATCTGTTGTTGAAATTATGTTCAGAACAAGACTTTCTTTTTAGCCTTATGTACATGGGTAAGGTTCAAAGTGTACTTTCTCTAAAGGTATGTTCAAAATTTAATTAAACAGTTTTGTTATCAATTTCAAAAAATGCTATTTGAATAAATTCTCAGTCTTCATTTCTCCATATCATAAGACACTTCTTTGCTTTGAATTTATAATTTCAGATTTTCTTTCTGTCTAAGATTTTTATAAATTATATATTTATACTACAGTATTCTCAAGCCAGAATGTAAATTTCTATCTTCCAAGACTCTTGCTTTACTGAAAAAACTAACATATGAGGAAGAATACATGTCAATCCTCTTCTACCATACCCAACCTATCAAAAAATGTCAAGAATTCTCTCTGACAGTAAATTGTTACTTACTTATATCAAAAGAAACAGAAGATTATACTTTCTGATTTTTTCTATAAGGCTAAATTGTTCAGCCAATAGGTTTCTGAAAAATGGCCCCAGTTTCTTTGTTTACCACTGTCTAAATTCAGCTTGATAAGGTAACAAATTTTAGCCCATTTTTAATGCTTAATTAGACAGTTAGTAAAATTATGGTAGTTTTACAACATCATATGTTTCGTGCATGACAATATTTTGTTTTATAATCTACACACCATTAGTTTAAGAAAAATCATTTGTGAGACAATACCAGCAATACAAGACAAAGCTCAGTGGACCTTGGGAACTTTGCTGTTAGAGTGACAAAAACTCTAAAAAGACAAGGTTTAGAATTAAATACTAGAATTCTTGCTTTTTACAAATAATTTTTTATTTATTATTTAAAAGTAGCTCAGATACAGAAATTATAATCTTATTAGGCTTGACAAAAACTTAAATGAAAAATATTTTCAATGAAGAATACAAGTCAGCTGTTCCTCTATGATCTAAGACAATACTCTTTTTACTGTAACTTATATAAAGCTCTCACTGGGAGATTTGTTGCTTTGTTATACTAGTTTAATAATTAGAGGAATGAAGCTGTTAGCATAAATAATTAAAATTGTGTGTTACAATCTGCAGTCACCCTAGAAACAGTGGTACTGTTGATTTAATTTCATATATATTTTAACTTTTGTTAGTGTGAAGGTAAAGAAAATAAGAAAGAAAGTATAAAGTTTTATTAAAGAACAAACTTTTGATGTCCATTGAGGAGGTTCCAGATGTTATGTAAATGAACTATGAAAATTAAGATGAAAAATGTATTTTTACTCTTAACATGAAAAATAACTTGCATTCACACTGGTCAGAGTATGAATCAACAGAGAAACAGATATTTAACAGAAATACTATTTTAAAAATTCAGATTCTTGCACACAGTATACTTGTATCACTTACTAAAAGTTAATCAAGTTTTTTGAAAATACAAAAATTAAATTTCCAGTTATAGTAAATATTAATACTCCGGTATGGGCTTGGTCTAGTGGACTAACCTCATGAACATAGAATTCATAAAATTCTGTCATTTCATAAAATTAGAATCACAATAAGTTGGTTTTTATTCCTGTAAAAAAAAAAAAAAGAGCTAAATATAAATAATCCAGTGAAACTGTTTTGGCTCTGTATTTTAAATTATTTCATACATGCTTGAAAACAATTCTCATTATAAAATGTTATACAGAATAATGTTGCCAAAAATCCAAACTCAGTTTAGGAGAATGATAAGAAATAAAAGGATTTTATATTTTTTGAAAAACAAGAGTGTACTTACATAGGATCTGACAATTTTAATATCATAGATTAACAGAATGTATTTGGGAATTATTTTTTTGTTACAAAAATAAAGGTTATTCTCTAGTATCACTACCATGGAATGTTACCTGAAGTCCAACTTTAATCTTTTTCGTCAGTGCTCCTTCTGGGAAGATTGCCTGGACCTGAGGAACTACTGTAGAACTGACCATTCCTCCTTCTGGTCCTATAGCATGAACTTCCTGTCTTACACGTGTAATAATAGCAAAATACTGTGGGAAGTCTGTGGTCAAAATTTGAGTAATGCGGCTTGTGTTAAGATCCTGAAGGGCGTTAAGTTCTACAAAACAAACAAGTTTTTATATGTGATTCTTTACTTGCAGACATCTGAAATTACACTAAACTATTCTAAAAAACCTGACATTAATATAATACCACAAGATTAAAAATAAAAAATGATGTTTCTTATGGTAGAATTATAATGATTTTACTCAATGTTTGAGTTACAAAAAACTATACAAGTGAATTTGGTATTTCAGATAATGGTTTAAATTAACTTATGTATGTGTCTATGTAAGTCTACATGAAACTGTTTTAAGTAACAAAATCTATAAAAAAGCACTTTATTTTTTCAAACCAATACTTTCTCAGAAAATCCAGCTCACGCCTTTTTCATGACTGAACAGTGTCCAAACTTACTCATAAAAATTCCAACAACAATAGGTTTAACCCTTGCTCTCCTGGGATCTTTCAGTGTGTATACCTTAAGATTTTCAGTGAGTCAGATTCAAAATTTGATTAAATGACTCTTAGTTTATGTTATATCAGTTAGTATAGCATAGAATCATAAATAACAATCAATATTTTAATAATATACAAGTCTTGAGTTCTTAACTTTATAATGCAATATCTTCTTCAGTGTAAAAAATGTGGCATTACTTCTCTAAGCATTTCCTCTTCTCTAATTTATTTACCACCTCTCAAACAAGTAAAAAATTTAATGTAAATTACTCATTATAATGTTATTATTAATCAGGGAAAAGTATAATTTTTGCAACCTTCAATCTTGTTTTGTTACAAAGCCATCAAATATGGAATCAGACCCTCTTGCCACACCCATCTATCATATCCTTTCATTTTAAAATTGCCAATTCTCTCTTAATGTTAACATTATATGATTTATAACGAACTAAAATCCAAGGTTTTCATCTATCAAACTATATGTAATATTATGTTGCTTTCTTACAGACAATTGTCAATTTCTCTTTCAGTACAAGCTTCATTCCCATGACAAACACATCAATCAGCTTAGATGAATTTTTAAATGGCTCTTGTCACATAATTAGAAAACCAGAAAAAAAACTGTGATAGTTATGAAACACGATCTGCTTTTCATGTGTAATTATTCCATGTTCTTTGGTGTATTATCTAATTCAATAAAAACTATTTAGTGGAGTATCACAATTAGTATAAAAAACTTAAGTGTTAAGTGTCATCAGCAGTTGAAAGTGAAGAACTGTAAAATGCTAGGTAAGTACTTTATTTCTTGTTTTCAATGTGTATTTTTTATTTATTACACTATGTAACACACATTTTGTTACTGGATAGTATGTGTTATTTTGTATGTTATTTTGCTTATGTTGTAAAAGTACAGAAAATGGTCATTATTCCCTTCAAACTTTGCTTTTGTGACCTAGATAACAAAATTTAGAAATTAACATATTTTCTATGTAAAAACAGAAAAATTTGCACATTTTCATTTACATAAGGTCTGAATAAACAGCATATGAATCAAGATTTACAAGTATTTATACTAAAGTTATACAAAAATGTTTAGAAGTGAGTAGTTTTTCAAGATTTGTGACTGTAATGTAAATCACTTTCCTGTATCAGTCCCCAAATATAGTCTCGCATCACGTTTTTGTTATATGTTCCTTGGTAGCAGCATTCAAAGTCCAGTATATCTTGGTGCAAGTGCTCGCCTTGCTCCTCTAAGTATGGTCCCATGTTCTCTTTGAATTTATCAAGATGAGTGTCAAGGATATGGACTTTCATGGGCATCCTGCAGCCTATTTTGTTGCAGTTCCACATAAATTTGGCCTTGTGATTGCCCAAGAAGCCTCGGACCACTGCAACAAAGCTGCTCCAAGCTTTTTTTCCTTCCTACTGAGCTTCTTGGAAAATTCTGTGCACTCCAGGATCTTTGTGGTCCAACAAAGACACCACCTTTGACCTTGACCTCAGAGAGCTAAGGGAAGAAGTCTCGAAAGTATTTGAAAGCTGCAGACTCCTTAACCAAGAACTGTGACAAATTGTTTCATAAAACTCAATTTTATGTGCAATGGTGGGAACAACACCTTCTGGAGGTCCACTAGTGGCTCACATTTGACACTGTGCCTCTCCGCAGAGAACTCGGCCCCTTGTGGCCAATACTTCCTGTTGTAGTGCACTGCAGCGTCCCTGCTGTCCCAAACGCAGAGATACAGGGAAACTTGGTAAAGCCTCCTTGGAAACCCATCAGGAATGTCACCATTTTGAAGTCTCTGATAACCTTCCAGTCATACTCATCATACTTCAAGGCTTCTAGCATGGTCTTGACATTGTTGTATTCCTCTTTGAAGTGCACCAAATGAGTCAAGGAAAGAGACGGATACTTATTCCCATCATGAAGCAGCACAGCTTTGAGGCTTCTGGATGAGTTATCAATGAAGAGGTGCCACTCGTTCAAGTTACAGGCAATTCAAGTTGCCTCACACAAATAAGATACATTGTGGCTGAAGCAGAGCCCATCTTGACATGTGAAGAAGCTTGAAAAATGTTGGTGATGCTTCATCTGATTTGCAACTTGCACACTTTCATCCAACAAATCTCGCTCCTTGAGCCTAGATGTCAAAAGCTCAGCATTCAACCTTGTTAGACCAAGATCTCTGATCAAGTCATTGAGGTCTCTTTGGTTGGGAAAGTATGGGTTTCTCTCACCAACTACACCTCTGAAATTGTAATCTGGATCTCCAAAGTCTACCTCCTCTTCTGGTTTGATACTCTCTTCTGAGGATGGCTGCTTTCTCTCTGGCGGAGTGGGTACAGAAAGCTCAGGGCAGTATGGCACTGGATGATGGAAGGTCCAGATGCATGATAGAAGATGCATTCTTGCTAGCCCGATGTTTGGAAGGGTCCATCATGCAGAAGTAACAATTGCTTGAGTAGTCAGTGGGTTCATGCCAAATTCTTGGAATAGCAAACTTCACAGCTCTCTTTTCCTCTCTGTACCATCCTGCAAAAGAGTAAAATAAAATTATTATGAAGAATAAATTTATTTCATCCACAACTAATGTGTAAGAGGTTCATGCAAAATATTTTATATGTGATATTTTTTCTATACTACTGGAAATTAAAAAAAAAAAGATATTTAAATTTTAAAAGGTCTAAAATTTGTATAATATAAAATCTTAGTATTCAAGCAAACAAAAATTGTCCATCTTACCTTCTAGATTTTTTTTGCAGTGCTCACAGGTAAAATGAGGTGTTTAGAGTTTATCTTGATCCCTGACAGACATGCCGAAATATGCCTTGTAGGCTTCACACATTTCAGCAGATGTCATCACAGAGTACGTTTTTGCTCTTGTCTTGATAAATTGATTACACACACAGCAGTCTGCATCTGGAGAATGCTTGCTGCTTCTTGATGCCATCTCTGATAAAATCAGATAGGTCTACGTGTTCACTTAGGCAACTAGAACTAAACTGAAGTGGTGAGTGGTGAGTATATATATATATATATATATATATTACTATGGATTATTCTAGAAAATTCTTGCAAATTCTACAACATTCTAGAAAGTTCTTGAAAATTCTGTATCAGCTACTCAGCACTGAATCTACCTGAAATGTTCTGGAAAATGGGTAAATTTGAAATTTTCATTACCCAAATCACAAAAGCAAAGTTTGAAGAGAAAAACAGGTCTTTTCCATTTGTTTTAGGCATAAGCAATTGGGAAATAACACTTCTGCCCAGGAACAAGAAAAAGTGAAAATTTTGTTACATAGTGTTATCACAAAAGTAATTAAAATATTAGAAAAGAAAACTCTTCAGGTCAGTTTAGGTGAAACAAATAATTATAATAAATATTTTTCATGAAACACATATATAAGCAGCTCAGGTTACTTCATGGGTAAAGTAATTTGACAGCATAACGTGAGCTGAATTTGCTACAAGTCATTTACAACTAATAATGTTCTGAATAATATTAGACACAGTTCAAAGGGGAATAACAAAATAAAACTTAACTATAAACAGATATATACTGTTACAAGTTTAAAGCTTCATGTTACAATTTTAAGTCATTTTAAAAAGAAAAAAACTTAAAAAGATTTTTTTTTTGCAGTTACCAGGTTATACAAATTGTCCAACTGTATAAAGAGAGTGAGGCTAGAGAAAAAAAACAGATAAAATATAAAATTTTATTGAAAAAAAAAGTTTGAAATATATTTAAGCAGTTTCAAGGATTACTGAAATGAAACTTGAAACTTTTTTGTGATGAAAAAAGGTAGTTTTATTCTTAACAAGAAAAACACTTTACACTTGGACTAGCAAAAAACAGACTTGATATACTCACACAAAAAACCTTTAGTAAAAATATTTCATTAAAATTTGGAATTTGTTTGTAAACAAAAGACTTTTAATGTTTCCCTGATGTCTGCCAAATTTGTGAAAAAACACATGCTGTACACAAATATAGTATAAATACTTAATGAGTGCAACTGTGTATATGGACTCACTCATTATTTTCTACTAAGCCCATTGCAAGAGTTAAAGTGTTAGTCTGATCTTATTCTGAAGTACTCAAGTGATTGCTAAGTTTCCACAAAATACCTAACAAAGAAGATCTTGATATTCACCTTCACCTTCAAAACTTTCATTTAAAACATCTTGCACTGCTTCTTCTGTTGCTTCAAGTGTGTGTTCTCGCCAGGCTTCCCCATTATCACTGCGTAAAATTGTTATTTCTCGCTCTTTTCCTCGAAGAGATGCAAAATGAGGAACCTCAATAATCACAGGCCTTAAAATATTAAAGAATTTGTATTTTACACGTATACAGTAAAAAAGGCTATCAGAGTTTACATTTTATAACATAACAATTAGAAACTATATATTCAATAGTTAATGTCTGGAATATGAGATTTAATTCTTTGCTTTTACACATTTTATGGAGATAGCATGAAAAATACTTTATCAGGCAAAGCAAACATTCACATAACAGCACAAAGCTAAACATATATTTTGAAAGTTTATTAATACAAAGTGAACTAAACATCTATATTTGTTATCATTTCATTGCCTAAAGCTTTGTAGAAGCTATTCAAATTCTATGTTGTTCATGCATATATACTATATTTTCAAAAGTACTGGGGCACCACACTTTGAGCAATATTCTGTTTCCCACTGAGATTCCATTTTAAAAAAGAAACTCTCCACACGTGTCATTGACAATGAACACTTACCATTAACTTTTAGTACACATTTAGTGAAAAGACTCTCATTTTGGCATCTCTTATTCTAAAATAGATTTCCAAGTCTATTTTCCAGTACTTCACATAGCAATCCAAAACATTTCAGACTGCTGGTTCAACTAGATTTAGATAAGGGCTTTATTATCTAAATAATAAAGATAATAAAAGTCTTTACTATCTAGAGAAATAGTAAATTATCTAGTGAAACCACAGCCAAGGGAACGGGCTTGGAGAAATCAGGACTATATAAGTGTATATATCTGACATTTATTTTTCCTGCAAAAAAAAATAAAAAAATAAATGTCTGAGTTCTAAGAATGAAGTAGGCCTTGAATATTTCTGAAAGTAGATTCTGGGCATACTAATGGCATATTAGGCTTCATAATAGCCTATTATGAAGAGGCTGCTTATGAATTTTATCTCATTTAAACAACTGCTGAAAAAGCTTTGTAATGTAATATAGACATTATCATGGTTCTGTTAATCGTTATTAATATATAAAGTTCAAACCTGTTAAAACAATCACATACCATAGCACTAGCCCCATGACTCTTCATTACTGAGATGACATAGCCATAACCAAGGTTAAGTCAAGTTAATACCAAGAAAACCAAAACTATTTATCCAACTTGAATAACAAATAGTGGGAATCAACACTCCACAAGATGGTTGGTTGGTTTGGTATCTTATGGCATAAAGCAACTAGACTATCTGCACCAAACATTCAGTAAAAAAGTTAAAATTAAAGTAAAATTATTAAAATTTATAAAAGGAAATTAAGGTAAAACAAAACATGATAAGCCTTCTTAATGTCAAAGAATATTGATACTAGATGTTGTCATTTGAGAAAGGCATCTCTGATTGACATTTCAAGTCAAATCAGATGATCCATGGTGGAGCTCTTTGTCAGAGCCCACACTGGGTGGGCGAAAGGAGATTTTTTGATTCGAGGAACCAAACAAGACAAGCATTAACCATACTCTCTAAGGTCTTACAGAAACAGCTTGCCAAAGCAACTGGATGGTAGTTTGAATGAATCTTAGGCTCCTTCCCAGGCTTACATCCAAGATGAAGTGGTGGATATCAACTTTCGAGCCTCAGGGTAAGTAATGTTTTGAATCACTTTCAAATGTTGCTCCTCCTTTTCTTCCAACCATTTAGGCAGGAACGAAAGTAAAATAGGAGAGAGTCATTGCAATTGAAGCAATGAGGGTCCATTTCACACTCACAGGTATCATTGTCCTTGCCACCACAACAAGCACACATCAAGGAACCACGACATGATGTTTTTGAATGACCGAACTGCTGACATTGGAAATATCTGAGAGAATGTGAAATGTATGGCTGTACCTTGCAATTAACATAACCTGCCTTGATGGTGACATGTAGACAGGGTGATATAAATGCCAGAATGAGTAGATTGGTCGGCATCATAATTCCATCTTTGCAAGTGGAAATACGCCTCGCTGCAGAAACTCCTTGGGTGGAGAAACTAGCAAAATTCTCCGACTTGGGAATGTTCTTCAGATCCCTCTCAACAATAACTCCTTGTGATGAATTAAAAGTGCATGAGGCATAACCTCAATAGGTATATCCCCAATCAGCTTTGAATGCAAGAGGACTTCACTGTGTTAAGATGTGGATGTTTCCACCAATATATCACCAGAACTAAGCTTCTTTACTGACTTTGGAGAGCCAGCAAGTCCCTCTAGTCCCTTCTGAATGAAAAAGGGAGACATCTGCCCTAAAGGTCTGTCTGAAAGAAAATGTAATATAAAGAATGAGGTACAGATATTACAGATGTTGAAAATTGCTGCTCAGAATCTTCAAGACATAATCATTTACCTACAGACTGTTTTTTCACTATTTTATTTAAGTTTTTAATTGGAGGATCCATAATAAAAAAAGAATATTTTGGCACCCATTGACCCCACCCACCATGGAGTCCCATGAGGAGATGCACTACAATGCCAAACAAGGATACAGCAGCAATGCCAGGGTTTCACGAACACTATATCCCAATGCCAGCATCAGATACAATGTCCACAACAAGTGCGTAAAACATTCAACATATTGGGTACTTGGTTGACCCAAGGGCAACCACCCCAAGGCTGCCCACATACAGGAATTCAAGGCCAAAGTGGTGTGTTAGGGTTGGACCCCTCAACCACCAAGATCCTCTCCTCCCCTTCACGGGTCATCACGCATGGAATACACATGGGTGGATGTTTAGATCCCAGAGGAGGTACACTGAAAGAACAGAACCTTCCCTGGGAGGTTTCCTTACCACATACAGGAATCCACACCAAGGGGTCACAAGATGGTTTATTTCATTGTTTTTCACCACATTTTTGATGCTCAAGGCACGATAAAAACAGAAACCTAACACTCACAAATATTTGGGTATAGTCTGTTAATGAAAACCTGTGGAAGTGAGCTCCCTGCAGAGAGTTAACATGGCAATCCTAAGCTCTCATTTCAGTCCCAATGAAGGTAATGTCAAATGTGTGGTTTCATGACATGTTTATAAAGTTCACATGGATGAAGAGTGATCATGATTGATCAGAAAGGCACATATTCCACATTAGTAAGTCCTGTGGTATTCTATTTCTTCATCAAATTACTTACAGTGAACTTTTGGTATGATTAGGTGTTTTGGAATATTATACAGTCCCATAATACACGTTTTTTACTCTTTGGGAATTCCAATGTACAGATATAGATTCTCATTTACACTACCATCATCTATGAGTGACTAATAGTGAAAATTTGTAAAAACTACTATAATAAATGCAAATTGTGTTTACAAAACACCTATGCTCCTGACAATGTTACATTGTTTATTTTAAGCCCCCAAATTAATGATGTAGTGGTTGTTCACAAGGTTGAGGTTAATTTTCTTGGTGCCACTGACATTTTGAATTCAACTAATGACCTCCAAAAGTTAATCAGATCTAGATTCTTGTATATAGTATGTCATTTAAGTCTGGTCAATATCCACATATCCAATCTCAAAATATGCTGTCCACAAGACTGAGACATAAGACAAACAGACAGAAATGAGCATACTGATATAACTCACTCTGCAATATTTCACAGTAGGGGTATAACAATAAAATAGTATTTTAATCATACACATGCAGAAGTAAATTCCTAAAACTGAATTTACCCTAAGAATTTGGCCCCAACAGGTCCAATCTCTAATATTCGTGAGGCACAAGCTTCCCCTTCCATCAGTGGAGGAGGATGAGTAAGCTTCTCTTTTCTTAAGTAACGGCACGTGATCCTCATGGGCATGGGTGCTTTACGAGGAGGAATTATTACTCTTACACCTGAATGTCGACATCCTCGCATGGCACCTCCACGAGCATCCACCATAAAGCTGACAAGAAACCTACAAAAATATTTATGATGCCAGTTATTTTAATTTTCAATTAACAATGAAAGTATTTAGAAAAACTATACTTGAAAAATTAATCTCTCTAGAATACAATAACACTTTACAAAAATGCCAGTATTACACCCACAAAATTAAATTCTAAAATTAAATGGTTTATTTTTAGAAAAAAGAGCTTAAATACAAAGTTAACTAAATGAAAAGTGTATTTTCTTGAAGAATTTACTTCAAACACATAGCTATCTAAGATGCAAAGTTAAGGTTGTGAGCATTTCTAATTAAATGAAAAATCTTGAAATGGAAGTTGTGAAAATTTAATAAGGAGGTCACTATGCATCACTATGAAAGATAAGTCATGTCAAACAACCCAAAACTAGACATCAATTCACAATAACAATTTTTTTTAAATTATTCATTCAGATAATATGCTGACATTAAACCTCATACATGTTAACACTTCAGTGTTCATGCAATTAATAAAACTGGAACACAAAAAGTATGCTTTTATTAATAGAACATAACTAAAAGTGAAAAAATGTCCCACCTGTACTGAAATACAAACAAAATGATATCTTAATAAAAACAGGTTTACAACATATTGATATCTTGCCTTACACTTAAACATGCTTTTATTATATTTTTACTTTGTAACAGATTTACTGATGTATACTTATTTTAATATTAATGTTTGTTTCAGTTTAATATATATTTGGAAATTCATATATTCATTGCAAAAGTCCTGCCTGCTCTGTGAATTTGTAGAAAATCAGTAATTTATACATCTACATAAATACCATTATTGTTGGGCCAGCTGAATTTTTTAGTTTAATGAATATAAAAGGTGACCATCACAGCATGCAAGGTAGACAATTTAATAATACTGTTTTGCTACAGTCAGTATATCAATATAAACCTCAGAAGTTATAATTGTGATAAATGATTACGAAACAAAAATTACACATATTTCACCCATAACATTTACAAGTTTCAAACACTCAGTAAAGTAGCTAGCTAGCTTTCTGTGAACAAAGTGCAACTGTATCAACATAGAATTAATCCGCTCTCTAAGAACCATCAATAAAAGATTCAGTTCCAGA
This sequence comes from Tachypleus tridentatus, assembly GCF_004210375.1. Taxonomy (NCBI): domain Eukaryota; kingdom Metazoa; phylum Arthropoda; class Merostomata; order Xiphosura; family Limulidae; genus Tachypleus; species Tachypleus tridentatus. Next base: position 85,451,724 of record NC_134830.1, read on the forward strand.
CCAGACAGAAGACTCAGTGTTGTTTGGAAGTTTGTACAACTTCTGTATATAAATCATTATTTGTAGTAAGTAGTTGTAATAACTGTTATTATAAACTGTATTGTTGTTTATATATAAAAATATATATTTTTGTTAAGAAAGTTGTGTGCATCAATCTTGTTGATAAATATCATAAATTTGATACATTTTGATTAACATTTCCAGCTATTTGAAATCCTAATATGTAATGTATGTAACATAATAAATTGAAGACTCATCTGAGATAAATTATAATACCCAATAGCTTATAAAATATATTCTTGAAAAATCATATGAGAAGTAACTTACGTCTTCCATTTAAGCTTGCTAAAAATCCCAAGGAAGCATGAAAAGGTAGTAGGGTAGAAAAAAAAAAAAACAACAGTTAGCTTAAAAGAAGTTACTGCTTATACTATAAGTTAATACATTAATGCAGTCTGTAGCCAACTCAAAAAAGCAGAAAAAAAAAGTTATCAAAATCATCAAGAATTAAAAACATGCATATTCAAATATTATTAACATATCAATAAAAATATATTAATAAGTGAGTAATTAATAAATTATCTACGTTAGAAACATTGAAAATAAACTCACTTGCACACAAATATTGCAAGAGGAAAAAAAAAACGTTAAATTCTAAAATTTATGGTTGAAAACACTTAACAAACAACTTTTTTTTTACTTGAGAAAATACACACTCAGGTCACATACTGTACAATAATCAAACCTATAAATAAAAGTACAATAAACAAACCATTCTTAGATTTTTAACTTACACAAATATGCCTGAAGAAATGAATTTGCTTCTTCCACTAAAAATATAAATAATCTAGTAGCACACTGTGGCTACCCAATTGACATATTACACAGATTAGTGTTCTATGAAAACTGTTTCTCTCTTGATTCTCAACAGACATATGGACACACTTTCGTTTTTTGAGAGCCAAACAAAATCCACACTGTGTGATGGAGGTAGATACTCTACAAAGTGCCCCTTTGTTTAATTATTTATTTGATATTAATAGTTACACAAGTTCCAATCATTCATTCCAGTTGGATGACTTGAATGTTGTGCCTAAAAATGCATCCCATAATCTTGTGGATATGTTAGATAAAGCAACTGATGATTTACCAATACTAGTAGTAATCAGTTAGTGATGTAACAACAAATTATCTACCTCACATATCAAATATATCTTGAATCATACATAGCTTATGTTAGAATTTTCGCTATTTTGAATGGTAGCCTTTGTTTGATGGTTAGCGGTATTTCAATCTTTTTATATATTGCACACAGCAGGAAAGTATGCTGTGTGCAATATATCCTTCTGAACAATGTCATCACAATAAAATATCATACTTATGTATTCTGCACTCTTTAAGTGATTCTGTCTTCCATAATTATTATGAACTTTCTCTGACAAAATGCCTAAAAATATCAAAACCTCTAAAACACTTTTTTTTTCTTTTGGTGAGATATACAATGACGTGTTAAAATATATGTAGCCTTTCAGAGATCTCAATGTTCTTTTTAAAGACCTGGAAATCAGAAGATTTACTGGTTCCTATTGTTCTTACTTATCTCACAGAATACTTTGAAATGTATTTTGCAACTTCACTACCATGAACTTCCAAAGGGTTTTGTTGTATACATATATATATACAGAATATTTCACAAAATGAATTGCATTATTTCAACTGACGATGATAACCAGCTGTTCACATTCTTGCTAGAGAAAGAGATCATCCCATGTCAAGGCATCTCTCACCACCTAATATCTGAAAGTGGAATTCAACTTAAGAGCATGCTGTTTGAAGAGTAACAAACAAATACTGAAGTGTCAAAATATCATTAAATTCTATCCTGCAAACTTGTTGAGAAATTAAACATTCACAGTTTCTTCCATTAGTGACTCTCGCACCTCATAGTGTTCCACCTGAAAGTACAAAAGTGCAAATATTTCCTGTATACAGAAAATATGTATGGATCATCCTTTGGACTTGGGTATTGATTTGAATGATTCAGACAATCTTTCATCAATATCTGAAAGTTGTGTATGTTGAAACTGTCTTCACTGAGTGATGTCCAGAAAAGGCAACATGACATAAATAAGTTCAAAATTATGGATTTAGAAAAGGTGAAAACATTCTACATCTAATGGACAGATTACCATAACTACTAAACCATCTCATTTATTTACTTACAGGTAATTCTCTTGGGATTCTTACTTTGTTAAGGTTTCTTTTATTATTGCAAAGTAAAAAAATAAACATCAAAAACCTTTTAGCTCTAGCTGATCTCTTTCTAGAGCTTTAGACAGGGAAAACTTCTTGATTCTGTTAGAGCTAATTTAAATTACACTGATAACAAAGAAGTAAATTCAGAATCCATTAATTCTGTGTTGGTGATATACATCATCTTTTCAGCATCATTAAACTTTATGTATGATGTTCCTTGTATGGTATAATCCTTATCTGAGGACTAAAAGGGAAGATAAAGATACTTATGACAAAAGTACATTAAGTGAATTATTTCATAAAAAATAATTGTGAAATAGGCAGATAACAGTTTGAAATATTTTATATGTGCACCGAATGAGGTGGTTTGAATGAAACAAACATTTCTTATTATAAAATAAATTCTACACATCCTAGAAGAGCACTTATTATTATAGGAGGTTGGGCTGATTAAAACTCATCTTTTTCATACAAACAGGATTAATATTTGCTAGCCTTAGAAATGTTAATATAGAATACCTTTATTGTTCATTATCATACTATTAATAAATGCTTTTTGGATCATTTGAATATTGAAGACTTTTTTGGACAAAAAACTTATATAAGAGCATTGTTTAAACACCTCATAGTTTACCTGCCTTTTATCATATATAATAATTCATCACTTCAACACTGATTAGTTTCATGCAAGAATTTGTAGTTTTTTCATACACTGATGTTATTCTACCAGTGAAATGTAAATTTCTTGGTTCCTAGTGCATGGAAATCTTTATGACTAAAATATAAATTCACTCAACCATCAGCCATTAGGTTTGCACACACCTCTATAAGTGAAAGCTGTACCATTGAAATATGTTAAGCATTTCTGTAAATCATGCATGAAGAAGCTACACAAAATACTTGCAATTATATAGTAACATATTCAATCATTGGTATTGTTGATGCTATCAAGATTAATAATCCTCAACATCACTCCATAAATATGTATTCACTACCATTTTTAAGTCAACTGGTTTATGAAGTCTATGCCTGAGAAAGGCATCATAAATTATTTAAACATTTTATTATGATAAGGAATACAGAATAAATACACACTAGCAAAGCTAAACTGGAACTACAAAATTAAAATACTTCTTGAATAAAATGAACTTAAACCTACAGAAATATTTTGGTAACGTGTGTTAATAAATGTTAACATTTTCTTATATCGAAAATATGTTTCCAATAATATCTAACTCCACTTACACTTCAACTATTACTCAACTACCAGGGTTTCTTCTTTCAATCATTTAAGCATTGGTCTCATTTTTGTTCACACCTGCTCCAGCATTTTATACCCAACTTAATTTTATTTGGTGATACTTGTCTTAACACTCTCCACCTCTGTCAATGCATTCCCTATCCCAGTATCGTATACAAGTACATCATTTAGATAATGTTATCAATTTTTCAAGAATGACTCAATCCACAGCCTCTAAGACCAGCTCTTAATGGAGAGGAAGGGTGGAAGAGCAAGTAAGTATTATTGGACATACACTTTCGATTTAAGAAAATGTTAACTTCTAAAATATACTTATCTCTGCGCACACTACAGCTAGAATTCCATAAGGAAAAGCTAGAGGGATCAATGAGGGCATTATCCATACAGAAAACATGGATCATTGGTGTTTCAACAGAAAACTGGCACCCCAGTAGGGGAACCTCACTTGGAACTTATTCATGTACTGTGGATAGAATTTTACATGAGTTATCATCATTGCTGGTCAAGCCCCAACCAGACAGCCAAGGTTCCACTGCTCAGAGGCAGCTAGGGCAATTGAATAACAATATATATTTACTTATAAATGGGTAACAACCTTTAACTATAGAGTGATGTATTCCAAGCCAACAAAATAAGGATCAAAAAGTAAGCAACATTGAAATGGACAAATCTTTTCCTCAACCTGAACAAGTCCAAAAGGCAACACCCCAAGCTTAAAATGATAAGATCTTATGTGCTTTACTTAACCTGAGGAAAAAGAGCTTATCTGGTTTGGAATTATGAAAAATTATCTTCTCTCCCCAACTGTGTGAGCAAGGTAAATGTCTCTTCCCCTAGAATTATGAAAAGAGCATGGATGTGCTCAAGAATCCAGGATGAGACTATTCTGCATTTGGAATTATAAGGAGACAAGGTACCCTCTTTGATGAACAATGTATTGAGCCACTATTGATCACAAAAAAGGGCCAAGCTCAGGTGGAGCAAATGACCTAAAGTAACTTGAGAGATCTGGAGAGAACTGAGAGCTCAAAGAATTTTTGTCTTGATATGTAACAGGAATTGATAAGACCATCTTCTATAGGTCAAATGTGAAAATGCAAAATCCTTGCCAAAGAATCAGTTCAAAAATGATTTATGGTTGGCACATCTGACTGAAGTGGATTAAACCTGTTCTCAATACACCACTGCCAATACACACTAAATGGCTAAAAGTATGTGGACACCTCTTCTAATTAGTAGGTTTAGCTATTTCAGCCACACCCACTGCTAATAGGTGCATAAAATCAAGCATACAGCCATGCAATCTCCACACACAAACAGTGGCAGTAGAATGGATTGTACTGAAGAGCTCAGTATCTTTCATTGTGGCACCGTCACATGATGCCACCTTTCCAACAAGTCAGTTCATCAAATTTCTGCCCTGTTAGAGTTGCTCCTGTCAACTGTAAGTGCTGTTATTGTGAAGTGGAAACATCTAGGAGAAACAACAGCTCAGCCACAAAGCTCACAGAATGAAACTGCTGAGTGCTGAAGCATGTAGCACATAAAACTCATCTGTCTACAGTTGCAATCTCACAACTGAGTTCCAAACTGCCTCTGGAAGTAACATCAGCACAAGAACTGTTTGTTGGGAGCTTCATGAAATGGGTTTCTATAAGGACCAGCCTCACACAAGCCTAAGTTCACCATGTGCAATGCCAAGTGTTGGCTGCAATTGTGTAAAGCACACCATCATTGGACTCTGGAGCAGTAGAAATCCATTCTCTAGAGTGATTAATCACGTTTCACTATCTGGCAGTCTGACAGACGAATCTTGGTTTGTCAAATGCCAGGAGAACTCTACCTGCCTGAATGCACAGTGCCAACTGTCAAGTTTTTTGGAAAAGAAATAATGGTCTGGGGCTGTTTTTCATGGTTTGGACTAGACTCTTTAATTCCAGTGAAGAAAACTCTTAATGCTACAGCATATAATGACATTCTAGAGAATTGTGTGCTTCCAACTTTGTGGCAACAGTTTGGGAAAGGCCCTTTTTTGTTTCAGCATGACAATGCCCCCTTGCACAAAGAGTTATTCATAAAGACATGGTTTGCCAAGGTTGATGTGGAAAAACTTGACTGACCTGCACAGGGCCCCGTTCTCAATCCCATCAAATACCTTTGGGATGAACCCCGACTGAGAGCCAGGCCTTCTTGCCTGACATCAGTGCCCAGTCTCACTAATGCTATTGTGGGAATAGGAGCAAATCCCCACACCATGTTCCAAAATGTAGTAAAAAGCCTTCCCAGAAGATTTGAGGCTGTTATAGCAGCAAAGTGGGAACCAACTCCATATTAATGCCCATTGTCTTGGAATGAGATGTTCAACAAGCACATATGGGTGTGATGGTCTGATGTCCACATATACTTTTGGCCACGTAGTGTATGTACCATTTCTGCTGATAAATATTCATTGCAGGCCTAAGCAAATGATCTACAGTAACTTCAGAAATCTGGAGAGAACTGGGAACGCAAAGAATTTTTGTCATTATATATAATGGGAATTGATAAGGCCATCTTCTGCAGGTCAAATGGGTAAAATGCAAAATCCTAGCAAAAGAACCAGTTTAAAAAGTTATCTATGGTTGGCACATAGACCCATGTGAATGAATGAATAACAAGCACGCCTGAAGCTTAAGCTTCTGGATAGAGGGTGTACTATGTCAAATCATGGCTGCCTCCAGAGAAATGGCCAAAGAGGAGATGAAAGTGAAAGGTACTGCAGAAACAGAATCTAGGGTGTAGCTGCCAATCGTGTGCTATCAACAGGACCTGACAATGTGTTGGAACAAATCATACTTAGTGACTTGGGTAATTGGGTAACATACATATTGAAGAGAAGGTCTAGAGTTGTAATCCAATCCCATCCTGATGGAATGCATTCAAAATGACAGCCAATCCAATAGAACCTTATTCTGTCAGGAGAATATGTTTGAATCAAAGCAACTGAACATGGCAAGCTAGTAGGATGATACAATAGCAGTGGTCTTGAGAAAGGAGATTCAAGGTTTAAAAACAGGAAGTCCCAGACCAAGTGCTTCCTTGACAGGAAATGCAAGACACCACCATGGAAATGTCTGTAAGAAGCCTGACGATTTTCCCCTTAATAACTCCAGACCATGAGGTATCACATTTTGAAGAGAAAAAAGGATTAAAACATTTTGTAGGAAAGCTTCATCATCTGTATGTAGACCCTGGAATTCCTGACTGTTGAGGTATGCACCCTATCCTTGAAATGAAGCATTCATGAAAGGATGGATCACAAAGTAATGGCAGCAGAATAACCCACATCTTAGTAGTGTCTTAACAACTCCTTGAGAGTGAATAATGATCCTGAATAAAAAAAGTGATGAATAAAGTGAATTGACGTTTATAATTTCTTGGTTGAAAGAATCTCTTCTGTGCTCATCCCAAAGCCATAAGAAATTCAAGTGATCCCCGCATTCCAAAAATAGAAAGATTGTCTGTGCAGTGAAAGAATGAGAAGTGACTAAGAGTTGGGAGCTAACCATTCCATAACTAAAGCATGATAAGATTCAGCTATACCCAACTAAGATTTGCAAGAAAAAAAAAATACCCAGATTAATAACATACTGAGTTGCAGGAAAAATAAATGTCTGAGTTCTAAGAATGAAGTAGGCCTTGAATATTTCTGAAAGTAGATTCTGGGTGCGACATTCTGACAACTGGTGAAATGGTGCCAACAGTAACCAGTTGTCAGTGAGAAGGTGTGTGCACAGAGTTATGGAATAGAGGTGATGAGAAAAAGCTTGCATGATTCAACAGAGCCCATGTGGTGCTGATGTTAGTCCAAAGGTAAGAATCCTGAACTGCAGTATCTGACCCTTGTGCACAAAAAATGTTGATAGTGGTGGAATGCTACCACCATATCAATGTGCAGACAGGAGCAAGTTACAAAAAATTGGACATTCACACCGTCAGTAACAAATGTCAACTGAGATCAAGGAATGGGTAACTTGTGAACTTTGGAGAAGCTAGGCATTGATAAAGCCAAGAAAGATCAATGACTGGATACCAACTGCCTGTCTTCATAGGCCCAACAACTGATGAGAATAAACCTAAAAAAAACTAACATGACTCACTCCCAGACCAACCAAACTGATGTTAGGGGTAAGGACTCTCAAAGAGGTATGGAACTATAAACTCCCTGTAGGAACTAATGAAATTTGAGACACCAATAGCAACAAAGATGAATGTTGAAGCAAACAAATGAATCAATGTGCATCTTAACAGTGGTTTCAGTTTGTCTTATGAAGTTGGTGATCCTAAATGTCTTCCAACAAAGTTTAGTGTTACGAAAAAATCACAATGGATTTTAGATTTGTAAGCCCATAAACTCATCATTGTACCACAAAAAGATATTGATAATTTCAGGTTAACTTCAAACTCCTAATTCTGAAGAGCAAATATATTATTTGAAGGTCAGAATATGCTTGGGGTAGTAGGCTAAATCAAATAGTTCTGATAAAAATGCCAGACATAACACAGATGTCCCTCCACTAACTGAATAGTAAAACTTCCTGCATGAACCACAATGTCCATTAATGAATAAAAAAACTAAATATTCACTCCCAGATCTTTCGACCATCAAGTAAGAAGCAGAATCATAAGCAACTGGAGAAAGACTCAAAACATCACACTCTTGATAAACAAATTGAAAAAACAAATCACAGATAGATAATCATTTTTATTTCTTTTAAAGAAAGTTGTTATTATCACTGATTGAAACAACATTTAGCCAGGTAAGTTTCTTTCATTAGTGCAAAGCAGCAAAGGGCTATCTGCTATGTCCATTATCAGGAATCAAACCCAGATTCCAGTCCTCCAAGTCCGTAAACTTACCATTATCCTACAGAATAAAATAAAGAATAGGAAGAAGTGAATCTAAATTTTCTCCACAATGTTGAGAGGTCTCTGGAAGAACACCATCATACCAAATATTAGTCTTTACATCACTATGATTAAGATTACTGACAGCCTCAACTGTCTTGACCAGTGTGCAACATTAAATATCAGAATTGGAATGGGAGAGACCTGATAATCTGGAAATATTTTTTTTTTTTTGTTTTTTTCCCAATAATGATCATAGTTCTGAGAAACCCATTAATAATGCTTTGTCAAGAAAAAGTGATAACGTTATCTGAATGAGGTGCTATATACAGTACCAAGATAAAGGGAATATTGATGAAGGTAGAGTGTTACCAGACAAAAATTGTCAAGGCCAATTAAGTGTGGAATAAAAGACTGCAGCAAGTGAGAAAAAATCAACCCAATAATTAAATTGGATGATGAAACTCTAGCAGTCAAGCTGTAGTGGGAGAGGAGGTATGTTTCTAAACACTAAATTGTTTCTTTCAGGTTTGCCTCTTCTTATTAGATGGCCTCATAAAATTTAACACTAGATAAAGATTAAAAAATGTTTAAAAGAAATAAGAAGCATATCAACAATTCAACTGAAAACAAATATATAAAATAATAATATGTTAAATATTTTTAATTCCTTACTACAGCAAGAATATAATAGATGTAAAAGTCATATTTCATAAGAAATACAGCTACATATGTTTACACATATAAATAAGGAATAAACTTTCAATATCCAAAACAAGGTTAGATTCTATAAAAGAGCATGTACCATTCACATAAATGCTCAAACTTATTAATAATCATAAAGAATCCAAAACTAAAAGAAAAAAGAAAAATTATGTACACTTTCATGTCATGCAGTTTCATATCTTTTAGATTCATGAAAAAATAAAAGGTTTCTACCTACCCTGCATGAACAGGTGCTCTTGAGATGTCAACATTATCTGCAGCATAATTGCTCACAAACACAGATTCAATATCATGCCTAATGTGCAGAGGTGAGAGGTGGTCTTCCTCTACTGTTAATGGGGCTAGAAAATATAACATTTAATTTGAGAATTAAAAATGTTGATGTTTTATTTATGTCTTCATACACACATTGCTGTTATCAACATTAGTATCAGGTCATCCCTTAAGTAATGTCCGATTTTAGGTTCAGAAAAAGAGAAAGGATTTCAAATGCTTTTAATGTTATTGTATCAATAATGTATGTTTCATTATTATTAATTACTTCCTGCCAATGATTCACAAGCCTCTGCATGCCACTTCTATAAAATTCTTGGGGTTTGAAGGAAAAGAATGTAAAGAAAGTAGTTTTCATACTTTCATGTGCTCCAAGCTCTTTTCTATCAAGATAGTTCTGCAAACTTTGGAATAGATGATAATCAGATGGGGTAAGGTCTGGAGAACATGGTAGATGTGAAAGTTTTTCCCAGTCTAGTTCTTCAATCTTTGCAGATGTGAGCCTTGCTGTATGGAACTGTGCTTTATCCTAGTGTAACACAACACCTTTAAGATTGATCAAAGCAGGCCTCTTTTCTTTCAGTGCAACATTTAAGTGCTCTGACTGCTGACAACAGAAGTCTGTAATCATTACATTGAATGGCAGCAACTCAAAGTGGATCACACCAACAACATCCAACAAATGCTTAACAAGACTTTGTTAGGGTGGAGGTCCATTTTGGGCTGTGCTTTAGCCAGTTTACCTGCTCTGAGCCATTGTCTGCAGCACTTAGCATTTTCATAAGATATCAGTTTTTCATCTCCAGTCACTAACCTGTCCAAAAAAAAAGGTAAGTTACGTTCACGAAAGTGCAGAGAAGTACAAACGTTCACTATTGCTCTGAGGTTAGCTTCTGTCAAATCATTTTTCAAGTTTTGACACCCTTCCAAGATGTTGCAGATGACGGTGAACTATTGAATGGGTTGAATTTAGCTTCTGTGCTAGTTCTTCAACTATTACAGTGCAATCATAATCATTAAACACAACAGAATTGCCTGACCATGGTGCATCACTTACGCTGTAGTCACCTGATCTGAACTTCTGGAACCACCTTTGATATTTTATTTCATTGAGCAACTCGGCACCATAAACAACTTGAATGTTTCGTGTAGTTTCTGCTGCACTATTGCCTTTTTTGAACTCATAAAGCATTATATGCCTAATGCACTCCTTAGGCACATCCATCTTCATAAGGGTTTATTCCATTAATGATCTGAAAGAGTGAAGTTGGGTTAAAGTTTCTTTTAGTTGAACATTTTTATACATGTCCCACTACATTTTTTAGTCATTAAAGCCTCCTACAAAGACAGAAATGACAATACACTTTCTGTATTAAATTTTTGGACATTACTCATGGGATGACCTGATACATGGAAACACAAAATTCAAATTTGTGACATCTAAGTTTTCGTGTAGAATTTACAACCAGTAAAGCAATCTCCATCTATGTTTGGGTAAAATATCCTTAATGGCTAAACTGAAACATTTCATATTATGTCAAATTAAATTAATCTATAGTTATAGAACTATTATAAACACTGTAGTTAATATTATTAGATATTTCTAATATATCGTTATAATATATTAGAGATCTTTAATAACAATAGATCACATCCCTAAAATTAAGGGGTTTAATAAAATAATTAGACTAAAAACCCTTTATTTTACTGATACAGACAAAATTAAAGTTAAAACATAAAAGTTTCAAACAATGTAGTTAAAACCAAATGCTTAAAGGCCTGCTAATATTAAATTTTATTCATTCAGAAATTAAAGCTACAGTACTAGGACAATTTTTGGAGGATAAAGTATTCACAGACATGTATTAATAAAATGACTTACATAATTTTCTTTGAGAATAAGAGAGATAAAATATCTATCATTATGTACATTTCAAATGAGTTCAAAAATAAAAACTGGAAGTAAAATGAATAAAAATATCTAATCTTATGCACTTATTCACTATCATATATGTAGAATACTTTTCTTTATCTGAAAATTTTCAAATTTGATTTGCATAATTTCTAAAACCTCTAAATAAATGTCATAACTTTTTTACACTAAAACTTTATATTTTATCTGTTATTTTCTTTACCCTAATTTGGTCAATTTGACTGACCTTGTTACCACTATGCATGACTGCAGATTGGAAGAGGAAATTCCAGTTGTTTATCCTAGATAGCTTACATTTTGTAACACTATACAACTTTTTCTACTTAAATTTTGTTTTATTGTCCTTTCAACTGTGTTTAATTAATAATCCTGCTATGCAAGTTGTAAATTACTCAGTAAATGTGTAACTTATGTTACCATATCAAATCATTGAAAGCAAGAGCTACTTACAAACTGTTAGTTAGCATACATACCTCATGAAGAATTTTTTCTTTATAATACTTAATCTAACCTAAAAGTTTTTAATTTTTACATTTTAGTTACTTTTATAGCAATAAGTAAAGAATACACAAAAAAACAAGAAATATAGTACACACTTTGCTGTTATCTGTTAATGAACCTTAACCCTACCTTTTATATTTATGGTTCTTCTGAAGTTATTTTTCATTTAATCAAAGAACACAGAATAATAATATGCAAAAAGTTGACAACGTCCTATAACTATAACAGCTTCTCTAACTTTCTAACTATGCTAGAAGGAAGAAACATTAAAAATTCAGCTAAGCTCAACAATGTGTTTCCCATAGGAATAAAGTTTGAACTAGAAGTAAAATAGACAATTCTCTCTACAGAAAACAGCATAATATAATATGTCATTTGATAAACTGAAACTTTTGCTTTTTATTTATTATAAATAATATTGTATAAAATGTTAAAGAGAATTACTGACAATTTCTGAAAGGGAGGATGCGACTAGTGGGCACAGCACATTGGGCGGATCTTATAGTTTATGGCTCAGTAAGCAAATGAAATTGATGGCTATAAAATTTATGTTTAACCTGACTAATATTAAAATTATTTTGAGTAATTTATGTTAATTTATTTTGTTGGAAGAGTGGTAAATAAATTAGAGAAGAGGGAAGATCTAGATAGCAAATATTCCAATTTTCATACTAAAAACTGAAAACTTTTATAATATTAAGATTTGACTTATTAATTTCATTTTGATGCTAAGTTTATTTGCATACAATAATAATAGAGTAGTTTAATTAAACTCTGAACGTAATTCTCTAAAAAGTCATTCCTTTGACCGACTTTAGTGAGAGAGTTAAGAGCAAGAAGTGGACAACAATTAATCACAGCAAAGCTCAAGTTGTATATATAGAAATACCACAGTCATGTTCTAAGAATGAATAAAAATACACTGTTAAGTCAAGCAACTGGGAGAAGGAGCAGAGGAAGACCAAAATATACTTGGCATAAAACAACAGAGAGGGATACAGAAAATAAAGAACTGGACAGAACAGATGTGAGGACTCAACAGAAATCTGAACACAATGAAGAGCCTTCATAGCTGCCATATGGACCACATCAGGTTAAGAAAGGGATGATGATGATGATTGGGCTTTTATTGGTTTAGTAAGTACTAACTCTGTGGACATTGTGTTAACAATACTGCTCTACCTTTAAGCTGTTTTTTATCCTTTGTATATTATCAGAGATGTTTGACATTTCAAACAATGGATGCGAGTGTAATTTTTACCTTCTTATTCTTGGCATTTACTTTCTTTACCATATGTCCAAGGTATCTAAAATAAAGAACCATTGTGGATTGTAGTGATGTGTTCTCTTTTTTTCTTTTTCTTAAGATCTTTTGTAATACAAACTATATTCATAAAGTGTTGCATTTTGTACACTTCAGATATGATTAATACACAAAAATCAATTTAAAATACATAATTATCCATAATGTGAGGTTTAACATTATGGCTTTCTGGACTGTTAACTATTTTAAAACTGAATTATTTTTTGTTCCAGTAATTTTTTTTTTCCTGTGGTTGTAGCTATATCTATGATGGGTATTTTGTTATCTATTAAGAAAAAATTAGACCGTATGTTTATTACATGTATTCTGGTGTATTTGTAGTGATGACAGACTTCTTGTTTTTGAGAAATGATAAATTAACATAGTTTCTAATATTAGTTCCTAATACTGATCTCTGAAATACTCCACTCATGACATGAGCCCAGTTTAATTGAACTCTATTTATAACCCTCTACTATCTTTCGTCAAGCTAGTTTTCTATCCAACAAGCCAACCTATTCCTCACACCTACCTTTTTTAGCATGCCTTTTGTGTGTCAACTTGTCAAATGCTCTTAAAATCCATTTTGGCTTTCCAACAAAATTTTAAACTTAATTAATTTACTTTGCACAGCATCCTTTAATCAGATTTTCCATAACTTCCCCACTACTGATTTAAGACTAATAGGCCTATAATTGCTGGGACCATTTTTTATCATTAGCCAACTTCCAATCTTTTGGCACCTACTCACTATTTAAGGGATTATAAAAAATAGTAGCAAGCAGCCCACTTATCCAATCTTTAACCTCCATCAAAACTTTTGGGTGAATATTATCATTTATAAGCTTTTACATTCTATAATTATTGGGAAATGACTGTCCAGTATCATCTCTCAAAGGCCCTATTTTAATATTCTGCTTACCCTTTATGTACTTAAAGAAATTTTTGCTATTTTTACACTTTAATTTTATCCTATATACCCTTAGTGAACCACCCTTGTTTTAATTCCAAAAATTTCCCCATGTTGTTCCTATAAGGAATATGTCTATTTTAAATATTCAATAACATATTTGTAAACAAATTTTCCATATATGATAAGTATCTCATTTAATTGGAATTTGAAAACTGAATTAATTAAAGTGTTATATCATCCTTTCAAAATGACCTTTTATTAAATTTGAAATCAACGCCTCATTATTCCTTAACTCTATATGCACTAAAACATCAAATCTAATAAAGCAATGACTCACTTCATCCAGAAGTTACCCAATCTCCACCCTATCAACCATTCCTATATTAAAGTTAGTGATAAATTCAAAATACCATGTTCCTAGTAGGTTCCCACCTTCATTTAGTACTCTGTCCCTATTACACAATCCCTAATCCTGTGTTTCAAATTTTCCATATATGATAAGTATCTCATTTAATTGGAATTTGAAAACTGAATTAATTAAAGTGTTATATCATCCTTTCAAAATGACCTTTTATTAAATTTGAAATCAATGCCTCATTATTCCTTAACTCTATATGCACTAAAACATCAAATCTAATAAAGCAATGATTCACTTCATCCAGAAGTTACCCAATCTCCACCCTATCAACCATTCCTATATTAAAGTTAGTGATAAATTCAAAATACCATGTTCCTAGTAGGTTCCCACCTTCATTTAGTACTCTGTCCCTATTGCACAATCCCTAACCCTGTGTTTCAAATTTTCCATATATGATAAGTATCTCATTTAATTGGAATTTGAAAACTGAATTAATTAAAGTGTTATATCATCCTTTCAAAATGACCTTTTATTAAATTTGAAATCAACGCCTCATTATTCCTTAACTCTATATGCACTAAAACATCAAATCTAATAAAGCAATGATTCACTTCATCCAGAAGTTACCCAATCTCCACCCTATCAACCATTCCTATATTAAAGTTAGTGATAAATTCAAAATACCATGTTCCTAGTAGGTTCCCACCTTCATTTAGTACTCTGTCCCTATTACACAATCCCTAATCCTGTGTTTCAAATTTTCCATATATGATAAGTATCTCATTTAATTGGAATTTGAAAACTGAATTAATTAAAGTGTTATATCATCCTTTCAAAATGACCTTTTATTAAATTTGAAATCAATGCCTCATTATTCCTTAACTCTATATGCACTAAAACATCAAATCTAATAAAGCAATGATTCACTTCATCCAGAAGTTACCCAATCTCCACCCTATCAACCATTCCTATATTAAAGTTAGTGATAAATTCAAAATACCATGTTCCTAGTAGGTTCCCACCTTCATTTAGTACTCTGTCCCTATTGCACAATCCCTAACCCTGTGTTTCAAATTTTCCATATATGATAAGTATCTCATTTAATTGGAATTTGAAAACTGAATTAATTAAAGTGTTATATCATCCTTTCAAAATGACCTTTTATTAAATTTGAAATCAATGCCTCATTATTCCTTAACTCTATATGCACTAAAACATCAAATCTAATAAAGCAATGATTCACTTCATCCAGAAGTTACCCAATCTCCACCCTATCAACCATTCCTATATTAAAGTTAGTGATAAATTCAAAATACCATGTTCCTAGTAGGTTCCCACCTTCATTTAGTACTCTGTCCCTATTGCACAATCCCTAACCCTGTGTTTCAAAAACATTCCAGCCATCAACACTGGCTACCTTTAATCAAATATCAGTTACTTTCATCACCTCAAAGTCCTTTATTCTTACCAGTGCTTTACAGTTATCCATATTCTGCCTCTCACCACTATCTAGTCCTAGTTTAAATCTGTCCTTATACTTATGTTTCTAGCTCTTGCAAACAAGTCAGCCCCTACCCTATTCAAATGTAAAAACATTCATCCTATTAAAATAATAATAATAAATTTTCCCATTGAACTGATCTCACATACTAACTTAAGCCTAGTATTTGATTCTACTGTCTTTATTATTTCATCACTATAAGTAAATCTTAGCAGTATTTCTGACAAAATTAACTTATTATAGCCCATTTTCTTTTAGTTTCTTGTATTAATAATTAGCTTCTTTCACTTACCCTCTCCTACATCATTAGCCCCTATGTGCGCTACAAGGACTATATCACTGCTAGCATACTCTACTGTATCACTTTCTCTGTTGGAAGGGAATAACAAGAGGTACCTGAATGAAACAGATTTTCTATACTTTGTATAAGGTTCCATAATAGTAGATTTGCAATTGGTTATAGTAAATTGGGACAGGAGGCATTAACTAGGTGTGAGTGCAGAAGACTCACACTTTGTGCTTTTTTTTTTCTTCCTGAAGTATAGCCTAAAAAGCAAAATATATTTACATCCATACACTGCTGGCCAAAATCTAAAGGCCAATGAACATAAAGAAAAAATATGCATTTTGCATTGTTAGACTCAACCACTTATTTGAGTAGAGCTTCGAAAGACGAAAATAAGAAAAGGGAAAATAAAAATTAAAAACTTTTTTTAACATTTAATAGGGAAAATGTGAACACCATGAAATTAGCCTAACTACTAGCTGGTGAAAAGTTTAAGACCATACTGAAATGAAGGATTAATCGGTAAACACGTAACAAAATTTAGTCATTTGTGTTCAACCATTAGCGTTGTCAACATCTCCCACTGATACCGCCTGTGTTACATTGGGTAAAAACATGACAAAGGCTAAAACATTGACCGAGTTTGAACGTGGCAAAATTGTCGAGCTGCAAAAGCAAGGTCTCTCTCAACGTGCCATCGCTGGTGAGACTGGGCATATTAAAACTGCTGTTGTAAATTTCTTAAAAGACCCTGAGGAATACAGAACGAGAATTTCAAGTGGTCGGCCCATGAAAATATCGCCAGCGTTGAGTAGGAAGATTCGACGGGCTTTCCAGCAAGACACCAGCCAATTGTCAAACCAGATTAAGGCCCTTAAGGACACAGAATGCAGCTCAAGAACAATAAGACAGCATCTGTGAGAGAAAGGCTTTAAAACCATAAAGGTGTCTTCAAAGGTCACGCCACCTTCCACACCACGAAACAGCTCGGTTAAACTTTGCTGAGAAGCACCAAACATGAGACATGAGAAGAATGGACAAAGGTTTTGTTCTCTGATGAGAAAAAAATTTAACCTGGATGATCCAGATGGCTTCCAACATTACTGGCACGATAAGGATATCCCACCGGAGACATTATATACACGACAAAGTGGAGGAGGTTCCATCATCTTAATAATAGAAACTAAGAAGGGACAAAGAGGCTTATCATCTTCTATCCTGATGTGGGGTTTAGGAGAAAAAAGTATTTCCTGAGAGTCAACACTGGTCACATGGTAGGTTCCATCATGAGGATTGGAGAATGTTGACAGGAGAGAGACAAAAAAAAAGATAGATGAAATTGAAATGTGATAAGTGTGATATAATAGTGTTGGGGATAAAACATCTCATCCAGGGGAATATCAAGAGATAAAAGTAAGAGAAGCCAGGAGATAATAATATTAATATGAAGAGATAAAAAGACAAGAATGGCCATCATTCATAAACGATGCAGTATATAATAAAACTAGTCAAAGTTTAAGAGGATAAGCTACTAGAGGGAGACAAACCTTATAACAAGAAAATACATTTTCAACTACCTTGAAAGGGCAATACAGGTGATATAACAGCAAACAGCCCATATGTGACAAATGAAATGAATGGGATTCAAACAACTGTACATAGAAAAAATGGAAAGGAGGTTGATTAAACAAAACATCTGATCACCCTCCTAAGAAAGATATAAAGAAGAAGGAAAATTCAGTAAATGATATAAACCTCTCTCTCTGGTAAAGTGACTGGGAGGCATTAAAAGCCAAAATGTGTGTGACAAATCTCATAAGTGAAAGCAATAAAATATATCCTAAGAGAGAAAACATACAAGGAAAATGTGAGCAATGGTGAACCTTTTGAGACCCACACTCCTCACCCTTTCAGCATCATGACCCTGGGCACCCAACAATTTCCAACCATTCTGGAAAACTTTTAAATTTGAAAACTACAATAATCTTACAAGGTGACTTCCTAGAATGATATAACATAATTTTGAGTCTATAGTACAAAACAACGAATTTACTTATTCAAAACTTTTCTAATAGCATACCATCATTGGTGCTACAGTTCAGTGATTTATTGCCAGAATTAAACTTTGGAATGATAAGCCTCAAAGTAGTTCTTATTGCTAGATCCACTACACAGGAACACCTCATATGATTTACACCAGTAAACTGTTTTAATACCTTTTAACAGGACCTTGTCCTTAGCTTCCAGAATCCCTCTCTTTGCCCACTTGTATTTCTCTACGCAGACAATGCATCTGTTGTTTGAAGTTTCTCCTTGTGTAGGGGTACTGGAACATTTGGTTCATTCAACAGTTGTATCTTATCTGAGCTGGACTTTCAATGTAACATAGGGATCTGTGCATGACATTGTGTAACCACTATTTCACGACACAGTTTGTTGACAAACATATGGAAGGTATGAACAGCTTTCCAGCTTCCTTGAGTGTTTTGTAGCAGCTTTGTATGACATAAGTATTACATGTAACCAGACAGCGAATTTCACCACAAGTCATCTTGGCCACTTGTAATGGCATCTACATCTTTGTAGCTTCATCATCTGGTCATTATTATTTTTGCCAGCCATATAGGTATTAAAGGCCTTCATTAAAGCTGGGAATGGCACTGGCATTTGTTTGTGTTCCTCGCTGTCATACTGTTACATCACTATCACTGATATACTTTATTGCCAAAAAATAAACTGGCTTCTTGTCATACCACACAACAGCAGTAGTCTTACCATTGTACAACAATAAATGAGAACCACAGACCACTTTCTTTTTGACAAGTTCCTTAGGAAATTTCTTCCTATTGGTCAAAGCTATACTACACAATTGTGTACCTTGTTTCTCCACCAAGTACTCTGCAACATGACATTTACACAAGTGTAAAATCAATCAGTATGTATGAAGTGATTGCACTCTTCAAATTGTTTGCACAACCAAGCAACCAAGCACCCAGTGCTGTTTCCTATGGCTGATACACATTAACTTTCCCCATATACACCTCCCCATTCCTAATGCATCCACTTTTGCTTTCACATAAAATAAACGTTTTTAGGCCTCACCTGATCGGTTTGTCTTTGATATATTGCTTTATGCTCAGCTCACTGTTTGTGGGCATCATTCCTTTATCCAGTGACAGTCCACAGTATGTAAGAGACAAAGATTAATAGAAGGAGACAGTAAAAAAAAGTAGAAAAACAAGAGAGCACTAAGTTGAAGGAAAATGCTTATTGTGATTAAGGTGCAACAACAAACCTAGAGAATCAATAAAAAAATAACTAAAGAGAAAAAATTACATATCCATCAAATCCAAGCAAGAAAAATGCTAGTTGGCATGTATTTAATTGATCAACTTTATCTAAAGATGGAGCAGTCTTAGTTGATTGAAGTAGCAGATGCAGGAAGTTGGGAATTCTGAATTTGATATCACAGTAGAATCAACCACCTGGTGCACAATAACAATAACACCATCAGCCATCAAAGTTACTTCAGCCACAGTTAGATTAGTGAATGACTCCTGTTGAAGTGTTAGAATCTTGAAATATGTCAAAAAACGGAAAATGAATTGCAAAACCAGGTGATCCAGGACACCATATGATACATACATATATTTGTTATTGTTTTATAAATAACAGTTGACCTAGTGTGTTGACAGTGAAAAGCACTTAATAATACCTTTACACTGTGTTAAAATAACAGGAAACATCACTGCAAAAGAAACCATGTGGAAACATGAATCTGTAATCCAGGTGATTTGTGAAACTGTCTAATATACATGCATATATTTTTTTTTCCTTAATAAATAAAATATGGCCTTATATGTCAATCACAGATAGGCCTAGATCACTAACATAATGATGACTATGAAAAGCACTTTATAAAACCTGTATATTTAGTAAAAATAACAGGAAATGAAACATATAGTAGAACACATAACCCAAAATTACAATCTGATTAAAAGAAAAAATCAAGCTGGAGGTAATTCAAATTAATGTTCTTATTGTAATGTTCAAAATTTGGCATCTTTCTTTCTCATAAGCAATAGAACTAAAGAAAAGCTAAAAACTTCCATCAGCTCTTAAAAACAAAGCAATGCTAAACTAAAGAATGGGCCATTGTCCAAAGACAGTGCTCACAAAGATTACTGTGCATGGAAGGTGTTACCTGGAAAAAGTATAGTTTAATGATGATTACATCATAGTCTGGTGCAATCCACATTAATACATAAAGGTGTGACAATTTTGGTCAATATTTGTGGCATGTCTAAAAATCTTAACATTGGTATGAGGTACTAGATCTTAGTTTGCAATAGTAAATAAATGTTTCTGAATTTATATTTCGAAGAATAATTTAAATTCTGTTACAAATTGTTACCATAATTTTAACTTTTGATGACTTAAATAAAATTGATAATAATTACAGTTCACACCAGTACAATTTTTGTTCATGCAGTTAATGATATAAATAAATAATTATGTCTTTCTTACCTCAGCTAACCTGATAAGCCTTGGTATTGGGCAAAGAGTCTCATCAAAAATCAATATGGCAAACATGGTGTGGATGGAATATTCTTATTTCTTCTCACTGACAAGTTCTTAAAATTAACTTTTTACTATTGAAACAACATACAATAATGAATAAAACATAAAAATAATCTAGGTTCACTTTTAAATACCAAGTTGCACTAAATATTCACCTCCAGAATCAGCACTCAACAACATAGATTCAGCAGTTCTTTCATCTTTGGTGACATCAATAGGCAAAGAGTCATCTCCAAGCGATTTCATTTCATCTACTGTCAGATAACGCATGGACTGATCTCCAAGTATTGTATCTTCTCCTAATATATTACATATAAGTATAAAACATCAGTATGTACATTTTAATGGTTGATCACAACAACATAAAACTAACAACAGAATACAACCAAATGTACACTATAGAGAAAAATATGTTTATACTTAAAATATTGCTCAAATTGTGCCTGTATATATTCATATGTAGAGAATGTGATTGGCAAAACCAAATTACATATTAAATTATAGTTTATCCATTGTGAATAAAAAGATTTTGGTTAACACTCTTTAAATGTTACATCTGAAAGATTAAAACATATTTTAGTGCAACACAAAATTTTGGTTTATAGCATGTACATCAATGTCATTAAATGGAACATCAAATTACCTTCAAAACAAAACAGTAACACATTATTAATTTGAAATAGAATAATTTTTATTTATTTGTTTCACACATGCATATCATCAAGTTATTTGTTTACTTTTACTATTAGAAACATTAAAACAAATATCTCACTAAACTTTACTCAGTTATTAAATAGCAAGAATTAAAAATAATTTACTTAGACAAGTGCAAGGTGTGATATTTATTCATGCATACAAAAATATGTAGGAACAAAAGGTATTGACAGACAGACAAACACAAAGAGAAAACAGAAATGATTGCATAACTCTATCTTGAATAAACCCCCAGCAGCCAACATCATTACGAATTTAAAACTGAAACTATATTATAGATATATAGACAGAATTTCTGTTTGCATGAATTTTCAATTAATTTACAAGAAAGTTATAAGGCGATAATTGATTACTGATACATGTTTAACTTAAAATGTTACTTTTTACTGATATATTAAAGTGATACAAAGTGAATGATGTTGGATATATATATTCAATCTTAAATAATTTTAATTTTGAATTTTTTTCTCTATGTTTTAATATAGTTAGGTTGACATAATGCAAATTTATTCTCCATTCAGAAAGGAAAAAATCTAGTTTTAGTAGAGTTGTTTGAAGCAAATACCTTCTCATATGAATGTTTCAAAATGTAATCTAACTTTACAAGGTATCAATATTCAACTAACTCTTGACACAAAGGAATGTCAAACAAATACCAAACTTAGATAAACTGAAAGCAATCTATCACCGCAAGCACTACAAAAGCACCCAAAAAGAACCAAAGCGAAAGCATAAATACCAGTTGTTTAAAGATATATA
Source organism: Tachypleus tridentatus (assembly GCF_004210375.1). Classification (NCBI taxonomy): domain Eukaryota; kingdom Metazoa; phylum Arthropoda; class Merostomata; order Xiphosura; family Limulidae; genus Tachypleus; species Tachypleus tridentatus. The sequence goes on from NC_134830.1 coordinate 85,473,976, forward strand.
TATTCCGGCACACCAGCAGGAAGGCAGGAAGGGAGGGAGGGTGACTGGAGATCAACTTACGCGTTTGCAACTTTTGACCCTCGTAATATGGTAGATACACATGAGTAGCGTGGGTGGGTTTTCCGAACAGGGCAGTATCTTCAATTTCATCACCTGTACCAAGGAGGTATGAACAGGAGACAAGATCAACCCATGCCACAGTGCAGCACCCACCCTGCTGCTGTACCATTATAATCTCTTTTAAGAACCATTCTATGTTAAAGACATTTTACTATCTTATTTAAACAATATTGGATAATTAGTTTGTGAGTTATAGCTTGAAAAATACATATTTTACTTGCAACCTGATTCCCACAAGCAGTTTAATGTTCATTAGTGAAAATCAAGCCCAAATAAAGGAATTAAAATTGCAGGTGTTTTTTTTTCTAAAACAAAAATGCAGTAGATAAAATGTTGAAAAAGAAAAACCATTTAAGCACTACTGTATATTAATTAATAAGAGAAAAAGTTTAAACAATGTAAACATCTTTTTTATATGTTTAACAGAGTTAAATATAAAACAAACTGTAAAGAAGTTCTGAAAAGAGGAATTGTTCAATGAACATTCCTCCTCTAAGTAAATATACAGAGAGTTGAGTATGTTATATTAAAATGATTTTGAAAATTCAAATGAACAAGTCACATGATAACCATCATATACAATTGTGATGGAACTTCTTATATATCAGAATTAAATTCTGACATTCTCTAGGGCTTTGTAGATAATGTGATGTGACGGAAAATTAACTGAATTTGGGAAGGTTGCATAACAGTTCTTCCTGCTAAAAGATATTCACACATTTGTATTATAAATATTTGTTCAGATCAGCATTTCAAATTTTAAAGAAGAGGATATTTTTTGTACTTAATGGAAAACAGAGGAATACAGATCAACCTAGGATACCAGAATCATTCGAAAATGGATTACCTCAGCTGTGGTAAGTAAAGTGTTTTATTTTATAACAGTTGGGAATCCATTAATACAAATGTCAGTAGTAAAGCTGTCAAAGTATCCCATGTAACAGGACACAACATTATCAAGATGAATTCGACTTCTAGAAAATCTACACAAGTTGCTGTCTTGCAGTGGTATTTCTGGCATTTCCATCTGAGGACATAGGATTAGCTTGGGATGGCCAAAAAAACATTAATATTTTCATGTCAGTAGGAGTCACAATTTAACAATCTTAAAAACTTCCCCCTACTTCAATGACATATCCATTTAAGAAGCACATAACTCAAGTAGATGGAAAATAAAAAAGGTATTTATTATTCATTCTAATCTATAGAAAGATATAATATTCAAGTAGCCAGAAGCATCACCTGTTAAAATGGCTACTTGAAAACCATTGTTCTCATACACGTGATGAATTATGAATAACTTGCAGAGAGGAATGGTGTGTTTGATGTGAGAGCCTTAGAATATAGCCTTTTCCAAAGGAAACTACAATGCATGGTTCTCATGTACAGCTTGCCTGGACATGATAACATAAATTATAAAAACCTATTAAGGCTCCAAAACTGTTCTAATATAATGTACTCAACCTCTACATTTATAAATGCAATTATTACAATCACAAATCAGTATAATACAAGTACTTAAAATTCTAAATTAGGGCAGGATAACAGCATGTCATTTAAAAACAGCAAGGTTCCTCATTTATAAACATAAAAAATAAAATGCTTATTTATTGATAACTACAGTACATTGCTCCAACAATAAATTACTTCATAAGAATATATTCTTTTCTCTACAATTTTCAGTATGAAAAAATACAAATACAGAACAAAGAGATAGTTGTAATATTAAACCAGAATGTCACCAAAATTTTCTAACTACAATTTGAAAATGCTTCTCTAAATTTTATGTTTATATCTTGTTCTCATTCCTGTTTAACTGAACATATTTATTAATAAAAGGTTTTATGTGAAACACACAATTCAAATAAACTTGTTTAATCATAAACAATATAATTTGAAAAGAAATTTGTTGAATCTCTTTAATATGTGTACTAGCAAGAGGTATGAGATATAATTGATTACCTACAAGTATCAATTAGGTTGGCTAATGTCATATATGTTATCAACAGTTCAAAATTACAACTAAAAAATTAATGTTTCCAATTATTACTATTTTTCATTATTCCAAATACTCAAATCTTATATGTGAATAATGTTTAGTTAACAGTAAATAATTAATGCATCCAATAATTAACTAGTTAAATTCTACTAACTGCTTAGCTATAACACTAAATGTGCATCTACATTTAATTTTATTGAATGATTAATAGCTTCAAGAACACTTCTTGTTAACTACTTAATCAGAGCTGTTTTGTCCCATAGAAGCAATTTTGTTAAAAATTAACATGCAATATTACATACAAAGAAATAACATATTTTTCATTCTCAAACATAATAAAAACAATGAAATAATAAAATATGTAAAAATTTATACATTTTTCTTTCTTTTAATATAGACAGTAAAACCATATTTTAAATGCAAAAAAGGGTCATGATGAGATTAGCAAAAAAAAAAAATGTTTACCTAAATATTAATAATTTTTAAATCTGTGCTTGTTTAAATAAAACAAACTGTGCAAACTGAACATAATATTGTGCATTATCTTCTTTCAAGCATTTTGTCATTTCATATTCATGCTTTTCATAGATAATTTAGTTACTAAACTTTTCATTCACATATACATCATCATCTATACTTCTTAGCTTGTATCATAAACATGCCCTCATCTGCCATTATATTTCCTTATATAATGTATGAACTTACTGCTACAGCAAGTGAAATAATACTGAATCAATTTTAAGTTAGTAATATGGCTGCTGAGGGTAAATTTTATGGTTTTCACAGTTTGAACAACAAACACACCATTCCTTCAAAAATGTTGTCATTTTCTCTCTCTTTTAGGTGTATAAAAATTATGTAAATACAAATTTCAAATTAGGCCTTAAGTAAATTTTTGAATATCATTTATAGCAACATCAACCTCTTATATTATCTCAGCATTCTGAGGATAAAATCATCCAGAATTAATCTAAAAGAGCAATTATTTAAGCCTTATACAATTATATAGATACATCAGGCCACCTAATAATCCTATTTTCCAGGTAAACATATTTTTAAGCATCTATACAGATAGTTAACTGCATTTTATAAGAGTGATTTGCATTTCTATGGTCTAAGATTTTCTTTTCATTGCTTCAAAGAAACTAGTTACAATAGAAATTGTAGTTTTGCACAATGATGTGTAATTATGACTATGGGAGTGAGTATAATCAATGATATTTCCAATAGATATTATAGGACTTGAAATAAAATGAGATTAATCCTCTGTAGTACAAGATAATATCTAGTTCCTTTAAATATAAGTTAATGGTGCAAAAAATAATTTATGCAGGTTTATTACTACATAATCAGAACTTCACTGGCATGGTTTAAACTATACATGATGAAGAAAACCTCTCAACGTTTTAATTCACAGGAATTCCCCACTTTGTTAACAACAAGCTAAAAAAGCATGTTAATAAGAAATTTGCTACAAATATAGTAAATCAAAATCTACATTTAAAGTGTATTAAATGGTGAATTTCTTCTACATTACCTTCTTCCTCTCACAAGAAATAGTCAAATTTAGATGTGTCTAAACACTAATCTATTTAAATTACACACTAAGGTGCACTGTCTTTGCAGTTCTGTACATGTTTGCATACTCTTTTCCCATGGTTTCTATTTTCCTAACTTATACATGCTTAAAAATTCTTTCTGTGAGTGAAAGAACAATTATATAACATACTCCAATCAACATTAATAAAACATAACATTTTATGAAATCAGTGAACCAGACAAAATTCCAATTGTAACAATAATCAAGAGCTTGTAAATAACATCCTCTTTGAAACTTTCAGTTGAAATTCTTTTACAGATTCACTAGCAATACTGACAATAGTCAAGCTTTAACATTTTTGTAGTTCAAATGTCTTAGCATTTTTAGATTAACGCTACCTGCCTGGGCATTATCTACTGCTCAGGTCATGAGGTTTTTGTGGTTTACATTTAAAATATTATTAAAGTACTTTTCATTTACGTTATACCAATTATTATAACATAAAATTGTAGCTAATAACCCATATATTTATAGTGTAATAGTTTTAAGTTCTTAATTTTATAAGACAATACTTCAAAAAGTCCTGAATTTCCCCTGGTATGAAAAAAAGTGACAAATTTTCTGTAGGCTTTCCATCTTTTCTATTTTGAAGGGCTTTTGTGAAGATACAAACAAACAATATTAAAAATTGGTAGAATCAAATCTATAATGTCTTTGATACATGAGCTTGGTCAATTTTACCAACCACATGACCTTTTTGTATTCATTCAAAGTTAAACTTAATAAACAAGACATATGAATATAAAATAAAAAGAATGATACATAAGTAATTTCTATTCCCACTTTAAAATGAGTGCCCATTTGTGTATACTCTTTTCCCATGGTTTGTATTTTCCTAAGATATGTATGCTTAAAAACTCCTTCTGTGAGCTAAAGAACAATTATATAACATACTCCAATCAATGATAATAAAACATAACATTTAATGAAATCAGTGAACCAGAAAAAATTCCAATTGTAACAATAATCAAGAGCTTGTATGAAAAATTCTGTACTCTTTAGCTCTCTCACCATGGGATCTGTTCATTATGCCAACAAAATTAACTCAAAACTGACCTTTAAGTTTAAGTTTAAATACAATAACTTCTAATATCTTTTATGTATATTCACAAAAATTTCACAGGCTTTCAGTTAGCATTAAGTTATTTGTATTCATTTGAATTATTATTTATGTTTTAATGCTACATTTATTAACATGTCATGACAAAAAAATTGGTTTAATTACATTTTGAATGTAACTCAATAAAACCTCATAACCTGTGCACATAAGGATGCCCATAGTAAGAGAATAGGTCTGTAAATTTTCTTATCACTTCATATTTCCATTACATCAATTATATGTTTAATATAAAAAAGCAACATCTCATTTTAATAGCAGACTGTGCAACATAAAATGAAAGCTTACAAGAAATTATACATAAGATCTAATCTGCAGAGTTCAGTCTTAAATAAACATAACATCAAAGTACTTTTTTTTTAGAATTTACAAATTATATGGATATTTAATGCCTTTATCATACAAATAATCTTTGTGTTGTTCAACTGTTTTTCTTAATTCAATTTCCAAAGTTTCATTTTCTTAAATCTGGCAGGATAAACAATAATTAAATGACACATAGAAGTGCTTATTAATTATTACGTTAATCTTATTATATTAAACAAATTTTCTTTCCCAGGATTTTACTTCATACTTGAAAGATAATTCTAACTTGCCCAAAGGAAATTTTAAATAAACAATAATTTGTTTATTTCTAACACTGTGTCTAAGCTAATTCTTTCTTGGCCTAAAATTTTCAGTTTTATCCACACATTGCATACAATACAATACAGGTTAAAACACAATAATAACTATTTAAGCTCAAATTGTTAGTACTGTGATTTAATACACCATGGATATGGAATAAATCTAAAATTAACATTTAGATGCAGATGTGAAATTTCTAGCCAATGATGTTGCACACATAAACTATTACACTATGTAACAAATTTTTTACTTTTTCTTGTTCCTGGGCTGAAAGTGTTATTTCCCAATTGCTTATGCCTAAAGTAAATGGAAAAGACCTATTTTTCTCTTAAAACTTTGCTTTTGTGACCTGGGAGCATATAACAAAAACATGATGAGAGACTATATTTTGGGGGTGATATATGAAAGTGATTTGCATTACAGTTGCAAATCTTGAAAAACTACTCACTTCAAAGCATTTTTGTTCATTTTTGTATAACTTTAGTATAAATACATGTAAATCTTGATTCATATGTTGTTTTATTCAGACCTTATGTCAATGAAAATGTGCAAATTTGCCTTTTTTTACATAAAAAATAGGTTAATTTCTAAATTTCATAATCCAGGTCACAAAAGCAAAGTTTGAAGGGAATAATGGCCATTTTCTGTACTTTTACAACATAAGCAATTAAGAAATAACACATATTATCCAGGAACAAAATTTGTGTTGCATAGTGTTATTCCTAGTTAAAGACAAAAATTTTAAAAAACAAGTTGGTGAAATGAACCTTAAGAAGATGTACATAACAACTTATTCCTTGAACTTGGCCTTTAAAAATCCATAATGATCAAAGTATTCTATAAAATGCAACTGTAAAAATTGGATGACAAGTTTAACTTTTACTACTAGATAACATAACTTGAGGAGTGTCCTAAGTTTCATGTGATAAAATAGTTGTGCCATTATCTGCATAATAGACATATGACCACATAATGAGTGGATGACTGCATAATGAGTCTCATCTTTTAGACTTAGTGAAGTCTAGGTCAGTGCTACTAGATTTACAATTTTTGATTTAGTTATGACTTTGTTGCTTGCAAACTAGACAGTCTGCTTAAAATTCTTAAAATTGTATTTGTTATTTCCTTGAAACGTAAAACTGTCAAATATTAGAATGCATTAATTATGAATAATACCCTCTTGAATATTATTTTCAAGCTATTATACTTTAGTTAAGTGTAACAATTTTAAACTTTGCCACATCATTTTTATATATTATACTACAAAGTCACTGAATAACCAGGAATTCTACAGTGTATAATTTCAAATTGTTGATCAAATAATTTAAATCTTTTTGCTGCATTAACCTTATAACAACTTGTTCATGTATTTTATACAATCTTGATACTACCATGTAACTATGGCAGTATACACACCAGGATTCTGAAAGTACTTAATTAATTGGCATGAAATTTCGCAAGCTTTCAATAAACTTTAAAAGCCTTTTGTAAACAAAAACAGAATTTCAATGATATCTTTTTAACTAAATCTTTACTCATAATTACATGGTACCAGACTGCTCTGATTGTAAATTGATTTTAATGTTAAGATTAAAAATACCTTTTTAATATGAAAATTTTCAAATTTTATTCCTATAGTCCTTAAACCTTTCTAAATAAATGTCCAGATATTTTTGTTGAAAAACTTTTTATCTTACCTCTTTTTTTCTAAACTATGACACTTTTCTTCTTTCTGGAATGGTAGGTAGGTAGGTATTGTATGTTTATTGGCACAAAGCTACTAGGCCATCTGTGCCAAACAAGATGTAGTATACTCGAATGGTATATGGAAATGAACATAAAAATATATATAATATGTAAAAGTAAGACCTGCCAGGAAGACTAAAGCATTAAGTTCAAACTTGCTGTCAGTCACCTGAAGTTGGCCTTTCCAGTCCTGGATACAGGTTCGAAAAAAATTAAAATGTGTAAAAGAAATCATGCTAAAACAGTGTGTAGTCCAATAAAAACTTTAAATTAAGTTAAGAAGACCAATGGCTCCTCTTGTTCAAAATGTAAAAACATGAGTGAAGAGGCCAGTATCACCTATGACATTGTCTAATGTCAAGGGCAAACCTACCTTAAAAATGTTTAAAATGACATTGTTGTTCTTGGCTGTAATGATGGCCTGATAATAAAATATGTATGATTGTGACCTGAGAGCCATATAGACCACACATTGGTGCATCAGTACCAGATAAAAGGGAGTGGTGAGTTAAAAAAACTGACCAATACATAGCCTAGCCACAACTACTTCCTCCCTTTTGATCTTCATAGGAACAAGATGGCCAAAGAGCTAAAGAAGGCTTTATTTGAAGAAAACTTATTTCGTTGCTCACTCCAGGTTGACTGCCAACTGGTGTACAGTCAGGTTTTGATAACTGGACCATAGTCCATGTATGGAACAGGGCCAGTGGTGATAAACCCAGAGCAGATGGACTTTGTCTCTCTGTCAGCGAGCTCATTCCCACAAATACCAACATGACCTGGTATCCAAAAAAAAACTGGACTGGGGATAGTAATAATTAACCATGGTGGAAGAGGCTGAACTGTTGATTCTGCTATGCTATTCAAAAGATATATCCAATTTTTCTGATTGAGCCCAGATACGAAGGCTAAAAGGAACAATGGCAGATTTTCTATTAGAGAAAAGTGTGGCCCACTGAGGATGGAAAACACAACCCCAAGTAGGATTCTGTGGTAAAGAGCAAAGTTTGGAAGCATATACAAGAGACAGGTGAAAACTGCGAATATACAGAGGAGGTTCATGGGACTCCACATACAAACTTTGGACAGGAGAAGTACGAAAGGCCCTAGTGCAAAGCCAAGGCCCCTGATGGTGGAGAGGATCCAGCATTTTCAGTGCTGAGGTTCTGGCAGAACTATAAACCATAGACCCATAGTCAAGTTTGGATCGGATAAGATCATGATAAATTTTCAGTATGGAGTATTGCTCTGCTCCTCAAGAAGGAAATAAAGTTTAATTTACAGTCAAATATAAGACCTAAGAACTTTGCCTCAGGGACAACAGGAAGTACAGCATCATCAGTATGAAGTTCTGGGTCTGAATGAATACCCCACTAGTGTCAGAAATGTACACAAACAGTTTTAGAGAGAGAAAGTTGAAAACCATTTGCTGTGGTCCACTTAAGTATATGATTGATTGCAGTTTGTAGCTGCTGCTCAATAAACCCCATGTTTGATGAATGAAATGAGATGTGAAAGTCATCAATAAAAAGCTCATTTGCAACTGTTGAGAGCAGCTGTTCACTAATGGCATTAAATCTTTATAATGAAAAGTGCAACACTCAGAACACAGCCCTGGGGGACTCCAAGTTCCTATGGAAAAGTGTTGAGCCCACACAAACCTAGAATCAGCAGTTCATTAAAAAATGCTTGACAAAAAGTGGCAAACTGCCACACAATCCATATGAGTAAAGGTCTTGCAAGATGCCATATCTCCATGCCATATCATAAGCTTTTTCTAAATAAAAAAAAAATTGAAACTAGATGTTATCGCTTCAAAAAGGCACTTCTCTAACAGATGTTTGAAGGTGAATTAAGTGGTCTATCATGAAGAGTTGTTTTCAGAACCCACACCGAATGGGGGAGAGAAGGTTGGTTGATTCAAGAAACCAAACAAGACGAGCATTAATTATCCTCTCTAAGGTCTTACTGAGACAACTCATCAAAGCAATTGGATGGTAATTCAAAGAAATCTTTGGATCCTTCCCAGGTTTAAGAGTAGGGAGTAAAATAGTTTGGCACCAAGCACTAGGAAAGGCATTCTCCTGCCATATCCAGTTAAAGACAGCCAGGAGAATAGTAACAGAGGCAGGAGAAAGGTGGTATATCATCTCATAATGTATATCATCAGGTCCAACTGATGTATTGCCAGACCGATGAAGTGCAAGTTTGAGTTCCACCAGTGTAAGAGGGTGATTGTAGTCATAGAGGTGATCAGTTGAAGAGGAAAGAGGCAGATGTTAAACTTGTGTTTTAATAGCTTAGAAGGAAGGGGATGAGTTTGAAGAGCTAGAAACATGAGAGAAACATTCACCAAACCTACTGGCAATGCTCTGAGCATCAGCAACTTCCTGGCCATTGAATATTAAGATAGAGAGGGGGCAAAAGAAAACCATCCACTCACCTTCCAAATCTTGTCCCATATGACTTTTGAACTGGTGGTTGAAGAAATGCTGGAGGTATATTTAATCCAAGATTCCTTCTGGCTTTGACATCTAACTCGCCAAGCCTGTAAACGGGCTTGCTGAAATGCAATGCGGTTTGTAAGCATGGGATATCTACGAAATTTATCCCAAGCACATTTCTGAGCTTTCCATGTTATAGAGCAAACAGAATTCCACCAAGGGCGGGGATGCCGTGGGAAAGATGTTGAGGTTTTGGAGATACATTGAGCAGCTGCTTGGACAGTACAGTTAGTTACTGCTGCTACACAATAACCTATCAATGATTTACATAAGATGGCAGGACCAAGTTCGGAGAGAGCAGTGAAAGAGGGCCAGTTGGTCTGGTCCAACTTCCACTGAGGCACACAGGTCAGGTGACACTGACCATGACCAATCTCTCTTAATATGATAGGAAAATGATCACTACCCCATGGATTGATGTCAACCTCCAAAGAAAAACAAGTGAAAAGCAAAGGGGAGAAGATAGAAAAATCTATAGCAGTAAATGACTGACTGGGTGCATGAAAGTAAGTGTAAGAGCTAATACTGAAGAGAGGCAGGTTGTGATTCAGGAGCATATGCTCTATAGCACGACCCCTCACATCAATACTCACAATACATCAATAAGTATAACATGAGTGTTAAATTCAATTATCTTTAGAAGTGATAGTTTATCATGGGTTTGTTTGTATAATTCTGCAAATCATACATTGTGTGGTTCAGTTGTCATAAATTGGTGATTGTTGTGTTACTGCATCACGCCTTAGAATTTTCCAGATTTTCCTCAAGAATTAATACATCATAATATCTCACTTTGTGGGGAAACTTCTAAGCCTCAGTTGCTATTTATAATAAAATGTAGTTCAAGCAAGATAAAGTTAGTAAGAAATATGGTCAAATATACCTAGACTGTGTCTTTGTAAATTTAGCTGTGAAGTGCATATTGAAGCTGTTGTAAACTTGTATGATCTGATGAAAAGTGCTAGATGAAAAAGTTTTCTTTCTTGAAAGAATTTTTTTTTAATATTTGGCAATTGTTCAAACTATTCATTAATTTCAATGCATTGAGGTTAAACAACATGGTTTATCTCATCCCCAGAACCTATCATACTAAACTAATACTCAACCTATCAGGGAAGAATTTATTCTGGACAAGCATACATCAAAAACATAGTAAATACAAGTGTATCCATCTCAAGAAAGTGTTTTCATGGATTGAGGATTTGAATCCAAAAACAAATTAATTATGACTGGAAACTTATCCAGGTGAAAGGAAGTACTTTTTAATTTACTTGGTAAGTAAAACGAATCAAAAGAAAAAACCATAAAATTGTCAACAACAGTCAATTCACCATCATTAAATCGAGGTCAATATTGACCAGCAAATGCAAGATGGGAAAGAAAGTGAAATTTCTGTAGTTCTCTTCATAGAAGAAATGTTCACAGCAATTATTTTCATGGTTTAAAGTGTCACGTTTTAAGTGATCATAGAACTAGTTACTTCAAACAGTTTTTTGACATGCAATTTGAAAAACAAAATAAAACATATACATACACACACTTACTCACCTACCAACATTTTAAAGCAGTTCAGGGTAACAGCAAATAAAACTATTTTTACATCTGGCCTAACTGGAAACTAAAATTGTTTATGCTTTGACTGACTAATAACTATATTATAATAAGTAATTTTTATAATAAATTCCATTGGAGGGGGTGGTAAATAAATTAGAGAAGAGGGAAAGAACAGAAAGCAAACATCAATTCTCATACTAAGAAACACTGGGGACTTTTTCAAATATTTTCTTATAAAAGTAAAAATATAAAACTTGTATAATATCAAAATTTAATTTATTAGCTATATTTTGATGTCAAATTTATTTGTTTACATTGAAAATATAAATGGTAAACAAGCTGTATGGCATTTCTGAACAGTATTTTTTTGTGCATGTACTTTCACATTATTTCTTTTCTTTTTCATATTATTTATTCATTGCTATGGCAACAAAATGTCCTGTAAATGATCCAAGCATTTTCTTTTATGTTTTTGGTAAATTTGTTGTAAATTTAACCTAAGTAAGTTTTTGTTCTAGCTGATTTGTAAAAAATCCTCATTTTGTATTATATTTGAAATCTTCATGTAGCTGAATTATGGAAAATCCATTATTAAAATCAAAACAACTTTTATGAAGTTTAAATTCACAGACCTGTATAATTAAACTGGAAGAGTGTTATTTATACTTTTCACATTTTCTTCCTGCTTTAATAACAAACATGTTGTTAAGTATCAGCTAAAGTAGACATTACATATTTAAAAAATGTAAATTCTAGTAAGACAACTTTTAACCTTTACCACAACACTTGGGGTCCACATGGACCCCAATGACTTTCTTGGTTACATATACTTTTTTTTATATATATATATAAGAATTACAAATTTACATCCATTTATGTAATCATCAAGCAGAAACCCTGGATCAATATGCCACTACTGCTATTGAAATAGGCAAATGGAGTATGAAACTATAATCTTATATTTACCTGGGTCTATGCAGACCCCATACTATCATTGGCCATCACTGTGTATTCAATTTACCATATAGCATACAAAACACATTTGTGAACCTTTATTTCACATGTTGTAGAGGTTCATTCATCAAAGCAGTAAAGTATCATCTCATCTGTTTGCTAATAGCATCATTGTGGTAAGCATGTATGCATATTCCACTTTTCAACAAGTGTTCTCTTTGACAACTGCTTATAATGTCCTATTTTACATAAACCTTGTTTGATAACCAATTTTCAGGACACATTTGTATTGAGTTTTGGTTGGACCTAAGGCAACCCACAATGTAAACTTTCAGTATTGTGGTAATCTTACCATATATTTGTAGATAATGACTTGAATACAGAAGTACAATGAAAATTGCATTTTTTTATACACCGTTTCTATAAGGAACGGTTTAATACTACTTATTTGTACACTAGATACAACATAATTTTGTAATTTCTTCATCTGTCAACATATTTCCTGTTGAATACATGTATTTTTATGTTGTTCACATTACATGCTAACTCTAATAAAAGTTGTAATGCCTATTATAATGGTAAGTTTTTGCTGGCATTCAGTTGGACCCCAGGTATTCCATAACATAACTTTTCAAGGGTGAGCTGATGGGGGGTTAAAGTATTATCCAATGCTTTTATTAAATCTTTTGCTGCTTTAAGCAAGTACAACCACTTTTCATTTTGAAAGTCTTTCTGATGCTTTCACAGCATCTGACTTATTAAGTAATTATATATCAAACCAGTTAATTTTGAAACTTCCAAAACTGTAAGTTTATGGTGTAAAACATATACACTGAATAAAGTTCATAAAAACATATAATAATCACATTCAAAGTATTAGGAAAACTTAACAGAAAAAAAAATGTAAAACTGAAACAATAACTGAAACCACATAACAATAATTAAAATTCATGGGATATTCTGCGAAGAATGTGAAAAAAAAACAAAAAACATTCTAATCAGTATATACAGCTGTTCATTTATATAATTATGTACAAATTACATAACACTTGCTACAAATATTACATAATGATTGAGAATATACAATGATAGATGATATTCATGGAATTATTCAAAGTTGTTAGTGTTAAACATACCTCATATAACAAAAGTTTCAATTCTGACGTCTCTCAAATTAACACATTGAGCTTTATTCTAGCATTTTAATATATAACTCATCAAATTAAATGCAAAAAATTAAAATTTACAGCCATGATATGACTTTTATCAGATTCAGAAACATAACTGTTTGTTTCTTCATAGTAAGCACAAAACCACAAGAAGGACTATCTGTTGCTCAGCCTATCACAGGTATCAACAGCTAATTTTTAACATTACAAATCCTCAGGTTTACCATTTAGCCACTGGGTGGCACAAATAATTTAAATACATATCAGTTTTCACCATTATTATAAGTGGTAAAGAATAAAGGTAGAAAGAATGCTAATAACATGGAGAAAAATCAGCACAAACACATATGAGTTTCAAAGTATCAACTATCCCAGCATAACTACTTAAACATCTACAAATTTAATCTCAAAAAGTACTCCATTAGCCTTTCACTTTCTGGCACATAAAGTTTACCATACAATTTTATTTTATCACTACAAGATATATTTTAGATACATCTATTTTTATTATAATATTCTTATTAAATGTATTATTTTGCGATATTATCTCAGGATACAGATCTGGACTAACCTATATCTACTAATCTGGCCAAAACATCATGAGGTGTTATTGAAATCATGTCCAAAATTATCTTTAACAAAGAGGATACTAAAATAATAAAACAATGCATCCTATCATTATAAGCCAAAAAGTAAAGAGTGTATTTAATTAGTTACACTCACCACTCGATGGATTTTGATTTCTGTATTATGACTATGTTTGCTCTGATCAGAAGTTAATATTAACTGGTTCATATTTAAGAGTTAATAACATCATTTTCCTGCACACACACACACACACACACACACATACATACATACACACATCTATATAGCTTTATAAGAAGCATCCAGAATACTTTTAACTTACCTCCTTCATCCTCAGAATCACTCATGAATGTTTCCTGCATGGTTTCAGGTGCTAAAACTTTGTACTTTTCTTCTACAACAGTAGTAGTGGTAGTTATAGTAGTAGTTTCTGTTACAACCTTCAGAGTTTCCACAACAGATATGTAACCAAGACGTCTGGCAATAGACAAAGCTGTTTGTCCTTGCTGTTAATTTAAGAATTAAACAACATTCATAGAATGTTATTATTTTTGTTATGGTATGAAAACATCATACCTGCTAGCAAAGCATGATTATAATTAATTATACTTGTCACAAGACATTTCGCTAGGCCTGTTATATTTCTTAACACTACATCCTGAATCTTGTCCCTAAAGGTTTCAATAATTAAGAGACAGCACAGTAAGAGTATTTCAACCACATTATACGAGAAACACTTTGCACAATATGAAAAATATGTAAGAAAAGCATTTTCAATTCCACCAGATTTCTAATGTACTTAGATGTGCATAATATAATCAACCACAAGATGCTGATTACAAATTTCAAAACACACAAGACAACTAACAACTATCAGTGTAAACTTTCTGATGTACAACTCCTTTGATAAGCAAGCATGTTTATTGTAGTTAAATATATGCTACTCTGTTATACATGTAGGATAAATATTTCCATTGTATATACCATTAAAAATGTTGATAATTATTTTTTAAGTTCTATTACCAAAAAAAGCCAAATAATTTATACATTGCACTTCAATAACTTATTTTTCTATGTTCATCATTCAACATTAAAATGTAACCCACACACTCAAAACAGCCATAACCATTTTCTTTATACTTTGTATTTTTGTATTAGACACATTTCATTTTTTATCCTTATCATCAACAGTTCATGTTCATACTACTTTGTAAGTCATATCACCCTTGGAAACTTCTCAGGCACATTTTTCAATGTAATTATTTAATTTTTAACTAAGAGCTTTCACCTTTGGTAGAAATACTTTAATTAATAATGACATCAGATAAATATTTCTGCGAGTTAAATAAGATTTAAACTATTTAACCAAAACATTCATATTTTATATTAATTCTTCAATTATTAAAGATATCAGAAAAGTATGTCTCTTCACAAGATTTAATTCTCTAGCCAAGAATGTTCATATTTAACAGTAAATGTGGTATTCCAATTAATATATAGATTATGCATAAGTGAGAATGTATGTTAAAGAAAGTAACTGCTCAACCCTGAACTTAATATTAACACTTACATTTGTCAAAGCATTTGGAGAAGCTTTATTTTCAAGTAGAAGACTAATAATTAAAGTGTGTCCCTGCTGGGCTGCTTGATGAAGAGGTGTGTACCCATGCTGAGAGTAACAGAAAAAAGAAAAAAGTTACAAACATTTACACATCCAAAAACAAACTGCAACAGTACCCCTTAAACCATACAACCTATGAAGTAAAAACGTTCCTGGGCAGCCTAAATATGTACCTTTTGATGCTCATATACATACACTAAAAATCCTGTAGTGCCCCATTTGAAAAATAAAAATTTTGCATAAAATATTGTTTAACAATCCATTCATAACTTTTAGTAAAATGTAATTTTGTTGATTAACATGTAAAACTTCATTGTAAACACTTAATTTTACACTTTTCTCAGAAATGTCTCTTTGTAATATAATATTTCTGAATTATTTGACTCAGCAGAAATACATTTTCCTACCATAAACTGTAACTATGCATTTTTCCAGGTAGTGTTAGCACTGAATTGCAAATAAAATACTAACTCTCTTCAAGTAAAATAATGTCTAATTTGAAGTTAAATATTTTAAGGGCCAAAATGTTCGAGATATAATTGACATAAAGTTGTCATTTGAGTTTCTTAGTTACTCATGACAACTTGAAATTTAGCCCTCATTTAATTTCATTAGCACATAATAATGAAGACAATGAAACCTAATAAGAGTTATATGGCCAAACAAATGATCACATAATTCTATCTTTCTTCATAGAGACTTCAATAATTCACCTCTAATTTGTATTAATTTCAGATTCTTTATTATAAAAAAAATTACATTAAATCATGTCTTAAACATTGAATCCAATAACATCAGCAATAACATTTGAGGCCTGCAAATGAACTGATGGTATACAGTAAAACACATCTGATGTTCACAATAAACTACTACAAAAGTTGTGGTTTTTTCTAAATCATATATTTTGAAATTTCACTTTATGTTCAACTTTCTAAGGTGATCAATGTTGTTAATATAATTACTGTATGGTCTGTTTTATTGCATTACAAACAAAACTACTGGATAAAATAGTTTGGATTTTCAGAATTGCATTGTACAGATTATATACCTGCTGCATATAAAAGCATATTTATTTTAATGAAACTTTTCATGAATTTACAGTTTTGAAAATATTTCATTTTTGTAATGTGTTCTTTTTAAGAAACAATTTAAAATGCTTATCTGTCTTGTAGCCTTAATTACTTATTTTTATGTCTTCCAATACAAATGTAAAACTTTCTTATAAAGTTTGATTTTACAAAATTGTAAATATTATCTTTTTCTCAATTGGAAAAACACTATGCAATTCACTATATATACACTCACTGGCATAGAATAAAAATAACTTTATTACCATGCTAAATGTTTTAAAATTGTTTTCACTTAATATACATAATAAGTTTTTAAACCAGTTATACATTAATTTTTTATATATGTATGTATATTTTTATATTTCTTTCCAGTGGTTTCTTTTGTCCATTCAGACAGTTCTTGGACCAAAAACACCTAGTGTAAACATGATCTAATACGTATGCAAAAACAGCTGGTTTGGGTTGAGAAAATTTTTTTATGTAGAGGAGCGAATAGCATTTCTACCTTCTTTGGTCATTGTCAGGTTCACAAAGAAAGAAAGGGTTACTGACTGGTAGCTGACCACATGTTTGAAGGCAGTTGTGTAATTGAGTGTAGGAATGTAAAGGGCGTGCTTAGATGTTTGATTATATTTCTTGATATAGGTATAAAGGTGTTCCTTTGTATTGGTTTATTTTGGGCTTGATTTGTTGTATAAGTAAGGCTTCTTTAATTTTGCATTTGTTTATGCTTGTTTCTTTATTTAGTATTTGGGGGTTTTCTATGGTTATGTTGTGTTTATTTGATTGCAGTGTCGAAAGCATGTGAAGGTGACTTTTTGTGTTCTTTGAATCTGGTTTCCATTTTCTACTTCTTTCTCCAATATAGAAATTGTGGTAGTTATCATATTGTATTTTATAAATAATTTTGGTGTGGTGTTTGTCAGTGCAGTTTTTACATAGTATAGACCTTAGTTTTGTGCCTGGATTTTGAACCTGACTATGACCAAAGAAGGTCGAAATGTTGTTCGCTCCACTACAAATTTTCTCAACCCAAACCAGCTGTTTTTACATACATATTTTTCTCTACAAGTGGGTTTTCTCGTCATCAATGATCTAATACAGTAGCTTTTTCAGTGAAACAAAACCTTATAGAGTCAAGAGTAAAACAATTTAACTAAGTATGCCTCATCTTGCTCCAAATATAAACATTTCTTTTCCTATCATACTTCAAAATCATAATTCAATTGTAGCATAAACTAATAAGGAAAGGTTTAAAAAGAAACCAGGTCTATAACTGTGTTAGTTGTTCACAAACATCATTTCTTCCTGTAACATAACACTATGCTGAGTATTTATCATTTTATTCAGAACCATACACAAATTCATACTGAACTGAAAACACCACAATAGTTTATACAATTGTAAAGAACAGAACAATAGCTTTAATTAAGTATGTAAATCACCAGTCTATTACACCTTGACACTTATATACAAGCAATGATATCACACTATGACAACAGAAGTTCTGAAGCAGTGTATTCGGATTAGATGGTTATATTATGGTTATTTTGTTAAAAACTATTATTACTTTCTTCATAGAGGACTATAAAGTACTGTAGTATGCTCAAACAAAGTCCAATAAATTTATA
Organism: Tachypleus tridentatus; assembly: GCF_004210375.1. Lineage (NCBI taxonomy): Eukaryota > Metazoa > Arthropoda > Merostomata > Xiphosura > Limulidae > Tachypleus > Tachypleus tridentatus. The sequence continues at coordinate 85,492,276 of NC_134830.1, forward strand.
AAGGCTAATAATTTCGTTTAGAGCAAAATAAAATAAAAAATTTGCTAGTTCTTAATTTTTTATGTTTGAAATTAAATCAATAAATCATTTTTGTTGAATAACTCTGAGGTTTTTTACTTTAAATATTAGAATAATGAGTACACTTTTATTTAAACAATAATTTTTAATTCAGTGGTGCTATTTGACCCTCAAGAGAAAATGCACTCATCCAGAATGACATATTTAATAGATAAAATACCCTAATAATGATAATAAAGCTCTATTATGTGTTTTCCAAACATAGTAGGGAAATTTATGTGATATTCCTACATATACTTCTAGCATCCCTACATAAATGAGAAAAAAAAGTATTAACAAGCTTGTGAGCAACAGTTACTATGTTGCTAGTTATTTACTCAAGATTTTACTCTAGTATTAAACAAGTAGTTGCAAAAATAGAATGCTAAATATATGTTTGGCAATAAGAAAAGGTTCTACCTATTCACTTTCATGTTCCTTTCATAACATTAATCTAACTTAAATCATTTGATTAAAGTTTCTACAAAACAAACTTTCTGGAATATTATTTTGTGACATTTACATTGGTTATGACTTATAAACTGATGACTGTTTTCAAACAATGGAACATCATGGAAAGGTCCTTTTTCTAAATTTTTTACCTAATGTGTAAATCCCTCTAGTATGTACTACAAACTTAGACAGCTTCATCTGTAATCAACAGAGTCCATTCTATTTACTGTACAACAGCACTACATCAAATTTGGCTTTTCTACCTTAGGTAGAAAATATGTCTTAGGAATATGTACTTATAACTGAAAGTAAAAAAAAAAAAAATGTACTCTCTAATTTACCTACATTCAAAGAATAATAACAATTTACTTGATTATGAAAATGTTCTTAAAATTTCTTTTCAATTCCTACATGAGCTGAAAATGCATTATTAACTTTTCTCTTCAACTCGGCAGACTTACCGAAGTAACAGAGTTAACATTAGCTGTATGCTGGAGCAGGAACCTAACCATGTTGACTTGACCAAAGTGACAGGCAACATGCAAAGGAGTGTACCCTGCATTAGTTTCTGGATCATTCTCTGCATCATTCTTTACCAAAATTGCTGCCACATTTACATGATCCTCTTGGGCACAAAGATGAAGTGGAGTAAGACCATTCTAAATATACAATAATTCAAACACATCAATGATATGAATTATTGCTTAAAAAACAAGAAAATCTTTAGAATGTTTAAAAGTTGTAAAAATAAGTAACACTGAATACTCCAAAGACTTTTGATGTTATTTGATTGATTTTAATAACTCTCACCAGGTAAGAAAAACAGTAACACTAATGATATAACTTCTACTATCAAAAATCAATCATGATATTGTCTATTTACAGCCTTAGAAAAATAAGTCGCATATTTTTCTCTTCTACAAACATTCAATGAAACATATCCTTTATAGATTAATAAATACTTACTCAAAACTAACACCAACGTCCTCACAAAAACACCGGTTCTGTTGACTAAATCTTTATATTTCAGGTAATGAGCTAAATTAGAAGTTAAAACATTCATTGAATATCTTATCTTCCTACACTCATACATACATATTCAGAAGGATTATCTTCAGAAGAAAGCTTCATGTCTTGATGACACAAACACACTGAACAACCTGGCACTCCTATCTAACCATGTCATAATGAACTTTTGTAAAAGTTAAAACACTTCTAATTTCTATCAACTAGACCTCTAAGTCATCAATGCAAGTATTAATATACCAATCAGTATTTGAATATATACATATTTTTAAAGTGCATACATTTAGGAGGATGAGATAGCAAAAATTAAACAAATTCCTACTTTAGCCTTCATGTTTACATCAGCTCGGTGTTCAATCAACAGTGTTGTCATATCTGTGTGGCCTTCCTGAGCAGCTAGGTGAAGAGGAGTGAAACCAGCCTAAAATATATAAAAACATAATCAAGAACAAAACCTCTTATGGTATAAAAACACATTACTATAAGTACACAAACAAAGCTGCAATAACAAAGTGTTGGCTGAAATAAGAAGTTTATTATTATCAATATTTGATAAAGTAAAGACCCTTTTTTCCCAACTTTAATAATATCATACAATTTCAGTAAAAAAAAAAGGTTTCTATTACAAAATTAATACATACTGTAAATAAGATTTTGCCCATGAAAGCCCAAAAATATTTAAAACAAAAATATGGTTTCTTTCAGTATTATTTCCTAGAAAAACAACACTATTCAAATTTTGAAAAATTTCTTACTTTAGATTCAGAATTTGCTTTAGCTCCATATTCCAAGAGAGTTGTTGCAATATCCATCTGGCTCTTTTTAGCAGCAATATGGAGAGGGGTATAACCATTTTTTGCAGTAGCATGAGGGGAAGCTCCTTTGTCAAGCAACAGTAATGCTACATTGACATGGTCATAATGTGCTGCAACATGGAGTGGTGTTACACCATTCTAAATAACAAAACATAGTAATCTGTATATCCCTACCATAACATTTATCAAATCTTCCCTAAAATTAAATTAAGCTGCTCTTTATCAGTAACCAAGATATTATAACTACAAGTTTTAAATATTTTAACCACACTGATTAAACAATAAAAATAATAATCTCACTGAAACAACTGTTAGTTGACATCTCCTATTTCATTTGACTGTATACACTGTGATATCAAACACACAGCTTTCCTTGTACAATGTAAGCTGTACTGTAGCTTTAAGAATATAAGTTTAAACACAGCCTAGACCCATTCTAAACTATATTTTCTGTAACTAATTTTTTATAACATATTTATAAAAAATACATTCTAACACAAAAAAAGAAAAACTAAAGATAAAACAAAATTGTCAACAATACAATCATAAATTTTAGGATTAAGTAATTTAGATCCATAGCATGATTTACGTCTACAGTGTTAAGAATATTACATTAAATAAATTCTGAAGTCTTACTACATCATTACACTTCATCTCTTCTGATTAACGTCTGTGTATCTTGATAATGGTTGTGCAGTGTAGTTACTACTGTAAAAAGACTTCATCATAAGGCTGCAATGTATGAAACGTCATTCTCCCAACAGAATTTTCATAATCATCTGTTACATAAGGACCACACATTCCAGCATTCACTTCAACAGTTCAATCACATAAAAATCCATTGGCATTGTATCCAACAACTTACTGTTATGTTTTTGTAAGGAAATATATGGATACTTGGATACTCATTTCATTCTCCAGATGCTTGAAGTATGTGATAGTTAAACAAATATGTCATTAAAGCATCTTGTGTACGTATGATTTGTGTTGCTTTTTCTTCTTGTTACATAAAATTTCCTGGAACAATATTAATGTTTTCGCTACTGAACTTTGTATTCATGGATTCTCATACAAGATTCTGTTACAAGATGCCACACATTGCTTGACGTATCTAGAGTAAGACTTGTATGCAATAGCCCTTTTAAATGTAAAATTTTTTGGTGACATCAAAGTATGTATTAAATGCCAAACTAAGTAAAAAAAAAAAAGTAGTTCTGATATATTTCACTTTCTTTGTCTTTATATCAACCATAGTTGTCACGTGACTTGCAGACATGCATATTCAAAACCATTTTAATGTAATGTACTCAACTCTCTGTATTACTTGAAGTAAAACTGGTGTTGGATAACTTACTTCCTAAAGCTTTACTAAAGCTATGATTTACACATTGTGTTAAAAGTTCCAAAAATATACAAGCATACAAATATATCTATTTTAATAAAATAAAATAAAAAATAATAGGTTTACCTTTCCCTGTGCATCAACTGGAGCATCTTTCTGAAGTAAAAGTCTTGCAACTTTAATATTTCCATACTTAGCAGCTAAGTGAAGGGGAGTAAAACCTTTCTGCAAGTTTCAAAGAGGCAAACATATCCCACGTTTAAGAAGTATAGTTGTTACTGAACCAAATAGGAACAATAAACTTGTACTGAATTTCAAACTCAAAAAACATTATCATAAAAGAACATACTAAAATTAACCTCAAATACACTAGTTTTAAATACAGAAGTATCAGTTAGTGCATTTCAATAATATTTAAACTACACACAAATTTATTTTACAATAAAAGGACTTTAATTTATAACCTGTCCAGTCATGACAATCATAAAGGTATTACCTACAACAGGAGATTTTACACTACAAACAAAAATTTAAAAGCCTATAACAATTTTTCTTAAAGTTTCTATATTTCCATTTAATAAACCTAATGAATTTCCAAAATTAGAATTTAGCTCTCTGGGAAAAGTTATGTTAACAGCAACATGTACAGTTTTACTTCTTAATTTAGATACTGCATATAATGCATAGTTATTAAGAAAACATAACTTTACAAATTTCCAAACACCTTCTTGAAAATTTAGAAGTTAGCAGTTACTATCTTTAGTTTGTTAGCATTCAGATTTTAACCAATAATACTCAAAATTATTAATACCTAAAATCTTGTCACTAGAAGTCTATAAATTGAAAAATTGATGAAAGTATTATGACTGTTGGGACAACACTGTTTGTATATTTGATTGTACCTATTTTTTATGTGAGGCCATTTAAAGCAAAAGAAATTTGTCACAGTGCTTTTATCACTTGAAACTCCTACATTTAGGACCTTAAGTTTTTCATATTATACAAAAAACTATATAATACTAAAGTTCACTGTCTGACTGTTTGCATTTACAGCATTTAAATACCAATGCAATAAATTAAATGTACGGAAATAAGCATTTTGCCACTTTGTTAAAATGCCAAAAAGTACCAACTTTGTAGTAATTTGGAGAACCTCAGATGATGAAGTCAGAGCACTTAAAAGATTCTGATGATTCGTTGGCTAGCAAATGCAAATTTTAACAAAGTTCTCAAATGAAAAACAGACAATACCTTAGTAGTTGCAGTGAGTGATGCTCCATTGTCTAATAAAACAGAAGCCACCTCTTCCTGTCCTTCTTTAGATGCAATGTGAAGAGCTGTGTACATATCTTTGGTTGTAGCATCCACTGCTGCCCCATGCTGAATCAACAAACTCACAATGTCCACATTACCAAGTCGAGCAGCAATGTGCAAGGGAGTCTGATGTTCCTATTAAAAAAACAACATTTATACAAATGTACTCAAATTTAGAAAAGAAATTTCACGAAAACTGGTGTAAAACAATCATATGAACTGCACAACTGAATAAATTATATGAAAAAGTTATTTTATTACTCACACGCATATCTTTCCTTCTCACTTATTCCAAAAATATAAAAAAAATCAAAGAAATAAATCAACAAAATTAAAAGCATGTAATTCATATTAGTTTAAGAAAATATGCTCAAATAATGGAAAAAATTTGAAACTTGTAAAAAAAGTGCAAAACACTTGCTCTAGCTTTAGCATCCACACGAGCACCATTTCTTAAAAGAATACGAATAATATCGGCTTGATTAGCTCTTGCAGCCAGATGGATTGGAGTTTCTCCTCGGACAGTTGGAATATCTGGATCAGCTCCATGTTGAATCAAGAAGATAACAATATTCATATTTCCCATAAAGGCAGCCACATGGAGAGGTGTAAGACCAGACTAAAAAAATTACATTCATGCATTTATATATATTTCTCCAAAAGAAATATAAAACTTGGAAAAATAAAACTTTTTAATACATTGAAAATGTAATACAATTCTTTTGCTACTTCTAAAACATTAAAAAAATAATTTTATTACTCACATAAAATTTTGGATTCAGTTAGTATAAATCAAAATTAAAATTTAAAAATATTTTTAATTCATTAGAATTAGATCTTGAAACATTAGATTAAATTTGTTTTTAGCTTTTGGCATTTTAAAGTAAAAAATGATATAGCTAACTGATTGAATGCATTTAACTCATGTCATGTTAGCTTCTTAAGTTATTAAATAAATTATTGAGGAAACTCAGAATTAGATATCAAACCCTGAAACACACCTCTGTTCTAGCTTCAATAGAAGCTCCATGTTTCAAGAGCAGTTCAACTACTTTAATTCTGTTTTTTTTACATGCAATGTGAAGTGGAGTAAAACCATTCAGGGCTCTTGCATTAGGATCAGCTTTACGATCAAGAAGAAGTTTGGCCACTCTAACATGGCCACAGTGAGCAGCTACATGTAAAGCTGTAAGATAGTCCTGAAAAAATAATTATTTTCTTTAAATAACACAGTAAAAACATTATAATTCGTATTATTTTTCATGTTGTAAAAATCAAGTTAAAATATTTAGATAATTATGTTTTGACAAAATTTATCTACAGTAATTTTGTGCTGTAGTCATTTTGTTTTTCATTCATTGCTTCTTTTAGTGTTTTCCATAGTATTTTATGAATAAAATTGTAAGACTACTCTACATACTCTATACTTGTTTTAAAAAAATCACATATTACATGATTTTAATATAATCAGGAAAGTATGAAAATATGTCAAATTTTGCAAAGAGAACTAAGTGATAGGTTCCTTTAAAAAATATTATTTTACTTTGAAGAATAATTTAATAAACTCATGCTATCTCTTGAAAAAATAATTATATTTTTTTGGAATGGTATATATTTAAGAGGCATAACCTAATATAATTACCCAGGGCAGAATCTACTAACAAATATTTATTTACTTTTGTATTTTACTTACAACTGTAACATCATCTACAGGAGCTTTATGATACAACAAAATCCTAGCTCCATCTACATGGTCACCTTGAGATGCCATGTGAAGAGGAGCAAGACCATTCTGAAAAAAAAAAATCCGAATTTATATTATCAAATCTAAATCCATTTCAAGAAAACAAATCCAATTTAATGTAAAAATAAGAAAGAATATTACACAATTTTTAAAAAAATAATTCATTTTTAACATCAATAACAAATCTTAAGAGCTATAAAATGTTAGTCCAATAGCAGATGAATCATTATTTTTCACTAAAAAAAAAATGTTACTATTTCCTATTTTTAAAGTTAATCATTTAATTAATTAAAATATTTTAAACATGTTATAATTGAACTCTAGAAGCTTTTAAGCCAGCACACACTAAAAAGAATGGTTTACTTAAAACAATATGCATTGACCAGTCTGCCAGCTGAAGAAACTTTAATAATATACAAATTGTTTATAACACTGTCAGAACAATTTTAGTACCAGATTGAATGTGCTGCAACCAATATATAACTCTTAAACTGGATTATGAATATCAACAAGCCATATCATAAATAGAAATAAAAATAACCCACAATAGTTATGTCAAAGATAGAATAAAAATGGAGAAATAGTTAGTTGTTAACTAGTATATTCTACTACAAATATAAATATCATACAAAAAATTGATAAATAATAAAAATAGCAAAATGTCACTCAAACAGTAATTAGTGACAAAATGAGCTGCAGAGTTGATGAAAAGGAAAAAAAGTTAAAAATAAGAGGGTCCTTAAAAATGTTATAACAACAATTTACAGCTTACAAGTGTGTAAATTTCTGTTATTTTTTACAAACTATAGTTCACAATGTACTCTAAACTCCAACACCTACTGAAAGTGTTTGCTTCCAAATTATTTTTAGTTTTCTACATATCACCAGATTTAAATTTACAAACTTATATAAGTTATTTTTATTCTTCACCTGTTGAAGGCAGTTAATTGTTATAGTACACATAACATAGTAAACAACTTGTTACATAATTTTCTATTGCTACTTTCTTCTTGACCCTTATGCTCTTTATCTAAAGAAATTCAAATTCCATAGATAAGGAATATAATTCTTACTGTTAGTTTTCTTCTATCTCTTTTAATGCATGTTCCACAACATTTTAGAGGTTATATTTTACTGCACATAAACCTGACATTATAACAGAACTTTAACATTTTGAAAATATTTATAAAACTATTTTTAATATCTTAATATTTTTAATTAAATATATTTCAACTTAAATTAAAGAGACATAAAACAATACCCCAAGTAATAAAAACACTAAAAGTTGTTAACTTTCTGTGCACCTTTGTTTTAGCTGTAATAGGGGCACCTCTTTCAAGCAACAAATCTACAACATGATCATGACCACTGCGAGCAGCACAGTGAAGAGGTGTAAGACCATCCTGCAAAACAAAAATATTTTACATCAGAACATTTTATATTAAACACTTCTAAATCTTCTCAATCTTATATATTTCATACTCTTTCTGTTAAAATTCCAAAACTGTTATTAAAAAAAAGTTATAACGATAAAGCCATCATTTCTTTAAACAGGTCTTAAAACCAATGTTTTTCTTAAGATACTTCCAAAACAAGTTAGCATTAAGTACAGTGTTGTATCAATCCTCATCCGTAATTTGAAACACTAACCCAATCTAACTTTACCTATTAATAATATCTATATATACACATCATTTACTCATTTCCAGTGTTTACGCAAATGCTAAACTGTACTTGATTTTATCTCTTTTTTTTTTTCACATACACACCACCAACAAAACAACTGTGAATAATTAATGCAAGAGCTTAAAGAAATTAAGAAATTTCAACTTATACTTACAACAGCAGACACAAATTAATGATTCATACTTACCCTAGTAGATGCATCAATTTTAGCCCCTTTGTCTAAAAGTAAGGTTGCCATGTTTGCTTTACCCCATTTTGATGCTACGTGAAGAGGAGTTATTTGATGCTAGGAACAGAAAAAACAGAAAGAGAAATAATTACTTCTAGCAACTAATAATAATAGAACACTTCTTTACTAACAATTATAATTCAAAACACAGGATTAAATTGCTGAAATTTGTTGTATTAAACACTCATAGTTACAAAAAATATGTATTTTAAAGTAAATATAAAAATAAATATGTTTATCCCTTATAATTAGATATAAAGTAGAATTTATTAGTTTGAATTATAGGAGATAAACATATTTATTTTTTATATTTACTTTAAAATACATATTTCTTCATCATATACCATATAACCAAAAGCTAAAAAAAATTACAGATAATATTAACTTAAATTAAAGAATGAAGTTACCTTAGCAGCATAATTTATTTCAGCACCCTTCTCAAGTAGAAGTCGACCAATACTGTCATTGCCATAGTGGGCTGCAATGTGTAGTGGAGTGAAACCACTCTGAAAATTTCACAAATATATGTATTTTCTCTTTAACAATACATTTACCAGTCTTTCAGACATAAAAAGTTAACTTTTTAAATTACCAAAACAAATATTTCAAATAATATAAAATTACAACAGAGAAAGCACATGAACAAAGTTCATGCTAGATTATTGCTAGTAAGTATTAAAAACACAGACATTTTCATTTTTATTCATTATTTTCCTCAATACTAATAGTCCTACATATATTCTAAATTAGCAGCCAATATTAATATAATTATACTTTCTAAACCTTTGGAATACCAATGTTGAAAATAATACTACTTTCTGATTTACTATTTGTAAAGTCTCAAATACATAATAAAAAATATCATTGTGTATATATTATGAAAGATAAATCAGAAATACAAAATATATTCAAGGTTTCTGCATTTTACATTTAACCTTGCATTAGTAGTTACAAGATGGCCAAGTTTAAATTGGATGTACTTAGCTTGGTTACAGTACAGTCTCAGAATGCTGTATTTCTTCTAAATATGTCTGTGTTTTCTATATTAGGTAATTTTCAAAACAAGAAACTGTTACAATATGTTTAAATTCTATACCTTTGAAGTAATATCTGGGTTATGATCATTCTGAAGAAGCAGAGCAGCTGCCTTACAATCATCTTTCTTTGCAGCAATGTGGAGGGCAGGAAGACGAACTCTTCCTTTGGCATCGTTTTCTAGTAAAACTGCTACAACTTTGTCATGGCCTTGCTGGAGAGCTACAGCAAGGGGGGTAAAGCCATCCTATGGAGCAAAAACATACACATGTAATATTCAGAACAAAATAAATAAAATACAAACAAATAATTTTAAAAACACTAGCTTACATCTTTAAATTATTTTAAAATAATTTCATCAACAATAAATTTGATATGATGAATTATAACTAGTATAAAAAAGGACGATATCTGTATAAAAAAAAACCTTAAGAAGTTAAAATGAAACAAGAATGAAATATTCATACCTATAAAATAGTACCTGAACTTACCACCAAATACTGTTAGTGTAAAAATATATTACAAAATTTTGTCGCTCTATAAGTCATGTAATAAACATCCTAATTCTGGTTTAAGCCTCATCATTATTACTAATTATCATTTGATTTAAACATCCCAATTAACTTTGTTTCAATTTTATTTAAACATTGTTACAGTAATTTTTTGTTTACTAAAATAATCCACACTAATGAAATTTGTAGAGACAAAATACTGAGTAACTACTAATTCATTTTTATAATTCATGACTGCTTCTTATGCATATAAATCGATGTAAAAATGTACAATAGGCATGTTTGTGAAATATTATATAACAGTGCCTTGGGTTAACGAAGAAAAAGAAAACTGAAAGTTCCTCTGACTTAAGTCACAAAAACACATGTATCACCTTAACTTTTAAGTATATTTTTGATGTTTTAACTTAAAAAACACTGACTGAAACCATCCAGAAAATTTAATAATTGTCACAACAGGAATTTCCTTTAGCTCATAAACTTAAATGGACATTCGTGATGATGAGAAACCCACATAAAGTAAAAATGCATCTCAGGATGGCTGGTATGGGTATTAATACTTTTACTAATAAAGCATAGAACAACATTTCAACATTCTCTGTTAATCTAAATATGACCCTAGCAAGATCGAAACATTGTTCTCTGCTTTATTAGTAAAAGTGTTAATACCCATACTAGCCATCCTGAGCTACATTTTAAATGGACATTATAATTGTTCTTTTATTATTTGGAGTTAAGGAATTTAATTGCACTATCTAAAGATTATATTCCTTTAAACTGCATGGATTTGTCTGGTTGCACAGCTACAAAGTTAATACTTTCCTAATCAGAAAATATATTTCAAATAGATACCTCTGCATACAGAAATGCTGTTTCCCTTCTATGTCTGCTTATACAACTTGCATGCCTCTAGCCTTCAACTAGTTACCACCTAAATTCATGTGTTTAACATAAACTGCATTAGTGCAGGATGGCATCATCACGTGACAATAGTCCTCCACCAACAAATAACTGACACAATCTTCATATGTAGTAACGCACCCTATACACTTGCACTTGTAATAATTTCATTCTCAGACAAGGCATGGGAAAAACATGATGCACCAGAAGTGATGAAGTTGGTTAATTAGAAATATTTTATTAGATTAGACAAATGCTAACATCTGTGATGATAACTCACCTCTCACATAGAAATGTAAGAATTCCATTTGAAATGGTGAAAGGGCCAGTGCAAAATTTAACTAGCTGAGCTCCCTCAGAATGTGCATATTAGAGTTTGACACCCAGTGGCAGGGAATCCATAGGAACAACTTATGGGAAACCTCATCTCATCTCAGCCAAGAAAACAGTGAAGAAAAGGTAAAAGAGCCCAAAGTGTTACAGAAATTGGTGGAATATGAACATGACCAACTAAGCAGCTGCACACAAGTCATTAACAAGTTGGTATGAGTAGTAAACTAGCACATTTTTCTGAGAATCTTTCAGCTGATTTGCTCCAACCATCCACATTTTTAAGTTTAACAAAGAAAATATTTAATCTATATCAAATCAAATTCAATAAATAATAAATTAAAAGTATGTGGAACAACAAAGCCCTGTAACCTATCTTAAATGTGTAACAGTCAAACTATCTTCGTATGGAATAAATTTTATAAAGTCAAGCTCTTAAGCTAAATTATTTTGATGTTACCTTATAATTTAACAATATTTTACTTAAACCAATTTCATTAAAACTGAATAAAATGACAAAGAATTACCATAAAATGAAATCTTAAATGAATTGTTAAACATCTCTTCTTTACCAATATCTTGTGTTTATTATGTTGTTCCTTACTTTTTTAAAAATGTTATTTTTATATTTTAATGGCTCATAATTCAAGGCAAAAATAATGTTTGTTTTGCCTTTCTTCCTTGTGTAGTTTTAAAGCTCAGAGTAAAGACTTAAAAACAAATCAATATTGTAAAAGTATAAATAAAATGGGGGTCAATCTTAAAATATTCATAATTTGTCATGGTGTCAATTTCACAATTACAACAGAAGAGCTGTTTTTAACAAATAAATTAATATAAAAAATAAAACCTTAACATTTCAAATGTGTAATTTTTCTTATTCTAGGTTCAGTTGGTTAAAAATATTTCATAAACTATACAAGTGTTCTTATGCATTTTCCTGCACTAGAATCCAAACAAAGTTAAAATCTTGATCAAGATTCTTTAAAAATTTATAGTATCACTTTAAGGAAGAACAACTTTGATAAAATGAAGTATACTAATTTGAAATCATGCATATACTCTCAACCTCAGCAACATTTCTTGCAGAATAACCAAAGTTTTATTAGAAAGCTTGGAAAAAATATAAAGAATGAAATAAACCTTGTACCACTAAATTTTAGCATAACAATATGAATATATAATAATTATCTAAAGTAAACTGAGGATGCTGTTCTAAAAGTTACTACATATTCCTTTACCTTCTTCTTTGCTTATGATTTTTGGTAATATTTTACTGAATTTTATATATATAACAATGTAATAAACCTTTTGCTATTATTATGCTTCAAAAATTTGCACTGGTTTTGCTTAGCCTTTGTGAAAAATTGCAGACATAAAAGCAAAATCCTCAAATTTTCATGTTTTTATAATTCTACCAAAAAAACAAGTACAAATCCACACAGTTTTGATGCATGTATTAAAACACAATCTATTCAAATTTATATAATGAAAGATTCCTAAGATAGATAAGTGCTTTTATAAGTAAGTGTAAAAATGTGTATAAATATACAAAATAATGAACCTTTAAATGGTATATTATTTTACGTATCTATTTTTTTATGTTTATTTATTTATTTGTTTATTGTGCAACTCCTGAAATAAAAAACAAAATAAACATGCTTAGTAAAACTCTTAGAATATACTTATGTATGGCCATAAAAGTGAAATAATCCTGAATAGAATCTGTGCCTTTTGAAGAATATCTAATAAATATAGCTAACAGAGAGTTCTCTAAAATTATATCCAACCTCTGTTGCAAGGCTTTGATTAGCTCCATTAGCAAGTAAGAAGCAAACAACATTGTCATGGTTCTCTTGTGCAGCCATGTAAAGAGGAGTGAAGCCATTCTGAGACTGAACATTAACATTGGCCCCACTCTGCACCAGAATCTTCACCACAGCCTCTTGACCAGCTAGGGAGGCTATATGTAAGGCTGTATTTCCTTTCTGTTGGGCAGAAAAATATGAGAGTACAATTTTCACATTCATCCACACATGTAAACCATTATTAATACTTAACAAGGAATGTGTGTGTGTGTGTGTGTGTGTGTGTGTGTGTGTGTGTGTGTGTGTGTGTGTGTGTGTGCATGTTTTCTTATAGCAAAGCCACCTCAGGAAATCTGCTGAGCCCACTGAGTGGAATTGAGCCCCTGATTTTAGCGTTGTAAATCCGTAGAGATACCGCTGTACTAGCGGGTGACAATAGGGAATAAAGATTACTTTTACCATGATGAGATACATGGTACTCTATCTATATTGGCTTTATTTTCAATTAAATCATTACATAATGTAAAGCCTAGATATGTTGATGAACAAACATTTTTTGTATTAACATATACTTTTCTCTTACAAAATAAGTGACATTTTCTAAAATATAATTAACCCTTTCATTAACAACATGGGTAGATTATGTACCAACAAATTATATATTACCACTAACATTGACACATTTTATCACAGTACCTTATAAAAATTAATCATAGAGGCAACTTTTTGGATACATCATAAATATATTACATAAAATATTAAAAAAAAAGAGAAATATAAATATTGAGTGTTTGATAACACTCTAAGACAAAAGTGAGAAACAAAATAAGTCAGTTATTAATCCAAAGTTTCATTCTTTTTTATTGTCCCTTTCCTTTTTCAAATTAAAATATGCTTAAGAATTAGGTTTTAATAAAATATTTTATGTAACCAGACAGAAATTAAATACTTAGAATGCCTTAATTCTGTAAAAAATGTAATGATACAAAAAAGTATAATCCTGTTCCATTAGTTCACTTTATGGCAGCTAAAAATCCACTCAAATTTATTTTTTGAAATTATGCTTTTAAAAACATATTTAAAAAAAACACATTTCATTTGTAATGGTACACTAAAATCCTAGAGCTGACAAAACAAAATAAAAATAATGAGACAGACTAATACTCAGTTTTGAAGATTATGATAAAATTAAAAGTTCTAAAACAATCACTCTGACATAATGAAATTTTTCTTTTGTTCTTGTACATAAACTTACCTTAGTAGCAGCATTAACATTAGCTCCTCGCTTCAAAAGCTCACTAACAATGTTCACATGGCCCTCTTTAGATGCAAGGTGCAAGGCATTCAGTCCATTCTATACAAGATACATCTTTTTATTGTAGAAAAGGGTCTAAGTTATAAGTCATACAACAAGATGTTCTAATTGTTTAAATAAAATATAAGAAAAAAGTTTATATTAGAGATTTACCTTCACAAAATGCCACACACAATAATCTTCTGTATTCAATGAATACAGACAAAAATCTAAGATACTGTTGTTAGCATATAAAAATTGATTTTGATTTGTAGTATCCTATTTGTTTAAAAAAAAGAAAATATCACTCCAGCTTTCTCTTAAAAATACTTTAATGAAATAACATATATGGCAATTCATTTTTCTCAAACAGCATAAAATAGTCAACTTACAGCATTGCTGGTATTGATATCAATACTCCCCTTCAGATATTCTAAGACTTTTTCAAAGTTGCCTGCCCTGGCTGCTCGCAGAAAGCTAGCATTACCATCAGTCTGAAAAAAGTTAGTTACACAAATAAGGACAAGTTATACTGATTAAAAATAAATCTGTTTGAAAGTTTTTAAAATGTTGTTTCTTCTATTACATAATATTAACTGCAAAACTATGTGTTAAAAATTGAAAAATGCACTTACTTTCTAGTTTTCCCTTTGTGAATTGAAAGCAATACATTAGATCCATAATATTAAATTTAAAAATGACATATGCATTCTAGCAATTTTTTTTGAAATAACATTCAATAACTAGAAACAATTTCTTCATAATCAGTATGCAAGCTCTTGTGTATAATTTATTTAAAAATGAAAAGACATAAATGATAGACTCACAAGGGGAAAAACAAAGTATAGTAATAAAGACATACAGTTACAAAATATCAATGAAATACTTTACCATAAAACAACCGAGTTTACAAATCTTGAATTTCTTTTAAAGAAAGCCTTCTAATTGTAAAGAATCACCATGATCTAAATAACTGATAAACATTCTTCCAACTAAAAAACTCTTTAATCAATTTATATTTCATATATGCTGTGACTGATACATTAGTATTTATTTTTCAAATTGTCTTTTTGTTTTGTGTATATGTGTTTGCACTAATTTTTTATAATTTTAATGTTTGGTTGTATTCTGCTGTTTACTTTATGGTTTATGTGTATTAAATCTATTGCTCTTCCAATGATTACTAAACTTCCTGTTTTCAATATCATTAAGAATTTATTTGTACTTATATATCAATACACATTGTTTTCAGTCTTGCTGATGATGGAATAAATATATTCCAAAACGTTTGATTTATCATACAAGTAAAACATTTTTCATCTTTTCAACTATGTTTATCTTCATTAGTAAAAAGACTAAAATACAGAGAAGAAAAATGTTATTTCAATACATAAGTGAAATTAATCAATGTTTGTTGAATTTATGAGTTCAGTGTCAAAAACATTTTTAGCATTAGAGGTGAGGTTTATCATATCTATTCAGTTACACAATCACAAATATGGCAATTCATTTTTCTCAAACAGTGTAAAACCAGTCCCAAAATTTAGCTGGCCAATTCAGAAACATTATCCAATTAATAAACTAACAGACTATTATGAAAAGATACCATATAAGGCATATCAGGGTCAGATGAAAATCATTTTCAAAGTGAACAGCTGGAATAGTTAACAAGCTATTCATCTTGCTTCCCATCTAAAGGGACCACTTTAAATGTCTTAAGTAACATTTCAGCTTACAACCATAACAACTATCAAGCAATGGTAGTCATCTTACCAAACATAATTGGAGTTAACACACCAGAAAGGAGTATCCAGAGCAAAGTTCTAAAATGGGGTACAAGGAAAGAAGAGATGTTAACTGAACTTGAAGAAAATTTGGAAAGGCTTGTTAAGTTATCTTACCAGATACTTTGCTTGAAATGATGGATTTATTGACATGTGGCCAATTTCATGGTGCTATAACAGACAACAGTATGAAAATTAAGATGAAACAAATCACATGTACATCTTTAAAGAAAGCTCCACAGTAGGCAATGAAAGTTGAAACCATGAAAGTTGCAAATAAACAACTAAAGACACCTTCTAGAAGTTACAGGATCATCAGATTGAGTAGTACTGAAACATCCGAACTACTGAAAGGATTAGTACACAGAACAGAAGAAATAAACTACAACACAATAGATGTTTCAAATGAAACTTTAAAGGATATATTGCTAAGAAATGTAGGCAAAACATGTGTGAAGTAAGAACCCATTCAAAAGGATAACAGACAGAGGATCTATCATATTATACATATATATATATATAAATGGAATACCTGGTCATGCAGAAAGTGTGAAGAACCAGCAATTGTTAATAAGATAAGAAGAAAAAACCCAAAAGAGTCTTTGAGCCCAACTACACCAAAGATGCAATGAAGAGCTAACCAGAAACTGAAAAACAAGAAGCAGCTGATTTTATGGAGAACAATGCAGCTGAAAATAATGAGATAAAAAGTTCATTAGTTGAGTAAAATTGACCACAAAACCAGCAGATTATTGTGGTTGATTATTTGAAAACTGAATTCTGCCCTTTGAAAGTTTTAAATACACATTTTTATCATTTTAAATCATTATAAAAAAACAGACCAGCATATAAATTACAACATCATCACATTTAATGTGCAACATATTATAATTCTAACCCATGAATTTATTTTATAGAACATGGAAGTGCAACATAAGTTATATTTGAACCAAGATCCTGAAACTGTGAAGTAGGTACAAGATGCAGTCTAATTATAGTTCTTTTCTAAATATAACTTTGAGATGCTGAGGTAGTTCAAACATGCACATTCATCAACTCTTCAACCAATACAGACAAAAAATACAGTTCAAAACAACTATGATACTAAAAGTTGTCATAAAACTTGCCTGAAGTGAGGATAATGAGTCATAAATATCAACCTCTTGCCCACCAAGTTTTACTCACTTTTAGATTTGCAGATTTTGGTATACTGCAGCTCGTACAATTTGCATGGTTTCCAAACATCTTATATTGTCTAAATGAAATACTGATTAGCGTCATGGAGGGGTATTTTAATATTTCTTTTATACAAAAGACATAAGTAGAATACACTGCTAATAAAACTTACTTGATTTTTAATATATCATATCTGAAATCAAAATATTATAAAACTTAAAATCAATATACACAAGTCCTCATTTGAACAATATTATGCTATCTTAATTCTTATGAGATTTGAACTGGACCAGTGGAAGTTTAATAATGCATACGTAGTGAGGACTTGACGCTCCCTCGATTATAATAATGTATTTTATTAGCTTATTTTTTGCATACACTGCTGGCCAAAATCTTATGGCCAACGAACATAAAGAAAAAATATGCATTTCGCGTTGTTAGACTCAACCACTTAATTGAGCAGAGCTTCGAAAGATGAAAATAAGAAACGGGAAAATAAAAATAAAAACTTTTTAGTATTTAATAGGGAAAATGTGAACACAATGAAATTAGCCTAAACACTAGCTCTACTCAAGTAAGTGGTCGAGTCTAACAACGCAAAATGCATATTTTTCTTTGTGTTCATTGACCTTAAGATTTTGGCCAGATGTGTATAACGCATCTACGGCAAGGATCGCGTAATACGAACAATGAGTTAGGTTAGTAATAATAGTAGGTCACCGTGTATGATAGTTATAGTTTACGAAGTTAAAAAGAAATAGCACGATAATCAGAACATTAGGTTTAAGAATATAAGCTGGTCACTTAAAATGTCGTCATCAATTCAATACAAAGATAACTTCATAAATGCAAACACACATATATAACGTTTGTCCATAAAATCACTCTCACAACATATAGGTAAAAAAAGAGAAAAGAATAAAACACATTTCAAATCAAAATAACCTTAGTCATCTTCAATATAAAGCCAAATAAAATAATGTATTTTTTGCAAAGCTGTATATATTCTCATTTACACAGTATACCAGATCTTTGGCTTATTTTCATCGTGCAATAAATGATAATGTTCATATAAAACTGCAGTTTCGTTTTCTTCTGTAAGCTTTCGTTTGCGATGTTCATATGCATGAAATGGACGCAACTAAAACTTCCAAATTCTTTAAAAGAAACAACGTTGAAAGGGTCTAGTTTTTAATAAATTTATTGATTTAATTTTTCCTGGATTTAAAAAACAAACGCATAATAAACATATAACCTAGTTATTCTATTTTCTTTGCAAAGAGAAAAAGTTTTGTTCAACATTTTGAAAAACAGATCTAAGATTTTTGTACCATATACTAGTTTCAATAATAAAATACTAAATCAGTACCGGTGACAGTTTGTGTTTTTCTAATAACAAAGCCACATCGGGCTATCTGCTAAGCTCAGCGAGGGGAATCGAACCCTGATTTTAGCGTTATAAATCCGAAGACTTACCGCTGTACTAGAGTGGGGCATACTGCTAAAAGACAAACACAGTAAAGATTTATCAATGTTTTATTTTTTACCATTTCGTCAGGATACAATGATGGGTTTTTTTAACAATCATCAAAGAAATATATTATTTCCCTTGCATTTAGTTTGCACAGTTCTTTGTAAATTCAACTTTTATCATGCTATTTGTTTGTTATTATCGGCATATTTTATTGATTTTTTCGTATGATAGATTTAAAGCAATAAACAATGAAACTTAGAAGAACACACCAAAAATACCCATAACCTCTAAAAATCAATCAATATATGAGGCCGCTAGCAGGTATTTCTAGACTACAAAACAGCATTTTTACGCTCGTAAGTCCACAGGAAAGATTGGTTCTGCTGAGCTCTTTCTATAAGGTTTTTTTGGAGTGTTGTAGTTCATTTCGTTAACTGGTAATTTTCATACAGGATAATAAAATCTAGTAGAACAGTGAAAGCTCTGAAAAATAAACTGGTAAAAAATGTAAACTAAAAACATAAGACAGATGTATGTATTTCTGTGTATATAAAAAACCATTTTGTTGCACTTGTCAGAATGGCGTACGATACTATAACGTCATACCTGCACTACAGGAAGAGAAATGTCGATTCACACTCTTCTTCTGATGGACGTAAAGGTCGACAATGCGCTTATGTCCTTATTATGAAACAAATCGTACGGCGCACAAAAAATGCTTTGCTATTTTATATTTTACTAAACATTTACACTCGGCATTTCGTTAACATTATCATAAGGATTCTTGGTCAATTTTATAAAACCTACCTGCCCTTGATCTTCGGCTACCATGGCAACAGCTAGAACAACTCTGGATAGAAGCTTGAGGTAGAGAAATAGGTGGGCAGATTCAAAACGACAAACAAAGTGAAATCACCACATTGACAGAATTAAGCATTACAGAACTTCACCTAGGACCAAAGCTTCTTAACTCTTTATATAAAGTTGTATTACATAATACAAATTCTACGAGGCACTGAATTAAGCAATCTGTCAAACGAAGCGGTTGCCACCACTCTTCTGATGATGTTACGTTGCCAAGTGATTCGATCTATCGTCGATGCAGCATTTCCAACTGAGACGTCAATATTGATTTTCTTGGTGACGCATGCTCTGGTTTTCTCTGCGGAACCCCATCGATGGTATTCACCAAATCCCGGCGCCAATACCACCGTCCATGTATTCACGTGGGCATAGTTTGTGAACGTCAACAACGGTCATCTTTTTATTAAACTGTCTGATTTTGAAACATAATATCAAACTTATAAACAGCAAATATTCAGAAATCGTAACTGAAGCCCCTTCTCCCCCAACTTTATCGTATTGCTACATAACATCAAAACGTTTTAATTAAATGTCACGACATAATTATAAATATAAGAAACTCTGTAACGAAAAATCAATGTTTAGCTAATATGTAAACAACTAACTACACACTTATTTTAACATAACAGTGTGAAAAAATGTGTTAAATTATAATAAAAGTTGGATACAACCTTTATACTATTGTTTAGTTATGAAGTATAAGAAATGACAATCATTAAAGAATATTATAAGAAAATAATGCTAATCTGGTAAATCTGTATATATTGTAGAGATATTAACGATATCTACGCTTATCTCTAATTTTGAACTACTGGCGGCCTGGCATGGCCAAGCGCGTAAGGCGTGCGACTCGTAATCCGAGGGTCGCGGGTTCGCGCCCGCGTCGCGCTAAACATGCTCGCCCTCCCATCCGTGGGGGTGTATAATGTTACGGTCAATCCCACTATTCGTTAGTAAAAGAGTAGCCCAAGAGTTGGCGGTGGTTGGTGATGACTAGCTGCCTTCCCTCTAGTCTTACACTGCTAAATTAGGGACGGCTAGCACAGATAGCCCTCGAGTAGCTTTGTGCGAAATTCCAAAACAAACAAACTACTGGCCAAAAAGAGCCAGTCAGTTAATAGCACCTTACCACCCATTTTTAACACTAAGTAATTTACTATATCTGTTACAACGCATCCACAACTTATAGTAAAGAAATATTGAGGTATAGCAAGGACTCAAACGCAGTTCACAAACTACGAAAACCTAAACTCTATCACAGGCCAACCCAAACTCAATTTGACCAAGATTCGACAACTGAATTCACAGTTAAAAGAATAACAAATAAAACAGGTAACTAATATGTTATTTGTATTTTTGTGAGATAACTTGCAATTAACGAAAACATGTAGCATAGAAAAATGAAGAAAAAAGAAAATTGGCTAAAATAATCGGATTTTAAAGGAACTTTCTTATTTAAATACGATTTAGATTTGATAAATGTTCAATAAAAATAAACCATCTCTAATGCAGCACCTTCCCAATTGTTCAATTGCAACTATAAATAAATTCAACTTTCCTGGTTTACACTATTTCTGTATTCTTCAGGTTACATATCCATATGCTGATGTTCTAAAAAATTCAGATATTATTAGTGCGCACCTACTAGCATAACGTAGTGATAACACAAGGAGCGACATTTCTAACAAAAAATAAACTAGTTCAGTTTGCTTGAAATTTCGGGCAAAGCTGCACGAGGACTATCTGCACTAGCCATCCATAATTTAGCAGTGAAAGACTTGAAGGCAGCTAGCCATCATCACTCACTGCTAACTCTTGTAGTGGGATTGACCAAAAATTATAACGTCCCCACGGTTGAAAGCGTGGCATTTCTGGTGGGGTGGGGATTCGAACACGCGAACCTCAAATTGCGAGTCCAATTCCACTGACAACCTAGCCATGCTAGACTCAAAAAGAAAAGAAAGAACACGATGCTTAAAAATAATCACAATGAATAAATCATTTTGTTCTTGTATAACAAAGTGTAGTAATAAATAGAGAAAAATCCTTTCTTACAAAAGAGGGAAAATATAAGACGTTTTGTATCTTTATAACGTAAATTTCCTAAAATCTGAAACAAATGAACTATCAGAATATTCTATACTGCTATAATATGAATGATATCATGGTAGGAATGAGCTAAGTGTGCAATACAAATTAAAATCGCAAAAGCACTTAAGAAAGTCAACACAGTAGAAACAAAATTTTCACAAAACCACAGATTTGTCAACTTGACGGACTAACATTGTTGGAAAGGCACAGCTCTCTTCTGCTTTCAATTTATGCAACTCTAAATGCACATGACCAAGTTACACTACTTTGGCTAAAAGCGATTTTCTTAGTCGAACTTATAACCTTGGTAATAAAAAGTAATAACAATAGCATTTTGTGCAACACTACTAACAAGCTAACAATACACTACTAGCCATATTCCATGATTAAGAGCACCTCCCGTAAGTTGCCGTAAATAACCCGCTATTTTGACAAGTGTGGGTGCACGATTGCTAATGTGATGTTTATCCGAGCGTTCGTCTGTGTCCCGTTTGAAAAATTGTGCATGCAGGCAAAGATTAACATTCACTTTTGAAATGATGGAAGAATTTCCCGCTATTTAATAACCCGCTATTTTAACAAGTGTGGGTGCACGATTGCTAATGTGATGTCTATCCGAGCGTTCGTCTGTGTCCCGTTTGAAATTTTGCGCATGCAGGCAAAGATTAACATTCACTTTTGAAATGATGAAAGAATAGGCATGAATAATAATAATGCCAAACACTATTTTATAAGCAGGATATTCTACACTAGATTGTTAGGAACTAATCACACTATCATCTACATTTCAAAATATGACGTAAATTAAAGAATACAAAACTAAATTTACCTACGTTATTACTGAGCACTGAGCGGCTCTTAGCATGATTGAAATAATCAACAATTAGTTTCACGATGAGCGATATACGTAGCTCAGAGTTTTGGCTCTAAGTGAAACCAAGATTGCAACACAATTAACCTTCTTAAACTATATATATAAAGAGAGAAAGAGAGAGAGGCACAAACGTACACATACAGTACATTATAAGACTACTTTTCACACGTCTACGCTGTCAACACGAGTAATCAAAACATCAGGGTGGTGCAACCCAAACAAAGAGTGATTAACATGGTAGCTAAAACCAAGATTTAAGACGAACGTATAAAAGCATGTCTACAGCGACAAAAAAAAATATTTCTAGTATGTGCAATACCCAGAGTTTATAACACACACAGATAGCAAAAAATTGTCACCAAAAAGTACACCTACGAAACTGTTACTTCGTAAACAATGGTCACCACAGAGGCTTCCATAACAAACACTGGAACTTAATAAACGGTGATCACTATAAAAGTAACTGTAAGAAACAATGGTACTTAAACAAAAACCACCATAAATGTAAGTGTAAATAAACGAACTAATTAACTAGTCGGTCATAATAAATCTTACCTACCTGCAACTGATAAATTGCATTACCGACAGATGGGAACCTTTTCATTAACATTTTCAACATGAAGAATGAATTAGGCTGGTTAGTTCTATAGCTTCTTGGTAAATTAATCACTTGGAAGTAATACACGAAAACAAAAAATTGGTCAGTTCGATAATCGTTGCAGTCAAAAACACGACTCCGTTCGAATCGATTCGTTCGCTCGAGCACAATGAAAGTATCGTTCGCTAAATAATCGTAAACCTCTAAATTACTTACTACAATAGTAGTAGTCTCGTTATGGTGAATTTTTAGAATACGCCAGAACTAAGAAGTCGAATATATATACCATTTACAGGATGAAAAAAAAAAAAAAAACTCAAAGCTCTGAACAGTTTTGGCAAAAACGCTCTTCCCCTGTGGTTGGCGAACTTCCCGATAACGTGTATGCCCAAATACTTGATGTGAATTTACGAAGATATTTTTAACTATCAGCTATTCAAATTTAGCAGAATCTTCCAAGCAATACAGATAAACAAAATGAGCTAACCCTATGTTATACAATGAAATAAGCAGTGGCGTATTTAGGTAGCTGCTAGAGGTGGCTCAGCCCTAGGGCTCATGATCTATTAAGATCATGGGGGTCCATTGATAACTTTATTCTATGTTAAATTACATGAAATGTAGGACACATAAAAATTATTAGCCCCTAGGCCCACACAACCTTAAATCCGCCACTGAAAATGAGTAATGAAAAACGACGTTGTTTAAATGAGATCAGTATTATTTCGTTTTCTTTAAAAATTAATTCACATTTTCCTTACATATACACATGCTTTCATATTTTTAGTTTTGCATAGTTTCTCTTCATTAAAAATTGGTTACTTATGTGTATGTACGCAACAATGACAGCAGGCACGTTTTCGCTATTTAAAAAAAAGTCATACATACACACAGACGTAGTTTTAATAAAATCGGACTAGAAATTAAATAAAAATAACAAATTGCTTTTCACTATAACAAACACTGCATCCGGATCACTAAAGTAATAAAAATATTATCATGGCACTTTCGAGTGTAGTGGTAATAGTTTGTCGAACGTAATATTAATGGCTTTCAATACTGTTCTCTACCGTACTGGTGTGTCTTTTGCTCTGTGTAAAGTCACTTTTTTATATATTTCTTTAATACTTAATTTAAAAACACGTTTTTAACCTAAACGCTGGACTAACGAACCAATTGTAAGAAAGTGTGAAACAAACCGAAACAAACGTAATAAATTCAGATAAACGCTACAATAAAACTTTTTGAAACTATCTGTATAACATAAAACTGGGCCCGACATGGCCAAGCGCGTAAGGCGTGCGACTCATAATCCGAAGGTCGCGGGTTCGCGCCCGCGTCGCGCCAAACATGCTCGCCCTCCCAGCCGTGGGGGCGTTATAATGTGACAGTCAATCCCACTATTCGTTGGTAAAAGAGTAGCCCAATAGTTGGCGGTGGGTGGTGATGACTAGCTGCCTTCCCTCTAGTCTTACACTGCTAAATTAGGGACGGCTAGCACAGATAGCCCTCGAGTAGCTTTGTGCGAATTTCCAAAACAAACAAACATAAAACTTATGAATTGTGTACTAGTCAACGGCGTAGTTAAACTAAAAGACCTACTGTTTTGTATTTGAAAGATTAGCATGTTGTGTTGTATTTGTATTTAATCAAAAGACTGAAGTAGTACTAGTAAACAAAAAAAAAAAAACTGTTTTATGAATCTACACATTACTGAGTTAACTAAATGCTGTTAAAGTACACCTAAATTTCACACCATAACTGTAAGGGTAACAATTTGTGCTGCTACACACAAAAATAAATTTCTATTTTTATTATATGTGACTTGTCCAGCCTTTAAGTGATCTCTTTTCTGATTGAGAGATGGTGCATAAAAATCCTAGAATTCAAAATATGGATTACTAAGGTTTCAATTCTCCTTTTTCATCAAAATAAAGACACCAATCTACCACAATATTGTTTCGACTTCCTTTTTTTAGCCTCATTCTGGCTACGTAACCTTTCTAAACATGGTATATATATGCTACTACTACTTTCCAAATCAATAACGACAATATACGAAAATCAAAACAACAACTCGCTAACATTTTACATAAATATTTTTTTTTCCAGATGTAACCTAATATTCATGTTGTTATTGTTTTTAAATCTGACTATCACCTCTTTTAGAATCTTAGTAAATTTAATGAACACAGAAACTACTTTCTAAAACTTTATAGCGTTGCATTCTCGTTTAAATTAATGTTATTCAGAAGTTCAAGAAAAGTATCGGCTTAAACTGTGTATGTGAACTTAAAACTAATTTAACAAAGAAACCTACCGACCAAACTACTAGCATTCAAATATACATAATAATCAATATATGTATATATATAATTATATAGGAAAACATTACTGTAACATACGAGTGATTAATGTTAATCTACCTCTATCTTTAAACATTCACCATAGTAACTGAAATTTATGCTATTTTTATGATACAGTCAATGTTTCTTTAAAATTCAATGTCAGCATATTATGATATAGATAAGGCATTTCAGTTGACTTCGTGAAGAAAACTACCCTTGATAACACCTTGATGACACACTATTTAACTGAAAACTAAAATAAAACAATAAAAAACAAACAAATAAAACTTCCTACTGTGAATTTCGGGCAAATTCTTGGTATGTTTTCGTTACTTCAAGAAATATGTTGTTCATAAAACATGTACTTTCAATTTTAGTCCTCAAATATATAAATATTATAAAACTTCATGGTATATTTTTTCTCTCTCCGAAGAATATCTGAAAATATGTCAGGCTTGTTATTAACATTCGAAAAGTTTGCAGAATAATGAAAAATATCTGAGGAAAACTAATAATTCTAAGTTGACAAAAAAGAAGAAACTTATACAGCATTAGGAATGTTTGTTTCTTTTGATTTCGCGAAAAGCTACACGAGGGCTATCTGCGTTAGCTGCCCCTAATTTAGTAGTGTAAGACTAGAGGAATTAGTCATCACCACCCACCGCCAACGCTTGGGCTATTATTTTACCAACAATTTGTTTGTTTGTTTTTGAATTTCGCGCAAAGCTACTCGAGGGCTATCTACGCTAGCCGTCCCTCATTTAGCAGTGTAAGACTAGAGGGAAGGCAGCTAGTCATCACCACCCACCGCCAACTCTTGGGCTACTTTTTTACCAACGAATATTGGGATTGACCGTGACATTATAACGCCCACATGGCTGAAAGGATGAGCGTGTTTGGTGCGACGGGAATTCGAGCCCGCGACCTCAGATTACGAGTCGAACGCCTTAACCCACCTGGCTATGCCGGGCCGTTTACCAACGAACAGTGAGATTGACCACTACATTATAACGACCCACGATTGAAAGAGCAAACATGTTTGGTGTGATGAGGATTCGAACCCGCCACCCTCAAATTACGAGTCAAGCGTCCTAATTTTCTGGCCTCGCCGGGCAAATGAGGAATGTAAGAAAATTTCAAAAAATAATGTTGACAGTCAAGGAAATGTTTACATAGCATTCATCTCACTCTTCTCGAAAAAAAAAGTATTTCACGGAAAAATAGGAAACTGAGATAATGTGCTATACTTTGATAAATAACGACACAAAAAGGTTCGTGTAAAAATTTAATACATGAATATTAAAATTGTGTACTTAAGATCTAAAGTGATACACCGCATCACAAATAATATAATTGGTGGAAATATAGTTTTACTGTCGTACATCCATTCAACATGTCATCATCTCATCAAAAACAGCAAGAAATTATGATAATATGTTCCACAGTTATGCTTTAATGCAGTACGCATCAGGATACATTATATGGTCTGGCTTAAAAGGATCATCTGTAAAGTACAAAACTAATACTTGTAAGAAAAGTTTTGCACATGTTGACGTTAGTTTAGGCGAAACTTGTCAGTGCAGTACTTTAGCGAAATATTTCAACTCTATACTTTGTAGACGAGGCGGTCTCCCAAAACTTCGAATGTGAAAAACGCTTAGGATATTCACGTTGTGAGCGTGTACTGGCTCAGTCTTAAATGGCCTCAGTAAATGTTGTGGATTTGACTGGTGCTCTATCTAACAATATTTACATACAAAAATTATTTAAACTACTACATGCCGGGCCTGGCATGGCCAGGTGGGTTAAGGCGTGCGACTCGTAATCCGAGGGTCGCGAGTTCACATCCCCGTCGAGCCAAACATACTCGCCCTTTCAACCGTGGGGGCGTTATAATGTGACGGTCAATCCCACTGTTCGTTGGTAAAAGATTAGCCCAAGAATTGGCGGTGGGTGGTGATGACAAGCTGCCTTCCCTCTAGTCTTACACTGCTAAATTAGGGGCGGCTAGCACAGATAGCCCTCGAGTAGCTTTGTGTGAAATTCAAAAAACAAACTACATGCTACAGGAGCTGTCTTACATCAGATGACTTAAACAGGAAGAATGAGTTGTTAGTCACCTAGCTGCTGATATGTTAATTATTGAAGTCAATGTATAATTTTAGCAACAGTGTTCCTGCTTCAGTACGACAGAAACACTATACAGTTGGTGTATTAAATGCCACATAACTGGTTTAGCATTGAGTGTAAAAATATTTTTCATATAAAACTGAAAGAAAGACTAACAATAAAAATTCCCAATACCTGTGCCTCAGTTATACATTGAAGTCGTATATTTACAACGGGAACTGAAATGTACTGGATATCAGAAATTTAAGATGGAGTCAACACCTCAAAAAAGACAATCTGAATATTCAATACTTGACTTCAGCATGAACTGTTTCACTTGTAGTTATAAAATCTTCCCCCAAATTCCTAAGAATCCAAACAGATGGATACATTCAGTGAGGAACTTAAGAAGTAAAATAGCATGTACTAAAATTGTGTGATGAAAGAAAGAATGGCCGAGCATCGATATTTGAAGCAGCAAAGTCCTGCTGGTAACGTTCTTTTCTTCACTGTTGCAGGAATTTTTTAGATTTTTTTTTTGTCTGTATATGTTGTTGTCAACCTTTCTCACAAGAAGTATCCTTTCTTGAAATCCTTGTGGGGCCTGGGTTGACTCACAAGTTACAACCTGTTGATCATGAGTTTTAGGCCATTCTTTGAACATGCTCAGCCTTTTAACTATGAGAATGTTAAAATGTGACACTAAATCCCACTATTGATTGGTAAAAAGTAGCCCAAGTGTTGGTGGTGGGTGTTGACTAGTCACCTTTCCTTTAGTCTATCATAGGTACATACTTTTATGCTTATTTTGTCAGCAACTTGGCCACTAGCAGTTATATCCTATTCCATCACAAGCACAATAATAACTTGCTAGAAGGAACTCCAAAATCACAAAAGATCAGACAATTAGCTAATATGTAGCTAGTACTGCCAGTTTCACTGAGATTTCTCTTTTTCTAGAACATGTAAGAACAAATGATGTTAAACATTAATTGGAAAAGCTGCTTAAAAAACATTATTGTTAGAGGTTTAAGGATAATGTTATTAGCACATGGAAGTACAGAAAGTCTATAACCTGGTTTTGCTTGCAAGGAACTAAAGTACAGGACATAACAGAGTATGCTCATAATTTAGCTGTTTGTGCCAAAGTGCATTCACTTTTTTCTGAACATGTAGGAGAAAATGATGTTCAAAATAATTTGAAAGAGCCACTTAAAGAGAATAAAAAACTACTTCACATGTTTAGGGAAAAAAATAGGCATGTTCTTTTGAGAAATATCAAAAATATGCTCAGTGTTGCAAAGATAGGACCTGCAAGATAAGTTTTCAGAGTAAGGGTGAATTGTGTATTAGAGACAGGCTTCACTTAAGCAGGCTAAATTGCATGTTTGGAGATGTTCTAAATAACTTCATTAAAAACAGTTTAATGTGCTGGCTCCCACATGACCCATTGGTGAGTTCTAAATCCAAATCTACTTGACAGTCATTTAGGTTATATATCTTGCACACCCTAGAGGGCTTGTGAGACAACCTGGGTGCTCAAAAACATTTGTTTCTCTTCAGCCCTGCACACATTGTAAGGTTAGGCATTAGAGTTGCATTGTGGGTTTTACACCTGGCACACTTGATGTAGGTCGTGTGTTGGGAAAAACTGGAAAGGAAGGTTCGGAGAGACCAGACCTCAAAGTGCAGGCCTGGATGGCAAGATGCATGGAAGAACTCAGCAATATCAGGATACAAAGTCTGACAGTAAGATGCAGGCTGCAGTAAGTCTATTAATGAAGTGTGAAGGAGAGAGTAAGAGATGGGGGAGAGAGAGTTGAAGGCAGCTAGATAAAACTAAAAGATGACCATAAGTAGTAGTAAGAAAAATAGGAGCAGGGTTGATAGAAGTTGAATGGAAAGGGGAGAGAAGAAAGAAAGAGGTCCTTTCAGGGCCATGGTGCCAGGGATCTATGAATCCAATGTCTTAATGAGTCGTGCTCTATTTTCTTTTTAAAGGGCCCCTTATTGGCTTGGACACAATAACTATATATACACTCTTTCTAAAAAATATTATTGTAAAATGATTAGTGGGACCCTGAAAAGTATTGGCAAGATACCCTTGGGGGCCAAAGTGTTAAACTACATTTACAGAGCATTGAGGGACTTCTGGAAATTGAGAACATATACTGATAATAATGTAAATGTTAATTTTTGGTAATAAGTAAAAAGATTGAGAATTAAAAATTGAAAAAGCACTATGATAAGAAAGTATTTTTTACAGGATTAAAATTCTGGAGGTCAAAGATCAAATAAGTGAGCTTCTTCATTTTTAGTAGGCCAAGAGGTTGTAACAAATATTATAATCTATATTATGAATAACTGAATGTTTATTTACTTGTTATTAAGCATATAGCTACACAGTGGGCTGGATTGTCTGTACTCTTCCCTTAACAAGTGTTAATACCTTATCATTATAATCCCTCAGACTTGTTATTCAGTCACCATTAATACTGAGATTCTTAAAAAAAAAAAAAGGACTTATAAGAATTCATACAAGTTGCACAGAATTAAACTCACAGTTTGACAATTCCATGTCCAGATTTTTACAAGTGACACAAATGAGCCTCATACCTCTTACTCAACAATATATCCTCAATGCAATAAGTTAGAAAAAGGAACTTGAGAGGGAAAAAAATGCCTATGTTAGTACATTATCACAAAGCCTCTTGTTGATACAACATATAAAAACTCTTTAATTAATTACAGTTCATAGCACTTTTAAGTTGTAGCTAAGTTTCAAGTAATATCCAATCTAAACCTCCACATTCTTGAGTGTCTAGTTTATACAGTTTTCAGTTACCTTTGTACACATACTTCTATTTACAACCAAGCAATGAGATTACACGTCAGCGGTGGATGATTATTGAGCACTAGCTGATGTACCTGTTCAACACATATAAGAGGTCCTATGGAGAGATACAGGGGAATCAAAACAAAACACAAACTCACTATGTCACTCCTTAGAGAATGAGAATGCATGGCAGGTTGATGACATTGATTCCAGCAAGTCAAGTTATAAGCAGCCATAAACACACTTTAGTAAAATAATGATTTACATTGATAAAATATCTAATCAGCTTATATTTTACAAATGTAAAAATTGATTTACATATAGTCATAGTGTCACTATACATATGACAACAAACACAGTCACTTTGTCTCACTTTCAGAATAGTTTCACAATTAATTCTATGAATGTGAGAGTTGAAATCATGCATAAACAAACTTAAAGAGTTAACAAAACTAAATTAGAGTAGATAAAGTACATTAGAAATGAAGGAATGCCATTTCACAAGGTGATAATACTACCTCTGTTTTTTAAAAAGGTAATAAGAGTCATCCAGGAAATTACAAGTCAATCAGTCTTATTTTTGTAATATAAAAAAATCTGATAAAAGAAGGTTGCAAAATCATTTAGAGAAATATATCATAAAAAATTAAGATGGATTCACTAAAGGGAAAACTTGTTCTGCTAATCTATTAACTTTTTTGAGAATTATACTTGATGGGTATATGTGATACATGAGGAAGTTTCTTCATGAGCAGCAACAGCCTGTGGTATACCTCAATATTTTGGGTAACTTCCATTTTCATCTTCAAGATGGTGAAAGTGGAATAAATATGGTTTATTTAAATTTCTTTAACAAATTATAGCACTTTATTAAAGTGCTATAAAAAGAATAGATATAAAAATTAAATGAGTAAAGAAAGAAACACAAGTTAAATGCATTGTAAGGTGAATTCATAAAAAAAGCCAAAACTTGTTATTAAAGAAGTTCAGTTAAACTTTATCTTTGTTACTTGTTTTGTTACTCATTGATCATTGCTTGAGCCTGATATTTACATTTCCTTATTTAAATTAATAAAATTGATAGTGTATAGTTAGTAAATTAGTAACATTTGTTGATAACATCATATTTTGAGTATTTTATACTGGTAAAATACTTGGACTAATTAGTATATTGGATAAATAACTAGTAACTGCCCTTTAACCATGTGCATCTGTAAACATTTTTCCAGAGACAAGCAAACTTTTGGGGGAAGGTGGAGTAGAATGAAATTGTCAATTGAATAAAAAATATATATATATATACATATGTTGAATGAATAAAGAAAGAATTGTGTTTCTCATTTTCTAAGGAAAGCAAGTGCCATTTGTCTTCTCTGTTATCAACAGTTCACAATTACAAACAGCCCTACTAAAAATCAGGTATATTTGTAATAAAAACCTTAGAGGGTATAGCAGCACATTACCTGAAAAATATTACAAAGTTAAGATAATGTGGTCTTAATTTGATATGGCTTTGTTTGAAACTTATGTTTTTCCTTAAATATTGCACAATACGGGAACAGACCTTCGACTGTCATTAAAAATATATGATTAAGTTGTTATCACTAATTAACAACAGTATTTGTTTGTTTCCTTACATTTTACATAAAGCTACGCGAGGGCTATCTCCGCTAGCCGTCTTTAATTTAGCAGTGTAACTCTTGGGCTACTCTTTTACCAATGAATAGTGGGATTGACCATCACATAATAATGCACTCACAAGTTAAAGGGTGAACATGTTTGATGTGACGAGGATTGGAACCCGCGACCGTGGGATTATGAATCGAATGTCTTAACAATAGTGAATCACTTTCAACGATTATGTCTCAGGAACTGTAGAACTGTGAAACTCATTAAACATAGGGTTCTCAATAGTATTGTTTTTTTCTAAAATGTTTGTGACATATGCAGAAAAATAATCAGATAGAGCACAATATGACCATCATGACTTTCATCATCCCAAAACAAACTTTGCGATCACAAAAACATAAACTTGATTCATATGCACAACAGTGAAATGGCTTCGCTCGACAACAGCATTAACGTCGATGCACGCGAAACTAGGTGTGGCCCTTCTTTTGGGCTACAAGCCAATTACCGAAATTGGTTCGCGAATAATACAACCTATATTCTATTTTGATCTTCCAGAGCTTCGAATAGAGAGATCTGGGCGGTACTCAAGCGGCTTGTTGCTACATAACATACAGTTGACGGAAAGTCAACTTCTGAATACCACTATAGATAGAATTTTGTTTTGTGTCAGTAGGAAAAATGCAATTGACATTAAATAACGAAAAGGAGAATAGGGGGAAAAGAATTTATATACTGGCAATAAAATCTTAAAGCTATACACAATGAATTATGAGTAATTATTGAAAATTAATCACCCAACTATAGTTAGGTGTCGTATTGAAATTTAGGTATGAACGAGTGTGTATGTTTTTTTCTTATAGTAAAGAATCATCGGGCTATCTGCTGAGTCTACCGAGGGTAATCAAACCCCTGATATTAGCGTTGTAAGTCCATAGACTTACCGCTGTACCAGCGATGAACAGTATGAACGATATAAAGACCTTCAATTTCTTAAGCCCGTCATAAAAATCGACGGATTCATCATAAATACTATGAATATCTTTATCCTGAGTATTCCACTTCCTTTAGTATTTGTCTGATAATATTTTTCCATATTCTAAAAATACATAAAAACCGAGACTAATGAAGTCTAGATAAAAAAGAAAATAGTAACACTCTATCATTTTTTTATGTTTTTACTGTATAATATATATATTTAAAGCTATTTTTGCTGCTGTTCACAAATAATATTTTGAGAATTTTATGGTGATTTTGCAATATTTATTTCTAAGCAAAATTATTGAAGTACTTAAGCAACTGGCTAACTTTTCAGAAGATTTAAATTTGATATTCATTTCCATTGTAGTTCTACGTTAGCAAGCAATATTCCTTTAGGTTTGGGTTTTGTTATAATGGTTTGGTTTGAAATTCGCGCAAAGCTACTCGAGGGCTATCTGCGCTAGCCGTCCCTAATTTAGCAGTGTAAGACTAGGAGGAAGGCAGCTAGTCATCACCACCTATTACCAACTCGTGGGCTAGTCTTTTACCAATGAATAGTGGGATTGACCGTTACATTATTCGCCTCCACGGCTGAAAAGGCATGTTGGTATGACGGGGATTTGAACCCGCGACCCTCAGATTACGAGTTAAGTGCCTTGAACACTTGGCCATGCCGGGCCTGTTACAATGGTATACTTTAACAAACTTTTGTAAGTTTAAACAGTTTTGACTGAGATTTTATAGCTTAGTTTCAGCTTTAATACGGTTTAAACTTAAATGGTCATTGTTAATTAATTTGGTAGATGACTTGTACAGTTTATTTTCAGAAATATCTGATTTGGAATGTATGATGGAAATTAAATGTAAAAGTTTAAGTCAAGTTTTGGAACGAAAAATACAATTTAAATTACGAAGTAATATAATAATAGTTGGCAAACCTTAAATTTCACCAACGGCACTAACGTCCTGAAGTTTTCATCAAATAATAAAAATCAACGCAAATTATGTAAAATGAGCTTAAAAGCATAAAATTCCTAATACTGTTATCATAATATTCTTTCGTATTTTTATTTATTCATACACGAACACGGCTATCGGAAGCTCGAACGTAAATATACATACACGTGTTATGGCAAGCTATGAAATTTATTTATACTTACCGTTTCTCCAGCCTAAAGCGGAATAGAAATTCAAATACACATATACAGCTTTGATAAAATAAAACAACACAAACACATAAATAAAATTTATTAGATTGTGTTTGTTTTAGAGCAACGCCACATTGGAATATCTGCTGTATCCACCACGGGAAATCAGAATCATTGACTGACCCCTGTCCCAAAAGAAAATAAATTCGGAGAAAAGAGACACATGGAAGGAATATGTTACAAGTTAGCTGTTAAAACATTGGTGTTATAATATAGACCATTAAGTGTAGAAATGATGGAATTCTTTCAATGAGACTCTTGTACGATTGTTCAAATTATGCATAAGTACTACACATGCACACAGGACAGTAAAATAAACATACCCATAACATCATTACCGTACATGCTGTTCCAGCAATGGTATCTTTAATCTGTATCCTTTATCATGCAAAAATTAAATAAAATGAAAATATCTTTAGTAGGATTGACTAACTTAAAAAACAAAAAAAAAACATAAAACCGATTTGTTTCATTCAATGAATAGAATAAAACCTAGCATGATTTTGAAAATAACATTTTTCTCAAAATAGTTATTTCAAAATAAGCTGAACAAGTTCCTTGCGTGTGATAGAATACATACAACTACTTATTTAGCAAATAGGAAGGTTTAAGCAAGTACACCCTTATGCAAATTAATTGAAACAAGACGGAAAATTACGATTTTTTCAATTTTTTGCGTTTTATTTCTGAGAATCCAAAAATTACTCACAAATTAATATATGATATGACCGGCTTTAATTTTCAGAAGATCATTAATCCGCTTTAGCATCGAGTGCACGTGTTGACTGCAATCTTTACTAATTTTTGGATCGCAGTACCACACCTCAATTATGGCCTCAATTAGCTTATCTTTCGTAGTACAGTCTTTTTCCCGAAGTTTTTCTTTACAAATTCCCCAAAGATTTTCAATAGGATTTAAGTACGGAGAGATTCTAGGCCAGTCCAGCACCTTTATACGCGTTGTAGTCATAAAATGCTTCACAAATTTCGATGTGTGGCACGGAGCCAGATCTTGCTGAAAAATGCCAGATCCATCTGGAGATCTCTTTTTCAATTCTGGAACGACTCTTCTCTGCGAAATTTCGATGTACTCTGGTTCTCGCATCATACCTTCTATGATATGTAAGCCTCCGACGCCATAGTAGCTGAAAAAGTCCCAAAACATCTTCAAGGGAAGTTTTACGAACTGATTGATGTGAGATTCTCGAAGTTTCTCACCTGGAAATCTGCAAACATGCAGACTTCTTTGACCCTGTACGAACAAATGAGTCGTCACTGAATAATACTTTTCTCTAATGTCCTTGCGTCCAGTTCTTGTATTTCAGACTCCATTGATACCGTTTTTTCTTCACTGAGTCGGTAAGAAGTTGTTTCTCGACTGGTCTCCTTGCCCTTCTAACGCAATTTCGAATGACGTAATATTCCTCAAAATCTCGTCATATATCCCAAAAATAGATCGACTGTACTGAAAAACACAGCTAATGACGCCGTGTGTGAAAAAATGACTATTAAAGGAAATCAGCGGGTTCAGCGAGCCTACACCGGCTGCCATGCTGAAAATATTGTAAAATGACCATTTGTTTCAATTAATTTGCACAAGAGTGTATGTTAAATTATATTGAAAATCCTAAATGAAATAATCACCTGATAAAAATGCTCACTATCTTTTTCCATTAATCTGAATACTGATCATTTAAGAGAAATATGAAAGGACATTCAAAATTTATGTGAGTAAGATAGAAGTGATACACTGATCTTGTTCAAAATGTTTTCAAATGAGTAATTTCAAGATGAAAATTTCTCTATCGCCAGGTTTCTCCCTGCTGCCATCTAACGCACATAATAGAAATTAGATAAATCAATGGATTCTTTTTTAAAATTATGATTCATGATGCTATATTCAAAAAGAAGAGAAATATATTTTTCCATTTACCTACTTCCGAAAAACTGTCAGTACATGAAATTTGGCAATATAATAAAGTGTCTCTCACTCACAAAGCGTACAAAATAATGTAAATACCTGTTAATTTATGTATTGATACATTTTATATATTAACGTAGAATTAAAAATTGTATTTTTTAGTTCTCAACATAAACACGCCGATTTGATTAAAAAATACCATAAAAGATATTAATCCGATCAAACTTTTGTGTCTTTGACAATATTTTACTCATGTTTTTGGAGTTTCTGTTCATTAGATATTTCTAAATATGATAAACCTACCACAGCAACCCACCTTGTGAACTCTTCTTCCAGCTGATTTGATAGAGATTAGTTCAAATTAAGTTACGAGCATACTTTTAACGCTGTAGCTCTTTGCTTTCGTGATCACTGATGTCGCGATTTGTTAATTTAATATTTCCACCAGGATTATCTTTCTTTGAAGATGTATTTTTTTATATTCATGCTGACATAACTTATGACACTGTTATGTAAAATATAGTGATTATATCGGCGTTCATGTTACTAAGGGTCAGTAAGAGCTTAACCATTCTTATTTGCTTATAGCACTTGAAATCGGAGTTCGAAAGCATCGGCCCTATGTGTGTCGTGAAGGCATGGCAAGAGTTTATTTAACTTTTTTTTATTTCTGAGGATTCCTCTGACGTTCACCTAGAACCGTGCCTTTTTTAAATTCTAACAGACGTTCCTACCTTAATATTTGTAAAACCTTTCTTTGGAAAAAGAACGGAAAAACACGATATCATGATATTCATATACATACAAATTTAACGGCATATACTAATTTAATATACAGATGAATTGACAAATGACAACATTTTCCCACTCGCAGAGATACAAAAGCTCGTAATTAAAAATGTGATATTTTTATCTAACATCTATATGTATAAAGCAACACCAAAAGCCATCTGCTTAGTTCATAATGCTAAAATGACGAGGCAGTTAGTCAACGTCGTTCATCATCAACTCTTGGGTTACTCTTGTCTGACCGTATAATGGGATTTGACCATCATTCTTATAATGCACTCACACTACAAAATGCGGAATGCATTTTTGTGACAACAGTACAGGGACACTTGGATTTACACAGTCCGAGCATGTTAACCTTTAGGCCACTTCAAGCCCATTTGACTATTATAAAAATGTATAGAATAATTTTTGCTAATGTATGTTGAATTTCGAACAAAGAAACAACAGGGCTATTTTACGATATCTGTCCTTAATACTGAATTGATGGACAACAATTTAAGCAGCTAATTAAAAACACTCATCGCAGACTCAGGGACTACTCTAATAAAATAGTGGGATGTTCCCATCACTTTTATAACGCACTCATGAACCGAAAGTGCGAAACACTTTTTTTTTGTTGTTGTTGTTAGCGATAACGGGAAGCGAACCATGAAATCGCGGATCCAAAGTACGCACTCTTGTGCTTGGTTTGGGTTTTGAATTTCGCGCAAACCTATACGAGGCCTATCTGCGTTAGCCGTCCCTAATTTAGCAGTGTAAGACTAAAGGGAAGGCAACTAGTCATCACTACCCATCGCCAACTCTTGGACAACTCTTTTACCAATGAATAGTGGGATTGACCGTAACGTTATTCGTTTTACCAACGAATAGTGGGATTGACCGTAACATTATAACACCCCCATGGCTAAAAGGGGCGAGCATGTTTGGTGTGACGAGGATTCGAACCCGCGACCCTCGGATTACGGCTTGTGTTTGGCCCTTATAAAACAGATACTACAAAAAGGGATATTAAAGCTTGGTAAACAACAAATTTATTAAACCAAAATTTAAAGTAACTATAAACATAACAAAACAGATTTAAAGTTTAAAATTCAAATATTCTAATGTTTTATTTTCTATTGTTTTAACTATAAAAATACAAACGTTATCTTAAAGTTTCTTCTGGTTTGAAATTCGCGCAAACCTACACGAAGACTATCTGCGCTAGCCGTCCCTCATTTAGTAATGTAAGTCAGCTAGTCATGATCACACACCGCAAATTCATGGGCTACTATTTTACCACATAATCGTGGGATTGACAGCAACTTAAAACGTCTTCCCGACTAATAGGGCATGTTTGATATGACGGGGTTTCAAACCCACGACGCTCGGATTACGAGTCGAATGCTTCAACCACCTGGTAATGCCGGGCCAGTTTAAAGCTTCAGAACATAAAGCTATTCCATTGCAGAATTAAGAAAAAACTATTACTACCTGTCCTCTGTGTTTTATCTTTAGCATTCTATAAAAAAGAAAAGGGTTAGAAAATTTGTTGCTGAAAACCGTGAACGAAGAGCTCTGAGCTCTAAAATAGTGTCGTTTTAAAAAAACTATAACAGTTTTATAAAATATAGAACTCTTATATTTAAAACTTCATGTTCATTTACAATATAAGACTTACAAACGCAAAATCCAACTGCAGTATTTTCACTAAAAATTGAATAAATTGTTTGTTTGTTTTGAATTTCGCTCAAAGTTACTCCAGAGCTATCTGTGCTAGCCGTCCCTAATTTAGCAGTGTAAGACTAGAGGGAAGGTAGCTAGTCATCACCACCCACCGCCAACTCTTGGGCTACTCTTTTAACAACGGATAGTGGAATTTACCGTCACATTATAACGTCCCCACGGCTGGAAGGGCGAATATGTTTGGTATTACGGGGATTCGAACACGCGACCCTCGAATTACAAGTCGAGTGCCTTAACCACCTGGCCATACCGGTCCCAAGAGAAATATTAATACACTGCTGGCCAAAATCGTAAAGCCAATGAACATAAATAAACAATATGCATTTTGCGTTGTTAGACTGAACCACTTATTTGAGTAGATCTTCGAAAGATGAAAATAAGAGAAGGGAAAATAAAAAAAAAACTTTTTTAGTATTTAATAAGGAAAATGTGAACACTACAAAATTAGCCTAAATACTAGCTGGTCAAAAGTTTAAGACCATACCAAAAAGAAGTCCTAAGCAGGTAAGAAATGCCCAACAAGAGGTCTCAGTAGTGAGTTAGTTACACGGTTGTCATTGTAAATAACTGCAAACATTCGATTTGGCATGGTCGATATAAGCGTTTGCGGAAGGCTGGCTGGAATGTTATTCCAAGTGGTGAAAATGGCTTCCTGAAGATCATGCACTGTTTAGAATTGACGTCCACTTCTATAGACTTCCCTTGCCATCCACCTCCAAACATTTTTAATGGGGTTCAGTTCGAGCGAACACGCTGGATGGTCCAAAAGAATCACGTTATTCGTCAACAAAAAAGTCCTTTGTCCTGTGGGCATTGTGGATTGTAGCGTTTTCCTGCTGAAAGATCCAGTCATTTCTACACAATGGAGGGCTTTCAGTCAATAAGAATGCTCTCTCCAATATGCCAATGTAGCCAGCTGTTGTTTGATGCCCCTGTATAACCTGAAGCTCCATTGTTCCATGGAAAAAGAAAGCACACCAGATCATGATGGAACCTCCTCCGCTGTGTCGTGTAGAATATGTCTCTGGTGGGATATCCAGATTAAATTTTTTTGTCATCAGAGAACAAAACCTTCTTCCAATTGTCTACGTCCCATGTTTGGTGCTTCTCAGCAAAGTTTAACCAAGCTATTTCTTGGTGTGGAAAGAAGCGTGGCCTTTGAAGACGTTTACGGTTTTTAAAACCTTTATCTCGTAGATACCGTCTTATCGTTCTTGAGCTGCATTCTGCGTCCGTAAGGGCCTTAATCTCCTTTGACGATCGGCTGGTGTCTTGCTAGACAAGCGTCGAATCCTCCTGCTCAACGCCGGCGAAATTTTCTTGAGTCGACCACTTGAAATTCTCGTTCCGTATCCCTCAGTGTCTTTTAAGAAATTTGCAACAGCAGTTTTACTACGCCCAATCTCACCAGCGATGACACGTTGAGAGAGACCTTCCTTTTGCAGCTCGACAATTCTGCCACGTCAACTTTTTAGCCTTTACCATGTTTTCACCAAATGTAACGCATGAGATGTCAGTGGGAGATGTTGACAACGCTAATGCTTGAACACAAATGACTAAATTTCGTTACGTGTTTACCAATTAACGCTTCGTTTCAGTAAGGTCTTAAACTTTTGGCCAGCTAGTATTTAGGCTAATTTCATAGTGTTCACATTTTCCCTATTAAATGCTAAAAAAGGTTTTTATTTTTATATTCCCTTTTCTTATTTTCATCTTTCGAAGCTCTACTCAAATAAGTGGTTGAGTCTAACAACGCAAAATGCATATTTTTTCTTTATGTTCATTGGCCTTAAGATTTTGGCCAGCAGCGCATATATGAAACGAAAGGATGTAAAACTGTAACATAACGTAATCAAACATTCATCATTAATCGTGTATCTCAGAACGGCTGGTATGGGTATTAACACTTTTATTGATAAGGAGAAAACAACGTTTCGACCTTCCCAGGTAATCTTCAGGTGAAGAAAGAGATAATTTGTATGTGATCGTTGACGGACACGTCTTCGGGACGAGCGTATAAACGGGTACGAGATTGTAGGGAGTGTGGAAGTGGATATTAGGTTATTAATTAGTGTAGGTATAGAGGTGTTCCTTCGTATGGTTTAATTTTGGTTTTTGTTGATGTATAAGTAAGGCTTCTTTGATTTTGCGTTTGTATATATTTGTTTCCCTACTTAATATCTCAGTGTTTTCTAAGGTTATGTTGTATTTATTTTATTTACAGTGTTCGAAAACGTGTGATGGTGTTTTTGTGTTTGAATTTAGTTTCCATTTCTCTGCTTGTTTCTCCAATATAGAAGTCGTGGCAGTTGTTGCATTGTATTTTGTAAATTATGTCGGTTATGTTTGTCAATGTAGTTTTTACATAGTATGGACTTTAGTTTTGTACCTGATTTTTGAATAAATTTGGAGTTTAGTGGAAAACTCGTAATAGTAATGACCATTTTTCGGTGGACTAATCCAAGGTTTGAGCAACTTTCTTAAAATGTTGGAAATATTTATCAACTTCATTTTCATTAAATACTGGTATCTTAATATATCGATTGAATTCAAGGTTGTCATTTTGCCTTGGTCAATCACAGCTTAGTCTAATTTCCGTTTCTTTCAGCCTAATTTCTTTCTCAGCTTCAATACAAACTTTTTCGGCCTTGAGACATTTACTTTCTCTTTCGGCTTATATAGAGGCTCGTTCAAGTTCGAATTGTTTGAGTTTTAATTAGATTTCTAACTTATCTTCATCACTCAGCTCTGGTTGACTAGTGGAGATACTAGACTAGAGTATTCCCGTAATGCTTCCTCAGCCAACATATCAAAAATCTCAAAGATAAACTTCATTCTTTTTTCATTGACTTTTAGACCTCTAACTGTAACTTTTGGCAAGTTCGAGCACTTCATTTTTGTTATAACTTTCCAGTAGTTTGAGGGAGGGTGAGACAAGAAAACTTTTATAATCAAACATTATCAAATCTTGTTGGCATTGATGAATATAAACTGAATTAAGATTTGATTTCCAATTTAGAACTGATTTTGTCTCTGATGTAGATCTAGGACTCGATCCCTAGATATGTTACGCACGTTATGTATTACGATTTCATATAACAGGAAATTTATACTTAAATTTAGAAATTAATTAAATGTTAATATGAATCAAAATATGATACGGGACTTACGCAGTACACGTCCAACAATATACGTCACATGCATTAAAAAAAACTGAAATAATCGTAGGTATTAAAATAAAGGTATAACAGTAAATCGTGAATGGTCGACAAAGTATACAGTTCCAGACTCATTACTGTTTGTATGTTTGTATAACTTTTGTATATAAATCCTTATTTGTAATGTAATAACAGTTATTGTATATTTCATTATTGTTTGTATATTAAAATATATTTGTATTAACAAAGAAAATTGTGTGTATGAATCTTGTCGGTAAATATCATAAATTTAATACACATTAACATTTAATTAACTTCTAAATGAAAATAAAAATGTCTAGTAATTTGAAATCTAAATACGTAGCATACGTAACAAAATAAATTGTAATATGTAACAGTATATTCATTGGTTTATCGTGCCTCTACTGGAAGCTTCAGTAAACAAGACCAGACTGAGAAAACAAATCAATATATACAAAACCAAAATGTTATTATTCTCAGAAAGCATGTGCTACTCACGTCATTGCTGGTTATTCCTAACAAAGAATAAGGGAGTTTAGCCATATGTATGTAAAACGGATGATTTGGATTGTGAAAATGTTTATGTAGAGGAGCGAACAACGTTTCGACCTTCTTCGGTCATCATCAGGTTCACAAAAAAAAAAAAAAGTAATTGACCGATAGCTGACCACATTTTTTAAGGGGGTTGTGTAACTGAATGTAGGAATATAGAGGGCGTGCTTAGATGTTGGATTATATTTATTAATATAACTATAAAGGTATTCCTTTGTATTGGTTTATTTTGGGCTTGAGTTGTATAAGTAAAGCTTCTCTAATTTTAAGTTTGTTTATGGTTGTTTCTTTATTTAGTATTTGGGTGTTTTCTATGGTTATATTCTGGTTATTTGATTTGCAGTGTTCGAAAACGTGTGAAGGTGACTTTTTGTGTTCTTTGAATCTGGTTTCCATTTTTCTACTTGTTTCTCCAATATAGAAACCGTGGCAGTTATCACATTGTATTTTATAAATAATGTTGATGTTGTGTTTGTCAGTGTAGTTTTTACATAGTATAAACCTTAGATGGTTTTGGAATAAAGTTAGTATTAACTGGAATGTCATATTTTGTTACTAGTTTTTGCCAAATGTTGGTTATTTTTCTGCTGATGTCGGGAATATATGGTATGCAGCAGTATATGGTTTCGTGATTTTTTAATTCGTGGGATATATTTACTTATGTTAATTGATTTTACTTTCTGTCTAGGTGTGTGCATATAATGTTTTCTACGGTTTGTGGAGGAAACTTATTGATGTCGATGAAGTATTATTTTATTTTGTCTAATTCATCGTTAATTTTATCTGGTGAGCATAGTTTTATGGCTGTGTTTATTTGGTTTCTTAGTATGTTGCGTTTTTGTTTTGTTTCATGGGCTGAATCCCAAGGAATTAATTGTCCAGTGTGGGTGATTTTTCGGTGGATTTCTGTTTTAAATTGTGTATCGGTTCTTGTAATTTTGAGGTTAAGAAATGATATTTGATTGCTTTCTTCCTGTTCACATGTGAAGTTAATGTTGGGATGTATAGAGTTAATGTGATTGAAAAAATTAAGTGTGTGTTCTGTTGATGTGAATCCCGTAATTGTGTCTTCTACATATCTGTACCAATATAGTGGTGGATGTAATGCTCTGTTAATTGCTTGTGTTTCAACTTGTGTCATAAAAATATTGGCTAGAACTGGTGATACTGGGTTGCCCATGCTTAGGCCATTTGTTTGTATATAGTTGTGGTTGTTGAACATGAAGTTTGTCTTTATCGTGGTGAATTCTATGAGGGTTGCTACTTGGTTGCTGGGAGTGTCTATTGATGGGTTAGGGTTTCGAATATAGAGTTCTAAAGTTATCTCGCAGGCTTCAGCGGTTGGGACTTCTGTAAAGAGGGATATAACATCAAAACTGGCCATTAAGGCTTTATGATTAAGTTGATTTAGATTAGACTTGAAATTAAAACAACTATATACAAACAAATAGCCTAAGCATGGTCAACCCAGTATCACCAGTTCTAGCCAATATTTTTATGACACAAGTTGAAACACAAGCAATTAACACAACATTACATCCACCCCTACACTGGTACAGATATGTAGACGACACAATTACGGGATTCACATCAACAGAACACACACTTAATTTTTTCAATCACATTAACTCTATACATCCCAACATTAACTTCACATGTGAACAGGAAGAAAGCAATCAAATATCATTTCTTAACCTCAAAATTACAAGAACCGATACACAATTTAAAACAGAAATCCACCGAAAAATCACCCACACTGGACAATACATTCCTTGGGATTCAGCCCATGAAACAAAACAAAAACGCAACATACTAAGAAACCAAATAAACACAGCCATAAAACTATGCTCACCAGATAAAATTAACGACGAATTAGACAAAATAAAATAATACTTCATTGACAT
The DNA here is from genome assembly GCF_004210375.1 of Tachypleus tridentatus. Classification (NCBI taxonomy): domain Eukaryota; kingdom Metazoa; phylum Arthropoda; class Merostomata; order Xiphosura; family Limulidae; genus Tachypleus; species Tachypleus tridentatus. The sequence continues at coordinate 85,536,866 of NC_134830.1, forward strand.
CAATAAGTTTCCTCCACAAACCGTAGAAAACATTATATGCACACACCTAGACAAAAAGCAAAATCAATTAACATAAGTAAATATATCCCACGAATTAAAATCGCGAAACCATATACTGCTGCATACCATATATTCCCGACATCAGCAGAAAAATAACCAACATTTGGCAAAAACTAGTAACAAAATGTGACATTCCAGTTGATACTAAATTTATTCCAAAACCATCTAAGGTCTATACTATGTAAAAACTACACTGACAAACACAACATCAACATTATTTATAAAATACAATGTGATAACTGCCACGGTTTCTATATTGGAGAAACAAGTAGAAAAATGGAAACCAGATCCAAAGAACACAAAAAGTCACCTTCACACGTTTTCGAACACTGCAAATCAAATAACCAGAATATAACCATAGAAAATACCCAAATACTAAATAAAGAAATAAACATAAACAAACTCAAAATTAGAAAAGCCTTACTTATACAACAACTCAAGCCCAAAACAAACCAATACAAAGGAACACCTTTATACTTATATTAATAAAATAAACATAATCAAACATCTAAGCACGCCCTCTACATTCCTATACTCAGTTACACAACCCCCTTCAAACATGTGGTCAGCTATCAATCAGTTACCTTTTTCTTTCTTTGTGAACCTGACGATGACCGAAGAAGGTCGAAATGTTGTTTGCTCCTCTGCATTAAAAAAAATCTCTATCCATAGCAGCCGTTTTACACACATATATATATATTCTCTACAAGTGGGTTTTCTCGTCATCATGGAGAACTATTTAACCACATGGATAATACGTGTATGTATATATATTAATTAAGACAGTTATAGAAGGTACTAAAAGGGGACTCAGACATATTTGTTTGAAAACATAAAATACTTTCCTTAATGTAATAAAAAATCAATTAAATAACGCTTGTACAACACCTAAAAATAATGCAGTTTCAAAAATGTCTATTCGTTATCATGGAAATTGATGCTTCAAATTACTAGTGAAAAGGTTCATGTTATGCCAGTTGATTCAATCAGGATATATATATATATATGTATGTATGTATGTATATATATTTGTAAAACATGCAGAGTTTAAAAAATGATAACTGAAAGTAAGATTCTATACGTCGTCATAAGCTATCAAACTCCATTAACTCAGTCGTAAATGCTGTCTGCATGACAAACCAACTAATGGTAAGAGCTCATTCATTTCACGTTACACCTTAAAGATACATGTATGTTTGCTTCACACTTGTCAGTCTAATCCTGACATTATGTGACTGACTAACGAATTCAGTACAATTTACGTACATGCACATAACTCATAACAATTATTACAAAAAGCAAATAACACTTAAACCTAAAACAGCAATACCAAACACTGCAGTAAATTGAGCAACCTTGCTCATTCTTCTAAATGAATGTCATACTTCGTTGTACCTGGAATTTTTATCATAAATATATATAACTAGACTATCTACTTGCTCATACTCATATCTCAGAATAATTGTATAGTTTTTGTTTATTCTCAAACTGTGGATAAGGAAATTACATTAATCTTTGCAAATACCTAAAAGTTTGTATTTTGTTGTATGTTCTCTACATTATAACTGACAAAGAACTTAATTTATTTTCGTTGCAGTACATGTTTAGAAATGGCCCTTAGAATAAATCCTGTACTAATCCATATTCTTTGTTTATATGTAAACATTTACCATGCATTTGGATACTGCAGGACCAAACATGCAGGTAGCTCAAGGATGCCCTTATCTGTATGGCGTATCCCCCTGCTAAAAAGGCTAAAATGTGACGACTCAAGTGTGATGTGAACATATAAAAACGTTTTAACGAATCTAGCATTATATTTTGTGTTTCTGACTATCTTCAGGATCATGAGGTGCCCCATTTCAAGCTATGCTTGTATACGCCACTCACAAACTAACAGGACCAAACATGGTACACGCTCTGACACCAGAGTTTAGTAAATAGTGAAGTAACTGGGGTTAAGAGAGGAGCTTGATCGGTGAATCACAAAGGAGCCTTTGAAGCAGCGTAAAAATTTTATGTGGATATATTAAATGTTAATTTATTTCAGGTTCCATTCAAAACACACATAACTACAATTTAAAATTAAAGGAATAAGCTATACCTCAAGAAACCTCCCTACTACAGGATAGGCGCCATGCATCAGTCTGTTATTTTTCACACACCACTAAAATACCTTTTAACTTACATTATCTCGTCTACGAAAAACCTATAAATGTTACTCGCTGTACAAAAAACAAAAAAAATGTGTCTGAATTACCAACAGGAACATTTTTTTCGTAATTACAATGTCTTTATAAACATGCTATCCCTACTGTATCTATGAAACTAAAAAATCAAACAATCACCCATTCGGAATATAACAAAGAACATCTCGACTAAAGGCACAAAATGTGGAATTACTGATATTCCACATATTGATGTGCTTTTACACTCGACTCGTAATCTGAGTGTTGCAGGTTCGATTCCTCGTCACACCAAACATGCTCGCCCTTTCACCAATGGGGGCGTTATAATGTGACAATCAATCCCACTATTCATTGGTAAGAGAGTAGCTCAAGAGTTGGCAATGAGTGGTGACGACTAGCTGCCTTCCCTTTAGTCTTACACTGCTAGCCCTCGAGTAGCTTTGCGCGAAATTCAAAACAAATCAAACCAATATCATTTACCACAGAATACCACTATCTCACTTTAATAATGTTACAAAATTTCTCCCCAGAGAACGAGGGAAGGTCATCAAGTCTTGTCCAAACAGTCTTTGGTAACTACATATCTTATTTGAAAACCAAAATCTCAATATTATGAAAGAGCAAGAGGAAAGGGTATCTTGGTCAGTACTAAAGGCCGTTAAGATAAGCAATGAATGCAAATATACAAAATTTTCATTAATAACAAACAATGTAGAAAATATTCTACAGTCTATACAACGACATCAGAGACAAATAATACACGATCCCAATGGATAAGTAAACCTACAGATCAAATAGATGAACTGTTTTCGTATATTTTCCACCTCCTTTGTTAATGTAAATTTCAACATATTTCGTTTATATAAAATTAGGTTTGTGGCGTTTTCAAATAGATGATCAAGAGAGTCATTGAGCTACGTTCATTCTAAGTACCTATTATTCTGTGTCAGCGCCCAGAGATAACACCTGATCTGCCAGTGGGTGAAGATAGCCGTAAGATTTTACCGTGTGTATAAAAAAAAACATTTTTCTCCAAAAGTACTTCAGGTGCTATTTCGCAGTACAAACTCCCTTATTTTCAAATGGAAGTGATCAGCATGTGGGCTGTGCTAATCCCTTGGAAAAGTATAACGTTGTATTTCTAAATCAGTGGTTCCCAACCAGGGGTGCAAGATAGCGTTCCAGGGGGTGTGTGATAACATTTCAGTTTTGTTTGTTTGTTTATATTAAAGGTACTGTCCTACATATTCAAAAATTACGTTCGATTTTTATTTCTTATTTTTCTTGTTACAGACGTAGCTTTTTACCTTGTTACGATAAACTATCGTTTGTACCGTCACCAGCACAGACCGAAATTTTAATGAAAAACTGTAAACAAACAACACACGAAACGTAAACGCTTGGGTGCACAGGCAAACTTGCGGATTGCTATCAGTAACAAAGTGCCACGCTTTGAAAAACTCATAAGAAATAAACAGGAACAAAAAGAGTCATTAAATTTAAATTGGCTTGTGAACATGAAAATTTATTTTTTTGTCGGTCATGTAGGGTTCATGCAACTTTTAGTTTGTTGTAATATTTTTTCTTTTCCAAATATTTCGTTTTTGTTTATATATCATTAAAAACTAATTATAAAAATTTGTTTTGGCCACCTTCACCTTTATTCTTAAATAAATAATTACTGTAAGGGGTGCGAGAACATATTAAAATTTTTTAGGGGTTCGAGACATAAAAAAGGTTGGAAACCACTGTTCTAAATATATTATGCAGTGATGCTTTCTCAGGCTAAGAAAAATTTTATAGAACTTGCAGATTTTCAATTTATACAGATCTCCAACAAAATAACTTGCCCTTTATGCTATTAGTATACACCGTATTATTTTGTGTTAAAATAAATATTGTTCTACATTTTACTTACATTTGTATCCAGTCTTTCATAAATTCATAAAAGCTTCGTAACACTTTCTGGTCGAATCTTATGTTAGATAGAGGCCCTATTTTATTTTATCTTAGGGCCAAGCAGTTTCAACTGAAAATACCACACTGTTAAAATCAAATACTATTCATGCCTAAGCATCACATAATTAAACTGTCTTGACAAAAATTTCACAAATCACAGCAGTAACATAACTAAATTTTAAATACAATAAAAAATTAATATTCAGAACGTTTTCTCTATATAAATGTATAAAATGAAAATTTACAATAATTGCGCATTACTTCTCTAAAACAAATGCTTTGATCTAGTCTAGTAGAACCATCTAAAATTGGACTGTCTTTATCGAAGTTGAGAACTAGCTTTGACCGAGGCCTTTACTCAAATCTGACTTTCTGGCCCAGAGAGTAGGAAGTTCAGAATTCAAAACAACCATAGTCAACAAACTTTTGACGTTCATACGTCATATTATATGGAAACCCACGAAGGCATTAAGAGAAGTGATTTTTATAAAAGTTCTAAAAATTGCTTTGTGCAAAACCCAGTACAGAGCTGATTTGATATTTGGATACAATAGACCATCCTGAATATTTTCAGACATTTTGTACAGTTAAAATATGGAAGCGTTTTTCTTTAGAGCTACAGTAAAAAAGCCTTGCTGAATATATCACGTTAGTTACGTAAAGTTAGCATGATAATATTTAGATGTTTCGAAAACTTTGATATACGTTCATACTCAATTTTATCCTTAGGATATAATTAAATAATTTCACAGGAAATAATTTGATCATTTCTATTAAACTAAACTTATCAGAACACTGCTATCATTTATGATTTGCAGAATGAATGACTGTATAATTTCAATTTCTGTAAATTAAACACAAAAATAAATTTTAACCTATAAGATTTGCTTCAGTTTCTTCTGTCTCGTTCTTTACTTATCGTATTAATAACAAAAATAAGTCGTATTTCATCCTGGGGTATAATTTACTTTTTTGCTTTGTTTGTTTTTGAATTTCGCGTAACTCGAGGGCTATCTGCACTAACCGTCCACAATTTAGCAGTGTAAGAATTGTGGGAAGGCAGCTAGTCATTACCACCCACCGCCAACTCTTGGGCTACTCTTTTTTTCCAACGAATGGTGGGATTAACCGTCACATTTAACGTACCCACGGCTCAAAGATTGAGCATGTTTGGTGCAACGGGGATTCGAACCCGCGACCCTCAGGTTACGAGTCAAACGCCTTACCCCACCTGGCCATACCGGGCCATTACTTTTTGCAACAGTATCCTACTAATCAAAATCATTAAACTAGTTTCGTACATCTTGACTAGAGACAGAGCTCTAAGTGATGGTTGATCCTTATAACGCTGTAGACAACATATTTATTACAATGAAATTATTATAATGTAAAATTAAAAACTATACTTCAATAAAAAAAATTGTTAGTGCATTTGTTATTAAAATAAAGTAACTACTGCAGATGTTTTAAAGATAAACCTTCCTCTACCATCTCAGCAAAGATTGCTCATTTCACACAAAACAAAAACGTCAAACCTTATTTTAACTGCCTGTACAAAAACAAATATGCCACTATATTTGTAGTACTTTACTCAGATTTCCTCAAAGTAGTCAGTCAGGGCCCGCTAACTGAAAGTTTCAAATGATACCATGTTACGAAGCGTGACTGTTTATCTCTCCGATTTCTGTGTTCGTCAGGAAGAACAACCTTTATTAACACAAACACAAATAAAACAATAGCAAGTTTGGTTGTTGCAATTTTGTTGGATTGACAATAAGGAAAAGAGAAATAAAACCTTAGTGAGCTCTCCCTCACCAATCTAGTTTGTGCACCTCCATGAAGTATACTAAAACTACATGAAACTACAAAATGAAAATAAACCGAAGTCAAACCAATATTTAAAAATAAGAGCAACTACGATCTCAGTTAAACTAAAACAACGTTTAACCTTATAAAATAAAAATATGTAGTAAAAGATTAAGTTAAAAACAATACCTAAATTTCTGAAATTAAAATGTTTACTTGTACGGCTTTCCATGCCCAAACTGAAATGAAAAAAACTAGAACATTTTTGAAATAACTTATTAATAAATATAAAATAACACAAATAGTAAAGTTCTGTAGCATATTACACATTTTCAGGAAGGTTTGTGCTGTATTCAAAACAAGTAAAACTTTTTATGAACTGGGTATTGCAATAAATCTATTTTTAGAATGAGTTGTTCCCAGATGACACGTTATTATATGTAATTTTCTTATCTGTATATGCAATGTACGCCTTCTAAAAACATTCTGTGAAGTTCTTGTGAGGGCCCGGCATGGCCAGGTGGTTAAGGCACTCGACTCGTAATCCGAGGGTTGCGGGTTCGAATCCTCGTCACACGAAATATGCTCGCCCATTTAGCGGTGGGGGCGTTATAATGTAACGGTCAATCCCACTATTCGTTGGTAAAAGAGTGTAACCCAAGAGTTGGCGGTGGGTTGTGATGACTAGCTGCCTTCCCTCTACTCTTATATTGCGAAATTAGGGAGGGCTAGCGCAGATAGCCCTCGTGTGTGGCTTTGCGCGAAATTCAGAATTAACCAAACCAAACTTCTTGTGACATAAAACGATTACTAATAATTCAGTTTCTGAACAGGCAATTCTTAACATGTTAACTGCCACAAGTAGCATTAATAATTCCTATCCTAATATCAAACACTTCTTATTCTTACCTTAACCTAGGTTCTAATATTTTTATGGGTAGCTATATTCTGTTTAATCAGCTCATTGAAGACACTTGTATTATGTGACCCAATAGTTTGTCACGCGATCCATAACAAAAAAGTCGGTTGTGACCCATCGTGTTGGCACATGCCAGCGAACGTGTTAATTGTGCATCCTGCTTCAATCAAGTTAACTGAATAGCAGAGAAAGAAGTAGCAGACATGCAAGCATTATTCACTGAACTTTCAACAAATAGAATAAAAAAAAGAAGAGAAATAAGTTTAAAAATACGGGTCAATCAATTGTTAATTAGAAATGTTATTAATATATTTGTTACTAACTTAAAACATATGACGTAAGAATGAAATGTTGTTGTGAGTAATTAAGAGAAATGGTCTTGAGATGCAACACCTCATATCACAATTCTCAAACCTGACACCAAACTAGCAGTTTACAGGAAATATCTAGAAAACTATATTTTAATTATTTACACAATACTTTGTTTCTCTTTATCCATCTTAAAACTCACCTGCTTCAAGTTTGCGATATGTAGGTTATTAAGTTAAAACGCGCACATATTGAAAAAAGAATGTGCTGATAGGTTTGGCAAGCTAGTCAACTGACAGCTTATTATATGACTACTTTAAATTTTTGTCAACTATTTGTATTAATTTCATTGGTAAATACTGAATATCGGCATTTATCTCAAGGGTGTGTGTGTGTGTGTGTGTTGCTGTTGTCGTTTGTTGGAGCAAAATCACACTGGGTTATCCGCTGTGTCCACAGCGGGGAATTGAACATCGGATGTTAGTGTTGTCTGTAATCTTATCATTGTCCCACTGGAGGACTCTTTATCTCATGTAATCACGGCTTTTTTGTTGTTGTTCTCGTGATTATAACCAGTAATAAAATTAAAAAATATTTAATTTTCTTTTTAAATACAAGTTTCTATAACTGAACAATCATTCTAAATACGTTAATATAAATATAATGAAGGTTATGAAATTAATTTGTTTTCGCTACTTGTGGAATTTAAAATGACCCATGTTAGTTACGAAATGCGTAGATTTAACCCTTAAACAACGGGAATGGTGTAGGTAACAGCATCAATTGATGATGGCCGCCGTTTGAATATTATTTTGATTGATCGGATCTCTTTGGAACTTTTATTTATTGGTAGAAATTTAAACTTATTCTAAAACTAATTTGCATTGCTACTATTGGTTGAAAAGTTTTCTGAATGAAAAGTCTATTGGATGAGTAGTAAAATACTATACTGTAGAAATAATTTTATTGGAAAGTAAAATAAAAAAAGTGGTATTACTGTCAGAGAAAGAGATTAATGAAGTATCCTAAATAAGCTATTAAATAGTGAAGTACTGGCCTGAGAATTTATTCGATACCTAACAAAAACCATGTCTGATCAGAGAAAACTAGTCAATTACCTTACCCTATATTAAACGTCTTATAAACATTTTCTTCGTTACTCTCAAGCCTCCTTGAAACAACTAAACTTGTAAAAACATCTGTTTAGAAGTTTATATACAGCAAATATACTGTACAGTTCAGAATGCGATACATATCACCATAACGTGAAACACTACACTTTTGCCCTACATGCATGTCCTGGACTGTAAAGAAGTGAATTCAACAGAAGCATCATTCTAAAGACAACATAATTCGTGCTGTCACTTTAATGCCTGCCATGCAAAATACAATCGTTGAGCCCGCCGGGAATCAATTATTGAGTGGGTGTACTGAGTAAGAAAAGAACAAATAACAGATAAAATATGATGATTTATCGACAAAAGAGGTAGTTAAATTGACTTTTTGGATCGTCATTAAAACCCCTTGCTGTTAGGAACCAAATCTGCACCATGGTTAATGCAGTCCTAAAACTAGAGGCCTGATGCATTTTTTGATTGGTTAAGAGTAGGCCAATTTCACCCTTGGTGAAAATAAAAGAAATATTTAGCATACATATATAGACAAAAAAAAAAACTTATACTACCTTTCACTAAACATCACGTGGCACCAATTGTTAAAACTCCTAAGATTAGACAACAAAGAAATGAACCATCTGTTGATAAAGTATCATTCTTCCAGAAAACCCAAAGGATTTAGTTTCGAAATAAATTAATCTTAGCATGAAGCCGCTTAAGTGGCAAGCGAAAATTAAATTTATTTTCTGTTTTATCTATGAATGGTTTACTAATACCGTTTCTTGAAATAACACAAGATAATACATACAATTAATTATAGTTTGCCGCTTCTTCAAGTGTTGATTTATTAATGAAATTCCAAGGAATGCCATAATCAAAAATATATTTGAAACATTTATTGAAAACGCTAATTTTGTCACAAAAAAGGTAATTAATCAAAGAGCTTTACCATGGTCCCTTTTTTAAAACAGTAATGTTCATTCAAGTGTGTTACTGAGATGTGATATGTATGCCATTATACCAACTTCCACGCATCTAAATAAAATACACGGATTTCTAAGCCATGCTTTCAGTTGTAAAGTTTGTCAAATTGACTCAGTATCCCATGGTACACAATGTGTACATATCAGTAGATTTTAATGAAAACTTAAATTCTACTGATACTCCAGAATTACACACAACTCATTCTATACAGTATTATATAAACATATTATTTGCTTAAAATAACGTTTAAGCACTAATATTTTCGCATCGCAGCTTTATTGGTATCTAAATCATTTTCGGAATCTTGAAGAGTCACGTGCAATGTTTCACTTCTTCCTCCCTCCTATACTGGTGTTTAGTCACTTTACGATTTTACGAGTTATCTCTGTTCTCTGTATCTTTTGAATTTTTGTATGTGTACTGCCGAAGCAAGCACGCACTGTATAAACGAATACGATTTCAATAACCCTATTAGGGCCACATCCATTCCTGTTCGACGTTCATCATTTGCACTGGTTAATATTTCGCTTTATTTCTTATCCTAAAGTATTTCATAAAAACTCGTATACTCTAATGCTCGTTTATTTTGTATCGTCTTTTATATATATTCACATATATAACTTTTAAATATACAAAGTATGCGCTACATAAATGATATACTACGTAAGTCTAGCAGTAGGTGTATCATTTCTACCATTTATGAGCAAACAATAACAATTATTTTAACATACTGAATAATTTCTTTCCTAATTTAGTGTAAGAAGATTCAGTCGCTAGCGGCTGGTGTATAATTAATTCAATCAACAGATATAAATAAACAAATTCAAACAGAAAAATTAAACTGAAATAGCTTCAATATGAAATAGTTAAATAAACTGTTAAAAATAAACAATAAGTTGTATTAGTTGAATAATTTTAAATTAATCGTTAAGTATGTATTTGTTGCTCATTTATATAAAACTTACCGTTTTTTTACCATCACTTTCATTCCTGAAACTATCAAAGAAAAAAAAAGTTAAATCTGAGAAATGTCTAACTGCCTCATGTACATGGAGGTCCAAAATAAACATCTGACAACAGTGTTATGAAGAGATGAATATTCAACCTTAAACACTGCTTTTACACAACCGATCGACATGAAGCGATCCTGAAATGCATGTACTAACAACTATTTGTGCATAACATAAACTAATATTTGTAAACCTGACGATGAGCGAAGAAGGTCGAAACGTTGTTCGTTCCTCAACGTAAAATATTTTCTCAACCCAAACGAGCCGTTTTTACATATATAAGATTCAGGAAATGTGCTACAGAAAATAATTTTGAAGACAGAAAGCCAAAACAAGAAACAAACAAATAAATAAATACACAAACTCTTCTCCGTAACAGTTGATAACGTTGGTCACTAACAAGTTTACAGCATTCCTATTGCTCTCACTAATTCCTGTAGTTAAGAGCAGTCTTTGAAACGTCCACACAGGCAGAGACGACGACGCCTGAATATTTTGGGTGAGGGTGTATAAGGAAGGCCACATAAATAATAGAGAAGGCTGTACTCCACACTTTTAGACAAATAATGTGGTGGCTAGGAAATAAAAGATTTACAATCTACCGCTTACTTTCAGCCACTTCACTACGATGGTTTTATTCAACAAATCACAAAGACATTGGTACAAATATTTAATCCCTGGAGTCAGAGCTGCTATAGTTGGAATAGCCCTTAGAATTCTCATTCAAACTGAACTAAGCCAACCGCGCTCACTAACTGGAGACGACCAAATTTACAATGTTATTGTAACAACTCACGCATTTGTAACAATCTCTTTATAGTTATACCACTTATAACTGGAAGTTTTGATAATTGATTAACGCCTGTACAAGCCGGAAATATCAAATTTTGCCACATTATCGTAATATTTCTCTTATAAAAAGCCCTCTATATGGCGAAACCTGCGTAACGCGGACTGAAAACTATCTTTCACCTACCTCATCAATCAACAAGTAGGATTAGAACTTTAGTAAGGCGGAAAAAATATTTTTGATTAAATATTAATTTCTTATTTAATTCATAATCTGTTTAAACATTAATAACTTCTCGGGCATTTTGTTACAGTAAGTATTGGTTAAATATATTCTGTTATTTTTTCTGCCGTCATTATTCCAGAGGTCACTATTCGAAAAAAACGATTGACTGTACTTTTGGTCACATTTGCTGACGGAAAACTAGAGAAACTACAGGTAATAAATAAAAGTGAAAACCTGCGCTGTTTAAAAAATTTAAGGATTGGTTTCTTTTGTTTTGAATATCGCGCAAAGCTACGCAAGGGCTATCTGCGCTAGCCGTCCCTAATTTAGCAGTGTAAGACTAGAGGGAAGGCTGCTAGTCATCACCACCCACCGCCAACTCTTGGGCTACTCTTACCAACGAATAGTGGAATTGATCACCACAATATAATGACCCACGGCTGAAAGGGCGAACACGTTTGGTGTGACAGGGATTCAAGCCCGCAACCCTCGGATTACGAGTCGAGTGTCTTAACCACCTGGCCATGCTGGGCCTATAATTAAGGAAATGTATGTTTACTGTCTAAGCCGGATATTTTACACTGTCCCGTGCGATTCCGCCTTAGACAGGTTTTACTGTATTAGTAGTTGCATGTTTGTTAGTGTGTTAGTTACTCGAAAATACTTTAACAGATTCCGAATACATTGCTGGCTAAAATCTTAAGGCCAATGAACATAAGGAAAAAATATGCATTTTGCGTTGTTGGACTCAACCACTTATTTGAGTAGAGCTTCAAAAGATGAAAATAAGAAAAGGGAATATAAAAATAAAAAAAACTTTTAGCATTTAATAGGGAAATGTGAACACAATGAAATTAGCCTAAATATTAGCTGGCCCAACCAATGAAAGGCCAGTTTAAGTTCCACCAGTATAAAGGAACGATTATAGTTATAGAGACAACCAGCTCAAAAGGAAAGAGGTGATCGCTCTGCCAAAGTCTTGATGGAAATGAAGGTGGAGAAAGAAGCAGAAGTGCTAGATACCTGGCAAAAGCTTTCACCAAGAGAATTGCGACGCTCTGGGTACCAGCTACTTACTGGCCACCAGAGAGTAAGATCGGGAAAGGAACAGAATTGTATTGCCCACTGACCTTTCGACTCTTGTCCCATATGACTTTGGAACTGGTGGTAGAAGATATTCCAGTTGTGAACTTAATCCAAGATTCCTTTTAGCTTTAATGTTTTGCCCACCAAGCATGTGCATGGGCCCGCTGGAATGTAATGAGGTTCGAGAGTGTGGGATATCAACAAAAGGTATCCAAGACCCGTTTTTGAGCCTTCCATGCCATGTGGTAAGCAGGATTCAACCATGAACGAGAATATTGTGAAAAAACGTGTCGAGGTTTTAGGAATACATTGAGCAGCTGCTTATATAAGCCGATTATTGATGGCTTAAACACGATGGCAGGATCAAGTTCTGAGAGAACAGTGAAAAAGGGCCAGTTTACCTGATCCAGCTTCCACCGGGGGAACGTGGGTCGGGTGGCATCGACCACGGCCAGTCTCTCTTTATAGGAAAATGATCACTGCCTCATGGATTATTGTCAACCCTCCATGAAAAATGGGAGAATAATGAAAGGGAGCAAACTGAGAGATCAAAATCAGTAAAGGACTGACTAGGTGCATGGAAATACGTACAAGAACCAGTATTGAAAAGAGAAAGGTTGTAATCAGAGAGCATATGCTCTACAGTATGACCCCTCCTATCAATATCAGCACTTCCCCAGAGGAAATGATGTCCATTAAAATCCCCCAGGATAAAAAAAAGGGAGACAGCAAATGTTTGATGAGAGCATCAAGGTCTGATTAATCATGTCTCTCCAGACAACAGGTAGAGAGAACAAACAGTGTTGGTATGACCCAAGGAAACACAGATGGTTGTGGCCTCCAAAGGTGTATTGAGTGCAAAAATAGGGTGGACACATACTGATCAAGCAATCAGTGTTTTGATGTCACAGTGCTACCTCTCCATGCACTACTGTCCATTCGAGGGAGGTTTATAGACCTCCATGGATCCTGCCCTGGGTTGATTGGGCAGGTCTTTGCTGTTGGAAGAGGATTCTAGTGACTGAGGACATGAATGAATGATCGTTTTGCAACATGAGGTGGGAGAAGATGTACGTGAGAAAATGCCCAGTCAAAGGAAGTGTGGAATATGCATGTTCTGAACAGAGGTTGGTGTTGAAGTTGATTCTGTCAAAAGAATTTTCATTTGGTTTGAGGTAGAGATCCGTTTGTAGTTGTAGAGTGCAGCAGCATACGTCCGAGATGAAATGGTGTACAACTTTTAAGCCTTGGGGTAAGTAATGTTTTGAATCATTTTGAAATGCTGCACCTCTTTTCTTCCAACCATTTAGGGCAAGAAAGAAAGTAGGCCAGGTGAGAGCCATTGCAACTGACGCAATGAGAGTCCATTTTACACTCATAGGAATCGTGGTCCTTGCCACCACAATGAGCACATATCAAGGAACCATGACATGACGTCTTCGAGTGACTGAACTGCTGACACTGGAAACATCTGATAGGGTTGGAAATTTATGGCCATACCCTACTATATAGATAACCTGCCATGATGGCGGCAGGTGGACGTGGTGATGTAAATGTCAGAATGAGGACATTGGTCAGCATCATAATTCCGTCTTTGCGAGTGGAGATACGCCTCACTGCAGAAACTCCTCAAGTGGAGAAATCAGCGAGAATCTCTGATTCAGGAATGATCTTCAAATCCCTCTCAACAAGTACTTGTGATTAATTCAAAGTAGCATGAGGTGTAACCTCAATAGTTATGTCCCCAATTGCCTTTGAATGCAAGAGGACTTCACAATGTTGAGATGTTGATGTTTCCACCAATATGTCACCATAGCAAAGCTTCTTTGCTGACTTTGGAGAGCCAGCAAGTCCCTCTAGTCCTTTCTGAGTGAAAAAGGGAAACATTTGCCCTAAAGGCTTGTCTGAAAGAGAATGTAGTGTAAGAAAATGAGGTACAACAGGTGTTACGGATATTGAAGACATAGTCGTTTACCTATGTATGGACTGTTTTTCCACAATTTTACATAAGTTTTTATTTGGAGGATCCATAATAAAAAGAATATTTCGGTGCCCACTGACCCCACCCATCATGAAGCCCTACGAGGGGACGCATTACAATGTCAAACAAGGACACTGCAGCATTACACCCAAACACCAGCATCATATACAATGTCCACAACACCTGTTGAGAACATCCAACACTGGAACTTGGCTGACCCTAGCCCAAGTGAACCAGCCGATTGACGGAAGGGGCCCACCCCAAGGCCACCCGTCTACAGGAATTCATGGCCAAAGTGGAGTGTTAGGGTTCGACCCCTATTCTCCCCTTCAGAGGTCATCACGCACGGCAAACACGTGGGTGAATGTTTAAATCCCAGAGGAGGTAAACTGAAAGAACAGAACCTTCCCTGGGAGGTCCCCTCACCACGTACAGAAATCCACACCGTGGGGGCTTTATATAAAGATTAAACACTAAAGAATTATAATAATACAATTTTTGTCCGTCTTGAAAATGCGCACCCACCTTACTATCTAACTGCGTATGCGCTTGCACTTCATTTCAATGAGTGTAAAGAAAAGGCAGAAGTGAATATACTTTAGCATACATTTTGTACAATAACGTTGAAAGGTTATCAGAGTTTTTAGTAAGGTTGGTTTGGTTTTTGGAATTTCGTACAAAGCTACTCGAGGGCTATCTGTGCTAGCCGTCCCTAATTTAGCAGTGTAAGACTAGAGGGAAGGCAGCTAGTCATCACGACCCACCGCCAACTCTTGGGCTACTCTTTTACCATCAACTAGTGGGATTGACCGTCACATTATAACGCCCCCACGGCTGGGAGGGCGAGCATGTTTGGCGCGACGCCGGCGCGAACCCGCGACCCTCGGATTACAAGTCGCACGCCTTACGCGCTTGGCCATGCCAGGCCCTTTTAGTAAGGAATAACGTTAGATCGTAAAATAACAATATTTATTGATTGTATTAACTACAGCAAAGTTTAGTCCTAATTAAATTAAAGCAAAAAACGTACACAATGTTAATTGAAATCTTTATCGAATATAGGTCTAAGACAAATGGATTTAGATTTCGGTGTCTGCGACTAAATTATTTTATATATTCTAGGCATCCTGTATTGAAAGAAATATTTTGTTAAAAAATGCTAATTTAACCGCAGTCTTTTTTTGTATTACTATTCTTTCTGCGAGATGTTTATTTAAGAAATAATAACCTATACAGTAAGAATAAAAATTATATACTGATGAAATATGTAAATATATTTACTACAGTGGAGGGTCGACAACTCAAGTAACAAGAACTATTTTATAAATCCGGTAAAAACGTATTATACTGAGAGCTCCAATACAAGTAACCTGTACTAAGTCTATTCCAATAATTGGACAGCGAAAGGGTTAAAGAGTGATAGGTAGAATACGAGGTGTGAAATATGAATTTTAGTCGTCAAAATAGGGCTAATGAATGAACGTTTTGAGAATTTAGTAACAGAAATATTTTATTCCTTACCATTAAGAAATTACAGTAATATAAATACATTTAAAGTACTAGTGAGAGTTTTTGATTATCTGTAAAAATACTGTTTATTTGACGTAGTGGCTTAATAATACATGACTTATTATTACATTCTAACTTCGGATAAAACAACGTATTTTACAACTGTCCAAATAGATATGATGAATGTTACTAATTAATTATATTAACAAGAACAAGCAACTTTAAAACTCGTGTCATTATAATATTGTCATTAATAGTTATGAAAAGTTACACTGAATTCCATTGTAATTTATGTCTTATAATCTTAGTTTATTAAAAATGAAATAAAAAATCTTTTTTTTTTCAAATATTTATACATTTTCTTTTAAGATAAACGTTCTTTTATAGATCTGGCAAGTTAGGACTGAATAATTCGCATTAAGAATGTGACATATGAACCTACAAAGGATGTAGTTAATCTTGGAATGAAAAAGATAATCTTGATTCAAGTCAGTATAAATACCATATTTTACCTGATAGTCTAAACATATGTATGAATTTTTATCTTCACTAAAAGACATGATAAATCTTTTGCACACAACCTAATGAAACATTCAGCTAGCACATGAAATACACCACCTTTTGATTCTCGCGTTAATCTTAAAACTTTATAAGTAACTGTATAGAACTGTGACTTATTACAAATATTAACGTCATAATTGTACGTTCTTGAAAACTAAAAGTGCGTAACCACACAGACAAGCCTAAACGTTCCATTCATCCTCAGGCTGTAGTGAACGACAATTTTAATTAGGCATCTCACCTGATAATGAGGATGTTCTCTTACTAAGATGTGATGTGGTCTATGTATTCGGGAGACTGCTACATCTATGGGAATGTGACTTATGAATTGTGTCATTCCTTAAAATGGGTGTATTCCGCAAGTCTCTAAATAATGGACGCCATTTGGCGGTGACTTTCCCACTTTTGCATGTTACTTGTCTCACGAATTCGCCGAGTCGATCAAAACAGTCAGACCACCTTTTTACCCTAAATTGTGAAGCAACATATTTTTGGCTTAGCTTTCGTACAAACTGTTAATGATGGACATGTCATCCCTTCGGTAGAAATTTACCATTGTGTACGCCAACAGAATATCCCACAGGAATGGTTTAATACTCAAGTAAGAGAGCACGGCTGTTCCTTCGATAAATTTCCATAAATACCCCTAGAGATGCGTTACCATGACAATACGATCTAGAACAAGGCACAAATCGAAAACAAAATGGACATGCGTTTAAACCACCCGACTCATTTCTCTGAGAGTCGCAATAACTAAGTGTGTGTGTGTGTATATATGTTTGTGTATTATTAACATGCTAACATTACTGCTTTAAACAAACCTACATTAAACCAACATAAATAAGAAAATGAAGTTTAACCCATATATTACAGCTATAACGTTACACTGCTACATATGATTAACAACTAGGAGGTTGGAAATGTAGGACCACCATTAAAGTGTCATCAACAATCCAGGCTTCATCGTTTCTGTTTTAAAAAGAAGTTATTTTTAATCAGTGATATGTATACATATGATCAGGCTGTTTATATGAAAATACTACCAACATGTTACTGTGTTCTATTTGTATTATATCTATGTGGATCATCTTAGTGCCTTTGACATTCACAAATATCCTTTCCTTAAACACTTTCCCAAGGTTAAAAAGCAAGATAAGGGAAGTAATGCAGTGATTATATTTAAAGAAGGGATGAGAAATATGAACAGAGAACCTTTCATGAAAGAAACTATTAGGAAAGACATCTCTGATTACAAGGGTTTCATATTTTCTGTAATACTTTTGAATCATTTTCAAGAAATGCCACTAACTGCAAGTTTTGAGTTTGTCATTGCAATATCCTTAATTATGTCAGCTTGAAATATCAGGATAAGGATAATGATCAAGTTTGTTTGTCCATTGGTCAAACTGTCCTCTTCAATGCAAATAGAAACATCTGGTGTTGATGTGAAAACCACACACAAACACCAGTGGAAACCACCTCTTCCAATATACAAGTAAATGAATATTCATGTAAGGACAAAGAAAAAAAAGTTTTATAAAATGAAAGTGTTTCATATGAGAGAGTAATGAAAACTGAAAAATGGATTGCCATTTTTTTACATGTGCTACATAAAATATATATTGTGGTATGCCCTATTTACTTTGACCACATATGAGGTGGAATTCCCAAAATGCATAATGCATCCATAACAGGACTGTTTAGAAGATCTGCAGAAAATAGCTGCATAAATCATGCTGTGTTGTTACTACACAAAAAACGAGCTTTACAATGAAAATAACTGCTTGAGCTGCCTATCATACCTCTCAACTACTATTCAACTCTGTGTACACTTCTCCTATTCTACAAGATAGCACCCACTAAGGATAGGTGTTCAATGGCAGGTCATCCAGTTCCTAAAGCTAGAACAAGTCCCTGTCAACACTGTGGATCATCCATCTTATGTAATGAAAATAACCAAATTATCACATTTAAGCAATATTTCAAAAGCTCTGGTCTAACATCTATGTCAACTGTGGTAGAATTTCATTAAACTGGAATTGCTTTACTATACATTCTGGGGTAAAACTGAGAAGAGCTCTCAGTTTATAATTGACATTTATATCTTACAAGACAAACAACAAAAAGTGGTGCTTTTATCTACCATCTAAATGGGCTGTCAGAAAATTACATTGAGCTATCTGACTAAGTCTACACCAATACATGGTAAAAAATGTTAAGTTATTTTGCAACTCAGGCAGACTGATGCATATAAGTATTATCACCTCAAAAAGAGGATTATTCCAAGCCCAATATTTTGCAAAATTTATTCTTAAAACATTAAAATTTGTAAAAAAAAAAGATTCCAATACCATCCAATACCAAAGTTCTATAAAATATATTCAAAGCTAAATTTACTGATACACTTACCTATACACTGGTTTTATCATAAGATCTTGATCTGTCTTTATATTTATAACAGATTACTTTTAAAGTGAAGCTTTATCAAAGCTACCACAAAATACAGACTTTATAGGAAAATGTCACATTTAAAATGGTCTACTTTTTAGAGGGAAATACTGAAAACAAGTTTTGGAAGAGTAAGGAAGGTAAAGTGTGAAAATCAAAAACTGACAAAACAGTGCTGCTGTGTATAACACCTGACACTTGATAAGTTAAAAGTGCAAAACTGTGTATTGTTTTGAATTTAGAAGTAACAGAAAAATGGTAACCAACCAATTATACAGCCACTAGTAAAGCTAAGCAACTATTGATATTTGCTAACTGATTGAGTGACAGGCTCATTAAACAATTACATTTCATAAACTGATTAGTTCACACCTTCTACACCTCTCACCCCCATACAAGTACATAAAATAAAATAAAAAGAATTGGTAAGAATTAGTTTCATAATTATTTTCAAATGTTACATTATTATTTTATTGACTGGCACTTTTGACACAAAGTGAATAAGCTATCTGTGTGCATTTACTTTATCATGTGTTGTTGTTATTTGGAAAATACATATTTCTGTCTAAAAATAATTTGCTACAATTTTTTTCAAGATAATCTCAACATTTCCTACTTGGTGAATAAATTGCTAATGTCAACTAAATACCACTACACAGTTACCATTACCAAGATATGTCTCCACTTATGTGTATTTACAACACCTGATCTGCCATTAACTGACATCCAGCTGATAGCAGAAAGGTGGAAATCCCACAGGATGACATTTCCACTCCAAAACCTGGTACCATTAGGTATATTTCTTCCATTCCACAGTAAGAGGAGGATACATGACCTTACACAAGTGGGAATACATGCATTGTGCCCAGATACAATGAACAACAGATCTGCTGGGAACCAACAGTAGGAAGAGGGACTGCAAACCTAGGATGTATCTTTAGTCCAAAACCTGGCAGCATTTGGCATTTTTGATCCAGTCCATGATGGGCAGGAGGGGGGGGGGTGAAACTAACCAGAAAACATAATGACTTACTTAGCTAAACCATCTTCAACCAACACCTCACCCTTCAGAAGCATCTGGAGAATAGTAGATTGAAAGAATGTCTCAGCCTGAAGACAAACTGTATGGTGGGGGTGCTTGAACCAAAACCTGTCAACATCTGGAATTGCACATCAGGTTTGCAATAGAAAAAGCATCATGCCAATGACACTTACAGAATGCCACCACCCTACTCTCAACTAAGTGGTAACAACCATCACTCAGGAGGACATGCCTTAATGGTCCACCAATTCAGTGACTCAGAGCAGATAAATAGCAAGAACTCTCATACTCCACTAAAAGAAAGGTAAAAATAAATTGAAGAGCCTAAAGGACTGAATCACCAGAGTTAGTGCAACAGATGACTGCAAAACCCTATTCTGAAAAGCAAAGCTAACACACTGATGAAGTCACTCAACTAACACCTTGCAGCATCTGGAATTGTACATCAGATATGTGGCAGGAAGATACTCAACATCAGAGAGTATCAGAGATGGACAGCAATCCCTGTCTGCTTTACTCATAATTGTTGTCCAATAGTGTACAATCCAGAATGAACTTATTTATGAAACAAAAGACCACTTGAGAGAACCACAAATGGTCCTACTGAACATTCCATCTCAAAAGTGTGAGTAACGTAATCCTGTGATGTAACTGGTTTTATATATATATATATGACAATTGAATGGAGACACAGCCAGCACTTGGCAGCATCTGAAATTGTACAACATGTCTGTGGTATGAAGAGCTACAACATAACTGACATTGAGTCTGGTCATAAAATGGATGGTGCAGATTTTCCAAAAAAAAACAAATGTCTGGTCAGACACCATTCACCATAGAGTGGGATTTATAATATACAAAAAAAAAGGCTTATGTAAAGAAATAAGGAAACAAAACATTGTACTCACGAGTCATAATGGCACCACTGTGTGTTAGATGGTGACAGAAGGTAAATGAAAATAGACTTATGTAAATAATGTGAAACAAAGGTATGAGGCATAGTCCACACACCTGCCCTGGTAATAACCTCCAAAGGAAGACTGGAACAGCAACCAAGGATATAGTGAGATGACACTCTTCAGGTGAAAAGGAAAAATACATCTGCTTAATGAACCTGTGAATCCAATTTGTAAGAGTAATGGGAGAGAGATCCTAGAACATGGAAAAATTCCATGGAATAAACAAATGATTACAGGAACCACATTAGGTAGCATGGGAAGTAAAAAACCATCAGAGGACCTGGATTGTACACACGAGGCAACTAGGATCTGAATGATCAAAAATGAGGGAAATGTGGCAGTGTACAGGGTGAATGATCATACATCAGATTTGCAATAGAAAGTGCACCATGCCACTGACAGACACAGAATGCCACTGCCCTACTCTCAACTAAGTGGTACGATGCTCATTCTTCATAGATGGAGGAACACCCCAATGTATACAAAACTCAAATACCTTAGGAACATCTAAGGGATTTAAAATGAGGCTCTTTTGGTTGAATAGCACCCAGTGAAGGGACTTTAAAATAGGTCTTATACTAGCTGGATGAATGTGAAGTCTAGTTGAAAGAATCCTTGCAATCGAGGAAACTGACAATTCCTTATCAAAAAGCAAAGTAAAAAATGCATTAAGCTGGAGTAGGGAAGGTTGTGAGAGACGATATTCTCAGCAGTGACCAGTAGCAAGAGAAAAGTATACAATTTATGCTGATAATCTGCCAAAGATGAAAAATAAACAGTAGTATATCAACCTTCATCATCAACAACCCAGGAGTGAACATTCACTGAAGGATTAAGAAATACAATAATGTGAATTTGGGTATACCTAGGAAATGGTTCAGGGATGATAAAACTATAACCAGTTGCCAATCTCCCAACTTTTTTGGTATGAAAAACAGAGGGGAGTAAAATCCCATCTGAAAAAGATTCCCCAAGTTCTATGGTCTATTTCGATAGATAGTCCCAAACAGCCTATTCTAGATGCTGGTGAAGAAACAAGATTTTTGATGAGAGGAAAAAAAAACTGAATGAAGTAACAATGGGAACAGGGAACAAAAGTGAAGAGCCAGACATGCTGAAAGAGCTTATAGAACCCATGGATCTATTGTAAATGGTGTTCATTTATGGCAAAAATGGAAAAGCATAGCTCCCACTAGCCCCAACTCTGTAATCCTCTGAAACACCTCAAGTAACAACTTTACTGTAAATCAATGAAGAACAAGAAGCTGGGACCACCTAGGAGTTAGACATGTGGCAGGGAGATAAAGAAACAACAGACTTACCTCATGCCTCCAATGAGTCAGGAAAAGCCCAAACATCTCTTAATGTAAAAAAGGTGTCATGCACATTTTGTGCAGAGAAGTAGCAAGAACATTACTTAAAAAATAAATCTCCAAACTCAGAGGTCCTATCAGTATATCAGCCACATCCTAAGATGAAAGCCATATCATTTTATTACACAGGACAGTAAACATCATCTGAAAAACTCTTCTGGAGACATGTGAATTGAACGAGCTAGCAAGACCATAGTCAATAATTTATGCAAAAACTGCAGACAACATCAGTCTGATACTGAAACTGATGCTTTAGGAAATTCACCAATTCATTAGGGGTTTAAATCCTACAATGTAATGAAAGATTCCAGACACTGGGAATCAAGATAATTGAAAGAAATTTATAAGCAGGATATGCAGATGTATGAGCCACACGAGGCATACTAGCCCCCAATTGAATTTCATCTGCAAAACACTGGACAGAAGCCCCAACATTAAGTGAAGGAAAGAACACTAAATATTGGCCCATATATTCATTGCCAAAGGAGGGTAGCTTGAGAATCATAGGAAACTGAAGAAAAGGATAATACAGTACAAACATGATGAATTAATTCCAAAAAAGGTAAAGGAGGTCTGGGTAAATTCCCCAATAGCACTAATGACTTGGAAGCACATTAAGAGGAGGAGAGGAAATAGGCTATCCCAATTTATGTCCTCCCTATCAGATATCCCAAGAGCTGATAGACAGGATATTCCTAATGTAGTGGTGAAGACTGCATGAAAGTGGACATCTCTCATCAAATAATTTCAGTCACAACCTAGCAGCAACAGTAATAACTGGTAGTTGCAACTACCTGAAACTGTAAGCACATAGTAAGAATTACAAACTTGAATAAAAAAAATAATGAAAAAGTTAGAAAAGTTAAGAACCAGCCTTTCACAATTCAAAAACATAAAAAAATGAAGTCTGTAGTACAAAAGAACATTTCAACAAATTTTAAACAAACATGTCTATACAGTACTGCTGCCAATAAACAAGTGACTAGCAAATGTAGAGAAGAGGGAACTGGTTATAATATGGCTTGTGTCACACTTTTATTGACGCAGCATAAATATTTATATTTGGATACACAGAAGTGGAGGCTAATGGCAGGAATTGAAAATCTGTCCTGATAGGGAACAGTACTAATTGACAAAAACTGTTTTGTGATAGAAGGTAAGATATGATATCTGACAAAAATATGTATATTCAATACAGATTTGAGTCATCAGAACATTTTGTAGTTACCTATCATACTCACTCAATAATAAACTCAACTAAACTTATTTGATATAATAAAGATTTAATTTGATTTGTTGAACATGATAAAAAACAGTCTACAAACACTGCAATTCAAAAAATTGTTGCATTTCTATTGAAAAGTAGAAACACTACAATTTTGAACAAATAACCAAATCCCAACAAAATATCTTTGTTAAGCCTTAACCAATCTCAAGTCATATGACTTTTGTTTCCTGTATCTAAGTAAACTACTTGTACTTGATGATGACAAAACCTATTACAAGCATTGAACATCTGTTAATGTGTTAAACTTTTAATAAGTTTCTTTGTTTCCATTCAACCCATCCCTAGTCTGAATGTACTTACTCTCTCTCAAGTTATTTGATGTCTTATCACTGAAGAAAAATTCACTAGCTTTCAAACAAGCATAATTTAACATAGAAATACTTTCACAATTCACAAATGAAACTGAAAGGGCCTCTTTAATTGAATTCCACTATAATAATAAAGTATTTGGAATTAAACAATGTTGATCATATAGTCTAAAAGTAACTTAAATAAGTAAAACAGAATTAAAATAATTCTAATATACACTGTAAATAATTAGCTAAGTCAAATCATAATCCACAAATTTCAAATATCTTTGGCTGCTCAAAATTTGTATGACTGCTCAAAATTTACTTCTTATGTGAGCAAATAAAACCAAAGGGACAAAAATGGCCATCAGATATAAAGTGAGATAAGGAAGCTTGAGGAGAGTGCTGTTAACAGGTGAATCTAATTTTTTTTTAACAACAAGTGATGTTGGTATGTTTGATAACAAAAAAAATACAACTAATATGGTATATTTATATCTATAATAAAGCATATTAAGGGGACTAACACCTGTGTGGGCTGCACCTCAAACATGGTGGCACACTGATTACTGATGACACAAACAATGGTAATGTTTATTTTTGATGTCATGAATATAAAACAATTGCCTTTTTTAACAATTAATTCATGAAAACAAGTGGTTTAGTTTGTATCACTTTTCTTGGAGACCGATAATAAGAATTTTTAGAACATAACTTTTGAAATTTTTTTAAAATCCTAACTGAAATACAAAAAAGAAACAACTGTGATGGGTGACTATAACACAGAATTTACTATAACAAAAATATATGCTAAGGTTCTCCTAAAACAATAAAGAAAATTTGACATCACGTGGATAATGTAGCAATTAAATTAGTTCTTTTTGTATTGAAAAAGTGTATAAAAGTGTCATCTGAAATGATGGACAAGTGTAATCTAAAATCATAAGAAAGCTTCTTTGGGTAATGACTTTGTTCACCTTTGTACAGATAATCACATCATGAACAAATATGCAGAACTGAACAATTTAAAATCCTCAATACAGCCTAAGTAAACACAAAATAAAAATCACAGAAATAGTTTGGAAGTTCACAAACTTATGAAAAAACTTTTAACTAAGTAAAAAAAGCACAAAATATATAATTACTTTGTCATGGAGTTTATAATTTTAACCCTTAAACAGCAGGAATGTTGTAGGTAGCAGCATCAATTAATGATGGCTGCCATTTAAGGGTTAACCTGACAATAAACGTACCTAACCAAGGCAAAATAAAGCCGTTTTAATGAATTTCATTTTAAAGACTATCATTTTAAATTCTATTCATATAGGTTTTCAATCAGAAATATGGTCAAACCATAAGTATATCAATAAAGTTCTGACAACATAAAATTCCTAAACCAAATTTTCCTTGGAAACAAGTTATATGAAATTTTATCAAAATTTTGAAAAAAAAGAGGGAGTGATAGGTGGGTGTAACAAAAGGATCTGATTTTGTATTTGATGACTATGCAACCAAACAAAATTCAAGACTATGAAAATTGTGTTTTGCCATGAATTATGACAACATTATAGTAAGTGATGTATATTAAATTTCCTGTTTCATTGAGGGGTTAGTGGTAAATAAATACAGAAAGAGGGATGCCCAGATAAAAAATCATATTTCTCATACTTGGGGAATATGGGATCTTTTAAAAATAGTTCCTAAAAATTTAAAACTTAAAATTTATTTATTATTAAAATATGGATTATTAGTTACAATTTTATGCTATAATATTTGGTATAACATGAATAAAAGCAGTTTAATTAAATTTTGAATATATCTTACTAAAAATATTGTTACGTGCACAGTGAAGGAAGCCTGTGGCAAGAAGGTTAAACCAAGTCCATATTCTCTATTCACCTTAAATGTTATTGTATTACATGGTTATTAATCCAAATACAGTCAAGTCAATTGAAAGGATTTGAGATGTCTAGTAAACTGCCTTCAGTGGTTTATGAGTACTTCATACTTCCTACTGCAATATTTACTCACAAAGTAAAGTGTAAATATTATCAGCAAACCACTTCTACCATACTGTAAGATCTGACGGCAGGCCTCTTCATTACTTTTATTAATGCTATGTAAATTATACAGTATAATACGGGTGAACTGTATATTTTATTTAGTCTATTTTATGTTTTTATTATAAACTATATTCTATATCATATGGCTGAGATGCCCTTTTTTGTTTCTAGCACAATCATGATGCAGAGCTACAAAAGTTTACACACAACTCTGATACTTCCATCCAGATGCAGCAGCTTGCAATATCAGCATACTGTACAGCATCAACTAAATATAAGTTTATACACTTGTCAGAAGCACATCAATGAAAACTTATTAACTTTGCTGATGACACTATAATCTTTCTTATTGGTGGAGCTAAACAAATTTTCAAATTATAATGGTAGCCATGGGTTCTTGATAATGTCTTTCCACTTACAAGCATTTATTGACAATGTTCGTTGAGAACAGGTTTGATGAAGTCCAAAAAAATGTCATCTCTCTACTGCAACTTCTACCTAACATCAATGTCACAGTAGATATTTAGAGTAACAGACAAATGCACAACTTTCCTGGAATCACCAGTCATTCAATATTTGACTGGAAAATGCAAATAAATAGTCATGCTGGTATATCAGCATTTCAAGAGGCATCACTCATTTGATAACCAATGAGCTAAGTATGATGAAATAATATATCTCTAACATATACAACAAGGTGTCATATGTAACACCTGATAATACATTAAACAAAATCAAGGCTTTCAACTTGCCTGGACGTGAACCACAAACACTATCAAGTGTGACAGAAATAGCTCATCTACAGATAGTGACTCAGAAGATTAACTTTTGGATTAACCTAAATCAGCAGACAATTTACACGAATTTCTTTCTAAACACGACCCCTGCTTTTCCCACACACTACAGCTTGTGGTCAGGGATGGAGTGGTAAAGAGCAGTACCACTTCTGAAAGTAATTTCCAAAGCATCAGCCATTGTGTCCTACATTAATGCAAGCAACTGATCTACTTGAGGGATAGGCCAGAGTTCAGTCAGTAACACCAAAACAATGGAACTCAGAAATTAAAATGATTAAATCTTACTTAAAATTCCCAAGGAGAAGATAGATAACCCAGATACAAATATATCAATATACTTTTCATGACTGAACTATACTTGCAGACTTGGTAACAATCCTGACACCTTTCAAAGAGGCAAAATATTTCCTCCAAAGTCAGAGCTTTGTTACTTCTATTTATTTAGTGTCATGTGTTTATGGGCTGATGAGTAAGATTTTCAGCATGTAGACCAGAAATAATTTCAATCTTGTCTCTGCACTGAAGAAATTTGTTCATACCTGGCTGGCTTGTAATGAACAATGGAGTGTCTTCTGCTTGGTTGTAGCATTGAATCCCAGATTTAAACTTGACTGGTGTTTTACTAGACCCGTGGTATATGAATCCAATGGAATACTTTTGCAGCAGAAAGTCAAGAAAATTTCCTCAAAAAATAATCCTACAATCATAAAATCGAAAAGGACTGCAAATTTTCTCCTCACAAAAGAAGCTAGTTCTTTAGTTTCTTTGCTGCCTCCAAGAAACCAGCCTACCCATCTTCACAGGATACAGAGATAAACACCTACCTCAACAGCCCTTCCATTCCTGAAAAAAGCAACCCTCTCAATTATTGGAAGATCCATGAACAAAAGTTTCCTATCCTAATTATACTAGCCATACTCTACCTGAGACTTCCAGCATCCTCTGCCCCTACTGAGAATATGCTCAGCATTTTAGCATTGAAGGTAAAACCATCAGACCTGATTACTGCTCCCACACTTACACAGCATTTGAGAGACATGCTCATAGAGAACAATGGATAGTTATAATATCTGTTTCCTTTAAAAATATATCTTTTGTTCTAATTCTTTGTTATTGCATTTTATCAAATTTTGTTTCATTTTCTAAAATGTACTGAAATCTTATTGACCACTATTTCATCATTATTGTACATTACCTAAAAAATCATTCATGAATAGATTCCCATGTATGTGTATACCCAGCCTATTTCATTTATTTGTATTAATAAAAATATAAAGTATTTGTACTTGATTACTGAACTTCAATGTTCATCCCATCTTTAGTCACAACTCATTGCCAAATAATTCTTTCACTAAACATCAATTACTGCTCATGAGATGAGGTTTCTGTCTCAATGTTAGCTGCACAGTAGACTTTCTTTGCCATAAGCACCACAGGGATCAAACCCTGATTTGGATAACTATTTTCTTGTTTAGGCCAATATGAACAAAAATATTCAAATGGTCGAGAAATAATAACCAAGTATAATTATAAATATATATTTTCATTGGCATAATTAAAAAGCATTTTGCTTTTGAATGGAATCTATGTTCTTAAATGTTTAACTTAAAAAACAAACAAACCAGAAACATTATTCTTGTGTTGGGTTGTTTTGTTGAAATTAAAAGTTTAAAAATATTTGTATTTCTTTTCTTTTTTCTTTGTCCGAGTTTTGTTCATATTTTCTTATTTTTTTTTCAACACTAACATTTATATTGTTGTTCAAAATTGTTTTTAAAACCCTTTATGTCACATTAAAGACAAAAAAAATAAACAATTAGTAGTTGGAATTACTTTTAATAACTGCAATGCAACAATATTATTCAAGTCTATACACTATGAACATTGCCCTCTATAATCAAATCCAAATAAAAATGAGATAATTCAATGTCATAAAGGCATTTACAAACTGATATATAAATATAACCCTAATTGTTAATCAAAGCATATGCAGAGATTTATTTATAAAATTATCTTGTTCTGTATTTTCCCACTAAACTTACAATTCATCAAGAAAGTTTCATGCATGCTACATATTAATAGTGAGATTTGAAATCATATTGAGACTTTGTACCAAAATTGATATGTTTCTATCCACTATTGTATACTTTCAAAATATCTGTAATTACCGATTTCTAATTACATATCACAATAATGTAGAAAGAGGGTGTTTGTGATGCAAATCTTTCTATTATTATTTAATACCCTAATTTCTGTCTTTCACTGACAATGTTTTTATTGTATTTGTACAAATATCATAGTTACTTTCTAAGCACTGTTTAATACAAAGAGCTTCGACAGTTTTGTGTTTATCTATAGTAATAAATTTCTTTGTACAGTCTAAGCAACTCGGATAATAGTATGCAGGCACACTGAGCTAACCCCTGTCTAAAATTAATTTGTTTAAACAAGCTACACTAGCATGATAGCTATCCACCAACAAAAGGGTGACACAACCTTCTTGAATAATAACTCTCTCTAAGCACTTGCACTCAAAATAATTTCAGTCTTAGATGAGGTAAGACGAAAGTACACCAGAAGTGAGATGGACAAGTATGTGATGGTAAGTATTTATCAGGAATACATTTTCAGGTAAGGAAAATGTTAACTTATATTACCTCACCTACACACACATACAGAGTAGTTAGAATCCCTCACTGAAATGGTAGATGACTTCCCTTCAGAAAGTGCCCAAAGAGAAAGCTAAAGAAAGGGAATCCATAGAGATATACCCTCAGAAGAATGAATCTTTTCTTGACCAAGGAATACTCTTTACCTGGAAATGTCAGAGGGATAAGCAAAATTGTTCCACCACCAACAGAGCACTGACAAAAAAGTAGTTGATGAGCCATGAAGTGTAATGTAGTTAAGATACGATCAGACCGTACAATGTGTGTCTGACCTCAACTCAACTGGATAGGTGGAAGCAGAGATGACAAAGACTTGCTGCAGGAAGAGGTAACATTAGCTGTTTAATGAGTGACTTGCACTAAACAGACAATGCTACCGTTACCCTATTTTAAATGCATTGTGTTGTATATAATTAGTGACAGACACTCCTAGTTCACCACTCCAGTGGCTATGAACTGGCAAGTTACAAGGATCTCTTGTGCTCCACTTGAAGAAGGGAGAAGAATTTGCATTGTAGACATCTGAATAAGTACTCAGATCTCCGTCTCATGCTTGCCCTTAAAGATCTTTTGCTAAAGACAGTGTAATGGGTAATTACAAAACCCTATAACTGAAAGACACCAAGTGAGAAACAAAAAAGGGAAATCACTTCCTTGATGTTAACTTTTTTACTGATAGTCCATGGAATGATGTATCCTGGATTAAGCATCTGATAAATTTTAATACCACAAAGATACATCTAGTGGTCCTGCTGAACATCTCATCTAAACAGTGGGCAGTGGTAGAACCAGGACAGATGGATTAAATGCTTTTCATTACCAGTGACTAATTACAGATTTTGAAAAACAAGCATACCAAGGGAGACAACACCAGCATTTGGCAAAATTCTATAATGGGGGAAAAGAGTGATGAAAAAGAAAATGTATTTACACTTCTCAAAAAAAGAAAGTAGAATCAAATATAGCAACTTGAAGGAGTCAAACTCCCATAGGAAAGAAAACAGCCAGGTTATTAGAGACAAATACTTGCAGATTTGTGCATATGTCAATCTGAATGATCTTATCTAAGGATTGACAGAAATGAGACAGGTAACAAACTTGATGAAATATAAAAAAAGCTTGAGTCAATATCCAAAAAAAGAATACTCCAACGAGATGAGTTGGCAGACCCATCAAGTAAGAATAGGAGGCAACAGATCCTTGGATGAAGAGGGGTCTTAAGGCAGAAACAGATAATGACAGGAAACCAAATGGTAGATGTCTGTATCAAATAACAACAAACAGCAAAAACCAGACAGGGAAGGCAATCCAGGTCCAAATAAACACAGATGTGAGAATGAGAAAGATGGGAGACAAGAAGGAGAGAAAACAATTACCTTTCTTAGTAGTCTAAGTCTTACAAAAAAGGACTGGAACAAAATGATGAAGACAGAGGAAGAAAACAGTTAGCAGTAATGGGAAAGTAATTTGTGATGACGAGAAACCCACTTGAAGTAAAAATGTATCTCAGAATGGTCAAAATGTTGTTCTCTGCTTTATTTTGGTAAAAGTTTTACTACTCATACCAGCTGTCCTGACAAAGTCTCCCAAACATCAGCTATGTAAAAAAGGCCAAAAGGTGGGTCATAGTAGATTGGTTAAGAGGAAGGAAGCATTGAAAAGTTGTCACTCCTATTAATAAGAAAGACAACAAGAAAGGGATAAGAAGAGGGATACACAAATGTAGAGTCTAGTCCTATGGGCAATTAACTGGACAAATTCTACAAGTGAAAATGAAGGGATAACACACAATGGTGAAAAACAGACAGGTAGGGCCAGAGCAAGAGAAAGGAAGAATAAGCCTGAAGAAGAGGGGGAGAGAGAGGCCTGGACTCCAACTTAAAAAGCAGAGAAAACCCAGGCTGTGTGGGCCAAAAATGTGCACAAACATGACCTGGTAAGAGGAGTTGCAGATCAAAGTGAGAAAACAAGGAAGGAGATGAAAATGAGGACAAGCATACCAAAACAAGTGAGAACAGTCCTAACTTAGAGCATTAGCCTGAGGATGAGAAGAGTGGAAGTTTGGTGATGAGAGGAGTGACAAAGTCATCAGTGAGGGGCTTGCCTAAATAAGAACAAACCAAACAGAAAACCTAACACTGGAGAGACCATCTCAACTAAGAGAAGCAATATGCCATCAGGTTAAGAGCCCACCCTCATGGATGCATGACATGCTGAAACTACTCAATAAGTATGAACCCAAAATAGCAGGTCCAATGCATAGAAGCAAAGAGTTCTGGAACAGGTACTCCCTGACAATTGGTATAAGTAACACCCATGAAGCTGTTGGAGTGGATGATGACCAACACATGCATGATAAGAGAAAGAAGATGCTGATATGCCTATCAAACTGCAAGAAGTTTGATCATACTGATGTTGAATGTGCATTTCTCCGAAACTGACATGCTCAGAATCATATCACCATTCAGAGAAGCACCCCAGCCTGATATAAAAACTTATATGAACAGGTAAAAATCCAGTTTGTGGGGTAAGTGACAGGGGAATGCTCATTGTAATATTGACACAGCTATGCCACCAAGACAAGTCCTTAAAAAGAAGATGGGGAGGTGCACAATCAAGAACAATGGATCCACTGATCCTGAAATGTCCATTGGAGAAGGCACTTATGGGTATGGCCGAAAGAAGTGAATAATTCAAAGGATGCCAGAGTTTTCAAAAGTAAAAGAAGCATAAATCTTGGAGACAAGACATTCTATTTCTCACAGGCAAAGTGAAGAAGGCTGCGCCTGACTGAGAAGAGAGTTCAAGAATATGTGCAGGTATATAAACTATTAGTTAGGCATAAGTAAAGACTTGGAATGCTTGACAAGGTAGCTCAGTTAAGCAGCTTCATGCAGAAGAATGTAGGCATCAGATAATTCCTTCTGAAAAGGGGCAAGGAGAAGCCAATAATCCATGTAATAATGGTACCTCATTTCCTTTCCATGAATGAAGTGGACAACTGTTCCCATAACTTGACTGAAGAAATAATAAGTAGATGCAATATCAAAGGACAAGTAGCTGGAAGACTCAATTCCAATAAAGATGAAATGCATAAAATGTTTTGGAAATGGGAAAGTCTGAATCTATAAAAAAACATCTGATGCATCAACCTAAGTTATCCACAGACCAAAAAAGGACATTGAAGAGAACAAAAACCCAACTAGAAATTGGTTGAGAGATAACAGGTCAATAATTTGTACCAGTCTCCAGTCTTATTGGGGACCACAAAGAAAGAAGAGTAATATCCAGGAGTATGGGTTAATACTTGATGGCATTCTTGGTCAAGAGATTTGAGGTTACATCTGCAAGATCCTGAAAAGAAAAGAGGTCAGAGGAAGGAAAAAATGAAAAAGGAGGAAGAGAAGCAAAGAGATAGGTCATAGGTGAGAATCTGAAAAAAAATACCTCTTTACCAGAAATGGAGACCAAAGGCTGGTAAATCAAGACAAGCAGGTACCCAATGGACCAGACCCTGATATAATAAAATAAGAATGAAATAAAGAAAAAAAATCATGAAGCAAAAATACAAAAGGGAGATTTAGACTGAGCAGGCCTAGAAACAAAAGAGCAAGGTTTGGAAAGACATGAAACTTAAGAAAATGAGGACCAATGTCAGGCTTCCTCAGCCAAAATTTTTAAAGCCAAGAACATCACCAAAGATCTATGTACTGAGAAACAAAGTTGATAATAGCAATGGAGATAAAAGTAAGGCATGCAAACATTAGTGAGGAGAACATCCCAAACAATAATACATTCCAAAAACAGAGGAACTAAGCAAGGAGGGACAGAGCAGAAGTGGTGGTACGGGCTAAAGTAGTGAAGAGGATGAATCTCTCTTGATAAAATATTCCAGAATACAATGAAATATTTCAAAAATAAAAAGTGAAATGTCAAGAGGAAGCAAAAGGGGGTAGTAAGAAAGAGTAGAAAGTACAAAATCTGGGCACTAGAAAGTAAAATAGAAGTTAAGGAGTCCACTTCCTAAAGAAGTAAATGATGTTCCAATTACTAGGAATCAAGGAACATAATTGAAGAATGGCTGTAGAACAGAACAAAAGAGTCAAGTGGGTAAGAAAGATAAGGCACGTGAATGCCAGTGCACAGTTGTTCAAAAAAAAGACTGCATGGACTTTAATACCAGGCAAAATAGAAAAGACAAAGTAGCCAAAAGTATGGATTTTGTGGAGTAAAGAATAAGAAAAATAGACTTTGAAGAGAGACAAAGAAAAGAACATACCTGCAAAATCATGTCATGGAATGCAGTTTTGTTTACTGAGAGCTCATCAGCAGATCAAATATAATTAAGCCTCTAATAATGGTGATATAAAAGTATCATGTTTATGAGGTTTTTAAGTCCCTTTTTTTACTCACCATATCGCAAACCTTAGTTAATTTTGTGTGTGAACAATACTATGATATTGCACCTAATTTGTTATCCAATATTATACAGCAGATCAATTGTTTACTGACTATATTACAAATTGCTTTTCAGCAAAGGAAAAATTCAGAATATAATCTGTGATGTGGAGATTTAATGCTTCCCTTGATAAGCCAAACCCTCCACTGTGAACTATAATTTTCTCTATTCAAGACTCATCTGCACAGATTAGATCAGCAAATAAAAGAAATACCATTAGGCCTCTTCTAAGAGCTTAATAACTTCATAAATACAATTCAATACTGTTTGTAAACTACAGGTTTGGCAATACAATACACACACATACATATATCTCTATCTACAGTCTCTTTCTGGCTTTCGTGCAGCAAAATTGCTTTGTAAACCTGAAAATTATTCTCAGCATGTAACTTTCAATGAAAAGCATTACTAAAGCACTCAACTAACACAAACAATCCTCTAAAAACACTATAAATTATACTATGCTTTTATTAAGCAATTTTCAGTTCAAGAGACGTGTAGATAACATACAAAACTCTAGTTCTAATATTTATAAATAAATGTAATGATAACATTTTGTTACAACAAATATACAAGAATGATATATTTCTTTGTTAAATAACCAAATAAATATTTATTGCAGAACAAACTGTAAGAACCCATTAATGAAAAATTAGAAAATAATAGGTTTAAACAAAATGACTAAAACAGCTACTGTCATAGTGTAGGGGTGGCCAAACTTGTTTAACAAAAGAGCCACATACAATAAACTTCAAATGTTTGAGACTCGCATGACACGAACAAATGTTACACACATTTTTATTCTTACATGCACATTTTGTTACATAAAGTATACATAAATATTAAAAAATACATATACATAATATTTATTCATGTATGTTGTTTTTAAACTGTTAAAATGTATTAGTTTCAATAATCACAAAGTACACGTACATATATTTATACCAAATGTTTTCAAAATCCTGGTTCATTATTGTTTTAACTATATTGAACTATGGAAACATCTAAGAAAAATATGCAAATTTGCATTTCATTAACATTAAATGAGACTGCCAAAAATAAAAATAAAAGGGGTTAAAACATATTTTTAATGATATTTATTTGTCTTAGTAAATATCTGGTCAAAGCATGGAGAAAAATATGTAAAAAAATAAAATTAGAAATATTTTAATCAGATTTCACCTTACAAAATTTTACTCTTATCATAATATTTTTCTGACACAAAAAGACATTGGTACAATTATCAGGCCATTTACTGCTAGTAGAGGTCTTATGAGTCATTGAAATTCCTGTTGTTGTGTTGTCAAGGATGTATGAATTAGCTCCATCACGTGTTGATTTGTAAGGATTGCATGATGCTTCGACTTCACAAACTTCATTACAGAGTGCAGTAATTCACAGCAGTATGTTGTGCTGAAAATTGAAATGAGTCTCACACTGGTTTTCTTCAGTTCTGGATATTTTATTTCTGGAACTTGCTTCCAGAACTCAATTATAGAATGGGATTTATGGATCATCTTTAGATCCAGGTCCTCCTGTAGTTCTATTGGTTCCATTTCCACAGCAGATGATTCTGTAACTAAAGGTTCGAAAACTGGACAACCATCATTGATCACATCAACCATGAATGGATTTACAAGAAAGGGGAAGCAGGGCTTCAGCTTCTGCAAGTCCTTAAATCTGTATAGGAAATTATCAAGCAGTCCTTGTAATTTATCTTTGTATTCTTCCAGTTTGCAGTCTTATTTCAATATCAGGGAATGTATTTACTCTCCTTTTCAGATGAGAAAGTAACTGAAGTTTCTTGACAATATGTCTCTTTGAAAAAGTCTTATTTTATTCTGAAAACTAAAAATTGTCTGAGTAAGATCAGAAACAATCTTATCCTTCCCTGAAGTGCCAACTTGAAAGTTTGTAGGTGATTCATAATATCAGGAAGGAACATTAGATCTTGCATCCATTCATCACTTCCCAGATGAGGATAGAACCTTTTCATTTCTTCAAGAAAAGTAATAATAGGCTCCAACAAACACACAAACATAATTAAGACATTGCTGGTTGAAGGCCATCTCACAATGCAGTAGAAAGAGACATCAATGGGTTTATCTTCAAGCTCCAATTCTTCAATAAAATTTTTGAACTGTTAGTAGATCTTCCCATTTAAACATATGAAATTGACAATTTCAAGAACAAATTTCATAACATCTTCATACTTGAAGTATTTGACTTTCAGGTGTTCACGATGAATAATGCAATGAACAGGGAGAAACTATGGAAAGCTGGGATAACTTTTCATAAGTGCAATTAATCCTGCATTTTTTCCCCACCATTGCAGGTGCTCCATATGTTGCAACACTAACAAGTTTATCTTGTGCATTTGTTAAGGCTTTGTCAAGCATATTTTTAATGTCAACACCACAAATTGTTTCTTTTACTGCCACTAAGTCTAACATCTCTTCTTTCACAGTTACATCAGAGAAAACATAATGAAGAAATACCACTAGTTGAAAGTTGTCTTGTATGTCTGTAGATTCATCAAGGGCTAAGCTGAATGCAAGGGAATTCTTCAAATTATTTTGCATTTTGCCTGCAACATCAGCACTGATCTGGGAGATACATCTCTCTGTAGTGTGGCATGAAGCTGGTGTTTGTGCTATTAGTCACTGAAGTTTTGTGTTATTTGGGTCTAACACTGCAAGAACTTCAGCTATGTTCTTCTTAATAAATTCACCATCAGAATATGGACGTTTAGCACGAGCAATATTCCATGATATAACAAAAGATTATTGTACCAACTTCCTTACTGAACATTGTCAACAGTGTCTGCTGGCCATTTAGTGATGATTTTAACACAGTTAATGTGTTTTTCCATAATTCTGATTTGGGTGGATAATCAGACGAAAAGATTTTATGATTTGTTTCATAGTGGCATTTCAAGTTACTGGCTTTATAATGACTAAGTAACACATTGAAGATAAGACACAAAGGTTTACCTCCTTTAATAGTGAATGCAAAATCTTCCTCCCACTCTGGCTTAAAATTTCTGTTTTCATCTTCATACTTTCGCTTCTTACAATTTGATGATGCTATCTTCCTTCACAAGATTTTCACAGACACTTCTAAAAAATTAAAGTGAAAAGAAACAATGATCTCCAACATGTGCAATGCAACCAAACTCTACAGCACCTAGTAGCACACTAACACTTCTTTAATTTCACTGCCCACAACACAGCCATACATGCCACAATCACACCCACTAAAACTAACATTGTCAGCACAGGCTTGTATGATTACTGATTCTCCAATACAATTCCTCTGTAATCCTTGCTATTCCAAAATTTCTTTAATCCCTGACTCAAATCTAGCATTAAAATCAGGATTTAAATTCTTATATATATCACCGGAACATTAAACTTATGTTTTAATCTAGTGGGCTCTCAGTTTATACCTGGTAATAATTATGAAGCTTGAAAATTTTTTATTTACCTTTTATATTAATTGTGATGCAAAAAGGAGCTCAGCCAACATATTTCTACGAGCCTCACATTATATGTCAAAGAGCCACATGTGGCTCACAGGCTGCGGTTTGGCCACCCCTGTCATAGTGAAGTTGTTCCAAACACGTTTTTCAACCAACCATTTTTTTCACTGCTTTTAAAGTTTTTCTCTTATTTTGATGGGAAGATTTGACCTGGAGTAATTACACCCATTAGTTCCTCCCTTTATCCAACTTAAAGTTGTTCCTAAAGTTAATAGAAAAACAAATACTTTATTAACATTTGCTCCTTTTACCTCTCAAAGCAACTATTCTATGCTGAAGTTTCTGGTAGGCCTAAGGTGTCAGTTTATGAGATCTGTTTGGCATGCTTTGTACCTCAAAGCAAGATGTAATTTTAAGCTCAGTTTTTACCCCCTTTTTTGTTATATTTTAAACTTTATCTGGAAGTACTTATATAGTACTGGAAGTTCTATATAATCTACTAACAATGACTATGTTATAATGTATGTACATCTCTATCGAATAAGAATTAATAAAAAGTTACTGACAATTATTTCAAACTAATTTTAAAAATATCTACAGATATTTCAAAAGTTGATTAGTTACCACGTAAGTAATTCTCAAAAAGTGTACATGATATGCTTAAACTGCCACTTTTCAAAGAATCAAGGTAACTTCTTTCTAATAAAGTTAAATGGTGCATTCTAATAAATCAAAATGCCATAAAAAAGAATGAAAAACACAAATAAACACTGAGACATTAATGTATCTAACACCTTCTGGCAAGACACTTGCTATAAATGCAATAACGATGACTATTTCAACTAACTGAAGTTACAATTTATGTTTTAATGGAATGCTCCTGAAGAGACTGTAGAGCAAAATATTAAATGACCAATTAAAAAAGAAAAGTAACAAATTTGGTGTTAAATGCTCATTTAATTATAGTATTTAAACTTGACATCAACTGCTTGTGTAAAATATAAAATTAAATACAATTTCAAAATGTTTGCAACTCAATGAAAATAAAAGGTCAATAAACAAAATTTTAAGTTGAAAAGATTTAAAAGATAAAATTTACTAACAGTGTTAAAATAAAAACTATAACATGCTGTTATTTAGAATGCAAATACAAAAATAAGGCTGTAGAAACACAATAGTAAAAAGTGGTTTGGAGACTGATATGCTAGCTACATTGATTTACAGGTTATAATATTAATAATATGACATATGTACATTCAACTGTGAGTTGAATTAAATATACCATCCTTTGTCTTTGTTTTTAACCGTGTTTCATACATTGCATAACAAAAAAAAATCCAGATTCATTGCTTTCTATTGAAAACCTTGAATAAAAATTTGTTCTGTTGCACACCTACAACTGTATTTGGAGCCATAACACAAGATTCAGGCAATTGTATTATAACCCATCCAAACAAAGATATCATGCCTAAAGACCTTGCTCACTGACCTTTCATCTAAGTTATCTAACATTGGAATCTAAGTAATAAAGACAATGGAAAATGAATCAACTGGGAAAACAGCAAAGTTAAAAAAACAATATTATACAAATAAGTAAAAAAATCAAAAGACTTTGGAAAACAGTATTAATAACACTTAGAGCAAGTGTAAACCAATTACTGAAATCATGCAAACCAAATGACTTAATAATTATGCTGTTATTAATAGTTTTCTAATCAATGACTTCCTCTTACAAGCTTGAAATTATTGTTCAACACTTGTTATTAAACCCTAGGGGAAGAAAAGTTGAAAAAAAATATATATATCATATTCAGAAAGATGCCTCCATTGTCCATCACCACTCTGGCTTAGAATTGATAAGTGGCAAGGACTATCATACTGGAAGAAAAGGGGGGAAGAAAACGCAATGTAGAGTCAAGAGGAACGTCAACACCAGAAACAGTGCAATGGTTGACCATGAAAGTCATACTTTGAAAAGCAGACCACTACAGATTTATTCAATCTAAAGAAAGGCAGGGATGGGCAGCTATTCTCTTCTGCTTCACCCATGAACTCCATGGATTAGAATCAGGGCTTACCCTGGACTAAATTTTTCTGTAGCCAGGCTATTAGCCAAATGATTTTTTTGGTAGTCAATTTTAGCCAGATAGATTTGATCCATATCCAACCCTCCAGCCAGTCACATACGATAAGACAGTCAAAGAATAAATGACAACTAAGTTCTTATCATACATTTTATTTCAATGAATTTATCATTTATCAAATTTATTATAAAACAACAGTTTCACAGTTACAAAGTTCAATGTTTTTCACACACAAATCATTACAATAATGACATGGGAAGACGAGTCACTAAATTAAAAGTAACTGTTATTACATGCTGCTAAACAAGGGTCTCTCTAGACTTGCAAACCAGGGAGAAGTTTTGCTCTAATTTTACAAAATTATGGAAAAGTTTACAGTCAATAGCATTCTTTTCTTCTATAATATAATCTGTATAAGATGACTTTTCCTTGAGCTTACGAAGGGTGAGGTTTGGTCTGTTTTGATAAGTGGCAAGGACTATCTTGTCACTTCTCCCAAGTCTCTCTAGTGAGAGCCCTGCTTAATAAAATATATATCATCACTCAAACATCACCAAACTAAACTTGACAAGTTTCAGTAATATTCGTGCTAAAAATCTGAACACAAATTCATGACAAAATGAAAAAATATATACATGCCTTGAAGCATGTCATTTTGTTGTGCCTTACTAATCATTTACAGTTACAACTGGTGCCTTTGTTTCAATGATTACATTAGAATACGTCTGTTCTTTTTTGTACTCCAGATCTTAAAGGCACATTTAAAATCAAAATTTCCAGTGTTTGGACCATCTATTGACAGACACATGATATTTTCCAGGTTTCTAGTACTCATTGAATTCCTCAGACACGTTTTTATCAAATTCTGCTTACTAAAACCTCTCTCACAATCAACTGTTGAAACTGAAGCTACCAGCAGTCTCTCTGCCAGTTCTGCACTTGCAGGAAAGGACTCTCTGTATTTTACTGCAAAATTGCAGAAACTTTTAATGTCTGTTACAGACTTGCTTCCACTTTCAAAAGTAGATCTAGCAAATTTTGAAAATGATTTCAATTCTTGTTTTGTTCCCTCATGGTCAAAGGTTGACAAATAATCATTGATTGTGTCAATGTCTGCTGAAATGTCCGTGTCTTTGACTAATGTGTGGCTAGGACACCTGGTACAAATTGCTTTAGTCTAGTAACTACCCCAGACTTTGACCCAACCATCAAAGCAGCACCATCAGAGCTGACACTACATAAGTTTTTCACTTCAATACCTTTCTCTGATAACATACTAATGACTTTTGTTAAAATGTTCTCAGCATTAGCTTTGTAAAGTTTACAGATTCCAAGGAAATAGGTCTGTGGTGTCACTGTACCGAACTGATCCATCTCTAGTACACAGATGTAGCTGACAAGGTTCTGCTTACTGAAATGTCTATACTTTCATCAATCATGATGCTGAATTTTCCATTTTTGGCTAGTTTGTTTTTTAAATTTTCTCTCAACACTTCTGCCATACAATCTTAGAAGTCACTAATACTGTTGTTGTGTTCATAAGTAGTATGTTGGTCTACTACCAGATGCTGGAGCTGTGTTGCACCCTGGAATTAAAACAAAAAGAATAAATACATAAATAAATAATTTGTGGGAGTAGTAACTCTAGAACATGAATACATAACTCAGTAACAAATTTCATCAAGAACAACAGAGAAATTCCACTTGTAAAACATTAACTGATAATCCTTCAACAATTTAAGTACATAAAAACTGTATTATATACATAATAAATAATTTGTGAGATTAGTAATTGTGGAACATGAATACGTAAATCAGTAACTATAACAACTTTTTCATTAAGAACAATAAATAAAATTCACTTGCAACAAGAACAAAAAAACTGTATTGTATACATAATAACTTACCTGCATCATACATAGTCTATTTAGATGTGGAATTAGGAAACTTGGTAGGTCATGCTTTGCTGCAAAGTAAACATTGTGCATTGCAGCTATGATGGCAGTCTCACTTTTGTTTGTGGCTGAGACTGTGGCCTTAGTCATCGCTGTAGACAGCTTGGACGCCTCCATTGCATCTCTGTGGTCTGAAATAAATGATAAAAAAATGAATTACCTCATGCATCACAACATCTTTTTAATGTAATAACACTGCTAAAGTATTAGGAAATAAATTGACATGGGCATATTCTTTTTATTATATTTAATAATTTTATAAGTTTAACTATCCAAATAAGTCTCAACATTTACTCAGTCAATAAATACCTTTTGTTTTCTGATGCTTGGTTAGGTTGTCTTTTTTCATCACTGCACAACCAGTTGTGAAAGTGTTTGAGTTCTGTATTTTAATGCACAATGTGCAAAACATTTGCTTTGTAGAGGCTTCATATTTGAGCCAATTAAATTCATTCAACCATTTTTCTTGGAACGATCGTGAACTGTCAGTTTCAGATTTGGATTTTTTTGATAGAGGCATCAGACAACTTTCACTGTCTAAGGGGCGTTTGGCCTGCGAAGAAGCCATTCTGAGATCTGATGAATTCGCTGCATATTGGCTCAATTTATAGAGAATCTTTCCACTAATTAACATTTAGTTTTTTACAAGTACGTGTTTATTATGGTACTAATCCAGTAACCGCTTTTAATTAAACTTACCAGCCAAGCCATGCGCCATTAGATAATGTAATTACATGCGTGAAAGCCATCACAATCTTCGTGGTCGTTCTTTAATTATAGCGCCACTAATCAACCACATATAAATGAGTTATTCGTGTCAAGCCGTTACGTTGCTGTTGATTGAACAATTTTTCACACGTTTGTCGATCCTGACCATGACCTTGCACGAATGTAGACGGGTTATTGATTTTTATCTGCTTACCGCATACTTGCATTAAAAAAACGTTGATGTAGTGAACCAGTCTAGCATTTTGTAAACAAACAGTGTTTCACCGGTATATTTGCAAATTTCAATTTTTCTTTGCCAAAAAACAAAAATAATAGCCATTGGCGAATATAGTGAGCGACAGCGTGAGCCCTGAGAATGGTCTGGAAGAGGCATATTAATAAAATAAATATATCCAAAAAAGAAATCTCTGAGTACCTATGTGGAACACAATCTCAACAGCATGCAGTTAGTGGCCATAAACAGTATAACTGTTAAGTCATCATGGCCTTACAGTGCCTATTTGACTATTTTAAGTATACCTGGAGAGACACCACTTGCAACAGAATGTGATTCAACAAGAAAAGAGGAATATGCCCATAAGAGGAACATGTATATAATTTACCTAGTGACATCCTCTGAAAAATGGCAACAAGTGGAAGACAATAAGTTGATGAGGAAGAAACAGTTACATGACACAGAAAGTGAACTGAAGAATTTCTTTCAACGAATGATGGAATGAGATGCCAAGGAAAAAGTAAGGTGCCTAATCTGATGAAAAGACAGCTAGAAGAAATTATAAGAAAAAAGTGACAAAGGAGAATAAGCAAAAACTGAGCCCAATTGGTTGTTTGTTTGTTTGGTTGGTTGGTTGGTTGGTTGATTTAGTGTTTTATTGCACAAACAGCTAGGCTATCTGTGCCAAACATCCTGTAAAAAGTTAAAAGTAAATTTAGTGAAATTAAGGTAAAACAAAACAAAGTTTAAAAAACACATAAACAGCATAAAACCAATGTTTACATCTAGTCTACAAGTCAATAAAAAAAACTACAGTAATTCAAATTGTTAATGACATTCTGTAGCATAACTGTAATAATCATAACTCATCAAAAAGACATTAACAGATAAGTACAAAAACCACCGTCAGTCACCTGAAGTTGGCTTTTCCCGTCCTGGTTCCGAGTTATTTGACGTTATGGCCATTTTCAAAAAGAAAAGTAATAAAAAGGTTTTAAAAAACGTGGAGCAAAATAATAATAATAACTAGCCAGGATGACTAATGTATAGTTCAAACAGCAGCATTAGTCATCTGAAGTTGGCCTTTCCAGTCCTGGTATTGAGGTACTTAATGTTATGGTCAGTTTCTAATTTCAAATTGAACAAGATGAACTGTGATTTCTAAAAGAGAGCCACAATAAAAAGGTGTAATGTATAAATTAAAAAACTTAAATGGCATTAAAAAGATTAATGGCCTTTAAAAATCTAAAAACATTACCAAGGTGGACATGGTCACCATCACCAATAACACGGTCTAACATTATGAACAAACCTTGGGACACAACATGCTTAAAATGGTGCCATCGTTGAGAGTCGTAATAATGACAAGAAAGTAAAATGTGGCTTATTGTGATCTCAGTGTTACACAAACTACACACTGGTGCACCAGTTCTTGATAAAAGAAAACGATGAGTTAAAAAACTGTGACCAATGCGTAGTCTAGTAAGAACTTTCTCTTTCCAATCCTTACAGAAGGAAAATGGCCAAAGTCCAATGCGGGGTTTTATTTAGAAAAGCTTGTTTTTGCCTTGCTCACTTCAAGTCAACTGCCAGCTGGCACGAAGCCG
This sequence comes from Tachypleus tridentatus, assembly GCF_004210375.1. Taxonomy (NCBI): domain Eukaryota; kingdom Metazoa; phylum Arthropoda; class Merostomata; order Xiphosura; family Limulidae; genus Tachypleus; species Tachypleus tridentatus. Next base: position 85,580,827 of record NC_134830.1, read on the forward strand.
AGCCTTTAACACAGAACCATAGTCCAGGTATGGGACAGGTACAGCGGTGATAGTGCCAAAGCAGATAGACTTAGCTACAGTGTCAGCAGGTTATTCCTGCAAATATCAAATACAAGTAGAGGTTAAAGAGAAATGGACCAGTTGGTTTTAAATATCAGTGAGAACAGAGCAAGAACCAACATGAAGCGATTCCATGGCCAGTAGAGAACTAAGCAAGTCAGTATAAATAGTGCAGCTTGAGTACTGCTTAGCTTCTACATGATCCAGGACAAGAGAAATGGCAAATAATTTACCAGTAAACACAAAATCTGTAGAGGGGATTCTGCGTGCAAGCACTGAACCACAACAAACCATGGCAGAGCCCACACAGTCACTTGATTTCAAACCATCTGTATAAACAGGAATGGAAGGATGGTTCAAAAGATGTTCAGCAAATAGCAGACAGTATTTCCAATCGTGAGGGTCTCCTTTTCTCAGATAACTTAAAGATAGGTCACAACTGGGGACTGTAAGAAGCTATGGTGGGATGGGCTGACCAGTGGATACAGCACTGTTATCCAAGGACAGACCCAATTCATCCAACTGCACCTGGATATGAAGGCCATAAAGAGCAATGACAGACCATTTGTTCTGAAAAAGCACAGCCCACTGAGGAATGAAAACACAACCCCAGGTGGGATGCTTTGGTAAGGAACAAAGTTTCGAAGCATATAGTAAAGACAATTGCAAATGGAAGAGGTGCAAAGAGGTTCATGAGACTCTATGTATAAGCTCTGGACTTGGTCCTTGACGATGAATAGAGTCAAGCATCTTTAAGGCCGATGGTCTGATGGAGCCATAGACCAGTAATCTATACTCGAGTTTGATTGAATAAGAGCACGATACGAGGTCTGTTAAAAAAATACGCAGACTAACGTCATAAAACAAAATGTACTTTATTTAGAAGTTACAGGTCTGGGACCCCTTCAAAGTACTCTCCTCCCCAACACACACACTTATCCCAACGGTGTTTCCACTTGTTGAAACAGTCCTGGTACGCTTCTTTTGTAATGTCCTCCAGCTCCTTCGTCGCATTTGCCTTAATCTTGGGAATCGTCTCAAATTTTCTTCCTTTCAAGGGTCTTTTGAGTTTGAGGAACAAGAAAAAATCACAAGGAGCAAGGTCAGGTGAGTAGGGGGGATGGGGAAGAACAGTGATTGAGTGTTTGGCCAAAATCTCACAAGTTCTGAGGGCTGAATTTCGCAGCAATGCGGTGCATCTTCAATTTTTCGGTCAAAATCTCGTAACAAGATCCAACTGATATCCCACACTCTTCAGCAAGCTCCCCGACAGTCAGACGTCGATTTGCCCGCACCAGGGTGTTGATTTTGTCGATGTGTGGGTCGTCAGTTGACGTAGAAGGACGTCCAGGACGCTCATCATCTTCAATGGACTGTTGACCATCCTTAAAATGTTCATGCCACTTGAAACATGCCGTATGCTTCATAGCAATATCACCGTAAGCCATGTTAAGCATACCAAAAGTTTCAGTCGCAGATTTTCCAAGTTTAACACAAAATTTCACAGCAAGTCGTTGCTCCTTCAGATCATTCATTCTGAAATCCACCAAACGAAAAAATTGCACCTCACTTAAAACCGTGTAGCTAATACACAAGTGAAGATATCTGCAATCGGGAAAGAGCGTCATAATCAGCTGATCTGTGCAAACCTAGCGACACCAAGCAGATTCCCCTGGAACCAACTGGAGCTGCACAATTCAAACAGTCCACTTATTTTTTGAACAGCCCTCATATATCTTTAGCACAGAATGTTAATCCACTCCCAAGTGGTGGAAGAGAGGACACAGAGTATATTCAATGCTCTTTTACATATGACCCATAGCTGCTTGATGTGTGGTATAAAAATCAGCTTACGGTCAAAGATAATTCACAAGAACTTTGTCTCAGGGACCACAGGCAGCACAACTTCACGGAGTTTGGGATCAGGGTAAATACGGTTTCAGAGAGAGAGAGAAGGTAAAGCCATTTGCTGTGGTCTACTTCACTAAACAATTGAGGGCAGTCTGTAGCTGCCGCTTAATATACCTCATGTTCAACAACTGACATGAGATATGAAAGTTGTCAACATAAAGCCCGTTTGCAACAGTGAGTGATTGATGTTTCAAGTCAAATCAGGTGGTCCATGGTGGAGCGCCATCATCACAACCCACACTGGGTGGGCAAGGGAAGATTGTTTGATTCGAGAAACCAAATAAGATGCGCATTAACCATCCTCTCTAAGGTCTTACAGAGACAGGTCATCAAAGCAATTGGACAGTAGTTTGAAGGAATCTAAAGATCCTTCTCAGGCTTGGAGAAAGGTGGGACAATAGCCTGGTGCCAAGCATCAGGAATAACATTCTCCTACCAGATCTAGTTAAAAACAATCAGAAGAATCTCAAGAGAAGCAGGAGATAAACGATGTAGCATATCATAGAGTATATCATCAGGTCCAACTGATGTACTGCAAGACTGATGAAGGACCAGTTTTAAGTTCCACCAGTGTAAAGGGATGATTAAAGTCATAGAGACAATCAGCTCAAAAGGAAAAAGGCGATTGCTCTGCCCGAGTCTTAATGGCTAAGAAGGTGGAAGAAGAAGCAGAAGTGCTTGATACCTGGCAAAAGCTTTCACTTGGAGTATCGGCAATGCTCAGGGTATCAGCTACTTCCTGACCATCAGAGAGCAAGATCAAGAGGTGGACTGAGTTATATTGCCCACTGACCTTCTGAATCTTGTCTCATATAACTTTGGAACTGGTGGTAGAAGATATGCTGGTTGTGAACTTAATCCAAGATTCCTTCTGGCTTTGACGTCTTACCCATCGAGCATGTGCTCAGGCCCTCTGGAAAGTGATACGGTTCGAGAGTGTGGGATATCTACAAAAAGTATTCAAAGCTTTCACTTGGAGTATCAGCAATGGTCAGGGTATCAGCTACTTCCTGACCATCAGAAAGCAAGATCGAGAGGGGGACTGAGTTATATTGCCCACTGACCTTCTGAATCTTGTCTCATATAACTTTGGAACTGGTGGTAGAAGATATGCTGGTTGTGAACTTAATCCAAGATTCCTTCTGGCTTTGACGTCATCGAGCATGTGCTCAGGCCCTCTGGAAAGTGATACGATTCGAGAGTGTGGGATATCTACAAAAAGTATTCTAGTTTCGTTTTTGAACCTTCTATGCCATGTGGCAGGCAGGATTCCACCATGGATGAGGATATAATTGAAAACATGTCAAGGTTTTAGGAATACATTGAGCAGCTGCTTGTATAATAAAGTCACTTACTGCTGCCACACGGTCATCTACTGATGGATTGCAGACAATGGTACGATCAAGGTACAATAGGTGTTACAGATGTTGAAGATTGCTGCTCAGAATCTTCAAGCCATGGTCTTTTACCTAAGGACTGTTCTTTCACTATTTTATTTAATTTTCTATTTGGAGGACACATAATAAAAAAATAATATTTTGGTGTCCACTGACCCCACCTATCATGAAGCCCTATCAGGGGATGCATTACAATGCCAGGGTTTCCTGAGCACTATACCCAAACACCAGCATCAGATACAATGTCCACAACACCTGTTGAGAATATCCAACACTGGTACTTGGTTGACCCTAGCCCATGTGGACCAGCCAACTGACCCAAGGGTGGCCACCCCAAGGCCATCTAATCTATAGGAATTCAAGGCCAAAGTGGTGTGTTAGGGTTGGACCCTCAACCACCAGGATCCTCTCCTCCCCTTCACAGGTTGCCATGCATAGCAAACACGTGGGTGGATGTTTAGGTCCCAGAGGAGGCAAACTGATGTCCCCTCACCACATACAGGAATCCACACCGAGGGGAAACCCAATTGGTAAGAAAAGAAGAAGAAAGGTCACAAGTAGAGAATAGTTGCCATGAAATGAAGAAGTAGGAATGGTCACCATAGAAGGAGGCCATGCAAGCAATATAACAACAAAGAGCATGTAGAAAACACAGAGGTCTATCTGGAACAGACCAGGAATATAGATGGAAAATGGAAAGAAAAATAGCAAAGAGAATAAATCACCCTCACAAACTGCAGAAATTTTGGGAAACAACACATCATTCCAGATAAAGGAAAGCATATGAAACACCTAACCCAAACACCAATGGCAGAAAAATATTCCATTTATGTTGATAAATGGGAAAGGAAGGAAAAACAAATGGAACATGCTAAAAAGGGAGTGACTTGCTGTGACAATCTAGATCTCCTCACTAATGACTGAATAAAAACCATGCATAAAGATGAAGGGTAGGAAGAGCTGGATGAAACGCTGGTGACTGATGAAGATGTAGAAGGGACAAAATAAAAAGTAGTGGTGGAACTAACTGGAGCTGGAGCAGTCATGGAAACCATGGCTATGTCAGCAAGTACAAAGCAATCAGAAAAACTTGACATGGAGTGGTGTAGATGATCAAGAAAATGAAATGGGTGAGAGGATACAGAGGGCAATGGAAAACATGAAGATAAATTCTGTCCTGTTGAAAAGGTCAATCCGTGACTAGGTTAAATGCACCCAGAACATGACATGCAAAGGGACATATACTAAGCATGTGTGCCCCAAAGAAAACAGATCCAAGGTCTGACCACAAAGAGAATGAGAATGGGTGTAATTCCAGGAAGTTGATACAGTAAGACCTCTTAGCTGGAAATCACAGATCTTAAACTTTCTTCTGATTGACCCATACCCCCTAGCCTTGGAGGGGTGCATCCATGAAGACATGCAAATTTAGATGAAGGGGAGGAAGCAGAACACCTGCTGACATGCAGGCCCTGTCCAGCCACCAATTAAAATTGTTGACAAGAGAAGAAAGGGAGATAGGAATATCCAAGGGATTCCACTCAAGGTTCCACTGGTCATGCACGTGCTCAACTCAAGAGGATAAGGGTTTCCATAAAAGGCCACATCCTCAACTCAATAATAAGAGCAGTAACAGTGGAAGCAAAAGCTCTATTGAATGGAGTCAAAGAAAAGAAGGTAATGCCCAAATGAGATGAGTATTGAAAAAGGCACCCAGGTGGACAAAATATAAGGTACGTATAAAAAATGACTTCTTTAACTTGATCAATCAAACCACATGAGCTGTCTCCAAAAGAAGCAGATGAGTGTGGTAGGCGGAATCCTGTTCAGAATGAGCCAACAGAAACCAGCCATCCATGAAACAGTTTAAGTGCAACCCCAGGACATGCATATGTCAGGCAAAAGCCTTTACCACTCAACAAAAGGTATACAGGGTCAAAGCAAGCCCAAAGGATAGGGTGATGAACAAATAGAAGATAGTTTCTTGACCAATGAGATAAAGGAATAAGCAGATAAGTATAATAAAAATATGCAGAAGGCTGAGGTACATGTTTGATGGCTTTCTGGAAGAGAAGATTCAGAATTGCCTCAAACATAAATTGACTGGTGGTAAGATCCTGATGCAATGGAAAAGATGTGGACACTTTTAAGATAATGGAGGAGGGAAAATGAAGTCTCTTGGATAACATGCAAATAACTCAAAGATGTGTGGAGAAATCATGCCACAGGGAAACAAAATTAATAAAATGAGCCTCCACTGCCCCAGAACTAACAAAGTAGTCACCAGTTACATGTCCTTCTACATCAAATAATACAACAAGTGGGGGGAACCTACATATGTAGAATCTGGTAAAAGCTGAGAAGTAGCAGGTCAAGAAACAGAAATAAAGAATTGTCTAAGCTTAGAATGAGACAAATGGTCAATCAAAGGTTAAGAGGTCAATTGCTGTCTTACTGATTCCACATTGGATCCTAAAGTCTCAGAAACATCTCCAAAAACAGACCATTGGAGAATAAAAGCCATACAGGAGACCTAAAAATAAGTAGATGTTAAACAAACTTGACAGAATATAGCATCTCTAAGCAAAAGGTCCCTTACAACAGAGAAACCACATGTGTAGGGCAAGACCTGAAGAAGACAAATGTGCCAACACAGAGATAAGCTGGGAGAGGGTATCTCTCAAAAAACCCTCAGAATCTCAGTGAAGCACCTGGTAATCGAGGTGTACAAGTATCAAAGAATAGTTGAAAGGGTAAGATGAAGGCAGGAAAACTGGAGATAGGATAAGTGAGCAGTGTCTCCCCCCTCCTACACACACACACACACATCGGGGCTATTCCAACTACTGAAAATCAAAAAACTGATTCAAAACCTATAGAGAACAAGGCATGCTAGAGTCTCATATATCTGAGACACTATATGCTGTGCATGAACCCTAGTATCTGAGGAAAGGGGAAAAACAAAATACTGAAAGGAGAAGGTATCATGTAACAAGGAAGGAAGAAAATTATAAGAAATCAGAGAAATTAATAAAACAGGACATACCTGAATAATCATGTCCTAAAGAGACATACAGCCTGCTGGTTCTACAATAGGAGTACAGAAAGACATGAAAAAAATTAGCTGGAAGAAAAACACTCTGTGTGACACTCAGGTCACAATAAGCCACATTTTACTGTTTTGCCATCATGATTTTTAATGACAGCACCATTTTAGACATGTTTTGTTCCAAGGTTTATTCATAATGTTAGTCAGTGATATTGGTGATGGAGACACTGTCCGCCGTAGAAATGTTTTCAGTTTTTTAAAAGGCCATTAATCTTTTTAATGCTATTTAAGTTTTTTAATTTATAAACATTTAGTAATCAGTGTTATTGGTTTTCATTCATTATAAGTATTCATATCTTATGTTAATAAGTGTTAATACAATGTATATATTTTGACATAGAAGAGGATTCAGCATCATTTATTCCTTGCTTAACCTGTAACTTTCCTCAAGTTGGTTAATTTGTGTACCCACTCATGACTGCATACTTGGGATTGGAAATAAATCCATTCTAATTGGAGTTTTGTTGCCCAAAACAACGATCTCCATTCCCATGACAGAGCAGCCTGTTACACTTCAAATATGAAAAGTAAAAAAAAAGGTTGCTGATTTTTTTCATGTTCCTTTATAGTTGCTAATCTAGTTAGCACAAAATTATGACCTAATGTATTTTTTTCACATTTGTGACACACAAGAACTCAATAAGGTTAACATAAAAACAATGATCAAGCCTTTCAGGTTTTCTGGAAAATGTCAATTTGTTTTAAATATCAGCCATAAAAATGTAATTGTTTCTACATTCCTTCTTAACTTAAGTTACAACCAGAATGAGATAGAATGATAATGTAAGACTTTAACCTTACATTTTGAGACAAGGTCAAGGTCAATTTTAGTTGAAACAGTGTGACCAGCTGTCAACATATCAACAGTAATTTTAGTGTTTCAGGGAAGGTGTTTCCAGGAGAATCTTTCAAGGAACATTAAACTGAATTGCTTGTGTGTGTGTGTGAAAATTAGACAGCAGAAAAGTTAGAAGAAACTAGCTTTGCTATTCACCAAGAACAGGTGAATTATTTTATATTTATTATAAGCAATTCACAACAACTGTGACTTAGCTACAATAGGATATTCTGATTGGAAGCATACAATGAAAAACTTAAACAGTCATGAAAACTGTCCATTGCATAAGGAGTTTACTTGGATTCTAATAAAACAAAGAATCACCAGTGAACACACTGATAAAAGATTAACAGGACAATATGAATCTGAATCAGTGATGTTGAGAAAACCCACTTGTAGAGAAATATATATGTAAAAACAGCTCGTTTGAGTGGAAAAAATATTTTACGTAGAGGAGCAAACAACGTTTCGATCTTCTACATAAAAAATTTCTTCAACCCAAACCAGCAGTTTTTACATTATATTTTTCTCTACAAGTGGGTTTTCTCGTCAGCACTGATTATTAGTTCTTTGAAATGTGACGTAGTTAAAAATTATTATGGGTATTAAATAAACTCCTGAATTAGGGTTGTATAGTCGAGTGAGTCCCTTTACACATCTTAAGATATCTTCTTTCATCATTTCTAAGTCAGAATACCGATAATTTGAAACAGCAATATATGGGTTTTCACACTTTATAGCTAAAGCCAAAAAATGTTTCAGTGCTAATGGTAAAGGTATAATTCTATACAGTTTAAACATAATACCTGTTGCTTTTAAGGGTAGCTTTATAAAACTTTCTTAACTATCCTTTACTGTACAATGACGATGACCAAAGAAGGTTGAAACGTTGTTCACTCCTCTATGTAAAATATTTTCTCAACCCAAACAAGTTGTTTTTACATATATATTATATGAATCTGAGAAAAGTATTGGCATAAGGTTCTTACACAAGTACTTAGCCTCATAAAACAGCTCTTGATACGAAGTTTATCTTTTTGCAAAAGTGATTAACTGGTAGGTTCTGTCCATCATGGCATCAATCAAAACAGTCAATGGCCAAGTTCATTTTTAAACTAATGGAGGGTTCACTCTCTCACATAGTATTTAGAGTTGTGTACAAGCAAGTAGCTAAAAAAAAGCTACTAAATCCCTTCAAAGTTTTGAAGTACAGAATGTATTGTACCTTCATCTCACAAGCAGTTACAAATAAAGCTGTGAGAAGTGGTTAATTTGGAACTGAGAGAAAAAGTTAAATTCATCTCAGTGGATCCAAATGTTAAATGAAGGCATGTCATGGGTATTCACCATGAGATCCCTAATGAACACTTAAAACCAAGAGTTAGTTCAATATAGAAAAGTGTTCATAATAGTTTGCAAAACATACAAGGAATTTTCCTGAATATATTAATAGTAAATTAAGGAGTTAAAATAGACATGGCAAATGTCATCCCAAATTTCATCACAAGTAAGAAATCACAGGAAGATGGTAAGTTATCCCAGAATGGTAAAAATTACACGTAAGGTAACAAGGAATTGGTCACTTTAATGCCACCTATAATGTAGCTATCTGCAGATGGTGTAACCTACTGGAACATGAATCCATAGATTGTCAAATTGGCTGCATGAAGTGCAAGGGAAATCACAACTTTAGTTTGCCAGAAAAGAACATACACTATGGTCATTGGTCCTAGCCCAACTATTATTAACAAAGAATGTTTAAAATAGAAAATAAATTAAGCAATAAGTAGAGTAGAAAGTGAAAAAGACGATGCAGTTGAGTTAATGAGTACAATGTTGCCATGGGCACAAAATAAATTGAAACATGTCATATGTCTTTTTGCTAAACAGTAAAAAATTCACCAAAAGATCAGTTTTGTCTAAAATAGAACCAGAACCAAGTGAAAATCCCAGGTATATACTTCAGTGCACAAAACCCACCATAAATTAACCAGAATATTTTAACAGATAAGTTAAGCAAAACAAAAGAACAATGGCACGAAAAAAATCTCTCTATTCTCCAAAGCACAAGCAAAACTTGTATATGTAGGTAAGGAAATTAAAGAAAATAAAGCAACTTACAGGTATATATATTTAATCAAACAAACCAAAACTAATAAAAGGGGAAGTTATCTTCTCCCTGAAAAGGTAGGCCTAGGTAAAATAGAATTTGGATAAAAAATTACATGTAATGTAATACAGTCAGAAAACTCAAAAGCTCATTTCACAGTCTACCTCTCAGACTATCACAGTAGACTTTCTAATAACACAGTTTAACCTCAGCATGCAGTAACAACACCAGTGTACTACAAATTTAATCTAAGAAACCTCATTCCAACACTATAAAACAATAAGAAAAGTTTAAATCAAATGGAATCCAAAGAAATCTATAACCTTGTGTTAAAACACTGTCACCCTAAAGTACACACAAATTACAGTACCACTGATGGGGAAAACATTTGGGAAAGGGTGAATTTGAAATGTCTGGAACCATCACAGTGGGGCCAAGCATGGAAAATAGCCCATAAAACTGTCTCAGTCAGAACAAAACTGAATAAGCTTCAAATAACTGCTTCTTTCACACTTATATGAAGACCATAATGCATACTATGTATGAATGTGCTAAATCTGCAGCTTTATGGAGAATATTTGTCTTCATTTTTGACAAAATACATCACATATAGAATGGTTATTTTCTGTCTTTCTGTCCCTGTTACAAAATTTCATGTGTTTTTTTCTTTTCTGTACTTCCAGGAGAGTGTAAAGTGCAGATCAGGAAGTCTAGATGTAGAGAAGTCTTCCCACATACAAGGGAAGAGGTTAATAGACTTCTTAGGAAGATCATAAGAAATGTCCATCTATGCCTGAAATCTAAGTGCCTTCCACTCAGCAAGAAAGATTTCTTCAAGAATTGGAATTTAGAGTCCTCCTGTATTTGCCATTTCATAGGAGGTGCCTTTGTTCTCATGTTTTGACACCAACACTAACTCTAGCTACAATGTAATTGGTCACAATGTTATAGCTCATCCTCTTCTTTTATCTGTGATTGATGCACCAATGTATGGTCTGTGTGACACTCAAGTCACAATAGTCCACATTTTGCTGTTATGTTTTTGTTAGGATCTTGAGCTATGACACCATTTTAAACATGTTTTTACCATGGATTCACCCCTAACATTGAATAGAGTCATTGGCAATTGTTACACTGCCTGCCTCAGTTGTGCTTTTAAATTTTTAAGAGCCATTGGCCTTTTTAATTCTACTCAAGTTTTTTAATTCAAAAACTTTGTTTTAACACAATTTCTTTTTGTGTACTTTAATAATTTTACTTTTATTTTTAATTTCTTTATCAGTTGTGTGGCACAAATAACCTATTTGTTTTGTGCCGCCAATGAATGCCAACCAACCAACCAAATAACTACTATCAATGGATAAATGCACAGAACCTGAGTTCATAAGCATGCACAACACCTCACCATCAGTAGTGGGGCTGGTATGCTGTGCTTTTCTTCCTTTGGTCACAATGTTATAGCTCATCCTCTTCTTTTATCTGTGATTGTATAGCCGAGCCAGGTCAATATCCTCTTTCCAATCCTTACAGAAGCAAGACAGCCAAAGAGCAGCAGAAGGTTGATCTGAAAAATCTTGTTATCATGTTGCTCACACAAAGTCAATTGCCAACTTGCATGGAGATGAGCCTTCGATACAAGACCATAGTCCATGTTCAGGACAAGCAAGGCCATGACAGCATCAGGAATTACAGACTTAGCTCAACTGTCAGTAAGCTTGTTCCTGCACATACCAATGTAGCGTGGTATCCAGAAGAACTAGAAAGAAGTGGATGATAAAGAGAAACGGAATAGCTGGTTTTGAATATCCACTAGAACCAGGTAAGAACTAATGTGAAGCAATTCCAGGGCCAGTATATAGCTAAGCGAGTCAGTATAAAAGGTACAGTTGGTGAACTGCATAGCTTCTACATGATCCAAGACAAGAAAAATGGTGTACAATTCAGTAGTGAACACAAAAACTGTAGAAGGGATCCTGCATACAACCACCAAACTAGAACAAACCATGACAGAGCCCACAGTCACCTGATTTCAAACCATCAATGGAAAGGATGGTTCAAAAAATATTCAGCAATTAAAAGACATTACTTCCAATCAAAAGTATCTGCCTTCCCCAAATGATACAAAGAAAGGTCAGATTTGAAGATGGTAATAAACCATGCTTGGATGGGCTAACTAGTGAAGACAGCAATGTCATCCAATGTCAAACCTAATTCCAAATTGTATCCCGAATGTCTTTGGAACTGGTGGTAGAGGAGGTGCTAAATGTGTAATTACTCTATGATTCCTTCTGGCTTTGACATTTTACCTACCAAGCATGTGCACATGCTGATATAAAATGATGATGTTTGAAAGTGTGGGATACCTGGGAAGTGTATCCTAAGTCTGTATTTGAGCCTTCTGTGCCATTTGGCAGACAGGATTCTACCATGGATGAGGATACCATGAAAAGTGTCAAGATTTTAGGAATACACTAAACAGCAACTTGGACAATATAGTCAGTCACTGCTGCCATGCAGTCATTTACTGATGACAGCAAGATCAAATTCTGAGAGAACAGTAAAAGAGGGCCAGTTCATGTGATCCAACTTCGATCGAGTCACACTGGTTGGAGGGAAAATTATCACTACCCCATGGGTCACTCTCAAACCTCCAAGAAGAGTAAAAGAAAAATGAAGGGGAGCAGATAAAGAGATCAACAGTGGTAAAAAACTGACTAGGTGAATGAAAATAAGTATAAGAACCAGCACTGAAGAAAGAAAGGTTTTGATCAAAGAGCACACACAGTATGGAAAGACCCCTCCCATCAATATCAGCACCACTCCAGAGGGGATTACGTCCATTAAAATCCCCCAGAATTAAAAAGGAAAATGGCAACCATTCAATAAGAGCATCAAAGACTGATTGATTATAATTCTCTCCATGAGACAGATAAAGAGAACAAACAGTGAACAAGAAATCATGGATGGCTATGGCCTCTAAGGGTGTATCAAGTAGCAAAGACAGGGCAGAGAGATGTTCACTGACCACCAGTGCCACCCCTCCAAGCACTCATTCATCACATAACCTGTCATTTCTGTACAAAGAATGTGGCTGCATTAGCAGGTTTCAGAAATATTTCTTGTAAAACAAGACACAGAGGATGAGAAGAATCAACCAAATCCTTAAAGTCATCTATATTTCAACAAAACCCTGGTAGTTCCACTGTTTCAAAGTGGCCATTTTTACTTAGTTGGAAAAGAACTTGGCAGAGAGCCCTTCTGTTTTTAACCACATTAATTTTACTTTATTGGAAGAAGGTCTGTCAGCTTCTATGGATCCTGCTCTGGGTCAAGCAAGCAGGTCTCAGTCTGTAGACGAAGATTCCAGTGATTGAGGGTGTGAACGAATAATCTTTCTGCATCTGAGAACCAGAGAAAATATCTAAACCTGAAGCCAAAGGGAATAGATCGAGGGAGCCACTGTAAGGAATAGTGGAAACATAGATGGGAATAGATGTAGACTCACCAAATCTTTTAACCATGTAGGGCAAAAGACTTCGGATGCTTTGAGAACGAGTCTGTTGGAGATACAGAGAGATCTGTCTGCATTCACACTGTAGTGGTAAAATGGACCAGCATATGCCTGAGATGGAGTGGAGACAATAACTTTCAAGCCTCTGGATAGGAAATATTGTTCACAGTCTTCAAACATTGCATCTCTTTCTCCTCCATCCATAACAAGAATCTTTGCCACCATAAGGACATGATGTCTTCCAGTGACCGAACTACTGACACTGGAAACATCTGAGAAGGTTTATATTATATGGACATACCTTATAATTCAGATAACCCATCTTGACTGTGGCAGGTAGGCATGGTGATATAAATGTCAAAATAAGAACATCTGTAGGCAGCATTATTCCATCCTAATGAGTGGAGATAAGGCGCACTGCAGAAATGCCTTCGGTGGAGAAACTAGCAAAGGTCTACAACTTAGGAATATTTTTTAAATCCATCTCAACAATAATTCCTTTTTGAGGAATTCAAAGTAGCATGCTGAATAACTTTGATGGGTATGTCCCCAATGGCCTTCAATTTCAAGAGGAGTTTAATATGTTATGGTGTAGACATTTCCACCAAAATGTTTCCAGAGTGCTACTTCCTAACTGACTTGGGGAAGTAAGCAAGTCCCTTTAATCCCTTTTGAATAAGAAAGGGAGACATCTGCCCTAAGGATTTTTCATATAATGAATGCAAAATGAGAAATCTATGTACATAAACCAACTATGATGGTGATTATTGAACAAAGTCATCCATTAGTGGCAGTTTACCAATTATGTTTTTTTCTCAATTTTATTGATCTTCTTTTTCTTCATGGATGAGGGTATGCATAATAAAGAAAGAACACTTCAGTGCCAACTGCCCCTACCCACCATGGAGCCCTACTAGGGGACATATTGAATAACCAAACAAGGACACTGCAGCAATGCCAGGATTTCATGAACACTATATCTAAACACCAGCATCAGACAATGTCCACAACACTTGTTGAAAATGTCCAACACTGGTACTGAGTTGATCATAGCCTAACTGGACCAGCCGACTGACCCTGGAGTGGGTTGCTCCAAAGCTGTCCATCTACAGGAATTGAAAACCAAACTGAAATGTTGGGGCTGGACCCCTCAATCACAAGGTTCCAATTCTCTCCTTCATGGGATGGATATTTAGATCTCAGAGGAGGTAAAATGAAAGTACAGAACTTTCTCTAGGAGGGCCCATTATGTACAGGAATCCATCTTAAGGGGCCATTGATAATAACCATGCACTCTGTCTATATGTAAATTTCAAGTTATGTTCTCTTTCCTGTTTTCTGGCTTTTCCTAATTAAAAAATGGAGAAAAAAGAAAACTTATAGAACAGCTATCAAATCCAATAAAATAAAAACAAAAATTCTATCATGAATGGCCAAGTGGTACATCATTGCAAATTCACCTGTAAAGCTCTACAATTAAAATCTGTAGTTCTGAAAACAAAATAAAACCTAAATAAGAATAAGTAGTGTGACCCACCTCTGTTGGCAAAACAAAGTCACAAAAAGTATGATTATCATATAAGTACTTTCCTTACAAGGTTTTGTATTTGTGGTTACTGCATTTCCATCACCTCCTCCAGACAGAGACTTATGGAAGAGCCCCTCAGAACAGCTCAGCTGAGATAAGAGGGAGAAGACCTCTTTCCCACTCATCTAAGCATAAAGAAAACATCTGTGTGATTCTATTCCAAGCTTAGTCTTGAGACATTTAGAGCATGTTTTAACAGAATACAGACTTTTCATGCTATGATTAGGAGTGTAGAGAAAACACTCACATCAAACAGTTGCTACCTGTTTCAAGGTATTTAACATTATGGCTATTTTCTAATTTCAAATCGAACTAGATGCACTTTGATTCTTAAAAGGTAATCACATTAAAAAAAGATCTAATTTATAAATTAAAAAACTTAAATAGCATTAAAAAGATTAATGGCCTTTAAAAAACTGAAAACATTTCTACGGTGGACAGTGTCTCCATCACCAATATCACTGACTAACATTATGAATAAACCTTGGAACAAAACATGTCTAAAATGGTGCTGTCATTAAAAATCATGATGGCAAAACAGTAAAATGTGGCTTATTGTGACCTGAGTGTCACACAGACAATACATTGGTGTATCAGTCCCAGAAAAATACAGGACCATAGTCCATCTATGGAACAGGCACAGCAGTAATACTGCCAGAAAAGCTAGACTTAGCTGCTGTGTCAGCAAGCTCATTTCCATGAATACCAACATGGTCTGGTATCCAGAAGAACTGGACAGACATAGATGTTAAAGAAAAATAGGTAAGTTGGTTTTGAATATCAGCAAGAATAGGGTGAGAAATGATGTGAAGTAATTCCAAGGCTAATAGAGAGCTAAGTGAATCAGTATAAATAGTACAGTTCATGTACTGCATAGCTTCTATGTGATCCAGGGCAAGAGAAATGGCATACAATTAGGCAGTAAACACAAAAACTGTAAAGGGGATTCTGTGTGCAACAACTGTATCACAGCAAACAATGGCAGAGCCAACAGGGTCATCTTATTTTGAATGATCTGTATAAATGGAATGGAAAGATGGTTTGAAAGATGTTCAGCAAATAGAAAGCTATACTTCCAATCAGGAATATCTGCCTTTTTCTGATGACTCAAAGAAAAGTCACATTTGGGGATAGTAATTAGCCATGGTGGGATGAGCTGATTTGTGAATACCTCAACATTGTATCATAAACTTTTTCAAGGTCAAATATAAAGAAACAAGATGTTGTCATTCGATAAAGGTTTCCCTGATTGATGTTTCTTGTCAAATCAGGTGGTCCTTGGTGAAGCACAGTCACTGGAACCCACACTGAGTGAGTGAAAGGAGGTTGTTTGATTCAAGGAACCAAACAAGCCAAGCATTAACCATCCTCTCCAAGATCTTACAGAGACAGCTCGTCAAAGCAATTGGACAGTAGTTCAAAGGGATCTTGGGATCCTTCCTAGTTAAGGGAATGGGGGTTATAATAGAATGATGCCAAGCATCGGGAAAAAATTCTCCTGCCAGATCTGATTAAAAACAATCAGAAGAATAGCAAGAGAGGCAGGAGAGAGATGGTGCAGCATCTCATAATGAATATCATCACGTCTGACTAATGTACTACCAGACCAATCAAGAGCAAGTTTTAAGTTCCACCAGTGTTAAGGGGGCAATTATATTCATAGAGACAATCAGCCTAAAAGAAAAAAGGAAATTCTGCCCATGTTTTGATTACTGAGGAGATGGGGGATGAAGCAGAAGTGCTAGATGCATGAGAAAAGCTTTTGCTGAGAGTACTGGAGATGCTCTGGGTATCAGCAACTAACTGGCCATCAAAAAACAAGACTGAAATGAGGTATAAGTATGCTTGCCACTAACCTTTCAACTATAACTTTGTAACTGGTGGTAGAAGAAATGCTAAAGATGTATTTAATCCAAGATTCCTTCTGGCTTTGATGTCTGACCTGCCGAGCATGTGCACAGGCCTGCTGAATTGCAATGTGGTTTAAAACTGTAGGATATCTATAAAAGGTATCCCAAGCCTGTTTTTGAACTTTTCTTGTGATGTGGCAGGCAGGATTCTACCAAGGACGAGGATACTGTGGGAAACGTATTGAGGTTTTAGGAATAAACTGAGTAGCTGCCTGAACAATACAGTCTGTTACTGCTGCTACACAGTCATCTATTGATGACTTATACACAATGACAGGATCAAATTCTGAGAGAGTGGAGAAAGAAGGCCAGTTAGCCTGATCCAACTTCCATCGAGGCACATGTGTTAGTTGCCAACGACCACAGCCAATCTCTCTCAAAATGTTAGGAAAATTATCACTGCCCCATAGATTACTGTTGACTTTCCAAGAAAAGTAAGTGAAAAGGAAGGAGAACAGATAGAAAGATCTATAGCAGTAAAAGACTGACTAGGTGCATGAAAATAAGTATAAGAACCAGTATCAAAGAGAGACAGGTTGTAGATCAAGAGCATATGCTCTATAGCATGACCCCCTCCAATCAATACTAGCACCACCCCAAAGGAAATTATGTCCATTACAATACCCAATAGTAAAAAGGGGGGTGGTAACTGCTCAATAAGGGAATCAAGGTCTAACTGATTATAGATCTCTTCAGGAGACAGGTAGAGACAACAAATAGTGATGTATAGCCTAAGGAAACACAGATGGCTACAGCCTCCAAGGGTGTATCAAATGACAAGGACAGGGTGGTTGGTTGATTTAGTGTTTTATGGCACAAAGCAGCTAGGCTATCTGTGCCAAACGTCCGGTAAAAAGGTAAAAATAAATTAAATGTAGTAAAATACATAAAAGGAAATGAAGGTTAAACAAAACAGCATTGAAAAACAGAAAAAGCATAAAACCAATGTTGACATCTAGTCTACAATGTTAAGAGAGAAAGCAGCGCAGAGTAAGAGAAGTTGTAAAGGACTTTCTCTAGCATAATGGTAATGATCATAACCCAAAAGGAAGACTAACAGGTAAGTACAAGAACCACTGTCAGTCACCTGAAGTTGGCCTTTCAAGTCCTGGTTATGTGTCATAACAGCCATTATCAAAAGGTAAAGTAATAAAACTTTTAAAAACTTGTAGCAAAATCATAATAATAATTAGCCAAAGGTCCAGTAAAAACGTAAAAGTAAAGTAAATGTAGTAAAATTCATGAAAGGAAATGAAGTTAAAAACAAAACAGCAATTAAAAACATAAAATGGCATAAACCAATGTTGGCATCCAGTCTACAAAGTTGTAAAGGACTTTCTGTAACATAATGGTAATGATCATAACCCGCCAGGAAGACTAACAGGTAAGTACAAGAACCTGACGTTGGTCTTTCCAGTACTGGTTCCAAGTTATGTGTCATTATGGCTAGTACCAAAAAGTAAAGTAATAAAAGTGTTAAAAGACATGAAACAAAATTGTAATAACAACTCACCAGGACGACTAACAGGTAGTTCAAACACCAGCTTTAGTCACCTGAAGTTGGCCTTTCCAGTCTTGGTGTCGAGTTATTTAATATTCTGGCCATTTTCCAATTTCAAAGTGAACTAGAGAGATCGAAACTCTTCAAAGGGAACCACAATTAAAAAGGTGTAATGAATAAATATCACACACTTAAATAAAATTAAAAAGATTAATGGCCATTAAAAAACTAAAAACTTTAACAAGGTGGACAGTGTCACCGTCACCAATAACACTGTCAATGTTATTGCCTAATGGATTACTGTCCCATGAAAAATGGGAGAATAATGAAGGGGAGCAAACCCAAGAGATCAACAGCAGTAACGGACTAAGTAGATGCTTGAAAATAAGTAGAAGAACCAGTATTGAAAAGAGAAAGATTGTAATCAGAGAGCATACACTCTACAGAGCAACCCCTCTTATCAATAATAGCACTTCCCCAGAGGGGATGATGTTCATTAGTATCCCCCAGGAGTAGAAAGGGAGACAGCAATTGTTCAATGAGAGCATCAAGGTCTGATTGATGATGTCTCTCCAGGGGACAGGAAGAGAGAACAAACAGTGTTGGTATGACCCAAGGAAACACGGATGGCTATGGCCTCCAAGGGTGTGTTGAGTGACAAAGACAGGGTAGGCACATGCTGATCAATCAACAGTGCCACCCCTCCATGTACTCGACCATCACACAGCCTCCCACAGCCTGTCATTTCTGTACAGAGAAAACTGCCGAAAGGTGACTGTATCGGCAGGTTTCAGAAATGTTTCTTGTAAGGAAAGACATACAGAATGGTAGGAAGCAATCAGTGTTTTGATGTCATCCAGATTAGAACGTAAACCTCGACAGTTCCATTGTATCAAGGTGGTCATTTTTAATGACAGGTTAGCGAAGTGGCTGGAGAACCCTTCTGTTTATGACCACGTCTTTTGTCCTTACTGTCCTTATTCAGAAGAGGTCTATCGACCTCCATGGATTCTGCCCTGGGTCGATTGGGCAGGTCTTTGTTGTTGGAAGGAGATTTTAGTGACTGAGGATGCAAACAAATGACTGTTTTGCATCTTGGGGTGGGAGAAAAAGATGTATCTGAAGAAATGCCTGTATTTGAAACCAAAGGATGTGGATCTTGGGGTTTATTGGAATGTATGGGAGGAACAGAGATGGGTGTAGAAGTTGATTCATCAACCTTTTTTAACCATGGAGGGCAAAAGGCTTTTCAATTGTTTTGAAAATGATTATCTTGGAGGCACACAGAGATATGTCTGCACTCCCACTTTAGTTGTGAAACGAAGTGCAGCAGCATATGTCAGAGATGAAGTGGCGGACAGCAATTTCCGAGCCTCAGGATAACAAATGTTACGAGTCGTCTTCAAACGCTGCACCTCTTTTTCCTCCAACCATTTTGGGCAAGAACAAAAGTAGGAAGGGTGAGAACCATTGCAGTTGACACAATATGGGTCTGTATCACAATCATAGGCATCATGGTCCTTGCCACCACAATGAGCACATGTCGGGGAACCATAACATGACGTCTTCGAGTGACTGAACTGCTGACACTGGAAACATTTGATAGGGTTTGAAATGTATGGCCATACCCTAAAATATAGATAACCTGCCATGATGACGGTAGGTGGACGAGGTGATGTAAATGTCAGAATGAGGACATTGGTCAGCATCATAATTCCGTCTTTGCGAATGGAGATACGCCTCACTGCAGAAACTCCTTAGGTGGAGAAACCAGCGAGAATCTCTGATTCAGGGATGTTCCTCAAATCACTCTCAACAATAACTCCTTGTGATAAATTCAAGGTAGCATGAGGGGTAACCTCAATAGGTACATCCCCAATTGCCTTTAAAATCAAAAGAAGTTCACTGTGTTGGGATGTGGATATTTCAATCAATATGTCTCCAGATCGAAGCTTCTTTACTGACTTTGGAGAGCCAGCAAGTCCCTGTAGTCCTGAATAAAAAAGGGAGACATTTACCCTAAATGTTTTTTATGAAAAAGAATGTAATATAAGAAAATGAGGTACGTATGTTACAGATGTGGAAGATTGCTGCTCAGAGTCTTCAAGACATGGTCATTTACCTATTGATTGTTGTTTCACTATTTTATTTAAATTTTTCGTAAGAGGATCCATAGGAAAAAGAGGAAACTTTTGGTACCTACTGACCCCACCCACCATGGAGCCCTATGAGGGGATGCACTACAATGTCATGCAAGGACAATGCAGCAACGCCAGGGTTTTGTGAGCACTATACCCAAACACCAGCATCAGACACAATGACCACAACACCTGTTGAGAACTTCCAACACTGGTACTTGATTGACTCTAGCCCAAGTGGACCAGCCGATTGACACAATGGGGCCACCCAAAGGCTGCCCATCTACAGGAATTCAAGGCCAAAGTGGTGCATTAGGGTTGGACCTCTCAACCACCAGGATCCTCTCCTCCTCTTCATGTGTCACCACGCATGGCAAACACGTGGGTGGATGTTTAGATCCCAGAGGAGGTAACCAGAAAGAACAGAACTTTCCCTGGAAGGTCTCCTCACCACGTACAGGAATCCACACCGAGGAGAGACAGAATGGACACACGATGATCAACCAGCAATGACACCCCACCATGCACTCATCCATCACATGATGTATCGTTTCTATACAAGGAATATTACTAAAGAGCGAAGTTCCACTGGATCAGAGTAGCCACTGTTATTCATGTAAAGGAGAATGTGGCAAGGAGATCTGTTTACGACCATGTTTTTTCTTTACTGGACAAAGACCTATCAACATCCAACATAGTAACACCTTGGCTGGAGAAACCAGTGAGGATTTCAAACTCAGGAATGTTTTTTAACTCCCTCTCAACTATAACTCCTCTAGAAGAATTCAAAGTTGCATGGGGAGTAACCTCAGTGGGTACATTCCCAACAACTTTTGATTTCAAAAGGAGTTTGGTATGCTGTGGTTAAGATGTTTCCACCAAAATGTTTCCAGAACACAACTTCTTTTCTGACTCTGGGGAGCCAGCAAGTCCTGCTAATCCCTTCTGAATGAAAAATAGTGACATCTGCAGCAAGGATTTTTCAGATAAGGAATGGAGAATCAGAAATCAAGGTGTATAATCTGGCTGTAATATAGACTGTACAACAGAGTCACCAATTTGTAGTTGTTTTTCGATATTCTGTTTTTCAATTTTTTCATTTTTATTTATTTTGTTAGAAAGAGGGGTATCCATAATAAAGAAGCTACATTTCAGTGCCCAATGACCCCATCCACCATGGAGCCCTACGAGGAAACACAGTACAGTGCCAAACAAAGACTCTGCAGCAATGCCAGGGTTTCATGAGCACAAACACCAGCATTAGATACAATATTCACAACACCTGTTGAAAGCATCCAACACTGGTAATTGGTTGACCCTAGTACAAGTGGACCCACCCCAAGGCTGCCCATCTACAGGAATTCAAGGCCTAAGTGGCATGTTAGGGTTGGATTCCTCAACCACCAGGATCCTCTCCTCCCCTTCACAGATCACCATGCATGGCAAACACGTGAGTGAATGTTTAAATCCCAGAAGAGGTGAACTGAAAGAGCAGAACCTTCCCTGGGAGTTCTCCTCACCACATACAGGAATCCACACAAAGGGTTGTGTCAACTGGTGAAGTGAAAATGTTACAAAATCTTGTTAATTGGAAAGTGGCTAAGAAGGTCATGTGATAACCAGCAATGATGGCTACCTAAAGTCACTTGTCAAAAGGTCATTTAAGAAAGGAAATCAGATGTGAGAGAGTAAGAATGGATTGAAGGCCACAACAAGACCAACAGTGTTAGACATATCATATACACTGGTAAACTGATGTCAAGGAACAATAAACAGAACAGGAAAATTGAGAAATCCAGCTCATCTGGCAAGGAGCTGATCAAAAACCATGCATGTATATAAAGCATTGGAAGGGAAAGATATAACATGCCCTATTATGGTTGTTTTAGGAGGGAGGTTAAGAAGGGTTGAGGAAGAGGAGGTGTCAGTAAGAGTTGGTGCAGAAGTGGAAAACATGGCTGCACTGGCCAAAGTGGTGTCACCAAGAGGATGTAAAATCAAGTGACTTATATCACTGTGAAAACACAAGGAAAACGATGGAAAGCACTGACAGCTACAGCCAATGAATAGTGAATTGGGGACCAAAACGTAAGAAGCTTGTAATTCTGGTAAGTGGCATATGCATATAGTTTGGGAGTACCCCACCCACTGGGAACACAGTCAGCCAAACAGCTGTGTGTCTAGAAACTGCTCCATGGGGAGAATCTTGTTTTAATGAAATAAATGATCCATGACCAGATTCAGGGAACCTGTTATGTGACATGCCAACAATCAAAAGTGATGGGCTAAAATGGGAGGTTCAATGTGTAAAAACAAAGAGACCTTGCCCAAGCGTCTTCTTGATGAGGGTGTATGAGACAACTATTGAGTTGTTAAAATGGATATCTCTAAATGGCTCTGGAAAGAAGAAATGAAGTGAACCAAAACCCTAGGGGCAGCAAGCAGTTACAAGAGATTGACATGCAAAGATGACTCTAAGATAAACCAACAGCATAAAATCTCCTGCATGTCCAGATATATAACCTGACCCAGAAAGCAGCATGGAGGAGAAAGAGGGACACCCACTGTGGTGTTGTTTTTGTTCAACCACCAAGCAAAATCCTCATGAAAGGAAGGAGGGAGATGGAGAAGTGCATCAAAGAGGTCCCAAATAAGGTTCCACTGATCTTGGATATCCCACTTAATATGTTGTATGTCAGCTTGACCAAGACTGAGGGAAATAAGGGCCTCCATAAAAGCCCATATCTTAAAAAAAAAATAGATATTTCATGCATTTGGAGAAAAATAAGAGAAAATGGTCCAAACCAGAAAGCTTCATAGGTCACAGGTAAAGGGGAGATGAGAAGTGAAAGATATCAAGTGATAATTAAGGTACTGAGTGGGGAAGAGAAATGACTTTTCCACCTTAACCAGTTAACTTGCCCATTCTGCCACTTCAAAAAGAAACTAACTGTGAAGGAAAAAAGTGTCATTGATGGAGAGGAAAGTAACCAGTTATCCATGTAATGATGGAAATAAAAGCCTCTAAAATAGAGATGTAAAAGGGCCTTGGTAACGTGACAAAAAATGTAGGAAGTCAAGGCCAGTCCAAATGGAAGAGCCCAGAAATGACAGATGCAACTCCAATAGACAAAATGAAGAAAATTCTCAAATGGTGGAGATAGGAATGTGTAGGTTAGCATCCAAAACACCAACCTTCATCATCCAAAGACCAGGAGCGAAAGTCCATCAGAGAGAGAGAGGTGAACCAAGGAAGGTTGAGGAAGCAGTACAAAAAAGAGAAATTGATGATGGGGTCCAGTTCCTGGTATTCTTGGGGAACAGAAACAAATAAAAATAGAAATATGGCTGAAATGAAGCTATGCATTCTACAGCACCCTTGTAAAGAAAATCTAGAACTGCCTTAGAAGGATACTAGCTGGAAGTGGGATTAGAAGGACAGGTAAGGATATAGGATGAGTGGACAAGGAAAGAGGGGAACTGGAATAAAGAATAAACCCTTTAGAAAAAAATCTGAAGAAACTAAGAGCCTTTGGTGAAAGACTCCCAAACAGTGACAAAGCAAAAAAGCCTTTTCCACATCAGACCTTTACCCACCATGTAGTTACAGTGAACCACCAGGGCTGCTAAAGACATCAACAAAATAACTGAAGAGTAACCTCAGAGACCAATGTACCAGGAATTGTTAAAGAAGAAGGAGGACAAGACATAGTAAGAGGTTCAGGAGGAGGTTGAGACAAATGGGAAGCCAATAAGGAAAGGGAGGTGTGCAAACATGCAGACTCAACTCTTGATTTCCAAGAAATCAGGGAAACCCCAAAGTCACTTGCCTCAAATAGGGAAGCGTAAGAACCACTGTAAGGAGGTTTGGGTAAATGTACATGTGAAAATAGGGCATCCTAACCCATCAGATATCAACAACATATGTTTTGAAGAAAAAGGTAGAAGTGTGGAAAAAAGCAATTCTCCACCAAAAGCCCCTCAGAGGAATGATGAAGGGCCTCAAACAGAAGGTGAGTTGGTGAAAGGAAACAAAGAGTGGATAAATTTAAGCAGATACAGGAAAACTAACTGCTGGGAATCCAAAAAATGAAATGCAAACTTACAGTAAGCCATATTTTGTGAGAATCAATGCATATTTACCTCTGAATATAATTTGCCTGAAACCTACTAGCACAAACTCCAATATCTGGTGATGAGGAAGAGAACAAGATATTAACCCAACGGGAAGGGGAGGAGTCAAAGGATATGAGGTACAAAGAAAAACAATTTACTTGTTAAAGGAAAAGGAGACCTGAGTCCTTCCACTAAAGCTAAATATAAATGTGTAGCACAGGAATGGGAGAAGGAGGAAAACAAGCTGTTGAAATCATCATCCTTTTGTTCATGCATCCCAAAAGAAGGTACAAAAGAATAATATTCAAGCAAATCAGATGCCTACATGAAAGTAGCAAACTCCCAACAAACCAAGACCTTAGCATCTTCCATTGACAACTGTGAAACCAAAGTCACTGTAGTTCAAGGAAGGTTAACTGTTGTAAGTACAACAGTGGAGGTAATTGTAAAATAAAACTTAAAATTTTTAACAACTATGATGGAAGTAGAAAAGTATGACAGGAAGCTCCAAAGACACACAATACTAATGTGTGTTGACAAAATTTGTAGAATGTGAGTGTTGTAAATATATAAAAAAAAGTAAGTTCCTCCCACTCAAAGAGTCCCCTGCTGGTACAGTGGTAAGTCTACGGATTTACAACTCTAAAATAAGGGGTTCAATTCCCCTCAGTGGACTCAGCAGATAGCCAGATGTGGCTTTGCTATAAAAAAAACACACTCAAAGAAAACAGAGAACTGATTGAAACTTTTGTAAAGGTATTAGGAGTGCCAATCAAGAAGTGATTTACAGCTAAGCTGCATATAGGGAGCCATCTATGCTGAAGTTGTGTCATGCTCCTATTAATGAAGGGTTCCCATATGCTTATTTGCATTCTATCACACAGCTGTCTAACATGAATGCATGTGAGAGTAGATAGGAGTATCAAGGCTAGTTGCACATAAAAATATGTGATTATAATAGGTAGTACAAGTCAGGAAAAGCTATTTTGTGAGAAGTGAGAAGATACTGTATCAAAAGTAAAGATAATCAGTATGAGTATGTCTAAATGTCTGTCAAAGAATATTTTGAAGATACTAATCTCAGTATTTTGGCACCATCAAATCATTTTGTTTCATCAACTTGATGTCACTTAATTACAACTTCCAACTAATATTAATTTCCAATCCATCTATTTAATGCACCATTCATAGGAGCTGATTGTGGTAGCTACCTCAACACCAATTGTATATAAAACCATAAGAACAGCCAAACACACAAATAGATACTGGCTTAGAAAATATTTGAAGTGATGGAAGAAAACTGTATTACAAGGTTAGTTGGTGTTATAACAGAAAATGCCACCAATGTAAATAGTGCCTGGCAATTAACAAAATGAGATATAAAGTCTAAAAAAAAACTAATGAGCTGGTTCAGAATAAAAACTGCAGTGAGTTGTAAATGGATAAGAACCATACCCTGAATGGGTATTAAAATCAAAATTAATTTCATTTTCTGAAAAACATTTTAAGCAACACACACATATGCACACATCAAAAACAAAACATTTTTGTTTAAATTATGATTGTGCATGTTATCAATTATAACATATTGGGTAATGTCTACACCAAAAAAGTGAAAAATGATTATTTTATAAAATGGTAGTTCAGTTACTACTGTACTTAGCTTAATATATTACTATTGGAAATGTTAAGTGTAAAGTATTAAATACTCTAAGAAATAAGTTGATACCCAAACAAGTTTAATTACCATAATTTAATTAATAAAATTAATTATTTTGAATAAATATTCAACTACCAATGATTATTTATGTTTGATATATACTTAAAATATTTTTAGCAAATACAGTATTTGTATGTTTACATAGATGATACAAACGTAAGCTACTGGAAATATTATTTTTGGAGAACTGGCAATTTTCTATCACTACACTACATATAAATAGGTTATTAAACTTGCTACTTTTCTCATTCACTTTACAATATGACAATACATTCATTGAATGGTCTGATTATTAAAGATTGTATATCACATTTCATACAGCATTAAATACCCTTTTTAAAAAATTTCTTCCCTCCATACCACAAAAGTATAAAAAAAATTTTATTTGGCTTTGAATCAATTTAATATTTTATTCAATAATTATAAATTGTATTTCTCTGTTTAATGTTATAAAATAACTTTTTGAGTAAAAGATAATTTTTACAGCCTTTGTTATCCAAATCATTGAAATGATAGAGCATATCCTGACAAGTTTCATTTTTAACTTAGGCATATTTTACCATTTTGAATTTTCCCAAATGTCTTCAATATTTTAAATATTTTACATGTTACATGTAAAACAAACTTAAAAATACACTTACATTCTTCTGCAGAAACAGACAAACTGTAATGCAATATTTGGATAATTTATTAATGAAACATGTGTATCTGAAATCTTGGTTTCTTCATCCCCAGATCCACTTTATTTAACATAAATGACAGAAAAACTCAAACATAAAAAACAAAAACAGAATGAGTTTATGTACATGTAATGAAATAATGTAATCCTACTCATGAGTATAATAGCATGACAGGAGAAAAATTCACATATGTTAACATATAGAAAGAAAACTAATTTAGCATACTATAATATCCACCTAAAGAGTGATCAAATAAAGAAACAAAATTTATTTACTAGTGCAATGAGCACAAAATTTAAATACACATTTAAAATTTTTTTTCAAACAAAATTGATAAAATATGTTTATATTATTAACTTAAAGGTACGACTCAATGCTGTCATGTCAGGTTCATATAGATAAAGAACATTAAAAAAACCTAGACAATTTTCTAAACATTTCAAACTTAATTTGATCAATTTTTCAAAATCTCAGTTATTAAATGAATTAATCAATATAATTAATTACCTATGAGGCATAATTAATGTTAGGCAAAATAATTAATTAATTTAAATTACAATTAACTCAATATCACAAAAACAATCAGCTAATCAAAATACTGTCATAATGATTTCTCCATTTTATTTTTGAAAGTTCAATATTTAAATTCATTTATTAGTGTCATGACTCAAGAAAATAATAAGTAAATTAAAATTAGTGTTTTTGATTATTACTATTTTTGATTTTTCCAACTATCTAAATTTCATATAAATATAAATGATTAGTTTATTGTAATCAATTAGTGAGCCTGAGAATTAATTGATTAGCAAATTCCACTAATCATCTTGCTCTACTTTGTCTATCCTACAATTTTTTAAGTAGAAAAATACACATTATCCAATAAAAAACAAATGCATTCTTCTAAAACTTAAACAGTCATTAATTACTCTGAAATAAACAACAAAGTGTTTGTGATTTTAATACATTAAAAAAACTGTCTTTTGCTAAGTGTGGTTGGTGTAACTTAAGCTAACCAAACACCACTTTTCTAATGTCAGATATACTCTACTTTGTATAAAACCTTTATCATTCCAAATTACATAATTTTTTGAAGTTAATAAAACCAATGCACTCTAAATAACCTTACTGTACCATGGTTAACTTAGCACTAACTTACTAAACTTGTACCCTTAATCCTTTACTTGTAGTTCAACTCACTATAAAAAAATGTATTTTCTGTAACTATCATTACGTATGTTTTGTGTGTGTTTTTCTTATAGCAAAGCCACATTAGACTCTCTGCTAAGTCCACCGATGTATATTACGTAGCTATAGTATACAATATTATGTAAATATATCACACGCATAAGCATGATGAATGCAGAAAATAGCATGTTCACAATATACAATTGTAATGATAACACTTAAAAATAGAATTTCTTCCTTTTTTCGTCTAAATTAAAATGTAACTTAACTACATACATACATACATACACACTAATATATATATATATACACATATATACCGCACATGTAACTTATAATATTTAAACCCATAACTATGTTATTCGGAACTATACCAAGTGTTGCATTTCTGACAATTGCAATTCATATAACATAAAAGTTGTCAATATTTGTTGTTGAACATGAAATAAAATATACATTTTATGAAAGCATATATATCATTTCAAAGAGAGAAAACATTTATTCTTATATCATTAATTGTAATATTACCCTTAATTTTATAGCCACAGGTAAATGTTACCACTGAAGTAGGTGCTGTACCTGTATTTTTGTTTCACCGCCAAATTCAGAAGTTCGGTCTTCAGCATTTTCTTTAATGTTGTCGTCCGTAGTTCCGTTTACTTGAATCGTGTTTAACTCTTTCGTCATATTTTAGCTTTTTTTGTGGTACTCTACTATTTACAGTTCATATCAAATGTACTTTTGTTAAATTGGTATTTATTAACTTTCGTAGCTTTCTCACTTCGTTTGCTTTCAGTAATAATCTCAACTCCAACACCCAACTAAAAATGTTCACACCCTGGCTCGTATTCTCGTATATCACGAGATTTACAGTGATATAGCTGCTTGTGTTAACGGCTAACGTAGTTAGTCTGATCTGTTACTTTAATTTTGGGCCTGGCATGGCCAAGCGCGTAAGGCGTGCGACACGTAATCCGATTGTTTTGTTTGTTTGTTTTGGAATTTCGCACAAAGCTACTCGAGGGCTATCTGTGCTAGCCGTCCCTAATTTAGCAGTGTAAGACTAGAGGGAAGGCAGCTAGTCATCACCACCCACCGCCAACTCTTGGGCTACTCTTTTACCAACGAAAAGTGGGATTGACCGTCACATTATAACGCCCCCACGGCTGGGAGGGCGAGCATGTTTGGCGCGAACCCGCGACCCTCAGATTACGAAGCGCACGCCTTAACGCGCTAGGCCATGCCAGGCCCCACGTAATCCGAGGGTCGCGCTAAACATGCTCGCCCTCCCAGCCGTGGGGGCGTATAATGGCACGGTCAATCCAAATATTCGTTGGTAAAAGAGTAGCCCAAGAGTTCGCGGTGGGTGGTGATGACTAGCTGCCTTCCCTCTAGTCTTACACTGCTAAAATAGGGACGGCTAGCAAAGATAGCCCTCGAGTAGCTTTGTGCGAAATTCCAAAAAACAAACAATACTTTAATTTTAACTTTTTACCGGATTTTTTGGTGCAGGTAGCCTAGCTGCTTTGTGCCATAAAACACCCAACCAACCAACAATATGCTGTCAGCTTTATCTCATTATGGTGTGCTTGAGTTTTTTGTTGTTTTTTTTATATTGCAAAGCCACACTGGGCTATCTGCTGTGTCCACCGAGGGAAATCGAACCCCTTATTTTAGCGTTGTAAATCCATAGGCTTACTACTGTTCCAGCAGGGAACATCTCATTATGATAAACACTTTGCAAGTAATTGAAACGGTATCAAAAACCGACTAAATCCCAATACTTGCTGCTGAGACACTGGGAGTATGATCAATGAGAAAACTATAATAGATAACGTAATTATTCAAATTGATTATTTGTTAATTAAGGCCAGTCATGGTAAAGAGTAAATTATCCTTTGGTCAGACAACTTTGCTACAAGAAAAACATACATCAAATAACATGGTTAAAGTATGGTTGAACTGATATAGTGTAATGATTAAGTCATGTTATTGGAAGTATAATTAAGGAATAATTATAGCTTATTACAAGTCATTATACAAATTGATTGCAGCAGAATATTGTAAAAATCATGTTAAAAGTATTTCAATGTTTGAATCCTAGTCTCAGAGACGGATTCTTTAACTGTAAATTTTGTTGAGTTACTGCTTGTGCGCTCCATTCGCCACTGCATTCTCATCCTAATACAAATACATTGTGAGTGGTAGCAGTAGTCGAAGTTCCAACAACTAGCTAGACAACTGGCCTGCCCATCACAGTACATTCCATATAAAACCCAAAAATTTCGTGGCAGGTATTTAGTTTTACAAGAAGAAGAACTTTCCAACTGGGGTGTTCAGGAATATTGCTATCACAGTACTTTCAAGTATACCTGTAAGTATACGAAACCTGCCTAACTGCATAAAGCAGAAACCTATACAAGCCAGAAATACCAAAAATTTTCACCACTATCTTAAGATATTTCTTATAAAAGGCCCTATATGTGGTGAAACCTGCATAACGCGGACGGAAAACTATCTTTCACCTACCTCATCAATCAACAAGTAGGATTAGAACCTGAGTAAGGCGGAAAAAAATGTTTTTGATTAAATATTAATTTATTATTTAATTAATAATCTCTTAAAATATTAATAAATTATTGTTTAATTAACAATTTATTTAAATGTTAATAAATTATCGGACATTTTGTTACAGTAAGTATTGATTAAATATATTCTGTTCTTTTTTCTGCCGTCATTATTCCGGAGGTCGCTATTCGAAATAACGGTTGACTGTGCTTTTGGTCGCATTTGTTGATGGCAAACTAGAGAAACCATGGTAAAATAGGTAAAAGTGAAAATCTACACTGTTTCAAAAATTTAACGAAGAGTCAACTTTCTGTGGAATAGAAAGCGAATAATAAAGCCTGGATCACAAGTGCTATATTCGAAGAATTTTTTAACAGATTAAACAAAAGAATTTAACAAGAAAATAGGAATATTCTACTTTTCCCAGATAATGCGAATTGTCACCCTAAAGTTCAACTTTCAAATGTTCGTTTAGTCTTCCTACCTCTATGTACAACATCAGTTCTACAGCCACTAGATAATGGAATTATACAGTGTATAAAATTGAAATACAGAAAACTGATGCTTCAGCAAGTTGTTGCAAACATGGACGACTGTAAGAGAGCATCAGAAATGACCATGAAAATTGACGTGTTAGATGCAATTGCATTATTTTAATCATTCAGTCAAATGCGTATAATAAAGTGCTTTCGGAACTGTGGATTTATTCTTGATAATGGCGGAGATTGTGGAGAAGTTGTTTGTTATGATGAAATCCAAACTCTGATTGAGAAAATTGTTGCAGATGATTCTGTGAACGCGAAAGGTTTTGCGAACGTTGACAAGAATGTTTTAGCAGAAACTGATGAAATTGATTTAAAATCTATAATAGAATCGCAAGATGGTAACAGTGCGAGAGATTCAGAAGATGAACAAAATGGAAAAGACAGTTAGGAAATAGAAATTCCTACTTCATCACAAGTGTTACGTTATATTAACACTATCAAATTGTATGCAAATGTGAAGGGAAAAATGAACTTAATGAAAAGGCTGTAGAATTGGCTTTCTCTTTTAACTGCATGAGAAAGCCCATTAAAAAAACGAAACAGTTGAAATTGGACACTTTATTCAAATAAATTTGATTAAGATTTTGTGTACTTATCTATATTTTGTATGTCTACTTTTGTTGTTATTCTAATAAACATAGCATAAATAGTATAATAACTTTATTCACTAACGTCTTACTTCCCTTGAGTTAGGCCCGGCATGGCCGGGTGGTTAAGGCACTTGACTTGTAATCTGAAGGTCGCGGGTTCGGATCCCCGTCACATTAAACACGCTGGCCCTTTCAGCAGTGGGGGCATTATCATATGAAGGTCCCTATTTGTTGGTAAAAGAGTAGCCCAAAAGTTAGCGGTGGGTGGTGATGATTAGCTGCCTTCTCCCTAAATTTACGCTGCTTAATTAGGGACGGCTATCGCACATAGCCCTCGAGAAGCTTTGTGCAAAATTCCAAACAAACCAAACCAAGTAAGTATAACGTTCTGCTCAAAAATTATATATAATTAAGGAAATCCATGTTCACTGTCTAAGCCGGAAATTTTACTCGGTCCCGTGCGATTCCGCCTTGGACAGGTTTTAATGAATATAGCTGATTTTATAGCCAATTACTGAAAATAACATTTTGCCCAAATAATAAAATAGTATGGATTCTTAATTGAATGCTATTTTGAAAGCTAATAATTAAATATTAAGAAGCATCTTTTTAAATATCCAATGACTATTAACATAAAATTTTACAAGTTTGAAACTGATGAGTCTTGCACTTAAAGTGGTCAGTCATTTAAGTTTCCACATTAAACAATACATCTTCACTGAAAACAAACACACAGTCCCGTTTCGGACTCCATTTCTCCTTAAAATTCTCTTAATTGGAGACTTTCTCTCTGAGTTGGTTTTGTAGAAGAGAGGAACAAAGGAACTATTTATGACACTGCAACATTTTTCAAGCATCTTGAAGTTGCATCTGGTCCTAATTATTAAAATAATTTTTAATAACTTAACTGAAATTACCTAAAAAGTTTGACAAAATGTATTACCTAATATATAATATATACTAACTTATTATTCCATTTCTTCTATATTGTTTCAGCCATTTCACTGTTTTCAAACACTGAAATTTACAAGACATTATTACAAACATAATTTAAGAATAGCACGGTATCTTAAGTTTTATAATACACTGGATAGTTAGAAGATGTAATGAAATGATCGCCATATGCGCAGGAAAACTTGGGGTCCAGTCCTTTCTATTGTATAGTAATCATCTATTTCTTCAACAAAGTTTTATCTTGCAACAGAAACCTAGAAGAAAAATTGGACGCTTCTAAGCTGTAAATTTTGTTTTATTTTACAAATAATTTAAAGACAACAAAGGACTTGTTAACCTATTTAGACTGTTCCATTCATTCAATTAAATTTTAGAATAAAAATAAAACACTCAAAGCCAGCTTTTACCATTCAAATATTAATAAAATATTTCCATAAACTCACTTTAATTAAATACATCCACCCATCTGAAACAAATGAGTTTCTAAAATACTTAAAATTAAACGTAAATTAGTTAACACTTATTAAAAGAGTCCAACTCAATTCACTTTTTTTTAGAAATCTCTGAACTCCTAAATACACAACAATTTTATGGCATTTTTACTTCAGACATAAGGAATCTTGACTGTTACGGCCGCGAACAGTTAGCCCTTCACTTCAAGCGAACCAAATGCGTATCAAACAAGAGAGAGCGGAGTGATGTCAAAGATGACGAGGTCATATTTCTATGTTCTTCTGCCAGTAAACGTATGACTTATACAATAAATATCTCATCTTGTCGATAATTAATAATTAATTAATTAATTTTCCTACATAGGACACTTAACACTAATTAATTAAACCATTTATAATCAAATTGTCATAAAGAGAACACTTTATGACCCGGCATGGGCAGGTGGGTTAAGGCGTTCGACTCGTAATCTGAGGGTCGTGGGTTCAAATTCCCGTTGTACCAAACATGCTCGCCCTTTCAACCGTGGGGGGCGTTATAATATGACGGTCACTATTTGTTGGCAAGGGAGTAGCTCAAGAGTTGGCGGGGGGTGGTGATGACTAGCTGCCTTCCATCTAGTCTTACACTGCTAAATTAGGGACAGCTAGCGCAGATAGCCCTCGTGTAGCTTTGCGGAAAATTCAAAAACAAAAAGGAACACTTAGAACTAATGCATTCATAGTTAATTTATCCTATAAAAACAATATAATAATTAAAATATAGTGTTTAAATATTTTTAGTCCCGAATTATTAGTTAATTAACACAATTATAACTAATTCGTCCTATAATTAAAAGTATTTTCAATGACAAGAAATATTTATTGTAATTTGATCAGAACATGCAGACACACGGTAGATGTCTGGGAGGTTTAAATCAATATCATGTAGTAATTAAAACTACTTTTACTAATTTGACTTTATCCAACAATTTACATCAAGAAAATGTTTATTATGCAATAACACGTAGGATTTTAACGAATATACTGTGACAATATTTCAACAAGTCAACGTCTAAATTTATTTATGTTAAAATCTATTATCTGTAATAAAGTAATAAATGATTGACTTACTGTATCTGTGTATTTTCTAAATAACAATTTGTCACTGGTAAACGTACACAACTTACGTAAGTTTGGAATACACAACTTGTTTGTGTTCAGTAGGACACTTAATGCTTCACAAATCATACATAGTCAATGACAGACCTACTGTTAAGTATGATATGATAAATAAACGACTTATTCATTTCTAACATTTTGAATACTATAACATTCAAACTTTCAACCTATCATGAAACATAAATACAAATTTCTAAATGTTACTTCTACTATACGTTCACAAGGCTGACGAATGTACCTGATGTCAAATAGAACAAGCATATATGTAATTACTGTGTAAACGTGATCAAATGTAAAGCTTTCTTTTACAACACTCTGAGATATTGATATTACCATAACACAGTTTATCAAAGGTGACTCATTCAAAGGTCATTTCTGAGTTAACCAATCCCTGGGGTTTGCGAAGTACTGTGTTGCAGTAATTAAAATATATATATAAGTAAAAGTGTCACAGTCCAAAATGTTTGACATTCAAGGTTACAGAATATATTTGTTAAGAAAGCATACAAAGTTAGAAAACCACAGGATTAGTATGATCAAGTCTATTTTGCAATAAAAAACTAACTTGTTTAAGAACCATTAGTTATAAGCCAAGTGATTTAAGTTTTTGGTAACACGAATTGTATAATTCAGTGTTTGTTACATACATACAAAACATCAGTTACTATAATCACTTTAAAATTCTAATAAGCAACTAAATATTCACTTTTACAGATCACTAAATGTATTCAACTATATTATAATTATAATACACAATATTTAATAATAAATTCTACATTATGCATACCATACCTTAGTTTACTGAAATTTAAAACTCAGTAAACACAGTTCTTTCCATAACATTTAAATTATCATTTGATTACTCAGCGTTGATTATTACATACTGTACCAAAAAACTATCAGTTTTTCAGTCCACGAAAACCAAATTAAAGTTCTACTTAAGCATGTGACATTTACAATATACTTATATTCTTAACCAGAAATCAGGGGCGTAGATCCTGGGGAGATACATCCCCTCTTCATTTTAGATGGGGGGTATGGTGCATACAATCATCCCCCCTACAGTTTGGTCTGTTGAATTGTTTTATTGCATCACAGGTCTACAAATTGTGTGTTTGTTCTTGTTATTCTTGTGTTCTTACCAATCGAATTATATAATTAGGCCTAGATATAGGCTTTTTTCAGTAGCCAAAATGTACATCTTTAATATCGGCGTGCTTTTAAGCTTTTCGATCTAAGCGATAGTTCGTAAGTATCAGTCAGTAGGCCTAAGTATACATGCAAGGCTTGCAAACACTATCACAGAATCTACCAACGTCTTGTACGTAGTGTAAGATCAAGTAAAATTTTCATCACAACAGATTTAACAGAGCATGAAATTCGAAAATATTACTCCCAAGCGTAAACTCCTGTGATCTAGATCTGGCAGGCCATTTGTAACTTGTAGCTGCATCAATCCTATGTGTGTATTGTGCGGTTTTCCTACGCTATTTGTTCTTATGCATGTCTAGCCAGTTTTATTGTCAAACGCTTTACTCTCCTTAGCTGCCGAAGTCGCTGACCATAGCGTTCGTTTTGTGTACAGTTAACGACAGGTTCGGGCACTCGGATCCAGACGCGCCCTACATCTCCCCTCTCCGCTCCCTTTAGTCTGAGCCTCGATTTTACAAGAGGGCTCATTGTCTTGTAACTAGTACACATTATTGTCCCAGGTGGTCAGTCTGCTCGGTAGTCACTGTGAGGTTCGCGCGTTCGACGTAAATACATTGTACAGTTCAGTCCTATTTCCATTCTGTTCTATCTTCGTTCGTTGCACGTTAGAGTTTTTCAATAAAGACTGTATTTTACCCTGTTGAGTCATCTGGGAAACAGATTCCAATTATGACAAGCAAGCGTCTGAAATTTTCCGATATTAGACAGTTCTTCAAGCCAATTACTAGTACTACAAGTGACAATGCAGATGCAGATAATCCAACAACCTCAAACAAAGGAATAGAAACTTGCCGTACAGGGGAAATACCATGTTCATCAGAGGACAAGTCTGAAAATGCTTGTGCAACTATTGTACATCATGAACCACCAGATAGTTGTGAAACAAGTTTGTGCAGTAATGAAAAATATGACACTCCACAGATACAGTGTGGAAAGCCATATCATCCAGATGCACAACTAATACCACAACAGAAAGCAAAATCTCAACTTCCATGCCAAGTGGTTTGATGAGTTCCCGTGGCTGCACTTTGACAATCAGACTCAAAAAGTCATATGCTTTCATTGTGCCAAGGCGGAAAATAGAGGCCTTTTCACAGGGAAACTGGAAAGGCCAGTGTACCTTCATATCCACCGGTTTTTGCAACCGGGAAAAGGCAAAACAGAAATTCAACGAACATCAATCCTCCTCTCAGTACAGATTCGCTATATCTCCAGAAGGTTCACTTGATGTAACTCCAGTGACTGTCCAGCTACATGATGGAAAAAAGCAGCAGCAGGAAGAATGCAAAAGAAGTCTAGCCAAAATATTCAAAAGTTTACGTTTCTTACTGCGTCAAGGTTTAGCATTACGTGGGCATACAGATACAGATGGGGAACTTCCTGCAGTTAATGAAGCTCCTGGAAGAGGAAGATCCTGAGTTGATGGTCTGCTTGTCAAAGAAAACCACATTCACATCACCCCAGGCTCAGAATGAAATAATGGAGATGTTCAGCCATCAAATACTGAGGAACATAGCACATGAAGTGCAGCAAAGTAAAATCTTTGCATTAATGGTTGATGGCACTCAAGATGTTACAGGTGCCGAACAGGAAGCAATATGTGTACGATACGTAGATGAGGACCTTGACGTCCATGAGACATTTCTTGGTTTCTACAGTGTTTCCAATACAACTGGTGAAACAATATCCTCGACTATACTTGATGTACTGACTAGACTCAATTTACCACTGTCAGGATTAAGAGCACAAACTTATGTTGGAGCCGGTAACATGAGTGGTGGGTACAGTGGATGCCAGGCAAAATAAAAGAGAAGTAAGCGTCAGCTTTGTTTTTTCACTGCAGAGCACACAAGGCTAATTTAACAATGCAACATGCAGTTGAAGCTTGTGAAATGTGTTCAAGATTCTATCCAGTGGGTACATGAAATTGGTGTCTTGCTTCAGAGGTCAGGCAAATACAAAACAATCTTTGAAAATATTGTATCGTCAGACAGCCACAATGGTCCAGTTAAATACATCCGCCCACTGTGTCCAACACGCTGGTTGTGCCGCCTATCTGCAATTACATGTGCTAATGATCACTAGTGACATTGTTGATTCTTTGTCTCAATTAGCAAATGAAAAATTAAATGTAGCAGTGAAAGCACGAGGTCTGCTGGACAGATTTGACAAAGGAAAGACAGTTTTAAAATTGTTGATGGCTTAGTATCCATTAGCTGCATTAGAGGAACTAAACCGTGCAAACCAAGCAAAATCAGCGACAGTATCTGGCATGATTGAAGCATCTGCAATGACAGTTGAGCAATTGCAGGTATTGCGAACAGAAGAAAATTACAACGAAATATTTGATGAAGGTGAGAAAAAGGTAGCTTCTCCAGATCTGGTGCCTATTGAACTACCACGCATTCGCAGACCCCCCAGAAGGATCATAGGTGATGGCTCAGCACACCATTTTGCAACAGCTAGAGATTATTGCAGAAACCAATATTTTATTTTTATCAAACAACATGAACAGTTTCTCAGTAGATATAAACTTATCAAGGGTAATTACTAATTTTATTAATACTTGAAAATGTAATTCATGCAATGAAAGTTATTGGTAACCTTGTCAAGTATAATAGCCATCTTTCATACTGTGCAGTGTGCAGGAATAAATTCATGTGGCAGTTAATTTGTGACACATTTGTCTTTATTCTATTAACATTTTGAAAACTGTTCACAACGCCTAACTTGTACAAACCTGCATGGAAACCTTAAAGTATCGTGGCAACAAGATTACTCTGTTACTGCATGTTTACAGCTTTCAGGTTCACGTAGAGATTACCAATTTGCAAATTGAACAGTACACGTAAGTGATTGCAAAAATCATCCCCCCATCGGGTGTAAAATCTACGCCCCTGCCAGAAATTATACAAAAAATATTTTTCACCTTTATGTTACAATATTTGTCTAGTAATTCATTTATGCTACAAATAAAAATAAACGAATGACTTACTGATTATTCATACAGTTTTACTATTATTTACAATAGTTTTATGATCACAGATATGTTATAGTGGTATATTGGTGTACGTATTGATACTACAACATTATTTCTGCTAGTGAAAAGAAAAAGTTAGATGTGTCAAATTTCTAACCTCGTCTGAATTTCATCCTTTTCTAATCGTAATATTTAGTTTTACTAAATGTCTGTTTTTTGTAACTTTATTAATTTCACTCTATATGAAATTATATAGTGAAATATATAACTTATGTGAGGTACATGAGTTTGAAGTACATTTGAGGTACATGAACTGACAATCTCAGTTGAAGCTGCCCATGATATGAGACATATTTGCAGATCGAGGGTGACTCTCTGGGTGGTTACGAGGTGCCTTTTGCAAATGACCCAGGACTGGCTAGGGAGAACTTAGAATTACCTTTTCTGTTTTGTTTTTACTAGTTCGATCTCAAGAGAGGATCATTTCGATCAGTTATCTACAGCCACGTTTCTTCAGTTGGTTAGTCGGGTTTGTGAGATTTGGAAAATCTCTCGGATTGCATTTGACTCCACTCCTTCCTTGTTGGCAGAAAAGATGGCAGGTGACTACTTGGTTTTTCCTTCTTCTAATACTACTGTTCATGATGGGAGATTTACTGCTCAGTTATGTGATAGAATAGCTATGCCTTGTCCCTCAATTTATCAAAACAGCATGATTTGGCTTATCACCACCAGAAGGAAGTATATTTAAAAGCTCAATGGATGAACCCCCTTTCAGACCAGTAGGGGTCTAGATTGGGACCTGTAATCCCTTCAAACAGATCAGTTTTCTTGGACTTGTCTTACTTTCATGACTATTCTAAGGTATTTATCTCCAACTCAACTTTTGTCCAAAGCATATCAACATTTACTTCTAAACTAGGACGAATTGGAGACTTTGTTGGCATCTACCTCAATCAGATTGTCTTTTAAATTTCCTGACTGGTTTGTTGTTATGATTTATTGGGTAGAGACGCTTTGTTAGAAAGTGTTTGTTTGCCATCTTTTTCATAGAATTAAAGGAAGCTCCTTTTCACTGTCTCACGTTGTTTGTTGGAGTTTCAGAGACGTTAGAATCACGAATTCATATAGCCCACTTACATTCTTCTTTATTATCGCTGGCTTATTGCCTTCCACAGCAGCTAGTGCTAGTTGAAAAGTGTCAGCCCATAGTGTTTATCATTACCCTCCTTCGGTTTACAGGTCTATTTGTTTCCATAATAGAGTTCATCTATATTTTCGAGAATTTTCAACTCAGGTGGACTGTTGACAAAACGTAAGAGACTATCCCATAAATGGGAAAGCAGTTGGGGCACAATTACATAACTTTCTGGATATCTGGAGTTTTTTTTGTTGTTTTTCCAAGGATCTATGTGTATTCTACGTTCTAGCTTCAAAGCTGGTCATTTAATTTGCATTACCTCCACCATTATATGCACAAGCTATTGCCTTTTTACCTCCAAACAACTCCACAGTGAGTGGAGCTTCATTCTTAGGACATAAGAGAGTTTTTAGTCAAAAGGGCAGTAAAGAGGATCAATCCCATTCTTCCGGAATTTTATTCCAATTTACTTATTGTACCCAAGAAGACAGAAGATTGGCATCCAATCACTGATCTGTTTCAACTCAACTAATTTTTAGACCTTCCTCACTTAACAATGAAATGTTTTCTCAACCTATGATGGCACTTTGTGCAAGGGCTCTAGATGACCAAGTTGGCTTCCTTATCAGATGCCCCCCAGTGGCTCAGCGGTATGTCTGCGGACTTACAATGCTAAAATCCGGGTTTCGATACCCGTGGCGGGCAGAGCACAGATAGCCCATTGTGTAGCTTTGTGCTTAATTCAAAAACAACTTTATCAGACTGGAAACTCCATTCTCTCACCAAACAATATATCTTGTCCATCAGGGTGCGTCGTGCTCAACCGACCCCTATCAGGCTTCAAACTGTGGAAAGAACCATCAGGCTTTTACTTATGTATTCTTCTTCCACCGGATGGATGGTTTCTTTATTTTGAGGATATGGGCATCCATGAAGCCTGTAATTTCTTTGGGATGAGCACGTATATAAGATCCCGTCAGTGGTCAATGTGTGACCAATGGATCATCCTGCCTCATGCCCCAGTAACAACATCAATTTTGAATAGTAGTTAGATCAGAACAACACTACTATTGGAGTATCCATTCCAAGACATCATTTCAAGATCCATTTGTTTACAGATGCATTTCTCCAAGGATGGGGAGCTTAATTTCAAGATTAGGAGTGCCAGAGTATCTGGACAGAAGACAAGTTTCTTCTTCATATTAACGTTCTTAGAATCCTTCCAGTACACTGGGAAATGGATTAAGGTCTTCTGTGTCTTTTGAAGGGAAAAACTTGTCATGATACATTCTGACAGTTCCACGGTGTTATCTCAGATTTCTCGACAAGGAGGCAAACATTCTTGAAACCTTTGTTTTTGTACTTTAGATCTTCTCTTCTGATCTCATTTTCATCATTTCAGTCTTTCAGCATGTTATGTTTCAGGAGTTATGAATTTAATTGGAGATTACTTGTCTAAATCCAATTAGGTTTTTTTGTTTTTTTTTTATGAAATGAATGCTATACAGAGGTTTTTCAACGGATTTGCTCTCAGTTTAGGTCTCAAACAATCGATGCCTTTGCAACTCACTGTAATTCTCAATTGCAGTTTTTTGTTTCCAAAATCTGATACTCAAGCATTGGCAGTAGAGATATTAGGCAGGACTGGACAGGTTTACATTTGTATCATCACTACGGTTTGAGTCACTCCTTGTCATTCTCTTTGTTGCATTATATTGGTCAGTTCAAACACGGTTTCCACCCCTTCAGTATCTGCAGAAATGTCCACTTCTTCCTTTTTGGCCATCTCTGAGACAACCTAGATCAAAGTTTCTCTGCCCACGTGTTCAAAAACTCAATCTCCACAAAGTATGAATAAACCACATTAAACTTGAGGATATATTTTCCTTTTTCCTTGTTGAAAGGAAATAAACTTGTTATTTCATACTTGAATACTTAATTTTTCTCTTATTGAGAGTTGAAGTGGTATCTACAGTTATTGCTGGTTTAGCCCGTACTTAAATGTTTACTATTTGTAAGGACAAACACTATGTGGCATGCTTGTGTCCTTTATTTTCCACCATTGTGTTTGATGATGTATTTGATAACATAGTTATTGGCTCTATTATTTTTCTGCTTGTCCTCTGGTACAACGGCAAGTCTACGGACTTACAACGCTAAAATCAGGGGTTTGATTGTCGGCGGAGCCAGCACACAGCCCGATGTGGCTTTGCTATAAGAAAACATACACACACATCCTTTTTAAATTGTTTGACGTAACGTTGCTTAGATTGTATTTTTGGCCTACACAATTACCAACAAGTTTATGAATTAAACTTAGGTGATTAACGTGTTATTCAACTATTATACTTTTTATAAAGTTATCCATACCTATCAACATTAACTTCAATTGAAAATAGTTATTTGCAACAGTAAGCCTATTTGTAGTCTAAGCATTTAGGCCTAATACATAAACGTAACAAGATTTAGCTGAAACACTACTCAGTAAATTTTATTTTGCTTCTGGCTAAAACTCAGTGTCATAAACTTCTAAATTAAACTATTTTTGCTATTATGTTACCGAAGTTGTCAAAAAATAAATAATAAAACAAACCTTTTTATCAAATAAAAATTAATATTGAGCATTTACGTTCAACATGAACACTACTGCTGGCCTAAGAACAATCAGTGTATTTGTATCGCTAAGCGACAATGTATGTAATTATTGAACATTATCAAAAAAGGAGCGTCGTGAAAGCGTTCCATCAGAATGACAAAAGGTGTAAGGATTTTACATTTAGTGATAAGTCACAATTACTAGAATAAAAATAGAAGTTTTGAAATTATTAGATTATAACAACTAAGTTACTCATATTGATTTTGTAGACTTTCTCATTAATATTGTTACTAAAGGTGCGTGTACTCTAAAGTTATAAATAAAAACAAAATAAATAAACATGCACACGTTTTGAGAAATACTTTTATTTCCTACAGTGAACGAAGTATTCGGCCAACATAAACGTGTTGTTAGGTCCTGTAACCAAAGCTATCTGTGTTTTAAAGTAGTTTATACTTCATGTTTTAACTGTAAATATATAATATGTTCTTTTATAATTCTCTAAACGTTCCTTTTGTTGTGAATTTTGTATATTAAATTGTATTTGTTTGAAAGCTACGGAAATAGTCTTTAATGAGGACACATCAGATAACTTGAGGAAAGGTAGGTGTGTACAACTAAGAGAAAGGTTGAATGATTAACACTAACAAATTTACATAGCTTACGTAGAAATAGAATACAAAACAAAGA
Organism: Tachypleus tridentatus; assembly: GCF_004210375.1. Lineage (NCBI taxonomy): Eukaryota > Metazoa > Arthropoda > Merostomata > Xiphosura > Limulidae > Tachypleus > Tachypleus tridentatus. Next base: position 85,623,487 of record NC_134830.1, read on the forward strand.
AGTCGCATGTTTGGAGATTGCTTAAAGTTTAATAAAGATTTGAAGCATGCTTGAATAGATCTATTGAAAAGGTTTGACTTCCTGAGTCCAAAATTACAATTAGATCTCAAATCAGTCAAGGGGTGATGTAGCTCTCTGAGCAATGAGGGTCGCGGGTTCGCATTTCCGTCGCGCCAAACCAGCTCGCCCTTTCAGCCGTGGGGGCGTTATAATGTTACGGTCAATCCCACTATTCGTTGGTAAAAGAGTAGCCCAAGAGTTGGCGGTGGGTGGTGATGACTAGCTGCCTTCCCTCTAGTCTTACACTGCTAAATTAGGGACGGCTAGTACAGATAGCCCTCGAGTAGCTTTGTGCGAAATTCAAAAAAACAAACAAACAAGCTCTGAGTTAAACGTTTGTAGTGGAAAAACAAAAGCATAAAACTCGAAGCCATTATATAAACCGCTATACCGTGACAAAAATTGAATATGAATATGTTTCTGAGCTTTCAAATAGAATAATCGTAAAACACAAGTTAGATTGTGAGAAGTAAAATGATTTAAATTCTTTATTATTTGAAATTGCTGTATTTGTTCATTAGAACTCCAGATCAACCTACTGTGTAGTACAATTGTAACAGGTATAGGTGAAGCTAGTATTGGATGATTATTCACTTGTTTTTAATTAACAAATATCTCTTTAGTTTATTTTCTGCTATTAGGGCTTATAAATAAGTATATAATGTGTGGTATGACCAGAATAAAGTGTTTTGTGACAGCTTCTTCGTCTTAATTTGACAATCAGTCAAAATTCCGTATCAGTATTTAGATATTGAAGACCTGGTAGGGTCAGGTACGAGGTAGACCTTTCCTCCCTCCTGCATTGGCGTTGTTAGACGTTTCATACTTGGATTTTGTTTGTTTTGTTTTTGAATTTCGCGCAAAACTATATGAGGGCTATTTGCGCTAGCCATTTCTAATTTAGCAGTGTAAGAGGGAAGATAGCTGGTCATCACCACCCACCTCTTTGATCAACTAATAGTGGGATTGACTGTACCTTTATGACGCCCCCACGACTGAAAGAGCGAGCATGTTTCGTATGATGGGGATTCGAACCCGCGACCCTCAAATTACGACTCGAGTGCCTTAACCACCTGGCCATGCCGGGCTTACTTGGATTTAGTAAGCTGGTTTGGATGGATGTCTATTAGTTTTGGATTGCTACTTTCCTTTTCAGGGCCAGGGTCGTTTACGTTATCGGGTTATATCTATTAAAGGTGTGTGTGTGTTTTCTTATAGCAAAACCACATCAGGCGATCTGCTGAGTCCACCAAGGAAAATCGAACCCCTCATTTTAGCGTTGTAACTTCGTATACTACCGCTGTTCCAGCAGGGGACTGGCTACTAAGGAGACTATTTTTACTGTATGGTTGTATTTTGTAGTGTTGGTGGAATAACTTGTAATGGTTTTATCTGAGGTAGTGAGGGTGAAAGATGTTCGATGGCTATTTTGATGATTAATTTGATGTTGTTTTATGAGGGTTTCTGTATTGTGATAGAAATTCATAGAAAATGTTTTTAGCTGCTTCTGTTATTTTAATTATGGTTTAATTTTGTCAAGTGTCTCCGTTTATGTGTTGTGCGTTCTTTTTTTTTGGGTGTATCATGAATTTGAGTGAGTGTTTTTGTTGTTTGTGCATAAATATGTGTTGTAAGTAGTTTTGTGATAGTTTCTTTGGATTTGGGTCAAAGAAACAGGGGTGTTCTTTGTGTTTTTTCTTTCTGTTTCATGATTTTTTGCATTTATATTACTTAGTATGTTTGTTATACATGTTTTAATGTTCTTATATTATTGATATCCCTTATACTTTGTTTTGTTTTACTGTTGGCAGCTGCAGAATTGTGGTTGTGTGTTACCTGTGGGACAGTCTATGTTTTTGTGTTCTCCCTCATCTTATACGTGTACAGCGTGGCTACATGCTCCTTTCGTTGGCAGTTGTAACGCTGGGTTACAACTACCGCTGGTATTCTTGTGGATTACATTGTACATTTTTGATATCAGAGAATGTTATCTTTTGATATCACTCCCTCGATATATTATGTGTTGTGTACATATACTTTAATTAAGTAGATTAGTGTCTTTGTTCTGCTTAATAAGATTCTTTCCACTTTAGTATACTGTATTTGTTTTTGTGTTAGTTCAACTTCAGTTTCTTCATTTGTAATGCTTGGATGTCAATCAAAAGATTTTAAGTTTAGTTTTGTTCCTGGTAAGTGTATTGTGATAGAACCTGGTGTGAAGATGTCTTAGGGTCAATCCTTTAAAAGGAGGTTGAGGTCATCGGTCTCTTTCTTTTTTGAGGAGAACGTCGTCTATAGCTAGTCATTTTATTACTGCAGTATTGGCTTCCAGTTTACATTTTGTTACTTAGGCTGTTAATTGTGGTTCATGATACTTGACTGGGACACTTTGGATAATAATAGAGTGCTATGGAATGTGCTTTTATGCCGTGTTTATCTGTGCACTCGTGTTTGGTGTATGTGATGTTAGTTTTCTTTGTTTTTCTGGTGTCATCAGAATGAAGTCATTTTTGTCTTCGTTCGCTTCATGAGTTTCTTGTGAATGTTGTTGTTGTTTAACTTCGTTTGCTTGTTTTTGTTTTATTAGTTGTATTTGAATGTTTGTATGTTCTTCATTGTGTGTGAATATATTTTTCATGGTGTTTAAGATGTGTTTGTGTTTCAGAGTGTTCTTTTTCTTGAACTATGGTTTTTATAATATCCACGTTCAAGTTCTCTCTTTGTGTTTGCAGTTTAGTAGTCTAAGTACGTTTATTTATTTCTCTCCTTTTCATTTTATAAGCGTAGTCCCTTTTAGCTGACCCAGCATGGCCACGTGATTAAGGTACTCGATTCGTAATACGAGAGTCGCGGGTTCGAATCCCCGTAGCACCAAACATGCTTGCCCTACCAGTCATGGGGACATTATAATGTAAAGGTCAATCCCACCATTCATTGGTAAAAGAATAGCCTAAAGTTGGCGGTGGGTGGTGATGACTAGCTGTCTTCCCTCTGCTATATTAGGGACGACTAGCACAGAGAGCCATCAATACTATTCACTTGTTCCGAAAACTACCACTGATCTCAAGCGTGAGATGAACGTCAATGCCTGAAAAACTCTCTGCACAAGGAGAACACACAAAATATTAATTGTTTGCAGAACGTAAGCACTTCCACTGAGTTTTTGTTGCCTGTGATTTACCTTCCATTGTTCTTTGAACGTTCATTTTGACTTTCTTCTAATACTTTTGCATAATATTGTATATTAACATAAACTTCAGTAATATTGGTGTTTATCTACTTTTGTATTAGATTTTAATTTAATGTTTTTATGTGCTTATGAATATTTTATATCAAACAGCTATAATTTAATTTCACTTGTGTCGAAGGTAGTGTTTGGCTTCAATGGTTTGTATAACAAGTCTTTGTATAATCTACTAGTATTGTTATAATCTGATATTATTACTACTGATTAGCTTTACTGTTAGATCGTAGTATGATGTTTTTACTCGTTTCAAGTAATATTATATGCGTGTGATTTCATCTGAATTTAAATTGGAAATCCACATGTAAACAAACTCGCAACATTACATACAAAGGTGTCTCTGTATGTGGGTGACAGTGATCTGAATCTGCACAGGGGCGGCAAAGAAGCACGATCCGACCCTGCTAACTGGCTACTCATTTATTTGTGATTGTAATGCTACATGTTTTAGATTAAAACAATATTACCTTTATTTTAGGAGTAAAATATATTTTAGTTTTTAGTTATCAATTTATTTGACTTACAGGAGATTAGTGTGAGATTATTGCATATTTGGAAAGTAAATAATGATGGTTTTGAGTTGGTATTTAATTAGCATCAGCAGTTCATTTGTTAAGCAGTAAATGTCTATAAAACTCGAGGAAAGATTTGTTTTTCCACACTAAAATAAGTTGTTGTTATTGTTTTTCAAATGTGCAAAGGGCGACCTTCACAGAAGTCTATCGCATATAATCAGATCCCTTTTCTAAGGCTGTAAGTTGGTATTGACTCATACTCAGTATCTGATCCATTTGAGAGTTTTTATCATATTATTCTGGTGGATGAAGTCAGTCTTCTCATTTAAGTATCCATGATACAGATATCTTGGTTTTCAAGGCACTCGTATCTTCGTCACTTCCCGTATGAGAGATTCTGCTTCTTTTGGGTCTGGCCTTTCTTAGAATCCCTTCTTTTTTGTGTTCCTTTCTGTGGACTTTGACAGATCAATGTTATATGCTCGGTGATCCACTTCTTCGTTTATCTTCCTTTATCTTGGCTTGGCATGGCCAAGTGGTTAAGGCACTCGACTCGTAATCCGAGGGTCTCGAATTCGAATCCTCGTCACATCAAACATGTTCGCCCTTTCAGCCGTGGAATCGTTATACTGTTACAGTCAAATCCACTATTTGTTGATAAAAGAGTACCACAAGAGTTGGCGGAGGGTGTTGATGACTAGCTGCCTTTTCTCTAGTCTTACGCTGCTAAATTAGGGACGGCTAGCACATATAGCCCTCATGTAGCTTTGCGCGAAATTCAAAACAAACCAAACCTTTTATCTTTTCACTTCTTACTATTGTGATGGACAACTTATTCTCCCATGACCCTGGGCACCACAGGCATAATTTACAAGGGGCAGTAGATTGTTTCCCTCATTTCTGTAATATAGGGATATATTATTTGTTTGGAATAACTATTTTCCTCTCAAATACTTGTACTTAAACCCAGTTGTAATAACAAATGAAATTTGCACTAGGACGATGTAGAAAGTCGCGTAACGTTGCAGCTGCTTTAGTCTTGACAAAACTTGGATGCAATGTCTCAAACACAGATCGGCAGTTGGTCATTGTCAGCTAAGGAAGGAAAAACAGAAATCACCTGTAGAATGAACTAAATGTATGGTTTCGAAATAATAATAAATTGTGTTTCGATTTTACTGTTGTAAATTTGACATAATATATGTGGGACAATAGGATCTATTTGTAAAAAGTGATTCTCTGTAGTATTAGTATAAAACAACAAATTAAAGATAGTTTTCAAAATTAATTAGAAAACTCGATGTAGAAATTTAATTATAGTTTTTGAAAGTTTTTTATTTTTGTTTATTTTTAAGTCAACAGTACCATTTAGCCTTAAGTTATGAGTGTTGTTGTGTACTTTAGAGATTGTTTACAGTACTAAATGAATAAGTTTATTGAACATTAAGGCATTATATAAAGACATAAACGAATACAACTATAAAAGTAGAAACTGAGAAAGTTATTGTCGAAAACATATTGTGCAATTTGTTGTACAGGGGAAGGATTTCCATTCGTGTAATTAATGTGGATGTAAATAAATAAAATTACTAATCAGTGATGACATATAAATGAAGTTACTATTCGTTCTTGAGTTTTGAAGAGAACAGACTTACGCCTGAAAATAAATATGTAACTTGTATTATCAACAAAGTGGAATGAATGTGTGAAAATTTATATGTAACTAGGAACTCGAAGAAGCCAAGAATTCAAGGTATTTCAAGGTGAAATTGTTTAGAACTGAGACTGAACAGTTAAGAACTCTTCCGCTTGTAAGAGTTAGTAAAGTAACATCGTATTTTTAATTTTCATTTTGCTGAGTTAGGTACTCATTTAGCTAGCTATTTTTGTAAAACAGTAGGTTGTACGTTAATATTCCTGATATCTCCCAGTAGGACCTTCTATGTATTTGATTTTAGTTTTAATTTCTGTACAAAAAGTGTTGGTTTAATTGATAATCTGTTCCTTGAATTTTTTGAAGGCATGATTTTTATTATTTAATACAGTTAGTTGATAAAATTAAATATTGTTTTTTCCCTTTATTAAACCTTAAAAAGATTCAACATAGGTTAATATCTATAAGCTCAAGATTATGAGAATTGAAATGTATAAATAAATGTTTATATTATATATCTATATATATCAAAGCATTTTTCCTGGGCAACTAAAACAGTGTTCAGTGAACCAAGAGTTTATCATCTTAGAAATTAAATGTGTATTTTTTGTTTACAGAAATGAATAAAAACCCTATAACTTGCTCAGTTTTGAAATGTGGTCCTGAAGAAGAAAGGTCCACCTTTCAAATGCACTCATGTTATAGGGTTTTTATTCATTTCTATCAATACTTCTTGGACCTATGTGTTCTTCTAACACCATGAATATAGTTTACATAAGTTACTGATAATGTCAAAAGCAGCAAAGAGGAAGAAAATGAACATAAGAAATAAGACAAAGTAAGAATCCTTAGGGAATTTTTTTCCAGGTTTTGCTACAGCCCTTGTTTTAAAGAGATGCTATGCTTTTGATGCAGAAGAGCTATCAGAGACAAAAAGTTACTGCTTTGGAAAATTACAAACTGCATTTGTATTCTCAAGATCTAGAAATTTGAAAAAAGCTGTAGAGAGGGTTGCAAAGCATTCTAATTTCTATTTGCATAAGGTATTGGTGACAACTGATGTTCATCAAGCAAGACCAGTAGACATCCATCTCTCTATTGCATTGGTGTTATAGCAATGTGTGGCAAAATATTGCCTGTTGAAGATTGTGAGTACAATGTGGTGTTTTGATATAACAAAGGTTGGCTTTTAAAAGTCATAAGTAAAATGAGGGCAATCTAAGCCAGCTGTTGAAGTTTAAGTTAGAGGATGTTCTCAAACTGTATATGTGGTTGACACATAATCAGGATTAGACATGTTCTAAAATTCAAAATGAGATCCTGAATTTATTGGGCGATTCCATTGTGAGAGATATTGCAGAGCAAATTACTTCTCTGCTAATGCTCCAATTTAACAATTAAAGCAAGTGGACTTCTGGAAATATTTTAGAAGGGAAAAATGGCCCTTAGATGAATTTTAACCACTGCAGTGATGAGAAATTGGAGTGCTTAAACATTTCTTTGCAAAAGAGAGCACAAATAATTGCTGAAATGCTTGTTGCAGTGGCATGTATCAAAACCTTTCTTAAAAAAACAAAATACAAAGAAAAGCTTTAGTAAAACATACAGTCAAGCAATGGGATTAATCAGCTGCTTGAATGTCCAGCCAATTCAAATGCTAGACATGAGAAAACCATTCAAGTGCTTTATCAGTGAGGCTGTTGCCTATGTACCAACATCTCCTTTGAAGTAATACAAACTTTAAATGTACAGTTCAGAGAGTTCTTAACCAGAGAGACCTACAGACTCTTGAAGAATTGGAGTGAGTTCTTCTTACCAAAGAGACTGACAATATTATGTACCACTACCTAGGGTTAACCATGAAGTTATTATGTGTGCAGTCAGCTATGTTCATTTCAAAATACACCTACAGTTCCAGCACTGAAACTGCAGCAATTTTGAAGAACATGTTCCCTGAGGTCCATGACCTTTGATCATGTAGAAGCCTTTGTGAGGTTGTCATTAGTTGTTCCTACCTACTTTCTTGAAGTTGAAAAGAGCTTCAGCACCATTAGAAAACTTAAGGCCTTGATTTGTAATTCTATTAAACAAAGTTATCTTAACAATATAGTTGTTTGTCACATCTTCTAAGAATAACTTGATCACTTGGAATAGAAACTATTCTGCCAGCAACTTATTTCTGCAGATGATCAATGCAGGGATATTTTATTGGAAAAACAAGGAAGTTCTTGTTATCTACTGGTCAACAAGGATAATTTGAAAGTTAACCACAGAGTAGGTGTAGCTATGATGAAAGAAAAAAAGTCCTTCCTAGAATTGTAATGTGTTTTCTTCCTGAGGCAAGCACAATTATGCTTCAGAATGTTTTTTTTTTAATACTATGATAATGTTTATTTTGTTTGTATGCCAAAACAGGAATTTTTATAATAAGGGGGGCATTCTTGATATTGCCATATTTTGCAAAGTTAATATTTGTACAAGTTGTAAGAAATAAGGAATTAATATATAGACATTACACTTGCTGCAGCCCCCCAGTGGCTCAGCGGTATGTCTGTTGATTTACAACGCTCAAAACCGGGTTTCAATACCTGTGGTGGGCAGAGCACAGATAGCCCATTGAGTGGCATTGTGCTTAATTCAGAACAACAACACTTGCTGCAACAACAAATATTTATGCCGTTACAAAGAGGTACAGATAATATACTAAATTTATTTTACATAGTTCTTATTTTTATTGATAAAAATAACATTAACATATTTTTGTTCCTGCTTTTTTTCCCAGGACATTTTAACTGGATACATTTTAAACTAAAATTTATACTGTATCATTCATTGAATCAGTAATTTAGTTTATTTTCTTTTAGTTTCTCTGAGTGTTATTGATGTTAGTGTTATTGCTCTTTCATTAATTTTGTTGATACTTAGATATTGTGCAAACTGTAATATGGCAAGCTAGTTCTGTTGAAAGTATTCAACAAGATCTTTGAAAATTTTAAAGATTGTAATTTCAATATTGATATAACTTATTTGGTGAATGTTTTGCATTGATATAATATAAAAAAACAGAAAATAACTCTGTTACTATTATCTTTTTGGACAATACTCCATTTTATATCCCAGTTTCACAAAATGCCCCCCACACATTTGAAACAAACGTTTTTTGTTTCTTTTTCCATGCTAGGGACTCATTTCTCTCCATATCACCCAGAGTTTCATCTATTTATAGATAACTCTTGACCAGGTGAGACACATTTCTGCACATCTTCGCCACTCTGGTGTTTTATATCCAGTAGAAAGGTCCATCAACATATCTGAAATGTTGCAAGTTCATAGGGTCTTCTACTATTTTCAATTATGTTTATACGTACATCTTTTTATTATCTGTTTATACAACCTTAGTGTTGTTTCCCATATAATTTGACATAGAGATGCTCACTTTAAAGACCTCTGCTATCTTGTTCTAGAATTATTCATTTGGACCCTTGACAATAACTTCTGTTTGTTAGTATTCATGAGGTTAAAGCTCTAAACATAATGTTGGAATGACTGTTTTGCCCTCATCAGATCCTTTCAACAAATTGGCCTTTACATTGTGTTATGTATCAGTAGATTTGTTCCTGTTATGGAAATTTTCTTACTGATATGATTTAGACTTTCCACAATGCTAGGCTTCAATTCTTTTGTCATCCTATTTAACTAGCTCAGTCAAGATTTTACACTTCAGTAGCCATTACCTCTTTCATCGTGGAGTATTATTTTTGTCTATTCTCTTATGTGCTGGGCAGTTTTGCAGAGTTTTTTTTACACTGGTGCATCCACCACTGTCTTCCTTCTCGTCTAGCTCTTCCTAATATATTTTTCTTTGGGGTCTATCCATTTTTATGATACCAGAATAAGAGAGGATTTGTCTATGATCTTCTGTCTTTTCCTTAGCCATCTACATTTCTTTCTCCAGTTCTAATGGACCTCTTCAGGGTCTTTTTAATCAGTTTCCCTCCTTTTCTAGTTCCTCTTTAAGAATGAAATCTTGGTTTTGTTTTCAGAGTCTTCAAAAATCCTTCATTCCAACTTTGACCACCTGCTCCCTGTATCATTTTTTTTATTACACTGTATTTCTTCTCCTCCTCATTTGTGATACATGGTGCTTTAGTACTTTTACCTCAGACACCTTTTACAACCTTTTCCTCAGGTGTAGATTGAACTTATTTCTTGATTGCTCCTTCCAACCCAAATTGGACTATCTGTCTTTTTCAGTCACCATTCAGTTTCTTATCTAGATGTTTGTTAAGATTTAAGTTTTTAATATAACATCCAGAGAAATAGTAACAAAATCACTTAAGACAAATATTAGAAGAAGGAAGCATAAGAACCCATGAAATAGTCTCTTATACTTGAATACCTCTGTGTCTGAGTATTGTCATCATGTAAGGGATAATAGAAATTGTAGGTCAGTTTACTCCTTGTTGGTGCTCACTGTTGAAATGGAGTTTTCCTTAAGATTACTTTTGTAACATCTATATTTTTGCCTTTCAAATCATACTGGATCAGCAACAACAACAACAAAAAAGATTATTTAAATAACCATTAACATGACAAATCTTGCAGCTTATTTGTGATAACTCATTGCACAGAATATTGATAAAGTGCCTTTTGCTCATGAAATAATTTCTCTTTGGTTTGTGCTATGGAAAGTTCCTCTTGTTAAGAGATTATATCCATTTCTTGCAAGTAGTTCTGTGTCAGTATTAGTGGTTGTTTAGAAAAGGTCATATTTTTAATTTCTTTTTTAATGCCAACCCCTTCACCATATATCCAGTGTGAATTATAGCTAATTGTACTGTGGAGAGGTAAGTACTGTAAGCTAAAATTAGCATTTTCCATACATACCTACAGAATTATCTACCCTATCTTTCCACTTTTTGTGTGTGTATTTGCCTTGTCAAGAATAAACTTTTGGTTTACCCAAAGTGCTCAAGAGGAATAGTGTGCAAAGAGATTTTGTTACTCTCCTACAGGTGAAGGTGGTGTGATGTTGCTTAGAAAGACAGATTAGTATGGTGCATGTTATTATGTGCTGGGGTGAAAACTATTTCAAGAGTTTGATAGTAGTACCGAAGCATTGGCTAATTGTTCTGTGGAGAAGTGAGTATCTTTCTGTGATGCATTTTCAGACAGGGAAAAAGTTAACATTTAGGGCTCAAGTTGAAAGAGTATACAGTGATAATCACTGAAGCTTGGTTAGGTTTGGAAAATATTGATAATTAAAATTATTTTGAATTTCCAGGACACAGGCTTTACTAGTGATAGATTTTTTGAAAGAAGGTGGTAGACTGACTTTTCACAAAGGACAAGATTGAAGACAAAAACAAATAGTCAAGAGATTCAGTTTATTTAGGTTACAGTCAGGAGTTTGAAGTGTAGAAAATTCTTAATTAGCATTTCATAGAACCTATAGGACATGTTATCAGGCAGATGATGTCAATGAGAAATTATGTAATGTGATCAAAGCTTTATATAATGATTATATAACAATAAACATCATAGTTGATTTAGACATATTGGTTGGGATTGTAGGGAGGGAGGAGGGGGAGGTTTGTGTTTCAAGAAAGTTAATTTGTGGAATAGTGTCTGTCTGTAGGTGTAATGCTGTTGCAACAGTGGAGAGGTTTTAAGAGGAAAGTGGATGAGTATTTTAGAGATAAGGACTGAATACAAGAAAAGTTTTCTATATGTAGCTTGGGGTATTGTCATATTAGAAAAGGGAATAACTTAACTGGGCCAACTAAATCCTTATTCTGTAAAATTGAAATTTTATATTAACTACATAATCTTTAAAACAAAAATAAGTAGTTTGATTAGTTGAATTAGTTTTTCAAATAATCGTTTCTTTTTTCAAGTAATGAATTTGTCAATGGAAGAGGATTCATGCAAAATATCTTCAACTTTGGACACTGCATATCCAAAATCATATTGTTTTACATTTTCACAAATAGACTGGGCTAGAGAACATGAAAAGATTTTATCTAAAAAGAGAAATGAGAAGAGGTTACTGGAAGTAGCAAGAAGCTTACAGACACTAAATCAACAAAGAAAAGATGTAACATATAAAGAACAACACAAATTAGTTTGGACCAAAGAATATATAAGGCTTCAAGAACAAGCTTCCAGAATGGATCATGAGAATTGGTATAAAACTATGTATAAGAAGGAATTGTGGGGTGAAGATGCTATGGAAATCCTTAAAATGATGATGAAGTTTGATGAAAGCAGATTAGATTTTAAAGAGAAAATAGTAGATCCGTTATAGCTTTTGAGGTAATATTGCTAATGAAACATAATTCAGAAGTGCATAAGAAGTATTAAAGAATGTTAATCCAACATATTTACTTTTCTTTAGTTTTATAATATTTTGCATACAGTTTGCCATAATTTTACATAAATAACCTATTCTTTAATAATACAGAGTATACATCATATCTCACAGATTAAAATTACATGTTTTATGCACATTAGTATAAAAACATAATGAAAAGGATGTCTTCTTGTGAAATTTGTGTTTTTGTGGCTGCCTTTATTTTATTAGTATAATATTACTTTTTTTATTTCAATTCATTTCCAGGAAATAAGAAGGGTACATTTGCCCAATTGAAGCTACTCCTGTTTTGTACTACAAACTACATACTCATAGAAACACCCTTTTTATACATATAATCTTAATCGTAAAATACTCATTCAATCTCTTCTTAAACTGCTTTAATGCTTCAGCTTATACCACACCTAAAACAATACTATTTCATAGTTTAACCACCATTAGAAAAGCAACACTGCCTTAAATAGTTATATGTGAGCTATCCATATCTGAAACTTGTTTATTTTCATGGTATTCTAAAGCATGTGGGTTCAACAGAAAAAGTTAGCATCAGAGAAAAACTCAATAACCCATGTGCCTTTGGAAAGTCTTTTTGTAAAAGCACTTTTGTTGTTGGGTTTCTTTTATGATTCAAACTTGTATGATTTGTAGTTTTATAGCCTGCAGGGTTGTTAGAATATATTACATGAAGATATGGATTTAAAATCTATAATAATAATAATAAAATATAAATTTTTCCCAAATGCTCCTTTCTTCCATCAAAGCATGTTGAGATTTTAGGTGATCCTTGTTTGATGACCCTGGTAGATTTTTCTCTGAACCTTTTGAACAATTCAACATTTTGTTTTAAGTAAGCTACACTAAACACATTGTTTCAAAGAGACCCAGCACCTGTTAGGTTGTAAAGGTGTTTTATCTAAATTTAGCATTACTACTTCTTCCTGCATACTTTTCAAAATAAGTAGAGTATGAGGACAACATTTTCTCAGGGTCAATTTCAACAATCTTATCTGATAGAAATCCATAGGTGCTGCATCCAGCAATGAGGCTGGCGTGTATACATGTGAAATGGTATGAACACCAATTTCATTCTCTAGCTAGTTAAGGTATGTGATAATTGAGGTGTGACTCTAAGCTTTATAATGGTGAACCAGTACTCTGCTGTCCTTGTAAAACTGTTATTTCTGTGTGATAATATTTACAAACTATTTTTAACAGTACTCTTTGTCATATAGTAACAGTGATGTACATGATGTATTTACTTTGGAAGGGAAATGCTACAACATGTGATGTTGCCTGAGAGAGAAAGTCAAACACAAAACCAAAGGGAAAAGGACTTTCAGAATACAGGACTGGAAGGGAGCACTGTATCAGATCTATTAAGGCAGTATTATTGGAGAAGTCACACATCAGTGCCAACAAAATGCTGGACTCAAGTGATGAAGTTGGCTAATGAGTCAGTTGGGAGAGGTCACCTAAGAGAAAAGATGGTGGACAGAATAACTAGCAATTTGCATTGGACAGGGACTATGGGAAATGTGAACAGATTCTGCTGGTGATGTGATATCTGCTAAAGGACAATATCTAGATGGAAGGTAGCCTGGTCAGACCACTAGCACTTCTATTTGACAAGGGTAACTACTACATGCTAACAGGAGTCAGTTATGCAACACATTACCCAGAAGCCATATCATTGCTGACGATAGAGATGGAGAAGGTAGGGTTTCCATAAGAAGTTTTTGTGACAGAGGGACCCAGTTTATCTCAGAACTCATGTAAGAAGTGTGCAGACTCATCACCACTAAGCAACTCTTTACCATCAGATACAACCCAAGATATAATGGACTTTTTGATGGTATCAGGAGAGTCTTAAAAAGTATGCTAAAGACTTTATGCCAAGAGAGATCATGTCACTGGGATAATTACCTGAAGGTAATATCATTTGTTTAATGAGAAGTCCCACAAGCAAGTGTAGGATTTTCACTCAACGAGTTATTGTATTTAAGAACAGTATGAGGTCTGATGCAGATATTGAAAGAACTGTGAACAACAGAAGAAGAATTAGATGTGAGGAACACATATTAGTATATGTTAGACCTCAGAAAACAACTGGAGGAGACCTGTCAACTCGCTTGAGAATGTTAGTAGTTAGCTCAAAGCTGTCAGAAGTACTTCTGTGACAAAAGGCCAAGGAATAACATTTCAAGGTCTCACAGATGGTCTTGGTTCTGCTACCCACAGACAACAACAACACTTACCCGATAGGAAGTGACCAACAGAATGGACTATAAGGTGAAAGTGGATGGTAAAGAAGTACTTTGATGAAGAAGAAGACCTAATTGATGTAGTTATTTGAGGCACATATGGATATCATAGGTTTATCTTTTATAGCTGCAGAACAAAAAGACTGACTTTGTTACAGAAGATGAAGATGAATTAGGCTTAAGACTGCTGGGTGGAAATGAGATGTAAAAAGACATAACATCACTGAAGAACTGATTGGTAAGCCGAAGAAGTGTACAATATATACTGTGCTAATATGCAGATGTCTTCACAGATAGACCAACCAAGACAGACCTTGTGCAGCACAAAACTGAGACTACCACTATGGATCCAGTCAAGATAAAACCCTACCAAATACCTTATGCAATGAAAGACTAGATCTAGCAAAAAATTGAAGAACTGTTAGAAGCTGGAATTATTGAGCTTTCAGTTTTAGCTTTCTGTTCACCAGTGATAATCATGAAGAAGAGTGATGGCTTAAACTGCTTTTTCATAGATTACTCAAAGCTGAAACTTGTGATGAAGTTTTATGTATAGGTAACCCAGTTTCCATCATGGTTAAACTAGACAGGGCAAATTTTATTCCAAGATCGACCTTAGTAGTAGTTATTAGAAGATCACAGTAGAGGCAGAATTGAAAGAGAAGATACCCTTTGCAACACTAAATGAATGTTACCAGTTTAAGACGACACTAAATGGGTTAGTGAAGTCAACAGTGACATTCAAGTGCATGATGAGGAAGATGTTGCAAAGAACCACCAACATTGACCATTAGGTGGATGACATTCTGACCCACACAGCCAGATGAGAAGATCACCTAAAAAGACTTAGCTGTTTGGGAGAGTGAGGGCAGCAGGCCTAATCATCAGACCATCTAACTGCAAGATTGATTATGCTATGGTGAACTTTTTTGGACACAAGGTAAGCAACTGACAAGAAGCTGACCTGCTTTGAAGCCATCAAGGGGACTGCAACTGTTTGTGCAGACTGTATGAGTAGACTCTGTACATCAACTGAAAACAATCTTTGTATACAGTATAGAAAATATTTTAAATATTTTTCTTAAAGGTGGGCTTACTGTTAGATATGCACAATTGTTTTAATTTAAGTATAGTACAATTGATAAGTTTAATTATTTTTAGAAGCAGTACATAACTGTGTGAATATGTTATGTAGTTTGATTGTCATAAATTGGCAATTATTGTATTATTGTATCATGTTACTTGAATCTTCTACGTTTTTCTCAAGTATTATTACATCACAATATCTTATACTATGTGAAAAATTCTAGGTCTCATTTGGAATATTTATAAATAGATGTCTACAATGTAGTTCAAATAAAACAAAGACAGTGAGAGATATAGTAAAATAGATCTATACTGTGTGTTTGTAAGTTTAGCTATAAAGACTATATAGTAGTTTTTGTTTTTTTTTATAAAGACTTACATTAGTGTATAGCACTGGTATACACTCTAAAATCATGCATATTGTAATACTAGCTAATGTATATTGCCATTTGTGCCCAGATCATTTTCCTTATCAGTTTTATTTTGAGTTTTCCTAGTGGGCATTAAGAGTAATGTTATTATAACCAGTATGCATAATCTCATTTTTTAAAGTTTAAAAAGCATTTATAAGGGTGTTAGCTCAGGTAATCAAATAGTCCAAATCTCTATAAAACTAAAGTATCATCTGTACAGTTTGAAATAATTCTGAATTTAGTATCACCTGCAGACTTAACTGATTTACTGCTTATTGCATTATCAATGAAGTTATTGAATATAAGAAGTAGCACAGAACCTTGAGGAATGTCACTTGTATTAATTAGCTATGCACTATGATTTTTGGCTTAATAATAAAAACCTTTTTTCTCCTCTACCTAATCATGTCTAAGTCCACTGAAATAACTTATTTTCAGTTGCAAGATGTAATGTTCATAAAATTAATTTTATCATAAACATACAAGTATATCAGATCCACAGCTTACCCTGGACTAAATTTTTCTGTAGCCAGGCTATTAGCCAAATGATTTTTTTGGTAGCTAATTTTAGCCAGATAGATTTGATCCATATCCAACCCTCCAGCCAGTCACATACGATAAGACAGTCAAAGAATAAATGACAACTAAGTTCTTATCATACATTTTATTTCAATGAATTTATCATTTATCAAATTTATTATAAAACAACAGTTTCACAGTTACAAAGTTCAATGTTTTTCACACACAAATCATTACAATAATGACATGGGAAGACGAGTCACTAAATTAAAAGTAATTGTTATTACATGCTGCTAAACAGGGGTCTCTCTAGACTTGCAAACCAGGGAGAAGTTTTGCTCTAATATTACAAAATTATGGAAAAGTTTACAGTCAATAGCATTCTTTTCTTCTATAATATAATCTGTATAAGATGACTTTTCCTTGAGCTTACTAAGGGTGAGGTTTGGTCTGTTTTGGGAGACCACTTCTCCCAAGTCTCTCTAGTGAGAGCCCTGCTTAATAAAATATATATCATCACTCAAACATCACCAAACTAAACTTGCACCATTAGATAATGTAATTACACGTGTGAAAGCCATCACAATCTTCGTTGTCGTCCTTTAATTATAGAGCCGCTAATCAACCACATATAAATGAGTTATTCGCGTCAAGCCGTTAGGTTGCTGTTGATTGAACAATTTTTCACACATTTGTCGATTCTGACCATGACCTTGCATGAATGCAGACGGGTTATTGATTTTTATCTGCTTACCGCATTCTTGCATTAAAAAAACGTTGATGTTGTGAACCAATGTAGCATTTTGTAAACAAACAGTGTTTCGACGGTATATTCGCCAATTACAATTTTTCTTCGCCAAAAAACAAAAATAATAGCCTTTGGCGAATATGGCGAGCAACAGCGTGAGCCCTGAGATCTACTGCATTACTTATATCTGGACTAATCACAACACTTTAAAAGAAAGTTGTCAAATTCATAATACATGAACTTCCTGTTATTAATGTGCTAGTTATCTGTAGCAATATAAAATTTGACTAAACACTCATGTAGGATTTCTCTAAATATAGAAGTAATTTAACAACTACTGAAATAACTTTTTTTCTACTGTTATCATGTAGCTCACTTACTTTAACCTGTGGGTTGTCACAGTAGTATTCAGAGCTTTAAGTAATTCTCTTTTGTGTTGAAAGTTCACACAGGCTAGTTCAATTACTTTAGAACACCCTTTGACAAGACAAATTATTCTCCTTATTTCTGTTAAACTGTGAACCTCACTTAAATATTGCTCATTATGGTTAAACCAACAATCACTCAATCTAACTTATTTTTTCTAACATATGCTCACTTGGCCTAACTGAGACCTAGAACCTTCTACAAACTATGAAATGATAAAATGTAACAGGCAATGAGAAAATTATAGAAGGTTTGGCTCTTACATGTATATTTCACTTTGATAGTTGTTGATGTTAACTTGCAATGTGTTTATTAACTTATATTAAGGTATTGAAGATGTGTATCTTAATAAACCTGTGTTTGGAATCATGCAAAGTTACTAGAATAACATCTCAATTAGTTTTCAGGTATGATTAATCCTGAACAACCAGCACATCGATACAAAAGTTACACACAGCATATTTTCTGTATTATCACAATGTAAATTATTGATATTTATTATTGTATTAGATATTTTAAACAAATCTAATTTTAATTTTCATGGGAACCTATGAGAATTACCTGAATTTATTATATCCTCATTATGCAAAAAATTGTGTTAAAGTATGTTTAAAACACTACATTTTTAACACCCTCATATACTCAAAACAATAAATTGTTGCGTAGCTTCATTACAGTAATATGTAAATTCATGATCTTGAGTCTATGTGAAAGAACATTTATTTATTGGTTACTTTGTTTATTGTTGAAAAAATTTTAGAATGCATAATGATAGGAATAACTTCAGTATATTAAATGAATATGCATTCTTTACTTATTTTCCAGTTGATTTTAGAGTACTAAAAGTTTGTTTTAATGCATCAGGGAAGACATGCAAGAATGGCTTGACAGACAAGAACCAGAGAAGCCATTTCTGCCAGCTACTTATTTGAATCATCATCAGATTCAAGAAATTTTCAAAATTTTTTGGTATGATTATTTTACTATGATTCAAGAACTAGACACTGAACAGAAGGAGAGTGAAGAAGAGCTCCAGAAAGGTTAGATCAAAATGGTTCTAAATGCATATTACGTAAATTAGTTGGTATATATGTGACTGCAAGAAAATACTTTGCAAAATAATTTATTTTCATAAAACTATATTTTAAAGAAACTTTATCCACATGAATTACTTTTTGATAATATTTTCTGCTGTCAGTAGGTGTCAATTTTAGTGAGATTAACACATATTAAAGACAAACTGATGAACAAATACCTACCTTTTCATAGTGTTTGTGTTATAGAATTTCAAATTTTTGTTTTCAGCCCTTTTGCCACCATCTGCCAAGGCCATGCTATCACATTTGTTGACTTGCATTCAACATTTTATTGAACTACTATTTTATGATTTATGTCAATAAGTTTGGAATCAAATTGTAGATTATAATTCAAACTTTAATAGTATATATGAGTTAATTTCTTAATTTAAAAGTGAATATTTAAAGAACACATCTAGATATAGATTTTAGTGAGCCACATACTATGTTGAATGCAGCACTGTTTAAAATTAGAGATATGTGATGCCAAAATACTAAGTCTATAATTTTGTACAAATTAGGAACTTAAATTACTAACATTGACAAGCTAGAATATAAAATACGAACCTCATATTTTTTTATTTTGCTTAGGTATAGCTTATGTACTGAATCAAACATGGTGGCCCCATTCAACTCTTTCCTTTTTTTGAAATGGCTCCTTATGCACTCTTACTAGTCTATGACATGTGAATGATCAATTAACAGCTTAGAATGTCCCCAGAGTGGTTTTCTCAGCCAATTTAATCTTTGAAAAGGTTACCTTGTTTATTTGATCTAAGATTTCAATGATGTAGGATGTGTCTTTAGTCTGCTTGAAGTTTCATATTTTTTAAATTCTAAGTACATCATAGTGTAATAATTTAGAATGGAATTCCATGGTATCAGTGTAGTATTTTATGATTTTTTGGTTATTCAACTGTATGTATAAAACCTAAAAAAAATTGTTTGATATCCTCCACACGTGAAATTTTAAAAGGCTTTAGCAACCTATGTCTAGCAGCATCCAAGTTCAAAGGTTGTAGTAAGAAGAGATAATTGTTTTCTTTACTTATTGATTTATTGATCTGTATTTTGAGAAAAATAAGTTTAATAATTTATTTCTAAATAGTAATAATCTATATGCATACATATAATGTAAAATAATTGAAATATGATTGTATATTACACAATACTAGTCCACTAAAACACAGCCAAGACAGGAAAGACTAAAGGTCAGTTTTATATTACTGGATATGTAATGTGTACATGTACACTGCATCAGTAAAAGTTATGTAATGTTAGCTCAATATGATTGGAAGGTCAATGTCATAAAAAATATACAGTGTTATGAGACTTAAGCTACTTATACTAAACATTTATATTTTTGTGTTATAATACATATTCATTCTAGCACAAAAAAAGCATAATTTACATATTTATTTCCTAATTTTTTATCGTAGTTGCAAAGTTGGTTAAGTGACAGACCCCACATAGTTAGAGTATAGAAAATAACAAAATATAAAGTCTTACTGAAAACAAATGTATTTTTTAATCATAACATGAAATCACTGCACTCAGACTAATAACAAAAAATACTATTTTCACAAACAAATCATTAGTAAAAATATTTCGATAAAAATCTGATTTTTTTTCTATAGAAGATACTTGTAATCTTTGCTGAAAGTCTACCAAATTTTGTGAAGATACACATGCTGAATCAAAAATTATAGTGCAGATACTTAACATGCAAATGTGTAGATGAACTCATATATTTTACTTAGCTTATTGCAAAAGGGTTACTTGAGTTGTGATTAATATACTCATTCAGTTGAAAGATGACTTATTTTTGGATTGGAATACTCTGTATGAGCATTTAGCAACTGATTATACTGTCTCAAATCTATATATATGTTCAAAATACTAATTTCAGTTGCATCATAACACCTAACTTAATAACAAAAATTTTAACAGTTTAATTTACAGTTTTAAATAATTCTCCTTTTTGGCAAAAGTTCACACAGGCTCGTTCAATCACTTTAGAAGCCAGTTGATAATACACATTATTATTCTTTGTCTCTGTTGTTACAATACAGATTGAAACTCACTTTAGATATTGTCTGTTACAGTTAACTTTCTTTCTGTATCTGCATATGTTTATAACATGAGATGAGAAAATTCAGAAATGTATAACCTTCTAATAACAAAAATGTTAAACATAAGGAGAAAAACTTAGAAGCTTTGAGTAAGATGATGTCAAAAATATTGTTAAAGCCTATTACAATAGTTAAATTGCATACAAAAAGAAGTTGTACAGGGTTACATAACAAAATTTGTTATAACCATTGCTTTTAAAATAAGTAACTTTTAACATTATTATTAAGAAAACTAAATGGTCATTAAATATTTAATTGCAAGGTAAACTAAATAATAACTCAAACTGAACAATCTTGTATATCTAGTAACGAATGTACCGTGCATTTCTCTTATAATATTATTTATTCTTAAGAAATTTATTACGTCTGTTGTGTAATATACAATATGCATTATGTTTTATTTGATCTTTTAAACAGTTGTGTAACTATCTGTTGCATTGCTCATAAGAATACCAAATGAAGTCAAGATGAAATAAGTTTTTTTCTAATTTTAACATTCAATTTGGTCTTTAGCACAGCATCTGCTTTAATTCAAGAGGGATGTTGTTATCAAGCTTCACAAAGAATACTAGGAAAATGTGAAGAATTACCTTTTTTGTCTTTACCAGTACATGATAAACCTTTAAACCAGCTTCATCAACTTGACTTAAGATGTGGAATAAAGATTGAACATTTGGGTGAAAAATTGTTAAAGTTTGTATTTTTTGCTTTCATATTCTGATTAGTATTTCTGTCATTAAACTTGTTACAAGTGTCAATGAAATTAATAGAAGTTTACACAAATATTTAGCTAAAGAACCAATATGGGTCAGTTAATCAGGCCTAAGTACTTAACCCTTGTATAATAAATACATGCAAGTTAAAAATCAGTTATCTGGTATTAATACACTGGTAATAGTTAAATTGGTTTGTGCATTTTCCACTCTTTATTAATATTGACATAGATTCATTATATATACATTAACTTTTATCTCCACTTTATGTAACTTAATGGAATCAAACTAATGATAATTTCACCAACTGTTTTAAAGAACCTTATCAATCATTTAGAATCTTCAGTTCTGAATTTTGTATTCTGTGAAAGCAGTTTATAATTAATGATTATAACTGTAAGTTTAATTTAAGCTCCACTGAACACTGTGTAAAATTCATTTGTTACAAGATAATGCTTTAAAGACAAATTTAAAAAATGTGATTTTCAAACTTAATAATCAGAAGTCACAGACAGGCACATGACATCTGCAGCACTAACAAAATGTTTTCAGTAGGTCTAAATTTCATTATGAAAATCTTACTGATTGCAGATTTTTTTTTTCCTAATTTTTTGTAATTATTTCATTAGGATTTGTAAATAGAGGGGCCTAAAAGCAGCAGTAGCGTGCTCTTGTGTAACTTTGCATCTTAGAAACCTACAGAATATTGATGGAAGGCAGCTTATTCCATCATTCTCACATCTGTATCAGACTTCTTTTAATAGTTTATCATCAGGTTTCAATACTAGAATTTTGTTGTTTTATTTAATGAACTTAAACCAATAACAAAAACAAAAAACACCAAAGTTATTTGGTATATTGTTTAAGCAAAGCATTTATAATTAGTACACTGTAATGGGCATCAACTGCCTATTGTAGGAAACACCCAAGCGTAGTGGATGGCATCATCTTTTATACTTGGGTGCTTTCTATAATATGCAGCTGTTGCCAATTTCAGAGTACTCAAGAACTTAAAAATTGGTAATTAGTCTTATCGTACAGTAATTTATGACATTTAGTTTGCACACTCTATGACTCATTTCATTATAACCCACAGCTTTCTTTAAGAATAAATCATTTCTATACATTAGTCCATTTTTTATTCTGCACATAAAAATTGTACTTTAGGTTGAATTTTGTTTGAAATTATATTTGGCCCAGCAAATTATTTTTGGTATTGAATGAGGGAGCTCCAGGGCATTGACATGTGGCAGACAAGAGATAACTCTGAAATGCTGCTTTTACACACCTCAAATTTGTAATCCTAATTAAATAATTAAAACAAATTTAGAAAGAAAACTTTCAGTCCAGTGAATTGTTATCTTGAACTTTAAACCTGTTGAAGACATTATTTTGTAACACCAGTGTAGAAACATTCACACTGTACTGTCAAACACAATTATTTCAAATATTATTTTGTTATTATTCTCTGACAAGGTACCTTATTTCCACTCACCTATGTAGATATAATTTTTCAATGCTGCCCTGTATTTTCAAAACTTTTTTTTTTCACTTACCTCTAGCATTCCACTCCCATGCATCCCTCATTTTACATGGTGTAACTGATTCTTGCATTCAGATTAGAAGATATAACCTCTGAAGTGGTAACTGAGAATCCAAAATTTATTATTCAAAATAAATTCTGAATTTGCAGTTATCACTTCATTGGTTCTATGAAAACATTTTCATGAGCTCATCATTGTTGGGCCTTGACTCAAGTTTGAGGGCTCACAAAGTTTGAAAAACAGTCTGCTAATTTTGGAAAGATGAGATGTTATACAGTTATAATTTTTGACTTTTTTAAAAATATTATTATATGTTGTTATTTGGGTTCAATAACATAAGTTTAATTAGATTGGTCAATATTCACAGTCATGGTTAGATTTGAAATGAGAGGTTATTTGTATCCTTTGTCCTATAATATTGGATTAGGCTTTTGTTATTGTAATTGATCTTACAGGTATGTTGAAAATTACATTAACTATTGTTTTTCTTAAATACATCATGTATGTATGCTCTTGCTTGATTTCATAATATAACATCTGTTTCACTTTTGTTATTATTTATTTTTTATACTTTTTAATATTATCTTAAAATATGTGGACCCCTTAAGCCAGGGTCCACACAAACTTCTTCTGATATTGTATTTACTTATTGTTAGGTTTGGTACATTTAATTTAGAGCTAATTGATATACTTTACCCTGCGCAACATGATTAAGCTTAACAAGTGTCTGTCTTATTTAATTTACACATAATTCATTTTACAGATAAATTGAGAATTACATCAACTAACGTATTTTCTTTAACACATAACATCTAATACATGCTCATTTCACTATACATTTAGTTAAATTCACATTTTAGAGACTATTTTATTTTTGCATTTCTGTATAATTTATACATTTTACAATTATTTTAGCTTGTGTGGACCCCTGAGGGCTATGGTCTACTCTACCTTCTACTGTTACTTGTCTCCCTCCTGTAACTGCCAAACCCAATTAGGATTATCTAGCTTTAGTCAGTTTTCCTCCAACTGATTATGGCTTGACAACCCAAGTCTATACAGGGGAAACTCCTAGACTTAGTTCAGCATTTTATAGATGTGTTTTACAGTATAATTTTACCCTTGTTCTTCAGACATTGTTTCATGATGAGCACTTTTATCTCTCTTTTTGGAGAGAGTACTTGTATGCCTTGCTTGATACAAACAAGCTTTGGTTTTTATTTACCTTTGCTTACCATCAGGCAGATTTTCTTTTTGATTCAATGTACATAGAATCCGTTGCCTGTATGGGAGGCAATCTCTGTTCATCCTATCCATTTTATCCCTCACCTAATTTTCCAGCTTTGTCTTACTTTACTGATTCTCCTACAGGAAATGTCTACCTTTCACTTCCTTTCTCAGGCATTCTACTTATATCTGTGGGATTTTTCATGGGACACTTGCTCCTCCTTCCCCTATTGTTGGAGCATTTTTCATCTTTCAGTTCTTTCCCTTCAAATGTAGCTTCTTTGTTTTTGGGTTCTTCTAAGGTAGAACGTTATATTGTATCATTTCTTTACTATCCACTTCTAATAGAGACTTACTGTTTGCTCTTTTTTACTACCAGTTTTTTTTTTTGGGGGGTTAAATTCTGTGCATTTAACAACATCAAATGGGTTTTCTATGGCACTATATATTTTAGTGGCTTTTATGTCTCATTCTGTGACACTGTCACTTGTATTCATGTTCCATGTCTGGCACTTTCACATCCTTTACTTGTCATACCTATGGGTTTCTCCATTTTTCATATATGCTTGATATTGATTACAGTTCTGGATAGATTGATCCTGCCTCAATCACTTCTTGATGCTTCTCATTTTGATACGTCATCTTTCATCACAATTGGATGGATAGTTTCTGCAAGATTGAGAATGCCCATGGGACACATTCTTATTTTTAATCTTTTGGGATACTGTTTTAGGTTTCCTTCACCATATACTTTAGT
The DNA here is from genome assembly GCF_004210375.1 of Tachypleus tridentatus. Taxonomy (NCBI): domain Eukaryota; kingdom Metazoa; phylum Arthropoda; class Merostomata; order Xiphosura; family Limulidae; genus Tachypleus; species Tachypleus tridentatus. The sequence goes on from NC_134830.1 coordinate 85,648,235, forward strand.
ACCAATTCTATGCCTTTCTCTTCATACTTGTTTTAGTTCTGTACATCTTTTGTCAGGTGGAGATTTACACCACTACTTGGGTGTCTGGCTTTGGTTAGATCCTACCAAACAGGATGGTCATAATATACCTACCTAACAGTCTTTTCTTTAGGAAGTGTCTTTTTACACAAGTGTGTGTGTTGGGACCATCTGTTCTCCTCTTTAGAGCTTTCTGATATTCACACCATTATAGTTAACTATCTTACTGCTAGCATGGTTCTTATGCATTGGGTGAAGTGGTTTCTTAGGATGGACATCTCCTTTTGGGTCTTGCACATTTACAATCTTTTCAGGAGGAGCTGCACAACCTATGCTAGTGTTTTTTGGATTCTTCTCTTGATTTTCCTCCTTCCCTCTTGAACTATATGCATTAATGGCTTAACCCCTCTGCTACTAGAAGGTCAAAAGGCACATGTCATGATATTTTAGAGGGCTATTTTCAAAATTTTATTAAACAGCTATGCTATTACTTATGTTAAATGGATTCACATCAAAATGAAGGTTATATTTCAAATTTTAATATTGTCTGTTTTAATTTTGTAGTTTAAAATACGAAGAAAAAATTATAAATATAATTTTTTGCATGTTGCATAACATTTCCTGTTGTGTTATTGTTCTGTTTATAATTAACTATTTTTTCCACTCAATGTGTGCAGTAGGTAATGAATTAAAAACTCAGATTGGAAATATTGACAAGTTATCACTAAAAATAAGAACCTCATACCTCTGATTTGTTGAGATATAAGTATATATAGCCAATTTAGTAGTTTGTTTTCTGCTACTTTTACATTCTACTTTTTGTCTAGTTGCATATACTTTTATTTTTCTAAGAGATTATAACCAATAGAAATAGCAGTTACTTATGTACATAAATCTTATAGCTATTTGTAAACAGCTTGAGGGAGAAAATTGTAATTTTGCCTGAACTGTTGAAATGTAATGAATAACTTGTTGCTCTGAAAAGAGCTTTGTTGAAGGCTTTAATGACTGAAACATGTAGTAGGACATCTATAAAAATGTTTAGACAAATAAAAGAAACTAACCCAACTCTACTTTTTCAGATCATTAATCAAAAACCCTTATGAAGATGGATGTGTCTGAGGAGCACATTAAGCATATAATGTTTTAGGAGTTTAAAAAAGGCAATAGTGCAGAAGAATCTAAATGAAACATTCAAGGTGTTTATGGTGCAGAGTCTCTCAGTGAAAAGAAATGTTGAATGTGGTTTCAGAAGTTCAGATCAGGTGACTACAGCTTAAGTGATGTGCCATGTTCAGGTTGTCCTGTTGAATTTAATAATGACTTGCTGCTGGCTGCACTTGATGAAGATTGTGCTGCAACAGTTGAAGAAGTAGCACAAAAGCTTAATTCAACCCATTCAATAGTTCACTGTCATCTGCATGGAAAGGTGTTAAAACTTGGTAAATGGGTCCCCCATGATTTGGCAGGAGCCAACCTTAAAGCAAGAGTGGACATTTGGACTTCTCTGCACTTTCATGAATGTAACTCAGTTCTTTTAGACAGGTTAGTGACTGAAGATGAAAAGTGGATATTTATAAAAAATTTGAAGTGCCACAGACAATGGCTCGGTGCAGGTAAAATGGATCCCCACCCTAGGAAAGTCTTGTTAAGCATTTGGTGGGATATTGTTGGTGTGATCTTCTTTGAGTTGCTGCCACTCAATGTAATGATTACATCAGACTTCTATTTTCAGTAGTTAGAGCACTTGAATGTTGCACTGAAAAAAAAGAGGCCCATTTTGATCAATTGTAAAGGCATGACCCCATACAGTAAGGATCACATCTGCAAAGATTGAAGAGCTAGACTGGGAAAAACTTCCACATCCTCCTTATTCTCCAGACCTTGCCCCATTTGATTATCATCTATTCCGAAGTTTGCAGAACTACCTTGATGGAAAAAAGCTTGGAACATGTGAAGATGTCAAAACTATTCTCTCTACATTATTTTCTTCCAAACCCCAAGAATTTTATAAAAGTGGCATTCAAAAGCTCGTGAATCATTGGCAGGAAGTAATTAATAATAATAGATCATACATTATTGATTAAATAGCATTTAAAAGCACTTGAAATTCTTTCTCTTTTTCTGAACATAAAATCTGACATTACTTACGGGATGACATGATATATGTATATATATATATATCATGTCTGGTATTGTATGTATGGAAGCTGAAATTTCCCTATAACGTAGCAAAATACTGGTATTATAGATAGAGATTTGTACTTTGACTTTTTAGGCCCATAAAGGTATGTCTGCTGAACTTGTATTAATCTTCTAATTGTCTAAACTAGGGTAAAACACCAGCAAATTATGCAATACTAGCACCTAAAAAACTGAAGATAAAAATGTTTATAACAATTTATTAAGATGCAGTGCTCTGCAGATGTCTGCAGAATAAATTATGCATAAATGATATACATTGCTAAAATGAATAATGCACATACAAGGTGCACAAATTAATACCAAATTATACACATTCTGACATAAAATGTGTTCATATGATGATAAGAGGAAAAACCAGAATGAATGGAAAGAAACATAACTAATGTTGTGCACAGTAAAAACTTTGTCAATGAATGTAAGTTTACTACAAATATTTTAGACATTGTAAGCTGATTTTCCTACATGGAAGGGATCATAACTGCTGTATGAATAACAAAAGAAAACTTTACAAAATATTTCAGTCAAAATTTAATGTAAAAAGTAACCACTGTTGTAATTTGAATTACAAACATTAAAATATTTAGACAAAATGTAAACAAGGGAAAAGAGCAGACTTAGGTAAAAAATGAACTTCTTTGAAGAGCAACATAAATGTGATACTCTTCAAAATGTTTAACACAAAGAAATTCATTACACAATTTGTTTGATTGTTACTTTATTTTCTGGGAGGCACAATCTGCTTCTCTTCCTATGACTTCAGTCAACAGTTGTTGAGAACTGTCTGACTTGAGTAAGTCTCAGAGGTGATGAGTCCTGCACAGTTCTTGAAAGTGGTATACCAGAAGGATCTGGTTTGCTTTGAAATAGAGGTTCAATAAGAGCTCTGACAAGGTCCATTCTGAATGCCATCTGAGATAATGCCAGCTGATTGGCCTGTTGTTTATATATAATGTTAATATTTTATATAAACATTTACAACTGTAAATTCCAAAAGTAAAAAAACAACAATTTTTGATAAAAATGTTTTGCCATTCGTCCAGTAGAATAATTTAACTGTTGGTTATTCATGTCCACCCCTCCCAAAAACTTGTTGTATTCCACAATTAAGTGAGACTTTCTGACCTCACCATCCCTCCCTCTTCTAGTCACTGTTGTCACAGTATTAGAGCATAATGCATAAATGCCTTATTTGTCAGTCACCTTCACTGCTGTCAGAGGTCCACATTTAAAAAAAATATGTTTACCCTATCTGTTATTGTGGGAATTACAGTCTGTCTTTCCTGCATGTCCCACAAGGATAGATTTCCAATTTATTTGTCAAATAAACAAGGGGAAAAGTAAAAGTTGCCCATGAAAGCCTAGTGTTCTAGTCTGATGTACTTGACCATCAGTCCCATAACAACACTGTCTGCTAGAGTTGTAGCTGCCATTTGCCCCTCTTTGTCTGTGTATATTTTAAATTTCAGACAGTATCCACTCACAGCTTGATTCCCTGCTTGACAGATTTGTTTGGTAAATACTGAAGAAGCCAATTCTGTATTTTGTGCCTGTCATAGGGAAGTAGTGGACAACTAAAGATGGTCTATGATAGACTAAACTTAAAAATTTTAACATAGTTACGGTCAGTCAGTTCTAGGAAGAACATTAGTATTGTTATAGAAATGTAAGTAGGTGTGGATAGCTAAACACTTGTCCCTAGAAAATATGTTAGTAAACCAAAGATTATGGAAAGGAAGATAGGTAGACAAATAGTCAGAAAGAGAAGGATAAGGCTTTAGTCACGCTATTAAACATAAATATGCTAACATTTCAGAATTTGTAGCATCAGTCCATTTGATTTTTTCTTTTTTTAGTGGCACCTGTAGTTTGGAAAGAGGTGACCTGTCTGGACACAAGTTCACTTCTGTTGAATGGAAGTATGTTTATTTGTTCCTCCCTGATGATCTGTTCCCAAGTCCAGCTATCAATGTAGGCAAGAGGTCTCTCCTGTTGGGCAGGAACAGTTCTAGTACACACTGCAACTCCACCCTTTTCTAGTCCTGCCTCTTTTTCTGTGATTGTGATGGTGTAGCTTATCCAGGTGTACCTGGCTTGGGCGGTTCCTTTACACCTTCATCTGATGAAGACCTTCGAGCTACTTCTTGATCTGTCTATAGGACAAGACAGAATCAAAAAGTGCTGGTTCTGTTTTATACACTGATTCTGTAAGGTGCGTAGCAGTTGAAGTATCAACGTCCTAAACTGACGATTTCCGCAACAGACTACCACTTTTCTCTGAAGTAAAAACTGCATCTTCTCCTCATTGAGTATCTTTTTCTTTTTTACTTCAAGTTTTATTTTAGCTTTTATTTCTAGAAGGAAAAACATTAGACATATATTATGCATCACATATTCTTCATTGTGTAACATTATTATATGTATAAGTGTGCTAGTTCTTTCATATATATACATTCTGTAATGTGTATCACGGATTTCAGAAGCAGTACATTTTATGCTAAAATACAGAAACAGCTGCAGTGTGTTTTGGTAAATAATTATATGCTAAAACTATTGAACTGAGGTTCCAGATGTGTTATAAATAATAATTACTTACTTCTAAGTAAAAAGTCAGTTGCAAGAAATATACTTTAAGTAGTGTGGATTTGCTTTGTATGAATTTGTCTACATCTTGCAACTAAGTGTAGAGAAATAGCCATAGTAAAGTGCATGACTGCATTTCTATGCTTGCAGAACAATAACTGGATTTGAAATCTAAATGTTTATTGGTTGTTGAATCACTTTGCTGAAAGAGAAGTAGGACTTCACACCTATACAGTATACTACTAAATTTCTAACATCTCAGAAGGATTGCCAACATTCCAAGAATTGCAGTTTTATTGTATTGGCACTGAACTGTATAACACGCATTTTGAGAGATTCAAAGTGCAGTATTATTGCTCTGGAGAATTCTTATTGTAAAACACTTTGTGATACATCCATAAGCCAATAAGTTCCACATTCTGTTTTCAGCATAAACATTTTCACAACTTCTAAGTGCAGTGTGATTATTAAAGTTAAAGTTCTTAGTAAACACTCTAAGATATATAACCAGCTACTTTAGATATCCTGTTCTCAGAGAAGTCGTCAAGTTGACTATCCTTTTGCTTTTGAAGGCATCATATTATGGTATCACATAAACAGTCCACTGACACAATTGACGATTTACTGCCTCATTTTTAGTGGATTTCTACTTCAATTGTAGACAGTAAAATGCACACAGAAAATACACATGAAATACTAAGCAGTTGAAATACTCGAGAGAAGTCCTTTAAAATCTTGTGAACAATGATTAAAAAAATAAGGCAAATCTGCTAATTTCATTTCTGATTTTTTACTGTGTGAAGAATATAATATACTGTTAGGGTAGAGGTAATAACTGATGAAATACAAATGTTTGCTCTGAAAAGTTTCATATTTACTAAGGAGGTTTTAAAAATTATAAAAATGAAGGTAGAGATTTTTGAGAATGAGAAGTATTTTTAATAAAAATCTCTGCTCTTGGAGTAGTAAAAACATGATTGATTCATTCATGGACAAATTGTTAGCAAAAATACTTCATTATAAATAATTATTTTTTTGTACAAATGACATAATATTTACTAAACTTCTGCTGCCAAATTCTAGAAATTACACATATTGTATTAAAAGTTATATTATTAAAACTATATACAAACACAAATGGTCACATTATTAGTCCATGGGACTGAGTTTGTGTTGAAAGAGTTAAAATATTCTCAACATTGTTAAATTCAGATTTGTTTCTCTTTCCTGATGCCTGTCTCCAGAGTTAGGGGGCATGGGTTGATCAGCAGGAAGCTTCAGGATAGTGGTCTGTGGATTAAAGGTCTTACCTTGTTAATGCCTTGGCACTTTTGAAAGCCCAACATGCTTTAGTCCACTTTCTTCATTTTGTCTGTATTTGACTAATCCTGTTTCATTCTGATTAATCAATGGTAGTAGGTTTTTTAACTCACCAAGGGAGGCATTCATTCTTGTTCCCTTTGTGGTAGAAAGTGTATCTTCTTTTTCAACCTGCACATTTGACAAACGTCTGGTGTGTCCTGTTCCTGGTGCTTTTGTCTGCATTGTAGGTCACCTTTCCATCCCTGACACACTTTCTCCCAAGGAGTGATTTCTCAATCCTCAAATTTTTCATGTCTCTGCCTTGTATGGGGTATTCCTCAATGGGAAACATTTGACTCCTTTCCTGATTTTCTCTTATGTTTGTGGTCTCCAGTTTATGATCCATTCATCCTTATTGCTGATATATTCAGACACAATTAAATACTGTTTATAATCTTATTTTTTCTCATTCTGTCAGTGTTCTTCTCAAAGTGATTTTGATCGTTCATGTCTCTCTGGGTCAGGTCTTTCTGATTCATCTTTCCTGGTTGACACAGATCTCATTTCCTTGAATGTTTGAGTTCATTACATTCTGTTTGTTCTGGATTCATGTTACTAACCTACACTTTTGGAGCTCATGTAGAATATTATTTTCATTAGTTTGTTTTTTGCCATCTTCCACCTTTATTCTCAGTTGGATCTGAATGGCTTTCTTTTTTCCATATATGCTCTGGTTGCTTCATTGCTTTCAAGGCTTCTTTCTGTTGATTCAAGTTCTTTTCCCTGCACCACATCTCCATTTTTGAAAATTTCCCTTCTTCCTTTAGCCATTGGATTCAGCTTATGACTTAGTTGGCCTTTTATTCTGTCTCCTTCCTGTAATAAATTTCTGGTATCTTCACTCTGATCAGGTATTTTGCCTGTTACTTTTATCTCAGTCCCTTCATCCTTTGGAGGTGCTTCATCTGTTGAGCATTGGAAATATACTTCATACATTCATTTCCCATTATCTGCTTAGGGTAGCAGTTTCTTCCTTGGTAGGGTACCATCTTCCACTTGTCACCATCCTTCACCCTTTAGTGAGAGCATAATGGGATAAGTTTTCCTTCTTTTGTTTTATGTGTGTATATTTTATTTTTCAGTAGCCTGTCCCAGGTGTTGACTAGGAAACTGCTCCTTGATGAGTGGTGCCTGTTCAGGTATTCTTAATTCATTAAGAATTGTACTAAAACCTGCACTGTAAGGCAATGTTGACTTCATCTTCATAATTTGCATGGCTACAAAATGCACATTGTTCTTTACAATCACATTAACTATAAATGGGGTGTTCCACAAGGTTGCTTGTGATATATTTATTTCATAAATATGCTTGTTCTAGACCATACTAGCCTTTGAGAGGTGTACAATATAAACAATAAAGACTTCATTCAGCTGAGAGTAGGGCATTGGTGTTCTGTTGGTGTAGATGGCAAAATGTCCTCCAAATGAATTCTCCATCTCTACATGGGTTTGTTCGAGGTGATGCTGCTGATTTGAAGCGTACAGCAATAACAAATGGGATTCCTCATCCTGCCCCTGCATGGATGTTGGTTCCTGGCAGTTGAGTTTTAGATTTAGAGTTAAACAAATTGACATAATATACTCACACATAGAGTATGTCAGCATAAATGCAGTTCACCCCTTTGATTGGGATTCCTCATCCTACTTCCTCTTTAATATTGATTCCCTGTGGTTGAGTTTTGGATTTAGAGTTAAACCAATCAAAATAAGTCATCACATATGCAATAAGGGTGTCCCTTACTCACTTTGCCTTGAGCAAACTATCCTAGTGTTGTGGATCATGCACAAGTGGGTGCACTTTTTGGTTGCTCTGCTTCTTCCTTTTGCTTTATCCCACAATGTCTTTATGCTGAGGATGTTACTGCATTTGAGGTGGTTCTGGTGTGTTTGCTTTGAGTGAGATATTTATGTATTTTATTCTTCTAACGTGTCATACTCATAAATTGGTGGTGGAATTCTTCTTACAATTAGCTGAACTTGAGATGAAGATGGTATGATCATCTTTTCCCCTTGCATGGATGCTAGTTCCAGGTGGTTGAGTTTTTGATAAAGTTGACTTGCTGTATATGGTCTGTTGTGCTCTAGCCACTCTTTACTTTGGAATACATTCCTTATTTTACCCAGAATCTGTTTGTTAGCGAGATTTAAAGTCTTAACATATTGTGGCTAAGATCACTGCCCAACCATTTTCTCTCCCATTATTAAGTGCTCTTCCTAATTTTCTGCTTGGATGAGTCACACCTCTTCCACATTTGGGGAAAGAGTATACCTGATATAAATGTGATGTGGTCTCCTATGTATAATCATCTTATGAGAGGGTGTACTTGAGATGCTTTTAAAGCATCTGTGCTTAGAATAAATTCTTCACTGAAATTTGGGTAACTTATAATGGGTGCTTTTAATAAAGCATCTCTTAATTTTTCGAATGCTTTCTGTCTTTTATCTGTCCACTGAAATTTTGTTTCTTTTGTAGTTAACACAGTTAAGGGTTTTACCAATAATGCAAAATGCAGTATAAACCTTCTATAAAATCCTGCAAATCCTAAAAATGCCCAAATATCTGATACTGTTCTTGGCACTGGATATTCCTCACAAACCTCTAACTTTTTAGGGTTAAGTTTTACACCATCTGCAGTAACTAAATGATCTAGATATTTTATTTATTTTATTTTTGAAAAACTAACATTTACTTGGCTTAAACTTTAAGTTTATTTCTCATAATCTATTAAATATGTGCCTTAATCTTTCCAAGTGTTCTTCAAAACTCGCAGCAAATGCTATGACATCATCAAAGTAGCACCTTCTCCTGCAGATATATCTCTATACTCTTCTAATAACATTATTAAATTTCATTGATACTCTTTACTCACATTCCCTAAAACAGAGTCCTAATCTATCTTACGTTGTCATGCCTGCCTATTTTCATTCGTGACATTATGTTGTACTGCAGCTAATACTTGTCTGCTACTATTTGCTTAGGAAGAATTACTTCATTTACATTCAACACTTTTATAGGCATTGTTTCTCTCAGACACCTTATTAATACAAGCAGCTATATAATCTTCTTCTTCTAACTCAGTAGGTTCAACCAACACTTCATTACATTTGAAGTCATCTACCTGAACTTCAATAATAAATTGACATCAGTTACCTTAACTAGCCTTACAAGTACTCTTTCTTTCACACATTCCTGTTGGGATGCTTTGTTGCATATGTTATTCATAAGTGTAGAGTCATCTGAGGAGTTTGAATTATTATTTCCCAATTTTAAAGCTCTATTTTCTATCTTATTCTGCCTTCCTTTTTTATAACTTAGCTTCTTATTACTATCACAACTATCACTTCTGCTAGGCTTAGAATCTCTACATGCATCCTTATTCCTGAGATTTCTATTTGAACACTTCTTATTCTTACCTCTCTGACTTTGTAATGTATCATTATGCTTTGGAAAATCATTGCTTTCGTTTTTTGACAGTTGATTCTTAGCCTTGCTAACATTAGTGTTAGGCATCTGACTATTAGCTTTTGTCTCAACTTTTGCACATAAGTTTGGAGGTTCAAGTCCTTCAAAACTTAAGATTTCTATGTGTAGCAAGCCCAAGGCAAGGGATATTTAAGTGTCATAAGCTATTAAGAAATCATGCCTTATAATACCATTAGTTTCCAGATCTAACTGCTTACAGATGTGAAATGAGTGTTCCATTTCTAAATCTTTTATTCTCATTTGAACACTATATTTACCTAGTTTCTTAACAGGATGTCTTGTTATGGAAGTTAAAATACTCTTAGGAACTTCCTTCCAAGCGTTACTCAACAATATCAGATTTTTAGGTACAAACTCTTCATTTAGCAAGGAAGATTGAGTGCCTGTGTCAACCAATAAATGATATCCTGTACTTTCTATTTCTACTACAACTATTGGTGACACCTTATTAACATTATAGACACTCAATCTTTTATTCCATACTACTGGAACTATTTCTAATTTTGCTTTGTGATACCAGAAGGGATTGTGTTTTTTGTTTCCACTGCAAAGGTGGGGTTATTATCATTCCAAGGGAACTTTCCTCTGAAAATCCAGCCTTTGGTGTCTTCTGTTTTCAGCCTGCTTTGCGTGTCTGCAATTTCAAGTTATGTGGCCTCTGATATTGTGATTAAAACATGCTATATGTTCATTTTTCTCCTGATTTTTAATGCAGTTTCTTGCTAAGAGGTCAACCTTGCCACACTTAAAACATTGTAAGCTCTCGCTTACAACATAATTTGCTTACATCATCAGTTTAGTCTTTTAGTTCTACCCTTGCTTACTATGCTTACTACAAAGTGTTGAGGCTTAAATATCTGTTTTTTTTCTTAGCTATTCTTTGAGCTACCTCAATTAAATCTATCAGTGTTGCATCTGGGGTATTTGCTTCATTTACTTGGCTGCAAGCTGCATTACTTAATAAACCTCGCTCATAATTAGATGTTAATGCGTCTTGAATCATTGGCTCACTTGGATGCCTGTAAGCTCTACATAATTTATTTCCTAATTCTTTTAACTTATGCCCAAACACTTGGACTGACTCACCTCATTGTTGAGTTAAATTACATATTTGTATCAAAATTGTATTTGGTGTTTCATGCTTTCTGTATTCCACTGTTAATCTACCGTTTTTATTCGTTTATAAGACGATTCGCTTATAAGACGGGTCCCAACTTCACCTGAGAGATTGTCGATATTCTGTTTAGACTCGTTTATAAGACGAAGGAAGGAAAGCAGGTAACGAGAGAAAAGTGAAAAAATGGAAATTAATAGAAACCTAATTTTGGGTTTAGGTATACGATATTTCGATTTCAGATTAGAAGGAGAAAAATAGAAGAGATAGAAAAGTGAAAATAAATGAATAAATCCAAACTCGGTGTTCAAGCGTTTAATGGAATTTCATCAACTATTTTATTTACTGTATGATAAATATTCATATTTAAAACACATAACAAAGAATAATCTAACGCACAAAACTTATCACAACATATTTCAGTATCAAAGTACGTTTATGCTAACTTTTAAACCACATTTCTTCAAAGTATTAAAAGAGTTTACGCAAACTGCACTTTAATAGAACACAGCAAATCAGTATGCAAGTTATGAAATTCAAAAGCCTTCAAATTATTCATTGTCGCTATCTCCAAACAGTTCATAAAACTGCTCCTCGGACAATCCATCATCGTAGAGGTCACATTCCTCCATGTTCTCCTCCTGCTCTACGTCATCTCTGCCGCCGATAAACTCACTGAAAAGTTCATCATTCTCACTGCTGTCAATGGAATTCGAAATTCCGCATTTGAGGAACGATCTGATAAACTGAGTGAACTAAATTTATTTTCTATGTCTGTAGACCTCGCCTATAAGACGGGCCAATTTGAGCCCGAAATCTCGAGTAAAAATTCCCGTCTTATAAGCGAGTAAACACGGTATGTGCTAAAAACTGAAAATCTGCAGTTTCACTCAGTTCATCACAAGCCCTAATATAATGTTTTGCTTCTCCTGCAGTTCTTAGTCTCAAAATATCTGCTTTTTGAATATTAGTCCAATCAGATATTCTGGCAACTTCATTTAAAGCTTCTGTAACATGCTTGTTGAGTCTACTGTGAAACAACGGTATTGTGCCTGTTAAATACATAGCACCACATGAACCTAATTGTGTGGATTGATCTGCTGGAGTTTCAACAGTAATATTAGCTCTTCTATCAACTGTTGGGTATGCACCACCCTCATCTGTAGTAATTTCTATACCAGCAGTAGCCATATTAAATTATTTTTCACTTACACTACTTATAGTACCTTAGGCTAACTTTTTTACTGTAACTTCTTTCTCTACTCCAACCAACCTGTCATTAGTTACACCAAATACCCTGTTGACTTTGCCAGAATGCAATGGGATAGGCCTATTGGATAGACTTAGTCATTGAACTTTCGACTAATTCTGTCAGTTACACCTTTATTTATATTAATTGAGAAATGTAATGGGCGAGTGTAGTTCGCTCTCAAACACTAACTCAAGGTATTTACAGTTAAAGTAAAGAATCTGACAATGAAACTAAGATTAAAAATTAAGCAATTTTAATATGCTTTCAAATTATCATGTGTTTACAATCAATGTTGGATATATTGATTAGACTAACAAATTATTTTTGTATAAACCAGCGAAACACTCTTTACGAATACTTTCCATAACATCAACTCAACTGTACCTCACTATGTTATAGTATAAACCAGTGAAACACTCCTTACAAATATTTTCCATAATATCAACTCAACTGTATTTTACTATCTTATCTGATGTTTGTAATAATGGCAGTAAGTTACTTAGAGAGTTTAGGCAAGAAACATTTGAAGAGCTCACCATTGTTGTGGTCATGATTGTCTTCAAGATTCAGCTGGCAGTGGCTGCAACTTACTTCTTTCTGAGTTGAGGAGAACTGTCACAGAACTGATGAGAATTTTCTTCTGAATTTCGGAGAACTGATTTTTTAAGCTTCAAACATGATTTTTATTCAAACTCTTTCTAGTATTCTTATGATCTTCCAAATAGTATATGCAACTACCCACAAGTAATTCTGACATTTAATTAGTTATTTTTACTTGATCATTTCACAGCACTTGACATCAACAAAAAAACTGCTTGTTTATTGGTTACAGATAGAGTTAGTAAATTGGCCACCTTTTCTCTTGTATCTATTTACACATTTTTGTCACAGATATGTGTTAAAAACTCTGACTCACTTCCTTTTTTGGCAGTTTTGTGCATGATAAAGAAACATTCTCTGTAGCTTCTCTCATGCTATATTGACACCAATCTGTTAGGAACACTGAGTTCCATCTTTCTAGTGAGCCTTTCTTAATTCTTGTCTCAACTTTGATATAGTCACTTGTATTTAGCATAAACAAACAAGCAGGAAGTTTCTCAGAACCTCTCTTTTCTTATGCAATCTTCTTTATATAACCATTTTTTATACTTCTGTGACATGAATCACACTACTGTTTAATATATATAATTGCTCAATATTTAAAGCATTTGAAATGCCCAAAATACTTCTTAAGTCCTTCTACCTAGAGCAGATATCCCATAATGCCCAAAAAATTTGTGAAGTAGGTTGTTGATTCTTGTGAGTTTTGCACATCAAAAGCGAGGAGAGACCACCACGTAATGTGTAAAGATGATACAATAAGATAGTGAAGGAGAAAATAAACCAAAGAGGAGACTGAGTGTTGGCTTTTTATATGAGCCAGCAGCTGTAGCTTGACAAGAGTTCATTTTGTACATTGATGTATGGGTTACAGTTGTATAGAAATTTGGTTGAGACATTGTACAGTTATAATAAAAAAATTTCATTACCCAGTCAAGCCTTCTTAAATCTTTTAATTAGTTATATGGTTGTGAAAACAGAGACTGAAAGGAAACAGCAATTTGTGATTTCCAAGCTACCAAATAATGTTCAGTTTACAATGCATACACTACTTTGTGTGATTTCTTCTTGATTACCACAAAGATAGGATGGTTGGTTCCATTAGTTGTAATGCTTATGTTGTACAATTGTACAAGTTATCTTTAAGGAGCAAGACTTCTCACCCAAATATAAGCACATTCAGCAAATGATATTTTGAGCTCTTCCCTGTTGTGCAGCATACCATCATGATGTAGAATATTTGTTCTAATCTGTTTAGTCACAATTAACAAATGTAAGAAGTACAAGCATGACATTTTGTATTCCTCGCTCATTAAACCGTCAAACTGAGTGTGTTAAGACAAAGTGTGCATCTGTACTGTACTCACACCTTTACACAACTTAATAGAAAGTTTGGTATTAAGTTTAGCTTCCTGGTCCATAAGAATCATTTCATATAGTTGATTTAATAGGAAAATGTGAAATGTAAATGAAAACATGAAACTGTGAAATAAACTGAATCTCTTGATTAAGAAAAAAAAAGTAAAGTATAAAATGCAAACCTTGAACAATACATATAATAAATCACTGTCAAATTCTAAGGTTTTAACTTATCAAATGAAAGAGTGTCATGTAATATATAAATGAAAATTCCAAGCGTTGGCTTAAATTGTACTATTGACAGCAGTTTTTCATTGAAAAAGGATCTTATTGTATTAACAAAACTATGATTCAAAAGGTTTGAAGTTAAGGATAGGGTAAACACATATGATTAGAACAGATAGTGATGTCAAAAAACACATAGGTTCAAGAAGTCTTAATATAAAGAAGTAAAAACCATATAATCCAAATGCTTTCTGAAGGTGGAACTTTCTTCTTCTTCAAGGACAAACTGGGAATTGAAGTAGCCAATGAATTATTTAACCAGAAAGGTAAACCGAAGTTAAATGTAAGTAATGCTGAGTCAGAACAGATATGTTGATTAAAAAATAGGTAATATTGTAATTATCAAGTAGACGAAGGAGGTCAAATGTAATTTTGAATAAAAGAGCTTCTGTAAAAAAATTAAAGAATTAGCAGTGGATGGTTTTTCTGAACAAGTAAAAGGGTTCTTGCTATATTGGTTTATAACAGGTTCTAGTAAATATTTGTGTTACTTTGACACCAAAGAAATGAAAAACCTTGTACCTTCAAGATACATTTTACCTAGGCCTCTTGCACCACTTAAAATCCATAACATTAGTACTCCATTTTGCCCAGCTGTGGATATCAGGGGTTTGTTATTGCATCCTTTGGCAGAATAAATATGTCAGAAGTCTTTCTTTTTAACTGACTCTTATAAATACACTGTAAAAATTAATCTGATTTTGTTAAAATTGCAGAGGTAAATTTTGAATTAACAAATAAACTAGTTTGTTTTGATAGTGTTTCAGTATTCATGAATGTTTCAGTTAAAGAGTCACTCAAAAAAAATTATTAAAGAACAAGAAATTTACTCTTTTAAACCCTGATGCTGACTAATGAGTGTGTATCAAGCTCCTGTTTTAAAGTATGGAATAAATTCCTTAAACAGATTAAAAGTTTAGCAATGTCTGAGCTTTTATGTGAGTTGTTTTTTATTTTAACTTGGAATAAATACATTTAATACATCTGAAGTGAAACCTTTGATATGATTACAGTATGTATGTGCCACAGTTTTGATGTGGCAGAGTGATGCTGGCTCATAAATGCAGTTTGAAAGACATCTCAATTCAAATAGTCCTATTATATGATTTATACTAGAGGTGTAAAAAAAGAGGGTTCAGTTAAGTATCCTAGATATTTAAATGAGATAATGGCTTTTTCTCAATGTCAGTTTATGAAAAAAACATTTTCTGTGTCTGTTGCATCACACGACAGATTGTGTCATTCAATGAGACACATATTATCTGTCTTTTACATGTTTGTATTTAGAGCTTTAAACATCTGCACTCAGAATTTTGACTTAAGATCAGAATTAAATTTCTTGTAACATGTAGCTAAATATAAAGACTATAATTCTGAAATAATTGATAGATTATACAAAAAAATAGTAAATTAAAAATGTCATCATGTACAAAGTTAAGATGAAAAGGTAAAGTTAATAGTGTGAGGATTTATTTGCCTTATATTTAAGTTCTGTTAACAATAATAGGCAACATAAGTAAAAAATATACAGATTATAGTGTAATATTTTCCCATGTTATAAGTTAAGTAATTTTCTTACAGGTATGAAAGATAATATGAAAGAAGTTCATAAATATGGATGTATAAAATTCTTTGTGTCTGTGATCAAATTTACAATGATCAGATGTGCAGAAGTGTGAAATTTAGAATCAAAGAATGTAAAAAAGCAGTTGAAAATCATAAATAAATTAGTTGGATATAGCAGAACATGTGGCATGCACATATGTTGTAAACTGGACTGTTTTAATAAATCAGATAGAGTTCAAATGCAAATTAAATATCAGAAAAATAATAGGAATTGAAAAACAAAGATATTTTACTTAAGAAAGACGTTTGTCCAAGTTTAGAAAAGATGTAGTACTGATACATATTTTATAAACTTTGAGCATTTAAGTCTAGATTGAACCAAAGCTATGCACATTGTGTGTAGGTATATGTATCTTGACTGAACTTGTATTTCTGAAGGTGGTGGCATAAGAACACTTAAACATGTAATCTTCTTATGGTTTATCTCTGTTTTTAATAAATTATTTTAATATTGCATTTCTTTTAATCATAAATTGGTTAAACTTAGGAGTTAATGTGTTATTGACATATTTATTGTTTTTCATGGTGTTTCCTGCAGGAATAAGTTTTTTATTCATGCTTTATTTTCCTCTTTTATAGAGTAGTATTTTGAGTTATCATATCTTGACTTTCTATGCACATTTGAAGTTCCATGGTAACAGTTGGTTAGTGATTTTTGGGAAAGGGTGCAGGTATTTGAAAAATATGATGATTTTAATTTGAATATAAGAAGTAACACAGTTAACAACTATGACTTTCTGTAGACTTATAAGTGAGGCTATATCTGAATGATGTAGGTGTTTTATAAAGCATTAATTAATTCACAATATAGTTTTTTTTTTTAAATTTGGAATGCTAGTACCCTGAGTCAATTCATTCTGCTAACTGTCTTATTCTCTGTTTCAGGCTTATTATGCTTATTATTTAAAAGTTTATCTACATATAGAGAAGGAAACATCAGAGCTACATTAAGATATCAGTCTAATACAGATATCTACACTTTTACTTAAGATGTTTATAGAATAAGTTACACCAGACTTTGTTTTTCTCAAACTCAGTTAAACATTTTAATTGAATATTGGTGGTAAATTATTAGAAAACAAGTGTGAACTATTTTGTTACTGATATGAGAACCTTCTATTTTCAAGTGAAAGTGGAAAAAGAGAATGGTGTGTTATATGTTGTCTTAAAAGTAAATTAACAAAGAAAACTAAGTAACATAAATAAATTCATATTTGCTTATTTATAATTTATAAAACCTTAATGTTTTAGCTTAGTACAGTGTATCTGTGAATTCTGTAAAATAATTGGGAAAGGATTCTGATTAATTTTTAATTTTAATGTTTTTAATTTTCTTCAGAAATTCAGCTTATTAGTTGTTCTTTTTAATTATTTCTCCACAGTCATCCTTTTCTGAATGTCATGAAATTTTACTGAATTACATTCAAAATTTAATTAAACTTCTTTATTATCATGGTATAGAAATAAACTTGGCATCAAAACATAGTTGATAATTCAAATTTTAATATAAGTTTTAAGTTCTTAATTTTTATAAGGTGATATTTCCTTAGTATGAGAATTGTGACAATTGCTCTCTAGGTTTCCCTCTTCTCTAATTTATTTGCAACTCTCTAACAAATATGGAATTTAATGTAAATTACTCAGGCAAAGTATAATCTTTGTAGCATTTAATCTTATTTGGTCATGGAGCCATAAACTAAAAAGTCAAACCACTATTGATGCATTCACCTGCCACATCCTCTCTTAGAAATTGCCAGTAGTTCTCTCTTACATTTATTATTATATCATTTATAACCAACAACAAAACCAAAACTTTAATCCATCAAATGACATATTATGCTATTTTCTGTACAGAGAATTGTCCATTTTGTTTTGAGTTCAAACTGTATTCTCATGGTATGCACATCAGTGAGCTTAGTTGAATTCTTAACAGTTCTTGTTGCATAGTTAGTAGGCCATAACATTGTGACAGTTATAGGGCAATTGTCTGCCAATTATGTGTTATGATATTGTTTTTTGTGGTTCATTATTGAATTAAATACAAAATTTAATGCAGTAGTATGATTGGTATAAAAAAAAGTAGGGTTAAGTTTCATCAACAGTCAAAGGGCAAAAAAAAGATGTAGGTACTATATTTCTTGTTTTTCATGCATATTTTGTATTTATTTGTATAAAAATAACTAAAATATAAAAATTATGCCTTTTTTAGATAAGATTATATAAGGTAAAATAAAGAAAAATAATGTTTATTATTGCAAGTAACCTATGCATTATGTAATTTGATAAGGTAACAAATATATTTCTTAATATATCATAGAGTA
This sequence comes from Tachypleus tridentatus, assembly GCF_004210375.1. Taxonomy (NCBI): domain Eukaryota; kingdom Metazoa; phylum Arthropoda; class Merostomata; order Xiphosura; family Limulidae; genus Tachypleus; species Tachypleus tridentatus. The sequence continues at coordinate 85,666,441 of NC_134830.1, forward strand.
TCTATATTAATAAAAACAAGAACAAAACACACACCAGGTTTTCTGAAGTTCTACTGAACTATAAGTGTAGATAATGACTAGAATAAATGTAGTTTGAGTTTCATAAATTCAAGACAACCATGGGTGAAAATGGATGAATCCTATTGCCATTAGTTCAATTAATTAAATGTTGAGTTGAACTAGAAGGTGTTTCTAAAAATGCCATTGTACTTTTGTTAACAGTATAAATGTACACAAATCTAGATGCTACAGGAAACTCATGCTTTGCATGCAAAGACATTTTTTCAAAGTATTTGAATACACAATTTTGTAAAATGTAAAGGCAGTTCTGTGTATTTAAATTATTAAACAGTTCAGTGGTCTTTTCAGACTACTCACATATGAGATCAGGTACATAGAGGTGGATCAAATCTCATTGTTATGGAGGGCATCTCAATGACTGTGAGGTTAAAGTTAAGTGATCTAAACCTATTCCACAACATGTGATGTTCACCAAATACCTCTAGTCTAATGGTGTGATCAAGTAAGATCTGGTAAGAGACATCAGATTTAGTGATGCTTTCAAGCCCTAAGTATCATATGTATGCATTACAAATAAACAGGATGATGGTACTGACACTTTAAGTATTTATAAATAAATGAAAAATTCTCATACAAGACCTTAACACATCAATATTGCTATCTCATGATGACTAGAAACCCACATGAAGTAAAAATGTATCTCAGGATGGCTGGTATGGCTATTAATACTTTTACCAAAATATAGCAGAGAACAACGTTTCGACCTTCTTAGGTCATCTTCAGGTTAACCTAAAGAGGTCGAAACATTGTTCTCTGCTATATTTTGGTAAAAGTGTTAATTCCTATACCAACCACCCTGAGATACAATATTACTATCTGCATTGGTGCCTAAAAGGGTAATAGATCTATTCCCTAAATACATTTATCTTTGAAATTCTTAATAGGACCTGACATCCCTGGTGATTAGAGCACTTGACCCGTAATATATGAGTCACGAGTTCAAATCCCGTCACTGAATATGCTCAGCCTTTTAGCCATGGGAATGTTATATGTGATGGTCAGTCCTAATTCTCATTTCCAAAAGAGTAGCTCAATAACTGGCGATTGGTAGTGTTTACTAGCAACTTTCCCTCTTGTCTATCATTTATAATTTATGGATGGCTAGCACAGATAGCTCTCGATTAGCTTTGTTCACAATTTAACAAATTAAAAATGCACAGTACTGGCTACACCCACTTCCTTGCTCATATAATGATGTCATTTGTACTTTTTTATCCTAATTTCATTTTTGCACAGTTTAAAAAGCCTCCCATGCATGTATGACGATTTCATCTATATTTCTATCTATTCTTAATTTTATTTTTTCTGTCCCCAGTTGAACAGCGATATGTCTGCTGATTCACATCACCAAAAACTGGGTTTCAATACCCATGGTGGGCAGAGCACAGATAGCCCATTCTGTAGCTCTGTGTTTAATTTCAAACAGTCCCTTGAAATCAGTTTTTATAGTTTCATGAAGTTTAAAATCTTCCCATGTAGGCACACACATCACTCTTTCAATTTTTAGATACCACCGCTATTCTCCCTTTACTTTTAAGTTGCCCTTGACCTTCTTTAATCTTAGATGCATTACCAAATCAAACTCTTATCCCCGCTAGTACGGCAGTAAGTCTACCGATTTACTATGCTAAAATCAGAGGTTTGATTCCCTTCAGTGGACTCAGCAGATGGCCCGATGTGACTTTGCTATCAGAAAACACTCAAACTCTTAATTTGTGGCTCAAATTTATGACCTTCACACACTTATGCAGAGCAGCTTGCGGCTGAATCCCCTATTTTTGTGGTGTACATGTAGGTGTATGACAGCTAATGGCTGGAATAGCCTTTTAAACTATTGTTGTACTGAGTTGTTTAAATGAGTAATATAATTTAACAATTAATTAATAACTACTTTGCATATAGACAGTACAGTACTTTACTACAATAGAACAAACATATTTATGATAATTTAAGTCTAGCTTCTTGTGCAGTATCAGAACAAAATGATGATTTATCACTTTTCATTGTATGTTGAAGATTTTACGTGAATAGCCATGCAATTAATTTATATTTCATGTAAAATTTCTTCTGTATTTAACATCACAACACCTATTTTGTACAAATTCTCTGAGGAGCATGCTCTCAGATCCCTGTAGCATACTTTGCACTGGCTTTTGCTCTCACAGGATAGAAATCCTGTTTCAAACTTTCAGCTGTGGCCATGACCTTGAGTAAAAATGATACTGACACATAAATGGGACAATTTATTAAATATAAGTTTTTAATTCACATACAGAAATCCTTTTAAACAAAAATGTTGACCCGGCATGACCAGATTGTGAGGGCGCTCGACTTGTAATTTGAGGGTCGCGGGTTCGAATCCCCGTCACACCAAACATGTTCGCCCTTTCAACTGAGGGGGCGTTACAGTATTACGGTCAATTTCATTAATCGTTAGTAAAAGAGTAACCCAAGAGTTGGCGGTGTATGGTGATGACTAGCCGCTATCCCTCTAGACTTACGCTGCTAAATTAGGGACGGCCAGTGCAGATAACCCTCGTGTAACTTTTCGCGAAATTCAAAACAAACCAAATAGAAATGCGTATTTCAACATTTATGAACAAACACTTGATTTAAGTGAAATACAATCACACCAAAAACTGAAGGGTAATAAAATATACCAAAAGCATATCAAATGAAATGAGAATGTAAATTTGAAATTCACTAACATAAAATTTATAATACACAAGTCCTTTAGCGATGAACAAAAATTGGAATGATCATCCTTATATATACAAAGCATGCCACTTAATGACTTACGTAAATACCTGGAAGCAGCTAAGTAAATGCCACAAGAAGCACAGCGGTACTTCTGCGAACTTCGAATACTAGAAACCAGTTTCCGATATGTTTATCTGGCAGAGCACAGATGCATAAACCATTGTGTAGTTATGTGCTTAACTTCAAACAAAACACTAAGTGAAATTACCAAAACACATATTATTCGTTACTATAATTTAAGTAAAAAAAGGAGTAACTTTTTCATAGCTTCAGCTTTTATTAAATAAATATGGTAGTACTTATAGTAGAAATGGGCCAGATGTGGAGTGCAAATTAAAATCTCAAACGTATCACAAACAGCGTGTAAACAAAAATGTATAAGCACTTTATACCCACTGTTGAGAACTAAACAAACCCTCAAAGCTCTTATTTGTCAATCTGACTGACTGACTAAGGTTATTGGAAAAACATAGAATACATGTTTTACCTTCACCTTAGGGAAATATGAAAACACGTGAATGAATTACGCTACTTTAGCTAAAACTGTTTTTAGTTTTAAATAACCTGATAATAAAAAGTAATAATAATAACCATTTTGCAACACTAATTACGAGGGGAAAATACGTTAGTAGCTACGTTCTAGTACGAGTATGCTCTGCGAGTTGCCGAGAGACAAACCACCCTCATCTCATGTGCGGGTACATGATTGTTTATGCATATTAAGCGAGAGGAAGAAAAAGTGTTTGTTCCGGTGAAGAGAGCATTAGTTCAAGAATATAGATAAGGTTAGAAACAGTAATGCAGAATATGTGAAACAAACCTTAGCCATTAATAAAAAAAAAAAGACTGCCACCTCAAATAAATGGAAGTCACTCTTGAGACTTAGCACCAAAAAGTTATGAGATAACTGGTTTTTCAAAAAAAACCTGAAATATTAGCAAGTAGGAATGGGAGCACAGGAAACTAAGGGAAATACTTTAGCATGATGCAGCCTTGAAGTGGGTGTGACCATTATTCTGTTTATGAAATACAATGTTTTAATACAAAGTTTAAGATTTGTGACCAACTTAATTAGCTTTATTAAATTCGTAATCCGAGGGCCACTGGTTTGAATACCCGTCATACCAAATATGTTGTTCTTTCAGTCGTGGGGGCGTTATAATGTGATGGTTAATCCCACTATTTGTTGGTAAAAGAGTAGCTCAAGAACTGGCGGTGGGTGATGATGGCTAGCTGCCTTCCCTCTAGTCTTACGCTGCTAAATTAGGGACGGCTAGTGTAGATGGCCCTCGTGTACTTTTGTGCGAAATTCAAAACAAACCAAACCTTTATTAAATAAACAAAACATTGTTCTATTTTCAGGTAAAATCAATTTTCAACAAATATCAGGAACACAAATCTATAAATTACTACAAATATATTTTTTTTATTTCGCGCAAAGCTACTCGAGAACTATCTGCGCTAGCTGTCCGTAATTTAGCAGTGTAAGATTAGATGGAAGGCAGCTAGTCATCACCACCCACCGCCAACTCTTGAACTACTCTTTTTACCAACGAAAAATGATTGACCGTCACTTTATAACGCCCCCACGGCTGAAAGGGCGAGCATGTTTGGTGCGACGGAGATTCGAACCCGCAACCCTCGGAATATGAGTCGAAGGCCTTAACTCACCTGGCCATTCCGGGCCTACTGCAAATATATTTAAGGAATAAGAGCATTGTTCTATAATAGATAATTTCAATGAGTTTCTTTAAGTATAAAATAGTGTATGCCAATTTGAACACGTAAAAATATCTTTATTGCAATAAATAAATGGAAAACACAGGGTGTGTAACTATGTAGACAAATGTAATCGTGTGGAAAGTGACGAACTAAAATTAGAAAAAATTACTCTCAGGAAAAGCAGGAGAATTCTTAGAATTTAATCCAGATCCCAAAAGCCTTCAAGATTCACTCCGCTTGGTGAAAGTAACCTTGGATTTCCACTTTTAATTTGCCCTCCACATCTCTAAAATAGTGTTTCATACTATACAGCATTCTCTTTCTCAGGTTTAATCTCTGTATTATTAATTAATCAAGAACACGGCCTTTGTTCTTTGCATCTTTAACATGACGTATGAAGCTCCACCCATTCTCAACAGAATTGGACTGACCAATGAACTCTTCAATGCAAGCTGTCCATCCACTGTAATTTTTCAAGCTGGTGGTCAAGTGTGACTTGGACCCTACCACTTTTCAGGAGCATTTGCTACAGCATTTATTTATCGTTGTTGATCATCCTGACTTGCTAATCGAATAGCTGGTTTTAACATCCTTGCATATTGTGTGAACTGTGAAAGTGATGATACTGTGAGTTGGTGGCTATCTGCTTTATATTCTACAAAAGAAGTGAATGCACCACTTTTTATTCTGGACAACATACAAACAGAGGCATTGGCTCTAGCTGTAGTATGTATCCCTTGGGCATAATTTGTGGGCGGACCATGTTATGGTATGCAACCCTTGGAAGGACATGTATAGCCTGTTCATCCAATAAAATCTATATGAAATCATATGGAAGTGAATGATTGGTAATTATTCACCTGGGTTAGTCAGTCAGGGTGGAGGCACCTAGCCACACAATACATGAGTAGAATTTTTGTTGCAGGCTTTATCCTCTCCTGTGACTAATTGGAAGTGACCACTTCAAAGTATATTGCTATGGATATGACTTCCATAAAGGTGATGTTTTTGGTTTCAAGTTCCATCACCTGGGCTTATTGGGACACCCCTTTCAGAGACTTATCGGCCAAGATATCTTTTCAATATGATAAGACCATTTCTGGACATGTCTTCGCATTCCCATTCTATTGGTTCAGATTGTTGATGCAAGTGAATAGCTCATCAATGTTGATCCTTTTCTGGCTCAATAGATCGTTAGATTCTCCAATGGGTTGAACCACTTAACCTTAGGACCAAGCATTGCACAAACTGCTGCTGAAGAAATCCATTCCACGCACTGGAGTGCTCTGTAAAACATTTCAGGAACTGATTGAAATGTTCTTTTGCTGTTCTATTGAACACTAAAAGTGTTATATGTTTGATCTCACTTAAAAGGCTCCGTGTGTCAGGCCAAAACCTCTATTTCTCCAATGTTCTTGATTCTGGGTGGAAGTCACTCGCAAGACCCTAACACTCCAATGGCCAGTTGGTTCCTGATCTAGGGTTACAGGATGATGAATTACTTGTAGTGAAGCATTGTACACCTTTTTGTAACTCCAGGTGTCACAAACTACTATCAACATGATGGTAACATTTTCTCTCTAATGGTGTTTCACTCCATGGATCATGGAAGGAAGAGAGTTCTGACTGGCAAAGATCATGTACCAGCAGAACATTTAACTTCTATCTACTATTTATTGACACTTTTAACCGGAACTGGTGCTGTTGTTTGCTAACCAGGGATAGTCTGGGACTTTGAAGATACCTCCTCATACAGTCTCAAATTCTCAGCCATTACAACTAGAAGAAAGGGAGAGGCATCTACTCATCAGCACCTGACACCGACTCTTGGACTACTCTTTTACTAACGAACAGTGGGATTTAATCATAACACCCGACGGTTGAAAGAGCGAGCATGTTTGAAGTTAAGGCGATTCGAACCCGTGACCTTGAGATTATGAGTCAAGCGCCGTAATCACCTAACCATTGCGGGCCAACTAAATAGAGAACAGATACAATACTGAATATTCAATAACTTCTCATTACATGGTTCACTTCAGCTGGCACTGAAGGAGCTTAACAAAACTCAGTGGTTTACTGATTCTTGTACTTATATTGTTGTTTCTAGATATTTTGGAAAATCTCTTAATCATTGACACTCACAAATATTATAACATCATGATTATACTAGTAGCTTCCTCTAGCAAACAACTAAATTAAAAATTTAAAATGTAGCTTACAATTATACCTTGATTTAGGGATATTGTACTAAGAGTTTCTAAATTTATTTTCATTTAGTATCAGCAGTAGAAAGGTCATAAACTTGCACTAATTCTTTCAAACAAAGATTACTTGCCACAGCAATTGTTCTGTAAGGCTTACACATCGCTCTTGGATGTTATGACACAAAAACGTCAGAAATATGGTCAGGCAGGTTACATAACTTGTACAAATTAATATAAGCTGAAAAAATATGGAAAAATTGTTTGTGTAGGTAATCTAAGAATGCGAGATATAATACTAGTATTTTTGTCTGACGTGAAAGTGTTGTACCATGATGATTCTTGTTCATGGCTTGGCTTGTGTAGATATCGTTTTCTTCAGTTTCGTTAGCTACAGAATTCTTAAATATCGAATATAGCAGCTGACATTTGAGGTAAAAATTGTTGAATTGCATAAATAAATACATTAGTTTACTTGTGAAAGTGCATTTGCTTCTTTTCTTTAGCCGGCTATGTTCATTTTATTCTCTCTTTGAAAACCCTGAAAATGCTGTTTAGAGTAGATACTTATTACATGCTGTTTTATTTCAGTGTAACTTGACCACGACAATCACTCTATTAGCTCTTAGAAGTTATATGCAATTAGTTGACCATTCTTCATATTTAAAGAGTCATACACATATACACTGCTGGCCAAAATCTTAAGGCCAATGAACATAAAGAAAAAATATGCATTTTGCGTTGTTAGACTCAACCACTTATTTGAGTAGAGCTTCGAAAGATGAAAATAAGAAAAGGGAAGATAAAAATATAAAACTTTTTAGCATTTAATAGGGAAAATATGAACACTGTGAAATAAGCCTAAATAATAGCTGGTCAAAAGTTTAAGGCCATACCAAAAAGAAGTCCTAAGCAGGGTAGGAAATGCCCAACAAGAGTTCTCAGTAGTGAGTTAGTTACACGGTCGTCATTGTAAATAACTACAAACACTCGATTTGGCATGGTCGATATACGCGTTTGCATAAGGTTGGCTGGAATGTTATTCCAAATGGTGAAGATGGCTTCACGAAGATCATGCACTGTTTGGAATTGACGTCCATTTCTATAGACTTTCCCTGCCATCCACCCCAAACATTTTCAATGGGGTTCAGTTCGGGCGAACACGCTGGATGGTATAAAGGAATCACGTTATTCGTCATGAAAAAGTCCTTTGTCCTGCAGGCATTGTGGATTGCAGTGTTGTCCTGCTGAAAGATCCAGTCATTTCCACACAAGCAGGGGCCTTAAGTCAATAAGGATTGACTCTCCAACATGCCAATGTAGCCAGCTGCTGTTTGACGCCCCTGTAAAACCTGAAGCTCCATTGTTCTATGGAAGGAGAAAGCACCCTAGATCATGATGGAACCTCCTCCACTGAGTCGTATAGAAAATGTCTCCAGTGGAATATCCTTATTGTGCTAGTAACGTTAGAAACCATCTGGACCACACAGGTTATTTTTTTCTCATCAGAGAACAAAACGCTCGTCCACTTTTTTACGTCCCTTGTTTGATGCTTCTCAGCAAAGTTTAACTGAGCTGTTTCGTGATGTGGAAGGAGGCGTGGCCTTTGAACACTTTATGGTTTTTAAAGCCTTTCTCTCGTATATGCCGTTTTACTGTTCTTGAGCTGCATTCTGCGTCCGTAAGGGCCTTAATCTGGTTCGACGAACGGCTGATGTCTTGCCGAACAACCCTTCAAATCCTCCTGCTCAACTCTGGCGAAATATTTTTGGGCTGACCACTTGAAATTCTCATTCCGTATCCCTCAGGGTCTTTTAAGAAATTTGCAATAGCAGTTTTACTACGCCCAATCTTCCAAGCGATGGCACGTTGAGAGAGACTATGCTTTTGAAACTCGATAATTCTGCCACGTTCAAACTCTATCAACTTTTTAGCCTTTGCAATGTTTTTACCCAATGTAACACAGGAGATGTCAGTGGAAGATGTTGACAATGCTAATGCTTGAACACAATTGACTAAATTTCGTTACGTGTTTAACGATTAATGCTTCGTTTCAGTATGGTCTTAAACTTTTGACCAGCTAGTATTTAGGCTCATTTCACAGTGTCCACATTTTCCCTATTAAATGCTAGAAACGTTTCTTATTTTTATTTTCCTTTTTCTTATTGTCATCTTTCGAAGCTCTACTCAAATAAGTGGTTGAGTCTAACAACGCAAAATGCATATTTTTTCTTTATGTTCATTGGCCTTAATATTTTGGCCAGCAGTGTACATTTATCTTTTTAATCAGATCTATTTTCACACTGATTGAGAATGTGAGTAAAGCTTCTGTCCATAAAGGCTCATGTATATTTTGATCAAGTAATATTTCAGCTGTAAGAAATCTCGAATCTACTCTTCATTGGTATCAACCTTCTACCATGTGTACTATGGCTCAAATATTCGTCCATTTTATGTGATGGAATAGTAGTTGGTGGTTAACTTGGTAGATAATCAAAAGCACTGGTAGATGCTGGAGATGGTACTGGTTAAGACTACTTATATTGCATATGAATATAATGTAAAAGTTCCTTCATTTTATAAAGAAAATTCTTACTATCTAACTCAATTGTTTCCAAAATTAGTGTTATGGCAAGTTACTAGGGATGTCTAGTGAGTTTCAGCAAATGAAGAATAATTAAGAACATAAGAAACTCCATAAAACATACATGAAGGGTCCACAACACTTCCCAATCAAGAAACCAGTTAGAACAGTGGTCTTCATTCTTTATGCATATTCTGCACAATATTCTTTCTAACCTGAGAAAAATAAAATTCTAAGTTTCTTTAGCTGTGTTTTAATCTATAATTTTTACATTTTACAAACCTAACGGAATTTTCTGGAGCAAACTATTTGAACTTGAATTGGTGTCCATGTACATTATTGACATTTTTCACATTGTTACACACAGTAACAAATAAAAAAATCATAGACGATTTGAAGAAGTTGAGAAGCCAATTTTGTGAGATAAGATTTATTTATCATTAGTGGCTTTTGAATTTATTCATTTTTCATTTCATTTATTTCCTGTTTAAAAGCATCTACAGTGATACACAGACATAACATACACTAACTATCTTTTTATTTTAATGTATTATTTTTCAAAACTTTATTTGTACTGGGTTGGTGCAGTTTTTGTATAACACATATTCCAGAAATTAATTAAATTGACCTTCTGGTTGCCTCTGCCTCTTTGTTATTCTATGAAGTTAATCCCTCTTCTTCAGTGAAATATATGATATATATTTAACGCTGGGTAAGAATGTCTTTTCTATGTTGAATTAAAATGGCCATTCACATAGTTAGCACTGGTCCATGTGAGCAAATACGATGTCTCCCGTTAAGTAAGAAACATTAGATTTTAAACATTTATCCATGGGTTCTTAAGTGAATTGATTGACGAGAAGGCATCATGAGGAGAGAAAGCCAATTGACTGTCAGGGTTTTTAATATAACTGGGCTGGGATTCTTTTACAGCAAGTATTTGTGATTAGTTGGTGATTAGTTTGGATAATAAACAAAAAAACACACGATTCACTTGTTTTAAAAGAGTGTATATTCAAAACAAGTCAAACATATGTTCAAAATTTCTTTACGCTGTAGGAACTCACAGTTTTGTCTAAAACTCTAAATAATTCTATTTTCTTGTTAAAAGTGCGCACAGGCTGATTCAATTACTTTAGAACACCTTTTGATGAGACAAATTATTCCTCTTATCCCTGTTAAACAATGAAACACACTTTAAGATATCAGCCATTAAGGCTAATCATCCAAAGGCCAGCTAACTTCACGTCTTTTAACCTTCTTTGTTCTGGGTGAACTTTACTTGCTGTATCTTCACGAATTTGTAAATTTCGCGACAGAAAAACCTTAGAACTATCTAGCCCTCTAATAGCAACAATATTACATATAACTAGAAAAACTTGGAAGCTTCCGGTGAGATGATGTCAATAATATTACAAAAGTCTACTAGAATAATGATACTGCATAAACAAAGTACAACTTGTGCGAAATTTTTAATAGGCTTGTTATAATTATTATCCTCAAAACATTCAATCCCAGCATTCCTGCCATGAAAACCAAACAATAACAGTCTTGTAGACTCAGCACTGATCAGTTCACTAATCCATTGAAAGATAACTTTCCAGCATTCAGAGAATAATTATGCACACTGAGTTTTTGGTTTTCAATAAGTAAATACTATTTTCATTTTGTATCACAAACTGAGACCAGTCTTTTTTTTCAACTTAATTTGTTTTTACATCATGGGTATCAAAATCCGATTTTAGCGTTATAATCTCTTCTACTTACTGTTGGGCCCGGCATGGCCAGGTGGGTTAAGGCGTTAGGCTCGTAAATCTGAGGTTTGCGGGTTCGAATCCTCGCCACATCAAACATGCTTGCCCATTTCAGCAGTGGGGGCGTTATTATGTTACGGTCAACCCCACTATTCGTTGGTAAAAAAGTAGCCCAAGAGTTGACGGTGGCTGGTGATTTCTAGCTGCCTTCTCTCTCGTCTTACACTGCTAAATTAGGGACGGCTAGCGCACATGGCTCTCCTGTAGCTTTGCGCAAAATCTAAAAACAATCAAACACAACTTTCACAAAATAAATCGTATTTGATAAAATTGTCAAAAAAATCCTCTGTAATTCAAAACATTACTATTCTTAATGGTCTTCATTAGACTTTAATTTGTAGAGAGATGTTTACGCACATATTTGAAATATAACAGGATAAAACTGTTTGAGCAATTCATTATAATATACTTTAAATTATTCTAGACATTTTACATTTTCGTAAAATCATGCGTTATTGATTAAATCCATTTTTGGTTTTAGAAGTAGCGTCATCTATTGGAAAGTTAGTATCTGACGGGAGAAGAAGCGTAGCAAACCGAGGTCGAGTAAGATTTCCGGGAGTTCAAATTAGGGTATGTGTGGTTGCGGCAAATATTCACGAAGATTGTGTAAGGATGTTTTTGTAATTTTTTCAGTGGTGTATTGTTTATGTGATGAGAAATCTTTAGGACAATAATTTTTAAAAGTTACAGTCATACTTTTCATCAGCATTTCTACTTCTGTTTGTGTTAACGGTTACGGCAGATTGTGTATTTATTGAATTGGATAGTTCAAAACCCTGATGCTGAAGCCGCTGATGCAGTGCCTCTGAGAGTTGAGCTTTCGTTAAGCCTAATATTAAAGATGTATGCGTAACGTTTTACTTTCAGTTGTTATGCTTTCTACAGGAATAAACTGTCTAAAGTTTGTTGTGGGTCTGCAGTTGCAAGATAATCATCATAGTTTACTATTAAGCTGCATAAAGATAATTGCTACAGTTTTAAGTTTTAAATTTGATATATATATATATATATTATATTGGTATTAATTTACTGTTAGTAGTGTAGTTGTTAAGTGTTAACTTTCCCGTGTATAACTAGAAAGTATATTTTAAAAAGATTGTCAAAACTTAAGTATTGCTTGTTGAAGTTCCTGAGATTTTTAACCGTTTTTGTTTAATATTATAATGTAATCTCCATTTAAACAGTTTGTTTTATATTTATTAATAAGTTGTATCTTACTATAGTAGCCATGATGCCTAGAATTGTAGAAACTAGAATATTTACAATTATTTAACTTACAGTAATCTAGAAGTAATTGTTCTTGTAAACAAGTATAACATAGGATATATGCACATTGACTTTGGGGACCACAGTGACTGTGGCCAAAGAACTGAACTTTATTGTCAGATATACCCAAACTGTTAGTTTGTGTATGGATGTACCTTAAATTCAGAAGCAAAATACTGTTTTAATGACAAATATATTAATAAAGCTAAAGTATCAGGCTTCTTTGTTTTAAATATCAGATGGACATAGTTGTTATGCTGAATTACATGACGTATTTTAATGAGTGGTCTGTATCTACATGTAAGAGACAGTGAAGGCATGTAAATCACAGGAGGCATATGATATTTGCTTTTATTTTGAAATATGCAAAGATTATTTATTGTAACAAATGTAGAAGCAAGTGGATTATAATGGAATATTGTGACAACCAACTTTAGCTGTCATTGCAAAATTAGAAAATATAAAAATTACTTTTTTTTTCCCAGAAATAGAGACTTTGTTTATCCTTAATAGCTTAACATTTATAGCAATATGTATTATTTTGGTAATCCTAACCCTGATGAAAGGGCAAACAAGCTAGGATCATGAAGCAACCCTCCTAATCACCAGATCAAGCTCCAAAGCTGAATAAACATTAGTTAAAAAAATTGAAGTTCTAAAGACTATTTCTTTACTCACTGTGAGCAAAGCAAAGTTATCCCATTGTGTATTTTTATGTTTAACAACAAATATAATGCCAGTATTTCAGTTACGTGATTAGTTTGGATGAAAAAAAAAAAAGCTGTAACTGTTAATCTTAATTTCCATGAGCTGTGTAGAATAAATTTTAATTAAACAGACAATAGTAAAGAAAAATTTTAACTTTAATCATTTGATTATTGGATAGTTGGAGTAATTGGAAAGACTAATTATGAGTTGATAATGTCTGTTTTAAATTCTGATATTTTATTTACAAAAGATTTACAATGTGTACTGAAAGTTTGCAAAAGTTTTCGAAGAAACACAAAGCACATTAAAAATTATAGTATGGAAACTAAAGATCAGTTTGGGGTCACAGATGCGGGTGAATTGACCAAGCCTGTATCGAGAGAGTTAAATTTCAAAGTAATTTTTAAAAAATGTAACTTGTGCATATTTACAACTAATAAAAGTTTATTTCCAGCTTAAAACCATCCTTTTGTACTTTAACAGCAAAAAAGGTGTTAGTAGAGAGGAAATAATTGACATGTGTAAGTTGTTGCTCATAGCAATATTAAAATTGTTTTTGTACTTTGTAGCTTAGTTAGAAAGCCATTTAAATTGTATTTGTTTGGGGACATTTTGTTTCTAGTGATTGTTATGTTTATTTGAATGACAAATGTGGAGAAAAACTAGTCCTAGTTAGCTGTGCACTTATTAAGTGTATAGGTTTAAGCTTTGGAGTATATTGGTGTAAGAGAATCTAATAACCCTTTCACAGTGGTCTCTGTATAATATACAAGATTTCGTATACACGTTTGAACTCGTTAAGTATTTATATTATACATTTTTGATACAACATATCTTTTAAACATTTGATAAACTTTTAGTAAAGATTGCACATGTTTTGTAAAAAAAAAATCAGGTTTTTTCATGAATTATTTTTACTAAAGATTTGTTTGTGAAAATAGTCTTTCATTACTAGTTTAAATGCGAAGTGATTTTCATGATATGATTAAAACTAGTCTTCTTTTCAAAACTCTCTATTATTTATGTAATCTCTTCAAACATTTATATTCACTAAGGTTTTATATTTTGTTATTTTCTTTACCCTAACTGTGTGGGGGTCTGTAAGTTTGAGTGACCTTGTAACCACAATAAAAAAAATGCTTTTCTCTTTCTTGAATAACTACTCAAGAACCCAAACATTTAGACTAAATAGCTTAAATCTCATAACATTATATATTTCTATATATTTATTATTGTTATGTTAACTTTTAGTCTTTACAAACTGTCTTGAGTGTAATATACAGTCACATTTCAGTTATCATACATTATATTTTTATATATATTATTACTATTTAGAAATAAGTTATTAAATTTATTTTTCTTAAAATATAGAACAATAAATAAAGAAGTAAAGCAAATAATTATCTTTGAACTTAGTTGTCGCTGGACATAGGTTGCTAAGTCTTTTAAAATTTTGTATGTGGAAGATATGAAATAAAATAAATTTTTAGCCTATATATATATATATAGTTGAATAATCAAAAACTCGTAAATTGATACAGTAGAATTCTAATATAATTTACCAAGCTTAGTAACTAAGCTGTATTTAGGTATATATATATAAAATCAATGAATTTTTTTTTCTAATACTGTTTGGCTTGATTTGTTTCTTTAGCCACACTACACAAATACTCTGCTTACCTGTTGAGATATAGTATGGTTGAAAAGTCTACATTCCATCCATCTTTGTGACACTTTAGTACCATGCAGGAAGTTTAGATACCAACTTTTGCTCTACCACATGTCTACTGGGTGAAGAGCATTCCCTGCATGATATGGATGTGGAGTCTCATTGAGTGGTCTTACTATAACCCCTTTCTCCTATTTAAACATTGCACAAGGTTTACCTTTCTTATATATTATCATAAAGAAACTCATCTTTTTTTTAACCTACAATGGTCCTCCAACCATTTCATTACTGTTAGGTTCTGGCTGTCAAGATCAGTGGAGAAGAGATTAACATTCCTGTGGCTGACATTTTCCATACATGAAGATGTAATGCAGAAAGATACTTTTCACAGAACCTCTTACCCTTCCTTTCTGCTTCTAGTGCTTTTCTTTTGCTTTGTACAGGATAACCTTTTGTTAATACATAAGGTGCTCTGGGAATTTACTGTGTGTGGAGATGTCATTCTCCTATTGGTGAAGGAGTATAGTTTAATTATGATTGTACCAAAGACTGGTATAGTATACATCAGTATTTTTGTGTATGTGTATATATATAGATGTGGTAATTTCATTCAAAGCTTAGCAAATCTTTTGGGCTGTAGCATGTGGTAACAGTTATGAGTTCTGTGGTGAGGCGGGTCCTATCTGGAATACATTTTCAGGTAAGGCAAATATAGCACAAATTACGTAAAAAAACACCCAGTCCATTTTTTTTACATCCATGGAGAATGTATACAGCTAAGTGCATGTGAAATTTTTTCTAAAGCACCTTACAGCCTGTTCGGAAAAACTCGTTACTTTGATAAAGGTAAGCAATTTTCAAGAAACAACATACTGTTTTTCACAGTGGAAAATTAGTTGATAACCTGAAAAGCAAGGGTTGCACAGCCCTTTCAGCCCCTTTCAGTGTGGATTCCTGTATGTGGTGAGGGGACCTCCCAGGGAAGGTTCTGTTCTCTGTTTACCTCCTCTGGGATTTAAACATCCACTCACGTTTTTGCCATGCATGGCAACCTGTGAAAAGGAGGAGAGGATCCTGGTGCTTGAGGGGTCCAACCCTAACACACCACTTTGGCCTTGAATTCTTGTAGACGGGCAGACTTGGGGTGGTCCCCCTTGGGTCAGTCGGCTAGTTCACTCAGACTAGGGTCAACCAAGTACCAGTGTTGGATGTTCTCAACAGGTGTTGTGGACATTGCATTTGTACCTGATGCTGGTGTGTGGTATAGTGCTTACGAAACCCTGGTGTTGCTGTAGTGTTCTTGTTTGATATTGTAGTGCATCCCCTCATAGGACTTCATAGTAGGTGGGGTCATTGGGCACCAAAATTTCCCTTTCTTTTTTATGGATACTCCAATTAAAAAATCTTAATAAAATACTTAAAAAACAGTATAAGTAAACAACCATGTCTTGGAGATTCTGAGCAGCAATCCTCACCATCTGGTACCACCTGTTGTATTTCATTTTGTGTTGCATTCACTTTCAGACCAACATTTAGGGCAAATGTCTCCCTTTTTCATTCAGAAGGGACTAGAGGAACTTGCTGGCTCTCCAAAGTCAGAAAAGAAAGTTCGATCTGGTGACATATTGGTGGAAACCTTCACATCTCAACACAGTGAACTCCTCTTGCATTCAAAGGCAATTGGGGATATATCTATTGAGGTTACATCTCATGCTACTTTGAATTCATCACAAGGAGTTATTGTTGAGAGGAATTGAAAAAACATGCCAGAGTCAGAGATTCTTGCTGGTTTCTGTACCCATGGAGTTTCTACAGTGAGGCTTATATCCACATGCAAAGAGGGAATTATGATGCTGCCCAATGTCCTCATTCTCACATTTGCCACCATGTCAGCCTGCCACCAACAAGGCAATGAGCACACATCAAGGAACCATGATGCCCACACCTGTGAAACGGATCTTTATTGCATCAATTGCAATGGATTTCACCCGTCCTACTTTCATTCTTGCCCTAAATGGTTGGAAAAAAAGAGGTGCAGAATTTGAAAACAATTCATAACATTACTTATCCTGAGGCTCGAAAGTTTTTGTCCACCACCTCATTTCATACGTATGCTGCTGCACTTCATTCCACAAGTACATTGGGAGTGCAGACAGATCTCTCTGTGCCTCCAAAAGAATTGTTCTCCAAACAAGTGAAAAGTTTTTTGACCTCTATGGTTAAAAAAGTTGATGAATTGACTTCAACACGTATCCCTGTCCCTTACATACACTCCAACAAACCCTATGATCCACATCCTTTGGTTCCAGGTATAGGCATTTCCTTGGATACATTATCTCTTTCCACCCCAAGATGCAAAACAATCATTCTTTCACGTTTTCAGTCACTGGAATCCCCTTCCAACAGCAAAGACCTGCCCAATTGACCCAGAGCAGGATCCATGGAGGTCTATAAACCTCCCTCGAATAAAGACAGTAAAGAAAAAAAGATGTGGTTGTAAACAGAAGGATTCTCTACCCAGTTTGCATACACATAAATAAAAATGGCCACCCTCATACAATGGAACTGTTGATGTTTACCTTCTAATCTGGATGATATCAAAACACTGATTGCTTCTTAACATCCTGTATGTCTTTCCTTACAGGAAATATTTTTGAAACCTGCCGATACATTCACCTTTCAGCAGTTTTCT
Organism: Tachypleus tridentatus; assembly: GCF_004210375.1. NCBI lineage: Eukaryota > Metazoa > Arthropoda > Merostomata > Xiphosura > Limulidae > Tachypleus > Tachypleus tridentatus. Next base: position 85,683,941 of record NC_134830.1, read on the forward strand.
TTGTACAGAAATGACAGACTGTGTGATGGACAAGTGTATGGAGGGGTAGCACTGTGGGTTGATCAGCATGTGTCCACCCTATTTTGGCACACCTTTGGAGGCCATAACCATCTGTGTTTCCTTGGGGCATACCAACACTGATTGTTCTCTCTACCTGTTGCTTGGAGAGACATGATTAATCAGACCTTGATGCTCTCATAAAACATTTGCTGTCTCCCTTTTTTTATCCTGGAGGATTTTAATGGACATCATTCCCTCTGGGGAAGTGCTGATATTGATAGGAGGGGTCACACTGTAGAGCATATGTCTCTGATTACAACCTTTCTCTTTTCAATACTGGTTCTTGTACATACTTCCATGTACCTAGTCAGTCCTTTACTGATTTTGATCTCTCAGTTTGCTCCCTTTCATTATTCTCCCATTTTTCATGGAGGGTTGACAATAATCCACGAGGCAGTGATGTGTGTTTTCTTATAGCAAAGCCACATCAGGCTATCTGCTGAGCCCACTGAGGGGAAGTTAACCCCTATTTTCAGCATTTTAAATCCTGAGACATGCCGCTGTACTAGCGGGGGGCACGAGGCAGTGATAATTTTCCTTTAATTTTGGGAGAGACTGACCGTGGTTGATGCCACCTGACCCACGTCCCACAGGTTGAAGCTGGATCAGGCAAACTGGCCTTCTTTCACTGCTCTCACAGAATTTGATCCTGGCATTGTCTTTAAGCCATCAATAAACGACTGTGTGGCAGCAGTAACTGACTGTATTATACAAGCAGCTGCTCAATGTATTCCTGAAACCTCGACACGTTTTTCCAAAATATTCTTGTTCATGGTTGAAGTCTGCTTGCCACATGGCATGGAAGGCTCAAAAATGGGCCTTAGGTACCTTCCGTTGATATCCCACACTCTCGAACCTCATCACATTCCAGTGAGCCCATGCATATGCTTGATGGGTAAAACATCAAAGTTAAAAGGAATCTTGAATTACGTTTACAACTGGCATATCTTCTACCACCAGTTCCAAACTCATATGGGGCAAGATTCGGAAGGTCAGTGGGCAATACAATTCTGTTTCTCTCCTGATCTTACTCTCTGATGGCCGGGAAGTAGCTGGTACCCAGAGCATTGCCCATTCTCTTGGTGAAAGCTTTTGCCAGGTATCCAGCACTTCTGGTTTTTCTCCACCTTCTTTTCCATCAAGACTTGGGCAGACCGATCACCACCTCTCTTTTGAGCTGATTGTCTCTATGATTATAATTGTCCCTTTTTACTGGTGGAACTCAAACAGGCCCTTCATCGGTCTGGCAGTACATCAGTTATGCCTGATGGTGTACACTATGAAATGCTGTTCCATCTATCTCTTGCTATTCTTCTGATTGTTTTGAACCAGATCTGTCAGGAGAATGATTTTCCTGATGCCTGGTGCCAGGCTATTGTCCTATCTTTCTCTAAGCCTGGGAAGGATCCCAATATTCCTCAAACTACTGTCCAGTTGCTTTGATGAGCTGTTTATGTAATACTTTAGAGAGGATGGTTAATGCTCATCTTGCTTCATTCCTGAAATCAAACAACCTCCTCTCACCTACCCATTGTGGGTTCTGGCGACAGCTCTCCACTGTGGACGACCTGATTTGACTTGAAACATCATTCAGAGAAGCCTTTCTCAAATGACAACATCTTGTATCAATATTCTTTGATGTTGAGAAGGCTTATGATACAACATGGAGGTATGGCATTTTGCGAGACCTCCATACATGTGGGTTATGAGGCTATTTGCCATTTTTATTAACATTTTTTTAATGGACAGGAGATTCCAAGTTTGTGCAGGTTCAACGCTTTCCTGTTCGTTCTCTACAGGAACTTGGAGACCTTGAGGCCTGTGTTTTGAGTGTCACACTTTTCAGTTTAAAGATTAATACCATCATTAATACAAATGGGCTCTATGTGGATGACTTTCACAACTCACGTCAGTCGTTGAGCATGAGGTACATTGAGTGGCAGCTACAGACTGCCCTCAATTGTTTACTGAAGGGGACCACAGCAAACAGCTTTAACTTTTCTCTCTCTAAAACTGTTTGCATGCACTTTTGCCACCAATGGGGTATTCACCCAGATCCTGAACTCTGTATTGGTGAAATTTGCTGCCTGTGGTCTCCACAACAAAGCTCTTGGGGCTTATCTTTGATTGTAAGGTGACTTTCATACCGCACATCAAGCAGCTATGGGTCAAATGTACAAGAGCACTGAACATCCTCCGTGTGCTCTGTTCAATCACTTGGGGAGCGGATCGATGTTCTATGCTAAAGATATATCATGCTCTTAATTGATTGAAACTCTACTATGGATCACTGGTCTGTGGCTTTTCCAGGACCTTGGCCCCAAAGATGCTGGACTCCATTCATCATCAAGGACTTCAGCTCTGCACTGGGGCTTTCTGCACTTTTCCAATTCAGAGCTTGTACAAAACTTCATTCCAAACCAAAGCATTCAACCAGGGGTTGTGTTTTCCTTTTGATGGGCCATACTCTTTCAGAACAGATGATCTGCCATTGCTTCTTTTGGACTTCCTATCTAGCTGCAGTTAGATGAATTGGGTATGTTGTTTGATAACAGTGCTGTATCCACTGGTCAGCCCATCCCAATGTGACTTCTTACAGTCCCCAAATGTGATCTATCTTTAAGTTATCTGAGAAAAGCAGACACATCTGTTTAGAAATATTGTCTGTTATTTGCTGTTCATCTTTGGAACTATGCTTCCATTCCTATTTTTACAGAGAAGATGAAATCAGATGACTGTGTGGTCTCTGCCATTGTTTGTTGTAGTTCAGTGGTTGCATGCAGGTTGTGTTCACTGCTTAACTGAATGCCATTTCTCTTGCACTGGCCCTGGAATCACTTCAAGTTAGTTCACATGCTGTTTTTGCTGATATTTAAAACTGACTGGCCCATTTCTCTTTAACATGTACTTCTATCCAGTGTTTGTGGATACTGGGCCACTTTGGTATTTGTGGGAACGAGTTTACAGACATGGCAGCTAAAATCTATCTCCTCTGGCACTATCACTACTCTGCCTATTCCATACATGGACTATGGTCCTGTATTCAAGGCTTGGATCTGTGCTAGCTGGTAGTCGACTTGGAGTGAGCAACACAAAAACAAGCTTTTCCAAATAAATCCCTGTATTGTACTTCAGCCATCTTGCTTCAGTAAGGATTGGAAGGAGGAAGTTGTTCTAACTAGACTACACATTAGTTACAGTTTTTTAACTCATCATTTTCTTTTATCTGGAACTGAAACAGTAGTTTGTAGTCTGTGTAACCCTCAGATCACAAAAAGTCGCATTTTACTGTTTTGCCATCCTTACGACTCTCAAAGACAGCACCATTTTAAACTTGTTCTATCCCAAGGTTTGTCCATAACATTAGACAGTATTATTGGTAATGGTCATACTGTCCACCTTGGTAAAGTTTTTAGTTCTTTAAAGGCCATTAATCTTTTTAATTTATACATTAAACAATTTTTAATGTGGTTCTCTTTTAAGAATCACTGTCTCTCTAGTTTGATTTGAAATTAGAAAATGCCTTAACATTAAATTACTCGACACCAGGACTGGAAAAGCCAACTTCAGGTGACTAATGCTATTGTTTGAACTATCCATTTGAACTACCTGTTAGTCATCCTGGCGAGTTATTATTAAAAGTTTGCTGCATGTCTTTTAAAACTTATTACTTTTTGAAAATGGTCATAATGTCACAACTCAGAACCAGGACTGGAAAGGCCAACTTCAAATGACTGACGGTGGTTTTTGTACTTACCTGTTAGTCTTCTGGCAGGTTATGATAATTACCATTATGCTACAGAAAGTCCTTTATGACTTCTCTTACTGTAGTTTTTCTCTTAATGTTGTAGACTAGATGTAAACATTGGTTTTATGCTATTTGTTTTTTTTTAACTCTGTTTTACCATAATTTCCTTTTATGAATTTTTCTATATTTACTTTAATTTTACCTTTTTACCAGATGCTTGGCTCATAAAGCCTAGCTGGTTTGTGCCCTAAAACACTAAATCAACGAATCAACCAATCTCTCATGTATCTAGCTCTTCAAACTCATCCCCTTCCTTTTTAGCTACTAAAACACTAGTTGAACATCTGCCTCTTTCCTTTTTGACTGATCATCCCCATGACTACAATCGCCTCTTACACTGGTGGAACTCAATCTTGTGCTTCATTGGTCTGGCAGTACATCAGTTGGACCTGATGATATACATTATGAGATGCTATGCCACCTTTTTCCTACCTCTCATACTATTTTCCTGGCTGTCTTTAACCTGATATGACAGGAAAATGTCTTTCTGATGCTTGGCGCCAACCTGTTGTACTCCCTATTCTTAAATTTGGGAAGGATCCAAAGATTCCTTCAAATTACCATCCAACTGTTTTGACTAGTTGTCTGAGTAAGACCTTAGAGAAGATGATTAATGCTCATCTTGTTTTGTTCTTTGAATTAAACAACCTTCTCTCATCGACTCAGTGTGGGTTCCGAAGACAATGCTCCATGATATACCGCTTAATTCGTCTTGAAACATCAGTCAGAGAAGCCTTTTTGAAACGATACTACCATGTTTCTATTTTTTGACTAAGAGAAAGCTTATGATGAAACATGGAGATATGGCATTTTGTGAGACCTTCACTCATATAGATTGCATGACAATTTACCACTTTTTATTAAGCATTTTTAATGAACAGCCAATTCCAGGTCCATGTGGGCTCCACACTTTCCCATTTTTTCCCACAGGAACTTGAAGTGCCTCGGCTGTGTTCTGAGTGTCACACTTTTCCCCCTACAATTGCAAGTAGTCTTTTCGTTTATGACTTTTACATCTCATGTCAGTCATCAAATATGAGGTTTATTGAGTGGCAGCTACAATCTGCAATCAATCAAATACTTAAGTGGATCACAGCAAATGGTTTTCAACTTTCCATATAACTGTTTGGGTACATTTCTGCTGCCAACAGGATTTTCATCCAGATCCAGAATTTTGTATTGATGATGATGTACTTCCTGTCATCCCTGAGGCAAAGTTCTTGGATCTTATATTTTACTGTAAATTAAACTTTATTTCCCATATCAAACAACTTTGTGTCAAATGTATAAGACCACTGAACATCCTTTGTGTCCTGTCTTCCACCTCTCGGGGAGCTGATCAGTACTCCATGCTTAAAATTTATTGTGCCCTTATCTGATTAAAACTTGATTGTAGGTCTATGGTTTATGGTTTTGTCAGAACCTCAGCACTGTAAATGCTGGATCCTATTAACCATCATAGGCTTCAGCTTTGCATTGGGTCCTTTCTTACTTCTCCTGTCCAAAGTTTGTATGTGGAGACCTATGAACCCCTTCTGTATGTTTGCCATTTGCAGCTGTATCTTATGTATGCTTCCAAACTTTGTTCTTTACCACATTATCTGATTTGGGGTTGTTTTCCATCCTCAGTGGGCCATACTTTTTTATAATAGAAAATCTGCCATTGTTCCTTTTAGCCCTTGTAACCAGGCACAATCAGAAAAGATAGGTTTATTTTCGAATAGCATAGTAGTATCATCAGATTGGCCTTTTCCACCATGGCTAATTACTATCCCCAACTGTGATCTATCTTTGAGTCATCTGAGGAAGGCCAGTACTCCTGATTGGAAATATCGCTCTTTATTTGCTGAACATCTTTCAAATGATCCATCCATTTTCATATACAAATGGTTTAAAATCAGGTGATTCTGTAGGCTCTGCCATGGTTTGTTACAGTTTGGTTGTAGCACACAGAATCCCCTCTACAGTTTCTGTGTTCACTGTCAAGTTGTATGCCATTTTTCTTGTCCTGAATCATATTGAAATTATGCAATATACACATTGTACAATCTGTACTGATTCACTTAGCTGTCTGTTGGCCCTGACATCATTACATGTTAGTTACCATCCTGTTCTTTTAAATATCCAAAACAAACTGGACCATCTCTCCCTGTCATCTATCTCTATCCAGTTTTTATTGAGGGGTAAACTGTCAGGCTTTGTCAAGCAGGCACTTGGTCTAGGGCTCTATGATTTTGGAACTCCTTTTCAGGACCATTTCAATCTTATCACTCATCTAGCTTTCCATGTTACATGGCTGATGCATGTGGTAGCAGGTCAGTTATCTCAGTTTGCTTGAACTATTCATTAGTCATCCTGGTGAGTTATAATTAAAATGTTGCTAGATCTCAAAACTCTTATTACTTTTCTTTTTGAAAATGGCCATAAAGTCAAATAACTTGAAACCAGGGCTGGAAAGGCCATCTTCATGTGACTAATGGTGGTTTTTGAACTTACCTGTTAGTCATCCTGGCAAGTGATGATAAATACTGTTATGCTACAGAAATTCCTTTACAACTTTTATTACAATAGTTTTTCTTTTACTGCAGTAGATTAGTTGTAAAAATTTGGATTTAATGCTATGTATGTTTTTAATTCAAAAATTAAACTGTTTCGTTTTACCTTAATGAATTTTGAAAATTTTATTTAAATTTTAACTTTTTATCGGATGATTGGTGCAGATAGCCTTGTTACTTTGTGCCATAAAACACCAAACCAACCAACCAATCTTTGAAGAATGTTCACTGTCTCATTGGTAGAATAGCAGTTCATGTTGATGGATTCCATTCACTGGCAGTACTTATCTCTTTTGTGAGTGACATTAACCTTTGAAATAGCAAATTGTTTTTTTTATTATGCTTGTGTTTATTGTTCATTAATTTTTTTTCTATTTAGTTTATCCATGCATTTTTAGTTGTGTTAAAATGCTAGCTCACTGTTTACATAATCATTTGTATTTTGAGTAAATTTATGTTTGTATGATAAAACTTGACACCAGCTTCCCAAGCAGTGATGTATAGATATTAATGTAGCAGAAGAGTATATAAATTTATTATCACATAAGGCTCTATTCTTGTGATCAACTTTGAATAAATACCCTTCCAGAAGCTTCAGTAAGAGAGGGATATATAGTTGTGAATTAGTTATTGAAGGGTGTAGTTATTATTGTTTGTTACTAGATATTGTTACCAATATGGAAAGGTATTGTTTGAATATTTTACTTGCTTTATTTTTTTTAGTGGAATTAGATTTATCTTTTTCTTTTTCCTGATTTTATTTTCATTGACTGAGTATTTATGATTTTTTTTTAATATTGGTGTGAAGTCTTGGCCAGACATTTGTTTATTAGCCATGTTGAATTTACATTTAAGTGATGTTACAGTGAATAAATTGTGTTCTTATTGTTAAATCTTTATTACAGTAGTGTATTCACTTTAGACTGTTACAAACTAAGTTAGGTAGGATTTTTTTTCTCCATCTATGGTTGGTAAAAATTTAGGGATCCTATAGAGACTACCCTATGCAGTCTTTGAGATGCTGAGCTGCACTCCACAACAATCCTCAGTCACCTGGGCTTCACCATTTCTGAGGTATAGGGAAGGATTTTGTTGGCTTCTCTGGATACACCAGATGGTGCTATCTCCTTTCCAAGATGAATGCTTTTGGGGACCTTTAACAATGGGTGGAATTGAAGAGCCAGGAAAGAACTTCCATCATATCTAACCATCATACTTGCTGGCAGAACTGTCATGGTTCCCCAAATGGTCTTATACAGCTTGTATGTCCTGTGTGTACTCTCTCAAATTGTTGTGTGAATTAACATTTCTCTTCCTTGTAAGAGAACATGCTTAACCCTTGCACACAGTCTTGGTCCATTTGGCTGACTTTGTAGCCATTATGTAGCCATGTATTTATAATCTTGAATGTGCTAAGTATACTATTACAAAATTTGGCAGACTTTTAGTAAAAGTAAATTATGTTGACACAAAAAATCATGTTTTTAAATCAAGTAATTTTTAAAATTAAAAATTCATCAATGAATTTATGAAACCTTTAATGTGTCAGTCTGAATTAAAAATTTTCATGATTAAAATAAAAATGTGTTTCATCCTTAACAGTACTGTAGTGTAGTAATCAGTGCACAATGAAATGAAAAATATGAAATACAATCAATACATTTTTTTAAATATCTACGGATTATAGCAAACAATTACAATAATTAATCCTAACAGCTTCAGTTTCTAACTTTTTCACTCCTGTTTTTATTTAGTTTTATGTACTTGGAACTGTATTTCAGTTAGTAAAAAGCAATAAATATCTTAGTAGGGAGATCTTAGGGTATATAAATCATCAGATTATACACATGACCTAAAACCATGTACACATTGTAAGCATCATGAAAAAATGTATTTAACTTATTTTCATGGAAGCTTATTATTTAGTATAATGTTTCTAATTTTTACATTTTACTTGCTTTTATTAAAAATGTTTAACAAGTAAAACATACATAAAAAACAAATTTTGCTTTTACTTTAGCCTTAACTCATTTTACACTATGGTGCCATGCTTTTGTAAATTTATTATAGCCTCACTATGGCAGTATTAAAAATATTACAACTTTCATATATGCATTCTAGAACATCAAAAAATATGCTTGTTACTTGAATAGAATGTTCTCAAGTCTCAAGATGCTATAATTTTCTATGCTTTCTAATTGATGTATGAATAGTTTATAAACATTTCATAGAGCAGAGACTCAATTTAACACACTTTTTCTTGCAATTTGCTGACTGACTGCTAAAACTAAAGGAATGAATATAAGTGACCCATATGTTTAAATTTGGTCTTTCTGTTGGTTGTAAATATTCCATTTAAATAAGGGTGGTGGATTGAACAAATTTATATTTTGACAAGTCTAGTGGATAGGAATTTCAGATTTTGTGTTCTGATCTGCCAGTATCTATAGGTTGTGTTTATGATTGTTTGTATGTTAGGAAAGGGATATGAGGGAACTGAGAGAAACTGAAAAGGATGATATGGAGAAGTGGGTCATGGGGCACAGAGGACTGATGATAGAGAATGGAATTTATGCTTGTAGAATTAACTCTTTCCATTGGGCATCCTTTTCTGCTTATGTCATGAAATTTTAATGAGTTACATTCAGAATTTATTAAGATAATATTATCATGGTATCTAAATAGAGTTAACATTAAAATGTAGCTTATCCAATGAATACAAGTTTTAAGTTCTTTTATAAGATAGTATTAAAACATTTCCACAATTTCTTAGGGTGTGACAATTGTGATATATGTTCTCTAGCTATTTCCTCTTCTCTATTTACCATTTCTTCTGAAAAGTAAGACATTTACTCTAGATTACTCATGATATTGTTATTACTCAAGGAAAGCATATTTTTTATAGCCCTCAATTTCATTTGTTTACAGAGCTTTAAACTATAAAATTGGACCCTTCTTGCCATGCCCATCTGTTACATTCTCTTCAACAAATTCAGTAATTTTCTCTGACCTTTAATACTATTTTATATATAACCAACTGAAAGCAAGATTTAATTTATAAAATGATGTATTATGTTGTTTTTTGCATAGACAGATGTCTTTTGTTTCCAGTTCAAATTTTATTCCCACAGAAAACACATTGAATTTTTAACAGCTCTTATTGCATAGTTTTCTGTTTAAGTGTTATTGTTTTATATTCTTTGGTTCATTTGTTAAGTGAGTAAAAATTGTGTAAAACTAGTCAGTGTGACATAATTAGGGTTAAGGGTTATTTCTTGTCTTCATGTGTATTTATTTTTTATTATTAAAGGAACTAAAATGTAGATATGAGAAACCTTTTTGGCAAAGTTGGGTGAAATAAATAATAAAAATGTTTCAGAAGTTATATTTGCTAGCAACTTGTAAATCAGCCATTGCATTATATAACTTGATAGAGTAATGAGACTTGCACATTAAGCAAGTGATTTACAACTTGTGTGGTGGGATAATTAGTTACTCTTGATTTGAAAGACAATAAAACAATGAAATTTAAATAGAAACAAATGTATACTGTTATGAGTTTAAATCTAGTTAGGATAAAAAAATGTAGTTTTATGTTACAGTTTGAAGCACTTCTGTAAAGCAAAAAAGGGTAATTTTAATGTATATTGTATTGTTTTTCATGGTTTTGATGTTGGTCAGATTGAACATTCATGAATAGAGTTGGGATAGAAAGAATAACAGGTAAAATACAATGTTTTACTGAAAAGGTATTTGAAATTTATATAGGGTTTGGAGATTACATAAATGAAATTTGACAATTTCCAAATGAAGAACAACATTTTTAATGTTAGCATGAAAATCACTCTGCACATGGAACATACAACACTTTTACACCTATACCACCAATAAATTACCTAAGTTTATTGGATTGGATAAAATGTTATATAATACTTTAGAAAATTATTGTTGCAGCTATTTTGCTATGTAAACAAATGGATAAATCCTACCCCACTGTGTTTTCAGATCCAAAATTCAAGTAGACTATAGGAAACATCAACTTATCAACTAACATTCAAATAACTGCCACATTTTCTGGATTGGCCCAGTCTTTCTACAAAGCTATGACATACATTTTTTGTCCTGACTATTATACTGTCAAGAAGTTGATAAATCCCATCCCCCCCTTTTTTTTTTTCAAAGCAGAGAAAGTCCTGGGAATTGCACTGCAAAAGCTTATTTGATGTTGGTGGTGTCAAAATGCCTAAAGTACAATAACACCTAAACAGAAACTGATTTGTTGCTTTATATTCAACAGGTTTCCGCTTCACTTGCTAACAGTAGAATAAGCATAGGGAACAAGTGTAAAAGGATTAGAAGGAACTCTTATATTTACTATGAAACTTTATTGTCCATACTGAAAATTAGAGAGCACTATTCATTTTGTTCCTTCTAGTTTCTAACTCATCTGCTAGCAGTGAAATAAGTGCAGAAAGTAAGTGAAATGGTAAGAAGTGTAAACTGTGAGAAAATGTACTTTGAAGTTTTGTGACCAATAATAACAGTACTATATATTTTATTTTGCATTTACAACCTTTATTTCTGTTATATTTTTGTTAATTACCTGCAACCTGGAGAATCAAGTATAATGTTACAGTAAAGAAAATAAGTAAAATATCAATCTTAACTGAAAATAAAAATGTTTGATATTTAATTACAAAGCTTTTTAAATTTGTCATTTGTTTTTACTATTTATAATTATAAAAGTAGCTAAAATGTAAAAAAATAACTTTAGATAAGATAATAAAAGAAAAATAATAATCTTCATGGGATATACATACCAGCACCTTGTGCATTACACTTCTTGACATGATAATGTAAGCTACATGTGCCTCGTGATTTTCAGCGTGGTTCAAGGTATTTTTAGTTGGACATTGCTTAAAGGTCAATAAAAAATGTTATGAGGTTTTTAGGTATTTAAAATAAACATTTATACTTTTGTCTTTTTTTAACAGAAATATTCCAATCACTAATTATGGTAGGATCTCATATACAAGCTCATCACAAATGAAATTAACAGGTGAAAGTTCACAAAGGAAACACGAAAGATACGTTGGTACAGAAGAAAAAAACTGAAATCATGGATGAAGGTAAAGTTAAGCTTCTGTTATCAACAAAAAATATTACTGCCTAATTCAGTGTTTTAAAATAAGTTTTGCATTTATACTTTGAGCTTTATGGACCTTAAAATGACTGACTTGTTTGTGTAATTTACTATTGGTGTGGTGTATATACTGTGTCAGTTTTGTTAATATTATGCTTTGGCTACTCATTGAATAAAATGATAAAAATATATCAGATGAAATCACTTATTTTCTGTGAAAATACATAAGGGAACCCAACAGTAATGAGTGTGATTCATTTCAGTATTTGATGGTATTTGTAAAATTTTTTGCATCTTATAGCAGTTTGGTATATAAATAGTTTGGAAAAATTTCAGAATCAACTGATAACGACTGTATGAACTGTGTCAGTTATTCTAGTTAAAAAAAGTGATCCACATGTGAGTGTGAACTATAAATACATTTTTTTTTTAATTGTGTAGTTTGTAACTTGTTCTAGTGGATAAGTATTGTTATTAGTGATTTAAGAGAAAGGTGATATGCAAGTTAGAGAAAAATGGCAAATAACTTGAGAAATGTCTTTTGTTTTATCTGATATTTTAACTTGTGCCTTTTTTTCCTTTTGAGGATTTTTGAACATCACAGGTTACAGAAGTATTTTCAGATAGTAGTAAACAAAATGGACATAAGACTACAAGAATAAAATAGTGCATCTTGAGATGTGCTTAAGTTATTGTAAACATGTTAAGAGTGGCTGATCACAATAATGAATGTAAATAAGTAAAATAAAGTAAATCATACATAAAACAATAATAATTCCAAAACATACATACCTCCATTCCCACTTACAGCTGTTACTTGACCACCAGGGTTTCTTCTTTAGCCCTTCTTAAGCATTGGTCTGATTTGTTTCTTGCTTGCTCTAGTCTTATGACACACAGTTGTTCTGGGCAATAATTCATGATACTCTCCATCTACGTCAGTGCACCCATCATTCTAGTACTGTACATAAGCACCTCCTTTGGATAATGTTATCACTTTTTCTTGACAGAGCATCACTAACAGCTTTCCCAGTATTATGATCATTTGGAGATACTTTGAACATTATTGTGTTATACAGTTGAATTTCCTAATAATAACTAAAAAAAATTATACTGATTGGTAAACTGATTTACAGTATGATCTCCTGGGTTATATCTGGCACAGCCCCTCGATGTGGATTCCTGTATGTGGTAAGCGGACTTCCCAGGGAAGGTTCTGTTCTTTAACTTTATCTCTTCTAGGATCTAAACATTCACCCATGTGTTTGCTGTGCATGTTGACTTGTGAAGAGGAGGAGAGGATTGTGGTGGTTGAGGGGTCCAACCCTAATGTACCACTTTGGCCTTGAATTCCTGTAGAGGGGCAGCCTTGGAGTGGGGCCCCTTGGGTCAGTCGGCTGGTTTACTTGGGCTAGGGTCAACCAAATACCAGTGTTGGATGTTCTCAACAGTTGTTGTGGACATTATATGTGATGCTGGTGTTTGGGTATAGTGCTCATGAAACACTGGCATTGCTGCAGTGTCCTTGTTTGGCATTGTAGTGCGTCCCCTCCTAGGGCTACATGGTGGGTGGGGTCAGTGGGCACCAGTGGTTGTAAACAGAAGGACTCTCTACCAATTTCTCGTATATATAAATAAAAATGGCCACCTTGATACAGTGGAACTGTCGAGGTTTACGTTCTAATCTGGATGACATCAAAACACTAATTGCTTCTTAACATCCTGTTTGTCTTTCCTTACCAGAAACATTTCTGAAACCTGCCGATGCAATCACCTTTCGGCAGTTTTCTCTGTACAGAAATGACAAGTTGTGTGATGGATGAGTGCATGGAGGGGTGGCACTGTTGGTTGATCAGCATGTGCCCACCCTGTCTTTGCCACTCTCTCAGTTTGCTCCCCTTCACTATTCTCCCACTTTTCTTGGAGAGTTGACATGAATCTATGAGACAGTGATAATTTTCCTATAAATTTGAGAGAGACTGGCCATGGTTGATGCCACCCCATCTGCATGCTCTGGTGGAATCTGGATCAAACAAATTGGCCCTGTTTCACTGCTCTCAGAGAACATGCTCCTACCATTGTCTATAAGCCATCAATAGATGACTGAGTGACAGCAGTAACTGACTATTATACAAGCAGCAGCTCAGTGTATTCCTAAAACCTCAACACGTTTTTCATGATATCCTCATCTATGGTGGAATCCTGCCTGCCACATAGCATGGAAGGTTCAAAGATGGGCCTGGGATACTTTTTGTAGGTATCCCACACTCACACAGCCCATTGCTCTCCAGCAGGCCCATGCACGTGCTTGGTGAGTAAGATGTCAAAGCCAGAAGGACTCTTGGATAAAGTTCACAACCAGCATATCTGCTACTTCCAGTTCCAAAGTCATATGGTACATGCTTCAAAATGTCATTGAGCAATATAATTCTGTCCTTCTCTTGATTTTGCTCATAGAAGTAGCTGATACTCTAGGTGAAAGCTTTTGCTGGGTAACTAGCACTTCTGCTTCTTCTTCCACCTTCTTAGCCATCAAGACTTGAGGAGAGTGATCATCTATTTCCTTTCGAGCTGATTGTCTCAATGACTATAATTGTCTCTTTTCACTGGTGGAACTCAAACAGGCCCTTCATCGGTCTGGCAGTACATCAGTTGTGCCTGATGGTGTACACTATGAAATGCTGTGTCATCTATCTCTTGCTATTCTTCTGATTGTTTTTAACCAGATATGTCAGGAGAATGAGTTTCCTGATGCCTGGTGCCAGGCTATTGTCCTATCTTTCTCTAAGACTGGAAAGGATCCCAAGATTCCTCAAACTACTGTCCAGTTGCTTTGATGAGCTGTCTGTGTAATACTTTAGAGAGGATGGTTAATGCTCATCTTGTTTCATTCCTGAAATCAAACAACCTCCTCTCACCTACCCATTGTGGGTTCTGGCGACAGCTCTCCACTGTGGACGACCTGATTCGACTTGAAACATCATTCAGAGAAGCCTTTCTCAAATGACAACATCTTGTATCAATATTCTTTCATGTTGAGAAGGCTTATGATACAACATGGAGATATGGTATTTTGCGAGACCTCCATACATATGGGTTATGAGGCTATTTGCCCATTTTTATTAACATTTTTTTATACTTGGAGATTCCAAGTTTGTGCGGGTTCGACGCTTTCCTGTTCGTTTCCACAGGAACTTGGAGTCCTTCAGGCCTGTGTTTTGAGTGTCACACTTTTCAGTATAAAGATTAATACCATCATTAATAGAAACGGGCTCTATGTTGATGACTTTCACAACTCACGTCAGTCGTTGAGCATGAGGTACATTGAGTGGCAGCTACAGACTGCCCTCAATTGTTTACTGAAGGGGACCACAGCAAACAGCTTTAACTTTTCTCTCTCTAAAACTGTTTGCATGCACTTTTGCCACCAATGGGGTATTCACCCAGATCCTGAACTCTGTATTGGTGAAATTTGCTGCCTGTGGTTTCCACAACAAAGTTCTTGGGGCTTAACTTTGATCGTAAGGTGACTTTCATACCGCACATCAAGCAGCTATGGGTCAAATGTACAAGAGGACTGAAAATCCTCCGTGTTCTCTCTTCCATCACTTGGGGAGCGGATCGATGTTCTGTGCTAAAGATATATCATGCTCTTAATTGATTGAAACTTGACTATGGATCACTGGTCTGTAGCTTTTCCAGGACCTTGGCCCTAAAGATGCTGGACTCCATTCATCATCAAGGACTTCAGCTTTGCACTGGAGCTTTCTGAACTTCTCCAATTCAGAGCTTGTACATAGTCTCCTGAGTCTTCTTTGCACCTTCACTGTTTGCAACTGTCTTTACTGTATGCTTCGAAACTTCATTCCTGACCAGGGGTTGTGTTTTCCTTTTTCCGTGGGCCATACTCCTTCAGAACAGGTGATCTGCCATGTTTCTTTTGGCCTTCCTATCCAGGCACAGTTAGATGAATTGGGTCTGTCCTTTGATAACAGTGCTGTATCCACTGGTCAGCCCATCCCAATATGGCTTCTTACAGTCTCCAGATGTGACCTATCTTTAAGTCATCTGAGAAAAGCAGACACATCTGATTAGAAATATTGTCTGTTATTTGCTGTTCATCTTTCAAACTATCCTTCCATTCCTACTTATACAGATAATTTGAAATCAGATGACTGTGTGGTCTCTGCCATTGTTTGTTGTAGTTCAGTGGCTCAGTGGTTGCATGCAGGTTGTGTTCACTGCTGAACTGTATGTCATTTCTTTTGCCCTGTATCACATAGAAGCTAAGCAGTACTCAAATTGCACTATTTATACTGACTTGCTTCGTTCTCTACTGGCCCTGGAATTTCTTCACATCAGTTCACACGCTGTTTTCGCTGATATTCAAAAGTGACTGGCCCATTTCTTTTTAACATGTACTTCTGTCCAGTGTTTCTGGATACTGGGCCACTTTGGTATTTGTGGGAATGAGCTTGCAGCCATGGCAGCTAAATCTATCTGCTCTGGCACTATCACTACTCTGCCTATTCCATACATGGACTATGGTCCTGTATTTAAGGCTTGGCTCTGTGCCAGCTGGCAGTCCACTTGGAGTGAGCAACGCGACAACAAGCTTTTCCAAATCAAACCCTATATTGGACTTTGGCCATCTAGCTTCCATAAAGTTCGGAAGGAGGAAGTTGTTCTAACTAGACTACGCATTGGTCACAGTTTTTTAACTCATCGTTTTCTTTTATATGGAACTGATGCACCAATGTGTAGTTTGTGTGACACTCAAATCACAATAAGCCACATTTTACTGTTTTGCCCTCATAACGACTCTCAATGACAGCACCATTTTAAATATGTTCTCTCTCAAGGTTTGTCCATAATGTTGGACATTATTATTGGTGATGGTGATACTGTCCACCTTGGTAAAGTTTTTAGTTTTTTAAAGGCAATTTATCTTTTTAATTCTATTTAAGTTTTTTAATTTATACATTAAACATTTTTTAATGTGATTCCCTTTTAATAATCAAAGTCCATATATTTCGATTTGAAATTAGCAAATGGCCGTGATGCCAAATAATTCGAAACCAGGACTGGAAATGCGAACTTCAAGTGACTAATGCTGCTGTTTGGACTACCCATTAGTCATCCTGGTGAGTTATAATTAAAATTTTGGCAAAAATATTTTAAAACATTTTTACTTTACAAGATCTTGGTGGGATTTTTCTGCAGGGCTGAAGCATCTATTCTTGCTCCAATTCAATATGTCATCAATCTGTGTATTTTTTTTTTCATCTCGTCTTTAAACCAAGTTTAGGTGATTCCTATCTGGTACAACACTATATTATAGAAATCCACACTCTTACTCACATTTCTTTTCTCATTGCATGAATAATGCTTTCTTTTTCTGAGAATGTGGGCAATGCTTGAATCCTTCTTGGCTTTGAGAGAAGAACACAAGTGGTCCTTTTATTGGATGTTATGCAACCAAGAGATCATTAACATTGGTTTACTGGTTTTCCTAGTTTCCTTAGTTGGGATCATTCTTCAGTCTCGAGGGGTCTAAGTCAGGACACTGCTGCAATATGAGTCTCCATACTGCTACCTCATCTAGAGTTCCATCCTTTGCTTCTTGATGACGAGAAACCTTTTTGAAATAAAAATGCATCTCAGAATGGCTGGTATGGGTATTAACATTTTTATTGATCAGGAGAGAACAACGTTTCGACCTTCCTAGGTTGTCTTCAGGGTTCCATCTTTTCAGGAATGCCTGGCTTTAGGGAGGGGGTGCATATACCAACAGTCAGGAATTCCAAGGTCTATGCTCTTCAGTAGGCAATGTCTTATTAAGTGGTAAATTGTTAGGCTTCATCAAGCAGGCACTTGGTTTTGGGCTCCTTTATTTTGGAACTCCTTTTCAGGACCATTCTAATCTTATCACTCTTTTAGCTTTCCATGTTACATGGCTGATGCATGTGGTAGCAGGTAAGTTATCTCACTCTGCATGGTTGGGAAGTGAGGATGGTCTTGCTTACTTTCTCCTCATGATTCTGGTGGCTCAGAACACATCCTTCTGCAGCTACAGATTGGGATCTACTCATAAGTATGTAATATAACATTGCTCTCCTGTTGCCTTAACCATTAAAGTAGAATATAGTGACCGAAACTTCTCGCCTGTAATGATACTCTCCCACCCTTCATTTCGAAGAACCAGTGTTAGGGGATTGAATACAGGAATAGAGGGTACATTATTGCCAAGAAAAGTTGAAAGGGCAAAAAAGAAAAAATCAGATGAATGCTTAGATAAATAAAGGAAGAGAACCTAGCTTTTCAGTGATAGGAGGTAAGTATTATTGGAAATAAATTTTTAATTTATGAAATTAAATTTTCTATGGTTCAGACATTGGTTTGTTGAATTTAAGGGCATTTAGAATAAATTTTCACTCAGCAAAGTTTTCTACAGTTTAGACTTGATATGGTTATTTGATGAATTATATTGTGTGAGTTGATGTAATGTTTTGTGGTGGCTTCTTTGGGTGTGAGATTTACATTGGTATGAATACACTCTTAGAAATGCCAGTATACTAAAAGGCCAGCTTTGGCTATATGACTGAACTCTGTATTCTTAAGCATGCAGAAGTTTTCTAAGTCATTGGTCACAGTAAAGTAGTTTTTGGAGGTACATAGATTGGTATCATTGAAATCTGAATGAAGTATATTCTTCCAAGTAACATTTTGTAGTATTCCAGAAACACTGTATTACTTTTGATAACAGAAATTGTATTTTAAAATAATTTTTGGTAATTGCTTATTAAAACATTGTTACAGATTCTTTGTAATGTATCTCAGATGTGGAGTGTATTTTTAGCTTTGTAATATTACCTGTGAGAATGTTCAAGTTGGCATGTGAAAGATACAATCTCAAACTATTATGTGAGTGCCAAGGTTTGTCTTGTTGCTGGTGGCACTGTCTGTTATACCACAAAGGAACCTAGTGCAGTATGGCCAGGAATTACCTTTGAATTATGGGATAGGCTTGTTTCATAGTAGGAAGTTAACAAGATATTTATTAAAAAGTAATATTGAATAGTGGAGAAAGAATTTGTAAAAACAAAATATAGAGAGTTGACACAAAGTAATAATACAAGTGCATAATGTTTATTAATTCAGAAACATTTTGTGTATATTTACTTCTTTATATGAATGTGGAATGGTTGCTTTTGTTGGATAAGGTAACTTCCTTCTAATGCTGATTAAGCTAAAATAACTACCAAATTGTTTAAATTCAACATTCCTTATTTTGAAGGAAAAAATATATTAATCCAGAACAACTAGTGCTATCATATAATTGACAGGAGAGGACATAATCTCAAGAAACAATCTGAACAACCATTGAAGGACTTTTGTGTGTCCATTCTTTTACATCATATGCCATTACAATCATGCCTCCCAGGGGCAAACAGATGTTACCTTGATAGAATGACAAGAGACAACATAGCTACTAGAATAATATCAAATTAATAATTTTTTTACCATGTGTTATATAAAAACTGTTGATACTCAGAAGTAGCTAATAAATTCAGAATAATTGCTGCATTGATATAAGGAAGTAGAAATGCATAGTATATTTATAACCACAATTTCTTCCTCAATATGCTTCACACTTGTCAACTGACTAAAAATTAGTTTAAATTTTAAAACTAATAAAATTTAAACTTCATCCTTTGAGTAAAGGTGTGTTAACTTTTACTTGCTCCAGTAAACTTTTAGATACAACATGGACAATGTAACTCTTTAACAAAGAGAATTCAGTGTCATAAAAATAAGGTCCCCCTACCAAAAAAACTGTTGTGTTAAAGTATAATTCAGGCAATAACGTTTTTATATTACACAGCATATAATCAGATAATTTTTTACATAGGTATAAGCAAACACCAACAAAAACACTACTTTTAAAAGTGACAATTTCGATTAAAACCTTTCATTTGTAATTTACATTCCAACCAAAGTGTATAACAATGAAAAAATACAAAATCATATTACAGCATAAACCTCTTAACAAAGAATAAATATATCAGGAAACACCCTTTAACAATAATGATCTTTTGTCAATCATTTTACAGGAAAATTACACTTCAACTCAAAATATTGCAACGAAGTGGAAATAGGAGGCAAACAAAATACAATAAGTATACACTTGAATGTAAAATCAGAAATACAAAGGAGAATGTGAAAAGTACAGGTGAAATAAACCTTCAGAAATTACTTAACATATTAAAATAACCTTTTAATATAGTATATTAAACAAGTTACAGGACACTTAATGTTTTACATTACAGCTTCATGAGGTGCATTCCACTAAAACACAAATCGTGATTTAAATAGTAAATTTTAATCGAATCTACAGCATGCATTTCTGCAGTGTGCGTTTGACATATTGAGTAGTAAAAGCTGTAAGGTAATTTATTTCTAGCACTAAAATATCTTCTGTACACCAACAATCAATAAAGAAACTAACAAATGAATTCTAATTGTTCAGAAGGTCAGCAAGATGTGTAGGATAGTAGAAGTAGGTAATTGTCTGTTATATTTGTTTCTATTTCCTAAAACAACTGTAATATAGAATAATTTTCAGGTTATCTTGGTCACGTGTAAATTGTACAAGATTCACATGAACCCACATTTTTATTTTTCTGTAGAATATGCTTTCTTAATGCATGAAGACTTATTAGTTCTAAGTGTTCAGTGGGTCTTGACCAATACCTTATGATAGTGTTGAAACCTGTTGTCATTCTCATTACAATGGGAAATATGGCTTACCCTTCAACCCAGGATCATTCTATCCACTAACATCTTGACATGTAAGCAACACCTGTTTGTTTTCAGCAGAAAAGAAATGGGGTCAATACTGTGGTGTGATTTCTATGCAAATATGCTAACTTGGGTTAGGTGCTGTAAACCTTTACTTTTAGCTGTTAGAATCCTCTAGCTTTTATCATCTTCCAGTTTCAAGTTAGTTACTAAGTAGATATTGTTTTTCAGAGTCTACCTATGGGAGTTTCTTACCATATCTACCCTCACCTAGTGCACCTAGTGAAAGAATGTTAAGAAAACATTCATGAAAACTGTGCTTATGAACTATTTCAGTCTGCATGATTGAAAATATTACATTGTAATTAAATAGGACACAAGATACACCAAGTTCACATTTGTTATAATATCCCAGCCACTCTTTGTGAATTTCATTTACCACTAATAATTTTATCCATTCATGAACATTTCAGTTAGATCCATTTGAAATATTTTGTACTACATCTGATACTATGTTTTCTCTCAGATGTAGTTTGAGCTTCTGTGTTACCTTTGTCCTTCCATGAAATAATTTACTATCAGCTAGAGGTTTCAGTTTTGAATGCGTATTCAAGTAATATCTTGCATGTCAGTAATCATGGTTTATCATATTGCAAAGCCTTAACATTCAGCTCCTTTGTTATTATTCCTTAACAGTTTTCATTGCATAATTTATCCATTTTTCTTATACAGTTCTCATCAGTGGCATTGTGTTATTTTCATATATACAAGTAAGGTCATGCACATTTTTATACGTGTGTATTGCCACATAAATATATCTTCATTGCATATTTTTGCATACTTTAATATCTTAAAACATACTGCCTGTAGCTGTAGCTGAAAATTACACCCTGACTTCATTTGGTGAGATCTTGTACAATGATGTGTTATCACTTAGGAGCTATCCTAACTGTTAATTGAGCAGATATCTGCTGATGTCCTATGGATCTCTCATAGTTAAACTCTGCTTGATATCTTGGAAAGTAAGGGTTTCAAAGTCCATTCAGTCTTATTAGTCTTGTGATAAACAAACCATCATAACTTTAGGTAATTGAGTGCACACATTCTACCTTACAATACCATCAAGTGCTTTAGAAAGCAATGGTAGCAATACCTTTTCTGTTTGAGCTTCTGAATTTTTGTTGCAGGCCAGTTGTGTTGCAATGATGTTACACTTTTTTTCAATATGCTATCATTTTTTCATGGTTCTTAAGGTTTACGAACCATTTTATTAATGCAAGTGATCCACTCATACAGTGAACTTTCTACCATGCATGCAGTGGTATTGGTGTATGTGATATGCTTCACTTCACTCACAGAGAACTATGACTGTGGTGTGATTCTTCATATACAACACTCCAAGAATGTCTAAAAACCACAACATTGTAGGAACTTTCAATGGCTACCATTTTTGTCTGAGTAGTCAATCTCTGGTTCTGGGCAGCAGGCAAATGAGTTTATTTTGATGGTTTGTCCATTGGCTCTGCACAGCATGAGACTACTCCTCCATGTATTACTTCTAGTTGGAGAGGAATATCAGTGCTCCTCACCTCATAATTCACCAACATCACCATTTGGTGCCCACTGTCTCACCTTGGTGAGTTAGCTTCTGTTGACAGATTTTATTTACCAACAGCACATACATTCTCTCCTTGGTGTTTTCTAGCAGCTTTGATAAGAACTGCATTGGGTAACTCTAGCTGCTAAAATCTGAGAGTCCTCTGCAGGCCACTTCATACAGTCTCAAAATTGCAAGATGTAACACCTCCCCAGTCATCTATGCTTTTCGTGTAGAGATTGATCCTCAATGGGGAAGTGCCTAAATGGCTCTTTGGGTTTATAGGACATCAGTAGATCAGCTGTAAAGATATGGAAGTCATGGACCTTTGCAGCAATGTCCAAGAAAGGACCCAACAATCATCTCTGTTCAGTGAATGATTATTCTGTTGTTGGTAAGTCCTAGTTTTTTTTCTTAAAAGTGTATATGTTTGTACTAGATTCAAATTCATAACACTTGTTAATCATTGCATTATTCTAAAATATTCTATTTTTACTTGAACTGTTTGGGTTTAAAAAAAAACATAAATTTGGATTACTTTAGTTTTTAAGCATATTTTGTAAAACTTTTGTGTTTAACCATAGAAAACAATTTGCCACAATTTTTTTTTTTTTTTTTTTTTAATACAGATAATCTAGACATTCTCTACTTGGTGAATGAATCGCTAACGTTGACTAAATACCACCACCACATTGGTTGTCATTATTTTTGTTTTTAAAAGATGCAGTAACACTACACTGAATTTCAGTAATTCAGATAGCTTATTAATTAAATAATGAAAATATATTTTACTATCACTATAAGGGTAGTAATGTTTCAATTTAAAATCTATCATGATTGCAGTAAGTAATGTAGCCTGTTAACCTGTTTGTTTATGAACATTGTTTCAGAAGACAAACATAAAAATATTTAAGGTTTTAATCATCAGGATATTTTAGTCTTATACTGTATGTACTGAATTGCAAATTACGCTAATTTTATGTGATCAGGTAGCATTTATTTGGTTTCATGAACATGATAAAAATCCCTCATTTACAAACTTTGCAACTGTATAACATTATTTTACATCTGTTAAAAAGGAGATTTCAACTGACTAAATAACAAGAAAAATTAAGCCTCAAGTAGTAGCTTGTTATGTGATGTGTGTATATTATCTTGATAAATTATTTATACTTGAAGAAGACATATTCTTTACTGTGTTAAATTATTAACAGTTTTTGTTACTCATTCAACTTGTCTCTGAACTGCTTAAGCCAGGCCTTGACAAATCCTGAGTGCCAGGTATCCATAGCAACTAAAAATTTCATTGTGGAGCATAGTATTTTCTGCATTTTATTCATGTGAAGTTCTGTGCTAAATAAAACTTGAATTTCGGATAGTTCTGCACCCTTTGAAGTCCAGAACTATTTTTGCATTTTTTGTGTCATAAATCAAATTTTTGTTTTTTCTATGAGTTTAATAGTAGACTCAGCATTTCAGGCTTTTTCAGGAATAAAGCACTGTGGTTAAACAACATATTGCTAATTTTCCATCATTTTGTTTTTCTTCTTTCTCTCAATTCAACCAATCACTACAGGTTTAGACTTGTAGGACCAGAGGCAGTTCAGGCAAAATATCAAGTGGTTGTTGATATCGTGATTGTTAGCATGCACTCGTGAAAATAAATTAATATGCAGTTACGACAGAAAGTGTTTGTACCCCTGCGTTGTGAGTAGTTTTTTCCTCATAACTTAAGTATCATGATTAGGATAATGAAAGTATAGTATATTATAAATATTATACTAACACACATCTACATACATTTTTATGTAAATTGAATGACAAATAAACTGTTTATAAACAAATAACTAAGCATAGGAGGGGCAGAAAGTGCTTGTGCATCTAATTTAATGGTCAGTTGTGCAACCTTTCAAGTGAATTATTTGGTGCAGTCTTTCCTCATAGCCCTCCATGATTATTTGACAGTACTTGACTGGTATTTTCTTCCATTCTTCTTTACAGAAGGCCTCCAACTCTTGCAAATTTTTCAGATGACGCTGATGAACCCTGGTCTTCAACTCATGCCAAACGTTTTCAATTGGGTTGAGATCGGATGACTGAGATGGCCACTCCAGAATGCTTATATGGTTTGTCTGCAACCAGGATTGCACATATTTCGATGTGTGCTTAAGGTCATTGTTGTGCTGGAAGATCCAACAACACTCAAGCCGCAAGTTCTGAGCATCATTCATGATATAAGTGCCTAATATATCAACATACTCTTCTTTTTTCATGATTCCGTTGACGCGGTGAAGGCTGTCTACACCAGAAGAGCTGAAGGAACCCCATAGCATGATTGAGCCACCTCCGTGTTTAACTGTAGGGACGGTGTTTGTTGGAAGATTTCATTCCACATTCTTATGGAAAATATTATGAACGTCATTGTGGCCGAAAAGCTCGATTTTTACTTTTGTCTGACCAAAAAATACTCCTCCAATAGGTAAAGGGTTTATCTACATGCTTTCTTGCATACCTCAATCTTGTTTCTAAATGAACAGACTTTAAATATGGAGTTCTACAAGGACAGCATGCTTTGAACCCAGAAGAGCATATGTTAGTAACTGTGGAGGTGCTTACTTCAACCCCAGTTTTACTTACCAGTTTCTGTATGTCATTATGTGTTAAACGAGGGTTCCTACTAACTTCTCTGAGAACCTTCCTTTTGGTTCTCTCTGGAATTTTGGTGGGGTGTCCGGAACGAGAGAGGTTAGCAGTTGATCCTGTAAGCTTAAACTTGGCAATTATGATTTGAACAGTAAATTTCGGCACATTAAGTTGTGTAGCAATACTGGAAAGAGATACATGAGACTGGCATTTTACAATAATTCAATGTTTTAAATCACTGGAGTGTTGTTTCCTGTTCTCCATGATGACCAAGCAGATGACGACGGAGACGGTGCTAAATTACTGGAAGTAAATATTTTGCTGGCTAAATTCCAATAATTATAAACCCACTGTCTTGTTCTGGAATGGTATAATGTAGTTTATTTGCCAAACTGAAAATTTTTATGGGAATATCAGTTATTTTACATGTTCTGAAATGTACGAACACTTTCTGCTCCTCTTATTTTTGGTTATTTGTTTATAAACAGTTTTTTCATTTAATTTACATAAAAATATATGCAGATGTGTGTTAGTATAATATTTATAATATATAATATATGTCTATTAGCCTAATCATGATACTTTTTAAGTTATGAGCAAAAAACTACCCAGGACGCAGGGGTGCAAACACTTTGTCGTAACTGTACATTGATACTTCATTTGTGCTGGTCCAGAGAAAGCAAAAAATAATTGATGACTTATAAGTGTATCTTATTACTAAATATTTAATCTAAATGAAATTTTTCAATACATTTAAGGTTTTTAATTTTAAATTAGTCATTTTACTGTTGTTTAATCACATTATAAAAAAGAAAAAGTCTTCATAGTCATAATCATAAAAGCCAAGTGTTGATTGCTTAATTAGTCAGTCACACTCAATTTCTCAGTTTTGTGAGTTACACGAGTCCAATTCTACTTTTCTCTTATAATACTTCCTACTCCGATTGCATTTTCCCATTTAAGTTGAATTAAATTGTTCAAATGGGCATAAATAGCTTTAAATTTAAACACTTTCTTAAATAAACATGGAAATGCATTTACACCCTATCAGTTCTGTAAAAAAATGTCAAAAAGTAGTACAAATCTATAGAAAATATTATGAAAAGGTCTTTATTAAAACAGACTGAAGATACCAATTATCTGTAGGGAAGAGGACAATTCATAATTGGTCAGTACCCCAACACAACCTAAATGTGCATGTATGGTTAAAGGACTCTTGCCATGCAGCTTAGAAAAGAGGATTACTACTGAAGTTGAGTGAAATATTGTGTATTTTGTGTATTTTTAATTACTAATCAAATAAAGTTAACTAAACTACATATATTTTGTATTCATGTTTTAACAACTGAAAATAGAAGTAGCAAAGCTGTGCTTGAACTGGCTGACTTGCGATTTGAATACATGCCAGATACTGCACCCAGAAATCTTGGATATCATACAACTCCTAAACTTTTGCAATCAAAATTAATTTGTGAACAACATTTTGCCAAGTATTGAAATGCCAGAATTATTTTTGGGAAAAGAAAAAAACCAAGGATAATCAAGGATTGCAGATAATGGAGGTGTGATAATCAAGGCACTAGTATAGCCCCCATTTCATAGTACAAACAGTAGTGATATCAGGTTAGGCACCCTTGGCTTCTAGATCTGAAAATATTTATTAAGGCTTAGTTTAAGCTTACTTTATCTCAAGTTATTGGAAGCCTTTTTTAGTGAAGAAACTATCTATAGCTTTCTAAGATATCACTTAACATACAAATAGTTTCACAATTCATAAAAAAAACTAAAAACTGAAAGGAACATTTAAAAAACCACAAACTCTTAGGCCTGAATATTTCTTGTACTGTCATGTCATTTTCTAATTTTTGTTCCATTTTGCTATATTTAAACTTTCTTTATAACTGTTTTCAAAGATCTGTTTCATTAGTAAATGATCAGATCACTTGATGTAGCACAATAACAAGATCTAAGGGAGTAACTTGGAAATTGAGAAATGGATAATATATTCTTAAGGTGTGATAGGTTCTTAGCAAAATGTTTTTCTTTAGGATAGTTAGAAAGATTCTAAAAACAAATCATGTGGGTTGTTTTGTTTACAGCCAAATCTCTTTGCAGCTGTGCAGAAACAAAAATATAAAATTTCTTTTTTCCATATGCTGCAGTAAGTAATTGTCATGAAATGACAAAATAACAATTTAAAGTGATAGAAATAGGTAAAGTAATATACAGAATTGACTTTGAAATTTGTCTCAAAAATACCAAATGATGAAAAAATATAAAAATTAAGAAGTCGTGTATTCAGATTTTAGACACAATAATTTAGAACTAAGTTGCATATTTATCCTAAAATTTATGCATGAAATTGTAATATACAATGCAAACACAGTGTTTAACATTTATAAATGATAAAAGATTTATCCATTCATCATTTATTTCATGCAACAGGACTGTGTATACTTTTTCATAGCTTCTTATTCCAACTATCTGTTTTGTTTTATGTATTTATAAGGGACAGTATTTTAAGTTATTTTTCATATTAAAACTTTTGATTGTCATGACTTCATCTTTTAAAATATGAAAACTAGTAGGAAATGAATAAGAATAAAACTGGAAGGTTTATTCAGATAGTATATTATTGTGTTAAAAAATAAAATTTAACTTTTTCACAGGAGCTGCAGTAATGTTTCATCTTTAAAATGATGGCTTAATTACAGTTACCTTTTTAAACGTTAGCTGTGTTAATAATGTAACCAAATATTCAACATTTTTCACATGAAAGAAGGGAACTCCTCATACTAATTTAGTATTTCAGATGAATTAGTTTTTGATTATGAGGTAAGAAAGTGATATAAATTTGTAAAAGCCAAAAAAGTGTTAATATATTCAACAAATGATTAGCTTGACAGTTTTAGAGCTTATATTTTTATTTTTAGTAATATGATTCATATGAAAATAGTCATAAACAAACATCCAAAGTGTTTAATGACATTTAAATAGCTATAATTATTTATAAATAGCATATAGTTCAGCAAACATAATGGGGCAAGTACTAACATAGCCATCCCATTGTATACCCTAACCTTATGTTTCATAGATAACTGAAATACATAAATTTTACAAGATCAAATTTGATCAACAAAGAAGCAAAAAATACAGTCAAGGTGGTCAAAATTTCTTTGTGAGCCTATCAGAACAAAAATAATTCATGAAATGAAATTTTTTACATATTCATAGAATAATTATTGGAAAAAAAAAAGTTACATTAACTTCTAACATAGAAAAGCCATTGCGTTTTGGTAACAGTGTTCCAACAATAACTCTTACATCATGCTGCTTAGTAACAAAAATATAACGTAATATTATTGTTAGCTTATGTACGGAAAGTATAAAATGAAACTCGTAGTAACAAAACTAAAAAACTATTTGTTGATTACTTAATTTTGAGTCTCTCTATGTTGATTAAAGGTTTTTATTTATATTAAAAATACTGATGATGTAACAGAAAAATAGCTTAGTTCAGAAATGAAATTGAATCTTTTTACTTTCATGATAAGTTCTAAGCATTTGGCTCTAGACTATGTGAGCCCAAGCTGTGTGCCTACTTTAGACTTATTACAGTTACAAGGTTTCATGGCTCCTTTTCCCCTTGTAACTAAAATCATAATGGGCAGACAGTAATTGAACCATTCAATTTGGATAAATGCATTTTGGCTTTTACGACTCCTATTTTGAGAAATCAAGCATGACATGATACAGTGGCCTTTTATATAGGTTAGATGATATTTGGAAAAAGACAAGAAAACAGGGTGTTTATATTAATTTTTTTTTTTTTTAAGTTATTGCATATATAGTCAAAGCACTTACATTTTTACTTCAGACATTAGTGAAATGAAAACATTCATGAGATTTCTGATTTCTAAACAGTGACAAAATCAACTGTCTGATAGGTGTATGAAGAGTTTCAGGTGGATTAAGTAATACTAATTTGAGGAAAACAATTTGCTGAAATCTGTACACACTGATAACATCTGAAAAAAAAGCCAGAGCATGAATATTTATTATGGCATTGATTAGTTGAAATTCATATTGTTGTATTAGCTTAGAAATAATCGGTTATTGACTGAAAACTTAACTGGATTCTTTAGATACTAATGTGTTGGTTTTAGGAAACTTCAAATAAGTTTTTATACTAATTAATTGACCAGATAAAAACATTAACATCTAATGTTTTTTGATACTATATGGTATAGTAAAGAGTATCTGACTTTTTTTTTAATTATTAATTTCTGACAGAAAAATGGAGAAAGAGGTTTTGTACTGTCCAAACTCATCCCCTAGATCCATGCTTGCTTATACAACATTAAACAATACAGTTATTAACTTCATATAAAAACAGGACTAGGGTGTTAACCTCTAAATCCATCCACTCCTGCTTATAAAACAGTAGATAATAAAGTTAAACAGTTATGAATTAGAAATATAAAAACACCTCTATTTAGCAATTAAGTAGTAAGAGGATTGGCAGTACTGATGTTTGACAATGTTTCTGTTGGCTGCATTCAATTTGAGCTGTTCAGTATTGGTGTCAACACTGTACTGTGTGTGCCATCCAGAGAAGGCACATCCTAAACAGGGTAAACTCCAGCAGAAAATTGTTGGCCCTGTGCTGTAGAAAATAGCCTTGGATATTGCTAGTGCTTTTCTAAAGACAGGATGATGTAAACTGTGTTTACGTAAACCCATCACTTCATGAAGTGTGCAAAGGTTTATCTATTGGCCAGTGTTTTAGCACAGTCCAAAGTTAGTGCATTGGCTGAGCATTGGATATTTTGGTTCATAGCACCAGAAGAGATTCATGTGGATGAGAGAGCTAGTTTCACCAGTTAGCAGTTCACTGAGTTGTGTAAAGCATTGGATGTGGTGAAGATGTGTATATAATTTAAAGGCAATGTGTCTTTACTACTAGTGTACGTAATCACATATTTGGGGTAGATGTATGTGGCAGTATTTGTGTATAAATGATTGTGTGTGATCTTCATGAGTGTATGAACATTACTTAGTCATTCATAAGTGAATAACACAAATAGATTAATTATACCACATCTGTTAAGCAACATATAAATAGAAGTAAAGGATGTACCTGAATGTCATGCTTATTATCAGGTTAACTGTGATTACTGACCTGTAAGGTGTTATTTGAGGATAGAATGCACATGTTATTTTAGGTAATGCTTTTAAGAAAGTTTTTCTATTTTCACATTAAAATATTCAGCAGGTGAAGAATTTTCATGGAAGGATTAAAGTAAGAAAGTTCACATAACATCTCAAGAAAATTTTTCCTGAATTTGTTTCACAAAGAATTGTACAAGATATTTTAATTGGATCAAATTGAAGTGGGTGTAAAATTATCAGTAGTAAATGAAATTTATGGAAGGTAACTTGGATATCATACTTAGTTTGTGATTTTGTTATGCAGTTTGAATTATTTTATTGAAACAGTTTTGTGAATTTTTTTGACATTGTTTTTGTATAACATACTGTTAAAGATGCATGAAAATTATGTTTTAAGTGTGCTGTAGTAAGTGGAAAATAGTACTTTTATAGTGGAACTTTGACCTGGCTGGTACTAAATTTGTATGTTGAAGAAACCCATAAATGGATTATAATGGTCAAAATTACAGGATAATGTCTGCTTGCAAAGTCAGTTTGTGTGTAGGAGCCAGTTTTGCATTCTTAACCTGATTCCTTCTCTACTGAAACTGTGCCATGCTTACAGAATGAAAATATAGTAGTGGGAGGAATGTGTTTGGGTCAGAGGGTAATTTGTGTTAACCATTGCAGAAAAATGACAATAGTGGGCATTACAACTAGATGTTGTCACTGGCTGAAGTATCAGGTGTAAGGGTTATAACTGAGCTGGGCTGATACAACCACAGATCAACTACAGCTAAATTTTGAAAAAGAAAAGATGAACATAAGAATAAGGTTGCAGCACTTCCATCAATTTTACTAAGATGTTTTGTGGATTGTTTAGTGACTTACAGTACATATATCCTCTTGCCCACTTCTCATTTTTTGTGAACTATATTCTTATCATATCTACCTTTGAAAATGTGTACCTAATATTACCACTAGAATATTTGTATTGTTATCAGTAATAATGTTTTTCTGAGCCTGAGGAGTTAAAAAGAGTGCTGGTATTACTGCTTCATATGTATGGTGACCTGTTTTTGTTTATTTGTTATTTAATACTAAGTAACTTAAAAATTTCATTCTGGGTTGTATCACTTGGATACAACTTGGATTACTGTCTACTATTG
The DNA here is from genome assembly GCF_004210375.1 of Tachypleus tridentatus. Lineage (NCBI taxonomy): Eukaryota > Metazoa > Arthropoda > Merostomata > Xiphosura > Limulidae > Tachypleus > Tachypleus tridentatus. The sequence goes on from NC_134830.1 coordinate 85,714,869, forward strand.
AAACGCTTCCTCTAGACTTAAGTTTAGGCCTATGAGTAACGTAATCATCAACCTGGAAGATGGAGGGTAAATTTTTGAGACTTATTTTGGCAAAAAAATAGTGTCTTAGAAACCAGGAAGTAATGATAATTGTTATCTCAAAAAAAATAGCATCTTTGCTGCTGGAAAATTTGGTAATTGTTATCTCAAGGATAAGCCTGAAATGGGAGAGATGTAGTATGTAGGCATTTCATATTTTTTGTACCTTCTTGTATTAATACAGTGTTTTGCATAAATGTATTAGTTATTCCAGGTGTTCAATTTTCTTTTGACATGTGGACAAGAAAGTTGTGAAGTTGCTTTCATTTTAGTTGCCTTTGTTGTTTGTCATTTTCTTTATTGCTTAAACTTGTAACTGACAAGAATGAAACTTCCTGTGTTGGAACTTAATTGACAAGAAATTGACTTAGTATGATTATTTTGCAAGTCTTCTCAGCTGCTTAAATCATTGAAGTCACAATTTCTTTGAACCTCTTTTAAATTTAAAAGCACAGTATTATAAAGATGTGGAAGCTGTAAGACCCTTCATGTATATCTAAGTCTGATCATAGAAATTTACTAGCAAGTTTGAGCTATTTTAAATGAAGAGTTTGGGGGCATCACAACTTGTGCATTATCCTTGTAGTTGGAAGGTTGTGAATTTCAAGCTTACTCATGCCTTTAGGCAAGATACTTTACCCCAACTCTTTTAGTTTACTCAGCTGTATAAAGGATACCAGTGGGTAACTGAAAATCAACCTGTGATGGTTTGGCATCATGTCTGGGGAAATATAGTTTTTGTCTACTTGTGCCATTGACATTGGAGTTCATTACTGGCTACAAAGAAAAAACTTGTTAGAAACAAGTGCCTCGACACTGGTAGAAGACAGGACATTTTTCACATACACACACAAAAAAAACATAGTCTGAAGTATGTAATTATCTATCTTTCAATTAAAGAAATCTTGCTTATTTTTCAGAAAAATATAATAAATTGCAGTGTAAAGAAACATTCAGAAAATCCGGTTCAGTATTTTCTCCTTAATCAATAGTATTTTGCAACTTTTTAGAAATAAATGCAAGTGTCAGTAATAAAATAACTGCAGTTTTAAAGTTATATCTATGGTAATGGTCTTTGTATTTTACATTTTTTATTTTTAGCAGATCTGTTGGAGTGTGGAAAGTGTGGAGCAGTTTTCAATAATATTCATTATTTCATTGATCACAAAACCTCAGCATGCAAATCATTAGAAGGTGCTATATCAACTGAAAGAGTTTCAAAATCTAGAGGTAAGATGAGATTATTTCTAGTGCTGTGATTACACTAATTCTGCCACTCTTACCTTATGTCTATTAATCATATATTATAAATGCTATTGTGTGGTAACCCAGTCAAGTACAACAGATCTTTATTTAAATCATATTAATACTTTTTACCATTGAATTGTCCAAGATACATAAAGTAAAATTGCATATACTAAGAGTAGCTGTTTTTATTGTGCAAGTCTCAGTTTCACACTGTACTTGTTGCACCCTGCTAGTAGTTTTACAATTATATGTATATAGATTAATTAGGCCTCTCATATCATACTTGGGATATGTATGCTGTTTTATTTTCATTTTTTTTTACTTTCTTTATACCAAAATGTGATTTCTATGATAGTTACCTAAGTGGTTTTAAATTAAATTTTACCAACATTTTGTAGTTAATATAAATAATTGTTAAAGAAGAAATAATTTTCAATATATGACATAATCTTCACAAAAAGGTGTTTTTTTTTAATACAAGTAAAATTATGAAATTAACAAGTTAGTGTTGTGGAAGTTTATCAAGTTATGTTGAAGTTTTATATACCCGGACATAAATATCTTTTGTTGAAATTCCTCTTTCTGGACAGGATTATAGTCAGTTTGTATAATGATTGTGTATGGATTTTAAAACTTAAAATAATCTTATGAAGCATGAAATGTTACTTTTTTATAACTTTTTTTTTCACTTTAATATTTTAGAAATTTTCTCAGGTTTTGTGAAACATTTGTGTACAATTGTGAACTGATTATTTGATTTGTATCATAAGCCTACATTGTAATAAATTAGGCACACACACCTGCAATTTCTTTTGACAGGTCAGTATAAAGAAGAAATAATTTAAACACGTCTTAGTTTGCTTGTGCTACGGGAATACAAAGAGCTTAAAAATAGGATGTAATTTTGTGGTTTCTTAAAAATGTAATTTAAATCTGTTATTTCACTGTGAGTTGACTAATTTTAAATGTCCTTTTTATTATGAACTGTTGAAAAAAAACATTTTTTGGCATCTAACTGATACCACTTTAAAATACATTTTTAAAAAAGGAAAGAGTTTAAAATATTTATAAAATCCAGTGTTAATGACTAGTTATTAATACTTAAATTGAGACTACTGAACAGAAGCATTTGTGTTTAAATATAGCTTTGAGAAGGTATTCTTATGTCATCATTTAGTTCATGTAATTTGTATGTATTATACACTATATATAGTAATACCTGTTTCCAAATGCTTGTGTAGGTCATTTATCCAGAGAATATAAAAAGAAATCTCCAAAGCTAAAGACTTCTAAATGGAAAACTAAAAGTTATACTTCAGCAGCTAAAACTAGATCAACTAAATCTGGCTTTTGTGGAAGAGTAGATAACACAGATGTACCACTGTGTAATCAGAAAGACCAGCAGCAATTGTCTGCTGGGAGACTGACCATTTCAAGCTCTAGTAACTCGGGTACCTCAACAAATGTAACCGTTTCCAAGAGAAAAGATACGGAAATATCCAATCTAAAAAGGGGTGCTTATAAAACAGGTTCATTATCTGATGAGTTGGTTGCTGCAACAAATAAAACCCTAAAGGTATGGGCCAATATTTTTACATTTTTTATTTAAAAACAAAAAAAAACTTTTTAAGTTATGAAATATCAACTTACCGATGGTAAATCAAAGATGAATAATACAGTTAGTGTAAAATAGTAACATTATGATAAACAGTTGATTAAGGTGTTGTTCAGCCTTGCTGTTGCATGGTTTTTTTTTTTTTTTTAATTAAGCATGTTATTGTTAATTTGGTCAGTTTTTGAGCTTTTCAATAAAGTATCTAGACTGAAATGAATTAGAAACGGTATGAGCTGAGCACTTTCAAAAAGTGCACATTTATTCTTCAGGGGCAAATTATTTTTTCATTATTTCCTTAAATTTTTATGCCCATAGATATCTTTTCTTCATTTCACATGTTTTATTAGGAGAAAAATGTGATAATTTGTAGAATTATGCTAATTTTAGCATTGGGAGAAAGTTTCAGACATGTAACTTACTGAATTTGATGTATTGCTAGCAATGTCAAAGAAACAATTTGAAAGCCTCAAAATGATTTATTTTCTGCCTAATATTTCTAAACATGAAGTAAAAAAAATCAATGACAAAATTATTTTTACTATGTTGATTTGTAGTACTCTATTCTATGATTTATTGCTTGGATGGATAGAACAGCTGCTTCTTACTAAGTAAAAAGGTGTATTAGAGTAAACAAAATAATTATTATTCCCATTAGTTATCTAATTAATTTTCTGGAAATCCGTTACTTTCAGTATAATGTTTTAAAAATTTTCATTAATTTTTACTATTTCTGCTAGACATGTTGTGCAGACATAGTAAAGAAAGGATAAATATAGTACAAATTTCTAACAAAAATAATGAGATTTAGAGCTTTACACATGAGGGTAAAAAAATCTAATATAGGGATAGAAATCTTGTAAGCATTGGTTTTTGAGTTTTCAGTGTCTTTTATATCTAACACTTGAAATTAGAGATTTTGTACCATGCCTGCAGGGCATGGGGGGATCATTAGACCTCCCACTTCGGAGAAAACCATACACTATCAGAGAGAGATTAAAGAAAAAAAAGAAAAAGGGAGTAAGGAAAGAAAATGAAAGAAATATGGATCAGATAAAGAGAAAGAAAAATCACCGTAAGAGTATCAAGATTAAGATTTGACTTTTTTTTTTCTTCACTCGTTTTCTTACCGTCGGAGCACTAGAGTATGCATATCAGTAAACAATTGAATAGTGGATCAAGCGAGATGGTGCAGTGACCAACATAATTCTGTATCAATTTTTCTTTTTATTTTACGTCTTGTTATGGTTGAATAATGAATATATAGAATACATTTTTTTATGTTTTTATTATTAATATTTATAAGATAAATATATAAACAGAATAAAGTTTTCTGTTTTTATAATTAATATTTATCTTGCTATAGATGTTTCATTACTTTGTGACTTTTATGGACTGAATGAGAATCAGTTATCTTCAGAAAGAAAGATTGTGATTGGTCTTGGTCAAGAGATAAAGAAAAACAAAATCCCCATTTGTCGTCAGGATATAATTTGTCAAAATGGACTTATGAGAATGGCATCTCTCAACTTCTTCTAACTTATTCTCAGTTAGTGCAAATATTCAGCAATGTTCCACCCACATGCTCTTCTGCTGAAAGATCATTCTTTGTTTTACATGGAATCAAAACTTGCATTCTACTATTGGACAAGAAAGACTTGTTGTCATTTTGAATATTGAACGGGAAATAAATTTTGTTATGGAGAACAAAATGGAAGAGATGATCAATGCTTTTGCTCATAAGAAGAATTATGAAAACATTGCTTATTTGAATTCTGTGGTCTTATATATGTCTTATATGGGCATTTTTCTGCTCATTTCATAACATGGGTATATTTTTGCTATATATTTCTGTTTCACATGATTTACTTTTCATTGAATTGACTAGTACAGCATTTTGTTTCTTCACTTTTATGAATAGGTAAGAAAGATATTCAAAGTGGAGAAGATCCTTGACAAAAGATATGTTAAAGATAAAGTGGAATATCTCATTAAGTGGGAAAATTATCCAGAGTAAGAAATTTTTTGTTTAACTTGCATAAAAATCACCTACTTGCAAGAGTTCATTTTTGCTTCTCAAGAAAATAAGATACAGCTACTATTGTTAGTATCTATGAGGAAATTCTAATTGAAGAGAGAATGAGGATTGATAACATTTTGTTGTTTTTAATCTTGAAAAATATTAACATTTTTATTGTAAATACTAGTTGGATAAATAAGGCTTCAACTCTTTGAAGTGTTTTGTATGAAAGAATTTGCAAATAATTATTATGATGCAGAGTAGTACAAGGTTAAAAAAATGTACTTTCTTGCTAGGGTGAAGTTGCCATTATTTCATTACAAACGTGTTACAGAGCAGGTCACTAGCATGTTCATATACTTGCATGTATATTTATCAGGATATGCTGCTAAGAATATTACATGTTTATTTTTAACTCTGTTCTTGATCATTTTATAAACCCTTTTTTACACAGATATTTGTAAACTAATATTTAATCATTTAATACAGTGTGTAGATAAATAGCATAAAGATGTTTTACACTGTCTTAAGCATTCCATTATTCTTTAACATAAATTACCTTGTGGTAAATGAAAGAACAAAATTACCTTTGATTTACAAACAATTTAAATATTGTTTGTTAGTATTCAGGGATGTCACTACTTTTATAGTAGCAAATAAAATTAAAGGTCTGGAGGATATTTTAAATAATCAAAGATATTCATTTTATTCAAAGGACACAGTTCTCTTAAATAGAATTTTAAGTTTGTTTCTTTCTCCAAAGTGACATTTAAGTTAGAAGTATTTAATTAATTTAGCAGTTTTTGTGATTTTTACTGGTTATTTTTAGCATTAACATATGGTTTTAAAAGTATTTTAGAAACTTGAATTTATCTGTGAGAATTTGACTGTACAATTAGCAGGTTTATTACTAGCTGTAAGCTAAGGCATTTTTAGAAAATCCTTGCATGATATTACTGTCAAGAAATGTTACTAATCTTTCAGTAGAAATTTAAGGGGTTTTAGACTTAGCATATAAGTTTAAGAAAGCCTAAAATATTACAATTTCAACTTATAGTAGATATATTACAAATTAATCAAATCTATAAAAGATGTTCAAAAATAAACTTATTTGATATAACAGTTTACTATTGTACAAACTTTTTTTTATATAACATCAAGTTCATGAGCCAGGCCTAAAAGAAACAGTAAGACCCTTTTTAGGGATTTATTTTGTACTGTGAATGTGGAACTATGTTCTAAGTGCTAAAAATAACACAAACCAATGCCTTTATGAAACTGGAGTTCAAGGATAGTTTCAAAAATATTTGTTTATATTCAAGACAGTTATGGGCTTTTGGAATTCATGAGTCTTACACTTTTTTTTATCTGTAATGCTGTACAGATAAAAGTTAAATAGAATTCTGACTTTAATGTGTGTCTCCACAAAATTTGGCAAGCTTTTAGTAAAAACTCAGTCTGCTATACACAAAAAAAATGTTTTCAGTAAAGTGTTTTTACTGAAAAGTTGTCTGTTCATTTTTCTTGAGCCTTTGCTGAATCATTCTAAGCAAAAGGTAATTTTTATGGTAAGAATAATACTTCTTTTCCTCTTACAGTTTGCATAACCTCTGGGATCTCCTGTAAGAATACAAAATGTGTTTTTACACCTATGCCATTTTAATGCTGAGTATTTTTGTAATCCCTGTGTTAATAGCAGTAAATTAGAGGAAGAACCAATTAGCTGTTACTCATAGAGTTAATGTAAGCACCATCTTACTATAATGGAACTCTTGGTTATATGATACTGGAAAAACATTTTTATTGTACGATGTGCAACCCCCAACTTCATTAAATTTTTATTCTGTATAAATGTAGATTTGCAATAGGGATCACAAATTTCCTGTTATGTCTATCTTTCCTTTCATGAAGAACTTTATTTTTCTCCGTTCTTAGGGTTCAGATATGATGTCTTGAATGTGTTGCATAGAGATCAAATGCACTGGTACCATCCAGTTATTTGTTTGCTAAAATCTTTTCAAATTTCTTGAAAATACACTTAGTAAATTCATAGTTATAATATGAGGTATTTTATCCTTTTAATTAAGGTGGGTCAAACTACCTACTTATAGAAAGAGTTAAATGCTTGTATTCTGAAACTAAAGTCTACCTGAGTTTATTTTTCATTTATGAAATAAATATAAACATTTAATATTAAAAGCATACTGATATCTGAGAATAGGATAAACCATTATTTTTGCATATTTTCATGGTTGTATCAAACTGAAAAGCTTAATAATAGCTGTAAAATGCTGAAATAAACATTCTTTTTAAGTATCTTCTTTCTAATCTTTATTCCAAGAGTTTAAACTATGTAACATAAAAGCAAGCATTCTTTATTAAGCACTGTTTGTGTCAGTTATTGAAGTAGACCATTCAAAATTTCTACTTTATCAGCCAATATTCTAAAGCTTTTTTTGAAAGTGCTTTTTCTCTTTATCAGGCATGCAGTAATGCTGCCTATGTAAGAATATCCTGGAATGAATAGGTTATGAGAATTTACAATACTATACAGTGTTTTCTTTCATAACAGTATCTATGTAATATTCTGGCAATTTGTGAATCACAGCAAAAGGTTTGAATATCTTGTTTTTCCTGCTTTTTTTTTTAAATCTGATGACTGATCAAAACAAGGGTTTCAGCCAATTTCAGTTAAGTGATATAGTTTCAATCAGAGTATCTGCTTTTATAAATATTATCAACTAGTAATAAAACAATTGTAATTCCAATGTAAACAACGTTATCATTACCCTTTGAAGTTAGCTTTCTGACAGAAATTTGATGTTATGTTAAGTTTAATTACAGTTTAAACAGGAAGTACCAGCCAGTAGTAAACAAACAGTAAATGTTACATTTGTAACCTCATTTTATTTAGGACTTGGTTAGAAATCCAACCTTCTTATGTCTACTGTAACACTGCATTAAAAACCAAGCAAACAAGTAAAGACAAAAACTTTTGAAAAGAGGAAGTAAATGTAAAAATGTCTAATATAAATTCTTCAAAAAGAATGCAAACAGGATATGGGATGGCATTTGCATCATTCCTTCTTAATAGTACAGACAAGAATTTTAAGAAATATACTATCTTATTTGCATTCTTTTGGAATGAGTGATTTAGCCATCTTGGTATTTCCTATTTGAAAAGTTTTTCTTTACATGTTTATATAAAGTTGGTAAAATTGACTTAGATGTTATATGAATTTTTGTTGTGCCAGGACATTTTCTGCAAAATATTTTTTCCTTTTTATATTTTAGCTTGAAGAAAACATTCAAAATTTTTTCCAGTTGTAGTGTTATTTGCCATTTTATTTATAGAACTGAAAACAGTTGGGAATCTGAAGAAAATATTTTAAGCAAGGACCTTATAGAAGAATATGAACAAAGTATAACCTTACCAAAAAAGAGGAAAAATGAAACTTGTGAGACACTACCTGTGGAATCAAAGAAATTCAAAATGGAAATGGAAGTAAGTATAGTCTTTGATTAGTGTTTTTCATGTTTCTGAACTTTTGTGCTTATGGATTAACATAGTCATATTTCTTCTAAAGTTCTCTTAATTTACAAATGTTTCTAAAAATACATGATTTAAATGCTACATTTCATAACTTTATTTCTGTAGTACTTGCTAGTAAAATTATTAAAAAATGTTCACAGACTACAGATGTAGTGAAATATGCTTGTTAATAATTATGGAATTTTGTGAAATAATTAGTTTTTAAATTCTGTATGTGTGTATGTAGAATGAATAAGTTAATTAACCCTCTTTATTATTTGTTACTTCAGGAAAATTGGAGTAACGTTATTGATTTTGTTTGGTATATATGTGTGTACACATACACCAAAACATAAACTAATTCATGATGATTCTATTAACCTGAAGATGACTTAAGAAGGTCAAAACATTGTTCTTTATTTTAATAAAAGATTTAATACCCATACCAGCTGTCTTGATGTAAAAAATGTAAAATAATTTAGGAATAATGAATATCGAAACATTTGAAGCTTGGTAATTAAACACAGCAGTTTGCAAGAGCAATATTTTGATTTAAATGTGTGTGTAAGTAGTGTGTATGGATTTATATGAAGGAGTACTGAGAAAAGAATGAAGACTAATCAGTTTAGTCCTCTTCTTTGTGTATGTTCACTGTGTGTGTGTGTTTGTGTAGATACACAGACACTTGATGTGCATGAAATCTATATTTATACAAATGTTTTTTTAAGGTACAGTCTGAAGATGACTTGCATAAGCATGTAGCTGTTATTGCTTACTGAGAAATTGGTGAATGTATTTAAGAATGTGCAGTAAAATGAAATTAAACTTGCATTTTATTTCCTAGTACATTGTACAGAAGCCATATGTATTTCTTTGTTTTCTTTTGTAGAACTGTGTGGAAATTTGTCAGAGTAAGTTACTACTGACTAAAGATAAATCTAATTTGTCATCTCAAGATTCTTCAAATGAAAAGAAAGATCCAGATGTTTTAAAAACAGAAGTTCAAGAGGAGGAACAAACAGATTACCTATCCATTTCAAAAGCAAGTGAAATTAAAGAAGATGAAGATGTTCAGGCTCCAATAAATGAAATATTACTGCAAAGTAACAGAAGTGATTGTTTAGTAACAGAAGCCCATAGTGAATCAGTTAAAACTGAAAAAAACCAAGTATGTGAAGAGGATAGTCGTAGTAGACGCTCCACCAGTCGTGTAGCCAGAGATTTTATTAAATCTCTCTGTCAAGGGATCCAAGATACGAAAAGTGTTGAAAAACCTTTGGAACAAGAAAATAAGAGTTTAAAAAAAAAAGAATTTGAGAATTCTTTTCAGAATTTTAATTTGGGATATGACTATGAAAATGACTCTTCAATCATTTTTATTCCTTACACTAATATTAATGTTAAATATTCAATTAGAAAGTTATTTTCTTATTTGATACTGGATCCTAGAAGGTTGAAGTCTTATCTTCTGGGACGTAATGTCATGTATCGTGGGAAGGAGTATCATAAAAATAAAGACTTACTTAGCCTTCTCAACAGCCATGTGAAGAATCTGTACATAAAAATGAAGCGTGAATCTGCACATAAAAGTTTAAGGGGTAGGGGCCGAGGAAGACCAAGAGGTTCAGGCCGTGGTGGAGGAAGAGGGAAAACAAAAGAACAAGGCAGTATAGTGATGGCTTCTCTTGAAAATGAAAGTCATTATTTTAGTCCAACAGGGAAAGGGATGGAATCTGAATTTTCAACAAGAAAACTTTGTGTTACTCGTAGAGCCATAAGGTCAAGAGGCCGAGGCAGAGGAAGAGGACAAAATATGAAAAAAAGTGATAATAGAGGAAATGTGCATATCAAATCTGAAAATAAAAAAGGTTCTAAGGATGATGAAATTATAAAAATTGCAATAAAGAAATGCAAAACAAATGTATCAAAAACATTTTCTTCACTGAAAAAACCACGTGGAGGAAAAGTTGCTTCTCTTTCTTCAAAAGTTGTTCAATCGAAGATTCTTTCAGGTGATAATCTGTATCATTCAGAAACAACTGTCAAAAGAAAAGTTGGAAGACCACCAAAGAAACCAAAAGACCAAGGTCCTGGTCCATTGTCTAAACAAAGTTTATTGCCTCCTCACTTAGAGGGGTCTCTCCCGTCAGAAGAATTGTCTTGGGATGATGAAATAGGAAATCAGCATAAAAACAGAGTTTTTGTGTCAATGCCAGATAAGACTGTGGTGGAAGTAAAGTGTTCTGACACAGAGAAAGCCTTACTGAAAGCAGAATTAGCCTTTAGAACTCTGACAAATTGTAACTTACCTCAGGTAAGGAATAAAATACTTATCTAATAGACAGTAAATGTGTAAAAGTTAAATAAAATACCTAAATATTATACCTTCCAACAGAGACAGCATGGTCCCATAGGAGTTTTTGATATTTCTGTCCATTTTTGTTTAGTATGTGATGTAACTTTATCAATGTTCTGTTGGTCTTAGATAATGAATATAGACTAGTTTCTGATTATTTTGAATGTTCAGCCAGTATAAAGATTTAAAAAAAAAACAATTGGTGATGGAAATTACATTGAAATTCCCTAACTTAAATTGCCTAACACTACTGTTGTAATTGTTTTGTAGAAATTCACATTGATCAATGCTGTGTACATGACAACACTCTTAAGTAAATGCACCAGAGAATTGCAACTGATATTTGAGAAGTAATGGAGGACGTGATGTAGGTGTCAGTCAGTTGCAAAGCATGTTTTTATATAATATATTATTTTTGTTAAGTGTAAATTAAAAATTGTCTTATCAAATATATAAATTTTGAAATGCTGAAATATTATAATGAATAAAGTTACTTGAAGTAAAAAACATTGCAATATCAGTGCATGTATAATATATGAATTTATGTAACGTAGTCTATGAGATACAAAAAACCTGAACTGTAGTTGTTTGTGCTCTATTAGTGTGAAACTGCTATTAAGCTTTTTAATTTTCTTTTAGTGTACTTACTGTTTAGATGGTAATAATAGGAAGAATTTATAAAAAAGATAAAGATTTATGACATTTTTATTGACCTAGAATGTTTATTCACAAAGTAGAATTGCAGTATCCTTCAGTGAATGGCATTCTTTCTTATTTGAGATATAAAAGTTAAAGCATGTAATGTATGATACAATAACATATGATACCAAAGTGCATTTTGTTCTGTATTCTCTTTCTGCTGCTGACTTATCAGAACTTGAGCCAATATCATTAATTAGATTTAAGACATTTAATAATCTTAAAGTACTTTCAAAATATTAGAATAATTTTATATTTAAGCACATATTTATATATACTTTGTTTACTAGTAATGATAGTGTACCAATATCTACTAATCTAGCCATGAAAACAGTTTGCTAGCATGCTTAAACTGTTGTATTTCATTTTCACTGCAATTATCTCCAAATAAATTAATTTTTTAAGTACCTATTGCTGTATTGTAGCTTTTGTCACATTTTAGCATTTTTTTCTGTCTTAGAATTTATACACTACATTCATTTGATGTTTATAGTAGCTGTTGTAGAAAAAGAAGTATTAAAATAATTAAAAAGAACTTTTTTAGAGTAATGTTGTTTTGATTGACCTTCCTGGGCTTAAATAAATAAATCATAAATATTAGGTGTAAATCAGTTGGATATTTCTCCTCCTCAGATTGTAATTACAACATACATTTCAGATAATTATATTTGATTATACATAATTTTTCATTTATAGGTACTTGACTACAGTTAGTTTGCTTGCAAAGTGTTTCACTGATTGAAAGTTGTAATATGCATCTTAATTTTGACTTTCATAATTTTCTACCTTCTAAGTAGGGCAAAATATAAGCCTGATACATTTTCATTTTCCATTGGTGAACTGTCTTTTTAGTTAGACATTGCAAATAAAGTATGACAGATAAATTGGAGTGTTGAACTTGTACTTTTTTGGGAAAGTGGATAAATAAAAAATGCTGTTTTTAACTTTTGAAACTAAACATTTTTTAGAAAAAAAATCGGTTGATCAATATAAAAGACTTTTAGTAATCTTTGAATTGTCAGAATAGCATTATTTGGTGTGTGAGGAATTTAGCAATAATAATTGACTTTAGTTTAATATGTAGAATGAATAAAACCTGTTTTTCATTACAGAATAATTTTCTGTATTCTGCTCAGTAGTCTAATTGCTTTTCTACAAATTGTAATATTGTACCTTTGTTAAAATATGTGAAAGATCAGTAATGTCAAGGCATGGTGAAACATTAATGACTTTTAATGGTATGTGTGTACACTTACATGCATCAGAGTGTAATTTTATCCTGACAAGGGTATTGGATAGTTGGGATATTTGCTGCTACCATATTTGGTTGTCTCATTGATATATGATCTGTGTCCTTTGTTAGTCTCCTTAATAACAAGATGTTTTTATGTAGATCTAGTGATAGTAAATGTTTATATATTTTTACAATTGTTAACCATTCAAATTTTATCATTTAAAAATTATCAAATTTGTGATTAACCCTTAAGCAGTGGAAATGTTGGAGGTAGCAGCATCAACTGATAATGGCTACTGTTTAAGGGTTAATTATTATCTCTTTCCATATGGGGTCAGTTACACCTTTCTTTGTGGGCTTAGTATAATATACACAAGTTCATATACACATTTGCATATGTTAAATGTTTATTCTATAATTTTTGAAGCAATATTGTATATTTGCAAAATTTGGAATTTTTTAGTAAAGATTGCTTGGGTTTTATACAACAAAAATCAAATTCTATATTGAAGTATTTTTATGAAAGATAAGTTTGTGATAATAGTCTTTTATTACTTCTTTGAGTGCAAAGTGATTTTATGTTACAATTAAAAACTTCTTCATTCCAAAAATCTAAAATATTTTTGTGATTTCTAAAACCTCCTAAATATATTTCAAACATTTGTTTTCACTAAGAGTGTACAGTTTTTCTGTAATTTTCTCTATCCTAACTGTGGGGTCTGCAACTTACCCCATAACCATCATAAGAATAATTAGGAAATAAATATAAATTATGATTTTTTTCATTCTATAATGACTACAAATTATAATGTGACCACAGATAGCTTAAGTTTCATAATTTTTTATTACTTTGATCTTCCAGTCACACCTGGCTAACATTACAGAACTTGATGTGAGCTCATGTTACTGTATTCAATAATATAAAACTTTTAATATTTTGTTCTTTTTAATTTTGTTTAATATTTAATGTTCTTTTAATATTTACTTTTACATTAAGAAATGGACAAATATTTAATACTAAAATTTGAATTTTGTAAATCTTATAATTTACAATTTGATACCATACTTAATGATATAAATCCATAAAATTGTTATTCAGTAAATTTTCCCCTTGGTGTGTATTCCTGTATGTGGTGAGGGGACCTCCCAGGGAAGGTTCTGTTCTTTCAGATTACCTCCTCTGGGATCTAAACATCCACCCACATGTTTGCCATGCATGGTGACCCATGAAGGGGAGGAGAGGATCATGGTGGTTGAGGGGTCCAACCCCAACACACCACTTTGGCCTTGAATTCCTGTAGACGGGCAGCCTTTGGGTGGCCCCCTTGAGTCAGTCAGCTAGTCCACTTGGGCTAGAGTAAACCAAAGTACCAGTGTTGAAAGTTTGCAACAGGTGTTGTGGATATTATATTTGATGCTGGTGTTTGGGTGTAATGTTGCAGTGTCCTTGTTTGACATTGTAATGCGTCCCCTCATAGGGCTTCATGATGGGTGGGGTCAGTGGGCATCGAAATTTTCTTTTTTTCCTATGGATCCTCCTAATAAAAATTTTAATAAAATAATGAAAAAAAAAAAGTCAACAGGTAAACGACCACATCTTGAAGACTCTGATCAGCAATCTTCAACGTGTGTACCATTAGTTGTACCTCATTTTCTCATCCGACATTCTCTTTCAGAAAAACCTTTAGGGCAAATGTCTCCCTTTTTTATTCAAAAGGGACTGGAGGGACTTGCTGGCTCTCCAAAGTCAGTAAAGAAGCTTTGATCTGGAGACATATTGGTTGAAACATCTACATCCCAACACAGTGAACTCCTCTTGAATTCAAAGGCAATTGAGGATGTATCTATTGAGGTTATCCCTCATTTTACCTAAAATTCATCATGAGGAGTTACTGTTGAAAGGGATTTGAAGAACGTCCCTGAGTCAGAGATTCTTGCTGGTTTCTCCACTCAAGGAGTTTCTGCAGTGAGACACATCTCCACTTGTAAGGATGGAGTTACACTGCTGACAGATATCCTTTTTTTGACATTTACATCACCACGTGCACCTGCCACCATCAAGGCAGGTTATGTAAATTGCAGGGTACGGCCATACATTCCAAACCCTCTCCAATGTTTCTGATGCCAGAAGTTTGGCCACTCAAAGATGTCATGTCGTGGTTCCCTGACTTGTGCTCGTTGTGGTGGCAAGGACCAAGATGCCTATGAGTGTGACACGGACACACGTTGTATGAACTGCAATGGTTCTCACCCTTCCTACTTTCATTCTTGTCCTAAATGGTTGGAGGAAAAAGAGGTGCAGCGTTTAAAAACGACTCATAACATTAGTTATCCTGAGGCTCGGAAATTGCTGTCCGCCACTTCATCTCGGACATATGCTGCTGCACTTCATCCCATAACTACAGTTGGAGTGCAGACAGATCTCTCTGTACCTCCAAGAGAATTGTTCTGAAAACAAATGAAAAGCCTTTTGATCTCCATGGTTAAAAAGGTTGATGAATCAATTTCTACACCCATCTCTGTTCCTCCCATACATTCCAACAAACCCCAAGATCCACATCCTTTGGTTTCAAATACAGGCATTTCTTCAGATACATCTTTTTCTTCCACTTCAAGATGCAAAACAGTCATTTGTTCGCATCCTCAGCCACTGGAATCTCCTTCCAAGAACAAAGATTTGCCCAATCGACCCAGGGCAAGATCCATGAAGGTCAATCGACCTCCTCCGAAATAAGGACAGTAAGGAAAAAAGATGTGGTCATAAACAGAATGGTTTTCCAGCCACTTTGCCTACGCATCATTAAAAATGACACAATACAATGATACAATGGAACTGTCGAGGTTTACGTTCTAATCTGGGTGACATCAAAACACTGATTGCTTCTTAACATCCTGTATGTCTTTCCTTAATGGTTGAGTACATGGAGGGGTGGTACTCTTGATTGATCAGCATGTGCCCACCCTGTCTTTGTCACTCAACACACCCTTGAAGGACACAGCCATCCATGTTTCCTTAGGTCACACCATCACTGTTTGTTCTCTCTGTCACCTGGAGAGACATATGATCAATCAGACCTTGATGCTCTCGTTGAACAGTTGCCGTCTCCCTCTCTACTCCTGCAGAACTTTAATGGACATCATCCCCTCTAGGGAAGTGCTGTTATTGATAGGAGGAGTCTCTCTGTAGAGTTTATGCTCTCTGATCATAACCTTTCTCTTTTCAATTCTGGTTCTTCCACTTATTTTCACACACCTAGTCAGTCCTTTACTGCTATTGATCTCTCGGGTTTGCTCCCCTTCATTATTCTCCCATTTTTCATGGAAGGTTGACAATAATCCACTAGGCAGTGATCATTTTCCAATAATTTTGAGAGAGACTGGCCACAGTCGATGCCACCCTACCCATGTGCCCCAGTGGAAGCTGGATCAGACAGATTGGTCCACTTTCGATGCTCTTGCATAACTTGATCATGCAATCATCTGTCAGCCATCAATAAACAACTGTGTAGCAGCACTAACTGACTGTATTATACAAGCAGCTGCTAAGTGTATTCTTAAAACCTCAACACTTTTTCCACTGTATCCTTTTCCTTGGTGGAATCCTGCCTGCCACATGGCACGGAAGGCTCAAAAACAGGCCTGGGATACTTTCCAGAGATATCCCACACTTTCAAACTGCATCGCTTTCCAGCGGGCCTGTGCACATGCTAGGTGGGTGAGATGTCAAAGCCAGAAGGAATCTTGTATTAAGTTCACAACTAACAAATCTTCTACCACCAGTTCCAAGGTCATATGGGACAGGGTTCGAAAGTTCAGTGGGCACTACAATTCTGCCCCCCTCTCGATTTTACTCTCCGATGGCCAAGAGGTAGCTGATGTTCGGAGCATAGCCAATACTCCAGGTGAAAGCTTTTGCCAGGTATCTAGCACTTCTGCTTGTTCCTTTACTTTCATGGTTATCAAGACTCGAGCAGAGTGTTCACCTCTTTCCTTTTGCACTGACTATCTCTTTGACTATAATCATCCTTTTACACTGGTGGAACTGAAACTGGCCCTTCATCGTGGCCCAGATGATGTACACTATGACATGCTGCACTATCTATCTCATGCTTCTCTTGATATTCTTCTCTTTGCTTTTAACTGGATCTGGCAGGAAAATGTTTTTCCTGATGCTTGATGCCAGGCTATTATCTTACCTTTCTCTAAGCCTGGGAAAGATCCCAAGATTCCTTCAAACTACCATCCAATTGCTTTGACAAGCTGTTTTTGTAAGACCTTAGAGAGGATTGTTAATGCTCGTCTTGTTTGGTTCCTCGAATCAAACAACCTCCTCTATCCCACCCAGTGTGGGTTCTGACGACAGCACTCCACCATGGACAACCTAAGTAGACTTGAAACGTTGATCAGAGAAGCCTTTCTCAAATGACATCTTGTATCAATATTCTTTGACATTGAGAAGGCTTATGACACTACATGGAAGTATGGCATTTTGCAAAATTTCCATATATATGGGTTACATAGTCATTTACCCATTTTTATTAAAATTTTTTTAACGGACAGGATATTCCAAGTTCGTGTGTGTTTGACACTTTTTCGTTTTTTTCTACAGGAACTTGGGGTCCCTCAGCTGTGTTTTGAGTGTCACACTTTTCAGTATAAAGATTAATGCCATCACTGAACAACTCCCTCTCACTATTGCAATTTGGTTCTATGTCGATGACTTTCACATCTCGTGTCAGTTGTCGAACATGGGATATATTGAATGGCAAGTACAAACTGCCCTTGATCGTGTACTGAAGTGGACCATGGCAAATGACTTTAATTTCTCTCTCTCTCTAAAAATGTTTTCATGCACTTTTGCTGCCAACAGGGTATTCACCCAGATCCTGAACTTCATATGGGTAAAGTTTCCATGCCTGTGGTTCCTGAGACCAAGTTCTTGGGACTTATCTTTGACTGTAAGCTGACCTTTATACCACACTTAAAGCAGCTACGGGTCAAATGCACAAGAGCACTGAACATCCTCCGTGTCTGTTCTATCACCAGTTGGGGAGTGGATCAATGTTCCACGTTAAAGATATATCATACACTTTTTTGATCGAAACTCGACTATGGATCACTGGTCTATGGCTCTGCTGGACCCCTTTCATCATCAAGGACTTCGACTCTGCACTGGGGCTATCCACATCTTCCCAGTTCAGAGCTTATATGTAGAATCTCATGAACCTTCTCTGCACCTTCACTGTTTGCAACTGTCTTTACTATATTCTTTGAAACTTCGTTTTTCACCAATGCATCCCACCTGGGGATGTGTTTTCCTTTCTTGGTGGGCCATACTTTGTCAGAACAGACGATCTGCCATTGCTCCTTTTGGCCTTTGCGTCCAGGCATAATTGGATGAATTGGGTCTGTCCTTGGATAAAATTGCAGAATCCACTGGTCAGCTCATCCCACCATGGCTTAATACAGTCTCCAAATGTGACCTTTTTTTAAGTCATCTGAGAAAAGCAGATACTCCTAATTGGTAGTACCATCTTTTATTTACTGAACATCTTTCGAACAATCTTTCCGTTCCAATTTATATGGATGGTTCCATATCAGGTGACTTTGTGGCCTCTGCCATGGTTTTATGCGGTTTGTTGGTTGTGCGCAGAATCCCCTCTACATCTTCTGTGTTCACTGCTTTAATGTACACCATTTTTCTTGCCCTGGAACATTTTGAAGCTAAGCAGTACTGCAACTGCTCTATTTATACTTGCTTGCTTAGTTCTTTACTGGCCCTGGAATCATTTCACGTTGGCTTACACCCTGTTCTCGCTGATATTCAAAACCGATTGGCCCATTTCTCATTAACATCTACTTCTATCCAGTTTTTCTGGATACCAGGCCACGTTGGTATTCACGGGAACGAGCTTGCAGACACGGGAGCTAAATCTATCTGGCAATATCACCACTGTGCCTATTACATACATGGACTATGGTCCTTTATTCAAGGCTCAGTTCTGTGCCAGCTGGCAGTCAACATGGAGTGGGCAACGCGACAACAAGCTTTTCCAAATAAAACCCTATATTGGACTTTGGCCATCCTCCTTCCGTAAGGTTCGGAAGGAGGAAGTTCTTCTAACTAGATTACACATTGGTCACAGTTTTTTAACTCATCGTTTTCTTTTATCTGGAACTGATGCACCAGTGTGTAGTTTGTGTAACACTCAGATGACTGTAAGCCACATTTTACTTTCTTGTCATCGTTACGACCCTCAACGACGGCACTATTTTAAGCATGTTCTGTTCCAAGCTTTGTTGATAACATTAGACAGTGTTATTGGTGATGGTGACACTGTCCACCTTGATAAAGTTTTTAGTATTTTAATAGCCATTAATATTTTTAATGTCATTTAAGTGTTTGATATTTATTCATTACACCTTTTTAATTGTGGTTCCCTTTCAAGAGTCTCAATCTCTCTAGTTTGATTTGAAATTGTAAAATGGCCATGACATTAAATAACTCAACACCAGGACTGGAAAGGCCAACTTCAGGTGACTAATGCTGCTGTTTGAACTACCCGTTAGTCGTCCTGGCTAGTTATTATTACAGTTTTGCTGCATGTCTATTATTTACTTTTTGATAATGGCCATAATGACACATAACCCGGAACCAGGACTGGAAAGGTCAACTTCAGGTGACTGACAGTGATTCTTGTACTTACCTGGTAGTCTTCCTGGCAGGTTATGATAATTACCATTATGCTACAGAATGTCTTTTACAACTTCTCTTACTCTGGTTTCTCTCTTACCATTGTAGACTAGGTGTCAACATTGGTTTTATGCTTTTTATATTTTTCAATTTTGTTTTGTTTTACCTTCATTTCCTTTTATGAATTTTATTACATTTACTTTATTTTTACATTTGTACTAGATGTTTGGCACAAATAGCCTAGCTGCTTTGTGCCATAAAACATTAAATCCACCAACCAATCAGTAAAATTTTGAATGCAAGTCAACAAGAGAGATGACATGGCCTGTGATTCATCACTCTTTGTGATAGGGTTAATGTGATAGACCTAATAATCACAAAATAATCATATGTTTCTGTAGCATAACTTTTAATGTGTGTTGTGTATCTTCATGAAATGTGGCAAGCTCTCAGTAAATATGGAGTCTTTTGTTAAAAAAAGATTTTTTAATTGTATTTTTATTAAATGGAGTAATAATGTTGACTGCATTGAGTGCAAAGTGATTTTCAAGTTTGGAATGAAAATACTTCATCTAAAAATTTTCAAATTATGTTTATGTAACCTCTAAAATCTCTTAAATAAATATTGACCATTTTTCTTCAGTAAAGCTTTATATTTTTTTCCTTCCCTAACACTAAATTATCTTTTTCATTCTAGAATGACTGTAGATTATAATAAAAAATTACATTTGTATATCCTAAATAACTTACAACTTGTAACAGTGTACACTTTTTTTCTACTGAATTTTATTTTTTATTGGTGTTTGAACTGTGCCTAGTTAATATTCTTGCCTTGTAAGTTGTAAACCATTTGGTGAATGCATAGCTTTTACTGTATTGAGTAACGTAACTCACAAGCTGCTTGCAAAGATACCTGGTGAAACATTTTTGCTGTTATTATTATTCTACAATTCTAAAATCAGTGGCTCAACTCCACTTTGTTTGGCTTTGCTGTAAGAATACACACACTTGTTATTATTCATGTATTTGCCCTGATAAGTTTTCAATTTTTTACATCTTAATTACTTTTATAATCATAAATAAAGAATATACATGAAAAACAATAACACCTTTGACTTTTTTTCTGCTGTCAGTTGTCAGTGAAATTTAGCCTACTTTAAATTTTATAATGATAGTACTAGCACACCAAATAATTTTTATTTGCATAAATAATGTATCTATGAACATACAATGTCTTATAGCTGTTATGGTGTAACTAACTTTGAGGAAACATAGGCTAATCCCTTTGCTACTTGATCTGAACACTGTGAGATAAAAACTTTCAAACTGAAGATGAAATTAACAGTGTGGTGTATTGAAAATACTGTAGCATGATATGTCATTTGATAGATTAAAACTTTACCTTTCTGTTGGTTATAATTGATACATTGTAAACCGTTTAGAATTACAATTTTTGAAAAGATGATTTTGCAAGTGGGCCTCATTTTCTAGTTTGACTTTGTAAACAAATAAAATTGTTGTCAGTTATGAAAATAATGCTTTGAATGAATGATAACAATATTATAATGAATAATTTACATTATATTCCATACTTCTGAGATGGGTGATAATTAAATTAGAGGAGATGCGACACCGAGAGAGCAAATGCCACAATTTTCTTACCAGGTAAAGTTAAGAAATTGTTTAAATATTTTCTCATTAAGTTAAGTACTTGAAGTATATATAATATTACCATTAAAACTTGATTTATTAATTACATTTTGATGCCAGAATTTACTCCTGTACACTGGTAATAAAACAGTTTGACTAAATTTCTATTGTAACTAAAATGATATGTGCACTTTAATCTACCTGTAGTAAGAGAGTTAAAGGAAGTAGTTTAATTCCTACTGCTACATCTGCATCTAATTGTTAGTGTTGAGTCACTTGTACTGTAAAACATTGGAAAGCCTGTTGATTAACAGTTCACTATTTTAACATCGTAATATTATGTCAGGTACTTTTTTGTGAAAGTCTTCAGAAAATATTGAAATCAGTACATTTGAATTTGAAAGTAAATGTGAGAATTATTGTGTTAAAATATTTATCATTTTGCATTAAATCATCTTGATTACTATGGCTGTCCTTTCCCTGTTGTTGATTTCCTCACATCTTTCATTCAATATTTTTCTTAACACAGCTACTACCCAATTAGAATATGATATCACATATACATTTGCAGTGCCATATGACTTTTGTATGGTTAGTCACTTTTGCATTATTTCTTTTTTTGCTCTTAGGAAAACATTTTATATGATATTACAGTCCTTAATAAGGACTATATCCCCTTCAGCATTGCCGTTTACCATATTCAAGTGTTGATTGTTTGTAGTGCCTCCCTGTATTCTCACAGTGTATTGTGTTCTTTATGACAAAATCTTCACTTGACATGTCCTCAGATTTTTTTATATTTAGCTGGATGTGCTTTGGATATTCACCCATGGCTACCTTCTCATTTAGTATCTTTACAATTGCTCATCTTGTTTCTGCATTTACAGCTGAATTAAGGGATGACAAATCATTGAATTCCTCATTGAGTACCACAGTTTCTTAGCAAATGTTTGAGGGAAAATTTTGAATAAGCAGAATTCACCTTATGCTTAATAAGATATTGTAGGAAATTTAAATAATGTTAAGGAGTAGAAATGAAATGGTATCAAAAATAGTGATCCATGCTCTGAGATAGACTCAAACAACAAAGTTGCAGATGCCACAAAGCTCTCTTTCATCAAGGCAATAAACATCCAGATCTTTAGGGCATATGATGACTTGGTCATCCATTGCATATGATGAAGTGCTTTAGGTGCTATAAACTGCATTCCATGGAGAAAAACGTCACCAAGATTATGGATATTTCAGGAAGCTCTTGACAGTCGTCTCTAGGTTGGATGAAGTAAAGTTTTCATGTGTCAAACTCATTGACACTATCCTCAAATTTTCTATGACTTCTGTTACTTTATCATGGTCATTTACAGTTTCATTACTGTACTGATCCACGTGTTACTAAAATTTCTCAAATTGATTGAAAACTGCAATATCTAGACCAGAGGAAGCCCAATACAGTCTTTGAAAACATATTCCAGAATGTAATATCAGTATGATAAATACAGAAGATGCTTGTTTAATCTTTGCTTTAACACTACACATGCTTTGTTTTTGTGACTGGTCTTGCTTGCTGTTCTGTCAAATTAAACTGCCTTTTTTAATGATCAGTTACTTCACATTCTTAAAGCAAACATGCTGAAGCAGAAGTTAAGCTTCTCCGATACTATAAATCAACTTTGGAATGCCTAGAAAGTGGTTTAATCCTGCTCTGGACAGACCATGTACTTTCTCTTTCCCTGTGCTATCCTAGACTGAAACTGTTCAAGTTTTTGGCATATTCTTCATAGAAGTAATGTCAAGATCTTCAGATTGAGGAATGGTTGATGGTTAGCTTCTGCACATAATGACCAAGGCTGTGGGCTGTGACAGTAAAGGTAAATGTTGCTTTTATTTTCATGAAATTTGACAAACTTTTAATAATCATAAATTATTTACACTAAAGGGTTCTCTGAAAATTTATGAAGACTTTACTGAGTTAAAGATGATTTTTTATGCTAAGAATAAAAATATTTCTTTTCACCTTGTGCTTTTTTATTTCATTTATATAGCCTCTAGAACTCCCATGTGTTTATCAGAATGTTTTTTATATGCTAAAAATTTGCTTTATCTGTTATTTCCTTAACACTGATTATAACAAAATTGTCAGTGTACAGTGACATTTAAATTTTAAATTCATGATGTTAGAAAAACATGTAGGTTCAAGAAGTCTTGGTAGAAATAAATGAAAACCCTATAAACCAAGTGCTTTCTAAAGGTGGACTTTTCTTCAATGCCAAATTCCCAATTTAAAAAATATTAAGTCAAATGAACAGTGTACTTTTCCCTTTTGTGAGATTTAAAATTTTTTGCTCAGAATTTGAGTTAAAATTTTTTGTCTGTTTATGTTTTACGGTTTGTTATCTGTACTTTTGGCAACCATCCTCCATCAAAAGCAATAAGTTACAACAAAAGCCAATTAGTCATCTGTAGTAAACACCAGAAAAAAAGTGTGCGACCCTACGATTTTTGAACTTGCTGATAAGCCTCAACTGTTTCTGTTATGTTAGTTGTTGGAACAGAAATTCATTAGTTTTTAAAACATGTATTTTAGAATATATAAATTGCATTAAACACTATAAGACTTAGCTAAAAATAGTTTTAAAAATTCTGTAAGTACTTGTAGAAAGAATTATAATAACCAAAATAACAATTTACTTGGGAAACTAAATGATGTCCTTGAAATTTCTATAATGAAGAAAATTCTCTGTTATAAACATGTCCATCAACCTTGTAAGACTGCTAGCACAGAGTATAAAAGATATAGACAAGCAGGGGATTCTTTGGTGGATGTGAGAAATTTATCAATATTTCAGTCTGTTACGTGTGTGTATAGTTTGTAATTGATTATACATTGAAAGTTGTATTAGAGAAGATGCAACATTTGTAAATGAGAATTTGGAGTACAGACAAGTTGTGTGACACAGGGAAGTGAAGATTGGGATTTTTTTTTAAATAGTTGCTCTTGGAATTAAGAAATTATAACTTATAGTATAAACACCTGGATTATAATTTATATTTCAATGTCAAGATTATTTACATTGTTAATAAAGTTTGAATGAAATTGAAAGGTCATGACCTTCAGACTTTGGCCCACTCCTACTGAAAAAGTTAATACAGTTTCACCATCAAAAGCAATTTAATACTTGTTTTGTGTGGAAAGACAGTGACAACTGCTTTTAAACTTCAGTCTTTTGACAGGCTATTGATCAGGTTATCTGATCACAAGTCAAACACTTGCCAAATATCAAGAAACTAAGTCAAAGTTATAAATCTGGATACACTAAACTTTACAAAGTCGAGATATTCAGATTTTAATTATGCAGGCAACTAATAACTATACACATCTTTGAAAATTAGGAAAACATGTTGTGGTCATTTAACCCTTTCACACAATGGGTCAGGGTTTAAAGGCCATGTTCTCACATTTGTTAACTTTGCATTCAAAATTTTATTGAACTATTTTATGAATTTATGTTAGTAAGTTTGGAATCAAACTGTAGATTATAATTCAAAATTTTAAATTAAGAAATTAACTTATATATAATATTAAAATAAATATTTAAAGAACACATTTGAATACAGATTTTAGTGAGTCGTGGTATGTTGAATGCAATGCTGTTTAAAATTAGATGCTTGTAATGTCAAAATACTAAGTTTATAGTTTTGTACAAATTAAGAGCTCAAATTACTAATATTATCAAGCTAGAATATAAAATTAGAACCTTGTATCTTTTTACTTTGCTGAAATATGGCTTATATGCTGAATCATACACAGTGACCCCATTCAACTATTTCCATTTTTGCAAGTCTAGCATCTTAATCACCTGACCATGCCAGGCAGTGATTTACTTACTGTATTGTGTGATATTGCTCAGGGTTTCCTTAATACATAGTTGCTAAATCTGTATTGTAGCTCATTAAGTTACATCTTAAAATAATCAAATAACAACGGCAACTTAGAAGCAGATTACAGACCCACATTTTTTAAATATAAAACTGCTATTCAGTGTCTGAAATTAGAAGAAATAAAGTGTAAGTTACGTAAATGAATACATCAAGGTAAGATATGCTATTATATATGGTCTGTCACTTGTATACAGTTACTTCAATATATGACATGTGAATAACCAGTCAACAGATTAGAATGTTCCCAGAGCAGTTTTACCTGCCATTTTAGTCTTTGAGAACATTCTTTTGATCCAAGATTTCCTTGAGGTAAGTGTTGTCTTTAGTCTGTTAGAAGTTTCATACTTTTTAAAATTTAAATGAATCTTTGTTTAATAAATTATGGTGAAATTCTAAGAAACATAAGTTTAATTTATTTCTAAATTAACTCATAAATTTAAATGTGGTTGTTTATTACAAAATACTAATCCACTAAAACACAACCAAGAAAGGAAAGAATAAAGGTTGGTTTTATATTGCTGGATATTGATCTGAGTGCACATGCACCATGTCATTGAAATCTATGAAATGCTAGGTAGGCATGACTGGAAGATTGATATAATAAAAAATAATAAATATATATGTTCATATACAGTGTTATGAGACTTAAGCAATTTAAGTTAAACATTTGTATTTTTGTTATAATATGTAGTCATTCTAGCATGAAAAAAGTATAATTTATATTTATTTCCTAATTATTAATGATAGATATGAGGTTTATTGAGTGAGAGATCCCACATGCTTAGAGTGTAGAAAAAAACAAAATATAAAGTTTTGCTAAAAACAAACATTTGAAATGTATTTAGGTTTTAGATTTTATGCAAATAATGAGATTTTTGGGATGAAGAATAGTTTTTAATCATAAAATGAAATCATTTTGCACTCAGACAAGTAATGAAAAACAGATTGAGTATTTTTACAAGCTAATCTTTAGTAAAAATATTTCATAAAAACATCTCATATTTTGTTTACAAAATACTTATCTTTACTAAAAGTTTACCAAATTTTGTGAAGATAAACATGCTGTATCAAAAGTTATATTGCAAATGCTTGTGCAAATGTGTAGATTAACTCATATTATACCAAGCCTGTTGGGAAAGGGTTAAATGGGTTACATTTAACGATTTTTATGACAATTCCAAAATTAATAAATGTTAACTATAACAGAGATCTTTTATCATTTTTTGTCATAAATGGAATAAATCAGATCACAGAAGTTAGGATTAAACTAATACCCTTAAAATAAGGGTATGATGTTTAATCTTTTACAAGTTTTGTGTAAGAAGTAATAATGAATAAGTGTGAAATCAACTTATTTTGGTACTTGCAAATGAAGTAATTTTAAGGTAACATTTTTTGAGGTAATAGGTTTGATACTCTTAGAATAAATACCAAAAATTGTTTAGTTATTTTCGTAATTGTTGTGACATGAGTGAAGACTTCTACATCAGTGGGATTTGGTCTAAGATGGCATTAACTTGAGCTTGTGCTGAAATCATCTTTGCCAAAGATTCTCTTGCTGATATAATGTAGTGTAAAAGCAGAGAAGTAGATGTTTATAGTATTCCTTAAATAAATGTGTTAAACAGCACAGATAGCCCATTGTGTAGCTTTGTGCTTAATTCAAAACAAAACAAATGTGTTAAAGAGAAGTTTGTTTTCTAGAAATACGTTCTACAGGATGAACTTTTTTTTGAGTCTGGGATCAAGGAATGAAGTCCTTGTGCTTATCTTGGTTGAAGATTTGGTAATATTTTTGGTTGAAGACTTAAATATATTCTAATTCTTCACCAGAAATCTCACAACCATCCAGAATAGTGAACGAAATTCTAAATCTTTGTTTTTTATTTACTGACAACAGCTGTGTTCCAATTTTAATTCCTTTTAGAATTTTGCTAACATGCACATAGTTTATCAAATGAATGTGGAATTGAGGCACTTAATGTAACTGCTTAACATGTTTTCTTCCTTGTGCTAGTTTTAGAGGTTGAGGGAGGAGGTGCTGTTAGAAGCTTTAAGAATAATGGATTCACGTATTACTTTTTTACTCTGAGATGATATGCACTTCACTAGAAGCCGAAAATATGGTCTCACTGATAACATGATTCTAATTTTCATCAAGAAAAACTTAAAATTAGTTCTAGGTTTGAAATATTTGTTTTTAAAAATTTCTTTGG
This sequence comes from Tachypleus tridentatus, assembly GCF_004210375.1. Taxonomy (NCBI): domain Eukaryota; kingdom Metazoa; phylum Arthropoda; class Merostomata; order Xiphosura; family Limulidae; genus Tachypleus; species Tachypleus tridentatus. The sequence continues at coordinate 85,742,147 of NC_134830.1, forward strand.
TAATATCTTAATTTTTGTAAGGTGAGACACAATATTGTATGCAGTATTTTTGTTTTAAAAGTTAACAACAATAGGATTGTATTGCAAAGACAGCTGGTATGGGTATTAGAAACTTTAAAATAAAGTATAGAACAATGTACAAAAACCAAATACAAAATCAAAGAAGCCTTATTTATACAAGAATTCATATCAAAATTGAAACAACATAATGAAACACCTTAAATTCTATCTTAACATCTAACTACAGTTCCCCCTTAAGTGGGTTTCTTGTCATCATATATATTCAGATTGCATTTTTGTATCTTTAACTTGAACTCTTTAAGAAAAAGTCCTTTTCATTGCTTGTGTGTGCATGTATGTATATATTAAATATTTATTTTCAAGTATAGTGATGAGCTTTGCTGACTTTTGAAAAATTTAAAAGTAACCTCTTCTTTTTTTGGTATGTTAGATATTTTGAGATTGTTTCAACAGAAATCTTTTTAATTAGTTAAATAGTCAATTTTTTATAATTTAATTATTCTGGGAGTGTGAAACAAAACAGTTTGTTTATTAATGAATCTTCATGTATCAAGATATGCAACAATGCAATTCTTCCCAGTTTTTTAGAATGTTCCAAATAGTATGGTTTTGTTTTAGTCTTATAACTTTGTTTAATCCTAAGTCATTAATATATACATATTTTAATTTATGAATTTTGGGTTTTAATGTTTTTTTGTTTTGTTGCATGAGTTTTTCATTTTTCTAGTTGTTTTAGCCCCAGAAATAAGTTATTATCTAGTTCTTTCCATTTTTCGGCATCTTGTGTCCATTTTCCGAGTTATTTTTTTACATTTTCTATCCATGTCTTATTGTGCAAATAAATGTTTTAATTTTTAAGTATTGAATTATATATTATTAACTTCTGATGAAAACAAACTACCTACTTATGCTATTATGCTAAAGGCAAAAATTAATGTGGTAATGAGTTTGGTCAGTTAGGAAGTTTAGGTTAGTCATAAATATGTATATACTAAAATTTCCATGCAAATTATATCTAAAAGAAAATACTAAATCAAAAATACTGAAATTGTTATATTAAGCAGTTTAAAGAAAAGTGTTAATGAAAGAAATAGTAGAGAAAGAGTATATCTTGCTCATGGAATTCTAGTTGTTTGATTCATGTATTGTTGTAGATTTAATAGTTTTTATGTAATTTGCAGTATCATAATTAGGGGAAAATGGTTTTTGCTATCATATTTGATATAAAAGCATTGAACTAAATCTTATCTCAACTTATGTTGATGGTAGGATGACTTATCTGTTAAATGGTGTATTATAGTTTTACGTAGAGCACAGAACTTTTTGTTTTATCCAAAAATATTGCAATTTTTCTTGATTGGGTATTAGGTTATGTTTTAAAGACTAGATTATACAATTTCAGCCTGTTAAAACAATGTTAACAGTCCTACAGGACATAATTTTTTCTCACCAGCTTTGCAATTGGTGACGATTGTTATTTAAGATGAAATCTCTGGAAAGTGTTGTACTAACGTTCTGTTTTTAATGTGTAATATAGAGTATCAATTCTGTAATAGTTTTTTGTTTCAGTTATAATTAGTGATGAATAATAAATCTATCAATCCCATTGATTAAATTTATCAGGTATGATGGCTGCCTAAAATATGCTTGGAATGCTAATTCCATAGGTGACAAATCCTGGTATGAAATATTTTGTTTGTAGAAAACACATTTGTTTAACCCCTTAAGTATGTCATAGTTGCAGTGAGAGAATTCCATACATTATTTCCTTTTGGTCTTTGTATACAATATGGCTTAACAAATTAAAATAATACAAGATTATAAGTGATCATGATAGATGTCTTGTTATCAGAGACCACAACTCATTTAAGTTTTCAAGACAAAGTTTCACCTCTAACACATAATAGCTTGACCCTTCATATATCTGCCTGTCAGATTTGCATGCAATTGAATTTTACCTAACTCACTAAAAACCATGTGTTTAATGTGAACTGCAGTAGTACAGCATGTTGAGATGTAATGATAGATTTCCATCAGAAGGAGGGTGACACAACCTCTGTGCACAGTAACTTCCCTTACGCACTTACACTTGAAATAACTTCATTCTTTTCTTTAGAATTGTCTTGAAAGGAAATATTTTTAAAATTATTAATCATAATTTAAGTTTTCAAGACAATGCCTCACCTCTTATACATAATAGCTTGATTACTCATACATCTGCCTGTCAGATTTGCATGCAACTGAATTTCACCTGACTCCCTTAAAATCATGTGTTTAATGTGAACTGCAGTAGTATAGTATAGTACTTTTTTTTCTTGTTTTTCATGAGTATTATTTATTTATTGTTATAAAAGTAACTAAAATGTAAAAATAGCAAACTTGTGTCATTTAAGATGGATGAAATATTTTCATAAGGTGAGCTGCATGTTCACCAAGTGATTTATGACCTAAATGGTGCAAATAATAGTTAATAATAAAACAATAAAATGTAAGTATAAATAGATATATGATGTTATGGGTTTCAAATCTGTTTACGAAAATAAATGTTTCTTTTTACAGTTTGAAGTCATTATAGAAGAAAAAAGTAACTTAGCTTTATTTAGATTTTTTTGTTGTTGCTGTGAGGTTGGTCAAATTGACCACACTTGTGTAGAGTTAGGGTAGAAAAAATAATGTAAAACAAAGTTTTATTGAAAAAATATTTGAAATTTATTTAGAAAGTTTTAAAGATTATGCAAATGAAATATGAGATGTTTGAGATAAGGTATTTTTAATCTAAATATAGAAATCTCTTAGCACTCATTAATATATAGAAGTACTGTATATATTCATTGCAAAAGCTTTAGTAAAAATACTTCATTGAAAAACTTAACTTTTTTTGTGTACCTAATTTTTTGAAGATACACAGAGTGTATTAAAAGTTATAATATGGAAACTGTAATGAATAATAAATTTACTTCATTATTAGAAAGTTAATGCCTCTGCCACTGTTCTCGACATCAAATGTCCACTCTTCTAGTCTTCAGTTCATCATTGTTCAGGCTTAGTTTTTGATGCTTTCAGCCAGAAGTGGCTTCATATTTTTTTAATGCTATTCTCCTCTTTGTCTCCTCACTTATATCCTTGTCTTGATGCGTGACACTGCTTGTCGGATTCTGTTAGTGGTTCTTCTTTTACCTGTACAGCCATGGTTTACTGTGTTGTATCACTTGACTTACAGGTTTCCTTTTTTCTCCCCTGTCTCTTTCCTCTCTTATCCTAATATCACAGTTGTCTTTCATCATGTGTGAGGTTTATCTGGTCTGCCACCTATAGTGTCAGATCCTCAGATTATGTAGTATTCTTATTATATCCATGTCATCCTTCAGCTTTATCAATGGAAGTGGCAAGTTTTTGTGTGGTCCATCTGCCACCCCTTTCCTCTGAACTGTCCAGGACTATCTAATTTTTAAACATTTTTGCATAAATGTTTAAACTGTGGGTTGTTGGTTCCATTCTTGCTCTTTATTTGGCAGTTTTATCAATTACATTTCACTATGTCTGTTGTCATCAGGTATTATTTTCTCTAGTTTTTGCCTTCCATCTTCACTTACACCCTTATCCTGATCTCATGCTTGACTGGGACCTTAAGGTGACTTTCAAACCCTTAGCTTCATGTTATTTGTATCATTTTTTTCTGAAGACAGTCTTTCTTCATGTTCTTACCTGTGGTTGCTGTAATTCAGATGTTTGTCATTGATGTATCCTACATACACTTTGGCCATACTTGTAAATACTCCTCTGTCCAGATCAGGCCTTTCTTAAGAAGCTTTTAGTGGCTGGTGAAGGTGATTGTTCTTTCTCTGCTATATCTTTCCCTTTTAAATTTTACCTCCATGCTCATTTGGACGTGGATCATCTATGTGCAGTTCAAACTGTTCTGTGTTACTTGGTATGTTCCCCTTATTTTCAGGTTTTCCATCTTTTATATGTTTCTGTTTTGTAATCCTTTTTGTTGTGGCACCTCTCTGTCTTTACTGGTTGGTGTATTCCTCTCTGGATATTGAAACTTGAAGGATTTTTTTCATATTTTATGATATCAGATTTGAAAATCTGTTCCTCAGTTGCATTTCATTTTTACTGTCCTTTGTACAATATCTTTCAGCTGGAATGTGGGTGAATCCTGGCATGATTATCTCTCATTACCTTCATCTTATGGCTGTTTTAACCTTCTGTAGACATTCAACTCTTTCTGTTTTTTACTTTACACACTGTTTTTGATGAGGGTAAATACTTTTTTTATCACTTTCTTATGAGATCCTGCTAGTTGTCTGCTGTTCTCTCATACTATGCTTATTTCATAAAATCTGCTTTGTGCCAGCAGTAACAAGAAATGTTTAACCCATCTGCATTATGTCTTCCACTATCCACTCTCAAGATGGGGTTTTTCACAAGATTACTAGTTATCCTTGTGGGGTTAAAATCACTCAATTGCCTGTTCTAGATTGTACCTTCCATGGATTGTTATGAAAAAATCCTGCACCAGGAGAATGATCTGGGCACATCCTTGAGTCTCCCAACACAAATTGTCTTCATGTGATGCATTGGAGACCTTGCCAGTTACCAATTCTTAGCTGCTGAGGTGGTTGATCTTGGAGAGTTTGTCACTGATTGATTGTGGGAAGTAGGATAGTGGTGGCACTGTCTGTATAGTGCAGGTCTTTCCTCATACAACTGGTGTATCTTCCTTCTGCAACAGGATGTATTCAGCTTCCCCATCTCTATCTGTCTGTTCAGTTGAGGTGAGAAACTTAACACTTTACACTTCTTGGCTTGCTAGCCACTTATTAGTGGGTGCTCAGTTGGTTATGCAAACCTTCCAGCCATCCCTGTGACACATAGAGACTATTTTGCCTTTTTCTTCTTTCCTTCCAGAAGAAGAGTATACCCTGGTTGAAATGAGATGTGGCTTGCTTATATAAATTTAATTTTTATACTGGCCTCTCCACCATTTCATTGTGGGATTCTTGCTGTTCTCTAGATATGTCAGAAGTTAACATTTTGTTACTGAAAATGTATTTCTGATACATACCTCAACACATCTTCTCACCTACTTTATCACCTCTGATACAATTTCTTCATGTCTCACGTAAGATTGAAATTATTTCAAGTGCAAGAGCTTTTGGGTAGCTGCTGCACATTAAGGCTGTTTTACCCTTCTGTTGGTGGAGGGCTAATATCTAATAATGTCATCATGCAATACCACGTTTATGTTAAATGTGTGTTTTTTAGGTTGGAGTTAGCTTAGGGCTAAAGGCATGTAAAATGTCCTAAGCAGATTGAGGGATCAATATATTCTGTATGAAGAGGTGAGCATCTATCAGAAATATATTTTCAGGTAAGGAAAATATTAACTGTAGTTATCTTCCTGAATACTTTATTGCAAAATAGTTTTTCACTCTTTCTTGAACTTAAGTTATTTTTGAACTACTAAAGCTGCTTTTGAACTAATTGTATTTCAGTGGCAGAAATTATGCAAATACTTTGAAATTGTTATACATCTAGGATGAGCAACAGTGTCTTCTTTGATCAAATGCTTAAAGGTGACATATATAATAATAAGAAATGATGTGTAGTTGCATGGTATTTTATTTCATTTATTTAGGAAGAAAAATATATCCTTAAAATTAAAGCTAATGCAGTAGAATTAGTGACAAACTATTAGTTGAAAATATGATTTTACACTGAAAATTCTAAAATACTAATACTTAAGTTATGAAGTTATGACAGAGGTTGGTTGGCATTGAAGTGGAAATAAGCTTGTTTTGTCTATCCCTTGCATAATAAGTGTATTTTATAGAAATTTTCTTTCTCCTAGGAACATAATACCATTGGCTTGACACTGAAGTGGAAATAAGCTTGTTTTGTTTATCCCTTGCATAATAAGTTTACTTTATTTTATAGAAATTATTTTCTTTCTCCCAGGAACGTAATATCGTTGGCTTGCCTAGACTAGAAGAATGTACATTTGACACCTCTGATGATATTTCCATGTCAAAATTGCCTAACACTATTTTGCTTATTGAAAGTGAATTACCAGTAGAAGAGGCAGAAAATAAAGATGAATTTGTGGGAGTTTACTTATTTTCTCAGGTTTTTTCTCCCAATGAAAAAATACAGAATTGTATGATTTGCCCTGAAAAAATACAATTAAAAACCGTCCGAGACCTGGAAAAACATTACCGCAAAGTTCATGATCTTGTTTCTACCATCATTAAAGCCCAGTATAATGAAAACTGTGTGTTTGTATGTATGCCTTCTAATGTGAATGAGAACACTGTTTTAAAATCCAAGTGTCGGTTTTGTCAGGCTCTTCTGAGAAACCTTAACCAAGTTGAAGAGCATTATTCATCTATCCATGGAAAAATTGTGCGTAATATTCCAGAATCCCAGATTACATTTTTAGGAAGGTTTTTTTATTGTAGTTTGTGTTCATACCCATCATCAACCATTACTTCTCACCTAGACCACATGAAAACTGTCCATAGCATGAGAACTTTTGTCTGCCGTTTTTGTAACTTTTGCACGTCTCAACCATACAAATTAAGGCTTCATGTACGACAGAGCCATTTTGCTTCAATTGTGGATTCTAAGTGCCCTGCTTGTCAGATACATTTCAAGGAAAGAGAAGAGTTAGTTATACACATGCAGAAGGCTCATGCTGTACAAACTGGTAAGGAATATTAAAAACAAAAGTTATTTTATTATAAAATAGTGATATGCTATATGTGCTTGTAAAAATACATTATTCTTGATAAGTGATTGTATGTTTGAATAATAGACTGCAGAGAAAACTAAATATAGGTGATTTGGTTGTTTAGAATTCAAATTTGTAAGAGTTAAAATGTGTTGATGTACTACATTGTTTCTCAGGTCAGTTTTGCTAAATCCTACCAGCAGAAAAACTGCTGCTTGCTTTATTAAAAAAAATAATAGTTCTTAACATACCTAGCATTGAAATACTATAACTGAACTGATAACACTGCACAACAAGTTTTTGCTTCTTGAACACTGTTGGGTGTTCCTTATAGACTTTTAGTTGCTGATCACAAAAATCACATCTAGATTAGATGTGCCCATCACGTACTGTTTCATTGAAATCTTGGTTTCACCAGGACATTGCTACAATGGAAAAATGATATCAGGGCAACTGGAATCCGTCAGTGTTTGCTGACTACTGTCGGACACTGCAACGTGATGCACTAGACATTGAATACAAACGAAAATCAGGAGCAAAACACTTTTAAATATTTTGAACTTAATAGTGTATTGGAAACATAAACACAATTAAATACTTTATTGCCGGTAAACAGTTAACTGCCTATTTCTCACAATTCCTACAGGATGAAGCAAAACCAAAACTATATTCGTGCATACCCACCATGTACCTGTCACAATCAGCAAAAACTTTTCAGGAAGCAAAACTTTTCAAAAAAATTGTTGTGCAGTGTAATGTTGACCATTAGCCAGTTAGTTTCTTTCTCACAACATGCTTATGACTTATTTGCTTACTAGTGCAAGTAATTTTATAGAATAATAAGTGAATTATTGTTGTGTGGTTATAAGACCAGCTTTCTTTGTGCATTTTGCTTAACTGAAATTTAATATACATCTTGGTTGTCATTTAGGTTCTTTGGTTTTATCTTTTATTAACTTTTTTAAATTTAAATTATTTTTGATACATATATTCTAACTGTGTGATATGTGTTTATTACCCTAACCTGTATTGACAGAATCTCCTGCTTTTAACTATGTTTAAATTGCAGGTCTTGATTGTAAGATTTTTCTTAGTTCTGCACTTCTGTTTTGTTGGCAACTCTGAGAGAGATGTTCAGTTAGAATCTGACCTGATTTCTGAATTTATAATTTTTGTTTTGTAAAGTTGGCTAATCAGGCATATGTATGACCTTTACCTTAACTTCATGTGACTTCCCTTTAATGTTTAGGGGAAGAGATTTGATATGTCAAAAGTAGTGCTTGATATATACTGTGCCATCTATATTCAAACTCTGAGGCTATGTGCATCTTTTCTATTTTGTTGGATTTTTTTATTTTAATGATCTCTTAACATTACATGAAAAATTATCTGCATGGTTTTGTGTAATTTAATATTTGAGCAATACTCTTACATTATTGATAATTATTGTATTTTATTCAGAAATTCCTTGTAGCACCTGGCAACCTGTTTTTAAGTTTTTTTTTCCATTCTCTGCTACAGTTATGCTTTTTCTTATTCTCCTTGTTTTCTTCAGTTCACTGAAGCCACTTTTTGAGAACATGCGTTGCAGCTCTGTGTTACTGCTGAAGCTCCACCTGTCTGAGGGCTGAAAGTCAGTCAGTCTTCTTGTGGCCGTGTGTAAATTGTGTAAATTATTTTTCCTTGAAAATACTGTCTTTTTGACATGAACTGGAAAAATAATTTTCTGTCACAAGTGGCAATAAGTGATATGTTTTATCTTGTCAAACAAGTACATTGCAGATGTCCCTGGGAATAAACAATTAAATAGGCTAACATAGGGGAAATAAGGAAACTGATATAAAGATTTATAGCATAATAAGATGACTAATAGTTTTAAATATAAGTTTGCCCATCTTAAAGATTAGTGTTGTTGATATTAGTTGAATATTAGGAGTTTCAGGAACACACATGATGAGTTTAGGGTTCAAGTCACAATTATGATGTAATGCAAATTACTGATATTTGATTAGTCTTAGAGAATCTTGATGGTGTCGATTGTTGTAAAATTCTAAGGTTATAAGTTATACAACAGTTTGTTTTAAAGAGAGTGATAAAGTTTTGTCTATAGTGGATTTGACTGCTTCCAATGCAGATTGAAGACAGAACAGTCACAAGGCTGATTCTAGTTGAGTTACAGTAAGAGAATTCAAAGAAAGTTTTTAAATTTCAATTGTTATAGGCCACCCATTTATAGAAATGAATTTATTGATGTATTGTTATGAAGATTTGCTGCAAATAAGGATACTGATGTAATAATTAAGAGAAACATGAATTTTAGACATTTATTGGGTTTGTATGGAATGAAGTAGTAGAGGAGACATTTCTTGAAATAATTCAGAATGGTCTGTACTAAATGGTCAGAAAGCTAACTGGGGCAGATATTAGAGCTTGGCAATTAGTGGAATTGTTTATCAGTTGTATTTGATTAATCGATTATTCTTGTATGATACTTGAAGGGTTGGAAAACTTAAAAATTAGTAACAATTAGAAATATTAATAATGAGTTGTGGTACTAATAAGATAAGCTGAACAGTATGAAATTAGTCAAATATTAATGAGAAATCATTATGACAATATTTATTTTACTGGTTAGTTATAGTAAGCAAAAATAGTTACAATTGGAAACATTACTTTTGATCATTTGGATATTTTCATGACTTTAATCTATATAATAACTTTGACTATTTGATTAAACTACCTCACATTAATCAGTATAATCAATGATTATGATAAGTTAATTGCCCATATGTAAGATATACAATTTTAATATTTTATTAACTACTAATGAGGGTGTTGTAACAGTTGAAGTAGGTAAAGTTATATGAAAATTTATCATTGCAAAATCATGCTTGATCTGTTGTTACATCTTGAAATAAAAAAGGAATGAAATTTTAGTTCTTAATTATCAGAAAAGCCAATGTTGATGTATAAGACAAGATTATCAATATTGAATTATTATAAAGAGTAAGAAGATGGCATGAAACAGATTTTGAAAATGTATAAGAATTAGTTGCATTTAAAAAAAAAAGGAAAATGACAACAGGGAAGATTAAACATTGTCTTACTATAGCCATAAAATAAATAAATCAAGGAAAAATATCCACAAATTTAAGTTTAATTTCACAACTAAGTTTGAAATCCAGAAATTTGGCATATAAAATATATTGGATGTCCAAAAGGGTAACAGCAAGAATTTTGAAATGCGTTAGCATAAGCAAAATGTTAAAATGGGAAATCAGTTTTTAAGGGAAACTGATAGCAATATTTTTTTACTGAAAAGGCTGAGTTCCTAAATGTTATATTCTGTTTGCACAAAAAAACAGCAATATTTCTAGTCCTTAACATACTACTAAGGGAAATATTAGAATTAACTTGAATCAGTTATATATTATTCTTTTGGTTTCAAGTAAAAAGACTGAGGAACTAAAAATTATCACTATTTGACAGTGTTTTATCAGGGTTTTAAAAGAGGTTGAAGATTGGACATATAAGCTTCTTTTCTGTTTTTGGTAGTTCAGTAGAGTGGACAGGTGTGTTTGAGGATTAGCAGATTGCTAATATTATTCTGTATTTATAATGAGTTGCCCTGGAAATTGAAGGGTCAGTTAGTGTTTTTTTAGTATTTTTTGTTTGTGGGAAAGTTCTAGAAAGAATTGTTGAAGATGTGCAAAATCATATAGTGGATGATATTATAAACAGTTAACATGGATTCAGTAAAGGGAAATATTCTACTTTTAACCTGTTAAACTTTTTTTCAAATATTCTATTTTGTATGGATGGCCCTTAGTTATAAGTGGTGTGTATTAGGGACCAGTGCTTAAGCCTCCACTTTTTTTTTTTTAATTACTGATAGGAGCATAATTGGTAAATTAGTAGTTTGTGGATGACAATAAACTCTTCAGTAATTTTTTAACTATACTAGAGTACTGTAAAATGACTTTAATCAATCTTTGTTTTAAAGTTTGACAAACATATGTAAATGCAAAATATTACATTTGGGTTATAAATTTGGTCATACGTTTAATATTGGTGGTAACTTAACAACATGAATAAAGACTGGGATCTTGTTAAAGTTTTTTGTTTACAGTAACAAAGTTAATAGAATTTTAGGGTATATTTACAGATTTACTCATTACAAGTCAAAAGAGGCAAGCTTCTTTACACACACACACGTCACTGGTTAAGCTAACTTAAAATGCCCTGTACAGTTTTGGAATTCTTTTCTAAGAAAGGTTATTGCCTTTTTTGAAAGTGTTTGTAGTTTTACTCCGATTTCTAGACTAGAAGGGTTATGTTATGGGGATAGGTTAAGACAGACCTTTAACAAATATTTTCTGATCCAGGAGTCAGCCCCAAAACTCAGAAACCATGCATCTAACCTAACTTTACTACTGTTTGTACTGGATGTTGGAAATACTTATACAGTAGATTAGTTTCACAGGAACAAGCATGACAACAATAATTTCTTGTTAATATAGCTTGAACTAACTGCCTTTGGTCTTGTCTGAGTATAAACACACATTGTGATTAGTTGAATTGATAGAAAGAAGGAAAACAAAATAGTGTGAAATTAGTAATGTATTGTACAACTGCAGTGCTTCACTCCTGAAAATATACACACAAAAAAAACATGAAGTGCTGAATCCTCCATTAAAATCTTAGAAAGGAAGTTCAATTTAGGACTCAAAGAATAGAAACAGTTTCAGACTTTTAAAGAGTCTGGAAGTGTTTTAGACTTAAGTTCTGTATGCACAAATAAAATGATGCACAAGAAAATAATAAGCACCATGATGAAAATTTTAGTCGCTGTGGAGACCTGGTGCTAAAGATTTGTTGAGGCCCTAGTTAAGATGATTATATACATATTTCTAAGAGGTTTATTAACTAATGGAATAAGTTACTCTTGGTTGTAGTGAAGGCTGTTATTGCATAAGTGTTTAAAATAGAGGCATGATTAAGCTTCTTCTGTATCTTAAAAATGAGTGTGCAGGAATATTCTTGAAGGAACAAATAGTTTTTTGTTATCCTTATGTTATAAACATAGCTTGATGTCCAGCTTGACATGTGATAAACCTATAGAAATGAGAAAATTTAGGTGAATAAATTTAGAAGTATTAGTTGTACATTATTACCCTCTTTCTTCTGGAGGTGCAACTCCCAGTGGTCTTGCACTATTTAGTGCAAAATTACTAGTACCATTTTTATAAGTAAATGCTTATTCATTTACCCTCCACCCTCTATTTCTTTCAGAGTTTTACATATGGCCACATTTCTGAGATGTAAAAGTTATTACTAAACTTATAATAATTAAGTTCACTTGATTATTATACTGTAATATTTGTTTAGACAAATGAGGTATCTTATTTAATATTTTTCATAATGATATTTGCTTTAATGGTTTGTCAGGAAATAATGATTTTTGATGGATCAGCTTCTCATCCAGCAACATCACATCAAGTGATATTTTAAAATCTCAATTTTTGTTTAATGAGGAACACTTAAACATGTTTGTCACATTTTATTGCAAAATCCTGACATTTACAACCATTCTCAACATGTTTTTTACTGCAGATCTTTACATATGCCACAAGTCTTCTGCACCCTGCTGTTGGAATCAAGTGACTTCAATGTGTTTCTTATGTAAACCATCATGTGCCACCTCTCCATCAGTAGGAGGCATAGCACACTCATGTGTTACATGTCTCTCCCTCTATGCATCTATACTCAACTATCACTACTTGTTTGGTGAAGTTTGAGTTCTAATGTGTTTTTTGTTGTTTATTAAAACATGCTAGACTTTGTTTTCTTCAGGAAGTGGTTAATTTTCAACTTAATTTGATTCATCAGTTAATTCAAGTTTGGTTAAACATTTCTGTGCAATGGCATACTGAAGTTAATTTCACATCTTTGAGGGTTACAACATTAACTAGTGCTTTTTTGGCTTTTGATGCATGCAACCTGATGATGGATTTATCTGCTTCTGTACAATAAGAGATTGTTACATGGTCTAACCTTTATCTCTGGAATTCATCCAGATTCCTAGTGAAACTGCAAAGCCTTTGCTGGCTGATGAGGACTTCATTTTATCTGCCTCCATAGTTTACTGAGAGTCTTGTGGGAGTAATTCAATCTTTATGGATTTTTTGTTCCAGACTTTTGTTTTTTTATCTGTGTGACATATTTCTTTTTCACCTTGTCTTTTGTTATATGAATGATCTTCCCAATTTTTTGGTTTTTTTCCCTCACATCTCTGATATTTGTGTTTTTGCTGATCCCTTAACCTTGTAGTTAGGTGAGGGGATTTGTATGTTATACCCTCTGAGGACTTTTCATCATTTTGCCTTTTCCTTATATTGTGCTGTCTGTTTGGTTTTACATCAGCAGTTCTTAGGTTACTTGTTACTGGCATTTACTACATGATTTCTTTTATTGTTGGAACCTTATAGGTAGTGAAGCATTACTGGTTTGGGTTCATTTACCCTCCACCCTCTATTTCTTTCAGAGTTTCACATATGGCCACATTTCTGAGATGTAAAATGTTGAACCCGTACTGGATATTATTGAGTCTTTTGTGAAACTGGTCCACTACAGTTCTGCCTATCTTATTACTGTGGCTACTTTGTTTCCATCAGGGCTTTATACTCCTCCTGTTCCCATTTCTTTCCCTACCTCTGGTTTATCCTTTCTCCATCTCCTTCCCTTCTATTCAAGATCCTGGGACCTACCAACATTCGCAGAGATGCCAACCATTATGATTTTGGTGTATACATTACGACTATATGCTCATACAGACAAATATTACGACTTGTTGCAACTCCCAAATTATTATATATTATATAGGCCTATACAATAAAGTGATAAATTGTTCCCCCATGGCTTGAAAGGGTTGAGAAGAAAATTTCTAGTGAGATACAAATAAATTTTGATAATAAATATATTAGTCGTAGTCCAAATGGCTACTTACAATAATCGTGTTTGTGCTTGAAATAATAAATAGTATTTGTATCTCTGATGTCTACCAAACATTTGAGGGCGGTGCTTCTCCATACTGGGTACATGGGGGAATCCATAGTTATGTCATCAATGCTTGTCAGCCAATCAGCACTTGTGCAGATGGGTATTTCTCGTTTTCTAAGTGGCATAGAAACACCAATGCGATCGTTCACAAGATGGAAAAAAGAGGCCTCATTCACCAGATTGTCTTGTTTCTGGCAAATCTAAAAGGACTAAAACTGTGAATCAAAAATTTAGGAAAGAGTATAGTGCAAAATATCCTGTCATTGCATCAAAAGTCAGTGACAGTCATGCGTTTTGTACAGAATTTGAAAAGAATTTTTAAAAATTTATTTATTAAATACACAAAACATAGGCATAAATGAGCAATTTATAGCAGTAATAAATAATAATAGCTATAATAATAATATAATAATAAACAGCTTAGAGGCATTGGTTAGGCCTACTAGCCACAAATGATAAATCTGTCTACAATCATTACGCTCAGTCATTTGAAAAAGTTGGCATCTCTGCATTCGTCAGAAGTGGTTTAGGTATTGCTCTTGCAGGGGACAGTTGAACCTGTTTCTAATAATTTAATGTTATTTTTATTTTTGCCATTTTATTGTTCTCAGGAAAACCAGGGATCAGTGTCTTATAACTCATAATATGGCTGTTTTCTTCTGAATTGTGGGTGACATTATGGTATGTCTCCATCATTTATCTACATGTAACAATATTACCTTAGTCTCATTCTTATCTTTGGTATATCCATTTCTGGGTAGTTTAACAGTTTTGGGCTCTCCATTCAAACTTTTCTTGTCATCTTAAATGTTTTGTCAGATTATTCGGGCCTTTTACGTTATCACCATGCTCAAGGACTGCTGTATCATTATTGCAAAACAATTGGCTTATTCTAACTCATTTTGAACAGGTATTGGCCAATCTTATTTTGCAGCTCTGCTGGACTTGATAGTTAACTTGGAGAATTTCTTTTTGTGATCCATTTCATACTTCTTCCATTTCAGTTTTTTTTTTTTTTTTTTAACATTACTATTAGTAGAATTCTGCCTTCTATAATTTAGATAAGTGGTACTTTTCGTTCACCATGCCTTCTCAGTTCTGTCCTGAATGCTCAGAAGGTTTTATTGCTGTTGGGGATGTGGTCTTCCATGAAGTCACTGGTTTCTCTCAGTCATGCCCATATGAGATCTGTTTTGTAGGTGATTCATGAATGATGGAACTTTGATTAGGATCCTCTTTTCACCTCCAATTTTTTTCTTCCATGCCAGACAATTTGCAGTTGCAACTGGATTAAGCCAAACTTTGGGAAGTGTGCTACTTTCTTCCCTGCATTCAGGTTTACATCTTTTTATGGATGTATTCCTTTGGGGAAGGAGAGTATGGGCCAATCACTGGGGAACTTCAGGCCATCTACTAGCAGACAAACCAATATGCATGTCTCTGTTGTTGAAGTTCTGTCCCTATGTTGGGCCTTACATCAAATATTTTTTTCTTACTCAGCATTGTGTGGGGATAAATCTTTTGGATGTTTCTATGGGGATAGTGCATATTGTTCACCTAAGGCATATCCAGTCCAGAGATCTTTGTTTTTGTACATAGGATATTTTATTCTGGACCCTTGCATGTCACATTTGCCTTATTGTATGTCATGTGCAGGGGTGCTTTCAATCTGGTCATGAATCATCTTTCACACCAAATAGATATATCCCATGTGGTGGGCATAAGAGCCCCTTATTTTTAAGGGTCTTTACCATCTGTGAGGATCTTCCAACAGGGATGTCTTTGTAACAGGCCTCAACGTCAAGTTGCCTCTATATTGGTTGCCTGTACCTCATCTACTGGCTCTTGCAGTTGATGCCTTCAGTCTGGATTTGGTCACACAAATATCATATGTATATCCATCCTTCTGATTACCTAATTGGGTAATTTTTCTTGTCCACTTCACACCTTGTTTAGCCTGCCTGTCTGCTTCCTCTTGGTCAACTCAGCCCTGGTTTCCAAGGTTACAACAGTTACTCCCTCCATTCTTCATCAGCATCAATCACAACTTACATCCCAATCTTCTCACCTGGCCTTCATCCAGACAGTGAAGTTTTACAAGTTAAGTCCGTACTTTGTTAGCTAGTTCCATGGAGGTGTACCTATGTAAGTGGAATGTATTCTGCAGTTGATCTACTACAAGCAGATTTCCTACTGACAAACCTGATATGTCTTGTGTGGTAGAAATTTCTCACCTAGCTTTTTGACCATGGATCTTCAGTTTCTTTGCTTTCTGGATCTCATATGGCCTTTAACCCAGTGCATTTTGTGTTCTGATAATGTAGGACTTTTAATTCCCCTGTTCTTACCCTGTTTATTCTTTCTTTTCATGTACATCTCCCTCTCTGGTATTCTACTCTGCTGGATTTAGTCATTCAACATTCTTTTGATATACCTCTGTTTGAACCACTTCCTCATGTTTCATCTCTCCCAGGAAATGTATTTCCTTCTCTTAACTTGTGGATGTCAAAGACTTCAGCAGTTCTGACAGGCTGTTCCTCCTCTCTCCTATTTTGCTGCCTTCTATTTCTTGTCTTTCTGAATAGGTATCTGTTTCTGTTCTTTGTTTTATACAGTGTGTATTGCACCCTTCTGGGGTACATGCTCACAACTCTTGATCTCTTTGCAGTTCTCCTATCATGATCTTTCAACTTCTATCTTTACTACTTGGGTCCACCTTGTCCATCAGATCCAATGTTTAACTCTTTTTCTTGCATCTCATCTTTATCATCATCCAGTGGAGAAGATTCTGCAATCTGACATCTGGACCACTTTCAGTACTTTCATCTCCAACTATATCCATAATATGATTTCCTTTTCATTAGAGTTTCATCAGCTGCCTCTGGCTATAATCAGACTTTGGTGCAACTTTAACTGGTAAGTTTTTATTCATACTTTATTTTCTTCAGGATCTTTATTTTTTGTCACATGGATCTCGATCTGTGGCAAGTGCTGCTTGATCAGGTATTCTTTAACCCTAAATCCACACCATACAGCCATGCTGACTCATGCTTTATCTTTTGTGGCTTTGCAGTGTTCAGCACTGAGATGTGGCATTTTATAAAAACAACAACAACAATAAAAAACAACCTGCAAGTGAATAACCATGCGATGTTCACTTCATAAATTTGCCTATCCCTATCATACCTTGATTGAATAAATCGGTATGGTCTGCTTTTCAAAATAGGGTTTCATGATCATCCATTGCAATGTTTCTGGACTCTTTGATGCATTTTCATTCTACATGTCTTCTAGTGAGCATGGGATTCCTTACCATGTATCAGTTCCAAGCTGCTGGAGTGGTTGACTATGACAGTGCTTTCCTAATTGGGTTCCATGCAAATATAGCTATAACCATTTATTGCTAATTTGGCTGGTGGTTTAGATGATGTAATATCCACCAGTTTGAGATAATCAGTACAAAAAGTGGAACATCAATATGCCAGTCAACCCTTTGATTGATCAACATTCTTGATCTTTTAAATATTATGTAGTGCCAGTCAATTTAAATATCTTAAATTTGCATTGCTTTTCTTTACTTTTATTTTCTATGCCCTTTGTGAACCAGCCTTTTTTTTTTTCACTTACAACTATCCATTTCTTTCTCTAAAGACTTTTTCCAACTTAATTGTAAACTATCCATTCCAAAAAGTTTCTTCTTCCCACAAGTTCAACCAGCTAATTTGCTCATCCTTACATATTATTTTAGCCTCACATTTAGCCCTAATGTCCTGCTCAAAATTTCACCTCCATAATTAATTCTTGGCCATATCCCTTATACAATTAATTTATGGCCTTTGTATTTAAATACTTTTATCATCCCCATGTAATTATTATATTCTCTGTCTTACTCCTTACATCATTAGCTCCAGCAGAAACTGCATTGTTGCTAGTCACCATCATTATTTCTTTTGCTCTGCCAGTTATGTCTTCCATCTGTGCCCCATAATCTCTTTTCTCTCTTTTTACCTCACAGACTATTTTATCCACATGCCAGGTGAAGGAGTTGCTCATAACTATAACCTCTTCAACTTAATAATCCATATTTTTGTCTGTTGGCTTTGCTTTCCCTTTCTGCTGTAGTTCCTCGTCTACATAAGCTAAGGGCTGAAATCTGTTGACCAATAGAATAGGGTCGTTACAATTAACCTCAATACTTTTAACCCTAATATAGCCATTTCTAACTTCCTCCCTAGGTGTGGATAGGAATCCACAGATTTCCCAGGGAAAGTTCTGTTCTTTCAGTTTACCTTCTCTGGGATCTAATCATCCACTCACACATTTGCTGAGTGTGGTGACCTGTGAAGGGAAGGAGAGGATCCTGATGGTTAAGGGGTCCAACCCTAATGTACCACTTTGGCCTTGTATTTCTGTAGATGGGCAGTCTTTGGGTTGATTTCTTTAGGGTCAGTCAGCTGGTACAGTTAAGCTAGGGTCATTGTTAATGTTGTTATGCCTAAGTATATTAGTTACCTAGTTTTAAGACTGTATTTATTAAAGCCATCTCTTTGTTGTTCTTATTTGATTGAAACTAGACTATGCTTTGCTGGTCCACTGGTCAGCCCATCCTACCATGGCTTATTACAATCCCCAAATGTGACCTGTCTTTAAGTCATCTGAAAAAGGCAGATACTCCTGATTGGAAGTACTGGCTGTTATTTGCTGAACATCTTGCAAAACATCCTTCCATTCCTATTTATACAGATGGTTCAAAATCAGGTGACTGTGGGCTCTGCCATGGTTAGTTGTGGTTTGGTAGTTGTGCTCAGAATCTCCTCTACATTTTCTGTATTCACTGCTGAACTGTGTGCCATTTCTCTTGCCCTGGATCACATAAGCTAAGCATTACTCAATTTGCACTGTTTATATTGACTTGCTTAGTTCTTTACAGGCCCTGGAATAGTTTCATGTTAGTTCTCACCCTGTTCTTGCTGATATTCAAAACTGACTGTCCCATTTTTTTTAACATCTACTTCTATCCAGTTTTTTTGGGTACCAGGCCACATTGGTATTTGTGGGAATTGGCTTGCTGACATTGCAGTTAAATTTGTCTCCTCTGGCACTATCACGACTGTGCCTGTTTGATCCTTAGATTATGGTCCTGTATTCAAGGCTCGTCTCTGTGCCAGTTGGCAGTCGACTTGGATTGAGCAGTATCAAAACAAGCTTTTCCAAATAAAACCCTCTATTGGACTTTGGCAGTATTGCTCCCATGAGGATTGGAAAGAGGAAGTTGTTCTAACTAGACAACGCATTGGTCACATTTTTTTAATTCATGATTTTCTCTTATCTGGGACTGATACAGTAATGTCTAGTCTGTGTAACACTCAGGTCACAATAAGCCACATTTTACTGTCTTGCCATCATTGCCACTCTCAACAATGGCATCATTGTAACCATGTTTTGTCCCAAGGTTTACCCCTAATGTTAGACAGTGTTATTGGCACTGGTAACACTGTCCACCTTAGAAATGTTTGTTTTTTAAAGGCCATTAATCTTTTTAATGCTATGTAAGTTTTTTAATTTATAAATTAGACCTTTTTTTAATGTGATTACCTTTCAAAAATCAAAGTACAACTGGTTTGATTTGAAATTAGAAAATGACCGTAAAGTCAAATAACTTAAGACCAGGACTGGAAAGGCCAACTTTAGGTGACTAATGCTGATTTGTGAACTAACCCATCACTCAACTTGACAAGTTATAGAATTACCATTATGCTACAGAAAGTCCTTTACAACTTGTGTTACTGTAGTTTTTCTCTTACTGCTGTAGAAAAATTTAAAAATTGGATTTCATGCTATTTGTGTTTTTAATTCAAAAATTAAACTTTTTGTTTTATCTTAATTTTTTTTACAAATTTTAATAATTTTACTTTAATTTTAATTTTTAACTGGATGTTTGGCACTGATAGACTATTTTCTTTGCACCATAAAACACCAAACCAACCAATTCTAACTTCCTGAATATCATTGTTAAACCATAGCTGATGCTTCCATTGCATGTAAAAACTTAAGCTTCTCTTGAAGTCGTGATGTCATTTCATTCACTTTGTACTTTTCATGTATTTATCTGTTTCTGCAACTTTAATTAGAATAGCCTTCATCTTTTCTTCTAACTTGCAAACTCTTCATATAAATTGAACATTTTCACTACTAGCTTCATTAAAAATGCTTAGTAGTGCAGAGTGAGTTTCAGAATAAAACCCATTCATTGCACTTATCACCCCTAACAAAGTAGGAATGCTTAACCATTGAACTAGTCTTAGCTCTTGTTTTATTTGTAGAGTTAAAATGAATACTCAGTACTATTATTAAATACCAGTAACCTTTTGTTAGTGTTGTTATGCATAAGTACATCAGTTACCTAGTTGTAAGTCTGTATTTATTAAATAAAACAGTGTATTTAATTTGTCTAATTAAAAGTAAACATAAAGAACTGTTACACTACTGAAATATAAATTAAAAGCTTATACCTACTATTTTATTCTCCAGTCTTATTAAATTTATTTTTTTGTATTATTCAACTATGATTTTTAAAGATAAAAATAATAAAACCTAATAACATTCAAAAATCCATAATATTTTCAGAACTTAGCTTTCTAATGTCTTCTGTTTTCAAGTAGTGCATGCTATCTCTCATAGGCTGTCCCCAGTTTGAGCCTGGATTCAGATTTCCTTTTTTTTCTAAAATTTTGGTGAATGTTATTGGAGTTTACTTTTTGAGACTGATCCTTTGTTAATGGCTCTGTTAGTATCTTCAGTGTTATGGATTTTGCTTTCTTCCCTGGACATTTGTAATTTTAACTTCTAAAAATTGACAGCCAGTTTTCTATTCACTGGAATTTTTAGTCTTATTCAGGAAAATAATTTCCTGTCATTTCTTAACATTTGCATTTTTATTTGAGAGGTGTTTAGGAAATAAAATACTACCTTCTTTCAGGGTTAATTTTCATGTTGAGAGTATATGTATCAAAGACCATTTTCAGTGTCCTAATTGGACTTCCTTCTTTTATATCTTCTGTATTTCTCCTCACTGTTATTGATTGATAAAAAGAGCATAAAAATTTTCAGCACTTTTTAGTTAATCTGAAAAGATTATATGAATATGTATATCTTTTTTTTTTATTATACTGACCTTTCAGTCATGCACACCTAACATTACATAGCTTTACATTGACACAGTGCATGTGCAGTCAGGTCAATATTCAGTAGTATAAAACTGGCCTCTAGTTTTCCTTGTCTCGCCTGTGTTTTAGTGGACTAGTATTTTCTAATGTACAGTTACAATTGAATTATTTTAAATTATATATTTATATATAGATTATTACTATTTAGAAATACATTATTAAACTTATTTTTTTTTAAATATAGAACAATAAATCAAGAAGTAAAGCAAACAATTATCTCTTCTCACTGTGAACTTTGTACTCGGTTGCTGCTGGACGTAGGTTGCTAAGCCTTTTTAAAATTTTGCACATGGAGGATGTTTAATGTTTCATAGGTTTTATATATATATAGTTAAATAACCAAAAAATCATAACGTCACTGATACCATATAATTCCACTATAGCTTATTAAGGTTTGTAACTAAGATTTATTTAGATTTAACAAAATATGAGACTTTGAGTAGATGAAAGATGCAATCTACCTCCTTTAAAACTTCAAAGAATGCAGTGGCTTTTTCAAAGATTAAAATGGCTGAGAAAACACACTGGGGACGTTCTAAGCTGTTGAGTGGTTATTCACATGTTGTATACTGCAGTAAAAGTAGATAGGGGATGGTTTTAAGAAATGGAAAGAGTTGAATGGGGTTACCATGTTTGATTCAGTACATTAACTATATCTCAGCAAAACAGATTCGAAGTTCTTATTTTGTATTCTCGCTTGTCCATATTAGTAATTTGAATTCTTAGTTTGTTCAAAACTGTAAACTTAGTATTTTGACATTACAAACATTTATTTTAAAGAGTGCTGCATTCAGCATACCACATGATTCATTAAAACTACACTTTGATGTGTAATTTTAATATTTATTTTTAAGTAAGCAAATTAAGTCATACATAACATTAAAGTTTAATTATGGTCTACAATTTGATTCCAAACTTATATGACATAAATTGAAGTAGTAATTCAGTAAAATTTTGAATACAAGTCAACAAACGAGATGATGTGGTCTTTGATCCATGACCCATAGAGTATGAAATATAGAATATAAAACAAAACATTACAAATAAAACACATTGGACTTTTAGTTTGCTATCTCAACAAATAAAAATAATCATTCTGAAGAGTTTAACTACTTGATAGTGACATATGTTCAGAACTTAATTCTATAGATTGATTTTTCTAGCACCACACGTTTGGTCATGTTCGAAGTGTCACTATCCCTGTGAAGAGGAGAATCAGTTGGCTGATCACCTTACCCTTTGTGGAAATTCACAAACAGTAGTTTCTACCAAGAGACCAGAAACAGATAATCAAGGTGTACCAAATGTTGGAGTTGGAACTGTTTTTTACAAATGTAGTCGATGCTCTTTAACCTTTACAGCTGAAGAAGAAATTAAGGTATTTCTAAAAAGACATAACAGTTTTGTTGGGTGTTATATCTTACAACAAATTTTTTTAGTCATTATCACAGCAGTTACTTTTTAATACTTCTGTATATCCTCTCAACTGAAAATTTGACTATGAAGAAAAGACTAAATTGTTTTTCTTTACAGAACAACTCACATTGTAGAGTTCAGTGTTATTGGTTTGAGGTATTGACACACTTTAATATAGAATGTAGAACACAAGTTTATTGTTACTGGACATGAAGGCTGTTGTAATGTTCTTAATACCTGTAAGCAATGTAACTAAGGAATGAAATCTTTACTTACAAATGTAAAAAGTAATTTTTATGCCATTTAAATCTTTCTTTCTATGAAGTTGGTTGAATCAACTGACCTTGTAACCATTTTGTACTTGTTATAGTCTCCATATTATAACTTTTAACATGGTTTATGGATCTTCACAAAATCTAGCAGACCTTTAGTAGATGTTACAAGTCAGTTGTAGACCCAGAATCATATTTTTAATGAAGCATTTTTACTAAGGATTTGTTCATGAACATGTATATATTATTTCTGTATAGTATTCTGACTTCTAGGCAATTTCCACATTATAATTAAGTCATTTTCTTCATGTTCAAGATCTCAGGTTTTATTTTTATAATGTCTAAACTTTCTACCAAAATTTGTAATGTTTTGTCCCCAGTAAAACGTTATATTTTCTTTACCCTAACTTTATTCAAGATTGGTAAATATGTCTCACCTTGTAATCACTGGAAAAAAGAGATTGAGATAATCTTTTTCCTTCTAGGATGACTTCAAATTTTAATATGAAACTACATTTAGTTTTCCTAAATAGCATTAAATTCATAACATTATACATTTATTTATACTAGTATGCCTGCTGTAATGCATGGAATACATTCTTTAAAAAATTGTGTTTTATGGTATGTAGGATTTCCTATAGAAACAGTGTTAATAGGGATACGTTCCTGCAAAATTATTTTCCCTTAAAGTCCATTTTATTTATGGTATGAACTACTTCTGCAACAAATATTGATATATATTGATATAAAAAAACGTATATTGCAAGCAAAATATTTAATGTGAAGACAACACAATATTGTGTGTAGAAATTAGTAAAAAAACTTCAGTCAGAAATCAGTGAAACTAGTTTCAATACATTTGTGTGACCTCTTCAATTGCACATTGTGTTTTGGCAGGAAAAAACTGATCAGCGAATTCCTATGTGACTTCTTTTCTTCTAATTCCTATAAGGACACAAGAGGTCAGGAAGGTGTTTAGCTTAAAAGTGTCCTTGGGAGATGCTGAAATTGGGCAAGAATTTGATTAATTAACTTTCGACAATTTTTCTTTTTATGCATTAAACTGTTTTGTATAAAATTATTGTTGATTTCCAATCAATTTGATGGCCAGTCTCTCATGAAAAAAAAATGGCATTGATTTAATTTTCATATTTCTTTTTTATTTTCAAAAAAAATTTTGTCAATGCTTCTTCTGGTTGGTATGATTGTTTTGCAGGGTAATTGCATGTCTGTTTTATATTTTCTGAATTATATAATATAATTATATAATATAATAATTTTCATTATTATTAAAGAAAATGTTTTTTTTGTAGAAACACATGGAAGAAGGTAGACACATGTCATCTGATACCACAGAAAAAAGAGAAACTCAATTTTCCTATGTGCATGGTACTTCATATGATACAGTTAAAACTGAAAGCACATGCTTTGTATGCTGTATGAGATTTTCAACAGCATCTATGTGTCATGAACATCAAAAACATGTTCATATGCGATGGGTTGACAGAGAAGCTCAAGATCACTCTGATGAAGAATTTACTGGTATGTCTTAAATATGCTTTTTTAATGTATACAAATAATATTTTTGGTAAGACTGTATGTGTATACAATTAGTTTTAGTTATAGTGTACAAAGTGAATTAATTTATCACTTATTTTTATCTGTTTGCCTTATATTTGTGTATATATTTTTTTTGGTTTTCTTGTTTCACTTTTTTAAAACTATTTTTAAGTAGACACTTTTGTAGAAAATTTATATATTTTGAGTTCCCTAATTGGTGTATTACTAAAATTTGTACTAAATTCATGATGTCCATTTCTTTCATATTTTAATCATCTTATACATAACTTAAATAGTTTTGAGTTGTGGTTATATTGTTGTATGCAGAAGACATTTAAAAATTATCATTCAAGAATGGAAAATTTTATTGATGGAAACTGCAAAAACATTATATTAAACAAAAATTAGGGCATAGCATAACATTATAAGGAACTAAGTTAAATAATATATATATTTGTACATTTTCATTTTTTAGCAATATGTTGTAGAATTAACCAAGCTAATCAACCAGTGAGGTAAATGTGCAAATGCAGCTCTGTGATTAGTGTATGTGGTCTAGAAGGCTGCAATAGATATATAAGGCAGTTGATTTTATTATGATGTGGTTCAGGTTAAACCAACAATATTTTCAGTATATGCTTGTAGAAATGGACTAAATGTAATCTATTCCTCTTTCTGTGGTGAAAAGTTACATTTTCAGGTTTTGAAATAAATACTCAATAGATTTTATTTTCTTAAAACTACTAAGTGTTTTTACTGCAACTATAAAATATTAAAAGTGTGCAAGAGTGAAATTGAACTTTACAAAAGATAGTCTCACCTCACAGTGGTATATTTAGGATACAATTGAGTTTCAGTATTTTGTAACATAGGGCTTTACATGTGTATGTTGTTTCATTAGTTATTCACATGTTAAAAATAACAATGTGTAAAATACTTGTTTTTGCAGTGTTTCAAATGCATTTTTCATATCTGGTAATTAAATACAATAATTTTTTAAAAATATAATTTAAGTGGTTTACCAGCTACAATAAATATTTGGATGAAACAAATAAATACACAGTTGTCATTAAGTAAAGTGTTGATAGAAATGAAAACCATTATAAAAAACAAATTATTTAAATATTACTGGTACAGTATGTATTTATTAATACGGTTAATATTTTGAGCTACCACTTCTTTAGAACTAGTGGTAAGATACTGAAGGCATAAACTATGTTAGTAAACATGTAGAAATACACACACACTTTAAATATTGTGTTACTTTAAAGTTTTGTGTGATTTAATGAACAAGAAAAATTTTTATTTAAATAAAATAATTCAGCTGTTTGAATAAGTAGAACCTTGTTTATGAATTAATTTGTTTTTGGGGCATTTTTATTTAATGATACACAAAAGTGCATACTTGTTCCCTACCACAAGAGAAAATCTGTCATCTTCTGAACTACTAAAATAGTATTGTGTAGTATTGATAACAATATATTCACAAGTGATGCATCAGGATCATTTGCATTGTTGAGTACCAAGTGTGTTACTAAAGAGTTGTGAATACTGGTGTTATATTTGGATATTAAGGGCTAGCTTCTTAACAGCATGTTGGTATCATGCTCTTTGAGTACATTTTAGTTCACCATAATTAAAATATTGATTATGTATTGATAGGATACAACAGTGTGAGAGGGATGCAATCTTTGTATTTCCTGTGTGATGAAAAGAATGTTTCATGAGATGTATTTGTTCTCTAAAAGACAGCACTACCTATCACATTTGATATGGCCTTTTATGGTGAAAAATTTGCTCATTCACTGCATTATTTCCTTGGACTTGGGAATTGAGGGTAAGGGATGCATTTTTTAGTTTTGAATGGGTGAGAAGAATTAAAACATGGGTTAGAATGAGATTCAGTCATTATATAATAGTAGCAGTACAATTATTACCAAGATGAAGTTTGATACCTAGAGGTAAAGGTTTTTCACTGGAAATTGTGTAAGTGAATTGAAGGACCAGGTGAGAACAACCAATGTGCAGTATATATTGAAGGTATATTAACATCATTAATCAGTCTTGAAATATGTAGTAGGTTCTACGATGCACTTCTTAATGTGTACATGTGTGTGTAGAAGGTTTTTGTGTTTCTGAATTCTACAAAGCATCTGTGAGAAATGTTTTCTCCTGAGATACTGAAATATAAAAGTAGTTCTTATGGTTCCTGACAGGAAAATCTTGGTGACATAAAAAAAATAAAGAAAACCATCCTTGGGACACCACTTTAACAGTCTAAAACATGACATCATTGAGTTTTCTGTAGTGAGGCACATATATGCATTTTTTCTTTTTATCATAGAACAGAATGTTCACATATTGACTAATATGCAAATTAGTTACTATTCACCCAAGCAGCTTAAATGAATGCTTCTCCTTTTTATAATTTAAACATGTGCTTTAGTGTACTGACCATACTTTACACATTTAAACATTACTATTTATTTACTTTTACTTGTGTTTTTTTAAGTGAAATGTTATAATTTAACTTATATTCTTTTCATCTATTAAATCATATATATATATATATTTAAGTAATACAATATTGTTTGACTGCATAAATATGTTTATGCATAAATGTTTCTGTTTATGCATCATGCTGTTCTATCTGCAGTTTTTACAAAAGTTTGAACTTTCAGTAGCCTATTGTTGGTTTGGAGAAAAGGCAGGAGCCTGAAATATTAACTTTAATAATAAATATATTGTTCACCTGCACAATTAAACCAGTTTGTTTTTGTGTTAATCTTTGTTGTAAGTTTCAAAACCACCTTTTGAAGTTCTTGGTCTTGATGTTTTACAGGTTTTGAAAAAACACCACCCATATTTAAATGTTTTAACAATATGAGACCAGTCATCTGCACAGGTTTATTAAGTGCTAAATATTGATTACACAGCAGTTCATGCTCATACAAGACACATTATAGCATCAAAGACGTTTTAGTAGTAAAATCTCCTTGGTACTACACTTTTGCAATGATGTTTATAGTGCCTCTGTTATTTTTGTTTATCACTAACCTGTACATCAATCTGCAGTTATAACGTGCTATTCAAAACTAGCTGTTACACCTCATTGCATTATGCATAGGCTTATTACAAGTTTGTATGAACTTCATCTTATGCATATATTTTATGTCAAGCATTAGAAGTTCTCTATATTCAGCATGTCTAGTAGGTATGCTGTGATCCTGTTTAACTTCAAAGATCCTAGAATTTATTGACACCAATACTGGTTAAGTTTTATTTGCTAACCTTTTTCATTTTCTTTTATTCATTTATTATTATTTTTTCATTGTTTTCTTTTATTCCTGGGAGAAGATGTTAAAACAAAGACTGGGATTAATGTAAAAGATTTGCAGATAAGATGTTAATAAAGTTTGCTTGATCCATGTGATTTGTACTCTTCTTGATTTATTTTTCATTGTGTCATTTATGACAGGGCCTCAAACTCTCAGATCTTTGATATTGGGATCTTGACTACAATTAATTATCAGTAGTTAACAATATTAATAACTTCTAAATAAAGGTTTATTGTTGTTGTAGCACAAAATATTAAACAATTTATAAATACTATCTTTCACTGCATTGATTTAAACATTAATAATTGAACAAGACCTTTAAGAATTCTTTAGAATTGCAAAATGTTAATTATTTGCAACATTTTATAGACAATTTCAATACAGCGTGCCTCATCATCTAATTAGTTGTGTATCAGTATATTAACAAAACTTTTAAATAATGCAGTATAGTTAGACTACACATATGTTGTTAGACATGTTTATTAGTGTATATATGTTACAGTTCAAATTTTGTGTTCTGTCTATAATTTGTTATAAAGTTGCCATTAATAACTTTTTGTTGGTTTGGAGGAAGGGTGGTAGCCTGAAACAATAACTGTAATAATAAATAAATCTCTTACCAGCTTCAGTGTAATAAAAATAATAGAAATATTTTTAAGAATAATAGATGATATAAAACATGTTGGATGATTTTAAGAAACAGATAAAATGAGAATTGCAACAATGTCAAAACTTGAGAGAAGAAATGTTTTTGAATCAAGAAAATGTCAACTCATAAGATTTCTCAAGTTTAAAAGAAATGGTTACAGAACAAATTTCAGTAAGCAAGTTAGTTAACAATAACTAATCATTTAATATTAAAACATTGTTGACAGACTTTGGTTACTTGGAAGTTTGGTGGTAGCAAAATCATATTTGAGTAAATGCATGTGATTCTTTTATTTTATAAGAAAAATAAGTGTTTAAGGTTATCAAAAAAAAAATCTGTGTGAGTCATGAAGTAAGTTTGGTACTTTTTACAGACTCTCTTCTGTCTTTTTAAATGTTTGTTCATTATGTAAACAACCTTATCTTTAGCAAATTGTTACTGTTGTTGTTTGGAACAAATGTGGGATTAAATCAAACTCCTTTATTGCTACACATTTTAAAACACTAGCAATGGTGAAAAGTCTGTTAATCAGTATAGTTTTTAAATTATTCCTATTTTCATGTACTTGTTAATTAAAGCAAAAAGATATCACAAAAGTTGCTCGTTTGTGAGAACTGGTGACAGCTACATAATGAAAACAGTCACTATTTACTATAAAAACTATTGACTTCTTACAGTTTTGCAACCTAAAAAATGTATAACTTGTTCTTGTGTATATTAAGTTTGTGTGATATACCAGTCAAGGCAGTTTTTTTTAAGATGAACATATATATTTTATACATGTATATATATGTGTGTGCATGTGCATATAGAAACTCATTCATATAAATTCTTTTCTTTACATACACATTGTTATAGTTGTGTTACACTGTAATTGAAACTGAGTACTATGGGTGATACAAATTCTTAGAGTATGTAACATTCATGTTGCCTGAACATGGTTGTTTGTTGTTTTTTTATGTACTGCTACGTCACATTAAGAATGGTGATGGTGTTTACTAAATCTGTAATTACTGCTCCTCTGTGAGTTTCTAGTATAAGAATATAAAGCATTTCAGTTGTGTTGTGTGTTGCACAGCAATGACTGCATGAACTTTCAGTATTGGAGCACATCAGGGTAATGGGTTTACAACACATGCTAGGCCACAGTTAAAACGCTATTTCCATCAGTCATTTGTGATATACATGTTATTATTGTATATAATACTTGTGCTGACAAAACATGATTTATTGATTGATGGTTTGTGTGATATTCCTTATAATAAAACTGATAATTTTTATCAAATCTTGATGGGTTTATAGCAAGAAAAGTATAATAGCATTTTAACTCACACATTTACATTCTTCTTACTAGAAACATTAATATAACCAATGAAAACAAACTGTTGACATTTAATTTTTTTAATGTAGTTTTGGATAAACTATACAGGAAGTATGAATTAAAAATGTTACTAATTTTCTTTATCAGTTTCAGATGGTGATAACAATAAAGTTCATGAAGAATCAAACAATAATGCTGATTTTGATAATTCTAATGATGATGTTGATTCAAGTAAACTACCATCACAGTCAGATACAAACATAAATGATATTCTCCTTGTTTCATCTTCAGCCATGGAAAATAAGAATTCTGTTAATAGCACAGAAAATAATGCTTCAACTGACAAAGAGAAGGAGGATGATGTTGTGAACTTGGAATTTAATTCATTATTGAGTTTGAAAGCAGTTGATCAAGATGACAACAATTTAGCAGAGAGAGTTTCACAAACTGCAGAAGTTTCTACAAATCAGAGCTATGAAGAATCAGCAGAGTCTTTTTCATACGAGACTATAGAAAATATTGAGTCAGACATTGAGGAATGTAGAAGTCAAGTTTTGGATCATATTTCGAATGCAGATATCCTCAAAACTCAACAGAATGGACTACAAGAATCATTTGATGTTAGTATAGAAGAAAAAATTGGGGATGAACAAGATACTAAGAAAAATGAATTAATTTTGATCAAGGATGTACCAACTGATAAACAGTTGGCTGAGCTATGTTTCCCTAAAAAAGTTGGCCACTACTGCCATTTATGTGACATAGTAATCCAAAGCTATCCTCTCTATTACATGCACATGTACAATGTCCACAAACTAGAGAAAAGATTTCAGTGTATTATTAGTGACTGTAAACGCACCTTTTGCAATGTTACAGCATTTCAGAATCATGCTCAGAAACACAACCAAAAATCGGAGAGTTTTTGTAGCTTGTGTGACATGGTGTTCGAAGATAGCAGAGACCTAAAAGATCACATGTTTAGTCGAGAGCATGGTACAAAATACATAAAGACCCAGGTAAATGAATTTCCTTTTTTATTTTTTAATCTGATGTATTGATTAACAAAGATGTTGTATAATTTTCATTTTGACCTTGTGAAAGGAGATGAATTTTACAATACTTTTAACAAGTTAGCTTTGATGTTGACCTGGTGATTAGGGCACTTGACTTGCAATATAGGTTCATATTCTGTTTCTGAACATGAGTGCTTTGTAATGTGATAGTAAATACCACTTTTCATTAGTAAAAAGTAGACTAAGAGTTGATAGTAGGTGGTTTTAACTAGCTGCCTTTTCTTTAGTACTTCAAAATTAGGAATATCTTATGCAGATAGCTCTCAAATAGTTTTGCACAAAATTCAAGAAAAACATGCTTTGAAAATGTTACTGTATATATAGATGAGGGTAAGGGTGTAGATTTGATGTATCTGGATTTTTAGAAAGCATTTCTCAAAGTGCTACATAAAATGCTTGTCAAGACGCATCTCTCTAGGTGTGGGGGATAAGTTAACTAATTGAGTAGAAGAGTGGCTTGATTGAAGAAAGCAGAGGTTTGTTGTTAATGGAGCTCAGTCAAACGATTAATGTTGCAAATGATGTACCTCAGGGCTCAGTTTTAGAACTATCACTCTTTTTTATTGATATTAATGACATAGGTGAAGGAATGGTAAATAAATTATGTAAATTTGATGATGATAAAGTTGTGGGTGTTGCTGGCTGCAAAGAGAATGCTGCTCTTTCACAAAAGGATTTGTATCATTTAGTGAGTTGAGCAAGTAAATGGTTGATAGGTTTCAATTATAATAAATGCACAATATTGCATGTGGGTTAGTATAATTTGAATGGGAATAACTGTAATAGTGTCTTGAAAGAAAAAGATCTTAGTGTAATGGCTTATCAGTCTCTTGAGCCATCCAAGTAGTGTATTGTTGCTAGTGGTATGGTCATATTTGGAGTATTGTGTTCAGTCTTGGGCTCTTTACCTCAAGAAGGACATTGAATTGTTGAAAAGGGTTCAGAGGGTTACTAAAATGGTACCTGGGATGGAGGAGTTGTATGAGGAGAGATTGATCTTTAAAATAGTATTATCTTGAAAAATGAAGATTTATATTGGATATGCTTGAAATGTTTAAGATTGTAAAAGGAATTGATAATGTTGATGCATCAACATTTTTTATACTTGACAGTGAGAATTATAGAGTTAGGAGACATATATAGATTTATGCTAGGTGGAAGCTGTCCTCAGCTAAGATTATTTCACTATATTTTCACTGGGGAATGGGTTTCTTTCACAGGTCATGAAGGCGGTAAATTTGAGTGAGTATAAAAGAAAGCTTGATCGATATATAAATGATATGGGCTGGCTTTAAATTTATTTAATTAATAGTTGTAGTTTGGCATAGAGAATGGGACAATTAAGATGGACCAACAGGTCTCTTGTTGTTCCTAAACATTACTTTGAAGTCTTCTATGCTACTTCATTTTTCAGGATGTATAAAACTTGTATTGTTTTATTTGAATTTTGTTGCAATAACAAATTAATAGTTAAAATTTATTTTAAAGTTGAAATGAACATGTGAATGATTTTGATGCAAGTTTAAAATACATAGGTTGTGTGAAACTGCATAAAGATTTGGTGTAGAGGTAGGTATTTATGAAAAGTGTTCTGATATGACTGTCACAGAATTCATTGCAATTATTGTATTTTTCACAGCAGTTTAAAACTTGGATGAAAAGGGGGTATTTGGTACTTTGGATGACTACTGTTCCATATTTAAGGTTTCTGGTTTTAAAGTTTTTATTCACACACAAAAAAAGCACTTTGAAGTTTGTACTTTGTTTATTTTGCAGTTGTATTGCAAGCAGTTATGACAGTATGTAACAGTGTAATATATGAACAGATAACATTAATAACACTTGATGCTGTTGTCAACCAGTTCTATAGATGTGATACATAATGATATTAAGGGTAATTTATTATTATTAGTACTTTTAAGGAAAATAAGTTTTATTTAAAAACAGTCTTAAACAATGTTTACAAATTCAAAGCAGATGGTGCTTGTTTATAATATGGATAAATAATTTAAGTGTCACCACACAAAAATGTTGCAAAATTGTGGATGTAGTGATACGAGTTATTTTGGAGAGAAACACCTTAGTCTGAATTTTAAGCTCTTCTTAATAGCCTAAAAGTATTAATTTTAATAGCACAGTAAACAACTCACTACAGGTATTTATTGAACATACATACTGTTTAAAGTTTGATATAAATTGGAAACACCATGTATACAAATTTTACTACAAAATGCAAACTCATATTGTTGCTAACCATCTTCATAAATATAACTCACTTATAACACAATAAAATATTAATTTCATCTTCAAGGTAAATTTCACAATTATCATGTGAAATTATTTAAAACAAATTCTAAAGTAAACTAGAAATATTTATGTACAAGAAAACACAACATTTATTTTAATACAAAGCTGTATAAGCTTTCTCTATGCTGAGTAATATTGGCTGCTATTGTAATGGCTAATGTTTTTTTGTTTTGCAAGTATGAACATGCATAAAAAATCTAAGAAATTCTAAGTGAACTATTGCACTGATTTGAGTTAGGGAAGTCTACACAACTGATTATACAGATACTTTTTTTTATGGACAAAATTTTGTTTTCCACCACTGAGACAGAATATTTTTAAGCATGACAAGCTATGTGGTAGTAATGAATAAATATTTTTTATTAGCTCAAACATTTTAAAATGAAATATAACAGATATTGGTTTAGGTTACAAATTTAATTGATTTGATATAACTTAAAAATAAAATCACTAAAATTATTTGGCATGTTTTTGGACTGTATGCAAAGATTGATATTTCGATAAGTTATCTGAGAGAAATGATAGTTATTTTAAATTCATATTTATCCATTGCTATTTCATCAGTGTTATGATTTATGACATGGGATTTTTAGTTATATTCAATACTATAAAATGTGATGTCCCTGAACAGTAGATGGAAATTGTATATTGCTGTCTTAAACTACTCATCAAATAGTCTTATATAGGCTAGTAAAGATTATGTTGTGGCACTATAGTACATAAGATATTCTGATGGTATATCTTTGTCATAATTTTTTCAGCTATAATACATAAAATGTAAAACTGTTTCAGTGGCAAAAGACACTTCACTTTAGTCCTGTTAACAATAATTTACAGCTTTATACTTCACATGACATGTTCTTTATATAATGGGTTCTATTAGATGGTGAAAAAAATAGTAAAAATAAATTTTTAACTCTTGAATTAACTGCACTGGACACACAGCCAAGATGCAGATTTATTTCAATGTTTAAGATATTTAAAATCCAAAATTTAGTTTTAGTAGATTCTAAATTACACATACACACACACACACACACAGTTTTAAAATGGGAATATAATTTGAACTTTAGTGTTATGAGGAAGCTTGTAATTTAATTGCTCACGTTTTGACTTTAAGTTGTATTATGTAGACATGTCAAGGAAAAAAATGTGTATCTCAATTTTAGCATATTTTGTGAGTGTTAATTTTTGGTTATTTTCCTTAAAGAATAGTAATATTCTAGTTTTTTAAGTTTGAAAGCTGTCAGAGCATTCTTTATTGCTCATTAGTCTTGACAGAATTGTAATTCAGTTATTCAACACTAAATCTTGCTTTAATAACTATGCTTGTTTACATTTAGAAGATAAATGTTAAATCAGTAGAAACCATGAAATATGCATTACCTGTGTGTACTTTGACGGGCCTGAATTTTAACTTTTGTGGACATTAGTAAATGAATACTAGTTATCTACTGTCCACTAGTAGATTTAAGACTGCAATTAACAGTAACGTTATTTATTAAAGATTAAATGAAATCACGCATGCCCTATTGCTCCAGAAATCAAAGCTGATTTTAGGCATAAGAAGTCATACATATGAATCTGATACATTGATTACATCTTTGGAATTTGGAATGAAACAGTTTACTACTTCAGTATGATTTCCTCATTAACTTCCATTCTACTATGAAATTGACTATTAGGAACTTCAAAGAATGAAACATTTTGCTATTATATGATATACAGATTATCTTAAAAGATGACATACTTGTAAGAAAACTGTAATATAAGCCTTGTGAGAAATCAGTGTTTTTATTTTATCATTTATTATGTTTAAATGTTTGCATCACTTATGACAAGTTAAATGTGCAACTGTTATTGAACAACTAAACTGTATCAATAAGACTTGTACAACAAAGGTGATTTCAAATTAGGCAAAATATTATACACAAACGTCAGTGGATTCCCAGAAGTAATTATTGATAAGACTTTACAAAACTGAACACAGTCCACAATAACAATGAAGAAACATTGCCACATGGGAAAAAGCAGTTTAATGAGAATTTTGGTGTACCATACATTAATTCAAAGATTTATGTTTGTATAAGACAGGCATGCAGACACTCAGTTCTGTACATGAGAAAACTTATGTAGATCTTTCAATGAAGTGTTAGTAAGAGATTAGCTTTTAAACCCAAAGTGTGTAATAAACCCACAGACAAATGTTTATGTTCTAAGTTAGGTTTAAGCAGTATCACTAACCACAAGAATGTAGTATGGAGTTTGAAATATGAACTGGTTCTATGAACATTGATGAAACAGACAGAAGTGTTAGGGATAAAATCAACACTTTTGAGCACTGCATATATTAGGCAATAAAGACAGTACTGTAACTGAGCATTTTGTTTACAAGCAGCATAACTCGTGTTTATTGTCCATGACTACATAAATTCGTATCTACTTCTTCAGGTTTTTAGATATAAAATGCAAAGGAGCCTTACTAATCACAGAGAACAAGCCACAGGCAAACAGAAATATTCAGCATGGATTTTTGAACTCTAACTTTTCATTTTATTATTGTGATAAGATTTTGTGTATTTTAAGTAGTATAATAATGTTTATTTGCATGTATTTTCAATTTTAGAATTTAATGTCCCATCTGTTATGTTGACATTGTGTACAGCAATATAATTTTACAACTGTGTTTCATGAATTTCACTTTTTTATGGAGGCTCATTTTGAAATCTATAAATTTAAAATCAGTAATTGTTTTTGGTTGAAAAGTACTGTATTTTGTATATTTATGATTATTGTAATTTTGCATTTTCTTCAGGAAAAGTATTTTCACAGTGAACCCCGCAATTACCGTTGTAAGGTATGTCTTACATGGTTTGGATTGTTTGCAATCTTTGTTAAACACATGGAAACAGAGAGTCATCAGTACAGGTGCAAGTATTGTGGATTGAGCTTTGTTCAGCCTGGTCCTCGAAGAAACCACATTCAGAGTGTTCATCCAGATCTGGCTAATGTTTGTGAGGTAAGGTTTGTTAAAAATTTATACTCTTAAATACCGAGAGACAGCTAGGTGTTCCTCTCAGATAATTAACTAATTTTTAGTTTTTAGAAATTTTAGATAATTTTTAGAAAGGTATGTGTTTACAATTGATATTGTGAATAAATTAATTTTATATGTATGTTGTCAGTGATAACTATTGATCATAACCTTTATTTGTTTTTTTGCATAATTTTCCTCCATCACACTCATTAAAATATGAATGTATACAGAAATAAAAATAAGTGAATAGGGAAACTTTGGACATGTAAATTTATATATGGTGTATGAGATTGATTCTATTTTTATATTTAAAATAATTGGTTAAATGAAAAAAATGGTTTAAACATGATTCTAAACTTAATGTGGGGGTAAATGTTATTATTCAAAATGGATTTAAAATTTTTCTTTAATTCTACTGAATGATTATCAGTAAAGGGTAGAATGCAATGAACTCTATTTTCATCTTGTTTACCAGACTTAGGAATATCCAAACCTTTTAAATAATTCTTAATAACACTGTCAATTAATTGTATAGAATTTTTTATAATACAACCTTTATGTTTTTTATTTCTTCATGAAAAGAGAAAAAAAGAATTGACTGTTATAGGCTCTATGATAATAAATTATAAATTAGGTTCTATTTAAATTCAAAAGGTAAAAAACTGTCGAAATTAAACATTGACCCGTGTTTAAAAAAGGTAAAATGTTAACTGTCTGTTCTTCAACTGCAAATCTAATAATTTTATATTAATTATTCAAATAATTGTGAAATTCTAAAGTATCAGATTTATTTTTGAAAACTAAAATGTGTCATCAGCATATCTCCCATAATAATAATATAAAGGTTTAAACTCTACTAGACAATTTTTAAACCATTTTTCACTACAAATAACTTAAAAATAAATTAGCCAAACAAGGTGCAACACTTGAACTTATAAATGCCCCATCAAGCTGTTTGTAATTACATCCATTAATAGGATATTGTATGCTTTTTTGCATGTAATTATTCTGTGTTCTTTGATGCATTGTGTAATTAAATAAAAAATTGGATTCATATAAAAATGTAGTTAAATATTATTGACAATCAACAGCAAAATGAAAAAAGACCAAGATAAGTACTACAATTTTGATTTTCATGTGTATTCTTTATTATAATAAAAGTGACTATGATGTAAAATTTAGAATTGTTTTCAGGTTAGATAAGGTGAAAGAAAGAATAATAATATTAACAATAAAATTTTTCACAAGGTATGCTTGCAAGCAACTCAGTCAAATTTAGTAGCTTGTGCATTTTGTAATTTGATAGGATAGCATGAGCTGTATGTTCATCAAGCAAATTGAAATTTTGTGCCAGGAATATCAGTGAATTGATCACAGTTCAGAGGGCAATAAAACTAATTTTTGTATAAACAGAAATTTACTGTTACAAATTTCAAGTTATTTAGGATAAACAAATGTAGTTTCATGCCATTACTTGATGTTATTCTGGATGGTAAAAAAGTTTATTTTAAATTTTATTCGTGGCTACTTCATCTAGGACGTAGAAAATAAATATTTTACTGAAAAAATATTTGAAACTTATTTGGGAGGTTTTATTGATTTTGTAAATGAGATTTTTTCAGATGAAGAAACATTTTTGATTTTAATGTGAAACATCACTTTACACATGGAGCAGGCAACATTTTAACTCCATATACCCCATGGAAAATTTTTAGTGAAAATACCTCATTAAAATTTGTTGTTTTTTTCTTCTACAAATGACTTAATTATTGAAAGCTTGTGATATTGCATGAAGATACACAAAACATATTAGAAGTTATAATGGGGAGACTACAGGTCAATGTGGGGCCACAAACTTAGATTATTTGACTAAGTCTGTAGCAGGTGAGTTGTGTATTGTTATTAAGACCTTGTCCATAAATATATGGTGTCAAAGTGCTCAGAGTCCAATGTGATTTTCACAGTAAGATTGAAAATACTTTTCTTCTGAAAAATTTGAGATTTCATTTGCATAATCCCTAAAACGTCCTAAATAAGTAGTAAATTTTTTTCAGTAAAATCTTATGATTTTGTCTGTTAGTTTCTATATTGTAACTTTCTTCAGGGTTGGTTAAAAGATAAGTGAAATTGACCATCGTAAAAGTATTACAAAATAATTCTAAATTAAGCTTTTCTTTTGGAATGACTGCAAATTGTAACAAGAAACCACATTGTTTATCTGAACTAGCTTCAAACGTATACAGTATACATCTGCTTCTATTTAAATTTGTTTTATTGCCTTTTCAACCAGGTCTAAGTGATAATCTTGCCAGGCAAGTTTCAAATCACACAAGTAAATATGTAGCTCACGTTACCCAGTCAAGCTATGTATCATGCTTCATGAAAAATATTTATTTTACATAATCTGACCTTAAGCAAATAAGTTTCAAATTCTTACATGTTTGGTACTTTTATAATAATAAATAAAGAATACACATGACAAAAGAGTAATATAATATTCACTTCGGTTGTCTTTTTTCTGTCAACTGCTGTTGAAATTTAAACTTTTTTATACTAATGATACTACCACAGCAAATGTTTTATTTAATTAAATACATCATATAAAATCACAGAATAATACCATGTAGAAAGCAGATAGGGTCTTATAACTACCAAAATTTTTCTGGCTTTCTTGCACTGTGGTAAGAGCTGTTAAAAAAAATCAGCTAAGCTCATTGATATTTCCCATGGGAATGAAGTTTGAACTGGAAGTGAAATAGATGATGTTTTTTGGTACATGTGCTTGGTCAAGTGACCAGTGGCACGAAGCTTCCATCTGTGGGATTATGACTAAATGGTTCTAAGTTAGAATCCTGTCTAGCCACTGCAATGATACCTTTCATGCCCTCTGTTTGAGGGCAACCCTAGAAACTGGGCAAGAACTCTTCATGGGTGTTTATCAGATTTGTTCTAAACAGAAACAGAATTTTTTTAAAATGCCAGGCAAATTATTTTAGGTGTGGGAAATATTGTCATCTCAGATACATTTTTGTGTACAGTAGTGAATATGTGAAAGCTATATGAAGTGTTTTTAACCTTAACATTTGTGAGACTTAATGAGGTTTAGGGGAAAATGTCAAATAATTTTTCTCATAAATATACAGTAAATATGACAAATTGTTGTTTTTATGAATTTTTGTATTTTTAATAAAATCATTTGAAATATTATATCCAATTTTAACCTAAACAAAGTTGAATGAAATAAAATGTAAAATTATACTGGCTTGAGCATTGGTGTGATGCATGACAAGATTACATGCTGTTTATGTTAGTCCTACAGGAAATATCCTTTGCATCTTCACTGTTATTCATTGCTTTTGACATGAGGATTACTACCTCACTGGGTAGAAAGTTATATAATAAGATCTTAAGATTAAAAGAAAATAGATAAGAAAAAAGTTAATAGTTGAAATTGTTAAGTAATTTGTTATTGTCTTTTATATTCTGTAGTCTTTCTGGACAAAAAAATATTGTTCATTCTATTTATTTTTAATTTCCGTTTTTCACTACTATACATTGATGATTTGCTACAAGTAATGTTAGGAAGATAATATATTATTTATTGTTCATTTGAAGGTTTAATAAATTAATCAAATGAAATATAAAACTGCAAGATGAGAAGTATTTTTTTTCTTGGCATGAAAAATCACCTTTCATTCAGTTTGACTTTGTAAAACTTTTGCAAATTCAAATGTTGATCACCTATTCATCCATTCCTTAAGGTATGAATTGGGAAGTAAGGAGTATTTGTATCACAGAGCAGTTGCATCTGTTTAAAATTATTTTTTTTACAAAAATGACAGTCTAAAATACATTTTCTTTACTCTGGTCTTCAGTCATTCTCTCTCTCATAGCATGATGGAGAAGATAATGTTTAAAAAGCATTGAAACTGCACTGCCTCTTCTACAAGGTAGTGTCAGTGCTTTATACTCATAAATTTAATCCATAAATATAGCTTTAAACAATCAGGAGTTAAATGTTTTCCATATACAACATTCCAGAAGGAAATGTATTAATCGTATGTCCTGTTCCTCGGTTATGTTGGCTTTTTTTAATACTATTTTTGGAATCTAATGGAGGTTCAGGGAATTTTTGAACATTTAACTATCTGTTATCATACTGGCTGTAAGTACATCAGTATGCCTTACACTGAAATGACTTTATCTCAAAAATGTGTATTGAATTACAGGTGAATGTATATTTATTTATAAGTTCAAAAGAAAAGTAAAATTAATTTTTTGCATTTATTTTCAGATTTGTGGTGTAAAAATGGAAAGCTCACAAACATTGTGGAGTCATTTGTCTGGCCATAAGATTGTGCACGAGTGTCCAAAGTGTCGCCGTCGGTTTTTGCAAAAAGAGCAACTCAGTGCTCACATGGAGGTGCATGAGTATGTGATTTCAGTATAAGTTTAAAATTCATCCTTATAAAAGTTGATATTAAGTTGTTGAATTAGACACAGTTGTTGTACCTTGAAAGATTCAAGCATGTATGTTTGCAGTTGGTTTGGGCATGGACAAGTGGTTAGTGTGCTGGACTATGAATCTGAGGGTTCACAGTTTGTGAACTATTGCCAGAAAAAAAAAAAAAAAGCTCTGAATGTTAGCTTGTTAAATTATAATGGAATTCTGTGATATTGAAATCCTAATTTGATTTTTTTGCTATTTTAAAATGCATATATAAAAAAAGCAAAAAAATATTTTGTTTTATGTACCTCACGTGCAAAATTTGACAAGACTTAGCAAACTTACAACAAGCAACAAAGTTTGTAACTAGAAGAGATAATTGTCTGCTATACTTCATTAACTATTCTATGCTTTAAGAAACATACTTGCAATTTATGAGCTTGTGTGGAAATAGTAATAATGTGTGTGTGTGTCTGTGTGTGTAATAAATTTGTCTATATTTTAGAAAATATTGGTCCACAAGAACACAACCAAGATGTATCACTTTGTAAAAGCCAGTTTTATATTCTTAGATATGGTAACATGAGTGCACATACACCATATCCATGCAACTTCTGTGATGTTATACATGGCTGAAATCTCAATAAAATAAAAATAATATATGTATATATGTAATGTTATGAGATTTAAGCTATACAGACTAAACATTGTTTATGTATTATGATTTATTGTTATTCTAGAATTTATATCTATTTCATAATTTTTATGGTGGTTATGAGATTGATCAAATTCACCAAACCCATACAGAGAGACAGCAGTGAAAATGACAAATATAAATGTTTTTGTTTTAAAAAAAACATAAAGTATTCTTTTATCATAAAAATCAAAATTACTTAGCATGTTGAATAGTCAGCATTGAAAAGAAAAAATGCTTTAGAAAATCATTAATTTAAAATCCTGTAAAATTTGTTAAAAAAGAAATTGATGTTTATCATACAGAAAAAGCTTTGCAGTGTTTACTGATGATGTGCAAAACTTTATGAAGATGTACTTACTGTAGTAATAGTTACAGAATAAAAATTACAACAAGCATAAAATGTTGGTCCCTGGAACTGAGCCTATAGTGAGAGTTTACCTTTTTGCAAAGGGCTTGGCGTAATGTACACAACTTTATATACACATCTGCACATGTTAATCATTTGCACAATAACTTTTGTTACAATAAGTGTATCTTCACAAAATTTGGTAGACTTTTAGTGAAGATTACAAGTTTTTATGTAGACAAAACAATCAATTTTTTTAATCAGTGATGTTGAGAAAACCCACTTGTAGAGAAATATATATATGTAAAAACGGCTTGTTTGAGTTCAGAAAATATTTTACGTAGAGGAGCGAACAATGTTTCGACCTTCTTTGGTTATCATCAGGTTCCCAAAGAAAGAAAGAGGTAACTGACTGGAAGCTGACCACATGTTTGAAAGGGGTTGTGTAACTGAGTGTCGGAATGTAGAGAGCAGTGTTAGATGTTTGAATATATAATTTTATAGTATTTATTTTATTTTTAATATAGGTATAAAGGTGTTCCTTTGTATTGGTGTTTTTGGGTTTAAGTTGTATAAGTAAGGCTTTTTTAATTTTGCATTTGTTTATGTTTGTTTCTTTACTTAGTATTTGAGTGTTTTGTATGGTTATGTGTTTATTTGACTTGCAGTATTCAAAAACATGTGAAGGTGACTTTTTATGTTCTTTGAATCTGGTTTCCATTTTTCTACTTGTTTCTCCAATATAGAAGTTGTGTCAGTTATCACATTGTATTTTATAAATAATGTTGGTGTGGTGTTTGTCAGTGTAGTTTTTACACTTTACCTCAGTTTTGTGCCTGGTTTTTGAATAAACTTGGTATTAACTGTAATGTCATATTTTGTTGCTAGTTTTTGCCAAATGTTGGTTATTTTTTGCTAATATTGGGAATATATGGTATGCAGCAGTATATGATTTCGTGATTTTTTGATTTGTGAGATATATTTACTTTTGTTGGTTGATTTTGCTTTCTGTCTAGGTGTGTGCGTATAATGTTTTCTACGGTTTGTGGAGGAAACTTGTTGATGAAGTATTATTTTATTTTGTCTAATTCATTGTTAATTTTATCTGGTGAGCATAGTTTTATGGCTGTGTTTACTTAGTTTTTTAATATGTC
This sequence comes from Tachypleus tridentatus, assembly GCF_004210375.1. Lineage (NCBI taxonomy): Eukaryota > Metazoa > Arthropoda > Merostomata > Xiphosura > Limulidae > Tachypleus > Tachypleus tridentatus. The sequence goes on from NC_134830.1 coordinate 85,784,806, forward strand.
GAGTTTTTGTTTTGTTTCATGTGCTGAGTCCCAAGGAATGTATAGTCCAGTATGGGTGATTTTTCAGTGGATTTCTGTTTTAAATTGTGTGTCGGTTCTTGTAATTTTGAGGTTAAGAAATGATATTTGATTGCTTTTTTCCTGTTAATGTTGGGATGTATAGAGCTAATGTGATTGAAAAATTTGTGTTCTGTAGATCTGAATCCTGCAACCGTGTCATCTACATATCTGTACCAGTATAGTGGTGGATGTAATGCTGTGTTACTTGCTTGCGTTTCAACTTGTGTCATAAAAATATTGGCTAGAACTGGTGATACTGGGTTGCCCATGCTTAGGCCATTTGTTTGTATATCAACTTAGTCATAAAGCCTTAATGGCCAGTTTCGATGTTATTTCCCTCTTTACAGAAGTTCCAAATACTGAAGCCTGCAAGATAGCCTTATAAATCTATCCGAGACCCTAACCCATCTATAGACATTCCCAGCAACCCTCATAGAATTCACCACAATGAAGACAAACTTTATGTTCAACAACCACAACTATATACAAACATTTCAGCCATGCCTGACTGACGTTGCAAAAGTTTCAATGACATGGTGCACATGCACTCATGTTACTGTGTCCAAGAATATAAAACTGGCTAGTGTACTTGTGTAAAATACAGTGACATTTTAGTTATAATACATTATATTTTTATATACATGCTTACTGTTTATGAATAAGTTTTTAAACTTATCGTTCTTAAAATATTGAACAGTAAAGAAAGAAGTAAAGCAGGCAGTTATCTCTGTTAGTTAGACTTATAAAATTTTTAATATGGAGGATGTGAAACAAAATAATTTGTTTTTATATTTTATATTTTGCATACACCTTATGAAATAATCAAAAGTCAAAACCTACAATATCAATATTGTAGATTTTCACTATAATTTATCAAGCTGAATAACTAAGCTGTTTTTGGTCTAAACAAATATGACATTTCAAGCTCATTAATATCTCTCCTTACTGTTTGGAATCTACCAAATGCTTTGCAGAGGCTGAGAACACCATTAGAGGGATATTCTGAGCTTTTGATTGGTTATACACGTCAGTTGGTCAAATATATGTAAGTAACAGGTATTTTCAAAAATTGAAGAGGTGGGTGAAACCACTTTGGATGATTCAATAAATATATTAATATCCCAAAAAATGAAGGAGATAGGAGGTTCCTATTGTACATTTTAGCTTGTTAGTATTATTAATTTGAGTATAAAATTTGTAATAAACTATATACTTTGTACTGTATTTTGACATCACAAACGACTTATTTGAACTGATGCCTCACAAAAATTAATATTTAAGATATTTTTAGTACTTTGAAATTATGAAATTAACTGATGTGTAATGCTAAAATTTGAATTGTACAGTTTGATAGCAAATTTGATATATATTCCTAAAATAATAGTTCAATAAAATTTTGAATAAGCCAATAAACAAGATGATTCATTCTCTGATCCCTGTTAGTAAGGTTAACCCTATTGCTATGAGTAGGGAAGTATCAGAAGGCATGTCATCAAACTGTAGTTTATAATTCAAATTTTATTGTCATACATTATTTAATTTCTTAATTTAAAAGTAAAATTAACAAAAAATGCTAAATATAGATTTGTATGTTGCATGGTATGTCATCTTTCACTTTTGTTCACATTCCATTTTATGATTCCCAATGCAGAATGCCTATAATTTCTTACAAATTAGAGGTGCATATTTCTGATATTGACAAGCTAGAGTATAGAATAAGAATCTTCTACCTTTTATGTTTGCTGAGATATAACATTTAGCAAATCCACCACAGTAGCTTTGCCTACCTCTTCCTTTTTTTTTTTTTTTTTTTTTTGTGGAAATACTTTCTCTATACCCCCTTTTCCTAATTACATGTTTATATCCAATCAAAAGCACTCATTTTGAACTAAGTAAAGCTACCTTCTCCTGTTGCAAGTGTGAAGAATGATTTCTATATGATAGTCAGGAAGCCTGTTAGTGTAATTTTGTGGTATCAGTATAGTAATATACAATTTATTTCAAAATTCATACATAAAACTTACAAATTTTTTTTTTTTTTACAATCTTTGTGTGCAAAATACAAAAGGGTTAATTTATTCTATGGAATCCATTGATCAATTACATTTGAATACTTGGTTAATATAGCATTCTTGGATCTACCTCCCCTTCTTACAGTGGAGGAAGAGATTTTGACTGTGTAAGCTTTATAAATATGGACATCTTCCTTATTCTAACATGTATTAATCTTCCTTTTTTTTTTTTGTAAGTAACTTATCTATCTTTTGTTTTAAATAATACCAATCTTGAAAAGGTCATCCATTTGTGCAGCAAAAAATATTTTTATCTTGAATATTTTGTACAGAGTTTTCAAAAGGTTATCACCTTGACATTTTTTACATGGCAAATGGATTGCTGTTTTTGATTAGAGAGGATTACAGGATAGCTGTTATGTTAGTTTTTAAAATTTTGCATAATATATACACCCTTTGACCTTATATAAATCAAATAAATTTATAATAAATAATAGTGATACATGATAAATAATAAACTTGTTTTAGTATTATCAGTGTTATAATGTTTTTATTTAAAATGTACGATTGCACGTAATTAAGTAGCCACCTTGTTTGATTAAGATAATAAAAAAATATTCAATAAACATTTGAATTCTCAGAATATTACAGTTGTCTGTTGTACTCATTAAACAACTAAAAATCAACAAGATAAATTTTTCTATTCTATAAGCACTCTGTTTATGTTATTTCTTGGTTTCATACTGTCTGAGCTAGTGTCAGACCTTTTGGCCAAGAACATTATCAGAAGGTTACTCACCTTTTTCTTCTAGGTGTAGATGCCTGTATTTGGTGAGGGTAACTTCCATAGAAAGTTCTGTCTTTTCAGTTTACCTCTTGTATCTGAACATCCATCCAGGTACTTGCAGTGCAAACAGGAGAGGATCCTAGTGGTTAGGTCTAACTTTAACATACCTCTTTGGCCTTCAATTCTTGTAGATGGGTGGCCTTGGAGTGGCCTTCCATGGTCAACCAAAATACCCATGGGTGGGTGTTCTTAACAGATGTTGTGAACATTGTGTCTTATGCTGGTGTTTGTATATAGTGCTTGCAAAATCTTGGCATTGCTGCAGTGGTTTTTGTTTGGCATTATAGTGTATTCCTTAGTAGGACTCCTTTTCTTCCTTTGCAAGAAGTTCTCTATTTGTTGGGGACTTGGGCTTCCTGAATTGTGCTTACTGTGAACTCTACACAATTAATGCAGTCTTTCTCTGAATTTCTTTTTCATAGTGGCCCTTAACTTTCCATGTTTTTTGGTGGTTTTGCTTTTGCCTGGTCATTCCTCACATCAATGTCTTTGCTTCTTACAACAATGTAGAGCTTCCCCTATTTAGGTCTACTTTTCACATACACCAATATTGGTGGATGCGTTTAGTCAGGAATGATCTAGTCTTCTCCTTTGTTCTTATCGTATATTTGTCTCTTCCCTTGAGTTTTTTCCCTGATTTGGGACACTCCTTGTTGGGCCCTTCAAGTGGCACTCTTATTTGCTAGTCCATTCATCATTTCCTCTGCTGAGCCTTCTAAATTCCTACCCTCCTCTTCTGCTGTCCTTCTCTTTTCTTCAGCCTCATATTTCTCTCATATGTCAAAATATAATCACTGTGACTTCATGAATGTGGTTTGTCCAGTACTTTGTAAGATGGTTAGGACTCTCCTTACATATAGCATTCTTCCTTTCCAATTCTGTTTGCCCATCCTCTTTAGAAGTTTATCAGCAGAAGTTGTCTACAACAGCAGCAGTAAATATACATCAGTTCTTCTCCTTTCATTTTTCTGTGATCTTCACATGGCTTTTTCACCATGGTTGCTATTTCTTGACTATAGCTGGTTACAAGATGGCTCTTTCAACTACTTTCTGGCTCTCATGTTACATCATATATTTTTTTCTTCTCCCTGTTTTTCTAGTCTACCTCAATGAATCCTTATTGTTGTTCTCAGTGCTTTTATTATACTTTCCTTTGAATCCTTTGCTTCCTGTTTCTCATTGAACTTACATTGGCATTTTGATGTGTATGCCATCAATTCTTCTTACATTCTGTTCCATTTTTCCTATATCTTTCTCTTCCTGGTTGTCACTTTTCTCCTTGAGACATCTATAGTTCATATACAGAGGCATAGTGAGTTCACTGCTGATTATTTTCCTTTCATTCTCATCTTTATTCTCATTTGGATCCCAACCACCTATCTCTCTGTTATCATGGTTCATTGGTATTTGGTCTGTACCTTTTCTTTTCAAGGTTCTTAATCCTGTGTCTTTCTTTCATTGAATCCTTCATTCACTTTTTGTCTTTCTCCTTTTACTCTTATTGGGTTGGTCTGATGTCTTATCTGTTTAGTGTGTTCTTTGCTGGATGGAAAAGCATATTGGTATTTTCAGATGCCCTCCCATCAAATTCATCACCTAACTCAATCATTGGCTGCTTGCTTCCATATTCTGCTGTAAAAAGTTATTCAGGCTTTCATATGGATGACTCCTCACACCTTCGTTATATACTATGTCCATGATTTAGCCGTTTCTGCCTTTGTGTGCTAAGAACTACGTCTGGCTGCTATTGTTAACACATCTTACCATTTCTGACCTGGGTAGTAGTAGTTTTTGTTTTTTTTGTGTGTGTGTTCTTAGCATCCTTTTACAGAGCCCCCTAGCTCTTTGCAGGGTATGCTTAAATGAATACTGTGCAGTTTAGGGCCATTATACAAGACTGTGTGAGGTAACCTTATGGTGCTCATTTTTGTAAACCAGGCCTAATTCAGTCTATACTCACACATAGACTAGCATGAGTAAAACAGGCAGGGGATTCCTAGCCTATCCTCCATGGGTAGTTTAAAACCTGTTACTAGCCTGCTTTTAGAAATAGTTTTTGTAGTCACACATTGCACTGTCTTACAGTGATGCACTCCACACTGCATTTTCATCTCTCTCTCTCTCTCTTTTTTTTTTACATCTAGTGGAGCATGAGAGTCTTTGCTACTCACCAGTTACTCATTATTGAGGTGATGGATCATGGATGATTCCTCTTGTCTGAGGTTGTGTCCACCCAGTAAAGAGTAGGATAGTAGTGTTCTGTCAATGTAGTCTCTCTAGTTTTCTCCTATCCTTGATAGTTTTGTACTTGGGTGGTCAGGTATTGAATTGGCATGGGACTATCTAATATAAGTCTTCAGTCAGTGGATATTATTTTTCCATTCTGTCTCACTGGGCTTGAGATGAAGGTAGTAGGGTTCCTTTTCATACTGCATTCTACAGGGTGTTTGGAAAGTCACTGTTCAGTTTTGTAATCAGCATTCATTCAGTCTATTTCAAACCAGCAACTGATAGCAGTGTTTAGAAACAAAATAAGAAGGATCCAGACCTGTATTGATGCCAACGGGGGTCACTTTCAACATTGTTTATAATTGTCATTCATATTTACCTCCTGTATTCTATATTGAAACATGTCTGTTAATAAATATGTAAGTGCACAGTGACTTTCCAAACACCCTGTAGAAGAAATTATCAGTGACACTCTTGTAGGAATGTCATCTGAACCAGTTGTAAACCATTTGAGACAGCTCTTAACTAAAACTGTGACCATGATTACAAATGTAATTCAACTTATTTGTATCACAAGATCATAAATCAACGTTACAGACAGGTAATTTACATAATAATGTGCAAAAGCATAACGTCATTAAACCAAATTTAACAAAAACCATTAAAAATGCCTAATTAGTGTAGAACACTAATAATTGTGGAATAATCATCTTTGTGATTTTGAATACCATTTTGTAGCTAAATTTACATTTTTCTTAGATATTTAAAATGGTATATTGCACACTTTATATGAATTTATTCTTGATTTTGTAACATTTTTGCCTCTTATCAATTTTGCAAATTCCTTAGTTCTGAAGTTAGCCTATATTTGTATAAATCAATAAATATTATGAAGAATTTATAGTTAAAAATATCTTTGCTATCAAAGTCTTGAAGACACCAGTGATTTTTATATAAAAACTTTGAGAAAAAAACAAAAGTGTATTGTCAAAGGTAGTTGGCATAGGTAATTCTACAATTTCTATTCATCTGGAATGAGCTTTTGAGTTTATTTCTGTTTGTTTTCTTATAAGTTAATTTTTTTACCTGGAACATGTTTTACAGTGCCACATATAAGGCATGTTTGATTTTAAAGAAAGGACTAGCTGTTAAAAATACTTTTACTATATCTTTTCCTGGTAAAATCATTTAAAATAAAATTACTTAAATATTAAGATTACTATACCTTTTATATTGTAATATGTTTTATATAATATTTCCTCTTACAGTCCTCCTGTACCATGTCCTTGGGAAGGGTGTAACAAGAAGTTGTCCTCAAAAATGGGGCTTTATAATCACATGAAGTCTCATCAAGAAAAACGTGACTTTGATTGTTCTCACTGTGGTAAAGGTAAATTTATCATACACAGTTTATTTTATATTTTGATTAAAAAACACACAAAAAACACACTGATGTTGTTAATGAATTTAGATTTAAAATTAATATTGTCTGTGCAGAAGTACCAAAACTCCCATTATGAAATTTGTTGTTTTTTTCACTATAATGTATAACTAATTTTGAAGACTAGTATAATATCTAGAAAGTGTAGCTTTGAAGATGAATGTAATGTGAAGGGCATAATATCTGACAGATATAGCAACAGATATGAAGGCTAATTTAATATTTTGCAGGTATTACTCTAAAGGTTACTATAATATCTGATAGACATAGCTTTATCTGTTGAAGCTGATATCTGACAGGTATAACTGTAGCTGGAAAGGCTAGTCTAATCTCTAAGGCATAGCTATATATGTCAAGGCTAATGTAGTGTCTTACAGGTATAGCTGTAACTATAAAGGCTAGTGCAGTAGCATATCTTGGGAGCAATAAAATTATTTCAGTTTAAAGTATTTTTATACAGTTGATTAAGGTATGGCTTTATTTCAGGAAAAAGATCTTTTTTTATTTTGTTTAAAGGTGTAACAATTTTTATTTCTTAACTACTGTAAAAGGTGCTGAAAATTTCATTTTGCATATTGTAGCTCTCTATATAATAGAAAAAGTAAAACAGTTTGACAGATATGTCATCTTGTGTTTTTGGTGATTCATGGATGACTGAGAAAAATACACCCTATGTTTGTAATTATATTTCAAGTGCTTTTTCTTTTTGTATGTGACAGTTTCAAAGATTGGTATTCTATAAAAAAAACAACTTGTTTATGAATTAAGATTATTACTCGCTGTTCTGGTAAGTTAGTAATATTTCTCTTAGCATACTAACTAAATAATATTTTGTTTTAATTTCTCAGTTTGTTTGTACAATATATTTGAAAAAAGTTCTTGGACTAAACAGAAAATTGCATAACACAGCTATACGCTAAATTAATTATTAAATACTGCAATAGTGTTTAGACATCTCAAGGCTAGTTTTTTATTCTTAATTTGTGCAACATATTGAATTTTAGTGTTAGGCCTATTACATTTATTTACACAACATTCTATATCTATTGTCTTTGAATTTTCAGGTATTAGAAGAGTGTGTAATAATAGTATTCCAGTTGTACTGTTTAATATACCCATAGTTAATGGTGATCTTTTCTCAACCCGTATCTCATCAGCCTGACTTGGAACACTAAACACAGAAGTTGGAACACTTTATAAAAGCTATTTGTCATGCCAAGGGACTAGACATAGAATGAAGTGTTAAATAGTATTAAAGCCTTAAATCTAATGACATGTAAGTTAATTATAGTTCACCAGCGAAGCATTCATACTATAACAGTTATTAGTGTAATAAATAGTTTGTATAGTGTTCTTACTATTACTGTGTTCTAGCCAACTTGACGAACTTTGAATTGAGCAAAACGTGTCATCAGAAATGGATATAGCAAACATAGTGTGGTTGGAGTACTGTTATTGTACACTACATTTATCACTTAAAAGATTTTAAGGGATTAGATATAGAATGTGGTGTTAAAAAATATAATGGGTCTAATACTGGTGTGTAATGACAACTAAATTAATTATAACCATGTTTTGCAAGCTTGAAAATGGCATTCATAACATCATAGTAAATGATTTTAATGTATCACTTAGTAGGAACTATACTTTTTTTGACACAGATTGTGCATCCATTTGTACCAGTGCCACAGTTTATTTTGAAAAATACACTTTTTATACCTTCAACAAATTATGGTGACTATAGAGATGCAGTGGCTTGTAATTTAAATATTTTGTTGACTACTATGTGTATTTGATAGTTTATGATATTGTTTATTTTCATGTATTTAAATTTATAAAATTTCAGATATCAGTAAGCAATTGAAAGAGTAACTTTATTAACATCTTATTGTTTATATTCATATACATATACAGACATGCACAGAAATAGATTTTAGATTAACTAACCAGTGCATATGTACTGTTTACTGACATTTTTCTTGGATTTTCAATAAAGGTTTAAATCTTGTACCTTAGTGACAACTTACAAAACATTACTGTAATGGACCTTCAAAATGGACATTGCTAGAATAATAGGTGTAAACAAGTTACTATTTTCAACTAGATCTACTATCATCAATAAATCTTATTTGTTAATTGAAATTACTTGCCTGTTTTGTTTGAATGTTTACTTTTTTGTAAACAGCTGATAGTAAACTTAACACTAGGATTCAGGCATGGTATGGTCAGGTGGTTAAGTCACTCGACTTGTTATCTAATGGTCGCAACTCGAATCACTGTCACACCAAACATGTTTGTCCTTTCAGCTGTGGGGGCATTATAATGTGACAGTCAATACAACTATTCATTGGTAAAAGAGTATCCCAAAAGTTGGCAGTGGGTGTTGATTACTAGCTGCTTTCCCCATAGTTATACACTACTCAATTAGGGATGGTTACTGCAAATAGCCCTCATGTAGCTTTGTGCAAAATTCAAAAACAAACAAATATTAAGATGGTAATTCAGGATATTTTTGTATAGATCATAAATGTTCACTGTCGGAAGTATTTTTAAGGTCTTGTTTACTCTTCTAAACTACGTGCAGGTGAACAAAATTTGTCATGAAAGTTTAATCAATTACAGACTTTGTGGAGGGGTTTAACACCATGTCACATACAAGTGGATTTTGAAAACACACGGTATAAAAATTTAGTAAACAATAAAAAAACATTGCTACACAGCAAAGTGAAAGTAGTAAATATAAGTGCTTTCAGAAACAGTGATAGCAATTGTTATTTATTTCATCAGCTTTTTTCAAAAGACAACAACTAGAAAAACATCTGGAAGTTCACAGAGAAAAAGTTCAGTCTCAAAAAGCTATATCTGGTAAGTCAGCAATTTTTTTTAACATTTAAAAAAATACTAATGGTATATTTTTGAGTGTTACACTGTAAAATTAATATTTAATGCATTTCCATGACTTGGAAAAGAAGTAAAATTGCGTACCATGGCAAATACTTAGAAATATTACTTTGTTTGTAAATAATGTTATCTCTAAAACTACAATTTAAAAGAAAGTGAATTTACTAGTAAGGATTTACTTTATTTTTGATTCTACAAAAACAGTTTCAGTAAATTTTGTTCATATTTATACCCAACATATTTTGTGGTATTTTTAGAATTTTCTAAACTTTATTCTGTGAAGGTGAACTTTCAAACCAAATTTTTGGAAACAAATTTGATATATTTTGAGTTTTTTAATTATCAAACACTAGAAGAAAGTTCTACATTTGTTTTATTGAAACTATATTTTAGGTAAAGATATTTCATTCATGATTTAAAAAACTTGCATTTCATATTTTACTGTCAGAATAGTGTTTGCTAATAGGATAATGTTTTATTCTGAATCTCTCATATGTTAATCTTTATGTATTTTGCTTCAGCACTGTTTTATTCACTAAAAACCTTGTATTTTTCCACAAAGAACATAATTGAGACACTTTTCCTAGATTGTAACATTTATCCTTATGTGTATCAGTATATTCTCCCTAGTTATTTATAAACATTATCTGGAGTAATATAATAGAAAAGTGTTTTTCATTTTGATTACAAAGAAAAAGGAGAATTTAAGTTTCATACAAAAGAAACAATGTGTATATGAGTTGGAAATGTCTCTTAATATTGGTGTTCTGTAAAACCAAGGAGATATCAAAAGTTGAGGCATTTAGTTATTTGTTACATTCTATTTTTATTGGCAAAGTAGCATTAATTTTTTTTTATATTAGTTGTAGTTATGAAAAGAACTAGTAACAGTAATTAACCTGATCAAAGACTAACTACATGTTACATATAAAATCATTTATAGTTCAAATAAATTATTTTAAATATTTTTATGTGAAATGAAGTTAGTATTTATAATCAGAATTGTCTGGGAAACGTCTGTATATAAAAAAAAAAAGTGGAAGTATCAGCTGAGAGTAGTATTACACATTTCAAATTTATTTATTATAGTATTTTATTTGGAATTTGTTTAGTAACTTTATCTGTCATCTTATCATTAAAAAATTGTTGTTATTCTGTGCAAACTCAACAGAAGCACATTTGCAGACCATGAAAGAACGAAAAGATATGATAAAAATAATTAAAATTATAGGCTCTCTCCTGAGCAACAAATATTCATTTTTTTATATTGAACAAATTTTCAGGGACTATGACACACAAAAATCGTTATTACACCTCCAGCGTGAAAGAACACAGATAGGTAAGGAAAAGAATAATTTTCCAAAGATAACACAAAAGATTATATGGATAAAACCTCTAGTTGACAGAGTTATCTCCAAGAAAATTAAAGCTATAATCAGGAAATATGTACTGCTGATCAAAGTTATAGAACTGTCAGGTCTTAAAAAACAACAACAACTTTCAAAATATCAGTAAATTGCCCTATGTTGTAACAAAACCAACTGTTTTACATAACAACGTGTTTGCAATATAAAAGTGTTGTTTTCAGTGTTGTTTACCAACTTACATGTAGCATCTATCATCATATGCATTTAGGATAACCAGAAGAACCATACACATAGGCATGGGAGAAAATATTGATGCTCTTATAAACAACAGCATGAAAGAAGTGCAGTTGCAGATAATTTTTTAAATAATCATGGACAAGTAACTTGAAACCACCATTCTCCATACAAATTTTCACCAAAACCTTCAAGTACACTGACAGAAGATTCAAAGGTCTTCTTCTTGAACAACTATGGCCACATATAGATAAGAACAAAGGATGGAGCCTTTAATTTTAATTATATTTTATCCTATTTTTTTGTTATTTCATTCTGTAACCTTGATAGGTTTGTTTACTTCAGGTAGCAGTGAATTATTTCAACAATACTTTTCTTTCAGCAATAAGCTTTACTACTTAATATGTCAAATGCATGCTGTATATGTGCATATAGATTCAAATAGAATTTATTTAAATGATTTGAAGCTTTCTACTTTCATTTTCAGTTTGTGTTTTAGGGAAATTTTTGAAGAAATTGTAAAGCAAAATATTGAGTGTCTAATTAAATTAAAAAAACAAACAAACTACATTTTAATGTTATAAAGTCATTTATTTCTGGTATTAATGTCTTCTATACATCATTATGCACTACAAAAAAGGAAATAAAATTATTTTAGTACTATTACATTCTTTGTTCATACATAATTTACTTTTCTTGTCATCTGTGATATGCACACCATAAAGTTTAATTTTATACTCGGTTTTGTTTTTATATTTGACATAAATACTGAGAAGTGCTTAATTTTATACTTGGTTTTGTTTTTATATTTGACATAAACACTGAGAAGTGCTTAATTTTAAATTTGGTTTTCACTTTGTTATTTGTGATATGCACACCATTTTGGATGTACTTTTCTCTTTTAAATGTAGACAGTAGTGACTTTACTATATCAGTTTGAATAAAAGCATGCTATGTACTCTTTTTAAGTTTTCTTTGTTCCCAAACTTTTTTAATGTAATTGTGAATTTTTTAGTTCTTTATCCATCCTGATCATAAGGTATGTTTTATAATGATACATTGATGTGTTTGTTATGCTTAGGATCTTGTAATAAAAAAGAAAATGAACAGTTGGTGAATGAAGAATTGAGCATCTCTTTACAAAGTGAGGGGAAGCAGCAGCAGTCAGAGGACATAGCTAGCAAAGAACTAATCCAGTTAATTTGTGCAACATGTCACAATGGTTTTGACTCTGAGGACCAATTTGCTATCCATGTTTGCTCTAAGTAGGTGTTCACAGTGATGCAGCTGCTGTAAGTGATTGGGAAGTGCAGTTTTGGGTCATGGCATTTTAGCATTAACTTCATAGAATTTACACTGACCATACTAGAAATCATTTGGTAAAAAAGTATGTCTGGTCTTCACTAAGTTACATAGCACTTGATGATTTATTGGGAGATTTGTTGATTTTAATTTTAAGAAAAAGTGAAGTTTAAATGTTACAGAGAAACTTTTGTGTAATTTATGTGATTTTCAATTACACGTCACTATCATTCATTGTGTTTTTAATGACATTTCTGGAGTATGAATATTCATATTTCTTGAACATCTGGGAAGAAAATGAATGCCTTTTACTGTTTATTTCACTTTGAATAATTGAAAAATTATGAACAAAATATAGTAAGAATAAAAATAATATTCATTGCAAAGATAACTAATTTTTAAGTTGAATATAAGAAAAGAAATTGTTTTTATAAGCTTTGAAAAATTAACTATCAAATGAAAAAAGGACCAGTAGTAACATAGAAATGAAAGAATACAAGTAAATCAACAGTTTTTTTGAAATAAGGAATGTTAGTGTTTGGAGTAGGTTTATTTGATAAGTGATTACATTTCCCTTTCAAATTGTGGGTGATTCTTATAGTATTAGAAAGAAGTTTGTTGGATTATTAGCAGCTGTTATTTAGTTGAAACTGTGAAGTAAGGAAACAAATGTTAACAGTTCTTGCACTACATATTTAAAGATTTGAGTAAGTCTCGACTGCAGTACATATATTTCACATGGAGGTGATAAATTCTCATTTTGGTCTTCTCTTTCACCATACTGTTATTTTTATTGTGAATAATAAGTATTACAAAGACATTGGCCTGTAACTAGCTTCTTAACCAAAAGGATTTGTTCAGTGCTAGACTTAGATTTTCCTGCAAAATTTGAATTTTTTATTATCAAATTTTTGAAATAATGCATTATCAGAATTAGATATTATTACCTTTTAATTAACCCGATTGAGTTTGGGAGAATGTTATAGAATCTTTGTTCAACAAAACTTTGCCTGTCTTATAAATAAATTTACTGCTATTTCATCATGAACCAGATTACTAAAAGAAATAATATTTTTAAAATTTAGTTTTTGTTAAATGTGTTTTAATTACCTGTTAGTTTTTGTTTTGTATAGTTGTGTATGATTTAAAATTTTCTTTTGGTGTTAAACTTCTGTAATGACTTGGCATTTTATACAGAAAACTTCCATACATTGAAATGTTCAGAGGTGTAGTCATTATTAATCTTTATACTAGAAAATTTGTGGGATGATATAATATATTAACTGAAGTGTATTTTTAAATGGAAGAAATCAAATGTTAATTTCGACTATCTTTTATATTTTCAAGAACTGAACTTTATATATATATTATATATATATAAGGTTGTAAAAATATTAGTTGAAATGCTAAATTTATTAGCATCACAAGAAAGCAAAACACCTTAAAAATATAGTTCCTTGTTTGTTTGCAAAATCAAGAATTTTGAAATAAATAAACAAGTTTAGTCTTTATGACTGGGGGTTTCAGAATGTACATTATTCATAATCTTATTGTGTGTATTAATAAAAATATGTTAAAAGTTAGAAGATATGACTGGCTATTGCTGGTGTCTTGGTTTGTTCGTGCTTTTGAATTCTCTTAGTGATGAAAATTCTACATTCATGCAGAAAAATTATATGTATCCTTTCAAGTGATTGTAAGTTTGTTGAAATAAATATAATTACAATCTGGCTATTAATATTTTCATTTCAAATATTTAAGTGATTTATACATTGTTTTTCTCATGTATAGAGAAGTTTTTATCTGAGGACTGTAGTAAACAAATAACATATCCAGTATTTATTTTCATGTGAATTATTATTACATCATTTTTGTTTTTAATCTAGAATAAGCAGTGTGTGTGCAATAGTTTTAGTCAAAAAAAAGATTTGGTAAAATTTTGGCTCTTATTACATTTTTTAAACTACTGATATAACAGTAGTTGATTTTACAGTAAGTCTAAAGTTATTAAGTTATAGGATTTTTGGAACATTCTTTAATAAACCACATACTAGAATTATAAACAAGTTCTTTTGTAATGGTGTATTTAAAATTTGAATTAGAAGTTACTTTTAAATCATTGTAAGGTACTTTTCACAGATTTCCGATTTGACTACAGCTGCCTTAAAAAAAAGCTTAAAGTAGTGAATGTATATTGCCATTAATTTGGCAGTGGCTTATTATAATGGAAATTGTTTTATTTTTTATTGATATAGAAAGTAATCAGTCAGATAACTAGCAATTTGAATGAATAATGAAACTGGCTACATTAAACAAAATTGAAGTACGTTTTGTATATGAAATATTTCATAAAATTTCTCGTTCCATCATAATTGGCATCAAAATTAAAAGTATAGTTATGCGAGAGTTGGTAGTGGGTTTTCTTGACTAACTGCCTACTATCTGTCTAGTCTGTTAGTCCAAAATTAGAAATAGTATATGCAGACGGCCCTTTGTGTAACTTTCTATGAAAATTCTGAAACAAAACAAGAACTAATTTAAAAAAAAAAAGATCAAATCTACATGGTGTTGTGTTGTGGTACCTCCCTTGAGAACTTTTTTCTCATATAAATTATTTTGTAAATCATGCATTTTCAATAGACAGATGAGAAGAAACTCCAAGAATTTATTTACCACTTTTTTTTTAACAGGTAATTTTTTTTTGGATGTCACTTTTATATTTAGTTTATAGAAAGTTAAAGTTTGATTTTCTAACAGAGATTGACGTTTGAGCAGATGTTTAATTTTGTTTCATCACCATTATAAATTTGGAATAGCAGTGGAAATAATTGATAATTGTGTAGATACTGTGCACCTGATGTGATTCTGAGTTGTACACACGTGAAACAAAGACGATTAATCAGGTTATCAATTAGCTTACATCTTAACTAAAGAATCAGTAACAGCCCTTGTACCAGGAAAGATGTGAAGTTGCCTTTTTTACTTTTTTTTGTCTGGAAAAAAACAAAACTGGATTGAATAATGCTTCATATTGAAAATATAGTTTTTTTTACACATTAACCAACTTATTTATCAGATCCATTTGCAGAATATTGACAAAAGAAACCTTTGTGTGGTCTGTAGGTTTCAAAAGATTTTAATGTTCAATATATAATTCTTAAAGGTATAATCTGTGATGAAGCTTCTCTGTGTTTTGTATAATGCACTTGCAACTGTGTCATGTTTTAAGGTTTTCATTTTTTTCACCTATACATAAATTTAAAAAAATGGTTTTAAATTACAATTGTTTGTACTGCATAAGTGAATTGTAATGACTACTTGCAAGATTGAACTGCTTAAGTATGATTAAAATATGTAATGCATATTCTGTCCATCATTATTTTGATTATTAGTGTTTATTGCCAACCAGAGTTGTGAAACAGTTAATTCTGTTTTAAAATTTAAATGAAAAGTATAAACTTGATGTTAGTGTTTCTATCAAAAGTTGTGCATTCATATAACTGTGTGACATTTGTGCAGAAGCAGCAGTATTAGTAAACTTTCATTGTTATTGAAGTGTTGTAAATACCATTCACTACTACTAAACTTTCGTGAAAAAGTGATTTAAATACATATAATGAGTTAAACAAAGTAAACATAAAACAGGTTTTAACAACTAATTTGAGTTATCAGGATCCAGTAATTGAACAACTGTGTCAGAATTCCGAGTTCAAGTAGCTCCAATAAATTAAAGCAACAGTGAAGTAGTCTAAACAATTTCTTATACCAATTTAAATACTTAAGGTCACTAGTAAGGGTTCTACAAGTAACTAGTAAGAACATCTTAAAACTCAAGAGTTAGTCAATTCAATTTTTTGAAGTCTTAGCTGTTCAACAAAAGTAATTAAGTACTGAAACTACAGGATCAAATTTGTACTCTGTACAACCAGCAAAAGTGAAATTGGACTATCAGTGCTTTGAGATATACAGAAAAATAGATTAGTCTTGCAGTTACTACAAATGTTATTAAGGTTTTTTTCCTGCTTTCATTATGAGATACAAAAACCTCAGGATGCTATCAGCTATAGAGGTAATATATTATTTTAAAGACATAGAGAATAGTGAATCCATTACAATTTCAGTTGTTGGATGATTACCAGTAACTTTTAAATTTCAGTCAGTGATGCCCAGCATCTAAAGTTTGTAACTGATTTAAATATGTATAACACTGATTATACATGTGTCTGTCAATTATTATTGTGACAAAATCAAATGAAGACATTGAAAGTAGAAAGAAATTCAGTATTACTACTGAAACCAGATACATCAGCACAATGCTACTGTAAATAAAACAATTATGAGATTTTCTTCCACTTCTTTGGCAGTCTGGAAAAAAAAAAGTTTTATACTTTTCCATGATGACGAGAAAAACCCACTTGTAAAGGAAATTAGATATTTAAAAAATGGCTGTTATGGGTAGAGAAAGCATTAATAGGAGAGAACAACATTTCTACCTTCTTTGGTCATCGTCAGTAACTCTTTCTTTCTTTGTGAACCTCACAATGTCCAAAGATCAAAACGTTGTTTGTTCCTCTATTAGTGCTTTCTCTACCCATACCAGATGTTTTTAAATATATAGTTTTATAATTTTGTTGTTGAGGATTTTGTGAAATGTATATTCCATGCATTCTAAATGTTGTAGACTGAATGGAAACAAGGCAGTGATAATTTAATATTTAAAGTGACAAGTTTTAAAAATAAGGACTTGGTATGTTTCAATTTTTGTACACTGGTACTTATTCCTTGTTAATATAAAGATGATATAGAATTATTCTAAAAACGTATTCACAATCTGTTTAGCTATATAGTTAATGAGTTTTCAAATTTGTTAATGTTTCATTGTCCTGTAAAACTAATGTTTAATGTGTTCAGAAAGAATAAATTACAAAAACTGAGACCCTTAGATTAAGAACCAAACACCCTAACCACCTGGCTATGCCAGGCCTGGGGAGAAAAGCCTAAGGAAGTAATCAGTTTTATTGAAGCTAAGTTTCAAAGCAACAGTTTTAAAATATTTTAAGCAATTATAGTGAATTATGCTCGTATAAGATGTATTCTTACAAATTACAAAGCCCTCTTCATTTAAGAAAAATAATGCAATTATACTACAGTGTACTGATAATGTTTGAACTGTGATATCCAGCTCATTTTCAATTTATTTTAACATAGTATTAAGAGTTTCACAACAATGAAGTGAAAGTAATAATATAGCTGTTTTATTTCTTGTTTTGATAGTATTTTAGAAATTGCTGTATAAATGCTAGCATTTAATAAAATATACTGCAAGAGAAGCATAGCTTATGTGCAATATTCATTTCAGACTTTCTCTTCTTTTGAGATATTTTATGCGGTGTTGGCATGCTAGGAACACCATTATACTTGTTTCACTTACACAAAGCAGCTAGCTATGTGTTGCAAGATGTATATAATAAAGGTACAAAATTATTATCTGAGTTGGAACAATGAACGTTTTTTTTTGTCTGTATTTTAACTTGGTAACTACACAAAAGCATTACTATTAAATGTACCATGCTGGCTATGTAAGTTTATTCAGAATATCCTTGATGAAGCTAGGAAGGTGACTTGCTTTCAGTATTTTGGTACAACACAGAAAAAGTTCTTATTTTATTTATTTACTGGTATAAAATTTTAAATGCTGAACCTAACATTAATTAAAAACATTGTTACATCTGTTTTATTAACCATAATTGCTCATGTGTTTAGCTTAGCCATTGGAAGATTAAATAAGTGAAGAATTGTACAGTGGGCCATGTAAAAGTGCTAATGCATAGTTTTGAGTTACCTACTTTTTAGAAAAAACAATTGTTGATTGATTAGTGTCAAAAGAGTTTGAATATCAGATTTAAAGAGAAGCCATCTAAAGGTATGGTAAATGTTTCAGTTAAATGCATTGGGGATAGTATGGGTGCAAAGTTGTTTTTTTTTTTTCAAGGATTTGGTGGACTGGTTAGAATAAAAGTTTGTTGGTTATGCCAGATAGCCATATTAAGAAAAAATTCTCTGATTCTACTCCTTCAGCTATTGAAGAATGTGCTATTTTGAGTTGATTGGTAAAAGTTCTATATATTTTGTAATTTTTAGTTCTTCAATTCTAGTTCACATTAACAAGAACAATGAACAGTGTTTTATTAGCAAACCAGAATTAAGAGATATTTGATGGAGCGTTGTAGTCAAACAGTCAATTTATGGTGTTCATAAGAGTGCTGAACAATTTACAAAGCTCTCCAGAGTCAATTACAAAGTTTCATATAATAAAACAGAACAGTCATGTTGTGAAGTTAATAATAGTGGTGTACACTGTACAAAAGATTTTCAGATTCTGTTTGTTTTGTTAGATGTATGGAGTTTTAGATGAACACCCATATTTGGGAGGGTTAATAATAGTGCTGCACAGTGTCTAAAGATGGTTTAGTGCAAAGCTTCACCATGGGGAATCAATCACAAATTTCAGCATTTTATGTCTGTATAAGCTTAAAATACAAACATGAGGGACATACCTAAAAACTTCCAGATTAAGTATTCTGTCTGTCAGATGGTACATTGTGGTTGTAAGGATGCTGAATAGTATCTAAAGATCTCCAGATTATATGGGGTTAATAATAATAAAACAAAATGTACTATAGTGCTTACTGTACTAATGTTGCCATATAGTATAAAAAACAACCATCAACATTCTGTATATTGTGTTAATCATTAACATACTGCTTTGTAAATGGATAAAAGTTAAAGACAGCAGAAATGGAGATACATTTAACAAGCTGGAAAGTTTCTTAACCATTTTGTATACTTTGTTTTCATTATTCAATAGTTGCATATGTTTTAGTATCCTTTTATATAAATTTGTTCAAAGCAGGTGCAACTGAACATCCATTATTGATGGGTGTGATTCCATGCAAACTTTGTTAGCAATATATATTATTGGTATTGAGTGTCCTATTCTACTGAATTTGTACAGTGTAGCTGTATAGATGGTTACTGTAATGAACAGAATTTTTTGCTGCACTAACGATAATGAAAGTTTTTAGGTTGTTAAGGAAATGTGAAACAAGTTTGAGGAACATCATGTGATTTATTAATTTTTGAAAATGCAAAAATTTCAAAAAATATATTTTATTCTACAAGTATAAAAAATAATCAAAACCAATAACAGCAACAAATGTATTATTGATTGCTGTAGAAATGTTTTGAACTTTTCTTTAGTAGTAAAAAGAATAGAGATCCTGTTTCTATAATATGCATATGTCTGACAAACTTTTCAGCTTAGTATATGGAGTTTTGAGTCTGGTGTTTCTTCAAAACAAAAGTGTAAAGTTTTATGATGGAAAACTAGTTAAAACGTTTTTTATTCAGACCACACCATACAAGTAAATCTTTACACTAGACAATTGAACTGGAATACCATCAGAATTTATATCAATGCAGCACGTTTAGTTTCTAATAACAATACGCTATGTACAAGATGACAAAATCCATTGTAACTTCCATGTACGATAATAAAATAGTTGTTTTGGCTTTCTCACAACCAAGGATGCCAGGCTGGATCCATTCTACACAGATTATCATGGCTGTTAGCAGCTGCAACTAGCGTGCTGACTTTACTTTCACATCCTTCGAATGTAGCCAAACCTGAAGCATAAGTAATTTGTATTAGTTTATACTCATTTATGGGGGCCAAAAAGGAAATACAAATGTAAATTATATTATTATTATTTTTTAAACAACTTAAAATATTGTAAATGAACTCAACGCATTATTAGATGTATCTATTTTGCACCAACCAATATCAATTACCTTTCTCAAATCATTGGTAGATGATTTTAGCATTTAGAAATGTGAATAGAAATCTGCAACATGCCTTAGAAGGATGGGGTGGGGATAACCTGAAACAGGCACAGCATATGGAGTAATATTATTTTATAAATAGCTCATACTTGTTCTTGCACCCATGATTCTTATTTCTAGACAAAACTAACCACTGAGGGTGATGTAATGGGCCCAAACTTCAGCCTGAGGGATAACATTCACTCCAACTCTGTTAAACTGGCAAACCCATGTCGTTCTAGAATAGGAGGATTCGAGATGGAGTGGTCTGCATATTAACCCTATTGCCCCAGGTATCCTTCACTAATGACATGAAGTTTTAGTGTCTTGCCTCCAAAATTTTATAAAACATAAGCTAATAATCCATATTTTAAAATTCTGCAATGCAATATTTAAAAAAATCCACAATTTCCCCACCTATGACATTTTTTCTAGGCATCTTATTTTATCCGTCTCTCCAAAAAGTAAGAAACTGAATGTAAATTACAAACTGTAAAATTGTCCTTGCTCAAACAAACCCTAATTTTTATAGTCTTCAATTTTATCATAAATGAGTTGAGATTTCCATCAATTTCACTCAGAGTACAACATGTATATTCAAGAGAAAGTTACCAAAGTGCTTGAATGAATGTGTAATGCCTCTTCTCACTTAGACAATTTGATTTTCTACTTTTTGATGCATTATTTATTGTATCACTCAATTTAGTATTAAAAAAGTATGGTTGAGTGTTATCAACAACTGAGTGGGTAATTACTTTATTCCTTGTTTATTATCATAAAAGTAACTGAAATGTAAAAACAGGGCTTTTTTTTAAGATAGGTAAGATGATTAGGTAAAATAAATATAAAGTGTTTCACAAGGTACCCATATGAGAAGCAGGGAGTGAATGTGCAACTGGTGTTACACTGACTGATTGAAAATTTAATTATAAATAGGTGTACATTGTTATGAGTTTAATGTAGTTTGAATAACAATCTGAAGTCATTTACTTTGATTCTTTTTGGTGGTTATGAGGATGGTCAAATTCACTGATTGTGTATAGAGTTAGAAAAGAGGAAACTTACAGATAAAAATCCAGTTTTACTGACAAGACGATTTAAACATATTTAGGAGGTTTACATGGAGGAAACTGATTTTGAGATGAAGTAATTTTAAAATGAAAATTACTGTGCACACAGACTATTTGAAAGAAATGGTTAATATATGCACCCATCTTAACCAAAATGCAGTTGTGTGCATAAACGAACTCACCAATAATTTACAAATGCTTGATTTCCATAAAGATAAACTGAGGGTGTTGAATATATTTTGTTTTTACAGACAAAAAAAGACCAATAAGGACTATTTCACATGACACAGTTGTACATTCTTTGGCCAGCCAAGGTTCTATGATGCCAGATAGAATTATGTGCACAGTGTTGGCCCACATTGTATAAATTTGTAAAAGTTAAAATGATCTTGTGTGTATTACATTATTATTTCACTGTGCTTACATATAGAAATATCTTACTTTGTAGTCTGGCCATGATTGCATTCACAGCCTTAGTTACCATAGCAATCAACAGTTCTCCTTCCATATCTGGAGGTGAAGATCCTTGAGTCTGACTGTCATCTTGCCTCTGAAAGAAGAAAATTTTAATAAATATCTGTTTTAAAGGCTGTTTAAATAACAACACTTATTTTTATATGTAATTACAATACTTTAACCACTGGATTTGTTTATGAATGACAAGAACAATTTTAAAAGTATATATACATAATGAGTTGATAGGTTCTATGATCAATTATAATTACCAGGTATACTATTAACCATGGCTAATGCTCGGTGAGGTAACTTTTCCATTCCATCATTCATACCAAAAATAAATGTGGTAGTAACTCCAGTTATAAGTTATGTTATCCCACATCAGTGTACAATTTTTTTTATGTGAATTGACCTAGAATGACATTATATTTCAATTCTTCCAAAGAGCCTTTCTGAAGAAAAAAAAAATGTAAGTATACATTTCTTGCAATATAGAAAATTTTTGTTTTATTGCTTAGAGTTGATTTTTTTCTGAAAATATAAACTTACATACATGTAATTCAAGGTTTTGAAAAAATATAAATTCTACAGGTCATTAAAAGAAACAAAACACTTTCATAATAGAGGTTTTATAAGTTCAGTGAAATCCTTGTGTTTTGGACATGTTCAAACCCTTATTTCTTTTCCTCTTAAAACTTTAACACCATCTTTATGCATCTATTACAGTACCTTTTTATGCCAAGAGATCATTTCATCTCTGAGAATAGCACGAAGTAGTGCCTGGACCTTGAAATTTGGTTGGACAAGACATCGAGCAGTAGCAATCATGGAAGCTGTCATTGGGCCATTAACCCCTATGGTAGTGATCAACTCTGATATGTTAGGTGTGAGCCTAAATGGAACAGGGCGGTTGGCATCAAGTTCACCTAGTTTCAGACATAATTCAGGTTTAGAGAAAGTGTTTCTGTGATAACAATTATGCTATGAGTAAAAGAAAAACAGATTTATCTAAACTGTTAGTTTTATATTTTTCATTTGAAATTAAATACAAATCCACTGGCTAATGTAACTTTTTTCATTGATATTAAGCCTACTTTGGATACCCTATATCATTAATACTGATGTTTTTTTTTCAAGTACATAAAATTAAACAATGCACTTCTGTTATTGTCAATGAACTTACTGTATTGTTTATAGTACAAAAACTACAAATTTTCTCTATAATATACAGTGTAGCTCTAGTAGGCACATTAAAAAGCAATTCAGTTTCACATGAAGTCAATAAACATAAAATCGTTAAAGATCAGCCAACTCTTAAGACTCCCAAAGTATTTGGACCTAAAATTACATATTTAAAACTCAACTGTTTTACAATATATCTATAATCCTTTGTTTTTTGTTTTATTTTTCAGTTTACCACTTCTCACAATATTACAGTTTTAGTCAATCCCATTTATAACGATTGTTAATTTTCAGATTTCGTTGTTTCATCTTCAAGTGTATTCCGAGAGATTCAATTGATGATTGTTTGGTGCAAAGCAACTAGGCTACCTGCACAAAACAACATAAAAGTAAAAGCATCATAAAATGGCCAATGGCCCTTACAAATTTAAAAACACAAATAAGATGGACAGTGTCACTATCACCAATGACACTGTTTAGCATCAGGGGTAAACCCATGAACAAAATATGTCTAAAATGGTGCCGTCATTGAGAGTCATAACGATGGTATGACAGTAAAATGTAGACTATTATAATCTGAGTGTCAACACCAATCACACATTGGTACACCAGTTCCAGATAAAAGAAAATGATGAGTTAAAAAACTGTGACCAATGTGTAGCCTAGTTAGGACTTTTTCTTCCTGATCCTTATGAAAACAAGACGGCTAAAGTCTAATGGAGGGATCTACCTGGAAAAGTTTGTTCTCACGTTGCTCACTTCAACTACCAACTGGAGATGAACTGAGCTTTGAATACAGGACCATAGTTCATATATGGAACAGGCATTGTAGTGTCAGTGAGCTCGTTCCCACAAATACCAATGTGGCCTGCTATCGAGTAAAATAGAAGTAGATGTTAAAGAGAACTGGGCCAGTAGAGAGCTGAGTTGGTATAAGTATTACAATTAGAGTATTGCGTAGCTTCTATGTGATCCCTGGAAAGAGAAATGGTGTAGAGTATGGCAGTAAACACAAAATGGAGAGGGGATTCTGTGTGGAACCATCAAGGCAGATTACACAGAAACATCCGAGTTTGAACCATCCCTATAAATGGGATTGGAAGGATGGTTCAAAAGGTGTTCTGCAAATAAAATCAGACGTTTACACTTTTCTCAGATGACTCAATGTGAGGTCACATTTGTGGATGGTAATAAACCATAGAGGAATAGGCTGACCAGTGGATACATCAATGTCATCCAACTGTGCCTGGATACAAAGGCCAAAAGGAACAATGACAGACCCTCTGTTCTGAGCATAGTCCACTGAGGAAGGAAAACACAACCCCCGATGAGACGCTGTGGTAGGATCGAAGTTTTGAAGCATACAGTAAAGATGGTTGCAAAGGAGGTTCATGATACTTTGTACAAACTATGGACTGGAGAAGTGCGGAAAACTCTCGTTCAGAGCTGAAGACCATGACGATGAACAGGGTCCAGTTGTGACTAAATGAGAGCACAATATATCTTTAGTATAGAAGATTGATGCAGAGGATGTTCAGTGCCCTTGTACACTTGACTTATAGCTACTTGATATGTGGTATAAAGTTCAGCTCACAGTCAAAGATAGACCCCAACGACAACACACAGCACAATTTCACCAATATAGAGCTCAGGATTGGAGTGAATACCCCAATGGCAGGAAAAGTGCATTTTAGAGAGAAAAGGTAAAATCTTTGGTTAAAACTCAAACTTCATGGTTGAGATGTGGAAATTGTCAACATATAGCCCATTTGCAATAGTAAGTGATGGCATTAATCTTTATATTAAAAAGTGTGACACTCACGACACCGCTGAGGAACTCCAAGTTCCTGTAGAAGTTGAACCTACACAAACTTGGAATCACTTGCCCATTACAAAATTTTTAATAAAAATGGGCATACCTCCATGTAGTGACATAAGATGGTGTTGCTTGAGAAAGGCTTCTCTGATCAATGTTCCAGCAACTTGGGGCAGGAGCAGAAGATGGACTTAATAAAACAATGTCAACACCCATGTTCCTACCATTCCTTAACTTTCTTAACCATGGTAGGCACAAAGAAATCCATCTGCAAGCCCTCTAAACCATTTCAAATGAAAAGGAAAAAATCTACCCTAAAGATTTCTCAGATAATAAATGCAGAATGAGAAATTTAGGTGGTGAGGCAGAATATGATGATGACTGTGTAATAATTTTAAATTATTTCCATAGAATAACTAGACAGGAAAAAGTTCATAATAAAAAAATACAAACATTGCAAATTTATTCCCTTTCCTCTCCAGGTTTTAATTCTTATGATGTAATTATTAATCTGAGTGATCAAACTGTTAGTATTTCTACACAAGTTCTAAGCAAAGGCCTTAGTTTATTTTGAAAGCAGGAATGTTAAAGTTATGTTTATTTCATTTATAATCTTTAAAAGGCTTACAAAACTCTTTCTTTCCATTGTTAACTAAATTGAACATCAACACTACAAGATTTTGTGAAAACCAAACTGAAAAACATTACTCCTTCCCCCTCCTTGTCCTCTCCCCAAAATTAAACCACTTTCTTTTTAATGACATCAGTTCCGTCTGATCCCCACTCGGTGCAATGATAAGCAATAGTTTTCTATGTTATCAAGAATTCCAACATGTCCTTTACAAATGCCATATTTATGACACTATTTTGTTGTTTACAGTCAAGTCTTGTTTCTGAGTTCTTATCTTAATTCCCATATTGGTAACTTACATCCTAAGCATCAAAGAAGGTAAACACTTTTTTACCTCTGTTTATCATGAAAATATTGTTTACACCAACTTCTTCAAATGGAATTTGGTCATGCCTTTGTCAAAATTATCTTTCTAAAAATGCATTACATAATGGCTATCAAACTGATTTTATAAGAAAGGGTACATGCAATTTCCCCCTCTCTATTAAACTCCTAACCTTAAATTTAGCTCAAATTAACATACAGATCTATTCTCTGCATTAAAAACTTATTTCAATACAAAGATCAACTACCTAAATTTCTACATTTATGGCCTATGTATAAAATATACAGGTAGTGATTGCAAAGTTACATAGATTGGCACAACAACACACAACATAAAAAGTAGAGTCTGGCAACATTTACCAATTTGTTCACATAAGGATATTTCTGTTATTACCACAAGAACTTTACATCTTGGAATTTACATAGCTAACGACCACCTAACTTTTAACAAAGCTCTTTATATCTAAAATTATTCTAAACTTGCACACTTAAAACTCAACTGTTTTAGAGTGTATCTATATTAATTAAAATAGTTTAAAAATCATCTTTATGGAATGAGTGTATTCTGAAATGTTCAAACCTTGTAAATAAAAATGTTTTATTATCAACTGTCATCATCTTTGTTATTAGACTTCAGTTCCACTTATGAATCCATTGGTAATAGAAATATTTATCATGATGCACATAAATACTAATTTTTTAAAAAATAATTTGAAGTATATCCAGTAAAATATTAAGTAATGTACATCTCCTGTCATTAAACTGTAATAATTTCATCTTTTACCTTCTAAGTATGTTCAATAATTAATTATCAAAACTTTTCTGTCACTCAAGGTCCTTAAATAAAATCTCTGAAATTGAATGATCACAGAGAGCGTTCTTATATCAAAGTGTAAATTTACTTGGGTCCCCCACACAATTGCTTAATATTATAACATTAACTAACAAAGAAAAATCAAATCCACTTCAAGGTAGAATTTATGTCCAAGATAAATTTGTCTTTAGAAGTGACTACAGATATGAAATACATCATACCTTAATGACGTATGTTGCAGGATTATTTTTGTGAGTGTTCTACCATATATTGGATGAACTATTTTTTAAAGCAAAATTCAATGAATTTTTGACATGAAATTTGTTGCAAGTGCTTCTAATAACATTTTACATCAAAAATCCATGTTTCAAAAGCTTTTTTCTCTTTTTTGTTGAAATTATGATGGAATGTTTCATTATCAAATACAAATATTTTTATTTAGCAAAGGTCACTGCCCAAAGAAATTATTCCCATGAGCTAGAGCAGTTTAGGTGGATTGCTTATTTATATGAAGTATACAAATTCCACAGCTGCAGTCAAGCATGTTTTAAACTATTAGCACTAGCTAAGACATTTTGCACCTTAAAATAAGAATATAATGAAGCTAAATTATTTTATTTATAATAAAACCAGATTAATTTCAGAATTACCAACTTAAAATTCTTAGATTATTAAATCAAGAAAAATACCTTCTATACAAAGTTTAAGGCTTAATAAAAATAGTTTGATGTATTGTAAAGTGCACCAAAAGAAGAATATAAAAACATAATTATACATGTGTAACTGAAAATAAAGATTTTCCAGTCTGACTGTCATTTTCCTCTTGAGAAGGTATTTTATAATTTACAAGTGGTGAAGATTTGTATTTCACTTAATATTTTGGTCTTTCTTTAATAATGATTGCTGGAAAAAATAATTTACTCATGTTCAGTGCAGTATTTATAACCTCAAGTATACGTTTTGTTTGCAGGTTTAACAATCATGTAAAGTTCATAAAATGTAATTACCTGAGATGTCATCAACATCAAATCTAAAATATGAAATATTGATAAGTCCACTGTCCTGGTGAATGTACATCATATCTGGATTGAGACGAGTCAGGTGCAAGACAAACTCGGCAAATCCAGCTAGAGAAAGTTGCAGTGTGAACTATATAGAAGGAAGAAAGTAACTGATGTTTTTTTGTCCAACAGAAATATAAGAAGTTTAGAAATCAGATGCAATATTATTCTTTACCTTAAGTTCTTGTAATCCAGGGAAAACCTCTATGAACAAGATAATGCTCAAAATTAAAGAATTTGTTTGTTACAACACAAAGCTACACAGTATGATATCTGTACTCTGTTCAATACAGGGAAATAAACCCTGGATTTTACCATTGTAAGTTCATAAAGTTACTTTTGACCCACTAGAATATACTAAATTGTAATTCTCAAAATCATAGTATACAGATGTGAAAAAAATCAGCTTTTAAACTTACAACACATACAAAATTTACCTGTCGACGGAAAGTCCAATAGTCTGTAGCACCTGAGAAAGTTTGAGTGACCCATTCTTTCAGCATGCTACGGGGTACCATTACACTCTGTACATCCTTTAAAATGTCTCTTAGAACCTGATGGCTAGCCTGAGACCCACGAGCTTGGACAGTAGCTAGTCTCTCATAGTAACGAGAGACTGGGTTATCGTGCTCGATACCTCGTTTCATGCATCGCTGAAGAGAGAAAAAAATTCACAAGAAATCATAAAAAGTGAACAACTCACACGACTTTAACTTTTTAATTACTTTACTGCCTGTGACTGAATTTAATGTTACTCAAAAATGTATGATGGAATGAAATAGACATAAACTAAATAAAATGGCTGTGTACATGTTTAAAAATTAGCCTAAATTATGAATACACACTTCACAGAACAATTACTTTCTACTGTCTATTCTCACCTTCCAGTTTTGCAAAGCTCTAAAAAAACCTTTCAAGACAGTGTTTACAAAAATGTTTATTTTACAGTAATGAATAAAAAATATATTAATATCTAAGTATAAACCATAAATAAATCATGTAAACCACATTATTTTTCTGTGTCAAATATTTCACTTTTCTTTCAGTGCTTTTTATCTGCTACAAATTTGACCCAATTAAGAAAAATTTAGACATTTGTCACTGATTTCTACATTCGACAGATAAGGTTCAAAATCAGCCCTGATTCTAAATATGGTGATAGTTGATAGTTATTAATTTTTGAAGATGTAAATGCAGAAACAGCAATAAAATGTTTCTAGGCTGAAAATGGGTTAATGATCATGACTATAATTGAAAACTATGCTTCTCTTTGAAAAGCATTTTATAAAACTGAGTAGTTTTCCTCAATTTTTTGTTTCTTCAGCTATGGAATTCAACCCAAAAGCTAACTATGTTTAAATTGTATAGCATTAAATACAATTATCAGCAATTTGCTTATTTTACTTTGAAATAAATTTATAAAACTGAAATGACTTAGTTTAAAAATAGCCTGTTTTGTTTGATATAAAATGACGTTAAAAATATGTCAAAAAACAAAAACAACAATATTAAGGGTTAATAAATGTCATTTTGTATTTATTAGCAATTATAGCATTGATCTAGTATATTTGATTTGACTTACATTATAAAAATACAGCTGTCAAGAAACATAATAAATGTCTAGTAAAGCAATAAGTTAAAATACTTTTAAATTTACAACTTCAGTATTAAGGCACTGGTGTAGAAAGAAACAAAGTAATCTAATCATTACAGCATACAACAGAACAGACAATATAATGGCCAAATAAATTTATAGTGAAACCTTTGTAAAGGTATTAAACTTGGGTACAGTGACTTGCAAAATTATTCACTCCTTCCAGTAATGCCACATTCTGATGAAATACAAATAACAAACAGTTTTTTTAATGAACTTGTTTTTATTTAAAATTATAATGAGTAAACTTAACATTTATGTGTGAAGGTGACTGAACATCAGCAAAATCTGCAAAAACGCACAAATTAAGATTTGCTAACTGTATAAGTATTCAGCCCACTAAGCTAGTAATTGGTGGAAACATTGAAAACAGTATAATGTTTTCATTATACTTAGCACTGCAAGTATTTTTTGATAGGTCTCTACAAGCTGTTCATAATGGGATGGTGTAATTTTTACCCATTCTCCCTAACAAAACTGCTCCAGTTCTGAGAAGTTTGTTGGGGATTGTTGATGGAAAACAATCTTCAAGTCTTACCATAAATTTTCAGAACACTGACTGAACTACTCTAAGTTATTCACTTATCTTCTTTTGAAACCACTCCAGGGTGGTTTTAGCCTTGTGCATCAGGTCATCATTGTCTTGATGAAATGTAAATAAAAGATGATTTATTTTTCAGTAACGGTTTCTTTCTTGCCACCCACCTGTAAGGGCCAACTTTGTATAAGGACTTGAATGCTGTCAATGTATGAACAGTTTCCTATCTCAGACATGGAATTTTACAAATTTTTCAAAGTCACTGTTGGCTTTACAGTGGATCCATAGCCATTTTCCTGCTTGCTTGGCTACTTAATCTGGAATGTTGGCCTTATCGTGGTAGTGATTTGGTGGTAAGAAGCACATTCTACTTCTTAATGGTGGACTTAATCCTACTCAAAGGATAATCAGTGACTTCAAAATTTTCTTGTAACCTTCTTATGATCTGCAATTCTATACCATTTTGTCCCTGTCCTTTGTCTACATGGTTGGTTTGTTATATCACCATGTGAACTATGGCTTGAACAGATGCATTTACTCTGAACTAAAGTTAAACCATTTTGATTAACACATAGGCAAAAGACATTACATTAATTCTTTGACCTTTTAAACTAATGTATTGCACCTGAACTGATTTACAGTTGCTGAAACAAAAAGGTTGAATACTTATGCAGTTCAGAATATTTAATCATTTTTGAAAATGTAACTTACTTACACAATATCAACATTTGTTTAGTTTTCTCAATTTGGGAAAGACTGTAGGTTCTAAATATAAAGTCCCATTTTAAAATTTTATGATTACAAGCTTGTACTGCAACAAATTGTGGTAACTTTGCAGGGGGGTAAATACTTTTGCAAGGCACTGTATCAATTAAAATACCTTAAAATGGAATTGTTTTTTTAATAATTCTTCCTGGCTATTGAAAAATAAAACATAACATAGCAAAATGACAGAAATTAAGATTATAGGAGACTGATGTTTCCACTTTTACCTGTTTGTAGATATCTAAAAGAGAGATGGAGGCAGGATTGTCCTCCACTAATCTCATCTGAGGACTAACAGCTACTACTCTAGGGACAGTGAAGTTCAAGAAACGTCTTGCAGTCTCCTTCTGTTTTCCAAGGTAGTGGTTCAGCATGCGCAAAAGCTGTAGGACTCTTTCTTCCCGACGTGCATCACTAAGGCAAGAATCATTCACTACTAGGTATGGATATACCTAAGAAAGAAAAATTATGCTAAAATGGCATGCAAAGAAGTTGTTGCTGTTTTTGAGGGGAATTGAAACAGATTTTAGAATTGTAAGTCTGTAAACTTACCATTGATCTACCAAGAGAACAGAGGGAAGTCTAAAATCATTGTTTTCCAAATTTAAGATCATTTAACTTTTCATGCTACTAAAAAGTTACAACTACAAACATTACTTCCCTATGTGAAATTTCTATTATTTGAGGTTTAGTTTACTATCAGTTAGGCAAAACATATATTTCTTGTGTGTAAAACAGAAATAATGCTTTGAACTACCTTGCCATTGTGACCCCTGATGTAGAGACGACGAGCCGCAGTATGGTGTTTTTGGACTATTTCCACTTTCGGCATGAAACGGGCTATCCTTACATAGTAATGGTTATGCTTTTTTTAAAGTAAAAAGGCAGAAGTAATACATTAGGTTGTCTTGCAAATCATAATGGCAAAAACAATTCAAGTGAAGTACACTGATTAACCATTTGTCAAATATTAAAGAAAATAATAACAGGTATGTAAAATGACCATTTTGATCTGGTTTGAAACAAGATATCTGTACTTAAACTACAAAATAAAAACATGTTACATAATTCACTTGCTTTGTTTTCTACTTCACTGTTTTTGATCTCCAACACAAGTACAACTATTTTTGAATTTGAAAATGTAAAGTAATAAATAAATTATTGGATGTTTTATATTGTTAAAATTAATAACAGAAATCAAATACGTCACCAACTCGATAAAATTTTGAATAACATCTTTTTTCAAAAGAAAATAAACTTTTAACCCATTCAATATAATGTGGCAAAAATGTTAAGCTACTGACAGGGTAAATATTAAATTTACAGCTGTTTATATATAATCAAGCTTGATATTCACAACCCGTTTTGGTATTTTTCTATACTTTCTAACCAAAAATATGAAATAGTTTCTTTTATGATTTAAAACAGGAAAAATAGTTTGAAATTCATAGTGGAGTTAAAAACCATAAAT
The DNA here is from genome assembly GCF_004210375.1 of Tachypleus tridentatus. Lineage (NCBI taxonomy): Eukaryota > Metazoa > Arthropoda > Merostomata > Xiphosura > Limulidae > Tachypleus > Tachypleus tridentatus. The sequence goes on from NC_134830.1 coordinate 85,816,862, forward strand.
GTATTACAATTAACAATGTAGGCATTACTGCAACAGTTAAGGGGAAAAAACAAATCATGAATGACCTATTCTGTTATAAAACTTTATCAAAAAAAAGAAAGATGTATAAGATAATATTAGAATTGCCCTATTAATTTTTTAATTGTTATTTATATTAAAAAACAACTGATAATTGAGTTTAAGAGTTTTTTTCACATGTGCAAAAAGTTCTATTTTACTTGATATAATTACCTTGTGCAAACAATTTCTTAATTTTTGATTTTGTTATTTTTTGGTATATGCTTAATCACCAGCCTGTGGGTTACCTGTAATACTAAAATGCATTCAGTCTAAAATACAGTGACTATAAAAGAAATCAGAATGAATTACCTTGGGAAGTAAAAATTCTCCTGGCATTTCCACATCTGCTGTCTGTTGAGAGAAGTTACTCAAAAATCGACATTTTTCTTCTATCAAGAAGGACCTTACAATAAAATGGAGGTTAATCAACACCAATTTAAGATTACTACAATTCAGAAGCTGTCAAAGCTGTTGGTTATTCTATGTTTTTTTGGTAATATATTTTCAAACTGAACATCTTACCTACTAGGGTACTAGCACGAGTATTTCTCAATTTATTCAAATTCCCTTTATGTGTTTTTGGATTACCACTAAACTCCAAATAATTTTTTAGGAGTTGGTAACTGTATGTACAGAATAATACAATTTTTATGCCTATACAGAAAAATAAGATTAAGAGCTCACCAAACCTAGCAGATGTTTTAATAATATTTTTTAAATTTTGTTTATTTAGAATATAAAGGAATAAAACACTAACATACAAAATTTTCACTTGTAATAACACCAAAAGACAAGCATAAACATAAATTAAACATTCTACATATTCAGAAAGAAAACAAAATCTTGATCAAGTATTAGTAGATATACTACATTTTAATGTGAAAAATTACAGTAAATGAATGTTTGTTGTTAAGCAAATAGTTACATTATGTGCTCTGTCCACCACAGGTACCAAAACCCAATTTTCAACATCATAAGCCTACAAACTTACTGCTTTGCAACAAGTAAATTAAAAATGGCATATAAAACAAAGCAGAATGCACAAAATTGGCAAAATGCTGAATAAAGATGATACTATCACAATAAGTCATGACCTTTCAAGCCAAAACCAAATATGGTTGAAAACATCAAACTGTAATTCACATTCTCTCTGTAGTTATGCAATAAGAAAAGTGTATGAAAAATTATCTGGAAGTATCCCTGCTCCATGTCACAGTTAGCAAAACTGTCATTATACAATAAAATTAAAAAGTTGAAAAACATGAAATAAAATGAACAACAAGTTTTTGTCTATAATGGCCCTGCATGTTTTAACAGAGAATCTCAAATCAGTAATTACAACTTCAGCTTCTAACCTTTTCAATATAAGTTTATTGTGATCTTACAGTTTTATTTTTGTACCTTGACTAATGTAGATTGTAATAAAACAGCTAACGTAAACCAACAGTCAAGTTCCCTTTATCATGAGCTCATGGAACTTGTGTTTCTCATCTGTTGATCTTGTTAAATTTATGTTTTGTTACATAAACTAGGAATTCTAATTATTACATTTTAGTTACTTTTGTTAAACAATATATAGCTATGAATAAAAAACCATTAATAAAAACAATGATTTGTACTCACAGAAACTCAAGTATTTGCAGCTGAGCAACAAAACTTGATAACCCTTATTGTTTCTCATAAAGTTTGATCTCAAAAAATGAATATAGCTTTCAAATATATCAGTCATGATAATAGAATGTTGCATAATTTATCCAACTTTCCAATTAAGCTACATATTGGTTTAAAATTATGTTATTGTTATGAGTAAAAAGTCTGCTTAACCTATATCAGAGAACTTCCTTGACTTCCTGCACCACAACAACAGTACATAGAGAAGAATATGCTTTTCTATTGGTTTGAAAATGTACACCAGTCATGCTAGGTTGATTAGCAATGAAGCTAGAAATCAGAGAAACAGAAAAGGGGGACTCAATTATGGGTCTGCTTATTGTCATCTCAGCAAACCAAAAAGTTGGAGGCTCAAATTTTAGATCACTACTTATAGCCTTGTACAGTTTATATTTCCAGCAGGTTAGAAACTGTAGAAGTTATACACTTCTGAAATTGAGAAATCAGAGCTCAGATGTGATACATGACAAGTCAAAACTGAAATTTTTTAAATATTTCCTTTTGAAATTAAAAAGTTCTCACTTAGATAATATAAATACATGAAACATAAGTTATGTTTTCAAACCAGGTTTATTAATACACATTAATGATAAAATTAAGTAAAGTTTGAATGTAGCACTGCAAAGGTTGTGACATTTGAAGAAGAGCCAAGTCTGTATACTTATGGTCAACTGTTTTATCACTTGTCCTCTTCTGTCTTTCGTTTGCTTTCCCAAACAGTTGACAATCAAATTCATGTGCATTGACTAATGTGTACCATAACAAAATCAGTATTTTTGTAGACATTCCAGAAAATTTGCAGCTGGTCAATGGCCATAGATGAGACCTAGTGGGAACTTTACTTTCAACCTTAACAGGCTTGAAGAAGAGCAGGCTTGCCTTTATTATATACAGCACAGAATCATCCTACTCAATTTTATCCAAGGTCACAAGCCTAGAAAGAATACAATTTACAGTTGTAATGAGCTCTAAGCCAAAACATCATATTTAAGATAATAAGGTGAAGTGCTAGCATTTAAGACATCCAGTAACTTATACAATTCAGCAAACAGTTGACTGGAGAAATTTGCTCCTCAATCAATATCTGGCATTCAAAAGTTTGATGGAAACTGAACTAATGGATGGGCTACTGAAAATTGTTCAGCCTTATAATTAATTTCCATAAGGATGTAATAATTACTGTTGTTGGCTTTAAAGGCAACATCTATGGCTAGTCTTTTACATGGAGAACCTTCAACTTACCGACAGTTTTCCCTGCTAGGATGATTTTACTCACTGTGCAGGTGGTGCAGCATTTACATTATCACCCTACTTCTCTACAGGTCTGCTGTAATGTGAGACACTTCCTGGCGTCTCAACACCATTGGGATTACCATCTGCACACACAAATCAGGCACCATGTTTGCAAGAGTTGTAGTAATTGTATAGCATTCCATCTTATATCATGGATCAAACATTTACTAGAGATTAGGTGTTTCTGTACTATGTTCATCAATCTTTAACAGTCATGATTCAACTAGATTCACAACAGATAGCATCCAAACTAGATTTGGTTCCTTTAGCTCTCCACTTTCCCATCACTATATTCAGTACTGATTCATCAGTGGAATCTTCACTATTCATAAAATTTCTCATTGGAGATGGGATTCTTCGTTTAATACTAGCAAGTATCCAAACATTATACAAACAGATTCACAGGCTCTCATCCACCGAAAAGAAAGTTTTTGTGCATATCCATGCTGTTGGCTTAATGTATACTGTGCAATGAAGTTGTATTACAGTAATACTGTTACTCAACATGCAATCAAACCTTTCATTCAGTTTCTTCAGTGATACTTATCTACTCTTTCACAACACTGATCACACCAAGAAGTTTTTATAATACCTAAACTCAGGACATTCACATATAAACTCTACACGTAAAATGGAAGAAAACAATAACTTAGCATTTTAAGATATTCAAGAAAACAAAATAAACAATCTCCTTGTCGCATTTATGTACTGTAAGAAAACATTTAACATTTCTTTCGACAGTTTCATATAACCTTGTTCTAAGTTTTCTAAACAGAGTATATAATATCAGTTCTGACTACTTCTGTCTTAACTCAAAAATTTCAAAATTTATAACATATTACAAAGTAACAGTTATCCCCTTAATTTCTTATCCTCTATCACATTAACATTTTAAACAAATTAGACCCTACAAAAAAGACACACTGTTTTAACATATCCACTAGTTCTTATCACTATGTTGATTGGCAAAGTTTTAAACTCAAATATCAAATTCAAAAAATAATCAAACATATTACCCTCAAAGTAAGCTATGTTCAGTATTTCTGTCAACATTTAGAATTAAAACCAAAGACATTTAAACTCATTGTCATGCACTTGCTGCTTGTAAGTAAATACACTTGTGATAAATGTAAAGGTACTTATATTAGTAAAGCTACATGTCACCTACAAATTTGTGCACATGAGCACATAGAAATTTCAGTTAGAAGGAGATAAAAACCAACTAATCCACCAGTCTTATATCTGGACTGCACAGTGAAAATAACTATTCCACACTTCTAGAAACCTTTAAAATTCTCAACTCTGGAAACATAGATTATGAACTGTCTATTAAAAAAAAGTCATTTTCAATGGTCATCCAACACTAACTAATAACATCAACTCCTTCCTATTGTCATTAATGTAATCAATTCTGGATTCTCAATGTTTTTATTTGGTATTTATTATTATTTATAAATTTCAAATGTTTATGTTTTCACTGTAGTCTTTCTCTATAATGATTTCTCTAACAATGTTATTTTTAAACATGTGTATGCTGCATGTTTCATCATATTATTATCAGTTAATTCTGTTCTTACTAAACTTCCAGTTAAATATGAAAACTTGCTCAATAACTAGTACTGTTTTTCGTAGTTTGAATATTATGAACTAATATTTTTTGAGATTTTAATGCTGAAGATGGAATTTTAAAAAATTCCATCTGTAACTAAAGATGTTTTTTGGTATTACTGTGTTATTAACATTTATTATAAAGCTATAATTTTCCATCTGATTAAAATTATTAACACAGTTACAGCAAAATAAATAGCTCTCATTATGTTAGTTTTATTTACCAATTTCCTAAAAATGATTACATATTAAATATTTTGGCTTACTTTGGTAGAAGCTTGGTCTTGGCTTCTAAAATCTTGATCCACTTCTTCAGTTTCATGATCAAATTGTGAAGTTTCATTGCTCCAGGTGCACTAAGAATCAAAGAATTTAAGCTACTTTACAGACTGTAATAAATAACTACTTATAAAAAAAACAAGACTATCTCATTATTTGAATATCTGCTTTGTAAGGTAAAGTTAAGTAAAACGTCTAGAAAAGTTTGTGATAGTATTTATACAAGGAGTTTTAATAAGGTGCTAATATAATTGTGGATGAATTATATACAAATGAGATGATCTTTAATGGTACTGCAAAACATTTTTATCTTAACAAATTTATTACAAATGTGATTCATCTGCATCTATAAATCAATGCAATTTCAAAATTAATTCTAAAAAAAAAAGAAGGAAAATACACAGATTAATTAAATTGCAATGACCTAGAACAGTGCACTACAGTAGCTAAGTGTGTCAAAAACAGCAAACTTGGGATGTATATTTTTCAATGTAATGGGAAGAAAACATATGCCCAGATGCAGTGAAAGGGTTAATTATTTCTCTGTAAACAGCACTACGAAAAAAGATAAGTACATGTCAAAAACACAAACCCTAGAACTTATTATTTCTCTAAAAACAACACCACATCTTAAAATAGCACTAATTAGAACACTGATGCTGATTACATGACAAAAACATAAGCCTGGGTCTACAAGAAAACTACTGAAGCTAAGTATATCTCAAAATAACATGTCTAAAACTAAACATATATTCAAACAGCACTACAGAAATTAAGTTGTTGTGATCATAAAAAAAGAAAAAATAATCTAAAAATGTTTTCACTATACTACCAAATTATAGTTTTAACAGCAGGGTATGTTAAGAAGCAAGGATGGTTTTCAATAATTTATTGATAAATTTATAGGTTGCTTTAAAAAGTAAACAGTTCATTGTTGCATTACATTTGATATATTTCATAAATTGTATGATTCATTGGTTAGTTTACTTACTTGAAATCAAAATCTGTTGTAAACTGTCCCTTCATTTTCTGAAATACTGGATCTTGAGCAGTAGCCTGTGCTCGACGTGCTAGGGATTCAGAAGCAGCACTGAAGAAAGTGGTTGATACGCTAGACACATTTTCAATACCAACACCAAATGTTGACACCAATTTCCTCACAAAATTCAAAGTATGTGGTGTAACGGTAGCTTCAGAGACAGCTCCTCTATTTTCAAAAGCAACAGCATAACACTTAGCTAAGCCCTGACGAAGCTGGCGAAGAACCTCCTCGTACCAATTTTCTCGGAACCAAACCATCTATTTTTACACAAGACAAGATTTTACACAAGATTTTATAGCAAAAATTTTTCTACTTCTTCAATGTAGTCCAAAATATTATACTGAGGTAAAAAGAATAAAGAGACATGCTTTTACTGTATCTTGATTAAATTTCAACTATTTTCTAAGTGCCTATTTTAATATGATAAACAAAATTTTGTTATTTAAACTATTTGACAACTTAGGCTAGATATTTTGATGTTTGAAAGACGAAAAATTTAAAAAATATGAAAATACAAAAGTAAAATTAGAGTTGAAAATTATTTTTAGCTTCAAAGATTTTTTGCTTGATCTCTTTGTCAAAATTTCTTTCATACAGCTTTTTTTCCCCATTGGAAAACTGTCAATTTGTTATAAAATGTCACAGTAATTTCAGTTAATACTACACTTTCCATATTCCATCTACAAAGCTTTTATTTTAACCCTACAAGTATGAAGTTAGTCTATTTGACCAATCATGGAACCGTGAAACTGCACATATTTTTATTATATCATTTATTATAAACCTCTGAATTTACTATGTGTATTTTCACAAAGTTGGACACACTTTTAGTAAACATTAAATCTGTTGTATGAAAAAAAATCACGTTTTTTATAAAGTATTTCTACTATACATTTGTCTGCATATTTCCAAAGACTTTATCAAGTCATTTAAGTAAAACATGGTTTTTTTCATACTATGTATAAAAATACTTGCTTTCATTTTACAGTTGCCATATTTAACTGTATGACCACTGCAACCTTGTAAATAAATATCAAAAGTTTTTGGTTAACCTTTACATTTGGTCAAATATTTTCTCTCCCTAAACCCCTAAGTTTAATGAAATCATAAATGTTCAATGAAATAAAATGTTGAAAAATATTAATAAAATAAATAAATACAATTCTGTCTTCTGAATTTACTGTAGTATGGATAAGAAGGTTCCAAGTTATTTATCTCAACAGTTTCACCTATTAAACTTCCACATTTGTTTTCTTTAAATATGATGTTGTTTTTCTTGCTGTATATTGTATTAAATGTGGCAGTAATCCTTAAGTGAAAAACAATAAATTACACTAAGAATCCATCAACTGTTTCCTGTACAACTCAAATAAACAGCATGTGATCTGAGTGTAATGTTTTTGCACCTTATTCAAGCTAGTGAAATGCCAGGTATTTTATTTTACTGAGGTTTTGTATGGTTAAACTGAGAAGTTTCTAACTTTTTTACTCTTTATTTATGTTTGCTAAAATATATATAAATATATATATATTTTAGTGAAAATAATTACATTTTAATGAAGTTAAATAAGTAAAATCATAGGAATGACTGCATTAAAAACAGCAAATCCAAACTCTGACTAATTATTATATAATTTATTTTAATTCAAAAACAAGAAATAAATTAAAAACCCACAAAAAATGCTGCATCAATTGAAAAGATGTCAGGGTACAATCTACAATGTGGGATTATATCCTTGTATCTTTTCAGTAGATATGGTGTTTTTTGTTTAATTTGTTTTTGAGTTAAAATAAATTATATGTATATATACAATACATACATAAAAGCGAGGAACTGCAGTACTTACTGCATACTTGAGTTCATTTAAACCTGAGGGAAAATTACTGTATTCCATAAATGTCATTAAATTTCATAAATCTGGCTGTCTAAGAAAAGAATTAACCTAGCTTCAAACATGCATTTTAGAATCAGAAAATACATCATCTAGAATGTGATGTTTGAAAACTGCTGTAATTTATCCAGATTTCTAAGTGCACTGTAAATAGGTTAAAAAACCCCTACAAGTGTTTAGAAGATTATGCAGCAAGAATGGTAAATTCAATACCAAAACATAGGAAATGACCAAGTTTTTAAACAAAAGGAGTATCCAAAATCTTTTGCATCCAAGGCTGTGCCTGAGGTGAATTTCCAATCTTGTGAATCACTTTTAAAACAATAGAAATCACATTCTTCTCATTTAACATATCTTTGATACAAAAAGGAAAAATAGCTATAAGTTATTTGCAGAAAATCCATTAACAAACACTAATTTTAATTATCATCCCTTACTATCCTACTGACACTATACGACAAAAATCTTTGAACCTTTCTAATGTATGACCTTTTCTATCCAACAACAAAAATCCAAACACACTTGGTATTCAATTGTGTGCACGAAACAGGAATGCCATTTGTAAATAGTTAAACAAATAATACTCATATACATTGGTTTAAATTTTCCTTCAACATATCCCAATGACTGAGTTACTGCTCTGTACGCAACCAACTTGATAAAATTATATACTAGACAAACAAGCTGCAACCTAGGCATCAAAATCCAGTAGAATGAAGTCAAATGGAAAACTGAAGACCACCTCAATAGGTCTGAACATAACACTGATGACTTCTCTACAGCAGAAGTTAAATCTGCACATTCTGATATTGTATAAGACTAATTTGTAAAGTTGGGACTCACCCCCTCATGGATTACAAGAATATTTTTCCTTTCTTTAATTTTATCAGCATTACATCTTCACATGATCACAAGAAGATTCAGCACACTATTTTGCTCTTATCTGTTATGTAGTTCAAAATTTTTTTATAATGTCACAGTGTACATATATTCCTTTTTTTTTATTAAAAGTGTTGTTATGCAAATTCACTGAAGTGTATAGTATTTTTCAAACCACGTGATGTTCTTTGTATCATTCACACTGTGCTTTTCAAATCTTTAATAGTCTATATTTAGGTCTGTTTTGGAAAGCAAATAATAACATGTAGAAATAATATGTTCGATAGCTATTATAGTTTAAATGGCTTTCTAGGTAAACTAAAAGTGGATTAAAATAATTGTTACCTGGTAAAGGTGAAATCAGGAATAGCAAAAATAAATCTGTAGGCCCAATAATTCAAAACCTATTGCAAGAATGAGATAGATTTATACTGATATCAGTAAACTGAAATTTTCTCTTTCCATTGGTTATGAGTAATTCCAGAGCAAATGTCAAAGAGAATTACTGATATCATTTTAATGACAATACATAACAGGAGTGTGTGATATGTGGGTTTGACCTTCTCATTTATATTTCTATAAAACAAAAATACTAAGGCTATAAAACTTACGTTACATCTCAGCATTACCTGTACCATAAAAGTATAATCATATTGTGGTAGTAAGAATACCTAAAATGGGCAGTTTGGATTGACAAGTGAGAATTTATCTGAATATTCCTTTTGAAATTAAAACTTGTATAATATTAAAATTTGATGCCAAGACTTGTGATACACATTGCTAATAAAGTAGCTGAATTAAAGTCTGAATGTAATGCTGTTAAACATCCATATGGTTAATATACCCACCTGGTCCACAATTCCTTCCAATGAAGACAAGATTGTAGGGTGAAGTTCCCGCTGCATATGCATTATTCGACTACACCTCCACATTGAAGGAGTTGCCCGTATTGGCCCTGATTCTCCAGATTGTTGTTGCTGTTGGGGTACCTGGGGTTGCTGAGATTCTAGTGAGACATTTAAAACACATTATAACTCCTTTTTTTTATTACAAAAATTATAAGGAAGCATATTTGATACCATCACTGAAATTAAATACTAAGTCATAAGTCAGAAAGTTGTTTTATTTAACCAATTTTTAATCATAAATATAGTTTTATTACTTAAGCCCCTAATTTTTCATATAGATTTTACTGCTTCTGAGTGCACAAATACAAGATCTGCTTGACAATGAGCTAAATTTGTTTAACAACATAACTACCTTACATTTAAGGGATGTATATTATATAAAATTGAAAAATTTGACTGTTACAGTTAAAATTTACTTCCAAATTATTGTAATGAAAAGTTATGAAATAAGTTTGGACACAATTTTTTTAAAACCTAATAGAGTAGTGTGTTCATATCAATAATTTCTAACAAGTATTACACAAATTTGTTTTAATTTCCATAAATGTGCTACACCTGAAAATATGATGGAATATTTTAAATTAAATTTATAAAACTGTTTTGTATAAGAACTGCTATATGCATAGCACTACAATATATATCTCCACAAATTAGTAATTGATATTGTCATATTTGACGAGCCATCCCAAACATATTTATCAGTATTTTCATACCAACTAATTTTCTAATGTAATGATATTTACAGAATACATATTTTGATTTTTTCTTCACATTTTGTTAATACAATTTCCAGTTTAAATTTTTATCAGTATAAAGTACCAAGTATAAAGTAAAGTCTTGTCTTAAATATAAATTTCTTAATTCACATAACTTTATAAATATTTTCATATTCTCACTATTTAAAACAATTGTTTTTTTTTTTTTGCATCTCTGCTATGCCAGTAGTATCAAAATATTATGAAACTTAAAAATTTATAAGTATAATTAAAAGCTCTTATCTATTCCTGTGGAACTCCATATATAATTTGTAGTGAATTACAATAATTGTCCTTTACATATACATACATCTTATTTTGTTTTTTAACTAATATTTAACAACCTCTAATTCCTTTATTTTATAACGTTTTTAATAATATATCAAGTGACAATGTACCAAAATATTTATAAATATAAAACATTACAGTAAGTTTCTTTACCATTATTTAAAGATTTAAACTTTTTTCAGCTAAACATGAGAGAGAATTGCCAGTACCTAAGAAATATTGCATGTGGAGGATGAAATTTTTTTAGGTTTTATATATATATTTTAAGAAAAAGAAAAATCACAAATTACTATATCAATACCATATAATTATATTATAATTTACCAAGTTTAGTAACTAAGCTGTATTTATGTAAAAAAAAACTGAAAGTTTTTACAGGCTGAAGACTCAACTTACCAGAACAAAAGTCTGTCTGGAGAGAGAGAAATGATGCCCTCTTTATTTGAAAATGGCTGAGAAAGCCACCAGGGAGACATTCTAAAGTTTCAACTGATTATTTACAGGTCACACATAAAAGTAAATGAATATAAGGGACAGTTTATGGAAATGGAAAGAAGTGAGCAAAACCACTGTGTTTGATTTGGTACAAGAGATATCTCAGCAAATTATTATTTTATATTCTAGTTCATAATTCATACAAAACTATAGATTTTGTATTTTCATATCAGAAACATTTAATTTGAACCAGTGCTGCATTCAACGTACCATGTTTGGGTGTGATTTTTGATATTTATATTAACTAATTTGCAATAAAAAATGTTGAATACAATTTACAGTTTGATACCAAACATAATGACACAAATGGAAGGGTTAAATTTTCTTTAAAGCCACATCGTTTTAGCAAATAAATTACATATTTTCTATAAATGAGTTTAATCATAACTTTGATAATATTTCCATTATTTTCGACAAAACAGATAATAGTTGGTGATAATTTTTAAAATCATATATATCTTCAATTTATGTATAGGAATTACTTTAGCTACCTGGAAGTCATTAGGAAAAATTCCACATTATAAATATGTACTAATAAAAACCAATATATATTTTTTTATAACTTCAGTTTTTAAATTATCAGCACAGTAACGTTTTGTTTCTTTTTTAAACCATTTAGTATACTTTTCAATTTCATTATATGTTGTTGAATATAAACATTTTGCCATAAAGTTTGAATTAAATGAATTTTCATATTCTTTATCTATAATTTAACATTCTTTGTTCCTTTTTTTAAACTATTTAGTATACTTTTTAATTTCATTATATGTTGTTGCATATAAATATTTTGCCATAAAGTTTGAATTAGATAAATTTTTTATATTCTTTGTCTATAATTTAACATTCTTTGTAATGTAATGTGTTTTCAAACTAATCATAAGCTTCATTAACAATGTTCATTAAAATTATATTTTGCCAATTTTCATTCTCTTCTGCATTATTTCATAATTTAACTTTTATAAATTGTTTTTTATTCATATATTTTGCTTTCACATGCATTATAAATATTTTTACCTTTAACATTAGGAAATGATATGTAATGACGATATTTACAACAGCAGATACATTTTAATATCCCCAAAATACCAAACATATAATTTCTATTGTTTTAAAATTTACATTTAAATTTTCTACATTTGTTTTACTTTCTACCCAAACAATAATACCTCCTGATTTATTATATTTTCTAAACTTGTAATATAATCCATATTTCAGTTAATTTTACTACTACATTTTCATCTTGCATAAAAAGTAATACTTTTATTTGCTCAAATGTTTCTCCTAACCGTAAAATTAAATGTAGTATATTAAAATCTGTAACAGATGCTTCTTCAAAAAATGTTTTTAAATACAAAATATTATTATATATACTTTTAAGGCTTAATATTCATGTCTTTAATGTAAATAAAAGAAATTCGTATATTATTCCTACAAAAAGAAAGAAAAATATTTAATAATTTCACCTGTTTTTTTAGTTCTTCATTTCTTACTCTCAGTACCTTTCTATTTTCTATATTTAACAGACCATTCTGCTTCTTTACATTTTACAGTTCATTTATTCTCCATACTTTACTATTTTCCAGTTCTTCTTCATTTCTATTCTCTATACCTTTCTATTTACCATATACTTTCCTACTCTATATTTTATTAAATATTCTTCCTCTGTATCTCTTCCAGCTTTTTTTCTTCATTTCTTATTTCATCATAACTTGCTATTTTTCAGTTTTCTCATGAGCATTTTTTCAATTTTTAAACCCAAGTAATCTTAATGTTTAATTCCCTTTTTACCTTCTTGACTTCATACAAAATTTTTGTTAATGCTGTTAAATGTTTACTGAAATATACTTTACTAAACAACTTTACAACTACTGGTATTATCTTTTTTATCATTGGTAGTCTCTGTAGCTCCTGAATATCTTCCTTTTAGAAAATCAATGATCTTCTGCAAAACATCATACAGTTTTTTTATCTTGCCTTTTTTAAATTCCTACTACTTTCAAACTGACTCATTTAGATACAAATTCCAGTTTATTCATGTGTTGTTCTAACTTTTCTAGACCTTCTTTCATTTTAATATCCACCTTTTCTAATTTCAAATTCTTACTTTTAAGATCCTGAATTTTCCATGTTAATGCAATCATACTTATCAAATATTCAATTATTCATTTTAGACATGAAATCTGCTCATTATTTTAGTTTTTGAACATAATTTTTTAATTCTAAAATAAATTTTGTCAACTGAGCTTTAATTCCTGTGTGTTCGCAATTTTAAAGTTGTGGGTTCAATACTGTTATAAACATTTTTACTTTTATTACACTTTTAGATGGCCAAATTAATAATTTAATATCAAAATTATGCAATAATATTTTCCTTTGAAATTTACATAAATTACATTTAAATTAATACTTTGGTTTGCTTTCAAAGTATCCCAATTAGCCTATGAAGTTATCTTTTGTTGAGTGAAAAATTAAAAATATGCAAATTAGAACTATCTAAAGGATATCATATCACTGGTTATGATTTTATATTTACTGCCAATTGTGTTTTATATCTATGAAAAATTAAACATGAATTAAATGAAGGCTCGAGGTTCATTGTTTTCTTGGCATTGGTCACACAGCATTACTTTTACATATGAGAAACTAGCTGTCAATGTATTAAAGAATTTGGATAAAAATATCTATTCACCTGTGCTTCCTCCACCACATGGAGATGGAGCTGAAATACTATTATCAACTGCAGATGTAGACAGGGCTGGGCTAGATGTAATGGCTGTTGTTTGAGCAGTAGTGGTTCCATTGGTTTTGATTTCCGAGTTTCCAGTAACATCACTTTTAACTGCAATAAAGAAATGAACACAGTTTCTGAAGATCACTATGCTTCAAAATGAAACTTTCCAGGAGTTTCAAGAAAATGAAAGGAAAAATTCCACAAAATTCTCTGATAAAAAGGAGAAAACATCTTTTTTAATGGTTTTAAAAGATTAACAAAAATTACATGGTCTTTTATTGCATTATACAATTAGAATTTTTTCATTTGAATGAGACTGGGCATATTTCATTAATGTAAGAAGTGCTGAGTGTGGGGTATTCTCAAGAAAAACTGAATTTTCATAACAGTGACAAGGTAAGACCTGAAGAATAACAGATGATCTAATCAAGAAATATACCACAAATTCTGAATTATCTAAAGCTGATTGAATTCAAGAAAAAGAGAGAGAGAGAGAGAGAGAGAGAGAGAGGCATACATAAAACATATTTAAACAATTCTTTATTTAATAACACATTCAAATCAGACAGTACTTTTACTGAAGGGAACTCTCAAATTCCATGATATTTAGTAAAACCTGCTGAAGTTGTGTATCAAGTTTAAAATCTGTGTTACAGATTCAGAAAAGATAGAATTATATACACAAAAGAACAATGCTACTCATACCTGACCAGCCAGAGCAAAAGGTTGTTGTCTACTTTCATAAACATTACATACAACTTTGCAGAAAACTTTCCCATAGGAAAGCAAAGGTTATACCCTAGGTTAATGACACAGAACAATAACTAATTAGACAAAAAGGGACTTAATGACTTCCTTACTAATATTCTATGAGAAAACTGCATAACCTTGAATTAGTGAAAAATGTTCAAAATTTCCATATTAACAAATATAGTAACAAATAATTTTCAGAATACCAAGTATATTTATCACACCCAATATTGTGCAACTGTATAACATGAAGAATGGAACTGTAGCCAATAAATGTTAGTTCACCTGTCCAATAGACAGGTAAATCAGGTAGTTTTTAATAAAATTTTATCTGTTTTTGTGATGGTGCATTGAAAAATATCAAAGTTACAGTAAGTATTGTTGCAAATGTATCATTCCCCAGGCAGGTTCCTGCTAATTGCAGGAGACCAAACTAAAAGGGCTAACTATGGCACAAATCAGTTAAACATCTTAAAATACATAATGTCAAAAAAAAAGCAACGAGTGAAAAACGTTTAAGGAAAAAATAAATAAAAAATAAACACCTTAAAAATAACATACACAAAAAGGAAACACATATATTCAAGAAAAACATTTTTGCAATATAAAAATAAATGAACAAAAAACAAACAAAACAACAACAGAAATGAAAAAGTACACACAATTGTGAATACGAGTTCTGAGATGACTTGACTGGGTAATGAAAAACTTAATTTTACATACATACGACATTCAAACAAGATTTTGTCACCCTTAAGTACAAGTAGTTTACAGATATATGAGTATGTATACATATATATATATATATGTGTGTGTGTGTGTGTGCATTATGAACAAAGAAGTCAGATACTGTTTTTCAGTCTAATATAGGTATCTTGGTGCTCTGAGGTGCAGCTGTTTTCTTCAATTAAGAAAGCTTCTTTTCTTTTACATTTATTGACATTAAGCTCTTTGTTTAACATTACAATGTTTCGTTTGGATATACTGTGTTTTTTTTTTTAACTGTGATGATGGTAAACATGGTAGGGTTTTCAATATGTTCAGTGAATCTGGTTTTCAATTTCCTACCTCTTTCTCTTGATAGGGGCATCATTAGTATACACTGGAAAATGAACATTATGGGAAGCATGAGACAGTCTTGTATGTTTACTAAACCAGTGCAGTTGTTTCACAGTGGTGGGATGTGTAGTTGGTTAGCTCTTAGCATTACTCAAACTCAGTGTGATGCATTCATCTTCACAGGATAGTCTGTGTGGTTTGAACTTAATACTTCAAATCTTATTGTGAAAGAAACTATGTTATAGAGAGAATATCACTCATTTAGCTCTTCCAACAACATCACAAACTGGCCCTTTAAACTGTAACAGAACTTTGTATTGATTGTATTCAAGCACCAAATCCAAGTCTGACTCAAGTGTTTAACCGATCAAGGGCTAGAGCATAAAAAGCTCAAAATATCATAATTACACCACCTGTCCTACAAATCAGCCATTCCAAGTGGTTATCCATGCGATGGATTTACTATTATATATTTATTTTAATAGTGACATTTGTGCAAGTTAAATTTATATTTATAAATGCATGCAAGTTATACTTTTAAATGAGTATTGCAAAATTCCTGCCTATTCACTAAATTTATAGAAGATTCTCAAACATAAGAATCAAGATTACTCATGTATGAAAGCACTAGCACATTGTTATTGTTGTTGTGTAGGCTTATATTTCTAGAAACTCACCTCATGCTAATAACACATAACCAAAACAATATGTCAAGTTACCATATATATTGATTTGCTACAGATGGTATATCATAAACCCCAGAAACTATATTTATGATTAATCCTTATTAATTGGGAACCTAAGACATTGACCATGAACATTTATAGATTTTGATCATTAGAAATTGTTTAACTTCAGTAGATCAACAATGAATATTAGTACTTTTATGAAAATGTCACACAACCTTCACTGATGAAAAATTCAACTTGTAAATGGTGTGTGATCAATGAAGAGCTAGCTAGCTCCGTGTTAAGTAAATTGTACTGATATCAACCTAAAATTAATTCACTCATTGTAAACCTTCAAAACGATATAAAGAAATTCCAGATCAGATAGAAGACTCAATATTGTTTGTACATTTGTAAACCTTTTGTATATAAATCATTATTTGTAATAACAGTTATTACAAATTGCATTACTGATTGTATATTGAAATATCTATATTAAGAAAGAAAACTGTGTGTATCAATCTTGTTGGCAAATATCATAAACTGGCTATGAATTAACACTTACTTAATTTCTAAATTTAAATTATCATTTAACCCAGCTTTAAGTTCTTTAAATCGTAATATGCAAGATCTGCTCAAAACACTTCACGAAACAATCCAGAGATGCTCTACATGGTGTGGTTTGCAAACTCAGAGATCCTGAAAACATTAATAGTAGAACAGTCCCTGCTCTATAGTAACAAATTGCTTCCTGCAGATCACTTGTTAGTTCTGTACAGCTCTAAGATACTCTGCTTGAATAACCAACTGAAATGAACAAATTTCTATACAAAATTATGTTATATTGAACAAAAGTCCTCTGCTTGTTTTCCATATTATTGATGATCCTGTGCACCTGTGAACTGTGAGCAAATCAAACATGTGAATGATGAGAATTTCATTGAGCATTATTTTGATATGATGCAAAGAGAAGGCACGTAAAGTGAACCACATTTCCATTCTGTCTATGAAGAGACAGAAGAAAAAGAGATGCCACATGAACATGTAACCTACACAGATAAACAAGAGCAACAGCTTACACCAAACACCTAGATGCTATGGCTTTAATAAGAGATAAGCTCTTTCAAACCTGTAAAGGCAGGTTGTTTAATAGATTAATAATCAAAAGAGAATTGCAAGATTTACCTTTTTGAGATACTAAGTAAAACAAGCCTGTTTTTATAAAACACTGTATGTCTGATTTAGCTGAATGTGAATCAATGTATTGAAATTTAATACATCTGAAAAGTTAGTACAGCTGATACTGACAGATGTAATAGAACATTAATGGTTTGTATGGCTGGAAATCACTACTAAGGATTCAAAAACATCTAAAAACTGAGAGTGATTTGATGCACTTGATTTTTGAACTGTTTGGTGGATTATAGGAAATCTTTCCTATTTTTTTTTTAGTCCGCTTTATTTTGATTTATTGAAACAGTACATACTTGTAGCTAGAATAGCTACAATACTATTGATACTATGGGTTCAATAAATGTATGTTAATTTTTAATCATACATTTAACACAAAAGTATACTGTTGGCTGTAGATATTTCAACTTTAGTGATTAATAGTATACAGCAGTGCAAAGCAGCAAAGTTTAGAAATAATATTTTTTATTTTTCTATATATATTTGAAAATTAAGAAACATTTGTAGGCAGAAAAATATATATTCTCTCATACTGTGTGATAAAATACACACAGTTTCACTTTGTTCAAGTCTCTAAATTTCCCTTAGCATTATACATTTATAGAAGTTAAAATAACTAGCTCTTTTTCCATCCACGGTTTGAAGTTATTACAAGGGCAAAGTAACAACGTCAAGTTTTGAAAAATTATTTGTGATCTATGCCTTTAATGCATTTTGAAAAAAAAAAACAAAAAACTGGGTCACATAAAAACTCACTTGTAACAAAAGATACCAAACTGAGTTTCAGATTTTTTCTTAATATATTCATTTATTAAGTTCTAGAGATTACACAAATGAAAAGTGAAAACTATAAGATAATCCACAAAGTATTTGTACTCAAAATTAAAACCACCTTGTAGGTGTGCTGTTCAGAGTCCAAGTGCAAATAACAAAATCAAATAATGAATTTTTGTTATAAATAGTATTAAAAAAAATATTGTTTCCAAAAATACAAGATGTTTGGAACATTTTTGTTAAACTTTAAACAATTTCACTTAGTGGTTACATTTTTGTAAGGAAATGTAACAAGAGGGGCATTACCTTTTTTTTGACTGCAACTCTGGGTGCTACTAGGTTAATTAAATTTTGTAAAAAAGTTGTGATATGTATACTTTGACCCTTTAAAATACACATAAGGTTAGAAATTCTACTTCTCTTTGATATTTAATCTTCTTTTAAAAGTTTGTTGGATTTGCATTTTACTGTTATCCAATTTGATTAAAATATTTTTTTAGGCCACACAATCAGTAGGTAAGTGTTACCATATCATAAGTGTTAGCCCTGTTACATTCTTCAAACCTTTTTCTATACCTCTCCTTAACATCATTTTGCAATTTATTTTCTCAGAGTGTGTGTTGTGTTTTTGGAGGGATTCATTCCTTTATTTGTATATATATATGATTCTTATTTTTTACTGTAACTAAGAGTTTAAAAGTCATTTGTATTGCATGTATATTTTATTTTGTACTTCAGTTAATGTGTTCTAAAAGGTTCATTTATTTCATCTGTTCATATTAAAGGAGGATTTACACTGTACCTGTAAGTCTCATTTCATCAACCTTACATTTGTGAGGTTGAACCCATTTGGTTGCTTCTTGTATAGAGAATGATACAATATTTATGATAAATCTGAGCTTTCTTAACATATCTAGACAACAATTGGTTAAAAAAAAAAAAGTGAAAAACTTGACAAGTTTTAAGCAGTTATTACCATTCATTATGAGGGCTTTATTATATTTGCTAATTAACATTATTGTAACAACTGAAAATTACAACATAAAATTTGATACACCTGAATATCAAATATAGGTAAACTATTTTTGCCTTCTACATTAAACAATCTACAATTTATTTAATTTGTAAAGTATTGTGCATATATAACTTCTAAATATATGATAAATTAAAATTTGTCATACTGAATAACATATTAACCATTTTATTTGATAGTAAGCACAGTCAAATTTTGTCAATACATAACAATAATTTTCATAACTTACATCTTTCTCTTTGTTCTATCTTCAGCGTTAGATATAAAGTACGGATAGGGAAATAAACAGCTTGAGGAAAAACTTTGCCAACTTGACTTAGCAAATTCAAGATTTGTTGTCCCTCGCTCCGAACAAGACAAGTCAGCAGTTGTGGTATCCATGGTAACCATTGAATGGGTGGAACTCCAATACAATATTTATCAACAGCTTTAGCTAAGGATGACTTGTCATCATCATATGTTAAAAGCCAAATCACCTATCAGAGAATAATAGCATAGTCACTTATTAAAAAACACACGTACTATTTAAGGTCTCTTTTAATAAATATTTAAAGTAAATTAAGTTTCTTCAAATGTTTTCAACTTATCCACAAATATGAAAATTTAAGGAAAAAACATTTTGCTGCTTTGCATTTGTACTGCCTACAGAAGGATTTTCATTATAAAATACGCTGTCTATCCAAGTGAGAATTTGCAAAACACAGAGATTCCTATGAAAAGAAATGAAAGAAGTTCTTTTTTGTTTTAGAGTGAAGCAAAAATGTAACATGCAAAGGTTTGTATTGGGAATGATATAAAATATGTCTTAGAGTTAAAAAGAACTATTAAAAGTTTCATCTTCAAAAAGTCAATAGCATGTTGTAATGTGGTATGCAAGCATATTAGGTATATTTTATTTCCTATACTGAAAATGTACTTCTCATAAGTACTTACTTTCTCTTACATAAGTAGCTTTTCTCATTCAGAACTGCCCCCAAAATGAAAAAAAATTTTGTACATGCTATAACCTTTGACTCTCCCAACCATCCATGTCATGAGAAAGTGTCATGACTGGAAAATTAATTATTAACAATTATCTCAAACACAAACTTTCAAGAGAAACATATCAAGTGTGTGATCTTAAAAAAGGAAATTCACTGTTGACCTCAAAGGGAAAAAGAAGGAGTATATCCTTGGCAAGTGATATAAGACATCACCATCAAAAAGTTGAAATGAAACAGGAAAATTCAATTACTCAAACTGACTGTGGAAGGAATAGAAAAGTAAGTTAAGATTACCTCCATTTGAAAGGAGCTAAATGAAGACAGACATCTAAATGTGGAGGTTGGGTAAAATACTAGACCACCCAACAAACGATATGTGGAACCAAAACAAGTCCAAAGGTCAAGGAATGAAGCTGGTACCCATTCAAGTGGTGAAAAAAATTGAAATTACTATTGTGAATGGTGGGCATTCTCAGTTGCTAAAAAACAGCCCACCCCAATATACTCAAAGATTGCATACTTAAAACAGGGAAGACCCAAGAAGTGATTCAGAACCCCAGTTAGCATGAAGCAAACAAGACAAATGAAGAAAACCTGCAGGTAAGACAGATAAAGTATGGCCAGGTGCTGAATATATAAAACAAAAATTGATTGTAGCATTCCACATATCCCACACAACACTAAAAGTAGAAGAGTGGGGCCAAAAGACAGACTGGTGGATGAAAAGAACTGACTGTAAAACCGTAAATATTAGCCTCTATATTCTTAAAGCAAAGAAGCCACATGTGGAGGGAATAAACTGAAGATAAAAATATAAATGGAAAAAGGAAAAAGTTTCCCACAAAAATCCCCAAATATAAATGCAACACCAAAGAAAGGAAGTGGAAGGTAAACATTAATGGCAGTAGGGTCAACTGGGTGAAATGAAAATGAAAAAAGTAGGCATGGGATAAAATGGATAGCATTAAAAGAAATGTGAAGGATATAAACATAATAAGAATGTATGCCTTATGATATGACAAGAAAAATTAAAGCCTGTAAAGGAAGGAGCTTGCAAGTATCCATTCTTAAAAGACAGACAAAAAATCATCATGAAACAATATACTGTGAATTGTTTCTTAAAAAAAATACTGAATTAGTTCTTGCAGATTTTGTAGTAAAAGCCTGGAATGTAATCCCTTATAAGACAGAGGAAAACTGACAAAATCTATGTCACCTGAAAAGGTATTCAGCCATTATAGGAAGAAGGTAAACAATATTTAGAGCAGGTAGGGTGGAATC
The DNA here is from genome assembly GCF_004210375.1 of Tachypleus tridentatus. Lineage (NCBI taxonomy): Eukaryota > Metazoa > Arthropoda > Merostomata > Xiphosura > Limulidae > Tachypleus > Tachypleus tridentatus. Next base: position 85,838,502 of record NC_134830.1, read on the forward strand.
TGGCTCACAGCAGCCCTCACAAACAAAATGAAAGGTAAAAAGTATAAATCATAAATTAAACAAAATTAATGGTAAAAAGTATAAAATATAAAGAAAGACAAAAATAAAAGTCAATATAGTAGAAATATTAAGAACTTTAGTGAGATAAACATGATGTTATGTGTTGAACAAAAGATATTTAATCTAATTATTAATTAACCTGTAAATAGAACCACAAGTAAACTAAAAATAACAAACACCTGTGAAACCTAATTGAACAACAAAAATCAAAGGATATCACTATATACTAAAATAAAAACTTAACTGAACAATAAGTATTCACAATACTGGGAGAAGCCTGTGTGGACTCGAGCTCAAGGATTCCATATAAACCAAGTGAAGATAAATAATAATGAAAATAAAATAGATATGATTGTGTAAAATTAACAATGAGTGTAGTAACAATAGCATATGTACAAAACATGATATCTGGAAGAAAAACCAATACAGTAAACTAATGATTAATATACAAGTAAAATGAATTACAAGTAATCCTAAAATAACAAAGACCATAGTAAGCCTAAGCGAATGGTATAAGAGCAAATATACAACTACTGCTAACTTTATGGAACCCAAGCAACTACACATGAAAATATTAACAATAAAATTACTCAAAAGATATAACAGTAAAATATTTTATCATTCTAAAGTCAGCAGACTATTTCAAATGTGTGGTCTCACAATCTTGAGGAAAAGCCTGATGAAAATAAATTAATTGGATGAGCAGTCCCAAAAGAATGAAATCCAAATATCTTCCTGATATTACTGAGTAAATACGCTAATAGAACATACAACGTCCAAAGTGGTAATGTAAAATTCATAATGCAAAATGAATAATAAAAAAAAAACTATGTAGACAGACAGAAAACAAATAATTCCATAAACAGGTAGAAATATAAAATAATTCTACTCTGAACTAACTGAACAAGTTACAAATATCACTACTGCATAATAAAGAATGAAACTGTTGAGATAATACAAAGATACAAACAAAATTAAAATAAAACATCTGACGAGAGCACAAACAATGTTATAACACAGTCACCTACATTAAGAGTGTGTATCACACACTGATGGAGAGTTGTCACATGAAAATTTGCATGTAAGGTGAATTGGAATTAGTCAATTCTAGCTGGGTGGGAGTTTCAAGGTTTGTGGCATGCATATACAGGACAACACTGAATGAAAATAGCTTTTTTATGTGGGAGGAGGTAATGTACCACATCAAAATTTTCTATACACACATATGCATGTAGGTTCAAAAATGAAGCATCAGTCAAGTAATGTGCTATAGTTACCCATTATTACAGATTATTCTGCTCTAGTATCATGACTTCTTTCATGATTGCTGAAAAGTATAAAACACCACGCAAAGGTGACAAGGAATATTTTTCACTGTCAGATTGGGTGATACTTCAATTATATATGGTATTATTCCCTTATTTTTCTACTGGAATAACCAATAACAACATAAGTGACACATATGCTCTGAGAGAGTGCTGTAAAACTGTGTACATAATGTTATCTTTTGTGTCTGGAACAACTTCTTCATGTGTGTGTTTTCTTATAGCAGAGCCATATTAGGCTATCTGCTGAGCCCACCGAGGGGAATCGAACCCCTGATTTTAGCGTTGCAAATCCGTAGACTTACCGCTACACTAGCGGGGGCGTTAACTTCTTCATAAGGAAGGAGAATTCTCAATAGATATATGCAGCAAAAGTAATTTTTCCTTCTTCATATCTTTGTTTTTTCCAGGGGTTGAATAAAGATTACTTTTTAACTGTTTATATCACATTTGGTCCATTTCTTCAAACTCCGTCAATAAATAATTATAGCAGTTAAAGTAGTATAATAATTTGTATAAATTTTTTATATAGCTTTACTAATTATAATCTATTTAAAATCAATTGCAACATTGAAATACAACATCCTATTTGTTGCTTTAAAACAAAATTATTTTCAACCATAGGTTTATTGTATTTCAATATTTCTGTTAAAGGATTAATGGTTGTTTACATACAATAATTGAATTTCATAACTAATCTCATGAAAAAAGCCTTATACACATATGATGATAATAATTATGAATAAAATTTTGAACAATTTCAAACTCATTTTACATTGGCACAATTTTAAGACAGTAGTTACTCATAAAGACATTCCTGACAGTATGACTCATCTGATGTAATTAGAAAACTTGTTTAATAAAAATTTAAATTTCATATTTCTGTTGGAAATTAAATAAATAGTTTTATACAGATACAATTTTTAAAACACTCAATGATGTTAATCAAATTCACTCACAAAAAAAATGTAATAGAAAACAAGAATACCTTTGCCAGATATTTGCGAGATTTACTTTCATTTTGGTGTCGACAAGCATGAAGGTAGCAGGTCAAAGCTGAAACTCCAAGACTGATTTGACGGCTATTGAAACAAAACAAGACAACAGTTTATAATGATTGACCAATTTTGTGTGCAACAATAACAGTGAAGTTATTTCAAACGTTTTTTCAGTTTTTGCCATTGTTTTTTACAATTTATGGCCATTGCCAAAATAAAATATCAAAAGAAACATCTTAATAATGAGGTGAATGAAGAAGTAGGACCCACATAGCAATGGGGATACACTGCCTATCAGTCTCAACCTCCATTCACTAGTCTCACATAAAGAACTAAAATAAAAGGAGTAGCAACATATATAGAAATTAGGAGAGCAAGATGTGGATGCTCAAGTCCACAACATCCCACATCTATATTGCACTTCATTGCCTGCAGACAGTTGTGGAAAGGCGACTGCTCTCCAAAGCAAAGAAGAAAAATAAGGTACTACCATTTGGGGGTATGTTAAAAAAAAAAAAAAATTACCTCTTGAAGTTAGCATTCTAGCCCCCATTATGGCAGAAAGATATATTAAGTTTCTGTATTCACAATAATTATATATATTTTTAATAACCAGATTTTTACACAAATAATAGGAGTTCCAATAGAAACTAACTATTCTACTTGTATAGCAAATTTATATCTTTATTATTATTATGTCTTTACAATTATGGTTTACCCTCTTTTAATAGTAATGTACCATACTCTTTTGTTATAAGCATTATGACTTCACAATTATTCAAATATTGTAAAATTTGTAATAAATTACAATATTTTATTAGTAATGATGAAATACTGATACAGAAATTAATAGTTAATGGAGGATTTAATAAAGAAACTTCAAAGAAAATTATTAACTATTCTCTAACAAATAAAAGAATGTATTAAAGAAATAAAAATTTCTAAACTATTTTTAGTTATGAATAAGGTCATTCAATAACTTGCCACTATTTTATGCAGATGTACACCTGCTGCATATAAAGGCTTGTTTAGAGCATGATAGTCATAGAATGTAAAACATAAGCATGCTTCTTGAAATAATAAATTCAAGGAAATATCTGTGCTTCAGCACACTTTTGCATTATTTAGAAAATCCTTTTCTTTAAAAAGGTATCCTGTTTTAGTTTTTTTAACAAGGAGTCTAAATTCACTTGACAAAAGTATATTTGAGTCTTTTATATTAATTGAACATTACCAGGATTGGTAAAATTGAAACATAATTTACATTAGGTGATTAAGTTATCTTTCTGACATTATACCTTTTTAAGGTCTACCAGTTAACCTTATTCTGCAACAAAACCAAGCTTCCATAATTATAGTTATATTATCTGGTGATTACAGTAGTTTTTTCACTGTAGAGTTGCAAAACATTTTGGTTTTGTTTTTTTTAATACACACCCGAACATCACAAATTTTCTCATTATTTAAACTACTTTAGAAGTTAAGCAATATATTTGATGATATCTATCATAATATTCCTCTTCATCAGTGTAATACAATTATAATTACAAGAAACTTCATTTCTCCGGCAGATCTGCAGCAGTAGAGGTGTTTGGTTTCTCTGAAAGGCTATACCACCTTCCTTATATTAATTATGGAAGAAATTTAGCACATCCTTTACCATAAAAATGTCAGTAAGTTTCTCTCTCATGAAGTTTGTTAGATACCTATCATTATTAGCACCATATTCAAGTCCCCATCAATTTCCTGCCATCATAGGAACATTATGAACTGCATATATAATATGGGAGTAAAACTTTTCACTCTAGAATTAACATGTGGTCTCTCCCCACAATTATAGAAGAAATACTCTTTTAGGTAGCAGGGCAAGGAATAAGAAATTTTGGTAGTTGTATCTTGAAGGTATTGCATATGCAGTTGAAAAGTCCAGAGTCTATCATATCCAAATATGCAACCCATATGATGGTAATATATTTTAGTAAGAAGTTATGTGCTGTCAAAACGACACATGGTATTGTAATGACCATTATAATTTTACCACCAGCAACAGTCAAATCATTTGACCCTTTTTCATTGTCTGTTTTAGGTTGAAGACCTTATTCTTGATCTTATGATCTGATAGAAGATTGCTACTTCCGTCCTCAAAACTTAATCTATTTCTGAGTGATGACACAGTATCTTCGGGCTAGATAGATGGATTTTTCTCAATAATGGTTTTCAGAAAAGTCCAATGTGATAATTTCCAAAACAGCTGCACAGTTACATTGGGCAAACTGAAACAATAAACATGAATGTAATGAAGGGAAAAAAGGTGATAGGTAGCAACATGTCAGAGTGGAAAGGTTCCAATCATGATCAGAATGGTTTGGAGCTATCTTCTAAAGATCTATTGTGCTCTGATCTGGAAAACAGAGCACCAATGTGTGAAGAAGAAGAAGGTTTAGGTGACCCTTTAGTTACACAACAAGAAGTACTGTTATTAGCTATGGTGTTTCTGCTAATGATGTGGCCTGTCATAATTTAGTAAATTTTTGACCATTTTGAAAATTTAAATTGTAATCAGCTTATCTCATTCTATGCTATATTCTTTAATAGTTTCATCAAAATTGAATTAATCTTTGATTTTGTACAGCTGATCTTTTCCACCAAAATCTCTTTAGTTGAGAGAGAGAGAGTGATACTTTGTGAACTATGAGCTTACAATGTAGGGCTACAAATATTTCATAAAAACACACACATTAGTATGAATAAGTACATGTAACATTGAAAAATTATGGGTTACATTAACCTGCAAGAGTTCATACATAATTAATTACACTTGAAAAAAAATGAAAAAAATACTCTCAATGATTTGTCATTCTACTCAGTAAAGTATATTAAATGCATTGCTGTGAATAGACAAAACTGCAGAAACATCTGTGAAATGTGAATTATTAGTACTTATATGAAATGTTAATTATAACTATGAGAAGCATTGTACACAGTCATTTATGTAGAAAATTAGTTGTTTTCTGTCCTTAATGAAGTACTTGATTAAAATTCCTATGAGTGATTTTATAATCAACTACATATAACAAACAAACAAAAAATGTAATCTATTTTTCCTCTGTCGACACTCATAAGATAGAAGTATGTTAATCTAAACATAATGTGCATATTTTAATACACTGATTTAGTTTAAAGTTTATCAAAATGTGCCCTCAGTAATGAGGAGTGAACAATGAGCTAACACATCTATTACTTATTAACTTTTTATCACAGCAAGCTATCAGTTAGAGTGACACTAAAGAAAAACATCATCATCATAATGAGTATAGGTACAGGGTGTTTGGAAAGTCATTGTGCACTTAGATATTTATTAACAGACATGTTCCAAAATAGAATACAGGAGGTAAATATGAATGACAATTATAAACAATGTTGAAAGTGACCCCCATTGGCATCAATACAGGCCTGGATCCTTCTTATTTTGTTTCTAAACACCGCTGTTACTTGCTGGCTTGAAATAGACTGAATAAAATATGATTACAAAACTGCACAGTGACTTTCTGAACACCCTCTATTTTAATATTCTTTATTTTCTTGTTTACAAAAATTGAAATGCATTGTTTCTATGTTTGCTTACATTAAGCATTAACCTAAGAGGGCCCACTACAAAAACAAATTATTTTTTTCTCAATGCATAAAGCAAATTGTTGTATCACAAACCAAAATTTATAAAATAAAATACATAACAAAGAATGTATACTTTATTAATAACAAATGTATATTGTCACACCAATCTTTAAAAACCCCCCATGAAGAAATTCATTATTTTATGTGATCCAAGTTGAAAAATATTAATAATAAAGTTCTGATATGTATTGGATAGTGATTGTAATATGACTACAGTACTGATAACTTGGCAGCCACAATTTTTGATTAAAACTATAGATTTATCTTCAGGTTTATAAAGTTCTAGCTTATTTTCTTGGGAGGCCTAACTATTTTATTATATATTTTGAATCATCATTGTACAGTCATGTATATCTAGACTTAAAATATTCATGCAATAATATTTATCCATTTTTTTGTTCCAATTATATCATGTCAACTGGAGATCACAAAATGAAAACTTACTAACCTTTTCACAGTAGTTACATCCACCTTTTTAATTTTAACGTGTCATTTCAAGCAGCACTGAATTAATTGATTGGCATACTTATAACCAATCAAAATAGTTCATTTTAAATTAAAATTTCACAAAATGTTTTCATTACTAAGTACATAAAACAGTCAATGCATTGTTTGCTTATTTCATTCTCACTGCTATATGGTGTCGCCTGTTGTCTAGATACATGTTGTAAGATAGAAAGTTAACCTGTATTTGGATTCTACTTTTATATTTTAATTAACTATACATTATTTATGATTTAAAAGAATTAATCAATCATTTTCTAACATAACCAAACATTTTTTTTGGTTCACCAGGGTTAACTTACTACATGAGTGCAAAAATATTTTAATGAAGGCTTGTATATATCTACCAAAGATATTATAATATGCTCCAAGAGCACCCAATGGTGAATCAAGAAAAATGTATTTTAAAGGACACAAAATAAAATAAAACATTAAAAATAAACTCTAAGTGAAATGCTAAAAACCTGAAATTATAAATATAACTGAAGGTTGATATTTTAAGATAATTTGAGGAAGAGTTAAAATGTATGAAAATTTTTTTTTCTCTATTAATTTTAAATATTCATTGCACTTGTGTCATTAGTTATTTTTTATTTTTCTGTTCTGAGCAGGTAATATTTTTAACCTATTTACAGTTAGTTAGAAAGTCAGTTAAATTATATTAGTCTTGAGACATTCTGTTCTAGTGCCCGATACATTTGATAGAAACAGTAATTATTGTATGTACAACCACACAGTAGGAAAAATCATGTGTTACAGAAGTACAATCTTAAGTACAAATTACTGAAATAAGCTACAACTCTAATTTAAGTTTGAAATATCTTGTTTTCATGTACATTTGTAATTTATTAACATAAGTAATTAAAATATAAATATTATAAAAATTGTTATTACTAGTTTAGAATAATAAATGAGTAAAAAAATTAAATAAAATTATGGTTGTAGCCTGACAGGATTTTAATGCAAGTTATACTTCTGTGGTTAATTGCCTGTCATGCACTTAGCTTCTAAAAGACATTGTAAAGTAATAAAAATAAAAGCAAGCAGATGTGAAAAGGTTAGATAGTTGAGGGTGTTTTGATAGATAATTGTAACTGTGTGCTACAACTATGTAGTCATCCTATAAAAACATTTTTGATTTTATTTCATCTCTTACTATCTTTTATTTGATAATTTTGCTCTACAGTTAGTGATAAGGTAGGCATAATAAAAGATAAAATATTTTAACCTTAAACTTATTACATTCTCCATACTACATGCAATACATATTGGATAGTGTAATACAAACACAAAGCAGTTATTTAAAAAACTGGAAAAAGCTTATTATTTAAGGAAAAAGCATGATTTAGGGTCTATTGCCTTGAAAAAAGAGATTTAATTTAGTAATGACCAAGCTCTCTTCAATCTTTAGGTATAAAATGAAGAGAATTCAATGCTCCCACTTCTACTAAAATTATACGCTTGTTCCATTTTTCAAAAACATGTATAACCTCAAAACTGATATCAAATTATTATCTCTTTTTATTTTTTGTGTTTCTATAATCATTGGATAATTTTCAATTACTCACGTGAAAAAAAAGAAAGCATTGTAAAATACATATCTCTGAGTAACTGATGTCATTTTGAGGGCCATTGGTATTGTAAGTGTGCAGAACAATGTCACATCTGGCATTTGTTATCACGGTAAGTCCATATTTATGGTTTATACAGTTGAGTATTTCATTGACAAGTATACCCCAAAATGGCTTGCTTTTCCACCAGTATGGTATACATACAAAGAGGATTTTATAGATGTGGCATTTTTTTACAGTATAATTAAAATAAAAGATAACATAATAGGCATATTTTAAGTTCTGCTGAAAATTGAGTTACTCTCACTATAAACAAAATATTACTTTGTCTTAAAAAATAGAAAATAAGTTAAATCATTGCTGAGGAATCAGGAATGTGCACATAAGGGTCAAGGTGAAGTTGGCTTACAATATTCATGACTCATTATACCATGCAGAAATAATGACTTAGGATATAAATGAAGCCAAAAGATAAGCCTTCCAGTCACATCTCCCATGCAAGAGTAGCATATCTCAAGCAAATAGGAATGAAACAAAGATTTATCATATTTCATAGAAACACATACCAGTAAAATTAATGAATACAATGATTTGTTTTTGATAGAACTGTTGAAAAGCTTCTCAGTGACTCTCACACTAGAGGGATTATAAAAAGCCTGAAGGAAGGGGTGGTGTGTTTTGTACATTACAACCATAGAAAGTACCCATTTCCAATGGAAACTATACCAAAGAGTTATTGTCAGGAAGCATGCACCAACATAAACTATAATGTGGAGGTGAGATTTTAAAATTATTTCAAAACAATGCACTAAACCTCTGTATTTCACAGTATAGCATACTTACTGTTGTATGTAGCATGATGAAATAGTTATACTTTTTTAAGAAAGAGAATACATGCATTACTACTTCTCTATCAGAGAATTAATATAATTTTTGTATTTATACATTCATAATTACATTATCTATACTAAATATGTGTCAAGTATTTCTCACTGAAATCATGGTTTAAAACTTTTTAATGTCATGTAATTTCAAAATCAAGATTTGAAACTATTTAAAATAGTAAACTACAAGATACCGATTTTATATAAATGATGGAAAACATTACACGATAAGTTTGTTTTTAGAATATATACCATAATTTGGTTAAGTTGGTTTTAAAAAATAAATTTCAGATGCAACAGAAAAGTCAGTGTTCATGTGGAGGATACTGTCTTAAAAAAAATCACTGACCTAAGTTGCTTATCTAATCTACCCTAATATTCCAAGGAAGGAATGGTCAAGTATTTAATATTAATGACCTTCAAAGAACATGCAGTTCTATCAACTTTGGTATTTTCAGAGTTCAATAATACACACCTTATATCTGACTGCACTGTTACACTGTTGTGTTACTTGCAATCAGGTCGAGCTAATCCTGTTGTTTCCAAATATTTCCTAGTTGAATGCTATTGTAAACTTTGTACCATGAGCAAATGTGCTATTAAAATATTTTTGAAAAGCTTAGCATCTTGATTGTAGTTTCATACATTGTTATATACTGAGTAAGAATATAGAAATGGTTGCTTACATTTGCATATTCAAGATAGTAGTACACTGTGTGTCAAGCAAATTGCTTTAAAACCCAACCAGACATGTTCATCTCAGTTGTTTTATGTCTGTTTGTTTGTTTTTGAATTTTGTGCAAAGATACACAAGAGCTACCTGCAGGAGCCATCCCTAATTTAGCATTAGAGGAAAGGCAGCTCCTCATCACCACCCACCGCCAACTCTTGGGCTACTCTTTTACCATTGAATAGTGGGATTGACCATCACATTATAATGCCTCCACAGCTGAAAGGGTGAGCATGTTTGGTACCATGGGGATTCAAACCTGTGACCTTCAGATAACGAGTCGAGTGCCTTAACCACCTGGCTATGCCAGGCCTGTTTTATGTCTAAGATGTGAGAGTAGCTTTACTGAGAATGGCAGCTTCTTAATTGTCAAATAGCTTTGGTTAACCTACTTACACTTGGTTATGTACATTCTGAAATAAGTTATACAATAAATGTATGCTAGGCTCAAAGGGTTCATGCACCACTGTACAACTTGTGAATAATGGTGACAATGAAATAGGGATGTATAATTAATGTTTATTGACTCAATACATTTTTTTATCATTTAACATAATCTAAACAAATTTAGAGATTTTACAATCAAAGATTTTAGAAATATCTTCATTTCTGGTTCAAAAGGTGATACTACCACCACTAAACAGATCTTGGAAAACTACTAATTAAAAATATAAAGATACATAGGAAGTGATCTCTGATCACTATCAGTCATATTGTTGTATAAAACAAACGTTAATTAAAAACCTTCACAGTATGCAAGTACAGTAACATGATAAATCAACTAAAAATGCGTAGAATCGAAACCTGTAATTTTTTGCCTTGTACCTTGCTCATGTATGAAGTGCATCCTTAGTAGAAAGAATCTCTTCAGAATAAATGGCAGCATTAGCTGTGAATTTAGTGCCTAATTTCAAGGACTGTATTTTCAATGACTGATCAGTCAGAAATCACGTCTAATAGTAAAAATCTAGGTTGGGTCCTAGTAAGTAAATTTTCTCAAAATATTTTTCTGTTGATAAATAATCTAACAAACTTTATTGTAAAAGCTTTTACTGATATTTTTTGTTTATTTGTCAGTACAGTAAATTTTATTTTTTAATCAGATTATCTTGTCTACAAATTTGTGAACATCAGTATGGTGCTTGATGTAGTAAAAAACTGATGATGGCCTTAAAACAGGATTGAAAACTTTTCATATAAAAATTTTGAATGTGAATATAAACCCATTTCATTGTGCATCAGATATTATTCATACCCACATTTTACCATGGTATTGTTGTAGGTGGTGCAAATCATCCTAAAATACATCTTAATGGATACAGAATGAGATAATGCACAACAGGAAAGTTTGACATTTGTGTTGTTAAATACAACTTAACATTAAATGAACAATTGATTAATATAATCAACTATTGTGGAAGATGAGGCCTGTTGATAGCATACCCAATAACCTGTTGTCACTTATCTTGTAGAATATCAGCAAAACATCTGTAGGATAGCAAAGAATAACTATAAAAAGAAAATTTCTTTCCTGAATGACAGTATAGTCCATTTCAAGATCTGATCCTATATTCAGCTATATTTATCTCAATGATCAAATAACTATATTCTGTATGTCTGCAGCTTTCTCTGAAGCATTATACACTGTTTGACATGACATGTTTGACAGAACTATTTATAAGTTGTGATTCATGATAATGAGAAACCCACTTGAAGTAAAAATGTATTTTCAAGATGGCTGGTATGAGTATTAAAACTGTAATTAAAATAAAGTACAGTACAACATTTTGGCCTTCTTAGGTGAGTGTTCATAACTCTTTTTGTTAACCTGAAGATGACCTAAGTAGGTCAAAACGTTGTTCGGTACTTTATTTTAATTAAAATTTTAAGACTCATACCAGCCATCTTGAGAATACATTTATGATAAAATTGCTTAAGTTATGCATTTACATAAGTTTGTTAAAAAACAACACTCATTAAACATTAGAAGCTATTTAAACTTATTTTTGATATATCATACAATACTACAAATTATTCTGTAACAAAAACACTTTTCAATCTTTAGGTTATTTATACATTTAATAGCAATAATGAACAAAGTGTAAACTTGCTTGTCCCAACGGTCTCGAGTGAACAATTGTTCTAAGTAGTCTCCCCATAAGGCCCAGGCTTTCACCAGTGTGTCATGCATTTGAACGGCAGCACTGAAGGCTTTATTGGCATCTTCTGATTTTCCAATCTGAGCCAAAAACATGCCTTTTAAGGCATAAAATTCTGCTGTCATATCCTTTGAAAAGTACTTGAGATTAGTAGATTCTATCACTTCAAGACCCTGAAAGACAGATAAAATGTTCTTACAGTAATTCTGGTTACTTCTAGATACTTACCTTTGTTTAAAATACAGAAAGTTAATCATTAAATAAATAATTTAATACACTTGAGGAAACAAACTGACTATTAAGTATTCTAAAGGTCTTAAAACACAAAAAAATCTCATTAAAAATAGGAAAATTATACTGTAAAACCTGTCTAAGGCAGAATTGCAAAAGACCAAGTAAAATTTCTGGCCTATACAGTGAACATGCATTTCCTTAATTATATATAATTTTTTTTAGTAGAATGTTATACTTGCTTGACTCAAGGGAAGGAAGATGTTTGTAAATAAAATTATACTATTTATGCTATATTTATTAGAATAAGAACAAAAATAGACATATGTACACAAAATCTTAATCACATTTATTTGAAGAAAGTGTCCAATTTCAACTGTTTCATTTTTTCAATGGGCTTTCTCACATGGTTAAAAAAGAACACCAATTCTACAATATTTTCGTGAAGTTCATTTCTCCTTTTATTTTTGCATATAATTTGATAGTGTTAATATAACTTAACACTTGGGATGAAGTAAGAATTTCTATTTCCTCACTATCTTTTCCATTTTTTTCATCTTTTGAATATATCACACTGTTACCACCTTGCAATGATATTACAGTTTAAATCAATTTCATCAGTTTCTGTCAAAACATTCTTGGCAATGTTCACAAAACTTTGTGAGTTCACAGAATCATCTGCATCAATCTTCTCAATCAGTTTCAATTTCACTAGAATCATCATAACAAACAACTTTTTTAAAAAATGAGGGTTTTAAGTAGATTTTTTTAAAAATGAGGGTATAAAGTCAATTTTAAAATTAGGGAAGATAGGAATTTATTTTTTTCATGAGAATTATTTAAAGAGTAGAATTTTGCACTTAAAAGACAAATATATTTCTACAAATCAAAAACTTATTTAACTGCAAAAATAACGATGGCAGGAAAAAGAATATATTTAAACAATACTTACTGTTACAAAATGTCTGAGAATTTATTAATATTTAAACAAATTATTAATTAAATAAGATATTAATATTTAATTAAAAACATTTTTTTCTGCTTTACTCAGGTTCTAATCCTACTTGTTGATTGATGAGGTAGGTGAAAGATAGTTTTCTGTCTGCATTATGCAGGTTCTGCCATACAGAAGGCCTTTTATAAGAGAAATCTTAAGATAATACTGCAAAATTTTGATATTTCTGGCTTGTACAGGCTTCTTTCCTATGCAGTTTCTGGCTTAGACAGGCTTTACTGTATTACTTCCAGTGATATATTTTTTATTTATACAGCAATAAGTGAAATCAGTAAATACAAGAAGTTTGACCTCCAGAAAGGACTACCTTTTTAGTAAAGCAAAGATTACAGTGAATTTCATTAAAAATGCTTTATCTGATACAGCACAATGACAAACCATTTACTGATATATCACCATGACATAAACAGGTCACTGATACAGCACCATGACATAAACTCGTCACTGACACAGCACCATGACATAAACTAGTTACTGACACAGCACCGTGAAATAACTAATCACTGATACTGCACCACGACATAAACAAGTCAATGATACAACACTATGATAAGATATTACAATTTATGAAGCTGACATCATTAAGTTTCCAATACAGTACCATAACTACTGACCAGAAAGCTGATGTTAACAAATTACAACATCAGTACCATAACTGGTGAATTTCATTCTACACAATGTTGACTTCTACAATGTATCATAAGAAGATAAATTATAATTACTGTTGTTAACATAAACCAGCCATAAAAAAGCACCTTAACTAGGTAGGAGGTTATTTACATTGGCACCAACAAGCCACAAATATAGCATCATAACTTGGCAGATTATAATCTACTGAGTTGATATGAGCAATGGATGATAGAAAAAGCACTACAACAAATGGTAGATTACAACCCATAAGGCTCAGGTAACTATACTTAAGAAAGATAACTGATTGATTGATCATTTGGAATTAAGTACAAAGCTACACAATGGGCTATCTGTGCTCTGCCCACCATGAATATCGAAACTCGGTTTTTAACAGCGTGAGTCTACAAACGTACTGCTCTGCTAGTGGGTAACAAATAAAGAAATAAAAGATATATAATATTTAAAGAAAAAAAAAAGTAAACAAGGAGACAGACAATGCAAAAAATTTTAACAACCAAAAGAAGCAAATAAAAGTTTTCCATACCAAAGGACAGCATTGTGAAATATTTTATCCTTTTAATTACATTTTATTAAAAAAAAGTTTTTACACAATGAGATAAGCTTTCTTTATATTTTTAGTTAGATACAGCAAAAAATATTTTTATCAGCATAAAACTAATTAGTGCATGAATTGCTACATTACTTCTATAAAAAAAGGAACACTATGATTACTTTTAAATAATATAAGTATTATATCAATTATATTAATGTCAATAAAAATATGCACAACCTAAATTCTGCATTTACTATAGTGGCTTGCAAAAAATTCAATATAATTTGTATGTTCTAAATTTTTTTTTGGTGAGAGTTTCAGTTGTTTATCATATGGATAATACTTTCATTGTGATCTCAGGCCTACAAGAGAAATAAACTATGTTTGTTTAACATTTATATCTACTGAACCTGAAATCATTTAAGAACATACTTTTTAATTAAATACGATTAATAAATTAAATAAAATCAACACAGATGTAATAACAGGAAAAATAGCTTTTAAATGTGATTGACTAACTATAAGTTTGCTGAACTGGGATAAAAACCAGACAGTTTATCTAATCAATTCCATTAAAAACATATTTATTATAAAAAACAACAACAACAGCTATTATGAAGAATAAATTGTTACCTCCTGAAGCTCATTTTTACCCATAACACTAGACATTTGGATGTAACTTTTGACTTGCTGCCTGATCTTTTGAAAACAGTCTACAATAGGTACACTTGGAATGGTATGAATCCTAGAGAGCAGAAAAATATAATTTAATAAAAAAGTACAAAATATACACAGTAATAAAAATGATAAGAATGACAACTCACAGGTCTATTAAAAATGCATGAGAAAATATACATATACATAATTATAGAAATAATATACACTGATGTTAGTTTTGACAAATAGTTTAACTTGTCAAAACAAAAGTACCAAAACACAGATCTGCAATTACAAACACAAAAATTAAATACAGCTCTCACTAAGTTTGAACTACTGATGAAAATGAATGCAGCCACCAAACACCACTTATTACCATAAGTGTTCTATTGGGTCTTTACACTGAAGAACAGTGTATTCAGCAGCAGCATATCTCAGAACCTAAATCTTTCAGTATGACATGCTAACATTTAAATTGCACCAACAGCAAAAGAAGTTATCATTCTCATCTGTGTTAAGAAATTCCAGCATTATCAAAACTGTATACTAAATATTCAGATATTTTGCTTAAGTGTAATAACATTCATATTGATAGTATTGTTAATATAGAATTTAAGGTAGCAGTTGATCCATACAAAATTTTTCTGGATATTTAAATTCAAGTATGTACAGGCCTTTTAGAAAGGTTATAATTTGTTATCATATTTGAAGTCAAAGAAAAGCTTGAAATCTCAAATAGTTTATCTGAGAAATACCACATAATCCACTGTTAATAACAATATAAGAAAATTTTACACACCTACTCAGAGAATCCAAACACACTCCAGTGAGACCATGTTTTCGGGCAATCCTCCCATAGTGAATGATTGACTGGGCTGAAGCATGTACTCCAAGCATTGCTTGGGGACTTTGTTGGTCAGTTTGGTTACCTGGCGTGCCATCATAATGATCTATAATCGCCTGATAGTGGTGCTGTCGCCATGTGAAGATGTCACTCCAATGAGAGAGATCATCACTAAGCACAGGAAGACGATTGAGCCATGTTTTCACAATGGCTTTCATATCATGAAGACTGTTTGCCTGGCCTAGGTTAGTAGGAAGAAGGCCCTGGTGAATTTGTTTGGCTTCCTGCAGTTCCATTATCTGTTGAGCAGCCTGAGAATAATTCAAATTACCATAACGATATCTGTTTGAATTTTAATGAATAACTGTTGTTTAAATTTTAACAAACTCAACTCTATTTATTTCAAAAATGAAAAGCTTCAATTTTATGAGAAAAGTAAATTTTTCTTGTTTATTTAAACAGAACTTTTCATCATAATCAAAAACATAACTGGATAACTGGAAGTATTTCCGTTGTAATTTGTTCATTATACTCAAAAGTAAATTCCATGTTTCTTAAAAATTAAAAAAAAAAGTGTTTATTCCCAAAACAATACACAAAATATTTGTGTCTTATACTGTAACCTTGTATGGAATCATTATTTTCTGTATTTTAAGTAACCATCTGGAAAGTTTATGAATATTTACACACAGAAACTACATTGCTTTTTAACTCACAAATATACTAAAAATTATACTTTAAAAATACTACAATAATAAACATAATAAAAAATCTTAAGTACCTGTAACATGGGCAGATGAATATGTGAAACAATGTGTGGTAATCGACGCCATTCTCTGATACAAAGATTTGTACAATACTCTACCAAACGATCAACTAGACTCAAATAATGATCTTCTGGATGACAAATGGCTACATATCCTTTATACAAGTTGACCCTCCAACTCAATTCTTTTGGACAGCTACTTTCCACCTAATCAAAAACAAAAACTTTCATATTTCTTGCTAGCCACAGCAAAATTATGTTTAAACATAAAATAATTTTGAATTAAAATCACAGCATAGCAAGTATTCTGAATGAATTATTTTAATACACTTACTATACTATATCATTGTGGTTTTGACAATTTAATAAAATAGACAAACCACAAACCATTTCTAATTTATGCTTAATATAAGATATTACTTAATTTAAAAACATTAATTATTAGTAGGTATAAATGAATAATTTTTACAGAGTGCAAAACAAATTTATATTTTTATAATTTATCTTGTTTCTATATTTTTCATGATATGAAGTATTGAAAAATCACAAATAATACACAGTTAATATTATTTTAACCCACAGATATACTAAAAAATTGTACTTTACAAAATACAGCATAAAAACAACAGTGCTACCATTCTCTGATACATAGATTTGCACAATACCAAATGAGATAGTTTATTTTTATTGTTTTATTTTCTTTTGCTATCCTATAGCATTATTATTTATCACACCAAGTGAATGAGCATCCTCAGGCAATAATAAAGTATTGTTGTTTGAGATTCTTTAGCCTTTAACAAAATGTTACCGCACTTGCATATTAGACTAAGCCACATGAAATGAGGTAAAGTTAGGGTTTTTTTTTAAAAAGTTGAGCTTTACATTGAGTTTAAGCATTTTAAAACACAACAAAAATATAAAACTATAACCTAAACACAATATGACTGCCAATCTCACTGAGATTTCTAGGTGACAAATAACATAAAACATTAGTGAGGACAAAGGCAACAACAATGCTAAAAACAGTCTGATGTACTTTGTAAGAAAATCTGCATGCCGATTTAAAAATGTTCACTGGGAGATTGTAGTTTAAAATGAGCTCTTTCCATTGGTGATATGCATAGAAACTCAGAGTGGCTTCCATCAGAGTTCTCAAGAGTTTTATTTTTCCTTTCTTAAAACTTACCTTAAGGAATTTGAAAGAAAGATGTGTAAACAGAGCAATTAGCCTAGTTTCTGTTTAGACCTAAATATCTAGTGTACAAGAAGAATTACTTAAGTTACTGACATCAAAGCTAAGACCAGTAAATGCTTGTGCAACATGAAACAAAACCAAAGATTTTTAAGTTTCTTTGAAATAAAGCAATTAAAACACAAAATAATACTGAATTATAACAAACATTATAATGCTAATTGATACACATTGATGGTAAAGTTGCTTAATTAAATTTTGAATATAACTCAGTAAAACCTCATGACATGTTGAGATAGGGAATATGATTATCTGGTACTTGTGCCATTATTAAATGAACTGACTATCAGGTGAATATAAATGCAGAAAACCATATTTCAAACTTAAATGTACTGAAATATTCATTTGTTTTTTATCCATATTTCATGAAACTCTTCATGCATGCAAGTACATCTGATTTTAATATAAAACCTTCGTCAAGAAATGTGACTATTAAAGTTCCTTTCACTCAAGGTATAACAACTGCTTTCTCAAGGGACTATTGTAAAGTATAGCTGAGTAATATAATGAATAAAATCAATTACCTAACAGCAGTAATTGCATAATTTGGTGTCATATAAATTAACAGATCAACCACAATTATTATTAAATTGATTTTCATGAAAATAGTAAATTTAAATCCATAATAAATTTTCTGCCTAAACCTCATGTTTTGTAAAACCTACCCAAATGCTGAACAAATCTCTATATAAATTCTAAAATACAAATTATACCATCACTGCCTTCACTCACCAATGTATTTCATGACATTAAAAAAAATACTTGTTAACACATTATAATAACCGCTTGGCACAGTAAACCTTATGATTTTGATACAACTATTTTTATTTTTGTAGTATTTATATACATTTTCTTCACTAATATATGATGTACATTCAAGATTTCAATTTACATTTTCTAAAAAATATTTACAATAAAAGACATTAGTTCCAGGATTTTTTTCATCTATCTTTGGCTCATCATATGGTTATTCTCACCTCAGGGAGAATTCAGTGTACAAAACAAAAGATAATCAGACCTTACAATATTATAACTACAACACATCAAAACCAACGTCAGAAAAACATGTTGATTACACCCTTAATTCAGTCACAGTTTATATGGAAAAGTTAAAAAGGAAACATTTATGTAGGTAAATTGAGCATTCAATGATCAGACATGTGACCTAAAAGTCAAATAACTGGTTATTTAGCTTATACTTTGTATTACCTGTGATAGAGCCTCTTTCATTAACGTCCAGTTGGGAACCCTCCATGCACTTTCTAACACAAGATAAGGATTACTACAGCCTTTTGTATTTCCATAGTCCAGAAGTAAGTCCCATTGGTTAAGTTCTTTAGAACACCTGTATGAAAACCAATATCTGAACTTCCTGTATCATTCGACAGTTGTAGCTTAAATAACATAATAACCTTAATAATATTTATCCCATGCAACACTTCAACCTTAGTGTTTCTGAAGCAGAGTTCTAGGATCTTTTCATTCTCATGTATATATATAAAAATTTCACACATCAATATCAAATACTGGAAGTTAGATTCCTAAATCACTACATGAACTTAAGACTCAGTTACATTAAATACCCATTGAAATATGATGTCCTGTGCAAAATATAAATCAGTAAGGAAACAGTAAAATGGGTTTATAACATTGTTTTTAAAGGAAGTTTATTCATAAAGTCTGTTATTTATAAACAAGCATTTTTAGTGAAAATTATTAATATACAGTACTTTGAAAATCCTTATGAAAGCTGAAAATAAGTATTCAGTATTCATTTTGTTGTGCAAGATCAATTTCTACTTACTTGATCCAATGTTCTTCCCACATTCTATATTCACTTTGTAAAGCTGGTGAAGCTGGGGCAGTATTGTGCTCTTGTCTTGCTTTGCTCATAGCCAGTTCATATGCTCCTTGAGACTGATCATAATATCCTTGCTGTTCATATGCTATAGCCATGTTGGTTTCTGAATATTTGGCTCTCTTCTGCCACAGCCCTGCCCACAAGTCTTCTTCCTTCAACATAGAATACATGTCAACCAAAGCATCTAATGTTTCCTGTTGAGGTGATGTTACTGGCTCAAACTCATAAAGATCAGCAGCAGCCTGAGCACGAGATTTTATCTGTGCTCCCATCCCTTTCTCAAAGGCCATCTGTTCTAGCATCAGACATGTTCTATGCCACAGATTGTGAGACTTGCCAAGATACTGTTTAAAATTAATCAAAAAACAAAACTCCAATTTCATAACAACATGTAAAATCAATAGATCATTACAATGAGCAGCACTAAACACATTTATAAAACACTGAAGTATAATAAATGCTACTTGTGAAATTTGGTCAACTTCACATAGATTTTCCATTAAATACTTAGGATTTGCTAAAAAGTTCAGGTTCAGTTTTTAAACAATTTCAAGCTTATATTTATTTCTGCATCATTCAAGTAAATGGCAAAACTAAAAATACATTTATTTCAAATTACTTTTTAAATGATATTTTCAGCAATTCTCATATAAAAACATAATACAAACTAAAGCATTATGCCAAGAATTGGATTTTATTTTGCAAAAATGTACTTACAGTCTGTTTGAAATCTCTTACCATCACTTGACTTTTTCACATTATATGTATATTTTTTGATGTAACAATACATATCACACAATAACTCTCAAAAAGAAAGAATCACACTAATAAATGACAATATAACTTTCTCCCAAGCCAATAATAAATTTGATTAAGCAAAAACTATAAGTGGCAACTTCTGGCATTACTAAACAACCCAAAATATAACTTTAAGATTTAAATCTAAAAAATTCAAGCTGTTTCAAATTGATATAAAATATTCATGTAGATATTACAGTATAATTGAATCACTTAGAAACAGTGTAGTTCTCTTTTAGTAAATGTTTGTTGCAACTCAGGAACCAAAATTGTGACATTTCTGAAGATTCAAAAGAATTAAATAAGATAAACAAAGCTGAACTGAAAAGCTTCAATTAATTTATCTGAACAAAATATCAAATGTTAAAAACCAATCACTAAAAAGTTAGTGATAAATGTTACTATAACAACTTATTTCTTCAACTACTTTTCTAGCACATTTTAGTGAGGTATAATTTTACTTGAATCATAAACATGAAAAAAAAAGAAAGAAAAAAAAAAGAGAAATATTGAAATAAATTTTTGGACTGAAATCCAAAAAAATTTTCTCCATGTTTTATACCAATAAGAAAAACTAAAGAGGGCACCAAGGTACAAAAAGTATGTGATGAAAAACTGGAAGTTTCAAAGTTACATTGAAGGACTAGGAATGTTAGAGCAATAGTTACTTCATTTATAGTCTACTCATATCATTTGATTGAAAACTGCATACCACACAAAGGGAATCATTTGGATGATGACAGAAATAAGGTAGACTTCATATTGTTGATTTGAAGGCATTCAGAATTTTTTATTTGTATTTAGGATTTCGCTTATAGCCTTCAATTTGATGTCTTAGTATATTTTAAGAATGAAATTGGTTGATTTGAACAACCTTGGAACTGTACAACAGTAAATACTATAACTCTAACTTTACTACGTGTACCTTAACAAAATTTGGCAAAGTTACAATAACAACAACAAAAATTTATACACACACACACACACACACACACACATAAAAATCTGTTATTTAATAAAGTATTTATTCTAAACATTTGTTTGTAAATTTCTGAAACTTTACTGAGTTAGTCTGAATGAAAGGTGATTTTCATGCTAAGAAAAAAATATTTGCATAGCCTTTGAAACATCATAAATGAATACCAAAGATTTTTTAAAAATAAAACTTTGTAGTTTCTCTTATACTTTCTCTACCCTAGCACTGACTGCAGAAAAGTCATCAATATACACTGAAATGAAAAATTGAAATACATGAAATAAGATAAATAATACTATTTTTTTCCAGTACATTGACTTAAAGTTACAAATTATTTACACCCAAATGCTAAATTTTGTTTACATATGTGTTCTTTTAGCTTTATGATTCTCCACTGCTAAAATAATAATCCTTATGTTAAAAGCAATAAACCATAGTAGAAGCTGATCAGCTATTTTTTGTACAGCTAAAGTGAACAAGTGTCATATTTTGTACAAGTACTTGAACTAGTGTAATTTTAAATATTTTATTTAATTTACAATCTTGATTAATTTGACTTAAAATTGCCCAAGATGTACAACTGGAGTTTCCATACTATAACTTCTAATACTGTTACAAAATAATTTTGAAAAAAAAACAACAAACTTTTAATGAAGTAATTTCTCCATGAACATATCGAGTCAAGATGTTTACTGCTCTGAGTGCAGAGATTTTAATGTTAAGATTAAAAATACGTTTCTTCATATTAGAATTCTCAAATTTCATTTGCTTAATCTCTAAAAGCTGCTAAATATATTTCAATTATTTTTTTCAATAAAGTTTTATATTTATTTACTTTCTCCACCCTAATTCTATGCAAAGTTAATCAATTTGTTCAATCTTGTAACCACTATAAAATGTACAAAATAAATCTAAATGATTCCTTGTAGAATTACTTTAAATTGCACCATGAAATTACATTTGCATACCCTAAATAGTTTTAAACTCCCAACAGTACACATCTTTTTATACTTCAATTTTATTGTTTCATTGTCATTTGAAATGTGTTTAACTAATATTCCTTCCACACAATTTGAAAATCACCTGGCGAATGTAAAGCTCATGCTACCACATCAAATTATTTCCAGTCGATAGCAAAATTCGTATGAATGAAATTAACCATCTGAACACATAACTTCATGAACAAAAGGGAGGCCTAAAAAGATTTTGATCCTCGATAGAACTAGGTATGTTAGCTAGCTAAAAAGTACCTTGGATTCTAGCTCAAGAAAATAAATTTTTTGATGCTGAACTAATAAAAGAAATATTTATTGTAGTCTTTGAAACTCTGTTGGAGAATTATTATTCAAAAACAAAAGATGATATTCTTCAAAAGGTAAATAATTTGCAATTAAGTCGAAGAACAATTGTCCACAGAATGCTAGAGTGAGCGACAGGCATAGAAAATCAGTTGCTTGAACAACTAAAAGACTGTTTGTATTTTTCTTTAACACTGGATGAGTCAACAGATGTTAGTGACACTGCACAGTTGATATTTTGGGTTCGATATGTAACTTCAGGTCTTCAAGTAAGAGAAGAAATGCTTGGTCTTTGTGGATTAAGAGACTGAACATTTGGAAAAACATCTTTGAAAAATGTCTTGAAATGTCAAAAATATTCAATCTGAATTTTAAAACTGACTGGAGAAAAAGTAGGATTTGTTTGTCTTTTAAAGCAGCATTTAATTGAAAATAATGTGAAGTCCATACTGCCACCTTTCCATTGCATTTTGCATCAGGAAAAGTTGTGTTCAGATGTCTAAAAGTGATGAATTAAAAATTTGATGGACATTGTAAAAATTGTGAATTATATTAAAAGAGGAAGCTCTCTCATCCATCAACAGTTTCTTAAGCCTTTGAAGAAAAGCAGTGACTGTACTTTCAATGATCTTACTGATTTTGCAAATCTGAGATGGTAAAGTAGAGGAAAAGTCTTGGAACAATTTACTTCCATATTTCCTTAAATAAGAGTATCTTGTTGAAAAAGGTAAAATTGAAAATTTACCTGAAATTGAAACTTTGTCATGGCTGTGTGATTTACAGGGAAGAGGTAAAATAATAAGTGAGCAATCACAATCTATCCATTAATTTCAATTAAAGCTAAACCTCCTTGCAGAATAATTACAAAAGAATGATTGGATACATTTTGCAAAGTTGAATAGTATTCTAAAATATAATAAGGACTATGATGTTTCTGATGGTAAACTGTATCAACAACCCCAGGGGTTTGAAACTGGAAAGTGATAAGGACTCCCATACTACACTAAAAGGAGGAGGTGAGAATGTGTTGGAGAGTGCAGAGGAACATCTTCACTGGAGATAGTACAATGAGTAACCACAAATCCTTATTTTGAAAAGCAGAATATACTAAGTCATTCAGTAAAAACATGGCAGGAACAGGAAGCTATACACACTCACTAATAGAAATGCAACCCTAGAGCCTGAAAATGACCAGCTACATTTTGATGTCAAATTTACTGGTATACCATGATAATAAAGCTGTTTAATTAAATTTTGAAAGTAACTCAGCGAAACATGTGCAGAAAGAGATGCCCATAATGAGAGAGTTAACTATATTTTTGTTAGACTAGGCCAAAAATTTTACAATTTTTACATTTTAGGTAGTTTTGTTAAAAAGTACAACAATAACTAAATGTATATAAAAACAAGAATTTCTAGTTCTCACTGTGTATTTGAGCTTTAAAAGCTGATAGGGCACAGAGAAGTCAGCTAGTCAACAGCATTCACCACCAACTTGAGTTACACTAATCAAATGGTGAGGTTTGATTGTCTCCCTGATAATACACCCATGGTTCAAAAGAGACAACATGATGCTAACAATGGATCTTGAACTCACAGGCTGGCACATTAACCATTGACATGCTGGATCCCTTATTGAACACATTACATCAGTTCCTCTATCTGTTCATAAGATAAGGTAATCCCAGTTACAACAAATGCAAGAAAATAAAGTGCACATATAAATTAATTCAAGACAATATCATACACAGAAAACCCCTTATTCAAGTACTACATGTTGGGTGTAGTAAATACATTTGTTTTATAAGTTTAAAAGGCCAACAACCATATCACTGTTTATTACCTCAATGACATAATGAAATAAATATTATCTCATTACTCTAACCTGTAGTCCTTTTAACTTCCTTCCAATGATACACTTCAGTATCATTGCACAAGATAGACTGTATCAATGAAACTTCATTCATCCAAAATGTCAACTCCTTGAAAAAGGTGAAAATACTGAGAAATATAAACATTTATACCTATCAAACAAAGAATTACCCTTGTAATACACATGGGATACCTGAATCACGAAATAAAATGATAAATACAAACTATTCTACAAGGTAATAAGATACATGTACAAAAATACATTACCAACCTTCAACAAGCAAGGTCTGATTGGAACTGAAGGTATACAATGAGATAAGGCTTCCATAAATGTTCCTATAGCACTAGGATGACAATCTTTTTGAATAACATGACTTCCACTACATAAGAAAGGTAGCATCTCACTAGCTAAAACCTGTACAAAAGACATAATGATAAGTTTTTATAGTGCTTCATATAAAGTTATACATTTTTATAATGATAATTATTTTTGTTTCATAAATTAAGAAATTATATTTTGGATCCAAATATTTTTTTTATTCAAAATGTTTAGAACAAACATTTAACACCAGATCATGAGATACATTCTGTAAATAGTCCTCTTTGTCAGTTATGGTACTAAGGTTTACTGGGCCCTAATAAGAGTGCAGATAAGATTCATCATTTACATTTTATGAATACAGTACAGTTGTTTATTTCTTACTTTATAACTTTAAAGATATCATAAATTTGCAAGTTAGAATTTGTCTAAGGCATCTGAGTGGGATATGAAAGACTAGAACAAGCATTCTCAAAGCATAGATGAGCAAAGAGTGAAAATCCTGGAGACTGAGAAGTAGCTATAATCTTAGTGGATGGTAAGTATGTTTTGGAAGGCTGTATTCTTATACTGTGGATAAATGAAACATTTTAACTTCTTCTTGGATAATTTTCAGCTGTCTTTTTGATTATCACAAATATCACTTGATTTAATGTATAACAAGTTTATGATGTATTGTGATGCTTTGAACATGTAAGGCTGAGTAGTAATCAGTTTCAAATAAAGATATTTGTTTACTGTGTAAAATAAGGCAAGGTCAATGTTTGATTTTATTTATGATTATAAGTGTATATGGAAGAATTTTCATGTAGTGTTATCTTATTTAGAACAAACACAAATTACCTAATAACTAATATTTATCCCCTATTTCTTCTATAAACTTCTCATTTCAAGATGTAGAAAATTTCAATTAATGTGCTTCAACACCAGTAATCGAGTAGAAAACACTGTAAATTGAAGTAAACCTTATTCATGTCTCTTATTACAAATTTGTGATACTAAAACACAGTTTCCAACATAAATATGTTGTTGATGGTATAGTTTTTATTACTTGTATAAGGTGTATGTACCAATTTTTTTTAGTTATTTCATATTGTACATTAACTTTCAGAATGCCAATGACTTTAGATTAATAGGATGCTTTTAAAACAATTTAGTTAATGTGTACTGGATCTCCAACTTGATTTTTGAATTTAAAATTGGACTTGCATACATCTGTACTTCTCTTGGTCGTTTTCTCATCTGTGTATTATAATAGCATCAAGTAATTTACAAAATTTTATTTGTAGTATGCATGCAAAACAGATAAAGTAAATAAACAATAAGCTGAGAGAAATATGTTCTTACAGACTGCTGCCTTTCACTAAGAATCTTCCAAAGTCGTGGAAAGAGCTGAATCCAGAGGTACTGAGCCAAGCTGGTCTCCATGTGGCATAACTGGATTGTAGCTCTCAAAAAGTTTATTGTCTTCACATCTCTTAAGCTCTCCAAGAACTTAGCTTGACGGGAAATCCACACTTGTAGGTTTTGCCGAGGATCAGCCAAGCTTTGACGAGATTGGCCACTCATTGTTATGTTACCTGTTGTTTTAACTTGCCCTTCATCAGTTGATAATTCAATATCAATTTCCTCCTAATACAAAAAACAAAGAAACAAAACATAAATACACACAAATGCACTAATATATATACTTGGAAAGCTAAAACTTAAGAAAGAAAAATGAAGGAAACCATAAAATGTAGGCAGCATATTCAAACCTTAGTTGAAATAATATAATTTTATGGGGGGGATAACTTTAAAATTTCAACTGTAATACATAAAGATATGCCCATTTCATTATACATTTTTCATTTATGAACACTAACTATCCATCATACTATATTCAACCTAACTAACTGTTTAGTTTTTTTATTATTAGAGTTACAAATGTTATAAAATTTGGTAATAAGCAATGTCTAAGGTCTTTCATTTGTATCTTTTCATCCAATTACTATTCCTTTTGTAAAGTAAATATGTAGTTTACTAATATGTGATATATTGAGACAAGCCTGTCAAAATAATGTGGTAAATACAGTTGAATTAAAACATTTCAGAACATTTGCTTCAATAGTAATTACAGTTTTAGAAGTCATTAATACAGAAATAAACAAATTACAAAAAGGCAATTTTTATGTTGTTAAATCCAAAACTGTGGTTTAAATCAAGATTATAATAGTCCTACTGCTATAAGTTGAACTAACAATAACTATGTTGATAATTTCTTTTAACTAGATCATATTAACATGAAACACAGAAAGAAAAACAAGAGAAAGGAGGGAAACAAAATAAGCTGGATTAATTTTATTAATCTTTACAACCAGATTTAGATAAGTTATATATTTTTGCTAAGATTAAGAGTTATTTCTACAATATATATCAACTAAATATTTCAATGTTAAATGCATGAGCAAAAATAATTATATTTACTTTTCACAATAATCATGCTGAAAACTTACTTACCATATTTATAAAATATAAGCTAAGGTAAGTAATTTAAATGGTAAAATTATAGAATCAGCAATAATAAATAAAAACATATATATATAACAAGTTATTTTAAACATAAAACTGTTTATGATTTACAAATTTTGCATAATTCTGTAATACAAAATATTTTTCTTTAAAAAAATATTGTCAGTTTTAAATATGAAATTTCAATAGGACCTGTTGTATACAATTGTAAAGACTTTTTAAATTATCTAGATCAGGGATTTCCAACAGGCAGCCCATGGTATGATTTTGTGTGGCCCACAAAGGTCTATTGAAAAATAACCTACTTTTATAATATTTTTTTGTAGTGAAGAAATGAAAAATTCTGATTTGTGAAGTAAAAATGCATGAAAGCTCCGACATTTACTAATGAAATTTTAAAATTTATTTTGTGTGCTCCTATATGTTTATTATTTATGCCTCTATAATTTTACAATAATAACTTGATTGTAATAGTTTTTAAATTATATCACATACACCTTGGGGTATTATACCATCATTCCCCTTGCTAGACAAAGTGAACTCTCTCAGCTACATACTCCCTCCCCTCTGCTAGACAAAGTGAACTTGGCCACTGTTATGTTCTGTGGTAAATATAAACATGAACAAAGTATTTAAGAAACTTGGGATTGACAGTGAAAGTAAATTGTACCAGGAATGTTGGGAACTTGATTATTTAATTACAAACAATAACAGTAAGTTACAGTGTTTGGTTTGTATGCAAATTATATCAGTGCCCAGAGAATTTAATGTGAAAAGGCATTATTAATGATGCATGAAGTATAAAAAATATGAAGGAGTATGAGTATGTTTAGCAAGTTGTCAGAAAGCCAGACATCTGCTTTGAATGCTTTATGCATCATTTCTCTTGAACTTGCAAGAGTAAAAAAAACTTTTATTGATGGCAGTTTAGTAGAGAAATATGTTGTTGAAATGGTAAAGGCATTTGGGGATGCCAAAACTGCTAAGAAATTTGAATCAGTGCCGCTTTCCAAACAAACCATACAAAGAAGGGTCCACTGATATGGAAGAACAATTAGAAAACTCACTTGTTGGATTGGTTGAAAAAAGTACTTATTTCTTGCTTTATCTTGATGAAAGTACTCATCAAGAAGATGCAAGTCAGCTGTTAATATTTGTACGCATTATTCATGAAGATTTTTCAACGAAAGGGGAACTATTGAATGTATGTGCTCTTCATGGGACCATAAAAAAAAAAAGGATATCTTCGAGGCAGTGAAAAATTCAGTTGATAAAATTAGAGGTTTCAATAAGTGTTCAGCAATAGTGATAGATGGTGCACCTGCAATGATTGGAAAAAAATTAGACTTTGTTGGTTTTCTTAGGGAAAATCAAGTAACTTGTCCAACATTTCATTGTGTTATTTATCAAGGAGCTTTGTGTGTTAAATCAGTTAAACAAAACAAAGTTTTTAAATTTTTTGTTAAAGTTATTAATATGATAAGAGGAGGAAACAAAGCTCCTTTACACTGGCAGCTGAAGCAGTTTTTGGAAGATATGGAGGCAGAATATGGGAATTTGGCTCTTTATAATCAAGTAAGGTGGCTCAGTGCCAGAAAGTGTCTTGAACAATTCTTTGAAATAAGAAAAGAAATCCCTGCATTCCCCAATCAGTTTGATTCATTGGATACAACACAACTGGAAGAAGAGCTCAAAAGTAAGGATTTTCTTAAGGATTATCCTACAACATTTCTTTAGGTTGAGAACACTTCTATATAAAATACTAAAGTACATATTTTAGATTTAAATATTATGATAATTAATAATCATATAATTATTAGTACAGTTCTTAATATCTAATATTAATATATTGGTACACAAACCAATTTTTAATGGGTTTGATAAGAAAACCTTTCTTATATTAAATAATTTAAATTATTTTATAATAAATATAAAAGGTATCTATATGAAATTGAAAAGTGCAAGTAACACATAATTACAACATGCACAATGAAAAACAATTTCTAAAATTATTGTAAAGGAAATAATAGGATTTACTAATTGGACCTTTTGTATTTTATATAGGTAGATTAATGTAGTCATATTACCTTCTCTATATAAGACCAGCTACTGTGTGGATCTCTCTAGAACCATTAAAAATTCACACAGTAGCATTGAATGGGAGCTATACCAATAATTTTGGTTCAGCTTAGTATTGTAATATCTTGACATCTTGGTATTCATGTTGGGGGCTGGGATAATAACATCAAGGGTAGTTCTGCCATTTCCCCATTGTTGTCTTATATTATTTCTTTCTGTTTATTATTATTTTATTTTTATAAGCAACCCCTTTCAAACATGTGAGGTGTTGCAGGCTAGAGCATCCAGATCTCCTGCTTTTTTTCTTAAACATTTAAATTTAAGGCCAGCAAAAACTAAACAGATGGGATATTCCCAATTCAATCTGGGTCTTGCTTCTGCGAGTACATCAAAAACTTACCTACCTTGTTACCTGTGCTCTCATGTTGGATGTTTGTATTGCAGATGTAATAATTTTTCCCCCCCTATAAAATTACATTTAATTATATATGTGCATGTGTGTGTGTTTATATATACATTTTTTTAAATGAAAAAGAATGCTATTTGTTAAATGAAATAATACTGCAATAACTATCTACAGTTGAAAACTAGATTTGAAATTACCACGTAATTAATATTTTGGAAAGAAAACTACTGATGTAGTCAGGAACTAAATAGAGTATAAGCACCTCACTTATCATTAAAAATACTTAAGAGTAAAATGTATTAACTTCAGGAGTATACTTGCAAGCAAAATCCATCATAAAATAATATGCATACATTTCCATCATTCAAATCAAATGATTATAAGCTTTGATAAAATTAAATAATTAAATAAACATAGCAAAAATAAGTTCCAGTGAAGAAGCAGGTATAAATATGCAAAAAATTACCTAAATATCATATGCAACTTTTCCACCATGTCACATATTAATCAAAATATTAGAACTTAAATTTTATGAGTTTGTTAAACAATCCTAGGAGGTTATATACAGTGGAACCCCTCTAAAGCACCCACCTTTGGGACCAAGACAAACTGGCCTGATTAGAGGGGTTCCACTGTACATAATTAGGGATTATGTAAACAAAAAAAGGCACTGTGATTGAATGACTGCTTTCAAGGAATGACCAAATCTGAGGGGTTCCACCATAGTTTAAACACATCAAGTAAATTTTTAAATACATCCAAATGAGGAAAATAAAAAGTACTCCAACAGACTTATTTGCTTATAAAACTGATACAGATCCCAGCTGGAAAAACTAAAGAAACTGTAATGAACCTTACATCTTTATTCTCAACAGACTCCACATCCATAGGCTCTTCTTTGACTACAGCTAGCATAGCAAAGTTGGCTCGTTCCTGTGAATCTGCTTGGGCAATAACAGATGTGGCAGAAGGAATCAACGCAAAGCTGGAGACACTTTGAATGCTTGTTCCACTTACTGCTGTTACTAACACAAGTTCCAGGCACTGTTTAATCCAAAAGTGTTGACCTACAGTTTCCCAGTTCTGTGAACATGTGATGTACAGCAGCCGCTCTTGAAGCCTCTTTCTCATACTTTCATCAAATACTTCAAAGAATTTTGCTCTGATGTGGGGCTGAACACACCTGAGTCCTGCCATGAAAGCTGGTTCTAATTTAGATGTTAGTTCTGAGCCTTTAAGATTTTCATCTCTGAAAACAAACTTCTAAAGTTGAAGTTAAAAAGTACACATAATTTAAAAATATTTTCTGCATGAATACTGTCATAATTGAAATTTATGGTTTTGCATACTTACGATTTAATTCCCACCATAAAGTTCAAAATGGTTAAACAAAATACAACTTAAAATGTTTTAAATCAGTTAAAAGGTCATTTCTCTTGTCAGGCTATTTGCATAAAAATCTCCTGTGTTGGTTGAGTAAATAATATATCAATAAAGATGTTTCATGATCAAAAGATGCTGTTCTTAATGTCTCAAAAGTGCTTCACTGTACAGTAGAAAACTCACAATTGTATCTAAAGAAAGGTGTGTTACAGGTTTTCATTGGTGCTATATCCAATCTTGTGTAAAATGTAGTAAACAACTACATGCCTTCCTAATTCTTATAGATCATCATTCTATTTGTTTGATTGTTTTTTCCACAAAAATTATTTACAAAGCCAAAAGTGATTACAAACAATACTAATTGTTTTATGAAATTTAGAAATTATGATGCTCTCTCATGAAAACAATTGTTTTAACAACACCTGGTGACCAAACATTTTACAAAGTAAATGAGAAATATCAAAGAACAATGTAAAAAAGAGAAAATAAACTGCAAATTGTATTTCAAAGAATGTAGTTAGAGTCTACAACAAAAGACAGCTTAAAATAAGAAATATATGTAATTAACAGCTGATGAAACATTTAATACAATGAAAGTAGTCAGAGAATTGAACGAAGTCTTTTTTTAACCCCAAATTCAGCATGTTTTTAAATAGAACAAATTCATGTTCAGTGCTCAATAAAATCAACAAAAGAGCTTATTTTACTATGACCATTCATACATAATTTCATAAATTTTTATGTGGATAAACATTTTCTTTATGCAAAAATAAATTATAATATCTAACCAGAGAATTACATTTCTGCAAAGTAGTGCAAAGTAACAGAGCAATCGAAAACAAAGTAAAACTACAGTATATATGTTAGTGAATAAATACTTTTCTAAGTAACTGCACTAAGCAACAATGTAGAAAAAGCAAAATTAAAGTTATA
Organism: Tachypleus tridentatus; assembly: GCF_004210375.1. Classification (NCBI taxonomy): domain Eukaryota; kingdom Metazoa; phylum Arthropoda; class Merostomata; order Xiphosura; family Limulidae; genus Tachypleus; species Tachypleus tridentatus. The sequence goes on from NC_134830.1 coordinate 85,870,792, forward strand.
TACCCGAAGGTACGATTGTGCCAAGTTTGGGTTTCCAGAGAGAACAGGTCAGAACAAGATATTATTTTAATTACATTTTACTGTATATTGTTTCTAGCAGAGCTATTCATTACCAGAGCTCATTAGATTAAAGTTCATCTTCTGATTATAATTTATCACTACCCTGTACATACATCTGCAACTTCATGGCCAAAATATCACATTTCTTTATTAATCAATCATGCTCTTACATTACAGTTATTTGTAATTTGCTGCATCATCACCATCAATTAAAATCCTAATTTTATACCACCAGAATCTTCTTCTCATCAGTACATGGTAAAAATTATAAAATCAGTTCTTACAATCACCAAACTAATTTCTTAAGCATACAGCTTCACATCAGCTGTACTAAACAAAATTATATTTAAATTTTCAGTTTTACCCCATTAACAGTAAAATTTACAATGTTAAACTGTTAAGACAGTCAATTACTATACAGGAAATTAGATACATGGTACATACAATTGAAAACAAAATATATACTGAGATTTTAAGATTTATTTGTTTAACAAAGTCATCTCTGGCCAGCCAAAGAATCTATGGATCTTGTTCATTAACCTACAAAAAACTTCAAATCAAAGAAATAAGGTATACTCTTGTACAAATGAACAAATATGCTTAAAACAAGTCTCAAAGAAACAAATAAATGTAAGTCATCATGGTTATTCAATAAGCTCACCTGTAAACATAGTTCACTAACTCTAGAAACTGAGCATTTAGTTCTAGATCATCAGGAAACCTCTTCTCAATAAACTGCATCATTTTTACCAAAAGGATGGACTTTTCACGTGGAGTAGGAGATTGATTAACAGCTATTGGGGTTTTGCTCTTCACCCAGTCTTCTACCATCTTTGTGATAGCTTTAAGAACCTTCACTTCAGGAGATTTTTCAATCAGTCCCACAAGAATGGTTCCAATGAAAGCTTTCCTCATTTCCTGCCCCATGACTCCCACTCTGTTCTTCACCAAATCTAAGCTCAGAATCAGAAGCTCTGTGCCCACTGTGCAAAAAAGCACTCATAAAGTCACTTTGATGTTTTATCAATTTAATTCACACTGATATAAATAATGGTGATTTGTATTATCCAATTACTTACTGCATTGACCCAGTATCTCATGATCTGACTTCACTTCACAAGAACATGATCAATCAGTTATAAAAAGAAAGCAGAATAACAATGAACTCAACTAAATTAAAAAGTTGAAAAACAAGAAAAACAGTTACAATTTTAGTTGAAATTAGATCATTTTTATACCATGTTAAAAAAAACAAACACTAATAAAACTTCTCACACACTATATCAATACATGTTTTCACACAGACTTATATCAATCATATTTTAAAATCCAATAATACAATATGCCTGGAAATGATGTATATCAACCTCAAATCATGGAGAATAATGAAATAACTGAACAAAAAAAGAGAGGAAACCACTATATGGTCAATGAAAATTAATGTGATTTTAAAAACTAGAAAGAAAAGAAAAAAAAAGGGGGGGAAGCATACTAACAATGGATACAGAAGACGATTGTAAACTAAAATAGTAGATTATTTGATGCTATGACCAAGTTTTATACATACATTTTCATGAATGTGAGAGAACTGAGAAATATTCACAATCATAAAAATTATTTATGTACCATTAAAACAGCATAACAAATGAGGTGTTTAACATTACATTCTGAACACTTTCTATTTTCCAGTTACAAGAAATCATAGATTTGAACAATAGTACAATTATAAAGGCAAACAATATATGCTGGATATTTTTATGTTTTTCTGAAAGATACTGAAGACACAGAATTTTTTCAATATATTTTCTAAGGACGAATTATTTGTGCCCAAAGTAATCGTGGTTTCTATTTTTAGAACTTCTTTATATCAAAACATTTTTCAGATAATTTCATAACATTAAAACAGTTTAATAGCTAAACATGAATGAAATAATATTTGAAATTTTTAGAAACCATATTTATGCTGTTGCTCTGCATAGTAAACTTGTCAATGACTATCAAACATCACCCTTTTTATTCAACAAAATATTATTTGTAGCATTTTATTTGATACATGCACATATTTTTAATTGAAATATCTTTTCTAAGAAATTCCTTGTCATGAACATGTAAAGTTTAACAAGTTTCATTCTATTTTTAGTTAAAAAAAAACACATTCAGTGATACAATTCTAAATATCTTGATATCCAGATAATTTTCTGTATCATTTTTTAGGTCTAAACTATTCAAAAAATAACAGCACAAACCCCTCCCTCCAGCATCTACCAAAAATATCCAAACCACTCTAAAATGTATTATGAACAAAATTCATCAATACTGTAAATATTTAAGTAACCATTCAAGTTATTCATCTGTACAACAAGATTGAAAGTTATATTTAGCAAAGAAATTCAAAGATTCTCATATTAAAAACAAAGCACACCTTTAATTAAATAAAATATAAATATAATTATATTTTTTATAAAATATAATTTCATATTTGTTGTACTTTAATGAATCACTCTTATCTCATAGGTAATTTATTCCATATCTTTGTGCAAAACATTACTACATTACAAAAATATATTATAATATCAATATTACTATTAAATTACAAGTTTAGAATTTCAAAAAAAAAACACATTAAATATTTGAAAAAGCATTTCATGCACTATTTTAGTTACAAAGTGTGGTATTTTCAGGTAAAGTGAATTTCCAGCAGGTATCCAAAAGGCAAATTTGCAAATAACAACAAATTCAATCAAGAAACAAGGAAAGATAATTCAGTTGTTGATAATTTGACTGAATTCTTTTAAATGTACAATGAACCTACTAAATGTAAAACACAATGAAGATGTCTAAGTAGACAAAATAACAGTTTTTTTCTACTAGGCTGTGCTTAGCCCCAGTATCCTCTATCAATCAGGATTAATATTCATAGAACCAAGACTGACTCACTGATTGGAATTATGCACAAAGTCAATAATGGACTATCTGTGCTCTGCCTTCCATGGGTATTGAAGCCTGGTATCTAGCAGTGTGAGTCTACAAACATACTGCTATGCCATTGGGGGGGCCAACAGAGTCAAAACACAGTTCTTGAAATATGTTTTCATCTGGTGACCACTTACTTGAAACTGGCTAAAGAAAACTTGCCTAAATTCCTGTTTTTATCTGGTTGATAGTATCACCTCAGAACCTTTCTTCACTCCCAACATTTGTTGGTTGTTACATTAGTCAATGTCACATTTTGTCAGCAAACCATATTAAAGTGTCAATCCTATAAACCTGGATGCATACATAACTGTAATATCTTCAGCAGCACAAGATACATCACTTACTGTAAAGACCAAAGAAATGGTGCTACTAGAACAAGTAAATCTTAATGGTTTTCCTGACCCCAAGTTGCAGCTGTCAAATTATGGAAACTAAACAATCAAAGTTTTTTAAAAAACATGCCAATATCACTAAAGCAGGTAGAAAACATATAATGTGCTAGCATGTCACAAATGTTCAAATTATTTGGGAAGAATTTCTTGTCTTCTTGCACATATATACATAACAGGCTTATGACACTAAAAATTGGGTTTCAATACCTGTGGTGGGCAGAGCAAAAATACCCCATTGTGTAATTTGCATTTATTAACAACCAGTGAGGGAAATTTATATACCTAAATTGTCATTCAACCAAATGAATAACATTGCTAGAGAAAGTATAGTTTAGTAATATCATTTATTCACTTAATACAGATGATCAACTGTTAAAGGATCAGTTAGGATTTGACTAAATAAACTTATTGGAAAGTTATGTTTCACAAAAAGTTATATTCAGTATTAAAAAACATAGGACCCCTACCATTGTAACAGCCTCTGTGTTTGGGGACCATTTTTCTGATCCACCAACATTATCCAGCAGTTGTTTATTCTTTCCAAGAAAAAGAAACATTACGCTTTCTAATATCATATAGTAGATAATAAAACCATTGATATTTATATCGTCCAAAAAATACCTTTGAATATTCACAGGATTTAGATCAGAACTTCACGACGACCCAGTAAAATCCGAGCTGCATGAAACTTGGCATTATTATTTATCAAAACAGAAACTAGTTAAATTGTACTTATGAAAGATAATTATAGTTTGTCAAATGCTCTGTTAGTACACCTTCAAGCAGTAAATCTGTCTCTGCTAAAGCATAAAACAGAACTGTACATCTTGTCATACTATTACATCCTTACATCAAAATTAAACCACTCCATGATGATGAGAAACCCAACTGAAGTAAAAATGTACTCTCAAGATGACAGCTGTTGCAAAACCTCTCTGTTAACCTGAAGATAAGCTAAGAAGGTCAAAAGTTGTTCTGTACTTCATTTTAATTAATCTTGAGAATACAATTACACCACTGATGACATTCTCATAGATTTAACTGGAATGTGAATATTTTTAATATTGGACTATTCACACACACACACACACACAATTTAATGACTTGGCAAACACATAAAATCTATATTTTGTTGAGAATAGTAAAGGTATACTTATGAAGTTGCTGCCAATTTTAAGAATATAATCAAAAGTTCCAATGGGCTGTGATAATCAACTAGATGGTTGAAGAAGTTCTTTCCCTTCTCATACAGCCAGTCATAAAGTATGTTCCTAACTGTCTGAACACTCATAATAACTCACGATATCCATGCTGAACCCCTTAGTAGTGAGCTGGTAATGATGTTTCACAACTAGTTGTCTGACAGCATCTACAACCACTCTACTACAGACCAGTACATATCAAAATAAGCTGCTACTTTTGTTTGTTTATTTCCAAATGCTTGAATAACTCTGACAAATTAAACTTCTGTACAAATTCTTCCTATGCAAAAAACAATACAGCATTGTTACATATTTGCACAAAATTGAAGTGATTACAAACACTATAAATGATCAAAGCTCAATACAAAAGTGGGGGTGCTCTCTTTCCATACTGAATTGTACATTGACCATAACAGCATGCATTCTCATGATAAGACACATGAAGCATGCTGAAAAGTTAAAAATATATCAGTTTTGGAATTATGTTCCAATGCAATTTTCCAGACCTTATTAAATGTTTGCTCTCTTAAAGTTTTAGGTATAGTATATAACTAATAGACAAAATTATCACTTCCTAGACCTCAGAAGCAAGCCTGCAGGCTTATGACACTATAAATTTGGTTTCAGTGCCTGTGGTGAACAGAGCACAGATAGTCCACTGTGTAGCTTTGCACCTATCAACAATCAAGTTATCTGCTGTGTCTGACTAAACATACAAAACAAACCTGACACAGAAACAAAACCAGATGATAAATGAATCTCTCAGATGTTTTACTTGCATCTCTAAAAATACCTGGAAAATATCATCAAGATCTAGCAGATTTAAGTATGCACAAGTGATAATGAATGAACTTGATGTCTCCTGGATATAAAATTAACCCTATACTTATGAGTTACTCAATTTGACTGACCTTGTAACATCCATGTAACTATAACTCTGAATGTTCAAGTTGCATCTCCACAGAACATGGCAAGCTTGTAGTAAATAAATGTTATATGCACAAAAAAAGCATATTTTTCAATCAACTATTTTTACTAACGATTTTTATCTCAATAGCTTTAGCATCTAACCATTCCACATCTGCTTTCTTTTAATGTTATTACTGTGCAGAGCACTTTATATCCCCTCACAGAACGTGCAACCTAATGCATCACAGCAGAACACCTTAGTGTAAACAAAACCAAGTTACATTACATAACCTCAAGCTATGTAAATTCTGCAAGTGATTAAAAATTTATTTAAATTTTTGTATTTATGTTTTGATATCTAACCTAATAAGCTTCTAATTTTTACATTTTAGATAGTACTGATAAAAATTACATAACACTAAATGAAAATAATATACATAACAAAACAAGAAATTTAAACTTAATTTAACATTGAGGTTTATTTATACTCAATATCATATTTTGATAAAATGATTTTATTTTGATGCAATGTTGGTTGTCCACAAAACAATTCAAATTGCTTTCAAGTATGCATTTCAGAACACAAAATACAACGAGCACTATATTAACAGCTCCAAAACAGCTAAAAAACTAACTGACTTTCTAATTAAGCTATAAAGAGAATAAAAAGGTTCTTTTATCTGCTTCAAGTTCAGAGATAATGATCACAAATTATGATTTTTAAGCTAAACATTATAGTTGGGTGTCAAAATTAAATAACTGCATAAAAAATCTTGTACATAAGAATATGCTCTTTCTGTTTGTTAGACACATCTCCAATAGGAAGAACTATCAAAATGTCACTGATGAAAGAGACAGATGAGAGAGATGTATCATATGGATGGAACAAACATCTTATTGAAGTAAGATAGGAGGTTCAAATTTACACTGTAGCTTGTCAATATCTACAGTGTTTCTAATTTACTTGGATACTCTGAAACTCATATAAGGGAAGAGAGAGAAATCTATAAATAAGATATTAGACTGCAAACATGTTACATGGCACAAGGGTAAAAACTGGGAACTTGCTCAAACGTTTCATTTTGAAATTAAGAAATGAAAACCTAAATAATATAAAAATTAGAATCATAAACTATATTTTGATGTAAACTTTATTGACACAAATTACTAATAAAGTATACTTGGATGGCAAGCTTAGTTACTTAAACTGATAATAAAATATACTCTTCAAAAAAAGAAACGCAAAAGGCAAAATATGAGACAAATTGTAAACAAGTTTATTCCGGGTAGTTCTGTATGACATGTGTGAAACTTTGCACATTCACTGCTGAACATCCAAAGTCTGCAAAGGCAAAGTCCACGCTCATTAGGTGAAGTTTAACGTCACTCAACATCAATAACAAGTATGCCCCCCGTGAGCATCAATAACTGCTTGGCATCTCCTGCCCATGGAAACGATGAGATGACGAATCACATCCTGTGGAATGGCTGCCCACTCAGCCTGCAAAGCTGCTGCAAGCTGAGGTACAGTCTGTGGTTGAGGTTGTCGCTGTCGCAGACGTCGGTCCAAGTCGTCCCAAAGATGTTCAATGGGGTTTAAATCTGGTGATCTGGAAGGCCAGGGAAGAACGTTGATGTTGTGGTGTCTCAACAAGACAGTGGTGAGTCGGGCTGTGTGAAGACGGGCATTGTCTTGTTGAAAAACGTTGTTGACGTTCACCATGATGGGTTGCACATGGGGCCTAAGAATCTCGTAGACGGTTGTGTACGGTCTGATTGGAAATCCTATGCAGCCCTGGTATGGTTGAGGCAGTATACGTTGCAGTGGTGGTCCTATCCCAAAGGTGACGTAATCGGATGTTGCGATCTTGTGCAGGCGTGGTCACACGAGGTCTGCCAGACCGTGACGGTCACGAGTTGATCCATGTTGTTGGTGACGATTCCACAGCCTTGTGATGGTGCTTAGGTGGACATTCACAGCTCTGGCAACATCTGATCGAGATTTGCCTGCTTCCAAGCGACCAATGGCGTTGTTGCGTTGTGCTTCAGTCAGTCTTGGCGTAACTGTATTACATGTTGGTGGCTTAACAATGAGCTATGGAAACCGAGAACCCGTCACTTTTATAGGGATTTTGCACATGTTGCACTTGCAGAACATGCAGATCTCTCAAACAAATTTATTGGACACGCACTCTTTTTGGCGAAAAATCCGATGTTTTCCTCCGTTTTCAAAGTGCAAAACTTTTATTGTCATTTTGGTCTGACAATCAGTGCCTTAACATGTGTCACATCACATACTCGGAGCTTGTAACGTTATTACGTATACGTCTCTTTAAAATAACAAAAATATCCCTTTTGCGTTTCTTGTTTTGAAAAGTATAGTTCAATTAAACTTTGAATGCAACTCTGTAAAAAAATCATGATATGCACATTACAATCCTGGCTAAGACCATATACATATATGTATTTCCAATACACTTCCTTATACAGAATAGCTTCATCCCTTGTATGTCTACCTACGAACTACCTCCCACCTAAAAATCAGGCATTTAGCAAGAACTGCACCAGTGCATAAAGATATCACCATACAACTATGGCCCATCTTCAACAAAAGGATGACAAACTCATTAAAAGGCTGCTCCTCTTAAACACTTACACCCCAAATAACTTCATTCTTAGAAGAGGAAAGAAGAAAGTGCACTGGAAGCATTGATGATCTGGAGCAGACAGATTTAGCTGCCATGTCTGCAAGCTCGTTCCCGCAAATACCAACATGGCCTGGTATCCAGAAAAACTAGATTGAAGTAGCTGCTAATGAGAAATGGGCCAGTCGGTTTCGAATATCAGCGAGAATAGGATGTGAGCTAACGTGTAGCGATTCCAATGCAAGTATAGAACTAAGCAAATCAGTATAAATAGTGCAGTTGGAGCACTGCTCAGCTGCAATATGATCCAGGGCAAGAGATATGGCATACAGTTCAGCAGTGAACACGGAAGCTGTAGAAGGGATTCTGTGCGCAACTACTGACCCATAGCAAACCATTGCAGAACCCACTGAATTACCTAATTTGGAACCTTCTGTATAAATGGGAACTGAATGACTGTTTGAAAGATATTCATTGAATAAAAGATGGTACTTACAATCTGGAGTATCTGCGTTTTTTAGGTGACTGAAAGAAAAGTCACATTTGGGGGGCTGTAATAAGCCATGGTGGGATGGGCCGACCTGTGGAATCTGCAATGTTATCCAAGGACAGACCCAATTCATCCAATTGCGCCCGGATGCGAAGGCCAAACGGAGCAATGACAGATCGTCTGTTCTGAAAAAGTACTGCCCACCGAGGAAGGAAAACACATTCCCAGGTGGGATGCTTTGGTAAGGAATGAAGTTTCAAAGTATACTGCAAAGATAGTTGCAAACGGCAAAGGTGTAGAGAAGGTTCATGAGATTCAATGTATATACTTTGAACTGGAGAGGTACGGAAAGCCCCAGTGCAGAGTCGAAGTCCTTGGTGATGAATGGGGTCCAGCATCTTTAAGGCCGAGGGTCTGGCAGAGCCATAGACCATTGATCCATAATCGAGTTTCGATCTAATAAGAGCACGATATACCTTTAACATTGAACAGCGATCTGCCCCCCTAACTGGTAGAAGAGAGAACACGGAGGATGTTCAGTGCTCTTGTGCATTTGACCAGAAGCTGCTTTAAGTGTGGTATAAAGGTCAGTTTACAATCAAAGATAAGCCCCAAGAACTTGGTCTCCGGGACCACTGGCAGCAAAACTTCACCGATATGAAGTTCAGGATCAGGGTGAATATCCCGTCGATGACAAAAGTGCATGCATACAGTTTTGGAGAGAGAGAAATTAAAGCCGTTCACCAGAGTCCACTTCCGTACACAATTGAGGGCGGTTCGTAGTTGCCGCTCAATATATCTCAAGTTTGACGACTGACATGAGATGTGAAAGTCGCCGACATACAACCCCTTCGCAACAGTGAGAGGAGGGAGTTGTTCAGTGATGGCACTTATCTTTATACTGAAGAGTGTCACACTCAATACACAGCCTTGAGGGACTCCAAGTTCCTGTACAAAAGAACGGGAAAGTGTCGAACCCACACGAACTTGGAATCTCCTGTCCATTAAAAATTTTTAATAAACATGGGTAGATGGCCACGTAACCCATATGTATGGAGGTCTCGCAAGATGCCATACCTCCATGTTGTGTCATAAGCCTTCTCTATGTCAAAGAATATTGATACAAGATATTGGCGGTTGAGAAAGGCTTCTCTGATAGATGTTTCAAGACGAATTAGGTGGTCTGTGGTGGAGTGCTGTCGACGGAACCCATACTGGGTAGGCGAGAGGAGGTTGTTTGATTCAAGGAACCAAACAAAACGAGCATTAACCACCCTTTCTAATGTCTTACAGAGACAGCTCATCAAAGCAATTGGACGGTAGTTTGAAGGAATCTTGGGATCGACCACGGCCAGTCTCTCTCAAAATGATCGGAAAATGATAACTGCCTAGTGGATTACTCTCAACCCTCCATGAAAAATGGGAGAATAATGAAGGGGAGCAAACTGAGAGATCAATAGCGGTAAAGGACTGACTAGGTGCATGAAAGTAAGTGGAATAACCAGTACTGAAAAAAGAAAGATTGTGATCAGAGAGCATCCGTTCTACAGATCGGCCCCTCTCATCAATAACAGCACTTCCCCAGAGGGGATGATGTCCATTAAAATCCCCCAGGATTAGAAATGGAGACGGCAACTGTTCAACGAGGCATCAAGGTCTGATTGATCATATGTCTCTCCAGGGGACAGGTACAGAGAACAAATAGTGTTGGTATGACCCAAGGAAACACAGATGGCTATGGCCTCCAAGGGTGTGTTGAGTAACAAAGACAGGGTGGGCACGTGTTGATCAACCAACAGTGCTACCCCCTCCATGTACTCAACCATCACACAACCTGTCATTTCTGTACAGAGAAAACTGCCGAATGGAGACAGTATCAGCAGTTTTGAGAAATGTTTCTTGTAAAGAAAGACAAAACAGGATTGTTTTATCTCTTGTGGTGGGAGAAAAAGATGTATCAGAAGAAATGCTTGTATTTGAAACTGAAGGACGTGGATCTTGAGGTTTGTTGGAAGGTATGGGAGGAACAGAGATGGGTGTGGAAGTCGATTCATCAACCTTTTTAACCACGGAGGTCAAAAGGCTTTTCATTTGTTTTGAAAACGATTCTCTTGGAGGCACAGAGAGATCTGTCTGCACTCCCACTGTAGTTGTGGAATGAAGTGCAGCAGCATATGTCCAAGATGGAGTTGTGGACAGCAATTTCCGAGCCTCAGGATAACTAATGTTATGTGTCGTTTTCAAACGCTGCACCTCTTTTTCCTCCAACCATTTTGGGCAAGAATGAAAGTAAGAGGGGTGAGAACCATTGAAGTTTACGCAATGTGGGTTCATGTCACAATCATAGGCATCGTGGTCTTTGCCTCCACAACAAGCACATGTCAGGGAATCACGACAAGATGTCTTTGAGTGGCCGAGTCTTTGACATTGGAAACATCGAAGAGGGTTTGGTATGTATGGCCGAGCCCTGCAAATGAGATAACCTGTCTTGATGGTGGCAGGTGCACGTGGTGAAGTAAATGTTAAAACGAGGATATTTGTTGGCAGTGTAACTCCATCTTTGCGGAGTGGAGATGTGCCTCACTGCAGAAACTCCTTGAGTGGAGAGACCAGCGAGAATCTCTGACTGGGAGCGTTCTTCAAATCCCTTTCAACAATAACTCCTCGTGAAGAATTCAAGGTAGCATGGGGTGTAACCTCAATAGGTATATCCCCAATTGCCTTTGAATTCAAGAGGAGTTCACTGTGTTGGGATGTGGATGTTTCAACCAATATGTCACCAGATCGAAGTTTCTTTACTGACTTTGGAGAGCCAGCAAGTCCCTTTAGTCCCTTTTGAATAAAAAAAAGGGGACATTTGCCCTAAATTTTTTCCGAAAGAGAATGTAATATAAAAAAATGAGGTACGTGTGTTACTGACGTTGAAGATTGCTGTTCTGAGTATTCAAGACGTAGTCGCTTACCCATTGACTGTTTTTTTACAATTTTATTTACATTTTTAGAGGATCCATAGGAAAAGAAAAATTTCGGTACCCACTGACCCCACCCACCATGGAGCCCTACAAGGGGACGCACTACAAAGTCACGCAAGGACAATGCAGCAACACCAGGGTTTCGTGAGCATTATATCCAAACACCAGCATCAGGCACAATGTCCACAACACCCATTGAGAACTTCCAACACTGGTACTTGGTTGACTCTAGCCCAAGTGGACCAGCTGATTGACCCAAGGGGGGCCACCCAAAGGCCGCCCGTCTACAGGAATTCGAGGCCAAAGTGGTGTGCTAGGGTTGGACCCCTCAACCACCAGGATCCTCTCCTCTCCCTCACGGGTCGCCACGCACGGCAAACACGTGGGTGGATGTTTAGATCCCAGAGAAGGTAACCAGATAGAACAGAACCTTCCCTGGGAGGTCCCCTCACCACGTACAGGAATCCACACCGAAGGGAGGTGGAAAAGAGAAGAAAACATGGCCATAAAAATAGAAATCACGAATATGAGGTCAACAGTCTAAAGAGAAAATGTTTAAGAGCATTAACATCACATCAAAGCCACAGTCAAACATGGGAGTAGGATGAGGAAGTCAGTGAAGAAGGAAGGATCAGAACAATGTGGACAGGACAGGAGAAGAAAAACCTGAAAGTAATAATACAGTTGAAAAAGCTACCTAACAATCAGTAATAGTGGAAACTGGTAATCCATATTAAAACAACCACGACATTAAACAAAAACTGATATGAAGTAAAACTTTGACTAAGTGTACTAGAATTTAGATGCAATAAAAACATATATTACTTGTATTTAATCATATTAACACTGCACAATCTCTAAAACAATTAAGACTGTCATCTCAAGCACATACCATGTTTTTAAAATCCATATTTTCTAAATAACACCAATCGTCTTAATCCTATTCTGTCAAGCTACACTTTTACCTTTAGTTTTTAACTTTGTGCTGTTTGTCAAGCAACAAAGACGATGATAAGGACAGGAATTCACCTAATATATTACCCAGAATTTAAGGCACTATATTTATCCAATAATTTATAAAATGTACTCATTTATTCACTGGCACAATTTCAAACATTTACTACAAACATTTATGAACAATAAATACTGCCATAATCTCAGAAACTCTTGCATATGCTATAACCATTAGCTACTGTCAACAAAATATATTTCAACATTTTTCATTTGATGTTTTTGAATACTTATTATATCCTAACCGCCAATATTATATTTCCACCCATTTTCTCTGTAGGCTAGTTTTATGCTATTCTATAGAGTAACATGCATTGTATGATTTACAACCTGTGTGGTGGGATTATTAAAAAGATGCAGTTCAAAAGTTAAAAAACAACAACAAACATTACATATTAATAAATATAAATAGATGTCTACTATCATGAGTTTTAAGGTATTTAGAATAAACAGTTGTGGTTTTCTGTTACAATTTACACTCTTTATACAAAGAATAAAAGGGTAATTTAACTTATTATACTGGGTACAAGTCTGGTCAAATAGATTGACCCTGTATAGAGTTAGATAAAAGAAAATAACAGATAAAATACAAAGCTTTTATGACAAAAAAAATGTTTGGTATTTATTAAGAAGGTTATAGAGATTGTGCAAATGAAATTTAACAATTATCAGATGAAGAAAAAAATCAAGTCATTTTGCATTTTGGATAGTGAACATTCCAAAAGCAAAGGTTCATGATCAAATCATTAATTAAAATACTTAACTCAAAAATAGGATATTTTGGGTTCAAAAGCTTTATAACATTTACTAATTGTATGCAAAATGTCATGAAGATACTCATACATTATCAAATGTTACAGTGTGACTAATTTCATAATTACTTATGTGGTTATGTAGTATGTATGATGCAACTGCTTGTAGTCAGAGTTAAGGTGTTAAAATAAACTTGTATCAGATTTGTTGGTGCTCAAGATAATTTATTTCTTCCTATCGATGTCTTAGAAATATCACTGAATCATAAGAAATTCATTTACTTTTTCCAGTTTTTGTCTGTAAGACAAAATCTTCTGACGTTTCTTGGGATATGAATACAAAATATAAAACTCAATGACTTTTCCAGTTCCCCTAACCAGTAAACTCCATGTTTATAGAATATTCTCTGGGAAAACAATTTTCACAATGTTTCTAAACAATCTAAAAAAAATTTTAATTTATAATGAATATTTAAATAAAATGAAACTTCATGTTGACTAAATATACACAATTGTTCAAAGAAAAATACATTACTTGGAGTTGCTTCATTGCTGTTAGGGTTAAGGTGCTCCCTCGCCATCTTCTGGAGGACTCTCATAAAGGAAGTAATCAGTCTATCAATATAGCATGGATTGTTCACACAAGCAGCTTTCAGTATCATCAGGGTTCCAAACAAACTTGATGGTGAAGCATTAGATGCCCTTCAAAGATGATACTTAATCAATTTTATTGAAACTGAGTGTGATTTTCTTAGACAAGTTAAAGCAAAGATCTCAGAAATGAAGAACAGAATGCTTTCAGGATCTTCAAAGTTAAAAATGTTAAAAATAAAAAAAAATTGTTTAATCACCTATAATAATCTTTTCTCATAGATGTCCTATTCGAAACAGATAAAGAAGTAACAATTTAAAGGCTTAAATTTTTCAAAAGTATGCAGATTATCTTAATTTTATTCATTGATTATACTGTTAAAAAGAGAATATAAGTAGAAAGGTTACTAAGTAAATATCTATATTTCACAATCAACAACTATTCAAAGTTAATAACCATGGTTTAAAAAGACTGATATAAAGAGAATAAAAAAACCAACAAAAACACATTATTCTATTCAATTTTAGTTGGCACTAGTGATATTTTAATCATGAATGACACCTTATGTAACATCTTAATTAAACAAGGTGAGAAACTCCTAAAATTCAAGAATCATTCCTAACTTGAAACAGTAACAGAGAGAAAACAACCAGTCACCAGCACCCATTACATAAATGCTGCTACTCTGAATTGAATAGCACACTGACTGACTGAATTACAATATCTTTATCTCCATCCACAGAAATGAAAGTATGAATTGAGTGCTATATCCTAACTTGAGCCTTTGACTTTTTGAGCCATAACCCAACATGTTATCTACTAAGCCATACATAATTTGAGAAAACCAACCACACTGTCACTAAAACATATTTTTCTTAAACGTCAATCAATTTAGATCCAGTCCATTTTTTTCTGAAACTAAAGTTACATGAAATTATATTTAAATGCAACAGCGAGCTATTTTAAATAGATTTCTAAATTTATAAAATTCTATCACTTTCATCAAGGAATTAAAATACAAAGAATACGAAGTAATTCTATTTAAAAATATCAGAACAGGTATAGTGTGCAACAACTGTTACGATATTACAGTTTCCTGAAGATGAGAAACCCACTTAAAATAAAAATACATCTAAGAAGGCCAAAATGTTGTCTCTACTTTATTAGTGAAAAGTGTTAATATCCATACCATATCAGAACAAACTAAACTGTAGTGAAGTTGTGCTACTTCCTAATTTTAAATAGATTAACCTACAGATTAGTCAATTTAATTGACCTTGTAATCGCCCTGTAATTATAACTCTGGAAGTTCAAGGCATATCTTTATGAAATTTGGCAAGTTTGTACTGCTGAGAAGATAAAAAAAGAAAGAAAGAAAGAAAGAAGAGATATCTTTAACCCAATTGCAACTTACATTCAAAGTTTTATTGAACTACTATTTTATGAATTTATGTCAGTAACTTTAGTATCAAGTTGTAAATTATAATTCAAATGTTAGTATTATGCATTAATTAATTTCTTAATTCAAAGTAAATATTAAACTAACACACCTAAATATCAATTTCTGTGAATAATGCAGTATGTTTATGTAGCAGTGGTTCAAATTACGTTTGTTATGTCAAAATACTAAGTCTACTGTTGCTTGATTGATTGATTGATTTAGTGTTTTATGACACAAAGCAGCGAGGCTATCTGCGCCAAACATCAGGGAAAAATGTAAAAATAAAGTAAATGTAGTAAAAGACAAATGGAAATGAAGGTAAAACAAAAAAGTATAAAACCAATGTTGACACCTAGTCTACAATGTTAAGAGAGAAAGCAGAGTATAAGAAGTTGTAAGGTATTTACTCTAGCAAAATGGTAATGATCATAACCCACCAGGAAGACTAACAGATAAATTCAAGAACCACCGTCAGTCACCTGAAGTTCGTCTTTCCAGTTCTGGTTCCGGGTTATGTGTCATAGCAACCAGTATCAAAATGTAAAAGAATAGAAGTTTTAAAAGATACATAGCAAAATTGTAACAATGAGTAGCCAAATGTCCAGTAAAAAGATAAAGTCAAGTAAATGGAGTAAAATTTGCAAAAGTAAATGAAGATAGAAACAAAACAGCAATTAAAACAGAAAATAGTGTAAAAACCAATGGTGACATCCAGTCTTCAAAGTTGTAAAATATTTACTCTAGCAAAATGGTAATGATCCTAACCCGCCAGGAAGACTAACAGGTAAGTTCAAGAACCACCGTCAGTCACCTGAAGTTGGTCTTTTCAGTCCTGGTTCTGGGTTATGAGTCAATATGGCCAGTACTAAAAGGTAAAGTAGTAAAAGTGTGAAATGATATGCAGCAAAAGTATAATAACAACTCGCCAGGACGACTAACGAGTAGTTCAAACAGTAGCGTTAGTCACCTGAAGTTGGCCTTTCCAGTCCTGGTGTCAAGTTATTTAATGTTCTGGCCATTGTCCAATGTCAAATTGAATGAGAGAGATTAAAACTGTAAAAATGGAACCACAATTAAAAAGGTGTAATGAATAAATATGCAACACTTAATGAGATTAAAAAGATTAATGGCCATTAAAAAATTAAAAACGTTATCAAGGTGGACAGAGTCACCATTACCAATAACACTGTCCAATGTTACAGATTGACCCTGGGAAAAAATATGTTTAAAATATTGCCGTCATTGAGAATTGTAACGATGGCAAAAAAGTAAAATGTGGCTGATAGTGATTTGAGTGCGACACAAACTACACATTGGTGCATCAGTTCCAGATAAAAGAAAATGATGAGTTAAAAAAACTGTGACCAATGCATAGCCTAGTGAGAACAACTTCCTCCTTCCGAAGTTTACGAAAGCTAGATGGCCAAAGTCCAATATAGGGTTTGATTTGAAAACGTTTGTTGTCATGTTGCTCACTCCAAGTGGACTGCCATGTGGCACGGAGCCGAGCCTTGAAGACAAGACCATAGTCCATGTACGGAATAAACATAGGGGTGATGGTGCTGGAGCAGACAGATTTAGCTGCCATGTCTGCAAGCTCGTTCCCGCAAATACCAACATGGCCTGGTATCCAGAAAAACTAGATTGAGGTAGCTGTTAATGAGAAATGGGCCAGTCGGTTTTGAATATCAGCGAGAATAGGATGTGAGCCAACGTGTAGCGATTCCAAGGCAAGTATAGAACTAAGCAAATCAGTATAAATAGTGCAGTTGGAGTACTGCTCAGCTGCAATATGATCCAGGGCAAGAGATATGGCATACAGTTCAGCAGTGAACACAGAAGCTGTAGAGGGGATTCTGCATGCAACTACTGAACCACAGCAAACCATAGCAGAGCCCACTGAATTTCCTGATTTGGAACCATCTGTATAAATGGAAACTGAATGATTGTTTGAAAGATATTCATTGAATAAAAGATGGTACATCCAATCTGGAGTATCTGCCTTTTTTAATTGACTGAAAGAAAAGTCACATTTGGGGGCTGTAATAAGCCATGGTGGGATGGGCCGACCTGTGGAATCTGCAATGTTATCCAAGGACAGACCCAATTCATCCAATTGCGCCCGGATGCGAAGGCCAAACGGAGCAATGACAGATTGTCTGTTCTGAAAAAGTACTGTCCACCGAGGAAGGAAAACACATTCCCAGGTGGGATGTTTTGGTAAGGAACGAAGTTTCGAAGTATATTGTAAAGATAGTTGCAAACGGCGAAGGTGTAGAGAAGGTTCATGAGATTCAATGTATATACTTTGAACTGGAGAGGTACGGAAAGCCCCAGTGCAGAGTCGAAGTCCTTGGTGATGAATGGGATCCAGCATCTTTAAGGCCGAGGGTCTGGCAGAGCCATAGACCATTGGTCCATAGTCGAGTTTTGATTGAATAAGAGCACGATATACCTTTAACATTGAACAGCGATCTGCCCCCCTAACTGGTAGAAGAGAGAACACGGAGGATGTTCAGTGCTCTTGTGCATTTGACCTAAAGCTGCTTTAAGTGTGGTATAAAGGTCAGTTTACGATCAAAGATAAGTCCCAAGAACTTGGTCTTTGGGACCACTGGCAGCAAAACTTCACCGATATGAAGTTCAGGATCAGGGTGAATACCCCGACGATGGCAAAAGTGCATGCATATGGTTTTAGAAAGAGAGAAATTAAAGCTGTTCGCCAGAGTTCAGTTCCGTACACGATTGAGGGCAGTTTGTAGTTGCCGCTCAATATATCTTATGTTTGACGACTGACATGAGATGTGAAAGTCGTCGACATACAGCCCATTCGCAACAGTGAGAGGGAGTTGTTCAGTGATGGCATTTATCTTTGTACTGAAAAGTGTGACACTCAATACACAGCCTTGAGGGACTCCAAGTTCCTGTACAAAAGAATGGGAAAGT
Source organism: Tachypleus tridentatus (assembly GCF_004210375.1). Classification (NCBI taxonomy): domain Eukaryota; kingdom Metazoa; phylum Arthropoda; class Merostomata; order Xiphosura; family Limulidae; genus Tachypleus; species Tachypleus tridentatus. The sequence continues at coordinate 85,889,180 of NC_134830.1, forward strand.
GTCGAACGCACACGAACTTGGAATCTCCTGTCCATTAAAAATTTTTTAATAAACATGGGTAGATGGCCACGTAATCCATATGTATGAAGGTCTTGCATGATGCCATACCTCCATGTTGTGACGTAAGCCTTCTCTATGTCAAAGAATATTGATACAAGATGTTGGCGGTTGAGAAAGGCTTCTCTGATAGATGTTTCAAGACGAATTAGGTGGTCTGTGGTGGAGTGCTGTCGACAGAACCCACACTGGGTGGGCGAGAGGAAGTTGTTGGATTCAAGGAACCAAACAAGACGAGCATTAACCATCCTTTCTAAGGTCTTACAGACACAGCTTGTCAAAGCAATTGGACGGTAGTTTGAAGGAATCTTGGGATCTTTCCCTGGCTTAGAGAAAGGTAAAATAATAGCCTGGGTCCAGACATCAGGAAAAACTTTCTCCTGCCAGATCTGGTTGAAGACAATCAGAAGGACATCAAGAGAACAAGGAGATAGATGGTGCAGCATGTCATAATGAATATCATCAGGTCCAACAGACGTACTGGCAGACTGATGAAGGGCCATTTTCAGTTCCACCAGGGTAAAGGGACAATTATAGTCAAAGAAACAGTCAGTTCGAAAGAAAAGAGGTGATTGCTCTGCCTGAGTCTTGATGGCCAGGAAGGTGGAGGAACAAGCAGAAGTGCTGGATACCCGGCAAAAGTTTTCATCTAGAGTGTCAGCGATGCTCCGGACATCAGTCATCTCCTGACCATCAAAGAGTAAGATCGAGAGGGGGACAGAATTGTAGTGCCCATTAACCTTTTCGAATCCTGTCCCATATGATCTTGGAACTGGTGGTAGAAGATATGCTAGTTGTGAACTTAATCCAAGATTCCTTCTGGCTTTTACGTCTTACCCACCCCGGGCCCATTGGAAAGCAACCCGGTTTGAAAGTGTGGGATATCTACGAAAAGTATCCCAGGCCTGTTTTTGAGCCTTCCGTGCTAAGTGGCAAGCAGGATTCCACCACAGACGAGGATATCGTGGAAAACGTGTCGAGGTTTTAGGAATACACTGAGCAGCTGCTTGTATAATACAGTCAGTTACCGCTGCCACACAGTCGTCTATTGATGGGTGATTTACAATGGCAGGATCAAGTTCTGCGAGAGCAGTGAAAGTGGACCAGTGTGCCTGATCCAGCTTCCACCGGGGCACGCGGGTAGAGTGGCATCGACCACGGCCAATCTCTCTCAAAAGGATCGGAAAATGATCACTGCCAAGTGGATTACTCTCAACCCTCCATGAAAAATGGGAGAATAATGAAGGGGAGCAAACCGAGAGATCAATAGCAGTAAAGGACTGACTAGGTGCATGAAAGTAAGTGGAAGAACCAGTATTGAAAAGAGAAAGATTGTGATCAGAGAGCATCCGCTCTACAGATCGACCCCTCCCATCAATAACAGCACTTCCCCAGAGTGGATGATGTCCATTAAAATCCCCCAGGATTAGAAATGGAGACGGCAACTGTTCAACGAGGCATCAAGGTCTGATTGATCATATGTCTCTCCAGGGGACAGGTACAGAGAACAAATAGTGTTGGTATGACCCAAGGAAACACAGATGGCTATGGCCTCCAAGGGTGTGTTGAGTAACAAAGACAGGGTGGGCACATGCTGATCAACCAACAGTGCCACCCCTCCATGAACCCAACCATCACACAATCTGTCATTTCTGTATAGAGAAAACTGCCGAATGGAGACTGTATCAGCAGATTTGAGAAATGTTTCTCAAACATCCTGACAAACAGGATGGTAGAAAGCAATCAGCGTTTTGATATCATCCAGATTAGAACGTAAACCTCAACAGTTCCTTTGTATCAAGGTGGCCATTTTTAAGAACAGGTAGGTGAAGTGGCTGGGGAACCCTTCGGTTGACGACCACGTCTTTTTTCTTTACTGTCTTTAGTCGGAGGAGGTCTATCAACTTCCATGGATCCTGCCCTGGGTCGAGTGGGCAGGTTTTTGTGACTGAGGACACGAACGAATAATTGTTTTGTCTCTTGTGGTGGGAGAAAAAGATGTATCAGAAGAAATGCCTGTATTTGAAACTGAAGGACGTGGATCTTGAGGTTTGTTGGAAGGTATGGGAGGAACAGAGATGGGTGTGGAAGTCGATTCATCAACCTTTTTTAACCACAGAGGTCAAAAGACATTTCATTTGTTTTGAAAACAATTCTCTTGGAGGCACAGAGAGATCTGTCTGCACTCCCACTGTAGTTGTGGAATGAAGTGCAGCAGCATATGTCCGAGATGGAGTTGTGGACAGCAATTTCCGAGCCTCAAGATAACTAATGTTATGTGTCGTTTTCAAACGCTGCACCTCTTTTTCCTCCAACCATTTTGGGCAAGAATAAAAGTAAGAGGGGTGAGAACCATTGCAGTTTACGCAATGTGGGTTCATGTCACAGTCATAGGCATCGTGGTCCTTGCCTCCACAATGAGCACATGTCAGGAAACCACGACAAGATGTCTTTGAGTGGCCGAATCTCTGACATTGGAAACATCAAGAGGGTTTGGTATGTATGGCGAACCCTGCAAATGAGATAACCTGCCTTGATGGTGGCAGGTGCACGTGGTGAAGTTAATGTTAAAACGAGGGTATTTGTTGGCAGTGTAACTCCATCTTTGCGAGTGGAGATGTGCCTCACTGCAGAAACTCCTTGAGTGGAGAGACCAGCGAGAATCTCTGACTCGGGAACGTTCTTCAAATCCCTTTCTACAATAACTCCTCGTGAAGAATTCAAAGTAGCATGAGGTGTAACCTCAATAGGTATATCCCCAATTACCTTTGAATTCAAGAGGAGTTCACTGTGTTGGGATGTGGATGTTTCAACCAATATGTCACCAGATCAAAGCTTCTTTACTGACTTTGGAGAGCCAGTAAGTCCCTTTAGTCCCTTCTGAATAAAAAAAGGGGACATTTGCCTTAAAGGTTTTTCCAAAAGAGAATGTAATATAAGAAAATGAGGTAGGTGTGTTACTGATGTTGAAGATTGCTGTTCAGAGTCTTCAAGACGTGGTCGCTTACCCATTGACTGTTTTTTTCACAATTTTATTTAAATTTTTTGGAGGATCCATAGAAAAAAGGAAACATTTTGGTACCCACTGACCCCACCAACCATGGAGCCCTACAAGGGGATGCACTACAAAGTCATGCAAGGACAATGCAGCAACACCAGGGTTTCGTGAGCACTATACCCAAACACCAGCATCAGGTACAATGTCCACAACACCCATTGAGAACTTCCAACACTGGTACTTGGTTGACTCTAGCCCAAGTGGACCAGCCGATTGACCCAAGGGGGGACACCCAAAGGCCGCCCGTCTACAGGAATTCGAGGCCAAAGTGGTGTGTTAGGGTTGGACCCCTCAACCACCAGGATCCTCTCCTCCCCTTCACGGGTCGCCACGCACGGCAAACATGTGGGTGGATGTTTAGATGCCAGAGAAGGTAACCAGACAGAACCAAACCTTCCCTGGGAGGTCCCCTCACCACGTACAGGAATCCACACCGAGGGGTCTACTGTTGCATATGAATTAGAAACTCAAATAACTGTTATTGATAAGCTATAATATAAATTAAGAACCACATTTTTCATTTTGCTAAAATATGGCTTATGTACTGAATCAAACACAGTGATCTTATTCACCTTTCCATTTTGGAAATAGTCTCTTATAAACATTTACTTCAATATATGACATATGAATAACCAACTGACAGCTTAGAATGTCCCTCTAGTGGTTTTCTCAGCCATTTTAATGCATTAGAAGTTGTTTCATTTTTTTTCAAACCAAGATTTCAAGAAAGTAGGTTGTGTCTTTAGTCTGCTCAAATTTTCATATTTTAAAGATCTAAATACAGCTTAGTTACTAAGCTTCAAATATTATAGTGGAACTCTATGGTATTGAAATAGTAATTTACAATTTTTTGGTTATTTAACTGTGTATATAAAACCTTAAAAAAAGTTTCGTATCCTCAATGTGCAAAAGTTTAAAAGAAACAGCAACCTATGTCAAGCAACAACCATGTACAAAGGTCATAGCTAGAAAAGACAATTGCTTGCTTTACTTCTTTATTTACTGTTCTATATTTTAAGAAAAATAAGTTTAGTAACTTATTTTTAAATAGTAATAATCTGTGTACATGTATATAATGCATAATTACTTAAATGTGACTGGATGAAATGTGATATAAATCACAAAATATTCAACTTACATTTAAATATTCTATTCCTTTCCACACAGTACAGTATATGAGTATGTTGACATATACTACGGTTTTTGTAAACTTTAAAATCACATTTAATTCAAAGCACATAATGATAAATGTAAGTGAAAAACAGTACACATCTTACTTTTCATATGTACTTAGTCCTTCATAGACTACTTTGCTAACAGAAGCGTAAAGGCATTCAAGTTCTTCATACTTTGAAGCTATATTAGATGTTGTGGGTTCAGTAGGAAAAATGCTCATTAACCTAGATAACAGGTTGTGAACTGATCGAATGACCTAGAAAACATTAAGGAATATCTTTTAATATAACTGAAGAAAATGTTAGAGATATAAAAATACTGAACATTTTAGTATACTTTCTAGTATTATAATAAAATAGCACATGATACTATCCTTTATTATGAAGTTAAAAACCATTTATGTAGCAGGTACACATTCTGGTGTATCTTTTTAAACAATCTAATAACATGTGTAATCACCTTTGAGTTTGTACAAGACATACATGCAGCAATTCCTCGTTGCAAGGGCCTGAAACTAGCCAGTATGGTGTCTTTACGAAGTATGGTAACCAGAAAGGCTAATAGTTCTAGCCCAGTACATATGTTACCATAATTAGGTTGATCATTTCCCTAGAAGACAGAAAAAATTATGAAAACTGTTTTCATACATATTCACACTTACATTGATTTTTAGTACAGTGTTAAAATCTTTGTGGAAAAATATTTTACAATGATCTAATTTGGTTACGAATATACAATATTCAAAAGCTGCAGAGCACTTCAAAGGTGTCTTGTACAATGTCAATGAAATGCATTTCAGCTCGGAATGACTATATCTGATAATTACCTGCTCTTTTAACTGATTTGAAACAAAATTAAATATTCTGATAATTATTTATATTTTTTTCATTTTTCTATTGCACCTGATTTTTTAGAGTTAACAATAATTATTTTTATGAGCATCATAAAAATTAGAAAATTACATTTTCCATTGCCTAATCTTTCAAAATATTTCCAACCATTTAGCATTACTCACTTAAATTCTGACTGATGAATTATAAACTAGGACTTATGAATATTCATAATCAAATGAGTTACTATTAATAAAACATACTATGAATACCAATAATAAATATACTTTGGAAATGCAAGCAACTTTACCATAATCATTTTTTTCACTGAAGAAAAGTTCAAGAACAACTAAGGCATCAAATTTATAAAAAATCTGGCAGCTTAACAGTGAGGTTTAATAATAAATTGTTAAACAGTTTCAACTTACAACTGTCATGAGGAGTTTATCAAACCATGCCAACTTAAGTTCTGCATTTGGCCAAACATCAGGTTTTAAAGCTGTTTTTAAAAGTGCAACACACTTTCGTGATAGCATTTCACCCGGAGAACCTACGGTGGTTGATGTCTCATTGACCTATACATATATATAAGAATAATATTCAACTGTCAAGTGAAACAAAATAGAAAGAAAGGACTGTTAAAACAGCAAATCTGATCCTCTGACAATTGATATTCTAATAAACAAAGACAAAAATCAAAGGAATTGATCACCAGGGTGCAGACTATAAAATGTACACAAGGTTTCAGAGGCAACTGTACAAGTAGGATCCATATATAGGTGGAAATACACTGTCTATCAATCCTGACCTCTGTTCACCAGTCTCTCATGAAGAAGTTCATAAAAATATATAATAATAATAAAATAATCAAAAGAAACAGAAATTAGGAGAGCAAAATGTGGGTGCTCTAGCCTACAATGTCCCACATCTATATCACCACTAACTGCCTGGAGACAGTTGTGAGAATGTAACTACTTTCCAAAGTAAAGGCGATGACAAAAATAAAGTAAATAAATAAATAAATAATAATAAAACAACATGAGGTACTATTACTTGAGGGTAAGAAAGATAAACTGACCTGCTTACACATTCCAGACCTCATTATAGTAGTAAAGCACTAACTAGTAGTACAGTATACAAATTATACTCTTCCAGAATTCCAACTAGTCATTTAAACTAACTAGTATAACACCCAACCATAACCTATAAGTCCACTACAACTACCATTTTTCAGACTCTAGACAAGCCTTTATATGTGATAAGGTGTTCATTTGCATAAAAGTAGTGCAAAGTTATTTAAATGAACTTATCAAGAACTAAAAACACTTATCAGGAACTTTCAGTAATGCCTACTTAATTTCATCTCTTTATATTTATTTATCTTATATTTATCACAGATTATTTTAATAATCTTATTTAAATTTCTTTATTAAATCCATTAAATGTTGATTTTTGCATCAATGTTACATTAATAATGATATATTGTAACTTGTTACAAATTTTATAAAATATGAATTTGTAGTTATTATAAAAAAGGTAATTTACATTTATTTCATTTCATTTTATGGTGGTTGTGAGGTCAGCCAAACAGATTAACCTGGTATAGAGTTAGCATGGAGAAACTAACATACAAAATAGTTACAACAGTTTTATTTCTCTAACAGATTGACTGATATATCAAATATTTAACCAATATCAGTTGTTGAAACCAGCATTTTACAGGAAAATAAGTGAAATTGAATAAGTTCTGAGTTAATAGTGAGACAGTTAAACCAAGTATACTTGTAACGTAACAATTGCAATAAAAAATAAAAGAATAATAATACTAGTAACAAATGTCTATTAATTCTAACATTATAGACTCAGTCAAATTTGCCAATTTATATGTACAAAATTTCAAAAACTTTGGGTAATTATCAGGCCATTTGTAGACAAAAAACAAAGATTTTTTAATGATTTTCACTGGAACCTTCTCCATGAATAAACAGAGTTAAAGTACAGACTGCTTCAAGTGCAAAGTAATTTTCATGTTATTAAAAATAACTCAAACTGTAACATGAAACTAAATGTGTTTATCCTGAATAGCTTTAAACTCATAACAGTATATACCTGTTTATACTTGGAGTTTATTGTTTAGTTGCCCATTGAACCATGTCTAACAAATATTCTCACCATAACATTTGTAAATCACTTGGTAAACATGTAAATCACATTATCCTATGAAATTACACAACTAATGTGCTACTTGTGAGTTATCTGCATCCATATCTCTTGAAAATTTATTTTTATTTATTTTGCCTAATCTAATCCAAAGAATTTTTTTTTTTACATTTTAGTTACATTAATAATAATAAATAAAGAATACACATGAAAAACAAGAAATATGGTTCTCGGTTGTCTTTTTTTTGTTTTTACAACTGTTTTTAATTTTTAACTATAATAACAAGAGCTATTAAAAATTTCACCAAGCTTCAGTGTGTCTCCCAGTGGAATAAAGTTTTAACTGGAAGCAAAACAGTCATTTCCTTTTATGGAAACAATGTAATATATGTCATTTAGTAGATTAAAAGCTTGGCTTTCTGTTGTTTATAAATCATATAGTATTAACCCTACTGCCATGGGTATCCTTTACTGTGTGACACAAAGTTTTGGTGTCTTACCTTCAAAATTTTATTAAACTACCTCCTGTTTATTTTATATAAATTAGAATAGCACAAAATCTTAGCTAATAATCTACATTTTAATAGTATATGAAAATACAGTCAAATTAGATGAAACACCAGATTTTAAAGTTTTTTTCAAAACAGAGATACAAGTTTAAAGTTCTTAATTCCACAAGGCAATATTTTTAGAAAATCCTAAAATTCCCCTAGTGTGACATATGTGACACATTTCCTCTTAGCATGTCATCACTCACCACTCCTCAAAAAAGTACAAAATTAAAATGTAAATCGCTTTCTATAAGGATGTTATTGCTCAGACAAACCACATTTATTACAGTTTTCTATTTTGTTTGGTTACAGAGCTACCAAACAGAAAATCAGACTCTTCCTGCCACATCTTCTCTTTCTCAATTTGTCAACAGTTTTCTCTTATGTTTAATTGTATACTACCTATAACCAATAGAAATTCAAGGTTTACATCTATCAAATGACATGTTGTATAACATTATGTTCTGAACAGTTAAATGTAATTTTTACTCACAGTACTAACATCATTTCTGTGAGAACCTTAATGACTAGTTTGAATGACTTTGTAACAACTCTTATCACATAGTTAGAAAGCTAGACAAATGTTGAGAGGTAAGGGAATTTGTCTATTTTTTAGATGTTATTAGTCTATATTGTTTTATGCATTATTTAATTAAATAAGGTTATTAAATGCTATACTCTGAACAGTATAAAAAATTTGGGTTAACTATCTTCAACAATCAAGAGCAATAAAAAAGAAAACTGGATAAGTATTTTATTTCTTGTTTCTTCTTTATGTATAATTCTAAAAGTAATCAAACTGTAAAAATAAGGATCTTTTTTAGATTAATTAAGATTAGGTAAGTAAAATAAATACATTTTACAAGATGCACATGTAAGCTGCTTGTACTAATTGGAAAAAACTCATGGGTAATGTAATTCAGTAGTGTAACATGAGCTGCGAGGGCCCCGAGTGATTTAAAACTTATAATGGCATGGATGGTAGTGACTAAAAAGGGTAATAAAACAATAACATTTAATAACAGATACATTTATTCTGTTAAGAACTTAGAGTTACTCAGGATAAATGAATGTAGTTTCACATTACAACTTGGAGTCATTCTAAAATGAAAAAAGGGTAATTTAGATTTATTTCGATTTTTTTGGTTACAAGCTCAGTCAATTGCTTTTTTTAAACTATGTTAGAGAAAATAACATAAGATGAGAAAGAGTATTTTTAATTTGAACATGAAGATCACTTTGAGCACAGACTATTCAAAACAAATACTTAATATATCTGTGTACAGATCTTCACTTATTCAATCAAAAATACTTTACTAAAGAAAACTACTTTTTGTACATTAATGGCTTATAATATCAAATGAAAACTGCCAAGGTTTGTGAAGATATATACACACTACAGTCAAAGTTAAAATTAATAAAAATAAAAAGACTTTACACAAGTACAAATACAGACCAATCCCATATTAATCTAATACCAAAATAACTGCTAGAATTAAAGATTCAAGAAGAGAGTTAAACATCAAATGGAACTAATGGCAATTTCTGAAAGGGGGGATGTGAGAGGCAAGCATGGTAAGAGGGTTCTCATTTTCTAGCTTGTAGCTCTATAATCAAATAAGATTGAAATTTATAAAGATAATGCTTTGACTGAGTGATGACATCATTGAGTAATCTGCATTAGATTTAATACTCTGTGTAGGGTAGTATATAAATTAGAAGAAAGGGAAGAAGGAGAGCTAATGTCACAATTCCCATACTAGGGTAGACTGAGGATTTTTGAAAATATTTCTTTATAAATTTAAGAAATTAAAACTTATATAATATTACAACTTTATTTATTAGGCATGTTTGGATGACAGAATTACTTGTATACCATGATAAGAAAGTAGTTTAATTAAATTTTGAATGTAACTCAGTAAAACCTTGTGATGTGCACAGATATAGATGCTTGTAGCAAGGATTAATTGGTTATAATGCACACAAAAACCCAAACAATCTTTCTACCTGACAAGCCATTCTTAATAGAAAATTGACCACTGCATCAGCATGCACTTTGTCAATTGGTTTATTACTGTCAGCTCCTGATTTTGTACTTGCACCTGATGGATTACGTGGCCTTTTGGGGTCCTGGCCACTTTCTATAGAAAGGGATCGTTTAAGTCCAACTCCACTGCCAACTGAAAGGCTCATATCTCCAACAGCCTAAGGAAACGAAATGTATACAAGGAAAAAAAGTAATGTAATTTGTTTCTCACCAAAATAAAAAACAATTCTCCAGTTAAAGAGACTGTTATTCCTGCTAAGAAGAAATTATACACTGTGTTTGTTTATCAATAAAAACTGCTTGTTGCATTTCTGTACAACTATATCCAGTCTCTATTTCTACAAACTGGGTTCAGTGCAGGTATTCAGAATTATTTTGTAATAATTATTTTCTCAGATCTCCTGTTACTCTGCAGATGTATCTTGTTGCTCTTAAGGAAAATCAAATTTATATGAAAATATCATGAACATAAAAAATAACAATAATTCTACCTGTATTTCCACAACTTTCAACTTAAAAATGTTTTAGAATTTATATTTTGTGACATTAATTTAGTGTATTTCACAGTGAAAATTGTAAAAAAATTTTCAATTTCTTTGAGCTCTAACAAATATTCTCCTATAAATGTGCACTTACAGATTTCTTCAGAATTTCTTTACCCTTCCCAAAACATTGGTTTATTATTTGTTTAAAAACTATCTTCCCTTGAGAGTATAATCATTCACATTTTCCAACTCATTCCCTCATTTTATAAATACAGCTTTTCATTCCTACCTTTTTATGATATGAAGAACTAATGAAGTTCAGCTGTGAAAATGGCATAAAATAAAAATTAATAGCTACTGGACAAAACAGATCATAAATGGAAAAGGTACTGTGTGGGAGAGTAAGAAAAGACTTCTCTCTCTCTCTTTTTTTTTTTTTTATGAGATAGTCAGGGTAAATTATAGCAAACAAATGCCATGTTATGCAGACAAAGGGGGATTAAGAATTTATTTAAGCATCTCCTTTCGAGATTAAGAAATTGAAACTTACATAATATTTAAAATTGATTTAGTAACTACACTTCAATGCCAAGTTTACTTATATACATTGATAATAAAGTAGTTTAATTAAATTTTGAATGTAATTCTGTAAAAACATCATGGCATGAACACTTTTACTTACTTATATTAAGAGGGTTAATAATGCCAAATAATTAACTTTCTATATTATTAAACTGTGATCAAATTAACTGCAGTCCAATATACAAAGACCATAACAGAGAAACAGTTTAAGCTCTTCTACTAAACTACCATTTCTACTTTACCTCTGAAGGTGACTGATCCTGCTCCTCCTTGTGTCTTTGTAACTCCCATTGAATTACAACTTCTGCAAGCTCAACAGCTAACTTCTTATGATCAATTGCAGCATTTGCTGTGAAGCCAAGTCTCTGTACAGAACTCATCATGTGCTGGATCAGATGGTGACGGACTGGATAATAAACCTTATTGAAAAACACTCAATTTCAGCATTTTCATGTTGTGATGGAATAACTGAAACACTTCACATCAAACTGAAACTTGTGATGATGAGAAAACACTTGTAGAGAAAAATATATATGTAAAAACTGAAACCTGTTATTATTGTAAGCTTATTCAAATCAATGACAGGATAACTTTCAATATTTTCAGTCACAGTTCACCATATTTCAAAAACAAATTGATACAAATTTTGAAGTGTGAACAACAATGGAAGAGTGTTTTATAGACATTAGAGTTTTTTTAATTTATAATATAATATATAAGTTTACAAACTGTCACATTATCATCCTCGTGTGTTGGCCCTCATCTGTGAATTGACAGGCTTAAATCTCTAACTCTGTCTCTTGTTTCTCACAACAAGCAGTTCTTCTTGTCTATCTCAGCAATAATACAGTTTCTTCCTTTCAAACTCATGCCCTTTTGCCCTGTCAGATCCCACAACTTTGCTTTCCTTGTCACTGTGATTTTATTTCATTCTATAACTTTATGTTCTAATAGTTTTTCATTTGTCATTCTCCTTAGAATCCATATTTCTGTCACAGTCAGTTTTGTTCCATCACTTCACTATTTTGAATTTTTCACAACAACAAAGCATTATTGATCAAATGTGACATTTACTTTCCTCATCTATGTTTCCATCCTTATCTTCTAGTTGTATTATATTCAACATCTGCTATAGCAATGTTAACAGCGACTACTTGCAAAACATGAGAATTATGATGTTTATTCTACAGTTTGGTCATTATTTTGATTACACATTTCAGGAGTACCTACAACTCAATTCCATACAATTCCAGACTTACATATTTTACAAGACACTGTAATCACCATGTAACCATGAAGATATACCTATTACAAATATGAAAGTACTTAATGTATCTTTACAAAATCTAGCATACTTTTCATGAATATCACAAGTCTTTTATACAAAAACGTTAACACTTTCAATTAAATATTTTTACAAAATATGGGTGTGTCCAAGAGTAACAAGAGATTCCCCAACAATGACAGAACCTCTCATGCAGAAAGAGGACAGCTTTGGTAGAAATTCCATGTTTTGAAAACAAAGGAGTAGGACAAACTCATCTCTCTCTCTCACATACACACACACACACACACACACACACACACACATACATACATATATATATATATAAATAAATATATAAAAATTACATGAACCAAATTAGCACCATAAGCATTTATTTGTTCATTTAATGTAGTTTAGAGCTATAGTGCAGGTTATATGCATTCTGTCCATCAGAGGGAACTGAACCCTAATTTTAGTTTTTTAACTCTTTAAACTAACAGCTAAATCACTGGAGAATGAGGAGCCAACTGTTCACAGAATATTGAAAATATAGGTCTGAAGAATATACCCTCTATGCAAAAGTCTTTAAGACCAAATTGAAAACACACACAGCTGTAGTCATCTGAAGAGAATAGTTTAAAACCAAAGTATTTTATCATTGTCGATAAACTGAAGGAAGCATTAGGCAGGCAGATAAACTGAAATCTGGAGAAAAGCATTTAAGAGATTGAGAGAGCAATCCTGTGAGAGAGTAGTCACCTCAGGGTGAGAAACTGTCCATCATAAACCAAGAAACAACAAAAACTGGTTCAATTGTGATTGGTCTATGACAGGCAGCTAAGCTCCCATCATCTTGGGAAAGGCAAAATGTGGAAATAAAACCCCAAAGTGGGGTTAAAGATTTGTTCTATAGCATTCATAATATGGAGAAAATGCAAAGCATTCTCCAGGTACCAAAGATACAAGGGACCTGAGAGAGTGGAAAAAAAAAACACAGGTGAAAAAGAAAGAGGAAATTAAGAATAAAAAGTTGAAGGAAGCCAGCGTGCAATCCAATGGTTCATTGCAATTGAAATCCACATCTGTGCAAAGTGGGAGTGCCAAATTCTCAAAGGATTGGTGATAAGTGATGGTTTCAGAAACAATTCACTTCTAAGACTGATAACAGCCATCCCTCTAAGAAGGGGAATACTGAACAGCAATAAAAGAACAAGTAGTGAGAGGTTTTTGAAGATGAAAAGCCTGGTGGGATGCCTTATTTGATGAAGTGTGGAACACCAATGACAGCGTAGATGACTGTTGATGAGCTGCCTCAGCTCAAATTCCAGAGCATAAGGTATATCTATAAAAACAAAAAAAACCTTATCATGAAGGAAGGGTGTATCACAGAAGTTCCTAAAAGAAAATTGAGGAAGACGAACTTCAGAAAATAAGACATACAAACTTCAACTGAAGCAACAGAAGTAGATGAGGATAAAACCATGCACTTTCTGCACAAGGGTTGTAACATTACTGACCCACAGAGTGACTTCAGTCACTACTGTAGTAATGAACAACTCTTTAAGAGTGTCAGAACCATAACAGATAATTAAAAACATGGAAACATTAACTAACAGCCAAGGAAACCAACCACTGCTTTTCAAATTGGTCTGGTATGTCTATGGTATGTAAGCCTTGATCATTCATAAAGATAAAAGTGATGACAAGTTACACTATATAACACAAATTTTCTTCCTGGACAGTATATGTTATTTCTTAATTACTTATGTTGTAAAAGTACAGAAAATGGCCATTATTTCCTTCAAACTTTGCTTTTGTGACATGAATAATGAAATTTAGAAATTAACCTATTTTCTATGTAAAAACAGGTAAATTTGCACATTTTCATTTACATAAGGTCTGAATAAAACAACATATAAATCAAGATTTACATGTATTTAAACTAAAATTTCAGAAAAATATTTAGATGTGAATAGTTTTTCAAGATTTGCAACTCTCACGTAAATCACCTTCACATATCAGCTCCCAAATATAGTCTTTCATCATGTTTTCGTTATATGCTCCTTGGTAGCAGCATTCAAAGTCCAGTATATCTTGGTGAAAGCACCCCCCTTGCTCCTCTGAGTATTCTTCTATGTTCTCCTTGAATTTATCAAGATGAGTGTCAAGGATATGGACTTTCAGGGGTTTCATGCAGCCCATTTTGCTGTAGTTTTTCACCAGAGCTTCAACCAGTTCCACAAACTTTTTGGTCTTGTGATCGCCCAAGAACCCCAAACTACTGAGACAAAGCTGCTCCAAGCTTTTTTTCCTTCCTACTAAGCTTCTTGGGGAATTCTGTACATTCCAGAATCTTCTTTATTTGTGGTCCAATAAAGACACCAGCTTTGACCTTTGCCTCAGACAGCTTAGGGAAGAAATCTCAAAGGTACTTGAAGGCTGCAGACTCCTTATCAAGAGCTGTGACAAATTCTTTCATAAGACCCAATTTTATGTGCAATGGTCGGAACAACACCTTCTGGAGGTCCACTAGTGGCTCACACTTGACATTGTACCTCCCCACAGAGAACTCAGTCCCTTGTGGCCAGTGCTTCCTGTTATAGTGCACTGTGGTGTCCTTGCAGTTCCAAAGGCAAAGATAACAGGGAAACTTGGTAAAGCCTTCTTGGAGACCCATTAGGAACGTCACTATTCTGAAGTCTCCAATAACCTCCCAGCTATACTCATCATATTTCAAGGATTCTAGCAAGGTCTTGGCACTGTTGTATTCCTCTTTGAGGTACACTGAATTTTAAAAGGTTTAAAATTTGTATAATATAAAATCTACTATTCAAGCAAGGAAAAATTGTCTGCCTTACCTTCTAGAGTTTTTTTGCAGTGCTCGCAGGTAAAATAAGGTGCCCAGGGTTTGTCTTGATCCCCTACAGACATGCCAAAATATGCCTTGTAGGCTTCACACATTTCAGCAGATGCTGTCACAGAGTACTTTTTCATTCTTGTCTTGGTAAATTGGTCACATAATAGCAGAATGCGTCTAGAAAACGCATGCAGCTTCTTTATGCCATTTCTGATAAAATTAAATATGTCTATGTGTTCACTTAGGCAGCTAGAACTAAACTGAAGTGGTGAGTGATGGGCCCCTGTATATATATTACTATGGGAAGTTCTAGAAAATTCTCATAAGTTCTCTACTAACTACTAAGCACTGAATCTACCTGAAATGTTCTGGAAAATGGATAAATTTGATAATTTCATTACTCAGGTCACAAAAGCAAAGTTTGAAGAGAAAAATAGGTCTTTTCCATTTACTTTAGGCATAAACAACTGGGAAATAATACTTTCTGCCCAGGAACAGGAAAAAGTAAAAATTTTGATACATAGTGTTATTAATAAAATTTGTTTGCTGATTTAATAACCATGGGAATTACAACTGCTAAAAAAAACCAAAAACAACATACTATAGACTGTGGAATATGTGTTCCAAAATTTCAAAATCTGATTATGAGAAAAATTCAAAACAGAAGTTCTATTTTCTTTCTCAAAAATGAAGAAAATATAGCTTAAAAAGACTACACTATGAAAGGTAACTAAAGGTTTATAATAAAAAAACACAAAAGTTCAGAGTTTCTTAATAAAAAAAAGTCTGGACAAAACAGTGATCAGGAAAGAATGAGCCTTTTTTATCTTTAACTGTGAGTACACATAGGTTTCACAAAATAATGGAGAATATGATGACCTAGTAGAAGACTAGTCTGATGATAATTATATGTTTGTGTGCGAGTTTCTTTTACAATTTTAAACATACCCCAAATTTTTTTGGCTATCAGTTCTGTGGAAAGAAAAACAGCATTTATAAAGACACAAATATAAATTTTGGTAGGTTAGAAGACAACTTAATTTTATACAGTACTGTATTTGAAACAGGGTGGTGGGGCTTTGGAATGGGTTGCTTTCAGATGTGGAGGATACGGTAAATTTCATGGATTTGAAAGAAATGCTCAACGAGTGTTTTAAATTATCAGGGCTGGATCCAATTTTCTTTCTTTCTTTTTTAAGTGAATGGGACAGCCTTGATAAATCGACAGACCCCTTTGTCCTTAAATGTTATACAGTGGAACCCCTCTAAAGCAGTCACCTTTGGGACTAAGACAAACTGGCTTGATTAGAGGGGTTCCACTGTACATAATTATGGATTATGTAAACAAAAAAAGGGACTGTGATTGAATGACCGCTTTCAAGGGGTGACCGAATCTGAAAGGTGGCTGCTTAGAGGGGTTCCACTGTATTAATCTGTGGGTCTTTAATTCCTTTTCATAATGATGGTTTGATTTTGTTGCTTATATTATTTACTAATTCAACAATATACATGCATCACCACTTCATTATCTAATCAGACTTTACCAAAATGTTATATACAGCATCCTTCACACCTGCACTCATTACTACTACAGATCCTTTATCTTACTGCTAACTTTAGAATTGTGATTCTTCTGTAGATTTTCTATCACCACCACAGTGATAGCTCAATTCACTTTTGCTTTATGATGCAGGATTCTAAATAACTTTGCCTAACTTCCTGTTTTAAATTTCCTTTCATTGCTATACGAGATCCAGAATTACCTTTTTCATTCACTTCTGTATAGCTATTGGCTTATCCTTAGGTAGAACTGTTTAAGACACTCCATCCACACAATGATTTTTTTAGTCCATTTTATATGTTGCAACATCCTCTTTTTCTTTTGTTTCTTTTATGAACATTTCTATCTTATTAGAACAATACACACTCATTACTAATCAATAAGTAAAATTCCCAAATTTTGTTCATTTTCTTAGTGTTTTCCATAACTTTCTTCATCCTTTTCAGGGTTACAATGAGAAACACCATCTCCTCCTGGAAAAGTCTTTACCTGAATTACTGCTTTTCTGAATCTTTTTTTTTTTGAAATGATGATATAATTAATTTAATTTCTTGCTTAATCACATGGATTCTACTCTCTGTACAGACTTATACTTTGATTAGGATACTGGAACCAAGTGTTGGCAATCAGCATTTCTTTGTTTTTCAGAAATGGACAAGATGCTATCCTCTTTAAATTTTCTTTCATAATCTGTGCTGACCAATTATATATCAATGTATTTTTTCCTTCTCCAACATTTCCCACCTAGTTTACTCATCCAGACAATTATATTCTTTTAGTTTTCTTAATTCAATGCTGTATCTATATGGTCATAAACTCTTCATTTCCTCTTTCAAGTGGTCATTCATAAAAATAGAAATGACTGATATGAGAAAATTTAGTATCAAATAATAAGATTTACTTTGTAGTTTGTTAGACCTAAATATGCAAAAGATTACACACTTATAACACAAACAGAAGGAAAAAGTGTAGTTAAACAGTTTTCATTCATACATAGTTTATTCATATCAAAATATTCAACACAGCTAATCTCCAGTAAAAACTACGAGTATACAACATGAAATCAACAGTAAATGAATTATGCTTATAAATCACTGTTTGTCAATTTACCATTATATTAACAGAATGTGTTTCCATACACAAGTGCAACATAAGATTGACTGATCCTTTAAAATTTAATTTAGTTTAGCATGTGAGTAAAATACAATATTTATAAAATTTAAGCACCTCTAACCAGGTACCAATTAAGGTAGTAATTTTGTGTAGTTTTAAGAACAAAACAATAAAACAAATCTGACCACCATGTGGCATTTGCACTGAAAAAATTCAAAGATACTTCTAGCTTTACTCAAACCCATAATACTTAAGATTAGTTAGTATTACATATAAAAAAAAGTATACAATTTTCAAAGTGGTAATAGTTGAAAAAAAAAATTCTGATTTTAATAACCACAATTTACCATGATGTACAACATGCAACTGAAAGCATAAAGGATCAAATTCTACTATGTTTACAGTACAGATATATGTATAATGATAAAAAAAGACTGATAATAAATTTTGGTAATTATGCAGAACCCCAAATGGAAGTAAAAAATGCCTTGAGTTGGACCAAGCACTATACTACTGTCCATCTTTAACAGTTGTGAATTTGAATTTCAAACAATTACCATTCTAAAGAAAAGCTGTTCAAAATAAGTACTTTCAACTAACAAAGAAATAGTGTGAAATAAAACCTTTTCTTTTCATATTAAAGATACACTAATTTTGCTATGGTTTGACCAGGTGCTATATTAGGTACTTTATCAACAACAAAACCTACATTTGTGCAAGTTAGTTAAACACAGGTTTTAAATGATTCACACATCACATTTTGAACAAAACAAAAACAAAAATGTAGCACTTAATATAGTATTAAATCATTAACAATATACTTTAATTAAATTTTAAAACATTTCTGAAGAATAACTGACATCTTTAACACCTTTAGAGCTATGATGAATTCTTTACTCAGTTGCAATTTGTTACACTCAATTCTACTATAAATTAAGAGAATAAAAAAAAGTTCAAATATATGCAATTAATTTCAATGTTTAGCTATACCTTATAATGTCGAACTAGTAGTTGAAGCATATGTACTAGCTGAGCTAAGGTATGTCCTTCTTCTACAATAATTTTCTTTGTCCAATGGGTCAGCATGGTGTTCCCATCTTCCATACGAGCAGGCATAGCAGGGGTAAGTATCTCCAACGCTTGTTTCACAACTGTTCGAGCTTCAACTGCATGTGCCTTCAAAAGACTGTGAAAAACCTAACCACCACAACATCAAATGTATCTTATGAATAAAATATTTATGAAAGTTTGCAACATTTATAAGAAGTTGTGAACACCTACTTTTATGTAGACAGGTTTACCAAGCCAAATATCTCTCTAATCTTTAATTTTGCAGGTGTTAAGACTCAAAGACAGTTTAGTTACTACGATTAATAAATTACAGTGGGATTATATGCTACTGATACAGTTATTTACAAGTTTCTGCTTACTGCAAATGTATTTATAAGAACTAAAAAAATTATTTTGTTTCACATCCTCCATGTGCAAAATTTTAAAAGGTTTAGCAACTTATGGCAAGCAGCAAATGAATATAAAAGTCATCCTAGCTAAAAGATATAACTGTCTGCTATACTGTTTTACTTATTGTTCTATGTTTTAAGAAAAATAAGTTTAAGAGCTTATCTGTAAATAATAATAATGTATATATACATATATAATGTGCTATAACTGAAATGTGATTGTATTTTACAAAATACTGTCCCACTGAAACACAGCCACAACAGCCCACTTTGTAAAGGTCAGTTTCACAGTCTTGAATACAATAACATGAGTGCATTGTAACTTCTGTGATAGTAGCCATCAATGGCTGAAAGAAAAATATAATAAAAATAATATGTATAAATGTATAATGTTAAGACGTTTAAGCTATTTAGACAAAACATTTGTAGTTGTGTATAACCTATAGTCATTCTCGAAAAAAAAGCATAATTTATATTCATGTACTAATTTTTTATGGTGGTTACAAGATCAATCAAATCTGACAAACAAGTACAGAGACTCCAATTCAATAGATAAACAGATAAAATATAAAGCTTTTTCTTGAAAAATATTTGACAGTTATCTGGAGTTTATAAAGATTTCACATGTGAAATTTGAAAATCTTCTGATACATAAAAATATTTTTAATCTTAAAATGAAAATTATTCTGTATGTTTGATATTCAACATTCTGAAAAAAAAAATTATGGAAATATCTCTACCTAAAAAAAAGTAATTTAATACTTAATTCTAAACCTGATACATTATGTATGAAAGCCTTGTAATTTTTACTAATAGTCTGCCAAATTTTGTAAATATATATATACATTATCAAAAATCATAGTAATAATTACTCTCATGAATACTTTTATGGTTGTTATTAGTTGGGTGGATTCCATTCAACCAATAATGAAAGGGTTAAACAGAATCCAATAAACACAACACAGATTAGTAAGGCCTACACTCATTAGGAAGAACCAATAAATGGCATTCATGTGCCCACTCCATAATCATCAACAAATATTTGTGTGCACAGTTGTTGCTATTTAATAATAGGAACTTTTACTACTTCTGTAAGCAGTTTACTGCACTCACTAGATGGCACAAGCATTCAGTTAATCACCTGTGAACAGCTGAGAAACTTCTGAATCATTTTCGTGATTAAAATTGAGTTCACAGGGAATACATGCAGTCTAAAAATAATACTTTCATTATTAGCAGCAAAGTAAACAAACAGAAACAAGATTCATGTGTAGATAATGGAGGTAAATAAACATTTCATGAACAATTGCCAGAAATGTCCCAATGAACTAAAGACACATTTTATTACAATGTACTGACTGAAGTTATGAAGAACATGAAATATTAAAAAATGCAATGGTTTGCTCAAATTAAATATTTTTCATGTTACTCATTTCATCCATAACTGGTTTCAAATTTAATTTAACAATAAAAGATCAGATAATGTGATTTATATTCCAGCTCACTAATGCTCCTTCCCAATGCAGAATATTTGTTAGTGTAGAGTTAATACAGAATGGCCATGTCCTTAATTCAGAGCCACCAGTGACAGGGTGGAAACAGACTGGTAGCAATCACTTTACTTTTTCCTACATTATTATTTATCATTGTGTATCTTGGCATATTAAACTTATATTTCTTTAAATTTTGTCTAAATCTAAAAAAAATTAAATAAAATTCTTTTGAACAAAAGACTTGTCATTTTTAGTTGTCATCACATTACAAATATTTTTCAGAAATGTAAGTACCTAAGAAAAGTAATATAAAAATAAAAAAGGTATATTAATGAAACACTGTGGTATTCTGAGGTATATTTTATTATTTAAATTGCTTCAAAGGAGTGAGAAATATACGTCATAAATAGCATGTACAGTCCATTATGATAAATATTATGCAAGAATTAGCTAATACACTAGAATGCATTAATAATGCCTGACCAAAAAAAGAGCATATGCCAAGTGTAAATTAAGGCTGTATTGAAGTAGGCAGTGAGAAAAAAAAAATATACTATTCTCAGACTGATACTACCATAGCAGAAAAAAGATCATTAGATACTGGCTATAAGAATCATATTGACAGACTATTTTTCATATACACAAAAGAAAACTTTGAGAGATGTTTAAATTAACTTGAAAAAAACAACAACAAACTTCCAAATAAGAGAGAAACTAGTCAGAACTATAAAGTAAAACAGATGTCCAGAAGATGAAGATAGATACATGTAAACAGGTAGCTGAGCTGAGCTATTTTTACTCTGGCCAATTGTGAAGTATTTTTGTTTTTGTTTGAGTTGCAAAAAAATTGTCAAATTAAAGGACAGGTTTACTTGTAGGTGAAAATGAAAGGACTTGGGAAATTATAAGGATACCAAAAAAAATTGGTATAAAAACCCTTGTTTTTAGCCAAAAAGTCAGTTGTTGAGTTAATTTCAAAAAGTTTGCTACCAAAATTAGAGCCAGTTGATCCTGTACTACCATAGCTGCCAAAGAGATCTGTTGTCAATCTACTGAGAGAAGTTGTCATATTGATATATGATGTACAGGATAGCCATGCCAACGTCTCCCTTGCCAAGATCCAAAGAGCATATCTTGTTCAAAGTACATTTAAGTAATAAATGCTCTTTCTCTTGAACTGAAGAATGTAACTGGAAGTTGACGTGAAACATATAGTAACTCTAAATTATCGCTGATTAAGCCTAGATTAGTAACGTTTGAATAGAGTTACTGAAATTAACAAGATTGGAAAGTAATGCAAATTTATTCACAAATTGTTATATTAAACATTGAAGTGTATTCTGAACCTCAGCTTAAAGTCAATTCTTTATTCTAACCATAAACATCCTCAAGTTAGTGGCTTGTGTGTTGCAGTTGCAAATGCATTCCTTAATGTAATATAAAATTATTATGACTGGCAGTAAGTCAAAGCTCCAAAGACTAGACAACAGAGCCTGCCTGTTACATTAAACCACCAAAGTATTCTATGAATTTTCTACATACTAAAGACTCAAATAGGTAATTTACAATAACATATGATATTAATATAGATAACTATTTACTTATCATTCAAATCTGGGAGCTGGTGATTCACAATAATTAATTTGAATTTCATAAAGTTAGGTTTCTAGGCACCTGCAGAAAGTTTAGATAATTGAGCATTCATGTTGGAAGTCTGAAAAGTTACTTGAATTGAACATTATTACTAGAAGATAATACTTAGAGGGAAAAGAGCCATTGTTAAACTCAAGAGTATAACAGTAATAGTCGTAGTAGTGGAATTACTAGTATTTATCTCATTTACACAGAACACTTGACATTAAAAATAGAGTAAATATACAAGGATAAACAAACAGACTTTTCTATCTATAAAATTTAGAGTTGTTCAACTGTGTTTTATGCAAGCTGAAAACCACTAAAACTTACATTTCAGCTCAAATATCTGTCAGGATATTTATATGCAAAAATGGCTCGTTTGGGTTGAGAAAATATTTTACATAGAAGAGCGAACAACGTTTCGACCTTCTTCGGTCATCATCAGGTCAAAAAGTTGTTCGCTCTTCTAGGTAAAATATTTTCTCAACCCAAACGAGCCGTTTTTGCATATAAAATTCTCAACAAGTGGGTTTCTCGACATCACTGATTATCTGTCAGGATAGATCATGCACATGAGAAAAAATGAGTGATTTCAGTTCAAGCTGTTATTTCATTATTATAGAACTAAAAAAAAATGTGTATTTTACCTGCAACACAATTCTTTTATGAATGGCAAACTTGGCTATGATATGAGCCAGAAGTAGATGGCCATGGTACTTAGTGGCAGGGTCAACACAGTTTTTAACCAGAAGACAAGGCCAAGCAAATGTCATTAGCCTTCGTAATTTATTACCTTGCCTCCTGAAAAAAATTGTTTCAAATTTCAATCAAGGCAATAAAGAATTCAGTTAGTTTCACTGATAAGTTTACAAAAGCTTAATGTAATACATTATATAAATACCGAGGCACAAACAATCTAATTTTAAAAAAAATTTCCAAGCTCATAAAACTTATCCATCAGATATCTTGAATTAAAGAAATAGCTTTAATATAGAAATTAATGTTTTACTTGTAGGTAGAATAACTAATTATATTTTTAGAAACTCATTTTTAATTAAGTAAAAATTGCAAGATAATCAAAACTTTTCAAATCTAACTTAGAAATTTGGTGAAATTCATTTGAAATACTTTTACTCAAAATTCAAAAACTTAACAAATTTCTACAAGATTAAGAGAAAACATAAAAGTTTTTTTCTTTATATTTATGCACAAAGCACCAAATAAACATTATTATAAGTTACAGCTTTTACAATAAGAAAGATTACTTGTTAGAACAGGCATAGTATTTCAACCACTGGTGTAATCATTCCCAGGCACACTTAAAAAAGATATATTTCTGGATGTGGGGGAAGTAGAGGGACATCAACTATCATATTGTCCCTGTAAAACGACTATCAATAGATACCAACTGGTAAGGTTAGAACCATCCTTGTGATCCAATGGATAGTGATGCTGAAACCAGCAATTTTGAAACTCAAATATTAGCTGCATGAAACTGTCTTAGAGAAGATCTTTAAAACAGTCAAAAAGTAGGGTAGGAAAGGAAGAGTGGAGATGGTCCACATCCACTAAAGATTCTCTAGAATTGAAAACACCAGCAAAAATAGACCATCTGAGAAAGGAGATTTCTAAAGACTTAAGTACGAAGGCAAACTCCCACCAACAAGGAATCTGTCTCCAAAATATCCCAATAACAAACCAAACAAGATACTAAGGAGAGAGCAACCTATCAAAGTCACAGGGGATAAGTCACATGACACAGTAGGATCCCAATGAATAAACAAAAAGGGGATTTGAAACCTGAATAGCTTCAGTGCATGCCTTAGGTCATCCAAAATTGCACAGGAGATATGTGATAAGCCTCAGAAAACAATTGTAGAGATGATAATAAAAAAATAACACAGAACTGTTGTAAATGACAGATGAATTCTGGAAAACTGAACTGTGCCATCTAGTCAAGAGCTCCAAACAGAAAGAAAAGGATCTAATTTTTGAGTGTCCAAATAATGGTTCTCCAAGCAATGGAAAGCCAAGGTATGCTTACCTAATAAACAAGAACAATAAGGCATGAGAACACCCTCTCTCAAATGATAAACAAATTTCCTCACCTGCACAGTAGTGTCTGGCAAAAGTGGCAGATCCAGTAAATCAGGCAAATGTATAAAAGGTGCAAGAGGCTGAATACTTCCAAGGCTTGTGATTAACTGTCTGAACAAAGGAAAATGCTGGAATTATAAGTATAAATTCTCACCAGTCTGTTCTTGATCCTCTGCAAACTCAACTTCAGAGCCAACAGCAAAAAAACATCAGACTGCATGTAAGATTCTACATATCTGCATATGAAGAACTGTATTTCCTCTGCAGAAGATGTCAACCCCATTCATCCCCAATGTCAGAATTGTGAAATAGTGAAGGAGAGCATCAAGCAATTCTGTGTCCAAGACATGAATGTGTATTTGTATTTGAAAATGTCTGCAAACTGTTGATACATTTTTTTTTTTAAATTAATGAAAACAGACAATTAACTCAAGACCCACTAGAAAGAAAACTCATAGGAAATGTCAGAAACACAGTACTGATGCTGAAAAGGTATAGTTCAAATCAATGTTTAAGTAGATGAAGAAGAAAAATTTTTGTTGGAATAAAGCTAAAGCGTGAAAGGAGGTGTGTTTTGGAAACAAATCCTCTTTATTGTAAAAGCTGCAACTTGTAATAAAGTAAAACTTAATAATTAAACTATTAATCACTTTTTCTTTTTATAGATTTTAAAATCATTTTAGGGAAAAGTAACTCAAATATAAGAAAAATCAAAGCAGCTCTCTTTATAAAACAACAAAAGCCTGACATTAATCAATATTCAGTTGTAAAATTATTTATTTTCGTTTTTACCTATTAACAATTGTATATGGTTTCCTTTTATTTTGTTGCTCAATGATGTTGCATTGTCATTTATATTGCAATGCATAATTATGGTCTGTTTTTCAAATGCATCCACCTTGTTATGGTGGGTGGACCTAGTTAAGAGCAGTGTTTTTAAAAAAATAAAATTACAAAATAATGTAACAAATAATTATTTGTTTTATCCATAAAATTTTAACAAATGTACTGAAACTTAATATAATACTTACTTGTTAGCAGCATCATGAATATGTGGAGAAGCTTGCTCTACTAACAAACAGGAAAATTGCAGCAAGAGAATTCTCACAGCATCAGACGTTCCAAATGGATTTTCTGGATCAATAATTTTGTTAATGAACACACTAATAATATTATCAGGAAGATCCTGATCTGGAGCTGGCGGGCCACCAATTAACTTTTCTCCCTCTCCTCGTTCAAAAGCTATTGCAAATGATGGAATTATAACATATTGTAATACTTTAGCCTTTAGCTCCTGAGGAAAAGTGGAATCATGAAAAACTTCCACAAATTTGAAGAAAGCTTTCCTCTTCCACTCTACTGTGTAATTACAGGCAACAGTATTTTCTAGGAAATCTCTCAGAAACTCAAAATCTGGAATGAAGCGTCCAATGAAAGCCCTAAGTAACTGGAACAACAGTTCAATTTCATTGGGATGATGTTTCACAAAATTTAATAAGCACTTAACTACCAGCTTTGGTTCTTTCCACTGAGTAAAATCAACCGTGTCTCCCTTCATGTGTCTTTTCTGGAATTCTTCAGATACCCAAACATTTCTGATGCATGCTACTAACTGGTGTTGTCCAGAAAGCCACTGTTCATCATGTTTTACCAAAAGGCTCACCAAAAGTATAATCTGATACTGAATATCTTGTTTGGCAGAAGAATGAGAGATTAGAGGTGATACAGTGCTTGGAGATGGGATACCAGACATTGCTGGTGAAGACATTATTCCTGACTGCATATTGTTTTGAAAAGTACTATGTAACATATTAATTAATTTGGAAGAATTTTGCTGTAAAACATCACGGAATGGTTTTCCTTCCTTCCCTTTCAAAGGTACTAAAATGCACATAATAATAACAATTATTAAAAAGCATTATTTATAAATTACAACTATGAATAGATTACATTTAAGTTTACACAAGTTCATAAACTTTGAGTCTTAAATCAAGTATTAATAGAAATAGCAAAAATCTAATACTTTCAAGTAATAAATAACCTATGATGTTTAGTTGAATCTTGAATAAATGTTATTGAATTTTCTCTATTTACCTTTGTGTGTTGTTTAAAGAGCATAACTCACTTGAACTTGCACTTTAAAATACTTCTTACTTCATTTCAAGCACAGCATAATTATGAAACTACTGAACTTCAAATGAAATATTCACAAAACTTAACCTATTTTCTCCTTCAAGAATGAATGCACCCTTACTTCTAAAAACCGTCGCACTTGCTCTTCCTGCAAGTAAGTTTCATTCAGCAATAAATCAATAGTGAGTAAAGGGTATCGAAGTAGGAAGTTGAGAAGAGGTTTACGAAATGGACTTCCTGCTTCCAAAAGTAGAACCTTTTCAGTTTTCAAGACTAGTGTTAGTAAAAGTTCAATGAACTTACTGCTCGCTGCTGGGATCTGAAAATATGCACATTTATAATTTAATCACATCAATACTACCTGTTGTAAAAGTACATCTTGACCTGAATATTATAATATGGTAAGTAAAATTTCAAGGAACCACTTGGAGGAGTATATGTTTTGAAAAAAAGAGGTTAAAAATATTATCTGATGACCCAACAAGTGGGCAAATTTATTCACATTTTAGAAACAGTACTGATAATATCTGTTTTGGAATGATATTTATTGCATTTTTAAGCTTACCTGATGAAAAATATTTGCTATAGCCACACAGAGTTTGATTTCATTATTAGATCTGTCCCTCTGTCCAGACCTAGCTGCACTGACTACCACATCCAACCATTTACGAAAATGTGGAAGAAGTTGCTCACACAGCTTTTCATTGAAAGTATTAGGAAATAGTTGAGTGAGATAACTAAGTCGTTGGATAACACTCAGGTTCACAGACCGATAGTCACCAAGCATCTTCAACAGAGGACGTATGGCTGTATGCACCTGAAGAAATATGTGTAACCAGCATGACAATTATATGAGTAAAAGTACATTTATAACCTTATAACAGCCTAAAATGAAAATAAAAATCTGATTTTTTTAAATATTAAATACATTTTCTTAGGTTCATCATATCAATTGAATATGGTATCTGTCTTAAAATAATTTTGTACCAGTTTGTTTTTCTTTAAGTTAAGCACAAAGCTACACAATAAGCTATCTGTGCTCTGTCCACTATGAGTATCAAAACCTGGCTTCTAGTATTGTATGTCCATAGACATACCCACTATACCCCTGGGAAGCATTTTGTATCAGACTAAATTTGAATAATCAAATGAAGTTTTTGTCTCTGTAAAGTATTTCCAGTTACGGATTACTACCAATATAGTAAAACATGACCTGTATATCTAATTGTGAACAACATCCTACGGACAAATTTGAAATGTGCTAAAAATCTTAAAACTTCACATTACAAAAGTCAGATCAAAAACAAAATTTTTCTCTTTATTAACCAGTGTCACCAAATTCTGACCCCTAAGTTGTAAGTTGACAAATTTCACTATTTCTGCAATTAATTTGCATGCTTTCTCAATAATTTCTGTTGTACTGACATTGAATGCAAGATAAAATACTAAAATTTGCAAAAACATCCTCAGTTCAAAAATCCAAAAACATTTTTATTCCTGATTATTTGTGTTCAGGTTTAAAACATTTTAGAATAAGGATAAAGCCCAATTTATAGAACTGCTCAACTTAATAATTTAAAGCTGTTCCTACTGTTTCATTTTCAAATTTGGTATAAGATTTGATCATACAACTGTAATGATTTTAGTAACAAGCGCTTTTACAATAATTTGTTTTATGATGCAAATCACAAATATCTAAACAGGTACAATTCTGAGCTTCTCAATTTTTTTTTTTTTTGTAAAAAATGTCCATTAAAGACTGGTTACGTAGGTCATCCAATTTCAAAACAGATTAAACTTGATTAAAGTAACATTAACCATCTTTACCTTTTGCTCTTTCATTTTAACTACCCTTTCTTGTGTGTTACTTTTGTTAACTTGAAAATGCCTTTTGTTCTATTGTCAAAAAACAAACTGTTTTAAAAAGAGTACTTGTAAAACAAAAGCTAAATAACAATGGCTTAAGAGATTAGTTAAGCACTCTGTGCTGCTGAGAATGCCACATCAGCTGGTATATATTCAGTCACTTGTAGTTTTACTAATATATGTAATTCCTACATGAAATCACTGAAAATGTTTTTCCTGTATGTGTAATTTGTTCTGTTAGTTTTGCTAAACATTGAACACACCCCATTCATTAATGAGCTAATTACTTTAAGATAAAAAAAAAATAACTATTTACATCCTTTTCTTTGGGTTTAACATTTTCCTTTTTCTTCTATATTTTGTAATATCCAAAATTGAAAATAATTAAAAAATTTGAGATGAAGGTCACTGACAACAAAAGTACTTCAATAATTATGAATTACTTAAATATTATTAAATATTAAAAAGGAAAAAATATAATTTTATTTCAACTTACTAGCTAAATGCTAACAACTCATTTAATGTAGACAAAAGATATAATACATGTATGAATGAATTTTTTCATACATCAGATGTTTTATAGCACAATAAAAAGCCAATATTTGTGTGTGTGTGTGTGTGTGTGTCTTTGCTTTTAAGTCAGGTGTATGGTATGTATATACATTTTAGCTGGTTATGTATAAGCATTCACATTATTTGAGTCTTAAATTATCATCGTTAACTCTTTCAAAACAGGCTCAGTCAATCTGCCCTACCATGCAACCTCTTTAAAGTCTATAATTTTTATGCTACTAACTTTTAATATAATATGTATATTTTCACAAAATTTAGTAGACTTTCAATACACATTAGAAGCCCTCCTTCTGTTATTTTTTACTGAAGTATTTTTAATACACACACACAAAAAAAAAGATTGGTCCAGGAATATATCAAGTATATTTTACTAGCCCTGTGTAAAGTGATTTTTATGTTAAGATTAAAAATACTTTATTTCCTCTCACAAATCTCACATTTTATTTGTTTAATCTTTAAAACCTCCTAAACATATTTCAAGCATTTGCTTTCAGTAAAACTTCATATTTTATCTGATTCTTTTTTCTAACCTAGTGTACATACTTAGGTTTTTTCTTTTTTTGTTGTTGACTGTCAATGGCCCTTAACCTTTTTATTATTATAATAATGGTAGTAATGCACTAAATACTTTTTATTTAAGTAAATAATGCACCAAACAACATAGAATAATAACATGCAAAAAGCAGACAACTGTTCTGGCTTTTCTGACTATGCAATGAGAATTGATAAAAATTCATCCAAGCGAGTCATCATCTTTCCCATGGAAATCACGTTTGAACTTGTACAGACACTGACAATTCTCCATTCAGAAAACAATGCAATATGCCACATCATTTGCTTGGTTACATAACATAGAATTAAAAATGTTAACAAATCTGGAAAAAGAGGATGTAACAGCTGGGTGTAGCAAAGAGCAAACAAATTTTCTATTTAAGGGCTCTGTAACCAAACAAAATTGAAGGCTATAAAACTCATGGTTTATCTGAGCAATGATGATTTTATATTGAATAACTAATATTTAATTTCATACTTATTGGAGGGGTGATGAACAATAAGAAGGAATGCCTTGAGAAAACATGTCACATTTCTCACACTAATATAAATTCAGAATTTTTTAATATATTGCCTTCTAAAATTAATAACTTAAAACTTATATACTATTCAAATATGGATTATTAGCTACAATTTTATGCTATACTAATTAGTATTAACATAAACAAAGAGTAGTTAAAATTTGAATGCAAGTCACTAAATCCTCATGACACAAGTTGTAAATGATGTCCAGGGAGAGAGGTTTAATTTTTCCGCACAAAAAACGTAATATAAAAAATATATAATTTTCCAGTGAATGAACTAAGCATTTTTGAAGTTCTTCAAAATGATACATTTGGAAAAAACACACAAAAAAACTCCTGTTAAAGACAAAAGCTTCACTTGAAGGAGGCCCATTTATGAAATTCCAAAAGGTTAAGGGAAAACCATGGAAAATTACAGAAGTTAATATTTTCTATACAGAAAATATATTTATGATAGATACTTACCTCTCCTCACAATCACAGCTATTGTTAATCTGATTGCCCTTTAGTGCACAAATTTTCATACACCATTAGCCTTCAAACTCTCATCTAATTCTACAATTTTATGTGGTTCAGGTGTGTTTAAAACATGTAGATTAGCATATGCAACTGTCCTCCACCTGACACCCTCAATCTTCACTTTGCGATGAGATATGAAAAGCAACACCAGAAGTGTGGATAGTGGATAGAAAGGATGAGAATAGGTAAGTATCTACCAGAAATATATTTTCAGTGTAAGAAAGTATTAACTTCCAATGTGATCACTTACCACCTCTCACAGTTAAAGCTAGAATTCCACATTCAGCAAGTGGAGGGACAGGTGTAAAATTATCTAAATGAACACTTCAGAAAAGCATATGATAAACATCCATAGTATGGTACCATCATATAGAGGTAACACACTCACGGGAGACTACACAACATGCAAACCATACTCTTCATCCACATGGAGCCAACAGGTGTGGTGCTACAATAAAAAGGCAGAAAATTTAATTCCAAATCTTTAAGAGAAAGAAATGTGTGTGAAGAGTTGCTAGAATGTGTCAAAACATAAAAATGATATGAACTCCAGACCAGCAGTACCTTGAGGAACTTGACTAACCCATAGCAAGAGGAGGGTCCTCAATCATTCAACTCAAAGTCTAGAAACAAGAAGGGGAGACAAATCTGAGAATCTAAACCATCATGTGCAGAAATTTAGTACATTGTGTAGCAATAAATCCCAGGAATGCACATTTTGACAATGTTAGGAAGGTGCAAATGCAAGCAACTATTTCCAATCCAAAACCAATCGATATCGAGGATTTAACATCTAGTCCTTAGCAAGAGAAAGTTCCCAGCCCACTCACATGTGAGAACATATGTTAGTTAATCCAGTTCCAACTAAAACTAATCACCTAGAAACTGACATCCAGGCAGCAGTAAAGAAAGGGTTCCCAGCCAGAGGAATGAAATGCAAAATAGATGTAAAAATCCAATCCAAACTGGGAGCATCTGGAATAAAACATCAAACCCACAACAGGAGGGCGTATCTTCTGTACAGACAGAACATCACTGCCTTACGTGCAGATGGGTGTAACCGTGCATGCTCGAAAATGATTCCTCCATGATCCACCAGGTTAGCAACTAGGAGCTGGTAAATGGTAAGGACCCCAATACTCAACTAAAAGGTGGAAACCCACTAGAGAGTCCTAAGGAACACAAGACCAGAAAAAGCACAACAGGCAACTACAAAACCTTATTTTGAAAAGCAGACCATTCCTGATTCAACAATTTGAGGAACATTAGGAATGGGCAGCAGCCTCTTTCTGCTTTACTCATGTTAGTCTGCACATGCAGAGTGGTATGAAAATGTTTGACACAACATACTGTGAGGAAGAACCTGCAAATGGTCATGGGGAACAACCAATCTTAACAATGGGTGTGATAGACCTTACAGAACTCAAGGTGTAAATTTTGGATATCTGTGTACCTGGACAGACACCACTGCTACAGAATGCGATTCATACCATGTAAGGTAGGCTAATGAAACAATGTGGAAAAATGAAAGACCTTACTCACTCAGAGTTGTACCAATGTATAGAGAATGGCTACAGAGGAAGATGATATATGGTCAAGTAGGAAACTGCCAGATGATGCTAGCAGTGCAACCCAAAGGTGTGGGGAATGATCCACATGCCAGCATGGATAATCTTCTCTGAAGGATCACAGAAATGAGCAGCCAAGGACAGTGAGAGGGTACAGATATGTTTAATTGATACATAGAACAACTGACAAGAAAGGGAAAAATAAGCAATAGGATTAACCTGACAAATTCAACTCATAAAGTTAATAGAAAAAATATTATGAAAAATGGGCAACTTTTTATGGAAAAAACCCACAAAAAAACAGAAGTAAGAGCCAATGAAAAATGCAGTGTGCAACATAAAACACCACAATATGTAGACTAGATATAGGAAACACTCTGGATCAGAGCAAAATTAAATATGGAATATGGAAGGAAGGGAAAGCACACAACAAAAGTAGGAAAAAGGTATATGATAGTCTCTCTATAATGTCCAACAGTTGAAATGACAGACCCTTGTCAACAATCATATAAAAACTCAGATATCCGAGGAATGAAAGAATCAATGCCAAATAAACCAGTGATGGAATATTCTTCAACAATGTTGATAGACATGAATGAAGAACAGAGCTAAACAAAAGGGGTGCTACACGTGTGGATAGTCTTCAATCCCTTGCAAAAAAACAAACAAAAGCCATGTATGAAGATATAGTGAGAGGCTGCCAGAGAAGTGACTAGGAAAGAGGGAAAGGTGATGAAGATTGTTTCTGGGGAAGGAGCAGATGGAAACCATGGATGAGCTGGTCAGAAGGAAGCTACAAAAACCCAACATCCATGGAATGGATTGGGTGAGAGAAATTACTAAGAGGAGAAGAGTAGGTATAAAGGAAATGCCCTTCCAATTCTGGCAAATGCATCCACAGCCAAGATCTAAGACCATATGGAACAGGACTGAGTGCTTCCTTTACTGGTGTAAGCTTGTCAGAATGAATCATACCTTTCATACCCCACAGAGATAACAGAAAATAAATCTTCACTCAATGAACAGCAAGGAATTTCAAAAAATTGATGTGAAAACATCACTCTTTTGACACAAACAGCCAGAGATCTAATTTGTGTTGCACCCCATCCCGACAGCAAGGCATCTGTAAAGATGCAGTTATCCAGAAAGAGAGGAGGAATAGGTTTCCCACTGTCATGTTGTTTCTTTCTAACTGCCAGAGTAAGTCAGACTGGAGGAAAGCAGGAAAGAATACCTGTAAATCTAGAGGGTAGAGGGTCCCTGATGAGATGCCATTCATCTTGTAGTACTCACTGGAAGAGACACATGTTGACAGGGCCCAAAGAGATAACAGCCTTCAAGGCAGAACTTATTTTATTTTTTCTTACAGCAATAACATTCCTACAACTGTCTATGAACAGTGATGGGTGATATAGTAGATGTGCACTCACATTTAGATCTCTCATCATTTTTTTATTTACCCTCTTACTACTACTTCTTTACCATGAGGCTTTTTGAACAGAAATAGATGGTGTACCCAAAGGACACATCCCACACACTTTAGCATGTGCCCAGGTGACTATTTTGTTGTGCAGCATTTTTGTTTAAGGCTTGTATGGTATTACAGATGTAGTATATATACATATACATATATATATATATGTATAACATTCTGCTTATATTGATTTCTAAAGACTAGTCTTGAAACATTCATCATAACTTCTTGAATTCCATAGAGGCGAATGCTATCTGTCAGTTCCTATTTCAACAGTTGTTTAGGAAAGGTGTGCATGTTCTGATAAGGAAAGATTCTTCCAATGAAAAACATTTTATGAGTAATAAGAAAACTGCTTTTGAAGAACAGTTAAATATTGTCTTTCTTTTAGTCAGTAATTAAATCTGTATTAAGCCATAAAAGAACATATTCTCAATCAGTTTGGTTATATTTGATGGAAAATTCGATATAGGTACACATACAGGAAAACAATATGTAAATAATGGCAATTACAAATGATATTGTAAGCTATGTATGTTACACAAAGCATACATCCAACAATATGAAATAAAATTTGAATATAGTTTGTACTTGGATATACTTGAATCACACTAGGATAAAGTTAACATTCTTGAATGCAATTTTTAAAATAGAAATCACATGCTGCCATCATCATCTACATGATGATGAATGTTTTGACATTCTTAGGTCATCTTCAGGTTAACAAAAACAGTTGCAAATTCTCACCTAAAAAGGTCAAAACATTGTTCTATACTTTATTTTAATTAAAGTTTTAATACCCATACCAGCTGTCTAAAGAATACATTCCAACAGCTTCTTTCTTAGCATATAAGTAAATTCTGCATAGGTTGGATGAGTGTTCAGGGTCATTATCTTCTTGGTTGTAGAATGCTTTACTAATAATACTCAAACCATTGTGTATATTATGACAAATCAGTATTTGATGGTACTTGTACTGGTCTATTATTCCATCTACTTTGCAAATACTTCCTATCACCTCAGCAAGAAAAACACCTCCAAAGTATTACACTGCCCTTCCCCATGTTTCATGGTAGGGGTGATGCCTTGAGGTAAGTATCAGGTTATCCCATAAGTAATGTTGTTTGTAACACTAAGATTCAAAAGGAGAAAAAAAGAACTCAAGTAACAATTTTAATCAATTATGTATTTTCCATTACTTTTAATAACAATCTGCCAATGTCTCAAAAAATTTTAAGTACCATGCTTATAAAAATGAGATGGTTTTATAAGAAAAAAGGTACAAAGGCTACTTTTTTTAACTTATCCACAAAATGAAACTGTTTTTCATTCAAATGATGTTGTAAGCTTATAAAAAGAGGGTAATCTTAATGAGCAAGATCAAGAGAATAAGGGGGATGAGGAAGTTTCTCTTAGCAGTGTGAGGATGTGTCATGGTGAAAAACAACTAATTTCTAATTCACCAAAACAGGTCTCTTTGTTTTTGTTCAGTCAATCCAGTTGCTAACAGTATCTCTCAACAGTGATTGTCTGGTTTGATTGTAACAATTCAAAGTGTATTACACCACCCTTTTCACACCAAAAACTAAGTAAAACCTTCCTACAGTGCAGGTTCACTTTTGGCTGTGGTGTAGCTGGTTCTCCTTCACCAATCCACTGTCGGCAGTAACTAACATTTTGAAAGAGTACCCATTTCTCATCTCCAGTCACTAGGCAGTTCAAAAATGAAGTCTGAAGTTCATGAGAGTGAAGAGGTGTGCAAATGTCTAGTAATTCTCTCAAATTATCAGCTAACAACTCATGTGGTACCCATTTCCCCAACTTTGAAACTCTACCAAGTTGTTGCAAATGTCAGTGGACAGTGGAAGGAGATGAATTGAATTTCTGAGCTAACTCTTCAACAGTTACAGTACAATCCTCCTCAAGCAGGTCATTATCAAACTCAACAGGATGCCAGTGCAAGTTGCATCTATCAAACTGCATCTACAAGTTCTAAACCTATTGAATCAACTTTGACACTTCCTCACATTCAGGATTACATTGCTATACACCTCTTGAATGCTTTGTGTAGTTTCACAGCACTTTTCCCATTTTTAAACTAATAAAACATTATATGTCTTATGTGCTACTCTGTCACCTCCATTATAACTGGGGCTTCTAAAATAATTAAACAAAAACTAGTAGAGAAACAAACTCACATACACTTAATGCTATCAAGTCATCCCATATAAATAATAGGACTTTGAGAATAATTTCATTTAGCCAAGAAATATGCATTTAAACTTATCCTA
Organism: Tachypleus tridentatus; assembly: GCF_004210375.1. NCBI lineage: Eukaryota > Metazoa > Arthropoda > Merostomata > Xiphosura > Limulidae > Tachypleus > Tachypleus tridentatus. The sequence goes on from NC_134830.1 coordinate 85,925,109, forward strand.
TCCCAAAAAGATCATTATTTAAAGAATGACCTGATATCTTTTACCTTTCTTCCACTGGACTTACATCTATGCTTTAAACCAAATATTTCAAAACTGGACTCATCCATCCATAATACCTTTTTCCAATCATCAACAGTCTAGTCTTTGTACTTTTTAGCAAATTGCAGTCTCTCTGATAATATCTGGAGATTGAAGTGAAGATTTTTTTAATAGCTACATGTCCAAATATTCCATTCATATTGAGTCTTCTTGATACTGTAAAATACAGACACTTTTCTGTCATTTGGTATACAGTCATATATCTCATGCTTGAGATCAGTGGCAGTCTTCCTTCTGTTCCGAAGACTGCATAAAAGAAGATACTTCACATCTTTATCACTGATTTTAGGTGTTCTGTCTCTTCTTTTCCTATTTTCAAATTTACCTGTCTCTTGACAGTGTTCAGGAAGCATTTCAAGTCTGCAACAATTTGTTGGAGAGTCAACCAGCATCATGTAAAGCTCTTATGTAAACTCTCTAATGTGCTAACAGTTCTGTCCTTTTTTGGGCTGTGGCATGACAACAGAACTTAATATATAGTGTAAAACACTGTTTTTATGAAGGTTTATTTGTGTAGTACTATTAAATTGATTTATTCTAGTATATACCAGTAACATATGTTAGCTTCTTGCTAGCTTTTTCTATATAGTTAAGATGCTGCATGGGATACCATGACAGTTATTTCAGACCCTAAATTTGATCATGTTCCTTCAAGCAAAACCCTTATGACATTCCTTTTTGTACAAGTACATGGGAATTCTAAAGAATGATAATTATTTTCACCCTGGTTCATTTAACTGTCAACAGAGATCAGTAAAGCATCAGTGCTGAAATTTACATTCTATAATGCATGAAAGATTAGCCCCCTAAAATGGAAAAAATGACAAAATATTCTCTTGTATTAACACTTTTGCACAGTTATGTGATTGTTTGCCAAGTAATTTACAATTTGTGTGGTGACATTATTAGTTAAAGTTCAAAAGACATATAAAATAAGATTAAGATGTATTTTTTGTTACAAGCCTCAAGCTACTTAAGATAAATGTTTCTTTTAAAATTCACAGCAATTTTAGAAAGAAAAAAAAAGATTATTTTTTATAATTATCTCACCATTTTTTTTATAGTGATTACAAGAATGGCAAATCAACCAAGTCCTTAGAGAATTAGGGTAGATAAAATAATATGTAGAATGTAGTTTCACTGAAAAAGTTTAATATTTATTTAGGAGGTCTTAGAGGCTATGCAAATAAAATCTGAATGTTTTCAAACACAGAAAGTATTTTTAATATTAACATGAAAATCACTTTGTACCCAAAGCAGTCAACACTCGACTCCATTTTTCATGGGCAAATCTTTAGTAAAAGTACATAAATAAAAAATACAATTTCTTGTGTATAAAAACACTTGTTTACTCAAAGTTTGCCACATGTCATGAAAATACATGTACCATATTAAATTATAGTATGGAAGCTTTTTATGATTACTTTGTGAATAAGAAGTCAGTCATATCAATCAAGCTCATAAGTACAGTGTTAATAGATAGCATACACACCGGAGTGACATTAGAATGAAACTAAGTTAACCCACCTTTTCCATATCAATACTAAATCCTCCAATAAACTTTTTGGTACACTGAAAAGCAGCCTCCCGAAGTTCATAGTTTGTGGAATTAAGGGCTTTGTACAAAACATCAAATATTTTTTCTCGACATTGAATAATATAATGACATGCAGCCAATGCTTTCAGTGCTGATTTACGAAGTGGCACCAAATTAGTAATAGATTTGTAGCAGGGCAATTTTAAAAGCAGAGTGTCATCTGCTTCACAAAGATTTAGTAGTTCAGTAAAAAAGATCTTGTGCTCTGGAATACTGAGATCTACAAGAAAAAAACAACATATTACTTCATTTAACATTTAATAAAATATAAATTTAACAAAAACTTGTGATTAGGTAAAATGACAGAAGTCTGTTTCAAAATTTGAATTTAATTAGCAGACATTATATTTTTGCATTTCTAATCATTTACTAAACAGCATATTCACAAAAGAGAAAACAATAAACAGCTGATTCCTGAAATACATTAAAGATATATAACAGAAAAAACAATTATTCAAAAAAGTTTATAGTTAAAAAATTCCTTATTTTGTATAGTAAATTGCTTGCTGCGAATATTGTGTATATTAATATAATGATCATTTATACATGGACTGTATTAACAAGATATAAACTGAGCCTCGTGTCCTTATTTTTGTTAAAATATAGTAATAAATCTATAAGCAAGGTTCTATTTAAAAAAAAAAAGCACTCCTAAAAACAGCTCTTTGTGATTTGAGCAAAGACAATCAAAAAAACATTATACTTTTAAGTCAAACCTGTATAATTATATAGTATATAAATTTCATAGCTAAATTTGTTTTAAATTAAATTTTGTTAGTTCTCATTTCTAACATATGTTTTGAGGTCAGGCATTAAATTGTTTCCAAGAAGTTACTTTTTGTTGATTAGCCAATCAAAGAACTTGTATATTGTTTTATGGAATAGTTGTATTGCATTCTATTTCTCCTTGTGTACAGAGGATATTTTGAGACTGCCACACAAAGAAGATATTTCCTTTTAAGACACTCATTTTCTGAAACGTTAGCTACAAAAAAAATATGTATTTTGAATATAGTTTTAGCTTTTTCACATCATATTCAATCCCAACAACTGTGAGGCTCTCCTATATCTGATGTACTGTCATCTTTTGTTTCTGTTGGGCTTACTTACAGAAAAAAAAGGTCATTTCCATGCTTTACTATTACTGGAACACAGTTCAATTACATATTCTCTTTCATCAAACTTATATTTGCAACAGTCTTACAACTAGAATATCAGTTTAAATAAACCATTTTAAATTTATTTTGACTTCAACATCATGTCTTACCTCTTTTATTTTATCTATAACAAAACACTATCTGTCCTACATATTAAATTCACTAAATTTTAGTTTCTGTGCAGAACAAGTGTCTGTATTATAGGTTTATTCTTGAGTTATCACAAACATTTAAAATTAGGTTTGTATCAAAGTTTTTGATCAAATTATTATAATAAATATCGAGTATGTGAGTATTAAACTTTTCCCCAAGTCATCATTTCATAAGGATCTTTGATTCTTCACCCCAATTTAAATTCATATATTATTCAAGAAAGATTTTAAGCTTCTACCTATAAAGATAGAAAAGATCAGTTTGGGGTTAAATTTTGAGTATTTTCATTCCTAAGCCAATAACCTTCTAGATAAAAGTACATCATAATTCACATCACAGAATTTTATAGTTACATTCAATACACAATTAAACTACTTTAATATGAACATGTGTTTATAATTCATATTTTAATATCACATAAGGTTTATTTTCTTAATTTATAAAGATATATTTAATTAAATTCTCAATCTTTCTTTTTTGTGTCATGTGACACTTCATTGCTACAAATTGCTAATTTTAGAATTTATATTCACCCCTATATTACTTTGTAAATTTTCATTGACTAACAAATTTATATGTTTGATATCCCTAAGCTAAAAAATGTCATCTATTCTTCTTGCTCTAATGAGTTATGTGGCATAAACTGAGGCTCATGTTATGTACCTTCTAGAACATGCTGTCTTTAAAAATGGAAATAATTATTTCTGAAATTTGCCATTTGTTTATAACTAATAAAAAAAAGAATATAATTTACTCTTTCTTTATGAGGTTAGCTCATTCTCACCATCAATTTTGAATTATCCCGTTTCAATATGAGTGTGCTATTACCAAGATCACCTCAAACAGGTAAGGGAAATATTTTAATACATATATAGCTTAGTTAGATAGCTAGTTAAATTATAATAGTTTTATGACATTATTTTTCATTGTATGTTATTATTTTATGTTCTACGTTCCATATCTAAAATAAATAAAAATCACTCAAGATACAGTACTAAAAGCATCCCTACAAAAAATAGGGTTAACTTTTCTCGAAACTACGAGAGAAAAAACAAATCAAGACCCAGATAATCAGCAAAATTCTTGGTTTTTATGTGTACTTTTTCATTTATTGCTAAATAAGTGATAAAATATAAAAATTAGACATTTTTTAGGTTATATAAAAAAGTAAACAAAAGAAATTATATTAAAGCATGAGCATGTCTTATGAATACATTATGCTGCACTATGGCCGAGTATGCTGGTGGCTTGATGCTGTTATTTACAAAGCCTTTCACTTCGGTACTACTATCAACTGTCAATAAAACATAAACCAAAGTAATTAGTAGTTTCAAATGTATTAATTGGCTCTGACTTCAAGAATAAATAGTGTATAATTGTCTGTAAAAATATGCAGTCATTTTAAGAAAATAAAAGGGATAATTTGTATTGATTTTTACTTTTTTGTGGTTGCAAGGCTAATCAGACAGACCAAACTTGTACACTGTGTTAGGATCAAGAAACTGACAAACAAGATAAAAAAAAATTTACTGAGAAAACAAACACTTTTCATGTCAATTCTAGAGATTATACAAATGAAATTAAAAAATGTAAAGTGAGAACAAAGTATTTTTAATCTTAGCATGAGAATCATCTTGCACTCAAGTCAGGCAGACTCTGACACCATAAATGCATGGTCAAATCTTTAGCAAAAATATTTGGTTAAAAACTTTTCTTTTAGTGTAAACAAAAAGATGTACAACATACAAGATTAGTAAAAAACTGTTAATTTGAAAAGGGGAATGGGGATCATCTAAAAAGATAGAGAAACAAGTTGAATCAAAATTCAAAGATTAAACTTACAAGCTTACACCAAGGGACTATAAAAAAGAAAGACAAACAAGCTCAGAAATAGTGCCTACATTATTTTTTCCAAGCTACAAATCCCTATTTTGACAACATGTTTACAGTACTTACCAACTTTAGTAGACTTAAAACAGTGATTTGTAGCTTTAGAAAATAATATAGACACTATTTCCAATCCTATTTGTTTACATTAGGCTTAAAAATATAATCTTTGCATTTTGGTTCAACTTGTTTCTGTACTTTTTTGATGATCCCTATTCTACTTTTTTAAATTAATAAGTTTCACTGATCTTGTTTCTTAAGTTTTTTTGTTCTTTTTTAACATCCATTTATGGAAAATAAATTTAAAGCTATAGACTGAATATGCATTTAGTTTAATGTTACATATTTTTCAACAATTTACCACTGCATTGTTGTTTTTTTCATTGAATTACCCCATTAAACTTATTCAAAAAACAACAAGTGGACAACAAAAATAAACACATGTACTGATATGCAACTACAACAAAGTTAAAGTTGTACTCAGTGGGCCACTTTGAAAGTAAAGATTTAATGACCAGCTTCCATCAGTGGCACAGAGTAATGTAACAAAAGACATGCAGCAACAATACAATTTCATCAGAATTGAAGAATGTTTCTTCTAAGATAATAGAACACAATATAATGTATTGGATGCAGTAATGTGCTCACCTTGTTAGGTCTACATGACACATGTGCATGTTTTTCAACAGCTTACTACAATAAAGCAACTAAAAACAATGCAAACGAAATATAACAGTGACATGCTTAGCATAAATCACCAATTATTGGCATTTACAACTGCTACCTTAGCAGCAAATATTTAGAAATAGATACAGCTATATGAAACAGTGCTATATGCAGTAGTAATATATACTGACTACACACATTCAATTTAAACTAAGTATAAGAAACAGCAGAAAGAATCACTACCTTTATTTGAGTAGGAAAGTCTATTATGGTAACTATCCACTGTTAAAAACTTGCTGAAATATAGTTGCAAAAATCCACATGGAGACAACAAACTTAAGTATTGATGAACAATAACAATTAGCGTTACAATATGCAATAGCAAAATCAGAAACCTTTCATGTGACAGTTTCCAATTAATGCATTAGAAAATGCATGTTAGTTCTGAACCAACATGCAGACAGTAGGAGAACATTGGATTTTTACAGTGTAGAGAGTGAAGGACTTAGAAAATTTTGCAGCACAACAATGTTAAGGAGGTAGAATTAAGTTTAAAATTACTCTCTCTGGTTTTTGTTCTTTTTTTCAAATACAAAATTCCTGCGTGATCCCACACTACACAAGGTAATACTTACACTAATTTTATAATAGAGTTATAACAGCAATTTGTAGCTTGAGCGCCAAGTGGTTTTAAGCCTGAGGTTTTGCGTGAACATGCTTTTAACGTGCATCAAATACAAGAGCTACTGCTCAGAACAACACATCTAAGTACTAACTGGAGCACTTGTCCATTGAACAGGTTGAAATAAAAACATTTGTCAAAGGATAGGAAATTGTGCTTTATTTAACATAATAAACATTGAAAGTGCAATAAAAATACATAAAAGACCAATACTGGAAACAAACAACAAAGACATATCTTTGCAAGAATTCTACTACTGGTTCATTGTAATGCTGAAGGATATAAAACAATGGTAGTCTTCCAAAATTATTAGGTTATGTCATTCAGAAACTTTCATATAATATATATTTACAGGTTTTTGTGCAAAATACCAAGCAATTTTTGCTATAATATGAACAAATTGGCAAATTTTGATTTTGTCTATAATCACAAAAATCACTTATTTTGCTCATTGACAATGTTTTGGTGGTCTTAACTATTAAAAAGTTTTGCATGTTGTTTCAACATTAAGTCTTCTTTTTAAGGTGTTTTTCCCAAATGTTCTGGTACAGTTTTGAGCAAATTTTTTGTATAATCCCTATCATGAACAACCATTGTGCGAAAGCACAACTTATAGGCTAGAAATGGTCAAAGATTAAAATATTAAGATGACTATTCTAAAGGAAATACAAAGCTCTTTCATGTCTAAAATGCATGGTAACTACAATTTCATGGTACACATTAAAAACAAACAACACATTAGATTAAAAAAATAAGTTTTATACAGATATAAATTTGAGTATTCAAAACTTGCCTATAGTAAATAGCCTTGGCTGGAGAGTAGTACAAAATGTATTGCCATCCATAAGACCAATTTGAGCATTAGCTGGTTGATGACGTAGCAGATGCTTTTTGGGAGGAATTATATCAGCTAACACCTCTTTGTGGGGTTCCATAATTTCCGTAACATTCTTACTGGATACTTGAGCTAAGACTTCCAGTGAACGCATTGCCTAAGAAACATTGTACATGAAATAAAATATCATACAAAACAAAACCAGAAACAATAATCAGTGATGAGGAGAAAACCCACTTGTAGAGAATAATATATATGTAAAAACGGCTGGTTTGGGTTGAGAAAATTTTTATGTAGATGAGCAAACAATGTTTCATTTCAAAACATTGTTCGCTTCTCTACATAAAACTGTTCTCAACCCAAACCAGCCGTTTTTACATATATAAAGCCAGAAACAGTTCAGTTACCCAAGTTTAAACAAGCATGGCAAATTCCATTTATTAAGTTCTTGTCTGTCTAGCATTTTCATGCAAAGACTACATAAAGACTTTCTGTGCATATCCATTGCTAATTCTGAACTGATAGACTGGAGAAGAGGCAGCTTGTCCAAAGTACTTACTACCTTAAAGTACAGAATGCATTGATGTGGCAATGGGACATAAACTATGAACTCTTAGATTCACAGTCCAAAACCAATTCATTTAAAAATAGAATAAAATCAAGATAAATACTAATCATTTTTATCTATCTGTATCAACTTTTTACAAATTGTTAAGATGTGTTGAAAAATGTCATTTTTAGCCTGAAATTACAGGTATTCAGAATGTGTTTGCAATTCAAATTGCAAAAACTGTAAGAGAAACCTGTTTTGCAGCTAGTTTGCAGTTTTTTGACACGGAATATTAGTTTAGGAAGTTATTAAAAACTCAACTAAAACAATTTTTAAAAGTAGGGAATAATACAAAATTTTCCTGTTTCAGTCAGTTAAGATCCACCATCATCAAGAGAGGAGAAGAGCATTTATATTTAAATCTTAATACTTTACATAATGCAAAAACATTGACCAATCAGTCAACATACACAGAGCTGCCACTTTTCACCTCTCTTTAAAAAAACACTTCCATATATGAATATTTAAAACTCCTGGACCCACATCTCTATTTAATCTTAAATTCACATTCTTAAATATTTCTAATAATTCTGTTACATTAAGCTTATATTTGTTAGTAGTTTATTTAATCAATTTGATATTGTTACAAAAATCCAATGGAAGTATGTAGATTTTTACGAAGGCCTGATGCTTTCAACAAATTTAAATTACGGTGTACTTTTAAAGGTTTCTTTAACTGTATTTTTAATAAATACTTACACACAAGAGCTATGTTCCTATTTTTAACTGTTTAGCAATGCTATATATTTCAATATTGTAAAAATCCAGTTCTTAATAATTTTGCAAAAAAAAGTTTTACACACTGATTATTATAAAAAATGAATAATTATCACATGATCATAAGGTTTTCTATAAACAAAAATGTAAACTGAAAATTATGGTATTAATAACAAATTAAAATAAATCATTATACAGGAATAAGAAAGTTTGCTCATCCTTACTTGTTCTCGAACACAAGTGTTGGGTGAGGTCACTTGTCGCACCAACTCCTGGGTAACATCATGTAGAGATTTTTCTGAGCTTCAACTAAGTTATCATTCACTTCATCAGAAATAATTGGGCTTCCACACAAAATTAGCATCTTCTCAAGATTGGATCTTGAAGCAGATAAAATGAGGCAACAAGTGTTTATAACTAAGTAAATTATTGATTCTGACAGCAGTCAATTTTCCTTCATTGTCTTTATGTGATTTAAAACAAAACAAAGTGGTTCAATAATTTCATATTTAAAACTTGTTTTCAAATAAGCATAATAATAAGATAATTAGATTATAGCAATATCAAAAGTTGGAAAACAAACTCAATATCTTACAAACTACCACTTATTCTTTGTTGATCCCGTTTTCCTAATACATAAGTAAATATCTAGCAAAAACACAAAAGCCAAGCATGTGTGCAAAAAGATGTTTGGTAACCATATCTGCATGGATGGAAGTCAAAGTGCACTTGCCATGACCAGCTATCAGTTTTACCCTGCACTGCTGAATTAGTGACACTGCATGGAGGAGGAGGTGTAAAAACCGTACCAGATATGATATAAAGAGATACTGAAAAATATGCAAATGAACTTTTCTAGTTCTAGAGATTATACAAATACAATTTTGAAACTGTACAATATATATAAGTATTTTATTCTTCACATGAACAACATCTTGCTGATGTAAGTCGGAATCAAACTTTGGATATTTACACACAGATTTACCTTGGATAGAAATATGCTTGCAACATATTTGACTTTTAAGAGTAAAAGCTTGCCATACTTCATATAGATAGACATAGTTAATTTGGAATTATAATGAACATTCCTTCTCTGATATAAAACTGGCCCATTTGACTGACCCTATTCATGCTTGGGTAACTGAAAAGTGTAAGGTTAAATAAACCTATTACAAAAACTATAACTGCAATGGCTGTGCCTCACTTTCAACAACTACTACTACTTTCAACAAAATCCACCAGTTCACATTTTACAACTAGTCTTCTGGGTAATGAATAAGAAATAAAAGAAACAGAATCTGTAATTGAATAAATTTTGCACAAACCTACTAAAAATTTTAATGTGTTTTGCATTACACACAAAGCTACACAAGGGCTTTCTGCACTCACCATCCATCTCTAATTTAGCAGTTATATATTAGAGGGAAGAAAGAAAGCTAGTCAACACCAACCACCACCAATCCCTGGGCTACTCTTTTACCAACAGACATTATCACATTATACTGTGCCCACAGGTAACAGAGCAAACATATTCAGTGAAATGAATTCATACCCATAACTCTCATATTGTGAGTCAAGCACATGAACAACTGGGCCATAACAAGCCCACTACTACAAAACTGAGGATATCTATTTCTACACTGACTGGTTTATGGCAATGTAGCTTTTTGATTAAATTATTTAAGTGTTAAATCAAATCAATTTGTTGTTCACTTTTTCTCTCTCTCACCAAAATTTCAACATCCAGTATCACAACAATTATATTACTTTAACGAGAGCTGACACAGAGATTGCATGCTCTTGTCTTGCCATAATCAAATACAAAATTCTCAACACCCTCCAGAGGATAGGATAATAATGATCTGATATAACATGTAAATGATTATTTTAAAATTTTGTAATAAAAGGTCATATAAAAAAAAGTTATTGTATTGTAGAATGTCTGTAACTTGAACTTAAACAGAAACACTAAATTAATATATTCCACAAGTAAGGTTTTGATCAAAACTATTAGATTACAAATTTTGCTCTTAGCTCCTTTTATGCAGCTTAAGCATGTTTTGTAACTGCATGGCCATTTTGATGTCTCATGGTGTTCATCCTTGTTAAAACACTTGAGATGAAAACCAAAAAATCTGTTATTGCTTTCAGTCCAATTTCATTTGCCTTTGTTAACAAAAAGATACCATTAACAGTTGGTAACAGATCTGCAATGGCTCATTTTAATTGTGATAAGAACAGTAATGTAAATTTTCATATATTTCCCTTGAAAGATGAACAGCTGTTATCAAAGAACAGACAAATATAATTTGTTTAATAAGAGTGGTCAAATGTGTTCAAATCACTTTACTAGTGGTGATTTTGAGGGAAGGCTTAAAAATTGAATAACTTGGTTGCAAAAGTAAACTGAGATTAAAGCCAGGTGCCATTTCTTTTCTCCAATCACTGCTATCGTCAAGTACAAAAAATGCTAGTGAAATGAAGTGATACTGAGTAAATGTGCAGCTACAGTACAAAGAAACAACAAAATCTCATAAATTATATCATCTGTTCATCATCTTTTTCAAGTTCTCAAAATGGAGCCAACACTACAACATGCGATCAAAATTCTTCTTCATAACATTTTGTTGATGGCACTTAAAGCTACCATTAAGAAACAGATAAAAGTTCATAAATGAGAAAGACAAAAAAATAGCTGCTTTAAAGCAAGAATGTTCTTACTGCAAAAAAAGACAGAAAAAAAACTTTAAATTTTACAATTTAAGGTGCTCAAATATAAGGATGCATGCTTCTTTCATAAAATGATTGTTTCAACAACCTTTGTCACTGAATGTCCTTTAATACCACATAACATTTTCTAAAAGTTAAATGTTTATTCATGACAATCCACCTGTTCTTTTTGTTTGGGAAGACTTCCCAGTGCATATGACTTCCTAGGATCTTCTGACCATCATAATGATCGGTGAAACTGAGATATTTTGTATTAACTTTTTTGTAGTGAAATACTGTATTTAATTGTAATATTGTGTAATTCTAGAACTTAAACAGTTGCAGCCATGAGTGCTGTGCATCTATCCATTACTTCATGCAAGCAAAGTAGCTAGGCTGTAATACCATTTTTCATCAGTCAATCACAGTGCAAACACTCTTTGAGTTAGGCTTGTAATGTAGTAGTCTTAAGCTGTGATTACAATGCACATCACTGGTCTAAGTAACTGCTTGGAATGTTAAAAAAATTACTGAAATATAAAAAACAAATAAATGAATATAGAATAATTAAAAACTTATTACAATATACAAAAAAAACCTTATGAAAAATAATTAAAAAATTTGGTGTGGTTAAAAACACAATGTATACCAGTGATAAAAAACATACTGAAGCTGAACTTCATCTTTTCTTAAACCAAAACAAAAGATGAAACTTAGTTTCGTACAATGATTTTCTGTTTTTTGTAGGTTATTACTTTGCATTGTTTGGTGCATTATTTAAATAGATAGAAATTATTAAGTGCATTTTTGACTAACCTTCTATAGAATTAGAGAAAATAACAGACAAAATACAGTTTTACTGAAAACAAACATTGGAAATGTATTTCGTAGATTTTAGATTAAGCAAATAAAATTCAAGATTTTTGAGATGAAGAGAAGTATTTTTAATCTGAACATGAAAAATCACTTTTCACACAGACTAGTAAAAGAATATTCAATATAGTCATAAACAAACCTTTTCTTAGTTTATCAAAAATACTTCATTAAAATTTTTTTATGTGAAAAATTTATAATCTTTACTGATACAATGCCAAATTTTGTGAAGTTATACACACAATATTAAAGGCTAACAGTATCAAATCTATAATATCTAAATGAGTACAAGAAGGTTACATGGTTTTAAAATCAACTAAGCCCATATTGAAAGAGTTAATTCTATACTTCTTTTGTTTTTAAAATGGACTACAAATATGAGATAACACTAACTACTTACTTTGCCATATCTACTGCTCCACTTGATACTTCTCCTGTTAAGTCCATCATTACAAAGAGTAATGCCTTCAGGAAGAGGTACTGATGTGCAAATACCCACTTTAACACCATTTTTCAAACAGAAACTTAATTGCTATGCAGCTGAAAAACAAGTATCGATTATAAATTAAACCAGTTAATTTAAAAGCTACGGGCTATGTCTGTCATAAAAGTTTACTAAACAGAAATCCTCAGGCTCTTTCATCTAATATTTATCCAACCAACATTTCAACACTGATAACATAGTGTGCTGAAGTACTTATAATTACAGAATGTAACATATTTATCCTAATTAAGTCATCAGTAAAATAAAAATTAAATGTACAGCATAAACATCTAAAGAACAGTTTAAAAACAAAAGGACTTGAAAAATATATATTCCTTTCATTAAAATAGTTTGAAGTGGAACTACTAGTATCCTATATATAAAGACAAAACACTAAACCCATGCAAAAAAATTTTTCCCCAAACATAGTTTGAAAGTTCCTCTTACAAAGGCATGGATTGAAAACACAGGTTCTTTTTTTTTTAATCTTACCTTTCCTGACTACCTGTAAAAAATGTCTTACTATAGTAAATAGCAGCTAAAAAATGTAAACATAATTGTTTTCAGTAATTATTGTTGGTTAAAATAAATGCATAATTTAATTTTAGGCATGTTACACCTATTGTCTGTCTGAACATTCATCTGTCCCCCATTTATGGCAGCCGCTTCCCACACTTCTCTGATGACAAGAAACCCAGTTGAAGTAAAAAAAGTGTTCTTGAGACAGTTGACGTAAGTATTAAAACTTTAATTAAAATAAAGTACAGAACAACATTTTGATATTCTTAGGTCATCTTCATGTTAACAAGTTTGCAGACTTAGGATAAATAAATGTAGTTTAGGGTTACAATTTGAAGTTATTCTAGAAAAAACATTGGTAATTTAGATTTACTAGCTGGGGTATCCATATCTTGGACAGAAGTTACATGAATTCATGATAAATGAAAGGTTGTCTTAGGACATGAAAAGTTGTTTCCTTTACATGTAATTTTTACAAAAAAAAAAAAAAGAATTATATTTACAGAAGATCTTGAAAAGTCTTTTCAGTGTTAATTGTTTAGTTATATTCCTATAATCTCTCAGTATTGTTGAAATTGAGATTAAATATCTATATATCCAAAGATGTTACAAAACTACACAGGCTTTCACAGGGTGTCCTAACTATTTCACATGACTGTAGGTGTTAGATATTATGCAAATGAAAAGTGAAACTTCTAAGATAAAAAAAAATTGTATTTTTGTACTCACAATGAAAACCACCTTATATGTGAAGCATTCAGAGTTTGAATGCATATAACTACATTAAACAACAAATTTTTTATCATAAATAGTAGGAGAATCAAAATTAAATATCTTATTTTTTTAAACTACATACTTTTAGGACTGTTCAGGTAAAATTTAAACATCCACTAGTTTCATTTTTGTAAAGAACTTTCCCAAGAGTTATGTACCAACTTACAATGCAAGTAAATCATTATTATAGGGTTAAGTCCTTAAGATAGCTCAAGATATATAATACTGATAATCTGGTCAATCATCAACATACTTAATATATATCGTACTTTGGTAAATACCAAAACTTCATACTATTTAAAAAAAAAGGGGACTGCATATATTAAACACAAAGATACTTACCCTCCCAACTTGGCATACCACGCCCTGTCATAGCATAATGAACACATTCTTTCTACGAGGTAGTCTAAAAATGGTAACTGACATGCCTGTAGAAACAAAATATTTATATTTACAAATTTATATTATCTACATATCTTCACCTTTACAAAACCTTAACTCTAATTATAGGTACAGAATGAAAAACAATATAAGGTTATCATCAAAACAGGCAATATTATATTTACTATACATCCAATTTTCAAGATGAGACTATTTAATTTTTGCAAAAAGCCATCATAAAGGTATTCTCTCAAAAACATCAAAGTAGATTATTATATGCATAATAGAAATGATCACTCAGCCTGTAGTCTAGCCTAATATAATTATACCTACAATACATGTAAAAATAAGTACCTTACCCGTTCTTTTGATGTCAAAATGGTAGTTGCTGTATCTAGAATTATTACAAGGGCTAGCTGACCTGGTTTACAGAGTTCTTTCTCTTCATGACCCATAATTGCTGCTAAAGCATCAATAAGCACAAGAGGATCCATACCCTGAAGTTTATTCTGACGGCCAGTAACGTCAAATGGGCTACACTGCTGACTGATTGCAACCAATGTATAATGTCGAACTAATGACACCATGAATGGTAGAACAACAGATCTCAATTCTTTAATAGCAGCAGCCACTAAAAAATATTAAACAATATTATGTAATTTGTATATTTCCAAAGTTAATGTAACATATATTTCATCAAAAATCTATTAAGTTCACATAACTTTCTGTATATCAAAAAAAAAGAACTGTTTATAAATTTATTAACTGTTTTTATATTAATAATAAGTAATTATATAATAACCTTAACCTCTTTTACCAATGTATTATAAATATCTATCTTAAAGTAACAGATAATTATCATATGATTTCTGAAGATGCTTTAATGTGCTAAATGGTCAATAAAATTAAGATTCTTAATTTCAATGATATGTAATTATGGTCACAGAAATCTTACTAAGTAACTGAATAAAGAAATTAACATTAATACAATCTGACAACTGTAATAAACATGACATTACATTCAAATTATTAGATCAATTTAATTATTAAACATTTTACATTTATTTTCATGTACATTTATCTTTAAGGGCTATTGCAGAAGCATTTTTATCCTTCACCTGGAAAACAGTCAGTAAATCCACAAGTTTATGTTTTTCTTCAACACTTAAAAAAACAGCTCTTAATTCAGTTGCTTGAACTGTATTGATATAATAAAAGTAAAGCTAAATAACAAAAAAATAAATGTTTATTACAATAAATTTAGATCAGTTTATTTCAATTCCAATACACTTTCAAAACATTCATAAATTATTTGTGAACACTGAATGCCAGGTCACACAGATGTAGCAACACTGCAAATAAATGTGTAAAAAATTTGAAGTATCAACTCTTTCACATGTCATCTTGTTTCTTGACTTGCATTTACACTTTTATTGAACAACTATTTTATGAATTTCTGCCAGTGTTTGAAATAAAATTGCAGATTGTACTTCAAACTTCAATATTATATATGAGACAAGTTCTTAATTTAAAAGTAAATATTACGAGAGCACATCTAAATGTAGATTTTAGTGAGTCACATAGTATGTTGAATGAAGCCCTGTTTAAAATTAGATATTTGTGAATTACTAAGTCTATACTTTTGTACAAATTAGGAACTCAAATTAATATTATCAAGCTAGAATACAAAATTAGAACCACATAACTTATCTTGCTGAGATATGGCTTATGTACTGAATCACACATGGTGATCCTGTTCAACTATTTCCATTTTTGAAACTGTCCCTTATGTACAGCTACTTCAATATATGATATATGCCTAACAAATCAACAGATTAGAATGTCCCCAAAGCAATTTTACACCCTTTTAATCTCTGAAAATGTTACAACGTTCTTTCAGTTAAAGATTTCAATGAGGTAAGTGCTGTCTTTAATCTGCTCAGTGTTTCATATTTTTTAAACTAAATAAAGTTTAGTTACTAAGCTTAATAAATTATAATGGAATTCTATGGTACCAGTGTAGTTATTTATGTCTTTGTAGTTATTCAATCTTACATATAAAACCTAAAGGAAAACTTTTTTTGATATCCTCCATAAAAAAAACTTTCAAAAGACTCAGCAACCAATGTCCAGAAGAAAATGAATACAAAGAACATAGTGAAAAGAGATAATTGTTTGTCTCACTCCTTGATTTATTGTATATTTTAAGAAAAATAAGTTTAATAATTTATTTCTAAATAGTAATATTCTACATACATATGTATAATGTATAATAATTGAAATATGACTGTATATTACAAACTGCTAGTTCACTAAAACACAGCCAAGACAGAAAAGACTAAATGTTTTCTTTGTTTGTATGGAATTAAGCACAAAGTTACACAAACAGCTATCTGTGCTCTGCCCACCACTAGTATCAAAACCCAGTTTTTAGAGATGCGAGTCCAAAAACATACCATTGTACCACTAAGGGGCTGACTAAATGCCAGTTTTATATTACTGGATACTTGACTTGAGTGCATATGCACCACACCAATGCAAGCGATGTAATGTTAGGTAAGCATGACTGGAAGGTCAATATATAATAAAAAATAATAAATATATGTGCTCATAGTGTTATGAGACTTAAGCTACTTAGACTAAACACTTGTATTTTCGTTATAATACTTAGTCATTCTCGCATGAAAAAAGCATGAATTATATTTATTTTCGATTTTTTTATGTTAAATGCAAAGTTTGTTAAGTGATAGACCCCACATAGTTAGAGTATAGAAAATAACAAAAATATAAATTTTTGCTAAAAACAAATGTCTGAAATGCATTTAGAAGGATTTAGAGTTTACATAAATAATATTTGACATATGTGGGATGAAGAACATGACTTTTTTAAATCATAACATGAAATTACTTTGCACTCAGATTAGTAACAGAACAGATTCTATTTTAATTAATCAACACTAGATGAATACTCATACTTTGCAGCAAAGAGTAGGACAAAATAAACAAAAACATGTAAATTGAGCAACTTTTAACACTAACAAGGAAAGGAGAGGAGAAACAATGACCCTGTGGAAGCAGGAAAAATTAAAGGTATGGGAAAACTCTGCCCAAAACCGCAAAATCAACAACATTGAGGAACCTCTCAAAAACCATGTGAGAAACTGGGAGATAAAAACAGCTGCTTGGTGAGAAGGCTGGAATTACTGAGTCAAGGCCTAGGAGCAAAGAATGTTTCACTTGGACTGATATACTGCCAAAAAAGAAAAGCAAGTGGAACAGGCTAAATGTGAAGCAACTCCTCAATAGTAACCAGAACTCCTTGCCAAAGACCAACAAAAGCCAGGTCAGAAAATGAAGAAATAAGGAGAGGCACCACTTACAAATGAAATAAAAAAGGTAACCATAGTTAAGTGAGCCAGTAACAAGCATTCAGAGAGACTGTGCACATTGTAGTATGGATGAGAGAGAACACCTAATTAAGTAAATGGAAGTGAGGATAAATATTAAGGAATTGATGAGACCAATCTTGACTGAAGGCATCTACAAACCAAGGCTCAAGGATGGGAAACTGGGGACAAAAAAAAAAAAAAAAAAGGTAATTTGTAATTGAGAGGAGCGGCAAAGGTATCAGTATTGAGTGTGCCCAGATAAAGACAGAGCCACTGAAAGACGATAGGATGGAGGGATCATTTCATGGGTTACACCCAATCCAGTTGGGAAAGAAAGTCAGCTGCAATACTGAAACTACAGGTACATGACATGTCATCAAATGAATTTGATGTGTGTGAGCCCAATAAATGAGATCCAGCACACAGGTCTGGATCTGGTGCTCTCTTGATGATTGATATAAGCAACAATGCTAGAAGTGTGAGGACTTAGATCATAGCAAGAAGATGGCTAGCTAGAGGAAGAAACTCATCCAAAGCTCAACAAATAGCAGAGTTAAAGAACACTAATGTGAAGAGAACACTTTTTGACATACCAACAACAAGAAACATCCTGGTGATCCACCCATGCACCCTAGACTTGAAGGAATACATCTGTGAACATATATAATAAATCTGGCCACAGAGGAGAAAGCAGAACACCCACAAATGTGTGGGCCTTGTCCAACCACCAATAAAAATTGTCTACAAGGGATAAGGAAATGGTGATAGAAGCATTCAAAGGATCATGTGTGAGCTTCCATTGATTGTGAAGGGCCCATTGAAGAAACCAGAAATGGGCACAACCTGAGGGTATTAAAGGAGTCATGGAAGATCAATCCTCAAAAGTGATAAAACATCGTGAGCAGAAAGTCAGAAAACAGAAAGGGTTTTCCAAATGGCATATTCCATAAAATGGAGCTAGAGAGAAGGTTGGGCCTGAGTGAAATGGATGTTGAAGAAAACACCTAAATAAATAAGGTATTGAGAAGATATGAACAATGGAATTGATTCACCAGCCAAACAGTGCAGCTTCAATGAGAAGTTATCATGTATGACTGGTAGATTCTCACCTGGAATAAACAAGAATCCAATCATACATATAAACATGAACATGCTGAGCAAGGGACTAGAACACATGACAAAACGCGTACGGCATCAATGTCATACCAAAAGGAAACAAGCAAAACTGGTACACAATTCCTTGATAGAAAAAAAGAAAATATAAATGGGAATACTCTGTTACAGAAATGTTTATATAGGTATTGGAAATGCCCACCTTGCTCATCCAAAGATCAGGTGAAAATACCCACCAAAGAGAAAGGTACGTCTTAATTGTGAAGTGAGAAGTGTGAACATAACTGATTCAGATTAGACAAATCAATGATAAGATGTTAGTTCCTGATTTTTCTTCAGGAACAACAAACAGGTTGGAATAAAATCTCCTTGAATCTGCTGGAGTTGGTTTGATAGCCTGTTATACAAGGAAGTCCTGAACTGCTTCTGACAAGAATGACAAGCAATCTTGAGTAAAAGAGAAGGAAATGGGATAAAGAGATAATAATAAAAAAAAAAGAATGAAAAGAAAGACAATTTATTCCACTGATAGTATTCTGTAAACCCATACACTGGTGAGGAAAGGTTCTTGCTGATAAACAAAATTCAACCCGCTATACTTGAACTGACTAAGTAGTTACTGATGCTGCTCTTGGCAAATCATACATCATCAAGTAAATCAACATACTGTTGCACCACTGGAGGGTTGGGAAACAGGAATAGATGCCACTTTCTAGCTGGGCTGCAACAAACTACAAAGTTAGTAAGGGTTGATGGGTTGAGACCACCCAGGTCTCTAAAGACTTTGAAACAAGAGTCAAACACAAAACATCATGGAAATGACACCATGTAAAAGTCCTGCAGATAATGCATGAAGTACAAGAGCTAAAGATGACAGACAAGCCAACATGCCTACAAGGAAGGAAGGAATATCCACAGAAAACCCCTCATGTGAAGAGCCTAATACAAAAGGTGAAGGGAGGAAAGGTATTGTAGAAGGTCATAAGGATAGAAGGAAGGTGAGAAAATTATGCTAATCAGGTATTTCTGTTAAATATATGGAGTAAGAGCATTGAAAGCTACATGTACAAAGTGATTTTTCACATTAAAATTAAAAATACTTTTGTTCATCCAAAAATTTAAAATTTCATTTACATAATTTTTAAAACCTAAATAAGTATCAAACTTTTTTTTCCAGAAAACATTGAATGTCAGAAAAGCTCTAGAATTTATCTCAAAAGTCATAGGAAAGCCTATTATCTTCCTCAAGATACGTGAAAGACAGATAACTTTGTCTATGGTCTATACAATAAGAAAAATTAGAAATTCATCACATGCCAAACCAAAACAAAAATGCATTTGCAGGGATATAAGGAAAGAATTAATATATACTACATATTTCATGACATGCATACAAACTGACACCACACTGCTAAAGTTTTATCTTTTTCAAGCTCAAAGCCTTTCTTTTATAACTTTTAAGTACATTCTTTCAAGAAAATATTGCTCTCACTATTTTTTATGTATACAAATTTTTCACTTAATGTCTTAAGAAAAAGAGAGTTTGAATGTGACTGTTGATGGACACGACTTAGGGATGTGAGTATAAACGGGTATGGGATTGTAAGGGGCAGTACAGGTGGATGTTAGGTTATTAATTAGAATAGATATAAAGGTGTTCCTTTTTATATTGGTTTCATTTTGGTTTTTGTTGCTGTATAAGTAGAGATTCTTTGATCTTGCATTCGTTTATATTTGTTTCCCTACTTAATATCTGGGTATTTTCTATGGTTATGTTGTGTTTATTTGATTTGCAGTGTTTGAAAATGTGTGAAGGTGTGTTTTGTGTTATTTGAATCTAGTCATCACAGTTATTACATTGTATTTTATAAATAATGTTGGTGTTGTTTCTCAGTGTAGGTTTTACATTGTATAAACTTTAGTTCTGTACCTGGTTTTTGAATAAATTTGGTGTTTACTGGAATGTGTTTTAAGTTGTTTCCAAATATCGTTTTTTTTTTGTTTATTTTGCTGATGTTGTGAACATGTGGTATGCAGCAGTGTAAGGTTTTGTAGTTTGTTGTATCTTGAGATTTATTACTGTTTGTTGTTGATTGGGTGAGCAGAGTTTTCTGGCTGTGTGTATTTAGTTTCTTAACATCTTGAGTTTTGTTTTGTTTCATGTGCTCCCAAGGAATATATAGTCCAGTATGGGTGATTTTTCTGTGGATTTCTGTTTTGAATTGTGTATCAGTTCTTGAGATATTGAGGTTGAAAAATGCTATTTGGTTAGTTATTTTCCTGTTAATAGGTGACCTTTATGTTGGGATGTACAGAGTTAACGTAGATGAAAAAAACTAAGTGTGTGTTCTGTAAATGTGAATCCAGTAATTATATCATCAACATACCTGTATCAGTATATTGGTGAGGGTAAGGCTGAATTGATCACTTTAGACTCATTCTACATCACAAAAACGTTGGTTAGAACTAATGACTCAAGTTGGTAAGTGGGTATTTCATGTTTATTGGCACAAAGCTACTAGACTATCTGTGCCAAACAAGATGTAGTATACTATAATGGTATATGGAAATGAACGTAAAAACACGTAAAATATGTAAAATTAAGACCTGCCAGGAACACCGAAGAATTAACTTCAAACTTGCTGTCAGTCACCTGAAGTTGGCTTTTTCAACCTTGGGTTCACATCAAAATAAAATTGAAAAGTGTAAAAGAAAAGGTGCTAAAACAGTGTATAGACCAATAAAAACCTTAAATTACGTTAAAAAGACCAATAGCTCTTAAAAATGTAAAAACAAGAGTGAGGCAGCCAGTATCACCTATGACACTGGCTAACATCAAGGGCAAACCTACCTTAAAACCATGTTTAAAATAGTGTTATCATTCTTGGTTATAACAATGGCATGATAATAAAATATGTACCATTGTGACCTGAGTGCTACACAGACCACACATTAGTGCATCAGTACCAGATAAAAGGAAGTAGTGAGTTAAAAAACTGTGACCAATGTGTAGCCTAGCCAAAACAACTTCCTCCCTTCGATCTTTACAGAAACTAGATGGCCAAAGAGCTTGATCTGAAAAAAGCTTATTATTTTGTTGCTCACTCCAGGTTGACTGCCAACTGGTGTACAGTTGGGGTTTGATAACCGGACCACAGTCCATGTATGGAACAGGGATAGTGGTGATAAACCCAGAGCAGATGGGTATCCTACGAATACCAACATGACCTAGAATCCAAAAAAACTAGACAGAGATAGATGATAGAGAGAGATGGGCCAGTTTGTTTTGGATATTGATGAGAACAGGATGGTAACTAGCATGGAATGATGTCAGGGCCAATAGACAGCTGAGTGAATCAGTATAGATCGTGCAATTCATATATTGCATAGTTACAATATGACTCAGGGCAAGAGAAATGGCATACAATTCAGCAGTAAACACAGACATTGAAGAGGGGATTCTGTGTGCTACAACCAAACTGTAACAAACCATGACAGAAAATACAGTCACCTGATTTTGAACCATCCGTATATATGGGAATGGATTGATTGTTTGAAAGATATTCAGCAAATAAAGAGCAATATTTCCAGTTGGGGTACTGGCCTATCTTTGAGTCATCTGAGGAATTATAGTATAATTAGCCATGGTGGAAGAGGACAAACTGTTGATACTGCTATGCAATACAAAGATGTATCCATTTTTTCTGACTGTGCCCGAATACGAAGGCTAAAAGGAACAATGGCAGATTTTCTATTATAGAAAAGTGTGGCCCTCTGAGGATGGAAAACACAACCCCAAGTAGGATGCTGTGGTAAACAGCAAAGTTCAGAAGCATACATAAGAGACAGTTGCAAACTGTGAATATACAGAGGGGGTTCATGGGACTCCGCATACAAACTTTGGACTGGAGAAGTACAAAAGGCCCCAGTGCAAAGCTAAAACTCCTGATGGTGGATAGGATCCAACATTTTCAGTGCTGAGGTTCAGGCAGAATCATAAACCATAGACCCATAATTAAGTTTGGATCAGATAAGGTCACGATAAATTTTAAGCATGGAGTATCAATCTGCTTCCCAAGAGGTGGAAGACAGGACACGGAGGATGTTCAGTGCTATTATACATTTTACGCAAAGTTGCTTGATATGGGAAATAAAGTTTAATTTACAGTCAAATATAAGACCTAAGAACATTGCTTCAAAGATGACAGGAAGTACAGCATCATCAGTACAAAGTTCTGACTCTGCATGAATACCCTGCTGGTGGCAGAAATGTACACAAACAGTTTTAGAGAAAGAAAGTTGAAAACCATTTGCTGTGGTCCACCTAAGTATATGATTGATTGCTGTTTGTAGCATCCTCTCAATAAACCCCATGTTTGATGACTGACATGAGATGTGAAAGTCATCAACAAAAAGACCATTTGCAATTGTAGGGGGTAGTTGTTCACTGATAGCATTAATCTTTATAATGAAAAGTGTGACACTCAGAACACAGTCCTGATAGACTCCAAGTTCCTGTAGGAAAAAATGGGAAAGTGTTGAGCCCACACAGACCTGGAATCAGCAGTTCATTAAAAAATGCTTAATAAAAAGTGGCACATTGCCACATAATCTGTATGAGTGAAGGTCTTGCAAGATGCCATATCTCCATGCTGTATCATAAGCTTTCTCTAAATAAGAAAAAAGAAACAAGTTGTTGTTGCTTCAAAAAGGCTTCTCTAACTGATGTTTGTAGGTGAATTAAGTGGTCTATCATGGAGCGTTGTCTTCAGAACCAACACTGAGTTGGTGAAAGAAGGTTGTTTGGTTCCTTGAATCAAACATTAATCATCCTCTCTAAGGCCTTACTGAGACAACTCATCAAAGCAATGGAATGGTAATTTGAAGGAATCTTTGGATCCTTTCCAAGTTTAAGAATAGGGAGTACAATAGCTTGGCACCAAGCATCAGGAAAGATATTGTCCTGCCATATCCAGTTAAAGACAGCCAGAAGAATAGTAAGACAGGCAGAAGAAAGTTGGTGTATCATTTCATAATGTATATCATCAGGTCCAAATGATGTATTGCCATCCAATGAAGTCCAAGTTCGAGTTCCACCAGTGTAATAGGGCAACTGTAGTCATAGGGATGATCAGTTGAAGAGGAAAGAGGCAGATGTTCAACTTGTGTTATCATAGCTGAAAAGGAAAGAGTTGGGTTTGAAGAGAAACATTCACCAAAAGTACTGGCAATGTTCTGAGCATCAGCAACTTTGTGGCCATTGAATATTAAAATAGAAAGGGGGACAGAAGTATACTGTCCACTCACCTTCCAGATCTTGTTTCATATGACTTTTGAACTGGTGGTTGAAGAAATACTAGAGGTATATTTAATCCAAAAATTCCTTCTGGCTTTGATGTCTAACTCGCCGAGCCTGTGCACGGGCTTGCTGAAATGCAATGCGGTTTGTAAGCGTGGGATATCTATGTAATTTATCCCAAGCACGTTTCTAAGCTTATCATGTTATAGAACAAGCAGAATTCCACCAAGGGAAAGATGTGTATCAATGGGTTGATGTCTTGGATATAAAATTCTAAAGCTATCTTGCAGGCTTCAGTGGTTGGGACTTCTGTGAAGACATTGCCCTTCTAACTACTTGATATATTTTCACAACCCAAAGCAATAATATTAACCTCGCAATTCCTAGTGCACTAAAACTTAAAACAATTAAGTAGGTATAACAATACTTAACCAAAGACTAAAAAACATGCTTCACTTTTACATCGAGTCCGATTTTGCAAAGTCAAACTTCATAAAATTAATTTAATCACTACATTTTATGATAATATAGTTGGCATTTGACCTTACTTATGACAATTAATACCAATTCAAAATATTTTAATTGTTTCTGAAACCCTTTAAAGTAATCAGCTATAAAAATGATTCAAAATTTCTCACAAAGGACAAAAGAAACTTAATGGAATAAAGGTCTCCACAAACCATAAAATTTTAATTGTTGTAATAAATAATCACAAATAGGCAGAGTTATAATCATTGCAAACTTAAAGAACATTAGCAAGCCATGTAGAGAATACTATATAAACAACATATACTCAAAAAGACACTTTTCAGCAACTTTCATGGCATGTCATAACTTAATCTGTATATTG
Organism: Tachypleus tridentatus; assembly: GCF_004210375.1. Lineage (NCBI taxonomy): Eukaryota > Metazoa > Arthropoda > Merostomata > Xiphosura > Limulidae > Tachypleus > Tachypleus tridentatus. Next base: position 85,949,903 of record NC_134830.1, read on the forward strand.
GGCATAACAGTCAACTAAAGTTGTAATTCTTAAAAGCTAAGCATTTCTATTATTAATTTCACTAACTTTTGAAGTTTTCATTGAGAATGTTCATTCAAAATTCCATACTTTATAATCAAGGCAGCTTTAATGCTGTAAATGAAACTTGGTTTTGTTTTTAAGGATTAGCAAGAAGAAATAAAAAGTTTCCAAAGTTTACTGAAATATGTCTGTCTTTTTACAGCTTTTTCCTTGTTCAAAAGAGAGTGGATGAATAAGTTAAGAAAGTTCAATGTAAAATAGCTAATGCTCAGGTTCAAAATTTGTTTCTTAATATAACAAACAGTTATGGGTTTTTTCTATTTTTCTATTCACATTCATTCTTTACACATTATATTACATCAATTTATTTATAAATTTAAAATTTGTACTCAATGTTAGAACAACATGCACATATTTTTTTACACTTACCAAACATAGCAGTAAGAGCTATTTCATGAACTTTCCTGGTTTCTGTATCTGGACATTTGTAGAAAGGACCCTGAATGGTGAGAATTTCACTACTTCCAAAACTACAACAAGAGAAAAGATTTTAAAATTTATAGAAAAAACAAACAATAGAAATGTGATGATATTTAATATATGGATCAAGCTTTCCAAATCAAAACTTAGCACAGAAAAAGACATTTCAACTTTTAAAAATATAAGAATACTACAAGAATTGCATACCACATTAGATGTACAATTAACAATAACATAATGTTGCTGAAAAACATATACATACAAAATTATGTTTAAAGGAAATAAAAAAACAGCAACCTAGGATGAGAAAACAGCTGTTGCATTTTCTGTCTGTCATCATCCTGTTGAATGTTGGCTACTAAAAATCCTTTGATGACTTCCCAACATTGCTTCCTATAGTATGGTTCTGTGCTACTTGACTTGAGGGCATTAAAAGCTGTTTCTATAATCTGTGGTATAATAAATATAAATACAGTGAACTTTACAAAAATCAAAATCACACACTGTATAAAGGCTTTCTACTAATAGTTTTAAGTTCAATTATATTTTCTTTATTCCACTTTAAAAAATCACAATATTTCTGCTTATTTTGAAAATTAGATAAAATGCTTTTTAAAATGTTAACTGACAATGTCCTTTTCTCATATGTTTTTAGTGCAATCGATGTAGATAAGAGTTTGTAATAAACAAACTTGTTTGATCATTTTATAGACCAATTGAATAAGAAAGTCTAAGAAACTACAGCAGGTGAACAACACTTTTTATGATAATATGTAACTAAAATCATGAGAAGTTCAGGTATTTATTAAAGCCAGTGTTGAAATTAGGATTTGAGATAATATTTGAACAGATTTTGTTGAGTTCATTCTAAAAACACAGTTTTACATATTACTGTTATCTGATAAAAGATGTAACAAATTAACAATGTTTTCAAAGGAAGCCACTTTTTTGTCCACCATCTGTATACTTAAGTATTATTTATTTTTAATAAATAAGTTATTTTACTTATGTTCTTTGTTTAAATATTATATAATAAGTAAGAATCTGAAAGAGTCAGACTATTTTGTCCAAGCCTACCATACTTGTTAAATAAACTTAGTTTATCTTATGTCTTATCATTTAAAATAGTTTCTGCAACTTTCAGACAAACACAATTTAACTTAATGTGAATATTTTTGTTGAATGAAGAGAATGATATAAATAAACTCTCAAAACAACTTCTAGATCTTCGTTCTGTCCATTATTGTTCCAAATTTCCCAATCAATTTCTTTGTTCTTTCCTACAAAAGCTACTACTAGTCAATATTTCAAGAAACCATAAACTACTGCTCACTTCACTTTTATTCAATCTACGTTGACATAAAAGTTTATATCTGCTTTATTCAACTGTATTTAAATGTTGACTATAGTTATTTTCAATCTTCAATAATAATTAAGAGAAGTTATGTAAAACTTAAAACTCTTTTTATTGGATTTACAAAGTGTGATATTTGTAGTTACAACATTTTATCAGGCTAATCTGGTGAAACATTATAACCACTAGCCAATTACCCATGGTACCAATGCATTAGATTCACGTGATATATTCATAATGTCATATTTGCACCCTGCACGTCTGTAAACAAATAGCACTGCTTTGAGAACATTTTTCTACATTTTTTGCAATTTCTGGTCATAAACGATAGTTTCTGGCTTGAGTGCTTGGTAGATACTTAAAAAACTGATAATACAGAACTGTTTCAGATGCTATTCATCACTTTATAACTCCATTAACATTGGATATACATGTGACCTCTTTACCTTTGTTTTGCTCCACTACTCACAAAAAATTCATCTACCCAATTTTTTTTTGTGCATTTGAATAGAGAGAAAAATAAAGTTCTCTGCAATTGGGAATGGAGATGAAATGGGAAAATCATGACCCCTATTGCAATTCTACATGCACACAAGATAAAAATTTAGAAGCTGAGAGTTGCACATCGTGTAATAAAAAATTCTCCCAGTATCAAACACATAAGCAAAAGTTTCATTACTGGATGAATCTTAACTTGCTCTTCCATCTAGCAAACATTTAAATTGCAACATTAATAATACTTGAATGGAGAAAAATAAAATTTTTTGTGATGGGAAATGGAGATGAAATGGGAAAATCATGACTCCTGTTGCAAATCTACATGCATACAGGATAAATATTTTGCAAAGTTGGGGGTTGCACATCACATAATTAAAAAGATTTTCCAGTGTCATACATATAAACAAGAGTTGTTTTACTGTATGACAAATATTATGTTTTGTATATTCAACAATAAATAATTTTTACAGTTGAGCTCTGTATGTGTACATTTGACATCTGCAATGTGCTTACCAGTCATGACAAGGTGAAATTTGAAATAAATATAAACAAAGTATAATCATTTCTAACATAAGGTTTATAAATTAAATTTTTAAGCAACTTTATTTTAAATGCAAAATAACATTTTTCTATGATAAATTTGGCATCCATAAACTGATCTTACTTTTTCAACAGGAAGAGCAATAGGTACTTTGTGTTCCTGGAAATAAACTGTAAGGCATGGACCAACACTCTCTCGATCATTGTGTTCCAGCTAAATAAAAACAAGGAGAAATAGAATAAATATATATTAGACAATTATCAAAAAGTAATAAAGTACACTGCAATCTCAAATCTTTCATGCAAACAACATATGAAAGAAAAATTCATTCACTTCATGATTAAAATTGCATTAAGTTATACATTTCAGAATAAGATACATTAATACTTGTAGAAAAGTTGTAGCACTAAAGTTAACTTTAAGCAAGCCTTGATACAGAGTTTGAATGACAAAGGACTGTTAATTTCAAGAAAATAAATAAAAATAACTTTTCTTCGTAGATTTTGTTTCTTGTATCACTATAACACTAACCAGTTTCTGATTCTTTATTAAAACAAAAAACAAACTAAGAATACACACAAGTACACAATTAATAAAAATAGCTGTTTAGAGACCAAAATACAGTAACAGGCAAAGCACACTAAAATATAAATTGGAAATGTACTGTTCAACTAACTGTGTGCAAATAATTCATTATCTTTTATCTCTGTTTAACAAGTTACCAGTAAGAGCATGAACTTTTTGACAAAACTTAATATTTTAGTTTTAGTTTTTTTTGTTTTTTTAAATAAAGACCATATTTATTTCCATAGTTTACCAAGATTGTTTTACTGGACAAAAATGAAACATCTTACTTTCTGAGGTTCTACCATCATCTTCCGATTTCCCCCTTCAAACTTTCCTAAAACACGAAAAGCCACTTGGGCTACATTATCTGCAGGATTACGAAGAGTGCGCCACAAAGCTTGCATGAGTTCAGCTCTAACAGGTTGGATATGATCATACAGAAAGTCTGGCTGAAGATTATCCACACACAATTCTAATGTACGAAGCCCCTGTGTTTTTCAAATAACAAAGCTCATCTTCCTTATTCTAGCTGGGTTCTTTAATTTGTTAAAAATTTGCAATTTTGTATTAAAAAAAGAATTTCAAACTCCTTTCTCTACCTTTAATAAATTGTCTATTAAAATAACTTCTGCTAAACATTTTATGATGAAAGATTAAACACAAAGGATTATCAAATGTTAGAATTTTCTTACACTGAAAGTGTATTTCCAAAAGATATTCACCTCTTCTAACAAAACTGGTTTTTCTTGAGTAGCACTGCCTTCTGTCAGCACAAATTCTCAGTTCATGGTACTAGCCTTCAACTCCCACTTCTGCATATCCTCATGCAAATGATCATGCAACAGCTCTCCACCAACAGAAGCATGATACCATTACTATCATAAATCATCACCCTCTTCACATCTGCACTCATGATTAGTCAAAAGACCTATACCATATGCTATCAAAAGTAGGGAGGCTGGATGGGAAACACAGAAGTAAATATATATCAGAAATATAATTTCAGCTTAAAAATATGCTAACGTTTAGTACAATATTTTGCCTTTTCTCACAAAATAGATAGAATCTTACACTAATCTGGTAGAAGGCCAACAAAAAATACATTCTTCCTGTAGAAAGTGCCCTTCACTGTTTCATGACAATATTGTAAACAAGAAGGAATCCTAGAATATGTATAACCAATGAATGGGACTCATGGTTGTCAAGTGGCTAGGGCACAATAGATCATAATGGTAGTTTGACTTCAATCAAAATAAGATAGTATCTGGAATGGAACATCAGATCCATGGTAGGTAGAGGAACACCTACATCTTCACTGCAAAACAAGAAAAAGTAGGGAAGACAAGTTTCCATACCATAACCCATTATTACATGCATATGCATTTATAACCCAACCAACACCTGATCTGTCAAGAACTGATGCCAGCAAACAGTACAAAGGTGAAAATCGCCAGTAGAGTGATATCTATGACTTAAAACCCAATGGTAACAGGTACAGTACTTCCAGTCCACAGTAAAAAAATCTTCAGCTATATATAAGTGGATAAACATATGCTGCATCCACCTAAAACTAACACTAGATCTGCTAGGAAATGACATCCAGCTGATAGTAGGATGAGGGATCACAAAGTTGGAGTGCATCTCCAGTCCAAAACTTGGTGGCAGTGGCAAAGTGTCATCCAATCCACACTAGAAGGTGGGAAAACTGGCAACACATAGGTGAAGACTTAATGAGCTGAATCATCCCCAACCAACACTTTAGCCACTTGGAATATACATCTGGAGAATGGTAGGGAGGAAGTATGTCTTATCCTAAAGTGGGACTGCAATGATAGACATATAGTATATATTTAGGACATGGCAGAGTGTTTCAACCAAAACCTGGCAGCATCTGGAACTGATCATCAGTTCTGCAACAGGAAGGGAATCATGCCACAGAAAAAAAATCAGATACAAAGGCACTATGCAACAACTAAAACCAGGCAGCATCAGGGATTGTACATCAAGTCCACATCAGAAAGGGTAATATGCCAGCAACAGCTTCAGAATTCCACCACTCTACTCTTAACAAAGTGTTATGTTTCATCACTCAGGAGAGCAAGCATCCATGGGTCCACTATCCCAACAAATGGGAATTGGTAGGCAGTAAGGTTTCTCATATTCCACTAGGAAAAAAAAAAAGGGGGGGAGCTGCATTGGAGAGTCTCAAAAAGTGCATCACTGGTACCTATCAATGCCATTTCGAAAAGCAAAGCCATTACATCAAAGTTGATCCACCAAAAGCAGGCCACATTGAAAATTGTACATCAGGTCCATGGTAGGAAGAGACTTAATGACATGGAGCAGCAATCTGTCTGCTTTAGTCCATGAATGTGCAGTCAGAGATGAAGATATTTATGAAGTAAGATACTACTAGAGGGAACTACAAGCAGTCCTATAGAACATTCCATCTTTGCCTGCAATGGAATTATTTAGTCATAGGTAAAAAAAACTATGGAGACACACAACCATCACCTGGTAGCATTTGGAATTTTGCATCAGATTTGCAGTGGGAAGGGCTACAATGTAATTTACAACTTGTATGGTCACAAAATGGATAGTGCATATTAAAAAAAAAAAAGTATACCTAATCAGACACCACTTGCCACAGAGTGGGATTCATAATACAAACAGAAAAGCAGCATGGCACAATATAAGAAAATAGGAAAAACAGAAATAAATAGTAAACAAAAAAGTCACTAGTATAACTGAAAGCACAGGCAAATCTGCAAATGAAACACTAGCACATCTGTACAGTGCTGCTACCAATTGAGAAGTAGATTAAAAAAGTGCAAATGTTAAAGGGCATTGATTAGTGTAGGGGTTGTATTGTGCTTCTATTGGTGGAGAGTTGCTTCAAGATCATTTGCATATGGATATGCTGAAATTGGAAATGGAAAGCTAATGAATTGCATTAAAAATTAGTGCTGATAAAGGGCAATGCCAATTGAAAAAGTATTTCTATGAGGAGAGAAAAGAGATCACACTGGAAAAAAAATAGTATATTTATATTTCAAAAGTTTCAGAAGCTTAATTGTAGCACCTATTCAAAAGTGTTCAAGCTGATGGGTCTTGTAAAATCTACTTAACATTTTAAATATTTAAGTGCCTAAAATAAAATAAAAAACATTAACTAATGAAGTAACATTAAAACAAAAAGTATTAAGCAAAATATATCTATTTTACTTGATGATACAGTTATATCTAAAGTTTACTCCAGTTCAAATTGTGACTATTTCTCTTTAAATACAATCCTGTTTTACGGCCAAAGAGGCAGAGTAGTTATTTTCAGAAACACAATTTTTCAATACAAAGGTTATTCAGTGATTAAGTAAACAGATTCAACTTCATAAAATCTTACTTGACTGACAAGAGTCTGAGAGCCATTTAGAGCAGAAACTAAGGGATCCATAAGCATAGGCAAATAAGGCAAAAGAGAACTTAGCCTGACTGGAACTGTTAAGCAAAGCTCCACAAAGAGATCTTTCATATGTTGTTTATGCAGACCACTTTGTAAACTGTTGAGTCCTAGATTCCAGGTTTCAAGTGAAAAATATCCAAAGAAAAACAATTAATAAATACTTTATAAATCACAGGTAAATCATACATAAATAATATGAACTCACTCTTAAACTAAGATTGTGGACATGCTACAAAGAGATCATTCATAAACTAACAATCGTATGGAATTGTCCATATAGAAGTTTCAAAACAAACAACTGTTTAAGAAGCATACACATGTTAAAGTAAATATAAAAGCAGTAAATTATTTAAGTTTGTAATAGAGGGCTGACAGAATCAATGACTAAATGTCAGTATAAAAGTTAATGTTAAATTATTATTTGCAAACAAGTTTAACTCAAAAAATCAATCACTGTATCCTCTGAAATTGCTCAAGCTGGATAAGTGGTGAAACCTTTACTTGCTGCTTCCAATGTTAAGAAAATCTTTGAATATCTGTAGGATATTTTAGTATTATTTATATTCATTAATACAGCCTAAATGTTGCATTGCATTTTCTCATTATTTAAAACATTTTAGCCTTTATACGATTCTTACTCAAGCTGAAAACTAGCCTTGCTCTGGAAGGTTGACCCATAAACATTCAATATAAATCACACAACAAGCACAGTCATCCATTAGATGTTTATGCCATACACTAACAGTTAGTTTGCATTACATACTCATACTCTTAAGGAAACAACTTCAGGATTTTTAGTCATTTAGCATAAAGTTAGACAAAAGACTATCTGTGCTTTGTCCACACTGGGTATTAAAATCCAATGTTTTACCAGTATAAGCATTTAGACTTATTGCTGAATAAATGTTAAACAAATACCTAAGTGTAACAGAAATTAAATACAGTTGATAACCCTAGGACTTAGAGAAAAAGGTGAGGCCATCATAAAAGGTTATTTTTGTCACATGATGTAAAATCATTACTACACACAAATTAATCACGAAAGAGTAACTTAATCACCGACAAGTAGTTACTAAAAGCAAGCATTAAGCAAAAGTATTCATAATCCTATTTTATAAGTCCATCACATGCGTGTTATAATTTAGACATGCAACATAAAACAATGAAAAGTGTGATACACTGACTTAAGTTCCTATTATCAACAATTATTAAAAAAAATTAAGAAAAAAAAGCAGCAAGATTATGAGAACCAAAGAGGTAATAAATTATCCTGTATGCTTTACTAACTAGGTTGAAAACAAATGTAAACAGGAGTGAATAGCAATTACAGCTTTATGTGAAGAGCTTCACAAGGCATGCATACTTAGTACATTCTGCTTATATAGTCTGCATGAAGAAACAGCAAATACTATATGTGTTATTATAAGCATTCTAGCAACAGACAGGGTTTACAATTTGGATTTTTTTTTAATCAAATTTACTGCTGGTCTTACTAATATCAACAAAAAACTCCTTATGATGCCCTAAACATATTGGTATCTGTAACATATAAAAAGCTTTAAAACTATGTAACATCAAAAACAAATTAATTAACTCCATGTACACAGGCTTGGTCATTTTAATCAAAATTGTGATCACTGCATAACCATTAAACTATACATAGCAAGATTCTGGTTTTACTAAGTGTATCTTAATAAAATTTGGCAAGCATTTACTAAACATTCTAAGTTGTTAGTCTGATTGCAAGGTGATTTTTCATGTTATAAACAATAACACTTTTTCATCTTATAGTTTTCTTACTTTTCTTATTTCATTTGCTTAAGAAGTTTCCTGAAGACACACATATTAGAAGTTAGAGTATGGAAACTCTAAAGGTCAGCTTAGAGTCACAAACATGGATGACTAAGCCAATAACAGAGTTAATAACACAATTAAACTATTTGTATCAATTTTAACTAACATGCAATGAATGTCTTTTCATAGCACATCTAGAGTTTTGGACTCTAAATAAATGTCCTATTGGATCCCCTATAAATCTGGTCCTGTATAAATGTGACATTTGAAGTATAATTTGTTTATTGTAAATTACTGCTGACTAGAATTTGCACAATATGAGAGTTAAATGAAAATTATAATAGATAAAATTATTGTTGAAACTTATCAATTTCAAAAGAAAGTGTGCTGTTGAAGTGTAATGAAACAAAGCTTCTTTTTAAGTTCTGGAAACCTTTTCTGAGCCAGTTTAAATGAATTGTGATGTTTCATCATATTCAACCTCCTAAAATTGATACATTAATGATCTTTCTGAAAACATAAACATAACCCTGCGAAAAGAAATCAAATAACAAAAAATAAATATACACACCTTGAAGTAAGTTTGGCAAAAGTGGCAGAAATTCTTGATAAAGCAAATCATGACTTCCACCCCCTATTGAGCGAAATAATGCTCGCAGTAATAGGAAGTAATTGTAGGGCTCCTTAGCACTGAGAGCTAGTTCCATTGACTTGTTGACAATTTCATGCAGATGGGGCTAAAAAGTAATATGAATATTTGTATAATTTTTATAATAAATTCTAAACTTAGACAGAATCATTATTCAAATGAAAGTATTATGCTTTTGCAAGTGTTCTGATCTTGAGAAAGTAATAACTGCAAAAAAACAAACATTTTATATATCACTAAGCTATTATAAAGACAGAATATTAAAAAAAAAAATCTTACCTTAAGCATTTGTTCATTTGCAGCAGGAAAGAGTGAGACAGAGCCAAAGACAAGCTTGAAGAGCCGTAAATAGAGATTGGACCTTTCCATGTTGGCTAAAAATAACAATACAATTAGTAATATTCAGGCCAGGTTCTTAGACTCAAATATAAACAATAAAAGTTAAAATCTATAAACTTTATTTTTACAAGCATAGAAAAAAAAAAAAAAAAAGCTTGTACAGTTAGGGTATAATCAAGTTTATAGCAACCTGACTGTATCATTACTATATTATACCACAGAACTCATTTCCAACTGCACTTATTTATTGTATACTCACAACCCATTTGATCCATTCTTTCAAGTAAATACTCAACCAGAATAGTAGCAAATATTGGAGAGGTTTGAACATTAGCAAGGAAAGAGTTGGCCACAATCTAAACAGAAAATAAAAGAACCATGTGTATTCATCAACCAAGTGACAAAGTTTTTTTTCTTGTAAATTAACACTCACAAATTGCTTTCAGTTAATAAAAGAAAATTAATCATTAAAAAAATATAGTCTTTCTTTAAAGGTTATCTAAGTAAAAACCAGAAGACTTCAAATTCTTTATAGTAATAATGATATAAGATAACAATACAAATTTGCAAGGTTTGTAGAACCATCATTTTGACTTTTATGTATACATTTCAATACAATTTTTTGTTGAAATAAAAACAATTTTTTTTCTATAAACAACAATGATCAAGTAAACAATAAACCATAAAATCCACTGGAACCCATTGGATACTTGATATAGCACAATAATATTCATAAACACAAATATTATTTTTAAAGAAGATATAAAATTTGGAACAACCTCAAATATTCAGTATAGTCCAAATATTGTAAAGAAAAAAAACCAAACTTTCCAAAAAAATGCTCTGCTAACTGTGAAAACATGATTGAATAAGATTTAAGCAGCTGTCACATTATGAATAGCAATAAGACTATTTTCTTCAAGTTATAAGGTAAGTTACAGTTTACAAGCTTTAATAATTTTATCGAGTTCTGGCTTCAGTTTACGAACAGGTAAGTATTCTTTTATATGGTGGCTAAATTCAGTACAGGTCCTTTGTAAACTGTTTTTTATCTTATAACTCCCACATGGTATGAAACAGACAGGCATTAACAAAAGAAATGTGCATTTAAATTTTGTTAAAAACTGTTACTTAAAAAGCAAGTTGTAAATTCAAATGTTTGCAATAACACTATGTAACAATAAAAAGGATCTCACCTGCAAGGCATAATTCTTGTAGATTCGTTCAACAACATACTAAAATATCAAAAAGGTTTTATTTGTAGACATATGCAAAATACAACTTAAACTACTTGACTAGCTGATAAACTCCCTAGCATGTTTCAACACAACAAACTATTTTCATAAACTTATTATGCAAAATAAAAAATTACCTTTGCATCTCAAGTAAAAGAATGTCTTGCAATGCTCAACATATAAACAAAATTAGTATCTATTAATTAAAAATGAACTTGCAAATTCAATTTAATCCTTTACACATTTATTAAATGTGATCAATCCAAGTGTGTAAATGAGAGATACTGAATAATTCCAGCCTTTCTTCCCTATGAAATATGAAACTGCAACAAATTCTAGCCCTAAGCAATGTTTAACATAAAAGCTTTTGTCATTTTTATCAACACTTTTTAAAAAACACGAGACCCAAAGATATTGTTTAACATTTTTATTACAAAAATGAATTAGGTGGATACAGACTTGATTTCACAGATTTTGCTTTAAAGCCTCTACATTTAACCTTTGTGATTTTCAAGACCATTCAAGCAGCAAATTAAGGATTAATGAAAACAAACTAACAAATAGCAGTCTTGTAAGTAAAACAATACCTGATACAGTTGAGTGCAAAATTATCTTATTATGTCTGACAATTCTCAACCTGATCTGGTTCCACAAACACATTTATTTTTGTATAATAATGTAACACCATAATTCAAATGAAGTATAACATGGTAACACGATTTTCAAAAGCTTGAAAAAACAGTTAACCGTAGAAGACATTGTTTAGAAACACCTTTTGTTCTTGTAACTTATCACGAAACTAAGCTTTTATCACTTTGCTTTAATCTCTCCAAGAATCCTAGCTAAACTAAACGTCAGTTGTTTATCTGTTATTATTGCACAATCATTTTGTGATGCTTCAATGTAGTGAGTCAATTGAATATACTCTGTAAATTGATATAAATTAATCCTTTCTGTTGGCTAACTCATTTTTGAATAATTTTAATGTATCATGAAAAAATTATGTAAGAAGTCACTGATGTGAGAATTTTTAAAGTAGTGATAAAATAGCCACTAAAATCATACTTCTGGTTGTTGTTACATTAAAACATGTTAATAAAATGAAACTAGCATCAGTTTAAGTATAACCACATTAACTACAAACCTCTTTGATATAATGCTTGCAACTGCTTTGCATCAAAATGTTGAAAGCAAACAAATTGATCAGATAATCATGCTACTCAACATAACCAGCTTTTGAGCCTCAATACTAGGAACAAATGTTTTCCTGAAGTGGCTGACAACCATACTTTTCCACAGTAAACTAATTATGCATATCATGCAATGGTACTGCAAGCCTAGCAAAAAATTCAGAAGCTATACCTTTTAAAATACAATTCATGCTTAGATGCTTTGAGCAAATTATTTACAAACATGCAATGGAAAAAAAATCAACTCTTCTTTTAACATCACTAAGAACTGCACAGAACTCCCAGTTCCTGTGCTCTTGTCAGTAGTAGTATGTCATAACATTTGTATGGCTATTTAATTATTCACATAGTCTTCATGTACATTTTCAAAATCTATTGCAAAGTTTGTGAAGAGAAATATCAGGTCAATTTTCAACCAAACTATTTCTTTCAAAGGTCTGATGACAAATCAGAGCTCAAATTTCCTTTTACCCCTAAACTTTCGAGCAAATTTTTGTAAATATTATTGCATTAAATTACTTTGCACTATTATTTGTCCATTGTTTTTAAAAACAATTACTTAGCAAAATAATTTTCAGCATTTGTTTATCAAAAATCATTATATTTTTATTAATGTCAAAAACACCTTTCATACAGATAACTGCTCTACTAGACAATCAATGCCTTTTTTTCTAGCAGATTCAATTTTTTCTAGCAAATAATATTCAAAGCAGATGTAAATTTTTCTAGCTTACTATACCAAGATTTTTCGACCAGGATCAAAAAACGACAACATAACTTCTATGTACTCTATTTAATACTTCTTAAGAATATCTTAATGAACATATACAAAGATAAAATACATCTTCAAAATAAATAATCTGTTTGGTTAGTGTCACTTACACTTCTCATGTAAAGTATTTAATATCATGATGAAAAATAGATTAAATTCATATGTTTAATTTTAATATTTCAAAGTATACTTACATCAATTGTTGTAGAAAAAACCTCCTTAAAGGTCAAGGAATTCATCATTGTGAACTAAAAATTATAAAAAAATTGTCATTCTCACTCACCACCAGGCTATCTATTATTGGTAAATCTTAAGAGAAAAAACTGAATAGTCAACTTTATCAGTCTTGTCAACAATAACACATGCACATCAGACTACAAAAACATCACATATGATAATAATAAAAAATATATCAGTAAGAAAACTTAAACTGTGATGATACCTTGCAAATCCAAGGTATGTGATGTTTGTGAAGCTATACTTAATAATTTTTAGTATAATTATAAATTTACTAACATTATCTTTACAAAATTTAGCCAACTTTTACTGAAAAAAAAATCAGAATGTTTAACAAAACATTTTTACTAAAGCATTGCCAACAAAATTATGAAGCTATTACTAAGTCAGTCTGAATAAAAAGTGATTTTCCTGCTACAAATAAAAATATTTCATAATACATTTGCATATCCTATAGAATCTACTAAATAAATATCAAAATTTTATCTGTAAAACTTTATACTTTATTTTCTCTGCTCTCACATTAACTGTAGCAAAATGATCAAGATCCAGTGGAAAAGTTATAAAAATTTGAAAATATGGATGTCACCAGTTTTTTCACAAAATTGAATGCTGAATTGAAAAATATCAAATTACTTACTTTCAACTGTTAACCTTTTTCAAATCTGTTTTATTTTAATTTTACAATTCTATGGAAATAAACTTTTGTACAATGCAGTTAACAGTGTCTCATCTATAGCAGAAAGTTATGGAGGAGGCTCATTAGCTAATTACTATAGAACTAATATAAATAGCAGGATTATGTTAAGCATATGCTGAATTCATGTTTTCTTTACACTGAACTTATAAAACTTTAAGACTCGTTCTTTTATTGATGGTTTATTTTTCTTAGAAGATTTTAATTTTTACATTTTAGTTTTATTAAAAATACATAATAATAAATGAAATACATATATAAATATAAGAATCTGCATCACTTACTGCATAAACAGGTTAACTTGCACTCGAGTAAAAGACATACACTTTCATAAGCCAAATGGAGTCTTACAAATTTGAGAATCCAAAAAAAAAAGATTATGTAACATTCAGCATGCATTTTAGAATACTAAAATATATCATTCACTAGAATAGAATGTCCAAAAACCATTATAGTGTAACTGTCTTTCTAAATGGATTATAAATTCACAAATTATGATCGTATGTGCATAATACTATATAATATTTATATACGTGAAAGCATTCACCATCCTATTGATTCTGTAAAAATTATCCACTACATTGGCTGATATTTATTCTCACATACTAAAACGAGTTTTTGCTTTACTTTACTATAAACACTGCTTCTCACCCATTGGAATTTTTGGAACTCAAATTTTGATTCACGAGTCCACAACTGAGTACTTCTTGGCAAATTGTACATCTTGATCTTGTTATTAAACATTAGGAATGGATTTATTATTCTAACCTTTTAAATCTTGGCAGGTTAAAGTGCAGTGCCATGTTTTGAAGAGTTATGTTCAAAATTTTATGAAGTAAATTCATTACTACTTATATCAAAGAAAATGACAACAAAACATAAAGAAAAAAATGTTAAATAACAATTTTTGTGTTTCACATAACACATACTATTGTCTTATTGCTCAGTTTACATTTTATCACAGCTACCATGCAAATTAAACAAAATTTGAGATATGAACAAGCTTAATATAAATAAGAACCTTCCATTTCTATGATTTGCTGAGATGCCAGTATTTTTAGCAAATCTAATAGAGTGGCTCTTCCCATTACTCCATTCTTTTGTAGCCTAGTCTGATCTACTGCTAATTAAAGTGCATTTATAACCAACAGAAAGCACAGCTTCTCCTCTACATAAATCTGACATTTATTTGTAAACAGCTTCAACTTCACCAAAACTATTGAAGTGTGATGACTAAGATCTTGCTCTGAATAACAATGATATTTTAAAAAAATTTTTTTTTACCCACATACAGCTTATCTAGAAACCTAGATAAATTAATGGATTTAGTGTGTACTAACACAGTAACTAAACATTTTAGTTTTCCAAAATTTATATTTGAAGCCTACAAAAATTATCTCTTCACCCTCCAGTTCAAAAACTAAACAAGGTTTACAATGAGACTTAGCATATGTGTGCATGTATGATGTAGGAGTACAATATTTTGTAACACAGTAAGTACTTGAAATATTTGGTTTTCAGTGCATTTTTTATTTATTTTTCTACAATTTAAAAAATAACTATAATTTAAAGATTTATCAGTAAATTGTGATATACACACATATGTAATGTATGGAAGCCAAAATACCATTGTATTTTGCAAAATACTTGGATTATAATTTTAAAATTTGTTTTTTTTAGGCCAATACAGAGTTATGCTTAATGAATTTGTGTTATTCTAACTGTCTGAACTGAGGTAAAACAAAGGCAAATTAAACAATGATAGAATCTGAAAACTTAAAAACAGTTTATTCATCAGATTTAGAAAGGTAAAAGTATTTTACAAATGCCAAGGAAATAATGTTATGCTTTACACAGAAGACTACACTTAGAAGGCTTGCTAAACTAAAACTAAAGAAGTGAGATACGTAATACTTCAACCTCAGTTTTTTTTTACTGGTTGATGAATAAGTGTGCCAATAAATTTCAAACATCCTGAAATGATTACCAATATTCAAAGAATTGCAATGTTTATTGTATCAACATTAAACCATATAACAAATGTTTTGATAAATTAAACATATTCAGATTCTGAATATATGAAGTTTAAGTACAATCCTTTTCTGAAAGTGTGACAACTGCAATGCATTGACATTTGGTATTTATTTTTTCTATGAACAAGTTGGAAAAATAATATCCTTATCCATCAACAATAGTGTTAATAAACAAAATATGTAGATGGTAAACATAACTGATTGTGATTGTTTAATACCTAAGAAATATGATTTATTTTTATATACATTTAAATCTAAATTGTTTAAAAATTGAGTGATTTACATTCAGACTAGCCAGGTAATCTGTGTTAACACACAATATTTTCTCAAGACACCTGATTTATTAATCAAGATGGTGCCAAACAATCACAGTTCATTCAGAACTAATACCATGTATCCATATTACTAAAATATTCATGCATTCATAATATCACTTTTTTTTATTCTATATAATACAGCTCATGCACACACATAATTCATTATCAAGGAAAATATTTCAAACTAATATATGACAATTTTAGTATAGAATATCTGTAAAAACGATTTTGTCAATAACTTGCAAAATCAGATTTTCCAAATATGCTAGAAACTTGCATCTAAAGGAAAAAGTACATTTAGTTAGTTTTTAGTTACATTAATTTTTTTTTTTTACTTTTGCTGATGAATTTTGTCATTTCAGATTAAAGTCTGGATCACATGAATGGTAATAAAAATCATACCAACCAACATTTTAAAAATAAAAAAAACAAATTGCAAAAAGAAAAAAGTGAATACTTACAACACCAGCAAAATGTTCTAAAACTTCCTTTTCCTCTTTAGATCTAACACTTTGCATTCTGAAGAATAAACCAGAAATGTCATAATTTGCCTTGTTACCATCTAAACAGTGTAAAGGATTTACTAATACATTTTCATTTTAACATAGATGTTTATTTCAGGTAAATATATATTTAGAAATGTATGCTACTTGTACTGTTAAACGTTTTGTAAAATTCCTACCTATTCACTAAATTTGTAGAAGATTTTCAAGTTTAAGAATCAACAATGTACTATATTTGTAGGTAAATATTAGTGATCACCAGTATTGCTACCTTAGTTGAAATTTCTACATACTATTCTCTCAAGTTTATAAAAGGTAAGCAAGAAAATGCATGGAGAGACAGTTTATATTGTTAAGTTGCTTCAGTTGGTATACTACAGACCTCGGAAGCTCTAACTGTGATGCTTCTTAATTAGGAAAGTACAGGTATTTGACCAGAAATGTTTATAGATTTTGAACATTGCAAACCATTTAACTTTAGTAGATTACTACTGGATGCTAGTATTTCTATGGAAACATTAAAAAACTCCAGAGAAGAAAAGCTCACGTTATCAGTGAAAACCAAGCTACAAATTAAGTGAACTCTATTGATATCAACTTGAAAGTAATTTGTTGATTGTTGAATCATCAATGAAATATTCAGTTCCAGACCAGATAGAAGACTCAATATTGTTTGTAAGCTTGTAAATCTTTTTGTATATAAATCATTATTTGTATATTAAAATATATTTCTGTTAAGAAAAAAAAGAGTGCATCAGTATTGTTGGCAAATATCATGAATTTGATAAATCTCAACATTTAATTAACTTTAAGTTTAAATTACAATTTAACAACATTTCAGGCTATTTGAAATCATAATACATAATAAATTAGAAGCTTGTCCAAGATAAATTATAATGCATAACAACAGTTCCTCAAAACATCATGTATGTTTTGTTAATTTTATAAACTTGTTTATTTTTAACTACAGCCAAATTTTGGTGTGACAGTTTTGTACTCTTATGTACAAAAATAAATTGAGAAACATGGTTATACTTTATTGTGTATTTGCTTTGTAACAGAAGCATTCAGCTATTAAAAGCAGCTATCTTCATACACAATGAAAAATTGAATAAAGTTAAATGGCAGGATTGTATAATGTAAACATATAGACTTCAAACACAAGACAAACTCAATAATACTGGTAGTTTCCTTAATAAAAAATACCTTAAAATTTATCTATTTTATAAATAAAGAACTAAGACAAAAGGTTAGTAGTATATACTACTTTGTACCTTGGCCATATGTATTTCATCAAAATCTGCAACTTTAAATTAGTTCAGATTTCTTTTATTTTTGTCTTTAGTTGGTAATTCATATTGTACAGTTCCAGTACAAATTATGTACAAAATAATAATGAGAATTTTTTGCCTGTACAAGTGCTATGTTTAATATTAATGATTCTAATCAAAATATTCTCTTAAGAGCAAGTTTTTCAACATATTTTAATAAAAAGAAACATCAAACATCAGTAATTTTCTATCGTTTTTAGAAGTATTGAAAATTTTAAATGCTAAAAAACAAAACTTAAAATTTAAGAAAAATTATGTAAAAGTAAATTTAATTTATTAACTTTTTTTAACTTTCATCTTTCAGTTAAACAACACAATGTGTGGTAATGACATACTAGTATACAACACCATCAATGAAACAAAAGTAAAGTTATTCATAGAATATAATTATATAAATTTAAAACAAATCCAGAGATTAAAACTGCTTTATTCATTGCCAAATACATAAGACAGATAATATTGAAGAACTTAAACTTAAAATATAAAAGTTAAAAATTGTGGCATATAATAAAGGAACCAAGGTATAGGAGAAAATAAGAAAATACAGCTTTCTTTTCTTTTTAGTCATCATTATATCTGGTAATCTCTTTATGATCTACTAAAGAAAGGTAACAAAATGGAAGTAATTACCCTGCATCCTGTTTAACTCTGATTATTTTTATTTATTTATACAGATACCTTGTATTTTTTCATCAGATTGATTGCAATTCATTTCTTATTAAACAAATATTTATAACTTAATATGCTTAACTCTGCCGTTATTTATTATCAACTTGGCTTAACTTTAAAACTAACAATTCTGATAATACAAAATATATTCTAAGATACCCAGGGTGAGGCAAAAGTTGTTATTGTAGTATGGACTTATGGACTGAACTGTGTGTTTTATACTATCTTACTTAATGTGTAAATATTTTTTAATATTGTTTTCAATTTTCTCTGTTTGGACAAGGTAAGGCACTAAAGTAAGTCACTCAACATTCTACTTAATGAAAAGTATGCTATGGATGAAATTTTATAATTATGCTATTATCTACATTTTCTTATGAGAAAAATGACTCATTACACATTTACAAAAACAGCTGTTTTTCTTGTCAGCAATATAGTAATAGTTAAGGAGAGCCACACTTTTTACACATACAGAGACAACTTGCCCAGCATGAAAACATTTGTAGATTTGTCTTTTTATGTCTTAGTTTAATGTGGTGTACTGTCATACTGTTCATTATGTCAGGTTTGACATAAGAAAGTTATATTTTTAGTCATATCATGACTTGCAAATTTTCAACAGAACCTCAGGTCTCTGCTGATCTTCTTTGTTTTTACTGATTTATTTGGTAATACTGTGAGAACTAGCATAGCACTTTCACAGCTTAACAATTAAATTCCCAATGAAACAGACATATTTTAACTTGTTTTACTTTAAAATTGAATCATGGCAGATAACCTTTTTGAGGAAAAAGGAATTCAGGATTTTAAACAAAGTAAGTGTTTGGTAAAATTCAAGCCTCACTTAGATTTTATCCTGTTTATCTTCATTAATATTTATTTGTTTGGTTTATTCATAGCTAATAGTATGTATTAACTTATATGGGGTTGGGGGGAGGTAGCATTTGAACTAACGAGAGCTTGTTCAATAAAAGTTTTTTTGACATTCTCTCATTAGTGCCACACACTTACAGGACACTTCTCATACCAATTTTTATTCCTCTGTATCATCTATAGTGTATTGTGCTCCATCTTTTGGACCTAATGCACTTCTGAGTTAAAATCTGGTTTTGTGTTACATTTGATTTCTTATGTAACAAACCTTGCTGTAGATCAAGAAGAAAAAAAAAACTCCACAACTCAATATCCTAGAGCCTCCAGTTAGTGAACCCAACTGTCTGCATAAGGTACATCCATGAGCTGGAAAATACCATATAATAGTAAGGAAAGTGAAATACTGGTGCTGTGATTAAGAATATCATGTTTGTGAATTTTGCAGCATACATGAGAGACCTTTGCAGTGAAGCCCAAATAAATAAGGGTTATGAAGGTAGCAAGTAGGCTAGGTATTCAGGACCAAATGGGGCATTCTTCACAGGATTCCAGATATATTTCAACCAGATAGGTAGAACCTCACCTTTGATAATTGCCACCCTCAGACTAAGTCATTAACATGAAATGTATCACTCGTAGATGAAACAGCAAGTTCCTGCTGTTAGAATCATGATAGTTAGGTGGGATAGTCAATAGCTTCTCCACAAGACAAGTCACTAGTTAAGCTGCAGTGCTGTTTGTGAAGGAATTCAAACAAGAATTATTCTGCCAGTAGATGAAACAGTGGTAGCTTATGCAACAACACAATGATCAGTGGGACATAAGAGAACTTCTCTATGATGGGAGGCATGCTGTCCCAGTGAGAGTATAGAGTCAAGTGTCACTGGTGGATAAGATCCACTAAAATGAGCCATCTTGTCAGCATGGGAGATAAGTATTGTCTTATAGCAAAGCAAACATTGGGCTAACTGCTGAGTCCACCAAGGAGAATCAAAACCCTGATTTTAGCTTTGTAAATATGTAGACTTACTGCTGTACCAACAGAGGAGATGGTGAGCACTTGTGGTAGATGATGGAATTCATGGTTAGGTGCAGGGAGAGGCACCTCTTTCTGAATGGGGATGAGCTGTAGCCAAACCTAGAGCAAGAGATAATTTGATGGATGACAGCCACCAGTTAGAGCTTTTATCATGATCAGACCAGAAAGTGAATCTTTGCCAATAATTGTTGGACAAGCATGAAATATTTCCATGAAGAAAGGCATGCAGAGAGTTAAGAGTAAGGTAGCTATACAACTGCCAGTCAAAGAATGACTAATGGGTCAAGCAGGAACCATGGAAAAAATGTGATCAGCTGTCACTCAGCAACTCCACGATTAAGATTTGGCATTATTCAATAACATGGCATCATACTGACCTGTCCAAGACAAACTGCAGCCTATCAGTGAGAGATCTGCATCAAAACTATGCATGTCTGCTGTAGAAGCAAAGTATATGACAACCCACGGGTTTAAGGAAAAAAACGAGAAAGACCTGGGACCACTTCCTAAGAAGGTTCTGACAAGTGAGTAATTTTCTGAAACTGCTGCCCTCAGGTACAAGCATCACAAAGCCTAACCCTAAACAGTCCAGCACTTCATATTATCAAGTACTTAATGGAGAAGTAAGTAGTTTACTGAACACAATCATACTCACATTGCACCAGTTTTTCCACCCAGTGAAGAACTGAGCCATCCAATGAGTAAAAAATTAATGCTTTTAATGCAATTTAAGTGTCTATAAAGAAAGAAACAATAACCATGCACTAGGGACAATGATCACCACCACAACAGAAAGCTTATAATTTGAAGAATAATCTATTACTTACTTTTCTTCTAGCTTGAAGAAACTTAACTAAGAAATCTGCTCTTTCTGTTGGTTATAAGTATTCCATTCAAGTCTACAAAAGGCTGTTGCTTATTAACAGATTACTTTGGAATGTGAGCATGGTACCTAGCAGGGGAAGAAGATATAAACATTTTTCTCAGATTTCTAGCTGCTGAAATATAAAAATAATGTTTGGAATTTAAATTTCTATGTGTAGAAGCTCACCTAGACTGTCAAAGAGATAATGAGAATAAGCTGTAAAGAAATATAAGCAACCACACCGAAGATACTTCAACTGCATGCATTATGTGATAGTAAAACTCAAGATTTCATTGTCAGACCATCTACTCTGAAAGAGCATGTCTCATTGAAGATGGAAAACATAACCCCAGGTGGGATACTATGGTAAGAATCAAAGTTTTGAAGCATACAGTAAAGACAATTGTAAACTGCAGAGGTGTAGAGAAGCATAAGACTTGGTGTACAAACTCTAGACTGGAAAAGTATGGAAAGCCCCTGATGGTGAATGGGTCCAACATCTTCAAGGAGGAGGTTTTGGCAGAGCCACAGACCAGAAACCCATAATGTAGTTTTGATTAAATGAGGACATGATAGATCTTGAGCATAGAACATTGATCCACAAAGTGAAAAAAAGGACATGGAGGATGTTCAGTGCTCTTGTACACTCAACATGTAGATGTTTGGCATGTGTAATGAAAGTCAGCCTAGAGCTAAATATAATCCCCAAGAGCTTAGCCTTGGGGACCAAAAGAAGCACAATTTCCCCGATTCACCGAAATGGAGTTAAGGATTGGGGTAAATACCCCATTAGTGGCAAAAGTGAAAGCAGAAGAGAGAGAAAATGTAAAACTGTTCGTTGTGGCACACTTTATTAAATGACTGAGGGCAGTCTGTAGCTGCTGCTCAATATACCTCATGTTCGACAACTGAGACGAGATGTAGAAGTTGTTGACATAGAGTCCGTTTGGGACTATTAGGGGAAGTTGTCCAGTTATGGCATTAATCTTTATAATGAAAAGTGTGACATTCAAGACACAGCCCTGAGGGACTCCAAGTTCTCATGGGAAAGAATGAAAAAGTGTCAAACCCCCATTAATTTGGAATTGGAAGTCAATTAAAAAAATGTTGATAAAAATTGGCAAATGGCCACACAATTCATTTAAGTAGAGCTCTTGCACAATACCATACCTCCATGTAGTATCATAAGCTTTCTAAAGGTAAAAAAACAAAACAAACCAGAAACAAGATGCTATCACTTGATTGACATTTTAAGTTGAATCAGGTGATCCATGGTCATAGATACTTACACTAGGTGGGTCAGAGGAGGTTGTTTGATTCAAAGAACCAAAAAGATGAACATTAACCATCCTCTCTAGGATCTTAGAGACAGCTTGTCAAAGCAACTGGATGGTAGTATGAATGGATATTGAGATCCTTCCCAGGCTTGGAAAAAGGAAGGACAGTAGCCTGGCACCAAGCATCAGGAAAAACATTCTCCTGCCAGATACAGTTAGAAACAAACAGAAGAGCAGCAAGAGAGGCAGGAGAGATGGCACAGCATCTCATAGTGAATATCATCAAGTCCAACTGGTGAACTGCCAGACCAATGAAGAGCAAGTTTGAATTCCACCAGTGTAAAAGGAGACGATCAGCCAAAATGGAAGGAGATAATCACTCTGCCCGAGTCTTGATGGCTAAGTAGGTGGAGAATGAAGCAGAAGCTTTCTAAAGGTAAAAAAAAACAACAAACCAGAAACAAGATGCTATCACTTGATTGACATTTTAAGTTGAATCAGGTGATCCATGGTCATAGATACTTACACTAGGTGGGTCAGAGGAGGTTGTTTGATTCAAAGAACCAAAAAGATGAACATTAACCATCCTCTCTAGGATCTTAGAGACAGCTTGTCAAAGCAACTGGATGGTAGTATGAATAATGATGTAGTATGAATGGATATTGAGATCCTTCCCAGGCTTGGAAAAAGGAAGGACAGTAGCCTGGCACAAAGCATCAGGAAAAACATTCTCCTGCCAGATACAGTTAAAAACAAACAGAAGAGCAGCAAGAGAGGCAGGAGAGATGGCACAGCATCTCACAGTGAATATCATCAAGTCCAACTGGTGAACTGCCAGACCAATGAAGAGCAAGTTTGAATTCCACCAGTGTAAAAGGAGACGATCAGCCAAAATGGAAGGAGATAATCACTCTGCCCGAGTCTTGATGGCTAAGTAGGTGGAGAATGAAGCAGAAGTGATAGATGCATGAGAAAAGCTTTTGCCAAGAGTACTGGTGATGCTTTGCACACCAGCAACTTCTTGACCATCAGAGAACAAGATAAAAAGAGAGGATAGAAGTATACTGCTCACTGACCTTCTGAATCTTGTGCCATGTGTCTTTGGAACTGGCAATAGAAGAGATGCTAGTTGTGTATTTAATTCAAGAATCTATCTGGCTTTGCCGTCTGACCTGCCGAACACATGCACAAGGCCCACTGAAAAGCAATGCAGTTTAAAAGTGTGGGATATCTATAAGATATCCCAGGCCCATTTTTGAGCCTTCCATGTCATGAGGCAAGTAGGATTCCAAAGTAGGAGATTGTCCAAAACATGTAGAGGTTTAAAGAATACACTGAGCAGCTGCCTGGACAATATAGGCAGTCACTTCTGCCACACAGTCATCTATCAATGGCTTATAGACAACAGCAGGATCAACTTCCAAGAGAGCCATGAAAGAGAGACAATTGGGTCTGATGGCATTGACCACACCCAGTCTCTCTCAAAATGACAGGAAAGTGATCACTGACCATGGGTTACTGTCAACCATCCAAGAAAAGTAAGAGAAAAGTGATGATGAGCTGGTAAAGAGATCAATAACAGTAGGAGATTGACTAAGTGCATGAAAATAAGTATAAAAACCAATACCAAAGAAAGATTGTGATCTGAGAGAATAAGCTCTATAGAATGACCCCTCCCATCAATATTAGCACCATCCCAAATGGGATTATGTCCATTAAAATCCTCCTGGATTAAAAATGGAGAAAGTAACTGTTCAATGGGCATCAAGGTCTGATTGATCACAGGTCTCTCCAGAAGACAGCTAGAGAGAACAAACAGTGATGGTACAACCCAAGCAAACATAGATGGCTACAACCTTCAAGGATATATCGGGTAGCAAGAGAGGCAGGCACATACTGATTGACCAGCAGTACCATCCCTCCATGCACTTGTCCATCACACAACCTGCCATTTTTGTACAAAGAAACCTGTCAAAAGGTGACTGCATCAGCAGGTTTCAGAAATGTTTACTGTAAAGTGAGACAAAGTGGATAAGAATCAATGAAATCCTTAATGCCATTTGTATTAAAATGAAATCCCTGACAGTTCTACTGTATCAAAGTGGACATTTTTATTTATGTGGAATAGAATGGGCAGGGAACCCTTCTGTTGTTGTACTCCATGAATCCTGCCCTGAGTCAAGTAAGCAGGTCTCTTGTCTGTGGAAGAAGATTCCAGTAACTAAGAGCATGAACAAATAATCATTTGCATCTCAGGGCTGGAGAAGAAGACAAACCTGAGGAAATGCCTGAACCTAAAGCCAAAGGAAGTGGACCCAGGCAGTCACTGAAAGGAGTGGAGGAGACAGAGATGTGAGTAGATGTAGACTCATCAACACTTTTAATCATGGATGGCAAAAGACTCTTTAGATGTTTTGCAAATGACTCTGCTCAAGGTAAGGAGAGATCTGCCTGCACTTCCTTAGGGCAGTGGAATAGAGTGCATCAGTATATGTCTGAGATAGAGTGGGGAACAATAACTTTTGAGTCTTGGGGTGTTGTTTACAATCTTGAAGCAATGCACCTATTTCTCCAACTCCCACTTAGGGCAGAACTAGATTAAGAAAGATGTGAACCACTACAGGTCCAGTTCACATTCGTAGGCATTGTAGTCTTTGCCACCACAATGGGTATGTCAAAAAACCATGACATGATGTCTTCGAATGATTGGACTGCAAACACTAGAAACATCTGAAAGGGTTGGTAATTTGTGTCTGCACCCTGCAGTTCAGATAACCTGCCTTGACTGTAGCAGGTAAACATGGTGATGTAAATGTAAAAATCAAAACATTGGTAGGCATCATAATTCCGTTTTTGTGAGTGGAGATTTGACTAAAAAAAGCAGCTGCTATCTGTGACTCAGAAATATTTTTCAAGTCCCTCCCAACAATAACTCTGCTTGAGGAATTCATGGTAGCATGGGGAATAACCTCGATGGTTATATTACCAATGCTCTTCAAATTCAGGAGGAGTCTGGTGTGTTGTGGTGAAGATATTTCCACCAAGCTGTCTCCTAAGTGCAGCTTCCTTACTGACTTGAGGGAGAGCTAGTAAGCCTCGCTAATCTCTTTTGAAAAAAAAGAGACTTCTGCCCTAAAGATTTCTCAAACAATGAATACCAAATGAGAAATTGAAGTTTTGAATCCAACTTTGATGGTGATTGTATAACAGAATTGTCCATATGTGATCACTTTCGAATAATCTGTTGTTTTTTTTTATTTTTTGTTCATGAATAGGGGTATTCATAGTGAAATAAAAACAATTCACTGCCCACTGTTCCTACCCACCATGGAGCCCTACAAGGGGATGCACTGCAATGCCAAACAAGAACACTACTGCAATGCAAGGGTTTTGTGAGCACTATATTCAAACATCAGCATCAGAACAATGTCCACAACACCTGTTGAGAATGTCCAATACTTGTACTTTGTTGACCCTAGCCCAAGTGAAGCAGCCAATTGCCACTGGGAGGCCACTTCAAGGCTGACTGCATACAGAAATTTAAAGCCAAAGTGGTGTATTAGGGTTGAACCTTTCAACTACCAGAATCTTCTCTCCTCCCCTTCACAGGTTGCCAAACACAGTAAACATATGTGTGGACGTTCAGATCCAAGAGGAGGTAAACTGAAATTTCAGAACCTTCTCTGAAAGGTCCCCTAAACATGTACAGGAATCCACCTCAAGGGGAGTTCATGCTGAAAAAATTATACAATGCAGAGGGTACTATATAGTTGGAAATAAAAAATATTATGAAGACAAAAATTCATTTATTTATTCTTTGTTTCAGAGTAACAGTTAGAAATTAAACTGTAATTTAAATGTCATTTTTGACATGCCTACTGTTTAAAAAAATTCAGTTTTTTACTTTGAATAATGTTATAACTTTATATTCCCAAAAGGTAAAATAATGAATCTGGTGTAATATAAATAACACCTGAGTATAGCTTTATAACCAGTAAAGTGACAAAAATCAATCAATTAAGCATCATATAAAACATAAACTATTAGCATTAGGAATAACATTTTGAAGTCACTTTTGCTGAAAACACTCTTTAGCAGAGATGTGATTAATATTTTATTTGAAAGAATACAATACAAATTATATAATTTAAGGTTATTATATAAAATTACTATGGAGATAATAAAATATTTTGAGATTGTGGGCTTTGCATGGCATAGCCATGGTTCCTGTTACATGTGGTACTACCCTACTGCTTTTTCCTTCTTGACAAAAAAAAAAAAAAAAGATTAAGAATACTTTGAAAACTATTGCTACTTCAAGTGCATCTTTTATACCTCCATTTACAGCCAATATGTATGCCACCATAAAAGGTTTCTCATAATTATGTTGATAATACCACATATATGTAGCTCTTTAAAATTAAAAGGCAGAAAACTATTTCTTTGTTTTGATTCATTTGTTATTGACAACAAAGTTATGCATTTCAAATTTTGAAGTAATACTAGAGGGAAAGCATCTAGTCAGTACTATCCATTGTAAACTCTTCAACCAATTCTGTCATCCAGAACAGTGGAATTTAACTGTTGTTCATACAATTCAACCATATTCTAATGATGTGGAGCACCCCCTACTCTACCCTCCTTTTTTTTTTTTATTGGTAATTATAGGCAAACTATGGAACCTCGTATCCAGATAGAACAAAGAAAATAAAACAGCAAAATAGGAAATCCTTTTCAAAGTAGCAAGAATGCAAGAACTGAAATAATACATTTGTATCACATTTACATTTCAATGAGATTAAAAGCTAAATTAAATGCTTTAGAGATAATACAATGGTTCACTTATAAAAGTACTTACGATGTAGAGGTTTGATGAGTTTGACCAGGTGTAGATGAGGCTAGAGTATATATATCGAGAGCTACAAGAGCATGTTTCACTAAACGTATAAACACCACTGTTTCCTTTGGCTGAAACTGCTTGTTTTGAGCTCCTGATGATTCTACGTTGAGCATAATATATTACTTATAGAAATTCAGAATAATTATAAAAAAATATACATCATATTCTCTGTAAATGCAACATGTTCTAAAATTCTAATTTAAACTGAAAGTTATTTCACAAAAACTATAAATATATTAAATTTAAAAACAAAATTCAAATGTGAAATTTACAGCTGGCATCAGATATTAAGCTTTAAATGTACCTAATACAATTAATACATTATGTAATATTATATTTATTATCCCTTTATAATCTCCATATGTATATTTGTGCATGCCAGACAATCTCTCCCATACCTATATGCTAAATGTTTCATGTGCCTCCCACCTGATCTGTTGTGGTCAAATCATTGGTACCATAATGGGAAAAAAAAACTTCTATGAAACGATAAGGAATACATGGAAATGGAGTTATGAAAGAAAAATGAAAGGATATGACAAAAATAAGCTACTGAGTTTTCATACGATTAATCCACAGCTGAATACTCCTTGTTCTTTATCTATGAACTCGTAAGTTAACCTT
The DNA here is from genome assembly GCF_004210375.1 of Tachypleus tridentatus. NCBI lineage: Eukaryota > Metazoa > Arthropoda > Merostomata > Xiphosura > Limulidae > Tachypleus > Tachypleus tridentatus. The sequence continues at coordinate 85,978,168 of NC_134830.1, forward strand.
CTCTCTCCAAGCATTATTTATTGTGCACATCACAATATTTTAGCAATTTACATTCAAAACTTATTAAACTACTACAAGTTTATATTATACTAATTAGTATAGATAAAACTGTATATGATAATGCATATATTAATAGCATACAAGATTTAATATCTTAATTTTATAAGGCAATATTTTACAAAAACTTGAATTTCCCCTAGTATGAGAAAAGTGACATTTTTTATTGACATCCCCTCTTCATCACCTATGAAATTTAATGTAAAGTACACACTATAAAATCGCCATTACTCAGACACAGCATAATTTTCATAGCTTTCAATTTTGTTTGGTTACAGAGCTATCAAATAGAAAATCAGACCCCTCTTACCCACACGTCATATTCTCTCTTTCTGGACTTTCTAATATATCTCTCCTGTTTAATTCTATGTTATGTAAAACTAAGAGCAAGCCAAGTTTTTCATATATCAAATGACATACTATACTATGTTGTTTTCTGAAAACAGAAGAGACAATGACTAGCTTGGATAAATTTGCAACAGCTCTTTTTGTATAGTTATAAAACCATAAAAAATTGTGATAATTATGGGAAACTGTCAGCTTTTTTCATGTTATTACTCCATGTTTTTTGGTGCATCATTTTATTTAATAAAAATTTATTTCATGATTACCATTAGCATAAAAAAATAAGGTTAAGTGTCACTGATGGTTCACAACAAAAAGAAGAAGATACTGTTAAGTTTTTTTTCTTGTTTTTCATGTTTACTTTTGTTAAGATTAGAATAAGTAAAACAAAAATAATAATTCAATAAATTATTTCACAAGACATGCATGTGAGCAGCTCATGAATAATGTAATTCAATAGTATAACATGAGCTCCACATACCCTAGGTGAGTTACTACTTTTAATTGCACGAACAGTAGTTAGACATGATTCAAAGGGCAATAAAACAACAAAATTTAAGTATAAATAGATGTATATTGTTACAAGTTTAAAGCTACTTAGAACAAACAAATGTAGTTTCATTTTACAATCTGAAGTCATTTTAGAAAGAAAAAAAGGATAACATAGAGTAATTTCAATCTTTGTTAGTGGTGACATGTTTGGTCAAACTGACCAACCTTGTACAGAGTTGGGGTAGAAAAAATAACAAATAAAACAAAGTTTCACTGAAAACAAACATTTGAAATGTACTTAGTAGATTTTAGAGATTAAACAAATGAAATTTGAGATTTTTTTATATGAAAAAGTACTTTTAAATCTTAAAATCATAAAAATTACTTTGCACATGCACTAGTACAAAAAACAATATATTTCCATGTTTATGAAAGTGTACCTAATTTTGTAAAGATGTACACACTATATTAAAAGTTTGTAGTATAAAAATTATGGTTGGTCAAATTGATTAAGTTCATGTTGAGAGATTTAAAATAACTAACATACACATGTACTCTTAAAATCTGTTTTAGGTAAGATATCATCATGGTTTGATAAAATTCTTATTAATAAAAAATTACAAATATTTGATTTTCTAAAAGCAAATTTTAAAATCATTTATGCTACAGTAAAATTGAAAATTGCCAAAATATATTTTATGAATATCAGCAAATATATTCATTATTACCTCCTGATATCTTACAGGTGCTGATTCCCCAGGTGATTGTCTTAACTCCACACACCAGTGTTTTTACCAAACTCCTGCAGTCAGCTACAGATAGGTTATTTGTTTGTGATGCAGAAAATCCAAACTTTGGCTGTTAATAAAATGTACATTAAGTACGTGTTGATGCAGCTTAAATAATAAAACAAATGAATATTCAAACCCTATAAAATAAACACAACTGATCATAGCTCATCCTTGATATTAACAAATATATGCCTATCATTTCTCATAACTTTATTTCATAACAAACATAATTCAAAACATTACACAAACATTTTTCCTTTCTATTCATACAATAATAAAACTCCAATATTACAGAATACAATTCAAGCAAATTAATGGCTAATCAAAAAATTTTTGCTTGAAATCATAAATTAAATTTCTTTTAAATAATTATTAATGCTTTATGACTGCACATAATTAAAGGTTTAACTCTCTCATTAAAGCCTTGGTTGATTCAAAAAGTTCATGACCCCAAACTGACCTTTGAAGTTTTCCATAACTCTTAATATGTTTTGTGTATCTTCATAAAATTTTTGCACATTTTCAGTAAACATTACAAAGCTTTGGTATACAAATATCGAATTTTTGTTACGAATTTTTATTAAAAATTTCTGTAAATATATGGAGTCAAAGTGTAGACTTCTTTAAATACAAAGTGATTTTCATGTTAAGATTAAAAAACACTTTTCTTCATATGAAAACTGTAAAATGTCATACAACCTCCCATATAAATAGCAAACAATTTATTTCAGTAACACTTTATATTTTATCTGTTATTTCTCCACTCTAACTCTGTATACATTTAGTTAACTTAACTGGCCTCATAATCACCACAAAATAATAGGAAATAAATCTTTGAGAACAAATTCAAAACTAAATGAAGAAATAGACAGTGCCCTGTACAGAAAACAACATGATATAATATGTAGTTTGACAGATTAAAACTATGACTTTCAATTGGTTATAAATAATATATTAGAAAATGTCAATAATAATAATAATTACTGACAATTTGTGAAAGAACGGAAGTAACAAGCAGACATAGTAAGTGGGGCTGATTTTCCAGTTGATGGCCCCCTAATCTAATAAGACTGAAGGCTATAAAAATTATGCTTTGTGCGAGTACTATGTAAACATATCATAATGTGTAGTTTTTCATTAAAATCCATAGTTTTTGGAGAGGTGGAAAATAAATTAGAGAAGAGGGAAGACACAGAAAGTAAATGTCACAATTCTTATACTAGAGGAGAACTTAAAATGTAAATAATATAAAACTTTAATAAGAAGGTATGCCAAGTAGGTTTGACTTTCTGATTTATAAAGAAGATTAAAGGCTATAAATATTAGAGGCAATGTAAAAATATAAAATGGGCAACTTAAAGCAAAATGTCATGTTATACATATAAATTATAGATATTTAATTAAATATCTATTTCTAAAATTAAGAAATTAACACTTAAATATTAAAATTTGTTTTAGTAACTACATTTTAATGCCAAGTTTATTAATACATAGTGATAACAAAATAATGTCTACATTTTAATGCCAAATTTATTCATATATAGTGAAAATAAAATAATGTATTTAAATATTGAACATAACTCTAAAAAGTCCTAATGTACAATTTCACTTGTCTGTGATGAATGTGTCAAAAGATATTTCTATCAATAATTAAAACTGCTAAAAATGTATAAATACTATAAACACTACTAGTAAGTCTAAAAATTCTTATTCACTTATATATCAGATACTTTACCTTTTCTTCTTTATTATCAGAAAAGCTTGAAAGTTGTACAGGTGGACCCCGAGTATCTTCTTTTCCTTCTTGTTTAATATCTGTCTGCACACCTGAAATAACACTGGATGTTGCAGATGTAGCAGATAAAGAAACATGGGATGCACCAGAAGTGAGTGGAGTTACAGTAGTTATTGCAGATGCTGAAGTTTGTTGTTGTGGTTGTTGCAGTTTATGACTGAAAACAAAATTGGCAAAAATATATCTTTAAATCAGTGGTTCTCAAACCAGTATTCTTACAGTTCCACAATGAATATTTATTAATATATGAATAACAAATTTTATTTTGTCAACTCTCTCAACACAGATTTGGTCAAATTGACTAACTATGTAACCACTTTGTACTTGGTAGTTTGGATACTAACAACTTTTAATGTAATACACATATCTTCATAAAATTTCACAGACATTCACCAAACATTATGAGTCACTTATATACAAAAAAAAAAATTTTTTAGTATTTTTTACTAAAGATTTATCCATGAATATGTTTAATCTTTTATCTTTACTCGTTTAAGTGCAAAGTGATTTTCATGTTATTTTAAATTTCATTGGGATAATTTCTAAAATATCCCAAGTACACTTCAGTTTGTTTTCATTAAAATTTTATATTTGTATCAGTTATCTTCTCTACCCTAATTCTATTCAAGGTTGTTCAGTTGAAGAACAAATTACCCTTTCTTATTTCTGGAATGACTTCAAATAAGATGAAACTTATCTGGACCTCTCTCTTTTTCTTTTCTTTTTTGCTGTCAACACTATTTAATACACTATACAATTTTTTATTTACTTAAACAATGCACAAATGAACATAGAATAATGAGTAAAAAACCAGATACTGTCTCATAACAGCCATAATTCTTCTAACTTTATAACAAGCACTATTTTTAATTCATCCAAGATGGAAATGAAGCTTGTCATAACATAGAAATTGACAATTCTATGTTTAGAACACAACACAATATGACATCCTTTCATAGATGAAAACCCCTGTAATTCTATTGGCTATACATAATGTGGAACTGAACTATTAACAAATCCTTAAAGAGAGGACATGTAAGTATGGCAAAAGGTGTCTGATTTTACATTTGATGGCTCTGTAACTAAACAAAATTGAAAGTTATAAAATTATCATTTGTCTGAACAATGACGACTTTATAACTGTGTACATTTTGGAGAAAATGCATCATATTTATCGCACTAGGGAAAATTCTGTTTTTTTTTAATACTGCCTTATCAAATTAAGAATATAAAATTTATACACTATTAAAATATGGATTATTAGTGTTTGATCTTATATTATACTAATTGGCATAACATGAGCAAAAAAAATTGAATTTATTTTTAAATGTAACTCATTAAAAATCTTATGACGTTGCACAGTAAAAAGATACCCACCATGAGAGGGTTAAATGTGCTTGAAAAAATTTTACTTTATTTTCACTTAACCACCAACTCTTCAGATTCAAAATCATAAAAAATAGCTACTTACTATATGTTATTGCAATGCATTAAACTCCATTTAATGAGGTTATTGTGACAATTTTTTTTAACCACAAAGTTTTATGTAAACCAAATTAAAGTTCATAACAATTTTTAAAGAAACCTCTGTATTGCATACAAAATCATTATAAAATCCACTACTATGTTCATATTTCATGGACTGAAGACACACAGAAACATTATGGATATCATAAATTCTCACACACCTGGGTGGATAGAACTGACTCACCTATGACATAGTTTCTTTTATTGCATCTCAAAAAAAGTAGTAAAGAATGAAACATACATTTGAGATTAACTTTTTGGTCATTATGTATCATCTGCAAAATTAAATATCCTATTTTGACATGTAATATTTGTATTAATTGACAACATTGTATGGTCAAAAAGATTTCATTTAATACATTTATACAAAAAAAATGCTCGACTGTTGTAGATGTCTACTGATTTTTGTTTTCCAATCTTCTTATGAAGCTTATCATTAAAGTTTTTATTTTAAAAAACTAAATTTTATTTTTGTTTTGATTCAAAAGACATTACAGACAGTTTCACTATGTTTATGATAACTGGCATACAATAAAAGAAAGTTTTTCACCACACCAACATCTTTAGCAAGCCATTCTAAAAGTTATTAGTCAGAATATTTCATTTAATTTATATATGTAATATATTTTACACTAATTCATACACATTTCAATCATTGATTTTCTCTGCCCATTAACTAATTACTTTGGCCAACAAAACCTATTGTAAACTATGCCTTGTGGGGGATATGAAACTATTGTCAATTGCAAAATGACATAGCTATGTCTATTTCATTCTGTTCCACAATAAACATTTATTGCTTATGATACTATAATTTCATAATACAACTAAAGTATAAAATGATAAAGTAAGCTTGTCACAACCTTTAAATCTCTTACTTCGGGCTAGAACAAATCAGCCAAGTTTATGACCCCAAACTACACATTACAATTTCATTACTATTAACTTCTAATATGTTGTGTATTTTCATGGAATTTTACAAACTTTCAGTAATCACAAAAAGCCTTTTGTTGACAAAAAAAATCAAATTTTAATGAAGCATTTTGACAAAACATTCCTTCATCAATAAATGAAATCAAAGTATAGACTGCTCAAAGTCCAAAGTCATTTTGATGTTATGATTAAAATTATTTTTCTTAATCTGAAAAACCTCAAATTTCATTTCTGTAATATCTAAAACTTAAATAAATATTAAACATTTATTTTATAAAATACTTAATATTTTGCATTATTTTCTCTACCAAAACTCTATACAAGGTTGGTCAATTTGACCAATTTTGTAACCACCAAACAAAATACAAAATTAATCTAAATTATCTTTTTTTTTACTTTTTGAAGGACTTCAAGTAGCAACATCAAACTACATTTGTTTATCTTAAATACCTTTAAACTCATAACAATGAAACATCTGTTTCTACTTAACTATTGTTTTATTACTCTTTGAATCATATCCAGCTAACACTTCCAGCTACTCAAATTGTAAATAACTTGGAAAATGTATTGCTCACAGTACCCTACCAAATTACACAATGAACAGGCTACTCTTGAGTTGCTCAAAAATGTACCTCCTGAAAATTTATTATTTATTTAATTTACCTATTTTAACCTAAAATGTTTCCAATTTTTATATTTTAATTACTTTTATTAATAAGAAATAAAGAGCACCCATAACAAACAAGAAAAACTACCTACCAGGTATTCTTTTTATTGTCAACTATCAGTGATAGTAAACAACTTGGAAAATGTATAGCTCACATTACCCTGCCAAATTACACAATGAACAGGCTACTCTTGAGTTGCTCAAAAATGTACCTCCTGAAAATTTATTATTTATTTAATTTACCTATTCTAACCTAAAACGTTTCCAATTTTTACATTTTAATTACTTTTATTAATAAGAAATAAAGAGTACACATAAAAACAAGAAAAAACTACCTACCAGGTATTCTTTTTATTGTCAACTATCAGTGTCTTAAGTCTACTATTTTGTACTACTGCACTAAATGTTTTTCTTCACTTAAATAATTAAAAAAACAAAACAGAATAATAACATGCAAAAAGAAAATAACATTATGTTTTTGGGTTTTATAACTATGAGACGAGTGTCATTAAAAGCTCACCTAAACCAATTAAAGTATTTTCTATGTAAATAGTTTGAACTGGAAGCAAAATAAGCAAGTCTGTACAGAAAACAATGGAATATAACATAGTATCAAAAGTTAGAGAAAACTATGGATATTTTCTAAAAGAGAGGATGAGACAGGAGGTTGTTGCAAGAGGAATATGATTTTCTAGTTTATAGCTGTGTAACTAAACAAGATTGAGGGCTATAAAAATGATGCTTTGCCTATAGAATGACAACATTATAATGAATAATTTATGTTAAATTTTGTACTTCTTGGAGAAAGGGAAAATAAATTAAAGATGGGATACCAAGAGAGTAAATGTCAGAATTCTCATCCAATGAAAAACTGATTTTTTTTTTTCTTCTAAATACTGTCTTATATACAATAAAGAATTTAAAACATATTAAGATTTGGGTAAATAACTATACTTAATGCCAAGTTTATTCACAATAATAAAGAACATTAATTAAGTTTTGAATGTAACTCATTATAACACTGTGCCATGTGCAGAAAAAGATGCATGTACTGAAAGTTAAAAAGAAATAAGGAAATTATTCCCATCTTCACTTCTAGCAACATTACTTTGTTTTAATTTCTTACAAAACTCTGCTGAAATGGAAGCAATAATGGTTTATACTGCTGAAAAGAATAGATCTTTTGTTTCATATTTATATTATTAACATATGGCTTTTCAAAACTGAAATACAGATGATACCATGAATACATCTTTAAGAAATGGTGATTGGTTGATACATACTGATAAAACTACAAATGTACTGAAGTTAAAATGCCCAAATTTGCACTGCTTTTTCTAACACCATTTGACACTCCTCGTAGAAAGTTACAAGTGCAATATTATACTCAGGAAATTCACAGACACTAATGTTTTATTTAAAACATGCTGATACTGACCCAAAATTAAAATTTGCTATTAATAAAAATTTGTATATATTGAATTAAATAAATTATAGTATAAACAAAAATTCAAAACAATAATACACTGATAATAGTTTTTATTCTAAGTCACAATTAACTTGGTTAATTAACGTCTTTCATTGAGAGAGGCAAATGCAATGCAATGTAAGTAAATACTTTTAGGTAAATACTGATGCATTTGTAACTTGAAACAATGAATTTCAAATCTAACTGGAAGACTCAACAACCTCAATTTCTTTTTTCATAAGTTAAACGTTAATGTATATATTTAAGATATACAAATTCCTATTATCAAGAATGGAAAAATTTAATAAGATTTTTTTCAATCTTTAAACTAGACAAGCTAAAAATACCAATATAAATCAAAATAGCAATCCTCAGCTGGGTATGACATTTGTATAATCTTCTAATAAAGATTCATGTTTTTACATCACAGACAGAATATAAATGTTATTTCATTAATGAAATAAATGTTTTGAATATTAAAAAAAAATTCTCCACTTCTACTTAATCTGCAAAAAAATTACTGTGTTCTTTATAAAAGTGGTAGGAAAACTCTTAAATCTTACAAAAGTAAGTCTGTACAAATAAAACTTTATATTTAGTCTGTTATTTTATCAATTTTAACTCTATATAATGTTGGTCAATCAGCCAACCTTGTAAACATCATAAAAAGTAAGAAATAAATTTAAATTACTTTATTTTTTGTTCTACAATAACTTTATATTGTAACAGGAAACCATAAACGTTTATCATAAACAATTTAAATCTTGTAACAGTATACATCTATTTATAATCATTGATTTTTGTTTTATTGACCTTTGAACTGTGTCTGACTAAAATTACCCTGACTCTTGTTGAAAATCATGCAGCACATGTGCAACTTAAGCTACTGTATCAAACAGCATAAAGCACAAACTGCTGGCTCATTTACCCAATGAAGATTTTTATTATTTTTCTTTCATTATATTATCTAATAAGTTTCATTTTTTTTGCATTTTAGTTACTTTAATAATAATAAATAGTGAAAACAAAACAACTAGTAGTTAAATATTAAACATTTTTATTTTCATTGAAGCTTTATATTTTATCTGTTATTTTCTTTACTGTAACATTCTACTTGATTCTCCATTTCTTTAACTAAGTAATCAGTATATAACAAAAATACAAGTTACAAATGTAAAATAAGATGTGTTGTTAGCAATGATTACAAAATTCTAAAGTACTTATACTTCTCACCTTTTCACACACTTATCTTCTGTATGTATGTTACTGCTAGCAGATGGTTTAGAAACAAGAAACAAAATTAATACACTGCTCGCCAAAATCTTAAAGCCAATGAACATAAACAAAAAATGTGCATTTTGCATTGTTGTACTCAATCACTTATTTGAGTAGAGCTTCAAAAGATGAAACTAAGAAAAGGGAAAATAAAAATAAAAAAACTTTTAGCATTTAATAGGAAAAATGTGAACACTATGAAATTAGCCTAAATACTAGCTGGTCAAACGTTTAAGACCATATAAAAAAAAAGTTGTAAACAGAGTAGGAAATGCCCAACAAGAGGTCTCAGTAATGAGTTGCACAGCAGTCATTGTGAATACCTGCAAACATTTGCTTTGGCATGGTCAATATACACGTTTGTAGAAGGCTGGCTGTATTGTTATTCCAAGTGGTGAAGATGGCTTCATGAAAATCATGCACTGTTTGGAATTGACGTCCATTTCTATAGACTTCCCTTGCCATCCACCCCCAAACATTTTCAATGGGAGTTCAGTTCGAACAAACTCACTGGATGGTCCAAAAGAATCACGTTTCTTGCCATGTAAAAGTCCTTTGTCCTGCAGGCATTGTGGATTGCAGCGTTGTCCTGCTGAAAGATCCAGTCATTTCCACACAAGCGAGGGCCTACAGTCAATAAAGATGCTCTCTCCAACATGATAATGTAGCCAGCTGCTGTTTGACGTCCCTGTATAACCTGAAGCTCCATTGTTCCATGCAAGAAGAAAGCACCCCAGATCATGATGGAACTTCCTCCATTGTGTTGTGTAAAAATGTCCCAGGTGGGATATCCTTATCATGCCAGTAATGTTGGAAGTAATATAGACCATCCACGTTAAATGATTTCTCATCAAAGAAGAAAACCTTCTTCCACCTTTCTACATCCCATGTTTGGTGCTTCTCAGCAAAGTTTAACCAAGCTGTTTTGTGGTGTGGAAGACGTTTACAATTTTTAAAGCCTTTTTCTCGTAGAAGCCGTCTTATTGTTCTTGAGCTTTATTCTGCGTCCGTAAGGGCCTTAATCTCCTTCGACAATTGGCTGGTGTCTTGCTGGACAACCTGTCAAATCCTCCTGCTCAATGCAGGCAAAATTTTCTTGAGCAGACCACTTGAAATTTTCATTTTGTATCCCTTAGGGTTTTTTAAGAAATTTGCAACAGCAGTTTTATTATACCAATCTCACCAGCGATGGCACGTTGAGAGAGACCTTCCTTTTGCAGCTCGACAATTCTGCCACATTCAAACTCTGTCAACTTTTTAGCCTTTGCCATGTTTTTACCCAATGTAAGACAGGAGATGTCAGTGGGAGATGTTGACAACACTAATGCTTGAACACAAATGACTAAATTTCGTTATGTGTTTACCGATTATCGCTTCGTTTCAGTACGGTCTTAAACTTTTGACCAGCTAGTATTTAGGCTAACTTCATATAGTTCACATTTTCCCTATTAAATGCTAAAAAAGGTTTTTATTTTTATATTTCCTTTTCTTATTTTCATCTTTCGAAGCTCTACTCAAAGAAGTGGTTGAGTCTAACAATGCAAAATGCATATTTTTTCTTTATGTTCAGCAGTGTAATATTGTTTGTCCTATCAGTAAAGACAACAAAGTTCAAAATCAAATCTTGTCAGTTTTTTCTAATCTTTTAAAATTTATTTCCTATGTTTATTCCACTTCTGTTAAGTGGCTGAAGTGGAAACCTACTGAACATAAAGCAGTGAATCACCATTCCTGTCTGGGTGTTAACATACTTTGTGTTCTTTAACATCATCTGTATCAAGTTTTGTGGTGCAGAAATTTCCTTGCTTTTTTGAATATACAGTGGAAGAGGACTTATCAACTTGTTGACAGTATGTTGGCTACAAAAAAAATTGTCTAAAGCATTATAAAATATTTATGGGTTTGTGGAAACTTTGGGATGATCCAACAAACTTAACAAGTGTTTCAATACTGGTCAACGTGCAGACTTTCCTACAGAATGTATTCAAAACCTGGCTGTGTAAACACAGTTGGGTAGGACTTGTGAGCTTGGTTACACAGTACAGTAGTTGCAAGAAAAACTGTTTAAAGTGATATGTAAAAGTGAGAGGAAGTTATTTAAAATATGGCTCTGTACAAAGTTGTATCCAATCCAATAAACTCAGATGGTTGGATTTAGTAATTGTATAGGTATGAAAGTGGTCATAAACATCCTTTTTGCATCTTTACCGTGATTACACAGTAACAACTAATTCATAATTTTAATATTTTGTAAGGGATAATGAGGTTTCAGTTATTATACATGTGTGTGTCTATATATATATAATTATTATTATTTAAAAATACAAATTTAAATTTCAGTTGTATTTCTCAAAATGTAGAACAGTGAATACAAAATATTCAAAAATAATGATCTTCACTGTTTTGAAGTTCTTTTTTGTACTCATGCATCATACTTGCTAACAATCATTGTAAGGCTTGCCCAGATTCACATGTAGATGTACTAAAGTCATTTTTGTAGACTTTATAGATGCATTTTTTGAATGCCAAAAATTATAAACAATTATACCAACACTACAACATCTATTGTAATTTACCAGGTTTCCTAACTATGCTGTACTGGAATCTAAAACAAATTAACTTTTGTTAAAATAATAGTTTATAATACTTCAAACTCTCCAGTGACATAAGAGCTTTTCTCTTGTAAATAAGTTAAAAAGACTAAAAAATTTATGTGAAAGAAATGTAAATCTTTCAAATGGTTTATACGTATAAAAAAGAAGGCATAATATTCTCATATAATGAAGTGGTAGGCAAAGCCAATATGATGGATTTAATAAATATTATGATATCTTAACAAATAAAAAAAGTATCAGGTTCTTATTTTATATTCTAGCTTGCCAATATAACAAATCTGAGTTCATGATTCATATGGTACTATAGACATTGTATTGTAGGTATCATAGAATGTAATCTGATCTGAACAAACCCAGAATATGACATACCAATGTGGCTTACAAGAATCTATATTTAGTTTATATATATATATTCTTTCAAATTAAGAAATTAACTCATGTAAAATATTAAATTTAAATTACAATCTACAATCTGACACCAAGTGTACTGACACATGTTCATAAAACAATAGTTCAATAAAAGTTTGAATGTAAGTCTACAAATGTGATGACATGCCCTCCGATCCCTTACCAATCTCAATAGAGTTAACAGCTTCCAATACTAGGTTCAACATGACTTTGAGACAAAATAACATCTACTAATCCCCTTTAACTTCATTACAACAAAGTCAAAATGTGAATGTCATGGGCTTTTACAGAGTTACAGTTAATTAAATAACTATTATTAATGCATGTCAATAACTTGCAATCAAAATGTAGCTTTTGATCCAAATTATATCTAGGTTTAATTTCTTAACTTCAAACAGAGATGTTTATGCAAATTCCCAATCTTCACTCCTCTACACCACAACACTTTTCAGATTTTCTAACTATACCAATATGGCTTTCAAAGTGCCAAACTATTTGAAATACAAAGAAACTCCTTATTGGATGGATGTGTTTATTACCAACAGAAAGAACATATTCGACTTTCCATAAAACTTATTACTATTATTTCTTTTTGATTGACACATGCAGACAGTTAGTCTTAGATTCTTTGTGTCTGACCTTTATTGTTCAACTGAAAGCAGATAAAGGATTTTTTTTTACTCTTTTTTAACTTAATTAGAAAGTTACTTAAATTATGCTAGTTTGAGACATTTTTAGATATTTTTCACATTCTAAAATGCATACTTCAAAGCTAAACAAATTTTTATTTAAACTAACCTAGTGAGAAAAAGTGCCATGCTATGAAGTGCAAAGGATCTGAACTCAGATTAAATATAAAATTTATTTTTTCATGTCTATTATTATTATTATACATCTGCTTGACAAAATAACTAATATGTAAAATTTAAACTTCTTGGACTAGGTAACAATACTTTGATAACTTTTAATTTTACAATTCAAATAAACCTTACTCAAGCTTTCAGGACCATAACATGATCATTTGTTTATCCTTAGCTCTATTGGAAATATCCCACTGAGATATATTTCAAAAGTACAGTAATAACTAAAATTCCCAACAAAGACCTATTAAAAAATGTCAGAAGCTAATGCTATTAGGTTAACTAAATGTTATTGTCTATTATAATCTGCTGTCATACTAGACTGTCTGTTTTTGAATTTTGTGCAAAATTAATGAGGGCTATCTCTGCTAGCCATCCCTAATTTTGCAGGGAAGGCAGGTAATCAATACCAACTATTGCCAACTCTTTTACCAACAAATGATGGGATTGACCATCACAATATAACACCCCCAAGGCTGAAAGGACAAGCATATTTGGTGTGACAAGGATTTGAACCTGTAACCTTCAAATTACTAGTCGAGAACCCTAACCACCTAGCCACGCCAGGCCACATTATTGTAGATAGAAAAAAAACAACTGTATTATTCATTTTATTTTACATTTAACAACGTTTCACATTGCAGTACACTGATTTCAATAAAAGATAAAATAGTTTTTTAAGCTCAATAAAGATAAATCATAAAAAGTTACTAATTTCACTTAATTACTAAATTATTAGCATTATAAATTATTCATTATACTGGCTATATAAAACCAGTTGAATGAAAAACAAAAGGTTTTCTAATTTCATCTTATTACAGAATTCTCAGTACATATATACACAATCGTGTTAAAATTCAATCTTTATATATATTCTCTGCATGAAAAAAAGGCAAATTAAATATGCAAATGACAGTTCATGCCAATGAAGATGATATTGTAGCAATTGCTGCCAGTGATTCAGCAGGGGTAAAATCACATCACTTAACCATTTCACAACAGGTGGGTCTAAACTGCATGTCAGTTTTTTGCATTATTTTCAAAAGTTAACTAAATCATGTTTTGTTTAAGTTATGCTAATTAGTGCAGCATGAAATCATAGCTGACAATCCACATCTTAGTAGTATATAAGTTTTAAGTTCTCAATTTCATGAAGCAACATTTCACAAAAATCTGAATTTCTCGTGTGAAAAATGAGATATTTTCTCTAAGCATCTTCTCTTTTCTGTTTTATTCACCACCCCTCCAATGATTGTGAAATTTAATGTAAATTAAAATCACCATTGCCCAGACAAACAATGCTTTTCAGAACCTCAATTTTGTTTGGTTATAGAATCATCAAATAGAAAATCAGACCCCTCTTGCCATAGCCACCTATCATATCCTCTCTTTCAAATTTGTTCACAGTTCTCTCTTACATATAATTCTATATTATGTATAACCAATTTAAATCCAAAATTTTCATCTATCAAATGACATGTTCCACTGTTTTCTGAACAGAATTATCAATTTCTCAGTTAGTACGAGCTTGGTTCCCACAAGAATAACAACTAGCTTGGATGAATTTGTAAAGGATTTTGTCACATAATTTGAAAGCCAGAAAAACTGTGATAGTTAGGGTAAATTGCTGGTTTTTTTGCATGTTATTATTCTATGTTCTTTGGTGCATTACTACCATTAGTATAAAAAAAATGGAGGGTTAAGTGCTATCTGCAGCAAAAAAGATAGTAGTGTGCACTTTATTTCCACATTTTCATGTTTGTTCTTCATTTATTATTATAAAAGTAACTAAAATGTAAGATTAAGGGTCTCTTTAGGGTAGTTAAGGTAAAAAATATTATAACATTACAAAAATGTTTCACACATCACACATACAAGTAGTTCATGGATAATGTAATTTGACAGAGAAACATGAGCTCCACCTTCCCCAAGTGATTTCCAACTTATAATGGCATAAACAGCAGTAGTTAGTTGTTCATATGACAATCACAGAACAATAAAACAATAAAATGTAATTATAAATAGATGTATACCATTACCATTTTAAATTAGGATAAATAAATGTAGTTTCATGTTACAATATGAAGTCATTCTAGAAAGAAAAAATTGGTAATATAGATTTCTTTCTGTTATTGTTGTCTTTCTTTGGTGGTTATGAGGTGAGTCAAACTGATTGACTCCATACAGAATAGATAGGATAACAGATAAAATATAAAGTTTTATTGAAAACAAACATTTGAAATATATTTAAGTAGGTTTTAGATACTACATATATGACATACGAGAATTTGGGGGCAATGAATATTTTATTTAATCATAACATGAAAATCACTTCATACTCAGACTAATATTTTCCCAACTAATTCTTTAGTAAAAATACTTTTTAAAAATTCTGATTTTTTTGTGTACAAAAGATTTATAATGTTAACTAAACTCTACCAAATGTTGTGAAGATACCTTTACTGCATTAACAATTTTAAAAAAATGTTTGACTTGTGCAAATGCTCATACACTCATGCATTAAGTATTGCAAAAGTTAAGATGGTAAATACATTTTACAGTGCATAGCCATTTATATTTTTCTATAATTTTATAAATAAAATTAATTTTTTCAGAATACACTTTTTTAATACATAAAATTCATATTAATACATCTTACAAATTTTTAATTAAAATTTGAAGTGTAAGGTATGTGTATCATAACAGTTGCCACTGAATATAAATTACTGTTCATAACTCACATTTTTTTATACTACACAAAATTGAACATATCTTTCACATCATTAAAGAAGCTTACCATTTTTGCATTAAAACTGGGAGTTGTTGTTTAGCAATAGTTTTAAATTTCAAAACAAATACTTCCAACATCCTCATCAGAAGATCACGACCCTGGAAGATGTTTCAAAATTATGTTATTATATTGTGTAAAAACATATCACAATTTTTTGTTTTGTAAATTCTGCATTGTTTCAAGTTTAAAAGAAATAGTATTGACCTATTATGTTTTTCATGAGGTACTGTTATACTGAACTATGCACTTGTTAAGCCAGGATTATTCTTCTAGTTTAACAGAAACTATTAAATACATAATTGATATCAATCATTATGAACCATATAACTACATATTTTAGTGTCATCTGGATGACTGACAATAGCATAGAATGAATAGGTTTTTTAAAGATATCAAGGCCACTTGAAAC
Organism: Tachypleus tridentatus; assembly: GCF_004210375.1. Lineage (NCBI taxonomy): Eukaryota > Metazoa > Arthropoda > Merostomata > Xiphosura > Limulidae > Tachypleus > Tachypleus tridentatus. Next base: position 85,994,601 of record NC_134830.1, read on the forward strand.
AATGCTGAGTTAGTGCTTTAGTATTACAATAAAATTTACGATTTATGAATTAGTTTAAAGTCTGAGCATAATATAAATTTAAAAAGGTAAAATTCTATAAAATTATTCAAAATTTTACATACAGAAATTAAAACAAAGTAGATTTAGCTGAAACTTTTAATTAGTTGAAAAAAGGCTTAATTAAAAAGAAAAGAAAAGAGAGAACTTTAATAAATTGTTTCTCCAATTTTGAAACTTGTATCATATTTCAAAACAAGTCTGTGACTCGTATACCAATCACAAAAAGAATCCTTATGAAAGTCAGGTGCATAACAGTCAGCCAGTAGCAACAACCAGCATTGACCAATTACAATTCTCCTATGTGTAATTGTCTTAAAGCTTACATTTCTCTGGTAAAATTCATCATTTGCTTTCATGCAGCTGATAAAATTATAATTATCTTAGAAAAGTTAGCACCTGATCTACAATGATACCAAAGAAATGTGATTACATACATAACATAGTTTAAGTTTTATAAATTGTGAAAGAGTGTTGGAAACATTCAAATACCAACTTCTTAAAATGTTATCACGAATGTATCAAATTAAACACATACATATATATCAAAGCAGGGAAATTGCCAGCACTGTGGTGGGGTGTATTTTTCTAAAAAAAATGTAGACTTTTTCTTCTACATGTATAAAGTGAGTTATTTACATCCAAGTAAAGTGCTTTTTCAGAAACTAAGAAAATAGTGGATCTTTTAGATATTTTAAGTTATTGGAAGAGCCTTTTAACACACACATACAATGTCCCTACAGACAACACATGCAACTCTCTTAAACTCATAATTTTTTGAAAAATGGTTAAATGTGTGATAATGTTGGAATTTTATTTCTTGTGTGCAAATTTTCTAAAGAACTAAGTCACAAACACTTTAATTTCTTTACATAAAAAACAAGTGATTAAATAATAACAGTCACATTTTCATCAGAAAAAAAAAATTAAATATCTCGTTCAGACAATTCTCTCATATATATACCAACGAAAATACATACAAAATACTCTTACATTTCCATTTTCAGACTTTTTACAGATGCATTCAACTAAGTTCAGAAGAAGCTTGCAGGACATAGTCTGGATACTTGTTGTTAGGGAATCATCATGGACATTTTTAGAGAACACATTTACAGCAATGGCCAACTCCTTCATTGGTAAATGTTGTCGTACATGGTGAACAAGATCTGCTAAAGTACTATATGCTAAAGACCTGTTAATCAAAAGAAGAAGCATAAGCAATTAACTGTTCCAGAAGTCTTATAAACATACAAATATACTTTAAATGCTACATACTGAAAACACATATTTATACTCCTGTAAATCTTATTTTGAGAAGTTACATACTGATATCAAACACTGCACTTTTTCAAATATAACAGAGAACTGCAACCTGTTCAAGGAAGGAGCCTTCATGCTTTAGCAATGAAAAATTACAATCATGAAAATGACAAAATAAATTAAAGTATGTTCAGTAACATGCAAACTTCATTTTTTATGAATGTTAAAGTCAAGATTTTGAGTAAAAATATTTATGTTTAACATTTAACAAAGTTTGTTAGAACATTCTCTCAAATTTATTTCAATGGAACTTAACTGAAAAACATCTTCAAAACCAAACCCACTTAAGGTGCTGATTTTCTCCCAAACTTATGAATCACTTAATGGTTAAAACCTGTGCTTATTATTTAATAAATTTTCAATATATATGTAAATATATAAACACACATACCAAGAGAATTAAAAAAAATTACATGCAATACTTATAGCAATAACTTTATTCTATATTATTAAGGAAAGTAACTAAATTTTGTAATTAAAAATACTGATCACAGCAAAAATATTAATAAGAAGTGCTCAGAAATAAACACTTTTATTTTCTGCATGGTAATTACATTAAAATATAACATGTGAACAAAAAATAGTATGGGGAATGTTAAAAACCAGACATCAATTCTTATCATATTCCTTGCTAAGTATAAGGCAGTACATTCATCATTCCATAAGTTTGATCATACTAGCTTAGTAAGATGTGAGATGAAAATATAAATTCAATTGTATTCAGTTGTTGCACAAACAATAGTTGTCCAGATGTACTTTTCACATAAGCCATACTAATGAAACTAATGTAGTAGAAGGGCTAAACCAAGTCTAAGTGTGTGGTGAGATGGAATGGATTGTCTATCAAAGCTCTCAATTGCAGTCCTTACACAAAAACAAATAATAAATCTAGTATTGTGATCTTCCAAGAGAGGATATTCGACCTGCAAATTAATATTAACCTATTTAGAGATTCATATGTTGGGTGTAATATTCTTTCATACACAGTACAAGGGGAGGGAGTGCAATTTCATTTTGTAAAATGCTATCTAGACTCAAATTGCTTGAAATTTGTGTATACATTTTCTTTTTAAATGTAGTTTTTGCATAATAAATATATAAAAGCATATACAGAAAAACTGTTATGATTTGTACATTCAATTAAGCTACACTGTTCAGAGCACTTTTCATTAAAACTTGCCTTAGTGATTCATGAGCTGTCCAGCCAGTACCAATCAATGTATTTTCATCAAATAACTTTTCTATGCAGCTCACAAATTCTGTCAAAAAATGGTTTATAATCATAATACTTTTCTTTAAAGGTAATGACATCAGTGAGACTATATAAAACAAGTATGTAAAATTCATCCATAAATGTCAAGAAATATTTACTGGTACAAAATTGAGGAAAAACAAAACAAAACAAAGAAAATTGTGCATTTCACAAATATTCCATTAATTAACAACCATGGTTTCATGTGTAAAGGCATCACCACCTACAAACTGAAAAAGTTTGTAAACACATTTATATTTAACCACAGAACAAGAAGTAATCTTGACATTCACCTTGAGACGAGTAGAGAGGATTTTAAGTATATTTTGAGAAAAAAGACACCATTATACATACTGCAAGACATTCAAAATTTCAGAATCTTTCTGTATTCCATAGTTTTTGATACAGGCTTACCACTGTGCCCTTATCACCTGAAGACTATGAAAATGAATTAAAACAATAAAACAAACTGCTGCCAACAGTGGTTATACAATGACGTTCACTGGCACATTGTTGTTTAAAAAATTAAAAACCATAAACTTAAAATCAATATACTCACTGATGCACCAAACAACATCAATAACAAAAATTGTTACAAATAAGGTACATAGGAAAACCTTTTCCCAAAATATATTATACAGTGAACAAAGAAACCTACAAAACAACCTTCTGCTCTACAGAAAATCTTGGGAAAACATTGTACAATAAAAAAGACAAAATTAAAAAGTATAGCAACGATGGTGTTTACTAATTAACCTGTCAATACTGCAATAGCATATATGTAGATTAAACAGGATGTACCACATAAATGAGAATTAACAGACATTCTAGAAGCTGGAAATTAAGGAAAATGGATTCAACCTTTGCATCCCATATTACTGAAACTAAACACCAATTTCATCCAGTAAAAAACTATAAAAATTTATACATCTGTGAAAACAACAACAACAAACAAATTAGATAGCCTGTAAATATTAGAATTAAATAAAGTCCAAAATCAAATCCAGAAAATGTTCTGAATGGCCAACCAAACTTAAACTCCTCTGCACTTCTCACTCTACTTGTCTGAAAGTAAATGTCAAAGTTATTTCAGGTTTTTGGTTAAACATATAATAACGTTTGCAAACCATGTCATTCTGTACTTAATGCCTTAACTGGTAAAATGATAGTCATTAATAAATGAATTATTTGTGAAAAGTACAACTGTCTTTGTTTCTCTTCCCTCAATTTTATAATTAAGGTATTTCGTCAAGTACAAGCAATTTCAACTGTCCATTACATAAAACATTCACTATGTTCCACTTTGATGTTTAAAATAAAGTTTAAAACATAACATCTCTTTAAAAAAGTAAATTTTGTCAGTAATTATTTTTTATCTCCATTTTAACTAGTAAATTTCATTAAGTGTGTATGCATATACACTGTGCAAGAAAAAAGTATTAAAGATTATGTGTTATCATACAAACTGAAATTACAAAACATTCTACCAGAAACATAAGTTTTCCCAACTCACTATTTCGAAGTTCTGTAGCTAAAATGTGTCGTGCAGCAATAAGAAGTTCTTTCCTAAGATGTGCTACTTCATGAGGACACATAGTTAGTAACCCAAGCAAACCCTGTGCTAATTCTCCAGCATGAGCATTTACAATATCCTGAAAGGTAGGTCAAACCATTTTGTATAATAATATCAGAAAATGATGAGTAAAAACTTAACTTATCATACAAAAGAAACCCTTATATAGATATTTAACATGCAATATTTTACATGATATTAATTTGGCAATAAGGAAGAAAATAAATAAATACGTAACTTATAATTTTAAATTAAATAAACCAGCTACAATTAATACTTGTGATCACAGTTAAAAAATTAAATACTTTTCAGTTATAAATTTTTGTCTTTTGTTTTCAAAACAAATTTGAAAATCTGAACTGAATTCTCCATGCCTGGTTTTCCAAAATCTATTATGTGAAAAAGACTTAAAAGTGGTCTTCAATATTATCTAATAAAACAATTACTCGACTGGTGATTAAATATCTTCTCTTTATAAATTTGATTTCTTTGATGTAAAATTAGAAACCTTGTTAAAAACAAACAAAACATAAAACATGGAATCTGTTTAATGGAGTTTAAAGGAAACTATCTTCATCACATTCTTCTGTGAGCACTCAGTGGCATATTTAAGTACGGACTAGAGGAGGGGGTCAGCCTCAGAGCCCACTGATAATTTTATTCTATGTAAAATTACATGGGATGTAGGGCCCACACCACCTTAAACTTGTCACTTGAATATTCCTTGCAATGTGTATTTTATAAACAATGATATAATTTTATCTTTTAATATGTAAAATCTACGGTAAATTTTAATTTTAATTTCACAATGTTACTGTATCTTAAAAAAGTATCTTAACTTTTTTCACTTAAAATACAACTGCATTTTTCCAGAATTCTAAGTGATACATGAAACTTCACTTGACAAATTGAATGAAGAAAAGTTGATTTATCTGTTATTTTACTATAACATTTTCTGTCCTAAGATTCTGTATTACTTATGACAGTACATGACAACATCAAGATTTCAAAAAGGCTATATGGTGTTCCCAAGGAAACCATCAACAAAATGGAACTACACAGACTGAGTACACTATATTAAAATGTTGTTGCTATAGTCCATGTTGCCACATGTAGGCATGTTTTACCTAATGACTGTTCCTCTTTGAAATAGTCCTGCAACATAATTTCAATTGTAAAATGCTTTGTCATAATGTTATGTCCAAAGTATGCTTCTCTTCCCTGTTTGGTTTCCATAAGTTATTTAGTGTATGAGAACAACAGTTTCTCAGCTCTCTTTTCATAAGTCTGAAGTCATAAAAATCCAATAACATTACTGGAATGTGTTTGAATGGAATATCATGAATACCCATTGAATTCATTCTTCACCTGCATATAGTATGTAATGGTTGGAAAAGTATACTTTGGAAGCAAAATCTTTTTATATGTGGCTTGAGTTGCTTTACAAGGTAGATATCTTTCTTCACTGTGTTGCATACTGTCACCTGAGGCACTTCAATGGCTTTTAGCAATGGCCTTCTTGTTTACGGATTCTCACATTTCAAGATGTTGCACTTTACTTACCACAGCTGTGGCATGATAATATTAAAATGTAGTTATGATACATTACATTTCATTTTGAATTAATAAAGGGTGTGGTTGTGAATGATGTGCTTATTCAAATATTCAAAATTATTTTAATATAACATACTCAGTGCACAATATAACTGAATAGTTCAGATTTAAATGATTTTAAATCAACTTTTACAAACTCTGTCATTGCCACAGTTAACATTTTCTTACACTGAAAATGAATTTACCTCCCTTCACTTAGGGCCATCTAGATCCTAGTCTGCCTCATAAGCACTGCTGAAAGTTTGTACTAAAAGTACACCAGTCTTTTATATCTTTCCATTTACACTATTTTCCTTTTGAGCATGTAGTGATCATGTAATAATTCTCCACCAATCACATTTCACCATCTTTACTGATGCAGCCAGCTTCTTTAACTATTCTGGAACAAACCTCATTTTCAAGAATTGGCAGTTACACATCAGATACACCTGTACATCAGCATGGCAGAAGGGTGAGCAATGAGTTAGAGGACATAAGTAATCATAGGTAATATATTTTCAGTGCAAATAAATGTTAACTTCTGAAATGGTCTTGCCTTCTCACCCAGAGCTAGAATCCCACACTGTATAGGTGGAGGGGGCCAGTGAAGACACTTATGCAACCAAGGAAGCATAGAGAGATCGTCCTGGAAGTACTGGTGTGCAAAATCATTAAAGAAAGACACATTTGAGGAGTATAGCACTACTTCTAGAAAAGGTATGATATTTGCCTAGTGATCAAAATTGAAACATCACTACAGGCAAAACTGAATTAAATTAAAGACAACTGGCTCATATAAGTATGTGCCAAGTGCAACATCATAGTAAAACAAGTGCTGTCTATCCAAGCAGAAAACATCCATTGGAAGCACCTTGCAGAAGAAATTGTATGATCAACAAGTGCAGTCCATAACAACCACCAGGGGAAGTACCTTTGATATACAAAACATGACAAGAAAAAAATGTCTACAGATAAAAGAATGATAATGTGGATTGTTTGAACCCTTTTCATTGTCAACATACACATGATATTCTATCCACAAGAGTAGCACCAAATGTACTGATAGTTATAATGAGGTACCTGTGAAACACAAAATGACTAAGTGTGATTGTAAGTGTACAGACATACTTGAGTTGTAATACAATCATAGATGTAGACCCAGGTAGCATACAAGCAGTAATTAGAGAATATTTTGCCTACTAAAGATTCCACAATGCTTGAAGAATCATAACTGGAAGCAAACAGTATCTTAAAACTGAAGAGACAGCAAAATGATGTAAATAAATTTTTAGGAGTGGACTTAGATTCATCTACATACCAACCTGCAAGATAACATCAAATAGTACTGAGATCAGGATATCAAAGACACTGCTAAGTGGAAAATTTGACAAGATATAATGCAATATTTACTTTTATGGGGTTTGGGAACATCACATTAAACATGAAAGGTCAATTGCACAGGCCAGTTAAAGCAAGATCTGAGGTATGGTATAAAGAAACTTTTCTGAGGTTTCCTCAAAGATTCAGCACAGGTTAAATAACAAATAGCTCTGTCTGGATATAGAAAAACAGATTACACAATAGTTACTTTAGTTCTTGGCTAAACACAAGTACGAAGAAGAGATTAGAGGACAGTCAGATCCTACAAAAACAGGTTACACAAAGCAACAAAGGCAAAGCTATCATAACACCACATGCTTCTTGCAAGTCATCAAAGTATACATATTGTATTGGATAGATACAAGAGTGAACAAGTCTCCGAAAGTGTAAACTGTGGAATAACTGGGTAATTGTAAGACAGAACCCCATTGCATTTCAAACAATGTCTAGACATGTGAAGTTATGGAATATGACACATTAGGCCGTGTTCCTTGATCATGGGGTGTGTGTGCACGTGTGTGTCAAGACATAGCAAAAAACAGCAATAGAACCACAGCTGTCAGTATGAAAAAAAAAGAAAAAAGAAATTTAGCATTGTATAAAAAGATAGTTGCAAGGTTATAATAGAATCATTCCTCCAAGAGAAAGTTTATATAATAAAGTAATTTTAGGAAAGCTGGCCAAAGTGAAGAGTAACATACAAATTAATTCAGTAGAGTGGAAGATGGCTATTCACCACTTAAAAAAACATCAATCATCAGATAACTGAGATATTCACACAGCCACTGAAAACTAAGAGGTGGAGAGCTCACTCTGCAGAAATAGGCCAATAATCTCAAGAAAGAGAGTCTATCAGAAAAAAAAAGCAGCACATCAAAGGCTGAAAATGATGAGTACCATCTAATTCTTTACATAAGCTACAACTGTAGAACTGTTCGTGTGAATTAACACAGAAGATTAGTATACAAGAAACTTAAAACTTAAGCATGCTAACAAGCCCAAAATTTTAACATGTTGAAGTTAAATGTTGCTTCCAGTAAAGTCAAAAAAGTTTTGAAACAAAGGTACATAATTTCTAAAAGTACAGATGTAACACAGTAACATAAATCTATTTCAACAAATAGGGTTAGTACAACTACACTAATCCTGTGATTGAAGCATTTTCTTGCTACATAAAATTTGTGTATTTTGTACTTGAATGAACCAGATAAACAAATAATATGACTTTTGGAACTGCCAATAAATTACATCTTATAAAAATGTTTAATGTTTCAAATGCCAAGAAGCATTATTATTATTATTCATAAACTTAATTTGGTCAAACATACCTGATAAATCTTCACAATATAAGCAAGAAATGACAGGGTTTTGATCTGTGCTGCCATAAAATCTACTATTACTTCTTTCAAAGCCATACTATTCCTAGAAAAGTGAAGTGACGATCAATTAACACAAGCATTCAGGGTTACATTTTTTCCCCTTTACTCACTATTTTGATTAGAAATAACCAAAAATAATAAAGGGCGATTCAATTTCACTCACAATCAAATTTAATATATCTTTCAATTTCATAACAAACATAGCTAAAGAAATCATAAACATATTTGGCATTAGTTTAAAAAAAAGTTAAATTCTTTCCATGTCTTTACAAGACACACAGAACCAATGCTTTCATACTCTGGTTTCAAATGGCATAAATGGATGAGAATATAAATCCGTTCCCCATGAATGAGATGTTAAGAGCTGGTACCAATCATACAGCTTGGTACGTCAGAACAGATGGAGGTAAAGTGTCTTGCTCAAGGACACAACAGCATGATACTGGCTAGCCTTAAACTCACAAGTTATGAAGCCACACTGACCCATACTCACAGTAGTCTCTAACCTTTGCAATAAAATTAATATTTATACTGTGCAGTAACAAATTGTAAACTTCAAAAATTTTTAAGTATTTGAAATGAAATACAATAATAAGTAAGAATTGCACAAATCATGTTTAGAAGATTATGTTTTAACAAGATCTCCTCTTTCAACGATCAAACATTGTCACAATTCTATAAAATCAGGTAATAATGTTGTAGCTGTATATGATACAATAAGTGATTACATAAGTTATGTGATAGTTACAGAGTAATAATAATAATAATACAGTAACTACTATAACAATAATTACCTGAGGTCAGGTGGTGGTTGCAAAGTGATTGTTACCATAATTAATGGAATGAATTCTGCTACTTCCTGATGAACATTTTGTTTGTACAGCTGATACATAAGAACAACAATGATTGGTAACTCTGCCAAGACTTTCAAGGACAACACAGCTTTGGGAATTATGTTATACTGAAAATGACAAGAAAAGTAATTCACTGCTTTCTTCTTACATATTCAACTGTGATTACTATAAACTTTTTATCACTTAATCAACAGTATCTGAGAATTAATTTACACAAATCACTTTAACATTTTTTTGAGAAACTCAAACATAAATCCTTTATGCATTTTCCAGAATTTTATGTGATTCTGTAAATACAGTCACTGAAGCTCACTTAAACTTTGTAGGATCATCAGCTGTCCCTAATTTTCAGCTATAGACCAAAGGGAAGGCAATCAGCTGTTAGCACATGTTTCCTGAAGTAGCTACTCTCAAACAAATGGTGGGATTAAATGTTACTCTTTTATTGCATCTACAATTGTAAGTATCTGGTATCTATCCCAACACCCTTAAATAACCACTCTTGTGTGATGATCAATAATTCACACTTATGGATTTTTTGTTTCAAAAAATTATAACAATCATGTGGTCAAATAATAATTCTTTGATGACAGATTATCACTAGCTAAACTCACAATGAAATAATTCCTTGTATATACCATAAAAATAAGGCTTTTCTCCTAGTCAAACATTATCTAAGAAATTTATTTTGATTGAATACTTCCTCACATAATTTTAACTTCATAAGCCAATTACTCATTGTCATCTAATCCTATAAAAGTAGATAAAGTTCACTTTGTCAGTCTAAAGAAAAAGTCATTATGATAATGTCTGAACTGCCTTGAAGAGGAAACCACTAAGACCTGAAAATGTTATTTATGAGATACACCTTGTGTGTGAGGTTAGGCTATCCAAGTAATTACTTTTTTCACATGGTATTAATTTCATTGTTATGAACCTTAAAGTATTAGCTTTAAGCTGAAAATGACATAAGTGTGTAATACCCATGTGAATACACAAATGTGTCTATACATCTGTCATTATCAACAAGCATGGACCACTTTTTAGAAAGACGAGGAATAATATTCTACACATACTACATTATACGTTTGTTGTATCAGATCTACAAAGACTTCAAACAAGTACAAAGAGGTCATTTGTTCAGTCAAATTGACTAAGCCTATGTTGAGAGTTAACAGTTAGGGATTTGTTTGTAACCTCTTTGTAACCTTGAATCTGATCAGTTAGTTGATCACCACATGAAATTTTAGATTTGTGACAATTTTCTTAACAGAAACTTTAATAGACTTCTTTGTCTGGCCCCCATAATAATGCTTCTTTTATTTATTTTTTAACTTCTATTATGATCACTAATGCTAACCCATTTAACAATACTTTTAGCACACTTGATGTGTGCTGTTCCCTTATATTGTTGTAGTTCTATTTTCTTTTTGGTTACTCTAATTTGATTTTGGTACCTGTGACATTCATTGACTCTTGAAAAATGCATAAGTGAAAATGTCTGGTTGAATAAATTAACATTTACCTAAAGTCATTTATTATCTTTAATTAATTAATATAATATAAATATATAACACTAAGATCACCCAATGAGCTGTCAACATATCTGAACAGTTCTGTGGTTTAATTTCCACACTGTCAGTGTATAATTAGCATCCAGCACATGTCTAAAGTTATCTACTTGTTATGCAAGGAGCTTTTTCTTGGGACACCAAAGAGGGTAATTTTGTCTAATCAGAGATAGTCTTTCTCAGGTCAAATTCGAGTTCCATAAATATGGTGTCACAAGCTCCAAGAAAATAAAACCAATATTATCTTTTTTTTCCTACCAGTCCCAGAAAAGAACAATAATGACAATGATCCAGGCATACAGAAAAAGACGTATGATTGTGACCACTCTAAAATTGTTTAGACTCAATAGTTCATGATTAAATCGATATGTTGCCAAACCTTTTGCTCTATTACAGACCAGTGTATGTTTAGTACAATTTTTCAGTATTGCAGTGCAAAGTAGTACTCAGTATCTCAGTCATATAATTTTTATGTAAAATAATACTGATGATTACTGCCAGTGCAATGTTAAACACACCAGTAGTAAGTTTGTTTATGCCTAGTTTTGCTCTTGTATTAATTCACAAAATAAAGTTTCTGAAGATAAAACTTCGTCTTTTATATATTTGTATGGTTGCTTTGATAACAGATACCCCAAAGTTATTATTCTTAAATTCAGCTTTATTATACTATTATAGTACCTCTATTAATCAACAGCTTCTGTATGCCTACTAACACAAGTTGGTGCTTTAGTAAGCAAGGAAATTCAATAACCCATACCTGTGTTAAGTTTTTATAAAAAGCCAGACAAATTATAGTACTTTTGTGGCATTCTGGTTTACTGTTTGAATTATTATTTTTAAGTAAAAGTATACCCATTCTTAGTCCAGCAATGAGAAAAAATTAAGTTAATGTAATAATTTAAATTATTTCATGGATTTTAAAAAGGTTAATTGTGTTGCACTCTTTGTTTATTTATATTGCCACCATTGTTGAGCATTCCAATCATGCTAAGAGCCATTCAACAACAACATATGGTAAATTTAAATAATAAAAATGTAACTTGCATCACATTTTGAAATGTGATTAAGTTCTAACAATTTAGTGTAGAACATTCATGTTGCAAAATAAATTTTATTATTTGTGCCTGTTTTCTTGTTATTCCAAAAGGAAATGTTGAGCTTTGCCTGCATGCACAGCTCTTCAAATAGGTGACATGCAAATGCTTAAAAACCACATTTCACAATATATACAAGATGTTTTGAAATGTGCACTTAAAAACTACACAAGTCATTTTTTGGAGAACTAATGTAGAGTAGAAAAAGAAATCTTAGCAAAGTATGCTAAGAGTAAGTTACTAAGACCAAAAAGGCCTATAAACAACAGTAAGAGATACGTTTCTTGTTTTTATACATATTTTTATTGACTGGTATACATTTGTTAACAACAATAATAAAATGTAAAAGTTAAAAAACTTACTAGAATAGATAAGAAAACTTAAATGAAATGAAATCAAACACAAATACTTCACTGCAAGTACACATGCAAGTTGCTCCTGCGATATGTAATTTGATACTTTGTTCAACGTATCTTCAGCTATGCTATCACTAGGTGATTTATTGCTTTGTTAAACTAGCCTAGTAATTAGATATGGTTTAACTTAAGCTACAGTTAGTGTTATGGTATGGAACATAAGAGATAATGTATAAAACTTACAAAAGAAGTAACTTTTGATACCTTTACTTAGGAGATTCTAGAGATTATACAAATAAAATATGAAAGCTGGAAGATGAAAAAAAAAGTTATTCTTAACACAAATATTACCCTCAGACTAGACAGAGTCTGAGGCACAGTGGCTCTATAAAATTCATAAACAAATCTTTACTAAAAATAATTAATTAAAAATTCTTATTTCTCTGTGTGTGTTCAACATTTGCAATACTTGTTACGAGCTATCAAAATTCATGAAGATACCAAGTAAATTCCAAATTATCTTACACATTGATATGTATAGTTTCACAGAAATTAAAGTTAGTGCAAGGCATTGCTAATGTGCACATACGATCAAAGACTGTTTAACTTCATTTTATGTTAATACATGCAGCTGCCAGAAAGGACAAATATTATCACAAAGCATATATTAGAAGCATTTTAGTGTTACAAAATGTTAACTGTAAATGAATATCCTTTTTGATCTGGTTTCTGGTGAAAATCTTTAACTTAAAGAATTGGTGAAAGTAATTCAAAATACCAAACATTTATTTTAATCTCACCATAACATTGTTCTTAATTTATTTTACGGTACTTGTAAAATTACGGTTTTACACTAAATACAAAACCTATAAAGAAAACTAAATCTTAGAGAACCTATATGATTTCTTAATTTAAAAAAACAAAGAAAAAAAGTTAAAATACTTACAGACACTATACTACCATCTGGATTCTTCTTCTCTGTCTGTATATTAGTAGTAGTAAATGTTTCTGAAAGCAATCTTTCAATGTTTACATCAGACAAGTCTTTCTCTCTCTGTTGCTGCTTTGGTTCAAATATCTTGTTCAAGTGATTTGGTAGGTCTTTGTAGATATTTTTGACAAACTGAAAAAACTGCTGAATCTGAAAAATACAGAATTATAAAGTTGTTTTTCTTTTCTATATGTTATTTTAAGAAACAGAGACAAAACTGAACTAGCTTATACCTAATTTTTACAACTATACATTTTTTTTCCATACTTAGCAAATCTTTATATAAAAGAACATTATATAACTTTTCTGATCATTTAACTTTATTTCAGTTTAGAAATTTAACACTAATTTTAAAACAAAGAAGGACAAAAAGATTTGTATGTACTTTATTTTGTAGGTTTTCTGTTACATTAAATCAATTTCACAATATATTCTTTATCAACACTGCAAACATAAAGACACTTATCTCAAACATACTGCTTACCTTTCACATCTAAAAACAAGATATATATATATATATATATATATATATATATACAGTAGTAATGTATTATTTTATAATTTTTTTGCAACTAAGTTCTTCTGTGTTACAAATCCTCCAGTTTTTATTAGTACGAAATGAATATTTTTGGGTATGGAAATGGAAAACTGCTGCATATTTATGAAATTACTTTTCCCTATACTTTAATTTAATCATTTCAAAACAACCAAAATTAAAAAAAGTTGAAGTGTACTGAACACATCTTTTTTGTTTTTTTCTTTTAACAGCTTGTTTATCATTTTATTTATTAAAACTTCTAGAAGATTCATAATTAAAAAAAATAAGTATATGGATAAGTATATGAATGTAACACTTTACTACTTATTTTCTAGCTTTTCTTGATAAAATAAAACTCCAAATTGGAGCACATGTAGTAAGTTGTAACAATATATAAAAAAATATTAATACTAAAATGAAAATGACTTTTTTAATGTATACACTTTTCTGCTACAGAATAATAACTACTCCAACAATATCATTAGCTAAGTTTAGTTTTCATTTCTTACCATTGATTGTCTAACAATTATTTTTTGCTAAATTTCCAGCATAGTAATATGCATTTCAACACTAAATGTTTATTAATTCAAACTTTCATTTTCTTCAACCTTCAGTCTTTGGTCATGGCAAAAAAATATTCAACATATAAGCAACAATTAAAAACTATAAAGTTAACAATCATAAACATGTTACATATATGTTGAATTGTAAAGAACTTTCAACAGAGAATAAGTCAGTTTTATCAAACTAACCTCTGGGTTAAATTGTGGTCGGAAATGTTTATGTAACTCCAAAATTATCCTCAAGCATACCAATACATTCTCCTCATTTTCAATCTGAAAGAAATCACATCCATTAACAAAAAAAATTTAAGAAATATTAAGTAAATAAATAACTTAATTTGGTTCCTGAAACCACAAATGGAGGAAATTTACTTGCCTTGAAATTAAACCATACTATCAATATTGATACAAGTTTACAACTTGAGAAGCAGAAGTACCAAATTCTGTTAATATAGAATTGTTTTCAGACTATCAACCATTAACTTTATTGTATATGCAGTTGCTGCTTCTCCACTGATCCATTTCTGGTGACAACAAATGCATTTTGGTAAATTTACCAATCAATTTTTGAAAGGTTCACAGATTTTAAAGACCTTGGTTGGTTGTTTCTTTATACAGATAAAAATATCACTCAGTGATAAGGTGTGCATGTACCTTTTCAAATTTGTGAAGTTATACTTTTCCTATACTCACAAGATTAACTATTTTTGTTCAGTACTGTTCTCCAGATGCAAACTTTCTCTTTACACATACCACAAACCTTGCACCTTATTAGAATTACTATATTCAAACATATCTCTCATGCAAATCATCATGCTTCATTCCATGATTGGTAAATGATATGAGCACTGGAGAAATAAAAGTAGGTACCTACTGGAAATACATTTTCAGTATAGGAAATTTATAACTTTCCATTTTTTTTTTTTTTGCAATATTAGCTAGAATCCTACCCTGAGAAAGAGAAAGAATAGGTGCAAGGAAATGAAAGAAGTACACCCCAAAATGACCAAAGAATTCCCTTAACAAGAGCTATAGATTCAAAGATAGAAGAGGGTAACCACACAACTTCTGAGCCAGATACGTTTTTTTGTCCATGTGTATGTTGGATAATGCACAAGGGGAGATACTGTGAGGTGTAGAGTGGCTAAGGCATGGTGGACCATACTCAATAAGTCAACTACATCCTAAACCTACTGGTGAGGTTCTGACATTAATGCAAAAATAGAATGAATATTATACCATCTTCACCTCAAATTCAAAAATCAGGCATAAATTCACACTGATTTTTAGATATGTCACAAATACCCTTACTAATATATCTGTATAGGAATTGACACCTGGTGTCAAAAGGATGTCTACTGCATTGAATCAACTCCCCCAACCATGACACATGTCAGCATGAGAATGATGGATAACTGAGGACAACACAGGTATCAATCCCACATGCTACTGCTGTGACCAAAGACGTAGATGGAGCAACAGCGGAGGAAGATAAGCAGCCTGAACCTGTGCAAGTACTTATGTTGATTGGTTCACTCTAATCCCAGACTTTTGCACAGGAAACTGATTTTGATGAAAATGCAAAGTAGGGTCTCTCAATCAAAGGGGTTAACTACAACTGTGACAACTCAACTCCAGTGCTTATGTAAAGTGTATCAGGAGGTCATGCCAACCAGTAAAGTGACAGCTCAAGACAAGTGTTTGTGTAAAAGGAAGAGGAAGGTCATGTCATCCTGTAAGGCAGTGATTCTTAACCTTTTTTATCGTCTTACCCCCTGAGACTCTCCAGGGTATTACCGTGACCCCTATAATAATTTTTGCAATGGTGAACTTTGTGTAAAGATAGAATAAAACAAAACTATATAAAGATCCTAATTTATTGAAAATGTTACAAATAAATGACCTTGAGAAATGCTACAAGTGCTCAATAAATGCAAAATTCATGGAATTAATGATCATACAAAACCTACTTATTCACTCAATGTAAGGGTTGATATAATATATATATATATATAATGAGAAAATATACTAAATACGATGGAAACTTTGATATTTAAATTTTAAGTTTGATGTATTAATATTATATAGTTAAAAAATTTAAGCAATTCACAACGCTGTAATATATGAAAATTTTTACTCAAAATTATACAGGTGGTTGCGCAACAAGCATCTCGATGCAGTTCAACTGCCACACTTCAGAGTGTTTCTCATTGATGAGCAGTTACAGGCACTTGCCACAAAAACTACAAACTGCTCTGTAATTTCCCCAATAATTCCCAAACCTTCCATAACCCCCCGAGAAACCTCAAATGACCCCCAGGTTAAGAACCACTTCTGTAAGGTAATGACTCAATTTCCATGGTTGTGCAAATAGTATTGTGAGGTCACATCAATCAGGAAGGTGATGGCTCAATTCCTGTGAGTGTGCAAATGTTAGCAGAGACCATATCATCTAGGAAGGTAATAGCTCAATTCAGTGGTTGTGTAAATAGTCTCAGGAGGCCCAAAACCAGCAAAGCAATGGCTCATCTCCTCTGGAGATAATGTAGCACCTACACCAATAGAATACTGCCACCTACTTTCAAATAAATAGTTCCAACCTTGTCCTTGTGGAATGCATACATAAAAGTGCCAGCAAAGTCACCCACTCTGGTGGCTTGGAACTGAAAATGGTAAGGAATTCAAAACTCCACTGAAAGAAAGGTGGGCAAAAATGAGATAGAGAGACTGGAGGGACATCATCACAGGAGATAGTGCAATGAGTGACCCCAAAACCTTATTCTGAAAAGCAGACCATATCAAGTTATTCACTCAAGGCATTGGCAGGGATGGACAACAATCCTCTTCTGCTTTACCAATCTAATCCATAGGAGGTACAATCCAGAAAGGGCATCTTTATGGAACACACTATTGCGATGTAATTAACCATCAAGTGATCTTGTAAAATACCTCATCTCAATGGTGAGCATGCAAAGCCAAAGATGAGACAACAAGTCAACATGGCTGACATTGTGAGTTTTTATTTAAAAAAGCCCTGGTCAGGCACAACTTGCCACAGGACAGGATCTATATGATAAAAAGGAAGGGAAAAATCCTTAAAAAAAAGAAAAGAAAGAATGAAAATTTACTCTTTAAAGTTGCACAGAAACAGAAGTCTTGAGAATGGTCACAAATGGTAGACAAATCCCCATTGCTATAAAGTAAAGCCTGATATGACAAAGATAATGAGAGATGAATGAATTAGGAGTGGTCCACAAATTAAAATGTAGACCCAATTCATAAAGATAAAGGTAAAAAATCACAAAGTAAGGAGGATTGCCAGAAAGGTAAATATTCAGTTGCACATACTCAATTTTAGGAGTGTGTGCTATATAAGAATGAAGGGTCCTAACGAGACACAGAAGCCTATTCAGATCCAGTCTAGGATAAAGATGTGATATTAAAGAATGAGAAATGTGAGAAAATGGTTAACAAACCCCCCAGGCTGCCAATATTTTAGGGAGAAGAAACTATCAAGATAAAGAAGAAGATGGATTGGATAACAAAGAGTAAGTGAAATGTGAATGGTAAACAAATTAGACTGTCAATGTCCACAGGTCAAGAGAAGGAAATATATTTTAAGGGACAGATGAAACAAGTAGCATAATAAAGTAATTTAAGCATAGGTAAAATGAAAGCATGGAGGGCCACATTAATGTCCCAATCCAGAAGGGCAGGACACCTTGGATATCTCCAAATCCAGAAGAAACACATCAGTACAATCAGAACAGGGGAATGAAAACCCTACAATATTGGGAAAAACAGAAAACAAAATAGGGCTGTCCAACATGTGGAAAGAAAGACTGAAGACCCACAGTCATAGAGCCATTCTGACATGCAAACCACAGAACCTTGTCAGCAAGAAACCTCCTGTTAGCAGACCAACAGCAGAAGACTTTGTACTTACACTAATATACTTCCATGGAAGATGGCTATATGGAGCTAGCTAACAAGAAGGCAACTTGACATGCAAAACCAGATCATTTTGCCATGGAGTAGATAAATGCCAACTATGAAGATGCAGGATGGTTAGACAGGGATGCAGAGTGGGAAATTAAACTTGATGCAGAAAGGAGGGAAACAGAAAAGAGACTAGTGGTAAAAGGAGTATACAGTAGAGCCTTGGAAACCAAGGTTGTACTGGCCAATGTAGTGCAACCGGGAGGACCCAACAAGGAGTGGAGTGTGCCAGAGAAATTACCTGATGAAGCAATTGGATGGGAGTGTACACATAAAAGGTACTTGTGTGATTAATTCTTGCTCAAGACATTGATCACCAAAGCCTGTGGATGTAGTATGGGTGGCCAAAAGAGGGGTATCTTGGTACTAAGAACCACAGATAAGTATCCAACTGGTGAGAATCCCATTGGTCACAAAGGTCTCTGAAAACAAGAAGGTCTAATGCTCACTCTGTTGGATACATTCAGTCTAGACATGAAAGACAATCCATGATTAGACTGAAAGCACCTGCAGTAAGATGAAAGAAAATGTGCATGTTCACAATATAATACATCTAACAATCAAAAACACAGATCTCTGGATTTAGTGTCCTCTCGATGTTTGACAATTGCCAATACTGTAGAATTCTCCAAATAAGCCTTCACTAGACAATGACAGGCTAGAAGAAGGAAGTGATATAAAGACTGACATACAATTAAAAGTTCAAAAACATTAATATGAAAGATGGTTTCACTTGCAGACCAATAGCCTGAAGCTTTCTGGTGATTGACCCATGTTCCCATTCTTCAAAGGATACATCCTTGAAAAGATGAAAATCCAGACAAGATGGCATGATGAATTAAAGTTCCATAAAACAGAGACATAAAGGAGAAGCCAAAGAACATCTTATACTGGTATCAAAAGTCACCCCCAAATGAATTGAGCGAGTCAAAGGAATGTCCTTCTCTAATTTGACCCATGTTGGTAAATATGAGCGGCTGATACCTGCTTGCAATAAGCCAGTTGTCCACGTAATAATGATGTTGCATTTCACAGTATGAACATCATGAGAAATGGGCTGACTTTCAAACAAAACACAGAAAGAGCCAAGGCAAGTCTGAAGGGAACAGCTGAAATTAGTCAAATCTCCCCAAGATGAAAAAACAAACAAACAAACAAACCACTGATATTAAAGTCAGATATGTACTTACAGTGTACCATTAAATTTTATTACTGAAAGTCATATAGGGATGATCTTTGTATAACTATATCATCTATGTATTGTTTGCATTCAATTTTAGCACTGCCACCCCTACATCATTATACATTTACAAAATGTTTTTTATTACAAGTTTTGTGATGTTTCCCCCTAAGTGAAAGCTACTCATTTCTGTGTATTCTTCACTTCATATATGTATTGTTCAATGTGCAATGTATTGAGTATTCTACATGTTATAGTCATCTAATGTTCATCTATCATTGGCTTATAATTCATGTTGCACCCTGTACTTCAGCTTTTAAAAGGAACATAATTTTATAAGAAAGCTAACTTCAAGAGGTAATGATAATATCATTTACACAATAATTGATTTTTTTTTAAATTACTTCTCATTATTGTGACTAAAAATTACATTGTGTACTGCTCAAAAACACATTGAGTGGAGTTAGGTTTATGCTGACATCAGTGAAAAAATAGTTGTAGTTATTTTGAGCTGGTTTGCAGCTCAGCAATGGATTCTAGCCTTGCTCTGGGTTTTATTAGGTATATGAACAAATGAAAGTAAGTGAATCATCTTTTAAAGCATGCTTATTTATATTATGCTCATTGAATTCCTTAGCCATCCTTAGATATAAATTTACCAACTCTATGATGGTCAGCTAGATTGTATTGTAATTGAAGCACATCATACACTGAGCTGTATGTTCATTTCACTACTTTGATTAACGAGCTCTAACATGAATTTAGTTAAAGCTTTGTAAATCACAGTTTCAGAATTGTAAACAATTTTTCTCTGTTAAATTAAGAAATAAGTTGTATCATAAACCTTAATACATTTAACAGATTTTTAACAATATTAATACAATAAATATTTAGCATGTTGACTGTCTTCAAAGTTTCAAAAGGTATATGTGCTCAAAAACAAAATAAATTTATAGTAGTAGTGTTACCATATGTGAGATTATATTCACTAGTTTTTCATATCCTTACATTCAAATTATGTGCTTATTTAAATCAGTTTTAACATAGAGAAATTCTTTCATTTTAAGAGTGTTGTTTGTATTATGTAAATGTCTGTATCTTTGCAGTACAAAGGAATATGCAGGTTAAATCCCTAAATGGGTTGTATACCTATACAAATGAGCATTCCTAAAAAACCCAGTAATTCTTAAAGCACTGCACAACACATCAACAAAACACAATGTTATAATAAAAAATGACAACCTTGTAATAATCAAGAGCTTAAACAAGCATCAACTATGGATTTCAAGGAGATGGTAACTGGTGAACTAAAGATAATTTTAAACCTCAAGAATGTGGAACTCCTGATTCTCCTCAAAGTTTAAGCTTGTTCAAATGTTTTTGAAAATCACTAATTTTCTCACTTATTCCACTGATTTGAAAATATCCTTAAACAACCAATTAAGACCATAGCACCCATTACTAATTAGTTTGTACTAAAAATAATCATACTATTAAATACAAAAATATACTAATATATTTTTAGTATATTGTAATATACTAATTTATTGAGATCCATTTCTCTTGTTATGAAAATTTATCTACAAAACTGGTCAGAAAGTGTACCTTCTTTATTTATCTGTAATATTATTTAACATTATTTATCTGTAATACAAATAATTGTTCAATTAAAAAATAAAATCTGATGACTGAAATTAGTTTTTATTATGCTTTATTATAATAAACATAAATTATACAAAATTAACTGTATGTTTTGATATGGATCATCAGCTACCCTTAAAAACCTGTTTCAGTTGAACAATACAACTTCTAGAACAAGACTGGCCTAAAATAATCTAAGGTTTTGTTTCTCAATATGAGTATTACAACTGTTTTCTAAATATGTGAGTCCATGTAATTAGAAGGCTGGTTTAAAGCTTCGATATTTTATGATTTGTGGTTTATTAACTAGCTTCCCTATCGAAAACTTCAAAACTCCTATATAAAAAATACATAAATTTCACCATGGGTCAAATAGATCATGATTATCAACACCTAATACAATACTGTGATAAAGTACACTGAAGCAGTAAAAGGAAACAAAAAAATGTAAATCAAGTAAAGTGATGCAAAACTTTCACATATAAAAATTGAATAAATTTATGGTAAACATTTGTTACTTCAAGCCATAATGCAGTCTCCATTTTAATGAAAACCACACAGTACACATCAACATACAATCAATTCATAACTATACATCTAATATTGGACTGAGTGTTTTAGTTTGTCCATGACTTATCTTTTTAGTTATCTCGGAATTGTATAAATAAATATTACTTTGTTGCAAAACATTACACACCTGAAGATGGTGCAGTAATGTATGTTGCAACATGTGGTATTTATGACAGTTTTCCAGTCACATTAATTTTTTTTTTACTAATTTTTATCCTGTCCAGTAAGTGATTTGCATTTTATTCTAATTTTGAAACTGGAATCAACCTCATTTTTATAATTTTATATAAAATAATCATTATTTTTAAAAACTGTTAGTTGAACATAAGTACCAAAAAATTTTAAATTGAAATTGAGTTTATTTACATACTTTCCTCATCAGGCTGATGAGAACTAACATAGCTTTAAACTATAAAATCCATGTGATCAAAATACTGCACTTCTTATCAAATATAACTAAATTTGTTTTATATTTTAAATTATAACACTACAATATGAACAAACCTTGAGTACTATATTCAGCTGTAAATTAACTTATCTTCAAAACCTCATTTAATGGAAAGAATACAAAGATGTGTGCATAAATAAATTGACACCCAGTTGTCTATGAAGTTAATTATGTAAATGAATCTGAGATCCTGAAAAGAGTTTTAGAGTTTTACATAAGAAGATGTAACTAATGTGCACTTTCTTTCACTGATGTTAAAGTTATCTTCTCATTAAGATTACACACAAAAGATGCATTCAAAATTTGCAAGTTATTTTCTAATAAACTCAGTAAAAAGATTTTTAGTTGTGATGTTAAAATATCAAAATAAAGCAGTGTTCTCTTTATATTTTATTACAGTTACAGTACAAACAGTATGATGCTGCATTACTTTTTCCATGTGAATGATGCTCTAAGCAGTTTATGTTCATTTATGACCTTTGAATTTGAGACTTCAGTCTTTTTTAGTTTACAAAAAATTATAAATATCTTTCTCTTAAACTTGCAGAATCTTATCACAAATGAGATCACAAGAGCAAAGATATAATATATTTTAATAGAACATGTTTCTTTTATTTGTAAAAAATCTGTGGAATAAGTCAAACATTTCTGAAATTAGATGGTTAGTATCCAAAATGTAGCAACTGTAAAAAGAAAAGGTAAAATAAATAAACATAAAAAATATAAATTTTGAATATTTAAAGAAGATTAACATAATTATTCATGTTTTTAACAAGTCAAAAGCTGTATTTGAATAGCTGCTATTAATTTTCACTCTAATTCTCACTTGCAAACAAGTCATTAAAAATACAAATACACATTACCAACTCAATCTAATTCCCATAAAAATAGTTGTTTTTCATGCAATTTGATAAAATAAATAGTATCCCAGCTAATACTTTCTCTGTCATATCTTAGTTAACTTTATGATCTATGGTATTGTGTGAAAGGTCAAGTCAGCACTGGATACAGCAGATATAAATCAATTATTCTTAAATGAGACTTGGATAGTTGGAATAATTGAAAATAGTAATAACCAGAACATCAGTTTTGGTTAGTTATTATTTTTGAGTCATGGCACTAATCAATTAGGCTGAACAACTTTGAGTTAATCAATAATAATAATGATAATTCATAACAGCAATATTTGAGAAAGTTGGAACATTTAGAAATTAATTTCAATTGACTATTTTTATGACATTAATTAATTTAATCATTGTTTTGATCAACTGTTTATTTTACATGACAGTAATGAGTGTAATTGATGCTGATGGGTAAGGTGAATTACAGAAATTAATCATGTTAATTTCCCAGCTCTAGTGAATATCTAAAGTCAGGGGGTTCTCAATCAGGGGGGAAAAATTGGATCCCAAGTTGGCAGATTCAAACTGTTGGAATATTGATCTTTCTACAAACAACAATTCTACAGATTGTACATAACCTGTGAAATTGTAGTTTGTTTTTAATTTATTATGTGACATTCAATAAACTTTACTGAATATCACACATTAAATTAAAAATAAAGATTAATATTTCACTTTTTTATCTGTGGAAATATTCCATTTATAGTTATCTTTGACTTATTTTTGTTTTTTATTCACAGAATTTGGAGTCCATCAAGAGTGTCAAAAAAGAGAGTACGATGATTCATGTATTCAACATGGATTCATGTCAAGCATCATCAATGGAGAAGGCCTCAATGTGTTATTTGTAGCAAAGCTTTGTCAACTGATTCTATGAAACCAGCAAAGTTGAAGCAACATTTGCAGAATGTTCCACCTCAACACAAGGACAAAAGCTTTTTTGAATGTCACGGGATTGTTCTCAGAAAGATTAATCTGGATTCAACAGGGCCATTCCAAGAAATGAACCAAAAGGTTATTGAAGCTTTTTGTGTTGTAACACTAGAGAAAGCAAAGCAGAAAAAAACTATATATAATGGGGGAAACTTTGATCAAACTTTGCACTCTTAAAATGGTGGAAATTGTCTTGGGAAAAGGATTGGGAAAGACACTTGCAGCAGTTTCACTATTGAACAGTACTGTTCAAAGGAAGAGTAGTGAGGTGGCCATTGACATCAAGGATCAAGTTGTGCAGGATATCAAGTCTGCAGCATTTGGCTTATTTTCAATTCAACTTCATGAATCGACTGATGTGGCATCGCGTTCCCAGTTGCTGGTATTTGTAAGATATGTTCACTCAGTTTCATACAAAGAGGAGTTTCTTTTTTGTTCTCCTCTTGAAAACAACTACCAAGGCTTCAGAAAAGGTTTCATCTTTCTTGGAATCTTTTTGTTTAGTGAAATATGCTTCAGTAACTTTAATCTGTTAAGTTATTAGTTATGATTATTAAAAAAAAAAACTACTTGTATTCAAGTTTTAAAATCCATCAAAATTTCTGTTGCTATTAAATTTGTAAAACTATATTACAGAAATAATCCAAGTAAATATATATGTACTAGTATAAAAAAAAAAGATTTCCAATATTATATGCATATTATTTGGAATGCACCTTATCAGTCAGACAATCCTGGAAAGGGGGAAATGTCATCCTGACATATGGTGAAAAAGGTTCATGGGGCAAAAAAGGTTGAGAACCACCAATCTAGGGGAGTAACAAGCTTCTAATAATGTCACTACAAAAATGGTAATTTGGGCACCATTTTTGTACAAGATAAAAATCTCACACTTTACACTTAATTGTTTTGGTAAAAAATAAATAAATAAATGTTTGGAATTTATGTATCTTACTATCTTGTTTTTTTTTTTTGTTGTTGTTGTTATTCTAACCTAGTTGGACCAAGACTGTATATTACAAATTACCAACAGTTTTTAATGTAAAAACTGAGTTTACATCAGCTCGTATCCCATTTCTTTGGTCCTTCAACTTTTCCACATTTTTTACATTCCAAAAGAGTTAAATGTAAGAGATTATAGTAACACTAATGCTTCAGTGTACACAAAAGCTTGCTAAAATGTTGCACAAAACTATCTTGGAATTAATACAGGAAATTATATTTTTATTCTGAAGCTATTTTAATCAATTACAGATATCTTTCTAAATTTTCATATATTATTAGATTAATGTATCTGACTTATTTCTATAGATACACCCATTTTCATATCAACTAGTGCATATGCTTTCTCTAATAAATTCACAAATTTATATATATAATAAATATACATTAATGACTAATAAAGTTCTTACCTCTAGCAAATGAAACATCAGACTTAAAATTTGTTTCACATAAGGTTTCAAGTTTTCGTTGGCAGGAATACGATGAATTATTTCCAAAATTAGTTTTCGAAGTTGCTATTTAAAAATATACTTCAAGATATACATACATACATACAAGTTTTCAAATAATTTACTACATTTAAAGGATTTCACAATACAATATAGCAATAGATTTCACTTTAGAAATACACTATGATAAACAGACAAATTATACTTCTATAACATTAAAGACATTTAAAGGTAGTCACAGGCTAACTGGTTTGAGTATTGCTTTGACAAAAAGAAAATTATTTATTTCTGGTTCTACGTGCATATAATAAACAAGTTCCATTTCATAATAAGTATGAAACAGCAAGAGTCACAGAGTTTAATATAATTGTAATTTCCACATTGTGAAATAAACAAAACAGCTTGCATGTAGTACATTTTAGATATAGTAATTCATACTAATAAAATAAATACTAATTAATAAAATAAACTAATAAAATAAATTTATGACTGCAACCATATCATGAATATTTTGCATATTCTTTCTGCTAAAACTTGAAAAGTATTTATTAATTCACAGTTGGGTGGGTAGACTACATCTAACTACATCTAAGTTCAAATTATTGTGGAAGACAGCTTAAAAAAATTAATATGTTTAAAATTTTTTTTCCTTTCAAAACTTCATAAATTATTTGTGCTAGTAAGAGAATATATACAGATATATAGATGAGTGCACATAAAACAACTGAAAATGTAAATCATTCTTAACTTTCTTTACTATGAACACAAGTATTGTTTTAATCACCAAAAACCTTTCAACCAAAATACAATGATGTATATATGTAAATATAATTAAATTTCATATAAATACATATATTTTAATTATTAAAAAACTGTATTGATATTTTATGTTCACTATCTTTACTATAACCAATGTGTTTTGATAAAATATCAAACCAAAAGAAAACAGACATCTGGTATCCTTTTGTTAATTTTGGAATCATTTACAGAATTGTCATTAGAGAATACCTGAAGGTTATGCTCAGCCAGGAACTGTGGTTCTCCTTCTTGTAAGATCCTTAAGAAGATGCGCATAGCATGTTCAAGAAATGAAGGATACTGAGGAGATGCTACAATTGTCTGTAAAACAACATGAAATTAAATCTAACATTTATCTACATGTATATGATAAAGAAATTTAAAAATAAGTATAAATGAATTAAAAATTCTCCAAAATAACTATAATCTCAGCTTGCTCAAATGTTTTTTGTTTTTTTTCATGATAGTGCTATTAAGCAATGGGATAGAATATTACTGAATCTGGTATTTCCAAAAATACCAAGACCATTACTACTATTTTTTTCCACAAGTATGGTTTATTTTTTCAATTAATATGAAAATATAATTATTTTTTCTCTCACATTTTAACTTTAATGCAATGAAAGTTTCTTTTCACTGCCCATCTAAGTATTGATATGAACTTTGCTTGTTCCAATCTTTATACCACACTACATTACCCTTAACAATTTTAAACTTGTGACTCTTTACTATGCCAATGCTCCCTTTATACCAATTCTGTATACAAGTTTCCCATTATCATGGAGAGGAAGTGCAGGATAGTGTGAGAGGGTAAATATTATTGTAAACACATTATATGTGTATGAAAATACATACATACACTCCAAAACTTGTTCATCTTTTAATACCAAATGCATCTACTCTGGAAATATTGTAGTGCTCAAACGAATCATCAAAGCGCCAAATATGCTGATGCACATCTCATTCTTGGAATTATACGATTGTGGAACCAAAGCTACATCAAAGGTGTAGTGGCTAGGGTGTATGAACCTCATTGTAGTATAACTGTATTATGGTAATATGATATTAAGGGATCTGAAAGTTGAATGTTTAACGTCTTATCCACCAGAATTATGAAGAGAAAGCATGAAACACAAACCCTCACCCTAACCTGAAGAGGTACAAAATGCAACAAACCGAACTCAGAATATTCAACAAAGATTTAAGTCATCAGAATATTTTGCAGTAATCCACCATATTATCTAAATAGTATACTTAAAGTAATCAAATTTGTTGATTATTTTGTTTAATTTGGTAAACATAATTTTAAAAAACATGTTAACAAACATTAAAACTCAATAAAAACAGTGTATTTATTCAAGAGAATAATACCACAATTTTAAACTAAAAACCAAAATCAACAAATTATTTATATTAGCACTTAAACAATATCCAGTAATTCTCAAGACAGCTAGTATGGTAATAAAAATTCAACTGTTGCAAACTCTTTTTGTTAGATGGCCTAAGAAGGTTGAAACACTTATTAAAATTTCAATTAAAATATACATACCAGCTGTATTGAGAATAAATTTTTACTTCAAATGGGATTCTTGTCACCATTAATATCCAGTCATGTGACTTATTTATATAAACCTTTATCCAGGTAAATTAGTTTACCTGATGATAATGAAACTGTCTTCAAACATTGTACACTTTATTAAACTATAACATTTTCTTTGTTATACATTCAACCTCTTTCTAAACTGTAATGTTCATATTCTTTACCTTAGGTCTTCTCACTGGAGAAACTTTCTGTAGCATTTAAACATACATTATTTAATACACAATACTTTCACAACCCAAAAGTAAAAGAATGTTCAGATAAATTATATAAAAAACAGCCCCTAAATCTATACAGTGGTACCTTGGTTCTTGAACGACTCCCTTCTTGAACAATTCGGTTTTCAAACATATTGTTTGAGAAAAAAATGCCTCCGTTGTCAAACATAAACGCGGTTCCCAAACCAAGCTAACATGGCCCAAACCCCCAAAATAACCTGATTGATGACCCAAAAGATCCTTCAACCATTTTCAGCCCATGCCAAACTTGCCCAAAACATTTTACCTGCACCTGTCGCTGAGTCCACACCCCCGCTAAAATCTGCTGTGAACATTCTCATTTTTCTTTTTGTTTTGTTGTTTTTCTAAATATTCTGATTAAATAAGCCACCATGGGGTCAAAGAAGGATAATGAAAGCAGCAAACCAAGAAGAAAAGTTGTTAGAGCCACAATAGAGATGAAAAAAGATTTCACAGTGAAGTATGAGAGTGTTGTTCACATGTCTGACCTTGCTACACAGTTTGGTATGGCAAAGTCTACAGTCTGCACCAAACTGAAAAATAAAGAGGTCATCAAAGGAGCTGATGTTGCAAAAGGAGTGACAGTGCTTACAAAACAAAGATCACAAACAATGGAAGAGGTAGAAAAACTGTTGTTGATTTAGGTAAATGAAAAACAGTTAGCTGATGATAGCATTTCTCAGACCATCATTTGTGAGAAAGCAAAGCAGTTGCATGCTGACCTCCTGAAAAACACTCCTGGAATGAGTGCTGATACAAGTGATGCCTTTAAGGCTCATTGGGGGAAGTTTGAAAAATTTAGGAAGAAGTGGTGGGACATGGGGAGGGTTGTCAGTTCTAAGATGCTGCTGATAAATTTGTTAGGGAATTTAAGGACTATGTAGAAGTTGAGAGTTTTATTCCCCAACAAGTGTTCAATTGTGATGAGACAGGCCTCTTCTGAAAGAAAATGCCAAAGAGGACCTACATCACCAAGGAGAAGTCACTGCTAGGACACAAGCCAATGAAGGATAGGCTAACTCTACTGTTATGTAGTAATGCAAGTGGGGACTTAAAATTTAAACCTTTGCTTGTGTACCATTCTGAGAACCAAAGGGTTTTTAAGAAAAATAATGTCCTGAAAAGTAAACTAAATGTCATGTGGATGGCTAATAGTAAAGTATGAGTAACCAGGCAATTTTTTATGGTGTGGGTCCATGAAGTGTTTGCCCCAAGTGTAAAGAATTACCTTACAGAAAAACAGTTGCCACTCAAAGCCCTTCTTGTGATGGACAATGCATCTGCTCACCCACTAAACTTGGAGGACGGGTTGGTGGAGTAGTACAGTTTCATTACCGTGAAGCTCTTGCTCCCTAACACGACTCCTCTCATTCAGCCCATGGACCAGCAGGTCATATCAAACTTTAAGAAACTCTACACCAAAGCACTGTTTCAAAGGTGCTTTAAAGTGACCTCTGACACAGAGTTAACCCTCAGAGTTCTGGAAAAAAACACTTTAATATATTCCATTGCTTGAGGATCATAGACAAAGCCTGGAGGGAAGTGTCTTTGAGGATCATGAACTCAGCCTGGCAGAAATTGTGGCCAGACTCAGTAGCAGATAGAGACTTTCAAAGCTTTGAGGCTGAGCCTGTTGTCGAGGATATTATCTCACTAGGCAAGTGTATGGGCTTGAATGTGAGTGGTGATGATATGGAGGAGTTGGTGGAAGATCACAACACTGAGCTCACCACGGAAGAGCTCCAAGACCTTCAAAAATAGAAACAACAGAATGCAACTAAGGAAGTGTCTTCAGATAAGGAGGAGAGAAGGGAGGATATGTTCCTAGTTCACTAATCAAGGAAATGTGTGGAAAATGGGGAGAGTTACAAAGTTTTGTAGAAAACTTTCACCCTGAAAAAGCTGTAGCAAACCACAGTATAAACCTTTTCAATATCAATGTCATGTGTTACTTCAAAAACATTTTAAAATACAGGCAGAAACAAAACTCATTAGACAAGTTTTTAGTGAGAAATAGGTCCAGCGAGTCTCAAGCAGGTTGTAGCAGTGCAAAGAGACAGGAAAGAGAAAGAACCCCAGAAGGAGAGTTACCTGACATTTTTATGGAAGGTGATTCCCCTTCTAAACAATAATAATCCTCCTACTCTCCACGTTCCTCACCACCTTTCACTTACGCCATCAGCTCTCCTCAGCACAGGTAAAGTGCAGTTAATTTTTCATTTATTGTTTTTTTATTGTGTTTATAGTTTTTGTGTTTGACTTTATGCATGTAAGTATTATTATTTTTGGAGGTCTGTAATGGATTAATTTAATTTTATGGGCAAATACGTATGGAGGTCTCGCAAAATGCTATACCTCCATGTTGTATCATAAGCCTTCTCAGTGTCAAAGAATACTGATTCAAGATGTTGTCATTTGAGAAAGGCTTCTCTGATTAATGTTTCAAGTCAAATCAGGTGGTCCATGGTGGAGCTCTGTCATCAGAACCCACACTGGACAAGAGGAGTTTGTCTGATTTGAGGAATCAAATGAGATGAGCATTAACCATCCTCTCTAAGGTCTTACAGAGACAGGTCATCAAAGCAACTGGACAGTA
This sequence comes from Tachypleus tridentatus, assembly GCF_004210375.1. Classification (NCBI taxonomy): domain Eukaryota; kingdom Metazoa; phylum Arthropoda; class Merostomata; order Xiphosura; family Limulidae; genus Tachypleus; species Tachypleus tridentatus. The sequence continues at coordinate 86,025,482 of NC_134830.1, forward strand.
GTTTGAAGGAATCTTCGAATCCTTCCCAGGATTGGAGAAAGGCAGGACAATAGCTTGGTGCCAGGCATCAGGAAAAACATTCTCCTACCAGATCTGGTTAAAACAACCAGAAGGATAGTAAGAGAAGCAGGAGATAGATGGTGCAGCATGTCATAGTGTATATCATCAGGTCCAATCGATGTACTGCCAGACCAATGAAGGGCCAGTTTGAGTTCCACCAGTGTAAAGAGATGATTATAATCATAGAGACAATCAGCTCAAAAGGAAACAGGAAATTAGGATATCAAAAAGGATGTACAGGAAGAGGTTGGTTGGTTTGGTGTTTTATGGTGCAAGGGAATTAAGCTACCTGCACAAAACATCTAGTAAAAAGTTAAAAGTAAAGTAAAATTATTAAAATTTGTAAAAAGGAATCAAGGTAAAACAAAACATTTAATTTTTGAATTAAAAAAGTTAAATAGTTCAAAATCCAATTTTTATATCTAGTTTATAGTAGTAAAGAGAAAGTACAATAATATAAGTTTTAAAGAACTTTCTGTAGCACAATTTTAATTATCATAACTTGCCAGGATAACTAAGTTCAAATATCAACCTAAGTTGGCCTTTTCAGTTCTGGTTTTGAGTTATTTGATTTTATGGCTCTTTTCAGAAAGTAATGCAAGTTTTAAAAGACTTATAGCAAAATTTTAATTATAATTATTATAATTTGCCAGGATGACTAGTGGATAGTTCAAACATCAGCATTAGACACCTGAAGTTGGCCTTTCCAGTCCTGGTTTCGAGTTACTTGACGTTATGGCCATTTTCTAATTTGAAACTGAACTAGATGTACTTTGATTCTTAAAATGGAATCAAATTAAAAAAACAACTCTCATAGCTGCAGAGTTCAGAATAGTGGAGAATACACAATTAGTGGTAAAAGTGCATGCAAACAGTTTTAGAAAGAGAGAAGTTAAAATCGTTTGCTGTGGAATATTGTGTTCAGTCTTGAGCTCTTTACTTTAGTATAGATTGAACTGTTAGAAAGGGTTCAGAGGAGGGTTACTATGATGGTGCCTAGGATGGTAGGGTTGCCATATGAGGACAAGCTGAAATATCTCGAATTGTTTTCTTTTGAAAAAAGAAGACTTGAGGGAGATCTGATTGAGATGTTTAAAATTGTAAAAGGAATTGATATTGTTGATCCATCAACCTTTTTTAACTATTTAACAGTAAGAACAGTAGAACTAGGAGACATAACTATAAATTTTAACAGGGTACGAGTCACCTTCATCTAAGTTTTATTTTTCTAATAGGGTAGTTGGTCTTTCGCATGGGTTGCCTTCAGGTGTTGTAAAGGCTTTAAATTTAAATTACTGTTAGAAAAATCTTGACAAGGATGTGAATATTAAGAGATGGCTTCAAGTGTTTCTGATGCATTTTTTTAGTAGATTTAGTTTAAAGTGTGGAACAGCCGAAATGGAGCAATAATTCTCATGTTGTCCCAAAACGTTACGTTGGAAAACCAAACGAACTATAGCATTCTATTCTAGTACCTTATCTGTATTTTGTGTTCTAAAATAAATATTTGAGAGTTCCATGCATTATGTTTTTGGATGCCCTGATAAGTATGCTTATAAAACAAAGAAAAACACCATATGCTCACTGCTCTCTTTTCATACATGCTATCCATGTGACTAGGAGCCACTTTAATGTCAGAAAGGGATGAAGAATGCCCCCCAGAAAACCTATGGTTCATATCACTACTTTTATTCACAGCATAGCTTATACTAATGATCTCTTGCAAAGTAAAAACATATGTGACCATTAATAGTGAAAATGAGATAAGCTTAGTTTCTTTAGTGATGTTATATATACTAAAAATAGACCAACAATACTGAGAACTTGAAAAATCACCTAGTAGCTAAGAAGATATAAAACATGTGATAATCCCATATACCACGTGTTAGTCCACTTTTTCAACATATTTTGCGATTAAATATGTACCAGTACAATTAATGTAAAGATTCACAGTAATCAGCTAAACCATTGCCAGAGTGATGTATAATATAAGAGCAGTGTTCCATTGCTAGCAGACATTTCTGTAAAACAAACATGAAGAAAATAAACAAATATGTATATGAATCAGTGATGTCGAGAAACCCACTTGTTGAGAAATTTATATGCAAAAAGGCTCGTTTGGGTTGAGAAAATATTTTACATAGAAGAGCGAACATAAAAAGTCACCTTCACACGTTTTCAAACACTGCAAGTCAAATAAACACAACATAACCATAGAAAACACTCAAATACTAAATAAAGAAACAAACATAAACAAATGCAAAATTAAAGAAGCCTTACTTATACAACAACTTAAACCCAAAATAAACCAATATAAAGGAACGCCTTTATACCTATATTAATATAATAAAATAAATAAAATTATATATTCAAACATCTAACACAGCCATCTACATTCCGACACTCAGTTACACAACCCCTTTCAAACATGTGGTCAGCTTCCGGTCAGTTACCTCTTTCTTTGTGAACCTGACGATGACCGAAGAAGGTCGAAACGTTGTTCGCTCTTCTATGTAAAATATTTTCTCAACCCAAATGAGCCGTTTTTGCATATAAATATGTATATGAATTATTAAAATTTTTATCTTTATACAGAATATAATATCCAGGCTATGACCCTGAAAGTGTAACTGTGATTTAATAACTAGAACTTTAAAAATTAAAACTCTACTGAGGGAGATTTACAATAAATATTTTGTAAATAAAAAATAACATTCTTTTAGATAATACTTACTATTTTATTAGCTTAACATGGTTGGAATTGTAAAATAAAGTGCAGTAAATGAAATTTATAATTTTTTTATATCACCGATTCAAAATTTGCTATTTTTAAACCATTTGAGCACATTATAAGTGACAAATATTTACAAAAAACAACACATTTGCTGTTTTGTATTTCACAAAATTCATCTACATAGGCCTAATATATGTGACGTTTCCATAGTTTTGTTTACTTAGAACAAAAAATAACTTTTAAAATGAACAACAACATCCAGCTAAATGTACATGGGGATTTATATTTATAGATAACGCTTCAAGATACATATATAAAATGTGACATATGCCACCTCCCTATTATAAAAGTTGACTACACATACATTACTTTACATTATTACTGACTTAAATACCTATCCACAAAAACAAGTTCAGCTTACCTCTAAGTCTTCACTTAGTTCTTGAGCAGCTTTCAGTTTGTTTTCATCCTCTGTTAAATGCATTTTATTCATGTTATTACCAACGTTTATTTCATATGGGAAGAAAACAGATATTCATCCATAAGCATAGAACTTCTATTTTTGCAAATATATACATTTAATGCATGCACATTTTTTTTATTTGAAACCAAGCAATTTCAATATTTTTTATCATCTTACACTTCTGCCTATTGTAAACCAGGATTATTAAGTCTCTATGTAAATCTGATCATGTAATAGTTATGAGAAACATAAAAATCTCTGAAGGTTCAATACTTTAAATGTTGTATGTGATCATGTCTCACTGTTAAAAATAAAACATTGTATAATATTAAATCTGTTATACAACAAACAGCTGTTTCAAAACTTCATATTGTTTATAAGTGAATACCTCTTAAAAAGCAAGTAGTAAAAATCCAATGATTTAAAATATAGGATAACCATAATTTTCAAATTATTTAACATACACTATACTTGCACCTTGTAAAACGTTACATATTGGAAGACATACCCTAATTTTGGAAAGACAATTTTAAGAAAAAAAATATTTTGATTCAGCAACCAACACCTTGAGGCAGCCTTGACTTTTTTCAATCTACTAAGGAAATACAGTTAAATACATCATATTCATTCCAGTATATCAACAATATTAGTTAAATTAGTTTTATGCTATTGAAAATACTTGTAATTGGTAAGTAATGATGTCATAATCTGTATGAGAGGTTTGCTTGTTGTTGTTTTTTTAATTCTGAGCAAAGCTACACAAGCGCTATCTGCATTAGCCATCAATAATTTAGCAGTGTAAGATTAGAGGGAAGACAGCTAGTCATCACCACCTACTGTCAACTCCTGGGCTACTCTTTTTACAAATAAATAGTGGAATTAACTGTCACATTATAACACTTCCATGGCTGAAAGGGCGAGCATGTTTGGTGTGATGGGAATTCAAACCTGTGACCTTCAGGTTACGAGTTGAATGCCTTAACCACCTGGCCATGCCAAGCCTGTATGAGAGGCCATTTTGAGCACACCCTCAGCTAACCTCTTGTCTAAAACCATTACTTTTCTTTTGTCTTGGAAGATGCATGGGCATTTTTCAAGGTATCTTTAAGGAAACCAAAAACAAGAAACATATTGATCTATGTATTATATGGATATTTATTATATTAAACTATAACTAGTACAACATTCTACAAATTGAGGACAGTGTTTTCTAAATATCAAACAAACCAAACATTAAAACAAAATAAGCTGTAAGTACTTAACCATATTTTATCATTATTTATCCTACGTTAGTAGTAGTACTAATGATCATCTTATCAACGTGCTATAATTTCACTGAATAATATAATTTGAATAGTTTATACATAAAGCTTCTACTACATCAAATAAAGTTGTATTTGACAGTAACTCTAAATAATCTACACTGTTTAGCCAAACATAATGCCATGAGGAAAACAAGCAATTCTTCTGCCTTTAGGCAGGTTTAATGGTGTTTGAAGAAATTTAAACTTACGGGTATATGGTTAGTTGGTTTGGTGTTTTATCTGCTATCTAGGCTATCTGCACTAAACAACTGGTAAAATGTTAAAATTAAAGTAAAATTATTAAAATTCATAAAAGGAAATTAAGGTAAAACAAAACAAAGTTTAATTTTTGAATTAAAAACATAAATAGCATTAAATCCAACTTTTACATCTGGTCTACAGTAATACAAGTTGTGAAGAATTTTCTGTGGCATAATTGTAATTGTCATAACTCGCCAGGATGACTAACAGGTAAGTTCAAAAATCAGCGTTAGTCTCATGAAGTTGGCCTTTCCAGTCCTGGTTTCGAGTTATATGACATCGTGGACATTTTCAAAAAGTAACGTAATAGAAGTTTTAAAAAGACTTGTAGCAATATTTTAATTATTATAACTTGCCAGGATGACTAACTGGTAGTTCAAACATCAGCATTAGATACCCAAAGTTGGCCTTTCCAATCCTGGTTTCAAGTTATTTTACATTATGGCCATTTTATAATTTCAAATCGAACTAGATGTACTTTGATTCTTAAAATGGAATCACATTAAAAAAAAAAAGTCTAATGTATAAATTAAAACAACTTAAATAGCATTAAAAAGATCAATGGCCTTCAAAAAACTATAAGGTGGACACCAAAACCAATGACACTGTTTAACATTGCGGATAAATATTGTGACAAAACATGTTTAAAAAGGTGCCATCGTTGAGAGTTGTAATGACAGCAAGACAATAAAATGTGGCTCATTGTGACCTGAGTGTTACACAGACAACACAATGATATAAAAAACTGACCACTGCAAAGTCTAATTAGGACAACTTCCTCTTTTCAATCCTTAAGGAAGCAAGATAGCCAAAGTCCAATAGAGAGTTTTATATTTGGAAAAGCTTGTTTTCACATTGCTTACTCCAAGTCAACTGCCAACTGGCATGGAGCCATGTCTTGAATATAAGACCATAGTCCATATATGGAATAGACACAGCATTGATAGTGCCAGAGCAGACAGATTTAGCTGCAGTGTTGGCAAGCTCATTCCAAATATCAACATGGTCTGGTATCAAGAAAAACTGGATAGAAGTAGATGTTAAAGAGAAATAGGTCAGTCGGTTTTGAATATTGGTGAAAACAGGGTGAGAACTAACGTGAAGTAATTCCAGGGCCAGTAGAGAACTAAGAGACTCAGTATGAATTTGAGTACTGCTTACCTTCTACGTGATCCAGGACAAGCGAAATGGCATAAAGTTCAGCAGTGAAGAGGATTTTGTGCACAACCATCAAACCACTGCAGAGCACAGAGTCACCTGATTTTAAATCATCTGTATAAATAAGGATGGAAGGATTATTTTAAAGATATTCAGCAAATAACAGACAGTATTTCCAATTGGGAATATCTGCTTTTTTCAGATGACTTAAAGAATGGTCATATTTGGGGACTGTAATTAGTCATGGTGGTATGGGCTGACCAGTAGATACAGCAATGTTATACAAAGATAGACCCAATTCATCCAGCTACACCTGGATATGAAAGTCAAAAGGAGCAATGGCAGATCATCTGTTCTGAAAAAGCATGACCTACTGAGGAAGGAAAACACAACCCCAGATAGGATGCTTTGGTCAGGAATGAAGTTCCAAAACATACAGTGAAGACAGTTGCAAATAGCAGAGGTACAAAGTAGGTTCATGAGACTGTTTGTAAGCTCTGAACTGGGAAAGTGTGGAAAGCCACAGTGCAGAGCCAAAGTCCTTGATGATGAATGGGGTCCAGCATCTTCACGGCTGAGGTCCTAGCAGAGCCATAGACCAGTGATTCATAGTCTGGTTTTGATCGAATAAGAGCACAATATATCTTTAGCATAGTACCTCAATCCGCTCCCCAGTGGTGAAAGAGAGGACATGGAGGATGTTCAGTGCTATTGTACATTTGACCCATAGCTACTTGATGTGTGGTATAAAGATCAACTTACAGTCAAAAGATAAGCCCCAATAACTTTGTCTCAGGGACCACAGGCAGCACAACTTTGCTAATAAACAGTTCAGGATCACAGTGAATACCCTGTTGGTGGCAAAAGAGCATGCAAACAATTTTAGAGAGAGAGGAAGTTGAAAACCATTTCTGTCGTCCACTTCAGTAAACAACTGAGGGTAGTCTGTAGCTGCATCTCAGTATGCATCATGTTCAACAACTGACATGAAATGTGAAAGTCGTCGACACAAAGCCCATTTGCAAAAGTAAGTTGTTCAGTGATGACATTAATCTTTATACTGAAAAGTATGACACTCAAAACACTCCCCCAAAGAACTCCAAGTTCCTGTGGAAAAGAACAGAAAAGTATTGAAACCACACAAACTTGAAATAACCTGTCCATTAAAAATTGTTAATAGAAATGGGGAAATGGCCATGTAACACAAATAAATGGAGATCTACAAAAATGCCATACCTCCACATTGTATAATAAGCCTTCTCAATGTTAAAGAATATTGATACAAGATGTTGTAGTTTGAGAAATGATTCTCTGACTGACATTTTAAATTGAATCACATGATCCACAGTGGAGTATTTTCATTGGAACCGATAGGAGTTTGTTTCAAGAACCAAAGAAGATGAGCACTAACATTCTCTCTGTGGTTTTACAGAGACAGCTCATCAAAGCAATTGGACAGAAGTTTGAAGGAATCTTGGGATCCTTTCCAGGGTTATAAAAAGGTAGGACAATAGTGCAGAGCCAGGCATCAGGAAGAACATTCTCTTGCCTGATCCAGTTAATAATAATCAGAATAATAGCAAGAGAAGCAGGAGGTAAATAGCACAGCATTTTCTAGTGTACATCATCAGTTCTGACCAATTTACTGCCAGACCAATGATGGGCCAGTTTGAAATCCACCAGTGTAAAGGGATGATTACAGTTATAGAGACAATCAGCTTGAAAGTAAAGAGATGATTGCTTTGCCTGAGTCTTGATGGCTAAGAAGCAAAAGTTCTAAAAAGCTCGCAAAAGCTTTCACCTAGAGCAAGGGTGGACAACTTATTTTTCATAGTGGCCATGGTCTACTTACATGAAAAGACCCATAGACTTATTCTTAACTGTGGCTAATGAAAACAATATTGGCCACACTATTAAAAAAAATAAAAAATAAAAAAGATTTTAGTTTCATCAAAATAATTGCATTTCAACTAACCTTCAATGTAAAAATTGATCGGGGGTCTTCATCAACAAGTTTCATGAAATTTGGCTTAATGTTTATGCTCAATAAGCATCTTAGCTCTGCCTCTAAATTTATGTCAATAAGCTGAGATTTGTATATAGACTTGAGAAAATCTAGAGTAGAAAATGTTAACTCACACACCCATGTGGATCTAAACATGGAAAAATAATTTTGAAATTGCTATCCTTAAACTTGGAAGACTCATTTATCAGAATAGTGAGCCACATCTCTCTGTAAATCCACACTTATTCAAAGACAAAAAAGATGTCAAAAAAGTCAAATTGAAATGGATCATTCCAAAATTCAAATATGAATTTCAAATATTTAAATTTGGAGAAACATGATTTAAATTTTTGAGACAGCATCAGAAAAATCATAGTCATTATTTTCTAGAAAACTCAACTTTGCAAAATGTGCCAAATAATTTTTTTTAGTTGTTTTGCAAGGAGGTTTAGCTTTAATTGAAATTAATGAATAGACTGTGATTGCTCGCTTATTAATTTACCTCTTCCCTGAAGCTTTGTATTCAAATTATTCAAGTGAGCCATCATGTTGCACAGAAAGTGCAAATCACACTGCCATGACAAAGTTTCAATTTCAGGGAAATTTTCAATCTTACTTTTTTAAAAAGATACTCTTTAATTTGAGGAAATATGGAAGTAAATTGTTCCAAGGCTTTTCCTTTACTTAACAATCTTAACTGTGCAAAATCAGTAAGTTCATCAAAAGTGCAGTCATTATTTTTCTTAAAAGACTCAAGAAACTGCTGATGGATGAGAGAACTTCCACTTTTAAAATAACTCACAATTTTTACAACAATGTCCATCAAAGTTTTCAGTTCATGTCTTTTAGACATCTGAGCACATAACTTTTCCTGATGCAAAATGCAATGGAAAGATGCCAGTATGGACTTCACATTATTTTCAATTAAATGCTGCTTCAAAAGAGAAACAAATCCTAATTTCGCCAGAGTCACGGCAGGAGCACTGACTATTGTGACAGAAACCAGTTTTTTTAAAATCCAGATTGAATATTTTTGATATTTCAAGACATTTTTCAAAGATGTTTTTCCTCATGTTCGATCTCTTAATCCACAAAGGCCAAGCATTTCTTCCCTTACTTGAAGATCTGAAGTTACATATCAAACCCAAAATACCAACTGTGCAGTGTCACTAACATCTGTTGACTCATCTAGTGTGAGAAAATACCACTCTTTTAGTTGTTCAAGCACCTGATTTTCTATGCCTTTTGCTCACTCTAGCATTCTGTGGACAATTGTTCTTTGACTTAATTGCAAATTATTTACCTTTTAAAGAACATTATTTTTTGTTTTTGAATAATAATTCTCCAACAGAGTTTCAAAGACTACAATAAATATTTCTTTTACTAGTTCAGCATCAGAAAATTTCCAAGGTTCTTTTTAGTGAGCTAACATAACTAATTCTATAGAGAATCAAAATCTTTTTAGGCCTCCTGCTTGTTTATGAAGTTGTGTGTTCAGATGGTTCATTTCATTTATACGAATTTTGCTATCAACTGGAAATTTTACATCAAGTTTGTTGTGAAAATTGTTGAAGCGTTTTTTAAGGTTGTATAGTTTATTATTCCTAAAAACTTTGTTACACAAAAGACACACTGGTTTATTATTTACTTCAATCACTGCAAATTTCAACTCCAAACTTTCATTAAATTCTCGTTTCATGTTTTTCTAGTCACACGTCATTCTATTTTTGGCAGTAATGTCAGAATCAATTAAATTCTCTTTACTTTCCGAGTGTTCACCATTATCTTGATTCTTTCGATTTTGAGTTATCCACTTATCCATACTATGGGATTAAACACAACATATACTTAAACACTTGAAAATTGCACAATAAAAATATGTTTGCAAGCATATACAAAACAATACACACTCAATAACAAACATCTAAACCAGACTGACATTACAAAATGGGCAGGGTCTGAGGTAGTGATGAAGTGCACAACATTAGCAATGATGTTAGGTAATGCAGTTGCTGATTACAAAATTTGCAATAAAATAAATAATGGAAAAAGTTGATTCCTTAACTCAAGCTGGCCACAATTATGCTATCCACTGGCCACACATGTCCAGTGGTTATGGAGTTGTGCACTCCTGACCTAGAGTATCAACAATGTTCTGGATATCAACTACTTCCTGGCCACCAGAGAGCAAGATCAAGATGAGGACAGAATTATATTGCCCACTGACCTTTCAAAAGTTGTTCCATATGACTTTGAAACTGATTATAGAAGATATGCTGGTTGCAAACTTAATCCAAGAGTCCTTCTGTCTTACCCACTGAGGATATGCACAGGCCTGCTGGAAAGCAATGAGGTTCAAGAACGTGGGATACCTACAAAAAATATCCTTGGCCTCATTTTGAGGCTTCCGTGGCATTTGGCAGGTTCCATCATGGATGAGGATATTGTGGAAAACATATCCAGGTTTAAGGAATACACTGAGCAGCTACCTGTATAATACAGTGAGTTACTGCTGCCACACAATCGTCTAATGAGGGCTTACAGACGATGGCAGGATCAATTCTGCAAGGGCAGTGAAAGAGGGCCAGTTTGCCTATTCCAGCTTCCATAGGGGCATGCAGGTCAGATGGCATTGACCACAGCCAGAATCTCTCAAAATTATATGAAAATTAATACTGCCTCATGAGTTATGGTCAAAGCTTTATGAAAAGAGGGAGAACAGTGAAGGGGAGCAAACTGAGAGATCAATAACAGTGAAGAACTGATTAGGTGCATGAAAATAAGTATAAGAACCAATGTTGAAAAGAGAAAGGTTATGATCAGAGAGGATACCCTTCACACAGCGACCCCTCCCATCAATATCAGCACTTCCCCAAAAGGGATGATGTCAATTAAAGTCCCCCAGGATGAAAAAGGGAGACAGCAACTGTTCAATGAGAGCATCAAGGTCTGTTTGATCATGGGTCTCACCAGGCAACAGATAAAGGGAACAAACAGTGATGGTAGGGCCCAACAAAACTCAGATGGCTACGGGCTCCAAGGGTGGGCACATGCTGATCAACCAACAGTGCCACCTCCTCCATGCACTCCTCCAAACAGCCTGTCATTTCTGTACAAAGAAAACTGTCAAAACATGATTGTATTGGCAGGTTTCAGAAATGTTTCCTGTAAGGAAAGACACACAGGATGGTAGGAAGCAATCAGTGCTTTGATGTCATCCAGATTAGAATGTAAACCTCAACAGTTCCATTGTATCAAGGTGGCCATTTTTTTTATGTGTAGGCAGATTTGGTGGAGAATCCTTCTGTTTATGACCACATCTTTTTTCTTCACTGTCTTTAATCGAGGGAGGTCTGTCAACCTCCACAGATCCTACCCTGGGTTGATTTGGTAGGTCTTTGTTGTTAGAAGAGGATTCCAGCAATTGAAGACGAGAACGAATGATCATTTTGTATTTTGGGGTGGGAGAAGAAGATGTATTTGAGGAAATGCCCATACCCAGAATCAAAGCAAGTGAATCTTGGTGTTTGTTGGAATGTATGTTAGGAACAGAGATGGGTTTTGACTTTGACTCATCAACTTTTTTAACCATGGAGGTCAAAACACTTTTCATTTGGTTTGAGAACAATTCTTTTGGAGACACAGAGAGATTCGTCTGCACTCCCACTGTTTAGGGCAAGAACAAAAGAAGAGTGCATAGTTGAAGCTACAGTAAACAGAATATTAAATTGTATAGGTGCACAGAGCTTTAGTGAAATTTATCTTTAGTTTTTTTCTAAATTTATGTTTCCATCTAACCTAACAAGTTTTGATTTTAACATTTGGCTTACATTATAACAAAAAATATACTGAAAAGAGAAGAAATTTACTACTTAATTATAGACCTTGTTTTGTTCTTATCTCAGCTCCTTGACAAAACTTAAACCTACTTTTTGTAACAATGGCAGAAATACATAAAATTAATTTTCCTTATTTCAAATATAAAATGAAGAACACAAAATAAACTCAAACAAAAAAATATAACCTTCAACTATTATAACTTACCCAGCTTTTCAACTAAGAAATAAGTGGGTTAAAATAATATCCTTACTTGGCCAAGGTTACCTCATCAATCACAACAATGAATTTATAGGCCAAATATTTCAAAACTTTTCAAGAGAAAAAGCTAACCTTATTTTGAAATAAGTAAACTGAAATTTTATCTTTGATTGGTTACAAATAATCCAACAACAAGCATCAGAAAATTACTGACATTTTTTCCAAAAAAGAAAGTAACAGGAGAGCATGGCATATAGGTTTGACTATCTTGTTCATACTTCCACAAAAAAGATTAAACTTAGGTTTTGCAATATCTATACAATAGAATTATTATTTATTTTATACTCTGGACATCATATAGGGATAGTAAAATTGCCTACAATGGGAAATCAGAGCAAACAAGTTTCTTGATACAGGGAAATGAAGATTAAGAATTTCTTTAAATACTTACTTTTGAAATTAAGAAAATAAAACATTAAAAGCTGATTTATTAACTATGTTTGATGTCAATTTTATTGATATATACTGATAATAAAGTAGTTCAATACACCTTTGAATGTGACTCTAAAAAGTTTTAAAATTTTCACTGTTTTAATTTTGAATTTTGCACAAATCTACAAGAACACTATCTGCTAGCCACCCCTAATTTAGCATTGTAAGACTAGAGGGAAGGCAGCTCGCTAGTTATCACCATCCACAACCAGCTCTTGGGCTACTCTTTTACCAACAAATAGTGGGATTGACCATCATATTATAACACCCCCATGTTTGGTGTGACAGGGATTTTAACCCATGACCCTCGGATTACGAGTCAAACATCTTAACCACCTGGCCATGCTGGGCCTATTTTCACTTTGGCCTACACCTTTACAGATAGGCTTAATGTTATACACCTAAAATACTGATAACTACTGGCAACCAAAATGCTTTACCAATTTGGAAAAATGTTTACATCATGCTCTTTTTCTCTTGCCTAGTTGTTAGGGGTTTAAAAAAGAAGGTATTATAGATAAAGTTAATCTAAAATTGTTAATTTTAACATGGCAAGCCAAGTGGAAATTAACAGACTTTTTAAAAATCTATGCTTTCACGATCTTAAAATCCCAATGATAAAAATTAATTTTAATAGAGGTTGCAAAAATTAAAATTATTACTTCCAGGAATGTTAAAAATAGTATTAATAGGACTAGCAGTAGTGGATTTACTTACAATAAACAGATTCTATTAAGTAACGCATTACAACCTTTAGCTTTTGCAGATGATGGGCCTGAAGAGGGATGGATAACAAAAGAGGCAGATAGGGATGAGAATGCAAAACATAACGAGGTTACAATTACAGGAAATTCTTTAATAAGGTATGTGAATTGGATAGTCTGTGAGGTAAATAGGAAGAAAATAATTTGATTTTGCTAGTCAGGGGTAGGACTGGAGGATAACGCTAACAGAGAATGTGATACAGTAACAGGTTCTAACATACCCTTGTAACTACGTGTCACAGTACACACAGGAGTTCATGTTGTATGGCAGGATAGGCCATACCATTTATTGTTAAGTACAAGGTATTTATAAAGCATTCAACCAAAAAGCCATAATAACTTAATTTTGTCAGATATACTGACAAGATTTAACTGTGGGACAAAATTATAAGCCTATTATATTAGGCTTAGGTTGATATGTAAGGAAGAGTAGATTTGGCTGGTTGAATTTATGAGATCAGTTCAGTGGTAAAAGGAAGCTTTTTGGAAGGAATGGTTTACGCTTAGATAGGACAGGGGTTGGCTTGTTTACAAGTACTACTAACTCAACTGCAAGTTTAATCTACACTAGGATTAAATAGAGGAAAGGGCCAGAATAGTGAAGAACAAATACGACATAGAGATGGAGTATAGTGCAAAAGTAATTTTAATAGTAGACTAAACTGTTACAATTGTAATGCTAGAAGTAAGTGAAATAAAATGATTGACCTTAGAGCACATTCTAGTATCACATAAAGGAAATAACTGAAACCTGTCTACATTTTAACAAAACCTCTTAAACACAAGGTAAGATGTTAGAATACTAAGAGGAGGAAGAGAGGGTTTATATATGAAAACTGAGTTACAGCTTGTTCAAGTTAAGGATATCAAAGCTTTTAATTAAAAAAAAAAAAGCCCCAAAACTCAAGTACTTTCAAACAGTTGACTATTATATTCAATAGTGCTTAAATTTGGGGTGTTTGAAATTCATTTCACCTTTAGTGTGTAATCATGTGTGCTAACTCTTTATATCAGAAAGTATATCAAAGTAATTAGCAATGAGGTTAAATTTATTTGGGTTTCTGTTGGTAGTCATGAGGAGAGAAAGCTTTTAGTTGAAATTTGTTACAGCCCAGCAGATGACACTGATGAAACTAATAAGCAGCTTTGCTTTGAGATGAAGAATTCAACTGATACTGAGGTTATAACTATATCAGCTTTTAATTTCAGACACATAAATTGGGAAGGTTTCTAAAAGGTTTTTAGAAACTAAAAGAAAAATAAACTGGTTGATAGTATAGAGACTGGGGAACATCTAAAAGCAAGTGATTATTGTTAAATTATATTTGCTTATGGAGATAAGAAATTATGAAATTTTGATTCCAAACTCCATAAAAGAAAATTCTGAAAAGTTGAGAATTGGGCAATTGAATTAGTTAGATACTAATCAAATGTGGACAAATTTTAAAAACATATTATTATACATTCAAGATAAGCAGGTTCCTTATAAATGAAAAAAACATGACTGCTGCAAATAAAAGTATGGGTTGACTCACAAAGGATATAAATAATAAAAGCATTACAAATATAAAAAGTGTAAAGTGACTACAATAATGGAATATTTGAAGGTTTATTAAAGATTAATAGATATGATGAAACAGGAAATTATAAACTAAAAGTGTATAGCAAAAACTGGTGGTCATAAACATAAAAATATTAAGGGTAAGTGAAGCAAAATGTTAGGGAGCAGGACCTTTGAGCAATGATATATGATGGCTACTAACTGATGATTACTGGATAGCTGGGTTATTAAATTCTAGTTTTTCATCAGTGTTTTTACTAATGAAAATCTAAGCAATACTCTCACACTAAACATATTCTAGATGGAAACAAGATTAAATACAACGATCACATTAATTCTAAACTTAAGAAAACACTGGGAAGTCTACAGAATGATAATGCTCCTGTATCAGATATTTACATAAAAGTTTAGAAAGAGGTTAAGAGTTAGGTATGTGAATACTTGCTATTGTTTTTTTCTTTTTTAATATGTTCTTGACTATTGGGCACTAGGAGAGAATTTTGCCTTACTAATCTTTTGGCATTCTTTGAAGAAGTTGCTACTTATGTAGATGAGGATATGGATATAAATTTGGTGTACCTGGATTTTCAGAAAATATTTGACAAGGTGTCACAAAAAAAAACTTGTTAAAAGGTTATTTCTGTAACAGTTGGGAATAAGTTGGCTCATAGAATTGAAATCTGGCAAGATGGAGAAAAGTAGATGGTTATTAAAGGTGAAGTTCAGCCAAACTGGCTTGATATCACAAATGAAATATTTCAGGGTTCAGTGTTGGGGCCTTTACTCTTAGCTTATATATGTATATAAGGAATGTTCAACAGATTATTTAAATTTGTTGATGAGATTAAAGTTTTGGATATTACAAGTTGTGAGGAGGACTTTGTTGTTTAACAAAAGGATTTAGCAGATAGCCTTAAAAACAGAATAATGCAATTGGGATATCACTAGTTTAATTATAATTGTGAGGAGAATAACCTCAACAGCATTGAATAGAAATATCTTGGTGTTCTGCTTTATTAGTCTCTCAAGCTATATAAGCAATATGTTGTTGTTATTGGCATGGCAAACAGGATCCTAGATTATATTTATAAAAGTACTTCATGCAAGTCTAAAAAGGTTATGTCATTATATAGGTCATTGGTTAGGCCACATTCTGAGTACTGTGTTCAGTTCTGGACTCATTACCTAAAAAAAGGACATTGAATTGTTGAAAAGGGTTCAGAGAAGGGTTACAAGGATGATCCCTGGAATGAAATGGTTGTCATACAAGGAGAGGTAACATCTCCGACATTATTTTCTATAGAAAAAAAAAAGAAAGAGCTAGAAGGACTGATTGAGGTGTTTAAATTACTAAAGGATTTTTTTTAGCATTGATGCATCATCCACTTTCCATATTTAATGGTAAGCTTATGAAAACTTGATAAATATTTAAATAAGGATTGGCTTTGAGTTTTTTTTAATATTTAATTTATTGAATAGGACAGCCTAGACAAGCCAAAAGTTGCTTGTTGTCCTTTAGAAGTATGTTAAGCACTACAAAAAGCTAAATTCTTTTTGACAAAAGAAAATAATATAAGCTGTGCTAAAGATTTATGCCCCTAAAAACATAAATAAATTTTTATTATTTGAATTATATATTAAGAAATTTTAAGTTTAAGCTTGTTGGTAATTTTGAAGAACTACACTTTATTCACTGAAAAGTTATTTTGCATTAGTTCTTCGTAATCTATTTTTGTGTAACTTATGAACTTGAGTTGAACAAATCTTATGGCATAAATCCCGTGTGAGACTGTAGAGTTCAGTGTTGAACACCATAACATTGAATCTCACGATGTTTTACTTGGAATTACAATAAAGTTAACATTTTCCTTCCAGCCAGTTTCCTTTCCTCTAGTCAGGAGTTGAAAATGAGTAACAGAGATTAAACAGCCTTTATTTAACACTCAAATAGACATAGAATTGGCAATGGTTGATGTTAACTGGATGCCTTTCCTCTAGTCAGCAGTACAAAATGAGATAAAGTGATTAAATAGTTATTTTTTCACAATTAAGTAGCCAAAGAGTTGATTTTGAATGCTGCCAGCCAGTTGCCTTCCCTTCAAGTAGTTGTATTTTAATGGCATTAATTAATTGTAATTTTGATTATTAGTTAATTCAATAATCTAAATGATAACTAACTAGAAACACTAAATTTGATAAATCAATTACTTTACCCAGCTCTATCTGGGTGAAATAACCTAGCACTGCAGCCCTAAGCTCCTGGGACATGACAGACCAACAACCAAATGAAGTGGTTATGGGCCCAAAAATAAAACAAGGAAAACACAGTGAATGGATGAAATGACAGGAGTTGTCTGAATGGATCAGGATGAAAATATTGAAGATAAACATAAGATTATGACAAACCTACTGCACATGTAATATCTTGAGGACACTGATGTAGAGAAATCACTCCTCAGATCATCATACTCTTCACATGAATTCTGTGTCCAGAATTGCATCCCAGCTGACCAGAAACATAAATTAACAGGTTTTGCTTATTGGTTTGATTACTGTAAAATACATTAGCAAAACAAAGTGCAACCTGTTCTGTATTCACCATGGATATGTAAACCTATATATGTAAGACAGTAGAAGCCTTAAGACATATTGTTGAGCTCTGCAGGTGGGTGGGGGGAACAGATATGCGAGATGGGAAAAGACAGATGTGCATGATCAGGTTTGATTGAACGAGACATCACAACAACAAAAAATAAAATACTGGATCTCTGGATGTACTTGAATTAGCTGGTCAGAACTGACTCAAGGGGACATGTGTGGGTGCATCCAAAAGGAGCAAGGAATATAAGAGTTTGTTTATTTGTTGTTGAGCACAAAGCTAACAATAGACTAATAGTACTATGCCCACCACAGGTATTGAGACCTAGTTTTTAGCATTATAAGCCTTCAGAACTTTCCACTGTGATAATATTGGGCAGGAAGAAAGAATCCAAAAGAAAGAGACAAATCCTCTTGTACATGAAATTAAGGAGACAACAGATCCTTGGTAATAAAAGCACCATGCCTTCAAGATATAGAGAAGTATAGTGATCCTACTCCACATATAAAATGAGAAAGATTCTGACATGAATGAGATACTGGAGGGGTGTCTTGACTGAGTTGAAGAGCCAAACTTGCCATTCCAACTGAGATGACTCCTGAAAGAGAAGAGAAACTGTAAAAATGAAAAACACTGGTTAGGGCAAGTATAGCAAAACATCCATAAAGCTGTGGAACAATAAGCTTCAGGAATGTAAACTCTAAGCAAAATCTCACTAAACCAAAATAGAAAGAAATAAGGGACATACCTAAGTGAAATGGAAGAGCTATGAATTGAATGTCCAACATTGTAGATAAACTGAGAAAAACTAATAACAGATGGGCAAATCAGCATAGAGAGAAAGTGTATGAGACCTTGATTCAGGTTACTATACTCTGCAAAAGTACACTCTGCAGTCTGAGAAAAATATTCATCTTGGACCAAGAAAAGGTCAAAACTGGATCACATGGGTCAGATTTATAACAAATTCCAACTTCCTAGCCACAATTTAATCAAGTGTGACAAATCTATGACAATGACAACTTCCTTAAGTGGAGTAGAAAAACTGTTATAGTGTTCTAATCAGATGCAATGGAGATGGAAGGAGACGGAAAAGAAAAACTAAAAAAGCACCTGAGAAACCCAGAATACTGCAGCAAAAGATGTAAAAAGCAAGAGGTCTGACAGCACACTGGACTGAAGCTGAAGGTGGTTCCAGAAACGAGTTGCCTCCAAGACCCATGACAGCCAGCCTTCATAGAAGACATTGGATAGCAAAAAAAGTACTAAAAAAAGGAGAGGCATTCACCTTGTGAAATTGTAGAGGATTAGAAAATGAGTGGAGTCATCACCCTCGACCTCACCAGGTTTCTTAGAAACAAAGAAAAGAAACAAAATTAGCTAAGACACTTTAATTTTTTTTATTAATAAAAGAAGAAAATCTCAAACAGAATGGAAAAAATACATTTAAATTTTTGGAATTAAAGCTGACAGATTGCTATGGAAAGCCAGAAGAAAATGATGAAGTGTGGAAAGACAACAAAGAAACTGTATATGTAAGAGATGAAGACTAGCAAACAGAAAGTGAGACAGAGAAAAAAGAAGAAAACAGAAAAGAGCTCCAACTCTCAAGCAGTGAAGATTTATGTAACAAGAAAGCCCAAGATCAATTGAAAAACAACCAGAGAAGGAGAAATCAAAAGACATATGCAAGTAATTTAAGCACTAAAGGAGGAGAATAGGATTGCATGATTATACTTGGGAAGGGAGAACTAAACGCAAGCATGGAAATAAGATAGGTAAAACCTACTGAACAAAAAAAGCAGTTAAAGTAACAAAAACAAGATGTCATGAATCCTGGATCCAGAATGGAACCAACCACCTAGTGCACAATGGCAGTAATATCACTGGAATTTAGTTACCATTAAAATATATAATGATTCCTCATAGGGATTGGTAAGTTCTTGGGAGATGTCATAATATAGAAATATTGCAACAATCCAGATGATCCACAAAACTAATGTTTTTTTGCTCTAACAAAGACACGTTTGAAGAAAGTAAGCCAAGAAAAGAGTAAGCCATTGTTTAGATGATAGTGTTCATGGGGATTACAGTACATGAAAGTTGTATCACACTCCCATTAGTGGAAAGCTATAGTATAATGAGAATTTCATTACAGGCTAATAAAGTACATGGAGGAAGCTTCATTCAAAGCTTGTGGTATACACAAAACTCTTCATGGCAGTTACATAAGATAATAGTTCTTTGTTGTGAAGAAAGAGGTAACATTTCTAAAAAACAAACATTAACCCTTTAGGTACAAAATAATAGCATAACTAAATACACTTATCATATCATGAAATATAATTTACATTCTGTTTGCTCTTTAAACTTAGTCATTTATTTGATGCTTGAGTTGTACATGCAAAAATTAGATGAATTCATACATATTAATTTTGTTTAAAGTCATGTCATATATCGTGTGTGCGTGCGTATATTTTCTCACAATACTTTCTAGCCTCAAACAAAAATTCTATACTGTTATGTTTTCCACAAATTTCTCTTATATAATCGACTGAAAAGTTCTGAAATAAAATGAGAAAATCATTTTTGTTCTATTCAGCATGCTAATCTAAGACTGCATTATCTAGCTAATAGAAAGCATATGAATAAATTAAAAACAAATAGAAATATTTAAATATATTTGATTCATTCTTGGTATTTCTGGAAGATATCAACTTCACAAAATAAACTGATTTGAAACTCAAAAAGTTCATTTCACAATTATGACATCATCATTACTCTAGACTTTCACTTTGCAATTGCATGACAATTATTTTAACTTGTGTTTCAAGTAAACATGTTTCTTGTAAACATAATAATTCATTAAAAAAAAGGAGAGAGAAAACAACTCACTGGCAATAGGATCCACAAGCATTGATACAAAAGATCTATATGCATTGATCTGTGCAACAGGATCCTGGTTGAGAGCAGGGGGTACCATTCTTGACATGATTACAGCAATTGTTCACCAAGTATATGTAGCTCTAGTTAACTGGTACTTACAATGCAAGATGTTCTGTATGATAACACTAAAAGAAATTTATTAAAACTTAAAAAAAGGACTAGAATACAACAGATTTGGCATAAAAACACTCAAATATTTCAAGGATAAAAATTAGCAACTATTAAAGGCATGCAAAAAAAAATTATAATCAGTTTCTTAATACAAAATACATCTTTTAGAGCAGACAGGTGTTTTCATTTGACTGATCTTACTTTTGCTGTTTTTAATCACAATCATGTTAGGACAGTTGTCCTATAAGTTGATCCTTGGGTTTTCTCAATGATCTCACTTTCGTATTGTTATCCTACTTGGGAAACAGAACTGAATCATCACAAGGCAGATAAAGATTTTATTCTGTCTAATTTAATGGTTTTAAACTGCAGGATACAAACCATTCAATTCCTATGCATGACTACATTAACTATAAGAGTTCTACCAGCAGAGTAGTAAAGTATGATCTGGATAAATACTTCATGAACAAGTCACAGCAAAGGCTCATTACAAAGGCTATAAAAAACACTATATATAAGCATCAAGATCTGTGAAAGAACATGAGATACGTAAACTTAGGCTAACTCTATCTCAATGGGTCTTCCAATGACCAGGGGTCAAAGAGCATGTCATCATGTTTGTAGACTTAGATTCAAATTTTATTGAACTCTTATTTTATCAATGTCTTTCAATAAGTTTGTAATCAAATTGTACATTATAACCCAAACTTCAGTGTTATGCATTAGTTAATTTCTTAATTTAAAAGCAACTATTAAAAATAAATCCTGAATATCAATTTCAGATTAATAAGTTATTTATAATAATAGTTTTCAAGGCCTATAGCACACTGACTGTAGTTGACCTATGATGATAATGTCTCTCGGTGTGTCGGTTTTATATAACAATCATGTGAGATTCTCAAAGTTTCAACAATCTTTGAAAAAATACTAACATCTTCATTAACCAAATATTGCTGATTCTTATTCTCAAGAATCTTCTACAAATTTACAGAACAGACAGGACTTGCGCAATACACATCCAACAATACATGCCTCACAAAAAAAAATCAATACAAACACATAGGTATCAAAATAAATGTAGAGAATTAAAAAATTAGCATTTGACAAATTTTAACTAAGATGTTTTATATATACATAACAAACAATACATTAAATACAGCACAAAAGAATTATACAATTTCAAAAACATGACAATATTTGATCCAATTAATACAAATAGCCTTATGATAATAAAATTACATAGCACATGAAAGTGCATCAGCACAGATGTTATCAACCCCTTTGACATGGATTATCTTCATATTCTTGTAATGTTAAACTCCAATTTAACAGCCTTCTGTTCTTGCCATTCATTGGATTTAAAAACATCAGTGGGTTATGATCAGTGTAAATGACAATAGGTTGTTGAAATGCCGATAAATACATACTGAAATATTCTAAAGCTAATATTAGAGCGAATGTTTCTTTTTCCACAGTTAAATAGTTCTTTTAGTAACAGTTAAACTTTGTTAAATAAATAACAGTGTTCAATACCCCTGTCATCTGTTGGTAAAAGAATGGTACAAGCACCACAATCACTGACATCAACAGCTAATGCAGAAGGCTTATCAAAATCAGATGCCATTGATACAAGGTAAGTGTACAAAAAACAAGTGACCTTTTCAAAGGCAGATTGGCATGTTTCAGACCACCTGAACTTTTCATTTTTCTTCAGTACGTTTGTTAATGGTACAGTAATGTCAGCAAAAAATTCAACAAAACTTTCTGTAATAACCAACCATTTCCAAATATGTCAAACTTTTCTTGTATCTAGGGATTTGATAATTTACAATGCAATCAACTTTGGCTTAAATTGGAGCAACTTGACCATGACCTACCACACAACCTAAGTAAACAACTTTGGCCTTACAAAAGTCAGTTTTTGCCAAATTTACAGTGAGACTGGCTTTGCTAAGCCTCTCAAAAACATCACATGATACACAAGTGTTCTTCCCAGGTATTACTGTAAATTCCAATATCATTAACATAAATTCCAACATCTGAAAGATTGTTGAGAAATTGATTGATTATTTACTGAAAAGTTGCCTGAGAATTTTTCATCCCAAACTGTAATACACTGTACTGGTGTAATCCATCAGAAGTAAGAAAAGAAGAGGTTTCTTTTGCTCTGTCATTTAGAGGGATAGCCCAATATTTCTTTAGCAGGTCACATTTTGTGATATATATATATATGGGTTTTCCAATTTTGTCAATACAATCCCCCATTCTTGGAATGAGATAAGAATCTATCTTTGTCAAAGCATTCACTGTACAGAATCTAACCAAAACATCAGATTTAGGAAGCATTACAGAATGTGTTTTATAATGCCATTCTCTGGTATATAAAGTACTTCATTACATATTTTATCAGACTTGACTGGATTCACACAACAGGGATGTTGTTTCACAGGAGAAGCATCACCTACATCAACATCATGAAAAGTAATATTGGTTTAATTAGAAACATCCAGAAATAAACACTCATATTTTATCAATAAACTGGTGAGTTAATTTTTCTCCTCAGGAAGCAAGTGATTGATTTTGCATCAAAATAGGCTGGGATGTCTGAATTACTCAGTTTGATGTTGCATTCATCTCCAATATTTTCAAATTTATGGGTGTCTTGAGTAAAAGATATTGTTATCAATATCAGGAGAACGCTCCTGATAGACATTTTCAGATGCATCTTTGATATGATAAGGCTTCAACATACTGATATAACACAGCTGGGTAGCCTTTTGATGATCAAGTGTTTTCACAACATAGTCTAAATGATCTTCTGAGCAACCTCATAGGGACCATGGTACCTAGCTTTGAGTGGATGTCCCATAGCGGATAACAATACTAAGACCACGCTACTAGGAAGGAACTTACCCTCTTCAGCCTTGCAGACATAAATGTTTTTCGTTCTAACTTTGGATTATTTGAAAGTTTCAAGACAATTCATAACCACCTAAAAGTCTGGACCAAAACTTGGAAAGGTTATCCAAAAAGTGCATTTATTTCAGGTCATCTTCCAATCATTGTTCCTTCAGTAAACTTCAAAAGGGCAACACACTGAAGGTCAAACACCAATTCCCAAAGGCTAAACCCTAACGAGTCCTGAACTGATTGCAAATAATAATAAATTACTTCATCCTAAACTTTCTGACTATCAAGTTAGTAAGCCTGAATCATATTTTTCAAGGTAGAGTGGAATCTCTCAAAAGCATCTTGTGACTTGGGATGGTACATACTAGATTTGATCTGCTTAGCAATGAGTTTGTAAAGAACCTGTTGAAACAACCCAGACATAAAATTTGATTTTGATCAGACTAAATTTCTTTGGGCAAGTTTCTTAGCCCTTAACAGGTCAGAATTCAAAGGTCATGTCATTCCCTTTGTTGACTATTTTATGAATTTATGTCAATAAATTTAGAATCAAACTAGATTATAATTCAAACTTTAGTATTATATATGAGTTAGTTTCTTAATTTGAAAGTAAATATTAAAAGAACAGAACGCATTTAAATACAAATTTTAGATAGTTATGTGCAATGTTGAATGCAGCACTATTTAACATTAGATGTTTGTGATGTCAAAATACTATGTCTATAATTTTGTACAAATTAGAAACTCAAATTACTAATATGGGCAAAATAAAATATAAAATAAGAACCTCATATCTTTTATTTTGCTGAGGTATGGTTTATGTACTGAATCAAACACAGTGGCCCTATTCAACTCTTTCAATTATTTCAAACTGTCCCTTTTCTACTTTTACTGCATAAATCAACAGCTTAGAATGTCCCCAAGGTTGTTTTCTCACTCATTTTGATCTTTGAAAAAGCTACTGCATTCTTTCAATCCAAGTTTTCAAGAAGGTAGGTTGTGTCTTTAGTCTGCTTGAAGTTTCATAACTTTTAAAATCTAAATAATTCTTAGTTACTGAGTTTAATAAACTATAGAGGAATTATATGGTATCAGTGCAGTTATTTATTACTTTTTTGGTTTTTCAACTGTATACATAAAACCTAAAAAAATTTATCTGATATCCTCCACAAGCACAATTTTAAAAGGCTTAACAACCTACGTCCAGCAACAACAGAGTACAAAGGTCATAGTGAGAAGAAATAATTGTATGCTTTACTTCTTAATTTATTGTTCTATATTTTAAGAAAAATCATTTTAGTAATTTATTTCTACATAATAATAATTATATACATGCATAATGTATAATAATTGAAATGTGACTGTACTAATCCACTAAATTTGGCTTAATTTCTTAGCCTAAGCTCAAGTCACAGCACATGAGGAAAACACTTTTGGATTCTCCTCAACAACATCATCCTTAAATGAAACCATGATTGGCTCACTATTCATTATGGCTTTGGCAACAACTTTCCTCCAGCCAAACTGTTTACCAACAATAATGATAAACCCTTAATTGGTCCCAAAACTAGGTCTGATGCTGAATAAATGTTATGAAGTGGAACAGTAAGAAAGCTATCCACAATATTTTGAGGAATAACAGACTCACCTATGGCAGAACTCAAATAATCTAAAAGCAGTATACCTTCTAACAACAATGATTAAGTCACCCAAATATCATGTAGAATAGATATGAGTAGGGGATTAGCAGAGTCACTTGTCAAAGACACAGAACCAACAGGCACAAAATGTTTGAATTCCACCCTTGCATCATTAGCCTTTATACCAGTAGCCAAACCAACAACACTGGATGATCAGATGAAACTCCCACCCATATGTGGACATAAATGCACTGTTGCCTCCTTTTTCAAACACTAACAATTGAAAATAATGTGACCAGATTTTGACAGGCCTTGATAACTTTGATGAAGTTTTATCCTGACTGTCTAAAGATTTCAAACTAGAAGAGCTGGATTTTTTAGAAGAATCTTCAACTTTAGTGGATTGAACAGATACAGAATTTTGTTGAGATGGTAGGGATTGTTTTTTTATCAAGTGATTTTTATATATTTAAAAACAGCAAGTATGAGTAGAGAAGGCACTAATAAAGAAGTGAACAACGTTTTGACCTTCTTCGGTCATTGTCAGGTTCACAAAGAAAGAAAGGGTTACTGACTGGTAGCTGACCACATGTTTGAAGGCAGTTGTGTAATTGAGTGTAGAAATGAAGAAGGCGTGCTTAGATGATGGATATATTTATTCATATAGGTGTAAAGCTGTTCCTTTGTATTGGTTTACTTTGGGCTTGAGTTGTATAAGTAAGGCTTCTTTAATTTTGCATTTGTTTTTGTTTCTTTACTTAGTATTTGAGTATTTTCTATGGTTATGTTGTGTTTATTTGACTTTCAGTGTTCGAAAACGTGTGAAGGTGACTTTTTGTGTTCTTTGAATCTAGTTTCCATTTTTCTACTTGTTTCTCCAATATAGAAGTCATGGCAGCTATCACATTGTATTTTATAAATAATGTTGTGTTTGTCACTGTTGTTTTTACACAGTATAGACCTTAGTTTTGGGCCTGGTTTTTGAATAAATTTGGTATTAACTGGAATGTCATATTTTGTTACTTGTTTTTGCCAAATGTTGGTTATTTTCCTGCTGATGTTGGGAATATATGGAATGTAGCTGTATATGGTTTCGTGATTTTTTAAATCATGAGGTATATTTACTTTTGTTAGTTGATTTTGCTTTTTGTCTTGGTGTGTGTGTTTAATGTTTTCTAAGGTTTGTGGAAGAAACTTGATGTTGATAAAGTATTGTTTTATTTTGTTTAATTCCTTGGTAATTTTATCTGGTGAGCATAGTTGTTTGGCTGTGTTTATTTGGTTTCTTAGGATGTTGTGTTTTTGTTTTGTTTCACGTTCTGAGTCCCAGGGAATGTATAGTCCATTATGGGTGATTTTTCGGTGAATTCCTATTTTAAATTGTGCATCAGTTCTTGTAATTTTGAGGTTAAGAAATGACATTTGATTGCTTTCTTCCTGTTCACATGTGAATTTAATGTTAGGATGTACAGAATTAATGTAGTTGAAAATATTACGTGTGTGTTCTGTAAATGTGAATCCCGTAATTGTGTCTTCTACATATCTGTACCAATATAGTGGTGGATGTAATGCTGTGTTAATTGCTTGTGTTTCAACTTGTGTCATAAAAATATTGGCTAGAACTGGTGATAGTGGATTGCCCATGCTTAGGCCATTTGTTTGAATATAGTTGTGGTTGTTGAACATGAAGTTTGTCTTCATTGTGGTGAATTCTATGAGGATTGCTGATTGGTTGCTGGGAATGTTTATTGATGGGTTAGGGTCTCAGAAATAGAGTTAAGGCTATCTTGCAGGCTTCAGTGGTTGGGACTTCTGTAAAGAGGGATATGACATTGAAACTGGCCATTAAGGCTTTATGATTAAGTTGTTAAGTTGATTAAGGTTAGATTTTAAACTGAAGGACTCTAATGAATGAGCTGGCTGATGTTACATATTTGGAGAATGCCCATGCTATGTATTTACCAAGATTGTAATTAAACGATTCATGTGTGCACATTATTGGCCATAATGGACAATATGGTTTATGAGGTTTGGGGATGCCGTATATTTGTGGTGTGCATGAGTCAGTCTTGCGTAGGTTGGAATAAAGTGTTTTTGAAATTGTATTGGCTTTTTTTCATTTTTAGTGGCATTTTTTTTAGTTGTGTTTCAAGTGCTTTTGTTGGATTTGTGTGTATTAGTTTAAATTTGTTTGTGTCTCATTGGTGGTTTTTCATTTTTTGGATGTATTCATTCATGTTCATTATCACTATAGTGTTTCCTTTATCTGCTTTTAGAATTTTAATGTTTTTGTCTTGTTTTAGGTTTTTAATGAAATTAATGTCTCTTTTTGTAAGTTTGTTTTTTAGCTTTCTGTTTTGTGAAATTATGTTGGTGGTTTTGTGAGAAAATTCTCTGAAAAAATCATTTAAAATGTTGGTTTTAGGTGTTTCTGGAAAATATAAATTTTTAATTTTTCCTGGGTAGTTTGGCTGTTGGATGTCAATAGAATTGTCTAAGTTGTCTTCCTTCTGTTGATTGTTTTCATTTTTGTTGTTGCTGTTTTTGTTTTCTGTGGAAAGTATCACAAATCTCCTGGCTAGGTCTTCTAAACTTGCTTTAATTTCTAAGGTTGGATTGTACGTAGATGCTATTGCGAAGTTGAGTCCTTTTTTTTGAGTAGATGTATCTCATCTGTGTTTAGTTGTCGGTCGGATCTGTTAATTATGAGGTTAGTCAATGGTTTGTCGAGTTGGTGTCTTCTGTTGTTTGCATCTTAGTTTCTCTAGTTTTTTTGTTATGGCACATCTTTTTGTCCCTGTTGTTCCTTGTGTTAATTTGGTTGATGTTTTGTTGTGCAAGTCTGTAAATCTCTGGTTTAATACAGCACACCAGTTCATGGTCTAGGTTCATTTTTTGTTTCTGTAAGTCATGCAATTCTTTGTATTTTGTGTTCAACATGGCTTTAAGTAGTTTTTTTTGTAAATTTTGGATAATGTTTGTGCATTGATTAAAATTTTTTAATAGTTTTACTTTTGAAAAATTAGGGGTTAGTTGTTCCTTTCTACATTGTTAAATAATTGATTGGTTGATTAAGTGTTTTATCACACAAAGCAGCTAGGCTATCTGCGCTAAACATCTGGTGAAAAGGAAAAAATAAATTAAATGTAGTAAAATACATAAAAGGAAATGAAGGTAAAACATAACAGCATTGAAAAACAGAAAAAGCATAAAACCAATGTTGACACCTAGTCTACAATGTTAAGAGAGAAAGCAGAGTAAGAGAAGTTGTAAAGGACTTTCTCTAGCAAAATGGTAATGATCATAACCTGCCAAAAAGACTAACAGGTAAGTACAAGAACTACTGTCTGTCACCTGAAGTTGGCCTTTCCAGTCCTGGTTCTAGATTATGTGTCATAACAGCCATTATCAAAAGGTAAAGTAATAAAAATTTTAAAAGACATGTAGCAAAATTGTAATAATAATTAGCCAAATGTCCAGTAAAAAGGTAAAAGTAAAGTAAATGTAGTAAAAGTGTGAAAAAACATGCAGCAAAAAACATAAATGGCATAAAACCAATGTTGACATCCAGTCTACAAAGTTGTAAAGGACTTTCTTTAGCATAATGGTAATGATCATAACCAGCCAGGAAGACTAACAGGTAAGTACAAGAACCACCATCAGTAACTTAAAGTTGGCCTTTCCAGTCCTGGTTCTGGGTTGTGTCATTATGACCAGTACCAAAAAGTAAAGCAATAAAAAAGTGTTAAAAGACATGCAGTCGCCAGAATGACTGGTGTTGTTAGTTATTTAGTCCTTGTATTTATTGTTATGGCCATTTTCCAATTTCAAATTGAACTAGAGAGATTGAGACTCTTAAAAGGGAACTGCAATTAGAAAGGTGTAATGAATAGATATCAAACACTTAAATGACATTAAAAGATTAAAGGCCATTAAAAACTAAAAACTTTATCAAGGTGGACAGTGTCACCATCACCAATAACACTGTAATGTTACGGACAAACCTTGGGACAAAACATGTTTAAAATAGTGCCGTTGTTGAGAGTCGTAACGATGGCAAGAAAGTAAAATGTGGCTTACAGTGATTTGAGTATTACACAAACTACACACTGGTGCAACAGTTCCAAATAAAAGAAAACGATGAATTAAAAAACTGTGACCAATGCGTAGTCTAGTTAGAACAACTTCCTCCTTCTAAAGCTTACGGAAGCTAGACAGCCAAAGTCCAATATAGGGTTTTATTTGGGAAAGCTTGTCGCATTGCTCACTCCAAGTGGACTGCCAGTTGGCACAGAGCCGAGCTTTGAATACAGGACCATAGTCCATGTACGGAATAGACACAGTGGTGATAGTACCAGAGCAGATAGATTTAGCTGCCGTGTCCACAAGCTCATTCCTGCGAATACCAACGTGGCCTGGTATCCAGAAAAACTAGATAGAAGTAGATGTTAATGAGAAATGGGCCAGTTGGTTTTGAATATCAACGAGAACAGGGTGTGAGTTAACGTAAAGCAATTCCATGGCCAGTAGAGAACTAAGCGAGTCAGTATAAATAGTGCAGTTGGAGTACTGCTTAGCTTCAATATGATCCAGGGCAAGAGATATGGAGTACAGTTCAGCAGTGAACACAGAAGCTGTAGAGGGTATTCTGCATGCAACCACCGAACCGCAACAAACCATGGCAGAGCCCACTGAATTACCTGATTTGGAACCATCTGTATAAATGGGAACGGAATGATTGTTTGAAAGATGTTCATTAAATAAATGATGGTACTTCCAATCTGGAGTTTCTGCCTTTTTCAGATGACTGAAAGAAAGGTCACATTTGGGGGCTGTAATAAGCCATGGTGGGATCGGTTGACCAGTGGATTCTGCAATGTTATCCAAAGACAGACCCAATTCATCCAATTGTGCTTGGATGTGAAGGCCAATAAGAGCAATGGCAGATCATCTGTTCTGAAAAAGTATGCCCCACTGAGGAAGGAAAACACATCCCCAGGTGGGATGCTTTGGTAAGGAACAAAATTTCGAAGGATATAGTAAAGACAGTTGCAAACAGCGAAGATGCAGAGAAGATTCACAAGATTCTACATATAAGCTTTGAACTGGGGAGGTGCAAAAAGCCCCAGTGCAGAGCCAAAGTCCTTGATGATGAATGGGGTCCAGCATCTTTAAGGCTGAGGGTCTGGCAGAGCCATAGACCATTGATCCATAGTCGAGTTTCGATTGAATAAGAGCATGATATATATTTAACATAGAACATCGATCCACTCCCCAACTGGCAGTAGAGAGGACATGGAGGATGTTCAGTGCTCTTGTGCATTTGACCCGTAGATGCTTGATGTGTGGTATAAAGTTTAGCTTACAGTCAAAGATAAGCCCCAAGAACTTGGTCTCAGGGACCACTGGCAGCGAAACTTCACCAATACGGAGTTCAGGATCAGGGTGAATATCCCATTGGCGGCAAAAGTGCATGCAAAAGGTTTTAGAGAGAGAGAAATTAAAGCCGTTTACAGTGGTCCACTTCAGTACACGATTGAGGGCAGTTTATAGTTGCCGCTTTATATATCTCATGCTCAATGACTGACATGAGATGTGAACATCGTCGACATAGAGCCCATTTGCAACAGTGAGAGGGAGTTGTTCAGTGATGGCATTAATCTTTATACTGGAAAGTGTGACACTCAAAACATAGCCCGGAGGGACCCCAAGTTCCTATAGAAAAGAACAGGAAAGTGTCAAACCCACACAAACTTGGAATCTCCTGCCCATTAAAAATTTTTTAATAAACATGGGTAAATGGCCACGTAACCCATATATATGGAGGTCTCACAAAATGCCATACCTCCATGTTGTGTCATAAGCCTTCTCTATGTCAAAGAATACTGATACAAGATGTTATCGTTTGTGTTGTTGAATGAAATAGATATTTCTTCTGTTGATAATTTTTTGGTTTAAGTTTTTCTTTACGATCATATGAGTGTGTACTGTTAATAGTGGTGTACTGTATGTTAGTTCAGACATAATGGTCACACAGATAAGTACAAATGCATAAAGAAAACACAAAGACTTACACTTCTCATACAATTGCCGTGGGTTTTCCTGTCATCACGGATTATGAAGTGATTTTGCATGTTAAAGTATAATCATCAGAAAGAGCAGCTGCTTTCTGTAGTCTTAACTTTCTTATTATCCAATTAAGTTTTGAGGTCATCACTTGTACAGCATTTAAATTCCTCAATCAGACATAACTGTCCTAATTTGTTGACACTGTTGATGATACAGATGGAATTAAACCATTGGTTAAAATAAAACTTTTTTGTGGACAAATTCCACACAAGCTCGACTATCTTGCTTACAATAAACCTCCAGTACTAGCTCGTATACTTTAAGGACAGCTGCTTTAACCCTATCATAGTTGGTGCAATCTTCTTGAGAAAGAGCACTGTAAGCTTCTTGGATATTACCAGTCAAAACACTCTGTAATAATAATAATAACCATTTTTTGCTGGGCCATTCAATGGCTTATGCAACTTTTTCAAAATGTTGTGAACATTTCCTTTTCACTAAATGGCAGTACTTTAATATAGTTATTGAATTTGCATTTGTCATTTTGCCTTGGTCAATTACAGTTGACTCCAATTTCTATTTCTTTCACAGTTTGAATACTGGCTTGTTCAGCAACAAGACATTTAATTTCTGTTTCAGCTTCAATACAGCATAATAAGTATGGAGATATTTACTCTCTCATTCAGCTTCAACATGAGCATGTTATTTCTCTTTTTCAACTTCAATACAAGTTTCATCTTTCTGAGCTTCGATGCAGACTTCTTCAAGCTTGATCTGTTTGATTTTGTGTTTAATTGGATTTTTAACTTACCTTTATCACTCAACTCTAGTTGGCTAGTAGAGATGCTACAAAATTTCCCTAACGCTTCCTCAAAAAATAAATCAACCTCAACTACTACTTCAATAGTATGGTTTTTTTTAGTTAATTTTTCTCATTGCTTTTTTAACCTCTAAGATTTTTGTAATTTCAAGCAATTCACTTTTGTTATATTTTTCAAGTTGTTCAAGGAAGGGTGATTCAGGAAAACCTTGATAATCAGACATTATCAAATCTCATTGGCACTAATAAATACAAACTCAATTAAGTTTTGGATGTGAATTTATTTTAAATTTTGTCTCTGATTCAGATCTTGGACAAAAGCCCCGAATTTATTATGTTACGTATTACGATTTCAAATAACTGAAAATTTGAATTTAGGACCTAACTGAATGTTAATATGTATCAAATTTATATTTTCCAACAAGACTGATGCATACAATTTTCTTTGTTGATACAAATATATTTTTATATACAGACAACCACTTATAATAATGGTTATTGCAAGTAGTTATTGCAAATAATGATTTATATACAACAGTTTTACAAACTTACAAACAATACTGAGTTTTATATCTGATTTAGAACTGAAGATGTTATCACCAATAGAGGTCTATGATGAGCAAATTAATTCTGAGTTGATTCCGTCACATCTTGCTTAAGCTAGCTAGCTTGGGCAGCCTCACGCCAGTTACAAGCCAATATCTTTCCAAGGAAGATATTTTGCATCCTCAAAGGAATAATAACATTTGAAGTAATTTGCCAAAGTTGAATGGTTTGTAATGTTCGAAATCTATAAATGTTGATGGTCCAATTCTGTAGTTTTCTTATTAATAAGTGTTAATCACATTTGTAGCTCTTGAGGTTGATTTTTACTCTAAAGAATCTTTTAAATTTACAGAACAGGAGGGACTTTCACAATACACACCACATGTATCAAACCGAACCAAACATAGGTATCAAAATAAATGTGAAAAGATAAATCCATTACAAGCTAAAGTTTAAAATTAACATTTTACTAATCTAAAAAGGTATTTCAGTTGCACAATAACCTTCATATATTATATAGATAATTTGATCCCTCATTAGTCTATGAGATTTGCATGCTACTCGCCTTGAACTAACTCCCACCTAAAATTCATGTTTAATGTGAACTGCACTGGTGCATGATGACGTGAGGCAACACAAGTTAGGATCCTGGTTGACTGAAAGAAAGAAAAAGGAAAACATACTTCCCATTTCAAAGACAGTTAGTCAACTGAAGAATGGTAACCAGAGAAAGATGAAACAACCAAATGAAAATAATGAATGACGAACATATGGAGAACTGTTTACATGCCCACCTGTTAAATGTTTTTCAATGGCCAGTGAAAATGAGAAGCAACAGAATGAGACAGATGAAGGATTTGATGTATTGAAATATGAAAGCACCTGCGAGAATCAATATTTAGGAAAGAATAAACCAACCTGAGGTAAGAGGTCCCTGAAGAAGAGATGTCCAAAAGTAGAAACAGATTATAGTGGGGACACTGAAATATAGAAGTGTGTGAAACCATACCAACCAATCCAAACTGGACATAGGAGCTGATGAAGGTCTGAATTAGCACAGATATGTAAGAGATAGGGGGAAGAGAAAAAATAGTCAAACTCCAAAGTATGTGAAGTCTAAGAGAGAAAAAAACAAAAAAGAGACTAGCCTAGCTAGAGAAGTATCAAAAGCATAGATATCAGAATAACAGTGATCATATGCAAGAAAGAGAAGCACATTTGAAAAAAAAAGTGGTAATAAGACCAAAAAGCCAATGGCTCAAATGAGGCACACATGAGAGCATGTAATACCACATTAAGGTCTCAGTCAGGTATGGGAGTTGGGTTAGCTATGCAGAAAAGGAATTTTAACAATTACTTTTCAGTTTTCTTCACAGATTTTCCTAAATGGGTGTTAGAAAATGACAAAATATTGATTATAAAATATTTATGAGTTAAAGTTGTTACAATATAAAATTGACTTTAAACTTTATGTTGAGAAACATATGGAAACCTATATGAAACTCTGTCTTCATGTACAATAATTTAGTTAGAACTAAGTTACTTTGTTAATTCTAAACTGTTGGACAAAAAATTGATCATAGCTCTGATATTTCTTTATTTTTTCTATAAAAAAACAGTGTTGTCAAATTTCACGTACCTTACTATCCAACAATGAAAAGGACAGTCAATTTTAATTAATATCTCATGTAGGTCTATAGCTCAAACTAGTTGAGTTTTTTTTTTGTTTTTTTAATATTTACAAGTTTTTATAGGCTTAAGGCAGCAGATCTGGAGAGGCAATGCCCAGTAATGAAAAGCCCAACTGACTGGGAAATAGAGGCTTGTTATTATCATGATGGAAAGATGCTGTGTCAATGCACCAAGAAAACTATCCCACCTCACTTCAAAGTTGTTCTGATGCCTGTGTTTTAAGGATAACAAATTGTGCTAACTGAATATAAGAAGTTATTTGGGAATGTCTTTATGTACCCTCTTAAGAGCATTGTGTTATTTAAATAATGTGCTTTGTGACACTGATTATAAATAAGAAACTAAATATAACAGTGACTAGTGAGATTAATAGTATGTATAGGTTATAGAAGTTACATTCCCTTAGTTCATAGGACTGAAGTTACAATTTTAAAAGAATACAAATATAATAAGCCAGTCAGTCATGTATTTCTGAGCATAATGTACGTAACTACATTTCAGTGAACAAGCATGTGGATACATTAAGAATACCTTCATTGCATAAATAGACAAATTTAACAGCACATACCACTTTCACTTCTGAATGAAATCATGTTATGTTATAACAGTATTAAACTGACAAACTGATATACAAGCATAATGAAAAGGCTTTATTTTAGGGAACATAATGTATGTTTCAAGAGAAGAATGGTTTGTTTTCTATAAGTATTATCTATAACTAAGCATATGGAGCATAACAATCAAAGCACAAAAGAAAAAATACACAAGGGTTTAATGTTAAGGAATGCTCCCATACAGCAATAGGTGAAGAATGTAAGTAAAAGCAAGGTTGTGTTCAGCTAATGTTGCTAAGATTATTGTTATGGTTCAATGGAAGATGCCAGCTTTGATGATTACTATTGTTTCTAAACAATCTCTTTCTTCTTTAACTTCAGGTTGATATAGGAGAAAAATTGCATCCTAAAGTCACCAAACTGGTGACTTGTTAAAGCAAATATCTGAAGCTCATATCTATACATGTAGCTTTGGTATTCTTTGCATCTCATTTCCAAAGAACTTGACATTCGTTCTATGTATTTTTTTACCACATTCACACAGAATACCATATATGCCTTGCTTTTGTTCCTTTAATAGCAGTAGTTTCAGATTAGATATTAAGGTGTTTATTGTGTGAAAGTTTAAAGTTAACATTCTTTTTACCCAAAAATGTATTTCTAATAGTTACCTCTGCACACAGCAACTATTCCTCATGCACCTTCTCTTGAAATTCTGTATATTACACTAGCCTTGAGCTATTTCCAACCTAAGACTACATTGTAACATGAACTGCCCTGGTACACGATGTAACCATCATATGATAATAGTTTTCAACCAATAAGAGTGACACATCCTCTATGCTCAGTAATTTCCATAAGCATTTGCATTCAAAATTAGCTTCATTCTTAGATGAGGTAGAATACTGTGTACCAGTACTGGGGGAGGAAAAGCGAAAAGATGTGCAGAGACGTAATTATATATTAGAAAAATCATTTTGAAGTAAGAAAAATGTTAACTTCTAAAACAATATATTTACCTGTCTTCACACAGTAGTTAAAATTGATGTGGTGGACAGGGCTGTGTAACAGCAAAACATAGATGAGCTCCTTTGCATAAAGCAACTCAAAAGTCATGGACTATAACACCCTATAAGGGGAGTATACTGAGAAGGTAGATTCATCTAGAGATGCTCTCAACCTATAACTGTTTTATCAGTGAGGAGACAGAAATCCAAATAAGGATTAGAAGTGGAATGCCAACTGTAATATTGGTGCAGTCCAGCTACCAAGACACCAAAACAGATCATCAAAAAAGAAAAATCAGGCAGCATCACAAGAAAGGACAAAGGACTATGAAAGACTTTCCACTGGTGTTTTCAAAATTCAACGAAGAATCCTAATGAAAGCTAGGCTTAGAGAGACAAGATGTTTTGGAAATGCAAGTGTCCCCAAAAGAAGTAGAACCTCTTGCTTCAAAAGTGTAGAAGAGGCAAAAGGTGAAGTGACTAAAAACTCAGTCTCCCCAAATGAATAAGAGCTAGCTAAGCCCAACTAAGTCAAAAATTGAAAAATACTCCAAAGTTGACCAAGTACTGAGTGAAAGTCAGAAGTGATATGAAAAACTTGACAAGCCAAGCACGCCAAAGCAACTCTTGGAGAAGTAACACGGTGATTTCCCTTAAAAGGGCCAAGTAGGAGCCAATATCCATATGATAATGGAATCAAAGTCCAAGATTGTGGATGTAGAAAAAAAAACATTCTCATGACTCATTTAAAGACATAGCAAGTCAAATCAATGACAAAAAAGGAGAACTCAAAACTGGTACTCCTATACCCAATAAACAAAATGAAGAAAACAATTGGAGAACAAGGAAGTCAGAATAGGCAGATAGGTGTCTTGAAAAAGAGAAAAGGTCAGTTTGGTGATGTTAATTCCTGTTCTTTTTGGGAAAAACAAAAAGGAAAAGAAAATGCTGAAGTTGGCCAATTTCACTCTTAATGACTGTCATGTCCCAAAGAATCAATACCATGGCCCCTGAGACACAACAAAAGACACTGAAGATCAGTGTGCTTTGAATTTTCTACAAACGTACTTCACTATCTGTACCATCCATCCATAATTTAGCAGTGATATACTAGGGGGAAGGCAGCTAGTCAATACCATTCACTTCAAAGTTTCAAACTATTCTTTAAACAAATACTGGAATTGACTATGAAATTATAACACCTTCAAAAATGAAAGGATAATGATCAGGTTCAAATTGCAAGTCAAGTACCTAAACCACCAAGTTCTGTTGATCAAAAAGAGGAGAAGGGAAAGGAAAGAGTATAAGGGACTAAATGACCTACCAACTGTCTGCATATATAAACAGATTATATATAGGGATATCTATAGGGATAGAACCTAAAGTGACAAAGGGAAGGAATCACCAGTGGGATGTATTTTGATTAACTTACTGGGAGATAAGAACTGTGAGAAATGATAGAGGAATGAAAAACTACGAGAAAACCTTGTTAAATAATTCTCACATCCAAGTTATAATTAACTGCAGAAAATAAAATCCTTTATTGCATACAACTGAAAACTTTTGCAGCTTGTTTATCAGAATATTCTTGAATAAAAATTGTAATGATTAAATAGTGTGTTTTTCACAAAAGTCATTATTTTCTATTGCATGCTTTTGTAATCCACTCCTTAAAAAGTTAATATCTAATGAAAAGTTTGTAAATAATATGGTAAATACTTTTCATGAAATGAAGTTTTAATATTTTAATGCAACCAATATTTAATTCATCAGTTAGGTATCCTGCTTTAGACTCCAGTCACTTATAAAAGCGGCAACAAAAAAAAACTCGTAAGTAGAGTTATTGTTTGTAGCATTTAACACTGAACACTTCTTAATCCTAGTCAAAAAAACAGTCACTATCAAATTATACTATTTCGAGATACAGTAATAGCGCGAAAGTAAGGGTTAATTGCAAATATGCTATTAGTAATAGTATCACTGCACTATGGTACTATCTATATTAGCAGTACTAGGACTTAAACACCGAGACTAGTAAGAATGAAAACGTTTACAAACGCAAGAACTTAAAACACCTACAGTTTTAAAATACTTTCCATGTTAGAAATATATTATACAAATATTATAAGAATTTAAATTAAATAAACACAATCTGTTATGCAAAGAAATTGAATATCATATGAACATTAAAGAATATATATTAATAACGGTTACTTACTATTTCCACGCTTACATCTTTCATGTTCTTTCGACTCAGGCCGAAACTTTGTGTAGCTCTACCTGGTGCGTTGTTATGTTATAACCATAAAAACAATACATATAACTAACCATACCAAAAAACCAAAAGTCTTGGAGATTTTTTAAAGCCTAAGAATATAAATTTCAAATACAAATTTGATTACAAAGCTTCTTATTTCCTTGTTATAAATCTTTTCGAATATTAATATAACTTAACAGATAGATGACTGTTGGTATTTAAACAAAAGCTGAAAGTTTCTTTTGCGATGATATATACAACTTAAAGAACAGGCAATTTAATTAAGGACTGAATATATATTATTCAGTGTTATAGAATGTTGTTTGATGTGAAGTATCAATGGCAGGGTTGGTTACACCCACTTTCTAAACAAATGGAGCCAATTCAGCAACAGAAAAATTGCCTGAATAGTATGTTACGAATTATAATTTATGTTGGACAAATCTTCGTTTTATTATGTTACATATTGCTATTTCAAATATGCGGAAATTTTAATTTTAAATTAGAAGTTAATTAAATGTTAACACGTTTTAAAGTTACGATACTCGAGAACAAGACTGATACACACAATTTTCTTCCTTAATAAAAATATATTTTGATATATAAAAAAAATTATAATAACGGTTCTCACATATGATGGTTTATATATAAGAGTTTTACAAATTTACAAACAAAACTGAATATATCTGGAATGGAACTGAATCTTTTATCGACATTCACAGAGAGTAAATTAATTATTTGTTGATACACCTGTACACTTCGTTTTTGTTGACTAGCTAGCTTGGAGCATCCGTAAACTTTCGCGACGACAATATCTAATGTTCTCGTGGAAATACTAATGTCCGAAATTAATCCAATGAAGTTAAATTATTCGGTTCGTAATGCTCGAAATCTACAAATGTTCCTGGTCCAATTATTAGTTTTCCTATAAATAGATGTTAATCACAATTATAGCTTCAAAGACCTATAGCACGCTGACTGTACCTGACTAATAATATTTTTACTGTCTCTTGGTGCATTGATTTATATAGTTTAATATTTTTATACGTTCAACAAAGTTGGAAGAGACTGACCTTTCCTAAAAACAAATATTGTTGATTCTTGCTCTCAATAATCTTCTATAAATTTAGAGAACAGGCGTAACTTGCGCAATACACAGTCAATAATACAAGTAACATGCATGAAAAATACACTGAAACAAACATAAGTACAAAACTAAACGTATAACAGTAAATCCGTTACATGAGTTGAACATGATCAACATTTGAAGCTGAGTGGAGTGACTAATAACTTTCCTGCCAATTTTAATCTTGGAGATTTGACTGTTAACTTAATAATATCGTGCTAAGTAATCAGTGTAAATCCTTCCTAGCAAAATATCTTAATTTTTATCTCTTCTACCACGTAAACCGAATTCTGCTAGTTTTG
This sequence comes from Tachypleus tridentatus, assembly GCF_004210375.1. Classification (NCBI taxonomy): domain Eukaryota; kingdom Metazoa; phylum Arthropoda; class Merostomata; order Xiphosura; family Limulidae; genus Tachypleus; species Tachypleus tridentatus. The sequence goes on from NC_134830.1 coordinate 86,064,901, forward strand.
TTTATCCTTTCGAATTGCTATACAGAAACCTGGAAAACCTTTCTGTGTACAATGAAGGAAATATTCATCAATCCTATGATTATTTCTGTAATAAAGGAGAAACTTTGCTCTTTTTGCTTTTTTATAATTTTAATACTAAGAGACATCCTCACCCTCTCAGCCTTAAAAGAACTGTCACTAAATTAAAATATTCATGTTACATAGCCCAACAAAATTAATGTCACTCTTATTCTCAACAAAAGCGCCTACTTGCGTAAAATGCAGGTTATTTTTGACGACTCTATCAAACTTAAAATCCTAAACACTGAACTTTAATATCTTACCATACAACGGGAGGAAAAATGTAAATACCAAGGTACATTTCAGAAAGGTGTGCTCTTTTGAATTGCGTTTTAAATGAAGTTTTCATTGGAAACTCATACTCTGATTAATAATTCATTATTACAAATTAGAAATAATCTGTTTATGAAAATATGCGTACATGTAAAATAGGAAGCTCATCTAAATTCCACCCAAAGTAATACATAATAATAAAGAAAATCAAGATTAGCTTAGATTGAACATTTAAGATACCATTAAGAGTAAAGCTACAAACAGAAAAAAATAACATAAAGTCATAGTTTACATAGCAGAAACGAATTATCCCATGTGAAGTTAATACACTCTGAGGAAAAGTAAGGTCACTATCAGGCTATCTTTCATCATGTTGTGTTTACAGTCAATATTACTTCAAAACAATGCGCCTGTTCTTGTGATTGGCAGCAAATGTGTCTATAACAGTATCAATATCGAATTGTTTCGTCCTCCTGGAGTTTACTGATATTACAGCAAGGTTGCTAGTGTGGTTGTTGCCACTGCTGTTGTGCAAGTATGTCTTGAGAAGCTTCAGACATGAGAAACTTCTCTCACAGGCAGCTGAAGTGACAGGCAGGGTCACAGCGATGCATACAGGTTTGTGGAGATCAATGAAGGCATTCTTGTATGGCTCCAGCATGGTTGCAAGCTCCAATGGTGAGGATACTTCCTGCCCCTTGTCTTTCTTCCTAGCAATTAGCCAGTTCAACTGGTGGACCTCCACTGCGAGGTCATCCTCTGCCACACCATAGTTTGCTAAATTGCAGTTGACCTTCACAGAAAGGCTGGTTTTTCATAAGTTCACATTATTCATACAGGCCAAACTGTGATTGTGATATTGTTCTTATTATCATAGGTGTGACAAGCACCTGTTACAATAATGTAATTACTACATTACATTAAATTAGGCACTTCTAAATAGCCCAATGACAATTTCAAAATTCATTCTAGAATTGTTTGGAAATATTATTTGGTCAGTTAGCATGTAAGGTTATTATCTAATCATAAGTATAACATTAATTGAATTGTAAGTCACAATTTTAAGAGTATGCCACAATCATCAGTACAATTTTGGATGGCTGATAGACAATGCAAATTGATCTCACAGAAGACACAACACCGGCTAAATGTTTCAGAGTTTGGACCTATACACAATACACTTATACATGCATGCTATGTTTTACTTTTCAATAAAAGATAAATGAAATTAATGGGTAAATACCTGTGAAACCTTTGGTTTATCAAGTAAAATCCCTGATAATCTGCTGTAACTTGAAATCAACGTGGCTGTCTAATTTTCGTCAAAGCTCAAGATAGAATGGCATTACACAGGGAGCGGCAATACAGCACATGTGTTTCAGTGCATTCAGTACGTTGCTATGGGACGCATGAACACATACTTCCGTCGTAATGAAGACGTTGAGTTCTACAGATCTATGTCTCTTTGATGTTAATTGTTAAGCAACAACGACAATTGTGTTTTCCATAGTTTATGAATATATGTAGGTAACAATATTTGGGGGGCTGGGGCTTGGCTCATTTTGGGGGGCTCAAGCCCCCTTGGCGCCGCCACTGCTTAAAAACAAAAATACTATATCTAAAAGTACAGAATGGAGCCATGTATAAGATAAATGACACAAGTTCCTTCTTTATAAATATCTACCACTTACCTTTGGGTACAAAAATAATATTTTCTTGTGAATATTCCTCTAAAAAATTGTGACAATTTTTGAAGTTGTTCTATGCAATATAAAACATTCTTAAAACCTGTACAAGGATATCATGTAATTTGGTAATGCTCATACCTTCAATCATATCCCTTCGGTAAAGCAAGGGAAAAGGCAACTAAATATATGAACGAAATGTGCATGTGAAGACTAAGGCAAAGAACTTTCATGCATACTATGTCTCTTTGATGTTAATTGTTAAGCAACAATGACGATTGTGTTTTCCATATTTTATGAATATATGTAGGTAACAATATTTGGGGGGGGGGCATGGAAATCGCCTTTAGCTTGAAGAGGATACACAGAACCATAAATATATTTTAAAATGAACTTCCAGTTTCAGAAGGTGTAGGAGTATCAACATAGCTGGGAAACATAGAACATCCCTAAGGTATTAAATAATGCCTATTTCAAGTACTTATTTAAGCGTTTGAGTCATCATTTGTATCTTAAACCTATCTGAATTGATGAGCATATTTCAGGTGTCAGTGCATGTTTATGTATTAAATTTCTAAATGTAAGTAAAAATATCACTTTTAAGTCTGTTTCTATAATATTTTATTTTGAATTATTTTATAATTGATATTTTATTACTTGTAACGTTTATCTAGAAAAATTAAAATATTTTTTATACTTACATTCATTTCAGCTCGCTTGTAAAGGTTTTTTGTTTTGAATTTTCGTGCAAATTTACCTGAGGGTTATTTGCTCTAGCCGTCCCTAATTTAGTTGTGTCAGACTAGAGTAAAGGCAGCTAATCATCACCACCCACCGCCAACCCCTGAAATACTCTTTTTACTAACAAATATTATAATGTCCACACGACTGAAAGGGCAAGCATGTCGAACGCCCTAACTACCTGGCCATGCTGGGGCTATGGGTGTAAAGAATCACTTAGGTAATTAAAATCACTTCTCCTTACTTTAACTATAGACGGTACAAGAGTCACTAAAGGTTCGACATATTTAAGCAATACTACAGCTCGCGATCTGCTGAATTGCAGTGATGCTGTAGATGTTGTGATGCCTCGAAATTAAATAATAACAAATATTACTCCATAATGGGTGACAAATCATCAGATATGAACACTGTAAACTGGTTATTAATTTTGATTAGCCATGAAGTAAAAGAAAACTTCTTGAGCGTTACTGATATTACCAAGTACCGGTTCCAAAACCATTATATGTTCACTTGACAGAGAGCTAATGAAAAAGGACTTGGATTATAATCAAATGATTTCTTGTACTTTCGATGGTGCTGCCAAATTTTCAGGAAAACTAAGTTTTATCTTTACTTTTAACCAGCATCAAAAATAATATTGTGCCTGTAAATAAGGTTTTTCATATAATCAAAGACATATTTTCACTATTCCATAAATCATCATAGCATGAAATCACGTTACACAAGATGATTGGAAGAACCTGAACTAAAAAAATTCTCAACTTGTTATTGCTGAATTATGACGGCCTGTGAGCACCTACACAAAAATAGTGCAGATTTAGCATTTTATTCAGTATTCTCCTCTTTTACTGCTCAACTTTTACATTTATAATTGATATAATTCTGTTACATTAATACAACAGTTCTAAGCAGGAGGTATCTGGCTGGAAATTAAGAAAGATATTTTTCTTCTTACCTTAGTAGTTTTAAATGAGGGTTAAGTGCATAATCCAGTTATTCTCACGAAACTGAAACCTTTTTATGTCATAAGGGATTCATCGCACATATGTATCGAAAGACGGTTGGTATGGGTATTAAAACCTTTTAAAAATAAACTAAAGAACGCCTACCCTCTAGTACAGCGGTAAGTCTACGGATTTAAAACGCTAAAATATAGTGTTCGATTCCCCTCGGTGGGCTCACCAGATAGCCCGATGTGGGTTTGCTGAAAAAGAAAACACAAAGTAAAGAGCAACGTTTCGACCTCTTTAGGTCATCTTCAGGTTAATAAAGAGAGTTTGCAACTGATTGTTGATGGGCACATGTCATAGGGCCAAGTGTGTAAACGGGTACGGGATTGTAGGGAGCGTTGCAGTGTATGTGATCGTTTACAATGGTGCTTGCGAAAGAGCAGTGTAAAGTGAGTCAAGAAGTTTATATTGCATAAAAATAATAAGTGTATAGTTTTGTTTGATTTACTTTACGATTTGTCATCATTTCGAAACAGATACAAACACAGTACTGTTACATTCTGTGGTGAGGACATGTTCAATAAATGTGTTATTTAGTAAAAAACATTAACAAAGCTCGGCTCATTTAGTAATGAAATTTTCCCGTTTCTTCAACTTCAACTTTTACAGTACTAAAGAGTGTGTAAAGTTAACTGACATCCCTAAGTTTACATTTTTACATATATTAATTCAAGGGTTTTATATTATTATCTTTTGTATGGACAACGGCACTTATAGTAGCACAACTTTACAAATACAAACAGAATTTACAAAACTGGCTGACAGTAATAGACAAATGAATGACCAAACTGATTAACACAAAATTAATTGTCATATGTACGGTTTGTTAGTCAAACATATTTTGCCCAACTCACTTTTTGATAGCTGAAATAATTTCCTACACTTATGAGAATATTCTACTTGTTTCAAGGCATTAAGCTGCATGCTCATCCTGTGATGTAAAAACTCTGGTGAAACAGTAATATAAATGCTTAAATAATAATAACAATAAATAGCCCTAAAACACAGACCCCTTGCTGGATTGTGAATCAATATGAATAATCCTGTTATATATGTATAAGAATGACACTTGAAATTAAATTTTATAGTTGGCAGTATAGTATCTCCTGACAACAGCCTTAATATTGGTAAATATAAGACATAACATTCAATAAATGGGTGAAATAAAGTACAGTAAAAATGTCATTAAGAAAACACATTATCTCCATTCAAAACTTTCATAATTTTTCACTCAAAAATGTTTTTGGTGATTTTCTTTTCCATTTTTAAAATATGAAGGTGGGATAATCTCTTGCCCTTTATAAACTATTGCTTCCTTGTCACTTAATGTGCTTTCATTGGTCTTTAGGTAGCTAGTTGAGACAATGCACTGGTGACTCCATATCTGTTGTTACACTGGATGTGGTCTTGATAGGAACCTTTTCTTTTTCTGTAAGTTGACCAATATCTGGTGATGACTCAACTGAAACTTATTAGTTAGCTGCTTTTCTGCCAATGGTTCTTTGCTTTAGACTACATGTTTTTCTGGATTCTCTACTGCTGTGCTTTAGGTTAGATATTTTTATTATTCTATGGTTATGTCCTGTTGTCATTAGAAATTCTAACATCTGATAGTGTAATTCTCATAGAGTGTACATGGATTTTTTGGTAATAGGCAGTGAAGCTTTCCCAACAGAACATCTGTTTTTCTGCATGAAATTTGTTCCCAGTATGCACTGTTTCTCTATATGAATTATCCACTGTGATAGTGACTTCAAACTCTCCTCTTGCTGGATCTTTATACTTTTTTGCTGTTTGCACCAATCTGTCTTGTTTTTTTTAATTCAGTAAGCAGTTTTTTCCTTTAATTACCAAATCAGAGCAAACAATGGTAGCAATATAACCAGTAGCAATATGTGTTAAGAATATTCACGTCAATGTATTCCTTGTTTAATGAATGGGTCTATTATAGCAGTGTATTCATTATTTCATGTAGAATGGATGTAGTATCCTCATTCTCAATATATTGTCTCCTTTATCGACTATTCATTGTTGATTAACCTCAGATGAAATGACCATGTATTCCACACTTATAGCAGGTTCTTTCCTGCCATCCATTCAAAGTTGTTTCTGTTTGCTTAATACTTTTGTCTTCAGTTTCTAACAGTAATTCTTTTTAAGTTGTAATTGACATTTTTAATTTGTTTGATTTAATAATTTTTATATGGTGCTACTAGTTGTTTGTGTACAGGATGGGCAAAAAGCTTTTTGTTAACAACTTCATTTGTACACATTTTAATGGGACTTTATCAAATAGATTCTGACAAATTATAGGAAACGACTGATGCTTTGTAAAAAAAAATGTTGAAAGTTTCACCAAGGCTGCCCCTAATATGTTAAGAGGATGCTACATTACATTGTGAAATATATCATACCATGTCATGAAAATGAAGCCCAAAAGAATGGACATTTTGGATTATTAATCAAACCTGTTATTTATCTTTGTTAATGAAAAATAAATTATTTCTTTTATGTATGCTATCTTTATTTGAAAGGGGGAGGTGCCTAGACTTTTTCCCACCATGTAAAGCTTTATTTAGTTTCAGCTGCCAACTGGATGGCTTCTGTAATGACATATACTGATTTTGCCTTAGTCTAACTCACATATTTTCATTCTCTCTGTCATCTGTGAATTGATCATTTGTCAACATGTTAATCATTTCACCATGTCCCAAGAAATTCGTCATTTCATGTAGGGGGAGCATGAGATAATCAAGAAAATATTTTGCACATTGTCTCATCTAATGTTTTCTTTTTCCCTTATTCTGCTTCTAAATTTAGCTTTAGGAAATTTTGCTCAATGTGATACTTTATGTCTGTTTGATATGGCAGCCAACAATATGTAATAGTTGTCATGTTGTTACAGTTGAATTTTTTAGACTTGCAACAAGATGAATAAACTATTGTTCACTACTTCATTCATTCACCTTAGAAGTTATTTTAAACTATATCTGTTGTGCCCTCTATGGTATCCTTACATCATATCCAGCTGGTTTCTTGATTGGACAATGTTGTTGAACTGTCCTGTGAAATTGCATAATTAGATGAGGTAATGATGTAGCTTGAATAATCCATGAAGGCCTTGTGGTCATATGTAATACATCAATTATGCTAACAGATGCAGACTACATGGTTCTCCTATTCCATGTGGTATTATTAATGATGTTAAACTTGTGGCGATCTCTCAAGGTCAAGGATGATGGTCCTCCAAGTTCATACATGGGTCTAGAGATGGATAATGAAGCCAATCCTTGCTACAGAGGTCTCCTGGCAGTAAGGGCATGTCAGTTCAAAAGAAAGGAGAGGTTTCAGTAGTAGCTGGCATTGTTTTCTCTTCTCTTGCCTCTCTTCAAAATGTTTCCTTGACGATTCAAAGAATTCTGCTCCCTGATGGATAAGGGATCTCCAGGTGGTTCAATTGTGTGTGAGAGTTTCTCAATTGTTAACATCAATGTTGCAGCTCTTGAGTCTTGTCTTCAGGCCATCCCTAAATGGCTTCTTCTATCTTCCTCTCATTCTTTTCCCATTTTTTAGTTGATCATATAGGAGTTGTTTTGGGAGTTGGCTCTCATCCATTAAGAGCATATGGCCTGTCCATAAGAGGTGGCCTCAATGCTGCTGATTTTGGCTTCTTTGAGGATGCTGAGGTTGGTTTTGTATTCTTCCCATTTGATTTTCAAGACACTTCAGAGGCATCTTTAGTGGAAACATTGCAGCTGGTTTAAGTGTTGACAATATGTGACCCATGTTTCAGATCTATACAGGAGGGTGGAGGTTACAACTGCATGAGCATCTTGGTGGCTGTCCTAATATCTCAATCCTGGAAAACTCATGTTCGGAGATGTCCAAAGGCAACTCCTACAAATTTCAGACAATACTGGATTTTGCAGTTGATGTCTGCAGAGGATGAGAGATGGCTTCCCAGATAGCAAAAACTACTGATGTCTTCTAGGAGCTGGTCTTATAGCTTGACAGCAGGTGATACAGGGCTGACCATTACAGGTACTGGTTGATGAAGTATCTGGGTTTTGGTCAAGTTGATAGAGTCTTATTTTTTGGTAGACAAAGTCAGAAGTGTTAAGGATGTCCTGAAGCCCCTGTTCACTGAGAGATGACACCTGATTGTAGTCAGCATACTGCAGGTTGATCACAGAGGTGGGTGATGTTCTGTTCTTGGTCTTCAGGTGGCTAGACCTGAAGAGCTTTCTGTCTGTCCAGTATTTGATCTTGATGCCTCGTGGTGGTCTTGGCTGTATGAGATACATGATGGCAGAGATAAAAATGGTGAAGAGGTTTGGTGTGATGACACAGCCTTGCTTCACTCCAGTTTTGAAAAGAAAAGATAGTGTTAGGCCTCCATCAGTTTGAACCATTGTCATCATTCTGTCATGGAAAAGGTGCAGGTTGGTGATAAACTTTGCAGAGCATCCATTGACAGCAAAGATCTTCTACAATAATCCATGGGACATGCTGTGAAAGGCCTTCGTGAAATTGATGAAGGCCATGTAGAGGGGCTTCTGCTGTTCTTGGCATTTCTACTGAAGTTGATGGGCAGCAAAAATCATATCTGGTGTTCATCTTGATGGTCAGAAACCATTTTGGGTTTGTGGCATGATCTTCTTAGCCAGAGGCTTTAGTTGTTCATTGAGAGTCTTTGCTAAGATATTACCAGCATTGGATACAAGTGAGATGCCTCTATAGTTTCTGCAGTCTGATCTATCCTCTTCTTCTTGTAGATGGAGACCACCAGAGCATCTCTCAGGTCTGAAGGAATGGTCTCAGTTCTTGGTGGTTAGCTGTTGTTGGATCAGAGGTCCCCCTTCCTTGAAGATTTGAGCTGGAATGTTGTTGGTTCCTACAGCTTTGTCGTTCTTCATCTTCATAATAGCACTTTTCACTTCTTCGATTGTCAAGATTTTGTTGAGGGTGTCTTCAACAGGCTGGTGTGGGATATCCTGGAGCACAGCATCTTCATCAACAGTTGAGTGTCGATTGAGGATCTTTTTGAAATGCTCCCTTCATCGTTGGTTGATCTCCTCATCAGTCTTAAGGCGAGTGATCCCATCTTGACTATGTAGTAGGTCTCTATTATTGGTTATTGTTCCATAGATAACTTTGGTTACAGCAAAGAAACCCCTGATGTTGCTGGTGTCCATGAGTTGTTGGATTTCTTGGGCTTTGTTTCTCCATCATTGGTATTTCAATTTTTGGGTTGTTTTTTGTAGTAGAGCTCTGCATTTCTGGTGCCTTGTATACTTTTATGCTGAGTTGGGATAGGCTTGTAGAGCTCTGAAGGCTTGTCTCTTAAGATCAATGAGTTGTTGAAGTTCCTCATCATTTTCATCAAACCAGTCCTGATGCTTCTTGGAGAGGTGGCTGATTGTTTGAGTGCAAGTTGATATGATGATGTTCTTCATTAATTTCCAATGATCTTCAATCTTGTTTGGGTAGTCTTTTGGGAGTTCTTCTTCAAGCCATAATTGAAGTTCTGTTTTCTTCTCACTATTCTTCAGGGGTGCAACGTCGAATCTTCTTGTTGCTAGCTTCCTTCAGGGTAGTCTTAGGCCATCATTAGGTTAATAAAGAGAGTTTGTTCAAAATGTTGTCCTGCACTTTATTTTAATTAAAGTTTTAGCATCCATATCAGTTGTTTTGAGCAGGGTGAGTTTGTTGTTGTAAGTAGCAGAACCAAGACATTCTGCCCAATCACAGAACATCAATCTTTGGCCTTCTTGTCATAGAAGTGCTTCTGGCTGCCTTGAATAGTATGCAAGCTTTCTTAAGTGAGATCTCCTCCAGTTAGTTTCTGAGATGTAATACGTATTGGTATGCATTTCTCATTTCTGACTCTTCTTCTTCTGTTTATAGCTCTTTCAATATCTGCACTGTACCTCATACTGTATATCTATACAGTAGCTTGGTGGAATGCCTTAAAAAGAAAAAGATGCTCTTTACAGGTACCTATTATAGTCACACAGTCACTTTTGATACATTTTCTTCAGCATGCTCTTTAAGACTCCACTGACTACCTCACAAAATCCACTACATCTATGGTTGTACAGTGTGGTAAAGAGTTACCTAGTGATGGTAAGCCAGCACACCTCTTCTGTAAATTTTGAAGCAAACTAGGTCCTTGTGTTACTTAGGGCTTCCTATGGAAAGTCCACTTTGCAGAACACTTCCAGGAGGACTTCTGCTACTCTCTCTGTCTCTATCTTTGGCAGTGTCTTGACTTTTGGATAATGTGTAGCATAGGTAAATGTAACATGACCTACAGAATCTGTTAACATCTCCAATGACTTCCATCCAGTGAAAGTTGCTGGTGATTCTGTTTCTGTCTGCCACTTTCTTCACTCCTTGGTGTCTCTCCTATAATCTACTCATGAGTTAGCTTAATCACTTGAATCTTATGTTTTGTTTTTACTATGACGTGTTTAACTTTCTCAGTATAACTACCTTGATAGTTCTGATATAGCATTCCCTTATGGTCCTCTATTCTATAAGTTCCTTTGACTTGTGTCTGACTTTCTCCTGGGCATTGTCCCAAAGTTTCTGCAGTGAAGGATCTTTCTTCTGTGCTCATAGACATACATTAGGAATGTCATGTTTTGAGACTTGTAGTGGCTTGATGTCTTGCTTGCTCTTCTTTTCTTGAGCTCTAGTGATGATTACAAATGCCTCATTAGTCTATTTCATTAGGTTCTTCCAAACATCTACTAGCTGGTACAGTTTCAATCATGAAATTGTAAATTGATGCCTTAATACACATGGCTTCAAGGTTTCTGATTCAGTGTGGAGTGTTCACCTTTATTTTTGCTGTGAGAAACCGTAATATTCCATTAATTAACCACACACGCATAGACATATAATGCTTATTACTTGTTCATGGGATACTAGAATGGTTTTCACTGCTGTACTACTGCACCCAATTCTTGTAGAAGCTTTACTTTCTTGTTCCTTGCATAGCCTTTGCTTACTGGCAAGTTGTGATTTAATGGAACTTCTTGATGCCACTTTTTCTGCCTTTGTTTTACTTGTTCATTTTTTTACTAGATTTTGTATGGTAATTGGAAGATAAATATTTATTGTTACTAAATCATTGGCTAGAAGAATATCTGCAACTAGCAGTTTTATGTTACAACCACAGTAACATCTGTGCTATACTTGGTGTTTTCAACGATTACAGTATCTAGTTAAATAATGACTTCATAATCTTGTTTCTTCATAGATACTTAGTTTTTCTCTAGGCATATTTTGCTATAGTATTTACATGAATAAAAGGAAGAAAATTATGATTTTTGGCAATAAGAAATGGACAATTGTTTTGAGATGTATTGTACTATAGAATATAGATAAATAAAAGGCAAAAAACAGTGATTATTAGCAGAATGAAGCATAAAGCTTTATTAGTTACTTAATGCCAACTTTTTTTCTGTAATAGTCACCATCATCAGAACTGTGAATACAGTGCTTATGTAGCTTGATTTTTAAACTCCAACTGTTAAACTGAGAAGTTCATTTAAAATAACAATTGTGGGAAGAGGGTGAGCTAATAATATCTGACATACTACTCAATACAGTTTCTTCAATTGGAAGTGTTTATTGGTGTATTGTATGTTTATAAACATCTGCTTTGAATATGCAAATACTACCTCCTATGCTTCTTTCTATGTTTGCTCTTGCAATTCCCACTTTTTTCACATTTTCCCAATAATATTCACCTTGATAATTTCAGAAATAACTAATTGCAGTTAAGAATAAAGTATTGCCATAACCTATATCATTTTCTTGTTATTTTAGTATTATTTTTAATTTCCTCCTTGTTGCCCTATGTATATTTTATTACAATTCTAACTGATTTGATAAATTCCATCTTTCTTTTGAATATTTTTAGAATTCTTAAGTGGTTGTAAGTAATTCATAATTTTGCTTCAAAGAATAAAGGCTGTCTTATAACATTTTCATTGAAATATTTTTGAAAGTTTCTCAGAAATTATAGGAAAAGAAAAGGGTATATTAATAAACTTATTTTAACATAATTTTAAAAGTGTTAATTCAGAGTATCTCATTTGTAGTTGTAGATATTTTTCTACATTTTCAGGAAAATTCTTTCTCAACAACTAGAAGAAAATTCACTGCTACTGTTTAAACAATTTTTAGTTTCTTTATCTATCATATCAAAACATATATTGACAAAATGCTAAGTATATCTGTAAAACACTCTTCATTTCTAGCTGAAAAGTATAATTGGCATCATAATGTGGTGGCATGATGACAGGCAAAATATTTTCAGAATATACTAAATTTTAAATTATATTTTATTTTCTAACAATAACATCAATAACAATAACCCAGCTTGACTCACAATCTGTTGGTTGAGAGTTTGAACCTCATCACCAAACATAATTGCCCTTCCTGTTATAATGTGATGGTTAATCCCATTTTTTATTGGTAAAGAGTAGCCCATGAGTTGACAGAGGGTAGTATTGGCTATCTACTTTCCCTCTAGTCCCACTTCTAAAGTAGAGACAGCTAATACAGGTAGCTGTTGAGTAGTTTTGCACAAAATTTCAAGAACAGAAAAACAACTTATCAACATTTGTAACTGTCCAGAGAAAAGGCTTGTTTCCAGAAGATTTACAATGAACAATAAAATATTTATTCACAGAAAACATACAATCACTCGGGGATGGATAGCACAGTTACCACTTGAGTAGCTTCACTTGAAATTCAAAAATACAAACATCTAAGAAGGTTAACTTGTGTCCCTTGAAGACAGTTTTAAATTTGACTCATCATCATTCACATAGCTCAGAAACTTGGTTATGGTTGCATTTCTTTGTTACTACACAGTAAAAATATAATCTACAAATCTTCTATATCTAGAGGTTTGATTTTACTTTTCTTGTAGTTTAAACTTTTCAGAAATATACATAAATATATCAGTTAAAACAGAAGATAAAGGAGGCTCTATTACTAGGCTTTACATTTATTAATTTCAAATACATACTGTTCAACACTGAATTTGGTAATGTTAACTAGTGTAGTATGTTCAAGTAATACTGAGCAAAGAGATAAGCCCACTAAATAACTTGAGGTTTAACAAAATATCTATTACAAAGCAATTTTGAGTTCTCAAACTTTGAATTGAGTTTAAGAAAAAGACTGGATAGAGTTATACAAAAATACAATATTTATTTATACAAAAAAAGCAATAAAAAGAGTGTGCACATTGAGTGCCTTTATTGTACAGTTATCTCTCTTATGACTCTTATAAAGATGTGTAATAGGAAAGTTATTATTATGTGATAAATTTTAAGAGAGCAATACTATTTACAAAGAAATGACTTAAATTCACTTAACATACTGAAGCCTGAGCTTCAAAATCAAAGCATTAAATATCCAATATCTGTAAATAATTATATAGGTGTGTGATCTATATCACTGTTGGGCAATTTCATTGAAATTTAATGGAGTTGTTTCCTAGATATATCATCTAACTTTTCAAAGGAGCTAGGTGCTGCTGTCTACTTTCTTGCACAACTTGCAGTACTACAATAAATATCATTCATAGGCAAAACAAACATAATTTGCTCAAGAATAAAAGAGGAAAAAACACAGCCAGAATGAAATTAACTTGGCTTTCTTGACAACATCTTATGTGAAACCTGTACATATATACGGAATAAATTATGAATTTAAAATAATGCCTATAATATTATACTAAGACAGAATTGTATGGTATATTCACATACCACATTACTTTAACATATTCTAATGGTAAGCTTCTACTATCTAGTAGGTATTAGATAAAACACCAAATATTTTTCTCTACAAGAATAGTTGTGAACAGCAAGATAACATATAGAAATATAATTCTAGATTTCAACATCTTTGGATTAATTTACAAAATAGCAGAATCATTTAAGCCTTCAATTGTTCAAATCAGATGGTATATTAACCACTACTAGAGCTATAAGTGTAGTGAATTCTAGACTACTTGCAAGTTTGTTTATTTTAAGTGTACATTTCAGCTATGATGCTAAAGTTACTAGGAGACAGTACTTGTTAGAATTAAAGGTTGAATTCTTTACAGTGGTTTTAAGTTTATCTAATATGATTCAATATTTATTTCATTATAGGTTTTATAATAATACCAAAGTTTCTTGTTCTTACTGTTTAGAACCCAAAATTGTATTTTGATTCATTTTGTTATATTCACAAATTTTAATATCATTCCATTTTGTATTTATATTAGGTTGCTCTACCTGTTCTTAATTAGAGTTTTGCCCATCAGTAGCACAGCAGTATATCTGTTGACTCACACCACTAGAAACTGGGTTTGGATATCCATGGTGGGCACAGCACAGATAGCCCATAATAATAATAATCAATTGTTAGGTTTTATTGTCAAAAGAAGGTTTTGATTAAGCAGTAAGACTTCTTTCTGTAACAAGTTATTTACGAATTAAGCTAACTTTAAATTGTTGAGGTTTTGTTCTTTCATAGGTGTTTTAGTATTTAATAAGTTAGTGAACATATCTTTAAAATTTTGCTTCTTATCATTTATTTTCTTTTGAATCCATTCTCATGAAATTTAGTCAAAATGATCCCATTCTTTTGCACTTGTGATCTTGGTGAGTTATTAGTGTAGATAATGGTTTCTATTTCAGTTGTACAATTTAACATCTTTTGTCTTTAGTAATAAGTAGTAAATTAGGTAAAGTAGCAGGCTTCAGGACAATAACTTGTAGACTAAAAATTTTACCATGTTAATGTTCTGGCACTTCCAGCAATTTAATGTGCTTTAGTTCACTTTCTTCTTCCTGTCTGGATTTGATTAATCATGCTTCATTTTGGCTATTCAATGGTGATGGATTATTTCAGTTGCCCAGGGGGCACTTGTTTTTTGTGGTAAATGGGGATCTCTTTATTTGAATCCACACATTTGACATATGTTTCCTGGCACATCGTGTTCCAGGTGCTTTTGCTCTTGTTGCAGATCACCATTTCAGTCCTGACAAATTTTCTCTGAAGGAATAGCCTCTTAGATCACAAATTTTCAGTAGCTCTACTCTCCTTTGCAGTATTCCTTCATGAGAAGCACTTTATTTATTTTTTTATTTAAAGTTATTTATTTTGTTCTTGATCTCTAGTTTATCATCTACTCACTCTTGCTGTTGATACATTCAGACAAGATTAAATCCAGTTTATAACCTTATTTTTTTCATTCTATCAATCTTCCCAAGGTGATTTTGATCATCCATGTTGCTCTAGGTCAGGGCTTTTTGACTGATCCTTCCTGGCCTACACAGATCTGGTTTCTTGTCTATTTTGGCTTGATATTCCCTTTTAGTTCTGGAACAGTTTTACCAGCCTCAGTTTTGGGGCTCATGTGGAATATTTGTTTCATCAGTTTGTTTTTGCCACTTTGAAAAAAAAACTTTATTTTTGGTTGGTTCTGGGTGACTTTGTTCCATACATAATTTCATTGCTTTATAGCTTTTAATGCTTCTTTCCATTGATTCCATTTTTCACAGTGTTATTCTCTTGTGCAACCCTTCTGTTAGTGAGTTTTTCCCTTCCTCCTTTACACATTGTTGTGATTTGACTGGCCTTTTATTCCTTGTCTACCTGTAATCACTTGCTAGTGTCTATACTCAGATTAGGCACCTTATCTTTTAACCTCACTTTGACTCTATTATCTGTTGGAGGCACTTCATTTGTCGAGCACTGGGACAGCATTTCATATGTTCTTTTCCAGTTATCTCCTTTGGGTAGCTGTTTCTTCCTCATCAGGATATAGTTTTCCATGTCATTATTCTTCACTCTTTTGTGCGACTGTAACGGGTTTTTTCTTTTGTAATATACATATATATTTTAGGAGCCTGTCCCATATTTTGACCAGGAGTCCATTCTTGGGGAGTGAGGCCTGTCAAAGGTAACTTTGATCACTTAGAATTGTATTAAAACCTGTACTGAAAGGCTATGTTGACTTCACTTTCATAATGCCCATGACCACAAAACACATACTGTTCTTTACACTCCCATACCCTAGAGGTGAGGTGTTCCACAAGATTGTTCATATTTATTCCTTGCAATATATTTGATTCATAAATATGTTAATTCCCTGCCTTTCCTTAGATTAAATAAATTAGTTTAGTTTGCTTCTTGAAATAGAGTTTTAAGGTCACAAACTGCTAAGAGAGTCCTTACTACTTTCTGGTTCCAGGCCATTGGGGTGGTGGACTATGGAGGTATCCTCCTGAATAAGAGATATACAATATAAACAGTAGAGACTCCATTAAGTTGAGAGGAGGCATTGGTGTTTTACTGGTGTAGATGACAATATGTTCTCCAAATGGACACTCCATTTGTATACAAGTCTGTCTGTGGGGATGTTGTAACTTTTTAGTATGCCATAATGACATTTGGGGTCCCTCATCTTTCCCCTGCATGGATGTTGGTTTCCAATGGTTGAGTTTGGAATTTAGAGCTGAATCAATCAGTATCATGTCTTCACACATATAGTGTGATTGTTATCCCTCACCCTACCTCCACATAGATGTCAGTTTCTGACAGTTGAGTTCTAGACTCAACACGATGTACTCACACGTACAGTGTGCTGACAAAAAAGCAATTCTCGTCTTCAATTGTGATCCATCACCTTACCCCTGCTTTGATGCTGGTTTTTCAGGAGTTGAGTTTTGTATTTAGAGGTGAACCAATCAATACAAGTCCTGACACGTGGTCAGAGTGTCACTGGTACCTCACTCATTTCACTTTGAGTGTGCTATCCAGTGTTGTGGGTCATGGTGGGTATACTTGTTGGTTGCTCTACTTCTTCCTGTTGCATTACCTTTGATGTCTTTATGCCAAGAATGTTACTGCATTTGAGTTGGTTCTGACTGTTTTATTTGGGTGGGATATGTAGATAGAGAAAACCAAAAGAACTGTGCTCACAAAGGTAGTTAAAAATTGTTTTAACTAATCATGGGCAAGTATAGTCTGACTTGAAATGATCATTCTACAAACAAATCTTCATAAAAGTCACTGAATATAGTGAAAGAAAATTTAAAGAAATTCGTATTGAACAACTATGGCCACAAGAGAATAGGTAAAAAGGATGGAGCCTTTAATTTTAAATATTTTAGTGTTCAAGCTATTTTTTGTTATTTCGGTTTGTATCTTTGATAAAACTTTTGTTTGTTACAGGTAACAGTTAATTATTTCAACAGTACTTTTTCTTTCAACAACAAGCTTCACCGCTTAATAGTCCCCTAGTGGGACAGCGATAAGCCTTTATTTACAACGCTAAAATCAGTGGTTCGATTCCCCTGTGTAGACACAGCAGATAGTTCGATGTGGCTTTGCTATAAGAAAAAACACATACACCACTTAATATGTCTAATGCACGATGTAAAAAATGCACACTTTAGATTCGATTAGAATTTATTACTTAAACCATTTGAAGCTTTGTACTGTCAGTTACGGTTTGTGTTTTCGTGGAACACTACTAAAGAAGCTGTAAAGTGAAACATATGCTCAGTTAAAGAAAAACAAGCTGGTGTTATAATGTCGTTTTTTATAGTAATAAATGAGACTAAATGAACGAATTTATCATGTTGAGCCAAATATTCTTAATATATCAGTGTTATTTTCACTCTTTTAAGCAATTGAGTAGCTGCTTCGCGTGAAAGGTTGAACGAATATTTATAATTGAGCTAATTTTTGTATATAAAATGTGAGTACAAATTTTGTGTTTTTTTTGTATAACTAAAACAATGAGGCGATCTAAATATTGACCACTTTTAGTCTCTTAAACGTGAAAAAGTCCAGTTGCAGTTACGTGGCAGGGAGTGTTAAACAGGCGCTTCCTAAGAACATGAATGAGATTTAGGACAATTTCGCTGTGCAATGCCACTTAGGAGTAAAGACACGTAAACAGAGGTCGACTTGAAAGTGAGGGTGTGGTAGGTGAAATTTAGTTGCAGATATTTGGGCTTCCGATTAAAAAGTAAACCAGGGCTGTTGTTTCTATGCGACTATTTTCTTTATTTACATTATCCCCGTTCTTGACCCATCACTTTTCATGCTCAAAAATTATTAAAAATTTACATTTTAGAAGTGTGTTATAAACAGGTAGAGTTGTCAGTGCTTTAGAGTTCGCTTGTTTTTCTTTCGGACTTTTCAGTTCTATTCTAAAGGAATTCTAAACGATAATATAATACTTTTTTTAAAGACATTCTGAACATTAATTTAAATCATTAGAAAATGCGGAATTGCTAGTTCTCGAGATTTCATTTAATAAATGTTTTTGACATTGAAAAATTTCAAAGGAAAGATACTCCTTTCCACATTTAAAAAATAACATACATGGCACTTAGGAAAAAAATTAATCTTTTTGTAGCTCTAAGCGGTGAGAAAAATATTTAACTGTTACGTAACATTTCTTATTTAGTTCTACCATGCTAGAGAGACAGTTTTAGATTTATCATAACAGAAAGAACTATAAAGCTTTAATTAATGATACTTTCGACACATATTCGGTGTCAGAAACCATCGATGGGAAGTTCCCTGGTAACCACTTTCATTTTCTTTTTTAGGTTGGTCGGTTTGTGTAATGCCTATTCTGATTGTTCATACGCGGTTTAAAAAAAAAACCAAAAGAGGTACGCAAACACAATTCGTTTGGAATCTTCTGCGTTTTAATCTTTTATCATATTTTACATCGTATTTTAGAAAAACAATCTTATAGCGAATCTAATATCACTGGATGAGAAAAGAATGATAAGTAAATAATGTGAATATTTCAGCGTGATTCTAATGTAATAGTTATCATCTGCGCAAATGAACATCTAACAATTTTAAAATAATTTTCATGGTAAATATGGAAATATAACATATGCAAAACAAAATGAAGAACCATAATATTACCTTGACATTTTACTTTGAGATAACTGGTGATGAAAGCTGTTCTTATTCTTTGTGGTTCGGGCTTGTCCAAGTGATTATTTAGCGGACTGTGTAACCGAAGGTTCACGTTGCATTGCTCTAAAATCGTTTTACGTACTTGGAGGCAAATGGTGCGTTTTTTAGAGTGATAGTCAAGTTCCACTAGTGGATTAGACTAATCCAAGAGTTGGCTGTTAACTTGGATCTTTCCTGTAGCCTATAAGTTCAAAAGTACCCATGTATACATAGCTGAGACAAAAACTGTATGTTTTTGGACGAGTAGGCTTGTTTGTACATTTTCGACACTTTTACGTTTTTCGATCTTTCAAACAAATCAATAATATAATTGTTAGAAAATCGTGCAGTGTATATTTATACCGTAACTGGTTGCAGCTGTTGTTACATGATCATTGTAAATCATATTAACACTCCTACGAAAAGACGTTTCTAGTCCTGATTTCTCCAAGCCCGTTCCCCTGGCTGTGGTTTCGCTAGATAGTAGATAGGGACAGTGGGAATCTCGTTAATCCATTCATTAATGGATTTAAATGGCAATTTTATTTAAATACAAAATTATTAGCCTAATATTAATAACCTTTCAAGTTGCTCTGGGGCCTATTAGGCCCCACTTTTCGTAGGAGTGTTAACTGAACATATTATCAACACAAAGTATTCGGGTAATAGGAAAAGGAAACTGCAAAATTACACCATAGCTGGTAAAAAAGTATAATATTCTCATGCTTGAAATAGGTAGAGCCATCTGATTAAGGAGGAAGTATTGATAAATAATGTTTTATGGCGGAACAGCTGTAAGGTTACCGACTAACACCGCGAGAATTCAGCGTTTGATTCCATGCGGTATACGCAGCAGGTAATCAAATGTGGTTATGCTCTGTAAATTACCAATTAAATAATATTGTTTACTATAATTGATATAAATTTGATGGTGAGGTTTGTTTTTGAATTACACATCAAAATGACAAGTTTTGACTTACGATATTTGATAAATAAAGGAGGTATTTAGTAAATCTATATTCATGCTTTGTGATTAACGATCAGTTTTCGATTCAATGGCAGAACATATCACAAATTTTGATAGATGATGGGCATTCCATCAGATCTGAAAATTCGAAATCATACGGTTATTTATGGCATGATATAGGGATCATTTAGCGAAGTATTCGTTAAGATGTTTATATCCTACCAAAGTGAACCACTATCACGCTATGGTTATACGATTTTGCTAGTATTTTGACACTTCCCTCTCCTTTTATCCTCGTTATATTCTTGAAGTTCACTTAGAAAATACTTTTATAGTCTCTTTTCCTTATCCGCACTGCGCCGAATCTTCTTTACTTTCTTCTTCATTTGAGGGCAAATTTTCGGACACATCTATAAGTTTACCATTCCTGCACACAAACGTACTTTTATTTGGACACTTGAGAGCACTTTTTCCACCGAAGATTTTATTACCTTTCTTGGGACTAACTTTTTTGAACAACTGGTGTGCTATCGCATCCAGATCTTCTACATTTGTATCACTTCTGACATTTCGATACAATCCGACTTTGTTTTCATATCGACAAGAACAAACATTCAGGGATTCTGGCTTCTGACTCAGCAGTTTCTCACAGGTTTCACAAAACGTCTAGGAATAGTGCGTTTTTCATAGATAAACTGTAACAATATCATGATTATTGTTTGATATATGGTAAAAACTTGCGCAATTCTACTGGCTGTCAGGCATGGCGATGTGGTTAAGGCACTCGATTCGTAATCTAAAGGTCGCGGGTTCGAATCCTTGTCACACTAAATATGCTCGCCCTTTTAACTGTGGGGCGTTAAAAGTGACGGTTAATCTCCCTATGCGTTGATAAAAGATGTAGTCCAGAAGTTGACGGTAGGTGGTGATGACTAGCTGCCTTCCCTCTAATCTTACACAGCTAAATTATGGACGACTAGCGCAGATAGCCCTCGTTTAGTTTTGCGCAAAATTCCAAACAAACCAAAAACTACTGGCAAAAAACAGTCGTACCTTTTTCTAATGTTATTCAATCACGTATCAGCGTACACTTCATTAAATAATGCATACTTCTGTAGATTTTCAGAAAAAACCAACTAAATACTGAATGTGGCTAATATAAAGTGCATTACTATTTCTGCTACCGTTGAGTCAGAAATTACTTTTAAAAGAACTAATTTAACCAAATATATTTATGAATTCAGAACTCTTGTCTTCATTGTGAAATCTTGTTAGCGCTAACGGTTAATTCACAATGGCTTCAAAATATCTTTCTACAGGCCTACTTTAAATGACCTCATTACTTATAAGCAGAAACAAGTGAACTGGGCTATTGGGTGACACACACTGTCATAGAGTAAGATTGTCGATTTCAAGACAGAAAAAAAAAATCAATATTACATGAAAATTAAGAAAATTCATACTCCTCCTTCTATTACTCGAATAAAAATAAATGTAACATATTATGTAACCAGTATTAATACTTTCAAATGAATACTACTTGCATGAGAAATGAAACAATTTATTTGCTTTATAGAAAAAAATAATTTTAGGAACGAGATATATAGCAATAAGGATAATGTAAATAATTACGTATCAATAACGGTGTCAAAAACTGGTGGCAGGTAGGAGCATGCAAACGAGAGAAACATTTATTTAAATTGAATTCGCATCCCCATCGCGTCAAACATGCTCGCCCTCCCAGCCGTGGAGGCGTTATAATGTGACGGTCAATCCCACTACTCGTTGGTAAAAGAGTAGCCCAAGAGTTGGCGGTGGGTGATGATGACTAGCTGCCTTCCCTCTAGCCTTACACTGCCAAATTAGGGACGGCTAGCACGGATAACCCTCGAGTAGCTTTGTGCGAAATTCAAAAACAAATAAACAAATTTAAATTGAAACATGAATAAAATTAGTCTATAATTATAATGTAATTTTCATTTTTACCTTCATAATTTTTATTTGATGTTAAAAATTTTATATCCATTCACTAATATATTAATCTAAAATGACGAAGTTTAGAAATTATTGTTAATCAGTTTGTTTATTTGGAATTGAGCACAAAGTTACACAAAAGGCTATCTGGGGGGCTGTTGTTAATTAGAGATTATTGCACAGTGTAGTACGATAATTGCACACAATTGTAGAATTTTGCAATGAAAAATAATGTTTAGAAATGGAATGTAAGAAAATATTTTTTTATTTTTGTTTTTTTACGGTGAATCTGTTTATTTGTGACATCAAACAAGCACTTTTTGTTTCCATATTTTCAAGGACATGTCTACAGTTGTGCATTACAAATGTTTAGAAATGAATAGTGCTATTTAACATGACAATTCAAATACAAATGTGCAAGTAATTTGTAAATATTTTATTAAAAATGACTGAAAACTGTTTAACAAACAAATTAAATTGGTTTTCACTGGAACTTTATATTATGCATCATGTTTTCCAAGAATATATTTTGATGAAGAGAAATTCCCATTTTCCTTGCTGTATTTTAATGTACCAAAACAATGGTCTCTCATATGTTTATAAAGTAAATTTATCATACAGAAATGTGACATTTAATTAAAAGATAAAAAATTTTGAAGATTATGTGTATAAGTGCTACCTGCAAACCGATATGAACCAGAATTCACCGGCGTCACCATGACCAAGTCGTTAGATAGCTCGACTCCTCATCACATAAAACATGCTCGCTCTTTCAATCTTTATAATGTGACGATCAATCCCGCTATTCGTTGATAAAAAAGTAGCACAAAAGTTGGCAGTGAGTGGTAACGACTAGCTGCCTTCCCTCTAGTCTTACACTGCTAAATTAGAAACGGCTAGCGCAGATAGCCATAATATAGCTTTGCACAATAAATAAAAAGACATATAAATAAAAGCAGTGGCGACATGTCCTGTTTCCGGCTTGTTAAAGCTAATGGTAGGATTCATGTTTGTTGCTTGCTTGAAGAATGGATGAGGGAATATCGTCTTTCCTAGAAGGAACTTACAGGAGGCGGTGTAATACATGTTTTGGCAGTTGCTCATCATGATGAAAAACTGCTCTTTATATCTTCCAGAGAAACGTCAATGGTGCTTCCTACAGGCATCACATGGAGAGATATTTCTATCATATCCTAGGGCAAGGTTTGGCAATAACTTCATGTACCAGGATGACAGTGCCACTGCCCACTGTGCATGTTTTATATTGAATTATCTTGACCTTACAAAATTACTATATCCAGCAAAGTCTCCAAAATATAATCCCACTGAGAACTGTTGAGCAAAACTGAACAGAAAAATTGCTACCTACGAACCTAAACTAATATTTGTAGCTGAGTTGCAGCGCTGTCTAGTGACAAGTTGGGATGAAATTACGGTGGATTACAACAATAGCTTGATCGACAGCATGCCTGTACGCCTTGCGGAGGTTATTACAGTACGTGGAAGACCAACCGAGTACTGAGTGTTCAATATGAATTGATATAAGGTTACAAATTCTCGTAATTTCATGTTATATTTTGTTATTAAATATGTTTTGGTAAGATTTTGTTATCTTTGGGGAGTGCTGAATTATACATCTTTCTACGGGTTTTTGATAACATTGTTTGATGTTCTAATAAATCGGTCTTGATGCAGAACTTGTCTTACTTTACAAATTACATATGTAGATTTTTAATTAATTTAACATAACATGCATTTCTCAGTTTTACAGTGGTAAGTGTATTTGTATTCCATCTTAACACTAATGATCTCATTTGTTACAAAATATGCAAAAGTATTGGTCTAGACTATATTTAATATTGAGCTGTAGTAAGATATTTCTTCCTTTCGTTTAAGCCCACCAGTTGTTCAGCGGTATGTCTGCGGACTTACAACGCTAAAAACCGGGTTTCGATACCCGTGGTGGGCAGAGTACAGATAGCCCATTTTGTAGCTTTCTGCTTAATTCAAAACAACAACAACAAGATCCTTTCGTTAAAAACACTTTTTTATTGTTATCTTAAAATAAGCATCCCAGATCTTCCCTTTTGCTAGGATATTGGCACAAGTGTTCCAACATTAATAAAAATGCAATAGTAAAAATAATAGTTTGCAGAATCTAAGTGCATAAAATGACAGTATTAAATATAATGAGATAATCTTGTTTTCTTGGTATTCTATTTCCTTTATACACGATGTGATCTAAACAAATAATCTGGTTTTAATCCTTCAGTTTGTTTTGAAATTTCGCGCAAAACTAAATAAGGGTCATCTGCATTAGCCGTCCCTAATTGTAGAAGGAAGACAACTAGTCATATCGGGATACTCTTTTACCAAGGAATAGTGGAATTGACTGTAACATTATAATGCCCCTACAGCTAAAAGGGTAAGCATATTTGGTGCGACGGGGATTCGATCATCCGACCCTATGATTAGGAATCGCACGCCCTAACCACCTGGCGATGCCTTTAGTTATAGGAATAAGCTGACCTGTAGATGAAACAATTGGCAACAGAAAGTTGTTTATACATCAGATGATTGAATGTAAATAAACAAAATCTTGAAAACAATCTTTTCATGAAATGTTCTTTTTTTTTTTTTCCTTTTAGCACCCTTCTTTTCTTTATATGTTATCCAGCTCGCGGATTTTCCTAAGGGTAGACCGTTAGGGTTTACTAATTGTACGTTCAAGGATACCGATTCATGAAATGTTTTATTTCTCCGGTAAACTTTAATCGTGTTCGTCAACTAGAGTGGGCCCGGCATGGCCAAGCGTGTTAAGGCGTTCGACTCCTAATCCGAGGGTCGCGGGTTCGAATCCCAGTCGCACCAAAACATGCTCGCCCTTTCAGCTGTGGGGGCGTTATAATGTGATGGTCAATTCCACTATTCGTTGATAAAAGAGTAGCCCAAGAGTTGGCTGTGGGTGGGTGATGACTAGCTGCCTTCCCTCTAGTCTTACACTGCTAAATTAGGGACGGCTACAGCAGACAGCCCTCGAGCAGTTTTGCGCGAAATTCAAAACAAATCATCAAATAGAAGGGTCCCTCGGTGGGACAGTGGCAAGTCTTCGGACTTATAACGTCAAAATTAGGGAGTTGATTGGGCTCAGTGGACAAAGCAGATAGCTTGATGTGGCTTTGCTATAGAACAATACATATACACTCACATAGAAGGACACGGTACACAAATAAATAACTGAAGGAAAACTATATTACGCATTGAAAACCCAAAACAATTACAAATGGTGTATTTAGTGGATGTACTGAACTAGCAAATTATATGTAAAACAACTTTTAATAGTTTCTCCAACAAATTCAGTGTGTTCCATCTTGCAAGTTACACTAAAAAGAATAAAATAAAAAAAAAAACAACTGACAATTTAATCAAAATTTAAAACAAAATAAAACAAACCAAATTTAACTTCGGTGGAAGTTAAAGCCTAATACAATATAATTTTACTGCAAGACAAATTTCAGTGAAAAACAACGTTAAAGTTGAATTTACTAACACTAATATATTGTTAAATCATCCTAGAAAGTCATAAACGTACAAATCTATAGGTAAAGTCCTAAAAATATGTTAGAGTAAGCATCTGCTGTGTTTTGAGCGCTACGGGTAAGTCATCCTCCAGATGATTCACTATTTGTTTGTTTGTTTGTTTGTTTTGGAATTTTGCACAAAGCTACGCGAGGGCTATCTGTGCTAGCCGTCCCTAATTTAGCAGTGTAAGACTAGAGGGAAGGCAGCTAGTCATCACCACCCACCGCCAACTCTTGGGCTACTCTTTTACCAACGAATAGTGGGATTGACCGTAACATTATACGCCCCCACGGTTGGGAGGGCGAGCATGTTTAGCGCGACTCGGGCGCGAACCCGCGACCCTCGGATTACGAGTCCTACGCCTTACGTGCTTGGCCATGCCAGGCCTAATGATTCACTAACAAGAATTGTTTGTGTGTTTGCTTTGGAGTTAAACACAAAGCTACATAATGGTCTACCCACCACGAGTATCGAAACCCGGCTTTTAGAGGATCACTAAGAAGAAAAATAATTGTCTTTTGCTCAACGTTATGAGTTATTTTCCTATAAATAAGCATGAAGATTTGAAAATTAGTAAATTAACATGCTGGTTGTTGGAGAAGGACAAAGTTAAGTACCTTACTTGAGGGATACCTTGCTCTAAAATGAAATTAAAGAAAATAACTAAATTTCGAAACATTACATACTAACTAAAGGGAGAGCTAATGTATAGTTCAGTCTTGTACTTTATAGGTTACGATCTTATTATGTAAATATTTGAAATACATTTGTAATACGCAAACATAAATATTGCACTAAAGACATTATTGTATCTGCAACTCTTGCAATAAAATTATCAAATCCAATGGATTTTCTACATTGCTAGAAAGCTTTTTATTTAAATAAATGCCATTTTATCTAGTAAAAAACGCCTGTTCATTTTGTAGTTTTTGCATGAACATCATCTGAATATTTTTTGTAGAAAAGTAAAGTATTGCAATTGTTGACATGGAACGATTTTAGCATGATACGGTGATTCAGGTCGAATCTAAATTCTGAAATTTAGCTTTATGGTGGTTAAGGCACTCGACTCGTAATCCAAGGGTTGCGGGTTTGAATCCCCATCACACCATGCTCGCCCTTTCAGCTGTGGGGGCGTTATAATGTGACGGTCAATCTCACTATTTGTTAGTAAAAGAATAGCCCAAGAGTTGTTGGTGGGTGGTGATGACTAGCTGCATTCCATTTAATCTTACACTCCTAAATTAGGGACGGCTAGCGCAGATAACCCTCGTGTAGTTTTGCGCGAAATTCAAAAACAAACAAACAAAACTCAGCTGAAAGTTCGGAATGTGTTGGGTAACATGTCACGAGCTCGATATATTAAACCTAACAATCCGCAGCTCGGTATTCCGACCATTTGGTCACGCCTGTCCTTCGTCTTACAGAATAATAAGAGTTATTTAATTATAGAAAAAATTGATAATTACATATTTATTCTCTCGCTTATGTTGTATTTACTTTATGCAACAATATTAATATTTAATAATAAATTCTGAAAATCTAACTACTGAGACAAGTGAGTAATGTAGAATTGTAATCCTTCTGATTCTTGAATACTTAAAATATGGAATAATTTCATTAAGACGATGAATGAGGAGTGTTTGTTTGTTTTGAATTTCGCGCAAAAGTTAACATGAAGGCCATCTGCGCTTGTCGTCCCTAACTTAGCAGTGTAATGTTAGAGAGAAGGCAGGGAGTCATCATCACCCACCGCCAACTCTTAGAGAATCGAACCCACGCCTCTCCAGTTACCAATCGAGCGCCTTAACCACTTGTCCATACTGGATCTGGGAAAGAGACCAATTTGAGTAGACCATAAGCTGACCTCTTATCTTAAACCGCCACTTTTGTCTTGGAAAATGTATGGGGATTTTGAAAGGTATTTGTAAAAAAAAAGAAAGAAAAAAGTGTCTTACAAGGCATAAAATACGGTAAACATTACTTCAGCAATTAGTATGATTTGGAAACTTTATTCAATGCATGAGCTACTAAAAACATGTATTGATCTATGTATTATATGGATAATTTTTTTATTAAACTATAACTGATTATGCCGGGCTAATAAGGAGTGTAAGTTAGGAAATTGCAGAAAATCTATCATTTTCAGTAATTTATAGTGTCTGTAAGATTTTACCAATAAATTAGATTTTTTACAGAATTTTAGTTTTTAGTGTTTTCTCTATAACTGTTTACGTGAAAAATGGGTCTTCCTTTATCTCATCAGAGATCGGAATTATCTAGAATTAATCTATTTCTCCAATACGCGCGAACCGAGAAACTAGCTCACGTAAGTAAGCAGCGTGTTAAATATCTCTCTTACACTGATATTCCTACATTCTATTCGACGTGAGAGCGTGAGACCAGCTAGCAGCTTGATTGTCTCCTGATGTTGGTGCTTCTTGCAAAGCTTTATTAATATGAAGCCTGTCTTCTAAGTCTAATAGACGATTTATTTATATAAAACCGATATTCAGACCGCGCTAACAATTTTAAAGCATACGTTAAGTACAATATAGTGTTCGACAATTCCTTGCAGCAGCCAGGCGTCAAGTGTTACACAGTTGTTATTTACATCTTATAAACGTGAGTACTCAAAATGTTTTTCGACTTTAGAGCTGATGTTTTTACGCGAAATTGATGCAACTTATGCGTTGGATACTGCATATACTGGTTCCTGTTTAATGTGAATTTGCTTCTTTATAAATCTCGACCATCTATTGAAACCATAATGCTATAAACCATTCAAGGTTATTTGTATTTATAAGTCGTTTGCGTCAGGGGTTAAATGTCACTAACAGCTGCTGAATATTTGACAAGATCTGTATCTTCATAAGATAAACTGCCAAGAGTTTAATTTTTAACAAAGGACAAATTTATCTGTTTTCATCTCGGTCAACAAGTACTTTATGAAAACTGAAAACTGGGCTTTAGATTGTTAAATGTGAACTACAAAAAGATTTAATCTTCTAGTGGACGAACAAGTAGGCAGTGGAGGAAGTCTCTGCAAATCGTTTACCTCTGAACATTGTACATTTGAAAGTAAGTACAAACTAGAAGATTACATTTTATGTATCATTATATCTATAAAACTGACTTCTGAAAAGAAATATAATTAAACTTTTTCTGTATATGTAAACGTTGGTTAGTAATAAGGAAAACTTAAAGTATCACAGAGAGTGATGTAAGTTACTGTACAATTAAATACTGTACTTGAAAACAAGAACGAGTAAGTTAGATCCAGAGGTCGTCAATAAGCGTGTTGCCTGTAATATGTTGAAGTGCACCATATCTGGGTCAACAGCACAATTAGAGGAAGGTTCTCTTCCAACAGAAAAATGGCAGTCAATTTAATTTTATCTGAAAAATAACGAACAACATTGTTCATTTGTTTACAAGAATGACACATAAATACAACTTTGATCAATTTAAGTTTTAAATGTTGTTTCTGCATAGAATAATTGGTTTAACGTACAACTCCGATTTTTCAAAATTTTTCCAGTAAGTTTTCTAGAGCTTAATAGGATTGCAAAGACTTATAAAATTGAGTTATACAAAAAGTATACGATTTTTTTTGAGTACTTATGATTACTTACCATAATGTCTTCTATAAAATAAAACTGTTGCATTTCATTCTATGTTATAGCCAGTTAAAGAATTAGTTGCATCGTAAAAACATTACATCTTTACATTACGTTTTCTCGATATATTGGGCCTGAAGAGTTTTATATTTTTCTCGACCTTCCTCTACAGAAAACAAGCACAATGTGTATCTGTATAGGTATTACTCACACGCTGTAAAGATATACAATGAAGAATTATAATGCGAAATGGTTAAATTAAGTGAAATTTTATACCATTTGTTATATAAGCTGTGAAGCATGCGTCTGCTCAAACTTTTACTGAAAATGTCTTAAGATTTATTGTGACCTATGCTACGGTCTCTAGTTTTCAGTGTTACAAGCATTATTACATTGCTAGCCGTCCCTAATTTAGCAGTGTAAGACTAGAGAGAAGGCAGCTAGTCATCACCACCCACCGCTCACTCTTGGGCTACTCTTTTTCCAACGAATAGTGAGATTGACCCTCACATTATAACGCCCCCACGACTGAAAGGGCGAGCATATTTGGTGCGACCCTCGTATTACGAGTCGAACACCTTAACACACTTGGCCATGCCGGGCCAAATCACTTCCTTTCAACGAACATAAGATACAAACTTTCCATGAGAACAACGGCTATCCATTCAGAAAATATGTTTTGCGGGCTTCGAGCAGACAGACACTTTATTTTTCGTAATACTTCATAAAAGATAGGAAATTGCAGCAGGCTTTCATGATCAAAAGCCCTCGTATGGAAGCAACATGGAGATAATAGGAGAAATGGTTCTGTTCATGCATCTTATTAGAAAGTGAAATTTAGCTAATTTAAAATAATAATTTTTAAACATTTTCAGTTATGTTATTACGTTACGCCACAGTCAATACATCTGAACAAGAAACGTGCATAGAAAGCTTCGATGTTATATACCATACAATGCAACTCTAGTTTTAACGCCGCTATAACACCACTAAAGAAAGAAGTATATTCTGTATTATGCGATTGACTTTTATACAAAACTACTTAGAGTCATATATATTTTGAGGTACATACACAAACATAGACATTAGTTTTGGCTCTTTTTTTTGCCTTCTAAGTTTTGCTTGAGTGTCACATAATTATCGATCATTCAACCAATAACTGCTACCAAATACTTGGGATAAAAACCCTTATTCCTGTCAATATTAGCTCTTCTTTAATGTTGATATATGTTTCGGGTAAAGTTAAAGTAATTATTTGCAGAAAATGTTAGGAATATTGAAAAAAAATAGCAGATAAATCATGTCTAATTTATGATACATAAAATATCAGTGTATGCCATCGTCCTCTTATTAACTCCTTTTGCTAAGAAGTAGGACGGTTATACCTTCATTTCATCTGAAAAAATGAAAGCCTAAGGGGGAGGTATGTCATGAAACCTGTTTCAGGATACGGGTACGTTTTATTATTAAAGGGTTGGAAGTATATATTGAATACGACCTCAAACACCAAATCTATCATATTTTATCTTGATGTGAAAGTGAACACTGAAGTATTTGTACTAAATTAATATTCAACATATCTTCAGATATGAATTGGTGGTTCTTGTTTAAAATAAGTTTATAGTAGGAAGATTAAACATTTGGAAAGGAATATTACCAATAAAATACACAATGTTGATAATGATGTTCTACGAAAATATGAGATTTTAACTTTTGAAGTTGCATTAAATATATAGCTGTATGAAAACTTGTAAAGTATCCTGAAGTTTATATGACAATATGTATAGTTGTTTCTTGTGTTTGTATCTGAAAAACAACTTTTATCTATCTTGACACTTCTCAGTTTTGTTTTATACCTTTACTAGCTGAAGTATCGACTTGTTGAACGGGTGAAATAAAAGATACGAAATTGTGCTTCTATATCTTCTTCTTATCTCAGTAAACATTAAAAGTACAGTAGAAGTACATAAAGGAACCAAATACTAAATTGAGACATGCTGTTTTCAAGAATTTTTTCAACATGAAATTACCTGGGGAATCTAACTCCTCTCATAATTATCCTATATCACTGAGTCAAGATTGGTGATGGCCGATCAGGAAATGTGGAAACGAATAGAAAAAGATACATACATATATTGACGTTTATTTATATGAAAGATGGGGATGTAACCCCTATCCCTTCCGTGACTTCTTCATGTCATCCTGTATCACTGTGTCAAGTTTGGTGTCGACTGATCAAGAAATGTGGAAAGGAATATGGAACAGATATTAAATGATAGATCGTGTATTTTTTCCCGGACACTCTTTGCTTTTTATAGTATAGAACTGACTTGCGCAGTTTTTATCTATATTTTCACGAAAAGCTGAGTAGTTTTAATTCTTATCTTTCTTTAATTGTATGAGAACTGCACTAACGTCTTTAATATATATATATATCTTATGGCAACCTGCATAACCGGACATTATGTGCCTAGATATTTATGAGA
This sequence comes from Tachypleus tridentatus, assembly GCF_004210375.1. Lineage (NCBI taxonomy): Eukaryota > Metazoa > Arthropoda > Merostomata > Xiphosura > Limulidae > Tachypleus > Tachypleus tridentatus. The sequence goes on from NC_134830.1 coordinate 86,096,311, forward strand.
CCACTTGTGTATTCATACCATCTACCTGTTTACTTGTATTACGACCTACATAGTTGTATTTTATTCTTGCTTTAAGCACAAAGCTGTACAACAGGTTGTCTTGTGTTGTTCACAGTACAGAGATCGGACCTCGAATTTTAGCACTATAAGTTCTCAAACGTACCGTTGAGCGATTGAAGAGCTGGTTACACAGTTATAATCAACATATTTTTTAATTTTATTTCTGTAACCACTTAAATATAAAAATATTATATGCTTATCTAAACCATTATTAACAAAAGCATATGTATGTGGCGTTCATAATTGGAGACCCGCTGGACTGATTCTCACCAAAGCTGATTCTCACCTTCAGTCCCGAGAGAAGTGATATTAGGGGTCGACTTACGAATTTGTTCACCACTATGTCACCATAAAGTTCCATATGTCTTCGCAGTTTCCGTTGGTTTTCTTCCTTTTCTTTTGATATTATCTGGCGTTGTATTTATCTCCTCTGATTTTCTTCTGATTGAATAACTAAGCTCATGATATTTTACAAACCTTTCTACTTTTTTGATGCAGAAAAGCTGGAAAATACATTTAACTATGTTGTTCTTTCATAGTCTTTTATATGTTCAATGAATGTGTATTTGATGAGCTTCATAAGATGAAAGTATATATATATATATATATAATATTATTTTGTATAATTTTTGAGTTGTTGTGAGACACATCGACAGAAATAATTTCTATTTGATTTAAAAACTTTATAAATTTTGGTTTGTTGTTAAGCGTAAAGATACACAATGGGTTTGCGGCGTGATACTACGTTGCGTATATCAAGCAATCTGTGCTGTGCTCACCACAGGGGATAGAAAACCAGTTTTTAACGTTATAAGCCTTCACTCTTTCTGCTGAGCTACAGGGATATGCTGTTTTCGGTCACTGAAATATATATATATATATTTACAGTATCGAATATTAAGAATGCAAGTATAAAATTCATAAATGAGCATAAATCGAGTTATCTTTCTTAGTTCTTTCTCAGGTGAACAACAAAGTATTCTTGAATTGAATATGCTTACGGTAAAATGACATTTCTAAGTTATATGCTTAGTTTGATTGGTTTATTCCTAAAGCATTCGAAGTTTTAAAAGTTAATGAGTTCAACAACAATTATAGCAATAATATTTTACATGAAACTTTGTACAAGCTTCTTGCACCTGTGATCTTATAGGCTCCTAAGAAACCTTTTATAAACTTTATTCTTTCTTTTATATTTATCTAATTGGTTCTATTTTGTATTTGTATTTGATATTTGTAAGACAATTTGCATGATTTACGTTGCGTATTTCAAGTAATCATATAATAACACTATGTAACACAAATTTTGTTCCTGGATAGTATGTGTTATTTCTTAATTGTTTATGTTGCAAAAGTACAGAAAATAACCATTATTCCCTTCAAACTTTGCTTCTATGACCTGTATAATGAAATTTAGAAATTAACCTAGTTTCTATGAAAAAATGGGCAAATTTGCACATTTTCATTTACATAAGGTCTGAGTAAAACAACATACACTCAAAATAAAAACTAGTCAAGGCGACGACTTTTGAATAGTAAATCAGGTAGTCAAGCGGTGCCAAAAAAGACTCTCCAAGTAGTCGCTAAAATCGATGACTACCTAACATGACTATTAAATATTAGTTATTTTTACTATTGTGTAGTCGGAAAATAGTCAGGTGATGTTGGCAGGGATACCTGGCAGATAATAAATTTGACTGCTCTATGATAGTCGTTATGACTTTCGTTAGGTTGTCATTCTGACCGATGCTGACTACCTGACAATAGTCTCATTGCCTACCTGCAAAACACTACACAGTAGTCATGACATAGTCAGTGTGACCCTATTCATCCAAGGAGCGGTTGTCATTATGACCATCCATTAACAACGGACTGTTGTCATTATGAGTATCTAACGACCATGGAAGATAAGTCATGTCGACCCGATCAGGACCACCTCTGCAATGTCACTGTTAGGCAAAGAGACCATCTTCAGTCAGTTGTGGTCAGCAGAACCGTCATTGAGCAGTCAACCCTGCAGCCATCTGATGATTCAACCTAAATCCCAGTAACCTGCCACCAACCTGCATTTTAGCAGCACCATTTTTATTCTAAACTGAACGCAAGTGTACATCAATATACATGTACCAAAATAAAATTCAAAATGCAGCAACAATTTGAAAATAAACAACTGAACTTTACATTTGGTTTTTGAAAATTCACTCTGGATGAAATACACATGACAAGTTACTATTACCAGATCTAATATAACCTTATGGCTTTGAATACTTTCCTTTTCCTTTACCTTTGGACGTTTTGACAGATTTCCCGCTGCTATGTTTTTTGACATTCAAGAGAACGAGCAACTGAAAAATACATCAATCTGCATCTTTTTCAGATTTGGTAATTTTCCTGGACTCATCATAGAGCTTCAAACAACTCTTTCAACAAAGTTGAAAGTTTTCTTGAGTTTTCTTGGAAATGCAAAGTTGAAGATATGAAAACTCCCTACATACATAGTGAATGCTTCCACAAAATCTTCAGTGGCACAAATATCAAAGCCATCAACATATAGTTTGAATTCCTGATCACAAAACTGAGAAATTGAACCACATTGAACGTATATACCACTCTCAGCAGGTTCCCTAACTTCAGTACCCACCATGATACTTTCACTTTCTTTTAAAAGAAAAAGGATACCAAGAATGACAATACTAGATGTAACATCAGGCATGTGTGAGGACTGTTTCATAAGAAATGCTAGCAATGGATTATTTTCTGGTAATGTGTTTCTGACCTGCAGGTGAAAAGTTACTATGTCCTTATATTGAGAAAGTTGGACACTCCTTTTTCTGCATCATTTCCTAGCCGCTTAAATTCATTCAATAGCTGTGCTGGTGATGCCACAAGGAAAGAATAATGCTCCATAAGTTCATTGACAGGAGTGTTGTCAATGACCAGTTTCCTACGATCATACAGAGTTTTGTCCATAAGCAAGTCCACTTTACAAAGATCACCCTTTTTTCTGCAATGCAGACGAGTTTTTATCCATTCCTTGTATTTTTTGGTGGAAGTTTCATCCTCCCCAACTGGCTTTTCACACAAGTGTTGCTTTAATCCATATAGCCTCTGTTCTGAGATGTGGTTTGAAGATGGGGTTTCATCTGTTGCAGTTTTCGTCTTTTTCTTTCTTTCTTGGACTATAGGCAATGATGAATCCTTCCGCTTTCTATTATTCTGGAATTTCTGACGAAGCCTCATCCTCCACAGCTCCTGCAATTAGAATTGACAGAATTAGTTCTATTGATAATGAATAACAAAACTGCCCTGGTATAACTATAATTATTTTAAACAGTATTTCTTTTAAACCACTTTTGGCATTTTTCAGGTTTAATCTGAGAAACTGAAAGTCATACACATACTGGTTAATAAATCAGTTGTACGAGTTCATCTTGACAATGTATTCTCTTTAGCGTCAAATTAGTTGAGTTTCATTAGTTGATCATGTTACATCGTATACAAACAAAACAAATGTTTCAAAGTATCAAAATAGTATTTTCCACAGTCCCTCCTTGGTAGATATATGTACTTGTGTGTATTAAAAAAAAAATATAACTTCCCACAAAATTTTCACTTGTTTCTTTACTAATATTATGCAACACAAAAATGTCATTTAATTTATTTTGTAACTAATGAATATATTTCTTGCAGAATACATTTACACCCTTACAAGTGGTGATATGGTTATTCCTGTTATGCAATTTAGGACGAATTTTATTGGACTCATTGGCTTTTGGGCTCATAAAGTCAAATGTATAGATAATAAAATATATTTGTGATGGAAATATATTTTACAACAAACATAACATAATGCACATGTGGATAGTACTTACACGAACACCTTGGGGTGTTAGATTTGGGGCATCTGACAGCTGAGGGTAGCGCTTAAATATTTCATCCACTACTTCGTCATACTGCCTTGAAGTGGGATATCTGGAAAATAGAGGTTGGGCAGGTTATCAAGTACAGATGAAGACATCTGAAGAGATATAATTACACGCTTGTAATCAGAAATGGTACACATGGTATTCACTGCACAGCACTTACAAGGTATAGTTGGAAACCTGAGGTTTAGACTGCATTCAGTAAATGGAAGCGAGCTTCTTTCTGAACAGGCTTCCCTTGCGACAACAACAAAGCAGTAGATCTAGGCAGACTTGACAAATTTTCCAGCTTAAAGGGTACTGGCCAAGGCTTGAATGCTAAAATGCTGACCAAAGAAAATATCAAATAGTTCAAAACACTTACAAATTGGAGTTGACTGATTGCAATGAAATACTAACCAAGGCCTAATTGTCTCAAGTGAAAGATGAAACTATTTCTCCAACAGATTGAAAGATCTGTTTCATATTCATTAGAACATATCCTACCATGTTGATATGAACTGAATTTGCTCAGCACTGGGACCGGGTGAAGATGCACTCTGCTTGCTTGAAGGCACTTCAGGGTTCGGTGGATTCTGGCCAAAAATACATTTTTAACGGGTCTAAGTTTGTAATGAAAAGTAACAACAGTAATTGTGCTATGTTGAATAATGTATATTGAACAATTGTACTTCTTTCTTCGGAATAAAGTTTCCGCATAGTGCTTTCCAATGAATACATAAATGATTATAATCACTCAAATTTAAATGGGTTGCGCATTCTTACAAACGACTCACCACAACAGCTATTTCTCCGTCAGAGGCCCCAGAATTAGAAACCAGAGAAACGCGCAACTTTGCTCGTGGTTTTGGAATGTCAGACCATTGAACATCCATCCAGTTCTGCCAGTCTTCCATGTACAATTGAGCTGACAAGTTGGTGGCATTTACATCCAGATTTAGGTTGTTAGAAATCTTACTGGGCATCAATCCCAGATCATCCACTGACACCACAATTTTTTTCATTGTAAGTAATGTGGTAGGATAAAACCATCTCTCTGGAATCTAAAAGTATGGAACTGGTAAAAAATGATTTATACGTATACACATGCAGAAAAGTTGTCATTGAGAAACAACTACAAAAACAACAAAAAGATATATTAAATTTCCATAAATTTAGCAGAACTGGTATAAATCAGCTAAATAAGTAATTTGGTTTTCTCCCTAACAAATTACTAATTACTTTAAAAGGTAAAAGCAAATATAAGTAGTCTGACCTCAATAGATGGTGATGATAGTGGTGATTTTTGTGCAAATATGCATGATACATATTAATATGACACAAGCTCTCTCTGAAAACTTTGATAAAATTTGTCACAAAAAGGCAGAATCAAATTTACATAAAATATGTAAAATCTTTTGAAGAAATTTGTCACTGGAAGGTACACACCAAGTTACATGAAATAGGATAAAATTTGCCACTGATTACCGAGTTCTGTTTAAAATTTGTCATCATTCAGTCGCCACGAATGTGGTGATGTAGGATGATCATATTTTCACCTTTGTTGACATAACAAGGCAATGGGTAATGATCATAAAGATCTGGAATGCTCAGAAGTTCATATCTTTTCATTGGCTCTACAATGTAAGCATGAAGATGCCTGTGATAATCAACAGTTTGGTATCTTTGACAATGCAAAAAAGGTTTTCCCCAAAGAACAAAGCAACAGATCACTGAAGAAAATTGAAGACTGTTGAATTCGTAGCTACTGACAACCATTGTCCCTGTGTTGTATGTGAGGTAGTTGACTGTATAACCTGATGCTTTAGTGACAAAATCGCCTTCCCCAACAAATGCACTGACAAGGTTTCGCTCTTCTCCGAGTGAATTCACAGGCAATCTGACAGGATTAGTCAGGTCAAAGGCATCTATTCCAATAAATCCATTGCTTTCCAAATGTGAATAGCGTTTATACTGGTGTCTCATTGCCATTGTTTTGTCTAGATTTCTTCTATTTTTGGTACGTCTTGCAACATCAACAAAAAAACTATGTTTGGCTTCAAATCTCATGGTCCACACATTCCTCAGTGGACCAAATCTGCGGGTCATCTCTGGGTAATGCAAAGTAAAATGTCCCTTTGGCTTGAGAGTTCTATTTGGAAATTCTTTTTCATAAAAAGAATGGAACTGTTGTATCACGTCATTTAAGAATTCAATGCTTGCATATAACATTGATGACACATTATCAATTCTACCATATCCAGCAGAGCCAACAGAATTTCCCATTTGTTGTTGCCTTCTGGCACTGCATCACCCACCAGTAATGGAAATAACCTTAAGAGACACCAAACTTGCACAGCTTTTTTTCTTAATGTGTACAGACCCTTTCAAAATAACAAGCTTAGGCCTATTGATTTTATCAGTTCCTTTGTAGTGGAACTCCTTCACTCTGCCTGCAAGGTACTGAAGGCTGAAGTATCCAGACAAGACATACTGATCTATGAGTAAAACTAAAATTTCTGACACCAAGCCAGATTCAAAAAGGTCATGTAATATATCAGGTGGTAGAGCATTTGCCACATGAAATTGCTGCAGAACGTTCAGGGGCGATCTTTTGTTAACCCCATATGTACTTGACAAAGTCGGTTCAGTTTCGACCATTGCAACTAGGTAATTATAGGATGCAATAGATTTCTCTAGACATTTTGAAATATCAGTCAACTTTCTTAAATCATCCCGAGTTACCATGCAGAATCTACGTGATCTGAGAGCATAAAATGATTCAAGAAACCCTCCAATAGCATGGCTTCCCAAATTATCTGCAGCAACAATAAGAGGTGCACCTCTGAATTTGAATGTTCTTTCTGGTTTGACAATGTCAATACCAATGTTTTCAAGAACAGATAGTTCTTCAATCAAAGGTTTCATCACTGTATTTAGCCCATGTATTTTTTACTTTTTGGCCCTTCACCAAGATCGCTAAGAATATACAATGAAACTGTGATCTCAAAGCAGGTTCAATATTGCCTAACTGATGGTAGAAAGCAGCATATTTGTAAGCAGGAGCTCTTATTCCAGCCTGGTTCACAGCTATAAACTCATCAAAATAGAGAACAATTTAAAGGGCAAGGAAAGTTTCTTGCCAGAATGGATGGTTTTTGAAATGTTCACCATCAACGACATCTCTAAGACAATCATCAGATGACTGGCGAGGATAAACAACCTGGCTAAAAATATAATCATGTTTAAGCACACACTTCAGAGTATCTACTAAAGAAACATACTGCATTGTATCCTGTTTCCCATCACCATCAATTCCCAGGTCATACTCAACAGGTTTTACAAATGCCAAATTATCTTCAATGTAAAAATGGAAATTATTGTGGTCAGTGAAATTTTCAATCATGGAATGAAAGTCAAGACTTTCTTTCTTGCAAGTTTCTATCACGGCAACTATACTATTTCTAGGAACACCCTCACTGATCAATGTTCTTTTATGGTTTGGAATAAATGTTTATCTTTGGCAGCCATAATAGAACAGGACAAATTTAAAAAATTACTTGTAGTTTTGTAAGTAATTTTTTTTTCATTTTCACGCAGCTGCAGAATTGTTTTAGCTAAGGTTCTTCGCTTGTCTGTGACAACCATCTTTTTATTATCATCAACTGCCTCATCACTGTCAGAGTTTTTATACCTCTGTTCCATAAAGTACTCGGCACCTTCACCACCAGCTTCATTATCATGCATACTGGTAGTAGCAAACCATCCATGCTATTTATTTATATGTCTTTTCAAACATCTGATGCTTTTAAATGGTCTTTCACATCCATTAACCCCACATGGGACAACAAATCCAGGTTCATGCTCATGAACCAAAAAAAATGTAAAAGAAGCTTGCTAAAATGCCTAACCTTATAATTACATTTAATGCAAGGGAAAATATTGAAAACGTCTGATTGTTCTGCCATGTTTAACTCCAAAGTTTACCAAACTTCACAGTGTCACGGATTTTCATTCTGGAACGTAAAATGTATCATTTATTTAACTAAATTTATTGATAAATGTCAACAATAACAACCAGCCAATGTCGGTCGCCCGCGAACCGACGGTGCATCCTCGGACTTGCCCTCAATCTAGCGAATAAAAACGTATTTCAAAATGCAAATTCTTGCCACAACCCTCCTGGGGGGTGACCAAAAACATTCATTGGCCAGACCTCAACCTAACTAACATATTCACCAAATTGAACAGAAATCCGAAAGGAATTGTGGACTGTAGAGTGAACACAAGGATATCTCTGCAGACGCATACGCATGCTGATGCGTGATCCATATTATCCCCCGATTTTCGTAAGGGAATACAATTTTTTATTATTTTAACTACACAACTCGGTTGCTCATGACTCGATGCAATATCCCCCGGATCCTATATTTTTCTTACCGGTATGGATTATGGGAGGGACCCAAAGTCTGAGAAAATTCTCTGAGAGCAAAGAAGGGAGAGAGGAAATCGCACCATTCGATTTCAAAGTATAGAGTTTAAAAATTTAAATACATTTTGTACCTAAAGAGATTTTTAGATAGTTTGTAATATTAAATTAAAGAAACACACATTTAACACAATATATGTTTCACTTTTTCACTGTTTTCAAATTATTTGTCTTGCCGCTCCCATTTGTAACTCCATTGTTGGCTGTGTCAGTGGATCCCGCCATAATACACACGTCGCATAGAGTGTGCACGCTTTAGCATTTGTAGCTCTGCTGATGTATTAAAAATAAGGACTTATTATTTACGTATTATCGTATGCCATCTTTCATTATCTAAGGTCTATAAAATAATAACAGACGAGGTCCCTTTTAATGAGTATACAACTTTCATCTGTGTAGCGGTGGCTGTAACAAATCTTTTCAGCAGCGGTGTAGTTGGCGCTAAATTTAACAGAGCAGCAACATGGATCATTGTGGGCTTTTGATTCTACCACATGATGTGCATTCAAGATACCAAATATGTGCATTTGTGATGTCAAGAGTGGGGAATGTTTTCATTTCATACTTGCTTCAAAGCATTACCTAAATATAAATATTCCTACTCTACTGATACTAAACTACAGTAGTACAGACCTACACAATGTAACGGGCAACCATCCTTGTTTACACGTAACGAGTTGTACAAAAAATACGGATGGATTCACTTCAGCTAATCTAGAAATTTAAACATTCGTATTCTTATATTGTTTTATTGAAACATACTATAGGAAAATAAGACATAAACGATTAATATTTATCTGGATTTCTTCTTTCCGTCATCAGCGCGGTTGCATGGCAATTGTGCAGTGTCAGTACAAGTTTCTGTCATTGTACAGTATACAGTCATTTGTTTGAACTGCGCCTTAATGATATAAGAAACATCAAGGGTGTCAATTCATGAGTTAATGCTGACTATGATGTTGGTCTTCCTGACCACAAAGTAGTCCTTAAGACCAGCATAGCAGTGCTGCTATGAAGTAGTCAAGGTGACTGAGATGTGGTCAAACAGACTGGGACATAGTCATTCTGATTGGGAAGTAGTCAAACTGACTAATTGCTTAAAATGACTAAGATTCACTCAAATTGACTAAGAGTCAGTCAAACTGACTAGTAATAGATCATCGTTACTACTTAATAGTCAATTTCATATCTACGACTACCAAATGATAGTCATCTTTCTTATTGATACATTTTAGATAGTCATTTTGACAGCGACTACGATATTTCTAGAGCAGAAAATAGACGTGACTATGCCCTGGTAGTCGTAATGAACAACTTTTATTTAGAGTGTATGAATCAAGAATTGCATGTATTTATACTAAAGTTACACAAAAATGTTTAGAAGTGAGTAACTTTTCGAGATTTGCGACTGTAATGTAAATCACTTTCACGTATCAGCCCCAAATACAGTCTCCAATTATGTTTTCGTTATACACTTCTTGGTAGCGGCATTCAAAGTCCAGTATATCTTGGTGGAAGCGCTCGCCTTGCTCCTCTAAGTATGCTCCCATGTTCTTCTTGAATTTATCAAGATGACGTCAAGGATATGGACTTTCAGGGACATCCTGCAGCCCAATCTGTCATAGTTCTTTACAAGAGCCTCAACCAGTTCCACATAATTTTCGACCTTGTGATTGCCCAAGCAGTCTTGAACCACTGCGACAAAGCTGCCCCATGCTTTTTTTTTTCCTGTTGAGTTTCTTGGAGAATTCTGTGCACTAAAGGATCTTCTTTATTTGTGGTCCAACGAAGACACCAGCTTTGACCTTTGCGTCAGACAGCTTAAAGAAGAAATCTCGAAGGTACTTGAAGGCTGCAGACTCTTTATCAAGAGCTGTAACAAATTGTTTCATAAGACCCAGTTTTGTGTACAATGGTAGGAAAACACCTTCTGGAGATCCACTAGTGGCTCACACTTGACATTATGCTTCCCCATAGATAACTCGGTCCATTGTGGCCAGTGCTTCTTGTTGTAGTGCGCTGCAGTGTCCCTGCTGTCCCAAAGGCAAAGATAACAGGGCTACTTGGTAAAACTTCCTTGGAGAACCATCAGGAATACCACCATTCTGAAGTCTCCAATAACCTCCCAGCCATACTCATCATACTTCAAGGCTTCTAGCAAGGTCTTGACGCTGTGGTATTCCTCTTTGAGGTGCACCGAATGAGCCAGGGAAAGAGACGGATACTTATTTCCGTAATGGAGCAGCACAACTTTGAGGCTTCTGGACGAGATGTCAATGAAGAGGCACCACTCGTTCGGGTTACAGGCAATTCCAATTGCCTTGCACAGACTGGATACATTCTGGCAGAAGCAGAGCTCATTTTGACGAGTGAAGAAGTTTGAAAATGTTGGTGACGCTTTCTCTGACTTACGACTTGCACACTTTCATTTTTAAAAATTGTTGTAAGTTCTATAACATTATAGAAAGTTTTTGAAAATTCTTGTAAGTTTGAGAAAATTCTCTACATAGTGTAAATTGAACACTTATACTTTCAAACACTTAAATATTCCTATGATAACCTGTGTAGCTGTATTTTTAAATGCTTATGTAGTAGTATTACAGATTACACAGTTGTATTATTAAATTTTGATATACTCATAGACAATCCACATAGATTCTAAAACATACGTATATTTTTGTAGTATGATAACTTGTACAGCTATATTCTTGAATGGTTAAATAGCAAAACGACAATCTTATATCTGTATTAATAAATGTTTAACTAGTCGTGTAAAGCTGCACAATTGTATTAGTAAGGTTTATTTACTTGTAAAATAACCGGCAAAAGTGTATCTTAAATGTTTACCTACTTGTAAAGCAAACTGTACAGTTGTATTCTTAAATTATTATATAGTCGAATGAAGCTTCTCTACTGTGTTATCAAATTCTTATATACCCATAAAACAACCAACACAGTTACACTATATCAACCAACATGGATGTGCAATTGAATGTTAATATATTCGTATTACAATCTGCGTAGTTGTATTATTAATTGTTTATATACTCTTCAAAACAAGAAACGCAAAAGGGATACTTTTGTTATTTTAAAGAGAAATATATGTAATAACGTTACGAGCTCAAAGTATGTGATGTTACACGTGTTAAGGCACTGATTGTCAGACCAAAATGACAATAAAAGTTGTGCACTTTGAAAACGGAGGAAAACATCGGATTTTTCGCCAAAACGCATGAGTGCCCAATAAATTTGTTTGAGAGATCCGCATGTTCTGCAAGTGCAACATGTGCAAAATCCCTATAAAAGTGACGGGTTCTCTGTTTCCATAGCTCATTGTTAAGCCACCGACACGCAATACAGTTACGCCAAACTGACTGAAGCACGCAACAACGCCATTGGTCGCTTGAAAGCAGGCGAATCTCGATCAGATGTTGCCAGAGCTGTGAATGTCCACCCAAGCACCATCACAAGGCTATGGAATCGTCACCAACAACATGGATCAACTCGTGACCGTCCACGATCTGGCAGACCTCGTGTGACCACGCCCGCACAAGATCGCAACATCTGGTTACGTCACCTTCGGGATAGGACCACCACTGCGACGTCTACTGCCTCAACCATACCAGGGCTGCGTAGGAATTCCGATCAGACCGTACGCAACCGTCTACGAGATGCAGGAATCCGACCTCGACGTCCAGTCAGAGGCGTCATCCTCACCCAACAACATCGTCAAGCACGGCTGCAGTGGACTCGGGCACATCGGGTATAGCCTCATCGACGATGGAGCCATGTTTGGTTCAGCGATGAATCACGTTTTATGCTTCGTAGACAGGATGGAAGAACCCGTGTTTACCGTCGCCGAGGTGAACGTTTTGCAGCAAACTGTGTGCAGGATGTTGACAGATTTGGTGGTGGCAGCGTCATGATGTGGGCTGCCATCGCCTACAGTGCCAGAACAGACCTTTTGCACATTCGAGGGAATCTTACGGCTCAACGATACGTCGACGAGATTCTCAGGCCCCATGTGCAACCCATCATGGTGGACGTCAACGACGTTTTTCAACATGACAACGCCCGTCCTCACACAGCTCGACTCACCACTGTCTTCTTGAGACTCCACAACATCAACGTTCTTCCCTGGCTCTCCAGATTACCAGATTTAAACCCCATCGAACATCTTTGGGACGAGTTGGAACTGACGTCTGCGACGGCGACAACCTCAACCGCAGACTCTACCTCAGCTTGCAGCAGCTTTGCAGGCTTAGTGGACAGCCATTCAATAGAATGTGATTCGTCATCTCATCGCTTCCATGGGCAGGAGATGCCAAGCAGTTATTGATGCTCACGTGGGGCATACTCGTTATTGACGTTAAACTTCATCTAGTGAGCGTGGACTTCGCCTTTGCAGACTTTGGATGTTCAGCAGTGAATGTACAAAGTTTCACATATGTCATACAGAACTACCCGGAATAAACTTGTTAACAATTTGTCTCATATTTTGCCTTTTGCGTTTCTTTTTTTTGAAGAGTATATAATTATATGATAACCTTTACAGTTGTATTATTAAGTGTTTATATGATTATGTGATAATCTTATTTCATCCTTCGGTTATTGGATTCTTATATACTTAAATACTGGTATAACAATCTGCACAAGTTATTGTGAAATATTTACATTCCTGTATGAAAATTGGGATAGTTATTTTACTAAATTTGTAGACATTTGTATGACAACCTACACAGTTTTATTTTTACATTTTTAGATATTTGTATTACATTTTCTACTATTGTATTATTATATATTTATTTATTAGTATGACGGCCTGCAAATTTGTATTCCTTAATGTTTATATATTTATGTCATAGCTTTGATAATTGTATTATTAAATTTTTATATATCCGTATTACAGTCTAACAGTTGCTTTATTGTATTATTAAATGTTTATACATTTATATGAAGACTTGCACAACTCTGTTAGTAAGTATTTTATAACATGCAGATGTATGATTGAATGATTGCACGTTGGTATGAAAATCTGCAAAATCGTGTTATTAAAACAGTTATGTAATAGTATGACGACGTAGAAAGGTGTATTATTAAATGCTTGTATACTTGTATAACAATTTTTATAATTTATTTTATTCACAAAGGTTTACTTGTCATATTGCATGTCATATTAAGATTCAAGGACAACCTGCAGAATTACATTATCATGTACTCGTACGAACCGTTACATTTTTATTCTTAAATGTTTATATACTCGTATGACAACCTGCATAATTGTATTCTTGAATGTTTATATTTTTTTCAGATAAATTGTATAGTCGTATTTTTAAAGGTTTATATACTAGTACGACAACCGGCAAAATTTTATTATTAAATATTCATACACTCATGCAACAACTAGCACAACTGTTTTATTAAATTATTATGGCAATCTGAATAGATTTATTCTTTAAAAATTATATATTCTTATCATAGCAGGCAAAATCATATTCTTGAATGTTTTAGTACTCGTTTTAAACACTTATCTGTGGCCCAGCATGGCCAGGTGGTTAAAACACTCAACCCATAAACTGAATGTCGAGGGTTCGAAGCCCCGTCACACCACACATACTCGCCCTTTCATCTGTGGGGACGTTGTAACGTGACGATCAATCTCACTATTCGTTGATCATAGAGTAGCTCAAGAGTTTGCGGTGGGTGGTGATGACTAGCTGTCTTCCCCCTAGTCTTACAATGCTAAATTATGGACGGCTAGCGCAGATTCTGTCGCTTTAAGGGAAATTCCAAATAAATAAATAAAAACATTTAGATAGTAGTATCACAGCCTGAAAAGTTGTATCATTAAACGAGTTAAAAGTTTGTGTACTGTTATGACGACAGCATTGTTATTATGTGAAATTGTACAGTTTTATTTTTAGATATCTGTACTCTAGTACGAAACTTTGTTTCTACGTTTATAAAAAATTGCATATTTTAACCTTATATTTTTATAAACCTTTCTAACACTTCTGTTAGTTTTTTTGTCTTTCATTATATTCAGTATTTCATGTGTGAAATATTAAATTGTTCAACAGCTCAGGAATTTTCCAATAAGGCTTTTTATAGTGGTATTTCTTTATCTTGTTTTCTCTTTACTGCGAGACTACTTGATGAAAGCAATATTTCCTTTTATTAATTTCGCTTTATTTATTCTTATTATGTGCGTATTTTGAACACACGTGGTGTGACTCGCTCAAAATGAATTTTCGTCTAAACTTGACTGGATCTTTGTGAGATTTATTAAGTCCAGACACCCAGTCACTAGCGGAACAATATGAAGGCTTTTATGAACAAATTTATTAATGTCATCCTTGGAGTTGGTGTACATCTACACATGCGATATTAGGTTTCTATAATTAAGCCCAAAGCGGAGATCTTTTTGTGTGTGTAGAGTTTGGCGTTGCATGGTAACACTTGGAAAGTTTTAGTGTTATTTCTGATTCATCAAAAACAAGAAAACTTTGATGCTAATGGTTTTTGTGGTAAAACAAAATCAAATTGGATGAAAAAGTGACGTTAATTTTTAAAAGCAATAAATCATCGTTTCAAAGGTGCGGATGGTGGTTACATGTAATCAGTGATAGAGTTTAGAGGTGGAAATCAAAATAAGTTTGATACTGTTGTGTAAATATTTAAGTCATATTATAATAGGTTATTATTTATTGTTGTCTTGTAAATTCGCAATTTGAAAATATTTCAATTTTCATTAGCTGAGCATTTCTATAATATTTTCAGTTTAAGTTCTTAAGTTTACATTTTAGTTATTCACTTATATTTTATCACTACGAGATTTCTACAGTGAAATACATTTTAGAAAACATGCATAACTAACAGTTAATTCTGTGAAAGTTTCCGCAACTAAAATATACATTGTGTAAGAGTAGCGTTAATATGGGTATATGAAACTTACTCTTATTTGATGGAGTAAACTACCAAGTCTTCATTTTTATGAGTACTATAACTCATTTCATTCTCAAACAAATTGTGTTAATCCTAAATAATACAGATGTTTCCTATTATTCTGAGTTTATAAGACTCTATCGTTCAGTAAAGTAACGTATAATACACATACAACATACATGTGAAACAAGGTCATAAATTGCAAAATGATAAAGCGTTGTTTCTTGTTGTCAGGTGATTTTAACGTTCATTGAGTTATTCATCAATGATATAAAAATATCATTGTCTCACTCGTTTCTCTGTATGTTTCTTGCAATGAAATATGTATTTCGTTGAATATATGGTGATTCTGTTGCACCATATTATTTTTTTTCTTTAGGTGTTGAAATTAACAAAATTATTTCGCTTAAATTTAGCATTTGAGATAATATTTTATTTCCATTTAATATTTCAAGATGACATAAATTAGATTTAAAAGTTGATAATTTTATTATTGTAGACCATCTTTTAACACTTAATGCTATTTACTTGGATAAACCAGCAATGAATAATATTATAAATTAACTAGTTTAATACCATTAAGACTGCACAAAGCTGAACCAGAGAAATAAACAAAGCAATTTACTCACGCAACGGGACCGTCATGGCCAGGTGGGTTAAGGCGTTCGTCTCGTAATCTGAGGGTCGCGGATTGAACTCCCTTTCGCACCAAACATGCTCACCCTTTCAGCCGTATGGACGTTATAAAGTGACGATCAATCCCACTATTCGCTGGTAAAACAGTAATCCAAGAGTTGGCGGTGAGTGGTGACGACTAGTTGCCTTCCCTCTAGTCTTACACTGCTAAATTAGGTACGGCTAGCGCAAATAGCCCTCGTGTAGCTTTGCGCGAAAATAAAAAAACAAACAGACAAACTTATGCAACGGTAGTTAGTTATAATTGATTAGAAACCTCTCCAAACTTACGATTACTCATCATAATCATTGATACGATATTATGTAAAGCTAGAATTTAGTGTATGATAGTGCAATTATTTAATAACAAATTATTAAACTAAATACCTTATCTGATAAAAGTGCTAATAATTAATATATATATTCAAATATATAGATGATTGGATAATGAGCTTCTGTGAGTGTAAATAAGAAAATAATAATTTAAAGAGCGTAAGAATTTAGAGTCTATATTTTCATAAAGAAACAGATATCTCTCGGTTAGACAACAGTAAATTTACGAACTTACAACGCTAAAGTCCGTAGTTTGATGCCCCACGCTGAATACAACAGATAGCTCAATATAGCGTTTTCTAATGACAAACAAAAAAAGACAGTTTAATATTTTTGAAAACTGGCTTTAGCGCTTATATTCTGAGCAAATTAAAAGATGAGGGTTAATGAGCTATGTTTAGGTATTTTTTGCAGCCATTACAACACAGTCAAAAACTAACAGAATTTGTAATTGTTTTATAACATTGTACATCAACACTGAAGATCTTTACTAACCGTCTTCTTTGATATTCTTTTAAAAAAATTTATAAAATAAACAATTAAGCTTCCTTTAATAAAACATCTAAAGTAATTTCCTATTCAGAAATATTGTGAATAAACTGAGACAATGTTGGAGAAATGTGATTTTGCATTGTAAACTCTTGAAATTAAAGAAGAGTTTATCAAAAATAATGAAAAATAGCTAAAGATGTCTTAGTGAATTGGTTTTAATGTTGTTTTAATTTTCGAAAGATCTAGGATATCTATTTGTTTTAGTAAGAATTCATAACTTTAACATAGCAATTGTTAGCTTCACAGTACAAACTATCATAATTATGATAATAACTATCATAACCGTAGTTTAGCCATTTTTATTTTACTTAAGTTATTACATATCACAATTAGTTTAGGATTTTTTTTTATTAAAATGAAAGACTGAACTTGAATATTGCAGCTAATATTGTTATTAGTAACAATAACTAAAAAATGCTAAACATGATATCTAGCCTCACCATGTGATATAGATTATAATAATACTTAACTTCAACATCGTACTTGCGATATGTGGCTTCAACGTATAACCTATGTGGTATGCATTCATACTATGTGTTTGCTATTTTAATATATACATTTTCAATTTTTTTATTTATGCAGGTTTACATAGTTTAATAAGAATTTTCATTTAACGAAGCAACTAATTTTTTTTGCCTTAGTTATTTATTTTTCTGGGTCATTCACCTAAGTTTTCAGTTGTGCTTTTTGTGGGAAACATTTCTACGAAGTTTTATATGTTATACGAAAGTAAACGGGATCTTTTCCATTGCCAAATCAGATTACTCCTCGAGGATGTTTCTTTGTTTGTTTTTTTAACTTCATGCAAAGCTACACGAGGGCTATCTGCGCTAGCCGTCTCTAATTTAGTAGTGTAAGATTAGAGGGAAGGCAACTTGTCATCACCACCCGCTGCCAACTCTTGGGCTACTCTTTTACCAACGAATAGTGGGATTAACCGTCACATTATAACGCCCCCACGGCTGGGAGGGCGAGCATGTTTGGTGTGGTGGGGATTCGAGGCACAGCAGTATGTTAAAAACCGGGTTTCAATACCTGTGGTGGCCAGAGCTACGATAGCCCATTGTGCAGCTTTATACTTAATTCTAAACAAACAAATTACAATTTTGCCTTCTTAACAACTACTTCTCGAGAGATTTACTCTTAACATATATATAGGGAATTCTCTCAGTAAAAGCGCAGTTTTTTTTCTAATTTTAACTGTGTACAATTTCAGAATAAATATTGTTTCATTTTGTTATATATTATACACAACTCTTTCATTTCTTCATGCTCAAGTAAAAGTCTGAGAATTCAGATTCGCCCCAGGATACATTTTTTCTTCCAACTTCCTGTTATTCTACGGAACCTACCTGATCACTCTTAGAAGAAATTAGTTCACCTGAAATTATCACACCAATAATAATAATCATTGTAATTAATTCAAGAATTATAACTGTCATATTTTATTTATTAGTATAACCTATAGTGATAACAGTTAACCTGAATATTTCAATGGCGAAATTTGACCTCACCATGTAACCTTTAGCATTAATAAATAAATAATAAATATTTATAATTAAACATTATAACAGCTTATATTTGGTCTCAACGCATAGCCTCTAGTAATAATGATTAATTTCCACTTTGTAGCTGTGATACTTATAACCGATAGTAACAACACTTAACTTAAACATAGCAGCTGTGATGTTTAACTTCAAAAATAACCGATTCACTTGTACCATTTATTGTTTATTTAATTATATACAAAACTGATATATGTGTAAGTATAAAACTGTTGAATTATCAATTTAAGTCTTTATAAATTTTAACATTTCATTGCTAAATAACTCGACTGGCATATCTAGTTTGATGAATAATAACAGAGACAATATTTGTCGGTGGTAATTTTAAAAAAAATAAATACTTTAAATGAATTTTTAATATGTTTGTTGCATATTATAATTTATCTCGGAAAAGTCACTAGTTTATTATATTAGGTATAATTAGCCTGAAAATAGCCTGAAACTGAGTTTAATTTTAATTTATAAGTTAATTAAACGTCAAGATGTATCAAACGTATAAGATTGATACACACAGTTCTCTTTCTTAATACAGATATATTTTAATAAACAAGTAATAATTTATATTAACAATTATTACAAATATCGATTTATATACGCAAGTTTTACAGACCTACAAACAATACTGACACTTTCATCTGGTTTGAAACTGAATATTTTATCGACGGCTTACGCTGAGTGAATTAATTTTTAATTAATATAGGTACAATGTACTTAACGTGGAACTATCTCTTTGCTGATCACACGTGAGGTTTTCACTACTGAAGTTATATAGTGTCTTTGCAAAAATACAAACGTCTGATGGTAATTCATTGAAGTTACACGGTTTGTAATGTTCGAAATACGTAGTTCGAACATTACAAACCATTTCACTCGTGGTCATATATCTGTGGTTTTTAGATTAATAAGCGTTAATCACAGTTATAGTTTCCGAGGTTTATAGTATACTAACTGTAAGCAAACTATCAATATAACTTGTCTCTTGGCGTTGCTTTGATTAACTTTTATAAGTGTTATACGAATTTCTAGAAATTTCAGCTAAAATAACAATGCTGACGGTCCGCTAGTACTTTCGTATATACATATGTTGTTGTATTCTTACACTTGAGAATCTTCTACAATTTTGGCGAATTGGGAATTTCGCAATGCATGTTTAACGGTATAAGCTAGGTGCATTTGTAAATATATATTTAACTGAAACTAATATCGATACTAAAATACATTTATAATAGTAAATCCATCACAATTTGAAGTACTCAAAAGGTAAGTTAAAGTGTTTCATTTATTTGTTACACGTAACATTTCGTCATTTTATCCCAACAGCTTTTAGGGTTTCACGTATCGTGCCTATGGCGTGTAGAAGTTATGATGACGATGACATTGTTATGATGATGTTATAATTTTGAAATGTGTTTACTAAATATTTCCTTAAGTTTCATTGAAATAATACTATTTATTACTTTCACACAGGCGAGTGTTATAATGACGACTCATATCACTCAACTTGCCTCCGTGTATCAGGCAGCGCCTTCTGCTGGCTCTCTACAATGGTGTAAGGTACATATGCTTCCCTTTTTTGGATTTTCTATTGATAATGATATCAACGTTTTTGAATTTCGTAAATGTAAATACTGTAGCAAGGTTTTATAAAGAGTAAAAGTTACATTAATTACATAAAATTATGTTATCTGAAAGTGAGCGGATAGTTTTATTGTGTTTAGCCGTTAGTTTTTTTGTTTTGTTTTGCTAAATAATCTAGCAGAGGAAGTTTTAAACAAGTCAGAGTTTGCCATTTTACTTTAGTTATACATTTATTAAAACTGTTACTAATTATATTTCCTCATATTTAATGTTTTGTTAGATTTAGAAAGAGTAAATGACAATAATGTTATTTTTAAGGTCCCGTCTGATGGAATGAACATAACAGGTAGTAAGGATGAAACGTCAATAGGTGGCGCTTTTGATGAACTTGTACCGACTTTATTAGAGTGCTTTGCTGTGGTGTTCATCGGGTATGATATATTTCTATATGAACAAGATATAATGATTACTCGTAATCTCACAGAACAAAATTTGAGGTAATACTGTGGAAACAATGTTATCAAAGGTTTGTTTTGTACACTGAATTATTCCAGTTTACACCGTCTTGCCTCCCAATGGCACAGCGGCATTTCTGCGGACTCACAATGCTAAGTCCGAGTTTCGATACCTGTGGCGGGAGAGCGCAGATAGCCCATTGTGTAGCTTTGTACTTAATTCTAAACAAACAAACCGTCTTTAGAAAATCGTTACAAAACATGTTCATCCTTTTGATTGGTTATTTGTGAGAAGTGATATAGCTGTAGAATCACTTCGTGCTTTATTCTGTGTATAATTTACGTAATAAGCTTTTTAAAACATTTGGCTTATGTCGATACATATTTTTATGTTTGCATATATTTAATTTTCTCGTACACCATACCCTTGCTTTTAGAACTGAGGATTGGTATTAAAAATCCTTTATTTGAAAATTTTTCTATCCAGAAGAATTTGCGGATTTCAAACTGATTGGAGTAATGCACTTTTTTGTGGCTAAAGATGATAGCTTTACCAAAAGGAAACTGTTTCCAAGCTATTTTTTATGACGGCTTTATGAATTGTTGTTTAGCTTTCATTCGAATGCATTTTTGTCCAAAAATGTGAAACTTTGATTATAATGTTCTGTCAGACGGTTTCATTATTTGAATCTTGATGTTATTAATACCAGCAGAATTGTATACTTGTGAAAAAACAAAAATCAAGAAGTAATTTGGAACAAATCGTTTTTAAAATGATGTTATTACTTTTCATAATCTATTTAGAATGATTTAAAACCAGTTAACGCATATAAAATACATCGACATGTTATATATATATATATATTTAAAATAACTTAGTAGCCCAGCTGTTTAAGTAGCTGAACTATGAATAGCTACTGGGTCAATATTTTATTTCATTTTAAACGATAGAGATGTTAGAGTGTCGTAATATCATTATGATTACTCGCATTTCTTAGCCTTTCTGGGTAACGCAACTTTTATGATTAACAATCAAACTCTGCAATCAAAATTATGTACATAAATCCAAACGGCATTTTATAGTAATTATATAAAGTAAATTATGAAAGGATATTTTTAGTCACTTTAAATAATGAATACTCTTTTGTAGAAATTTAATTCTGTATTATGCTTGGAGTCATATTTTCTCGAATTATTCTGTGTAGTGTATTACCACAAATTCTAAAGTTATTTGATGTGAAAAGGTAAATATGTCCATATAACTAGTAATTCTCTAACACAAATAACACTAGACTACTTTGGAGGAGTTTTTGTTCTAAATATATAGACTAGTAATGATTTTTTGTAGATGATGATTGATACATAATTTGAACTGATTTTAAGGACAAACAATTCTATATCTTAATTTTGTAAGTTTGTAATGAGTGGTTCGTTTTTCCAGGTATCTTGCTGGTCGCTTCCGCTTAATCTTGGGGCCTGAGATCAAGGGTCTGAGTGTCTTTACTTCTGAGTTTGCTCTTCCTCCTTTAATCTTCCTTAACCTGGTGACCATCAACTTAGGGAATGTCAACTGGTCGTTCATTGCCGGAATATTGCTGGGGAAAGTTGCAGTGTTTTTTTTGGTTGCAACAACAACAGTAGCCATACACCGACCTATTAATCTTGCATTTGCAGGACTATATGCCATATTTTGCACACAAGGAAATGATTTTGGTTTAGCTTATCCAATAGGTATGCTACATAACCTTTTGTTTTAATATTGAGAACTTATTTTCAGTGAGCTGATGAAGTTATGGTATTTTTTAAGTGAACTGTCATATCACTGTGTAGCAATGGAGCTAGTAAAGGAATTGATGTTTGATAAGAAACATGACACTAGATATCAGTTTTTATTTATGCTCAGACAATCTGAAAAGCTAGATAAAGTCCCGCGCTATTAATAAAAAATATTTAGTTTTGTATAAGTTAGTAATTTAACCCACATGATGTTAACAGTTCTAAAATAAAACTCTACGGTGTTCTTCTGTAATGGTGCTGCTATACTGTGATCTTAACGTTCACAGCCTGTCAATTGCTACATCATCTTCGTAGGTAATTGAGCCGACAGACTGTGTATTAATTTTTAAAAAAATCAAAAGCAAGTAAATGTGAAAATAGTTCAAATAGATTAACACAAATATGAGTACTCACATGAAAAACAATTAGTTATTGTTTAAACTACGAGTAACAATAAAATACTATTTAAGCTAGTAATTGAGAAATAACAATAAACTTCAGAAAATGCACAATATTGCCTTGAAAAGTTGAATATTTTGTTTTTATTTCAGTTTCTTCGCTTTATGGACACAGACATCCAATGTATGCTGGTTACCTTTATCTAATCGCCCCAATCTCTCTAATGATTTTAAACCCCATTGGATTCCTTATGATGGAAATTGAGCGTGTTCGTAGTGGATCTATCCAAGTAGCTGATAACCGGTCATCAAGATGGCTTGTGACCAAAATGATTCTATCAGTGTTGTGGGAAATCTTGAAAAATCCAAACGTTTTTATGACAATACTTGGAATTATAGGAAATTTTGTTTTTGCTGGAGAATTACCTGCAGTTATTTATGGAATATTACGGGTAAGTAAGTACCTTAGAGCTACACTGTACTTTTAATTTGCTATTAGCATCTTTGCAAATATCATGTTAATTTTACACACACACACACGCACATATAAATAATTTGGCAACAATTATTCCTTTATATTAAAAACGTGCTCTCCTGAGTACGTAACTGACATTGTACTATAAATGAAAATATTGTGTTTTTTTTATTTAACTTGAATATTATCTTAGTTATAAGCTTAGTTAAAATGCTGCTTAATGCTGTATCAAGGTATGAGAAAATGACAATTAGTGGACGGCAGTGAACTCCTCAGTTGGGGTTTAACTTACCAACAGTTGGTAGTTATTTCCGATAAACTTGTTTGCAATTAAGTACAAAGCTACGCAATGAGCTATGTGTGCTCTGTCCACCATGGGTATCTAAATTCGACTTCTGTAGTTGTAACTCCACAGGCATGTCGGTGTGTCATTGGAGTATTTAGGTAAGAACAGGTGGAGACCTTAACATGGTAATTTTATGGGGAAAGATGTATGACCTTAAAAAAATATGTAGCATTTATATACTTAAATTGGAGCAGTTCCTAGAAAAATGCGTGGTGAAACGTATACATGTAGAGTACAGTAGCTTTAAAATTATTAATTAACCTATTCATAATAGACAATTGATCCTGTGAGCCAGTTAAAATTTGTTTTCTTTTTTTTGCACACATGTACGCTACTTTTAAAATTTGAATAATCCTGTTATATTTTGACTATCAAAAGTATAAAATTAAGTATGATAGAAGGAAATTAAATAATCATTTAGCCATATTATACAGAAAATAATGGTCCATTTGATCCTTCTAAGCTGTCTTTATACATTAACCCTTGAGAAAAGTAAAAATCTGTACTTATTTTTATTCTTTATGTAAATCACTTTAAGCTTTTGTAAAGTGCTGGACTCCACTAATGACTACGGTTACTCATTTAATAAGTCAATCAAATTGTTCAAAATTTTAAACTGGTGTCCTATCGTCTAATTATCTTCAGAAAACAGCCTATCGATAATCTTAATAATATCACCTTTTCTCTTATCAATGTTAATGCATTTTTGTAAGATAACCCTTTCGTCTTTGAAATCGTCCTAGTGGTCCTTCTCTGAACCCTTTCCAATAAATTGTTATTCTGGTTTTAGGTCAGGGCAAATTATTCTAAATGAGGTCTATTTACTGATCTGTGCAGAGAGATAATTACTTTTTAAACTTGCATTCGATATTTCTATATATATACGCGCTAAAATTTTACTAGCTTCCGTACTAAAAATTGAGAACCGTATTGATAGTTTGTTTTACTTGTCTACTGCTATGCTAAGGTCTTTTGCTTTAACGCAATAAACTTAGTTTCCGTCGTTATTAAACGAGTAATTCAAATATATATAATTAAAGGTCATTTGTCAAATCTTTGTCTAACTTATGAAATGATTTAAGTCATTTTGTAATTCCTCAACATTCTCAATCGAATTCACTTTACTAATTCACTAATTATGTTTCTATCGGCATCATTAATATAATTAAAACAAATCAAGGACTCAACACTGACTTCAGAATCACTCCACATTTTGAATAGAACCCATTAGTAAGAACATTGTTTTTATCCAACCATCCTACAATCCACTTAACAATCGATACAGTTTTCTTTAGCTCATGTTTTGTGTGCCACTTTAATGAACAAAAGTTCAAAAGAAATATTAAAAACTCTCCTTTACTTCTCCCAGAAATCACGGATTCCAAAATATCGTAAAGTATTGGTCTCCATTATCGCCAAAGGTAACTCAGTCTATAAGTCAGTTACCCCTTTAACTTGCAGTAGAAGTATGCATCACTTTTTACTCTGATAATGTACTGTAGATATGACAAGAATAATATTTTTAATAAAACGGCTCCATTGTTTTACAGGTTTTGAGTTCTGCTTTTGCTGGCACAGTGCTGTTCTTACTTGGGTTTCGTGTGGTTGGTGCAGCGGCTAGCTTAGCTGGCTCAGGTCTCCTACTACCTGGTGTGTTATTAGCTGTGAGAATGTAAGTACTTCAGATAATAGTATTGGCAAAGCCAGAGACAGGCTTACGTTTTTGGTAAGGTTTTCTTATCTTGGGTGAAATGCTGAATTACACATCTTTATACAGGTTTTTGATAAAATTGTTTGATGTGACAATAAATCGTTCATGACGTTCATAGGACTTGTCTCCCTATACAACTTACATATATAGATATTTACTATAACATGCACTTCTCAGTTTAACAGCACTAAGTGTATATGTATTCCGTATTGGTAATAATGATATTATTTTGGCCAAAAGTATATGTTAGTAATCATGCATTTCTCTGATCAATGGAAATCCTTTTGAGAAAATAGGAGACACGTTTTCCGATTCATATCAAGCGGAAAACGTGTCTCCTATTATCATATTAACATTATGTTCTGATTATCATATGCAGATTAGTTTTAATCGAGTTTTCTCATCAAGTACTTAAGCTAGAATACTGTGGAATACTACTAATTATCTTGGAAATTAAGGAAAACCAAGTAATTTCAATCATTAATTAGGTTGTTCTAACTGCTATTATCAAGTGATTAGAATACATAATTAGGTTTTAGTTATAATATATATATATATATATATGCCCACTTAGGTAGTTTGTTCTGATTAGAAATTAATTACTATGAACCTTCTCTTGATAACTGATAAAACAACGGTTGTAAGTTCCTTGCAGTGTTAATATTCTAACTGATGGTTTAAACCCTTTGTAGTGTTGACATATTCACAATATGTTGGCTGATAGTGTAAGTTCTTTGTAGTATTGACATATTCACACTATTGTAGTTAATGATATGAGACTGTTATTCCAAGCCATTATTCTCAATAGTGTAGTTGTTCGTCTCTGACTTTATATATAACCAAAAATGTACTGGGACATCTTTCTTAGTACCAGCCAAGTTGAAAGTATCACAAACGCACTCTTTGCACCATCTGTTTCCTCAACTCTATCTCCTTCAGCACCTTTGTCCATCTAATATATTTATCAATAACGTACATATGATTTCAGCTGACCCGCATATACTACATATGTTTATACGTTACGTAACTCCTGAATTTTGTAATTTGATGGGGTGAGTTGTTGAATAACAAGGTTTGGTCCATTTCAATTGGTGTATACCACATCCATACATCTTTTTACAGATTTTTGATAAAATATTTTGATGTGTTAATAAATCATTCATGACGTTCATAGGACTTGTCTCCTTATACAATTTACATATATAGATATTTACTATAACATGCACTTCTCTGTGTCGGAACTATTTTTTGTTAACAGTACCTAAGTATTTAGAGAACTGTGAGGCAACTTTTCTAATATAGCAAACATAATCTCTGTCTATATGGGGAAAGGTTATGTATGCATGACCCAGGTAGCCACTGGGACATACTATACTTTTTTGTTGTTTGTTAGTTATTTTGCTAGTCTCATTTATTTCTCTTTCAAATATAATTCGTACAACCATTCATAGCTGTACGCCAATAGTTACAAACCATAACTGAAATACACCATCGTTTTGGAATATTGTACTTACTTAGTGTTTAGTCAAAAATATCAAATTTCGTATTTAACCTTCATTTTTTACGTTGCAAGTGGTAACACATGCGACTGTGTTTCTAATTTATTATGGTATACTTCTTTACATTTAATGAAATAGTTATTCAGTTTTTTAAACTTACTTTTAACGTACACATAACCTTGTCACTGAACTTTAGTTCGACTATTCCACAAGTAATATTTGCAGATAACGCAAATGGTAGATCCATCCTCGAAACGTCCATACGTGAATCAAGATTAACTGCTATGTTTATTCTAGGAGTTACATATGTTAAACGCGTTAGAACCATGCTATTGCACTAGCTTCCAGCTTATCCCCATTAGCTAGAACGCAGTTAGCGTTTACTGATCTAGGTAGTGACTTTGCTACAAATTTCCGAGTGAAGGCGCTGCTTCAGTACTTGCTAAAAACTTAGCTTTATGACTAGATATGACTATAGGTGTTTACCAGACTATGTTTGAATCAATTTGAATTGAGTAAATAACCAAATATTTTGATGCAGATATTTTACTGTGTCTCCCCAAGACAGTGGCCAAACTGAAAACCTGGGGCCAACTAGTTTAAAATAGTTGGTTTTACGATCCTGAAAACTCACCTCTGATCTAATTTGCTGCTTAACACCAGGGGGAAATGACTTCTGTAGCATCTTCTTCTGCACCTTCATTCAATGTTGGCAGTCCTGGCTGTTCACAATAATAATGTGAATCTCAATTTCTATCAGGATGTTTATCAAATGACTGTCTTTATACAACTGTTAATCAGCAGATAACGACAAAATATTTTCATTTTATGGGGGATCTCCATCGATACTGATGCTTATAGCAATTTGTAACACTGGTTGCAATAAGTGACGAAATTTTTAATGTGCATTTCTTCTTGAGGCAATATGCTAGTAACTGGAACCATAGTAGTAGCTTTCTCTGTTCTTTTTTTTTCCAAAACTTTACTTAACGTAAATACATCAAGCTTCATCACGACTAATAAAGCTTATGTTAGAATTCCAATGTCTCAGTTGCATGTAAATTATGCAACATAGTCTTTCTTGACTAACTTTCAATAAGTTTGTTAATAGGGATACATTATGGTCTATCGCAGCCATGTTCAAACACATACTTTGTAATATAAGTGGTTTAAATTGTTTTCATAGCTTTCAATATTCCCTGAGTGTTTCTTTTGTCTGGCCTTAATTATTCTTTTCTATGGATAACTCAATTTTTTAAAGTTTAAAACTCTAATACAGTTATTCTATGGTTGAGTCTCGACTGCCTAATTACTATTCACTCAAATGCTGTACACCTTTCAAGTCTAGACAATCAGGGCCAATGGAAGGTCTTGAATCCATTAATTTTCACAGCTATCTACTTGAAATGCATCAACAAAAGGCATACATCGTCGGTCACAAAACCATTGTAAAATTGTATGTTTATTGATTTTGCATCACTATTCTATGCTAAGAATATTGAGCATTCGTAGGTAATCTCTCTCTCCACAGGGGGCCTGGCATGGCCATGCGCGTAAGGCGTGCGACTCGTAATCCGAGGGTCGCGGGTTCGCGCCCCATCGCGCTAAACATGCTCGCCCTCCCAGCCGTGGGGGTGTATCATGTGACGGTCAATCCCACTATTCGTTGGTAAAAGACTAGCCCAAGAGTTGGCGGTGGGTGGTGATGACTAGCTGCCTTCCCTCTAGTCTTACACTGCTAAATTAGGGACGGCTAGCACAGATAGCCCTCGAGTAGCTTTGTGCGAAATTCCAAAACAAACAAACAAACCCTCTCCACAGGTAAAACTAAATAAAATAATTCCAGGAAAGGTGCTGAGACATGATTTGTGATCATTGGTTTTATGTGAATGTAAGCTGTACAATGTACTGCCTATGCAAGCATATAAAAAATCTAAATTGGTGGCTGTATATTTTAGTGAGCTGCTAAACGATCTGATAGCCACTCTGATTTGGATGCAATGCAAACTTTCTTGCTAAAATTCATTTTAACCTTGTCTATTTGCTGTTGTGGCGTTTGTGAAAGTGAAGATAGTCAGAAGGGTACACTTACTAAAAATGTCTCAACCTTTCAGATGTTCTAATACTTCAAGCTCATTACCGATGAACAGTGCACTCAGGACTGACAACTTTCGAATGTAACAGAGATCTCTCTGTCTCACTAACTTCCCTTTTTCACTATTCAGGGGATCACTATGGATGCGTTTCTCTTCCTCTCTCTGCTTTAGTTCATTGGTCTACAGAAAACAGACGTAGTAAGAGTCGCTGTAAGTAATGGGATTGAAAATAGACTTTTAAAACTGCCCATCATGATTCACAACTAATATCTGCTAAATCCTCAATAATAACCACAATTTTAGATAATCTATTCTCTTCTTTGACAATCTGTTAATTGTTACCTGACTGATTGGTAGATCCTCAAAATAAATATTCTTAGGAAGTATTAGGTAGATATGGATGTTCTCAAGCTGTGTGGGCTGATAAAATGAAGTATACAAGTTACAAAACCTGTAACAAATAACAGAGATTCTTAGTTCAAATATGTTAATCTGATGAATACATTTTTTGAACTAGAATGAAATGGTCATGTAAAAAGTAATAGAAGACCGTGTGCTTCACCTCTCTCTATATTACCATAGCGAACACCATGATGAACAATAAATGTTTAGCGCCAAAATTTCGAAGTGACCTTTCAGGAAATACTAAAATGCCACTACTTAATTGCCTTAATAAATATAATGTGGGTATATATATATAATAATGATTACTAACTTGAACTATATCCTTTGATAAACTTACATATAACCTCATAGTAAATTCCTCACCAAGAACTGTGGATCCACTGTGGATATTAGAAACATATTCCTCCGTTCATGATATGATTCAGTGTACTGAAATTATAGTTAATTTATCAGTACTGTGTATTTGTTATTAGAGATATTAATTGTCAGAATTACAATCATTGATGATATAATTATATAACAATACTAGAGGATATATACATAGTTTACATCATGTTTAAACTGTTAAGTAAGAAGTTTTCTTTCTTGTGACAAGATTAACCATAATTATAATAATTATTATAAATAATTACCTTTGAGCCTTCGGATCACACTACACCCTTGCAAATTACTAGGCCACATCTAGCTGTTTTTCTAGCTGTGCAGTTTTATTTTTTACTTAGTTTTACTTACCATTTTTAAAGTAAAAATTTTATACATTTTATACATTTCGTTATCTTAATCATCTTTGGTTATTTTAAATTAGAATTTTAAATAAACATAGTATTAACCCTTGGAATGCTATTTTTCTCCAAGTTTTTTATGGATTTTATCAGTATATAAGACATGGAAAAAAGCTTTGTGGTGTTTCTGGTGCTTAAGAAAAAACTTTTACTTGAACAATGCGCTTAAGATAAAAAAGATTGCTAAATTATTTTGTACAAAAGCCCCAAAATATAGCCCGAACGCTTTCGACAGATAGACCCAATTTTATCAAAGATGAAGGCGAACTTTAGCATTATTGACAGGTTGACTTGTCTTTAGTGGGACGAAAGACTCTTGCTGTTTTGCCTGATGAAACAAGTCTACCCGACCAAAGTGATAGGGTTTTATCGCTTTTCTAATATAGTTGAAGCTTTATGTATGCTTTTAGACTTTTAATATGATGTGTGATAAAATAATTAATCAAGGAGCTTTACTCACGTTGAAATATTCATTTCTAGCATTAAAAAAGCACAAAAACTATGAGGAGGGTTCGAAAATGTACCTTAACCTATGTATTAATCCTAACAATCATTTTAAAGCTTTTAATTGCGATCATTCATATTTCTGAGCTTATAGTTTCAATTATGAATATATACAAGATCTGTTCTGTGTATTCTTTATCATCCAGGTTGGCCACTCCCTTAATACTTTGTGCCACTGTTAAACTATTGTGTACTAAGGCTTCTGACCAGGATGATCTGGTCAATTACGCGTTTCTTTATGGCACTGTACCAACCGGCCCCGTTGTTCTTCTATTTGCTGCTCAGTATGGGCTTCCTACTGACATGGTAAGTGTGGATAGAAAACAGAATAATTGTAGTTCAACCATAGTGTATGTGTGTGATTAGCTAAAATTTCTCATAAAACGTTTGATTAAGTTTTATGTTTTTACTGAGTATACTTAACTGGTTCGACTTAGAAACCTTAACCTTTTAAAGTGAGCAGAACAATTTTTCGTCAGCAATCACAATGTTAATGACAAATAATTAAAATGTTTATTTTTTTTGGAATATTCGCGTATAACTACTCAAGTTCCGTCCCGAAATAACTGCCAGACTAGAGGGAAGGCAATAAGTCAAGAGCACCCACTGCCAGCTACTGATCCACTCTTAGTTCACCGAATAGCCGGAGTTTATTGTCGCCATTATAACTCACCTCCAAATTACAGAGCATTTTATTGCTATTTTTTCGGCTACAAGATGTGAAGGTGGGAGTTGCAGATCTATAGTGTGGCACGTTAACCACTAGGTCACGTCTGGTCTAAGTAGTGTGTACTTTTTTTGTTGACCCACAAACGTTAGTTCTAATGTGCAGGTACGTTTATTTGCACTATTAATATTCGTGCTCCCGCAGTTCTGATCTCTGTAACTTTTCTATAGCTGGAATCAATGTACTGTAGCTAACGTTAAAACAAGTAATTATACGTTTCTATTACTATGGCAGGTTTAAGTGATGTTATTATATACGTAGTTTTATCATTTTTATTTATTTATTGACGCCAATATTACTCGTACTAACAAAAGGAGCCCTTTAAGGAAGCTAAAGTTGTGTGAAGGACAACATTAGATAATATCACCCTTTTTTTGTTATCAAATCTCTATTGACCTCATTAAACGTTTACTGCGTACTTTGCTTTGTGGAAGGTAATAATTAACTCAAGTAAATGATTAGATACGTTTGTCTTTAGATTCAAAACCAAATCATATAACAAATGGAAATATGTCATATTTCGAGTGTTTTTTATCCCCTTTTTGAGTAAAAATCCTAATACAAAATATTCTGCATACATGGGCGAACAGTTTATAGTTACCATACAATAAATTACGGTAATAGAGTCAGTCGACTCTGAGTGACGGATGCTAATACCACATGCATAATATTTTATCGTTATAATAAGATTACAGAACTGCTGCATAGCTTTTCTCCTTGATCATTCACGCAGCCAAATGTTTGTAGGGTGTGTTGTCGTTCAGTTATTTATGGGTGTTTCAGTTTCCTCTTTTTTTTCCAAGTGCCCTTAGAGGCTCAATGATAAATTTTAAAGCTTACAACGCTAAAATTTAGTTTTCGATACCCGTAGAGGCAGAACACACATGGCCCCTTGTGTAGCTTTGTGCTTAACAACAACCAAACCAAATTTTGTTCTTAACAGAGGAATAAGATTTTTGGAACTCTTGACCAGTGAATTCACATAGCTTGAAGGTCATTTGAAACAAGTTCTTCTAAAATACAGATATTTTATTTTTTTATTCTTGTCACAACGACAGTAACTAAATTGTCTCTCTTGAATGTAAGTAGAAAATTTCATGGCTTTTGTGATACTAAGTTTTTTGATGTTGCAGATTTTTAGTATAACAACATTGTGCCAAATTCCTATTTTTACATAATGAATTCGACTTGTAAGGTGCCATGATAATATTTTTACTACAACTATACAGGGACACAAATTTATATGCATGTCTAATTTCGCTGTAATTGTATTATATAGTTTAAATAATATATCTATCAGAACAAACGTGTTTTAGAAGTGTGAATACGAGAAATATTTTAACACCTGATTTCATTGTGTTATGTTTTCGAATAATTTTAAGACATAAACCATCATAATCTTAAAGTTTCGTGTTTTCTTTAGGATATTCAGGGTACAGTCGATTTTCATCGTCGCTTTGTTTAATTTGTTTTTTGAATTTTGCGCGAAGTTACACACAGGCTATTTTTAATATCCATCCCTAATTTAGCAGTGCAAGACTAGAAGGAAAGCAGCTAGTCATTACAAACCACCACCAACTCTTTGGATACTCTTTTAACCAAGAAATAATGAGATTGACCGTAACATTATTACGTTCTCAGCGCTGAAAGGGCGAGCATGTTTGGTGTGATAGGGATTAAACCACAACCTTCAGATTACGAGTCAAGTGCTCTAACCACCTGACCACGTCAGGCTGTTGGTCCTTAGCAAACACATAAATATCTTAATAACTGTCTTATTTAATTTTCAGTAATAACTAATAGCCTTGTCTGAATGTTTCAATTGTAAAGTATATATAGTTTTAGTTTAAAAGCGATAGTTTATACGATATAACATAAAATTATATTCATTAATATTATTCTTATGTAGGTAAAATTGAACCTTTTTTTTCCACCAGCTTGCATCAACTATGGTAGTTTGTACCTTTCTAAGTGGTCCACTGATGTTTATTTCGGCAAAGATGATTACATTAAACTTCACGGGAGTTCTTTCGTACGCAGGCCATTTAAATAACACGTTGTTTTATATTAGTATCATTGGAGTTCTTGTTTGTGTAAGTACTCGCAAGAAATTTATTTTCTTCTATGCTGTATAGATGGTTAGACACACTGATAATAATTGTACAATACTAATAACAACGGCGTAATAATCGAGAGATTTTTGGAATATTGACAAACAAAGATCCAGTTATAAATGCGTGAAAGCAGTCGGTTA
Organism: Tachypleus tridentatus; assembly: GCF_004210375.1. Taxonomy (NCBI): domain Eukaryota; kingdom Metazoa; phylum Arthropoda; class Merostomata; order Xiphosura; family Limulidae; genus Tachypleus; species Tachypleus tridentatus. The sequence continues at coordinate 86,129,838 of NC_134830.1, forward strand.
GTTATTGTTCTAATTATTTAGTGAAGTACTTAGTACGAGAGATCATTTTATTGAGGTATTAATATTTGTAGTGAATTAAAATGTAGGGAAGTTAGTTAGTGATTGCGTGTACTTACAGTTTTTGTAGTTTGTCAACTTAATCAGTTGGTTAACAAGGAAATTCAGTTGAAAGTGAAAATGTTACTTGTGAATATAGGCCAACAACTCTGTACAAGTGAAAGTAGTCTGTAGCAAACGTTAGAAGAGAAATACGTTAGTTATTATCATCATGTTAACTGAGTTATTATTTTCACCATGTAATCTAAAAGATACTGCCGAACGATAAGAACGGTATAATACGTTATATCATTTTTATTGTTCTATTTCGTGATAATATTAGCAACCATACAAAATGATGAAAACATCGAAATGAGACTATTTTTGCTATTTTAAAAGTTTTTTTTCACTTTGATAAAATTACACGAGACACTCAGTACATGTCTAACTGAAAAACATAGCTGCTAAGTGTACTTTTCTTAATTCATAATTTCCTCGGGGTCGTCGTGGTGAAATCACAGAGCGACTGATATGCCTTGCGTAAATTTAGTTTAATTCATGTTTTCATCAGTTTCATAACGAAATACTGAAGTGTGTCAAGGAATTTAAAGACAAAATATATTCTTACGAACGTTTTTTTTAATTCGCTTTACTGTATACTTATGTCGTATTAGAAGACTAAAGTAAATTAAAATCATGATATATCCAAAATATTTTTAAGTAGGTTAAGCTTGAAAGAATGAGTGAACCGATAATAAGAGATATAAAATCGATTCATAGAACCTTATTTATTATTATTCGCTTAGATATTACTGATCATTTGAATTCAAAAATAAGTGTCTAATAAAACCATGAAAAGCAGTGTTAAGAGGTTTTGATTACTAATCGTATCTATTGAAATTATTAAAACAAGTAGCGATATATTTAAGCAATATTTTGAGAATAATTGGTACACCTGATCTGAATCAGTACTTTCTGAAACCTTATGTATTTTAAATATATAAAATTGTTTTAATCACTGTTTATGAATACCATTTAATGTTTTTCATTATAGTAACCAGATAATTTAAAAGGAAAAACTTGCATGAATTATTTGGTATTTGCAATTGAACTTATGTAAGTTATGCCTTTCAACAATAAATATTGAATAATGTAACAATTTTTAGACTTGGGTGGCCATCTTATTCCTGCTCAGTGGACGATGGAAGCGAGCTCCTCACATGGTTACTTTCTGTCTTGTGATTAGTCAAGTGGGTATCACGCCTTTTGTTTTTGACATAAAACCGTTGTTATACTATTTCATTTTAATTAAACAAATTCTACTCCTGAATGGGCTTTCTTGGATTAAATAGATGACTAAACTTTAAGTTATAAAATGCTTAAGCTCCAGATTACATTTCCTTAACTCCACAAAAAAAAGTGAAAGTTGATATTTTGTTTAGAACAATGCTACTGTTAATTTTGTTAACCCGATGATACGAAAAAATACAGACAGATTATGGCAGAAATAGTAACTCTATTTCATTTCTTTACGAGGCTTTTATAAAACAATAGGAACTGTATTAAATCCCCTTTCTGCTTTGCTCTAGTCACTGCTATAAGACCTATTTTACATTTAACAGACTCTTTATCTTAAAATTTACTTTATTTCTCGTCCGACAATCATTTACATTTATTTTCAATACTTACATTAAAATTAAATTTCTTTCGCATCTTGTATTAAAAAAAATTAATTATTTTACAAGTTCTTGTCACGTTAATCACTTTATTTCCGTCACAACTCATATCATAAGACAATGATTGTTTATTTATGCCTCATTTGTCTTTATAGATCAATTTAACTTCGATTTAACAGTCAATTTCATTATTCGGTTAAAAGTGAATCAAAACAGTTGTGATGGTGATGAAGCTGACTAGTTGCCTTCTTTGTAGTGGGCAGCTCAAAATTAGGAACGACTCCATCTGATCTATAAAGATATCCGACCTGACCATTTATCTTATTTGTCGTATGAGGTATCATTCAGAATGAAAATACCGATGCAAAATCCTGCAAAATATAATACAAGTAATTCATTTTGTTTGAAGGCACTTCCGATTAAGCTGCTCCCCACTAATACAGTGGTAAGTCTACGGATTTACAACGCTAGAATCAGGGGTTCGATTCACCTCGGTGGGCTCAGCAGATAGCCCGATGTGGCTTTGCTATAAGAAACACATACATGATTAACCTTTTAATTTTGCAAGTAATTAAAAAACACCCAAAAAACTTGATATAGTCTTTTCACATAAGAAATAAATTTAAGTCTAACTTATATCAATTTTAATAAAATACAAAGTAGAGGAATTAATGTAATGTTTATCTTCTTTCAGGCTGTTATCAGCGCAGGAGTGTTGATGTGGTCTGCTGTGAACAACAATACAATATCATCAACTGTTTTCCAAGTAGCGATGATCACAGGAGGCCAACTGGCATCTCGTTTTTGGACTGCCATATTAGCTATATCATTAGTGCTGCTACAGCGCTACACTGCGACTAACTTATCTAAACTCATTCCTTATTCGTTAGCTTTTGGTTTCGGGTACGTTCGTGTTTCTTTTTTGAATAATTTCAGACATTTGGTTTTTATTGAGTTACTTTTTCCTGTCTACGATATTTGCAATGAATGTATACTCTTAACCAGGGCTCCCAGTTGAACAACAGTTTCGATATTCGTGGTGGCCAGAGCACTGATATTCTATTGTGTAACTTTGTGCTTAATTACAAACAAACAAACTTTACCTGGGTATAAATATCAAACATTTTAAAAGCATATAAATACACACAAACTTAGGATTATAAAGTGATTGACTCTGAGTTTGTAATGGGAAAAAGTGACACGTGCAGAAAATCTTAAGAATATGCTTAAAATAACGTAATTTATTTAAAACATTTTCATGGAGCTGCTCTAAACCCTAATATATTTATTTAAACTATTTTATCCGCAGGGTTCCCATTATAATTCTAACGACGTTACTTGTGACAACAGGCCTACAAAATCAATTTCCACGAGTAGATCAGAATCTTCCATTATTTCTTTATGGAAAAAGCGAGGTAAAATATCTTTTATCGTTATATATTTTTTTTACTTTTTACTTTTTTGCGTATATAAAGATAAGGTAAGAGGTTTTAAATTGCTGAGTAAAAAAACGTTTATGTTCCTCAAAGTTGGAAACTTATCATTACTCCTGTAATGGCTAAAAATGTCATTTTGTTTTTAGGCTGTTGCTGCATCTTTCACTCTGGCTATTTGTTTGATAACTACGACATTATGTCTAATCCTGTACCATCGAAAATCTAAATCAAATTACTGCGCTCCAGAAAAGTGTGGAATCATCAATGAGGGTGTCGCATCGAATTTTCATTGGCTTGAAGAAGGGAAACTTAATAATGAGTCAGCTAAAGAAATGGGATCGAGGAAGAAACAAGAAAACGACGAAGGCGCCAACGAAATTGCAAATAATGCAGTTAACTCCGAGTTGAAGAATGTTAAGCATGTGGTTTCAATAACTGATAATTTTGACAAAGAATCACAACCAACTGATTCCGCTCTTTCTGGAAAAGCAAGTATTTCTATCATTTTAGAAGATCTAGAAAATACAAATTCTACCAGCATAGGCCCGACATGGATGAGAGGTATGTTTTAAGTATACTATTTATTTCATTCGAGAAGAACTGCTCTGATATTATCACATTGTTGATTATAAATTGTGTAAAAAATTTAAGATATGGTAAGGTTAAAGACGGCTAGAAAAAGTTAGGAAATTAAGATATTTTAGGGGAAGTAAAAAATGAAGATTCATAGATAACCTATTTTTGTTTCATTTTGTTCGTGTAACAGTTTGATTTGACCAAATTAACTATATAGTCATTATTTGTGATGCTTATATTTTAATATATCCTAAGACGCTGTTTATAAACTGTCGTGCACGAATTAAATTCGTAGCAATTTACAACTATTTAGATAATAGCCATAGCTAAAAATGGAGCGTGATGTTTAGAAATAGCTGTGTTTATTCACATAAAAACAAAACAAAAACACTTGAAACATTTGTGAGTCTTGAGCTCATTGTTAACTTTCTCTTTTTAAAGAGTTCAGAAGTCAGTACTAGGAATAAAAGTCTACAAGTCATTGAAAGATGAATAAGTTACGACAAATTTTCAATAAATCAAAAGTTATATTGCAGCATTCTCAATAATGACCTCCATTTCTTAACAGTATTTTGTGTAGGAGCTCCAAAAATGTGTGGATCTTATTCATCACAAAATAAAACCATTTTTTGTCGAATATGTGATCATTCTTTATGAAAAACGTACACTTCTCTCTTTGTTTAGACTTAGACCAAATCTTCCCAATTTGATACTGCATCAAGTTTACAGCAGTGTTATTTATTTAATAAACGTTTTTAAATGGCTTGACTAGGAAATGGAAAACTTTGTAATAAACGTTCAACGTTTCGACATTTTTATTTCATTTTCAGGTCACCATCTCTTTTTAAGTTTGTTAAATCAGTTGTTGTTTTTCTAGCTTTTGCGGGTAAATCTCTCTATTACGTGACTTTCGTTTATTTTATTTGGGATCAAGCTGAATCTATAAACAAAAACATTTAGACAACATACATGCAACTTGTTATAGAAAACACCAAATGGTGACCTTTTTGTCTTTATTTTTGTCATGACGCCTTTTAAAAATTATTCAACATTCTGCCTTTAGTATTTTTGTAACCTTGAATCATCATTGGCTTTTTGGGTGTTGCATTGCTCACACAACTACTTTTCTCTTTGTTGAAGATACAACAACACTTTCGCTGAAAGTAAGATTAATTGAGAGCTCAGCATATACAGATACCCTTTGAGATGACAGTCCATCTCTATTATTTCGTATTACATCAAGTATTGATAGTGATAATTCTAGTAGTTTATTGGCTGAATTTAAGTACATAAAAATTATCGAAGTTATAATATGCAGATTATTTTCTCATATATGGATAATGACAGAATAAACATTTCTCCTTGCTTTTGTTTTAATGGCTGTCCTTTTTCTATTATTGTATATAAAAATAAGTTGTCACTATCACAAGCTCAAATTGGGGTGCTATGTTTAAGAAGTTTGCTTGAATATATATTTTCCACAAAATCCAACTAGATTTTCATCAATGGTTACACTTTTTGGTAATGTATAACACTGTTGAAAAGTCTGCCCACATTTATAAAAGGGGCTTTTTATAGGATGAGGTTTTACCATTTTTTGCTTTTTTTCATTTTGTAGTATTATCAAATCGAAGGTATTCTGAAATTTGATGAAATATATTATGCATCATTGCGAGTGGAAGAATGGATAATTTTTCAATTACACAAAGAAACTGAGTATCTAAGCATGAAGTTAATTTCAAACCCATCAATCTTATTAATATAATTGTGAGTTACAGAAAGACGAGTATGTTATATTAGAACGATACTGGATATTTAATTAGAAAGAGCTACGTGATAATTACAGTCAATATACAGCGCGGTGGGACGGAATACATCAAACTACAATATGACATTTTTTAGTGTTTTGTAGATAATCTAATGACACCGAAAACTAACTGCTTTTGAGAAATATATGTAACAGCTCTTTCTGACGCAAAATATTCACACACTCAGATCATAAAGATGTGTTCATATTAAAGGTATCTCATGTATTTAATGACATTGACAAACAAAATATGTGGATCAAATTGAGGCACTAAGGCCATCCAGAAAGAGATCTGGAACAAGTCGTATTTTAGTTTAGCCACGGTAAGGAAAGTGCCACGTATTGTAACAGATGAGCATTCACGAAAGCAAAGAGGACAGTGGTGAAAGCAATTCACGTTACAATTTTAAGTACATTTTGCTTTTACTTCACTAAGTTTGGCATGATATGGTGGTTGAGCGGTCGGCTTACAACCATGTTCGCCATTTCTGCTTCAGGAACGTTATGTGTGATGGTCAATTTCATTATTCGCTTAGAATAGCGCAAGAGATGGCGATGAGTGATGTTAAGTAGCTGCTTCTAAATTAAGGATAGCTGGTGCAGATAGTCAGGACCAAATTTTCACTTCCTGGCAGTATTTGAGGTGGCAAAATATCTGATCTAAAGTAAGAAAACAACGTTTGAGAAAGTTGTAATATTTCATAAATAATGCTATATCAATCTAAAGTATTTTTCTAGAAAACACAGTTAATAGGTTATATATGTGATGTGCAGGGTTTGGTAAAGAAAAAATACCCTGTTTCATGTTTTTCGCAAATATTTTACAGTATAGAAGTGGCCAGTTACTTACCTTTTTAATGTGTGACAATATTCAATCGGACTTCAATACACCGTAAAGTTTTATACCGTGTTTAGTATTAACCATGAAATGTGTGTAGGACAACTAACCGTTACAGCGGCTTATGCATTAAGCTACTAGTAATAATCACAACAAAACTGTAAATCTAAATGATTACAAATTTCTCATAACACAAAAATAAACAAAAACCTATCAACCTGAAGATGACTTCAGAAAGTCGAAACGTCGATTTCTGCGTTATTCTGGCAACCTTCGGCAAAGTTTTGCATAATCCATAGTTTCGAATCAAAATCCTCGTAGAACAATGGAGGTCTACTTTATTGGTGTTAGGGAAGTCTTGATTGAATCGTTTATTGTCGCTATGAGTATTGATTTTACAATTTACTTAGAGTGTAAAAATCATTGTAACATATTCTTTGTGTTGTTTAACTTTATTAATGAATTCAACTCTTATAAGATCACGATATTTAACTGATAAGTTTCATTACCTTTCAATTGTGGCCTGCAAAATAAAAACAAAATGGCATCTCCATGGATTGTGGGATAAAATTGAATACTTAAGTATAACTTACTGGCATTTAAATATAATACGTATTACATTCTAGTATAAGCCAAAATAAATATAGATTTCAAATAATGTTTGTGGTCAATACAATTATGAATATGAAAGCAGCTGAAAATCTGCAAATTTATTTGGTCTATACCAATGACGGTATTGTCCAGCAAAATACGTTTGAATAAAGTTCTTCTCTTACACCAACTAAAACCTAAAAAAGAAATAGATTGTTTAAAAACTATAAAAATAACCACAGCAAACAATCTCTTACTAAACCGTGATAATGGTCTTAGCAACATCAGCCATGTTTGGCAAGGTCTATTCACTATTCATACATTTGACCTTTACCTATATCTTGTCAACTGCTGATATCATTTAATCCTTGTGTCTATTGTGTTTGTAATGATATATAAACATTACATTAGCGATGCCATCAGGAGTCTTGCGCTACTGGTAGGGTCATCCATGACGGCAAAGTCGAGGGTGAGGTTCCTGACAAAGGACAATTTAACCCCAAATGTCCAATCCTGACGGAAGAAGGACCATACCTGGAATCCTCAACGGCAGAAAAAGTGGACGAGGGCTGCAGCAGTTCATAAAGTTCCAATCGTCTTGGTTTTCTTGACGTGTGTTTGTTGGTGTGCAACATCATTCACACGTTAAATCAACACACGCACAGGCGACTTCCAAGTTTAACACTTTTGACTTTGCCTATCAAAATTTCGGACTCTCCATAAACTTGATCAAGACCCAGATTCTTCATCAACCAGCACCTGCGACAGTTAACCATGTATTGCCTGCTGTCAAGCTACAAGACCAGCTCGTAGAAAACGTCAGCAGTTTTTGCTATCTGGGAAGCCATCTTTCATTCTCTGTAGACATTGACTGCGAAATCCAGTATCGTCTGAAATGTGCAGGAGCTGCCTTTGGACGTCTCCGAACAAGAGTTTTCCAGGATCGAGACATTAGAACAATCACCAAAATGCTCGTATACAAGGCAGTTGTTATCCCTACTTTTCTGTACGGATCTGAAACATGGATCACATATGGTCGACACCTAAATCAGCTGGAATACTTACACCTAAGGTGCCTCTGGAGTATCTTGAAGAACAAATGGGAGGAATACAGAATCAACCTCAGTGTCCTCGAAGAAGCCAAGATTAGCAGCATCGAAGCCACCATCATCAAGAGCCGCCTCCAATGGACAGGCCACATGCTCCAAATGGATGACAGCCGACTCTCAAAACAACTTCTGTATAGTCAACTGAAAAATGGAAAATAAATGAGAAGAAGACAGAAGAAGCGGTTCAAAGATGGCTTGAAGACAACACTCAAGAGTTGCAACATCGATGTTAACAACTGGGAAACTCTCGTTCATGACCAAACCATCTGGAGTTTCCTTATCCATCAGGGAGCGGAATTATTTGAGTCATCAAGAAGCAACATTTTGAAGAGAAGCGAGAGAAGAGGAAACAATGTCAGCTACTACTGAAACCTCTCCTTTCCTCTGAACTGACCTGCTTTTACCGCCAGAAGACATGTGCAGCAAGGACTGGCTTCATTAGCCATCTCTGGACCCATGTATGAACTTGGAGGACTATTATCTTCGACCTCGAGGTGATCGCCACGACGACGAAACATTGTATTACTTAGAGCTGATCAAACCAGAAAAAGGCAAATTTTGACATGTGCCTCTTCACAAACACATATCTTGTTTTTGTTCGTCAGAAGAAAGCTTGTGTCAACTGAATGAAGTGGCATTTTACTGAAAATATCTGGTCCACTGCGAGATTGATAGCGTTCTAATGGTTTATATATTAACTTGGAAGACAATCTTAATAATTTGCACTTTTACTAGCAAGCATTAAGCCCATACATTGTGTGAAATGGGCTGACCATAACATCTTTAAACACAAACTGACTACTGCACTATTTCAAGTCAGAGGTCAGATCTTGGGTCTATTAGTTTAACAGTGCTGTAACTGCAGGAGCTACGGCTTGCCTATATCTCTCTTGCACCTTTTATGGAGTTGATTAGAACTACACATGTCTTCTATCTGGCCTGAGAACAAGATACAGACAATTTCATTTGAAGGGTTCCGTTATCCAGTAATAAAAATATGGACTCCATCGCTCATGTCTAGTTCACCATTTAGGTGTAGGTACTGAGTACAACAATAATTGGTCTCTCTGAATAGTGTTTCTCATTCATTGTCACCCAGTTCTAGGGCGATGAGACAGCAGAAGGTACTTGTGGCAATGAAGTGACAAATACCACAGGTTAGTTTGATTCCAATGATTGGTGACAACTGGATGCCTTATAAAAGGTTTCCCATTCAGTCTCACACCTAACAGATTCTTAGTTTCCATAGCAATCCTCCATAATCCATGTTTCCTACTTATCAGGGTTTATGCTAAGTGGAAGAACTGGTTCAGTATCGTGGGAAGCCCCAAGTTATTACTATCCCCTAAGAGCCTGGACATTTCCTTTGCCATGGAGTGGTAAATGATTATCGTTCAAGAGAGTAATTATTCTAGATTCCAAGTTTATAAATGCTCTAACCCAGCTTCTACAATTTCATGAAGCTGCCGACGAACAGTTCTTGTGCTGACGTTGTTTCCAGAGGCAGTTTGGAACTCGGTAGTGAATGTTGCAACTGTGGACAGACGATTTTTACGTGCTACGCGCTTTAACACTCAGCGGTCCCCTTCTGTGAGTTTGTGTGACCTACCGCTTCGTGGCTTAGCTGTTGTTGCTCCTAGACGTTTCCGCTTCACAATAACAGCACTTACAGTTAACCGGGGCAGCTCTATCAGAGCTGAAGTTTGACCAACTGACTTGTTGGAAAGGTGGCGTCCTAGGATAGTGCCACGTTGAAAGTCACTGAGCTCTTTAGTTCAACCCATTCTACTGCCGATGTTTGTCTATGGAGATTGCATGGCTATATGCTTGATTTTATGCACCTGAAATAGCCGAACCCACTAATTAGAAGGGATGTCCACATACCTTTGGCTATGTAGTGTACTTCTTTAATAGTAGCAAAGCATCATTTTGTGAATAAAATATAAACATGTCACCATAACGAATCATTTTCTATCTATTTTTTTAAAGTAAACGAATGAATTCGTTTGATTTTATGACAATTAAATTGCTATTCTTAATTTACTGCAGAGTTAATGCATACTTGATGCCCAGTGTAAAAAATAAACAAAACTAGATTTTCATGTTTTTCTTATAATAGTCTGTATACATTTCAAAAACAAAGATGGAAAATTTATTTGATTTGTTTGTAGTTAAGCAAAAAGTTGCACAATAGGCTATCTGTGCTCAGCTGATCACGGGTATTACGACCCGATTTTTAACGCTGTAAATCCGCAGACGTACCACTGTGCCAATGGGTGGCAAGATGTAAAGTATTCTATTTATATTTTTGCTGTAAATTCTAAAAATAAATAAGGAAGTAAAGCAAATGTTCGACTATCCAAAGTATAAGTTAATGGAGAACGTTAGGTACTTTTATTGTAGACTAAGATCTTTTAGCTACTGTCATTTAGGGGTAAGTATAAGTATGTAATCAAGTTACAATAGGAAATTATATGAGTAATAAAATTTAACACCATATAAAACGACATCAGCAATATAAAATACAAATGTTCTTTTTTATTTATTATTCCAGCCGAAACTTCATTTCATAAAAGGAACCCCACCTACTTCATTCCAGGTGTGGGAGGTAGAAGTAAAATGCCATCTTCTGGAAAAAAATCTAGGTAAGAAAAATTAGATTAATTTTTAAACGAATAGATAAATCTTGCCAAGAACTCGAATTACTTGTTTTCTAGCAGATTTCGAATTTTTAATTTTTTTTACTGTATTTATTCGTTTCAACTATTTAAACGACATGTTCTTTTTAGCGATTCACTTACAGTGGGGAGATGATCCCATTTAACGTCGTTTTCTTAAGAATCCAATATTCTCTCAATATGGTGGACATATGCAGATAGACTATTGCAATTATTTAGTAGAAATTATTCGAATTATAAGTATAACCGTGAGAATACATTTCCCAGAACAGCGTCGTAGGAACACGCAAGTAGAATAGTGATTGTTGCTCAGTGAACGAAAATAAAGCACCGTATAAAAATTCGTTGTTCTTATTCTTAATGATATTGTGTAGTGTCGTATTTTTTATACTTTTAGTTCACATTTAGTGAAATGACTAGAATTAGCAGTTGAACTTTTCTCTGCCTTTCTCTATTTTAGAGACTATTAATGATGCTTATAGTTATGTGCTATAATGTTTTTTTTTTTAAAAAACGTCAATAGAATTGATATAAAAAGTTTTAATGAAATTACTCTATACATGAAAGAAAAATAGATAAAACGTTAGCACCTTTGTAAACATTACTAGAATATAGCTTATAAATTACCCTTTGGTTTTATTATTATTTTTATTTTTCATACACACACTAGATTCATAAGAATGTCATTTAAATATTTATACATTGAAGAGACAAAAGGATAGTAATAAAAATTTAAACTATGCTTTCATCAGTTAAAATTATAGAAACACAAAAACTTTAAGTTCAGCTATTGTGTATTACTATTATTATAGTTTTATGGTAAAGACTGTTTTGCGTTGTTTGCTTAAAATATGCATCAAGAATTATTCCAAATCTTCTAAACTGGTTGAATCTCAAAAGATATTATTAAGAATATGACAGAAAATATTGTTAACAACGAGGGTATCCAATTGATGAAATAATTCATTCTAATCTTTATAAGTGAAAATATTAAAAAAGTATATTCAATTGGTTATACTGAAAACTAGGTGATTTGGATTTTCACTCTACCTTCATAATTTGCTCTAATTGAAAGTTAAAATTATTTACGCTTTATAATTAGTGTTACTATTACAGTAAAGGAAATCCTGAAAAACCTTCAGTTGCTTCTATGAAAACGTTGAAAAACATCTTGCCAGTTTTTATAAAAAATAAATGTTTTTGTGACGGACTGTGTGGTTTCAGCGGTAAATCTGATAGCTTATACCTCTAAACATATGGTTTTAATCAGGGGCGTAGATTTTTTACATCCGATGGGAGGGATGATTTTTGCAACCACTTATGAGGACTCTTCAATTTGCAAATTGGTAATCTCTGATTACGTGAACCTGAAAGCTGTAAACATGCAGTCACAGAGTAATCTTGTTGCCACGATATTTCAAGGTTTCCCTTAGGTTTGTATAAGTGAGGTGTTGTGAACAGTTTTCAAAATGTTAAAAGAATAAAGACAAATGTGTCACAAATTAACTGCCACATGAATTTATTCCTGCTCACTGCACAGTATAAAAAATTGGCCATTATACTTGACAAGGTCACTAATAACTTTCATTGCATGAATTACGTTTTCAAATATTAATAAAATTAGTAATTACCCTTGATATGTTTATATCTACTGAAAAACTGTTCATGTTATTTGATAAAAATAATTAAAATGTTTTTGCGAACTCTTGAAAATTGCACATCAATACCATATAGCACATAATTATTCATACTTTTCATTAAAGTAAGATTCATTTAGTCATCTAGTCAACATGTTCCCAAACGTAGACCTCCTTTGTGATAATCTGTTTATGAATTCTTTCATAAGCTCTTCTATATTTATTTTGTCGACCTCATCTTTGTGAGTGTGACAAACTGCCACATGGTTGAGGCGGCATTGAGACATAGTTGACCTTAACCACGTCTTCAACCATCTTAATGCAGAAAAGCTGCGTTCACATTCGCAGCTGGATACTGGACATACAAGCAAAATTTTCATGTGAAGAAACACTTCACTAAACATCTGCTGGCTTGTTTCATGCATTTTACAGTAAGCATCTTTCGCACCTTTTGGAGACACTACTTTTGTTGTTTCTTTGAAACTCGAGCCGTTGTGCAGAAATTTCTGGATAGAAGTTTATAACCGAGTTGTCAATCTTGCCAGATGTGATCATGTTTTCAAGTGCCAGATATTGCCTCAAGTCATTGTTGTCTGCATTGAATCTAGTGGTCAGATGTTCTATGACTGTGCCCACAAATTCAAAATATTGGCTTTTGTGGTAATCTCTAACTGTTGCAGAATGGTGTGCTGAACCATCACCTGTGATCCTTCTGGGAGGTCTGCGAATGCATGGTAGTTCAATATGCACCAGATCTAGGGAAGTTACCTTTTCTCAGCTTCATCAAATATCTTGTTGTAATTTTCCTCTGTTCACAATACTCGCAATTGCTCAACTGTCATTGCAGATGCTTCAATCATGTCAGATACTGTCGCTGATTTTGCTTGGAATGCACGGTTTAGTTCCTCTAATGCAGCTAATGGATGCTGAGCCATCAACAATCCTAAAACTGTCTTTCCTTTGTCAAATCTGTCCAGCAGATTTCGTGCTTTCACTGCTACATCTGATTTTACATTTGGTAATTCAGACAAAGAATCAACAATGTCACTGTAGTGATTATTAGCACATGTAATTGCAGATAGGCGGCACAACCAGCGTGTTGGACACAGTGGGCGGATGTATTTAACTGGACCATTGTGGCTGTCTGACGATACAATATTTTCAAAGATTGTCTTGTATTTGCCTGACTTCTGAAGCAAGACACCAAGTTCATGTACCCACTGGATAGAATCTCGAACACATTTACAAGCTTCAACTGCATGTTGCATTATTAAATTAGCCCTGTGTGCTTTGCAGTGAAGAAACAAAGTTGACGGTTGCTTCTCTTTTATTTTTGCCTGGCATCCACTGTACTCACCACTCATGTTAGCAGCTCCATCATAAGTTTGTGCTCTTAATCCTGACAGTGGTAAATTGAGTCTGGTCAGTACATCAAGTATAGTCGAGGATATTGTTTCACCAGTTGTATTGGAAACACTGTACAAACCAAGAAATGTCTCATGGACGTCAAGGTTCTCACCTACGTATCGTACACAGATTGCTTCCTGTTCGACACCTGTAACATTTTGAGTGCCATCAACCATTAATGCAAAGATTTTACTTTTCTGCATTTCGTGTGCTATGTTCCTCAGTATTTGATGGCTGAACATCTCCATTATTTCATTCTGAGCCTGGGGTGATGTGAATGTGGTTTTCTTTGACAAGTAGGCCGTCAACTCAAGATCTTCCTCTTCCAGGAGCTTCATTAACTGCAGGAAGTTCCCCTCCATATCAGTATGTCCACGTAATGCTAAACTTTGACGCAGTAAGAAACGTAAACTTTTGAATATTTTGGCTAGACTTCTTTTGCGCTCTTCCTGCTGCTTCTTTTTTCCATCATGTAGCTGGACAGTCACTGGAGTTACATCAAGTGAACCTTCTGGAGATATAGCGAATCAGTGGTGAGAGAAGGATTGGTGTTCGTTGAATTTCTGTTTTGCCTTTTTTCAGTTGCAAAATGTAGTGGATATGAAGGTATACTTCACTGACCTCTCCAATTTCCCTGTAAAAAGGCCTCTATTTTCTGTCTTGGCACAATGAAAGTATATGACTTTTTGAGTCTGATTGTCGAAGTGCAGCCATGGGAACTCGTCAAACCACTTTCCCTGGAAGTTGATATTTTGAGATTTTGCTTTCTGTCGTGGTATTAGTTGTGCGTCTGGATGATACGGCTTTCCACACTGTTTTTGTGGAGTGTCAGATTTTTCATTACTGTACAAACTTGTTTCACAACTATCTGGTGGTTAATGATGTGCAACAGTTGCAAAAGCATTTTCAGACTCGTCCTCTGATGAACATGGTATTTCCTCTGTATGGCAAGTTTCTATTCCTTTGCTTGAGGTTGCTGGAATTATCTGCATCTGCATTGTCACTTTGTAGTACTAGTAACTGGCTTGCAGAACTGTCTAATATCGGAAAGTTTCAGGCGGTTGCTTGTCATAATTGGAATCTGTTTCCCAGATGACTCAACAGGCTAAAATACAGTCTTTATTGAAAAACTCTGATGCACAACGAACGAAGATAGAACAGAATGGAAGTAGGACTGAACTGTACAATGTATTTAAATCGAACGCGCGAACCTCACAGTGACTACCGAGCCGACTGACCGCCTGGGCATCGCTGGGACAATAATGTGTGTTAGTTACAACACAAGTAATTGCAAGTTTCTCTAAAAATACTTAAACAATCACAAATATATTATATTCCTGTTAAAGCTCATCAAAAGCCAAACACGTTGTGATATAATGTCTATAAGCACGTCTATTAAATAAAAACACCTAAACAAAAACTAGCAATACAATTCGAGTAGAGGCTTCAGGCGTTGAAATCGCTCCTTTTGTGTTCTAATTGTACAAAAAAAATACAATATTTTTACTATCTATGATAAGAGAATATATTGTTCTTTTACCACAAAACACCAGCACTTTATTAGAGGGTGGTGATAATATGAAATTTCATGGATTAATGAGGGCCACAAACACAGATCTAATGAGCCCTGTTGTAAAATCGAGGCTCAGACTAAAGGGAGCGGAGGGGGGTGATGTAGGGCGCATCTGGATCCGAGCGACCCGAATCTATCGTTAACTGTACACTAAACATATACACTATGATCAGCGGCTTCGGCAGCTAAGGAGAGTAAAGCGTTCGACAATAAAACCGGCTAGACATGCGTAAGAACAAATGGCGTAGGAAAACCGTACAATATACACATAAGATTGATGCAGCTACAAGCTACAAATGGCCTGCCAGATCTAGATCACAGGAGTTTACGCTTGGGAGTAATATTTTCGAATTTCATGCTCTGTTTAATCTGTTGTGATGAAAATTTTACTTAATCTTACACTGCGTACAAGACATAGATAGATTTTGTGATGGTGCTTGCAAGCCATGCATGTATACTTAGGTCTATTGACTCATACTTACGAACTATCGCTTAGATCGAAAGGCTTAGAAGCACGCCTATATTAAAGATGTACATTTCGGCTGGGCCTGGCATGGCCGAGCGCGTAAGGCGTGCGACTCGTAACCCGAGGGTCGCGGGTTCGCGCCCGCGTCGCGCTAAATATGCTCGCCCTCCCAGCCGTGGGTGCGTTATAATGTGACGGTCAATCCCACTATTCGTTGGTACAAGAGTAGCCCAAGAGTTGGCGGTGGGTGGTGATGACTAGCTGCCTTCTCTCTAGTATTACACTGCTAAATTAGGGACGGCTAGCACAGATAGCCCTCGAGTAACTTTGTGCAAAATTCCAAAAACAAACAAACAAACATTTCGGCTACTCAAAAAGCCTACATTTGGCCTAATTATGTAATTTGATTGGTAAGAACACGAGAATTACAAGAACAAACACACAATTTGTAAGCCTGTGATGCAATAAAACAATTCAACAGACCTAACTATAAGAGGGGTTATTTTATGCATCCTACCCCCACCTAAAATGAAGGGGGATGTATCTCACCCATCCCCCCAGGATCTACGCCCCTGGTTTTAATACTTACTTTAAGAAAAGCACAGATAACCCATTGTGTACTCTTATGTTTAACAACGAACAAACAAGAACTTTTCATGATTTATGCCACGTGCTCATAAAATAATTAATTAATTTTAACAATGCTTTTTTTCTCAGCGACTCAGAATGATACAGAAACAAATCCCTTCGCATGCATATATCTTTGATAACAGGAACAACAAAATAATATATATATATATTTATAAAAATATTTATTATGGGATATGGTAAATGTTCAAGGTGTTGTCTGTCTGCTATCTTACTTTTCCAACCGATTGACTATTGACACAAGGAAGCAAACATTTTTGTAATATTAGTAAAATATTTGCTTTTATATAAATAGTAACATCGATGGAAACTAACAGTGAATTATAAATGACTAAAAATATCTTTTGAGTCACATTATTTGTTGATATAGTTTTATAATTGTATTAAATTTTCCATAACCTTGTGTTATACACGTTTAGCAGGTTGAGAAATTTTCTATCGACCATTAAACGTAGTACTACGACAACTAGCATGAGAGACTTGCTTTCTGATGTAGAAAGTAATGGAATCGATAGCCCAAGTTCTTCCTTTCCTCCATCAGAAACTTCTTCAACAGCAGAAATGACAGAGAAGACCAATATAGATCAGCAAAACTTACGCCACGTCATTCTTCTGACATTATTAAGCATATCCATGATTGTGGTGAGTTTTTATTTTGAAGTTCCATAAATCCAGTTTTTCTAGTTGTAGAAAACTTTTTGTTATCAATCAATTATCAATCAAAATCGTCAGATAGAATTTTTTTCGAACTATTATTTTTTAGTTTAATGTTTGTGACTCGCTTCTTAAATTTTTATTGTTATTTAAAATAAATACATAATATCAATACGCATTTCAGAAAATAATATTTCTTACTTTAAAAAGAGCGAACCGTATAGACAAGGTATTTTACTTGTTTTTAAATGTTTCAAACTTTCAGGGCTTAACGGTTAGTGTTTGGAAACTAACAGCAGAAACGCTTAATGGGTTATTTGTAGCAATGGAGTTTTTGGACGGCGTGCTCAACTTTGGTCAGGTACGGAATAACTTATTTACATTCGCTAATATGACAAACACTTAGTTAGGTTGAGGTGCTCTGAGTTAATTTCGATTACATCATGTTCTATTGTCGCACATACCACAGTTATTTTTCGAATTGTGTGAATCTTGAATGTCCAAAGTGCGAAAATTTTCATGGATCTTTGTTTATGGTGCCTTTCAATAGATGGCGCAATAGTTTGGGTTACATACATAGTTTTTGACATACACGTTACGTCCGTTATAGTGATGAAATGACTATTATTAAGTTGTATTATTAACAAGTTCACTAACATTAACCGCTGACTTTGATTACATTAGAGCATCCATAATCGTATGGGTTAAAATATGGGGATTCCTTGTTTCTTCGTATCTGTTGAATTAACTCTACATTTCAGGTACATATTTCGCTTAAGCAATGTATTCGAAATGTCTAGTTCATGATGAAAATTTCGAGGCATGGGCTCAAGAAACAGTTGCAACAGAAATTAATTAAAACATAACTACAGTTTGCAGTGTACTATATTATAATTAATGCAAGATTAAGTAGAATGTAATTAATTATGAAGCTGCATTATTCCTTACATTTTTAATATTTAAGATACATCAGTAACTGAAACTTAATAAACAGGAAAACGCATGGTTTGTTTGTTTGTTTTGGAATTTTGCACAAAGCTATTCGAGGGCTATCTGTGCTAGCCGTCCCTAATTTAGCAGTGTAAGACTAGAGGGAAGGCAGCTAGTCATCACCAACCACCGCCAACTCTTGGGCTACTCTTTTACCAACGAATAGTGGGATTGACCGTCACATTATACGCCCCCACGGCTGGGAGGGCGAGCATGTTTAACGCGACGCGGGCGCAAACCCGCGACCCTCAGATTACGAGTCACACGCCTTACGCGCTTGGCCATGCCAGGCCCAAAATCGCATGGAATAGTAATTAGTTTGTTAACTGTATTGAACAGTCAAGAAGGAGCGCTATTTTTTGTTAATATTTTACTGTAAAATATCGTTTTCAAGTCAATTGTAAAGTTAACAATGAACCTTTTATAACAAGCGGACAATTAAAGAACCAAAACTAATGTTTTCTTCTGCCTTTGTCAATTTTGTAGACTTGTATAACATTTTAAATTTTTAACTTCACACTAATGTAGATAAAATTAATGTTTTATCCTACTTGTCTCATTTACAAATAGTCAACATTATCAAATTACTTAATATAGCTAAAAATAGTTTATACCTAACCCAACATTGTTTTTTTTTCTACTATTATCAAAGTATAATTTCTACATTATTTTAATGTGCTTTTCAGTGATTCTCCTATAGAGGTATTAATTACTGCATAAATAATGAAATAATTTAACGAATGGCTAACCTGCTTCCAGAAAAAAATGTTCAGGGTCTATCATTAAGTACTTAGTATGTAGGAATTGACCGAAAAAAAATAACCGCCACATAATACAAATTGCTCATCATAGTCTCGAATATCATAAAACAAACTAAGAGACTTTCATGAATACCTAAGTTGGGTTTTCGAGCTTTTCAAAAGCTATTAAGACCTTCAGTTTAGACAAAAAAAATCACTAAAGTAGAGAACCGGCAAGTAATGTTACAATCAAATGTTTTACTGATTATTGTGATTGTGACGTCACAACGACTAGCTCACCAATGTTTAAATTGTTGCATTTTAAATTGGGGAGTGCAGAATATTTGACTTCAACATATGATGTCCATCAAGACAACTTATCACTCACGGCTAAAATTGCTATCTTCATAGAGACTGCCATTCATTAATGTTTAGAAAAAAGAAGAAAGAGGAGAAACAAGTCATAAAACATTCTTTTTAAAGGATGATGTAGGTAGTGCCAGAAAAATATAGAAACGTGATAGAGATAATCATACAAAAATCCCTACATAAGTAGTCCCTGAGAATGGGAAGTAATCACTGCAAGATTTTATAGCATTATTCAATTTAAATGCTTTTATTCAAACCTGAATGCATGCAAATCGAAGGAATTTGACCGTTATTTCAAATACATGTTTTTTTTTAATATTTGGCTACTTGTGTACTGATTTTTGTTTTGTTTTATATATTCATCCCTATATTGTTTCTGTACTTTTATGGTATTAGCATTTCTACGTCAACCTTATTTTCCCAAATTTGTTTTATTACTTGTTTTAATGTCTTCAGTCTTTTGCAGTTTGCAACTTTAACTTTACGTTTTTCAATGTTACGATAAAAAATATTACTTTATATCTATCTTACCAATAATCTTTTTCTCTTACTGTTACTTCTTGTCAGTTTTCCCATTGTTTAAAATCACTTTTACACATTCCAACAAATTTCCGTTTTATCTAAGTCTAAATCAATCACTAGATCACTCTCACACTGCATATCTCTTCCCCCTCCCTCCGCTGTTAACACAGACAAATTTTTAAAAATAATTATTCTTACTGTTGATTCAGTGAGAAAAATCCTCTTTCTCCAGTTTTAGTTATCTTCGATATTTTGTTAAAATGAGAAACAAAAAATATATTTATATTATGATATCATATTTTTTTCGGTAAACTGGAAAATACAGCTCGGGTTTTTGCCCAGTGATGCTCCTGATATTAACGACCACCCTATCCTGGGCCGTCTCTATCATTAGTCTCATTCGCGGTATTTCAACCAGATTTCTCGACATTGTCCAGTGCTGTGGAACTCTTAGATCTGCTATCATTTGACTGGCCGCTTTATCTTACTGGGAATTTAAATCTTGGTGGCGTGTGCTAATTTGTGTGCCAAGTAAATCATGTCAGTAGGATGAACCCCTGTTGCGTAATTTTCTATGTTCTGAGCTGAAATAAACCTCTTTCGTCCATAGAATAATAGCAGGACTCCAACTTCACACCTCCGAAGAGTAACAAAGCCAATGTGTTTTTGTTTGTTTTTTGACAAGGATTAATATGTCGAAATGTAAACTGCAGTTTGACAGTGATTGATAAGCGTTAGTTTTTACGATAATATTGTTACTTGGTTCTGCACCTGAACGGTAACATGTGACATAATAATTTATCTCAAAGGTCCGATTTCCCGGTAGGACAGCGGTAAATTTTCGGATTTACAACATCAAAATCGTGGATTCGATTCCCTTCGGTGGATACAATAGGCAACCGATTTGGCTTTGCTTTAAGAAAACACACACACACATACTTAAATGTCAGGAAGCTGTCAAGTTGCTCTGTCTGAGACATTTTTAGAGAGAATATTGGAAAGTTGTGCTGACATAAAGTTGCAATAATGATAAGTTTTGTTACGGAAGTAATTGAAGTTAACAGCTAGTGTTTGTGTTCCCTGTGTACAGTATTTTATTGTTTATTGTTATTTTCATTACTATTATTATTTATACTATTTAATACATCCAGTCTTATTCTTATAGATTTTTATTATTATACTTCTATTATAGAGACTGTTTTGCGCTGTTAGCTTAAAATAGGGATTTATAATTAAGCTAAGTCTCCTAGCCTGGCCAAACTGATGAAGCATTTCATTCTAATCTTTATACGGGAGCACGTAAAAAAAAAGTATGCCTAATTAGTTATACTTACTGCCAAGTTTATTTTTAATTTTGCTCTAAGTAACTAGCTTGTTCTGATCAAAAGTTAATTAATATTAATACAAGTTTTGGCAAATGCTGAGTAGATCCAAAACTCTACAGTTATTTAGATTTTTCATATATATTTCATAGTACATATCACTGTGATGGATGATTTACAGCGAGTGATGACCCGCTATTAAAAGTGTCCTTTTTCGCTTAAGACTAATTCTAATGGCTTTATATCACGCTGTTTGTACACCTCAAACATGTTATAAACCACCGAATATGTATGGCTTTATGTATAATTCTAGTCACTTCAGCCCGTTCATATATCTTATTTAGCTTTGACTGGCCATCGCGGTTGTTTTACAGATTTTTTCTTGTTATCTATTAATAACATTGTTACATTTTAGTGGACTGTGATTCCCTGAAGTTATGCACCTTATAATGGACGGTGTCATCAATGGATCATAATCTGTTGGGAATATCCAAAATGCTTTTAAAGTCGCAGAACGTTGAAATTTCAATCGAACAGTAATTTAGTACACTTTCCAAGTAAAATTTTGATTAAATGCGGAAATCTGTTAAATATAATGGCGGTTCATACACGAAGCACGTCCCGCTTTATAAAATTAAGTTGAACAACTCTTATAATAGAGAGTTCCTAGTTTATTACGTTAAATGTTTCAATTGATTAAAAGATCTTAATTGTTCAAAATACAACTAAATAGGTACTTTTGTAAAAGTAAAAGTTTACAATAAAGATTTAATATACATTATATTACGTACTGGAATGTTAATTTTCGATGGTGTTCTGTTCGAATAAAATGGATCCACATTTACTCTAGCTATAGCCAGCAAATATCGGTATACATCTGGTAGAAAAATATTTCATTTACTCTTACAAATTAACTGTATGTGTAGAGTTTAGAATTTTGTTGTGTTTTCTGAGTGTCATTTAAACATGCTACTGAATGATCCAAATAGATGTAGTTCAGGGCTCTTGAGTACTATTTGTTTTCAAATTATTGCATGAAAAAACTGTTTGATATATTATGGTACATTATTATGCTTCCATATTAAACGCCTCTTTAATTATTACTTAGTCAACATCAATTTCACACAATGATTTGACCACCACTCTTCGTGGTTGGAGTTTTGTGGTCATATTCAAAGTTTTTTTTAGGTTTCGTTAAACTCAGATTTATTTATTTATAGCAAGATTTATTTTGGTAGTTGATCGTTATTTGCTGTGTTTCATTCTGTTCTTGATGTTCAAGCTCTGTAGATACGTCTTATACTGAAGAATGAAACTTCTTACTCTAGTTTACAGTCATGAACTATTACTATAGTCTAAAGTGATTAATTAAACGGAACCTAAGTGGTGTAATTTTACAGAACCTTTCAAAGATCGTATTGATCATGTAACTATCAACAGTGGATTGTTCAGCCGATATTTTTCATTAATATGTATTATGGTGTTTTTATTAAAGACATCACCGACAGCGGACTTGGCTATAAGTAGGTGGGTTGAAATGTCTCATACACTGATACAGTCGATGGCATATTCAGTATAACTTATTCTATTTGAAGGTCCATAAAATTTCCTTGTGTAATTCAATCCAATCTGTGGCAGTAACTTAGATTTGAGATATTTAAAGTTTCAAAATAAATCTTGGGGCCTGAAAGACGACCCGGGATGGTCAGAAATTTAAGTTTCTCCTCATCCCGCGCGATGAAAGTGTTTGAGACAAACGGAAGTCTTATAGGTGTTATAACTATTAACTAAATTAAAGTTCACATCATTTCTTTTCTTATTTTAGGGATTAATTACGGATTTCCAGATTGTCGAGTATTAACCAGATAATAGAGATAATTTGTACAGGGCTACCAGGCGATCGAATATTTTGTCGGAGAGCTTTGTTATTATGGAGTTATTAATGCCTTCTTCTTCGTGGACGGTACTTTTGATAGTTTTTAGCGTGATTTTACGTTTTGTAAAGGAAATGGAGAGGATATGATAGCTGAGCTGATTTGACAGTTTAGTATATTGACTGGAGATGATGACGTGTATATTGAATTATTTGTGATACTATGATTACTGATGAAATTGTAATGATGTCTGTGAAAGAAGGCTTGATTAGGTGTGTTGAATAAATTCGTCTAATTTTGCTTGGAGAATTTGGCTTTATCATCATGTGTTTTTAACTAGTGTTGGTTGATAAATTGTTTGTATTGTTGTTGTATATGTTTTTAAACTTGCGGCAGAAAAGTGCGGGATTAGAATTTGTTTCATCAATTGATGTGCAAAATGTATTCCAATTGTTCTGTTGTTGAATTCTGACGAGTTTTTGACTTGGTTATTGGCATTATTGGTAGTTGGTTTTGAGGTGTGGAATCGAGTTCTGATAAATAGACATTAGGTTATTATCTTTTTCTGGAGTAATTTTCCATGAATTATAGTTCTGGGTGATTCTTTTGTTAGTGAGTGTGTTTTTGATGGACGCATTGTTGATAATATCAGATAGTGAGTATTCTATCTTTTTGTTTAATGCGATAAAGTATAAGTGAGAGTACTCGAGAATTTTGTTCTTGGGATGAATGCCAGAGCGGATATTGTATATGTTAAAGGAGATAGGTTCGTGGTTGTTGCCAAGGTCATCAAGGACTTGTGTCATCTTTACAGCTACTAACTTTTATAAACGCTATGGTAAAGACATAATGAGATTCACGTGAAGATTTTGTGATGATGGGAATGCTAGTTACTAGCTGTAAGCATATGAGATTTTAAATTCGGATATGTTAAATTTTTAAGTGGCTTCGTTTAAAAAGTTTAAAGCACACTCATTGATTTCAAATACAACAGTCAATATAAATATAAACAATACACTAAATACAGTTGCTTTAGTTTTAATACCTTTCTAACACGAACGGTAGAAAACTAATTAAGTTAAATACCATGACGTTAAGATTGTTTTTTTAACTTAATGCAAAGGTTCACGAGGGCTATCTGCGCTCGCCGTCCCTAGCTGCCTTCCCTCTAGTCATCACCACCCACTGCCAACTCTTGGACTACTCTTTTACCAACGAATAGTGGGAATGACAGTCACATAATAACGTCCACACGACTGAAAGGGCAAGCATGTTTGCTACGACGGGGATTCGGACCCGCGACCCTCAGATTATGAGACGAACGCTTTAACCCACCTGGCCATGCCGGACCTGACGTTAAGAAACATCGCAATTTGAGATTATTTTGTCAATAGTTGTAAAATAGTTAGCCCAAAAGTAAAAGGAAACTTAAGGTTTACTTGTATTCCAAAGACAGCTGGTATGGGTATTAAAATTTTAATTAAAATAAGTCATCATGAATTAAGTTTTACTTAATATGATATGATGACAAACCATGAACTTAAGTTTTATTTCAAAACAAATGTTACGTGAAAACTTGCCAGAACACGTTTACTTGTAAAATGGGCAACACTTGCTATTTAATTTTTACTAAAATAATAATTAGTACATAAATACATTACTTATATTTTTCAGAGATGTTACTAGTATTCATTTTCTGAGGGATTTCACCAAAAAATTGTTTTTGTCGTGTAGTGTGAATTCAGAAAGTACTGTTACCAAAGGTGGAAACAGTTTAAAATGGTTTCACAAAAATGTTTCTAGAAGGTGTAGAGATCGAAATGATTTGTATTCTCAGGAAATGTAAAACCTATATCAGCAGTGATATGAAAGTGTAATTCAAAGTTAAAAAAACAATAAGTACATACATATTTGTCTTCATACAGGTATAAAACATTAACTTCGTTCCTGTGTGAATCCTGACGGTAGTCTAAACCTTAACAAGAAAGGATTCAGATATTCGATTCATTTTAAAGTGTGTTGAAGTCATTTTCTGGAATCAGTGAAACAATTCTAATTTATCCAGAGTCTACTTTGTAGTGGAGTCTATTACTCCAGAGAAGTAACCAATACTATTCTGTTTTTATTTGCAATAAATAAAATTTATAGAGATATTGTCACATAGTTATTCTTTTTCCAAAATTCTATCATAATTTATTAAAAACTGTTGTATATTTTTATAGGGAATCTTTGCATTTGTGACGTTTGGTTTTGATACGAAGGCTGTAGTTTTGCCCGTAAGAAAATGGTAGGTAGTAGTTTTACGTTTTTATAAACTCTTGTCTAAGTACAGTGGTTTGAGATCATACAATTAGAAGTGGTCTAAAAATGTGAAAAACTGAAAATTCAACAGATTAATATATTTTCGCCAGGACTTAAGTATATTATCTGTGCCTTCAAAACTGTTAGATTTATTGTAATAATAATATCCAACCATATCGAAGTTATTTTCGTTCTACAAAACTTTTATTATGAAACTGAACGTCACGTTTGGTACGAGTGAAATGTTATTACCAATATCACCAATAACTATGTTATAGTTACCAGTATTTTGTATATAGGAAGTGTGTGTTCTTTATATAAAATCTTATACAATTTGTCTTTATTTCAGAAAATAAAACGGTTTCTCTTATTGTTTTGAATTAAGCACAAAGCTACACAATGGGATATCTGTGCTCTGCCCACCACGGGTATCGAAACCCAGATTTTAGCGTTGTAAGTCCGGAGACATACCGCTGAGCCACTGGGGGGCCGCGGTTTCTCTAAATATGTTTCAAGGATGGTACGAGATTGGATTTATAATTTGTATTTAAGAGGAGAAGCTTAATCATAGTGAAGACGTCTCATGTATTGCTTCTATTCTTTTAAGCATATGAAATGGCATAACGATTGCTCAAAACATTAAAAAAGTCAATTACTGTTAGTTTATTTATTTACCAATTATTCATGATTACAACAAAAATCAATTTATTGATATTATGTGGATGGTTCTCCTTTTGTTCTATTATAGACAGTTTTTAATAACACTTATATCATCTTTGAGTATAACAATAATACAGTAAAACCTGTCTAAGCCGGAAACTGCATAAGGGGGGAAACCTGCTAAAGCTGGAAATATTAAAATTTTGCAGCATTATCTTAAGATTTCTCTTATCAAAGGCTCTCTATATGGCGGAAACTGCATAACGCGGATGGAAATCTTTCACCTACCTCATTTATCAACAAGTAGGATTAGAACCTGAGTAAGGCGGAAAAAATGTTTTTGATTAAATATTAATTTCTTATTTTATTAATAATTTATTTAAATATTAATACATTCTCGGACATTTTGTTACAGTAAGTATTGTTTAAATATATTTTGTTTTTTTATGCTGTTATTATTTTTGCAGTTAAATTAGATTCACGATTTTTAGAAATATATTTGTCTTTTAAATGCAAAATTCTACTCTTTAAGTAATTCTCACGAAAAAATAAATTACTATCTTAATACCCTCATTTTTAAAAAAAAGCTACTAAATAACCTCATTTTTCGAAAAAGTTGTTTGTTATGACGATTCCAGTTAAATCCAAATTCTGATTGAGATGACTGACGCAGATAATTCTGTGAACGCAGAAAGTTTTGTGAACATTGACAAGAATGTTTTAACAGAAACTGATGAAATTGATTAAAAATCTATAATAGAATTGCAAGATGGTAACAGTGTGAGAGATTCAAAAGATGAACAAAATAGAAAAGATAGTGAGGAAATAAAAATTCCCACTTCATCACAAGTATTAAATTATATTAATACTCGGTTACGTTTGATTCCGCCTTAGACAGGTTTTACTGTAATAGATTTTACTCTAGTTACAAGTCTTTTTCTTCAGTTTTTTAATACACTGTTATGTCAAATGCTTATCACACTGACTTTGCTATGTATATAGCGAACAATCTCATTTGTTTCAGCAATAATTTTGTACCAAAGAAATAATTTTCTTGATATCCAGTCTTGTTATTACACGTAGTTTATGTGAAATTGTCTTGAATTTTTAAAACAACAGTTCCGTAGAGGGTAGCATATCTTCATAAAATACATCAAGAATTACATTTTAGATTTTCAATATCTGAGTTGGAGAAGGTTAACCTTCAAGTTCGAAATTGCAGGAACTAGTATTTTCACATATGAAAAAAAAAATCAGTATTTGATTCTTCACTGATGTTTCTTTAGTGAACTTTTTGTTTAAGGTCATAACTGTTATTTGTTCAATGCTTGTATACAATTTTTATGGGATATCACTAATGAAACTGCAACATTTTATTTATGCATTATTGCAGGATTAGAATTTTACGCAAAGGGACACAAGGACCTGTACTTCCGCTTGAAGATCAACTTGACGATGATACTGCATTTACGTGTTTTCAATTTCTGACGTATCATTATGAGAACTGCCTTCAAGATCTTCCACGAGATAAATGGTCAGTTCTTTACTGGTGTTGCTAGAAGTACAAAACATATCGCTCAGTAGTTTACTGGAATAAAGTTCAATGTACAGTAGTTAATTCAACTATAAGTATATATATATATATACTGATTTCTATTAACAAATTAAAAATAATGTTTTTTGAATAAAAAACACAAAATAGTTGATGATATTTGAAAAACCAATAATTGTTTTATGAAAGCATGGATATGGTAGTTAATGAGACAGGATTATTATTTTTTATAGACTATAATATCTTTTTAGACTAGGACAGTTGCTTTTTCGTTGTTAAAGAGAAGCTGAATTCGTGGTGGATAGGTTATATTTTATAATATGAAATATAAACAATAAGAACTGCCTGTTTTGAAAATATTAAGTCATCCCATAAGTAATGTTCGAAAATTTCATACAGAAATGCATCATCATTTCTCTCTTTGTGGAAGGGTTTAATGACTACAATATGTAGTAGGACGTGTATAAAGATGTTCAGACAAATAAAAGAAACTAACTCAACTCATCTTTTTCAGATAATTAATAAAATAAATCCTTATGAAATTGGATGTGTCTGAGGAGCACATTAGGCATATAATGCTTTTTGAGTTTAAAAAAGTAATAGTGCAGCAGAATCTATATGAAACATTCAGTGTGTTTATGATACGGAGTCTCTCATTCAAAGAAAATGTCGAAGGTGGTTTCAGAAGTTCAGATCAGGTGACTACAGCTTAAGTGATGCGCCAAGTTCAGGTCGTCCTGTTGAGTTTAATGATGACTTGCTGCTAGCTGCACTTGATGAAGATTGTGCTGTAACAGTTGAAGAACTAGCACAGAAGCTCAATTAAATCCATTAAACAGGAAAGGTGTTAAAACTTGGAAAATTTATCTCTCTTGATTTGGCAGAAACTAACCTTAGAGCAAGAGTGATTATTTGCACTTCTCTGCACTCTCGAGAACGTAACTCACCTTTCTTGGACAGGTTAGTGACTGGAGATGAAAAATTGATATTTTATAAAAACGTTAAGTCCCTCAGACAATGGCTCAGTGCAGGTAAACTGACTAAAGCACAGCCCAAAATGGACCTCCACCCAAGGAAAGTCTTGTTAAGCGTTTGGTGGGATATTGTTGTTGTGATCCACTTTGAGTTGCTGCCACTCAATATAACAATTACATCAGATTTCTATTGTCAACAGTTAGAGCACTTGAAGTTGTATTGAAAAAAAGAAGCTTGCTTTTATCAATCGTAAAGGTGTTGTGTTAAAGCCTCATGCAGTAAGGATCACATCTGCAAAGATTGAAGAGCTAGACAGGGACAAACTTCCATATCCTCCAGACCTCGCCCCATCTGATTATCATCTATTTCGACGTTTGCAGAACTATCTTGACGGAAAAGAGCTTGGAACACATGAAGATGTCGAAACTACCCCTCTCTACATTATTTTCTTCCAAACCTCAAGAATTTTATAAAGTGGCATTCAGAAGCTTGTGAATCGTTGGCAGGAAGTAATTAATAATAATGGAATATACATTATTGATTAAATAACATTGAAATCGTTTGAAATCCTTTCTCTTTTTCTGAACCTAAAATCGAACATTACTTAAGGGATGACCTGATAGTTCCTTCTTAGTTTGTAACCAAACCTGCTCAACTTATACAGTTGCAGGCGTAACTCCACTAAACCATCATAGTGAGAAGTGTTTAAATTTATCTATAACGGAAATGGCAAAAACTGTATATATGTAACTACTAATATAAAGTCCACCATCTTGTTCTGAATGTGAACCTTGAATCCGCTTCTCTTCGGATATTCGTGCAATGCCACTCGAAGACTATTTGCACTCGCTGTTCCTACTTTGGAACTCATAGACGAGATAGTCAGCAACATTCACCTTAAACTCTTGGATTAATTTATCTGATTAACTAGTGACAACAAACCGTCACTCTTATAATGCACCCACTGTCCCAAAGTGCGGAGAATAATTTTTTTACGGCTAAAGGGTTCGAATATTGGACCTACAGATCCACAATTCAGCATGCTGGCTATTGGGTCAGACTTATCTCTTGCATGGATCACTTGTAAATCAATGTCCAAGTCTCGATTTGGTAAATTATATCATGTGACTTTACAAAATATAACAAGAGCATAGAGTATGTGTCCTTAAGTAGGTTTAGTTTTGTGAGTGACTCTGGTTTAGGAAACTATAAATTTATCTCTAATCTCAAGTACATATTAAGAGTAATAAGTCTTTATACTTTTTAGTGAAAAGTGTATTTTTGCTATTTCTATGAAAACATACCCTAATTAAATTAAAGTTACATGTAAAAGTCTGAACAGTAGTTGCCAGTTTCGTATAAACCTACACACAAAAGGTATCTGGCATAGCCGTCTATAGTTTTGAACTGATCGACTAGAAGGAAGTAGCCACCACTTAGTGTTTGATTACTCGTGTATGACGAAATAAGGGATATGGCCGTCACTCTTTAAGAACACTGAAAGTGCACAGCGCGATTTTGAAGTAACGAAATGTGAACCACAAACCTTTGAATTCATAGTCCGGGTACACCAATTACTAGGTTATTCCACACCCCCACCTCTCATTTTAAAAATTGGACTCATCTTACATATTGAATTTAGAAAGTAACATTTTCATTCGTACGGTTTATGGTGCCAATACTGGTATAAACAGCATAGTTCATTTTAGAGTAGTAAATGTGATGTGACGTCAACATAAAGTTAAAAATGGTTTTAAATAATCAAAGTTAAGTGTTTACTAATACTTTTATTTTATGTTTCAGAGCACATGAAAGTATGTTATGATTCAAATGAAAATATAGGTGAAATTACTGTAATATGTAGTATAGCGTAACTTACTAATCATATTTAACATAGAAAACAGCAGTTAAAAGTGAGTGTCAATAATATTTTATTATTTTTTCAGCTTCCAGTCTAAGACATATAACTCAGTATTCTGGGGTAAGGAGTTAGTTGATTGGTTGATCACTGTTGGACTGGCTAGGGGGCGGAAAGACGCCGAACTCTATGGACGTCGATTGTTGAATGGCCGAGTAATAAAGCACGTGAACGAGCAGATGCATTTCAAAGATGGTATCTATTTGTACGCCTTTGTACCACAAGCAGAGTATGAACAGAAATAATACAGACACGTTGTAGTGCGATTGAAACAAATTCAATATTTGCTTTACCTAACCATACATCACCATATGTATTTGTCTTTAGTCTGAAGTTTCAAGCTCATTCAAGTGATCATAAACCAAAGATTCTTGTTTTGGTTAGTAGGATTCGACGAGCACAGCACACTAGTCAGATGTTTATTGTATGTCTCATATCAATGGTGGGTGTGAAAAGGGCTTTTAATTTAATTATGTATTCGGCGAAATGGTTTCTATATTTTGCGTGCACTTGTAATTTAAACTAAATATTAAAAAATAGCATGCATTTTTCTTAGTAATTACTCTTATCAGTGACCTTTTCTCAAGTTCATGAATTAATAAAATCAGTGATTTGCATTATGTAATGTGGTATTTTCGAATTTTGTTTATATGTTTACGTACAATTTAAATGACGTAATATAACAACTATATTACAACTAAGTGTTTGAAAACAAGTTAATAAAGCCCAAACAACATCACTGAATTTTTAAACTATGTATCTAATTGTGTCATACAGGCTTAGATTTCATTTCTGCTACATCTTTTAACATATTTATCCAATTTCAGACATTTTGTTTTTAAAATAACAAGATGAAGTTAGAAAAGTAATCTTATTTTCAAATAAATAAAATTCTGACTTTCAAGTTTAGTCATGATACAGAAAACTGTCATACAATACTAATATGACGATGACAGTTTGAAATATTTCATATAAAATGAATTTTGTCAGAGTTTTTAAAGTGTTACAAGGTATTGCTAGTTACAACAGAATGATATTTTCAACTTTGCGTTTGCCATAGATTATGTTGTAATTCTTAAGCGTTAACTTTGTAAATAATATCAATAAAAACATACAAACATTTTAATTTAGATAATATTTTACACATATTTTATTAAATAGAAACGCTCCATCTTTATTTTTCACTACGGTACTTACTTTATTAGTAACTTTAACACCTACCCTAGCTCCAATTCTAACTCTGATAAATTTTAATATTTACTTCTACTGAGAGAATATTTAAATAGTTAACTTGTTGGATCAGTAATTGCATGTGTTTGTGTCTAATAACTAGAAGTGATTGTTTAATAATTTCAAATGTAACATACAGTTTCTTGTATTCTGACGTTACTAAATATAGACGAAATGGATAAATCTGGTTAGTGAAATTTAAAACTGGAATGTGGGTTTCGAACCAATGAGATGCGTGATTTTTAGGCTACAGGTAACCTGAAAAACTCAGTTTTTCGAATATAAAAAGTAACGTGGCTAATAACCAGCCACTTAGTAGTAAAAACATAATTCCCACTATATCTTGGACTGTGAAAGGGCTCACAACTTCCTGATCTGGTATTAAACAGAAGCTATAGTTGCTAGACATTTCATCCGTCCACTTCTGGAATAATCCTTTTTCCACTATTGATAATATCCTGCAAAAGAAAAAAAGTTTAATACAGTAGGAATATTTTTGTAGGCACCAAAATACAGATGACAAGATGTGGAGGTAAGTCAATATATTTATTTATGTAATCAGCTTTACCTTTCGTTTATTCTTCTGATTAAACTATAGTCCAAGCCTTTTCGGAAAGCTATAGCAAAGGATTTTGAATAAAGAGATTCTTTAGAAATGTAGAGATTACATTTCTTCTTCTTTGTTACCCTTAACGAGAGGGCATGCCTTATAGTGTAGATGCCTTTCAAAACAGCGTGTGTTCCTTCTTCCACTTGTTCCAGCACCGCATCTGACGTCAGGTCAGAGGATAAGATGAAACTTTGTTTTTTCTTCACTTTGGCTAGAAGTTTGTAGTTTAAAGAAGAGGCTCCACTTGCCTTTTTAAAAATAGATTGGACAGAATAATAAACCTACATTTTAGTATTTTCAGTTATAAGATAAGATCTTCAGAATAATATACATATTATTCATATAACTACCAAAACGATTGTTACATATGTAAAATGGTTAAGTACATTGTAAACTGAAAGTTTACTATACTTATAAATATTTTCAACTTTAATCAAGTAAGAGCATTGTGACTTATAGCAAAATAAAGCTAAGTAAGCAGTACAATTTTAAGATATTTGAAGCGAATCCACAAAGTCTACCGTAACCAAGAAAAAGTCTTATGCAGGACTTAAAACAATAATCGGAAGCTCACAGTGTATCTCAACGAAAATGCAGGCATAATTGTCGAATTTACATTTGTATTACCACGATTTCAATATATTCTTTATGAGCAGATTTATCTCTTTAACAATAAAAAATCTAATAACAAAAGACATACTTGTGAATAATAAAAATAACCTATTTTAAAATATTTAAAATATTGTGAATAAATAAATAATATTCAAACACTTGATTTCACCACATTGTACACCACAATTCCACTGAAAGGTTTAACCTTTGTTTTCAATTCATTAATAGAACAGTTCTGTTATCCTTTTACAGAACTGGAAGAAAGAAAATTTAGCTTTAAAAACATAAAAGATATATTAAGTTTCTGTATTTACAATAATTATATATTTTTCAATAACGAGGTTTTTAAACAAGTAATGAGAGTTCCAATGGGAGCTAACTATTCTGTTTGTAGAGGAAACTTATAACTTTACTCTTATGAAAATAGATTTATTGAAAACTGCAGAAATCCAGATATTTTTATCTCAACTTTTAAATATATAGATAATTTAACTAGTATAAATAATCCTGAAATAAATAATGTTATCAATCCATTCGTCCAGCAAAATTAGAAATTGAAAATACTTCAATACCTAATACAAAAGCACATTATTTAGATTTAGAAATTAAAATAATTGCTAAGGATATCAATGTAAATATTTTAGATAAAATAAACCATTTTGCCTTTCCAATTTATGGATTACCTTCTTTTAATAGTAATGCTCCGCACCGTTCTGTTATAAGCGTTATAACTTCACAATTATTCAGATTTGTAATTTCTAACATATTAAAATATTTTATCAGTAATATTAAAATGTGGGCCTGGCATGGCCAAGCGCGTAAGGCGTGCGACTCGTAATCTGAGTGTCGCGGGTTCGTGCCCGCGTCGCGCTAGTCATGCTCACCCTCCAAGCCGTGGGGGCGTTATAAAGTGACAGTCAATCCCACTATTCGTTGGTAAAAGAGTAGCCCAAGAGTTGGCGGTGGGTGGTGATGACTAGCTGCCTTCCCTCTAGTCTTCCACTACTAAATTAGGGACGGTTCGGTGCGGCAGGCTAACAACCTACTCACTTAAATACCTGTTGAAGAATCCGCAAGCGATTGCGGCCCTATGTTCCTTGATGGAATCTAATGGTGATAACTAACTAACTCACTAATATTAAAATACTGATACAAAAATTAATATTTAATGTATGTAATAAAGAAACTTTGAATAAAATTACTAAACTATTCTGTAGTAAATATAAGGATGTATTAAATAAATATGAAAAACAAAAATTAGAGAAAGTTTACTAAAATGTATAGTAAATATTTTTAGTTATGAATAAGGTCATTTAAAAACTTGTCACTTGTATATGCGAATATACACCTTGCTGCATATAAGGGCTTACTTAGAGCATGATAGTTATAGTAGATTTAATAAATTAGTGTTGGTTGGGTGCTATACTAATTTATTTAGATAACTGGATAGGACTCTTCATACTAGTATAATTCGTTTACCGGGCTATCAATTAGTGACTTTTTAACCCCAATGGCGGCTGGAATGCTCACTTTAACTTATTTTTCTTATTCTTATTTTTATTCAAATATTTTTTCTTCTTTACTTCGGAGAGTAGCCACCTTCCCAAAACTATCTGCAGGCAGTGAAGGATAATATAGATGTGGGACATTGTGGGCTTGAGCAACCACATTTCGCTCTCCTAATTTCTATTTCTATATTTATTGCTACCCCTTTATTTTATTTCTTCATGTGAACCTGACGAATGGAGGTTAAGACTGATAAACGGTGTATTCCCACCGCAATGTGGGTCCTACTTCTTTAGTCACCTCCTAGGTGTTTTAGAGTACATTTTATATCTTACATTGTAGCTTGTACCCTAGGATCTTTTTAAATAGTGCAGCGTTTTTTTATTATTTTTTAACTTATTATTGTTTCGGCTTTTTTAGGTTATAATAAATTAATATGATTAGTCAAAGATTAGGATTTGCTGTTTTTAACGCAGACCTGCCTTTTGATTTGTTCCACGCTAGGACAGCGGTAAGTCTTCGGATTTACAACGTTAAAATCAGGGTTCGATTCCCCTCGGTGGGCACAGAAGATAGCCTGATGTGGCTTTGCTATAAGACACACACACACTCATTTCAATTTTAGTTACTAAACTTTATCAGTATTAATTTTCTCTAATATATATGTAAACATATTTGGTAAAGAAAAAGCAGAGAAACCTGATGTTTTCAAAATAGGACTTACAATATACATATTAATTCATGACAATTGGTGTGCTGGATACAATGAAATCGTATCTAAAATGTAAAAAGGAACAGGAGAGCAACCTCTGGTATTACGTTACACATGTGAAAGTGATATCGCATGTAAAAAAGGAAAATATAGGACGAAATGATATTTTTACTCGAGTTTTTAAAAAAAGAAGGTCTAAGAATAAGTTGAGTTCAGAGAAGTTTGGTAATTTAAAAATTTGAAAAAGAAAAAAAGAAAAATCTAGACTGAGTGATTTTGAGTGTAACCACAAAGAGCGGTTAGTGGCATATTTTAATTAAGGTGAAATTATACCAGAATAATTCGTCTTGTCAATTGTATGCTAAAATAACTGAACCAGTCAGCGTGGAATTTGATGAATAGGGGGCCCATGCATTTAAACTTCATAAAATTTGTTTTGGTCTTAATTGCAAAATTTTCATAATTGAATTATGTAGATTTCGAAAATAATATTCATCTTTCATATAAGGATTTCTTTATAAATAGGAAAGGAAAAAAACCTTACTTTGATCAAATAATTACTTCGTTTACCACACTGAACAAAAATTAAGAAAACACAGACAAACTGAAGAAGAACATTGATGTCAAACAAATATGCATCTTCATTCATTCTGATTTTTTAGTGTAAAATCTACGTCTTTTACTCTCAAAATTACGTGTTGTGGCCTTTATTTAATATATTCCGTCTTGAGCACCTTATTTCGATGACCAGCAGTAATTAGCCATTATACTACACACTTTTCCTGATACTTCCTCTTCACTTCCTAGATGGCTTAATGAAACGTTTCCCTTTCTTTTCCGGCCCGGCATAGCCAGGTGGTTAAGGCACTCGACTCATAATTCAAGTGTCGCGGGGTCGAATCCCCGTCACACTAAACATTCTTACCATTTCAGCCGTGAGGGCGCTATAATGTGACAGTCAACCCCACTATTCGTTAGTGAAAAAGTAGCCCAAAAATAAAGTCAGTACATGTTAAAAATTCGACAGTATCAACAGATGTGATTAGAGTAAAACCTACTATGCTGGGCGATAAACAACAGTGTGAGATAATAGTAATTTCTACTTCGTGAGTCTTGAGTAAAATGTATTTTGGTATACTTTATAAGTTTTTATCTTTAATTGTTAAATGTTTGAAGCTCTGTAGTTATGTTAATGTTGACGTTATGGTTTCCTTATAAATTTAAAGTAGTCTTTCCAAATTCATACGCAGTAGCGTTGATGATTTGTTGCTTTTTGAGCTTCTTGAGAATATAAATCTTTCGGCCAGACTACTGAGGCCACACTGCAGTTGACGTTTTTAACTACAGTATAATTTCTGTGTTCTATATTTCTTAAAGCTAAAATTTCAGGATTGTAGATTGATCTATTGTGTCTAAATATAATTCATTTCATTTCTACATTTCTGAATGAAGCAGAAAAGCATTGTTAATCGATCTGGAGGAGAAGTCCAAGTTTTATACCATGATTAGTTTAGTAAAGATGTAAGTAAGATAAATTACACAAAGTAAAACTCTGAATTAAAGACTTGAGCTTTGAAAAATAAGTTTTCGACATCTGTCACTGTATTAAAACTGCCAATACAGTTATTAGTGAGATCACATTTAAGTCTCTTAACTGAAACGTTTTAGGTCAGGAGTATGGTAAACACTTAGTTTTCCTACTCTGTTATATCAAGTTTTTTAGAAGCCTTCGCTTCAACCAAGAAACTGTTGTCTCAGCAGCAAAATAAAATTGTCTGACTAGCTGAAATTAAAAAAAAGAAATCAGACAGTTATGCATTATTTCCACATAGAGGATGTCTCCAATGCGGATTAAATGTTTCCTTCTAACGCAGGTTCCGATGTTACTGCTGGCCGACTTTTAAGAAAATTTACAACGGGTTTTGAGCGTGGCAAAATTATTTTGAACAACATATAAACAGTATTTAAGATATGTACAATGATTGCTATAAAGCTTAAGAACTCTTAAAACTTTTAAATAAATGCTAATTCGACTGAATAATCTATTTTTGCCAATTAAAACGCTTAAAAATTGTAACGATGCTCGATCTAGTCTTCATCTGGTCTTGAATATATGTTTTACATAAAATTTTGGTTTTAATGCTATGTATTGTAGACCCTGAATACCATAGAATAATTAACCTAGTTTTGTTACATATGATTTAAGACCTAAAATCACATTTAAGATTATTTTTAACGTTATTTTTTTTCTGATGACTCTGCTGCAGTAATGTTTGTAAATGTTATCGTGGACGGTAACTTTCTGAGACCACGTGACTTGAGGGAGACGAGAAAATCATGGTGATAGTGAAGTCTCTGTGAGAATATGACAAGGTCTAGAACAGGTAGTGTTCTGGTTCTAGGGCTATCACTAGTCTTGGTGAGAAGTATGTCCGTGTTCTCGAATCGTTCTTGAGAAAATATTTAGAAAGATGCTTCGCTCGGTAATCCCGGGCACCCCTATCACAATATTAATGCATGAGCATAGGATAGTAAAGACAAGTCATGACAGCGAATGGTCTGATTGTCCCGTGAGTAACTGGGGTGATATCTTTGGGACTCCAAGGACAAAAACCTATGGTTGCAAGATGCTGTATAAACTTATCAATGACCAAGCAAAGTAACGAGATGCGCACACAAGGACGTAGATCAGTGCTTTATGCTGTCAGATGAAACAACTAGTCTCTTGTTACATTATAACGAGAGTAGAAACCAGCCATGAAGCTTCAAAGTCGGCAACTCACACTATTAACACCATGAAAACATCTACCGTGGCTGAGGACATTATTTAATGCTACAATAAAGTCTTAAATTATATGTCGCGTTATCACGATCACAACAATGATGCTCTTTATCACGTGCAGAGTATTCTAGTAGAAAATTTGGCCTTAGGATACCGCATTCAATACGACATGTACATCTTCAGAGCAATGAAGATGATATCTTGAGAAAATGTATGTATATAAACTGGTAGATGGGACCTGTGTGTATCACTCAGTGGTCACATGAAGCAGAATAATTTGCCAGCATTCAGTAATGTAATTATAAAACGACGACCAAGTATGCATTTTATTATGACTTCAGCCCTACCATTGTGCTTCTGTGGTTAAAGCTCTCGTATTCTATAAGTAATAACTCATTCTATATGAAGAGAGGCGGAATAAAAAGTACTTTAAAGAAAATGCACGTTGTATGTTTTATTCAAGTGTGAGGCTGCACAATCATTTGTCTAGGCTGTGTTCACTGCAGAAACCGAACCTCAAATCTTACCACTGAGTTTAATCTTACTTTTGTCACTGGAGTTAGGTTGGCTCACTGCAAATTGAAACATATTATTATATACATTGTATATAATATAGTATCCCATCATGATATTTTTATTTTATTGTTCATAGTTAACCTCATTTTGTTAGATATGATTTAAGAAACAAGTTTGTCTTTTCTTTCTTAAAATGTGTATTATTATCTCTAATTAGTAATAAGCAAAAATTAAAGTTTTGCTCTAAATATTCGCCTTACATTAAACCGCCTAGGAACATTCAACAACATATGCTTTGGCGAAAACCGATGTGCGTGTTCAGCTGATTTTGAATTTGTCAAGTCACTGAGTTGAACCAGTTTTAAGGAATTTCGTAAAAAACTCTGGTTATGGATAAACCAGAAAACAATATTAACATTCTGACAGAGGTGAACTGTTGTTTTTGTGAATTTTGTTTGTACTGTTTTTACTTGATCACTATTAAATGATATCATTATAAGATTATCTTTTTGTTGTTAAGCGCAAAGAAACGAAATGGACTATCTGTGCTGTTTCCATCAGAGAGATAAGATCTTGAAATTTAGTATTTCATGACTTCATACTTACTCCTTGACCAACGGAAACTATTAATATAAAAATTTTGAAAAAAAATAAGATTAACGTTAAAATTAATTATTTCTTATTATTTAATGGATATAATATTTTAAATATAGAAATTTTTGATCACGTTCTTTATTCTCCTAAGTATAAACTTTGGTAATAAAAGCACTTCAAATAGTGTGCATATATGTGAAGAGCATTACAAACCTCACATATAAAAAATTATAGTTTAAGATTTTTCATTTAATCTTGTCTTAATATCTAATATCTACCTTCAATAAATTATGGAATGAGCTTCCTTCTGTGATCAGAGGTTGAATTTCTTCAGCTCTTATTAGATCTTCTAAATTATCTATTAAAACAGGAGAGCTGCTTTTCAGTAGTAAAGCCCTCAGTTGTCCTGCAAAGGCAGTTAACAACACTAATACAGCCAGCCACCATGATGTTTGTAATATTCTTGTCCACATCGTCATCGGAGTAAATGTTAAGCCTTTAGTAAAACATAAAAAACAAAAACGAGTAGTTAGCAATTTTAATAAACTTTTTGACATATTCATCATTCTGGGTAGGTGTAAATAGTTTAAGAAGAAAGTGTAGATGGTATGGTCTAGTTGTGTTCTCCCTGATTCATCAGTTGAAATTTTCAGACTGCTAAATGCAGATAGTCACTGTGAGGCTTTTTGTAAAATTCGGAACAAAACATCATGAGAAAATATTCATTACTCTTTTAATTATTTACATTTGTTTGTAAATTGTTACAAAATACTTTTTTCATAATATAATTCGAAAAATTTCAACGAGTCACCAATACTAGAGCGGGAAGTAAGATAGATAATAAAAACTATTCATAAGAAGATAGTTGCTAAATCAATAAGAGCATGTGAGGAATAAAGTGACTGAAAGAAATATTTAATAAAGCATGCAAAGAGAAAACTGTTCCCGAAAACTAGTAAAGATCTGGGTTGGTAACAATCTGGAAAAAGAAAGTTAGTAAAAAAGATTGCAACAATTATATTGACATATGGGTAAAATGGCTACCACAGTTCAAGAGCAACGAACAGAGATGACCTATTATTAAGTTTAGTTTTAGGAAAAGTAGAGGCTACATACATGCAATATTTATACTAAGGAACTCAGTTAAAAAATTTGAACACCAAAAAAAAAAAAAACTGAACATTGTTTTTATAGATCGAGAGAAAAATTGCTCGTGTCAACAAAAATAAACTACGAAAAGTATTTGAAGATTATGCGGTGCAATCCCAACTCCTGATCAACATATGGAGACAGTAAGAGTACTGCAAGAACCAAAAACGACTTTATTAACTAGTTCCAAGTATCATCCTGGGTGAGACAAGGCTGTGTCTTATCCAATTTTGTTTAAGTCATTTACATGCACTAAATTACCAAAGAAGAAAATTCAATTCCAGAAGTCCTGAAAGATGACCAAAGTTTGATACTTTCATGTGAGGAAGAGCTAGCTACTAAACCATGCGAATAACCTCAACAGCAGTTAGTAAAGAAATACGATATGAAAATCAGAACACGAAAAACAGAAGCAATGCTGGTAAATAGAACATAACACCTGTTAATGTCAATATTAATAATGCCAGATTCTAGCAGATCAGTGTATTTAAATATCTGAGAGATATTTTCGCAGAAGACTAGAAGATAAATAAAGAAATTGTAAGAAGAATACAAAAAGTGAAACATGTGAATTACCACTTAGTATCTCTTCTAAAATACTGTAATGTTCAGATGGAAATAAAGTGTAAATTAATAAACATTAATTTGTACCAACCCTATGTTACGAATGCCAAACATGGATTCTTAATAAAATTTAAGAATAGAAAATAATCACTTGTGAGATGAGATGTTTGTGGAAATCTTCTAGTATTCCTAGAATAGATACGATAAGAAACGTAAAGTTCAGAGAAACAGTAGGAATGGTACCAATCAATTATTACATTGATAATCCAAGAATTACGTGATTCTGGCATATAGTTAGAATGCAGCCCGAACAACCGACATAATATGAAAACAATAGGAACCAAAGTAGGAGGACAATCCAGGGGAGATTAATAATGGTTTAACTGAAATTCTGAATAAATTCAACCTTACATTGAACCTGCTTTGGAACGGTTATTGTATCTTCCCACAATGCTTTACGACAGATGCTGAAGGAAAAAGTAAAGTCATTAGAAAGTGTTTACTGCTTTACTTGTCATTTTCCAACAATAGAGTAATCCTTACAATTTAGAAAAGTCTGAGATCAATGTTTATACAATGTTGCGTTTCGGTTACTGGAAAACGGTTTTATTTACACTCTCTTGATAACATTAGTAGCAGAAAATTACTCAAACTCTATATTTGTTCTATTAGCGATAACTTAAACGCTTGATTTCAAACCATTTTATACTATACTATTTGATTCCGTAACAGAAATGAACATAATACAAAGAATATTTGTTAAATAGTTTTAGTTAAAGACATAATACAAAGAATATTTGTTAAATAGTTTTAGTTAAAGACCAATGGTAATTTAGGAATTATACTTTTTAAAATTACTGATTCAAGAATAGTAATTTAACTTAAAACTTATAATTTGACAACATAATCAGATTTAAAGACTTCAGGCAATATCCGGAAATATATTCATAACGATATGGCAAATAATAAACCAGATATAAGTGATTATACAATATTACATTTTTTTCTCTGTCTATTTAAAATAAATATGCTACTGGGAGAGTTGTTTTTCTATAAACATGGCAATGATATAATTACTCATTCTTAGACACCCCATTCAAATAAATGCCTTTTTCATTACAATTTACTAATAAAAATTCTCTCTATATATAAATAATCAAGCAGTGATACAAATGCAAATGCTGCTAATAAAATACATGTTGCACTTCATATTGATGAGAATTAATACTACTTTAATCATTTTCTTTACTATATGCAGTTCTTTTGGCGCTTATTACTGCCATGATTTTGAATATGATTGTTCTTATTTGTAACGTTTAACTAGAATTGGACTTACCTTGTAGAAAAAGTATTCTTGAGTAAGTCCATATGGAGTTTTCAATGCGACCATGAAAAGAATTCGATTGAAGTGGTTTCGTGACAGTACGTAGAATAATGTCAATCGATGTTACCACAAGTAGAGCAAAACAAAGCCATCCATACCTGAAAATTATTTAAGTTGTAAGAAACTATGACGACAAAAACAATTTAATTGCAATTTATAACTATATTTGAATAATATCATTTCATATATATACATGTTGATATTCCAATATAATTAAGAGAAAACTCTATGCAGTATGATTTTTTATTTACCTATGGCTGAAATATTTTTAAGCAAACACAACGAAATTATTCTATAAACGTTTTAGGAAATTTGCTTTCTATGTACATAGATACACACACATCAATTTGACATCACTTTCTACAATCTACAATAACGTATATTTTATGTGCTAAGTTCATCATTTTGTCTTCATAAAACATACACGTATATATGTATATCTAAAGTCATTTATTGTGTAAAGTTATATCAAAATAAAAGGAAATAAATGTGTGTTAAGCTTACAATCAAGTGAACAGGTAAGATGTGAGAAGGGTATAAAAATAAATTATAACAAAAGTAACATTACAACTGATACTTGAAACCCTCGGTATTTGGTGAAACTGCATAATTATAGGAATGAGCAAAATAAAACAACTGTACTTTTACAAATACATCATTTATTACGACCATTGTTTCACCAGTGAAGGCTTCATTAGGTACAAACAGAAATC
The DNA here is from genome assembly GCF_004210375.1 of Tachypleus tridentatus. Lineage (NCBI taxonomy): Eukaryota > Metazoa > Arthropoda > Merostomata > Xiphosura > Limulidae > Tachypleus > Tachypleus tridentatus. The sequence continues at coordinate 86,172,565 of NC_134830.1, forward strand.
TTTTGTAGTAGAGTCTATATATATATTTAAACAAAGAACCAGAAGTAACCTTTACATTCAACTCGAGACAACTGGAGTAACAAATCGCGAAGAACATTGTCATTGGCTTGGACTTGAGGTCATATTCTACTCCAGTTGATGGATGTCTTCTTTATCCACAGATCATGCTTCTACATTCATCTTAGGAACAAAATTTCTCTCCACTGCTCAAGACCAGCTAGACATCTTGAGGACATCTTAGCTCAGTCAAATTCATTGCTTCCTCAGCTCACCATTCATACTCTGATTATTTACTTTTGAATATTTATATTACTGTGAGGAATTTATAAATGGCTCTTTAAGGAGGTGTAATACAACTTCAGTCAGGGTAGAATGACTTATTGTCATCTACAACATACTACTTTGCAGTTTCTCCTAGCCACTTTATATACATATATTATTCAGTTGGTATTTTATAGTGCCTCCTGGAAAAACCTCCGCTATTCTCATGTTTCTCAAGCCAAAGAAGTATTTGTCCAGGACGAATATTATCATGCTATAAGTCTCATAATTATCTTATTAGCCTCACTAGTATATTCAGCAAAACTTATTAACGCGTCGTGATACATCTACTTCATGTTTTTTTTTTTTTAAGATGGTGATATCACAACAAATTTTCATGCAAAATATACCACCAGATCAAACTTCCACCACTCAAACTTCCCAATATTCTCAACAGTTATTTTAATTCTTCAAATTCCTTAGGTATGTTTAGTTGTGACTTTGAACGTAATTTTGATTCTGCCTTTCACTTACCTTTACGTAAACGCACTTGTGCAATTCTTTTTACATTAATTGCAGTACCACTGTTTTCATCGAAAGTGCTCTTTTTGTTTCTTTTTCTGTATTCTAAAGTATCTCGAGGATAATCATTGTTTTTCTCCTTTATATATATGTACATATACAGTGATATTTATTACTTTATGTAAAAGAAAAAACACATTAAATACAACTTTTATAACAATTAATGAAGTTAATAGTTGATAGTTGACACAGGGATAAGCAGTAGGATTAAATCTGTAACAAACTTGTCTTCATTGAGATGAAGTCTGTTCATGAAATCTCACTCTCGAAACGTTCTTTCACGCAAATGATTTGCTAATAATGGGGACAATTTTGATATTTATTTTAACAACGACAAAGGCATCTTCCCTTTCTTGTATGTCAATATTAAATACAGTTTATGGAATTTTGTGTTTTATCCAAATGTTGACGTTCTCGACTTCATTACTTTTGTTTCATAATCATTCCATGAGTCCTCGCTCACGGATTTGAGGTGTCATAACAAACAAACATAAGTAGTTTCGATACCTGTGGTGTGCAGAGCACAGATAATCCACTGGATAGCTTTGGGTTTAACTACAAATAGTTATTTGTTTCTAGAATTTTGAAAATTGTACATAAACTGAAATGTATAGCTACATATTTATAAAAAGTAAATTTGTTATTCTTTGATCTAGGGTGTAGTTGCTACAGTAGCTCAAAATTAATAATAATCATTCCTGGATAGCCGTTAAACTCACGTGCGCATAAAGTTGAAATTGCTGTTCCAACTGCTTTATACTGAAGTTCCGTTCTTTTACGTTAGATAACAATACGACAAATGATATGCCATTTTCACTGATGAGGAAGGTTTGTGGAATTTTTACAAGTACACACACACACACACACACGCACACACACACACACACACATATATATATATAACTTGACCACTTTGTAAATGCTACATTAGCGTTGCTATGGTACTGTTAAGTACAAGTTAGCCACATAAACATTTCAGTTTTAATTGCTATATTACATTCTTACTTTATTCTATGGTTCAATCAGACTTACCTGCCAGTCTAGAGCAAAAAGGTATTTAAAAAATGAAGATCTTGCTTTATATTTTCGTGTTAATATGACGTATCTATCAACAGTCAAGGGGTAGCTAAAATCCACTACCTGCATTCGGTTGTAGGTAGTAGAAAATGGGCCAAGAGCAATGTCCACTTCCTATAGATCAAAACAGTACATAAACATTTGATAGTAACTACTTTTCTTTGAAGTGGCCTTGGAATTAGGAGTTGATGGTTAGTCTTTTTTTTTTTTTTACAAGCAATGAATTACATTTTAATTTAAAGAAACTTCGAAACGTCCATTTTAAAAATGTTTTTCTGAAACTACCGTGTTTTTTATATTTATTATAAAAAATTGTTTATCGTTATATGAATCAACTGCAAATTGCATATATTTTTGCAGAATGTTGTCGTTTAACAGAAACGATTTTATATTATATACTGGTTAGAAGTGAATTGTCTGGATTACAGACTATAATAATAAAAGAGCCAATCTCTACGTGTGCGTGAGAGACGCCAAGAAGAAAATTCCTGAAACTTTTTAACATATTTTAAGGAGATTATAAGAATATTGGAGAATGAAAATAATTCAAATAAAACCACAGGAAAAAGCAAATCTGAAGAGATAAAATTAAAACTATTTGCTTTAAAAAGGAGTTGAATTGAATTAATCTCGGAAGATGACAACAGACAAATCAACTGGGATATCTAAACAAGTAATTAAGATAACGGAGATATTTTACTGGTATATTGTGACTTTAATGAGTCATGAGGAACTTTAAAAACTCGCTGCTGAGCGTAAGTACTTTACTACGCTAGTATTGATGTAAATGTCAAACAAGATACTCCAAAATATTAATATCCCCCAAAGATATTTGTTGAGGAGCACGTTTATCATTCCGACCATTTATTTGCTTTGAAACCTACCTGACGTTGAAGCATTCCAATCATCCCATTCCAGCTTCCATTTTTATAGGAACTTCCCCACTTATGGTCTTCGGGTATTTTAATACTGTACCTTAAATATCAATACATTGGAACATTAAAAGGAAACTAAAGCATGGAAACAAATTCTTTAATATATTTCATATACTTGCATATCGTTCTTATGTAGATTAAGTCTGTGCCCAGTGATTTGTGATTGATATTAAACGCTAGCTGAGATATGAAGAATATTAATTACTAAAAGCGAAATTAAACAGATCATTTTAAAATAAGGTACTTGAATTAACCTTAACAAATTAACTTATAGTCTTGATGCTATTGAAACTTCGTAAAACTAGTCTAAAGTTAATTTGCAACTAAAAACTATAAATTCAACAGTGAACTACAAATGTAATACTACGAAGAGCTATTTATATTTTTATCGTAGACTCTAACTGCTCTGAAATTAAGTGTTTTTTTTTTGCATATCTTTCAGTCTAACTGCTGTCCCTAATTTCAGACCATAATCAGCCAAGTTGGGTTCTACGTACAAATTATAAGGTTAGTTTTTGTTAGTTCCTAACATCTATCGATTGTGCATAATAAACAAAATTCAATAAAAAGAAGTAAATAAGAAGACATCAAAAACATTAATGCGTAACGCCAACAACAACAAATTACAGATAACTATTAGATGGGAAATTTACTTAAAAGATACCGTTTAGTTTAAAATTATATATTTTTATGTATGAATGTATTCATTTCATATAAAATAAATATTTATAACCGTATGCATTTATCTGCCTTATTTCAAAACTTGAAAAGTTTCCTGAACAGAAATATTTCTTTTTAACGCAACGAGTAAGCATAAAAACCTATAATTCGATACAATAGCTCTGACTATAAGGAGGAAACATTTGTATCATAATTTACGAAACAATTGTTACGAATGATATATATATATATATATATAAAGCGGAAAAATATATATAAGATATATGAACCGACTGATGAAGTTTCTTGCATTCACTAGGATTATAGTTGTCCAGTTGTTTACCAAATAAGCAAGTTAAAAAAAGAATATATATTAAAAAAAACCAAATGTTGATACAAACCAAAAGTGTAATGAAACAGACAGCATATTTAAGAGGTTAGCCATTGGTCCACACAGCTCGACGTTTTCATCTTTTTCATGAACATGAACGAACGGCAGTAGCTGCAAAAGCAATATATTTTCTCCAGTAATGTTTTTGAATATGCAGAAACATATTACTATAATTTTCAAGGTTTATGTATGATGCAAAGAAGTGGATACTTGAAATTGGTATCTAGCGTCTTTTACACTAAATTGTAGAGACAAAACTGTAAATTATATGTTAATGTATACACAATTTTTATTGATTATTTCAGCTTATCGATTCTGTAAAAACGAAAGCGATTACATATTTTGTATTTGAATGTGTTAGAAGGTGGTCATTTAACAGTTTAAAGAATAGCATTAAAAACTCAATGCAAAACATTTAAACTTTTGCCTCACTGAATGGCCTATACAACTTGTAAAAGCTCCCTGAAAATCATGAAAAGCGATTTTGAAGTTTTTAGATAACTGTTGGTTATATGTTAATATTGAAGTGGAATAATGATGGTATGTATGCAACAAATATGAGGTATAGACACAGGCGCTATGAGATATTCTATAATGTGGCGTATACCTGCATTTTTGTTAGGATGTTTGTTCGTACCAAAATTTCCAATGTCAGAACCTCTACAAAATTTTTCAACTTTCTGGGGTATGCCTCATAGGGATTCTAAAAACTATCACTTTATTAATATTCTCATTTTACGAGTCTGAAAACCATTTTAATTCTCCCTCTTGCTACTGCTTTAGTACAAAAAATATAACAAAATAACACAGTCGCAGATCGTCCCATAATCCATGTGAAGAGAACTAACTGCTGCGCTTGTTGGGTTTACTACTTTTTTTTTTTTTTTATAAAGATGACTCTCAAAAGTATTTACACCAGCATAAAGATATTATAAACTATACATTCGTTTTTCTTTGAATATCTGAGACACATTTAATAATGACAAACTGCTCATGTAAATTAATTTAGCATTTAACTCTTCTCATAACTAACTATATCATACTAAAAGTTATTTCAATTTCTTTTTACACATCAGTCTTAAAGCCTCTGTTCCTCCATCTATCATATAGTTTTGTTTAGTTATAGTAATTATCTGAGAACATCTTTAGTGTCAATTTTTCTTTGAAAAGTATGTGGTAAAACAAGTATTCGAATTTGTGTGTCTATAATACCTCTGTGACTAGCTTAAACACTTATACCAACTACCAACTTCACAAATGTACTAAATTAAAAATAACTTTTAAAAGTGAGGTATATAAACACCTTTCGTTGATATTTACTCTACTGTAGTTTCAGGAAATTGCATATATTATATAGAAACGGTCTATAATTTCAAGTTGTTGAATATGTAATTCTGGACTATGATGTAAGGAGCTTTTACTGAGAGATAAATAATTTTGTTTATAAGCAGCACTTGCTACTGCCATTGATGAACTTCATATAACAAGTTTAAAAGCTTCACCGAATTACAAAGCTTCTGCTTTTTAGTGTTAGAAGAAGTAGTCTAATCTGGCTTTTCCATGTAAAGTTAAATTATGTTAAGCAGAAGTAGGGGATTAATGTGAAATATTATTTTAGAACTGTTAAGCTTGATACTATTGGGTGCATAGGAAAGAATGGTAATGCAATGGCAAGTCATCGCAGCTGCGATCCGTAGTATCGTGAGCCACAACTTTAGCACTATTTATTTGGTTTAAGATTACTTTTCGATCATTTGATAGTGCAGAGTCGCCATAGCTAACTTGCGACTAGAGGATTATTTAAAAGCCGTTTCTGAGGACGGATATTCATGTATTAATCAGGTAGGGAAGTATAACATTAGTACAGCAGAATCTGTAGGAAAGCAATAGATTCCAAACCAATTATATGTGGTTTGTTTGTTTTCGAATTTCGCACAAAGCTACTCGAGGGCTATCTGTGCTAGCCGTCCCTAATTTAGCAGTGTAAGACTAGAGGGAAGGCAGCTAGTCATCACCACCCACCGCCAACTCTTGGGCTACTCTTTTACCAACGAATAATGGGATTGACCGTCACATTATAATACTCCCACGGTTGAGAGGGCGGGAATGTTTGGTGGGACCGGGATTCAAACCCGCGACCCTCAGATTACGAGTCGACCCACAAATACATTGCTATGAAAATAGATAAACAAGAGAATAAGCAGGCATTTGAAAGAAACAAAGGCTCTTATGTCTTAACTTTACAAATTCCTAACCACAAATCAAAATCAATTTATTTTCATGAAAAGATGGTTGAATAAATATGTGTTTTCATCGTTACCCATGAAATTACCCCAATTCAATTCCAATAAAATTTGCTTGATCAGTTTGAAAGTTGTTTTGAAATACACATTAACACAGAATGGTAGAAGGAGGTTAGTGAACGCTTATCAAGACATGTGACCTGATACTGACTTCTCCATCCGCCGTAAAGGCTTGCTACAATGGAAATTTCGGTAACTGGATTACCTACGGCTTACCAATGACTATGAAACTAAGCAGGATCAAGAAGAGAAGAAGTAGTTATGAGAATTCCAGAACATTCTTTTTCTAAAGTATGATTAAGTCTCAGTAATTATACTGATTCAATTTTAAAAAGTAAGTATAGAAACGGTATTTAGCTGATACTCCTGTAAGAAGATCTTTAATCAAATATACATGTAAAGGCGTTGCATTACTTTCTTTTTACCACAGATGTCAAACCAGAATGTAGAGATTTACTATATTTGAACATTAAAGTCAATTGATTTGATTTTTTTTTTTTAAATACGCACAAGCCTAGTATATACAACAAGTAATTTTTAAGGTAAAGTACAAATACTAAAACCCATCACATTTGGGAGTAAGATGGAGTATCTTAATTTTTATGCATTTCCTGATATAAAGAGTTTCTCATACATTTCAAATACTTTTTCCAAACTGTAAAGTACGTTATATATATGGAATTCGAACTGTTTAATATTGATAAAGGTAGGTGAAAATATAATGGCCCAAGTGTATTTAAAAAGTAATGTATTTTAGTTTCGTATTTAATTTATTTATCTGCAACTTTATTCCAGTCATTTTAAATCTAATTTATTGTCTTTAAGAACATTTTATACATTGAAATTTAGTATCTCTTTCTTTGTTCTTGCAGCTTTGAAACGAGATTTTCATGATTTGTATAGAAAGTTTATTACATCTCACTTATGTCAGTGGCAATTCTGTGCTTTTGTAGAATATTGCCTTTACGAAAAATAATATATACCCCTTTATACTCATGACTACTGGCGTATGAGTATACTACTTTATGATTTTACACTCTGCCCGTATATGACCTGACAAGACTTTATGCTTGACAGAGCTTGAGAGTTAGAAAATTTTATATTAGATTGGTTATGGCCAATTTATCATTAATACAGCACATTATTGCAAAAAATACAGAATAAAGGCAAAAAATGTTTCATAATCTGCTAATAGTCCGTACTTATTTTAAACATAACGTAACACCTTGTTTGCTACCACAAGCTTATCACTTTATGATTGTGCTATATTCATCTGGATATCTTGTGTTACTTTCCATTATTCAGTCATTTATTTCTCATTTGATCTTTTCATTTTCCATATAAAACGATGCAGATTAACAATCAGGTCAGGTAATGATTGCGATTATTCCGTCGGCTTATTTCTCTCTGAGGTCTAGTTCATAGTTTTTCTCACATGCTTGGGACCACTGTCTTGCTGGAAGATGAAGTTCTGCAAAACAAATTTCGTTTCTAATGAGATAACGTAATAGATAAAAATCTGCTCGTAACTTTCAGTCAGGGAGGCATCCAATACTTCTCTGTTCCAATTGCACATTTACTGTGATATCGTTATCCTCTCTGCCTTAAAGAAAAATTATTGTTCATAATTGCCAAACAATTTGAATTTGGATTTATTTCTAAAGAACACACTCTTTCAGCCTTCCTTATCCCCTTATTTGAAGTCTGATGTTCATTTCAGCCTTTTGGCAGTCTCTTCTAAACAGTGGCTTTGAGCAGCTACACATCTTTTAAAATCACTTTGTACTAATTTGCATCTTACTTTTATTACAATTAGGTCACTGTCAAAATCTATACTGAATTGTCGTTCACAATGTAAAGAGCATACTTAAAATAATTCTTGAAGAGTTTGGGCAGTATTGTAAACAAGATGTTTCTGCTCCACTTAGACGGCGACAAATAAAAAAATAACTCAAAATGTTATAAAACACCATAATATAGGTTAATAACCAAAAACTTGAAATCATTCTTAAACATCAAACATAACAATCGCCAGAAATTGTTTTCCGTTGCTCTGCCTTCTAGGTATCAGATTTTGCATTCCTGTTTAAGGTTATGCGTTTCTGTCCCATCTTGAAGAACAATATTTCGAAAACATAATATGTCGTCTTAATACACAATACCAAACGCAAAAAAATCCAAACACAAGAAAAATATTGAAAAAGTGCTCATATTTTAGAACTTGAAGTTGAGAAAACATTATCAACTGAGTAATTATAAATATTTTCTTCTCTGTCTTCTGTACTCAAGTATAAGCAGTCTTCATCCTTAGTATTATCGTTTCAAAGTGTTAGTATAGAAGTTAAACTTTATTTTGCTTTTAAAGATTTTTCAATTCTAAATCATTAGGTTTTGGAATACTTCAAAAGTATATAATGTTTTGATTAATGTAAATTCAATACAATCATTCTTCAATTGAAACTTTGTCTTCGCATAAAGTATGTTTATTTAGAAATACAAAAGTTATTGACTTACGAATATACCAAACTGTCGTAAACATAGAAGCAGTCAATCATCCAAAAGATGACGTTATGTGTACTTACAACTCTAGCTTGAAATACAAAATTTAATGATGTTAGCTTTCTGATTACTTTCCCAATGATTCATCCCCTTGTGTATGAACGGCTGGTATGGATAGAGAAAGTTCTATGTGGAGGAGCGAACAATGTTTCGATCTTCTTCGGTCATCGTCAGGTTCACGAATAAACAAGGGTTAGATCTTTTATTTCATTCATTACCTTAATACTTTTTCAGTTAACTCTTTATTAAATCGATCAAGTAAAATATGTAAAATTCGAATTTGGCATTGTAATGTTATGAAACACATCCTCTAACGCTTTTAATTCTCTTCTCATTTCTTGAACTTCGTACGGAGAAATAGATCATAAAATACAACAATGACGCGTTTGATCCATCTAGGATATCCTATCCACTAAATGAAACCCTAAAGCCAGCTCTCACCATTCCAATATTTATTCACACCCCAGTGGCACAGAGGTATGTCTGCAGACTCACACCGCTAGAAACCGGGTTTCGATACCTATGATGGGCAGAGCACAGATAACTCATTCTATAGCTTTGTGTCTAATTTCAAGCAATCAATTAATCAAATATTTATCCAGCTTTTCCTTAATTTCTACTAAATCAACTGCATCTGAAGGCAACTCATTCAAGTGGCTGATCACCCTGTTAGAAAAGTAAATCTTAGCTGAAGATGATTTCTTAGCTGCAAAACTTTATATCCTCTGACATTACCATTCATGCTATTAGGTATGCCAAAAAGTTATAAAAATGGTGCATCAACACTCTCAATTTTTAGTTTTTAACACCTCAATCAGATATCCTCTAACTGTACTTTTTAAAATAAAAAAACGTAATAAAACATTATATGAAACTGAAGCTATTTAAATAATAGAAACTGCCTACAAAGAGTGTTTGAAAGCTTATTCAATAAATAATGTTAATAATCATATTAATGCTCAATTTCTGCTTAATGTAGAAAATACTGTTAAAATTCTCAATATTTAGTCGTGAATGCTAACATCAGTTGTAGACCAGTCACTTAAAGTGGGTGTTGGATAATTATCCTTTTTTATACATTTGTTAAAATTAACATCTGCATTAACTGGTACTGCTAAGAACATTAGAGTATCAATATAAAAACAGAGACATAAAAGCATTAGATAAAGAAATACGTTATTTCTAAGGTTATTTTTTCTTTTTAGTATTTCAAAATTAAAATGGCTGAAGTTAGGAAATAATGTTTAATGTCCTAACCTGAAATGCGTTACGAAAAGAAAAAATAACTATTTTAAAGAATAGTTAAATTACTATTTCTGTAAAATGCAGATAGACCTTCACTAACCGTTGTTCCTTTCAATTAAACTCATTGGGGAGTGGGGGGAGCAATACAGGAAACTCATCACCAACCGTTGTTTCCTTCTTTTAAAAATTATAAAAGTTAGGTGAACTTAATATAGAATATCTTCTATTAATTGATATAGTTCTAATGCAAGATAAATATAACAGAGGATAAACTTTTAACTTAGACATACAAGACAATGTTGAAGTACCTTTTAATTAAACACTTGAACAAGGTTTTATATTGTTTATTTGTTTGTGAATTTCGCGCAAAATACACGAGAGCTATCTGCGCCAGCCGTCTCTAAATCACCATTGTCAGACTAGAGGCAGCTAGTCGTCACCACTCTCCGCCAGCTCTTGAACTGCTCTTTTACCAACGAATAATGGTATTGATCCACGGCTGAAATAGGAAAGCATATTTGGTGTTGCGGGGATTTGAACCCGTAACTCTCAGGCTACGAGATGTTTAGTTCTTACTTTGAGTGTGCAGATAAATAGTTATTAAATATAGGAAAGACTTTTCAGTTGATAATAATCGTAATATTTAAAATATGTGAGTTTGACCTACCTCATCAGCAGCAATTTTTAGTGAAGAGTTGATACTATACGACAATGTTGCTGGCGCACAGACACACTTGTTGAAGTACTCTTTCATTCTGAAACAAACGAACTAACCATTACCATTTGTTGAAGTGATGAAATCTACAGGCTTATATTCTTAATATATACGAAACGACAAATGACACCTGCGTTTTCTTGGTATAGAAGATATAATCAATAAGTACATTATTTCTTGAAAGCTCTTTACTTTATCTATACAGAAATGGAAATCGATATCAAAGATATATTGTGATGTGAAATTTTATTTCAAATACTTTATTTTCTAATTTAATTATCAATGTCTTCTCTTAATTTATAAATTGAGAAAAAAGTGAACAAACAAATCATATTTTGGACAAAGAGACGTATGATTTCTCTTACTTTTTCAATGCATGACTTAAATGAGCTCCTAAAATATTATTCTGGTGGGTCAGAGGTAAATTGAACGCCATATAATGCCATAGTTGATAGATATAACTAATCTAGAGATATAGTTTCAGTGTTGGAAAAGTATTTTTATATTTTTGCTTAGGTTAACAAAAAATAAACATGCCTAATGACTGTATTATGAAACGGCTTTTGTATGCTAAACAGGTAACCTTTAATTATCAAAAGATATTTTACAGGAAAAGATATATCCAATATTTTAAAAGACTGCTAACACACTTTTAACCATATTTAACTGTACTTACAGAACTATGTTTCCGACGTTAAATCATACAATATGGCATCTTTTTTATTTGAACAATGCTGAAGTTCATTACATTTTATAAGAACCATATTTTCTAGTTCCACGCTCTCATTAGAAATACTTCCTTCACCGTTAATCATGCTCAGTTTTGTGGCCATGATTAACCATTTTCAAATACTAGCAATCTCTATTGTAACAAATTTGTCGAGAGACGACAAGATCAGTTTTAGAACAAACATCATTTATGTAAGCTTCCTGTTCAACGTTTAAGTAGGCCAAAGGCACAAAATCCATTAAACTTTCATATATTGGAACATTACAAGAATGTTGCTGAATGAGATCGCTGTGTTTATAATTTATCAAGTCACTTTTCTCTGCAAGTTTGTGAACCTTTAATTGCGAATCCTTGCTTATTAACTTGTTAATGCAATGGTTTTGTTTTGCAGTTAGAGGGTTCTCTTTCTTATGCGTCATTTTCATTTAGTGAAAGATGTGTTGCTTGGGACGTAGTTATGATGTCCGTTACTAACTTAAAAGTTTTGATATATGAGTTTTATATTTCCATGGAGAATATTCGGGTCTCCTTTCTGAGAAGTATTGTGTCATTTTACTTCATCGTAGGAATGTTGCTCACAGGAAGGGCTTTTAGTTAAAATTATACAGCCTCTCAACATTCTGGCGACATTTCAATCTCGAATGGTCAGTATTTTGTTCAATTAAATATGTCGATAGGATATGAGCGTTCCACATGAAAGTCATCTCCTTGTAAGTAAAATAATATACCTATTAGCTTATGGTTTTGTAGGAGAAAGATGCATTTAAAGCTTAAAATTTTAGGAGAAAGGAGTTTGCCGAATCTTTTCAATCCATTCAACGATTTAGCTTTGTAATGGGCCCGGCATGGCCAAGCTTTTAAGGCGTTCGACTCGTAACCTGAGGGTTTGAAAGCCGGTCGCACCAAACATGCTCGCCCTCCCAACCGTGGGGACGTTATAATGTGACGGTCAATCCCACTATTCGTTGGTAAAAGAGTAGCCCAAGAGTTGGCGGTGGGTGGTGATGACTAGCTGCCTTCCCTCTAGTCTTACACTGCTAAATTAGGGACGGCTAGCGCAGATAGCCCTCGAGTAGCTTTGCGCGAAATTAAAAAAAAAACCTTTGTAATTATTAAATTCTTTTGAATTTGTAACTGTTCTTCATTTTCATCAGCTCAGCTCACTCTAGTTAGTGACAAATATTTCAAACAACGTTAAAGCGTAATTCTGTTGGGTGCATATCAAGTGCGATTTTATATCAACAGTGGTCAGCAGGTGATTTAAAGGTTAGAATACTCAAAATCGGCGAATGCCGATATGAAATTTAAAAATCGTTTTGATATAAAGTATTAAATTCTACGCATTCCTCCATACAAAAATGTCAGAATAATTCATAGATAAGAAATCATCTTTTGTTCACATATATCACATTGTAAAATGAAAATATGGTGCCGTTTAGGCAGAAAATTACATTTCCCAAAAATATATTTCTTTATATTGACCTTAAAATGCTTACTGCTTACTTTGCCATTTAATCAATAACAAAAAAAACCAATAATTTACTAAATCATCGGTACCTTACACTCGGTGGTTTAATAATTAAATTTGAATCTTAAAAATATATTTTTGTGTTGGAAAAGCAGCTGATGTGAAAATTAACTATTTTAACTATAAGTTATTTGAGAAGTAAAGAACCTCATAGAGTATAATACAAAAATCCCCTGTTTGTGATTAAACGTGAACAAGGACTGTCTAAGATGTGAAACAAGATAAAAAGATGTTTGTTTTTTAATATTAAGGATGATTTCGTATGTGGCTTTTAAGGGCTTAAAACATATGAATTTGAAAAACTTACCGTTCCTGGTAGTTTTTGATTCTTTAAAAATTGGTTCTGAGCAATGTTATAATATGAAACTTTTAAAATATCTACCCAGTCTAGCCATTTCATAAATATCCAACAAACTATGAACATTTCGAATTATTTGAAACTCATCTAAATTATGTTTGTACAGGATTTTTTATTACTATGTCCCGTTGGACAAAAGTGAGGAGTATAATGCGCTTTTTGGGATACCAATCTTCAAAAGCTGTGTCGAAGATTAAATCAAGCGTAAATACACAGTATAATAGATTTTAATATGTAATCTATGCTGAAACGAAACAGTAGAAATAATGCGCTTCATTTAAAGGAAAATACTTACATTTTTTATTGTGGTATACACAAAAACAGCCTTTTTAAGGCAAGTGAATGATTTCTTTGTAGAATAACAAACTATTTCACATTTTTATTTAACTTGTATGAAAAACATCACAGGATTGTTCTGAGTGTTTGTAGAGCTGTTACCAACATTTCAAAATCATTAGTTACAGGTGTTATACACAATTATCATTTGTTTAAAGTATAATCGCAAGTAAATTAAATATTTTATTAATCAGAGGTTTAAACCTTTTTTGTTTTAAATGTTTAAAATTACTTCAAAACACACAAAAATTGAACTTTTTCTCTAAAATAATTTTTCATACTTTTCAACTACTGTGTAAAATAAAACTTCAAAAACATAAATGAACTGGAAAATGCCTATTTATCTTTTGTATCTTTCAATGAGTGCTCGAGGGAGATGGTAACACAGTAATAGTCACAAATACCTACGACGCCAAACGCACACCAACAGGAAATATTTCATGATGCACGAACACGGTCACTATAATACAATTTCCATGAAATCCTAAGGTATGCAGTAAGATTGCATGTTTTGGGAAAATGACGAGCTTTATTTACTTTCCAATCAGCTATTGGGCATACTAGTTTGTTGTATAAGAAAAATTTTAACACTTAGATATTCAAATTTTGCTATGTTAAAATATAAACTCAAGAAAATGTCTATAATTCATTTTAAAAATACAAATAATTAAATTTCACAATAGATATTGCGCATGAAAATGAAAGAGATTGTGAAATCTTATTTTTATGAACAACGGCAAGATTGAACTGTGTATGCTTTACTACAATGATTGCATAACTGTTATGGCCAAGCGTGTTAATCTGAGGGTCGCGGGTTCGCATCCCGGTCGCGTCAAACATGCTCGCCCTTTCAGCCGTGGGGGCGTTATAATGTTACGGTCAATCCCACTATTCGTTGGATTACGTCAGGCCCAATAAAAAAATATAGTTGTAATCTAATTATTTTAGTCAAACTGCGCGAACATGACAAAAAAGAATTAGAATATTTTCGAACACGCAGCTGTACCTTATTAATTATAAATTAATCATACTCTTTAAAACACTTTAGTTTTGTTTTGTAGAAAAGCATTTGATAAATAAATGTTATTTGAGCACTTTGAAGCTCGTAGAGATTTAGATTGCCGGGCTAGCCGTGATCAACTTATTTTAATTATGAAAACATTTTTGTATCTTTATTAATGTACCACAATTATTAATTTTTATATGTTCGATCACTTCTAGGCCCATTAGAAATTTACGGTAACGTTATAGATCATTAATCACAAATACCACTCACAGAAATGGTAAAGGTTTACCAGTATATTTTAAAAAGAAGCACTAGTTTTAAAACTGTGTCATATTCGAAGTCGGTGCAGCATGATAATCGTATTTGTGGTAATAGACTAGAGGGAAAGCAGAAAACACCACACAACATCACCTCTTTATCAACGAATAGTGAGATTGACCGTCATGATTGAATGTTGTAATATCTAACGAAATATGTCTTTTTGTTTGTTGTCAAGTACAAAGCTACTTAAGTAAGTAGCTAAGTCTACGGATTCATAATCCTAAAATCAGGGGTTTGATTCCCCTCGGTAGCCTCATGTGACTTTGTTATAAGAAAAACACACACAAAGTTACTTAATTTAGCATAATCTTATAGACTTGTAATATTTAAGGACGTATCTCCGTTGTTTTTATTCATGACTGTAGCTGAAAATCGTAATAATGCTGTAATGGAGTGGAAAAAGAAGACCCTAAGGTAATTCAGTTTAAGTTCACTTACTTGGCATTTCTATATCATATATTGTTTAACCGCTTGCATGTACAGTTTAAATAAGATTATAAACTCCACAAGCACAGAAATAGCAACGTGTTTAAAACGATTCCAACTAAAACTTTATTTGCTCCTTAGGTTCCAAATATATTTTGATAAAGTAATAACTATACCTATAATACTGAACTTACTTAACGTTTTTATTTTTTATGAATTTATATTGCTTAATGTAAATAAACTTTGTAGTAAATATTTCATTCGTAACATTACACCAAAATCGTAGAGATAAAGCAATTATCTTGGATTAACTTTCTTTCTTGAACATATTGTTAGTGTGAACATGCTTTATAGAGGAAAATCTATAGATTGGATAGGTGAAGAAAAAAGTGTCATTGGCCACTATTCATTTCTCATATACCCATTATATAGGTTGTTGTTATTGCTCAAGATGGTTCTTTACGACAGTAATGCACATTTGAAAGCTTTTGAAATGTTTATTCATTGAATTTTAAGATCGATTACGCCTCAAAGCACAATATACATAGGAATATAGTATTTCAGAAAAATATAATATTTACAAATAAATATAGAAGTTGTTTACACAGTGGAGGAAGAACGTTGATTAACAATGTATTTAGACTTTATTTTTCAGAATTAATGCTAATCAAACACTATTTGATTGGTAGATCATTATGATTATAAAAATGAAGAATGATGATTATAAAGCTGAAAAGTTAAATTTTTGAAAATTTTGGTACAGGCTTTGTCTGCCATAGTTACTAAACCAAAATGTTACGCCCACTTTCTTTGGGAAAAAGTTCCCATAAAATTGAGCATACTGTATGGGGGTAGAGAAGAGTAATATTTTCCATTGGAAAGTGGGATGAGGCTTCAAGGATGCAACATTTTTTATCTTGAAGAGAGAATGGTCATTAGTTATGTGGGATTGTTGTTTTTAGGATATGATACCGTATTTTCTCAGTTTGGAACATTATTGTCAAAACGGTTTAGAAATAGATTGGATCTTATGCTTAGTCTCTGATAAAGGCATCCAAATAATACACTTGTTTTTGAGTTTTCCTTGTTGTTTGGAGGAATAAAAATTGTTTCACAGTGTTTGACCCCTGTACAGCCTGTTTCTTTGGCTCCTACTCCAAGGTTAAGTGAATTCAGACCTTGCAATGTAATCTGGTAAGTCTCCATTTTCATTCTGCAGTTTCTACCTAGTTACTCGATAGGATATGAGTAAATTTCAACAGCATTATCAATGGGGTTTAGGCCTTTAGGGTTTTCAGATATCACTGAGTTCACTAAAAGTGACAAGATAGGTCCAGAGAATTATATGATAATCATTAAAATAATTTTGTACTGTAACTAATTTTGTGAAAAATAAAGAGAAAATGAACTCAAATCTAAAAATCACAATAAAAAAATCTTTATTCAAACAAACTCATTGAAAATGCTCTTTAACCGCTACAACAGGCATTCGCGTTTACTAGTTGCTTTTGAAGTCATTTTCAGCTTTTCTCGGTTAAGGTTTTATACCAGACAAACCCTGTTTTAAGTTGAATAAATCTCAACTAACTTAACTCATTATCATCAGACTTACTCAGAGCAACTATTATTACTAGTTTTCCAAGAAATGTAATGGAGATCATGACCTCAAAAGATCACCTGACTGCCAATGTAAAAGACAGCTAATTAACTTCGCATACTACAGATGATCTAGAAGTTATCTTTACCACGAAAGAGCAAAATTAGTTACATTAAGTGAATGACGCATAACTATAGGTAACTAAAGCGAAATTATCTTAAAGCCTTTTTCTGACTGACGTGTTATGTAAAAGTTGCACATAAATGCAAAAATAACAAATTTTGAAAAATTAATAAATTAGGACAAGAAAGCAGAAAACACGTGTTATGCATAAGAATAATACCACATTATTAAATATAACATTATCTATAAATGTTATCTCTTTGATAGTCTTTGAAGTATGGAAAGGAATATTCAATCAATATGTATATTTATTGGAAACAACGTTTTTGCAGTAAAATAATAAAACTGCACACCAATTTTTTTTTTTTTTCTTTATTCAGCTGGATCTTTTCATTTATATCAGAATGTAAAGTTAATTATTCCTGACTTTAACATGGGAGATACCATTTTATCCAAAGTAAAATAAATGCATTTTGTGATAAAAGACGATTTGATTCATAATTGTTGCACATAATAACTTAATCTACTGAAGCAGTAACTTCTTAAAACAATGTAAATACATGATAGCCCATGATGTCCAGGAATAGCAAGCTGTTTTTCTCTCATAGAACTGGGTAATGCCATGGGATTTCCTTTATCTAAGAAATCGTGCATGAGTAAAAAGACGTCACGTTTGGAATATCGTTTCGTATGCAAGTCTAGTTTAAACTTTTATTATAATTTTGTATTATAGTTCAAATTTTTCTCTGTCATTGTAAGACATTCACGACTGTTTCGTTAAAACTTTATAAAGAAGTTACGATTTTGATAGCTATAAAGCGCAAATGTTAAATTTAGTATTTTTAAAATAGTAAGTTATTGAAGGTTTGCTAATGTAACTGTTTACGAACCATTTGTTTTGTAGTTCAATTGTTGTGAATTGAGACCGAGTTATTTGAATCTTCAGATTCTTTCTTTTTAAGTGAATATTGTTACATCATAAAATATCTTAGTTTATTAGAAGGTTCTAGGCCTCAGTCAGAGATTAGAAATTTTAAAATAGACGCACACTCCGTAACGTGGCGTCTTTCAAACCTCATTTATAGGGCTCGCCGAGTCAGAAAAACCACAATACAATAACATCTGGAAAGATTGTTTGTTTGTTTTTTGGAATTTCGCACAAAGCTACTCGAGGGCTATCTGTGCTAGCCGTCCCTAATTTAGCAGTGTAAGACTAGAGGAAGGCAGCTAGTCATCACCACCCCCAACTCTTGGGCTACTCTTTACCAACGAATAGTGGGATTGACCGTCACATTATACGCCCCACGGCTGAAAGGGCGAGCATGTTTAGCGCGACTCGGGCGCGAACCCGCGACCCGAGGATTACGAGTCGCACGCCTTACGCGCTTGGCCATGCCAGACCTCTGGAAAGATAAACGTTAATATAGGTCGAGCCTGGTCCAGTTGTTACTGTGCCGGATTTTGGATAAGAGGTTGTGTGGTTCGCGCCAAGTTATACCATGAAAAAATCGTTCTTTTCATTATGGGTCCGTGCGCGTATTATAAGAATGAATGTCGAATACAATAGCCCACAAGCTGAAGATGAGTGTTCTAAATTAACTGCCTTTCTTTTTGTCTATCATATCAAATTTAGGAATGACTAGCCAAATTGGTGTCAAGTAGTTTAGTATGAAATTTAATAATCAACAAGACTTTTACAAAATTCAGTTATTAAAAATAACAGCAAAAAAATATCGTAACATTTATGAATATTTTAACTTTCTAGTTGGTGTATCAAAATTTAATTCAAATGAATAATGAGTATTGTTACACAGAAATTACAAGGACGAACTTGGGAAACATAAATTTGATATATAAGCTATCATTAAAATGACAAATCTAATGCTTAAAATATGTAAATAAAAGTAAACTTTCAAATTTAATAATAAGTGTCTATTTATGGTTTATTACCAATCGATTAAGAACTCAATTGTAAACACTAGCGACCATGAGGAAGATGAAGCGCGCTAAATTTTAAACTTTCCTTTGTTATGAAAATATTTGAATAAGATCAATAATTTCTAACTGGAGTTTCTATGTGCTTGGAATAATAAGTAATAATTCAACAAATGGTTCAACTTTAACCCTAACTGTCGATGTATAGCTTTCTTATGGAATTTGTATTAAGGTAGTGGAAATAAGTAAAGTTCTCTCGCCCGCGCAATTAAACGTATTAAAACATTTCAATTGTGGAACCGTTTTCTGCCTACAACAGTTTTAAAATAGTGTTGCCAAGAGCTATATTTTGTTTTATGAATTCCCTGTTTGTAAAATTATCCAAATTCTACAAATTTCGTTTGAATTCCTAGATTATTTTCTTTCAAATATTCTTTTTGCCGTAGTGTTTCTTTCCTTGCTGTTCCTTTGTGAACCTGACGATGAATGAAGGTCAAAATGTTGTTCGCTCCTCTACATAAAAAAATGTTCTCAACCCAAACCAGCTGTTTCTACATATATATTTCTTTCCTTCCTATCGTAAGTACACAAGATATAAAAATCATGTCGTCGAGATAATGAGTTTAAAAGCTGAGTTTGACTTTTTGTAATTTATTTTAACACGTGAGAAAAGAGAATATCGTGGTTTTATTAAATAAGACAGGTTATACAAAAAATGATAATAACAAATTTGTGAAACTATAGAAAGATCCTACCAAGACTAGATAGAATGAATTACAGAGGTAATCGTTAAAACGTTAAAAAAAGATAATTCATTGACAGTCAAAATGAACGCCATACTTTAAGACCAACTGGTTCCCATGTAGGGATATGTATGATGTCCCTAAAATTCAAAAAGAAAAATATTCTGAGACCTATAACGTCAGGTACTGGAATATATAACCATGTCTTATTTGGGTTACGTTGCTAGAAACTTTCATTACAAATGAATATTCCATAAAAATAGAAGCTTTGTATTTTCACAGGAAATAATAATTTTAACTTTTAATAAAGAGGTGTATTGTGCTAGCTTCGACATAGAGTCTTTATATACAAATATACCATTACATGAGATTATATATATGCGCAAAGTACTATTGTAACGTAATGATAACAACCAAATCAGATTTCTAAACTTGTAAGTTCAATAGTTTTTGAGTTATGCCAATAAAAAATCTTATTTTCAGTTTAATAATGAAATATATGATAAATCACATGGTGTTAATATAATATTATTAAGCCCATTACTTGAAAATATGTTTCTTTGTCATCACGAAAGAAGTGGCTTGAGGACTGTCTTGTACAATTCAAGCCAATACGTTATACAAATATGTGTATGATGCTTTTGAAGACTTTAGAGAGGTTGAATATGTCGAGAGGTTTTATATTACCTTAAGAGTTACATTACAGTATCAACTTCACCGTAGAACACCAACATAATCACAAACTTTCTTTTTAATTTATTTACTTATTCACAACAATGATGTAAAACCTGAATGTTGAAATCTTCACACACACACATACACAAAATTTACAGGACTATATTTTAGCTTTGAAAGTTTTCTGCTAATATCTTTCAAGAAAGGCATGAATAAAAATGCTGTTTCATTGATAAAATGAATATACCAGTAAATATTATTATTGTTTCATAAATATATGGAAAATATTAAGAAATTCTTAATAAAAATATGCCTTTTTCAACAAACGTTGTAGATCAAGTTACCTATGATAACCAAAAAAACTTCGTTTGTTTTACCATACTGGGAAACAGATGCTAAAGGCTAAGACTTAGTTAAGAAACATAATACGCCGGAATTATTTCCAAGTACAAGTGAGATATATATTTACGCCAGTGTATATAATTTATACATATATACATCAGGGTTGAATACTCATTTACTTTATTAAGCACTGAATGCCTTATATCAACCAGTACAGGTGTCCTGAATGTAACTTAGGTTATATAGGATGTATTAATATGCCATTAAAAACACGTGTAAAAGAGCATGCAGAGTTGAGATTCAAGAGGCATGTGCTATTTAGTTGTAATGAATCCATAAAAAGAGAGAATGCTAAAATATTAACTATGGTCAGGGGTAAAGTTCTATTCGTACTCACAGGTGGTGGCTTATTTTTAAAGCTGTAGTAGTATCGGGACTTATTTGACTTGTTTTGATGTTTTTATGTTTACACGCAGATTTTTCTTTCATTTGGAAAAACAGGTTCACTTCAGCCAGTGCAGTTGTTTTATTTTTTGTTGAGAATTTCACCTCTGACTAGGGTTAATAGCGAAGAAGAGTTATAAATAAAAAGAAGTCTGTCTCTCAATATACGTAAACCAAATTAAATGATCAGAATAGTGCAATTCATCTGTCATTAAAATTATAAGAACAGGTGTATCATAGTGATAAACATTCAGATGCTGCCTAACGAACCTACGCAGAATGTTCATCACCTCTCCGTTGAGAAAGGAAAAAAATAATTTCTACTGATAGACCCTGGAACATAATAAATCATCGTGAACTGGAAATTATCTAGAATGAGATAATTTTGTTCAATATCGATTTATAACCAAGCATTATTTTTAAGACATTATGTTTATAGCTGGTTTACAGAGCTCCCAATGAATGACCTACAGTAACATAAAAACTGTAGTGAGGGCACATAAATTTAGCCCACCTCTGCCAGGCCTCGGTAATGAAGCGTTTTAAAACTATAAGTTAAGTTTCTGAAAAATCTGGGTGACTGAAAGCTGACTTTACGGGATGAAACATCTGCGGTATTAATATATTCGTTAACTAGTACACTCTTTAAATATAAATAGTTTCCTATTCAGGTAAACTTATAAGTAAGTTATATTCAAAATAACTTGGAAATTATTACAACCAGTGAAAATAAGACATTGCTTAGCGGAGTGTATCAGTCTTTTACTAATTCATATCAGTGTATATTCAGATACTTGTTTTCTCTCATAAGTGATAGAATGACAACGGAATAATCACAGATGTTCTGTAAAAGTCTGAATAAGATGACACACATATATATATTTAGAGGAATAATTTAGAATACTACTTCAAATAAATGCATTATGTAATACCTCGCCTGGAACGACATTACAATAGCATAACTGGGCTCGTACACGGTTTCACCTGGCGATCTCGATTGTGTTGCGAAATAATGTAAGCCTAGCAGAGGATTTAGAATTAACTTTCCTCGAACTGTTTTTCTGGAATATAAAAAAAACAATTTATTACAGACTTATTTAATAGTAATAAAATGGTGATTTAGCGGTATTATTACATTTTTCCATTATTATTGTATTATATGTAGAAACAAAAACAAACAAATAACATACTCATCAAACACTAGAAAAAGAATGGATCAGAATGACAAGGTGTCGAAATTTTAATGTAATTGAGTATACTAACCTGTATTACATCAAAATAAAAATAGTGTACCCAATATTTTAGTTTCTTCGGCTTTTAAAATTGAACTATTCGTAAATTTACAGATTTTTGCTGGTAATATTCCCCACAATAGTTCGGCAGTAAGTCTGAAGGTTTATAATGTTTGTTTTTTGAATTTCGAGCAAAGCTACACGAAAGCTATCTGCATTAGCCATCTCTAATTTAGCAGTGTAAGACAAGAGGGAAGGCAGTCATCATCACCCACCGCCAATTCTTGAGCTACTCTTTTACCAAAGAATAGTGGAATTGATCGTCACATTATAACGCCCCCACGACTGAAAGGGCGAGCGTATTTGGTGTGACAGGGATACAAATCCGCGACTCTCAGATTACAAGTTGAGTGCCTTAACCATCTGACCATGTCAGGCCACAGAATTCTTCAAAGTGATAATGAACAATAATGTTTACCAAAACGCGCTAGTTAAATGTTAAAAATTCTAGAAACTCTTGTGATTAGCATATAAAAATCGACGTGCTGTTGAACAACTACAGTTAGTGTTCTATAGGCCTAGAAGCTATAACTGTAATTAACGCCTGTTAATCGAAACATTACAGAATTGGACCAGGAACATTTACAGATTTCGAACATTAAAGACTTTTCAACATCAGTGAATGACTTTGGGTGTTAGAATTTCTACGATGATTAAATATAATCACAGGTAAAAAGCCACATGTGTGAGGCCCATCATGCTAGCTAGCTTCAACTATATTCAACAGTATCAACTAGGAATTAATTTGCTTGTCGTGGACATAGATCGTCGATAAGTTTTCAGTTCTAGACTACGAGGGCTGTTCAAAAAATACGCGGATTGTTTGAATTGCGCGGCTCCAGTTGGTTCCAGGGGAATCGCTTGGTGTCGCTAGGTTTGCACAGATCAGCTGATTACGACGCCATTTTCCGATTGCAGATATCTTCATTTGTGTATTAGCTACGCGGTTTTAAGTGAAGTGCGATTTTTTTCGTTTGGAGGATTTCAGAATGAATGATCTGAAGGAGCAACGACTTGCTCTGAAATTTTGTGTTAAACTTGGAAAATCTGCGACTGAAACTTTTGCTATGCTTAACACGGCTTACGGTGATGTTGCTATGAAGCGTACGGCATGTTTCAAGTGGCATGAACGTTTTAAGGATGGTTGACAGTCCATTGAAGATGATGAGCGTCCTGGACGTCCTTCCACGTCAACTGACGACCCACACGTCGACAAAATCAACACCCTGGTGTGGGCAAATCGACATCTGACTGTCAGGGAGCTTGCTGAAAAGTGTGGGAT
The DNA here is from genome assembly GCF_004210375.1 of Tachypleus tridentatus. NCBI lineage: Eukaryota > Metazoa > Arthropoda > Merostomata > Xiphosura > Limulidae > Tachypleus > Tachypleus tridentatus. The sequence continues at coordinate 86,196,431 of NC_134830.1, forward strand.
ATCGGTTGGATCTTGTTACAAGATTTTGACCTAAAAATTGAAGATGCACCGCGTTGCTGCGAAATTTAGCCCTCAGAACTCGTGAGTTTTTGGCCAAACACTCGATCACTGTTCTTCCCCACCCCCTCTACTCACCTGACCTTGCGATTTTTTCTTGTTCCCCAAACTCAAAAGACCCTTGAAAGGAAGAAGATTTGAGGCGATTCCCGAGATTAAGGCAAATGCGACGAAGGAACTGGAGGACATTACAAAAGAAGCGTACCAGGACTGTTTCAAAAAGTGGAAACACCGTTGGGATAAGTGTGTGCGTTGGGAAGGAGAGTACTTTGAAGGGGTCCCAGACCTGTAACTTCTAAATAAAGTACATTTTGTTTTATGATGTCAGTCCGCGTATTTTTGAACAGACCTTGTAGATATAAGACACTAAGATAAACGTACAACAGTGAATCTGTTATACATTGGAAGTTCGGATGTTTAGAATTCAGATCTCCTTAATAATTACACTATTTAATGTTTAATTTTTCATGTTCCTGGGCAGAAAGTGTTATTTCCCAGTTGCTTATGCCTAATGTAAATGAAAAAGACCTATTTTTCTCTTCAAACTTTGCTTTTGTGATTTAGGTAATGCAATTTTCAAATTTACTCATTTTCCAGAACATTTCAGGTAGATTCAGTGCTGAGTAGCTGGTAGAGAATTTTCTCGAACTTACAAGAATTTTCAAGAAAGAAAGTGTACAAATCACAAGTGAGAAGCGTCACCGACATTTTTCAAGCTTCTTCACTCGTCAAGATGGGCTCTGCTTCTGCCACAATGTATCCGGTCTGTGTGAAGCAACTGTAACCTAGACGAGTGGCGCCTCTTCACTGATAGCTCGTCCAGAAGCCTCAAAGCTGTGCTGCTCCATAACGGGAATAAGTATCCGTCTCTTCCCCTACCTCATTCGGTGCACCTCAAAGAGGAATACTAAAGCGTCAAGACCTTGCTAGAAGCCTTGAAGTATGATGAGTATGGCTGGGAGATTATCGGAGACTTCAAAATGGTGGCATCTCTGAAGGGTTTCCAAGGAGTCTTTACCAAGTTTCCCTATTATCTTTGCCTCTGGGACAGCAGGGACACCGTAGCGCACTACAACAGGAAGCACTGGCCACAATAGACCGAGTTCTCTATGGGAAGGCACAATGTCAAGTGTGAACCACTAGTGGAGCTAGTGGACTTTCACAAGGTGTTGTTCCCACTATTGCACATAAAATTGGGTCTTATGAAACAATTTGTTACAGCTCTTGATAAGGAGTCTGCAGCTTTCAAATACCATCGAGATTTCTTCCCTTAGCTGTCTGACGCAAAGGTCAAATAAAGAAGATCCTGGAGTGCACAGAATTCCCAAAGAAGCTCAGTAGGAAAGAAAAAAGCTTGTAGCAGCTTTGTCGCAGTGGTTCGAGGCTTCTTGGGCAATCACAAGGCTTAAAATGATGTGGAACTGGTTGAGGTTCTAGTGAAGAACTACGGCAAAATGAGCTGCAGGATGTCCCTGAAAGTCAATATCCTTGACGTTCACCTTGATAAATTTAAGGAGAACATGGGAGCATACTCAGAGGAGCAAGGTGAGCGCTTATACCAAAATATACTGGACTTTGAATGCTGCTACCAAGGAGCGTATAACAAAAACATGATGGGAAACTATATTTGGGGGCTGATACGTGAAAGTGTTTTACATTACAGTTGCAAATCTCAAAATCTCAACTCACTTCTAAACATTTTTGTATAACTGTAGTATAAATACATGTAAATCTTGATTCATATGTTGTTTTATTCAGACGTTATGTAAATAAAAACGTGTAAATTTGCCCGTTTTTACATAGAAATAGATTAATTTCTAAATTTCATTATACAGGTCACAAAAGCAAAGTTTGAAGGGAATAATGGCCATTTTCTGTACTTTTACAACATTAGTAATTAAGTTTGTTTGTTTTGGAATTTCGCACAAAGCTACTCGAGGGCTATCTGTGCTAGCCGTCCCTAATTTAGCAGTGTAAGACTAGAGGGAAGGCAGCTAGTCATCACCACCCTCCGCCAACTCTTAGGCTACTATTTTACCAACGAATAGTTGGATTGCCCGTCACAATATAACGCCCCCACGGCTGAAAGGGCGAGCATGTTTGGCGCGACTGGGATGCGAACCCGCGACCCTCAGATTATGAGTCGCACGCCTTAACACGCTTGGCCATTAGCAATTAAGAAATAACGCATACTCTTCAGGAACAAAATTTGTGTTACATAGTGTAATCAGTAATCCCAGTGGCCATTTTCACTGTTTGTTCTATAATTAGTCAGCACTGGAGCTAAGTCTATGCATTTAAAATGTAATTACTTCTTATAGACACGTCCCGCATATTTCCTGGTTGAGTAAATGATATTTAAAAGATCCAAAGGTAAAAGCCTAGGAGGAGCTAGAGGACGAACAAACAAATTTCTCTCACGTAGTAGAATAACAAACAGGATACAAATTAGCACAATGAGAAAGAACATCAAGATTCTCTTTCCAGCATTATTGCAAGAAATTTTATAAATACAGTAACTACTGATTGGCATATTACATATATATAATTTCGAGCTGCTCCTCGTTTTCACACCAAGGCTAAGTTACGTGGTTAGGTCGTTCAACTGGCAACTTGAGTGAGGGTCACGGGTTCAAATTCTCTTTACGAACCGTGCTCGCTCTTTCAGCTGTGGGGATGTTATAGTGTAAAAGTCAATCCCACTGTTCGTTGGTAAAAGAGTACCTTATGCGTTGGAGGTGAGTTGTGTTGGTTAGCAGCTTTCCCTGTAGTCTGTCATTTCTAAATTATGAACGATTAGTGACTTTTTTACCAATATCCTAAACAAACAACCATTCTAACTAGTGTGAAAAATCTCTTAAGCTCTTGCCAGTATAATTAATTGATAAAACTAGAGGGGAGATAAAGTGAGAAACGCTTAATAGTGTTTGAAAAACTATTCATATGTAGTCCTTTATTTAAGGACTTTTTAATATTTTCTACAATTCAAACCATATGCACACATTTTTTTTTTCCATACAGGAACGTTAATAATACTAAAGAAAAAATTGCAGAATCAGTTCTGCAATAAATATTCTTTCAGGAGTTTGATTTGTTTCGCATCATTCTGAGTTGAGTGTCTAAAGGAACGAAAATTGGCTGATATTATAATTTAGGAAATTCATTTACAAACTAAACTCTAAACGTCCATAGGGAGATCGAATCTGAGTTTAATAGTTTTAGGTAATATTCCTGGATTCAAAATGCGTGAAAATAGACATATCATGTGTACAGAATTATACAAACGTATTCCATAAATCTTTTAGGATATGTTTTTACTTACTATTTTATAATAAATAAAAACCTACATAGAAATTTCATGATTAAGGGAGGCGTACAACATTTGAGCTTCGTCATTTGAACATCACACTTTTGCTGAGGTACTGAATTTTGAGCGAGACTTGGTCAAAATGTCTGTATACTGTTCTATACACCAGGTGTAACTGGCTGGCTACCGATTATACAAAAAGCTGGGGAAGGTGGTAGAGTACATGTTTTCAGCAAGCGGGAAATTGAAGTGGCGAAAGTCTATCATCCATTTATTTTACATATCGAGTAGTGGGAACGTAATACTATATATTCTTCGGTAACATGTGTTATATATAAAGATGCAATAGACTTGATATAAAATGTACAAGTTTTCCATTTTCATATTTATTTATTTATTAGGTACATGTAAGCAGATGACTGCGAAGTTGTATATGTATGTTTAAAATGCTAAATTAATTAACATGTTTACAAGCCTAATATTTTGGAATGCATGTAAGTTTCTGAAATGTCTTAGCTAGACCAAATCAAAGAAACATCGATGATTTGATACAGACTACAATATAAAATATTCTAAAAAATGTTTAAAAACGTTTCTAAAAATAGCCTAGAAAAATATTCAGGTAGTATTATAAAGATACTTGCAAAATGTTTTCTCGATGTTTTAATTTTTTATAAGATGTTTTCTTGAAAACATATATACAACTTCAAAGAATGTTATGAAAATGCTTTGCATTTGCTGGGTAAAGATGGGGTCACCAGAATGTAACCTTCTTGTCATAACACTTTATACGTTAAATATATATAACGTTATAGTTACGTTACGTGTTCGCTGGGAAATCATTTTCTTTCAGCAATTTCCTCATCAGTTAATTAAAAACAAAAGTGCAAACTAACTCACTGTTTAATTTACTAACTAAAACTAAAAACTGAATAACAGAATAACTCACTGATTTACCCGCTTGCCTATTAGCATTTATTTCCCTTCATTAAAGATAGATAGCCTCTTATTATATAACAGCTCTTGTAACACTACGCATTCATGTGGAAATAACATTTTCATACTTATCACAGGAAATTTATTAGAAAGATTGATTTGCAGTGACAATAAAGGAAATACTACATATTTCAGAATCTTTTTATCGTCCTGGGTATTAAAGTTACATGATAATATGAGTTCCATTTTGGACTAACCCCAACACACTTCTAGACCTGGCCACAAACTTGACATCACACGGACAGATCCAATCTTATGAGCATTAGTATCACAGCAGTTTAATTATTATTATTGTTATATCACTAGCTGATTTAAGTATTTCTCCAGTATAGTCACGAACAGTATCAAAGATATTTCTCAGCATAACCTGACTGATTATCTTTCAGATTCTCTCATAAACGTCAGTGATGATAGTGTGTTGCTTCTAACTTCACGTACTGCTATTCCATAACTCATTAGTAGCAGTGAAATTTCTTGACCCCATTTCTGACATGAAGCTTGTAATGTGTTCTATCACTGGTCGTGTTCTTTGGATTATTTTGTAAAAATAATGCCTATTCCAGTCCACATAATGATAATTAACTTATTTATTTATTCAATAATCTGCTACACTTGTAGACTTAACTTCAAAAATAGCATTTAGACATAAGTTCTAGGACGAAGGACATCTAACTCACAAACAATGCTTAAACCACCTACTCGAAAGAATTTCCTCGCTAATCAGTTAATTTCAAACATGCTAACTTACTTACTGTTATAGCTTAGTAACATAATCAAAGAAATGAAGAATTTAGTTATTAACATCGAACTGATTTACTTATTGTTATATTTATCATCACCATCATCATGGATAGCCCCTCGAGTATGACATATATTACGGTATCCTATACTTCCTGCACTATCACTGCTGGTCTGGCATTGATATTTGACTGCTACTACAGTTTCAGTTGGTTAGAGCTTCAGGGTTTGGAACAAAGTCATTCCATATGATGCCAACAATCTTATGTACGTAGTGAATGTGGACATGGTAAAATTTTATGATGTGATGTCTGTACAATGTTGCAATAACATATCCATTGAGGACGGTGTGGACATATGCTGTGGTCAGCCCATAATCTTTTCTTTTGATGAGTACTGAAAACAGCACTAGCTTTAGATAATCTGGAGTTATCGTTGTTATCAACTGATACATTTTGAGAGAGGATAATGCCCAGATAGTAAAACTTGTTGACTATGTCTAGGGAAGCGCTTTTAATCTTGATGGCTGGTTAGGAGTCATTGGATGTTGCTGATGACAAGACCAAACCTTCTTTCTGAAGTGATGAAATGGTCAACAATGTTTTGAATATCATGTGGTGTGTGTGTGAGTGTGAAAAAGAGGGTGTATCCAGCAAGTGCTCAGTCGTTATCACATAAAAAGTTATGTGTTTATATGATTGTCTTCTTTGTCCTTGCTTGGAGTTTTCTCATGTTACACACTTTCAAGACATCTCTATTGAATCACGATCTCTGTATCACATTCTCAGAAGGTTTTGAAGGTAAAGTGATGAATCATAGCGAACATGCTGAACAGAATAGCACTATCACGTTACCTTGCATGGTACCATACTGAATATCGAATAAGAGTGACTGTTGACTGTTTACAAAATTAAACGAAAGTTATCACAGTAACTTAAACAAGGAAAAAATATTACAATGAAATAAGATTGTGCAAAATCAGAAGCTGATCCATCGGTTTTACTTTCTCTTATCTAATTATACATGACCACAAGGTAGAAGAAACTTCAGATAAGATTGAGTCTTTGGTAATAAAACAGAAACACCAGATATCCAAAAACATTCAAACGATCCTGGGGAATAAGCTAAGAATTGGCATCTCTCCCTCCTCTCCTTGTAGGAAGACTATTGCCTCACGAGGAGTTTATATGCTCTTGTAAGCAGGGCTTTATTTTTTTAGACCATAGGGTATCCACATACACCCTCCTCATCAGGCATAAATCTGATCGAGAGAACCAGCTTAGTTACCGAATATGTAACAGGTAGTACCGGATTAGCCTGATTACCGAGAGAGGTACGTGATCTGACCTTATTTAATATTTTTGCTATATATACTCTTCTTTCTACAAAATGCAAGAAAGCTTTGAGTGCAATAGATACCATAACTTTTAGGAACTTTCTATATATTTCCTAAGGCTCCACGCTTAGCAAACAAAAATCTAAAGTAAAATATAGTTTACGTTATTTTGAGAACAGACGACTACAATACTAACACTGTCATTTATTCACCTAGAAGACATATTTGTTTATTTTGAAGATAAGCCCAAGGTTAAACAAAGGGCTATCTGTGGTCTGCTCACCCGGGTATCGAAACTTAGTTTCTAGCAATGGAAGTTCGCAGACTTACCATTTTGCTTCTGGGGGCTCCGAGAGAAAATAGACAACAGTATTTTAAATAAATTCAAAGTATAAAATCTTTCAATAGGCAATTATGATAACTAAAGCTAATCTCGAAAATTAAAAACACCGCTATAAGAATGTAAATGAAACAAAATTATCGTTTCTTTTGATAAGATTTCGACTACTTGTTGTTGTCATTATTATCATAATATAACATGAGCTTGTTTGAGTCTTAGAAACTCACTTATATACATAAATATGTATTGCAAGGAATTCTAGATAAATCCACAAATCAGAGGGTCAAGACCTAAATTCTCAAGCCACATTATTAATCTTAGTAACCACGGGATTGTTTCCTTTTTAAAAATTGAAAACCAAAGTAGAAAAGTTATTCTGCAGTTACTAAGTTAAGTTTGCGAGGGTCGCGGTTTTGAATCCCGGTCATATCAAACATGTTCGCTTTTTCAGCCATGGGGGCGTTTTAATGTTCAATCAATTCCACTAGTCGTTGGTAAAAGAGTAGCTCAAGAGTTGGCAGTAGATGGTGATGACTGGTTGCTTTTCTCTAGTCTTACACTGCTGAATTAGGGATGGCTAGCGCAGATAGCCTTCGTGTAGCTTTGCGTGAAATTCAAAACAAACAAACGAAAAAGATAAGTTAACCAAGTGTAATGACAAAACAATTCTTAAATTAAAATAATCGTTACTGTAAGGTGTCTTATATAATGTTTTGAACTTTTTGAAGACGAAGCATTTTTTTGCCCTCTCTTAAAATATATCATGAAAATTAAAGGTAACTTGTTTATTTCATTTTGATATTAGTGTTAAAATATTTACTCTTACGAAGTTATTCGCTGTGTGATGTTTGGGGTATATGTACACTGCTATTGGTAGTGTAGAACGAGTTTAAAACGTATAAGTGAATAAATTCGAAGAATGAATATATAAGCACCAAATATATGTAGTTTAACATTGGTTCCAAGTTTCAGATAAGACTAAATAGTAGCTCTAAACTATAGTCTATAGTAAAAAAGTAAATATTTGCTTAAGTAGTGTCAGTATACACAACATGTGAGTTGATTGTCGACAGTGTTTTCATTTGGCTCCTTCTCTTGGTGTCTGTGTCATGGAATTTCTAAGTTCTGTTGGTACGTTAAAAATATGTGAACTTTTCAACATTAGCTCTAAAGAAATAGATGTATGCTTAGTTAAATTAATATGGAAATAAATTTTTAAAAAAGTATCCACAAGTTATTGTCCGGTCACTCTTGTATACGTTGTAACGTGAGAGAATAGGTCTTTACGACCCTAATAGGTCCAAAAATGTTGGTTTGGGAGTACTCGGAAAAGAGAGAGAGAGAGATAATCATTTTCTAACAGTAATAAAAAAATTATGGTTAATTATCGAAATTAAAAACTTGTAGACAATTTTTGTTACATGTGTAACAAAGAAGATCTGGTGTAACTTGGTAATTATAGTACTTAATATTTAATCTGCAGGATTGCCATTACTAAAAATGCTTGCCTATTAAGCTATGGAAGTATTATAATGGGGTAACTAATTCCACTTTCATTGGTAAAGAGTAGCCCAAGAATTATTGTTGGATGATGTTGAACACCTAGTTTCCCTTCAGAATACTACTTCTAAATGAGGTAAAGCTAATAGAAGAAAGCAAAGGATTGTTACACATGGCATTAGTCAAACTGGATTAACTAGAGATAATTTAAGGAAAATATTTCATAAATATTTGAATGATAATGGATGGCCTTGGTTTAATGTAGTGGATAAATCAGCCTAGATGGTTTCTTTCTGTTCTTTATTGTTATGTTATTTACTTTAAGTAAAAGTTACAGCCAATTCAACTGATGTGTTAAGGTATCCAGAATTGTTTTAAATGAAAAGAAACAAATACCAATAAATCTGATTGAGTTGCTTAAGATTGTTTAGTGAATTCATAGTGTTAATATATCAACTCTTTTTTTTGTAGTTAATAGTTGGAATGATAGGACAAAGATGCATATATAAAATTTGACAGAGTAAGAGTTATAATAATTTGAAACAGTTTTCTAACAAAGGGTATGACATTTGAAAAGAGGTGCTTTCAGGTTAAGATAAATGCAGTAAGTTTAAAGAAGTACAATGGAATGTTAATTAAATATTTAAATGATAAAGGTTGTGCTTTTTGTAAAATTTTGTGAATGACAACCTCTACATGTTATCAGGTTCTTTGTTATTACTAAATGGTATTTTATAAAACCTTGTGTCATCAGCTTTGCTTCTTTCAGCGATTTTCTTAAAATTGAGCATGATGCTTGGAAACTTGCAGAAGAAGCATCATATGCTAAAAGTGCACCACTCAACATAACTTATTGCCTATATAGTGGTCAGCTACTCTTGATTACATGTTTGCAGTTCTGCATCTTCCAGTTGAATGTTATTTGTTAATCTATTTTACAAACCTGGTATTAGTGTAGAGTTGTGATATAAATATAATAGTGAAAATGGCATGAACACTTGGCCATCAGTGTGGTAGTTTGAATAACTTATGGTGTGAAGCAGTTGGAACTTTGCATATGATGTGCTTGTGTCTCAAGAGTAACAGAGACTGTCTACTTTGACATGGTGGAATTGTTTTAATCAACACATTCAATGGCATGGTAGCTGTTTTTTCTGTAGTTCCCCTTTATATTAATTAACCATCAAGCTTTATTTGATTCTAGTTCCTTATATTTTCACATATACACTTAAGAGTTGATATTTATTTGTTGTTTTTATTTCTTCACATGTACACATGCAAAATAATACTTGGTCTTGGTTAAATTATTCTCTGCGATGTACACAGATTTTTAAAGTTTATTTCTTGTTCTTACTTTTTAAAAGGTTCACATAGAAGTATATTTGAATGTTAATGTTTATTTCTAGTGCATTTCTTTGCAATTCCCTCTTTATTAACTTCCTCTATTCTCTTTCTTGTGCCTCATTCCTCAGCAGTTGGTCATCTTTGTATTCAGTCTGGTTTCTTTCATCTTCTCCCTCATGTCTTTTGTTTTTTTGTGGAATTCCCTGTCAGGAGTCTGTTTAATGGATCTTCATGGTCTTTCCAGCCTTGTTTCTATTCCTCCATCTTCTTGAGTCTCAGCTATGTCTCCTCCCCACATTTCTATTTCATCTAATCCACTCTAACACACTTCTCTTCCTTAGGATATAACATTCTTTTATCATTGTATGTGGTATTATCCAGTCCATCTTCTTAATCATGCTGCTATCTCTTTGTCCTACTCTCATCATCCATCTATCATCATGTAGAATTGTATGAGATGTACTCATTACCATTTCCCTTTAACTTCATTACATCATTATGTATTTCCTCATCTTTCAAAGGATAGTTCTACTGTGATCTGTAAGTCCTTTCTACCTTAAATTTTCCAGTAACATTTCCTCCATCTTCCACCTTTCCAGTATGATAGTCTCCTATCTTCTATGCCTATGTCTACTTTTTTTTCCTTAATCATTGCCCCCTTCCTACTTTTTGATTATTAGATTTTCATTATGGTTCTTTGTTTATGTTGTCTTTAGATGGGTTCTATTTCTGCTTGCACTTGTACACAATTTTGCACTATTATTTCCTTCTCCTTTCTCATTATTACTCTTCCCCTCTCCGTTTTAACAGATGATCTTTCATTCCTTTGTATTCCCTGTAAGGAGAATGTAGTTACTCCTTTCCTCACATATCCCTTCCTGTAATTACTCTTTTTGGTGTTATTTCTGCCTTGAACAGATGTTCTTGAGTTATCTGAGCCACATAATGTTTTATCACAATTTTTTTCCTTATATTTCTTCTCACTGCCCTTTCATAATCTGTACACCTTATCTACCTAGACCCTTCATCTTATCCAATTACAAACTGGATCTGCCAAGACCTATATCTTGTATAAACCTCTATGATGGTGGATGTTTGTATGTTATCTCAAGTCTCCTAATATGGTTTTCTCCCATTCTCTCTGGAGTGGTGTGTTGCCTACCTCACAATAACCTGGCTGTCTCATCTTCTGTAGCAAACAGACTTCCACCAAGACTATTCTTCAGTTAGCTCTTTACCTATAAAGAGTACAAGTATTCATTCCATTATGATACATTACCTCTTTTCACATGGATAGCTATTCTCATTCGTTGCTGTTTTTTGCTTGCAAAACATGATCAATGTACTTCATCTTTATCTTGCATGCAAATCATCATGCCATAACCCTTCATCAATAAGAGAGCAACACTCCTCTGTTGGATTCTACTAAACTACTAGTTTCATTGGGAGATTGATCATTATATACGAGTCATTCTTCTTCTGCCAGAAATGTTTGGGTTCATTCTGCATGATTTGAATATGTTAGTTATGTGGAGGAATGTTACAGCCTTTTTAACTCCACTTAGCTCTTGCTGTGTCTTCCTATGCCTCTCCTATGAAGTATACTAGGTCTAACTTTGCTTTTTTATAGGCTTTCTTAAGTGTGTTCCACTTCAACTACTTTCGTATGAAACTGTCCATTACGCATAACACCATTCATTTTAGTACCTTGTTTTCCTTTCTTTTCCTAACATTTTAGTTCATGCTGAGCTGAAGGCTTGTGTAAACATTTCTTGTTTTTCATGAGTTTATGATCATTGTTTCTTAGCTTATAAGCAGGCTGATAAACCTTTTCTCATCTTACAGAATTGGAGTCTGTTTTTGTCTTTCCATTACAGCTCTTCTACAGTACTTCTTCTATATATGCCTCCTTTCTGAGGTACTCTACTAATCTTCTGAGGAGTTTTGGGGGTTTACCATTTCCTTTTCTATCTCTAAGTTGGTATGATTGTTCTATTCAGCCCTATTCCTTCATATGTGGTTTCATTGCCGTGGGAGCCTCCCCTTTCAGTTTACCTCCTCTGTGGATTCCCATGTGTTTGCCATGCATGGTGAAGGGAGCCTCCCAGGAATGTTTCTATTCCTGGGCTAGGGTCAACCAAGTACCAGTGTTGGTTGTTCTCAACAGGTGTTGTGGACATTGTATCTGATACTGTCCTGGATTGTATCATAACCCTATGTGGGCAATCACAAGGCTTAAAATTATGTGGAACTGGTTGAGGTTCTAGTGAAGAACTACAGCAAAATGAGCTGCAGGATGTCCCTGAAAGTCAATATCCTTGACATTCACCTTGATAAATTTAAGGAGAACATGGGAGCATACTCAGAGGAGCAAGGTGAGCGCTTATACCAAAATATACTGGACTTTGAATGCTGCTACCAAGGAGCATATAACAAAAACATGATGGGAAACTATATTTGGGGGCTGATACGTGAAAATGTTTTACATTACAGTTGCAAATCTCAAAACACAACTCACTTCTAAACATTTTTGTATAACTGTAGTATAAATACATGTAAATCTTGATTCATATGTTGTTTTATTCAGACCTTATGTAAATAAAAACGTGTAAATTTGCCCATTTTTACATAGAAATAGATTAATTTCTAAATTTCATTATACAGGTCACAAAAGCAAAGTTTGAAGGGAATAATGGCCATTTTCTGTACTTTTAGAACATTAGTAATTAAGTTTGTTTGTTTTGGAATTTCGCACAAAGCTACTCGAGGGCTATCTGTGCTAGCCGTCCCTAATTTAGCAGTGTAAGACTAGAGGGAAGGCAGCTAGTCATCACCACCCTCCGCCAACTCTTAGGCTACTATTTTACCAACGAATAGTTGGATTGCCGTCACAATATAATGCCCCCACGGCTGAAAGGGCGAGCATGTTTGACACGACAGGGATGCGAACCCGCGACCCTCAGATTATGAGTCGCACGCCTTAACACGCTTGTTTGACAAGCTGTCTCTGTATGACCTTAGAGAGGATGGTTAATGCTCATTTCATTTTGTTCCTCGAATCCAACAACCACCATCCACCCAGTGTAGGTTCTGATGACAGCGCTCCACTGTGAACCACCTGATTTGACTCCAAACATCAATCAGAGAAGCCTTCCTCAAATGACATCTTGTATCAATATTCTTTGACATTGAGAAGGCTTATGATACAACATGGAGGTATGGCATTTTGCGAGACCTCCATATATATATATATGAGTTACGTGGACATTTTCCTATTTCTGTTAAAAATTTTTAATGCACAGGTTATTCCAAGTTTATGTTGGTTCAATACTTTTCTGTTTCTTTCTACAGGAATTTGGAGTCCCTTCGGGGGAGTGTTCTGAGTGTCACACTTTTCAGTATAAAGATTAATGCCATCACTGAACAACTCCCTCTCACTGTTGCAAACAGGGTCTATGTTGATGACTTTCACATCTCATGTCAGTAGTTGAACATGAGGTATATTGAGCGGCAGCTACGGACTGCCCTCAGTTGTTTACTGAAGTGGACCACAGCAAATGGCTTTACCTTCTCTCTCTCTAAAATTATTTGCATGCACTTTTGCTGCCAACGGGGTATTCAACCCTATCCCAAACTCTGTGAATTTGTGCTGCCTGTGGTCCCTGAGACAGTGTTCTTGTGGCTTATCTCTGACCGTAAGCTAACCTTTATACCACACATCAAGCAGCTAGGGGTCAAATGTACAAGAGCACTAAACCTCTTTTCTATCCTCTCTTCCACCACTTGGGAAATGGATCTATGTTCTATGCTAAAGATATATTATGCTCTTATTTGATTGAAACTTGACTGTGGATCACTGGTCTATGGCTCTGCCAGAACCTTGTCTTTAAAGATGCTGGAACCCATTCATCATCAAGGACTTTGGCTCTGCACTGGGGCTTTCCGCACTTTCCGAGTTCAGAGCTTATACATAGAGTCTCATGAACCTTTCTTGTGCCTCTGCCGTTTGCAACCATCTTTACTATATGCTTTGAAACTTCATTCCTTACCAAAGCATCCCACCTGGGGTTGTGTTTTCCTTCCTCGATGGGCCATGCTTTTTTAGACCAGATGGTCTGTTATTGCTCCTTCTAGCCTTCGTATCCAGATGCAGTTAGGTGAATTGGTTCTGTCCTTGAATAACATTGCTGTATCCACTGGTCAGCCCATCCCACCATGGCTTTTTTTGTTTCCAGTTGTGACCTATCTTTAAGTCATCTGAGAAAAGCAGACTCTCCTGATTGGAAATACTGTCTGCTATTTGCTGAACATCTTTTGAACCATCCTTTCATTACTATTTATACAGATGGTGCAAAATCAGGTGATTGTGTGGGCTCTGCCATGGTTTGTTGGTTGCACGCAGAATCCCCACTACAGCTTCTGTGTTCACTGCTAAACTGTATGCCATTTCTCTTGTCCTGGATCACATAGAAGCTAAACAGTACTCAAACTGCACTATTTATACTGACTAGCATAGTTCTCTCCTGGCCCTGGAATTGCTTCACGTTGGTTCACGCCCTGTTCTTGCTGATATTGAAAATTAACTGGCTCATTTCTCTTTGACATGCACTTTTATCCAGTTTTTCTGGATATGTGGCTACATTGGTATTCAAGGGAATGAGCTTGCTGACACCACAGCTAAATGTATCTGCTCTGGCACTATCATTGCTGTGCCTGTTCCATATATGGATTATGGTCTGGAATTCAAGGTTTGGATCCGTGAAGCTGGCAGTGGACTTGGAGTGAGCAATGTGAGAACAAGCTTTTCCAAATAAAACCCCATATTGGACTTTGGCCATCTTGCTTCCATAAGGATCGGAAAGAGGAAGTTGTACTAAGTGGACTAAGCATTGGTCACAGTTTCTTAACTCATCATTTTCTTTTATCTGGAACTGATGCACCAGTGTGTAGTCTGTGTAACACTCGGATCACAATAAGCCACAGTTTACTGTCTTGCTGTAATTATGACTCTCAACAATGGCACCATTTTTAAACATGTTTGTCTCAAGGTGTATTTGTTACATTCGACAGTATTATTGGCATTGGTGACACTGTTCATCTTAGAAATGTTTTTAGTTTAAAAAGTCCATTAATCTTTTTAACGCTATTTAAGTTTTTAATTTATACATAAGACCTTTTTTAATGAGATTCCCTTTTGAGAGTCAAAGTACATCAAGTTTAATTTGAAATTAGAAAATGGCCATGATGTTAAATACCTTGAAACCAGAACTGGAAAGGCCAACTTCAGGTGACTAATGCTGCTGTTTTAACTTACTTGTTAGTCGTCCTGGTGAGTTATAATAATTACAATTATGCTACAGGAAATTCTTTACAACTTGTATTACTGTAGTTTTCCTCTTACTGCTGTTAACTAGATGTAATTAATGCTATTTATGATTTTAATCCAAAAATTAAACTTTATCTTATTTTACATTAATTTCCTTTTATGAATTTTAATAATTTTACTTTAACTTTTTATTGGATGTTTGGCACAGATAGCCTAGTTATTTTGTGCCATGAAACACCAAACCAACCAACCAACTTTATTACTGTTCAGAACTTGTTGAGAAGTGTGTAATCTTGTCACAGGTTTTTCTACATTACGTTATCTTTGTGACTTACAAATGACTCCTTTTCTCCATCAGTCTGTTTTTTAGAGATTTTCCTTTGTAATCATGTGGAATCTGTAAGACCACTTTAATCTTTGATTACTTGTCTTGTTATGACCCATAACATCTTACATAATTGTTTCTTGTCTTACAACCTACTATTGTTTACCAGTTCTCACCACCAAGAATTCAGCATCTGTCAGTGGATGTGCAGACTCTTCTCTCACAGAGATCTGTGAGCCTGTCAGCAAGTCTTCTCCAGGTTTTACTCCAGGCTTTTTGTTGTCCCCAAAACAAATTGGGGTACTGACATGCTGTAAACATTCTGTCCTGCCTCATCCAGTTTCTGGATCTTCTCCAGTTTACTATGGAGTTCTTTATCACACAGAGGTTGTGGTAGACATTTCTTTTGCCTATCTCTATATTCCTATTTGTCATGGACCAGCATGGCTAGGTTAGGGCTCTTGACTTGTAATTCGAGGGTTAGAAGTTCGAATCATTATCACACCAAACATGCTTGCTATTTCAGCTGTGGGGGCATTATAATGTCATGGTCAATCCTGCTACTCATTAGTAAAAGAGTAGCCCAAGAGTTGGTGGTCGGTGTAGACGACTAGCTGCTTTCTTTCTAGTCTTACACTGCTAAATTAGAAATGGCTAGCATAGATATACCTCATGTAGTTTTGTGCAAAATCAGAAAACAAACAAATAAAACATATTTCTCACCAATTCATGTGTTAAGGTTCTGTCACTTTTAGGGACTTGAGATTTTCTTGAAGTCCTTTTTCCTTTAGGTTAGATGTATATGTATTCTTTTCAGTGGAACCTGAACAGCCAATGGACTTTCAAACTTGACTTTCTCTTTCCCATTTGGACGATCTGATTTGGTGGTTGAAGAAGGACAAAACATCGACAGGAGTACTGCTTTCTGCACTTCATCTGAATTTGCATCTGCTCACAGGTGGTTCTCTTTAAGGTTAGGGAGCATGGGTACATAAGCAAAAGGCTTCCAGACAATCATCTCAGATCAAAATGTCTTACCCTATCAACATGTAGAAGTTTCTTGTGGTATGACATACTTTGGTATATATTTGTGTGTACTTTCGTTTGGTAATAAACAGACACATAATGCTCCATTCTTAAAATTCTATTGTTGTCATCTGTATCAATCTCTGAGAGGCACTCTCTGCTGTTTCCTTTGTGGTTGAACATTAAAATTCCTTTTTTAGACATGTATAATGCAGATAAGTCTCCATGCATTTCATATTTGGGTGCTCTTCACCTTGTGATTTATGCCATAGAGTGGTCTTTCATCACTTAGCTTTTCATGTGGCTTTGCAGTTAATGGTTTATCTTTCATCTGGATACTTTTACCACTTAATGCAACACAAAATTATCTTTTTTTTATTTGGTCTCTAGTTCTTCAACCTCAGGCCCTAGCAAAGGATGCTCTCTGTTTCATCTGGACCAACTGATACCTTTTGTGCTTTTGTTAGTTTTATAGACTTTATTATGCAGTTATTCTAGACTGCACTGTCAGTATTGTTCTTCACTGCCTTCCACTCCCTTCTTTTGAACTTCATCCTCTTTTCTCTTATTCCATGTTTCACTCATCCATTCCTACTTTTTTTTTCCTCTATTGGTTTGCTATATTTGCTATCAACCTTTCATGTAGTTTTTTTCATTCCACATATGTTCTGCTTTATCCAAATTGATCTTTCCTGTCCTAAATTTCAGCAGATCTTGAAGGATATTCTTCTGTTTTGCCAATTTTACTTCTATGATTTTCTCATCTCTATTCCAAGTGTCATTCAGACAAAATTTTATATCTAATCTGTGCTGTTCATTGATACATGACCTACCTGACCCCTTTAGTGGATCTTATTCCCACTGTTTCCCTCCTTGATTTCATTCATCTGTACATAACCTTTCTCCATCTTCCTGTCACCTGATTCAATTGGTCTATTTCTTCCTGTTTCTTTCTGTTCCAAATGTCATTGTATCATATCAGGCACTTTATGTTTTTTTCTTGTGTCTCACCTCCACCAATCATTGGAGAAAATGTTTTAGTCAGCATGTGTATTAAACCTCCTATATTCATCTCCCACTATCTTCATTAGATGGCTGTTGTTTTCTTTAGCAAGGTACCACTTTCAATTTGCTACCATTTTCCAAACTGTTGTGATTGTGATCAGATAAGTAATATTTTCTTCATATATTTATGTGTGTGTGTATAAATTCCCTCCAGTGCTTGTCTTATTTAGGATTGGGATCCCACTCAATGGTGAGTGTTTTCTGTCTAGAAATGCTTCCTATCAATGTACACTGTCAAGCCAAAATGTATAACCATAGCCAATGACACACACTATTGAAATACTGTGTTACACTATAACTTTTGATGCAGTATGTGTACTTTTACAAAATTTAGTAGACTTTAATGAGGATTGCAAGTGCTTTGTGTAAGAAAAATTTAATTTTTTAAAAAGTATTTTGCTAAAGATTTGTTTGTGAAAATAACAAATGTTTCATTACCAGTCCAAAGTGATTTTTATGTTATGATTAAAAAACTATTCTTTGTTTCAAAAATCTCAGATATTATTTGTGTAATCTCTGAAACCTAAATACATCCCAACTGTTTGTTTTCACTAAAACTTTATATATTGCCTGTTAATTTTTTATATATTAACTATATGGGGTCTGTCAATTTCATTGTCCTTGTAACCACCATAAAAATATTAGGAAGTAAATATAAATTATACTTTTTTCTTTTTAGGATGACTACAGATTATGAAACAAAAACATGAATGTGTAGTCTAAATAGCTTAAATCTCACAACATTTTATATATATAATGTTTATTATATTGACCTTCTAGTCATGTCTGGCTACCATTACAGAATTTGCATCAGTGTGGAGCATGTGCATTCATGATAACATATCTAATAATATAAAACTGATCTTTAGTCTTTACAAAGTAGCCTGCCTTGGCTGTGCTTTAACAGACTAGCATTTTGTAAAATTCAGTTGCATTTTCGTTATTACACATTATATTCATATATAGGTTGTTACTGTTTACAAATAAGTTTAAACTTTTTTTTTTTGAAATGTAGAACAGTAAGTAAATAAGTTTTATATCTTCTAGTTATGATGACTGTTGTACTCATTTTCTACTTGTCTTAGGTTGCTAACTTTTTCAAACTTCATATTAGAAGATGTGAAAAACAATTTTTTTAGGTTTGATGTATATATTTGAAACAATAAAAAAAATCATAAATGACTATATAAATACCACAAAATTCCAATATAATTTATCAAGCTTACTAACTAAGCTGTGCTTTGTCTAAAAATATGTAATTTCGAGCAGACTGAAGACAACCTACCTGCTAGAAATGTTGTTTAAAAACAAAACAAAGAGGTGACTTTATAACACTTTAAAATAGCTGAGAAAGGTACTAGTTGGATCTACTGAGCTTTGGATTGATTATTCACAAGTCATATATTGAATTAAGCATACATAAGAGACTTTCCAAAGTGCCCAGCATGGCCAGGTGGTTAAGGCACTCGACTAGTAATATGAGGGTCGTGGGTTTGAATCCTCATCACACCACACATGCTCACCCTTTCATTAGCACTAACCATGAATAATGGTATTCTAAAGGGTGTTATGTTATATCAGTACATAAACCATATCTCAACAAGTAGAAAAGATAAGAGGTTCTTTTGTATTCTAGCTTGTCAATATTGATAATTTGAGTTTTCAATTTATATGAAATTGTAGACTTTGTATTTGGACTTCACAAACATTATTTGAATCAATGCACTGCTCAACATACCACATGACACACACAATTCAATATTTTGGTGTACTGTTTTATTCAGAGGATTGATCCATGTACAGAATATTTTTTGTCAGTGGCACAAGGTACTAACTATCTGTTTTGTAGAGAAAAGGATATCTATCTGAAATAATCAGGTAAATAAAATATCTTCTAATTGCAACCTCAAATTTTAAATGTTTTTTTGGTGGTGGTAGTAATGGCCTCCCATGAGAAAGTTGACATAATGGGGTAACTCAAGAAGAAGAGCAACTGTGAAAATGTGGGTTTAAGAATGAGGACAAAAGGAGATCCTGCTTTCATGAATTCCCAGTTTAGCTAAAACTGAAGAAATTCAAGATTGATGAAAGAAATAGTTTAGCTACATGAAAATGGGTGTAAAGTTGGACACCACCAAGAAGTACTGTATCATTAGAGGTATGATATATGAGAATGACTTAATGGAAAAAACAAACAAACAAAAAAACTGTTATTCTCGAAACAGAAAGGATGTTTTCAACAATGGATATGGAAGACATAAGACCATATATAGGAAACTAGGGCTTAAAATGAGTTAAATGTATGTTGAAATATGTTAACTCAAAACATCAGATGTGTTGGTACAAAATAGGATTTGGAATTTTGAGTGATTCATCTAAAATTGTAGAAGCTGATTGGTCAACTGACAGTGTATAAAAGACGAAAAGGTCAGAATAAGTCAATCATCCATGTGAAAGTATGTTGAGTGAAAGTAGAAGATTGGAAGAAATTTTATCTAATCAACAGAAATGTACAGACTCAAAGCCAGGCCAAGTTTAAGGGTAGAGAATTTTTTAACTCAATAGCAAAAAAAAAAAACAGATGAATAAAGATATAAAGATAACCATCCAGTACATCCACCTTTATCTTTAAATTCTAATGACAAAGAAATTTTTGTATCCAGTGTTATCAGTTTTCAAATGAGATGTCTCCAGGCAAGGACTGAATTGAGACTTGTTTATGACAGGCTTTCAAGCTTCTGACTCTTGGAGTCACAAAGAGATGGAAATAAAGCACCTGGTTAAATATGATAAGCTGTTTTGACTGCTTCTTTCTGAAGTAGATTTGAGTCTTTTTCTGATTTAGAACTGATAAGTGAGTGTATTGGAAAGAGAAAGAAAAACATTAAACCTGCAATGATATCTGATTTCGTAGATGAACATATGATCAGACTTTATCCCACTATAGTTCAAATGAAAGATTAATCTGAAATAAGAGAGCAATTGAATTGATCAAGAAGACCAAAGTCTATAACTCCTTTATTTAGTCACTCAGTAGGGTCAAAAGAATCATATAGAAGTTGGGAAGGTGGAGAACAACTCTTAAATTGATACCTGGTCTGCCTTGTGTCTAGAACATTCAAAAGCTATGATTGTTGACAGTTTGAAAACAAACTCAAAATGGAATGGCTTTTAACAATTCAGAGGTAAATCTAACTAAAGTGAAAGTTTTTTGTGTAATGCTAAATTGACATATTTTTTATTTTTGTAACATAGTTTACATTAACATATATTTTATGTTTTAGCCTTTTATTGATATACAAAGGTATAAATACACTTAGTTCTGGAGTATGAATATAGTACAATTATACTACTAATTTTTATATTTTCCTATTTTCTAATAGTTCTTTTTAATTCATAATGGATTTTTCTTGAATGCAGTATTTTTTTTAATGTGAATGTAAATGACCAGAAGCATAGTTACAGTTTTAAAATAGTATACATAAAGAGCACATTTAGATAATAAATTTAATAATCTTTCTCTCCTTTTCTTCCTTATTACAGATATTCAGGATATCAAACAGCTTTTATTCACAGACTCATTAGTCAGCTTCTCTGATGAAGATCATGCTGTTGGAGAACTGAGCATCACCACAGACATTGTATCTAGGATTGGACAGCCTTGTATTCTTGTTAATGCTAATAGTCATGGCATTGTAGGGAGTGTTCCCTGTGGGACATCAGTTACAGCTCATTTAAAACCAAATCTGGAAACTCTTGAGCAAATATATCATGAATATGTAGAGGTTAGAATTGTTTTATTAGATTATAAACTATAAATAGACCTTAGCATCATAAGTGTATTTCTAAAAATATTAAGAATTTCTCATACTTCTAGAACCAGATATGTTGAGATGCTTTTAGTTGACACTTTGGCTTAGTACTTGTCACATTTCTAAATTGCTACAATAACAAACTTATTCATCCTTGTAGTCCTTCTATAAATTATTTCCAGTGTGTTATTAGAGTTGATGTTTTCTTGTAAATTTGACCAAGCTTTTGCACAGTATTCCAGTTACAGCCTAACTAGTAATTTATAGAGATAATTACCTCTTACTTCTACTCAATATAACTATAAATGCTTTCCAATATTATTTGCTTTACTAGTAATAACAAAACACTGTCTTGATGTATGTATTAAAGCCATTCCATTCAATCAGGCAATAGAGTGGATTTCAATCAATATTAAATGCACTATCTATATAAAGAATATGCTTGTGTTGTCTGTTCAGTATGTTATTCACAAATTTCATGATCAAATGTTACAAATCTCATATCATTATCTGAGGCGACTGGATTACATAATAGCTTTTCCATACAGAATCACCTTACTGTTTTTCTACTATATCATACTTTTAAATGCAAGGAATATGCTACACAATGATATGGTGTTGTTATCATCACATAATGACTAGTTTCATTTCAACTTTAGTTATTTATTTGCAGAGTATTTCACACAAACAAAATTTAACTTGTAATTTCCTAAAAAACAAACAAAAGACATTACACTAAATATAATAGCTATGAGTTTTTTTGACTCATACAGGTCTAAAATATGTTTGTGCAGTTCATTTAAAACTACATGCTTATCACTTTGTTAACACGCATTTAGAAATTTCCTCATATTCAACTAAGTTTTCCTTCTTTAAAACTTTACATTTACTTTACCTTTCAATAACCTAGCTTTGGTTTGTTTAACAGACTACAGTAAATACCTTTTAACTACTTTAACTTTATTCTTCATTTTGTGTGTTTTTTTATTATTTAAATTTGCAAAATTGTCATATAATGAATCTCATAACTGTTTCATACTTTATACACTATTATAAATATCACTACTGTACTTATTAAAGTTATGTTAAAGTTATTTCTTCAAAATTTGTTTGTCTGACCACAAATTTTTATCAAATATGCTTGTTTACAGTACAGTTGTTACAACATAAATTGTCTAAGGTGAAATAACAGTGAGAGAAAATGTTTATGATTTGGCTCTGTACAAAGTCCTGACCAGTCCAATAAACTAAGTAAATATTTGAATGCTAGTTATTTTCCCATAATGGTTCGAATTTAGCAGTATAAGTGGTAGTTTTCATGTCTTTTGCTTAAGCTTTCCTTATTTTATTACTTTCATGAATACCATTTATGTATAGCTTTCTTGCAGGCATTTTTCAGGTTCTCACTGCCCAAGGTCAGCATCTTTTCTGATCCATTAGACCTTCTTCTATGTCATTCTACCACAGGTGATGGTATGCCTTTTACCTTTGGTCTCTTTGATGTGGTTTCAGTCCTTCTCACTCTTATCATTTTTCATCTTTCCCTATTTTTCTTCTAGTTGTTTGCAACTTGACAACATCTTGTCCACTTTGTTTATGTCTATTTCCTGGGAAGCCTTTTTAAACTCCTCCTGTTTCTTCAGGTTCTGTCTTTCCCTTCTTTTCTATTCCTTTTGAGTCAGATGTCCTCCACATGCTTTTGGTTTGACTGACTGGAGTGCCAGTATGGTCCTTTATGCCTTTCCTGTTCTCTCTCTGGATCTTTATCTTCATGTGTCATCTATCATCTCTTCCTCTAGACCTATTTCCTTCCTCTTTTTGCTTTAAGAGATCATCAATCAGTTGTTTTTGCTTTTAATGTTGTCCACTTTCTCTTCCATTCCTCATATTTTATTCTATATTTCAACTGGTCATTCCTCTCATGATGCCCATGAAGGATGTTTGGCTTTCACATCCATTTCCTCAACTTCCATTTCTCACTGGTACTCCAATTCTAATCATGATTAGCTTCTTTGTCTAGTTTGTTCTTTACTGTGCAATGAGACATGTCCTGCCTCCTTATGATGTTCAAGTTCCCAACATTTCTTCTTTGGAACCCTTCTATTCCTTGTCATGTTTACTGGTTGGATTCATGAACTTGCTAGGCTGGAGTATTTGACCTTAACTGTGGAAGATTACCATATATACAATGTTTCTTTTCATTATATTCTTCATGACACCATATCTTTGGCTTCACATTTTCACAATAAGTTTGAACAAAATTGTCCAGTCTGGAATGTGGACTACTCCCAATACCTTCATCACTCATTATCTGCATCATCTGACTGTATCTTCTTCTTATGGCTATCACTTCCCTCTTGTGGTGATACTACATACATCTGTTCATCTTTGACTTGGATAAGTCTTATCACTTCCTTTCATTTATGTTTTTACTTTCAGCAACCCTAGTTTTAATCACTGTTATAATGGGACCCCGTTTTCTGGCAAGTGTTGCCTGGTAATGTATGCTTTGCCTTGAATCAGCCCAATTTACTGTTTGCAGTATAACACTCTCTGTAGAGATGAGGTGTTTTGGCAAGATCATTGGCAGCATACCCAGCAGTGTGTGTGTGTGTGTATATATATACACTTCCAGATACCTATATGTTACACCCAGTTGTGGACCATCACTCATAGGTTTTATTAGTACAGTAGAAGGGTATTTTTGCCCGTCCTTATCAACACTTTAAATAAATTGAAGTCCGTCTGCATTTAAAAATAGGAACTTGCAGACATCCATCTCAGTTTCTCTGGAGTAATGTTCCTCTTGACTCCTCATCATGTTTACTTCCTTTTTTTATCTTCCAGTTGAACACAGGAATTATTACTAGTTTTCAGTTGCTGGGGTGGTAGACCATGGGGGCATCCTCTTGAGGGAGTTTTGATATTTACTTTATCATATGTACTCTTGATTATTCATTCAGTGAGAAGAAAACAGAGCTAGTTTCTCTCCTTCCACTTCTCCTGAATAGTTTTTTCAGGTGAACAGCAGTTGAAAGAAAAGTAAAAAAATAAATTGGAGCAGGTCTAGCCTACATGTAATCCTATTTTTAATATCAGGTTCAGGATGGTACTGCCCTGTACCTATAGTTATGTGCAGTAGAGGCATCTCCACATATTAATTCATGTTACAGGTTATTTCCTGGTCCTGTAGTTGAGTTTGGAGGTTTTCCTCATAATGCCAGCTATGGGTCATCATACACTGTTCCTACGATCAAACAAACATTCCATGTCCTCCTTGTAATTCTGGATGCAGGATGTCTCTTTCCTGCATTTTTGATTCCTGGTCATAAATACTGCTTACAAATATTGCCCTGTTCTTGGCACTTCATAATGCTGAGCTAGGTGTGTTGTACTTCTTGCTTCTACAGTTATTTTGGGAGTTTGTTCAGTTTCAGCCAAAAGATAACTTACTTTTCATAATTCTGGCTGCTTAACATATGACACCCTGCTTAATTACAGTTGGGGCTACTGAATCTATATAACATTGTTTACATGTCTTAATCATTATGTTTATGCTAAAATATGTTATCATATATCTTTTTTGATCTGTAACCTTCTAATGATGAAGTTTAGTTATGAACCTTGTCTGTTTGGTGAGGTTGCATATATACATAGATACTCCTGTTTATATATTTCTATGGATTGCATCTTTCAGAACAAACTGCATTTGTGCATGTGCCTATCCTCCTGATCCTAGGGATGAGTAATTGAAACTTATCCATCTGGTTGAGGTTGTGTATGCACATATCTGATTCTGCTTGTATTTTACTATGGACTGCATCTTTCAGAATGAATTACATTTGTACAGATCCTTTTTTGTCTACCTGTACCTGACTGACTTCCTACTTCAAGGGTGAAGAGCATACTTGTTCCAGAAGTAGTGCCATACACTCCAAGAGTACCATGTTTTCATCTCAAAACACATTTATTTTGAGCAGTTGTTTTCCACTTGATTTCTGTGTTATGCATCTAAACCAGCTCCTTCACCTTTGTAGTATGGAATTATAGCTTTATAATAATGCTGTAAGGGAAGTTAATATTTTTCATACAAGAAAATGTATTTCCTGTAGGTACTTATCTGCTTTGGAACAGTAATTTTGTATAAAAAGCAGTATATCACAGCATTTGCCCATTA
This sequence comes from Tachypleus tridentatus, assembly GCF_004210375.1. Lineage (NCBI taxonomy): Eukaryota > Metazoa > Arthropoda > Merostomata > Xiphosura > Limulidae > Tachypleus > Tachypleus tridentatus. The sequence continues at coordinate 86,221,780 of NC_134830.1, forward strand.
GCTGTTACGTGTAGAGCTAATGTAGCAGCAAATGATCTTTTATCATATTTCACACTTTCTACAGCTACTACAAATATTGACATTTTATTTTCCTGAAGTTTTGTTTTGCTAAACAAATAAGTTTATATTTTTTACATATTAGTTACTTTTATTGAAAAATAAATGATAACAACTAAAACAATATACAAAAAAGAAACAAGGATTTTTAATACTTGTTGCATATTCAAGCTATTTTCACTCAAATCAAAATATTTTTCATTCTAGCATGTGCCTAAGTAAATTTTATATGTTTTGTTATCCAAAACAAACTTCATAAAGCTTTTTAATATGCATCTTATAGCACAACAGAGATATACAATAATATAGATTGCCATAAAACTTTTATAATCTATCCAATTTTCTAAGTAAGCAATAAATAGGTTAAACAATTTACTTTAATTGTTTGGAGTAGCCTAAACGTTATTACATGAAAATATATTTCTGTTAAGTTAACGCTCTTTGTACCAAGTTTGTAAGCTTGGTATAGAGAACTTCCTCTTTCTGTTGGTTGTAAACATGCCCTTCAGATATGTAAAATTGAATAGCAAACAACCTCTTGAAATCAAAGAGAAGGGAGGGCACCTTTTTCCCAGCAACTAAAGAAGGTAGGAGCTATAAATCTTAGTGTCTTGCCTTTAGTTATATAATTTGCATTTTTAATTGATTGAAACTGTAACAGCCTAATTTAGAAGTTAGAAAATTCTGAAGTAGAGATTTCAGAGCTCAGATGTTTTACATTAGACAGAAAATTAAGTTTAGTATTTTTTGTAATATTTCTTTTTGAAATATTACAGGAAAATATTTTATTTTCCCTGTCAAAATAAAATAGGATCTTATCATAACCTTAATGTTTTAGTCAGATTTTTCTGTAAAATTGACTTTAAGTGATCTGCTTTAGTCATTCTGTGTTCTATTTTTAAAACCAAAATGATAATTAAAAGCCATAATGCCAGTATTTCAAATACTTGGAATAATCAAAAACAGTAATTGAACTGTAAATTTTAATTGATTTAATTGATCAGAATGATAATTTAAAATCACATTGCCAATAGTTTGATAATATATAGTTCAAATAATCAAAAACTGATTTCAGTTTACTTGTCTAAAAGTAAATTCAAGTAGCTTTTAAATATGAATCCTAGAACACAAGAAGTATGTGATACTAGAATATTCCAAAAATATTGTAACTTATCTAATTTTCTATATCCCAAGGCCAATTTTTTTCCTATTTTGAACTTTTATACATTTACACTTTTCCTTGCATTCAATACTTGTTTACTATGGCCTGGGGTCATAACTTTTCTATATTTTCTGAACCTCAGTTTCTTGAGTCCCTTTTATCAGTCTTGGTTACTGCTCTTTCTTATTTTTTTATCTCTTTCTTTTCAGGAGTCTGTCTTTATTATCAGCTGGTTAATTCCTTTTGGCCAGAATTGGGAATTTCTAATCACAGAATTCTAGAGTAAGGTTGCTTACTAGCAGTGTGCTGTTATTTCTCTGGTTTTCCAATACATTAGACTCTTGATACCTCAGCCTGCCACAGATTCTCAGGAGTGACATCATGCTAATTTCTTTCTTGTTTCTTATCCAATCACTTATGTTCATTGCTGCCTCCTTCTATAGGACTGGTAGTCATGGCTCTCAGCAGTGACTTATCTTTGGAGCAGATTGTGGGATCTGATCCTGTTAGCATATTACCTTCCAACTGTGTGCACCTGTGTTCTCCTTTCACCAGCAATCCTTGAATTGCTCAAATTCTTTATTGTTGGCTGTTTTTGCACTTTCATACTCTATCACCTCTTTTTTCTAATCTTCTCTAACCTTATCCATCTGGTCATGTATGTCATCAATGTCTTCAGGTTGTGATGGCCTCTTTGTTGTCAACAGAAGTCATAGAGCCTGTCTCCTACCCCACTCAAGGATCTTATTTCCAACTTCTTGTTATCCCCAAGAAGATGATAAATTAGTGACCTGTCAACAACTTTTAGTCTCAAAATATCTTTCTTTTTATTCCTAAATTGTAGCTCTTTACAATTGTTCAGTTCTAACCCCTCCATTATCTTTAGTGTGGTATTCTAACTTTTAGTGGTGCAAAGTTAATGTTTTCCTCACTTGAAAATGTACTTTAAAGAAATACCATTGTGCACCACTTCCAATCCTTCCTCCCCATTTCCAATCCATTTTATTTGCCTCATCAAGAATAAGCCTATGATGATGTGTTAGTCCTCATAGGATTTTTGTGCATGGAGATTTTGTCATCCTCCTATTTCTGGAGGGCTACAGTATTATGATGATTATGTCATTGGGATTGCAAAACACATGTAGGGGTGGGATATTTGAGGCTTGTGGCACGTACATGAAATTTCATGCCACTTACACAAGAGGTAACAGCTCTTAGTGGTGTAGAGAGGTAAGTATCTAGATCAAATACATTTTCAAGCTAGAAAAATGTTAATATCAAACTTTATTGATCCAACTATAACTAAATTCTTTCATTTTATGATAAAGTGGGCAGGCAGTAGTAATAAATAAAGTTAAACCATAAATAGTTGCCAAAAAGTTAGATGGTGTAAGATTTGAAATAGCTAAAAATAATACGAAGATTAAAAAAACAACAACAACAATAATGGTAAGTACAAAGTAATCAGCAAAAGCTAATAAAACTTATAGTATTGCACTATATAGAGAACTATTATATAGTGATTTATTATTGCCTTAAACAGTTTTTAGGAAACAAAAGTGTAGGTGTGACATTTTTGAAAAGTTTATGATATTCTGTAACTCCTTTATCTTTAAATTTGACAGACTTACTTTAAAGATATTGTTTATTTTGATGTACTGTAAATCAAGTTCCCTTTACAATCTTGTCATTGTTCTACTAATTTGTGTACAAGCTCCCTCAACAACATAAAGCTTAGTTTAAACTATCTTTGGTGAATATCTTTAGAGTTTTCCTAGTCTGCTTAAATTAAGCCCATCTCTGACATATAATTCACTCTTATCCAGTTAGTTTGCCTGTTACTCAAAGCATACTTATTTAAATTTAGTCCCTGGGTCCTGCTAAGTAATTATTTCCCACTTGTAGTTGAAGAGAGTACTCCCCTAAGAGCTACATGTCTGTTTCAATTTTTAAACCTCTGAAGAAGCTATTTATGCTTATTCAATTGGCTCTTCTGATTCACAATTTTTTAAAATTATTCACTTCAACATGTGCTATGAAAAAAGTTTCTTTTGTTTTAGTATCAACAATTGAACTGTGTACACACTAATTTCTGGCACTTTGGTATTTGACAAGGAAATTTTACACAATTTTTTTTCTGCTCTACACTATAAATAACTTCATCAGTATACTTAATTAGAAGCTTTCTCATGCATAGACAGTGAAGTTATTAACTGATTAAAAAAAATGTTGGTGTCCCTTAATGGTCACCAGATAAATATTAAAAGCCATTTACATTTTCCTAGCTAGCCATTAATTGTTAGCTCTGTTAATATTTGGCACTTTCAAAAACTATGCATTGACTACTGACACAACAGGTGATCTAGAGTGGTTGGACTTGTATACATACAGCAAAAAATAGATGTGCACAAAGAATTTGATACTTAGTTTTTGTACCATTAAAGAAAATTTAAATGGTGTATATCTTTTACCATTATTACTAAAATAGTAATTTTTTTCTTGTTAAGTAACATATTAAGACATTGCATATAGACTCCTATCTGTATGTTATAAAGTTAATGTTTAAGAACAGATCTTTTTGATATATGAAAAACATTTGCTTAAAATCTTATGAAAACTGAATTGCTGCTCATAGCAGATTTGGTTACCAGTAATTTATTGAACTGTGAGTGTGGTTCTTAGATGTGTGTATATATATCAGATCAAAACTAATGGAACAAGTGCTGCTACCCCCATTCCATAGTATACCATAACTTCAGATTTTATACTTAATTGAAGTAAATTTTGTGAAATTAAATTTGACCAACAACGAGACAGAAGGATACAGTGGAGGCAGTCAAATATTTGTAAATTTCTTTGTGAACCAATCACCATTAAGATCACTGATGAAATGAATCCTTGGCATATTTATAGGATAAATATTGATAAAAATCAGTTAAGCTAACAACTTTGGATTTATAGAAAAACCACTGCATTTTGGTAACAGTACATTCCAACAATGGCTGTAATGTCATGTTGCTTAGCAATGAAAGTATAATCAAATATTGTTATTAGTAGGTGCACTGAAAGTGTAAAATTAAATGTATATCCAGCAAAACTGGATAAATATTTGTTGATTTCTGTACTTTGAGTCTCTGTTCATTGAAGATGTTTTTTCTTTTTAAATAAAAAAATATTGGTGTTATAACAGAAAATAGTTTAATACAGAAACAGTTTATGTTAGAATGGAATTGATACTTTTATTTTCATGATAAATGTTATGCACTTGACTCTAGGCTAGGCAATCCCCATGTTATGCATGTTGGATTATTTTATCAACATTCACTATACTTATAAAACTTTGCAGAACCCCTATCATAGCTCTCTTATAACTCTGCCACTAAAATTATAATTGAATAATTCAGTGTAGTACAGGTCACCCGGTATTTCACAATATGCCAATTTCCTGGTGATTTGGTTATTTTGATAAGGCAAAGTACTATTCTTATGTTACAGAATGTATGGTGAGCAAATTGTACAACAAAACACGTAGCAAACTGTATGGTCTTATCATTACCATAGCCAAAATATAACTGGTGTTGCACCAACCTGTTCAAGTACTTAGTCAGTATTTTTTTTCTGCCTGTCCCTGTAAAAATATTTGGTTATTTTTCCTTTCTTTTTTCATTTGTCTATTTGGGTGAAAAGAATATCTTTCCTTGTGATGGATGACATTCAATCATTTTCTCCAGAGAGATTTCATTTAGGTTTTCACTATTGCACTAGTCCCACCATCTGATTAATGTGGGAATCTTACTACTGTTTGTAGATAGGTAAAAATATCAATTTGGAAGTTAACATATTCCTTACTTGAAAATATATTTCTGATAGTTACTAATCTCTTTTCCCACATTCCTACTATTAATGCACATTATTTTTGCCTTGTCTAAAAATGAAGTTAATTTTGAGATGGTACTTATGGCAGTCTACTGTGCATAGAGGATGTGTTGCCCTCCTATTGGAGGTCAGTTATTGTTACACGATACGTACATCATGCACTAGTTAATTTCACATTAAAACACATCTTAGGTGGGAAATAGCTCAGAACTAGTGGTGTACATAAAATCTCAAGGCAAACTCAAAATAACTATGTACAGATAGGTAAGTGTTTATTGTAAATACATTTTCAGATGAGAAAAATGTTAAATTTCAATCATGCAGATTGAAATATTTTGCAAGATATACATTTTTCTAAGTATTTTAATGTTGTTTCAGTACAAGGTGCAGTTATAATGCCTGAAATTCAATCTTGTGTTGTGAAACTTTTTTAAGTTGCATCCAAGCTAGTATTACACTTGTAACTGGAAAAAAGGTTCTTAATGAGACATAAGCTGAACCTTAATGGTGAGGTATTAGAAAATGATATGTCTGTACTGCATAATTAATACAGGCACAAACTGTTATCATTTAAGTAATAAATTTCATGTATTGTATTACATATGTGTGTGTGTTGCGGAGGAACTTTTATCTTTCATGGTTTAGTCCAACTGACATACTATGCTTTTAAAATAAAGGACTACAAGGCAATAGCTTGTGCTAGACAAAAGATAGATTTGAAATTCAATTTTTATGTGTTTCTACTTTTGGATCTGAACAGGGTAAATTAAGAGGCATGTGATTAAAAAATCTGATGTTTACATAATTTTTATCACAAATTTTAAGACTGTTGGTTTGTGATGTTTTACCAACTTTTGGTATGTCAGCTGTACAAAAAAATTAGTTATCTGCACATTTGGTGTGAATATGATTGATTATAATAGAATGTTACTTCACTTAACACAACTTTATCAAATCTGTTTCTTTCATAGGATTTTTTTAAAAATACAAAGCCTCCATACAAAATATAAAGTGGAAATTTATCAGGGCACTCACACAGTGAACATAAAAGCCAAATGGTTTTATATAGGAATTAAAATATTATCAAACAATGTAGAAAATACCTGTTACTACTAACAATGTATTCCCAAAATATTAACAAGAATAAAATTATTTATTTCTTCTTCTTGGCAGGTATTTAGGTTATAGGTAAATATTAAATCAGGGGTACTTGGAGATCAAGAAGTTTCTTTTCACTCTGCTTCAGGTTTAGAGGTTGAAAAAAAGGCTTATTAGAAGAAAAAAATATATTTGGAAATGCCACTTTGATGTTGGAGGAGTGGGGAATGAAAATATTTCAAGAAAGGCCCACTTCTACTGGTTAAGCTGCAAATGATCTACCTGACCAATGCCCACACTAAACTGTATTGGAGAAAGACATTATTTGATGCAACAAACATAACTCAATTTTTGGTGATATGGAGATATGATATAAGAAGATTTGGGCTGTTTGTGCTATTTACCTGTGAATTGTGGGTGGTACATGAATAAGTGATATGATCAGGTTGTAGAGAGATACATATTGCTGTTAACTTTCCAGAGTAGCTACTAAAGATGAGAACAAAGATGCTAGTGTTATGAGGTTGATTTACAGTAAAGTTTAATTGCTATTTTCTGAAAGTATACTTAGATTGTTAACATTTTGCTAATTGAGTTTAAGTATTTGGCAGAAATTATAAATAGGTAATCTGAATACATTTCTTATAGTACAGTTCTAATAATTTGAATTTTTTAAAAATTCTTTTGTGACAGGCTCTGTATAATATACACAAGTTCATTTACACATTTGCACATGTTAAGTATCAGCACTATAACTTTTGATAAAGCATGTTGACCTTCACAAAATTTGGTAGAATTTTAGTAAAAACTACAAATAACCATCATAAAAAAATTAGGAAATAAATATAAACTGTGTTGTGTTTTTCATGCTGGAATAATTGCATATTATAACACAAAAATACAAATGTTTAGTCTAAGTAGCTTAAGACTCATAATACCATATATTTATTATTATTGTTTTTATACTAACCATCCAGTTATGCCTAGTTAACATAACTTGCATTGATGTGGTGCATGTGCACTCATGTTATGCATCCAATAATTTAAAATGACTTTAGCTTTCCTTGTCTTGGCTGTGTTTTATTAGACTAATTTGTAATATATAGTCATATTTCAGTTATTAAACTTATTTTTATTAAAATGTAGGGCAATAAATCAAGACGTAGAGCAAACAATTATTTCTTTTTGTTATGACCTATGAACTTGGTTGCTGCTGGACATAGGTTGCTAAGCCTTTTCGGATTTCGCACATGGAGGATATCGAACAGAATTTGTTTTAAGTTTTGAATAACCAAAAAATCATAAATAACTATACTGATACCATTGACTTCCACTGTAATTTATTAAGCCTAGTAACTAATATGTAGTTAGATTTGTAAAAATATGAAACTTTGAGCAGACTAAAGAGACAACCCACCTTCTTGAAATATTGGTTTAAAAGAACATGATAGCCTTTTCACAAATTAAAATGGCTGAGAAAACCACTAGAGGACATTGTAAGCTGTGAATTTGTTATTCACATCCCACATATTGAAGCAAGTGTATATAAGGATGGTTTCCACAAGGATGGAAAGAGATGAAGATGGTCACTGTGTTTGATTCAGTACATAAGCCATATATCAACAAATTAAAATGATATGAGGTTCTTATTTTATATCCTAGCTTGTTAATATTAGTAATTGCAGTTTCTAATTTGAATGAAATTATAGACTTGGTATTTTGACATCACAAACATCTAATTTTAAACAGTTCTGAATTCAACATGCAACATGACTCACTAAAATCTATGTTTAGGTAGGTTCTTTTAATATTTACTTTTAAAATAAGAAATTAACTTGTATATAATATTAAAGTTTGAATTATAATCTATGTAATTGATATTTATAGGCATAAATTTGTAAAATAGCTCAATAAAAAATTTAATACAGGTCAAAAAACATGATGACATGATTTTTGACACATGACCCTTTGCAAAAGGGTTAATCTAAAGAATATTGAAAATGTACTGTTAGCACCACATGATTCTAATTCATAAGTTAATTTTTGAAAGCAACAGTTACGTATATATATATATTTTTTTTTACAGGATGGATTTTTGATATTTATTAATTTTTGTTGTAACCTTTAAAAGTAACTTAAATTACTATAAAATTAAATTTTTCAATAAAAATAAAGTTAAGTTAGATGAACCAAGTATAGATTTTACATGAATTTTAATACTTCTTTGAAATATACTAAGAGTGATAATTTGTGGGAAATGAGATCCGTATTATTTCTCACAGCTGGAAAACCATTCCTTTGATAAAAAGACTGTGATTACAAGAAGAAATGCTAAGTATATTGTTAAATGTACTACAATAAAAGGCAGTGTAAGTATAATAAATTTTCTCTATTAAGTTAGTATAATAAAAGATGTATTCTTTTTAAGCATTAGCAATGAATATAGATTAAGGAATGTTCAAAGTGCCTTGAAACCTGCAAAAAATATAGTATTGCATTTTACTTACAAACATAAGTACATTAATCTTAAAGGCACAGCATATTTATCAGTTTTAAATCATCACCAGACAACTTGCTAGTATAACTGATGGTGCATAAAATTTAATGTATAATTTATGTTCGTGTAAACAGTGGAACATGTATTATAAATTATTATGTTAGAAAGAAGGATAACCATATTTAATGTCGAAATTTTGTTAAACATACACTGCTATCATATGAAACCAGTTTAATCTGAGTTTCATCTTTCTGAAATTTTCTGTAGTCAAAATTTCTGCTTTAACAAGTATGAGTAAATTGTTATTCAACCCTAAATATGTAGTTATATAGATTTTACATGGATTTTAATTCTTCTTTGAAATATAATAAAAGTGACAATTTGTGGGAAATGCTAAAGAATATTAAAAATGTACTATTAGCATCACACGTGATTCTAATTCATAAGTTAATTTTTTAAAGTAACAGTTATATATTGGGTTGATGAATAATTCGTGAGCGTTTTTTCAAGTTAAACAAATATATTCATAAATTAAACGCTTTTGCAAAATATTTCATGTCATTTGGTAGATAATTTTTTGCTCTAATAGATGGTGTGTTTGATTTTCATATGTCCTCTCTACCTGTCACCTGGAGAGACTTATGATGATCAATCAGACCTTGATGCCTTGAACAGTTGCTGTATCCCTCTTTAATCCTGGGGGACTTTAATGGACATTATCCCCTCTGAAGAAGTGCTGATACTGATAGGAGCAGTTGCTTTGTAGAGCATATGCCCTCTGATCACAATCTTTTTATTTTCATTACTGATTCTTCTGCTTATTTTCATGCCATCTAGTCAGTTTTTACTGCTTTTGATTTCTCAGTTTGTTCCCCTTCACTGTTCTCCCATTTTTTGTGATGGGTTGACAATAATCCACGAGGCAGTGATAATTTTCCTGTAATTTTGAGAGAGACTGGCTGTGGTTGATGTAAACTGGCCCTCTTTCACTGCTCTCGTAGAACTTGATTTGCCATCGTCTGTAAGCCATCAATAGACGACTGTGGGGCAACAGTAACTGACTGTATTGTACAAGCAGCTGCTCACTGTAATTTTAAAACCTTGACACATTTTCCACGATATCCTCGTCTGTGGTGGAATCTTGCTTGCCACATGGCATGGAAGGATAAAAAATGGGCCTGGGATACTTGCTGTAGATATCCCACACTCTCAAACCACAATGCCTTCCAGCAAGGCCCATGCTCTTGCTCTCTGGTGGTCAGGAAGTGGCTGATACCTGGAGCATTGTTGATTCTCTAGGTGAAAGCTTTTGCCAGGTATCTAGCACTTCTGCCTCTTCTTCCACCTTTTTAGTCATCAAGACTTGAGCAGAGCAATCACCTCTTTCCTTTAGAGCTTATTGTCTCTATGATTATAATTGTCTCTTTACACTGGTGGAACTCAAACTAGCCCTTCATCAGTCTGGCAGTACATTGGCTAGACTTGATGATATGCACTACAAGATGCTGCTCTATCTATCTCTTGCTTCTCTTGCTATCCTTCTGGTTGTTTTTAATTGGATCTGGCAGGAGAATGTTATTCCTGATGCCTGGTGCCAGGCTATTGTCCTGCCTTTCTCCAAGCCAGGGAAAGATCCCCAGATTTCTTCAAACTACTGTCCAATTGCTTTGACATGCTGTCTCCGTAAGACCTCAGAGAGAATGGTTAATGCTCATTTCATTTTGTTCCTTGAATCCAACAATCTCCATCCACCCAGTGTAGGTTCTGATGACAACATCCACTGTGGACCACCTGATTTGACTCAAAACATCAATCAGAGAAGCCTCCTTTCTCAAATGACAACATCTTGTATCAATTTTCTTTTAACATTGAGAATGCTTATGATATAACATGGAGGTATGGCATTTTGCAAGATCTCCATTTATATGGGTTATATGGCCATTTGCTCATTTCTGTTAAACATTTTTAATAGACAGGTTATTCCAAGTTCATGTGGGTTCAATACTTTTCTGTTCTTATCTATATGAATTTGGAGTCCCTTGGGGGAGTGTTTTGAGTGTCACACTTTTCAGTATAAAGATTAAAGCCATCACTGAACAACTCCCTCTTACTGTTGCAAATGGGCTCTATGTCATGATCAAATATATCTCATGTCAGTCATCGAACATGAGGTATATTGAGTGGTAGCTACAGACTGCTCTCAAACATTTATTGAAGTGAACCACAACAAATGGCATTAACTTCTCTCTCTCTAAAACCATTTGTATGCACTTTTTCTGCCAACGGGGTGTTCACCCTGATCCTGAACTCTGTATCGGTGAAGTTGTGCTGCCTGTGATCCCTGAAACAAAGTCCTTGTGGCTTATCTTTGACCGTAAGCTGATTTTTATACCACACATCAAGCAGCTAGGGGTCAAATGTACAAGAGCATTGAATACACTCTGTGTTTTCTCTTCCATCACTTGGGAAATGGATCTATGTTCTATGCTAAAGACATATCATGCTCTTATTTGATTGAAATTCGACTGTGGATCACTGGTCTATGGCTCTGCCAGAATCTTGCCTTTAAAGATGCTGGAACCCATTCATCATCAAGGACTTTGGCTCTGCACTGGGGCTTTCCGCACTTTCCGAGTTCAGAGCTTATACATAGAGTCTCATGAACCTTCCTTGTGCCTCTGCCGTTTGCAACCATCTTTACTATATGCTTTGAAACTTCATTCCTTGCCAAAGCATCCCACCTGGGGTTGTGTTTTCCTTCCTTGGTGGGCCATACTTTTTCAGAACAGACAGTCTGCCATGCCTCCTTCTGGCCTTTGTTGGTGCAGTTGGATGAATTGGGTCTGTCCTTGGGTAACATTGCTGTATCCACTGGTCAGCCCATCCCACCATGGCTTCTTACAGTTCCCAAATGTGACCTATCTTTAAGTCATTTGAGAAAAGCAGACACTCCGGATTAGAAATACTGTCTGTTTTTTGCTGAACATCTTTCAAACCATCCTTCCATTCCTATTTATACAGATTATTTGAAATTGGGTGACTGGTGGTTTGTTGGGGTTCAGTGGTTGTGCACAGAATCCCCTCTATAGCTTTCATGTTCCCTGCTAAACTGTATGCCATTTCTCTTGCCCTGGATTACATTGAAGCTAGACAGTACTCAAATTGCACTATTTGTACTGACTCACTTAGTTCTCTACTGGCTCTGGAATCAATCCACGTTAGTTCACACCCTGTTCTCACTGATATTCAAAAGTTACTGGCCCATTTCTCTTTAACATGTACTTCTATCCAGTTTTCTGGATACCAGGCCACATTCTGAGAACATTCTAAGCTGTTGACTGGTTATTCACATGTCATATATTAAAATAAGTGTATACAAGGGACTGTTTTAAAAATGGATAAAGGTGAATGAAGCCACTGTCTTTGATTCAGTACACAAGACATATCTCAGCACAGTAAAAAGATATGAAGTTCTTATTTTATATTTTAGCTTATTAATATTAGTAATTTGAGTTCCCAATTTGTATGGAACTATAGATTTAGTATTTTGACATCACAAACATTTATTTTTAACCAGTGCTATATTCAACATACCACATACACTACTGGCCATAATCTTAAGGCCAATGAACATGAAGAAAAAATACGCATTTTGCATTGTTACACTCAACCACTTATTTGAGTAGAGTTTCGAAAGATGAAAATAAAAAAGGGAAAATAAAAATAAAATTTTTAGCATTTAATAGGGAAAATGTGAACACTATGAAATTAGTCTAAATACTAGCTGGTCAAAAGTTTAAGACTATACCAAAAACGAAGTCCAAAACAGGGTAGGAAATGCCCAACAAAAGGTCTCAGTAGTGAGTTGCACGGCCGTCATTGCGAATAACTGCAAACATTTGCTTTGGCATGGTTGGTATAAGCATTTGCAGAAGGCTGGCTGGAATGTTATTCCAAGTGGTGAAGATGGCTTCACGAAGATCATGTACTGTTTGGAATTGATGTCCATTTCTATAGAATTCCCTTGCCATCCACCCTAAACATTTTCAATGGGGTTCAGTTTGGGTGAACACGCTAGATGGTCCTAAAGAATCATGTTATTTACCATGAAGAAGTCCTTTGTCCTGCAGGCATTGTGGATTGCAGCATTGTCCTGCTGAAAGATCCAGTCATTTCCACACAAGTGAGGGCCTTCAGTCAATAAGAATGCTCTCTCCAACATGTCAGTGTAGCCAGCTACTGTTTGACACCCCTGTATAACCTGAAGCTCCATTGTTCCATGCAAGGAGAATGCACTCCAGATCATGATGGAACCTCCTCCACTGTGTAATGTAGAAAATGTCTCCTGTTTGATATCTTTATCGTGCCAGTAACGTTGGAAGCCATCTGGATCATCCATGTTAAATTTTTTCTCATCAGAGAACAAAACCTTCTTCCACTTTTCTATGTCCCATGTTTAGTGCTTCTCAGCAAAGTTTAACCAAGCTGGTTTGTGGTGTGGAAGGAGGCATGGCCTTTGAAAACATTTACAGTTTTTAAAGCCTTTCTCTTGCAGATGCTGTCTTATTATTCTTGAGCTGCATTCTGCATTCGTAAGGGCCTTAATCTCCTTTGACGATTGGCTGGTGTCTTGCTAGACAAGCATCGAATCCTCCTGCGCAACGCCGGCAAAATTATCTTGGGCTGACTACTTGAAATTCTCATTCCGTATTCCTCAGGGTCTTTTAAGAAATTTGCAACAGCAGTTTTACTACATTGAATCTCACCAACGATGGCATGTTGAGAGAGATCTTGCTTTTGTAGCTCGATAATTTTGCCACGTTCAAACTCTGTCAACTTTTTAGCCTATGCCATGTTTTTACCCAATGTAACACAGATGTTAGTGGGAGATATTGACAATGCTAATGCTTGAACACAAATGACTAAATTTCATTACGTGTTTACCGATTAATACTTCATTTCAGTATGGTCTTAAACTTTTGACCAACTAGTATTTAGGCTAATTTCATAGTGTTCACATTTTCCATATTAAATGCTAAAATAGTTTTTCATTTTTCTTTTTTTCTATTTTCATCTTTCGAAGCTCTACTCAAATAAGTGGTTGAGTCTAACAACGCTAAATGCATATTTTTTCATTATGTTCATTGACCATAAGTTTTTGGCAAGCAGTGTACCTCATTAAAATCTATATTTTGGTGTGTTCTTTTAATATTTCTTTTAAATTGAGAAGTTAACTCATCTATAATGTTAAAGTTTTGAATTATAATCTACAGTTTGATTCCAAACTTACAGAAATAAATTCATAAAATAGTAATTCATTAAAACTTTTGAATGCAAGTCAACAAAAGAGATGAAATGGCTTTTGATCCATGAACCATCACAAAAAGGTTAAATGTTCTTGTTTTCAACTATGAATGTTATACTATTAAGACAATATAGCTTATTATTGTGACAGTTGTTAATGGTATAGACAGGTATATATTACACTGTATGATAACATGTATAATAAGAATTATTCATTGCTTACTGTACAAGGATTTAAACTGGACTATAAGACCTTCATGCTGATATTCGTGTAGATGTTTTAATGAGTTTTATAATGTTTTTATGATGCGACTATACTAGCTATAGGCAGTCACTTTTCATTTTGAATAAAGGATATTACAGAATTACCTGTATGAGAGTAAAAATATCTTAAGTAAATGTGTCAAATAACATTTCTAAATGTCTGTTCATAGTGAAAACTAATAAGAAATGTGTATGTGTAAAACTATTTTTATATTTTGTGAGTTTAGGATATTCAGAAAAAGGAGCACATTATGTCTGAAGAAGACATGCAAGGATTTATATCTGAGGGTGCTAATATTTTACTGCAAAGACTCCTGGTTAGAAAGGGACTTCAAGAACCAACCAGCTTCAAATCTCTTGACTCAGAGTGTAAACTTTGTATAGTAATGTATGTAAGTATATTTTGGTAATTTTTGTATTTTATTTACACAAGATGTGTGCAGAGTTATTTTGCATTTGTTAGAAGACTGCACTAGTTAAATTTGTGTGTCTGTAATCATTACAGTAAAGACTCAAAGAATATGTACTGATATCTAAATGCACTTGCCTGCCAACTTTCTGATTATTAATATGACTGCGTTTAATAATGAGGCATTTAAAATACATAAATGATATGTATATAATCAAATATTAATAATTTTCTCTACCTTTAGATAGTAATTGTCTTTAATAAAGAGAATACCTTGTGTGGAGTGACACCTTGCCATCATCATTGTTTTATGACAGATGTTAGTTGTGTAGATATTAACAACATATTGAAAATAAACTTTCAATTTCTTCAGTAAGTTTACCTGTATAATATAATTTTAGCAAGTGTTATCTGTTTGACAAATTTCTATACTTTTGAATATGTTATAAAAGTTATAATTGCAATATGGAACCAAAAAAGTAATAGCAGCAACATTTGCAGTGAACAGTAATTATAATGTAAATGTTTTAGATGCAAAAGTCATTTAAAAAAAATAATTAAACCAACAGCTACTGTAATCAACAAAGAGAAACATCCATAGTTCATGAAAATCCTTGAATGTAATGCAATTTTATAAAAACGAAACAAACAATGTTGGAATATTTTTAGGTAGTACTGGAAAAATATATACAAAGTTTAACTCTAATGCTTTTATTTTTCGACATTTGCTATTGGTGACCAGCTATACCATTGTATTTATCACAGTTTCACAAAACACTATCTCAGGGAAATGTGACTTGTAAAATAGAAAATTTGGTGACATGGCAACACCAGTCAGTAACATTGGATATTTATATCCATCTGCAAGTGAACAGATGTCACATAACCATTATTGAAATAATATTGTTAGCATAAAATTAGCTCAAGTTTGACAGAGATCTTAAATTATCATAATGCTGAAAAAAAGAGGACATTTAAAAATTTTTCTCATTCCATCTTCAGGAGAAGCATTTCAGAAATAATTACCTCTGCCACTGAAGGTGGACAGAGGTTGTTTTCACCTATACGTGTATGTATTTGTCAGCAAAATTTCTTGAAAATGGTAAATGGATTTGGATAAAAGTTGGTGTAAACTTGGACTGTAATACAACTCAGAAGGATCAAACTAAAAGAAATGAAAAATCCCTATCTATTAACATGGGAACCACTTGGTCACCAAATTTTTGTTCTAGAAGTTAGTAAAAAGTGATTGGATTTGAGGAAAATTGGTGGAAGTGTGGAGAACATTATTCCTCATTGTCCTGCAAAAATGGTTCATGTTAATTGATAATAACATGTTTTTGTATTATTTGAGAGCTGAATATGATCAATGTAATGTGGCTGAGGTATGTGCTCTAGGGGTGTCCCTCTAGTTAAGAATGTTTTTAGCCTAAGTTCTTCACGATTTATTGTTTAAAATTCACAAGTAAAAAATAAAATGGAAATGCAAATCCAGACAGTATAAAAGAATGAGTGTCAGAAACTTAATCTTTATGCATGAAATACTTGCATGTTTGCCATTAAACATGATCCATCAGTTTATCTGATCAGTTTACCTCTTTCACAGTGTTTGACCTATAGATCAAGATATTTTAAGTGATATATTGAGTCAAATTACTAAATATTTTGGTGACAATCATCTGCTTTAAAGTGGCAGTTAGAACTGTACCTACAGGTATGTTTCTTGATGAAACTTTGTAGAATGGATGGAAACTGCCTGTTGTGGAGACACAAAGTTTCATCATGAATACTCTGCCTATACAATCTATCAAATAATAGGTATGTTTCTGATATTATTTTGTCTCTGTGTTCATTAGTATTGGAATGGGTGTCAAAAATCCTACCTTAATACTAAGTTTGTTATTTGGGTGGGTATCTAGGTGCCCAAAAAATTTCTAATCACTCTTAACATAACAGTTTCTAAGATGCAGAAGAACAAAAAATGAGGTTAAGTGTCATCTACAGTCGACAGCAACAAGTATGGATTGTGTAAGGTAAGTCAAGGTTAGATTAGATAGAGTAAATAATAATGATATAATAAAACTGTTTCACAAGGCATACACATGAGCAGCTTGGAGTAGCTCATGAGTAAGGTAATTCATTAGCATAATGTGAGTTGCACGTTCTCTAAATGATTTACAGCTTATAATGGCACAAATAGTAGTTACACATGACTCAAAGAACAATTAAACAATAAAATGTACTTAAATAGATGTATACAGTTACTAGTTTAAAGCTACTGAGGATAAACAAATGTAATTTCATATTCAATCAAATTGACTAACTACACAGAGTTAGAAGAGAGAAAATAATAGATAAAATATAAAGTTTTAGTGAAGTGCAAACATCTGAAATGTATTTAGGAGGTTTCAGAGATTACATGAATGAAATCTGAGATTTTTGCAATGGAGAAAATTATCTTTTAATGTTAACATGAAAGTCATTACACAAACAGATTATTCAAAACAAGTGCTCAACATTGTTATTTTTCTTGGATGTGAAAGACATTATGTTTATTGAGACTGGCAAATTTTATGAAGATTTACACTATATTAAAAGTTAGTAGTATCAAAGCCATGTAGACTTTGAGTAGAAAGAGATCACATGGTCCCACAAATTAACTTAGCCTGTGTTGAGGAAGTTAATATGGTATAAGTAAATTTTGAGAGTTGCTTGTAATGAATAGTTGAATAACTTGATTTATAAAGTTTTCAAGGATTTTTGTACACTTAAAAATTTGTAACAAACTAACAGTGTCACTGTCCCACCACTAGGATTTAATCTGAATCTCTCACTATGATTGCTTCTATTTTCATTTTTACTCCTTGTGTTCTAACTTTTTGCTTATTATTCTTTCTTAAAAATGAAGTTTGTCTCCAGCTTTATTTACACTACCTTGCATTGAACATAGTATAACTTTTGTCATAAGAGCTGGGTGACAATCATAATTGGTGAGCACCTGGGTTTCTGGTGAAAACATTAATGTTTATATTAGTTTTTTCATTCAGGTCTAAACTGAATGAATTTTTTAAAAACTGGTTCATAATTTATTTTTAAATTGTATTATAATATCGTGTGATGACTGATAAATATGCATCAATATAAAATAAATGATCTAAAACAATTACTGTTTTAAATGTTACTTTAACTTAGTGTGTGTTAAAAAAAACTTACATTCTGGACATGTATTAAAATGTAAATGTTTTATTGACCCTCAGTGTTTCATATTAAATGGAATTTAGCAGTAAAGTGAGAAAACATTTAAAAAGTATGGTACAGTTGTGTGGGAAAACCATAGTGGTAAACAAGATTGTAAATTGAATGACCAAGACCAACTTAACATAATGTTTAAAGTACAATAAAGAACATATTGGTTCATCTTGGCTATTCCATCCTCTAAGTGAAATTAAACAAACAAACAAACAAACTTGCCATTATCATTCATATATCTATCAACCTTTCTTTTAAGTCAATCAAATTTACTGCCACCACAACATTCAAAGGTAACCCATTCCATAAGTCAACCATCCTATTTGAAAAAAAAATTGACTTAAGACCACTTCTACCTTGCCTAAGTCTATATTTGTGTCTCATAGTTCTGTGATTATCATTGTTAATTATGAAATGGAAAGATGTACATACCTTTTAAATTTTCATGGAATAGATTTGAAACTTCTTTTTGCCATGCGCATAATTTCATTTCTTTGTTTTCACTTAGTTTATTTTTAATTATCCCTTCAAATTGTTTTATTCTTGTTGTTAAAACTGTCAAAGTGATCTCACAATACACTGTTATTGTACAAGGCATCTCATGAACAAATTCAAAATATCTAGCTTACACATATGAATGACACCATTTTGCTTAGACATTTTGAAAACTCAAACTACAAGTTAAACATATGAAATTATAAACATTTTAAATATGGATTTTAAAATGTGAATAATACATAATTAATTAAGATATAAATGTAAAACCTAAATGCCATCTAATTGTGTAGCAAACTAATACACATAATGTGAGAAACATTTGCCAAGCACTACATACACCTCAAGAGAACAATGGATTATTTTTTTTTTCTATTTCGTGCTACAGATCCATACACAGGTAGAGGTTTCTTCAAGCTATAAATGAATAGTTTGAAATCTGCTCTTTCTTTCAGTTTTAAACATTCCATTCAACATAAACTGTTGGAATGGCTGACCTTAAACTTATAAATATTAAAATGTTCTTTCACACTGACATAAATCCTTGGAAGTTTCTTGTCTCCTAATGAGAGATGGTTAGAAATCTACTTTAACCACCTTTGCTGACAGTTTATATTAGCTTCTCACTGTTTCTTGTCTAAGAGCACTTGAACTTGAGAATTTCAGTCACAAGTGGATCATGTGACAGCAATATTTGCAGTTTTAATTGCTATTTGAGATGGGTTTTTTTTTTAGATAATTGTAGAAAATGTAGATAATATATAACCTTAAATTATACGATACTTGTAAATAGTAATTTCATTAAAATACATTTATAGTAAAATAGTTTAATTCAGTTTTTAACTTGGTAAAATCTCATGATGTGCAGAAAGGGGTTTAAAGAGTAAGTTGGAGTCATAGGGTTAATGGAAGAGTATGAAAGTGGTCTTAGTAACTATTGTTTTATTGGTTTGATTGGCAGGATTACATGTTGCATGTTTATCAGCCAGTCAAGTACATGTTGACTCATTTTTCTATTGGCAAATTCAAATAGTATGTTTAATAAATGTTATTTGATTTTGGTTAGATGCCATTTGTTTTTTGAGCTTTATCTCTTTTTAATAAAAGTTAGGAAAAGTTAAAGTAGACTAAATAATGAAAAATGTTAGTGCTTTGTCTTGTTTCATACTTGTTTTGTTTTTTTTTCTGTAATATTTGTTTTTGATAACTGATGTGGTCAAATTGTGTTTAGAAAAGTGCAATTTCCATCCACTATGGCTGAATTTCAACAATTACGCTAATTAACTACAAGAGTATCAACAGAATACCTTACATATTCTGTAATATAAAAAAGCATCAAAAACAATTCAATTGAATGGGTGTTCTTATGAAAAAGAAAGCAGCTGTAATAGTGCAATATAGTGTTGATCACCTTGAGTAAATATCTAAAAAATTATACCTTATAAGGCCTGTATTATTTATTTATTCCTCATAAGGTGCCTCTCAGTGGCACAGCAGTATGTCTGCAAACTTACAATGCTAAAATCTGGTTTTATGTATGCATGGTGGGCAGAGCATAGTAGCCCATTGTGTAGCTTTGTGTGAAATTAGAAACAAACAAACAAAAATCTTGGTGTATCAAACCTTGTTGCCACACTAACATAAGTAACTAATAAACATTTCATATGATCAACTTTAAAAAAACTTGCACTATTAAAAACAATTGCATGTATGTGTTTTCTTGCATAGTATGTAACTCATCTCACAAGATTAGCTATTCTTGTCCAGTACTGTCTTCTATATGCATGCCTTTTTCTTTATGCATGCCACAAGTCTTCTGCTCATACTTATTGGAATCAAATGATTGTAACATGTCTCAGGAAAATCATTATGCATTACTTCTCCCCCAGTTGGAGTATGACATGCTCATGTGATACAGCAACTCTCTCTATAAGCCTCTACCAAACTATTATTTCTCATTTGGCAGAACTTCTGCTCGAACATGTTCCTCTATTTGTTTTCATAAAACATATATTGTTGATTCTTGCTCTTGAGAATCTTAAGAAATTTAGAGAACAGGCAAGACTTGCAATACACATGCAATAATTGCATGACTAAGATGTTCTTCAAAAGCTGGGACAGGTTTCAAAGGAGTAATGAGAATTTTCTGCTTTGCTTTTCTGATCAATTGACAGTTATGAAAAGTTTTACAAACCAGGGAAATATCTTGTTTAATATTTGGCCAAAAGAAATGTTCATAATTTTGTCACACATTTTGTTGACACTTAGGTGACCTCTCATGGGAAGTTCATTGGCAACTTTCAATATTTCAGAATATGTTTTGAAAAAAACTTTTGATAAACTTGCGGTCCAGTCCTTTGAAGCTGGTAAATTTTGGTGGTTTCATTTTCTCATAAGCACACCATTTTTGAAAAAGTAACCATTTGAAACTTTCTCCAGTTCATCTTTTGGGGGTGCATATTTAAATAGTGTAAAGTAAAGAGACCTGTGGATCCTTTTCTTGTTCATTATCAGTTTACTTCTAGTAAATGGAACTTCAACTAGTGAACTAGGTCCCTCACGTTTATCATTTTCGCACACCAGTGAATTGTCACAAGGATAATAATTATTCACAAGATCCCTGATAGACCCAAGAAAATGTTTGAGACAAATCTATAATTTTTTCTTCTGAACATATCTATCATTTCTTCTTTTTTTTTTTTTAGCTTAATTTCTTAGTCTGAGCTTGAGTCCCAGCACACAAGGGAAACACATCTAGATTCTCCTCAACAACAACATTCTTAGATGAACTGGTGATCAGCTTGCTAACCATTTTTGGTTCAGCAACAACTTTTCCCAGCCAATTTGTTTCCCAAGAATAATGATAAACCCTTAATTGGCAGAGTAAATCTTACTCCATCTACATCTGGTCCAAAAACTAGGTCATTTGTTAAATACAAATTATGAAGAGAAACATTAACAAAGCCACCCTCAATATCCTGAGCAACAATAGACTCACCAGTGGCAGAACTTGAATTTAAAGGTAATATACCCTCTAACAACAATGATTGAGTTGCTGCAGTATAATGTAAAATATATATGAATATCAGATTAGCATTATCATTTGTCAAAGACAATGAAAAAATGGACACAAAAGGTCTAAATTCCTCCTTAACTTCATCATCCTTTTTATCAATGGCCAAATCAACAACATTGGTTGATTTGGTGAAACTACGTCTATATATGGATACAAATGCACTAGGTATTGCCTTTGTTTCTTTTTTTTCAAACTCCAACAATCAGACATAACTTGACCAGGTTTTTACAGAAATGCTAGACAAGCTTTAATGGTTTTGATTATTCCATGTCTGGTAAGATTTCAAACAAGAGGAGCTGTATTTTTTTTAGAAGAAAAACCTGAACTGATTTGATTGAACATATATATTGGTTTTTGTTTAAATAGTAGGAATTTCTTTTTATGAAAAGTTGTTTCAACTTTCTTTTCATTAAATTAAGTTTTAGGATCATCTCTTGTACAGCATTTAATTTCTGTAATTAAACAAGCTATTGTTGAAACTATTGCCAATATACATACAATTACACCATCAGTCAAAATAAATTTTTTGTGGGCAAATTCAATACAAGTTTGTCTGTCTTGCTTGCAATAACCTTGAAACTTTTGGCGATAAGTCTTCAGTACTAAATTGTATACTTTGAGGGTATTTGCTTTAACCTTATCATAATTGGTGCAGTTTTCTAGAGGGAGAGCAGCATAGGCTTTTTGTACTTTACTAGTTTAAACTTTAATAATAGAGACCATATTTTGGTGGGCCATTCCATAGTTTGGGCAACTTTTTCAAAAAGTTGGAAGTATTTATCCACTTCATTTTCATTAAATGGTGGTACTTTAATATATTGATTGAGTTCATAGTTGCAATTTTGCTTTGTTTGATTGGAATTGAGTCTAATTTTCCATTTTTTCAGTGTAATATCCTCTTTGGCTTCAGTATGGGCTTTCTCTCTCTCTTTTTCAAACTCAGCATTAGCTTGCTCTTTCTGGGCTTTTTTGGCTTTGAGAGATTTTGTTTTCTTACTTCAATACAAGCTTCATTTGTTTGAGGTTTAATTGGATTTTTAATTTTATAACTCATCTCTGATTGATCAGTGGGAACACTAGAGTATTCCCTTAATGCTTCCTCAGAAAAAAATCATCAAGTTGTATTTCAATAATATGCTTTTTTAGTTCATTCTTTCTCTTTGACTTTTTGTTATCAATTTTGAGCAATTCACTTTTGTTATATTTTTCTAGTTGTTCAAAGGAGAGTAATTCAAGAAAACGTTAATAACAGACATGATCAAATCTTATTGGTGCTGGTAAATATAAATTCAGATAAGGTTTGACTTTTAATTTGAAATGAATTTTACCTGTCTTTAAGATCTTGGACACGAGCCCCCAGTTTATTATGTTACTTATTATAATGTATCTTGGACAGTCACTGATTTATTATGTTACGTATGATACATATTAGTTTCAAATAACCTAAAATTTGAATTTAGAAATTAATTAAATGTCAATATATATTAAATTAAAGATGTCTGCTGACAAGATTAGTACACATAGTGTTATTTTTAATACAAATATATTTTAATATACAAACAGCAATGCCATTTATAATAATGATTATTACAAATAGTTATTAAAAACATTGGTTTACATACAAGAGTTTTACAAACTTACAAATTATACTGAGTCTCATATCTGGTCTAGAACTGAATATTTCAATGATGGTCCAGGTCTACAATGAGCAAATTAATTCTGATTTGATATTATTACACCTCACTTAAGACTGGTTGACCTCATGCCACTTATAAGCTCACTTGTTACCAAAGAAGATATTTAATGTGCTTGTAGAAATACTAACATTTAAAGTTAATTCACTGAAGTTGAATATTTTTTAATGTTTGAAATCTGTAAGTGTTCATGGTTATGTTTTATAGTTTTGACAAGCTTCTGAGGCTTGTATTATACTGACAATAGGTGACCAACAATATTCTGTATTTCTTGGCTCATTGATTTATATACTTTAAAGCAAGACTCTGGAATGTTCAACGATATTCCAAGATATGCTATATTTGAGTAATTGATTGTTCTCACATGATATTAATATTATTTTCATTTAGTTGTGGGTATTTTTAGTCACTTTTGAACTACCTTTCAAGCAAAATAGTAAATATATGGCAATTACCATTTCTGGGTTTTACAAAGAAAAATTTTGGTAAAAAGTATTTTGAATGTATTCAGAATATTTTCTTTTTTGGGAATTTCTAATGTTTGTACAATCATTCAGTTATCCTTTTTTATTTTTATTTTTTACATGTGGTAAACCTCTATTGATCATGTGGAGGTTAAATAAGTTGATAATGGTAATAATATTTTTAATAATATCATAGTTGCAATTAGAAATAATTAAGTAAACAGCCCAATAATTTATATATCTTACTTGAATAGGATGAACATAAAAGTAATATTCAATAATTGAGGATTAGAATTATCAGAATATTGTTTTCTGTTTTCTACTGTATTCCATAATGCTAAGTAAACTTCTATGATGTCTTCTAATTTGAGACAACATCTGCTTAAGCCACTGTATTACAATGCAAAAAGCCTAATACTTGTTCTTTCTAATATCATATTCAATTTTCTTTATAGCTGTTTCCAAAACTGTTTTATTAGTTAAATAATCATAAAAGGATAGATGCCAAGATCTGTGCTAAAACTGAGTGAAAAGAGAAGAGAAATGCTTAAAATTCAAGAAGTGGATAATGTATTCTCAAGTGGTTATAGTTTCTTAGTAAATATATAGGTAACCTTTGAAATGAGAAGCAAACAAAGCTGAATAGTACATTTTTATAGGGAAAAGCTACTTGAAGTTGTGCAAAAACATAAACATGAACATTTTATATACAATCTTTCTTCATGAATTACACTAATAAGTTTTAGAAAATTACAAAATACTGACTTAAAAATTTATGGCTGAAATGTGGAAAAAAGTGACATAAGTGAAGAAACAGTTAATAGATTATTTAAATTTTGCTGAGGTTTTGAATGTTGTTGTCTGTAGGGAGGATACTATTGTCTTACTAAAAGGATTTGTATTATTTAGTGAGTTGGGCAAAAAAGTAACAAATGGATTTTGATTATTATAAATTCAAGGTAATCCATGTGGGATATAATGGTTCAAGATATAAACCATCCAAAGAGTGTGGGATTGCAAATAGCAGGGCAAATAGGGTTTAAGATAATATCTACATTAATACTGAGTATGAACACAAGTCTAAAGATATTATAGTCATTGTGTACATCATTGATTTTTCCATATTTGGAGTATTGTGTTCAGTGTTTGGCTCCTTATCTAAGAAAGGGTATTGAATTGTCTGAAAGAGTTCAGAGGAGGGTTGTTAGAATGATGCCTTGGATGTAGAGAATATCATTTGACAGACGTTAAGTTTTCTGAACATGTTTTCTCTTAAAGAAAGAAAACCAGTTTTCTTTCTTAAATAAGGTTTAAGCTTATTAATGGAATTTAAATTGTTGATAAATCTTTTTTTTTCATATTTAATGATGAGAATGGTAGGGGGCACAAATTTTGATAGGGCTGTTTTTCTTTTATAGGACTTGGTTTAATTTAGTGGATAAGACAGTTCAGATAGATCAAAAGATACCTTGTTGTCCTTTAGTTTTATGTAAAAGAAAATTTATTTGCCAAAAGAAATGATGAAAACTTTCCACAACCATTTTCTACTAAAACTATCAAATTTTTGTTGATGAAAATAAACATTATATATTTAAAAACGGCTGGTATGGAATGAAAAAAAATTATGTAGAGGAGTGAACAACGTTTCAACCTTCTTCAGTCATTGTTAGGTTCACAAATGAAAGAAAGAGGTAACTGACTGATAGCTGACCACATGTTTGAAGGGGGTTGTGTAACTGAGTATAGGAATATAGAGGGCATGCTTAGATATTTGATTATATTTATTAATATAGGTATAAAGGTGTTCCTTTGTATTGGTTTATTTTGGGCTTGAGTTGTTGTATAAGTAAGG
The DNA here is from genome assembly GCF_004210375.1 of Tachypleus tridentatus. Classification (NCBI taxonomy): domain Eukaryota; kingdom Metazoa; phylum Arthropoda; class Merostomata; order Xiphosura; family Limulidae; genus Tachypleus; species Tachypleus tridentatus. The sequence continues at coordinate 86,247,277 of NC_134830.1, forward strand.
CTTCTTTAATTTTGCATTTGTTTCTTTGTTTAGTATTTGGGTATTTTTAATGGTTATGTTGTGTTTATTTGATTTGCATGTTTGAAAATGTGTGAAGGTGACTTTGTGTTCTTTGAATCTGGTTTCCATTTTTCTACTTGTTTCTGCAACTTGCAGTTATCAAGATTTATTTTATAAATAATGTTGGTGTGGTGTTTGTCAGTGTAGTTTTTATATAGTATAGACGTTAGTTTTGTGCCTGGTTTTTGAATAAATTTGGTATTAACTGGAATGTCATTTTGTTACTAGTTTTTGTGAAATGTTGGTTATTTTTCTACTGATGTTGGGAATATATGGTATGCAGCAGTATATGGTTTTGTGATTTTTTAATTTATGGGATATATTTACTTTTGTTAGTTGATTTTGCTTTTTGTCTAGGCATGTGCGTATAATGTTTCTATGGTTTGTGGAAGAAACTTATTGATGTTGATGAAGTATTGTTTTATATTGCCTAATTCATTGTTAATTTTATCTGTTGAGCATAGTTTTATGGCTGTTTTTGTTTTGTTTCATTGCTGAGTTCCAAGGAATATATAATCCAGTATGGGTGATTTTTCGGTGGATTTCTGTTTTACAGTGTATCAGTTCTTGTAAGTTTGAGGTTAAGAAATGATATTTGATTGCTTTCTTTCTGTGAAGTTAATGCTGGGATGAATAGAGTTTATGTGATTGAAAAAATTAAGTGTGTGTTCTGTAGATGTGAATCCCACAATTGTGTCATCTACATATCTGTACCAGTATAGTGGTGGATGTGCTGCTGTGTTAATTGCTTGTGTTTCAACTTGTATCATAAAAATATTGGCTAGAACTGGTGATACTGGGTTACCCATGCTTAGGCCGTTTGTTTGTATGTAGTTGTGGTTGTTGAACATGAAGTTTGTCTTCATCATGATGAATTCTATAAGGGTTCCAAACTGGTTGCTGGGAATGTCTATTGATGGGTTAGGGTCTTGGATATAGAGTTCTAAGGCTATCTTGCACGCTTCAGCAGTTGGAACTTCTGTTAAGATAGATTTAACATTGAAACTGGCCACTGAGGCTTTATGATTAAGTTGATTAATATTAAATTTGAAATTAAAAGAGTCTTTGATGAATAAACTGGCTGATGTTACATATTTGGAGAATGCCTATTCTATGTGTTTACCAAGATTGTAATTAAACGATTCATGTGTGGACATTATTGGTCATAATGGACAGTCTGGTTTATAAGGTTTATGGATGCAGTATATTTCTGGTGTGCATGAGTCGGTCTTGCATAGGTAGGAATAAAGTGTTTTTGAAATTGTGTTGGCTTTTTCATTTTTAGTAGCATTTTGTTTAGTTGTGTTTCATGTGTCTTTGTTGTAGTTGTGTGTATTGGTTTAAATTTGTTTGTGTTTGATAGGTTGTTTTTCATTCTTTAGATGTAGTCATTCGTGTTCATTATCACTATAGTGTTTCCTTTATCTGCTTTTAGAATTTTCATGTTTTTGTCTTGTTTTAGGTTTTTAATGGAATTAATGTCTTTTTGTAAGGTTACTTTTTAGTTTTCTGTTTTGTGAAATTATGTTGATGGTTTAGCAAGAAAAAATTTTTGAAAAATTGTTTGAAATGATGTTTATAGGTGTTTCTGGAAAATATAAGTTTTAAATTTTTTCTGTGAAGTTTGGATGTCAATACATTTGTCGAAGTTGTTTTCTTTCCTTTGGTTGTTTTCTTATTTTTGTTTTCTGTGGAAAGTATCACAAGTCTTCTGGCTAGGTCTTCTAAACATGTTTTAATTTCTAAGGTTAGAATGTACCTAAATGCTATTGTGATGTTGGGTCCTTTTTTAAGTAGATGTATCTTGTGTGTGTTTAATTGTCGGTTGGATCTGTTAGTTATGAGATCAGTCAACAGTTTGCCGTGTTGTGAATTTTTTGTTGTTTGCATCTTAGTTTCTCTACTTTTTTTCGTTGTGGCAGATCTTTTTGTTTCTGTCATTCCTGGTGTTGATTTAGTTTATGTTTTATTGTATGAGTCTGTAAATCTTTGGTTTAATGCAGCATGCCAGTTGATGGTCTAGGTTCATTTTTTGTTTATGCAAGTCATGTAGTTCCTTGTATTTTGTGTTCAACATGGCTTAGTTTTTTCTGTAAATTTTGGATAATGTTTGTGCATTGATTGAAATTTTTTGATAGTTTTACCTTTACAAAGTTAGGGGTAACAGAACATACACACTTATATTTAGGTGATCAAGCATATGGATATCTTATATGTGTATTTACTGTACAAAGAAAAACAATAAATAAAACATGCATCTTCACTTGGTAAAGATAGAGGAAATAACAATATCATTGGTATAGAACAAATCATTCTTCTGTACACAGAAATATCCTAGTGCAATGCCAGCCAACATTTTTTTATTTAAATCAGTAAAATGTTGATTTCACACATATTTGCCCTTATTACATTGTTTATTTGTTGTTTTGGATTAGGCTGAAACCAATTTTTTTGTTACAGTGCCAAAACAAATAAGGCAGGTCAGAGTTTTTTTTTAATTGCCTTCTATTAAACATAATATACTGGAAGCAAAAATAATGTTTGTTTTTTGTCTGTAACAAATTAACAATTATTAAGCTCTATCAGTTTTTTCTTTATAGCATATTTACTTCTCTTATGGATTATAGGCTGAAATCCTTTTTTGCTGAAATGCATAATAAATTATGTCATTCCAAAACATACTTATTTCACACTACAACTATTACTTGTTTGCTTAGGGTTTTTTTTGTCTGTCTGTCTGTCTAAGCATTAGTCTGATTTATTCTCATTTTCTCATCTTTTATATCCCCCTTAATTGACCTTGGTAGTATTTATCCTGTGACACTCTCTACCTACATCAGTGCACCCTATGTTGTGGTATTTTATGCAAGTACTTCATTCAAAGAGTGTTATGTTACTGATTTTGTTGGAAAAAAGTACTGGAACAGAATTGATTGTTTATGGCACAGAGGCAAATCTGGTCTCTTCTATCCCATCTCCTATATCTAGTATTGCATATTCATTGGTTAAAACTGTCATTGTTCTTATTCATAGTGAGTTGGAGACGTATATTAGGTTTGGTTGTGTTCCTTCAAGGGTCTAAAGACTGTATTGAAGGCAATTATTGTTATTCTTGAGAGAATTTAGATTTCCTTTTACCTGTGCCTTTTTTTTAGTAAGTTTACAGACTTAAAACACTGGAATCTGGGGTGTGATTACCTATAGTGGATACAGAAGATAGCCCAATGTTGCTTTGTTCTAATAAAGTAAACTTATCTGAATAAGTGTTGTCCCAAACAACAGTAATGATCACAGTCTTTAAATGAAACAAAAAAGGAGGTTGCTTTGGGATAAACTGCCTCTGATTTGTTTTCTTCAGCTGATTCATAGAGTGTGTGATGTTTTTGGTTTTTCCCAGTTGATTTTGAGTCTGCATTTTTGATGGCTGGAAAGTCTGAGGATGTGATTTATGCAGGGAGGTTTACTTCTCAGTTATGTGAAGGAACAGTTATGCATTATTTTTCACAGTTGTCAGAACTACATAATTAAGCCTATCACTGCTAGTTGGAAGTATATTTCAACTCTCAAATACTACATCTGCTCTTCAAAATTAGGGCTTCTAAGGCAGTTTGTAGTTAACCTTAAATGGTCAATGTTCCGTGGTAAAACAGTGGTAAGTCTACTAACATAATTCTCACAATCATCAACATTGATAACAAGGTGGAACCATTGTTAGCATGTACATTGCTTTAATTATTAGGTTCTACATTTATTTCTATTATTTTTTGCTTCTCAACATTTATTGACTCCTACAAGGAATCATAGTTCTACTCCCTTCTGAAGGTCCCATCTCACAACATCTGCCCCTCCAAACATTGATACCAAAAATAGATTATGTCCATATCCAAATGTTCTGCTGCTCAGTTGGAACACCATCATTGTTTATTGTATGTCTTTGGGGGTCTGTGGGGGCATGGCTCTGAGAATTTCTGGATGTGTTGTCATTTTAAATATAGATCTGTGGGCACTTCATGTCTGTTCTTGAGTAAGGAGTAGTTCAGTTTACATTTTCATGACCATTATTCATCCAACCTGTAGGGTTTTTGTCACCTGCAAATCCTTGGGAGTTGGAACTTAATTTTAGGACTGTTAACTGTTTGTTGGTCTAGGGGTAGTGACAAAAGTCATGCTAGCTCTTCCAGGGTTTTATTCCTGTGGGTTGCTTAGCCTGAGAAGATAGGAGGTTGGTGTCCAGTCATCAGTCTTTCTCATCTATGTTGATTTTTAGATTCTCCAAGGTTAGCATGCTACTCATTCCTCAATTATGTTTTTCTTGTTTGTTTGTTTTTACTGGAATTGTGAATATTCAAGTTTTTTGTAGGCTGTTTTTATCCACACAATGCTATAGTAGTGGCATTTTTTTGCAAACGAGGGTCAGGTACTGCTATTTAGTGTTTTTGCTTTCAGACTAGTATTGACATCACACAGTTTCTGCTGATTCATACTAGTTTTCTCTCATCATCTCTCTTCCCTAGCACTGTGCATGTGCCATTTCATAAACAATTGGTTACTAGTTGCATGATCTTATCAATTGTTAGAGTGTTACACCCTTATTATACTTTGAGAAATAACCAAAACAGGATTCATTCTCTTTCCTCAACTCAATATTGGAGCAGTCTGGTTTTTAATTTTTCACATCTCTCATCCAGGCTCAGCTGTTCCAAATCAACTTTACACTATGGAACAGGAAGCTGTCTTCCCTCTCCTTTCCCCACTGCACATATGGGTCTTTCTCTTTCAGGACTACAGGTATCATTCAAATGCCTCATGCATTTGGGATGAGTGAACAAGTGATCCTTTCAATGGTTTTTATGGGACCAAAGGATCATATCAATTCAATTATTACCTATTCTTCAATCTTGAGGGGTTTTAAATCTAGACACTACAAGATATGGGTTCATCTGCTGCCACCTCATCCAGAGTTCCATCTCTTCATGACTACCTTACTTCAGCAATGAAGTGCAAATATCAACAGTCAAGAATTCCAGTATCTGTACACAATGTTTTAGTTTCTTGTGCTCTTCAAAAGAGCAAAACCTTATGTTTTGGGTTTATTAAGGGAAAAAACCTTCAGGTTTCACTCAGACAATTCCATGTTGGTGTCTTTTGTTTCCCATTGAGGAGGTGTTTGGTCCAGTGCTCTTTGTTTTCAACCTTGGATCTCCTTTCTCAGGACCACTCCTCTCATGTCATCCTACTAGTTTTCCATGTTCCATTAATAATGACTGTAGTAACGGATAAATTGTCTCAACCCAAACAGGTTCTTTCAGCATAATAGATGCTACATTGCAAGGCTCTCTTGGATTGGCTGTCATTTTGCAACACTGAAGATTGATGGGTTAGCAACTTATTGTAATAACCAGCTGCTTGTAACTTAATCTCCAGTATCTCATCTTTAGGCTCTAGCAGTGGGCATATTCTGTTAGGACAGGATAGGATTACAACTCTAGGGCTTCTGTCCAATTCATATGTTACTCAAGGGTCCTTTTGATAGCATCTGCTTAGCCACTACATCTTAATTTCTGGTTCTATGGTATCTTCAGAAGTGTCCACCTCTTCCACTTTTTAGTTGGCTCTCTCTATGCAGGCAGTCATATTCTGACTTGGTACACCCATCTATCCAGATGCTTTCAAACTTCTTCAGGTTGAGGAGAAGGTTTCTCCAATTTAGTGTTCTTTACCCTCTTGTTGTGATTACAGTGAGACATCAGTGTATGATTACAGGTTGAGATGCACTCATAAATATACACAAACACGTCTGTGTTGCGGTTTAATTACCCTAGCCACCAATGTTGGTTATAGGGACCATGGCCCTATAATTCCAACCCTGAGAAGTGGAATCCCAACTGTCTGGTTGGGATGTGACCAATATTGATGATAATTCATGTAAATTTCTACCTACAATACATGAATTAAGTTCTGGATGAAGAGCATACCTTTTGTACATGTGATGCAGTTATCCCACCATAGTGCTAATCTTCTGTTGACACAACTGTGACCTATGCAGATGCTTTCTGTATGGATAATGCCCTCACTGGAAGGAGGTAAGTATGTTTTTGTAGTTTACATTTTCTTAAAGTAAAAATGTGTTTCCAATAATACTCATCTCCACACACTGTCATACCCTTCCTCTCCACCAAGAGCCCATGTTGTATGCTGCAGTTTAGGAAAAAAGTGATAGCATTATCTGGAGGAGGTGCTTATATGTAGTAGCATAACAGAGGGTACATTGACATAGGGGGAAGAGTGTCACAAAACAGATATTGCTAATGGCAGTTAAGTGAGATGTAACAGACTAGAGCAAGCAAAAAAAAATCAGCTCAATGCTTAGGTGGGCAGAATGAGAAACCTTGTTAGTCAAGTAATAGCTGTAATGTGAGGAGAGGCAAGTATTTTTGGAAATACATTTTTTATTTAAGTTAACTTGTAATTGATTTGTAAGTACTACGTTAATCTTGCGTCTCTGCAGAAAGACGTGGTTTTTGTTATTGTTGTTGTTTCTTCTTCTGACACTTTTCCATTGATTACTATTTGCTTATTTCTAAGTAAGTTTATTTGAAATTTGGCAGGACTATACCCTGGTCCAATAAACCCAGAAACCTTTATCATTTTTTTTATTTAGATCTTTTTAAGGAATTTATGGGGGGTTGTAGGTTATACAACTAAAAAAATGTACATCTTTGGCTCCTTTGTAATTGTATTTATGGCAACCATGGTAAGAACTGGCACAAATTTAAATTTTCATGCACCCAACTCATTGACTTACAAAAAGCTTGGATTTGCCTATTTTTGTTCTTTTTAATGGGTCATAGCTCACAAAAAACATAATTTTTGGGTTTTTCCAATATAGTACCTTACTTCCAATCACATAAATAGTTATTTAGTGCTGCCTTGAAGTTCCAACCCATCTGGAATTGACTGATTCCAATGTACTTTGTATAAAAATCATCATATGACAAATCTCCACAAAGAAGAAAGTAACATACTCTGTTGATGCATGTGATTCCCTCTGTTCAATTCTACCAAACTATCTCTTTTTATTTGGCAATTCTTCTGTTGTAATGTTTGTGCTTTCTTTGAGTGCTTTTTAAAATTTTTTTCCATGTATTTGTATTACATTTTCTCAAAAATTTACTCTTTTATACAGTAGTGGTGTTTAACTTCTTGAGGTATTTTAAGGTGGATTTATTTTGTATTTGTACTTGGTTACAGAACTTTATTACAAAAATGTTTTATTGTTTCTACCAACTGAATTGTGTTTTATCATTCATTTTGCATTAAGCATTCTACCACTTCAGGATGGAAATTAAGTTTAGTTGTTTCTTTCTTTCTATACCACTGATAACAGGGTTCTTTTTTATTTTAGGATTCATCATACTGGTGTATTATTCATTCATTTAACTATATTATTTTTCTTCCATGCATTACATCTTATGCATAGTTTATTGTTAATATGCACTTATTTCATATTATAAATTAACATTTATTTCATTTTGTTATTATTTTTCTTTTATACTTCTTCATATTAAGTTGGTTTGTGTGGAATCTTTGAGCTGGGATCTGCACTAACTTATTCTCCAAATTTTTCCTAATATTGTACATACTTATTGTTAGGTTAAGATTTGGTTATAGAGTTTGGTGATATTCTTTGTCCTGCACTGTTTGACTAAGCTTGACATGTGTCCATTATTTCTGGTTTACCTGTAGTTCTACTTACAGATTAATTGCTCATTAAATTTAATATTTTTTTCAGTTTAGGCTTAATAAGTGTTTGTTACTTTTGTTTTAATTGTGGTTATTGTTATATTTCTGGGTTAATTAATAGTTTGGTTAATTATTTTGCTTTCTCCAACACATAACATGTATTACATATGTTTATTTCACTACACAATTTCTTATCGTTTCTTTTATTAAATTGATAATTTATACATCTTATTCTTTATTTCATTCATGTGAGCCTTATAGAGCTAGAGTCCACCTCCACCTGCTCCAGTATTGCTTGCCTTCCTTGTATAATGACTGAACACATTTGAGATTTGATCAGTCTTCCTCCACCTTATCATTGATTGTATTCCTGGTCTATACTTTTGATGAATTACATAGCCTTGTTTTGGCCAATTTACATGGAATTTAGTACAAAGATATTCTTTGCAAGCCTCAAACAGATATAGACAATTTGGGAATTTTTGTCATTTGCTTTATTTTTGAGTGAGGAAAGCTCAGTTTGGAGTATTTGTGAACTATTTATGTGCATATTAATCAACTTAAATTGAAGTTGGTATAGGTCCAAACAAATGATATATAGACGGCTTTTGATTTTTGTGTTTTTAACAGTTTTTATTGTATCAAGATTGGCCATGTTGAAACATTGCATTCACTCACATATGTTAGTCTCTTTAATTCTAGGGTTTTAGTTCTTTATGGAAGTATGATGCATTAATATACTCTTAGCCTTATATACATAATTATGTGCAGTTAGTACAAACTATTTAATTTCAAATTAATAAAATAATAATTCTAAATTAATAATATAAAGATTGTAACTTGTTTGTTTTTGTTCTTTTGCTAAACTTGCTTCAACATTTAAGTTGTAGCGAAAGATAACGAAGTTTTGGAATTGTATAATTTAAACATTTAATGTGGGTAATATTATTTGTAAGTTAAAATAAGCTCCAGTTTTCCAAACAATAATTCTGTAGGCAACAAAGTTTAATGCTACTGTAGCAAAATAAAATAAATCCTGTTTTTTAAGTCTATCCTTAAGTATGTTATTCTGAGGTATAACACATGTCTTACAATGCTTTGTGCATTTTTAAAGTTTGTGTTTCAGAGATGTGACAGTTGAGCTCTTCTGCAAAATAGGTTCATAATTATGCACACTTGAAAATAAAATACTTGGCTATTTACAAAAATATTTGATGTGAACAAGATAACACTTCCTGTTCATAGCATGTGAAAGCATGAGTACAGATATATTAAACATATGGCTATGTTGCCTTGATATTTGTTTAAGAAAGATGTAAAATATTTAGGGTTTGAGTCTATTTTCCAGGTATGTTCAAGTTACTGCAAGAAATTTATATTCCTAGACTTTATGAAGATATATTGCAATTTCATCATATTCTTGCATAATTAATCACAAAATATTTTTATACTATTTTATACATTGTAAGATACAATTTAGAAGAAAATGTTTTGTCATTTTTAAAAATGATAATGCTTTATACTTGCTAATATAAATAATGTTTTTATTTATTTATTAAAAATTGATTACTACATTTACTTTTGTAATTCATCATATCATTGAGAAAGCTGAAATGGCTAAATGGATAAAGAACATTGGTTTTTGACTGTTTGTCCCATGATCAAAGAGTTGCCTGTCACAATTTCCACTAGACAGTAAGAGTTGTAGTGTTATGGCATTACAAAACATTGTGCACAATGTTTAAAATAAGAAACTTATTATTTACACTAGAGAAAATACTTAAGCAGATTGTAAATTACAATGTAAAATCAATAACTTTATATCTTATTCAAAAAGGATACAGGTATGCAATTTTAGATTAGAAACAACACAGCAATTTTTTTTTTTCACTTTTCTTAACACTAAAGTAGCACAAGGGTTGACATTGAATGCTTTTGGCTGATTATTCTTCCTCTTATCAGCATTTCTAAGGAATGGTAGTAGGTAGCCATGGTAGTTTTTCTATAACTTAAAAACTAACAAATATAACAAAAGAGCACGCATTATGGTGGCAATGGAAATAGAAATAATAAGACAAACCTCCCTATTCAAGATTTTTATTAAGAACTGTCCTGTAGCCTAAATTACAGGTACAAAATATGTGGGTCAGTTTAATTTCCAAAGTTATAACAAAAAATATGAAAAACTGATTGCAAATTTTATACTCAAAACAGAAATTGCTATTTTAAAAATAGTAACTTCATCTAATTGTAGTTTTGGCTCAGTCCCAGTAATTTGCTTCAATTTGCTAGGGTTCTAACTTTTCTATGTGTGTAATTTTTCATAATAGTTTAGGTGTTTCTGCTAAAGACTTTGCATTGTCTAATTCATCTTTCACAGAAAAGTTCAGATGGTTTTGTCTGAATACAAAAGATGTAATCAACGTTTTCTCTTGTAACTGTCAGTTAACAACAGGAATTGTGTATTGAGGATTCACGTGTCCAACCTGACACAAATTTGGCATAATTTGTGTTTAAACTATAGTTATAATTTTGTGAAAAGGGGTCTTGTTCAGAAAAACATGTTCTTGCAATTGTATCATGACAAAGTTGTAGTGTGGTGCTAAAGAATAAAAAAAAATAAATAAAAAAGATTTGTCACAGACTTCTTTAAACCAGTGTTAATGAAAAATGCTTTGAATTGTTCCCCGCTGTTTCATTTTCACATGCATACTAAGGAGAGTTGAGCTTATAATAAGATATATCTGCAATAAAACATATACTTTTATAACCTACTCCTGCCTCTTTTTAGCACCATTATTCAAATGCATATATATATATGATTGGAGTCCATTTTTGATACAACAGAATACAATTGCATTATGAAATTCAAGTCAAAACATCAAATTTTATCAGCACAAGTATATAAACTATAGAGTACAATGTATACATTTATGATACAGATTATTGAAACCTTCTAAAAGTGCTTGAAGTACCATGTTTTATAAACAGCACTTTTTCCTTAGTATCTAGGTAATTATCATAACTTCAGAACACAAACATGGTTAGTTTAGTGTACAGGTTTAAATTTGTGTGGGGTCGTAGTGAGCCCAAGGTGGTATTTTAGGGTGTATAAAGAAATTTTATACACCTTTTTCTCTGATGGTATTAGATACTTAAATTATTTATGGTTTAAGCAAGTTTTCTTCATCTAGTCTTTGCAGCATCTCTGTAAAATGCATCATTAGATCAGCATTTGAAACATTTCTTTTCATATGGAAAACTGTTAATTATCTCTGAAACAGTTGTGAACACCTTTTATTCATTCCAATTGTTAACTATGATCACCTGGGATTATAAAAATTGAATGGTATTTCTTTATAACCATTTGCTTTCTGAACATGTATGTGAAGATGTGAACTTGAGTTTTGTGCAAAACAACATTGCTTCATGTGAAATGTTTATCATTTCTGATGAAACTTTTAAAATGTATTAAAATCAATAAATAGTCAATGGTCTAGAGATAAATGTGACATTTTGGTATAGTTATATCAAGATCAAAAAAGCACTGTTACTCAGAATGTAGGATTTTGCATATAGGTTTTAAAATATTTTAGAAGCCATATCTTTAGACTACCCTACAAGAGTTTCATGCCTCCAGCATGGCTTAGGCCTAATCAAATGCTTTGCAAGCCTTCTAGAAAAAAATGACTGGAAAATGCTAATTATCAAGTCATGACAGCTCAAAGTTAATGAAACTTCAATTGCACTATGTAACACAATTTTTTTTCTGGGATAATATGTGTTATTTCTTAATTGCTTATGTTGTAAAAATACAGAAAATGGCCATTATTGCCTTCAAACTTTGCTTTTATGACCTGGATAATGAAATTTAGAAATTAACCTATTTTCTATGTAAAAATGGACAAATTTGTATTTACATAAAGCCTGAATAAAACAACATATGAATCAAGATTTACATGTATTTATACTAAAGTTATACAAAAATGCTTAGAAGTAACTAGTGTTTCAAGATTTGCAACTGTAATGTAAATCTCTTTCATGTATCAGCCCCCGAATATAGTCTCCCATCGTGTTTTCATTATACGCTCCTTGGTTGCAGCGTTCAAAGTCCAGTATATCTTGGTGAAAGTGCTTGTCTTGCTCCTCTGAATATGCTCCCATGTTCTCCTTGAATTTATCAAGGTGAGCATCAAGGATAAGGACTTTCAGGGACATCCTGCAGCCCATTTTGCCGTATTTCTTCACCAGAGCCTTAAGCAGTTCCACATAATTTTCGGCCTTGTGACTGCCCAAGAAGCCTCGAATTACTGCGGCAAATCTGCCCTAAGCTTTTTTTACCTTCCTACTGAGCTTCTTTGGAAATTCTGTGCACTCCAGGATCTTCTTTATTTGTGGTCCAATGAAGACACCAGCTTTGACCTTTGCATCAGACAGCTTAGGGAAGAAGTCCCTATGGTACTTGAAGGCTGCAAACTTCTTATCAAGAGCTGTGACAAATTGTTTTATAAGACCCAGCTTCATGTGCAATGATGGGAACAAAAAACATCTGGAAATCCACTAGTGGGTTACACTTGACATTGTGCCTCCCCACAGAAAACTCAGTCCACTGTGGCCAATGCTTCCTCTTGTAATGCACTGCAGTATCCCTTCTGTCCCAAAAGCAAAGACAACAGGGAAACTTGGTAAAGCCTCCTTGGAGATCCATCAGGAATGCCACCATTTTAAAGTCTCTGATAACCTCCCAGCCATACTCATCATACTTCAAGACTTATAGCAAGGTTTTGACACTGTTGTATTCTTCTTTGAGGTGCAATGAACGAGCCAGTGGAAGAGACAGATACTTATTCCTGTTAAGGAGCAGCATAGCTTTGAGGCTTCTGGATGATATGTCAATGAAGAGGCACCACTCGTTTGGGTTACAGGGAATTCCAATTGCAATGCACAGACTGGATACATTGTGGCAGAAGCAGAGCCCATCTTGATGACTGAAGAAGCTTGAAAAATGTCGGTAATGCTTTCTCTGACTTGTGACTTGCACACTTTTATCTAACAAATCCCACTCCTTGAATCTAGATGTCAAAAGCTTGGCATTGTTAGACCAAGATCTCTGATCAAGTCATTGAGGTCTTTTTGCTACTCAGCACTGAATCTACCTGGAATGTTCTTGAAAAATGGGTAAATTTGAAAATTTCATTACTGAGGTCACAAAAGCAAAGTTTGAAGAGAAAAATAGGTCTTTCCCATTTACTTTAGGCATAAGCAATTGGGAAATAACACTTTCTGCCCAGGAACAAGAAAAAGTAAAAATTTTGCTACATAGTGTTATTCAAAATATGATGAGAAAGTGTAATGGCAGTATTGTGATTGTTTGGATAATTAGAATAAACAGAAACATAATTTAAAGTAGTTGAGTATTTCGTATGATTATGGTAATAAAGTTAATTGACCAAATCTAACATTAGAAGGTTCAGTAGGATTGATTTATCTAAGCATTTCTGTGTGTGATATCAGTCATTTTTCAAATAAGTGTGTGTTACTATGTAAGTAAACTGTATTTTTCTTTTTATAAGTTTAATTTAATGAAATATGGTTGGAACAAAATAATTGTTTTCAAGTAAATATTGAAAAATAAAAATTTTAAATGTTATCTAAGCAAGTTTATAAGCCATTGTGCTTTGAAGTTCAGCTCATGGATTTCATTTTGTATCGTATAGATCCCGCTGTCTAAAGAAGAGAGGATATTTGCAGGAAAAGAGGTGCAGGTAGTTGGAATAGAACGGAGGATACTATCACAAGATGGCAGCACAAGCATTTGGCAGGCATTTTTCACTACCGAAGGGTGTGATTTTTGATGCTGTATTTTTGTTATTGCTGGTTAACCTAAACACATACTTTATGAGTTGTTTTTATTTTTTCAATCTAAGCTATTATTATACCACTTGGACTTAATGGAAATCATTGAAAATAAAAATAAATGGAAATGAGTGTTATTCTAAGTTTTCAAACATGGTTCTGAATTTTTGTAATTAAATGCCAACTATACAGCAGGCCTGTGCTACATACAGCCCACAAGGTGGTCTTATCCAGTCCACAGGGAGTTTGTAAAATATAAAGGAATCTCAGGTTGTTTTAATTTTACTTTTGCTTCAGATGGTGTGGCTCTTAAGTACATTTAAAAAATTGCTATCTGGCCAATGCCCTGGAAGAGGTTGCACATGCTTGCTGTACAGTCTAATAAATAATAATGAGATAATCTTAAGCATAAATTTTATAATTATGTAATTGTTTCAGTAGATGGTAAGTAAAGTTATTGCAGTACTATAGCTGTTTGTGACACTTGTAATGTATTTACATACAAGTGGAAAATCCAGAGTTTGATAGTTACACAGCACATTAATGAGGTAATTCTTTAAGCATAAACTTTATAATATTGTAATTGTTTCAATCAGTGGCAAGTATAATTCATATAATACCATGACACTTCTGATGTATACAGGCATATGAAAAATCTGGAAATTTTTGTGGAATGCCATCTTGTTCCAGGTCATTCAGTAGATCAGTGTAAAATCAAAGATATCAGCTAGCAAACTCCTTTGCATTTTAACACATTCAACATTTAGGATACATACATACATTTGTTTGCAAGTGCTCAAAATAAAAAAAAAATTAAAAATTACGTGTTTTAAATTATTATTATTGCTATTCATTAAATTGAAAACACAATTGCACTAAACTCCTATCACCACTTGCCAAAGATGATCTCAAACATCACAGCAGTACATATGTTAATGTATTTTTAGTTGTACAATATTTTCTTCCCATACATCCAGAGCATGTGCCATATTTGAAAGTTATACAGTTGAGTTAGTAATGGTTATGTTTTACTTTTAGAAATACTGTGAAGATAATTCATTACTGAAAACAGGGTTTCATTAAATAGAAAATTGAAAGTTTCAGATATTTTAGTTTGTTTCCAAAGGTTTTGGAGGTATTTGTGATGTTTGTGAGAGAAGTGCTTGATAGTTGGGAAACAAGTTTTATCATTTATGTGTCCAGGCATATCACTTCTTTTGATGTTACACTTATTCATCTTGTTACATTATTTGTAAAGATTAATTTTGGTTTAACATTGTATGCAAATATATGTATACACACACACTTACATGTGTGTGTGTGTTTTTAGTTTTGTTTTTTTGCATTGTTATCAAGCAATGTGTAATGATTGTCTGTTCCATTGTAGCAAGGGTCAAAGATTGTTTTATCAACACTGGGATGCACATTATTCTCAGTTTCTAATCCATGATGTGAGCCATGTTGTATATAAATAAGAATCCCACTTCTGAAAAATCACAAAATTAGGAAGGAAAGTGTAGGTTTAGTGTGACATTATCCAAGGTGGAGAAAAACAACTAGTTGGAACTAGTGTTATATAATTATCCTTCACTATTTGTTGGATGTCCCTAATTATGCAAACTGAAGCAACTGAAGAAACATTGTAGAGGTATTACTGTATAAATGAATATTTATGAGCAAAATTTCTCGTTAAAGTCTGTTGACCTTGTAGATGTTTCGATACATTAGGTCAGTGGTAAGTTTATAGATTTAAAATACTAAATTTATGGTTAGTTTTTTCCTGGTGAACAATGCACAGATAGTCTGTTTTGTGTCATTTTACTAAAACAAAACATACATACTGTACTTTTGAAAATTTTTAATAAGTGTTTTGAATGCTTTTTATTAGCATAATAAATATTATGTTTCTTAAAAATCTGTGAAATATGAGAAACAATAATTTTATATTGTTGTTATCTATATACAGCTGTTTTAATATAAAGAAAACTCTTGTTACTGTGTTACTTTGAAAAATCTTCCATTTTAAGAGGAAATCACAGTAGTAAGCCTATACATTTCTTAATAAGGGAACCCAAAGCAGCAACATGAAAGAAATGCAGTCTTTCTATATAGTAAGAATATTTGTAAATACTTTTCTTGAAGAGAGGATTTTGTTAAACATACATAACTGTTACAACACAAGCATAGTTTGAATTTTATTTTAGGAGCAAAAATATATCACAGCTTTGTTTAGGTAACTTTATGAAAATTATATGCTGTGTAGTTCATTTGTTGTGAGTTGGTGATTGTTATAGTATTGCATCAATCTACTAAAAAGTTCTAAGCTTTCTCATTATTTTAGTTCATTATTATTGCATGACAGTATCTAGTGGCATGTAGAACATTGTTGGCTTCTTTCAGGCTGTAAGTGCCTATCTACAGTGTAGTTTAATGTGTAGTTAGGTACATTTAGACTGTGTGATTGTGAGTCTAGCAATAAAGAGCATGTAGTGGTTGTGTTTAAAATGAAATTACCACAAATTGTATTATAATAACAGAATAGTGAAGAATAATTTATTGTGTAAATTGTGTTCTGAGGTAAACAAACAAGCCTGAGTGAACTTTGACAAAACAGAGAGGCAATTATTTAAAGCTCTATATACAACTGTAATTTTAAAGTGAAATTATCACCTACTATGTCATAATAACAGAACAGGAAGAATAATTCATCTTGTTAAATTGTGTTTAAAGCAATTGAATCAGGCTGTGTGGAATTTGACAAGAAAAAAATGTGAAACTGTAATAACCAAAAGTGTAATGAATATTTGTGTATATATATTGGACTTGGCTTGATATGTTATTTTAAAACAAATGTACTATGTGTTGTTTCTTTATTCTTGAGATTTATCACTAACAGGTAGATTCCTGTACATGGTGACTGGGCCTCACAGAGAAGGTTCTGTACTTTTACTTTATTTCCCCTGGGATCTAAACGTCCACCAACATGTTTGCTGTGCATGATGATCTGTGAAAGGGAGGAGAGGATCCTGGTGACTGATGGATCCAACACCAACACACCACACCACTTTGGCCTTGAATTCCCATAGACGTGTGGTAATGGGGTGGACCACACAGGATCAATCAGTTGATCCTGTTGGGCTAGGGTTCCCTGAGTACTAGTGTTGTGGACATTGTGTTTGATGCTGGTGTTTAGGAATAGTGTTCACAAAACTGTCACGGCAGTATCCTTGTTTATTATTGTAATATGTTTCCTTGTAGTGAATGTTTCTCTCATGTATTTAGGTCTTCAAACTCATCCCCTTCCTTCTTAGCTATTAGAACACAAGTTGAACATTTGCCTCTTTCTTTTTCAACTGATCATCTCTATGACTACAATTGCCCTCTTATACTGGTAGAACACAAACTTGAGCTTCATCCAGGTCTGTGTGGATTCAACACTTTGTCATTTTTCCTACAGAAACTTGGAGTCCCTCAGGGCTGTATTCTGAGTGTCACACTTTTCATTATAAAGATTAATGCCATCAATACAGTTGCAAATGGACTTTTTGTTGATGACTTTCACATCTCATGTCAGTCATCAAACATGAGGTTTATTGAGCAGCAGCTACAAACTGCAATCAGTCATATACTTAAGTGGACCACAGCAAATGGTTTTCAACTTTCTGTCTCTAAAACTGTTTGTGTACATTTCTGCTGCAAACTGGGTATTCTTCCAGATCTAGAACTTGTATTGATGATGCTGTACTTCCTATTATCCTTGAAGCAAAGTTTATAGGTCTCATATTTGACTGTAAATTAAACTTTATTTCCCATATCAAGCAGCTTTGTGTCAAATATATAAGAGCACTGAACATCCTCCAAGTCCTCTCTTCTACCTCTTGAGGAGCAGATCAATACTCCATGCTGAAAATTTATCGTGCCTTTATCCAATCCAAACTTGATTATGGGTCTATGGTTTATGATTCTGCCTGAACCTCAGCACTGAAAATGCTGGATCCTATCCACCATCAGTGGCTTGGGATTTGCACTGGGGCCTTTGATACTTCTCCAGTCTAAAGTTTATATGTGGAGTCCCAGGAACCCCCTCTGTATATTTGCCATTTGCAACTGTCTCTTATGTACACTTCCAAATTTTGCTGTTTACCACAGCATCCTACTTGGGATTGCATTTTCCATCTTCAGTGGGCCACACTTTTCTATAATAGAAAATCTGTCATTGTTTCTTTTAGCTTTCATATTTGGGCACAGTCAGAAAAATTGGATATATCTATGAATAGCATAGCAGTATCAACAGTTTGACCTCTTCCACCATGGCTAATTATACTGTCTCCAACTATGACCTATCTTTGAGTCATCTGAGGAAGATCAGTACTCTTGATTGGAAATATTGCTCTTTATTTGCTAAACATCTTTCAAACAATTCATCTATTCCCATATATATGGATGGTTCAAAACCAGGTGACTCTGTTGGTTCTGCCATGGTTTGTTACCATTTGGTTGTAGCACACACAATCCCCTCTACAGTTTTTGTGTTCACTGCTGAATTGTATGCTATATATCTTGCCTTAATCATATTTAAACTATGCAATTTCTGGATTGTATGATCTATACTGATTCACTCAGCTGTCTATTGGCCCTGACATCATTCCATGCTAGTTACCATCCTATTCTTATCAATATCCAAAACAAACTGGCCCCACTCTCTCTCTATCATCTATCTCTGTCCAGTTTTTTTGGATAACAGGTCATGTTGGTATTTGTTGGAATGAGCTAGCTGGCAGAGTGGCGAAGTCCATCTGCTCTGGCTCTATCACCACCGTCCCTGTTCCATACATGCACTGTGGTCCAGTTATCAAAACTCGACTGTACACCATTTGGCAGTCGACCTGGAATGAGTAACAAAATAATAAGCTTTTTCAAATCAAGCTTTCTTTAGCTCTTTGGCCATCTTGTTTCCATAAAGATTGAAGGGAGGAAGTTATTTTGGCTAGACTACTCATTGGTCACAGTTTTTTAACTCGCCACTTACTTTTATCTGGTACTGATGCACTAATGTGTTGACTGTGTAGCACTCAGGTCACAATCGTACATATTTTATTATCATGCCATTGTTACAACCTAGAACAATAATGCCATTTTAAACATATTTTTAAGGTGGGTTTGCCCCTGAATTTAGCCAATATCATAGGTGATACTGGCTGCCTCACTCATGTTTTTACATTTTAAGAGATATTGATCTTTTTAACTTAATTTAAGGTTTTTATTGGACTGTACACTGTATTAGCATGATTTCTTTTACATATTTTAATTTTATTTTGACTTGAACCCAGGACTGGAAAGGCCAACTTCAGGTGACTGACAGCAAATTTGAACTTAATGCTTCAGTCTTGCTGGCGGCTTTTAATTTTACGTATTTTATGTATTTTTACCTTCATTTCCATATACCATTATAGTATACTACATCTTGTTTGGCACAGATAGCCTAGTATCTTTGTGCCAATAAACATGAAATACCTACCTACCAGATAGTCTCATTCACTTCACTTGCTCAACAACGGCTCTGACAAAATAGGCACAGCTAATGATCAAATCAGAAATATAATGTTTTGAATGTTAATGCATGTAATTTAATCAAATATAAATACAGTACATTATGAGACTTAAGCAAGTCCAAGTGTTATTATAGTTTTAGATAATCTTCAGATTTACATAATATCAATTTTTTTTTCTTTGTCTTCTCAACCTTTGTTAGTGACAGATGCATTAATAAAGTATAGTTTATTCAGAATCTAAGTATACTAGGTAATTTAGTTTGGTAACAACAGCTTGACTGCTAGAGATTTTTCAAACAAAAATTCTTAACATATATTAAATGGAAGTCATGCTACACCATTATCAGAGCTTACATAACAATGTATTTTTGACAACACTCCTTCATTCATTTAACATCTGTTGTCAAACAATTATGAGAAAAAGTCTCACTCAATAGTAAGGGCTTATTCTTGGTGAATGACTATTATATTATCATCTGAAGTTAAAGAAAGGTACAGTGTACCTCTAATGATTATGTCCACAATATGTCATCCTTATGTTTCAAATGTTCTGTTATTGAACACAGCAACATCTGTAACTAATGACTTGGCAAGAGGAAAATGTCCAAATAACAATGAATTCTTGTCCTGTCTGTAAGTGGTCATGTGGGCAGTTTATTTTTCTGTTCCTTATCTAAAAGGGTAATGCTTTTCACTTGTACAGACTCCAGTGTGACTTTGGACATCAGTGTGGTGTCTTAAGAAATTCCCTTATTCATTTTGCCTCAGTCTTTATTTTCACTGTTGCCACATTTGGTTGTTGCATGCCAAAAATTAAACTGCTGTAGGAATATTGACTATAGTATCCTGTTCTCAGCTTCATCTTAGTGCAAATCCTTTCTGTTAGCATGAAGTGCTTTTGTGATAAACAGACTCATCTCTAGCCTTTAATCTTGTTTGGAGTTCCTTTCCAATCTCATAGTTTTGTAATTATTGTCTGTGCTTAAAACCTGAAGTCACTTTCATTTTAAGATTTCTGATCTGTTGGTTTTTCCTAACAATGCTGCACTTGTCTTCTGTGTCAAAAAGTAAAGAGGCTCATATCGTATGAAATTTGTATTTTGTTGTACTATCTTTAACTGAACACATTCTACAAACTATCAGTTCAGTGCTTGCCATGTTTTGAGAGTGACCAACATAATGACAGAAATTCTTTTACTCAGCCAAAATCTTTCTGACAAAGTGCTTCTCACCTCTACAGATCTTCAAGTAAATATGTCAGGTGTGGGAGGCCTCTGTATTGGACTTGTTTTTATGTGTAATTTTTAAGGCACAACCTCTCATCTTTGGATCTGGGGCTGCAAATTGTTTAATGGAGGTTTTGCCCATTTACAAGGTTAGATATATCTTTTATTTATATGCCTGTGATCCTCTCCATTTTTGCAGCTAAAGGCTTTGCAAGATCTGAAACATCGAGTATTGGTATTGGGTTTTAGTGGTGACTCTTCAGGCCAAGATGTATTCCAGAAAAGAAGTTGCCATAGTAAGAAAAACACTATTTCTAGCAATAGTTGACATGCATGATGTTCCAAAGATGAGGTTCTTATATTTAATTTTCAGCTTGTTAGGTATGCTTCCAACACTCTCTCTTCAAAGCCTAATTGCCAGTCATGCTGCATGTAGCTCTGTCTTGACCAAAGAAGTAACTAATTTTACTTTGATATATGTGTATTTTATATGGTCATAAATACTAAAGGAAACCCTACAGACATTAAATGAAATCAAACCTATTGGTGTGTACATGAGACAATATTTTGTTTGATCTTGTACTGTATAATTAACTATTTTGTGTACAAACTATTGGTACTTTGCATATGCATGTGTGTATATACTTTTTTATTTTAGAGGTAAATGTCATAGAATTGACAGTTTGGTTGTTTAACCATTATCATTGTTAATTTATTAAATTTTTTTGCTTTTATGTATTATGAATTGTGTGATTGTCTTATCTTTAGGTACTTTCAGATTTAGTTGTGAGATATCATATTCTGTCTTATGAAACAGCCTACTGTAATTTACATTGTAACCTCCATGTAGCTTATTAGTTTAAGAATAATATTTCACCATCTAAACAAATGATTCTTAATTGATGTTCTTATGTAACTTATTATAACTTATATAGTCTTCAACTTCTGTAATTTCATAAAATAAGATTGTTATTTATTTGTACAGATGTCTAGTTCAATTAAATCAAGAAGGATCGCCAGTAAAAATGAAACTGATCCACAGAACTTGTGCAGGTACTGTGAGGATTGCATACAGAATTTACAATAATTGGTTCTTTGTGAAAAATCACAATGGATTATTACATTTAGTAGTTTTAATGCACAAGTTTCCTTGGCTATCAAATAAATATTTGCAGTGTTCAAAAAAGTCTTTGTTTTTTAAGAATAAGCTGATACTCTGATGTACTACAAATTGTTACATATATATGTAATTGATACAAATGAAGAACAGGAACAATGTTTGAAGAATGTACAATGAAAATTTTATTTGGCTAATTGCCAAAGCTAAACAATTTTATATTTTAGAAACTTTACATTGCTGTCATAGAGAGCAAAGTATATATGGCAAGTAGGAAGCTTTATAAGAAGATTTAACTGATTAAAAACTATATTTGAAGTAATATATAATGCAATAAAAAATATATTGATTAAACAAAACATAAAAGTGTTGTTTCAATGAATATAAAGATATTATTTCTCCCACTTTATGAAGGATACTCCTAAAAGATATCACTAAATGTTACCCCTAGTTGTGGATTCCTGTATGTGGTGAGAGGATCTCCCAGATAAAATTCTGTTCTTTCAGTTTACCTCCTCTGGAATCTAAACATCCACTCATGATTGCTGTTATTCGCAACCTTTGAAGGGGAAGAAAAGATTTTGGTGGTTAAGGGGTCGAACCCTAATGCACCACTTTGACCTTTAATTCCTGTGGACTGGATATCATTGAGGTGGCTCCCCAGAATCAATTGGCTAGTCCAAATGGGCTAAGGTCAACCAAGTACCAATGTTGGATGTTCTTAACAGGTGTTGTGGACATTGTGTCTGCTGCTGTTATTTGGTTATAGTGTTCATGAAACCCTTGCCATTGCTGCAATGTCCTTTTTTGGTATTGTAGTGCATTTCCTCATAGGGCTCCATGGTGGGTAGGATCAATAGTCACTGAAACATTCTTTCTTTATTATGGATCCCCCTAATCCTATTCTAAACAAAATAATGAAAAACAGACCATTGATAAACGACCACATCTTGAAGATGTGAAAAAACAGCAATTTTCAACTTCAACATCTGTACCTCATTTTCTTATATAACATTCCTTATCAGACAAATTTTTAGGGTGTAAGGCAAATGCCTTCCTTTTTCATTCAGAAAGGACTAGAGGGACTTGCTGGTTCTCCTAAGTCAGTCAAAAAGCTACTTTCTAGAGACATCTTGGTGGATACATCCATTCCTAAACACATTTAACTCCTCTTGCATATGAAAGCCATTGGGGATATACCCATTGAGGTTACTCCCCATGCTACTTTGAACTTGTCACAAGGAGTTATTTTTGAGAGGGCTTTGAAGATCATTCCAGAGTCAGAAATTGTTGCTGTTTTCTGCACTCAAAGTGTTTTTTCAATGAGGAGTATCTTTTCTTGCAAAGATGGAATTACGGTGCTAACCAGTGTCCTAATTTTCACATTTACATCACCACATCCACCTACCATGATCAAAACAGGTTATCTAAATTATAAAGTGTGTGTGTTTTCTGAAAGCAAAGCCACATCAGGCTATCTGCTGAGCCCATCAAGGGGAATTGAACCCTGATTTTAGGGTTGTAAATCTGTAGATTTACTGCTGTACTAACGGGGATTACAAAGTATTGTCATATATTCCAAACCTTCTCATATGTTTTCAGTGTCAGTGGTTCGGTCATTCAAAGACATCGTGTCGTGGTTTTTGATGTGTGCTACTATTTTTATGAGTGTGAAACAAACCCTCATTGTTTTAATTGTAGTGGCTTTCACCCATTCTACTTTTGTTCTTGCTCAAAGTGGATGGAATGAAAAGAGGTACAGCATTTAAAAATGGTTCACAACATTTTTTACCCCAAGGATTGAAAATTACCATCCACCACTCCATCTCAGACGTATGCTGCTGCACTTCATTCCACTGCAACAGTGGAAGTGCAGACAAATCTCTCCATGCTTCCAAAAGAATCATTTTTAAACCATGTGAAAAGTCTTGCCCTCCATGGTTAAGAAAGTTGATGAGTCAAAGTCAACGCTCATCTCTATCCCTTCCACTCCTTCCAGCAAATCCCTGGATCCACTTCTTTTGGTTCTGGGCTTATACATTTCCTCATATCCATCTTTTTCTCTGCCCCCTGAGATACAGAACGATTATTTGTTCATGCCCTTAGTTGCTGGAATCTTCTTCTAATGACAGACACCAGCCAACTCAACCCAGGCTGTTGATAGACCCTACTTGTAATAAAGAGAAGAGACATGGTTGAAAACAGAAGACTCTCTGCCCAATTGTCATCCACATAAATAAAAATGGCTACATTGATACAGTAGAACTTCTATTTTAATTTAAATTATATCAAGACACTCATTCATTCCTATCATCCTGCATGTCTTTCCTGATTTTACTTGAAAACGTCAATCTTATGTCAGTATTTTTTGACCTTGAGAAGGCTTATAATACTACGTGGAGGTATGACATTTTGCGAAACCTCCACTCATATGGGTTGCGTGGCCATTTGCCCATTTTTATTAAAATTTTTTAATGGGCAGGTGATTCCAAGTTCGTGTGGATTCAACACTTCCCCATTCTTTCTCTCAGGAACTTGGAGTCCTGCAGGGCTGTGTCTTAAGCGTCACACTTTTCATCATAATGATTAATGCCATCAGTGGACCATTGCCCCTTACATTTGCAAACTGTGTCTTTATTGACAACTTCCACATCTCATGTCAGTTGTCAAATATGAGGTTTGTTGAGAGGCAGCAACAGACTGCCTTCAATTATTTACAGAAGTGGACCACATCAAATGGTTTCAACCTTTCCCTCTCCAAAAGTGTTTGCATGCACTTTTGTCATCAGCAGGGTATTCACCCCAATCCTGAAACCTGTGTAGATGAAGTTGTGCTTTCTGTGGTCTTTGAAGCAATGTTCTTGGAACTTATCTTTAACCGTAAGCTGACCTTTATTCCACATATCAAGCAGCTATGAGTCTAATATAAAAAGGCACTGAACATCCTCCATGTCCTCTCTTCCACTTCTTGGAAGTTGATCAGTGTTCCATGCCAACAATATATTGTGCTCTTATTTGATCAAACTAGACTATTCTCATGAACTCCCTCTATACCTTCGATATTTGCAACTGTCTTTAATGTATACTTCAAAATTTTGATCTTCAACTTAGCATTCCACATTTGGTTGTGTTTTCCTTCCTCATTAGGTCATGGTTTTTAATAATAGACGGTTTGTCATTGCCCCTTTTAGCCTTCATATCCAGGTGTGGTTGGATGAATTGAGATTATCTTTTGATGACATAACAGTATCCACAGATCAGTCCATCCCACCATAGCTAATTACTATCCCTAAATGTGACTTTTCTTTGAGTCATTTGAAGAAAGTATATACTCCTGATTGGAAATATTACCTACTATTTGCTGAGCTTTTTTCAATTCATCCTTCCATTCCCATTTATACAGATGGTTTGAAATCAGATGACTCTGTGGGTTCCGCAATTGTTTGCCGTGATTTAGTTGTTGTATGCAAAATCCCCTCTACACTTTCTGTGTTCACTGTCAAAACGTACACAACTTCTCTTGACCTGGATCACATTGAAGCTATGCAGTATGCAAACTGTACTATTTATACCAATTCTCGTAGCTCCCTGTGTTAGCTTTGGAATTGCTTCATGTCAGTTCTCACCTTATTCTTGCCAATATTCAAAATTGACTGCCCCATTTCTCTTTAACATCTACTTCTATCCAGTTCTTCTGGATACTGGGCTATGTTGGTATTTGCAAGAATGAGCTTCATGCCAGTTGGCAGTCGACTTGGAGTAAGCAACGTGAAAACAAGTTTTTCCCTCTATTAATAAAAACAAATAAATAACCCTCTATTGGGCTTTGGCAGTCTTTTTTCTGTAAGGATTGGAAAGAGGAAGTTGTCCTAAATAGACTATGCATTGGTCACAGTTTTTTTATCACATTGTTTTTTTAGGTTGGACTGATGCACCAATGTGTGGTCTGTGTGACATTCAAGTCACAATAATCTACATTTTACTGTTATGCTGTCCTTATGACTCTGAACAATGGCATCATTTTAGACGTGTTTTGTCCACTGGTTTGTCCCTAATGCTGGATAGTGCCATTGGTGATGGTGAGAGTGTCCACTTTATAAAGGTTTTTAATTTTTTGAGGGTAATTGGACTGTTTAATGTTATTTAAGTTTTTAATTCAAAAATTAGACTTTGTTTTGTTTTAACATGATTCTTTTTTATTAATTTTAATAATTTTCTTTATTTTTGATTTCTGTTTGGTACATATAGCCTAATTGCTTTGCACTGTAAAATGCCAACCAATCACTAAATGTTCATAACTTGTCATAAAATAATTTTAAATGAACACTAATAACCCAAATGGAATTCAGTAACAGATAACTGAAGGAAATTGCTGATTTAAATTAAAATAATCATTGCCAAATAGAGATGAATGATTAACTTGTGTTTATGTTCTGCTTTGGAAAGAAATATTAATTTCTTATACAAAATGATATATATTCATATCACTCATTACAGAATATAAAAAGTTAAATCTACTTTTAAAGCTCTTCTCTTGCTGTTTATGTTTCATTCCTAAAGTTTCCATAGTAGGATTCACAGTTATTTTATACTGGCTATCAGACAAATTAAGCTTTTATTATGAGTTATAGCCTTGTGAAATACAGGCAGCTAAGTTTTAATTTATTTAAAATAACAGTGATTCTTTAATGCTAACCTTTGTAAAAAAATACCTGAAGCTGTATGTTTATGCTGTAGCTTTTCAAGTAAAATTGATTTTGATATGACAGCATATTTGATATCTAAAAAGAACTTATTCATAACCAAAAAATGATCTCATTTGCTATCTGAAAATTATCTTGTAATGCCAGTCTTATAGAAACCATACTTAACTTTGGTTATTGTAAGTTTGATTTCAAAATTATGCAGTAACAGCAGTGTTTGGAAACTTATTATTAATTATTTAGTGAGTAAACAATAATTAATATATTGTATCCCATCTTCAGAAGTTTCATGACACTTTGAGTATATGCCATCCAGATTTAAATGTTTTTTATTGCAGTGTGTGATAGATATATTTATATGTTTTCACATTTTGCTTTTAACAACTTCAATATTATAACCTTTTTCCCTTTAATAGAAAAAAAACTGAAGACAAAATGTAATTGGAAAGAAGATCTGCAGTTTTGTTCCTTGTATCTAGATAAAAAGGTAAGACATACCATCTAAATCTGTTGTTCTTTTATTTTCATAATCGGTGTATTTAGTGAGTGAATGTTGAAATAAAATTTTTAAAAAAAATGTGTTTGTGGAAATGCATATAGTATATGTTCTTACACAAAGCCTTTTTCTTCACTTTTCAATATCTTCCTTTTCTGTTCTCTTTTTCTTCTTCCTTCCTATCTTGAGGATGTGGAATAAAATCATTTGGACATGTAAGGGTTGTTTGCCTCTTTCCATGTCTTTCTTTTAGTGGCTTCTCATTTCAAGATTTATAGCTTTTGTCATTTCTATCTGTTTTTTCCACTTGACTATCAGGGTCAGATTATTTATTAGGCAAAGTGCCTCGGGCCTACAAAAACTATGGGTCT
This sequence comes from Tachypleus tridentatus, assembly GCF_004210375.1. NCBI lineage: Eukaryota > Metazoa > Arthropoda > Merostomata > Xiphosura > Limulidae > Tachypleus > Tachypleus tridentatus. Next base: position 86,274,401 of record NC_134830.1, read on the forward strand.
ATGAAAATTTTCATATTGAAAATATTTCCATAAAGTTTAATTGTAGAGGGCCAAAAAATAATAAGCATAAAAACATGAAATACATATTTTACTGTAAAAACTTTATTACATCATTAAGTTATAGTGGAACCCCTCTAAGCAGCCACCCCTCAGATTCGGTCACCCCTTGAAAGCGGTCATTCAATCACAGTCCCTTTTTTTGTTTACATAATCCTTAATTATGTACAGTGGACCCCTCTAATCAGGCCAGTTTGCCTTGGTATCGAAGGTGGCTGCTTTAGAGGGGTTCCACTGTATATGATATATTTTTGTGTGACTCACATTCACATAAATATACAGCCAATATTTAACTACAGTGTACTAACACACATAAATAGCTAGTATACATTATATGCATATAAATACTTAAATTCCAAACCAGAATTTATAAGTCATATATAATTTATAATTTATCTAACTTTTGTTTTAACTTGTATGGCTGGTAGAGCCTACGAAGATAAGGTTTCTAGGTCCTATGATCGTCTTGATCTCACGCTGCTAAATGTAGATGAACAAGTTCAACATCTCAGACACTTATTTACATATTCCAGTTACTCCTTTGTTTCATTAATAAATAATGATCAGGTTTATCAACTTTGAACTCTTGCCTTTGTGATTTTTTTTTCCCATCTTTATATCCTCAACTGAGTCATTGGAGCCTTTGCTAACTATTTCCACAGTATTGAACTTTGTTTTCATTCTTATGTGGATGACTGGTTCTTTCTCACCTCTTCTCAACAGTGTGATTTTTTATTCAAGAGTCAGCTTATCTGGGTAGGCTGGTGAAGTTTTCAAGTTGTTTCTTTTACATATTATAATTTATTTTGGATGAGTCTGCTATTTATTACATTATGTACATTACATATCACTATTTTAAATAACCGGAAATTTTAATTTGTATTTAGTAGTTAATTAAATATTAATATGTATTAAATTTATGTTGTTTGCCAACAAGATATATACATGCATTTTTTTTTTAACACAAATATATTTTAATATATAGAAACAAAAAAATTATATGATTTATAATACCAGTTATTACTAATAGTTATTGCAAATGATGGTTTATATACAACAGTTTTACATACTCACAAACTATATTGAGTTTTGTATCTGGTCTAAAACTGAATATTTTATTGATGATCCAGGTTCATGACAAGCAAATTCTGAGTTAATATTATCACATGCCTTGCTTAAGCTAGCTAGCTTTATTGGCATCCTACCTTTACAAGCTGACTTTTCCAGCAATGATGTCTAATATCCTCATAGGAATACTAACATCTGAAGTTGAATAGTTTGTAATGTTTGAAATCGATAAATGTCCCTGGTCAAATTCTGTAGTTTTCTGATTAATAGGCATTAACTACAACTATAGCCTTCTAGACCTATAGCACCTGACTGTAGCTGACAACAATAATCTCTTGTCTCCCAGCACATTAGTTTTCATATGTAAATCACGTGAGACTCTAGAATATTCACCAAAGTTTGCTTGCAACAGTACTATCAATCACTAGTACATGAATTGTTGATTTTTATGCACAAGAATATTCTATAGCTAGGACTTGCATAATACACAGTCAAGAATATACATTGCATGCAAAAAAGAAAAATATACAGAAACAAACGTATACATTAAAACAAATGTACAACAGTAACCTTTTACATTCCTGATTCTGACTTGATACTTGATCCATCATGAAATGTTTTCATTTCTTGTCTTATTCATACTTGGCCTTCTCACCATTCTTCTAGGGGACATGGAGTATCTAGTCAACTCAATTCTTACCTCTTAAATCCTTTGTACATGAAAGGTTTCTTCTCTGTTGGGGACTCTTACATCTCTAGACTATCTTGTAGATCTTGGCCAGGTTCATATGAGAATTTTCAATGGATTTTGAGCAACAAAAAACCCCTGAAGATCCTCTGTTCTATCTTGTAACATTGCTGCCTTCTTTTATCTAGGATCTATATTAATAAGTGGATAATGGAAAAATGTGTCAGCATCCTAGTTCTGTCTCTCCCAGTCTAGAATTTGATTCTTCATTGACATCTTCAGGATCTTTTTTGGATTTTGTCCCACTTTTTTCAGTGATTTTGTCCCACTTCATTTTTTGGCTGGCTCAGTCTTGGTTCTCTTTTTATCATTGACTGACATTCTGGGCACCCTTTCCTCTGCTTCCATCTTGTTTCATTTTTGCTCCAACCTCAGATGTCTCTCTTTCTCATGGGAATGTCATTTTTCACCTTTATGTGTGGCAGTTGTTCTTCTCCTTCTCATCAGTCTGGTTTCTCTTACCATGTTGCTCTTATATACCATTTCTACTCTTTTACCTATCAACAAAAGTGACATGGTTTTCAACACTGGTCTATCCACCATTTTCTACAACCAGGATATCCAACTATTTTTTACCTATTGACCTTCTTTACCTGGTTGTTGAATCAGAGATTGTAAGTTTCTACCACCACAAGCTATCTGGCAGACTTGTCAATTGCCTTTTGCCTTTTCTGCAATGTACATGTTTTTCCCACTTTTTTCTAGTTCTTCTTAATTCAGAATTCCCCTCCAATATCCAATTCCTTTGCCCAACTGATCCTTATACCATCTCTCTCTATTTTCCTCTCTTGCATGTGGCCATTGTAACTCATTTTTTGATTTTATTCCCTGATCACATGTGCTGAACCTAATTCCTTTTTATTTCCAGTTTGGGCATTTAGGTGTTATTTGGCACATACAATTACATTTCAGGATTCCCACAATCATTTATTCTTGCCATAAGACACCTTTTCTTCCAGAGATTCTGTGCTTACTGGATAGATTCTTTATCTCATCCTAATCATCTTCTCTTCCCTGGATAAAGATGCTTGCAAACTTTATCACATCTCATTAGATCAAATATACCACTTGACTCACTCTAGCCTTACACTTTTGAATTGAAAAAATCTTAAACAAGGTTCTCCAGGTTAGTATCTGGACTATAACTAGTGCCTTCATCTTCCTTTATCTATAATATCTGCTGATTTTGTATTCCTCCAGTCTGTTCATTGTCCTTAATAAATAAGTGTTTTTTTTTAACTTTCTTACATGTTTATTACTATTCTCCCATTTATTTCTAAGATCCCATACTATAGATGGTGTCACCTCACAGAATATACTTGCTAAATCTGCACTGACTCATAAGATAATGAAAAGCATTAAATCTATCTCAAGTTTCCATGTTAAGCAGGGATTTTACAAGATTACTAGGGAAATGTCTGCTCACTTCCCCAACTCATGCATGCTTGCTTTTAAATTAAGTTTTACAGTGACACATGGTACTTTCTCTGGTAAAATACTTTTTCTGTTGTTAAGTCTGATTGGGTCTGGGCATCTCTTTGGAGTCTCCTCAACACAACTTCCTTTTCTTCCTTTGATTTTGAGTAGAAAATGTAAGACTTTTGTCATTACCACTTCCTTATTGCTGTGTCATGAGCTTGGAAAGTTCCTCACCAGTCCAGTCACTGGTCCCTCCATAAAGAGAATATGGGTGAGCAACACAATTTAGTGGGAAGTAATGCTGTAATGTCCATGTCATTGTTATGCAGATCACACTCTGTTATGTAACATGCTAATTTCCTGGTAGATTAGCCAATAGGATGAGACAATGGTGTTCTCATATAACAGGAAGGGACTTAGCTTCTATTTCTGTTTATAAAATGAGTAAATTGTATAGCAGAATACATAACATACCAATCCTTCTTTCGTACTTCTATTTAATTAAAGGTGTATCATGTATGAGATGGGTGAAGTCTCATGAGTGTTACCAACCAACCACATGATTATTACATCATGTACTTGTGTATTTCACATTATAGCATGTCTTAGGTGAGAGGGTGAAAAACATTAAGTTAGATGCACAATAAATAACTACTGTGTGAAGTGAGGTATTTATTGGAAATACATTTTCAGGTAAGAAAATTTTAACATAGGTCACTAATCTTGGTATTAAAACAGTTTATAATTCAAAGTTTTATATGATGTAAGTTATAATTTTAGAACTGATCCTATTTTTTTATATTTCCTTCTAATACTTTCGGAGTGGTTAAACAACCAGAAACTAAACTGTAAATGTTGTTGAATCTTTTATCATCATTCATTGCTGAGACATAAGTGAGTGATTCATATATACCACATGTCCTTCTTTTGCAGATATATTTATAATAAATGAAAAGAGAATTTTACTCCCACAAGAACCTGCAGAGGGTTTATTTCATTTTGATACAGAATTATAGACAGATTCAGAAGTGATCATTGTTGTCTGAGTGGCTAACAATTTTGAAACATATTTATAGTTAATTACAAAAGCAGTTAAATTTTAGTAACTTTGAGAGATTCTACTGTGACACATTATAAATTGTTTACATTTTAAAATGTATACTTGAAACTTCCAAGAACTTCTTGAAAAGAAGTCAGTCCTAACTCAGTTATGGTTTGCATTCATGTTGGTCACATATTGTCTCTTGCTCTTTGTATTGTTTTTCATAGTAGTACAAGAACTCAACTAAGCACTGAGTGCAATAATAAAACTATAAATACATTAAATATGCTTTAAAAAGGTTAACAGTTCAGACTTTGAATATACAAACTAAATATAATTAGAGACATTATGCATCAGAAAAAGAAGAAAAAGATAGTTTTATTTCATATTCATAAACTTTCATTTCACTGAAAGTTGATTGTGATTGACAATTTCACAACATTTAATGTTTGTGTAGATTGAGTATAAAGCTTTACTGAAAAAATCTGTTTAGTAGGTTACAAACTCTATAGAGTTTGAAAATCGTAAGATGGAAAAGATAATTTTTTATTTTTAACATAAAAATCATCTTGCACTCAAAAGTCAAAGTCCAAATCACAGTGGCTTGGTAAATTCATAGACAGATCATCACTAAAAATAATTTTAATTATGGATTTTTTTTTGTGTACAACAGAAACAGATGTATAATGTTTACTAAAAGCCTACCAATTGTTGTGAAGATATGTATAGTAAATTCAGAATTGTAGTAAACATTATTTATCCAACTTAGTATCAGTCCATTGGACTAACATTATAAGCAGAATAGTAACAAGATGCACATTTGCAGTCATTAAAGATATCTGCCCATTGATGTGGATGCTTATACAAGGTGAGGAGACTTCCCAAAGAAAGTACTGTATTTCAATTTACCTCCTCTGGGACCTGAACGTTCAGTCATGTTTTCTATGCATGGTGACCCGTGAAGGGGAAGAGAGGATCCTGATGGTTGAGGGATCCAACTCCAACACACCACTTCGGTCTTGAATTACTATAGATTGGTGTTCCTGCCCCCTGTCAACTGAATACCAGTTTTGGATCTTCTCGTCAAGTGTTGCAGATATTGTGTCTGATGTTGGTGTTTAAGTATAGTGCTTATGAAATCCTGGTGTTACTACAATGTCCTTGTTTGGCATTATTGTGCACTCCTTTGTAGGACTCCAGAGTGGGTGGGGTCAGTGGGCACTGAAACTTTCCATAAAAAAATAGCTAATTGTTAAACAACCACATCTTGAATACTGAACAGTAATCTCCATCCCATTCTATACCTCTACCTCATTTTCCCATTCTGCATTCTTTATCAGACCAACTTTTGAGGTAAATGTCTCCCTTTTTTTTTTTTTATTCAGAAGGGTTTAAAAGGGCTTGCTGACTCTCCAAAGTTGGTCAAGAAGCTACATTCTGGGGACATCTTTCTGTAAACATCTATTCCAAAACACAGTAGTGAACTCCTCTTGAATTTGAAAACCATTGGAGGATATACCCAGTTAGGTCACTTTCCATACTACTTTGGATATTGTTGAGAGGGACTTGAAAAACACTGGTTTCCCTAACAAAGGAGTTTCTGCAATCACCAAATTCACCTATCGCTGTTAAGGCAGTTTATCAGAACTGTAAAGTATGATGATATGTTCTAAACCATCTCTGATGTTTCCAGTGTTAGTTGTTCGATCATTTGAAAGCATCTTGTCATGGCACAATGTTTCAAAATAATTTATAACCTTTCATATCCAGAGGCTCAAAAGTTATTGTCCTTTACTCCATCTTGGACTTGTACTGCTGCTACAGTAGGTTTGCAGACAGCACTTTATGTATCTTCATCATTGTCCTTTTTGCATCATGTGAAGAATCATTTGACTTCAGTGGATAATTGAATTCACAAGGCAATATCTATTTTCTGTCTCTGTCTCTACCATTCCTTCCAGGTAGTCCCTGGGCTCACTTCCTTCAGCCTCAGCTTCTGAGTCTGATGTTAGTGTTTTAGTATAATGTTTAAAAAGCTGTGTCATTGCTAGCCGTGTTAAGCATAGCAAAAGTTTCAGTTGCAGATTTTCCAAGTTTAACACAAAATTTCACAGCAAGTCGTTGCTCCTTCAGGTCATTCATTCTGAAATCTGCCAAACGAAAAAATCGCACTTCACTTAAAACCACGTAGCTAATACACAAATGAAGATATCTGCAATCGGGAAATGGCGTCATAATCGGCTGATCTGTGCAAACCTAGCGACACCAAGCAGATTCTCCTGGAACCAACTGGAGCGACGTAATTCAAACAGTCCGCATATTTTTTTAATAGACCTCGTAATTCCATCACTCATCCTTTTAGACTTCTTTAGGTGGAGAAGAAAGTTTGTCCACTTTAGTGTAACTTATGTTCTAAATTGTGATTCCAGTGCTTTAGAATGAATCACTCTATGGCTACAGGTTGGGATCCAATAAAAAGTTTTCTATATATAACATTGTAGTTCAGTTACCTTTGGCACCAGTGTGGAATTTAAGGATCAAGATCATATAATTCAAACCTTGAGTTGTGGAGCATCATTTATCTTGCTGAGGCTAGCCTATAAGGATGGTTACTCAATTATAATTCCACCCTCAATACAAGAACCAGAATCAGGGTGAAGACCACACCTGTTCTGGATGTAATGTGGTTTCTCCACTCAGGTACCAATCTTATCTTGGTATAGTATATCCCTGATCTAACAGACACTTTCAGTATGAATAATGCCTACCTTTATTGACCCTCTCCACCTTCTCAGTGTGGGGTTCTAGCTGTAAGTGGCAGTGGAGAGAAATACATTTTGGAAGTTAACATTTTCTTAAATTGAAAATGTATTTCCAGTAATACTTACCTTTACTGATAGTTTCCTGCTCTTCCTACCCACTAAGGGCTGATGTCAGAAAATGGGATGGTGTCAGTCTTGAAAAAATTATAAAGTTATGTGAATGAGGTACTTATATACAGAACCAGGATAGAGGGCACATTGCTGTTGAGGGCAATTAAGTGGGGGTATAAAAGACTGGAGCAAGCAGGAAAAAATCAGACCAAGACTTTAGTGGTCAACTATTGAAACTCTGATGATCAAATAATAGCTATAAGTGTTAGAGGAGGTATGTTTCATTGAAAATACATGTTTGGTTGAAGAAAATACTAACTTTTGTGAACCTATAGATGAAGAAAATTAATTTTCTGTTGCTTTATTTGATAAATGTTACACAAGTTTTTACTTTCAGAATGAATTCCCAGAGAAACTTGAAATATATTGATTTATCTATTTTTTAACATATATTTATTTTTTATATTCACTGTGAGGATAGTTTTCAGTATCAGTAACTTAAATTGTGTAAATTTAATATGCTCCCCTAAACTTATTAGACCTTATCTGGTGTTTACTACAGATTATTGCATATTTCTTCATACATCCAAAATTTTTCTAAAAGAAGAAAAACATGTTCCTTGATTTTTATCACAATTCTTAGGTTTCTCAGTTTTTTGTATATTTTGCCAATTTGCCATATTTGAAAGATGAATTTTAAAAGATGTACATGTTCTAATTTGCATATATATGTTTAATAAACTTTCATACATGGTTTGCCATTTACATAATATTTTTTGAAAGCCCCATGAACTGAGATCTTGATTTTATTGATTTGTATCATTTTTACTTTTATTTCTTATATAATTATTTAAGACAGAAATGTCTTTTTGCATGTTTTGGTATTTGCATTGCATTGTTACTATTTTTCATGTTTTTATTTCATCAGAATTAAGATCTGGATCTTATTGAGTTACATACGTCTTATTTTGTTTTTTAAGTGATTGTTTAAATAGATTTTATAATTTTATAATAAGATAGAGAATGTATTGAGGCCTTTGAGGGTTTGATAATTTTTCTACTGCACTATTGTGATACAGGAAGGTTTATTTATACCAAATGTATTAAGTTCTGCAAACTTTATTGTCTATTTACATTTTTTACTGTTTGTTATTCTATTAGGATGAATTGATTCTCAATCACCTGTATTATGTCAGACAACATCCTGAGTTGCATTCCATATTGAAAGATTTCCTCCAGAACCTTTTTATCAAGAAACCAGAAAATGTTTTAGATTTTGCTCAGAAATACTTTTCATCTTTTAAAATTTTGGAAGAATCACAAGTGAAAAGTAGTCCTTTTACTTCAGATAACAAGGGAATCCTTGTTTAATATTAGCATACAAACTTGAAAGTGTAATTTTTTCTAACAATAAATCCTTAAAAGTTTGATTTTTTTTTTACTTAAAATTCTGCACTCTTTTATAACAAATAGTTATTTGTTATATTTAAAGAATATAAGGCTTTGTTTTGCTAAAATCATTCATAGAAAACTGGTTATCCTTTTAAAAAATAGCTTGTCAATTTTATATTATATAAGTATATCCATGGTTTTATTATTATTATATCAAATAGTGAATAATGTTTCAAGTAATCAATTAGTCAGAATTGCTATAAAAAGTTATTTTTGTTATTATTGAAGACTTTTCTTGGTGTATCTGACTCCTATTTCAGAGTAAAAGCTCAATTTTACAATGGAATGATAACTCTCACTCAGAAAACTAGTAATTTTAACTTTTAATATTAATTTTAAAACTACCAGTCAGTACATTTGTACAAATAATATTTGATGTAAAATGGTATTATTATATTGTAACTCTTTAGACCAAGAAACATTAGTGCATCAACAAAAACAACATGCTTTGTAATTTGCAAAGTATATAAGAATGCATCCATATGTCTCATCAATAAAGACAATAGAATTTGAACAGCATGGACAAAATTCATTAAAGTGCTCTCTTACCTGTTGTATTTGCAAAGGATTGTAATTTCATATTGCAATTCTATATTGTTTTCTTTGTTATATGTTACTAGATAATAGTTACTTTGAAATTTGTTTTTATCTCAGTCTGCAGAATCTTTCTATTTTGATTTTATTACTCATGCTAGTTTGAACTGCTCTATGGGTTAGTTAAAATCCTTAAATTTATGTGATAATGACCTTACATAATCAAACAATGTATACATTATTGTTATTCAGTTGTTTTTTATATTTTACTATACTTTTCTCAAAGTTGAAGTTTATATATTTATATGATATCTTTCTGGTTCTTAAAGCACTAAAGTAATATTACATAAGAAAACTGGCCCAGCCTGGCCAGTTTGTTAGAGCATTCAACTCGTAATCTGAGGGACAAGGATTTGAACCTCTTTCATACCAAAAATGCTCACCCTTTTAACTATAGGGGGCATTAGAAAATGACAGTCAATTCCACTATTTGTTGGTAAAAGAGCAGCCCAAAGTTGGCAGTGGGTCGTGATGACAAGTTGCCTTCCCTCTAGTCTTACACTGCTAAATTAGAGATGGCTAGCACAGATAGCCCTCATATAGCTTTGGGCAAAATTAAAAACAAACAAATGAACATAAGAAATCCTTTTATTTCAAAGGAATTTTAAACTTAGGTGTATGAGTTTTTCAGCAAAACCCTCTGACTTTGTTTCTAACTGAAAAACCTTTGCTTAAAAAGTGAAACATTTTGATTTAGGATTTCTTTTTATTAACTCAAGGGAAACTGAATTTTTTGTTTGTTTGAAGCTTAGGAAAATACTCTTTTTCTCGTCAAATATATTTAATAGTTAATGCAACCAATGAAAAGTAAAAAGATGAGGTTTGGATTAACAGAATAAGTATTATAATATGAAGTGGAGGATTATAATCAAAGTAGTATATTTTTATAAAACACAAACAATTAATGTAAAGGAGAGAGCTTTTATCAACATATTTTCCTGCAGTTACTACAGAAAGTGTGATGACAAGTGGAGGACAAAGTCAAATTAGTATTATCTTATTAAGTTGATGCAGTTTAATATGATATAGATAGTTAGTGTGTGTGCGCATTTTTTCTTATAGCAAAGCCACGATAGGCTATCTGCCGAGTCCATCGATGGGAATCAAATCCCTGATTTTAACGTTGTAAATAAAAACACCACTAGATAATTTGTACCAACAGAACTTTCTTTCATTTATTACAGAACTCAGTTTAACGTTTCAGTTGATGTAATGTAAAAAGTTATTTATCAAAATGTAACTTTGTTTATTAGAAACAACATAATTTGAAGCATAAAGTTGTGAACAAATTATTTCTTCAGTTATTAAACACACAATTAAATATAAAGTGGATAGTAAACACCAACAAAATCTTCTACCATATGATGCAAAGAGTGAAGTTGATTTAAAGAATTATTAAAGAAGAATTGGTGATAGTATAGCATGTGGTCTACAAAGATATTTACACTGTAGTGTGTGGTCTATGCAGATATTGTCATCATCATTTTAACCATTTTAATGATTCACTAAAACATAATTTCTTGCTAAATATGGGCCTGGCATGGATCTATCAGCATTTTTGCTCAGCAAATATTAATAATCTAACAACTGGTGCATTCCAAAACAGTCCTTAAATTTAAGTTATAATTTTAGTAGTTTTAATTGTTGGAACTTGTTCCATTCTGATTATATTTGCCCCCGAAAACATCATGTAATGGTACTTTGTGTACTTAAGTACTTTAAAAATGTTATTTATAATAACTGGCATCAATTGCAAATAAACAAAAGTTAAAACAATGGTGGTGATAGTATCTGTGTAGACCATATATTATAGCACAAAACAGTTTTTTGTAAAGTAATGTTACTATTTAAACCATTATTCAACAGCAGTAGATGTTTACAGGTCTGCTTATAATTGACAAACTGCTGCAGTGCTTGTTACCAAGCCTGGCATTTACCGTTATGACTTCTCAGGAAGTGACATAGAAGAACCAATGTTTGGATCTAACCTTGCATACCCATCAGGTTCTTTATGACTTCCTTATGCATTGAATAGGTATACTTGCCAGTATGTACGCGTGTGTGTGTGTGTGTATTCATAATGCTATCAGGTAATTTATGCAGTGTAATGAATGGTGTATATCAAACATGTTGAAAATGTGGAAAGTGTTTGTGTATCTCATCAAATAAGTTAGGAGTAAAACAACAAACAAATGATTCACTCATAAAGTATCTGTAATCTAAGTGCAAACTGTCTTTCATTAATACTCTTATCAAAATAGCATTTATTTATTTTCCAGAAAAAGGCAAAGTGAAAGTTTAAAGTCTTGTGTTTCTGGCATACTTTTATTTTTGGCACTGAAGACTTGCCATCTTTTTTTTATTATTGTGACAGATTTTGACAGCTAATGAGTTTGATAACAAAATGTAGCTTCATAATATGTGATATGTTATGATTGTAAATTTTGTTTATATGCAAAAATGGCTGGCTTGGGTTGAAAAAACTTTTATGTAGAGGAGCGAATAGTGTTTCTACCTTCTTTGGTCATCATCAGGTTCACAAAAAAAGAAAGAGGTAACTGACCAACAGCTGACCACATGTTTGAAGGGGGTTATGTAACTGAGTGTAGGAATGTAGAGGGTGTGCTTAGATGTGGATATATTTATTAATACAGGTATAAAGGTGTTCCTTTGTATTGGTTTATTTTGCAATTTGGGCTTGAATTGTTGTATAAGGCTTCTTTAATTTTGCATTTGTTTATGTTTGTTTCTTTATTAATATTTGGGTGTTTTCTATGGTTATGTTGTGTTTATTTGATTTGCAGTGTTCGAAAACGTGTGAAGGTGACTTTTTATGTTCTTTGAATGTGGTTTCCATTTTACTACTTGTTTCTCCAAATAGAAGTCATGGCAGTTATCACATTGTATCTTATAAATAATGTTAGTGTGGTATTTGTCAGTGTAGTTTTTACATAGTATGGACCTTAGTTTTGTGCCTGGTTTTTGAATATATTTGGTACTAACTGGAATGTCATATTTTGTTACTAGTTTTTGCCAAATGTTGGTTATTTTTGTGCTGATGTTGGGAATATAAGGTATCCAGCAGTATATGGTTTCATGATTATTTGATTTGTAGAATATATTTACTTTTGTTCGTTGATTTTGCTTTTTGTCTTGGTGTGTGCATATAATGTTTTCTATATATTTTGCTCTACAAGTGGGTTTTCTCGTCATTATTGATTATAAATTTTTTTGATCTTGTCACAAGATTTTAATTTACTTAAATGTGATAAGTGGTTTATGATAAAATGCAATATAAATATTCTTCTATAATGAAAAAGTTAGAGCTCCTAATTAAAGATTATCACTGGGATGAGTTATTTTGGAATACTCATTTTAATGTGTTTAGCTTCAAACAATTTAACATTTGATTAAATTAGCCATCCATTACAGACAGAACAAAAAGAGGTAAACAGGAAAATTCAATGATGGTCCTTATGTATGAAATTGTTTTTATTTATATGTTTCAGTTCAACTTGTGTTAAGAAACATTATTAATTAAATTATTGCTTACTTTTTATGCTGGGAAAAAAATTATTTGCTTAATTTAGAAAGTGTCTTAAATTAAAGTTTATAAATATGTTTGTTTGCTACAAAAATTTTCCTGCATGTGTATTTTCGTTAGCATGAGTGAGTAATCAAAAAATTAATCTTTCAAACTAAGTAGCCTGTCTTGGTTCATAATAAAGTGACAGACTGAGGACAACAGTTCTTATGATTGTTTTATGTTACGATGAAGATGTTTTATGAACACTTAAGTTTCAAGAAAGACCTTTTGTGTATTTTTTATAAAAATAAGAATAAAGCAAGAGAAAATATAAAATTTTCTGGATTCTAGTTGTTATTTTACTGGTATTATTTAATTGATGTATGTTAAATCTTGTAGTTCTTATATTTAAACAAAGTTTTTTAAGAAAGATTGAAGTGTCTTGTCTTACCTTGATTTAAGTGAGTCGAAAATGTCTCGACGCTTATAACGCCATATCACATTTTCAACAGTTACATTAAAAACTACATTTTTTTAGGAGAACAGTCAACTTTGATCATATGATGGTGAAAATGCCCTTTGCTTCCTGTCTTGTAGCGGAAACAGCATGGAGTCGTTTTAAATGTTAAAATATGAGCTTGTTATCGAAACTTTTGATACGTTGTGAGCTGAAATATATTACAGTAAAAGGAAATGAAAAATGCACCAAAAAGTAATTAAATATGCGAAAACTATTAAATGTGGTAATAAAATGCTAAATATTAAACTACAAACAGAGTTTTGTTTTGATAAAACGTTATAGAAGCTTTTTTTGTCTTTTAGTCTCCAGGAAATTACACTTTGATTGCAATGAAAGATATGAGTTATTGAATGGTTATGTTATTTTATAAGTATTGGTTTTCATGCGTCTTGTGGTGTATCATTAAATAAAAAATACAACTAAGGAAATAAGCTTTAAAAGTAATGTAGTAATAAATCGTATAGTGAACGTTAAACAACAACCGATGGCTGTAACTGAAATGAAAGCTACAGGATAACTACGAACAAAAAAAAAAAAAAATATTAATGTATATAAAATAAGCTATATCTCCATAATGGATATACATTTATTTTTCTTATAGCAAAGCCACCTCGAGCTATCTGCTGTATCCACAGAGGGGAACTGTATCTCTGATTTTAGCGTTGTAAATCCAACGAGTGACTATAATGGATGCAACACATACTATTCTGATCAAAATTTACTTCGTATTTCTTTAACTAACAGAATAATTTTTAAGTCGTAAGATGTGAAGTTAATAATTCAGAATGTAATTTCAAAATAAAAAAACAAAGCACTATATTTTTAAAATTGCAAGAAATTTTGTGTTTTATTATTTTTTACTTATTCAATTGATAATGTAAAATCTTTCACGTGATTACAGGGCTTGATTTCGCCCGACGAGATCTACTTGGAGATGGCTGACTGTGTCAGTTCTTTTTAAACCATCCACCTTTTCAAACGTTGATATTTCATAATTTTCAAAATGAAAGTGAAAATATTGTTTTAAATATATACATCGATGGGAAACAATGCAAGCAAATTTTGTGAATAAAACTGGTTTTAATTAAGGCTTTGAGTAACAGTCGTTAATATTAGTTATTACACCAATGTACCAGTTTTACTTCAGTAAATCAGTTATAGTGAATATTTCTTTTAATACTTTTCATTATGAATAATTTAATATATTTTTCTTTGTTAATGCATACGCAATATAATACAGTCACAATGATTACTAATGCATAATTCAAATACTATTTAATTATAGCAACACACCAACAACATTTGTTTCGTGATGGTATAGAAACCGGACGCCTTGTGGCTGAAAACCCGATATATATCATATCGAATGTTCGTTAAATTGAAAAAAAAAAAAAAAAAGACCTACTTACTTCGGGAACTAGACGAACGAAACAAAACGGGTGACAGTTACTGATACGGATGTTGTTACTAAAATTTGAAAACAAAAGAGCAAAATAGTTACGAATTTTTGTAGTTGTTTTTACTATAACAATGCATGGCCAATCGCGTAAGGCGCGCCACTCTTAATCCGAGGGTCGCGGGTTCGCGCTAAACATGCTCGCCCTCCCAGCCGTGGGGGTATTATAATGTGACGGTCAATCCCACTTTTCGTTGGTAAAAGAGTAGCCCAAGAGTTGGCGGTGGGTGGTGATGACTAGCTGCCTTCCCTCTAGTCTTACACTGCTAAATTAGGGACGGCTAGCACAGATAGCCCTCGAGTAGCTTTGTGCGAAATTCCAAAACAAAAAAAGCTATAACAATATCATAAAACTGTAATTAATCAGTAGTTCAGTTTCACAAATAAAAGCAAAACAAGATCTTTAAAACAATTATCGTTAAATCAATAAAATCTAATTTTCTGTTACATAATGTTATATATATGTCAAAATGTATAATGATAACTGCTTAAACAATGTGTAGAGTAATAATTCAGACACTTTTATAAACATTCTTAGTGGACATAAAATATTTATAAGGCATACTGACATATTTCAAATGAAAAATTGATGATGCTGTACCCTTCACAATTTATTTTGCTTCTTAAAACATGTTGGTAGTTCCATTAGGCATACATACTGTTATTATTATAACACACATATCTTTCTTGAAATATTTATAGCCTTTATAACTCAAAATCTTTTGCGAGACATTCGTAAAGTATTGTGACCAATAACTTTCTTTAATTAGATAAAGTAATAGTATCGCAACAAATCACTTACTACAGGACATAAAAGCAAAGTCAAAACCCACTCACTTTTCTTCGGACACACCAATAGTGTAATAATGTATTCATATCTCGTAAGACAGTCCATATTAAGACTCTCTATTATTTGTAATAACTGTTGTTATAAATTGTATTGTTGTTTGTGTATTAAAATATATTTGTGTTAAGAAAGAAAATTGTGTGTATCAATCTTGTTGGTATATATCATAAATTTAATTCAATTAACTTCTTAATTGAAATTAAAATTCCAGACTATTTGAAATCCTAAGA
The DNA here is from genome assembly GCF_004210375.1 of Tachypleus tridentatus. Classification (NCBI taxonomy): domain Eukaryota; kingdom Metazoa; phylum Arthropoda; class Merostomata; order Xiphosura; family Limulidae; genus Tachypleus; species Tachypleus tridentatus. The sequence continues at coordinate 86,290,233 of NC_134830.1, forward strand.
CTTAAGGTATGTAACAATAAATCTGAGACTTGTTCGAAATAAATTGTAATACGTAACACATATCATAACCTAAGCATTGTTTATTACGGTTTAGTCCATGAGATTGTAACCCAAGTCCTCTATGCGGGACAACACAAATCCCTTGAATACAAACAATTTTAGTGGAATATATTGATTGTGTCATATCTCACACGCTTCATGAAACATTTCAAATTAATCATAACTAAACGTTTTCATGGTATGCAACGATAATATCGTAACCTAAGCCCTCTTCATTGAATAACTCACAGTAAAGGGTGGCCATAAATACATTTTCGTTGTCCAATGCGTCGTATCTCATCGCCAAGGGAGGACTATTACGGATATTATAGGGATGTAAATGTCACAGTTGTTTCATGTTGTAACCTGATGCCTGATCAATCACTGTATATAACCATATGTCGGCTGGTGTTGGATCTGGCGAGAAAGGTGACCATTCACGAGGAAAGCGCTGTGAAGTATTTCTGTTCTAAAAGTGATTCCACGTGTTTAACAGAATGCAGATGGGCATCATTCTGCATGAAAACTGCAGTATATAACATTTTATTAATGTAATGTAAGAGTCATATTGGTTGTGAGCGTACATCATTGATTGTACAGGTTTACAGGCCATGAGTTGTTCAGAATTATGTGGTCCAATAACAAAGTCAGCTGGGAAACCACACTATCACATTAGTACCATGCACGTATGTAGGAAATGCATATCTGGATTAATTTACTTATCATATATTGTAACTGTGCAAATTGATATTTTTAGAAGAGGTGAATGTGCTTCATCAACAAGATGTTCTTAGACCATTTGTTCAATTACTTCCATTTCTTAAGAACTGCAACGCAAAACCAGCATGTTTGGCTAATCACGTTTCTTTCAGTGTTTGATTATAATGCAGCTTGCAAGTAAATATTTGAAAAGTCAATTGAATAATTTTATAAAAGTTGAAATTGGCAATTTTTTTATGGTTCGCGCGAATTATTCAGGAATGAAATCAGTTTATGTTTTTAATATTTCAGTTTGTAATACTGTTTTTAATTATTTTTTTCAAAATTTACCATTTTTTTTAGAAAATTTAACTTGTAATAGAACTGTTACCGAATTCTACAAGTATTACTCTAATATCATTCTTTCAAGTCGTATTTGCTAAACAAAACATCATAATTCGTATGATCAATTTCTCGCATTTTTATTAATTTCAAAAAGTTAATGATGACATTTTCATATTGAACATTATTCGTTTTATTCGTATTTATAGCTCGATGTTTTGAATGGATGTATTTTTTCGTCTCGGTTATCTCTACGCAAAATGGATTTTTTCTATACTTTGCAATAACGAAGCTTTGTAAAATGGGATTTTTTTTGTAAGAAACATGTAATCGATTTGGCAATCTAATATATTTTATAATATAAACTACACAACAGTTAATAGGATTAAAGCCCGTTGCGTAGATAAGAAACATCATTTGATCAATTCCTTATTCTTCAAGGAAAGCATCGATCAGTTTATCACGGTAGGGACAGGCGTTAATATTCCTAGGCTGCAATCGATGTTAGTTATGCAAGCACATGTAGTACAAAATGTCAGAATATGTGAACTTTATAGCACACACTATAATTCCGTTACTATGATGAGTGTGGGGATGAGACTGTACGTTATTCGTTACTCTCTCCAAATGCATATATATATCTGTTATCTGAATGCAGTGTGAGAAAAAAACAAAAATACATGCCATCACTTGACTGGTCGTATCCTTTGCTCTAGTGGACACCAATGATTTGTGCTGTGGGCAGTATGCACTTAAATAGCGTCTGCCACACAGATCAGCCTTTCAAAGTCTGTTACTAGTTTTCTATTCAATAACATAGCATACATTTGAAGCTGAGGATGTGCGATTCAGTTTCGGACCAGATACCCCATAACAGTCTAATTATGTTTTCAATGACGGTCTTTCTACTCCAGTTGCCCGAGTATCTATATCATTGATTTGAAAGCTGTTGTGTTATAGACACTCTGAAATAGTTGTAGCCAGTTGTGTATAATAAGATTTCGTTCATCTGATGCATTTTCACGAGTGAAATATTCAAATTTATATTGACCTTTATATAATATAGAGTGAATAATCAGTCACTTGCATTTGAGATTCCATGACAAACCCTCAGATGCATAACAATAACCTGAAGACTGATTAACCGTTGTTTTGTCGCAACCTAGTTATAATGTCATTACAAATTTTAACTGTCTTTAATTCGTTGGTTTGTTTCTCTGACGTTAAGCACAAAGTTACACATTGGACTATCTGTGATCTGTCAAATATCGAAACCCGATTTATAGCGTTGTAAGTCTGCAGATATACACATTGTGCCATTGGGGGGAGGGGTTTATTGGTAAGTATAGAGTAGTCCAAGAGCTGGCGATGGATGGTATTGATTAACTGCTTCTCCTCTGGTTATTATTTCAAAAATACGAGATGACTAGCGCAGATAGCTCTCGACTAGCTTTGCTCAAACTTCAACAAGCAAAAAAAGATCAATAGCGCCCAGTGTTGTGATTGTATTACTGAAATCCAAACAAGTGTATCTGAAAACAAACGTTTTTATATTTGCTTAAATTCACAAAATTGGGGGGGTTTCATTACACTATGTAACAAAATTTTTACTTTTTCTTGTTGCTGGGCAGAAAGTGTTATTTCCCAATTGCTTATGCCTAAAGTAGATGGAAAAGACCTATTTTTCTCTTCAAACTTTGCTTTTGTGACCTGGGAGCGAATAACGAAAACATAATGGGAGATTATATTATATGGGAGAGCTGATACGTGAAAGTGATTTACATGACAGTCGCAAATCTCGAAAAAGTATTCACTTCTAAACATTTTTGTATAACTTCAGTATAAATACTGTAATTCTTGATTCATATGTTGTTTTATTCAGACCTTTTGTAAATCAAAATGTGCAAATTTGCCCGTTTTTACATAGAAACCAGGTTAATTTTTAAATTTCATTATCCAGATCACAGAAGCAAAGTTTGAAGGGAATAATGGCCATTTTCTTTACTTTTGCCACATAAACAATTAAGAAATAACACATAATATCCAGGAACAAAATTTGTGTTACATAGTGTTATTAGTTTTTAGTATTACCTGATGTTTACGTGATATTAGAAAATGAAATATCTAAATATTTTTTAAATGTTGTTAAGCTGTTTTATAAGGTTAAAATACTTTGTTTTGTATCCATTTTTCTGACTTACTCGTTTAACCGTAGAATTTTGATATCATAACTCGATAATATTCTCTCATAAGAATGTTCGAAAAGCAATAAAATAATCAACTGAAAAACGTTTTGTCTTAATGAATTATATTATCATAAGTAATGATAAATAAAACAACAGGTTTTCCTTTAGCTGCACCATTGAAAACCATGTAATTTCACAATTCGTTTTATTCATAAGTGACTTATTTTTATGTTTATCAAAACTCGGAATTTAGTATTTTTTGTTTATAAACATGCTGTTTATTCACCAGAGGAAAATATATTTAATGACATTTTGTTCTTGCATGTAAAATGTTTGAAAAATATTAGTTTTAATGTTGCATGATTTTTTCAAAAGGTTTTTTCTACGAAAAGTAGATTTCAATACTCGTGGTGTGCACAGCACATTTAGCCCATTGATTAGGTTTGCGCTTAAAAACAAAGTAGTTTATAGAATATTATGAAAACCGATTTTCCTTACTGCTGAAGATACAAAACACATTAAAATCACGTTTGATCTACATTATTTGACCTATCTGAAATCACACATTCCAATATTATTGATTCATGACCTTATATTGTAGTTTGATTTACAATTTTATGCTTGTGTTTATTTATCGCGTCTTTATATGTAGTGTGTATAGATCAAGCCGTTTAATCTTGCTTGATTCATCCATCGTTTTTCAATAAAATAGATCGTTTAAAAGACACACGTGTTGTATAAATCGAATATTACAAAAAGTAGGATAAATACTTTGTATCAACTATATATGTTTACAAAACGGTACTATTTAAGCTGTAATATTGTTGCAGACTGGTCGTATTGTTTTACCTTGTAATCCAATTGGCATGATCAGTCAGTTTAGAAGTTCCAAACTGCCTATTTAAACAAATTTACAGTGAAAGTCGGTCACTTAAAAAAATCGCTTTTTTTAACACTTTTTAATAACTACCACACCAAAAAATGAATGATTACTTTTACAAATGTATCTCTGCGCCAAATGGAGCAATGTTTCATCAAGAGGAGCCAGGAATATTAAGAATTGCCTCAAGCGAGGTAAGCAAAACATATTAAATATTACTTACACTTTTTCAACATATATTTCTTGTGGCAGAAACGCCATAAGAAATTAATATTTTCAGAAATAGATTTTTGAGCACACGCCATGCTAACGATTCACAAACATGTAAAATCATTTGATTCTTGACTTTATCCAGTTAATGATAATTGCTGCCATTACATGTTTATTGTTTGGAATTAAGCACAAAGCTACAAAATGGGGTCGCTCTGCCTACCTCGGGTATCGAAAACCGATTTCTAGCGGTGTGAGATCGCAGACATATCGCTATGTCACTGGGGGTGCCGCTGAATGGGTTATATCGTTAAATAATTAACTGATACTTACATACCGACAGAGAATGGACTGACGTTGGTTCCCAAGTAGGATACAAATGATACGGTACACAAAAACGATTGTATTACAGTAGTTGATAATATTAACTGTTTCATTGGACTATAATAATTTTTTCTCGAGTGTTTCTCTTTTATTTTTATTTATCAATAGTACTAAATCCGTTTGATAGATTTCATAAAACAAGATTATCATCTTTAAAAACAAATACTTATAGTAGCTTAGTATAAATGACATAAATTCTGTAAGCCAGTGTTTCAAAAAACGAACATTAGTGAGAAAGTATGCATTTGTCAAGTGAGTTTTGAAAACTAAAGTAATGTAAACCGGATTCAGATATTTAACTGAAGATTGTTATATTAAGAAGACGTTTCTTTTCCCGTCTCATTACTTTTAACAGTCAAGATTTTGGTGAAATACTTGAAATAAAGTTTTGTTTGCAAAACATTTTAAGTAATGGAAAATCACAAAATTCTCTTATGAATATCGAAGCAGCCTGAATTTGTGAAATAAACGTATTTGTTTGACATATGATGAGAGACGTTTTCGTGATGATTTCTCTCAGAAAAGCAAACATCTTCTAGACATTGTTATGTTTTCGAATTTCGCGCAAAGCTACACGAGGACTATCTGCGCTAGTCATCCCTAATTTAGCAGTGTAAGACTAGAGAGAAGGCAGCTAGTCATCACCACCCACCGCCAATTCTTGAGCTACTCATTTACCAACGAATAGTGAGATTGAGCGTCACATTATAACGCCCCCATGGCTGAAAGGGCGAGCATGTTTGATGTGACAAGGATTTGAACCCGCAACCTTTAGATTACGAATTAAGTGCCTTAACCACCTGGCCATGCCGGGCTTCTTCCAGAGAAAAAAACAACAACAGTATATTCTTCTGCTAACATTAAAAAGACTCAACGTGAAGAAACTGTCTTTGTCTATAAATAACTGTTTTACTTTCTTGCTGTATCCCGATTACAAGACCACTTTAAAAACTGCTCGTTTGACGAAGTGTTTTAGGACTGTATCACATATAAAAGACTGTTTAATGTAGGTATTATTAATTACTTAATTTTGTTTTTGTAACTCAGTGAAGCCGAGGTTATCGTAATTTCTAGAAGGCCAAAGTGATAGAAGAGCAGGAACAGGAGAAAGGTAAAAGAAAAAAAAGTTAGAAAACGTAAAATTAGCCGTCGTAGGAGTGAGAGGTGTAACGGTTGGTATGCTAGAATGAACTTAACAATTTCAAAGAGATAATGAAAATAGTTTGTCTTCTTAAATGGTGTTCTAAAGTAAATGACCCGTCTGTGTAAACTTTGATTAAAAAGCAGACGATTATTGGAAATTTAGTATACAACTATGGTAACTCACGTGACAGCGTAAGTAAATTATATACTGATACTAATGTAATAAAAAGAGATAAAAATACTTCGATTTGTCAACTGAATTTTAAAACAACTGAGTGGACAAGAATAGATGTATAGTGTTTAAGATATAAAAAGTAAAAAAAAAAAGTTTAAATATATATATTATTTTAAAAATAAGTGAAGTACATCTTGTTCATTTATTGTCGAATTTACTACCTCCTACTATAGAATAATTATTAGCCCAACACACCCATATATTTACATTACTATATATATTACTAAAAAGTAGTTTCTGACAGATTGTGAATCTTAGGATTCGCAATTTATTGATGCAAAATCGCGCTCTAATCTTACAAGACGTGAGTGCATTATGTGAATAACAGTAAAATCTCATTATTCGATCATATAACAGTGGCCCAAAAATTGGTTATGAGTGCTTTTGACTGACCATTTTTAATCATTTGAATCAACTGTCCAATTTATTTGGCCTGGCATCGCCAAGCGTGTTAAGGCGTGCGACTCGTAATCTGAGGGTTGCGGGTTCGCATCCCCTTCGCGCCAAACATGCTCGCCCTTTCAGCCGTGGGGGCGTTATAATGTAAAGGTCAATCCCACTATTCGTTGGTAAAAGAGTAGCCCAAGAGTTGGCGGTGGGTGGTGATGACTAGCTGCCTTCCCTTTAGTCTTACACTGCTAAATTAGGGACAGCTAGCGTAGATAGCCCTCGAGTGGCTTTGCGCAAAATTCAAAAACAAACAAACAAATTGTTGGTAAAATATAGCCCAAGCGTTGGCGGTTGGTGGTGATGATTAATTCCTCTAGCCTTACACTACTAAATTAGGGGCGGCTAACGCAGATAGCCCTCGAGTAGCTTTGTGCGAAATTCAAATCAAACGAACAAACCAATTTATCTGAAATAAAATCATCGAAATTGAGGAGATAAATAGGTACTTTAGCACAGAAACTGTGCTTAAAAATTTCCTATCGACCAGAGACAGAAAGTGTGTGTCTGATAAAGAAATTTGTTAGGTATATAAACAAAATAAACTCCTAGTGTTTTCCACACACGATTAATATGTTTAAATGCATAAAACCTATTAGATGTTTACAATATAAAAATTGTAAATGGCTATTTTAAAAAGTCTGTTCTCTGTTATCACGTGATATCACAAATAAAGAAACATAAAGAGTAGTATCGTTAGTCAAACCTTGAAACCTTAAAGATAATGTATCTTATATAATAAAATGTAGGCGCATTTGTTCTTATAAAAAGTAGTACGTATTGACAGAATATAATTTTTGATTGAAAGATATCGCTTCAAGTTAATCTAACTCAAAGCAACAGTGTTTCTGTAACTTAAAATACTACCTTGGTATATGTCACTCATCCAGCATGGGCTCTCTATTGGCACAATGGTATGTTTGCGAACTAACAAGGCTAAAAACCAGTTTTTGATACTCGTGGTAAGCAGAGCACAGATAGCCCATTGTATAGCTTTGTGTTTAACTTAAAACAAACAACAACGAATAAACAAATCCATTACGGTAGTTGGCAGGAGTCCTTAAAAGTTTACAATGTTAAATCTGATATTCAACTTCATCCCAAAATCACCCAATACGATTGAGTTTTGTTTGTTATCTTTGCCAAAGAAAATTAATAAAATCACTCTCACTTTCTTTTAATGAATTTCAGTGTTTCTTTTTCCGTTAGTAATACTTACCTTATTACGTGAACGAGCAGTATCATGATAAGTCCTAATATAGCTTGAAATTACAAGATATTCATATGTGCATAAAGATAAAGAATGTATACATATATCTTTAAGCTACTAGTATTTATAAGCAAAAATAACTCTCAGTAAGGTCTTCTACACTGTACTGTATTGCACAGTTGTTGTTTCTCGCCAACTTTCGCAGAGGCTTATACTATGGAAATTATGATGTCGGGCAGTAGTACATAATCATAGCCACCAGAATAATCACAACCGACGATGGAAGATGTATTTCCTAGAGCAACACAAGGCTTAGAACAATTTTATTACCTAAAGCGTGATTGACCTCACTATTCTGTAACAATAATAATTAAAGAAAATTTAAGATAGGTTATGAATATAATACGATTTACAATATGAAAAAGCTGCGATTCTCTGATTCATTAGTTGCTTAACTTGGCTACTGATGGTGTTCTTGGCCTTAATTCCAAGATCATCTTCATTGACATGAATCATTAAGATGATTTATAAGAACCGTAAGTCATAATAAAGAAATCATTGCAATGCAGTTTTGTTCTATGAGAAACTCCTCTGGTTTTCAAAGAATGTTCATTAAATATGTGTATAGAGCAGAAAATATCAATTTTAGTTAAAGCATTTAAGAACCTAAATATAACTTTGGAATTGAAACATTAGTGTTAATTTTCTTGTACAAATGCACAGTAAATAAGCTAAAACTAGCAGTTATTTACATTGTGAAAAATATAAATACTAATTTATTAAATCTGTTATGGAACTGGCATGTTTTCGAAATGAAGTATAAAACAAAATTAATTACTTCATACCAATTAATATATTATTTTGGTTTTCTTCATTTTGGTAGATAAGTTGATTTTTTGTGTGTAAATTAGCTACGCTTGCTTATATATATATAATAATTAAAGTTGAAGATTAATCTTTTCACAGTGGTTGCCGTTTATTAAAGTCGAACAACAAGAAGACACTGTTCGTATTTGTGGACCGATGGCTAACCTATTCGAAATGCTCTCTCGGTATATGCCTTTTTGGTTAGTGTTTAATAATATTTAACATATCTCATAGAATTGATTTCCATTCACCTAATTATTGACAATTGTATATAAGTGATACCTAGACAGAAGACGTGTTAATTTATGGCTGTTGTCATATATCATATAAAATTTAAGAATTTAACAATCTTTTATTTTTACAAATAGTTTAATGTTGAAAGTGATGCACGTTACTTTCAACATCAAAAAAATTATTTTCTCGTTGCTATTTTTCTGATATTTTTTTGTTTTATTTCAAATATAGATGTTTCAATAAACACTTTAGTAACATTCTGTTGTTTTTGTGTCTGAATAACACGCGGTCACCTATATCCTAAAGTGTCAAACAGGGCTGACTTTTGAAGTAGGCGACCCTAGCACATAGTGCCCATTACAAGAGGCGCCAAAATCGACTCTGCAAGTAGAAATTCTTGTCAGTTTTACAGGGGCAGGAGCACCGAATACAAAGTTCGCACAGGCTATACTTTTTCATTGGGGCGGTTCTAGTACTAAATAATATTACTATATTACAAATTTGTAGCATGCATGTCAAATCAAGATTTTGCTGCAGCTTAGGTTAAAACTGTTTCTGATTTGAAACGAAAATGAATAAAAGTAAGAGAATTTATGACATAGATATTATAAGGCTTGCAGAACTAAACTGTTGTAAAAAGTTTTTAAATGTTTTATAGGTACACTCTCTTTGTTCCCTCGGATCAAAACTGGGGAGTTGATTTTCCAAATGGAAGTTGGAATGGTATGATTGGAATGCTTCAACGCAATGTAAGTAACATAAATAAATAGGTATTTTTACAAACTAATTGACTTTGATTCCACCTAATCTTAAAGTATAACCATTTATGCTATAATTGCCCTTTCATTTTTCATTTGTATTTAATGAATTAGCCTTAGTGAAGGAAACGTTTTGAAATGTTTTATACATAAACTTATAGAGAGCTACTTTTATATAAATTATATTCAGATCAATCCATTGATGCTACAATAATGAGATTTGTAATTTATATTTTGTTGCACCCCAGTGTATAGCTTACAGTTTGTTTCTTAACTGTTTATATAATGCCCTTTCATGATGAATAAGTTTGTGATTTAAACCTGTGTTGGAGGTCATCAAAGATCTACTCATTTAACTGATTTAATTAAAATAACTATTGGTGTATGACGGCAGTGTATTACCATGCGCTGTGCAACATATGTGATTCATTAAAACTGATAGATTTTCTTTAAACATGGTATCTGAATACTTAAAATAACACAGTACATTTGTTTACTAATGCATTATATTAAAATAACTAGTGCAGACCTGCAAAACGTTTGCAGGATATTAGTCTATAATTTGGAATAGTACTCCGATAAACACAATCTTTCTGGTTGTTTTTTCCTCAAACTCTATAACTGAATCATAACTTTTCACTCTGGGAGAAGCCACATATAGCTCACAATGTGTTCAAACAGGATTAGAAATATAACCTTCATCAAACGTCTTGCCCTGTGACTTGTTTATAGGCATGAAATATGAAAGTTTAATTGAGAATTGCTTTCTCTTTAGATGAAAATGTAGGTTTATATCTGTCGGGCAAGAATAAACATCCCACCTCCTAGAAATTTGCTTGTTATGGTTTCTGCATCTATCATATTGAATTTGCTAATACAACTTCCTACAATATGTCCTCTCGTTGCTCTAGGAATAACTGGTAGGAGATGTCTAAAATAATCTCTCATCAAAATAGCCTTCCCTCCGAATATAACATTGTAATTATGCATAGGAGTAACCAATCTATAGGCGGGGAGCAATATGTTGACATCACTGGAGCCTCAACCTATTTCATAAATTTTGCTTTTAGTTTTCATATGAAGACTCATTTATTGGTTGCATAATTTTTAAAAGGCCATATACAGCTGGGCCTACGATCAGAACAGTAGAAACTAGGTCAGTTGAAGCACACGGCAAAGGTACATGTGAGTATTTTAAACAAAAGTTTTCCCTGTTCTTGCAGGACCGTAAAAAAGAATGGTTTGCTTTCTTTTTCCAAGACAACATGCAAGATCTCATCAACGATTACTTTTGTATAATGGTTAGGTTTTTCTTTATCACGATATCTTTTGATTTCGTCTTCTAGAATATCGATGTAATCTTCTTCATAGAATAATGCATTTGTCAAAGGACATACTGGTAGTCCGAAGTTTTGTAAAGTCGTACCACTGCACGTCAAAAATTCTTCAAGGTGACACAGTAAATAAGGATATGCTGTTTATCCAGAGTAAGTGTTTTAAAAGTTTTAATTCATTCCCCTCTTAAATTTATTCCACAGCTCGAGAGGAATCTTTACGATCACAAAAAAACGCAAATCGTAGAGTAAAATGTCATAGCTGAGAAGGCGCTGAATGCGGAGTTACATTTAACAAAATTTTCTCACACTTAGAATCGTTGTCTGATACTCCTAATTCACTTACTGCATTTTGTATATAGAACACATTTTCTGTTCACCTTTTGGTTTGTAAACAGTAAGCAGATCCTGAAACGATTCGGCATGGCCAAGTGCGTTAAGGCGTGCGACTCGTAATCGCATCCCCGTCGCGCCAAACATGCTCGCCCTTTCAGCCATGGGGGCGTTATAATGTGACGGTCAATCCCACTATTCGTTGGTAAAAGAGTAGCCCAAGAGTTGGCAGTGGATGGTGATGACTAGCTGCCTTCCCTCTAGTCTTACACTACTAAATTAGGGACGGCTAGCACAGATAGCCCTCGAGTAGCTTTGTACGAAATTCCAAAACAAACAAACAAACAATACGGCTGCTGAACCGTACCCTGGTGTATGTAATGTGAATGCGCATTCGCATTTAGATGGTAAGTTGCGCTTATATTTTAAAAACTGACAAAAATGAGTATTATTGTGGTAGAAAATTAAAGTTTTAATAAATCTTTACCTATAATCACTTCAGGAAGTTGATGTGGCTCTTGGTCCCTTTGCTGTTACAAAAGATCGGTCAGAAGTTGTGGACTTCAGCTATCCAGTGATGTGCACTTCGAACGTTATCATTACAGCACGTCGTGAAGAAACAACCTCAATATTTATGTTTATGTCGTCCTTTGATTGGCAGGTAAGTCTGTGCTTAGTAAGTTTTTATAAATGTTTGAAAACATACGATATTATTTTTAAAAAGTCCAGATCAAAAATATTTAGTATCAAAATATGAACTATTATAACCTCCATTTAGGAATTCGTAACTAAAGTGTAAATTATTATGAGGTTTTAGGGTCCATTTTCTCACCATATAGTAACTTAAAATAATTTAGATGTGTTATTAATATTATGACATTTCACCTCATTTTTAGTTAAAATCAGGGATTCGATTCCCTTCGGCGGACTCAGCAGATAGCCTGAGGTGACTTTGCTAAATGAAAACACACATACATTTTTTATTCGATTTTATATAACGGTCTATCTGTTGAATAACTATATTACGGAGCTCTTATCTTTTTACCAAAAGTGATATTGGAAATATCATCTACCCGTCCAGGTTATGAACTTAAATGTGCGGTAGATGCTATAATAACTAACACAAAACTCTTTCACGCATTTCATTTATAACGAGTAATATTTTTTACAGTGTTAATTTTTACCTCACCATATAAGTTTCGCACTTTTAAGAACTCGATATACATATATATGTGTGTTTAAAACATGGCATACACTGTGCGAGGGTCAGGATAACTTTGTAGGAAGAAGTAGCGGAAAAATAGCATCGGCAAAGATAGTTTCTGTTACCCGCTTTCTATGCTCAGCTTCTAATGTCCTTTCACAGTTTTTCGTGTGGTTAATTAGTAGAGGGTTATTAACCGCAAAAGTGTTTTACAGGCCGAAGTTGTAAGGCCATGGTTAAAAGTGGGAAATGGGTATAAATCAAGAAGTAGCTCTTCTTATTAGCGTTATGGTGGCTGTTGTCGTACGAAATTCATCTGAATTTATGTATTATATTATTGCAATAGTAGCAACCATCTTTTTCATTGCATCCCTTCATATAGAGTGTTGGGGCACTATAAGAAAAATATAAGACGTTTGTGTGCTCCCTACCCCACTGTGTGTATGTTGTGGTATAGAAAAACTCAAGTAGTGTACTTTGTTTTCAGTCAAAGTGCTTTTTTCATTGGTATAGGAAGAAGTTGTGCGTCAGGAATGCTTGGCGGCTAGGTATGCAGATTTTACAATGAAAGACTGAAGGTATAAGGAGCTGTTAAAAGCAGCTTAATCTATGGGAGATTGGGACATAATCTCCAGAAAATTAATATAATAATATTAATTACAGGTTTTATACAAATCAGATATATAAAAGTTGGGTTCTACAAAAATTCTGGTTCTGATCGACAAATACACTACTGGCCAAACAAAATCTTAAGGCCAATGAGCATAAAGAAAAAATATGCATTTTGCGTTGTTAGACTCCACCACTTATTTAAGTAGAGCTTCGAAAGATGAAAATAAGAAAAGGGAAAATAAAAATAAAAAACCTTTTAGCATTTAGTAATCATGTTATTCGCCATGAAAAAGTCCTTTGTCCTGCGGGCATTGTGGATTGCAGCATTGTCCTGCTGAAAGATCCAATCATTTCCACACAAGCGAGGGCCTTCAGTCAATAAGGATGCTTTCTCCAACATGCCAATGTAGGCAGCTGCTGTTTGACGCCCCTGTATAACCTGAAGCTCCATTGTTCCATGGAAGGAGAAAGCACCCCAGATTATGGTGGAACCTTCTTCACTGTGTCATGTAGAAAATGTCTTCGATGGGATATCCTTATCGCCAGTAACGTTAGAAGCCATTTGGACCATCCAGGTTAATTTTTTTTTCATCAGAGAACAAAACCTTCTACTTCTATACGTCCTATGTTTGGTGCTTCTCAGCAAAGTTTAACCGAACTGTTTTGTGGTGTCGAAGGAGGCGTGGCCTTTGAAGACATTTACGTTTTTTATAGTCTTTCTCTCGTAGATGCTGTCTTATTGTTCTTGAGCTGCATTCTGCGTCCGTAATGGCCTTAATCTGGTTCGACGATCGGCTGGTGTCTTGCCGGACAACCCGTCGAATCCTCCTACTCAACGCCGGCGACAGTTTCTTGGGCCGACCACTTGAAATTCTCATTCCGTATCCCTCAGGGTCTTTTAAGAAATTTGCAACAGCAGTTTTACTCACCAGCTCGACAATTCTGCCACGTTCAAACTCTGTCAACTTTTTAGCCTTTGCCATGTTTTTACCCAATGTAACACAGGAGATGTCAGTGGGAGATGTTGACAACGCTAATGCTTGAACAGGAATGACTAAATTTCGTTATGTGTTTACTGATTAACGCTTCGTTTAAGTATGGTCTTAAAATTTTGATCAGCTAGTATTTAGGCTAATTTCATAGTGTTCACATTTTCCTTATTAAATGCTAAAAAAGTTTTTTGTTTTATCTTCCCTTTTCTTATTTTCATTTTTCGAACAATTACTCAATTTTTTTCTTTATGTTCATTGGCCGTAATATTTTGGCCAGCAGCGTATATTTACTGTGTCAAGAAAATCTTGATCATTTTGTAAAAAGATTATGAACCATCTATATCTAAAAGTACGAATGATGTGCAAAGTGTTATTACAGTCTTTTTTTACCAAGAAATTCTAGTTCAAGTGAATTTATTTTATTTGTTTGGGGTAAAGCACAAAGCTACACAATAGACTATCTGTGCTCTGCCAATCACGGGTATTGAAATTCAGTTTCAAGCTGTGGTCGAACGCGTTATCAATTAAAAAGAAATAGTTTACTGTGAAACAATGGCAAGTTTTATGAGTAAAATTGTCGTAAAATCATTTGTATTTGCTAATGCAATGCATTAACTAACCAGCTTTCTTGAAATATTTTGAAATTGTTGATGAAGGGCCTTTTAATTTTATCAAAAAGAAGACTAGTTTAAAGGTTATTAACACTAAACTAAAGTTGTGTTGTTTTGGTTTCGGAGCTCTTTGTGGTAGCTTTATTGGGAACGGCAGTAAAGCTATATCTCGTTTTGTATGGTTTCGGAATAAAAAGTAGTTTAGATATCACATCGTAAAATTCTACAAAATATACGCTCAAAGTTACATTTAAATTGTTTTGTGTCTGTATTATATTTTCTTTATCAGTTATAATGTACTTATATTAATCGTGACACAGGAAAGTTTTAGTGCTTTAAAAGTAAACCGTAGTCCCAATACAATTTTAAAAAAATGAAAATAGACATAATGACCGTGTTATTGGCAGGAGTTTTGACCTCCGCTTTGTGAAATTGTATAGAATCTAAATATCCAATAAGTTATTTCTTACTCATGACGTGTTCATCGTTGTTAATGGTGAATTTCTTTAACTATTTTATACTATACATTTATGAATTATATCTTCAAATGTGTTTACCTATTTTCTTAAAAATGTAATTACTTTTAAGATTATTACTCCGTTTATATAAAATTTTATTAAGCAAGTTTCTAATCACCTGTTTAGTAGTTTTCAATAAAATCTAGGTCATTGCTCATTTATAATAATAACTGAAAAGTCACCATCATACAGGATAAAAACCTTGTTTGATCTCACTAGTAAAACGTTACAGCATATGTGCAGTTTGCAGTTGATATTCCTAAGCTTAAGTAGTGTAAGAGTGTGTTTTCTTATAGCAAAGCCACATCAGGCTATCTGCTGGGCTGGTATAAGAAATGTGAGGTTTTGTTATAAATAACTTTACATTACTGAGTGTATATAAACATTAATCGAGGGTCTAATGAAGGTAAAATGTATTTTAATTTTATCTTTTTTGTAGTTTACTCACTAGAAATGTCAGAAAACTTATAATGCTTCCAGCAATAGAAGCAGAGATGCCGATGATAGTAAAGTATTGATTTGACGCGTTGTTGAATACACGACTACGAGTTGGATCATCGCATTATGGTCCTATAGAGTCATAATACAGGGTGTTCGGAAAGTCACTGTGCAGTTTGAAAGCAGCGATAACAGCATTCATTCAGTCTATTTCAAGCCAGCAACTGATAGCGATGTATAGAAACAAAACAAAAAGGATCCAAGCCTGTATTGATGCCAACGGGGGTCACTTCAACATTGTTTATAATTGTCATTCATATTTACCTCCTGTATTTTATATTGAAAATGTCTGTTAATAAATATATAAGTGCACAGTGACTTTTCGAACACCTTGTTTATTGGTTCAGCGCATTGTCGATATTTGGTGAACTACGTGTTCGATCAAGATATTATGGCCTTGTTGCTTACTTCAATATGCTTAGAAATAGACATTCTTACTGTCAATTTTGACAAGGCGTTGAGCCATAAAGTATGATTTGTGATTCTGTTGGTTTACTAATTACAGCCCTATAATGTGCTTGTTGGGTTCTTACAAAGGCTGGTAATTTTTACAGTTGTTGCAGGTGATTTGTTGGCCATAAATTTCAACACTAAACAGACAGCACGCCATCCACTTGTATTAATATAACACATTCAAAACAAATCAAATGTATATGAAAAATCCAAGTCCTTACACTACTGTTTACCACGGTTGAATCTAGAGCTTTAAATATTTTTTCGTCAAACGTCCACACAGTCTGACTCAGTTACTTTAGAATCTAATCGCCAAGACAAATTCTTCTTTCTATCTCTGTTGTTACAATATAAACTGTGAAACTTTCACTTTAGTAATCGCTCGTTATAGATAAACTGACAATCACGCAATCTAACTTTACCTTTACTAACTTACTTCCTCTCTGTATCAAAACATATTTATAACATAAAATAGAAAAGTCTAGAAATATCTAGCTATCTAGTAGCAATAATATTACAAAAACGAGAACAACTGAGAAGTCTAATACAACAACTAAATAGCATAAACAATGTGAGACTCTTACAAAATATTGTAACAAAACTTGTCATAGCTATCAGGTTTAAAATAATTCATTTTTAACACTCTTGTTATGAAAATTCTTGTAGTGAATTTGATGAGTTCTCAATTCTGTTTCTTATGGTAACAGCATCTGTGCTGACAGTCAGTCTTTTCTTCTTTATCACAAGCACAATCATTGTAGGTAGTTCCAACTTTTTGTAGAAATTTCCACTATTGCTTGTTGGTGATGGACTTGCACTATTTTGCAATGTGCCCTATTTTATAATAAATATAGTATCTCTTCTATCTTTTATCTGTTAAGTTCTTGTCACTCTTGGTGGTATCCTGTTTCTGGTCAGCCACTCTGATTTTCAACTTTAACTTGTTTTACAATAGAAATTACCGATTGTACATCCAACAAATAAGGCAGAGCCAATTTACGATAATAATTACTCAAAGTTTATCTAATCACAATAAGAATAATTTTACCTTAACTGATATTCTAATTCTAATTTCTTTAATTCAGTAGCATCTGTCTCACCTTCATCTATTAACTAGTGCATCGTGACTTTACATTTAACCACTAAACTTCTAATTTCTTGCTTTCTCGTTAAAATCTTAACAGGTAACTAACAGTGCTTAGCTAATAACATTGAATCAAATTTTTTTAAATTGTAAAATTGTTTCAGGGTGGGGTTTTCTAAACATTTATCTACTTCAAACATCATACTAGCTACTTGTTGGTTTCGCTTTAAAACCTAAATTCAATTCAATTTCATTTTACTCTAAAATCTATCAATAAATAATGATTAATTACATTAATTTCAGATCCCAGATGAGTCCCCAGTGTCTGCTACGACAGAAGTTACTCACTGTGAAACCAAAAAACAAGATAGAGCCAATTTTCAATAATAATTTTTCACAAATTTGCCAATACTGCGTCATAATTGTGTAAATATTTCATTGTAAAAATATTATTATTGTGAATTGAAGTCAAAGTCAAAGTCAATAATTTCTCAATAGAAATGCCTTGACAAGTTCAATTTCACTGTCACATACAATTCCAGCTTTTTTCTAACCGCCATACACAATTCCGCATTTTCTGAAAACTTGAGCGTGCTGACTTTCTGAAGTCAGGTCTGAGAAGAAGGTACTAGTTTGACAACGTCATTAATGACATTTTAAACCATACAACTATAGAAATATCTAGAGTGTAAAATCTTCTGCACGTGAATTTCATTACATCCTCTGTGAAAAGTTTGATTCTAGTAAGTTCGTTGATCTCCAAACTACATTCTATAAAATGTGGCACAAGTGTTCCCGAATATTTAATAACTTTTCCATAATCAGAAATATTCGATGAGAATCAATCATATTAATTATGCTAAGGATTTGACCATGTTTATTTGACTTTTAAATTTTGACCAGTTATTAAGTTCAATATTAAAAACAGTAAGATTTATGTCTAACCTTTTTTTTTCTATTTTGTGTTTGTATTTTTTCAGTTTCCTTTTTTTTAGTCTATATTTCTCTCTTCTTTGCCTTTCCTCTGTTGACACTCTTTTCTCTATTTTGTGTTGTTTAACAAGCTCTAATAGAGCTCTATCTTTCAACGTAAGTCGCTCACTTCTCATTCAATTTATCAAAATTAGTTGACATGGTTATACATCATGTTTAATATCTACTCTGTTCTCCTTATCTAAATAAGTATTAAATATTAGGTCACTGAATAAAGTAAATAATAATTGTTGTATATCCAATATTTTTGATCCCATACTTGGTTTGAAACTTCAATGACGTATTGAATCAATACGTTATGATTCTTGAATACCGACACGCAAAATCATAATCTTTTGTAGACATGATAAGACTGAAACATTGTGTTATCATTGACTTATTTGGCAACATGTTGAATTGGAGTTACACAGAGTGCTTTTGCTTGCTTCACTGGTGTTTGTACAAACATATCCACCCCTCGTTCCAAATAGAAAATTTAACTTCCATTGAACATGTGTACCAAATTATATTTATTCTTAAAAATAATATATGGCTTAATAAAATTAAACTGTTTACATATCCCTCGCATAAATACAAAATAAAATTAAAATGTCAACTAGGAAAAATCAAGCATATTGTTGCAACATTATTCTTTCATGGGCGACTTCTTTTAAAACTATCCAGGAAAAATTATTCAACAATCAATCTGCGTAACAATAACAAATTACCTTATTAATTCTTTAATTTTTATATAAGGTTCAACACATGCACACTGCCATAAATTGTAGGCCTACGTTAGAAATGAAGTTAATTAATGTAAAATAACATAACTTACACAAAATAATTTGATAAGCATGATAGCATATTTTATTTCATAAAAACAGTTTTAAAATTACAATTTGAAAAATTGCCTTAAATTTACAAAAAAAGTTCTCTTGACGTTCTATGGCCTGTAGTTAATAAATAAATTGGAACATTGAAAATATAACTTACAAAACTGCCTCATTCCTGGATTGTGAAGTCCCTTAAACAATCTTAGTATAAAAATAACAAATTTACACTACATTTCCAATTCATCAAGTCTTTTAGTGGCCCTTTCTTAAAGACATGTGGCATATGGATGGAATTCCTTCTAGTTTCTTGTTGTTGCTGGCCATTCTGATTATGAGAGAGTTCTCCTTAGATAGGTGATTGGATGAATCCACTGCTAGCTCTAAACTTTATTATTATTTAGAAGTAGATTGAATGACACGCTGGACTCCCCCTCAGATTGAAGTTCTGCTGACAAGTTCTTCTCTGGAGTTACCCAATTAAAAAATATGTAATGGATGATTTTTAGATTGGATCACATTTCTTTTTGGATGCTGTAAACCACGTTACTGATTCTTTACAGTACAGGATGTGGCTTTTCTCAGCACCTGCTTAACCTTAGAGCTCATCCATAACATCATCTCAGTGGAATACAGTCTTATCAGCATTAACGCTCTAGTTATTTTTTATTTTATCACCAGTTGTTTTAAGTCTTTCTTGGATCAAGTAATATGTTATTGATGGTTTTATTTATTTCTCTACAAGGCTCTTTCAACTTTGCGTTCTTTGGGTGAGAGTACAGAAGGTTCAATATAACTTTAACATATTTTACAAAGGATGAACTATGTCAGGGAGAGATTTTACAAAATGACAATAGTAAAGAGCACACTTATATCTAATCTTATATCAAGCAGTTTCTTTTGCGTTTGCCACTTCTGGACGTACTTAATCTTTGATGGATCTATATACACTTCTTTTATACTAATTATATGCCATAAGAAACTCACATTTTGATGAATAATTCATAGTTTTTGTGGTTTAGCTTAAAGTTCTCTTTCTTCAACTAATCTAGAACTTAGTTCATCAATAAAGTTATCAAAGATCTTCCAATGTATAATTATATCATCCAAGTAAATTAGTACGAAATTCTATAGTAACAAAAAGACAAACCACTCTTTATTAATCGTCGAAATGTAGCAGAAGCATTACATAATCCAAATGGTGGTATGACAAATTACTACAAACCATTTCCTATGATAAAGTTTATATTCTCTCTACTTGCTTTGTCAGCTTCTACTTGCCTATATCCATTGTTAAAATCCAATATTCAAATATATTTTGATCCCTATAAAGGTAGCTTCAATCTTGGCATTCCTTTTTTCAACTTCTTTCACCTTCCAATAGCCCATAGAGACCCTCTAAATCTATCTTTATTCACAAGCGCAAAAGGAGATACTCATGGACTACAACTTAATTATATACCTTCCTGTTATTTCATGGTTTCTATCTCTTTCAAAGCCTTAGCCTGTTTTGCGAGTGAAATCACGTATTGGAGCTGGATCTCTACTTTGGCCTAAGTCATGAGGTCCACAGGAGAAGGTGTCTTAAATTTAGAATTTAACCTATTTTCTATGTAAAAACGGGCAAATTTGCACATTTTTATTTACATAAGGTCTGAATAAAACGTATGAATCAAGATTTACATGTATTTATACTAAAGTTATACAAAAATGTTTAGAAGTGATTAGTTTTTCGAGATTTGCGATTGTAATGTAAATCACTTTCGCGTATCAGCCCTCAAATATAGTCTCCCATCATGTTTTCGTTATGCGCTCCCACGTCACAAAAGCAAAGTTTGAAGAAAAAATAGATCTTTTCCATTTACTTTAGACATAAGCAATTGGGAAATAACACTTTCTGCCCAGGAATAAGAAAAAGTAGAAATTTTGTTACGTAGTGTTATCTAACTGCTGACACTGATAGCTATGAGGCCTCGACAGCTCAAGTTGTACAAATATTGTGAGTGAGGTGGGAAGTTCTTCTTATGAAAGGGTTTGAAATCATACTTTTTACATATTTCCTCAAAGGTTACTACTTCTGATGTTCTTTAACGTGGAAGTCCTGCCAAGTATAGGCATGGCCTGGTGATTAGGATACTTGTGGAATCTATTTGTGGCAGGTTTGAATCCTCGTCAATGAGCATGTTAGTCCTTTCTGTCATATTTTATTGTGACGGGCAGACGTTTAGGCTAGTTCTTGGAGCTTCGATTTTTACCATCAGTCACACTTATTCATTTAAATTAGGAGAGAGTCGCGAGTTTTGCTCGAAGAGTTTACATAAACGGAATTATACAGAACACCAGTCTTTAATAGTACTTTCTTAAGACGTAACTACAAAAATTACATTACTTGTTGACTTAATTCAGTTAGTTTCTCAGCAGTTCTATCAGTTCCTTTATTATTCTTAACAACTCTTCAATCACAATTATTAGAGATATACACAGATATAGTAAAGTTACTAGCTATATTACACATTTAGTTTCTTGATCATACCGATCGACTAAGAGAAATAGAACTTGTAACTTACATCAAAGTTGGAGTGACGAACTGGCTTCCTTGAATATTGGATACCTTTAGTATCTTGAACTGCTTTCTGTCTTGGGGAACTGATTTGCGAACAACTTCTAAACTAAACTTTTGTTCTGGGGAGAACGAGTAAGTTTTAGACCGCAACACGAATTTAGTAATATTTAATCAATGTCCTCACAAGTTTCTAAGTATTGTGCATAGTGTCACTAAACTTTATTTGATACAAACAACTAACAGTAAAGAAGAATAAATTAAAAGAAGCTACTGAGCAAATCAATCCAATAGCAAAGAACACGAGATGCCATGTAACCTGCATGAAAAAGTATTTACACATAAACGATAAAAGCATAAACTTTTCTTACCTTTCAAGCTCATTAGAGAGCATGGATTACACATTCTTATCAGTCTGTTACTTTCAGCAATTGATAACTCAATTATATGAATCTCTCTTTGAAAGACGCCCGTTGTTTCCCTGCTTATGCTAATGTAAATAGCCCTTTGCGAGAAATTTATACCAATCACAAGTGTAAATAGAAAAGTAAATCAAATCAAAATATTCTACGATAATTCCAGTATTCCTCAGAAAATAACAACACAGAAAACATAGACAAATTCCTTTTGTTTGATTTTATGCCTGAAATTATCATTAAAATAACTAAGTAATTTTGTAATTTAAAAGTGGTGTAAAAACCACTTTTAAAACATTCACATTAGATAAGCTTCTTATTACTTATCTCGAAACAAGTAGTACGGAATGAACAAAAGTAATATGTACATAGTAACTAACATGAACGTGGTAAAAAGTATATTAAATAAGCCTTCCGTTTTGGAAATCAGTCCTAAGTAACGCCAAGGTCTCATGCGTAGATAGTAACTTGAAAACTCTACCTCATATGCCATTAACATCAAACAAAAATATATTAATAACATTTATGTTTATAAACTATTAAAATTATAACACAAAATGCTTTTAGTCCTAAACAGTAATAGTTGTCCTTGTAACATCACCAAACTTTGGCGGAGTTTATTCTTTTAGTATTCCTTTATACCAAATTTTTGTACTTTGTGTCATACCTGAAAAAGACAGACCAAGATAATGTGAAAAATATGCAGGATGTTTTCAACATTAAACATCATTCTGCCTACAAATAATTCTTTGCTGATTTACCACTGTATTACTATTATGGTCTTCCCCAGACTCATAAGAGTAAAGCTTTAACTAGTGAAACCAATTTTATATATATAGTTTCGATGTGAAGATTAGAGATTAATCAATAGGAGGATAAATGGATAAGAAGATGAATTTGACTTATAATGAAAAGATATAATATTATGTAACTCCTCATTAATTATGTTATCTAACACATTATTATAATTAGACTCGTTTCTCGAGACAGTAACTTACAGGTTTACGTACAAGATGCTAAGGAAAAGCGTAAAGAAAACTTAATGTACACTTTTATTTTTCATTCCGAACAGGTGTGGGTATTTCTTTTTATTGCACTGCTTGTTATAGCAGGAAGTGACATAATTTTGACTGCTATAATGGAAAGACCAATATCTATGTGCTCCTTATTTCAACTAGGAAGTACTTTTTGGAAATACACAACAATTCTTCTTCAACAAGGTCAGTTCTCCTAATGATTAGATCTTTCAAACTTGGTTTTCCTGTTTTTTTTATATTATATAGAAATGTGAAACATTAAAAAAATATATGATAAAAAAATGAACATATTAAATAGTTGTAGCGTTATTAACAACGACATAAAAATAAAATAATCTAATCTAATTACTATTTTTTCGATTTAAATCCAAAAATTCTGACCAAATGAACAAATTCTCCTTTCTTCACTGTTGCAATGAAGGATTAAGATTAGAAATTTTCAACTATTTTTATTGTTTTATATTAGCACACTTTTAATTACTTTGTAGTTTGTACTGATATATTACGACTTTACCTGACGAATATTATACATTTAGACTTACATTTTTTGTGAAACATATTCACAATGGATATCATATATCTATTCTGCATATTCGTTTTTAATGCAATGATAGAGGTTTTGCTAAGTATTTAAGAGCTTTAAATTATTTTATAAAGTTTTGTTTCCCTTTGCTTGACAGCTAATTTATATAAACTATATTTATACATTATAGGCCAGGTGGTTAAGGCACTCAATTCGTAATCTGAGGGTCGCGGGTTTGAATATCCATCACATCAAACATGCTTGCCCTTTCAGCCGTGGGGCGTTATAAAATACGGTCAATCCCACTATTCGTTGTTAAAAGAGTAGCCCTAGAGAAAGCAGTGGGTGGTAATGACTAGTTGCTTTCCCTCTAGTCTTACACTACTAAATTAGAAACGGTTAGCGCAGATAGCCTTCGTGTAGCTTAGTGCAAAATTCAAAACAAACCAAACCATTATATATATAATAATTTGTTGTTGTTATATATATCACATCAAGTAAAACCACACTATCAATAAGTTTATTTTTGTCTGATGTGATTCTGGTTACACGCAAGTGGAGTTTTTAGCACTGGCCAAAGCTCAAAGCAGAAGCTTTCTGCTTTTGATTATGGAGTTTTGTCGTAGTGAATTTGACAGTGCGTATTTTATGTAGTGTGGTGGCTTCCCTATTTTCGAACCACTGGCGACAGGGAGTCAACGATGGACTGCAAAATATTTTCACTCTGCGTTATTTAGATCATTCTAAAATAAGTTAATTTACTTTATTTCACTACTAGATGAAGTTCCCGTGCCCTGGATGGAAGTTATGTAAATTCATGATTAATAAAAGGTTATCTTAAGACATTACAAGTTGTTTATGTAATTGTAAAAAAACCGCTCATAAAAACTGCAATTCATAAAATATGAAACCGCATTTTTGCATGTGTCGTCACATAAATCCAACAAACGATCATGCCATATTTGATAAAAAATTATCAGTAGCGATCGCAGTAGTGGTAAAAAAACGTAAAAACGTCTGTATCAGCCCCTAAATTGAAAATTTGTACGTACCTTCGCATGGGCCTAATGAACCTCCATACCAATTTTAGTGAAGATTTATCTACATCATGCGAAGCAATTGCATGGGCACACAACAGAAAGTAATATTTTACTTACTTAATGTGTGTGTATTTGAATATAGCAAAGTCACATCGGGCTATCTGCTGAGTCCACCGAGGGAAATCGAACCCCTGATTTTAAGGGTTGTAAATCCGTAGACTTATCGCTGTGCTAGCGAGAAACATTTATTTAGATATATTTGCCTTATATCTTATATATATCTGCAGTAATATAGAAAATTGTTAACGGTTTTTCAATTTACAATAAATATATATATGTACTTAATGCCTAGTAAGTTACATATGGAAATATATTGCTTTGATATTAAATACAGTATTACTATACATCCTTTTGGATACTTTACCACAGTTTTCAGTTATGTTCATCTGAATTTTCTGTGAAAATTTCTACACTCGTAATACTTAACTCTGCTATAAATGAGTTTTATATTATCATTAGTATAAAATGAATTTTTAGTAATGATGCAAAATCTCAACACATTAACAACTAACTGCCTAAAGGAATGAAACTATTCAAAGCATACATTCATTTGCGTGGTTTTGCGTCTATTCTGTGTTTTTCTACATCACAAGTAATACATATAACTGTTTTCTAATCCTTTGGTTAGCATCAGCAAAGGTTAATAACATATGATTATTGTTATTGATTTCTTAAGTATCAGTTTTCAACATCCTGAAAAAGCTTTTAAGAAATCTCTTTAACTGAGAAATAGACATGTAAGTTAATTAGTAATTATTCAACAGGTGGTAAAATCAGCTACCTACCCTCATCTTTATGGAGAAGTAAACTCATAATGTGAGGTAAACCTCATATTCTAACATTACCCTTTCCGCTGCAACCATTACTATGTTTCAGCTAAAATGGTATTGTGTGTGTTTTCTTACAGCAAAGCCACATTGGGCCATCTGCTGAGCCAACCCAGGGAATCGAACCCCTGATTTTGCGTTGTAAATTCGAAGACATACGGCTGAACTAGCGGGGGGGTATAAAATGGTATTAAACTGATATAGCGGTTGAATCTTACTGTGTCGTTTGAGTCATGTCATAACGTTACGTCTGGTAATGCTATCTGACAATCATCTACTTTTTGTTGCAAAAGGGTATGTTTTAAGACTCTCATTTTCAGAGCACTTATCTCCCTGTTGATCTTCTATAATTCAGATACTGTGAGAGAACGATTGTTTTCTAGCACCTGTTTCAATAGTCCAATTGTTTATGAAATCCATAGTTGTTGCGTCCAGCTAGTTCAGCAGTAAGCCTCTATATGAAATAATGTTAATACCCGTTTCATTCTTCAGATGCATGAGGTATGTGTTAGTAGAACTGATGTATTATGGAAGAGCTGTGTTGTGAGTTGTATTGCTTTTTCAAACCGAAATCCTTCTTGTTTAAGTTACTTACTGATCACTGGAACATGTGGATGTCCTCGTGGATTCTCGCCTGTTACAAGATATTGCACTTTGCTTACCATGCTTAATGCTTACCTTTCAGTAAAGGTCTCTCCAAACTTTTCAGGCACTTCTACAAACACTCATAGAAACGCTTACCCTGTTGTACTGCATGCTCTTGTTTATTTAATTAATTTCAATATTTGTCTCTTTCCTTGTGTAAAAAGTCCTAATTGCGCTTGAGGAGAAACATACTTCAAGATCCAATATCTAAGAATCTTCTGTTAATAGGCCTAACTGCTTACTCAGGATTACACCAGAAAATACCAGAGTAGTAAGGGAGGCTCACTCAAGATAGATCTCTGATACTGGATAATGGTAGAGGCAAAGTTAAGCATATGCCATACATTTAAGAGATAGGTCAAGGAACTCTTGGATCACTTTCTGAGAAGGTTCTGGTAAATGATTGTATGCAGCCCTTGGCAACGTAGTGCTTCATCTTGAGTGCAGATGGTCCAGCACTAAGTGCTATTCAGTACCACCAGAAGAGTAACTGGTCAATTTAGGCACATTAATGGCTAAGTTGTGACAGTATTTCAACTCACTGGAGTGCCACACCATTAAATGCGCTGAATTCATGACTCATGAGACAAGTCTCTCTGAGAACTCACTGTCTGTACTGATGTACTTTATAATCTGCATGAAAAAGCATAAAGGCATACACTGCAGTGGTAATAGAAAACAACGAGGAATACAAAATCTCTGTACCCTACATAGATAGTGAGGTTCGCGTAGGTGCCCTCAGACATTTGTTAGAGGATGAGAAACAGATGACAGTAGCCATTGTAATACCTCCAAATATGACCCCAAGAACTAGTGTTTTCGGTAAAATTCGTTCTTCATCAAGAAAGAGCTGTAAAAGGATCTTAAAAATTACTGACTTTGGAAAGCATAGTAGACAGTTTGTCTTGGCTTGGTGGTAATTAGGACGTGCTTACACAAATTCGTGGAAGAGCAAGTAGTAGAGTCCCTAGTAGACAGGATATGCAAAGGGGTTAAGACATACTGCCATGTATTAAGCATTTAGAATAAACCCACAATTTCAATTAGTAGGCATATCCTTCTTTCTGGCAAACAGTGGAGACTTGATGTGAATGGAGAGGCACATCGCTGGCTATATTTAGACCATATGAATAATAGAAATTGTAATTGCAGCCTTTAGTCCTGGCATTAGCATGATGAGTATAAATGTACTGAAGAATCTCGCAACAGGTGAACTGATTTTACAGAACGTTAAAACCCATCTTAATCTGTGAAAAGATAAGAATTTCGAAATTTCCTTGGATTTGTTTTACTTTATTGACATTTTATTGACAATTTTTTTCATGATTGTTACTCTAATGTACATTATTACTAAAGCTGACGCACATTTCATAAGGAATGAGAAATGTGATCGTGAATTTCTGTTATTGAAGTGTATTTTAAATTAAGCACCCATTGTGGCATATTCATATCAGGATTATAAATTACAGTTGGATGCTGTTGCCAGCAACAGTTGAATAATTTCAGCGCCATCATATGTACAGATGAGGCCAAACAATATATTGCATATTCTATCCATCCATGAATACAGATACTATACAAAAGAAAAGAAATTGCATGCATTTGTAATATGCATTCATAAAGCACTACTGGCACTACTTTTACAACTGAAAGGTCTCCTATGCATCACTGAAATGGCTGATAATTTTTAAAAATCTAGAAAGGATGATCACACATTGGCAATATGATATGGTCGTATGGCGTCATCTGAGAGAATAATGCAGAAACACAGATGGACTATTTCACTGCACAGAACTCTAAAATGAAAAATAAGCCATTTTCACTGCTATATTCAGAGCCACACAGGTGATTGGATGTCGAAAATCAACCTTCAAGAACTCCAGAAAGAGCTATTTACTGTGCAGCAAATGGATGTACATCCATTCCAGCTTGAGTAACTGAGTCAGAAGCACACGTTCTTTGGCACTTGTACAAGCAGTTACAGCTGTACAGATTATAACCATGAATATTACCAGTCTCTTCTTGGAGATCAAAAGTGGAAAACGATATATTCTTGGCTTCATTGGTTATTTTAACGAGTTTTACAACTTTTTCTATTGGTAGAATCTGTCACTGGTGCATTGGTTGATCATTAAACAACCAATTTTGGTGTCCCTGGAGAGATTCACCTTGATCAGGGAACTAATTTCAAATGTCAGTTGTGCATGGTGTATGTGTGTTTTTCACATTATAATACTTTCTCCAGTTAGATGGTTTAACAGAGTTGACGATATAGACTGTGAAGAATATATTTGTAAAGTTTGTTAATACTGGTTGAACAAACTGGGAAAACACATACATATCATACAACAGAACATAGTTTGGCTGGTTGTTTACCTAACATGCTTATATTTGTGTGAGAAATGGCACAACAATATGCTCAAGTAAGTTACTCGACCTTCTATTTTGCTAAAAGCTTGCTGTAGATGTGTTTGTAATTACGTAGTTCTACATATACTCTTACAGGAAAAAATGATTCGTTATATGGTTTTAAAATAAATGTTTTTCTTGACGTTGAATTAGATAATTGATAAAGGCAGCCATACCTTTTACAAACAGCTTACTAAACAAAGACTTCAGTTTTTCATGCATTAATATATGCACATTTTTACCGATTTATGCACCACTGTTTATTTCATATATTTCAACTTTAAACCTGCGGTTTTTATTCATTATAAAACCATGATAGTGGACTTAAACATATAATGGGCATATCATGCAATAGAGCACAACTTGAAGGGTTGTTTACCTAAGAAATGACACTTTATGTACCTCTTAGTTCTACAGCGTTATAATACCTACAAATCTATATAGATCGGTTGGAAATAATAAATGTACAGGAGTTTTCATGCTAGAAACTAGTAAAAGCAGTTATATAACAAAAGATATACTATAATATGTTGGTTACTCATTTCATACTTTGCTGTAATGCCAGCTAACACGTGTGGATTAATTTGTTTAGAAGATAGAGTATCCCAGTGGTCTATAGTTGGAAGCCATTCCAAACAGTGATTGCACATTTACTGTTGACTATTGTATGTGACCATTGTTTAAGTGAAGGTGTACATTATAGGCGTGCAGTACAGTGACAGAACGAATGTTCATTCTGGAAAAAGAAAGATTATATGAATAGTCTAGATCAGTGGTTCCCAACAAGGGGTGCGAGATAGCGTTCCAGGGGGTACGAGATGACATTTGTTTTGGCCACCTTCACCTTTATTCTTAAATAAATAATTACTGTGAGGGATGCGAGAACATATTAAAATTTTTTAGGGGTGCGGGGCATAAAGAAGGTTGGGAACCACTGGTCTAGATCCATCACATTCTTCAGGAAAGTCAGTAAAATTCTGTTGTTATTCGTTATTCACAAGTATAGCATGTTATCAAACCATTGCAATCGGTAGTTCACAAATGTAGCCTGTGTAGATTATTACAGTAATGTTCACATGCCTGAGTCAGTCTTTTGAAGTCACTACTAATCAGTGGTTCCCATTTACTAGTCCAGAGAGTGGAACCAGTACATAGGGAAATTTCAGCTGTTTCACGAGATGGTTAAAAGTGTATGTCATGAAATATAAGCTATTGAAGTACATTATTTTGCAATGTAATTGTAAAGAATTGGGACAAGAACTAGTTGGTCTTCAACTGGAAAAATTAGAGAACCACTTTACTGTTGTAGAAGCTAGAAAATTAAATTATGTAAATATGCATATATAATTATTTGTGTATGTGTGTTTTTGTATACATATATGAAACTTTATACAAGGTCTTCACAAATGTTATCCAACACAACTTGATACAATTACTGAGAACGCAACGGTATCTTGGAATGGGAACTTGATCAAAATGTTAAAGCTTTGAAGTATGTGGTACTTCCCTACTAAGCATTATTTTAATAAAGAGTAAGCCTATTGATTTTATTAATGCAAGTATGAAAACGTTTCAGTGTTTACATTAAACTATTCTGTAGACAGTGGGTTTTACATAAAAATAAGTGAGTAACATATATTCTCACTCCAAACTTAGAAGAAAGCATGGGTTGATCTGTGATTTGCAAGTTCGGCTTGTACATTTTAGTCAAGTGAGCGAGTGTGGAGAAATCACATGTGAAAAGTAAAATTTATAATTAGTATCACTAAACATAATAAATGTAGTATTTGTTAAACGAAATATTTTCAATCACGCAGAATGAAATATTTCCAAAGAACACTGTTTTTTTGAATATATATTATTAACATTCCTTAGTTAAATAGGGGTCAACTAGAATGCATGAAAATGCAGACTGTGTATGAAATGCTGAAAGTAAGATGTAACACTTTTGTGTGAGTTGTAGCTGTTCGCCTCCATGTTGAACATGTAAGAAAAAGGAGCCGCTTGTGAGTGAATATGCAGATAGTAATGAATTTCCATGGTCAGAATAATCAGGTCAGCACTCATTTTGGTTGGATCATTAATGAAGATACATTATCCTAGCACTCAACCCCATCCTTATTACTTTCCTACGTTGAATCAACAACCAAGATGAGTGCTGACCTGATTACAGAAAACTACTCTAATTTCTACTAAAGCTATAACGACCTAATGGCGAATTATTTCTGCTTAATTTTTCTTATGTTACAGAATTTCTGGAATTGACAATAACACATAGGGCTGGACTTACCTTCATATCTTCTGAGCCTATAAATGAAGATGTATTTCTTGGCAATGCATCTTAAACGTATAGTATGTTAGAAGCAGCTGTAGGAATAGTCCACTGTACTTTGAAAGATTGGGAAGCCCCACAAGCTGGCACATCATTAATGATTGCGAGCATAGAATCAAAGATACATGAACCATGGGGTTAAATGACCCACAGTGTCTCGTGTACAAGCCGTCGAGTTTATACAGAATAAGGTCTTCTTAGAGTGAAGAAGCAGATTCACCTACAGTATTCAACAAGTCGAAGACTGAAACTGCACAGAGCCGGAGTAAGGATCAGCAGTGTCCTATCTGCATTTAATATTGTGTGGACCCAGGGACTAATAATTTTTGTGGGCCCTACATCCAATGTAAATTTACATAGAGTAAAATTATCAATGGAACCCTCTATTCTCTACCTAAATACGCTACTGCCTATCTAAGGACATTTCAATGAGAAGTATAATCACCATGATAGATGTGCTTGTTTCTAGTGGGGATATTATAACTTGCATCTAAGCAAGAACTTTCCACAGCTACGTCAGTGATGTTCCTTCAAATAGAAAGGTCTCTTGGATCCAATTCCTTCATATGTAGCCCCAGTGGCAGCCACCTATGTGGTACCACTGGCAGTAGTGTCACCAATTGTGGCAGTGACCTCCATCATGAGCACTAGACCATCAGCTTCAGCATAATCAGCAGTAGTCTCCTCAATGGCTTTCAAGAAGGGGTGGAGAAGATGGTATTACCTTGAAGCCTCCTATTGACTTAAAATAGCAGCTTTCGCTCAAATGTATTACGGTTTTAAACTTTCATTATCGAGAAAAAGCACCCAGATAGACAGAGAGCAACCAATGCAGTTAGAGGAAGAAGTGTGTTGTCTCTGAGAGGATCTGTTGCAAACTTGTAAAGCTCTCACAAGAGCTAAAGAGATTATTCACTTGAAGGATTTGCCGTTGAGGCTCCTATAAGTGGGTAGTTCTGTTTCTCTATATAAATTATATAATGTTTGTGCTTGTATTTTGTATAATTATTTTCTGCATTATTAATTAATTTTTTCTGTGTTGCACGTGTGCTTAGGATTAAGGCTTCTTATTTGTACATTGTTTATAATTTATATTTTCGTCATTTATAGGTTTAATGTTCTTGTATTCTATAGTGTCCATTTGTAATTTTAAGGTAGGGTTAAGTTAATAAAGGATGTAAGTTTAACAATTTTATTTAAATGTTTTCTCAGTTTTTTTTGTGCATAGAATGTTAATCGTCTTCTCCTAAAGGAGCTACATGATTTGTTGTAGAAAGGCATTTTCTGTTTGTTTGTTTTTAAAGATTTTAGATAAGATGTAAATAATATTTTCATTGTATAGTTCTATTTTCGTTTATGTGTTTGTTGGTATTGTTGGGCATGGTGTTTACTGATGTAAGGGTGAATTAACTTTATTTCTTGAGAGTCATTTGATAAATGTTTGATATGGTTTTGCCTAATCTATATGATAGTTTTAGAGCTAGGTACGGTTAGAGTGGCCTGAAAAGGAAGAAGGAGAAGAGTGTAGTACGAGATCGTACTGTATGTTTGCTACTCTCTTACTAATGTCTAAATTTTTAGCAATTATTGTTTGGTATCGTTCTGAGAGGTACACTCAAGTAACTTTCTCAACTTTTTATTTCACTAGAAGAGCTCTGTAAGTGTTTCATAATTTGGAAGTTGTCTGTGTTTCTTAGAGGAAAGCCAATTAGTTACGTAATTCAAAAAATAGCTTTTTCTTTTCGTCGAATTGAATAATAGTTAAATACAGCTATGCTCTTTATAAATACACAACAAGCTTGTTGAATCATGGGTCCGATGCATATTTTATTATTATATATATTAATTTAATTTATCATCATGTATAAAGAAAAAACAAGGGGCATGAGTTTCTAGGTGCTTTCTCAACTTTAAGTGTTTAGCAGAACCATTGAATATGTTTTTGTTGACACGTTTCTTTTGTTTTTAGTCTGAAGAGTATGTAATTATTTGACTTTTTTAAATTTTTATATAGGATTATGGCAGATTCTGGTTTCTAAGAGAATCACAGTCTGACATTTGACTAAAGTAACTTTGCTGTAAAATACAATTCTAACTTGGATTTAACTTTTTGTTGGTGTTGGTTTTGTTTCATATTTGATTGCTTTAGCTCACAAAGATGGATTAGACTTGAACGAATGAGAACTTTTAATAATTGTCTTTTCACATCTCACACACACATGAGAATCACTTCTACTCGTTTATTTGTTTTATTTAAATAACTGCGGCGAAATCTTGTTGAGGGCAAGAAAAAATACTTCAAGATCCAATATCTTAGAGCTAGTCTCTTGTCCAGCCCTAATTACTTATACTGGCGTACATCCGCGAACCAGAACACACCACAGTTGATGATGTTTTCAAAAGTAATGGAAATTTCAGATTTTGATGCTTAAATTGAACGCTAAAGGAACCACTTACAACGTACGTTAGAAAAAGAAATTAGGTACCTTTTCAAAATATATTCTTAGAAATGCAAACACTATACTTCTTAGAATTCCTTTCTTACCCATTTTTCGATTATACTATAAACAGAGAAAAAATGATAATAAATAATAAACTACTATACTGCTAAAACGGAAGTTATTTAACATTTCTTGTCAAAACACCAGACATCTCAGTTCTTGTCTTCAAAACATACCTATAATTTACCTAATTAAGAATACACATTCTTTATTTTCTGGTACTAAAATAACAAAACAAAGAGTTTGTTTGTTTTGGAATTTCGCACAAAGCTACTCGAGGGCTATCTGTGCTAGCCGTCCCTAATTTAGTAGTGTAAGACTAGAGGGAAGGCAGCTAGTCATCACCACCCACCGCCAACTCTTGGGCTACTCTTTTACCAACGAATAGTGGGATTGTCCGTCACATTATACACCCCCACGGCTGGGAGGGCGAGCATGTTTAGCGCGACGCGGGCGCGAACCCGCGACCCTCAGATTACGAGTCGCACGCCTTACGCGCTTGGCCATGCCAGGCCGAAAACAAATGGAAAGTAATAGCGTGAATTTATTGGGGACTTTTAGAACTACGTTTTATTAATTTCCATGGAGTTTATAGCCTTTACCTCGGTATTAGCTGTACTTCCCGGTCCAAATTCATGTTCGTAATTTTTGGAGAGTTTACTGCTGTGAGCTTTTATTTTTCTTCTTATAATTATAATTATTTATAATAATCGAATGGCTGAGACATAAGGTACTGCACTGATGTTTTCGAAAGCAAGAAACTCTATTTCATTCCAGTCATTTAGCTTTCAGTCAAGTGAATGTTTCAAATAATCAAAAGATAATCATCAAACATTCTAGTGCATACTTTGTTCTGTGAGAAACAACTGATAACTCAGATAGCAAGGGATGCGATGCCGTTTTCTTTCAATCTTTGAATTTCTTCTATCAAATAACCAGCCCAGCAGATAGATGCTTCCTCATCTGATTCCTCAGAAACAGCTATATGAGTATTACTAATGTCTACCTTTTCATCACCTGAGATGAAGTCATAAGTAACATTAATCTCAATATTAGAGTCGATATTATACTCGCGTGACTCGTGACCAGTAAGCATATTCATCAGTGATGTAGATATTCAGCTTATCGACATATACATACATCATATGATTGCTATGTTTTATAATCAAATTCATTGAGCTATTGATAGACAATGTACAGCGACAATCTAGCCATAACTTATTTGTTTCTGTGGTGTACAGATGCAAAAGTAGGAAATTGAATGGTCAGCTTATTTTATGAAGTAACTGATAATAGCCAAAATATACTGATTACCTCTTTCAGTTTCAAACAGAAGACTGCCTATGTCCAAAACAATAAACTCCAGATGGGAACCTACAATTCTCTCTTTGTAAGTTTTTCCTTGTGTGGCCATTTTTTCTCAGGGCATGATACTAAGTACAGTGTTTATACAGTCACTCAATGCCTTTACATGAGTGTGTTCCTTGACTCCATGAAAGTAGCACCCAAGCTAGATTTGACTTATTAAGTTGCCTTTCTCGAAGAGTTTGTTTGTTTTGGAATTTCGCACAAAGCTACTCGAGGGCTATCTGTGCTAGCCGTCCCTAATTTACAAATCACCACCCACCGCCAACTCTTGGGCTACTCTTTTACCAACGAATAGTGGGAATGACCGTCACATTATAACGCCCCCACGGCTGGAAGGGCGAGCATGTTTATGGTGCCAGGCCGAAAACAAATGGAAAGTAATAGCGTGAATTTTTGTTTCCTTTACAAATTGGTAAAAAATATTCGTACATGCTTGTTTTGCTTCATTTGTGGATATTCGCATCCACAACTTTATTTAAACTTCTGAAAGAATACCAGAAAAAGTATATCCATAAATATAAAAGAATGCGAGGAAAATATTTATTTTTTATAGGTTACAGGTGTACTGTAATTCTCAAATGTCTAAGGCTGTAATGTATTATCTGAACAAAAACCACAACAGCAAATATATTTATGTATGTGTGTGTATATATATCTCGCTAAATCTGGAATTTAACTGGAAAAAATCGATACATAGAAGAAAGTGTTTCACCCTTTTAAAAAAAATCCATGTATATGTGACAGCTAAGCAGTAAAATGTAACTAATTTACAATTTTTCTATTTAAATATCCTGTTTATATTTGGTATATTATTTGAATAGCACCATTGTCAAACAGAAATATCGAAAAAGCTTCAGTTATTAAGCAGAGACATCTATCGATCAGTAAACACTGTGACTGCACTTGTACTGATGTATAAAATGTAATCATGCTGTTATAAGCCAATAGGTAGTTATGCCAGTACTCACGGAATTGCTGAATGATGATTTCGGACTCAAGTTTATAACAAATGCGGCTTATTTTATAATGTGCCTCCGTTTACAAGGTCCTATTGTTGTCTATTTTATTATGTTAAACCAGTGGTTTCCAGCCTTTTTTTATGCCCCGCACCCCTAAAAAATTTTAATATGTTCTTGCACCCCTCACAGTAATTATTTATTTAAGAATAAAGGTGAAGGTGGCCAAACCAAATGTTATCTCGCACCCCTGGTTGGGAACCACTGTGTTAAACTGACGCTACAGATAAAATATTCATCTAGAATATTATTTTGAATGTTATAAAACACATGCCTATTTTAACGTGATATCTCATCACACTTTGCGTGTAAAAGTTTTGTTTTGTTTTGTAGAATTGGCCCATGACAAGTTAAATTTAACTTCTATCTAGCAATTGTTGTTCTTGCGAGTTGATAATGTAAATAGCATCTCAACCATTACCTTATTTATCGATCCAGCCAACCTGATGAGCCTTGATAGTAAGCAAAAGTCTATGTCGGCATTGGATACAGCGGATCTAGTGTTGTTGATAACTTTTGTACCTTATTCTTTATTTTAACTCATAAGGTCTTAGAATTTCTCTATTTATCTAGGTTTATCGTCGACTCCGATTACGTCATGGAAAAGGCTTTTACACAGTTTCTGGTACCTGTCGGTACTGGTGCTGATCAGCGCGTTCGGGGGACAGCTTCGATCTTTTTTGTTGCTCAAGAGCTCTTCTACTCTGATAAACAACTTGGAAAATCTGTTGGAATCAGACGATATTCAACCACTGGTTGCAGAAGGAAGTGACTTTCATGCTCTCTTAAGGGTAA
Organism: Tachypleus tridentatus; assembly: GCF_004210375.1. NCBI lineage: Eukaryota > Metazoa > Arthropoda > Merostomata > Xiphosura > Limulidae > Tachypleus > Tachypleus tridentatus. Next base: position 86,326,837 of record NC_134830.1, read on the forward strand.
AATTAACCTAATTTATAATACTTTTGTGGCTTTCCTTCAAAACCTGTACACAGTCTATTGTATACAACTTTCTTTTTGTTTCTTCTCTTTTTCACAGCTCACTTTGTAAGTTGGACGCTTTTGTTTCGCATATGCGATCACTACAAAAAGTAAATCAATTATAGCTTTAATTCTCATTTTTTGTTATTTTTCTTATTAATCTCACTCCAAGAGAATAAGTTTACCTTTGAAATATGTTTTGACTTATTTTTTTCCTTTCTGCAGGATAGCGACGAAGATAGTATATACAAAAAATTATATGAGCGGGTGCAGAAGGGCAGTGGCTTTTTGCTCCATTCAAATCTCACTTCTAAAGTAGTTCTAGATCTGGCCGAGGCAGGAATGTATGCTCCGCTTTTAAATTATTACACCATTCGCTCAACACTGTCCCAGAGAGTTGCAAAAGTTAGAAGGTGTAATTTTCACATAGGCAGAGACCCGATCTATTCTAAACCCAATGCTGTGGCATTTCGGAAAGGACTGTCTGAGGAAATCTCCAAGAAACTTAACAAAATGTAATGTTATTAATTAGTTATTTGAAAAACATTATTTTTCTGTCTTACCGTTTTCAGTTGAATTAATTATTGGAATTATGTTCTTGTTACAGTGAAGATGTTACACATGAAGTTGCTGGATACTCTAGTTTTATACATTACTGTGATTTATTTATTACAGTTAACTTTTACGTATTAATTCACTGCATGATCTAGTTTTATAGCTTCAGAGGTGCTAACACGTAGAAGTATAATGAAGTATGATCTAAAAACGAAATATGAGGAGAGGTGCAATGCTTCACTCCGAAAGTCAATGGCTGGAATATTCAGGAAGTTTATTTTTGCACAGCAACTATAGAATATATATTTATTCACGTATATTCATTAAATCTTACTATAATAGACGTAGCTGTATGTCAGTATCTATGGATGTAATAAAATCTCGTGCGCCAGCTATTTCATGGCAGCCCAAACAAAAATCCATAAACAATTTCACATTTGGGATATTAAAGATTCACACAATTAGTAACATAACTGTGGTACTTGTAAGAGCCTTTTCTTTATAATAGGACACTATTTTAAGTAACAGTATTCTCCTCACAACTTTTACTAGGGCTGTACGTGAGGGTTTAACGATATCTTTATTGATGTAGTTTTTAAATGTACTACTGAGAAACTGGAGTTCTTAAAAACATGTATTATTTCTTCAATAATTAGTACCACATTTAATGTATGAAATCATTACACTTTACATCAGCAAACTTTATGAAAGTTTTGAGCTCTGTACATTGAATCATTTTGATGCAATATGCTGCATATGAGTAAAGAGCACAATATGAATAATATTCCCATCCAGTACTTCTAAAAAAAATCCTTTATCAGAAAATACACAGTTTCTCTAATTCTTTTTCAATGAGGTAGAAATGCTACAATTAGTAATTACTTGCAGAAATATCCGCCCATAAGGCGGCGTTTCTGCTAGTATTTTCTAAATTTGCATGCATTTTCTGTGTGCTGTTAATCACATCCATTAACTGGTTGTCTCAATATTGTAAACGCGTGCTAACCCTTTTACACAGGCAAAGGTTACATACTGAACTATTGTCTTTGAGTCTCAACCAATTATTTATGTGTTTATTAATGTATTTTGTGGAAAATATATTTGTGAAAACACTATGGAAACTTTTATATTTGACTTATCTTAAGATCGCATATGGAACATTGGTTGAAGTGTATGATTTTCGGACTTATGTGATATCTGTGTCACACCATTATGAGCTTAACCTGAGAATGTCATATTATCAATGGATTCTACCCCTAGAATCACACCTTAATGAAACGTCAGTTCTGACTTATCATGTCACAGGTATAGAATGGGGTGGAGTGTCTTTGCATATAACAAGAACTCATGAATACCCAAACTGTACAACAACAAAAAACTGCTTATACATGTATTATTTCTCAAACATTATCACCACTACATATGGCAAGTGAACACACTTCACTGAAATGGCTAATACATTTTTAAAACCAAGAAGATATGAGTGAATGATAGATAACCACATTGAAATTGTACGGTTTTATTGTGTAATACTGACTGGGTAGGCGTCAAAGAAATACAGATGGAGTACCTTATCAACCTGTGAGTTCATGTCCATTCGTTGATTGTTCATGAATTTCGAGAAAGGCAACTTAATAAGTCAAATCTAGCTTGGGTGCTACTTTCATGGAGTCAGATAGGGCTCATTCATTACAAAATAGGAAACATAGTACTGATGTGTGAAACAGCTGGCATTTGTATAGTCAGTTGAAAGTGTAGAATGATGTACAGTGCCCTATTACGAATCACTGCGCTGAAGTAGCTAACCTATGATTATGGTGCATCATAAACTATCTCAAATGTGCAGAACAGTTCTTGACACACTCATGTAAAGGCATTGAGTGACTGTATAAACACTGTACTTAGTATCATGCCCTGAGAAAAAATGGCCACACAAGGAAAAACTTACAAAGAGAGAATTGTAGGTTCCCATCTGGAGTTTATTGTTTTGGACATAGGCAGTCTTCTGTTTGAAACTGAAAGAGGTAATCAGTATATTTTGGCTATTATCAGTTACTTCATAAAATAAGCTGACCATTCAATTTCCTACTTTTTTGCATCTGTAATTCCGCAACAGTTGACACGCATCGAGTTTACTTAGCAGCATATTGTTAAAACAGGCATATATCAGAAGTAATGCTACAACAAAATAAAAAAATTAAGCCTAGTGACTAGTTATGGTTGTGATACATTCCTGCACCACAGAAACAAATAAGTTATGGCTAGATTGTTGCTGTACATTGTCTGTCAATAGCTCAATGAATTTGATTATAAAACATAGCAATCATATGATGTATGTATATGTCGATAAGCTGAATATCTACATCACTGATGAATATGCTTACTGGTCACGAGTCACGCGAGTATCATATCGACTCTAATATTGAGATTAATGTTACTTATGACTTCATCTCAGGTGATGAAAAGGTAGACATTAGTAATACACATATAGCTGTTTCTGAGGAATCAGATGAGGAAGCATCTATCTGCTGCAAGATTTAGTGAAGATGCCAACAACAACATCTTCAATATTATGGCTTTAATTAATTGCTTTACCAACAACTAGGTCGGTCATTTAATAGAAGAAATTCAAAGATTGAAAGAAAACGGCATCGCATCCCTTGCTATCTGAGTTATCAATTGTTTCTCACAGAACAAAGTATGCACTAGAATGTTTGATGATTATCTTTTGATTATTTGAAACATTCACTTGACTGAAAGCTAAATGACTGGAATGAAATAGAGTTTCTTGCTTTCCAAAACGTCAGTGCAGTACCTTATGTCTCAGCCATTCGATTATTATAAATAATTATAATTATAAGAAGAAAAAAAAAGCTCACAGAGAGAAATTTAATTTCAGTAAACTTTCCAAAAAATTACGAACATGAATTTGGACCGGGAAGTACAGCTAATACCGAGGTAAAGACTATAAACTCCATGGAAATTAATAAAAAAGTATTTCTAAAAAGTCCTCCAATAGCACAGCTGTATGTCTACGGACGTACAACGCTAGAAACCGGATTTCAATACTCATAATGAGCAGGGCACAGGTAGCCCTTTGTGCTTAATTACAAACAAACAAACAAAGGCTCTGGAAGTTTGGTTTGTTTGTTTTGAATTTCGCGCAAAGCTACACGAGAGCTATCTGCGCTAGCCATTTCTAATTTAGCAATGTAAAACTATAGGGAAAGCAGCTAGTCATCACCACTCACCGCCAACTCTTGGGTTACTCTTTTACCAACGAATAGTGGGATTGACCGTATTTTATAACGCCCCCACGGCTGAAAGAGCGAGTATCTTTTGTACGACGGAGATTCGAACCCGCGACCCTCAGTTACTACCTAATCAGCCTGAGCAGTAACACAGGAAAAATATTGCAATTAATAATCAGCAACAGACTATTCACATTTCTAGAAATAACGTCAAAATTAATGGAGGTAAAAAATGGATTTAGAAAGTCCAAACAGACAACTGACCATCGAATTAGACTCACAGAACCAAAAATAGAAAACTTTAACAAAGAATAGTGCAGTGTCGCATGTTTTTTGAATATGGAAAAAGCATTCGACACTGTATGGTATAATGTTCTGAGATTCCGTATGTCAGAAATGGAACTACCGAGCGGTTTTATTCGCTGATTATCCAACTTGCTGGAAAACAGGAAATGTGAAAAATTATAAAAGGAACCTTCTCGGAATCTTTTATTCTTGAGGAAGGTGTCCAACAGGGAGGAGTAGTGTGTATATATATAGTTTACTTTATATATATAAGAACACAACTTGTTCAGACAAATGAAGAATCTTAACTTGAAATATTCAAATGAAATACATTTGGTGCAAAATGACAGTGATTAGTTTTAACTACATTGTGATAACAAATAGGCATATTCACTGTATTCGTAATGCAATAAAGGATATTTCAAGTTGGTCTCAAACTGAAATGATAATGTCAAATACCACACCAAATAAATAACGTGATGAATCCATTACTTCCATTGATTTGGTGAAAGAATAGTTTAAAGTTTTGGTAACTGAGATATTTGTCAGTTATGTGACTTAGTCCAAAAAAAGTAAAATCACAAATGTTTTTACGTAATTTGATTCATAAATAAGTTTGTTTGGTACCTACGAAACTATTTTTGTACTTTGCAGACATTACAAATTTCGTTTGGACATTATTTCTAAACTAATATTCATTACATACGAATTTATGTTAAAAGCATTTAGTTGTAGTGTTAAGTTTCCTTGTTTATTTGGAGCTAAGCTCAAAGCTACACAAGGAACCATCTATGCTTTGCGCACCACGGGTATCAAAACCCGGTTTCTAGCGGTGTGAGTCTACTAGGGGGCTTATGGTGTCAAATATATTATTTTTCTGTGCATTATATAAATGTAATTTTGAATTTATTATTGATTTTAGACACGATTTTATTTACTGATTCAGATTACGTTTGGATATTATCAGAAAGCACGTTTAACTTGTGAATATAATACAGGTTATGAAAGTTTCAGTGTTATAAGTATTGGTCGCTGCTTGTAGAATACCTGGTATAATTTTAGTTACTAGTGTAAGATTTTTGTCTTACAATTCTACTCTCCCTTCCTTAAATTATGTATTTCCATAATTCTGTACCATAATTTTGGTTACCTTTATCAACCCCAGTTGTTTGATGATATATAAGAAACAAACTGGCCAGCTTACATAAAAATAATTTTCTCTCAAATTATATAGATGTTTTTCTGTTGTCGTTTGCTATTTGTGCGCGTATTCTTCCTTGCTTAACAAATCGGAACCTGCGTTTTATAGAAACGTAAAGCTTTTTTGTTTGACATTAGAAACTAAATACCTCACCAGTAACGTTATACTTACCTGAATTTGTGCTACTTATATCAGCATTTAAATTTCTGTGGAATACGAATAGGATTCTTTACATTTTGTCTTCTGGTTATTGAGGCTAAGCCATCCTGTAGTCACATATTTAATGGAAAAACACTTCCAGTAAACTCTAATTCTGAAGAAGTGTTCAAAGTACTAGGAGAAAAAAAACAACATGTAAATAGTCAGTCTTGCGAGTTTCATCCTGTAGACATATCATGGGTGTAATTGTTACAAAGAGGAAGCTGCTAAATTACTGTGAAGAGTTCTATAGAAAGACGAATATAGTCAGTTGATAAATATATCTATCAGTACAAAACGTTGTTGTGCAGCATTGGAAAAAGACAGGAAATCATATAAAAGATTTCTTGTTCTGCAGATAAAAGTTAACATTCAACAAATGAATGTAGCATAACTAGGAGGATGGAAAATATCCACTACAGATTTAGAAATTCATGTATCTGCAGTTAACTGATTTCTTCGATCGATAACACATTTCATATAAAAGAAGTTGCCTCTTGTTCCATTATAAGCATGTATGTGATGAGGTGGCTAACCCCTATAGATATCTTACGACAGAGCATCAGTTGGTCATCTAATTTATGGCTGGTATTGCCATTTTCGCTCAGGTGTAAGGACTATGAGATGTTGTACTGTATTTTTAAGTCCACCATCACCAATACCCGTCCAATATACAACAAGAAACATTTATATTAAACACATGATCAACATTGAAACATTAATGAAAAAAACAATGTTCATAATGGAAATGATTCAGCTGCAATTCTGTATATTCATTCGAATGTTGTTCAGATCACAAGAAGCTAAGGTTTGTTTCAGAAAAATGTCATTAGCTGCTATATTATGATGACGTAAATACCTCCTTCTATCACCACATGAAATGTTATATATTATCCAATTGTCTATTTAATACACACAGTTTTCTGTCACTATTTCAGAAGTAATTGACATATAAAACTTAGTTTAGTTTGTATATGAAACTGCAGATATTAATAACCACCAACTTGGAAATTATACCATGATAAATATGGAGAATGTCAGAACGGTCCATTTTAGTTGCTGCTATACTTGTGCAAATTTTCATCCAATTTTTATTAAATCATTGTAGGTTCTAATTAGAACTGATCATTTCTGAATGTGAGTTTAAACAAGAGTAAGTGATTGTACTATACTGGTCACTTTTAAAAATTTGAATCATTTACGTTGGAGATCTATAAAAATAATTTCCTTTTCTAATATATTCTTTACAAACTGTCAGTAGTAATTCATATATTCAATAAATAAATAAGCATGTAGAATCGTTTCGTTGTTACTAATATACACGACCTAAATTAATCACGTTAACTACTCTGTATATTATAATTCCCAGTAAAGAAGTTTTCTGTCTGTTCAAATTATAAAACCGTTTGTAATAGGGTATAATGTATTCAGATATTAAAATTACAAAACTGAGTTGTAATATTGAATATAGTTAAACATTTTGAAACTTAACTATTTTACTTAATTTTTTTCCTGAAGATCATAAGTAAGTGAAAAATGTGTTAATGTTTAATGTAGGTTATTCATATTGGTGCACGATTCTTTCTTCAGCTAAAGCCTCCAATGTCTTTATGTTTTTGACATGAAGAGTCAGAAGATCCAAGTCTTATTTTTAGTATTTCTCACATTCTGATTTGGATTAACTTCAAATTCATGTCTTGTTAAAACATGTGCATTATTATCAATTTAGAGTTATTGATACTTTTGTCACCTTCTAACTGTTTCAGTGCCGCTAGACATGATATAATATCATAGTGAGCTAAATAGATAATTACATTTATATTTTTTTACATCACAATACAGTCACATGTTGAAACGTCACAATATATCTTGATTTAGTCTAAAATTGTTTTGAAAATCAAAGCATCTTTTACACCACGGGTACAGAGTTAACAGTTTACTGTGGTATAAAAAGTTGATGAAGTGTTTCCCATGACACTAAACTTTTTTAATTCAGCTCTCCTGCGAGCCAAATGGTACTAGCTTATATTTTGTTTGAGAGTAAAGCCTTGAAACTTTCAAATGATGTGTGGCATAATCAAAGTAGCAAGACAAATTAACAAAATTATTCAGCTTTGAAACATAACAGTGCATTAACTTACACAAATCCATAGATGGAACGTGGCTTTCAAAGAACAATTCAGAAAATATTTGAACCACAGATGACGGGAAAATGGAGAATGATTCCCAAAATAAAGTAAGTAACTACATCGAAAATAATAAACATATAGATATACTATTATCGGAAGTAAAACAACAGTAAAACACATGAAAAACAAAACAGTAGGAGAAAACCTAATTCAAAGTTTATTATTCCAAAAAGGGCCTCAAAAATTGTGCCGACACCTAACAGCTTTGCTTGACCTATGACTACAATCAGACTATATAGCTGTTTTCTTATTTTCCTGAAGAAAGGCAAATCAGCGCATAATTCTGACAACAATAAACCAATAAGACTGACAACCTCTATAGAAAATGTATTAGAGAAAATTTAAAATTACTTCTAGCATATCTTGAAACGACATTGAAATTACCAGACATTCAAAACAGCCTGCGTAATTCAGACAAACAATTTATCATGCAATAAACTTTACCGAAGCTTTAATAGAAAGTTTTAACAAAAATAAATATATTATGGCTTGTTTTCTCGATCTCGAGAAAACATTTGACAGTGTCTGGAACAATAATATAAGATACAAACATAATAAATGGAGAATCAAATAAATGCGCCAAAAACGAAGTTAATACTTTTCATCAAATTAGTAACTCTGAACTATAATTTAATGAAACTGTTCTCCGGGAGCAACACCAGCTAAATTTCTAGTATTAACTAATGATTCCAAATTAACCTGACCTGAAAATATTAAACATCTCAAAACGAAAGATTGGCAAAGAGCTAGTCTAATTAGGGTTCTGGCTGGAAATAACGAAAGTACCATATAACGACACACAACAGTCTTACAATTTATAAAGTACATAGGTTTGGTTTTGGTTTGTTTTGAATTTTGCGCAAAGCTACACGACGATAAGCCGCCAGTCCCTAATTTAGCAGTGTAAGGCTAGAGGGAAGGCACCTAGACATCACCACCCACCGCCAACTCTTTTACCAACGAATAGTGGACTGAACTTTACATTATAACACCTTCACAGCTAAAACGGCAAGCATGATTGGTGTGACGGGAATTCAAACCTGCCACCCTTAGATTACAGCTTGAGCGCCCTGACCGGCTATGCCGGGCCCTAAAACAAATATGCAAGCCCAGCTTTGCTAAATTATTCCAAATGCAAAATTGCGAAAAATACAAAATGACAATTTGACAACAGTACACAAATTACTGATATTACATTCCTACACAACTGCTCTAATGTCTCGTTATTGTTAGAAAAACTCCTAACTCACTTGATTGAATATTTTAAGAAGAAATTAGGCAAAATGGTCACATATTCTATTCTTATGTTTTTTGCTAGCTTGCCTAGAATAAGATGCGCACATGCAAGTGGATTAATAATAATAACTAGGTGTACATCCTAAAGGTTCACTTAGTATGGGTGCAAAATTGTAGGTTTCTAAGTTATTTCGTCTTGAAGATATGGCACACACACACACACAGTGACCCACAGACATCTCTATTTTGCTGTTCAGTTTGGTGTATTGTAATTCTTTTACTCTTTATTTAATGAGGTTGTACACACTATAGTTTGCGACTTACAACATTAGATGTAATACACAATTCAGTTTATTTAATCACCTTTATTCATACCTGATGCGATTACATTACAATCTAAATCAGTTTATGTGTAAAATATTAGTTTTAAAAGTCACAAAATTATTGTAATTGTTTCTGTCTGTATGTAATCAAAGTGGTGTAACTTGATCTTACAGTAAATGCATTTGTTCAAGCCACAATTCTTATTGTGATGTGATAGACCAACCATGAAGACTAAGGAGCTTTCCAAACAACTCAGTGATAAAGTAGCAAAGAAGCACAGATCAGGAGAAGGTTACAAGAAAATTTCGGAGTTGTTAATTATCCCTTTGAAGTTTATCATTAAGAAGTAGAATGCGCTTCATACCATGAAGTCTCTACCCATATCAGGCCATCCTTCCAAACTAATTGAAAAGTCAAGTATGAAAATGGATAGAAATTCCACTATAAAGTCAACAGTGACTTTAAAAGAGTTGCAAAGTTCCATGTTTGAGATGGGAACCAGTGTTTATACATCGACAATTTCCCGTCTCTACAAAAAAGCTGGCATGTATTGGAGAATGACAAGATATAAGCCATTACTAAAAAAGAATTTTTATGAATACTGTGAACATGTGACAGAAGGTTTTGTAATTAACCTAGACATAAACTGAGTTGTTTTTTTTATCTAAATTCAAAGCGTTCCATGGTATTCAAAGCATAATGGTAGTAGCATCATGTTATGGGGATGCTCTTATCAGCTGAGACTGGAAACTTTGTTAGGATTGAGGGGAAAATGAATACTGTAAAGTACAAGTAAATTCTAGATGAAAACCTGCTTGAGTCAGCCAAGAGTATAAAACTGGGTCAACTTTCAACATTTCAATTAGACAATTAAATGAAGCACAGTCAAAGTCTTGACTTTAATCCACTTGAAACTTATGGTGAAACTTAAGGATTGCAGTGCATCAGCAATCCCAAACACACTTGCGAGAACTGGAAAAATTTTGCTTGGAAGAATGGGCAGAAATTACGCAGTTTATTGTCTAAAAATATATTTACAGTTGTAATTGCTGCCAAAGATGCTTCTACCAAGTACTGACTTAAAGGGCTGAGTACATATGCAATCAGAAGGTTTTACTGACATTCAGTTCCTTCGCACATAACACTGTTACGTATGACCGTTAGGGTTTTGAATAAAAACAAGTTCATTAAATAAATTGTGATATTATTTGTATTTCATCAGAATGTGACATATAACACTGTAACATATAACAGTAACATCTAAACACATCTTTCTATCGTATCTAGATTTTATACAAACCCAATTATTTTAGTGTTAATTTCACAGAAACATTTTCTTTTGTCGAATACAAGTTACACATTTCACTAATAGTTTCTGTAATACTGACGATTACGAAGCGTGTATTAAGATAATATATATGCATATACATATATATATATATGATAAATAAGGATGTTTCAAACTTGTAATATTAAGTTATCGTGTATTTGAACGTTTATTTTGACTTAATTTTTGACAGAATATCACATATTGTGGAAAGCGGTCTTTTCAAAAAGTGGACTGACGAGATGACCAGGGACTTTTCTTACTGTATGGCACAGAAGGAAACTGAGTTAATGCCTCTGACGATTAAAGATATCGCCGGAGTAATTTCGCTGTTGGCTTCAGGCTACATGCTTGCAGGACTAGTGCTTCTTTGTGAATTCCTTTCTAATTCCAGACTGATTAAGAACAATTATATTAATACTTAAAGTATTGTGAATTCTACATAAGACTCGCATAAAGTATTTTCTTATTTTCTACTTATTTCAGCACTATACAATACATGTGTAAATTCACACACCCAATTTACATTTTTACAATTGCACTTAATATATATATATATTTATCAGCATATTTCAACAGGTTATTAACGATCATGTTTATATGTGTGTGTGTGTTAGCTCTTGCTTAAGTTATCATAAAATGTTTAGGGAAGAAAACACAAATATAAAACAATTTAAAATCTTATTTAACATCTTTACTGTTTCCGGATTCTCTTTTGCTTGTATTCCAATTATTTCAAGCTTTAACGTATACATTTACTTTAATACGTTAGTGCGTACCTGAAAATATATGGTTCTGATTTTTGGTTTCTTTGTTGCTTTTAATTCTTATAGCAAACAATTACAATGACCTAACGTTGCTAAGTCAACCGTTGGGTTTGAACCATAAGAATACAAGTTCACCACTCGCAATTCTATAGGAGCATCTAGCACCTTAAATATAAGATATTCCATGAAATCCTTCTTTCTTGTTTTTGAAGTTTTTATACATAATAAATTTTAGAATTTATATAGACAGATTCTATGTCTGATTTTATAAAGGCAGAATTCTCTGAAAATTTGTGATGTCCAAATGACTTATTCAGTAATAATAATAAAACTTTAAAATTATGTGGTTTCACTTTTATATATTTGTATTTGTAGTATTGGATTAACGTTCTTAATATTAAGATATTGGAACACATATAATATGTGCACTAATCCTTCTTTCTTCTTTTCAGAAATCCCCCCCCAGTGACACAGCGGTATATCTAAGGACTCACGCTCCTAGAAAGCGGGTTTCGATACCCGTAGCAGGCAGGGCTTTGTGCTTAATTCTAAACAAACAAACAAACAAAATATTCTTAGAATCATGTCCATGAATACCATACTATAGCGTTTATTGTTAATTTGTCACTTCTCTTTACATGGGTCATGCATGTCCAGGTGGTTAGGGCGCTCAACTTATGATCTGAGGTTCGAATCCCTCTCATACGAAACATGTTCGCCTTTTCAGCCGTGGGGGCGTTATATGTGACGGTCAATTCCACTATTCGTTAGTAAAAAAGTAGCCCAAGAGTTGGCGGTGGGTGATGATGACTAGCTTCCTTCGCTCTTGTCTCATATTGCTAAATTAGGGCCGGCTAGCAAGATAATCCTCGTACAGCTTTGGGCAAAATTCAAAAACAAACTCTTCACTTAGTCGTAATACACTCGCAAACAGTACGAATGACAAATTGTAACTTAAAATATAAATTTGATCACATTAACGAATGTGTATTTAACATAAAATACCATTTTACATATACTTTTAATAATTTAATCTAAGCGATATTTTTATTGTCTGACACAGATGGAATTTTTCTGAAAATACATATTGAGTGGTGAGATATTCAGAACTATCCTCATCATGTATGATATACTGATGTATGGAGGTTAATAAATCATTTTTATACATATTTTTATCAAAATACTTGAACGAGCATCATTGGAGCCTGTTGTGAATGCGTTGAATATTTGTGAAGAGTTTCACATAGGTACGTTTCTGGTTTGTGACTATGTGTTTTATCCTTTTTTTTAAATAATACCATATTGGAATTTGTAGCGTTTATCTTAATTCTGTATTTTTGATATTATTCTACTATTTGATAAAACTGTATGTAATATGGTGGCAGCAAATAACGATGTCGTGGAACTCATCCATCAAGTGTTGAGGGTGTGATGGATTTACTATTATATATTTATTTTAATATCTAAGTTAATATCTGTTCAGTATATATTTAGAAATGTGCATAACTCATATTGTTAAATCTTTATTGCGAAATTCCCGCCTATTCACTAAAGTTGTAGCAGATTCTCGAGTGTAATAATCAACAATGTACTATGTGTATGTATGTAAATACTAGTGATCGTCAGTACTATTGTGCAAACTGAAATTTCTGGGAGCACGCCTTACGCTATATACTTAACCAATACAGCGTGTAAAGAGACAAGAAATATTGTTGGTTTGGTACAATTGGTATGCTATAAACTTCGGAAGCTGTAACTGTAATTAACACTTACTGCTAGGGAATCCACAGATATTTGATTAGGAACGTTTAAAGATTTTGAACGTTACAAACCATTTAACTTCAACAGATTAACATTGGACGTTAGTAATTTCACGAAGACATAATACAGCTGTACTGGTGAAAAACTCATGTGTAGTCAGCAAAAAGTTAGAAAATTGTATCTATATCAACTCATAATTAATTCACTTGTCGTGAACCCTCGATAACATGTCAAGAAAGGCCCGGATAGATATTGTTGGCAAAATTTACAAACTTTTCTATATAAATCATTATTTATAATAACTATATGTAATAACCGTTATTGTAAATTATATTATTGTGTGTATATCAATTTTGTTGACACACACCATAAATTTGATACATCTCTAAATGTAATTAGTTTCTAAATTTAAGTTACAATTTAACTCAATTTCTGGCAATTTAAAATCGTAATACATTACATAATAAATTGGAGGCTCATCCGAGATAAATAATACCATGTAACATGATAAATTGGGGGCTCCTCCTGCATCTGGATCAGTGAGAATGTTGGATCTAAATTAAAATGTAAAATATTGTTAAATTTATATTTATCAGTGCTAATAATATTTGATTATGTTTGATTTTCAAGATTTTTTTTTAAATCACCCTCCAGTGAATAACTAAAAAAATATAAAAAGTTAGTTCCTCGAACTTTCCAAAGTTTCATGATTAGAAGTTAAGAAATCAATAGGCAAAATGAACTAAAACCCGTATTATTTCAATACTTGTCGATGGTTATTTGTTATCTGAGGAAGCATTAAGGAAATAGTGTAGTGACTTCGCTTGCCAATCAGGGTTGAGTGAAAAAGATGATTTAGAGATCCAGCTAAAACTCAAACAAATTAAACTTGAACAAGCTCGTAAGTCAGAAAAAGAGAAGGAACGAGCCTGTATCGAAGCTGAAAGAAAACGTAAATGTCTCGAAACTGAAAAAGCTCGAATCGAACCCGAGAGAGAAAATTAGGCTTAAAGGAATGGAAATTAGACTCAACTAAGATCGATCAAGGCAAAATTACAACTTTGAACTTAATCGTTATGTTAAAGTACAGTCATTTAATGAAAATGAAGTTGATAAATATTTTCAACATTTTTAGAAAGTTGCCCAAACCATGGAATCGACCTCCGAAAAATTGTCATTATTATTACAAAGTGTTTTAATTAGTAAAGCACAAGAAGTTTATGGAGCTCTTTCTCTTTAGAAAGTTGTACAAATTTACGAATTATGGCAAATTTAAAACAGCTATGTTTAAAGCATACAAGTTAGTATCAGAGGCTTATCACCAAAAGTTTCGAGCTCATTGCAAGCACGATAATAAAAAAAAAGTTGAACCACTACAAGCGGCTGCCCTTTCTGATGATTACATTTTATCATATAAAACCACTTTTCATAAAAATAAATTCCTACCATATCAGCAAATCTGTTCAATCCACTAAAATTGACGATTCTCTTAAAATTCTTCAGGGAGTGACAATGATGGACGTGAGGGCTCTGTTTCAGTTGGTGAAGTTCCGTTTACTAGAAGTAAACTGATCCCTGAGCAAGAAAATGATCTGCACATCTCTTCGTTATTTAAATATTCACTTTTAAATGATAAACTGGCGAATGTTCCAAATTGTTATTTTTCAAAAATTGTGTGCTTATGAGGAAATGGAGACCATCAACTTGGTCTTCTTTGGAGGACTGGGCTATAGTTATTCCCAAAACATATAATTATGAAATGCTGAAAGTTGCCAATGAACTCCTCAAAGGAGGTCATTTGGGTGTCAACAAGTCATGTAACAAAATTATAAGAGATTTCTTTTAGCCAAAAATTAGGCAAGATGTTTTTCAGTTTTGTAGAAGTTATCATACCTGCTAGTTAGTTGAATAAGAAAATAAAAAAATTTCCCTTACTCCTTTAAAACCTATCTCAACTTCAGTCGTATGATTGGGAATAGTATTGGATCTTTATTAAAAACTCGATAAGGAAACAGTATTTGCTAATGTTTGCATCCACTCGATTCCCTCAAGACATATATCCCTTTCAGAAGCATTTCAGCCCAGAAATTGTGATTAATTTCTTTACTTTGTTGGCTTACCCAAAGAAATTCATTCTGATCAGGGATAGAATTTTATGTCGGGATTGTTTCAACAAGTTGTCTATTAGCTCAGTGCTGAACAGATAAAATCCGGTGCATACCAAACAGAATCGCAAGATTCTCTTGAGAGATTGTTTTCTGCTTTGAAAAATATAATGTGAACTTACTGTTTCGACAATGAAAAGGACTGGGATGAAGAAGTTTTTTTGTTTTTTTTTTGCTCTTCTTGAGCTGATTTAGGAGCTGTCAGGATTTAGTTCATTTGGGTTGATGTTTGGCCATTCAATGCATGGCTCTTTGAATTTGCTGAAGGAACAATTATTGGAAAGTGACTCAAAACAAATGCATTCACTGCATTAGGTTTCCAAGTTTTAGTTGTTTTGTTTGCTTTCATATTTTATTTCTTAGCATATTTAACTATGTTTTGATTTGTGGATCACTATTATTCATGCATTTGGTTGTTGTCTATTGCGAGTTATATAATGATTCTCTTTCGGTATAGTCTGATCTGCAGCTTTAGTAAGACATTCATTAACTGTTTGGTATGATTCATCTATAATCGATGATCTTTCAGCTCTATTTGTTATGGAATCCGTTAGTAAATTTTAAGTCAAAAATTAACCCATGAGTTGTGTTTCTTTGTTCGTCTTCACAAGAGGTTTAATTTGGTTGTTATAAGAAATTGTTACATGGTTGTTTACAATGTCCTCGGTTTATTCTTTGCAATTAGCTTTTTTTTTTTTTTTTTAAGATTATAATTTAGTTATGGGTATATAGTAATGTAGTACGAGCTAGAAACACATTGTATAAGTCAATGATCACTGCCTAAATTCAAGCCAACATTAAAAATGTAAACATTTATTACTAATTTTATGTGAATATATCATTGGTATTGTGATAAGAACACACTTGTGTTAGTGTTAAATCATTAAATAGCCACAGTCACTATTTATAAAAATTCCTATAATTTTATTACATTAGTCGTTGTGCTATTACATTCACATTTCTCATTTTACTGTCCCCTGCTGATACAGCGGTAAGTCTTCGGATTTGCAACCGTAAGATCAGGCGTTCGATCCACTTCGGTGGACTCAGCAGATATCCCAATATGGCTCTGGTATAAGAAAACACAGACACATTAATTTTTACTATTCTGATCCTCTATTATAATCAGTCTCTTGCTATGTTCATTTAATTTATTTAATGAGTTCACAGTCTTAGATGGTGCGAAGTACATACCTGTTACTGTAATGCAATCATTATTTGTTAGGTTTATGTTGTTACTTCAGTCACTGTGTAATCGAAAGTGTTGATTTGTATATTAAAACAATTAAGAATATTTGAATGATTAGACATAATTTCAATAACAAATAGAATATTAATGTTTATCTTAATAAAATGTCCTCAAACTTGTGCCTCTTGGAAGCAAGAACACCTTGGATATTAATATGTCGATTGGACTCTGAATTGTTAAGCGAAATATCAACACGAGTTGGGCTCAGCAGATAGCCTCCTGTGGCTTTGTTATAAGAAAAACAAACAAACTTTACCTATAAGATGAACAATGTAGTCAAATATTAGTGGTTATGTGGTTTTCTAAATTCACTGATGAGCTCAAATAAGGTGTTTTTTTCTGCTTATGTTATTTGATTATTTTATGTGTTATTATTAGTCATTTTGATTGTTTTGATATCTCAGATTGCGGTATATTTTCTAGTTGTTTGTTTGTTCACTTTTTATGTTGTTGTGTTTCTTTGTTTGTCTTCAGAAAAGGTTTAATTTGGTTGTTATAGGAAATTGTTACATGGTTGTTTATAATGCTATTGCAACGTAAGTTTTGTTTGATTGTTTTAAGTTTCACGCAAAGTTACTCAAGGGCTATCTGCGCTAGCCGTCCCTAAATAGATTTGTGCTAGTTTTTGCAATTTTTCTAAAAATCTTTTTCAGTGTTTCTGTTAGTGCCACAGCATGTTTGTATTTCTCGGTTACTATTATTTAGATCTAAAGAACTATGGCTTTCTGTAGATCTCCAAAACATTTTTATTTTTCTTGTTATTGTTTATAGTTCTTTCTTAGCTACTATAAAGTTCAGGTTATTTAAAGTCGAGATTAAGGCTTAACTCTCGGTTGGTATTGTCATTACAAATATTGCCATCCACAATACTTACAGTATAAGCGGCTTGAGGAAGAAAGAGTTGAACTTTAAGACTCGGTGGTGTTACTCTTCTTATTCATCTTTAATTTTGTTATTTTAACACCACGGTTGTTATTTGTTTCCGGTTGTTCGATTTCTATAAAATGTTTTTTGTTTTTTTTTACAGACTTGAGTTATTTTAAGTTGAAGAATGTTGAAAATTTCTTGTTTTTCGCTTCTATACACTCTTAGCAGGTTACCTGTGTGCCATTACAACTTTCCAATTGAATAGTAGCTTATTTCTGTTAGATTGATGCCAAATAGAGTTTAGTAACGATCGCTAAATGTTTTCTGAGATCAAAGTAAAGATACGTCTGGTCGCTTCAAGAGTAAGAACGAGAATCTATTTTCTGCTGAGTCTTTTTTCCATTCTGTATTAAAATTTAATGCAACACAGTCAATTTTATCATCATTATGTTATGGCCAGCGTTGTTTTCTTAGCATTATGAATGAAGACAATTTTTTTACACAGTAAAACTTGCCTAAGGCGGAATCGCACGGGACTGAGTAAAATTTCTGGCTTAAGCAGAAATTCCGGCTAAGACAGTCAACATGCATTTCCTCAACTATATATACTTTTTGAGCAGAACGTTATACTTGTTTGACTCAAGTGAAGTAAGACGTTTGTGAGTAAAGTTATTATACTGTTTATGCTATATTTATTAGGCTAAGAACAAAAATAGACATTCAAAATATAGATAAGTACACAAAATCTTAATCAAATTTACTTGAGTAAAGTGTACAATGTCAACTGTTTCGATTTTAATGGGCTTTCTCATGCGGTTAAAAGATAATGCCAATTCTACGGCCTTTTCATGAAGTTCATTTTTCCCCTTCATTTCTGCATACAATTTTATAGCGTTAATATAACTTAACACTTGCAATGAGTAGGAATTTCTATTTTCCATTTTGTTCATCTTCTGAATATATCACACTGTTACCATCTTGCGATTCTTTTATAATTTTTAAATCAATTTCATCAGTTTCTGTTAAAACATTCTTGTCAACGTTCACAAAACTTTCCGCGTTCACAGAATTATCTGCATCAATCTTCTCAATCAGAGTTTGGATTTCACTAGAATCATCATAACAAACAACTTCTCCACAATCTCCGCCATTATCAAGAATAAATCCACAGTTTCGAAAGCACTTTATTACGCATTTGATTGAATGACTTAAAAATGCAATTACGTCTAACTCGTCAATTTTCATGGTAATTTCAGATGCTCTCTTACAGTCCTCCATGTTTGCAACAACTTGCTGAAGCATCAGTTTTCTGTATTTCAATTTTATACACTGTATAATTCCATTATCTAGTGGCTGTAGAACTGATGTTGTACATAGAGGTAGAAAGACTAAACAAACATTTGAAAGTTGAACTTTTGGGTGAAAAGTTGCATTATCTAGAAAAACTAGAATATTTCTATTTTCTTGTTCCATTCTTTTGTTTAATTTGCTCACAAATTGCTCGAATATAGCACTTGTCATCCGCGTTTTATTATTCGCTTTCCATTCCACAGGAAGTAGATTCTTCCTTAAATTTTTAAAACAGCGCAGATTTTCACTTTTACCTATTACCCGTGGTTTCTTTAGTTTGCCACCAGCAAATGCGACCAAACGTACAGTCAATCGTTCTTTCGAATAATGACGGCAGAAAAAAGAACAGAATATATTTTACCAATACTTACTGTAACAAAATGTCAGAGAATTTATTAATATTTAAAGAAATTATTAATTAAATAAAAATTAATATTTAATCCAAAACATTTATTCCGCCTTACTCAGGTTATAATCACTCTTGTTGATAGATAAGGTAGATGAAAGAAAATTTTCCGTTCGCGTTACGCAGGTTTCGCCAAATAGAGGGCCTTTTATAAGAGAAATCTTAAGATAATGCTGTAAAATTTTTATATTTCCGGCTCGTACAGGTTTCCGCCCTATGCAGTTTCCGGCTTATACAGGTTTTACTGTATTTTAAACTTCGTTGTAAAGCATGATCTCTCCTGGTCATTTTCACTATGTTGACGATTCACGATACGGAAGAATTGGTGCTAGTTCATGACTAAAATTTAAAAAAATGTAAAAGTAAAATGTAATTAATGAAATTAATAAACGGTACGTAGATATTTAAATTCAAAAAAATCAAAACTACAATAAAAATCTCAAATTAAATACAAATGGTTGAAACAGATCTTATAAATTAATGAGTGTTACTCTAAATTAATGAATAATGAGTACATTTAATCAAGTTTTCATAATTCATTTTAAAATAATTGAAGTTAACTTTTTTATTTAATAATATCAAAGACTTACGTATGACTTACAACGCTAAAATCCGGGTTTCGATACCCGTAGTGGGCAGAGCAAAGAGAGCCTATTGTATAGCTTTGTGCTTAATTCACAACGACAACTCTCTATTATTCTAAAGAGTACAAAAAAAGGCAAGTATCTTTAAAATTCGGTACTTTTACTTATCGCATATCTTTAAATAATGCTTTCGATAATCATTTATTACCTGTTATTTTTATTTAAAAACACACTAGAACCTCACCTTCATACGCCGAACCACAGAAAGTTTGTATACTACAAAATACAACTTCCCATTCCTTTTTGTTTATAAACTTTCATGTACAGAAGCTACACTTTTCATTTGATAATAAAAAGTATGAACAATATCTTAGGATAAATTAATATACATGCTTATTTCAGTTAGTAATGTAACCTTAGTTACGAGGCTTCTGAATAAGTTCGCTAAAAAGTACTGAAGCCCATCAATTTTAGAAGATTGATTATATCGAACTTTGTTCAAAAACTATTTTGCTTCCTGAGCTTAATTATTACAACTCAGCAATTATAATATAAATTTAATCACAGGTGAGACACTATACGATGTTACGATTCTTGATAAAGATTTCCTCTATCATTAAAAATAAATTCCGGGAAAATAAGGTCAGTATCATAAAAATTCCAATGGGCTTATTAGTCTTACAAAGTAGTTTAAACACAATGATAATGAACTGAATTTTGAGTCTTATCATTTCATATAATGAGATTATTTTATTAAAAAAAAAAAAAGAGTATGTATGTGTGTTTTCTTATAGCAAAGCCACATCGAGTTATTTGCTGTGTCCACCGATGGCAATCGAACCCCTGATTTCAGCGTTTTAACTCCTTAGACTTACCGCTGTAACAGCTCTGCTCGCAATCAGAGGGTGGCGGATTCGAATCTCCATTCCACCAAAAATGCTCAACCTTTTGGCCGTGAATGTGACTGTCAATCTCACTGTTCGTTGGCAAAAGAGTAACGCAGGTGGTGGCGTTGTCTAACTGATTTTCCTCTAATCTTTCTCTGCTAAATTAGTGACAACTAGCGCAGATAGCCCTAGAGTGGTTTTATGCGAAATTCATTTGTTTGTTTGTAATTAAGCACAAAGCTACAAAAGTGTTATCTGTAATTTGCATACCTCGAGTATCGAAACAAGCTTTCTGTGAATTCGCAGACATACGGCTGTGCCACTGGGGATTTGTAAAACTTAACACTACAAAAGAAATTAGTATTTACACCTCTTTACCACGGCCTTAAATTTCATACTGAAATAATAAAACTGGTTGATTACCTTCACTTTGTTTAAAAATTAAGTTTTGAAAACTGAATTGTTATAGATTTCAACATTTTCTTTCATTACAAATACTCTAAATTGGTCAGAGTTCTTGGTTTTACGTGTATATATATATGTTAATGTTAGTTCAAGAAAGTATTATAATCTTTTAGAAGTTTATCATAGGGAATCGATAAGGCTACAGGGCTATAGTTTTTGTATAAAAGATATACGTGTTTAATATATTTAATACCCGTCCATTTCCTTTATTTATTTATTGTAGGAAGCCATCATGCATACCTTTCTTTCCTTATTCACCAGCTTGGCAATATATTTTAAAAGCTACTATAAATAATTACATGTAACACTGGGGAGTAAAAGTAGCTTAAATCTGTTGTTTAGACACTTCATCTTCACGTATAAAGAAAAAATGTAAGTTTGCATTTGCAGCACTCGTGTATATGTATATATTTTTATAACCCCGAAATGGGGCCCAAGGCCGCCTGAAGAGGTAGTGCATGTTACTTGTCAGAAAACATTTTAGTGACGCAATTTGTACTACCGTGACTTCGACAGTAAAACATGCACATATCATAAATCACGAAAAGAATTATGCGCTTTCTAGGCTTCAGTATAGCATAACGTATAGGCTACAAAACCAAATAATTAAGCATGTGGTCAGCTGTCGGTTAGTTACCACTTTCTTTCTTTGTGAACCTGACGATGACCGAAGAAGGTCGAAACGTTGTTCGCTCCTCAACCTAGAGCTTTCTCTATCCATACCAGCCGTTTTTAAATATATAAAACCAAAAAATATTGTTATTCTTCAAACAAAAGACTTTAGGAAATCCTGCGAAAATACATCTAGAAAATCTTCACTATATTTTCTAGTCATATGAAATATTATGATTACGTTAAAGCTTAGTTAGCTCTGATATGTTTATTTCCCCGAAAGGTGGTCGATAGCCGCCTGGACAGGGTCATCTGCTCTAACCACTCGTATCACTCAGTCAGTCAGTAGACCGTCTACCTTCACAATAACCTTAAAGCGTAGTCTTCTATTACAAAAGGCTATCAAGTCCCAAGTACACCATTCCCACCCATCCACCTCCACTTCTCATGATCATTCTAGTGCAGATACGACAGTTTCCCGTTTGAACAGAGATTTCACTTGTATGTTTATGATGGAATAACTATTTCACTCTCTAATTGTTTTGAGGTATGCGATAGTCCAGCGTATATGTCATGGAGAAACAACTTTTGTACACCACACTTACGTCGGTTTCTACACAAAGATCCTTTCTGAATATGTTACGTACTGTTGCACAGAGCAAGTAGACTGCTTTTGTCATTGAATTTTGTGTTCTACACAAAGATCCTTTCTGAATATGTTACGTACTGTTGCATAGAGCAAGTAGACTGCTTTTGTCATTGAATTTTGTGTTCAACACAAAGATCCTTTCTGAATATGTTACGTACTGTTGCACAGAGCAAGTAGACTGCTTTTGTCATTGAATTTTGTGTTCTACACAAAGATCCTTTCTGAATATGTTACGTACTGTTGCACAGAGCAAGTAGACTGCTTTTGTCATTGAATTTTGTGTTCTACACAAAGATCCTTTCTGAATATGTTACGTACTGTTGCATAGAGCAAGTAGACTGCTTTTGTCATTGAATTTTGTGTTCTACACAAAGATCCTTTCTGAATATGTTACGTACTGTTGCACAGAGCAAGTAGACTGCTTTTGTCATTGAATTTTGTGTTCAACACAAAGATCCTTTCTGAATATGTTACGTACTGTTGCACAGAGCAAGTAGACTGCTTTTGTCATTGAATTTTGTGTTCTACACAAAGATCCTTTCTGAATATGTTACGTACTGTTGCACAGAGCAAGTAGACTGCTTTTGTCATTGAATTTTGTGTTCTACACAAAGATCCTTTCTGAATATGTTACGTACTGTTGCATAGAGCAAGTAGACTGCTTTTGTCATTGAATTTTGTGTTCTACACAAAGATCCTTTCTGAATATGTTACGTACTGTTGCACAGAGCAAGTAGACTGCTTTTGTCATTGAATTTTGTGTTCTACACAAAGATCCTTTCTGAATATGTTACGCACTGTTGCATAGAGCAAGTAGACTGCTTTTATCATTGAATTTTGTGTTCGTAAGTTGTTATAAAGACATCGCACTTTGTGTACAATGGTTAGAACAGACTTGTTAAAGTTATATTTCTAAATGACCTTCGTGCCCCAACTACAGCCATATTCCTTTGTTTTCCAATGACATTGAAAACAAGCTATATCTCTGTCTTGAACATTCTAAAGCCTCGATCTGAACACATCTTTATGATGTAAGTGTATAAATATTTTGTGTCGTAAAGGCCTGTTGCATACCCTTTCCTAAAGCGGTAAATTTTCAATGCATCACACTCTTAAAAACAAACAATGTCAAAATATAGTTGAGATACATTTTGTTCCATTGCAACTTTATTTCTGGAGGAGTTATCCTGTGAATTGTTTGTTTGAATAATTTACAATTTAAGTCATTGTTTAGAATTGAATCTGTTTCCCTCGTCAACGAACACCGTGTCTGTAATACAATGTATAAAAATGTTCATCAAGTAGCTTTTAGTATTCTTACTTATTGAACATGGAGGACATGTCTGACAAATAATCCAGTCGATAAACAAACCACATACAAAAGTACAAGTCAATGAACCCACTTGAGAAACTAGTGAAGCAGATATAAAAAAAAATCACAAAATCCATAAATTTGTAACGTACAATGTGACCATACGTAGTTTGCAATTTGATTTACAATTGGTAATTTAACTTGCTCTAAACATACAGATTCATAATCGCAGTTTCTACATTCTATTCAAAATATTGCACAAACGTTCCAAGATACCTGATAAGTTTCTAATACTTGTAAGTATGAGAATAGAGCATATTATCAGCCCATTGTATAACTTTGTGATTAAAATCAAACAAAGAAGAAGGTTTGTTTTAGATGCCAATAAAAGATAGAACAGTTGTTTAAAGCATTGAACAATATAAATTCACATCAGTGTTCTGTTATTCTTCTCGCATTGCTGTAAACATCCGTTCATAACTTTGTCAATACGATAAATATCTCCATCTCATAATATATATAGGTTTTAAATGTTTTAATAGTAGAGAGACTAACTAAGGCAAGGGCACTTAAACGTTTGATGCTTCAAAACAAACATTTTTTTATTTATCGTAACAACACCTGTAACAACCAAATAATAAATCTTCAAAGTATTTAAGAGACACTTTTCGGTGATAAAGAAACCACATACAAAAGTACAAGTCATAGAAACCACTAGAGAAATAAATAGAGCAGATACAAAAATTCATAAAGCCACAAATTTCTCAAACTCACTGACTGACATTGTTGAACGCATCTAGATATGTAACAGACTTACCATAGTTATAAGCATCCAAATAGAATAACACATGATATCGCTAGCGTAAAATAGTTAATTAAATGAATTAACTTCTTTATTTACCCTTAGTATATGCACACAATCACAGCTCACACTACATCACCTAATTGGCATTGTACATTATAGAGTGTGTGCCATCACATGTACAGTACATATGACCATTCACAATGTGTACACACATAAGTGAACAGGACACAAACGCCCACCATTAATTGCATATAGCATAACATTATGATGTACACTCATACTAATGATATATATACACAGAATAGCAACACAAATGAGTGAATGATGCATAAGACCATGAAAAAAGTGGAGAGGACAAATTTTAAACATTGAAGTTGTAGAAATGGAGACACCAAATTAGTGATGAAACGAGGTAGGAATGGACATGGTGGTATAGCCCGGCATAGCCAGGTGGGTTAAGGCATTCGGCTCGTAATCCAAGGGTCACAGATTCGAATCCACATCACACCAAATATGGTCGCCCTTTTATCCGTGGAGGCGTTATAATGTCACGGTTAATCATACTATTCGTTGGTAAAAGAGTAGCCCAAGAGTTGGCGGTGGGGGGTAATGACTGGTTGCCTTCCCTCTAGCCTTACACTATTCAATTAGGGACGGCTATCGCAGTTAGCCCTCTTGTAGCTTTGCCCGAAATTCAAAAAACAAACAAACACAAGTGGGCATGTCCAACATCTGATCAATGACTACTTCGTTTTTCTATGTTTGTGATATTATACTGCTTATGGGCCCTGTTAACGACGAATTAGACAAAATAAAACAATACTTCATCAACATCTATAAGTTTCCTCCACAAACCATAGAAAACATTATACGCACACACCGAGACAAAAAGCAAAATCAACTAACAAAAGTAGATATATCCCACGACTTAAAAAAATCACGAAACTATATACTGCTGCATATCATATATTCCCAACATCAGCAGAAAAATAACCAACATTTGGCAAAACTAGTAACAAAATATGACATTCCAGTTAATACCAAATTTATTCAAAAACCAGACACAAAACTAAAGTCTATACTATAAAAAACTACACTGACAAACACCAACATTATTTATAAAATACAATGTGATAACTGCCACAACTTCAATTTGAAGAAACAAGTAGAAAAATGGTAACCACATTTGAAAAACACAAAAAGTCACCTTCACACGTTTTCGAACACTTTAAATCAAATAAACATAACATAACCATAGAAAACACTCAAATACTAAATAAAGAAACAAACATAAACAAACGCAAAATTAAAGAAGCCTTACTTATACAACAACTCAAGCCAAAAATAAACCAATACAAAGGAACACCTTTATACCTATATTAATAAATATAATCAAACATCTAAGCACGCCCTCTACACTCAATTATACAACCCCTTCAAACATGTGGTCAGATATCGGTCAGTTAATATTTTCTTTCTTTTTGAACCTGACGATGACCGAAGAAGGTCGAAACGTTGTTCGCTCCTCTACATAAAAATTTTCTCAACCCAAACCAGCCGTTTTTACATATACATATTTAATCGTGTTGAGCTATAAAATCTAAGTTACTTAAATAAATAATTTCAGTTATAAAAGCCAGCACAAATTAGTTGAAGAGTTCAATATCCACAAAACACAAATTTCGAAACATAAGGCTGAATATATGATAGTGTTTAATTGTTTGCTTGTTTTTGAATTTCGCGAAAAGCTACACGAGGGCTATCTGTACTAAGCGTCCCTAATTTAGCAATGTAAGAAAAGAAGGAAGGCAGCTAGTCATCACCGCCCAGCGCTAACTCTTTTACCAACGAATAGTGGGATTAATCCTAACTTTATAACGCCCTCACGGTTGAAACATGTTTGGTGAGACAGGGATTTGAACCCGCGACCCTCAGATCACGGGTCGAGCGCCTTAACCACTTAGCCATACCGGGCCAGTTAGTGTTTGAATAGATTCAGTTGTCTTCACGAAAATGCTTTTATTCATTATGGTCTCGGTATAAAAAAGCTCATGTATGAAAATTCCAGTTTCCGGACCAACATTGCAAGAAAATGCATTTGTAATAGTCACTATGTTTGGTAATTTTAACTTTAAAGCATCATCACTAAATTCAAAACCAGAGATAACATTTCATAATTCACAATCAGTGGTGAACGTGGCGAAGTCGATGTCATTTGATGAATGGAATACCATATAGCCTGCTATTATAGGGGAATATGCACCTAAATCATCTGCAATATAAATGAAACTGGGGCCAGCTATCGTGGTTTAACAGAGAAAACATTGTGTGTACAAGGTAAAAAGTGCACTGGGGAGAGAGACATTAAAAAGGTAACTTCTATTCCAAAATAGATCTATGCTGCTGCATTATGCTCCACTTTCACAGTGGAAGTACAGACACACCTCTCCATTCCTCCAACGTAGTCTTTCTCTTCCATTGTCAAATATCTTTTGTCTTCCATGAATAGACTGGTAGTCAGTTCAACATCTACTTCAATCTCCGTTCCAAACACTGAAATAAGTGAATACTTGGCTCCCTCTCTATAGGCCCTGGACTGTAGGACTGTTATTTGCCCTTAAACTCATTTACTTAAACCACATTCACTTAATAGAACTTAACTCACCTTAACGGGGCGGGATACATAGATGTAATTTAAAAATGTAGCTCAAACTTTAGATTTTCTATTTCTTGTAAGTAATAATATTTACTCTGGTACAATAATAACTGTCGAGATTTACATTCCAGTTTGGGTAATATCAAGGCCTTGATTGATTCTTATTATCTTCTATAGATCTCCTTACAAAAGACGTTCCTAAAATCTATTAATAATCGCATATGCTCCTCATCCATGTGTAATTGTAGACTCTTGTCATCTGTGTCTTTATTGGTCATATCATAACACTTTAGTACCTTAACTTTGTCCCAGGACCACAGTAGTCTTGTTGAGCAGTTGCCTTCTCCCTGCTCTTTCCCAGGAAATGTTAACAGACATAACCCACTCTGAGATGATGCTAATATTGATGGAGGGGGCTGCTCTGTGGAGTGTATGATCTCACATCATGATCTTTCTCTCTTCAATACTGGCTTGTATAGATATTTTTATTTTCCCTTGCCAGTTTTTATTCCCATGAACCTGTTCATTTGTTACACTTCCCTCTTTCGTTATTTGTCTTGGAAGGTGGGAAAATGACCAATAATATTTTTACTACATTTTTGCACGTCGATTTATAAACATTTAAGCGAGGTTCTAGAAAGTTCAATTGACAACAATACTAGCAATCACATTGTTGATTCTTACGTTCTACCAATTTAGAGAAACAGAAGTTGCGCAATACACATTTAACAATATATGCCACATGCATCAA
Source organism: Tachypleus tridentatus (assembly GCF_004210375.1). Lineage (NCBI taxonomy): Eukaryota > Metazoa > Arthropoda > Merostomata > Xiphosura > Limulidae > Tachypleus > Tachypleus tridentatus. The sequence goes on from NC_134830.1 coordinate 86,354,728, forward strand.
AATAAAATAAACGCAGATATTTGAATAAATTACAGCTAGCTTATCCTTATAGCTCACAGGGAAGACTAGAAGCTCCGCGGGTAACATAGAGGATAAAGTCGTGTCCAAACGCTTACCCATCTCTATTTCACATTCTCTAAAGTCCTAGGTGTAAATGGCAGATGTGCTAACAATCAATGCAGCGGTTCGCTATTTTAAGCAGGATTTTTCAAATAATAGTTTATCCACAATGTATTCTCTTCTTCAACATTCTGTATACGACTGGTTGAAGATTGTTTAGTTTTAGCTACTTTAAAGATGTAAGTTTGTCTAATCAAAAACACCTTGGGTGTGAAGAAAAAATAAGACCAAAAAAAGGGGGGTAATGAGAATACGAATTAAAGATGTGTGTTTTCTTACAGTAAAGCCACATTAGGCTATCTGTTGAGCCCACCCAGGGGAATGGAACCCCTGATTTTAGCGTTATAAATCGTAGACTTATAATTGTACAAGCGGAGAAGTTACGAATTAAAGGAATGAAATCTAAATTGACAATGAAAATGTTTACTACACTACCATTAATAAGAATTTTATAACTAATATTCATTCAATAATTAACCAGCCCGGCATGGCTAGACGGTTAGGGGTGCTCCACTTGTAATCTGAGGGTCACAGGTTCAAATCCCCGTCACACCAAACATGCTCGCCCTTTCTGCTGTGTGATCGTTATAGTGTCACAGTCAATTACACTATTAATTGGTAAAAAAGTAGTCCAAGAGTTGGTGTGGGTGGTGATGCCTTCTCTCTAGTTTTACACTACTAAATTAGGGACGGATAGCTCAGACAGCCCTCTGGTAGCTTTGCGCAAAAATCAGAAACAAATAAACAAACATTAGTTAGCCAGACCCCTAATATGATTATAGTAGGTTATACTGAAAAGGTATCTACAGTTTTAATTAATTTATTACTCTTCTGATAAATATTCTGAACTTCTGTTAAACGTCTCAAATATTTCAAGGGCATTTGATGTAAAATATCTCTTTAATATTTGATTCATCTTATTTCATACTTTATTGCGTATATACAATTGCACATCAAACTAACATGTCTGGATTTTCTAGTTGTAGAATCTTGTATCTGTTGTTTTCTAGCATGGAACCACTGATTCCAAAGAATGGTCGTAGACTGTAGTATTTTTTTCAGAATTTCTAATGCTCACTGACTTTTTATTTACGTGATTTTTGGCTCAGCTGATTATATTTATGGTGAAGTTTTGTCAATGCCTACACTGTGACATCTGTGTCAACTATTATTTAATCATCCTTAGAGGGAATTTCTATAGTTTAATCATCTCGTTGTCCAATGGAACCTTGTTGTTCAATTTTTATTTATCCATGTTTGTTTCACTGCTCTAAACAAGTAATTTTGAATTTCTTATGTTTTCCTTTTTAACAATGGAGGAATATAACAACAGTAGTTTACCAATGAACTTAAGGTAACTTTGCTCTCTCATTTGCCTGCCTTTTCTACTTTTGAATACTTACATTAAGAGTTCATTCACTATTTAAATGCCATTTGCATTATCTACTCATTTCTACGCTGTATTCCTCATCTTAAGCACGTGCCCCACAGTGGCACTGCAGTATGTCTGGGGACTTACAACGCTAAAAACCGGGTTTCGATACCCGTGGTGGTCAGAGCTCAGGTAGCCCTTTCTGTTGCTTTATGCTTAATTATAAACAAGATAAGCATGTAACCAAACTTGTTATAACAGTTTCATTTAAAATAATTGACTTTTTTAACTCTCTTGGTATAAAAACTAAGCATTCATTAAATATTAACTCAGAAAGTAAATAATAACAGTTTTGTATATCCAACAGTCAGGCAAATAAATAGTCTATGGAAATGTAGTTAAATAGTCTGAAACATCTTCTATATATTTATCTCAATTTCTTAAGTATGATATCAGCTAAGGGCCCAAAGTTTCCATGCAATTTGGTGAATTATTTGAATCTGAAAAAATGGCTGAATCTTCAGTTGAATGACAAATGACAGCCTGAATACATTTGAAGTCAAGTTGCAAAACAACACAAAAAGTGTGTATAATTTCATACGTGGTTACAAACTCCGATCCTCTTCTGGGATAACATGTAACAACAAAAATATGCAGTTTTTAAAATCGAACTGTAGAGATAAATCATGTATAAAACGAAAGAAAACTACTGTGACTAGAAACCCAAAAAGTGTTACTATCTGTAGTACATTTATTATGTTAACTCTGTTTTCTGCTTTTCTGCACAGTACAACTGAATATTCAATGTACTAACTTTCTTCTCCACATTAATTAACTAATATTAATAATATTAATATTATAATTAATACATATTAAGTTAATTATAAAATAAGAGATAAGTATTCAGAGTAAATTACAATATGATGCATCTAACTATTAAAATTTAACAATTATAATAATTATTATAAGAAAGAATTATGCACATAAAAATATTTTTATTGTACAACATCACCTTAAAATCGTTTTCTCCTTTTTTTTAGCGAAAGCAAAATCTCTAATCGTATGTTTATGATCTATTTGCCTAAACAATGTCCATTCTATTGTGAGCAAGGATATGGCATCCTAGTTTAGCAATTTGTTTTCAATACTGCTAGTAAGCATTGTATCCTTTCCACTTATAATTGTTTTTTAGCAGTTTCTATTTACAGTTTCTGTTTTTTTCACTTAATCATAAAACATATTATGATTATCTTTATTTTATTTTTATGCATATATTTTAAAGTAATATATCTCGTGTTTGTATAGCTATATAAATTGTATTATAACTATACTATAATATTAGTACACTAACAATATTTTATACATTGTTAGACGCACGTTACGACATACTCCAGAAATAGAAAATTACAAGAATGTTTATAATTTAACAAATATTCTAATATCGAGGAGTTATACGTTATATAAAGTCGCAAAGATGAAACAACGTTGGCTTATATAAAAGTATATTATTTTATATCTGTGTGGGGTGTAAAGGTCGTTTTTCTTAACTTTTATGAAAATGTGTAAATTCCTTTAGTATACACTACAAATTTTAAAACGCAATAACAAAATTCTAATATAGACCGAAAACGCCATAGTGCTACAGCAGCAAACCTCGTACATACAAGCAAACTGGTCAGGACTGAAAAATAAATAGACTTTCTATAGTAGCATCGAAAAAGTAACATTATAACAAGGGGAATTTCATCGTCTCATCTGACCACCAGCCTGCCTTCATAAAATCCCAAACAGTGAGTAATCAGCACCTTTTCCTTAGGCCCGGCATGGCCAAGCGTGTTAAGGCGTGCGACTCGTAATCTGAGGGTCGCGGTTTCGCATTCCTGTCGCGCTAAACATGCTCGCCCTTTCAGCCGTGGGGGCGTTATAATGTGACGGGCAATCCCACTATTCGTTGGTAAAAGAGTAGCTCAAGAGTTGGTGATGACTAGCTACCTTACCTCTAGTCTTACACTGGTAAATTAAAGACAGCTAGTACAGATAGCCCTCGAGTAGCTTTGTGCGAAATTAAAAACAAACAAACAAAACCTTTTCCTTAAAACCGTTCTACGAGATGTCATACATTCAAATTATCAAAGAAACAACATCACCAGAAATTAATGGAAAATAACTTATTGATAAGCAAAAAAAATAACAAACCGACAATTCAAAAACTGACTTAAATTCATCTCGTCAAAGATCCAGTTTGAGGAAATTAACACTACTAGCACTTAAAAGCAAAACCACTGTTACGAAAAGACACATAAATGTTCCAAAAATCAGTCAGAATAGAAACGATATAAACTTCAATAAAAATTAGTCACAATAGAAACGATATAAACTTCAACTCAATGTTATGTCACTTCTGGCGAAAGATTCAAACTTTGCTTTAAGCAGAAAACTTACAGACAACATTCGTATAGAAATTTTAAAATTACTTGAAAAATTTATGTATAGCGTCTGCTGGAGAAAACATCATGGAACTTAAGAAAAAACAAACACCTTAATAAAGTCGACAATAAGAAAACAAAAGTGAAATATCTTACCTTGTCCCAAAAACGTTTGTCTATTCTTTACGAAACAACACCCAATATAAGATACAGATCACCAAGAAGATAATCAAAATCACCTATCGGTCAGATTTTAACACCCATGGTGTCAGCGCATGACTCTGCAACAGAAACCATTTCCTGATTACTTGATCAACTGTTTAAACCATATCTAAGATATGTACCATCGCACGTATCCAGTACTAAAGACTTGTTAGAAAAGATACACTCCTCTACACAAACAGTATTCGTTGGCTCCATTTTATTTTCCTTAGATGTAGGTAATCCCTTGTACCCATCCACATCCATAGAATAAGGTAAAGATAGTATCAGTAATTTCATTGCTTCACTTGACCAACACACGTTTTCAACAAAGATGACATTAGAAACCATCTTCACCATGCTCAATTTTGTCCTACACAACAGTTATTTTAAATTTGTACAAACAAAAGAAAGGATCAGCAATGGACAACAGAGCAGCAGTCACATTTGCTATAATATTCATGCATATATAGAAACCAAAGCTCCTGTGTGTGTCTTTTCTCATAGCAAAGCCACATCGGGCTATCTGCTGCGTTCTCCGGGGTGGAACGATCCTCTGATTTTAGCATTGTAAATCCGTCGACTTACCGCTGTACCAACGGGGGACCCAAAGCTCTTGACACATATATAAACAAAAATAGACTTAACACCAGAAGTGCAGCATAGATACATCAATGACATATATGGTATTTGGAATAATGAGAAAGAAACACTGAAGGAGTTTTATTATTTCCTAAACAACTTCCAATTGTCAAATTCAAATTAAAGCTACCCAACGTAAGAGGTTACTTAACGTTTTTAGACGTAGCCCTAAAAGTCCAAGAGAGAGAGAAATTTTGAGCTCTATGCATAACAAAAAAAGCAAGAAACCAGTATTTCTCAATTACAAGTCACACCATCCATAACAGAAGAACTAAAGAGAATAAATCGAAACCGTTCCACGCCATACAAATAGCACAAAATGACTTTAAAACATTATTATTATTATGAAACTGATAGCCCAATAATAAACCCACATAATTAGAGCTTTCAATGTTGTCAAAACACGTTACAACATTAACAGACCCTAAAACAAAGGAAGCAAGCATACACGAAAACGCCTACAATCACAAACAGGATTCGTAAAGTCATTAGACAATTCCAACTGACAATCAACATAACGCAAAAACCACGTGTAGCATTGAAAGAACTATTAGTTTACTCTTCATTCTCAAAAACAATGCTACGCCAGAGAAAACGAAGCAAGACAAGTGTACCACATTAAAAACGTGGTCTACCAAATTGTTTATGACATATGTGGAGACACATATATAGTATAAACCGAAAGACCTTTTCACACACACACACGTCTCAGTGTGTTATATGCCTATGATCAACATAAAACCGCTCCAGCAGAATACTTCCTATACAAATACTAAACCCTAAATACAAAAACCCCATTTAATAATACTATTTTTAACTTTATTAATTGCACCTTACGGTAGACTCAGTGAACAGAATATTACAATAATTTTTATAATTTAACGAAAATTCTGATATCAAACAGTTATGTATACTAATCCTGAATAAGCCGCAAAAAAACATTGGCTTAAATAAAACGTTTTCTTTTTTATTTATCTGGAGTGTAAATGTCGTTTTTTTCTTAACCTTTATCAAGCAGTACAAAGATATTTAAGGAAAATATTATAAAACAAAGCTATTTAAGTTAAAATGAATGATGAATAGTTATTAAGAGAACAAATGAATGTATAGTTTTGAACCACTCTCCACGCTCTCCTCTACCTCGCTATAAATTATAATTTGTTAATACATTTTTCTAACGCCGGCTTCTGTTAAATTTATAACCATTTCAACTGATTGACTGGCATATGTTTTACATCATGTGATGTTACAGATATAGCTGAAGACTAAAAATTTGATATGGTTCAGTTTTTAATTTCAAGTCACGTGATTAAAGAGCCAGAAAATTTCTCACAGAAAGATCAGTTTCCAAGCTATTCATATAAATTATTCTGCGTTATTCCCTACACTACTTACTTTACAAATTAGTTTGTGAACTAGCAGCAAGCTATCATATATATATGTATATATAATGGCAAACAAAGCTACACAACTGACTAACTGTGCTTTAGTTTATGCCGCTAAAGGCAATACTACAGGTATTAAAACCAGGTTTCTAGCGTTGTCAATCTGAAGACATACTGCTGTGCCACTGGGAAATATTAACGACAACTAATCTGATAAGTTTTTGCACAAGACATGAGGGTTTGCGAAGGAGAAATGAAATAAAGAAATTAATATAACCAGTTGTATTAAAATGTTTATAACACTATGTAACAAAATTTATACTTTCTCTTGTTTCTGGACAGAAAGTGTAATTTCCCAATTGCTTGCACCTAAAGTAAATGGAAAAGACCTATTTTTCCCTTAAAACTGCTTTTGTGATCTGGGAGCGTATGACGAAAACATGATGGGAAACTATATTTGGGGGGCTGATACGTGAAAGTGATTTACATTACAGTCGCAAATCTTGAAAAACTACTCACTTCTAAACATTTTTGTATAACTTCAATATAAATACATGTAAATCTTGATTCGTATATTGTTTTATTCAGACCTTATGTAAATGAAAATGTTCGAATTTGCCCGTTTTTACATAGAAAATAGGTTAATTTCTAAATTTCATTATCCAGGTCACAAAAGCAAAGTTTGAAGGGAATAATGGCCATTTTCTCTACTTTTACAACATAAGCAAATAAGAAATAACACACTATTCAGGAACAAATTTTGTGTTACATAGTGTAAAGATTATTTTTTCAGATTTTAGAAAATCCTCGAACAATAAAAAAGATGTTGCATATTGAGGGGACTTCGAATCGAGAAACCCCGGAAACACACTTCCACATCCACTACGGACAGACACATATTCAAAGGCATGATGTAGCTCTCGCATGTTACATCCCTTCTATTTTCATGTCACGTGCAATTCTAGTTCCTCCTTAATACTCTCTTTAAGGGATCATCTGAAATTGTGTATGTCTCAGTAACGTTTTACGTTTTTCTTTAATAAATCTAGGCCTATCATAAATGACTAGTCGCATGTGTTTTCAGCTTTTTTCAAAACCTAAACCCATAGGTGATGAAAGAATGCATATATTTTCTAACGCATTTTTTTTTTAGCTTGATAAGACTGGAGCTGAAACTCCACCAATCTCGGCTTTAATCTGGCCCTGCCTATTCTTTACTTGTTATTATTACAAAAATTACTAAAAATTAAAGCTTAGAAATATTTAGGTAAAATAAGGTTAAATTAGGTTATATATTAATAAATAAATATAATGATAATAATAATAATTTTTTTTTTCCACCAGGTACACTCGCTAGTACTAACAGCTCACGAGTCATGAGCTTTATATAACTTAGTGTAACATTTGCTTTATCTTACAGCATATTGTGATAGTTCTTGCAGCGGGAATATTAAAAATAACTGCCCAAAAGGCAATAAATCGATACAATGTAATTAAAAAGAGTTGCATAAGGTTAAGAAGTTTTAAGCTATTTAGTGTAAAGATATGTTTCATGTTACAGTTTGAAGAGTAATTCTAAACAGAAAAAGTGGTAATTTTGATTTATTCTGAATTTTGTATGGTGGTTATGAGGTAGGTCAAATATATCTAGTCTGTATTGAATAATAATAATCAAGCAAATAACAGATAAAATACAAAGATTTATCGGAAAAGAGTTACACTGACTGTCAGGTTGTCAGTGAGGGCTCCTCACCATAACACGACTGTGCCACGGTTAACGCAGGGTTGACTTTAACGGTATTACAAGTAGGCCTAGCACCAGATTAAATCACCTTAAACATACTGGTAGTATCAAAGGTTGCTCTGTCAAATGTATTACCACGATATATAAAGCGTACATTAGACACCTTTTGATGTATGGTAACGCAGTAAAACATAACACGACAGACACAAACAATATAAACGAATACAGAATTTCCAGAATGGAGCAATCAAGACAGCTCATAAACTCCCTAATTACACTCTTCCCGAATACCTCCACTCATTCAACTCACTAACAGATACTACAAATGCATATCAAGAAGAAATACATAAACACAATATTTTGGACTAATTGCATCCACCCGAGACTCATAGGCTAGATATATATCTCCTTTAACACGATTAGCAACATCAAAACATGTTTTTTTTAATCATTAATTTATCATTTCATTTTCAACTATAGGTACTGAGCGGGAATACTTATTCAGCACTTGTTTTCTCTGGATACTTTGGTTTACTCCAATATCAAAATTTTGGCTATTTGATCTACTGATTCTAAGCTCTGCAAAGGACCGCATTTGGTATACTTGTTCTTAATCTACAATTACCTAAAATATGTTATTAAAATCTTTTAAGTATTTAAGAACCTGTAAATTTATTCTAAAAATACGAAAATCTCAACTATACTATGGATCGTTATTCCCAATTTCAGAGACTCCATAGAGTCTAATGTATCTAATCTCTTCCAGCATACACTCTTTGCCCATATACAAAAGAAGAAAAAGGCAAAAATCTCCATGTATAAAAGTTACGGGCAAAATAAAAACATGGCTATCTGAATAACTGGAGATAAGAGAATAGAGCAAATGTGTAGCAGACTTCTTGGGCCAGCATTCATTGCTGGGAAAGGGCAGACACATGATTATTATTGAATATTGTTCTCAGTTCTTTGTCAGACTCTTGGTCCAATGCCAGCTATGGAAGGAGCATACAGAACACATACTTTCATAATTTCAGTATGTGTACTGATTTAACAGAACAGTCGTCTGGTACAAGAGGATAACATGATTTATTAGAAAGTGCTGACTTCAACTCAAAAGGAAATGAATGCAGTCCGAAGCCAGGTATCATTAGACATGTGTCTTCCAGTTCACAGTAGAAGGAAGTCCTAACAGTCTTCACCTCATAACTACGAAGTAGAAAGAAAAAGAAATTAACTCCCCAATCATGGCATATGTGTGCAAACCCAGTACACAACCAACACCAGATTATCTACAGCTTTAAAATCTCAACAGTAGTGATTCAAACATGGTGAATCAACTTTGATCCAAAATCAGGTGGCAGTGGGAATTTTTGTACAGTCTGTGGTAGGAGAAGGATTCTTATCAGACACACGTGTGAGGACTTATCTTGTCCTATACTAATTTAACTCCAGACCACCCAGTACACTTGGGTGGTGGTAGTATAGAGACGTTAAAATGTTATCAGTATAATTATGAGGAGTGATCAAATACACTAACAGTGTCACTACTGCAACGCTTCCTACCAATTGACACCACTTTGCAGCTTCTAACTATTCGTTTACAATCAATGAGGGTTCTCAATGGTCCACCACTCCAGCAGCAAAGAATTACGAGGGGGTAATGGACTCATTTATTTCACATGAAGAAAAGAGGAGTAATTTATGGTGGGGAAACATGGAAAAAAGGAAAAACTGATCCTTATCAGGTGCCAGCCAAAAAAGTCTCTTACTGGAGACAGTGCAACGGCTGACTGTATAAACCTATTTTGAAAATCAAGCAAATGTGAGCCAGGGATCTGGAGAAAGACGAATCCTATGTAATAAAGAATAGAAGACAGAAACACCAAAAGTGACAAAAATGAGCTAAAAAGCAACAAACAGCCCAAACAAAACAAAAGTCTGTCTAGATTGTAAAAACATAGAAGAGTGAAATAGAAGGATGGGAGAGAGAGAGAATGGTAGAGGTTTCCTCTCCAAGTGGTTAAAGACTGAGAGAATAATGACCAAACAGGAGAAAGAAAAAGAAATAAGGCAGTAGGAGTTGTAGGTTAGCAAAGACTTGAATCAACATGGGGAAACAGTTTGGAAGATATCACTGATGCCCCAGTTATGCATGGGGATAGGTTCATTTTATAGACAAAGAAGGATCTGAACAAAGCTAACAATACAAGAGAAAAAGTGTTGACGTAAATGCCCAATAATTCATAAAGATGGAAAGAGCTGAATCTTGTAGAATAGCCCAGCAAAAGAAAGAGATGTTCAATGGTAAAAAATTGGAGTAAAGAGGTGATATAAGAGCAATGTTCCTTTCTCTATAGAAGGATCAAGCAGAATAATATCCAGAAAGGGGAAGGTTTGCCTGATGGTAAAATCTGTTTCTACAGACAAAGTATCAGACTAAGTCAAACATGAAGATGAAAGTACAAAGGCCAGTGGTGACTGGCCAATTGGATTCTTCTGACAGAATAGATGCTATGTCACGAGGTTTTTCAGTGATTTTACTCACACTACAGAGCTTCGACAATCAGTGCCTCTGCAATTCACTGGGATTGTCGACTGAAATTTTGACCTCCCATACCTCATCCTCAAGCATTGGCAGTATATTTAATCAGTCAGGATTGGACAAGTTTAAGACTGTATGCCTTCCCTCGATTCAGCTATTGCCCCAGGTTCTGACTATGGTTTGTTCTACTCCCCGTTGAGTTCTCTTGATTGCACGTTATTGACCACCATCTCTTCCTCTTCCACACTGGAAGTCTGAGAAACCTAAGACATTCTCTACTCAGATGTTCAGAAACTCAATCGTTATGCTTGAAAGTTACAGTCTTTCTGTCCAACATATGGATTTAAATTATAAGAATTCTCTATAATTAACTAAATCTCTCCTCACTATCATTCATTTTCTAACTAGGTTATTTGAGAAAAGACTTGCATCATAATATGAGGCATTGTATAAGGCATTCTTAACCACTATTTGTGGGTATTCTAAATATCAGAAGGTTTGAATCCCCAGTTCTATCAGGCCTATTAAAATCCCGAATTGGGACTTTTAATTGTTTTACATGCATTGGACCATACTCTTTTTGAGACTTTAGCTTCCTGTTCTTTGTTTCATCTCTCTCTCAAATTATATTTTTGTTGTTGTCATGTGGACGCCGTTGGTTGGAGTTGCTGTAATCCATATGCATCATTCTAAATTTGTTTTGCTTTACCTTGATAGATCTTCTCTTTCCAAGACTTTAGCAGCCATGGAATGGAGAGATCATTCTCACCAATCCAATTTCCAGCCATTTCTTACCTTTATGAGCACTCTAAACTGCATTGTTTGTTATATCCTATCAAGCCCCTCAAGTGTTGTGGCTCGCACTAATTCATTTCAATGTACTAGGAATCGACTGTTTAATAATTGGGGTCTTTCTGTTTCCCGTGACTTCTCTCATTACCCTCATAAGGCTGCTTTATAAATTGATTTACATGGTCTGTAAAGGATTATTGTTACAGGAGGGGTATTACCCAATTTGTCATATCTCTACGTCATTAGCTCGTCCAGAAAGTATTGTCATCTGTAAGACAGTGTGCAGGCTGATATGTAGATTATTCCTAATATTTTTCTATCTCATTATGTACATGATTTGACAGTATCTTCTGAAGGTTTACGACTACCCCTATAGCTATTTTATCCACATCTGTTAGATGTTAACCAGAGGTGTTTATTTTTCTTAATCATGTACTCTCATTTCCAGGATCCTTTTAGTTTTACTTGTTCCCACTGTGTAGTGAGTTATGCCAAGGCAGGTATGCTTTCTCTTCTTAATTCCACACTAACCAGTTTGACTATAACTAATACAGGTATCAATAGGTTTTTTTTATTAATGCATAAGTAAATTTATATTGATTTTAAAACATTAATATGATTAAAACGATGTCAGTACTTGTTCCGGTAATTTTATTCAAAAGCACACCAATATTAATAATGTTTGAAGGAAGAAAACCGAATAAATCTGTCGTTCTCTAGTGAGAGGGCGGTTCACATACGTGTGGTGGTTGAAAACGTATCACGTGGTGAAAGAATCATGGGAAAATAGTATTGTCAGCTTTTTCTTTCTTGTTGCAAGACCAATTCTAAGAATCACAACTTCTTCCAAGTTTGCGAATACGAAGAAATAATTGGAGGTGCATTTTCCGTAAATCGAATAATTCTATAGTAAGCATTATCAAATGCCGAGGATCGAAGCACATTTTAGTAACTGTAAAGTGAAGTTTTCTGTTTTATACATAGCAGTATTTGTTCAAAAACATTTTTATCGTGCGTTCTTTGTAAATATTACTTTGAGAGCAACGGTGTCTGACAGAACTATTATATCAACATAGACACAACAGACTTTCAAATAACCACCTAGCTTGACATTTCAAAATCACTGATTTCCATAACGTCTGATAAGTGAAATGCCTTGAAAACTAAAAGAAAAAGAGAAATAAAGCTAACATAAAATTGGAAATAAGATAATTTATTTAGTAATTTTATTGTCACAATCAATGCATGCAGTGTGCCTTGCAAAAGTATTCACTCCTGTAAAGTTTCCACATTTTGTTGCAATTATAAAACTTTCAAATGAGATGTTATATTCAGAATCTACGTAATATAAGTGAGAAGGCCAGACAAATTGCTGATATGATGCAAGTTAGAATTTCAAGGGAAATTACAATATTATTAATTGATAACTATTCAACTTTGCTACTGGAACCCTAAATCAGTTCAGGTGCAAAAGATTAGTTTTAATTAGCTGCAATGGTCTCTGGCAGTATGCAATTAAAGTGGTTTAACATGACCTCAGAGTAAATGCATCTCTTCAAGCCATAATTCACATCACCAGGAAAAGTACAGGCAAATTTTCGAAGAAAACCTCCTTGAGTCAGCCAAGAATTTAAAACTAGGTCGAAAATTCATAATTTCAGCAGGATGGTCACTCAAAACCACTCTGAAGTGGTTTCAAAAGAAGAAAGTGAATATTCCGGAATGGTTCAGTCAATGTTCTGGCTTAAATACAATAGTATGTTGATGGTAATACTTGAAGAATGCAGTCCATCAACGAATCTCAATGAACTTGTCAAAATTGTAGCAATTTTGTCAGGAAGAATGGATAAATATTACCTCATCAAATTCTTAAAAACTGTTAGAGACCTATTCACAAAGAACTGGCAAGAATAATTACTGCCAAAATTCCTTTCACCATTTACTGACTTAGTTAAACAACATTATATAAATTTATCATTTAAACCATTATCTGTGAATTTCATGAATTACTGACAATTTCACACACTCATTAATATTTTGACTTGATAAGTTCATTCACAGCATTAATTTATGTATTATGTCACTGGTGAGTGTAACCTGTGGTTTTCCAAAAATATTTTGTTTGTTACTTTGTTTTTAAGTAGGAATGAAATCATACTGAAGGTAAAAAAAAGAAATTATTTTTGGAACAAGTTATGTCAATTTAATCAATGTTTCAGATGAATGTCACCCAACTAAGTATCTTATTTTCACTGTATTATTGTAAGATGCATTCATTTCCATTCATGTAAAAAGTAGATTTAGCCTCAAGAAAGATAATAATGGAATAAATTTAAGTATTTCTACATTAGAATCAGTGAAGTACTAGGCTAGATATTGTTTTTTCTTTTAGAAGATATACATTTAGTGAAACTTCTCGCCTTCAGCTGTCCAAGTAGAATGGAACTAATTTACCATACATATAATTGCTGTAGATTTCTTTTAAAATTGGTCATAGTTACTTATCGTACCATTATGGGACTTCATTTGAGCGAATACATTACCATCTGCCAACTACAAATAACAAATGTTTGCTCGCAAATCAGTTAAACACACATATACAGTACCATACACTATATATGGCCCTTCATATCACATTTTACTTTGTATGACATGTTACACTTAAACCACTGATGAATAATTCAGCCATTTTCTGTTTCTAGGATGGCATGCAGTTGTTATACTATAAATGAACTTATTTGAAAGTATATATATATATATAAATTCTATTGAGGAAAAAAAATCAAGCTATAATAAATGCCTATGGGTAGTGAGTGGGTATCTCTTTCTCTTTATACGCACACAACCATTCTTTAAAATATTTATCTACAACTATTCTTCAATAACCAACTTAAAGGAATATTGCACTCAAAATATACACTAAATAATGATTTAACTTATTTGCACTTAATACTGTGAATAAAATGTAGATCTATAGGCTCATACTACCCATAGTTACATTAATTGAGCTTGTATATGAAATTAAATCTATAAAATATGCAGAAAATTGCATAAAAATAAAATACTATAAAAATAAATTCAAGCATTAGTTTACAACCCAAACCACAAGCAATTTACACTATTTTGATGGTTTACCTTCTTGTTTTCAGGTACATAAATCATATTTATATATAGTCATCACTTAAAAAGCAATGATCACCATCCTTTTTGAACATGCATAAATTACATATTCATATTTTAAATTTAGTTTTGTGTTGAGTCAGTAATAGTTATATAATTCTTTATACCAGTACACATATTTAAATGTGTATGTTCATTCACATACAACAAACAAAATTACTTTCAAAAAACAAATAATATGACTCAGTCACCAAATATATTTACAACAAAAAATAAACAGTTCTTTACAGATTTTGGAAAACTTGATTTAAAAAGTTCCTTGGTACTGTACATTTAAAAACAAAAACTGAACATTTCTTGAACTATTATGCAACATTATAATTTTACAGCTTTTATGGTGCTGTGCATGCATCTAAAAAGAATAAAATAAACAGTTCTTGAATGAATTTCCAACACTTAATTCAATAATTTCTCTGCAATGATAAATAGACAAGCCATGTAAAATAAGAATATCTTTAATAAGATTTACAATGTACATTATGATTATCTTAAAAATCCTGTTAGTTTCCAAAAGAAATAGAAATCTTATAAGAATACAGGTTGAAAAAAATTGTTAACACCAGAGTTTCATAGTTACCTAAGCCTACTGACACAGTTATTCATTGTAACTATATTTACATCATATTTAACATTTATATTGACTTGAACAAGTTTTAAAAAGAATACTGTACAATTTTATAGTGACAAAGATTCTGGCATATAAAACTATTATAGTTGACATTTTGATCATCTGTATAAACAACAGTTATGAAAGTCCTGTAGTGTAAAGACAAATCTTCTTTTCCAAATCTGAAGGAAAACGTGATATAAAAAAAAATATTTCAAAGTCACACTCGTTTATTCAAGCAATACAGTTAAATAATTTTTTACATGTCCCTTAATACTCAAAAGCTATTCACTATTTTACCTATGTATATTAAGGAGGATAAATGTGGAGAGTACATAAGAGAACATTTGAGCTCTAAGGCCAAGAAATACTTGTAGTTGTAGGTTACAAAATTTTATTTGGATAGTATTTAAGTATTATTTCAATACTTTTAAAAGTCTAGCTTTGTTATTTTGGTTTATCTAAATTCATTTAATTGGGACTGGATACTTTACTTTTTAGGTAACTACTAATACTGGGTGATGGGATAACACAGCTATTAAATATTGGATTGAAAAAGTTTTAATAGTGTTAGATAAGTTAAAAAAATGTTTATCTTTATGATTTAAATTAGCAAGGGGACAGAAGGTGCTATCTCAAAAGAGAAGACACAAGGAAACTAAGTTTTCTTTGATAGATTGTTTATGTAGAGTATTCATCAAAACCAAGTTCTTATAATATAGTGGATCTATGAATGTTATTTAATTTTATTAATTTTTATCTATAGAAATTACAGTTGAATAGCAAAAAATAACTAATTTTGTAAGACTGGTGATGAAAATAGTATTTATACACTTTTAATTTAGAATTTAGTTGTAAAATGTTTTGTATAATGTAGTATGAGGCTTAATATGCATAACAGTTCTTTAAGCTTTGTTACAATTTAACTTACAGTGACATAAAATAAGTTAAACACACTGTTTTATTTAATAAATAATATCTAAAAACTAGTTAATTATAAAACTTATGCTTCAAAGCCTCCAACTCTTCCTCCAATCTGCAAACTTTACATAAATTGAACATTCTAACTGCTAGCTTTCTTGAAACTGCATAGTAGTCCATAATTCCCAAATAAATTTGAGGAAATAGATAAAGAGAAGTATAAACTGTGGGAAATGACAGGAAGTCTTCAAAAGAAGCATAAGCTTTTACATGCAAGGGAGGCATCAGTTAAGAATAACAATGACATTGAGAAAATGATAAAGGGAAGAATTAGGGTTAAAAGTAGTGAATTTAATTATAAAGATCCTATTATATTAAGCAACAGATTTCAGCTTTTGGCTCATGTAGACAAAGAACTACTAGGGTAGGGAAAACAAAAAGAATAGAGAAGGATATGGATTATGAAATTAAAGAGGTTATAGGTGATTCCTTGTCATACAATGTTGATAGAATAGTATGTGGGGTAAATAAGAAGACAAAACTCAGCATTATGCTACCTTGAAGAACAGGTGAAAGACATGACTGACAAAGCAAGAGATATAATGAAGAGAACTGGCAATGATGCAGTTTTTGCTGTGCATGTAGGAGCTGATGATATAAGAAAGACAGAGGAGTTAATTAATAAGTACAAGTGGTTGATAAAAGCATATGGAGATAAAGACCATAAACTAATTATGTCAGAGATACTACTGTCAAAAATTAAGTGTAGAGAAGAAATTTTGAGTAAATCATTAGGGACAAATTCTAACCTGAAATTAATATGTAAGGATGAGCATGTTAACTGGTTGGACTTGTGGGATAAGTTCAGTGGGAGGAGGGAACATTTTGGAATGGATGGTTTACACTTAAGACAAAAAAGCTCTGGCATGTTTGCAAGGGGTATTAACTCAGCTGTAAGGGAAGTTTTAAACTAGGACTAAATAGTGGTGAGGGGAAAGACAAACTAAATAGAACAAAACCGAGATGTAGAGGAAATTTTAGCATAAGAAATCAGTATAAAAGAAGTTGTAAGAGTAGGCTTAATTGTTAAAGTTGTAATCCTAGATATACTAAGATAAGGGAACTAGTAGGAATAGAAGATTTTGAAATAATAAGAATAAATGAAAGATAAATGTAGATAATTTTGATGACAGAAATTTCTTTGAAGCATGCAGTTATAGATTATTTTATGATGATAGAGTAATAAAGACAGGAAGAAGAGTGGCTCTATATGTAAAGTGTACAGTTGAGAATATTAAAGATAACAGCAAGTAGATTAAATTCATTTGAGTTTCTGTTAGTGAATATAAATGGAAAACCTCTGAGTATGACTTTATTTACATACCACCAGATGAAACTGATGAAATTCTTGAAAAACATTACAGTCAAGTTAATGTTTCAGCTGTTAATGAATTCATAATTATGGATAATTTTGATTTCAAACATATAGACTGGGAAATGCTAGAGCCAAACCATGAGGAAGAAAGATTTCTGGAAACTGTTTAAGATGAATTTCTTTGCCAATTGGTTAAGGAACCTACTTAGAATAAGACTATTTTAGATTTATTGCTAACTTCAAATACAGAAATAGTTGAGAGGGCAGAATTTGGGGAACACCCAGGTACAAGTGATCACTGTGTACTATGTTTGACGTTTTGCTGCAGATGGAACTAAAAAAATAATGATACTTTGATTCCAAATTTCAAAACAGCAAATTATGAAGGCAATGCAACATGAATTATCTGTTATGGATTAGGCAACTAAGTTACTTGGAGACACTGAGGAAATGTGGAAAATTTTAAAGAAAAAGTTTTCAACATTTGAAACAAATATATTCCTTACAGAAAGAAAAGAGTAGCTGTAAGTAAAAAAAAAGGTTGGCTCACAAAAATTAAAGAAACACATCACATATTTAAGAAATTTAAAATGACTAGTGTTATAGAAGACTACAGAAGATCAAGAAAGTTGCCATACAGAAAATTAAGACCATTTAAAAGGATGTAGGAAAAAATTGACTGAAAATGTAAAAATTAACAATAAGGATTATTTTAAGTGCATTAGGAATAAATAAAATATTAAGATTGTGATAGGACCCTAGAGGAATAATAAAGTAAGGATTGTATTTGATGAAAATGAAATAGCTGGGTTATTAAATTTAACAAAGTTTTGGATTTTATTGGACAAGTCGCATTGTATCACTATAGGCAAATGGTACAAGTTAACGAATTACATAAAAGAGTGGCTTGATGGAAGAAAGCAGTGGGCTGTTATCAACAGAGTTCAGTTAAACTGGATTAATATTGAAAGTGGTGCACTGCAGGTTTTAGTATTAGGCCCATCACTTTTTTTTTACTTACATTAATGACATAGATGAAGAAATGGTCACTAAATTACTTTGGTGTTGCAGATTCTACTGATTTACAGAAGAAGTTAAATCATCTTGTGAGTTGGTTGAATAAAAGGTTTTAATCATGAAAAATGCATGATACTGCATGTGAGTTATTATAATTTGGATCAGAATAACTTAACAGTGTCATGAAAGAAAAGGATCTTGATGTAATGGTTGATCAATTTCTTAAGACATCCAAGCAGTGTGCTGTTGCTAGTGGTAGTGCAAAATGGACTTTAGGTTGCAACTACAGAAATGTTTAGTACAGTTGTAAAGAGGTTATAATTGCATTGTATAGATCATTGGTTAGGCCACATTTGCAGTATTTTGTTCAGTCTTGGACTCCCTATCTTAGGAAAAACACTGAATTATTGGAAAACATTCAGAGAAGGATAACTAAAATGGTACCTGGGATGGAGGATTGGTTGGTTTGGTGTTTCGTGGTGCAAAGCACAACTAGGCTATTTGCATCAAACATCCAGTAAAAAGGTAAAATTAAAGTAAAATTCATAAAAGGAAATTAAGGTAAAACAAAAGAAAGTTTAATTTTTGAATTAAACACACAGATAGCATTAAATCCAATTTTTACATCTAGTTTACAGTAGTAAGAGAAAAACTACAATAATAGAAGTTGTAAAGGTCTTTCTGTAGCATAATAGTAATTATCATAACTCACCAGGAAGACTAACAGGTTTAATTCTAAAACCACCATTAGTCACCTGAAGTTGGCCTTTCTAGTCCTAGTTTCGAGTTATTTGACAATATGGTCATTTTCAGAAAGTAAAGTAATATAAGTTTTTAAAGACTTGAAGCAAAATTTAATTATTATAATTCACCAGGATGACTAACGGGTAGCTCAAACAGCAGAGTTAGTCACCTGAAGTTGGCCTTTCCAGTCCTGGTTTTGAGTAATTTGACGTTTGGCCCTTTACTAATTTCAAATCAAACTAGATGAACTTTGATTCTTAAAAGGAAATCATATTAAAAAAGGTCTAATGTATAAATTAAAAATACTTAAATAGCATTAAAAAGATTAATGGCCTTCAAAAAAACTAAAAACATTTCTAAAATGGACAGTGTCACCATTGCCAATAACACTGTCTAATGTTATGGAAAAACCTCTGGACACAACACGTTTAAAATAATGCTATCGTTGACATCACAACAATGGCAAGACAGTAAAATGTGGCTTATTGTGACCTGAGTGTTACACAGACAACACATTGGTGCATCAGTCTCAGATAAAAGAAAACAATGAGTTAAAAAACTGTGACCAATGCATAGTCTAGTTAGAACAACTTCCTCTTTCTGATCCTAATGGAAGCAAGACAGCCAAAGTTCAATACAGGGTTTTATTTGGGAAAGCTTGTTTTCACGTTACTCACTCCAAGTCAAGTCGACTTCTAACTGGCACAGCAGTGATAATGCCAGAGCAGAAAGAGTTAGGTGTGCTGTCAGTGAGCTCGTTCCCATGAATACCAACTTGATATTCAGAAAAACTGAATAGAAGTAGATGTTAAAGAGAAATGGCCTGGTCAGTTTTGAATATTGGTGAGAACAGGGCGTGTTCTAACGTGAAATAATTACAGGGCCAGTAAAAAACTAAGCGAGTCAGTATAAATAGTGCAATTTGACTACTGCTTAGCTTCTATGTGATCCAGGGCAAAAAAATGGCATACAGTTTAGCAGTGAACACAGAAGGTATAAAGGGGATTCTGCGCACAACCACTGAACCACAACAAACCATGGCAGAGCCCACAGAGTCACCTGATTTCAAACCATCTGTATAAATAAAAAGAGTAGGAGGGTTTGAAAGATGTTCAGCAAATAAAAGACGTAATCCCAATCAGGAGTGTCTGCTTTTTTCAGATGACTTAAAGGTAGATCACGTTCAGGAACTGTAATAAGCCATGGTGGGATGGGCTGACCAGTGGATACAGCAATGTTATACAAGGACAGACCCAATTCATCCAACTGTGCTTGGATACGAAGACCATAAGGAGCAATGGCAGATCGTTTGTTTTGAAAAAGTATGGCCCACCAAAGGAAGGAAAACACAACCCCAGGTGAGATGCTTTGGTAAGGAACAAAGTTTCAAAGCATACAGTAAAGACAGTTGCAAATGGCAGAGGTGCAAAGAAGGTTCATGAGACTCTGTGTACAAATTCTGAACTGGGAAAGTGCAGAAAGTCCCAGTGCAGAACCGATGTCCTTAACGATGAATGGGGTACAGCATCTTTAAGGCCAAGGTCCTGGCAGAGTCACAGACCAGTGATCCATAGTTGAGTTTTGATTGAATAAGAGCACGATATATCTTTAGCATAAAACACAGAAGTAGTGGAAGAGAGAATACGGAGGATGTTCAGCACTCTTGTACATATGACCCGTAGCTGCTTGATGTGTGGTATAAAGGTTAGTTTATGGTCAAAGATAAGCCCCAAGACCTTTGTTTCAGGGACCATAGGTAGCACAACTTCACTAATACAGAGTTCAGGATCACAGTGAATACCCCACTGATGACAAAAGTGCATGCAAACAGTTTTAGAGAGAGAGAAGTGGCCCACTTTAGTAAACAACTGAGGGCAGTCCATAGCTGCCACTCAATATATCTCATGTTTGATGACTGACATGAAATGTGAAAGTTGTTGGCACAGAGCTCATATGCAACAGTAAGAGGGAGTTGTTCAGTGATGGCATTAATCTTTACACTGAAAAGTGTGACACTCAAAATACAGCCCTGAGGGACTCCAAGTTCCTTTAGAAACGAATGGGAACGTGTCGAACTCACACAAACTTGGAATCACCTGTCTATCATAAAATATTTAATAAAAATAGGCAAATGGCCACATAACCCATATGTGTGGAGGTGTTGCACAATGCCATAGCTTCAAATGTTGTATCATAGGAATACTGATACAAGATGTTGTCATTTGAAAAGGCTTCTCTGTTTAACATTTCAAGTTGAATCAGATGGTCCATGGTGAAGCACTGTCATCGGAACTCACACTGGGTGGGTGAAAGGATGTTGTTTGATTCAAGGAACCAAACAAGATGAGCATTAACAATCCTCTCTAAGGTCTTACAGAGACAGTTCATCAAAGCAAGTGGACAGTAATTTGAAGGAATCATGGGATCCCTCCCAGGCTTAGAAAAAGGTACAACAATAGCCTGGTGCCAGATCTGGTTAAAATAATCAGAAGACTAGCAAGAGAAGCAGGAGATAGATGGCACAGCATATCACAGTGTACATCATCAGGTCCAACCGATGTACTGCCAAAACAATGAAGGGCCAGTTTGAGTTCCACTAGTGTAAAGGGATGATTATAGTCATGGAGAAAATCAACTCAAAAGAAAAGAGGTGATCCCTCTGCCTGAGTCTTGATGGCTAAGAAGGTGGAGGAAGAAGCAGAATTGCTAGATACCCAGCAAAAACCTTCACTAGAGTATCAGCCATGTTCCAGGTATCAGTGGCTTCCTGATCATCAGAGAGGAAGATCAAGAGGGGGACAGAATTATATTGCCCACTGACCTTTTGAATCCTGTCCCATGTGCCTTTGGAACTGGTGGTAGAAGATATGCTGGTTGTGAACTTAATCCAAGAGCCCTTTTGGCTTTGACGTCTTACCCACCGAGCATAATCACAGACTTATGAGAAAGCAATGCGGTGTGGGATAGACACAAAAAGTATCCATATCCCAGGCCCGTTTTTGAGCCTTCCATAACATGTGGCAGGCAGGACTCCACCACAGATGAGGATATCATGTAAAATGTGTCAAGGTTTTAGGAATACATTGAGCAGGTGTCTGTATAATACAGTCAGTTACTGATGGCTTACAGAAGATGAGAGGATCAAGATCTGCGAGAGCAGTGAAAGAGGATCAGTTTGCTTGATTGAGCTTCCACCAGGGCACACAGGTCAGGTGGCATTGGCCACAGCCAGTATTTCTCAAAATTATCACAGGAAAATGGTCACTGCCTCGTGAATTATTGTCAACCCTCCATGAGAAGTGGGAGAACAGTGAATGGAAACAAACTGAGAAACCAATAGCAGTAAAGGACAGACTAGGTCCATAGAAATAAGTATAATAATCAGTACTGAAAAGAGAAAGGTTGTAATCAGAGAGCATACACTCTATGGAGTGACCCCTCTCATCAATACCATTACTTCCCCAAAGGGGATGATGTCTATTAAAGTCCCCCATGATTAAAATGGGAGAAGGCAACTGTTCAATGAGAGCATCAAGGTCTGATTGATTATAGGTCTCTCCAGGCAACAGGTACAGAGAACAAACAATCATGGTATGACCCAAGGAAACAAGGATGGCTACAGCCTCTAAGCGAGTGTCAAATGGCAAAAACAGGTTGGGTACATGCTGATCAACCAACAGTGCCACCCTCCATGCACTCATCCATCACACAGCCTGTAATTTCTGTACAAAGAAAACTACCAAAAGATGACTGTATCAGCAGGTTTCAGAAATATTTCCTGTAAGCAAATAAATACAGGATGGTAGGAAGCAATCAGTGCTTTGATGTCATCCTGATTAGAATGTAAACCTCAACAGTTCCATTGTATCAAGGTGGCCATTTTTATTTATGTGTAGGCGAATTTGGTGGAGAGCCTTTCTGTTTAGGACCACATCTTTCTCCTTTACTGTCTTCATTCCAGGGAGGTCTGTTAACCTCCATGGATCCTGCCCTGAGTCAACTGGGCAGGTCTTTGCTGTTGGAAGAGAATTCCAGTGACTCGGGATGTGAATAGATGATCAATTTGCATCTTGGGTTTGGAGAAGATGTACCCAAGTAAATGCCCATAGCCATAACCAAAGAAAGTGGATCTTGAGGTTTGCTGGAATCTATGTTAGGGACAGAGATGGGTGTTGATCCATCAACTTTTTTAACAATGGATGTCAAAAGACTTCATTTGGTTTGAAAATGATTCTTTTGGAAGCACAGAGTGATCCATCTGCACTCCCACTGTAGTAGCTGAACAAAGTGCAGCAGCATACGTCCGATATGAAGTGGTGGACAGCAATTTTCGAGCCTCAGGGTAAGTAATGTTTTGAATCATTTTCAAATGCTGCACTTCTTTATCTTCCAACCATTTATGGCAAGAATGGAAGTAGGGCAGGTGAGAGCTATTGCAATTGATGCAATTATGGTCTGTTTTGCACAAGCACACAACAAGGAACCATGACATTTTGTCTTTGAGTGACTGCCCTCAGTGGTACTGACACTGGAAACATCTGAGAAGGTTTGGAATATAGGCCATACTTTGCAATTTAGATAACCTGCTTTGATCATGGCAGGTGAACGTGGTGATGTAAATGTGAAAATTAGGACATTGGTTGGCATTGTAATTCAATCTTTACAAGTGGAGATATGCT
Organism: Tachypleus tridentatus; assembly: GCF_004210375.1. Lineage (NCBI taxonomy): Eukaryota > Metazoa > Arthropoda > Merostomata > Xiphosura > Limulidae > Tachypleus > Tachypleus tridentatus. The sequence continues at coordinate 86,378,475 of NC_134830.1, forward strand.
GAACTGCAGAAACTCCTTGGGTGAAGAAACCAGCGAGAACCTCTGACTCAAGGATGTTCTTCAAATCCCTCTCAACAATAACTCATGAAGAACTGAAAGTAGCATGAGGGGTAACCTCAATAGGTACATCCCCAATTGCCTTTGAATTCAAGAGGAGTTCACTGTGTTGGGATGTGGATGTTTCAACCAATATGTCACCAGAGAGAAGCTTATTTACTGACTTTGTAGAACCAGTAAGTCCCTCTAGTCCCTTCTGTCCTAAAGGTGTGTCTGAAAGAGAATGTGGTATAAGAAAATGAGGTACAGGTGTTATGAAATGTTGCTCAGAATTTTCAAGATGTGGGCATTTACCTATGGACTTTCACTATTTTTTTTCACTATTTAAGATTTTTCTTGGGGTATCAATAATAATAAAAAGAATATTTCGGTGCCCACTGACCCCATCCACCATGGAGCCCTATGAGGGGATGCACTACAATGCCAAACAAGGACACTGTAGTAATGCCAGGGTTTTGTGAGCACTATACCCAAACACCAGCATCAGATACAATGTCCACAACACCTGTTGAAAACATCCAACACTGGTACTTGGTTGACCCTAGCCCACGTTAACCAGACAACTGGCCCAAGGGAGGCCACCCCAAAGGCCGCTCATCTAAGAATTCAAGGCCAAAGTGGCGTGATAAGGTTTGATCCCTCAACCATGAGGATCCTATCCTCCCTTTCACAGGTCACTATGCATGGCAAACATGTGGGTGGATGTTTAGATTCCAGAGGAAGTAAAGTGAAAGAGCAGAACCTTCCCTGGGAGGTCCCTCACCACATACAAAAATCCACACTGAGGGAGGTATGGAGGTGTTGTCATGTAAGGAAATATTAAGACCTTTAAAACTGTATATTAAGACAGCTGGTACACAATCTTAGAAAACCTTTATTCCTACCTATGCAATACCAACTCATGCACCCCTAAACCTCATAAACCCAATTGTCCACTACAACCCATAATGTCAACTTATGAATCATTCAACTACAACCTTAGCAATTACATATTGTGGGCATTTTTTAAATATGTAACATCAGCTGACTCCTTTTTAGAGACTCTTTTAACTTTAAATCTATTGTGTGTTTGTGTTTTCCTTACAGCAAAACTGGATTTGGCTATCTGCTGAGTCCATTGAGGGGAATGGAACCCCTGATTTTAGCATTGGAAATCTGTATACTTACCACTGTATCAGCAGGGCTCATAAATCTATTCTTGACCTACTAAACCATAAAGCCTTAATGGCCAATTTTGATGTAATCTCCCACTTCACAGAAGTCCCAACTACTGAAGCCAGCAAGATAACTTTAGAACTTTTTATTCAAGGCCCCAACCCATTGATACACATCCCCATCAACTAACCCTTATAGAATTCACTACCACCAAAACTAACTTTATTTTCAATGACCAAAACTACCTACAAATAAATGGTTTAAGTATGGGCAATCATGTGTCACCAGTTCTAACCAACATTTTCATGACACAGATTGAATCTTAAGTGATTAATTGAGCCTTACACCCACCACTGTACTGGTACGTATATGTTAATGATATAATTGCTAGATTTACATCTACAGAACATACACTTACTTTTTTCAACCATGTCAACTCCATACATCCCAACATTAAGTTCACCTGTGAACACAAGAAAAAAACTAACCAAATAGTATTTCTCAATCTCAAGATCACAAAAACTGTTACATAATTCAAAACAGAAATCCACATAAAAAAATCACCCAACCTGAACTATATATCCCTGGGAATCAGCACACAAAACAAAACAAAAATTCAACATATTAAGAAACCAAATAAACACAGCCACAAAATTATGCTATGAAATTAACGATGAAATCGACAAAATAAAACAACGCTTCATCAACATCAACAAATTTCTTCCAAAAACCATTAAAAAAAATTATACACACACACCTAGATCAACAACATGGTAAACAACAAACAAACAATAATAAATTCTGAGATACAACAAACTACAAAAGTTTACACTGCTCCATACCATATATTCCTGATATCAGATAAAAAACAATCAACATTTGGGAAAACCTTACAACACTTCATTGCAGTAAACACCAAATTTGTTCAAAAACCAGGTACAAAACTGATGTTCATACTATGTAAAAACTACACTGATAAACACAACACCAACATTATTTATAAAATACAATGCGACAACTGCCATGACTTCTGTATTGAAGAAACAAGCAAAAAATGGAAACCAGATTCAAACAAACAAAAAAAAAAAAACAACACTGTCACACAGTTTTGAACACTGCAAATCAAATAAACACAACATAATCACAGACAACACCCAGATACTAAGTAGGCAAACAAACATAAACAAATGCCAAATCAAAGAAGCCCAACATATACAACTTAAACCAAAATTAAACTAATATAAAGGAACACCTTTGTACCTAAACTAACTGATAACCTAACATATATTGCAATGCCCCTTCCAGCAACTGTCAGTTGCAAATTCTGTTAACCTGAGGATGACCTAAGAAAGATGAAACATTGTTCTCTACTTTATTTTAATACCTATACCAGGTGTCTTGAGATACATTTTTACTTCAAGTTGGTTTCTCGTTATTATGGATTTTCAAAATTGTTTTCTCTTGAAAAAGAAAAGTTGGAGGAAAATCTCATTCAAGTGTTTAAAATTGTAAAAAGGTTTAATAATGCTGCTATAGCAACATTTTTTCATACTTAACAGCAAGAATTATAGAACTAGAGGACACAAATATAGATTTAGGTAGAAGTTGTCTTCATCTAAGACAATTTTATTTTTAAAATGGGGTGGTGCCTATGGAATGGATTACCTTTGGATGTTGTACAGTTACTTTGACCTTCTTAGTTTTAATACTCATGCCAGCTGTCTTGAGATACATTTTTACTTCAAATGGGTTTCTTATTATCATAACATTAATTTTAATTGCCAGTGTCAGTATGGCATATATCATATATGTGGTACTGACACTGGCAATTAAAATTAATGTTATGATAATAGGAAACCCATTTGAAGTAAAAATGTATCTCAAGACAGCTGGCATGAGTATTAAAACTAAGAAGGTCAAAGTGTTATTCTCTACTTCATTTTAATAAAAGTTTTAATACCCATACCAACTGTTTTGATATACAAAACTATAAGCTGTTTGTTATTAAGCACAAATCTATGCAAAGTGCTGTTTGTACTCTGGTCACTATGGGTATCAAAATCTGGTTCCTAGCAGTATGATTGATCCTGTTGATGTTTTGGATCAACTTTATAATAAAAGTTGATTCAAAACATCAATTTCACCAACAAGAAGGAAAACTATGAAATAAACTTATTTAGCATTAAGTTAATTATTGATTATGGTACAATCATCCTGAACTTATAAGAAGGTTGATGGCTTTGTTATGAAACAAACACACCTTGCTTTGTCACTGGTGGACAAAAGTGTAAGTATTGTTAAGTAGTGAGTAGAGGATACGTTTATCTGCAATTTGATTTAAAAAGTATAATGTGAACATAGCTGAAATTTAAGTTTATGCAGCTACTGGTGTGTTAAAAAACAGGCTATCTTGTATTATTAGACAAATATAATCTAAAGATTAGTTATTTGTTACTTCTTAAAGATAAACTTAATTACTTTATTGGGTAGTGATAAAATAATATACAATCTTTAACTCTAGCATTAAGCTTAACAATGTTGCAAATAGGTTACTTGTATTAACGTGTTATTCCATTTATTTCCACACTAAAATGAATAAAAGCAGTGTTGCTGTTAAGTGCTCACAGTTTGTAGAATGTGAAAGGTGTAAGAATTGGGTTTTATTTGAGAAGTTGGAACTGGCATGCTCATTTATTGTCTGTAGAGTCTATAGATTGGAGAAGAAACATAAAGCTATTGTAAGTATGGTAGAGGCCATAGTTAAAGAGAAGGGTAAACTGTGGAAAACAGAAGAAAGATTTAAAGAGAAGCTTTAAACTTTTGCATGCAAAGGATATAATGGCTAATAATGACTTTCAAGTACTTAATAACAGTATTAATAGGACTATTATGAGTGGATTTAATTATAAAGAATAGTTTCCATTAAGTAACAGCTTTTAGCTTCTGTATATGAGGAACTAGCAAATGGAAGGATAATAAAATGGACAGACAGAAATGGGAATAAATAACATTATGAGATTATTATTATAATACTTTATTTTACAGTATGCTGTATGGTAGTCTTATTTGTGGGGAAAATTAGAACATAAAATATGTTATGCTATCCAGATGAAAGATTGGAAGATATAACTAACAAAGCAACTGCTATAGTAGAAGGTTCTAGTAGTGATGCAGTCTTTATATTGGACATTAGAAGCTAATGATGTAGGGAAGGGTTGGCCAACAGAATTAACTACAAGGCACTAATAAAGAAATTCAAATAAAAGAGCCCAAATAATTTAATTCTGCCAGGAATACTTCCAAAGCTTAATTATGACAGTGAAATTATAAGTAGGTTACTTGGATTGAATGCTTGACTTAGGTTAATAAGTAAGGACAAACACATTGGCTAAATTTGAAGAATCAGTTCAATGGGAAATGGGAGCTTTTTGGAATAACTGGTTTACATTTAAATAGGATTAGGGTTGGATTGTTTATAAGAGCTATTAATTAAACTGGTATGGTAGTTTTAAATTAAGAATAGACTAGACAGTGGTGAGGGCTAGAAAAAATAAAACATAGGAAAATTATGGTGTATGAAAAAAGTACAAAAGTAGTTTTATTAGTGAACTAAATTGTTATGCATTGTAAGAATTATAAGAAATAAACTGGATTACTTTACAGCTATGTTCTGAACAAAAGGTTTAGATGTTATTGGAATGACTTCAGTTTGTTTAATATAGACATACAGGGTTACAGATTGTTTAATATGGATATAGTACTAAAAAAAGAGATGAGGAGTAGAGGAAGCTTGATGTGTAAAATGTGAGTTATATCCTGTTACAGTTGAGGATATCAAAGCTAATTAGCGACAAAGTTGAATTTGTTTTGGTTTCTTAGTGGTTATAAGGATATAAGGTTTTTGGTGGAACAGCAGGAACTGGTGAAATTAATGAGAAATTCATAGTGAGATACAAAATTTAACTGTTAATGAAGTCGTCATTATGGAAGATTTGAATTGGAATTTCAGGCATATAGACTAGGAAATGTTAGTGTCATACAGGTTCTTAGAAACTGTTCAAGAGATTTTTTTCAGTAATTAAAAAACCTATCATGAACAATATTATTTTAGAGTTAACTTTTACCAAAGAACTGGTTAATGGGGAGTAGACTGGAGAATATCTGAGTGCAGCTGTTCATTTCTTAATTAAAATATATTTTTTTTGCTTCTTAAGGAGATGATAAGTATTGGTTCAAGTGTTGAAGGAATGAGAGAAAAATTATCTGCTATTAATTTGGTAAATTAATTAATTGGAGCTACTGATCATTTGCAGAAGTTGTTTAAATAAACTTTATAAAACTTGCATATTCTTTAAAGGAGAAAAACACAACTACAAGTAAAAAATCAGGTCAGTTTAAAACAGTATAATGGATGAAGTTACAGAAAATGCATTATACATTTAAGATTTAAATTCGATGTAATACAGGAAAATTATAAAAGATCTAAAGAGTTTGTCAAACAGAAAATTAGGTAAAAAAATTATATGAAAACAATTTTGGTTGCAAATGTAAGAGTAAGCATAATGTTAAAATGGGAATACATGATCTTTGTATCTCAGAATGACTGGTATTGGTATTAACACTTTTACTAATAAGGAGTGAACAACGTTTTAACCTTTCTAGGTCATCTTCAGGTTAAGAAAGAGAGAGTTTGCAAGTGACCATTGCTGGACACGTCTTAAGGATGAGAGTATAAATGGGCACGGGATTGTAGGGGGCGTTGAAGGTGAATGTTAGGTTATTAATTAGTATTGATATAAAAGTGTTCCTTTATATTGGTTTTAGTTACTGTATTAGTAGGGCTTCTTTGATTTTGATATTGTTTATATTTGTTTCCCTACTTAGTATCTGGGTGTTTTCTATGGTTATGTTGTAATTATTTGATTTGCAGTGTTCAAAAATGTGTGAAGGTGTTACAATATAAAGGAATGCCTTTATACCAATACTAATTAGTAGCATAACATCCAACTACAACGCTCTCATCCTAAGATATGTGTCTGGCAATGGTCACTTTCAAACTCTCTCTTTCTTACCTGAAGATGACCTAGGAAGGTTAAAACATTGTTCTCTCCTTATCAATAAAAGTGTTAACACCCATACCAGCCATTCTGAGATACATTTTTATTTCAAGAGGGTTTCTTGTCATCATGGATATGGTCTTTGATAAATGATACCGTTAAACTAAGATCTGAAAATTATGAGGTAGCTGGGTTCCTAAATTTTACTTTTCATTCAATTTTTAACAATGAGAATTTAAGCAATATTCCTCATCCTGAACAGTTCCTAAATGAAAACATGAATGAACAAGGTGATTTCATTTATTTTGAATCTGTTAAGAAAACAGGATGACTAAAGAAAAATAAAGCTCTTAGGTCAGAATTTTAACCCAATGGTTTTAAAGGAGGTAAAAGGATTGACTATATGAGCAAGTTGGTATTATATTTTCAAGATCTTGAATAGTGAAAAGATGTCAGAAGGTTGAAAGATGGCTGATGTTACTCCTCTTTTGACAGAAGATTATAAAAATTGTTCCAGTAATTATAAGCCTATTGTTCTTACATTAATGTTAGGAAAAGTTTTTAAAAGTCTGATAAAAAAGTTTTGCAACATTCACTGAAGAGGTTACTACTTATATACATGATAGTACAAATGTGTGGATCTAGATTTTCAGAAAGCATATGACTATGTGCCACATAAAAGGTTGTTAAAAAGTTTTCTCTGTAGGTATGAGGTTTAGATAGAAAATTAACTGGAAAGAAGAAAGCAGATGGTTATTGTAAATGGAGTTAGTAAAGATAGATTAATGTCACAAATAGAGTATCTCAAGCCTCAGCATTAGGACTTATGTGGCACTTGATTTACACCAATGACACAGATGAAGGAATAGTCAATAAATTATTTATATTTGCTGATAATATTTAAGTTTGGGTGTTGATGACTGTGTGGTTAATGCTACTGTTTTGCAAATGGATTTAGATTATTTGGCAAATTGAGCAAATATAAATGACAGATGAAGTTCAATTATGATAAATGAATTATGAGAGTAATTTTGATGGGAATAATCTTAAAATTACTGTGACAGAAATGGATCTTGGTTCATCAGTCTTTTAAGAATTCTTAAATCTTGATGGACCTCAAAGTATATATGTGTTTATATATGAATGTATAAGCATAAAGATAATTACATTTTCTGTGTCTAACTTAACAATGCTAAACTTTAAAAAAGCTGATTTTAAAGGGAAATAAAACATACAGAAAGTAAACAGGTACAATAAATGAGGTTTAAAGCATTCAAAGAGAGTGACATTTTAGTTATTTCATTTCCAATTTTAAGGACCTGACTGATCTACATATATATTCATGTTACAAGAATTCTACATTTTGGCTATTAATTAATAAGCAAGAGAACTTTACAAAAGCAGCAGAAGTATAAATTTGGAAGTATCTGTAAAATTCAGCTCACATATAAAAATAATCTGGAATCTGTGCTCAAAATAAAATTTAATAGATATTGTACCTTAAAGTGTTCAGTATGGAGATTCTGGAAAGTAACTCAAGCTGGTGATGTCAATGAGTAAAAAAATAATATATTCTCTGTTTGTTTACAAAATTATTTGTAAGTCATAATGTTAAATTGTTGATACTCATTAAAAATATATTGTTAGAAATATATATAATACAACTTTAAGTCAGAAACCACAAGTAATACAAAATTATAAAAAGGCAAGTTGTTGTTGTTTTGAATTAAGCACAAAGCTACACAATGGATTATTCGTGCTTTGCCCACCAAGGGTATCAAAACCCGGATTTTAGCATTGTAAGTCCACAGGCATACTGCTGAGCCACTGGAAGGAAGGGGGGGGGAGAGAGACAAGTTAAAAAATAATGTGATGTGCTATTTTTCATTTGATATTTTAATAAAACAACTGCTATTGTACATCAAGAGAAATTCATACATACTTTAAATATGACCACTTTAGTTATCACTCTTGATCAGTCATAACTAATTCAATTTAAAAAAACAGTTTAACATGTGTAATTTTTCTGTTTTAAGGAGAAAAGTTATGTTTGTATTATAAGTAATTTGTAATTAGATATTAGTAATAAGCTAATAATATCTTGTAACACTGCATCCTATATTTAGTCCCTGAGGGTTAATAAGAATTAGTAGTGTTTGTAATAGTATTACAACCACACTACATTCACATTATTCATTACTGATGATGTATTTCTCTCAACCTAGTGCTCATTAGATTAGCTGAAGCATGACAAATACAACACATATAATCTGTTTGTTACAACAAGAACTATTACAGTGTGAGTGAATACCTTTTTCAAGGTGGTAAAGTATGACTAAAATTAATTTATTGCAAAGAAAGAAAATACTGGTTAGTAATTTGAACCACAACTCTCTTTTACTTCATGTGATTTACTTTAATATTCAATTACCAAATGATATTACATTTTAAATCCATGATGAATTATTATTATTGTTAGATAAGTTGTTTTTAAAGCCTAGTTTCTTTCACATTAATTTCATACTAAATAAATAATAACTTTTCACATTCTCACATATTATTAACTTAAATACACTAAAAATCATGTAGTTGCTCACCTATTACAAAGTCATTAATGTGAATCCATAAACTGAACATCACTCAATAGGAATACTGTTTTAGGAAGAGGTCGAGGCTGTGGAGATAGAACTGTCAACATCTGTCTTTCTGTATCAACAGCTGTGCTGTGTAAACATGATATTAAGACTAAGAATATTAACAGGTATAACAACATCCAAGCATCTTTGTTGACTTGTATATTAACCAATATTATTTTCACTCTTTAAAGATATATCTAAAAACACATACACTTATATTCAATGAGAGACGAATTGTGCAAATAAACTATTTATGCATATACTATTGAAAATGACTATAAAGCTATATAACTTTCAATGTACTGTCAGGAAACACAAATGAGAAAGAAATTACTCATGACAGAAACAGTACTAGAAAATAGTTTACTCTCACTGTACTTTCAAACAACTATTCTTAGATAGGGTGTTTTAAATTTTTTTGTTGTTTGGTGCAACATTATAGATTGGTCTATTAATTATCTATGCTCTGCTTACCACAGGTAAAAATGTGATTTTTAATATTAAAAGTCCTTATGAATATTGTTGGTACATTAGTGAGTAAGATTTATTTTAAAAATTAAAGAATGTGCTATAATTTGCCACCACTTTCTTTCAAAATTAATATAAAAGTTGAGACGAGGACAACTGAGCTTCCCTAACTTTTCTAACTCGTGGCACACATTTTATGTCCCAAACTTGTTGCAACTCACATAAACAAGTCTGTATGACAGGCTTAGTATCTTCTACCCTTTGACCAAGACATGCAGAAATTACTTTTATACTGTGTATCACGAAGAAAATAAATCAAATTTTAAATTTTAAAAATGTACTCAATTTATAATACATTTACTTTAATAAATAAATAATTACTTAAAAACTGTAAAAATTATAAAGCACACATGAGACCTTCCTGCATCACACAATTTGGGAAGTATCATACCACAAAACATGTAAGCAAAGACCATTAACAGCTAGTGATAAGAAAAGAACATTTACGAAACCAGCACAAACACAAAATAATACACAGCATGTGTACCATGTACAGATCTTAAAAGTGCATTTTATCACCTTTGAAAATCAATTTACAAATGCATATTTTCAAATGAAGTGAAATACTAAACATGCATTTGTTTTCCTAATATAAATGTAATCTTGAGGCATTAAAAATTTTACCTGAACACTTTACAAAAAATGCACTTCAATCTAAGTGCATTTAAAATAATATTGCATTTTTTTTCCAGTTTCCACCATCATCATTTATATTAGTACTTACATAATATTTATTTTAATTATAGCAAACTGCTGATGTTATTATTTGATAGTTTGTATTACTTAATTAAATATAAAGTAACTTAAAAGCAGTATAGCTCATAGTTTCACATTGAAGAACAAAATGATATATTACAAGGATAATTTTAAAGATAACAAAAATACACAAATGCATTGAGTACACTAGCACTTTGTTTCTTTCAATAATTATTAGCAAAGCTACATATAGAGATATTTATGCCCAGCCATTCCTTATTATGAATTGAAAGATTACAAGAAATGCAGCTCATCAACAGGACCTACTAACAACTGTTAGGTTATAGCTGTATGATTGAATATTTGTATTTGACTGTCATTCTTATAGCGCATCCATTGCTTCAAAGTGCAGATTCTTTTTGCAGAACAGGTAGCACACCATGAACCCTTAGTGAGGATTGCTAATCATTAGTATATTACATTTTTTATCTAATTGAACCCTGTGTACTTTAATGTTATTACACATTGCTTGAATGTGATGATGTTTGATCACTATTTTTTAACTCCTGTATCTTGACAGCCTAAACAACTGCCAAATAACTTAGTCACATTTTTTAAAATATCATCTTATCATTTTGTGTCAGAATACACAGGCCTTTATCATATCAATCCACAAGGTAATCTTGTAAACATTAATTAAGCTCTTTCTCAAGAAAAAATGTAATTAAGCAATCTTACCCTATCCCTTTAATGACAACCCTTCTATCCTGAGTCACCCTATTAGCTCTTTTCTTAACACTTCCAATATGATAAGATCTCTCCTTAAATAAGGCAACCAAACTACACATTGGTTACTTAACTCCACTCATTTAGTGCATCCCACTATATGCAAAATTGTTTTGCTCATTTGCCAGTTGTTATTCTTCAAACTCTCACCTACCCCATGTTTCAATGTGGTTCAGCTGCACTGTACCATGCAAATAAACATGCAACAACCTTCTGTCAATAGGAGATCAACACTCCTTCCTGTTGCAGCTAGCTCTCTCTTTACTGCAGAACTCAATCTTCACTTTAAGATTAGGCAGAAAAGAAGCATCAGAAGTGGGGAGGAAGGATTTGAAGTGTGAAAAAAAGTACACATCTAATGGAAATACATTTTCAGTGTAGAAAAATATCAAATTCCAATACAATTTCTTACCTCTTCTCACAGCTAAATTCTCACAATGGTCTGGCAAATGAATCAGGGCAAAAATTATCTAGATGAGTAACCTTCAGGAAGTGTCCAAACAATGCCCATGAAGTGTGATTTCACTTTTTAAAGGAACATACCTATGGGAGACTACATCACATCTGAATTAGTTGTACTCTGCACATTACAAAAGGATGTGTCACTAAATTAGGAAAAAAAGAGAAGTACATTCTTCATTGTGGATATATAAATACTGATTCAGTTTAGCTGCAGGACATGGTAGAATGGAAATTCCCCAGTCTATTAGCTTGTTTAAAATACAACCCCGTGATGTTTAAAATACAACCCCATGATGCTGAATGATGAGAGCACATCTGAAGGTCAATTCCAGTCCAACAACAATGGATATTTATCATCAGGTCTGCAGCAGAAGAATGGTTCTGGTTTCTACCAGAAAATGAGGAAAGAGAAGGGAAGAATATTCCATACAATTTTCCACAGGGCACATGTGGGTATATCCACAATGAAAACCAGACCTCATGTCAACCAAACCAGATGAGAATTTCACAGTCAACAAGAATATCTTTTGGCTGGTCTATCCTCTTTCTAAAACCAAATCTTTTAAAGGAGATGGTAGGATGGGGATTCTGTAGTTGAATGGTATATCTAATCCTTCTATTCATGGTAAAACAAAAGCATCCTATCACATGTGTGAGAAATTATGTTGGCTGATTCAGCTCTTTTCCAGCACCAGACCTCTTGGCAATCAACTTCAAGAGGATGGTAGGATGGAGTTTCTCAGCCAAAGGGGTGAAATGCATTGTGGTGGATAAGCTCTCGTTCATGACCAGGCAGGTTTAGGTATTTGTATTCTGATCTGCAGTTGGAGGAGGGTTTAACACTATCTACACCAACACCTAACTCTCAACTGTATAGAACTGAGCACATTCAGGAGGAAGCCTCCATGGTCCATTATAAAATTTGCTAGGAACTGGTAAGCAGTAGAGCCTCCCACATTTCACTTGTAAAAGGAAGAGGGGAGCACAATGGAGAACCCATAAGAATGTTTCACTGGAGATATATGTCTGCCACTGTGTGGCTATATAATGTGAAGAACTGAACAGTGGCCACTGACACTTTTTCTTCAGTTCACCTATCCAGTGCATAAGGTTTTCCTCATAGTGAATACAAAGCATGTTCATACCAACAGTAAGTTCTAAGGTGTTGGCTGTAGTCCACATGCAAGTCTGGATGATTTTAAATAAGGGGTGACATACATGAGCAGTCAGGTGTAAAAATCTGACAAGATAACATCTGGAAAAAATGTAGGCAATTAGGAGATAAGAAGGAATATGTAAGAAAGCATCTGAGTTGTCAATCTTTGTCATCCATACATCTACAGTAAATGGCCACCACAGTATGAAGAACTGCCCCTTGGTGAAACAAGAAAGGTCAATAAACTAGTTGAGACACAAAAAGTGAATAACTGAATGCCATTAAACCATTTTTTAAACTACAAACAACATGGAGTCAAACCCTGACTAAACAAGTGTCTAAACCTCATAAGAAAGACACCAGCATGGTGTATAACCTCAAGGAGGAAGAAAGAATACTTGATCTATGGAGAAATAGTCACCAGTACCATTAGTAGCATGAGTTCAGATAGTGAATAACCTGACAATTCATTACCAAAACACATGAAAGCAAGGCAAGAGGGAAATTAGGATCAAACAGAAGCAGAAAAACTGAGCATGGGAGAACCTCACAGAAGCATCAGGGTGTAACCAAAAAACCTGATTCAATGACTCCAGCCATTGAAAGTCCAAAAATAGAAAATCTACTTGATGGTATACTGATGCATATTAACCTGAAGTTCGAATGGAATGAAGCATGCTGATTTTACATGAAATTGTGCCTGAAAATGGTCAGCATGAACCTTGATACCTGGTAAACATGGAGAGGAGGGGAGTCTTACAAAACCAGGGAGACAGAAAATGGTAACATACTTGGGACATCATATCTACAAAGGACAAGGGCAGTCTGGAAGTATCCACAGGAGAAACTTGGGACTTTACAGCATAAAAAACAGGAAGAAAAGGCTCTTCATACCTTGTCACCCTGTCCATGCTCCACTAAAAAAATGATTGTCCTGTATGGGTACTGGAGAAGCTGCTAGCTGCATAATATTAGGTTGTTTGAAAAATAATGACAGATTTCACATTTTAACTTTAATACGAGATTAAAACATTCAAGAGCAATATATTCACAAACTAATCGTTATTTTAGTTTATTAAAAATACTTTACTAACAAATATTTTTTTGTATATAAAAGAATTATAATATTAACTTAAAAACTCTGAAATTCAATAAAGACATGCACACCATATAGAAAGTTAGAAGCATTAATTCTATAAAGAGGTAACATGGTTGTTTAAGTTGACCAAGCCTGTGTTGAGAGAGTTAACTGGCAATGTCAGATTTACCAAGAGCAACGAGTACTATCCATATGACTAGTCATTCTCATTCAACTTAATGAAGTTTGTAACTTAAAGGCATCACTTGACCTACCACTGAAGGACAGTGCTGTCTACAGTCATGCAGATAGTGACATTTTAGTGCTATATCACACTTAGGTAGAACAGGTGTTATCTCAAATTAATGTCAAAAACAACAAAAAAAGGTAACTTGAACAAAATTAAATTAATGACACTCTTGACCATGTGTTGTGTGAAAACAACAAAAATTCAAAATTAATGACAAATTTTAAAACACTTCATTGCAAAACAAGAAAGTAAAAAATGCATGGTATGTCTGCCTATTGTGAGTAGATGTGTGTAATTCACAACTTTTATCCAAAAGTTTTGGTTCAAATATTAAGTATGCATTATACAAGAGAATAGTATTCTTTAAGTTTTTTCAGTTGACAAATAGTGGTAAGCCTTATGTTACATTTAGTTTAGGGATAATAATTAAATTATGCCATAAACAGCCCTACTATTACCAATATTGGAATCAAATATCACAAGATTATTCAAAAAAGGGAGGATAAAGATCTTCAAAAAATTACAAAATCTAGATAGGAAGCTTAAAATAAAAATGCAATTGCAAAGAAAAGTATACAACAAGCTCAAGGTTTGAGACATAATGTTGACATTACTAACTCAAGTCCCTATTTTGACTCTCCTAAATATTACAGCTTTCTGATATAAAGTCAAAATGTGAACTTATACCTATAGGAAATACTGTCAACAAAATCTCAAACTTTAAACTTGTTTGTATTTTGTGATTACATTTTCATTTAAAGTTATTGGTTTTGTTTCTGTAATTTTTGAAGATCTCTATTCCTCATTTTTTAAGTTTACAATATTTAATAATCTTATTTCTTTAGTTCTGGTTTTTTAATGTCATCATGGACATAAGACTGTACAAGAGCAATACCATTATGTTTAAAATAGTTTAGTGTAATGAAATACATAGCTTGTGGATAATTCTGTCTCAGGAAACAGTGGCAGTCTTTTGACTTTATGGCTATTGCTCCTGATACCATTACCATAATGATATCATTAACAGTGGTACTGCATGTACGGTGATCATGATGCAGTGATCAAAGAGCCATGTACATGGTATACTTCCACAATATATATATATATAGCTACTACATTTATATCCTGTAGCTACATGAAGTCTGTAAACACTGAATTAGATGGACTATTGAATTATATTGATATGGTGCATGAAGTGATTTTGTAACCACGAGTTTTATGCATGTATGCATATATAATGCATGTTGGCTAGTAAATATGTATGTATGGTGTGTATGCAGGCTTTTTATATTTTTTTAAGTTATAAAGCTACATATAGATAGCCATATGAATTTTTCATGTTGTATAGATGCATGCATATATATTTAATTCAAATATAAGATGATGTGTTATAATATAAGAACATGGACAACATTTCTTATAGTTCTCATATTTCCTCTTTCTCTTCTCTGCTGGCCTCAGTAGAGATGGTCAGAGTTTTGCTGCAGCTGGCCAGAATTCCTCTTAGAGTGATATTCTGCATACTCTAAAAGGTCAAAAACATGTTAATTAATAATTATGAATTGATCATATTAATAAACCTTTCCCAGCCTGCATGCAGCTATGTATGTGTGCATGTAGTAGATGGCGAGGCTCCATATAAATAAATTGAACTATAATAAAATGACTAGATGTCAACAGTTATACAATCCTTGATATTTGCTTGATAATCATTGAACTTAAAACTACCCTTTACAATACATAATGCTGCGATTAGTAATACTGTCCAGGTTTTATTTTAATAGTCACAGCCATTCTCACTGTACATTGGTGGAACAATATTGAATAATAATAAAGAACAAATGGATGATTCCTATTATAAACTACTACATGATAGTTAAATTAAGAAATAAATTAACACTTCTTTAACAGGCAATATAATAGAAAAAAACTCTCTATTACTGGTAAAACCTTTCCAACAGCACTCTCACTGGTATAGAAATGAATTTGTGCAAGAAAAATAACTACCATAAGAAAGAAAATATTTGGTTTAAAGTGTTTAAGCATTCTTAAAAATAAATACTTAATGGTAATTTCTTGGTAATTTTCAATTTGAGGAAATTACTTTACTGCACCAAGTCATAAGATGATTTTACTATCCAATACAACAATACCTAGTAACATTCAGTCACAGTCATTCTCCTACAGTTTATGTACAGAGCAATGTTTATTAACACATACACACAAAGTACACATGATCATAGTTCAGCCTTTGTTCGTTAAGAAATATGGTTAACTAGTGGGAAATGATACTCACTTGCACTCACATGTACAAATACTAACAACACACAGCTTACTACACAAAGGTTAATCAATTATTAGTATTGCTCTGCACACAATACAGGAGAATATTGATTTTCTTTCCATGGTATGTAAGGCCAAAATATCTATTGTACATTACACACAGGTATTTACAGAAATACAATTTTCTTTGCTTCTAACTACAGGTTGTCCTTAGGTCAACAATGAATTTTATTCTTTAAACCAAATCCTGGCCAAGAAGTTCTATAACATCCTCTCACTCAAGTAATCACTGCCATGCAACACAGTCAACAAAATCCTTTCATGCAGATATACTCCAGTGCTTGCCAATTCAAAATTATACAAATAATATAATATTATAAAGATTACAACACAGAATATGTTCAAAATTACAAAAGTAAACCCACTAACATTGGTCAATAACCACAACTACAGTTCAACATGGTACAAAACACAAAGTAAAAGTTACAGAATGAACCATCTGACTTAAGCTGAAATACAAAAGAAAACTCAAAATATACTGAATTCATACAATATGATCTTTAAAACACTGAAGAGTATTTGTGTTATAATATTTTTTTTTTGCAGATGTGCATGTTTATCATTCCTTTAGAACTTTAGAAATTAAGAAAGTAGCTAATATATAATATTAAAATATGAAGTTTAATTACAATTTGATACTAAACTTATTGACATACCTTCAAAAAACAGTAGTTCAACAAAATGTTGAATGTGATTTTACAAACTTTATGACATGCCCTTTAACCTCTAGCCACAAGAAAACTCATAGTAATGTGGTTAACCAGATACAATGGAACCCCTCTAAAGCAGCCACCTTCAGGACTGAGACAAACTGGCCTGATTAGAGGGGTTCCACTGTACATAATTAGGGATTATGTAAAGAAAAAAAGGATCTGTGATTAAATGACTGCTTTCAAGGGGTGACCGAATCTGAGGGATGGCAGTCAAGAGGGGTTCCACTGTATTTTGATTTACAGTCTTTAACACCATTTGCTGCTACATTCAATTAAATAACAGAATGGTCTTTGATACCAACAACCTATCAATACATTCTATGCATACTGTAGCACTAGCATTTTAGTATTCCTCATACAAATAATTTAATCAGCATACTTCATGGAGCAATCTACTAAGTAAACCTCTCAATTATCTCCTCCTTCTCCATTACAAGTAGCCAATAGTTCAGTTCTATCAGACTGGTACCTTAATGTTAAACAAACTTGTTTGTCCTTGAATGTTTTACTACTGTGTATTCTTTTATACATAATACTTTCTGATTCTTACCCAAAGTAATATTTAATTCTATCAATTTCCTCTCATGCTTCCTTGGCTTATGCTCCTAGTTTGCTATATAGCCATTATAGTACAGCAATATTTCCTGAAGATATCTCTATGATATTCTCACAAAATACAATGGTAACACACTACACATGCAAGTTTTGGTACCACATGTAACATATTTAAAATCTATTAATTTGGTTAACATGATCACTACTGGAAACTAACTTTCTGTGTAGCTGATGCAAGTCTTGCTATATTTTGTTCCAACAATAAAACTAGTGAATTAAATTGTTTGAAACCTTCACAAGAACTTTAATAATGCATGTAAACACAAAGACTATTACTTTTGGTATATCGAGTTTTTTCCATTACACTATCATCTTTAATATCTTGAAAAATTTTATTAGGAAATGGTAATTGAAGGATATAAATACAATATTTTTATTTATTTCTTGAGTTGAACTTCTCACTTTTTTATACTTCAGTAGATTATTTAAAAACCTCTAAAAAGTTTTATTACCCATAAAAGGCAAATTTTGTCTATTTGTAATTTTTAAACTTACCTTGTGTTTTCAAATCATATGCAAGACTGAAAATAATATTTATATGTAAATTTAAACAATAAACAAGTATTTTTTATTTTCAAATAGGATTTCACTTTATATTTGTACATAGAAAACATTTCAATTTTTGTTTCATAGATGTGCTTATTTCAAGTTGATATTTTATTGCAGCTGTACTATTGTTTATTGTGTCAATACAACTGTGAGGTTAGCAGCATGAACTTCATACATTTGCTGTAATCTATCATGCTTGTTTTATTCATTGTAGGCTCATTTAACCACTACTGTAGATACGACAGTAATAAATTTTTTTGATATTTGAATTTAATTTCTTTGAACTTCCAAACAAGACATACATCCTTGTATGTTATTTCACTACACAGACAAAACGTTAAGTGAATGTTGTAATAGCTCACGGTACCTGTGGTTTGAATAATGCTGCCTGACCCTGATTACATAATACATCCTGTTACAAGAGATTACCAAATGATACAAACACAACAAATTAGAAAGAAAATCACTTAACAACACTGAAAAGATTATATACAAGATTAATTTTGGAATACAAAACTTAACCTCTTCAGTGTACTGACACCCAAACTGTGAATATGTCACAATTTTCCTTCTAGTATTATTGAGATTAATGTGTTTTGTCTCTTTTACAACCGTTTATCATTTCTATTGTTGTCACTTGTACAGTGAGTTTTAAATCCTTTGCAAGATATCAGAATAATTTTTTTTTATATATCAGTTGTTTTAATTATAAAACAACAACAATAGAAAATGAAAATAATGAGAAGGAAAAACATAAAATTCTTATGTGGTACTAGTAGTACATACAAATCACAAAAGGTTATTCTAAATACCTAATCATAATTTTATTATGATCTAAATATAAAATTATGCTAAATTATTGATTTTGAAACTGCTAACTTAATTGCAAAAGAACAAACTTTTAGTTCAAAACACTAAGCCTAATTCACATAAAGACCATGCACTTGCCAGTTGTTAGATATTAATTCTAACATTTGTAGAAAAACTTCCTCCTAAAAATATATCTATTATGAGTTATTTTTTTAACATAATGATTAATATAAACAGACTTCAGAAGTATACTTCAAGTTACATCCACAACAATGTTCTTATCCACAAAATGAAGTCTATGATTAATGAAAAGAATTATAGACTTAAAAGAAATATTTTAATGAAGGTAAAGATATGTTTTGGTACTTTTCAGAAGATAATAAACAAGGAATTGAACTTGATGAAAGTTCATCAATCAAAAATTCACAAGTTTCTAGCCACAGCTAAAATTCAATGGCTTATTTCATGAAAAGAATTTTCGACAAACTGAAATTACAGTGCTCTCATTTAACTATATACATTTTATACCCTGCAACAAAGTTTCAATGAACTTTTATGCCTCTGATATTGGAAGGTAATTCTTACACATGGTGTAAAATTTCCAAAAAATTTGTATTAAGATGTATAATATTGGATTGACCTTGCAATTTATATAAGCTTGTTGCAATGGTAACTACAATGCTGGTTAATAATACATAACTATGTTAATTAGACTGAGGTACAGATGATAATTACAAGGAAAACAAGGAACATGTGATTAATCCTCAGTTTACAGTATTTCATTTTTTTTATTAAACTTAGGTTTACTTTCCTAGCTTTTTTATGCTACTTTCAGCATATGCATTATTTTTAGATGGAGTATATAAAATCAATTTCAGTCCAATTCATGCAAATTACATATTAAGATTAACTCACCCTAATAACTGCAATATAGGTACATATATCAAGTACTTAACAAGTGTGTGAATTAATTTTCTTCTCTTTACAAAAAGTAGTAGACATTTACAAAAAATCTTTTTATAAGCAAGTAAGGTTAAACAATACAATGTTGAAAGATCGGAATAATACTGTATTTTGACACTAATAACAGTATATAAAACATATTAAGCAAACTAACATTTCTCAAAAGCTAATTAACTATGTACATGAAGTGAAGAGGTAATTAAACTTGATAAATGTAAACTTTGGAGATTTGTTACATTATTTCAGGTAAGGAAATGAAGATAATTTAAAGTGTAGTTAAGAAAAACAAATTTTATGGTTAAATTAACAATGTCTATCAAGTTTTAATGAAATTATTAATTACTTATCTTTAGATTGGTTAATAAGTTTAAATATTTGTGTACTACTGATTTCTTTCATCATATAGAGTATGAAAACTGGTAGTTACAGTAATCTTAATGGGTGGTGGTTGGGAGCTATACTAGTTAGTTTAGACAACTGGTTGGAACCCTACAAACTAGTATAATTCATTTACTGGGCTATCAATTAGTGCCTTTCTACCATAATGGGGGCTGAAATGCTAACTTCAAGAGGTAAGTTTATTTAACTTACCTACCTCCAAATGGTAATACCTTATTTTTTCATTTAATTTTTTTTCTTTTTTTCACATTGGAAATCAGTCATCTTCCTATAACTGTCTGCAGGCAGTGAAGGGTGAAATGGATTTGGGATGTTGTGGGCTTGAGCACCTTCTGTTATTTAAATTTTTATTCCTTTATTTTATTTCTTTATGTGAGACTAGTGCATGCTGTATCCGCACTGCAATATGGCACCTACTTCCACAGTCACCTCCAAAACCTAGCATACATTCTACATCCCACATTATAGCCTGTACCCTGGGATCCTATCAATTTGTTTCGGGTTGTTTTTGGTTATAACCAACTAACATTAGTCAGAGGTTTGGATTTGCTGTTTTAATGCAGTCCTTTCTTTTCATTTGGTTTTATTTTACTTAACTTTTCAGCATTAATATTCTCTTTGATAGATTGTTTAGGCAGAGTATTCATAATGAAACTTTGTAGAATGGACGGCAACTACCTGTTGTGGAGATACAAGTGTAGAGGACAATGTTTCGAAAGTCTTCCACCTTCTGTTTTCAAGTCAGTGTGCGTGTAGGTGCTGACAACTTTTTATATGTCCTGGTGGATTGTGGAGAGTGTGCTGTGATTGGTTTCTGTTTCTGATTGGAGGAGAGATTTCCTATAGATTCAACCAATGGCAGCCACAGGTTACTCACCTCTAATCTGGAATCTCTGTTGAGTGAAGGTTTAATAGTGTTAATATAAAATGATTTTTTGATTTTTCTTATCTTCCAGAATTTGTCTGTGTCGATGATTCTAGTTTTGTCCCAGTTGACGTGGCATGCTCTGCAATTTTGTGTTTTCATGAGTCTTGTACTATCTTTATGTTCTTTTATTCTTGTCGCGAGTTTTTTTCCCGTTTCTCCAACGTGTGTATTGCTGCAGGAATACAGAGTTTCATAGATGACGTTTTTGAGATTCTCTTTGGTAGGTCACTTTCTTTTTTTACCAGAATGAACCTTAAGGTATTATAGGACTTCCACTGGACTTCTATATTAATTTTTTTGGCTGGGGATTTGAGGTTTTAACTAAAATGTTGTAAGTATGGGTGGTAACTTTCTGATCTTTTCTTTCTGTTGTGGTCTTCTTCAAGGAGTTTTTGATAAAGAAGGAGGTGTAATCATTTTGTTTAAAACTCTTTATGATCTTTTGGCCTTCTGCTTCGATGTATGTCTTATCACAAATGTTTTCTTCTCTCTTGTTTAGACATTGGATTATACCACATTTTATCGAGGTTGGATGACAGGACTGAAAATGTAGGTATCTGTCCATTTGGGTGGGTTTTCTGTATACAGTTGTGGTTACGTCTTGCTTGTTTGCTGATGAGTATGTCAAGAAATGATAGACTGTTTTGTTCCTCTATTTCCTTAGTGAAGTGAATTCTTTTGTCTATGGAATTGAGTTGTTCTAAGAAGGCTGGTAAGTTTTCATGACCATGGGGCCAAATAATGAAGGTGTCGTGGACATAACGTCTGTAGAAACTTGGTCTTATTGGTGTGGAAGAAAGGGCTCTTCCTTCAAAGTCTTCCATGAAAATGTCTGCCTGGATTGGAGAGAGTGGTGATCCCATGGCTAGACCATCTATTTGTTCATAGAATTCGTAGTTGTATTGGAAATAGGTTGATTGTAGACAAATGGTTGTTAGTTCCATTATGGCATCTATTTTCATATCTGTTCTGTGTGGTAGAGTTGTCATTCAGTAGTCATTGTCAGGTGATGTAAAGGGTTTCTGAGGTTGTACCATTGGTAAATAGATCTGCAACATCAAAACTGACCACAATATCCTGGAATTTGATGTGTAGCCTTCCAAGTTGCCCTATGAAATCTGTTGAGTTTTGGATGTGATGTTCTCTTTATACACACACACACACACACACACATATATATATAAATGAATACTGTTGTTTTTCTTTTGTTCAAATTTATCTCTAACAAGTCCAATTGTTGTGAATTTGCACTTGTATTACTGTATCACGTGACTAGAAGCTTCTAAGTTGTCTTCATTGTTTCAGTTAAGTACTACTGCATTATTAATAGCTAAGAGATGTACCAAGTACTTAATAAGTATGTGGATTAATTTTCTTCTCCTTACCAAAAGTGGTAGAAGCCTACATAAATTACTTTGTTAAATCAAGTTATTTCTGATATATATATTATCATATTTGTTTGAAAATAACTTACACACAAATGAATCCAGCAACATTAGTTTGGATAATATCTTCATCTGTACTTGCAGCAAAGTTAACAGATAACATATGATGAAGTAGTTGCAATCCTGGAAATAAAAAGTTATCCTTTTCATACTTAAGAAAAACAAACCTGTATTCAAATTCAATACAGCATTTTTTACAATATATTTTGAATTACAGCATGGAATATAAAAACGTTATTTCAAAAACTGCTATTTCTTTTTATTTTCTGTTTTAGACATATATGACTGTTTAAGTTTTATACATGTTATAATTTAGATGGTTTAAAAATAGCACTAGTGTTAAGTTTAGTTATTTTTAGAAGTGGTATTGAAATACAGGTTTGTTTATGTAACTGTGTACAAATCATAAATTGCATATTTCATTTATTGTGAATTGGCACTAGTATTATTGTGTCATGTGGCTAGAAACTTCTAAGTTGTCCTCAGTGTTTCAACTGAGTACTATTTCATTATTAATATCTTACAGTATGTAGAATATCTTACGGCTTTGGCTTTGTCTATCTATAAATATGTATAAAAAATGTAGTTCAAGTTGGTTAACTAGACATCTAGATTCAGACTGTAAGATTGTGAGTTTAGTCATACAGAGTATATATTGATGACTTTTAAAGTGAAATTTTCATAAACTGTTTTGCAACAATAAAGTAGAGATGAATAATTTGTCAATTGTATTCTAACTAACTGAACCAGTCTATGTGAACGTTGATGAAAAAGAAACAATTATTTAAAGCTCTGGATACAACTGTAGTAACCAGTACTGCAAGTGAAATTATCACCAACTGCATTCTAAAAACAAAACAGATAAGAATAATTCCAACTTGGCAATTTTTTCTGAGGTAACTGAACAAGTTGCTTGGACCTTGAGGAAAAGAGGTGTTTGTTTAAAGCTCAGGATACATTTGTGGTGATCAACTATGTAAAAAATATTTGTGTGCATGTGTGTATATATATATATATTTGCTTTGTTTTAAAAACAAGTGGACTGTGTGCTGTTTCTCTTTCAATGGAGTTTATCTCTACAAGTAACAGGTACTAACTGTAAAACATCCAACCCATTAATACATAAAACTTGAACCTCTGAAAGAAGTTTAAAAGTAATGTGTTTTTTGCAATATAATTTATTTTAAAATGTTGTTTTTAACAACTTAAGAGTAAAAAAATTAAAATGTTGTATAATAAAAAAAACTTTATTCTGATAATGAACACATTATACACATACATGTAACAAATAATTTAAATCTGAAAATTAAAATAGTTCATTAGTCTTCTGACTCACCAACTTGCACTGGAACTAGCTTGGTGTGGTTGTCTTCTAATTTCATTCCTAGTGGCATGCAAGAGTCTGGCAGTGTTGGAGCTACATAGTAAGTAGAAGAAAACATAATTACCAATGACAAATAAATATAAATTTATCATGTTATTTAATTTTTGTAGTACATAGTATAATATAAAAATATATTTTAATACCAGTAATAAAAGCTCTCATAGCATCAAATTTGTTTTTTTCAACTCAATATTTCACTTTACAGCTTATGCAAAAGTATTCCAGTAAAACAAACTGTAACCAACAGTATAAAGCTTCAACTGGTTTAAATAATAAATTCTAATTGAATCTATAGATTACATTTGGCATGTACAGTAGTAAACAAATGTTTTAGGTAAATACCAGATTAAAATAACAAAAGATGAAAAACTAAAATAATTATAGTATTAATTCATAGCAGTTACTTTTAAAGTCAATCTTCACAAATTATTGCTATTTCTCCTTTAAAAATATTAAAATAATGAACTTGATAGATTTATTACTAAACATTTTAACTGTTAAATATAAAAATACATAAACACACCTTAAATTATAACTTTTAATCAATTTATCAAAATAATTGAATTTTCATTAAGATGTCCATTTTAGGAATTGTTTTACACTGTATTATGCCCTATAAACCTTACTAAACTATTAAAAGGGTAAATCTGATTTATAAAGATAATAATGTACTAAGAAAAATTATTAAATAAATATTTATTAAATAATGATATTTTGAAAAATGTTTATGATTAAATTAATGTTCTCATGGTTCCAAAGTTAGTTCTTGCTTTTTCATTGTAACCTTATGGGTTTTACTTATATTATTCTGGATGTGTTGATAAAAAATAACTGTTTTAATTTATTTAAACATGCTATTAGTTTTTTAATTACAACAAATAATGTATAGTTCTAATACCTATACTAGTCCTTTGAAACTACGAGTTATATTGAAGAATGGTATTTCCCATATAATTTGTCTAAAGTATACAAATTTTAAATAGCTTTGTTCCAAGATTTTTTATAAATTACTTGAGAAAGTATTGCTCCAAAAAAATCTCTTAGAATTGATTAAAGAAGAAAAAGTAAAGAACATGTTTGCTTTGGTTTTGTTAATCCTATTCTTATAAAATTCATCAAGCAACAATTCTACTACTTAAGAGTTGCAACATGCTGATGGAATGCCACATATTTTTTCAAAACACACAGTATAAGAATTACATTATGAAGATAAAACAATAAACATTCTTTCAATATATCTACTTTTAAATTAAGAACTTACATGTCTAACCTAAAAGTTGGAATATGACATATTTTAGGACAGATTTCAGTTTATTTCTGTTTTGAAACACTCTGGAATAATATACAAATATAACTGTATCGACAGAAGAGAAGTGTTGTTTTATTTTGTTGATTTCATTATTAATTTTATAGGTTGAACATAGTTTTGTGACTGTGTTTATCTGGTTTCTTAATATGTTGAGTTTTAATTTTGTTTCATGTGCTGATTCCCAGGGAATATATAGTCCAGGTTTGGTGTTTTTTTCTGTGGAATTCTGTTTTGAATTGTGTATTGGTTCTTGTGATCTTGAGGTTGAGAAATGCTATTTGGTTAGTTATGCTTTGTGTTCACAGGTGAACTTAATGTTGAGGTGTATGGAGTTAACATGGTTGAAAAAAATAACTGTGTGTTCTGTAGATGTGAATCCAGCAATCATACTGTCAACATTATGTGGTACTTTATCACTTGACATATTCAATCTCACATACGTTTTATTTTTGTGTCTAAATCAACAAATAATTATCCTTAAAGTATACAAATTAAATTATTTGTGTTAAAAATTTTGAAAACTACTGTACTTTACTGTATTTATCAATCAACAAAACATAAACAGTTTAAGCTTAAAGTAGAAAAATTAATGCTCAGTTTTAGGCTTAAACCTCATCCCATTTCAAAGTATTAACTTTTCAGTATGATCACAATTTTACTTATATTTAACTATATATAAATGTAAAATTAAAATCTACAAAATAAAATACATGCTACTTGCTTTACAACAAGTCTTAGTAGGCTGGAAATCATGACATTTTTTATCTCACTGCTAATCAGATGAAGTGTGTGAACTGGTTTAAATGATAAACTTATAAACAACAGGTTAGAGAGTTTTATTTCCTGTAACCAGATTCCAAAAATGTAGTTAAATGCTTGTATGCCAACCTAACACTACATTTATCTTTTATGTCACAAGTGCCAATATCAAAAAAAGAGGCTAGGACTTGCATAACTAGACTTTTTAATATTAAAACTTGCACAAGAAAGCTTTTGATAGAAAAATTGTAAAATATGTTTATTTGAAACACTTTCAAAGTAGTCAGCTAACTGTTGCTTACATCTTATACTTAGTGCAACAGCTCCATAAAAGATGAGTCTTTGAGATAAAAATCTGAATACTGGCAATGAAATGCTATTACACGTAACAAATCATACAGACTATTCATTGCAAGCATTTGTAGAGTATAAGGGTGTCTCATCCATATCCTTTGATTTTTTACTTTTCAGAGTAAAATTATTTCCATAAAATTGTTAAGTATCTAGTTTCTTTTCAATAATTCATATAATTTAACTGAATAATTCCACAATCTTTTTTTAGGCTATGAAATGTCTACAATTTTGTTTGGAGACTAATTTGAAAACTTTAAAAACATTTCCTTTGGCCATATAATTATTTCAATAAAAATGTTAAGTATCTAGTTTCTGTTCAATAATTCATATAATTTGACTGAATAATTCCACAATCTTTTTTTAGGCTATGAAATGTCTAAAATTTTGTTTGAAGACTAATTTCAAAACTTTAAAAACATTTCCTTTGGCCATAGAATTTTTCTTACTATTAAGTGAAGTTCCATTTTATATGTATGAAGTCAGTTTCAACATTATTGATAATCCTTAACGTTTCTAACGAAACTTTCTTTTGCAAATTACAATGGTTATCATCACCAGCCACAAATGAGAGAAAAACATAGAAAAAAATGAAAGATGTATCATGCATCCATTATATTTATGTAACTAAATATCATAATTCTTTTTAGAAATATTCTTGGTCAAGAAAAATTTATTTCTAATAAATATAGCTTCTGTTAAATAAATAATTGTATTTATATGCATTGTTTAAGTATGATAACCTCAATACATTCAATTGATAATTATTTAGACCATCAGAATATTTTGTAGTCATCAACCTTACTCTCTAAATGTAAATAAATATACTTGGTGTTTTATCAAAGGACAAAGTTTCTCTAGCTTAATATATATATATATATAAATTCAGGAATGACACAAATGGCTAAATGATATATAAACTAAAATCCAGATCTGAAGTTTGTGATTAATTTTACTAAACCTTCTTTTTGTTTCCTTTGTTCCTCTCTGCAAGAACTCCATCCAGTTAGTCTCCCATGGAACCATACATTAATTCTCAAATAATTTTATTTTATTTACATTAATGTAAGTAGTTTACAGTCTGCTCTATCCAAATGTATTTACATGTGTGCTCTGAGTAACTGTTTAATGATTATATTACAGGTTTATTATTTTTTTACCAAAGATAAAATTGAAAAGATAAAATGTGATGTATGGGTAATAATTTATTGTGGACTGCAGTTTTATCTATTCAAAGCTCATCAACATGGCTTGGGTCAGTGAACCAAAGAAACACAGTTATTTTTTCATACTGGTGGTAAGTTCATAATACTTATGAGGTTTTTTGAGTCGTTTTTAATTCACTATATATTTAGATGTACGATTAGTGTCTTGGCATAGCAGACAATTAATCACATAGTGTTATACAACAGACAAACTCTTTAATGATTAGGTTACAAATATTTGTTTCTCACTAAAGGTAAAATTGGAAAAGTAACCTGTGATCCATAGTGCTAACACATTTACTTCATCCTATGCTGTGGACTGCAGTTTTGCCTGTTCAACTGTCATAATATGATGAGTTAAAAGAACTCAAACTTGAGCTTGATTAATTATTCAAACACCATATTCTGTTATACAAGAATAAGAGTAAAGCGGGTAGCAATAAAATCACTAACAGAGACTAAAATTCATGTGTGAAACAGAATATGAAAAATTATATCATCAAATGATGATAGTTTTTAATAAAATATAAAACTATACTCTAGGATGGGCAGAAAAACTGAAACTAACAAACATATTGTTTTTTACAGATATGAGAGTTGGAACATTTTACTTTTAAAATACTATCTGTTTACTTTTTACTTTTGGATACTATCTGTTCGACAATTTTGACTAAATAGATAAAACAATGGATGTAAGTAAAAAGAGAATTTCACTATTTTAACACCAATACTTTTGTGGTAGGATAAAGAAAAATTCCACAAGCAGAAAACAAAATATAGGGGATATTTTGATTTTCATTTAAAAACAAAGTGTTTAACCCACCTCCTATTTTGTAAACTTTTATATCAGAAAACTTCACATCAAAAGAGTGAGGATACAGTGGTGTACGAGGACCATAAAAATATTCTCGTACTTTTGCATCTCTTGATTCTGCTCGAAGAGACTGGTTACGCTCCACAACCTATGACAGTAATTAACAAAAGCCATGTAATCAAAAGCAGAAGTTACAAAAGTTAATACATTTAATTGAATATATCAGTAGTTTAGTATTTAGATTACATTAACCCTAAAATAGCATAGATGGTCAAATTTTTTCCAATCTTAGAAGTGTGAAACTATACATACTCTAACTCTGTATTTATCAGATGTATCTTCATGAAATTTGGCAAAATATTAGTAAACACTGAATATCTGTTGTATACAAATACAAACAACAACAGGTTTTTTAATAAAGTATTTCCACTGAGGATTTGTGTGTGAATTTCCAAAGCTTTTACTGACTTTACTGAAAACTTATTTTCATGATAAGAATAAAAGTACTTTTTTTCATCTTACATTTTTCATACTACCTTTACATAATCTGAATGAATATCAATATTTGTTCTGGTAAAACCTTATCTGTTATTTTCTCAACCCTAAAACTGACTGTAGAGTAAATATCAACATACAATGAAAAAAAATGTTAACTATGAAATAATATTCATATAATATTGCATTATTATCATAACAATAACACAGTATAGATCAAAATATTCCAAATTATTTACCTTAACAGTTTTCACTATGATGCTTTTTTCATTGGTTATCTTTTAATCTACATATTACTAACACATTTTCAATGTAAAAACACAAAAAGATATTTTGGAAACATCAATGATAAGAACATGGGTACCAATTATAGATCTACCATTAGCTAGGTCTAAACAACTGAGAGAAATTCTACATGAGGTCTTATTATTATAGTATTGACTGTGATACTGAACATGTTTTAATCTGCTGCAAAGTCAGAATAAATGCCAAAATGATTCATACTACTAAAACTAGCCGGCCATCCTCAGATTCACACCCGTAAAGTAAAGGCATAGAATGATGGACACTATTCAACAAAGAACCTATGTCAACAAGTTTACTTAACTCAGCTACTGAGGCTTTGGAAAGTCAAAAAATTAACATACAATGTTGCTGCAGCAATAATATTTGGCAAAAAATGCAAAATGATTTGAAGAAAAATTGGAAACCTTTCTACTACTCAATGTGAACAAAAGGACAGCACTAACCACCTACAAAAAAAACCTTCCCACATTACAACCCTGGTAAATGAGAGACAAGTTTGAAAAGAAATGTAATAAGAAGGCTCGAAGGTGTGCCAAAAATCTTTGGCTGAAATGATGATATTCATAAAGCAGATGAAAAATTATACATGAGGAAGGTATGAAGGCATTAAAAAAGCAGTTCTTCCAGTCAAGAAAATAACAACTCTGCTGATAAATTTAAATGGAGATTTCATTACTGATAAACAATAAAACAGAGACTGGATTGAATTTTATAGCCAAGTGAGTTTTATCTTCAAACTAAAACAGATATAAGTTTATTCAACACAGCAAGGTTCAACATGAAAAGCTTTCTCAGAGTTTTTGTTTTTGGATTGCATGATCTTGGTTGCCCCACAATGAATCTTCTGTACAAACTAATGAACAGTTTTTCTGCATCATGCAGGAGTTTTGCATTGACAACTACTCTCTATAAGGTTGTTATCATGTATTAAGAGTAGAAGAGTCAATATCTAACTTCTCTTTGGAAGGAAACTCTCTTGACTTTTGACAGTAGAAATCTTGACCTTCAGATGTAACTAACAGAATCAGAAAAGCAGCTAACAAATTTGGACATGAAAAAACAGCAAACTATCAACTAAGGTGAAGATGTGTGTTATGATACCTACTTTATGGTTCAGAAACATGGAATAATATGTTTGTCATATCAAGAGACCAAACAGATTCTACATAAAGTGTGTGAAGCATTTTGCAATTGATATGAGAAGACAAAACATCAACTACAGAGGTGCTAAAGCAAGCATGACTACACATTAGAAACTATTATCAAGAAGAAAAGGTTAAGACAATTTGGTGATGTGAGAAGAATGGTTAAATTGATCAGTCCATATAAAACTACGGTAGTAGAGAATTTAAGATAAAATATAAAGTTTAACTGAACAAAAAAAGCAAAAACATTCTGATATGTATTTAGGAGATTCTACATGTTAGATAAATGAAGTTTGATGATTTTTAGATAAAGAAAACTAGTTTTAATAAGAAAATCATTTTGCACTTCAATCAACACTCTGATTCCATATATTCATGGTCAAATCTAGTAAAATGCTGACTTAAAATACCTAATACTTTGTGTACAAAAAACCAGTAATATTTACTGAAAGCTCAACAAATTTTATGATAATACACATACAACATAAAAGTTATAGAATGGAATTTTTTATAATTTTTCTGGGATTAAACATTTGATGTAATCCACGGACTCCATATCATAAGATTTAATTATTTCTACTAAAAATCTGTCCATGAATGTGTGAAGTAAGTGTTGACTGTTCCAAGTGAAAGGTGATTTTTATATTAAGAATAGAAATACTTTGCTTGATCTTACAGTTTCAAATCTATAACCTATAAATATCTTTAATGAATATGAAGCATATTTTTGTAGTAAAACCTCATATTCCTTCTATTATTTTCTCTACCCTAACTCTGTATGGATTTGGACATTTTGATAGACCTTGCAACCAACACAAAAAATATTAAATGAATTTAAGTACCCTTTATTTCTTTCTAGAATGTCTGAGGTTTGAAGCGGAAAACTACAACTGTTTATCTTATATAGCTTAAACCTTCTAACAATCTACATATTTTTCTTCTTGTAACAGAAGAATTTATTTTCAATCATAAGAGAAAAAAAATCATAAATAAATTTTTAATCTTCTCTTTCTCTAATTCATACAATTAATGGTAACTATCTACAAATACACAAACTTCTGAAGACATACATTCTGGAATCCATAGAAATAAAATTATATTAACAATGGTTGTTGCAAAATAATGCATGTTTCTAACATTAAAGCAAGAATCTATACCAAATGTTTTCAATGAAGTTACATATATATATGAAATTCTTTACCCTTTTTTTTTTTTAAATATCTTGCATTTTTAAGTGACATTCTGCCTGTTCTTTTCACATTTATTTTTATTAAAAGAAGTTGATGAATTTTATTTTAACACATCTTGGTCAGTATTAACATTACTATCATTTATCGTCTATCAGTTAGCATACATAAGTTTAGTTACTTAATATAAATGCCTAAAATTCTACAGTTATTAAAGTACACTTACCCCTCCGACTTTGGGACAGAAACAATCCTGACGAAAGGAGGCATGTCACGCACTAACTCATTGTACAATCTTTCCTGATCAATTACTAAGATGATATCAACTGAAAAAAAGCATATATAGCTTAAATAAGATAACACCACAACAATTATTAAATTCATATAGTTAACAAGAACAGTGTATAAAAAGTATAGTTTGTTGCAACAACTTCATTAATAAAGCAATAATACTTTTCAAATAATTTTTATCACTCTGAATATTTTCTAAAATTCCACAAATCTGAATAGAGAAAAAAGTATATATAAAAATATAGTCATTACAAAAGTTTTAAGTGATAATGTATGATACAGAATTTGCCTAAAATGACATTTGATTAAATCTCTATAGACATATTAACTATATAATATTAAATGTAATTTTATGAGGAAAAAACACAAAAATATAAATATAAAAATAATAAACACAAACATTCAGCACTGGTGCATAAATCATAATGTGATTCATTATGTAATATGCTCTGGTTTGCTCAGTTACTGGTGGAACTAAGACCCAAACTGCATTAGGGTACACTGTCTATACAGTTTAGTCTCAAGTTTGCTAGCCTCACATACTCAAGCAATAAAAAAAGAAACAATGAAGCAGATGTGGGTGCTATAACCCACAATGTCTCATACCTTTATCATTCTTCACAGTCTGCAGCCAGATATGGGAAGGTGTTTATTGATCAAAATAAAATAAAAGGCATAAAAAAGTAATAGAATACAAAACAGCAAAACTGGCTATTAAAAAACTAAAAACTTTATCAAGGTGGACAGTGTTACTGTCACCAATAACATTGTCTAATGTTACGGACAAACCTTGGGACAGAACATGTTTAAAATAGTGCCGTCATTGAGAGTTGTAACGAAGGCAAGAAAGTAAAATGTGGCTTACAGTGATTTGAGTGTTACACAAACTACACATTGGTGCATCAGTCCCAGACAAAAGAAAACGATGAGTTAAAAAACTGTGATCAATGCATAGTGTAGCCAGAACAACTTCCTCCTTCCGATCTTTACGGAAGCAAGACGGCCAAAGTCCAATACAGGGTTTTATTTGGAAAAACTTGTTTTCGCATTGGTCACTCCAAGTCAACTGCCAGCTGGCAAGGAGCTGAGCCTTGAATACAGGACCATAGTCCATGTATGGAATTGGTACAGTGGTGATAGTACCAGAGCAGATAAATTTAGCTGCTGTGTCTGCAAGCTCGTTACGGAAAACCAACGTGGCCTGGTATCCAGAAAAACTGGATAGAAGTAGATGTCAATGAGAAATGGGCCAGTTGGTTTTGATATCAGCGAGAACAGGTTGTGAACCAACGTGAAGTGATTCTAGGGCCAGTAGAGAACTAAGCAAGTCAGTATAAATAGTGCAATTGGAGTACTGCTTAGCATCAATATGATCCAGGTCAAGAGAAATGATATACAGTTCAGCAGTAAACACAGAAGCTGTACAGGGGATTCTGCGCCCAACCACCGAAAGATGTTCAGTAAATAAAAGATGGTACTTCCAATCGGGAGTATCTGCTTTTCTCAGATGACTTAAAGAAAGGTCACATATGGGGACTGTAATAAGCCATGGTGGGATGGGCTGACCAGTGGATTCTGCAATGTTATCCAAGGACACACCCAATTCATCCAATTGGGCTTGGATGCAAAGGCCAAAAAGAGCAATGGCTGATCGTCTGTTCTGAAAAAGTATGGAACCATGGTTTTGCTGCTTTAATCCAATTTTTGCACTTCCTAAATTCTATGAATACCAACATCCAATTCACCCTGAGTCAATTGAATGAAATAATGGTAACAGATTTTCTTAATTTTATCTTAAGGATTAACAATGACAATAATATTAATATAAAATCTTCATTGTTCCACAAACCAATAAGAAAAACCTCTCTGGTGTAATTATTGGAGAATTAACAAAATGAATTGCAACTGTAGTGAAAAAAAACAACACATACTCCAAACTAAAATCACTTCTTCTAAGTATTGAATATTCACCTTTCTATATCAAACATATTTTCAAAGACTATGGTGAAGAAAAATCAACATCCCACTTGTAATGTAACATTACAAAATACAGGTGAAAGAAGAAGTAAAAAAAACAATTTTACAAAAGCAACACAAAAAAGATTATTTTATAACACTTCTAACTGACAAAGATATCTTCAAGAAAATAAAAAACTATACTCAGGAAATCTGAACTTCTTTGAACAGCCTGGTACAACCCTAAAAAGCCAACTCTGAAAATCTCAGTACACTACCCTACAATGTAATAAAACTAAACATCTTATGAAAATGTGTCTTGTTTACAGTTTACATGTAACATCTACCATCATACACACATACATACTGGAAAAATTGGAAGAACCCTATACACACAAGGACAAGAAAACATATTGAATCTATATATAAAAATGAAATGATTGATTGATTTAGTGTTTTATGGCACAAAGCAGCAAGGCTATCTGCGCCAGACATTCGGCCAAAATGTAAAAAAATAAAATAAAAAAAATAAATAAATGTAGTAATTGAAATAAATGGAAATGAAGGTAAAACAAAAAGTATAAAACCAATGTTGACACCTAGTCTACAATGTTAAGATAGAAGGCAGAGTATAAGAAAGTGTAAGGTATTTACTCTAGCAAAAAGGTAATGATCATAACTCGCCAGGAAGACTAACAGGTAAGTTCAAGAACCACCGTCAGTCACCTGAAGTTGGTCTTTCCAGTCCTGGTTCCGGTTATGTGTCATAGCAACCAGTATCAAAATGTAAAAGAATAGAAGTTTTAAAAGATACATAGCAAAATTGTAACAATGAGTAGCCAAATGTCCAGTAAAAAGATAAAGTCAAGTAAATGGAGTAAAATTTGTAAAAGTAAATGAAGGTAAAAACAAAACAGCAATTAAAACAAAAAATGGTGTAAAAACCAATGGTGACATCCAGTCTTCAAAGTTGTAAAATATTTACTCTAGCAAAATGGTAATGATCATAACCCGCCAGGAAGACTAACAGGTAAGTTCAAGAACTACCGTCAATCACCTGAAGTTGGCCTTTCCAGTCCTGGTTCCGGGTTATGAGTCAATATGACCAGTACTAAAAAGTTAAGTAGTAAAAGTGTGAAATGATATGCAGCAAAAGTATAATAACAACTCGCCAGGACAACTAAGTAGTTCAAAGTAGTTCAAACAGTAGCGTTAGTCACCTGAAGTTGGCCTTTCCAGTCCTGGTGTCGAAGTTATTTAATGTTCTGGCCATTGTCCAATGTCAAATTGAAGGAGAGAGATTAAAACTGTAAAAAAGGAACCACAATTAAAAGGTGTAATGAATAAATATGCAACACTTAAATGAGATTAAAAGATTAATGGCCATTAAAAATTAAAAACATTATCAAGGTGGGCAGAGTCACCATCACCAATAACTCTGTCCAATGTTACAGACTGACCCTGGGAAAAAATATGTTTAAAATATTGCCGTCGTTGAGAATTGTAACGATGTCAAGAAAGTAAAACGTGGCTGATAGTGATTTAAGTGTTACACAAACTACACATTGGTGCATCAGTTCCAGAAAAAAGAAAATGATGAGTTAAAAAACTGTGACCAATGCATAGCCTAGTGAGAACAACTTCCTCCTTCCGAACATTACGGAAGCTAGATGGCCAAAGTCCAATTTTGGGTTTGATTTAAAAAAGTTTGTTGTCACGTTGCTCACTCCAAGTGAACTGCCAGCTGGCACGGAGCCGAGCCTTGAAGACAACACCATAGTCCATTATTGGAATAGGCATAGGAGTGATGGTGCTGAAGCAGACATATTTAGCTGCCATGTCTGCAAGCTCGTTCCCGCGAATACCAACATGGCCTGGTATCCAGAAAAACTAGATTGAAGTAGCTGCTAATGAGAAATGGGCCAGTTGGTTTCAAATATCAGCGAGAATAGGATGTGAGCTAATGTGTAGCGATTCCAAGGCAAGTATAGAACTAAGCGAATCAGTATAAATAGTGCAGTTGGAGTACTGCTCAGCTGCAATATGATCCAGGGCAAGAGATATGGCATACAATTCAGCAGTGAACACAGAAGCTGTACAAGGGATTCTGCACGCAACTACTGACCCATAGCAAACCATAGCAGAGCCCACTGAATTACCTGATTTGGAACCATCTGTATAAATGGGAACTGAATGATTGTTTGAAAGATATTCATTGAATAAAAGACAGTACTTCAAATCTGGAATATCTGCCTTTTTTAGATAACTGAAAGAAAGGTCACATTTGGGGGCTGTAATAAGCCATGGTGGGATGGGCCAACCTGTGGAATCTGCAATGTTATCCAAGGACAGACCCAATTCATCCAATTGCTCGGACGTGAAGGCCAAACGAGCAATGACAGATCGTCTGTCATTGCAAAATGTACTGCCCACCGAGGAAGGAAAACACATTTCCAGGTGGGATGCTTTGGTAAGGAATGAAGTTTCGAAGTATATTGTAAAGATAGTTGCAAACGGCGAAGGTGTAGAGAAGGTTTATGAGATTCAATGTATATACTTTGAACTGGAGAGGCACGAAAGCCCCAGTGCAGAGTCGAAGTCCTTGGTGATGAATGGGGTCCAGCATCTTTAAGGCCAAGGGTCTGGCAGAGCCATAGACCACTGATCCATAATCGAAGTTTCGATCTAATAAGAGCACGATATACCTTTAACATTGAACAGCGATCTGCCCCAACTGGTAGAAGAGAGAACACGGAGGATGTTCAGCGCTCCTGTGCATTTGACCCAAAGCTGCTTTAAGTGTGGTATAAAGGTCTGTTTACAATCAAAGATAACAAGAACTTGGTCTCCGGGACCACTGGCAGCAAAACTTCACCGATATGAAGTTCAGGATCAGGGTGAATGCCCGCCGACAGCAAAAGTGCATGCATACAGTTTTGGAGAGATAGAAATTAAAGCCGTTCGCCAGAGTCCACTTCTGTACACAATTGAGGGCGGTTTCTAGTTGCCGCTCAATATATCTCATGTTTGACGACTGACATGAGATGTGAAAGTCGTCGACATACAGCCCATTCGCAACAGTGAGAGGGAGTTGTTCAGTAATGGCATTTATCTTTATACTGAAGAGTGTAACACTCAATACACAGCCTTGAGGGACTCCAAGTTCCTGTACAAAAGAACGGGAAAGTGTCGAACCCACACGAACTTGGAATCTCCTGTCCATTAAAAAATTTTTAATAAACATGGGTAGATGGCCACGTAACCCATATGTATGGAGGTCTCGAAAAACGCCATACCTCCATGTTGTGTCGTAAGCCTTCTCTGTGTCAAAGAATATTGATACAAGATGTTGGCGGTTGAGAAAGGCTTCTCTGATAGATATTTCAAGACGAATTAGGTGGTCTGTGGTGGAGTGCTGTCGACGGAAAAAAACGAAATGAAAAAAAAAGCAGTTTTCAATTTTCTAAGTAATCATGGGCAAGTAATACCTGATTTGAATACCACCATTTTTCCTACAAATCTTCATCAAACTCACAAAGTACACTGATGGAAAGATAAAAAAGGTTTTTCATTGAAGTTGATGGATATCTAGCATGCACACATGCAAATACACACACACAGAGCATTGGGTACATGGCCACTAGCCATATGGAAACACCACATCTCTATATGTAAGCAGAAGATGATGGACCTGAGGAAACACCTAAGCCCAAAGACAAAGGAAGTAGAATTGGGCAGTCACTGGAAAAAGTGGAAAGGATAAAGATAAAAGCAGATGTAGACATGTCAACTATTTTAATCATGTAGGGCAAAATATTCTTCAGATGTTTTGTAAATGACTCTGCTGGAGACAGACACAATGTCCATAACACCCACTGAGAACCTCCAACACTGGTACTCAATAGACCCTAGCCCAAGTGGACCAACAGAATGACTTTGAGGAACCACCCAAAGGCTGTCTGCACTCCCACTGTGGCAGTGGCATGGAGTGCAGTAGCATATGTCCGAGATGGAGCTGGAGACAATAACTTTCAAGCCTCTGGGTAGGAGATACTATTTATAGCCTTCAAGCATTGCACCTCTTTCTCCTCCATCATTTAGGGCAAAAAATAGTGCGAGAGAGGTACAGACCACTACAGGTAGCACAGTGTGGTTCTAGTTTTCACTCATGTACATCACAGTTTTTGAAACCACAATGAGCACATGTTAAAGAGCCATGATATGATGTTTCTGAATGACAGAACCATAGTTAAGATGTTACCACCAAAATGTCTCCACAGCACAACTTCTTTACTGCTAACAAGCCCCTCAAATCCCTTTTGAATAAAAAAAAAAGGGCCATCTGCCCTACAGTTTTCTCAGATAAGGAACAGATAATTGGAAATCAAATAACAGAATCTGACTGTGATGTTGACTGTACAGCTAAGGTATCCATGTGTGGTCATTTTCTTATAATCTGTGTTTTTCAATTTTTTCATATTTTATTTATTTTTTTCATAAATGGGGGTATCCATAATAAAGATGCTGCATTTCAGTGCCCACTGACCCCACCCACCATGGACCCCTGTGAGGGGAAGCACAGCAATGCCAAACAAGAAAACTGCAGCAATGCCAGTGTTTAATGAGCATCACACCTGAACACCTAGTATCAGACACAATGTCCATAACACCCACTGAGAACCTCCAACACTGGTACTCAATAGACCCTAGCCCAAGTGGACCAACAGAATGACTTTGAGGAACCACCCAAAGGCTGTCCATCTACAGGAATTCAAGGCCAAAGTAATGTGTTATAGCTGAACCCCTCAACCACCAGGATCCTCTCTTCCCCTTCACTGGTTGCCATGCATGGCAAACATGTGGGTGGATGTTTAGATCCCAGAGGAGGTAAACTGAAAATACAGAACCTTCTCTGGAAGGGCCCCTCACCATATACAGAAATACTCCTCGAGGAACAAAGTTTAAAAAGATATACTAAAGCAATGATTTTTGTGGATATGTTGAATGCAGCACTGGTTCAAATTATGTTTACAATGTCAAAATACTAAATCTATAGTTTCGTACAAATTAGGAACTCAAACTACCAATATTAACAAGCTAGAATATAAAATAAGAACCTTCTATCTTTTCTATTTGCTGAGATATCACTCATCTCTTTTCATTTTTGGAAACAGTCCCTTATATACACTTACTTATATGACATGTGAATAACCAGTCAAAAGCTTAGAATGCTCCCACTATGGTTTTTCCAGCCATTTTTATCAGTGAGAATCCCACCCTGTTCTCTCAAAACAAGATTTCAAGGAGGTAGGTACTGTCTTTAGTCTTTTTGAAGTTTCATATTTTTTTAGACCAAAACATAGCTTAGTTACTGAACTTGATAAATTATTATGAAATTCTGTGGTATCACTACAATAATTTATGATTTTTTTTATTATTCAAATGTATATGTAAAACCTAAAAAAAATTATTTTGTTTCATATTCTCCACATGCAAAATTTTCTAAGGCTTAGCAAGCTGCATGGTCATAATGGGGGATAATTGTTTGCTTTGATTCTTTATTAACTGTTCTATGTTTTAAAAAAAAAAACTTATCTGTACCAAAAAAAATATCTATATGCACATATAATGTTTTAAAACTGAAATGTGACTATTTTCCAGAATACTAGTTCACTAACACACAAACAAGACAGGTTGCTTTGTAAAGGCTAGTTTTATATTCTTGAACATGGTAACATGAGAGCATGTGCACTGCATTATTGTGACTTATGTATTGTTAGCTAGGTAAGGCTAGAAGGTCAGTATAATAAAAATTATATATATTTTTTTATGTTAATGGTTATTATGAGATAAGTAAAACTGACAGGCCCTGTATTGTTAGAGTAAAGAAAATATCAGACAAAATATAGTCTTACTGAAAAAAAATATTTGAAATTTATTTAGGAGCTTTGATAAATTACACAAATAATAATTGAGATTTTTGAAATGGAGTATACGTTTTTAACCATGACATAAAAGTCACTTTGCACTAGGGCTAGTAACTAAACAGATTAGATATTTTCACAAGCAAATAGTTGGTAAAAAATACTCCATTAAAAATCTGAATTTTTATGTACAAAGAGTTGGAATTATTAATCAAAATCTATCAAATTTTGCAAAGATACAGATACAGCACTAAAATATATAGTATAAATAGTTAACTTGTGCAAAATATGTATACAAATTCATGTATATCAAGCCCACTGCTAAAAGGTTAAACCAGAAAGAAGGATGGCCTCCATGATACATCATCCCAGTGACCTTAGACCTGAAAAGTGGGAAAAAATCTCAAATTCCACGACAAGAAATGGGAGTGTGAAATGCAGTGGAGAGTCTGAAGGAATGTTAAAATCCTAGATAGTACAATGGGTGACCACAAAACCCTTTCTGAAAGTAGACAATACTGATTTATTTAATGCAAAGCACGGCACATATAAGCAGCTATCTCGAGATACCTCTGCTTTACCCACCCATGTAGTGCATGGGTGGTATGATCTGAAATAGGCATATTTATAAAGCAATTCCAATGTGAGAATAACTTTCAAGAAATCTTATGGAACATCCCATCTCCAAAGTGTGTAATGCATGGCCATGGAACATAATAAGCAAGCTGATGAGACTGAAGGGTTGGATTTCGAAGTTTAATGAATATCTGATGAGGCACCACACACCAAAGAGTGGAATACAAAAATGATTAATTACAATGAAAAGGGAAGTAAGATCAATGCAAAAAAATTAAAGAAAAATAAAAATAACTTATCCAGTCAAAGTTGCATGGAAATCTAAAAAAATAGCTAGAAGCAAAAGACAATCTGAAAAAGAAAAAATTGTAATCCTATGCAAACAGTGAGAGACAAATATATTAGAATTATACCACATGCTCTATTGAAAAAATTCCTTCAGAAAATGATGAAAATTAGATGCCAAAGAAAGGTAAGGTGTTGAATTTGATGAGAAGACAGCTATAATAAAGTATGGGAGGATGACAAATCAAAGGAATAAGCCATTCCAATTGATGATGGCAGAAGAAGAAAGATTCCAAACAGGGGAAGATTGAGCACCATGAATGGAAGCTAAGCAGGAATATATCAAGAAGAACATACACAACACTATCCAGGCCAAAAATAGATGTTGAAAATGAAAAGAAGGAAAATCAGCAAAAAGGAAGAGTTATCTCCCTTAACCACTGAGGTCTTCAGGAGGAAAGAATAATCTGTATAAAGAAGAAGTTAGGTAGGATGATAAAGAGTACATGAAACATTAATAGTAAAAAAATCAAATCACCAATATCATAACCTGATATAAAAGAAAGAAATAAGTTTTAAGGGAAACATGAAACAAGTGGAAAGTGGTTTGACCAGAGGCAAAATAAGGATGTGGAGGACCACATTAACATTACAGTCCAAAATGGATATCTGCAGCAAAGGACTACAAATCTCAAAGAAATGTATCAAAATTTATCCCACAAGCATTCTGCCACCAATCTACTCATACTACTGAGAAAATGAAACGTGGGATAAACCACTTGATAACTGTTAACTGAGAAAAGGGAGTTTCCCAATCAAAAACTCCAAGAAAGAAACTGCAATATGAGGAACGGAAGGTCAATCAGCTGAAAATCCTGACCCACAAACAGATGGCAGAAAATGTTCCATTTATGCCAATAAATCTCCATGAAGGAAAGGCAAATAGAAAGGAAGAAACAAATCTGCACATCACCACAATCCTGATTTCCTCGCCAAGGATGAAATTTAAAACAAGCACAAAGACAGAGAATGTGAAAAGCAAGAAGAACCATCAATGACTATGGTTGCTGAAGAAGGAAGGAAGGCAAAGGAAGAGGTAGTGGAGGAATAAGTTGTAGTTGAATAAGTCGAGGAAATCCCGCTTAGCTGGCCAGTAAGTAACAATCAGAAGGACTTGACATGGACTAGTATGAAAGATTAAAATCACCTAGTGAAGAAGGTAAATGGGAGGATAAACATATAAGTATTTATTGGTCTAATCCAACAGCCATGTCAAGAGGGACTGGAGACCAACTAAAGATAGTTGGTGGTTAAGGGATTGCTAAATGCATCGAAATGAGCAGTACCCCATTGAAGATAAAGCCAATGGAAAACAAAAGACCCAACGTACAGCTAGAAGCTCCAGAATGTGGATATGGCATGACTTTGCAGTTGCAAACCAACAATCCAAAGCCTTCTCTTGATTGAACTGTGCCCCTATACCTATAGGAAAGCATCCATAAAAATATGTACATCTGGATGAGGAAGAAGAAGTGGGACACCTCTGGAGAGACATTTTGGTTCTATCCAACAACCAGCACAAATCATTGACAGATGTATGAAGATGGGTAACAAGAACCTTTCCAAAGGACCCTGTCCAAGATTTCTCCGGTCATGAAGAGCATATTGAAGAGTTCACAAGTTGGCATGACTAAACTGTTGGATTTTATAAACCAAAGATATTTTCAGAATTATCAAGCTATTGGTAAATAGTACATGATGACCAGGCAGAGTTATTTGACACAAAATTATTTTATAGATGGAAGATAATTAGAGTTTGTAAAAACAAAGAAATTCTCTTTCTATAAGTAAACATTTCACAATATACATGTAGATAATTTGTGCTCCATATCCTTCTTTCAAGTAACAAGCAGGAAAATAATTATACTAAGCAGCATAAATAATTCAATTTTGTTACCATATTCTGCAAATCACCAAAATATCTAATTTCCAAATTACTTGTTTTATATTAAGATCTGAATGCAGAATCTTGAAAATGTAACGTTCTAATATTTCTTTGTTTTGAGTTTGCTCATTGATAAAGTATATTTTATTATAATTTACAGCTTTCACAATAAGTAAGATAAGATTTTAGAACAGATATGACATTTTGTTTATGAGTGTGATCATTACAAGTACACAAGTTTTTAGAGTAAAGAAAATTTTAGTATTTAAATCAACATCCAAAATCCAAAGATGTATTTAAATATTTAAATTCTAAAATTTATTGTTGTTACTTATTCATGTAAATATCAATCCACATGAATTTTAGAGGCTATTTATGTAAGGTTAAACAAAAAAGAATACAAAAATGAATACATATATAACAAAAACCATAAAATATTTTA
This sequence comes from Tachypleus tridentatus, assembly GCF_004210375.1. Lineage (NCBI taxonomy): Eukaryota > Metazoa > Arthropoda > Merostomata > Xiphosura > Limulidae > Tachypleus > Tachypleus tridentatus. The sequence continues at coordinate 86,421,475 of NC_134830.1, forward strand.
ATCAAAATATTTGCATAAGCTTATAAATGTGTAGGGAATTAATTATCAAAGATATACAGAGATACACCTGGGTAATTAATTGTGGGATTGTTCAATTTTACTAATAAATCTTTTCTGACTTTTCTTCTGTTAGTGTGACATTTTATTCCAAAAAACTGTTTTTTTTTAGTGATAAGTTCATGGACTCGAAAGAGGGTTTTTGGTGTTTTTTAACCTGATCTTCAAATTACATCCTGTATTACCTACATAAGAGGCTGGACAACTATCATACTATATTTTGTAAATGGTTTCTGGTGAGATGGATTCATTATACAATTTTATTAACAAGTGTCTAATATCTATTCAAGGGGTGAAAATGAATCTAGGTGTTATGTTAAGGTTATATTTATGTGCTAGCCTTCTCAAAATTTCTGATAGAGGTATGCTAATACTTGCTATATATAAGATGGTGCAAGTAATTAGGTTTTCTTTGTTTTTGTGTGTTTGAGTTTGTTTGTTTGTATTTTTTAAATTTACACAGTTTCTATAACTACTTTATCAGGGAATTGCTTAACATTAGTGAAACATTCAGTTAAGTGAGTAACTTCTATATTGATTTTTTCTGTGGTGTATATAATGTATTCTAAATATATGACTCATTTTAATATGTCTAGCTTCTGGAGGATCAAAAAACAAGTTTATGCAATTTCTGCTGTATGTGTTTTATTATGAATTTTAAAGATGAAACATTTGGAGGTTTGTGTGATGTTAATGTTTAAAAGCATTTATTGTGTAGTTGTTTTCATTTTCTACTGTGAGATGAATGTCTTTATGTACATTGTTTATCTTGACAAGGAAAGCCATAGAAAACATCATGTACGTATCTAAGCCAAAATGGAAGTAACTATGGAATGCTGTTCTGTGCGATGTAAAAAAAAAAAAAAAGTGGCTAAAGAACCTGACAGTGGATCTCCCATGGTAAGTCTGTGTAACTGTAAGAAGAACAAATTTTTGTAATGAAAGCAAATTAGTGTGGTCAGTTGTAACAGTTCAATTATGTCTTTTTGTTTTTGGGATTTTGTGGCATAATTTACGCAGTACGTTGTATTGCTTCATGACAAGGGGTTTGTGGAAATAGGTTTATGACATCAAAGATAGATTTACTGACATTACTGTCTAAACTATGTGAGTATTGTAGAAGATGTGGAATGATTTTTAACTGGATGCTTACTTTGAAAATATACAGTTCTAAAATCCAGTTAAAGTATTTTCCTAGGTTGTAGTTTAGAAAGTTATAAGAAGACATGTTTGGGTGCAAGATTATTGTGTTCTATGGACTTTTGTTTGTTTGTTTTTTTAATTTTGCACAAAGATACATGAGGGCTATCTGTGCTAGCCTTCCCTAATTTAGCAGTATAAGACTAGAAAAAAGGCAACTAGTTATTACCACCCACCACCACCTTGGACTATTTTTTAACCAACAAGTAGTTGGATTGACCATCACACAATAATGTCCTTACAGCTGAAAGGGTGAGCATGTTTGTTGTGACAGTGATTTTAACCCTATGATCCTCAGATTACGAGTCAAGCACCCTAACCACCTGGCCATGCCATGATGTTACAGACTTTTGGTAAACCACATATTTTGGTATCCTTAGTGGGTTTGTATGCAAGAAAATTATAAAGTTTAAAGGTGATATTTTTATCTTTCAGTTGTATTTCCTGAATTTCTTGTTATGTTGGGATAAGATCAGTATTTGACTAAGTAAACTCAGACATATCATTTAATATATTTTGGAGAAACAGGACACAACTAGAAGATAAGATTACAAGTACACCAGAAACCCTCTTCTCAAGAACATTAGGGTATGAGTAAGAACAAATATAATTTTTCTAAACAGAAAGTCATGGTACTAAAACATGAGCCTGACACTAAATATGAGAAGCTTTATTAATAAAATCAAACAATCCTACAATTAACAAATACCCAGGGTCATCTCTGTATATCTTGGATTACTAATTCCCCTAAGCTTATGCAAATATTTTGCATAAAACATTTCAGTTGTTTTTTTAAATTTCTCTTTGTATTGTTTTTTTGTGTAGTGATACATAAATAATTTGTGAAACTCATCCAAATTGATATTTACAAAACTAAGTAGCTACAAACAATTCTACAATTAAATTACCTTACGGGATTTTGAATCTTGATTTAAATACTAAATTGTTCTCTATTGTAAAAATTAGTGTACTTGACGATAACACCAGAGATCGATACATCATACCTCTTCTAAAAAAAACTAATTTTACTTACTGTAAAATCTGTAAATTGTTCTTATATTTCAAGTAATTTTTCAAGAATCTCTACATACCTTCAAAAGCAAGTGCTGTATGTGTTATAGCTTGGTAACCTTCATTCTTCACCCATCCACATGTATTGATGATAACACCACTAACACTTGCTGTAATGAAATCAACAAATTGTTAGATATCCTGTTATAATAATTCATCACTTTAGAAATATTAAACTAAAACTTATTTTACAATAATAAACACACTTATGCAAACAAAGGTAAGTGTACATACTGAATAGTTAATTTGATGACTTTCCTTGTAATGAAAAACATTTCTACATTCTGAACACATTTATTTCTTCAATTAAAAAAAGAAGGGTCTGAAAGAATAAAAGAGAAAGAAACCTTTTTTATTACTCTCTGCTCGTAGACTGATAACTTCAGCTATTCTGGAAACTAACATATTGTATAGCGTAATGTTGTTCCCTGGACTTTTATGACCATAATGATAAACCAAAGGAGCTTGTTGAGAGAATCCTTCCTCAACATCTGCTGGTCTTTCTACTAAAAGAGCTCCTAGATAGCAACAGCAAAAAGAAAAAAAAAAAGACAAAGATTAATCAAAACTCTCTAGCCTTCATCACACACATTTAATTATTTAATATTACTGATTATACAGCACTTATCTTCAATACCTACCTAGGAGTATTCAAGAGTTAGATTTGAAGTAATTTATTAGGCTGCATATTGCAATCCACACAAGAAAAAGACACATATCCAAATCAAAAAATAATCCTGTTCATCACCATATACAATGTTAACACCTCTAACAAAAGTATCCCTATGGCTCTTTCTTTCACACTAAAATATTTTAAGTCCTTAACAATCAATGGGCTGGCTAAATGATTTATCTGAGGAAAATTAGAATACTTGGAAATATATATTTAAACTATATTATTAATGATGTGTATGCAACAAAGTGACAAAGACATAGTAACATCATTCTTCATTTATACCTCATAGAAAATAAAATTGAATAACATTCTATTAATTCTATTTATTGATGCTAATTTTTGGTTTAATTGACAAATACGAATTAAAAAAACCAAAACAAAATGAAATATATTTTGTTCAATAAACATTGAAAATAATTATATAGATTGCATTAACATCTCTACTTTTCCAATGCACTATGCTCATGAGATTTAACACTTTCCATATGGATGCATGCATAACTAATATTATTTTTCATTATCTAAACTAATCTAACATAATATTTTTATAATTTAGTTACTTTTACAATAACAGGTAAAAAAATATATTTTAAAAACAATTTTTTGTTTTTTGTTGCTGATTAAATGTAAATCTATCTTTTTTTGTACAGTGATACCAGAACAGTAAATAATTTATTTAGATATATCTACTATGAACAGATTAATCAAATATGTAAAGCAAATAATATCTTTATGTATCGTAATTGAACTGTAGCTACTTTTATAACTACACTGCCTTGGAATATTAATGTGCAAAAAAAGGAATACATTTTATCAATCAGTGGTTTGTTTTTATAATTTCAATACAAAATGTTGGCTGCTCTAATAAAGCTTTGTCATAAATAGAACCATTTCTTCTACCTATTATTAATTCCATCAGAGAAATTCAAAGGGTAGAGAATATACAGTATATGCATCACTGTATTAAAAGAGAAAACTAAAAAAAAAAAAATCAGTGTTAAATTATCAACATAATACTAAAATGAAATCCCCAAAGATACCTAAAAATAGTATAAAGTAGTTTAAAACAAACACTGATTTAAAAAATAATACACACAAAATAGTAGAAGCACAAATTACATTATTTCATTAAAACAATAAGCAAAACTGAATCATATTTTTGAACTAGAAGTGTTCTTTTCACCTGACTCTAAAATCAAACATGATCACTACTCTCAATTCTTTGCAGTTCCAAAGAGACTATTTAGTAAATATACAAAATACACTATATTCTAATCACAAGCTTCTAACAATGATTTAGAGCATCAACCAACTACTAAAAGTTTACAGATTTAATAGAACTGAACAATTAGTTAAATTTGATAATGAACTAATTCTCAGGCTCATTTATTAATTAGATTCAACTAACTAATTATTCTCATATAAGATTTAGTTAACTAGAATAATAAAAAATAATAATAATTGGAAACACTAATTTTGATTAAGTTGAACAAACTGTAGTAAGGAAATCAATGGTAAAACATAATAATGGTAATATACTCTTCAAAAAAAGAAATGCAAAAGACAAAATATGAGACAAATTGTTAACAAGTTTATTCCGGTAGTTCTGTATGACATGTGTGAAACTTTGCACACTCACTGCTAAACATCCAAAGTCTGCAAAGGCGAAGTTCATGCTCACTAGGTGACATTTAACGTCACTCAACGTCAATAACGAGTATGCCCCCATGAGCATCAATAACTGCTTGGCATTTCCTGCCCATGGAAGCGATGAGATGACGAATCACATCCTGTGGAATGGCTGTCCACTCAGCCTGCAAAGCTGCTGCAAGCTGAGGTAGAGTCTGCGGTTGAGGTTGTCGCCGTCGCAGACGTCGGTCCAACTCGTCCCAAAGATGTTCGATGGGGTTTAAGTCTGGTGATCTGGAGGGCCAGGGAAGAACATTGATGTTGTGGTGTCTCAAGAAGACAGTGGTGAGTTGGGTTGTGTGAGGACGGGCGTTGTCATGTTGAAAAACGTTGTTGGTGTTCACCATGATGGGTTGCACATGGGGCCTAAGAATCTCATCGACGTATCGTTGAGCCGTAAGATTCCCTCGAATGTGCAAAAGGTCTGTTCTGACATTGTAGGCAATGGCAGCCCACATCATGATGCTGCCACCACCAAATCTGTCAACATCCTGCACACAGTTTGCTGCAAAACGTTCACCTCGGCGACGGTAAACACGGGTCCTTCCATCCTGCCTACGAAGCATAAAACGTGATTCATCGCTGAACCAAACATGCCTCCATCATCGATGAGGCCATTCCTGATGTGCCCGAGTCAACTGCAGCCATGCTTGACGATGTTGCTGGCTGAGGATGATGCCTCTGACTGGACGTCAAGGTCGGATTCCTGCATCTCATAGACGGTTGCGTACAGTCTGATCGGAAATCCTACCCAGCCCTGGTATGGTTGAGGCAGTAGACGTTGCAATGGTGGTCCTATCCCAAAGGTGATGTAACCGGGGTGTTGCAATCTTGTGCGGGCGTGGTCACACGAGGTCTGCCAGATCGTGGATGGTTACGATTCCATAGCCTTGTGATGGTGCTTAGGTGTACATTCACAGCTCTGGCAACATCTGATCGAGATTCGCCTGCTTCCAAGCAACCAATGGCGTTGTTGCGTTGTGCTTCAGTCAATCTTGGCGTAACTGTATTGTGTGTCGGTGGCTTAACACTGAGCTATGAAAACCGAGAACCCGTCACTTTTATCGGGATTTTGCACATGTTGCACTTGCAGATCTCTCAAACAACTTTATTGGACATGCATGCGTTTTGGCGAAAAATTCAATGTTTTCCTCCGTTTTTAAGGTACACAACTTTTATTGTCATTTTGGTCTGACAATCAGTGCCTTAACACGTGTAACATCACATACTCTGAGTTTGTAACGTTATTACATATATTTCTCTTTAAAATAACAAAAATATCCCTTTTGCGTTTCTTGTTTTGAAGAGTATATTTTAATCAGTTTGACTGTTGGAATTAGCTAAATCAGTAATAATCAGAAATACTGATTTTGATTAGTTGAGTTAACTGCTAAGTTCCAAGTTCTTTTCTGTGAAATTTAAAGTAAGTTTTACTAATTTTAAAGAGCTTTAAAACAAAAAGTTACAAAAAATATTAAATTTATGTGTAAGTAATATAAAAGCTTCTATTACATACATTTAAAGACATTTGCAGCTATAAACAGTACATAACAATATTGTAAAATATCTATCACTGGGTCAATTCTTTTGGATTATTCCATAACTAATAATGCAAAGCTCAATCCACTTTACCAAAAGGATAGGATTTTATTTCCTCTACAATAAGTTCTCGAGGTTCAATAAGAAAAAGGCCTTGCTTCCCAAATAATGCTTGTCACTTAGTTGTTAATTTCTTCTGTGTCTTTAGTACTTCTTTAAAACACAAACCCAAAATTTACAAAACAGGATTAACTATCCATGAACAAACAAACACACTTGCTTATTCAATAATTAGTCCCACAATCTTATTTACCAAGTGTTTATTAAACTATCATGAAAATTCCAGATGCTGCAGCTAATTATATCACAACAAACTTTCTCCAGAAAATAATGAAAATGTATAAGTGAAAACACAGCCTACAACACTGGCCCTATCCTGAATTTATGAAGTCTCTTGAACAATCTTAATTGTCATTTGTTTGTGTTCAAGCACAAAGCTGCACAATGGGATATCTGTGCTCTGTCTACCATGGGTATCAAAAGTTGGTTTGTAGGGTTACAAGTCTACACACATACTGCTCTGCCACTGGAAGGCAACAATCTTAATACACAGAGAAAACAAAGGTACATTAAACTTGAACTTCAATAATTAACAATAAACTCTTGATAATTAACAACAATAATATAGAATTACAATCATTATATTATAAATTCAATGTGTGAAACAAATTAGAATTGAATGTTTGATTAACAAAACATTTTTTCTTTCTTTACTCATTATATGTTCTCAGTTCTTTTACTCCTTAAGCTTTCACACCTATAATTTCTTTAAATGCCTCAACCTGTTTCTGTTGCCTGGCTAACTGATGTATTGGTGCTGCAACTTTGTATCAACCATGTAAGATGCGAGTCTGACCAAGTCATGAGGTTCACTTGAGAAGGTATCTTGATATTCTATGAACAAATCTAGATATATTTTAATAATCCAGAGCCTTTCTCTTTTGGTTTAGTTTTTCATTTGATATACTTCCCAATATACTGGGTACTTGTGAACACTGGAGAAAAAATGGCTGGCTGATTATATGGGGCATTTTGCACGTGCTATTTCATTTTTAAATGCAAAGAAGTCATGCAATTTATGAGACAAATCAATGGTAAGACCTCCACAGCTTTATTTTCTGTAAATGAGTAGTAATACCAAACTTCCTACATATTTTTTTTTCTAAAGTGATTACTTCTAATATTTAACAATCTGCAAATACTATTTATTTAGCTTTATTCTTCCTATTTTCCATCCAAAATTTACTATAATTTCATGGTTTGTTGTATTCATTGCCCTAATCACTACATCATTATTCTTACATCTACAGGAGTTCTTCGAACCAATAATCCCTGAAGAAACATTGGTGTGTTCGATTCTACTATGTCTCACTCACTAGATCCACAGTTACTCTTCACAAGTTCTGATATAAGTATTGCACTTTTACACAATATAATAAATGCTCTCTCTATTGTCACTGAATTTTAACTACTTGTTTGTAAGTGTGGTGTAGAGAGATTTCCTGGTCACAGAATATAAAACTATTTGAAGAAGCAAGTTTGACCTAGTATTAATATTTCTGACTAAAGTCCATAATTACATAACCTTCCTTGGTAGCAATTACCCAAACATCATGTTGTGTAAAAATAAAACAAATTCCAGCCCATTTAATGGAAAGCAATTTATTTCTTCTACCATAATTCACCAAGTGATAAGCCCAACTCGACAAATAATGCTACTCATTTACTTGCTGACTTTTACCACATCTTTAGTTCTTTACTGAAATATAAACACAAAATAAGAAAAATAACTGGATAAACTATATGCATGATGGTATATCATATGAAATATTCTTACCCACAGTTCCTGGTATAGAAGTCTGCCCCTAAAAGAGAAATGGACACAAATCTGATGTACCATATCTCAAAATAACTTAATAAATTAATTTTGAAAAAGTTAAACAAAAACTAGTTCAGACAGGTCATAAGTTTGACATATCAAAAAAAAAGGGGTTCCAAATATGAAAACAATTATGCAAACCTTCTATTCATTTAATGTAGTGTAAAACTAACAATGTGGTCAGATATGTGAAAAAATAATCATATTTTATCAGGCCTACTAACAGTCTGAAATTCAATTGTGATTTGGAGTATGCAACTTGTTTCCCAGAATTTTACCTAAGCCAAAAACCATTGTGGTAATTTCATATGTAAAAGTGATTTACTGATCACAATACTTGATTCTGATGTACTATGGCAAAATATAAGAAACTACCAACTTGAAGCCAGACAAACCAAGGTACTGTTTCAACAAGTTGCATGTCCTTTTTAAATCTTTGTAAATTTACCCCTCTCCTAAAAAAAAAAGATTAAATATATTAGTATTTTGATTTCACCCAGTTTCAATTTGACTTCCAGGTATCTGGACATCCCAATAATTTCCTGATTTTTCTTCTCCATACTCAGTTTGTTAATGTATTGTAAAAAATATCTTTTTTGAATGAGAAATGAAATGGGTGTAATCAAATATGCCACCTCATAATGAAAGAAGGAGAGTGGTTGTAGGAGGCTTACTGAGACAGAGCCAAATGAGAAAAGAAACATCCAAAATTTCCACCTTTGACATCCCATGACCTTGGACAAAAGACCACCATAGAGTATGAAATTCCCCATGGGAATGAAAATGAGGAAGAGAAACCAACTGAGACATGAAAAAAGTAAGACTTAACACTTATTTACAATTCTCTGGCAACCACAAAAAGATGAGAAGAAAAATCTGAAAAAGGATGAGAAATCCATCCAATATTAAGGATGAACAATGCCAAGGTTGGCAAGCAACAAAATCCCTTGGAGGATGTAAAGTAATGAGAACACATGAGATACTGGAGAAGAAGAGAAAAATTGAAAGTTAGGGTTCTCTGATAAAATTCCTAATACTTGACAATGGGCCTCAAAACAGAAAGCAAAGCTCCATAAACAAAGAGAAACAGGCCCTACTGAACATGAGCCTATAGGATAATCACTGCCAAGACTGTCAGCACTGAAGTCTATGAGCAGTGGAACCCCAATGTATGAGACCAGAGATACAAATATACCAATAAACCATAAAGACAGATGAAAAAGAGTCATAAAGCATATGAGATATGAGGAAGGCTAAAACAATTAAGTACCAACAGCATCATACCCCAACCTACTCTAGCAAAAGATTAACCAAATAAGAAATGTAAACACTGAGAATAATAAACATGCCACTGAAGAAAAAAAAAAAAGAGAAAGAACATCTGTTGAAATCCCCACACAGGAATGGTGGATTATCATGGAGAGAAGGGTAAAGAAGGAAAATAACAGAAAAGAGTAGTGTGTGAAAGAATAAGGTAGAAAATCCTGAGGAAGAAAAACAGAAAAAAGAGAATTTGACTCCTAAAGTCTGAAGGAAAGACTCCAGAGTTTAGGAACAAAGAAAACCAATACAGCACAAAGTCATGCCTAGTCTTAAGAAGTAATTCAGGAAGGAGAACAAGGCAGGTGTACTCAAACTAGTGGTAAGAATAATAGAAAATACATACCTGAGAAACAATATAGTCACAAAATCATAAAAAAAAAGGGACAGAATCAAGACATGGGTCTAAGATGAGGTAAGTGCCAGTGGGAGAAAAAAGCAAAATCTTTTCCATTACAAATGAGAAACATAGGTGGAGATATATCAGAGACAAAAGAAAGCTTAGGCCATATGAAAGACTCCACTGCCACCATAACATAGACATGACCTTTCCTGAAAGACAAACACAAATCCAATCCCAATATATTTGGTACATTAGCATGAACAAAGTTCTTTCATACTAAAGTGGAAATTACTCACACTTATGAAAAAATATCCTTGTAGATATTCCTCCATTGAAAAATGTTTCTGTCATGAGTGAAAAACTGTCATTACATGAGTGTCAAATCAAGAAGTTGGAGCACAGAAAATAGTTTTACTCAATGAAAACATCTAAAATTTATTTATAATGTTTCAGAGATTATAAAATTAAAATTTGATACTTTTGAGACAAATGAAAGTATTTTTTTAATTTTAACATGAAAACTACTTAGCATCAAGACTAGTATTAGTAATATAACAATATATAGAAATACTATTTGTATCAATGGACAAATATTTAATAAAAATACTTCATTAAAAAAATCTGATTTCTTGTATACAAAAGATGTAATTTTTACTAAAAGTCAATCAAATTCTGTAATGATTCATCAAGTGTATTAAAAGTTATAGCATGGAAACTATAACAAGTACAAGCATGGTTATAAAATCATTCAATATGACCAAATTTGTGTGAAAAAAAAGATTGAAAAAAAATAGCAAATTGAAATATTGGCCATAGGAAATATGCCAGATAGAATATCCAGTACTAACACAATAGTTCTGGACATTGCACATGTTCAGCCACTTATTGTCAGGATTGAATAAAGACATGCTGTGATATGTATTTCTGAAATATGAAATAGAAGTAAAAATGTATCAATGCTACACAGTCAACAAACAAAAAACAAAAGATTCAGTATATAAAGAAGTGTTTTAAAGTTTTCAAAAGAGTAGTAAGAGTATATAAGGGACAATTTTCAAAAATGAAAAGAGGTGCATGAATCCACTGCACTTGATTTAGAGCATATGCCATATCTCAGTGAAATTAAAAGATATGAGGTTCTTATGTTATATTCTAGTATGTTCATACTGGTAATTTGAGTTCCTAACTTGTACAAAAAATATAAACTTACCATTTTAACATCACAAACATCTGATTTTGAACAGTGCTGCATTCAACACACCACGTGACTTACTAAATTCTATACTTAGGTATGTTCTTTTTTAATATTTACCTTTAAATTAAGAAATTAACTCCTATACAATATTAAAGTTTGAATTATAATCTACAGTTTGATTCCAAACTTATTAACATAAATTCATAAAATAGTAGTTCAATAAAATTTTAAATGCAAGTCAACAAATGAGATGACATGGTTTTTGATTCCTGACCTGTAGCAAAAGGGTTAATGTTACAAGTAATGTACCTCAGAGCTCAGTCTTAGAATCATTGCTCTTTTTGATTTACATCACTGACATAGATGAATGAATTATCAATAAATTACTTAAATTTGCTGATAATATCAAGGTCTTGTGTGTTGCTAGTTGTGAAGAGAATGCTGCTGTTTTGCAAAAGGATTTAGACCATTTAGTGAATTGGGCAAATAAATAAAAGATGAGTTATATTTATAATAAATGCAGGTTATTGCATGTAGGTTACCATAATTTTTATTATAAGTATAATTTGGATGAGAATAACCTTAAAAGTGTCATGAAAGAAAAGGACCCTGGTGTAATGGTTGATCAGTCTCTTAAGCCATCCATGCAGTGCTCAGTTGTTAGTGGTAGGGTAAATAGGATTTTAGGTCGTATCTACAGAAATACTGAATACAATACTAAAGCGGTTATAATTTCATTGTATAGATCACTAGTTAAACCACGTTTGGAGTATTGTGTTCAGTCTTGGGCTCCTTACCATAAGAAAGACATTGCATTGTTTGAAAAGGTTCAGAGGAGTGTTGCTAAAATGGTACCTAGGATGAAGTGGTTGTCATATGAGGAGTAATTAAGATCCTTAAAATTGCTTTCTCTTGAAAAAGTAGAGTTAGTGTGGATCTGACTGAAAGGTTGAAGACTGTAAAAGGAATTGATAATGATCATGCATCAACATTTTTGATACTTAACAATGAGAATTATGGAACTAGGAGACACAAATATAAATTTAGGCAAGGTAGAAGCTGTCTTCAGCTAAATCAATTTTATTTTTCAAATAGGATGTTTGGCCTATGGAATGGGATGCCTTTAGATGTTGTGGAGACAGTCAATTTGAGTGAGTTTAAAAACTTGATGTGTATATATACATACATACACACACACACATACACAAATGATAAGAGCTGGATTTTTTCTTATGTTAGAGAACTGGACAGCTGAGATGGACCAATAGGTCCCTTGTTGTCCCTAAACATTATGTTATCATGGTACAAAAAAAAATTCCTCCCTCTGCAAGCTGAGTTGGTGGACAAAAGGAATTTAACCAAAGCCTATGATACTATTTGAGCAACTATTTGCAGCAAACTGCCAGACTGGACAACCAATCTGAAGTGATGGAAAGGGAAAGGAAACTTGCATTTTCTATTGGGTAAAAGTGAATAATGTTCAGTCTATTCTGTTCTTATTTCTTTATTCAGATTATTGAAGTGCAATAGGAGTTTAGTGTAATTTTTTAAAAGTTAGATGAAATGGTACATGAATTATATGCATCCCTAAATTATTTTTGAGCGAATGAATTATAATTATTGAAGTATCTTACTTATTCAGTGTTGTATGTAAACTGCAATTTTTATTTATTATTTTGTTTAATACAATGCACAGATGCTTCACTGACAAGGTTTATCACATAATTTTTATTTTGTATTTAGATTATTTAATGTTTCCTAAGAATTCTTTGTATATATTCTTGTAAAATGTGTAAAGAGTTTATTTTGATATATGCTATTTCTCCTTCTTTTTGTGTGTTCATTCTTTATTTAAGCATTATTTTTGTACAATGGTTTATTAACCTGCCAAAGGTTTATTTTCTGCTATTACTGTAGTTTCAATTACATACTAGACAATTTGCAGAAAGAACGTTTGTTTTTATTTTTATTTAGTAAAGTTGAAAATTCAATTTTATCTTACTTTGTACAATATATTTTATTGTATTTTGAATTATTAAAGAATTCTCTTTACTTTCATATTATTCACCAACACTGAAGTGACATAGCTTCTGCTACAATGTAAGGTTATTTTCCTATTTGTTAAAGAGTTTAGTAGTATGCATTTTCTTCTTTGTAAAAGACTTTTTTAAATCAAATATTTCTTTATACAAGGACATTTTACTTATTTAATTAGTTTTCTGAGATAAATGGTTTTATACATTTTATTCTTTGTGAAAGGGTAGTTTAATGGTAAATTTCTGATGACATAAATGGTTTTCTTTGAGTTGTGACATCTGTGTGGTATAAATATGTTTTCAGGGATGAGACAATAAAATATGTTGGTTTTAAAGTTGAAATTCATTGTTTGCTTGAGGAAAAGCCATATGTATGGAAGAAAAGAAACTGAGAAATATGAATATACTTGTATATCTATGTTCTTATAAGTTCATAACACTTATTTAGAATTTCATCTGTATAGTTACAAGTTTCATATAAAATATAGTTCTGAAAGCTAGCTGATTTTGTTCAAACTATCTTTGTTGTTTTCTAGCACATAATACCTTTCCTGCATGTGAGAGAGAGGAAACTGCTGCAATATTACATGTTGTAAAAGAACATTGACAGTAAGAACATCTAGTAAAAACTATGATTCTTCATTCCATAAAAGAAAGTGCACTGTATTTGTTTTGAAATTTGTTGTAAAGATTGTGCATTTTATTTTTCATTTTGTGTTCAGGCTTATTAATCTGCTCAACACCAAAATTAAGTTGATCAGAAGATTTAGCATTAACTTGTAATTAGCATCTTGATCAAAACTCTTGTTATTAAACAGATCTATGCCACTGCTTGAAGGTTAAATCAGTTTCACTTGAATATAGCACAGTATTACCTGTAAAAAGAATATTCAACAAAACTGAAATGGATATGTAATATAACTGCTTACATACCTGTCCAACATCTAAATCTACAAAAATGGGTCTCCTTCCTTGACGAACAGCATAATTCAGAAGAATCCTACATAAAGTACTCTTCCCTACATCTGTAGGTCCCACAATCAAGAGCTGTAAAAAAGTTCCAAATTTAGTGAAAAAAAACAACAAAAGTAACAACAAATTTTCCATCAGTTATTTTACAAACTGAATTATTTGATAAAGTTATGAACTTACATGAACTTTGGCAAAGGAATAAGTCAGAAGATTCTTGTTACATAACACTATGTACTAAAATTTTTACTTTTTCTTGTTACTGGGCAGAAAGTGTTATTTCCCAATTGCTTATGCCTTAAGTAAATGGAAAAGACCTATTTTTCTCTTTGAACTTTGCTTTTGTGACCTGGGAGCATATAATGAAAACATGATGAGAGATTGTATTTGGGGGGTGATGTGTGAAAGTGATTTACATTACAGTCGCAAATTTCGAAAAACTACTCAGTTTTAAACATTTTTGTGTAACTTTGGTATAAATACAAGTAAATCTTGATTCATATGTTGTTTTACTCAGACCTTAAGCAACTGAAAATATGCAAATTTGCCCGTTTTTACATAGAAAATAGGTTAATTTCTAAATTTCATTATCCAGGTTACAAAAGCAAAGTTTGATGGGAATAATGGCCATTTTCTTTACTTTTACAACATAAGCAATTAAGAAATAACACACACTATTCAGGAAGAAAATTTGTGTTGCATAGTGTAATCAGCTGTGGAGCATTAGTGTATTATTAAGTATTTGACAAATCTGCTTTCAACAAAAGAATAACTTTTCTCATTAAGATCTATTAGTATCATTACAAAATTAAAATGGAAGCAAAAAGCTATAATAGTTTTTCAGCAAAATGTTTGCCTCAAACAAAACATAGTTTGTATTCTACACAATTTATTACTATGAACATCTTTAATTATCATTAATGAACTGTAACATCGTAGAAATATTCTTACAATGGGAGGTTTTTAAAAATTGTAGATAAGTATGTATTATCATTTACAAGTCAGCAACATAATAATATGGGGCATTTTACCTGGAATTACTTTGAAACTGCCATAAACTCGATCATAAAATTCATAAAACTGTATCTAAGCATACAACATAGACAGTTAAATAGCATTTACAAAAGTTCACAAATACCAAGTTTTCTCTGTAAGACACAGCTGCACAGTATATTTTGTCAACACTAACTTAGAAACAACACTTCTAGTGCATGTACTTTGTTAGATAATTTATGTAAATATACATAAAACAAGACCTGCTGGTCCTTCTAGGCCATCCCATCCACTAAATTATACTTTAGAATGAAAAAAAGTACTCAAAGAGAACCATTATCATTTCAATTTGCATCTAGCCTTCCCTAAATTCCCTTAGATTGACTGCATATGAAGGCAACTTATTCCAAAGGCCAACCATTCTGTTTGAAAAATAAAACTCTCTTAGTTGAAGATCATTCCTACTCTGCAAAAACTTGTATTTATGTCCCCTACTATTACCATTTTCACTATTACATATAACAAAAAGATGATTTATCAACATAATAAATTTTCTTAACAATCTTAAACACCTCAGTCAGATCATTTCTAACTCCTTTTTCATTTTTGAAGGAAAAACAATTTCAAAGATCTTAACCTGTTTTCACTGAACAGTCTTCCCATTTGAGGTATATTCCTAGCAGCCTCACTCTGAATCCTTTCCAATAGGTCATTGTTCTTCCTAATGTAATAAGTCGAAGACTGAATCCCATATTTCTAACATGGTTTAAGTAATCTTTACAAAGAAATTATAACCTCTTTAGCCTTGTAATGTATAGTCACAATTATTATATTCATAATTCAAATTAGGATATTCCATGTGCATAACCTTGCATTTATTACAATTAAAAGCTATCTGCCATTAAATTAATAATCCAAATCTTTTTTGTAAAGCATCAACATTCCTCTCCAAGCCAACAACACCCAACAGTTTAAAATTATCAACAAGTTTAAATAAGTTATTGTCTATTCCTTCATCTATGTCATTAATGTAAACCAAAAACAGCAACGATCTTAACACTGAGGTACCCACTGGTAATATTACGCCAGTTTGACTGAAATGAATTTATAACAACTCTTTGCTTTTTCTGTACACAAGTTTTATACTCAGTAAGTCAACCTATCCTCTACAGCCATAGAGATAACTTTCTTAAGCAGCTCTATGTGGCAGCTTGTCAAATTTTTCATAAGCAGAAAAAAAATCAAAAGATTTGGGAGAGCAAGATTTTCTTCTATTGAAACCATGCTATCCAAATAATAATAATAATAATTAATTGTGTTAAATGAGTTTGCAAAATATCTTTTATCACCTTTGTACATGTTTCTCACCACTGATGTAAGAAACATAGCTCTAAAATTGCTGGAACAATTTTTATAATCTCCCATTAAAAAATGAATAACATTAACCAATTATTTGAAATCTGTCCATTATTCAAGGACAAAAAAATAACAGAATTTTGCTCACATATTTAATCCTTAACATCTTTGAAAACCATTGGAGAAATATTACCTGACCCAGGAGCTTTATCATTAATGTGATCATCTTATTCACTCTTACTTACATCCAGAAATTGTTCAGGTAAAGAATATTGCTTAAATCTTCATTATTAAAAGAAGAAAAAGTAGAATTTAATAACAGTCCAGCCATCTATAATATTAAATGCAAGCTTTCGTGTATCACCTCAAAGGCACAATTCCTGCCTAACATTTTTTCTTACAGTCTATCTAACAAAACTCTCTTTTATTAATTTTCAAACTTTTACACAGTATAATTTTATACCTAGTGTCTTTAATTCCTTATTTTCCAATTCAACCACCTCCTTGATCTTATATGATTCTTTAACTCTTCAATTGACCAGTCATATTAAATTCCTCAGATTTTTTATGCATTTCTTTAATTTTATCCTTTCTGAGCCAACCTATTACTTTACTTTAATGTTTTTCAAAATTTAATATATCCTATGCTGAAAATATATTTCTGAGCTTTTAGTTCAGTACTGCCCTCTATATTGATTTTTTTTTTCATTTACCACCAATCTTGTAACACCTATTCCATATTGCAACATAGCTCAACTGCAATGTAACATGCAAATAAGAATATAACAACTCTCCACCAACAGAAGTACATCACATATTCCTGTTGCTGTTGGCTTCTTATTTACTGTAGAACCCAGACTTAATTTCATAATTAGACAGAAAAGAAACACCACAAGTGGAGAGAAAAAGGAGGAAAAGATAAGCATTTATCAAAAATGTATTTCCAGTGTAAGAAAATATTAGCTTTGATACAGTATCTTACTTCCTCTCACATAAGGGATGAAATCCCACACTGACCTGGTGGAGGAATGGTGCAAAATTTACATAGTTTGGAAAGTATCCAAAGAATGCCAAGTATACTCTTTATCCATTGAAAAAGTATGTGCATTAATTCAGGTGGAAAAAGGGGAGCACAACCATGATTGTAGTTACACTGGATGTAACCTATGATATAGAAGGGTTTGGGTGCATCGGACAGTAATTAATTGGTCAACTCCAGTCCAAAACCAGATGGCATCTGGTATTATTTGTCTTGTCTGTAATAGGACAAAAGTCTTTACCTTTTTAACATCAAGACAAGGAAATAGAAGGGAAAGGTGTTTGATTCTGCCTTTCTAATCAGGACATATGAACAGATACACAATTAGCACCAGTGCTTTGGGAACTCAATATCCAAGTATCAGTAGGAAGGGTAAATGCCATGTGATAGTTCACTCAAATCCATAATCAAACAGTCCTTCTCTGGTGGGTGGTTACTCTCCTTTCCAAAATCAGCAATTCAGGGAACTTACTTCTAAGAGATGGTAGAATTGTGTTCCCCAGCTAACCAAAATATCTACTGACTGGACCAGCTCCTTTTCAAGACTAGGTATCCCAGGAACCAGCCTACAGAAGATACTAGGATGAGGGTTACATCACTAAATAGCCTATGTAATCCTATTGTCCACAGTAGAAAGAGGGCTCCCTACCACTACTTGTGTGAGGGCTTATATTGGTTAATCCAGCTCTTTTCAAAAAACAGACTTTCTGAGAACAGTCCTTCTGAATATGAAGGATAGGGGATTCCCTGCAGGAGAGATAAAATGCATAGCCTTCATCAATTAACAGAAAGACTTTCTGGAAGCAGAATACAACAAAGAAGGCAAAGAATCGATAATAAATTCAAAGAAAAAAAAAGGAAAAACACCCTACGGTAACAGGAAAAGCAGAAAGTATTGAACTTGGTTGCCCAATATTAGACATTAGTAACTATGGAAAAACAAATGTTGAGCAACCAGGTAATGAAATTGAATCAAAAAGGATATCTGGAAAGAAAAGAAGGTAATCAATGTGTGGAAACCAATTTCAAAAACACACCACTTTCTCTGATATACCATGAGGGAATAAGAATGTACAGGATGGGAAACGAAGAAAGCTACACAAGCAGATGGTCTGAAATCCTTCACAAGTCACTGGTCAAAATGCACATGTGAAGCCAGAGTGTGGAAAATTATCAAATGATACACTGGTATTGAGGTTTATGAAGGAGGATTTGGGATTTACAATGTTAAAATCAGGGGTTTGATTCCCCTCGGTTGGCTGAGCAGATAGTCCGATGTGGCTTTGCTTATTGAGGTTTATGAAGGAGGATTTGGGATTTACAATGTTAAAATCAGGGGTTTGATTCCCCTCGGTTGGCTGAGCAGATAGTCCGATGTGGCTTTGCTATAAGAAAAACACACACACACACCTTCTTTTATAAAAGTATGTGAATTGCTTTTGTTGTCTTAAAAGCTACAAAAACTTTAATTAACAAGGCTGTTCATAAACTAACATTACTTGGAAACCTGTGTTCCATCTCATGCCAACTCAATATTCTAGAATAGTTTGTTTCTTTTGAATTTTGTGCAAAGCTACATGAGGGCTATCTGTGCTAGTCGTCCCTAATTTGGCAGAGCAAGACTAGAGAGAAGGCAGCTAGTTATCACCACCCACTGCCAACTCTTGGACTATTCTTTTCACCAACAAATAGTGGGATTTACTTTCACATTATAATGCTCCCAAGTCTGAAAGGGTGAGCATGTTTGGTGTGTCAGGAATTTAAACCTGCAAACCTCAGATCATAAGTTGAGCACCCAAACCACCCAGTCATGCCAGACCTTCTATATATACTTTATAAGAAAGTAGCCTCTCATCACAGATGTGATCTACTGTGTCACGTGTAGATTTCAGTTTAGTTCTCATTCAATAATACCTGTTGTTGCAAGGTCAAGATGATTATTGCTGCAATATAGCATGTTGTGAAAGGTTGTTGATGTGTAAAGAGCTTGCAAATTCACTTACATTGCATTAAGTATATCACGCCACAAGTAGAGCTAACTTCTCTGTATAAATGCAAACTAAGAAAGATTGGATTTAGATAGCCTGGAACAGCATTTTGGAGAGAAACATATAAGAGAATCTATAAAAGGTGAGAGTCCTGTGTCAAAGCAAGTACATAAACTGTGTTTGCATTTACTGTTGCATTACAGACTTCATTTTACATTTCACTTTATGCAATATTATTATTCCTTTTGATATCATGACTCAGTAAGTTATTTAGCATTACTTCACCAATAATATCCTGACTGAATTCCAACTAAGTGGACCTATCTGACAGTTCAAAGATTAACTTTGTTTACATGGATATACAACAGATTAAATATGTAGAAGAAAATTCAGTTTCCAGTGCCAATGAATAACATTATTTTGGGGTTTGCTACATTTGATAAAGTGAGTTTTGCATATTGCTTGAACTCCTGTACATTATGTTTAAAATTTATTCTACACTAAAAGAAATGCATTTTCCACAATTAAAATTGCCATCTTGATGTAGCATCTGATGAGTTTAAACCCAGATGAGACAATCTGTTTTGGACACTGAGAACAAGAACTCTATTCAAAAACACTCTAAAACTTCAGAGTGAGGCTAAAGGTGTCACTGATAAGATATAATCTCAAAAACAGATGAGAATGTAGGTACTTAATGGCAAACTGAGTGGATCAAGGGTTAATAGTGAGCCTAGCAAAGACAAGAAGTATATTGTTAAGACAGTCATGGACCACAAAAGGGCTAAAGGTCAAGCAAAACCAGAACATCACCTGTCCAGCATACCTTGTTGTTCTACCACCCAAGAGTACAGGCCTACTGATCACCAGATTGAAGAGGTCCCTGAGTGTCCCTTACACATTCTGCTCATGATATCAAGGGCATAACTGTTAGGTGACAGTGAGGAAGATAGGAAGGAATAATTCTGGCCATAATGACAGTTTCCTTTGATAATAGCTTTTAAAACAGATCATTCCACCAACTACCTTAAGCACTTGAATAAGGTGAAATTCTGGAATGATGTGACCTTTGTTACTAAGCTGTGTCAGAGTTCCAGCACAGTAGGAAAAACAGGGAACAATCCAATGTGCCAAATTCAATACTTAAAAGAAGGCTACCATAGAAAGCTTAACTGTTTATATGGATGTTTAGTTTCATTTACATGGCAAAACGTATCAGGCAATGGCCCTAGTGAATTGTAAAGAGACTCTCATCATTAAGCTTGTTGAAAGGTTACCCAGTGAACTAGTTACTCCAACTTTTTAGGTCTACTAATCTGAATCAGAAACAATACTGATAACAATTCTTTAACTTTTTATTAGCAAATCAATATCCAATATGGCCAATAACTTTATAATTACAGATGACATCATGCTACTTGGATTCTGCACTGAAAAATGTGCTGCAACACAGCTCCATAATTTCAGGAAGGAGAACCTTGTGCTTTAGTAAGTGGTAAACACACCTTTAACATGTAAATCAAATCAGCATTATGGGATGTTTAGCAAACACTACATTAGAAGAGTAAAATATAAAAACTATCAAAATCAAGTTAGTTAATTAGCCCAGGGTTAGTATCAGGAGTTAGCTATCAGGCTGACCTTTAATTTTCTCTCTAGAGGCATCTTTTCTACATGTTATGAAATTTTTAGTGGGTTAAATTTAAAATCTAATTAAACTACTTCCTTTTCATTGTATACAAGTAAGCATAGCATAAAAGCATAGCTAATAATCAATATTTAATAATATATGTTTTAATGTTATAACCAGTATTTAAAACAATACTGAATTATGAGAATTGTGACATTTTCTTTCTAGGCATTTCCCTCTTTTCTACTTTATTTACCACAATTTCAATAACTATGAAAAGTAATGTAAATCACACAGGCAAAGCATGTTTTTTATAGCCTTCAAGCTTATTTGGTTACAGAACCATCTAACAGAATATCAGACTCCTCTTGCCACAGTCACCCATCACATCATGTCTTTCAGATACTGTTAACATATTTCTCTAACATTCATTACTATATTATTTATAACAAATAGAAAACAAAGTTTTCATGCATCATATGATATATTAATTACAGTGTTTTCGTTACACAGCATTCTCAATTTGGTTTCAGTACAAGCTTTGTTCCAATAGGAAACACACCGACTAGTTTAGAGAAATTTGTAATGACTCTTGTACAGTTAGAAATATAGAAATATTATGATAGTTATGAGACATTACCTGCTTTTTCCATGCAATTATTTGATGTTTATTGCTACATTAATTAACTGAATAAAAAATAATTTTGTGTAGTACTACCATTCACAGAAAAAAAAAAAGTCCAGGTAGTGCTTTATTTTATGTTTTTCATGTGTATTCTTTATTTATTATTATAAAAGTAATTAAAATGTAAAAATAGAAAACTTTCTGGTTAGGTTAAAGTTAAATTAGGTAAAATAGAGAATAAATATAATAAACATTTCATGATGTATGCTTGCAAGTAGCTCATGTGTAATGTATTTCAATAGCATAATGTGAGCTGCATGTTTGCAAAGTGGTTTGCAACTTATAATGACACAAACAATAGTATGGCATAATTAGACTTGTTACAACTTTAAAGCTAACTATAATAAACAAATGTAATTCTATGTAACAATTTGAAGTTATTAATGAAATAAAAAAAAGATTTATTTTGATTATTTTAGGTAGTTACAAAGTCAGTCAAGTTGACATATCTTGTACAGAGTTAGGATAGGAAACAACATATAACGTTTTATTGAAAAAAATTTGAAATTTAATTAGAAAGTTTTACAGATTACACAAAAGAAATTTGATATTTTGGAGATAAAAGTATTTTTTAATCTTAGCTTGATATCACTTTTCATTCAAAATATTAAAAAAGGAATATATAACCACAAAAATTTTTTTAACAAAAGTACCTGTTTTGTTTACTAAAATCTGGTAATTTTTATAAACATACACATACAGATAACAACTGATTTCCTAGTAACTGATGGTCCAGCACCTCCTTTAATCTGAATAAAATTATGAGAGTGCACTTGAAATTCTCGAAATTAGTTCACTGGGCAAGCCCTTTTGAGACAAGCTACTTACTGACTTTACAGAATTTGATGTACCAAAGGAGAAAGAAGTTCACAAGTTGCTTGAGTATGCAAAACGTTTTATGGGACCTGCTGCCAAAGGTATAGAATGTAAACTTAATGAAGAAAGTCTTGCTGAGTGAATAAATGTTGACAAAAAAATGCCCATTGTTCACCTCTCACTACATTGACTCTGACATTATGAATATATTCTGAATCCTGATAAAAACAATGAAGGTGGTGAAGATAACAGTGATGATGATAAAAGAGATGTAGCTGAAGACTTACTATGACAAGTTAATCAGTGAGCTAGAGCAACATGTCTTCATGACAGAACAAAAGCTAATGACCCTTCCTTTGCTGTATGGAAAATTACACAGGGAAAGATCAAAGCAAATAAAGCAACTTCACTTGGATGAAATGTTTAAAAACATAGCCAAGAAAAATGTGCCTCAGAGCAGTAGGCCTACATCCAATAATTCTATGGCTTCAACTTTAAGTACCCTGGATGTTCCCCCTACAACATCACAAATTCATAATGAAACATTCAACTATAAAACAGACAGTGATCCTGCCAGCCTTCAACTTCCAGACCTGTGTGATCAGCTCTACAATTCCGGTAAAACTCTAAAATTTGCCACTTTGGAAGTGGTACTACTGCAACGTTCTTTTTAAGTACAGAAATTAATATACTTTTTTCATTTATATTGTACAACTAAACCTGTATATATTACACCTGTACTAACATATTTCATTATTAATTATTTAATTCACATTTAATTTTCTAGTATTCCATGGTGCTTAGAGACACAGGAAGGGTATAATTAATGGGCCCATCAAAATTGATAATCCAAAAGGATGTGCCTGTAATGTATTAAAATATATAGTATGTACACAAAGTTATTATGACATTAGGCAATGTGATTGACTTTTTAGCAAGAGAGTTAAAACACGTTCTTTTCTTTGAAGGGAGGACACTTGCCACACACTGATTTTTTGGA
Organism: Tachypleus tridentatus; assembly: GCF_004210375.1. Lineage (NCBI taxonomy): Eukaryota > Metazoa > Arthropoda > Merostomata > Xiphosura > Limulidae > Tachypleus > Tachypleus tridentatus. Next base: position 86,445,016 of record NC_134830.1, read on the forward strand.
TCAAAGTTCAGTTCTATCCTAAGAACAGACATGCGAGTGAGCCACAAGCAAAGTTAAGTATGACTGGCCTGAGATCCGAGAGCTGTCAAACAAACACAAAAGATTTATTTTATATTTTTTGTGATGCCTTTATACTTTAATTATAAAAACACAAAATATGATTATCTTCAATTTTAGTAATTTCCATATAGTCAAAACTTAAGATCAGCAAATTTAATTAGTTTGTTACAACCAAAAAAAAGCCAAAACAAAAATGAAAAATGTTGCATTAACTGAAAAGATCCCAGGGTACAAACTACAATGTGGGATATAAAATATACCCTAGGTTTTGGAGGTGACTGTTGAAGTTGGGCCTATATTGCAGTGGGTATACACCATGTTTCAGCCTTAACCTCCATTCGCGAGTCTCACATAAAGAAATAAAATAAAGTAAAAAATAGCAATAGAAATAAAATTAACAGATACAGAAATAGAAATTAGGAGTGAGATGCGGGTACTCAAGCCCATATCATCTCACATCTGTATTGTTCTTCAGTGCCTGTATATAGTTGTGGGAAGAATTAAAGTGCTGAAGTGATATGAAATTCAGAATGTATGTTCAATTGAAGTGAAGTAAGAAATTAATTTAACTACAGTTATAAAACAACTATAAAAAGAGAAAATAAAACAACTCAGTTAGTGGATAAAAAGATTGAAAAATGCAAATCTCAAAGTGAAAGAATAATTTGAGTGAAAATGTAAACACGTCTTAACACTACTGTACCACATGGAGAAGTGAAGACTGGATTCCACAGAAAAGGAAATCAGCTGTACTTGTAGGATGTTTCTTACTTCTGTTTGTGGAAGGTTGGTGCATGATTATTTTCATGTTACAGCAAATCTTATGGAGGAAGGTGGGAGTATAAAGGTAACCACAAAGTGAAAATCGTATGTACAGAGGGCTGTAATAATCAACAAAAGCTGTTAATATGTGCAGAGTTATCATATTAAAGAGAAAAAAAAAAACTCATGGAGTGTCTCTCCCACCAGAAGGAATGGATCCAGTAACAGCAGGATCGGTAAAATACTGCATCTATCTGAAACAGGTAATGCTCCTTTTTTTTTTCAATAAAACTGGTTGTTTAGAAAGGTTCTGTCAAAAGAGTTTTATAATTATTACTTGAGTTTCAAAAGGGCAGAGAAAATGTAAAAGCTCCTCAATTACCCTATACATTTTGGGGGGACACCAAACCATGCAAGTTAAGAAGTGAGCAGCATAACTGGAAATCCCTAATTATGTATAATTTGATATGACACAAAGTACAGGTACTTCTTTGTAATGTAATGTAACAATATATACATCACTAAAAATAGTTGAATCATTGCACATAATTTTGAGGGTATTTAGTTCAAAACCAGTGTTATAGATATTTGTGGAAACTATTAGCTCATTAACTTTTTTTTAACATAAATAATAAATTTCCATTTATACTTCTAACATTTAGTAGGGGGAGGGAAAGCTGATTCAATTTCAATTGTTCACAGGAACTGTTCTGAGTGTTACATTAACTTCCTATACAAAGAAGTGAACAATCTTTTATATGTACAAACAACAAAAGAATTGTTGATCCATCAAAATATACTTACATTTTCTACGGTCATATGTTGTCATTTCAGAATAAAAAAGCTGCTAAAAAATGATTACTTTAAAAAGAGTGTAATTTGAGATTATGTTAAAATTTCAAATCTGTTGAAAAACAGCTGCAATACCAAAATGTCATACACAGTAATTCCTTCTATGCATTAGAGCAGACCATTATGATGAACAACAAGGACTTGTTTTTCCTAACACAATTGCAGTTCTTTTAATTGACTTCAACTGTGTGCTAGTTTACTTCACATAGGTGTATTACAACAATTACAGTATAAAATATATGTTGAATGAAATACAAACTATAATGTCTGCTTATAAAACATTTTCAAATTGCATGTGAATGTTTTATTTCATTTGTATCAATTACTTGTAAAATAATGGAATTTTTATTTAAACATAAAATAGTTGTTATGTTAACATCATTAGTTATACAAATTAGTACTACCAGAGGTTTGACCCTTAGTTTTTTTCATGTTCTGAACTTTTAAAGTTTAAAACCTACCCTACATTAGAGCTCTACAATATATAGATATACCTACTAAATATTTTTATTATGTAGTGATCATAGGAACATGGAAACTGGAAAGACTAATCAAACAAAATTTTTATTATGTGCCCCCAAATACATTTATAAAACAACAAAAAGTTTTATGAATCCCAATAGCCCAGACATAAAAATATACAAGCAAAAAGTATGTTATATTAAGAGATTATATGGGAGAAATGGAAGATATGTAGAAAAATTATATTAATATTCATGAACTTTTGAAGTCCACTCTTGGCACAAGTTTTACAGCTCAAAAATTTAATCTGATCAATAGGTTAAAGCTACTTACCTGGTATGGTTATAATTTGTACTTTAAGTGTGATTTCTGTTGTAACAAATTTGGTGAAGAATATCTAGTATCACCTTACTAGTTAAGTAAACTTTTAAATTGTATGTTAATTTCCATTTCAAATTGTACGAAAATCTTATAATGAAGAATAAAAAATGTATCTCAGAATGGCTGGTATGGGTATTAACAGTTGTATTAATAAGGGGAGAAAAACATTTCAACCTTCCTAGGTCATCTTCAGGTTAAGAAAATGAGAGTTTGAGTTTGACTTTTAATGGGCACGTCTTGTGGACGAGAGTATAAACGGGTATGTGATTGTAAGAGACGTTGCAGGTGGATGTTAGGTTATTTATTAGTATAAGTATAAAGGTGTTCCTTTATATTGGTATAATTTTGGTTTTAGTTACTGTATAAGTAGGGCTTCTTTGATTTTGCATTTGTTTATGTTTGTTTGCCTACTATTTATTATCTGGGTGTTGTCTGTGGTTATGTTGTGTTTATTTGATTTGCAGTGTTCAAAACTGTGTGACAGTGATGGTGTTTTTTTGTTGTTGTTTTTTTGAATCTGGCTTCCATTTTTCTGCTTGTTTCTCCAATATAGAATGGAGAACAACACTTAACAAATAAAACAACACTTCATCAACATCAACAAATTTCCTCAAAAGCCATGAAAAAAATTATACACACACACCTAGACCAACTACAAACAAACAACAAATCCTTATACTGCTGTATACCATAAATTCCCAACATCAGCTAAAAAATCACCAACATTTGGAAAAAAAACTTGTAACAAAACACAACATTCCAGTAAACACCAAATTTATTCTAAAACTCAATACAAAACTACACTGACAAACACAACACCAACATAATTTATAAAATACAATGCAGCAACTGCCACAACCTCTATATTGAAGAAACAAGCAGAAAAATGGAAACTAGATTCAAAGAACACAAAAAAGCACCTTCACATTTTTTGGAACACTGCAAATCAAATAAACACAACATAACTACAGGAAACACCAAGATATTAAATAAGGAAACAAATATAAACAAATGCAAAACCAAAGAAGCCCTCCTTTTACAGTAACTAAAACCAAAATTAAACCAATATAAAGGAACACCTTTATACTTATACTAATTAATAACCTAACATTCATCTGCAATGCCTCCTACAATCCCATACCTGTTTATACTCTCATCCCTAAGACATGTGTCCATCACTGGTCACACTCAAACTCTCTCTTTCTTAACCTGAATATGACCTAGGAAGGTTGAAACATTGTTCTCTCCTCATCAATAAAAGTGTTAATACCCATACCAGCCATTCTGAGATATACTTTCTCGTCATCAAGAATGTTTAAAAAATGTTTAATGTGTCTTCATGAATAATACAAACTTAAATATTTAATATCAAACTTATTTTATTTATTCAATTATCCTTTACTTGAATTAGGGAAGTAGTAATGTTGATGTATTACAATGTGTTCATTAGAAACTACATATTATTAGGCTACAAACAGAAGCAGATGATAACAGTATTACATTGACCTCATATACTCTAATAACATTATTTTTAAATTTGCTGCAAGCACTTAGCAGTACTGGTGTTTATTATGATAATCTACAAGTGTTCCTTGTGAAACTTTCACCTGACATTTTTATCCATCACATTTGGCTGTAAAAATTGTGTAAACAGGTGTTTTGTGTAGTTTTGCAATGGAAGAGGTAGAAAAGAAAAGTCAGAAAAAGAAAATCAATGCAAACATAGTGTTTAGAATTGTAAATTTGTAGAAAGTAATGTAATTAATAATTACTTTTTGAAACAAATTTGTAACATTTGAACATCTATGTTTACAAAGTATTGCAAATAAAGTTTGCTTTAACTTTACAGTATAAAATAGTCAACAGAAAGGATAAGATATTAACATTTTCCTAAACTGAAAATGTATTTCTGAACAGATACTTATCTCCTCTGACAAAAAACGTTCTCAATTAGTACTGTCCTCTACTAGTGCAAACTGTTCCCTCACCTTGTAACTCTTACTTCTTTCTCCACATCTACATGCAAATTATCTTGTAGCAAGCATCCACTTACAGGTGTGCAATACTACCCTTACAATAACTAGTGCCCTCTCAAAAAATGCATCTGTCAATCACTTTGAGATTGGATATGACCAATTGAACTAATACACTGGAAGTGGAGATGATGGGTAAAAAATGTAAAAAGAGGTTAAGTATCTATTTGGAAATACATTTTCAGTTAAGAAAAATGTTAAATTCCAATACAATATCTTACAATATAACAAAAGACTAGAATATCACATTGAACTAGTTGAATGTCAATGAAAATATGATATTCCTTGAGAATAAGCCTAAACAAAGACCATGGTGTGTTGTAAGAAATGCAAGCAATCACATTAGTGAGAAACTACATCAATTCTAAGCCAGGTATACTCATCATCCTACAGGAATGTGTCACCAAAGTGAAAGGGTGGAAATATGGAGGGTCCCTGAAATGTTTAAGAGCAGCAAAGAGAATCTGAAATGTCAAGAGGCCAGGACATGATACACCATAAATGGGAGTTCAACCAAACCCGTCCACTGATGACATCTAAAATTGTACATAAGGTCTGCAGTAGGAAGAGGGTCCACTACCTTTCATCTCAAAAACTTGTACTGGGTGGGAAGAATATGAGCACTTGTACCAAGAACCCAAATCTGCATGTAGGCACTTTCAACAAAACCAACACTGGATCTACCACGAACCAACATCCAACCAGAAGGTGTTAATCTATGGTCCTAAAGCTTGCAGCAATGGGAACATTACATTCAATGTGTCGTGGAAAGAGGAAAGTCAGCTTTAGACGTGCAGGCAATCATGTGTTTCATCCAACTTCAAATAACATTAGATCTATTGAGAATTTAAATCCAACAGATGATACAAAGATGAAGAGTAACATCAAACTGAGAAACATCTATAGTACAAAACCTGATGGCATTGAGAGGAGGGAACTAAATAACAAATATATGTGAAAAATTACCAACACCCAACACAACCAGGAACTAACATTTGAAGGAAAATAGAGAAGAGGAATGTCTCATTTACAGGGGCAAACATGGACAAAGTGGAAAAGTCTGGCCTCTAATGATCCTGACTTGAGAACTCAGTCACCAACACAATGCCCTCAACATGATGATAGGCAGCCCAGCAATGTGCCAATCTGATGAACAAGAAGTCAGAATTTGGCAAAAGGTTAGAAGGTGTGGGACATATTACTGAGACAGTAACAGGTATTTGGGACAAATAAATGTGTGTGTGTTTTCTTACAGCAAAGCCACATCGAGCTATTTGCTGAGTCCACTGAGGGGAATTGAACCCCTGATTTAAAAAAAAAAAAGCTTATGAGAATATGAAGTGATGCCATGTACAAATCACCTTGAATAAAAGAGCACCTAAACTTAAAACATCACAAAAGCATATCAGCCTTGTCTGAAAAGCCAGAGCCATAAAGAAGTTTGTCAAAGTAGCAAATATAAGACGATAAGATTCATAAAAAAGTTCCTCAGCAGACTGATGAATAATTTCCATCAAAAAGTAAAGTAGGATAAGGTACAGAGAATAATAAGCATGGTAAGACAAAGATATGAAAAGCAAACCAAAGTATTAAGGTTAAAACTGACAAAGGAATAAGAGTTTTCAATTGCTGGGAGTCTAAGTCAGAGACAGTTAGCACAATAAAAAGTAAAAGTTTGATTGTTCAGTGTAAGTGAGGGGATGAGGCAAGTCCCCCAGTATAACACGATTGAAATACACATTCTGAAAGACATAAAAATGTTGTACAAATTCTCATCCTTCCTTTCAGACACACCAAATGTTGGTATGACAGAATAATCCTCAGGTGGTTATGAATGTTGCATGATCATACTGGCCACTTCACAGACCAATAATTATCAAACCAACTCTTAAGACATGGTCTGTAATTCTACTGAAACAAGAACAGCAGTGGTTATAAAACTACTTAAAACTGTGAATGTATTCTTACAAAATATAAACTCAAACAAAGGAAACTAAAGGCATCTAGGAAAAAATTTCTTTACAAAAATTTGTGAGCAAAAGCAAACATATTTTAAAGTAAGATTGCCAATGTTGAGGTAGTGTTGCCTATTGGTGGAGAGTTGTTGCATGATAATTTGTAAATATATATGCTAAAAGAAGTGGGAGTAACAAGGTTAGTAGGACGCAAAAACTTTGTACCGATTATTACACTGCACAACAATTATTTTGAAAAGTTTTGCTTCCTGAAAAGTTTTTGCTGATTGTGACAGGTACCTGGTGGGTATGCACAAATATATTTTTGGTTTTGCTTCATCATGTAGGAACTCTGAGATATAGAAAGTTAACTGTTTACCGGCAATAACGTATTTAATTGCGTTTATGTTTCTAATATGCTATTAAGTTCAACATAATTAAAAGTGTGTTGCTCTTGATTTTCGTTTGTATTCAATGTCCAGTGCATCACATTGCAGTGTCCAGCAGTAGTCAGCAAGCATTGATGGATTCCAGTTGCCCTGATATCATTTTTACATTGTAGCAATGTCCTGGTGAAACTGAAGATTTCAATGAAACTGTACGTGATGGGCAAATTTGGATGTGATTTTCGTGATCAGCAGCCAAAAATCTATAAGGAACACCCAACAGTGTTCAAGAAAAAAAAAAAACTTTGTTGTACAGTGTTATTAGGTTGATTCTTAGTTTTCATTTAATTAAGTAGCTTTGTATGATCAGAACATCACAGGAATGTCTTATCATAAGTATAATCATAATAATGTTTTGCCAGCTTGTAAAAGATGTTCACACCATAATAGTATCTTTTAATGTCTATAAAGGTAGCATAAATATAGTTTGATTATGCTACAATCTCTATATCAAGAGACAATGAATTCCATTAAGTGGATATTAGCTAAGTGTTCTCACTGGCACATGTATTTAATCAGAGTAACGAGAATGCAAGGAAATATTCTAAACAAAGAGAAAGAGATATACTGCTTTCTAAAAAAGTATGTTGCTCTTTTAAGAGTTTAGAATTTAACTTAAACAAATGTACGATAATGACAACCTGGTTGAATGAAAGAAATTATTAAAATTTTAAATACTATTTAATGATTACACCCAATGCAAAAAATGTTTTAAGCAGCAATTAACATTGTGTTGACCAAAATGTATAGCATAGCTATAATAACATGTAATATTAAAAGTCAAAGGACCTTTTCGTCCATCTAGTATGTCTTATGTACTAAATTAAACCACACCCTAATAAAATAAACCTCTAAACTAACCTTTATAACTCAAATATTTATCAAGTTTTTCCTTAAACTCCTTTAACTCTCTCAACACAGATCAGTCAATGTGGCCAACTGCATGACCTCTTTGTATTGTTTAAAGTCTTTATAGTTTTAACACTTCTTAATTTTCAGTATAGTGTGTACTCATCCAAAATATTTAGCGGTATTTCATTTAACATCATAAGTCTTTCACATATAAAAAATCATAGTGTTTAGTGAAGTATTTTTAATAAAATAAAGATTTGTCTATAAATATAGAATACTTGTTTTGAACGGTCCATATCTAAAATTAAACAATCACGTTTAGATTAAAACTACTATTCCTCATCTTAAAAATCTAAAATTCCCTTTGTGTAATACCTAAAATTTCTCAAATACATTTTGAAGTTTTTTCATTAAAAATTTATGTTACCTGTTATTTTTTTCTACTCTATCTCTATATGGGATTGATCAATTTGATGAACCTTGTAACCACCACAAAAAATATCAAAATAAATCTAAATTACTCTATTTTTCTTTTTAGAATGACTTCAAATTGTAACATGAAACTACATTCATTTATCCAAAGTAGCTTTAAGCTTGTGAGAATATACATATATCTATAACTAAACTATAACATTTTACTGCCCTTTTGATTATCCTTTGAATCATGTCTATCCACTGTCCACAGCATTATAAGTTGTAAATCCCTGAGGGAACATGCTGCTAAAATTATGCTATCAAATCACATTAATCACAAGAGACAACTAAAATACTGAATGAAATACACTAAAACTCTGTATCATGAATAGTAAAGAATAACCATGGTGAGAGAGTTAAATTACCTGCATCCATCACATCTGAAGTCAACCTATTTCAGAGGCCAACTGCATTGGAAAAAAAATAAAGCTATCTAACTTGAAGATGAATTCTTCCCTTCCAAAATTAATAGTCGTGTCCCTTAATTTTACCATTCTCACAATTAAACAATTAATGAAAAAAATTATACATCAACATTATCAATTTTCTTAACACCTTAATCAGATCCCTCTAACCCCCTTTTTTTTTTCAAGAAAAAGAAGTTCAGGGGTCTTAACCTATTCTCAAAATATCACATTTCCATTCCCCAGGTAACATCATAGTAGTCTTCCTCTGAACTCTTCTTAACAATTCAATGTTCTTACCTCAGAAACAGTGAAAACAATACCTAAACATGCCTCACTAATGAGCTATAAAATGACATTATAACCTCTTTAGACTTGTTTCAATATTTCTGTAGATAAACCTAAAATCCCACCAATACCAACAGCACACTGCTTGCATGGTTTCTTTGCTTGTTGTTTTTTTTTTATTTCGTGCAAAGCTACACGAAGACTATCTCCACTAGCCATCCCTAGTTTAGCAATGTAAGACTACAGGAAAGGCAGCTAGCCATAACCACCCACTGCCAACTATTGGATTACTCTTTTACTAATGAATAGTGGAATTGACCATCACATTATATCAGCCCAATGGCTGGAAAGGTGAGTATTTTGATGTGATGGGGATTTGAACCTATGACCTTCAGATTAAGAGTTAAGTGCCTTAAACACCTGGCCATGCTGGGCCTGCTTGAATGGATTTTTTAAACATTTTCAAATTACATGTGAATGTTTTATTTCCAGAAACTAATCCACCAGAACTTCAATATCCATTTCTTCCATAACACTGTTACAGTTATTTCTATCAAAATTACACTCATAATTAAATTTCATATTGCATATGCATTACCTTGCATTTATTATAATTAACAGCCATCAACCATTTATTTGCTCAATTCACCAAATAATCCAAATGTTTTATATGACAATATAATTGTCACAGCAAGCATCCCTCAAAATTTGAATGACCTAAGCAAATGTAAATAATCTATTGGAAATTCCTTCATCTACATCTCTGATGCAAATCTAAAGAAGCATAATAATAAACCCTGAGACATCCCATGACGATATTAATCCAGCTTGATTGAACTCCATTTATAAAAGCATTCAAAAGATTACACTTTTTTGTTTGAATAATTACTACATTTATTGCAAAGAAACATCAAATGGCTAAAATACTAAATAATTTAAAATTCTATAATGCATATGTGTAAGAGAGCAGTTTTCTATTGCATTAGCTTAGAAACACAGTATCATGAAATGGCATTTTTAATATCAGTAATTTTCATTATCTTATGTATTCTGCCTACAGCTGACAATCAAATTTATAAATTTATTATAAATTTCGATAAACCATAATATAAAATTTTCAACTTAATCTGTTCAACCCACATTGATAAGAATTTTTCATACCCTTGGTCTTGTAATAAGCATCTATAATTTCTACAATATTACTATTAGACATACTTGCAACCAACAAAGAAAACAAGCAAACTCTACACTGCAAATATGAAATGACTGTCTATTTTCAGTACAAAAAAATTAATAATTCACTAACAAAGTGTGGTGTGTTTGGACTAAAGGAAACTTTAACCTCAATAATTTTTTAATGCCATAATCTTGTGCCTGATGTATTTCTTGTCCTCAAAAATGCAAGTTCGAAAGCTACCACGAATTATTTTAGGATAGCTAACATATGACACAAAATATAGGTTTATTAAACCTAAACCATGCACCTAAGTGCAAAAGGTATACAGCCTCAAGTAAATGCTGAATTCCCTGGTTTATGTATATTTTTTATTTATTGTTGTGTATTATTTAACAAAAGTAACTAATTTAAATTTTTAGTAAGTTGTTAGATTAGACGGAAAAAATGCAAACGAAAAGATCTTTTTATCGAGAATTGCATGCAATCTGTTTTATATGATGGCACTCAATACTTTGGTAACAGTTTGCACAAAAATCTTAACAGATGATATTATTACTCTGTTATACTCAATAGTCATGGTTAAAAAAAATGATGATGAATAAAATATTATCCATTACTCCAGAAAACATGACTGGTTTTTCTTAAGCCAACATTTTACCATTACAGCTTCATTAAAGCAAACAAGACACCCAGTAAGTGATTCAGATTTATATAAAAATTTCAAATTAGTTCTGGCTTGTGAAATAAGGTGGGCTTTACATGAAAATGAACAAAGAATATTTTTCTAAAATCATATTGTTCTACATGCAGATAAAATTATACTATTTAAAGCACACCCATTATTATAATAATTAAATATGATCAGTAATAATTAAAAATACTATGATGACTTTTTTGTTTAACTAGGTCTTGTTCTATGAAAATAATAGAGCTTTTTTGCATTTTCTATTTAAAAATCAGTTATACTGTGTTTGTCAACAAAATATTCTATCACAGCACTAGCTTTGCTGTCTAATATGTGCAGAGTTTAAAGAACTTCAATAATTCTATTCCTAATAGTGCTGCCTGTTTCATCAGTGAATGGAGAACCTTAATGTTTGCCTGTCAAACTATACACTAAATTCTTGTGATTACAATTCCCCCTCAAAAACTTGATTTACAAATTGCACATATGTCTGTATGTTTTAGGTTTAAAGGCTGACCTTACTTATTATTCACTGTTTTACCTGATTTCTCTGTAATTCTGATGTCAAGATCTGATTATCTGCACATCTGTTTAATATGACCTGAAATCATAAGACTAATTTATGGTCAGAGCCAGATTAAGTGTATAATGGACTCCAAACACAGCAACTGTTATGAGCCCTTTAATCATAAACCCAAAATTCAAGAAGAAACTAAAATTTAACATAAATATATCAGAACCATTTATTCCTTTTTAATAATGATTTTTGCTTTTTATAAAAACTTGCTGAAATCAAACTAAAATTTAATATTATTTAAAGAAACATGACCATAGTTCACTATGCATACAATGCACTTTTAAAATAACATTTTACATGTTGTGGCTACAGCAGATTCATCAATAAATTCTATTGCATCTAAAATGTTGACCGTATGTGAATTGTGACATTTTTACTGACACTTGAAATATTGGTTATGATTGGCCATTTCCAATAAATATCAGCAAATTGCCATAAAAATCTTGAACTTTTTTGTCACAACAAATATAATTAAGTAATGACTCCTTCAACTGTTAACAGAAAATGACAATCCAGTTTTAAATTACTGTAAAATACAGAATACTTTTCCTTACTACAAAAGTGTGCTTGATTTGTCTACACAACACAAATCATAATGTATTTATGAATAAAATATTTAGAAACCTCAATAAGAGATAATAATGAAAGCAACAACTACATCACACACTTAAAAAACTTGATTAGCTTGGCATGAAAAATGCTGTGCTATTTTTTACTTAAAAATGTATAATATTTCAATGTAAAATATTTAGTTATAGTTAACTTAAGAAAATTTTGACACTTTCAAGAAACCTCAAATGTTAGCTCAATTCATTCAAAGAACCTCATTCATTATACTGCCATCATGAGCCACTTTCTGTTCTGAGCCCCACACGTATGTGTGGTGTCCTGGTTAATCTGGTTCTTGAGAATGATAAAATAAAATTTGCATATAAATTGCTTGTGTTTTTTTCATGTGGTAAAACTTCTACCTTGTTAATACATACTCTACATACAGTTACAACAGAAAGTGTTCGTGCCCCTGAGTCATGAGTAGTTTTTCCCTTATAACTTAAAAAGTATCATGATTAGGATAGTGAAAGTACAGTATAATATAAATATTGTAGTAACACACATCTACATAAATTTTTATGTAAATTGAATAACAAATAAACTGTTTATAAACAAATAACCAAACACTGGAGGGGCAGAAAGTGTTTTTGTGTCTACTTTAATGGTCAGTTATGTAGCCTTTCAGGTGAATTACTTGGCACAATCTTTCCTCATAGCCTTCCATATTCGTTTGACAGTACTCAACTGGTATTTTCTTCCATTCTTCTTTACAGAAAGCCTCCAACTCTTGCAAATTTTTCAGATGACACTGATGAACCTTGGTCTTCAACTCATGCCAAATGTTTTCAATTGGGTTGAGATCGGGTGACTACGATGGCCGCTCCAGAATGCTTATATGGTTACTCTGCAACCAAGATTGCACATATTTCGATGTGTGCTTAGGGTCATTGTTGTGCTGGAAGATCCAACAATGCCCAAGCTGCAAGTTCCGAGCATCAATCTTGATATAAGTGCCTAATATATCAACATACTCTTCTTTTGTCATGATTCCGTTGACATGGTGAAGGCTGCCTACACCAGAAGAGCTGAAGGAACCGCATAGCATGATCAAGCCACCTCCGTGTTTAACTGTAGGGATGGTGTTCTTTGGAAAATTTCATTCCCCCTTCTTACAGAAAATATAGAGAACATCACAGTGGCCGAAAAGCTCGATTTTAGTCTCGTCTGACCAAAGAATACTCTTCCAATAGGTAAAGGGTTTATCTACATGCTTTCTTGCATACCTCAATCATGCTTCTAAATGAATTGGCTTTAAATATGGAGTTCTGTGAGGATGGCATGCTTTGAACCCAAAACTGTAGAGGTGCTTACTTGAACCTCAGTTTCCCTTACCAGTTTCAGTATGCATTATGTGTTAAACGAGGGTTCCTACTAACGTCTCCGAGAACCTTCCTCTTGGTTCCCTCTGGAATTTTGATGAGGCATCTGGAACAAGGAAGGTTAACAGTTGATCATGTTAAGTTTAAACTTGGCAATTATGCTTTGAACAGTAGATTTTTGCACATTAAGTTGTGTAGCAATACTGGAAAGAGACACACGAGACTTGTATTTTACAATAATTCGATTTTTTAAACCACTGGACAGTTGTTTCCTGTTCGCCATGATGACCAAGCAGATAATGACGGAGATGGCGCGCTAAATTACTGGAAGTACATTTTTTGCTGGCTAAATTTCAATAATTATGAACCCAGTGTCTAGTTCTGGAATGGTATAATGTAGTTTATTCACCAAACTAAACAAAATTTTTATGGGAATATCAGTTTTTTCACACGTTCTGAAATGTACAAACAGTTTCTGTTCCTCCTATTTTTGGTTATTTGTTTATAAACAGTTTATTTGTCAATTAATTTACATAAAACTTTAATAAATGTAGATGTGTGTTAGTATAATATTTATAATATACTATACTTCTATTAGCCTACTCATGATACTTTTTAAGTTATGAGCAAAAAACAACCACTCAGAACCCAGGGGTACGAACACTTTTTATTGTAACTGTAGCTTCTCTTAAAGCCTCATAAATTTCCAATAAAAGTCATAATAATATGTAGAACAATTCTTACTTTTGTTGCAAGAAATGACTGGATTATGTTTCAAGTTCTTTTTTATCTTATTAGACTTATTGCAATGGCAATCTAAATTTATATTTTTGTCATATTATTATCATCTTATTCCTCACTTAATACTATAAACTTTTCTTTTATTCTTCAAAAAAAAATAGAGAGCAAATAATTTCAAGTGGCTATGAAGGAGCAAATAAATATTAAACTTTCTCAACACAAAGTTGGAACAAAAAATTTCATATCCAGACTACAAGACAATGAGATTGAATTCAAGGGGCTGTATAAGCTACTGAGGGATGTCAGTTTCTAGTATTCAAATTAAGCAAGAAAAATGTACTTTAATAAAGATCTTGATCTGTTAACCTTACAAAAAAACACTATACTGCCAAAGGAACAACAAAAAATGCATCCTTCAACAATATTCTACCACAAAGAGGTAGAGATTAGAATTGGCTGCACTGTCTTTCTTTCTCTTCCACGAAATAATAGAAGTGTTCCTGCTCGGGCAGGTAACACATTTGTCCAACTAACAGCAGCAAGTAAATTTCAATGAACACTTTAAAGCTACTTTTACTAACATAACTTCTGAAAACTACATAGAAATGGCAGTATCTAGCTTAAAAACAAGATACTGTTGTTTGCAACATGTGTAGCCACTACAGTGTTTCCTGTAGGTTATGGTATGAGTTTTACTCTCTCTTAGGCTGTAAACTGGTGAAAATTTAGCCATACCTGTGGGCAATCCAAATACTCCAAAAAGTTCACATCTTTATTCAGAATTTAAAAAAGAAACAACAAAAAGCATGAGTACCTTATTTAAGAATCAAACCAGCATACATGTCTTACTGATTTGCTGACTGGGTGTTAAAGAAAGAAAACGTGTAAACTTGAAAAGCACTTACTGTTGGTCCTTTGGTATCTTCTTCTTCAGCCTTTCTACGCTGTTGTTCCAATGCTGCATGAATATTAGCATAAAAAATCATTGGTGTTTCTTTTGCTACATAAGCTACTTCACACTTCCCTCTAAGGTGACAAAGTAAAGGACTGAAACAGATTTTAGCAGCACAACAATACTAAAAGTCATAATTATATACACAGGTAAACTAAGAATATTGATATGCAAAAACAGCTACTTTTATTATCATTATATCTTACAAAAAAGGCATGATTTTAGAACAGAATCTGGTCGTTAATTTAACTTGTCTCAGTAACTGCATGTAAGGTTTATGCTGCCATTCAAAGGTAAAAAGTTTATTTATATAATCAGATAATAGTTATAAAATTTAAATGTACAGCAATAAACTCTGTACTATATGCCAATGACTGTAAGAACATGGAATTGAATTACCAAGTATGAATACTCTTTAAAATACTTGCACAATGTTCAAGTCATTTTTATTAATACTTTGTTTCCAATTAGTTCTGATATTAAAGAAAATCAACATATATTGGAAATAAAGTATTAATAAAAATAACTTGAACATTGTGTAGGTATTTTATATAATGGAAATATTTTTTTAATCTTAACTTTGTGCTGCATTGCCCGAGTGCTAAAAATCCTCATCAATATCATCATCTACAAGCACTGTCAAAATTCGAAGAAAAACAACATGAAATATTTGTTATCATTAAGAAATAACAGTTATATACAGATGTATTTTTAATTATGAAAAATTCAGCATAAACTACAACTGACCCAGCTATCTGATAAAAATTATTTATTCATTATAAAGTAAATCTCAATATACAGATCATGAAATATTAGTTCAATTTTATTTCAAGTATTATATTAAAATATTCAAATGTTCCAAGAAGAACTACAGTTGCAAATATTAACAGATGCATACTTTGTAGATTTTGTTTTCAAATACTTTTATTAAAAGCCTTGTACCTTAATACTAGAAGAAAAAAATGTATACAACCAAATATTTTTTCTTTAATTGGATACGTAATATTTTGCTTCACAAGTTCTCCAGAAAACATTCCACTAAAACACAAACTGTAACTGACAATACAAGCTTCAAATGGCTTCAATACATTCTAACTGAATTTACAGCATGCATTTCTAGTGTTTTTGACATATTTAGTAGTAAAGCTTATTGTTAAAAGAGTTGTATTGTTGAAATGTATTTCAAATAGATATTCACTTTCTCACACAGAAAGCTATCTTCTCCATGTTACCTTAGAGATTTACATGCCACTAGCTTTTCCTCAACTCCCACCAACTGCATAATAATGACATGAGGAGGGCAATACAAGCTCCCTCTATGCTTTTGACCTCATGATATTCATTCCATGATAAGGTAAGATATACCAAGTTGTCCCAGAAGTGGAAAGAAAAGGTGAGAAGTGTATGAAAATGTAAGTATTTATCAGAAATACATCTTCAGGTATAGAAAATGTTAACTTCTTAGACAATACACACCTCTTCACATGGAGAGCTAGAATGCCACACTAATGTGATGGAGGAGCCAGGGAAAATTTACCTAGATGACCACCTTTTCTCTGTTCTATTATTAATATGGATGGCTAGACTGGTTCAATATCAATTACCATGCATTACATTACCTTCACCCACACTGGGTCTATCTTTTCACCTTTGCTCCCTCTCCTTTGTAGGAAACATTACTGAATGACATTCTAATATATACCATTAGATGGTAGTGGATTGCCCCTATAACTGATATGTAACCTCACCCTTTGGAAAACTACACAAGCTGAACAAAATAACAACCTTTGAAGCTCATCATACAGAGATGGTACACGTGAATGGTGGACAAGCATCATTTACACAACCACCCCACTATTTTAACTGAACGTAATTGTATATTTAATTATTCAGAGGCAAGGACTTCCACACTCCACTGGAAGAATAAAGGGGAACAAAATGTGATACAGAGTCTAGAGAAATACCAACATTGGAGATAGGGCAAAGAGTAACCACAAGAACCTTATTCTGAAAAGCAAACTGTCCCTAATTTATTCAATCTAAGGAATGGTAGGGATAGACAGCTACCCTTTTCTGCTTTACCCATATAACTTCATGGGTTAATACAGTCTGTAATGGACATATTAATGAAACAAATATATCACCAGGGAAAGGTCTACTAGTGAACTTGTGGAACACCCCATCTCAACAGTATGCATTATACATCATGGGAATGTTGTATTTTCTGCCATACATTATGTATTTGCCACATATAAAGTATACCTGTTGCAACACTCACTATAGAATAGAATCTTGAGAGTAAAAGAAAAGGCATGTTCCAGAAAAATTTAAAATATATAGATAATTGTAAAAGATAACTTACCCAGTCACAACTTTACCAAAGTTTGAAGGATAGTAGCAGGCAGAAGACAGTATCCTGACAAAGATGAAACAGTCACCCAATGCAAAGAGTGGGAGATCAAATTATGCTTGCTCAAAGGATTTCCTACAATGGATAAGGGAGGTGAGACACCAGGGAAATGGTAAGGTGCATATTCTAATGTAACAACACCTAAAACAGATTTTGGGAAAAGGAAATGGAGAAACAAACCAAAAGCCAAATCCAAATGGTAAGTGTTGAAGGAGAAAGATCACAAACAAAGGAATGTTGCTGGGAGATAAAACAAAAAAGAAAAACAGGTGGAAGGAAGTTGTGCAGGCAATGTAACAACAAAGAGCAAATACAGGACAGAAAAACTGTGGTATATTTAGGTTGGGACTAGAGGGGGCTCAGCCCGAAAGCCCATGGTCTTAATGGGAGCCCACTGATAATTTTACATGGAATGTAGACCCCACAAAAATTATTAGCTCCTGGGCTCCCATAATGTTAAATCTGCCACTGCATAGATGCCTATCCAAATCAGACCTGAAATAAAGAAAGGTAGAAGATAAGAGGAAGCCAAATTGGTTGAAGCAAGAATTACATGCATGAGCAAATGAAGTCTTGGAAAAAAAAAAAAGATAAACACTCCAGATAAACAGAGGTAAAATAAGGCAGTGAATAACCACATTAACATACCAGTTTGAAAAAACTGCTCAATGAGAATTTAGAATTAATGTAAGAGCATGAAGAAAATATGGGAGGTAAATGCAAGATGGTACCAGGAAAGATAGGAAGAAATGGTACCCTAAAGATGTGTGGGCCTTGCTCAATCACCAATCCATATTGTCTATAAAGGAAGGAGGAAGTGAAATTGGAGGATTCAAGGGATCCTTAGAGAGATTCCATTGAAGAAACTGCATTTGTGCCCAACCCATGGCAATAAGAGCTTTTATAGAAGCAACTGTCTCCAAAAGTGGTAGAACATTGTGAGCAATAAAAGAATGAGCAGTAAACTCCACTAAATGGAGTCAAAGAAGATAAAGTTGGACCCACCTGAGATGGAAGTTAAAAACAAACCTCAAGTGGACAAGATATTAGGTAGAAAAAAGGAAATACTTCTTCAACTTGATAATTCAACCCACTCAAGCAGCTGAAGAAAAAAAGGAGACAAGAGTGATAGGAAGACTCCATTTCTGAGTGAGTTAACAGAAATCAATCATTTACATAGTGGCTTAAGTACAACTCCAGAGCATGTATAAATCACAAAAAAATTTCAACCACCCAGTAAAAGACACACAGACTCAAAGCATGCCCAAAGTGCAAAGCATGAAACTGGTGCACAAGTGTATGAGAGATAAACTGAAGATAACATCTGCAACAATGAGAAACAGGAATGTGTAGATAGACATTCAAAACATCTACCTCACTCATCTACAATTCCAGAGAGAAAGCTCATTTTAGTGTGAGAAAAGACTCCATTGTAAAATGGAGAAAACCCAGAAATTAATTGAAGCAGGACAGATTGCTCACATGACACCAATCTCTGGATTTTTTTGAGACAATAAACAGCCTGAGGTGAAAAGTTAGGAAAGGATAGTGGGCAAGCTCAACAACTTTCTGTGATAGAACATTCTGAACAGCCTCAGACAGATGCTGACTGATAAAAGGATTCCAGTAACAAATTCTCACAAAATTTTAGCAAAATTGATCAAACAAGCCTCCACCAGACTAGAATTCACATGGTAGTTCTTACTTCTGTTGGCAACAATAAGACCTGCATTGATAAAAATGACTAATGGTGAAACCTTTAATGGGAGAAGCAGGTAAAGAACAGGAAGGTATCTGTGGTGGAACAGGAACAAGGGTTTGCAAAAAATCCAGCTGGGGCAAAGAAGCAACCAAGAATAAAAGGGTTGAAAGTGGCATTACAAATCCCATACATGATTCCAAAGTTTCAAAAGTATTCCCAAAATGAACCATTGGATAAATGGAACTACATGAAATTACCAAAGATAAACTGATAGTAAACAAGCCAGAGACAACAAAGTGTTCCTCCCCAAAATATCCTAACAGCAAGGAAAATACTATGGGGAGAGAAAGCTGAGAAGAACAATTGCACCAATGTAGAGGTAATGAGGGAGAAAGTATCCCCTGAAAATACCTCAAGTGAATTATGGAGTACCCCAGAAAGGAGACTAATGAGATCTAGAAGAGGGAAAACAAAATACTGAGAGTAGAAAGTGTCATG
This sequence comes from Tachypleus tridentatus, assembly GCF_004210375.1. Lineage (NCBI taxonomy): Eukaryota > Metazoa > Arthropoda > Merostomata > Xiphosura > Limulidae > Tachypleus > Tachypleus tridentatus. Next base: position 86,464,658 of record NC_134830.1, read on the forward strand.
TAATAAGGAAGGAACAGGATTATAGCAAATTAGGAAAACAAATAAAACAGAAAATACCTGAAAATCCATGTATAAATGACTGAATAAGGCCTAACAGTTTCTACAGGAAAGCATTGGAAAGCATCGAATAATTAGGAAGAGAAAAGAGGCTGTAAAATTCCTCATCATCATGAACAGGTTCAACTTGTTCAATTAATGCACACAGTGACTGACAGTTGTTTAGGTTCCACCACAACTACATGTTACACACATGTGCTGGTTAATTTTCATGTTCTTTCAGAGAAGAAAAAAGGCAAAAGCCATCTACTGAAATGATGCTATCACATATTCCACAAATGAATGTAACAAGGGCAAAGCACCTTATCTGAAAACTCAGAATATAGAAGCCTCAATTGGAAAACTGTTTCATATTTTAGGTGAATATAACAGTTCTACTTTAAAAAAAAAATCTGATATTTTTGTGGAAAATCAATATCCATTATTTGTTTAAAACCTCTTTTGACAGGTTCACATATTGGCTCATCTCGTACCAAGTCATCTGGTATTAATATTTTCTTCCTAGATTCTGCAACCCACTGCTCAAACACTGTCCTTACCGTACTTGAGCAAATTCATGGATGACCAATTTTTGACTTGCATTCAAAATTTTATTGAACTACTATTTTATGAATTTATGCCAATAAATTTGGTAACAAACTATACATTATAATTCATATCTTAATGCTATATATTATTAACTTTTGTAATTTAAAAGAAAAATATAAAAACACTTAAACATTGATTTCTGTGTGTCACGTGGTATGTTGAATGCATCACTAGTTCAAATCAGATGTTTGTGGTATCAAAATAGAAAGTATATTGTTTTGTACAAATTAGGAACTCAAATTACCAATATTAAAAAGCCAGAATATAATGTAACAAACTCCTATCTTTTCTATTTGTTGATATCACTTGTGTACTGAATCAAACACAGCGGCCCTGCTCACCTCTTCCCATTTTTGAAAATGGTTCATTATATACACTTGTGCATGTGACATGAGATTAACTAATCAAAATCTCGGGGATGTCCCTCTAGTGGCTTTTTTAGCCATTTTCATATGTTAAGATGCCACCTTGTTCTTTCAAAACAAGATTTCAAGGATGTAGGTCAGGGGTTCTAACCTGTGGGTCGAGACCCCCCAAGGGGTCGCAAAGCCTTGGCAAGGAAGTTGCGAAACCTAGTAAGAAGTAGCTTGGGATAACATTAATTTTATTTCATCAATTACATTTTCATGCTCTTACATTTTTTTTGTTTCGGTGCAAAGCAAAACGTGTGCTACGTTAGTTCAATGTCATTAGGTGATATTATGGGTGTATGTATGCGTGCTTGTGAGTGAATGTGCCTGTGTGAATGTGTATGTGTCTGCAACTGTATGTATGTGTGTACTAGTGAGTGCACGAGCATGTACGTATGCTTGTGTGTCTCTTTAGCTGTGATTAAGTGTGTGTGTGCTCACTGTCGACACGTGAGTCACATGTCCGTTGCTGATTGGTGGATGACGAATCGCGCTACTGGCCACGCTCCCTTCCCTCCCAATACTTACCCCATCATTACTCTACCTGCACCCCCCCCACAAGTAGTCAGTGTAAGATCTACAGTTGCCAAAGCATTCATTATTCAACATTTTTATTTTATTTTAACAAGGAGATAAGTAAGCAGTAGAGGTGAGTTGTGTCCATGGCTAAACAGCGCAGATACTCAGAATGCTACTTCAACATTGGCTTCACCACTGTGCTCGCCAACGACGGCATCGAGAAACCACAGTGTGTTTTGTGCCAGGCTGTCCTGAGTGCAGAGTCAATGAAACCATCAAAACTCAAGTGTCATCTCGAGACGAAACATCCAGAACACGCAAAGGAGGGTTTGGATTTCTTCAAACGGCATGAACGGTGTCTTAAAAGCCAAAGAATCAATAGAAGTTGGTCGTTTCAGCAGCAGAGTGCAGCCGTAGTGGAAGTTTCATATAAGATGGCATTCGAAATTGCTAAACAAAAAAAGCCTCAAACAATTGGAGAAACACTTCTTAAACCCTGCATGATGAAAGTAGTAAATCTTATTCTTGGAGAAGCCAGTGCAAAGAAGATGCAGCAAGTATCCCTGTCAAATAATACTATACAGAGGAGCATTTCTAAAATGTCTATGGATGTGAAGGAACAAGTTTTGACTGAAATCAAGGGTTCCCCTTTGTTCTCCTTTCAGCTCGACGAGTCAACAGATGTAAGTTCATGTTCTCAGTTGCTTGTTTTCGTGAGATACATTAATTCAGGTGACATCAAAGACGAATTCTTATTCTGCAGTGCACTTGAAACCACAACAAAATCTGATGATGTCATGGAAAAAGTTTCAACTTTTTTTCAAGACGAAGATCTTCAATGGGAAAACGTGTGTGGGGTTTGTACGGATGGGGCACCAGCTATGCTGGGATCGAAATCAGGATTCCAGTCGAGTGAAGAAGCTAGCACCTCAAGCAAAGGGTATCCACTGCATGATTCACCGATATGCTCGCCAGTAAGACTCTCCTGCCTCTCTGCAGGAAGTGCTTGAATCTGTAATCAAAATTGTAAATTATGTGAAGACTCAAGCACTCAACAGTCACCTATTCAAAGAACTATGCAAAGACATGAATGCTGACCACTAACTCCTTCTCTCTACACAGCAGTACGCTATTGTCGAAAGGAAACGTTATTAATCGTGTCTTTGAAATGAAAGATGAAATAAAGCTATTCCTGGAGACTCAAGAAAGGAAAGATCTTGTAGCTCACTTCGAAAATGAAGCATGGAATAAAAGGGTTATGCATCTAGCCGACATTTTGACCAGCTGAACAAGCTCAATTTGAATCTTCAAGGAAGGAAACACATGTTCTCCTTTTCAAGATAGTCTTCGGCCTTTCTTTCCAAACTGCAGAATTGGTGTCGGAAAACCAATCTTGGAAACATCGCTATGTTTGAAAAACTTTGTGGAGTGACGGATGAGTCTCTGATCCAACTGGATCAGTTCCTCGAGGATGAGATTACCGAACATCTTCAGTCTCTAGAAAAGGAAGTCGAGCATTACTTCCTGAGCTATCACAGGAACAGGAGGCCTTGTAAGGAACCCATTTTGTACTGAACTTGATGTATCCAGCATCCCAGATGATATCCAAGATGAATTTCTGGATCTAAGGAATGACTCTTCAGCTCGTGATCTCTTCAAGGTGAAATCCGTGACTCAGTTCTGGTGCGCTATGTATCAGTCATACTCCAAAGTCAGCATGATAGCTTTACGTGTCCTTGTTCCATTTGCTTCTACCTACTTGTGTGAGGTAGGATTTTCCACTCTTGTCAATATAAAAACAAAGAATAGGAACAGATTGGATGTTGGAGATGAAATGAGACTGGCTCTAACAAACGCTCGGCCATGAATTTCAAAGCTTGATGCTGAAATGCAACATCGGGCATCTCACAAGCTGGGTTGGATAGCTGTTCAAACCTATGTTAATATTATTTTAAGAAATATATGTTCTTTTTGTGAATTCAGGTTGGACCAATATGATTTAATTTGCTAATAAATAATTACAGAATTTTTAAATATTTTTTTAGATGTTTCTTTTCTTCTCCTTCACAGAAAATAAAAAAAAATTAAGCTGTTGATAGTAAGCCCTAAGTAGGGGGTCACATGGGTTTCAAACTTTTAGGTAAGGGATCGCGAGTGCCAAAAGGTTGGGAACCCCTGATGTAGGTAGTGTATTTTGTCTGCTCAAAGTTTCATATTTTTTTAAAAACATAAATACAGTTAAGTTATTAAGCTTGATAAATGGTGGAATGGTCAATACAAATACTAAAGTTAGATGAGCTCCTCCAAAAAAATGCCCTAAAAAACAAACTACTGAATGAGATACCCAATGACAAGGGTTTCATAGAGGAACACCTGTGAGAGATTACATATCATCTTGACTACGATGTAACCAACCATGCATTTGAGCACAAGTGGTTGATAAGCAAGGAAATGTAGTGTGATTAGGGCACAATTAGACAACACAGTACATGTTGAGGAGATCTAGAGAAGTGTCCAGATCCCCATCTTCTGTTCTCAAAAGCCAGCAAGCATGTGTCAAAGAAGTAGGCAGTAACTTCACTGGTGCTGACTTTTCCCATCATAGTCTGGCAATGGAGTAATTTTAATACCACAAGAATAACTCTACTGGTCCTGCAGAACACCTCATCTCAACAACAGATACTAGTAGAACACCTTCTATTATCCATGGCACAATGTGGAATTTGCGAAATAAGAATATCCTGGAAGACACACCAACTACCTAGTGGAATCCCATAAGAGGGAAAAGGGTATGTAGGAGAAAGTGTACTTACCTTCCTCAAATATATCTATATGTCAGTCTTAAGAATTTCATCCAAAGGTTGGTAAAAATGATATAAAAGGGAGTGAGACAGTTGATGAATTTAATGAGACAAAATGTGACAGAATTATCACCTTCCTGGGCAACCAATGTTTCAGAAAGAAAGGTCTGATCTGGATAGAGGTGTAAGTATGATGAAAGAGGGTGAAGGAAACATCAACTGGCATACACATCCAAATAACAGCAATTACAGGTGAGAAGAATGTCTTTGGAATAAGCCAGTATGATGAACATGAAGCCAATGCCATGAATAGAGCACATGTAAGAGCATGTAAAACATCAAAGTCCCAGTCAAACACAGGATTACAATTAAGGGGTTGATGAAAAAGGAAAGAACAAATGAAGAGGACAGGAAGAGAAAAAAACCTAACAGTAATGGAAAAGGCAAAATGAAGTTGATAAAGCCACCTGAGAACCAACAATCCATAGCCAACCAATCATGTGAAAAAGCTGAAAAGTTGGATGGCCTTGAGGAAAGAAGGGGCTAATGGACCAATGTCAAAAAACTTGTAACTTCCATTGACAGAAGGCACAGTTGAAGAATAATAGAAAATGGATAAGAAAAAGTTAATATACTCAGAAAGTTCAAACATGTGAGCTAAGGACTGAACAAGTCTCACATATGAAGATAAAAGAACACCATTCTTGAACAAAAAAACAAGTGGTTGAAGCAAGATGGAATGGGAATGAGGCAAAAGATGAGAGAGAGTCTGATATTAATTAATGAAACAGAAAAAATTGGGGCACTGTTACCCAAAGAGTTACCAAAACTGTTGCCTTTCAATGCCAAGATCCAAATCAAAATTAGAGTAGGAGGATAAGCATACATAAAAAGATGAGACCAGTCCTGGCTGACAACACTGACAGTTAAGGCCAAAGCACAAGAAACTGGGGACACAAAAAAGGGGGAAGTTTAATTTGAGAGTAGTGAAGGCATTGATAGGAGGCACGTCTAAGTTAGAACAAACCTACTGAAAAATATGAAGGTGAAGAGACCACTCTAAAATTAGAACCTTGTCTGGCCAAGAGAGATGATTCAACACTAAGTTCAGAGCACCTGGAATATGATAAGCTGCAAGACAAACCCAATGGAAAGAAGCCCAAATTAGCAGGTACAATGCACGCAAGCAAACAGTCCTGGAATGAGCACTTCATCCAAAATTTAACATAAGAAACAACTTCGACATCTGACTGTCAGGGAGCTTGCTGAAGAGTGAGGGATATCAGTTGGATCTTGTCACGAGATTTTGACCGAAAAATTGAAGATGCACTGCGTTGCTGCGAAATTTGTGCCATGCCTGATGATGGACGAACAAAAAGCCCATCGCGTCCAGGTTTGTCAGGAGCTGCTTGATCGTTCAGAAGAAGATGAAAACTTCTTGTCAAGGATCATAACAGGTGATGAATCATGGGTTTATGGTTATAACATTGAAACGAAGGTCCAATCGTCCCAGTGGATGGGTGACACATACCCCAGACCCAAAAGGCTCGCCACGTTCGATCCAAGGTCAAGGTGATGCTGACAGTTTTCTTCGATTCTAAGGGTGTTGTTCACCACGAGTACCTCCCCGAAGGCTCCACAGTGAAACAGACTTACCACATTGAAGTTCTGTAAAGGCTGAGGGATGCCATCCATCGCAAAAGGCCAGAAATGTGGAGGAGTGGCAACTGGTTTTTCCATCACGACAACGCTCCAGCCCATTCAGCCCTCAGAACTCGTGAGTTTTTGGCCAAACACTCAATCACTGTTCTTTCTCACCCCCCCTACTCACCTGACCTTGCTCCTTGCGATTTTTTCTTGTTCCCCAAACTCAAAAGACCCTTGAAAGGAAGAAGATTTGAGACGATTCCCGAGATTAAGGCAAATGCGACAAAGGAGCTGGAGGACATTACAAAAGAAGCGTACCAGGACTGTTTCAACAAGTGGAAACACCGTTGGGATACGTGTGTGCGTTGGGGAGGAGAGTACTTTGAAGGGGTCCCAGACCTGTAACTTCTAAATAAAGTACATTTTGTTTTATGAAGTATTTTTTGAACAGACCTCGTATTGGATATTCTAATGCAGAAAAACTAAATTAAACTAATAAGAAACTCAGAAAGGTCTAGCAACATGATACAATAATCTCACTATTTTAAACAATTGCTGACTCACTACACAACATGTGATTTGAAAAAAAATCACATGTTTGGATAAACAAACTTACTTCAAAATATCATAATTAAACTAAAATTAACTAAATACAACACCTGTTCCACATGAACTATATAAAACACAATACTCACATTAAACATAAACTGAAACAGTTATGTTTATCTGAAAACAAGCATTCTTCTAGAAAAATATTTACAATATTTTTATTTTTTAATAGATACAAAGGCTGTTCTCAGTCCATGCTCATAGACTACTCATACAATTTGCATCAACATTTGAATTTTTCTTGTTGGCCTCAACATGGAACCCTTAGTTCTGAAAGTATAATGCCAACCTCATGATCCTCACACTGTCCATTTTGCACCTCTAGACAAATGCAAGGGACAGTTGGTCTGTCTGGAAAGGTCACTGAACTAGTTTTGTCATTTCAGAATGGTAAAAATGTTGGCAATACACTCTCAGGGTAGTTCTTTTCCCTAATCAACAGCTTCTTACTGACATTCATTTTGAGAAATAGATACTGCTCCAAATCCAACATCTGATGCATTGGCCGAGATGATGAATTGTTTTTTTTATGCTGAAGTCTGTAAATCTAAAGCTTGGTAAGTTTCTTAGCATTTTATTCAACTTCTTGAATACCGTTTGGTTGTTCTTACTTAAACTTGTTCAAAAGCCTTTCTTGGTCTGGTTAGTCAGTGGTGTGGCAAATTATATGTATACTGAAATAAACTGACTACAGTATCCCATTACCTTAGGAAGGATCTGCTTGGTCATCAAAACTGGTGCATTTTGTATAAAGGTCAGTTTCTTTGTCCAAAAAAGACCAGCACAGAATAACCAATGTACAACTGAGATGGTCTGATGGTCAGACCTGCTGGCTTCACTCGCAAGAACAGCTCTCTGAGTTTCCCTTTTGACTGTGTGGATTAAAATGTCACCCACATAATGCTCAATGTTGGTGGTCTTGTGCAACATCTTCCTCATCTTAAGCGTGAATGTCACTGCTGAATTGACAACAACAAATGTTGTCTTCTTTAATTGATAGTATCTCCTTGGTGTTACAATACCTGTCTTCTCTTTCGATTCTGTCTTGGGATTTGCCAATAACCTTTACTGCAATTGGTCTTGATGATCAACTTGAACCCATTTAATTTTGCCATGATAGCCTCTACAATTTTAGAGTAAAATTTCCTTATAAGGTCCATCTTTTGAAAGTCTATATATAAGTGGATTAAACCATCCTTCTTTTTCACAATTACCACTGGTGAACATAAGCTCATGTGATTCTGCCTTAATTTCTTCATTGACCAAGTCACTCAAACCATTGGGCACCTAATAAGATTTTGCCCATATTGGGTCCATAGTTGTAGTTATGGTCTTGCATGATCTATCTGCAAAGACATCTATGTACAGAAACAGCAAATCTTGTAACTCTTTCTTCTGCCTGCTTATCAGTTCTTTCATTGATAATGACATTTTTATGTCTCATCTATACCCTCCAAGGCTATTGGTCATCCAGGTGTTTATCTTCTATGACAAAGTCACTATCTTCTGGTTCTGCATCTTTATAGCCATTTGTGCTTCAAAAACTTAAGATAAGTCTTGTTCCTTACCAAACTACTGTTTAAAAATATTGGTACAGTAGATATTGGTCTTTCCATTCATTTTCACCTTCTACTCTTATTCTATTGGCCACTTCTTACACTTTAAAATGTCCTTTCCATTACAGGGTAAGTTTGTTGTTGTTTGTAGGTCTGACCTTGAAATATTGATCTTTGAACTTTTTCAGTGATGACGAAAAAACCCACTTATAGAGAAAAATATATATATATAAAAGGCTGGTTTGGGTTGAGAAAATATTTTATGTAGAGGAGAGAACAACATTTCGACCTTCTTCAGTCATTGTCAGGTTCACTTTGTGAACTTTGAACTTTTTGTCCCAGAAATGCTTCTAACTACCTTGAGCTATACACAAGCTCTATCAAGATAGTGAATGAGTATCCTCCATTTGGTTTCCAAGACCTAACATATACCTGTATATGAGCCTTCTTTATGACTCTTCTTCTTCTGCCCAAAGTTTTTTCAGTACCTGCAACAAGCTTCATACTGTTCTTCCATACAGTAACTTGAAGGGTAAAATCCCTGCACTTGTTTTTGTGGGACTTCCAGATAATCAAATATTACTGCTTGTCTGAGTCATGTGATCTATTCTAACACATATTCTTGAGTATGCTCTTTAAGACTCCACTGACTCTCGTAAAGTCCACTATATCTGTGGTCATATGGGGTGGTAAAGAGCTACCCAATGCTGATTAGTCTGTACATCTCTTGCAACAGTTGACACAAATTGGATCCCTCTGTCATTAAAGAACTCTTTTTGAAAAACTCCACCTGGAAGTATTTGCTAGTTACCCTTATTATGTGCAGGTGTTAGTGGTCTGATCAAGTTCACAACTAATAATCTGTTGAATAGCTCTTTTATGAGAGGTATCTCTTCCAATGTCAACTTCCCTCCAGATACTGTCCTTTGGCATACATCACATAATCTGCAGAATCTAGTCACATCTCTAATGATCCTTGGCCAATGATAGTTGTTGTTGCTGATGATTCTGTATGCTGTCTTTTTTGCTACTAGATGTCCACCCAAGATTGAATTGTAAGTCATCTTCATCATATGAGTCTGATATTCTATTGGTATTATGGTCTGTTTGATTTCTCAACAGAACTACCTTGACAGATCCAGTACAGCATTCCATTCTGGTCTTCTGTTCTTCATGTCCTTTTACCCTTGTTCTTGTATAGTGAAGGGTCTTTCTTCTGCGATTCCTTCAGTTTCCATACATACACACGTGGGATATCACTCTTTGAGACTTGCATAAGATTGATGTTTTGTTTAATTATCTTCTTTTCAGCTTTGGAAATGATGGTAGATAATTCATCAGTCTTCTTTCTGTCTGGTTTCTCAAACCTTGTACTGCCTAGTATATTGCCAATCAACAAAACACAGATAGGTACTTTAACAGACATGGTTTCAAGGTCTATCATGTAAAACAGAGCATCCATCTTTATTCAAGTTATGAAACTTTCTCAATGTCCATCAATCAGCACACACAGTTGCACCTTGCTTACCATTAGGTCATTAAATACTAGACTGGTTCTCAATACTACATCCATTATCTTCTAGGATTTTCATTTTCTTGACCCTGACATAGCCTTTACCTACTAGCATTTTATGGTTTGTTACCACCTCTAGGTGTTTATCACATGCTCCAATGACCACTGATGCTGTTGATCCATTTGCTTATTTCAGCTAACTATCAATTGTGTGACAGCTCTTCTTTCATGTTATGCATCTGCCTAGCTGCATTCAATCTGTTTGCTCTGGCACTAACAACACCAATGAGGGCAATCATTCTTTTCTTGTTTCATCCCAGTACCATATTTGTAAATAGCTCCATGTACTTCATATTGAGAATTTTAGTACTGCTTGCTGGTAAAAGAATTGCATTTATTTACAATGTGCCACATTTTATTACAAGCACAGCATCTCTTTCACCTTTTGTCTTTTGACTTCTTGTCCCATTTGGCAGTATCCTGCTTCTAGTCATCCACTTCTGATTTTCATTGGTTATTCTTAGGCTTGTCAGTTATATTACCTCCAAGGGCTTTCATATACTGTTCTGACAACTTGGTCATCTCATCCATGTCTTTTGGTGCTCTCTTTCCCTTAGAAACATACATATCAGTGGGACATATAATCATGATTTGTTTACATCTTAGTAGATCTGCTAGTCTGATGCAATAATATGCAATTAAATTAATAAAAAACATAGAAAGTTCTAGCAAGATGATGCAATAACATCACTGGTTCATAACAATGCAAATAAACAACATATGATTAGTAAATAGTTATATAAATAAACTTACCATCAAATATCATTTCTGAAACAAAATAAATATGATACTCTATGTAGACTATCTAAATCATAATGTTTCAAAATTAAATTTAAACCAAAACAGTCACTTATATCTAAAAGTAACAATTTAAATTTAAGAAAAAAACTAAAAACACTATTTCACAGAGTTATCTCTAAGTTTAATTACAATGCATTTTTAAACTATGTAAAATTAGCTTTTTCAAGTTTGAAAATTTCAAAATTCAGAACTCTAAGCTGTTCTACATGCAATGCTAAATATCTCAGAACTATGATCAGAATTTCTGAGGCAAAACTAAGGATTTAATTCAATCATAAGATTATTGCTCTAGTAATAATCAATTACTTAAAGCATCCCCTTATAAGTAGTTTAAAATTGGAGCTGAATAAAATAAAAAACATAATTAAACATCACCATGAGATCAGCATCCCAAAACAAGAAATGGAATAAATGTTTTTATTTTGAAGATTTTTTTGAACTAATTTCTAAATAGTTTGGGGATTTTAAAGGATATGTTGAAAACTTAGTAATCTTATGGTGCTGTAAATATTATTAGAATATTAGAGTCTTGGAAAGCTTTCTAAACCTATTCAAAAAGGTGGCCTCATAAAGTCTTGTGAATAGAGCTGGGTGATTAATAGAAATTGGTAATCAATTAATCATTGGCTCTTTAATACACTGAATTCAACTAATCAATTTTTCTGAGATGAGATTTTGATAGCTGAAATGATTGTGAATGGTAATAATTGAAAACATTAATTCTGATTAACTGATTACTTTTTTGAATTGTGATACAAATCATTTGAACTGAAAAACTTTTATCTAAATATAACATTGAGGAATCATGAAAGAATATTTTAAGTATCTGGTTAGCTGGAGTAACCAAAAACTGTAATAAGTGTATTAGAAAATATTAAATTCAATCTGTATGTATCTCAGAACAGCTGGTATGGGTATTAACACTTTTACTGATAAAGAGAAAACAATGTTTCAACCTTCCTAGGTCATCCTCAGGTTAAGCTCATCGTCAAGAATTGAATTCAATCAATTGCTTATGAAATGAAATGAGTTAATCACAATTCTGATTAAGTGTTTAACAGACATGACACTAACTGATGCTCAAAGATAATTTAAGGTATCAATTAATCAAGTTTATCATCCAACTCTACTTATAAATTACTTTAAAAAATGCTTCTGAGACAGGTTCAAAAGAAGACCAGCTCTAATGAAAATCAATACCAAATATGCAAAAGTCCAAGGACACAAGCAAAACCATAAGAGGCATTTCAGACTAAATAAATGAACCTTAAACTGGTGTGCCATATCCCTATGTGTAAACCATAGGAAATTACAAAAGCCTAGATGTAAAAAACATCAATGACAAAATATCCATCTTCAACCAAAGAAAACAGGAATGAGCCATTTGATCCACAACCAGCTGAACATTAACAAAAACATCAATTTTTAAATGTACAACATGTACTATTATTTTAATTTGGTTTTAACCTTTGTTTAAATAAAGATACAAACATGATGGGATACAATTTCTTTGGGTTAGCTATTTTCAAGAGTAAGTGAATGCCCTTACTAAACCAAATAAATTTATTTTGTTTATTCTAATTTTGTATATTTCAGCAACTATTTTAACTGTTTCACTGCCACATTTATAAAGAACTTACACAGTAAATTTCAAATAGGAATGCCCTTTCTTTGTGGTAACATAAAACTCCAAACTCAGATGACAATACTCTAGAAAGGGTCATAAATGAAATAGTACTTTAAACATTAATACAGACTTGTATGCTTCACACACTAAAATCACTGAAAATACTGCATTAACTTGATAAATCATGTGGATATATATTTATAAAATATCAGTAGTCAGAAGTTAGAATTAAGAGACTATGTATCACCCTCACTTTTACATATTTGAGTAATATGTCTTGAGACCTCCCCCAAGATTAAGCTTATTTTAGCAGCTCCTTATACCACTACTATCTGATTGTAAAATCTGCATGTCTATCCAAAGACTTCTACTTTGCAAGTCCTTCCTACATTACTGTAAATAATTTAATGTTACATTAGGGCAAAAAACAAACTTATAATTCCTATCTTTGTACTTTTTTAATAATTTTTACAATTGTTTTAGTTACTTTTACAACACATTTTTTCAAACTCCTGTTATCTACCATTTCAGATTGTGGTCAATCCAATAATTTGACTGAAGCAGGTTCTTTTTAGTTATTTTAGAGCTACTCATTAGGAGGGAATTAGACACAATTCTTACCCACATGTAATTAACACATAATGAAAGCCTATGGACTCCTTTTACTTCATAATAACGTTGATGTGTAACATCTATATTTGACGAAAAATAAAAATATTAATAGCAAGCTATTTCTTGTTTCTACTGTATACTCATTTCTTGAAATATTTAAGCAAACCTTTCATAACAAGAGTATTTTGTTTATGGGAGAAGTATGCAAAGAAACATGAGACAATTATTGAAATATTCACAATCAAAGGATATTTCTATTGTACATCCATGCCAAGTATAAACTGCTTTCTTGGATCCCAATGTAAATGTGTATTTCTTACTCTTGACCAGTTCTGTTCCAAAAATTTCTGCTGTTCCCGATTTCAACTGGATGAAAAACAAAATTTTATTTTGAAATAATATGCCTGGTGGACCTTAAAATACATAATACTGTAATATACAACATCTCTTACCAGTTCTAACTAGTGATACTAAAATGCATTTGTAACAAGCACATATCACTGGTTATTAAATTCACATAACATGAATTATGCAGGATTAAATATACCCATAGAAGAAAAACTGCTTTCCCCTTTCTGAATAATGACACTAGGCTACTGATGTATATGCAAGCATATTGGGAAGTACTGACCAAAATTAGTCCAATGTAAAAATGTAATTGTTTTATGCACCAAACTTGTGGAAAGAGAAGACTACAAGATGAAAAAGCTAGTTAAAAGTTGCCCCTATGGGCTTAAGAATAACAGTTCATGAGCAAAAAGCTAATGATATGATTTACCGTATAGTCCCATTTAGTGACAAAAGTATAGAACTAGTTATCTATAGAAAGTCACGTTTCTGCACAGCAATTACTTAATACTTGAAAATGCTCAGCTATTAGCTATTCTTGCAAATGAGCTATTAGCAGTATAATCTTTAATTACAATAAAGTGTTGGATCACATAAGTACTGATACGTTACACAACATTTTACATTCTCAATGCAAATATAGTTCATCTTCTTGTATTTATTCTTCCACTTAATCACATTTTCACATCTAACCTAAGTATAGTAAATAGTAAAGATACACAACTATTAATGATCAAAGGTTTAAATTTACAATTATGTATTAAACTTAGTAAGATACATACTACACACATAATTAGTAAACCACTCAATAAAGTTTAACTTAAATGGATTTTAAAAAGAGCACATATAAAAAAATGCCTGTCCAGAAAAGAAGTTAAACACTGTTAAATATAATATATAAATACAAAACATGCATAAAAAATTCATTACAGTAGTCCATCTTAGATATGACCAATCTATCTGCCATGATTAAAAAAGTCACATCTGATAAGAAGTCATTATTCAAAGGATATTAACCAGATAATAAATGACCAAATTCAAGCTCTGCCAATTGCTATTCTCAGAGGTTAAGCATAATTGTATATACTGTAGATAATGTAGCAAATCTGTGCACTGTGTAATTATAGTTGTGATGGAAAACAGTTAAATAAAGAAAACTTAAAAAACCTGTATTATTTGTGTTTTATGTAAAATAATTTGTTTGACTGGTTGGTTGGTTGGTGTTTATTGACACAAAGTAAGTAGATTATCTATGCCAAACTGGTGAAAAGGAAATTATTATAAAATGTAAATAACAATAAAAAATAACTAGTTAAAACAAAACAATGTTCAAAATTTGGATAAAAGATCTAAATAGAATTAAAAAGGCCCATAGCACATAAAAAGTTGTAAACAGTAAAACGTGGACTATTATGACTTGAGTGTCACAAAATCCACAAATTTGTGGGTCAGTCCCAGACAAAAGAAAATAAGTTATAAAATGGTGAACACTTCATACCCTACTCACAACACCTTCCTCCTTCTGATTGTTGTAAAACCAAGATGGTCAAAGAAAAACAAAAGATGTGGCCTGGAAAAGCTTGTTATGATGTTGCTAACTTCACACTACAGAAAAGGCACATGTGTGATGACACCAGAGCATACAGCAAGTATCAACAAGCTCATTCACACAGATACCAACACGTCCAAGTATCCAGAAAAACTGGATAAAAACAGAATATAAAGAAAAATGAGCTAGACATTTTAGAATACCAACAAGAACAGGGAGAAAACTAAAGTAAAGCAATTCCAGGACCAGTAGAGAGCTAAAAAAGTCCATGTAAATTGTGCAACTGATATACTGCACAGCTTCTATGTGATCCAGAGCAAGAGAAATGGCAAACAACTCATAAGTAAACACAGAAATTGTAAAGGAGATCCTGTGAGCAATCTTCAAGTCACAACAAACCATGGCAGATCCTTCAGAATCACCTGATTTTGAACAATCTGTATAAATGGGAATGGAATAATAGCTCAAATGATGTTTGGTCAAGCAAAACTGCATGCAAATGGTTTTGGAAAAAGAAACGGTGCTGTGGTCCATTTCAACAAGCAACTGAAGACAGTCTGAAGATGCCACTCAATAAACCTATTGTTCAATGACTGACAGAATTATTTCATTTAATAATGTTACTTTATGATTTATCATATTGTATAGATTTTTAAATTACAGTCAAAAGCTACTATTATTAATGTTATAATGTATTACCTTTTATTGTTATTCATTTTAATGTTGTATCATAAGCCTTCTCAATGTCAAAGAATATTGATACAAGTTGCTGTCGTTTCAGAAAGGCTTCTTTGATTGGCGTTTCGAGTCACGTGGTAGAAGGTGGAGAGCAGTCGACGGAACCCACACTGGGTGGGAGAGAGGAGGTTCTTTAATTCAAGGAACCAAACAAGACGAGTATTAACCACCATCCTCTCTAATGACCATGGAGGTCAAGAAACTTTTCAAATGGTTTGAGAATGATTCTTTCAGAGGCACAGAGATCCCTCTGCACTCCAACTGTAGCAGTGAAATGAAGTGCAGCTGTATATGTCTGAGATGGAGTGGTGGAAAGTAACTTTCGAGCATTGGGGTAGGAAATGTTAATCATTTTCAAACACTGTACCTCTTTTTCTTCTACCCACCTAGGGCATAAACGAAAGTAAGATGGGTGAGTGCCACTACAATTAATGCAATGAGAGTCTATTTCACACTCATAAGAATTGTGGTCGTTGCCACCACAAGAATCACACGTCAAGGAACTACAGCATGATGTCTTCAAGTGACCAAACTGATGACATTGGAAACATCTGAGAGGGTCTGGAATATATGGCCGTACCTTGAAAATAAGACAACCTGCCTTCATAGTGACAGGTTGATGTGGTGACATAAACGTCAGAATTAGGACAATGGTCAGATCATACTTCCATCTTTGTGAGTGGAGATACACCTGACTACAGAAACTCCTTGGGTGGAGAAACCAGCAAGGATCTCAGACTCAGAAATGTTCTTCAAATCTCTCTCAACAATTACTCCTCGAGATAAATTCAAAGTAGCATTGGAAGTAACCTAAATTGGTATGTCCCTAATGGCAAAAGGAGTTCAGTGTTTAGGAGTGGATGTTTCCACCAATATGCCACCAGAACGAAGCCTTCTGAATGACTTAGGAGAGCCAGCAAGTCCCTTTAGTCTCTTCTGAATAAAAAAGGGAGACATTTGCTTAAAGATTTGTCTAATGAAGAGTGTGACATCAGAAAATGAGGTACAGGTGTTGAAGATTGCTGTTCAGAATCTTCAAGACATGGTCATTTATTAATGGTCTGTTTCTCACTATTTTTTCTAATTTGATTAGGAGTATCCATAATAAAGAGAGAATGTTTCGATGCCCACTAACCCCACCCATCATTGAGCTCTATGAGTGGATGCACTACAGTGCTAAACAAGGACACTGCAGCAATGCCAGGATTTTGTGAGCACTATACCCAAACTCAGATACAATGTCCACAATACCTGTCAAGAACATCCAAAACTGGTACTTGGTTAACCCCAGCTCAAGTGGACCAGCCAATTGACCCTAGTGGGCTACAGGAAGTTAAGGCCAAACTGGTATGTTAGGGTTGTACCCCTCAACCACCATGATCCTCTCCTCCCCCTTTCATGGATTGCCACACATGGCAAACTAATAGGTGGATGTTTAGATCCCAGAGGAGGTAAACTGTAACCATCTCTGGGAGGTCCCCTCATCACATACAGGAATCCACACCTAGGGAGGATTCAAAGAGGCAAGGGCGCCCCCACAACCTTCTAACATAGAAAAGATGTCACGAACATAAAGACAAATGGCCATTCTAAGCCCAAAACTTCCAACAGTGGGATGAAAGAAAATGGAGCTAGGAAAAAGAAACTGAAGTACTAAGTTGAATCCCACAAAGAGAAAAGCAACTACAAGTGCTGCAAATCTAAAAAGGGAAAATCAGAACAATATGCCACAGCATATTCATCCAGAGTACAATGGATTAGGGCATACTGACATCTGAATACAATTAGTCCTAACATTATTCACATGAGTCACAATATATATATATATATATAGAGAGAGAGAGAGAGAGAAAACACCAAATACAGACCCAAGGGCTTGTCCTGAGTAGAATCATAAGAAAAGGGAGATAAAGCATACCTAATTGAGTCTAGAAAAGTGTAAGCAGGTCTGGACACATCCACAAAAAGATGTGACTGTGAGGCATGGGCAAGAGGAACAAAAAGGTTGTCCAAATTCTTACTGCCACATTCGAAAAAACTCTTACCTGGTATGTGAGGACAATCTTCAGGTCACTCAGAATACTGCATAAAAGTAGCTAACTCACTTTGAACCAGAGCCATTACTTCCTAAGCAGATAAATCTTGCTCAAAAACTCTTAATCAAAAGAGTTGGCAAAATAGCTGTTGTAGCAACAATAGCCATAGTAGATGCCATGTGGAATTGCAAGTGGAATTAACCAGAAAGAAAAGTTGTTCTTGAAGACTGTTCGTAGACTGTAAAAAAATATGCATAGCCTTATAATAAATCCAAAAAACTCAATCAATGCAGAACATTTGCAGTCAGAAGACAGGAATGAAAACATTTCCTAACAGACTGCCAATCAAGAAGTGATTTGGGGCTGCATAACAGAGAGGGCACTAATTACAATAAGAGTTGTGTCCCACCTTTGTTGGTGAAGGGTTGCCATATGATCATTTGAATGCTAGCATGCAGATGTTTCACATGAATACATCTTAGTGTGTATGAGAGAATCAAAGCTAATAGCAAGCAGAAATATGTGCATGTATAGAGGGATACACAAGTCAACAAAAGCTAACTGTGTGAAGAAGCAAGATATGCTTCTTAATATGCTATAGGGTAATTCTCACTCTATCCAATCATATTTAAACTTTCTTTACAGCTGTTGTCATTAGTGAATGAACAAATCAGTTGGAAGAAACAAGGGGATAGTATATTCTCAAAGGGTGATAGGGTCTCAGCAAAAGTATTGATGTTACTTATAATGGGCAAGAAAAATTGACAAATTATTTATTTATTAGCAAAACTCTTTGCAACTCTGTAAAAATGAAAAATGAACTATTTTTCTTACAGAATTAAGTATCAGAATCCATTAAAATGCTGATTCTAAAATATTTTTTAGTTAAAATTGTTGAAATAGTGCTAAAATTAACACACAAGTTGCCTTACAAATTTGTAATGAAAATATGAAAACATATGAAAAGGTAAAGGAAATCCTGTATTTAGATATTATAATTTAGAATAAGTTGCTTTGTTTATCCTAGCGTTGAAGATTAATTACTCTGTCTGAAGGACTATAATTACTCTGGTAATTATAGTGAAAGCAGTTGCTAGTGTGGAATTGACAAGAGTGATCATACCTGCCTGGGGAAAAACTTACCACACAGTGAAATCAATTGAAAAATAAAGGGGCCCTGTAAATAAAAGAGTATATGATTGAGAAATATAATCACCTGTGGTTAAAGTCTAACATATGGTAAAACTAGCTACACAGGGTAGTAAAATAACCCCACAAGAAGAAACTGCCAGATCATGTAATTAATAAAAGAAAGTATCAGTAGTAGTCCTGCACAATGTCTTCCAGAGGGCAATTCAAAAGGGCAGCTAATTGCATAGAGATGTGACAAATTGTTGGCATGTGACATGCACAAGATTCCTGTCCTATAACAATTATCCATTAAAGGTCACGTGAATCAATTTGAGAAGCCACCTGATGAGGGTAATAAAAGCTAAGTCATGGGAAATAGAAGGATTCCAATGAATGAACAATTGGTTCCTAGTTCCTTGAAATGAGTAAGAGTCATATAACACATGAAGGCCCTGACAGGAAATAACAAACAATCAAGAACAGAGAGGTAATAAAGGTAAGAAATGGTCAGCAAATGGACTGGTGAAGAACATTTTCCCCCTTCCTTGGTTGCTAAAATCTTGGGAGGAAAAAAGACTAATTGGGATAAAACAGGATAAATGTGGAATGATAACAAGTCCTGTGCACATGGACTGCAAAAAACTCTGATCAATGACATCCACAACAAGCAACAAATACAATTTAATAGAAAGGTGAAACAAAAACATGAAGCTAAATGGTTAAAAGAAAGATGAGACAAAGAATGTGAAAATGTTTTTAGTAAACCTGATAGAACTGGAAATTCATAAATCTTCCAATATTGACAATACCTAAAAATAGCAACTAAGAATGCTTTATATAAAGCAGTCATAGACAAAGCAAGCACTTCTCAAATACCTAAGTTAGAAAATGGAGTATGGTAGATTCTTTGGGATGAAGAGGGTTTAAATTCCATTTATATACACCAATGACGATAAATATTCCATTTCTGTTCATAAATTATCATGGTTGGTGAACGGAGAAATTTTGCTAAATACAGAGAAACCTTAGAAGTTAAACCATTATATCAGACAAAGGAGCACATAACTTTCAAGCACAAAGGCTGAGTTTCTGAGCATCTGGATGTGGAATGTCCAATCAAGGTTGTCTCAACAGAGACTGTAAATGAGGAAGAGGTATAGGTGGATATTCCTGCAGATACTGAAGAAGCAGAAACCACACTTGAAATGATCAATATAATGCAATCAGAAGAACTTGAGAAGGAGTAGAACAAATCATAGTCAAAACCAAGAACAACAGATGACATAAGGAAAAGACATATAAAAGTAAACCTGTCCAGTCTTGATTAAAGGAATCTACTGCCAATGCTTGAGGATGAGATTCAAACAACTGCAACTGAGAAATCCAATGAGTTGCAAAGATATTAATCATTGGAAACCAAATCTGAGAGTAAAACCACTGAAAAACCTTGTGACATAGCATCAAAAAAGTCAGACCGGGTTGAAAAAAGTGATCTGCAATAAAATTTATCACTCCTGGAACCTGACATGCTAAAAAGAGTGATATGATGAGAATAAGCCTTGTGGAGAAAATACAAGGTATAAAATCAAAAGTCTTGAGAATATGTACCTCTTTCATGAGAAATCTGAGATATAACCATGGAACTGTCAGAATGTATTATGACAAATTTCCATTCAAAAGAGACAGACTTTGTAACATTGCCCAATGTACTGCAAAATGTTAAAAAATGTTGACATGAAAGGTAGATGAATCTTCCATCCAAGTACCCTGGAAATTCTGATTTTAAGATAAACTCCCCATTCCTGAAAAGATGCATCTGTGAGAAGATGGATCTTGAGACAAAGTGATGGAATGGGCACCTCAACAGAAGTGTTGTTCTTCTCTATCCACCATTCACAATTGATAATGTTACTCTTGAGACAGGGTGATTCAAAGGATCAGAATACATGATCCACTGGTTGTGCAGTGACCACTAACAGGACCTCATATATACTTGTTCCACAGGAACAAGAGACTCGAGAAATGCCCACATCCCCAAAAGAGAGAAAACCATCCATGCTAATAGGAGAAGAAGACAGAAGTAGATACCTGATGGCTCTTTCCATGGCTTGAAAGCTGGTAAGGGTTGGTTGAGCATGACTTAAGTGAGTATTGAAAAATACACTCAGGTGAATGAGATATTGCATCTGTGACAAAAATTACTTCTTCGATCTAATAAGGCAGCCTGTTGTTATGACTTCTGAAAGAGAAATCTGAGAGTGTTATTCAACTAATTGATGGGATGGAGCCAGAAGGAGACAGTCATTCATATACAGTCCCAAGGAATGCAGAAAGATTCTGTAATGGAAATATGGTGATAAGTGTTGGTAACATCAAATTTAATAATCCAGAGTTCTGGTGCAAAGTGCCACTATAGGTTGAGAAAAAATTCCATTGTAAAGACCGGAGGATCTAGAAATTGGTTGAGTCAAGACAGACCAACAGCTGGACAAAAATCTCCTGTCTTCTTGAGCATAATGAATAAATGTTTTTTTTTACTAACAACTTTTTTTATGGCCTGGGAATGAAGCTCTACTTGTCATGTATCTATTGCAGGTGAAAGGCATCAGGTTTAGCAGATAGTAGTACTGAAAAAGCTCTGGATATCCAGGAAGTGATGCAATCATGCTCAAATTGCTCCCCCAACCCCAGGGTAGTCACCGAGGCTGTTGTCATCAGTCTGCCTGAGCCAAAAGTCCTTGATAATATGGACAAACCCAACTATTGGAATCAACAGACTGGGAACTGAAGGAGGGGTTTGGGAAACATCAAGGACCAATATTCTCAAATTGGCACCAGATAGGTGAGAAACCTGGGGATAAATGGGCTATATTAACTCCTAACTCTAACATCTATGAAACACCAGCAAATAACATGAGATGGAGAAAAGGAGCTTCCTGCAACTCCTTGAGAACAAATGGTAAACAAACACTTTCTAACAAAGCATCTCTACCCAATAAATCTCAAAAACAAGTTAGCCAGGAAACCTCAGAAAGTACTGAAGAAGATAATCTGACTGAGTTAAATGTCAATAACATCCCCAACTTGTGTTTATGTCACTGAGGGATATGTTGACAGGCTTCAGGTAAAAGATGGCTTGAAGATAAATACCTCAGAACAGTCATGAGAGTAAAATAAATCTGAGAAAACTAGGATCTAAGTGATCACAGGTTCTAATCTAGAACCACACAGGTCCAAAAGTGGGACCATCTGTTGAAAATCTAATCAGACCTCCAAAAGTGGGTCTATCTATCCATTGAAAATCAAAATAGGCCCCTCCTGGGGGTAATAAATCAAATTATGCTCCTTCGATAAACATGGAGAACAAGGCACAACCACCTTGCTACATAACTGAGCAGTAAATCTTGCAGCCTATACAGCTATATCAGGAGGAGGAGAAAAAATCTTGTCACTCATTGTCCTTACTACTGAAAAGGAAGTAAAATCAAATGCAATTGAAAAACCCTCCAAAACCTCACAAACCCAAGTAACCAACTAAAGAAAAGGAGCTAGAGGTGGCTGTTGAGGCTAGCTTAGTAAAAGAAGGAGCAGGAAAAAGCAAGTCTAAATTCTCACCAGTCATAACTGTATCATTTGCAAAAGCTACCTCAAAACCCCCACAGAGAGACAACCTTGGTCTGCATATATGTCTCCATCTTGCAACAAATCATACCAAACACCAAATAACAAAGATGGAAGAGATCTGGTTGACCTCTGGAAACACTAACTTGGGAATTAAAACCAACTAGTAAGAGATTTTTTTGTTGGTTTATTTTTTGTTAAGTAATTTATAAAGATAAATGAAAAGATAACCATAAAAATGGCAACCACATTCAAAATCAAAATGTAAATACTAAATAATCATAACACTCCCATTGACAGAAAACTGTACAAAATGCTTTGTTGAGAAGATGTTATTGCATTTTTTAAATAAGATGCTTATATAAAATACCTACATAGAAGGTGCACTGAAGTTGATGAATTTTGCAAATTCAAATTTACCTAAGGCATTCCAGTGGGACACAAAATACTGTAGCAAGCATTCTCAATGCTTAGATGGGCAAAGAGTGGAAACCCTGGAGACTGAAAAATAGCTACATTGTCACTGAATGGTAAGTGTGTTTTGGAGTTAATAAGTTTCTGGTGTCAAGTTCTGAAAATTGTGATAGGAAAGTAAAAATTTAAAATGATATACACAGACTGGTACAAATTTGTTTGAGGTAACCATCTTAGATTTGTAGAAATAATTGCCTTATCCCAGATAAAACAACAACAATTTTTTACCATAAATGGGGAAGTGTTCACTGAATATAGATGAAGATACCATATTTTCATATCATGAATTCATGACTTCACAGCCTCAAACTAATGCAAGTTAAAAAAACAGAACTTTAAACAAATACTTTCATGTAAATCTAAGCAAGTTTATCAAAACTAACTTTTAGGTAAACATGTTATGGCAATTAAAATTATGATTTTGATAACTGTGTTTAGATGGCATTAAAAAAGTAAAAGTTTTGCACCTGCTTGTGAATTATAAGACAAATAGCAAATGAATGATGCCACCAAATAGCAAGAGAAGATAGGGAGATAAGCCTGGAAGACGGTCATTTGATGGATTAGCTACATATCTATTCAGAGTTACAGCCCTATAATTGAAATCTCATTATTGGTATTTTGAGTAAACTTCCACTGTGTTATTGTTGATGTCTTACATGTATTTTTGTTATATAATCATAATGTGACCCAAAATAAAACTATAAACTGGGATGCCAATTTGAGCTTTCAATGCACAAACAGTCAAATAGTTACATACAAAATTAAAAATGGAATCAATGTACCCCTAGTTATTTGCCACAATGTATATTAATTTACATTTTTTTAAAACTAGTAATAAAAACTACTTCCATGTTATGGATGTCTAAACTGGCATTAATACACATACTTCTAAAGTATTCAGTAATTAATCAGCTTAGATCAAAGTTAGTTTTAAATTTAAATAGATAATTGAATTTTCTTCACATATTTTCTAATACTTTTTTAGAAAACAATTCAGAGTGAAGTATACAGTCTTTACTATATCATGTAAATTTTAAATCAGATAAATGCAGGTGTATTTTAAGGATGTTGCCAAACCTCTACTGTCACTTTTTCTTTTCCCTCTACCTCAAATCTTAGTTCTGATTCTGCATCTAGTTTGAATTCTTGAACTTTCTGTAAAAAAACAAACTGAATTAGTATACTAACAAAAAAACACAAACAAACAGAAATTCAATATCAATTCACCAAACCCAATTTATTTAATATTTGTTATCATATTTAACTTCAATATATTAATTATTCCTAATAACAGTAATTATATTTATAACATTTACAGCCAGTTTTTTAGCATGATATTAAATTTACATTATTTGAGCTAGTTATTATTTTGTTGTACAGGTAATATAAATTAAACTGAAAACAAACACTACACTTTAAATATTTAACACAATGGCAGAACAAAAAAGATAAACAATTTATCTAAAATGTAAAATGTGGTGTAAAGAACCTTGAATATTTTATGTTAGCACAACTTTGATAAAAGATAGTTAATGATGTGAATGCATGTTTGTATATTAGTCAAATTTACATATTGACTAAAAACACATATGGTAAATTACCTTTTAAGATTGAAATTCAGTTAACAGTTAACAAAAAATAATTTTTACTTTATTTATGAATGACTTCTTTAAAGAAATTTTTAAACTTCACAGTGAACAGCATGCAGTAGATGAACCAGAGAATATCTAATTTGAATATTTATAGACATTTGACAACTAACCAGTACACTTCAAAAAGTTTAGAGTCAAAGATTATTTATCCCTGAAAAATCCCACATTCAAAAAGCTTCTTTGTTCAGAGCACAAAATAATAATAAATAAAAACCAAACAAGTCTGCTGAATTTACATTCTTTTACGGTAGGAAAACTAAACAAAGCATCACAATATTAATATAGAGAAATATCTGCTTTTCTTTTTATTGGTTATAAACATGTCCAGCAGCCATTTAAAATTACTTAGCAAACAACGTGGAATACCAGAGAAAGTGGAGGAGCTTCTGTGGTAGGTTTGACAAATTCATATCTCAACAAATCATGAATGTAGGAAAGCCAAAATTTAAATTACTACTTTTAATTATATGTATTTAGTGTTTCTACTTGAACGGAAACTATAGAATATTATAACTAAAATTATGAGTTTTTTAAAACTGCTAAATCAAAACTCAGAAAAAAAGAGCTTTCAAACCAATGACCCACCTTTGTAGGCATGCATCTCCAAACCACTAACACCAGATCCACTGAAAATTGACATTTTGTGGATCATAGGAAGAAGGACTAGATCTCTCCAAAATCTGCTAAAACTGGGAATTTATTGTCCAATCTGCAGTAGGAGAAGCAAACTACAATAAATACATATGGTGGAGTGCTACATCCAACATTTTGTGGCACCTAGCATTATATATCAGTTCAACAGTGGAAAGGACATGAGCTCATCTACACCAGCAAATTCCACTGTTCTACTCTCAAATGAGTGGTGGTGTGTACACTCAAGAGGACAGAACTCAATGGCACACCACCCTAGTGACTTCCATACTCCACTAGAAGTAAGAGAGAAACAATACAATAGAGTCCAGAAAATGGCAGCACCTGCAACAATGTAATGGGTGACCACAATATCCTATACTGAAAAGCAAAGCAATCACATTGACAGAATGCATCATTGAACACCTGATGGTGTCCAAAACTGTACCTTAGATCTGCAGTAAGTCAAGTGTCAAACATCAGAGATTATCAAAGATAGACAGTGATCCCTATCTGCTTTACTTATGTCAGTCAATGAGTGTATAGTCTGGGATGAGCATATTTATGAAACAAAAGACCATAAAGTACACCTATGATCAGTATTGCAGAAAAAGAAAACCTTCTCAATGATTAATCAGTGATGTCGAGAAACCTACTTGTTGAGAAATTTATATGCAAAAATATAAATAAAATTATATATTCAAACATCTAACACGCCCTCTACATTCCGACACTCAGTTACACAACCCCTTTCAAACATGTGGTCAGCTTCCGGTCAGTTACCTCTTTCTTTGTGAACCTGACGATGACCGAAGAAGGTCAAAACATTGTTCGCTCTTCTATGTAAAATATTTTCTCAACCCAAATGAGCCATTTTTGCATATAAACTTCTCAATGATTATTGTAAAATGAATTGTATATGTGTTATAAAATTGTATTTTGATGGAATTCTACATCAAGTCTAGGGTAGATAAAGCCTCAATGTCATAGTCATCTAGCATAGCATATGGTCACAGGTTGTTTAGTACAGATTTAAAACTAAGTATACCTAGTAAAGAGATGTTCACGACAGGTGATAAAGGCCCCTTTATAGCAAAGAAAATGAAGGTAGGATTTACCTTTCACATATAACCAGAGAAGTTATGGTGACAGGAGACACAAGAAACTCCAAAAAGCAGGTAATGGCCACATGATGGAGATAATAAGATATAAAGGTATGACCAGTAGACCACACATCAGAACAAATGATGCTCTCCAAGGGAAGATGAAAAGATGTTGCCAGGGGCATTGTAAGATGACAAATTTGTTGAAAAGAAACCAGAAAAAGTGATGGTATGACCCAAGGAAACATCGATGGCTATGGCCTCCAAAGTTATGTCGAATAGCAAAGACGATGGGAACATGCTGATCAACCAAAAGTGCCACCCCTCCATGCACTCGTCCATCACACAGCCTGTCATTTCTGTACAAAGAAAACTGCTGAAAGGTGACTGTATCAGCAGGATTCAGAAATGTTTCCTGTAAGGAAAGACATACAGGATGGCACGAAGCAATCATTGTTTGGATGTCATCCAAATTGGAGCATAAAACATTTTAATACCATAGTATTGAGGTAGCTATTTTTATTTACATGTAGAGAAATTGAGTAGAGAGCCTTTGTGTTTATGACCACTTCTATTTTGTTTCTTGTCCTTATTCAAGGGAGGTCTGTCAACCTCCACAGATCCTGCCCTGGGTCAACTAGGTAGATCTTTGTTGTTGTAAGAGGGCTCCAGTGACTGAGGACATAAATGATTTATCGTTTTGCATCTTGGATGGGAGAAGATGTACCCAAGGAAATGCCCATACCCGGATCCAAAGTAATTGGATCTTGGGGTTTGCTGGAATGTATGTTAGGGACAAAGATGAGTGTTGATGTTGATTCACCATGTTTTTTTAACCATGGAGGTCAAAAGACTTTTCATTTGGTTTGAGAACAATTCTTTTGGAGGTATAGAGAGATCTGTTTGCACTCCCACTATAGTAGTAAAACAAAGTGCAGCAGCATATGTCCAAGATGAAGTGGTGGACAGCAACTTTTGTGCCTCAGGTTAAGTAATGTTTTGAATTGTTTTCAAACACTGCACCTCTTTTTTTTTCCAACCATTTAGGGCAGAAACAAAAGTAGGATGGGTGAGTGCCATTGCAGTTGACATAATCAGGGTCCATTACACACTCGTAGGCATCATGGATTTTGCCTCCACGATGAGCACATGTCAAGGAATCACGACATGATGTCTTCTAGTGACCAAACCTGTGATAATGGAAACATCTGAGAGGGTATGGAACATATAGCCATACCTTGTAGTTAAGATAACCTTCCTTGATGATACCAGATGGGTGCAGTGATCTAAATGTCAGAATGAGGACACAGGTCAACAACATAATTCCATCTTTGCTAGTGGACATACGCCTCACTTCAGAAACACCTTGGGTGGAAAAACCATCGAAAATCTCTGACTAGAGGATGTTCTTCAAATCCCCCTCAATAATAACTTCTTGTAATGAACTCAACATAGTATGAGGCATAACCTCAATAGGAATATCCCCAATCGCCTTGAATGCAAGAGGAGCTCACTGTGTTGAGATGTGGATGTTTCCACCAATATGTCACCAGAGCAAAGCTTCTTTACTGACTTTAGAGAGCCAACAAGTCCCTCTAGTCCCTTCTGAATGTAAAAGGGAAACACCTGCCCTAAAGGTTTGTCCGAAAAAGAATGCAGTATAAGAAAATGAGGTACAGGAGTTACAGATGTTGAAGATTGCTGCTCAGAATCTTTAAAAGATGGTTGTTTACCTATGGACTGTTTTTTCACTATTTCATTTAAGTTTTTATTTGGAGGATCCATAATGAAAAAAAGAATATTTCAGTGTCCACTGACCCCATCCACCAGGGAGCCCTATGAGGGGATGCACTACAATGCCAAATAATGACACTGCAGCAATGCCAGGGTTTCATGAGCACTATTCCCAAACACCAGCACCAGATACAATGTCCACAAGACCTGTTGAGAACATCCAACACTGGTACTTGGTTGACCCTACCCCAAAGGGACCAGCTGACTGACCCTGGTATAGCCACCCCAAAGCTGCCCATCTACAGGAATTCATGGCAAAAGTGGTATGTTAGGGTTGGGCCCTTCAATCACCATGATCCTCTTCTCCCCTTCATGGGTCACCACACGCAGAAAACACGAAAACACGTGGGTAGATGTTTAAATCCCAGAGGAGGTAAACTGAAAGAACAGAACCTGGGAGGTCCCCTCACCATGTACATGAGATTTCCAAACAAAGTAAAACATCAAACCTATACTTCACCTGTGCAATCACTTGCACCCAGATGTTCTTAATCTTCACTGTTTAAACTGTTTTCATGTTGTAGTTAACAAGAAACTAAAATTCAACAAGCTTTTCCTCTCTATATCCACAAAATGAAGCCCAAATAGATTAAACTTTCATGCTATTATATCCGATATTGTCAATTTCCAAAACAGTGAACTTTCATTTTACATACAAAACCATCCCTCTACTCTTTATAATACTTCTATTTCTACAAATCAACTTGTAACCGTTTATTTCAAATAAATTTATTTCATCAAAATTGTTTGCATCTGACCAAATTTCACTTATTCCCATATTATCAAAATCCTCCATTCCATAATATTTTGTAATAACTTAAGGGTGTCAAGATATCAAATAATTCTTACCAGCTGTTCATCACATACGAACCAATTTGCAATCCTTTAATTAGTTTGTCTTAACCCAATTATTACAATTAACTGTAAAAACTTTAATATCACTGTATATCAATTACCCTTTGCATCAAAAAATATAGTTGATAATTCAAGTTACAATCTTATCAAAGTTTATCTTTTTATTTCAAAATGGGATATCAAAATAAAATTCTCAATCTTCACATGTGTTGCAACACTTTTGGTTTCAAGTTCTCTTTTCAGAATTTTGTAACATCAAATATTGACTTCTGAAGCTTAACACCAACTAGAAACACAAATTGTACATCATGACAAGAAAGAATTTAAAACTTGAGCCTTCTATCTTCTTTATTTGCTGAAATATCAATTTGTGAAACCCATTAGGGAAGCTCATTCCATCTTTTCATAATTTTCATACAAATTATTTACACCATGTCTATATGTCTCAGGAACAAATTTATAATCAACAGAAAAAGTATATTATAATGTATAACAATATTAAAACTCGTTAAAGACAGTAGTTCACAAGAAAATATTGTCATATATTGAATACAAATTATACTTAAGTTAACAAGTAAGGTAAATTATGTTAGTTTTGGAACATTTTATTATATTTCTTGACATATTTTTTTGTGTTCAAAAAAAGTATATTTGAAAACCACTCATTATTTTTGGGTGACCAACACAGTAAGGAAAAAGGTAGGATTACTGAAGCACGATATCAAAGTGCAAATAAACTTTAACACCTAAAGTAAGAACTAAATTTCCTGTTTTATTTTTATTTTCTTTATTCAGTGTTATATATTTTGTAACAAAACTACTAAAATATAAAAATCTTATGTTAGTTAACAAAAATTAAATTATTTAAATTTTATGGGTTTAGGAACTTGAATCACACTTTAAATTTTTGTAAAATATTTAGAGTCCTATAATTTTTTTCCCTTTTTGTTACATGTAAGAAAACTTTAAATAAGAATTTAGTATAATGTGCAGCAGTGTCAAGAGAACCAAGTTTAAAATAAAACAAAAAATGGTGAAAATGTTTAACCTTTTAGAGCATCGATTTAGAATTATCAAAATAATAGACAATTAAAGAAAATAATTTAAAGTGAGCAAATTCTCATGAAACATATTTTATAACAAAAACAATTTTAAAAAATTTAGCAAATCCGTCCTTCTACATATTCTTGGGTACTTCAGATTCTTAAATTAATTTCAGAATAACCTGTATGATTCTGTAATACAAGGGTATATCTTTTCCACCATCTTCCAACACAACAGTTGCACCTATAAATTGTATATGGTTAAGAGGTTTCAGCTTTATAATAAGCAAGTTAACTCACTTTATCTATTTATATCTTTCTACTTGTTTGTTTAGGCAAATGTCTATTTAAAAAAAAAAAAAATGATTTGGAGCATAGATTTAATTACAGTAAGTCACAATTTTTGTATTTTCAAGGTGAGAAAGTCTGCAGGTTGAAGAGGAAGTTGTGAAAGAAGATATACAGTATTAGTAAAGACATTTAGAAGACTACATACAGCAACAAGAAAGGATAAACTGATTTTGAATTGAAATGATGAGGATGTGGTAATGTGAATAACAGTAATGTAAGGAAATAGCTCTCACACAATGTTATTAGTTTCTGGTGTTTTGCAAAATATAAGGCAATTAAAACATCAGAAACTTTTATGATATAATCAGCTGATGAAAAGACTTTGACACTGAAACAGCAAATCAACTTCCATATCTATTTTTCATAAAGTGTATGTGTGTATTTTCTTAAAACAAAGCCACATCAGGCAATCTGCAGAGTCCACCGAGGGGAATCGGACCCCTGATTTTAGCATTGTAAATCTGTAGACTTACCACTGTATCAGCGGGGGACTTTTCATAATAAAGTAACAGCTGACAAAATGTAAATTAATATTTCTGTAAACTGACAACTTTATTATATAACTTATTACCATAGGTTGTTATATACACAGATATCCAAACTTTAATGAATATAGTTCCAATGAAGAGGAACTGAAAGCAGATAAAACTACATAGTGATGATGAAAATTAACCAAATGCAGAATTACTTTTTATGTCAGTAGTGTGGTCCAGCACCTCACCAAAATTTAAGGGGTAAAAATCAAAGATTTCCTGAAAAGATATGGTTTATATTTTTATTTTTCCCAAGTGCCTTGGTCTTTTGTTTCCAACATATTTAACAATTTTGGAGTGTTTTTAATTACAAAAAGAGGCAATTGTTTCTCTATATAAACCCTTAATAAGACCTCACTTGAAATACCTTGTAAAATTTGATCTCCTTATCTAAGATTTATTACATAAGCTTACAAACTGACACTAAGAGATAAACTGGATGCAGAACACTTCTTTACAAACACTGAAGACAACAGAACACGAAGGCAAAAACTGGAAGATTTTGAAACATCTAGCTAAGCTATAGTTATAACAATATTAATTTTTTTCTAATGGGTTAGTTAAATTATAAACCAAGAAGCCACATGTTGTTCATGAATATGATTTTGAGAGGTTTCAATTCATTCAAGGAAAATTAAATGGTGGCATTAATTTTGTTAGTCTCAGAAAATATGCGTTTCAGGTAGACCAAATATCAAAATAGGCAGAAATTTTAACATTCTAATTCATTATTTTAACGTTATTTGGTACCAACTAGCTATACTATAGTAGATACACACGCAATTAACCGTAATCTGTAAACGTAATGCTCACAACACTGTTTAGCCTAACATTGTCAGTTAGTGTTTTAAGGCGCAAACTAGGTACATTGTTTGTAATAATAAGACTTTATAAGCATGTATACAAGTTGTGGCATAACCGTTTCAAGTTCATAGCCCAAATACTAAAATAGGTGGAAAGTTTAACATTCTAATTCATTGTATGGTACCTGTTAATTATACTATAGTAGATACACATGCAGTACACCGTAATTTGTAAATGTAATACAACAGTATTTAGCCTAACACCATAAGCAACAATATTACTTTTTAAGCATATATACAAGTTAAGGTATAGCCGTCAATTTTTTTTTGTTTTCTCTTTTCATATAAAATTTGTAATGTGACGACCATAAATGTAATGTATAAAACATGACTAAATGAATATGCATGACAGAAAAATGTACCTCATCTTTCGTTTCTTTTTCTTCAGTCATCTTAATCGATTATTTTCTCGTTATCACTTATAGTTTTTTATAGCCTAGATCCCAACGTGTGCTCAGCATACTCCTGCTGATACACAAGATTTTAGGTGGTACGCTGACGACTTTGTTTTTATTTTAATAGTTATATTTTCATTTTAATGTGTATCAGAAAAAAATTACACAAAAAAAAATAAATTTTAACCCTGTTATTGCATTATCTGCCGAAATTAGCTATTATTCAGAATGTGCGCACGTAATCAACTCGGCTCAATATCTAACACCTTATCAGAAAGAATGCGCAATAACATATCAAGCATATTCGTTTGTCAGTGAAATATGAAGATTTTCGTTTTACAACTGTGTAAAATTATAAAATTTAAACAAAAACTTACAATTTCAGTAATTAAAAATATAAAGTACCTTTTACAAAAGAACAAGTATTGTATACACATGATTACCAGATAAATAAACAATTTTGAATTTAAAAACCTGCAAATAAGTATTATTTATTCAAACTACAAACACCCAATTTTCGCTCCATGATGTTACCTAGAATTACATTTGATGTAATCAAAATAGACATTGGTAATTTGAGTAAATAATGTTTACAGTATCTTCAGCTTTGTTTACTTTTTATGATCCCTATTTGCAGGTTTATAAATTCCAACTTGTTTTTCTTATTTTGTTTGCTGCGGCCCGGCAAGGCCAGGTGGGTTAAGGCGTTTGACGCGTAATCTGAGGGTCGCGGGATCGAATCCCAGTCGCACCAAACATGCTCGCCTTTTCAGCCGTGGGGGCATTATAATGTGACGGTCAATCCCACTATTCGTTGGTAAAAGAGTAGCCCAAGAGTTGGCGGTGGGTGGTGATGACTAGCTGCCTTTCCTCTAGTCTTAGACTGCTAAATTAGGAACGGCTAGATAGCCCTCGAGTAGCTTTGTGCGAAATTCAAAAACAAACTTGTTTGCTGTTTTTATACTCAACTGTGGACAAAAGATGACTGATACAGTAGCTAGTTTCCTACATACATTTCAATAGTACATAATAAGCAACTAGCTATATATATACAGTTCGTAATTATTTACTGTAGACATTTACTACACGATTACATTAGTTCAAGAAGCAAAATATTAAGCTGCATCTGAAGACTGTCATGGAGATTTGTTTGTGAATAAAGTAAGCATTTATAGATTTTGTATACTAAATTATTTATAACGCATAGCAACTGATATATATGACTAGATCCCTAAATTAAGGTTTGTTTGTTTGTTTTTGGAATTTCGCACAAAGCTACTCGAGGGTTATCTGTGCTAGCCGTCCCTAATTTAGCGGTCCCAACTCTTGGGCTACTCTTTTACCAACGCATAGTTGGATTGACCATCACATTATAACGCCCCCACGGCTGGGAGGGCGAGTATGTTTAGCGCGACGCGGGCGCGAACCCGCGAATTACGAGTCGCATGCCTGACGCGTTTGGCCATGCCGGGCCATCCTAAATTAAGGTACAAACGTCACTAAGTTAAAAAAAATAATTAGCCAGCAGTAAAGCAGCCTTTTGAAATTAAAAAATGTATATGTAAAACATCATTCTAAATAAACCCTCTTCATGCATATTAAAGTAATTCTACAAATCTATAAAATAAAGCTTAATATTATATTATATTAATATTATATATATTGATTTTCTTTTTTTCTTTACTTCATACATAATATAGTCATTGACTACTTAAGGGCACTAATAATATTGTGTACAAAACATTGAGTATCAACAGTTCCAGTCATCAATATTGGCTGGTAATTCCTGTTTCATCCTGTACTTAAGTTTTTTATAGGAACACTATATATCTATAATTATGCTAACTTCAATCGGTAATAACATCATTTACACTAAAATTGTGAAGTTTTATAGTTTGTAAAATGTAGAAGAAACAAATCGACTTTTAAATACCCTTATGACCTTTGCAGTACCTTATTTACTGCTGTACAAAAGGTTTGGGTGCAACGTATTATGTTTTTTTTTGTTGTTGTTGTAGGTTGGCAAAAGTGTAATAAGAAGAAAAATTATAAATGGACAATTTTGAGCAGATTTCCTTATAAGTCTAACATGCATGCTTTTTATATATGTATCGCCTTAGCAGTCAAAATAAAGTTATTATGTGCTTTTTGAACTGAATCTTTACTGTTTAAGATACTTTTTGCCCAAATATTCTATTCAGGTTTTGTTTGATTTTTATTGTGTATCATGATAGTAGTTCATAATAAATGTATAAATGTATACAAACACAAATACGCATCCCAATGTTTTATTTTTTGCACCGGGTCCTTTCACTCCCATTTTAATATCTACACTAAAGGCTATATACTTCTGCAGTTTATTTATCGTATATGACTGTACCATGCATTTTTTATTTCTTTAGAAACTGATCAAGATATTTTTCTTCCATAACAATGTTAAGAATATTTCCCTCAAAATTATACTTATAATTCAAATTGTGATATCTCATGTGCATTAGCTTGCATACTTTATAAGTAAAATCCATTTGTCGCATATTTGTTCAACTTACTAAATAATTTGAACTCTCTTTGTAAAGTAGAAGCATCCTTCTTACAATTTTCAAATTCCAAAACTTTAATGTCATCAGAATAGGTAAATAATCTGTTGAGCATTCCTTCATCTGTGTCAGTGATGTAAATAAAAAAAAGAGCAAAGCTCTTAACATTGTTCTCTGAAGCACACCATTTGTAACATGAATCCAGCTTAATTCAACCCCATTTATAACAACATTCTATTTTCATCCATCCAACCAGTACAAATTATATAATCAGTGTTCTTATATAAAACACAAATTTCGTCATAGCCCAATATGCAATCTTCCATACTTAACCAAACTTGTACTACTATACAAAACTGGTAATACTACAAGCATCATAGTTTATCATTTTATTTGTTTAACTTAAAAAAAGCATTATATCCGTCCCAGCTCAGTATGTAAGTTTATATATGCTTTATAAACAATAGTGAACAACCAGTGGAAAGTTACGTTACGTTACCTCGTGTTATAATTTTCATACACTCAGAAAATACCAGTAATGGATATAAAGCAATGCAAAGTAACAACTAAAATCAGTATTGTTATGTATTAGAAGATTTGTCCTGAAAATGATACTTATCTTATACTAAGTTTTATAAGGCGGTTGGGCGTGTAGGTTTTTCTTATAGCAAAGCCACATCGAGCTATATACTGTATCCACCGAGGGAAATCTAAATCCTGATTTTAGCATTGTAAATCGTAGACTTACCGCTATTCCAGAGGGGTACATGTCAGTTTAGATTAAAGGATCTATGTAAATAACGACTTCTGTTTTTGTCTTTCTATCTACTTGAGCTTTTTTGTGCTTCCTGCATATGGCCTATAAATTTGCTTGGTTTCTTTCATCCTATTCCTTACATAAATCACAAAGGTGATACTCAAGACCACTGACTGGCTGGATAAACTTTTGTTTAAAAAATATACAGGGCAGAATGTCAACTTCAGAAAGCAGAGCCTACAGCAATTATCTTCCGACCCTGTCAAAATCTTTGGTAAAATTGACACACACAGCACAGAGCAAAATGTTTTGTTTATCCATTTTTCCTGAATTTACCACAAGAAAAATATCTCAGAATGGCTGGTATGGATATTAACACTTTTATTAACAAGCAGAGAACAACGTTTTGACCTTTGTAGGCCATCTGCTTAGCCTGAATTGGCTTTCAGGTGGTATATGTTTGAAGATTGTTTGTCGCCATTGAAGTAGTATTTTGGCAAGAATTTTTTCTGTGATTGATAAAAGTGAAATAAATCAGCAATTTCCCCAAGAACGTCAGTCCCCTTTATATTTGTATGTTGTTACAATTAGGACATCCTTGAGATAGTTCTATAACCTCCCACTTTCTTTCAAAAAGGTAAAAAAAAATGAAATTTTAACCCTAGTCCTCCACTTCTGAAATGTTTGGCAGTTATATTATCCAAGTACAGTGCTTTTTCCAGATTTAATAATTTTCTTTGCCTTCAGAAGTTTTTCCAAACTTTCATCACTTGGTAGTTGTGAAATCTTATTCAAAACTGTGTCACTGAGGTTTTATTCAGCAAAGTATCAACGTGTTCTTTCCATCTCTTTAAAATATCAACCTTTTGTTAGTAACTGGGAACCATCAACACTCTTGGGCAGAACACTTGCTCTGTGCTTTGGTCCATATACCACTTTCAAACTGTCCAAAAACCCTTTTGTATTATGTTTGCCAGCTAAGGACTACATCTTCTCTGCCTTTTGTAGTCACCGTTGATCTTGAAGTTTGTGCAGATGTTTTTGGAGATTTGTTTTAGCTGCTTTCCATCACTTAGTAGCTTGTTAAAGGTGTTTGTTATCTATTAAGGCCTGTCTAGCTTGCATTTCCTCAACAAACAATTCTTGGATATTTTCATTATCTTTGTCAAACCAGTCGGCTTGTTCATTATTGTGGAAACCAATTTTTGCAGTGGTTGTGCCATATACAATAATTTTGGCATGATTCCGTAGTATTGAGTTCGTTTGAATTGATAGGGATTTAAAGATCTTGGTCATGAGTTTCTCTATGCAAGCATAATCCCGTACTTTTCTATGCTCAGTTTCCGAGAGCTGAATATACAGTTTTTGTACCAAATGGGAGTGAACGTTAGTCTACAGATCGTGCATATAACTGTGTGGTCTGTGTTACAATTTGCATCAGGCATGGCTCATGTAAGCATAACATGAACAAGGTCCTGTTTTCGTATTTTTACACAATCAAGAAAATTCCACTTTTTAGGGAATTTGAAAATGTTTCTTATTGTTGCCAAATGTAGCTCACTACAGAAGATAAGAAGTAATTTTTCATTTTAGTTTATCTTACTTCTTCTGAATTAGCCTAATACTCGATGGTGGATGATTTGAACCAAGATGAGCACTGAAGTCTCCAAACACTAAAAGGTTTTACTACCAGCAACAAAATCGAAGAAATTTCTTAGAACCAGATAGAACTCTTCTTTTATGTGATTTGCATTTGTCATTGTTAGTGCATAGGCCGACATGATAATGATAAGACAGTTCTTGGACAGTGGAGTTGCAATTTCATCAAGTTCAAACAGGCAATTATTTCACCTATTTGACTGTAGAACTGGTTACTATAAGTCCTACTTCAACATTGCTTCTCCTTTTGCCACCCATGACAGACCAAAAAATGTTACAATTCTTTTCCTTTAGTTCCCTCCCTTCAAACTGTGTTTCTTGGAGCTCGACAATTTAAATCCTGTATCTATACAGTTCCATATTAACTATAGCAGTATCTTGTTTAGATCTGTTATTGTTTTCTTGATCTAATAGTGCTGTCACATTCCAAGCTGCGAGTTTAAGTTTCGTTTTTATATTATTTATTTGCGAAGTTGGGTTGAGTGGTCTATGTTTTCCCTTCATTTATTGGAGCATCCCTTTCCAGGGCAGGCAGAGCCATCTTTTAATAGGACTGTCTGGTCAAATTGTTTATGTGGAGATGACTACCAGCTCCTCAGGCATGTCACCATTGCTCCAGGACGTTTTCTTCATTTCC
Organism: Tachypleus tridentatus; assembly: GCF_004210375.1. Lineage (NCBI taxonomy): Eukaryota > Metazoa > Arthropoda > Merostomata > Xiphosura > Limulidae > Tachypleus > Tachypleus tridentatus. The sequence goes on from NC_134830.1 coordinate 86,502,167, forward strand.
AATCTTTGCTGAGGCTTAAAGTGCAGTAACAGTCGTAAGTTGTAGATGCACCTTCAGACTGGGCTTCCATGGTCCAACAGAATGTTAGAGTATGGCAGCTGGTGGGAGAACAATCTGGATTTATTTCAGATTGACCTTCTTCTATACCAGGGGCTGTATGTAGCTGAAAGCACTTACCCTGCTGAAAAATTAACTAGAGCGTTATTTTATAATTTTATCTTACATCCGTTTCACAAAGGTGAACATTATAATTCCACGTGTGATTACTTTATCAATGTCTAGATTCAGTAATGTTAAAACCATTATTTTAACGACTGTTCATAGTTTTTTAAAAATATTCTGTGACAGTGTTAATATATTTCCAGGTGTGATTATCTCATTAATGTCTGAACTAAATTGTGTTAAAACCATTATTTAGCACATTTGAATATCTGTACTAATTCACTTTCCTATAACTAAAAATAATAAACGAATGACTTGCTGTTCATCCATTTTCTATAGAACATTCCCTTGAAGATTAAATTGCATAAAACTTTGAAACTATCTAATGCTATTATCACTGACAAACACGCTTCATAAATCTTATGAGAGCATGGAATACATTTCTAAACTTCTTGTGACCCGGCATGGCCAGATGGTTAAGGCACTTGACTCGTAATCCGAGGCTAGCGGGTTCGAATCCCCCGTCACATAAACATGCTCGACCTTTCAGTCGTGGGGACGTTTTAATGTGATTGTCAATACAACTATTCGTTCGTAAAAGACTAGCCCAAGAGCTAGCGGTGGGTGGTGATGATTAGTTACCTTCCTCCTCGTCTTACACTGCTAAATTAGGGGCGGCTAGCGCAGATAGCCCTCGAGTAGCTTTGCGCGAAATTAAAAAACAAACAAACAAACAATACACTGCTAAATTAGGGAGGTCTAGCGCAGATAGCCCTCGTGTAGCTTTGCGCGAAATTAGAAAAAAAAACAATTTTACAGAAGATATTTTCAAAATGTCAGTCATGTGGTCATCCTCACTGAACAAATTTTGCGAAAGAGCAATATTTACTGACATCACGTAGAAAAGTGATCATTAAATTTATGTAGACTATTGTCGATATTAAATATAATATAAATACACAAATAGTGATAGTTTATTAACAATGATAATTACATTTTCGAAAGATACGTTCTGTTTGTTTGTTTTGCTTTTGAATTTCGCGCAAAGCTACTCGAGGGCTATCTGCGCTAGCCATCCCTAATTTAGCAGTGTAAGACTAGAGGGAAGGCAGCTAGTCATCACCACCCACCTCCAACTCTAACTCTTTTACCAACAAATAGTGGGATTGACCGTTATATTATAACGCCTCCACGGCTGAAATGGCGAGCATGTTTGGGGTGTGACGGGGAATCGAACCGCGCCCATCAGATTATGAGTCCAGTGCCTTAACCAAACTGAGCAAACTGAACTTTTAATTCCATAAACTCCCTCTCTATTAGTTAAAGGTTGGTTGAAGTGTGGGCTATTATGACATCAGTATTTCCACGGTGGTTTGTGTACCATACAAGGAAATTTTATGCGTAATTAAATCTTGTTATCGATGATGTTCTGAGACAATAAACCCATCATCTGATAGAATCACTGTCTGTTTTGTGAGTGAGCACATGACGACCACTGTAATTCCTAACAGTCAAAGTGATATCAGTGTCTATATTATATGCGCATTATAGAATTTAAAAGTTTTATGCAATTTTAGTCTTCAAGTGAATGTTGTTACTTTAAATAAGACTAAAGTTGAACAGTAAGTCATTTATTTACTATACTTAGGTGTAGCAAAATACAGGATGATAAAAATAAATTAATGATTGTAATGAACATTTCATTCAAAAAAATTTATATTTTACTTGTGAAATAAAAACTATAAGCATCCGTATAAGATATTGGCTGAAAGAAGCTTTGTTTTTCATGAATTCCGCGCAAAGTTACACAAGGGCTATCTGCGCTAGCCGTCCTTCTCTTCTTAAAAGCTCCTTTGTTCTGTATGTATGTGGTGTGTGTAAAATAATAAACAAAAGTGGTCTATTCTTTACGTTATAATGGGGGTGTTATAATGTGACAGTCAATACCATTATTCGTTGGTAAAAGAGTACCCCAAGAATTAGCAGTGGTTGGTTATAACTACCTGCCTTCCCTCTAGTCTTACGCTACAAAATTAGAAATGGCTAGCGCAGATAGCCATCATGTAGCTTTGCGCGAAATTCAAACCAAACCAAAGGGTGAACATAGTAAATAAGAGAGAATCGCGGCCAAAGGATGTAGCTTCACGCTAATGGCTGCCTCAAGGGAAGAGAGGAGGAGGAAAGTGATGTCATCAAATATCACAAGGTCTTTGTTAGAAATGTTTCATCCAAAGCTAAATACATAACTAAATGTTTTAACATAAAAAACTGGTTATGGTGTTTGGAGACCTCTTTTAGCATCTTGCGGTCTGCTCTCGGGGTGAACTTGCTTGGACGACCAGACCTGGGCATGTTGGCAGTTGTTTTGAAAGCCCTCCACTTGTTGACTATTTTATGGACAGTGGAATGGCTGATTTCAAAATATTTTGGGATCTTTTAAATCCTTACTAGACTCATAAGCTACCACAATTTTTTTTCTGAAGGCCTCAGACAGCTCTTTTGCTCTCACCATGGTGCTCACTCTCACTTCAACAGTCAGGAGCACACCAAACTAAATGTCTGAGATTTAAATAGGGCAAGCCTCATTCAAAATGCTGAATAACGATCTTCTAATCGTGTGCACCTGGTGTGATACACCTGTGTGTGAGTTGAACCATTTTAAGTGGGAATAAATGTGGGGGTGCCCCAACTTTTTCCTCAGTTAGAATATGCATTTTTGTAGAATTACATTTACAGAAGATCTTGAAAAGTCTTTTCTCCAGTTTTAATTGTTTAGTTATATTCCTATAATCTCTCAGTATTGTTAAAATTGAGATTAAATATCTATATATCTAAAAATGTTACACAAATACACAGGCTTTCATAGGGTGTCCTAGCTTTTTATAACTGCTGTGGTTCTAAACGTTAAGTGATTAAAATGATAGTGAAATCTCATATTTTAAAGTTTACTTGATCTTTTATTTTATTCTAAGCCAACTGATACATTCTGCCATTTTCTGTCTGTCCGACACAGTGTGCTATAATTGTATGCTAATATTGAGAAAACGCAGTTAGTGTTTTGCATGACTTTGTAATTAACTTACATAGAGAGTGACAACTCATGATGAAGAGAAACCTACTTGAAGTGAAAATGTATCTCAGGACGGTTGGTATGGGTATTAACACTTTTACTAATAAAGCAGAGAACATCGTTTCGACCTTCTTAGGTCAAAACGTTGTTTTCTGTTTTAATACAAAAGTGTTAATACCCATACCAGCCGTCCTAAGATGCAGAGAGTGACGATGTTTCATCATTTATAATTGCGTTTTAGAGACATACAGTTTTATTAAATACAAAAGTTGTATTTAACTAATATGTATCACTACCTATTCACAACTTTGTAAAATGAACTGTCTATTTTAAAGGTGTTATAAATACACAAATAATGGTAGTGTACTATCATTGACTTTAATTTTAATAAAAGTTTTTGTAAATATAAATGTCGAACATTTAAGTAGAATATAACTTTCGTTTTATTCTAAGTAGAGTGATCCGTAATCTATGAAATTTCTCAAGTATTATCCAAGCCAAGTTTGAAATATACGTTTGACGAATGTGGTATTCTTCCCAGCCTAGGCATTGGATTTTTAGATCCCTGCCACTAAGTGGTCCTGACAAAGGTCCGTCAGCCGTTTGAGTTAATGGTTCGACAAGATCCTGCTGTCTTGCTTTTTTTCTTAACAACTCCGTTAACATCTTGAAAGTCGTCACCTCCATCACTGAAAACCTGAGCCTTCGCTTACCTGACGCCCTCCAGACATTTACTAAATTTTATTAAATCTTGCAATCGGTATTAACAGACTTTCTACGGACTCCAAAAGAAGAATTTTTTTAGCTTTTTCAAAAAATATACTCGCGAATGGGGCAAAGGGGGATAATTTATATTCCTCAACACCCCAGTTGGGAGAGTGGAATACCTTTCCTCAAAACTAAATATTTGCTATAGTGTGTTTATTTGTTTATTCTAAGTAGACTGAAATATTGAAAAATTTTCGAACACAATGTGAGTTTTGTACACAATAAGAAAATACAGTTTTGTAATCTATCTATCTTTAGAGTGAAGTAATCACTTATTTTGAAGCTTTTAAAAGATGTAGAAAGAAACATGTACCATTCTTTCTGACGTAACTTATGAGCAAAGGTCATCACAGCCCTACATTGTATGTGTGGCCACCTGAACCCTACAAATAATTTTACCTTGACGTTAGTGCCCACAGTGATTGTGTCTGACCTTTGTAATTCTTAAACTTCTGTCTCCAGACTGTATGTGTACAATGGGCTATTGATGGCTTAACCTTAGGAAGTCTGAAAGCTCTGGTATTTTAAATAATAACCTTGATAATATATATGTGCGTTGGTGACATCAATATCTTCAAGCAGAAAGGTTTAGATTTGGTCACTTGTTGTCACAAATGACTGTCAATATGCATATTCGAGTTTGATAACTGGTATGGGTTCATTAGTTTCATGTACTTTGAAATTACATGTAGAAATTTGTATGTGTATTTTGTGATAGTCACTTTGACAGTTGTGGTATTTTAAATATTAGTAATCAGTAACTCGTTCATTTAGGTGTCGGATAATTATTGGTTATGTGTGATTATGTGTGATTTGAAAAACATTAAGCGTCCTACAGAATGTTTTCTGAATGAAGTTATGAACAGTTTAGTAATATATTCCACACTTTCATAGGCTTTGTGCGTATTTGGAGGTGATGAATGGTTGTTTAGAAAACGGACGAATACAGTAAGTCAGACATTTATTATCTTTATTACAGATAATGAATTTACCGTAGCTAAATCCAGATTTTGATTGTATGTAATGTCACAGTATATTTGTGAAAATCCTATGGTAATGATAGTAATTAATGTATGTGAAAGTCCTCCTTTGTAAAACATATATAAATCCCTTTGTCACAAATTAGTAAAATTATTACTGTTCAAAAAACGTTTTATTGTCAATATAAATTGTTATATAAAGTAATAGTTTTGATTATCGTGTGATACTGCTCTTTTTAGAGCAATTTAAACCTACAGACTCGTATTGTGTGCATAGTAAAATGTACACAGTTGTAACCATGTTAAATATTATTTTTGAGATTTCATTATATCTCTGAAAATCTTTAATCATCTGCTTGATAATTAAAAGATTAAGTTTTAATAAAAATATCGTTCTTTGATGACTTGCAAATTATAAGGAAATTTAATGTCCTTTTTAGGACTCTGCCTTTGTAAAATATGAAATAAAGTAACATGTGTCTTTATTATAAATAATTTAATGAATTACCATTAAGCATCCATTTTAGGATGAATAATTAACTAATAAATTAGTCTTAAGCATCATTTTTATGATGAATTAATAAATTATCGCCATTAAGAGACACGTATTGTGTGATTCATAGCTGTCTGTTGTGTTTGGAATTTTTTAATTCTCAATTCCATCTCCTTTGTGGATCTTGAGGGAACCTACGCATCATCTTTCTTTTGCCAGCTCAAGATAAACATCCTCAAACTGAAATGCGTGCCATTTTTTCAATATGAGTGATAAGAACAAAGAAGACAGATGTGACTATGCCATTCACTCAAATGGGTAGTCATGTGAGCAAATTCTATCCAATCATAGTTTTACTAATTAAACCCAGATTGGCCAAACTATCTTTATTCATGGTTATGCTTCTACCAAACCATACGTGTTTAACATGGTACAGTGTAAAAAAAAAAAAAGAGTGAGATGAGCTTTCTTCAGAATATGATTGAAGAGAACCAGTAAAGTGTGACGTCTCTGTGAAAGGGAAATAGACTCATGGGAGACTGCACTACATCTGAACTAGGTATACTCTTTGCCTCTAAAGAAGCTAACTAACCACACATGCCCCAAATACAGACTCAGGAGATCAGCTTTTGATCCCAAAACACTGAAACTAGGAAAGGAAAAACTTGTCCCTAGTATGATAAGAGTTGTTAATCTTCTGTATTAGATCTGTAAATGGAAGGCCAACCTCACTCCAAAACCAGAAAATTCAAGAATAATTCACCCAGTCCGGAAAGGAGATCTTCTACCAACTTCTAGGAGTAGAATAATTAGAATAATAAATCAAGAGATTGTCATTAGGTCCATGGTATGAAGAAGATCCTCTACCATTCATTTCGGAGTCAGGAATAGGAAGAGAAGTAGCAAGCCTTTCGTAATTTATTCAGTCAAAGAAGTCGCAAAGATAGACAGCAATCCCCTTGAGCTTTAATCATGCCAATTCCTCAGTGTACAGACCAAGATAAACGTGTTTATGATGCAAAACACCCGCGAGGAAGAACCGAATATGGTCTATCAGAACATCCCATCTCAATGGTGGACATTAATGACTTAACTGACTGTTCAGTGTAGATTTAACAATTAGTATACATAGACAGACAGCACTCTTCACAAAGTGACATTTAACAAGAAGCAATATGAAAGGACCTTGTGACAGAATTATTACTTATAGTCGCACCATGGCATGTCAGATTGCAACAGGAAGAATGTGAAATCAGGTCGACGAGAAGATGGTCAAATGATGTAGATAGAGTGGCTCAGATGATTTCCCCCAATGGATAACGGAAGTGAGAAGCCAGGGAATCTCCAGTGGAGGTGTTGTCCCTGTTTAGCCACTAGGCAAAATTGTTGAGAAGAGAGGAAAGAAAATTTAGGGGAACCCTGGAAAGGTCCCACTGATTATGTAATGTTCGTTGAAGATCCCTTGTGTGAGTCTGGGGCGGGTGAATAAGGGCTTTTAATCATGCCCAAGCACCTAAAAGCAAAATAATCCCTTAAGCAGGTTGAATAGGATATGATTGTGTTTTTTGAACTGCCAGCTCTATATACCATAATTGAATCAAAGGAAGTTGGGCATGGCTGAGGTAGGAGTTGGAAAGACCTCAAAATGAACAAGATATTGTGTTGCATCCAGGACAGACTTCTCAAGCTTTATCAACAAACACCCTCATACAACTTGTCTGATTTGATGTAGAGGAATGAAACTTTGATAGCCAACGTAGCGTTTTGATAACTTAAATCATTTTGAAATATGCATATACTATAATTTCATATTAGTTTGTTATAACGCAAAACAAAAACAAATTGAACAAAAACGGTGCATCAAATGAAAAGATTCCAGGGTGCAATGTGGATTTTGTTGGTGATTGAGAGAGTAGGACCCACACTGCGGTGGGGATACACCATCTTTTAGTCTAAATCTGCATTCGCCAGTTTCACCTAAAAAATAAAGAGTTATAACAAACTAATATAATTTGTCAAATGTTTAAATTTGTTCTTTTTAACACAGTCTTTTCAGTAATTTTACTTGTTTTACTATTTAACTTCAGTAAAATGTATTTATTTTCTCTAAAATATATTCAATGTACGTGAATGGTCGATGACTATGTTGTACTTTCCATTACATTATTCAGTCTTTATGAAGTTAAGTATAACAGTTTTAACTACTGACATATTGTGAAACTATAATTTAGCCTAGCGAGCTGGTCATAGTAATTATATTACTGCAAATGGTATAAAACGTAGTAGCAAAAGATGTCTCATATGTCCTGCTCTAAATATTTTTCACCCTATTACTCATACAAATTCATTTTGTAAAATAAAAAAATATAACTGATCTATTAACATATTTTAAATGTAATAGGGTTGTTGTTTTGAATTAAGCAAAAAGCTATTCAATGGGTTATCTGCGCTCTGCCCACCACGAGTATCAAAACCCGGTTTTTAGCGTTGTAAGTCACATACATACCGCTGAGCCGCTGGGCGACGTATAATACGAAATATGTAGGTCAAACTTCAAACCCATTGCATATACATATAAATTTACATAGATCTCAAGTTAAAAACAGTTTAATTAATTCTATAGACTTAAAACATTTCAGGATTCACTCTTTTACCTCTATTAATATAACTATATTAGAAAGAGTTAACAAAGACACCAATAGACTTCAACGAGAAAATTTCTACATTTTGAAACTAAGAACATTTTATTCTTACGGATGAAACCAAAATTTTAATAATTCTACTGCTTGAAATCTGAGTAATGATTATTGTAATTTATTTTTTTCTTTATCATACAAATAGGAAACTAGAGGTAAAGGAAATAATAAATTAAAATAGGTTAATTTTTTAAAATTTTGTAGTTATTTGGATAATAGTTTTTATACTAATATTAGTGTAGGTAAATAATTTTCAAAAAGATTTATTATCTTAATCTTTTCAAAATAAAAGCATTAATTGATGTAATAAAAACTTGATTTCGAGATGATCATGCAAAACACTTACTTTTAGACATTATAAAATATCGATCGATTAAAAGTCAATGATTTATGAAGTTTTGAAAAAGAGAAACGGCAATTCAAACCTTCATATTTGGTAGTTAATTTTAGACATAAAATATTTAATAATTTGCAGATTTCTTAAATTATTCTTCTAACCTATAAAAATAATATTTTCTTTGTAAACACGTAAGGCCTACCAGTCAGAAGTAAATTCAAAGTTCCAATTGGTCCATTACTATATAATTATAAAAGTTTTTAACTACTCTAAAGGTACATGAGGTTAATTACTTACCTTGTGACTGTAAAAATAGCTCATTTATTAATACTTTTCACAAACATATTGCTACTGGTAATTTGAATATTATAAGAGATAACATATTACGGAATATAGTTAAAGAAAGAGTTAAATACAGAATAGCCACAAATTGTAATAAGAATAATATTCTAATTTCTATTAAAAATAATATTGATGAATACACTGCTGGCCAAAATCTTAAGGCCAATGAACATAAAGAAAAAATATGCATTTTGCGTTGTTAGACTCAACCACTTATTTGAGTAGAACTTCGAAAGATGAAAATAAGAAAAGGTAAAATAAAAAACTTTTTTAGTGTTTAATGGGGGAAATGTGAACACAATGAAATTAGCCTAAATACTACCTGGTCAAAAGTTTAAGACCATACCAAAAAGAGATCCTAAACAGGGTAGAAAATGCCCAACAAGAGGTCTCGGTAGTGAGATGCACAGCCGTCATTGCAAATAACTGCAAACATTCGATTTCGCATGGTCGATATAAGCGTTCGCAGAAGGCTGGCTGGAATGTTATTATTCCAAGTGGTGAAGATGGCTTCACGAAGATCGTGCACTGTTTGGAATTGACGTCCATTTCTATAGACTTCCCTTGCCATCCACCCGAAACATTTTTAATGCGGTTTAGTTCGGGAGAACTCGCTGGATGGTCCAAAAGAATCACGTTATTCGCCATGAAAAAGTCCTTTGTCCTGCGGGCATTGTGGATTGCAGCGTTGTCCTGCTGAAAGATCCAGTCACTTGCACAGAAGCGAGGGCCTTCAGTCAATAAAGATGCTCTTTCCAACATGCCAATGTAGCCAGCTGCTGATTGAGATCCCTGTATAACCTGAAGCTCCATTGTTCCGTGGAAGGACAAAGCACCCCAGATCATGATGGAACCTCCTCCACTGAGTGGTGTAGAAAATGTCTCCAGTGGGATATCTTTATCATGCCAGTAACGCTGGGAGCCATCTAGACCATCCTGAAGACCTTTACGGTTTTTAAAGCCTTTCTCTCGTAAATGCCGTCTTATTGTTCTTGAGCTGCATTCTGCATACGTAAAGGCTTTAATCTGATTCGACGATCGGCTGGTATCTTGCCGGACAATCCATCGAATCCTCCTACTCAATACCGGCGAAATTTTCTTGGGTCGACCACTTGAAATTTTCGTTTCGTATCCCTCAGGGTCTTTTAAGAAATTTGCAACAGCAGTTTTACTACGTCCAATCTGACCAGCGATGGCACGTTAAGAGAGACATTGCTTTTGCAGCTCTACAATTCTGCCACTTTCAAACTCTGTTAACTTTTCAGCCATTGCCATGTTTTTACCTAATGTAACACAGGAAATGTCAGTGAGAGATGTTGACAACGCTAATGCTTGAACACAAGAGACTAAATTTCGTTACGTGTTTTCCAATTAACGCTTCGTTTCAGTATGGTCTTAAATTTTTGACCAGCTGGTATTTAGGTTAATTTTATAGTGTTCAATTTTCCCTATTAAATGCTAAAAAATTTTTTTTTATTTTCCCTTTTCTTGTTTTCATCTTTCGAAGCTCTACTCAAATAAGTGGTTGAGTCTAACAACGCAAAATGCATATTTTTCTTTATGATCATTGGTCTTAAGATTTTGGCCAGCAGTCTATATGTTTAAACTCAATTATATTACAGCTTATCCGCCTAGATGGTTTCTGGAATGGAAGTTATATGTACTCAAAAAAATAAAATTATCTCATATAAAATTAAAGAAATACCATACAGATTTATCGTTTCTCCTTAAAATAAATTTCAAGCACTGTAAGAAAAATATGTTATAGTTTCCACTGATAAGACTAACTGTAACATTGGTATCATTTGTAAAAACGTTTTATGCATTAATTATGATAAAAGAAGTCAATGGTACTCAAACATTTAAACTTGTTAACCAATCCAAAGATACTGTAATTAATAATTTAATTAAAGCTTATAATAAACTTTATTCTAAACAAAATTCTTATGGAGATTTACCTTTTCTTTATGCTATTCCCAAACAACACAATAAGAACAATTATCAAACCATCGGCTATATTATTAAATAAATTACTCAATATTTTACTTAATAAAATAAAAAGGTAAGTGTTAATAATAATAAAAAACTTTTTGGATAGTAAAAATAATTAACCTATTTTAAAATATCTAAAAAGTGTATGAACAAATAAATAATATTCTAATATTTGATTTTACCACATTTTACACCACAATTCCATTAAAAGAATTAACCTTTGTTTTAAATTCATCAATAGAACAGTTCTGTTATCGTTTTATAGAACTGGGAAAAAGAACTTTGGCTCAAAAAACATAAAAGATATATTAAGTTTCTGTATTTACAATAATTATATATTTTTCAACAAACAGGTTTTTAAACAAGTAATAGGAGTTCCAATGAGAGCTAACTACTCTGCTTGTATAGCAAATTTATATCTTTACTATTATGAGAATATATTTATTGAAAACTACACAAATCCAGATATTTTTACCTTAACTTACAGACATATAGATGATTTAATTAGTATAAATAATCTTGAAATAAATAATGTTATTCACACTATTTATCCAGTAGAATTAGTTAGTTAGTTAGTTATCACCGTTAGATTCCATCTAGGAACATAGGGCCGCAATCGCTTGCGGATTCTTCAACAAGTATTTAAGTGAGCAGGTTGTTAGCCCACTGCACCGAGCCGTCCCTAATTTAGCAGTGTAAGGCTAGAGGGAAGGCAGCTAGTCACCACCATCCACCGCCAACTCTTGGGCTACTCTTTTTACCAACGCATAGTGGGATTGACCGTCACATTATAACGCCCCCACGGCTGGGAGGGTGAGCATGTTTGGCGCGACGCGGGCGCGAACCCGCGAATTACGAGTCGCACGCCTTACGCACTTGGCCATGCCAGGCCACGTAGTAGAATTAGAAACTGAAAATATTTCAATATCTGATACAGAAGTACATTATTTAGATTTAGAACTTAAAATAATTGATAAAGATATCAATGTAAATATTTTTGATAAACGGAAATGTTTTGCATTTCCAATTTATGGTTCACCCTCTTTTATTAGTAATGTACTATACCTTTGTGTTATAAGCATTATAACTATATAATTATTCAGATAGTGTAAAATTTGTGATAAATTACAATATTTTATCAATAATGTTGAAATATTGATACAAAAATTAATAGTTACTGCATTTAATAAAGAAATTTAAAATAAAATTATTAAACTATCTTGTAACAAATAGAAGAACGTATTAAATAAATATAAATAAAAACTAGGGAAATTTTACTTAAAGTTTCTGATAACTATTTTTAGTTATGAATAAGGTCGTATCACAACTTGATACTGCTTTATGAGGATGTACACCCTGTCACATATAAAGGCTTGTTTAGAGCATGGTAGTCAAAGTAAACTTGTTGAAGGGATGGTGGTTATGCTAGTTTGTTTGGATAGTTGGATAGGAAGCTTCATGCTGGTGTAATTCGTTTGATGTGCTGTTACTAACAGTAACAGTAGTGCCTTTCTACCATATTGGGGCTGGAATGCTAACATCAAGAGGTAAATTTTCATCTTACTTATCCTCAAAAGGTAGGACATCAGTTCCTTATTTTTTTATTTCAATTAATTATTTACTTGGGAGAGCAGTCACCTTCCCACAACTCTCTGCAGACATTAAATGGTGATTATAGATATGGGAAATTGTGAGCTTGAGCACCCACATCTCGCATCATAATTTCTAATTCTATATTTATTGCTACTCTTTATTTCTTATGTGAGACTGGCGAATAGAGGTTAAGACTGACAGACGGTTTATCTCCACCACAATGTGGGTCCTACTCTCGCAGCCACCTCCAAAATCTAGGGTACATTTTATAATCTCGCACTGTAGCTTGTACCCTAGGATCTTTTCAGTCGATGCAGCGTTTTCAATGTAATTTGTTTTTGTTTCGGCTTGTTTTTGAGTTATAACAAACTAATATAATTAATCAGAGGTTTGGATTTGCTGTTTTTAATGCAGTCCTTCCTTGTGAAGTTTACTTATTTTACTAAATAGCTTCATTAAAATGTATTTATTTTTACTACTGTAATTTTATATACACGTATGCCTTTACTACAGGTCTTAATTATCGGCATGACCAGGTGCTTAGCGCTCACGACTCGCAATCTGAGGAGCGCGGGTTCGAATTCTCGTAACGGCAAACATCCTCGTCCTTTCAGCTGTGGAGGCGTTACAAATACACTTGACCCAATATTTGTTGGTAAAGGAGAAGCCTAAGAGTTGTCTTACATTGTTGAAGTAAGGACAGCTATCGCAAATATCCCTTGTGTAGCTTTGCATGAAATTAAAAACAAACCAATCTTAATTATCTTTGCTCCAGGCAACATTTTCTGTTATTGGATTCGTATATTTTCCGACTTTAAAAGTGTGTTTCTTTGTGTGTGTGTGTGAACAATGAGATTATTATGGACACCAGAACGTTTTTATAACCTAAGTTTTTCAAAGTATACGTACAATTTAAGCTCGTATATGAGTATTCATTATCGTTCCTGACTATCAGAACTCCATGCCAAATTTCGTATCGCTGTATTCATCTGTTTTCCTTCTTCAATAATGTGTTTTGATGTGGAGCTTTTAAACTATCACAGGTATTGGAGCATTTTTAACCTTTATCTTTTTTGAAATATGCTTACAATATAAGTTCATATACATGCTTTTGTTACAGGTCCTACTCTTCTTAGCTTCACGCAAAATCAAACATTGATGGATTTCTCTATTTTACTACTTTTAATGATATGTGTGTTATGTGGTACAAAAGAATTATCACAGTTAATGGAGTGTTTTTCTCAGGTAATAATTTTCAAATATAATAAATATGTATTCTAGCTTTTAATTTGCATTATATATTTGCAATTATCTTAGCTGCACGCCACTTTGATTTCGTTAGATTTGTCTGTTTTCGCTCTTTATTAATAAGTATTTTATGTTAAGCAAAGAAGTTGTCATAAGCATTGGAGCATTTTGAAATGTGTACAATAGCGCATATATGTGTTCATTATAAGTACTAATATTTTAGCTCTACCTTGAAGTTGGTGTCGTTAAATTGACCTGTTTCATAACATGTCTTTTAATGTGGAGTAAGGATATTATCAAACACACTGGAAGGTTTTTAACATAAGCCATTTTGGAAATATCCGGATAGTATGAGCGAATATGTGTGCCTTTATTATAATAAAGCTTAACGCAAAATCTGGTGTTGTTCCATTTGTCTGCTTTCTCTCTTTAGCAATATGTGTGTTTTTATATACACAAAAGAAATTGTCATAGGCACCAGACCGTTTTTGTAACCTAAATCTTTTTGATATATGTGTATATTACAGGTCCTAATTTTCTTAGATCCACGCAAAATCTGCTGTCATTAAATTTCTCTAGTAAATTGTTTATGTACATGTATTTGATTTATGTGCAATGCTTATATACTTGCATATAGTAATCTTTCACTACAAAAGCAATTTACTGGAGCTGACTTTTAAAAGCAAAATGAATGTTTACTTAGTTAGTTATCACCATTAGATTCCATCAAGGAACATAGGGCCGCAATCGCTTGCGGATTCTTCAACAAGTATTTAAGTGAGTAGGTTGTTAGCCCACTGCACCGAGCCGTCCCTAATTTAGTAGTGTAAGACTAGAGGGAAGGCAGCTAGTCATCACCACCCATCGCCAACTCTTGAGCTAATCTTTTACCAACGAATAGTTGGATTGACCGTAACATTATAACGCCCCCACGGCTGGGAGGGCGAGCATGTTTGGCGCGACGCGGGCGCAAACCCGCGACCCTCGGATTACTAGTCGCATGCCTCACGCACTTGGCCATGCCAGGCAAAATATTTACTTAATACTAACCATTTCAAGCAGCTTTAACAATCAGTCATTTTAATGTAAAATTGTTGATACACTAAACTTTCCAGTAATTTGTAAATACAATAAATAACTACCAAACAGGATACTTTTACACATAACATTTGAATTAGAAAATAAATACAAACCTTCAACCATAATAAAAATTATGGACAGTTCTATAATCAGTCGTATTTTTGTTAGTAACACTGTTCATCAATTAAGCATACAACTCGGTTAAAACTATTAGCCAAATATTAAAATAATTATATATAAAAAATCAAAACAGAATAGAATAATTGTAATACTTTGGCTACAAAATAAATATGGATATTCCACTATATGAAACCTCACAAACTCGACTGTCCATTACGACCCATAATGTCTGATAATTTTTCATTTAGGCCGAGCGCGTAAGGCGTGCGACTCGTAATCCGAGGGTCGCGGGTTCGCGCCCGCGTCGCGCTAAACATGCTCGCCCTCCCAACCGTGGGAGCGTTATAATGTGACGGTCAATTCCACTATTCGTTGGTAAAAGAGTAGCCCAAGAGTTGGCGGTGGGTGGTGATGACTAGCTGCCTTCCCTCTAGTCTTACACTGCTAAATTAGGGACGGCTAGCACAGATAGCCCTCGAGTAGCTTTGTGCGAAATTCCAAAACCAAAAAAAAACAATTAATCATTTAACTACAACCTCGGTAAATATACAGCGAGGAAATTTTCTAAATATGTAACATCAGCTCCTTTTTCAAAGACTCTTTTAATTTTAAATCTATTGCTAATGAACTAAATAATAAAGCCTTAATGACCAGTTTTGATGTAATCTCCATCTTCATAGAAGTTCCAACCACTGCAGCCTGCAAGATAGCTTTAGAACTTTGTATCCTAACGATACGTACCCCCCAGCAACCAATTAGCAACCCTTATAGTATTAACTACCACCAAAACCAACTTTATGTTCAATGATCAAAACTACCTACAAATAAATGTACTAAGTATGGGGAATCCAGTGTCATCAGTTCTATCCAATATTTTTATGACCAATCTCAAACGATCAATTCAGGATTTACACCCACTACTATACTGGTACATGTATGTTGACGATACAATTGCTGGATTAACATCTACAACCCTCCGCTAGTACAGCGGTATGTCTCCGGATTTACAACGCTAAAATCAGGGGTTCGATTCCCATCGGTGGGCTCAGCAGATAGCTCAATGTGGCTTCGATATAAGAAAATTCACTCGCACATCTACAGAACACACGCTTAATTTTTCAACCACATTAACTCTACACACTACAACATTAAGTTCATCTGTGAACAGGAAAAAACTTACCAAAAAGTATTTCTCAAGATCAGACGAATTGATACACAATTCAAAACCAGAAATCCACAGAAAAATCGCCCATACTGGACTATACATAACTAGGGACTCAGCACATGAAACGAAACAAAACTCAAGATGTTAAGAAACTAAATACACACAGCCACAAAACTATGCTCATCCAATAAAATTAACAATGAAATCAACAAAATAAAACAACACTTCATCAACACATTTCCTCCAGAAACCGTTGAAAAATTATACGCACACACATAGATCAACAACAAATAATAATAATTCCCAAAATACAACAAACAATAAAATCTTATACTGCTGCATACCATATGTTCCCGGCATCAGTGAAAAAATAACCAACATTTGGAAAAAAACTGATAACCAAACACAACATTCCAGTAAACACCAAATTTATTCAAAAACCGGGTATAAAATTAAAGTCCATACTATGTAAAAACTACACTGACAAACACAACACGAACATTATTTATAAAATATAATGCAACAACTGTCACGACTTCTATATTGGAGAAACAAGCAAATAAATGGAAACCAGATTCAAAGAACACACAGAAGAAACATTCACACCTTTTTAAACATCGCGAATCAAACGCAAACATATGAACACAACATAACCATGGGAAACAACCAGATATTGCCCCCTAGTGGCACAGTGGTATGTCTGCGAACTTACACACTAAAACCGGGTTTCGATACTCGTGATGGGCAGAGTACAGATAGCCCATTGTGTAGCTTTGTGCTTAATTCTAAACAAACAAACACCCAGATATTAAGTTTGGAAACAAATATAAACAGATGCAAAATCAAAGAAGCCTTACTTGTACGACAACTAAAACCAAAACTAAACCAAGATAAAGAAACAGCTTTATACCTATACTAATTAGTAATCTAACATATAACTGCAACGCCCCCTACAATCCCGTACCCGTTTACACTCTCGTCCCTAAGACATGCGCCCGGAAACAGTAAGTTGCAAACTCTCTCTTTGTTAATTTGTATATGACCTAGGAAGGTCGAAACGTTGTTCTTTGCTTTATTAGTATTTGTTTGTTTGTTTGTTTTGGAATTTCGCACAAAGCTACTCAAGGGCTATCTGTGCTAGCCGTCCCTAATTTAGCAGTGTAAGACTAGAGGGAAGGCAGCTAGTCATCACCACCCACCGCCAACTCTTGGGCTACTCTTTTACCAACGAATAGTGGGATTGACCGTCACATTATACACCCCCACGGCTGGGAGGGCGAGCATGTTTAGCGCGACGCGGGCGCGAACCCGTGACCCTCGGATTACGAGTCGCACGCCTTACCCGCTAGGCCATGCCGTGCCCTTTATTAGTAAAAGTGTTAATACCCATATCAGTCGTTCTGTGATACAGAAGCCAGAAGAAGACAACACCCATTGTTAGCAACACGCCAAATTCCAGTAGTTCAAGAAAGAAAAAGGACAGTTCCTGCCAGACTTCAATCCTAGTTCCGCAGAATTCAACAACCAGCCAGACTCAAACCATTACGAAGATAACCATCGACGCAACAGCACAAACTGAAAATCAAACTACCTCCACGCAGAAAACTCAAACCAAAATCTCGAGAAGAAACAAAGCATCACAGACCAGCGAAGAAAAACTCACCGAAGAACAGCCAGTAGTTCCACCACCAAGACCACGTTTCTCAGTTGCACCAATGGGCTTCAAGTGTGGAAACAAGTTCATGATAAAGTTACCACCCGATCTACAAGACTGCAGCTAACAGTTTCCACGTACACCATCAACGTAGTTCATCAGTTTTTTTTGTTTTTTTTTAAATTTTGTGTTTGTTTGTTTTTTCTTTCCCAGCTACTTCCGGGCACGGTCTGGGTAGATTATTCGGCGCCCAGGCCGTGAAAGTGGGTTTTCTCGGGGCACTCCCGTTTCCCCCCACAGCAAAATCTCTGGCATCGGACCTGTAGGTCCCAGTCTCATTCTGAAAAGAGCCGTTTTCCCAGTCAAGGGTATCTATTCAATTACAGTAAATTTCAAAAAACAATTCGCCAGCCGCCAGTGTACTCCATCCTCGAGCCAAGGTTTGGCTCACTTCACTTTCGCTGCTTTCGTCCAGTTCTCCCGTCCTTCCTCTCACTCACAAATACACCACTACACTTTTTTTTTTGAAATGTTAAAAATAAAGTTCCACGAATATCTTAAAACATTTCTCATGTAAGGGGACGAAGAGGAACTACAAAGTTCCTGAACATCCCAGTTGGGGAGAGAACTCTTCTGATTTCTCTCTCTCTAAACTGAACCCCTGCCACGTTAGTTTAGTTAGTTTAGTTTAGAAGCCAGAACAGCTATGAAAGGTATCCATTGTTTTATGTAACACTTTTCTTACCTCTTGTACACTGGGTATTTTGTACGTTCCCAAACCACTACAGACACTAACTGGACCTGATATATATATGTGAACCCAACATAATACTTATTATAATTCTGAACTTCTGTATTTCAGCTTTCAATAAACAGCTGCATGCTCCAGCATTAAAGTAGGTCTTCATCGGGCCAAAAACAGATCAAGCTGGTGGCAGGATTCTATGACTTGTGTGTAGAGGCAGTGTGATAACATGTGCTCAATTGTCCTTTACATACTCCAAAGCACCAACGAACAGACGGCTTTCATGGTTATCATTGACAAGAACAAAATAATTTTCTTTAAAAAATTGACTTTGTGAAACAAAATATTACATGACTTTTATGAATAGGTTACTACTCATTCAACCAGACACAAACACTAATCATAAGAAATCTTTAGGAGCTCCAGTGAAGAAAATGTAGTTTTTGTAGGGAATACCAGAGCTGAAACAGCGCTATTCTAGTGCCGAAACGATGGCACAAACTGTCACAAGTTCATGCAATATCAGTTGATCTACTTGTTTCTGACCCTTACTGTTTACAACCGTTGAACTCTTCTCCAATGGAGTAAATCCAGATATGTTCAAATTATATATATACTTCTTCCAATAATATTTTTACCATTTACAGGTGTTTCCAAAAGATTGAAGAAGTCATTCACTATATGTTTGCTGAAAGCAGGCACACAAGCCAATGATGTTGCCTCAGGAAAATGGATTGAGAAAGTTGGATGTTTGCATATAAAACCGGTAAACCAATCCTTTCCGGCATTATTTGGTTCATTTTAAATTTCTTTTTCAGAGCCAGTTCATAAGCTAGTTGTCTATTTTAATAGGTGTAAAACCACGACACATCTTTGTTGCAGTTGTTAGGTATTCTGCAATGTATTTTTATTATTTTAATTAAACATTTGACTGTGAGTGTAATTAGATGCCAGTCTGATATTTGGATTACTGCTGTATTTCTCTACCTATCTTGTAAGTACACTTTTACCTTTTGCTGCTTGTTGTAGTGATTTACCTTTTTGAATAGCCTTCACTGCTTCTAGCATGGCATCATGTGGTGCAAGTCTCATGCCAGTTTTTCTTTTATGACATCTTGGATGGTAGGGATATAATGCTTCTGAGTAGCTGCCTTTCTTCTAGTCGGTAGTTCAAATTTAGAGATGGTGGACGTAAATAAAAGTATACAAATGTAAAATAGTTGTTACAATGCAAACAATGATCAAAGCATTATTATACCTGTGATTAAAATCACTTTATCAACTCATGTTTATTTCCACAATCCTCTTAGTTTATTCAGTGTATATTCATACTCAGAGATGTGTAAAATTGTCATTTCAAATCCATCTTCAGGTCACTGTCCAAGAGGTTTTTCATCAATACCAAAATTATTCGGTTGGGCTGATTGGTGAGAGGCAAAATATTGAATCTGCATTTATATATATATATATATACACACATACATATGCATTATAAATTGTACAACAATTTGAAAATTATGGTTTAAATGCAAAATTCAGTAAAGTTTTAATAAATAATAGGCATGAGTTTTGTGATAAACATCATGGTAACTGCATGTTGTTTCTTCACATTGCTCTTAACTTATTAATTGCAGATTCTAAATCAGAGGGATGCTGAAATTTCAAATCTGTCTCGCACTCCCACATGCACATGCTCGTGAGTTTTTTCTCGTTCAGTAACACAATTCACCATTTTGGTTGGACTATGAGATGCAAAATATTATTCGAGATATGCAGTAAAATATTTCAGAAGTTATTTTTTAAAGACCTAAATTCATTAAAGCATTATAAACAATTAAATCTGAGATCTGTTCATAGCAGAGTCAGGTTCATATCCCTGGTAATTCATATTGGAAGATAACTACCAAAATAATGAAGGTGAGTGTGTGTTTGTATGTTTTCTTATAGCAAAGCAACATCAGTATATCAGCTGAGTCTACCAAATAATAGAAGGAAGGTTAAAGATGCATGTCAATAAGGAACTAGGAGATCAGCAATATGGTTTTAAAATCTGGTACCATTGACTTCGTCTTTAATATTTAAATGATTTTTGAAAAACAGGGAGTATAACGAGGAAAAGTATTTGACTTTCCTGCACCTGTGAAAAATGTTTCACAGAGTATGTAGAAGAAATGTGTGGCAAGCAATAAAGAAGACAAGAGTATAGCATACCTCACAAGCTTTACCAGCCAGTAAATACTTACTCATTAAAGAATACAGGCATCTCCAAATATCTAGGAGTTCCCTCTAGCCAAGAGTTGGGTAAAGAGTATGCAATAAATAATAGGATAGTTTAATTCAACCAAAATTTAGGCATACTCTGCATACTGTTGAGGAACAAACACATATCACAGAAAAATTACTGTATATACATGACCTGGACTAGCAGATTCGGATCCTCTTAACATACTTACAATTTCAGCCATGGGACATTACAATGTAATAGTGAACTCCATATTTGGTTAGTAAAAGTGTCCAAGAGTTGGGGTTATTAGTGTTTACTCGCTGCCTTTCCTGTAGTATCTTTGTGCAGAATTCCAAACAAACCAAATAATATGTACCACCATATCATGACCTGTACTGCTGTATGGGAATATGGAATGGACCTTAAATGCTAAAATGAAAACTAAAATCGAAGCAGCTGAAATCAGAAACTGCCTTATCATAAGTGTCATACCCAGAGACAGAATGAAAAACAATAAATATTAGATGAGATTTGGGGGGGAAGTGCATCTAAAATGACATGAAAACATGAAGTGAATGGAGGAAAAAAGAATATATCTAAAGTAATTTAAGTGGAAGCTAAAAGGAAAGGGACCATTAAAAAGCCCTAGAAAATAATAAATAGAGAACATAGAAGACAATGTGGATCATAAGGGAACCACAAAGAGAAAGAGAGATAAGTAGGTGGTTTATGAAACAGGAGCAGCTGACGAGCTTTCTATATAAACAGGTCCTAAACCTACCAGTGTTTGATTACCATGATAAATGAAACAATTAGGAAAATGGCAGAAAATTAGAAGAACATGAGACGAAGTTAAAAGAAGACCAATAGAAGGGTTTTAAACAAGAATTTAAGAGGAGTTGGAAGAAAAAAATGTAGTATTCAGAGAATAATCAAAATTATAAGACAAATCTGGTTGAGAGCAAGATCAGTAAAACTGTTTGGAATATTCAGAGGGATTACAATAACAAATGTAAAGAAGAAGAGAAGAACATCAAGTAAGTAAAGTGAAGCTGTAATGAGAAAATGGAAGAAATGTAGCAAGAATGATTTGATAAATTAAAGAAGAAAAATATGTGAATTAAACAAAGGAAACATTAATGAGGTATGAAAGAACATCAGTGACAGAACGAAAACCTAAAAAAATGAAATACTGAATGCAAAGATTAAATTAACCACATTTCTTTATGCGTTGTTTTAAATTTCGTCTGATGCAAACTATAGACTAAGAGAACTTAGTTCATGAACACATGTTACTACTACTGCTATGCCATCTGGATTGCTCCATCCATATTACACTGAATTCAATCCTAAAAGTTCGTAGACCCATTCCGCAACATTATCCAACTGAGAAAATAATAGAATATAATAGAAAGGTATTACAAGATACATTATTACATACAAGACTCAGTTTGAAATAACTTCCATACTAAATAGTTGAAATAATAAACAAAAAGCTATTCATGTTACTGCTACTTAAAAGGACCAGCTTTGACAACATTCAACAGGTTCAGAATGTCACAGCAGAAAGAATGTGTTCAGAGCAGAAATACAGGAAAGTGTACAATGGAAATATATTTTAGCTGAACTTACAGGAAATTTGGAAAAGCTTATTCATTTATGTTACCCGGATAATCTTCTTAAAATGATGAATTCAATGTAATGTGATAAGTCTATAGAAGCAATAACAATAACGTGGATTTGACTGAAGCAAAAACATTTATGAAGTTGGTGGTGAAACCAAAATTCATAAAAAGCATAGATAAACAACTAAAAACATATTCTTGAAGTTTTTGAAGTTAGGTGAAAATAAGACCAAGTTTAAAACATCAGCTTCTGCTGATGGCAGTCCAGAAGAACTAAAAGTTTAGTTAAAAACTAGTTACACAGAAGGTAGGAAATAAATCACAATACATTAAGTATTTGAAATTTAAATTGAAAGGATATATTGTCAAGAAATGGCAAAAACTTCTAAGAAATAATATCTCTTTTAAAAAAAAACTATAAAGAGGGAAATGCTACGGATGAGGAAAATCTGGCCATTACTGACAAGGATAACAACAACAAACAAACAAAAAGAGCAAATAGCTAATTGGAAATTAAGAAAAGATAATTGAATATGTATGTTTGCTTCAATTTAATATAAGTAATGTATATTGTTAAATGTGTATTGCGCAAGTCTCGTTTGTTTTCTAAATTTGTAGAAATAACCTTTCTTCAAATATTGTAGTCAAGCAGATTTTCGAGAATCTTACCTAATGATTATAAAAGCTAGCCATCGCAACACTTGGAGAGACAATAGAATACTGTTTGTTGCCTACAGTTATTGTGCTATAAGTCTCGGAAGTTATAATTGTGATTAACGCCTATTTATTGGAAACTACAGAATTTGACTAGGAATTTTATAAATTTCGGATATTACAAACCATTCAACTTCTGTGAATTTCTTCGGACGATATTGTTTCTACGAGGTGAACTTCTAAACGGAGTGAGGCTAACCAAGGAAAACGTCATTAGCGAGGTGCAACAATATAAACTCAGAATTAGTTTGCTCGTCGTGGACTTTGATAGCCGATAATTTTTTTTCCGTTCTAGACCAGATATAAGTTTCAATTATTGTCTGTAAGTTTGTAAAACTATTTACATAAACCATCATTTGTAGTAACTATTAGTAATAACCGTTATAATAAACTGAGCTGTTTTTATATTTGTATATTGAAATATATTTGTGTTAAAAGAGAAAATTGCGTCTATCAATATTGTTGGAAAATATAAATTTAAGAAAGGTTAATATTTAATTAACTACTACGCTCAACTTCAAATATCCGGTTATTTGAGATAGCAATACGTAACGTTATAAACCGGATACTCGTCCGAAATAAATAATAATACCTAACATAATAAACTGAGGGCTCGTGTCCGAGATCAAAATCAGAGACAATATTCGACAGGAGCGTAGATTTTTTTAGACCCGATGGGGGTATGATTCAATTTGCAAATTGGTAATCTCTGATTACGTGAACCTGAAAGCTGTAAACATGCAGTCACAGAGTAATCTTGTTGCCACGATACTTCAAGGTTTCCATAAATGAGGTGTTGTGAACAGTTTTCAAAATGTTAATAATAAAGACAAATGTGTCACAAATAAACTGCCACATGAATTTATTCCTGCACACTGCACAGTATAAAAGATGGCCATTATACTTGACAAGGTTACCAATAACTTTCATTGCATGAATTACGTTTTCAAATATTAATAAAATTAGTAATTACCCTTGATAAGTTTATATCTACTGAAAAACTGTTCATGTTGTTTGATAAAAATAATTAATATGTCTTTGCGAACTCTTGAAAATTACACATCAATACAATGTTGCACATAATTATTCATACTTTTCATTGAAGTAAGATTCATTTAGTCCTCTAGTCAACATGTTCCCAAATGTTGAGTTCCTTTGTGATTATCTGTTTATGAATTCTTTCATAAGCTCTTCTATATTTATCTTATCGACCTCATCTTTGTGAGTGTGACAAACTGTCACATGGTTGAGGCGGCACTGAGACATAGTTGACCTTAACCACGTCTTCAACCGTCTTAATGAAGAAAAGCTGCGTTCACATTCGCAGCTGGATACTGGATATACAAGCAAAATATTCATGAGAAGAAACACTTCACTAAACATCTGCTGGTTTGTTTCATGCATTTTACAGCAAGCATCCTTTGCACCTTTCAGAGATACTGCTTTTGTTGTTCCTTTGAACATGGGCAACTGAAACTCGAGCCGTTGTGCAGATTTCTGGATAGAAGTTTATAACCAAGTTGTCAATCTTGCCAGATGTGAACATGTTCTCAAGTGCCAGATATTGCTTCAAGTCATTGTTGTCTGCATTGAAACTAGTGGTCAAATGTTCTATGACTGTGTCCAAAAATTCAAAATATTGGCTTCTGTAGTAATCTCTAGCTGTTACAGAATGGTGTGCTGAGCCATCACCTGTGATCCTTCTGGGGTGTCTGAGAATGCGTAGTGGTTTAATAGGCAACAGATCTAGGAAAGTTACCTTTTTCTCAGCTTCATCAAATATCTTGTAATTTTCTCTGTTCGCAATTCCCGCAATTGCTCAACTGTCATTGCAGATGCTTCAATCATGCCAGATACTGTCGCTGATTTTGCTTGGAATGCTCGGTTTAGTTCCTCTAATGCAGCTAATGGATGCTGACCCATCAACAATCCTAAAACTGTCTTTCCTTTGTCAAATCTGTCCAGCATACCTCGTGCTTTCACTGCTACATCTGATTTTTCATTTGCTAATTCAGACAAAAAATCAACAATGTCACTGTAGTGATCATAAGTACATGTAATTCCAGATAGGCGGCACAACCAGGGTGTTGGACACAGTGGGCGGATGTATTTAACTAATCCATTGTGGCGGTCTGACGAGACAATATTTTCAAAGATTGTCTTGTATTTGCCTGACCTCTGAAGCAGCACACCAAGTTCATGTACCCACTGGATAGAATCTTGAACACATTCACAAGCTTCAACTGCATGTTGCATTATTAAATTAGACTTGTGTGCTCCGCAGTGAAAAAACAAAGCTGACGGTTGCATCTCTTTTATTTTTGGCTGGCTCATGTGAGCGGCTCCGTCATAAGTTAGTGCTCATAATCCTGAAAGTGGTAAATTGAGTCTAGTCAGTACATCAAGTATAGTTGAGGATTTTGTTTCACCAGTTGTATTGGAAACACTGTACAAACCAAAAAATGTTTCATGGACGTCAAGGTTCTCATCTACGTATCGTACACATAGTGCTTCATGTTCGGTACCTGTAACATCTTGAGTGCCATCAACCATAAATGCAAAGATTTTACTTTGCTGCACTTCGTGTGCTATGTTATTCAGTATTTGATGGCTGAACATTTCCATTATTTCATTTGAGCCTGAAGTGATGTGAATGTGGTTTTCTTTGACAAGTAGACCGTCAACTCAGGAGCTTCATTAACTGCAGGAAGTTCCCCTCCGTATCTGTATGCCCACGTAATGCTAAACCTTGACGCAGTAAGAAACGTAAACTTCTGAATATTTTGGCTTGACTTCTTTTGCATTCTTCTTGCTGCTTCTTTTTTCCATCATATAGCTGAACAGTCACTGGAGTTACATCAAGTAAACCTTCTGGAGATATATTGAATCTATGCTGAGAGGAGGATTGGTGTTCGTTGAATTTCATTTCTGTTTTGCCTTTTTCCAGTTGCAAAAACCGGTGGATATGAAGGTATACTCCACTGGCCTCTCTAATTTCCCTGTAAAAAGGCCTTTATTTTCCGCCTTAGCACAATGAAAGCATATGACTTTTTGAGTCTGATTGTCGAAGTGCAGACACGGGAACTCATCAAACCACTTGCCCTGGAAGTTAATATTTTGAGATTTTGCTTTCTGTCGTAGTATTAATTGTGCATCTGGATGATATGGCTTTCCACATTGTATCTATGGAGTATCAGATTTTTCATTACTGCACAAACTTGTTTCACAACTATCTGGTGGTTCATGATGTGCAATAGTTTCACAAGCAGTTTCAGACTCATCCTCTGATGAACATGGTATTTCCTCTACATGGCAAGTTTCTATTCCTTTGCTTGATGTTATTGGATTATCTGCATCTGTCTTGTCACTTGTAGTATTAGTAACTGGCTTGCAGAACTGTCTAATATCGGAAGGTTTCAGCTGAACGCTTGCTTGTCGTAATTGGAATTTGTTTACCAGATGACTCAACAGGCTAAAATACAGTCTTTATTGAAAAACTCTAACGTACAACGAACAAAGATAGAACAGAATGGAAGTAGGACTGAACTGTACAATGTATTTAAGTCGAACGCGCGAACTTCACAGTGACTAGCGAGCCGATTGACCGCCTGGGCATCGCTGGGGCAATAATGTGTGCTAGTTACAACACAAGTAATTGCAAGTTTCTCAAAAAATACTTAAACAATCACAAATATACTATATTCCTGTTAAAGCTCATCAAAAGGCAAACACGTTGTGATATAATGTCTATAAGCACGTCTCTTAAATAATAACACCTAAACAAAAACTAGCTTCAGGCCGTTGAAATCGCTTTTTTGTGTTCTAATTATACAAGAAAATACAATATTTTTACTATCTATGATAAGAGAATATATTGTTCTATTACCATAAAGCACCAGCATTTTATTAGAGGGCGGTGATAATCTGAAATTTCATGGATTAATGAGGGCCACAAACACAGGTCTAATGAACCCTGTTATAAAATCGAGGCTCAGACTAAAGGAAGCGGAGGGGGTGATGTAGGGCGCATCTGGATCCGAGGGGCCCGAACTTGTCGTTAACTGTACCCTATGGTCAGCAGCTAAGGAGAGTGAGGCGTTCGACAATAAAACTGGCTAGGCATGCATAAGAACAAATGGCGTAGGAAAACCGCACAATATACACATAAGATTGATGCAGCTACAAGCTACAAATGGCCTGCCAGAACTAGATCAGAGGAGTTTACGCTTGGGAGTAATATTTTCGAATTTCATGCTCTGTTCAATCTGCTGCGATGAACATTTTACTTAATCTTACACTACGTACAAGACGTAGGTAGTAAAACTGGATGATTGAATATTCATTTATTAATTAATTTTCATATGTCATAAAACCATTATTTTAACAAGACAATTAATATAACATAACTGATTATTTTATTACATATGTCATGTAGGTAAAACCATTTTAATACATGCTATCTTTATTTATAGGTAAATCCATCATTTGGACAAGGCAAGTATTATAGAGTAGCCAATAATTTAACCTACATTTACAATTTTTTGCCACTTTTTGTGTAAAACACATATTATCACTAAGTCATTAGTTCTACAATTTTCACTTCTCTCTTTGACATATCACGTAACATACAATAGTTGCCATGAATTTTTTTTTAATATTTATCATACCTAATGTGATTGGATCGATGATGTTCACTGTTCTCTAATTCATTTAGAAATTTACCAGAATTTACAACACATTTTACAGCCCATAACTGAAACTGTAAATCAGTCTTATAAACAGTGTATGCAAAAGTATTAGGACTAATTCGTAAATTAGATATCAAGCTAGTTTCAGAGATCAATGAAAAGTAACTCACAAGTAAAAGATCATAATGGTATTAATCTTCATATTTAAGATAAGAGAAACTCAACAGAAACAGCTAATATTTCGTGCACCCCTCTTTTACCTTGACAATTGCAGATAGTCTTTCAGGCAATTTTCGACATATTTAATTCAAGTGTCCTTTGTAATTTTACTCTAAATGTCTCTAATTCACTCAAATGTTTTGAAAATAGCTTTGATTTGTCAAGTTTTTCATTTATCAAATTTCAGATCTGCCCAATTGGATTGAGATTGAGGATCTGTGGGGTCCATTGCATCATTTAATGAATCCAGCAGCTTCTTTTTACCAAAGTAATTTCTGCATAGGTTGGATGAATGTTTGAGGCATTATATTCTTGGTAGTAGAATTCTTTACCAATAATATGCAAACCAGTAGTTATGTCGTAACGAATCATAATGGATGCCATAAGGTACGCCATAATATCTGATGGTACTTATTATTATTCACAAAGAATCGTGATACATACTATTTCACTTTTCTTCTACTGAGTGTTCAACAAATGCTTTGAACCAAATATTTTAAACTTGAACTCAGCCATCCATAATGCCCATTTCCAATCACCAACAGTCCATTTTTTTTTATCGCAAATTGCACTAAATGCTTTTTAACTGCTACAAAACCAAATATTCCATTCTTGCTGAGTATTATTGATAATGTAGATCTGGACACTTTTCTGTCATTTGGTACATGGTCATTTATCTCAATCTTGAGATCAGTGTCAGCCTTCATTCTGTCCTGAAGGCTGCATAACCGAATATACTTAACATAAGTATCAATGAGTTTAGGTGTTCTGAGCTTCTTTTTGTACTGTCAGATTTACTTGTCTCTGTCTTACGATTTAGAGTGTATTTAACAATGCTTGAGAAGCATTTCAAGTCTGCAGCAATTTTTTGGAGGGTCCAACTAGCATTACGTAAAGCTTTTATGTGAAATCTCCGCTATAATGACAATTCTCTACGTCTTTGACGTAACAAGAAAACTTAATATATAGTGTTAAACAGTTTTTATTTATGTTTATTTGTGGAGCGCCATTAAACTGATTTCTTCTAGCATATACTAGCACCATAAGCTAGTTTCTTGCAAGCTTCTTTCTAAATACTTAAGACAATGCATGGGTAGGCTTACTATAATTTCCAAGCCTCAAACCGGAGCAGTTTTCAATTTTTATTATAGGTACCGGCACTGGTATAATAAAGAAGTGCTTTCATAATATAACCCCCCTCAAGCTATAATGCTGCCACAAAAAAAAAAAAAAAGAAGGAATACTGGAAGTTTATATCTCTAACATTTATTTAAATTCAGCAAGGCAAGAAACATCAAAATTTCATTATTTTTTCACTGAACACTTTTTGTGGCCATTTATATTTTTCATTTGAATGAACTTTTTTCAAAACATCTTTGTGTTGTATTTTTCAAAGAACTCACTGCAACTCAGGTCAATATTGAGTTTAAACTGCAACAGTCCTTTTACTGTTGATTCATTCATTGGCCTCTTTCTTGAGACGAAATATTATTCATCACTGAAAGTACTTTTTCAATAGGGGCAGTAGTGCCTGGTAAACAAAAAAAATGTACTCCATAACTTGCTTGAGATTAGGTACAGAAATACTTCGATTTTTTAAGTGGTTGAAAGTTCTACCCATTTTTCTTCACAACCTATTTCTTTTGCTTTCCACTCGAAACATTTTGATGACCAGAAAAATAGCTTCATCAAACAGATCATCAACATTGACTGCAACATTTCCAAGCGTTTCATTAATGTTTTCAGCAGCTGCTTCTATGTCAGGCCATACGAAAAGATTTTTATCCAAACAAAGTATTCCCCACCACCAAAATTCTTTTCCCACAGCTCAATATATGACAGACAACAATCATAAAAACTAGTAAATTCCTTCCTAACCCAGTCTACTTTGGATCCTCCGTCTTCCTCTAGCAACTGAGTATTTTTTGCACCAAAGGGGAATAAAGTTATTATCTCGTCTTTCTTTCAGATTGGTTTTCAACTTAAGTTCTGCAACAATGTCACTTGCAGTTGCTTTTGTTTTCTCCATGGCTAAAATTATCTTTGTTGAACTAGCCTAGTTGTTCATGAACAAACCACAGATACATTTCTCCACACTTGCTCTCAACAAATATTTTTTTTTTTATCAACAATGGACACTGTTCTTGTGAACAAAAATATGACTTCAGTCCTTCCTAAATCTAGAGAAATCTCTCAACAGCTGGTAACAAAGACAGAAATCGCGTATTTCCATATTGTAGAAATTTCTTGTACTAATTTTTACAAACTCACAATTATTTTTGGTGTATAACACGCACAGTGTAAATAAAGAAATACTTGTACATTTTGACCACCAAGCTTTCCACTTCAATAGGAAGGGCAACAACTGCAGTTTGGAAACAGTTATGTACAATATGAGCATGACAACCAACACTCACAATATTTCTGCCAAGTTCCTTATTCGGTCGACTATATACATTGTTTTTCTCTTTCTCTTTACACCTCTAAAATTTATATTGCAGTTGTCACCACAATAAGCAACAATTTTTTTGATAAATCATGCTTTTTTTAAAGTGGACACCGAGCAATTTGTCAAAATTTCTGATGTTACTCTAAGAACCGACTGAAAGTCTTAAAGTTTTACTTTCAGTCCTTCCTCTGGCAAAAAACAAATATATCGCACTATGGCAGGTATAATTTTGGCATCTTTTCGGTTTGAAGATTCTGCTGCAAGTGACACGAATTGGACTTCTATAAAGTCTCTCTTCAATTCCTTTGCTGCTAAAGGAACAACTGCATTCAAAATAATAGCCTCATTCTTCGTTCTGGCAGAACAGAACTTTGGTTCAAATAACCTTGCAATCAGCTGTTTTAAAGCTTATCTTATGGACAGCACTGTGATAAGCAAAGGTTGCTTCTTTAGCAGCTATTAACAAGTCACTCTCTTCAGGCACAGTTGTTTTGAAGAACACATCAACTCTTGAGCTTTGAGCAGCTACCAAAAGACTAGCTGCATGTTTAGCACTTTTTAACTGGTCTTTTATGTCTGAGTGGCAACCATGTGAAACAGAGAACTCAGATGAACACTGCAAACATTTGACTCTGTCCTCCTTGCCAAAACTTTTTTCAAGAATGGATATTCTTTTTGCATTTCATTGTTGATTGTTAGTTTATTTGTTTTTTAGAATTTCGCAAAGCTACTCGAGAGCTATCTGTGCTAGCCGCCCCTAATTTAGCAATGTAAGACTAGAGGGAAGGCAGCTAGTCATCACCACCCACCGCCAACTCTTGGGTTACTCTTTTACCAACGAATAGTGGGATTGACCGTGACATTATAACGCCCCCACGGCTGGAAGGGCGAGCATGTTTGGCGCAACGGGGATGCGAACCCGCGACCCTCAGATTACGAGTCGCACGCCTTAACACGCTTGGGCATTCACTGTTGAATGTGCACTTTCTTTTACCAGCTTTGGACATTATGACTAGGATTAATTTCTAAAATAAAAGAACGAAAATAATTCAGCATGTACCGTATGACTAACATAATAAATACCGTAATAAACAAACCAAAGCACAAACACTTATTCAAGGAAAGCTTTGCATACGCTGCCGCTCGCCGCTTGTGCAACTGCCGTTACCCGCGTACCCCCAATAGCACCCCACTGATGAATCATTATACAGGGTGGCCCGTAAGTCCCTACCCATCCATATATTATTGTTATATTCAATAATACTAATGATGAGTTGAAGGCAGCTGTTACCGCGGCGTTTAGAACAATAACCCCTGCTATATTGAGGAAAATGTCTCACAGAACATGGCGTCGCATAACATTATGCAGCGAAAATGAGGGACAGCATACAGATACACTGGATACATAATATATATGGATGAGTAGGAACTTACGGGCCACCCTGTACTTGTACAGGTATCGTATTAGCTGTCTGTGAATTTCATCTGATGCAATACCTTTGAAGCATTACCATAGTGTTGAAACCCCATAAACTGCGAGGATGACAAAATATTATGTTGTATTAACAGAATACAGTTTGCATAGTGCTGTATTTCATAGCGTGAAACAAATGAATTCTTCCATGTTTGTGTTTTGGTAATATGTTTGTCATCCAATGATTATTAAATACTAAATGGTCAGTGTCATTAAGACATTTATAAATGTCATGGACTCTCTTTTACTCTCACTTTTCACACCTCTATGGCTTGTTGACAAAGTCACCCATCGTGTTAAGCAAAGTGAAATGGTCACCTAAGGCTAAAAAAGCAATGCCTTCCTTTCTATAACGTTGACAGATTAAAGATTGTTGACAAATCAGAAATTATATTTATGCACTTTTTTATATTTTAATTTTATGTACATTATAACAATTAATCCTGTTAGTTTACCAAAGAACCAGATACATTTTTCGTATGACACAAATAAACACAGATTGTGAACGCAAACGTTTGCATGCCAAAGAATTCAATAGTAAATACATCACCCTGTAACCCCCCCTAGTAGCGTAGCAGTATGTCTGCAGACACACTATGAGCAACTGGATTTTGATACCTGTTGTGGACAGAGCCTAGATAGCCCATTGTGTAGCTTTGTGCTTGATTTCAAAACAACAAACATAAGATATATAACTGTTGTTAATTATAATAAAAAGATTCGACAGATTATTTCAATTTTATTATTTCTTATAATAAAAATATGCTCAAAAAGAAAATATACATGGAATCATTAATAATTTCAACACACTTACTCTTTATCCTTGCAAAATATGTTTTACAACAACAATGTGACATCAGATTTGACAAATATCACACATACTGGAATAATCATTAACAAAACTTCAGAATTACAGATTAAAAATCTATGGGAAAAATGAACTAAAATGTGTATTGTTGAAATACACGTTGATGATGATTTATTGTCTTAGAAAGCATTAGGGGAATATTCTAGTGTCTCAACTAACCAATCAGAGTTGGGTGTTAAAGATAAGTTAAAAGTCCAGCTGAAACTCAAGAAATCGAGCTTGAGCAACCCCATATCAAAGCTGAGAATGAGCAAGTCTGTATTGAAGCCCAAAAAAGAAAAAGAACAAGCAATGTATTGTTTGTTCTGTTTTTGAATTTCGCGCAAAGCTACATGAAGGCTATCTGAGCTATGCGTCCTTGATTTAGCAATGTTAAACTAGAGAGAAGGCACCTAATCATCAATATTCACCACCACTCTTGGGCTATTTTTTTACCAAACAATAGTGGGAATGATTGTCACGTTATAGCGCCCAAGGGTGAGCAAGTCTGGCGAGACGAGAATTCGACCGCAACCCTGACAAGTCCACATGAACAGAAATGAATACAACAGCAAACCTTTTCTATTAAGTTTTATCCATATGAATGCTTGCTATTAGAAATTGTTCTAATTTTTTTGACAATATAAAAGAATTCACAAACCTCAAAGATGAAAGAAATTTAAAGAGCAAACTATCTTTTGTAACAACAAACAGTGCTCCAGCTGTGTTAGAACATAATATTTGGATTTCTAGTGTTATTAGAAAACAAGCTTAAACAACCTCTTCTGTCATTTTTGTGTTTTATCCATAAGGAAAATTTATATACAAAAGCACCTGCAAAACAATTAAGTGAGGTCATGAATGTAGTTGTGAAGATCATAAATGTGATTGTAGCTCTTTCAGCTTCTGGAAGAAATGGAATCTGCCTTAGTAGGGGAAAAGCTCTAACTATACTTTTGACTGACTGATGGAACCCAACTATTCTTATTTAAAATTGGAGAAAACTATCCACCAACTGAAAGATAAATAATGGTTGTTAAAACTCAGTTTTTTGACAAAAATTAAAAACCATGTTAACAATTTGAATCTCTTCCTACAAAGAAACAAACATACAATTTTGAACCATATGAAAAATAGAAGAATTTTTGTTGTAAGCTACTTTTATTTGAGAATATTAAAACCTTAATGCTTTGGTATTTTCCAATAGTAAAATCTTATATCTACTAAAGGAGAGAAAATAGTTAAAGATATGGACTTCAATATGTTTATTAGTTACATCAACTACATCAAAGGAATTATAAAAAATACATTCCAAAACTTAAAGCATGGTCCAATGTTTTCTTTTATAATAAAACCAGATGAAATCAATGAAAATATTCTTGATCTTCAATATTTTGAATTTGTTTATGTTACGAATCTGAATATGAAATTAATCAAACTTCAGATGTTCAACATTATAACTGTTAAATTATAACAGTTGTGCCAAGACCTCGAGAAATGTGAACCAAATCACCACATCTTTGTTGAACATCACTCTGACCAAAGTTTTCTCCCTTCAAGAAAATTGCACTTGCTCTTTAGTCAGAGCCTTTACTTCAAGTTACATCTGCGACCAAGTATTCTGACAAATGAAATTCATATAGAATTCATCAAGAAATAGGCTAACAGAAACTCTAAATATTGTATTTGACGAAAAGCAATTAAGTATTCCAAATTTATCAATGCTGTACAATTAAGTACAGTACCAAGAAAATCATTAAATTATGTATTGCAAAATCAATCAAACTCTTTATTTTTTGTTTTTGAATGCATTTACAGCACTAAAGAGGCTACTAGATTACATAATCAGTTAAGAACAGTTTATTTTCTGTCCTAAATGTACAATACCAAGGAAGTCATTACATTGGAAAGTCATTCAAGAACTGTTTATTTTTGTTGTTAAATGTATTGGATGATGAAAAATCTTGAATTTTTTAATAATTAATTTTGTTTTTTTTGCATGTAAATAAACACACTTTTAAATACATGTACTGGTATTAGGAATTATATGACTATCACTGACACAACATAATGCTAAATCTTTCAACAAAAAATAAAAAGATTGATCTTTGATCAAAAAAGGTAGCTGTCTGCAGTTTAATCATATTTATTTTTTCATTTCATTTAAATCTTTGTACTTCCTCTGGTTACTTTCTTACCATGAGTTATGTTAAACAATTTCTACTATAAAAGTAACCAAATCATTTTAGTAATAAAATATGTGTCCAATTCGAAAGATACCTTATACAGGAAGTCTATTTTGAAACAAAGAAAAATGAAAAACCTCCAAATGACTAAGCACTTTTGCCTTAACATACATTTTCCTATTATATTTCAAGCACATTGCAAAAGAAAATTTTCATATTCAAATTTAAGAAACAAGTTCAAAGTATGTGTTGTGTGGTGTCTTATAGCAAAGACACATCATGCTAGCTGCTATGTACACTAAGGGAAATTGAAATCCCAAATTTAGTGTTGTAAATCCATAGACTTACCACTGTACCAGTGTGTATACATATATATAAATTGTGTAAAAAGGGATGGTATTTTCAAAGCCTTGAAATCTCCTGATTGTGCTAGAGCTTGCACTTACTTGTGTATCACAAAATTAGGCACAGTACTATTTTTAGTATCAGCAATGATCATTTAGTTAAGAACACACAACTTTATATATATATATATATATATATATATATATATATTTTGTGTTTGTCACTTATAATGCTACAAAAGGATGCAAAATTACATTGAAACCAATAAAAAGAAAACACACTTTGCAATTATTATAATAGCATGCACATATCAGTGAAGCAAATAAACAAAATACTGAATTACATCAATTTGCAAATTTTACTGTATTTATATCTTACTATTCACTCAGGCTATAAATACATACAGTATAAACTACAATTCTTCTCGAGGTAAATGCTCTAACACAAATCCATGTAGAGCAGAAAGATCTCTGGTTCCACCATATTCTTTAATACGTTCTCCGTTCTTGAAGAGAATTAGTGTTGGGTAGCCCTCTACCTGCAAAATTCAAAACTCTTAAGAAAAAATTCAGAACTATTCATATTTAATTACACAAAAAATACTATAATGTGATTCACAATTATGTACAAGTGCATGGAACAGAAATACAGATTGTCTGGTTTTTGAATTTTGCACAAAAGCTACTCAAGATGCTATCTGTGCTAACCATCTTTAATTTAGAATTGACAGGCTAGAGGGAAGACACCTTGTTAACACCACTCACTACCAACTCTTGTGTCACTTCATTTTATACCAATTAATAGTGGAACTTGCTGTTATATTATAACACACCTATTTAGTAACAAGAATTTGTACCTGCAACCCAGAGATCAAAAGTAAAGTTCCATAACCACCAAGCTATGCCAAGACTGAAATACAGAACTGTTTTTGTGTCACCCAGTTTCAATTAAATGTATGAATTGAGTAAACAACCTTTCTTACAATTTGAATTGAACTCACTGAACTGCTTTTATTTCTAATTACAGAATTGCAACTATGTTCATATCTTATTATGTGGTTCATTTTAGTCAAATAAATTGATTTTATAAAATATAAATTTGAAATTTTCGTAATATTTGTTTGAGAAAATGTTGATTTACAATTTTTGTCTCACAATTACCTCAATCTATGAAACTAAATAGGGTGGGTTTGGCAAAGCTGATATTAAATTCTTATGAGAAAATAATGTCTGTAGGTAAGTAATATTAATGTATACTCAAATATACATTTGTTTTACTTTAAAGTTCTACAGTAAATTACATTGTGTATGGCTTGTATCAAATCTTCCAAACAAACTGTTCATACTTGTTCATAGATGAATTATGATAATGCTAACATCCTTTAATGATAAAAACTCTAAATCTGAAATTGTTATTCTATCATACACTATAATTATTTATATTTATCTTTGTATTAGAAATATTTTCTAGTAAGTTTTCTCTTTTTTTGCATTGTTAACTTTAATGCACTATTGTGTAGTGCTATAATCAAAATAACATGCTTGACTAAACCTGGATAACAATGGGTTAAAAATGAAGAATCACAGGATTTCTTTAATGCTACAGTTATGAAGAAAAATAAATGTTTATTTACAAAACTTAATATGAATTAAGCTGAACCTTTCACCTAATGACTAACAATCTTGTTAATAGGCTTCATCAAATCAGTCCAGTTCCTAACCAAAACCTGACCTTTATGTTTTCCATACTATAACTACTAATATTTTTACGTATCTTCATAGTTATCATAAAATCTTTGGACAAAAAGTCAGAATTGTAAATGAAGTAATTTTTATTAATCATTATTCCATGAACATATGGAGCCGAAATGATAAGTACAAAGTATTATTATTTTAAAACATTTTCTTCATCTGAAAATTCTCAAGTTTCATTTTTATATCCTCTAAAATGTCCTAAATACATTCCAAATGTTTTCTCAGTTGTACTTACTTTATCTGTTATAGTCACTACCTTAACTCTAAAAAAGGTCAATTCAACCTTGTGACCACCATAAAAAAATTAATCTAAATAACTTTTTTTTTCTTTCTAGATGGACTTCAAATTGTAACGTGAAAATACATTTGTTTATTATAAATAGCTTTATATTTATAACAGTACATATCTTTTTCTATTTAAATCTTATTGTTTTAGTGTTTAACAGATAATTCCACCATTCAAGCTGTACATCATTTTGTGAATGTGTGGCTCACTCCACCTTATCAAATTATATAAAGTACATTACTTGCAAGCATACCTCATGAAATATTTTTTTTAATATAAAAAGTTTATAATTTTTACATTTTAGTTACTTTTATCATAATAAAGAAAGAATACACATGAAAAACATGGAATATAGTGCTTACTTCAATCTTTTTTTTGTTCTGTCTACTGACAATGAAGTTTGAGCTTAGTTTTTATACTAATGGTACTAGAAAAGTAAATACATTTTTATTTATTAAAATAATAAACCTAAGAACATAAAGTAATAATATGTAAAAAGCAGACAATGTCTTATAATTATCAAAATTTTTCTGACTTTCTAATTATACAATAAGAAGCAATAAAAATTCAAGTAAGCCTGTA
This sequence comes from Tachypleus tridentatus, assembly GCF_004210375.1. Taxonomy (NCBI): domain Eukaryota; kingdom Metazoa; phylum Arthropoda; class Merostomata; order Xiphosura; family Limulidae; genus Tachypleus; species Tachypleus tridentatus. Next base: position 86,540,005 of record NC_134830.1, read on the forward strand.
GAAACAGTTTTACTAGAACCATAATAGACAATTCTCTGTACAGAAAATAATGCAATATATCATTAGATAGATTAAAGCTCTCAAGATTGAAGGCTATAAAAATTATATTTTCTCTATGTAATAACAATATTGTAACAAGTAATTTATGTTAAAATCCATACATCTTGAAGGGGTGGTAAATAAATTTAAGAGGGAAAACCATGAGAGCAAATGTCACTTCTCATACTAGTGAAAATTAAAAAAAAAATCTTAAATACTGTCTTCTAAAATTAAGAAATTAAAATTTATGTGATTTTAAAATTTAGGTTATTAGCTATTTTTTGATGCTAAGTTTATTCATACCAGGATAACACTGTTTTTTTAATAGCAAAGCCACATTGGGCTATCTGCTGTGTCCACAAAGGTGAATGAAACCCCTGGTGTTATTTTTCTACATTGAAAATTGATTCGTAATAGATAGTTACCTCCTCAAACAAAAAAGTGTTTCCAAGCTTACACTTCCCTTCTGATGTATTGAAAAAAAAATTATCACATGACTCACCAGCCCAAAAGTGGGGAGAAAGGATAGGAAGTTTGTCAAAGGAGTAACTATTTATTGGAAATATATTTTCAGTGTAGGAAAATTATATGATACATATGATACATACTTTCTCTCACAGAAAAGCTAAAATCCTACAGTGAGTAGATAGAGAAACTGATGAAGCACAGAAATAAGAGACTACTCATGGAAAGTATCTACTATTCAGTAACCTGATGTGCTCAGGAATTGTACAAAGCACAAAAAAGAAGGTTGCACCATTTCTGGAATAAGTATGCCCTTCACCATAGAAGTAATAAAAGGTCATGAAATGGGCATTACTAAGGAACAAACCATGAGAGAATGGCACTGGAAAGGTTAGGGCAAAACTCTCCTCAACCTCTACCCAAGCTGGATAGAAGAGGTCCTACTACCTGTTCTTGGTAGTATGAGGAGGAACACAGCACCAAAGAATAAAATAATATATATATGTAATTGGTTAGAGTCAGTGGGCTATGAATATATACACACAAAAACTAACTGCAAACAAACAGAAATACAATGAGAAAGTAAGCAAGTGGCAATCATTGGACATTCTTCCACAACAATTGTAGGGAGTAGAAAAACACTAAACTGAACCCAGAATTTTGGGACATTGTGTGTGAGTATCAACAACTGTAAGAATAAATTCATTCTGTTGCTGGCATTATGAGAAGGAAAAGAACAAGAACAAAACAACCATAAGAACAGAGACAAAAACCATGTGCACCTGGTATTACATGTAGGATGAAGAATTTCTGCTCAACTGTAGGAGCAGGATACCATGTATTTAGGAGGTAGATGAAGTTCTCCTGAGTTCAACCATGCAAAAAAAGTCATTCTGCAACTGAAATTATGAAAATGGAGAGTGTCTACTATTCTCAAGTGTAAGAATAGGGTGCTATCAACCTTATCAAACTCAACCTAGTATTATGTGGAGAATCACACAGTGTTGCAGCTCCATGTCATATTAAATATTCAGGAATAATAACCTAGTAAGGAAGGAAGGAGTAAGGGTTCCCAGCTTTTTTCCTCTTCAAGAGTGTGTAGAGATAAATAGTGTTCTATGTGTCTTATACTCCATGGAAAGCCTCTATGGTTCGTAACCAGGAACAGGAAGATAAGGAAACCCAAACTAGAGAAAGCCTATTTTGAAAAGCAAACCAATTTTGGGAGTGGCAAAGATGGGCAAAATTTCCCTTCTGTTTTACTAATAAAAGTCCATCAGTGTCACACACCACTGGATAAGCCACTAGTGTTCTAGCAAGTAAAGTAGCCCCAGAATCAAAAAACAAAAGAACCGTAACTAGGTACTGACCTATTTGAAGAAATATATAATTACATAGAAGATGATAGAATACACAAAAACTACCTTTTCTGGAAAAGATGGAAGAGATAAAGCTCTATCAACAATAAAGTGACAAAAACTGAGAAATGAAACACAGATGAGTCAAAGCCCAATACCTAGAAATATCCTCCAGGGTAATGAGATATGCAGTTCAACATACAAGAAAAGCATTAGTGACAGGCAGAAGACCCAAGAAGGAGGTGAAAGAGGAACACCTGTTGTACAATGATCAATGTCCCACCACCAAACAACATCAGTCCAATGGAAATAATCAAATATGTCCAGATAAACCAAGGGATCTAAGCAAAGTTGCCATGAGTTGAGAAATACCCATCGATGGTAATATGTGACTGCCAGATATGAGTGTGAAAGCAACCAATGAAGTCCAAATCTTTAAAAGAGACGGAATCTTTTGATGTTAGCTATAAATGAGAGGAAAGGACTCTGATGACTAAATTTTCCATATCTCAAATACTGAGAAGGGAAAGAAGGATCAAATGGATGTTGGGAAGTAAAGAAAATTCCCCAAGAAAGCCAATAACAGAGAAAAGAAAAAACTCCTCACACTGAAAAGTCAAACCAAATGACTTTCTTAATTGTAATTGTGTAGGCTTACTCTTGTCCTACTAACATAACTCAGTAAAACCTTTTAACATGCACATAAAAGGATCCTCATATGTTAAGAATTAAAACTTGTAATTAAAAGCCATTCATAAAGGTTTTTCTGTTTGTTTTTTCACACAAGGCTATACACAACTGGTTATATACACACTGTCCACCATGGGGAATCATACTGTGGGTTTTAGCATTGTAAGTCCACAAATTTATCTGTGACCTATTGGCAGATCATTCAGCATGTATCAAAGTTTAAGAATTGTCATATAAAACACAAGATAATTATATATTTACTATCTCTCTCTCTTTTTTTGGTAATGAAGTATTATAAACAACAAAATATGTCACCTTATTTTCACTGCACAATGCATCTTCAACAGTACAATCTACTTCTGCAATTTTTATTTCTGTGTTTTTAACAAACTTCCTCCCAAGATCGCTCCAAGTTGAAGCCAACCGTCGACAATGCCCACACCTGATATAAAAATGTGGAAAATTAAATAAAAATGTAAAAAGAAAAAACATATTAATAAATTTTCCTAATAATCTCATAAATTCAGAATAAAAATTATGAGTTAAGTTATTTTCTTAATAAAACAGAAATATATGTAATCATGACTAAACAATGCTTAAACCAATACATTAAAAATTGCAAAAAACAAAACTTACCAAGGTGCAAAAAATTTAACAAAACTGAGGCCTTGACTTACAGCATTAGCAAAATTTTCTGAAGTAAGCTGTACTACAGGTGAGGGCTGTAAACAGAATGACCACCAATTACAAACAGTGACTTAGTCATGTAAAAGTTAGGTTAAACGTGGACTTTGGTTTTTGTAAGAATAGTACATGCTATAAAACAACAATTTTTATATTTTATCATTATTTTTGATTTCAGCTTTACAGTTATGTTGTCAGACACAGTTCCTGTAATGAATAAATTTCAAGAAAATTTGTATAAATATTTAAAATGTATTAAAACTTTCAACAATCCACAATGCTTAATATACAATAATAATTTCACTATGTAACACAAATTTTGTTCCTGATTAGTATGTGTTATTTCTTAATTGCTTATATTGTAAAAGTACAAAAAATGGTCATTATTCCTTTCAAACTTTACTTTTGTAACCTGGATAATGAAATTTAGAAATAAGCCTATTTTCTATGTAAAAACAGGCAAATTTGCACATTTTCATTTACATAAGATCCGAATAAAACAACATATCAATCAAGATCTACATGTACTTACACTAAAGTTATACAAAAATGTTTAGAAGCAAGTAGTTTTTCGAGATTTGCAACTGTAATGTAAATCACTTTCATACATTATTTTTTCATTGTACGCTCCTTGGTAGTAGCGTTCAAAGTGTGGTATATCTTGGTGCAATTGCTCACCTTGCTCCTCTGAGTATGTTTCCATGTTCTCTTTGAATTTATTAAGATGTGTATCAAGGATATGGACTTGCAGAGACATCTAGCAGTCCATTTTGCTGTAGTTCTTCACCAGAGCCTCAACCAGTTCCACATAGTTTTTGGCCTTGTGATTGTCCAAGAAGACTCGAACCACTGTGACAAAGTTGCTCAAAGCTTTTTTTTCCTTCCTACTGAGCTTCTTGGAGAATTCTGTGCACTACAGGATTTTCTTTATTTGTGGTCCAATGAAGATGCCAGCTTTGACCTTTGCCTCACACAGCTTAGGGAAGAAATCTCGAAGGTACTTGAAGGCCGTAAACTCCTTATCAAAAGCTGTGACAAATTGTTTCATAAGACTCAATTTTATGTACACTGGTGGGTACAACACCTTCTGCAAGTCCAGTAGTGGCTCACACTTTATATCATGTCTCCCCACAGAGAACTCAGTTCATTGTGGCCAGTGCTTCCTGTTGTAGTGTGCTGCAGTGTCCCAAAGGTAAAGATAACAGGGAAACTTGGTAAAGCCTCCTTAGATAGGTCTATGTGTTCACTTAGGTAGCTAGAATTAAACTGGAATGGTGAGCAGTGAGCCCCTGTATATATTACTATGGAAAGTTCAAGACAATTCTCTATCAGCTACTCAGCACTGAATCTACCTGGAATGTTCTGGAAAATGGGTAAATTTGAAAATTTCATTACCCAGGTCAAAAAAGCAAAGTTGAAGAAAAAATAGGTCTTTTCTATTTACTTTAGGTATAAGAAATTGGGAAATAACACTTTCTAACCAGGAACAAGAAAAAGTAAAAATATTGTTTTATTTAAAAACTGATCAATGTTCATAAAATTTTTGGTTCACATAATATAATATTGATTGTTGAGTATTTTAATATGCTGTTCCTATAATTGTTTTATAACAACATACTGCATTAAAATAATGTAATCCAGTTTCATTCTACCACCAATGCATCTGTTCCTTACTCAAATAAATTCAGGATTTTCTGCAACCACCTACACTAAAAAGCTGTAAGATGATAAATTAAATGCATGAAGAAATTCCCTCCACAATCAGTGGCTTTTGTAGAATTGTAACAGGTAATAATTAAATCTAGAAACATGTATCATTTTCAAAGAAGTTTTGATATATAACTATACATTACAGAAAATAAATGAAGTTCAGTATTTTAATATATCAAAATGTAAAATATTTTCAACACTCATGTTCAAACTGTAAATGAATAGTAACATACAGGAGCATTATTTTTCAGAGTTATTCCTCACACTTAGATATAGTGAAATGAAGTTTCAATCTATAGTTAAGCACAAAGCTATACAATAAGCTATTTGTGCTCTGTTGACAAAAGGTGTTGAAATTCAGTTTCTAACTTTGCAGGCATACTGCTGTGCCACTGAGCAAGAGTGAAATGAAGTATTTAATTAATGCTTGTTGAAATGAGATTTAAGAAAATGTGTAAAAGAAAAGAAGATATGTATTTCAAATTGCCTAAAAGAAGTAGTGTCAGTTTCTAAATCTTATTTTTGGTCAAGGTTTACCTTAAGCCTATGGCAATGATCTACTTACAGTGTATGTAGGTTATGTAACTCTCATGAAAGTTCTTTACAATAATACAAAAACTAATGTTTGAAATTTGACAAGAACATTCCTAAAAGTGCATAGTTCCAGAAAAATGAAATGTTAAAATTCTATTTTTTGCTACTATTTTTAATAAAATTTTGTTATTCCATGTATTTATTTGCACTCTGGTGAAGCGTTTTTAATAAACTAAAAATAGATTTACCCATAAATGTATTGAGTCTTATTTCTTTTTTTTTTTTTTATAAGACCAAATGCAAAGCGATTTTCATGTTAATATTTAAAATACTTTTCTTCATCTCAAAAGAACTTGACTGTTGGTAATGTTTTGTTTAGTGTGAGAGGGGTAACAGGTATTGTGGTCTGTCTGTAGGTTTTCGTACAGACAACTGTAATTAGATTAACTTCAAGTTAATCTGCATAGTCGAGTTAAATGCATGCAAATTTGATTGTTTTGTCAAGAAGTGAGCAGGTGTGATAAATTCTCTAAGTGACTGAAAACGAAACTTTACAGAGCTGAACTGTAAAAGCTAATGTTAAATATGACCTGAAAATGTTGGCATAATTAGGAGCCATTTTGGTACCCATTGCAGTAATATTAACAGTGAAAATTTCATTAAATTGAACACAGATAAGAAATGTTAACACATCTGTACAACATAATGCCAGTGAGAAAAACAAAGGTTCATGAATACAAAGACATAAAGGGTATTTTATTGCACATATAATTGTGACACACTCCTACTGGTGGAGTTTTTTCCACATAATGATATCATTTTCAATAGAACAATTTATGTAAAAATCACAAAATTAGGTAGGAATTGCCTCAAGATTTGCATGCAAATCTCTGGCAAAAGCATTGAAGTAGGTAGCTAATGGGTGTAAAGAGGTGAGGCACAATCTTGGAATAATATAATTTTACACTACAAGTATCTTATAAAGCTAAACCAGCATGACCAAAACAAACCTTCCTCAAACAGTTTCAATTTCCATAGAACATGTTGTGACAGGCTAATTGGATAATGTCAGGTTTTGATAAAATCAGTTAAATCACAGTTGGAGAAGATACCCATTAATATCTGTGATAAAGAAACTAAGGACTAAATAAAATGAAAATTATTTTGAAAAAGATCTTTCTGTCAACAAGTTGGAGAGACTTGAGAGGTAGTAATTTCAAATAAATCATGGGAAATATTTATATTTATGAAACAATGACAGAAATGACACTGTCAATGTGGGAGTTTCTGCTGCTATTATTATTTATAGAAAACTTGAAATGCAAAATGTTTGAGTATGCAGGTAGAAAGAAATCAAAATTAATTAAGCCATACAAAACTGCACTACCTGGATGTATTTCTGTCAACTAAGATAAAAAAGTAAACTCAAGAGATGTTCAATTAAGTATTAAATAAAAACAAAATGGAAATAAACTGTCATCATTAGTAGTAAAACATTCTTGTAGCAATAGTTCCTTTGAAAATACTTTCTGTAGTTTATTTAACAATGTAAAGGAAAGGATTCTTTCAGAACCAATTTCCTTATCTAAGTCTGTAATTAAAGACATTGTCTTATTAAATATTAAAGGAACAACAGCATAATTTGTATTCTTCAGTGAAGTTAAGTTTTAAGTTCTTAATTAAATTACGCTCAATGCTAAATGGTTGGAAAAGACCAACAAGACATCCTTTTATGCACATCTCACGAAGTTTAACTGAGGTTTAATTAAACATTTAATTACATTATTTTATTATCATGATATACAAATAAACTTGGAATTAAAACATAGCTAATAAATCAAATATTAATATTATATACATTTTAAGTTGTTGTTGTTTTTATGTTGTCTAAAAAAACTAACTTCATTTTCCAATAATAGGAGAATTGTGACATTTGCTCTCTTGGTCTTTCACTTTAGTTTATTTACCACCCCCCTTCACAAAATATGGAATATGGAATTTAACATAAATTAGTCATTATGAAATTGTTATTACTTGCACAAAGCATAATTTTTACAACCTTTAATCAAATTTGGTTACGGAGCCATAAACTATAAAATCAAACTTCCCTTTAACCATGCTTACCTGTCACACCCTCTCTTTCACAGATTGCTAGTATTTCTTGCCGACATTTAATACTCCATTACTTATAACCAACAGAAATCTAAAGTTTTAATCTGTCAAATGATGTATTATACTATACTGTTTTCTGTACACAGAACTGTCTATTTCACTTCCAGTTCAAACTGTATTCTCACAGAAACATACTAACAAGATTAACTGAAGTTTATGTCAGTAAAATTGTGATAGTTATAAAATATTGTCTGCTTTTTAACGTTATTAATCCGTGTTCTTATAAGTATTATATTCCTTGTTTTTCATGTGTGTTCTTTATTTATAATTACAAAAGTAAGTAAAATATATAAATAAACTTTAAGTGAGATAAGATTAGATTTGATAAAATAAAGAAAAATAATAAATGTTTACAAGGCATAATTGCAAGAAACCTGTGTGTTACGTAACTGGAAAAGGGTAACAAGAGCTATACATTTTTTGAGTGATTTACAACTTGTGTAGCAGGATTATTAGTTACACGTTTCAAATGGCAATAAAACAATAAAACTAAAGTAGAAATACAAGTATAATATTACAAGACTTAGCTAAATAGCTAAAAGAACCAAAAGATGTAGTTTCGAGTTACAGTTTGAAGTCATTATAGAAAGTAAAAAGGGTAATTTGAACTTTTTTCATTTTTTTATGGTTGGTGGGGGGGGGGTCAAACTCACCTTCCTCATACAGAATTAGGGTACATAAAACAACAGATAAAATGTAAAATTTTCTAAAAATAAAGCATTTTAACTTTATTTAGGAGGATTTAGAGATTAAAAATTAAGAAAATTGCTAGATTTTATTATCTTAACACAAAAATCACTTTGCAATCAAAATAGTCAACACATTTCCTCCATATATGTATATATATTCCTGAAAAAATGTTTAGTAAAAAATACTTCATTAAAAACTCTGAATTTTGTCAACAAAAACTTGTAATGATAACTGTATGCTTGCTAAATTGTGTGAAGATACACAAAACATATTAGAAAGTATAGTATAGGAACTCTATAGGTTAATCTGGGGTTATGATTTTGGCTGAATTGACTGAACATAGCCAGGTAGTTGATTGACTGATTGATTGATTTAGTGTTTTATGGCACAAAGCAGCTAGGCTATCTGCACCAAACGTCCAGTAAAAAAGTAAAAATAAATTAAATGTAGTAAAATACATAAAAGGAAATGAAGGTAAAACAAAAAAAGTATAAAACCAATGTTGACACCTAGTCTACAATGTTAAGAGAGAAAGAGTAAGAGAAGTTGTAAAGGACTTTCTCTAGCAAAATGGTAATGACCATAACCTGCCAGGAAGACTAACAGGTAAGTTGAAGAACCACCATCAGTCACCTGAAGTTGGCCTTTCCAGTCCTGGTTCCGGGTTATGTGTCATAGCAGCTATTATCAAAAGGTAAAATAAGAAAAGTGTTAAAACACATATAGCAAAATCGTAATAAAAAATAGCCAAAATGTCCTGTAAAAATGTAAAAGTAAAGTAAATGTAGTAAAAGTCGTAAAAGAAAACAAAGGTAAAGACAAAACAGCAATTAAAAACAGAAAATGGCATAAAACCAATGCTGACATCCAGTCTACAAAGTTGTAAAGGACTTCCTGTAGCAGAATGGTAATGACCATGACCCGCCAGGAAGACTAACAGGTAAGTACAAAAACCACTATCAGTCACCTGATGTTGGTCTTTCCAGTCCTGGTTCCAGGTTATGTGTCATTATGGCCAGTACTAAAAGGTAAAGTAATAAAAGTGTTTAAAGATATGCAGCAAAATTATAATAACAACTCGCCAGGACGACTAACGGGTAGTTCAAACTGATAGTTCAAACAGCAGCGTTAGTCACCTGAAGTTGGCCTTTCCAGTCCTGATGTCAAGTTATTTAATGTTCTGGCCATTTTCCAATGTCAAATTGAACTAGAGAGATTGAGATTCTGAAAAGGAAACCACAAATAAAAAGGTGTAATGAATAAATATCAAACACTTAAATGAGGTTAAAAAGATTAATGGCCATTAAAAGCTAAAAACTTTATCAAGGTGGACAGTGTCACCTTCACCAATAACACTGTCCAATGTTACAGACAAACTCTGGGACAGAACATGTTCAAAATATTGCCGTCACTGAGAGTCGTAACGATGGCAGGAAAGTAAAAAGTAAAATGTGGCTTACAGTGATTTGAGTGTTACACAAACTGCATACTGGTGCATCAGTTCCAGATAAAAGAAAACGATCAGTTAAAAAGCTGTGACCAATGCGTAGTCTAGTTAGAACAACTTCCTCCTTCCAAACCTTACGAAAGCTAGACGGCCAAAGCCCAATATAGGGTTTTATTTGAAAAAAGCTTGTTGTCACGTTGCTCACTCCAAGTGGACTGCCAGCTGGCACGGAGCCGAGCCTTGAAGACAACACCATAGTCCATGTATGGAATAGGCATAGGAGTGATGGTGCTGAAGCAGACATATTTAGCTGCCATGTCTGCAAGCTCGTTCCCGCAAATACCAACATGGCCTGGTATCCAGAAAAACTGGATTGAAGTAGCTGCTAATGAGAAATGGGCCAGTCGGTTTGAATATCAGCGAGAACAGGGTGTGAGCCAACATGAAGTGATTCCAAGGCCAGCAGAGAACAAAGGAAATCAGTATAAATAGTGCAGTCGGAGTACTGCTCAGCTTCAATATGCTCCAGGGCAAGAGATATGGCATACAGTTCAGCAGTGAACACAGAAGCTGTAGAGGGGATTCTGCACGCAACCACCAAACCTCAACAAAGCATGGCAGAGCTTACAGAATTACCTAATTTGGAACCATCCATATAAATTGGAATGGAATGATTGTTTGAAAGGTGTTCAGTAAATAAAAGACGATACTTCCAATCGGGAGTATCTGCCATTTTCAGATGACTTAAAGAAAGATCACATTTGGGGGCTGTAATAAGCCATGGGGTGGATGGGCTGACCAGTGGATTCTGCAATGTTATCCAAGGACAGACCCAATTCATCCAATTGTGCCTGGATGAGAAGGCCAAAAGGAGCAATGGCAGATCGTCTGTTTTGAAAAAGTAAGGCCCACTGAGAAAGGAAAACATCCTCAAGTGGGATGCTTTGGTAAGGAACGAAGTTTCGAAGAATACAGTAAAGACAGTTGCAAATGGCAAAGGTGAAGAGAAGGTTCGTGAGATTCCATGTATAAGCTCTGAACTAAGGAGGTGCAGAAAGCCCCAGTGCAAAGTCGAAGTCCTTGATGATAAATGAGGTCGAGCATCTTTAAGGCTCAGGATCTAGCAGAGCCATAGACCATTGATTCATAGTCGAGTTTTAAACGAATAAGAGCACGATATATCTTTAACATAGAACATCGATCAGCTCCCCAACTGGCAGTAGAGAGGATGTTCAGTGCTCTTGTGCATTTGACCCGTAGATGCTTGATGTGTGGTATAAAGTTTAGCTTACAGTCAAAGATAAGCCCCAAGAACTTGGTCTCAGGGACCACTGGCAGCGAAACTTCACCAATACGGAGTTCAGGATCAGGGTGAATATCCCATTTATGGCAAAATTACACGCAAACGGTTTTAGAGAGAGAAAAATTAAAGCCGTTCGCTGTAGTCCACTTCAGTACACGATTGAGGGCACTTTGTAGTTGCCGCTCAATATATCTCATGTTTGACGACTGACATGAGATGTGAAAGTTGTCGACATAGAGCCCGTTTGCAACAGTAAGAGGGAGTTGTTCAGTAATGGCATTTATCTTTGTACTGAAAAGTGTGACACTCAAAACACGGCCCTGAGGGACCCCAAGTTCCTGTATAAAAGAACGAAAAAGTGTCGAACCCACACGAACTTGGAATCTCCTGTCCATTAAATTTTTTTCATAAACATGGGTAAACGGTCACACAACCCATATATATGGAGATCTCAAAATGCCATACCTCCATGTTATGTCATAAGCCTTCTCAATGTCAAAGAATACTGAAACAAGATGTTGGCATTTGAGAAAGGATTCTTTGATTAATGTTTCAAGTCGAATTAGGTGGTCTGTGGTGGAGTGCTGTCGTCGGAACCCACACTGGGTGAGCGAGAGGAGATTGTTTGATTCGAGGAACCAAATAAGATGAGCACTAACCATCCTCTCTAAGATCTTACAGAGACAGCTCGTCAAAGCAATTGGACGGAAGTTTGAAGGAATCTTGGGATCTTTCCCAGGTTTAAAAAAGGGTAAGATAATAGCCTTGCACCAAGCATCAGGAAAAACATTCTCCTGCCAGATCTATTTAAAAACAATTAGAAGAATATCAAATGAAGCAGGAGAGAGATAGTGCAGCATGTTATAGTGTACATCATCAGGTCAAACAGATGTACTGCCAGACTGATGAAGGGCCATTTTCAGTTCCACCAGTGTAAAGGGACAATTATAGTCAAAGAGACAGTCAGTTTGAAAGGAAAGAGGTGAACGCTCTGTCCAAGTCTTGATGGCCAAGAAGGTGGAGGAACAAGCAGAAGTGCTAAATACCCGGCAAAAGCTTTCACCTAGAGTATCGGAGATGCTCCTGACAACAGCTACCACTTGGCCATCAAAGAGTAAAATGGAGAGGGGGACAGAATTGTAGTGCCCACTGACCTTTTCGAACCCTGTTCCATAGGACCTTGGAACTTGCGGTAGAAGATATGCTAGTTGTGAACTTAATCCAAGATTCCTTCTGGCTTTGATGTCTTACCACCTAGCATGTGCATGGGCCTGTTGGAAAGCGATGAGGTTCAAAAGTGTGGGATATCTACGGAAAGTATCCCAGGCCCGGTTTTGAGCCTTCCGTGCCAAATGGCAAGCAGGATTCCACTACGGACGAGGATATCGTGAAAAACGTGTCGAGGTTTCAGGAATACACTGAGCAGCTGCTTGTATAATACAGTCGGTTACCACTGCCACACAGTCGTCTATTTATGGCTGATTCATGATGGCAGGATCAAGTTCTGCGAGAGCAGTGAAAGTGGACCAGTCTGCCTGGTCCAGCTTCCACTGGGGCACGTGGGTAGGGTGGCATCAACCACGGCCAGTCTCTCTCAAAAGTATAGGAAAATGATCACTGCCAAGTGGATTATTGTCAACCCTCCATGAAAAATGGGAAAACAGTGAAGGGGAGCAAACCGAGAGATCAATAGCAGTAAAGGACTGACTAGGTGCATGAAAATAAGCGGATGAACCAGTATTGAAAAGTGAAAGATTGTAATCAGAGAGCATACGCTCTACAGAGCGACCCCTCTTATCAATAACAGCACTTCCCCAGCATTAAAGTCCCCCAGGATTAGAAATGGAGATGGCAACTGTTCATTGAGAGCATCAAGGTCTGATTGATCATATGTCTCTCCAGGGGACAGGTAGAAAGAACAAACAGTGATGGTATGACCCAAGGAAACACAGATGGCTACGGCCTCCAAGGGTGTGTTGAGTGGCAAAGGCAGGGTGGTCACGTGTTGATCAACCAACAGTGCCACCCCTCCATGTAGTCGTCCATCACACAGCCTGTCATTTCTGTACAGAGAAAACTGCCGAATGGTGACTGTATCAGCAGGTTTTAGATATGTTTCTTGTAAGGAAAGATATACAGGATGGTAGAAAGCAATCAATGTTTTGATATCATCTAGATTAGATCGTAAAACCTCGACAGTTCCATTGTATCAAGGTGGCCATTTTTAATGACAGGAAGGCGAAGTGGCTGAAGAACCCTTCTGTTTACAACCACGTCTTTTTTCCTTACTGTCCTTATTCGGAGAAGGTCTATTGACCTCCACGGATCCCGCCCTGGGTCGATTGGGCAGATCTTTGTTGTTGGAAGGGGATTCCAGTGACTGAGGACGTGAACAAATGATTGTTTTGCATCGTGAGGTGGGAGGAAAAGATGTATCAGAAGAAATGCCTGTATTTGAAACTGAAGAATGTGGATCTTGAGATTAGTTGGAATGTATGTGAGGAACAGAGATGGGTGTAGAAGTTGATTCATCAATGTTTTTAACCATAGAGGTCAAAAGGCTTTTCATTTGTTTTGAAAACGATTCTCTTGGAGGCACAGAGAGATCTGTCAGCATTCCCACTGTAGTTGTAGAATGAAGTGCAGCAGCATATGTTTGAGATGGAGTGGCGGACAGCAATTTCCGAGTCTCAGGATAACTAATGTTATGAGTCATTTTCAAATGCTGCACCTCTTTTTCCTCCAACAATTTTGGGCAAGAACAAAAGTAGGAAGGGTGGTAACCATTGCAGTTAACACAATGTGGGTCCGTGTGACACTCATAGGCATCATGACCCTTGCCATCACAATGATCACGTGTCAGGGAACCACGACATGACGTCTTTGAGTGGCCGAACCTCTGACATTGGAAACATCTATGAGGGTTTGGAATGTATGGCAGTACCCTGCAAATTAGATAACCTGCCTTGATAGTGGCAGGTGCACGTGGTGATGTAAATGTTAAAACGAGGATATTTGTCAGCAGTGTAACTCCGTCTTTGCGAGTGGAGATGCGCCTCACTGCAGAAACTCCTTGAGTGGAGAGACCAGCGAGAATTTCTGACTCAGGAATATTCTTCAAATACCTCTCAACAACAACTCCTTGTAATGAATTCAAGGTAGTATGAGGGGTAACCTCAATAGGTACATCCCCAATTGCCTTTGAATTTAAGAGGAGTTCACTGGGTTGGGATGTGGATGTTTCAACCAATATGTCTCTGGATCGAAAATTCTTTACGGACTTTGGAGAGCCAGCAAGTCCCTCTAGTCCCTTCTGAATAAAAAAAAAAGGTGGGGGGCATTTGCCCTAACGGTTTTTCTGAAAGAGAATGCAATATAAGAAAATGGGGTACAGGTGTCACAGATGTTGAAGATTGCTGCTCAGAGTCTTTGAGACGTGGTTGTTTACCTATTGACTGTTTTTTCATTATTTTATTTAAATTTTTTGTTGGAGGATCCATAGGAAAAAAGAAAAATTTCGGTACCCAGTGACCCCACCCACCATGGAACCCTACCAGGGGACGCACTACAATGTCAAGCAAGGACGTTGCAGCAACGCCAGGGTTTCGTGAGCACTATACCCAAACACCATGTCCACAACATCCGTTGAAAACTTCCAACACTAGTACTTGGTTGACTCTAGCCAAAGTGGACCAGCCGAATGACCCAAGGGGGCCCACCCAAAGGCCACCCATCTACAGGAATTCAAGGCCAAAGTAGTGTATTAGGGTTGGACCCCTCAACCACCAGTATCCTCTACTCCCCTTCACGGGTCAACATACACAGCAAACACGTGGGTGGATGTTTAGATCCCAGAGGAGGTAAAATGAAAGATAAAAACCTTCCCTGATAGGTCCCCTCACCACGTACAGGAATCCACACCGAGAGGTAGCCAGGTAGCTAAGCAGATTTATTTCTACTTGTGTTTAAAATGCACATAAAACTGGCATTACATATTTATATAAAAATTGAGAAAAAACTACAGGTAAATCTATTGAACTAAAATGCTTTGTTTTTTGTTGTTTTTTTACCAAAGCATCAGGAACCTTCTCTTCATATTCAGTGTCTATCTTATGGTTTAGTTCTTTCATTCTTGTAACAAAAGATTTAAGCTCTTCATGGCTTCTTCCTCCTTGGTACTTCTCTACCTACAAAGAATCAAATTTTATATGTCTTATAAAACTAATATACTTAATATAATTTGAATATTTAGGACTATTAAAGTTAAATAGGTGGAAAACATAATTTTACATTTATTTATACTGAATGTAACAGTTTTCATTTAAAATTAGTAAAATTTAGGATCAAACTTATTGATACATTGGTAAATTATGCTTCTATCAAGTATCTTAAAGAATGTTGTTATTCTGCTAAAGACTACACTAAAAAAGTTATTACTAGATCAACTGTGAATTAACTGATGAATATTAACAGTAGTCTTATTGGATATTTCATCACTTTGTACAAGAGAATTGTTACGATTCACCTTCTTTAACATACAAGATAATGTAATTGAATAATTTCTCAGTTTAAGACTTTTGTTCATTGAAATCTTGTCAACAAGTTGTCCTTTCACTAGATTGAGCCAAATATTTTCCTAATACATCTCTTATTGTACTGAAAAAAACATTAATTTTATGTCACAATCAGCTTACCTTTTTACCATCCATAATCCACAATAAAGTTGGATAGGCTTTGACTTCAAATTCATTACATGTGAAACGATTACTTGTGCAATCAACCTGAAAAAACAACACATGAAATAAATATAAAATGTTAGAAACCATTAATCACATAAAATATTGGCTGCAGTTAATTAACTTTAATAACAATAACTCACCAAAATAGCATATATTGTTATGTAAATTCTTGGAGAGAACATTTTATAAGGTTTAGTCTTATTTCAAAAACACCACATTAATCATACTTGTAATGCCTAAGGCTTTTTTTGCATACACTTAAAACTCTAATGGAGCAAAATAATACTATCAGATACTGCAAATAAAACATATTTTCCTTTATTTGAAGATAAACATGGTAGAAATACACATACAGTACAATAAAAGCATTTAGCAAATCAATGTTCAAAAGTTGCACAGCAAATTGTCACTCATTTTGCAGCCTGTTTGTAACATACAAATTTTATCTCTTTCTCTTTCATTAGAATGAATCATTTTATTTTGGAACGTGGAAGAACACTAAACTGTAGTATACATATCTGTACATCCTGGAAGTCTCGAACCTCTAAATCAAAAGCTGCCTCATCTTCAGTGAGAGAGAGCAGTAATGGTATATACTGCACAGTCACCTCCACTCTTCTAACAATAAGGTCAAGTACAAAAAAGTGATGCAGGAGTTTGTTTGTGACAGGTATTTTCAAGTACAGGTGAGACGTTCAGGCAATGCAAGTTGAGGGCTCAAAATTAGTTGGCACCTGGTTGGCCTATAGAAAGTATATGGTGGATAGCCTATGTGGTTTGTTCCCCATACATTGATCTGAGCTTTAGTTAACTAAACAGAACTTATTACAAACTATTAACCTTCCCAAATTTACAAACACTTGTCAGTAGTATGTAATCCATGAGCATCTTTACTATGAATGACTATGTATAAGTAAATGCCCTTT
The DNA here is from genome assembly GCF_004210375.1 of Tachypleus tridentatus. Taxonomy (NCBI): domain Eukaryota; kingdom Metazoa; phylum Arthropoda; class Merostomata; order Xiphosura; family Limulidae; genus Tachypleus; species Tachypleus tridentatus. Next base: position 86,556,762 of record NC_134830.1, read on the forward strand.
CATTAATAAGACAGTCATCACTTTGTCTAATATCCAAACTTTTTTTTATATTAGTGTAATGGAATTAATTAGTTGAGTTTTTACTAACACATTGCAGATGAGTCAAGTTTATTTGTGTTTTGTGCAATGTCTTTCTGTGCCATTTATTACAATGTTGAGTGGATGCATTTTATTTCATCCATAGCTCAATTATATTTTTGTTTATTTGAAACAGAGTATTTACATGAAGATGCCTGGTAAATATTTAAAATGTGGTATCTTGTAAAACATATTCCCATATGGAATGGAACCACACAAAACTTTCAAATGCATCACATTTCATTTTTTCCCCATGGGAAGTACAACTCTGTTGTTGTTGTTGTTGTTATTATTATTTGGAAAATTATAGTGCAAAGCTATCTTTTATTATAAAGTGTAAAGGGAAATTAAGTTAAAACAAAAACAGTGACCCAGCATCGGAAAAACTTAAATATAAAGGCCAATGGTCCTTAAAACATTAAAAATATCTGTAATGTGGCAGTGTCACCATTTCCAATGACACTGTCCAATGTCAAGGGTAAACCTATGGTAAAAACATGTCTAAAATGATGCCATCGCTCACAGTCGTAACGATAGCACAACAGTAAAGGGTGGGCTATAGTGATTTGAGAGTCACAGACCACACATTGATGCATCAGACCCAGATAAAAGAAAACAAGTTAAAAAACTGTAACCAATGTGTAGTATAGTTAGAACAACTTCATTATTTTAATCCTTATGGAAACAAGACAGCTAAAGTCCACTAGAAGGTTTTATCTGGAAAGGTTTGTTATCACATTGTACACTCAAGACAACTGCCAACTGGCATGGAGATGAGCTTTGAATACAAGAACATAGTCCATGTATGAAATAGATACAGTAGTGATAGCACCAGAGCAGACAGACTGTGGTGTCAATGAGCTTGTTTCTGCAAATACTAACATAGCCTAGTATCAATAAAAACTGGACAGAAGTAGATGATAAAGAGAAATGAAGCAGTTGGTTTGGAATATTGATAAAAACAAGATAAGAATGAATGTAAGACAATTCCAGGGCCAGTAGAGAGCTGAGCGAGTTGGTATAAATAGTACAGTTTTTGTATTGCATAGCTTTTACATGATCCAAGGCATGAAAAATGGCACACAATTAAGCAATGAAAACAGATAAAGTAGAGTGGATTCTGTGTGCAATCAATAAATCAAGACAAACCATGGCAGAGCCCACAGAATCACCCGATTTTGAACCAACCATGTAAATGGCAATGGAAAGATGGTTTGAAAGACGTTTGGCAAACAGAAGATAGTACTTTCAATCGAGAGCACCTACCTTCTTCAGATGTTTTTAAAGAAAGATCACATTTAGGGATAGTAGTAAGCCATGGTGAGATGGGTTGACCTGTGGAGAAAGCAATGTCTTCTAAAGACAGAACTAATTTGGCCAACTGCACTTGGATATGAAAGCCAAAAGAAACAATAGTAGACCATCTCTTCAGAAAAACCAGAGCCCATTAAGGAAGGAAAACAAAGGGTTGAAATTTTGAAGCCTACAGTATAGACAGTTGCAAACAGCAGAGAAGTAGAGGAGGTTCATTAGACTCAGTGTACAATCTCTTGACTGGAGAAGTGAGGAGAGCCCTCATGCAGAGCCAAAGCCTCAGATGGTGAATGGGGTCCAACAACTTCAAGTGCCAAGGTTCTGACAGAGCCATAGACCAGAATTACATAGTCCAGTTTTGAATGAATGAGAGTATGATAGGATCTTGAGTATAGAACATCAATCCACTCCACAAGAGGTGTAAGAGAGGAAACAGAGGATGTTCTGTGTACACTTGATGCATAGCTGATTAATGTATAGAATGAAAGTCAGCTTACAGTCAAATATAAGCCCCAAGAACTTTGCCTCAGGTACCCTGCAGGAAACACAACCTCACTGAGACAGAGCTCGAGAATGGGGTGAAAATCCCATTGGTGAAGCATGCAGATGGTATGAGAAAAAGAAAAGACAAAACCCATTTCTTGTGGCCTATTTCAGTAGATGACTGAGGGAAATCTGTAGTTGCTGCTCAATAAACCTCATGCTCGATGACTGACACGAGATGTAGATGTAAAAGTCATTGATGTAGAGTCTGTTTACAACTGTATGGAGGAGTTGTCCAGTAATGGCATTAATGTTTACAATAAAAAGTGTGACACTCAAGACACAGCTCTGACAGACTCGAAATTAATGTGAGAAAGAATGAGAAATGTTGAACCCACAGAAACTTGGAATCACCAGTCCATTAAAATAGTTTTGATAAAAGTGATCAAATGGCCATGCAACCCCATATGAGTGGATGTCTCGCAAAATGCCATACTTCCATGTAGTATCATAAGTTTTCTCAAGATAAAAAAAATCAAAAAACCAGAAACAAGATGTTGTTTGAGAAAGGATTCCCTGATTAACATTTAAAGATGAATCTGGTGATTCCGGGGTGAATCACTGTCATTGAAACCCAAACTGTGTGAGTGAGAAGAGGTTGTTTGATTGAAAAAACTCAAACAAGATGAGCATTAACCATCATCTCTAAGATCTTCAAAGACAGCTCAAAGGAACTAGACTGTAGTTTGAAGAAATCTTGGTATACTTTCTAGGTGCCAAGCATCAAGAAAAGCATTCTCCTGCCAGATCTGGTTAAAAACAACCAGAAGAGTAGCAGAGAGGCAGGAAAGAGATAGTACAGCATCTCATAATGAATATCATCAGGACCAGCTGATGTATTGCCAGACCAGTGGAAAGGAAGCTTGTGTTTCACCAGGAAAATGGGGTGATTACAGTCATAGAGACGATCAATTCAATAAGAAGCAGGCAATCACTCTACCCAAGTCTTGACGGCTAAGAAAATGGAGGATGAAGCAAAAGTACTACATACATGAGAAAAGCTTTTGTCAAGAGTATTGACAATGTTCTGGATATCAGGAAGCAAGATTGAAATGAGGGGAAAAAGCATATTGCTCACTGACCTTCTGAATTTTGTCCTATGTGACTTTGAAACTGGTGGTTGTGCACTTAACTGAAGATTACTTCTGGCCTTGATATTTAACCTGCTGAGGACAGTTTAAAAGTGTGGGATACTTACAAATTGTATTCCAGGCCTGTTCCTCAGCCTTCTGTGCCAAGAAACAGGCAGAATTCCACCACACATGAGGATACTATGGAAAACATGTCAAGGTTTGAGGAATACACTGAGTAACTGCCTGGATAATACAGTCAGTCACTGCTTATGGCTTACAGACAACACCATGATCAATTTCCAAGAGAGCAGTGAAGGAGGGCAAGTTGGCCTGGTTCAGCTTCTATCAAGGTACAAGGGTTGGGTGGCACTTCCCACAGCCAGTTTCTCTCAAAATGATAGGAAAATGATCACTTACCCATGAACTATTGTCAACCCTCTAAGAAAGGTAAGAGAAAAGGTAAGGGGTGCAGACAGAGAGATAAATAGCAGTAAAAAATTAACCAGGTGCATGAAAATAAGAACCAGTATTGAAGAGAGAATTGGTTGGTTGGTTGGTTGGTTTGGTGTCTTATGGTACAAAGCAACTAGGCTATCTGAACAAACATGTGGTAAAAAGTTATAATTAAAGTAAAATTATTCAAGTTCATAAAAGGAAATTAAAGTAAAACAAAACAAAGTTTAATTTTTGATTTAAAAACATAACAGCTTAAATCCAATTTTTACATCTAGTCTACTGCTGTAAGAGAAAAACTACAGTAACACAAGTTGTAAAAGACTTTCTGTAGCATAATTGTAATTATCATAACTCTCCAGGAAGACTAACAGGTAAGTTCAAAAATCAGCATCAGTCACCTGAAGTTGGACTTTCCAGTCCTGGTTTTGAGTTATTTGATGTTACAGCCATTTTCTAATTTCAAACTGAATTAGATGTACTTTGATTCTTAAAAGGGAATCACATTAAAAAAAAGGTCTAATGTATAAATTAAAAAAACTTAAACAACATTAAAAAGATTAATGCCTTTTAAAATCTAAAAGCATTTCTAAGGTGATGAGTGTCACCACTGCCAATAACACTGTCTAACATTCTGGATAAACCTTGGGACAAAACATCTTTAAAATGGTGTTGTCGTTGAGAATTGTAACACAGACGACATATTGGTGCATCAGTTCTAGATAAACGAAAAAGATGAGTTACTTTGACCAGTACATAGTCTACTTAGAACAACTTCATCTTTCAAATTCTTACAGAAACAAGACGGCCAAAGCCCAATATTGGGTTTTATTTGGAAAAGCCTGTTGTCACATTGCTCACTCAAAGTCGACTTCCAACTGGCACAGAGCCGAGCCTTGAATAAAGGATCATAGTCCACATATAGAACAGGCACAGCAGTAATAGTGCCAAGCAGACAGATTTAGCTGTGGTGTTGGTGAGCCTTTTCTGCAAATACCAATGTAGCCTGGAACCCAGAGAAACTGGGTAGAAGTAGATGTTAAAAAGAAATGGGCCAGTCAGTTTTGAATATCGGCATGAACAGGGTGTGAACTAATGTAAAGCGATTCCAGTGCCAGTAAAGAACTAAGTGAGTCAGTATAAATAGTTCAATTTGAATACTGCTTAGCTTCTATGTGATCCAGGGCAAGAAAAATGGTGTACAGTTCAGAAGTGAACACAGAAACTGTAGAGGGGATTATGCATACAACCACTGAACCACAACAAACAATGGAAGAGCCATAAATAGAAAATGGAAGGATGGTTTGAAAGATGTTCAGCAAATAGCAGAGACAGTATTTCCAATCAGGAGTATTTGCTTTTCTCAGGTGACTTAAAGAAAGGTCACATTTGGGGGCTGTAATAAGCCATAGTGGGATGGGCTAACAAGTGAATACAGCAATATTATCTAAGGACAGACCCAATTCATCCAACTGCACCTGGATACAAAGGCCAGAAGAAGCAATGGAAGATCATATGTTCTGAAAATGAATGGCCCACCAAGGAAAGAAAACACAATCCCAGGTGATTTGCTTTGGTAAGGAATGAATTTTGAAGCATAAAGTAAACACAACTGCAAATGGTGGAGGTGTAGAGGAGGTTCACAAGACTAAGCTGTGAATAAGGAAATTGCAGAAAGCCCCAGTGCAAAGTCAAAGTCCCTGATGATGAACGGATCCAGTTGGAGTGAGAAAAGTTGTGATCTGAGAGCATATGCTCTGTGGAAAGACCCATCCCATCAATATCAGCACCACCCCAGAGGGGTGGATGTCCACTAAAGTCCCAAAGGATTAAAAATGAAATGGTAAGCATTTAATGAGCACATCAAGGTCTAACTGATCATAGGCCTCTCCAGAAGTCAGGTAGAAAGAACAAATCAAAGGAATCACATCTACAGCCTCCAGGAGAGTATTGAGTGGCAAACACAGGACAGGCACATGCTGATTGATTAGCAGTGACACACCTCCATGCACTTGTCAATAACACAACCTGTCTTTTGTGTATTAAACTGCTGAAATGGGACTGCACTGGCAGGTTTCAGAAATGTTTCCTGTAATAAGAGACAGAGGATTATAAGAATCAGTCAAATCCTTAGTGTCATCTATATTTTAACAAACCTCTACAGTTCTACTGTGTCAAAGTGGTCATTTTTATTTATATGGAGGAGAATGGAGCCCTTCTGTTTTGGACCACATTTTTTCCCTTTATTGAAGGTCTATTCAATCTCCTAGGTTGAGTATGCAGATCTATGTCTGTAAACAAAGATTCTTGCAACAGATGGCATGAATGAACAGTCATTTTGCATCTTGGGGATGGAGACAAAGGACCCAAGGAAATGCCTGAACAGAAAGCCAATGGAAATGCACCTGGGCAGCCACCAGAAGGAGTTTCAGGGCAGAGATGAGAGTAGATGTAGACTCATCAACTCTTTTAACCATGACAGGCAAAAGACTCTCCATATGTTTCACAAATGATCTGCTGGAGGCACAAAGAGACTATCTGCACTCCAACTTTGGCAGAGGAATGAAGTGCATCATAATACATCTGAGACTGAGTAAGGTACAATAACTTCTGAGCCTCTGGATAGGAGATGTTCACAGTCTTCAACTGTTGCAGCTCTTTCTCCTCCATTCACTTAGGGCAAGAAATAGAGTAAGAAGGGTGTGAACCACTACAGTTAACACAGTGTGGTTCCAATTCTCACTCATAGGTGTCATGGTCTTTGCCACCACAACAAGTGCATGTCGAAGAAGAGAACTATGACATGATATCTTCAAGTGACCAAACTGCTGACACGAATCATCTGAGAGCTTTGGAACTGTATGACCATACCTTACAGTTCAGATAACCTGTCTTGACTGTGGAAGGTGGACATTGTGATGTAAAAGTCAAAATCTGAACAATAGTAGGCATTACAATTCCATCTTTGTGAGTGGAGATTTGGAGCACTGAAAAAATGCAGTGGCTGGAAGAACCTTCAAGGATCTCTGACCTGGGAATGTTCTTCAAGTCCTTCTCTCGAGGAACTCAGGATAACATGGGAAGTAATCTCAATGAGTACATTCCCAATGCTCTTTGAATTCACGAGAAGTTTGGTGTGTTGTGGTGAAGATTTTTTCATCAAGATGACTCCTGAGTACAGCTTCACCAGTTTGGAGAAGCCAACAAGCCCCCTAATCCCTTTCAAGTTAATCTGCCCCAATGATTTCTCAGGCAATAAATGCAGAATGAGAAATTGAGGTCGAGTCTGACTTTAATGGTGACTGTATAAAAGAGTTGTCCATACGTGGTCATTTTCCAATAATCTGTTTTTTTCATTTTTATTTTTTTACTCATCAATTGGGGTATCCGTAATAAAATAAGAAAATTTCAGTGCCCAATGTCTCCCCCATCCACCATGGAGCCCTACTAGGGGATGCAGTACAATGCCAAACAAGAACACTGCAGCAACAACATGGTTTTGCGAGCACTAAATCTACACACAATGTCCTCAACTCTTGTTGAGAATGTCTAATACTGCTGATACTTGGTTGACCCTAGCCCAAGTGAACCAGCTGAATGACCCTGGGGGAAGGGGCACCCAAAGGCTGCCCATCCACAGGAATTCATGACCAAAGTGGTATGTCAAGATTGGACCCCCTCAACAACCAGGATCCTCTTCTCCCTTTCACGAGTCTTCCTGCACAGGAAACATGTAGGTGGTTATTTAGATTCCAAAGGAGATACTGAAAGAACAAACCTTTTTCTGAGAGGTCCCCTCACCACATACAGAAATCCACCTTAAGGGGGCAATTCTGCAGCCTGTGGTAGGAAATTTCTATTTTGCCTGTAGATGAAATGAGCATAGAAATATACTGCTTCATTTCACCTAACAGTCATCTTGGGTGATCTTCACTGTATGTTCATTCCTTTTTGGTTCCAGGGCACCTTCTCTTTCTCTTTATCGGCAATCCATTCTTTTGCCACAGAGGAGGAACTGCTTATATTTTATTTTTTTCTGTTGATTCAGGGTTTTATAAATAATATGAAATGAAAAGAATGCAGTTTATCAAATAACATCCTTTTCTTTTTGTCTATTTCACTGTTTTTCTGAGAATGGTATATGAGAGGTACTAATTTGCACAGTCAACACTTTTCATGCGAGCATTGTGTTAAGAAAGACAGATTGTGTTTTTTTTTATTCTCCAGTTATTCTATTTTCTTTTCTGTGGTGGAAAAAGATGAATTGTTGATGGTTGAAACCATTGATATTTTCATATAAGAATGAGAATCACCTATTCTACAGAAAGTTGTATCGCCTTTTTTTAACTGTTGAAACTCCAGCCTTCAGCATTGGCAGCAAAAGTCTATTCACTCTGATTGTCCCACAGACTACTGTTTTATGTTCCATGAACATGTTTGCAGTGGAAGTACTGTTGCAATAATTGTTCTAGTGTATGTGGTACCACAATCCAGAATTGAAAGAAAGAAATGAAAGAATAGTTTCTTCACATTTTTTTTTCTCCTCACCGGTATTAATCTCTTTGTTACAAATATAAACTGTGTCATTCTCATACACAATTCTCACCAGCAGGCCATATTTTATAATTTTTGCAAAGTTATATATTCAGAATCTTAGACATCTTATCCATGGAATCATGTCCTTGTCCAATGACAACTGTTGCTCTGATTTGTATACTATCCTGTATTTGAGGAAATAATCCAGTACTAGTTGAATTTGGAAGAGCCTACTTGAAGACTCAATCATTTTCCAATTATCATTGAAATGCCAAAATTTCCATTTTTTTTTCAAATCTGTTTCACCTCATTGTTTGCAAAATACTAGCTAATGAAAAGAGATCAGATATGGCCAATAATCTTTCCACTTATATTTCCATGTCTGTACCATTACTAGAATAAGAGCTAAGAATTTCCTCATGTCTTTAATTGTAACTTCAGACCCATTGAAGTCCTTTATATGATATTTTATGTTTCTCTGAAAATTGATTATGATAGGGACATATTTCATGATAAAACATTTCAAACAAATATTAGACACAAAGCAGTAATACTTTAGGGTTGAATGGAGTCATAATGAATTTCCTTCATACACTTCCAAGTTTGGTGGAATATTTCTGACCAATTATCATTATCACAACAGGAAAACAAATCACTATGAAACATTAGTAGAATCATCACTTTCTGATTGGGAATCAGTTTGACTGCAACAACTTTACATGAGTATAATGATTTCACCCTAGCTAGAGTCACTGTAAGAATGATCCAGAAACACATTCACATCAGTATCTTCTTCATTTAGAAGACCTGACAAATTATCATTATATAATTAAGTAATTATTTCACCTTCACTCAACACGTTACATTTTCTGTGAGAAGCCATTTATAAAAATAGGGGTACTATAAGCACAAATCAAACAAATAATGACCATCTGGTACAAAATAAAATGCATCCAACTCATTTGATTCTTTGCATGCAACACAAGTAAACTCGTGTCATGAGTTTACAATTCTAACATAATAATGAGAGGATTTCAATACATCATTTCTAGTATCTTTAAAATTAATACATACAAATCTGTAAGCCTATTAGTTAGACTTCTTTGTCTGAAGCAGTTGCACATTCTTCATTGATTTCGCTTTGGCTTCCAAAGCTATGGCTCTACTGGCCGGGTAGCTTGTCTCACAATCACACCACATGCAGTAAGTTTTATCAGCTGTGGGCAATTTTCAAATACAAATAACAAACAAAGTGCCACCCATTTTTCCACCCAAGATCAATTCCATTTGTTTTCTGAGAATTTTGTCAACATTCTTGACATTCAAACCATCCTCCCTTTGGAAAATTGATACTCCATTGCAGTATTATCTCATAAACCATTTGTGAAATTTGCTGGTGCACATGCAGAATCAGTATAAATTGATATTAAAGTCTATTTAGTGAGACATGGCTTTATAGTATGCCCTCCCAACTTCTTGTACATATGCCACATCAAGTATCATTGGAGCATGTGGAAATCATTTTATTATTGCCCATAAATCCAGTGAATCCTTAAAGTTAATTCAGGAAAGAAATAGCTTTTAATCAAAAATATAACAAATGAATTAAGATATTGTAATTAAAGTAATCTGGATTGATATTTACATAACAGTCTGAAAGGCCTGAAATTTTTAGCCACAACTGCATCATATCAGCAAAATTAAAAATGGAGCATTATGTTTCAATTCAATCTTGTCATTAAATGGCTCATGTATGAGAAGCAATAATGTGGTATATATTACAGTGAAATGTTCTAAATGTCAAATTTCAATATAACTAGCAAACAAATAGCTCTTAATATAGTCAATGCTGAACAAATCATGCTTTTAAAAATACCTCTCTCAGTCTCTTGAGCTGGCTCAGAACACATCTTTAACTGCCTTTGGCAGAAACTAACAAAACTTTCTATTGGACAAAACGCTGCTCTTGATACATGGACATCCAATCACAATGCATATCTTAAATTTCACAATGTGGATTGTTAGTAGCTAGATGAAGTATGCATAGGTAAAGAAAATGAACAGGAACTAAATGGTGAATGGTGTCAAAGTATTTCAACAGGGTCTACCTCTCCAGAAATCTGAAAAAAATCCCATTCCTGCATACAAAAGAAAGGGGATTAATCTTAAAACAGAATAGGTCTGCTTAATACAAGAAGATTCTATAAGATATTGTGAAAGTATGACTTGAACCTCTGAGAAACTGATTTTTCTGAAAGAAAGTGATTAGACACAATCATGACTGATTCACGTTAAAAAAAAAAAAAAGCAGGGTTAAGTTTCATTGACAGTTAACAGCACAAAAAAAGGTCCAAGTAAATGCTTTGTTTCTTTTTTTCCAATAAACACTGACACTTGTTCCTTGAAGTTTTCAATTTTTGCTTATCTCAGGTACAATGAATTTATCATGGCTACCTTCTCTAGCTTTGCCAAATTCATGGAGTTTAAATCATCTCTATACATCACAAGTTTTGCCATTAAGTCATTATGCTCTGGAAGTCATCAACCAGAATAGCAGGCTTGAAACAAAGTATTACCACAAATCAACATTTTCTGGCCTATACTATCATTTAAGCACATTTATACTGGACTGTTACAAAAGTAATTTAATAAATATTTTGGTTCAAAGAGCATATAAACTTACCAGCTCTTATTATTATTTTCATGATGAACTTATCAATACTAAAAAAATATTTGATTAAAAATTCCTTCCCTCCAGCACTCATCAACAAAAGTATATTGAATACATCAATAAGGTTTACATCCTAAAATTCCAGACCTCAACATTTTTAAATATCCTATCACACTGATGTTACCTTTCACTGGTTCCCATAGTGTTAAACCAAAAAAGTAAAATCAAAATCATTCTGTAATCAACCTAAGAGTAATCTTCAAACTGATCAAACAGATACACAATTTTTCTGTCTAAGACAAAATATCCGATTCAAAAAATTGCTGGTAATATACAAATATTTGTGTCCTTGTTTCAGATAAACCTATACTGGGACAATGATTTGAATCTTAGCTACCACAATCAAGAATCATGCACATAACAGCTCCTTCAGTAATGATGGAACTTACAACCACATAAGCAAAGACTGTAGCAAAAGAATGAACACTTCAGAATAATAGACTTGGCAAAAGATGAATGGACTCTCAGAAAAGACAGCACTCCAAATTCATAACTTACAACCTAAACTAAATAACCAACTATCTATGTCACTGCACCTCAAACTATGATCAACTCATCCCCAGAATGAGCAAAAATTGAAAATTTCATGAACAATCTGAAATGGAAAAAAAAAAACATCTTACATGATTCTTGTTTTTCATGAGTATTCATTATTTAGTATTATAAAAGTTACTAAAATGTAAAAGATAGTATCTTTTTAGGTTAGATTAGGTAAAATAAATAATAATAATACCCTATGCAATACGCAATTTGATAAGGTAACATGTGCGAGATATTTACCAAGTGAATTACAACTTGTGTGGTAAAAATATTGTATAGACATGGTTCAAAGTTCAATAAAGCAATAAAATTTAAGTAGAAACAGTTGCATAGAGTTATAAGTTTAAGTCTATTTTGATGAAACAAATGTAGTTTCATGTTACAATATAAAATCATTCTAGAAAGAAAAGAAATAGGTAATTCAGACTTATTTCAAACTTTCTTTTGTAGTTAAGAAGTTGGTTAAATTGGCAAACCTCATATGGTTATTGTACAGATAACAACAAATAAAATATAAAGTTTTATTGAAAAGAATTTAAAATATTAAGGAGGTTTCAGAGATCATGCAAATGAAATACAAGATCCTTTACACGAATAAAAGTATTTTTAATCTTAAAATGAAAAATCATTTTATGCTCTGAATAGTTAACACTGATTTCATACATTCATGGATAAAGTTTCAGTGAAATTCATCACTAAAAGCTTTCAAAATTTTGCAAAGGTACAAAAACATATTTGAAAGTATAATATGGAAACTATAAAGGTCACAAACTCAGCCAATTTAGACAAATCTGTGGCAAGAGAGTTAAGCTAAATGGTGTTTTGTCATAGAATAACATTTCTATAGCTTTCAAAGAAAAATAATTTAACACCAAAACAATATCAAGGAGAAAAAGAATCTATAAATAAATCATAAAATATTCCTAGTTCTGTTATTTGTTAACAAGTTCTCTAAACTTCCCATTAGATTTCTCTCTTCATCCCCATAAGAAAATCTCTAACTTTTCTACAAATGTCTATTTAAATTACTTTGTTTATGCTATTCTAACATTTTTTAATTTGTTCTATTTAATTATATTTAAATGCTTACTATAGCTATTTCACTTTGACCTTCCTAATTATTGACATTTTGCACAAATTTTTTTTTTAAATTAAGCATTATTACTAAAACTTTCTCCATGAATATATGGAATCAAACTCACTCAAAGATTTGACTGCTCTGAGTGCAAAGTAATTTTAATGTTAAGGTGAAAAAAACTTTTCTTCATTCGAAAACTGTCAAGTCTCACTGATGTAATCTAACTAGTAACTGTTTAGATAACATGACATGATATAAAAATGTGGTAAGAAAACCTGCAGTAATAAAATCATTAAGAAACAAAACATGAATAATGATAGCTCCTTAGTATGTATAAATTATACTTTTAGATAGAAAGTTAATTTTAAAAAAAAATTAGTAAATGCACTGTTTACAAGCAAGACTCCTTGTAAATGTGCAGAAATGAAATTTTTGTTTTTTTTACAAATTACATTAAATAAATGTTGTAAAATAAAAATTATCAATTAAAAGACATTTCCAAGCTTATATACATAATTGTTTTTAGAGAAAATTAATACTGCTAGTTACATAAGTTAAAACAAGACCAAAAGGAAGGGCTGCAATAAAAACAGCATGTCCAAACCTCTGACTAATTATATTAGGTTGTTATAACCAAAAACAAGCCAAAACAAAAAATAAAAACACTGGTCTAATTGAGAGGATGCCACATTACAAGGTATAATGTAGAAAATAAAATGTACCCTAGGTTTTGGAGGTGACTGCAAAAGTACCTGTCTAGGGTACATTTTATATCCCATATTATAGCTTGTATCCTGCAATCCTTATTCTACACTCTTACCTATTAAAAAAACTAAGTTACAATTTTGCCAGCAACTTTTCACTAGAATATGCACACACAGTTATGTATTCATTTGCATAACAAAATTTAAAAGTTACAATCTTTAAAATTCCCTCTGCTGAGCAATGTTATGGCAAGTTTTGATATTGAATCTCCATATACCAATATCTCCCTTAATGAAACTAAATATAATCATGGACCTTTCATTTCCCACAGACACTAAACTGTATATTGGTTTCACCCATAAACAATTCCTGGAACTTCTTGTCCTTCCAAAGTTAAATTATTTCCTCTTTGATGATGTCATTTATGACAAAGTAGATGTGACTGCCATTGGATCCTCATTGAGTCTGACAACAGCTAATAGTTTTCTGTGGTATCATGAATGCAAGTGGTTAGAAAACGGTCTACATGAATTCAAACACGTCCTTTACAAATTATATATTAATGAAACTTTCTTGCTGCTTCAACAATCAAGTTTCCATGTTTTTTTACCTTATTTCCCAACATGTCAATATAAAATTCACATCCAAACTCAAAGAAACCAAACATTTTTCTACTTCTGTTCATCATAAAAGAAATTTTACTAGCCTACACATCAATTTCAATAGTTTTATTCCCCACTTCTTCAAACAATCTGATTAAATCACTGTTAAACAGGATTTTTAGTCTTTGTTCTAATTATTTTATGTTAAACAAAGAAATTACCCTTCTACATAAGCATATTAAATAATGGCTATCTGACTGATTTTCTAATGAAGTTTACAAACAATTTCCTAAACAACAAACAACAACCCCTTTCCTTTTATGGGTTTGCGATCTCTACCAATTGAAAATATAATTTCTTTCTTAATAAAAATCTTCTACCCTCATATTTAGCTTATAATAATGTGTAGCTGTAGTCTTCATATTAAACACTTTTTTCAGTACAAAGTACCTAAACTTCTATATTCATTGCTCATTTATAAATGTGTGAGTAGTGACTGTAAGGTCACATGCAATGGCAAATGAAGTTCCACTTAAAAACTAGAGTCTGTGAACATTTAGGAGTATCTAACAGAACCAGCCATCTTCTATTTAAACTCAGCCACTCATCCATTTGTTTACATTCTGAAATCACAATATTTCATTTTACAAATTCTCTATCGTCACCACAGGATCTTTAGACCTTGACCACTACATTAAAGAAAGACAACTCGTAGTTATAGACCACTTGACCCTCAATGGTTCACAAAGCTCTTTAGATCCAAAAATTGTTTTACATATTTACACTTAACTCAGCTATATGTAATATAAATGTTGTTTTATCCATCTATTTACTGCTTTTCTTAATAACTAAATAAACTAATTATTATGTTATTATACTATAATTTTAGTGATAATTAGATCTGTAACGTGATTTTCAGATTTCACTGAAGATGGAATAAGTTGTTCTGAAATGTTCAAACCTGATAAATAAAATGTTTCATGTTTTATCAACAATATTCATCTTCATGATCATACAACAAATTAGGGTTATCTTCAGAAGATATATTCAACAGAGTATCGCTAGACAGCATTTAAAAAATACAGTTCAAGTTTTCACATACAGAATATATCTATTATTAACCTTATATATTGTACAAAACAAACACTACATACAATTCTTACACAATACTCTAGTTAGGAAATCAAGAATATTTGCAGTTCTTGCAGTTTTTCATTTAACTGCTTTTCAAAAGCTCCCTGCTTTTTTGTCCCTCATATTTCTCCTTAGGTTGTTGGAAGTGGTGATGACAGAAATTTATCTGTATTTCAGTTTCTTTTCACTATGTAAGTAGGCTGAGCTTTTCTTTATGGAATATCAGATGTATAAACCATCAAGAGAAAGTTCAACATCAGGACCTGATTCAGTGCTTAATGAATTTTCCTTATTTGTAGATTCAGATATCAGTAATGGGCCAGTCAGTGTATCTGCAAGAAGCACTGATTTTTCAAATGATTTTTTTTATTATTATTATTATTACTGACTTGCTTGTCAAAAGCAGTTTTCCCATCTCTGGCAAGCAATGAAAGTTGTGAACATGTTGGAAAAAACTTAAGGTGTTCACTGACAAGTGGAGTTGTGAAAGTGGAAACTAACACTCAAAATATTTGTTAATGCTGGAAGTACCTTCAGCAGATAAATACTCACTTAAGGGATCAAAAATGTAAAGCAGATGCAAAGAAAAGAGGATATAAGAGAAAAGGTTTGAATGATTAAAATAATATTTGAAGAGAGCAAAGGTTACCATTGATAAAGACATCAAAACAATAATGCTTAGGGCAATTTAGGCATTCTCCAATCATTTACATTTACAAAATTCAAGTGGAAACACAGATGTCTCCATTACTCTAAACAAAGTACTCTCTCTTGCTGTCATGGAAAAGCTTATATGTTGCTTTCAAGATTATATCTATTTTCCAAACAGCAGGATCATAACAACCTTGGATGCATCATAAACTTTGAGAAGTCCAGAACTCTCTGGATTTAATGTTACACCATAATCCATTTCCACAGAAGAGTCAATCTTGTCATGGAAAGACCACTTCACACTATCCACTGACTCATCTACTGAAACAAGAGTCATACTTCTTAAATTCAAATTTGTAATTGTATCATCAAATGCAGTGGCCATGTTAGAAGAAACCTGGAGGTAAAATACCTTGTTTCTAACAGTTCCTTGATCTCAGGGAAAACATCTGTTTATTCTACAGAAAGTTGTTTGTACTCTAAGCAAAGAGAAGAATAAATTCCTCAGTTTATTCTGTCCTTAAACTTAGATGTAAAATAGAGTACAAATCCAAAATATGCCAAATAAGGCTTTTCTTTCTTATACACCAAAGTGCTTTATGGTAGCATTATTAGGAGACATGACCTGGAAAATTATGTTTATTCTTGCACTAGACAAGAAGTTGTGATGCTTGCTCATGGTGTGCAATATCCAGATAATTTCTTCTTTTAAGATGCCATCCTTTTCTACATAGCATAACATGGAAAGAGATGAGATTACTGGTTTTTAATTAGATTAAAATGATTGAGATGGTTGTGTTACAGACAGGGAGGTCTAAAGCTGTGCCGTCTCTTAGACTAAAATATTTATTTATAAAAAATGTTGACCAATCTGTAATATAATCTCATTTGCTGAACATTATAGATCTATAGGCTAAATGAAGCATGCAAAGGATGGGCTTCATGGGTTGTGATAAATGAAAGTTAACATTTTCCTAAAATTAAAATGCATTTCCAATGACACCTCCATTGATACTAAAGCTATTCCTTGATCTCTAGGGCTTCCACTCATTGCCCACCTTAGCATTGAGAACTCTTGCACTAGTATTTACACCATACTCTAATGCCTTAGGCAAATTCTAATTTGCAAAATTATCCACCAACTGCAATTCACCATCTCTGTAGGTACTATACATTAAACACCTCATTTAAAAAAAAAAATGCTTCTGAGACATAAGCTGGCATTTAGTGAGGAGGTAGAGCAGGAGAGTGTCAGCAGAAATACATTTTTCAGTTTAGGAAAATGTTGGCTTCCAAAACATACTTATCACCCATTGACAATATGACTAAAATCCCACAGTGAGAACATGGAGGCACCAGTGTGGGCATAATCCACACAGAAAACATCTGTATAAAACAAGAGTGCACCAAGATAAATAATGGTAAAAGAGAAGGGGAACTGCACTACATCCAGAACAGGTATGCTCTTCACCTGGAAATTAGTTCCTATAATCACAGGTGGAATAAAATACTACTAACATTCAGTATGTCAGACCCAACCAGACAGCTGGGGTTAATATACATTGGGGAGCCCTCAGGAACAGTGCTTTGGAAACTGTGCAGTAGGTGAACCAAATTCCCTACAGTTTTAAAACACACCATTTATGAGTTATTCAATCTGAAAATTAACATGGATGGGTAGGGTCCTCTTCAGCTTTACTCATGACAGTCCATGAATCATACTCCACAAATAATGGTAACACCATCTGGAAGGCATCTAGATGGCCTTATGGAATATCCCATTTTATCCCATTTAATTTTAGTAATTAAAGTGAAAGTGGTTGCTTGTGCAGAATTGAGAAGAGAAAGCTTACCTGCCAGTGAAAATAAAGGTACTCTAGAAATAAAAAAAATGATTAAGGAAAATACCTCTGGGTAAATCCTAACAAATGTGGTAAAAAAACTACAGGAAGTAGTTGAAAACCCTCAGAAAAGGAAATTGCCAGATTATGAAAGTAGTAAGATATGAAACTATTAGGAGCAGTCCACGCACAAGTTCACATGACGTCGTCCAGAGGGAAATTTAACTGGATGGCTAATGACAAAGATATGATGAATCTGGTGAGATGTGACACACAATAAGATTCCTCTCCTGTAACAATAATCCACTGTAGGCTACATGAATAATTTACAAATCCACCTAATTAGGGTAGCTGGAGATAAGTCATGAGAGATAAATGGATCCCAATGAATGAAAAATAAGTTCCTAGTACCCTGTTGGGTCCTGATAGCACATAACAAACAATCATGATGAGGGTGGTCATGTAGGTGAGAAATGGCTGACAAATGAATTGTTTATGATGATCTTTCCCTCTTCCCTGGATGGAGAATGTCTGAACAAAGAGTGCCAATGTGGAAGCAGTGTAAATTACTACAGTTACTGAAGAAGTGAAAATGATGCATGAGCTTTCCAACATAATGCAACCAGAGAACTTGATATGGGGTAGAATGAACCTGTTAGGACTCAGGTCAACAAATCAATCAGAGGAAAGACATGTACATGTAAACCTGTCCAGTGCTAACTGAACACATCTGCCAACAGCACTTTAGGATGATGTATCAGGCAAAATAACAGTAGTTAAAGATCCCAATGAGTCACAAAAGCATCAATCATAAGATACCTGAAATGAGAGCATATCAACAGAAAAACCTTGTCATGTAGCATCCATTCTTGTCAGAAGAATCCAGTTAAGTCAAAACAAGTGATTTGTAATTAAATAAATAGTTAAACTTGTATACTGCATAGCTAATACATGATCCAAGGCAAGTGAAATGACATACAACTTTGGCAGTGAACACAGAAACTGCAGAGGGGATCCTGTGAGCAACCACAACAAACTATGGCAGTCACCTGATTTTGAACCACCTGTATAACATAGAAGGATGGTTTGAAAGACGTTTGGCAAATAGAAGATGGTACTTCCAATTGGAAGTATCTGGCTTCCTTATGTGACTCAACAGTCACAGATGGGGATGATAATAAGCCACAATGGAATGGGATAACCAAGGAAGACAGCAATGTCATCCAAAAACAGATCCAATTTACCCAGCTATGCCTAGACACATAGGCCAAAAGAGAATGGCTGACAGTCTGTATCAAAAGAGCATAGCCCACTAAAGAAGGAAGACACAATCCCAGGTGGAAAAACATGATAAGGACCACAATTTTAATGTATACACTAAAGAAAGTTGCAATCAGTGGTGGTGAAAAAGAGGTTTGTGGGATTTGGTGTATAAACTCTGGACTGGAGATGTACAGGAAGCCCCCCCCATGCAAAGCCAATGCCCTAGATGGTAAATGGGATCCAACATCCTCAAGGCCAAGATCCTGGAAGAACCATATACCAGAGACCCATCGTTCAGTATGAATCAAATGAAAATACAATGGATCTTTAGCATAAAACATCAATCTGCTTCTCATGAGGTGGAAGAGAGAACAAGGAGGATGTTCAGAGTCCTTTTATACTTGACACATAGCTGCTTGATGTATGCACTGAAGGTCAGCTTACGGTAAAAAATAAGCCCCAAGAACTTGTTTATCACAGAATCTGTCATTTTCCAGTACAAACAAAACTACCGAAAGTGACAGTGTCAACAGGTTTCAAAAATGTTTCCTATAAATACACAGAATGATAAAAATCAATGAAAAGCTTAATATCATCTACATTAGAACAGAAACCTTGATAGTTCCACTAAATCAAAATGACCATTTTAACTTAGGTGGAGGAGAATTGGGTGGAGAGCCCTCATACATTCGACTACATATTTTTCTTCCGTAAAATGACGTTTATCAACCTCCATGAATCTTGCCCTAAACTAAGTGGGCAGGTCTCTGCTGGTGGACATAAATTCCAGCAACTGAAGACACGAACAAATACTTGTTCTGCATATTAAGGTCAAATAAGAATATGTACCCGAGCAGTCGTCTGAAGCCTGAGCCAAAGAAAGTGAATTCAGGTAGCTTCTGAAAGAAATGGTGGGAACAGAGATAAAAGTAGATGTTGACTAAACTCTTTTAACCATGGAGGGCAAAGGAATCTTCACACGGTTGGATAATGACTCTGTCAGATACATGAGAAGATCTGTCTGCACTCCCACTGCAGCAGTACAAGTCCAAGATTTACACTCTCTTTACTGCCCTTTTGACTAAGAACTCTTCTATGGTATTCAAGTGCAGTATAAAGACTGAATCAAGCATTTTCAATGCTTAGATAAGCAAACAATGGAAATCCTGGAAATCAAAAAATATATATAATGTCAGTAGATGGTATGTTTTTGAAAAAAACAAATGACGATTTTCTGCTGTTTTTCTCACTACCAAAATAACAGCCATACATGTTATGCTAAGTAAGTAAATAAACATTTTGAACCATATCTTTTGTTGAAACATACAAAACAATACTAGACCTACATGTAAATATAAAACAAATGGATCACCATAAATATAATGGAAATAACAAATATTCAAGCAGGAAGCAGAACAGGTTTACTATAAATTTTTGCACTTCCAAAGATAAAATAAGTTGACTATCTTACCAGGATAGTTGAAACTGGTGTAAATGCATATAACAATTCTAAAAGAGACACACACCATTAGCCCAGGTGATCTAGATAAGAAAACCTTCTTCAAAAAAGGTTTCAGAAAATTATTTTCTTATTTAGAATATAACAGTAAATTATAATAATTTATTTCTAACTCTAAAGATTTGCATATACATACCTCTGGATTCAAAAAGGATTTCACACTCATGCTTTCTTGTTTGCAGTTAGCTTTATAATTTTTTCCATTGTATGGGATCATAAAGTGCAGTATCTCATAGCACAGAAATCTATCTCTTTTTGGTAAACTTTACATTTATCATAGTTATTTGAGCTAGATCTGGTGATCCAGTCCTTGGAGACTTCATGATCTAGCAAGAGGAACTGAAAACAGTAGCTAGATATTTTGTGAAACGTAATGCATTTGGATGACAAATGTTAGTATTAATAAGTGAAAAACACAGGTTCCTGAATGTTGTCAAAAATCATGTTTCAAAAGACATTGAAAAAAAAACATTCCCCCCTTTTTTCAAAAACATTTTTTGTTCTTCCTTTACAGGAAGAATCATTTCTAATCAAGAATTACAAGACTTTTTAAAAGTTTAGGACCATTTATCTTTTCTTTTTCAAAATGTTTTCAAGGCCACAAGCTTTTCTTTTGTTGAAGTTTTTTCGAAACATCTCTAGTTTTCAAGGTCTGCCATGGATCCGGAATCTACTACTTCTTTCATTATTGATTAGAAAATATAAATTTTGTTACAGTCATTCTATGGAGCAAATAATCCTCAAAAGAACAAAAGATATGCATATTGTATAGTATTCAATGTAAATGTATGGCTTGATTCTATTCAGCCACGTGTGTAAAATAAACTTTTATTAGAAACAAAAAATTAAATTTCCTACTGATACCATCTATTTTTACTTATTTTGTAACATGGGTTATGTATGAAAGTTACTTATTATAATGTTTTATTTGTAAAATTAGCCATAGGCCAAATATATGTGTGCATGTTTAAGTTGGCAGTATTTTTGAGTATTTAACACCAAAATACACTTTCATAAAAAATGTTTTTGAAATATATTAAAAGATGTAGATAATCTTACAGTATAATGAAATTTTAGAAAGAACACCTAAGAACTATTAACACTAGGGAACTAGAAGGAAAAACTTAACTAATTTTTAAGAAAAGTTTGAATACCTTGGAAATCCTTATAGAAGGATCATATTCAAATGATATGGCTAAATCCTGCCAAACTGGTGCCAATTTTTGACAATGTCCACACCAAGGGGCATAAAACTTCACAAAATGTTGACCTCTTTGTACAGTTTTCTGAAAGGTACTGTCTGTAAGTTCAAGCATCCCATGATTTGGTTTTGGAATTTTTACCTCTTCCTTCATCTGTAAAAGATAAGTTTCATTAACCATTTTATGAACAGGTTACTGATATTCCTTCATATTTTCACTTCTCATGGCAGAAATATTTAATCCAACTGCAAGAAAATTTTGCAAAATCCAGCTAAACAGTATAATTTTAATTTTAAAATAATCATATAACTTAATATAGTTTTTCTGGAATTTTGCTAGATGTTAAATATTCAAAATTTTGTTAAGAGGCTGTTTTCAAAACATTAAAAATATTTCCTTTTAGGCTTTGAATATATCTATTGTTAATCAAAATGTTCCATTAATATTCAATTTCAAAATAATTGATATTCATTAACATAATGTTTCTTATTATTTTGCTGACTATAGAAATAACTTATGGCTATATGTTGTAAAAAAAAAAAAAAGTAACACAAATCTATCAGCAACCTATGACCTGACTTCTCAAAATGACATCAGATTAGACTAGATAGCATATTGGTTGAAATCAATTTATATCAAGTGAATATAATCTATTTTAAATGAATAACAAATTATTTAATTTATCCAGTAACATTCAAAACTAAGTAATCAATATTTTGCTCTAAACCTAATTTAGTCTTACCTGATGTCTTTTTCAAGAAAAAAAAATTTAAAAGTTTTCATACAAAAAAATAGCATTATCAGAAATGAAACAAACATCTAAAAAAAAAATTAAAGTTTCTAAAATTTAATTTGTTGCAATGTCTAAGTCTCACACTAAAATTTATTGTTCTTCTCTACAGAAACTATATTTAACTACTTTCCCACAAAACAACAAATGACTTTTCAGACCACCTTATTTACTCCACGGTGATATAGTCTTTAACCTTCTCTATTCAGTAGTATTAAATGCTTTCTCTAGCTATTTTCAAAGTGTCTCCAATATTTGTGCAGAAACAACTTTAAATGTCTTTTTTCATTTTTCTTAGCAAATAACTCCAGCAAATTACAAAATTCCAAAGCATCAATTCTAAAATCACACAAGTCAGTTGGTTGGTTGATTTGTTTTTTTAAGGCAAAAGCAGCTAGGCTATCTGTGCCAAACATCCAGTGAAAAGTTAAAATTAAAGTAAAATCAGGAAATTTATAAAAAGGAAATTAAGGTAAAATAAAACAAAGTTAAAAAAGCATAAAACCTATGTTTACATCTAGTCTACAGCATCAAGAGAAAAACTACAGTATTAGTGTAGAGGTAATAGACCTCTACAAGTTGTCGAGGTCTTTCTGTAATTATCATAACTCACCAGGAAGACTAACAGGCAAGTACAAAAACCACCGTCAGACACCTGAAATTGGCCTTTCCAGTCCTGGTTTTAAATTATTTGAGTTTACGACCATTTTCTAATTTCAAATCAAACTAGATGGACTGTGATTCTTAAAAGGGAACCTCATTAAATTGGTCTAATGTATAAATTAAAAACCTTAAATAGCATTAAAAAGATTGATGGCCTTTAAAAACCTAAAAACATTTCCAAGGTGGACAGTGTCATCATAACCAATAAAATTGTTTAACATTATGGACAAACATTGAGACAGAATATGATGAAAATGGTGCCATCATTAAGAGTCATAATGACAGCAAAGAAGTAAAATGTGGTTTTCTGTGACCTCAGTATCACACAGACTACACAATGGTGCATCAGTTCTAGATAAAAGAAAATGATGAGTTAAAAAACTGTAACCAATGCATAGTCTAGTGAGAACAACTTCCTCCTTCCAATCCTTATGGAAGCAAGATGACCAAAGTCCAATACAAGGTCTTATTTGGAAAAACTTGTTGTCACATTGCTCATTCCAAGTCGACTTCTAACAGACTTGGTTAAAAACAGACCAAATTCATCCAACTGCCCCTGGATATGAAAGCCAAAAGGAGCAGTGGCAAATTGTCTATTCTGAAAAAGTTTGGCCTACTGAGGAAGGAAAATACAATCCCAGGTGGGATGCTTTGTTAAGGAACAAAGTTTCAAAGCATATAGTAAAGACAGTTGCAAACAGCAGAGGTGCAAAGAAGGTTCATGAGACTATGTATAAGCTCTGAACTGAGGAAGTGCAGAAAGCCCCAGTGCAGAGCCAAAGTCCTTGATGATGAATGGGTTCCAACATATTTAAGGCCAAAGTCCCAGCAGAGCTATAGGCCAGTGATCCATATTCGAGTTTCGAACAAATAAGAGCACGACATATCTTTAGCATGGAACTTCGATCTGCTCCCCAAGTGATGGAAGAGAGGACACGGAGGACGTTCAGAACTCTTGTACATTTGACCCATAGCTGCTTGATGTGTGGTATAAAGGTCAGCTTATGGTCAAAGATAAGCCCCAGGACCACAGGCAGAACAACTTCACAGATATGGAGTTAAGGATCAGGGTGAATACCCTGTTGGTGAGAAAAGTGCATGCAAACAGTTTTGGAGAGAGAAAAGTTAAAGCCATTTGCTGTGGTCCACTTTAGTAAACAACTGAGGGCAGTCTGTAGCTGCCACTCAATACACCTCATGTTTGACAACTGACAGGAGATGTGAAAGTCATTGACATACAGCACATTTGCAACAGTAAAAGGGAGTTGTTCAGTGATGGCATTAATCTTTATACTGAAAAGTGTGACACTCAAAACACAGCCCTGAAGAACTACAAGTTCCTGTAAAAAAGAATGGGAAAGTGTTGAACCCATACAAACTTGGAATCTACTGTCCATTAAAAACATTTTTAGTAAAAATGGGCAAATGGCCACATAACCCATATATATGGTCTTGCAAAATGCCACACTTTCATGTTGTATCATAACAATTTCAAAAAATACTGATACAAGATGTTGTCATTTGAGAAAGGCTTCTCTGATGGATGTGTCAAGTTGAATCAGGTGGTCCATAGTAGAGTGCTGTCGTCGTAACCCACACTGGGTGGATGAAAGGAAGTTGTTTGATTCGAGAAACCAAATGAGACAAGCATTAACCATCCTCTTTCAGGTCTTACAGAGACAGCTCAAAGTAATTGAATGGTAGTTTGAAGGAATCTTGGGATCCTTCCTAGGCTTAGATAAAAGGTACAACAATGGCCTGGCACCAGAAAAAATATTCTCCTGCAAGATTTAGTTAAAAACAAGCAAAAGAATAGTAATAGAAGCATCATCAGGTCCAAATGATGTACTGCCAGACCGATGAAGGGCCAGTTTGAGTTCCACCAGTGTAAAGGAACGATTACAGTCATAGAGACAATCACCTCGAAAGAACAGAGATGTTTGCTCTGCCCGAGTCTTGATGCCTAAGAAGGTGGAGGAAGAAGCAGAAGTGCTAAATACCCAACAAATGCTTCCACCTAGAGTATCAGCAATGCTCCAGGTAACGGCTACTTCCTGGCCATCAGAGAGCAAGATCGAGAGAGGGACAGAATTATATTGCCCACTGACTTTTGAATCTTGTCCCATATGACTTTGGAACTGGTGGTAGAAAATATGCTGGTTGTGAACTTAATCTAAGGTTCTTTCTGGCTTTGACATCTTTCCCACCAAGAATGTGCACGGGCCTGCTGGAAAGCAATGTGGTGCAAGAGTGTGGGATACCTATGGAAAGTATCCCAGGTCCATCTTTGAGCCTTCCGTACCATGTGGAAGGCAGGATTCCACCATGGATAAGAATATCATGGAAAACGTAAAGGTTCCAGATATATACTGACCAGCTGCTTGTATAATATAGTCAGTTACTGCTGCCACACAGTCGTCTATTGATGGCTTACAGACAATGGCAGGATCAAGTTCTGCAACAGTAGTGAAAAAAAGCCAGTTTGCTTGATCCAGCTTGCACCAGAGCACGCTGGTTGGGTGGCAACCACGGCCAATCTCTCTCAGAATTAAAGGAAAATGATCACTGTCTCATGGGTTATTTTCAACCCTCCATGAAAAGGGGGAGAATAGAAAAGGGGAGCAAACTGAAGATGAATAGCAGTAAAGGACTGACCAGGTGCATGAAAATAAGTATAAGAACCAGTATTAAAAAGAGAAAGGTTGTGATCAGAGAGCATATGCTCTATGGAACATATCAATACCATCACTTCCCCAGAGGGGATGATGTCCATTAAAGTCCCCCAGGATTAAAATGGGAGACAGCAACTGTTCAGTGAGAGCATCAACGTCCGATTGATCATAGGTCTCTCCAGACAACAGGTAGAAAGAACAAATAGTAATGGTATGACCCAAGGAAACACAGATGGCTACGGCCTCCAAGGGTGGCAAAGACAGGGTGGGCACATGCTGATCAACCAACAGTGCCACCCCTCCATGCACTCGGCCATCACACAGCCTGTCATTTCTGTACAAAGAAAACTGCTGAAACGTGACTGTATCTGCAGGTTTCAGAAATGTTTCCTGTAAGAAGAGACATACAGGATGGTAGGAAGCAATCAGTGGTTTTATGTCTTCCAGATTAGAACATAAACCTTGACAGTTCCATTGTATCAAGGTGGCCATTTTTATTTTCGTGTAGGTGAATTGGTTGGAGAACCCTTCTGTTTAGAACATCTTTTATCTTTATTGTCTTTACTCAAGGGAAGTCTATCGACCTCCATGGATCCTGCCCTAGGTTGATTGGGCAGGTCTTTGCTGTTGGAAGATGATTTTTCAGCAACTGAGGATGTGAACAAATTATATTTGTGCATCTTGCCGAGACTAAAGGAAGTGGATCTTGGGATTTGCTGGAAAGTAATTTAGCCATGTAATTAACCATGGAGGTCAAAAGACTTTTCATTTGTTTTGAGAATGATTCTTTTGGATCAGAGAGATCCATCTGCACCCTCACTGTTATAGTGGAATGAAGTGCAGCAGCATATGTCCAAGATGATGTGGTGGACAGCAGCTTACGAACCTCAGAATAAGTAATGTTAAAAATAATTTTCAAACATTGCACCTCTTTTTCTTCCAACCCTTTAGGGCAAGAATGAAAGTAGGAAGGGTGAGAGCCACTGAAATTCATGCAATGAGGGTCCGTTTCACATTCATAGGCATCATGGTCCTTGCCACCACAATGAACACGCGTCAAGGAACCACGACATGACTTCTTTGAGTGACAGAACCGCAGACACTGGAAGCATCAGAGAGGGTTTGGAATGTATGGCCGTACTTTGCAATTAAGATAACCTGCCTTGATGGTGCCAGGCAGACATGGTGACATAAATACATCATAATTCCATCTTTGCGAGTGGATATACACCTCACTGCAGAAACTCCTTGGGTGGAGAAACCAGCAATAATCTCTGACTTGAGGATGTTTTTCATATCCCTCTCAACAATAACTCCTCATGATGAATTCAAAGTAGCATGAGGTGTAATCTCAATAGGTATATCCCCCACTGCCTTTGAATGCAAGAGTTCACTGTTTTGAGATGTGAATGTTTCCACCAATATGTCACCAGACTAAAGCTTCTTTACTGACTTTAGAGAGCCAGCAAGTCCCTCTATTCCCTTCTGAATGAAAATGGAAGACATTTGCCCTAAAGGTTTGTCTGAAAGTGAATGCAATATAAGAAAATTTGGTACCACAAATGGCACAGATGGTGAGAATTGCTGCTCAGAATCTTCAAGATGTGGTCATTTACCTAAAGATTGTTTTTTCACTATTTTATTAAGATTTTTAATTGAAGTATCCATAATGAAAATAGAAAAATTTCATTGCCTAGTGACTCCACCCACCATGGAGCCCTATAAAGAGATGTACTACAATGTCAAACAAGAGCACTGCAGCAACACCAGGGTTTCTTGAGCACTATACCCAAACACCATCATCAGATACAATGTCCACAACACCTGTTGAGAACATCCAACACTGGTACTTGGTTGACCATAGCCCAAATGGACCAGCTGATTGACCCAAGGGGGGCCACCCATCTACTGGAATTCAAGGCCAAAGTGGTGTGTTATGGTTGGACCCCTCAACCACCAGAATCCTCTCCTCCCCTTCATGGGTTGCCACGCACTGCAAACACGTGGATGGATATCTAGATCCCAGAGGAGGTAAACTGAAAGAACAGAACCTTCCTGGGGCAGTTCCCTCACCACATGGGTGAGGAATGGGAAAATCACATAAGAAAAAAACAAAACACCTTAATAACTATGTTTTTAAGGGATACATAAATATAAATTTTTGGTACAACATTTCTTTAAAAAAACTAACAAATGGGTTATTTGTGGCAAATATACTCTTCAGAGCTGTGTTTTATTTTATCATTTGTCTTTGCAAATTATACTTACTAAATGCAACTAAAAGTCAATGTTATAATATTTTTGAATCAAAAATTTTTGCTAGATTATTTTGCACATAAATATTGAATTCTGATATGCAGATAAGCACTTAACACCTGACAGATTCTCACTAGTCACAAAAAGGTTAAATAAAGAAGCAAGATTAAAATTAAAAACTGGGATAAAATCATTTTTTGTTGTCATGAAAAGAAATAAAATTTGTGATCCTATTGTTTAAAATAGCTACACATACTTAAATACTTTATGTTCCTTTCAATTGGATAACATTTTTCTAAACAAATAAAAAAAAGATAGTTTTCTTAAATTATAATTTAAATAGTTGGCTGGCTAATATCAAATTACCAGGTAGAAAAAAATATAAATAAGAAATTGCATGACCAAACAAAAACAAGATTTTCCCAAATTGATCGGAATGCCTTGTTGTAAAAATACTCAAATATTAAACTAAATTGAAATATACGCATACATGGATGTCTATCAAACCAACCTCCAATTACTCAAAAGGTATTATTTCAGTCTCGGTTAAGGTTCACTTTAATTTTCACACTACCAAATACCATATTAAAGCAGCCAGCACTAAAAGTATTTCATGAAATTTTATTCAAATATTTCAGTAGTTATTTGTATAAGATGATGAAACACACACAGTTAACTCATTTAAGCAAGATAAATCTTTACTGAAAGAGTTTAAAAATTAATCACAAGTTATGCATTACAAATCAAATTCTGAAAAAGATGTTGCATCACAGCCTTATTCAATAGGTAATTAAAACAACTATTGTTTACTAGCTCAAAGTACTTCATAGATAACTGACTCAAATTTATTTTTTAATAACTCACTTCTTCCTCTCCAAGAGTGCTCGTCACAAATGATTCAAGTGATGGAAGGTCTCTCGAACCACGATACTTTAATCCTTCTGTTGAACCAGTTTTGAAAAACTTCAACCTACGAAATAAAATAATATTAAAGCCATTATGAGACAAAGGAGGTTTTAAAACAAAACTCACAGCTATTACTAATATCAGAATGATTATATTTTTATCCCAAAACTTATTACAGTAACAAATATAACTCAAAGAATTTTTCGTATGTTTTAATACTTTTATTTTAAAACATAAAATATACAGTAGAAACTTGAGTAAAAAGGCACCTTGAAAAATCAGGCATCACATAATTAACTCTCTTAACACAGGCTCAGTTGATTTGATCAACCATGACCTCTTTGTACTCGTATGCTCTTCATAGATTTGATACTATTAACTTTTAATACCGTATGCCAAAATTTGGCAGTCATTCAGTAAAAATTATAGGTATCTTAAATAAGCTAAAAAGATTTGTCCTACAATATACCAGGTACTTGTTTTGAATAGTCCACATGGAAAGTGATTTTTTTAAAGATTAAAATTCCTTTTTTCATCTCAAAAACCTCATTTTTGTGAACTCTAAAGCCTCCTAAATACATTTAAAATTATTTTATTTTCTCTACCTGAACAGTATACAAGGTTGACTAATTTGCTTAAACCACCAAAACCAACTTGAAATAAATATAAATTACCATTTTTCCCATCTAGAATAACTTCATTTTGTAATATAAAACTACATTTGTTTGTCCAACATAGCTTTAAATTCATAACAGTATACATTTATTTATACTTATATTGTTTTCTTACTCTAAGGAAAATCTCTAACTACTATTCAAGTTATTATAACTTTTAAATCTCCTGGGGAATATGCAGCTCATGTCACACTATCAAATTACATTACCCATGTACTTCTCCAAACAGCTCATGTGCATTATTTCATTCATTTATCTAGCTTTCACTATCTTAAAGATATCTTATTTTTACATTTTAGTTACTTTTAAAATAATAAAAAAAACAATAAACATGAAAAACCAGAAATAAAAAATATTTCCTGAACCTTCTCTTTTCTTCCTGTTAATTGCAAAAGAAAATTAACTTTACTTTTTTTTTTACTGATGATAGTAATGCACTAAAAATATTTATTTACTTAAATAATGCACCAAACAATAAAAAATAACAACATACAAAAAGTAGACATTTTTCACTACCTCAAATTTTTAGGCTAATTATGCACTACAATCAATGCAAAATAAGCCAAGCTAGTCACTATCTTTTAAAGATTGTACTAATATTGAAATTGACAATTCTCTGTCCATAAGACAATGTTATACAACACATCATTTGATAGATTAAAACCTATGTAAGATAGAACTATTAATAAATCCTGAAAGAGAGGATGTGACAAGTGGATGTGGCAAGAGGGGTCTTATTTTCTAACTGATAGATCTGTAACCAAATACAATTGAAGACAATGAAAATTATGGTTTTTCTGAGGAATGATAATCTTATAGTGAGTAACATACATTGAATTTCATACATACTAGAATAGAAGTGGAAAAATAAAGATGAAATAACTAGGAACAACGAGCTACACATGCAACACTAGGGAAATGTAGGATTTTCTTAAATATTGTCTTATAAAATTAAAAACTTAAAACTTGTATACTATTATAAAGTATAGATTTTTTAGCTAAGACTATCTAATTGGCAAAACAAACAAAATGTGAAGTATCTAAAATTTCAATGTAAGTCACTAAAACATCATGACATGCACAATAAGGGATGTCTGTCACAGTATAGTTAAAGGCAGATCTTTTCAGTCTTTTTCCTTTTTCTACTATTTTAAATCAAAATAAATCTCTCAATAACATGCACCTTGATATTGCAAAGTAAAAGCAGTATCTTTAGTCTCATTCTCTACATGGGCAGTTGATAAAGTACATAGTTATCTAAGTATTCCTGTATGATAAGCAGTTAATTTCCAAACATTCCAGAAGGATGACCAACACTTAAACACTTGCAGCAATGTTCACCAGATTGGCTCTGAACTAAATACTGTAATAAACATTTTCACAGATTCAAGGTGCAATATCATTCCTCTGGGGAATTCTTGTAAATACTGCAGGATACACAAGATACATTCCCCACTGTTCTCAGAGCAAATTGGCTTATTTTTGTGTATGCACTTTACTGCTCTCAAGAGTATCATATTACATATAATAAAATAATGTTTAAAGACAACATGGTACCTGTTGGTATATCTCAGCTGTCTGGTCCTCCCAACCAAACTAAAAAATTTAAATCAAGTTCTCATCTTTCGTATATCTATCAAACTTTCTTTTACACTTATTCAAATTTACTGCTTCAATAACATCAAAAGGCAACACATTTCATAGGCCAACTGTCCTATTTGAAAAATAAAATTATCTTAGTTGAAGATGGCTTCTATCTTGCCTAAATATATAATTCTTGCTGTTAAGTATGAAAAAAGATGCTGTATCAACACTATCAATTTCCTTTACAATCTTAAACACCTCAATCAGATCCTCCTAATTCATTTTTTTTTATTAATAGAAAATTTCAGAGATTTCAGCTTCTCGTCATATGACAGCCCCTCCATCCCACACACCTTTCTAGTAACCCTTCTCTCAACCATTTCAATTTTCCTTTAATGTCTTTCCTAATGTAAGGAGCCTAAGACTGAATACAATATTCCAAATGTGGCCTAACCAATGACCTTGTACAAAGAAATTATAACTTCTTTAGAGTTGTATTCAGAATTTCTGAAGAAACAACCTAAAATCCTATTTCCCCATACCACTAGCAACAGCTGACTCATTTGGGTGGCTTTAGAGACTGATAAACTATTACACCAAGATCCTTTTTGTTCATGACACTGTTAAGGTTATTTCCACCCAAACTATACTTGTAATTCAAATTATGATAGCCCATACACAGTTTATTGCATTTATCTTAAAACCCATCTGCCATTTATTTACTCAACTCATTAAACGATCTAAATCCTCTTGTAAAGCAGCAACATTATCTTTACAGCCAGCAGCACCTAATATCTTGATCTCATCAGCAAATTTAGGTAATTTATTGACCATTCCTTCATCTATCTCATTAATATAAATCAAAAAGAGCAATGATCATGACACTGAGCTCTGCAGTACATCATTTGCA
This sequence comes from Tachypleus tridentatus, assembly GCF_004210375.1. Lineage (NCBI taxonomy): Eukaryota > Metazoa > Arthropoda > Merostomata > Xiphosura > Limulidae > Tachypleus > Tachypleus tridentatus. The sequence goes on from NC_134830.1 coordinate 86,588,480, forward strand.
AAATTAAATCAGTTTAAGTGAATTCTATTTATAACAACCCTCTGCTTTCTTCCATCAAGCCACTCATTATCCAATTAGTTTACTCATTTTCCCATATTTATAGAGATAGCTTTCTTTACATACCTTTTATGTGGCACTTTGAACCTGACAATGACCAAAAGAAGGTCGAAACATTGTTCACTCTTCTATGTAAAATATTTTCTCAACCCAAACGAGCCATTTTTACACATATACTTTGTCAAATGCTTTATGAAAATCAAGATAAATCAACTCTACACCATTACCCACATCCACATATACATGAATATTTTTAAAGCAAGGCAAGATTTTCCCTTAGTGAAACCATATTGATTATCTCATAAAATTTTTAAAACTTTGCTTAATGACTTTGCCAAGTATCTTCTATCAGACTTCCCAAACTTTTTCCCATAATTAATAGGCCTCTAATTACTGGGACAACTTTATTACCTCCCTTGAAGATAGGAGTGATGTTAATTAATTTCTAACCTGTTAGTACATGTTCATTATTCAAGGACTTAAAATATTTTTGGCAAGTGACTTGCATATCCAGTCCTTGACCTCCTTTAATACTCTTAGGGAATTATCACTTAGACAAGGAGTCTTATCATTCCTCAAACTTTCCCAATTTATTTTAATAATCTCAGAATTTATGCAATTGTCTTGTTCAACTTTTTTCATCTGTTAATTGTTCAAGATAAGAAATACTATACAATTCTTCATCAGTAAAAAGTGATGAAAAAGAAGAATTTAATAACCTAGCCATTGGATACCAACTTTCCTTTGTCATCCTTCAAGGGTCCTATCCCCATCCTTACATTCTATTTACCTCTGTTGTACTTTTCTTTAATTTTATCTCTTATACCCTTTGTTAACCAAGCTGGTTTCTTATAGTTGCCCTTTTCTTTCTGTAAGATATATTTGTTTCAAATATCAAATATTTTTTCTTTAAAAACTTTTCACATTTGCTGTCTCCAAATAGTTTAGCTACCCATTTCTCAAAATAATGCTTGTTGTATCCCTTCAAAATTTGCATTTTTGAAATTTGAAATCAAAATATTGTTATTCTTATTTTCTAGATGCAGCAAAACATCAAACCTAATACAGCAATGACTCATACCTAGATGTTCCCCACTTTCCACCACCTCAACCATTTCCATATTACAAGTCAACAAAAAATCTAAAATAGCATTATTTCTAGTAGATTCATAGGTCAAGAAAACCATCTTGAACAATTTTCAGAAATGCTTTTCCTCATGGAAAAATCACCCATAATTATGGCTTCACTAACAGCTGAAATCTTAATCTCACTGTGAAGTTTCTCACCAATTTCAACAGTTTCATCTGGTGGTCTGTAAAAAATTCTTACTAAGAGCTTTCACCTTGATATCCACTAACATAAATCCAAATGAATTTAATCTCCTTGCTGTCATCCTTAATATTCTCAACTTCAACAGGATGTAACTCACATTTTTCATATACAACCACTCCTTCCCCTCTCTTTACTAGTCTGTACCTATTGAATAACCTATAACCATGCATTTCAACAAAATCTGTCATCAAAATGATTTACATTTAACCATATTTCACTTATTATATTTAAATCTTCTATTCCTACCAGTGCCCTAAGGTAATCTCTTATTTCTTATACTTCTAGCATTACAATAGTAATGATTAAGCCTATTCTTACAATTTATTTTATACTGACTTGCTATGCTAAGCTTTTTTGTACATCACAATTTTGTTTCATTTAGTTTATCTTTGCTTTCACCACTATTAGTCCTAATTTAAAATTTCCCTTACAGCTGAGTCAACAGCCCTCATAAACATGTCAGATCCTTTTCTGCTTAGTGTAAACCATCCATTCAAAAAAGTTCCCCTTTCCAACTCATCTGATCCCACAAGTCCAACCAGCTATCCTGCTCATTCTTGCATATTAATTTGAGCTTAGCATTTAGCCATAGTGATCTACTCAAAATTTCATCTCCACAATTAATTCTTAACAGTACCAAACACAATTAATTTATGGCCTTTATATTTAAATTCTTTCATCTACCTTTTGTACTTTAGTTCCTTTGATTTACTCTCATGTGTGCACAACAAAACTGCATCATCGCCAGTCCCCTTCATTACATCTCTTGCTCTGTCAATTACATCTTCCACCTGTTCTCCAGGGTAGCATAATCTAACTCTTATTTTGTCCCTATTTACCCCACATATCAGGTCAATGAATCACCATTACCCTCTAAGTTCATAATCCATATCCTTGTCCATTCCTTTAATTTTCCCTTCGTCCAATAATTCATCATATACATAAGCCAAGTGCCAAAATCTGTTGCTCAATACAATAGAATCTTTTACAATCAAGTTCACTACTTTTAACCCTAATACTACCATTTCTAACTTCCTGAATGTCATTGTAAATCTTTACTGATGCCTCCCTTACATATTAAAGCTTAAGCTCCTCTTTAAGTCTGCTTTCACTTCATACAGTTTAAACTTCTCTGTACCTCTTTCCACAAATTTAGTTAGGATATTCTCCAACTTTTCCTCTAACCTTTAATCTCTACAAATAGATTGAACACCCTCAGTAGTAGCTTCTTTCAAAGTACATAGTAGTCCGGAGTCCCCAAATAAAACCAATTTGTAGCACCTTTCATATCTAACAAACTGGGAATGTTTAATCCCAGAACTAGTCTTAACCTTTGTATTATTTCTAGAATTAAAATAAATCCTTGGTATTATGATTTAAATACCAGTAGCTTGTTGTTAATACTGTTAAGCCTAACTTTGTCAGTCAACTAGTTTTTAAAACTGTAATTATTAAATAAAGCAGTGTTTAATTTGTCATACATTCTCATTTCACTGTAAGTTGAATTATAACTAAGCCTAAAAAAATCAGTATATTTTCTATGCTAACATTATACTTTATACTACTAAAATATAAACTAAAAGTATATACCTATTATTTTTGTCCCCAATCTTACTAATTCTAGTCGTTTTGTTTTTGTTATTCAACTCTTAATTTCTAAATACAAAAATAATAAAAGCAAATGACATTCTAAAATCCACAATATTATCAGGACTTCTTTCTAAACATTTCTTTCCAAATAGCACCCTCTATCTCATTTTGGTGTCTATTAAACAGTCTAATGATACAAGTGGCAATTTGTTGCTTTATTTTCATTGGGTTTCTACTTCAGTGGCTGAAAGTAAAATATACACAGAAAATGAATGTGAAATGTTTAGCAGTTCAAACTTTGAAGGGAAGTAATGTGGAACTTTATAATCAATAATAATAATAAAAGCAAAAAGAGCACAGGAAATTCACCCCATGAGACATGTTGACATGCTCCATGTCATAGCAATTTGCAACTCACAAACACCCACATCATATATACACCAAACAAAATGGAGGGTGACTTAGTATCCATAAAATCAGTACAGTTAATACCAAATCCAACTATGCATGGCACAATTTTGATACTAAAGGCATATAACAAACTGGAGACAGTTAGAAGGGTGCCTTAATGTTGAGATTTTTCTATAAATATTATGTAGTTTAATACTTAGATGTGTACAGGATTTATTACAAAAGTTAGGCATACTACTCCAATAACCAAAATCTAAAATCAGAAATATACAATATTTGACAGATGAACTACAAAATCATGGTAAAAATGACTTCAGTGTTACCAGAAAATACTGATTACAATGTTCATACAACAAACATATGAATAATGTTTACTGTGACACTACTGATTTTCAGTATTGCTTTCACCAGTGAAATAATGTGATATACAGTTGAATGATAATGTCCAAATTTCAACATTCACACTTGATGTCCAATGAAATTTTTTAACAACTGGCAAGGTTACATGCATTGTCCAGCTATAACTACAAAATTAAACAAAGATAAAAGCTGAAAATCATGCTTGCAATGTATTCTGAAGAATGCCTAATGACTACTCTATACCTGGCAATGTTACCTTTTCTATGATAAAAAAGCCATAGGTGAAAGGGTTAACTCACTTGTTATGGTCTTTGGTTTGTGGCCACTATAGCTTCAATACTACAACTTCTAACATGTTTTGTGTACTTTCACAAAATCTTACAGCCCTTCAGTATACATTAAGTCATTTGTAAACAAAAAAAAAGTCATAATTTTTGATGAAGAATCTTCACTAAACAATCAATACCAACAGTCAATGTTATTTCCTTACTCTACCTCTACACGAGGTTGATTGATTTTGCAATTAAATGATCTTGTAACCACAAAATATTAAAAATAAATGGACATCACTTTTTTTTCTAGAGTGACATCAAATTGTAAAATTAAACTACTTTTGTTTATCCTTAATAGCTTCACATGCAAGTGTGTACATATTTTTATATTAAATTTTATTACCATTTGAACCATGTCTAAGTGATATTCCTGCCATAAAATTTTAAATCATTTGGCAAATGTGGAGCTCATGTTACCCTACTGAATGACAATGTGCAGGCTACTTGTGAGCATAATTCATGAAAATATTTTATTATTATTATTATTTGTTTATTTTGCCTCATCTAATCTTACCTTATCTAAAAGTTTGTAATATTTACATTTTAGTTATCTTTATAATAACAAATAAAGAAAAAGAAATACAGTACATATCAGAGGTCTTTTGTTTTTTTTGCTGTCAACTGTCAATGAAACTTAAGCTACATTTTTATACTAATGGGTTATCATACTTTTCTTGACTTACTAACTATGTGACAAGAACATTAAAAAACTCAGCTAAGCTTATCAATGTGTTTCCAATGTGAATAATGTTTGAACTGGAAGTGAAACAGATAATTTTCTGTACAGAAAACAATGAAATATAATACTTTGTTTGACAGATTAAACCAGTTTTTTATTAGTCATAAACAATATAGTATGATATGTTAGAGAGAACTATTGCCAATTTTTGAAAGTTAGGTGTGGCAAGTGGATCTGGTTTTCTTGCCTATGATTCCATAATAAACAAGATTGAAGGCTATAAAAAAATTTTGATTCACCTGAAAAATAACTATATTATGAATAGTTTATGTTAAATTCCATACTTCTTTATGAAATGGTTAATAAACTAAAGAAGGGAGAGCTAGACACAGTTATCATGATTTTCTTACTAAGGGAAATTAATTTTTTTAAATATTTCCTCAAAAAATTACGAACTCAAAACTCTGATTTATTAACTATGTTTTAATGGTAAGTTTATTCACATACGTTGAAAATAACATAATCTAATTAAATCTTCAATATAACTGTAAACAATTGTGACACATACAGAAAAGTGTACCTGTGAGGAAAGAGTTAATGGATAGGTATTAAAATATTGATTTTTGCAACTTTTTTTTTTCTTACTTAGGACTAGTTTGGTAAATAAAATTTGAAAATACGTTTGCACAAAAAGTGGTGTTTCATCATGAAAAGTTTGAGAATTACTGCTGTACATAATTCCATGACCCTTAAACTTGAAACTGACAGCTAACAAAATGAGATATACTGGCAGGATGTAAGCTTTGTTACAGGCAGTATAACAAATTTTTTATTATAAGAAGTTAACAAATGTTGATTCTCACCAATTCTCTAGCAATCAAACTCAAAGAGCATGGAATACATAGTTCAGTAATTTTAGGAAATGTTAACCTTGTGTTTTGTATTGTTTGCATCTATTTGAATTTTTTGTGTTGATTATAAATATTCATCATTGCTATAGAGATACATATTTGGACTACATTTTTTTCACAGAAATAAAACAAAATAACCTTTGTAACTCTCAGAAAAAAAAGCAATGCCAAATTACAACATAAAATTGACTTGTTTGTTTTTTTTGTTTTTTTGAATTTTGCGCAAAGCTACTCCAGGGCTATCTGCGCTAGCCGTCCCTAATGTAAGTGTAAGACTAGAGGGAAGCCAGCTAGTCATCACCACCCACCGCCAACTCTTGGGCTACTCTTTTACCAATGAATAGTGGGATTGACCGTAACATTATAACACCCCCATGGCTGAAAGGGCGAGCATGTTTGGTGCAACCGGGATTCGAACCCGCGACCCACGGATTACGTCTCAAACACCTTAACACGCTTGGCCATGCCGGGCCAAATTGACTTGTATTGAGTTTAAATTGCGATTCAAAGAGCTAATGTTTTCATAAACATTTCACTGACTTTTTAAACTGATTTTGAGAAATCTTACTTTCATTTATAACTTAAGGTAAAAATTTATGAAGTTTAATTCACACAAGTCATGGACCAGGTTTTCATTAAAATAATTTAACTCCTTAATTCTTACAATGGTCTTTAAATTGATATCAGTTTTGAAAAATTATACATCTCTTAATTCAGATAAGAAACAAAATAAAAACTGGTTAGTCTATTTAATACCATGAAATATCTCCTCTGTCCAAGGTTAAACCACTCAGCAATAAGCTTAGGCCAACATAAGATCTAATTAGCACAAACTCATAATTAAAAGTGCTACTTTCCATATAATTAGATAATAATGTTTGAGTGAAATATGTTAACGTAATGTGAATGCACTATAATTCACTTGTACCCAAGTCAACAGATGGCTCATGACCAGCTATTGAGAACACATAAGATACAACTATTTATGACAAATATCAACACAAAATCTAGGATTTTTTTTTTAAATACAATTTTATTGTTTAGAAGAAAAGTTATAATATGTAGATGCTTAAAATTAAAAGACACTTGTTGAGAAACACTGGTAATTTTTTGTTTTCATTACAAAAATAGCACATTACTTATCTTGATAATAGAAATACAGCATACTGTTAGTCAAAAAAACTTTTTTCAGAGTCACACAGCAACTTGCTCTGTTCAAATTTGTAATGCTTAATTCCACATTTACCTACAAGCCAGTATGTATCCTAACCAAATCTTTATCATTCAGTGCTGTTATTTAACAACATGTTTAACATAGTTATGTATATTAATTTAGTACTGAATATTGGTAAAAGAGTTTTGTAAAACGGGTATCCTGCTTTATTAATATGATGACATCTCATACCTTAAAAACTTGTAAATATACATTTGAACTTTCTAAACATTTAAAGTTCTATTTGCAAAAATAAAAAACTAATAATAAAATCTTTCATACTGTATGTAAAGAATGAATCAATGATTTGCAGAAATTCAACAAAACTGCAGAATTAATTATGTAAGTAGGTTAATGCTGTTCATATAGTAACTACATTTTTCTTCTACATATTTTGTTCCTGTATCAATAATATTCACAAAAATATATAAAACTCATAAATATCATTAAAAAATTTACTTTTCAAACAATATGCAAAGAAAGACTGCATTATGTTCAGGACAAAGGTAGAATAGTAACTATAGCAAATACTGGGAAAGAAAAACAGGATACTAGTCAATACGTACGTAGGATAACCAGTAACCCCTTGATCTGCGCATAGAGCTGTTTCTTCTGTACAATCTACCTAAAATAAATAAAAAAATCACTACGTAGTTACATACACTTCACTCTATAAAAATGTCATTTTAAGTTTCTAGCAGATTGTAGTGCACTGATAAAAAAATAAATAAAAAATACATGTTTATTTTCAAATATATTTCCTATGAAGTGAATACACTATGCCATTACAACTTCATTTGTACATTTATACAAAACTCACAATATATGAGTTTTGTACACCATAATTTAATATTTTTCAATTCTCTACAATATTAAAAATTCTTTGTTCATCATTGGGAGTTGATAGAATTAGAGATCACATGGGAAACTTATAAATATTCTAAAAATTTATAAATGCTTTGCATCAAGTAAATAACAATCATTGCACATTATAATAAAAAACATAGGAACAAATACATGGAATACAAAATGCATATGTGGGACTGAAGGCTGATCATTCACAAAAAGTAAAACCAACTACATTAAGTACGTTTATGCTTAAAGCACTAATTGGGAAATTCTGATAATCATAAACATGCTGGATAAGCAAAAGCACATATAGTACACGAAGAACTACATTTAAGACATTTGAGTCTTCATACTTTAACTTATTTTTCTGATGAAAGGAGAGGTATTACTGAGGAGTCAAATTCATATTTGGTTTAGTTTGTTTAGAATTTTGCAAAAAGTTACACAAGTGTTATCTGCATTAACCATCACTAGTTTAGCAGTGATAGATAGAGGGAAGACAACAAGTTAATGACATCCATTACCAATTCTTGAGCTATTCTTTTACCAGCAAACAGTGGTATTGTCCTTCACCTTAGAATGTCCCCATGGCTGAAAGGATGATCATGTTTAGTGACAGCAATTTGAATCTGAAATTCTCAGATCAAGAGTAGAGTTCCTTAACCATCAGGCCATATCAAGCCCAAACCCAAATTATTCAGCTTCACATTTACATTTTTATTCCTTAACTAAAAAAACAACAACAAAATAAATACAGATGGATTACCCAAGTATCTCTAACACTTTACACCTTAATTAGAGCAAGTCTAGTTATTCTCTGTTAGAGAAAATATATCCTTAACTTTTCATACACAATATATTATCATCATACCTATATATTTTTAAAGCAGTCTTTTTAGAACTTCAGTAAAAGTTTGACATAGTTAAGATTCTCTACATGAACAGCATGTATACAGCTGTGAATGACACTAAATCCATAGAATTATGTATGATCAAAGCTAGCACAGATGTGCCCATTTCTGTGTATGGTCAGAAATCAATAATCCTTTTATCATATCTGATAAGCACATGGAAAAGGCAATTTTACATCTTTCACAATAAGATCAGTCTCATGAAGTGTTTAAGTAATCTGAAAAATGTAGCAAAGCTTGAAATATAACTGATTTAAAGCAGATTGTTATATTGTTCTGTTCAAATCAAGTCATTTTTGGATGTTATTGTTGAGGTTAGTTTCAATCTCATATTTAATCCATCCAAACAGCAATTATGTTGATATGAAATCAGCTTCTCCCTAATTACTGTTCATACAACTCACAGGAAAACTTAACATAAAGTAATGAAAAAAATGCAATGATCATAAATAATTTATTTATTGCATATCTAAACAATTGCTCCAGTCTCTTTTTCTTTTAGTTGCAACTGATTTAATCAAACTCAAAGTCTTAATTATTGGTTTCAGTTTTATTTGAGAATACCACACATATACATACAATTTTTCAAAATTAGTGTAATGTACATTTAAGTGTTGATTTCTTCCTAGTTTTAAAAGAACCAAAATGCATAAATGTAAACAAAATAAGTGACAGAGTGAAAGAATCTTTATTCAATGTAAAAAAACAGACAATATAAGTGCATGAGAGATGATGCCTTTACCAAAGATTTGGGCATTACAACTGTTATATCTCTAACAGCTATTAGTATAATTTAAGACACTTAAGAACTGTAATAAGATATGCAAGAACTATTATTATAATTGTAAAAATCGTTCTGGGCTAAGAAAACATTATCATAGACAAATGATAATGCTTTCTTCTCACATTGTGTGTACTACCCATGTCTGTTGGTTATTCTCAGTGACACATGATGGATGTTACACCCTTAGTGCAATTGCTTGATCTACAAGAGGAAAGGCTAACTGGTCAATTATACATAGTAGATTCAACCTTAAGAAAATCTTTCACAGTGAGAAAATGTCTGTGATCTAGAAAAATAGGTTGAGAGAGTGAATGGAACTAAGTCTGTGGTTTATAATTTGTGTGTTGCAACATATTAGCATGACAAACTGCTAGGGATAGTGATAGTTTCACCAAATGAATAGCAAATAACATTAAAAAACTTACAATAAATATGCATGTAGCAGCAGGGGTGTCGTGCAAATCAAGGTAAGTGGGTTAGGGTGTCATTAATGTAGAAAGTTTGAGAACCACTGAAATATGTGCTTTGATGGCTGAAATTCTGTGTTAAAGACACAACTCTCAAAGTTGGAAAATTTAAAATTTTTTTTTTGAATCAAGAAGGTAAAAAACATATTGCCTGCATACCACACCTTTCCTCACTCCTTTACCTTCAGGTTGTTCAAACTTGTAAAAACAACTATTGTATTAGGTTGAAGAATAATTCGTGAGCGTTTTTAAATAATTTCATTCAAGCATTACATGCAAGACTATACAATACTTCAATGCATGAACACATTACACCCAAAACATTTATTATGATACTTTATTTCATGTAATACCTAGGTATATAGTATGCATTGTTTTAAACGAAATTGCAAGAAATTAAATGCGAAAAGCAGATGGTGTCGAAAATGCTCGATTTTGTCCACTTAACATTCCATTTAATGAGCTGAAAATGAAGGAAAAAATTAAAGACATATGAAAATCAAACACACCATCTATTAGAGCAAAAAATTATCTACCAAATGACATGAAATATTTTGAGAAAGCATTTCATTTCTGAATATATTTTGTTAACTTGAAAAAATGCTCACGAATTATTCCTCAACCCAATACATAATAGTTGTTTTAACAATGTAATTTATTCTTTTCCTGTAACAGACATAACAATAAACAAATAAGACTGAAAATATGATATTCTAGAATACAAAATTACAGCTCAAAAATTTATAATCAATGTAAAGTACAAAATAAACCTAAATACAATATAGATCTGTAATGTTAGGTACAGTAACATACAAAAGAAAAAGCAAATCAATACTGAATACAATTCTTTATTCAAAAGTAAGACAGAACATAATCAAGAGCATAAAAATAAATAATTTGAAGTCAAATATGGAATAAATGTTCAACATGTAAAATACACTTCTCATAAAATCAGTAAATATAAAATAAAATCTTCCTCAGTGGCCTCAAAAACATCAGGTCTTGGCTAAATATCACATATCGAAGCAACTAATACATAGGTTCAAGTCAAGTCAATTGCAAGAACAGAACCTAGATTCTTATGATTGCAGGCTAAAAACTGTCATTCAAAGTTACCAAAGGGGAAGCTCTCAGAAAAAGCTTTCTTCTATACTGGTGAAGAAATTATCACACTCTAATTAGGATGAATGAAAACTGTCCAACTGCATGAACAATATAGCCAGAAGTGTAAAGAATTTGATATTGAACAGAGTATTACAAGTGCAAGATCCAACTTATTATGGTGATCAGGGATTTGGCTATAAATGTAGATTTAAAGTTGTCATTGCCCAATTACAGTATTTTTTCTATTCTAAAAATACTTTTAAACACAGAGTATTACATTTATTGAATAATAAAGCTGAAAAACTAAAGTTGTGGTCATGTGGCTTACACATATTCATGTGGATATTACTTGTAGACAACGTATTCCCTACATATGTGAATGACCCAGTTCCCAAGTTCACTGGAGTTTATGCTTGATCATTTATTAACTATTTTGCTTAATATTATCAATGCCATAACAACAGCTGATGCCCATACCAGCTGTTTTATTACCTAGTCACATTACATTCACTCCTGTCTGGTTATTACACAAAGAAAGCCCAGGTCCAGTGAAAAAGAACTGGGAGATAAGATTTGAATATAAATTCCAACAACAAATCAAAAAAAAGTTGAGTCATCATAAAAGTACAAGCCTTAAATTTTTGACAGTGGGAATGAATAAACCAAATTCCTCTTAAACTCCTTTCAGATACAAATTTAATATACACCATAGGTATCTACAAAGTGGTACAAACAGTTTGCAAGTTCACGCATTTTGACCGATTCTTGCAATCAAGTAATATCGAGATAATATTAAGTAAAATTGTGTTTATATAACATTTCAATACGCACTAATAAAATACTCAATCATAACCAAACGCACTAAGTTCTCAATTGGTATGGTCTAAGATACTATCTTAACGTTTCACTATCTCCAAATAATTTCACCAACTCAAAAACTAAAATAATATTGAATGGTTGGTTTGGTGTTTTATGGCACAAAGCAGCTAAGCTATCTGTGCCAAACATCCAGTAAAACATTAAAAAATTAAAGTAAATTTATTAAAATTCATAAAAGGAATAAGATAAAACAAAACAAAATTAAAACAAAACACAAATAGCATTAAACATAATGTTTACATATAGTCTACAGCAGTAAGAGAAAAACTACAGTAATGCAAGTTGTAAAGGACTTTCTCTCGCATAATTGTAATAATCATAACTCACCAGAAAGACTAGCAGGTAAGTACAAAAACCCCCATCAGTCACCTGAAGTTTGCCTTTTCAGTCCTGGTTTTGAATTATTATATGTTACGGACATATTCTAATTTCAAATCAAACTAGATGGACTTTGATTCTTAAAAGAGAATCACATTAAAAAAGGTCTAATGTATAAATTAAAAAACTTACATAGCATTAAAAAGATTATTTGTCTTTAAAAAACTAAAAACATTTTGAAGGTGGACAGTGTCACCATCACCAATAATACTAACATTATGGATAAACCTTGGGACAGAACATATTTAAATTGGTTTCATTATTTATAGTCATAACGACAGTAAGACAGAAAAATGTGGCTGATTGTGACCTGAGTGTTACACACTGGTGCATCAGTCCCATGGCTAGTCTAGTTAGAACAACTTCCTCTTTCCGAACCTTATAGAAGCAAGACGACCAAAGTCCAATATAGGGTTTTATTTGGAAAAGCATGTTTTCATATTGCTCACTCCAACTCAACTGCCAACTGGCAGAGTTGAGCCTTGAATACGGATCATAGTCCATGTTTGGAATAGGCACAGCGATGATAGCATCAGAGCAGACAGTTTTAGCTGCAGTGTTAGTGAGCCCATTCTTGCAAATACCAATGTGGCCTGGTATCCAGGAAAACTGGATAGAAGTAGATGTTAAGGAGAAATGGGAGTCTGTTTTGAATATTGGCGAAAACAGGGTAAAAACTAACGTGAAGCAATTCCAGGGCCAGTAGAGAACTTAACGAGTCAGTAATAAATAGTGCAATTTGAGTACTGCTTAGCTTCTATGTGATCCAGAGCAAGATAAATGACATACAGTTCAGCAGTGAACACTGTAGAGGGGATTCTGCATGCAACCATCGAACCACAACAAACCATGGCAGATCCCATACAGTTACCCAATTTCAAACCATCTGTATAAATAGGTCTGAACTGGGGAAGTGTGGAAAGTCCCAGTGCAAAGCCGAAGTACTTGATGATGAATGGGGTCCAACATATTTAAGGCCAAAGTTCTGGCAGAGCCATAAACCAGTGATCCATAGTCAAGTTTTGATCGAATAATAGCATGATACATCTTTAGCATAGATCATCTATCTGCTCACTAAGTGGGGGAAGAGATGACATGAAGGATGTTCAGCACTCTTCTACATTTGACCCTTACCTGCTTAATGTGTGGTATAAAGGTCAGCTTTGTCTCAAGTACCACAGGCAGTACAACTCCACAGGTATGGAATTCAAAATCAAGGTGAATACCACATTGGTGGCAAAAGTGCATAAAAACAGTTTTAGAGAAAGAAAAGTTAAAGCCATTTGCTGTGGTCCACTTCAGTAAATGATTGAGAGCAGTCTGTAGCTGCTGATCAATGTACCTTATGTTCAACAACTGACGTGAGATGTGAAAGTCGTCAATATAGACCCCGTTTGCAACAGTAAGAGGGAGTTGTTCAGTGATGGCATTAATCTTTATACTAAAAAGTGTGACACTCAAAACAGTCCTGAGGGACTCCAAGTTCCTGTAGAAAAGAACAAGAAAATGTTGGACATAGACAAACTTGTAATCTCCTGTCCATTAAAAAATTTTTAATAAAAATGAGCAAATGGCCACATAACCCATACATATGGAGGTCTCGCAAAATACCATACCTACATGTCGTATCATAAACCTTCTCAATGTCAAAGAATATTGATACAAAATGTTGTATGAAAGAAGCTTCACTGATGGCCATTTCAAGTTGAATCAGGTGGTCCACAGTGGAGCGCTGTCATCAGAACCCACACTGGGGAGGCGAGAGGAGGTTCTTTAATTCGAGTAACCAAACAAGATGAGCATTAACTATCCTCTATAAGGTCTTACAGAGACAGCTCATCAAAGCAACTGGATGGTAGTTTAAAGGAATCTTGGGATCCTTTCCAGATAAATTTAGGACAATAGCCTGGCACCAGGCATCAGGAAAAACAGCCGATCAAAAACAATCAGAAGAATAGCAAAAGAAGCAGGAGATATATGGAGCAGCATTTCATAGTGTACATCATCAGGTCCAACCAATGTACTGCCAGATCGATGAAGGGCCAGTTTGAGTTCCACCAGTGTGAAGAAATAGAGACAATCAGCTTGAAAGAAAAGATGTGATCACTCTACCTGAGTCTTGTTGGCTAAAAAGGTGGAGGAAGAAGTAAAAGTGCTAGATACCCAGCACAAGTTTTCACCTGGAGCATTGGGTATGCTCTGGTTATCACCTACTTCTTGGCCATCAGAGAGCAAGATCGAGAGGGGGACAGAATTATATTGACCACTGACCTTTCAAATCTTGTACCATATGACTTTGAAACTGGTGGTAGAAGACATGCTGGTTGTGAACTTAATCCAAGAGTCCTTTTGGCTTTGAGATCTTACCCACTGAGCCTGCTGGAAAGCGATGCAGTTAAAGATTGTAGGATACCTATGAAAAGTATCCCTGGTACATCTTTGAGCCTTCTGTACCATGTGGCAGGCAGGATTCACCATAGATGAGGATATCATGGAAAATGTGTTGAAGTTTTTAGGAATACATTGAGCAGCTGCTTGTATAATACACTCAGTTACCTCTGCCACACAGTCATCTATTAATGGCTTACAGACAATGGCAGGATCACTTTCTGCAAGAGCAGTGAAAGAGGGCCAATTTACTTGATCCAGCTTCCAATGGTGCATGCAGGTCGGATTGCATTGACCACCACTAGTCTCTCTCAAAATTATAGGAAAATGATCACTGTCTCATGGGTCATTGTCAACCCTCCATGAAAAGCGGGGAGAATAGAGAAGGGAAGCAAACTGAGATCAATAGCAGTAAAAGGACTGATTAAGTGAACAAAAATAAGTATGAGAACCAGTATTGAAAAGAGAAAGGTTGTAATCAGACAGCATACACTCTACGGAATACCCCTCCTATCAATATCAGCAATATCTCCAGAAGAAATGATGTCCATTAAAGTCCCCCAGGATTAAAAAGGGAGATGGCAACTGTTCAATGAGAGCATCAAGGTCTGATTGATCACAGGTCTCTCCAGGAACAAACAGTGATGGTATAACCCAAGGAAACACAGATGGCTATGGTCTCCAAGGGTATGTTTCGAGTGGCAAAGAGAGGGTGGCCCCATGCTGATCAAACAACAGTGCCACCCCTCCATGCACTCATCCATCACACAGCCTATCATTTCTGTACCTAAGAAAACCACCAAAAGGTGATTGTATTAGCAGGTTTCAGAAATGTTTCATGAGGTAAAGACATAAAGGATGGTAGGAAGCAATCACTGTTTTGATGTCATCAAGATTACAATGTAACCCTCAACAGTTTCATTGTGTCAAGATAGCCATTTTTTATTTATAAGTAGGTAAATTGGGTGGAGAACACTTCTGTTTATGACTGTCTTTTTTTTTTTTATTGCCCTGGGTCGATCGGGCAGGTCTTTGCTGTTGGAAGAGAATTCCAGCAACTGAGGACATGAACAAATGACAATTTTGCATCTTGGGGTGGGAGAAGATGTACCCAAGGAAATGCCTGTACCCAGAACTAAAGGAAGTGGATCTTGGGATTTGCTGGAATGTATGTTTGGGACAGAGATGGGTGTTGAAGTTGATTCATCAACTTTTTTAACCATAAAGGTCAAAAGACTTTTCATTTGGTTTGAGAGCAATTCTTTGGAGGCAGATAGATCTGTCTGCACTCCCACTGTGGTAGTGGAACGAAGTGCAGCAGCATACGTCCAAGATGAAGTGGTAAACAGCAACTTTCGAGCCTCAGGGAAAGTAATGTTTTGAATTATTTTCAAGCACTGTACCTCTTTTTCTTCCAACCATTTAGTGCAAGAACAAAAGTAGAATGGGTGAGAGCCAACATAATGAACGTCCGTTTCACACTTATAAGCATCGTGGTCTTTGCCACTACAACAAGCACACATCAAGGAACCACGACAAGACATCTTCGAGTGACTGAACCACTGACACTGCAAACATCTGAGAGAGTTTGGAATGTATGGCCATACCCTGCATTAAGATATCCTGCCTTGATGGTGGCAGGTGGATGTGATGATGTAAATGTCAGTAATAGTACACTGGACGGCATCATGATTTTATCTTTGCCAGTGGAGATGTATACTGATGAAACAGAACCTTCTCTGGGAGGTCCCCTCACCATGTACAGGAATCCACACTGAAGGGTTCAAGGTGTGACGATCCTGTTGTAATAATAGAAAAATTGTTAAATGAAATATTATGACCTGTGGTTTCACAATGGTAATGAATGAATGAGTGGATAGGGTTAAGTAGGAAGAGGTTCCTAAATGTCCACTGACTTTACATTTTAATTAGTATTTTGTTCTGCCAATGTGCATGACCTCATAGTCATTACACAGATATTTATATTGAAAGAAATGTTTAATGTGGAGACTAGGTCTGTATATCATTCTAAGCTGAATTTGAGGGTACAAGTTTTTATTATGGAAGATAGTTCTTTTTCAATTTGTAGGAGTTAAAAAAGCAATAATGAGGAGAAATTTGGGATGGAATATACATTGGACAGAGGTTGAAATATGTAGTTCAAGAAATTGCATGTAAATTGGTCTGAAAAGATTTATTTAAAGACTTGACTGATTGATTGATTTAGTGTTTTATGGCACAAAGCAGCGAGGCTATCTGCACCAGACATTCGGTAAAAATGTAAAAAATAAAAAATAAATAAATGTAGTAATAGACATAAATGGAAATGAAGGTAAAACAAAAAAGTATAAAACCAATGTTGACACCTAGTCTATAATGTTAAGATAGAAGGCAGAGTATAAGAAGTTGTAAGGTATTTACTCTAGCAAAAAGGTAATGATCATAACCCGCCAGGAAGACTAACAGGTAAGTTCAAGAACCACCGTCAGTCACCTGAAGTTGGTCTTTCCAGTCCTGGTTCCGAGTTATGTGTCATAGCAACCAGTATCAAAATGTAAAAGAATAGAAGTTTTAAAAGATACATAGCAAAATTGTAACAATGAGTAGCCAAATGTCCAGTAAAAAGATAAAGTCAAGTAAATGGAGTAAAATTTGTAAAAGTAAATGAAGGTAAAAACAAAACAACAATTAAAACAGAAAATGGTGTAAAAACCAATGGTGACATCCAGTCTTCAAAGTTGTAAAATATTTACTCTAGCAAAATGGTAATGATCATAACCCGCCAGGAAGACTGACAGGTAAGTTCAAGAACCACCGTCAGTCACCTGAAGTTGGCCTTTCCAGTCCTGGTTCCGGGTTATGTGTCATAGCAGCTATTATCAAAATGTAAAAGAATAAAAGTTTTAAAAGACACTCCACAAAATCGTAATAATGAGTAGCCAAATGTCCAGTAATAAGATAAAAGTCAAGTAAATAGAGTAAAATTTGTAAAAGTAATTGAAGATAAAAGCAAAACGGCAATTAAAACAGAAAATGGCATGAAAACCAATGTTGACATCCAGTCAACAAAGTTGTAAAGAACTACCTATAGCAGAATGGTAATGATCATAACCCGCCAGGAAAACTAACAGGTAAGTATAAGAACCACCGTCAGTCACCTGAAGTTGGTCTTTCCAGTCCTGGTTCCGGGTTATGAGTCAATATGGCCAGTACTAAAAAGTTAAGTAGTAAAAGTGTGAAATGATATGCAGCAAAAGTATAATAACAACTCGCCAGGACGACTAAGGAGTAGTTCAAATGGATAGTTCAAACAGTAGCGT
Organism: Tachypleus tridentatus; assembly: GCF_004210375.1. Classification (NCBI taxonomy): domain Eukaryota; kingdom Metazoa; phylum Arthropoda; class Merostomata; order Xiphosura; family Limulidae; genus Tachypleus; species Tachypleus tridentatus. Next base: position 86,606,446 of record NC_134830.1, read on the forward strand.
TAGTCACCTGAAGTTGGCCTTTCCAGTCCTGGTGTCGAGTTATTTAATGTTCTGGCCATTGTCCAATGTCAAATTGAAGGAGAGAGATTAAAACTGTAAAAAAGGAACCACAATTAAAAAGTTGTAATGAATAAATATGCAACACTTAAATGAGATTAAAAAGATTAATGGCCATTAAAAAATTAAAAACATTATCAAGGCGGGCAGAGTCACCATCACCAATAACTCTGTCCAATGTTACAGACTGACCCTGGGAAAAAATATGTTTAAAATATTGCCGTCGTTGAGAATTGTAACGATGGCAAGAAAGTAAAATGTGGCTGATAGTGATTTGAGTGTTACACAAACTACACATTGGTGCATCAGTTCCAGATAAAAGAAAATGATGAGTTAAAAAACTGTGACCAATGCGTAGCCTAGTGAGAACAACTTCCTCCTTCCGAACTTTACGGAAACTAGATGGCCAAAGTCCAATTTTGGGTTTGATTTGAAAAAGTTTGTTGTCACGTTGCTCACTCCAAGTGGACTGCCAGCTGGCACGGAGCCAAGCCTTGAAGACAACACCATAGTCCATGTACGGAATAGACATGGAGTGATGGTGCTGAAGCAGACATATTTAGCTGCCATGTCTGCAAGCTCGTTCTCCCGCGAATACCAACATGGCCTGGTATCCAGAAAAACTGGATTGAAGTAGCTGCTAATGAGAAATGGGCCAGTTGGTTTCGAATATCAGCAAGAATAGGATGTGAGCTAACGTGTAGCGATTCCAAGGCAAGTATAGAACTAAGCTAATCAGTATAAATAGTGCAGTTGGAGTACTGCTCAGCTGCAATATGATCCAGGGCAAGAGATATGGCATACAGTTCAGCAGTGAACACAGAAGCTGTAGAAGGGATTCTGCGTGCAAATACTGACCCATAGCAAACCATAGCAGAGCCCACTGAATTACCTGATTTGGAAAACCATCTGTTTAAATGGGAACTGAATGATTGTTTGAAAGATATTCATTGAATAAAAGACGGTACTTCCAATCTGGAGTATCTGCCTTTTTTAGATGAATGAAAGAAAGGTCACATTTGGGGGCTGTAATAAGCCATGGTGGGATGGGCCAACCTGTGGAATCTGCAATGTTATCCAAGGACAGACCCAATTCATCCAATTGCGCCCAGATGCGAAGGCCAAACAGAGCAATGACAGATCGTCTGTTCTGAAAAAGTACTGCACACCGAGAAAGGAAAACACATTTCCAGGTGGGATGCTTTGGTAAGGAATGAAGTTTCGAAGTATATTGTAAAGATAGTTGCAAACGGCGAAGGTGTAGAGAAGGTTCATGAGATTCAATGTATATACTTTGAACTGGAGAGGTACGGAAAGCCCCAGTGCAGAGTCGAAGTCCTTGGTGATGAATGGGGTCCAGCATCTTTAAGGCCGAGGGTCTGGCAGAGCCATAGACCACTGATCCATAATCAAGTTTCGATCTAATAAGAGCACGATATACCTTTAACATTGAACAGCGATCTGCCCCCCAACTGGTAGAAGAGAGAACACGGAGGATGTTCAGTGCTCTTGTGCATTTGACCCGAAGCTGCTTTAAGTGTGGTATAAAGGTCCGTTTACAATCAAAGATAAGCCCCAAGAACTTGGTCTCCGGGACCACTGGCAGCAAAACTTCACCGATATGAAGTTCAGGATCAGGGTGAATGCCCCCGTCGATAACAAAAGTGCATGCATACAGTTTTGGAGAGAAAGAAATTAAAGCCGTTCACCAGAGTCCACTTCCGTACACAATTGAGGGCGGTTTGTAGTTGCCGCTCAATATATCTCATGTTTGACGACTGACATGAGATGTGAAAGTCGTCGACATACAGCCCATTCGCAACAGTGAGAGGGAGTTGTTCAGTGATGGCATTTATCTTTATACTGAAGAGTGTAACACTCAATACACAGCCTTGAGGGACTCCAAGTTCCTGTACAAAAGAGAACGGGAAAGTGTCGAACCCACACAAACTTGGAATCTCCTGTCCATTAAAAAAATTTTAATAAACATGGGTAGATGGCCACGTATCCCATATGTATGGAAGTCTCGCAAAACGCCATACCTCCATGTTGTGTCGCAAGCCTTCCCTATGTCAAAGAATACTGATACAAGATGTTGGCGGTTGAGAAAGGCTTCTCTGATAGATGTTTCAAGACGAATTAGGTGGTCTGTGGTGGAGTGCTGTCGACGGAACCCACACTGGGTGGGCGAGAGGAGGTTGTTTGATTCAAGGAACCAAACAAGACGAGCTTTAACCATCTTTTCTAATGTCTTACAGAGACAGCTCGTCAAAGCAAACGGACGGTAGTTTGAAGGAATCTTGGGATCTTTCCCTGGCTTAGAGAAAGGTAAAATAATAGCCTGGCGTCAGGCATCAGGAAAAACATTCTCCTGCCAGATCCGGTTGAAAAGAATCAGAAGGACATCAAGAGAAGCAGGAAATAGATGGTGCAGCATGTCATAATGAATATCATCAGGTCCAACAGACGTACTGGCAGACCGATGAAGGGCCATTTTTAGTTCCACCAGGGTAAAGGGACAATTATAGTCAAAGAGACAGTCAGTTTGATAGGAAAGAGGTGAACGCTCTGTCCAAGTCTTGATGGCCAAGAAGGTGGAGGAACAAGCAGAAGTGCTAGATACCCGGCATCGACCACGGCCAGTCTCTCTCAAAAGGATCGGAAAATGATCACTGCCTAGTGGATTACTGTCAACCCTCCATGAAAAATGGGAGAATAATGAAGGGGAGCAAACTGAGAGATCAATAGCGGTAAAGGACTGACTAGGTGCATGAAAGTAAGTGGAAGAACCAGTATTGAAAAGAGAAAGATTGTGATCAGAGAGCATCCGCTCTACAGATCGGCCCCTCCCATCAATAATAGCACTTCCCCAGAGGGGATGATGTCCATTAAAATCCCCTAGGAGTAGAAATGGAGATGGCAATTGTTCAATGAGAGCATCAAGATCTGATTGATCATATGTCTCTCCAGGGGACAGGTACAGAGAACAAACAGTGATGGTATGACCCAAGGAAACACGGATGGCTACAGCCTCCAAGGGTGTGTTGAGTCGCAAAGGCAGGGTGGGCACGTGTTGATCAACCAACAGTGCCACCCCTCCATGCACTCGGCCATCACACAGCCTGTCATTTCTGTACAAAGAAAACTGCTGAAAGGTGACTGTATCAGCAGTTTTCAGAAATGTTTCTTGTAAAGAAAGACAAACAGGATGGTAGGAAGCAATCAGCATTTTGATATCATCCAGATTAGAACGTAAACCTCAACAGTTCCATTGTATCAAGGTGGCCATTTTTAAAAACAGGTAAGTGAAGTGGCTGGAGGACCCTTCGGTTTACGACCACGTCTTTTTTCTTTACTGTCTTTAGTCGGAGGAGGTCTATCAACCTCCATGGATCCTGCTCTGGGTCGGGTGGGCAGGTTTTTGTTATTGGAAGGGGAATCCAGTGACTGAGGATGCGAACAAATAATTGTTTTGTCTCTTGTGGTGGGAGAAAAAGATGTGTCAGAAGAAATGCCTGTATTTGAAACTGAAGGACGTGGATCTTGAGGATTGTTGGAAGGTATGGGAGGAACAGAGATGGGTGTGGAAGTCGATTCATCAAGCTTTTTAACCACGGAGGTCAAAAGGCTTTTCAGTTGTTTTGAAAACGATTCTCTTGGAGGCACAGAGAGATCTGTCTGCACTCCCACTGTAGTTGTGGGATGAAGTGCAGCAGCATATGTCCGAGATGGAGTTGTGGACAGCAATTTCCGAGCCTCAGGATAACTACTGTTATGTGTCGTTTTCAAACGCTGCACCTCTTTTTCCTCCAACCATTTTGGGCAAGAATGAAAGTAAGAGGGGTGAGAACCATTGCAGTTTACGCAATGTGGGTTCATGTCACAGTCATAGGCATCGTGGTCCTTGCCTCCACAACGAGCACATGTCAGGAAACCACGACAAGATGTCTTTGAGTGGCCGAATCTCTGACATTGGAAACATCGAAGAGGGTTTTGTACGTATGGCCGAACCCTGCAAATGAGATAACCTGCCTTGATGGTAGCAGGTGCACGTAGTGAAGTAAATGTTAAAATGAGGGTATTTGTTGGCAGTGTAACTCCATCTTTGCAGTGGAGATGCCTCACTGCAGAAACTCCTTGAGTGGAGAGACCAGCGAGAATCTCTGACTCAGGAACGTTCTTCAAATCCCTTTCAACAATAACTCCTCGTGAAGAATTCAAGGTAGCATGGGGTGTAACCTCAATAGGTAATATCCCCAATTGCCTTTGAATTCAAGAGGAGTTCACTGTGTTGGGATGTGGATGTTTCAACCAATATGTCACCAGATCGAAGTTTCTTTACTGACTTTGGAGAGCCAGCAAGTCCCTCTAGTCCCTTTTGAATAAAAAAAGGGGACATTTGCCCTAAAGGTTTTCCGAAGAGAATGTAATATAAAAAAATGAGGTAATGCGTGTGTTACTGATGTTGAAGATTGCTGTTCTGAGTATTCAAGACGTGGTCGCTACCCATTGACTGTTTTTTTACAATTTTATTTAAATTTTTTAGAGGATCCATAGGAAAAAGAAAAAGTTTCGGTACCCACTGACCCCACCCACCATGGAGCCCTACAAGGGGATGCACTACAAAGTCACGCAAGAACAATGCAGCAACGCCAGAGTTTTGTGAGCACTATACCCAAACACCAGCATCAGGCACAATGTCCACAACACCCATTGAGAACTTCCAACACTGGTACTTGGTTGACTCTAACCCAAGTGGACCAGCCAATTGACCCAAGGGGGGCCACCCAAAGGCCTCCCGTCTACAGGAATTCGAGGCCAAAGTGGTGTGTTAGGGTTGGACCCCTCAACCACCAGGATCCTCTCCTCCCCTTCACGGGTCGCCATGCACGGCAAACACGTGGATGGATGTTTAGATCCCAGAGAAGGTAACCAGATAGAACAGCACAGGAATCCACACCAAGGGGTTATTTAAAGACAAAAAATGCCACCCTCTATATCCAGTATCTTGCAGAATGTAGACAACATAAACTAATTTATTCTTTCCTTCATTTCAACATAGCAAATGGCAAACTACAGAACTTACCAGCACATGCTGCCTGCCTACATCAACTTCTAGAGGAAAAACTATAATTGAAATATAAACACCAACAACAGAATATATAATCTCAATGCTGATCCCAAAACCTTTGAAAATAGTTTCATGCATTGATTTAAATACTTAACACACTTAATCCATAAAAGGAATAATTAGACAAACAAGTTCAGATTGAAAAACTCCAAGAATTGCAAATTTGTTCACCTTCACTTCTAAGTTTTAATCTTTATAACATAATATGAATTCAGAGTTATCTCCGAGTTGACAATGTTTCTAACTCAGTTCTAATCAAAGGCCTTAACTTTAACATAGCTGCTTTTAAATTAAACTAGGCTGATTATAATTTTGAAAAAAAACAATCTTTACTTCCTTTCCAGTTTTCACTAATTCAAACAATGACACAGCACAATATTTTATAAAAACCAAACTAAAAAACATTGCTTTTTCCTGATTCTACAGATAAAGTTCCTTTTATATTTCCTCTCTATTAATTCATGCTGAGCTACAAGCCCTTAAAGCCCTATCCAAAAACAAAGACATTATTGTCACTTAACGAAACAAAGACAATGGTATTGTTATTAAGAAATCTGACAATATTGATAAAATAAACCATCAGCTCAAAAACCCTTGTGAATTTACAAAACTAGATACAGATTTATCTCTATCCTTTAAAAGAGCAAATAAGATCCTACATTTCCTCAAGACCTCCAACAGTTGAAACAACACTTTAAATTATTTGTTCCTGCCCTGAAATCCTTCACCTTGAATTAATTTACAATTACCAACTCTTTCAAATTTGCTTCTGAAATCTAAAATTCTCTTTGCTGACCATATGTTATGGCCAGTTTTAATATTGAATCTCTATATACCAATATCTCCTTTGATGAAACTTTAGATATAATCATAGACCTTCTGTTTCCCAGATACTGAAGAGTATCTCAGTTTCACCCATAAACAATCCCTGAAACTTCTTGTCCACTCCACAAAATTAAATTATTTCCTCTTTAGTGATGTCACTTATGATCAAGTAGATGTAACTCCCATTGGATCCCCACTTTGTTTTCTGTAGTTTTCTGTGCTTTCATAAATGTAATTGGCTGGAAAACTGCTCACATAAATACAAATCAGTCCTTCACAAACACTATACTAACAACAGTTTCTTGCTATTTTGACAATAAAGTCAGGTTTCCAAATTTCTTACTTACCTTAATTCCCAATATCAAACTCGCATCCAAACTTAAGGAAAGTGAATTTTTACAATTCCTAGATGTCAGGATTACAAAAAAGGTAAACACTTTTCTACACGTGTTTATGATAAAAAAAAAAAAAATTCACTAGCCTCTCCCCCAATTTCAGTAGTTTTATTCCCCAACTTCAACAAAATCTTGTTATATTGTTGTTAAATAGCTTTTATTCTTTTTTCTAATTATTTTATTTTACAAATAAATTACTTTTCTACATAAACACATTAAATAATGGTTAGCCAACTGATTTTAAAATGAAAATTACACAGTTTTCTTTACCATAAATTCCAACATTTTATGGGTTTGCATCTTTTAAATTAAAAAACAACTCTTCCACAATAAAAAGCTTTTACTCTCAAATTCAGCTGATAATAATATGCATACTTGGCCTTCACATTAAACACTTATTTCAGTAAAAAGATCAAGTACATGAACTTCTATGTTATGGCTTGTATAAATATGCATGTTGTGACTGTAAGGCCATGTACATTGAAAAAAATGAAATGCCACTTAAAAACTTGTCAGTGAACATCTAGATGCATCTAACAGAACCAACCATACTCCTCCATTTGCTCGCATTATGAAACCATAGATCGTGAGAATTTATTTAATGATTTATATATATAACCACAGGATTTTTAGACCTTGAACTATATATTAAAGAAAGCCTACTCATAGTTATAGATTGCCCAACTCTAAGCAATTCACATAGCTCTTCGGATTTAAAACTGTTCTAAATCTTCACATGTAACTTAGCTATTATGTAATACATATATAATTATTTTACCCATCCATTTACCACTTCTCTTAATAACTATGCAAACTAGTGATTACATCATTATATTTTTGTTTATAATTATCTTTGTATTATTGTTCACAGATTTTCTGCAGATAGAATTAAGTTACTCCTAAACATTTAAACCTTGTAAATAAAATGTTTTATGTTTTAACAACCATCTTAATCTTCCTTATTCAATTGGTTTCCTCATCATGAATCCAATACATTAAGATATTTTAACTTTGATATCTGACTTACCTTGGCAATCACAACTTCTTGGTTATCACTGTCAATATTATATTTCTCTGCTAACTCATCCCAAGTTGGTGCTAATCGTTTGCAATGGCCACACCTGTAAAAAAAATGTTATAATGCTATCAACAACAAAATGTTGAAATTCACAATGCCTTTTTTTCAAACTTAGGATCAAACACTTTTCCAACCTGTACTTTTTTTTAAACAATATTATTATCATTACATTTAACATGTTTCCATCAAACACTAACAAATAACTAGAGTAGTGTGACAAAGCATATATTACTACAGAGTTCAAATCATACAAAGATCCTAATTTTTCTTGTGTGGTCTCTGTCTAATTTGAGTTTGTATTTTGTACAAAGTGAAAAGATGTTATCCAAGTAGTTTGGGAAGTGTGATAATATGAACCAGGAGACCTCTCCAGAAAGTAGGCATTTCACTGTAAGCCAAAAGAACTGTCTAGGTTCTAAATATAATCTTGAAATGACAAGGTTGAACTACAGTCTATAATTCCAAGGCACACATCTGGTTTGCTCTTTAAAAGTTTGTAATAGGTAATGACCTTGACTTCTAACCATCATGACAACAACCATTCTGAGAAAGAGCAAGATTAACTACACAGAACTACCAGGTGGTAACAAATCAGCATCAATGATCTCTGTGGATGCAGGGAGTCATCACTGACTTATCAATGGCTGGAGATGTATTGGAATATATAGTTCATAAGGCCATAACTGTCTCACAACTAACTGGAGCAGCAAAATCTGAGCAGGAAATTGGAAATCCTTGGAAAAACCAAAAGCCTAGTAGAACAGAATAATAGTATAACAAGATCCTGTAAAGTTATGTGATAACATGATTTTTAACTGTTACCTGCTATCCTGCAAAACTAGGGAAACAGCTTTCTGTTTGAATGTCTGAGCTTTCAGATACTATGAGAAGCTACTTAAATTGCTAATTGACTGAAGAACCAAATGTGACCCTTTTTTCACACTATTAAATTATAATGGTGATAAGAATAATCAGATCATTCAACCAACCTTTAAAGAAATAAACTGCATCAAAACAAAAAATTGACCATCTTCTGAAAGGTCTCAGCCAATATTTTTCATTGGTTACTCAATTACAGCAGCTAAGGTATCATAAAAAGAGTTACACAACAACACAACTAAAAGGGAGTCATACTCATTAATTTTCTTGAAATAAACTAACTTAGAGGATAGATTACAACTATTACACTACAACTACAACAAAATAATATAGTGTCTTCAATGTTCAGAGATACGGTAACGTGGTATTTCTCAACTGAACAAATTTCATCACAAATGTGACAGAGATCTGCTTAATTACAGCAGGATTTGAAGAGAAAATTTAAAGTTAGCAATTTCTAGCACATAAAATTTATTTCTGATAGGTGGTTACCACCACCACCTCAATCTCGATTTACCCTCTCAGCATTGTTAAAAATTTCAAAAGCATTCCAATACTTTATACCACTTCATTTTTGATGTATTGCTGATCATGTGATTATCCTCTATCTATCATATTGCACTACCTGTACTACTATTGCAGCTCAAACCTCACATTTGAGAAGTTACAGACAAACAAACAAAAAACAGCAAATCAGTGGAGAGCAAGGGCTTGGTGTGAGTGATTAATGGTTAAGTCCCTATCAGAAATACATTTTTAGTGTTAGAAAATGATAACTTCTCTCACCCAAAGATAGAATCTCATGATGCAAAGGTGGAGGGCCCAAAGAAGGCACAAAAGTAATCAAGTACACAAAGATAACTGCTGAAAAAGAGCAGGTGTGCCATAATTACAAAAGAAAGCACACCAGTTGAGTATAGCACTATTTCTGTTCGAACAGGCATGTTTTCACTCAGTAAAAAATAAAAGAAGACATAGGACAGAACTTAATAGACAGGCACCATGTCATGTAATATAGATTCCATCCATGGACAACAGATAGTAACACAAGATGTCCACATATGCAACAAATGTGAACATATGATACAATCACAGTCAGATTCGAAGAAGGTATCTGGAATCAGAATGAAGAATATGTGGCTAGGGCTAAAGGACTGTAAATGTATATGAATAGGCCAAATGCACTCCATCCAAGCAATAACAATCCAGGGTAAGAACTTTGGTATACATCAGATTATGCCAAGTGAGGTCCACACAGTCAAAACAACAGTAAAAGTGCCCTGCATAAAAATGTAAGGTCAACAATTGTGGTCTGCCTGGGCAAAAACAATCACAAGGGAGGCACCTTGGATTGATATCAAGATAGTCAAGTGTGATCAGCTCAGGCAAAAAGATCAAGGGTAAGCATCTTAGCGTATAACAGATTATGTCATTTTCATTTCATATTTTGTACATAAAGATTGTATGATCAACAAGGGCAGCAGGCCCAATAAAAAAACACAGGTAAATGGGATATGTCAATGCAGCCTACTTGTGCAGAAAACATCCAGTAGAAGCATCATGCATAAGATTTATCATTGCATTTATCTTGAATGCAATATAACTTGAGATAAAAAATAAGGCCAGCCCCAGCAATAAACATCAAATAAAAGTGTCTTGTGATATGATGTAGCATGACATAATGATAAATACAGTCCATATTGGCAGAAAATATCCAGCAAAAGTGCTTAACATAATAGTGCTTGCTTGATTTCTTGTACATCATTTACAGATCAACAAATATGGTCCACTCAGGGAAATTCATCAAGTGTAAGCACCTTGCATAAAATTTTATCATAAAAATTCCATTCCTAAGGAAACCTTCATAGTCCACCATTCCAGCAACATGGAACTGGAAAGAACTCCCTTGCTCCACTAGAAGAAAGGGGTTTGGAAACATGATGGGGAGTCCAAAATGTAAAGTGAAAAAAACGAAAATTGTTTGTTGAACACAAGACAAAAACTCCCTATGAAACACTGCAAACCTAAGACCTGGAGACTAATATTCTACTCATGGTAAGAATTTCATCATCTACCACACTAAATCTCAAGTTATTATGAACAAAGTAAATATTAAAAAAAAAAAATTCTAAAGCAAATGAGTAGAAATAATGAAAACCAAACACAAAAAGTTCAAACTGATAAATTTGTGAATAAGTATAATCCAAATTTTGTGCATACATGGGTAACAAGTTAAAACATCTAAACACTTGAAAGCCAATTCAGAAATGTGAGGGTTGTGCTGCAGAAATGAAGGAATAAAAAAAAACAACTGGTGCTTTGGTTTGTTGTTTATCATTTATTGGCACAAAACAAATGGGCTATCTGTACCAAATAACTGGTAAAAAGGTAAAAAAGTGAAATAATTAAAATACGTAAAAAGGAATCATGCTAAAGAAAAAACCCCAATTTTCAAATTAAAATATTAAAACAGATTTGAAAGACCAATCACCCTTGTAAATTAAAAAACACACCCAAGGTAAACAGTGGAACAATCGCTAATGATGCTCCTTAACATCAAGTGTAAACTCATGGTAAAAATATGTTAAAGATGGTGCTGTTGCTCGCAATACCTCACATTTTACATTTATTTAGATGTGCCAAATAAAAGAAAGCAATAATGAAAGCAAGGGGACCAAAGAGAAATAGAAGGTTTGATCTGTAAAAGCTTGTTATCATGTTGCTTGCTCCAAGTCGACTGCCAAGTATGAGACAGGCACAACAGTGATAGTACCAGAGCAAACAGACTTTGCTGCAATGTCAGCTAGCTCATTCCCACAAAAACCAACATAGTGTGGTATAAATAAAAACTGGATAGAAGTAGATGATAGAGATAAATGGGCCAGTCAGTTTTGAATATTAATGAAAACAGGATGAGAACTAACATGAAGCAATTCTAGGGCCAATAGAGAGCTAAACGAGTCAGTATAAGTAGTATAGTTCATGTACTGCAAACATCTATGTGATTTAGGGCAAGAAAAATGGCATACAATTTGGCAGCAAACACAAACTGTAGAGGGGGATTCTGTGTGCAACAATCAAATCACAACAAACCATAGCAAAGTTCACAAAGACACCTGATTTCAAACTATCCGTCTAAATGGAAACTGAAGGATGATTTGAAAGATGTTCAGCAAAAGACTGGTGCACTGTTGAAACTTTTAGCAATGTTTAGATGGCAAATGAAGGTTGAAACAGCTTTAGGTAGTACCATTTTGGAAGCAATCTGATTGAAACTTGACTGAGTTTTAAGCAATGTGAAATAAACAAACTACAAATGTGATATGTGTAAAACAATATTATAACACAAACCAAAAACACTGTGTGTGCATTTGCACAGATGAATGGAGGAATAGGTCAATGTTTGAATAAGCAGAACTCTGACAAGCACGATGCCAATCAAGTAGAATATTGTTCAAAAATAAGGCTGTACTGGAAAACTAGGTTCTTTGATGTTGAAACACTGTCGCAACGCAACTTGTCATCCTCCAGAGTATTCATTGGCTGTGACATACAGAAATCATCCACATGGTCAGCAGAAGGACACTACAGTTGAATTTCCAATACATTTATGCAGAACAGATACCTTCTATAAAGAGGAAAGCTGACTCAGTCAGCTGCACATGGGTGGGAGCATAAAGGCTTGTGGCATGCATAAAGAAAAATGTTTTGCATATACATGGCAGCACTGAACAAGAATAACTGTTTATGTACCATACCAGTAAATTTGATAAAATAGCATTGCAAAGTCATTTACCAAAGTTTAAAATTCTGTTGAATAGTTAACTTGTCAATAGGTTCCTTGCTGTCCTTAAACGTATGTGTTACAATAAATGCAAGTTAATGCATATGAATTTTCATAATTATATTAGTATACCTTTGACAGCAATAATCTTAAGTGTTATGAAAGTAAATGATTTTGGTACTTTGGTTGATTCATCCCTTAAGGTATAAAAAGGGAAAATCTTTCTTCACAAGTCTTTTAGCATTCTTTTAAAAGGTTTCTGAATTTTCAGAAAACATCACACAAAAGCTTTCTAAAAAAAAGGTCTCTATAGGATGGGGGATAAGTGAGCAAAGTAGATAGAAAAGTGGCTGTATCGAAGAATGCAGTGTTGTAACAAACAGAGTTTGGTCAAACTGGATTAATGTTTTAAATGGTGCACCTCAGGGCTCAGTCCTAGAACTTTTGCTCTCTTTTTGATTTATAACAGTAACATAGATGAAGAAATAGTCAAAAAATTACTTAATTTTGCAGATGGCATTAAGATATTTGATACTGCTAGCTGTGTAAAAGATGTTGCTGATTTTTGAAAGAATTTAGATCATTTATTGAGATTTGAAAATAAATGGCAAATGGTTTTAATTATGATTAATACAAGATAATGCACATGGGTTATTATAATTTGAAATATAATCTGGATTAGAATAACGTTAACAGTGTCATGAAAGAAAAGGATCTTGGTGTAATCGCTGATCAGTCTCTAAAGCCATACAAGCAGTGCACCATTGCTAATGATAATGTAAGTAGGATTTTAGATTTATCTACAGAAATACTGAATACAAGTATAAAGAACTTATAATTTTCGTGTATAAGCCACTGGTTAAGTTACAATTGGAGTACTGAGTTCAGTCTCAGGCTCTTTAAGAGGGGCATTGAATCACTAGAATTGCTTCAGAGGAAGGATACTATAATGGTGCCTGGGATGAAGGGGTTGTCATATGAGGAGGTTCAAGTCTTAAGTTGCTTTCTCTTGAAAAAAGAAGAGTAGAGATTATCTGATTGAGGTGTTTAAGATTATAAAAGAAACTGGTGAAGTTGATGCATAATATTTTTTCATAATTAACAGTAACAACAGTACAACCTGGGAACACAAATTTTGACTAAGACAGTTTCATTTTTATAAAAGGGTGGTTAGTCTTTGGAAAGGGTTGCCTTTATATATTGTGGAGGCAATACATTTAGAATTTTAAGAGAAATTTTGATATATCTGAATAATGAAAGCTAGCTTTAACATTCATTTTATTTATTTTCTAATAATTTAATGTAGAGGGTAGAACAGCCAAGAATGAACAAGAGGTCTCACATTATCCAAAAACATTATGTTATAAGCAGTATGCTGCTGTTAGTGGTAAGGTAAATAGAATTTTCTTATTATATTCAGTGAAATATTGAATATAAAGCTAAGTTATAATTTCATTGCATATGTCATTGCTTAAGCCTTATTTCAAGTAGTGGGTTTAAACTTTGCCTATTACCTTAAAAAGGATATAGAATTATTGTAAATGGTTAAAAAACAGCTACTAAGAACAAGCAAGATGAAACCTGAAATAGAAAGGTTACCATACAAGGGCAGACATACTAAAACTGTTCCTTGAAGGATTGATAAGGATCAGACTCGTATGTCTAAACATGTTAAAGGAATTGAGTGTTTACATAGTTTTTTTTTTCTCAGTTAATGGTATGATAAGTGAAAACAACTGTAAATTTTGTCAGATAAGAGAAGACACCTTCAATTACAACAGTTAAGCTTCCCTTACACAATGGTTGTCCATTAGGTGCAGTGAGCACATTAAATTTTTGAGTAATTAAAAAGGAGCTTAATAAATATTTAAATAATCAATGTTAGATTATAGTTTGTTTTTTTCATTCTTAAATGTTAAGTTGTATTGTTTATAAAAAATAAGGAAATAAGATTAGAGAAAGGATCAATTGCTGTTTATGTAGATGATCGTGAGGGTGTAAATTTGGTGCATCTTAGTTTTTAGAAAACATATTTGACAAGGTGCTACATAAGAGATTTGTAAAATAAATTATCTCTATAGGTGTGGTGGATAGGTTAGCAAACTGGATTGAAGAGCAGCTGGATGGGAGAAAGCAGAGGGTTGTCATATAAGGAGTTTAGTAAACCGGATTATTGTAAAAAACGAAATACCTCAGTGCTCAGTCTTAGGAACTTTGCTCTTTTTTATTTATATCAATGACATAGATTAAGGAATAGTCAATAAATTACTTAAATTTGCAAATGATGTAAAGGCCTTGCATGCTGCTGATTTACAAAAGGATTTAAATCATTTAGCAAGTTTAGGAAATGAACAACAGATGGATTTTAAATTATAACAAATGCAAAATAATGCATGTGGGTTATTGTAATTTGAATATTGAGTATAATATGCATGGGAATAACCTTAACAGTTTCATGAAAGAAACAGTTCTTGGTGTGATGGTCTAAGGCCATCCAAGCAGTGTGTCATTGCTTAGTTGTAATGCAAGTGGGATATTAAGTGAGAACTTCAGAAATGCTGAATACAACTCTAAAAAGGTTATAATTTCCTTGTACAGGTCATTGGTTAGGCGAAATTTGGAATACCATTTTAAATCTCAGGCTCCTTACCTTAGGAAAGGCACTAAATAGTTGGAAATGGTTCAGAGAAGGGTTACTAGAATGATGTGTGGGATGGAGGGGTTGTTATATGATGAGAGGCTGAAATCTCTGGAATTGTTTTCTCTTGATAACAAAAAAGAATTAGAAGGATCTGATTAAAGTGTTGAAGATTGTAAAAGAAACTGATAGTGTTGATTCATCATCTTTTTTCACATTTAACAGTAAGAATAGTTGGGACTAGTTGATACAAATACATATTTTGGCAGAGTAGTAGAAGTTATCCTCAGTTAAGACAGTTTCATTTTTCTAACAGGGTAATTGGTCTTTGGATGTTGTAGAGGCAGTAAATATATGGGATCTTAAGAAAAAACTTACTGACTTATACTTTTTTAGTTATTTTAATTTAGTTTAGAAAATGTAATAGCTGAGATGGACCAAAACACTTATAATAATTCCACAAATTGAGTTAACTAGCTCAATATATATAACTGGAAAACTATCCCAACTTTAAAAGTGGAGGGCGTATTTTTGTGCAGAACTAAAAGGTGGGTCACCTTTCTGTGTGGAAAAATAGAGAAGGGGAATTCTTATGTGCAGATAATTTCCAAAATATGACCTGATATAGCAACAATAACTCTTGTGATAAGCTGTATTCCTAAACATTCATACAAAATCTACTCAAATCAATTACAAAATATGTTAAATTTGGAATAAGTGCACCTTCAAGTAATTACCTACCCAGTTTTGTAAGATTATGTTCATTATACAATATTAATACAATAACTTGGCAGAAATACTACTTTAACTTATAAATTACACTTATAAACTTCTTCAGCACTCTAGGTTTAATTGAGGTACATCCACTTAGTAACTTGCATTATATATAAACTTAAGAAAACAATGACACTCATTAGATCTCATTCTTAAAATTGAGATTAATAATATTAATATTAATAACGTAACTGTTAGTATAACTTATTCCTAAATCTCAGTATTAATAGACCAATTGGAGCGTGGTACAGCTTCTGGTATTCGTACTTGGTACTACTTTAGCCTACTATTACTAATAAAAAAAAATGTTTCTTGTTAGGATTAAACAATGAAAATGAAATTAGTTTCGTTTTCACTTACCATGGAGCGAAAAATTGAACAAAATGAGGTTTTGTTCCAATTTCAACTAGAAATGTGTTTGCATCATATTTCAGAACATTATCATTGTAAAGATCGTTTGTTGCACTCAAAAGAGGTAACTGAAAACTAATAAAATAATATAAATTTAATTCCATCATTAACACTATGGACCCAGGTACCACCCCAACACGAATCTAACACAGAGAAGTAACAAGTACTGAAACCTAATTCCCAGTTACTCTTTCAAACACATGTATGAAAACTGACAACCTATTCTGACAGTAAATAACAAGTTGACTCACGCCCACTCGAGAATACAAATCAAGTAAATTTTAGTTATTGACAACAAACGGACGAATATATATATATATGTGTGTATGCGTTTATTTTGAAAAAGGCAACAATAACTTTAGCCACTCATAGTGAGTGTATTAAAATCAATTTTAAAATAAGTTGTAAAGTGTAGATGGAATATATGAATATGTAATTATTTAAACACAAAAGAAACCACTTGCGTTTGAAAATGAAATTAATTTCGATAACTCCAGCACATCATAAGACAACTAACAAGCAATCTTAACCGATTAGCAGTACTGTTTTCTTATTTAAAAAGTAAATAAAACGAAAAAAACTTTAAGGAAGTCAATGAGAATATATATATATGATATTTAAGCACACTACGTGTTTCCTATACGGTTTATTTATGTGGTAATTTTTAATATTCTTAATCCAGTTTCTGTAGAAATTTAAAAAACACGTGCGTGTGCACGTGTGTGTGTTTTCTTATACCAAAGCCACTGCGGGCTATCTGCTGTGTCCACCGAGGGGAATCGAACCCTTTGATGTTAGCGTTGTAAATCTATAGACTTACCGTAAATACTGCCCAACAACCTTTCGAATCTTCTCTCATGTGAGTTTGGAACAGGTGGTAGTTCAAAAAGTCGTCGTAGGGAGATAGTTATGGCACTCGACTCGTAATCTGAGAATCGCGAGTTCGAATCCCTGTCACATAAAACATGCTCGTCCTTTTAGCCGTAGGGGCATTATAAGGTTAGAACCAATCCCCCTATGCGTTGGTAAAAGAGTAGCCCAAGAGTTGGCAGTGGGTGGTGATGACTAGTTGCCTTTTCTTCAGTCTCACACTGCTAAATTGGGGACGGCTAGCACAGATAGCCTTCTTGTAGCTTTGCGTAAAATTCCAAAACAAACAATCAAAAAATTGTTGAAGTTACCTTATTCGAGTTGCTTTTTTTATTGGGTTCTCTATAGTACCGAATGTCTGTTCTGCATAAGGGGATACTGTAGTGACATATAGCATTCGAGTTAGCAGATTGGCACTAATATATTTTGCTGGCTTAATGACGTTAACTAAATTTTTCAGTCGACTAATATTATAAGGGCACAGGAATAACGAGGTGAAGCTGCAGACTGAGCAAAGAAAGAGAGTTTATCTGTTGAATTCAGGTACACTTTCTTGAGCCAATTCTACTACCACCGCTGGTATAGCCTGTAAGTCCACGAATTTACAATGCTAAAATCATAGGTTCGATTCTCCCCTCGGTGGACTCAGCAGATATCCCGATGAGGCTTTGTTATAAGAAAAAAGACACATACACACATAGTTCTACTAGGATATCGTAAAGTGAATTCTTACTTTAAGATTATCGTATTTAATTCCACGTAAATCTGTCCATATAAAAATAAAGTTAAACTACAGTGCATCAATTGTGATTCCCTTTGTATAAGCAAATCAAGTATGCTATATGTTTCTTAATCATAACAAAGAGTTTCTTCATTTATTTAGATTTATTCAGTCTCATTATTTCATACTTTAATGACCTCCCTAAGAGACGGAAGAGAGGACACGGAGGATGTTCAGTGCCCATATATACTTGACACGTTACTGCTCTATGTGAGGAATGATAGTCAGCTTAAGGTAAAAATAAGCCCTAAAACTTTGCTCAAGGACCACGGGAAGAATAACATCACCGATACGGAGCTCGGTATCGCGGTGAATATAACATTAGCGGTAAAAGTGGATGCAAAGAAAAGGAAAAGCCGTTTGGTGTGGTCCACTTCAACAAACAATTAAGGGCAGTCTCAAGCTGCCATTCAATAAACCTCATGCTTGACGACTGGCACGAGATGTGGAAGACGTCGACATAGAGCCCATTTGCAACAATGAAAGAAAGTTGTGCAGTGATATCATTAATCTTCACAGTGAAAAGTGTGACACTCAAGATAAAGCCCTGAGGGACTTCAAGTTTTTGTAGCAAAAAATGGAAAAGCATCGAGTTTACACGGACTCGGAATCGCTAGTCCATTAAAAAGTTCTGAATAAAAGTGGGTAAACTGCCGTGTAAATCACATGAGTGAAGGTCTCGCAAAATGTTGTACTTACATGTAGTGTCTTAAGTCTTCTCAAGGTTGAAGAATATGGAAACAAAATGTTGTCACTTGAGAAAAGTTTCCCTGATCGACATTTTAAGTCGAATCAAGTGGTTCATGGTTGAATCCTACTCTGTGTAGGCGAGAGAAGGTTATTTGATTCCTTGAATCAAACAAGATGAGCATTACCTATCCACTCTAAGACCTTTCAGAGACAGCTTGTCAAAGCCATTGACAATAGTCAGAAAGAATCTTGGGATACTTCCCAAAATGAAAGAAAGAGAAGACAATAGTCACGTTCCAAGCATTAGGAAAAACATACTCCTGCTAAATCCAGTTAAAACAACCAAACCAAAGCAAGAAAGACAGGAGAGAGACGGCACAACATCTCAGAATGAACATCATCAGGTCCGACCGATGTATTTCCAGATCAATAAAGAGGAAGTTTGAGTTCAGCCAGCACAGACAGGCGATTACAGTCGTAAAGACGATCAGTTCAAAACAAAAGAGGTGATCACTCCACCCAAGACTTGATCGCCATGAAAATGGGAGAAGGTAAAAGAGGTGCTAAAAGCACGAGAAAAACTTTCGCCGAAAGTATCATTGATGCTCCAGGTATCAGCAATTTTCTGGCCATTGAAGAACAAGATCGAAAGAGGATGGAAAATGTATTGTTTACCATTCTTCCGAATCTTGTCTCGTACGATCTTGGAACAAGCAGTCATTAGTAGAAAAAACATTATGTTTGAAAACATGTATCCTTAGACTATGTACAAAGACCAAAAGTTTTCAAAGAATCCAATAAGGAATTTTCCATATAGAACTTTAATAAATCAGTTAAATCAGTTTTTCATATTATTTTAAGTTTTATTAAAAGATTTCTGCTATTTTCTCTGTGCCCCCAAGTGGCAGACTCATACCGCTAAAAACTTATGGTGAGCAAAGCAGGGACAGCTCATTGTGCAGCTTTGTGCTTAACTTCAAACAAACAAACTATTTTGTCTGTACTATGCTTTAAAACATTTAAATACAGAAAATGCTTAAAAATAGTAAGCCACAATTTAAATATACAAAAGTTTTCTTAACTTAGACTGCAGAATAAAAGATATTTTATGTAGTTTATCTTTTTATTTTTAAATTGTTCTTTTATTTTCAAATAATTTATAATTTATTTTCTTTAGTACGTATTTGAAATAGGTTTTATGTAATTATATGGTGCTCTGATAATGTTTTAACTTTGCATTTTTGATTTGTTATTGCTTGTTTTGTTTACTAGTGCTCAAAGTGTGATTTTTGTGTTAGATAGTTTATGATGATTGTTTGTATTTAAAATTTCTGTTTAGAATTTGTTTATCATTTTATTTCACCACTGATATTTTAACAATTTTGTAATTTGACTTTATAATTTTAAAAAGCTAATATATGTGATACACATTTAAGTTTTCTATTTATATATAAAGAAAAATCAATCAGTTTGTAGTGTAATAAAAATATTTTTTACCGTCATGACTTTCTTTTAGTTTACCATTCTGTTTTGTTTTGTGTTAATGTATGGTTGGCTAATTAATGATCAATACATTAATAATCGGAATGCATCTATTTGGACATAACTTGAAAGTTAATAACATGTCGACTGGCATTTAATGAAATTTCGAACCCTAGAAGTACACAATATAAATGTGTAAAGATGAAGCAATTTTGAGCGTGAAGTCGTAGTGAAACCGCTTGTATCAGAAAAGCGTTTTGACACCGTTTGGCGTTTAACACTTTTGGAATAGTGTCCACAAATTATATTTGGCACAAAATATTTGCACACTCGGATCATACAGGTGAGATCTAAGAGAATATTTAGAATTTCCAGGAAGGAAATATCCATTATATGTATTTGCTTATACAAGGGCCTTTCAGAAATAAACTTGCAATGAGTGCAATATTTTGTAATAGTGTGACAAAATCCGTATGTGAGTCTTCGGCAGCAGTGCATAAGATAATGGAAAAGATATTTGTCTGGGAAACTGACATAAATTATGTGTAGAAAAGCTGCTTATATGATATATACGTAATAAACAGTTATATGGCACAAATATTCATGTTATTCCATACGAAGTCATAACAATCAAATTATCTGGGTATTTCTCTGCAATCAGACTGTCGAAATGTGTATTGAGAAACTGTTATGTTCGTGCACTAAATACTTTCAGAAACAAACAGATGAATATTATTCAGGGCTTATGCCAAAATGCATAGTAGAATAAACAGAGCACGAATACATGTGGTGACCTGGACTGTAAAAAGGTGGTTAGGTTCCAAAATAGTTATATTATAATGTGTTCATCCCATATTGTAGAATTTTACAATAAATATTTTAACAAACCACAGTTCCTATGTGCAGAGAGCGTATTTTGTGAAATATTATTTGGTTTCATTTGAGTTACAAACGTAAGGTCTTGAGTGTAAGCCTTTTGTCTACATGAGCTAGTGCTTAATAAAGCAATGTTATTATCAGATGGCTGGACCTGATGACTGGGAAACCTGGTGTTAGAATACTGGCTAATGTATTTCTGTTCTATAAAAAAACTATGCAGATTTTAGACTATCTATTTACTAATGTTTGGATCAAACACAATTTTGTGTTTGTTTGTTTTGGAATTTCGCACAAAGCTACTCGAGGGCTATTTGTGCTAGCCGTCCCTAATTTAGCAGTGTAAGACTAGAGGGAAGGCAGCTAGTCATCACCACCCACCGCCAACTCTTGGGCTACTCTTTTACCAACGAAAAGTGGGATTAACCGTCACATTATAACGCCCCCACGGCTGGGAGGGCGAGCATGTTTTGGCGCGACTCGGGCGCGAACCCGCGACCCTCAGATTGCGAAGTGCACGTCTTAACGCGCTAGGCCATGCCAGGCCTCACAATTTTGTGGAAGAGGTTAAAATGTCTTCACAATTGATGCTGTAAGATGTAACACATATGACATGTACTGTCTAAATGACTTTGTTCAAGAAACATGAAATTAAAATATAGATTTGTAGCTTGAGAAGATAGTGTCAATATTGTCTCAAACCTTAAGCTTGTTTAATTACTTTTTTTATTATAGCATTTTACCTTAAACTATCGGTACTGTTTCTGTATTTTTTGAAGAGCTATGCCCCTCTTTAAATTACCAATTTTTAATAATTCTGTTTCTTTAATTTTTCTGTCCATTATGGACACAAATCTGTATAACAACAATACTGTCTTACTTGAATACTTTAGTTTAATGAAATAGCTTCATGGCTATTGCTCCTGATATTATTGTTACAATGTTATCATTGATAGTGTTATTGTATATATGATCACGAATACATATATAGTTACTACTTTTATATCCTGTAGCTATATGAAGAGTCTGTAAACACTGCAAGCCATTCTAATATTTATTATTACTGATTAATTTTCCCTTTCCTCTTCTTTCTTCGTTGCACTGGCCATAGAAAGGTACATCACGGTATTGCTGTAGCTGGCCAGATTTCTTCATAGTGTGATACTGAACAAACTTCACAAGGTGGAAAATGTGTTAATTAATTACTAATTGAACATATTAATATTATCCCCCCCTTCATTTGTGATATTTGGGTCATGAAACTTTTACGATAAGTCTCTGGTGGGTTATTAATGCTGCATGCTTAATATGACACTAAATATTTTCTAAATAAAAATTTATAGCTGCAAAATTTCTGCCTCCATTTCATTAGATTTGCCATAATTTTCGTCGTTTTCTGTTAACACGACTTTTGCCATTCTTTATAGTCAGTTTCAAGGATGACTCCTTTATCTGTAGTAACTATAATATTTGCAAACACGTTGTGTTGGTTACAATGCGATACTCACCATCACCATGATTGCTCATCCTGTGCTCAAAATTAAACTTGTGAACATGAATGCACTGAACGTTATCTCCTATTATTTTGTTATTTGTTAAACCACAACAATTGGATATAATATAACAAGGTTTTTTTACAAAAATGACAGACAGGCCTTGATGACTTTGATGAAGTTTTATCTTCTCTGTAATAAGATTTAGAACTAGATAAGTTGGATTTTCAAAAAGAATACCGATCTTTATTGGTTTGGAAAGATACAGGTTTTTTTTCCTGAATGGCAGGAATTTATTTTTATGAAAAGTGGTTTAATATGTTAAAGTGTAATTATCAAAAAAGCAGCTGTTTTCTGTAGTATTTCTACTTTATTTTTACCAAAGTCCCTTTTTAGGTTGTCACTTGTACAGCATCTAAATACCTCAGTTAGACATAATTTTCTTAGTTCATCCAAGTTCCTGGGAATTTTTTGGAAATCTTGAGCAATTCACTTTTGTTAAATTTTCTAGTTGTTCGAGAGAAAGCCTTGGCGATCAGACGTGATCAAATCTTTTTGGTACTGATAAATAAATAAATTTAACTATGATTCGAATTTTAATTTATATAAGGTCCTGGACAAACTCCCAATTTATTATTGCTATGTAGTATAATATACCTCGGGCAAGTTAGCACGTTAGCCGAAAATATAAATTTGAAATTAGAAATTAATTGAATGTTGATACGTATTACAATTATCATACTTCCCAGAAAAGACTTATACAAATAATTTTCTTTGTAAGACGAAGATATTCTAAAATACAATTACTAAAATTTGTAATAACGATTACTAAAAATAATAGTTCATATAAAAGACACTACACGAATCATTTATCAACGGATTACGTATGTTCATATCAATGTACAATCCACTTGTAGGAGAAGATAGCTAGTTGCTTAAAAATCACTCATAGGTTTCTCATCGCCGAAGTTATACAATGTCTTCCTAGAAACGCTAAAATCTGAAGTTAACTCTCCAATGTTGAACGGTTCGTAGCGTTCGAAATCTATATATGTTTCTGGTCAAATTTCTATAATTTTTCGATTAATAAATGTTTATGACACTTACAGCCTCCAAGTATATTGTATTTTGGCACTTCCATATATAACGCTTAGAAGAAATTCTAGAAAGTTTGGTAATAATAGTATTCGAAGATATACTAGTGCTTTCGTTAAACATATATCATTGATTCTTATTCTTGAAAATCTACTGAGACTTTTCTGAACTTGCGCAATACACATTTAAATACATAAGTTATGTACGCATACCGAATGTCAACTTTTAATAATTTCTTGAAATAGATATTGCTCTTACAAGTTTCTGTAGGATTTCAACGGTGTTTTTTTATTTATATACAACCTTTTTGGAAAAAACTGCTGCTTGAACGAAGTGTTCGGAACTGTTTCGTACATACAAAATAATGGTAGGAAAATATAGCCATATGACACATTTCAAACAATATACTTTTTAGTTACTGTCTTAGAACTTTCAAACACAAAAATAAAGATCGGTACTCTGCTCTAGAAACGGATTTATGTCTTTCAGATGTATATCTAGTTTTTGTAGTAGTTGTTTTATTCGAAGTATTCTATATGAGTGTTTTATACAACCATTAGTCTTCATGCTAAAACACTGTTTGTATACAGTCGACACTTTCCGCTTATTTTACGCAACTATTGAGTAGGTTGATTTCTACAGCAAACTATCGTTTTTTAAAGTTTTTTTTGATGATTCTTTTTCTTTCTTGTTATCTATTTGTCGTTTTTACAAGTTTTCAATTCCTTTTTCATGTTTTAATAGTTAACTTTATGTTTTTATATATCATGCATAAAAAAAAAACACTAAGATTTTCCTCTTTTTCACATGTTTATCGTAAGTTTACTCTTCTAAAGTATATATTGTAGCTCTTGTGGTAAAGCGTTAACGCTTTACGTGTTTTCACTCTTTCTTTTCATTTTGTATTAGCCATATCACAGATCAACTACACTTAAGGTTTCTATAAAACTCGTACAAAGTTGTTAGAGGACGATCATTAATAAACTCACTATATGACCTTTGAAATAATCATACTGAATGTTACGAATACCTATTTACACCTAAATGTTCTAAAACGCGCTTTCCGTCTTTTGAGGATTTGCGTATGATTTAACATTTTTTCTAAAAGATTTAGCGTATTTGATTAACTTTTGTCATTTCTATAATTAGCTATCGTCTAAGTGATTTATCTATAATTCCTACTCTACTAGAAACAATTTATATGAGCTGTTAGAACTACGATAACTATTACTGTGTTGGCACGACTATTCTCAACTCCAGGAAAAGTTATTAATTATAAATGTGATAAGACATTAATAAAAGCCTTATCATTTTTCCAAACAATAGATATTTCTCTGTAGAACAAAATCATTGTGTTCTCTTATTTAGTGCTAAGTTTGTATGTCTTAAGACCGGTTCCATGAAAGATTTTATATGTTTTGTAGTCGAGCTTATTGCTTCCTCACAACAAAATATTTGAATGTGCGTTCGGCGTCCCTTGGGGATATGATTATCAATTTATGTGTCTTTTGTAAGGTTTAGTGTATTTGCTACAATTTTATCGTTTCTAAAAGTAGTTATTGTTTTTACGTGTTTTCTTTATGATTACTATTATATTCGAAATCCATTTATATAAGCTGTTTCGAATTGCCATAACAGGTATGGTGTATACATAATTATTTTCAAACAAAAAGAGAATTTTTTCTTATAATTGTCACAAAGAATTAAGAAAACCTTATTATTTTTCATAACAATGGATTCATTGTGTAGTGTCTTGAATATCTCAAGACATACCATATAACCAATATATTTCTTAAGACATAAGTCTTAAGATTGGTTCCATAAAACAGTTAACATATTTTCTACTAGTTCTTATTGCTTATACACACCTAATTGTTTCAGAGCGTGTTTTTTTTTTCATTTCTTTGCGTATTTGCGTGTGAAGTTGCTTCTTTCATAGTTTCTACAATCCGTCATTTCTAGAATAAGTTATCATTTTACTATATTATCCTGTATTCGAAACCCATTTATATGAGATGTTTAGAACTACATATCTTTTATGGTGTTTAAAGATTTATTTTGACCCAAGAAAAACGTTTGTAATTATAGATGTGATGAGACATTAAGAAAAGTCTTTATTTCTTAACAATACATTCTTTGTGTAGTGTTTTAAAAATTTCAAGATGTACAGATATATTTCTCTTTAGATCAGAATACAGGACGTTTTCCTGTTTATCGTAGTTACACCCTTGTGCAAATTAATTGAAACAAGACGGAAAATTATGATTTTATATTTCTGAGAATCCAAAAATTACAAATTAATACATGATATGACCGCCTTTATTTTACAAAAGATCATTAATCTGCTTTGGCATCGAGTCCACAATCTTTACTAATTTTTGGATCGTGGTACCACACCTCAATTATGGCCTCAATTAGCTTATCTTTCGAAGTACAGTCTTTTCCCTGAAGTCTTTCTTTACAAATCGCCCAAAGATTTTCAATAGGATTTAAGTCTGGAGAGTTTCCAAGCCAGTCCAGCACCTTTATTCGCGTTGTAGTCATAAAATTCTTCACAAGTATCGATGTGTGGCACGGAGCCAGATCTTGCTGAAAAATGCCAGATCCATCTGGAAATCTTTTTGAATTCTGGAACGACTCTTCTCTGCAAAACTTCGATGTACTGTGGTCCTCGCATCATACCTTCTACGATATGTGAGCCTCCAACGCCATAGTAGTTGAAAAATCTCCAAAACATCTTCTTCAAAGGATGTTTTACGAACTGATTGATGTGAGATTCTCGAAGTTTCTCACCTGGAGATCTGCAAACATGCAGACTTCTTTGACTCTGTATGAAGAAATGAGTCTCGTCACTGAATAACACCTTCCTCCATTGTTCTTGCGTCCAGTTCTTGTATTACAGACCCCATTGATACCGTTTTTTCTTCATTGGTTGGTAAGAAGTTGTTTATTGACTGATCTCCTTGCCCTTCTAACGCAATTTCGAATGGCGTAATATTCCTCAAAATTTCGTCATATATCCCAAAAATAGATCGACCGTACTGCAAAACACAGCTAATGACGCCGTCTGTGTGAAAAAATGACTATTAAAGAAAATCAGCGGGTCCAGCGAGCCTACAACGGCCGCCATGCTGAAAATATTGTAAAATGGCTATTTGTTTCAATTAATTTCCACAAGGGTGTAATGCTCAATTTGTATGTCTTAAGATTGGTTCTATGAAAGACTTTGCATGTTTTGTACTCGTTCTAAATGCTTTTTCACACAAACTCTTTTACAGCGTCTTTACTTCTCAGGTGGATTTTAATGTCAATTTACGTGGTTTCTACAGGATTTACTCTAATTGCTACATTTTTGTAATTTCTTGAATTAACTGTCGTTTTTATGTGCTTTCTCTGAGTCTAAATGTATGTTTAGAAAAAAATCCAATGAGTAACAGAGTGTAAAACTGTAGGAAAGATACCAAATAACGGACAAATCGTGTAAGTCGTTACTAAAAGAAAGAAGTTGCAAACAACACCATAAAACAATTAGTAAAACATAGAAGAAACTAAAACTATACGCAAAACTGAAAATCACGTAGAAATCTTGTAACTCGATACGAAGAGAAAGATTGCATATTAAAACAAGGAGAACACAGGGAAAAACTTAAAACTGTAGAAAATAGGTAAATGAAGAAAACTCAAATAAAAGTAAATGATAAGTGTTTTAAAGAACTTCAACTATTGTAAAGACGTGAAATCAGGTAGAAAAACCGTAAATTGATATTAGGAGAAAGAAAAGGCAAAGAACACGACAAAAGAATAAGTTGTTTGCCATTATTCATTTACGAGTTTTCTATATGATTTTGTTTTCCTTTGTTGTTTCAGTTTTCTTTCTCTTAGTATCAATTTACGCGATTTCTACGTGGTATGCCTTTTTTCCCACACTTCTACGTTTATGTTTGTTTTTCTAAAATACTTGTTTTCTTACCTTCTAATTTGCGTTTTCTTCACTTATCCGTTTTCTTCGTGATTTTGATCGTTTGCTATTGTTTTTTGTTCTCTGTGTTACTCGTTGTTTTACCGTGTCTTTGCGTTTCCTATCTCTTCGAATTACCCGTATTATACACAATTTGTATTGTTTCATAATGTTGTAATTTTTTTCTGTCACTCATCATTTTACAGCGTAATCTTGTTTTATTCTTCTTAGTGTCGTTTTATGCGATGTGTACGTGATTTGCCGTCTTTCCTATTTCTTTAGATTTTCCTCTGTGCTTCTTAATATTTTACCGTGTTTGCATTTTATTTCTCTTGGTATCGATTTACGCTGTTTTACATTTTTGTGTGTTTCTTCATTTACATGTTTTCCACAGTTCTAAGTTTTTCCCTGTGTTCTCCTTGTTTTACTACGTAATCTCTCTCTTCGTATCGAGCTACAATATTTCTAAGTGATTTTTCCGTTTTGTGTATAGTTTCAGTTTCTTCTTTATTTTACGCAGGCTCTGTATGGCCAGGTTTAGGCACTGGACTCATAATCTGAAGGGCGCGGGTTCAATTCCCCGTCACACCCCAAACATGCTCGCCATTTCAGCCATTGGGGCGTTATAATATGATGATTAATCCCACTATTCGTTAGTAAAAGAGTAATCCAAGAGTTAGAGGTGGGTAATGATGACTAGCTGCTTTCCCTCTAGTCTTACACTATTAAATTAAGGACGGCTATAGCAGATAGCCCTCGAGTAGCTTTGCGCGAAATTCAAACCAATCTATGTTTTACTAATTGTTTTATGGTGTTATTTGAATGCAACTTCTTTTAACCTCGCTTTACGTGATTTTTCGATTATTTAGTGTATTTCCTCCAGTTTTATGTTTTCTCTCTGTTACTCATTGTTTTTCTTGTTTTTTGAGAAATCTTTCTCTTAGTATCGATTAATTTAGTTTCTGCATGATTTGTTGTTTTTCCTGCAGTCTTATGTTTCTCTCTGAAATACTAATTATTTCACACTTATTTGTGTTTTCTTCGTGATTTTGCGTGTTTTGTATAGTTTTAGGTATTTTACCCCATGTTACTCGTTGTTTTGCCGTGTTATTTGAGTTTTCTTTCTCTCGGTATCGATTTACCCGTTTCCTACATAACTTGTAGTGTTTCATATTGTTATAGATATTTCTCTCTGTTACTTATTACTTTAATGTATTATTTGCGTTTCCTTTCTCATAGTATCTAGTTAAGCGTTTTGTACATGATTTTGCGTATTTGCTACAGTTTAAAAGTTTTCCTCTTTCTTTCACTGTGTAATCTTTCTCTTCGTATCATTTTACACTTTTTATACATCTCTTCTATAATTCCTTTCTCTTCGTATTGATTTACGCAGTAAACTTCCTACAGTTCCATGTCTTTATATAAAATATTCACACCTTTAACACCGCGAGTTGGCGTTTTTTTTCATTTATGCGTTTTGTACGCGATATTACGGGTTTTCTATAGTTTTAAGTTTATTCTCATTGTGTTACTGTGTAATCAGTCTCCTCGTATTGACTTTAGAATTTGCCGTCTTTCTTATAGTTTTTTCTCTGTTTTCATTCCTTGTTATCGTGTTATTAGCATATTATTGTTTTTAACATTACTTAACCTGGTTTCAACGTGATTTCACGTTTTTCTATAGTTTTAGTGTTTATTTGTGTTTTTTCATTGTTTTACCTGTTATTTACATTTTCTTTTTCTGAGTATCAGTTTTCTCGGTTTGAGCATAATTTTGTGTATTATGTGTACATTTATTTTTTTTTCTTTGTTACTCATTTATTTGCTTTGTTATTTGAGTTTTCTTTCAATTCGTGTCGATTTGCGAGTTTTGTACGTGATGTATTTTTTTTACACTTTTTTGTTTTTATCTAAAACGGTCATTCTCTTATTTGCAAATACTTTAGTTTTGTCTTTAAAAAATATGATGAGAAATAAGGTTACTTTTGTTTTGTTTTTGTTAAATTATAATAAGGACATACGTTACTGTAGCTTTTTTTATTAAATTACAATGGGGAGTAATGTTACTATAGTTTTCTTTTTATTAAATTGTAATGAAGAATTAAGTTACTCTTGTTTAGTTTCCCTTAAATTATAATGAAGAGTTGAGCTTAACTAATGTTTTTATAAAATTATAATAACAATTTAAGTTACTATAGTTTTGTTTATTTTTCAAATCCTCATTATAAGTTAATTAAATCAAAACTATAGACTTAGCTCTTCATTATAATTTAATAAAAAATAAAACTAGTTTAACTCCGGGCACATGTCTTTGGGACAAAAGTGCAAACGGATACGGAGTTATAAGGGCATGGAAAGTGTGTGTTTTTTTATTGCAAAGCCACATCGGGCTATCTGCTGAGCCTATCGAGGCGAATCGAAACACTGATTTGAACATTGTAAATACGTAGACATAACGCTGTACTAGCAAGGGGCAGAGGGGTGGCGACAATGCATTGTTTTTTGTTAAAGCTATCTATTATCTCTTCAGTTAGTCCGACTAAGTAGCCAGTTGTTTGTCTAAATTTCCTGAATCCATTTTGTTCTTCTGGTAATTTTGATGTTGTCTCCAAAAATGTGGAGAGGCTGTTACTGATACTTTTCTCTCAAGAATTTTGCCTACACAGCTGGTCAGGCTGATTGGTCGGTAGCTATTAGGTTTATTTGCTGGCTTTCCTTCCTTATGGAACAGTAATATATTATCATACTTCCAAGAAATTGGTATGTATCCAGAGGATAGTGATAAGTTAAAAAGTGCTTTTAGGTGGTCAAACAATTTCGATGCGCCCTTTTTCAGGAGTATGGCTTGTATCTCAACTTCACTCGTAGATTTGTTTTTTGTGTTTTTTATTGCCTATGAAGTTCATGTATGGATATTTCTTTCGTTAGGATTGTGCCTTCGTAGTTTGTTATGTGTCTTGTATTTGTCTCAGCTTTCTCTAGTATATAATTTGTGACTTTGTTCTAAAAATAAGCATTCATATCTGGATCAGTATGTGTTTTAAATGTATTCTGTAATTGGTCTTTGAAAGCTTCGGCTTTTTCTTTATTTGCGGATGCTATTGTATTACCGTATTCAAGCGTAGGATATTTATTTGCGGTTGAATTGTCGTTGGTGAGTCGTCTGAGGTGTGTCCAGAATTTTATTGGGTCTGTTTAATCGTTTAATTTTGAGCAGAAATTGTCCCATTTGTCTTGTTTTTGTAATTTTATTTGTGTTCTAACGTGATTCCTTATATTGTTTATTTGTGTTTTGGTTTGTCTATCTCTTGTTATCATGTATTGTCTTTTTAATTGTCTTCGTTTTTTCATTAGGGTGTTTGGTTTTCATGTGTTATTTGTTGTTTTATGATTTTATTTCGGTATTGTTTTGTTGGTCGCTTTTTGAAGGCACTCCGTTATTGTTTGATAGTAGTTATCCAATTCTGTATTGTCTTTTACTTCTTATATATGGTCCGAAACCTAGGGTGTCTCAAATCAGTTACATGAGTTATATAGATTTTTGGTTTGTTTTGAATTTTGCGCAAAGTTACTCGAGGGCTATTTGAGCTAGCCGTTTCTAATTTAGCAGTGTAAGACTAGAGGGAAGACAGCTAGTTATCACCACCCACCGCCAACTCTTGGGCTACTCTTTTACCAACGAATAGTGGGATTGACTGTCACATTATAATGCCCCCACAGCTGAAAGGGCAAGCATTTTGGTGTGACAGGAATACGAACCCGTGACCCTCGGATTATGAGTCGAGTGCCTTAACCACCTGGCCATGCCGGGCCAGGTTGTGTAG
This sequence comes from Tachypleus tridentatus, assembly GCF_004210375.1. Taxonomy (NCBI): domain Eukaryota; kingdom Metazoa; phylum Arthropoda; class Merostomata; order Xiphosura; family Limulidae; genus Tachypleus; species Tachypleus tridentatus. Next base: position 86,637,487 of record NC_134830.1, read on the forward strand.
AAAAGTATTAAATGTTTTGTTTGCTTTCTTGTTTAGATAGGTGAGCATTTTCTCTTCACTAGTACTTTGGTAAATTCTTAACACATACGCGCTTTTGCAGTGTAAATAAGTAAGACAATAGAGAGTTGGTTTACAAACTAGGATATACATATATATATTTGTTCTAGGTCAGTGCTAAAGTGCCGGCAAACATGCTTGCCCTTTCAGCTGTGAGGGCATTATAATGGTACAGTCAATCCCACTTTTCGTTGATAAAAGAGTAGCCCAAAAAACAAATTTATGAGTGAAGATGAAATACAAGCCATCCTCCTAAGAAAGGGCGCACCGAAATTGTTTGACCACCTAAAAGTACTTTTTAACAAATCACTATCCTCTAGATACATACCAGTTTCTTGGAAGCATGATAATATATTACTGTTCCATAAGGAAGGAAAGCCAGTAAATAAACCCAATAGCTACCGACCAATCAGTCTGACCAGCTGTGTAGGCAAAATTCTTTAGAGAAAATAATCAGTAAAAAACTCTCTACATTCTTGGAGACAACATCAAAATTACCAGAAGAACAAAATGGATTCAGGAAATTTAGACAAACAACTGACTACTTAGTCGGACTAACTGAAGAGATAATAGATAGCTTTAACAAAAAGCAATGCATTGTCGCCTGCTTTCTTGATGTTGAGAATCTGAGGGCCGCCGGTTCGCATCCCCGTCGCGCCAAACATGCTCGTCCTTTCAGCCGTGGAGGTGTTATAATGTGACGGTCAATCCCACTATTCGTTCGTAAAAGAGTAGCCCAAGAGTTGGCGTTGGGTGGTGATGACTAGCTGCCTTCCCTCTAGTCTTACACTGCTAAATTAGGGACGGTTAGCACAGATACCCCTCGAGAAGCTTTGTGCGAAATTCAAAACAAACAAACAAACAAGAAATTCAGCCCACTCTGACCATAAAGCAGTAACCATACTAACCAACACTGTATGACCGTATAATGGAAGGAGGAAGATGTTAAAGAGCACCTGACTCTACAGGGTATATATGATTACCCAAATCCCGAGAGAGAGAGAGAGAGAGAGAGAGAGAGAAAACCCATGTACGCATTTGATGTTATTGGTCTTAAATTCCATTATGAGCTGTTTGTTTGGGAATTTCGCACAAAGCTACTCGAGGGCTATCTGTGCTAGCCGACCCTAATTTAGCAGTGTAAGACTAGAGGGGAGGCAGCTAGTCATCACCACCCACCGCCAACTCTTGGGCTACTCTTTTACCAACGAATAGTGGGATTGACCGTCACATTATACACCCCCACGGCTGGGAGGGCGAGCATGTTTAGCGCGACGCGGGCGCGAACCCGCGACCCTCGGATTACGAGTCGCACGCCTTACGCGCTAGGCCATGCCGGGCCACCATTATGAGCTGAGCCAGTTGGAAAGGGTGTTCCGTGCTAGTTCAAGCATTTTACAGGAATTTGAAAGCGAAATTTTAACATTGAAATGGATATATAAATGAGATAGAAAATTATTTATTTCCCAGGACATTAAAAGTTTCATAATTTGTTTGTTTGTTTATTGAATTTCACACAAAACTACAAATAAGACAAAAGTTATGAAATCACAATATTTTCTTGATCTGTCGTGGCTAGTACAGTACCGGCGTTAGTTGAACGCTTATTTGTAATAAGGAAAATGGAATCTTTATCACAGCGAATTTCAGCGGGTATTTTAAGAATATTTACATTTTTGGTGTATTTTTTAAGGATATGCGTTAAAACGAAAAGAATAATATCCTTTCTCATGTTAGTAAAACTGATAGTAGTTATAGTACACGTAGCTTAGTTTTATATATTTCATGAAAAGTTATTTAGTACTAGTAGTAGTACCGTAGCGTTATGCATGTTGAGTGATGAACTTGACGATTAATGCCTGTTTAGGAATAACGCAATTCACTCTTGGTGAAATTAGTATAAATGACAGTTTACCTATGCCATTCACAAGTAGCTTAATCATCTAGCACAATGACCGCTTGCAGATATTAATGTTAGTTAACTAAAAATCTGAACGATTGTTAAAACCGGCTTGTTTCGCAGTATCTCCACAACATTAACATACGGAAAAAGTGACCATTCACTGATTCATTCTTTCAAAGCTCTTCTTGCACACACATTCTTAGGAAAGTAGAGATATAAACCCACTAAAATTTTCAAGACGTTATTGATTTATCTCTCTTTTAAAATTTCTGTAAAAGTGTAAAGGGTTGACACGTTTTTCATGACCTTATCAATCACCCTGTATGAAGAATTACTTTATAATCTAGAGCTTAATTCATATTTCCCCAAGGGCCCAGCATGGCCAGGTGGTTAAGGTACTCAACTCGTAATCTGAGGGTTGTGGGCTTGAATCCCTGTCACATCCAGCATGCTCACCCTTTCAGTTGTGGGGACATAATGTGATGGTCAATGCTATTGTTCATTGGTAAAAGAGTAGTCCAAGAGTTGATGATGGGTAGTGATGACTAGCTGCCTTCCCTCTAGCCTTATACTGCTCAGTTAGGGATGGCTAGTGCAGATAATCCTCATGTAGCTTTGCAAGAAATTCCAAACAGACCAAACCAAATCTTTCCCAAAACTTCTCTCTTTTTATCCTGTGTAATATCAATCAAGAATATAGAAAACAAAAACAAAATAGTGTTATTTGTTAAATCATGATATCACTAATCTTGTAAACTTCAATAAAATTACATTTTGGACTTTTTTTATCTCAAGAGGAAATAAATTATCTGAATCTGTATATGTAAGATTATCCATTTCTAGAATTGTTGTAGTCAAGGTACTAGAAGACTTCCTCTGAACCCTTTCCATTACTCTTTTTTTGTTTTTTTTTAGTTAAGAAGCTTAAAAATGAATGAGTATTCCAAGTACAAACTCAACAGTGATTTATACTTAACAACACCATGCCAAAATAATTTTCTTCACTTTGTTGACTGGGTTCTCATCAGTGTTAAGACTTCACATAAATCTTACTGTTATGTTTCTGTTTAGCTATCCTTCTGTTTGGTAGTATATCAAAAGCTGAAAATCAGAGTCTACACCCTTTCCACTATTTGGGTAAAAAGCAACATCCTATGGACAAAAAAAGAGGCTCACGTACCATGAAAAAAAAAGAAAATTAAAAATATTATTCAGAAACTTATTAATTTCCTTCTTAAACTCATAAATTCTAGCCCCCACTATGCCAGTGTTTTAAAGAATTAAACTTGAATTTAGTCAGTCTTTTCCAAATTATGAAACTTGCATTCTTTCATTATTCAAGAAGTAGTGCTAAGAAATCAAAGGCCTTTATTATATGGATTTCCTGGATAATCTTGTAAATTGTAAACCAGATCACTTTTTATCCTTCTTTTCTAAAGAAAAAATAACTTACAAAGGCTTTAAATTTAAGGACATCTGATAAACTAATAAAAATACACAGTACCACCCTTTGTCATATATGTTTACCTCGCCTTACTCTGGAGTTCCTTAACCTTTTAATGGTGGCCATGATCAATTGATGCTGCTGCCTACAACATTCCTACTGTTTAATGGTTAAATTGACTGTATCTACCACGTATGAACTCATCTCAATTCAATGGCCAATCACTGTGTAGAAAAGTAAATTCATCCTAGCTGACGAAGTCTCCCACCTTACTAAAACTTAAATTTGTGTTTTCTAGTCATATTATTTTTACTATTAAGTATGAAAAAAGATAATGTATTGGCACTATCTGTTTCAAATTTAAGAGTTTCAGAGATTTTAACGTGTTCTTATTTAATAATTTATCCAAACATCTGTAATCACTTTCAATAATTTATTGTTCTTCCTAAATTAATGATTTAAAAACTGAACATACTGTTTCAAATGTGGCCTAACTAGTGACCTATACATTGAAATTATAAATGATACTTATCTATCCAACATAATGTTTTGGTGTAACATGGGATGCATACATATATCTTGGCTATTCCATTCTAAATTAAACTAAAACTATTAATAAATTAATTTGAAAAAAGAAAATCTTAAATTCAGCTCTTATCATTGCTTTCCTTTTAACTTGCTTAAATTTACTGTCTCCAACAGCATACAAAGGTCAACCACCCTGTTGTCTTAACTGAAGATTAATTCCTACCTTGCCAGAATTTATACTTATGTTTTAAGTATTCTAACTGTTAAAGTGTGAAACAAATGTGATGTATCAACATTATCAATTTTCTTTATAATCTTAAACACCTGCTCACTATTCAAGGACTGACAAAAATAGTAGCAATTGGTCACATATCTGATCTTTAACCTTCTTCAAAACCATTGGGGAAATATTATCTGGTCCAAGAGCTTATTGTTCTTTTAACTTCTCATTTTTTTCCTTAAGCAACTCAGAAATAATGCAATCATGTAGTTCAGTTAAGGTGTGGAATCCTGTTTACATTTTGTTCGTAAAAACCAAAGAAAAAGCAAAATTTAATAACCTAGACATCTCATGATCATCAGATACTAGCATTCCTCTATCATTCCTGCATTCTAACATTTTGTTTGCCCTTAATGTGTTCAAAGAAATCCTTAATGTTAATTTTTACATTTTTAGCAAACCTTTTCTCATGCATCTTTTTTTTATCCTAATTTTCATGACCTTCTGTAGTCTTCTAAACCTTCTGTCATACTAGCAATTTAAATTTCTTAGATTTGTGTTGCTTTTCTTTAATTTTATCTCTCATACTCTTTGTAAGACAACCTGATTGTTTGAAAATTTGTAGAACATACTGCAACCACCTGTTGTGGATAGACAAGTATAGAGGATGCCATTTTGAAAGTGTTCCAACTTTCAATTTCAGGTGGAAGACTTTTGAAATGTTGTCCTCTACACATGTCTCCACAACAAGCAGTTGCTGTCCATTCTACAAAGTTTCATAATGAATGCTCTGCCTAAACAATCTGTCAAAGAATAACCTGGTTGTTTATTTGCAGCTACCTTTTTTTTTCATAAGGAATATATTTATCTTAAATATTTAAAAAATTCATCTTTTGAGATTTTTCACATCTGATCATTATCTCCATATAACTCAGCTTTTCTTTAATTTTATTTCTCATAGTCTTTGTAAGATAACCTGGCTGTTTACTTGCAGCTACTTTTTTTTTCTACAAGGAATATATTTACCTTAAATATTTGAAGATTCATCTTCAGAAAATTTTCACATCTGATCATTGTCTCCATATAACTCAGCTTCCCAATTCACAACACACAATTTTTGTAACATTTCTTCAAAATTTGCTATTTTGAAACTTGTAACCCAAATATCATTATTCCATATCTCCATATGCAGTAAAATGTTGAACCTAATATAGCAATGATCACTTGCACTTAAATTTTTCTCAGTTTTACCCTTTTAATCATTTTTGTTTTTGAAGTTAATAATAAATCTAAAGTAGCATTATCTCTAGTAGATTTCTTTACTAATTGGAAGAGAAAGCCATCTTGAACAGTTTTCAAAAACTTTTATTCTTGGTGGTTTGGTTCTAGCATTTCTCAATCTATATACCTGAAATTAAAATCACACATAGTTTTGACTTCTTTCCCTCTTTAGTACTGTATCCATATTAAATAGCCTGTAATCCATTATTTCAAATAAATTTTTGATCATCAAGGTCATCTATGTTTAATCATGTTTTAATTATTCCAATTGTATCAAAATCCTACATCTCTACAAATGCTCTAAAGTCATCTATTTTATTTCTTATACTTCTAGCATTATGACAGAAACAAGTAACCCTGCTAATTTTTAACCACTTCTGTACTCCTTTCCTCTGCTAACTTTTCTGCTTCTTATTTGTTTTGTATTTAGTTTGTCTTAGCCCTCATCACTGTTTATCCTAGATTAAAATGTTTCTTAAAGCTTATTTAATAGCAATAGCAAAGAAGCTAGTCCATATCTTACTTAAATGCAAACCATCCATTCCTAAAAGCTTCATTCTTCCTCTTAACTAATTGCACAAGTCCAACCAACCAATCTGCTCATCTTTACATACTAATTTAAGCCTAGCATTTAGTTATAATGATCTACTTATAACTTCATCTCCACAGTTAATTTAGGTCAGTATCCCTGACAAAATTATGTCCATTTTTTTTAAATGCCTTTATCAGCAACTTAAATTTATTAATTAGCTCCTTTTCTCTACTTTTTGACCGTATCATTAACTCTTACTAAAAACTGCATCTCTGCTAGTTCCTCTTATTATATCTCATGTTCTGTCAGTTATATCCTCTACCTATGCACCTGGTAGGATAATCTGATTCTTTTCTCCCTACTTACCCCTACAGACTGTCTTATTCACATGTATTTTCAAGGAATCACCAATGACTTTAACCTCCTTATCACACACATCCTTCCCTGACTTTCCTTTTCTTTACCAAGGGCTGAAATTTGTTGGTCAATAGAATTGGCTCATTACAATTAAATTCAGTATTTTTAATTTTAACCCTCTTTTTAATTTCCTGAAAGTTGTTGTTAGCTAATTTATTCCTTGCACCCCTTGGTGTGAATTCCTGTTCATGGTGAGGGGACAACCCAGGGAAGGTTCTGTTCTTTCAGTTTACCTCCTTTGGGACCTAAACATCCACCCATGTGTTTCCCATGCATGGTGACCTGTGAAGGGGGAGGAGAGGATCCTGGTGGTTGAGGGGTCCAACCCTAACAACACACCCATTTGATCTTGAGTTCCTGTTGACGGGTGGCCTTAGGGTGATCCTCCTAGGGTTAATCGACTGGTCCACTTGGATTGGGGTCAACTAAGTACCTGTTTTGGATGTTTTTAACAGGTATTATGGACATTGTATCTGATGCTGGTGTTTGGGTATAGTGCTCACGAAATCCTGGCATTGCTGAAGTGTCCTTGTTTGACATTCTACTGCATCTCCTTGTCGGGCTCCATGGTGGGTGGGGTCAGTGGGAACTGAAATATTATTTTTTTTATTATGGATCTTCCAAATAAAAACTTAAATAAAATAGTGAAAAACCTGTCCAAAGGTAAATGACTACATCTTAAAAATTCTGAGCAGTAATCTTCAACATCTGTAACACCTGTATCTCATTTTCTAATATTATATATTTTTTCAGACAAAGCTTAAGGGCAGATGTCTCCATTTTTCATTCAGAAGGGACTAGAGGGACTTGCTGGCTCTTCAAAGTCAGTCAGAAAACTTTGCTCTGGTGACATATTGGTGGAAACATCCATATCTCAACACAGTAAACTCCTCTTGCATTCAAAGGCAATTGGCAATATACCTATTGAGGTTATGTTTCATGCTACTTTGAATTCATTGTGAGAAGTTATTGTTGAGAGGGATTTGAAGAACATTTCTGAGTCAGAGATTCTTGCTGGTTTCTCCACCCAAATGGTTTCTACAGTAAGGCATATCTCCACTCACAAAGATGGAATTATGTTGCTGACCAGTGTCCTCATTCTAACATTTACATCACCGCATCCACCTGCCACCATCAAGGCAAGTTATCTTAATTGCAAGGTACGGCCATACGTTCTAAACCCTCTCAGATGTTTCCAGTGTCAGCAGTTCAGTCACTCAAAGACATCATGTTGTAGTTCCTTGATGTGTGCTCATTGTGGTGGCAAGAACTACAATGCCTATGAATGTGAAAGGAACCCTCTTTGCATCAATTTTAATGTATCTCACCCATCCTACTTTCGTTCTTGCTTTGAATGGTTGTAAGAAAAAGAGGTGCAGCATTTGAAGACAATTCAAAACACTACTTATCCTGAGGGTCAAAAGTTGCTGTCCACCAGTGTGTTGTTTGTGTAACAATAAGCCACATTCTATTGTTTTGCCATCATTGAGAGTCGTAATGATGGTACCATTTTAAACATGTTTTGTTTCAAAGTTTATCCGTAAAGTTAGATAGTATTATTGGCTATGGTGACACTGTCCACCTTAAAAGTGTTTTTAGTTTTTTAAAGGTCATTAATCTTTTTAATGCTATTTAAGTTTTTTTTAATTTATACATTAGACATATTTTAATGTGATTTTTTTAGAATCAAAGTACATCTAGTTTGATTTGAAAATAGAAAATTGGCATAATATCTAATAACTCTAAACCAGGACTGGAAAGAACTTCAGGTGACTAAAACTGCTGTTTGAACTACCTGATAATCATCCTGGAAAGTTATAATAATTAAAATTTTGTTACAATCCTTATAAAACTCATATTATTTTACTTTCTGAAAACAACCTAATGTCAAATAACTTGAAACCAGGACTGGAAAGGCCAACTTCAAGTGACTGATGCTGATTTTTGAACTTACCTGTTAGTCTTCCTGGCAAGTTATAATAATTACAGTTATGCTACAGAAAGTCCTTGACAACTTGTATTACTGTAATTTTTCTCTTACTGTTGTAGACTAGATGTAAAAATTGGATTTAATGCTGTTTATGTTTTTAATTCAAAAATTAAACTTTGTTTTGTTTCACCTCAATTTCCTTTTATTCATTTTACAAATTTTACCATAATTTTAACTTTTTATTTTAGTTGCTTTGCTCCATAAAACACCAAACCAACTAACCAATGAAATTGGTACATTGATATATCATTTTTTTTTCATACCTAATGGTATGAAGTGGTTTGAAGAATATGGAAGCCTTTTCACATATTAATATGGCTGAGAAAACCACTCTGGGAATATTCTAAGCTGTTGATTGTTTATTTACATGTTACATGTTAAAGTAAGTGTATATAAAGGACTGTTTCCAGAAATGGAAAGAGGTGAACTATGTTTGACTTTGTACACAAGTTTGAAGTTCTGTTTTATATTCTAGCTTGTTAATATTTGTAATTTGAGTTCCTAATTTGTACAAAACTATAAACTTTGTAGTTTGACATCGTAGACATCTGATTTTAAACAGTGCTGTATTCAACATACTAAAACTTCAGCTTACTAAATATCTTTACTGAGGTGTGTTCTTTTAATATTTACTTTTAAATTAAGAAATTAACTCATACCTAATTTTAAAGTTGGGAATTATAATCTACAATTTAATTCCAAGCTTATTGACATAAAGTCATAAAATAGTAGTTCAATAAAATTTTGATTACAAGTCAACAAACTTGGGGACATAGCCTTTGATGCATGACCTATCATGAAAGGGTTAATATATATATTTAGAAATATATATAACTTGTATTGTTAAATGTGTATTGTGGAAGTCCCATCTCTGCTCTAAATTTGTAGAAGATTCTTGAGCATAAAAATCAACAACATATGATTTCCATTGTTGTCTACTGAACTTTTGAAAATTTCAGTTAAAGACTATAAAAATCAATGCGCCAAGAGACAGATGGTTTCATATAGTCAGTATATTGTAAGCCTAAGAAGCTATAATTGTAATAAATGCTTATTAATTGGAAATCTACAGATATGTGATCAGGAATATTTATATGTTTTGAACATTATGAACCAACCATTCAGCTTTAGAAAATTAGTTTCGGACATTAGAATCTATACATTTACACAAGGACATTGGGTATACATCTTCCTCTGTGAAAAGTAAGCTTGTAAACTACGTTAGGCCATTGTAAAAATATTCGATTCCAGATATCAGTATTAGTTGTAAGTTCATAAAACTTGTGTAAAAATTATTATTTGTAATAGCTAGTGGTAATAACTGTTATTATAAATTCCATTGTTTTTTATGTATTAAACTACCTTTTTGTTGAAAAAGAAAATTATGTGTATCAATCTTATTAGCAAATATAATAAATTTAATACATATCAACATTTAAATAAGTTCTAAGTTGACATTAAAATTTCTGGCTTTTGAAATCATAATAAGTGATATATGTAACTTAATAAATTGGAGACTTTTCTGAGATAAATTATAATATGAAACAAGTCTCTCTAAGTAGTAGTTGTTTGATAAACTATAGGATTCAATTAATTAGTAATATAGAGAAAATATGGAAAAATATCAGAAGGGAACTGTATTTTTCCCCATACCTTCTTCAAGTCTATCATCTTTATGATGAGACTGAGGAGGTTTACCATCTGGTCCTGCATGCCATTTTTGCCTCTCAAAATTGTCATCTTAAAAGTTTACAATATGATAAATTTCAGCCAATAATAAACCTGTGTAGCGATGAGAACATGCTGGTGAAGGTGATTCCACACATTACAAGAGTGACTAAATAATCCAATATTTGTAGTAATTTTGTAAACATCATATTACCTCTTCATTCAACATTAACTGATTTTAAGCTTGTCTTCCATGCAGCTTAGTATACTTTTTAAAACCAGTCAACTTGACACACAGCTCATTGATGTAGGAATAGGATATATTTCCACCTGAATATTAGAATTAGCGGTTACAAGTGTTACAATTTTTTAAAATAACTGGAATAATCCAGTTATGAGATGTGGGTTTAAGTATTTTACAGATTACCAAATATTTTGATTCTTCTTTGTCTTTGATGGAGAATGATACTGGTCTTTTCTTTCAACATTTTGGAAGATCTCTTGATAATTTTTAACACAGCTCATCTCATTCTTAAATAAACTATTATGTTTGGGGAAAACCTATTGTAATGAAAGTTCCTTGTTGAATTGATTTAGTGTGCACACACATCTTGAAAGCAGCACTGTTTAAAATTAAATGTTTATGATGTCATACTAAGTTTATAGTTTAATACAAACAAGGAACTCAAATTACTAATATTAATAAGCTAGAACATAAAGTAAGAATTTCATATCCTTTTATTTTGTGAGATATGGCTTATGCACCAAACCAAATATAGTGGTCTTGTTCACCTTTCTCCAGTTTTGAAAACAGTCACTTATATACACTTTAATATATGATATGAATAACCACTCAACAGCTTAAAATGTCTCCAGAGTGATTTTCTCAGTCATTTAATCTGTAAAATCTGTTTGCCTCGTATTGGCTGACAGGACTGTGGTTTCCACTGCTTCACTATTTTCAAAAGAATTCACTTCTTCTTTGGCCATCTCTCTTCTCAGTATAGATGTCTGTCATGGTGAGAGTACCTTCCAGGGAAAATTATGTATTTTCAGTTTACCACCTCTGGAATCTAACATTTACTTGTATGTTTGCTGTGTGTGGTGATTCATGAAGGGGAGAAGAGGATCCTGATAGTTGAGGGGTCAAACCCTACCCAATACATCAATTTGGTCTTGAATTCCTTTGGATGGGTGAGGTTGGTTGTTCTTGATGGGTTTTGTGGACATTATGTCTGATACTGGTGTTTGTATATAGTGCTCACAATATCCTGACATTGTAGTGCACCCCCTCATAACATTCCATAGTGGGTGGGGTCAGTGGGCATTTAATTTTCCTTTATTTATTATGGGTAATCTAATCCTTGAAAACAAAATCAAAATATTAAAATAATAGCTTATAGGTAAACAAACACACAATTCTGTTGCACTGTCACCAACACTTTCTTTATCTGACAAATCCTTAGGACAGATGTCTCCCTTTTTATTCAGAAGGGATTAGAGGGGCTTGCTGGCTCTCCCAAGTCCATCAAGAAGCTACATTCTGTGGAAAACATGGCAGAAACATCTTCACTGAAACACACCAAATTCCTCCTTAATTCTAAGACTTTTGAGAATATATCCATGAAGATTACTCTCAGTCCTACCTTTAATTCCTCAAGGAGTTATTATTGAGAGGGATTTGAGAAACATTCCTGTGTTAGATCTTCACAGTTTTGTTCAGACAAGGTGTTTCTGCTGTGCACTCTATCTATACTTGCATTATGCTGCTGACCAGTGTCTATATTTGAATGTTTACATTGGCACGTCCACCTGCCTCTATCAGAGCAGCTAATCTGAACTGAAAGATTCAGCCATACATTACAAACCTTCACTAATGTTTTCAGTGTCAGATGTTTACACATTCAAAGGCATCATATCATGGTTCTTTGATGTGTGTTTATTATGATAGCAAAGAACATGATGTGTACAGTTGCAAACTGGAACCTCACTACATTAACTGTAGTGTTTTCCAGCCCTTTTACTTTTGTTCTTGGCCCACTTGAGTTAAGGAGAAGGAAGTACAGCATTTGAAAACTGTTAACAATCTGCCTACCCCAAGGTTCGGACGTTATTGTCCACAGCTCCATCTCAGACATACACTTCTACACTATATGCCACTGCTGAAGTGGGAATGCAGACAGATCTTTACGTGCCTCCATCAGACTCCTTTTCCAGCCATGTAAAGAGTCTTTTTGTCCTCGATGGATAAGCAAGTTGGCAAGTCAAAATCTGCTCAGGTCCTATTTCGGCCCTGAGGTGCAGAATGATTATTCTTTAATGTCCTCAGTTATTGGAATGTAAATCTACTGACAGAGATCTCACTCAACCCACAGTAAGGTCCATGGAGGTTGTTAGACTTCCTTCTAATAAACAAAATTGGCATGGTCATAAACTTAAGGGTGCTCCACCTAGTTCTCCTCCACCTCAGTGAAAATGACCACTTTGATACAGTGAATCTCTTGAGGTTTCCATTTTGATATTGTATGGAAGCTGTATTTGGGTCCAAAAATAATATAAAATTTCTAACCAGCTAAATACTCAACAGCTTGAAATCTTAGATCAAAAAAATCAAGTATGCATCATAATATTTCAAAATAGCTGACAAAGTTATTAGAGGGACCAAAATGTCATGTTATTTTTGACATAGACAGAAGTATGTGTGCATAAAAGGATGTTTTGAAAAGTAAAAGAGGTGGGTGGAGCCACTGTGTATGTTTTAAGACAAGCAATATCTCAGCATTTAGAAAAGAGGGGGGTTATTATTTGATATGCCCTTCCTAGTACGGCTTGTAAGTCTACGGACTTACAATACTAAAATCAGGAATTCCATTACCCTCGGTGGGCTCAGCAGATTGATCAATGTGGCCTTGCTATAAGAAAACACATGCACATTATTTGATGTTCTAGCTTCTCAGCATTGATAATTTGAGTTTCTAATTTGTATGAAACTATAGACTTTGTATTTGGATATCACAGACATATAAGATGAACCAATGCTTCATTCAACATACCACATGATACACACAAAACTGATATTTAGATGTGTTCTTTTAATATTTACTTTTAGATTAAGAAATTAATTAATATGTAGTAATGAAGTTTGAATTATAATCTATAGTTTAATAAAAAATTTATTCACAAAAATTCATAAAATAATAGTTCAATAAAATTTTGAATGCAAGTCAATAAATGCCTTTAATCCATAACCTGTCAAGATAGTGTTAATGCAATACACTTGGCCACAATGAAATTACCAAAGGTATTTTGAAAAAAATTCATTGTTAAAACTATTAAATACATAGATATAAAGTACTTCTTTTAACTAACCAATCTAAAGTTTTTTGTATGTTAAGTAATGGTTAGCTGTCATTGACTGTTACACCATTCACCATACTAAAATCCACACAGAACCTTAATTTGTCCTCCTTTATAGGAACTAATAAAACTGGGGATGCATATGGACTAGTACTGCCCTCTGTTACTCCTTCAAGCATCTCCTTTCACACATTACCTCAATTCCACCCTGTACTTATCTCATATTTATAGGGTCTCTGTGTGATAGACACTACTATTTAACACTGTTATGTTTTACTATATTTGTGTAGCCATTATTAATATTTTCTCCCAAAAATGTCTCTATACTCCTCTAACAAAGCTATCAGATCAGGTTAATTTTTCTTTTCTGCAGTTTGTAAGATAGAATCACAATCTGTTGTACTTTGATGTGTCTGTATCTTAGTACTTTCTACCTTATGCTGTCCTAATGCATCTAAATTTTCTTTACTAGTAGTCTTATCTAATGTTATGTGCTTAATTGATATTACTTTTTCTTCATTTTCGTTTAACATTTTTATTGGTGCTTTGTCTCTCCTGGATGTTGTATTAACTTATTCTTACTCTACTTTCCCTCTTTTTTTTTCTCTTTTTTTTCTAAATACTGCTATTACTAACATTTCTGCAATTCTTTGAGCTTTTTAACTCACTGGATTTCTTTTGAACACTTCATATTCCTATCATGCTGACTTTGGTGTGTATCACTAAGCTTAACAGGCTTTGTGTATCCATATTTTGACTTTTGATTAATAACTTGGCTAATGCTAGCATTAGGCATCTGATTATTACTTTTAATCAGTGGACAGGTATCATATTTCTCAAATTTTGCATGTAAGTCTGAAGGTACAAGCATTTTAAAACTTAAGATCTCTGTTTCTATGTGCAGCTTACCTCTGGCAAGAGATAATTCAGTGTTATAAGCACTTAAGGAAAATACCCTGTAATGTTATCTGTTTCTAATTCTTATCTACTTATGGATGTGAAAAGATTGTTCTATCTCTATGTCTCCTGTTTTTATCTGAACAGTATACTTGCCTAGAGTTTTAACAGGGTGACATGTTATAAAAGTTAAAACACTTGTAGACACTTTCTTTTGAGCATTATTGAACAATGTCAGGTTCTGTGCAATGACTCCAGTTAACAGTGAAGATCACACACCTGTGTCAACCAGTATCATTATTTCTGCTCAAACTTCATTAATATTACAGAGACTCAATCTTTTACTCCGTATTGCTTGAACTATCTTTACTTTTAATCTGTAAGCATGGTGGAAATTATGTTTCTTGACACCTTAAACTTCATGCTGTTTCTTAGGCACATTCTATCAGAAGTTCCAGCCTTTGGGGCTTTTCTATTTTTATTGGGTGCATACAATTTTTGGCTATGTATGGCCTTTTGTACCATAATTGAAACAAACTATTTGCTAATTTTTCATCTTTCTGAAAACAGATTTTCTCCATATGGCCAAACTTTCTACAGTTAAAGCACCAGAGGTTATAGGCTTATTTTGCTTGTTTCACCAGCCTATTTGAACATTTTTGTTATAACTCACCACATTTACTGCTGATTATTGTAACTTGTATATTTGTGTTTTTTGAAACTCTTCTTGGGTAGTTTCTTCAGTCAGATCCAGTGAGGACATGCTAGGCATATTTGTATTATTTATGTTTATGTGGACTTTGTTACTAAACACAACTCATTCATGATATGATTTTAGTGTTTCCTGGATCATCAATTCATTTGGATGTCTTTAAGCTCATTGTATTCTGATATCCAGCTCTTGTAACTTATACCCAAACACTCTAACAGACTCACCTTGATACTTAATCAGAAATGCATTTGGTGTTTCTCATTTTTTATATTCTTCAACTAACCCTGTGATAAATAATGAAAATCAGTAGTTTTTATGCACTTCATTATAAGCCCTAAAGTAATGCTTTCTTATTCCTAATGTTTTCAGTCTCACAATATCTGCTTTTTGAGCATAAGTCCAACATGAGGCTCCAGCATCTTTATTTAGAGCATCACCAAAACTCATTGTCCTCATCAAGTGTATCATCAAACAGTAGTACAGCACCCATCAAGTGCATAGCATCTCTTACACCTAATTGTGTAGATTAAAATGCCACAGTATCATAATTTGCCTCAGCCATTCTATCAACTCTGGAGCAAACACCTTCGTCTGTTGTAGTATCTACACCAACAGTAACCATTTCTACTTGCCACTTATGTCAATATGCACTACTTTAATTTATATTACTTATCTGACTGACTTACTTCTACTCGTTTCTTTAACCAACGTGTTGTTATGTGCTCCATAAATCCTTTCATCTGCACAAACTCTGAAATGCTAGGAAATCATAGAAGCTAGTCATTTGAAGTTTAACTTAATCTAGCTTATGGTAGATTTATTTAAATCCATGTTACAATTGTAAGTGGAGTACAGAAGTCACTAACTTCAGGAATTTGCAGTTAGGCTGAATAATTGAATCTGATACTGAGATTCAAACCACAGATACCATTTTAATGTAATATATTACAATACTTAGCTACATTGAAATTAACAGAGATATCTTCAAATGTTTCACTGTTAAAACTATTAAATTTATCAATTTGAGCAGGTAACAGTTCTTCAGTTAAGCTTTCTGGTAGTACATATTAAGTAATTTAATGGATGTTACAGAAAGTTTATACATTTATTTATACATTATTTAAACATTATACATCCTAATCTTAATTTTATACAATTCTGAGAAGTAGTGGTAGTTATTTAGATGGAGCATGAGTGGGAAATGATGAACATCTTCAACATTGTTCTGGGCTCAGGATCAAACAGCATATTGATTCAGTAGCTGATTGTTTGGCATCTTAAAATGAATGAGGAGACTAAAAACTTCAGTTGACAAACTGGCAGTAGGACCAATGAACTCTTCATATGAGTCAAGAGACTGAGTTTTAACCCCAAAACATCAGTTTTCTGATATGGTGTGCATCACTTCCCTCATATAAATAGCTATTTTTGTTCGGTTCTGTCCCTTACTTGCAAACAATGTTTTTATGCATCCACAAGCCTAAAATATCCAACCCATCTGGAATTGACTGATTCAAATCTGTCTCGCATGTAAGTATTATGCACCAATCCTCCTCTTGTTGTATTCTGTTCACACATATACACTGGCTTCAGGTTGCAGTATTCCATGGGAAGATTTTCAGCTTTACTTCATTTGGTGATTGATCATTCAAGGAGCTTATATTCACCAGGTTTTGCCTCAACTTTGATATTTTGACATACAGTCCACTGATTTGGAAAGATAAAACATTATATTGTTATGGGTTTTGAATGCTTTTAATATTATTATCTATCATTATTTTTGTATCATGTTTTTTTTTGTTTTTTTTAGCTTAATCAGTACTCATAATCCAGCTCAGGGTACAAATCAGGCTTAGTTGTATCCTTTCTCCTCTACTGTTAATATGAAGGGTTTTTGTTACTTTAGGATTGCGTGTAATTCACCTGACCAGATGTCAGCCATTCATTTAACTATATTGTTTTTCTTTTGTACATCATGTCTTATACATAGGTTATTGTTCCTACACACTTATTTCTTTTTATAAAATTCTGTTAATTTCATTTTTTTATTATACTTCCAAGTAGGCTAAGATTTTTTTAGATCTTAGGGTTATATTTTTTTTCCAGCAGAGAGATGGGATCCACCCTACCTGCTCCTGGTATTATGTGTCTTCCTCCTTTAATGAGCCCATTTTAGTATATTCCCATTTCCTGGCATTGTTTCTTTATGATTTTTTTGTGTCTGATGAGGTTGGTATTTGAAAGCATTTCTATACAAGTATTTAATTTTTTTTTCCTTCGATTACCATCATGCAGATTTTTTTCTTGGTTTGATATCCTTTGGATCTCTGTTAATACTTTCAATATTCTCACCTACCTAATTTTTCAGTTTTGTTTTACCCTATATATTCTGCTTTGGGTAATGTTTATTTTCTACTTTCTTTCTCAGATATTTCATCTATGCTTAGGGATTTTCATAGGATACCTCTTCCTCTTTCCCTCCATGTTTGTGTGTTGCCATCTTCCATTTTTTTACTACACATAGACTGCTGGCCAAAATCTTAAGGCCAAAGAACATAAAGAAAAAATATGCGTTTTGCATTGTTAGACTCAACCACTTATTTGAGTAGAGCTTCAAAAGATGAAAATAAAAAACATTTTTAGTATTTAATAGGAAAGATGTGAACACTATGAAATTAGCCTAAATATCAAAAGTTAAAGACCATATTGAAATGAAGCATTAATCGGTAAACACATAACGAAATTTAATCATTTGTGTTCAAGCATTAGTGTTGTCAACATCTCCCACTGACATCTCCTGTGTTACATTGGGTAAAAACATGACAAAAGCTAAAACGTTGACAGAGTTTGAATGTAGCAGAATTGTCGAGCTGCAAAAGCAAGGTCTCTCTCAACATGCCATCGCTGGTGAGATTGGGCATAGTAAAACTGCTGTTGCAAATTTCTTAAAAGACCCTGAGGGATAAGGAACGAGAATTTCAAGTGGTCAGCCCAAAAAAATTTTGCTGTCATTGAGTAGGAGGATTCGACCGGTTGTCTGACAAGACACCAGCTGATCGTTAAACCATATTAAGGCCCTTACAGATGCAGAATGCATCTATGAGAGAAAGGCTTTAAAGACCATAAATGTCTTCAAAGCCCATGTCTCCTACCACACCATGAAACAGCTCGGTTAAATTTTGCTGAGAAACACCAAACATGAGATGTAGAAAAGTGGTTGAAGGTTTTGTTCTCTGATGAGAAAACATTTAACCTGGATGGTCCAGATAACTCCCAACATTACTGGCACAATAAGGATATCCCACTAGAGACATTTTCTACACGACACAGTGAAGGAGGTTCCATCATGATCTGGGGTACTTTCTCCTTCCATGGAACAATGGAGCTTCAGGTAATACAGGGCTGTCAAACAGCAGCTGGCTACATTGGCATGTTGGAGAGAGCATCCTTATTGACTGAAGGTCCTCGCTTGTGTGGAAATGACTGGATTTTTCAGCAGGACAATGCTGCAATTCACAATGCCTGCAGGACAAAGGACTTTTTCATGGCAAATAACATGGTTCCTTTGGACCATCCAGCATGTTTGTCCAAACTGAACCCCATTAAAAATGTTTGGAGGTGGATGCCAAGGGAAGTCTATAAAAATGGATGTCCATTCCAAAAAGTGCATGATCTTTGTGAAGCTATCTTCACCACTTGGAACAACATTCCAGCCAGCCTTCTGCAAATGCTTATATCGACCATGCCAAAGCAAATGTTTAAAGTTATTTGCAATGACAGTCGTGCAACTCACTATTGAGAACTCTTGTTGGGCATTTTCTACTCTGTTTAGGACTTCTTTTTGATATGGTCGAATCCTCCTGCTCAACGCCAGCAAAATTTTCTTTGGCTGACCACTTGAAATTCTTGTTTCGTATCCCTCTGGGTCTTTTAGGAAATTTGCCACAGCAGTTTTACTATGCCCAATCTCACCAGCGATGGCACGTTGAGAGAGACCTTGCTTTTGCATTTCAACAATTCTGCCATGTTCAAACTCTGTCAACATTTTAGCCTTTGCCATGTTTTTTGCCAAATGTTACACATGAAATGTCAGTGGGAGATGTTGACAACGCTAATGCTTGAACACAAAGGATTAAATTTCGTTATGTGTTTACCAGTTAATGCTTCATTTCAGTATGGTCTTAAACTTTTGATATTTAGGCTAATTTCATAGTTTTCACATTTTCCCTATTAAATGCTAAAAAGGTTTTTATTTTCTCTTTTCTTATTTTTATCTTTTGAAGCTCTACTCAAATAAGTGGTTGAGTTTAACAATGCAAAATGCACATTTGTTCTTTATGTTCATTGGCTTTAAGATTTTGGCCAGCAGTTTACGACTTCTGTTTACTTCCATTTTGTGGCAAATGGTGGTATATGCTTTAATTTTTGGTTTCATTTGATATTCCACATTATTTCAAGATTGCCTCCAGAAGACCTTGTCTGCTTATTATATGCTATTGGTTACTTCATTGTTTTTAAAGCTTTTCCATTGAATCCATCTCTCACAGTGTTATTCTTTACTGTCTGTGATCATTTTTACTTCCTCTCTGACCTGTTGGGTTTAGATTGTTATTTCTTGTATCCTTTTTCCCATCATTGATTATTCATGTCTTCACTCAGATCAGAATTTTTTTTTCTCTGCATATCCAAACAGTTGTCCATTGGAGGTACTTCATCATGCACTGATATTACTCCTTGTATATTCATCTCCCATTCTTTACTTTGGATAGCTGGTTCTTTGTTGTTTGAGTACCATCATTTACCTGTTATCCTTCACTCTTTCTTGAGACTGTGACTGGGTAAGTTACCTTTTTGTATATATACCTCTTATTTTCAGGGGAACCTTCTTTTTTTTTTTATATTTAGTGATCCTGCTCTGTGATGAGAGGTGCCTGTCTAGGTATACTTGAACTAGTAAAAACTGCAATATAATGTCCTGATGACTTAAACATTATAATTCTATGGCAATGCATTGGGGTGTTCCACAAGATTGCTTGTAGGTTTATTATTTCAATAAGTTTGATTCATAAGCTTGTATGTTCTGGACTGTAATCACTTATGGACTTCATGGGTAAAGCAAAGGGGACAGCTACCCATCTCAGTCATGCTTTGTATTGAATAAATCAATAAAGCCTGCTTTTGAAAATAGGGCTTCTTGATCACCTGTTGCACTGTTTAAGATGTTAAACATTCCTCTAGACTTTCCACCTCACTTCTACCCCTTTACTTGAAGTGGAATTGAAAAGTCCTTTTCACTTTTCAGTTCAAAGCCACCAAGGTGGTGGACTGTGGAGGCATTCATCTGAAAGTGATGATAAAATATAAGTAATATATATATATCATTATAAAGCCATTTAGTTGAGAGTATGGCAGTGATCCTCTTTTGGTTTAGGTGACGAGATATAACATAGAAGAGAACTGTGAAAATTGTGGTTCACCCTTTTCATTGGGATCCATAATTCTACCTCCACTGGATGTTGGTTCCCATAGGCTTGGCTTTAGATTGAGAGTTTAACCAATCATCATAAGTTCTCACACATGTATTACAGATGTCTCTATCCCCTACTTATTTCTGTTATTGTTACTCTACCTGTGTAGTAGATCATGGTTGAAGTTATTGCATATTACTGCAGTTCTTCCTCTTCCATTATCTCTCCATGAATATTATTCCAAGAATGTTCCTGCACTTGGGTGTGCTTCCTATCATAATATATTTTTGTGAGATGGTTTACATTACACAAACATATTTTCAATGCCAGATTTCAGGTTCTAGGATTGATTGTTCAATGTCTCAGATCATTATAAAACAACAACATTTGTATATTAATGAATAAGTTGGTATGAGATTCTCTCTGGTTTTATGAGGTTGAAGTGAAAACCACATGATTCTCTTTCCTATCCCTACCAAGTGGCTGGAATATGAATTATAGTTGTGCTGTCATTATGATTATCTTTTCCAATCCCACATGAATGTCAGTACCAGGTGGCTGGGTTTTTGATTGTGGTTGATTTGTTGCTGGTATGATCCTTTTTCCTAACCCCACTTGGATGTCAGTATATGATGGCTTAGGTTTTGAATTGTAGTTGGCATGCTATACTATGATTCTCCTTTCTTCCTTCATATAGATGTTGGTGACCAGGTTTTGGATTGTAATTGACATATTGACAGTATGATCCTCATCATTCCTCCATGTGGATGTTGCTACCCAGTGGCATTTATTTTAGGTGTAGTTGACTTGCCCTGTATGATCCATTGTACCCTAGCTACTCTACAACTTGGAGCATATTTTTCATCTTACTCTTTAACTTTTCCATTATTGGATTTTATAACACATATATAGTACACAGCTTGAATCACTATTGTATGATAGTTCTCTCCCATTTGGATGTGCTCATGAATGCAACATTTTCTACACTGAGTGATGAGTTTATCTGGTTCAGAGGTGTTGCAGTGTCCCACTTATGATTTTCAATTTCAAAGATTTGTGACTGATTCACTGTACTTTATTCCTGAGAAGCTCACAACAATCTTCACAGTTACCCTATGTTTATAACTTATTTTCAAAGATCCAAGAAAAACTGACATAAAATAATAATTTTCTAGTTCTACCTAAATATCATAATTAAAACTCACAGTTTCATGCAGCTAATAAAAAACTTTCAACATTAAAACCATAGCTTACAACACTGCTTCTTTCCAGATTGTGAAGTTTCTTGTATAATCCTAATGCAAAATGTAACTACATTATATTGTCCATTCATCAAGTTTTTTTGGTGGTTTTATATGTGAGGCCCATATGGGATATTCTCTTGTTGAAATTGTTACTTGCTATCTTGTCCCTGTAGGAGTTTTTCCTGAGTAGGTGGTTGAGGGAATATAATGATGGCTCCAGTTTGAATGATCCTTTGAAAATAGTGTTGACAGGAACTTTGATCTCTTCAGCAGGTTGAATTTCCACTGACAATTTCTTCTTTAGATTTACCTGTTGGCAGTTTTCTTCCTTGTACTTTTAAAGATAAGATAGATGACCTGTGGCATGCATTACTCGTCCCTAGTCTTTTAAACTACATTACTGATGCTTTTCAGTACACTATATGGCCTCTTGCAGCATCTGCTTAATCTTCTAATTCATTCTTTCTCACAGTAGGATATTGTACAGCCATACCATGTCATCTTAATAGAATCCAGTCTATCAGGATTAAAATCATGATGACTTCATTTTATCACTAGTTAAATTAAATCTGTTTTGGGAAAGGTATCTGTATATATTTTTTGTCAGTAATTTCTGAATATCTATTCTCAGAAAGTTCAGTGATACTTTTAATTCTTTCTCTTTCAAACATCAGTTTGTGTGTTAGGTGCAACTGGTTGAATTGGGTCAGGTATTGGATGACATTGCTGTCCCCAGTGATCAGCCCATTCTACAGTGGCTTATTGCCATTCCGAAATGTGTCCTTTCCTTGAGTCATATGAAGAAAACTGATACTCTCAATGGGAAGTACCATTTTCTCTTTGCTGAACATCTTTAACAGTCCTTTCATTCCTGTTTATACAGATAGTTCAAAATCAGGTAACTCTTTGGGCTCCCCTCTACAGTTTCTGTATTCACTGCTAAGTTTTATGCCATTTCTCTTGCTGTGGATAATGTAGAAGCTATGCAGCACACCAACTGTACTATTTGCAGTGACTCTCTTAGCTCTCCACTGGCCCTGGAATTGTTTCATGTTAGTACTCACCTTTTTCTCATCAATATACAACAATGAATAGCCCATTTTTCTTCATCTTTCATTGATATTCAGTTTTTTTGGATATCTGGCTATGTTGGTATTTGAAGGAACAAGCTTGCTGACATCATAACTGACCTAGATGGAGTAGCTGAAATGACATAGGAAGTTGAGGACAGTTTTGTTGAATTTACTAGAAGGTAGTCTCAGGTTAACTAACTTAAAAATGATTATTGAAAGTTTCTTGAGCTAGCCGTTACCTTTTTTGGTGGTATCCTTCCTTGTGGAATGTTATTTTCAGCACCAAAAGCACTGCATCATAAGCATTATAGATGATCAAAGCATTATATGCCTTGAAGATCTGGATAATTGTGGGGAAAGAAAATTCTGTGATATGTGAATCTTTGTTGTTTGAGTCTATCTTAGATCATAATTTATGGCTTCTGATGCTGTTTCTGCTTTTTGCAATGATTTTAACATCCTAAAATGTTTTGTTAAATATAACAAAATGAATTATTATTACTGATATATGCAGTTTGTGCTAAAATGAGTATTTTTTCATTGATTCTGTGTTTTGATTCAAATGGAAAAAAAACTGCTATTTTAGCACAACCTGGAAACATCAGTGATAGTAATATCTGTGAATTTATTATGGTAACTAAATGTAATAAAAACAATGTTAAAGTGTTAAACAAAGACAAGAATAAAATGTTATTAATAAATGTTGTGGAATTCTTTCACCAAAATTGTATGTAAAATTAATTAGTTAATGTTTGAAAATGAACATAGGTTGTAACTCATGCAGAATATTGCACTCCTTATGGTGATGCAGTAATGTGCCAAAATGTGTAAACTGTATGAAGTTGTTACCACATCATCATAATTGCATTTTATCTTTATATAGTAAAATTATTAAATAAAACACTTTTTATTATACTTTGAGACTGTAGGTAGTTTTATTTTAACTATTTATTTTATACTATTAACTTTTGGATTTAATTTTTCAGTACATTTACATGAAAACTTACAGAAATGTCTTCCTAATTTTAATATAATTTAATATAACCCATTTGGAATTTAGAGCAGTTTAACTCCTTCTCCTTTGATTTTATTTATTTCAGTTAGACCTGTTAAAGGATTTAATTTTCAAACACTTTATTGAAGAAAATTTAAAATATTTCTTCAAATTGCAGCAACTTGTCAGAATCTTAAACAACTACAAGAAAAGAATACTCAGTTTAGTGTAGAGACTGACAAGATTCTTGAACAGAAAGATAGCTTGAAATATCTACAAAAAGAACTTGCCTTTCTTGAAGAAGAAAACTTAAGATTGAAGCAGCAGTTTACAAGTATTTGTGAAATGGTTAGTACACTTAAATTATATAATAATCATGTCCTGTAGGTTATGATATATAATGGAAATATAAATATTCTCTCTAGTCTTACACTGCTAAATTAGGGATAGCTAGCACAGATAGCCCTTATGTAGCTTTGCACAAAATTCTAAATAAAGCCATACCCTTAAGGTATTACTTCTGCTACAAGTTTTTATAATGAAATTTGAGTTTAATTCTTGTCCATCAGAAAAATAAATTGGAACACTTATCATAATTTCAAAAATAAGTTGATGGCCTTCCTGGCTTTAAAGGAACTATATCCTGGTGATGAAGTGCCAGGCACAGTTTAAGGCACTTCATTAGGATCTAGTGTTTTCTGGTGTGTTAGGGTTGAAAGATATTTCTTTTGTGACCAGAGCACCATTTGGTGTTTTTGGTAACACACTGGACTGAAGTATAGTGGTATGTGCTTCTTCCACTGAAATGCCTGGCAACTTGTGTATCCTGAAAAGTTGGTCTGCTGGATGGCAGACCTAACTATCATCCCTTAAAGACACTGTGTATGAAAGTGGATTGGGTATCTATTTTGCCATGACTGAAGTTTTGTATCTACACTAAAATGTTTTTCTCACAAGGTACCTCACTTCATTCATGTACATAGCTATTTTCATTCAGACTGCCTTCTTTTTGCAAAATTTTTTTATATGCCACAAGCTTTTCACTCCCACACACCCTTCAATTCACATCATTTAATCAATTCTCACATGCAAATTATCATGCAACAGACCTCCACCAATACTAGTGTCACACCCACATGTGACTCCCTCTGTGCTATTCTATCTCATTATCACTTCTTGTTTGACAGTGCTCATGTTCAGATGTTTAGTTTATGCTTTCTTCAAGTCTTTTTTTTTTTGTATCTTCATATCAGTTTCTCTCACAAAATTTAATATTTTTTATGCAACAATAGTATGGGTAACTTATTCTGAAGTGGATTAACTTATATTTCTACTTAATTATGGAACTTTTTTACTTCATTAAAAATCAGTTTAAATATGAATTCTGAATTTTAAGTTATCACTTTGGAGGATATATCAGGACATTTACACAGGCTTTAGGTAGCAGTCCTCAACTAGGGAATTATTGACTTTTTGACTTCATCAGGAGATTAATTGACCAATGAGCTGACTTTTGTTTGGACTAAACTTGAGTTTGGGGGCCCACACATTTTGAAATATGGTGTGCCATGTGTTGCATAGACAGGTGTGCTTGTTTCAGTTCAGTTCTACACTAACAGCTGATTTGATTATTATTACTTCTGGTTGCAACAGGCTCTGTAGAAATGAGTTATTTTATAAGACTATCTAAGCTTTTACCAGATGATTTAACTATATAAAGGAGATTCTGCCTATCCTTGCCAATCATCATATTGAATAAATCAAAGTTCATTTGCTTTTAAAAATTTTAAGAACTTTGTTCACCTGTTGCATTTTTTCTAGAGCACTATTCCTCAGGATTCCCCAGGCACATTACCCTCAGGTTCTACTAGTGAAGCTAGGCAATCCTTATAACATCCAATTTCTAGTCACTAAGTGGGCAGTGGCTTTTCCTCCACTGTTGGAGAAGAGAGCATAGTTGGGGCTTTCCTACTTGGATTTCTGAATGTTTTTTCCAGATGTCACTAGCAATGATGCCAATTCCTGCAGGAACCTATTCATAGTTCTGGTTCAGATTTAACACAAAGCTATCCAGTTGAGGAGTACATGGCTCTTCTCTTTGATCAATGTCTACTTTGTATATTTTTCATAGAAGGAGGTCCACTATCTCCTCATAATTCCAAATGTGAAGTTATCCCATCCTAGGTCTTTGGTTGAGTATAGGTTCTATGTTTTCTCCTTAATTCCAAAGGCAAGTGAAGTACTTCTTGTCCACTTGGTTGAGAGTGAGGATGAATGTTTATAATTCAAGATTGGATGAGTTCTGTCCCTTTGGCTGAGAGAGGCATACATGATCCCTTCATTCTGAGCCTAGGGTGTTGCTTTCTGGACTTCTTCAGGTGTAGGAAAAAGTTGGTCCACTTCAGTGTTGCTTACTTTCTTGTCGTGATTCCAGTGGTGTGAAATTCATTATTCTATGGCTGTAGGTTAGGATCCAGTGAAATATATATATATATATTTATGACATTATAGTCCAATAGACCTTGCCACTGGTGTGGGATATAGGGACTAAGATTCCTTAATTCCAACCCCAAGTTGTGGAACCTTAGTTATTTCACCTTCAATACAGGAATTCACTAAGCAGTGTTTATATTCATATGTTTAATCTGGTTCTCTTCAGTTTTTTGTTTATCTTTATATCTATTTTTCTCACAAACTTCTGATATTGTACATGTTATTCTCAGGTTAGAGGTTTTAAATTTGAGCTTAGTGATAAACTTTGTCCTATATAGTTTCATTAGACTTAACAAGTGTCTGTTATTTTTGGTTTATGTGGAGTTCATCTTTTGGGGAAATTGATAATTAGGTTGAAAACTTTCTTTCTTTAACATGTAATATGTTTATTTCGCTACACACTTACTTAAATTTACATTATATCAAATATTTCATTTTTGTAATTCTTAATAATGTATACTTCTTACAATTAATTTAGTTTGTGAGGACCCCTAGGTTTCATGGTCTGTCCTACTTTCTCCTAATATTGCATACCTTCCTCTTATAACTGCTGTACATGATTAAGATGATCTAAATTTTGTCATTTTTTCTCCACAAGATTATGGCTTGCCTTCTCAGGCCTCTATCAGAATCTGGTAAGCCTATCTAGACCTTTTTTTTGACACATTTCACAGTATGCTTTTTCCCTCCTCCTTTATAAATTATATTTGTGATGAGCATTTTTGTCTCTTTTGGGAGAGGGTATGTGCATGTCTCTTCTTCCACAGACTTTGATTTAATTTACTTTTGCTTAATATCAGACAGATTTTCTTCTTGATTTTATGTACTTATAATCTCTGTTGCCAGTGTGAGGGGTAGTTTCTGTTAATCCTGTTTGTTTTATTTCACTCTTAGTTTCCAACCTCATCTTACCTTATTGATTCTCCTACAGCAAATGTCTATTTTTTAATCTCTTTTTTTTTTTTTTAGACATTGCACCTGTATCTAGGGGATTTTATGGGATACCTCTCCTTCCTTCCCTCTGTGTTAGAATGTTTTACATCTTCAGTTCTTTCCCTCTGCATGTGGCTTCTTTGCTTTGGAAATATTCTGGGGTGGGACACTGTCTTATACTGTTTGTTTACCATCTACTTCTAATAGCAATTTATGATTGTTTCTATTTCTCCACTGTACTGTTTGTGTTGTTTTGTTTTTTTTTAGCTATTTCTGTGTTGTGTTATATTATTCTTTTTTTGATTTATCTTTTATTACTTTCCAAGTTATTCCCATCTTTATTCATGTTCCCTGTCTGGCATTTTCATGTTCTTAACCTGTCCTATCTATGGGCTTCACCATATGTTGTGAATGTTTGATGGTGATAGAATTCTGGTTCAGTTGATTCTGCCTCAGTAACTTTTTGTTCTTCCTCTATTTTAATATGTAGTTTTTTATTGCACTTTATTGAGCAGTATCTCCAAGATTGAGAATGACCATGGTACACATTCTTATTTTTCATTTCTCAAAATAATATCTTAGATTTTTTCATCATGTAATTTGGTACCATTTCTATGCTTTGCTCCTTGAACTTGTTTTGGTTCTGTGTTTTTTATCAGGTGGATTGCATTTTACCTGACTTCTGCATTTTGGAAATTTTACTACTTGGATGTCTAGGTTTGGTTACCTCTTTCCAAACAGGGGTGGTTATAACATGCTCATCTGCTTATATGAGCAGCTTGGATAGTTAGATTTTTCAGTTGGATAAGTGTTTACTGTTACATACCTAACAATCTCAGCTATTTGATGGAGTATATATTTTTAACACCCACATCTGTCAGGACAAGCCATTTTCCTCCTCAAGTAGATTTGATGGAGCTTTCTGTTATCCATGCCATTATGATTCATTGGGGATGTGGCTTCTGTGGAAGCACTTCTTCATTTGGATCTGGTAGTAGATGCTACACATTAACTTGTTAGGGTTGCTTTGAATTATCCTCTCAACTTTCCTTCTTCCCTTTTTGACTATACATGTTAGTTGTTGAACATGACCCCCACATAATCAAATTTAGTGATTCCTTCATTGTATCCAAATTTGTTTCTCTTTCCTGATGTCATCTTCAAAATTGGAGTCATGGGTTGATTAGTAGGAAGCTTTATGACAGTGGTATAGGGATGAACACCATAGCACTTCTAGCAGTTCAATATGCTTTAGTTCACTTTCTCCCTCTTGCTTGGATTTGATTAATCATGTTTCATTCTCACTATTCAGTAGTTGTTACTTATATCAAGGGGGCACTCATTTTTGTTCCCTTTGTGGTTGACAGTCTTTCTGTTTTAACCCACACTGGTGTGTAGTGTTCCAGGCACCTTACTCTTCACCTTCATCATTTGTTGGAAGTACTTTGTCTGTCAAGCACTTGGACTACACTGCCTGTCCAGGTATACTTCATTCACTTAGAGTTGTACTAAAACCTGCACCATAAGGCCATGTTTACTTTTCTTTCATAATTTTCATGGCCACAAGATACATCTCTATTCATTACAGTCACATAAACTAGAGATGGGATGTTCCATAAGGTTTTTCATAGATTATTGTTCATATGCTTGCTTTATAAATATGCATATTCTGTATTGTATCAGGTCATCCCATAAGTAATGTCCAAAAATTTAATACAGAAAGTGCATCATTATTTCTGTTTTTATAGAAGGCTTTAATGACTAAAATATGTAGTGGGACATGTATAAAAATGTTCAGACAAAGGAAAGAAACTAACCCACCTCCACTTTTTCAGATCATTAATCAAATAAACCTTTATGAAGATGGATGTGTCTGAGGAACACATTAGGCATATAATGTTTTATGAGTTTAAAAAATGCAACAGTGCAGCAGAAACTACACAAAACATTCAACGTGTTTATGGTGTGGAGTAAGTATCTCAGTGAAAGAAAATGTTGAATGTGGTTTCAGAAGTTCAGATTAGGTGACACTATAGGTTATACACTACATTTTGGTCATCCTGTTTAGTTAAATGATGACATGCTGCTGGCTGTATTTGATGAAGATTGTGCTGTAACAGTTGAAGAATTAGCGAAGAAGCTTAATTCAACCCATTCAACAATTCACCATCATCTGCAACAGCTTGGAAAGGTGTCAAAACTTGGAAAATTGGTTCTCCATTATTTGACAAAAGCCAACCTTAGAGCAAGAGTGCACTTCTCTGCACTCTTGTGAATATAACTCACCTTTTCTTTGTACAGGTTAGTAATTGGAGATGAAAAATGGATATATTATAAAAATGTTAAGCATTGCAGACAATGGCTCAGTGCAGATAAACTGACAAAATGAACCTCCACCCGAGGAAAGTTTTGTTAAGTGCTTGGTGGGATATTGTTGGCGTGATCCGCTTTGAGTTGCTGCCACTTAATGTAATGATTACATCAGAATACTATTCTCAACAGTTGGAGCACTTGAATGTCACACTGAAAGAAAAGAAGACTGCTTTGATCAATTGTAAAGGTGTTGTGTTACATCATTATAATGCATGGTACCATTCAGCAAGGGTCACATCCACAAAGATTGAAGAGCTAGACTGGAAAAAACTTCCACATCCTCCTTATTCTCCAGACTTTGCCCTACCTGACTATCATCTAATTCAAAGTTTGCAAAACTACCTTGATGGAAAAAAGTTTGGAACATATAAAGATGTCAAAACTACCCTCTCTAAATTGTTTTCCTCCAAACACCAAGGATTTTATAGAAGTTACATTCAGAAGCTTGTGAATCATTGGCAGGAAGTAATTAATAATCATGGAACATACACTATTGACTAAATGACATTAAAACATTTGAAATCTTTTCTCTTTTTCTGAACCTACAATCTGATACTAATCCAGGGACTTCATAGGTAAAGCCAGAGAGGATTGATGCCTACCTCTGCCATCTTATAGATTGAATTAATATGTTTGGTTTACTTTTCAAAACAGGGTTTTATAGTTACCTGTTGCACTGTCTCTGTGTGGATGTTCCTTTGGACCCTTGACCATGTTTGTTCTCTGCTTTTATTTCAGTTGAATAACTGAGTCCTTTCCATTTATCAGTTGTAAGCTGATGGGGTGGTGGACCATAAAAGTATCTTGAATAAGAGATATGTACAATATAAAAAATAAAGACTCCATTCATTTGAGAGTAGGCTGTTGGTATTCTGGTGGCATAGATGATGAGATGTCCTCTAGATGGAATGCTCCATGTTTACAGGAGTTTATCCAAGGAGAGGTTGTAGTTTTGGAATTCACTGTCATAATGATTAGGATCCATTATCCTACCTCCAGATGGAAGTTGATTCCTAGTAGTAGAGATTTGGATTTAGTGTTTAACCAATCCCGATATGCCCTCACATGTATCATGCAATTGAGCTTCCTTGTCCTGCTACCTGCATGGGTGTTGGATCTCAGTCCTTATACGTATTCAGGACAACTTTGGTCCCTCACTCAGTTTGCCTCAATAGAACTACACCAGTATTGTAGGTGTTCTTGTTGGTTGCTTCACTTTTTCCTCTTGCACTACCATTTATATTTTCATGCCAAGGGTATTACTGCATTTGAGGGGCTTTTGGCTGTTTGATTTGAGTGTGATTAAATATATGTATATATAATATATGTATGTATATCTGTGTGTGTGTGTGTATGTGTGTATGCTCATGTGTCATGTTTACAGATCAGCAGTTACAGGCAGTTGATTTGCTGTGTACAGCACCCTAGCCAGTCTACACTTTGGGGCATATTTTTTATTTTATCAACATTATATTCGTCAGAGAGATTGAAATTACAATATACTGTGGCCACAATTGCTGTCCAACAATTTTTTCCCCTATGTGGATGTGCTTCTCACAATTTTCTGCCCAGATCTGTCATTTTTTTTACATATGGGCAAAGAGTATACCTGGTTCTGAAGTGGTGGGTTCTCCCATGTATAATCCTCTTATTAAAGATGCCCTTTTAAGGTATCCTTTAGGTGTTCTTGAAGAATGCTTCTACCTTATACCTTAAGTGCAAAAAGAAGCATTTACTCAACATGTTCTTCAAGACACTTTATTACAGTACCTTCTGCAATAACTCAACATATGATAGTTGAAGTGATGTTAAAATTGCAGTAATATTTTGGTTAGCTGTGCAGTAGCCAGATTATTGCAGGGTCCTTTTGGAGATCAATGAAGTTCGAGATCTACAAGCCAGGCACGATGATTCTTGCTAATAATTTTGAAGGCTTTTCAGGAATCTTTCCACTGTCATTCTTCTGTTTTCAATGAAATGCTTTTCTTATTGGCCTTGAAAATGACAATAGACCTTACTACTTAAGATGCAGAATTGGGGGGTTCATCTTTGGAGGCAAAGAGGCCTGCCTACCTAACACTAATATTTAATCCTCCTGTTGCCAGTAATTACAACTTTCTATGGAGACCAGTTACTCTTTCTGTTGTGCTATCCACTGACATAGATCCCTATTACCACAATCCATTTTAGAGAGTCACAAGAGTTATATGGCTTGAAAAAGACTAAAATAAACTGATATTATTGCAGGCCTACCTAGACAGATGGTGGGAGTAACATGATATGATGGGTATATACTACAAAGTCTTATTAAAGAGTGAACACACCACAGTATTTAATTTTCTTTGAACCAAAAAGTGAGACAATCTTTTGATCCCTTGATTTTCATCACTGACTTTTTCTTAGGTAAAACAGTGTGCCTCTGAACTTGGCTATTCAAAAGCATCTGCTTCAAACTTGTTTGTTGCCTAGATACAAAAATTTTCTAATATATATTTTGAATTCTAATTTCCATTGAGTCAGTTCTACCCTGCCATTGTTCTTTAAAATTATGCTGACTGAGTCAAGCAGGTGCTTTATATGCAAAGAAAGTTCAGAAATCTTTGACTCATGAGATGAAATTAGAGGATTTACGGTAATATGATATAGGAGAAAGGATGGCAGATATTCAACAAGCTCTCAGTTTAAATGAGTTGAACCTACACACCATCCTGAATTTTGCCTCAAAGATCAAAGCATGTTAACAAAATGCCGCATCAGGGACTTTAGTGATAATGTTGTATTTGCAGGGTAGTGTAATTAAGAAAATGGAAACTTTTGAGTAAGTGGATTGAGCACCGAAACCAAAAAATATTTCTGGGAGCATGCTTGTCATAAAAGCTAAAACCACAGTCTATATAACAGTTTATTCCACAGAGAAGAGAAACTGTTATTCAAAGCCAGTTTCTGCTGGTTTGCAATCTTTAAAAAAGGGTGTCTATTCCATATCATCAAAATGTTTGGAAAAGCTGTAGCAGATGATACAATTGCTCTGGAAAAATTTCCAAAATTGCTCAATGATGTTATTGAAGAAGGGGGATATTCACCAAAGAAAATTTTCAGTTCAGATGAAACTAGTTTGTACTAGAAGTGAATGCCTTTGAGGATATTTATTTTGCTAGAAGAAAAGTCAGCACTGGATTTTTAAGGCCACAAAAGACCACCTTATGCTTCTCTTAGGTGAAAATGCTGAAGGGAATCATAAATTAAAATCTGTAATGGTGTATCATTCCAAAAATCTAAGAGCACTCGAAGGACAAGATAAGAAGTTGTTCCCTATACATTATTTTTTGCATCAGAAAGCATGGATAACTGCAACTATTTTCATTCAATATTTTTCAACAAAACTTCACCCTGAGCCAAAATTATATTGCAAGGAGGAGAATATGAGCTTCAAAATTCTGCTAGTTTTGGACAATGCTCCATGCCACCCAATTGCACTCCAGGACCTGAGCAATAATATCAAAGTTATATTTTTGCCTCCAAACATAAGCTCTCTTCTATAGTCCATGGACCAAGGTATTATTGCCACTTTCAAGGTCTATTATGTAAAAAAAACAACATTTGATGGGCTAATTGAAGTGACAGAAAACAGAATGACAGTGAAGGAGGTCTGAAGATCCTACAACATAAGGATTCTATCAATATAATTGTCAAGGCCTGGGAGGAAGTGAGCAGCAGCTGCTGCAGTGCTGTTTGGCAAAAGCTGTGCTCAGAGTCCATTTACAGCTTTGATGGCTTTGACATCAAAGACAATGTGTCAACATGGCCGAGAACATTGGGTTAGATGAGGTGGATGCCAATGATGAGGCTAAGTTACTAGAGGGTCATGAAGATTCATCCACAGAAGATCTTGTGGTTCTTGGAGAGGAAAACCAAGAACGTTCTCACAGATGAAGAAAATAGGGACAACTCACACCCATGAGTGCTTAGTAGGAAAAGAGTTACTAAAGCATTCATACATATCAAAATGGCACTATCAATATCAAGATAATAACCTGGATACCGAACATAGTTTGAAAGTGAAAAGATCAGTCTCAGCAGACTGTCATGATTTGTTGAAGAAAACCAAGCAGTTGACTCTGCACGCATTTTTTCAAAAATATGATGTGTCACACAATACTCCATCAGCAAGCAACAGCACAGTGTGCAATGTAGGTGACGAATCAGCTTAGGCCTAAGAACAAATTAAACTTAGGCCTTTTAGCATTTATTGTTATAGGCCTACTAGTATATTGCCAATGAACTTAGCATTAAAATTTACATCACAGTTCAGTTTTGTATTATTTAAGTTTTAATTTTTTAATTCAAAAGAAATCTTAAATAAAAGTTCTTAAACTGCAGTTTGATGCAAGAGTTCTCAAACCTTATCTGAACTGTATAATTTGAATACTTGATGTGTGCTAACCTACCATTTATAAATAGAATATAGGTTAATTGTTGTATTTACATATTCTTCTTTCAAGCTCCTTAGATCACATTCAGAGACAGGAAAAGAAATTTCTTAGAACTCTTGACAGTTGACACACCTGCTTTCCAGACATAAAGTTGTGATTTCTCAGCCAATTATACTTAGTTGAGTTAGATGTTTATAACTAATAGAAAGACAGCATTTTAAACTACAGTCTACCGGTAATTATTTGAAATTGGCACAAAGAATTCTAATTAACATTACTGCTGCTTTCGTGCATAGCAGTTTAACATTGTTTCTTACCCATAAGTATATTAGTTATACAGTTGAGTGGTATTTGGGTTTTATTTTCATATTATAATTAATTACATGTTTTTTATGTTTCAAAATGTATATTAT
The DNA here is from genome assembly GCF_004210375.1 of Tachypleus tridentatus. Taxonomy (NCBI): domain Eukaryota; kingdom Metazoa; phylum Arthropoda; class Merostomata; order Xiphosura; family Limulidae; genus Tachypleus; species Tachypleus tridentatus. Next base: position 86,671,917 of record NC_134830.1, read on the forward strand.
GAAGACTTAGTTATTTTTTAAAAATACAAGTCAAATAGCATTGGTCCATTGAGCTTAGTATAGTAGGCAAATGCCCCAACATTCTAATGAAGGCTAAAGGGTCTCTACCTCTGATACTCCAACGTTATCTAAGAATACTGTTGACATGTAAAATGATAAGTAATAATACTAAAGCACAGGAAATAAAAATAAAACACCAAAAATAAACTGTGTGAAAAATTAAAAATAGAACCAAAAAAAGATTTTTATGATTATAGAACAAAACATTAAAAGCTGTGTACATATTTGCTCTTTTTAATTTTAAACATTTCATTGAATAACACATTGATGATAGTACTTGAAATATTCAGAGTCTGAGTGCAAATAACTACAATACAGAAATAACAATGTTTAATTGAAATACTTAAAATAATCTTATTCTTTTGTACAAAATACTTGTAATCTTCAACAGAATCTTACCAACTGTTGTGAAGATATGTTAAAAAAGCTTAGAAGTATTGTAAGTGTTGTTGAACTGTGCATCATTTTTCATATGAGAAGTAGCCAAATGGGTTCAACATAGAGATTATAAGTTAACTGTTAACCCTTTTGCAACAGATCGTGGGTCAAAAGCCATGTTATCCCATTTGTTGACTTGCATTCAAAATTTTATTGAACTACTATTTTATAAATAAGTCTGGAATCAAATTGTAGATTACAATTAAAATGTCAACATTATATATGAGTTAATTTCTTAACTTTAATTTGCTGAGATGTGTCTTATGCCCCAAACAAAACACAGTAGCCCTGTTTATCTCTTTCTGTTTTTGAAAACAGTCCCTTATATACACATACTTCAATATATGACATGTTAATTCACAAGCCTTGAATATTTCTCTAGTAATTTTCTAAGCCATTTTAATACATGAAATGGCTACCATATTCTTTCAAACCAAGAATTCAGGAAGGTGGGTTGTATCACCAGTCTGCTCGAAGTTTCGTGTTTTTTTAAACCTAACTACGGCCTAATTACTAAACTCAATAAATTATAGTGGAATTCTATGGTATCAGTACAGTTATTTTTAATTTTTTTGGTTATTTAACTGTATATATAAAACCTAAAAAATAATTTTGTTTGATATCATCCATGTGTAAAATTTTAAAAGGTTTAGCAACCCATGTCCAGCAGCAATTGTGTTCAAAGGTTATAGCTAGAAGAGATATTGTGTTTTTTTTTATTTGCTTCTTTATTTATTATTCTATATTTTGAGAAAAATAAGTTTTATAACTCATTTCTAAGTAGTAATAATTTTTATACATATCTATTGCATGATAATAGAAATGTAACTATATGTTGCAAAATACTAGTTCATTAAAACAGAGCCAAGATGTGGTAACTTTGTAAAGACTAAAGGTCTGTTTCATATTATTAGATACAGTAATACAAGTGCATGTGCACTACATCAGTGCAAGCTATGTAATTTTAGCTAGGCACAACTTGTAGATCAGTCTAATAAAAAATAATAAATATATAGTATTACGATATTTAAGTTACTTAGATACATTTCCATTTTTGTGTTGCAATATGTAGTCATTCTAGCATTAAAAAATGCATAATTATGAGATTTGTCAACCAACAGACCCCACATAGTTAGGGTATATAAAATAACATAAAATATAAAGTCTTACTGAAAACAAATGCTTGAAATGTATTTAGGAGGTTTTAGAAATTGAATAAATAATATTTGCAATTTTTGTGATGAAAAGGAGGATTTTTTTAATCATAACATGAACTCACCTTGCACTTGGACTAGTGAGGAAACACACTCAGTATTTTCATAAACAAATCTTTAGGAAAATCTTTCATTAAAAATATCAGATTTTTTGTGTACAAAATACTTGTGATCTTTGCTAAAAGTCTACCAAAGGTTGTGAAGTTACATATGCTGTATCAAAAGCTGTAGTTATAGACAAACTTATGTATATTATACTGACCCCTTTACAAAAGGTTTAACATATAATCTCCATAATTTCTCACTGAACTGTCAAGCTGCAGAATGGAAACTGTGAGTGCAATCCAGTTTGAAAAACTTCACTGGTTCAGTCTTTTTGAAGATGGCTGAGCTCAGCTTTCATGTTTGGTCAGATGGCATATTGAACTGAACTTGGTTTGAAGAAACAGGGGGTTACATAACTTTCAACATATATTTTGACCAAAATTGTCATATATGAAGAAGAGCTGTTCCTGAAGTATTTATAATCTTGGCATGGACCAGTGTTATTTAGGTAAACATATAGTGTTTGCTGAACTTGGTTTAAAGAAACAGAGGGTTACATAACTTTCAACGTATGTTTTGGCTTTTAGTTCCTCAGTTCTTTTTGAAATGCTGTTTCTTGCATTTCTATCATGTCTTGCTGTATCTTGTGGCTCACTTCTGTGAGATGAAAGACTTGTCTCTAATACAAAACTATTTGAGTTATCCATTCTCTGCTTAGGCAGTTGGATCCAACACTTGTCTTACTATATATGTATGTGTATCAAAGAAATTTTTTAACTGTGCCTTGATACCTCATTGATATTTTAGGTATCTCTGAATATGTCTACAATTTCTATGATGTTGATCTTCAGATTAATTACATGTACATTAATTACTGTTGCATTACTCCATAATCCTAAATGCTGGTTCATTCATGAAGTTACACTGCACTCTGTGGATCATTTTCAAAGTTCACAGTTTTTCATTAACATTTAGCATAACTGTGATAGGTGCCACTTTTGGAATATCTTTTTCCTTCATATTGTACGTGGTATATGCATATTCTTTTCACCTCACTCTTTATCATCATTCTCCTTAAGATAGTGAACACACTGAGAATTCTTGGCAATTATTTAGTTGCTGACTTCATATCTGAGGAGTCATATGAAGAAATGCTAGTAAAGAAGAGGTTTGATTGTTATAGTGATTAGTCAAAATGTTGATGATGACTAAACTGCTGCTGGCTAAAATGAACTGATTGACCAGTAATTAGAATGGGTGATTAGTAAATGAATGGCTGGAAGAAAATTTTTTTTCTTTCCATGTTGTTGAGTGGTACTGAATAGCCAGATGTCAGTGTGGTTTATGATAAGTACTTTTTCTACTTAGTTTTAATAGCATATGTGTGTGATGTTTGCTTGATAAAGAGAGGTAAAACAGCATAGGTCAACAAATACAATTTTAGAACAATAACTGTTGATTTCAACTGATGATGAATACTTGGAACTAGTCATTATATATGGCAGCGAAGGAACAGTGCTTTAAAACAGCATGAAAATTAACATAGGCAGAATGAATCTTGAGTGAATATGTATTGTTTTTGCTGGTATGGTCTGGAAGACTTTGTTTATCTTAATTATATGAATTTTCTGTCTGTTAAATGGCAGTACTAGTCCAGAAAGTTAGAAATGAAGCTAGTTGCTGTGCTTCAATGGCAAAAGCAATTTTATGGTGTTTGCAATGCTCCTGTTGCATTATATTATGTATAATTTGTAGGTGACAACACAGAAAGGTGGCATAAATAATGAGTTATGACAGGAACAACCATTTTGTGGAATTTGTTTCAATTTTAATTGTATTATACTAGCTGAGGTAGTGTTTCCTGAAACCTGTGTGTGAGTTCCTGTACACAATGAGAGAGAGAGAAACACTTCTGCTATTAAGTGAGATATGTTTCTAATGTTTTTTTATCATTTATGCATGTACTCTATCATTTCTATTTATTTTATCCATTGTTACATTTAGTATGATTATGTCTGAATTTGTCTAAATTTGAATTTTTTGCTTTCTGTGTTTGAGTTCTCCTGGATGTATCTCTTTTCTCTTATTTTCAACAGTGATTATTTTCAGTTTTGGTTATTATTTTATTTTATTCCAGGATTTTAAAATACAACACTAATATACATAACTTTCACATGTGACAAATGCCTTTCTGCCTTTATTATAAATTAAGTAACTTTCCTCTCCTGTTGCTGAATCACAGAATTGTGTATTTTAACATTTTAAGTTTGCAATTTTTGCTGTTTGCCAACTTTATTGTTTTTACCAAAATGCTGTGTAATGTTTTAATAGTCTCTAGAAAAGATGAAAACATAGAACCAAGATCATTAAAAGTTGAGAAATTATCAATGTGGCGGTTGAAGTGCTTCAATTCCACTCGTTTAGTTACAATTAAAACATGCACCACATTAGCTGAATATTAGCTAAGTTCAAACAAAGTTTTGCATGATATCTCATAGTGTTCTATAATTAAATGTATTTCATATAATTGTTTAATTCATTGTGCATAATACATAGCTTGCAAGCAAGCTACTTGTACTTTTTGAGAATTAATGAACTGTTACATTAAAACATTCAATAACAGTATTTTTAAAACACAGATTGGTCAGTTCTACTTTAAATATCCTTAAAACTGAACTTACATATAATATTATGTACAGTATAAGCCATTCAATTAGATTTTGTTATTAGTTTCTGAAAGCAGATAAAGAAACAAAAAAAAAACAACTAAATTTTTACTTAACCAGGCCTGGATTGGTGAAAAATCTGGTGTATGTAACTTCTAGAGATTTTTAAATTTACTTAAATTGAAAATATTTGTGTATTAAGGATACCATTTTATGAAAATAAAATATTTATAATGTTTTCACTGAAGAATTATTTAAAAGTTTTACCTTTCCAGTTTATTGTCAAAGGTGAATTTCTTTTTTCTGCTACTACATCATTTAAAGTGTAAAAAATGAATGTAGAATACTATGAAAACAAGTTCATAACCAAATTCATTTAAACTCATGTAGGTCAATTTTAATAATTAGTTAAAAATTAGTGCTACTTCATATTTATACAGTGGTATTTTAGGTAAACATAATCAACAAATATAGTTTATTCCAAGATTTGTTAACCAAGCTAGTTTGACATTTCTCCCAAAAAAAGGTAGGTATATATTTTTTAAATACTAATAAAACCTTTAGTTGTTTTTCTAACATTAATTTGTAATATTTCAGCTTATGTAGTTTCCTTTTCTACCTGTTTATCAGTTTTTAACTATGAAAGTTTAGATTTGATGCCTATCAAGTGGATATTTCACTTTGTAAGAATAAGGTTCAAAACTTTTTTTATTTTTTATCTTTCTGCTGAGGAAAACAACTCTTCTTGGAAATTAGCATACTGTTAACTTATGACTGGTCTGTAATTGAGAGATCATTATTGTTATATGTGATGTTTTATATTACTATTACTACTTTTATCATTGAGATATATTTTCTTTCAGCTCAAATAAGACCCTTTTTTTTTTACCCAAATTGAATTGTGTGTTAGTTGATCTGTTGAACTAAATGGGATAAAATCTCCAATGTTTATTTGTCAGTATGGATGGATATAACATTGTAATTTATCCATGACATTTAGGAACGTAAACTGGAAGATGTCAAAGATACTACAAAGATTGTAATTCCTGAGTCTTTTGCTTACCAAGTAGCTGAAACCCAGAAAATGGAAGAAATGCTTTATGCTTTCAGAATTGGAAGTGAGTATTCTGTTCACCACAAATATATCATATGTGAAATTGGGAAAAATTATGTTACTTGACATGATTGTCTGGATTTAACAGAAGTCTTGAGATATCAATAAATGTGTGATTAAACTCCAGGTAAATACTTCCAAAAGAATAGCCTCTACAACTCCAGGTTTTCTGTGGAGTTTAGTCTTGGATGCATTTGTCACCCTACTTATCTCTGAACTTCCTTTCTTATTGTCCTCTATTCCTTGTCCTGCAGTTCTGGCTTTCAGTTATCTCATACAGTCTAGTTATTATTTCTTTCTTTATGCCATCTACCCTATTTCTACTTTTTCTAGTCTCCAGAGTATACACTACTCATCTTCATAGGCCATATTGTTGGTTTCTCTTTGACTACTTTTGCCTTTGTTGCTTGATACTTGCATTCCTTTCCTCTCCCTATTATCTTCTCTTTCTTCCTTCATACTCCCACATCTTCCTTTCTAAAAGAGGAATATCTTCCCCCTGTTCTCATGTATAGTCTCTGCCTAATCTGTCACTCATCAGGCTTGGTTTTCCACTAATGTAGCATCATTCTGGTCCTTCCAACACCTTATTTTCATGACAGTAATTCTGTCTTTCAGCCTTTCTTACCCAACTGGTTATTGATGGAATCTTGATCTCAGCTTTTCCTGAATGTTAGGTGTTCTTGTCCATAGTTTTTCTCTGTTCCAGGTATCTAGAAGTGTTTGTTCCCTTTTTCTCTCCACTATGTTTTCTCATTCATTCTGCTCAGTCTACCTCACCTGACTGAATAAGGTTTTGCACAGACTTTTACATTGACTTCCTGACTTTTATACTATCTGTATCTCATGGTTTGTTCCTTTCTATTATTATTTTTGCTCCAATATTTTTCCTATAGATGCTTCTTTTACCCTCTTCCTTCTCTACTTTTCCTGAACTGATGTGTGTCAGCCGTATATAAATTTAAGTAGTCACATATTTGGTTCTCTCCTGATTGAAGTTAACATTAAAACTGGAGTTCACAGACAAACTGTAAAGATGATCCCACCTCTTAAAACCACCATACATTCCTTAACTCAAGTAGTGTGATGGAAAATACAACTCTTGACTGTCCTTACAATCTCTTTGCAAAGTCTTCATAGCTCCCACAATGCCTCAGTTACAGTGCTATTGGGTAGTACCTTCTGGTTAACTAGATATACAACAACTTGTATAGTTTACCTTGACATAATGTTAATCATGGTCAACCCTTACTTATTTTTTATATTTATATGTATAAATCTATCTTAATTAAGGATATTGTTTCCTTTGTAACTTTGGACTAAAATTTAAGTGCCACTTATTAATATTTGTCAGGTTTATCAGGTTTTCTATTATTTACATCATTAAGAAAGAACTTTAAGCTGCAAACTATATTAAGTTGATTGTGTGTAACTACCAATTTCATAAACCATATACAGCTATTTTTCTGATATTGCAAAATAAAACCAAAACATAATTTTTGAATATCAAACACATTGTAACTGAATATATATGTGATGAAAATTTTTAATAAAATAATAAGGTTAAATTCTAATTTCTGCTTATTATTGTTCTCTAGCCAACGCATTCCTAGTTTCCTTCATTTTCACGTGTACAAATTGTATCCAGTTTTGTTCCTACTGCTGATTTGTCTTCTTTAACAGCATAGAATCCTCTTTTCCATCCAGCATTTATACAAAATCAAATCATCATGTTGTCTAACTCACTGGAAAAGTAGCTGATTTCTTCTGTTGATTTCCTTATTGGATAGCTGACTCTTGCTTTTGTTTTATCTTTGGAATTTATCAACTCAAAGTGAAAAGGCTTTCAGAGCTGTTATAAGTTTGATAAGATTGTTTCATCATTTTTACCTACAGTTCAGTCATGCAAGTACTTTTTCTACATTTTCAAGGAACAGTAATTTCTCATTAATCTTTACAGGAATAAAGGCTGTTGCTAATCATTCCTTCAGCTGTTACAGCTGAAGTTGTTTTCTTTGAAATATAACTATGGCTTTGTTGTTCAGGTCCTTTCACAAATGTATTGAAATTAACAGATATGATGCTGATCATCATCTGTATTATTGCATATGCTACACAGTGCTGTATAGCTTGTTCTGACCTTTAGTTATTCTTGGCACAACTTGCTCATTCCTTAAAAGCTTCATCTGTTTAACAACTATATGCATCAATCTTAAAAGCTCCACTCCTCACTTAAACAATTATTTCTTATGCTACATTCACTTTCTTTGTTTTACCCACATCAGATAAGACATTTGGCAATTCACCTGTTGTCTTGAATATTTGTTTTATTATAAAATAAAGCAAAGCTGAAACAAAATACACAACTTGCAAACTGTTCATGTTTTCATTTTTGTTAAGTATTCCTCAAGTAGTATAGTTCAGAAGTAACAAAAAAATGTATAGTAAATGTAAGTATTGTGCTTTATTGCCTTTTTTTTATTATTTACTTAGCTGGAATCACAGTTCATAAAGTGATGGATAATATTGCTCGTATACAGTTTGATATTTCCCTTGGTTCACATTACGTGGAAAGTCTCTATGCTGACTTTGATCTAAGCTATGAGTGCCCAAGAATTTTGGAGAACACTTTTCCAGTATTTATTCCTCTTGGTGCAGTTTCTGAGCAGTGGAATGAAGATGTAAAATCCTTGATGAAAAAAGTATATTCTTTATTAAAAGCTTACTTTTCCAGAAAGAAGCAAGTTCAAATTCTCCAGGTATATCTTAGTTTGTTTCATGTCTTATGCTAAGCACTATATGATAGTAGTTGCTTATATATACAGTCACGTGAAAAAGTTAGGACACCCTATGAAAGCCTGTGTATTTTTGTAACATTTTTGGATATATAGATATTTAATCTCAATTTCAACAATACTGAAAGATTATAAGAATATAACTAAACAATTAAAACTGAAGAAAAGACTTTTCAAGATTTTCCATAAATGTAATTCTACAAAAATGCATATTCTAACTGAGGAAAAAGTTAGGACACCCCCACATTTATTCCCACTTAAAATGGCTCAACTCACACACAGGTGTATCACACCAGGTGCACACATTTAGAAGATCGTTACTCAGCATTTTGAATGAAGCTTGCCCTATAGAAACCTCAGACATTTAGTTTGGTGTGCTCCTGACTGTTGAAGTGAGAGTGAGCACCATGGTGAGAGCAAAAGAGCTGTCTGAGGCCTTCAGAAAGAAAATTGTAGCAGCTTATGATTCTGGTAAGGGATTTAAAAAGATCCCAAAAGATTTTGAAATCAGCCATTCCACTGTCCAGAAAATAGTTAACAAGTGGATGGCTTTCAAAACAACTGCCAACATGTGTAGGTCTGGGCATCCAAGCAAGTGCACCCTGAGAGCAGACTGCTAGATGCTAAAAGATGTCTCCAAACACCCTAACATGTCATAATGGGACCTACAGCAGACTCTGGCTACTGTTGATGTGAAAGTGCATGTCTCTACAATCAGAAAAAGACTACACAAGTTTAACTTGCATGGGAGGTGTGCAAGGAGGAAACCTTTGCGCTCTAAGAGAAACATCAAGGCCAAACTGAAGTTTGCCGGAGAGAATGTAGACAAAGACCAGGACTTCTGGAATAATGTTTTTTGGACAGATGAGTCAAAAATTGAATTATTTGAACACTAGAACAGAGGACATGTTTGGCGTAAACCAAATACAGCATTCCAGGAAAAGAACCTCATACCAAACGTGAAGCATGGAGGTGAAAGTGTCATGGTTTGAGGCTGCTTTGCTGCAGCAGGATTTGGACAGCTCACAATCATAGAATCCATCATGAATTCTACTATGTATCAGAGGGTGCTTGTAAGAAAATTAAAGCTGAAGCAGAACTGGACCCTGCAACACGACAATGACCCAAAACATACCAGTAAATTCACCAAGAACTGGCTGAAAACTAAGAAATGGAGAGTCCTGGAATGGCCGAGTCAAAGCCCAGATCTTAATCCCATTGAGATGTTGTGGGGTGACTTGAAACGGGCTGTATATGCAAGAAACCCCTCAAACATCTCACAGCTGAAAGAATTCTGCATTGAGGAGTGGGGCAAACTTTCTTCATACTGATGTCGGAGACTGGTAGATGGCTACAAGAAGCGTCTCACTGCAGTTATTTCAGCCAAAGGGTGTAACACTAGCTATAAGGGTGTTTTAACTTTTTCACATGACTATATAAAAATGTATATACTGACTGAAAGGTTTATAAGTGTAAGCACCTATAATTTACTTCCACATATGTAGTCCATTCATTAAGACTTGCATCCTATTAGGGACTTAAGCCTACATGTGCAGAGATGATTTAGTAAAAATTACTGAAAGCTGTTTCTTTTTCATACCACCTGAATCAGCTTCCATTAATTATATGCTCATTTTTATTTCTTCTGTTACATATTATAATCTATTCCATATGAGTTTTTGGTTTTCTTATGTTACATGTCATAATTTATTTCGGATGAGGCTCTGATTTGTTATGTTATGTATTTTTTGTATTACTACTTAAAATAACTGGAAATTTTGATTTTAAGTTAGAAGTTAATTAAATGTTAATATATATTAAGTTTATGGTATTGGTCTACAAGATTGATATTTATAGTTTTTTTAACACACATTTTAGTATGAAAGCAAAAACAATGCAATTTATAACAACAGTTATTACTAATAGTTATTATAAATGATGGTTCATATATAAGAGTTTTACAAACTTACAAACAATATTGAGTCTTATATCTGATCTGGAACTGGATCTTTTACTGACATTCACAGAGAACAAATTAATTCTTTGTTGATACACCTGTATACTTCTTTTGACAACTGGCTAAGCTTGAAGCACCAGTAAGATTTCAGTGGCGACAGTATTTAACATCCAAAGTTAATTTACTAAAGGACTTTTTGTAATGTTCAAAATCTTTTTCTGGTCAAATTCAGTAGATTTTCAATGAAAAGGCACTAATCACAATTATAGTTTCCGAGGCCTATAATCCACACTGACTGTAGCTGGCCAGTAATATTCTTCTGTTACTGTCTCTCAACTAGCTGCTTTTATACAAATAATGTGAATTTTTCAAATTTTAAATAATGTTCCAAAACACTAGCATTTTCATAGAAAAATACTATTGATTTTTACTCTAAAGAATCATCTACAAATTTACAAAACAGGATGGACTCACACAATACGTATCCAGCAGTATACATCACATGTATAAAAAATTCTATACTGAAACAAAATGTAGGCACTAAAATAAATGTACAGCAGTAAGTCTGTTACAGTTTTCATTTTGGATACCCTTGTTGCAGAATTGAAACATTTTAAACATAAAAGTATGTTAGAATTGTGATAGTAATTGATTTAGTGTCCATGAAAACTGGAATTTTGTTATTACACTCTTGAGTAAGAACTGATAAAAACTTATAATTGAAACAGTATTACTATCAAAGTAACATGGACGCTATTGATACCAGGGAGAACTTTTCAGGTGACTTGTTTACAACAGCATATCAAAATTTAAGTAAAATAATAGTATAACCCCATTTTAACACTCAGAAATAATTTAGATGTTGATATTTTGCCATTTCTAAAATTTACTTAAAATCAAGAAAGGAAGAAAATATTCAAACTGGCTTGTTTAGTTCTGAGGAGCCTTTTCTTAAACACTATCTCCATGGTGTCCTTTGCTGTTCACAACAAAAGGTTTTAGTGTTTTACGTTTAAGATTGTATTAAACTATTTTTTCTTTATGTTATACCAATTAAAATAACATAAAATCATAGCTAATGAACCATATTTCAATAGTATACAAGATTTTAAGTTCTTAATTCTACAATGCAATATTTTAAATGGTCCTGAATTTTCCTTAGTGTGACACATGTGACACATTTTCTCTTAGCTTTTCATTTTCCCTATTTTATTCACCACCCACTCAAAAAAGTATTGAATTAAATGTCATTTACTATCTATAACATTGTCATTGCTTAAACAAACAATATTTTTAGTCTTCAATCTTGTTTGGTTACGTTTTTGTCTTCATAAGTTTTTAATAATCCTCTCTTTTTAATTATGTATTACCTATAACCAGTAGAAAGTCAAGGTTTTCATCTGTCAAATAACATACTGTACAACTTTTAAATGTTGATTTCACTCAGTTCATCAACATCATTCTTGTGAGAAAGTTAATGACTAGCTTGGATGAATTTACATCATTCTTGTGAGAAAGTTAATGACTAGCTTGGATGAATTTGTAATGACTTTTGTCACAGTCAGAAAACCAGAAAAATTTTGAGAGGTAAAGGAATTTGTTTACCTTTTGCATGTTATTAATCTTTATAGTTTGATGCATTATTTAATTAAAAAAAAATTACTGTTATGGATTTATCGTTTTACATTTATTTTAATATACATGTATGAGTTTGAGTTTGATGCATGTGATATGTATTGTTGGCTGTGCAACCACAATTCCTGCATGTTTTCTAAATTTGTAGAAGATTCTCAAAAGTAAAAATCAACAATATATATTTTACTAAAACACTAGCATATTTTCAAATATTTTTGTCAAGTGAATTTTTGAGTTAAGGTAGAGAAATAAGATAAACTATTAAATATTACTGTAAAATAAAATGTTAGAAATGCATTAGAAGTTTTTAGGGATTACACAAAGGAAAGTTGAGATTTTGGAGATGAGGAAAAGTATTTTCAATTTTAATAAGAAAATTGTTTTTCACATGGACTATTCAAAATAAATACTCAATATATTATTCTCAGTCAAATCTTTATTTTATTTTATTAAAATACTTCATGAAAGATATGGTATAAAGTATAATATTAATTGAAAAACTGCCACATTTTGTGAAGATATACACACTGTAGTAAAACTCAGAAGTATTAAGTCTAAAAAGACTTTAAATGACTACAAAGAGATCACATGGTCTGTCAAATTGGCTGAACCCATATTGAGATAGTTAAAAAAAAATATTTAATAATTTATTTAGAATTTTTGTAGCCCATTCCAAGGCATAGATTCATATTTGTAAACAAATTTATCAACTCTTGAGACTATAATTAGCTATTCTTGATGATGAGAAACCCACTTGAAATGAAAATGTATCTCAGAACAGCTGGTATGGGTATTAGCTATGTTTTTTTTGGGTTTTTTTCTAACATGATTTTTCCTTTCTTTCACTGATTTTATTGGCACAGTCTCTTTAGATCTTGCAATATGTTATATGAACAACTTCTAATAAAGCTCAGCAAAGAGCTGCAGGTAAACTTCAAATATCATTGGATAATGCAGATTATAGGCTGTTTACATTAAGGTAGAGTGGAATAAAGTGTAGTTAGAAGTGACAAGACCTAGCTGTTAAGAAAGAACAGTGGTAGTTAATGTAAAATTTAGAGTTTGAAAAGATTAGGAACAAATCACTGATATGTAAATTTTACAATAGTGTATAACAGTTTTTTTATGTACAGGTACACCAACGCTTTTCTGACACTCTTGGTTTCAGAACCTTGCTGTATTATCCGTTTTGCTGGACCAACAGAGGTCACATGATAATAATTCAACAATACATCTTTGACTCACTAATTATACCCCTCCTGTGTCTCAAAAGCACCATGGAATACTAGAAACTTAAATAAAAGAAAATTAAATGTGAATTGAATAATTAATTATGAAGTACATTAGTACAAGTGTAAATGATACAGGTTTATTTGTACAGTATAAATGAAAAAAATATATTAATTTCTGTACTTACAAATAATGTTGCTGTAGTACCACTTTCAAAGTGGCAAATTTTAGAGTTTTACTGGAATTGTAGAACTAATGACACAGGTCTGGAAGTTGAAGGCTGTCAGGATTACTGTCTCTTTCATAATTGTTTCATCATTGATTTGTCATGTTGCAAGGGGAACATCCAGGGTAGTTGAAGTTGAGGCCATAGAATTATTGGATGTAGCCTTGCTCTAGCTCACTGATTAATTCACCTATCAACTCAGTTAACTTGTCCATGGTACATCTTTCAGCTACATTTGTGTTATCTTTACCTTTTTTTTTGTCAGGATTCAGAACAGTTTCCGTAATTTCAGAGTCAATATAGAGATGAACAACATGTATTTCTTTGTCAAAATTCTTCATTAAGCTTGCTTGCTATACCCTTGGCAGCAGGTCCCATTAAACATTTTGCAAACTCAAAGAACTCACGAACAACCTCTTTCACTTTTGATACATTAAATCCTGTAAATTCTATAAGTAGCCTGTCCCAAAAGAGCATGTGCCACATGTAATGCCATCTGTGGTACCCAGTGAACTAGTCTGGTGGTCACAAGTATTTCAAGTGCACTCTTGTAATTTTGTCTGGATTAAAAGGAAAATTGGTGGTATACTTGTTGCAGATGAACATCAATTTTTGTATTTGACTGTACTTTATTATGAAATATATAAAATACTTCAATATAGTTTATTATTTTGTTTTCACAAGAGCAAATAATAGTTAAAAATAGAAATGTAAGGAACACTAACAAACCATTTGTAGATGTTGTTGAATAGAACCCTTATACAATTTTGTAGTTTTCTTTATCTTGTAACAACTGGGTTTTCTAGCCTTTGCCTTGTTAATACACAGATCATGTTAGTGACAGGTTGTGGGTCAGAGGACATGTCATTGGACTTGTTGACTTGCATTCAAAATTTTATTGAACTACTATTTTATAAATTTCTTTAAATAAGTTTGGAATTAAATTGTAGATTATAATTCACATTTTAATATAATATATGAGTTAATTTCTTAATTTAAAAGTAAATGTTAAAATAAACCATCAAATTTAGATTCAGAGACACATGGCATGTTGAAATGCAGCACTAGTTATAATTAGATGTTTGTGATGTCAAAATACTAAGTCTATAGTTTTGTGCAACTTAGGAACTCAAGTTACCAGTAATGACCAGCTAAAATATAAAATAAGAACCTCATATATTTTTATTTTCCTGAGATGTGGCTTATGTACTGAATTAAACACACTGGCCCTATTCACCTCTTTCCATTTTTGGAAATGGCCTTTATATACACTTATTTGTGTATATGACATGTGAATAACCAAAAGAAAGTTCATAATGTCCCCCTTGTGACTTTCTTAGCCATTTTCATGTATTAGAGTGCCATCTTCTTCTTTTGAAACAAGATTTGAAGGAAGTAGGTTGTGTCTCGATAGTCTGCTCAAAATTTCATCCTTTTGTACATGAAAACTAGATGCTCTTGGATGTTGTGGCAGCACTAACTTGAAGTGAGTTTAGAGAAAGAGTGATAACTGTATAAATGATAATGGTGGGCTTTAGGATTTAAAAAAAAATTACTTATTAATAATTTTAGTTAGTTTAGAAGATGATATGCCAAGATAAATCAGTAGCTCCTGTGTTGTACCAAAATAGTACATTTTACATTATTAATTAAATAACAGAATATGAACATGAGCTGAAATTCACAATGTTTTGTAAAGCATTGTTGGTGTCTGTAAGTAGGGAGTTGATGAACCAAGGAGTTTAGGATAGAATCAGTGAAACTAGAGGTGTAGGACTGTTTCATGGTAGGATGGTCTAACTTATATATCTTGAGAAGAAGATACCATAGAGAAAGCTTGCAGTATATGAAATTAAGAAATGGAAATATATATATATCCCTTTTATCACTTTGTTAAATAATGTTAAAATATCTTGTTTTGATCATATATGCATAATTTCACATCTTTACCTTTTTGCTTTTAGTTTATTTTTAATGTTTTATTTTCCTTTCTTGTTTATCTTTGATTACTTATGATATTGTACATTAACAGGTGCCTACAAGTGATATTATGATATGGGTGACAGAAATGGTTTAATCTCTGGCAAAATATTTTGGACTTGCTTATTTATGTAATGCTTGTGGAGTGAGGTTAAGATTAATTATAATATTTTAAAAAGTCATTGAATCTTTCATATCAAAAGTAAATATTTAGAAAATTGCTAAATATTGTTTGTTTTTTTTGTTTGTGTGTTTCACATGATACATTTTTCTTTGCATAAGTTGAGATTGTATTGTAGGTGCTATAAAATGTCTACAGTTTTAACAAATTAGAAACTAAAATTACCAATACTGATGAGTAAGAATATAGAATTAGAGCCTCCTACGTTTGCTACTTACTGAAGTATCATTATACATAGGTAACCCACCATAGTGGTTCTGCCTATGCTTTTATCATTTGAAAACACTTGTGTTTGTATGTTTACTTCTTAAGTACATCTTTATAACAGATCAAAAGCATTTATTTTGAATTATGTAATCCTGTCAGTTTTTCTAAAGTATTTATATGGGTAAGGCCCTTATAAGTGCTATAGGATTTGAAAAGTGGTGATCAGAAATGAGACTTTTTAGACCTAGTTAGGAAGTGTAATATATTACAGGGGAAGTTTTTGATATCAGTATAGTACCTATAATTTGTCATTTCAAAGTTCATATATAAACCTACAAAAATTATTCTATTTGCATCCTCCAGATATCAAGTTCAACAGTCTAGCAAGTACAATGTGCAAGCACAAAAACTTAATAACTTCACAAGAGGTAGTAGAGTTCATTGTTTTATATATATATTTTTATTTACTGTTCTAGATTTGAAGAAAAATAAATGAAGTTTAGAATTTTTTATAAATAACAATATATATACACACACATACATATATACATGTAATAACAACATTGTACCCATTCATACTCTCATCCCCAAGACTTGTGCCCAGTAATAGTCAGTTTGAAACTGCCTTTGTCAATCTGAAGATGACCTAAGAAAGTCAAAATGTTGTTCTATATGTTATTTTAATTAATGTTTATAATACGTGTAGAGTTTTTGCAATACATTTTTACTTTAAGTGGATTTCTCATCATCATGGACACTTATACCTTGTAAAGGCAAGTTTTATGCTATTTGATATGATAATGTGAGATGCATATGAGCTGTATGACTTACAATTCTGTGATGGGATTATCAGTTAGGCATGGTTTATAGGTCAATAAAACAAAGAAAACTAATAAATATAAATAGATGCATACTGTTATGAGTTTTAGGCTTTTTAGAATGAACATTTATGGATTCCTGTTACAGTTTACAGTCACTCAAGAAAGACAAAAAGTAACTTAGATTTTTTTTCCTAATTTTTTATGGTGGTGGTTACAAGGTTGGACAAATTGATCAACTATGTATAATGTTGAGGTAGAGAAAGTAAAATATAGCTTTTCTAAGAAAATGTTTGATATTTCTCTAGGAGGTCATAGAGATTACACAAATGAAATATGAGAATTTTCAGATTAAGAAAAGTATTTTTAACCTTAAACTCAAAATTGCTTTGCATGAAGGGTTGTCAGCATTTTAAAAGCACAAAAATTACTTTACTTTCTGAAAATAGCCATAATGTCACATAACTCGAAATGAGGACTGCATAGGCCAACTTCAGGTGACTAACACTGATGTTTGTACTTACCTGTTAGTCATTCTGGTGAGTTATGACAATTCAACTTATGCTACAGAATGTCATTTAAAATTAGTATTACTGTAATTTTTCTCTTACTTCTGTACACTAGATATAAAAATTGGATTTCATGCTGTTTAAGTTTTAATTCAAAAATTCAGCTTTGTATTGAGTTACCTTGATTCCTTTTTATGAATTTTAATACTTTTACTTTAAACTTTTTACTGGATGTTTGGTGCAGATAACCTAGTTGCTTTGCGCCATAAAACGCCAAACCCACCACTACCCTGTTTAAGATTGCACAGTAGGCTGGGAGTGATCGACCAACAAACTTTAAAAAATGGAAATAGGATTAAGGGTTAAGTACAGTTTTCACCCTCTTAGAACATTCCTCATAGTTGATGGTGCTTGCGTACAGTAATCTTAGAAGATCTAAGCTACAAACAAACACACATTTATTGTTCATATTGTGTCTCACAGAATGTACTCTTTTCATGTATCAATTCCTTTCAAATCATTCCTTGAAGTTTGTCAAGAAAAAATAAAATACAAACAAAGTTTTGAAGGTGATTTGTCTTCAAAAGTCTATTTTATTTATTGTTTATCTTGCACATTTTTCTACTTACTTGTGTGTGTGTACACACACATACAGTATGATAACAATAGGCTGCTAACCAACTAAATGCCTGTTTTTAATTGGTGGCTTGAAATTAGGGATAGTGCCACCATCGGAACTGTGCACTAAGAAATATGCTGTGACAGTACTATAACTGTCGAGAATAGAGGTTTTATTTTGGTCAGTGCTACATAGTCATTTTGCACAAAACTATAGTGCTTAATTTACCAATGAATGCCAATTTATTTGATTTGGTGTGTATTTATAATATTTCAGTTGTATTAGTGGAATTGTGTTTTTAACTTCTGAATGGCAATACAACCAAGTTGATAATTCACAGTGTTTTCATCGTCCAAACCAAACTGCTTTTCATTCTTTTATCACTAGATAAACCAACTTTTAAAAGATTCATCATTGAAATAGCATGTAAGCTTTTCAGTGTGCTTCATATTCATCATGTGATTTCAGGATCTGTGAGTAACCTTGTTAAGCTTACTACAGAAAGATATGGGCCATTCAAGCCAGAACTGAGTTGTAGTACACTGTCTACACTATTGCACTTTAACTTTATATAAATGTGATTAAAAAACTCCTCAGTACATTCATAAATGTGTGACAATTCTTTGTGTTCTTCAGTACTTGCATTATGTAAAACTTGAAGTATTTCCTACCTTAACCCTTTCACTATGGGCATGATGTAATATACATGAGTTCATCTGCACATTTGCACATGTTAAGTATTTGCACTATAACTTTTGATGCAGCATGTGTACCTTACACAAAATTTGGTAGACATTATAGATTACAGGTATTTTATATACCAAAAATTGTTTTTTTTTAATATTTTAACTAAAGATTTTTTTGTGAAAATAACTTTATCATTGCTAGTTTGAGCACAAAGTGAATTCATATTATGACTAAAAAAAATATTTTTTGTTCCAGAAATCTCGAATATTGTGCAATCTCTAGAACCTTCTTAATAATGGGAAGTTTGAAGTTCCTCACACTTTTGAAATTTATCACTGGTTTTCTCTGGTTTCCTGTGTTTTCCAGTCTTTAGTACTCCAATAGTTTCTTGTCCTTAGGAGTGACATCTTTTTTCTATTCCTCATTCCTTTATTCTGACTTTCTCCCTTTGTGGCATTTGGAGGAAAGTTGTAAGTATTCTCAATACAATATACACAAAAACTGATTTGCAAAGAATAAAATGAACATGAAAAACAAAGGCATACAAGCAATAACAAAAAAACTATAACCAGTGTTTATTAAAAATATGATTTTTGTCTTCTATTACTGGCCAGTTAATGTTTTTTTGTTTTTGTAAAGCTGTTATTTTGTAAAACTGTTTGAAAAAGAGGTTAAGTTGAAAGCAAGAACTCAACAAAGGACATACACTTGATCATAAATAATGATGATACCACACTGCAAAATCATATCAAGGTTTCAGTGTGAATCCCATAATTCTCAGATAACCAAGGTTAATGATTATACCCATCTAGCATATTGTAGAGAAATAAACTCCCAACGCATACTAATTTTGTTAAATCTGTGTCACCTTTGGAATGACATGAGTATTACTTCAGTGCAGGAGGTCATGACACAGAAATAGGGTCAAGTAAGAAAACCATGTGAAACACTCAATATAATAGAGGATTAACGAAATATATTCCCTTTGCATATCCTGTTTACAAGAGTGTCACGATGCAGAACACTTGCATGAGAAATTAGAAAAGTTTCTAATGTACAGCTAAATTAAAATATATTTGCACTAGTTATTTTTAAATATTTCAACAGTATTGAATAAGGATATGAGCTGTTTCTGAATTTTTGTTAATATGTAAGATAAATTGGAAGGTTTAAGTTTTGATTGGCATTTCTTACATAATATAAATATCAAATTCATTTATTTATGGAAATTTATGTTGTATTATGAATGACTGTCACTTTTTCATGAGACTTATGTAAAATATGGATTAATTTATGTTTTAAGTCATAAATTATTAGTGTATTTTTATAGATTATGCAAAGAGCTTGTGAATTCTATACTTTGAATCAAGATATTCAGAATCCTTAAACAACTTTTTATTACATGCATCTCTGAAACTTTTGTGAAGACATAACTTCTTTGTGAAGTTTATTTTTGTTCCTTGTTCACTTTTTTAATACATATACAAAGTTAAGATGCTCCATTTGAAAAGCTTTTATGTTGTATGAAAAAAAAATTAACACTTGTCATTTTGTAGAAAAATGTTGGGGAGTTTCTTAGGCAGCCTGTTCATACAACCATGTGTTATGACTTCTTGGAAATTTCTCCAGTGGTTGACATTCCTGAAGATCTGTATGGTACTTTATCTCTCAAGCTAAAGTATGATATCTCAGAAAGTTTTCCTAAAGATGTAGAAGCACAAATCCAAGGTAAAATTTAACTGTATTAATAATGGTTATATTGATTGTTATATGAAAGTTGAATACAATTACTTCAATTACAGAAGTAATATATCCAGTAAGGAAAGTTTTAATAATAAATTGGTTGACTGTAGAGTTTCAGAAAAACTGTTTTTGTGAATATAATACTAAGTAAGCTTAGTGTTGTTATTTAGCTTATTAGTGCAGTCAGGTAACTATCTAAAATATAATTGAATCTTACATTATGGAGAAATGCATATAAATTTTCTTGAAAGCCCTTTGAACTTTTTTTAAAGAGGTTTATGGCTAGAAAGTATAGAATTATTTTATCATTTTATTCCTTCTCTAATTCAATGTGTATTTCTTCAATGAGTTTTATATTGTGCTTCATTATTTTTAAATATTTTTAGTTGCTTTTTTTTCTTAACATCAATTTTATGGTAGGTACGTTTATTCAGCAACTATAAAGTTAATTATTTACTTATAAAATGTAGATATTACTGTGGTACATATGACAGATGTTGGTAGTGGCAGTACAAGGAGATTAAAACAAAATATTGGTATGTCTAATGTAAAAGAAACGAACTAGACCAATGAAAATATATTTGTTACTGTCTCCAGATGTAAGTAAATTTTTTGTTAATGCTGCAAGTGGCATAGTAGTAGTTAAAACCCAAAACAAGGCTATACTTAAATATTATTAATTATATTTGTTTTGTAAGTTGTAGCTAAAATGTATGAGATGCAGTATTATTTACTGAAAGCAGTAGTATTTAAGTTGCTTTATGTTTTAATTACAACTTAGTTATTTAAAAGAAACTCGCTTAAACCTAGTAATGAAATACTTATCTTAAAGGGGAAAATCATATAAAACCCTTTTGTTCAATTGATTAATCCATTCAGTCTAAGCTGGTGTTTGCTGTGACTGCAACCCATCTGCTAAATAGTTGTTTTAGATTTCTTACATTATTCTTCCTTGTTTCTTGTGTCTACCTTATCATACATTTCAGCTTGACTATTTGTTATAACTCAGTTCAAAATTAAAAAAAAAAAAAAAATTATACAATTAATAGTAATGTAGCATATAACACTACCAGTACATAATTTCAAGTTTCAGTTCTCACTGTATATTTAACAAAACAGTTCAAGTGTAGAATATAGATTGCTTATAAACATCTGTGTGCCATTTCTTCCAAAAAAGTGAAGTGTAGTCTTGTGCT
Source organism: Tachypleus tridentatus (assembly GCF_004210375.1). Lineage (NCBI taxonomy): Eukaryota > Metazoa > Arthropoda > Merostomata > Xiphosura > Limulidae > Tachypleus > Tachypleus tridentatus. The sequence continues at coordinate 86,693,237 of NC_134830.1, forward strand.
GTTATTTATTGGTTAACATATCATCAAATACAGCACTGTACCCTAGAATAGACATGAGGTTAAGTTATCAAAATATCACCTTGTGAAACTGTGTAAATTTGTAATTTATAATTACTCATTTTATAGATTGACTATGTATTTTATTTTTTAAGGCTGTAAGTATTTATAAATGTCATTTTTAACCCAAATTTTTTAAAATCCTAAAATTCTTTTCTAAGAAAAGCAAGAAAATTTTACAGGGGTAAGGAAATTTGTCTACTTTTTGCATGTTACTAGTCTATATTGTTTGGTGCATCATTTAATTAAATAGAAATTTTTAGGTGCATTGCCATCATTGGTATAAACAATTCAGGGTTAACTCCCTTCAACAATCAAGAGCAAGAAAGAAGAAGATTGGCTAAGTATTTTATTTCTTGCTTTTCATATTTATTCTTTATGTACAATTATAAAAGTAACTAAAATGTCAAAATAGGGATTATATTATGTTAGTTAAGTTTAAATTAGGTGAAATAAATAATAATAATAGTAGTTCATAAGTAATATAATTCATTAACATAAAGTGAGCAGCATGTGCACCAAATGATTCATAACTTATAACAGCATGGATAGTAGTTAGACATGGTTCAAAAGGCAATAAAAAGGGCAATAAACAATAAAATTTGAATAAAAATGTATACTGTTACAAATTTAGAGACACTAAACTACATTTAAACAAATGTAGTTTATTGTTACAATATGAAATAATTCTAGGCAGAAAAGAATATGGTAATATAGATCTATTTTGTTGTTGTTGTTTTTTGGTGGTCATAAGGTTGCTCAAACTGACCAATTCTGTTTTGAGACAGAGTAGAGAAAATAATAGATAAACTATAAGTTTTAGTGAAAAAAATGACTGAAATGCATTTAGAAAGTTTAAAGGATTGTATAAAGGAAGCTTGAAAGTTTTGAGATGAAAGTTATTTTTTAATTTTAACATGAAAATTACTTTTCACATAGACTATTCAAAACAAATACTGAATATGTTCATGGAGAAATCTTTATTTTATTTTATTGAAAATAGTTCACTAAAAATAGTGTTCCCATCCACAATAGCTCATCATATGAATGACACAAGTCTTTCACAAATAAATTACATTTAACTACAGTATTACTAATAATTCATTGATTATGACTCAATTATAACATTGTTATAGTCAGAGTAGTTAAATAATTGAAGAATGTCTTCTTTTTTTTCATTTTAGGTAATGACAATTTTCAAGAAAAGATCAAGTCAATTTTGAGTGAAAATAATTATTTATTGGTCTTCAAGTCTCAACCTTTGATAGAAGCTTTTAACTATTTTTTTGGAACCTCAGAATGAAAAAAAGGTTAAATTCTTGAGGAAAATGAAAACTTTATAATAAACTTTAGGAAAGTTTTACAGCATGAAAACTTTCAAAAGTTAATTTCATTTGTCACTTTGAAAACAAAATAAATTGTATAATTTTTAATTACAAAATGTTATTTTTTAACTTCTAAAAACTCTTAATGAATCATGAGCACATGTTCAAGCTATGGTATTATCAGATTAAATTCCATGCAAGTACCACATAAGCCTGCTTATGAAAGATTTATAAAGAAGTCTGAATTTGGAAATTAAGTGAACTCAAGTTGTGTGAGAAATAAGGAGATTGCATATGTGATGTAAACAGTATTTACTTTTAAAAAAAGTAAAAACAAAGGCATTGTGTATACTTAAAAAATCACCTCTACTGGATCATTGAATAGATTTAAATATACTGGTACTGGAAACTTTGGTTCCTTTGTTTCTGATAGTCAACATGATTGATTATTCTCTGGCAGCATCCAAAGGGTTGAATACCCAGACATCATCCATTTTTACCTGTGAAATGACATTATGGTCAATGACCTTTTCAACACTTAAGCAAAATTACTGCAGTATAATATTCCTGTAAATAGATTAGATATCATCTGCTACTGAGAACAAAAAAGATAATTAGAATGAAAAAAAATCTGGTTTTATAGACCATGTGCTCATGCAGAATCACATAGAAACTGACAAAATGAAAATACTCAAAAATGTCTGTGTTAATAAAGATGATGGAAAAGCACATGATCTGCATGCATAGTATACTTTTCCCTTCATCACTGCTTCAGATTGATTCTAAAGTCAACAATTAAAATTAAAAATCAACCCAGTAAACTTTAAATTGACACATGGTTTAGCTCTCAGCCACAGTAACATGCCACATGAATGATGCAAGTCTCACAAAGAATCACACCCAACTACACAGTATTACAAATAATTTATTGATTATGACTCAGTTATAACACTGGAATCTAAAGAAAATTCTTTAATTACTATAAAATCCCTCAAGCTAGCAATTAATATTAAACTTTAACCCAACAAACTTTAAATTTTGACATAGTCAAGAAGCAAATTAACTCTTCTTTGTTCCTATGTGTCATAAAACATGACACAAGCCTTTCACAACCAATTACACCCAACAACACAGTATTATCAATTCCGTTGGTGAGCTCAAGTTAGCAAATAGATCAAAAGTGCCAGTAGTGACTGGTACATGGGACAAACATTGAGAGGTGCCATCAGAAGATGACAGGCAAAATACATCTTTATGTTGATTGAAGGGACAGTGAAAAGTTTATCATAGAAAGAATAAAGGTGAACACTCCATACTATGTGGGAGATCTTTAGTCTGTGTGTGTGAAGGCACCCATCTATTGAGTTGGTGATTGGAAATATACCAGGTAGTAACAGTTTGGAAGAACCAGATTGAAAGATGACTGATGAAGTATTTGCAATCATCACCAGTGTTTAGGAAAAGAAAAAGCAAGCAAGAAACCAAGTGCCTGCAAGTCTTGAAAGATGACATCCTGAATGAAGGAATATGAGAACTGAAGGAAGCATAGAAAAAAAAGACTCTTTATTGCATAAACTTTGGGACAAAGCCAAGGAGAAAATTGAGCACAAGATAAGGGAGAAAGAGACTTACAGAATAGAGGACTGTAAAGGAGTTTACCAAATCTATCAGAGCAGTTATACTGAGGAAGGTAAACATTTTTGTACCAACAGAATACCTGGCTCAAATGATGAAGATGGTTCATGAGTACTTGTGGAAGGACACCTAGGAGTAAAGAAAATGGCAGAAAGGATCACCAGCAACTTTTGTTGGTTGAGGTCATCAGAGATGTTACTAAATTTTGCAGGTCAGGTGACATCTGCCAAAGGACAATATCTAGATGGAGAGTAACCATGATGCCACTGGCTGAGATGCTTGTCATAGAAAGCCTATTTAGCAGAGTAACTGTGGACTTGATCATACCACTACATCCTGTGTCTGACAAGAACAATCAGAATGTGCTGATATTAGTCAGCTATGCAACATATTACCGAGAATCCATAGTACTCAAGGCTTTTATATGAAATCCTGCTCTGCAAAATACTTCCAGGAGGGACCCAGTTGACATCAGAATTGATGCAAGAGATTATGCAGCTTTTTACATCTGCCATACAACCATAGATGTAATGGGCTATGAGAGAGAGTAAGAGGAGTGTTAAAGAGCATGCTAAAGAAGATGCACCAAGAGAGACAATGCAACTAGGACTGGGACCTACAAGTAGTATTATTTGATGTGTCAACTGGCTTGAGAGAGTTTGTATGCAGCTCTAGGCAGTCAGAAGCACTTGTATTACAAGGAGGCCAAGGATCAACACACTGCCTGCAGTGGAAAGGACCTTTTGGAATGTATAAAGTGATCAACAGAATGGACTATAAGATGAAAGTGAATGAGAAGATCAAAATTTACCATGTGAACTTGGTTAAGAGGTACTTAAAGAAAGAAGAAGACCTGTTGAGTCACAGATGATGTGACTACCTACACATGGTAGGTGTAAATGTCATAGGCTTGGAACAAGAAGATAGTGACTTTGTCTCAGAAGATGAATACTTACTAGATCTAAGACCACTGGATGCAGATGAGACATACAAAGATGTCAACATCAGTGAAAAATTGATTGGCAAGCAGAAGAAAGAGCTACAAGATCTACTGTGCTAGTATGCAGATGTTTCCATATATAGACTAAACAAGACAAACCTGATTCAACACAAGATCAAGACTATGGCCAGGAATACAGTGCAGTTGAAACCTATCAGGTTCTGCAAAATGGGGGATTGCAAATGTTGATGCAGACTGTATGAGTAGACTTTGTTTATGGACTGAAAATAGTCTTTGTGTACAGCATAAAGAAATAGTGGAAATATTTTTCTTGAAGAGGGGCTGATTGTTTAATGTGAGTGTATTATTTAGTTTGTAAGATAACAGCATTAACATAAGTTATTTCAGAAGCAATAGTAATGGCAACTTTGCTTAATTCACTGTTTATGAATCAATTGTTGTGTGGTTTGGTTGTTAGGAACATACAGCATATTACTCAAACCTTCTTAATTTTTCTCATTGTTTTAAATGAGTATTGTTACATCATAATATCTCATAGTTTGTAGAAAATTATAGGCCTCAGTTGGACAATATATGTACATAGGTGAAAAATGTAGTAAAATTCAAATTAGAATATGTGATTGTGAGTTTAGCCATAAATAGCATATAGTGGTGGTTTCTAAAATGAGTTTCACTGCTTATTTTGTAATAGCAGATAAAGAGAAAATAATTTGTCTTGACAAAGGGTGTTCTAAAGTAATGGAACCTGCATCTATGGATTTTTAATAAAAGAGAGAGAATTATTTAAAACTGGATATGACTGTGATAACTAATAATGGGATGATAATTGGTACATACATTTGCCAATTTTGGATATATGATTGTGGATTGTGTGCTGTTCATTTATTGTTGAAATTTATCACTAACAAATTACACACATCTACTGCAAAGAATCTGGTCCTATAGAAAACTTGACAAAGTTTTAATTAAAAGTTGAAATAAAAGAAAATCCAGAAAACAGCATTTGAGATAATAAAAGATAATGCATTACATTATATAAAATAATTAACAAATACTTTAACAATGGTCAAATTAGTGCAGTAGTATATTATGAAATAAGTAAAATAAAACCCTCAAAATGTTTAAGTTCGATTAACATAGTACATATAAAAAAATCTAAGTTTAGCAATGAAGTACACAAAATACCTTTAATGTAGAAATACGTGTATATAAGGGACCATTTCCAAAAATGAAAGATGTGAATGGGACTCTGTGTTTGATTCAGTATTTAAGCCATATCTCAACAAAAAATTAGGTTTTTTATTTTATATTATAGCTTTTTGATATTGTTAATTTGAGTTCCTCATATGTACGAAACTATAGACTTAGTATTTTGACATCACAAACATCTAATTTTAAGCAGTGCTGCATTCAACATACCATGTGACTCACTAAAATCTATATTTAGGTGTGTTCTTTTAAAATTTACTTTTAAATTATGAAATTAACACTTATGTAATAGTAAAGATTGAATTATACTCAACAATTTGAAAAATAGTAGTTCATTAAAAGTTTTAATTTAAATTAACAAATGCAGTGATATAGCCTTTGACCTAGGACCCATTGCAAAAGAGTTATAGGGCTTCCACCTCTATTGCGATCAAACTGTCACTAGTCAAGAAACTCTGTGATAGAGAAACTGAGGACACATTTGCCAATAATCAATATTCCTAACCAGCTGACCTTGATCAGATTCTGTTGATAAAGTGGCATTGCTAGGAGATGGTCTTAGAAGGACAGAGGCCTGTATCCTGTTCAATCATGAGAAAGATGGTTGTGTCAGATGTACATCCCTCCTTTCAACTGGAAGAGGAGATCTATCTGGGTGGTGTTCACACAGACTAGGAAAGCCTTAGTCTGGGTCAGAGATATTTTATTTCCACTAATGGTAGCCAGTCTTCTGCTGCTTTGGAGGGCCAGCTGCTGGCATTGTGGTGAGGAAAGTTAAACTTCTTTATTATTGGATGAAGGTGTAATATATGTACTTATATATCTTAAATTTATTAAGAGTTGTATATATCTCTCAATTTCATTTTTCTCTTTATGTACATCACCAAAGGTTACTTTGTATTTTACAATAAAATAAAATTGCTGGACAAAAATATTTGAAATAGAAACAAATTTATTTTCTCTAGCTATTTCAGCACTGTTTTAACAGTAACAGTGCTTTATTAATCTCTCAATTTCATGCAGATACCAAGTCTTCTGAAAATGTCATTTGTGTTGGTACTGTGTTTCTTGAATATATTTCTTTGTTGTTGGGTTTTTATTTTGCATTTACTATTTTCAGGGGGACAGGGATGTATGAATCCAGTACCCTATTTGATTTAGATGTGAGGGAGAAATGTGAGTACCAGAGAAAACTCACTGTCACTGGTAGAACACTGAATGTTCTACTCTATCAGTATCTATTGCTGTATAAAGTCAGTACATGTATTTTTAAACATTCCATGCATATATGGTGTTGAATAGTGAGATGTACAATTACTAAAAATCAGGGGTGGTGGCTAGTGTCTGGTTAACTGTGTTGGGCTGAATGATTCACTTGCAAGAGTTGGTATTTGTTGTATGACATCTGATATTTTACTGAGTTTTTTTTAGATATTCAGGAGGACTGTATTGTGGAAATTGGAATGTTGTTATGATTGCTTGATTTTGAGCTCTTTGAATATTGCTAGATTGTATATGTGCTGTGTTGGTTGTTACCATATTTTGTTATTGGGCATATGAATGCTTTGTAGATGGACATAATTAATTGCATTGGTTCAGCAGTGTCTGGCTGTGCTTTCCATCTTTCTGAGATAGTGGATTCTTCTTTAAACTTTTTTTGTTACTATACAAAAGTGGTCTGACCAGGTTAGCTTGCTACAAAATGTAATTCCTAGGCATTTGGCTGTTATCAGGAATCTCAAGTCAGTGCAATACAGTTTTAAGATTCTAATCAGTTTGAAACCCATCCCTTTTTTTTTGCTAGAAAAGAATTAGAATTTCACAATCATGTTTGCAAGGAAGAATATAAAAACTAAATAGCACTGCCATATGTAACAAAAATCAGCTGTTTCTAAGTTAGTTTTCTATTTTTACATAGTGCTAGTGTAACAGAAGTTATGAGAAGACAAGGACAAATGCCCCCCTTTATTGAGTGCTCAGTAGTATAGCAAATGAGACTAAAGATACAACCCTTAATTTGGAATATTGAGGTGCCCATTACTGCAGGATTTATTTCGGTTATAAATAATACTGTTAAGAAAGAGACTAAAAATGTCTGCCTGTAATATTAATGTCTAAATAGATTATAGGTGTATACTAGTTCTTGGAGAACCAAATAAGGAGTAAATTGATTCTTTTATAACTCGTTGAGAACAGAATCCAGTGCGAAATGTGCTCCTACAACTAAGTTCTTGTGCAAACAGGTGAGAGGTGAACTAATTATTGTTATATATATATAAGCTGAGCAATGTGTACAATTTCTTGCATAGTATGGTCAGAATACTGGATCTTGTAGAAATAACTGAATGGTTATGGTATTACAGAAATACTATTTGGAATGTTTATGCTTCTTGTTGAACAACGAGTTGAGACAAACATGATGGTTCTTGTAGTCAATAAAAAGTATAGAGTTGTTTACTTTCTAAATGATATCCAGTTAAGTGTCTTTTTTTTAAATAAATAGTTAATAATTTAAAAGGAAAATTGTCTGGATTAGTATCTTCCATTAAAGAAATATATATATATACATACATACACAGACAACATTAATTTGATACTTCACAGTAAAAAGACATTTTTTCTTGCTTTTAAGATTGTGTGCTTCAAAGACTATTTTTTTGTATGTACCTTATATAATCTTTATGAATATCATTCCTCAGATGTTTCCAGCAATGCCAGGAATTTTCAGTAATTTTGTAACTTTTTCAAATATAATCCTGATACCTTTATGCTAATGCAATATTTACAGATATATATGTAAACATAATAATTTTAAATATTTATTATTTTTGGTCTCAAACTATATCTTCATTAGTGGGTAAAGGAAAACAATGTAAGCTCTCTGTTTGTCTTTGGAATAGTGGATAGTTTTTGCAGGTGTAAAGTTTTCTATTTGAAAGTTTGGTAACACAAAATACTCAAATTCAGTAATTAAAATATTGTATTTATTATATGTATCATAATACTGTTTACTTAAAACAGTAGTCAGCATAATGACTAGTTGTGTAAAATTAACTATATACGTTCCCCGTCATTCCTTTGTACTTTTTAAGATCTGTCCTCTGATTTCAATTCCTGTGTGGTAATTATTTTCCAAACTTCTAAAATAACAGTTCTGTGGTTCAATTTTATATCATAGAGACAGAAGTGTAACATTGTTAATAATGTTGGTAGAGATTATTATACAAGAACAAGCATATAATAGATGCCTTTCTAAAACTTTATTTCAAAATTTGTTTGTTATTGAAACATATAAAATACATTCATGAACTTAGCTGAAGCTGGTTTACAATGGCTTTGATGAATGAGGAGTTTAATAAATAGCAAATTGAAACAAATACAAACATAAAATGTTTGAAGAGGAATATCATGAAATAAATAAGTTACTAGGGTTTATTTTACTCTAAATGGTGTCAGTTGTTTATTTTATATGTTATCATTCAAAAATATCATTATGCAATCCAGTATTGAGCACTACGTTGAGACAGTAGATAGTTAAATCCAGTAAGCGGACTGATTTAAGACTGAAGATGTAAATATATTTGAATATCACATAGTAGAAATTAATGATAAGATGCAAATGGAAATTTGAATAAAATACATTGGTCAGGAAAAAAAATCTAAATTACAGAAGTACTGATATTGCTAGTTTACCTCTCAATATTAAAAAAAAAACAGCAGTAATTGTCAATGAAAACCATTTATTACAAGAAAAATACCTTAAAAGGAGTACTGCAAAGTTCAGTAAACAAAAGCCAGTATTTAAGCAGTATTTTGTTGGAATACAAAAACAATAAAGAAAAACAATTTATATATACCAATATTCAGTCTATAAGGTCAGTAAACTTTAACATTTTGTACAGAGGGGATATTGTAAAGGTTTTTACATAAGCAAATAAGATTATAATAAAAGTCATGGTAGGATGTTTAGTCAATTTTAAATATTATTTAAAATTTTTGTAATATTATTTCTGAAAATACTTTTTCTTATTATTTGCCATAATGCCACATTTACAGTTTTGAGTGTATAAACTATATTTTGATACATGTATATCTTTACACAGTACTTGAAGATGCATCAAAATGTCTAAACAACACAAGTTGAGGAGAGTTAAAATATGGAAGTGGACTTGTTTGAGAAGAGTTTTCAATTTTGATGTTCATAGTGCTATATTGTTGTATACTCTGATACATTTTTTTTACATTTCTCTAAAGGTCTAAAGGATTTGACATAAATAGTGACATACAGATTTTTATTTTATTTTTTATTTTCCAGCAGCAGATTCTACTATTTACAATTTTTTTGAAAATTAATAATATAAAACATGTTATTATCATAACCCCTGCTTTTGCAACAAAAATTGCTGTGTACATAACAGAAACTTTTAGTGGACAAAATATAAATTTCCACCATTTTGTTTCTGTTGACCTCACTGACCTAAACAAGGTGTAACAAATTCCCTTTTTTATTTTAACAAAAAGTACTTGAATACTAAACATGAAACTGGCTTTTGGTTACTGTTCTTGCTAGACTTTTTTATATCTAGAATAAGCCACAAACTGCTGAAGAAATGTCATTTAAATCTTAAAAATGCTGTTAAAACTATAAAAACCTTTCACTATGTATTTTTATATTTAATAAAACTAGTGTTACATTTATATACACATGTATTGATCTTTCTGCTGCTGTTAATGCTGAATTTTAATAAACAATATTCACAACTTTTTTTATTGAACAATCTTGCAACCACTAAAGATATTTTACTATTTCACTAAACCTTCTCTTGTACTTACCCAAATAAAAAATAACAAAAAATCATTTTTAATACTCAAACTATATATTTAACAAATAGAAACAATTATCATCATTCCATTTCATGAAGAGCCTTTCGTACTTGTCTCACAAAAGCTGGAAAATTTGGATCACAAAGACACAGGAACAACAAATTCTTGATCTGATTAACAGGAATGTTGGTATGTTGGTATGCACGAGGTAACTCTATTTCTTTAGTCACAGCCTAAGAGTACCAGTTTAAGTATTTAATTTTTCAAAACAGTTAATTCCATAAACTGTACCAAGATACAGAATGGCCAATACAGAGCTTATTTGTATAATGAACATTTAAGGTGAAAATATGATTATAACATGACTACAAGAGAATTTCTAACAAGCAAACACTGAAATTTAAAGTTCACAAGTGAAATTCAAATATTTTTGTATTAGTGAATTACAGTAATAATATACTTTAAAATAACTAGTACTCTATATGTAAAAGTCTTTTGTCACTTCAAAAGAAAAGTTTAATTCACTGCAACTACAATATTAAATTTTATTTTAAAATTACAGTGTAGTATTTGTAGTTATTAAGAATGAAACTGAATGATTTCAATCATGAAATTTAACATTTTCAGAGATTTAAAGTATATGGTGAATGAAACAAATTGCTGTGAAAGTTTTATTAAGTTTGCACTCTCAGTAATATCAAGATAAATGTATTCATATAACTATATAAAAAGAGGTCAACATAATCACAAATTTTATAAGTTGATAGATTTGTTTTTAATATATAAATAGACACATTACAATAAAAAGAAAATGAAAAGGTTTTATGGAGATAATGCATACTTGAACCATCTGTGAGGCTGTAACTTCCCCAGTTATTTTCTCTGCATGGACCTGTAAAACACAGTAACATAAATCTTGATGATGAGAAAACAAACTTGAAAATATCTATGTCTACTGTATTGAAATAATTGAAACTCTTCACTCACTATCAAACGTTGTGTTTATGATGTTTCAAATACTATTATTTTTTAAATTTTATTTATACTGCTAAATTTTATTTATTTAGATAATGAACTTCAGATCTAATAGTAATTTCATCATCAGAACAAACATTCTTTACATATGTATATGAATATATTTTATATGTACAAAACTTCATTATTGGTAAACCACAACTGTATTTAGTACAGTATCAACAATATGTAAATACTTAAATAATTTTGTACAAATCTTTTACTTTCATTTTTTCTTTTCATAAGATTACCCAACTTGTCTATATGCTACTTTTGGAGGTATGTATTTTAAGTTTCTTCTCCCATTAAAAACATAGATCTTACAGTGCCTTATACCCTGATTTCATGCCTACATCTATTTATAGGTAACAATATTCCATCCAAAATAAAGGTTAATAGAGGTTACATGTGTGCATATAAAACAAAATTACTGGTGTAACATTGCACTATAATTAATAGTTAAAATGTAATTGTTTAACTACAGCCAAGGTCACAACAGATTCAACCATGAATAAAATATAACACTAAGCATGCTAAGATTGAACTCATAACCATGACACTAAATTAACCATTTTCTGAGCAAACCCCTCCATAATTTTGTATTTCTATATAATCTTTGGTAATTAATTTAAACAATGTAACTGAATATCACTAACCACAGGAACAAATTCAAATATTTTTTGTTACATAATCTTCTGTAGAAATGTATAATATATATCATATATATATATATATATATATACACTACATGGCCAAAAATATATGGACACCCGTATGTGCTTGTTCAACATCTCATTCCAAAACTATGGGCATTAATATGGAGTTGCCCCCTCCTCTGCTGCTATAAACAGCCTCCACTCTCCTGGAAGGCTTTTCACTAGATTTTAGAACATGGCTGCAGGGATTTGCTTCTATTCAGCCATAAGAGCATTAGTGATGTCGAGCGAGAAGGCCTGGCATGCAGTCAGCATTCCAATTCATCCCAAAGGTGTTTGATGGTGTTGAGGTCAGGGCTCTGTGCAGGCCAGTCAAGTTCTTTCACACCAACCTCAGCAAACCATGTCTTTATGGATCTTGCTGTGTGCACGAAAGCATTGTCATGCTAAAACAAAAAAGGGCCTTCCCAAAACTGTTGCCACAAAGTTGGAAGCAGACAATTCTCCAAAATGTCACTGTATGCTGTAGCATTAAAATTTCCATTCACTGAAACTAAAACATCTAACCCAAACCATGAAAAACAGCACCAGACCATTATTCCTCCTCCACAAAACTTTACAGTTGGCACTGTGTATTCAGGCAGGTATCATTCTCCTGGTGTCCACCAAACCCAGATTCATCCATCAGACTGCCAAATAGTGAACCATAATTCATTACTCCAGAGAACTCATTTCTACTGCTCCAGAATCCAATGGCAGTGTGCTTCACACTATTCCAGCCAATGCTTGACATCGCAAATGGTGATCTTAGGCTTGTGATCGGCTGCTCGGCCAGGAAAACCCATCTTATAAAGCTCCTGACAAACAATTCTTGTGCTGACAGTGCTTCCACAGGCAGTTTGAAACTTGGTAGTGAGTGTTGCAACTCTATACAGGCGATTTTTACTAGCTTCAGCACTTGGCAGTCCCGTTCTGTGATCTTGTGTGGCCTACCACTTTGTGGCTGAGCTGTTGTTGCTCCTAGATGTTTCCACTTAACAATGACAGCACTTACAGTTAACCGATGCAGCTCTAGCAGGGCAGAAATTTGATGAACTGACTTGTTGGAAAGGTGGCATCTTATGACAGTGCCACGTTGAAAGGCACTGAGCTCTTTAGTACGACCCATTCTACTGCCAGTGTTTGTCTGTGGTGACTGCATGGCTGTATGCTTGAATATTATGCACCTGTTAACAATAGGTAGCCAAACCCACTAATTAGAAGGGGTGTCCACATACTTTTGGCCACGTTGTGTTCCAATAATGCTGGAAATTCCAATACATTAGATTAGAAAGATTTCATATGGTGCTTTGAAATAAATTAGGACATTGTTATTCCCAATACCATAATTACTTATTTCTTTTTGTAATCAAAACCACACTTCTGTTAAATGAAATGTCAAATACGCTTTAGATAGCTACAGATCACAATATGAAGTTTGAAAAAAATATATGTTGTTTCACTGATAGAAGTGAAATGCTGTACAAAAATAACCACATTATCCCACAAATAGCTGTTCCAAAACCTTATATTGTTCATAAGTTAAGTGGGTACCTCTTAGAAAAGTGAGCAATGAAGTCTTAATAACAAAGACAGAAATTCCTGAGTAGTCAAAATTCATAGAGAGCAGGACTGCTTAAGAAGTCTTCTGTTTTGTTTCTTAGCATTGGTGAGTATTGTTAAAATAATAATAACACACAAAGTTAAACTGGGCATACAACGACATTTTGAAGGCCACAGATTGGCCTTAATTTAAAAAATGTTTAAATTGTGTACCCATTTTAATGTTGTGTGTTATTTATTATCTTGAGTTTTCTAAGCTTCTCAAAGAATCCTAACTCTTTGTGGACGCTTTGTAATTTATATATATATTAGGTCATCCCACAAGTAATGTCCAAAAATTTAATACACAAAGTGCATCATCATTTCTGTCTTTGTAGAAGGGTTTAATGGCTAAAATATGTAGTAGGACATACATAACAATGCTCAAACAAATAAAAGAAACTAACCCAACTCCACTTTTTCAAATCATTAATCACATAAACCCTTATTAAGATGGATGTGTCCGAGGAGCACATCAGGCATATAATGCTTTATGAATTTTAAAATGGCAATAGTGCAGCAGAAACTACAAAAAACATTCAAGGTGTTTATGGTGTGGAGTCTTAATGAAAGAAAATGTTGAAGATAGTTTCAGAAGTTATGATCAGGTAACAAAAGCTTAAGTGATGTACCACATTCAGGTCATCCTGTTTAGTTTAATGAAGACTTGCTGTTGGCTGCACTTGATGAAGATTGTGCTGTAACATTTGAAAAACTAGCACAGAAGCTTAATTCAACCTACTGAATAGTTCACTATCATCTGCAACAGCTTGGAAAGGTGTCAAAACTTGGAAAATGGGTCCCCCATGATTTGATAGAATCCAACCTTAGAGCAAGAGTGGACATTTGCATTTCCCTACACTCTCATGAATATAACTCACCTTTTCTTTTGGACAAGTTAATGACTGGAGATGAGAAATGGATATATTATAAAAATGTTAAGTGCTGCATACAATGGCTCAATGCAGGTAAACTAACTAAAGCACAGCCCAAAATGAACCTCCACCCAAGGAAAGTCTTGTTAAGTGTTTGGTGGGATATTGTTCGTGTGATCTGCTTCGAGTTGCTGTCACTCAATGTAATGATTACATCAGACTTCTGTTGTCAACAGTTAGAGCACTTGAATGTCACAATGAAAGAAAAAAAGCCTGCTCTGATCAATCATAAAGATGTTATGTTACACCATGATAATGCACAGCCCCATACAGCAAAAACACATCTGCAAAGATTGAAGAGCTAGACAGGGATAAACTTCCATATCCTCCTTATTCTTCAGATCTTGCCCCATCTGATTTTCTTCTATTCTGAAGTTTGCAAAACTATCTTAATGGAAAAGAGCTTGAAACACATGAAGATATCAAAACTACCCTTTCTACATTCTTTTTCTCCAAACCCCAAGAATTTTATAGAAGTGGCATTCAGGAGCTTGTGAATCATTGGAAGGAAGTAATTAATAATAATGGAACATACGTTTATGATTAAATAACATTAAAAGTGTTTGAAATCCTTTCTCTTTTTCTGAACCTAAAATCAGACATTACTTAAGGGATGACCTAATATATCAGACTATTCACATTATTGCCTATAATTAAAATTAACCAGGTAATTATTAAAACTTTCCTGTGGTTTGATAGATGGAGGATGGTTGTAGGGACTGAGTGAATTATATTTGAAAGGAATGTGATTTGAAAGTATTTTAATGCAGTCTTCACATTGTTCTACAGCAGATCTTCGAATATCAGAATAAAACTGTACCCTGAAACGTCTGCTTTGAAGCTGTATAGAAAGAAAACAACTTTTAATCATAAATAAATTTCAATAGATAAAGCAAGAAGATAATCCAAATCACTGTATTTAATTAATGCAATAAAAAAATAATTTTCTCAATTTTCATTTGTTTTCTATAATTGAATATTCCATTTAGCATTTATTGTTAATTCTTTACTCAGCCTTAAATGTGCTGTTTAGAACTTGTAAATAATGAACGTACTAACAGAAATGTATTGCATAGTAATTAAAGTAAAAGTAAGTTGTGAATAATACAAAATGGCAACCTAAAAATACAGCAATTTAAATGGTTCACAAGTGTCATTGCTATGTAGTCATATGTACAGCATCTATGATATTAATTAAAATGAATAACTAACATAAACAGAACTACCACGTTTAAGAAATGTAAGAAACTGATAAATTTCTTACCTTAACTTTACAAACAATCATCATGCTATCACCTTTTGCTACACCTCGTAACCAATATTTTCCATTGAATAATGGTACGGTTTCCTGAAAAAAAAAAAAAATTTAAGAAGCAATTAATTCAATAAGTTACATCTGTATATAGTTCTGGTTCAGGTCACAAACAACCAGCTGAGAAGCTCTGTACATGTGTTGAATGATTTCCATTAGACAGGCTGTTTCTTTGGCAGGTGAGGCAGTAAGATTCGTTACATAACAATCATAAACCATGAAATGGTGAATTTATTTAGACCAAGAGATACCTCACAATAACAATTATGGCTTGTAATTATACCTACGTTCATGCATGGCAACATAAGGGGTTGGAATAAATTATTCATCTTCTTGCTGCCCTGGCTGAGAATTTGCAAGGGGAGGGGGTTTGATCTGCACCACAAGTCCCTTGAGAGAAGCAAATCAGGTTCTACCCCCAATGTTTAAGAGAACAGCAAAAAAGGTCTTAAACCATTTCAGGCAGGTAAATTATTGGGATGGATAGATCAGGAAAAAGCTGTCCTGCACCTATCACTGAGTTTGGATTTTCTTTCTTTGGGTGACACAAAATATATGGATGAAGAGCAAGAGGACTGGGAAATAGTAATATTCAAACTGTGTTGCTAGTTTTACCCAACAGAAGATCAGGTGATCCAATACAATCAAATTCAAGGCTTTGAAGAGAACTGGCCACCTACATAGATGATCTTTGGTGATTACACAGGAAGGTAATGGTAACCAAAGATCAGGAGGATAGGCTTATTAAGGATTTTCCCAGTGCAGCTATGAGGCACATCAGGGTGTGACAGATACCTTCATCCAAATCAAGGCAGTTTCCATTGGAACCTGGTATGAAGTGGTTACTTCATTTCTGTTGTTTGCCATTCAAATTTTCATTATTAAATATTATAATTAGGTCTGGGTCAAAGTTTCTTTTGTTTTTTGTTAATGTTCTCTAATATAAGCAGGGAATGCAGTTCAATATATATAGCCATCATTTTTTATCATTGCTAGTGTTCTATAATTCAATTTGTATTTATGAAGTAGAAGATTATACAGTTTAAATACTATTAGACTTTGCTCCTGATAGATTTGATGATACTTCAACTCTCTACTAAAGTCACCCAAATTATATGTTGTTTATGTCTTTAAATGTTTTCAAATGTGTGAGATAAATACTGTTTCACTGTGTTTAACTTCTTTTCATTGTCATTTGTTGCTTTAAATTCAATAAAGGTTAAAATACTTAAGATTTCACTCATTAAAACAATTTCTGGCAAGCTTCCTGTTATTCTTGCTCCTATATGATTACTCAAAGGAAACTGGTGAATCTAAGAATACTACCGAGTAGGCAAGGAGATACTTTGATGCTGTGCCCAAAGGGTTTATTTTTGTGGAAGATCTGTTTCTTTATTCATGATTGTGTTTACCTTGTACTCTTTTCAACTCTTGTGTTTTTGAGTTAAAGCTTCACACTTAAGATGGAAATTTCCATGAAATGAAGAATCAGGAGGAAGACTTATGCATATAAAATGATGATTGTTAAAAAGAGAGTTGTTGGGTCTAAAAGAAATTACTCCTTGATATTTGGCATTTTGCTAATATGAAGATGCCCATAACTTCATTTTCACAATGACACAACAGACTCAAGAAAGAAAGGTGTTGGAATCGAAAGAGCAAAGAACAGCTAATCAGATCTTTTCCATGATGTTTAACTTCTAATTACAGGAGGAATGGGCAACTTTGTATTATTGTGGTGGTGTGTGTTCTGGAAAGTGAAACTCAATGAGGAAGTTTCTGTGGGACTTCCAGATATTTGCTGACAAGTGTACATCAGCTCCAACACTGGACACTACCACATAGTACCACTGGTGAACACTGTCTGCCAGCCCAAGTAATCTGCAGAGCCTCTCCATGTAAAGGGTTATACTGACAGTGTAACTGTGAATTATGGAGAAGACTGGGATCATGTAGAGCCAATGGGCAAGTTCTGGTAATTCTCCATTTTTATTCTGATGACAGGGATCTAACACTCATATAAGTGTAAGAACCCCTGTAGAAGTCATTTAGAACCTCTTAGGGCTCAATGCTGTATTTTCAATTAACCATGTAATTATCATCAAATGGTTATAGTATATTCTGCTGTATTCTATTTAACCATCTGAGTTCAGTCAGTTTAACTAATCTTGTAACTCTATTTAACTGTAAAACTATTAATACTATAATTCTGAATATACTAATAGTATCTTCACAAAATTTGGCAAATCAGTTAAAGTGAAATATGATTTCCATGATAAGAATAAAAATGATTATTTAAATAACTCTAGACCATTATAAACCAATATCAAAAGTATTTTTAGTAAAACTTTATATTCTATATTTATTTTTTCTACCATAGCACAAATTGTAGAAAATCATCAATGTGCTGTGAAATAAGACATGAAAATATGAAATAAAATTAATAATAGTATTTTTTTTCTAGAATGATTTGAGATAGTAAAAGATGACTATAGCTTCTACTCAATTCACATCTACTATTTAATTTTATGTTTTTTTTTTATTGCTGTACTTTTGAACTGTAGTGTATAAGTATAAATATAGGTTTCTTATATGATAACTTTCACCTACTCCCATGTGTTTACACGTGGTATAGCTGTGCTGTAACATGCAATGACCCTCCATCATTAGGAGTGCAATATAATTTCCTAATGTATCCAATTCCCCCTATACTGTAGATCAATATTATAATTTCTGAATCTTGAACTTGTGTGCAACAATGCATTTATTTTTAATCCTGAACTTATGAGATATAGATATTTTCCAACAGATGTATCTCCAAAGATACTTTTACTTTGTCTAATGTGAAATGACAAGACTACATTCATGCTAACTTACCAACTACATCGGTTTTAGTTTTATCTTTATATGCAGGGACAGGGGACAGCATTTTGTGTGGCAGAGTGGAGTCTTTCATGTGGCCTAAGCTTTCTTTTGTTCCTGACATGCCTCATCTGTGATTGAAGGGGTTATGACTATTTCTTTCCTCCCTACTTTTGTCTTGTCTCATACCTCTTTTACCATTTTACTTATTCACTTATTTTACACATTACTTCCTTCCTTTGTTACTTAATATGGCTAAGCATCACTCTGTGTGGTATTACTTTTCTTTGAATCCTAAACTCTGGTGTTTTTCTTCAAATTTGGGAATCAGGTTCTCTGTCATAAGTTTCCCTACCTATATTTAATCACACTACACTTTTGAGGACATCAAAGCTAATGATAAGGAGGATGAATCTTTTTGGCTTACACTTAATGATCACAAAAGGAGAAGGATTTTAGTTGGAATTTGTTACAAACCACCTGATGGAACTGAAGTGACTAATGAGAAACACTACAGTGAGTTAAAGAAGTCAACAGTCAATAAAGTTATAATCATGGAAGGTTTTAATTTTAGGCATATAAAGTGGGAAATGTTAAAGCCAGTACAATAATGAGAGAAACAGATTTTTATATATTGTTTATGATGTTATGTTATTCTTCAACAATTGTTCAGGGAACCTACTAGGAATCATGCTGCTCTATATTTATTTTTAATTTCTTATTAAAAAACAAACATTAAGAGCACAGAGATTGAGGAAAAAATAAGATGTAAAGAAATTTATTGTTTGGTAATAAGGTATAAAAGTAGTTTTGATGGGTTAATTGTTTTTACTATAATAAGAAATAAAATGGATAGCTTTAGGAACAATGCTACTTTAAATTTATTTTTAAATTCTAATTAAAAACAAAACAAAAATGGTTGATAATATAGAGACTGTGGATGATCTGGATACAATAATCATTGCTCAATTAGATTTGATGTTTAGTTGCATAGAGGGATAAGAAATAATGAGAATTTGGTTCCATATTCTATAAAAAACAACACATTCTAAAGAGACAAAAATTGTTTGCTACAAATAGGCAACTAATTAGTTTGAAATTCTGATCAAATGTGGAAAAAAATATTAAAATAAATTCTTAAATATTCAGAAAAAGGCATGTTTCTTATAGTCCGAGAATGGTGGCATTTAAACAGTTATTTTTTGCGGCTTGGTTAAATATTTGTAGACATGGTAAGATGTTAAAAGTTATTCTCATAGGATAAGCTACACCCCCATTGATGAAATCAGCACATGTCAACTTAGCTGAGATTGTGGTTTGCTCTGCTCTTGCTGATGTTAAGATAAAACTATGATGCTTTTGATAGTCTTTGATGGATTTTAGTTGGTTTAGCATCAGTGTCTAATGGCCTAAGCTATTTTGCACTTTGATTAGGTTCTGATTATTTTTGTACCTATGTTTCAACATATTAGTTCTAAAAACATAAGAGTAAAAAGTGGGGAAATACACTGTATGTAAAGTATACTACACAGTACTTTGTGTAAAAGAAAAGAGAGAGATATGCATGGTCAATAAGGAGGGTAAGGACACATATATTTGTCAAAATCATTTAGTATATTAGCAATGATATTAGATTTTTCAGATATAATAATATATATGTATTCCCATATTATTATTTTACATTTTCAACCATGTAATCAACCTTTTATCAAAATGGAAAACATTGGGCTTTAATGATGCCTTCAATCAGCCCAGAAGATTTTGTGTTGTAGAGGTACAAACTTCTACCCTAAACTTACAAATACCATAACTTATAATGGGTTTTATTGACAGGAGAATGATTAGACTTTCAGCTAATACCAGTAGTAATACAATAAATGATATTAATGATTAGTACAAGACACAAATTTTGATATTTAAAGGGAAGTAGCTAAATTTTCTTGAAAAATTGTTCAGTATAGGTCTTGATGTCTGAGTCTGTTCAATATACTTATTTAGTGTCTTAATTAATCAGTTTTCTAAAGTGTATTTCTGACTTATGAAAAGTCAAACTTAACACATTCACAGCTTATTAACATATACAGAAAAAGAAGAAGTAAATACCCTTTTACAACAAGAAAAAAGGCTTTACATTCCAAAAATTTAGACTATAGTATTATTGAAAAATATGAAGTAAATATGAACATTGAAAAAATTGGCAGATTATTGCTGGGATGAGAAAGTTAATTATGATTACCTCATATCTGATAATTAATACACTTACATTTCATAACTACAATTACATAATTAAGTTGGGCCCCATAAAGCTTTATGTGTTTTACTTTTAACATCAAACTATGGAAAAATCAATGAAGTAAAATACTGATTTAATTAGAAGTTGAATTTTTTCAATATAATTGAAAAAAAAACTGTTTATATGTACATCTTAGTACAGCAAAAATTGTTTGGTTCAAACCCATAAAGTCAAAAACCTGACGCTAATGATGAGAGAGAAAGAACCAAAATAACATTGGTTAGTTACTTCACTTATTTCAGAAAGAAAATCTAAACAAATATCAATTTTCATTTACAAATGAATTACCTGTTCATGAACATATTTTGTATGTTTAATATTTTATGTACAATAATGCTAATGATGAAATACTACCCAAAAGGCTGTATATTGAAATAAAAAAAATTACAGATGGTGATCAAAGAAAGTCAGTGTACTCATTAATGAAGTGGATAATTTAAAAATGGTGATATCATCTTGTAAAAGGCAAATGCCAGAGATGGAAGAAGAAACAAAATGTACAGAAGATTCAACATAAGTATGCATGTAAACATTTTAGAAAAGCTTCAAAATAAAAGTTAAATTTTTTCTCAATTATTGATTGATGCAAAGTTTTTTATACAAGATATTTTTATTAATTCATTTATTTTTGTATGCTAAGTGTCAACTATATTCTATTAATGAGTCACATAGTAATTTAATATATCTTTTCTGTTAGTGTTCCAAATAATATATATATCATTGTAAATTTATGTATAGCTTATGTATTTTGTTTTCAAATATATAAAATTGTGCTGATGTTCTCATATATTTTGTATGAAATATTGTACACTAAAATAAGACTTTAACAAGTTTTAATTACAAATATTTTTTTCTAGAAAATTTGGGTCATAAGCTGTGATTAAAATCAGTTCTGACATATTTCTCATTACTTTCAGAACTTCTAAGAATTGCAAAATATCCATGCCAGCATGATGAATTCTCCAAGAAAAAAAAAAAGAGAAAGAAAATGGTTTTCACCACATTTTATTTAAAGAAACAGTAACTGAAATGAGTGTTCAGGATTGGCAAGTAAAAGAAATGTTTGTATTTCTTGTGTTGAGAAAATGATATATTCAATAATTGTATAGCATTTATAAACATGCCTGAATATTGTCTGTGCATCAACTATAATGTAAGAAAATGTTTGCAACTAAATTAGACATCTTTATATCTTTATCCAATTTCTCACAGAGAAGAAGAGTTCCTTTTCAGTGTATCATATTGTGCAATCAGTTGCAATGATTGTACTTGGTAATTATTTTCGATAATTTGAAAATGATAGCAAATACAGAGACATAGTGATAGACTGTATGTATAATTTAAAAATATAACAACATTTCATGTAATTATATATGTCTTATAATGATACAACCTTTTCAGAGTGTTAGATTATTGTTGCTTCATAATTAAGTAAAAATGAAAAGGTTGTATAGAAATGCTTTAAAACAGTAGTTTTGTTTCTCCAAAGTAAACATTATTAAAATGTACTATTTTACATATAAGCATGCATATTTGATGTGTAAAGTATTTATAATAGAATAAGGAGTTAATTTTTATGTCAATAATTAAGGTTCTGAATTGGGTTATTGTTTTCTTTAGTTTTTATTTTGTAAGTCCATGCTGAAAAAAAATAATAAAGTGTTATAGTGGCAAATAAAAGATTCTTTATGTATTTGTAAAAAATGTTGCTGTTGCACTATGGGGCTCTGATAAGCTTGAAGACCATAATGGGAGAGGAAAATCTGCACATCAACGAAAACTGCTACCCACACCTCACTGAATCATTACGAGTATGCTGCAATGAAAGTTAAGAATATGAATTCTTTAGGATGTTTAACTCATGTTTTTTTTTATTCTAAAAGAAAAAGCTAGTAGAAATTTATGATTATTATTATTATTTGTAATGTTTATCTTGGCTTGAATTTAAAAAATTTATGTGAGGAATATTTTATTATGAGTTGTCAATATTCTCTTAAATGAGTTGTTTTACAACTATATAGTCTAAAATTAAGTTGTTGTTGTTGTTTTGCAAGAATATGACCTCTATCATTTTTAACAGGCTGTTACAGACACTGATTATAGCAGATGTAATCAAAAAATGCCAAAGTTAAACATTACACATAACAGAAAAATTATGGACATAACAAAAGGAATAAAAAAGCAACAAAAAAGTTGAACAGTGTTCCTCACACACCAGTAGTTAATCATCACATGATCTTTCTAATGTAACAAAATCTTAAGTAGGAAACAGAATGTAAAATTATATAGTAATAGAAGCTAGTTTAAACTAAAATGACTGTGTAGTTTTCTATTTTCAAAGAAAAATAACTTTTGCCTACAAATCTTAAGATAAATTTAACTTTTAAACATTTTAATTTCACATAAGGTAAAAAAATAACAAAGAAATGTTTTGAAAAAGCTATTTATTAGTGAAAATTACAAATTACCCAGTTTAACCAAAACAGTGTCTCATTTAAGTTAACATTTAAAACAAATGGGTATTTTTAAAATAAGCAACAGTATGAAGTTTATATAATTACCAGAAAAAATAAGAACCATAAAGTGTTATAATTAGCTAAGTTAGGCTAATCAGATTAAAATGACCAATCACTGGTACAAACTAGGTCATCTAGCTGTGGGCTAGCAGTAGCTGAGAGAAACTGAGCCAATTGGCATGGTCATGTCACAAAACATAACATCTGCTGGCTACCAGCTACTGTTGATCTGTGCTGGATTTTTAGTAAGGCCTGAGTCATCAAGTTTATGTTTACCTTTTGCAAATTTCAGGAAGTTGTTCAAATTTAAAAGAGACTGAATACTCCACCATCATAAGTAACTAAAAATAAAACTTCATTATTTTCATATGTACAGAATATAACCAATTTCATAAAAGAAGTTTGAAGTTACTTAATGGAATATGGTGACAGACAGGGGATGCAGCTTAGCTGACTTTAAATGGTTTGAAGTTGATAATATTTGGTTTAATAAACCTTGTACAATTTTTCTTTTGACATAATTTTCACTTTTATATATTAATCTGGGTAATTTGCATTTGATTTAATGTTTAAGGTTCTTCATATGCAGAAATAATAGCATTAATTATTTGGCCATTTCCACCATATTTTTATTTCACATAATTTACAAATGAAATGCAAAAAATACTATAGATAGCTCAATTATGGCATAAAATGCCTTACTCCAATGAAATGTAATTTACTATTTATTAGTTTGTGTGACAGCATATTACAAAAAGAATTGTTACAAGTCTTACTTGTTACTGGGGTTATTCAACTTCAGAAAAATTCCAAGAATGAGATATTCAAGTGAAATTATAAGCACAATGGGACATGCTTGGATACTACTCAGTTGGCTATGAATTTAACAACAATGATATAAATATATATGCATCAGAGAAAATCATCCTGGATGTGAAATATGATGCCAATAATTTCTCATGAAGTTGGCATTAGAAGTAAAAATGTTTAAACTACAAATGTGAAGGTCCTACTTTAAAAGAATGTCTAAAAATTTTAAATGCTGTAGCGGCTCACAAGTTGTGCATTGTACTCTTACCACCTGATGCAGGTATGATTGTTGACTGTCAACAGCTGACAAATGACATGAATCAGTGAATCCTGGGAAAGTTTGATGAAATAATGAACTGAGAGCAGAACTTTACACTTTGTTATTTTCTGAAATTCATCTAAAATGTGACAAAACAACTGTTATAGTTTTTTACCTATTATTTCTACTTTTTGTTTCCACTTTAGACACAGGACACAAGTTTATTAAGTATTTTATCATTTGTTCAATAAACATCACATACTATTGTGAACAGTACTCACTGTTTTCTTGAACAGTTTTACTAATGCATTACCCTCCCACGTAGTTAATATGTTAAAATTTTAAAAATTATTTCTTCCTCGTCCTAAATCTGTTCAGAATGAAGTGCTTCAATAAGTTACTCAACTTTACCTTTTTCTGATACCTACAGCACATGTATTAACTAACTGGGCATTAACTGTGCTTTCTTATTATAAATATAGCTTGTACTGTTGTGAGAAAAATAGTTGTTTTTCTTGTTGGTAAATTGTATAATTTTGTATAAGATTTGCTGTGAATGCATGGACTGCTCACAGAAAGTAGGGATCATGCACAACCCTGAATAGACTGGAATTTGCTTACACTAATAGTTTAAGAATTTGTACTTATTTTAATCTCATTTTAAAATTAAATTCTTGGTATTATTTTCATTTATTCTTAACTAGATTGTAGTACAACTTACAAAGGGGAACACACTGAACTGAAGAAAGAAACTACTAATAGTTTATCATATCTCTCGCCAATTCAGCACATCCACTAAACACATTAGACCTTGTTGTATTGTAGTTTTGTGTTTGTATGAAAGAACTTTTTTTTTTATTTATGAATTTGTATATGTTTTCCTTTTACACAATCAACTCAGGTAGAGTTCAGGGAAAAACAAAAAACACTTTATGACTCAATTTCTTGAATTTCCAGTTTATAGTCACTAGCTAAAATCAGTGAGATAGAAAGTACCACACCATCTTGACAGTGAATAATAAACTTCTAAACAATTACTTTTGATTATACATAATCAGGTTGTGCTTTGTTTGTTTATTTTTTAGCAAAATAAAATGACAACATGAAAACTGTTGTTTTCTTTCTCAAAACAGAGTCACTAAACTTATTACCTATTTTGACAGATTATAATTTCAATTTTCATTAATTAAAATACTTTTGTCCTTCCATATAAGTGAAATCTGTTGTAATTTTTCCACTAATTCTTTGCACACTATTTTACCAATTTCCACCAAACGTAGCACGAAGAAACCTATGATTCCAGAAGTAACATGAAGGAATCAAAATTCTGTCTGTTCATCTGTCATGCATAGAGTTAAATTGGACTAGAAGTTATGTTGGTAGAGATCATGAAGAGTAGTAAAATTGAAAAATGGAATAATAATAATTGCATCAAATTTCTTATTACATTTGTTGGTTTGCCAAGGAGAAATATTAATGCAACATCACCAAATTTTGTCCAATTAGAACCTCTATCTACAACTGTATAATAGCCTTCATGGTGTAGTTCCAGCACATTTCAATTTTGAAAATGCCCAAGTTAAAGCATGCTTCTGCAAGGTAACAAAGATAACAGTCCAAAGAAAAAACTTCAAACTCTATGTACATAAAAGTGGATGTTTGTTTACTAACTTCTTGCACACTATTTGATCAATCTCCACCAAACTTGGCAAGATGAGTCCTATAGTCCCCAGAAGTAGCATGGATTGTGCATTGTTTATTTGAAAGTATAAGCTCAAGTATTCTTTACATTTTAAGGAATGCTCAATGTTTTTAAAATACTAGTAGATTATCAGATCTGACACACAATTCAAAACCAAAATGCACTGAAAAATTACTCACACAGGTCTATGAATTCAAACAAAATATATTAAAATATCTTATACACACAACTTCCAGACTTTATTCAACTGATTACACAGATGAAGAAATCAGCTCAAGAAACAAAACTGACACTAATACACTAAAAACTATTACACTGCAGTTTACCATTTATCCTTGATATCACCTCAAAAATAATCAACACTTGGACAAGACATGCCATAAAAATTAAATTTCTGTTGACATCAAATTCACTTTAAAATCCAGCACTAAACTAAAATCATTACTGAATAAAAATTACACAGAATCACAAAATTCCAATGTCATATATAAAATAACATGCAATACTGTCCAGAATTTCACATTGGAGAAACAAATGGAAAATTGGAAACCAGACTTACTGAACATAATAAACCTCCTCCCATGTTTACCACCATTGCAACTCAAAAAACAAAACATTGTAACCTTGAACAAAATATTACAGGTTTATCTCCCTCATATCCTCAATCATGTATTCTAAAATTCTTCCCTAATTTTCATCACATCGTATTGGTTGACAACAATAACATTTATGGTTTAGTGGTAAAACTCAAGGAGTCAATACACATTTTCCAGTTTCTTCTTTTTCTTATTATTATTCAGTTCTTCTTTTCTCATTATTTTTCTTTCAGCTTCTTATTGTCCCTTCTAGTTTTTCCCCTTTTTCATAGCTCCAAATGATTCCCAAATCTTGAAGTTATTGCAGCATCTTTTCAACATTAATTCAAAAGAATATTTACCCTAATACATATATAAAATTATATAAACAGCAGAAAAACAAATTTTACTTAAAAGTCAAGCCTGTTTTAACTGATTAAAACTCACATGTAATGTTCTTCCCTTGGAAATCACCAAATAACCTGCATCCAAGTAAGACAGGTAAAGGTCACCTTCCTCTCCCCCAACAAACTTTCAGATGGAAAGAAAATAAAGTGGATTTAATACATACACACAATAAAGAAAAACTAAGTTCATGAAAATACAGTCTCAAATGAAGCAAAAATTATGTTCTTTGTTCAAATGCATGTCTTGAAACTTATTAAAAAATTCTTTGAAGTGGAAGATCATTTGGTAAAATATTAACTGTATTTTGTAGTTTTTAATATATTATTTTGCATATGAATAAAAACGTATATCCAACTAGAATATTAAATATTTATATTTAAAAATAAATTATAAAACAAACAAAAATTTTATTAACCTAAACATGCTCAAACATGATAAGAAAAATGTATGTTTGAGCATACGCATGTCTTTGTCCATTTATTTCAATGGAGAATAATATTCTCCAAAAACAAAATGAAATATTTGAATAAAAAAAGTAGAAAGATAAAAAGTCATTTGGGAGAAATTTAGATGAAACAGGAAAAAGAACATTATAGAATAAAGGCCTAGGTTCATACAGTCATACTGCTAATTATCATCACTGTTGTAAAGTCATATGAAACCTCTGTTTGTTTTTTTATAACTACACTTTCATCTCAAGTATTCTGTGCCATAGCTCTAATTAACATATTACACATTTAAGCAACAGACTCTGCTTAATCATTATATATGAATTATGGAAGTTTAGGGAATGAAACACAAAGGTAGCTTTTTCAGAAATGTTTCATCATGCTAGATGTCAAAATGAATTACTTAGCAAGATTCTGAAGTACCAGGATGCGCTATGTGTTATTCACTCCTGTTGGTTTAAAGTTCACCAAATAATTCTCTTTATATTCTTAATTTTCACTTCTGTGGGCACTAACTGACTTTTGCCTACAATTTAACTAAGTTGTTTTTCACATTTGCCAGTGCATAAATAATGTAAAATTTATAATAGGCATTTGCATGGAAGGAGGGCAAGAGAAAGCACTTTCCCCAACCTGGGAAATGAAAATGAGATTGGACTTCACAGATGCTAAAGCAAGGATTAACTTGATTGTGTTACATTTTAACTGCCAGACATACTTCATTTTGGAATTTAACATATGTTATTCATTATAATATAGATATCATTAAAGCAACGTCTAATTTTCATAGCCTTCAGTCTAATTTGTTTATGGAAATCAGTCTCATTTTACAGGTACACTTTTAAAAATTGACAATAATTTTTTCCAACATTTTATATTCATACATAAGTAACAGAAGGGCAAAATTTTAATCTATCAAATGATATACAATTATATTTTCAATACAGTTTTATCAAGTTTATCTTCAGTTTGAAGATTACCTTCTGATGTTCAGATGAGCTAGGACATTGCCTTGTGCATATTATTCCATTCTTGGGTGCATATTATTAAAGTTTTAAAAAATTTAGCATGCTGATGCCATCATTATAAGAAAGTAGGCTTAAATTTGATTAGTAATTGACAGCAAAAACAAGAGGTGAAACATAAGTACTATGCTTCTTATTTTCCATGCATAGTTTTTATAAAAGCTGTTAAAACATACAAATGAGTAATTTAATAGATTAGAGAAAGTTAGATTAGATGCAACAATAATAATAATAAAACTTCTTCACAAACAAGGTATGCTTGATAGCAGCTCATGTAGTACATCATTCAACACAGTAACATGAACTACATGTTTGCCAAGTGATTTACAACTTCTATGACAAGATTATCAGTTAGCATAATTCAAAGAGTAATAAAATTAATCAAAAATAGATATAGACTGTTTTCAGCTTTAAGTGTTTTAGGATAAATAATAGTCTTTTTTTTACATGCTGTAATCATTCTGGAAAGGAAAAATAGGAGGTAACAGATTTATTTCATATTTTTTATGGTTTTAACAAAAGAATGCACCACTTCTGCACCAACTGTACTCTTTGTTTTTCACAGTAATAGGTGTATAAATTGGTAAAAGTTGGAGGAGTATATTCAATATATGAAATAAATAAATCTTGGTTTTTCCAACCCCACATTCCATTGAACTCACCAGAATCACAGCCCATGATAAGAACAAATGTAGAGTTCTGAGCCACAGATTGAATGTTGGGGAAAGCTTAAATGGATGTGCCTCTTGGTGTAGAGTGAACAGAATGCAACAGACAGTACTCAGCAGGTCACTTCCAATCCAAAAACAGGACAGGAAGCACTGTGCATAAATAATCTGAGCCATAGTAGGAGAAGGTTTCACAACATTTTCACCTCAATTTGAGTAGAAAGGAAGGAGAAAAATTCCATACTTGTCAAGTAAATGTACACACATCTGCAACCAGCACCAGTCATCTAAAAAATTAACTACCAATGCAGCAGTTCATGAAGGGAGGATCTATGCAATTTACAACAACAAAACATCACCATTCTGCTCTCTACTGAATGGAGGTTATCACATTCAACAGGTTGCATCCATGGTCCACTACCTCAATGACTAGGAACGTAAAAGTGATGAGGACTATCATACTCCACTAGATGAAAGTAAGGGGGAAAACATGGTGGAGAGTCTGGAGGAACTCAGACACTGGAAACAATGCAATGTGAACATGAAAACCCCATTCTGAAAAGCAGACCACCCCCTAATTTATTTGATAAAAGGGATGAGCAGCATTCCTTCTTCTGCTAGACCCACAGAAGTTCATGGGTTAGTTCAGTCAGGAATGGATATGTGGATGAAGCAAAATACCATGAGGAAAATCTATGAATGATAATGTGGAAGACCACTCTTCAACAGTATGCATTACTGGCCATGGATATACAGTAAGATTGGTGGGATTAGCTTCCACTCAAAGACAATTTTGCGGGATGTCTCGTATAACTCTTGTCAAGTTATCTCAAGTAACATCATCCTCTATCGCTGAACCACATTAATGTGAAGCATCAGGTGTAACCTGTAAAACATCATCCTCCAGACAGGACTGAACAGAGGTTGTAGCTCATGTATCATTAGCAGATGTCCCAAGTTACCACAGTCCACAGAATGATCAGAGCCAGACCAGGGTGGGAATTTCATAGTGACAAGCTAGTAAACTCACCTTCTAAAAGTGCTTACCAGTCTGTAAAAAGTTTCAAACATTTGATAAGCAGAAGATGTGGTTGGGAAGCATCTTTGTTTGGTAACACAAGCATGACCTGAAGGCAAATAAATGATAATTTTTATTTAATAATTTATTTGACTGAAATGTTATACATGATCTATTTCTTTACAAAACATAAAATTGTTTAAGTCTATTCTTGTCACATTTAATGTAATGTAACCTTTTAATTTTAACCTACCAACTGCTGCCTCAGAGGTTTAAAAGATGTATATCAATGAAGTTACTGATCCATATCAAGAAGTATGTGGCATCAACCTGTTCAGTGCTGTAGACGAGATAACTTGTCCAAGCCAATCAGTAACACAGTGCCATGGACGAGTTAATTCGTTCTCAATAATACCTAACGTTAATGCTAGATATCAGCACCATACATGCATTTGACCTACTTACAAATTCTTTCACTTTCGATCCAAAATGGTGTCACGAAAAAGTTACAAAATGAAGAAGCATTAGAGTTGAAATACTTGGCTGTCAACAGGTTAATACTACAATTAAACAATTCCAATGCAACAAAAATGGGGAAAGCTAAGGGATTATGGACTCAAAATTTCATTTATTATTTGCAAACTTATGGGCAATAATTGTTACATCACTAAAACAGCCATTGATATGAAACACTTTTCTGTATACACAAAAAATATTTTACATTTCAACTTATGCACAATATTTTTATGAATTTGCAGTTATGATTCAGAACTATGCTTTCTTAAACAACATTGTGCATGTACTACTACAAGTGCTCTTTCTTAAACATACAGTATTGAAATTTAAATAATAAATTTGAGGAATCATAACAATTTTATTTTTGATAATGAAAATAATGTCAAGTAAGCAAATTACCCTTTCATTGTTTAATCAATTTATGTGAGTTCCAACGTTTGTTTTGAAACTTGAGGTCTAGACTAGCTTATGATGGGAGTGAAGAATTGCTTACAGTTTTCTCCTGGCTTTTCATGCCTTTACCCGAAAGTCTATTGCAAGCTGAGGATCAAAATGCTTTACCTAAGACATATCAACTGAGATAGTCATCAACCTTAATCTATTGTCACTTTTGATTTTATTCACAGAAAAAAATCCTCACATTCTGCTGTATTCACAGGCAAAAGGAGGGTTTTTGACTAATTTACCTAACTGTGGAATAAGATGAAACTGTTCACCAAGAAGTATTTCCATATGACAAAAAATAACCTTTCATTTGCAGGAGCATGTTTTGATACAAACTGTTGTAAGCTCTCCAACTTTTGCATTACAGCCTGCTCATTTAACTGTTAGCCATCTCCTCTGAATCATGGCCATCAGACTTACTAAAAAATAAACTTTCAGAGTAGTGAGTAGCTAGATTCTAAATATTTTTACTACAGATTAGGTTATTTTGGCCAGAATTGGATCTAAAATACCAAAATATTCAATTACATGCTTGCTGACACCTTACAAAAATATTTCATTTGCATAAATATTTACATTATCAAGAATTGAATCAAATTCTTTAATACAACATACTACATTAGCCATGGTTTTGCCGACTTGAATCCCTTTGTGAGAGAAGCTTCATCTGAGCTTGATCTAGAAGCAATATTTTTGAGGCAATGAAATTCGTTTAACAGTTTTTGCCTATAGCTTTTATGCAGAAAACTTGCTTTACCCCCCCTCTAAACTGAGGTTGACACTTTTTCTATATGACCCAAATCCAACAAGCTTCTTCCATTATGCTTAGATCCCAATATTCTCAAAAACATAAAATCAGCCATTTGCTTATTGCTTCAGGACATTTATTACTAACATGTAAAATCACAAGGAAAAAGTTTTCAGATTCACTACCAGTCAAATGATGAATGTATACTGCTTATTGCACTGTTGTAGATTTGTCTGCAGAAGTATCAATTAACACGAAAAAATTCAGAACTGTTTACATGGTGTACAATCTTCTAATGCTACCTTATAAATACATGAAATATAGTAACTAGCTATCTTGTTGTTCATGTAAGTATGACCAAATTCAACTCCACCAATGGCTTGTAGTTCACACAAATGTTCAGAGATTGAATAGACATGTCATAACTTATAATACGCTATTCTCAAAAACTTCTCCATCATGTCATTTTGCTCATTAGACTAATACGTTAATGCTACATTACAAGAAAATAAGTGTACTTAAGGCCAAATTAGAAATTGCCTTGTAATTAAATTAAATTAGCTATTTTTGAGTAAGGGCAATGCTTGTTCTAAAGCTGCTTTTTATATGTTTTACAGTAATAAAGCTAAGCTATTTTCTTTTCCTAGAGTTTGGTAAATGAATGGCAGCATAAGTCAATTGGAAAGTTGGAATTTATTTTGGTTTCACTTGTACATACTTCTTTATCTGAAGTGAAATGTACCAATATTTACACTTGCTTTTTTATTCAAATATTGTGCTAGGGTTACAACATATTTCTAATGTAATATATTAACATTATGTTTTTATTATCAATACAGACAAATTTATCATACTATAAATGTTATTTATGGTTAGTCCTCTGCCTTCTGCATTTGTTCACATTTGATGTGTCCAATACAAACAAATTTATCATACTATAAATGCTATTTCTGGTTAGTCCTCTGTCTTCTGCATTTGTTCACATTTAATGTGTCCAATACTTTCAGCATGTTTTTGAAGAGTTCTTTGAATGCATGTGAAGTAACAAGACCCCAGAAATAACTGTAAACAGCTAACAAAGAAATTCAGTCAAATTTACAACGGGTACAGAACATAACTTCCTCGCTTGCACTGAAGTCTGATGAATGTCATCTGTTTTTCCATTTTATGTGCCTAAATAAACTCTTGCTTGTTTGGAGCATCAAAGGTGCAGGCAAAATTAAATCTGCATGGCTATCAATGTGAGATTTATTTGTATTAGATGATTTAGCACTTTCTGTAATGTTAGGTATAAACTTAAGACAACTTTACTCTAGAATTAGACAGTGGAGGGCATCACATTATCAAATAAGAATAAAAGTAAGAGAATAATAATGTGTGAATAAGCTACAAGGGTAGTTTCAATGGTAAATTAAACTGTTATTATCATAGTACTGGAGGTATTAGAATCACATAACATCATTTAAAAAGTGCAATAACTGCCTCGAAATCTACATTTGAGATAACAGAAGAAAAAGTGGAATCCTGGACATAATTATAAATTCTCTCATATTTATCACCATTGCAACACAAATAAAATCACAGTGTATCTATAGAAAACACTGTAATTTTAAACAAAGAACCAAACATCAACAAATGCAAAATAAAGGAAGCTATCTTAATTGAAGAAAACAGCCCTACCCTAAACTAACACCAATATACCAAATTACCTTTACTAGACTGTCAAGCAATCTCTTGTTATGCAACTGTTTTCTATCCAAACTAGCTCTAAGCTACTTATACCTATTGATGACATAATTTTGTGAAAACAGTGCATATTTTTCATAAAAGTTTTTCATTACCCATCTCATCTCAACTTATTTTCTTTGAAAAGTGGATTCCTCCTCATCAAATTGATGCAAGTCTGAATAGGTCTATAATTACTGGGACAATTTTCATCACCTCCTTTGCAAAAGGTATCATAAACAAATTTTAAATATCCTGGCACTTTCACATTATTCAAGAGCATACAAGATGTAATAATAGGTGGCTTAGACATCCAATCTTTAAACACTTCTGAAACACTTGAGAAAAATATTATTAATGTTCATTAAAACATATTCCAATTTTTCTTAACATATTAATAATATAATTTTTAAAGTTTTATTTCCTTCCATCAACTGCTTGGAATGAGGAATATTGCTTGAATTTCATCAGTAAAAATTGAAAAAATAAAAAAGTAGTATTTAATAATCTAGCCATCTCATAATCATCAAATATGAGCATTCCTTTATCATCTCTCAAAGGCCCTATGCTATTCCTTACATTTTGTTTATCCTTAATTTATTTAAAGAAATCCTGTTAATATTTACAAGTTTGGTACTTGTAACTAGACATAAATAACTGATCCCATTAATCAACATAACTAATTAATTATGAACATTGATTATATAAATTAGTATCATGTGAAATAAATAAGCAAACTTATTATGATTAAATTGATTAATATCATGAAAATAATCAAATTATCAAAATCAGCATTTTAATTGTTACCATTTTTTATTATTCCAACTATCCAACTAAAATATACCTGTTATGGTTTCTTATTATTATTTTTGAGTAATTCAAGATGATGGTACTTAACTAATTAGTGTCATGATCTACGAAAATAAATGTGTAATTGAAGTCAATGTTTTTAATTATCACAATCTTTATTTATTCGAATTATCCAAGTCTCATATAGAATATTCAATTAGTTTAATGTATTCAATTAATAAGCCCAATAGTTAATAAATTATCAAGTTACACTAATCACCCATCTTTACTGACAATATTGTTTTCTTTTTTCTTTCTTCTTTAAATATTTGTGTCTTTGAGTTCAACATATTTATCAATATATTTAGTTGTAGAGTTTTGGTCAGACACTAATAAGTTTGTTTGTTTGTTTTTTTCAACCTGTAAAACTGTACAGTGATCAATAAACTTATAAATCATTTTACTCTAATATTACTGTAACTACACAATACATTATAAACTTGGCATACTGACTGATAATTCAGTCAAATCATCTAAGCAGTGCTCTGTGGCTACTTAAGTAAATAAAGCAAACTAACCATCCAAGCCATTAATCAAGGGAGACAAACATCTGAATTAATTGCTGATAGTAAGAACAATTCAACCCTAAACAAGGAAACTGATCAAGGGAGACTGAAATATCAGGATCTAGGGCTAATAGTAGTATTAAGATCAACCCAAATGGATTAGTCACGGAAAAACGAAATATCTGGATCAGGGGTTGAAGTAACAAAAATACAATCATTTGGTCAGGGGGACACTAAAATATATGCATCCATATGTATGGAGGAATGGGTTATGGAGATTCATCTCCCATTCTAAATGCACTCTAGTTTCTGATATTTGTTTAGCCCTACATCCTAACAATTTTAGAACAATAGTTTTTATTACTAGTTTCTAAACTTAAAAAAGCATCAGTTTCACATGTAACGCCATCTATTGGTTGATATGTGTATTGGGCAATATTTAACAATGCGTTTCAAAACGGAAATTTCAAAGCTGTAAATAACCTATTGTGGATCACTTGGGGCTCCAGATTGAAAAGACGTTGTTTTGGTATCCAGCGTGAAAGTAGATACACTGTAGTTTATGAGTTACAGCTAATGGAAAGGAAGAAAGAAGATAAATGATAACCGGTCATATTCCTACATTCGTACCCCTACCATGGTGCCTGATAAATCTTCAGAGTGAAATGTACAGATACGCTGATAGCCAAAAGAAGTAACAGCCTCTTTACACTAACAATTATTTAAGCTCCACTTGATATAACGTGTACTATTTTGGTGTTATTTTATACAACAAGAAATATACTGAATTACTGGAAATAGATCAAAGGAGTATCACTTGAAAGATTCCAAGGGTGGAAAAATTATCATCTCAGGACACGAATATATTACGACAGATATACTAATAATATCCATTAACCATGGTGAAGATAATTTACAAGCAAATGGTTGTATATAAATTTTTCATTCAAAATTGAACTGACTGCCTTGTGTTTCTAATCAACAACTGAAGAGAATAACAGAGAAAGGCTCATCAACAATTATCAAAAATTTTCAAAACTCAATAAACTTCATGATTAGGCTTGTTTCCTCCACACAGAAAAAGACAAAAATCTATAACTACTGCTGACATTCAGCAACATTCAGCATTGGCTTAATCATACTCAACTGCTAAACGAACACCGAGTTAGAAAAATCTAATATGACAATTTATATGAACATAATGAAGATGTAGCATTTTCAGTAGGTGACTTAGTATCTTGTAAATGTGAATGCAAGACTTTCTTTTAAAATAAAATCATTGTAAAATGATGATATGTAAACTGAAACAAATATGTTTTACATAGCAAAGTTTTGAGCAACTATACTTCTTCAGGCTTAACTTTTATTTTCATCTTATTTTGAAGCTTAATGACTAGCTGTTGCTCAAAGCGATGGTAGATAAAATGTGTGACGGGATTTACTATTATATATTTATTTATTTCAATAAAGTATATCGATGTTTGTTTCAGTTAAATATGTATTTAGAAATGCGTGTAACTTCTACTGTCAAATGTGTGCTACGAAATTCCCGTCTATACACAAAATTTGTAAAAGATTCTTAAGTGTAAGAATGTTTTACGAAGGCAGCATATCGTTAGAACTGTTTATCCAGTTGAAATTTCTAGATATTTGCTTAGCTCTTATAAAACGTAACCAACTCGAGGCGACATGAGACAGTATATATTGTTGGTTTGCTACTGTTGATAAACTATAAACATCGGAAGCTATAACTGTGATTACCGCTTATCAATCGGAAACCTTTGATATCAACGTTTATAAATTTCGAACATTGCAAACCATTTAACTTCAGTTGATTAACATCGGACATTAATATTTTTTACAAAGAGATTATAAAATTTAAATTGCGATAAATTTGCGTGTGATCAGCGAAGAGCTAGCTAGCTTCCCTTTAAGTGAACTGTACCAATACCAAATCTAAATTAATTCACTCATCGTGGCTTCTTGATAGAATATCAAGAAAGTTTCAAATGACATAGAAGATTCAACATTATTTGTAATTTGTAAAACTTTTATATTCAAATCACTGTTTGTAATAACCGTTATTTTAAATTGTATTATTTTTTGTATATTAAAATACATTTGTATTAAGAGATCTGTGTATACACTGCTGGCCAAAATCTTAAAGCCAATGAACATAAAGAAAAAAATATGCATTTTGCGTTGTTAGACTCAACCACTTATCCGAGTAGAGCTTTGAAAGATGAAAATAAGAAAAGGGAAAATAAAAATAAAAAACCTTTTTAGCATTTAATAGGGAAAATGTGAACACTATAAAATTAGCCTAAATACTAGCTGGTCAAAAGTTTAAGACGATACCAAAAAGAAGTCCTAAACATGGTATGAAAGGCCCAACAAGAGGTCTCAGTAGTGAGTTGCACGGCCGTCATTGCGAATAACTTCAAACATTCGCTTTGGCATGGTCGATATAAGCGTTTGCAGAAGACTGGCTGGAATGTTATTGCAAGTGGTGAAGATGGCTTCAGAAAGATCATGCACTGTTTGGAACTGACGTCCATTTCTATAGACTTCCCTTGCCATCCACACCCAAACATTTTCAATGGGGTTTAGTTTGGGCGAACACGCTGGATGGTCCAAAAGATTATCGCGTTATTCGCCATGAAAAAGTCCTTTGTCCTGCGGGCATTTTGAATTGCAGCATTGTCCTGCAGAAATATCCAGTCATTTCCACACGAGTGAGGGCCTCCACTCAATAAGGATGCTCTCTCCAACATGCCAATGTAGCCAGCTGCTGTTTGGCATCCCTGTATAACCTGACGCTCCATTGTTTCATGGAAGGAGAAAGCACCCCAGATCATGATGGAACCTCATCCACTTTGTCGTGTAGAAAATGTCTCCGGTGGGATATCTTTATCGTTCCAGTAACGTTGGAAGCCATCTGGACCATCCATGTTAAATTTTTTCTCATCAGAGAACAAAACCTTCTTCCACTTTTCTACGTCCCATGTTTGGTGCTTTTCAGCAAAGTTTAACCAAGCTGTTTCGTGGTGTGAAAGGAGGCGTGATCTTTGAAAATGTTTATGGTTTTTAAAGCCTTTCTCTTGAAGATGCCGACTTATTGTTCTTGAGCTGCATTTTGTGGCCGTAAGGACCTTAATCTGGTTCGACGATCGGCTGGTGTCTTGTCAGACAACCAGTCGAATTCTCCTGCTCAACACCGGCGAAATTTTCTTGGGCCGACCACTTGAAATTCTCGCTCCATGTCCATCAGGGTCTTTTAAGAAATTTGCAACAGCAGTTTTACTACGCCCAATCTCACCAGCGATGGCACGTTGAGAGAGACCTTACTTTTACAGCTCTACAATTCTGCCACGTTCAAACTCTGTCAACTTTTTACCCTTTGCCATGTTTTTGCCCAATGTGACACAGGAGTTGTCAGTGGGAGATGTTGACAACGCTAATGCTTGAACACAAATGACTAAATTTCGTTACGTGTTTACCGATTAACGCTTCGTTTCAGTATGGTCTTAAAATTTTGACCAGCTAGTATTTAGGCTAATTTGATAGTGTTCACATTTTCCCTATTAAATGCTAAAAAAGGTTTTTTTTATTTTCCCTTTTATTATTTTCATCTTTCGAAGCTCTACTCAAGTAAGTGGTTGAGTCTAACAACGCCAAATGCATATTTTTTCCTTATGTTCACTGGCCTTAAGATTTTGGCCAGCAGTGTATCAATCTTGTTAGCAAACGTTATACATTTGATACATAACTACATTTAATTACCTTCTAAATTCAAATTTAATTCACTTGTAGTTTAACTGAAATCGTAATACCTAACATAATAAATTGGAGGCTTGTAAAAGATAAATTAAAATACGTAACAAATAAATGTGTTTCTGTTTGAATGTTGGGTTTTTGGAGTAAATATATTTTATTGCCTTGCTGTTGTGTGAAGTTCAATTATTTTGAAAACTTTCATTTCCCTGGCATCTTGACTTGCAAGCCCAACAAAGCGCTTCAGATTTAATTACTCATATTTAAACTAACCATGATACCCTACTACAACTTACTGGGCTCCACACACACACATTATTCTGAAATTTTAAATTTCAGAGTTTTGAAAACTACTTTCTACTAATAAAGTCAAAAGCTCAGTAGTACTGTATTGTAGGCCTAAACAGACACTTCAGTTTATAGAAACTTTCAAAACAAAAATTTGATAAGTTAGACCAAAGTTAGTACAAGAAACCTACTTTCCACAATCCTCCGTACTTGTCCACTTGTGCTTTTAAGGGCGAATCTCTCTCTTCATCAAGGGTGTTGCATTTTTTAACTTCTTCGTTTGTATTAATAGTAACAGGAACAAATTTAGCAAATTTACGAAGCTGCCATCGATACTTTCCTTTTGCTAACATGGCGTTTTTACACTTTATTATTATTATTAACAGGGTCGTATATTTTAATAAGTCTCACTCAACTGATAAGCCTAATATCGTAAGTTTGATGTAGTTCGACACTTCTAATTAAATAAAAATTTCGAAAATACGGTTTACAGGGCCCCACACACAAACCGTTTCGGAAGTATTTCAGAATTATGGAAATTAATTTCCACTATATATTCATATCACAGTAGCTGTTGCACTATAATGAGGGTATAAACTTCAAATGCATATCTGGATTTAATTAATGAAACTTAAGAAACAAGCGACTTAGATATGTAATAGGTCAGACCAAACTTCCACAATATTCCAAATGTATCTTTTTGCAGTTCCAGCAATGATAGTGTAGAATTTTAACTTTTCGTAGCTTAGCTATTAATTAAAAAGAGGAACAAGTTAATTCGCAACAAGAGAATGTTGTGTAGCTGTACAGTGGCTTACCACACATTTATACGAAAGACTGCTTTCTCTGAAACGTTCTTACTTTCACTAGAATGCTCTCATAAGTATAGCAAAATAAGAGATTTAGCAACAACTTGTTGAACTTATACTAAAAGTTTAAAATCTACTTTCAAAGAAAGGTTTCTATAAGTTTAGCTTTGGAATAAAATTCTGGACAGAATTTACTCTAGCAGTTACTATGCGTATTATTCATGTGACAAGAAACCAGTCTTTAAGGCTTATGTATACTAATTGAACGTGGAATGCATTCAACTTGCCAGTAAATGCAATGCAATAATATGACCATGTTTTGAAACATTTTCTAATGCGCATATTCAAATGTTGTGGTACATCCAGCTCAAAATAGGTTGTATGAACATAAACTAAACAGTGGACATGCAGTGTCATTGTCAAAAACTTAGCAAGCCTTTTTCAGAAATTACTTAATCAAATGAGAGAATAAATAATTAGACTCTAGCCCAAATTCTGTGTAAGTTAACTACAAACAAGTATAAAGAAATCAATCTACACTATCCGAAATATACTTTCTTCTTTATGAAATGAGAACAAAACACGGACAATCAGATTCCTGCTCAAACACAAGCTATAGGGAAGTTAACTTTCTGCAAACAATTAGAGAAAACACTATTTCGAATCTCACTTTCAAGTACATGTAACTTGCATGAGAAATAAAGTGCATCTTACATGAAGTAAGAAAATATTTGAAAGCGACAAACATATCCAATCCTTAGCCTTCAAACTCTTGGGGAAATGATATCTCCTATAAGCCCTTGAATAGTTGGCAGTTGCCAGGAGATTATTCCTCTTTTCAAAGAAAGTAATTACAAATTTATATGTAAATGTAAACTTATCAATCTTACATTATTAGTGAAAAAAGTCTGAAAATTATGGTTTGCGAATTATTTAAATTGATCATTTTTCTTGTATTGTCAGCATAGTCGTGCTAAAAGAAAATCTTAACTTACTAATCTTTTAACTTATTTGAAGAAGTTACTACTTATGCAGATGAAGGCAAAGGTTACTTTTATGCATAATAAAGATTCTCTCCATAAGGATGAAGCAGCTTTATGGATGAAAAATTAAACGTAAGAAAGAGGGTTCAGCTGGCCAATCTGTATTGATATCATAAGTGTTTCATGTTTATGCTCAGTATTAAAAGTTTTATTGGCTTTTCAAGGGGAGGAGTGCAAGATGGCGAATTCTACTTGTATTCATTATAATTTATATAACTTTGAACATTTAGTTGTATTAAAGCATTATCTCATTCTATAATTTTTTATTTTTTTTAATTTCACGCAAAGCTACACGAGAGCGATCTGCGCTAGCCGTCCCTAATTTTGCAGTGTAAGACTAGTCATCACCACCAACCGCCAACTTTTGGGCTACTCTTTTACCAACGAATAGTGGGATTGACCGTAACATTATAAAGCCTTCACGACTGAAAGGGCAAGCATGTTGCATGAACCCGCAACCCTCAGATTACGAGTCGAACACCTTAACCCCTCTGGCCATACCGGGCTGTTCTCTAGTCAA
Organism: Tachypleus tridentatus; assembly: GCF_004210375.1. NCBI lineage: Eukaryota > Metazoa > Arthropoda > Merostomata > Xiphosura > Limulidae > Tachypleus > Tachypleus tridentatus. Next base: position 86,734,613 of record NC_134830.1, read on the forward strand.
AGTACACTGAGTATGTTTTTTGCATTATGACATTGACCCTAGCCTTTCCTAGTGGCGACGTACAGATAATAACGTTGCGAGATATTGCGAGATGATTACTCTGTTGCATGAGATATAACACCGCAGTCAAACTGTTAAATAGAAACAATGTTTTAATCATAAACAAGTTAGTTCCCGAGTTAATATTTAGAATGAATTATTACTGACTGTTACTCGATAGTTATTGATCTTGACGCCGTTTAATTTTAGAATATTATGGGTATTCGAAATTATATTTTTTCTTCTGGTTCTTTTTCCTATTTCCTTTATTTACATCAAAGGAAAAATAAGCAAATTCAAATAAATGAAAACTAATAAAATATTTACTTACAAGTAGAAATATTTTGAATTGTCGAAAATACTTGTTTCAATATTAGTTTGAGTTAGTGATGGAGAATCTTATGAAGCGGAGAATGCAATCAGTTTTCTTTCATTTCTGTAGAGAGAACAACAGAGTGGAATAAGTCTTCCTCAACTTGAGGATTTGGTTTGAGTTTGTTTCGAATTTCATGTGAAACTACACGAGGGATATCTGCGCGAGCTGTTCCTAATCTAGCAGTGAAAGACTATAAAGAAAACAGCTACACATCACCACTCATTGCCAACTCTTGGGCTACTTTTTTACTAACGACTAGTTGGATTGATTGTAACTTTATAACGATCCCACGGCTGAAAGGAGAACATGCTTGGTGTGATGGGGGTTCGAATTCGCCACCCGCTGATTGCGAGTCGAGGGTAGTACGTATTATTATTTATTTCGGACGAGCCTCTGATTTATTATATTGCGTATGTTAACGCATTACCACTTCAATTAACCGCAAATTTGAATATGATTTTAAAAACTTATAAAATGTTAATATGTATCAAATTATTATGTTATTTGCCAACAAAATTGATACCCACGATTTCTTTTTTTAATACTAATATATTTTTAAAATATAAACATAAAAACAACACAGTTTATAGCTTCCTTGGCCTATTGTGGCTTTGCATGTGACGTCACTGATCACGTGATTTCAATGCTGACGCCATATTGTTAGGCAACATTACCAGGCAGCGCAGTCAACCGCATGTATGAATGTATACATTGTGAAATGTGACCGCGTGGTGTAAATGTTGTCAAACAACCAGTAATTTGAAATGTTTTGTGTTTCCTGTTATGGTAATTACCATTGTATGGTATTTCAGTTTACTGCATAGACTACTCTTGTTGAATATTTATATATTAAGTGATAAATGTGCAAATTGTAATCTTTTGTGACCTGGCTGGGTATGACAATTTTACTTTTGTGAGCATAAATAAATACATATGATATATTGCAATATTTATTTTTATTTGTGTATACAGGTTTACAGTTTTCCTTTTCACTTGAAAAAATAAAAGTCAAATACCTCCAAACATTTACTTGGCACAAACATAACTAGTGAAGGTACAACGTATTATCGGGACATAAAACATAATTTACTAATTTTTCGGGATAACAGAAACACACATATTCACCAAGCACAGGAAACACGCACAATCTTATCAAAATTATTTATGTTGTTAACATCAACACCATGTACAGCAGTAATTGGAATAATTGATTCCAACATTGTGTATTTTTGTCTGGTAACACCTATGACGCGTTCTACATGGATTCTAACTGATGCTATTTGTCTGTTTTTTTCAATATCCACAGCATACAGTTGCTTTTTACCTTTTGTAAATGCTGGAATTTCTAATTTAGTATCATAGTAGCAAATTGTATCTTTTAGATCAAACCCTCTGTCGGCCAAATTGTGTCACCTGGATGGATGTTGTTAAGAAACCCAGAATCTTCTGTTATGGATTTGTCACTTGCTCTGCCTCCATAGCCTTTGGATATAAAAATTATTACTCCTTGTGGTGAAATACCAATCAAATATTTTGCTGTATTATTTGACTTGTAATCGGATTATGTCTGAGCTCTTGCTTTAAAATCAGAAAGTCTCTCAATACAAATTTCAAAACAATCAATGATACATGCACACTTTAGAAATATTCTCTGGAAACAGGTGAGGATAGTTTTACAAAGAAGATCACGATCTGGCCAGAAAATGGTTGCTGGAACTAAACGAGCATACATCACATCAATAACTGTCTGAAACAACCTGGATATTGTTGAAAAATGCACACCGTACAGAAAACCTAAGTATTGCATATTCATGTTGATTCTCAATCTTAACAGTGTTATCAGTATTTGTTGAAACACACTCAGAGATTCCATTGGCCTTAATGCGGTACTCAGGAGATTATACAAACACATCAGAGTTGCATATGAGTTCAGACCTATAAGAACATTTACCTTTCTGTCATCTTTTTCTAAAGATTTTTGATCAAATGAAATACTGTCAAGTTTTTCACGGAGAGCAGTATTTTCAGTTCTCAATTGCTGACACTCTGTCTGTAAAGCTTCAATATCAGTCATACTAAGATCAGTCTGTATGGAGATCTCTCTGGCTATGTCTGGAATTTGAGGTCCACCTTCCTGTTCATCAGCAGCTTCCACACAGTACTCAGCAGGAGCAGAAGCAGACATGGACAGCAGAGACTGGTCAGTTTCACTCTGGGACACCACTGAAACAAAATGAAAACTTGTGATTGATTTATATATATTCATGTTTATTAAATGATTATCAGAAACCTAAACATAAAGTTACAAAAGACATACTTATATGAAAAAATACTCAAAAATCAAACGCATCAGAGTTACTGAAATAAACATTTTTTATGGTTTTAACAGAAGTTTAACAATTACAAACCCACCACATCTTCTTCTCTTTTTGGAGGCTGATCTTCTGTTGAATGTTTCCAGAGCGACTTTTGACTTTTTCTTCTGTGGAGAAGACACATATTGGAACTGTGAAGGAACGTAGTCTGGGGATAGGAAGTCATCACTCTTACCTGTAATACAAAAATAAACATATTACATAATTTTGTGAAAGTTAGCTGTTTTCATATATATAACTTGACAAATACACAAGTACCAGTATATAATAATATAGGTAAATAACTTGCAGCCTGAATTTTTTCTATTTAAATAAAAGTGAATCATTAACTGTTATTGATTAAACAAGAAGATTGTAATCCTAGAGGCAAGAGTAACCGAGTTATTTATATATCGTTCTTTCAACTGAAAAGTAAATTTTATACAATACACTGTCGTGATGGATGTTAAGCTCAAAAAAAAGACCGAAGAAGGTTGTAACGTTGTTCACTTCTCAACATAGTACTTTCTCTACCTATACCATCCGTTTTTTACATATATAATCATCTGGAAGCTAGGCCAACTGAGTATGGATTCATCAAGATAAGTTATACCTCCCGTTCAACCATCGCGTATTTCTCGTGGGTGGAGAATGAAATAAATATTTATGCAACTTCATGCTTGACATTGATCAATTTGTCTGCAAATTTCTCTTTGGACAGAATGCTGAAATGGGTCCTGGGAGACTGTTGTCTTCGTCTTTAGATCTGTTATGGAAACCCAAATAGATAATTATTGTGTTTTTAACATGATAGACTTAGAATAGTGCTTTTTACAATGGAAACAACATTGCGTGGTTATTATAAAAAATACGGTCGTTGGACAAAACAAGATCAAATGTGGTAACATGGACTGTAATTGCATAGTGGGTCTCCAAAATCGTTTTAGCGTAACCTACTGAAACTTCTTTATATGTTTTAACAGTATCTGTATGTTGTTCCTAAAATTTAGAGTTAATAACCGAATGGCAACCACAAAGAATTAATGCTTCAATTTTCAATATCTCAAACTAGAGCAAGTATGCAAGAGACGAAAATGATTAAAACAACACAGCGCTATTATAGGCTAATTTTTATAACGTGTGTTTAACTTTCACGATAAATGCTCCAATTCAGAAATCATTATTACTTGTGTTTATCTTTTTCTTGTAAAATTATTGAAAATATAAATAAGCAAACAAATTGAAAGGTAACCAAACAAAAACCTACAACCGATACTCCATACGCTTCAAAATAACAAAATCCTCATAAGTAATTGCTATGTAAAATACAATCCTTAAGTTGTGATTTTGTGATAAGTTGTGGTGTTTATTTGGTGTATAAACACAATAGCTCGGAATTAGGCAATAAGAAAAATACCGAATTATTTCATAAAAATAGAAATATGAATATATATATATTTGTAATTAAGCACAAAATTACATGATAAACTATGTTTGCTCTGCCTTCCACAGACATGAAAATACGGTTTATGGGGTTGGAAGTCTGAAAATATACTGCTGTGCCACTGGAGAACACGTAAAAAGATAAGAACGACGATATTATTAAAATCTGAGATTACAGGCGGAAGTGGCGACTTACAACTGTTTTTCGATGGCGTATAACTACAAACTCGCGAATACGTATCTTGTACTAGGCCTAGGATGATACTTCATCTATTGAATTTTTAATATTATACAAGTTATTATATGTTCATAAAAATTTTGTAAATAACTTTTTCTGTAATGTCAGTCATTTTTGAATTAGAAAGTATTTTAAAGAACTTCTTCTCTCTAATTTACGTAGTCATCCATGGCTCAGAATGAGCTATGTAGGCTTATAAAACTAGAAATAGGGTTTTTAGCGCTAGTAGTGGACATAGCAAGGATGACCCATCGTGCTGCTTTGCACTTAACAAGAAACCAACATACAAACTTTCTTATTCAACTCAACTGAAATGTTCTGGTGCTGTATGAAAGACCCCTTTCACAGTAAGTTTTTTGTAAACAGAGGCTTAGATCCTGGGGGGATGGGGGATAGACCCCCTTTCATTTTAGGTGGGGGGTATGGTGCATACAATCATTTCTTCCTACAGTTTGGTCTGTTGAATTGTTTTATTGCATAACAGGCCTACAAATTGTGTGTTTGTTCTTGTGATTCTCGTGTTCTTACCAATCGAACTGGCCCAGCATGGCTAAGCGTGTTAAGGCGTGCGACTCGTAATCTGAGGGTCGCGTGTTCACATCCCCCTCGCGCCAAAGATGCCCGCCCTTTCAGCCGTGAGGGCGTTATAAAGTTACGGTCAATCCCACTATTCGTTGGTAAAAGAGTAGCCCAAGAGTTGGCGGTGGGTGGTGATGACTAGCTGCCTTCCCTCTAGTCTTGCACTGCTAAATTAGGGACGGCTAGCACAGATAGCCCTCGAGTAGCTTTGTGCGAAATTCAAAACAAACAAACAATACATTATTTGTATCTTATCAGAATGTGATAATATTGGTAGAGAATGAATACTTTTTACACAGAACTGTAAATCAGTTAAGTTTGTTTTTATACATGTCGCCATCGTTATCTTTTTGCTTAATATCTTTATTTTATGCAGTTGAAAAACTGTTCTTACATTTGTCTAAACAAGAAGACCAATTTAAGGATTATTTTTAGTTTTCATAGTTTTATTAATACACTATTTCAGAATATTTAAAGAATAACCAGAGTTTTTAATATTCTATCTACTAATTTTACGTCAGGAAAATTTTGGGCCATTTCACATGTACATTTCTGTTCTACATAGAAGAAAAGGAGACACCGTGTTCTTAGTAGTTTCAACAACAGGAAACTCTTAAAAATGTACAGATTGATAGTGAAACACGTAATGACCCCAACAGAGATACTTAAACATTCCTTGCATTTTTAGGACAATATGTTGGATGAAGGTGTTAAAATTTAACGAAGTGTAGATAGTAGGATCTAGTCTCGCTTCCAACTTCCTATATAGTTGGCCAAATACGTAGAAAAGGTGAACTATCATTAAGTACCCCAAAAGATTATTTATATTGACAAATAGAGCATGAATCAAGATTTCAGAGCAGCAACTGGATGATAAATGATCAGACAAAATTTAGAAAGGGATTTTGAAAAGTTTTTTTCAATTTATTAAGCACTCAATGGCGTGGTTTTGTCAATCATCACCATAAAATAATCCATTTTTCATAGTTTGAAGAAAATATAGATACGCCAAACAATACGTGGTCAGATTTTCTGCACACATATGAATCATGCTTCAAATTACAGCCGTTTATGATTATATGCACATTTGGAAAGAGTTTGGTATCGGATCCAACAAGAATTTCATGGAAAAAAAAGACACAAAAGTCAGTGGTGGTATACTGATTTGAGAATAGGTAAGTACTGATGTGCACCAAACTTTATAAGCTTTGAGATGTAGGGATTCAGTCTTGCACTTATTAGTTTTGCCATATGCATTTAATCAGAACATTTTTTTGATAGATGACAAATTTACTCTCAGAGTGTTTAGCTGTGTAAAAGCTCCCAGAGTGTTTAGCTATTTTGTTTGTGTGTTTTCGAATTTCGCACAGATATATATGATGAGAGCTATATAGTTACAACAGAAAGTGTTCGTACCCTTGCACCGTGAGTAGTTTTTTTCTCATAACTTAAAACGTATCGATTAGAATAATGAAAGTATAGTATGTTGTAAATATTATACTAACACACATCTAGATATATTTGTATGTAAATTGAACGACAAGTAACATGTTTATAAATAAATAACCAAACATAGGAGGGGCAGAAAGTGTTCGTGCGTCTACTTTAATGGTCAGTTGTGTAGCCTTTCAGGTGAATTACTTGGCGAAATCTCTCCTCATACCGCTCCATAATCGTTTTACAGTACTCGACTGGTATTTTCTTCCATTCTTTTTCACAGAAGTCCTCCAAATCTTGCAAGTTTTTCGGATGACGCTGATGAACCCTGGTCTTCAACTCATGCCAAACGTTTTCAATTGGGTTGAGATCGGGTGACTGCGATGACCACTCCAGAACGCTTATATGGTTCCTCTGCAACAAGGATTGCACATATTTTGATGTGTGCTTATGGTCATTGTCGTGTTAGAAGATCTAACGACGCTCAAGCCGCAAGTTCCGAACTTCATTCTTGATATAAGTGTCTAATATACCAACGTACTCTTCTTTTTTTCATGATTCCGTTGACGTGGTGAAAGCTGCCTACACCAGAAGAGCTAAAGGAACCCCATAGCATGATCGAGCCACCTTCGTGTTTAACTGTAGGGACGGTGTTCTTTGGAAGATTTCGTTCTCCCTTCTCACGGAAAATATAGCGAACATCATTGTGGCCGAAGAGCTCGATTTTAGTCTCGTCTGACCAAAGAATACTCTTCCAATAGGTAAAGGGTTTATCTACATGCTTTCTTGCATACCTCAATCGTGCTTCTAAATGAACAGGCTTTAAATATGGAGTTCTACGAGGATGGCATGTTTTGAACCCAGAAGAGCGTAATATGTTCGTAACTAAAGAGGTGCTTACTTCAACACTAGGTTTCCCTTACCAGTTTCTGTATGTCATTGCGTGTTAAACGAGGGTTCCTACTAACTTCTTTGAGAACCTTTCTCTTGGTTCTACCTGGAATGTGGGTGAGGCGTCCGGAACGACAAAGGTTAGCAGTTGATCCTCTAAGCTTAAACTTGGCAAGTATGCTTCGAACAGTAGATTTCGGCACATTAAGTTGTGTAGCAATACTGGAAAGAGACACGCGATACTTGTATTTTACAATAATTCGGGTTTTTAAATCACTGGATAGTTACTTCCTATTCGCCCATGATGAGCAAGCAGATAATGATAGAGACGGCGCTAAATTTTTTGCTAGCTAAATTCCAATGATTATGAACCCACTGTCTAGGTCTGGAATAATATAATGTAGTTTATTGGCCAAAATAAATAAAATTTTTACGGGAATATCAGTTTTTTTACACGTTCTGAACTGTACGAACACTTTCTGCTCCTCCTATTTTTGGTTATTTGTTTATAAACAGTTTATTTGTCGTTTAATTTACATAAAAATTTATGTAGATGTGTGTCAGTATAATATTTATAACATATTATACGTCTATTAGCCTAATCGTGTTACTTTTTTAAGTTATGAGCAAAAAAACTACTCGGGATGCAGGGGTACGGACACCTGCTGTCGTAACTGTATGAGCTAGACGTCCGTAATTTAGCATTGTAAGAGTAGAGGGAAGGTAACGAGTCATCACCACCCATCGCCAATTCTTGGGCTACTCGTTTATCAACGAATAGTGAGATTGACCCTCAGTTAAATATGCCCCTACGGCTGAGAGGGCAGAGGAAGAGAGTTGTAACAGAATAGCTAGTTATAAGCTCGAAGTTCACTTGTTATAAATAGATTTATTTAATCCAGGCTACTTACACAGACCTGAACCCCTCACTGCTAAGTGTATTAAGGCGTTCGACTCGTAATCCGAGGGCACTGGTTCGAATCCCGGTGGCACCAAAAATGCTCGCCCTTTCAGTCGTGGGGCGTTATAATGTCACGATCAATCCCACTATTCGTTAGTAAAAAAATAGCACAAGAGTTGGCGGTGGCTGGTGATGACTAGCTGCCTTCCCTTTTGTCTTACACTACTAAATTAGGGACGGCTAGCGCAGATAGCCCACGAGTAGCTTTGTGCGAAATTCAAAAACCAAACAAACATACACAGACCTGGGTTGGCGATTACTAGCTTCAGGAAGTTTATGTAAGGAATAAATAAATTGTTCAGAAATTAGTGGATAAAATAATATATGTATTTTTATTTCTCACATAGATAAGTGCACACAATTATCCTGAAATCTTTTGTATTAACGTTACAAATTCACTGAGATCAACTATTAAATAATTAATTATTTTGATTAGATTTTCCTACTCTCTCGTTATTATTACTTATAGGTTGTAAGGTAAAAGCGAGATGACAAATTAAACTTACATAGAGGATGGATAGTGGAAGTTTTACATGAGTAGTAACTCTGGCCATTTTACAAATATTGCTGGCCTATCACTGGAAGAGTGGCTTCGTGCTGGTGGCTCTCTGTTGAAAAACTAAAGCAAGCATGGAAATAACCCGATAAAAATTGGGGAAACCTAGCATGATACAAGTTATAGAAAAAGGCTGAGTTCAAAAGTGCTCTTAGATAGGACTTTTAGATCCTAGTTAGGAATATAATCAAAATAGGCATATTGGCAAAATCATTCATTTCTTTTTTGGTTGTTATTAGTCTCATCAGAAGGTATTCTATGACAGCATTTCTACATTTTTCTTCTGTATGTCTCATATTTCATAAACATCCTGTAAACTCTCTTGATTTAAGATGCGTATGAACGGAATGTTTATAGCATTTTAATGCAGTTTTACCGTGTCTCTGAATTTGGTCATCAACACTCGCAAACAGTTCTATTATAAAATGCCATTTTTTCACTTCAAATGTATATTTCACATATAATATTCTTTTAAATACACACGTATTTAGTTCACACTATTAGCTGGTGGACCTAATTCTAAGAGATGTATTATAGTCTAGTAAAGGTGGACTTTTTCTTATAATAAAAAGTGTGTGGAGAGAGGCACTTAGGACTATTCTCACAATGCATGAGATAACGATCTATTGAGATCAGTCAATCGTTTTTATATAAAATTTTTATTAAAATATTTTAACGAGCAGTCTATGAGTCTGTTGTGAATTGGTTTTATATGAGCGTATTTATAGATGAATTTTAGTTTTATTGTTCTGAGCACTCTGAAAGTTATGGTGATTACTGCATTTTTTATAGTCTTGTAGTAGCTAAATACGAGTATGTGCTACATTACTCCAAGCCCGAGAGGCATATTTTAATACGGGTCGTATGTATTGTTTATGTTGTAACGGATTTAATATTATTTTAATATTTATGTTTGTTTTAGTTTAATATACATTTAGAAATGTATATAAGTTATATTTTAAGGTGCATTGTGCGAGTCTCTCTTCTAAATTTAGAGAAGATTCTCGAGTGTAAGAGTCAGCAATATATACGTTTTACAAAAGCACTCGCGTTTTTCGAATATAGTTGCCAAGTGAACTTTCAAGAATGCCGCATTAAAGTCCATAAATCAACTCGCAGAGAGACAGGGAAATATATAGTGTTAGTCTACAGCAGTCAGTAAACTATAAGTCTCTGAAGCTATAATTGTAATGTACGCTTATTAATCGAAAAACTACAGATACTTGACCAGGAAAGTTTACAGATTTCGGATGCCACAAACCGTTTAACGTTAGTGAATTAACTTCGGACGTTAGTATTTTTACATGGGTATCACATATCTTCGTCGATAAAAAAAAAAACTTGTAAGCAGCCTGAAGCCAGCCAAGAATAGACAGCTAGCTAGCTTAGTGACGTGTATCAACATCGACTCAGAATTTATTTGCTTGTCATGGATCTGGATTGTCGATATAATATTCAGTTTCAAACCAAATAGAAGACAAGTTTAAATTTTTTTGTATATGAAGCATTATTTGTAATAATTGTGTGTAATACCGTTACTGTAAAATATATTGTTTTTTGTATATTTAAATAAATTTGTGTTATAAAGAAATTGTATATATCAATTTTGTTGATACATATCATAAATTTGAAACATATTGACATTTGACTTCTAAATTAAAATTAGAATGTTCGGCTATTTGAGATTGCAAGACGTAATGTACGTAACATAATAAATGAGATACTTATCCAGAATAAATTATTATACTTGACGACAAGTGTTAAGGATACTTTCTGTCGTGGCTTCTGTGTTTACTTGGTAATCTCTTGACATAATTTGCTCGTTGCCATATTTTGTTTCTGAGTTATTTAATATGTTTGTTGTTTTTTAAAGCTATTTTTTAATCTTAATAACTCGAAGAAGTTTTGCTGGTGTGAAGACATGGGAAATAGTTCTGTGTAAGTATATTTCGGTTGGGTTTCTAAGAGTTTTTTATAACTTAAAGAATAGCGATAGTTTGTGGAACATTTATTTTGATTAAAAACTAGCCGAAATGTGCGTAGCTGCTTTCAAAGAGGTCATGGAAATTTTCCATATCGTCTCATCGTCTGCATATTGTGATGCTAGACTAAACTTAGGATCTTACAATGGCATACGTGATGAAAAGGATAGGGTAAACTATCCATTCCTGTGGAACACCCGTCTCAACAGTAAAACACTTCGAGCGGGTACTCTCCACTTTCACTCAACATTTTCTGCTTTTTTTAAAATATGAACAATCAGCGAATAACACTTGTCAGTAAATCCATTTGTTCCACTTTATATCTTAATCCATCGTGTCATACACTGTTAAATGCTTTCTCTAAATTGAGAAAGCAAGCAACAGTGCATCTCTTTCTGTTTAAACTATCTATTATAGTTTCAATTAATCTGACTAGATGATCTGTTGTTCATGAAATTTTTCTGAAACTATTTTCTTAATTTCCTCGTACTACAACACACTGTCTTTTAAAACTTAGAATTAATTCTCTATGATATTTGGTATTGGATTATTTATAATCAATAGAAAGAACAATTGCTGTTTTACAACATTTTTCACCCGAATCGTTCGTACAATTGTTTATTTATTGTAGGTGTGTTTATTTGAAGTTAAGTACAAAGTGATCTGCACAACACAGGTGTCGTAACCGGTTTATATCATTGTATGTCAGCAGACATACTGCTGTACTATAGGTAGACTCAAGCGTTAATTAAGGTTTGTAAACATTTAGCCTGAGTTTCATCGTTTTCCACTGTGGTATTTCGCACAACCGTCTAATGAAACTTTTAAAACAAACTAATAGCTTAGTGAAAAAACCAAGTTATATTAAAGTAGTTTTATGGAATTCTATTTCTGAGCTTGATAATATTTTTTGTCGTAAATTACGTAACTGAAATAACATTGTTACAAATAACGGGTTTACAGTACTTAATCTTCTCTATGGCAAAAAGCAACATCCAAATATAAGTATTACACTTTTTGTTTCTGTAATTTTATATAAAAATAACTAAAATAAAAATAATATAATTTTTATGTATAAATTTTAATTTAATATAAATATAAATTTATGTATTAAATGTTACGTATTATAATTTATTTCAGATGAATTATCCGTTCTATTACGCGTTAGTACATTAGTAATAATATCTCAAATAAGTTGAAATTTGAATTTGAGTTTAGAACTTAATTAACTATTAATATGTAACAGATTTATAGCACATGCCAACAAGGTTGATACACACAATTTTCTTCTTTTTCTATCATAGATATATTTTAATATACAAACATAAAACCAATACAATTTATAATAACGCTTATTATTAACACTTATCACAAATGATGGTCCATATACAAGAGTTTTGCAAACTTACAAAATTACTGTGTCTTACATGCGGTCTAGAACTGAATATTTTATCGACGATCCAGATCCACGATGAGCAAATTAATTCTGATTTGATATTGTCACACCTCGCTTCATGAAGCTAGCTAGATGTCGTTTCTTGATTGGTCTCACAATCTAACAAGTTCACTTCTTACCAAGAATGTCCTCGTAGAAATTCTAACATCGGATCGGAAGTAATTTATTGGAGTTGAACGGTTTCTAATGTTCAAAATCTATAAATGTTCTTGATCTAATTCTGTAGTTTTCGAATTAATAGATGTTAATCACAATTACACCACTGCTAGGCATGGCCAGATGGTTAAGGCATGAGACTCGTAATCCGAGGATAGCGGGTTCGAATCCTTATCACACCAAACATTCACCCCCTTTTAACAGTGGTGGCGTTATAATGTGACGGTCAATACCAGTATTCGTTGGTAAAGGATTAACCAAAGAACTGGCAGTGGGTGATGATGACTACTTGCCTTCCCTCTAGTTTCTGCACCGGCAAATTAGGGACGGCTAACGCAGACAGCCCTCGTGTAGCTTTGCGCGAAATTTAAAAACAAATAATTATAGCTTTCTAGGCCTACAGCACATATGTTCAATAATATTCTTTTTCCACTTCTGATAGGAATCACGCGAGTTTGTAGAAATTTCGATAATATTCTCGCGTGCGTTCGTCAAACAAGTATTATCAAACACAAACGTTTTATAGTTTTCGAGGACAGGTTTGGTTGGTTTGTTTTGAATTTCGCGCAAAGCTTCACCATGGCTATCTGCACTAGCATTCCCTAATTTAGCAGTGTAAAACTAGAAGAAAGGCAGTTAGTCATCACCACCCACCGTTAACTCTTGGGCTACCAACGAATAGTAAGATTGACTATAACATTATAATGCCCCACGGCTGATAAGACGAGCATGTTTGCTGTGACGGGTATTCGAACCCGCGTCCCTCAGATTACTAGTCGAGTGCCTTAACCACCTGGCCATGCCGGGCCTTCGAGGACAGGACATATTAAGAATATACATCACAGGCAAAAAAACAAAAACGAAAAACTATACAGAAACAAATGTAGACACCAAAATGAACGTAGAATTGTATATCTGTTATATAAAAAGTTTAAATAAATTTTTTGACGATTCTTCATTATAGCACGTGCTCACCACAACACATGATTATAATGATATGACAGTGGCATACTTGTAATCGATTATTTTTTTGCATAAAGGTGTCCCATTGAAACAAATGGTTCTTGGCGTATGATTATAGTGTCTACGCGCAGCTGCACAACAGTTAAAATAAATTAACCGAGATACGAAAAGTTTAGGAGCTTTGGCTCTAAAAATAAATAATGTGTAATTGTTCGTAAAATATACAGTGATTCTACAAGCAAAGGAACAATTTGGATTTGTTTCTTATTGTTAAACTTTTGATTTTACCTCACACTTCTGATTTCACTATAGCTAGTGTTAAGGTAGAGATAACGACAGAAGAAATGGAGGTCATGCAAATAAAATACAAGAACAGTATTTTAATTCTTATCATGAAAATCACTTTGAGTTCGGAGAAGTCGGAGACTGAGTTAGAGTGATTTTGTAAATTCATAAACAAATCTTTAGTCGAAGTGAAGGATCAGGGACAAAATATATTTTTGAAACTTTATTACACATGCATCTGTTTGTTTGTTTTGGAATTTCGCACAAAGCTACTCGAGGGCTATCTGTGCTAGCCGTCCCTAATTTAGCAGTGTAAGACTAGAGGGAAGGCAGCTAGTCATCACCACCCACCGCCAACTCTTGGGCTACTCTTTTACCAACGAATAGTGGGATTGACCGTAACATTATAACACCCCCACGGCTGGGAGGGTGAGCATGTTTGGCGCGACGCGGGCACGAACCCGCGACCCTCGGATTACGAGTCGCACGCCTTACGCGCTTGGCCATGCCAGGCCTGTGAATAAAAAAAAGCAAACGAACAAAAATCAACAGACCCTAAATCAGTGATAAATACCATGTAATCTATTATGTTTTCTCTCCTATATGCGTTTGTATTTGCCTCCTATTGCCACGGCAGTTTGTCTGCGGACTTACAACACTAAAAAGCAGGTTTTGTTATCCATGTTGGGTACAGTATAAATAGTCTATTGTGTAGTTTGGTGTTTAATTACAAACATACATTCGTATTTGTCTATTTTGGACTTAAAAGCAAAAGATTCAAAATATTTAACAATAAATACATAAACTACTGTTGTTTATTTTCCTAAGTTATCCATTTCAACTTCAAAGTTGTAGGCGTGCTTAAATAATGTTATAGACCTGCCTTTTGTCTTCCACAAAATATTACTTTATAATATTTTTTCGTTTAATCTTAGCACTCCATTGGGTTGGGCAAGGTGAGATAAGAGATTTTTGCGAATTTGTTTATGTATATGTTTCATGTTTATGGTTGTGCTTATCGTTTATTTGTCATTTCTTTCTATCTTTTATTTTAACTATGAACTTCATTGTATTAAAATACTAACCAAATTTCTAACTAATTATTTGTATTTTGAGTAAATGTGTAGATTCTATAACGGTGACATACAGATACTATTGAAGTAGTATAAAATTATATAAATTTATGATTATATGAGATAGTAAATGCTACAATTAGAGAATTATTGCTATGTATGAGTCGATATTGTTACTGATATTGATAAGTATTTTGATGCAAATGTCTGTTTTTGAGTTAAGGCTTTTATTTTTGTTTGTTTTCTCTGATTCCATTATTTGAGAAAAATATTGATATGTATGATATATTATTCATTAACATTAATTTCAAGTCGTGAGTTCTTGGAACTATTGAATTTATACCTAGGTGTTGTTGTAGTTCAACCTTTACTGTTTTCATTTTAGACCATTACACTAGTGGTCGAACAGGAATCCATTTCATAAAGATTGAATTGTGACTTTGGTATCGAGTGACTAGTTCAGAAATAATTCAAGTTCAATTAAATATAAGTCAACTAGTTTTGTAAATAACTGTGTTTCTTTGGAAGTTTGCGAGTATTATGTGGCAAACTTAAAGCAGTCTGTGCCAGTATTGACAGTACAAGTGGAAATGCTAATAGAATATGTAAACAGGTATCAAAGACAATAAGGATAGTGGTCAGTAAAGTGAGAGAGCTAAACATACTATTATTATGCAAGTTAGTTAGATTTTGAGAGAAACTTAGAATATTCTCAATTCCATAAATATTCAACCCCTTTGCTACGGCAACCATAAATTAGCTCAGGTGAAAACGTCACAAAATTAGCGTAGTGAACTTTGAAGTTTGCAACAAAGCATGTAAATAACAATACAGACATGTGGCAGAAAGTGTTGTCGTTAGAAGAGGCAAAAACTGAGTTTTTGTATGTAAACTCAAAGTGCTACATCTGGCACAAGTCCAACTCAGCACATCACCCAGTCAGTATCATCGTAACTGTTAAGCATGATTGTGGCAGCATCATATCATGGAGATTCATTTCGTCACTATAAAATAGAATACTTATCACGGTTGAGGGAAAGATGAATGGTGCAAAATACAGGTAAATCCTGAAGGAAAATCTGCTTGAGTCAGCCAAAAATCTAAAACTTGGTAGAAAATTTGCATTTTAGTAGAACAATGACCCGAAGCACAACATCAGAGCCAAACTGGAGAGGTTTTAAAAAAAGAAAGTGAATGTCTTGAAGGCACTCATTCAAAACCCTGACTTGAATACAATCGGAAATTTATAGCGAGAGTTACAGATTGAAGTCCATGAGCAATTTTCAATGAACTTGGCAAAATTGAAGCCACTTTCCCAGGAAGAATAGGCAAAAATTACATCATTCCATAGTGCAAAGGCGGTAAAACCTACAATAGTAATTCCTGCCAAATGTGCTTCCAGCAAGTAGTAATTTAGTGGTATAAATACTTATGCAATTAGCAAGTTTCAATTTATATATTTTCTTTGCAAATTTTTCTGATATTCAACCTACTTTCCACAAAACAGTTTGATCATAAGAGTTTTGAATAAAAACAAGTTTATTAAATAAGTTGTTTACATTATTCGTATTTCATCAAAATGTGACATTATTTCTATGGATAATAAGTGGTTGATTCTAACAACGCAAAATGCATACATTGTCTTTATGTTCATTGACCTTAAGATTTTGGCCAGCAGTGTATATCTAAGAACGGCTTATATAGTTATTAACAATTTTACTGATAAGGAGAGAACAAAGTTTCGATCTTCCTAGGTTATCTTCTTAACCTGAAGTGT
Source organism: Tachypleus tridentatus (assembly GCF_004210375.1). Taxonomy (NCBI): domain Eukaryota; kingdom Metazoa; phylum Arthropoda; class Merostomata; order Xiphosura; family Limulidae; genus Tachypleus; species Tachypleus tridentatus. The sequence continues at coordinate 86,751,179 of NC_134830.1, forward strand.
TAATAAGATAGTGATTGAAGAAGTGTAATGTTTATAGTTAGTAAGTAAAGACTGTGAAAAAATAAGGTGACTTGTGTTTGATATATGTTGATATTTGTAACAACACACCTGACCTCACAGAATTGTCTGAGCATAGTATTAATGTATCTCAAGACGGCTGGTATTGGTGTTAAAAATTTTATTAAAATAAAGTACAGAACAATGTTTCGACCTTCTTAGGTCATCTTATCTACTTTATTTTAATGAAAGTTTTAATGCCAATACCAGCCGTCTTGAGATACACTTTTACTTCAAATGGGTTTCTCGTCATCATAAGCATAGTATTGTAACTACAGAAGAAAAGCCAGTGTTTAGTAAACCTTATTGGATGAAATGTTTCGTAGTAGGTTAATTGAAAAGTCCACTTTTTTTCGAGCTTGTCCAGAAGAATACTTCAGGTTTTGTGTGGAATAGAGGAAGTTAAATCTAGTGATGTTTTGAATGCTTTATCAGAACTGTTCAGTAGATATTGGCAAATACCTCTTAACACGGATAATCGATATAAAACTGCTTTTATGAGTGATAATGGGCTTTATCATTTTACAGTGATACCTCTTGGTCTTAAAATCTACCTCCTACCTTACAAATAATTCTGAATAAGGCTTTATCAGAAGCAATGCTCAAAGGTTTATACTGATGATATTCTGGAATTCCCCCACATTTGAACAACGCTTGAAAGTTTTTGAAATTATTTTCTACAACCTTTTGGCCCAGCATGGCCAGATGGTTAGGGCGTTCCATTCGTAATCAGAGAATCGCGTGTTCGAATCCTCGTCGCAACAAACATGTTCGCCCTTTCAGCCGTGGGAGCATTATAATGCGACGATCAATCTAACTATTTGTTGGTAATAGGGTAGCCCAACGGTTGGTGGTGAGTGGCGATGACTAGCTGTCTTTTCTCTAGTCTTATATTGCTAAATTGGGGACAGCTAGCGCAGATAGCCCTCATGTAGTTTCGCGCAAAATTCATAACACAAACAAACAAACTACAAACTTTTTACAGCTAAATCTGCTGTAAAATATTCTAAAAACAAGTTTTTCTAACCACAATTATCACAATTAAGAAGATTCACACACATGATGACAAAGTGGAAGCTGTTAGAGACTTCCCAATTCTAAGAAACTGCAGAGTTAAATACATTCTTGGAACGTTTACAATCAGTTCACTCCATGCTTTGTAAAAATTAATGAACCTTTATATCAGTTATGAAGAAAGTGTTCAGGTGGAAATGTACTCCCCGCCCAGTATGAAGATGCAAACCAGAGATAAAAGCGTGCTATATTTTGACCACCTGTTTTTCAACTATCAAGAAAAGGTGGTGAACACTATTTTGTGCATATTAATGCTTCAGATATTAGATCAGAATAGTGTCATAGCATATACCAGTAGAACACAACTTTTTAGAAATAATGTTTACAACTAAAGAGTTAAAATGTCTAGTCGTAGTCTGGGCTATATAAAACTGTAAGTTATATGTTGATGAAGAATAATTTACAGGTATAACTGACAAACAGAACCAATGTTAACTGGTAGACAAATGTGTTTGTCTCTAAAATTACAATACTAAACATTTGAAATGCTGCGCATTGAAGGAAAGGAGAACGCATTAGTTGGTGTCCTACCTATATATTCTATTCATTCCTCCTCTTCTGCAGAAGAAACTCCAAAATTGGATGTCAATATACTATCACCTAAACGTTTGGTTATTGTTAACAATTGGCTACTGAACAAGCTTAAGATTATAAATTAAAGCATATGTACTCTTATTTGAATACTGGACTATTACCAGAGGATTCTACTATAGTTGCAGAAACTGTAAGTATATCTTGAATGATAACGTTCTTTGTTACACAAAAAGCATTGCTATCAATAATGAATTTAGACCATTTATTCCCCAAACATTTAGATAAAAGATGTTAATCTAAATGCATGGTAGTCCTACAGTTGGTTATTTAGGTGTATAAAAACAATAGCCAAAGAATACAAACGTGATTTGTGGTCTGGAACAAAAAAGGACATTCAAAATGTGTTGTCATGCCATGTTTGTGAAACCACTGGACTATTTCAAAACAATAAAGCATTGCAACTTGATAAGTTAATCTGAGTGGACAATATTAGACCTTATCTTAAGTTTAGTACAGGAAATAGTCATTTGTTTGTTGTGACAGATTATTTCAGTAATTGAATTGAATTATATCTTCAAATAATTATATCCACCTAGACAGTTGCAGCAAAACAAAAAATGTCTCTTACAGGAGACTTTATGGTCGTCCCCCCACCCCCAAAGCTTTTACTGGTTTGATCACTTTTCATCTTTCAACAGATTCTGTTAATGATCTACCTCTTTCTTCTCCCTAAAGAATAATACGATCCCATTGCAGAATTAATTATCATATCTGGTCTTCAAAATATTATGTTCTTGGTAAGCCGAACCAGAACTGATTAATTTCATCACTTTATTCTTCGAGAAAGAAGGGATGTGAGATAGCAACTTTCTTTTTTCTAGTTATGGTTGTGTTTGTCGTACACATATTATTTCCTTATATTTCTTGGTTTATGTATGAATTTTAATTGCACTAGTACGCTACCTCGCCATCTACAGAATCATTTGCGTTTTAAATAAATATAATATGGTGCCCCCGACTAGTATAGCGGTACGTCTACGGATTTACAACGCTAAAATCAGGGGTTCGATTCCTCTCGGTGGGTTCAGCAGATAACCCCATGAGGCTTTGCTAAAAGAAAACACACAATGTATGTATAATGGAACTGACACCTGCTTCCATAGTGATGACGTGCAAATACAATTAATAATAGCAAAAGATTATGTAAATTTATGATCACATAATGTGTACTCTCGTGACCTTCTCACTGAATAAATACCCTGCCAAACGCTTCACTAGAAGAAAGTTAACAGATAGTTAGTGAATGCTGCTGTTAGTGAATTGTTGACATTTAGCACTTCATATTGTTATTAATATTGAAAGACATTTTTGTTTTGCTGTATTTTTTATAATTAAGATTTAGCTTTCTGGTTTTACTTTAACTGTCTTTTGGCAAGTGTTTAATTTATTTCTGTTTGTTGTAAAAGTTGAGTAAATTGTTTTTTGTTGTTGTTGAACACTCATTGTGGTGAGGTTTTCTACTTTAGAATATTAAAAATCTATTTAGGTAATGGAGTATAAAAATAAAAAATGTTACAAATGTGAAAATACCTTATTGAAATGCTTCAGTTTAGCTATACTGATTGCTTGTATTTTTTGTTTCTAATAATGTTTAGCAGACTTAAATCTGTTGGTAGACTCTGTGCTAGTGGCTATTAGTTCGAATACTATAACCTTCATAATCCTGAACATGATATATGAAGTAGAATTAAAGGTGGTTTCTTGGGGATGAGAAGAGAACTTTATTACGTTAGCTTCTCTTCAGAGCATGAAACGCCTACTTGATATAATATATTTTGTGTTTCTATCAAAATATCCCACAACTTTTAATAAGACATTGTCTTATTGTTTTTATTTTTTATTTTGGAAGTGATTGCACTTGCTTTAAGCCTGAAAATACTCCTTTTATGTGTAACATGAGCCTGTGAAATTAAACCTCATTAAAGATATCAAGTCATCTCATAAGTAATGTCCGAAAATTTAATACAGAAAGTGCATCATAATTTCTGTCATTGTAGAAGGCCTTAATGAGGAAAATATGTAATAGGATGTGTATAAAAATGTTCAGACAAGTAAAAGAAACTAATCCAACTCCACTTTTCACATCGTTCATGGAATAAACCCTTATGAAGATGGATATGTCTGAGGAGCACATTAGCCATAAAATGTTTTATGAGTTTAAATAAGGCAATAGTGCAGCAGAAACTACAAAAAACGTTCAAGGTGTTTATGGTGCAGTGTCTCTCAATGAAAGAAAATATCAAAGTTGGTTTCAGAATTTCAGTTCAGATGACTACTGCTTAAGTGATGCACCAAGTTCAGGTCATCCTATTGAGTTTAATGATGACTTGCTGCTGGCTGCACTTGATGAAGACTGTGCTGTAACAGTTAAAGAACTAGCACAGAAGCTTAATTCAACCTAATAAACAGTTCACTATCATCTGCAACAGGTTGGAAAGATGTCATAATTTGGAAAATTGGTTCCCCATGGTTTGACAGAAGCTAACATTAGAACAAGAGTGGACATTTGTACTTCTCTGCACTCTCGTAGACGTAACTCACCTTTTTTGGATAGGTTAGTGACTGGGTATGAAAAATGGATATATTATAAAAATGTTACGTGCCACAAACAATGTCTCAGTGCAGGTAAACTGGTTAAAGTACAGCCCAAAATGGACCTCTACTCTAGAAAAGTCTTGTTAAGCATTTGATGGGATACAGTTGGTGTTATCCACTTAGAGTTCCTGCCACTCAATGTAATGATTACCTCAGACTACTATTTTCAACAGTTATAGCGTCTGAATGTTCCACTGAAAGAAAAGAAGCCTGTTTTGATCAATCGTAAAGGCGTTGTGTTACACTAGAATAATGCACAGTCCCATACAGTGAGGATCACATCTGCAAAAATGGAAGAGCTAGACTGGGAAAAACTTCCATATCCTCCTTATTCTCCAGACCTTGCCCCATCTAATCATCATCTATTCCGAAGTTAGCAGAACTATCCTTACGGAAAAGGTCTTGGAACACATGAAGATGTCAAAACTACCCTCTCTGCATTCTTTTCTTCCAAACCCAAATAATTTTATCGAAGTGGTATTCAGAAACTTGTGAAGTGTTGGCAGGACGTAACTAAGAAAATGGAACATACATTATTAATTAAATAACATTAAAAGCGTTTGAAATCTTTTCTCTTTTTTTAAACCTAAAATCGGACATTACTCAAGGGATAACCTGATATTTTGCTGTTAATAACTGTATTTTGATAACTCAGCTGCGCAAATATCGAAAATAATATTCATTTATTTTTCTAAGAATTTTTTTACAAATCGAGAAACTCGACTCGTAATCTGAGGGTCGCGGGTTCGAATCTCCGTTACACCAAACATGTTCCCCCTTTAAGCCGTGGGGGCATTATAATGTTACGATCAATCCCACTATTCGTTGGAAAAAGAGTAGCCCAAGAGTTGACGGTGGATGGTGATGACTAGCTGCCTTCCTTCTAGTCTTACATTGCTAAATTAGGAACGGCTATCACAGATTGCCCTTGAGTTTCTTGAGTATAGAATGATATGTTTAATTCATAACGTTTAGTAGGAGTTATATTATCACAGCAAAGGAATTGATGAAACTTTATAGAATGGAAGACAATTGCCTGTTGTGGAGACACAAGTGTAGAGAACAACGTTTCGAAAGTCTTCCTTCCGCCTTTCGTCTTCAGGTCAGTAAAGGAATTGTCTGAATATAGCTATCATATGCAATAGCCATTTTTGATAAATCATTATAATTTAGTTAGTTTTCAGAAATAAAGTCTTAGTACAAAATTTAGTTTAAGAAATTTGTTGTTATTTTATAGCTCTTGTAATAATTTATCATTTGTATGCTTGCAGACTGTAATCTCACTTAGAGTTCTGATGAGAGATAGACAGTGTTTTACCGAAAATAGCCTTCCTAGTGATAGTACTAATTCCCTAAATCTATCACGACTTTCAGAAAAACAGAAATTTCATATGGATTTTGGGAAGTGTGTCACTTGCCATAAATCAAACAGTAAAAGTCTCAACAAATGTACCACCACTGGGATCCAGACATTTATTCAAGCTGATGAAATAAGGAAATAGTCTGTACGTAGTAGACTTGTACAGGAAAATAATCTCGATTTGGATAGTTTTAGAGAATCCAGCATAATGTATTACAGAAGTTATATGCATTTATACACCACAACAATAAACATCTCAGCTTCTTCTGGAGAAACGTTATAACAGTCAAATTCATCATCCAAGATGCCCACCAGATCTCCTAAACAACTGCAACCAATTGGGTAGTGTGCATGAGTTGTTTGGAAACAAACTAGAAAACAGGCCAAACGTTGTATGAGATTTTCTTGATAACAAGAAACCCACTTGAAATAAAAATATATCTCAGGACGGCTAGTAAAGGTATTAACACTTTTATTGATAAGCAGAGAACAACGTTTCGACATTCCTAGGTCATTTTCAGGTTGACAAAGATTTTTTTTGTTAACCTGAAGATGACCTAAGAAGATCGAAACGTTGTTCACTGATTATCAATACAAGTGCTAATACCCATACCAGCCGTTCTGACATAGGTATTTGTGTGAGATTTAAACTTATGAAAGGGCTGAAACAATTTTGAAGTCATTACGATAACTAAATGATTAACGTTTATTCTATAAACTAGGAGAAGATCTGATAGCACATGACGTCTTCTACCACAATGCATGAATGTGTAAGTATATATTCAGTATGCTAGTAAAGCACTTTACAAATAAGACCCAAATTCAGAACCTATCATATTATCAGAAAGCACTGAAAAGAAAGCTGTAAATCAAATGATCGATCAGGTAAAACATACTGTTATAAATTATGACAAGGCTTGGACTATCACATCTTTGTCGGAAATATTCAACTAGTACTTTGAAATAAGTGGCAATGCAGGCCAGGTCTAGTAAAGTAGGTAGCTACAGAGAAAACTCCATTCGTATTTCAGTGACAAAATAACATTCCTCTCACAAAAAGGGCAAAGTATGTCAAATGCAGTTTTAGCAGTTCTGTTAGCTTCGTTCTTTCCTTGAAATTTAAGCTACATGATATTAAACGTGAGACCAAGTTGAATATTTTAGTTTATAGCACAGAAGAACAGTCCATCTTGCACAGCGTGTATGTATATTCAAGAAAAAATTGCTACTGTGTATGCTACTGGAGAATATCCTTCACCAACAGACATGAGTCTCCAATCATTTGAGAAATTTGTCCTTCTTCTACTGGTGAAAATGTTGCTGTAGCTGCTGAAAGATAAATCCTACAATTCATACGAAAATTATCACTGATACAATGCAAAGTTCTTCAGTTAGTAAAATGTATTACGTTCAATACCAGGAATGTCATCACGTCATAGAAATTCTGCTTAGGTCTCCAACTTTACTATGAACATGGTTCGAGATTATTAGTAGACCTGATGCATCCTCACGAGCTTTCAATTTGTTCGATGAGCTTTTTCAAATAGCTTTGAATGAGGTTCATCATTTCTTGACAAGTGCTGCTGGTTATGAACGAAAAGATATGAACAATGGAAGTTGTGTTTTAAGTATGATCGTTTCACCTGCTGAAGCTGGGTGATATTTCATGAAAGAGATGACAACGTTGACATCAACTGTCAGACAGTTAATGGCAAAGGCACATTCCGTGCTATAGCAGGGATCCTTTTCAAATACAGTAAACTGAGAATAAAAAAGTCTTTAAAAACCAGATTCACAACTCAAATCCCTACATTTACATCAAAAGCTAAACTATTTGTCATTCATTTATACAAACCAAAAAAGCGTGCAGAGTTTCCTAGAATGACTGATGTAATTGGAACACTCATCAGTATAAGATAAGAAACACACGATACTTACAATTTTATGTAGCTTTTCCCCAAAGTGTTGTGGCAGGGTTCTTTCCTTCTCAGCAAATGAGGTGTCCCACACTGATGATAAACAATCAGCACTGTTTTGGGCGAGATCTTATTCTCTCTTCTCACCAGAACATACAACAGATAATGCAATAGCCTATGTACCTAGTATCAATTCAAAACTGTCTTACATGTCCGTCATATACGCTATAATACGCGAAAAGAATAAAATAAAGATACTTCACAAAACAATGGATCAGCAGTTATATGAACTTCGCCTATTCAGTCAAAACATCACATCTTGCACCTTAGAGGGTTCCAAATTTAATATTGTTTCATTACTGCTATGGGTGGTTATGGTGTGATCTATTAGTGGATTCACGCATCTTTACTGTTGATGTTGTCTCCTAGATGCTTAATAAAAAGCATTACAAACGTGCCATTCATGGACTGGCGCTGTAAATTGAAGCATTAATGAGGTATTTCCTTACTGCTTTCTTTGATTGATGTAAAAAATAAGATCACTTTCATGTATCTCTTCTTTGTTCTGGAAACATGTGAGTAATGCAATAAATAAAGTAGCTGAGAGACCCATAAGCTGGAGGAATTTAGCAAGTCCCATAGTGGCCCAATAAATAAAGTAGCTAAAGACCCATAAGCTGGAGGAATTTAGCAAGTCCCATGCTGAAGTTTCTGAAACGAATCCATAACACACTGTATATGTTAATATACTATGAAGTCTACTCCAGCTCTGAATGAGAATACTCATCAAATGTTTGATGATCTAGTTCTATTCTACATGGATGTCACATTGAAGAATTTCACAATGGCCAATACCAATACTGAAGTATGCCATAGATATGACGACGAGGTTTCAGCTAAAACTGAAAAAATGGCTACATCATTCTGGAGATTGTGCTCAGGGCAGGAACGACAATGTGCCTGGAAATCGTCCAGTTCCATCATGGTGAAATATCATGAGTGCATATTTAATATTTATTACCATTGTATATAGGACTATTTCGTATAACTGTTGCTATTTATAAATAGTTGGTGTTAAGGTATTGGTTGTTAACCTTGTCATTAGTTGACGACTTATGGTAAGTGTGTCATTGCTGTCTATCTTGTATAAATTCATTGGCACAAAGCAACTAAACTGTCTGAGCCATACAACCAGTAAAAAAATTTAAAAGAAAAATTATTATAAAAGGTAAAAAATAAATGAAGTTAAAACAAAACAATGTGCAAAATATATGTAAAATATTCGCATGTGGTCATTTAAAAGACCAATGGCCATAAAAACTTAAAATCACAAGGAAGTTGGATAGTGTCACCCATAGAAAAGGCTTGTTGAAAATGGTGCCATTGCTCATAGTTGTAAGGATAGCATGACAGTGAAACGTGGCTATTGTGACTTCATTGTCACAAAAGTCACAAATTGGTGGACCAGCCCCAGATAAAAGAAAACGATGAGTTAAAACTGTGATCAATGCGTAACTTAGTTAGAACTACTTTCTCCTTCTGTTCCTTACAGAAAGAAAATGGCCAAAGATAACATAAGGTTTGATATAGAAAAGTTTTTACGATGTTGCTCACATCAATTTGACTCTTGATTGGTGCTAAGCTGATCCTTCAATACAGGACAGGCACGGTTGTGATATCACCAGAGCAGACAGTGTGTGTATGTTTTATTATAGCAAAGCCACATCGGGCTATCTGCTGAGTCCACCGAGGTGAATCGAACCTCTGATTTTAGCGTTGTAAATCCGTATACTTACCGCTGTACTAGCGGGGGGGGGGCAGAGCAGACAGACTTATCTGTAGTGTCAGCGAACTGGTTCCCACGAATACCGACATGGCCAAGTATCCAAAGAAGATCAGAAAGCCCTGTGCAGAGCCAAAGTTCCAGATGGTAACTAGGGTCCATCATCCTCACAGAGATCAGAGTACCATTGTGCTGTTGGTAGTGACTGAGGGCGTGATTGTGAGTATGGAACATTGATCTACTCCCTAAGTGGTAGAAGAGACGACACAGAGATGTGCAATATCCTCGTACACTTGACACTTAGCTGCATTATGTGAAGAATGAAAGTCACTTTACAGTCATAGAGAAGCACCATGAAATTTGCCTCAGGAACCACTGGAAGAACAACATTACAAAGATAGAGCTCAGGATCAGGGTGTATACCACATTGGAGGAAAAATTGCATGCAAACCATTTTGGAGAAAGAAAAGGTAAAACTGTTTGCTCTGTTTCACTTTGACAAGGAATTGAGGGCAGTATAATTTTTCTGCTTAATAAACCTCATGCTCGACAACAGACACAAAATGAGAAAGTCTGCAACAGTATGAGAAAATTGTGTACTTATTGCACTAACTTTGATAATGAAAATGTGACACTCAAAATGCAGCCTTTATGGATTGACTCCAAATGTCTATGGAAAAGAATGTCCAGTAAAACAGATTCCGATAAAAAATGTATAAATGGCCATATAACCCATTGGAATGGAGTTTTCACAAAATACCGTGCCTCCATGTACTTTCTTAAATCTTCTCAAGGTAAAAAAAAACAACATAAAAACAAAATGATCCCTCTTGAGGGAGGCTTCCCTGATCAACATTTAAAGATATCCCAAGCCCATTTTTGAGTCCTATGGAACGACCCCTCCCATCAATATCAGTACAACCACAGAGCGGATTGTGTATCTTAAAGTCTTCCAGAATTAAAAAAAATTGCACAACAACTGTTCAAAGAGAGCATCAAGGTCTGATTGATAATAAGTATTTCCAAGAGACAGGTAGAGAGTACAAACAGTGATGGTATACCCCAAGGAAACAATGTAGGCTACGGCCTTTAATAGTGCATCGAGCTGCAAAGACAGGGTGAGCATGTGCAGGAGAACTAATAATTCTTACCCACCAAGTAGTTGCCCATAACACAACCTGTCATTTTGGTAAAACAAAAGAGCTAAAAAGTGACTGAATCAGCAGGTTTCAGAAATGTTTTCTGTAATGAAAAATACACAGGATAATAGAAATCAATTGAGCCCTTAGTGTCATCCAGATTAGAATGTAAATCTTGAATGTCTCATTGTATCAAAGTGGCCATTTTCGTTTATATGGAATAGAAATGAATGGGGAACTCTTTGCTTTACGACCACACCGTTTGTCTTTATAAGAATGAGGTTTATTGTCCTCTATGGATTCTGCTCTGAGTTGAGTGAGCAGGTCTCCATCAGTAACGGAGATTTCAGCGACTGAAGGCGTAAACGAATAATCATTCTATATCTTGGGACCAAAGAAGGTGGACCAAAGCCGACGCCAGAAACCGAGGCTGAAGGAAGTGGACCCGAGTAGTCATTGGAAAAAGAGGTGGGGATACAGACAGGAGCAGACTTTAATTTGTCAATTTACTTATCTATAGAGGCCAAACGACTCTTCACATGGTTTGAGATTGACAATATTGGAGGTACAGAGATTGTCTGCCTTCCCACCGTAGCAGTGGAACATAGTGCAGCAGCTTATGTCTGAAATGGAGTTGGGGACAATAACTTCCGAACCTTAGTGTAAGAAATGTTGTTAATCGTTTTCAGATGTTGTACTTCTTTCTCTTCCACACACCTAGAGCAAAATGAAAAGTAAGAGGGGTAAGAGCCACTACGATTAACACAATTAGAATTCAGTTCACACTCGTAGGTGTCATGATCTTTGCCACAGCAAGAGCACACGTCGAAAAATCACGATATGTTGCCTTCAAGTAACTGAACTGCTAATAATGAAAACATCTGATAGGGTCGGGAATATATTACCATACTTTACAGTGCAGGTAACCTGCCATTCCAGCATCAGGTAGATGTAGTGAAGTAAACGTCAAAATTAGAACATTAATATGCTGCATTATTCTGTTTTTTATGAGTGAAGATGCACTCCACTGCAGAAACAGCTTAGGTGGAAAAACAGCAACAATCTTTTACTATGTGATGTTCTTCAAATCCCTCTCAACAATAACTTCATGTGATAAATTCAATATAACATAGGGAGTAACCTCAGTGGGTATATCTTCAATTGCTTTCGAATTTTAGAGGAGTTTTGGTATAGATTTTCCCACCAAGGTATCCACACAACGTAGCTTCTTGACTATCTTAGGTGAGCCAGCAAGTCCCTCTAATCCTTTTTAAATAAGAAAAGGATATATACTATCTAAAATTTGTCTAAAAAAGAATGTAGTATGAGAAAATGAGACATAGGTGTCAAAGGGGATGGAGACTGCTGTTTAGTGTTCAAGATGTGGTAATTTACTGATGATCTGTTTTTATTGCTTTATTTATATTTTGATCTGGGGAATCACAATCAAAGAAGAAAGATTCAGTGCACAATGTTCCCACCCACCAAACTGCCAAACAAGGACACTAAAATAATGTCAGGGTTTAGTTAGTACCATACCTAAACACCAGCATCAGACATAATGTCCAACACACCTGTTAAGAGTACCCAACACTGGTACTAGGTTGACCCCCAACAGGACAGAGCCAACAGACCCTGGGAGCCACCCATCTATAGGAATTCAAGGCAAAAGTGGTGTGTTTGAGTTGGACCATTCAACCACCAGGATCTTCTTTTCCACTTCCCGGCAAAAACTTAAGTGGATGTTCAGATCCCAGAATAGGTAAGTTGACTAAGTGAAACCTTCTATGGGAAGTCCTCTCACCAAGATCAGGCATCCACCCACACCAGTGAGCATTATTTGTATCTCTTTAATCCAGCAAACACTTGTACAAATTGGAAGAACATAGATATGACTCGTCTTTTGTTACTGTGACATAGTATTTTCATTATTTTCTCAAGCCATAAATTTCTGTTTTGACTGCACTAAAATTGATAAGTACTATAGACATGTAGCTTGAAAAAAATAAAGTAAACTATTTCCAGCCTTGTTTGTTTACTTTTTAGAGCCCCTATTTGTAGGCTTGAAAGTATAATATTTTTGCATTTTGATATTTTGTACTATTCTCTCTTATCAAATTACCAATTTCTACTAATATTGTTTGGAAATAACATGCTTTAATGTTTTATTTAATGACTTGTTGGAATCAAGGGACGTAAAAAATAACTTTATGTGGCTGGGGTGAGTTCAATGGACCTGAAAGGCACCTGGCTGCACTTTGACTCATCCAAAAGGAAAATTTCTTCTCTTTACAAATATGCTTGCTGTAGAACTGTTAAGTAGTGAACAAACAATAAAAATATGGATTAAAATGACTCACACTCAAAATCTTGATGAACACACAAAAAGCTAGAGTTACCTGTTATCTCAAATTATGAGTTATGATATACACTGCTGGCCACAATCTTAAGGCCAATGAACATAAAGACAAAATATGCATTTTACATTGTTGGAATCAACCAATGATTTGAGTAGAGCTTCGAAAGATGACAATAAGAAAAGGGAAATAAAAATAAAAATATTTTTAGCATTTAATAGAGAAAATATGAACACTATGAAATTAGTCTAAATACTAGCTGGTCAAAAGTTTAAGACCATACCATAAAGAAGTCCTTAACAGTGTAGGAAATGCCCAACAAGAGGTCTCAGTAGTAAGTTGCATGGCCGACATTGCGAATAACTACAAACATTCACTTTGGCATGGTCGATATAAGCGTTTACAGAAGGCTGGCTAGAATGTTATTCCAAGTGGTGAAGATGGCTTCACGAAGATCATGCACTGTTTGGAATTGACGTCCTTTTCTATAGACTTCCCTTGCCATCCACTCTCAAACATTTTCAATGGGGTTCAATTTGGGCGAAAAAATTATGCACTGTTGGAGAAAGAAGTTTTCTTGTTAATGTACTGATGTAAGAAGTTTCATAAATACCTACATGAGTGCCATTTTACATTAGTGACCGACCATTAGCCACTGACTAATCTACTGGGACCTAAGATTGGAATACCTCTGATAGTTGCTGTTTGATTACAGAGATGGGCACTGATCCTGTCATCTCTCTGGTATAACATCGAGTACTGACGTTCTATTCTCTCTGGCGCTTCGCTTTGTTTTGAACTTCGCGCAAAACTACAGGAGAGCTATCTGCACTAGCCGTCCCTAATTTAGCAGTGTAAGACTAGAGGTAGCTAGTCATCACCATCCATCGCCAACTCTTGGGCTACTCTTTTACCAACGAATAATGATTTGAAATTGACCGTCAGATTATAACACCCCCCACGGCTGAAAGGGCGAACATGTTTGGTGTGACGGGGATTCGAACCCGTGATCCTCAGATTACGAATCGAGTGCCTTAACCACCTGGCCATGCCGGGCCCCTCTGGCACTTGAAATAAATAAAGTGAAAACAATATTAAACACACTATCATTTCCCCTGGTTACTGCATTAACATCTACCAGTGGAATTTTATTACTGCCAGTCTTCCTTTGTTTACTGTATGTTTTTCCTGTTCGTCAAGGAGAATAATTTACTCTTCAAAAAAAGGAAACGCAAAAGGCAAAATATGAGACACATTGTTAACAAGTTTATTCCGGGTAGTTCTGTATGACATGTGTGAAACTTTGCACATTCACTGCTGAACATCCAAAGTCTGCATAGGCGAAGTCCACGCTCACTAGGTGAAGTTTAACGTCACTCAACGTCAATAACGAGTATGCCCCCCCCGTGAGCATCAATAACTGCTTGGCATCTCCTGCGCATGGAAGCGATGAGATGACGAATCACATCCTGTGGAATGGCTGTCCACTCAGCCTGCAAAGCTGCTGCAAGCTGAGGTAGAGTTTGCAGTTGAGGTTGTCGCCGTCGCAGACGTCAGTCCAACTCGTCCCAAAGATGTTCGATGGGGTTTACATCTGGTGATCTGGAGGGCCAGGGAAGAACGTTGATGTTGTGGTGTCTCAAGAAGACAGTGGTGAGTCGGGCTGTGTGAGGACGGGCGTTGTCATGTTGAAAAACGTCGTTGACGTTCACCGTGATGGGTTGCACATGGGGCCTAAGAATCTCGTCGACGGTTGCGTACGGTCTGATCGGAAACCCTACGCAGCCCTGGTATGGTTGAGGCAGTAGACGTCGCAGTGGTGGTCCTATCCCGAAGGTGACGTAACCGGATGTTGCGATCTTATGCGGGCGTGGTCACACGAGGTCTGCTAGATCGTGGACGGTCACGAGTTGATCCATGTTGTTGGTGACGATTCCATAGCCTTGTGATGGTGCTTGGGTGGACATTCACAGCTCTGGCAACATCTGATCGAGATTCGCCTGCTTCAAAGCGACCAATGGCGTTGTTGCGTTGTGCTTCAGTCAGTCTTGGCGTAACTGTATTGCGTGTCGGTGGCTTAACACTGAGCTATGGAAACCGAGAACCCGTCACTTTTATAGGGATTTTGCATATGTTGCACTTGCAGAACATGTAGATCTCTCAAACAAATTTATTGGACACGCATGCGTTTTGACGAAAAATCCGATGTTTTCTTCCGTTTTCAAAGTGCACAACCTTTATTGTCATTTTGGTCTGACAATCAGTGCCTTAACACGTGTAACATCACATACTTTGAGCTCGTAACGTTATTACATATATTTCTCTTTAAAATAACAAAAATAGCCCTTTTGCGTTTCTTTTTTTGAAGAGTATAATAATAAGAATTTTACTATTTTTTGTGTTTTGTTCATTGTTAAACACAAAGCTGCACAATGGGTTATCTGTGTTATGACCACCACGAGTATTGAAGCTTGGTTTTTAGTGTTTTAAGTCTTCAGACTTATTGACGAGACTCTGTGGATTTGCTACTCTTTAAATACTTTATCTAAACACACATGAAGCTGATGTTTTTAATGGGAATTACAAGTGTTTAAATATTTTAAGCAGCACTTCAGCCAAAATTTTGTTGAGGTTTCTATCTCTCCTTCATATATACAATATGTTTGGGTGAAATCAAAGGTCTCATAATGTACTTTATTTTTTGCTAATCGCTTATGACAATTTCTTTATATGGTTGATATAACTTAACTGTTATTAATATGGCTTCTTTAATGGACCAAAAATATAACAATGTAGCATCTTTAAATAACAGTAACAGCGTTTAATGAGAGTGTTTCAACAAAACACATAGTATTGGTACTCTACAGCTCACATGATTTTTTCTGCCTTAGTAAACTACTTGTAAAAATAAATTGGATAAAAATATCTGTTCCAATGCTTAACAATCGCAGTGCTACTGGTTCTAAAAGGCTTTAAGCCTTTATGCGTCATAACTCCCACGAATTAATGCTGCATGAATATAAGCATAATCCCAAGTACCAAAGAGCGTAGTATGATTAAGATAAATCACATTATTATTTAATGTTAATTCGATATCTCACTCATATAGGTTTAAAATTAATAAGTATTAAGTAATTCTATACACAGTTTAGTTACTTAGTTCAAGTTAAATGACTGTTTAAACGTTATGGATCATGCGGTCGTGCTTCGTATGTACTTCAGGAGTTCAATAACCTCGACCTTGAGTCTGGATGTGTAGTCACATGGAAACGTGGTGAACTTTTACCTGCTGAGTTGTGTACCTGTCCAACGTAGCATGCACAGCGGACACTAGAGAACAGACGAAATAATTTGTCTATGCTTCTCATCTAATACTGTGCTATACACGCTGTATGAAAATCAGATTCGTCTCATGACCGTAACTGTTTGTTATTGTAAGGCCAAATCCTTATTTTTCCTCTCTTAATCCAGGTTTCGATTTTCTAGACAGCGATTTTCATAAGCTATTCAGGTGGGTGTTTGTTATGTGTTTCGACAAGTCACAGTAACTTTTAACATATTTTATAACAATAATACTTGGTAAGAGTTAGATCAATTAAAACTTACAGAAATTTTTGAAAAATAACACCATCAGTTAAGTCACTTCAAAATTAAAAATAAATCTGAGATTTTACTCTATCAAAGCCTTGCAAGTATTTAATGAACATTATTTGAAGTGTAACTTATAAAAGTGTGTTTTCTTATAGCAAAGCCACATCGGGCTATCTACTGAGCCCATCGAGGGAAATGTAACCCGTGATTTGAGCGTTGTAAATCCGTAGACTTACCGCTGCACTAGCGGGGGTCTATTGTGAAAGCATAAAACTGTTACTCTTGTTTTATACGAAAATGCGTTTAATAATAAAAGTATATTTAATAATTTTAGTTGAAATAATGTGAATTGGGAAAAGATAATTGTTATTATTTTTGTAAATCATTTAAAAATATATATAAATCAATATCTGTTGCTATTCCTGACAAAACATGAAGGCTAGAGAAGACATCAGGCTGAGGCATTATTTTTTTCAGTAGAGATTTCTTTCCAATACCATACAAAACTGATACAGTATCACAACTGGTTACTGCATGCAGGTAGACTGTTGAACGTATTCTGTCGCAGATATCTTGCGCTACCGTGTACTGGGATGACTCTTCTTGTCATAAAATGCTGTCACCACACTTGCCCTAATTCAGAGCTTACTTATCTCTATTACGAAGTATAAAAGTCTTTAGATAAAAAATGTACTTTATAGAAATAAAACTTTAAAAAAGAACTGCAAATATTCAACAAAAGAAAACAATAGTTCTGCTTTCAGTCTGCAGGGTTACGACATTAAAATCAGATTACGATACTTTTTGTGGGCACAATACAAACAGTCCGTTGTTTAGTATTCTACTCAACAACAATAAATCCAGATAGGCATAAACACATACACACACACAAACAAACACGTGTTCACCTTTCTTGTTGTTACGTAAATTTTAACTCTTTGTTACACATAAGTATTTTTAATAATAGGTACTATTGCTCGCTGTGTTGAATGACAGATTCCTCATTCTATCTAAAGTGAATAAAATACATCATTTTATTTTTTACTCGCATATAATTGTTCATATTTGTTTACTTATTATTACATAAAATATGTGATAGTTTTTCAATTAGAGTAATACGTCCCGGACCCGTAACATTCTAACAATAAATTTGTTTTGTTTATTTTTGAATTTCGCACAAAGCTACTCGAGGGCTATCTGTGCTAGCCGTCCCTAATTTAGCAGTGTAAGACTAGAGGGAAGGCAGCTAGTTATCACCACCCACCGCCAACTCTTGGGCTACTCTTTTACCAACGAATAGTGGGATTGACTGTCATATTATACGCTCCCACGGCTGGGAGGGCGAGCATGTTTAGCGTGACGCGGGCGCGAACCCGCGACCCTCGGATTACGAGTCGCACGCCTTACGCACTTGGCCATGCCGGGCCGCACCATAATATTAAGATTTGAATAAATAAAATATGTACCTAGGCCAAGTATAGGAAACGTATATTCGAATTTGTAAACTTTTACCGTTGAAATGCAGTTAAAAATCGCCGATACTGGCTATAATATCAGATATCAATAATATTATTTTTTTAATTTTTCACATCAATGTATATATATGGTGCTTCGACGTTTGATATCTCAACTTACGGTTTGTACTTTTTATACCAATAACTTATAAGGATTTTGTACTTTTGAAGTGTATGGAGTGTCGATCTTTAGGTGATTACCTTTGTTCAGGTTTAGGATGCAAAACAGCGTACAATACAATAACGCCATATTAACTTACGCTCATCGCTTTTGTTCTTCAGCGTGTAGTTCGATACTTACAATTTGTAATAATTATATAAGAAAAAGATAAAAACACCGTAAATAATGAATTCTGAACCGGAGCATTCATCGTTAAAACTGAAAAACACATTATAATAAATCAACTTATAATAGCGCTGTGTTTTTTTCATCATTTTTCTCTCGCGTACTTACTTTAGTCTGGTATATTGAAAACTGAAGTTTGAATTGTTTGTTGTTGCTTTTCAGTCGTTACCTTAATATACACATATATATATACTTTTAAGGTTTACATACAAATACTCTTATAACACATACAGGCGGTTGAGTACGTTACATTGAAACAATTTTGAAGACTCACTACGAATTACAGCCCATGTGGCCACATTTGATCATGTTTTGTCTAACGACTGTAATGTTTTACAAAAATTTCCGTTGTATAGTTTAACTTGCAAAGAACATCCATTATAAGGCTATTATGTTTAAAACACAACTCTTGTCCATACTGGAGTGGGTCTAATGGATGAGGGTGACAGTCTCCGAGCACCCATTTCAACATTCTAATCGCAGAAAAATTCACAGAGGACTTGACTGGTGCCTTAGTACGATATAATATAAAGACCTATTTCATTCTCAATCTTCGTGATATATTCGATGGTTGAACAGGTGGCATGACTTATCTTGATGAATTCATACTCTGTTGGTCTAGCTTCAGAACGGAAATCCTTCTTGATAATGTTGCTACTGATGTTTATGATCAGATATCTCGCATGGTTCAAAGTTTCGCATTTTGCTTACCACACCAGGTTTCTTTATTTATGTGTCGGTGTCCCAAACTGATCCATATTACTACTTTTTACAATGCTATTAAGTATGAGAGATATCATTTTCTTGGAAATAATGAATCCCAGATACAAAAGCAACTTTATGATCTTGCATCGAAAAAGGCTGTTATATACCCTTTCCAAAAGTGATAGATTATCAGTGCATCATAGATCAAACAATGTAAAAATGTCGTTATTATATACGCCATTCCACCGCTTCTTTCTATTGGTTGTTGTTGTTATGTGACTTTCTGATTTAAATACTAAGATCGTTTAATATAATCTTCTCAACCCTAAAGTATGTTTGGATGTTGAACCTACCAGCTATTAGCCAGAATAACTTGCTTATGTTATGACTTATAAACCGATATTTGTCCAACGTTACCATAGTTTTCCAATTTTGATTGTAGTGAGACAGAACTTGATATTTTTGGCTTAATTAGAATGATGTATTTATCTAATTTGATAAAATATAATAAATGTCATCATACATTAATTTTCTTTAACGTTATTCTGCAGCGGTATATTGACAACATAGTGTGGAATGGGCAAAAGGACTGGATTTATAGCGCTATGGCTATATGTGGTTGCAGTTCTACGTGCCCACTCTTACAGAGGTGGACTGAAGAATGGATATACTAATTATAAGGAAGATTGGGGTGGTAACCATATACTAGTTGAAAAAATAAGAAAACACTATCGTATCCCATATTCTGCACCTGTTCCACAAATTTCTAGCCCAAGTTTTGTAAATGTCTTCAAACCTCTCTCCACTGTTTACCCTATAGAGAAACCATATAGAGTCAACGAGGTTCATCGTGCCTCTTTTCGTATACCTGCTATGAAATTTGTGCCTTATCAAGCAACTGTTCCAGTTCCCCAGCTAGACCCCATTCCCATTCAAATCCGACCATCAAAGCCTGTAATAGTCAGTCAAACTAAAATGTATAATATAGTCAACAAAATCCCTGCCTCTGTGCCCATCAAATTTCTACGCCCATTTGCTATTCCTTTTGCAAAGAAAATTTCAGTTCCAATAACTCATCCAGTAAAGAATCCTGTTAATGATGTGAAAGAATTTCCAATATTCATCAACAAACTGTATCCTGCTTCGTAAGTGAAATAGATTATTGTCTTGTTTCAACTAAAAATTATGCATATCGCTATATATAAGTTTAGCATATGAAATCAGTATAATAGTAGTTATAAGAATAGTCTTAGTTGTTATTATTGTAATGCTAGAAAAATAAGAAATAAAACAGACAACTTTAGGGCACTAGTAGATTAGAATATTTTGATATTATGGAAACAAATTAAACATGGCTAAATGTAAATGATTTTGATGAGAGAAATTCTTTTAAATACGTGTGTGTGTGTGTTTTTCTTATAGCAAAGCCACATCGGGCTATCTGCTCAGCCCACCGAGGGGAATCGAATCCCTGATTTTAGCGTTGTAAATCCGGAGACATACCGCTGTACAAGCGGGGGGCTCTTTTTGAAATACACAGTTATAGGTTATATAATAGGAACAGTGTAGTAAAGAGAATGAGGAGAGAGGCTCTATATATAAAGTGTCAGTTACATCCTGTTGTAGTTGAGAATATTAAGGATAAAAGCAAGGAGGTGAAATCAATTTGGGTTTCAGTTAGTGGGTATCGAGGTAAAATCTCTTAGTAAAACGTTTACGGACTATCATTTGAAACAGTCGAAGTTTGTGAGAAACTTTATACTCATATTAAGATTTTGCCTGTTAATGAAGTCATAATGACGATTTTGATTTTAGATATATAGACTGGGAAATGCTGGAGCAAGAGCATGAGGAAGAAAGAATAGATTTATTTACTAATTGGTCAAAGAACCTACTAAAAATAATGTTATTTTAAATTTTTTTAACTTCTAATATGGAAATGGTTCAAAGGGTGGAAATTGGGCGACATCTAGGTACAAGTGATCATTGCTATATTAAGTTTGATATTTTGCTGCATATATAAAACATAAATGACAATATTTTGATTCCAAATTTAAAAACGCAACAACAAATTTTGAAGGAATGTAAGAATAATTATCTGTTGTGAAGATTTTTCAGCATTCAAAACAATATATTTCTTATAGAAACAAAAAGGTACCTCTAAGTAAAAGAAGTAATTTTGGCTCACAAAGTTATAAAAGATAAAATTAAAGAAAAACATCAAAAATTTAAGGAACTTAAATTGACTGGTATCATAGAAGATTTCTGATATAGAAAATCAAGAAAGCTGGTCAAACAAATTTAAGAAAAGCAAATTTCCAACGGACACAACAAGAATTATCTGTTGTGAACTGGGAAGCTGAGTTACATAAGAAACAATGAGCAAATGTGGAAAACAAATTAAAAAGGTTTTCAATATTTAAAATAAATGTATTTCTTCAGATAGAGAATAAAAAGGTTAAAAAAGATAAAATTAAAAAAGTCAAGTTTAAGAAATTTAAATCTACTGGTGTTATTGCTGAATTAGAATATTATAGAAGATCAAGAAAGTTGATCAAACAGAAAACTAAGACATTAAAAAAATGTCTGAAAAATATTGGCTGAAAATAAAAAATTAATAGTGAAAAATTTAAAATTACATAAAAGTTAAATAAAATGTTAGGAATGGGAAAGATCTCTTGAGAAATTACAAAGAAAGTATTTTATCTGACGATTATAAAATGATTAGGTGATAAATTTAGTTTTTCTTCAGTTTTTACTCATGAAGACTTAATCAGTGTTCTTTATATTGAGCAATCGAAAGATGAAAAGAAAGTTGAATAAGGCAACTTCATGAATTCTGAGCTTATTTAAATAAATTGGGAAATTTAAAGAATAATAAGGATTTTTGGTCAGATAATATTTTTTGCGGGTTTTAAAGGATGTGTGAGCCATTTGCCAAAGGTTTTGTAAGTCCTTAAATAGTAGACAACTACCCTTAGATTCAAAATTAGCTAATATCACTCCTATCTTTAAGGAAGATAATATAAGTTATCCCATTAGGTCTATTAATTTCACATCAGTTGTGGGAATAGTTTTGGAATGTCTGATAAAAATACATTATAAAGTCATTCACCAAAGTTTAGAATTCTATCAGATAGCGAACATTGTTTTACTAAGAAAAAATCTTGCCTAATAAATATTTTGACATCCTTTGAAAATATTACTGCATATATAGATGAGAGTAACTGTGTAGATCTAGTGTATCTGGATTTTGAGAAAGCATTTGACAAATTGCCACATAAAAGGTTTGTAAAGAGACTTACTTATCTTTATAGGTCTGGGAAATAAGTTAATTAATTGGATAGAAAAGTGGTCTAATGGAAGAGAGCAGAAGGTTGTAAATGGAGCCGAGTCAAATTGGATTAAAGTTGCATGTTGTGTACCTCAAAATGTCATTTATTTACATTAATAACATAGATGAAGGAATAGTCAACAAACTGGTTAAATTTGTTGATGATATCAAGCTCTTGTATGTTGTTGGCTGCGAAGAGAATGATTCTGCTTCACAAAAGTATTTAGATCATTTAGTATGTTGGACAAATAAATGGCAAATTGGTTTTAAATATGATAGAAGCAAGATATTGCATGTGGGTTATCATAATTTGAATTATGAGTGTAATTTGGATTGTAGTAACCTTTACTGTCTTGAAAGAAAAGGATTTTGATGTAATAGTTGATCAGTTTCATAAGTAATCCAAGCAGTGGGCTGTTGCAAATAGGATTTTAGGTTGTTCATACACAAATATTAAATATAAGTCTAAAGAGGTTATAATTTCATTGTGTAGGTCACTGGGCAGGCCACATTCTAAGTACTATTTTCAGTATTGGGCTTCTTGCCTCAGGAAATGTACTGAATTGTTGGAAAGGGTATAGAGGAGGGTCACTAAAATGGTACTTGGAATGGAGGGATTGTCACATGAGGAGAGATTAAAATACTTAAAATTGTTTTCTCTTGAAAAAAAGAAGAGTTAGAGGGGACCTGACTTAAGTGTTTAAGATAGTAGAAAGAACTGATAATGTTAATGCATCAACATGTTTCATACATAGCAGCGAGAATTATAGAGCTAGGAGACACAAATATAGGTTTAGGCAAAGTAGAAGTCGTCTTCAACTAAGACAATTTGATTTTTCAAATATGGTGGTTGGCCTAAGCAATGACTTGTCTTCAGATGCTGTGGAGGCAGTAAATCTGAATGAATTCAAAAGAAAGCTTAATTGATATATGAAAGATAAGGATTGACTTTAATTTATTAAATGGGACGGGACAACCGAGATGGACCAATGGGTCCCTTGTTTTTCCTAAACATTATGTTATGTGAGCTGTTATTTATTTATTCATTTTAACACTTTGTTTGTGTTTCATTAATTAATTTTTACATTATTTCCTGTTTGTCATTACTGGTTTAAATAAGAAAGAATGTTTAGGGTATTTGTGTGTCTGCGCACGCACTAAGAGGACGTTGGCCAAGTACCGGCCTTTCTAAGATTGTTTGCAGTGTTTAACACTATTTTTGTTTAAAAGCACAACTATTCACTATAGTTTAAAAATTATATAAAATTTTATATGCCGCGTTGGAATGAACATAATTTGTATGAAAGCTAGTCTAGTAAATTTATAAACTATGCTATTTATTGTATCTTAAGTTTTGTATATCTGAGTTGAATAATTTTTAAGTGAAGAGATAATTCATTAAAGAGTGAAACTAATAAAACAGCAAGTTTCATGTTAAATGTTTACAAGTATTGTAATAAATTATACGAATTTTGTTATATTCAAGTGTTTAATATTTGTAGTACTGAAGGAAATATTTGGAATGGGTATGGCGGCTATAGTGCAAGCAGTGATCTGAGTGGTCATTTATCAACAAGTCCTAACTCTCATGGAGTAGGCATCGGAATCCATGTTGGAGAAGACGGTCAAACTACTGATGGAATGCATGGGTATCAAGGTAGAAATAGCATTGCAAATTGGGAAACTGACAGGTTTCAGCAGAGAAGCTATGCTGAACTAGGAGGGAAAAGCGTCAGTTTTACCACTGGGTACAGTACATTTCAATCCACTAACTTAGGTCAAAAACAGTATCTTATTTATAATGCTTTGAATATAATTTTGTGTATAATTCTACTAACATTAAGCTAAGTAATAGTGTATAAATCGTTTTTTTTGCTTTATTTGATCAAAAGACAATGTTAATTTTCGAATACGAACACACTCCATAAAAATCTGTCATTTTGACATCTTCATTATATAGATTCACCAAGTCCAGTGACATTGAACTTGACTTTCGAGTGGGAAAACCTGCCTTCTATTGAATGAATTAATTCGTTTTTCCCATTGAGCTGAACAAGGACGAATATTAATGTGGGAGACTGCTGTATTTAAATTACCTTAAAGGACTGTAATTGTCCAGTTAAGAACATCAGTAATTGTTTGTGAAAAATGTTTTGTTTGAATATTTCGACTAACTTATTATTTACTGATTCCAAGAAATTTGGAACAGACCGACAATCTTTCTGTGCTAAATATTCATATTAATCTTGCTTATTGATATATCATTATATGTTTGTTACAGCTCTATTATGATATTGACAAGAAGTTTCTTAATTTGTAAAGGTGAGGAATAAAATTGAGTGGGGCTCTGTGAGTATTCTAAGCGTCTTGTGCCTTTAATAAGATAAACTATGACAAATATTTTTACTTTTGAAAAGTGTATTTAACTGGAAGTCTACTCACTGAACAAAATATTGCTTCCTTTACGCTTCTTTATGGTTACTCTTTTACCAATGAATAGTGGGATTAACCAAACTTTATAACGCCCCTACGGTTGAAATGGCAAGGATGTTTGGTATGACGATGATTAGAACCAGCGACGCTCAGATTAATAGTCGAGCGTCTTAAACCCCTGGCCATGCCAGGCCAAAGGAGTGAGAAGGGAAACTTTGGTAATTCACAGAAAAATTAATCAGAAATGTATTTATATTGCTTTCGGTTTTGATTTCTTCATTGCATTAACGTTCCATGAGCACTTCTCATATAACCCTAAAAATACAGTGGTTTTAATGAAACTTGTAATATACCATATGAGAATATCCAATATTCTCCGTAGTTAACATAAATTTATGAGAAATAAATATCATCTTTGGCAAAAAAAAATCAACTTAAATTTGATACAACTCAAATGATAAACTAATTTCTCGTTCATTAATGAACGCAAAGATTTTACTAGCACATATTATATTGTTGGGCGTCAAATATGAAAATTATACTTAATTACGTTATTCATTGGAATTTACATAGTTACGTTTATAACCTCAAATACATTACATGTGTGAATAACATATGACTTTTCTGTCACAATAGATCACCCATGATTATTCAGAGAACTAATTATTTTTACTTCTTACTAAAATATGTAATTTCAGTGAAGAAATAAAAGTTTCCTTCTTTGGCTTGACTTTAAATCCGAGAGCTTATAATACTAAAATCATGTTTCAATATCTATGGTGGGCAGAGCAAAAATAACTCATTGTGTAAATATATGCTTGACAGCAGAAAAAAAAAAATATGAATAACACGAAATTATAATATATTTTTTACTTCAGCAGCACCTCTACAATAATCTGGTTTAGCTGAGCTTTTCATTAACAAGAAAGGTCAAAATGAGATATTTACCCCATTTTACATTTCATAAAACTTACACGTATTACGAAGTAATTAGATCCGGCATGGCCAGGTCGGTTAAGGCGTGCGACTCGTAATCTGAGGGTCGGGAGTTAGCATCCCCATCGCACCAAACATGCTCGCCCTTTCAGCCGTGGGGGCGTTATAATGTGACGGTCAATCCCACTATTCGTTGGTAAAAGAGTAGCCAAAGAGTTGGCGGTGGGTGGTGATGACTAGCTGCCTTCCCTCTAGTCTTACACTGCCAAATTAGAGACGGCTAGCGCAGATAGCCCTCGAGTAGCTTTATGCGAAATTCAAAAACAAACAAACAAACGAAGTAATCTTAACATTATAGTTAAAAATTTAAATTTGTGTTACCATTTAAACACCCATAATACATTACTTTAGTCTGTTTACTTACACTATAAAAGTGGATCTCCTACATACATGTTTTGCACCCCACCCACTCCACGAAAATATTTTTGGGCGCCCTTGTTCATCAATACTACATGGGAGATCGAATTAAGGAAGTAAGTGAGCCTTTTATGGTGATAGGATACGAACACTTCTAAGAGTTTGTTGTAAAACCGTATATATAATTTAATTTAGAAAAACTGCAAAATATAAAATGTGAAACCGCAATTTTGCAAGTATCTCACACAACAAACCTTCGTGCCAAATTTGGTGAAGTTTCATCTATATGAGACAAAAAAGTGGTAACAAAAGCAATAAAAACCGCAAAATGCAAAAGTGAAAATTTGTATATATTCTTTGTGGACACAATGAACCTCTATACCAACTGTGGTGAAGATTCATTATGATAATTAGTTACATGGACATACAAACAGTACTATTATATTTATATAGATGTGCAAAGTTTGACAGGCTTACGTTTTCATTATTAGGTGCAGTATGCGTAGTAATATTTCATCAGAATGATGTGTTATTTTCATGTGGAAGGTTGTGCTGGTACTTTTTTGCTTTCTTTTAAATCTCATTTTAATATTTTATGTTCACTTTGCTTCTTCTGTGCTTATTAGGAAAAACAGCTAATAACATATAATAATAATTACCATTTAGTTAACACAACTGTGTTGCAGTACGTAAACTCTCACACTGAACATTATTGCAATTTCTGTCAAGGCATCGACATTTATAAAGAAACTAAAGAAGAAGTGTACGTGTGAACTAAATAACACGTTTTGTTACACAAAACAACCTTCTTCCGGGTTCTACATTTGTATTAATCTCTAAAGTAGAACTGGTTTTTAGTTTATCCTTTTTTTTTTTCAGCTTCGTCGAATATCGAATGCTCTTTACTAAATTCTTTAGCATTGACAATTGTACTTCTGTTTTACAATGTGGGTATTATTCTTTCTAAATTTTAGTGATTTTAAAAATAAAAATATTTTATCTGACGAAGTGTTAGATATATGAGTACGCAAAAAAAACAAAACATTTAACACGATCAGCGTTTGTTCTTTGCCTTTTTAGAATGTATCAAAACAAGTTAAAACAAACATAGGTAAAGCCGATTTTTTTTTCAGATATTGTGCTCAAAACTAAACAACGGGCCATCCAAATGTCTCTAATTTTTGAAATTATAAATTAGAGGGAAAGCAGTCAGCCAAATCTTCCGCTGTCAACTCTTGGTATACTTTTGTCTTGAAGTAAGATACTTATTAAGACTACGATAATTTTAAATAATATTCTTATTAAAATGACTAATGTCACAAAAAATACAAACCACATTCCATTAAATCTTGTATAAACATAGCACATTAGTATGAGACCATTTCTATCTAATACTCAAAGAAAAAGAAAAAAAAACATCCTGAACGTTTTCGAAAGGTGACTTTTTGTTTATTAAGGATAAACTGGAAATGATTGCATAAAGTGAAGGATAAAAATAGATAGAATGACGTCATGGCAGAACACCTTGATAATCCTGAAGCGTTTCGACCAGCTCAGATTATACTAAGTGTGACTCATATCCGTGATGCAACACGACAGGAGACGAAAATATTATATTCTGGATTTCGATTAAGTAAAATATTGATACGAAGATCGATGATAAAAAAGTTAAGTAGAAAGAATAAAAAAGCATGGAAAATTATTGTTAATAAATAACAGGTATTGAGAAAAATTATGGTTAAAAACCAAAAATTGACACCGCATATAAGAAAATCAGAAAGTGCGAAATTAAAACAACAAAAACTTATTTATCAGACCGAAAAACTGATTAATGATTAAAGATCATTGATTCCATGATTTTTGTCTGTTTCCTGAAGTTGAAAGGTCTTTAAAATGATATTACAATAAATCTCTTTGAATTCTCCAACAGCTTCAATTGAACACGTATGAGAATTACGTCATTAATAGAATTACCGTGTTAGTTGAAGTGGTAAATAACAAATACTTCCTTTTCGTTGCTAATAGAAGGAAGCAAGTTCAAGTTATCCAGGTATACCTTAGTTTGTTTAATGTCTTATGCTAAGCACTATATTATAGTAGTTGCTTATATATACAATCACGTGAAAAAGTTAGGACACCCTATGAAAGCCTGTGTATTTTTGTAACATTTTTGGATATATAGATATTTAATCTCAATTTCAACAATACTGAAAGATTATAGGAATATAACTAAATAATTAAAATTAAAGAAAATACTTTTTAAGATCTTCTGTAAATGTAATTCTAACTGAGGAAAAACTTAGGACACCCCCACATTTATTCCCACTTAAAATGGCTCAACTCACACACAGGTGTATCACACCAGGTACACATGATTAGAAGATCGTTACTCAGCATTTTGAATGAGGCTTGCTCTATTTAAACCTCAGACATTTAGTTTGGTGTGCTCCTGACTGTTGAAGCGAGAGTGAGCACCATGGTGAGAGCAAAAGAGCTGTCTGAGGCCTTCAGAAAGAAATTTGTAGCAGCTTATGAGTCTGGTAAGGGATTTAAAAAGATCCCAAAATATTTTGAAATCAGACATTCCACTGTCCATAATAGTCAACAAGTGGAGGGCTTTCAAAACAACTGCCAACATGCCCAGGTTTGGTCGTCCAAACAAGTTCACCCCAAGAGCAGACCGCAAGATGCTAAAAGAGGTCTCCAAACACCCTAACATGTCATCACGGGACCTACAGCAGGCTCTGACTACTGTTTATGTGAAAGTACATGCCTCTACAATCAGAAAGAGACTGCACAAGTTTAACTTGCATGGGAGGTGTGCAAGGAGGAAACCTTTGCTCTGTGAGAGAAACATCAAGGCCAGACGGAAGTTTGCCAGAGAGAATGTAGACAAAGATCAGGACTTCTGGAATAATGTTCTTTGGACAGATGAGTCCCAAATTGAATTATTTGGACGCCAGAACAGAGGACATGTTTGGCGTAAATCAAGTACAGCTCTCCAGGAAAAAAACCTCATATCAAATGTGAAGCATGGAGGTGGAAGTGTCACGGTTTGAGACTGCTTTGCTGCAGCAGGACCTGGATAGCTCACAATCATAGAATCCACCATGAAATCTACCGTGTATCAGAGGGTGCTTGAGGATCATGTGAGACCATCTATAAGAACATTAAAGCTGAAGCGGAACTGGACCCTGCAACACGACAATGACCCAAAACATACCAGTAAATCCACCAAGGAGTGGCTGAAAACTAAGAAATGGAGAGTCCTGGAATGGCCCAATCAAAGCCCAGATCTTAGTCCCATTGAAATGCTGTGAGGTGACCTGAAACGGGCTGTACATGCAAGAAACCCCTCAAACATCTCACAGCTGAAAGAATTTTGCATTGAGGAGTGGGGCAAACTTTCTTCAGACCGATGTCAGAGACTGGTAGATGGCTACAAGAAGCGTCTCACTGCAGTTATTTCAGCCAAAGGGGTTAACATTAGCTATTTGAGGGTAAGGTATCCTAACTTTATCTTCAGTTAAAATATGCAATTTTGTAGAATTACATTTACAGAAGGTCTTGAAAAGTCTTTTCTTCCGTTTTAATTGTTTAGTTATATTCCTATAATTTCTCAGTATTGTTAAAATTGAGATTAAATATCTATATATCCAAAAATGTTACACAACTACATAGGCTTTCATAGGATGTCCTAACTTTTTCACATGACTGTATATCACTACTGAAACGTTCTGTAAGAGTTGTTAGGGTGTTTTACATACTGAGAAATACATTTTTACACTATGAGGTGAATGGTGTGTGTGTATGTGTTGAACAAGTAATTTCTTTAGAATTTAATAATTAGTAGGTAGTTTTCACGAATTCGTTTTATTTTATTATATGGATGATAAAATACATTATGTGATAGGTGCAATTCATTTTCGGATGAACAATGTTACTTATTATAAATTTAAATAACCAGAAGTTTGAATTTAAATTAAATACGTATCAAATTAATGATATTTTGAAAACAAATTTATTTTAATATACAAAAAATACAATTTATAATAACTATTATTACGAATAGTTATTACAAATTATGGTTTATATACAAGAGTTGTACAAACTTACAAACAACAGACTCTTATATTTGGTCTGGAACTGAAACATTTATCGACGTTCATGGAGAGCAAAGTAATTCTTTGTCGATACACCGGTACATTTGTTTTGATGGCTGGTTTAGCTTGAAGCATTCGCAATATCTAATATACTCGTAGATATATTAACGTTCGAGCTTACTCTGTCGTTGATATCTTTATAGCGTTTGTAAAATTGTTTGTTTTGGGTTTTGGGTGTTGTTGTTTTTTTGTATTTTGTCTTGCCGGACCATATTTTCTTGAATGGGATTGCTTGATTATAGGTAACATTCCATTTAATGTGAGTGGGGTGAAAGCTTTTGCAGTGAACATACTGTGGTGTGTCAGTGGGTTTTCTCTATAACTGGTCTTTGATGAGTAAAGGCCCATATTTCGAAAATGCTGGGGTTATAGGATTTCGTATTTTTGTATTTAATTGATTTAGGAACACATGTTTTTCAGACATAATGAATTCATACTTATGTATCGTTGGCTAAAAGAAAAATCCTTATTTAGATATAGGACTTTTACCCAGGCTGCAGAAGTGACTTGCATTGTTTTGCTTATAATAACTTTCTCAAGAAGATACGCTAATGTCCGAAACATCCAGACTGTTGATTGAATCTTGCCTCAAATAGTTGATCTCTGTACAAAGGAGCAAGGATTGCTAACATGTTGTTAATGTAGATTGAAACATAGCAAATCTGAGACCACTTGGATAGGAATCTACACGACTCCCAGTGTGTAACCTGCCAGAACACCACAATCCCAGGTTCAGTCCATACATTTAGTCGCTAACTAAGAATGAATGGATGAAGTGTTGTTGATTGACATCCAACTGTTGGAGATATTTCCCTGTCAAATAAGACAATGGGCGTACATGGGTAAAGATTAGGAACTATGAGACAGTGTACCATTTCGAGCCATGATATCTACCATAGCTTTTGATGATATCTGGGATAATGCACATCACACCACTCTACTACTCTGTACTAGGGACCAATTAAATGTTTGATTTGAGATCCTGAATACGACCACTGCCTTACACCCATGTCCATGGTGGCATCGCAGCCACGCATTCTTTAAGAACACGGAAAGGATATCCTTTAACACATTCCACAGATCTTTGTAAGCGAGAGAAAGCAGATATCACCTTTAATATTTAGGGGAATAATAAAAGAGGCTCTCAGTCATTTTCTAAAGTATTTCGAAAAGATAAATGTTTGGAATAGATGAACTCTGGAACTGAACTATATAATGTTTTCCACATTATTAGTCACCTGGATGAGAAGATACAAGAGGGATATGAGTAAACTATGAGCTGTGATGCTGATTTAAACTGACAAAGGATCATGGAATCCATCAAACTAAGTTCAAGGCTTGAAAAACGACTGATGCTGAGAGACTCGCCCCACTAATGTAGATTATCTGAATCTTTTAGTTGGGAATGTCTGTCCAGTAGCGATACCAGCAGATCAGGAGGGCATTTTACGTAGACAGATAAAACAAGGATCTTACTCACTGAAAGACCTGAGTGAAAGAAATATCCTCACATTAACTGAATCATTCTCTGTTCCAATCTGGTATGAAGTAGTGACTTTAACCCAGTTGTCAGAGAGGAAAAGTCTGTAGAAACAAATGTGTAGACATTAATAGCTCATAAGCCTTAAAAAGCTGAAAGAAGGCATTCATTAACAATTGCATGATGTTTATGACATCTTTTGAAACACAGTTTTGAATTTTTGACAAAATTATCATTTATAATACAATCAAAACTACTCTTCAACATAATTATTTAATGTATCATTACGAATGAAATTGTATAACAGTTGTTCTGATAGTCGACATAAAAAAATGGTAAATGAAATATCATTTGAACTATTAATACTGATATCAATAGACAATGTAAATCTTACTCGGTTTTGTATTTAAAACTTATCATATAGTAATAACTAACGTTTTCAAAAAAAGGCAATAAACTGTACTCGTAAGTGAGAACAAAATACACTGCTGGCCAAAATCTTAAGGCCAATGAACATAAAGAAAAAATATGCATTTTGCGTTGTTAGACTCAACCACTTATTTGAGTAGAGCTTCGAAAGATGAAAATAAGAAAAGAGAAAATAAAAATAAAAACTTTTTCAGCATTTAATAGGGAAAATGTAAACACTACAAATTAGCCTAAATACTAGCTGGTCAAAAGTTTAAGACGATACCAAAAAGAAGTCCTAAACAGGGTAGGAAATGCCCAACAAGAAGTCTCAATAGTGAGTTACACAGCCGTCATTTTGAATAACTGCAAACATTCACTTTGACGTGGTCGATATAAGCGTTTGCAGAAGACTGGCTGGAATGTTATTCCAAGTGGTGAAGATGGCTTCACGAAGATCATGCACTATATGGAATTGACGTCCATTTCTATAGACTTCCCTTGCCATCCACCCGAAACATTTTCTATGCGATTTAGTGCGGGAGAACTCGCTGGATGGTCCAAAAGAATCACGTTATTCGCCATGAAAAAGACCTTTGTCCTGCGGGCATTGTGGATTGCAGCGTTGTCCTGCTGAAAGATCCAATAATTTCACACAAGCGAGGGCCTTCAGTCAATAAGGATGCTTTCTCCAACATGCCAATGTAGCCAGCTCTTGTTTGACGCCCCTGTATAACCTGAAGGTCCATTGTTCCATGGAAGGAGAAAGCACCCCAGATCATGATGGAACCTCCTCCACTGTGTCATGTAGAAAATGTCTCCTGGGGGATATCCTTATCGTGTCAGTAACGTTGGAAGCCATCTGGACCATCCAGGTTAAATTGTTTCTCATCAGAGAACAATACTTTCTTCCACTTTTCTACGTTCCATGTTTAATCTAGTTGTTTCGTGGTGTGGAAGGAAACGTGGCCTTTGAAGACGTTTATGGTTTTTAAGCCTTTCTCTTGTACTGCAGTCTTATTGTTCTTGAGCTGCATCCTGCGTCTGTAAGGGCCTTAATCTGGTTCGACGATCGGCTGGTGTCTTGCCGGACAACCCATCGAATCCTTCTCCTCAACGCCGGCGAAATTTTCTTGAGCCGACCACTGGGAACGTTGATACCTTTGTCCAAATATTGTGCAAGCGAGTAAGAGCAAAGAAACTGCTTTGCTTATAGACTTATCGAAAAGCTGTTTGTACAAATACGCAGCATTATCAGCTACACCTGATAACTCATCAGAATGCAGCCAATTCATAGCATCGAAACTTTCTTTAGTAGCAAAATAACCAACATTTTGGAAAAATTAGTAACAAAATATGACATTCCAGTTAATACCAAATTTATTCAAAAACCATGCACAAAACTAAGGTTCATGCTATGTAAAAACTACACTGACAAACACCACACCAACATTATTTATAAAATACAATACGATAACTGCCACCACTATTATATTGGAGAAACAAGTTGAAAAATGGAAACCAGATTCACAGAACACAAAAGTCACCTTCACTCGTTTACAAACACTGCAAATTAAATAAGCACAACATAACCATAAAAACACCCAAATACTAAATAAAAAACAAACATGAACAACCGCAAAATTAAAGAAGCCTTACTTATACAACAACTCAAGCCCAAAATAAACCAATACGAAGGAACACCTTTATACCTATATTAATAAATATAATCCTACATCTAAGCACGTTCTCTACATTCCTACACTCAGTTACACAACCCCCTTCAAACATGTGGTCAGCTATCGGTCAGTTACCTCTTTCTTTCTTTGTGAACCAGGCGATGACCGAAAAAGGTCGAGACGTTGTTCGCTCCTCTACATAAAAAAAATTCTCAATCCATACCAGCCGTTTTTACATATATACGTGAAATAAAGTGTTTTCTGCACATAAAAAAGGCACCACGGTAGATGGTTTTTACCTTTTCTTTTTCTAAAACCGTTTGCATGCAATTTTGTTGCAAACGGGGTATTCACCCTAATCACAAGATCAATCTTGATGATTTTCTTCTTTCTGTGGTCCATGAGGCAAAGTTCTTGGGAATTATCTTTGACCGTGAGCTGTCTTTCATTCCACACATAATGCAACTATGTGGAGTAGATCAATGTTCTGTGCTAAAGATTTATCATGCCCTCATTCGATCCAAACTGGATTATGGATCTCTGGTCTATGGTTGTGGCAGAACCTCAGTCTTAAAGATGTTAGACCCGACCCCATGCGCCATCTGGGGCTTCAGCTCTGCACTCTCCAGTCAAGAATTTGTACACTGGGTCTCACGAACCAACTCTTTACCTCTGCCACTTTCAACTTTTTTTACTGTATGCTTCAAACTTTTGACCCTTACCACAGCATCCCACCTGAGGTTGTGTCTTCCCTTTTCAGTGGACTATGCTTTTACAGACGAGAGGGCCTACCATTCTTCCTTTTGGCCTTTGTGTCCATGCACAGCTAACTGAATTGGGTCTGTCCTTGGACGACGTTGCTGTCTCCACTGGTCAGCCCATCCCATTATGAATTATTATTATCCCCACCTCTGATCTTTCTTTGAGTCATCTGAGGAAGGTGGAGACTCCCAATTGGAAGTATCATCTTTTATTTGCTGAACATCTTTTGAACTACCCTTCAATTCCCATCTATACGGATGATTTGAAACCAGATGACTCTGTGGACTCAGCCATGGTTTGCTGTGATTTGGTGGTTGCACACAGGATTCCCTGATCAGTTTCTGTGTTTACTGCTTAGTTGTATTCCTCTCTTGCCCTGGATCATGTAAAACTATGCAGCATACCAATGACACTATTTATGCTGACTCTTTTTGCCCTTTACTAGTCCTGGAAGCACTTCGTCCTGTTATCGTCGACGTTAAATATCAACTGGCCCTCTTCTCTTTACTTTCTACATCTATCTGATTTTCCTAGATACTAGGCCACGCCCATATTTGTAGGAACAAGCTCTCTGATACTGCATCTAAGTCCATCTGGCTGGTGGTTTAATTGCCATGTTTGTCCCATATATGAACTACAGTACTGTATTCAAGGCTTGGTTTCGCACTGGTTGCAGTCAACTTGGAATAAGCAACGTGATAACAAGCTTTTCCAGATCAAACATTCTGTTGCTCTTTGGCTATCTTGTTTCTATAAGGATTAGAAGGAGGATTTTTCCAGGCTAGGCTATCCATTGGTCACAGTTTCCTAACTCATCATATTTTTTATCTGGACCTGATGTATCAATGTGTGATCTTTGTTGCATTTGAGTCACAATAGCCCACTTTTTACTTTCCTGTGGTCGTAACGACTCTGAACGACGACACCATTTTAGATATGTTTATTTTTCACGGGTTTACATCTGACGTTGGACAGTGTCATTCGCAATGTTGACACTACCCACCTTACTTATGTTTTTAAATTTTAAGACCCATTGGCCTTTTTAATTCTATTTAAGTTTTTATCCAATTTTGAACCACTGTTTTGTTTTATTTTGATTAATTTTTACATTTTACGTGATTTTTTTAACCAGTTGTTTAGCGCAGAAAATCCAGTTAACGCCAAACAACGAACCAATCATCAAAATAAACTTCAGCAGTTGAAACTATAAGTACAATTAATTTAAGAAAGATATGTATAAAAGTCCATTTTTCGGGTTATCCGTGCTTCTTATAAACAAAATGATAGGTTAGCAATGGGATCCCCACTTCCCCATTATTATGTGATTTATATATTGGTCCCTCGCTGGGACAGAAGTAAGTCTACAGATTTACAATGATAAAATCATGGATTCGATTCCCCTCGGTGGACACAACAAATAGCCTGATGTGGCTTTGCTATAAAAATATACATAATCACTTATATATGGATGTATTTGAAATAAAAACTGTTAAAAGTGTAAAATACAAAATCTAGAATTTCGATAACGTATGTGGAGATATGAATATAAAGCATTAATTAATAAAGCTTGTATGTTATTTGAATAGCCTAGAAAAATCTATAAAATTTATTTAAGAAATTAAAAATAATAAGAGGAGTTAAACATATGTTGTTAGTAAAGAAATATATAACAGTTGAAAGAAGATTTCATCGAACAGTTGCAGACAGAGCAGTTAATAAGAAATTAGTTAATTTCGTAATAATGAATCAAGATAATACTATAAAACCCAGTTAGTATAAGATTAAAAAGAACTGGTTACTTTTTCACATGTTCCAGATTTAATTACTGGTTTATTCAAAAAATGTTTAAAATAACAAATACCTTATTCTGCATTTAAACTGATGAAACAAATTTTAGGTCATTCTAGAGCTAATATACTCTTAATGAAAAAAGCTGTAATTTATAAAATTAAATGTGAATGTGGAAGTGTTTATGCTGCACAAACAAAACATAATTTAAAATATAGTTTTGTAAAAAAATGAGAGATGTGTAAAAAAATGAAAGGACTGAAAGTTCAGCCTTCTCAGAACATCTATAATTATAAAAGACATTATAGGAAAAATAGTAATATTGGCTCAACCGAATAGTATCAGAGTCAATAATATCCGAGAATCTTTAGAAATGATAAAGTTTAAAAATATTATGAAGTGTTAAATAGAAACAAAAGTTTGGAGAATATTTTAGGGAGAGTATAGCGGGACTGATTCCGGGAATTATGCAGAAATCATAAATCTAAACACTCATAAATATAACATGGTAAACGTCAAAACAAGTTAACGTGTTTATATTAAAATTTTTCTTTTTACCGGGAGTAATATGCAAGAAAATCTGTATCTGTGACATAGAGGTCTGATGCGTGCTTTAATCAACTGTACCCTCTGTTGTAGACTTTAGTTTTGCCTATTCAAGTCTCGTCAGCATAGCTTCTTGGGTCAGCAAACAGAAACACCATTAGATCTTTTATAATGGTGAAATGTATTAATATCTACGGGGTTTTCAGTAAGTTTTTCTACACCAGATATTAACCTGAGTTAATTTAGATATAAATATTTTAATGTGTATTCATTTTAACGTTGTGTGTTATCTATTTATCATTTTATTATATATCGTAGTCACACACTCTCAACTGCTTAATGTAGATATTATTAAACAACAACAAAAAATAGTTTTTGTAGTTGTGGTCTTGCCACCACTTATATGAAAAAAGTTAACCACCCAAGTAGATTACGCTTTGATGAAACGGTTTATGAGCTTTGAAAATTTTGGAGGAATTACAATGTTGCAAAAATACGGCTTCACTATAGTTTATTGCCATGCCCACAATACAAAGATGCAGACAAACGCTTTTGCCATATGGCAAGATCTAACCCGTATGTGAAATATCCTGATTCTGGATAGTGTCTGGAAGTTGGAACAATTGTCATTTCTAAAAAGCAAAGGCAAGCCATGGATGGATGCCGAAATTAACACTTCAGGAAGTATGGGAAAAACAATAGAATAATGCTACCTACCAAAAGAGCGTTTTTGCTCTGTAGCAAATTGAAGCCTTACTTGCACTGATTGAAAAGTATAGCACGAACGCGCATGGCCCCTGGTACGTATAAAATCAAGGTCATTTATTGTCACTATGAGCTACAAAGACCTGTTTCTTCAACTGTGAGGCACTTAGTGTTCACTAAAGCTCTGTGAGAAGAATTCCACAAATTTTGCATAGTACAAAGATTTGAGGGAGCCAAGGTATTTCCTGCATTTGTGCTAGCATTTGATTTCAGTTATTTGTATCACATTTGAGTCAATATACTTGATGATTATGCTAACAATCGAACATAGCATGACCAGGGTTTTTACAAAAATGAGAAATAGGTCTTGATGACTTTGATGAAGTTTTATCCTGACTCTCAGAATACGAGGTCTGTTCAAAAAATACGCGGACTGACGTCATAAAACAAAATGTACTTTATTTAGAAGGTACAGGTCTGGGACCCCTTCAAAGTACTCTTCTCCCCAACGCACACACTTATCCCAACGGTGTTTTCACTTGTTGAAACAGTCCTGGTACGCTTCTTTTGTTATGTCCTCCAGCTCCTTCGTGGCATTTGCCTTAATCTCGGGAATCGTCTCAAATCTTCTTCCTTTCAAGGGTCTTTTGAGTTTGGGGAACAAGAAAAAATCGCAAGGAGCAAGGTCAGGTGAGTAGGGTGGGTGGGAAAGAACGGTGATCGAGTGTTTGGCCAAAAACTCACGAGTTCTGAGGGCTGAATTTCGCAGCAACGTGGTGCATCTTCAATTTTTCGGTCAAAATCACGTAACAAGATCCAACTGATATCCCACACTCTTCAGCAAGCTCCCTGACAGTCAGACGTCAATTTGCCCGCACCAGGGTGTTGATTTTGTTGACTTGTGGGTCGTCAGTTGACGTGGAAGGACGTCCAGGACGCTCATCATCTTCAATGGACTGTCGACCATCCTTAAGACGTTCATGCCACTTGAAACATGCTTCATAGCAACATCACCGTAAGCCGTGTTAAGCATAGCGAAAGTTTCAGCCGCAGATTTTCCAAGTTTACACAAAATTTCACAGCAAGTCGTTGCTCCTTCAGGTCATTCATTCTGAAATCCGCCAAAAGAAAAAATCGCATTTCACTTAAAACCGCGTAGCTAATACACAAATGAAGATATCTTAAATCGGGAAATGGAGTCGTAACCAACTGATCTGTGCGTACCTAGCGACACCAAGCGGATTCCCCTGAAACCAACTGGAGCCGCGCAATTCAAACAGTCCGCGTATTTTTTGAACAGCCCTCGTATTTCAAACTAGAGAAGCTACTGGTTCAGGCTTTTGCTGAGATAAAGGATTTTTTCTTTATGAAAAATGGTTTTATGTGTTAAAGTGTAATAATCGAAAAAAGCATCTGCTCCCTGTCATAATTCAACTTTCTTTTCATCCAAGTAAGTATTAGGTTATCACTTATACAGTCTTCAAATTCCTCAATTAGACGTAGTTGTTTTAGTTTGTCGAAACTGTTGCCACTATGTATAGAGCTACACCATCGATAAAAATAAATATATTTTCTTGGGCGAATTCCATATAAGTTTGATTATCTCGAATCTTTTGGCAATAAGCCTCCAGTCCTACTCCGATGCTTTAGAAACAGTTGCTTTAACATTATCATAATCCGTACAATCTTCTAGAAAGAGAACACCATAAGCTTCTTGTACTTTACCAGTTAAACACTTTGTAACAATAACGACCATTTTCAGTGGGCCATTCCATGGTTTGGGCATCTTTCTTAAAATTTTGGAAATATTTATTGATTTTTACATTAAATAATGGTACTTTAATATATCGATTGAGTTCAAATTTGTCATTTTGCCTTGGCCGATCGAAGTCAGTGGCGGCGCCAAGGAGGGAGGCTTGGGGGGCTTTAACTCCCAGTGAGCCAAGCCCCTCTCAGCCCCCCCCCATTATTGTTACCTACATATATTCATAAAATATGGAAAACACAATCGTCGTTGTTGCTTAACAATTAACATCAAAGAGGCAGATCTGTAGAACTCAACGTCTTCATTAAGATGAAAGATAGTTAGCCTGATAGTGACCTTACTTTTCCTCAGAGTGTGTTAACTTCACATGGGATAATTCGTTTTGCTATGTAAACTATGTTTTTATGTTATATTTCTTTTGATTTGTAGCTTTACTCTTAATGGTATATTAAATGTTCAATCTAAGCTAATCTTGACTTTCTTTATTATTATGTATTACCTTGGGTGGAATTTAGGTGAGCTTCCTCTTTCATATATACGCATATTTTCATAAACAGATTATTTCTAATTTGTAATAACGAATTATTAATCAGAGTATGAGTTTCCAATGAAAACTACATTGACAAGGCAGTTCAAAATAGCACACCTTTCTGAAATGTATCTTGGTATTTACATTATTATAATTTACCATCTATACTTCATATTGATGGCATTTTGGAAAGCCCGTCCACAGTTTATATCAGCCCCCCAACGAAAATATCCTGGCGCTGCCACTGATCGAAGTTGAATCTAAACTCCCTTTTTTCAGCCTAATTTCTTTCTTGGCTTTTATACGGGCTTGCTATTTCTTTTTTCAGCTTTGACACAAACTTGCTTTTTCTGGGTTTCGATGCGGGCTTGCTCTTTCTCTGCTTTAATATGGATTTGCTCTCTCAGCTTCGATATGAGACTCTACAAGCTCTACTTGTTTGAATTTTAGCAAGATATCTTTGTTACTCAGCTCTAGTTAGTTACTGGAGACATTAGGAGATTCCTCTAATGTTTTTTCATACAACGAATCATCATGGGCTAATATTTCAAAAATATGCTTTTTAGTTCATTTTTTCTCATTGATTTTTTAACCTTTTATTCTAAAATTTTGGCAATTTCAGGCAATTCCCTTTTGTTATATTTTTCCTGTTGTTCGAAGGGAAGGATGGTGATTCAAGAAAGCCTTGATAAATAGACATGATCAACTCTTGTTAGCACTCATAAATATAAATTGTATTAAGATTTGAATTTAAATTTGTGATAAATTTTGTCTCTAATCAGATCTCGGACAGAGCCTCCAGTTTATTACGTTACGTATTACAGTTTATTTTGAACGAGCCTCCGATACATTACGATATGTATGTTAAGTATTACTAACTCAAATTATCAGAAATTTGAAGTTGAGCTTAGTATTTAATTAAATGTTAATATGTATTAAATTTACGTTAT
The DNA here is from genome assembly GCF_004210375.1 of Tachypleus tridentatus. NCBI lineage: Eukaryota > Metazoa > Arthropoda > Merostomata > Xiphosura > Limulidae > Tachypleus > Tachypleus tridentatus. The sequence continues at coordinate 86,792,105 of NC_134830.1, forward strand.
TTGCCAACAAGAGTGATGCACATAGTTTCCTTTTTAACACAAATATATTTTAATAAACAAGCATAAAAATAACACAATTTATAATAACGGTTATTACTACTAGTTAATACCAATGGTGTTTACACAGAAAAGTTTAATAAACTCACAACCAATATCTATAGTTCTAACTGGACTGAAACTGAATATTGTATTGACGACACAAATCCACGACAAAAAAGTTTATTCTGAGTTGATATTGTTACACTTTGCTTAAGCTAGCACTGTTTTTTTTTTTGGCTAACCTCACAACCTTACAAGCTGACTTTTCACAGAGAAAGATAGCTATCTAATGTCTGCATAGAAATACTAATGTCCAAAGTTAATTCTCTGGAATTGAACGATTCATAATGTTCGAAAACTATAAACGTTCCTGGTCAAATTCTGTAGTTTTTTCAATATTATAAGCGTTTTAACAATTATAGCTTCCTAGGCCTGTAGGACAATGATTGTAGCTAACAAATAATAATAACTGGTTTATATAGTTTAAGGCGAGAGTCTCAAACGTTCAACAATGTTTGAAAACACGTAAACAACATGTTGTTGATTCCTGCTCTCAAGAATCTTTTACAAATTTAGAGAACAGGCGCGACTTGCACAATACACATTAAGCAATGTACGTCACATGCATAATAAAGTATAATAAAACAAACGTATTTAACTAAATGAATAACAGTAAATCCATTACAATTAACACATAGTATAACTTCATTTTTACTTTCAATGACTTCTTACATTCTGTATATGCATGTATTTGTAACACGGAACAAATAAATTCTAAAAATGTTTAATTTTTTAGTTACAACAATATTATACATAATGAGAAAAACTTAGAATCTTCGATTAAAATTATGTCAACATATTTCAAAATTCTAGTACAATAATTAGACTACACAAACACACAACGTGTGACTCGTACACAGTTACATAATAAAACTTGTCATAACTATTGCTTTTAACATAATTAGCTTTTAAAACTTGCTATAAAAGTAAATAATCATTACATATTAAATAACCTAATAAACTAAATAATAGCTCTTGAACTGAACAGTTTTTATATCCAACAAAAAGCTCCACTCCAAGAAAAATATTCACAATACTTTTATATTATATACAAAGACTGTCCTTAATTCATGCACAAAATTTCTTATAAAGTATGCTCCAACATTTGCAGTTCTCTTGTTGGTCTATCTGCACATAGCTCATCTGGTAGGACTTTACCTTGACAAAATGGCCTATCTTGATCTTGATCTTGTATCACACTGGTTCTGTCTTGCCAAGTGTATTCTGGCACAGTAGGTCTTGCACCTTCTTCTGCTTGCCAGTCAGTTCTTCTTTGATGCTGATGTCTTTGCATGTCTCATCTTCACTAAATGGTCTTAGGCTAAGTTGATTTTTATCTTTTGTAACAAAAACCACTGTCTACTTGTTCTGCATCTGTGACAACCATGCCTGCTATGTACACTTCTGTTTCGATTGCTGCACCCATTAGGTCTTCTTCCCTCTTGAGGTATCTCTTTAACATGTTTGCATAGTAGACCCTGGTCTTGCCACGTACTTTCAAATTTTAGAACATTTTGTTCATATTTCCTGAACTTGAAAAGGTCTTTTCTACTGTAAGGCGAGTTTGTTTTTATCCGTAGATAGCAAAACCAAGACCATTTGTCAAATCTTCAAACATTAATCCTTGGCCTTCTTGTCATGGAAGCGCTTCTGCCTTCCTTTGATTTGTTTAACTTTCCTAGTAAAAGTACTTTGATATACCTGATACAGTACTTTTATAACTCTATTCTGTAAGTTTCCTTCTCCTTTGTTTAATTTCTCTGGAGCACTATCCTAGACTTTCTGCAGTGAAATGTCTTTCTTCTGTGGTTTCTTGAATTCCTTTAAACCAGCCCTCCGCTAGTATAGCGATATGTCTACGGATTTGCAACGCTAAAATCAGAGGTTCAATTCCCCTCGGGGGGCTCAGCAGATAGCCCGATGTGGCTTTGCTATAAGAAAAAAACAAACAAACAAACCTTTAAACCAACATTCGGAATGTCATCTTTCGAGAGTGTGTTGTGTTGTATGTTTCCTTATAGCAAAGCCAAATCAGGCTATCTGCTGTGTCTACCTAGGGGGAATTGAAGTCTTGATCTTAGCATTGTAAATTCAAAAACTTACCGCTGTGCCTGCGGGAGACGTCTTTCAAGACTTGCAGGAGTTTGATGTTTTACTGTAATTTGCCATTGTGTACTCGTGGCTGGCTCTCCAATGTCAGATTTTATAGGTTCAATTATTTAAAGTAAGGATATATTGGCGATACATTTCAACAATAAATAGGCAGCGCACGATCCGTTTGTTATAAAATAATATATTCAAAACAAATAAAATGTGTGCACAAAATTTCTTCATTCTTGTCTGTTTTTATCAAAATCAACACAGATAACACAATTTCATACTACTTATCACACTTAATTTTCAATTCCAATAAAAGGTACCACGTTTGGTAACAGTTTTACTTAAAATCTCCAGATACCTACCTTATAGCCAAATATCCCAAAATGTTTCTACCACGGTAGCCTCTCGGTTATTGGACATAACAATTCTAACTCAGGTCAAATATACCAACAATGCAGTCATATCAACATCCCCTGAATCCTGAAAGTGTAAACTGAGGTTTACCTGTTACGACCTGCCATTAATACCTGCAACAGGTTATTAACGAGACTTGCAAGGTTTTACAAAGAGCCCATAAGAGAACATGATGGGGTTAACCAATATTTACTATTGGGGAATATATATAGCTGCAAGTCTGCTGTATGGCTTAAGGTACTACATATCATTCAAATATTAAAGAGTATTACTCCTTTTTTTGTTTTAGCTTATTTTAAACACTTAATCACTTACGTTTAATGTCCAGTGCAAACAAAGTTTCAGCTAAGTCTTAGCAAAACTAAAAACCGTTAAAATGTATAACAGATAAAAGGTTTTTCGTTTAAATGCCTTCAAACAAGTTGTTCTCAAAATCAGAAAATTGACATTCTCATCACAGTTTTCAACTCATACCTTCAGATCTGGTGATGCTATAGACCTTATAATTGGCATAAATGTGCAACATTAGTGTGTACTAAGCTAAAGTTGAAAAGATATTTGGTTTCTATTAAATGAATATTAAAGTGTCTCTGTAGCATATGTCCTACTTATGGCATGCTGGTAGTTAGTAGTGCACTGTGGACACAGGTTCCGATTGGCTGCAACGGGAAGAAGAGGAGAGTCAATAATGTCATAATTTAAGTCACAGTCCCACAATTGTTTCCACTAGAGGGCGCGCTGCAAGACCGCCATGGCAGGCGTCTAAATGTCATAGGGTTGAATTTATAGTTCGATATCAAACAGCTATGACATAATAGTACCACAAAAAGTGAACCTGCCATAACATACAGCCGTGGCTTCATAGTTCCATTGAACTAGAATAACACGTCACAACACGAATATATTTAATTGGATTAAGTCATTAATTTAAATCCGCACTGGGGGTATTCTTTACGTTAACTGTACCAAAGCATATAATAGAAGTATCGTTTGAAATAACTGCAAAAAATTGGTACAAAATAAACATAAGACTGATTAAATTAAAATTGAGAAAATTAAGATATTAAATGGAAATTATACCTGTATGTTGAAAGGTAACTCTACGAACTGTAGGAAAACAGTTAATTCAAATCAAAATTTTCACAAAACAACAACAAAAGAAGAAGAACAATAGATATTTGAAATTAATTAAAGATGAAACATTGCTCCTAAGCTAAGCTGTTGAAAGATAAATCTATGAATTGTAGCAAAACAGTTAAGGCTAATCAAATATTTCACAACATAACTAAAAGGTGACAAATATTTTTATTCAAAAGCACTGGGTAAACTAAAAAAGAGCAATAGATATATGAAATAAATTAAAGGCAAAACTTTAATGCTAAACTGAACTTAAATCACAAAATAAAATTAATGATTTGCAAAAGTTCTTACTGAAACGCGTCAGAGGGAATTCGTCCTCTAATGAAATTAAAGCAAATAGCTGAATTGTATGAAGATGGACAATACTATTATTTCTTTACATGTCTGAACAATTACATGTTCAAGAAGCTAGCCTATGTATAAATCCTGGCGTGTCATATTTGTAAAGTAATATTTAGATGACAAATATAGATTTATAGATTGAAAACAGAAAGTAATAAATCAGAGCAAAAAATAATTTCATGAACATACATTTAGCTTTCTGTATTGTCATATGAAATGAATGAACAAATAATTTTGTTTTACTGACTGTTAAGTTCAACAACTTGAATAATCTGTTCTTTATTGTCAGAATCAAATTGAAGTGAACACATGAACTTATTTTGATTATAAACATTTTGGATTTATAAAAATGTGAAAGAAAATATGTATTTTTTGTCTTTTGTCGTAATAAGCTTGGAAGATAAAGAAATATAATTTCTGGACTGTCTATCACTTTTTAGAAATAAGCACATTATTTGTTTTTCTCAAACAGTGGTCAAGTGATTAATGAACAAAGGTGAAAGCTGTAGGTACAATGTCTTACCCTTTAGCATAATTTATTATAGAATTATTTTGATCTGGATTATATATGTCTGTGTATAACAATAGTATACAAAAATATCTACAGATCTGAGGTGGGAGTGTATACTTTTTAGTGAATATTTTCAAATCATGTGATCGTCATATCGGTACAAATTATTTTGGTGAATGTATTATATATTTTCATTACAGCGATTTGCATTATTTATACAGTCATATAACTGAACATTTAAATATTCCCCAATTACTAATTCACCAGGCATAGGTATTATACAAAATAAACATGATATATTTCAAATGATGATTCGCACTGTGCATAGTGCGAAAAAAACTCTTTTCAACGTATGAAACGCGAAGGTACTTTTCAAGACCATCACATCCTGAAAGATGTTGTTGCTTGTTTGTTTGTCTTGAATTTCGCGCAAATAGCTCTTGAGTAGCTTAGCTAGAGGGAAGGCAGCTAGTCATCACCACCCACTACCAACTCTTGGGCTACTCTTTTACCAACGAATAGTGGGATTGACCGTATTTTATAACGCCCCCACAGCTGAAAGAGCGAGCATGTTTGGTGCAACCGGGATTAGAACACGCGACCCTCGGATTACGAGTCGAACGCCTTAAGCTGTGGTTGCACATATCATTATAAACTGGTATTCATGAAGTATAATTTATTATAAATGACTATGCTAGACATGTATAGGTCACTACTTTCTCAACTAAGATATTTTCGTAAATAGTGTATCTTGAAGATTTGTTCACAATTGTTTAAGTATGTATGAAACTTAAGTTTGAGATTTTTTTTAGTTTAGTGAATAGATGTTTGAGTATGTCTGACAACTATCGGTTTGTGATTTTACACTGGAACATCGATGAACAATCATAACATCTGATTAGAAGTACTTCATGATAACGAGAATTCAACTTGAAGTGTGTGTGTTTTTTCTTATAGCAAAGCCACATTGGGCTATCTGCTGAGTCCACCTGAAGTAAAAATGTCTTCAAAATACGGCTGGTAAGGGTATTAAAACTATAATTAAAATAAAGTAAAGAAAACATTTCGACCTTTTTAGGTCACCTTCTCCTATGTGTGCATCTCCACATATATTGCATATGATTTGATGGACAACGTTTTTGATGTGACAGTTTTTTCGTGTATCATTTTCCCTGGAATAACATTCTTCTTTGAAACATTTTATTTGTGAGTATGAACAGTAAACTAATAATTCTTTAAGCGCTTTATCTGTTTCTTGCATTATATTAATTATCAGTTGTGATTGTCTAATGGCTTTAAGTGAAACGGATTTAATATTATGAATTTATTTTAATATCGATATTTGTTTTAGTTTAATATATATTTAGAAATGTATGTGTATATTGCGAAAGTCCTGCTTGTTTTCTAAAGTTGTAGATTTGCGAGCGTAAGAATCAATAATGTACTAGGTGTGTATGTAACTGCCAGTATTGCTTCCAAGTGAATTTTCGAGAATATTGCCTATTGAGTACAAAATGTAGCCATGGCAAAACGGGTGAAAAAGGATAATATTATTAATCTGTGCATCAACATAAAATTTATTTGTTCGTCGTGGACCTGGGCCGTCGATGAAACATTAAGTTCCAGACCAGAGAGAAAACTAAATATCATTTGTGAGTTTGTAACATTTTTCTATATAAATAATTATTTTTAATAACTATTTGTAATAACTGTTATTATAAAATGTATTGTTTTTGTATACTAAAATACATTTGTATTGTAAAGAAAACTATGTATCAATCTTATGGACAAATATAATAAATTTCTTACATATAGACATTGAATTAACTTCTAAATTCAAATTTCCATTTATATGAAAACATAAGATTTAACGTATGTAACATAATAAATCAGAGACTCGTCTGAGATCAATTGTAATGCATGACATAATAAACTTGGTTGTGACTCTCTTTTGTTACTAAAACAGGGGTTCCCAACCTTTTGGCACTCGCGACCCCTTACCTAAAAGTTTGAAACCCATGTGACCCCCCTACTTAGGGCTTACTATCAGCAGCTTAATATTTCTTTTATTTTCTGTGAAGGAGAGGGAAAGAAACATCTAAAAAAAATATTTAAAATTTCTGTAATTATTTATTAGCAACTTAAATCACATTGGTCCAACCTGAATTCACAAAAAGAACATATATTTCTTAAAATAATATTAACATAGGTTTGAACAGCTATCCAACCCAGCTGGTGAGATGCCTGATGTTGCATTTCAGCAGCAAGCTTTGAAATTCGTGGCCGAGCGTTTGTTAGAGCCAGTCTCATGTCATCTCCAACATCCAATCTGTTCCTATTCTTTGTTTTTATATTGACAAGAGTGGAAAATCCTACCTCACACAAGTAGGTAGAAGCAAATGGAACAAGGACACGTAAAGCTATCATGCTGACTTTGGAGTATGACTGATACATAGCGCACCAGAACTGAGTCACGGATTTCACCTTGAAGAGATCACGAGCTGAAGAATCGTTCCTTAGATCCAGAAATTCATCTTGGATATCATCTGGGATGCTGCATACATCAAGTTCAGTACAAAATGGGTTCCTTACCAGGGCCCCCTGTTCCTGTGATAGCTCAGGGAAGTAACGCTCGACTTCCTTTTCTAGAGACTGAAGATGTTCGGTAATCTCATCCTTGAGGAACTGATCCAGTTGGATCTGAGACTCATTCGTCACTCCACAAAGTTTTTCAAACATAGCGATGTTTCCAAGATTGGTTTTCCGACGCCAGTTCTGCAGTTTGGAAACAAAGACCCGAAGACTATCTTGAAAAAGGAGAACATGTGTTTCCCTTTCTTGAAGCTTCAAATTGAGCTTGTTCAGCTGGTCAAAAATGTCGGCTAGGTACGCAACCCTTTTATTCCATGCTTCATTTTCGAAGTGAGCTACAAAATCTTTCCTTTCTTGAGTCACCAGGAATAGCTTTATTTCATCTTTCATTTCAAAGACACGATTAATAACGTTTCTTTTCGACAGCCAACGTACTGCTGTGTAGAAGAGAAGGACTTCGTGGTCAGCATTCATGTCTTTGCATAGTTCTTTGAATAGGCGAGCGTTGAGTGCTTGAGTCTTCGCATAATTTACAATTTTGATTACAGATTCAAGCACTTCCTGCAGAGAGGCAGGGAGAGTCTTACTGGCGAGAGCATATCGGTGAATCATGCAGTGGATGCCCTTTGCTTGAGGTGCTAGCTTCTTCACTCTCGACTGGAATCCTGATTTCGATCCCAGCATAGCCGGTGCCCCATCCGTACAAACCCCACAAACGTTTTCCCATTGAAGATTTTCGTCTTGAAAAAAAGTTGAAACTTTTTCCGTGACATCATCAGCTTTTGTTGTGGTTTCAAGTGCACTGCAGAATAAGAATTCGTCTTTGATATCACCTGAATTAATGTATCTCACGAAGACAAGCAACTGAGAACATGAACTTACATCTGTTGACTTATCGAGCTGAAAGGAGAACAAAGGGGAACCCTTGATTTCAGTCAAAACCTGTTCCTTCACATCCATAGACATTTTAGAAATGCGCCTCTGTATAGTATTATTTGACAAGGATACTTGCTGCATCTTCTTTGCACTGGCTTCTCCAAGAATAAGATTTACTACTTTCATCATGCAGGGTTTAAGAAGTGTTTCTCCAATGGTTTGAGGCTTTTTTTGTTTAGCAATTTCGAATGCAATCTCATATGAAGCTTCCACTACGACTGCACTCTGCTGCTGAAACGACCAACTTCTATTGATTCTTTGGCTTTTAAGACACCGTTCATGCCGTTTGAAGAAATCCAAACCCTTCTTTGCGTGTTCTGGATGTTTCGTCTCGAGATGACGCTTGAGTTTTGATGGTTTCATTGACTCTGCACTCAGGACAGCATGGCACAAAACACACTGTGGTTTCTCGATGCCGTCGTTGGCGAGCACAGTGGTGAAGCCAATGTTGAGGTAGCATTCTGAGTATCTGCGCCGTTTAGCCATGGACACAACTCACCTCTACTGCTTACTTATCTCCTTGTTAAAATAAAATAAAAATGTTGAATAATGAACGCTTTGGCAACTGTAGATCTTACACTGACTACTTGTGGGGGGTGCAGATAGAGTAATGATGGGGTAAGTATTGGGAGGGAAGGGAGCGTGGCCAGTCGCGAGATTCGTCATCCACCAATCAGCAACGGACATGTGACTCACGTGTCGACAGCGAGCGCACACACACTTAATCACAGCTAAACAGATACACAAGCATATGTACATGCGCGTGCACTCACATACTCGCTACTCACTAGTACACACATACATACAGTTGCAGACACATACACATTTACTCACAGACACGCATACATACACCCATAATATCACCTAATGACATTGAACTAACGTAGCACACGTTTTGCTTTGCACAGAAACAAAAAAAAATGTAAGAGCATGAAAATGTAATTGATGAAATAAAATTAATGTTATCCCAAGCTACTTCTAACAAGGCTACGTGACTCCCCTGCCAAGGCTTCGCGACCCCCTGTGGGGTTGCGACCCACCGGTTGGGAACCACTGTACTAAAAGAATGTTCATTGTGGGCGTTTTCGTGTATACCTTTTTTTGTTGCTGTTGTTTTTCAAAGTGATCTTTGTTATTCATATGTTATTTTTGGTGATTTGAAAACGTTGTCGCTGATTTGGGGTATTCGTTTCGTAATAGCAGCATTTCAAAATCTTTTTGTACTGTTTGAATAGCATTTGGCGTGGAGCAATTTCTATTTATTGTTTCTAATTTTTTATTTTCATTGTTTCCCTTTTGAGTTGGTCTGGGTGGTGTGATTTGTAATGGAAAAATATCAGCTTCTTAGATTCTTTTACATGTATTTGTGTGTCTTGGATTTTCAGAGTTATGTTTAAGAATGTTAAGTTTAATTTGCATTGGGTAGTTTTAGTGTGGAACTGACTGATGGGTGGAAGAAGTTATTTAAGAAATAGTAAAACTACTGATGTATTTCTTTTCCATAGTTCCATACATCAAATATGGCTCGATGTACTGTAACAGATTTACTATTATACATTTATTTTAGTGCCTATGTTTGTTTCTGTATAGTTTTCTTTTTTCCTGTAACGTATATTCTTAACTGTGTATTGCACAAGCCCCACCTGTCCTCGAAATGCCTAGAACGTTCTTGAGAGTAAAAATTCGACAATACTTGTTTCACGAAAGCTCGCGAGAACTTTGTCGAAATTTCTACAAACTCGCGTGATTCTTATAAAAAGTGGCTAATCGAAAGACGGAAGAGAATACTGTTAGATAGCTAAGGTTAGTGTGCTATAGGCCTATGAAGTTATAATTGTGATTTGCATCTATTAATAGCAAAACTACAGAATTTGACCAGAAACGTTTTTGAACGTTACAAACCATTTAACTTCAATGGATTAGTTTGGACGTCATTATTTCTACGAAGACATCTTTGCTGGAAGAAGTGACCTTCTAACCAGTTGGAAGCTCGCTATAAAAGACATTGTTAGCTTAAACGAGGTTCAACAATATCAATCCAGAATTAATTGCTTTTGTCGTGCATCTGGGTTGTCGATAAAACATACAGTTCTAGACTCGGTATCCTCTGAAAGTTTGTAAAAACTGCTCTATATAAACCATCATTTGTAATAACTATTAATAATAACTGTTACTATAAATTGCATTATTTTCATGTTTCTATATTAAGGTATATTTATGTTAAAAAAGGATATTGTGTGTATCAATACTGTTGGCGAATTACATAAATTTAAAACATATTAACGTTTAATTTACTACTAAACTCAAATCTAAATTTCCGGTTATTTGAAATAGTAATACCTAATGTACATGACGTAATAAATTGGAAACTCGCCCGAAATAAATAATAATACGTAAGAGCTCCTCTGTCACACTTTTGAAATTAAACTTTGTTTTATTTTGTGTCAAAGGTGTGAATATGATTGGAAATATGACTTTGCTCTGTTACCTGTTTCTACGTTTTGTAAAAGTGTCTCAAAATTCAAAATAACAATCGTACAGAAAAAAAATTAAGTACTGTGTGGATGGTTTCGAATGTGATATTTGCTTCAAAAATGCGTGTATCAAGCGAATATATAAAGTTAGTGATTATATGTGTTTCTTCTTCGGGTATGGATGGGTAGAAAGTAATTATGCTTAATGAAAACCGAATGGGATCAGCGCATATTGTTTATGTATAAGAGTGCATATTTTCTAAGAGGCCTTTTGTTTTGTTTAAATGTGATTGAAAATACTTTAAACGTCATTTAAATAGTTGATCTAGTAATCAAGATGTGATTTCTGATGCAGGGTCATAAGATGGCACTATTTGGCTTAAAGATAAGTTTTGTTTATGGCCCTTAGAGATTCAGTATTGTTCAATTATACAGATGGGGAGTGTTTTAATTCCATTAGTAATTTTTCAGGCAAGGTGCTTTCTTTTTTTAGATGTTTAAATATCTTTCTGGCTTCTCCTTCCATCATCTTGGTTGGAGTTTTGTTTAATACAGTGTTTTGTTTGTTTGTTTTTACTTTGTGTCGTAGAAACGAGTTCTTTTCTCTATAGCTGTTAATATTTTGGCTGTTGACATTTTTGAGAATCCAGTTGGTGATTACTAATTGATATGTTACTCTGATTAGCTTCTTGGTGATATGTGTCACCTATATGATCTTGATTAATAGAAGATGGACGACGATTGCCTGGAGTATCTTCAGATATTTCGCTTGTTCTTTTTAAAATTTTCTGTGAGAAGAGTTCTGAAACGTTTATTTTTTCTTTAGCTGCATAATATTCTTTCCATCAGACACTTTATATAGTTCTTTAAAGTAATGTCAAAATTTCTAGAAGCGTATTGTCTGAAAGTTTTCTATTTAAGGCAAAGTTTGTACCTTTCGCCAATAATGACAAAGCTTTTTACTGAAATTTTATATAATTTCCTATGGTGACTGCTTGTTGGAACATTTCGGAGTCTTTTCGTAATAGTGCAACAATGCTTTAAGGGACAATAGAGTTGATAGCTTGCGTTTAAAACGTGTTTGACTAGCGTTTATTTCATCTAACTGTATCTTTAATGAAGTGGAGTTAAGCCAGTTGTCGTTGTTTAATTGAGAATTGGTTTAATTTTAGAACACTATATTGTTTAGGATTAGTTTCTTTTTCTTTTTATAGTTTTGTCTCCCAATTCCTTTATTTCTCAAATTAATAAGATTGAGAATTGTGTTGTAAGGTATATTAATATTTGTAGGTAGTTTCTGATCAGCCATGCGTTTACTGTTTCGTATGCTAAGCGATCAAATTTGTAGTTACTTAAATGTTTTATTACGGATTTCTTATCTATATTTTAGTATATATGTACTATACTTGTTTTCAGTGAGGTTTTGGTTTTAGCTTGTTACTAAATCTGTAACTAGCTTAATTCCGCTTATTTGTTTTGTGTTTTTATTTTAAGTCACTTGACTTTTTTTTAGAGTTGTGGGTTGCAGTTTAGGGCTTTTTTATTTTGTGGTCTTTTATTTGAGCGTTTGATTGTGTAACGGCTGACTTCAAAACACATTAAATTGTTGTAGAGGTGGTTTTAGTGATTGACTTGATCAATAAATAGTTTACATATTATTGAATTTTTAGAATCATTCTAACATAACTTGTTCAATTGAAAACATCCCTTTAACCGCAAACTTTGTGGTCCGCTTACTTGCCATATTATATATTCTAATAAAGCCATGCAAATCACTGTTTTATGGGAAAGTCATGAAAGAGCAGATCAGAAAGTCAGTGCTGATTTTTGAGGCTTCTTTGTATCTGACATACCACTTTTGTTGAGCGACAGTGACGCTTTTTTTTTTTTTTTCTCGCTAGACTTGGCATCATTGACCTCGAAGTTACAAGTTTATAATTATAAACGTAACACCATACTAAGGCTGTTCAGCAATAAACACTTTGTACAAGTTGTAAAAAGTATAAGATTGAGCTACATTATATACATTATTCTCTTAGTTGAAGTTGAAACAAGATGAATGTACGAAATGTTAGTAGAAAACTTGTCAGTTATTATTATAATATTAACATGTTATAATAACACACGCTCTATCTGAAGGAGAAATAAAGAAAATTCTTTACAAATTATATATTACGTCATATGTATTACTCAGTGGGTTAATTTTAGTTCTCATTTATATTTGTAGCCTAGATTGATAAGTTATTGATAATTATTTTACAAATGACTGTGGTCAGAAACAACTTGGTCATAACCACCACTAGAGCGGCTCTCGCAGAAAGACAATTATCAACAAATGTGTTGTAGTATTAGTATTAGTATTAATAAATGTATGCCGATTAAAGGGCATTAAAACATATTTTAAGTCTATAATGGTCATATGTCGATTTTATTTACAAGGAAACTGTCGTTATGGTAGCAAATGCTGGAACGAACACCTTCCTACAGGTAATATCAGTATTCCTACTGTTAGTACTAGTGATAGTTATAGACCCTTGACACAAATCAAAGGTATATTTTGAATATCAATTTATTATGTATATAATAATGAATTATGATATATGTTTTATACAATAAACTGAGTAAAATAAAGTTTGTTTGTTTTTTTAAAGATTGGCATAAGTTGAAGTTCATGTTTTTAACTCGTTTTTGTATCATAGAGCTTAACAGAAAATTTTAAGGACAGTAGGGTATAGGGATCTTCTGCTCCACCTAGATTATTCTATACAGTACATATAATATTTAAGTATTTAGCAAACTCTTCATAACTTAAGTTGGCTATGTATGCTATCTGAAAGTAAGTCAATCCATAGGCCAGTCACCTATTGAGAAAATATAAACATCTTAGGTGAAGATGACTTGTGTCATTTCACAATATATATTTGTGTCTCTTCATCCTTTTATTATCACTAAGTTGTGGTGCATCACTGTAATCAATTTTCTTAATCTTAAAAAGATACTTCTCAAAGGACCCCACTAACTTTTTGGTTTCAAAGATTTGAACCTGTCTTGATATTACAACCATTCAGTTCCAGTCATCTCCCTAGTAGCTGTCCTCTTCTTTCTAATAACTCAGTGCCCTTCCTAAGAAAAGAAGCTCAAGACTGAACACAATGCTTCAAATATGGTCTAACCAGTAATCTGTACAATAAGATTATAATATTTTTTTTAGACTTTAGTATTTCTGAAAGTATAACTTAAAATCCAACTTGCCATACCACTCACAATAGGATATTTCTTAAATACACTAATCATTACATTAATCCAATTTGACTGAACTCCATTAGTAACTATCTACTGCTTACTTTTTATGAATGAGCCAACATGCCCTCCACAGCTCTTGAGATGAATTTATTTTTTTATTAGTTTTTGAAAAATATTTCTCACTATTGATTAGTGATTTATTACCAAAACAATTTTAACACCTTCCTCATACAAGAAGTAACACTGGCTGACTTCCAATCCTTTGGAACCTGCTAACTATTCGAGGACTTGCAAAAAAAAAAAAAAGTAACAAGTGGTTTGCATACCCAATCTTTAACCTCCAATAAATCCTTTGAGAAAATATTCTGTAGCCCAGTAACTTTATCATTTTATATAATTATGTTTATGCTTTGTTTCTACACTTCTTTTATGATAATATGTTTTATTGTGTATTCATCATTAGTTAACAGTTTATGAATGTTATGAATATTCTTCATCAATATGATAGGTATTGACCTTTCTGGTCAACATGACACAACACTTGAATGATCTGAATTTGAAGTTGCAAGGCAAAAATCAGCTTGTCTGTCAGCTTGCAAATCACATCTCAGCTTTTAGAATGAAGTTGCAGTTGTTCTGGCAGCAAGCTACAGCTACAGAAGAATCAGGACATTGACACACAAGTTTATGTTGGGAAGCTAGATACCTTGATTCAATCCTTCAACTCACGGTTTCAGGACTTTGACCAATGCAGATTGTTGATGAAACTTTTTGCTGATCTGTTCAGTATGTCAGTGGATGACTTGTCAGCAGAATATCAGCTCGAACTTACTGATCTCCAGGCATCTGATGAACTGCAGGCTATTTACAGAGAAAACAGTTTGCATGACTCCTACAAAATGTTGCCTGATACATTTGCTAATCTGAAAGAGAACACACTTGTCCACACCAGCATGTTTGGCAGCACGTACTGCTGCGAACAGGCTTTCTCGCATTTAAAACTGAACAAAAACAACACTCGTAATCAGCTGACTGATGATCATCTGGAAGTAGTCTTGAGCCTTTCAACACCAAACATCAAGCCGGACATTTCTAAGCTCGTAGATGACATGCAGCGCCATCCATCGCACTGACTTTGTGACACTTGACATATCATAACATTTCTTAAAATAATGTGCAAACTCTTTAATGTAATCGTTATTTGTGTGTTCTTAAATGTGATGTCCATCTTGTGTGAAACAACTGTGGGACGATTTTAATCTTCACTTTTTTGTGGCCCCCAATGGTTACGAGAAGTCTGTTTGTGGCCATTGACTCAAAAGGAATGTGCACCACTGCTCTAGTCTTTCACTGCTTAATTAAACTTAATTAGGTACACTTAGTGCCAATAGCCTTCATGTAGCTTTGTATGAATTTCAAATCAAACCAAAAGTCATGGAGAAAAATCTTTTTGCTTCTGCTACTTTATTTCATTTTGATTTTTAAATTGTAAACATTTTATTAATGGATTATTATGTACATGATTCAAGACAACTCAAAATATGTGAGAAGACATAAGCTCAGCCTCTAGTATTCTTAAACAAATACCTTGCAGTTAACACTATTTAAGGGTTTTATTCATATTTTAACCTTTTACTTACTTTTTAATGTACCATTGACAAATGAATATGAGCAAATTAGTGATTTCAAAAGCATAGAGTTGGGAAGAGCTTATTTTGCATTTCATGATTTCTTGTTGTTGACCAAATTCCTAGCCTTCCCATAGTTATATAAGTACTCCTTATAATGTTAAATTATAACATTTTAAAACTAAAGTCAGTTATTCTTGATTTTCTTTTTTACATTTTTAGTGAGCCAATTACATTTTTTCTTTCCAATAATGGTTTTTCATAGGGAAAAATCTTGTCTCGCAATGACATAGGATTTAAACAACACTTAGTAGCTCTTTTGAAGTTGTACAGTACCTCTTTTCTGTAACATTAATTACATTGCTGTTGAAGGCAGTTATATGGTCTTTTTCATATTTGTTTTTATGTTCCTATTGTAAAATCTGTATTTTATATGAGTAAATCCTTAATTATAATTATAATCAGTTAGAATGGTTAATTTGTTTTAGCTTACTGAATGTTTGCTCACAATCTGCATACTAACAATAGTTATTTGGCTTTCCAAGTAATGTGTATAGGACAAGTTAAGTCAGAGAATGATTTCACAAAATTGCATTAGTAAGAGCAAAGTTCAGGAAATCCTTTTGCCTCATGGGAGGTTCTTTGATAATATCTAGTTCTTGACAGAGTTAATCTTTGAAGGGTCTGTAAGCAATCTCTCTCTCTGATGAACATGCATCCCAAGAAACTCCTGTTGACAGAACATCTTACCCATTTTGGGATTCAGCTTATGTGTCTCTTTCTTTAACTGATCCAGAAGTTTCAGTGACTGAACATAAGCATTATCAAAGGTTTTCCCATGTGTAATTATGTTTTCCAATTAAATGAACATGATGTTCCAGGGTACTTCAGGGAGAACACACTCCATTATATACATTTAGCATTGTTCAAGTAGTGACAATAAATTGTCACAGTCCATTTCCTGCATTAAATACTATATTCTTTCTCCTTGCTTTATCAACTTGCACTTGGAATATGCACTGTTAATAATCAATGTTGTAAACTATTTTGATTCAGATAAAGCATCCAAAATAGAGGTGGTTCTTGTGGATGCAATCGAACAGTAAGTAATGCCTGTGAATAGATACTGCTTTTTTTTACTCTTTTATTCTTTTTCTGCTTCTATTCCTTTGGAAAGATTCAGCATGTTTTGCAAGTAGGAGCTGTCTGGCCAGCTGATATATTGCCACTTCATTGTCAGTAGATATTTGTTTGGCCTAAACCATAAGGTTCACTTTCACATATGTCTTGATATTCTATAAACAAATCTTTAAATAATCTACAGCACTAATCAATTGCAAGACCTGTACAGATTTGTTGGTACAGCTGTCATGAGGTGATAAACTGCTGTTCTTATCTGAGAATTTTACATTACATTTCCTATATCTTGCCTCAAAGGTGACTACTAATGGTGTTATTTACTGTAGAACTACAAACAATATATCTTCACAACTTGTAGTATTCCACCCAGACTTCATTCTAATTTATTGTTGTTTTTTGTGTGTGTGTTCATGGCCCTAACAGTAAAATCTTTATTCTTTAGATCTGTGGGAGCTCATTCAACCATTAGAATATGCTGAAGTGTTTGGTTTTATTATGGACCATTTACTAGATGTAAATTTATTCCTCACAAGGTTTGGTCTGAATCTTTTACTTCTTGGTGATATGACTGCCTTCCATGCCATAAGAAATTCAAACTCTGGTGTAGTAATTTTCATGTAGTACACAATGATTTTGTGGGCATACACTGTGAAGCTATATGAATCTAGCATAACCTCACAACCATGTCTTCACATAAAGTCAGTCAAATATGCAGTCTTCCTCAATATCTATTATCCACATATGAGATTTAGAAAAGCCTCCTGCCGTAATGGTAACTCAAGAATGTTACTCACCTCTATGCACCACAAAGAGCTATTACCTTGCTCACAGTACTTTGTGAAATTATGCACATGGTGCAAGCCTTGAACAAAACTTCTATCCCTATGTGTGTTAATGGTATATTGCACCAACCAATGATGTAATTAACATAATACTATCTTCTCGACCAGTAGAAAGGTGACATATCCTCCTCACACAGTAATTCCCATGAGCACTAATAATGAATGTAGGTTCATTCTTTCCTCAGCAATGTTTGCTTTTAGATTTTTTTTTCATGGTATTTACAAAACTTTTGACATTTATTGTTTTATCCTTTCTTTTCAATTCATTGGGTAGCCTTTCTTTTGCTAGTTTTCTTGATTATATCAGAGAATGATACTAAGTTTTAAGTGTGGAAGTCAGAACTTTCCTTCAAGTTCTCTTCATTGTGATTTTCCTTTAACTAACATTTTACATTGAAGACATTTTCCATTGACTATTTCCATTGTTTAATCAAATATACTGATTTTGTCTAGTACTTTTCAAGATCATTATTATGCCTATGTACCATCACCTTACTACACTCATTTCTTTCTAAGTGATGGCAAAAAAAGTATTGTATGTATTTTACCAATATTAACCACCACAGTGCTTATTCCAGGTGTGATACCTCTCATGTAATTGCATTACTTGACATGTGCTTCCCTCTGAATATGTGATTTTCAATGCTTTTACCCTCACATGATTACACAAAGTATAGCTGCACTGGAGTATTCTAGTGAGCATGTGACAACCCTCTGCCAATCGGAGTATGGTGTATCTTTTTTTGTACAGTTGACTTACTATATATGGTAAAGTCCCATTATTACTTCTCAGTTTGGCATTCAAGTGTATAGTCATATTAAAATTTTTTCTCAGTGCTTTGTGTTCTGTTTATTTTACCTCTTTGCTACTGTATTAACATATTTTATTTTTATTTCTCTTTTATTGTAATAAGTTTATTTGTGGAAAGTTCCTTCACTTCCTGTGACCTTCCCTTTGCCAATACCACCTTCCTGTGTTTTCTCTGCAAATCACCAAATTGCTCATCACAGCAATTTCCATTGCCAGCTTAGTCAAAGACTATTCTCTGGCTTTTGACACTGTGTGTAGTTTAGCTGTCAAGGTTTGCTCATCTGTGATGCCCTTTTACCATGGATTCTTTAGTTCTTCATGTTTCAACAGAATAACTGTTTTTATATTTTCTATTCTTCTTCCTTTATCTACACTTCTCATTTATTTACCCTGCTTCAGGGTATGCTTTCTTGCCAGTATCTTTCCAAGGCAGTTTGAAATCTCTTGAGGAAGAATACTATAAAATAGATGTTTCACCCTTCTACACATTTTATTCCTGTATGCTCATTGTTCTCAAGAAGTCCACAGACTGTTATTCTGTTATTAATCTTTTGAATCTCAGCCACTTCATTAAACTGTCATGTTTCCTCACAGAGTCTCTCTTCACTCTCAGATGATCATTCATTCCATGTCTGTGAATGATTAAAATCAAGAATTTGGGTTCTTAGTTTCATATCCCTATTTCTACTGCATCCAGATGTTTACTCTTAGTTTGTTCACAAATGTATGGTGTTTCAATTCTGCAGTCTACCTTTTGGAATGTTATTGGCTCCATATGTCTTGTGTTTATGTAGTCACAGATTCAAAAGGCCAGTGGGCAATATAATTCTGTTCCCGTCTCGATCCTGCTCTCTGATGGCCAGGAAGTAGCTGATACTTGGAGCATCACCAATACTCTAGGTGAAAGCTTTTGCCAGGTATCTAGCATTTCTGTTTCTTCCTCCACTTTCTTAGCCATCAAGACTCGGGCAGAGTAATCACCTCTTTCATGTTGAGCTAATTGTCTCTATGACCATAATTGTCCCTTTACACTGATGGAACTAAAACTGGCCCTTCATTAGTCTCACAGTACATTGGTCAGACCTGAGGATATACACTATGACATGCTGCACCATCTATCTCCTGCTTCTCTTGCTATTCTTCTGATGTTTTTCCTGATGCCTGGTGCCAGGCTATTGTTCTCCCTTTCTCTAAGCCTGGGAAAGATCCCAAGATTCCTTCAAACTTCCATCCAATTGCTTTCATGAGCTGTCTCTGTAAGATCTCAGAGAGGATGGTTAATGCTCATCTTGTTTGGTTCTTCAAATAAAACAACCTCCTCTCACCCACCCAGTGTAGGTTCTGACGACAGTGCTCCACCATGGACCACCTGATTCGACTTGAAACATCAATCAGAAAAGCCTTTCTCAAACAACATCTTGTACCAATATTCTTTGGCATTGAGAAGGTTTAGGATACAACATGGATGTATAGAATTTTGTGAGACCTTCATATATATGGGTTATATGGCCATTTGCCATTTTTTATTAAACATGTTTAAATGGACAGGTGGTTCCAAGTTTGTGTGGGTTCAACACTTTTTCATACTTTTCTAGGCTGTGTTTTGAGTGTCACAATTTTCAGTATAAAGGTTAATGCCATCACTGAAGAACTCCATTTTACTGCTGCAAATGGGCTCTATGTCAATGACTTTTACATCTTGTGTCAGTCATCGAACATGAGTTATGTTGAGCAGCAACTACAAACTGCCCTCAGTTGTTTACTAAAGTAGAATAAAAAAAAATGGCATTAATTTCTCTCTCTTTAAAACCATTTGCATGCCCTTTGCATGAACTCTGTATTGGTGAAGTTGTACTGCCTGTAGTCCCTAAGACGATGTTCTAGGAGCTTATCTTTGACTATAAGCTGACTTTTATACCACACATGAAGCAGCTATGGGTCAAATGTGCAAGAGCACTGAACATCCTCTGTGTCCTCTCTTCCACCACTTGGGGAGCACATCAATGCTTTATGCTAAAGATATATCATGCTCTTATTTGATCAAAACTAGACTATGGATCATTGGTCTATGGTTCTGCCAGGACTTAAGTCTTAAGGATGCTGGATCCCGTTCATCATCAGGGACTTCAGCTCTGCACCAGGGCTTTCTGCACTTCCTCAGTTCAGAGCTTATATACAGAGTCTCATGTACCTTCATTGCACCTCTGATTTTTGCAACTGTCTTTACTGTATGCTTTGAAACTTTGGTGGGCCATGCTTTTTCAGAACAGATGATCTGCCATTGCCCCTTTTGGCCTTCATATCCAGGTGCAGCTGGATGAATTGGGTCTGTCCTTGGATAACATTGCTGTATCCACTGGTCAGCCTATCCCACCATGGCTTCTTACAGTCTCCAAATGTGACCTATCTTTAAGTCATCTAAGAAATACAGACACTTCTGATTGGAAATACTGTCTGTTATTTTATTTGCTGAACATCTTTCAAACCATCCTTCAGCTCCTATTTATGCAAATGGTTTGAAATCAGATGCTAAGGTTTGTTATGGATCATGGTTGCTCACAGAATCCCCTCTACAACTTCTGTATTCACTGCTGAACTGTATGCCATTTCTCTTGTCCTGAATCGCATAGAAGCTGAGCAATACTCAAATTGCACTATTTATACTGACTTAGTTCTCTACTGGTCCTGGAATTGCTTCATGCTAGTTCAAACCATGTTCTTGCCGATATTCAAAACCAACTGGCCCATTTCTCTTTAACATCTACTGCTATACAGTTTTTCTGGATACCAGGCCATGTTGGTATTTGCGAGAATGTGTTTGCTGACACCACAGTTTAATCTGTCTGCTCTGGCACTATCATTGCTGTGTCTCTTCCAGTTGACTTGGAATGAGCAATGTGAAAACAAGCTTTTCCAAATAAAACCCTCTATTGGACTTTGGCCATCTTGTTTCTGTAAGGGTCGGAAAGACGAAGTTGTTCTAACTAGACTATGCATTGGTCACAGTTTTTTAACTCATTGTTTTCTTTTATGTGGGACTGATACACCAATATGTTTCCTATGTAATACTCGGGTCACAGAAAACCACATTTTGCTGTCTTGTTGTCATTATGACTCTCCACAACAGCACCATTTTAAACATATTCTGTCCCAAGGTTTATCCATAACGTTAGACAGTGTTATTGGCGATGGTGAAACTGTCCACCTTAGAAATGTTTTTAGTTTTTACAGGCCATTATTTCTTTTAATGATATTTAAGTTTTAAATTTATACACTAGACCTCTTTTAATGTGATTCCCTTCTAAGAATCAAAGTACGTTTTGTTTGATTTGAAATTAGAAAATGGCCATAATGTTAAATACCTTGAAACCAGGACAGGAATGGCAAACTTCAGATGGCTAATGGTGGTTATTACACTTGCCTATTTGTCTACCTGGTGAGTTATAATTCTAACTATGCTACTTGTAAAAGTCCTTTACAATTTGTATTACTGTAGTTTTTCTCTTACCACTGTGGGCCAGATGTAAAAATTGGATTTAATGCTATTTGTGTTTTGAATTCAAAAATTAAACTATGACTTGTTTTACCTTAATTTCCTTTTATGAATTTTAATAATTTTACTTTAATTTTAACTTTGTACCAAATGTTTGGAGCAGATAGCCTAGTTGCTTTGTACCATAAAACACCAAACCAACCAATCAATATCACTTTCCCATCCTGGCTTATGCAGCTGTGGTTTTCACTCTTGATCCACCTTCAGTCATCTCATCCCATAACTCTTCCTCTTTCCTAATCCCTTTTCATCATCTCAGTCCTACATTTTTCATTTTGCCATATCTACATTCTGTCATTACATGTGAGTTTTATTTGCTTTTTTATGAGGCAGTCCAGGATTTCTATGTAAGAAGCTTTCCTTCCTTTTCACCTCTTCCACTCTTTGCTGGTTTATCAGCATACATAGTGCATCTTCCATCATTAGTTGTTATGTTGTGACTTCTCACCTTTCAAACTAAGTGTTCTGACTATTACTTGGCTTTTTGACAGTGGTTTATCTGTTTCTACTCTTTTTGAGCTATAAAGCAGCATTGTCCAATACTTTTCTGTCATTTTTTTCTCCCATGTAATTTCTTTTTTTTTTGTTACTTTCACCTGATGCTTTCAGTTTCCCTTCCAGATTTGAATCTCACTGTTGTTCTTTATGCTCTTTACCTTCTTTGAATCTTTGGCCTCTTCCTCTTTGTATCATTCTCACTCATGATATTTATCATCATATGTGTGGCCTTTTTCATCTTGATCATAGTTTTTTTTTCCCAAAAAAATATAAACAGTGTATGAGGGGGACATTATCTTCTTTTCAGTCTCTGCAATATTATGTTTCCCACACAGCTTCATTTTGTGAATTGTGTTTTCATTTTTTAATATCTTGGAATTTCTCTCACTTCTTAATCACCCTTTTGTATCATTATATGAAGATTCTTGTTGTATATTCCATATTTTTTGTCACCAGGTGTGGCATCTCACTTTCTTTGTGGTTGCTCATTAATATCATCTATTAGAAAAAATTCTGCAGGCTAACGTGCACTACACCTCATGTATATTGTACACTACATGCATCATATGGTAATCTCTTCCTCTTGTACTTATTGTTTGGTGTCCTCTATCATTCTTTATACCCCTTACTGACTCTGACAAGGTAAGTTTTTACTTTATCTTTCACTTTTACAGTAGTTCCTATCTACTTTTCTGGGTCATACTCTGTTATGAGTGGTGCCTGTCCAGACATATTTAACTGTTAAGTCTGCACTATCTTGTCATGTAGGACTATAATGCTCATGGAAGATAAGAGGTGTTCCTCAGGACCACTACAGGTTGTTTTGTATTTTGCTTCATAAATAAGGTCTGCATGGACTTTCATGAGTAAAGTAGTATTGGGGTTGCTGCCAATCCACCTGGTTCTGTTTAAATAAACTGCATGCAGCCTGTTTTTCTAAATATGATTTTTGTGGTCACCAACTGTACTGTCTTGCAGTGCTACATTCATCCATACTTTCCACCAACCTCTTCCAGCTGCTGGAATGGAGACTTCCTCCTAACCATGACCAATTTGAGAGTAGAGTGGTATGTTCTATTGGTGTAGATGGTAAGTACTCTTCTCCTGCCAAGAACCTGAAGATAATTACCCAGTGCAACCTGGTTTTGGATTGAACAAATCCATTGCTTGCAGTTCATCCTTTCAGCTATCTTTTCACTCATCCTATCCTCACCTGGAAGTTGGTTCCCATGTGGTCTGGTATTAGATCAGCATAGCACCGACCAGCCAACATAAGTCCTTACATGTGGTTGGTTGGGGCCCTCCTCCTACTGCAGACTGGACAAAACAATTGTGATGTTGCCTGGTTTTTGGCATGAGTTGAATGACCATATTTGCATTCATCCTTCCTACTGTTTCCCTGCTATCAAGTTTCCAGTGGCCAGATGTCTGTTGTATACTGTGCCTGCATACATGCCATGTTTGGGTTGTCAGAATATAACTTAATTTTCTCTTCTGCATCTTATCTCAAGGTGGATCAAGTGGTTTTATTTTTTTTTTCTTGTTTCTTTCTTTTTCTCAGGTAATTTCTTGCTGAATCTCATGCTCTTTCCTTAATGACCATCTTTCACCTGATTTTTTACATCCAGTTTAAGATCTCATTTTTATATCTTTCCTTTATTCATCTTCATCTTTTACTCAGCATTTTTGTTCATTCTCTTGCTTTATCTTCAAGGTGAAATTAGCTCTATTTTGTTCAAACCACAGGGTGTTTGGAAAGTCACTGTGCAGTTTTGTAATCATATTTTATTCAGTCTATTTCAAGCCAGCAACTGAGAGCGGTGTTTAGAAACAAAATAAGAAGGATCCAGGCCTGTATTGATGCCAACAGGGGTCACTTTCAACATTGTTTATAATTGTCATTCATATTTACCTCCTGTATTCTATATTGAAACATGACTGTTAATAAATAAAGTGCACAGTGACTTTCCAAACACCCTGTATTATAAATTTAGTTCTCTCTGTGTTATGCTGAGTTAAAAATTAAGGAAATTCACAAACACTGATATTTTTTATTGGAAATGTATTAAAACCAACCCCCTTACAAAAAAATTTCACTTTATTTATATTTACAAAATGAAAGAAATAAATTTCAACTTTGAAGTGAGATGTTTATTGAAATGAAAGCATGCAAAAAAGTGTTTTTAAAAGTAACTTATTATTATTATTATTAATTCTTACAGCAGAAGGGAAAAAAAGCAACAAACTATTAGGTACTTGTGTTACAGTAGATCTTTCCTGAATATTTACTGTAATACACTAAATTAGTTAATTCATAATCCAAGTTACTTGCATGTTTTTCTGAAGTGAAATTGAAATGTAAATATTGGAACATAAATCTGAATTTAATTTTAAGTTTGAAAAATATGAGGTGGTGATGTAAATAATATAAATACTAATTAAAGATATAGAAACCCATTTTTCAATTAGAAGATGTGTTTTTTTACATGTGCTTTTTTGCTTATGTACAGGTAGAAATATTACACCACATGTTATTTATGATCGGAATAAATACACTTGGACACCAAAAGATGCTGCCCAGAAATCGACTAGTGAAGGTTTCAGTTTTACCAAGACATTGGAGCTGTCTGACACTTTTAAACAAAATCGCTTTGCTGTTCTAAATCAGCCTGTACAACAGCAAGAACTACAACAGGTTGACAGTGATGTTTCTTTGCTGTAAGATAATGAAATTATAATTTCTTTACACAAATTGTTTATCAGCATTTAGTTAAATTAGTCATATTTTGTTAATAAGATAATATTTGAAATAGATTTGGAGAGTTAGTGGTACTTAATTAATTATTGGAGTTATTAATGGCTTATATTTAATTACTCAGTTAGTACACACATGCTATTGCTACTTTCATAACTTTTTTGACCACTACATTATGCTAACGTAGTTTTAATCTTTCAATTTTTATTCATATTGTTTGGAGTTGAAAATAATTTTTGAATTGTCCTTTATTTCATATGATAGACCCATTCTTAAAATTGTAAACTGCTCAATTTGTGTGTAAAAATACATTTTGCCACAAATTTTATGACATTTCATGCTTAACGAATGGACTGCTAATGTCACTAAGGTACCACTGTGTAGTAATTATTCATTGTTTTTTTTTCAAGTATCCAGTAATTTCATGCCTGTTGTTTGTAAATTAAATAAACTGATAATTATATAATAAAAACATAATTGGTTTCACAGATAAGGGTAATAAGATTTTTGTTTAGAACATGTTACAATTTCAATTAGAAATAAATAAATCGCTTGTTAGACAATATATAATATTGTGTAAAGATTTGATCCATAGAAACATTTTGCATTTGCTTATCATACTAACTAATCTTGTCTTGTTTGATGACAATATTATTTTGTAAATATAAAAAAAATCAATTTCACAAACATTGGAACTCAATAAACCATAGTATATCTGTTAAAAAACAAAACAAAAAACATTGTAATTTTAAAGAAACAAACAATGACATACCTGTATTAAGTTGTAAGTAGTCTCCAGTCATATGACTTCTTTATTTCAAACTGTGTGTATATTCTTGTGTCTAGGTAAACTACTTATTTCTGATGATGACAAAATATCTTCCAAACATTACACATTTGTCACTGATCCTTGAGGTAGATTCTCTAGAGAAGGTTCTGTACCTTCAGTATATCTCTTGTGGGATCCAAACATCCACTCGCATGTTTGTCGCATGTGGTAACCCACGAAAAGGAGGAGAGGATCCTGGTGGTTGGGGGTCTTAACCCAAACATGCCACTTTGGCCTTGAATTCCTGTTATGGATGGCCTTGGAGCCACCCCAGGGTCATTTAGATGGTCTTCTTGGGCTAGAATCAACTGACTACCAGTGTTGGATGTTTTCAGTAAGTGTTGTGTGCATAATGGGTAGCCCTGGTGTTTTGGTATAGTGCTTACAAAACCTTGGCATTGCTACAGTGTCCTTGTTTGGCATTTTAGTGCATCCTTTTATAGGACTTCTTGGTGAGTGAGGTCAGTAGGCACTGAAATGTATTATATTTAACTTTTACACCACGGGCTTGGTCCATGAGACTGGCTTCTTAACCACTTGTACTTGTTATAGTTTAGATACTACTATCTTTTAATATATTTAGTGCATATTCACAAAATTTGCTGGGCTTTTATTAAATTTTACATGAAAAAATCAGATTTTTTAATAAAGTATTTTTACTAATATTTGCCCAAGACAGTATTGATTGTTCATTTTAAAACTAGTATAAGTGTAAAATGATTTTCATTTTAAGATTAAGAATATTTTTCTTTGTCTCGGTAATCTCAAATATCATTTACATAACCTCTAAAACATTTTAAATATATCTATATATAATTTTTTTTTTCTGAGTAAAACTATATTTTATCTGTTATTACTTGATTCTTCAGACTGTAGACAATTCATCAAATACAATGAAAAGAAAAATTGTAAAATTAGAAATAAAATAAGCAGCTATGTTTTTTTTCTTCATTATTAATCAAGGTTTCAAAGTACGTACCCTGAGAGTTTCAACTGTTAAATATATCATATATTTTCTGTGTTTATTGTACTTTGAACAGCCTCCCTCTAGTATAGAGGTAAGTCTACGGATTTACAACACTAAAATCAGGGGTTTGATTCCCTCAGTGGGCTCAGCAGATAGCCCAATGTGGCTTTGCTATAAGAAAATACACATACACATACTTTCAACATCTACAGTTGAAAACCACTGTAAATAAAGCTCATGTCACCAACTGTCTTTGTGCAAAACTGGAAAATAACATACATGACTCTGAGAACACAGTATTAGACTAATTGGCTTCTATTTCCTACAATGCTTACAGAAAAATTTTCCAGGGTAATATAATTGCAATTATGGGTAAAAATGTTTATTGTGTGGTTCACAGTTGTGCTGGTTCAGTAAATATTGTAGGTTCTGAGCCTCATCTATCCTTTTATTTCACACACAAGTGATTCAGTACTACTGCTCATCTCTTTAATATCTGTGGAATTTCACAGCATAAGTGTATGGTGTTATTTGGGCACATTCTTAT
Source organism: Tachypleus tridentatus (assembly GCF_004210375.1). Lineage (NCBI taxonomy): Eukaryota > Metazoa > Arthropoda > Merostomata > Xiphosura > Limulidae > Tachypleus > Tachypleus tridentatus. The sequence goes on from NC_134830.1 coordinate 86,819,526, forward strand.
AAAATTTACTACCCTCTTATTTTAAAGTTGTCAAGTTTTGAATGTGGTATAATGTGGTTTTAAATTTACCTCAGTTTAGACAACTAGAATAATACAAATGCAGTAGGCTAAAATATGTTTTGACCTATAAAATACAATGTAAGTATAATACAAGTAAAATGAAAATTAGTGGCTGCCATACGTTATATATCTATATAAATATACACATACATATTACTACTCACTCATAAATGTTTAAATTTTAGTTATACTTAAAACATAGAAAGTATATGAGAAGTACACTGAAAAACATCAATTTTGTGTATGTAACTGTGTTACCAGATATTATTTTTGTGCATCAAACATACTCCTCTTGGTAAACCTCATTTCTTCATGTGGGTGGTGTGTGTATAGATAATAACTTTTGTATGCTTTAAACATTAACTTTTGAAAAACAAAAAATTATCAGATTATTGCAGAGATGCCAACCATTACGATTTTAGCATAATTATTACGATTTTGGTGTATACATTATGACTATACACTCATACAGACAAATATTATGACTTGTTGCAACTCCCAAATTATTATATATTATATAGGCCTATACAATAAAGTGATAAAGTGTTCTCCCAGGGCTCAAAAGGGATGAAAAGAAAATTTCTAGTGAAGTACAAATAAATTTTGATAATAAATGAAAAACATAGTCCAAATGACTACTTGCAATAATCATGTTTGTGCGTGAAATAATAAAAAATATTTGTATCTCTGATGTCTACCAATAGTTTGAGTGCAGTGCTTCTCCATACTGGGTACATGGGGGAATTCATAGTTATGTCATCAGTGCTTGTCAGCCAATCAGTGCTTGTGTAGATGGGTATTTCTTGTTTTCTAAGCGGCATAGAAACACCAATGCAATTGTTCAGAAGATGGAAAAAAAAGAGGCCTTGTTCACCAGATTGTCTTGTTTCCGACAAATCTAAAAGGACTAAAACTGTAAAAGAACTCTGTCTACAATCATTACGTTCAGTCATTTGAAATAGTTGGCATCTCTGTTACTGTAATAGTATCCTCAAAATCCCTGTATTTTAGTGGGGTCTTTAACTAAAGTATATTTAGGTTGAAAAAAATCGTTTCTATTTAGAGTAATGACATGTTCCCCACGCTTCAGTAGTTTGGGCAAAATTATGACTTTTGCCTTCAAGCTACTTGTAAACAACAATCAGAATTGCATAGAAGGGAAAATCCTCTTTCTATTGGTCACAAACTTGAACTACTTAGTAATAGGTGTTACTAGATAAGAACTTTCAAATGATTGAAAGTGTGGAGCCACTCCAGCAGATTTACTGACTATGTTGATATCTCAGCAAATCATAGAGGTGGGGGGGACTTGCTTCATATTTAGCTTGTCTATATCTCAAATTCAAATGTCTAATTTGTTAGATACTTGTACATGCTTGTATGGTGGGTATAATAAAATAGAAACTGAGCAATAAGAGAACTGGACGTGTTACATGACGCACAAAAAAAACAATACGTGATGTTTTTTCTTTACATTTCCTTTTGAATTAAAAAATAAAACATATTTTTAAAATTTAAATTATAAACTACATTTTGATGCCAGTCTCATTGGTGTAAGTAGTTGAAACATAATTTAATAAAATGCTCCAGAAGGTTATGACCTGTTTTCTCCAACCTACCTAAACAAGAGAGTAAATATGGATATCCAAATCCTTAAAAAAAACAAAAACCAACAGATAATTAGAAAATGACCACGTATAAATAACTTGCACAGTCACCATCATGATCAGACTCCACACCTCAGTGTTTCACTTTGCATTCAATATCTGAGAAATACTTAGGGCAGATGTCTTGCTTTTTCATTCAGAAGGAATTAGAGGGGCTTGCTGGCTCTTCCACATCAATAAGGAAGTTGTACTCTCAAGACATTTTGGTGGAAACATCTACACCACAACACACCAAATTCCTCCTGAAATCGAAGGCCATTTGAGCTATATTCATCAAGGTTTCTCCTCATGCTGTTTTGAGTTCCTCAAGAGGAGCTATTGTTGAGAGGAATTGAAAGAACATTCCCAAGTTGGAGATTTCATTGATTTATCCAGTCAAGGCAGTGCACCATATCTCCATTTGTAAGGATGGAATAATGCTTCTTACCAGTGTTCATATTTTGACATTTACATTGCCACTTCCACCTGTCACTGTCAAGGCAGGTTATCTGAATTATAAGGTATGGCTGTATATTCGCAATCTGCTTGATGTTTTCAGTATAAGTGCTTCAGTTATTCAAAAACATCTTGTCATGATTTTTTGACAGGTTTGTTTGTGGTTGCAAAGATCATGATGCCTACAAATGTGAAATCAAACCCCACTGTGTTAATTGTAACACTTCACACTCCTCTTTTGTTCTTGCCCTAAGTGGGTGGAAGAGAAAGAGGTCCAATGTTTAAAAACAGTAAACAATATTTCCTACCCAGAGGCTTGGAAGCTACTGTTACCAACTCCAACTGCTGCATTCCATTTCATTACTACAGTTGGAATGCAGACAGATCTTTCCATGCCTCCAACAGAGTTGTACTCCAACCATGTAAAAGTCTTTTGCCCTCCTTGGTTAATAGAATTGATGAGTCCATGGCAACTTCAATTTCTTTTTTACCAATCCTTCCATGTCCCCAAGATACACTTTCTTTGACTCTAGTTTTTGATTTCTGTTGGATCCCTCTTCTTCTTTTGCTCTAAGATGTAGAACAGTTATTTTTTTGCACCCTCAGTCGATGGAATCTATATCTAAACTTGGTGGACTTGGTGATGTTTTGTTTTCTGTGGTTGCTGTGGCAAAGTTCTTAGAGCTTATCGTTGACTACAACCTTTATTCCATACATCAAACAGTTAAAAGTCAAGAATACAAAGGCACTGAACATCCTCCGTGTCCTCTCTTCCCTCTCTTGAGGAGCAGATTGATGTTCTGTGTTAAAGATCTATCATGCCTTCACTTCATTGAAACTGGACTATGGGTCTCTGGTTCTGCCAGGACCTCATTCTTGAAGATATTAGACCCTGTTCAAAATCTGGAACTTAGGCTCTGTACAGAGGTTTTCCACATTTCCCCAGTCCAGAGTTTGTACACCAAGTCTTACAAACCTCCTCTTTTCCTCTGCCACTTACAGCTTTCTTTACTCTGTGCTTCAAAACTTTGATCCTTTCCACAGCATCCCACCTGGAGTTGTCTTTGTTCTTGAGTAGGCTATGCTTTTTCAGAATAGATGGTCTGTCACTCATCCTTTTGGTCTTCATATACAGGTGATTGGAAGTACCACCTTCTATTTGCTAAACATCTTTTCAACCATCTTTCCATTCCCATTTTATACATTATGTTGACACTTATGACATTGACACTTCCTTGTGTATTATACTGACAGGAGGTTGACCTTGATCACACTGTCTCAGGAGATGTTGGCAAGACTGTGTCAGTTCCTTTCATGACCTGCTGTCTGTATTAGCATCAGATGGCAATGGATTGACCCAGATCACATCATATTAGGGTTCAAGGCAAGATGATGATTTGAGTGATAATTGCCATCCACAATTGAAATTGCTGTGGTAGCTACTTTTTCAGAATTCAGCTTCAAGTTAAACATCTATTAATATTAAAAATTCAATGTAATAAATAATGTGAAATTTTGAAGTGTATAAAAAAAACTTAAATTCATATAAGTATGCTGAGTGAGTAAAGAAAGAATTGTTTCTAATTTTCCAATGGGGGACAAGTGCCAACTTGTAACACTACCTTTGAAGGGTGTATAAATATAGAATCATGTTTTACTAGTGCTACTTTTACAGCAGAAGGTTATTATAGAATATTTTTTAAGAACTCAGAATAATGATTTTGAAAATAAAATAAATAAGAATAGGAAGATCCATGTTGATAGAGAATTTTCTGCTACAAGCATATATATATATTTTCTTATGTGAAGAATTAAATTTTGCATATGTAGCATGAGACCTTCTTAAGCTCTGTGGTCCTCCTGTAATTGCGAGGTATGCTGATACTTAGTCACAGCACTTCATTCACACATACACAAGTATGCATATGTAATATAAAAGTCTTAAAATAAAGAAATAAAAAATGAGAATTTATTTTAAGTAATTAAAGGATTAGGAGATGCAGGTTGTAAGTAAGAAACCTATGAAAAAATTAAATAAGAATAATAATGACAATTTAAGCAAATACAAACATTAAATAATGGATAAAAATATTCCAAAATGCTAAAACATTGATTCACCATATCATTGTGGATAATTTCTAGGTCAAAAATAATTTTATTTTACTGTAATTCTTGGTTATATTTGTTCATAGGAAACTATGGGGGCTTGGTAAGGTAACTAGATTTCTTTAAAATGTGAACATTATTTAGAGTAATGTCTTTATCTCTTTGATTTTTGGGGGTTTGTGGTGATAAGAGCTTGTCTGGTACAGGAGAGTTTATTTCTATGACATATGAATAGGAAGAGTTGTGTTGATTTACAACAGAGTTATGAGCTTTTTGCTGGATCTGTTTGGGTTAGGCTTAAAACATTATTGTAAATAATGTTCACATTTTAAAGAATCTTTCATCACTAAAGCTTTTTCAATCAAAGGCACCCCATAGTTTCCTGCCATCATGACACCAGTATTGGAAATTTCTGGTTCACAGCAATCATCAGAAGGCACTGCTGCAACACGTATGCTTACATTGACCCAAGAGTATCCATATAGAGCTTTATTAAGGAACAGTAAAACTGCACATCAAAATACATCATGTATTCTATTGTATACACATTTTGTGAAAAGGTATATATAGGAGAAACCATGTTTGTAGTTAATTATTATTGTTACTTAGTTTATTTTTTCACAGATATTTTAAGTATAACATGTGTTAACTAATTCTTGAATTACTTTTGCCAAATTCTCATATATAAACTTTTATTTTAGAACTTTGTGTGTGTGTGTGTGTGTGTGTGCACATAAATTTCTAGTTTTATATTGTTTCAAGTCTTTGTAACCATTTCTATACACATTCACTTGTTGTAGTGTATTGTGAGCTTTGAAATAGAAATATTTCATTTATGGATTTACTGTTCAGCTTCAGACATCTAAGAAGGGCATTGCCTGAAATGTTGTATCAACATTATATATTTAAAATTTGTTATAAACCAAACAAAAATAGAAACTCTTGTGCCAATCCAAAGGATCTCCAGGATACAAGCTATAATGTGGGATATAAAATGTACCATAGGTTTTGGAGATGAGTGCAGAAGTAGGACCCACATTGTGATGGAGATACTTGGTCTATTAGTCATATCCTAAGCCTTTATATATAATATACAGGGTGGCCCATAAGTCCCTACCCATCCATATGTTATTATTTTATACTAATGATGAGTTGAAGGCAGCTGTTACTGTGGCATTTGGAACAATAATCCCTGCTATGTTGAGGAAAATTTCTCACAGAACATGGCGTCACATAATTTTTTGCAGCTAGAATGAGGGACCGCACACAGATAACTGGATACATAAGATATATCAATGGGTAGGGACTTACAGGCCACCCTGTATGTATGCATAAAAGTAGTACCAAGGTGTTCAAATGGCAATAAAATTCCCCTAATTTTTACTACTTTATATTTATATAATACATTCTTATATTTATCACTGAATATTTTAATATATTAAATTTTAATTTTTGCATCAATATTTCAACATCACTAATAAAATATTCTAAGTTATTGCAAATTTTACAAAATCTAAACAGTGTTGATGTTATGCTTATAACAGAAGAGTATGTTATGGCATGTTGCAGTTTAAAGAGGGTAAAACCATATATTGCAAAATAAAATATTTTCCCTTTTCAAAAATATTTACATTGGTATGTTATTAATTATTTTAATTACTAGAATTAATTAATATGCCTCTACATAAGAAATTAAAATACTTTCAATTTCTTATTCTACCAAATAATTAGTGTTAATAACATCATTTATCTCAGGATTAGTTTTACTAATGTATATGTGGAAGTTAAGGCAAAGATATTTGGGATTATGTAATTTTCAATGAACTTGTTCTCATAAAAATAACGATATAAATTTCTAGTACAAGTAGAATAGTTATCTCATATTGGAACCCTTATTACTTGTTTAAATACCTAATTATTGAAAAATATTTAATGACTCTAAATGCAGAAACGTAATATATCCTTTATGTTTTTGGAACTACATTTTCTTTCCCCAGTAATATAAACTTAAAATTGTTCTATTAATGAATTTATAATAGAAATTAAATATTTTAATGGAATTTTTTGCAGTGTGATAAAATCAAACTTTTGAGTACAGTTTACTTATTCTCGGTTTCGTTGATAGTCTAAAATGAGTTGAAATGTTTCTTATTATTGACACCTACATTTTTAATTTTATGAAATTAAATATTAAGTAATTTATTTAATAAAACAGCCAGTTGTTTAATAATTGTTCTTATTGAATTATAAATAAATATAAATTTAATTTGAGATTTATGGAGTTTTAGGAATAGTATATAGAAATGGTAAACTTACAAAAGGATTTGGTTTGAAATAGTTTTTTCTTGTAAGTTTTAATGAAATTATTAATCATTGTATCTTTTGATTAGTAAATAAGTTGAAATGTTTGTGTACTATTGATTTTTTTTATCTTAATTAATACATAAAACTGTTTACAAATGAAGCCAAAATTACAGTTAGCTTTTTGAATGGGAACTATAACATACTTTTCTTTTAGTTCTTGAACCTTTTGTTTTTAACTTATGAAACAATAAATCTGTATGGTACTTTTTCAATTTTATACAGTATAATTTAAATTATATTATTTTAAGTACATAAAACTTCCAAAAACCCCCTAGGTGGATAAGGTGTAATATAGTGGAGTTTCAAATTATATTCATCAATGTTGTTTTTAGTATGTTTTAGAATATTTTGTTTTTTATATTTTGTGGCAATTCTGTATTTAGATCCTTTTTTTAAGTATTTCACACAATAATTTATCTTTTACAGTTTCCAGGTTACTAGTAATAATATGTTTATGAAAAGTATCAATAAATACACTATTTTCAGACTCACAGTATAAGTTATTAACTTCATCTACATCTAAATTAGCTAAAAATTTCTGATAATTGTGTGATAGTGGACCAACTGGAACTTTGTATTTATAACTACTGATAGGCTTTAAGTTTTCACAAGGAAAATATTATTTTTTTTATAGATTCATGAATAATTTTAGAAATCTGCAAGTCATTGAATACTTTGTTTAAAATTAATTACCAAATATGAAGTTTTGAAGAGCAGTTTCTCTTTCTTAAAGTTTAATAAATCATTGACCTTTAATCAATATTTTATAATGTCTCCAAGTAAGTGCTTTGCTTGATTGTTTTGAAAATTATAATTTTTTTATTATTATAGTTAATCTTTTATTTTAGGAGGATTTAGCTATTAAATCTATTTGAAAAATAATTTAAGTACATTAATACTAGAATAAAAAATATCTAAATTACTATAAAATTCTGAAAAATCAACCCATTTTTTATTTTATCCCTTATTTTCTTAATTTGATGAAAACAATTATCTATAAAGAAAAAATTAGCAATACAGTCAGTAATCATTACTTAAATTTAAAGTAGTAGAGTTATTAAAATCTTGGTTTAATCTGTAAGGACATAATGTTCTTAATTTTAAAACATAGAAGTCCTCTTGTTGAAGTGTATTGGTCTTTTCATTATTTATTTCTAATGTAGTTATCTTAACAGAGGTAAAAGGATGAATTCTAAAATGCTTTAATTCATGGAATTCGTTAAATTGTTTTTATCTTGAGGTCTGTGCAAGTTTATACGTACGTGTAATGGTTTTGAAGTTTTGACTCTCATATTCCATATTACATTTAGTACAAGTTAATAAATAAACTACATTATATATTGTAAAATGAATTTGTATAAGTAACAGGATTAAAAGTGATTAGAATAGGATGAGAGGCATCTTCTGGTATTGCATTTTATAACATTAGCAGCAATATAATTATTATGATCAGCCTGCTAATCTAAATTGTAACTTACATGCAATTTTTCTATTAGTTAAGGCAATGATATTTAAGTGTAAAAAGATTGAATAATGTAATGGAAAAGTGTTGCATAGCAACAAATCATATTCTTTGCTTATGTATAGTATATTGATACTCAACAGTCAAATCAAATCAAAAGGAAGGATTGTGTTAAAAAGAGTAAATACAAACCTCTGACTAATGATAACTTGTTATAAACAGAAACAACAATAAAAAATTGTGCATCAATCAAAAGGATCCCCAAGGTACAGGCTATAATGTGGGATTTAAAATGTATCCTAGGTTTTAGAGTTGACTATAAAACTAGGATAGACATTGAAGTGGAGGTACATTGTCTATCAGTCTTAACCTCCATTCACCTGTCTTTCATGGAGAATTAAATAATTCAAAGAAATAGAAGTTAGGAGATGGAATGTCGGTGTTTAAGCCCACAACATTCCACATCTATATCACCCTTCACTGTCTGCAGAAAGTTTGTGGGAAGGTGACTGCTCTCCAAAAAAAAAAAAACAAAAGGAGAAGAAGAGAAAAAAAGGTACTACAACTTGGAGGTAAGTAGGATAAACTTACCTTCTCAGGTTAGTATTCCAGCCCCCATTATGGTGGTAAGGCACTAATTAGAAGTCCAGTAGACAAATTGTGCTAGTATAAAGGGTCCCAACTAGTCATCTAAAGTAATTAGCATAGCTCCTAACCAACATGCATTAAGTTCACTATAATTACCAATTTTCAGCTTCTAAACAAGCTTTTATGTGTGATAAGGTGTTCATCTGCATAAAAGTAGTGCCAAGGTGTTTAAATGGCATTATTAACAACTAAAAGTACTTATCAACAACTTTCAGTAAAATTTTTTTAATTTTTACTTCTTTATATTTATTTAATGTTGTTATATTTATCACAGAATATTTTAATAATTTTGTTTAGAGTTACTTTATTAAATCCATTAAATATTAATTTATACCTCAATATTTCAACATTTATAATAAAATACTGTAATTTCTTGCAGATTTCACAAAATTTGAGTAATTATGAAGTTATAAGGCTTTTAACAGAAGAGTATGTTATGGTACATTACTATTAACAGAGGGTAAACCATGTGTTGGAAAAAAGTGGTATTTTCCGTTTTCAAAATTATTTAGATTGGTATCATTACTAATTATTTTAATTACTATATTTAAATAATATGCTTCTACATTAGGAATAAAAGTATTTTCAATTTCTAATTATACTATTTATCTAATAGTGTTATTTCAGGATAATTTATGCTAATTAAATCTTGCCTTGAATGTGAAAGCAATTTATTTATTAATACTTTTCAGCACTAATTTAACACTCCTACGAAAAGACGTTTCTAGTCCTGATTTCTCCAAGCCCGTTTCCCTGGCTGTGGTTTCGCTAGATAGTAGATAGGGACAGTGGGAATCTCGTTAATCCATTCATTAATGGATTTAAATGGCAATTTCATTTAAATACAAAATTATTAGCCTAATATTAATAACCTTTCAAGTTGCTCTGGGGCCTATTAGGCCCCACTTTTCGTAGGAGTGTTAAATGTAGATGAAGTTAATGAATTGCCTTGAGGTTGTGAAAATAGTTTATTTGTTTATACTTTTCATAAACATATTATTATTAGTAAAGTGGAAATTATAGAAGATAAGCTATTATGTGAAATACTTAAAAGAGGATATACTTACAGAATTACTTGAAACTTAACTATATTACATTTTATCCATCCAGATGGTTTTTGGAATAGAAGTTTTATGTACTTTTTAAAAATAAAATTTGAATTATCCCATACAGAATTGAAGAAATACTATGTAGATTTATCATTTCATCAGTTGAAGAATAAGATTCAAGAATTACAAAAAAATATAGTTTCATATGATAAAGCTAACTGTAATTTTGGCCTAATTTGTAAAATATCTTGTGCATTAATTATGATAAAATAAAACAATAGTACACAAACATTTAAACCTATTAACCAATCTAAAGATACAGTACTTACTAATTTCATTAAGTATTATAAAAAAAAATTTATCCTAAATAAAATTCTTATGTTGATTTACTTATTTGTTATTCCTAAACTTCATAAATCTCATTCAATTTAGATTCATTTCTAGTTCACAGAGAACAATTATTAAACAACTGACCATTTTATTAAATTTCATAAAAATTTAAAAATGTAAGTATTAAAAATGAGAAACACATGTTTTGGATAATAAAAAATAACCCATTTTAGAAAAGCTAGGAAACTGAACAAGTTAAGAATATTAAATATTTGGTTTTAACCCACTGTACAGTACAATTCCATTGAAATATTTAATTGTTATAAATTCATTAATAGAACAGTTCTGTTACCTTTCATAGTATTGAAAGAAAATTTTTCTCCAAAAACATAAAAGATACAAGTTTATACATTTGTAATAAATGTATATTTTTAAATAAACAAGTATTTAAATGAGCAATAGGAGTTCAAATGGGAGCTAATGATTTTACTTGTATTGCAAATTTATGTCTATATTTTTAAGAGAATAGGTTTATTGAAAATTACATACTCAGTTATCTTTGCTTTAGCTTATAGATATATAGATGATTTAATTAGTATAGAGATTGTTAGTAATGCTGTTTATGTGGTAGAATTTGAAAATAATTTAATATCTAATGTATAGGTACAATATTTAGTTTCAGAAAATAAAATAATTGATAATGATAGCAATCTAAATATTTTCCTTTTCCAATATATGGTTTGCCCTCTGTTAATAGTGATGTACCATAACATACTCTTCTGTTATAAGTGTTGTAACTTCACAATTATTCAAATTTTGTAAAATTTGTAATAAATTACTGTATTTTATTATTAATGTTAAAATATTGATGTAAAAAGTAGTATTTCAGGGATTTAATAAAGCAACTCTAAATAAAATTATTAAAATGTTCTGTGATAAATATAAGATCATATCAAATAAATATAAAGAAATAAAACTAAGGAAATTTTGCTGAAAGTTTCTGATAAGTACTTTTAGTTGTCAATAAGGTCATTTAAACACCTTGGTACTTCTTTTATGCAAATGAACCCTTTATTGCATATAAAGGCCTAGTGTCTGAAAATTGGTATTTACAGTGGACTTAATGGATTGTGGCTGGAATTTATACTGGTTAGTTTAGATAACTGGATGGAACCCTTTATACTAGTACAGTTTGTCTACTGGACTACTAATTAGTGCCTCACCATCATAATGGGGGCTGGAAGGCGAACTTTGGAAGGTAGGTTTATTGTACTTTTCTCAAAGTGATAGTACCTTATTTTATGTTGTTTTTTATATTTTTTCTTTTTCTTCTTCACTTTGAAAAGCAGTGATCTTCCTACAACTGTCTGCAGCCTGTGAAGGGTGATACAGAAGTGGGACATTGTGGGCTTATTATGAGTTATTTCTATAAATTTCTTCATGTGAGACTTGTGAACAAAGTTTAAGACTGATAGATAGTACATACCTGCTTTAATTTGGGTTCTGCATTTTCAGTCACCTCTAAATCCTAGGGTACATTTTATACCCCATGTTATAGGGGATCTTTTTTATTGGTTCAGCATTTTTTATTTTTGTTTGTTTCTTTCTTTCTTTTTGTTTATTACAAATTATCATCAGTTAGAGGTTTGTATTTCTTGTTTTTATTGCAGTTCTTCCTGTTGATTTTGTTTCACTTGATTAATGTGTATTAATCTTCTCTCTTTATATATATTTACACACACATATTTGTAATTAACATCTTTTGCCTTCAGTGGTTTAACTGTCAAAATTCTTGTTGTTTTTCTCTGAGAATAACACATGTCTATTCTATAACAACTGTTTTTTTGCATATAGCTCTACTTTAAGCTGTAACACTAGTTTGCTGAATAGTCAAAGTGAATTACATACATAAATCAGAAATAAAAATGACTCAAAGTATGTAGGTAATTTAATGTAATTTTCTAATGCTCTCACTTAATGTAATTAGTGTGTGTTTTTTCATTAGTTGGTTACCCTCTTGTGAATAATATTTTTAGCTACAAACCCATTAGTATCTCATAAGGTTTGTGCAACTTGAGAAATATATGTTAGTGTTAAGCTCATATATTAAATTAACAGTGCACAATAATGTAAAATTGATATATTACGCATTTTGACCAATAGTATTAATATAAGCAATATTAATTAAAGAATGGAGTATAGATTAGGTTACAGAACACATAAGCCATACTGGTTTAACTTATATACTATCTCAGATTGAACTGCATGTGAGGAAAAGGGAGTAGCAACTGAAAGGAAGAAAAAGGAACTTACTAGTGATGTACTGTCAACTTTTTGTAGTATATACAAAAGTCTAATTTGTCTCATTACTTTCAATTCTTGGATATATATATATATATATATGAGAAAATTAATACTGATGAAGTTGAGTCAACAAAATCAAAAGGAGTGACTGCATTAAAAACTGCAAATCCAAACCTTTGACTAATTATATCAGTTTATTATAAGTTAAAAACAAGCCAAAACAAAAATAAATTTAAAATAATGAACAAAAAATGCTGCACTAATTAAAAAGATCCCAGGGTACGAGCCATAATGTTGAATATAAAATGCACCTTAAGTTTTGGAGGTGAGTGAAGAAGTAGGACCCACATTGTGATCAGAATAACATCTATCAGTCTTAATCTCCATTTGCCAGTCTCAAATAAAGAAATAAAGGAGTAGCAATAGAAATTAAGAGAGTGAGATGTGTGGGTACTCAAGACCACAATGTCCCACATCTATATCATCTTTCACTGCCTTTCAACAGTTGTGGAAAGATGACTGCTACCCAAAGTAAAGAAAAAAAATATTAATTGAAAAATGAAAATAACAATAAGAAAAATAAGGTACTACCATTTGGGGGTAAATAAGTAAAAGATTTACCTCTTGAAATTAGCATTTCAGTCCTCATTATGGTAGAAGGCACTAATTGGTAGTCCAGTAAACAAATTATATCCCACATTATAGCTTGTACCCTGGGATCTTTTTAATCAGTGCAGCATTTTTTTGTTTATTTTTTAAATTTTGGCTTGTTTTTAGGATTAAAACAAAGAAATATATATATTTATAGGACACCAATTTATGTAATAATATTAAAATCAATTTTACCTTAGCAGTAACAAGTCTAATATTTAATACAGAGCTAGGATTTGGTGTCATGAGCCAGTATAGTTAGTTTTAGAACATTGTTCAGCATTGAAGTTATCATGTTATTAGTCTTTACATGATATACTATTCCTGTATGTTTTTAGAGAAATGATTAAACAAGATGTTCTGTCGTGGGAGCTTGGAAAACAATGGCCTTTTAGCTGTTATGGACATCTTAAAAAGCAGGGCTGTTTCCCAGGGTTTCTGGACATTTCTCCTGAAGAACTCAGATGGATTGCTTATTATACTCAAAGAGAAGGTAACACCCAGTCATATGTAAGTATCATTTTGCAAGCTTATGCAAAAACATTATTTCGTGATTTAGTGTTTGAACAGTAAGAGAATTTTATAATTTGCAGTGTTATTCCAAATTTACTGTTAATCTATATCCTTTATTTTTACATTAATTACATTTATTGGTTTTATAAGATGAAATCTTTGTTCTTATTTGTTTTGTTTTTCACTTCATTTTATTGTTTGATGTCTATCAACTAATTAGTGCAACCTTTAAGTTGGAAATGTACATGTAGCTTGGAGACAGACGTCCTTCTAAACTTCACACATGTGTGGTTGTGGAGCGAACTTTTAGGTGCATCACAATCTGTTTGCTTACATTTTCCACTTCAGTCGTAAATCATCCTTCTTCTCTGCCATTTGTTACAATATAATGTATAATATACTCTGCATTGCAGATGATTGAATATTAATTAGTTTTATTTGTTTTAGTAAATGTCTTTAGAATACATTTATTTGATGTTAGAATAATTTTAAAACATACTTTTCTCATTTAATTTTCTGAACATTCAGAAAACTTTGGGGCAATATGAGTGAGACGTTTAGTTGTGTAAATACTGTATATCAGAGTGTTCTGATGCTATGATTCTTTTCACACCAACTACAAAACATAAAACTGATTCTCCTTTAGTTGTTTAAAAGTGTTTCAACCTTCTTGTTATTGTGTGTGCACCCATTTTTAGGGTGCTATTATGTATCATATAATATGGGTTTATTATTATATATATATATATATATATATTTCAATGCATTTGTTCATGTGAAGCAATGTACCAACAAGTTTCAAAAGAAAAAGTAGTGCTCAGAGGAGCTTGCAGCCAAATCTTTATAAAGAAACTTCAGAGGGGAATATCATCTGATATCTTTTTTTCAGTCCAGTAGGACACTGTACTCTTGAACATTATGTTAGGTTAAGTAATAGTATAGAACAGCATGGATCACAAAATTAACTTAAATAAGAAGCACAAAGAAGATGTTGATTTCCCAAGCATTTCCCTTACCTCCCTGCACATAGTAGTTACTCCTCACACATATATTTTGATATTTTATGCATGCCACTAGCCTTGACTAGTTAAGATCCATGTTTTAACATGAACTGCAGTAGTAGTACATCATGTAATCATCACATAATTCTCCACAAATCTCCATGGTATGGGTTCCTGTACATGGTGAAGGGACCTCCCAGGGAAGGTTCTGTTCTTTCAGTTTTAGCTACTCTGGGATCTAAACATCCACCCATGTGTTTGCCATGCACGATGATGTGTGAAGGGGAGGAGAGGATCCTGGAAGTTGAAAGGTTCAACCCTGACACACCACTTTGGCCTTTAATTTTTGTAGACGGGCGGCCTTGGGGCGGCCTTCTTTGGGTCAGTCGGCTGGTCCACTTGGGCTAGAGTCAACCAAATACCAGTATTGTATGTTCTCAACAGGTGTTGTGGACATTGTATCTGATGCTGGTGTTTGGGTATAGTGCTCACAAAACCCTGGCATTGCTGCAGTGTCCTTGTTTAGCATTGTAGTGCATCCTCTTGAAGGGCTCTATGGTAGGTGGGGTTAGTGACACCAAAATATTCTCTTTTTTTATTATGAATCCTCCAGTTAAAACTTAAGTAAAATAGTGAAAAAATAGTCCATAGGTAAAATCCCCATCTTGATTTTGAGCAGCAATCTTCAACATCTGTAACACCTGTACCTCACTTGCTTATACTACATTTTTTTCAAACACACCGTTAGGGCAGATGTTTCCCTTTTTTATTCAGAAGGGACTTGCTAACTCTCCAAAGTAAGTAAAAAATCTTTGCTCTGGTGATGTATTGGTGGAAATATCCACATCTCAAGAGAGTGAACTCCTCTTACATTCAAAGGTGATTTGGGGTATACCTATTGAGGTTATGCCTCATGCAACTTTGAATTCATCATGATGAGTTATTGTTGAAAGGGATTTGAAGAACAACAATGAATCAGAGATTCTCACTGGTTTCTCCATCCAAGGAGTTTCTGCAGTGAGGGGTATCTCGATTTGCAAAGATGGAATTATGATGCTAACCAATGTCCTCATTCTGACATTTACATCACTGCATCCACCTGCCACCATTAAAGAAGGTTATCTTAATTGCAAGATATGGCCATACATTCCAAACCCTCTCAGATGTTTTCAGTGTCGGTGGTTCAATCACTCGAAGACTTCATGTCATGGTTCCTTGACGTGTGCTTGTTGCAGTGGCAAGGACCACAATGCCCGTGAGTGTGAAACAGATCCTCATTACATCAATAGTAATGGCTCTTACCCATCCTACTTTCATTTTTGCTCTAAATTATTGGATGAAAAAGAGGTGCAGATTTGAAAACAATTCAAAACGTTACTTACCGTGAGGCTTGAAAGTTGCTGTCCACCACATCATATTGGACGTATGCTGCTGCACTTTGTTCCACTACTACAATGGGAGTATGAATGGATCTCTCTGTGCTTCCAAGAGAATCATTCTCAAACCATATGAAAAGTCTTTTGACCTCCATGGTTAAAAAAGTTAGTGAATCAATGTCAACAACCATCTCTGTCCCTAACATATGTTCCAGCAAAACCCAAGATCCACTTCCTTTGGTATGGGTATTTCCTCAGAAACATCTTCTTCTCCCACCCCAAGCTGCAAAACAATAATTCGTTCATGTTCTCAGTCACTGGAATCCTCTTCCAACAACAAAGACCTGCCCAATCGGCCCAGGGCAGGATCCATGAAGGTCGACAGACCTCCCTAGAATAAAGATAATAAAGAAAAAAGACATGGATGAAAACAGAAGGGCTCTCCATCCAATTCACCTACACGTAAATAAAAATGGCCACCTTGACACAATGGAACTATCGAGGTTTACATTCTAATCTGATGCTCCATAGAGCGTATACTATCTAATCGCAACCTTTCTCCTTTCAAAAGTGGTTCTTATACTTATTTTCATGCACCTATTCTGTCCTTTACTGCTATTGATCTCTCAGTTTGCTCCCCTTCTCTATTCTTCCACTATTCATGGAGGGTTGACAATAACCCATGAGGCAGTGATCATTTTCCTATAATTTTGGAAGAGAGTGGTCATGTTTGATGCCACCAGACCCGTGTGCCCAGTTGGAAGCTGGTTCAAGTGAACTGATCCTCTTTCACTGCTCTCACAGAACTTGATCCTACCATCATCTGTAAGCCATCAATAGACTGTGTGGCAGCAGTAACTCAGTCTGTTATACAGGCAGCTACTCAGTGTATTCCTTTCCATGATATCCACATCCATGGTGGAATCCTGCCTGCTACATGACAAGGAAGGCTCAAAAGCAGGCCTGGGATACTTTTTGTAGGTGTATCTCACACTTTTGCACTGCATCACTTTCCAGCTGGCCATTGCACATGCTCTGTGGGTAAAGTGTCAAAGCCAGAAGGAATCTTGGATTAAGTTCAGAAACAGCATATCTTCTACCGTCAGTTCCAAAGTCATATTGGATAAGATTCAACAGGCCAGTGGGCAATATAATTCTGTTCCCGCACTGAACATCTTCCATGTCCTCTCTTCCACCACTTGGGGAGCGGATATATCGTGCTTTTATTCAATCGAAATTTGACCATGGATCACTGGTCCATAGCTATGCCAGGACCTTGGCCTTAACGATGCAGGACCCTGTTCATCATCAGAGACTTTTGCTCTGTACCAGAGCTTTCTGCACTTCCACAGTTCAGGGCTTATACACAGAATCTCATGTGAACCTTCTTTGCACCTCCACCATTTGCAATTGTTTTAACTGTATGCTTTGAAACTTTGTTCCTTACCAAAGCATCACATCTGGGTTGTGTTTTCCTTCCTTGTTGGGCTATGCTTTTTCAAAACAGACAGTCTGCCATTGGTCCTTTTGGCCTTCATATCCAGTTGCATTTGGGTGAATTTGGTCTGTCCTTGGATAACATTGCTGTATCCACTGGCCAGCCAATCCCCAAATTTGACCTATCTTAAAGCAGACACTCCTGATTGGAAATACTGTCTGTTATTTGCTGAACATTTTTGAACCATCCTTCCATTCTTATTTATACAGATGGTTCAAAATTAGGTGATTGTGTGGGCTCTGCCATGGTTTGGTAGTTGCGTGCAGAATCCCCTCTACAACTTCTGTGTTCACTGATGAACTGTATGCCATTTCTCTTAGAAGCTGAGCAGTACTCAAATTGTCACTAGAATGAGATCCTGAGCCAGTAGTTGGCAGGTGTGATGATTGTGGTGGATACTTCTCCAGGTTTACTTCTTGAAATATGAAATTTGATACTTATTAGCATATTCTATTGATTTTCTTACAGTATATTTCATGATTTAGTTTGGATATTATTCATAAAGTTGAAGCCATGCTCACAATCAATACTGGCAGCTTGAAATCCACCAGCTATGAAACTACACCGTATCCTTAATTTTGTTGACTGAAAGCCACCATTTCCTAAAAGATTGCCATCAACTTTGTTTTGTGTCTCTCTGCAATTATGTATTTGTAAATATTGTATTGAGTCACTAAAAACTTCCTTTGTAGTGTTTTGAGTTCTAACTTAAGGCCCATAATTTTTGTTTTTTTAACTAGTTTGTTGATGTTTTCAATGACAAATTCATAACTGATTTGCTGTGATGAATGTGAGGCAAAGTCTAAACCTGTCCATTCATTTAGTTCCTTTTCTAGAAACCTTTTATTTGGATTATCATACAGTTGGAATATGAATCTTGGAATAAATGTATTGCTGAATTGTTAAACTCTTGTGCTTAATGTAGTTAGCTTTTTAAAACTGTTGCTTCAAGAGATTATTTCTTTTGAGATGCTTTCATCTTACAGATCTTAGCCTTTGCTAACTGTACAGCTTCATATTTTGTTAAATAGCTCTTCCAATTACATTTAATCAGTTCTGCTAATTCATGCAAATTATCACTTACTGGAGTTTTATTGATATGATAATTAATGTCAGATAGCTTCTTTAGGCAGCATTTTGCTATTGGGTCATTATTTTTTTGAGAATTTGTGTTCAAAATATCTAAGAAGGGTCTCATAATTGCACATTAGTCACTTAACTTCATTTTGAGGCTTAAATAATAGTCTTATTTCCTGTGATATTTGTAATTTTTTTATTGTTCTCTTCAGACTTAAGATCTGCAGAAGACTGTATAAATGGTTTCCAAAAGTGTTTTCACTTCCTTCATCATTGGTATTTTGTTCTATGCATTGACTAATCCCAGATCTTCTTGATGGGTTGTGCAGTACTGCTCTGTGGAATGCACTACTTACCTCTAGTTTGTTGAGATTCTCTTTCTACAGTTTCATCCAGCATTTCTTAGGATTTGCCACTTTGTTAGTTGATGGTTTACCTGTGTATAAACATGGCTGTCGAAAAGGATATACTTTGGTTAATAAATAGAATATCCACAAAAATGATTAAAAATAGTGATAATTTTTAAAATCCTACATTAAGCTCTAACCTTTTACTCAATCAGTGTACACAAGACTTTACCAATATGGATGAAATTGAAATGCTTTACAATATGTTTCTTACCAAAAATATTTTGTAGTAACTTTAACAGTACAAATATAACTTATAAATTGCAATTGTCCATGGTCATAATTTGGGGAGTTCAGTAAAAATTGTTTGAGAAATATGACTGAAAATGGAAACACACGCACACGCATAAACATAGAAATGCAAACACACAGATGCATGCACTGCTGTTATACAATTATGGAAGACATAAAATGAAAGATTTGTTCTCTGTTATCCATCTATGCATTAAAGAGTAAAGACCATTTTTGTATGTTGCTTTATGTTTGTGAGCAAAGCACCTCAGCAGAGATTATAACAATACTATGTCAGATAATGTATGCATGTACATAATTTTCATTTACTTTTTGAGTTCAATGCAATTTAACTAACTAGCACCATACAATGCTTATTTAACCTGCATAGGCCTATTTAATCTAACAAAATCTGAAACTCATTCAAACTTAATTGAATTTGACCTTGCAAATTAGCTTACTGGCCAACATAATTATATAGCTAATTATTCTTATCAGCAAAACACATTTATTATAAATGTAAGTCCTATTAATTTTAACAATAACTAGGTGAAATTTCATGTTCTTCTCTATCCCAGTTTCTCAGCCTGAAGGGAGATGTCAGCACCATTACAATGAACATATAGCAAAATTCATATTGTTTTGTTTTTTTTCTCTTTTACTTGTCACAGTGAAACCTTATTATTGTAACAGTTTCTTTGACTTCACCTAACAAGACCAAAACAATTGTCTATCGTTGAAGGTATGTGTAACTACACAGGTGTGCAGCATGGTGGAAACATTGATATTGACCCCGATCACTTTCTTGTCTGTTTTGGGCAGATAGGTGCTACTTAGCATGCATGGTTCCCTTTCAGTGTTTGTGAAATTGTTTATATTGCCATGAGACCCTCTTCTTCTAGAGATCTTGTAGTTTTCTGTGTTTCTGGATGAATTCATTTACAGCCTGTTCTTCTTTGGATGTAGATTCTCACAGGCTTTATCATGTGGCCTTGCACTCTTGATAAATCTTGGATGAGATCATCCAGGCCAGAATGTGGACTGCACCCAACATCTTTAATTCACATTATCTCTACCCTTTTGTAGTTTTTTGTCTATCTGGATTTCACATTCCTCCAATTCAATGTTTTATGGATATGTGCTTCTTGTATTTATTTATACTATTAATCTTAGTCCCTTCTCAAAATCCATCTGTTGGCTGATGTTGCCTCAGAGGGTATACTTACTTCCCAAAACCTGCAACAAGTCAGGGATAATAGAAAGCATTAAACCCATCCACCTTGGTTATGATAGTGTGTGTATATATTTATATTTCTTTCTGCATTTCAGACATTACTTTTCTTAAACTATCGCGATAAAATAAATATTGGAGAAATGACTATCTGCTTCTCTGGCTCTTACCTATCATATTTTGAAATTCAGTATCTCCATAGTATGAATTCTTCCTCTCTGGCCTTTGAAAAGGACATCTGCAACATTTGCTATTCTCAGTTCTTAGTCTGGTGTTCATCTTGGAGAAATCATCACTGTTTGTGAAATCTTCTGCATAAAGTTTGATGGGAAGCTGGGCATGGATATCCATATCAGTGTAGTGTGTGTCACCCATTATTACATAATATACCAATATCTTGGTGGGTTTTTTATCTGCTGGATGAGACTTCTCTATACTGAGTAAATGGTACAACACTGCATGTACTCTCTCATTGTTGCCCTATTCACACCACAACCAAAAATGTGTTTTTCTCTCCATCCCTAGGACATGTGAAATTATTTTACATTCCTCCTTTCACACTTCCATTTGTGAGAATAGTTTATCCTGTGTGAGATGAATACAGTTTGTCACAATAGTAAGCCCTCACCGTAGGTTGTCACACTCCATGATAGCTCATCTTGGTTTTGGCAATTGTACTGTCCCTTTCACCTGAAGCCATTGTGATATTTTAGCTACTGTGTGAAGAGATGTAAGTGAATTGTTTCAAAAGTTAATATTTTCCTTACTATAAAATGTAGTTCTGTTAGACACACCTCTCCACCTTTCCTCCCTACTGCTGATATACACGATTCTTGCTTAATTTAAGAATGAAATTAATTTCAACTACAATTACTCATGGAAAGCTACAGTGCAAGGAGGATATGCTATCCTCATCTTGATTGAGGAGCATTGTTGCATAATGATTACATAATGCACGAGTGCAATTAATGTCAAAACAAGTCCTAGATCGAAGATAGTTCAAGGCTAGTGGCATGTTCAAAATCTTAAAGGTAGATATGTAAGGAATATCTTCTTTGCATAAATAAATAAGTGTCTATTACAGATACATTTTTAGGTAAGCCAAATGTTAACATCTGAAACCTTTCACCTATAAATTTTGAAAATATTTTCTTGCTGTCCATAACTGAAACACTATTAGGATGTGTACCAAAAGAGTTGCATTAAGCATCTTTCTTTATATTCAGATGGTAATTTCTATTCAGAAAGTGTATTCCACATCTAAAAACTGAACTTGTTTTGTAACTGCTTAAAAACAGGTGTTATGTAATCTTGCAATGATATTCCTGTATGTAATTTTTGGATGAATACCAGTGCTTTGTAGTCCAGAGTGTACACTTTTGTGAGGTTTATGCATTGATTAAGATTCTCACACTACCTGTTTCTGGTGACAAAGGTAATGTAAGAGACATCATGAATTACAGTAAAGCACAGTTACTAATAATTAATGTGAATTAAGTTTACCCTTACTTCTGGGTAAAAAATCTAAAGTTCTTACCACCTTAATTTTGTACTATGGCATAAATAAAGTAAATGTCAAATTTCATCCATTTTGGACCATGTTTAGATTTTGTATCATATGTACTGTGCAGTATAAAAACATATTTGCTCTGTATTATGAATGATTTAGGTATAGTACATTATTATTTTATTGGATGTACAATAGTATAATTGCATAATTATATGATTTTGGCATGATTAATCACTTTTCCATTGTTATTGTTTCCTTTGTACAACTTGAATGATGAATGTTTCATTTTCTTCTGTCTTTGCTTTAATGGCATACTCTTTAATTAGGGCCACACTTCTTTTGAGGCAGAATAATTGTGGTAAATGAAAGAAAGCATAACAAGATTCTTAATTCACTTTCAGACTACAATCATTTGTGTTGCAAATTATTTATTCAAGTGTTACAATTAAAAAATAAATAAATTTTGCCATTCTGTAGCTATTACAAATATCTTTATTCAAGTAATTCTAAATTTTTGTGTTGATGTTCTGCATGTTATTAGGCAGCATCCTTGTAGATATGATGTAAAAGATTGTAAACTTATGTTGATTGTCTAGTTTAGACAACAAGGATTGTTCAGTAAGACTTACACTTCCATGACCTTGTGTCTGTATCATGCCCTTCTGAAGTAAAAGGTAATAAAAGCTGGGAGAGGGAAGTTTACTTCTTGAAAATATAGTTGTAATGGAATTATTTGCTGGCAGTTTTTATTATGTAAAATTATAGCATTACAATAATTCTTACTTCAGATTTTATCTTATGTGGACATGTTTTTCTCAAATTAATCAGCCAGAAGCCTATATATCTGAACAACAAAGCCAGCTAGTTTAAGTAATTACTATGAATAATGATTTTTTTATTCTTCTTGTTGTTCTGGAGGAGCAAGATGAGTCTAACATGTCAATTACTTGTATCACCAGTTTAATCCTATGGAGAGCCAGGTGAACCATTATGTTGAGTTTAAAGCTAGAGAACAGATAATAGCAAGAGAATTTAGCCAGTCATGTAAACATTATTAGGGGAAGTAGTGATAACTGCAACTGCAGACTCTATTCCCAAACAATATCAAAGTCTACAGCAGACTCTAAGGGTTGAATGACCATCAACTAACTACTCTACTGCAACATGCCCAGCAAGTGTTATGGACAGCCATTCTAATTTCTGAATTGGACAGTTGTGCTTCCCAATCCAAGTAATCATCACTACATCACCTACCTTAAGATGAGAGTGTGAATGAAAGACCCTCTTTCTGAACTTTCACTCCCTTGAGTACTGAATTCAGGAGAGTATATTCTTTTCTGGAAGAATATTATTGGGTGCAAGTATCATGTAGACCAATGTTGCAACAGAAGCAGTGGATCAATAACAAGCTAGGATGACACAATAGTTAGCATACAACTAGTATTGTTATAACTTGATTTAATAATTGTGTATTTGTTATCAAATGGTATGTAGCTGTCACAATAATGCACTGGCACCATCTGTGTAACAGTACTGTCTGTTTTATTATGCCTATGTAAATACTTTGTAGCATGTGGTATAGATGTTTATTACGTACATGGGGAAATGCACACAAATTTTCAATTTTGCATTTTGTGGTTTTTATTAATGTTTTTGCATGGTTTTCACCACTACTTTGCCCCTGTTGATGGATCTTCATCAAATTTGTTATGTTTGTTGAGTCTTTAGAGATGCATGCAAATTTACAGTTTCACATTTTGTGTTTTGCTGTTTTTATAGGCATTTAAGGGTTGTTTTTTTTTTAAATTAAATGTAAAGAAAACAACATTTCATGTCCTAAGATAATCTTTCATTAATCATGAATTTACATAATTTCCATCCAGGGTACAGGTGCCCCAGCTAGTACACATAATATACACTAACACAAGCTACAAAACAAGTTTTAAAAGTTAACTTAGTTTTTGTGTGTGTGTGTGCACTTTACTATTTTTGAATTGCTAAATGTATTTCAGAGTGGCTTCATATTTTATGTCTTCAGTAGCTCAGTGGTAAATTTGTGGACTTATAACTCTAAATTTAGGTTTTGATAATACATTGTATAGTTTTGTATTCAGAAATGCTTCTAATACTTCCACATAACTGAGAGATTATTGCTTTGTGCCACTGGCAAAAGGATTTTTGCACATGCATCAGGCCTTTAATGAAACTTCCACTTCTACACCTGTTAACATGTACTGCACCAGTCTGTGGTGCCATTACTTATAATCTGCAGCCCTCCATCTGTAGAAGAGTGATGACACGTCCTCCATGCACAGTACTCCCATTGAGCTCATTCTTTCCTTAGCACTGATAGTAATTTAGTTGTCTTTTTTGTTTTAGTATTTTTGCACTAATTATTTTAAACTGTTAGTTCACATTCAGTACATTCTCTTTCTTATCTTTATTTTTTGAGTTTCAGAAAGAAAGAAAGGAAATTACACCAGTTTCAGTTAGAACTTCTTTGTTATTCTTTCTCTCATTTTTTTACTTCTGAATGAACTGTGGTATGAGTGTCCTTATCACTATTGTCTGATGCTCCCTCCTCCTTCTTTTCAAGGGAAGGGGGGTCACTTTCAGCTGGGAGAATTCTTGTTTTTATTTGCTGAGAAATGGAGACATTCATTTGGTCTGCTGTGTTTTTCATATGGTTTCTGAAGTTTCCTTTTTTATTGATCCTGGAAAGAATTTGCATTCTGTTCTCTAACACTTTTCTTTACTAAGTTGACTACTCACAGTTTCAATTTGTATTCTGTTCCTTTTCTTTAATTAATCACTTGGATTTTAAATATTTTTGGGCTTTTCTTTGTTTCCTTTGAGTCTACTCCTCCTTTGGTAACTATGGTAGATAGGGGGACTATTTAGTTTCTCCTCCTTCTTCAATTTCTGGTTCAGGCTGAAAGAATTTTGTTTTATTATGTGATAGGCTAGATCGTTCTTTTATCCTCCTTTGTCTGTCTGCTTGCCTTGTTTTTCTGCCTCCTAGTGGCAGTATATTTTGTGGCTGTTATCATGTTGATATCACAAGTTGGAGTTCTTGGCAGGTTTATAGGATTTTCTCTTGCCCTTTAAGACCTGCTATATCCTGATAGGGTTGTTTTTTTCTAAGTCTCTTACAGATGGTTACATCCATCTTTGCAGTTCTTTTGCCATTTACTTCTCACCTGTAATCTGATAATTTGTTTTCCTTGTTATGCCTGGGAGTGTTTTGTGACACACTTTATCTCTCTTTGTGGTGATTTTCTTGACTGTGAATTCATTGAGATTCTTCAGTTTCCCTTGACTTTCCATATTTACTTAGAGGTGGATTTCCAAATATTCATTTTGCACATTTTGATCTTTACAGGTAAGGTTTCTTATGAATCATATCTTATCAGATTAAGCTCATTTCTCCAGTGGAGGACATTTTCTATGGCCTGTTATTCTACTTGTGGAGCTGAGGGAGTCGTAACTACACTCAGTTTCCAGTCACTGGGAAGATGAACAGAGAAATATCCTTCAACATTTTAGTGTGTACTTCTCCACTCTGGGAGAAGAGGGCAAAGGTGGGGGTCCTCCTCTTTGGGTCCCTGGATGTTTTTTTAGATGTAAGTACAAGTGGCACCAGGCTCAGTGGGAGCCTACTTATAATTTCAGTTTGGATTCAACACTATGCTATGTGGTTGGGGTGTGCATGGTCCTTTTCTTTGACCAATGTTGATTTCATATATTGTGCATGGAAGGAAGTACACTATATTCTCATAATTCCAACTGTGGAGTGGTTCCATCCTAGGCCCCTGGTTGAACACAGGTTCCACATCCTCTCCATAATTCTATGAACAAGATACTCCTTGTTCATTTGGTTGGAGAGTGTGGATGAATGTTTATAATTCCATACAGGCTGAGATCTGTTCCTTTTGTTGAATATAGCATACACAGTACCATTATTTCAAACCTAGGCTGTTGCTTTTTGGACTTGTTCAGGTGGAGGAGAAAGTTTGTCCATTTCAGTGTTGCTCACTTTTTTATTGTGATTCAGATTTACAAAACACATTACTCTATGGCTACAAGTTTGATTGGTTTCCAATATATATATCTATGACATTGTGGTCCAATAGCATTAGCTCTCAATGTGGGATGGATATAGGGACTAAGACCCCTTAATTCCAATCCTCAGTTGTGGAATCTCAACTATCTGGTTGTGGCTGGCCTATGATTGTGATTACTGTTCTGAATGTAGTGTGATCCTCCCACTTGTGTATCACTTTTACCTTGAGACAGCGCTGTTCTGTACAGACACTTTCTGTAATGACCATGCCTGTGCCAGCCCTTCCACATTCTCAATGTGAGCTTCAAGCTATGCTGTCAGTAGGTGGTAAGTAGGTTTTAGAAGTTAACATTGTTCTAAACTGAAAATGTATTTCCAGTAATACTTACCTTTGTTGACACTCTTCCACCCTGCTTCTCCACAAAGAGCTGGTGTAAGCTTTTAAAAATGTGAATACATTATCAAAGTGAGGTGCCTATATACAATACCAGGATAGAAAGTACATTGATGAGGGTGGAGTAGTTTGTAAATTAGATGTTGCTAAGGTAATTTAAGTGGAGTATAAAAGAATGAAGCAGGAAACTAATGCTAAGATAGATAAAATGAATGTTGAAGAATAGTTATATTGTCAGCAGAGTTAAGTATTATTGTATATACATTTTCAATTTAGGAAAGTGTTAACTTTTCACACATGTGAAGTAGTTATCTAATATGAAGGAAAACTTTCTCAATGCCTGTGGATATATCTCCTCCCAAAGAAGTTGACCATTTCAGACCAAATTCGGCATGTTAACTAAGTAGTCTGAAAGCAAACCATATTCATATTAAACTTTCCCATGTTGTAAAAAAATAAAAAATATCTTATAGAATAACCCATATATTGTTACAACAGTAGCTATTGTAAATAGCTGATATTGAGTAAAATTTATATTATGATAAAATTCTGTAAGTCAAAGATTGTAAATAAATTTTTTGGCATTTTGATTTCTTTCTCATAATAACCAAAATGTATAGTAAAAAGATGTTCAGCTACAATGTGAAAAATAAAGAGATTGCTCTCATTTAAGTTTCCTGCTCTTTCCTGAATTAGCCATTATCTTTTGATTTATATTACATCTCACTAATTTTAATATTTATTATGTAAGATCAGTTGTTTCTCATTACTTGCTTAAGGAATCCAAGCCTGTAGTTCATCATTGAAGAATCTGGAAATTTGACATATACATTACTAAATGTATATATGCATACATGCATCAACACACAATTGCATAAATTATTTGTTGATCAAATTGTTATTGGCAGTGTAACTTGACACTTTGTGCTGGTGAATGCACATTATGTTTTGACCTTTGTTGTGCAATTGAGTTCTGGTAAATTGAGTCCAAGATGGTAATTTGTTGTCACATGATATTGATATATAAATTATTGTTGACTTAATGTGTGATGCAATATATTGTAAATTGTCATACCCTGGCACATTATGCATTTGTTCTTTATATGTTCAGATTCATTGTGGCTACCACCACTTTCACTTTATGCACTATCTTTTATATCTACCATGGAGTAGAGTGTGACTTCTATGTTACATTGATATTAGCAAAAGTAGTTGATTACAGTGCACAACAAAGTATTTGCTTCTTGAACACTGTTGGGTGTTCCTTATAGATGTTTGGCTGCTGATCACGAAAATCACATCCAAATCTGCTCATCAAGTACCGTTTCATCGAAAATCTTCAGTTTGACCAGGACATTGCTACAATGGAAAAACGATATTGGGGCAACTGGTATCCGTCAGTGCTTTCTGACTACTGTTGGACACTGCAACGTGATGCACCAGACATTGAATACAAATGAAAATTAGGAGCAAAACACTTTTAATTATGTTGAACTTAATAGTGTATTAGAAACATAAATGCAGTTAAATACATTATTGCCGGTAAATAGTTAACTGTCTATTTCTCAGAGTTTCTATGTGATGAAGCAAAACCAAAACTATATTTGTGCATACCCACCAGGTACCTGTCACAATCAACAAAAACTTTTCAGGAAGCAAAACTTTTCAAAAAAATTGTTGTGCAGTGTTGTTTAATTAGACACCATAAAATTATCTCATCTTTTTCATTGAAAAGGGCTGCTATTTAACCATCCCACCAAGATAAAACACATGATGGTGACAAGTTATGTATTCAAATTTTTCTTGTAAATATAAATCAGTTCTCAATATAATTAACAAATTTTGATTATTCTGTAATTGTTTTTTGTAGTGTATACAGTAGTAAATTTTGATAAAATCTTACAGTTACATCTAA
Organism: Tachypleus tridentatus; assembly: GCF_004210375.1. Lineage (NCBI taxonomy): Eukaryota > Metazoa > Arthropoda > Merostomata > Xiphosura > Limulidae > Tachypleus > Tachypleus tridentatus. The sequence goes on from NC_134830.1 coordinate 86,847,818, forward strand.
TCCAACAAGCTTTAGAAGATGTTCAAAAGAAGCGAAAAGAGCTGCAGAAAGCCTCTCCAGACATTTTAAGGATCTTGGTAAGTTTGTGAAAAAATGTTATTTTTGAACATTTTTGTATCTGTGTAAAGTACAGAAATGTATATTTTGTTCTTCTGATCCTAGAACAACAATAAAAACCATTGCAGTTGTTAATGAACAACTGACAATTAAAAGGTGGTGTTTGAAATCTTTGTTGGTATATTACCAGTTGTCACTGACTTTTTATTAATTACAATTGAATTGGTGAGTAAGTACAAAAAAAAAGATTTGTGAGGGAGACAAGGAGATTAAACCTAATTTTTTGATAGTTTCTTTAGTTTTTAGTTTTTGTATAGTTTTTAAATTCTGCTAATAATCAGATTTGAGTGGATTACTCAGTGTGTGAGATAATCTATGTAATATAACATATTTCTTTAATAATCAGTACTTGTTTTAGGTGAACATGAATTCTTGTGTCTGACTGTACTTTATTGTGAAGTATATAAAATACTTCTATATAGTTTATTTTGTTTTTACTAGAGCAAATGATAGTTAAAAATAGAAATGTATGGAACACTAGCAAACTATTGATGGATGCTGTTGAATAGAACCTCTATGAAATTTTGTAGTTTTCTTTAACTTGTAACTACTGGATTTTCTAGCCTTTGCCATATTAATACATAGATTCAGTTAGTGACAGGTCAAAGGGAATGTTCCCGTGCTTGTTGACTTGCATTCAAAATTTTATTGAACACTATTTTATGAATTTACATAAATAATTATGAAATAAAATTGTAGGTTATGATTCACACTTTAATATTATATATGTGTTAATTTCTTAATTTAAATGTAAATATTAAAAGATCTCACATAAATATGGATTTAGAGTCGTATAATATGTTGAATGCAGCACTGGTTAGAATTAGATGTTTATGGTGTCAAAATACTAAGTTTGTAGTTTCATACAGATTAGGAACTCAAGTTACCAATATTGATAAGCTAGAATACAAAATAAAAACCTCATATCTTTTTATTTTGCTGATGTTTTAGAGATTACAAAAATAATATGAAATTTTTGGTACGAAGAATAGTTTTTAATCATAATATGAAATTACTTTGCATTCAGAATAGTAACCAAACAGACACTATTTTCACAAACAAATATTTGATAAAAATGTTTCATTAAAAAATCTAATTTTTTGCATACAAAAAATTTGTAATCTTTACTAAAAGTATGCCATACTATATGAAGGTACATATACTGTGTCAAAAGTTATAGTGCTTAACATGTGCAAATGTGTATATAACCTCATATATTATACTGAGCTTATTGTGAAAGGGTCATTTCCCAATGAGTTTGAACCTTTGACTATTAGCCTACTTTCTCCACCAGTCATTTTGGCTGTTACTTGAGTTGTTTTATTTTTTATTTGGATATAATAAAACTGCAATTATTTATTTATTGATTTGCTTTTTATTAAAAGTTAAATTCTAAAGTATACATTTATTTCAATTTTTACAGGTGCTATAAACTGTTAGTTTAGTGTAATCCATAAAATCCTTCTTTAAAAGGTTTTAATCCACTGTTGTGTGTTTTATTGATTTTAAAAAACCTTGTAAGGGGAGAATAAAATCACTTTTTATTTGTTATTATGTTGTTCATTACATAAATGTCACATTTTTTAAACCCTTTAATGATTTGTCCATAACAGTTCATGTGCCCTCCATGTGTCAAATAATATTTGCTTTAGTTACCTTAGGTAAACCATTTCTTACCATACTTTTAATTATTTGCTTGTCGTGTGTTGTAATCAACACTCAGTAAATAGAATTGGAAATGCTTTTTGTGTTGTTCTCTATTGGATATGTTCTAAATTATGTATCATAAACACCAGAGAAAAAATTATTATTATTGTATGTAGTGGCATTGAAATAACATATGTATCACATAAATCTAGAAGGGTAGCATATATATATTGAATGTATTATTTGAGAAATATAATAACAGATCATATAAGATTTTTTGTTTCATAAATATATAAATATAAGCTATCAAAAAGCAAGATTTGAAACTAACAATTTTTAGCTTGTTTCCAAAATGTCTTGCATGGAAGGGGGTTAATTATATAAAAGCTCAAATAAAGAAATGAAATAGATACTATATCCTTTTTCTGTTTACCAACTTAACAAGAAACTCACCAAAAAGAGCTAATAGTTATACATGAAATATTTCATTTAGTTACCAAAAGTTTAGAAGGTATTGAAAATTTATTCAATCCAAAAGTATAGGATCCACATTTGTGCTTGTTATAGTATCTTGAGACAAAAAAAAACATTTTTTAAAGTTTCAGTTAACTAACTTTTTCAATTTCCTTCTTTGAATAGTTTTTTTTAACTATTGTAGACAATTGAAGCATGAATATAGGAATTTATCTTTTTATATTAGTCTCTTCTTAACTTTTTTTAATTATTCTTGTTTTCTGCTTTGTGTTTCATATCAAATATATATTTTACAGTAAGCATAAAGATAAGTCTTAAAATTATTACTTTAATTATTTTTTGTGTTTGTGCTTTGGATTCTTTATTAAGTTGAAATCTAATCTTCTTTACTAGTTGTACTGGATATATATTGTCTAAGTGGTGTTGTAGGGTTTCCAGTAATGGTCTACACTATTGATGTTTCCATTTAACTATACTGGTGGTCTGAAAGTTAAGTGTGCATCCTGCTAACCATGAACTCCGTGAAGAGGAGAAACTTTTGTTAACCTGAAGATGACCTGAGAAGGTCAAAATGTTGTTCTATACTTTATTTTAATTAAAGTTTTAAAACCCATACCAGTCATCTTGAGAATACATATCCATGAACTGTGAGAGTTATAAACACTCTACATTGATCTGTGTTTGTTTAGCTTCTAGATGATCTATTGGCTAACACAAATGTAGTGTTAAAAATAACACAGCTTAAAACCATAGTTACTAATTTTTCATATTGGTGAAATTATTGTTTTAAATTGACTGTTAGGAGTTTTTGTGTTTAGTTTAAGAGTTGCTATTTATTTTATATTCTTTCATGGATATGGCTGTTTGAGTTAGTGTTAGCAATAAGTAATAAAATAAAACATTAAAATTTATTTAGTGAGATGAAATTTCTCTCTTGCAAGACCATTTGCATTTGAAGTGAGAACTTGTATCTTAATGTGTATAAACCACACTAAGGTTTCACCATCTAATGTATCATTCCATTTCTCAGTGTGGTAAAAGTGAAGAGACAAAATACAAACCTTCTTTGTATATAGCCACAAGATAATAAAAATCAGTGAAGACCTTGGTATGATGTGTAAACTTCTCCAGTAAAAATAGCGTTTTACCATATGTTCATGAATTAACACAGCAACAAAATCTTTTAACTTGTCTGAAAAAATCATGAAACTCATTTGAAAAAGGTACTAGAAGTTCTCTAGGTAATATTATATAAATTAAAGTAGATATAGTATTTATTTTAAAATTAAGATAAGTTTTCTATGTACCATATTTAATAACAAAGTATATCAATGTAGATTTATCTTTTTTTCATAAAAATAACATTAAAAAATAGTACAATTGATTTTAATGTGCCAGAATTTTCAGTTTTTTGGCAGGGATCTATTTTTTTTATAATTAAGTTTGTCAAATTGTGTTTTGATCCTGAAAAAAAAAATCGATTTCTCGTAGTTGTGGCTTAGTAGTACTGACAGTCTGATTTATAGGTAATCTTTTCAAACAAAAGATTGGCCACCTTGAAAAATTAATCTATAAACACAGTGATGGACATAAATTTATCCTTATAATATAAACAAAAGGAACCAGTGCAATTTTTCAAGCATTATCTGCCAGTTATAATACTTAACAGGCACACTTTTTCACCAATACCTTGTGTTAATGCATGTTTTATTCAAACACACATACTTACATAAACCTCACATTAACCACCTGTGTATCCTCTGAAGTGACACTGTATTACAGTTTTGTTTTAGCAATACAAACCAACAATCACTTTTTTTGTATTAATCACATAATTACCAGAGGTTTGTAGGGGCATTGCTAATTTTTAAAAGTGTAGCATTTCATATTCAATCATTTGTTTACTTTGGACTTGTAGACTGTTAGATAGATGTGGAATTTATTATTGCAATGAGAGTTTTGGATAATTAATAATTGGTATTTACTTCTGATCATATTAAACTATGTACAAAGAATGAAACTGAAAATTAACCTGGAAATCAGTTTGAGGTTGTCCACTGTCTTTGCTATAAGTTATATGCAGGAATTCAATTTTGTAATGATTTTATCTGTATCATTAGTATAAAAGGCTGCAGAACAGATTGCCCACAAATTTTAATAAGGTTTAGTTAATCCATATCACATACTCTTAATCTTCTTTAGAGTCAAAATGAAGTTCTGCATTAGAAATATGTATGAACAGAGAAATGCATTCTGTTTTTCTAAAGCCTTTTGTTTGTTTGAGATTTATAATACTTGAATTAATGTAGTATATTTGGTGCTATAACTAACATGTTAATAATATGTATGACAGAATCATTCAATGGTAAATTACAGAAACATGTTTATTTATAATTCTTGTAAAATATGGAAGATGTTTATTATAAAAGGCTGTTACAGATCAATTGTTATTGACAAAAGAGTACTTATATAACATTATTATGTTTTCTGAAAGTTTTAATTACAATTATGAAATTGAATAGGAAAAAAAGAACTTGTGTTAAGCTGTAATATGTGTATATGTATGAAGAATTAGAGAAATTCTAAAAATATGTTTTATGGTAAATAATGACTAATGAAAGAGTTAATAGTTTTATAGAAATGGTTTTTCACACTTAAGTTTTTTATATGTAAATGTGTTTTTGGGTTTTCAACAGTGTTTTATTTTTCAGTGTTTTACAGATGATATCAAACAATTAAATGTGTTGTTAAAACAACATGTTTTTTACTCCTTTATTTCTTACACTTTTCAGAAATCTCTTGATGAAGGAAATTCTGAAAATCAACAGTTAAGATTGTTTCAAGCAACAGGTAAGAGACAATAATTTTGTTTTTATTTTGAGTATCACATTACATAGTACATGAAATTTTGGCATGTTTAAATATTAAATATCTAAATTTTAAAGTGTAATTCTTGTTTAGAATATTTAATTCTATAATGTTCTACACATACTATTGTACAACTATGCAGAATACAGATTAATTTCATATTTCATATGATTTGTTGGTGTTATTTGTAGTAGTATTAAGCTTCTACAAGTTGTATTTATATGAAAAAATTCTGCGTACATCAGTAAGAAATAATTTATACTTATATACTGAAATACTAATACCTATCTGTATTATGTTCAACAATTACCACAGTTAGTGAATACTAAACCATTCACACAAATGTCATTTATGAGTTTCATATCAGATTGTTATCACACACACACACACAGAGGCATGTAAGCACAAAGGATATGTCATATGAATGTTTTGATTCTTATTAATTATATATTATTAAGAGAATCAAAATCAATTTAAATTTCTAAAAATAGCATGCACAATATGCATCACCATTTATCTCAAATGATAAATTGGATAAACTAATAACTTTGAAAACAACATTTTGACAATTGTAAATCTTCTGTCAACAAAAAAGACCTTTATGATCTAGCCAATAGTGATGATGTATCATATAAAATTCCACTCATGGTACATGAAATTAAGTTCCAAGTGGAGACTATACCTGTTTTGGATGTCATTCAACCAGGATGCTAATCTCGTATTTACACACCCATGATCGATGCAGATACTTTCTGTATGGGTAATGCCACCAATGGCCCCTCTGCCTTATTAATGTGGGTTTCTAGCTATAATGTGAGAGGTGATAAGTCTGTTTGAGAAATTGTTTTTTTATATTGAAAAAATATTTCCAATAATACATTCCTTCTCTCTCACCCTACTGCTCTTACTAATCCCCCAGGAGCAGGTGTTAGAGAATGTGAATTGAGTCAGTCTTGAGAAAGTGATAACATCTCAAGTTAGTGCTTATTATTACAATATCAGAAAAGAAAATGCATTGACATAGGTGGAGAGTGTCAAGAGACAATTATTACCAATAGAAATAAAGTGAGGTTATAAAAGACTGGAGGAGATGAAAAAAGTAAGACTAGTGTTTAGATGGCCAAAGGAAGAAACCCTGGCATTCAAGTAATAGCTGTAGTTTGACAGGAGGTAAGTATTATTGGAAATACAATTTTGATTTCAGAGAACATTAACTTTCATTACTTGTATTTTCTAATATTTTCATGTTAACTTTATATTGTTTTGTTTATTTTGTAATTATATATATGAGTTTATAATATTCATATATACTGAAAGTATTATGTGCTTTGTACTAAATTGTATTTTGCAGATTATTTGTAGGAATAGTGTTTTTAATAATTATTTGTCATATGTATTTTAAACATATAAGTAGTTATGAAAACTGATAATTTAAGTACTAGTTTTCTTCAAATTTTACCATAACAATCTCTTGTCATTTACTCTCTGACACTTGCTTAGATTCACCCTTTCACAAAGAAATAAACAGCATCATTAAATAAACAAATGAATAAAACCCTGAAAGCATTTGAAAGGTTGGCCTTTCTTCTTATGGGAAAATTGGGAATTTATTCATTTCTATTGAAACTTTTTGCACCTAAGTGTTTTTCTAACATCATAATTGAATAAATAAAATTATACAAAATAAATTTGCATTTGTTCTTCAACAAAAATTTTTAAATGCTCAAGCATTGAAATTTATTCAAGAAAAAATTATATTTAATTATTTTTATAAATGAATAAATTTTTAATTCTCATATTTTCATTTTCAGTTAATTTTATTATCTTGAAATGGAAACATTCATGTATGTGAATTTCCTGCTACTTATTTTATAACTGTCTTTGCCTGAACTGACATTAAATGAAAGATTGGAGGTTTGTAAAAGAACCTTGGGGCCCACTGCTCTTCCTTCAGCAACCTTTGTTTATAAAATGTATTTCTTTATCATAAAAGAAAAAGAATCACACATTGATAAAATAAAGTTTTACTAGTACATTCAGAAAAAAAAAAAGAATGGTGGAAAGTTAAATACAAATGATTTATAAGGTGAACATTGAACATGCATAAAATGACAACTGGTATTTTTTGTGTATTAGATTTTAGTCAGTGAAAAATAGTGTATCATGCCAAAGTTCATTACTTGTATATAAATTACTTAAAAATAGTAAATTCTTATTAAAATTTACTTTTTCTGCTTTTCATTGCATTCTCTGTATTATTACTATTTAACAAATCCATCAATATTTCACATGTATCAGTAAATATTTTTCTAATTACATCATATTATCCTGAAAATTAAGTTTAAACACCAAACGAAGATGAGGCACTCAAAAGCAATGGGCCAAAGATTTATGAGGAGAATTGTATCTCAAAGTTCAAACCTGAAAATTAATTTCAGTTACCATCACTTAGTTAAGATTAATGGGGATACATTGGGGAGAAAAAGAATAAAACTGAAAAACTTTGCACATACTTGTTAAAAACATACAACTTACAGTTACTACACTCTGACTTAGATCTTTATAAAACTCACCAAGAACTTTAAAATGTCTATGTGAAGTTAAGTTTATACATAAACTAAAATGATCTAGAAAAGTGGAATTAATGGTAATCTTTGTGAAAGTGTAAAATCTTATATATTAGGTTGAGGAATAATTCATGAGTGTTTTTAAATAATTTCATTCAAGCATTACATGCAAGACTATACAATACTTCAATGCATGAACACATTACACCCAAAACATTTATTATGATACTTTATTTCATGTAATACCTAGGTATATAGTATGCATTGTTTTAAACGAAATTGCAAGAAATTAAATGCGAAAAGCAGATGGTGTCGAAAATGCTCGATTTTGTCCACTTGACATTCCATGTAATGAAAATGAAAGCAAAAATTAAAGACATATGAAAATCAAACACACCATCTATTAGAGCAAAAAATTATCTACCAAATGACATGAAATATTTTGCGAAAGCGTTTCATTTATGAATATATTTTTTTAACTTGAAAAAACGCTCACGAATTATTCCTCAACCCAATACATAATTGTGACAACAATATCAGGCCATAGTTTTTGTTGCTAAGTGACACCAACAAACATAGCATTATAAAAAGATGACTGGTTTTCATATATCCCTGTAGGAAGAAGCTATGTTAATTTTGAATAGAAACGTCTAATTTGAATCTTGTAACTTCAATATGAATGTATTTGTATATGTTTTGACAATCACTTTCTAAACTTTAAGTGTCATGGTGTGATGTACCTGTTTATATCTCAGTTACTGATTTAAACATGTAATGAAAGCTGTTTAATTATAATTTCTGTTCTTTCTCATCTGTGTAAAACATTATTGTTTTCAGTTCAGTGGAGACTCCCATACTGGTTAAAACAAAGTTATAATTATTAGGATGCTTAGCTTGATGATTTATTGCTAGAAGGAAATATTGTTGTGAATTTGTGAACTATTACTGTCACAATTAGTCAATTTTTTGTTTAAGTTTTTGAAAAGCTTGCTGTATTCTTGTATATGTCATTTGATTTGTGACATTTAACTTGGAACAAGTTAAAGTTGGATTAGTTCAAAACTTTGAACTCTACTGTATCAAGTTTCCTTTTGCTAACTAGGATGCTGTTTGCTGTTATCCTTAGGCCTTTTAGGTTGAAATGTTCACTTACATGGGCAAGTAAAATTATTGAAAAGAAATTAAAACTTATTACATATATTAATTTAAACCTTTTGATTAACAGTTAAGAGATAAAGCTGACTTGTTGACAATTTTGGTATGCTAGAAAAGTTATTTCTATTGTGTGTATACCAGGAATCCTAAACACAGAGAAATTGCATGTGGTGTTTTTCAAATTCCAAATAAAATTTTTATTTTTGTAAAATACATTGAAAGTTTTACTAGAATGTAAATAGTGATTTAGATAAGCATTTTTTAATTCTTTCTTAAAAAAAATCACAATGAAATTTTTCAATTTTCAAAGATCCAAGTTTGTATGTCACATAAAAGTAAGGTATTCTATTTTGCAAAGTCTGTGTAATATCTATGAAATTTATTTCAAGTTGAAACAATTTTGTTTAGTTGTTTTTTTTCACCATGCAATTAAACAGGTGTGTTGAGTCAGTGTGCTCAGCCTTTTTCATTTAAATTGTTTAATACTACATAGAAATTAAACATTAGAAAGCAATACTGACACTTGTAATATCAATCAGAACTTGATTGAAATAAGACTTAACCATTGAGCTATGATACAATGTTCTGATAACTCTGTATGTGTCAATTTCTTGTTCTTGCATTTCTTGAACTATAATTTCTGATATGATGACTCATCTCCATACACATTAACTGTTGGCCTCTTGAAGTCACACCTGAAAGAATTGCATGCCACCACTCTTGTAAAACTTTCATCTAAAATTCATTTGAAAACACTAGAAATTGCACTACTGCTTAATAACATATGGTGCAGCAAAACTCTACCAATAGAATTGCAACACACCTCTCTGTGCAAATGCTTTCTTGACATTCATGCATGAAATTTAATTTCTTTTATTGTTGCATTCATCCTAAGATGCAGAAATGTACTGAAGTCATTTACATCAACAACTTTATATTTTCTACTTTTCAATATGAATTCACTGATTAATTAGAATTCTTTCTATACTGATGCAAGTACAATTGTCATTCACAATTACCAACAAAAGTATTTGTTTTTTGAGCTCATGGGATCCATCTTGCATCACAAAAATGACTCGCAGATTGACAAATACTAAATAGAATGAAGAAGAGTAACATAACATCATCTAATAAATGTAGTTCATGCTGCCACCTGGACTGTCTTCTTCCACACCTGGTATACATTTGTTGAGTAAGAAATGGAGTGACTTTTTTCACCCAACACTTTTCTACCTACCAAATATCTCTCAACTTTTTCAACCTTCTTTACCTTCTACTCACTGTTTTATGTCTTATCCTTCTTGCCTTAGCAGGCAATATGTAAAAATTGCTGTTTAGATATAATTTGTTATTCTTCAATAATAATTAACTCATAATCCTTTGTGTTTGGACATTATTTATTACTTCTTCCACATATGTTATTTAAAATTATTTTGCTGCTCCCTAACTTGTACTACATAAACTGTAATATTTATTCATAGTTACTTATTCTTAGCATATATCCTATAACATATTGTGTTTAATCATAGTTCATCTTTCCTTTGCATGTACACAGTGATGCTAATGATTGGTTGTATTTACTTATTCCTTACTATTTAAACATTGACATTAATGTTGAGTTACAGTTCATTGCTCTTTCACATGTAACACACAGTTGTTGCTACTTCATTTTAGTTTAGTACTCCTTAATATATTCACATAGAAGATAATGTTTCAGTTTTGTTGCTTACTTCTTCACATGTGCTCATGGTAGATAATGCTTGGTTTTGGTTGATTATACCTTGCCATAATTTTAAATCTTGGTTCTAGTTTCTTATCCTCTACTATATACACCTAGAAGATAATACTTAATCTTGGTTAGTTATTCCATGCCATGCACATGTTCATGTTTATTTCTAATTCTTACTTCTCAACATGTTCATGTAGAAGATATTGTTTTGATATATTGATATATTTATTACTTCTTCACATATAGCTCATTAGGGTTAATGTTTACACAATTAATTTCCCCTTACTGTGTTCTACTTTGTATATATCATTTAGTCATGGTTCATTAGTCCTTTCTATTTACACAAGAGTTGATTTTTAGAAACAGTTATTTATTCCTAACATGTATACTTCAATGTTAATTTTATTCTAGTTCATTGCTTCTTCACATATCTCACACAAAATATGTTGTTTACTCCTTATGTCACAAGGAAGGTAGTGTTTCATTACTCCTTAACATGTACACCTCATAGATGATGCTTGGTCTAGATCCCCTTTGATATGCAAACTTAGACTTAATTTCCATTACTCCTTCAAATGTACAAGAGATAATATTTTGACATCTTTTATACTTCATTAACTTGCAACATTTTGATGATGACATATGAACTTCATTATTCCTTAACCTACCCCTTCAATGTGTAATGTTTTCTCATGTTTTTTATTGCTTAATGTGTACCCACAAATGATAAACTTCAGTTCCTGTAATATTCTGTAATTTGTTAATTCTTAACATTCAGTAGGTAATGTTTCATCTTTGTTCAATACTCCTTAACATGTCCACGTAGTGTATAATAACTAGTTCTGGTTATTTAGTTCTTTGTGTACTACATGCTGAGGTACTTGTCCTTTGTCCAGGTTATGAAGTTAAAAATATTTGGAGGTGGATGTTATGATAAATAATATAAATATTCTAACTTTCACACAATTTATTAATAACATATTATTACAGTATTCATTATTACATCATCTAAAGTGATGTATAAGGTTTAAAAACTCTATGTGTGTTCTTGAAACACGGTATACACTGTCATGTGACTTTATAGATAGAGGTAGTGGCCAAAGTAGGGGCAGTATGAGTGCTTTCTGTTAATCTTTTTCAACACCCAGTTCTAAATGCCCTTCCACTGTGAATAATTAATTGATTGTTGATGGCTGCAGAAGTGCATTATGTGCTAAATTGAAGGGTTCATGTCAAAGTAGGAAGTGAGCATAACCCAAGAAACAGTTCCTCATACTTAGTTATGGTGGCTGTTTGAGTAAAAACTTTCGATGAGTCTGTGTAGTGTTCCAAGGGTTCAGGATGTAGTGTGGGATATAAAATGTGCCCTAGATTTTGGAGGTGACTGTACAAGTAGGATCCACATTGTTGTGGGGATACATTATCTACCAGTCTTAATCTCCATTTACTAGTCTTACAAAAAGAAATTCATAAAAGTAAAAATCATCAAAAGAGATATAAATTAGGAGAGAGAGATGCAGGTTTATAGACATATAAACCTGCATATATATATCTTGAGTTAAAAACAATTTAATGAATTCCATAGAATTAAAGCAATTTAGAATTCATCCTTTTACTTCTGTTAAGATAACTGTATTATGAGAAATTATTAATGAAGAAACCAATAGACTTCAACAAGAGAACATTTATATTTTGAAATTAAGAACATTATATGCTTATGGATTAAACCAAGAATTTAAAAACTCTGTTGCTCTGAATTTCAGTAATGATTACTATATTGCAAAGTTTTTCTTTATAGATAGTTTTTTTCATAAAAGTAAAAAAATAAGAGGTAAAAGTGAAAATGAATTAAAATGGTTGATTTTTTTTTAGAATTTTATAGTAATTTACAGAATGTTTTTCTACTAGTAATGTATGTAAATGTTTTTTTCTTAAAAAGACTTATTAACTGAAATAAGAGCAGTAATTTTTATAGTTAAAAATTTCGATTTTCTAAATGATCACAGAAAACACTTTAACATAAAATATGGATTAAAGTTTATGATTTATCAAGCTTTGTATAGAGAAACAACAAATTAAGACTTTATATTTGGTAATTAATTTTATACATAAAGTAGTCAATGACCTGCAGATATCTAAAATTATTCATCAGTATATAAAAAATTTTTTCCTTGTAAAAATTTAAAGCACACAATTCCAATTGATCCACTGTTATTCAATCGTAAGAATTTTTTAACTAATTTAAATGTAGATGAAGCTAGTAATGTACCTTGTGTGTATGAAAATAGCTTATTTATTGATGCTTTTCATAAACATATTATTGGTGGTAACTTGGAAAATATAAATTTCATACATAATTTGCATAAAATTGTAGAAAGAAGGATACTGGTAATATTTATTATCAATCAATTTTAAAATAAACAAAATTAATTCAGATTTTAAAATCAGCACTCAATATTATTTAATAACAAATAACTTTGAGGCCTAAACAAATTAAACATATATTACTATTAACACAAAATGTGTACTTCTGTGTTGCTATAGTTGATAGCATATATATATATACTATATATATAGTTTCATTTATTGAAAAAAATGAACTTATAGTTAATCCCATTTATCATTAAGATTTTGAGGGAATTATTAGTAATTTTATATTTCTGAACCACATGCTTTTTACAAGATTTATAACTATTTATTATTCAATTGCAGATGAAATTTCTCAGTTTGGTTTTAATGTAACCAAGTCATCTTATGGAACCCCACAAGCTCATACTGCTGAGAAAAATATATTTGGAAAGTCTGCACAACCATTGTCATCATTTAGTAGTCAAGCAAACCAATTAAAATTGCTTGGATCATCTGAACAGTCTTCTCCATTTTCTGAAAGGTCTTCTGAGTCATTATCATTGTTTGGACAACCTAATATGGCTCCATCTTCATCTGAAAAACCATCAGATCAATTACCATTCTCTAGTAAATCAGCAGAAAACAAATCTTTATTTGATTCAGATGTGTTAAATAAAAGATCAGGATTCTCCTTTACAGAACAACTGTCTGCTGCAAGACAAGCTGGTATGACTATAAATTCTTATCAAAAAGTGACAAGTCAAAGTATTGAAATGACAAGCATATTATACACACCATTTGCAGATCTCAAGAATGCAGAAAAAGAACAGTTTAACACACCTACGTTTATACTAGGGAAGATACCCTTACGACCACCTCCAAAGGAACTTTGTTGATAAATATTTAGTTAACCAAATATACATTTCTGCATATGTTGATAATGTTTCAGTAATTGAAATATTTTAGGTAGTTATAAAGCTCAGAAGTGAATGTTACTTTTAAATTGATGATTTGAACTAAATATTAATGATTTGTTTGTTTTAAATATAATACATGAAGAACTTCATTATAGTCAAGTAATCTAGAAATGAAATTTTGTTTGCATTAAATATAAGTAATTTTTGTTGTATTGACGTGCAGAGGTTAATCCTGTCACAATAGATGTATGTATTAGAATGCAATGAATATATGTATCTATATTGCTTAGGCAGTATTTCAAATATGTTTAGTGATTGTGAGAATTACATGAAGAATTAACAGTTTATTTTACAACCTAATTTTAAAGAGAAATGCAAAAACATTCTGAATAAACCAACAGTTATTGGGAAGAGCCAAACAAATTAGTATGTGAAATAAAGAAAAATATTTTCTGAGAAGGTATCCTCATAATTAACCAGTTAATTGTGTATATTGAAAATATGTTAATGAGAGAGAATTATAATTCATTCGTGTGGAAGATTAAAGAACATAATGTTGTTCTGAAATGTCAGGAAAATGTAAGAATTTAATAGGCTCTGGGCCAAATATATCAAAAACATCAATCCATCTAGGGGTATTATGAGATTATATTTTTTTAATAGAAAAATCATTTGAGAATTTGGGCACTCCCTAGCTCCAAGGTTCAACAATATATAAAATGGTGCTTCAGATGTAAGGTTCTCATAATATTTTAATGCTTATTTATATAAGCCTATTGCCAAGTGTAGGATTACAATAGAGTGACTCAATCAAATTAAAATGAAGCCTTAAAACTTGATTCGTGCTGTGCAAGGGTCGTGGATGGTTAGAATTGTTTCACTTATAAATCCAATTCCACAATCACTCTTCTGCCTAGCAATGGTTGCTAAGCAACAAATATATTATAAGAATTTGCATTTAATCAAACATGTAGTGATATTTAGAAGTTTTCCAAGTTTACTGCATTGTTTTTCTCACATAAAAAAGAAACATAACAGTTTGAAAATACTTTTTACCAACAGCATTTTTGCCATAGTAACTGCTATTTGAATTATGTATGTGCCTACTTCATAGACTTAAATAATTTATCATTGAAGTACATTGAAAATATATTTCCTCACATTGAATAAGACATGGAGGCATTTGGAATAGTGCCATAGCAACTGTTGCGAAGCAAAATTTCATCATAGCAACAATCTATCTATTTTAAGGATAGCTTCATACCATTACCAAGATTTTTGTTTTATAATGTTGTAGATAATTGTTATTTTATTATTTAGCTCATCTGAAAAATGACTCATGGAAAATAAAATTGTATTTCTCATTCATATTGAGTTTGAAAGACATTTCCTCAGTTACCAGATTTTTCACAATACCTAATACAGAAAAATGGAATGATACTGAAAGTTCAAGATCAGGGGAATTTTGATAGAAATCAAACTGTCGGTATCCAAGCACAAGGAATAACACATAAACATATATATATATATATATATATAATATGAATTACTAATATGTCAGTAGGCAGCCATATATTATTATATGTCACTGAAATGTTTTTTTCAACATACAGTTTAAAAATCACATTATAGATTAGGTCTGTTAGCTTGATATTGTGAAAAGCATGATCAGTGTCTTCATCAGGTAATTTGTCATCTTCCATCTTCAGTTTGATGTACATCAGTTCTTCAGGAAGTTGTGAACCCATTGACCAGTTATAGCAATGTTGTCCTGTTGTATCGAACTTCCATCTGTGATTTCGTGGTTCCAACACTTGGGACTTGGCATGATCTGTACAATTCAAAATACAGATTTCAAATTTGCCCTTTTAAAATGCTTTAGCAGTGACAATTTGTAAGTTGGAAGGAGACATGTCATTGCCCTCATAACTTGACATCAGTGTATGAGGGATTCCTTTACATACAACAAAGAAAATGCCTAGCTGAGCAGTTATCTTGTCTGCAATTGTTGAAGTTTTTCTAAACATGAAAAGTGTCTCAACAAACACTTCTTGTTTGTTCTGGATCTTCATGGCAGAAATTTTTCCACATCTGACAAATGCACTGACTGTGTTGTACCTTGTCAATGCGTGAAGTACTGAATATGCCTTGGAGTGTTGAGCTCCATGTTTGATAATGATAGCATTAACATCCAAAATATCTCGTATTTATAGTCCTGGTATCAAATGTGATGCTCTTCTGCATAGCTTTGCCATATTGCAGTTGTAACATTAAAGCATCTATGCCGGGTGATCTTATTATAATAATATTTTGAGTTGTTAACACAAGCATATGAATGGTAAAGGATTAAGTGAGTGTCTGCTTCTTCCTCAGTAAAGCGTAAGTTATTTTCCATTAAGCTCACTGTTTCATTGTCTGGAATTGTCAGCTTTGTGACATCTTCTCCACTCGTATAATATGTGCAGTGACCTTGAAGACTTCTTGCATAAGTATATTTTTTGACATTGCAACGGGTTTACCATTATACGTTTATTTTAATACCTACGTTTGTTTCAGTATAGTTTTATTTATATATGAGACATGTATTGTACATTTACCGCCTGTTCTATAAAATTGTAGGAAAGTCTTGATAGTAAAAATCAACAATATTTGTTTTACAAAAGCGCTAGCGTTCGCACATTCTTGAACATTTTAGAAATTTGCCCTAAGCTAGAGAAACCAACGCACGAAGATGTAGTATTACTAAATATTCGTCATCTGCAGTCGGTGTACTGTAGGCCTCGGAAGCTATAATTGTGATTAATGCCTATTAATCGGTTGATTGATTGATTGATTGATTTAGTGTTTTATGGCACAAAGCAGCGAGGCTATCTGCGCCAGACATTCGGTAAAAATGTAAAAAATAAAATAAATAAATAAATGTAGTAATAGACATAAATGGAACTGAAGGTAAAACAAAAAAGTATAAAACCAATGTTGACACCTAGTCTACAATGTTAAGATAGAAGGCAGAGTATAAGAAGTTGTAAGGTATTTACTCTAGCAAAAAGGTAATGATCATAACCCGCCAGGAAGATTAACAGGTAAGTTCAAGAACCACCGTCAATCACCTGAAGTTGGCCTTTCCAGTCCTGGTTCTGGGTTATGTGTCATAGCAGCTATTATCAAAATGTAAAAGAAAGTAAAAGTTTTAAAAGACACTCCGCAAAATCGTAATAATGAGTAGCCAAATGTCCAGTAAAAGGATAAAGTCAAGTAAATGGAGTAAAATTTGTAGAAGTAATTGAAGATAAAAGCAAAACGGCAATTAAGACAGAAAATGGCGTAAAAACCAATGTTGACATCCAGTCAACAAAGTTGTAAGAACTACCTGTAGCAGAATGGTAATGATCGTAACCCGCCAGGAAGACTAACAGGTAAGTATAAAAACCACCGTCAGTCACCTGAAGTTGGTCTTTCCAGTCCTGGTTCCGGGTTATGAGTCAATATGGCCAGTACTAAAAAGTTAATTAGTAAAAGTGTGAAATGATATGCAGTAAAGTATAATAACAACTCGCCAGGATGACTAACGAGTAGTTCAAACGGATAGTTCAAACAGGAGCGTTAGTCACCTGAAGTTGGCCTTTCCAGTCCTGGTGTCGAGTTATTTAATGTTCTGGCTATTGTCCAATGTCAAATTGAATGAGAGAGATTAAAACTGTAAAAAAGGAACCACAATTAAAAGGTGTAATGAATAAACATGCAACACTTAAATGAGATTAAAAGGTTAATGGCCATTAAAAATTAAAAACATTATCAAGGTGGACAGAGTCACCATCACCAATAACTCTGTCCAATGTTACAGATTGACCCTGGGAAAAAATATGTTTAAAATATTGCCGTCGTTGAGAATTGTAACGATGGCAAGAAAGTAAAACGTGGCTGATAGTGATTTGAGTGTTACACAAATTACACATTGGTGCATCAGTTCCAGATAAAAGAAAATGATGAGTTAAAAAACTGTGACCAATGCGTAGCCTAGTGAGAACAACTTCCTCCTTCCGAACTTTACGGAAGCTAGATGGCCAAAGTCCAATTTTGGGTTTGATTTGAAAAAGTTTGTTGTCACGTTGCTCACTCCAAGTGGACTGCCAGCTGGCACGGAGCCGACCCTTGAAGATAACACCATAGTCCATGTAAGGAATAGGCATAGGAGTGATGGTGCTGAAGCAGACATATTTAGCTGCCATGTCTGCAAGCTCGTTCCCGCGAATACCAACATGGCCTGGTATCCAGAAAACTGGATTGAAGTAGCTGCTAATGAGAAACGGGCCAGTCGGTTACGAATATCAGCGAGAATAGGATGTGAGCCAACGTGTAGCGATTCCAAGGCAAGTATAGAACTAAGCGAATCAGTATAAATAGTGCAGTTGGAGTACTGCTCAGCTGCAATATGATCCAGGGCAAGAGATATGGCATACAGTTCAGCAGTGAACACAGAAGCTGTAGAAGGGATTCTGCGTGCAACTACTGATCCATAGCAAACCATAGCAGAGCCCACTGAATTACCTGATTTGGAACCATCTGTATAAATAGGAACTGAATGATTGTTTGAAAGATATTCATTGAATAAAAGACGGTACTTCCAATCTGGAGTATCTGCCTTTTTTAGGTGACTGAAAGAAAGGTCACATTTGGGGGCTGTAATAAGCCATGGTGGGATGGGCCGACCTGTGGAACATGCAATGTTATCAAGGACAGACCCAATTCATCCAATTGCTTCCGGATGCGAAGGCCAAACGGAGCAATGACAGATCGTCTGTTCTGAAAAAGTACTGCCCACCGAGGAAGGAAAACACATTTCCAGGTGGGATGCTTTGGTAAGGAATGAAGTTTCAAAGTATATTGTAAAGATAGTTGCAAACGGCGAAGGTGTAGAGAAGGTTCATGAGATTCAATGTATATACTTTGAACTGGAGAGGTACGGAAAGCCCCAGTGCAGAGTCGAAGTCCTTGGTGATGAACGGGGTCCAGCATCTTTAAGGCTGAGGGTCTGGCAGAGCCATAGACCATTGATCCATAATCGAGTTTCGATCTAATAAGAGCACGATATACCTTTAACATTGAACAGCGATCTGCCCCAACTGGTAGAAGAGAGAACACGGAGGATGTTCAGTGCTCTTGTGCATTTGACCCGAAGCTGCTTTAAGTGTGGTATAAAGGTCAGTTTACGATCAAAGATAAGCCCCAAGAACTTGGTCTCCGGGACAACTGGCAGCAAAACTCCACCGATATGAAGTTCAGGATCAGGGTGAATACCCGTCGACGGCAAAGTGCATGCACACAGTTTTGGAGAGAGAGAAATTAAAGCCGTTCGCCATAGTCCACTTCCGTACACAATTGAGGGCGGTTTGTAGTTGCCGCTCAATATATCTCATGTTTGACGACTGACATGAGATGTGAAAGTCATCGACATACAGCCCATTCGCAACAGTGAGAGGGAGTTGTTCAGTGATGGCATTTATCTTTATACTGAAGAGTGTAACACTCAATACACATCCTTGAGGGACTCCAAGTTCCTGTACAAAGAACGGGAAAGTGTCGAACCCACACGAACCTGGAATCTCCTGTCCATTAAAAATTTTTTAATAAACATGGGTAGATGGCCACGTAACCCATATGTATGGAGGTCTCGCAAAACGCCATACCTCCATGTTGTGTCGTAAGCCTTCTCTATGTCAAAGAATATTGATACAAGATGTTGGCGGTTGAGAAAGGCTTCTCTGATAGATGTTTCAAGACGAATTAGGTGGTCTGTGGTGGAGTGCTGTCGACGGAACCCACACTGGGTGGGCGAGAGGAGGTTGTTTGATTCAAGAAACCAAACAAGACGAGCATTAACCATCCTTTCTAATGTCTTACAGAGACAGCTCGTCAAAGCAATTGGACGGTAGTTTGAAGGAATCTTGGGATCTTTCCTGGCTTAGAGAAAGGTAAAATAATAGCCTGGCGCCAAGCATCAGGAAAAACATTCTTCTGCCAGATCCGGTTGAAAACAATCAGAAGGACATTAAGAGAAGCAGGAGATAAATGGTGCAGCATGTCATAATGAATATCATCAGGTCCAACAGACGTACTGGCAGACCGATGAAGGGCCATTTTTAGTTCCACCAGGGTAAAAGGACGATTATAGTCAAAGAAACAGTTAGTTCGAAAGGAAAGAGGTGATCGCTCCGCCCGAGTCTTGATGGCCAGGAAGGTGGAGGAACAAGCAGAAGTGCTAGATACCCGGCAAAAGCTTTCACCTAGAGTGTTAGCGATGTTCCGAACATCAGTCACCTCCTGACCATCAGAGAGTAAGATCGAGAGGGGGATAGAATTGTAGTGTCCATTAACCTTTCGAATCCTGTCCCATATGATCTTGGAACTGGTGGTAGAAGATATACTGGTTGTGAACTTAATCCAAGATTCCTTCTGGCTGTGACGTCTTACCCACCTAGCATGTGCACGGGCCCGTTGGAAAGCAACCCGGTTTGAAAGTGTGGGATATCTACGAAAAGTATCCCAGGCCCGCTTTTGAGCCTTCCGTGCTAAGTGGCAAGCAGGATTCCACCACGGACGAGGATATTGTGGAAAACGTGTCGAGGTTTTAGGAATACACTGAGCAGCTGCATGTGTAATACAGTCAGTCACCGCTGCTACACAGTCGTCTATTGATGGCTGATTTACGATGGCAGGATCAAGTTCTGCGAGAGCAGTGAAAGTGGACCAGTCTGCCTGATCCAGCTTCCACCGGGGCACGCGGGTAGGGTGGCATCGACCACGGCCAGTATCTCTTATAAGGATTGGAAAATGATCACTGCCTAGTGGATTACTGTCAACCCTCCATGAAAAATGGGAAAATAATGAAGGGGAGCAAACTGAGAGATCAATAGCGGTAAAGGACTGACTAGGTGCATGAAAGTAAGTGGAAGAACCAGTGTTGAAAAGAGAAAGATTGTGATCAGAGAGCATCCGCTCTACAGATCGGCCCCTCCCATCAATAATAGCACTTCCCAGAGGGATGATGTCCATTAAAATCCCTAGGATTAGAAACGGAGATGGCAATTGTTCAACG
The DNA here is from genome assembly GCF_004210375.1 of Tachypleus tridentatus. Taxonomy (NCBI): domain Eukaryota; kingdom Metazoa; phylum Arthropoda; class Merostomata; order Xiphosura; family Limulidae; genus Tachypleus; species Tachypleus tridentatus. Next base: position 86,868,737 of record NC_134830.1, read on the forward strand.
AGAGCATCCAGATCTGATTGATCATATGTCTTTCCAGGGGACAGGTACAGAGAACAAACAGTGATGGTATGACCCAAGGAAATACGGATGGCTACAGCCTCAAGGGTGTGTTGAGTGACAAAGACAGGGTGGGCACGTGTTGATCAACCAACAGTGCCACCCTCCATGTACTCGACCATCACACAACCTGTCATTTCTGTACAGAGAAAACTGCCGAATGGAGACAGTATCAGCAGTTTTGAGAAATGTTTCTTGTAAAGAAAGACAAACAGGATGGTAAAAGCAATCAGCGTTTTGATATCATCCAGATTAGAACGTAAACCTCGACAGTTCCATTGTATCAAGGTGGCCATTTTAAGAACGGGTAGGTGAAGTGGCTGGAGAACCCTTCGGTTTACGACCACGTCTTTTTTCTTTACTGTCTTTAGTTGGAGGAGGTCTATCAACCTCCATGGATCCTGCTCTGTGTCGGGTGGGCAGGTTTTTGTTATTGGAAGGGAATCTAGTGACTGAGGACGCGAACGAATAATTGTGTTGTCTCTTGTGGTGGGAGAAAAAAGATGTATCAGAAGAAATGCCTGTATTTGAAACTGAAGGACGTGGATCTTGAGGTGTGTTGGAAGGTATGGGAGGGACAGAGATAGGTGTGGTAGTTGATTCATCAACCTTTTTTAACCACGGAGGTCAAAAGGCTTTTCATTTGTTTTGAAAACGATTCTTTTGGAGGCACAGAGAGATCTGTCTGCACTCCCACTGTAGTTGTGGAATGAAGTGCAGCAGCATATGTCCGAGATGGAGTTGTGGACAGCAATTTCCGAGCCTCAGGATAACTAATGTTATGTGTCGTTTTCAAACGCTGCACCTCTTTTTCCTCCAACCATTTTGGGCAGGAATGAAAGTATGAGGGGTGAGAACCATTGCAGTTTACGCAATGTGGGTTCATGTCACAGTCATAGGCATCGTGGTCCTTGCCTCCACAACGAGCACATGTCAGGGAACCATGACAAGATGTCTTTGAGTGGCCGAATCTCTGACATTGGAAACATCGAAGAGGGTTTGGTATGTATGGCCGAACCCTGCAAATGAGATAACCTGCCTTGATGGTGGCAGGTGCACGTGGTGAAGTAAATGTTAAAACGAGGGTATTTGTTGGCAGTGTAATTCCATCTTTGCGAGTGGAGATGCGCCTCACTGCAGAAACTCCTTGAGTGGAGAGACCAGCGAGAATCTCTGACTCGGGAACGTTCTTCAAATCCCTTTCAACAATAACTCCTCGTGAAGAATTCAAGGCAGCATGGGGTGTAACCTCAATAGGTATATCCCCAATTGCCTTTGATTTCAACAGGAGTTCACTGTGTTGGGATGTGGATGTTTCAACTAATATGTCACCAGATCGAAGTTTCTTTACTGATTTTGGAGAGCCAGCAAGTCCCTCTAGTCCCTTTTGAATAAAAAAGGGGACATTTGCCCTAAAGGTTTTTCCGAAAGAGAATGTAATATAAGAAAATGAGGTACATGTGTTACTGATGTTGAAGATTGCTGTTCTGAGTATTCAAGACGTGGTCGCTTACCCATTGACTGTTTTTTACAATTTTATTTAAATTTTTTGAGGATCCATAGGAAAGGGAAAAAATTTCGGTACCCACTGACCCCACCCACCATGGAGCCCTACAAGGGGACGCACTACAAAGTCACGCAAGGACAATGCAGCAACGCCAGGGTTTCGTGAGCACTATACCCAAACACCAGCATCAGGCACAATGTCCACAACACCCGTTGAGAACTTCCAACACTGGTACTTGGTTGACTCTAGCCCAAGTGGACCAGCCGATTGACCCAAGGGGGGCCACCCAAAGGCCGCCCGTCTACAGGAATTCGAGGCCAAAGTGGTGTGTTAGGGTTGGACCCCTCAACCACCAGGATCTTCTCCTCCTCTTCACGGGTCGCCACGCACGGCAAACACGTGGGTGGATGTTTAGATCCCAGAGAAGGTAACCAGATAGAACAGAACCTTCCCTGGGAGGTCCCCTCACCACGTACAGGAATCCACACCGAGGGGCTATTAATCGGAAAACTGCAGAATAGAACCAGGGATCTTTATAGATTTTGAGTATTACAAACCATTCAACTCAGTGAATTACCTCGGACGTTGTTACTTCTACGATGATATTAAATATTTTTTGCCGGGAAAAGTAAGCTAACGAAGGTGTGAAACCGAACAAGAATAGAGCTAGCTAGTATTCCGTCGAGGAAGTATGTCTGAGTAACAACATAAAAGTAATTTGCGCCTTGTGGACCTGTGCCTGTAAGACTCAGTATTGTTTGTGAGTTTGTAAAATTCTTGTGCATTAAGCTTCATTTGTAACAACTATTAGTAGTAACTGTTGTTATAAACTGTATTATTATTTGTATATTAAAATATATTTGGGTTAAGAAGGAAAATTGTGTGCATCAATCTTGTTGGCAAATATCATAAATTGGATACATATTAACATATAATTAACTTCTAAAGTAAAATTAAAATTTCCAGCTGTTTGAAATCTTAATTTATGTGCAGTATACGTAACGTAATAAATTGGAGACTCATCCGAGATAAAGTAAAAGACAGAGTAAATTAGTTACTCATGTCAGAGATAAAATTCGTTTCAAGTTCAAACCATAATGGGCCCGCCCTGGCCAAGTGGATTCGACTCGTTATCCGAATCCCCGTCGCACCAAACCTGCCCTTTCAGTCGTGGGGGCGTTATTATGTGACGGTCAATCCCACTATTTGTTGGTAAAAGAGTAGCCCAAGAGTTGGCGGTGGGTGGTAATGCCTTCCTTCTTGTCTTACACTGCTAAATTAGGAACGGTTGGCGCAAAATTCAAAATAACAAACAAATCAAACCATAATTCAATTTGTATTTATCAGTGCCAACAAGATTTATTATATGATTATCAAAGATATAAAATTTGAATTGCTTAAAATCGCCAAACTTTTAAAATTGAAGTTTAAAAAATCTATGATAAAAATGAACTAAAAAGCGTGTTATTGAAATATTAGTCGATGATGGATTTTTGTATGAGGAAGTATTTGGAAAACACTGTGCTGTCTCCACTAGCTAACCAGAGTTGAGTGATAAAGATAAGTTAGAAATCCAATTAAAATTCAAACAAATCGAGTCTGAACAAGCCCCCATATTGAAGCATGTTCATGCCCCCATCGAAACCAAGAAAGAAATTAGTCTCAACTCTAATCAACCAGGCCCCGCATTGCCAAGTGGATAAGGCACTCGACTTATAATCTAAGGATGGCGGGTTCGAATACCTGTCACACCAAATAATCTCGCCCTTTCAGTCATGGGGACGTCATAATTTGACGGTTATAAAATGACAACTTTGAACTCAATTGTAAATGAAAGTTCATAAATATTTCCAACATTTTGAGAAAGTTGTTCAAACCATGGAACGGTCCACCACAAAATAGTCATAATTGTTACAATGTGTTTTAACTGGTGACGCCTAAGAAGCTTATATTGCTCCCTTTTTACAAGATTTCACCAATTTTGATAAGGTTAAACAACTATCGTCAAAACATACGAGTTAGTGCAGGAAGCTTATTGCCAAAAGTTTCGAGGTTATCGCAAGCAAAATAATTAAACTTGTGTGGAATTCGCCCACGAAAAAAAGGTTTATTTTGATCGATGGTGTAATTCTATACATATTGGCAACAGTTTTGACAAATTTAAACAATTGTGTCTAGGTGAGAAATTTAAACGCTCTACACTTGACAACCTCAAAACTAATTTGGATGAAAGTTGAAATACTAGAGGAAGCAGGTTCTCTTTCTAATAATTGTACTTTAATTCACAACACCACTTTATGAAGATAAATTCCTGTCAGTCTAGAAAAAATCTGTACCTGCTCAATCCAGTAAAATTTAGGATTCTTCTAAAAATTCAGTTCGAAATCTTCAGACAGTCAGGATAAAACTTTATATCATCAAGGCCTGTCTGTCATTTCTGTAAAAAAAAAACAAAAAAAACTTGGTTATGTCCGATTGTTGGTATTTGAAAAGAAAATGAGGCAACACCTAATGCATTCATGACCACCTATTGACGTAGTTTCACCTAATGTCTCTTGGTTCTGCCTTTGACAAATGACACTACTATACACATACCCCATATGTACTCTACATTATCCTGCGGCGGCTCAATCACTGTTTTTTAAAGGTATAATGTCTTTAGATCACAGTTCTGCCACTGGTAAGTTTGTTATTATTCAGGGTATTAAGGATGGCTTTGTTAATGTTCCTCTTCATAACATTTATTTAACATCAAATCTAGTTTTGGGACCAGTTGTGATTGGAATAAGACCTACTCTGCCAGTTAAACTTATATCACTATTGTTGGGAAACGATTTGGATGTAGGAACGGTTGTTGCCGAACCCAAGATGTTTGGCGAGTTCATCTAGGATGATTTTGTTTTTGAGGAGAATCCAAAAGCGTTTTCTTCATGTGCTGTGACTCGAGCTCAGGCTAAGAAATTAGGCCAAAAAGAAATTATATACACGTGGTAAGAAGATGGCATTATAGAATTGTCACAGACATTTTTGTGTCCAACATGAATCTTGTATCAGCTTCAGATAATTGGGCTGTAGTTTATCAAATTGCTATTCCAAAAGCATACCATACTGTAATATTGAAAGCTGCTCATAAACTTCCCATTAAAGGTCACTGAGGAGTCAACAAGATGTGTGAGAAAATTGAGACATTTCGTTTGACCAAAATTTATTTAAAATATTTTTAACTTCTGTAAAACTTGTCATACATGTCAATTGGCTGGATAGCTTAATAAGAAAGTTCCTGTTACTTTTTTGAAATCCAATCCAGCTTTCAAAGAACACCTCAGTCATGTGATTATTGATTGTGATAAGCCAAAAATATAACAGTTGTGTCCAGCACTTTCACGTGCTATGTAATTTTATTGTCATTCAGTTAAGTGCATTGATTGTACTATATATTGTCATGATTATTGAAGAATAATTCTTTAACAATGTATTGTTATCAAAGTACATATATATACAGTCATGTGAAAAAGTTAGGACACCCTATGAAAGCCTGTGTATTTTTGTAACATTTTTGGATATATAGATATTTAATCTCAATTTTAACAATGCCGAGAGATTATTTGAATATAGCTAAATAATTAAAATTGAAGAAAAGACTTTTCAAGATCTTCTTCAAATGTAATTCTACAAAAGAAAGCATATTCTAACTGAGGAAAAGTTAGGATACTCCCACATTTATTTCCAGTTAAAATGGCTCAACTCACACACAGGTATATCACACCAAGTGCACATAATTAAAAGATCGTTACTCAGCATTTTGAATGAGGCTTGCCCTATTTAAACCTCAGACATTTAGTTTGGTGTGCTCCTGACTGTTGAAATGAGAGTGAGCACCATGTTGAGAGTAAAAGAGCTGTCTGAGGCCTTCAGAAAGAAAATTGTAGCAGCTTATGAGTTTAGTAAGGGATTTAAAAGATCCCAAAATATTTTGAAATCAGCCATTCCACTGTCCTGAAAATAGTCAACAAGTGGAGGGCTTTCAAAACAATTGCCAACATGCCCAGGTCTGGTCGTCCAAGCAAGTTCACGATGAGAGCAGACCGAAAGATGCTAAAAGAGGTCTCCAAACACCCTAACATGTCATCACGGGACCTACAGCAGGCTCTGGCTATTGTTGATGTGAAAGTGCATGCCTCTACAATCAGAAAGAGACTGCACAAGTTTAACTTGCATGGGAGGTGTACAAGGAGGAAATATTTTCTCTCTAAGAAAAACATCAAGGCCAGACTGAAGCTTGCCAGAGATAATATAGACAAAGATCAAAACTTCTGGAATAATGTTCTTTGGACAGATGAGTCCAAAATTGGATTATTTGGGCACCAGAACAGATGACATGTTTGACGTAAACCAAATACAGCATTCCAGGAAAAGAATCTCATACCAACTGTGAAGCATGGAGGTGGAAGTTTAATGGTTTGGGGCTGCTTTGCTGCAGCAGGACCTGGACAGCTCACAATCATAGAATCCACCATGAATTATACTGTTTATCGAAGAGTGCTTGAGGATCATGTGAGACCATCTGTACGAAAATTAAAGCTGAAGCGGAACTGGACCCTGCAACACGACAATGACCCAAAACATACCAGTAAATCCACCAAGGACTGGCTGAAAACTAAGAAATGGAGAGTCCTGGAATGGCTGAGTCAAAGCCCAGATCTTAATCCCATTGAGATGCTGTGAGGTGACTTGAAACGGGCTGTACATGCAAGAAACCCCTAAAAAATCTCACAGCTGACAGAATTCTGCATTGAGGAGTGGAACAAACTTTCTTCAAACTGATGTCAGAGACTTGTAGATGGCTACAAGATGCGTCTCACTGCAGTTATTTCAGCCAAAGGGGGTAACACTACCTATTAGGGGGTAGGGTGTCCTAATTTTTTTCCTCAGTTAGAATATGCATTTTTGTAGAATTACATTTACAGACGATCTTGAAAAGTCTTTTTTTCAGTTTTAATTGTTTAGTTATATTCCTATGATCTCTCAGTATTGTTGAAATTGAGATTAAATATCCATACACCCCAAAGTGTTACAAAATACACAGGCCTTCATAGGGTGTCGTAACTTTTTCACATGACTGTATATATATTAATTCAAATTTTTGCTGATGCCAGTTCTTATTTTCTGGGAAGGGAAGTGTATTTGGTTTGTTTGGAATTTCGCGCAAAGCTACACGAGGGCTATCTGCACTAGCCGACCTTAATTAAGCAGTGTAAAACAAGAGGGAAGACAGCTAGTCATCACCACCCACCGCCAACTCTTGGGCTACTCTTTAACCAACGAATAGTGGGATAGACCATCACATTATATCGCTCCCACGACTGAAAGGGCGAGCACGTTTGGTGTGACAGGAATTCGAACCCACGATCCTCGGATTACGAGTCGATTGCCTTAACCACCCGGCCATACTGGGCCCAATGAAGTGTAAGGGAGTTACTGCTATACGTTTGTTTAAGCATAGTTTTTATGCATGTGATATATATTGTTATATATGTATTACGCAAGTGTCATCTGTTCTCTAAATTTGTAAAAGATTCTTGAGAGTAAGAAACAACAGCATTTATATTACGAAAACGCTAGTATGTGCGAACATTGTTGCATGTTCTATGAACTCACCTTACATTACATAAACCAACGCGCCGAAATATATTATTATTATTAATCAGCTGCAGTATGTGTGTTATAGGCTTTGTAACCTATAATTGTGACTAATGCCTATTAATTGGAAAACTACAGAATTTAACCAGGAACGTTCATAGGTTTCGAACATTACAAATCATTCAACATAGTAAATTACTTCAGACGTTATATTTCTCCGAAAACATTTAATAACTTCATCGGGAAATATCAGCTTGTAAGGGTGTGATGCCAAAATAAAAATAGAGCTAGCTTGCATTCCCGTCGTGTGAAGTGTACCTGTGTATCAACATAAAAGTAATTTGCATTTCGTAGACCAGGATCGTCGATAAAATATTGAGTTCCAGTATATTTATAAATTCAGTATTGTTTGTAAGTTTGTAAAAGTTTTGTACATAAACCAACATTTGTAATAACTATTAGTAATAACCATTATTATGAATTATATTATTATTTGTATAGTAAAATATATTTGTGTTAAGAAAATTGTGTTTACAGTCTTGTTGGCAAATATCATAAATTGATACATATTAACATTTAATTAACTTCTAAATTAAAATTGAAATTTCCGACTGTTTGAAATCTTCAAAATAAATCGAAGACTCGTCCGAGATAAAGTATAATACATAGAAACTATTAAGATAGAACCATTTTAACAAGCTGTTCCTTGTTCTCAGTATCTATCAGAAATTTTTGCCAATCCCATGGAACATTAGTCTTTGACCCTTTGATAAGAAATTATTTCCTTTTATTTTCAATTGTTGCTTAACCTCTACATTTCATTATTGTAGTAAGAATCTGTAACAAAATCAATTTAGTTTTTGCCTTTGGTGGAGCTTCAAGTGTATGTTTTGCCAAACATTCAAAGTTATGTAGGCAATGAATCAGAGCATGCAGTAATGTGTTCCTATTGATTATGGATGCAATATTTTCTAAGTGAAAAAGATGGGCAGATAATGTGTCTTTCTACTAAAGGAGAGTTGTTGAATTGTTTGTTTGCTGTAGCCAGACCCAGAGTAGGGCCTGGTGAATATGCCAAAGCCTTTTATATACTGATGCTGTTTTTTCTTGATAGAATGATCAATTGTGTAAATATATTACCATCAAGATATTTTCTTTCTGAGTGTTGTTCAACTGAAAACCTTTTCCAATGATGTGAATGTTAAAGTTGGTTGTGGGTGATTGGTTCATGAAAGCTTGTTGATTTGTCTATTACTCTCATCTGAATAAAATTTATTAAATGCTTCTTATTTTTCTTCCAACTACGTTTGTCCTCAGAAGGTCGTTCACCTCGTTTTAGGTGCTTGTGCTCCCAATGAGAGACAATTTAATTCATCTATATGTTCCACTTAGAAAGGATCAAGAAAGACTTAGATAGCAAATGTTATTTTTTAACGTCTTTCTCGTTTTATCTAACTTGAGATAATCTGTTATCTCTGTAGAAAAGTTTATGTTTATAGACTTGTGAGTGATCTCAAATGAAATCTGCACATAAATGGCTCTTGTGCGTTGGGTGACAAAACATCTGTAACAGGTACTGGTATTGTGACTAAAACTCACAATTCCTCTTTATGACTTTGCATCAAATTTGAGTCTGCTTATTTGTGAGGTCAAAGCATTTCTAAAATTAGGAACGTGAAATCTTGATAGATTAAATTCATTCTTTTAAATCAGTTTATCACATTCTAGACGGAACTTGAATAAGTTGAGCATTGCAAAGAAATATACTGGTACATATTGTGCATAATTTTGATGATCATAACAGAAAAACAGTAAACATAAAAACGGAGACCACCCACAGCATGTAGATATCTCATTTTTAGCTTTTCAGAAATGTGAACGAACATCCCATTTTCGAAATATATTAATGAATAACGAATTTGAATTATTTAATCTGTTCACTACGTTTGATAGATATATGGCTTCTAAATAGTCTTTTTTTCTTCTGTTTACTGTGTCAACTCGTCAGGCTACCATTAAATATCTGTACATGATTAAGCACTCGGATCAAAATCTGCGAGCTCAAATCCCAATCACCGAACAAACTTGCCCTTTCAGCCGTGGCGGCGTTATAATATTAGGGTCAATTCAACTATTTATTGGTAAAAGAGTAGCTGAAGAACTGTCTGTGGATGATGTATACCAGCCGCCTTTTCTCTGGTCTATCATTGATAAATAAGGAATGACCATGGTAGACAACTCTTGTATAGCTTTGTGCAAAATTCAGAACAAACCAAACTGGAACGACTTCTTCCTGGAATTTCAGCAAAGTATGTTAAGGAATAAAGTGAAAGAGGTTGGATTTGTCTGGTTTTGTCAAGCTACTTTTAATAAATGTAGATGGTTGTGTAATATTTAAATAGACTGATGTCTGACAGAAAAGTTTTAAATAATACGCAAAGTACAGGTTCTGGATTGTTGAGCAAGCAATAAGTCAAAACGGAAGCAAAGAGAGCAAACGAAATATCTATGTAGGTAAGAAGTTAAATAGAAATCTTAAAATATTGTAGCTAATTTTTTTTTTTTTTGGTACGCAAAATGTCATAACCACTTATATAAAGACAATAAAAGATTTAACATATCTACTCCAGCGTCTAGGAAATAAAAAGTAAAGACATAAAATAATTAAATGAAATAAAAATTAATGAACCAAAAAGTAAAGATCTAAATTAATGAATCAAAATCATAATTTGTTAATAGTAATACAACTCCTGGTAAACTTAAATATAATAATGCAGTATTATATAGTCCCATCGTGGGCCAGTGTTAAAATCCGAGGTACGAATCCATTCAATAGATAGAGTGAAAAGAGGCCATTATGTGTCCCTGCGCTGAAACAACAACAGTACATTATTAACCGCAATAAAAAACATTGACTGTTTAAAAACAATCACAACTGAACTTAGAAACTTAAACATTATACAATAGATAAGTGGAACAACACAAAACTACGGCATTAATTAAATATAATACAAATAAAAGAAAGAGATAAAATTATTATAATCAAATACATAAAATTTACTTCAATTTGTAGTTATCTACACTTACTTCAAGTATTGCTACTTTGTGAACTTGCACATCAGATTTATATCTGGAATCGTAATTTGTTATAATCCTGTCATACGTATCAGGACCATCAATTCATCAACAGTTGGAAAGGTAGATACTCTAAGAAAGGAACCACCCTTTATGTAGACAAAACATTTCTTTGGGTCTGATGGACAATTCACCATAGAATTCTCATAAATCTAGCAGACTATTAGGCAACTGAAAAAAGAATGTATCGCTTCTTTAAAACGTAATCATTTTAAAACTCCAAGTCAACACAGTATCTGTGTTTATATATACATATATATAGGTCAGAAATTCAACTAGCAATATAACTTTAAGACATCACAACATCAGACCATGCTACGATCTCACCCACAAAACCAAAATTAAACATGGAAGTAGCGCCGCTATGACATCAGGACACGTTTGTTACAAGCCCAAATTAATAAAGAATTCACATATCATCCTACGTACAATTACCTACCTGCCATATTGTCAACGAATTCAGCCTTTTCAGTGATATACACATGAATTTATCGAGCATGGAGTTTTAATAAAGACTAAACTCTGGTTCAGTGGAGAAGAAAGGTGATGCAAAGCTGCAAGAAGACACACTGGAAATTTAAATTTGGTCAATTACTTTGCAAATAATGACTAGTGTTTTTAACCTTGAAATTTCGTAACCTAACTGTTCACAATTCTAACCTTTCAAAAATAAATTAATAATCTTTTCAATAAACAGTAAAATAACGTCTGACATTACAAATAATTCTAGAATTATATATTTATTATCCATGTAGACACACAAAATTGTGTTACAACGTTAAAATCAAATAGTTAACACAAAGTTGATAATGAATTACAACAACCTTGCTCAGTAACAATACTTATAAGCAATAGGTTCAATTTTTATTTTCATTATAAATAAACAAAGTATTATATCATGATTTCACTCTATGAAAATTGAATCTCATAACCTACAAACATCTCGGTTACAAAAACTGCAAGACATTCCTTCACCAGTATCAACAAAAGCAATTAGTGAATCATCTTTTTCCTTGATGGGGTGCATATTCTCTCGTACCTTTAGTTAACGTCTAATGCTCTTTAATAATTCAGTTCGAGTTCAAAATGTAATATTCTTTCTCTCCCCAGTAGCATAGCGAGAATCTGTGGATTTATAATGCTAAACACTATTTTTCGACAGATATGTTGCGCACAACACAGTCCATTGTATAGCTTTCTGTTTAACTACAAACGAACAATAGTTGAATCAATTACTAATTTCCACATCTGATACCAACCAATGCATAATCTGTACTATGCACAATGTCTCCATGGTTTACGTAATAACTAACTCGCACCAGTTGCTTATTGCACCATCATCTTACCGTTTATCCACTTTACATATTTTCTGCTCCTATTTGTTCTGATTAATCATGGTATCTAAAATAAACTTATCATCTTTCTGGAGATTCTATTCTTTTCCGTGCAATAGAGATCTCGGTACAGTGTTAATTATGACAAGCATATAATCATTGTCTGTGAATCTTTCAATGATAATTGCTTTTACATAAATGAATTTTGCAATTTTCTTGTTTAAAAAAACGTTCTAACATACTTTTAATTAATTTATCTCTTTCTGATATTTTCTATAATAAAATATGCTTTATACTTTGCATATTGTATTGAGTTAACGTGTTATGAGAAAGATTTAGTTTATTACCAAGTAATAGCGTAACTGATAATTATAATAGGCATTATAGGAAATAGACTGCACTTTATCCTTCAAATGCAAGCTTTTTGTTCCGGTGATTTGAGTTTTACTCGCTTCTAGTTGTAAGATCTGTGAATATGGGACTGTTACTAATTTCGAAAAATCTAATGAAACATGTATTGAAAACAACATTTTAAATAAAACATGTATCAAATTAATTACTGTAAGCATTAAATTAAGGTTTGACAGGAGATTAAGGATTAAGAAAGATAGGTTAAAGTTAATAGTGGTTATGAAACCGATATGTGGGTAGAGAGTAAGCTATCAACTACATAGAAGATTTATTAACTTTAAAAATACAAGTAAAATAGAAAGTAAAATAATAACTTACTTTAAAATAAAATAAAACATCAAGAGAATATAATGCTTTTAATCGTAGTTTGATGTGTGCAAGTAATACAACCGTTAATTTGTAGCAGAATAAAGTTGATGATTAACCTTGACAATTTTAAAAAAGGCTAATATTTCAGATTCAAAGAGAAAACTCGGAATAGGATATAAAACAGTCCATGTTTCTAGCTTCTGTATAAAAAATAGTTGTCACGCAATAATGAAGTCAATAACCTAAATATTTTGACACACATTTGACCGTTGATTTATATATATTCCTTTTCTTCTCTTGAATAATCTCTAACTTTTTTATTGTTTGTCGTTTAGGCTTGTAAAGTGAGATACAAGGATATTAACAGTATGTGATTTTTTATTTTCTTATTTTCCTTTAGGTGCTCATTGTTCATCTGAAATTACATATATGTATATATTTATGCATTTTATGTTATCTAGGTTACATATGCTGACTATAATGGGCTTCCAATAGTGTATGTCTTGAGACTTTCCTGTATACTCTGCGATCATAAAGCCCATCCACTGTTTAATGTCATCCTTCTATTTTATTCTTTCTCGTCCTTTAGCTTTTCTTCTAACACGCCCCCAGTGACTCGGCGGAATGTTTGCGGACTTACAACGCTAAAAACTGGGTTTCGATACCCGTGGTGGGCAGAGCACAGATAGCCCATTGAGTAGCTTTGTGCTTAATTCAAAACAATAACAACCTTCTAACATAAATTTCTGTACCTTCTTTTGCCTTGTTATATGTTCAGAATACACTATTCTTTGTCTTTTGTGGTCTCTACAAGTTCTGTTTTTTATGTTTAGTTTTTTTTTAAATCTTTTCATTTATTTTCTGTCTGTCCATGGTATTCTTCCAAGTCCTAAGAATATGCATATTCCAAACGCTTCCAGCTTCTTCTCAATACAATTATTGATTGTCCGAATTTCTTCATTAACTGTACATAGCATTTATTAATTCTCAATTTTAGTTAAAAATTAATTGTTCAAATGTAAGAATTGATTTATTATCATTAAAGTTAACTTTTATTTTTGTCACTGGGAATCGAACCCTCACTTTTGTTTTGTAGGTACGTAAATTTATTTTTTTTATAAGTAACTGCGATAACAATACACACAGATAATTTTTTAAAACTAATAAACTGAAGGGAGGAATCATTAAATAAAAGTACAGGATATTTGTTGCCATGAAGAGTAAAAGCTAGACTTTTAATGTTTTTCATAAGTAGTTGTAAATAATTAACATTTTTTATGTCTTTACACACTGACATTTGTAGTCATTGCATGTTTATTTGTTATTTTTTTGCCTTATAGTTTCTTTTTGAGGTTTATTTAAAACATCTATTTAAAAGATGAAAAAAGATGTTTTATTCTCTCTGGCAATTTCTTTATCCTTATTCCTTTTTTATAACAGAGGAAATTACCACTTTTGTTGATGAACCCATAAGATCGTTGTCCTCGTGTCCACAAAAACCTAGCATTTCTGTATAGTACGAAACATTGATTGGATAGCAAGTCTTTGTATTCACTTTCCTGATTCCTCTTTCTTCCTGGTTGTCACATGAGTTGCTGAGTTGCGTATTAAAATATAACATTAAGTCTTTATAAAAACAAGAATGGCAATTTTTAACGTCACAGTAAGACTAGTCGTAATTTACTGTATGGTTTTCTTCACAACAAGGTAGCACAGACAGCTCATTGTATATAACTTTGTGATTAACAAAAAAAGAAATCGTTATTTTCCCCCCATTATCTTTCTATAATTCACATATTCGCTATTTTTTTTATATTTTCTACGTATTGTTACTGCATCAGAAACAACTACCAATCTCAGATTTCTATTTATAAAAAAAGCGATTCATTATTCATGAAGTATGAAAGAACAGTAATAGTTAACTACTTGAAATACTGATAATGCATGTCATCTGATCAATAAGAAAACTATGTGTTGATGCTGTAGCTTCTACTTTGACGTTTTTGTAAAATACCCATTTAAAATATATGTTAAAGATACTTTATTTCGTGTGGTAGTTTTTACCATTATTTATTTTTAGAAATGATATTGCTACTGTTTAAAACTTGCAAAAACCAAATAACCAAAAAAATACTTTACTATGGCTCTATAACGCTACTGATAATTTTAGTATGAAAACCAGCGTTGTTAATTAGATTATATAATTTTGGTTCTGCAGACTAAAAGGAAAATAGGTGGGGAGCCAGTTAAGCAAAACGCCATCAGGGTGCGATACACATGTATCGACCTCAGTAAATATGAAGGAGAGGGATAGAGACGATTATGCCATACTGTTACTCATTAGAGACAATGCCGTCATTGTTCCACTTTGTAGAACGAGAGGATGCTGTGCTAGGCCGCCATGATGAAATTCTCATACAGTGTCTCAACATGTGATTACATGATCAATGTCTAGATTTAATTACGTTTTTAAAGTTAAAAACACAGTTATTATTTTTAGTAAATGAAGTTTCTTAAAATGTATAATTGGCTTTGTTTTTCCTTAAATTCTGTAATTATGGAGTTTTATCAACTATCGACGGTTTCAAGTATCAATGATACAAAACAAGCTCGTACAGAAAAATTAAATGTCTTATACAAGACATTGAAAACAAAACAGTACTTAGCAATCTAACATCTGCTTCAGTAAAAAGTGTATGATCTGTAATATTACCCTGAAATACAAACCAAAAACACTTCAAGTTAAACCAAGAAAGGAAAGCCCTGGCATCCACAAATAATGGCTAAAAGAAGAAGTCAAGAAGTAGTACAATATAAGAAGCAATGAAAGTGCACACCTTAAGATAGTTCACAATTAACTGTGTTTCCATCTACACCCAATGGAATTTGATTTACTTGACAGAGGCACGTGTGAAAATGTAAGTCAACTGATACATACCATTTACTTGAACCAAAAAAGAAAACTGGATAATCTAACTAAATGGAGTTCAATTAGTTTAGTATGTTTAGCAAAGTTTTAAAATATTGCCTGAAATTCATCTTCAATGTGAAGGACTTTGAAAATCTTGGAATAGATATAGAGGTAGCTCTTAATGCTGAATCTGAACCTGAATCTGAATTCATTCAGGCTTCTTTTTAGAATAATGCTAAAAATGGAGATGAGGAGGCCAAGAAGATAACAGTTATAAAATAAAAAAATAAAAATGGTAGTTTAATAATCATAAAAGTAGAAAAAGGTAATACAACTGCAATATTTATAAAGAAAAACAGATTATTACAGTAAAATTAACAACTTTCTTGATTTTAATAGTTTTATGCTCCTAAACTCAGACTCCATCAAAACCTTTAACAAAAATGTTAAATCTTTGTTGAACAATAGCAAAAGTTTACTTATCGAACGACAAGTATTATGAATACTCACCCACGGACTCCTGAACTACTCAAAACGAATATTCCTCTCAATCCTGTTGTATCCTATACTAAAATTCTTGTGTGGGTATAATATTTTTTACCGTTTGTGGAGGACACTTTTTGATGTTGATAAAGTATTGTTTTATTTTGTCTAATTCGTCGTTATTTTTATCTGGTAAGCATAGTTTTATGGCTGTGTTTATTTGGTTTCTTTGTGTGTTGATTTTTTGTTTTGTTTTGTGTTCTGAGTCCCAAAGAATGTATAGTCCAGTATGGGTGAATTTTCGGTGGATTCCTGTTTTAAATTGTGTATCAGTTCTTGTAATTTTGAGATAAAGAAATGATATTTGATTGCTTTCTTTTTGTTCACATGTGAAGATAATGTTGGGATATGTAGATGTAATGTGATTGGAAAAATTAAGTGTGTGTTTCATAGAACTGAATCCCGCAATCGTGTCGTCTACATATCTACACCAGTATAGTGATGGATGTAATGCCGTGTTAATTGCTTGTTTTTCTACTTGTATCATAAAAATATTGGGTAGAACTGGTAATACTGGATTGTCCATGCTTAGGTCATTTGTTTGTATATACTTGTAGTTGTTGATCATGAAGTTTGTCTTTATCGTGGTGAATTCTATGAGGGTTGCTAATTGGTTGCTGGGAAAGCTATCTTGCAGGCTTCAGTGGTTGGGACTTCTGAAAAGAAGGATATGACATCGAAACTGGCCATTAAGGCTTTATGATTAAGTTGATTAAGGTTAGATTTGAAATTAAAAGAGTGTTTGATGAATGAACTGGCTAATGTTACATATTTGGAGAATGCTCATGCATTTACCAAGATTGTAATTAAACGATTCATATGTGGACATTACTGGTCGTAGTGGACAATGTGGTTTATGAGGTTTGGGGATGGGGTATATTTGTGGTGTGCATGAGCCGGTCTTGCGTAGGTAGGAATAAAGTGTTTTTGTGTTGGCTTTTTTCATTTTAGTGGTATTTTGTTTAGTTGCATTTCGTGTGTATTTGTTGGATTTGTGAGTATTAATTTACATTTGTTTGTGTGTGATAGGGTGTTCTTCATTTTTTGGATGTATTCATTCGTGTTCATTATGACTATAGCGTTTCCTTTATCTGCTTTTAGAATTTCTATGTTTTTGTCTTGTTTTAGGTTTTTAATGAAATTAATGTTTCTTTTTGTAAGATTGTTTTTTAGTTTTCTGTTTTGTGAAATTATAATGATGGTTTTGTGAGAAAATTCTTTGAAAAAATCGTTTAAGATGTTGGTTTTAGGTGTTTCTGGAAAATATAAATTTTTAATTTTTCCTAGGTAGTTTGGCTGTTGGATGTCAATAGAATTGTCGAAGGTGTCTTTTTTCTGTTGATTGTTTTCGGTTGTTGTTGTTTTTTTGTTGTTGTTGTTTTCTGTAGAAAGTATCACAAGTCTCCTGGCTAGGTCTTCTAAACTTGCTTTAATTTCTAAGGCTGGATTGTACGTAGGTGCTATTGCGATGAGAGTCCTTTTTTGAGTAGATGTATCTCGTCTTTGATTAATTGTCGGTCGGATTTATTAAATATGAGGTTAGTCAATGGTTTGTCGTGTTGGTGTATTTTCTGTTGCTTGCATCTTAGTTTCTCTAGTTTTTTGTTGTGGCAGATCTTTTTATTCCTGTCGTTCCTAGTGTTAATTTGGTTGATGTTTTGTTGTATAAGACCGTAAATCTCTGGTTTAGGTGTAGGTTCATTTTTTGTTTCTGTAAGTCATGTAGTTCTTTGTATTTCGTGTTCAACATGGCTTTAAGCAGTTTTTCAGTAAATTTTGGATAATGTTTGTGCATCGATTAAAATTTTTTAATAGTTTTACCTTTACAAAGTTAGGGGTTATTGTTCCTTTCTACATGGTTGAATGAAATAAATGTCATTTCTTCTGTACATTCTTTGGGACTCAGCACATGAAACAAAACAAAAACTCAACACACTAAGAAACAAAATAAACACAGCCATAAAACTATGCTCACCAGATAAAATTAACGACGAATTAGACAAAATAAAACAGTACTTCATCAACATCAACAAGTTTCCTCCACAAACCGTAGGAAACATTATATGCACACACCTAGACAAAAAGCAAAATCAACTGACAAAATTAAATATACCCCATGATTTAAAAAATCATGAAACCACGTACAGCTGCATACCATATATTTCCGACACCAGCAAAAAAATAACCAATGGTATGTTGCCTGTTTATTTCATATTGTACATCAAATAGTATTCCTCGTTAACAGTCTTCCTAGATATTCATTAAACAACGACAATAATTATTAATTGTAAATCAACAACCAGTTTGGCTTTAAAATTAACAAAAGTGTGCTTTTGGGGAAAAGGCTATTTGTTACACATACAACAAATAAAGAACTGATCGCAGAATGCGGTCAAGACAATAAATATTATTGGATACGTAGTTTAAAACTGCCTACTGAAAAGTATACTTTATAAATGGTTTAAAATTATTTTCTTATCCTGTCTGTCAATTGTTTTATTATAGCACAAGTATGAAGTTGAAGTACATGTCAGTTGACCGTTTTTTGTCAATACTAACATAGTCATAAGTCCATACCTCGGTTACAAGTGTAGGGCACCTCTAATAGCCTTAGTGTTTACATAAATATAATCATATCAATATCTAAATGTGAGAAAACAGAAAATTAGTTGCGCGTTTCAACACCTCTGCGTCGTGAAAACAAACATTAACTGTTATTACTGTAAGACATGTACATGCAATGATTTTGTTGGGTTTTTTTTAGTAGCTCGGAGAGGGATTATACATGTATCATTCAACTATTCAATTTTTTGTTCAGCGTTTCAATAAGTATCAAAGAATGACTCCCAGCAATAATTAAGAAATAGTCTTGCTTAAAGCATGTTAACCTACTTGACACATAAAATTTTAGTAATTCGTTAGAATAGAGTTCTGGTGAATTATCATCAAAAGTTAATGAATGATTTCTATCACCATCATTTTTCTGTGTCAAAAAGTGTTTTAGAAATCTCAAGCAGAGAGCCTTTAAGCACACTAAAAAAATCCTTTATTTCAAACATTCATAGTCACCCTGTTTATAAAAGCTGTAACTTGTTAGAAAAAAACAACGCATAAGTTACATACTGTTTCTCGTCTATAAAAATCTTGTGAGCGTGTATAAATTGCCTTTACATTAAATTATTTGTTTTCGTAACTTTTATTATATCTGAAGTGAAAACCTTTTGATATTCAAGTGAAGTTAGTGCAAAACACGTTTTTGAGGTATTCTTAATTGTATTTCATTCTTGTATGATGAATACTCAGGAGTTACTAAAAGTTATTTGCTTCTTATATTGGATAAATAACTAAAAAATGATGACAATGCAACCATTAGTAGAAACAATGTTTATGTGTTTCAGTTGTTAGAAGTTTTCAAATGTTTACAATAAGTTTTACAAATCAAATAATATTTAAGTTCATTATCACTCTCACTTTTGGTATTATCGGAATACAAAAGTTCAGTTTGGTAATGGCACTTTGATATGTTCTGGTAATTTGTTATAATGTTTAGTTCAAAATACTACTGAATAATATAATGTTCTTATTATAAACAAGAAAAAAAAAACAGAAGTAGTTACATAGGTGAATGAATGCTTTGTGACGTCGCGTCTAAAGAGACGCGAAGACGGATATTTAGTGCCTGCTTTAGTCCAGAAAACTTGGTCGAGTCGAGTTGTGTTTTTGGCTACAGGCCAGAGTGCAATAAACTGAGAACCGGGATAGGGAGAAGGAAGATACTGCTACTTCACCATGTTTAGAGTTACTCCAAGAAAATTCTGGATTACTTCTTTTCACGGTAACTCACTGTTGAATATAACGGCTTTTTTGTTGACGTTAGCAAAGTGGAATGTAGCGTTTAACATAGATTTAGCAACAGTATTGATACACCATGCATCACCAAATACCCACTTTGGTTTCTCCGTTAGCTTACATAGAACCCAGGGGAAAAGTTGGTAAGTAGCCATTTGAATTAGCCAACCAGTCAAGGTCTTTCTTATAATTGTATGTATAATATTCAGTATGATATTTCTTCAAACTAAATAAAAAGTGTTATAAGCATGATAATTTTAATTATTAGTAAGTTATTCATCATCTTACATAGAAATGAAGCTAAAATTGGTCCATACGTATTTTCAAAGCTGCATTTCTTATTATAAAAGAAAATTATTAATGTATATTGAATAAAAAATAAACAAAATGGAAACAGCTTTGCACTCTTATGCGATTAAATTACATGACCGAGTATCTCATTTATGAAGATGCTACTTTCTATTCCTATTGAAAAACTAAAAGTAACCTTTAAAACTTTATTTTAGCGTCAAGAAATAGAGGTGTCATCATGTCTATAGATTAAATATGTTCAAAATGTTTATCTATATTGGAAACAAATAAATTAATGAAAGTAACAGCATAAGTTTAATATGAATATAAGAGGAACCCCACATTTTGTTTATTGTACGATCGTTATTATTAACACACCACTAATAACAAAAGTATTTTATTTTTGATTGCGCCCCCTTCAAACAAAACAGTTTAGTTGCATGACTTTCCTGCATCTTGTCGCCCGTTGGTTCCGCGGTAAGTCTACAAATTTGTAACGCTAAAATCAGCAGTTCGATTTCCCTCGGTAGCCTCAGCAGTTAGCCAGATGTGGCTTTGCAATAAGAAAACACACACAGATTGCGTCTAACCATTGTATTTATTGGCAAATTCAATCACAAATGATAAAAAAATACATTAACAAATGATATAGATAATTTGGTTTGAAATTTCGCGCAAAGCTACACGTGGGCTATCTGCGCTAGCCGTTCCTAATTTAACAGAGTAAGGCTAGAGGGAAGACAGCTAGTCGTCACCACCCACCGCCAACTCTTTTACCAAAGAATAGTGGGATTGACCGTAACATTATAACGCCCCCATGGCTGAAAGGTCGAGCATGTTTGGTGCGACGGAGATTCGAACCCGCCATCTTCAGATTACGAGTCCAACGCCTTGTTCCACCTGGCCATGCCGGGCCTAATATAGATAAAGAAAATACAACTGGCCATTGAACTATTGATTAAATAGGGCTTCTCTTTATAAGAAACATTTTTTGGAATTTAGTAATGCAACAACATCATTTCAACTAAATTGTTATGAATATCTGCTTTATTCCGTGTGTACAATATCTGTGTTTATGGTATGTCTGAATGAGTAATAATTGTCATGTTATTTACATAGATGTTTATTTTAGAAATCGCTGATTATTAGAAAAATATTAAATTTTTCGATATAGATGATTATGTTAAACAATGCTATGAAAACAGTTACCGGTTATAACATATCGTCTAGTTTTCTCTTCGTTTCGAACTTGCATATTTTTCCTACGTTATATCTTCTGAGTAATGTCAAAGGTCATCATAGGACGACAACCGTATCCCCCACTTCCTGTTTCGTTTTTTTTTCTTTCATAACCGTTAGTCGATTGGCGCGAGCATGGAACATAAAGAACTTCATTGTCTGATTGTATTATGGAGATCGTAAAAGATTAGATTACGTACTAACCAGAGTTCTTTGTTCCTTGTGTGCCGTGTAAGTCACAGCTTATGGTTCTTTAAGAAATTGTGTTGTTAAGTTAATAATATTGCTCATTGTCAAAAAAATAACCTCTGTTATTCGTTAGAATAAAGTTCAAAGGTTTGTTCAGATCTTTAGCGGACAGATTTAGAATCGATTAACCAACCAATAACAAAAATGGAATTTTTTAACAGAAAATTAAACTTCAGTGAACACTTCATATTTTTTTCAGTTGCACACACGTTTTATTCATATATTGTTTCTTAAATTATTTTGAGGTGCGTATGTTTATATATATATATATATATATATATGTATATATATTTTATTTCAGGCTACTGATTGGTTCCCCCACCGCCAAAACAACACAGCCTACTGTGACAAAAGGGGGAGCTGTGTACAAATGTGGTATTAATAAGAGTAACAACTGTCAACAGATTACCTTTGATACCTCAGGTGAGTTTATCAAACACTGTTAATTAGCATTGTAAAAATAGAATATTAATTGTCCGCTATTGTAAAAATTCATAATAATTAGTTCATATGCGTTCGAGACCAATTAATCAGTTAAGTATCGTAGGTGTTGTTCCTTTCCATAAAAATAATTATATAATCACCTTTCAAGATGACTTTTCTTTCTGTGTAGTATTTGTCTCACTATTACAATCACTAGAATAGTAATTAATTGAGCAAAGCGTATAAAAGAAATTAATTTACTATGGCAATTCTATTTCGCAGCGTCTATTATTTAGAATATACGTTCTGAATATGTAATTCTTTCTTGATTCAATAAAACAACTTAGACCTTTAATACATAATTCATATTTAAAGAAAGAAATTTTAAAATATTTAAACTTTATACATAGCTGAGGTTACAAATGTTTAAGAATAACAAAGAAAGAAATGAAACCTGAATAATTATTTTAGATTATTTATCAATCTCTAAAAGACGGAGTTGACAAAATATGAATAATATGGTTATTCTATCATGATTGAATGATATGGTTATTCTATCATGATAAATACTTCTGTTTTAATGCGCTTCAAATCATGCTTTTTCTAAACATATGGAGTGGAATAATTGTTTCAACTATAAAACTGTTTTTTGTGATTTTCTTTACCGCGAATATGAAATAACTTAGAACATCAGTACTTGAGGTTCAAGTAACTTTTCTATAAAATTTACAAAACCTTTGAATCTATATACGGTTTGAATCTATACACATATATTATTCTAACTATATGTATTCTGTAAAAGATTGGACCCGGCACGGCCAAGTGGTTAGGGCGCTCGACTTCCCGTCACATCAAACATGACTACCTTTTCAGCCGCTGGGGCGTTATAACGGTCAATCCGTAAAAGAATGGCCCAAGAGTTGGCGGTGGGTGGTGACACTAGCTGCCTTACCTGTCGTTTTACACTGCTAAATTGGGGATGGCTAACGCAGATTTTCCTCATGTAGCGTCGAGCGAAATTAAAAAAAAAAAAAAAAACAATATGAAAAAGATAGAGGAGCAGGAATACTGGAACTTAGAATAAGAGCAGTAACGTTATATCTTAACCAACCTAAAACTGAAGATCAAACTTAGAATAAGAGCACTAAGGTTATATCTTAACCTAAAACTGAAGATCAACCAATTTTCTAAACAAAGAGTTCTTGTTGCACAAATTGAATATTAGTGTAGTGTGCAAGGATGTTTTAGTGATATTTTATTAATTAAAACACATTTAATTAAAAAAGGGATCAAATTCTTATCTCCATTTCTTTCTTGTTTAACTTATATTGATTACCAGGTTAATTTTTTATTAAATTTCCCACTTTTGCATAACATATTTACAAAGTTTGCTATTTTACATAGTTTGACTATTTTACATAGTTTGACTATTTTTATAACAAATTTGTACACAGTTGATCTTCTCACTTTTTATCTAGCTTGATTGTTTTTGCACATGTAAAATATTTTGATCAGTTATAGCTTCGCTTTATTTGATATCACTACTTTCTTTTTTGACACGCAATATCATACTTCTATTATCTTACGGATGTTAAAGAGATGCAAACATTGCAGTTTATGAAATAGTAATTTATATACTCATATTTTACTCAAAAGACCAACCACCCTGTAAGAAGCTCTCTCTTAAAAAATCCAAAGACCAACCACCCTGTAAGAAAAAATAAAGCTTATTTAGCTGAAGATGATGCCTACCGAACCAAAATTTATACTAGTGCCCATTAATCTCATAATTAAATAGGATAACAGATGCTGCATCAACACTAACAATATTAAATACTTTAACCAGATCCCTCATAATCCTTCTTCTGTTCAAAGACTTATTCTCTTATGATGACATTTTCATTTAAGATATCATTCTCGTATCTGTTTTCTGAACCATTTTTTAAAATTTAGTGTTCTTTCTGAGGTAAGAACCTCAAGACGGAACACAATACTTTAAATGTTACTTAACCAACGACTTGCACGATAATATTATAATATATTTATATTTGTATTCAATATTTCTATCGATGCAATCTAAAATCCTATATGTCCTGTCATTAGCAGCAGCACATTTCTTTGATTAATTAAGAGACTGATCAACCAGATCACCAAGGTCGTTTTTTTTTATGACACTCTTAAAAGTTAATCTCATCAAAATTATACTCATATTTCAACTTATAACACACAATGCATTGCATTGGTACTTATTAACCAACTCAACATATATTCTAAATCCTTTTGTGAGGCAATAGCATCAGTATCACATCCAGCAACATCTAAAATTGTAAGGTTATCAAAAATTTTAAAAACATTATTGAACATTATTTGATCTAGATTATTGTAGTGAATGAAAGAGAACAAAGGTCTAAACACTGAGTACCGAAGTACCTCACTCATAACGTTAAGTGTGACTAGACTCCATATATAGCAACCACCTGGTTTTCTTCCATCTAATCAATTTTTTAACCAATGTGCCAATCTATTTCTCACACCTACACAGATGTATATTTTTAAACGAGTCTTTTATGTGGTATCTTATCAAATATTTTCTGAAAATCCAGATATACCACATCTACACCTGCATCTTCATTTAAATGAGCAGTAACCTCTCCAAAGAATATCAAACGACTAATAAGAAATCTCTGTAGGAGAACAATTTTGAAGTTCATTAAATTAGTTTGCAAAACATCTTTCACCATCTTCCTCGAAAAGAGAAATAACGTTTTCCGATTTCCAGTCTTCTAGCACCTATTTACAATACAAGGGAATATTTGTATACAAGCAAAGAAAATGGAAAAAAATACTACGAGTAAGTGAGTGATTCAAACAATATCCCTGAAATTCATGATGATGAGAAACCCACTTGAAGTAAAAGTGTATTCTCAAGACGGTTGGTACGGGTGTTTAGACGTTAATTAAAATAAAGTTGAAATGTTGCTCTGTACTTTATCTTAATTAAAGTTTTAATACCTGTACCATCCATCTTGAGAATACATACTTGAAATACATATTATGTCATTTGTTAAAAACCTCAGTCAGTCATTAATATCATGTAGATCCGCATAGCAAGCTGGTTAAAGCGCTCGACTCTCAATCTGCGAGTCGGGTGTTCCATTCCCCGTCATATCAAACGTGCTCGACCTTTTTAGCTGGGGTATTAAAATATTACGGTCGGTCGCAGTATTCGTTGGTAAAAGATTAGCCCAAGAGTGTGCAGTGAGTAGAGATGATTAACTGCCTTCCATCTAGTCTTTCACTACTAAATTAGGGACGACCAGCATAGATAACTCTCATGTAGCTTTGAGCGAAATTAAAACAACAACAAATATTATGCGAAATTGTACAGTACGTGATTTACGATAATACAAACGATGCCAGTTGTCAGAGACTATATATTAAATTGTTGTTTTCAGCACACAGCTTGCTTTCTATTCTCTGTCCATCTTGGGGATACAACCCCTGAATTTAGTATTGCAAAAAACCATAAACTTACTGTTGACCTATGTGTTAGACGTATATGAGAACTGTGTGTCAGAAACAAAACTTTAATATCACACCTCACTACTATTTATACTCGTATATATGGTGCATGGAAACTAACAGTTTTGTTCATTTATTGGCTCTACAAGCAAAGTGCAATCATTTCTTCAATGTTAAAAATAATAAATGTTTACAAAAATGGGTAGACATTTTTATTTAATATGGTTTTTATTTAATAAAAGTATTTATATCCTTATTAAAGCCTTATTAATAACGTTAACCAACTTAAGTATCCTGTTTTTCATACTTTATAAAAGCAAAAAAAAAATCAGTGTTTTGCCAACTCTTTTAATTGTTATTTGTTTTAAATTAAAACAGTTATAATGCATTTTAATGTGACATAATATTTGAAAATTAATCAAAAATGAAAATCTAGTGTGAGTGAGACTTGAACTCCAGCTGTATTACATACAGCGTTTTTAATCGATTACGTCTTTCCTCATGTTATGAGGGTCTGTGTGTCACCTTAATATATTAATTAAAATAGTAGCTATTGAGAGCAACTAACCATTAAAATTATCAAAAATATTCATAGAACGACGAATATGGGTGTTGCAGTTATCTGCAACAGATTAATATCTATCAGCGTAACTCTGTTTGCTACCTGTCTTCTGTTTATTATATGTTTTACCACTTCAACAACAAGAACAACAAAAACAATTTCATAATATTTTGGTTATGTGTTTCTCTGAATATCAAATAGATATGAAGTTACTGTTTTAGTATGATATAAGATATTACGTATGTTTAGAAACAAAATATAGTGGCATTAGAGTACGTGAAACATCTGTAGCATTACTACATTTAGCAAACAGTTTGATCTAGTTTACAGACACAGAATAGCTACTTCGTCTTCTAACAAAGCCGGAGTCTCTTCCATGTCACTAGATCTATAATATTTGATATAATTAGCTGGTATCACTTGACAAAGATTATCAAATGTTTGGTGGTTTTTGACAAAGTAAATTGTATTCCTTCATGTACCTGTTATGTTTTTGCAGTATAATAACTTTGCAATGCATATAACAAGCATAGTGATACATCAATACTAACTTTACGTTTAACAACCAAAACTATCTACAAATAAATGGCCTAAGTATGGGCAATCTAATGTCACCAGTTTTAGGCAACATTTTTATGACACAGATTGATTTCAAGCGATCAATTCAGCCTTACATCCACTACTATACTGGTACAGTGGATTGCTGGATCCACATCTACAGTACACACAGTTAGTTTTTTCAGCCACATTAATCTGATACACCGAGGCATTAAGTTCGTCTGTGAACAGAAAAACTAACCAAATAGCATTTCTTAACCTCAAGATCACTAGAATCGATACACTGTTCAAAACAGAAATCCACAGAAAAATCACCCATACTTGACTATACATTCCCTGGGACTCAGCACATTAAACAAAACAAAAAACTCAACATATTAAGAAACCAAATAAACAAAGTCACAAAGCTATGCTCACCCGATAAAATTAACAAATTTTCTCCAAAAACGGTGGAAAAATTATACGCACACACCAACAGCAAACAAACAACAACAAATCCCAAAATATAACAAACTATAAAACCTTACAATGCTCCATACCATTTGTTCCCGACATCAGTGAAAAATAATCAATATTTGGAAAAAACATATCAAAACACACAAAATTCCAGTAAACACCAAATTTATTTAAAAATCAGGTACAAAACTAAAGTCCATGTTAAGTAAAAACTATACTGACAAACACAACACCAACACAATTTATAAAATACAATGCGACAACTGTCACGACTTCTATATTGGAGAAACAAGCAGAAAAATAGAAACTATATTCAAAGAACACAAACAACAATTTCACAAGTTTTTGAACAGTGCAAATCAAATAAACACAACATAACCATAGAAAACACCCAGATGCAAAGTAGGGAAACAAACGCAAAATCAAAGAACCTCAACATATTCAGCAACTAAAGCCAAAATTAAACCTATATAAAGGAACACCTTTATACTTATTCAAATTAATAACCTAACATCCAACTGCAACGATCCTTACGATCCCGTACTCATTTATACTCTCGTTCCTAAGACATGTGCCCGGCAACAGTCAGTTGCAAACTCTCTCTTTGTTAACGTGAAGATGATCTAGGAAGGTCGAAACGTTGTTCTTTATTTGTCATTAAAAGTGCTAATGGTAAAAATTGACGTTTGGTGGCATGCTGCAAAGAAGTTTGCAAATGTAGGAGATGAAGAAAAGCCCAAATGATGTAAAGAGTCCGACATTTTGAAGGCAGAGACTCTGGGAGATTCATAGATTTTTTTTTCTAAAATATTCGTTTTTTATTAGTTACGGAACTCAAAATGTAACTAACTGAAATATTAAAAACGAACATTTTTGCTGTTTTTAAAAACGATTTATTTTAAAATTCAGGTTCTGGAGAAATCATTACTGAAAGTAAACGGGAATATACAGAAAACAAATCTCATCAGTGGTTTGGTGCGACAGTCTACAGTGCTGGGGAAAATGGACCTGTTGTGGTAAGACTCGGTGAACTATTTAGTTAAAGATTACACGACCAGAATGTTTCTATAAAAGTCTGAATATTCAAAATATTTTAATGCAGTCCAAAACAGATGTCCTTTGTATACATGTAACATTAGTACACACCTATAGACACAAGCACAGATAACTAATTTATCTAATGAAAAATAGTGCATATTTCAATAATTAATACAAGAAGATAACATTCGAAAGGTGCAAAATGATCTTTCTGTGTTCTGTCCACTGCGTGGAATCGAATCTCGGATTTTAGCATTGTAAGTCGGTGGACTTGATGGTCTACCACTGGGAAGCAGTCAAATATGAACCTAGCATTTAATAAACATCAGTCATTTCGACTGTATCACAAATTGAAACTGGTTACGGCAGAATGTAAACCTCAGATCCAACTCAGAACACAAAACACGTTTTACTTTTTAATAAAATATAAACTCGATCGTGCCAGTTATGGTTAGCGAAATATCTTTTGTAGCCATTATATGATACAGGGTGTATATAATGTATAGTTTGCGGCCGATGTTTTTGGAAACCTGAGTATTATCTCATTTCATATGTCATAGTAGAAATGGATAAGAATGGCTATGCACGTCTAGCTTAGTTTATTGTGATAAATTACACGTCATGAATATTAGTTCCTATCAACTAACACAAGTCTTCATTTATATTTCATATATGAAAATCACACCGCAATGCTAACGACAAATATTTCCTCACGTCAATTTTGAAACTGTTACAGTAACATGAATTATCTTTTACCCTAAAAATTATCCAAATCATCAGTTACATTTCAGCATTTTATGATTTTCTTATAGAAAAGTCCCGTTTCATTACGAAAATTTAAGTTACGTTAATATAATTTAAACATCTTAGTTTATAAATATTAGATTAACTCTTATATTTTAGTTACATCGTATTTTTTCACTTGTGTAAGATTATTTGTAAATAAATACTAAATTTACCAGAAGACATTTTAAAACAGTATTACAGTAAGATGTGATGTATTATATCTTACATTTGTACAAAGGACATTAAATTTTATGATTCGTTTTATAAGTTACAATGAGTGTTAAATCTTTAATGTAATAGATTTTGAATAAGTACACTTGAAACATGACGAAAGATCAAAAGTTAGATAACAGTGTGTCTAGCTCAACGTTTTATGATAAACTTGAGAGACAAAACTGATGAATATTTGAAAAGGTCACTAAAACGTATAACAGACCCATGCTTACAGTTATGTAGAAGTACTTGAAAACTCATATACATAAAGAGTGTTAAACAATGCTGGTAATGCTAGTTGAAGTATTTGAAATCTTCTTCCTCTGACAGAGGTCTTCCTAGTAAATCTCAGGCAAGTTTCTGGAGATAAGCAGCACTCTTTCTATCAAGGGAAAACGTCGTTACATCGTTTTTACATACAGAATGGTTCTCCACCTTAATAATATTGGCCACTTTAACACAGTGGAACTGTCGAGGTTCTGTTCTAATTTGGATGGCATTAAGCTTTTAATCAATTTCTATCATCTCTTGTGTCTCTCCTTGACACCTGCTAATGGATGACAGTCATCCATTGGTAGTTTTCATTATACTAGAATAGCGTGTTATGTGATTGCTGGGTTCAAAGAGGTACGTCACCAGTGGCTCACCAGCACATAGCAATATTGTGTGCCACTTGATACATCCCTGAAGACTTTATCCATCTGTATCTCTGTGGGTCATACCATTACTGTATGTTCTCTTTTTCTGTTACTTACAATAAATTAAACCTTGACAATCTTATAGAACAGTTGTTGTCTTTCTTTTCATTTTGGAAAACTTCAGTGAATACAATCCACTTTGGAGTGATGCTGTTGTTAATGGAAAGGTTCATTGGGTGGAGTATATGAGATCAGATCACAACCTTTCTTTCTTCAGTACTGGTTTTTTTACCTATTTCCATGCACCTAATCAGTGTTTTACTGCTATTGATCTATCTATCTCTTCATCTACACATTTACTCATTCTTCTTGTAGGATTGACAATCATCCACAGAAGAAGTTGGAGTAGACTGACTGACAGTCTTTCATCACTCTCTCACATCTAGATCTTGCTATCGTTAGTCTTCTGTCTATTAATGGCTGCATGGGGGGAGTAAATGACTGTATAATTCAAGTAGTTGTTCATTCTTTCTCTAAAACGTCAAACATTTTTCCAAGGTATTCTCGTCCATGGTTGCCTAATACCTGTCAACAGACACAGAAATGGGCCTGGAATACCTTTTGCAGCATTGCTTTTTACAGAACCCATGCCCTTGCTCGGCAGAACAGATGACAAAGCCAAAAGGAATCTTGGAATAAGTCCATTAGCAGCATCTCTTCTACCACTGCTTCTATGGGAAGTTAACGGGAAGTATACACCCAATATTCTCTCAATTTTGCTCTTCAATGGCCATGAAGTTGTTGATGTACAGAGTACCACCAATACTCTTGGATAGAGTTTTGTTTTTCTTTCCAGTTCTTCTATCTCTTCTTCCACCTTTTAAGTCTTGGGCTCAGCAATAGCCTGTTTCACTTTGTGCTGATTGTCTCTATTATTATAATCGCCAATTTATGCTAGTGTAACTTAAATTCGTTCTTGATTGGTCTTGTAATGCATCAGTTGGACATGATGACATTCAATATGAGATGCTGCACCATCTCTCTTCTACCTCTTTTGCTCTTTTTCTAGTTGTTTTAAACCGGATTTGGCAGATGAATGTTTTTTTTTTAGATGCTTGGCACAGAGCTGTTTGCTTTCCTTTCTCAAAGTCTGTGGAGGATTCCAAAATACATTCTAATTATCGTCCAATTGCTTTGACCAGCTGTCTCTGTAAGGTCTTGAAGAGAATGGTTAACGCATATTTTGTTTGGTTCCTATGGATTACATGATTATTTACCCATTTTTATCCATAACTTTTCATTTGACAGGTGATTCCAAGTCCATGTAGGTTCGACCCTTTTCTCTGTGAACTTAGTGTCCTTTAGGGCTGTGTATTGAGTGTCACCTTTTTCAGCGTCAAGATCAGTTCTATTACTAATAAAACTTTTTTCTAGTGCTGCAAATGGCTTATATGTTGACGACTTACATAGTTCTTGTTGATTACAGTAAATGAGGTTTATTAAATGCCAGCTTCAGACTGTTCTCACTTGCTTGTTGAAGTGGACCACTCCAAACAGTTTTACCTTTTCCTTTTTCTGAACACTTTGCATTCATTTTTGCCACCAACATGAATTACAGCCCGATTTTTAGTTCCATCTAAGTAGTGCTGTTTTTCCAGTGGTTTCTGAGTCAAAGTTCTTGAAGACTGTCTTTAACTGTAAGCTTATTTTCATTTTTCACGCTAAGCAGTTTCATATAAAGTGTACATGTCTTCTTTTCCACCTCTTACAGAATCCATGCCCTTGCTCAGCAGAACAGATGGAAAGCCAGAAAGAATCTTTGCATTCATGCCATTGTTATGAATGTGAACATTAACACCATTTTAGTCATGTTCAGAATCTATCCTGCCCTCATACATTCTATGCTGGGTCTACGGGGTCTCTGGTCTATAGTTCTTCTTGACCCTGTATACCATCTTAGGCTTTAGCTCTGCATTTTTTCTGCACTTTGCCAGTCCAGAATTTACACACTGAGTCCCACATACCTCCTCTTTACCTCAACCATTTGCAACTTTCTTTCCAACATGTAACCAAGTGTTGATCCTTACCATAGCATCTCATCTGGTGTTGTCCTTGGTAGGCTGTGGTCTTTAGGAACAGGTGGTCTGCAATTTCTCTATTTTTTTTCATACATAAGCAAGACTGGCTGAATTGGGTCTGTCCTTGGTTGATGTTGCTGAGTCTGATGATCAGTCCATTCTGCCAATGCTTGTTACCACTCTCACCTGTGATCTTTCTTTCAGCCATATGAGGAAGGCGGATGATGCTTCTGGTTGAAAGAAATATCTTTTCTTTGCCAAACATCTTTTGATCCATTCTTCCGTTGTCATTTTCGCGAATAGTTCAAAATCAGGTGATTCTGTGGACTCTTCTACGTTTGTTGTGGCTCAGTGGTTGCTCACAAGATCTCTTCTACAGCTTATTTGTTCATTGCTGCATTTGCAATATTTTGCCTTGGACCACGTAGAAGCTAAGCAGACAATGACTGAACTATTTATATTGACTCTCTTAGCTGTTTACTGGCCCTTAAATCATTAAATTATTTATATCCATTTATATCCAGTTTTTGTGAATACAATTAAATCCATCTGTTTTGGTACTATCACAGCCTTACTTGTTCCATGATTGAAATATAATCCTATAATCAAGTTTCATATTCACATTAGTTGGTAGTCAGCTAAGGTGAACAGATTAAATCAGTGTTTGTTTGGCTGTTTAGTTTTCATAAAGATCGTTGGAAGGAAGTCTTGTGTAAGCTACACATTTCTCACGTAATGTTTATTCATTATTTTGTTTTATGAGGGACTGATCCACCAATGTGTAGGCTGTGGGACACTTAAGTCACAACTGTCCACATTTTACTTTCATTCTATTGTTATGAATGTGAGCATTAACACCATTTTAGTCATGTGTTATCTAAGGATTTACCCCTGAGAGTAGATGGTTTCATTGGTGATGGAGAAACTTGTCCAACTTTTTAGTTTTTACGTGACACTGGTCTTTTTAATTTAGGTTTATCTTTGCTTTTAACTTGTTTTATTTTTACCTTTTATTGTATTTTATTTACAACATTTTTACTGCTTGTTTAACACAGATAGTCCTGTGGCTTTTATGATCTATGGAAGTTTGCTTGTGCTGAATATTATGAAGTTTAAGGCGTGGATGAAGTTGTATCACAGGCCTAATCTATAACCTTTTTTTCTCTTTCCAAAATAATTCTTAATAAGTTTTATGGCGTTGCTTTAAGTCAATATAGTTTTCAGAAATGTGTGTATACACATTCAAATTTGCTGATTTATAATATCGTCCATCACTTCATCAGCAACGATAATGAACAAAAGTGACTCCTTGCTAATGTTTCTAGTTATTAACTTTCACACCTCTCTCTCTAATTAAACTGGTAATTTAATTCTGTATCATTTGTAATGTGTATTTTGAGTTAGCTGAACACGGAAACAAACGAATAAGAGCTGATCAGTCCCACTGTTTTGTCTCTAATAAAGCTGTCCCATTATCTGTATATCCCCTAAGAGACATTTCCTGTTTACCACAAAAAATTGTATGGCCTATTACTATTCACAATATTTTAATTTTTTTGTGCTCTACTTTTCTCACTGGTTAAGTAAAATGTTGTTAATTGGCAAAGACGATTTCTAGTGTTACTGAAGAAGGATTTTACACTTAATGTTGAAGCTTGATTATGCTGATTATTTTCATGTAAAGAAAGAACACTTTCTTTCCCAAGTGCTCTGCAAAAAACAAGGCTACAGTTAATCGTAACTATTTCTAGTATTAAACATAAAACATGAACTAAAAGTGTAACTAGCATATAGCTCATTAAAAATAACAGGGCAAGTACTACCACCTCAAAGCATAGTATTTCCTAACTTCATATTTCAAACTAACCGAAATAAGTAAATTTTGTGATATAAAGTTTGATCAACAAAGTGTTAGAAAAGTGCAATCAATGCAGTCAAACGTTGGTAAGTTTGTTTTGAGTCAACCAAAATTGAGATCATTCATAAAGTGAATTTCTGGCGTATTCTTATTGGTAAAAATGAGATAGAGTAACAACTTCTAATATGTATAGAAAAATGAACCTCTTTAATCAACAGAGACTCCAAATTAAGAAATCAAGAAATATTTTCTAGTTTTTGTTTATACATGTTTGATACCTTCAGTACAAAGACTAACAACAATTTTAGTCTATATTTTTATACTGAAGGTATCAAACATGTATAAACAAAAACTAGAAAATATTTCTTGATTTCTTAATTTGGAGTCTCTGTTGATTAAAGAGGTTTGTTTTTTTGTTAAAGACGTTAGTGATATAACAGAAAATAGCTTAATTCAGAAGCGATTTAAGTATAAAATTGAACCACTATTTTTACTTTTTGTGATAAATTTTATGTACTTGGTGCTTCCCCACTATAGCTTTACTTTAGACTTATTATATAAACAATCAGTAAACCTAACTTTACACATAATTTTCTTCTCTCCTTTCCTTTTTAATTTCTATATGTTCCTAGAAAATGCCTACCCGTATGTACATTACAGTACCAGTGAGCTTAATAAAAATGAAACATCAATAATACATATACTGTTAATGTACTGGTTTAAGTGTTAAATTTTGTACAAATTATTTTATTTTTATGAATAATTAATGTGTTGACTCTAAATATTTTCTTATTTTGTTAAAATTAGCATTTTGTTGGCCTAAGCACAATATATAGTCTTCAGTTTGAAATTCATGCTTAAAGTCATTAATAATGAAGTTTGCATTTATGCCATTGTGTGTCTTGTTTTTATTGGTTTTACTTGTTTCTTTAGGAGCATCAAATTTCAAAATTTTAGTTTTATAAGCCATCAAGCTTAATAATAAATTTGTTCAGAGGATTTATCCATTAAATTCTTTCTATGCCCATAACACTTGGTAAACATACCAACATTATAATTATTCCAACTAATTACTTCTGGAGTATCCTTTAGTTAACATAGAAAATTGGTGATCTCATGCTTGTTTTTGTAATTATTTTAGCTGAATGTTATAACAGAGAGAAATGAACTTGTTCCACACGTTGCAATCTATGAACCACACTCTTAATGAATGATATAAATACAAATTAATGACCTGAGACAACTATGACTTTGAAAAAGTAGGTTTTTAGAGCATAATAGAAAGGTGTATATTAAAATGCAACTATATGAGAACATAATATTTTAGGTTCATTATTTTTTTGTTTATTGATGAACATATTAAACTGTTTATTATTTTTAATATAGGCATGTGCACCTCGTTATGTATACTTCTCAAACAGTCTCAAAAGACGTGACCCTGTTGGTACATGTTGGACAGCACGTAGCTCTTTATCTGGATTCAAAGAATATTCTCCTTGCCGGACATGTGAGTTGAGATTTGTTTTTAAAGTTTTGTGTTATGTTACATTGGAAGTGCGATTAATCCTGTTTGTTGCAAATGCTTCAAATACATCATTATTTTAAACAAGAAATAAATGGAAGACATATGTTTTACCCTTAAAAATCGCCTTGTGAAGGACACTTTGAAAAAGTAATTACATATAAAGGTATGTCAGAAAAAAGTGGGATATGTCTAACCACTTTGAATTATGTTTATTGCTCAAAAATAGAAATTTTACTACATAAAGTTTAGGCATTCGATGTACATATGAATGAGACTCAATACTGAGATCAGTGTGTTCTATGAACAGTTTTATAAAAAGACTCAGAAACTGAGAATTTAAATTACTGAAGCATCAAATTTGTTTACTAAGATATTTTAAAATTTTGAAATTGAGAAATGATACGCTTCTTGCTTTACATTTAATAATGGTTTTAGCTCAGGTTGCAACATTAGGATTGTTGTTTTCACTGTTGACGTAATCTTCAAATATATACATACAGTACTCTGTAAAACTATTGGACCAATATAATATTTTGTCATTCTTTCCATTTCATCGGGTTAATTCCTCCATGTCATTACAATGTTGACAATGGAATGAGCCAGTGTGAGCATACTAATTATTCTTTAGAATGCCCACATATTTTTACCAAGGCCTGAATGAACATATTGGTCACATTTAGGGCCTAAAATAACTGTCATGGTATCCCCATGCAATGTTTTAACTATACAGAAAGGAGCTAGCAAGGAGCTAGCATATGGTACCAGTATATGCTAGAAGAAATTAATTTAATAGCACTTCACAAATAAATCTTGATGAAAACAGTGTTTAACACTATGCGTTAAGCTATTTATCATGCCCACGGCCCTAAAGGCACAGTAAGTTGTTAGTAAAGCAGAGAATTAACATAAAAACTTTACATGATGCTGGTTCGACTTGAAATGCTCCACAAACACTGTCAAGTACAACCTAGACAGTGAGACTGAGACAAGTAAATTTGAAAACAGGAAAGGAAGAAGCAAAGCGCTTAATCTCAATGATACTAATGTTAAGTATCTTCGATTGGGACAAAAAGAAAACTGCCATTGACTTCAAACACGAAATAAACGAACAAGTACCAAATAACAGAGGAGTTTCGTGATATACAATAGCAAGAAGACTCAGTGAGAATAGAGAATCTGTCAAGTAGAGTTTTTAAAAACCTTTACTTCAACAATATTGTCGAGAGATTGAAAATTGTTAAAAAGTATGAAACTGGGCTGTTGATGCTTGTAAAAACGTGCTATGGAGGGATGAGTCCAAGTTTAAACTATTTGGTTCAAAATTTATGTTGTACATCTTTTGGGAAAAAAGGTGAAAAAGACTTACCTCAGTGCATAGCACCTACCGTGAAGCATGGCGGAGGCAGTGTAATGGTTTGGGGCTTCTTTCTAATGAATCGATAGGAGACATTTGAAAAATAGATGGAATAATGGACCAGTGTAAGTACCATCAGATACTGATCCATCTTGCTACACCCAGTGATATGTGTATTATAGATAAAGTATTCTACTACCAAAAATATAATGACCCTAAATACTCGTCCAACCTATGCAGAACTTGTTTATTTTTTGTTTTATTTTTTTAATTTTGCGCAAAGCTACACGAGGGCTATCTGCGCTAGCTGTCTCTAATTTAGCATTGTAAGATTAGAGGGAAGGCAGCTAGTCATCACCACTCACCGCCAACTCTTGGGCTACTTTTTTACCAACGAATAGTGGGATTGGTCATACTTTATAATGCCTCCACGGCTAAAAGGGCGAGCATGTTTGGTGCGACGAGAGTTCGAACCCGTGACCCTCAGATTACGAGTCGAACGCCTTAACCCACCTGGCCATGTAGAAATTATTTAGCTAAGAAAAA
This sequence comes from Tachypleus tridentatus, assembly GCF_004210375.1. NCBI lineage: Eukaryota > Metazoa > Arthropoda > Merostomata > Xiphosura > Limulidae > Tachypleus > Tachypleus tridentatus. Next base: position 86,905,769 of record NC_134830.1, read on the forward strand.
CCTACTGGAGTCATTCAAATCATGCAACAGTTACCACAGAACTCCAATCTTAATCCAGTTGAGTAGATTTGGGATAGATCAAAAACTTGAAAAATCAAAAGTAACTTTCAAAAAAAACTTTATGGGATGCATTAGAGACATTTGGAGTAAAATTCCAAAGTACAACTGTCTGCAGTTATTAAAACAAAAGGGGACACGCGAAATAGTAACTGTTTACTTGACCCAAACATTTCTACTGACGTGCTTTTTGATGTCTCACTTGCTGTTTATCTTCCGTTGTTCTTTGAAAGTAGCTTGAAATCTAATTTATGACTTTATCCTAACACAGTAACTGCACAATACTGAATACAAAAGTACAGAAGTAGAGAATGATTTACGGATATCTAAAAGAAAACTTAATGTACTAGCCACCACCTACAATAGCATTTGTGTTATTTTTCATGCCCTTTGCTTAAATTTTCTTTTTCTATGATTTTCACGTACGCCATCTAAGCTAAACTTTCTTGCAGGCCTTATGTGTTAGATTGATAAATCATGCTCTATTTAAAAAAAGCTACGTAGTCAGACAAACAACTCAAGTAGATAACTTTATTTAATAAAACTATACGTAAGTAAGTATAAGATAAAATAAAGTAATGGTATTTATAATAGTGTACAGACTATGAAACAGTTATAAGCATTTTGTGTATGACACAGCTTTTCGATTTGGAAAAAGAGCTCACAAAAACGAAAAATAAAAGTGGGTAAAAGGTATTTGTAGCTAACTGGAAAGTAAAGAAAATGTAAAATTGTAATCAAGACAAACATATCTAAAAATCAGAAACTACTGAATGCAACTTCACAAAGTGATAAGAGTATAAGTAGTAAGTTCTGCACTTCAACATTCAAAGGCTGTCTCAGGGAAGAAGAAGGGGGTAATGTCATCAAGATGAAGACCTTATAATTTCAAAAGTAGAACGCATCTAGGCCGCTCATGACAGACTGCCATGATTCGTACAATACATGTCGCACCATGTCGACAATTAATCCCTAATTAATTAAGTAAATCATCCTGAAAACGATGCTTAACACTAATTCACAAAATATTTTGTTATTAATTCATTAAGGTTTTTTATAATTAAATCATCCTAAAAAGGACGCTTAACACTAATTAATTAGTTAATCTTAAAAAGAACAATAAACACTAATCCTTTACTTAAGTAATTAATAATTATAATTAAATCATTATACCACAAAGTAGAGAGCATATTCTAGGCATTTAGGAATCATACATATCTCAACAAGAATATAATTAATTACTAATTCGATAGCTAATTAAATCATTTATAATTAAATTATCATAAAAAGGACATTTAACGCTTATGCATTTTAACTAAATTTCCTTACCATTTATATGTTCTAAAGGGGCAATATCTCAATGGAAACTTACTATTTTAATTATCAATCAAGTGGTTAAAGATTTTAAGTGACATAAAAATATTAAATTGTCAAAATACATTTTATAGTGTAATACATTTGAATGAGATTACAACTCATGGAGAAAAACTGACCTTTGATACACAAATTATGACTTGTAAAGTGCCACACATACTCAAATACCACGGAATATTTAAATGTTTATTCATATCACGACTCGACATGGCCAGGTGATTAAAGCGCTTTACTCCTAATCTTAGGGTTGCAGGTTTAAATCTTCGTTCTATCAAACATACTTGCCGTTCCAGCCGTGTGAACGTTATAAAGTGATGGTGATTACTAGCTGGCTTCTCTCTAGCCTTATACTCCTAAATTAGAGGCAGATATTTCTCTTGTAGTTTTGTGCGAAACAAATCAAACTATTGCTTCTAAAATAACAAAGTACTATATAACCTAACGTAAGTACATAAAGAAAACATTCTTCTCAGAACAAATGTTTTTGGGATTGGATGTTCTACCTATTTATTTGTTTAAAATGTAGTTCATCGATTCTCCTTTGTTACTAATCGCCCTTCATTAGTATAATGTAAAGCATTCTTCTGAGTATCTTTAATATAACTCTTAAGCTTTTATAGATTTCTTTTTCAGCTTCTGCTTTATCTTTGGCTGAAATTAAACTTTTTATTAATTATATCTCTCATGTGTAACAATGTAGAAAATACAGATACAATAGTTAATTTATAATATTTGAGTAGTATTAATTTTTCAATCCAATTTACTCTTGAAATAGAAACAAGTGCTTCAATGTTGCTACATTTGTTTATTTTGTTGAATTTGACCCAAAGCTACACAAGCTTTACCTGCACTAGTCATCCCTAATTTTAAAGTACTAGACCAGAGAGAAGAAAGCTGATCAACGTTACGTGTTACGAAGTCTGGGAACACTCTTAACGAACGAATAATGGTATTCTCTGGTGAGATTCAATCCCTCGAACCACAGATTACTTACTAATTGAGTTCCCTAACCACCAGACCGTGGTAGGCGATATATTACTGCAAATAAGATATTGTCGTCCAAATAGCATGCTTTTTGTACGTTTTGATAATGAAGCAGTAAGTGGTTGTTCTGTTCCTATTGGTTTTGATGTAAAATTTATTTATCTTTGTTATTACAACTGATGCTGTTGATTGGGATTTTTACTGAATATTACTGTCCAAGCTTATATAAAGTTTTAAAATGTTATCAAGTTGATAGTTTCAGTGGTTTAACTAATAATATTAATTGTATAAACATTTTTTTTACTGCTTGCCCAAGTATATATGATGTCTTACATATTTCTGACAAAGCAGAGAAATGCAGGCCCATAAAAGCAAGTTTCCAAATCTCGTATGCAGGTGTGTTTCCCTACCGGTTGGACCAAAATGAATGAGACGATACACGTAGATTTGTACAAGGAAACAAGCTTTAATAAGATCTATACAGTTTACATAAACAATAAAGTACTATTATACAAGTGGTCGTATGTTTATTTGTCTACGTAAAAAAAAAAAGTGTGCAAGTAGCAAGAACAACGAAGCTTTATAAATAATATTTTACTGTTAAACTTGTCCCCTCTTAACTTGGACAAATATATAAAAAATAATTACAACAGATAGTGTTACCAGGTTAAAACGTAACTTACTAATGTTAATTCTTGCCTTAAACTTAATATGTTTGTTTGGAAATTAAGCACAAAACTACCAATGTATTATCTGTGCTCTATCTACCACGCATGTCGAAACCCAGTTTCTACAGTTGTAAACTCGCAGACATACCGCTGTATAACTGGGGGGCACTTTAAAAATAACAATCATATTGTGTATCTTATATAATCTGTGCTCCACTGTCTTGTGGGGCAACTTATACACTATTAAAATTGACTTAAATAGATATGTAAATACTTAACTAAATTATAGGCTAAATGCAAATGTTCCATACACAAACGAAAATAAAAGTTAACTTTGAAGTTACAAGAAAGCTTGAAGAGATCTCGCAAAGTAAAACTACACAAAAATACAAGCCTGTTATTGGTAATAGAATGTAAGAACTTTAAAGTTGTTTCAGTAGAATCAAAGTTACAAAAACGCTACTTAAATTCGAAAGGAATCTAATACGATTTTGTTAATAAAGATTTTTTAAAATTTTCAAACAAATAGTGTTTTGCAAAAATCTCTGGAAATTCTTGGTGAAAATCTGCTTTATTAGAATTATAATAAACTAACATATTTAATCCTATTTGCTTTTAGTTCAATTAAAAGAAACGTAAAGAAATTCAAGTAAAATATCAGTTAGCTCTAGTTAAAAAAGTTATGGAATTATCCTTGGCTGGATATATGAATTTAACTAGAAACACATTGTACTGGGATCAGGTAGAAGTTTTGAAAGATTTATAATGAATATGATTATTTTTGTATTAATATTATTCACATGATATAAAAATAATAATATCATGAAAAAGAGATTTTCATACAGGAGTAACCTTGTTTAAAAACTGGCAAAAGCTTAAAAAGCACATGAACTGAAATGTTTTGTGTTGTTTTTTCTATGTAGTAGCAGTTGAATTTCTAGATATTTTACCCCTGATGACGGCTTACACTTTAGGCAACTAAAGCAATTTGAATTAGTTTTTATTGGAAAGTTGTTTTTACTCTTATTAATCTTTTTTAACATTATTTTGCTTTTATTTAAATATCATTAGAAATTTTTGCTGTGAAATTCAATCTAATACTGTCCTAGTAGATTTCCTTTGACATACTTCAAATATCAATTGCTTCCACCCTAAGATTCAAAAGGTAAAGGTTTCTAATTTCCCCTTTAGCTCACTGTCACCAAAATAAATTTACTAAGTGAACTAAAACCATAGTTACTAAACAATCTTAAATACAGGTTTATTTAAGAAAAAGGAAAAGGTGAAAATCCCCTTCAGTGCTGAGATGTTGATACTTGTATAACTTGAAATTGTCTCAGACCTTTCTAGCTGTTCTTTATGTATTGTAATTAATACTATGAAGGACACTGATGATAAGATTGTGGTCATTTCTGTGACTACTATCTTTTACTCATATGATTCGTCACGCTTGGATAGAGAAGAGTGTATATCTGAAGCGTCAGTTAGTTAAATGACATAACACTATTCTAGTTCACCATGGCTCAATAGTTCTTATCCCTATTCTTTCAATATTCTTGTCTAGTCAGTACATAAAATGTTCGTGTTCATGGATTCATTATATACATTTTTTCATGAAGTTGAGAAAACGTACATTTTTGTTCTTATTTGTACAGTTACGATAGAAAGTGTTCGTACCCCTGCGTCCCGAGTGATTTTTTGCTCATAAGTTAAAAAGTATCACGATTAGGCTAATAGAACTATAATGTATTATAAATATTATACTAACACACATCTACATAAATTTTTATGTAAATTAAACGACAAATAAACTGTTTATAAACAAATAATCAAAAATAGGAGGAGGAGAAAGTGTTCGTACATTTAAGAACGTGTGAAAAAACTGATATTCCCGTAAAAACATTGTTTAGTTTGGCGAATAAACTACATTATACCATTCCAGAACTAGACACTGGGTTCATAATTATTGGAATTTAGCCAGCAAAAAATGTACTTCCGGCAATTTAGCGCCGTCTCCGTCATTATCTGCTTGGTCATCATAGCGAACAGAAAACAACTGTCCAGTGATTTAAAAAACCGAATTATTGTAAGATACAAGTCTCGTGTGTCTCTTTCCGGTATTGCTACACAATTTAATGTGCCGAAATTTACTGTTCAAAGCATAATTGCTAAGTTTAAGCTTACAGGATCAACTGCTAACCTCCCTCGTTCCGGACGCCTCACCAAAATTCTAGAGAGAACCAAGAGGAAGGTTCTATGAAAAGTTAGTATGAACCCTCATTTGACATGTAATGACATACAGAAACTGGTAAGGGAAACTGGGGTTGAAGTAAGCACCTCTACAGTTACGAACATGTTACGCTCTTCTGAGTTCAAAGCATGCCGTCCTCGTAGAATTCCATATTTAAAGCCTGTGCATTCAAAAGCACGATTGAGGTATGCAAGAAAGCATGTAGATAAACCCTTTACCTATTGAAAGAGTATTCTTTGGTCAGACGAGACTAAAATCGAGCTCTTCGGCCACAATGATGTTCACAATATTTTCCGTGAGAAGGGGGAACGAAATCTTCCAAAGAACACCGTCCCTACAGTTAAACACGGAAGTGGCTCGATCATGCTATGGGGTTCCTTCAGCTCTTCTGGTGTAGGCAGCCTTCACCAAGTCAATGGGATCATGAAAAAAGAAGAGTACGTTGATATATTAGGCACTTATATCAAGAATGATGCTCGGAACTTGCGGCTTGAGAGTTGTTGGATCTTTCAGTATGACAATGACCTTAAGCACACATCGAAATATGTGCAACCCTGGTTGCAGAGGAACCATATAAGTATTCTGAAGTAGCCATCGCAGTCACCCGATCTCAACCCAATTGAAAACGTTTGGCATGAGTTGAAGACCAGGGTTCATCAGCGTCATCCAGAAAACTGGCAAGAGTTGGAGGCCTTCTGAAAAGAATAATGAAAGAAAATACCAGTTGAGTACTGTCAAACGATCACGCAGCGCTATGAGGAGAGATTTTGCCAAGTAATTCACCTGAAAGGCTACACAACTGACCGTTAGAGTAGACACACGAACACTTTCTGCCCCTCCTATGTTTGGTTATTTGTTTATAAACAGTTTATTTGTCGTTCAATTTACATAAAAATTTATGTATATGTGTATTAGCATAATATAATTTAGTTTAATTACTCTAATCATGATACTTTTTAAGTTATGAGCATAAAATCACTCAGGACGCAGTGGTACGAACACTTTCTGTCGTAACTGTAGGTTGGTGTTGATATTTAACTACCACAACTTTGGCCAGATTCGTCTCAAATCTAAAATGCTGAATCAGTGTGAGTTATCTCAAGTATCTAGAATTTTATTTATACTCGGGATTAAAAATGTGTCAATACATGTTACTTCAGTAGGTACGAGGCTTAACTTCAGCAAAAGCAGATAAGCCAGACACTCATATTTTCCTTTATCGGAATTCGATTCATATTCCTTCCTCTCAGAAATTGTTATTTTGTTTCCACTGTTACTTGATACATAAATTGATACATTATTACATTATTCATAGTATGTTAAATTTTGTACATTGTCTGCAGTTTTTGATTAGCATACCCTTTTCTTGTCATGCGCAATTCATGGGGTCACAAATAACTCACATATTTTCGCTAGCCTCACTTATGCATGATCGCACTTAGTGTTAAAAATACAGTTAAGCTTAGCATTCATATATAAACACACACACACACATAATTTTATTTTTTCATGTAAAACCCCTTTAAAATCAAGATATTTTTTGTCTAGTATTTCGTAAGCCCACCACTATTTGGCCAGTAAGTGTCTTATTTATGATGTTTAGAGGGGAAAGGTACTTAAGGCTTGGTTTATGTATTGTGTAACTTTCTTCTTTGCTCCTCAGTTCATTTTTATTGTCATGTTACTTATGATATTGAAGAAAATTGTCTATGAATCTTTCTGATAGAGTTGACTTGTTTGAATAATTGTGTAGTATTTTGTTGTTGTTTTTTTATATTGGGCCTCTACATACTTTCTTTAAAATATTGTTTTGTATTTGCTGTAGTTTGTTAATGTGTGTGTTTGACACGTTGATCCACTTATACGATAGGTCTTATATATATTCTGTAAATTTGTAATATGTTTTCTGGTGAATCTTCTTTATTGTTGCCATCAGACTCGTAAGGTAACTCATTTCTTTCCAAATTCTGGTTTTTATGCAATTAATGCGTGGTATCCAGTTTACTTTTGAGTCAAATGTAATCCCTAAAAATTTTGGTAATGTTGTTACCAGAAAGAGAGTCCCATTTAGAAATAAATTTAATATTATTTTGCTTGTTTAGTACGATTTTGTAAATAACATGAGTTGTATTTTGTGCGCATTATTTTTCATTCTTCACTTATTGCATTGCAATTCTATTTCGTTTAGTAATGGTTGCTGGTTGTTACTGTTGTTGGTTTTGGGGCAGTCTTCCAGATTGCACCATCATCTGCGAACCGTGAGCAAAAAGTATGATTTGGGCTTTTGAGAGGCTTTTTCGCTGACATACATGATAAACAAGGTAGGGTCTAATCTTTTGTGTTTGTGTTTCAGAATGAATTTAAATGTTCTATATAAAAATATAACGTTTGATTTGAAATCTAATTAGATCCCATATCAAATGAAATTGCAATTTCATTTAAATACAAATTTATTAGCCTAATATTAATAACCTTTCAAGTTGCTCTGGGGCCTATTAAGCCCCACTTTTCGTAGGAGTGTTAAATCGTTGTGCTGCATGACAGAAGCATCCGTTTTAAAACATTACTTTTCTAACTTGAGTTTGTTTTACGGAAGATCTTGCAGTATTTACTGTGCTAGAATAAATATAATTCTGTTACATAATGCCATTTAACAAAGCATAAATTGACGTTTCATATACCCCCTTCAGTGGTACAGCGGCATGTCTACGGACTCACAGTGTTAGAAATTGGATTTCGGTATCCGTGGTGGCCAGAGCACAGATTGCTCATTGTGTATCTTTGTGCTTGATTCCAAACAAACACAATATTTCATATCTTTCACTCAGTCAATTTAATTTATATAATAGAAAAAACTACTTTGAAAGCGTTTCATTTGTTTTTGGAATCCTTTGACGAAACACTCATACAATTTTATGAATAAGGAATACAAGTCATCCCATCAGATACTGCCATTTAACAGAATATAAGATGATAAGTACTATATTCATTCTGTTAGTTGGTATGACTTACATGAAAAGGAAACTGTTTTGAAAACGATTCATATATCTATATACATATTCACACTGACATTCTTATCATTATTTACTTTAATTTTCATACAATATTTCATATAGAGTTTAATAAGTTATAGATCAAGCTAAAAGTAATGGGATTTAAGAATGGAAAGACATTTTACAAGGCTTTGTGGATAATGACAAACTGAATATAAATGCAAACTATTCTAATGAACATAAAATTTAGTTTTTGCTTGGATGTACTACATTATCTTTAATGATTACAATATGATTGGATAGAATATAAAGTGTTTGAATATTCTATATAAGCATTAACTTAAGCTTGGATCTGCCCTTTTCAGAGTTGTATAGATTAAATTGCAAGTTAAATTAGTAAAAAGATAATCACGTGAATAATCTATGAAGTATATTATACACAAACTCGATGAAATATCATGTATTAACACATTTAATTTTATATTAAATGAATAAATATTGAAATGAAATTACAAGATAAGAAATTGATTTTGATCATTTTACAGGATTAATGTAGTAAAGATTATGTTTCATGTTTTGATATCAATTCAAAGTAATTTTCATTATGATTTCAATGTCTTCTATTTTATAATCTTAGACTTGGTACTATACGTCGCACACAAAAATAATTCAAATACAGTTATATTTTAAAACCACCAAATAAATAAATCGTTTTTCTTTTGACTTGCATTCTTATATGGATGTGTATATTTAATTGTGTTTTTTTACCACTTCACACTAACAGTAGCAAACCTTATTGATTGACACCTGCTCATGACCATAGGTGTCAAAATCCAGCAATGAAAGCGTGGGTAAAGTGCCAGAACTTTTGATTTCACTGTTCGAAAAACTACAAGATTTGAGTTGTGGCTAATGACGCTCCATGCATTAATGACGCAAGCACATCATTGTTATCTTCTCTCGTGGGTTTTACCATAAGCCCCTTTGCTCTCACTAATCTATACTCACTAGAAATTAAAGTGTTTTTTTTTGTTAACTTAATTTATTGATCACAAATATCAAGTGTACATATATGTACATTACTGTAGTTGTAACTGATAATGATACTGAGTTCATTTTTAACTCACAGTTCCATAAACATAAATATAACCAGCTTAAGCTGATCAGTTTCAGATATAGCTGTTTTACACAGATTAACATAATGTGCTATAATTGTGAGCTTTTAGGTAATATGCTATATCTTTCCTGTAAAGCATTTATTGGTACTTTATGGCAGTGTGAGTTGTTCAGTGTGGAAGAGTTATCGTTTGTTTATTATAATTTGGGATATTTGAATTTTATTTAATTATTACGTGCATTTAAATTACAAGTAATGAAATAATTTATATATAACTTTAAAACAGTATAAACTCAATAATGAACAGAATGTAAAATATAATATTTAACTGTCAATAAAATAATCTAAACAATATGTTTACACTTGAATTTATACCATGTTGAAATTATACAATTCGATATTACCTCCGACAATAGATGATATTTCATAAACACAGAAAATAAGTAATTTAGTATTACTCATATTGCATCATTTCATTTATATGAAGCTGAACTTAATTTAGCTTGGCTCCTTATTCCTAAGAATCATCAGTGTTATGCAAAACAAAATGTGATGTGGTGAATACGAAATATATAGAATGTTTTAAGTTAGATTGCTTGTTACAAAATTAATTTTGTTTTTATAACTATGAAACATTATTTCTTTACAATGTATGCTTCATCTAAGTTGGATAAATAAGCCAAACGTTTAAAAATGCTAATCATTTTCAATTTTTCGTGCAGTAACGAAATTTCTAATTTGGTTCATTTTAAGAAATGTAACATTTTGTACATTTATGGTATGTGGATGTGTAACTATAACTGATTTTTACGGTTTACAACAAAAATATTATATCAATATTTCTAATTTAGACATTAACTCGTAATAATAGCATGTCTTTCTCTTTTGAGTACATTTAAAATATATAATATGTTGTTTTACACATTACCCTTACTAAATGTTACTATTATCAATTTAATAACTTAAAACTTTGTATAATTTTAAACAATTCCTATTCACCATTTTTAGAACAAAATATGCATTCTATAGTATTAGCAGATGCCTGATGAAATAACACATAGAATTGCAAGATACTGTTGTAGATGGCCCATTATATATGCTATGATCCAAGATATTATGTTTATTTATTGATCACCATTTCTTTAAAATTTGTCGTTTAGTTGTTTGGAATTATATACACGGATGATTTCGTTGTATCTTATCGAAAAGTTTGATTTGATTAGAGTATCTCCCTTTGTTATATCTTATAGAAATGACAACAATCAAAAAACACTCTCTTCGACATCGTACAAGGTGTGTATATAATCCCAAACACATTCCTTTCTCTATGCATTTTATTTTTCTTTCTTACTTCCAGTTTCTAAATTTTCCTTTCAGTCAGTCGACAAGGAAAGGTCCCGTTGTCGTATTTTTGTAAAATTTCCTCACAAAAAAAAACATTTTTGATCTTAAGTTTTTTTTCCTCGGGTTAACTCTTCAGTACATATGAAAACTAATGGATTAAAGTGATGTCAATTTAAAATATTAGAAGTTACAAAAATCAGCAATTTTCCTGTAATGTATTTTCAAAAAGAAACATTTTGGTTTTTTTGTTTTGTGTTTTTGCTATGGTTGCCATTCAAGAGATAAAGAGCGTGGCAGACAATCCACATTTGGGTATTTTATATAGATAAAGTAAATAAAGATAAATATATATTGATAAAATATAATATATAATAAAATATAAATAAAGATAAATATATATAAATGCCCACAACCTTTTTTCTGCAGTTTTTTCTCAATAACCTGTAAAATACGGCGCAAATACTGTAAATTATCAAAGTGAATACGTTGTTGATATAGTTGCAAGTAACCCTCTGCATTAATTTCTTATAGTTGGATATCTTATCTTTCAAAATAGTTCCCATGTAGTCATAAAAACTGCTTAAAATTTGGGGGTGTCGACGCTAATCGAATTCGTCTGTGTTGACCTTCTGCGTATTCCAGACGAAAACCAGTACGAGCTAAAAGATAAACGATCTCATTCAGACTTTCTCCTCTTGTCGCCATCCTGTCTTCTCCCTTCCCCCTTAATTCCTTTCCGCCACTCTCACACACGCCAACATACTTCAATACGACTCTAGTCATGAAACTATAGAATGCCCTCTCTCTATCTTAAACATAAAATCTGCAATTTTGAAATCATTTTAACAGATTAGTCATTTTCTTTTTCGCGGAATTCCTGTGGAAAATCATACGTAACTTAAATTGTAGTATAATAATTAACCTACAGTGTAGTTGCGTTAACACTAACTTCTCATTGTAATTATCAGAATTGTTAACGTGAGAAAGTTTCGCTAGTTTTGCTGTTGCCATGAAAACTTGATCCATTGAATTTAATGAGTATATTTCTGTTCTGGCCTATTAAACCTAACATTTCTTTTGCTCAGACAGTTGGTTTTAGTTATCACAGAAAAAAAAACGAAACTATCCACACGTAATAATAATTACTAGCTGAGAAATGTGTTTTTGGAATAATATATATATATATATATAAGAATTAGACTATGTTTATTACCCAATTACATTCGTATAACCAGTTAATTTAAACTGCTTGGAACCGACTTATCTCTTCATAAAGTTTTGTTTGTTTTTGGAATTTCGCACAAAGCTACTCGAGAGCTATCTGTGCTAGCCGTCCCTAATTTAGCAGTGTAAGGCAGCTAGTCATCACCACCCACCGCCAACTCTTGGGCTACTCTTTTACAAACGAATAGTGGGATTGACCGTCACATTATACACCCCCACGGCTGGGAGGGCGAGCATGTTTAGCGCGACGCGGGCGCGAACCCGCGACCCTCGGATTACGAGTCGCACGCCTTACGCGCTTGACCATGCCAGGCCTCTCTTCATAAAGAGCGTGGATAATTAATATATTAACTGAAGCTTACAAATGAAATCTGTGGTAAGAAGGTTCCTTCTGTAGATCGTTCTCCACTAACAAAAGTGAAGAGAGTTTTCACAATAAAACTGATTCTCGAATATAATGATTCTATTACCATGTAGATGAACATTTTAGGAAATACTATGTCGAATGTAACTTGAAAGCTTGTTTATTTCTGATGAAACAGTCTTTTGTTTGTTTGTTGTTAAGCGCAAAACTACTGAATAGACTATTTGTTATGTGCCCACCTATGTTATGATTTGCTTGTTTGTTTTTTAATTTCGCGCAAATGAGGGCTATATGCGCTAGCCATCCCTCATTTAGCAGTGTACGACTAGAGGAAAGGCAGCTAGTCATTACCACCTGCTGCCAACTTTTGAGCTACTCTTTTAGTTGGATGACTATACCATTATAATGCCCCCATGGCTGAAAGGGCGAACATATTTGGAGTGACGGGTTTTCGAATCCGCGACTCTCGGGTTACGAGTCGAGCGCTCTGTTTCATGAAAGCCCAGATTTTAGAGTTATACGTCTTAAAACTATTCGCTGAGTTACTGAAATGTAATATAAAACAGAGTGAAAAAAGACATGAAATGAACACATCATGCAATTAAAAGTTTAGCTAGTTTTAATTTTTGCTCTGGTTAATTCTGTAGATAAAAGTCTATTAACTTCAATAAAGAAACTAATTAGTAAATTAAATTAAATAATGCCCATCAAATTCATTGATTAACTAAAACACACGTTATGAATACAATTTTATATATTAATAAAAAATTATGTAAAATCCAAAATATAGGTTGAAACGTAAAAGAGCAAGAAAACTAAAGTAATAAATTAAGTTTATAATACACAAGATGAAATTTACTGAACATTAAGATTCAAGATCGAAATTAGCATTAAAAGGGAAACTTGACCCATTTGACAAAACTGAAAAAGTGTTTTTACGTGAAGTAAATATGACAAGATCAGAAAATTGCTACATTAACGTATCTTAAATAATGAAAGCTCTCGAAATTTAATTTTGTAATCATCCATTTATCAACTGTTATTTAGTTATTTCTTTCTATTCACCATCTCTTTCTTTCGTTAATTTTCTTGTGTATCTGTTTTGCTATTTCTATTGCAAAGTCATTCAGCTGTTTGAAATAAACAAACTGTTTTCATTTCTTCTCGACAACCAACTTGTGAAACTTGGTCTTCTTATCCATCTTCTTAAAATATTTAATATCAGGAGACAAAATAATGTACTCTATAAGGATTCTATATGATTGAAATGTAACTTGGGAAATTACAAATTTAACATCCTTTAAAACGTGCAACTGTTTATAGGTTACCTGGTTAGAAATAGAATCATCTTCTAACCATACAACTAAATGCCATTTGGTTTGAAAATAAGCTAATGTTTGCACCTTATAACTGCTTATAAAGTGTTTTATTAAATATAAATTTTTAATTTATTCTTGAGTTATTCTATTTTATATATATATAGTTCAAGATTTCAGGTTCAACATCCAGTTTAATTCTAATTGGCTATTTGATTTGTTTTAGTCCATTTTGTGATATTTTGATTTTATATATAACGTAGACATTTTTGCGTAGAAAGAATGGTGTATTGGAGTTTCCATATTTCATACCCGTTATTTATCTTGACTGACAGATAAAACTCATAAAACCTGGTTTGTTTGTTAGCATCGTGTCCATCTGATTTTTCAACCTAATCAACAAATAACAACTAAAATAAAAGACAAATATTTCAATAATTTTTTCGCCTTTCTTTTTATAATAAAGGAAACCTTTGTTCGTATACATGAAATTAAAACATGCAGTTTGCGGGGTTACAACATTAAGCAATATCTGTCTTTCAAAGTTTATCATTAAACGTCTCATGATTGTGTCTGGAGTAGAGAAGTGAAGACCTCCTCCTAGGAGTGTCGAGATTTGACGTGCAGAAAATAAAGCTAGAGAGAGAAGAAAACAATTAATGTGATATAGCCCTGCTAGCCGGAAGTCTCTTGGATTTGTTACAGGATTTTATTCATGATTCTTGATGATTTTATTCACTTCATATAAAGTAGCTGTTTCTCTTCACCCTTAGTTCCTTAAATTAAATTATTCTAAGATTTTTGTTTTATGAAGACTAACTACCACAATAAATAGCTGTAAAGTGCAGTTCAATTAATCCATGTTTATCGTGATAGAAAAAAAAAAAGATATCGTTTCCTGTTAAGAAGTGGTGTTTACTAAACCCTGTAGCAACTTACTACTTGAAAGCAAAGCTTTAATCACGAAGTGATTGCCTTCTCATACAACTAACGTCTATAAATTACTTTGGTTTCCTCGAAGCTCAGACTAAAAAAGTATATCGTTTACTGTTAGATAAGCCTCTTAATATGCTGTAGACTTTTGAAATGTCAACTAGATTTTCTTCGTTTTCAGTGTCTAAGACACTTTTCGTTCAGAACACATATCAGACCTGGGCTAATAAAAATATGATTTGCTGCAAATTGAAGTATATTTGTGTGTGTGTGTATATATATATTTGTTATATTAGTCAGAGGTTTAGATTTGCTGATTTTAGCGCAGCCCTTTTTTATTTTGTTTTAATTTACTTTTACTTAACTCTATCAGTATTAATTTTATTTAAAAATATATTACATCTATGCATGATGTTGGAAAAACACGTAGGTTCAAGAAATATTGAGAGAAATGAAATAAAAACCCTATAACCCGAATGCTTTCGAAAGGTGGATCTATCTTTAGTGGCAAACTGGGAGAGGTGGTGTAATCGAAGAAGGGTCCACCTTTCGAAAGCGCTCGAGTTACAGGCTTTTTATTTGATGTATGTATATATATATATTGCACAATTTTTTTATCTTTTTTTAACAGCTGCCTGGGGTTACCATCGCCAGGGATCGTGTCAGGCGGGGCTCTCTGCAGCCATTTCCAAGGTAAGAGAAAAAAAAGAAAATAAAACTACAAATACCTTCTAATTAAGAATTCTCAAAATAAATAAAGAATAGAGATGTTTAGAATAAATGAAAACTTTTTAAACTTTGTTTATTATGCAAATTTAACATTTTGATATTATTCACTTAAAACCTGTGAATAGAAGTGTAATACTTTAAAGCGAATTTTTTTCAAATTCTTCATCAGTGGACTTTTAAATTGAAAATAACTATGTATCTACAAAGTCGATAGTGATATTGAAAACTTAATTTCGTAAAGCTTAAATGAATATATTCTTAATTATACGGAGAGAAAACGAGATCTACAACGATTCAGAGGAAGTGAGAGTTTAAAGTTTTGAATCAATATCTGACTACAAGCGCTTCATAATATTTCCCGTCGCACCGAATTTATTTAACGACTTAAACAAGGCATGAATTATATTTAATTTCCTTGAATTTATTACCTAGATAAGGAAATTATATTTCAATTTAGTTCAAAAATGTAGACTAAACAACGCCTTTGAATGTCCCATTTGTTAAGTTAGAAATTAAGTGATATTATTATTACTATGTCTTCAGAATGGTAGATGGCTATACATAGGAGCAGTAGGTAGCTGGTACTGGCAGGGTAAGTGTCATTTTTTTAGTAATTGAAAAATCTGGAGTTTAAATTTGTTGGAATAATGAAATAAAATATTACTTTATATGTGTAACAAATGTAAATTTGGCTTTTGTTTAAAACTTTGAAGTTGTGGATGTTTGAGCTATGATTACATTCTATTATGTATTAAAACAGCAATAATCCAAAAATTGGCGGTTGGTGCTGTTAACTAATCGCTTTTTTCTATTTTAGTATCGTCTGTGTGCAGAAAACTCATAAAGTTTCGCAAAATTTCCTGTACAATCAGTTTGTGTTTGTTTTGTTATTATGCCCAAAGCTACACAAAGGACTATTTGTACTCTTTCCACCACTGGTATAGAAACCCGGTTTCGAGCAGTGTAAATCTGCAGATATACCACTGTGCCACTGGGGAGTTTGTGAAAAACGTAGTTAATAGAAGAAAAAAATCTCTTTTGAACAAAGTTTCATATTTTAAATGATTGTGAGTGGCAACAGATAGTCTGTTGCCAAAGAAGCTGGATAAAACTGTTAAAAAGCAAAAGTTTTGTGAGAATGAATTATTATATATTTGAAGGATAAATAAGCGTTCTTTCAATTTCTAAAGATCATTATACATGCCTTCCACTGGCACAGCGTTATGTTTGCGGACTCACACAGCTAGAAACCAGGTTTTGATACCTCATAGTTCATTGTGTAGCTCTGTGCTTCATTCTAAATAAATCAATATACACCATTGTAAATCTTATTGACGCACAAACTATAAAGTTGCAGTATTTATAAATGCACAAGACAGCGATGAGGACAAACTTAACCTCATCCCTAAGAGTACTTACAAATCGTAAAGGTGAACGTCCTTCCACATGACCCGTCGTCACAAGTACTTAATCTGTGTCCTACTTTTATATAAGTCTCCTTTATTTTCCTACAAAAATATGCAACCAATACAGAACAAGTCGATATATATTTATGCACTGTAATAAATATTTTCCATCAATAAATATTGATGGGATGCACAACATGCTCAAAATGTATGTGAGAAAGATATTATGAAAACATCATATCATTAAATGTGATATCGTGGTTGGTTCAAATTAGGCTTCAATAAACAGTATAAAGCCAGTTTATATTTAATCGAAATAACTATGAACATATAATAAATATGAATTTCATACGTAATTTACAATACGAAATAGATTGACTAAGCTTAAGAACGTTACGGATTCATACGATAAACCTAAAAGTTTCTGAGAAGTTTTTAACAAAGCAAACAAACAAAATATCCTCGGTTATAGTGCATTTGGACGTATAAACACTCGAGCTTCCAAGAAGGGTTACAGACTGCAGACGTAAACTATTTCGAAGTACTGAAGTGTCTATGAATAAAAGTCAATGCCACGTTTGATGCTGAGCTTTTGAGGTCCTGACACTTCGTACTTAATAAAGCTTTTCCTGAAATCTGATCGCGACCATTAGTTATCTTCTAATATTTGGTCACAACTGCAACAGTTTGGCGTTTAAAAGTTGCTTTAATTTCTATATATACATAAGAAACTTCAATGTTTAGTGCCTGGTTGAAAATCTTCAGTGATAATGTTGTTTATCAACAGATGTAGAGGCAAAATGACAAATGTAAGCAATGAAAAACCTATTCTTAATTTATATATATATATATAATAGACCATTTTCTGAAAAGTCGAGAAACTCTGATCAACATTTTAAACAATTTAGACACATTAATAAAATTTTTAAAATATTTCTTGAAATAATCCATAGTTATTAATAAAAACAAATCCACGTGAAGTAATTTAATGCATAGTTTTTTAGCAAACCGTCTGTTGATAATTGATTTATATAATATTTATATATATAATTACATAATAGCTTTTCCAGTAAGCGAAATTTAAATGTACTGATTAAATTTTTCCATAAAACTCTTGGTTTTAAATTATATTTTATATTTATACATATTATAATTTAACTCGAAAAAAAAACCTAAAACATATTTTACAGTAACAAATGACAGTTGTATTTTGTTATTGCATATCCCCAAGTAGCTTTAGCGGTAATTCTGAGGACTTATAATACTCAAAGTCAGGTTACAATACCCGCAGTGGGCAGAGCACAGATAGCCTACTCAACCGTAAACAGACACATGTTGCTTCGTGTTTTGGATGTTTATAAAGCTCGATATGATGTTAATGTTATAAAAAATTTAATAACATTCGAACTAAGAAAACCTTAGGAAGATGAACTCTGTTTTGATAGATAACATTAGTCTCCATAGGAAATATGTTTGTTCGTATTATCTTGTTTCTGAATAGTATTGAAGATAAACGTTTATGAGAGAAATAAAATTGACACTTTTGTGATTTTCAAATCATTCAATAGCCAAGAGTTACAAAACCGATGCCTCTACGGTAAGTCTGAGAGTGGGTATGTATATTTTCTTAGAGAAAAGCCACATCGGCTTATTTGCTGTGTCCACCGAAAGGAATCGATTCACTGATTTAAGTCTTGTAAATCCATAGACTTATCGCAGTACCAGCTGGGTGCAAGTTTGATACAGACATATAACATTAAAAACCGGGTTTGAAAGGTCGCGGTGGACACAGCACAAATAACCTATTATGTAGCTTTGTGATTAATAAAAACAAACAAAAAGAACAGACAAAAGAAAGAACAGTTATCAATCCAGAAATTAAAACGATTTTTAAATAAATGAAGGTGCGAGTTTTTATTCTTTTAGTGTCATCTACCGGTTAAACTATGTACTTAGTTTAACGTCCATTAATAGTTATAATCATTACTCCAGAAGTAGAGGTGTGATGTCACATGTAAATAATATGCACAAGCTTTGCTAATTATAATTAGTGTATAATGCATTATTTTTAATTAAAAGTGAATTAAATTTAATTATATGTAAATTAAAATTAATATATAATTAATAACCTATTAATTACACATTAATTAGTTAATTGGGTGCCTAATATACAAAACAAATTAATTAATAAATCAATATATTAATTGGAAGGATTTATTATTTAATTAACTTTCATTAACAAAAATTAACTAATTAAATGATTAAAACTCAGTTAATAATTTAATATCTATACTTAATGTTCCAGCCTATGACGCCAGCAATAAGTGGATATTTGTCCAAGAAATTCGGCTGTTTTTCCTGCTACATATACACTGTATCATTTGGCTCGACATGGCCTGATGGATGGGGCTTAACACATAATCTAAGGGTCGCAGGTTCGAATTCTCATCATATCAAACATGCTCGTCCTTTCAGCCGTAGGGGCATTATAAAGTAATAGCCAATCCAACTATTCGTTGGTAAAAGAGTAGCTTAAGAGTTGGCAGAAGGTAGTAATGACAAGGTGCCTTCTCTGTAGTCTCACTCTGCTAAGTTAGTGATGGCTAGCGCAGATAGCTCTCGTGTAGCTTTGTGTGAAATCCAAAACAAACTACATAATCATCCTGAATAAAAGAACACATAAGAATATCTTGTATGTGATTGGACCACAATCGACAATAAATACATGAAAGGAGCATTCACATGAGAAGTTTTTCAACATTTTACGAACAGTCATATAATTGATATTCTTGTCAGAGTTAAATTTCTTTAACACTTTGCATCTTGGCACGTGTCTACAGTGGTAGTAATCATCATATATGTAGTATTGTCCACATACAGATGAATAAGGTTCTTGCAGTATTTTTTTACTTAAAGATAGTGTTACTAACACATTTAACGTAAAGTAATATATGATTTTAATTTTGAAATCTGTGGTGGATTTAAAATTATGTATTTATTTTAATATCGATGTTTTTCATTTAAATACACCGCTGTCCAAAATCTTAAGGCCAATGAACATAAAGAAAAAATATGCATTTTGCGTTGTTAGACTTAACCAATTACTTAAGTGAAGCTTTGAAAGATAAAAATAAGAAAAGGAAAATAATAATAAAAAACCTTTTTAGCATTTATTAGGGAAAATGTGAACACAATGAAATTAGCCTCACTACTAGCTGGTCAAAAGTTTAAGACCATACTGAAACGAAGCGTTGATCGGTAAACACGCAACGGAATCTAGTCATTTGTGTTCAAGCATTAGCGTTGTCAACATTTCCCACTGATATCTCCTGTGTTACATTGGGTTAAAACATGGCAATGGCTAAAAAGTTGACAGAGTTTGAACGTGGCAGAATTGTCGAGCTGCCAAAGCAAGGTCTCTCTCAACGTGCCATCGCTGGTGAGATTGGGCGTAGTAAAGCTGCTGTTGCAAATTTCTTAAAAGATCCTGATGGATACGGAACGAGAATTTCAAGTGGTCGGCCCAAGAAAATTTCACCGAGGAGCAGGAGGATTCGACGGGTTGTCTAGCAAGACTCCAGCCGATCGGCGAACCATATTAAGGCTCTTACGGATGTAAAATGCAGCTCAGCTACAATAAGACGGCATCTACGAGAGAAAGGCTTTAAAAACCATAAACGTCTTCAAAGGCCACGCCTCCTTCCACACCGCGAAACAGCTCGGTTAAACTTTGCTGAAAAGCACCAAACATGGGACATAGAAAAATGGACGAAGGTTTTGTTCTCTGATGAGAAAGAAATTAACCTGGATGGTCCAGATGGCTTCCAACGTCACTGGTACGATAAGGATATCCCACCGGAGACATTTCTACACGACACAGTGGAGGAGGTTCCATCATGATCTGGGGTGCTTTCTCCTTCCATGGAACAATGGATCTTCAGGTTATACAGGGGCGTCAAACAGCAGCTGGCTACATTGGCATGTTGGAGATATTATCCTTATTGATTGAAAGCCCTTGCTTGTGTGGAAATGACTGGATCTTTCAGCAGGACAACGCTGCAATCCACAATGCCTTCAGGACAAAGGACTTTTTCGTGACGAATAACGTGATTCTTTTGGACCATCCAGCATGTTCGCCCGAACTGAACCCCATTGAAAATGTTTGGGGGTGGATGGCAAGGGAAGTCTATAGAAATGGACGTCAATTCCAAACAGTGCACGATCTTTATGAAGCCATCTTCACCACTTAGAATAACATTCCATCCAGCCTTCTGCAAATGCATATATCGACCGTGCCAAAGCGAATGTTTAAAGTTATTCGCAGTGACTACTCATTACTGAGACTTCTTGTTAGGCATTTCCTACCCTATTTAGGACTTCCTTTTGGTATGAGCTTAAACTTTTGACCAGCTAGTATTTAGACTAATTTCGTAGTGTTCACATTTTCCCTATTAAATGCTAAAAAGGTTTTTTATTATTATTTTCCCTTTTCTTATTTTCATTATTCGAAGCTCTACACAAATAATTGGTTGAGTCTAACAACGCAAAATGCGTATTTTTTCTTTATGTTCATTGGCCTTAAGATTTTGGCCAACAGTGTATCTATTACTATATTCCGAAAAGGATAAACAATAAACAAATGTCTAGTTGAGCATGTTCATACACTGATGAATAATAACAGTTACTGAACTTAAATAAACATAGAGATGAAATAAATAATCCTGTGGATAACAACAGTTTCAATTTCACATTCTTAAATGCACGTTTGCAATGTGCACAATTCCAATTTATTTGTCTTGCCAATGGATTGAGAATAACAGGAGTCGTTATGTGAGACATTTTCTTTTTGTGTTAATGTCTCTTGTTTATCCCAGGTGAATTACCTGCAATCTAAAGGCCCTCTAATATTTGCATTTTACAAATAATGTGGTACTACATACCATTACAATAAACATGTGTAATACTTTATTAATAAAATAGATTTCTACTTTTTCCTTCGCTAATAGTTTTATTATCTTTATCTTACCTATATTATTAATGGAAAAGCTCACTATTTCTTGTCCGGCATGACGAGGTGGGTTGAGGTGTGCGACTCGTGATCTGAGGGTCGCGCGTTCGCATCCCCGTAGCACCAAACATGCTCGTTTTGTTTTTTGACCCAGCATAGCCAAGCGTGTTAAGGCGTGCGACTCGTAATCTGAGGGTTGCGGGTTCGCATCCCCGTAGCGCCAAACATGCTCGCCCTTTCAGCCGTGGGGGCGTTATAATGTGACGGTCAATCCCACTATTCGTTGGTAAAAGAGTAGCCCAAAAGTTGGCGGTGGGTGGTCATGACTAGCTGCCTTCCATCTAGTCTTACACTCCTAAATTAGGGACGGCTATCACAGATAGCCCTCGAGTAGCTTTGTGCGAAATTCAAAAGCAAACTAACTAACAATACTATTTCTTCCTTTAAATTCACATTAACCATGTCTAAGTTTTCTTCTGATGGTTTCCATGGTGTAAAAAGTAGAAACTGGAAAAAAGAGACGTCTTTAGGTAGTTCTGCACTCTTGGTTTCTGTGTTTGTTAGATGGCGAAGAATTTGGTTCACAGCAATGTATGTTGCAATTGTTGCTGTTGCATCTTTTCTGCGATAAGCAAATCAAGCAAAAAATAATCTAAATGGAAGACAACAAATTTGAATACTGCACAATCATCTGCTATCAATTTTAATATTTACCAGCATACCCTTGAGTCATTGTCTCATAAAACATAAAATATTTTTTGCAGATCAAGTTGGTTGTCAACATCAACTAAATTATATTCCAACAGAAGGAGCACATTTTAAAAGCATCATATGCATATTAAAAACACTTAAAAATAATTACCACTACATGGAAATTAATCAAGGTTTCCAACCGTCCCAAATGATATTCGTTTGATATGTTTTGCAAAGAATTTCTTGACATCCTTAGTGTTGCAGTCATAGGTTATGAAGTTTGTGCCGAAGGTTAAAAACATCAAGTTGTTATGGCTTGAACATTTATTACACTGGAAGAATTGTGTGGTTGTGCTGCAAATAAAATGACAATCATTAATATTACCTCAGTTATGCACAGAATGGTAAGAAATTTTTCTGTCATGGTAGTAAATTTAAATGGAGTCACATGTTCTCTTGTAGTTTATGAAACTTTGGTTAAAAACTTTACCTTGATTGATAAAATTAGAAAGAGGAATTTCTTGTGGCTGAAGAATACTAACCGTCCTTTTCTCTTTCGTTATTTTATAATTTAGTTTGTGTGACTTATCATCTGTGTCATCTATTTATGATCTATGAAAATTACAAATATAGTTAACATTCTGGTGAACATATATACAGTGCGGGAACGAGTGCATAATAGATGTCACAGTACATTATACTTTCTATATCAAATCACACTTCGCTTCGCTTCTTCTTTGTGGGTATTTGGGTATGTTTAATTTTTGAATACCCAGGAGGGTCAGGTGCACAAGACCTTTTCCTCCATCCCTAACTTTCATGTCGGCTACTAGTAAGAATTTGTTGTTGTTGTAGATTTTGGGCCAGAATATCCCACAGTACTCCAGCCCTTTTCAGGGCAATGCCCATGTATTGTCTTGACTTGCCTTTTTTTATCCATTTTTTTAATTTTTTTTACTTCTATTCCATTTTTTTATTTTCTTTTTCGGTGTTTTTCACTTATATATGTATTTTCCCTTTTTTATATAAATTTTCGGAAAAATTAAAATAATAATAATAAAAATAAAATAAAAAAGGAAATAAAAGAAAAAATAATAAATAAAAAAGCATAAAAATGAAACAAAATAAAACTAATTTTAAGCGTCTAGTGCATGGTGAATAACTGACTTTATATTTCTTAAATATATAAAGGGTGGCCCGTAAGTCCCTACCCATCCATATATCTTATGTATCCAGTGTATCTGTGTGCTGTCCCTTATTCTCGCTGCATAATATTATGCGACGTCATGTTCTGTGAGGTATTTTCCTCAACATGGGCTTACATCGGCCATATTTCTCTGATAAAATAAGAAACAAATTTATAATTCATGCGCAATTGAATATAACATAATAACATATGTAGACTGACAAATAACATATTTGTAGACTTACGGGCCACCCTGTGTTTATAGGAGAGAGGTACTTAGGACTATGCTCATCATGTTCGTAGTATCTGTCGAGATCACACATTAAATCATTTTTATGCCAATTCTTATTAAAATAGTTTAGTGCATTATGCAAGAGTCTTTCAGATATTGTCTCTATGTTTGCATGCTTGTGCATGAATGTGGATGAAGTGCAACGTGGTACTTTATGTACTAAAGTTAAGATTGAATTTTGTATTATTTTTTGTAGTTCCTGTAATTGTTTTTGTGTTATGTTTATCCAGGCAGGAAATGCGTATTCTATTACAGGTCTAATGTATGTTTTGTAGATTTTTATTATATTATCAGGTGATGTTCCTTGATTTTTATGTCTTGCATAGTTTGCTCTTTTCCAGATTCTAATCAGGATATTGTTTGTATGCTGTATCCACGTTAATTTGGTATCATAGGTTAATCCTAAAAATTTAGCTGAAGTAGCAATCTGTAAAAGTGATCCATTCATGTATAACTTAGGTGGATCTTTTTTTCAGTTTATTTAATCTGCTGAATAATATTACTTTGGTTTCGGAGTATTTATTTTTATTCTATATTTCTTGCAGTATTCTAAATTATTCAGGATTGGTTGGAGGTTTGTTACTGCAATTGAAGGAGTGGGGACACTTTTCCAGACCGCTACATTGTCAGCAAATTGTGATGCAAAACCTAAATTTAGGTCCGACGTGATAAGTAAGATAGGGCTAACTACCCCTTCCTGTGGGGCTCCTGCCTCAGGTGAAAAGGACCCTGACTGGGCCCCATTCACATCTACTTTACACGTTCTATTGTCCAGGCAGTTAGATAACCAGCGAATAATTCCATGGGGTAAATCCATTTCCGTTAACCTGTGGCCTAATCTGCTATGCCACACCGTGTCAAATGCTTTCTCAATGTCGAGAAAGCAAGCTATAGTGCATTTGTTTTTGTTAAAGCTGTCTGTAATTGTTTCTGTTAATCTGATTAGGTGATCTGTAGTTTGTCTGTATTTTCTAAATCCGTTTTGAATTTAGGGTAATTTTGAATTTACTTTTAAGTATATAGATAGTCGGTTACTAATTATTCTTTCTGATTAGGCTAATTGGGCGGTAATTGTTTGGTTTATTTACTGGCTTTCCTTCCTTCTGGAACATTAATATTACTGCTTCCTTCCAAGAAACAGCTAATAGTGATAAGTTAAATAAGGCAGTACTATGTTTTAGGAGGATAGCTTGTATACCATCTTCTCCAAGTGCTTTGTTTTTGTGTTTTTGATAGCTGTTAGTACTTCCGTTACTGTTATATCTTTTATTAGTTGATGAGTGCTCTAGTCTGTTGTTTTCTCTGGTATAATTAATGTATTTACTGGGAATTTTGGTATGTATATGGTTTTGTTGTGTTCAACAAAGTTATTGACTTTATTATAGAAGTATCTGTTCATGTCTGGTTCATGGTATGTTTTGAACGTGTGTTCCAGGTGGTCTTTAAAATATCTCCGCTTTTTCTATGTTAGTGTAAGCTGTTTTGCCATGTAATTCGAGTGGTGGGTGTTCTTTGTTTGTTTTTCCTGTGTTAGTATATCTTTTCAAGCGTGTCCAGAATTGTTTTGGATATGTTTTGTGATTTAATTGTGAGCAGAAGGTGTCCCAACTGTCTTGTTTTTGTTGTCGGATTTGATGTCTTATTTTATTTCTTATAGTGTTTATTTGTGCTTTTAGTGTTTGGTTTCGATTTTGTACGTACTGTCTGCGTAGTTTTCTTCTTTCTTTTATTAAGTGTATTATTTCTTGATGTGATTGCCATGAGTGTGTTGTTGTAAAGTGTTTTTGTTTCGGTATTGAGCTTTTGGCTGCACGTTTTAGGCACTCAGAGATTATATGACTATATTCATCTACACCCGATGCGTCCACGGGGAAGTTTAGTACTTCAGTTGGTAAAATTTGTTCTATGACAGATTTAAATTGTGGCCAGTTAGCTTTTTTTAATTTAATATATCTTTTACTTTAATTTTGTTTAAGTGGGGGGTGAGATTGAAGATACACCAGACTAGAAGGTAGTCACTATCTAAATCGTGACCAACAGAGAAGTTTACGAATTTACGACTCATATTATACGAACACAGGCATAAGTCCAGTATTTCACTAGTGCAATGTGCGTACGAGATATGTGTCGGTGTTGCATCATTTAACAAGATCATATTAGTTTCAGCTAATATGAAATGTATAAAGTATTTTACCGTTTGGGTTTATACATCTACAGTTGGATGTGATATGTTTACTATTTAAATCTCCTATAATTACTGTATTGGGATTGTAGTTATATATGGAATGTAAAAGATTAACATCTAGTACTTTGCTTGGCGAGCAATAAATGCCCGCCACTGTTACTTCAGTATTATTTTGAGTTCTTACGTTTATTACTGATTCATACACATACAACGCTTAACACACCATACACACTTAACAGTAGGAGGTTTGAAATTTCCCACACCTTTTTCATGTTTATTAGTTTTTGTGGATAAAACATATTCATCTTATTATATATTTAGAGATTAAAAATATCATAGCGTATTAACATTATCAAATAGTAATAATAGTATATATTTTAAATCGTGAATCTATATCTACCTCC
Organism: Tachypleus tridentatus; assembly: GCF_004210375.1. Classification (NCBI taxonomy): domain Eukaryota; kingdom Metazoa; phylum Arthropoda; class Merostomata; order Xiphosura; family Limulidae; genus Tachypleus; species Tachypleus tridentatus. The sequence continues at coordinate 86,932,297 of NC_134830.1, forward strand.
CAATAATCATGAAATTAAATAAAATAGTAAAAATAATTTTGCACATTTTGCAAAGTCATAAAGTTTCAAGCTAAACTAGTAAAGGATAAATTAAAGTTACAAAATTCGAGTTAATTCTATAGAGATAATTATGAAAATATAATTACTAAGGCAATGTACAACAAAGTATGAAGTAGTATTTATTTTTAATACAGCTATTATACTGTGTGAGTATACCTTCAGTTCTTCCTGATGTGGCTGCTTCTGACAGTTCATTCCAAAGGATCATTGTCTTCACTTCTCCTTCAAGAACAAAATTCACCCTTAATCCAAGGCCATATTTAATTAATGCTCTATTTTTTCGTGGTACATAACATATGCACTACTAGTTTGGGAGCAAATATATCAACATTTTCTAGTGTGTTTTATCTCCACCAATTCCATTAGTTGGATGAATACCTAAGATAATATGAACCATTTATGACCTACAAAGAGCTACAAATTATAATCCTATGTAGAAAATTGCCAATACTTCTTACCTTATTCACATAATCAGGCTATGACTATACGCTCATACAGAAAAATATTACGACTTGTTGTAACTCCCAAATTATTATATATTATACAGGCCTATATAATAAAGTGATAAATTGTTCCTCTAGGGCTTGAAAGGGGTGAAAGGAAAATTTCTAGTAAGATACAAATAAATTTTGATAATAAATAAAAGACATAGTCCAAATGGCTACTTGAGATAATCATGCTTGGGCTTGAAATAATAAAAAATATTTGTATCTCCGACGTCTATCAATAACTTGAATGCGGTGCTTCTTCATACTGGGTACGTGGGGGAATCCATAGTTACGTCATCAGTACTTATTAGCCAATCAGCGCTTGCGTAGATGAGTATTTCTCGTTTCCTAAGCAGCATAGAAACACTAATGCGATCGTTCACAAGATAGAAAAAAAGAGGCCTCGTTCACCAGTATGTCTTGTTTCTGGTAAATCTAAAAGGACTAAAACTGTGAATCAAAAATTTAAGAAAGAGTATAGTGCAAAATATCCGGTCATTGCTTCAAAAGTCAGTGACAGTTATGCATTTTGTACAGTTTGTCACATCAATTTTTCTGTGGCACATGGCGGGATAAACGATTGTTCCAGACATACAAAATCGGCATCTCACCAACAAAAGGCTGAGGCGAAGACAAAAACGATGCAGATAACGATATTTATTAGTAAGAATTCAGAATATAAAACCATAAATGCAGAAGTGATGTTCACGCAATTCGTCATTGCTCATAATTTACCCCTAGCTGTCGCCGATCATGCAGGACATCTATTCAGAAAAATACAAGTGATGCCTTATAGGCTAGTATGGGGTGGTTTGCAAAATTTAGGAAGAGAAGTGACATACATAGTGTGGTGAGACATGGGGAGGGTGGCAGTTCTAACAAAGACGCTACTGATAAATTTATTAGGGAATTTAAGAACTATGTATAAGCTGAGGGTTTTATTCCCCAACAAGTGTTCAACTGTGATGAGACAAGTCTCTTTTGGAAGAAAATGCCAAAGAGGAACTACATCATTGCTAGGACACAAGCCAATGAAGGGCAGCCGAATTCTATTGTTATGTAGTAATGCAAGTGGAGACTTAAAACTTAAATCTTTGCTTGTGTGCCTTTGCTTGTTTTTAAGAAAAATAATGTCTTGAAAGTAAACTAAATGTCATGTGCAGGGCTAATAGTAAAGCATGGGTAACCAGGTAATTTTTATGGAGTGGGTCCATGAAGTGTTTGCCCCAAGTGTAAAGAATTACCTCACGGAAAAACAGTTACCACTCAAGGCACTTCTTGTGATGGACAATGTACCTGCTCACCCACCAGGCTTAGAGGACGGGTTGTTGGAGGAGTACAGTTTCCTTACGGTGAAGCTCTTGCCCCCTTATACGACTCCTCTCATTCAGCCCATGGACCAGCAGGTCATATCGAACTTTAAGAAACTGTACACCAAAGCACTGTTTCAAAGGTGCTTTGAAGTGACCTCTGACACAGAGTTAACTATCAGAGAGTTCTGGAAAAATCACTTTAATATCCTCCATTGCTTGAGGATCACAGACAAAGCCTGGAGGGAAGTGTCTTTGAGGACCATGAACTCAGCCTGGAAGAAATTGTGGCCAGACTTAGTAGCAGATAGAGACTTTGAAGGCTTTGAGGCTGAGCCTGTTGTCTAGGATATTGTCTCACTAGGTAAGTGTATGGGCTTGAATGTGAGTAGTGATGATGTGTAGGAGTTGGTGAAAAACCACAACACTGAGCTCACCACGGAAGAACTCCAAGACCTTCAGAAGGAGCAGCAACAGAAAGCAGCTGAGGAAGTGTCTTCAGATGAGAAGGAGAGAAGGGAGGATGTTCCTAGTTCACTAATCAAGGAAATGTGCGAAAAATTTCACCCTGACAAATCTGTATCAAACTGCAGCATAAACCTTTTCAATGACAATGCCATGTTTTACTTCAGAAACATTTTAAAATGCAGGCAGTAACAAACCTCATTAGACAAGTTTTTAGTGAGAAATAGGTCCAGTGAGTCTCTAGCAGGTTGTAGCGGTGCAAAGAGACAGAAAAGAGAAAGAACCCCAGAAGGAGAGTTACCTGACATTTTTATGGAAGGTGACTCCCCTTCTAAACAATAATAACCCCCCTACTTTCCACGTTCCTTACCACCTTTCACTTACGCCATCAGCTCTCCTCAGCACAGGTAAATGGCAGTTAAATTTTCATTTAATGTTTTTTATTGTGTTTATAGTTTTGTGGTTGACTTTATGCATGTAAGTATTATTATACAGGTATAAATAAGCAATATTTTTACTTAAAATGCTTCATAATGCGTAATTTTTGGAGGTCTATAACGGATTAATTTAATTTACAGTATTTCTTATGGGAAAAATTGATTCGGTTTTGAACAGCCTTCTGGAACGGATTAAGTTCGAGAACCAAGGTACCACTGTAAATGGATTTGTAGTATGAGAGAGAAAAGAAACTTAGTCCATTGTTCTCTTGAAGTGTTCCTTATGTTTGACAAGTGTTTCTCGTTTTATATATATTAGTTTTGATAAATAGTTAACTTGCTTTTAGGTTTTACGTTTATATTTTAATTAGTTATGTATTATTTAAAATGTTTATTATTGTATGCATTTAACTGGATGTAGTTTGACTTGTAGTTTGATTGCGTCATTCGTGTATACAAGCATTAGTGAAATAGTTTGTAGACGATGTTTGTACTGTAATAACTATTACAACCACGGGGTTACGTTGACCGGAACAGCTTGGCATAACTGAATCAAGACAGAGAATTGGAAAGAAAAATAAACAATAAGTGAATAGATAAAGATGTGAAATTATACATATGAAAAAAGAAGATTAAAAAAAGATCTATTAAAAATTAAAAGGTATGTACATATTTCCATTTCTTAAATTTAATAATTTCATTGCACTCTACGTTCATGATGATATCTAGAGTTAATAGATAAAATGAAATATAAAGGTTTACTTTATTTAGAAGGTACTAGATATTGTGCAGATGAAATTGCAAGAGATGAGGTGTGAAACTCTCGTTAAAGTTCTTAAAAAAGTAAACCAGTTGACGAAATAGTTTTAAATTTGTCTTGCATGATCATAAGATTCTGTAGTTTTCAAAAAGAAGATATTTAATTTTGAATTTTTTTTACTATTTAAAATAAAACAATTCTTACTTAATGTAGTTACATGCACTCAGAATCAGAATAGTTCACACGCAATGTGATTTTCATTTCGGGTATAAAAATGCTACTTATTATCTTATACTTTTCAATCAGGGTCAGTCAGCTGGTCTTGTTATGATAGGGTCAACTGAGTATCAGCATGTGACATTCTCAACAGGTATTGTGGGCATTGTATATGATATTGCTGTTGGGTACAGTGCTCATGAAACCCTGACGTTGCTGCAGTGTCCTTGTTTGGCATTGTAGTGTATCACTTTGTAAGACTCCATGGAGGATAGGATGAGTGGGCACTTAATCTTTCTCTTTCCATTATAAATACCTCAAATCCACATAAAAGTAAAATAATAAAAAAGACAATTTTTTGGTAAATGATCACATATAGATGACTCTGGTCTAAGTCACAATCATTGTTAGATCCTTTACTCTCGTTTTTTAATCCTTCATTCTTTATCTCTCTTTTTGATTCAAAATGAATTAGAAGTGCTTGCTGGCTCTCCAAATTCTGCCAAAAAGATATATCCTGGGAACATCTTGGTGGAAACACGTACCCTGCAACACAGTGAACTTCTCTAGAATTCGAAGGCTTTTGGGGATATACTCATGAGGAGTTATTGTTGAGAGGGATTTGAAAAACATTCCCAAGTTGGAGATTCTAGCTGGTTTTTCCAACCAAGGAATGTCTGCAGTGTGATGTATCTATACTCACAAGGACAGAACTATGCTGTCTACCAACGTTCTTATTTTTTTATATACATCACCATGTACACCTGCCATTGTCAAGGCAGGTTATCTAAACTGTGTGGTATAACCATATATTACTAACCCTCTCATATGTTTCCATATGACAGTGTTTTGGTCATTTGAAAGCATCATGTTGTGGTTTTTTGATATGTGTTCCTTGTGGTGGCAAAGCCCACAGTGCCTACGAGTGTGATCTGGAATCTCACTGTGTTAATTGCAGTTGTTCCGACCCCTCTTAGTTTTGTTATTGGTATCAGTGGGTGGAGGAGAAAAAGTATAGTATTTTAAGAAAAAAACATTAATAACACTTCTTCTCCACAGGTTCGAATGTTGTTGTTCTCTACTCCATCTAGGATATATGCTGCTGCACTGCATTTTATTGTTACAATATGAGTGTAGACAGATCTTTCTATGTCTCTAACATAGTCGTTCTCCACCCATGTCTGTCTATCTCTGTCTGTGTCCTCACCATTCCTTCCATTGACTGCCCAAGCCCACTTCCTTTAACCCCAGCTTCTGACGTCTGTGTGGATCCACTTTCCTCGGCCCTAAGATGTGGAATGATTATTCATTTACGCCTATAGTCTCTGGAATCTTCGTCTACTGACAGAGACCTATCCGCTCGACCCAGGGCAAAATCCATGGAAGTCTATAGACCTTCTACTAATAAAGAAAAAACAGCGTGGTCGTAAACTGAAAGGTATTCCATGCAGTTCTCCTCCTCCTAAATAAAAATTACCACTTTGGTACATGGAACCGTCGAGGTTTCCATTCTAATCTGAATGACATTAAGGCCTTGATTGATTCTTATCATTCTCTGTGGTTTTTTTTACAGGAAACATTTCTGAAACCTGCTAATACAGTAACGTTTCGGTAGTTTTTATACCATAATGACTGGTTATGTAATGGAGGAGTTCATGGAAAGGTGTCAGATGCTCACCCTAATTTTTCAACTAAATACATACTTGAAGGCCATTGCTGTGTTTCCTTGGATCTTACCATCATTGTTTGCTCTCTCTACCTGTTTCCTGATGAAACTTTGATCAATCAGACCTTAAAGCTCTTGTGGAATAGTTGCAATCTCCATTTTTACTCCTCGGAGACTTTAATGAACACATTCCCCTCTGGAATGGCGGTGATATTGGTGGGATGAGCTGTTCCATAGAGCATTTGCTCTTGGATCGCAACCTTTCTCTCTCCAATACTAGTTCTTATATATATTTTACACACCTAGTTAGTTCTTTATTATCATTGATATCTCTATCTTCTTCCCTTTACTTTTCTTGGAGAGTTGACAGTGACCCATGAGACAGTGATCATTCTCCTATCGTTTTGAGGAAGATTGGTCATGATCGATTCTACCCAACCTATATGTCTTGGTGGAAATTGGACCAAACCAACTGGCCATCCTTCACTACTCTTTCAGAACGTAATCTAACCATCATCTGTCTATCATTGATAGACGACTGTGTGGTAGCAGAAACTGGCTTTATCATTCAGGCAGCTGCTCAGTCTATTCCTAAGACCTCGACACACGGTATCCTCATCCATGGTGCAGTCCTACCTGTCAGGAGACACAGAAGACAAAGCATTGGTCTGAGATACCTTTCCAATCATACGTTTTATTTTGTTCGCAGACAAATGACGTTTAAATTGATGTATCATATATTAAGCCTAAATGATAGATTTAGTAAAATTGTTTCTTTCAACACCTAACAAATTTAAAATACTAACCTCTTTTTGTGTGGTCTATATTTTTGTAAATTAGTGCGTAAGATAATAATTACAAATAAAATACTTTGAAATATTTATATTTTTGAGTCAATACAACTTATAATTGTGGCTATAAAAATGTTATAACATTTCGTAAGTTATATGGAAAATTTTAATAACAATGTATTTATAAATATAATACTAATGCGTATGTTCAGTTGGCATCCAGTAAAAATAAATAAATAAATAAGCAAAATATGACGTGTACTTTTGTATATTTATATAGTAGTGATATAAAAATATATGTGATAGTGATGTGTTTACTACAAGATATATTAATAAGTCAATTGTATAACTTGAAGTTTTGATATCAAAAATATTTTTTGGGTATATATATGTAATAAATGTTGTAAAGCCTAATAATACAGTTCCGCCATTGGCCCAAGTGTTGATGGTCAGCACTCATCACACGATACAGCAACACTGCAGGCTCATAGAAAAAGGGCCAGTATTGACACAAATCGAGTAGGATGCCAGAATCAATCCGATAGACACGTACTATTACAGCATTAATTACTAACTTACATGTCATTTGTTTATTAATTATGTATGATGTCACACATCGGGCTCCAGAGTGACGTTGTAATTACTCATGATTAGGTAACCTAATAACTGGCTACAGTTGATAAGTAAGTTACTGTTATTATTAGCTTGGAATGGACATTTTAGCAATCACTTTCATGAATTCACTGCAGCAGCTACAAATTTTTAGGTTATCTGTAGTCTTGGGTCGAAACTAAAGAGACAGCGTCCAGAGATTAGAGATTAAATGAAACATAATCTTGAGACTAGTGTATGAGACTCATTTAGTGTTTATCTGAGTTTTATCACATCAAAAGTAATTAGAAATTGACGTTCGTTTTTGGCATATTCTTTAATATTATTATAGGTTTCATTTGTGCTATTGTGTCCTCATAGGTCAAGTGTTCTCCCAAGATCTTTTAGCCAAACAATATTTATACTCCACGTCGGAAGCACCACAGTCTGAAGATGACAGTTACTTAGGTTAGTTAAATGCTGTAATTGATATTAATGATAAACGTGGTTATCTTTAAAATAAAATAAACCATATTCTTTCTGGTTACAGTTTTCATAGAACATTAATGTACCAAATATTTATGTGGAATGCTTCATATTCAAGTTTTAAACATAACTAAAAATAATTTAGTTGTTTCCAAGATATGCTTTCAAATATGCAATATGCTGTCAGTGCACTTAGTACTTTTCTTACATAGTTAAAATTGAATAGGTTTTACTATTTTTCATTCACAATTTAAGTCCAGTTGCAATGAAATATTAGACAGTTAGGCTGCATTGATAAATTTATATGATTTTTTATTTGATATTTGAAATAAACCATTATTGTGGTCGATTCTCGGTAACTGACAAAGTACAGTTAGCCCATTATTAGCTTTAAATAATTACTTTCTAAATGCTTTTATCATTTTCTTTGACCATTTTCAACTACATGCAATAGTGTAACAGATGGACTGCATTAATATATGTAATAGAGTTTCATTTATAAAGGTATACAAGTTTCTAACGTAAAGTTTATCATAAAATTGTCTTACATGGCGATCTTGGAAGACAGAAACCACAGTTAAGCTGTTTCTTTAAAGATAAATTTATGCATTTAAAGTGATTATAACATTTATTTTAGGTTATTCTGCCGCTGTTGGAGAGTTTACTGGAGATGACGATCCAGATTTAGCTGTAGGCATGCCACGTGGTCATGAGTTAAATGGCAAGGTAAAGAGTCCTGGTAATAAATAACTCTCTTAAAAGTACTAAATAGAATAATTATAAGAAGAGTGTAAAAATGTTACATGCTCATAAATAAAATGATAGAAAATGTAATGCAATAAGAAATATTCTGTGATGAGACATCACTATGTAGATTGCTATCAAAGTTTCATGAAATTCAACATGTTTACAAACTAGAATGCCATTTCAAATAAGACTAATTTTTCATAAATAACTGACTTTATAATCCTGAAAAGTATTGCTGACAGCATTATAAAATAAGCAATGTGTATTTGAAATAATACACTCTTCTTGTTTAATAACTGTACAATCCACGTAAACCTTCGTTAAGAGATGTGTGTGTGTGTGTGTTTTTCGTATAGCAAAGCCACAAAGGGCTATCTGGTCAGCCCACCGAGGGGAATCAAACCGCTGATTGTAGTGTTGTAAATCCGGAGACATACCGCTATACTAGTGGGGGACATGTTAAGAGATACTTCAAAAATATTCAATCTGTATAGACTAAGAATTTATTATTTTTGAGGAGTTCAGAGATACAATTAATATTCAATGGAATGTAATACTCTACATTGCTTTTTTCAGACTGGAATGATGTCATTGATATCTCTTTACTGATTTTATTCTCATATTGGAAATACTTAGACATATTACATGAAACTTAGCAAAATATTACTAGAAGATATATAATTTTGGCTCCAAAAATTAATTTAGTTTATATTATTTTTTATGGGAAGTTTAAAAAAAACTGTTGTGAGACTGTTTAGGGAAAAGAACTTCTTTTCACTTTAGAATTTACTTATGGAATTTTTTTATTGTTAAGAAAAATGTGTTTTATTTCTTATATCTAAGTAGTTTCAACTTCATTAATATCGATAAAGATATTTATTTCGATACTTTATTTTGCTGATTGCAGTAGTTACAACTAACGCCCATAAGTGATGAAAAAATCAACAAAATCTGATTATAACTTATGGCTACCTGGAATCCCATCTTTCAAAATTTCATAATCTTTACCTTTGACAGATTAGGTATTATAGTTTTCGCTACCAATATTTGCATTACAAAAAACTCTGTCGTAAGGCTATCATTTTCAAAGCATATCACATCTCCTTGCTCGCTTTTCATCCAGCATACATTTGAACATATTATCACACAGAAATCGGTAAACATTGCATATGATGATTTGAGCAGTATGTATTCATATAGAATAGCATCAATACTCATTTCGTTCTCAAACTGTTTGAGGTATGTGATGGTTGAATAGATGTGTAGTGAAAGCAATTTATGTACGTTTGTTTGTATCACTTTTTCGGTAGAGATTCTTCTTTATTGCATTACATACTGTTGCTTAGGGCATGTAGAAGGCATTTGCTACTGAGTTATGTCTTCGTGGATTCTTGCCTATTACAAGATACAAGATGCCCACTTATTAGCATGGCTGGTTCCAAGTTGATCTACATTCTCGTGTTTCCCAATACCATTAATTACAATGGACATCCCTTTATTGGAAATTCTAAATCCCCGATCTGATCATATCTTTATGATCTCAGTGTATGGAATGCTTTTGTCGAAAAGGGCTGTAATCAGTTTTACCGTACTGTCTACAAATGTTACACGATGTCAAAATGTAGTTCTAATGCCATTTCTGGGCGATTTCGTACTACCTATCTTTGTCACGTGAACAGCTGATTTGCATGTTTAAAATCGTTTTAATATAATGTACTCAACATCTATAAAGGTTTTTTTCTGCCTTTGAAAGAGATATAATTTAACATTATAAAGTTTCAGGAACGAAAGGCATGTTAAAGAAACTTAAGTTCCCAAATCTGTGTTTTATGTTTAAGTCTTCCCATGAGATATCTACAGATGATTCTGCTAGTCAGTTTCTCGAGAAACAGTAAATGTGTTCTTAACCGTCAAATGCATTATTGTATCTCTATTCAATTATATTTAAATACTGCCTGGAGCTTTATTAGTTATTTGCTCAGATCACATGCTTTAACAGTATAAAAGGGTGGATTATGGTAATGAGGAATAGGAATAATAAAGTGACAGACTGAACGTGAATAATTACATTCCTGAAGGATGGTAGATTATTAGAAAGTACAAACCTGTGCTTTGGGTTCAGTAAAAATTATTTAAAAAAGAATCAAAAAGTCACGTCCTAATAGCTGATCAGATAGGCAAAAGTATAAGAACAATGACTAAAAATAAAATAATTGGATGGGAATGTTAAAGAGTTCCAAAGGTGGAATAGCAATTTACATCACCAACACAGTGGACATTCCATGAACATTTTATTTAATTTTTAAAATTAAATTTGTATATTTAAATTTTGTTTAGCTTTAACACGCTATTTAATAGAGTGCGCAATAAATTTATTTTTATTTATTGTTTAGGTGTTACTTTTTACCACAATTCTGAAGAACATACAAAACCTTACAGGAGAACAGCTCGGTGCTTACTTTGGATACGCGATTTGTGTGGCTGACGTCGATGGTAATCGGTAGGATGCAGATTTTGTAAATTTTAAAGATGTTTTTAGATAAAATAACTATCGTTAAAATCAGTATTGGTTTGAATTATACTAGTTGTATACAACTACTAAAATAGTTGTAAAAATTCTAAAATGGGAGCTGTTTTACAAGCAAACTTTAAAAGCCATAGGTAGTATGTCTTCATGTTCGAGTAGAAGAAATGATATAGAAAAATTTACAAAAAATTGAAATTAAGTCAAAGTGTATGCTAGATATGTTTCTAAAACATTTAAAGTTTTTGGAAAATTGAATTTGTGGTGTGATGGCTGCGAAATAGCTTATCTTTGATAAATTTTCAAACTACATAAAACACATGAATTAAATCAATAAAGTAATGAATTAAATGAACAAAGCCATAAATTAGAAAGTTTTCTTGGCATCATATAATCATTTATATCAACATCATATTATACGAACATACTTGGAGTTCCACAACATGGTAATATTTATCCCAGTCGATATCTATGATAATCATATAATAATATTGTATTTAAAAACACTACTTCTGTAGTGAGTCATTGGATATTTGTGCCAAACAAGAATTTTTCTCCATTTTGTAGACTTATTTTAAGCCAGAGAAATATTTTTTAATTAAATATATTCTCATGAATTAGACAAGTACTTTGGACTGTTTTCTAATTACAATTTTAACATCAATAATAATCTTACCTTATGCATTCGCAACCGAACCATAAAATATTGAGAGCTCAAGTTCCAATAATGACCTTCTTAAAAAAATGATATATCTTCGTTTAGTGCAGTTCTTAATACCCTTAAAAATATGTTACACATTTTCAAAATTTTTAATGTAACTAAAACGAAATTGATAACTAACAAACGAATGTATCGTGTTTTAGTGTTTCTGGTGGTTACTGTTTATTAAACATATGAATCAAATGGAATTGACGACGAATGAATTGAGCGAGCAAAATATCGTTTTGCAGAGTACTTTGGTTGCCTTCAGTTACAGAAAAATATTGTTCATTCTATAAACATTGAGAAATGATTTCTCTAAAACTTCTAAACTTATCTCAGAAGTGGGTATAAGCAGAAAACTACCTAAAAGTATATTTCGACCAAAATATCTGATCTCATTTATGCTGCATATGCATGTATATATATCTCTTATTACTGCTATCACTCCAGGTTGTCAACTTATTTTCATAGCGGGTAACGTCTGCAGCAATAGCACCCAGATGTGTTGGGAATATCCCATATCTGTTAGATGAAACTCAAACTTGATGTTAATCTTGTGAAAAGTCAAGAAAAATCAAATAAAAAGTAAGAAATCAAATAAGAGTACGTAGCTGAGTGCTTACATCCATAACGTTTGTAACAGATGTGCATATATGGACTTACAACTCTAGAAACGGATTTTCGATACCTCTGGTGAGCAAAGCAAAAATAGACCATTGTGCAGCTTTGTAATTAATTTTAAATAAAAAACTCTTGAGTATTGGAAGATTTCACATTTTTGTATGTTTAAAAATTCTATATTTAAAACCTTTAAAATTGATTGTTATTTTTATCTTTAACAACTTCTACGTTTCCTATAAATATGTGAAAGATAAATTAAAAAACACTATTATTACAGCTACAATGTACGTTTTTAACTTTCATTTGATTAATATCTTCAATTGATTTTTATAGTTAAAGAGAATATGCTCAACAGATTTATTATGTTTAAAACAGACTATAGGTTGAAATGGTTTTATGGGAAAACGTTTTCCTAAATACTTTTATAGATCAGGTAAAGAAAATGTAAATCATCACAATTTTATATTATTCTCTTTCTGTTAACAAATTTGTATTGTGTATTTTCCTCAACGACATCATCCTTAGATGAAACAGTGATGGGCTCTCAACCCATTTTGATTTCGGCAACAGCTTTACTCCAATCGTTTCCCAACAGCAATGATACACCCTGAATTGGCAGAGTAGGTCTTACTCCAACCACAACTGGTCCCAAACTAGGTCTGATATTAAACAAATGTTACGAAAAGTTACATTAATAAAACCACCTTCAATATCCTGAGTCATTATAGACTCACCAGTGGCAGAACTAGAGTTTAAATGCAATATACCTTCTAACAACAATGATTGAGTCGCCTCAACATCACGTAAAGTACGTATGGGTATGGGATTAGCAGTGTCATTTGTCAAAATTCTAAATTCCTCCCTAACTATATCAGCCTTTTTTGTCATTGGCCAAATCAACAGGCCCGGCGTATCCAGGTGGTTAAGGCACTGGACTCGTAATCCTAGGGCCATGGGTTCAAATCCCCGTCACACCAAACATACTCGCCCTTTCAGCCGTGGGGGCGTTATAAGGTGACGGTCATTTTCACTATTCGTTGGTAAAAGAGTAGCTCGAGCGTTGGCAGTGGATGGTGATGATTAGCTGCCTTCCCTCTAGCCTTACACTGCTAAATTAGGGATGACTAGCGCAGATAGCCCTCGTGTAGCTTTGTGCAAAATTTTAAAAAACCAAACCAAATAAACGATATTGGGTGATCTGGTGAAACTACGTCAATATGTGGATACAAATGCATATGACAGCAGAAGGACTTGGTGAAGTTTTATCTCGACTGTATTATGATTTCACACTAAACAAGTTCGATCTTTCAAAAGAATCCTCAACTTTAATGGATTAGACAGATACCGGTTTTTGCTGAAATGGCAAGAATTTCTTTTCATGAAAATTGTTTTATATCTTTAAGAGTAATCATCAGAAAAATAAGCTACTTCCAATATTGTTTAAACTTTCTTTTCATCCAAATAAATTTTGTAGTTGTCACTTATACAGCGTGTAAATTCTTTAATTAATTAGACATAATTGTCTTAATTTGGCGAAATTGTTGCCAATATGCATAGAAATACATCAATGATCGAAATAAATCCCTTTTTCGTGGGCAAATTCCATACCAGTTTGGCTATCTTGCTTGCGACAACTTCGAAACTTTTGGCAATATGTCTCTGGTACTGACTTATATGCTTTGAGATTAGCTTCTTTAATCCTATTATTATTGATGCAATTATCTAAAGACATAGCAGCATAAGCTTCTTGGGTTTTACTAGTTAAAACTCTTTATAATAGTAATAACCATTTTTTCAGTGGGCCATTCCATGTAATGGGTAACTTTCTCAAAATGTTAGAAATATTTATCAACTTCATCTTCATTAAATGGCGGTACTGTAATATATCGATTGAATTCAAATTTGTCATTTTGCCTTAGTCAATTGTAGTGGAGTCTAATTTCCATTTCTTTCAGCATGATTTCCTTTTTGGTCCCGATACATTTACTTTCTCTTTTTGCTTCAGTACGGATTTGCTCTTTGTCTTTTTTCAACTTCGACGCAGGCTTGTTCAAGCTCGATTTGTTTAAGTTTTAATTTTATTTCTAACTTATCTTTATTTCTCAAATCTGTTTAGCTAGTGGAGACACTAAAATATTCCCTTAATGCTTCCTCATACAATAAATCATCATCTACTAATATTTCAACAATACACGTTTTAGTTCATTTATTCTCATTAATTTTTTACTTATTCTAAGATTTTCACAATTTCAACCAATTCATTTCTCTAATATTTTTCTAGTTGTTCGAAGAAGGGTGATTCAAGAAACCTTGATAATTAGACATGATCAAATCTTAGTGGCACTATGTTATGATTTGGATTGTAATGTATTTCGAATTTTGTCTCTGATTCAAATCTTGGACACGACTCCACAATTTATTATATTACGTTTTACACTTTATTTCGGATAAATCTCCGATTTATTACGTTATGTACATTAGGTGCTACTATCTGAAATAACCGGAAATTTGAATGTGAGCTTATTAGTTAATTAAATGTTTAAACGATAATATGTATTAACTTTATGTTATTTGCCAACAAGATTGATATACACAATTTCCTTTTTTAGTACAAATATATTTTAATATACAAACATAAAAATTTATGAAACAGTTTACAAACTTAGAGATAATACTGAGTTTCATATCCAATTTAGAAGTGAATGTTTTATCGATAATTCAGATCTACAACGAACAAATTAATTCTGGGTTGATATTGTTGCACCTAGCTTTAAACAAGCCAGTTCGGTTGGCCTCACACAGGTTAAAGCTGACTCGTTCAAGCAAAGATATTTAATGTCCTCGTAGAAATAATAACACCGAAAGTATTTCAATGAAGCTGAACTGCTTATAATGTTCGAAATCTATAAATATTTCTGATCAAATTTTGTAATTTTCTGATCAATATATGCTAATCACAATTATACCTTCCTGAGCTTATAGACCACTGACTGTAATTATTCAATAATATTCTCCCTTCCCTGTCTCTCGGTTGGCTGCATTTTTTTACAAATAATACGAGTTTATCGAAAATTCACTTGGTAAGAACGATCTAGTGCGTTTACGTAAACAAATATTGTTGCTACTCGCTTTCAAGAATTCTCTACAAGTGTCGAGAACAGGCGGACTTGGGCAATATAAAGTGACGAATATACGTCACATTAAAAAAAAATTATACAGAAATAAGCATAGGGACTAAAATAAACGTATGACGGTAAATACGTTACACGCAACCGGCTAGAGAGAGTGAAAGGCAGTTATCCTTAAATTTCTTGAAGTAAAAATGAAATAACCCAACGTTTCTACTAATTAAACTTCCATCCTCCACCATTGCAAAAAATATTAAATGGAACTATTAATAACTAATGTGTTCAATAGTTTGAAAGCTTTTTATTTATTTATAATAGAAAATTGTATTGAGGTGTTTATATTATCGCCCTTTTCTTTTGTTTCCCATTCTAGAATTTTCCTATTGTGGAATATTTTACTACCTTCGTATACTACTTAATAACCGAGCTAGCTATTCACCAGTTAATTCCAATACGCTAGAACAACATAAAAAATTTACTTGCAAAAGTTCCTAATGTTTAACCTGTATCTCAGGACGGCTGGTATGGGTATTAACACTTTTACCAAAATAAAGCAGAGAACAACGTTTCGACCTTCTTAGGTAATCTTCAGGTTAACAAAGAGAATTTGCAACTGACCATTGCCGCGCAATTTATTTATTACCTTATGGAATATATGGCCTTAAAGATGTAGAAAAAAATTGATCCTTGACATCTAAGCATTAATCTACACAGAGTGCAAAGTAATGAGGTTTTTTTTCCTCAATGAAATGAAACAAATCATTTAAATAAATATTCACTAAATAATGTAAAAATAAGTATTAGGTTGAGGAATAATTCGTGAGCGTTTTTAAATAATTTCATTCAAGCATTACATACAAGACTATACAATACTTCAATGCATGAACACATTACACCCAAAACATTTATTATGATACTTTATTTCATGTAATACCTAGGTATATAGTATGCATTGTTTTAAACGAAATTGCAAGAAATTAAATGCGAAAAGCAGATGGTGTCGAAAATGCTCGATTTTGTCCACTTGACATTCCATTTAATGAGCTGAAAATGAAAGCAAAAATTAAAGACATATGAAAATCAAACACACCATCTATTAGAGCAAAACATTATCTACCAAATGACATGAAATATTTTGCGAAAGCGTTTCATTTCTGAATATATTTTTTTAACTTGAAAAAATACAGATTTATTAACAGAAAGAGGAAAATATATGATTTTGAATGGAAAAGCTCTTTACTCTCTGGATTAAATAAAAATTTTCAAAATAAACTGTAGAAGTTATAAGAAAGATTCCTGTATGATGTTTATTTTAAAGATATATGAAAAAATATTTTGAACGTTCCTGAGAAAATTTAGATTTTGCTCCTTACATGTATGCTCATGTGAAGAAATTTGTAATAATTGAATTAAACCATGTTAAAGATTTAGTTATAGATCTAATGAAATTTAGATTAAAATTAAATTGTATACTTATACCCCTTTCACCAAAGAAAAAGAGAGGAATGTTATATAGTAAATGATTTTAAACATAAAGATTGTGATGATTTATATTTACCTTGCTTAATCCATAAAAGTATTCAGGAAGGCATTTTCCTATAAAACCATTTCAACCCATAGTCAGTTTTAAACGTAATAAATCTGTAGGTCCTATTTTCTTAAACTATAAAAATCAATTGAAGAAGTTAATCAAATAAAAATTAAAACTTACATTGTAACTGTAATAATAATATTTTTTTAAGTTATCTTTCATAATCATATACTTACAGGAAACGTAGAAATTGTTAAAGATAAAGAATAACAGTCAACTTTAAGATTTTAAATATAGAATTTTAAAACATAGAAAAATTGCGAAATCTTAAAATACCTAGAGTATTTTATTTGAAGTTAATCACAAAGCTACAAAATGGGTTATCTCTGCTCTGCCCACCAGAGAAGTCCGCATACATACCGCTGAACCACTGACTTAGAGAAAAATATTGGTATATATATATATATTTAAAATAAGTAAACAATCCTTTTATCTTCCATGTTTTATTTTTTAATGGAAATCATATTTTATTAATTCCATAAAGAATCGACTAAGAACCTAAGCTTCTCTCGATATAAAGTATATTTTTCTTACAATGTCTTTAAAAATAAAATAAATTCAAAATCAATTTATTATTAACCCGTCTGATAAAGCTGGTTGTAATTTTGGCTTTGTGTATAAAAAATTATATGAACAAATTTTACTTAATGAAATTAAATACTACAAGTACCTTTTACTAAAAGTGATATTTAGAGACATAAAGTTATTACTAATTTAAAGAAGGCAGTTTAAAACTGGAATATCCATGCAGGTTATTGTACGAATTTATCATTTTTATATGGAAATCTGAACTTGTATAAAAATCCCTAGAAATTCAAATTAATTATTAATACTTTAAATATAGCTATTAAATCCTTCCTCATAGTACTTAACAATATTCTAAATGCCGTTTTTGAAAAGATAAAAACATGGTCTTCAAATAATTAGAATGTGTGTGTTTTTCTTCTAGCAAATACACATCGAGCTATCTGCTCAGCCCACCGAGGGGAACCGAACCAAATAATTAGAATAACTAGTTTTGGATTATTAAAAATAACATTACAGTTTAGTAATATTTAGATTCTTCAGAAACTGCTAGTTCCCTTATTTTACATATGTTTGTTTTTGGCTTTCGCGCAAAGCTACATGAGGGCTATCTGCGCTAGTCGTCCCTAAATTAGCAGTGTAAGACAAGAGGAAAAGCAGCTAGTCATCACCCCCCACCACCAACGAATAGTGAGATTCACCGTAACATTATAAAGCCCCAAATACTGAAAGGACGAGCATGTTTGGTGTGACTGGGATTTGAACCCGCAGCCCTCAAATTACGAGTCGAGAGCCTTAACCACCTGGCCTCACTCAGCCTAGTTTTCTGATTAATAGGTGTTAATCACAATTATAGCTTCCAAGACTTATAGCACTCTGACTGTAGCTGTCCAATAATAAAACTGCACAACAAAGTTTTTGCTTCTTGAACACTGTTGGGTATTCCTTATAGATTTTTGGCTGCTGATCACGAAAATCACATCCAAATTTGCCCATCACGTACCGTTTCATCGAAATCTTCAGTTTGACCAGGACATTGCTACAAGGAAAAACGATATAAGGGCAACTGGTATCCGTCAATGCTTTCTGACTAGTTTTGAACACTGCAACGTGATGCACCGGACATTGAATACAAACGAAAATCAGGAGCAAAACACTTTTACTTATGTTGAATTTAATAGCGTATTAGAAACATAAACGCAATTAAATACGTTATTGCCGTTAAACAGTTAACTGTGTATTTTTCAGAGTTCCTAAGTGATGAAGCAAGACCAAAACTATATTTGTGCATACCCACCAGGTACCTATCACAATCAGCAAAAACTTTTCAAAAAAAAATTGTTGTGCAGTGTAATACTCTTCTTCTGTCTCTCGCTAGCTGCGAGACTCTAGAACGTTCACCAAGATTCGCTTGGCAACAATAGTGTCAGTCACTGGTATTACATACACACATGGTACATTGTTGATTCCTAAGCTTAATAATCCTCTACAAATCTCGAGAACAGGCGCGACTTGTGCAATACACAGTCAAGAAAATATGTTACATGGAAAGTGAAAACTATACAAAAATAAGCGTAGGCACTAAAACGTTTGTTTGTAATTAAGCACAAAACTATACAATTGGCTGTCTGTTCTCTGCCCACCACGGGTATTCCGACCCCGTTTTTAGGAGTGTGAGTCCGCAGACATGCAGCTGTATCGCTGGGGGTTTGCATTAAAATAAATTTACAAGAGTAAATCTGTTACATGTTAAAAGGTATTATTATATTTCAACTAATAAGGTTTTTAATAGTGTGTAATAATTATAATTTTTTCATAAATAATATTCTATTATTAAAAACTGAAGGATAACTACTATAAATACATGCAAATAAATAAATACCTAACTATTTTTTAATAAATACAAAAATATTTTAAAGACTAAATTATCGATTAAAGAAAATATCTTATAAAAAATAAAATAATGAGAGTATTAATCGCTTTTATTTAAAAGTAATTAGTAGCATTCTAGCATTCTTGAAAATAATTTTGTTCGGTATACAGAGATGGAAAAACTAGCTTCAACTAGCTGGGCTTGTCTCAGCGTTCTCTTGTGACACTTGAATAAATCTTCCAGAAAAAGGTAGAAGGTTGGGAGTAAGAACTGTATATGAACTCAACGTTTTAATTTTGTCTAACAGATACGGGATATTTCAAAAGCCAGAGATATTATCAGCTATGACAGTAAGTCTTCAACCTTAAGTGATAATGGTAATGTGATATTTAATTCATTATTGTTTTATAGTGCTGATTCAATCACCTATTAACAATTAATGTATTCAATAGTTCGAAGTTTATTTGAATACATAAGCTATTTCATTTAATGCTATAAACAGTCAAAATCAATGATAAAATCAATATATGCTACATACATGTTGCTTTCTTGCTTTATAGGTCTCATGGCCTGGTGGTTAGGGTGCTAACGTCACGATCTGCGGGTCGTGGGATCGAAAAAAACACAAGCCGAACATATATGTCCTTTAATCTCTGGATACATTCCAATTTAATGATAAAACCCATTATTCGTTGGTAAAGAGTAGGTCAAAAAGAGAAGTGTGGGTTTGGTTAATACCTTTTCCCCAGTCTGTCACTTCTAAATTAAGGAAGATTAGTGCAAATGACCCTCGAAATGTTTTACGCGAAATTCAACAAAGAGCAAGGAAATTTCTAAAATGCATTTTTATCAGTTTGTTTGCTTATTTGTTTGATTATAGTTAAGCACAAAGCTGAACTATTGGCTATCTGTTCTCCGCCCACTAGGGTATCGAAACCCGGTTTATAGCGTTGTAAGTCTGTAGACATTCCGCTATGTCACTGGGGGGGAGCTTGTCTGTTTGCTTGAAGCAATGTTTATATGGTATTTATCACGACAGTACGACTAACATGACAAACTTGTAGTATGTTTTTTACAATATTTATGAATATCAAGTTTGTCATAACAATATGACTGAAGTGGCAAATGTTACAAGCAGAACAATGTTTTTTTCAATGCATAATAACCTCTAACTCCTCTTCAACAAACTTTACCATTTATCCCAGGTTCAAACAGAGATAAAGTTTGATTTCAGTACAAGAATTCTTAGCTTACAGTCTAGTTTGTTTGGGCAACTATATTTACGTATGGTCTTGCGAACTTCATGACTTATCGAAAATGAAAGGTAAACCTACAGTTTGGTATTGATTGTGTTTCATGTTTTATTCTAAACCCTTTTGAATATCTCTTGAAGGATTACTGTTTCCCGTAAGCAATGTGCTTATATTGTCTCAACACTTTAAAATATCGTTTCTTGTCGTGAAGGTTATATCAAAGCTCTAATTTTCCAAAACTAAGTTATTTCAGTATAAGATAATTAGCTGAGTGATTGAAATTGTTTATCTTAAGACAACACATGTTCGTGTCATTTCCATTTAACATACGTACTTTGAATTAGATTGGCTTCTGTTTCAATTTTCTTTGTGTGATTATGAGGAATGTCTAGGCCCGGCATGGCCAAGCGTGTTAAGGCGTTCGACTCGTAATCCGAGGGTCGCGGGTTCGAATCCCGGTCACACCAAACATGCTCCCCCTTTCAACTGTGGGGGCGTTATAATGTGACGGTCAATCCCACTATTCGTTGGTAAAAGAGTAGCCCAAACGTTGGCGGTGGGTGGTGATGACTAGCTGCCCTCCCTCTAGTCTTACACTGCTAAATTAGGGACGGCTAGCGCAGATAGCTCTCGAGTAGCTTTGCGCGAAATTCAAAACAAATAAACATAAACAATAGGAACGTCTGAAATGCAGGAAACATATTTTTTCCATTTATGTTTTACTGCAGGTTTGCCTTTTTGTTTTATCCAAACCTGTTAACCGTGTTTTAAAGTTTTATTGTATAAGATCATTACTGTTTCGAAATGTTTTCAAAATGTTTCTTTTGTCGTTTGCAAGATTTATAATTTCTGATCTTTTATACTGATTTTTTGTGAATTTTAGGATGTCTTTTTCGTTTCTAGTCTGACAAGTTTTCTCTCTGTTTAAATGTTCCGAATGGTACTGGCTTAGTAAAATATTTGTAAGGACAAAGTTATCAGAAACATCCACTGAGTGATAGTTTACCTTTCTCACGAACGGTCTTTGCGAATGGTAACGAAAACTAGGACTTTGTGCGTTTTAGCACCTTTATCTTATCTTCAACTTGATTTCATATTCAAGTAGTATCGATTGTCATCAGGGTTTTTATTATATTATGTGCAGATAGGATATTCCCTACGCCTTTGGTTTGAGAATTCTTTAATACTCAGACATAACCTCAAGGAAGAAATAATACTGCCCTAAAATTTTACAAGGTAAAATTTCTCTTTTAATTACAAAATGATATTAAATAGAACTGAAAATCTTGCCTTAGTAGCTCATAAAGGGAGAAGGTATGTATCTTTACAAATTAGCCTATTTTTCTTTCCTAGACTTATAATCACTAGAGGATGAACCCAATATTTAAACATTTATCTAACATTATTGCTTAAAAAGACATATTTTATTTTATAATCTAGTACTATTAACCTCATATAAAAGTTTTCATTTTCTTATGTAGTTTGACATGAGAAAGTTCTTCTGTCTTAAATCTTTCTTAAGAAATAAAAATACTAAAGGTTTATTTAGGGAATCTTATTGTTTTTATTTGTATATCACTGTAGCTCAAGAAAGGACATCCATTGCTTAAGTTTGCTCTTGAACATTATGAGATTTACCATTTTAGAAATCAAGGAAATTGTTTTGTCCTCTATAACTCCTAGTCAATGGCTGTTTTACACAGTAAATTCCAGCAATCCAAATTTTAACGAATTGAACTAAGAGCCTTTGGTAAAATGTCGAACATTTCAGCTTTGGACATTTATCATACAAGCATTGTTTAATGTCTGATAACGTGTATCTAGATTGAAGTGAGTAGTTGCTTCGTACTTCAAAGGGAATTTGCATTTTAAGAAGAGCTTTTAGCATCGACATAGCTTTTCATTAGAGTTCAGCTACTTACGATATATATAGATTTGTCTTTAAAAAAAAACTGGAGGGAAATCGCAAGAGACTGTTAAAAGTTATTAATCTTGAGTGTAATGACTCAATATTTCTAAGAAATTACATCAGTATAATAATTCTCTATAACGACGAAAAGTATCATTACATGAAGAGCTTTACTCATGTTTTTTGCAGGAAAGATTGTAGATATCAAACTTTTAATTTACCATATCCGTTTTTTTGATGCCATGATTAGTTCATTTATTCCAAACAGTTAAAATCCTTAGTGGTCACATATATTTAATTTTTTTATGAACCTGAACTATTCTTTCAAACTCAAATTTCATTATCTTATACAGTGTAGCAGATAAATGAGTTTTTGTTGAATGTCTTGATGATAAAATTTCAGAATTTATCGATTCAGTATGATGAGATTAACTAAGTAATACTAAGAGCAATTTTGAATGTGCCCAAATCTCAATACTCTACCGAAGATGCATCAAGATATTTTACTGGTATTTAAGTGAATAGTATCGATTTAATTTCAATCAGTGTTTTTAATCTGTTGTAAAAGGTTCTTCCTTGTATTTAGCATATGACTAGACTTTACTGTGATATAGTTTCTACAAACATTTACCTAAAATCACTTAACACATCTGTAGTTTCCCATTCACTTTTATTCCCGTATATATATGAATATTTAGATAAACTATTATTATTATTTATGAACCACTTAAGGGTCACAGTGAATTTACAACGACGATAAAATGTTGAACTCGGTATTTCTCTACTATTATTTTTATTCAGATGGGACACACAAGTTTCTTCTGCAAACCACACAATAAAACAAAACAATAATATAGTTTGTTTAATGGAAATTTCAAAACTGTTGGATACATTAAATATTCAGTTTTTAATTAATGTAATATATGTTTATATCTGTACATTATTTTCCAGTTTATCTTTCTGTATATTACAGTACATTCTCAGAAAGTTATTGTAACTGAACAATTTACGAGTGGAAAAGAGAAAAGTTGTAAGACATTTTTATTTCTGATTTTGTTTACTTGCATTCATATTTCTTTGTAAATGTGTAAAAACTATATAGATAGATAGAATGCGCTATGACTAGAAAGCCTTTTTGTTTTTTTTTAACCAAAATGAATTATCATAATTATATAGGCTGGATGATGTTATCGTGGGGGCACCACTATATTCTGATTTTACTTCTAAAAGTAGAAGTTACGAAGAAGGACGTGTGTATATATTCTTTCAAACTGCAGAGGTATGATCGAAGTGTTGTTTCTAAATTATGGCTATTCAGTTGTCAGTTAGAAATTACAATTAATTCGTAACTAGTGCGGCACCTAACATAAATACACTCATTGAGTATCACCAAAACAAATTGATTTCTTAAGTTACAAATATATATTGTTGATATACGTCTTGCATATAAATACCGTATACATGAAACTATAATATAAGAGTGTCGTGTATCTAAAAATATTTCACAAATATTCACCTATTATGATAGTTTACTAGAAAATGTGTGTTAAAGAATATACCAGATTTTCTTAAAATAGCCTTCCCGTTAATTTTAATACGCGTTTATGATATACAAACATGGTTTATTAGACAGTATTAATTAAATTATAGCACCAGATGAAAAACAGAAGTTACTTGGATGGAACGTACACTAAAGGTCGATTTGGCATGGCGTTATCTTCACTAGGTGATATAGACAGGGATGGATATCAAGGTGAGTTTAGTAACATGCTTGCTCTTAATAAGAATAACTTGGATTATAAGAGTAATATTATGAGTGTACAGTACATACTACATATGATGTAAAAATTATGCTTCACAGTTGGCGAATTGAATACATTTTTACAGCATTTCTTCAGTTCAAAATTTAAAAATAATAGAATATATTACAATAATGTACTACTTATCTCGGCCTTGTAACATTGATTATTAAGAGTGGATTGCTGTTTCGACTTTCTCTAAGATATGAATTACAGTGTTCATTAAAAATCCAAAACACAGTTCTTGTTTAATAAGTATACATTGTAGGCAACATAGTATTATTTTGAAGGTTTAGGATTTGATTTTTTCATCATTACGTTATATTAATATATTTATTTTCTTCGGCCATATCTTTACCACTGGGATTTCTTATACCCTTTCTTTCTGGTAGACATATATGTTTCAATATAATTCTTTTATAACCTGCCTGCTTTAAGTGAATACTTTCGTCAAATCTTAATTATGGTCAGTACAGTCAGAAATTGACCTTTTGTATATTAATAAATATGATTTAACATGACATAAACTTCGAACAACAAAAACAATTAGGTCCTTTAAAGCTGTCCACCTTCTCTTTATAAATGTAAATATCTAGCTCCAAGCTTTACTTTTCGGGAAATTATCTATTTTTTTCTTAAACTCCTGTGAGTGCTGTCCTTCATTACTGTACGAAGGAAAGAAAAACTATCTTGGCTGGAGTCTAACTGTCTTCTCGGCCCAGAATCTTTAAAATATAGCTTAAGGAAATCAGAGAAGGACATTCCTCTGACTTCCCGGATAGTGATATAAATCTCAGTAATATCACTTCGTGCCTTTTGTTTTTATCATGAGAAAATAAGTGAAGAAATCTTAGCCTATCCACTAAGACAGCACTAACCTCCCAGGAATTGTCCTTGTAGTCCTACTCTAAACCATTTTTAGTAGGATAATATTCTTTCTTAGATAAGGATACTACAGTATGTCAAGTGAAGCATAACTTGTGATTTGTGAGAAATAATTGTTTTTTTATTTATAATTAGTTATATTCTAATTCAACAATGTCTATAATGTCTACACTTCTAAATTAGCTTTATAAATACTAGCAATAGAGCACTTATTGTACCAAGATATATTCGTTTTACTTTCTCCATATGCAGAAAAACAAGAATGTTACAATTGATTACTTTAACTAAGAACAGTTACGTTCTGGATATTACAAAGATAAGTTGGATCTAGATTTTTTGAACAATGTTGCAAAACACCATATTTCTTAATTCCGAAGTATCTATGTCACAGTTTTGATGTTCAAGAGAATACTTACAATTTTAAAAGAGATTGTTAAATTTTGAAATGAAACAAAAACTCAAATCTGATACAATAATCAAATAACAATTTAATGAAAAGTTGTCATTATTAATAAAGCAAGTTAGTAAGTTAAATTATGATCATCTTGTTAAAGTATAAATCTATAAATAAACACAGGGAAAGAAATGATAGCTTAAAAATGTAACAGATATATTCATAGAACTTCTGCATAAAATAAGTTTAATTTCTCCAATCATGGTTTATATAATGTAAAAAGCGGGTTCTGGCCCATTTTTAAAATTTGCTATTCTACCAGTAGTCTTAAATATGAAGATTGTCGAACTATGATCAGCTGCCTCAGCAAACAATGTGGTAGGAAAACAATAAATTATTTGATAACATAAGAATTCAAGATAGGACATTGCATTGACATTGTTTAACATTTAAAGATCTGAAAGAAAACCTACATATATAGATAAAAGAATTTTGTATTTTAAACAGATTATGAACTAATGAGGATATTTGTATTATAAAGTCGGATAAAGGAAATAATGCCGTTATTCTTAACAATACTGATTTTATTAATAAAATCTTTAAAAAAATCTAAATGATAATACTAATTTTTGGAGCTAGATAAAGATCCAACCAAAACAAGATATAGTAAATTGCAATAATATTTATTAAGATCATAAAAAATAATAACGGGTAATGAATACCATAAAGTATAAACAAGCAGCACTCATAAAATTCATAAGGATGTATGTCCATTTAGACCGATACTATCTGTTATAGGCACATATATTTATGATCTAACTGGGTTTTTAGTTAAGTTGCTGTAACCGCTAATTAGGAACAAATATATCATAAAAACAGTTATGAGTTTTCACATGAAATAAAAAAAGAATATTTTTAGAGGTTTATAACGCAGGATTCGATAGAGTCTTTGTAAACCAATGTATGACTAGAAGGAACTATACATTATGAAGGAACAGACTTATGAATCAGGTTATTCATAATTATTTAAATAACATATATTTGGCATTTAGCAAAACAAAGCATTACTTTTTCCTATCATAAACTGAAAATAGGCGATTATTATCAGAAATTGGTTAAGTAGACTATGTTATTAAGTATACCTTCAAGTTGAGTTAATATGTATATAGATTATAATATATTTTCGGATAAAAAGATAGCATACTTTCCTATAAAACCTTTTATGTGGTATGTAAATACAAAGGTACTGAACCTTTTTTTAGGTTATATTGTTTCAACCACTAGATGGCTAACAGCCAAAGTACCAGTTTAGATTTGTCATTCTCAAGAAGCTTGTTTGTGTTTGAATTTCGCGCAAAGCTACACGAGGGCTATCTGCGCTAGCCGTCCATAAATTAGCAGTGTAAGACTAGAGGAAAGGCAGCTAGTTATCATCACCCACCGCCAGCTCTTGGACTACTCTTTTACCAACGAATAGTGCGATTGACAGTCACATTATAACGCCTTCACGGCTGAAAGGGCGAGTATGTTTGGTGTGATGGGAATTCAAACCCGCGACCCTCGTATATTGTCTGAGTGTTATGAACCCCTAGAGCCAACAATAAACAGGAATTATGCGCAAAGAAGAATCTGTTAATCAAGCTAAATGAGTAGAGTAACGCATTTCTTACTTTAACTGGTTTTGTAAGTTAGGTAAAAATAAATTTCCTAAAACCGTTCTTCAGGTCTGTAAATTATTTGGATTAAATACTGCAACTAGAATGAATTTTCAAATGAAAAATTGACCTGGGACACTATCACCCAATAGATGACTACTTTTATACAAGCAAACACACTTTGTAACAACTTATCATCCCATTACTCCAGATAGTTTGCATAGTGGTCACTAAT
Source organism: Tachypleus tridentatus (assembly GCF_004210375.1). NCBI lineage: Eukaryota > Metazoa > Arthropoda > Merostomata > Xiphosura > Limulidae > Tachypleus > Tachypleus tridentatus. The sequence goes on from NC_134830.1 coordinate 86,959,409, forward strand.
ATTCACATATCAGTGAGAAAACGGACATGCTGGACTTATAATCAAGTATAGCACAACAAATCACAAAATAATGTTTGCGGTTCAGACTAAAAAACAAACTGATTTTTAAAATATGAACCCGATCTAAATGTGAAACTACAGTGAGATATAGCTTATAATATAATCATATCACAAAACAATGAGGACGAAAAAATATTTTGTAGTTTATGAATATCATTAAAAATGAAACAAGCAACAGTTTTATATCGGAATTGTTGAAGGGTTTTAAAGAAAATTGTGTCGCTTTTAGAGAAAACCAACCTTTTGTATGTAATACTTGTAGCAACATTAGTCTATCCCCTTTATCGTTAGAGAAAGTAAATTAATACTAAAATGTAGATTATGTATCTACTTTAAAGAACATAGTGAGACATTATGATGATATTTTTAACTAATAAAGACAATTTTATCCATAGTTTAGAACAAATTCCAATAGCATGTTATGATATTTTTTGTCTTTCAGATTTTGCTGTCGGAGCACCTTATGCTGGAGAGAAGGATCGTGGAATAGTTTACATTTTTCGTGGAAGCCGTAATGGCATAAAGTCCATTAAACCCTCGCAGGTAGATCTGATATCATTATTCAGAATAATACATAATATGACTTAAATTTATTATGTTATAATAATTCTTTGGAAATGATATAAAACTCTATTGAGAATGAGATACTTGAAATTATAAAACATTCCAATAAACTCACGACACATTCTTAGTATACAGGCTTGACGAGAGAGGGGCTCAAAGGGACTACAGTCTCCACAACAAACATTTGGAGTACCCATACACTGAACAACTTTGATTTGTTTAGACATGGTACACGTTTACGGTTATCTTTAATCAAGATATAATCATAGTATGAATTTTGAAGAAAAATAATATTTTTACTGAACATTCAAAAGAACAGTAATAAAGGAAATGTGCTAAGAAGAAAATAATTAATTTATCTGTTTTTGTGAGCACTTTTTAATCTCCTAGCGTACTTTGGATACAAACATCGAGTTCTAAATGTTCGTGAGTAGCAGTTAGTTTTCTTCTTTGTAATAAAAATTTGTTACTCCACGACTTTGCAATCACGTTTTAATGTTTTAGCTATGTTTGTGCGACTTGATTTCAGAGAACTTTTTATGTTATGTTTCGTTAGCAAGTCATATTGCCACATTTTTACGTCCTAGTTTTCAATAATCCATTTTTATGAGTCATAATCCCAATGTTGTAATACAAGTACTAGCAAACAATCTTCTATGAAATCATGGTTTCTTATAGATACATTGTCTTGTATTTACGACAAAAATATTTCGCACACATACTTTCTTTTCTGAGTAAAGATAAATTGATATGTATAGTAATACTCTCAAAAAACTTTCAGTAAACTATGCTTAAATATTCTTTTTTTCTCAGATTATAAGAGCTGAAGACATTGGTGATACTGGATTATCAACGTTTGGGTTTTCTCTTTCAGGCGGCATGGACATGGATGAAAACCAATATCCTGGTGAGTGAGGTATTTTGTTTTATTTTTACAAATAAACATTTTTAAATGATTCATCTTTACTCCATTAGAAAGTAAAAACTATATTAAATACATTTTCTTAAATAAAATGATGCATTTTTCCTTTTTTCATGGACTTATTTTAATGAGCATAAATAGGTGAATTTCGTCTTTTGTTTTTCAGTTTGCTTGGCACATAGAGGAAGACTTAGGTAAACGTGTAAAGTAAAATAACAGCTCTTGTTTTATATTTCTTAAAAGACAGGAGTGTTATCACAAATGCTAATATCTGTAAGTAAAATATTCACATTTCCTTTCAAATAAAGACAAACATGAATTGAAAGGAATATAGGACAAATACATTGCTTTACATGTTATAAATAACATGTAAGATGCAAAAAATTTACACATTTTGCACTATTCTTTCTTTTTTATATGAAACAAACAAACATTACAAAACGTATCCAATAAATATTAACATATTCATTCATTTGTTGCCATGTAAGTAATGGATTAAACGAAGAGTGTTAAATTAACTTTGTTATGTTTCTATCTATGATACTCACTAAAAAACTAGTATTCGTGTTAGTAAGTGTGCTTTTCATTCTGGTTTCCCTAGTTGGGGAAAAGCAAAACAAATAAAAACAAACGCTATAGCGTCTGCAAGAGAAAATAAATAAATAGATACTTTTTATTCACTCTTAGATATAAGTAGGCAGAAACCAAACATGCTTCTATGGAAAATGCAATGTGTGAATATTTTTATCTTAGGTAACAAATTAGCGAATATAAATGATTTCTTACAAGTAAAAATAAATTATGATTAATATATTAATTTCTTTATTATTAGATCTTCTTGTTGGGGCTTACGAATCAAATCGAGCTATCTTTTTCAGGTATGGTACTATCTTTTCTTAAGCTAGGATTTTGTTTATAAAAATCTTCCAAACTTTTGCCACTATACTCTTAAAAACTTTCTGATTAGTTGATACATTATACAACTTACTATTTAACATCTGGTCATATTTATTTTAATATGCTATTTATTGCTTTACAGATCTAGGCCCGTGGTGAATTTGTTTCTCAATTTAATGATTGACCCAAATTCTATCAACCTGGACGAACAAATTTGTAGCCTCTCTGATGGAACAGGGGTGTCTTGGTACAGAACAGTTTCTTTTGTTTATCTCGATTATTAGTTATCTTGTCTTTTAATATGATATCCTAATAGAAGATTAAAATTTATTTTTAATTATGCACTCACGTAATATTCTTCATCAAAATTAGTAGTATATACACTTCATACATAAGATGAACAACGACAGTTTGCGGTGTAACAGTTGGGCCATAGCCAACAGTGCCGTTAAAGCAGAGGCTGTTCAACTGATATTCGATCTCCTCCCATGTATGTGCCAATTTAAAACACAGTAACCATCCCCACTACTTTGGCTATTCACCCCTCCAAGTTTGTCATATCCAAGTAATTTCGTCTTATAAACAATGTCCTTTGCAAAAGACTGATGTATGAAGTTTCTCATTACATTATTTGTAAACCCATATAAGTTAATGGGTAACTTTATACACCAGCTATTCATATGTCGCAACTGTTTATCTGGTATGGTTCTTTTCCCATTACTTAGAAAACAAAAATAATATTTTATGAAAATAAACTGCACAGCCATATTCCAAACCTCAAACCTTTTATTTAACTTTTAACTCATACAGATAAAACGTAACTCATTGTTTATTTAATTTATAACTATCACTTTATATATAATTATCACCTTATTTATAACTATCACTCATTTACAACTATCACTTTATTTACCAACCAAAGTATTTGTTTATTTAACATTACAATAGATGAGCTACAGTTAGAATATTTTTTATTGATGGTCCACTGGTTAGGGAACTTTACAAGCAATCTGTAAGCTTTGTGGGATCGAAACCTGGCGCCGAACATACTCGTCCTTTCAGCCGTAGGAGCGTTATTATGCTATGGTTAGCCCCATTATGCGTTAGTAAAACGAGTATCCCAATATTTCACAGTGAGTACTGTCAGCAAGGTGTTTTCGTTTGATCAGCAATTCACATTTATGGACGGCAACAGCTAGCGTAAATTTGCAATAAACTAAATAATCATTTGCATAACCACCCAGGGGCGTAGATTTTTTACACCCGATGGAGGGGATTATTTTTGCAACCACTTATGTGGACTGTTCAATTTGCAAATTGGTAATCTCTGATTACGTGAACCTGAAAGCTGTAAACATGCAGTCTCAGAGTAATCTTGTTGCAACGATACTTGAATATATTCGTAGGCCTACTGACTGATACTTACGAACTATCGCTTAGATCGAAAAGCTTAGAAACACGCCTATATTAAAGATGAACATTTCGGCAACTGAAAAAGCCTACATCTAGGCCTAATTATGTAATTCGATTGGTAAGAACACGAGAATCACAAGAACAAACAAACAATTTGTAAGCCTGTGATGCAATAAAGCAATTCAATAGACCAAACTGTAGGGGGGATGATTGTATGCACCATACCCCCCACCTAAATTGAAAGGGGGATGTATATCACCCATCCCCCCCGGATCTATGCCCCTGTAGCCACCCACAACCTTTCTTTCTCTTCTAATCTTTCACACATGTATCTTAATTAAAGTGTTTGTTCTACTTCTGCCTGGCAGTGATTTAAGTATGTAAATTTGCCCTTATTTAGCAGCTTTTATTTTCTACGCAAATTTAAAGATATTATATATGTATACATACACACACACACACACACACATATGTAAAAGCTCGTTGCATTTAAAATGGGCAGTTAGTAAATAAAAGCGTTGTACTTTCTTAAATAGTCAGTCCATTTACTGTTATTTGGATATTTTCTTTTGTTGTCATGATTATACGTATTCAGTCCAAACTGCTATGTTTGTACTTTTTTCAGTGTCGTTGTTTCTGTTTGTCTTCAGTATAATGGAACAAGCGTGCCCTCTGAACTACGTGAGTAATGTTTAATTTGAGAACACTTTATTTTTACTTGTATAGAATAGAAGACCACTTGAAAAGTAAACGGTAATAATAAAAGGAAAACTACAACTTAGCAGTGATTTCGGTTGATAAGCATATATTTTTCCATGATCCATAAATAACAGTTTCATTTCTGGTCGATAGACAGTAGCACAAAGTTTTCATATATAACGACCGTTTCTGACTTTTCATTGTGCAAACATGATATATGGTAAAACAACTTCTGTAAAAATAAGCAAATAAATAAAAAATAAACTAAATTGATATTCAAGGTATCAAAGAGGTAAAGTATTTATACAAATACAAGGTCTGTGTACATTTTATTGAATTCTGAGTTTCAACACCAGTTTCTTAACAATCAAAACAATATATCATATAGCAGTCTGCTTTTCCTTAATTTTTCAGTAGAGCCGAACCAGATAACTATGTATGTATGCGTGGTATCATAATTCATGGCCTAGGATCTGTATTGTGTCCTTCATATTAATCGACATGACCCTAGTCTGTAATGCAGTCGATTATATGCAAATGTAGTGAGTTGAGGTGAAGCTGAAGGCGTGAGTTCTTTAATGTTACCTTAACAATAGTCCAGAGCTATGGAGTACTTATATTGTTCTGGATTTTTGTATTTATTCCCACCTGTTTTCTCTACTTTTTGGCATTGCTAACTCAACATCATGCTCAATTTTTGCAGTTATTTCTATTACTTTAGTTGTATAACCAGACTTTTAGTCAAGTCTGAGGTATTGCCATGGTTATTCAAGTGCTATAGTTCTGTGCATATCTTAATACCCTAACAGTACGTATTAGGTAGTTCCAAATACATTTTCCTTTAACGAAAAGGCCGTTGATGCAATGTCATTGTTTTTATTCAAGCTCACCAATTTTAGTCTTAATAGCTTAGTTACGATTCACGTAATGAAATTATGTGGATCATAACTATTAGGACATTTAAAAAAGTGTTTTATGGGATACTCTAATCACATATAAAAGTTATTAAAATCTGTTACATATTAAGGCAAATAATCAGTCAAAAATGCTAAAATTACACAATTTCTAACACAAATTTTGTTTTATTTCTTAATTGCTTATGTTGTTAAAGTACAGAAAATGGCCATTATTCCCTCTAAACTTTGCTTTTGTGACCTGGATAATGAAAGTTAGAAATTAGCTTATTTTATATGTAAAAATGGGCATTTTTACATTTTCATTTACATAAGGTCTTAATAAAACAACATATGAATCAAGATTTACATGTATTTATACTAAAGTTATACAAAAATGTTAAGAAGTGAGTAGTTTTTCGCGATTTGCGACTGTAATGTAAATCACTTTCACGTATCAACCCATAAATATAGTCTCCCATCATATTTTCGTTATACGCTCCTTGGTAGCGGCATTCAAAGTCTAGTATATCTTGGTGGAAGTGCTCGCATTGCTCCTCTGAGTATGCTCCCATGTTTTTCTTGAATTTATCAAGATGAAAGTCAAGGATATGGACTTTCAGGGACATCCTGCAGCCCATTTTGCCGTAGTTCTTTACCAGAGCCTCAACCAGTTCCACATAATTTTTGGTCTTGTGAAGAAGCCTCGAAGCCGAAGAAGAACTTACAGAGGAAAATTTTCTCTAGAAGTTCAGAGAAGTCGAACCTAACACTGGAGAATCTGTATTTCAGTTTGTAGCATGTCTACAATAATGCTTCACAAGGTGGACTGACATGGTTAACTGAGAATATAGTTTTGAAGGACTAATATATCTACTAATATGTGAATATTTCATAATTATGTGCTCCACTGATATGTCATTGTTCCTAAAAGAGAGAGCAACAAAATACGTGGACGAGATAATCACGATAACAGAGCAGTATATAGAAGCTCGTGGATGGAGTATAACTGACAGTTATAAGAATAACCAGTCATCGTTAAAATCTAAAAGCAGGATGCAACCAAAAGTAAAAGGTCAGCAGGCAAAAGGGAGAAGAGACGACATGCTTATTATAAAATGGGCCAGACTGTGAGTGACAAAATGTCACCAAAGAGCAGCAGTAGAAATTTCAACATAATTTAATTGAAGTTTTCTGCAAAGATAGTGTTAGAACGAAACAAGAAAAAAGTGACTATCACAATGGATGTTATTCCCATGAGAAACAGAACAGAGTTTGTTCGTCAGATTCAACAGAAGAAAAAAATGCTTTCATCATGACTAAACAGTGCATGACTGATGGTCAACTCAATCTATGAAATGGATCAACAGAGCCTTTTGTGATCAGAGCACGAGACAAACATCAAGAGGTGCCAACAAACTACAGCAGGTGAAGGCTATGTCGGGGACAAGAAAGCGAAAGTCCTATGAGACACCTGATACAGAACAGAAGATATGAGAAGCAGTCTTATATATGATGACCAGATGATGGGCAAGGACATAGGTGTATGATGATTGGGGAGACAATGAGAAAGTTTCTCATTTCAAGAATAAAGGTAGACACTCCACTCTAAGGCTTGATGATGAATGATATACTAGGCAGTAGAAGTTTGGAGAAACTACACAGAAAGAAAACTGGTGAGACAACTGCATTCAACACAAGAGCTGTAGCAAATGAAGGAAACCAATGCAGCAAGCCCCTGCAAGTCTTGAAAGGTGGCATCCCGAATGTAGTTCTAGAGGAACAGAAGGAAACAGAAAAAGACCCTTCAGTATAGAAATTTTGGGACAGTGCATGGTAGTACGTCAAGCTCAAGACAAAGGAGAAAATGAGTTACAGATTAGAGTACCTTAAGGGAGTGCTGTACTATATGTATCAAGACAATTATTATCAGGAATTTAAATATGCCATTGTACTAACAGAATACTAGACTCAACTGATGAAGATGGCTCATAAGTAAAAGCACATCTAGAAGCAAAGAAGATAACAGACAGAATCACCAGTAACTTCCATTATCAGGGGATCATCAGAAATGTGACCATATTCTATGGATCATATGACATTTGCAAAAGGACGGTACCTAGAGGAAAGGTAGCCAAGGTGTTACTGAGTGATACATTTCTCATAGAAGAGACATTTAGCAGTGTAATTGTGGAATTTTTGGATCAGTAGTACGTGTATCTGAGAAGGACAACTAGTACATGCTGACAGTAGTCAACTATGCGACAGTGCATTGCTGAAGATAGAGATAAAGAGAGCTGGAGAAGCTCTCATAGAAGTGTTCTGTAGAGTAGGCTTTCCAAAAGAAGACTTAAGTGACAGAGAGCCCCAGTTTACTTTAGAACTGATGCAAGAGGTTTACAATTCATCAGGACTAAGCAGTTCTTTACCACCCCATACAAACTCATATGCAATAGAATTTGTGAGAGAGTCAATAGTGTCTTAAAGGGCATTTGAAGAAGATGTGACATGAGCATCAAGATTAGAACAAGTCTTATTGCTTTCTAGACGTCCCTTAAGTAAGTACAGAATCTTCACCTTAATGTTACTGTATGAAAAGCACTACGAAATCAGATGTAAATATTGAAAGAGCTATGGACAGGAGAGGAAAAGTCAGAAGTGAAGAACACGTATTAGTATGTGTTAAACCGCAGAAACTGAATGGAGGGAACATGTTAACTCACTTAAGAAAGTTTGTATGTAGCTAAAGCGCTTAGAAGCATTATGAATAGAAGGCCAACGACTGACATTTTAAGGTCGAACAGAAGGTTTTGGTTCTGTTACTCACAGCTAACAACAAACTCACCCTGAAGTGTAAAGGACCTTTTGAAATGCAAGAATTGGTCAACAGACTGACTATAAGGGAAGACCAGTATCTACCAGTTATGTCTTAAATATAGTGTGGTTGACTTGTTATAACATATTCTTCTTTGCTCTGACTTGTGGGTTTTTAGAATTACAAATGTAGTTCTTCTCTTTTTATGGTAGGGTCGCTTGATTACTCTGGAAACAAGAAGAATATTTTGCTGGTTCGCCAGTTACTGTGAATCACAGCAAAGTTAATTAAGATTCTAATGAAGTAGCCGAAACTGGTGTTTCTCCAGTCACAGCCTACATTGCTTTAAATAGATATGAATTCGTCTTACATAAGTGAGAGCATGGGTGTTCGTAGTATATAATACAGAGGGACAATATAACAAAATAATATAAAAGCTAAAACTATAGGGATTAGAAAATTGATAATATAGGAGGTAAGTACTCCTTTTGCGGAAATTCGTGAATAGGAGTAAACTTTTCCACTTTATGTATCAGTATTAAATAGTTGAAACATATATTAATAAGATAGCAAAAATTAAAAGTTTTGAGTACAATATTCCAGAATATATTTCCTCCCGTTTCTTGAAATAGTCTGAAAGTAGAATAATTCATCTGTAATAAATCATCTAATGTAACAAATATGCATCAAAATAGAATAGGTCTCATACCTCTTTGAACTTGTATTCGTGCCATTCCCCTCAGTGTGGATCCCTCTCAGTGAAGATTTTGTTCGTTCAGTTTATTTCCTCTGGGATCTAAACATCCATTCACGTGTTTACGGTGCGTGGCGATCCGTGCTCCTGGTGGTTGAGGGGTCCAACCCTAACACACCATTGAGAACAACCAACACTAGTACTCTGTTGACCCTAACCAAGTGGACCAGATGCCCCCCGAGAGTAAATCAGCTGGTCCACTTGGGTTAGGGTCAACAGAGTACTAGTGTCTGATGATAGTGTTTGGGTATAGTGGTCACGAAACCCTGCCATTTATGCAGTATCCTTGTTTGGCATTGTAATGCGTTCCCTCGTAGGGCTACATGGTGGGTGAGGAGAGTGGACACAGAAATATTTTTTTTCTTTATTATAGATCCCCCTACTCAAAATAAAAATAAAATAATTTAAAACAGACAATAGATAAACGACCACATCTTGAAGATTCTGAACAGCAATCTTCAACTTATTCGACACCTGTACCTCATTTTCTGACATTACATTCTCTATCAGACAAATGTTTAGGGACAAACGTCTCCCTTTTTTATTCACAAGGGACTAGAGGAGCTTACTGGCTCTCCTAAGTCAGTCAAAAGCTATGTTCTGGGGACATCTTGGTGGAAACATCTACTCCAAAACACAATGAACTCCTTTTGCATTAAGGTTACTCACCATGTTACTTTGAATTCATCATGAGGAGTTATTATTGAGAGGGACTTGAAGAGCATTCCCGAGTTAGTGATCCTCCCTGGCTTCTTTAAAGAAGGAGTTTCTGCAGTGAGGCATATCTCCACTCACAAATATAGAATTATACTGCCAACCAATGTCCTAATTTGTACGTTCACATCACCACGTCCAACTGCCACCATCAAGGAAAGTTATCTAATTTTCAAGGTACAGCCATCATCATCATCATCATTAGTATCATCATCATAATTAGTATCATCATCATTAGTATTCATCATCATCATCATTAGTATCATCATCATCATCATCATTAGTATCATCATCATCATTAGTATCATCATCATCATTAGTATCATCATCATCATTATCATCATCATCATCATCAACTTCATTAGTATCATCAACATCATCATCATTAGTATATTCCAAACCCTCTCGAATGTTTCCAGTATGAGCAGTTCAGTTACTTAAAGACATCGTGTTGTATTGTTAATGTGTGTTCGTTGTGGTGGCAAGGACCATGATGCCTACGAGTGTGAAATGGAGCTTCACTGTGTTATTTGTTGTGGCTCTTACCCTCTTACTTTTGTACTTTTGTTCCATGAGGCAGTGATCATTCTTCTATAATTTTGACTGGCTGTGGTTGATGCCAACCGACCCGCGTGCCCTGATGTAAGCTGGATCAAGCAAACTGACCCTATTTCAGTGCTATCGCTGAACTTGATGCTGTCATCGTCTGTAAGCCATCGACAGACAACTGTGTGGCAGCAGTAACTGATTGTATTATCCAAGCAGCTACTCAGTCTATTCCTAAAACCTTGACATGTTTTCCATAACATCCTTGTCTGTGGTAGAATCCTGCCTGCTACATGGCATGGAAGGCTCAAACACGGGCCTGGGATACTCTTCACAGGTATTTCACACTTTCAAACTGCATCACTTCCCAGCAGACCTATGCACATACTTATCAGGAAAGACGTCGAAGCCAAAAGGAATCTTGGATTAAGTTCATAACTAACATCTCTTCTACCACCAGTTCCAAAGTTAATATGGGACAAGATTCGGAAGTTCATTGGGCAATATACTTCTGCCTTCTTTTGATCTTGTTCTCCAATGGCCAAGAAGTTGCTGATGGTCAGAGCATTGTCGATACTCTCGGCACTAAGACTCGGGTAGAGCAATCACTACTTTCCTTTGGGTCATTATCTCTATGAGTATAATCGGCCTTTTACACTGGTAGAACTCAAGCTTACTCTTCATCATTCTGGCAGTACATCGGTCAACCTGATAATTCTCAATATGAGATGCTGCACCATTTATCTCCTGTCACTCTTGCTATTTTTCTGATTGTTTTTAACTGAATCTGGCAGTAGAATGTTTTTGTTGATTCTTGGCCCTGAGCTACTGTCCTCCCTTTTTCTAAGCCTGGGAATGATCTCAAGAAACATTGAAACTATCGTCCAATTGCTTTGACGAGCTGTCTCAGCAAGATCTTAAAGAGAATGGTTACTGATCATCTTGTTTGGCTCCTTGAATCGAAAATCCTCCACTAGCCCAACAAATGTAGGTTGTAACGACAATGCTCCACTGTGGACCACCCGATTCAATTGAAACATTGAACAGAGAAGCCTTTCTCAAACAACAACGTATTATGTCAGTATTCCTTAAGCTTGAGAAACTTACCATACTAAGTGGAGGTACGGCATTTTGCGAAACCTCCACTCATATGGAATGCATAGCCATCTACCCATTTTTATTAAAACATTTTAATGGACTGGCAGTTCCAAGTTCATGTGGGTTCGACATTTTCCTCTTCTTTCCTACAGGAACTTATAGTTCTTCAAGGGTGTGTTTTGAGTGTCACAATTTTCAGTATAAAGCTTAATGCCATAACTGAACAACTCCCCCTACAGTTGCAAACGGTCTTATGTCGATGACTTCCACATCTTGTGTCAGTCATCGAGCATGAAGTTTATTAAGCAGCAGCTACAGACCACCCTTAATCATTTACTGAAGTAGACCACAGCAAATGGTTTTACCTTTTTTCTCTCTAAAACCGTTTGCATGCACTTTTGCCACCAACAGAGTATTCACCCTGATCCTGAACTTCCACACATCAAGCAGCTGTGCATCAAGTGCACTGAACATTCTCGGTGCCATCCCTTCCACCTCTTGGAGTGTAGATTGATGTTCTATGCCGAAAATCTATTGTGCCCTCATTAACATGAAACTGGATTATGGATCTCTGGTCTATGGCTCTGCCAGGACCTCGGTCGTGAAGATGTTGGATCCTATTTATCATCGGGGCTTCAGCTCTGCAAGTAACTTTTTGTACTTCTCCAGTCCAGAATTTGTACACTGAGTATCATGAACCTCCTATACACATCTGCCGTTTGCAACTATCTGTATTGTACACTTCAAAACTTTGATCCTTACCACAGCATTCTACCTGGGGTTGTGTTTTAATTCTTCAGTGGGCCATGCTTTTTCAGAATAGATACTCTGTCATCGTTCTTTTTGGCCTTCGTATCCAGAAGAAGTTGGCTGAATTTGGTCTATACTTGGATAATATTTCTGTATCCACTGGTCAGCTCATTCCACCATGGCTTATTACCATCCCCAGAGGTGATGCTTCTTTGAGTCATCTGAAGAAGGTGTATACTCCCGATTGGAAGTACTGTACTGTCTTCTATTTGACAAACATCTTTCAAACCATCCTTCCATTTCTATTTATATGGATGCTTCGAAGTCAGGTGACTCTGTAGGCCTTGCCAAGGTTTTTTGTGGTTTGATAGTTGCACACAAAATTTCCTCTACAGATTCTGTGTTCACAACCGAATTAACTGTACGCCATTTGGAGTGAGCAACATGATAACAAGCCTTTCCAGATCAAACCTTCTTTTACTCTTTGGCCATATTGCTTCCATAAGGATTGGAAGGAGGACGTTGTCCTGGCTAGGCATTGGTCACAGTTTTTAACTCGTCCTTTTCTTTTATCTGGGACTGAAACACCAATGTGTGGTCTGTGTGACACTTGAGTCACAATGGATTACATTTTATTATCGTTCCGTCGTTACGACCGTAAGCACCTACCCCATTTTAGTCATATTTTTACCATGATAGTGTCATTAGCGATGATGACGGTTGTCCACCTCAATTGTGTTTTTAAAATTTTGAGGGCCATTGTCCATCTTAATTCTATTGAAGTTTTAAATTCGAAAACTGAGCTTTGTTTCGTTTTAACATGATTCTTTTTTACATATTTTAATAAATTGTTGCAGATAGACCAGTAGCATTGCGCCAAACAACCAACCAATCCATGCCATAACGCCCTTTTTTATAGTAAGACTCCTGTCTCTTTTATGCTGTTTCACCTTGTTGGTCATCATATTTGTGTAATGAACAAACAAATCTTATAAATGTTTTAATTTTATTTTTTTGCCGCTGAACTTAATATTTACAACAACACTAAATATTTGCAGAACAGCTTTATAGGTTATTCCTCTGACAATCTACAAAATTTCACAAAACTGCTCTAAAATACTGGAGCACCTCCAATCATAAATAAGGAAAATAACGCCAACTATAAAATTGGATGTCCCGAAAATTGCTAGAAGTTTAAGAAAAATGTTCTTAATAAATTAGTAATTCTACCCCATCCTCTTTGTTGTTGATATGACTGAAACTTCGAATTAGCATCCTTTACATAAAAATTGAATTAAGTTTTATAAATAAGTTTCATATTTCTTAAATTATCTGCTTCTATATATATATATATATATATTTTACTACCACATTACTGTTATGTTAATTATTCATTATTGGAATTATTCATTATTTTTATTTTAATCTCTAATGTTTGAAAGCATTATTGCCATCATACAGAGTGAAAACACCAATTTGTAAGGCTCGAAGATATTACAAACGTTTTGCATACTTTCAACCTTTTAGATGTTTTATTTAAAACTCGATTGGACATTGGTTTGGAGCAAAGTCCACGTGTGTTTTTCCTGGACAGAGAAAAAATAAGCCACAGTAACTATCAAGTCTCTCTCAGGAAAGGCTCTGTATTCTGTAAGAGTGTTTATGCTTATATTCAGGTCAGTGATATTACATTCTTTCTAATGATATAATAAAATCCTTGAGCTTTATAGCCATTTATTCAGTATGCTCTTGTAAGGAATAAGCTTTTGATTATTGTTAATTCAACATCGACAATTTATTGAACTGCGTAGTGAATATACTTAAAAAAGAAAATATATATATTTATTTTTGAATTTCATAAAAGTAGGGAATTGGTTTTGAGGGTCATAATATGAAAAATATTAAAATTAAGAGGTATTTTGAGCTATTATGTTATCGTAAACTAAAGTTTAATAGCATTTTATAAAAACAGTATTTCAGGTTTAGTCCTCTTCTTCAAATATATTTCACCATTGCCGATCGCATTTAGTTTGATTGGTATGATTACAGATTAAGGCAAAACCGCAATTTTCATTTAATAAGCTTCTGTGAAGAATGGGAAAGTCAATCTTAGATCACAGTTAATTGTAAAGTGTGGTTGGAAGCTCAAGAAGTTTTGACTTTTGCAAACGGTGAACCCTTCATCATGAAACTCAACAACTTTAAAAACGTAAAAACAAATATAACGAAAAAATGAATTTTAAAGGCTGCATCCGCTTTCAACGTTTTATTAATGTAAGCTTATTGTTTGGTAACAACCATTTTTTTAAGAGTTGTATGTTATTTCATTGATATGTAAGATCGCATTTTCCCGGAGTATTCATTTATTTTTTTTAATTATTTCATTTAGGGACATATAATATGGTAAAATTAAAAATTATATTAAAAGCTTTTGATAAGAAGCGCCTTCTACCAAATAATTTATTTTACTTGGAAAGCTTCTCTATTAGGACATTGCCAAAACTTTCACTTGTAAAGAAGAGTTTATGCACCATTATTGAACATAGATTTTGCATTAGGGAAGAGATCCACTTTATTTTGTCTCTGTGATGCCAGTTAGTTAATATCTGAATATAACTAATTGAATTGAATTTTATTTGCAAATAATATAATTTTTAGCTCATTCATGTGTAACAGTCTAGTTCTGTAATACCTTTTCTTCATAAGGTACACAAAAATAAAGTATTACAAATAATAAATACATTGTAATTATCTATATTGCAACTTTAGGAACAAGTGCGAGACAAGCTAACACCCATTATAATAGAAGTCGCCACTGAGTTGAGAGACTTGGAACCTTCCAGAAAAATGTTGAAGCCAATCCTTAATGAAGACCTACCACGAATATTAATGGAACAAGTATTATATAACAGATATCAAATTGCTTTTGTTATTAACTTACTAGCAGTAGGTTACGAAATCATGCAACTAATTGTTAACAGGTTTAGAGTTTCCGATAGTTATATTTTTGAAAGCATTGTATGTTTCTCCAACATTTGTTTTTTCAAAATCTTAGCCAAATTTAGTGAAAAACTTACCATAAAGTATACTGATATTTAATAAACTCGATTAGATTCACAGAATATATACAGAGTCGATCAATTACACTGATCATGCTTATGATTGCAAAATGAATATAATGGCTCGATATAGTCACGTCTTAGTTAAAATGATAAAGAATTTTTCTAGCTTAACAGTAGTGATCAGTAAACTCTTTACGGCCCGGCATGGCCAAGTGTGTTAAGGCGTTCGACTCGTCATCCGAGGGTCGCGGGTTCGAATCCCGCTCGTACCAAACATGCGCGCACGTTCAGCCATGTGGGGCGTTATAATGGGACGGTCAATCCTACTATTCGTTGAAAAAAGAGTAGCCCAAGAGTGGGCGGTGGGTGGCGATGACTAGCTGCCTTCCCTCTAGTCTTACATTGTTAAATTAGGGACGGCTAGCGCAGATAACCCTCGAGTAGCTTTGCGCCAAATTCAAAACAAACAAACAAGTCCTTCAAACTTGAAATTTAAGGTTGTAGATGCTTAGAAATTTACCAGTATTTTTATTAGGTAAATTAGTAGGTTTACTTCAACTATCTCCCCTTTTTAAGTGAATTTTTGTTGTTGTGTTTTTAATCAAGAATTAAAAACATTAATTACGTAAGGCGTAATTATTCAATATATAAGATGTTGATTTTCTTTGTTCTGTTTTAATTTTGTGCTATCGTAATTTAATTATCGTAATATTTGATACTAAGTCATTGTATTTATCCTTAATGTATTTATATCTTTAATTAGTTAAAATATAACGCACTGCATGGGATCACTACTTTTCAGGTTAACATTCAGAAGAACTGTGGAAAAGACAATATGTGTATTCCCGACCTGACTGTGGAAATGAAAGCGTATGTTCTAGATTTATAAGACCACGAAAATACGATTTTATATTAGTTTTTATGTTCATGTATATTAGAAAAATAGGTGTTTGTGTGAAATTTGTAAATACCTACTTTTTGTGTTACAGCTTGTTGCGGAAAAAGTGTACTGTTTACACTAATTTATTGTCCGTAGCTTATTTTATAGGTTTTTGCATGTTAAATTCATCGTTTGTTATTCTTATTACTTTATTCTTGAAATAAACCTTTAAACAATACTACTCAAGATAATCTAAGTATTATTTATTCACATATAAGTCTGGGAATGTAGTAATACTTTAAAAAAGCGCACTTCAATAGAAATGTGTGTACGTGATAACATATTTAATATCCGCTAGGAATATGGACGAATATTTGATTGGAAGCAGAAAGAAACTTGAACTTACTGTCAATATTACCAATCGTGGAGAAGATGCATTTGAATCTATGTTATATCTAGAAACTCCACAAGACTTTAGTTATGTTAACATCAACAAGACAAGCGCTGTAAGTTGTGATTAATGTACAATTATTAAACAGCTTCTTTTAACCAGGCATGAGTTATTATAAAGCACATATTTCTGATAAAAATAACAATATCTTTAATAGTTTTATTAATCAACAAACTCAAAAATTTATCCTTTGTTCTGTCTAAATGAAAAATCTTTTTTTTTTAAAGTCTTTGCTGCTATTAACAATAAAAACCTTTTGCAATGCAGTAACCTTTCAGCATACATACAGTAAGTTATTTTGAGCTTTTTCTTCTGTTCTTCAATAATGAATAATAACAAACAGACATAAATAAAGTATTACTATTATTAAATTGTCGTGCAATAAAACTATGCTACTCTAACCGATACTCAGGAAGTAATTTTTCGATTTTTAGAACAATTTACAATTTGTTAATCATTATATATTATATAATGAACTAGGTTATTCAGATTTTACTACCATTTTTAAGAGTAATCTAATAGTGATATATAGGAATGTTCAAAAGTGTTCCCTGTGCCCTTAACGCACTTTCTGGAAAGTAACATTTTTACATATAATAAATTTAGACTGTGAGGACCTTATTAAATAGATATATATAAAATAATAAGTTATTTTACGGAAACTTTAAAGAGCTCAAATTTTCCCTTAATAGAGCATAACTGTTAGCTGTTTTCCATATTTACGTACTCCTGAAGTCAATAACATCGTCTGTGATATCGGAAACCCCTTCCCTGCTGGACATGAGGTAAAGTATATATTTGTATCAAACCGACATTGGCTTCAACATAACACTCTGATTTCTAAAATATTTTATAAACAGAGAAAACACAGATTTCTATAAGTCAAAATTAAGTTTAATTTTGACACCATGAATGTTTTATATAAGTTTATTTTCAAAGCTTGATTTTGTTTGTTCTAACTAGTTATCTGAAACGCTTTTATTTTAAATTGAATTATTAATTTTAAAATATTGGCATTTGGTAATTTATATGAGATTATATATATATATATATATCATATATATAAGATTATAGTTGTGCAATTTTGTCCTTAGCTAAACAAACTAAACTTTTCAATTCTAGCTCATATTTTCTGTGATTCTAAAACCAGCTAGAGTTGCTTCTAGAATTCCGTATTTCCATTTTAAAATGAAAGTTAATAGGTAAGTTCAAACTTGAAAAATGTTATTATGTTACAAGTTCGTTTCTCTAGGTGTATCAGTGTTTCATTAAGAGTAGTATCAACGTTATTATTAATTTTTATCTATATCCATTTGTAAGCAGCAACTATGTTTCCAGTCAGTGAAAAGTCGCTATATATTACCATATAGAAGCTAAGTTGTTTGTTTTTTAATATCCCCCCACTGTCACAGCGGTATGTTCGCAGACTCACACCGCTAGAAACCAGCTTTCTGTACCCGTGGTTGGCAGAACCCAGATAGTCCATAGTGTAGCTTTGTGCTTAATTCTAAATAATCCCATCTATTCAATATTTTAATTTTTTGAACAAACTTTTCAAAAATTTGCTTTAACTGCATAATATGCCTAATAATCAGTTGTAACCTTACAAAAACTGTTGAGTGTTGATAACGAATTTTATATATTTATGTGTATATATTCTCCTTATGCGACAGTACCAACTCAGAAAACTTTACACTTGGAGACAACCAGCGTATCTTTGAACTTCCAGTAACTTTCAAAATAAAAATGGACTTACACGGGTAAGGATAAGTTTCGTACTCACGTAAAAACATTATTTTTAAACGAAGGAATATTAACCTAACAAAATATCACTATTGAGTAGACGTAAAGATATAAATTAAAATTTAACTTATAAGCTAAAAATAGGTTTTTGATATTTTCAGAATTTTTGCAAAATGCTATCTACGTATAATCGTCCCTAATTTTGTACTAATAGGATACATAGAAGGTAGATAGTCAATTATAATTAGATAGTCTATTATACTATATCCATGAATTCAAAGTGCCGAGCGCTTTATCGTCAACGGAACGCGAACTGTGAACATTTAATTCAAAGACTGGACACACTAATCACGTCAAGGCCCTGTCAAGACTAATAAAGATAGGACCTTGCACTGTTCTTTATTTCTGACGATGTGCTACACTCATGTCTGTTATTCATGATATGTTCCTAAAATTGATTTCACAAAAGATTCAAAGATAAAACATAAATAAGATCTGAATCAGTTCTTAACAAGCTATCTCTGATTCAACGACAAAAAAATAAAACTGTTTGGGAATCCTAAGAGTAAGGTATATAACTATGTAGGGTATGATCAAGGGATTATTTTGCTGTTTAGTGTTAGGATGAATCATTTTATGAATCCTTTATATTAATCTAGACATATTCCTATCACAATAAACTACTACAGTTAATTATTTTTATCTTTATTTTTATATTGTACCTAATGGTTTATAGTAAAGAAGCTTTTGACTTTGAAATTGGCAAGAAAATAAATTTTTTGTATGGAAAAGTAATAAATGTATCTATGTAGAAGGTAACTGCGTATGCATGAAACCATAAATGTGTTTGAAGAACTCCGTATGAAAAATCTGAAATATATTGATAATAATGTCAAATGATAAAAGATGTATATTTCGTTGATTATACTTTTATAGTATAACAAAAAGAACTTCTTGTTAATAGAGATATATTTTTTCACTGCAGTAAGGAATATTTTTTGCATGAATTGGAATAACAATGAACTATTGGTCTAACTAGAAGTCCGTGTTGGCGTAAAACAAATAGGAAAAGGCAGACGTTTTATTGACGTTTTCTACATTTGTAGTTATTAGTTAGTTGATGTCATAAACTTACTTATATTTCTTTTATAAATTTAAACTTGTTCACGTAATAATGTTGTTGTTTTTTTCCAAAACGTTGAGACATTTATAGAGATATTTTTTTCAATTATCGTAAAAACTTAGATCCATACTTTGCACAAAATAAATCAAGTCTGTTGAAGTAGGCCTATATTTTTTTTCGTTATAGAATTTCAATTCCAGAAAGAATCACATATAACAAGTCCACCATTCTACCTGAAAATCAGATTCAGGCAGAAGACGAAATCGGACCAGAAGTGGTCCATGTGTACGAAGTAAGTAGGTAATAGTTATGCTTCACAGCGCTTTGATGACATCGGTTCTCAGTAATTATTAACACTTTCTGGGAAATAAAGAACAACAAAATGTCTTCATAAAGCGTAGAAAGAGAGAAATGACATTTTGTTACTTCTTTTGCTATTATCATTTTTGTCGAAAAATAGAACATATTATAGTTACAGTGATTTATTTACATCAAATTATGATGCTCAACAAGTTTGTTTGGCACACAGTTTCTGTAAAACTCAGAAATTTCCTATAATTCTTAGAAACTATCCACTTGTTCTATATCATGAAACACTTTGTTGTTGTTTTTGTTTGTTTTTTGAAAGGAGTTGGGAGTAAGGTGTTTTAAGTTCAGGTTTATAAGTAAAAAGTAGGAGATTGGGATATATGAAAGACATGAAGAGGATTTAATGGATAGTTTGGCTAGTCAGTAGAAACCTGAAAAACAATGCACTGACGAAAAACATTAAATTACAAAAATTTAATTTGTTCGAGTATTTCATACATTTGCAACCAGAACTCTCTATAATTAGACTCTTTGCAGAAAAGTATTTTTAAAACGTATTAAAGAATTCACTATAATTATTTTATGTGCATTTGTATACGAAGGCGTTTAATTAATTCTCATATTTTTAAAGTGTATGAGTTGTTTTGATACTTAGTGAAAGTTTATAGATATAACAAAATCTCTTGGGAGTGTTGCTTGTTTACTTCTATGTGTGTCAGTTTTTCTAAAACAAAATACTTTGAACAAAGTAGTTAAAGTATTACAGTTATTTCGATATGCTAAAATAATGTTTGTATATATATATATATATGTGTGTGTGTGTCATTGACTACAGTAGTACTTAACAGTACAGATCATTATGAAACAAAATAATGGCAATAAAAATCACCGGTTAAAACCATTTTTAGCATGTCTGAACATTAACAATGACTATTTCACACTGAAAAAACTAAAGCTGGTTGTATTTCTAAGCCGTCTAAATCACTTTCTACGTGTTTATGGAGTGGATTAAATTTCACTGTTTGAACATTTTTTTAAGTAAGTAATTTTTTCCAGACAAGACAAAATGACGAACCTTATCATTGTACTTCTTTCGCAGAACTTCTACACCTGGAGTCGCAGTTATTCCTGTCTTGTACCAAAATTATACTAGTATTACTTTGGGCATATAATTAAACTTAAGGGTAGGTTGGTAGGGATTTTGATGAGTAAAACTGAATGGCTTATATGCACACCCAACTCTTGTCATTGCTGGCGCGCAAAAACATAGCTAATGGAAAGGAAACAAACAAGTATAATAAAAAATAATGATTTATACAAATAGAAATCGACATATATGTAATCTACTAGCTGTATTGATATAAGTAGGAATATGAAATTGTAACGAAAACTGGAGATCATTGGTTATTCATATAATTGCCATAACAAGTATGCAAAATATATTAAATGCTGAAAAGTGATACTGGTTGGATATATTTTAAGATAAAGATTGAAAATCGTTTTAAAAACTATTCAGCTAATATCACTTTCCTGGTTCTGTAGTTTTTATTGCAGCATTTATTCTGTTTTGGATACTTATAGCAATTCTACAAATAATCAGAGATTCCTACTTTCTGTTTTGTTTTGTTGTTTTTTTCGTTTTATTTTTTCAATTTGTATATTTCCATGGAATGAACACAACATCTCTCAACTTTCAGTGTAGCCATATCCCTGATAGCTATAACTTTTACAAGATTTAAAACCACAAATCACAAATTTATAAAACTTAATCTTTACTATTGGCCTACAGATAAGCTAACAAAGATGCCAAAGTAGAGATTAAATTTTATACATTTGTGATTGCAAGTTCAATTTTTTTCATTACTTCTTGTAGCAGAATCCCTACTTCATCTTAAACATTTATAATTTTACAATACACTTTTTGTCTACTTTTCATGTTATACCTGTATAAAGTATGTAATTTACCTTGAGAAACTGTCACGTGTTTATCCTTTGGATTCAAAAGATATTTAAGTGCACGATATGCTTACCAGTTTTAGTATACCCGTTTATATATGGATTTTTATTGGAATATCAAAAGCAGATACCCACATACCAGTCAAGTAAGCTAGAGAAATATTCTAGCAATATTCCGAGCTGGCTAGGCACTAACCATGTTGACATGATCAGGTAGTAGATGAAAAAGTTCTTGTCTTAGAAATATTAGCGATCTTTTAAAGTATTATTAGTACATTTGCACGTAATATATTGTAACCAATACTTTGAATGGTCGATTTTTCTCTTAAATAATCTATTGGGTGGTTTTTTGGCGTGTGAATTATTTAGAATCTTTGTAGCTTCCTACTACAAAGTACTACCGCACTTAAAATAGAAAGTTTTAATGCTACAAAAGTATGGCAACAAGAAAGTCAAAACTACAGTTTTGAAATTCTTGTTTCAGTACTTTTGTACTGAAATTATAATTAGCTGAGCTTCGTATATATCGATTCCTACTTTTCTTTATAAAATTAAAGCTCCCAAGTGGTACAGCGGTATATATGTCTGTGGACTTAAAAAGCTAGAAACTGTGTTTCGATGCCCGTGGTGGTTAGAGCACAGATAGTCTATCATGTAACTTTGTGCTTAATGTACTTAACTTGAAACAAGTAAATACAATTGTTGTTGTTGTTGTTTCATTATATTTGTATACTAGCAGAAGTACCCCCCTCCCTGCACGGAACTTAAAATTCTTCATTACTGAAAGGTTGTTTTAGGACATGAAAAGCTGCTTTGTTATATGCAATTGTAAGAAATCGCCAATAAAAAATTTAAAACAAAATGTGATACCACATGTACTCAACAAACCTTCTTGCCAAATTTGGTGGAGATCCAACAATAGTTGTGCCAAATAACGCGAAAATGCAAAAACGTCGATAAAAATTCACAAAACGTAAGGTGTAAAACTGAAAATCTGAATATACACTCGCATTGACCTAATGAATTTTCATACCAATTTTTTTGAAGATGCATTTAAACTGCGAAATAGTTACATGAGCATACAACAGACATAACTTATATTGATATACATATATAATAAAATATAAATTCTCTTTTAACTCTCTGTTCACTGTTATGACTTAGTAATATATGATATGAAAGCTCATTACATAACTAGATAAGCCGCTAAGCAAGCAGTCAGGTAGAAAGATAACAGTTAAGCACATAGACACGTAGAAGAATAGTTAAACAGACAGGTGGTTACAGGAATAATAGGTAAGAAGGAATCAATCCTACGTAGTAAAGAAACACAGACCAATGATTTAATATAAATTTAACAAAATAAACAATATATGAGATTTAATTACACAGTTGATTATTTCACGAATAAATAATGTTACAGACATTGATAAACATGTAATTCCTACTCGTAGATCATTAACAAAGGCCCGAGTACCATTCAACAGGCAGAAGTTCATATTCTTTGGCCAGCCTATACACTGTATGGTAGACACTTGCTCTATTTAGTGGATCAGCCCAAGGTCAAGGGTAAAGCTCACTGTCAAGACGTACCAGAGGTCAACACTCTTTTTTTAAAGGTTAGTGCACTGTTTAAATATTCTCTTTTTATATTGGCATTGTGTGAATAAAATGGTCCTGCAAAGGGTTAAATTGTTCTGCATATAATAGTGAAACTGTATAGTCCTAAATATTCTAAAATTGCAACACTGAACTGACTCTTATTTCTTTAATAACATTTTATATAAATAATCGTCGCTGTACATACATGCTTTAATGTTCGTGTATTAGTGGATATTCATCACTTCATATTCCTGTTAAATTGTGGTATATAAAAAAAGAAAAATCCACTCCAGGTCCGGTGTCGGAATTGGTGAAGACATCTGCTTTACCGTATATATATTTGTTTTTAATTTTGTACCTTAATGCCTCCTCAATTCTTCATTTTGATCAGTATTTGCCAAAGAGGACAGCATATCAACTTGAATTTCTTATTATGTGAACTGTTGTCTATTAAAGTGAACATTTTGTATTTCAAAAAACTACCTGAACTTTCTAGTACAATTTATCCAATTTACTAATGGCGTACATGTAGGCTTTTACAAATTTCTTATCAGACAGAGCATGCTGCCTTTTTAATTTCTTGTCTCCTCTATCACTCTATGATTAATCTTTTGTAATACTAAAAAGCATCCATGGACTTCACAATATTGTAAACTAAAGCCCATATATAATTAAACAACAGCAGTTTTAATTTACATATATGAGAAATATTGTACATTAGGTAGCTTATATATATACTTGGATGTATACATAAATAAATAAATTGTGTTTGATTCAAGTACCAGTATTTCTCAAAAACTGTGTTTTATCTGAAATAGGAAGGATATCATCTTGCCTTAAGCTGAATTTGCAACATAACAATGTTTAGAGCCAAAATAAAAAATTAAGCCGGCCATTATTATTCATATATCTATCAAGCTTTATTTTAAACTTACTCATATTTACTGCCTTCCACAACATCCGATAGCAAGCCATTCCATAAGTCAGCCACCATGTTTAAAGAAAAAACATTATTAGCTGGAAACGGTTTCTACCTTGCCCAAATCTATATTTATATTCCCAAGTTATATAATTCTGGCTGTTAAGTATGAAAAATATTGATGCATAAACATTTTCAAGTCCTTTTACTATCATAAACACTTCAATCAGATCCGGGCTTGGCATGGGTTAAGCATTCGAGTCGTAATCTGAGGGTCGCGGGTTCGAATCCCCGTCGCACCAAACATGCTTGCCCTTTCATCCGTGGGGGCGTTATAATGTGACGGTAAATACCACCGTTGGCGGTGGGTGGTGATGACTAGCTGCTAAATTAGGGATGGCTAGCGCAGATAGCCCTTGAGTAGCTTTGCGCGAAATTCAAAAACAAATCAATCAGATCCCCTCTAACTTTACTTTTTTGATGAGAAAATTTTATGGATCGTAATCTCTCCTCAGATGACAACCCTTCTAACCCATACGTCATTTTAGTAACTCTCCTCTGAACCTTTTCCAACAATTCAATGTCTTTCTTAAGGTAAGGAACCTAAGACTAAACACCAGATTCTAAACGTGGTCTGACCGGTGGCCTGTACAATGAAATCATAACTTTTTTAGACTTATATTCAATATTTCTGTAAATACAACCTAAAATCCTATTTCCGATACCGCTTGCAACAGCTAACTTATTTGGATGGCTTTTGAGACTGATCAACTATTACACCAAGACCATTTTTTCATTACACTGTTAAGGTTATTCCCATCCAAATTATGCTTATAATTCAAAGTGTGATAACCCACGTGCAGTTTCTTGCATTTATCTTGATTGAAACACATCTACCATATATTTGCCCAACTCACTAAATGATCTAAATCCTTTTGTAAAGTAGCAACATTCTCTTCACGGCCAACAAAACACAAGACCTTAATATTATCAGCAAATTTAAGTAATTTATTGAGAATTCCTCCATTTATGTCATTAATATAAATAAAAAAGAGCGATGGTCCTAAAACTGAACCTTGAAGTACACCATTTGCAACATAAGCTATTTGATCACTGATAGAAAATACAGAACAGAACTAAGTAGATCTATAAGTAAACTTTTGTGTTAAAAATTGTAAATAGTTATTTATTGCAACAATGTTGCAACATTACTAGACTTATATGTAATGCACCTTTCCTCTATATCGTGAATAAAAAATTTGAATTCAGATATGTTTAAGCAAGTTTTCTTCCCTTCCCTGTAATACATTTTATGCAGTATATAAAATATACTTCGTGCATAAAATATCATTTTATTACAATTTATAAATAAGCAGAAAGAGGAGTAATAGAATAACTAGTTTCTATCCACAGAAAGTTTCTTTAACAATTTTATTCATTTTTTCTAGACAACATAGCCTAATTATTATTACATTACCTTTACTTTTTTTTTTATCTAAAACCGTCACTGAAATTCTTCCTCGCCTGAGCTCTTAAGCTACAAAAAGGTCTCAGATAATATCGTAACTTATAAAATAATTAAACAGCATTTTTTGCATGAGTTTAATACAAATTTAAACAAATCAATGGCTTTCCCAACAGTTAGAATATGTTTTTCGTGCAGTGGTGTATTGACTTCTTTTTTCCAGGTTGAACGATTTTCAACGAACTTGAAACTGTAAAGTATCATTTACACATAAAAGGTACTGCTTTTAAGTAGTGAACACTAGTTACGCTATAAAAACTTGGATTTTATGCAATACTGATAAATGAAATTTAGAGTCTCTAAATATAAATTTCATTGTTTTTAAACCTCATAGAAATTTCTCTACTTGTAAATAAACACTGCTGCTCCTACTCGTTCTCTGTACACAAATCCGTGTAAAACGAACATTCCCTTCACCAGTTCCTGCACCACTGTTTGGTGGATGATTGATTTTTTTTTCCTGTTTAGCCTTTATTTTGCAATTCTAATTTTGTATGTTACAAATCACAGAAAGTGTCGAGGAAAAGCATGGAGAGTGAAGCGTTGTTACAAAACTCGGAGGCAGATAATGTAATAAATATAACGCATCTGGAGGAAGAAAATTTGTCAAAAGAAAGAAACAAAAGACAACAAGATGTTGCAGATGCCTTCTTGAATGATGTGGTAATGTGTGTTTATTAAGCTGATTTCTTGTTAAGTTTTTACCTAAGTATATAATGTTCAAGTATTTACAATTATTATAGTGTGAATAGCATACAATCTAACTAAATATTTTTGCCTAAAAGTAAAAGGTATGATGACCTTTCACAGTAGAGCACGCTCCGATTTCGAATGAAATGTTTCTGGGGCACTAATATACACTGTATGCTTGACCAACCTGTTCTCATTAGCGAAACGTTATTCACAAAATGTTTTAACACTGTCCACAAACATTACTACAATAACTTTTTTTTCTGCTTTTACCATCATCCTTAGTATGGAGTGGTATATTCACTGAATATCGCCATTGTCACATTGTAACTTCCTGGCTTAACTTATGCAAGAACATTTGGTTTCTTTTCTTTACCAATTTTTTTTACTTATATTTTATGTTACTAAATATAAAGAAACATTAACTGAACACCTTGTAACAAACTATGTTCTAAATGAATTTAAAATATCTTTTTACAATTACAAGGAATACAGAGTTGAAATCATTACACAATAAATGTTTATTAGTACCAGAAACTTGTCCTAAAACAAAAACAAAAAACAGACTCAGTATGCATGGTTGGAACTTATATACACACACATAATTATTTGCATACCAATAATGCTATCCAGACTTAAACTATTCAGAGTTACAAAACGTCTGTCCAGTACTTTATTATTTCCTTGTGTTATAATATATTTTGTTTTTTTCAGTTTCAGTAGTTTCTCTGATACATAATTCTGTTTTAAATTCTACCGGTTTTATCAACTTAGTGTTATTCCATTTTATAACATGAAATATTTATGCCTCATTTTCAGTTAATAACGATTCATTTATTTTATATTTTTCTACCGCGTGTTTGTTCCTTGATCATGAATTTTAAATTTCTTTCCGTTTTGACCGCAGTTATATGGAATTTTATAAATCTCACGTTTTACTATTTATTTTCTTCTATCTGGTCTAATCGTGAGACTATTTAATTTACAGCCTAGAACAAATGGTAACCAAATTCTCAAGTTGTCTAATTTATATTTTCCTCCTAACCTTGTACATGGTAATATTCTTAAATCAATGACATGTTTATGATGTAATTTATAAGTAATTTCAGGTTTATATCCTCCCTATCTGGCTACGTGTTTTAATAAATTTCACTCTGCTCTTACACCACAATTATAAGTACATATTTTTAACGCTTTAAACACAATTATGAAAAAGGCAGACAGTTTTTGTGTCCATGGGTGGCATGATTTGTTGTGGGATGGCATCACCACAGAAAATTATTTTCTATAAACCTAAGTTGAGAGTCATCCATTGTAACATTTGATAGTCATATCTAAATATGTTAGTGGGATAGTGGTAACTTTTCGGATTCATAACGCTAAAAACCTGGGTTTCATTCCCCACGATGTACAAATCAGATAACCCCATATAGCTTTGCTATAAGAAAACATACACATCTAATAAAATAGCTGACACTCTTTTTCTATCTCAGTTTAAATCTGGTTGTAGAACTAATCAAATTAAGGTATTTTCACATTCTAATAATGTCCCAGCGTTATTCCGCTACACTAAAACGTGTCCACATACCTGAATCACAATAAACCATTTAATCTCAGATATATTAAACAGCTTAATTCAAAATTGAACATATAATAATTCTCTTAAGAGAGTAGACAAGAGAGACCCTATCGCTAAATCTTTAATCTGTTTTTTTTTTAAATTATTTTCTACCTTAAAATATGCATTTAACAAACACTCATGAGCTTTAAGATGTCATTCACCTCTAGCAGAGAAAATTTCTTACTCCTCAGTTTTCCAAGCAATCCAGTGCCTCCTTAGCTGGAATATTGGTAAACAGTGACACGATGTCAAAACAGACTAATTTATCACTTAATTCTGTACTTATTTCCGAGATTTTGTTAACAAAATCAAACCAATTTTCTACTGTATATTTATGACAGCTCATTAACAACAAACATTTTCGACAAATAAATTTTGGGAAAAGATAAATATTTATAGACTGGAATAACTAGATTGATAAAACAGGTATAATTTGAAATTGCGTCAAACATAATAAAAGCTACTCAAATTGAAAAAAAAACAAAACAAAACAAGTATCTTATCTAACAAGGAAATTAGTCCATGTCTAGAAATAATAAAGTCTTGGACAGATGTTTATAACTTTGGATAGTTTAAGCGTAGATGGCGTTATTAGTATGTAAACAATTATGAAGGTTGATCGATTGATTATTTGGCGTGAGCGGTTTTTAGTAATGTAAGTCTGTAGACATACCGCTGTGCCACTGGTAGACTAATTATAAAAATTTATAAATTCCATCCTTGCGTTTCACGTAAGTACCGAAGATGATGTTACAGTACACCAAAACATAAGTACTTTTTTAGGTGAAAGGAAGTAAGTCCATGTTTTTAATAACTATTTATTGTGTAATGATTTTAAAATTGTATTCATTTTAATTGTAAATATACTATGTTATTTTATCTTTTCGTACCTTACTCAATAGGAGTGTCGGTGAGTGACCTTAAGATGTTAAAAATTAATACTGATGCCATCGACGGTTACTTCTAATGCTACATTACTGGATTTGTACATTATTTGCCCAAGCTTAATTTTGTTTAGAAAACGCATAACTTAAGTTATACTTTCGTACGATAAAATTAAACCTTTCAAACAATTCAAAGATATCTGCACATCTCCACTTCTTAAATTCTACCATAGACCTACCTATTTTTTCTAACTGCCGAAAGCAGTTGCTTCGTCATATGTAATAATGAGTAAATAGAAAAAGCAGCAAAGCATTTCGGGACTGATGAGAAAGCGTTACTTAAACGATATTTCACTAGTGAAATCAAGGTTGGATAGATACAAAAAAGATATAGATTATACAAGTTTTACGCTTCACCTACTTAAGAGCTTAGCTTCGTATGTTGTGCTTATTTTGTTGTTTTCTTATCGTTTCTTGACGAAACCTGTAGTGATTGATTAACAATCATTAATCTATGGTTTAAATGTCAAAAGTTTGTGAGGCATTAGAAATCGATAGATTGTTTAACTCTAGGGTTGTTTTACTATTCTACAGTTACGCGGTACACATTAGCCTGTCTAAAAGTGAAACATATTTACTCATCGAATTTGTATAAAAGTCAGTGTGTGTCATGTGACATTTGATTTCTCAGAAAAGAAGTCCTAAAAGTCAAAATGCAGTTATCCAGATAGAATACTTCGATTATTGTCTACCCATTAAGAGTTTAGTGACAAGGAGGTCGTCAAACCTTGTAAATGTGGTGAGAATTGGTGTAATAAACCTAAAATAAAGACGTAGTGTGGAATCACTTAGCCTAGAGCTAAGTGTATAACATTTATCATGAGAGTAAACTATCAATTCGATTTTAACCTTAAATCTTTTCTGAGTAACGCTATTTTCTGTTATATCGCCAATATTTTAAATAAATACAATCCTCTCTAATTAATGAAGAATTTAGATTAAGAAATGTATATAAGTATATAATACTACTGTCTGTTGTATGTACATGTAATCTTTCGCAAGGTGTGAATAAATCTTCATCAAAACTGGTATGGAGATTCATTAGTCCATGCGGGGGTACGTACACATTTTTCGTTTTCCGGTTTTTATGGGCGTTTTTTGTTTTTTGTTTTACCACCGTTTCACCTCCTGTTGACGGATATTCACCAAATTTGATATAAATGTTTTTTGAGTCCATGCAGAAATACGTGGAGACTTACGGTTTCACATTATGTGTTTTGCCGTTTTAATGGGCGTTTTTGCATGTTTTGTTTTACAATTACATATAAGAGAAGCAACTTTTCAATGCCCTAAGATAATCTTTCATTAATCGTGAAATAACGTAACTACCGTCCAGGAAATGTGTACTCCAGCTGGTCAGCAAATATATTTCTAGTTTTGTTGTCCATACAATTAACTTCACATTTTCAATAAATAACTAACAACAAATTAAATTATACCGTTGCTGCTAAATAATATGTCATAACGGCCGTTTTTCAAACGTAGTGGCACCAAAACGCACTGACTTTTCTATATGTTAGAAGTTGTTAATCTAAATTATTTTTCCAATAATTATTCTGTGGCACAGTGATATGTCTGCTGACTTATACTACTAGAAACCAGGTTTCGATACTCGAGGTGAGCAGAACACAGACAACCCTTTATATAGCTCTGTACGTACTAACAAGATATGAATGCGCCTCAACTTCATTTCTTGTTTTGATTAGCCCGCACAAGAATTTACCAGCGTTTGACTGCTTCAACTGCACTTTTTTGCCTCTTTATAGGTCAATCTTGATTTCTCAAAATTTATTTATTTCATTTTGCTGTGAAATATGAGGTTAGGATATGTTATGGGGATGAGAGCGTTAGTATTTGTCCCCCCAATTTTTACAGGCTATACTCTAGTATTTAATTACCACAATTTCGAGTTACGTAAGTTCTCGCAGGCTGAGGCTAGGTCGATAATGAAGAAGGTTATTCAAATAAATCTTGCGCATGTGTGATGGTAGGGTATTAATCGGTGTAAATGTTGCTATTACACATCCATTTGCACACTTTGCTCCCAGAACAGATATTAGAGCTATCTGCGTAGTCAACTGTTATTGAATTATGTAGGTATGTGCGGCTAACTGTGTGATTTGAAGAAACAGTTGCAATAACCTGGATACCATAAGTGTGATTCAGTTTATTTTATTTATAACATTTAGTTTTTGAAACCTCTTCAAGAACGTCTATAGGTGTTTACTGTATTATTTATAGATATCTCTGAGGCCTGAAAAAATATTTTATTTGATTTTGAATTTTGCACAGAGCTAGACGAGAGCTAAAGGGAAGGCAGCTAGTCATAACTACCCACCACCAATAGTGGGATTAACCATCATTATAAAATACCCTCTTGGTTGAAAGGGCAAGCATTTTTGGTGCGACGGGGATTCCAACCCGTGACCCTCAGACTACAAGTCAAGCGCCCTAACCCTCTGCTCCTAAAAGAAAAGCGTGAGAAAACCTAAAATAAATATTCGAAGTAAAAGAAGATTGCATCATATTTTGAGATCAGGTCGTAATTACTATAACTTGAATATTGGGCGCTATATTCCAGTTTACAACAAAAGATTTTAAACTCCAGCAAACATTTTCCGAGTGTTAGCTTCCATTAATATTTCATAACTACTTTATTCTTGTGAAATGAAATTTAAGTTTTTAAGTATCTAGATGTATATTAACAAAAATGTTAACTTCTAGCTGTGTATTTTTAATGGATGAATTGTTTGTTTTATTTTATAATTAATCACAACGTTACACAATGGCCTATCTGTTGAACACGGGTATCGAAACCCAGTTTTTAGTAGTGTGAATTCGCAGACATACCGCTGGGGTGAGGAAGAATTAACCTTCATTTTAGATATCATAACGTTATAGTGCAGCTGTTAAGTGTAAATCCAATATTTAAGGTTTAATTTTATGCTTTCTGTAGAAATGTGGTCCAAACATGTGTACCCGTATATATTGCACTTTATTTAACCTGAACGAAAATGATCAAGTTCTATTCACTATACGCTCCCGACTGTGGGTGTCAACGATTGAAGAGGTAAATTTTCTCTTTTTTAACCTCAGTTTGGATTATTTTTTTCAGACTCTTCTAATAAAAATCTAATTCCAAAAAAATTTATAACAGATATTTTCAACAAACTGTCGTATAAATGAAAAGCAATAAATTAATGTCTAAAAGATTATTTTCTTGTTATGTAGTTTACTACTTTAGTATTACATAATTAACTCCAATTTATAAAAATGAAGTATAGAAAAACAATTACAGCAATTCATCTTCGTCAGTTGGAAGCCTTTTAGTATTTACAAGTGCAACTTATAAGATGGTAATTTCTTATCATAGTGCCTAAAGGTCTAAATATTATAAATCTGATAATGAAGTCAAGTGAGTAAAAGTAAGGATACAAAAATCTATAAACATAGATTACTATTTCTCATAGAAATGTTTCCCTTTTTATGTTTCTTTGTTTTCAGTACAGTGGAACTTTTTCAATACCATGAAATAGTTATACTACCATTCCCTCTTTACTTCTAAAAAAAAACCACCTTTTGAAAGCGCTCCTAATTATGTGGTTTTTATCAAATTGTATTAAAACTTAGTTTATATGTTTTACTAACTTCATAAATGAAATACAGTTACATGGTTTTTTTGTAAAACATTTTAAATTAACTTTAATTTAGAAAATTTGCTTCTGGATAACAAATGTTTAACTAATGAAATGCTGAAATTGTTACATGTAATTAAAAATAGTTTTCCGTTAGATCGGACTGAGCCACGTACAAGTGTCATCCAAACTGGTAACTCGTGTTCTGGAACTGCCTTATGATGTTAGACCCGTTTCTGTTGCTCATAAAGTTTATATGGTGAGAAAATTTTCAAAGATAGCTATATATAGTTAACATATAGCATACGTTAATTATTTTCATTGACACATATTAACGTCCAATTTTCTGATTTTCTTTTTTTTTTGTATTAAAATCGGGAATTGTTTCATTTTACAGTAATATTTCAAAAAAATTAAATTTCAATTGGTACCTAATTACCACAAAGTAATGTAGTTGTGTGTTATAAAACTATTAGATTTGAGAAAATTGATGGTCAGTTTAACGTTCTTTGCTGTATTCGGTGAAGTTCTGTATTTGATAACGATTGTTGTATGGAAATAAACTCGTACATAAATTTTTTATTAAGCAATTAATATCTGTGAATTAATCAAATAAATTTCATGTTTATTTTCCTAGGTTACAACTAAAGTACATCCAGATTATGTCAAACAACAGAAAGTTTTTCTCAGGTGGATAATTATTGCAATTCCTGGAGGTCTATTGCTTCTTTCCTTGCTAGTTTGGAGTCTTATGAAGGTATTTTTAGTTTTCAAGCTAGTTTCTAAAACACTAAATTTAAAATCGATGACCAATTTTATAAAGCGCGATCGTATTATAGATATAATTTTGAGATTATGTTTTAACTTGTAACAATGAGATAACAGTTCTATTTGGAAACTAGGCTAGTACTGGCCCAAAAATAGCGTCTGCCATTTTATATGGATTATGAACTTTACTATATTTAAATAACCTTTTGAGAATTAAATTAACTACTTTTGCACCATTTGAATTTTGATTATCAAAATATGTTTAGGTAAAGTTAGGACAAATGTTTTCTGTTGTTTTTCACATAAAAAGAAAAATCGTAATTACCATACTCGGATCACCAAAGGAAAATATATACGCTGGTTTAAGAGAAACTTGCTTTTGGAGTTTTGAAAGCTTTACATGAAAACGCTCATTGTAGGATTTTTATCAGCGTATTTTTTTTCATTAATTTGTAATAAAACTTTTTTTTCATCTATAAACATTATCAATGTAAGTAACTAATTTTAAATTTTCTTTTTTTCAGAAACAACGCACTTGTTCGGTTTCATTTAGTTCAACCATAATAATTTGCTTTCAGAGCAATAAGAAACAAATAAAATAGAACCACGATTTTTATAATGTGAACACCTTTTCTAACCTGGTAAATCATGACTGTAAATAATTATTATACTCACCACAAAACATAAGCATTAGACTGTTATCCAGTAACAAAAGGCTTATACGAACCAAACGCGTGATCGATAGTGTGTTTGAAATACTGTTATGCGCTTTTTCTTCGAGAAAAACCTAAGGGACTGAATACATAATGTAGTGCCAACAAACATGATGGGTCTAATACTAATGTCTTATGACAAATATAATCAATTTATCCGTAATTTTGTTATGTGTTACAATGTTTGTCCCAAAGATAGCTTCTCGAAAACAGTCTTTTAGAGAAATAAAATATATGTTATTTCTTAACTTTACTGCTTTTCGTAGGTGGGTTTCTTTGAGAGAAAGCGTCCACCAGAAAAGCAGCCACTTCACAGTTCAGATGATGAAAACGGTTACGTTTATAATGGTGGAGATGAAACATTATGATCGAACACAAGATATACCAAAGAATTCCAGTGCAAGTGAGTGGCAACATCTCACTAAAGTTGATTCCAAGACCTAATAGGAAACCTATAACATTTAGAAATATTTGTAGCTATTCATGAACTATCGGGGTATGTGTGTGTAATCGAAATACAGTGTGTTTTGAAAGTAATACTTACTTACATACATCTTTGTTTGTAATATACCTGAATGTCATACAATTTTTGTACAATGTTTAAACTGGAATGAGCTTCACAAATAGTATTTTATTTTTGTATAAACTCTTTTTGCTCAGGAAATAACATCATGAGAAGGTATAAAAAATTTAGGATGCGGCAAGCAGAAGTAGACACGTAAAATTCCTGCTCTACAGAAGTTGATGTCAGTTTTTATATATTTTTAAATAGTATAGCCCATTAATTATCTTAGGATGTCAGATATCAATGTTTTTTAATCACTTCGTTTTGGAATTTGTTTGTTTTAGATCAGATTTTGACTTCATTATCCAGTAACATCAACTGATTACGATACACCATCTTAATACAAAAGTGGTAACCCAGTGACATTAACATTAAAATCATAAAATGTTTAACATACGTCGTTATTGGTTTGTCAAATAATAATTGCATCATACGTAAGTTTTGAAGATTTTGGTATCCTCTCATTACTCCTGTCATTTTCCACAAATATCTGACTTTTTTTTTTTTCACTGTTATATAACTAAACTAGCATC
Organism: Tachypleus tridentatus; assembly: GCF_004210375.1. Classification (NCBI taxonomy): domain Eukaryota; kingdom Metazoa; phylum Arthropoda; class Merostomata; order Xiphosura; family Limulidae; genus Tachypleus; species Tachypleus tridentatus. The sequence goes on from NC_134830.1 coordinate 86,994,573, forward strand.
ACCTTTTTCATCTGTCATAAATGTCGAACCAGTTAATGGATACATATCAAAATACCAATTCCTATGAAAGAACGTCTATTTAGTTAAATCAATAACACCTTATGTTTCCGCTTTGCAATTTTGATAATTTATAAAATTAATCGGTGAAGAAGTTGTGCACTCCAGTACTGTTAGATCAGTATTAAACTACTTAAGTAATACAGTTCGGTTAGATGGATATCAAACGTTTGAAAAAGCTACTCCAGTGCAATGATATGAGTATACGTAATGTTGAAGACCAGCTAATTGAAAATGACTTCTTAAAAATCCCTTTGATTCATAACTTCAGTCAAGTAAATGTGGAACTATAGATGTTTTTTAATTTGTCATTTTATGTTAAAATTTAATTTCGTAAATATGTTTTCATAAAAAAATTTTGATGTATGATTTCATTCAATGAAGTAAACGTTAAATACTTAGGAAGTCATATTTAAATTTAGTTTACAAAGTAATATTAATTTAGATGATTAGTAAAAGCTGCTAAAATGAGTTGTACGAAGATTTATTAGTACAAAATAAGTCCTGAAAATATTTTAAAATTAGCTATGTTACCTACAGTGCCAAACTGATTGTGTATTTCATAAAAACTCTGTTGAACAACACTAAATAAATTATTATTGTATTTTTATCTCTCGTTAACCCTCGCTCTACAATATAGATTATCTCAATGCTGTGATTAATCGTGAGCAACATATGTGTGTTAAGTCAACTAGAATTTATTATATTAACAGGTAAAAGTATGTCGTGGAAGCAATCGTAATACTGTTACATAAACATGGTTTGTATTTTTTGTTCTATTTTTTGGAATGAATAATGGGCTATGTATGATCTTCCCACCACGGGGAGAGAAACCCTTTTTTAAAAAAGTCTAACATAACAATTCGATAAATCAAAATTGAGCAGTTACGAAGGTTATTACAAATGGTATGAATAATTTGTCCTTTGTTACACAATTGTGTGGAACATGTTTGGTTTTTTCCTCAATCATGATGTTTTACACGTAATATTATAAAACTTTACTTTATATCATTAATTTAGTAATTCTTCTTCAAAAATATTAAAGTACTTAGGATATGTTTTCAAATAAAACTTGTCCAATTCGTGCAATAGTTGCCAAATATTATGTATAAACTTGTGTATTTATTTTATTAAATGTGTTTTAGAAGTATTTTGATGAATATGAACTTTGTTTGTTTTTTTTTGTGCTGGTGCACTAAATACCATCAGTATGTTCAAAACGTGTTTGTTTTGTTTTCTTCATGTGGTAATGACTGTAGATCTTAAATTAGTTCGCTCAGTTAAATTTTGCTATACGTGGAAATCGAGCTTCGACATAAACAAATCTCATGCAACTCACGTTTATTCAACGGATATAGATGGGTTTGAAACCCAATTTATGTTCAATCACTTTGTGCAACGCTATCTTTTTTAAAATCACAACCTTTCATTTTAAACATATCTAAAATATCTTTAGGTATCCATAACTTAAATGAAATAGGCTATGAAGTTTCAGAAAGTAGATTCAATTCATTGATCGGAATATTGCATTTTATTTGAAAATGCGCTAACTAAAACAAGGGGGCTAGAGCGCTCGACACGTAATCTGAAGGTTGCGGGTTCAAATCACTGTCCCATCACACATACTCGCCCTTTCAGCCGTAGGGGTATTATAAATTACGGTCGATCCCACTATTTGTTGGTAAGAGTAACTCAAGAGTTTGCGGTGGGCTTGCTAAATTAGGGACGACTATGGCAGATAGTCCTCCCATAACTTTGCGCGAAATACAAAATAAAAAACTAAAATAAGGACTGCAAATGGTAAGAAAATACTTGATATTATGTTACCGATGGAGAAAAGATGTTTAAATGCCTATTGGTTCTGTGCGTTTCAAATTTAATGCATAGTGTTGAGATAGCGCCTCTTTCTCTAAAATATGGACGGTTTTTTTTTCCATTATGTTTCCTTTTTCATACAATATCTTTTGTTCAGCTTTAGAAGAAGCTTTAGTTTCAAAAAATAAGTTTCTTGATTCAAAAACGTAAGCCTTCCTCTAATGGCGTTTTTTGTTTCACTGGCATTTTCATTTTCGTAGCTACATTTTATACCATAAATATTTTATTGCTTGTACTGTTATCGAATATTTATTATCTGTAAATGTATCTCTGAATGTGCGGTTTTGTCTATATTTTATAATAATGAAGAACATCTCTTGATATGTTTTCGGTGTTTTGGCGCAGTGGTTACATTTTGACGCTACTTGGCGATCGAACATTTTTAACGTTGAGGGTATAGATTTTATATTTTTCAGTTCATAATCCATATATATCTAACCCTCTTGTTTTAAGATTCTTATTTATAATTCCTTGTTTAAGACCTGGTGGTTCACAGGATTCATAGTTAATGTTGTGGCTTTTTCTTGAAAGATTTCTGTAGGTCTTTTTTTAAATGGTGATGACCATCTCTACTTAAGAGTATGTAATGAAATTGTTACCCACTATCTTTAGTCTGTAAGTAGAACTGAATCGATGAACACCAAGTGCTACGAAGTTCTAAAAAACGTTTTCAGAATTCCTCTTTCATAAACGAAAAAGACGTTTGCATACCAGAACCATATACAGTAAAACCTATTTAAGCCGGAAACTCCATAGCGCGGAAACCAGAACAAGCCGGAAATCTAAATTTCGCAGCATTGTCTCAAGATTTCTCTAATGAAAGACCCTCTGTATAGCGGAACCTGCGGAACGCGGACGGAAATCTATCTTTCACCTACCTCATTTATCAACAAGTAGAATTAGAACCTGAGTAAGGCGGAAAAAATGTTTTTGATTAAATATTACCTTCTTATTTAATTATTAATTTGTTTAAATATTAATAAATTTTCGGACACTTTGTTACAGTAAGTGTTGTTTAAATATACTCTGTTCTTTATTCTACCGTCATTATTTTTCCAGTTAAATTAGATTCATGATTTGTAGAAATATAGTTCTTTTAAGTGCACAGGCCCGGCATGGCCAGGTGGGTTAAGGCGTGCGACTCGTAATTGAGGGGACGGGGTTGCAATCCCGCCCCCACAGCTGAAAAGGCGTTATAATGTGACGGTCAATCTCACTATTCGTTGGTAAAAGAGTAGCCCAAGAGTTGGCGGTGGATGGTGAAGACTAACTGCCTTTCCTCTAGTCTTGCACTGCTAAATTAGGGACAGCGAGCACAGATTAAACTCGAGTAGCTTTGCGCGAAATTAAAACAAACAAACAATAAGTGCAAAATTCTACTCTTCAACATAATGCTCACGAAAAACTAAATTCCTATCTTCATAATTTTAAAATTTAGGGAAAATTTATCATGGGTAACAGGTAAAAGTGAAAATCCGCGCTGTTTCAAAAATTTAAGGAAGAATCAACTTCCTGTGGAATGGAAAACGAATAACAAAGTGTGGATGACAAGTGCTATATACGAACAATTTTTGAACAAATTAAACAAAAGAATTTAACAAGAAAATAGGAATATTCTACTTTTCCCAGATAATGCAACTTTTCACCCAAAAGTTCAACTTTCAAATGTTCGTTCAGTCTTTCTACCTCCATGTACAACATTAGTTCTACAGCTACTAGGTAGTGTATATAATTGAAACACAGAAAACTGATGCTTTAGCATATTGCAAACATGGACAATTGTAAGACAGCATCTGAAATGACCATGAAAAGTGACGTGTTAGGTGCAATTACATTTTTAAATCATTCAGTCAAATGCGTTATAAAGTGTTTCGAATTGTGGATTTATTCTTGATAATGGCGGAGATTGTGGAGAAGTTGTTTGTTGTGACGATTCTTATGAAATCCAAACTGAGAAGATTGATGCAGATGATTCTGTGAACGCGAAACGTTTTGTGAATGTTGACAAGAATGTTTTAATAGAAATTAATGAAATTGATTTAAAATTGTTAATAAAATTACAAGATGGTAACAGTGTGAGAGATTCAGAAGATGAACAAAATGGAAAAGATAGAGAAGAAATAGAAATTCCTACTTCATCGTAAGTGTTAAGTTATATTAATGCTGTCAAATTGTATGTAAAAATGAATGGGGAAATGAACTTCATGAAAAGGCCGTAGAATTGGCGTTCTCTTTTAACCGCATGAGAAAGCCCATTTCAAAAACGAAACAGTTAAAATTGGACACTTTCTTCAAATAAATTTGATTAAGATTGTCTACTTATGTATATTTTGAATGTCTATTTTATGTTCCTATTGTAATAAATATAGTATAAACAGTATAATAACTTTATTCACAAATGTCTTACTTCCCTTGAGTCAAGCAAATATAACATTCCGCTCAAAAATTATACATAATTAAGGGAATGCATGTTCATTGTCTAATCTGGAAAACCTGCTTAAGCCGGTAAATTTACTCGGTCCTGTGCGATTCCGCCTTAGACAGGTTTATAAGAAGCAAATGATGCATAGTTTTTCCAGTCATTTAGTAAACATCATCTTTTCAACAGTATAATAATTTAGTAGACTGTATTTAAGTATCGAACATAAACTCGTATTAATATTTTATGGCAACGTTATGTCTTTTTTTCAAGTTAATTGCAGACTCTAAGGACATTCAAACTGGATAAAATATAGGAATCTGTAATCAAGAAATGTTTAATTTTATTCACAAAATACTTTGACTTTTTTATTGTAGATTTTCCGACCGAGTTCACTGTCTTTTTAAGCACATGTTAAGCACAAAATTACTTAAGCGCCGAAATGCGTGAGAGTTCATGATCTCGTTGGTGTATTATAGGATCCCTAACAAATTGCGAGTCAAACAAAAATTATAAATAAAAGTAACACCAATATTACAGCTGGATTTTCTTATATGTTTCATGTAAAGCTCACAAACTATAAATGTTGTAACACATAAGTTAAATATAATTTTGTATTTAATTAAACTGTTCCTCACTAAAACGCAATTATCGATGATGAAACAGTGTCACCATGTATGTAAGTTCATTTATATAGTCATACAAAATACTAACTTTGTATTCTCAAATTTTAATGCCTTAGCATAAAATTATAGCATACTGCGCATGACAAACAGGAAATCATTAGACTATATCAATCAGCTTAGAACAAGTTTTCAAAATGAATATTCAATTCTATTAGATATATGAGATTTCGTTATTACTGCTATATGCTAGACAAAGATTTCACATCGTTGACAATGGCCAGTTTTGCTCTATTTAACAACAACGATAATGCATATTTTACGAGACTTTTTGAATCAAAGACAGGATAATGGTTTTGTTTGCACAAATATTTCTATCAGACCTTATTATAACTACACAAGGAGTATACTTATTGTCTAAAATATCTTTCGGTACACCAATCACCATGTTAACTGTACAAAATATATATTCTTTCACCTATATGTCATTCGGTTATTAATTTGTTTTTGCTACAACTAAAAATGTTAAATTAATAACTTGTTTCTATTGAAGTTCAAGAGCTTTAAAGGAACTAAAACACATTTGTAGTTTTGATTACGAAAGTTGATAAAGTTTGGGATACCACGCATAACGGAAAATAAAAACGTGAATGAAACTACTGTTAACTCTAAAAATTTGAAAAATTAAAAAAGACTACAGCAGGCATATTAATAAATGTCTTACCATATCATAGCTATGTCACTAAAAATATCATAAACATTTGGAAACAAGCTTCTGAAAAATAAACAAAATAAACAGCATAGTAACTTTTGTTCAAAAACCGAGCACTGAAATCTAAGTTCATCTTAAGAAGATGCATTTCTATTTAAACGACGGAAGTATTTAGAGGTATCGATGCGATAGCACCTACATAACAGAAACGAGACGCAACATAATTATTAGGATTAAAGAACATAATCTCCTATCACACATTTACAAAAACAGCAAAACAAATAGACATCCCAATTAACATTAACAACTTTAAGATATACAAGTAAGACAACATAATAGTAGAAAAATTAAAGAAATATTAAACATTCGTGAACTAAAACCTAATTTAAATCTAAACGCAGGTGTCACTTTATGTTTTCTAAATTGGAATGAAATGCTTGAGCAGTATTTCAATATAGAGACTGTTACCTTATGATATCCACACAAATGGTAGAAACGTTTTGTTGTTGTTTTTTTAAATTTAATAAAAATAAACAATCCACTCATATTCTGTATCACTGGCCGTTTATTTAAATTGTATAGTGTATTTCCTCTTTTAGTCCAGCAAAAAATCAAGGAAAAACTCGGAACTAAAACAGCAAACAAAAACACTGAAAAAATATCAACAAAATCTGTGGAAATTTTGAAAGAGTTGTTTTGGAATAAATAATGTTCACTCTAATGTCAAATTCACACATGAAAAAAGGAATGAAGAAGCTAGCTCTTTGTTTTGAATTAACTACAAACAAAGAAACTACTTAGCTAGTATAATTGTAACTTATCAAAAATTCAAATTGCTCAATTCTGTACATGATCCTTTCATCCAGTTGGTACTTTTGGGATCTTTTATGAAACTAAAGCCATAACGCCTTGCTGACTGGGGCGTACAAAACTAATTGTTGCACATCACTGTTTGTTGTGTTTTTTTTTAATTTCGCGCAAAGCTACACATGGGCTATCTGCGCTAGCCGTCCCTATTTTAGTGGTGTAAGATTAGAGGGAAAGCAGCTAGTCATCACCGCTAACTCTTGGGCTACCCTTTTACCAACGAATAGTGGAATTGACCATCACATTATAACGCATGAGAGGGCAAGCATGTTTGGTGCGACGGAGATTCGAACCCGCGACCCTCCTGGCCATGTTGAGCCTTGCACATCATTCACTGATATGGCTGTAGGTATCGAACCCGCTAATTCGGAATATATGGGTATAAACTGTTCAACTTCAGTCTTTTTTACAGATATACTTCCACTTATTGCTTCCAATCAAAATTCCATTTTTCGATTCTTTCTTCCTCATTTTTACTTTCTCTGATGGAATCACGTCTATTTGGCACTTATAAGAAAAACTAACTTCTACTTCCCATATTATGGTCTGGAATTTATTTGAAAGTATCTTTTAAAGTACTTAAAGTTCTTCATATACTTATTTGGTTATCTCGCTAGACTGTTAGCATTAGATCCTTTCTTAGCCTCATTTATTCGGTTGTTCTTCATTAATTCAGCAATTTGTAATTTATTAAATGCTTCATTCCTCCTCCCTTGAAAAAATGTTTCTCCCAAAAAAATGTATTCTCACGACGTTCGTATTTCTACCTCTGTATGGTAACAAACTCTAATATTTTTATTCACATATTATTGCTTTCCATTACTAAATCTTACTCTTATATCTGTTGTTTACTAGAACTTCAATCCCCACACCAGTTGTCTTTATTACAGGACTTATCTCTCTTCTTTCACTCCATACAAATTGATAATATAGTTATTTTATTGGTTAAACAACACCACAACAAAAATCTAAGTCCTTTATTCACATATGTGTATTTATTAACATTAACCTTTATTTGATATGTCATACCTATATATATAAATTATTGTATCTAATAAGATAAAGGAATATAACAACCCAGAAGTAATGATTTGTTGACAACAATCATGAATCAAAATTGAGTAACTAAACACTTGATAATATATAGAGAAAAATATCGTTCTTCAAAACTTGTAAAGGTTAAACCTTAATAGGAAACTCACACCGTCCTGTGTAATTTTGTATCATAATTTGCATGCAACTTATCATAGATATATAGCAAAAGAAAAGAAAGAAACACTAATAATTAAGTATACCGTAAAGTTATTAACTCATAGTGTATACACAGTTAGTCCTTTGTCTTTACTTAAAATTCACTTGCACAAATGTGAAATATTTGTTTTGTTTCTTTTGTTGTTGTTAAGCAAAAGAGCTACACAAGGGACTAACTAGCTTGTTTCTGATCACCACGGTTATCAAAACCCTTTTTCTTATTTATCTTGGTGTTTATATGTACAATGACTCTTTGTTGAGAACTTTATCCACTTGGAGTTGGCCATCTTCATCACTCGCTTAATTCCACAGCAACAACATGATATATTGCATTCAAAATCATAGTAGAGATGTAACATTGGAAGAATGTAAACCAAACTGCTATGCGAAGTGCCATTCATTATTGCTAAAGAAGTACGAAACCAAATGCATTTGCAGTTACATTATCCTTACATGTGAATAGCAGTGTTAATCGACAAACGTTTTTAAAAGTTTTGAAATGAAAAATATTTTCTTAAATGAAACTAAATTGGATAAGAGTGATGCTGCTGGGCCTATTAGATGCAATTCACTGTATTTTGTTCACAGTAATTTCAGGGCTAGATAAACTGACAGGAGTAACAACTGATGTAAAAAGTGCAAACATTGGTTCTTAAAGTGGTTTTGAAAAAATTAAAAGACACTATGAATAAAAATATTTTGTCTTTCTGGTGCATTGCAAACAGAAGTCATCTTGCCATTGGAAGTGTGCAGCCTAGCGTAGTTGAACCGAAATGGTGGGTTACAAATTCAAAACCAACTGCTTTATACTTACAAAATATTTTTAAAGGACAAAGCCCTTACTCAATCTTTTTCTGAGTTGTAAACATTTCCCTGCTCAGTTTGAAGTGGGATTTGTTGAGCAACTCCAATTTAATCTTAATGGGCGCAAGTACATGTGGACGTATGTTAAAAAGAATGACGAATTCAAGAAACGAGAGCTATGCAGTAAGATTTTTAAAAACATGGAATTATGGGAACTTTCAACATTGGTTGACCTGTGTTATGAGAAAATTGCTAAATATTTTTAAACATCTGCAAATGGAATTGGAAAGAAATATTTCAGTTCTTCCTCATGTGTTCACTTGTCGCGATTACGCGTTAGAAATATTTTCGTGGATGGAAAACTAGCCCTACTCGGTGTAACGGAAGGGAATCTTGAAAGTGTGGAGCACACAACCGATGAAAGAGTAAAGAATATTACGTACGTAACAACAAAGCATAGTTTGCACTCATCTGTTCGAACTGAAAGTATTGAATCACAAAAAAACCTTTTAGATGAACGCCTGCACATATAACAAAAGGAAGTATTTAAAGAAATAGTAGCACTCTTTAAGTCAAAGCAACTACAAAGTTTCGTACAAACTGGTGAAAGTATTTTTTCGTGAATATTACTAAAAAGCATTAACTTTGTCGACAATTGTGCATATCAGAGGCTTTTATAGATATGGGAGGCATTCCTTTAAACCATGATCATGGTTCTCATTAAGCTCTTATATGTCCTTCAACAAACTGTTGTTGCATTGTAACACTTACACCATACAGTATGTTGCCGAAAAGATTAGTTTCAAATTATAATGTACACATATTTCTGCACATCATATAAGCACCCAAGAAGAAGCCGGAAATACAAGAATTATGGCTGCTCAAAATGGTGGTGGCACGTAAAGCTGTTGCTAAGCTTCGTCTCAACAAGGACTGAAGATTTTAAAAGCCAGTTGTAGAGATTTATTTTCAGTTTAATTTTGTATTCTCGTCATTTTTAAAAACTAGTGATCTAATTTAAATTTAAAAACCAATAATGAATTTGTATATATATGAATATGCATAGTTATTTGATGTTTATAAGAAAATAAAGTATTATTTATTCATTGCCTCATGTTATTACAATGAAAAGAACAGTGGCGAACATTTCATGCTACATTTCAAAAAGCGCGAAACTTATTTGAATTAATTAAATTCGCAGTGAAAATATAGCACATCATATCAATGAGTTTACATTAAGAAGTCCCTGAAAGCCTACTATTATTACATCGAATTTTATAAAAGCTCCTATCCAAACTTTCAAAGTACAAATTAGTTGAGTGCACTGTATTATACTATACAATACTATATTACACAATAAATTATTTTAACAGTAATAGTAATACACACTGGCAAATAAGAATAGAAAGCGGACGCTGTATATAGTTTAATAAAGATTGTCGATAGCTTGCCGGTTTGACTTCTATAGTCGGAGCGATGCACATGTACTGACGAGCTGTCCTCAACTTGATTAAATGTATCAGGGAGAGAAAAAATCTCGAACATGTAGAACTTCTAAAGTATGTAAACTGAGTGAAATAAGTTCTGTAAAACAACCGCATCGTTAAAATATAAAAACATGTTAACACCTAATAAATGTATATTTATCTTCCAATAAATTCGAATAAAATTAGTTTTCTTTACGCATAAAGAGACCATTTTCAAAGTTCTTTGTTTATATACATTGTTAAATTAAACTAACAATAATTGTTTTTTGTGCAACCGAATAAATCATGTAACTGCTTCCCTCTCTCCCTTTCATACAATATAACAACCGTAGTCGTTTTATAATTTCAGCAATAAGTTAAAAGAAGTTTTCAGTAGAAATTAATTATGATATGGCTGTCAGTATGTTTAGAGAAGCTTACAATGTTCTCAGTTAAAAGATGCGATGTTTTGGATTTTGTATTTAAACCAAGTGCAGAAAAAAGAATTATTTGATAAGAAAAATTGCTAAATAATGAAGTGCGAGATAGATAACTACTTTCTGAATACAGGCTTAACCAATAGTTAAATATATAAGGATTGGGAGTTCCTTTACAAAAATAGACTTTTGGTTGTTGCTTGAGTTCAAAGCACTCAGGATCTGAAACAAACATTTTGCTAGTCTTCCTAGCCATTTGTTTACCAGATTCTGGTGTAAGAGTTATTTTAAAACTATTTCGTCACTTCTCTTTGTATGGCCTCTTAAATTAACTTCGTATTCGTCTATAACTTATATTTAGATAAGTTTTACATTAACATTTGTTCTCTTCCAACTCTTCTGCCTAATTATGCAAAGTAAAAACGCGAATACAGCAAACTTAAGTTCTATCGAATCAGTTTTGTTGCAATCACAAGTTGTAGTAAAATAGCAAACAGGCTAATGAAGTAACAAATGGCAAACACCTTATTTCTAACGATTAAATCTAAATCAATTGTTTTACTAAGTGATGACTATTTACATTAATTTTATAGTAATCGTTGTTTCTTTTTATGGTCTCCAGTAAAACGTAAGGCATTGCTTAATTTAATAGAACAATCATCAATTAACATTTTTCTTATAAATTAACTCATTTACCTAAGGGTGAATAAAACTTTTTGTGTCGTGTCGCTGTGCTGATATTATATTCTCTCTGTTGGAATAATAATCCGTGATGATGAGAAAACCCACTTGTAGAGAAAAATATATATGTAAAAACGGCTTGTATGGATAAAGAAAATTCTATGTAGAGGAGCGAACATCGTCAGTTTCACAAAGAAAGAAAGATGTAACTGACTGACAGCTCACCGCATGTTTGAAGGCGGTTGTGTAATTGAGTGTAAGAATGTAGAGGGCGTGCTTAGATGTTGAATATATTTATTAATATAGGTATGAAGGTGTTCCTTTGTATTGGTTTATCTTGGTCTTGAGTTGTTGTATAAGTAAGGCTTCTTTAATTTTGTGTTTGTTTATTTTATTTCTTTATTTACTATTTGGTGTTTTTTTTTATGGTTATGTTGTGTATATTTGCTTTGCAGTGTTTGAAAACGTATTAAGGTGACTTTTTGTGTTTTTTGAATCTGGTTTCCATTTTTATACTTGTTTCTCCAATATAGAAGTCGTGGCAGTTATCACATTGTATTTTATAAATAATGTTGGTGTGGTGTTTGTCAGTGTAGATTTTACATTGTATAGACCTTAGTTTTGGACCTGGTTTTTGAATAAATTTTGTATTAACTGAAATGTCATATTTTGTTACTAGTTTTTGCCAAATGTTGGATATTTTTCTGCTGATGTCAGGAATATATGATATGCAGCAGTATATGGTTTCGTGATTTTTTTATTCGTGGAGTATATTTACTTTTGTTAGTTGATTTTGCTTTTTGTCTAAGTGTGTGCGTATAATGTTTTCTACGGTTTGTGGATAGAACTTGTTGATGTTGATGAAGTATTGTTTTATTTTGTCTAATTCGTCGTTAATTTTATCTGGTGAGCATAGTTTTATGGCTGTGTTTATTTGGTTTCTTAGTATGTTGAATTTTGGTTTGTTTCATGTGCTGAGTCGAAACGTTATTCGCTCCTCTACATAGAATTTTCTCTACCCATACAAGCCGTTTTTACATACATATTATTCTCTCTGTTGCTTTCGTAACTGTTTGGAAACTAGCTCCAATTTTAATGTATTTAATTTTTTTATTTTTTGAAAAAGATAATTATTCCATTTTGAATATGTAAAATTTGTTTTACGAAGTTCTCTGAATAAATTCTTTGGCTAAAATTCACTGTCTTGCATGAAATAATGAACCATATCAAACTTATTTTTATGACAGTTTCTTTATAAACACATTGCATGATTTTGTTTTTAGTTTGTTGTTCATCATAAGAATACTTAACGGACTATATATATATATATATATATATATCCGTGCTTTGCCCACTCCAAGTACCTAAATACAGACTATTAAGATTTATCTCTTGCTACACACTATAAACTCTTAAAAGTAAAATAAAATCACAGACTGGTTCTCTGGGGCTAGGGCCAATCGAGTACCAGTACTGGACATTCTCAACGGGTGTTGTGGACCTTTTGTCTAACGTTGGTGTTTGGGTATAGTGTTTACGAAACCTTAACGTTGCTGCCAAGTCTTTTGCTTTCATTGGACACTGAAATATTCCCTTTCTCATAACTTCTCATACTTCTTATCCTCTCACTGCTAAGGTTAAACAATGCTTGATTGTTAAGTAAACAATTGGGCTCAGTGGTGGGTGAGGTCAATGGACAACGACAGTTTCTCTTTCTCATACTTCTCAACCCCTCACTGCGAAAGTTAAACAATCCTTGATTGGTAAGCTATAATTCATAATGCGCCTCGATTCGTCATTTTACACTCTGTATCTGAAAAGTCCCTTTGGTAAATATCGTCTTTTTTATTCATAAGGAATTGAAGGAGCTCACTGACGTTCCAAAACCTGTCCAAAAGTTAAGATCAGGAGACATTCTAATTCAAAAATTCAAAACCAAAACTCCTCTTGAAGTCCAAAACTTTAGGGTATTTGTTTATTGAAGTTACTTCTCATGCTACCCTGAATACATCTCGAGGAGTTATTGCTGAAAGGGATCTTCTTACTATTTCCGAGCCAGAGATCCTCGCCAGTCTCTACAATCAAGGAGTTTTGGCCATGCGACCTATTTCCACTCGCAAATACAGTATACTTCGGTCTGTCTACCCTCTCATATTCACCTTCTGTTAAATTCAGGTGTTCTTTCAGATTAGTTGCCATCTACTGTTTTCCTCTTAGGTTGTTTCAATGGGCATAATCTCTCAGGCACAGAGCCAGCATTGAAAAAAGGGGTTGTTCTCTCAGATCATAATTTCTCTCCATTCCGTTATGGTTTCTTTTCTTATTTTATGCACCCATTCGGTCTATTACTGCTATAAATCTATCTATCTGCTCACCCTCGCTATGATTCTCATTTTTTCTTGGAGTGTAGAGGGTAATCCTTTATCATGTAGGAAACTGGCCATGGTCAATGCCAGTTACATGTTACAGTGGAAGTTGTAACAGGCTGACTGGCCCTCTTTTGCCACTCTATATCGCGACTAGATTTTGCCGTCGTCTGTCTGCCATCTTTTGATGGCTGCATTGGAGCAGTGACTTACTATATTGTTCAAGAAGCTGCTCGTTCTATTCCTGTGACCTTGACATGTTTTACACAGTAACCTCAGTCATGGTAGAGTCCAGCCTGCCAGTAAGCAAAGATGGCTCTAAAACGAGCTAATGATATCTTCCAATGGTATCTCTCTCTTTCAAATTGCATTATTTATCAGCGAGCCCATTCCCATGCTTGAGAGATCAGGCGTCAAAGCCAAAAGCAAACTTGTATTAAGTTAACCTCCAGCATCTTTAGTTCTACCAGCTCCAAAGTTGGTGGAACAAAATCCGAAAAATCCGTGGATAAGGATTGTATACCACCCAACCTCTTTCAATCTTGCTCTCCAATGACCAGGAAATTGTCAATTGTCCTCAATATTGCTATCACATTTGGGGAGATTTTTTTCTTATCTTTCCAGCTTTCTTGGCCATCAAGACGCAGGTCGAGAGATATCACCACTTTCCTTTCAGAAGATGGGTCTCCCTGACTACAACTGCCTATTCACCATTGCGAAACTGCAAATTGTTTTTCATTAGTCCAGCAGTACGTCAGTTGAACACGACAATGTTCATTATGAGATGCTACGCCATTTATCTCTTGCTGCTCTTTCTATCTTTCTGGTTGTTCTCAATTGGATTTGGCAGAAGGACATCCTTCCTGGTGCTTAGCGCCAAGATATTATATTATCCTTTTCTGCATGTGAGAAGGATCCCAAGATTCCAACAAACTATCGCACTATTGGTTTGATAAGTTGTCTGTGTAAAGTTCAGGAGAGGATGGTCAATGCTTGTCTCATTTGGTTGTCAGAATCAAACAACCTCCTCTCACCCACCAATTGTGAGTTCTGACAACAACACTGTACCATATACCATCCGATTCGACTCGAAACATCAATCAAGAAAGTCTTCTCATGAGAGAACATTTAGTTTTTATTTTCTTCAGTCTTGATAAGGTAAGTTATCTCCACTCCTCTAGGGACATTTGCCCATTTTTATTCAGAATATTTTACTCAACAGGTGGTTCCAGGTGTATGTTAGTTCAATACATTTTCTTTAATTCCACAGGAACTTGGAGTCCCTCAAAACTGTGTCTTGAGTGTCACACTTTTCAATATTAAGATCGACACCAAAACGTATCAGCTTCCTCTGACTATTGCAAACAGTTTGATGACTTTCACATTTTGTATCGGTCGTTGAATATGAGACTTATTTAGTACAAGATTCAGACTGCCCTCAATCGTCCCACACATTGGACAATTGCATGTGGCTTCTCTTTTTATTCTTCAAAAACCATTTTCATTTATTTGTACCACCAGAGAGATTGCATTCTGATTTCGAGCATTGGCTTGGTGACAATGTTTTTTCCATGATGCAAGAAATGAAGTTCTTAGGACTTGTTTTTTATCACAAGCTAACTTTCTCCTGCACATTAAGCAGCTTCATGTCAAATGTACTATGGTATTAAACATCCTCCGCATCTTCTCTTCAACTTCTTGTGAAGTCAATCAATGTTCTATGCTACAGATATATTATGCCCTCATAAGACCAAAACTCGATTATGGGTCTCTGGTTTGCAGTTCATCCTAGCTTTTGGCACTTAGAATGCTGGACCTTATTCACCATCAGGGGCTCCAGCTTTGCACGAGATCATTCTGCACTTCTCTTTTCCAGAGTTTATACTTGTAAAGAGAGTCCAACCTCTACATCTTTGACGTTTGCAACCATCTTGCAATATGCTGCTAAACTACATTTTTAATGTTTTTCAGAGAATTGTTTTACTTCCAAAAAGAAATAAAACAATTCCTTTTTTGCAAAGATTGGTTCATTCTTTTACTACCTATTTGGCACGGATAGCCTCGTTGCTTTGCGCCATTAAGTGCCAAACAAACCAACTATATCTGTAAAGCAACTTATTGCAAGTTTAAATGCATGTAATTATTATTAATTATATAATATTTATATTACAGCATATGACTGACAATAGCCAGAAATTTTAAGGCAATTGTAATACAGCTACACCCCATAAAAAAGTCAGTACAGTTATGGTTGTTAAAAATGTGCCATTAGAAAATGATAACCAATCATTGATAATCAATACCAGTGTTTAACAGATAAAAAATAGCAGTGCTGTTAGTAGACCATGTTAAGAACTCAATCTACTTTGTTTAGGTTAAAATTTCAACACCATAATCTCTCAAGAGAGTAATGATCAGCTTTGACAAATAGAACCTGGTATTCCAATCCTAGACACACTGCAGATGCACAGTAAACAGCTTTAAAATTATAGAACTCTTAAGGAACACACACACAACTAATATAACTCAGAATGTTTTGTGTCACTATAGCTTTCTATCAACAACAAGATGGCTTAGCTCTAGACTCACTCCTAAAACTAGTATTCAGTTAGCTCTACACGAACCATTTCAAAGTTGATGCCCTCCAAACAGCTGCTCTACGCCCCAAGATGTCGCTCAGCTATTGTGATGACATATATAAAGTCCACCATGGTTGTCAAGAGCCATCTCAGCAGATAGGTCCCACAATACAAATCACAATGGGAACAGAAATAGATAAAGATAAATTCACGTTTCATGAACTGATTATTGCAGATCCTAATTCCCCAAACTTTGTTTTGATCTTGATTTCTATAACAGTTCTCAGAATAAGATGTTCTGAACTATTACTGAACTCAGATGAGATTAAATTTAAGTCGTGTGTAAAATTAAAGCTTGTCTTAATATCTGTTATCAATAACATATATTCTCTAGTGTTGATACAAAGCAGCAATGTTTTTAAAGAATACAAGGTTCACACTATTTTTTTTACCTTTATGTTGTATTAACAATGTTTTATAGCCAAACATACAATTTTTAATGCATCCAACACAATCGAATGGTTCATTTATTTTATTGTGCATCCTAGATTATATCAATTTGGACATAATTAAGCTGTCTCCATGAACAGAAAAATGTTTACATTATAAGGTCAAGGTTAATTGCTTATTTTAATTTCGAGCACTAAATTAAATTACTTTAATTATTTCGTGGAAAAACTTGATAGTATTTACAAAGCTTGTATTAAGTTTCACGAAATTTGATTAAATATTTTCATTGTGAAAAGAAAACCATGAAGATATCACTGATAACCTTCTGATCCAAAAAGTGTTAAATTTAACTTGACTATTTCTTAAACCATGAACATGAAATAAAACTGTACTATGTTTAATAATTGTACTGCTTGTATATGACCTTTAAGAATTGGCAAAAATGTGATGCCTGTACTCATATAGAAGTGTGCATACTTGAATATTTAGGTAAATTGTAACTTAAAATGGTTATATGCTCATGCAGTGCTAAAGTAATTTAGTATAGTACCGATCGTTAGGCCCTACGTATCCAATTTGTTTCAGCCACAATATTTTCATTTGTGAGACGCTAATACAGTGTACTAATTGTAAATCATTACATTGTTATTGAAATGCGCAATCAGATGACACAGAAAGGAAGTTCATTGGGATGTGGTCAGTTTGTAGCTACTACTTTAATGCATCAGCAACCAGTTTGGTATACATCTAGTATGTTTCATGCTCTTTATTGCACAATGTTCCAAAAAGTAACAAACACTTTAACTAATTACATATCATAACACGTCCATACTCAATGGTGTTTGTTTTCTCATAGCAAAGCCACATCGGACAATCTGCTGAGCCCACCCAGGGGATTCGAACCCCTGATTTTAGCGTTGTAAATCCGAAGACATTCCGCTGTACTAGAGGGGGGCTCTCAGTGATGTTTGACAAATCAAATATGAGTGGCACTTATGCAGTAGAAATCTAATACATTGATCGACCCTTTTCAGTATTGGTAGAATAATCAAACAGAAGATATATAATTTCAATAGGCCTCAACATAACTCATGAAATAATATTTAATATATGTATATGTAAGAATACAAATGGTATGCAATGCGGCTGATTACAGAAAGTAACATATTATTGTCAGAAACGCTGTTGTCATTCGAACAAAGCAATCCAGTCCATCTTTGCTGACGAGACAAAATACCTGTATTACCATGTTTATTTTCTATTAGGAGGGACATAAATGTATTACAGAACATTACAGTTTGGCACAATTTTCTTCATAAGAGTCTACTAAGAAGGACATGCACTATTGGTCCTGGTCATTATAATATATATATATATATGTTTGTATATCATTAATAAATAAAATAATCCGAGTCTGTCTTTTCTTCGAATATTTTTCCTGGTTTCGTCGCAGACTCTATGGGCAGGTCTAATACTTCCTGCTCTTCATCCATACTTAATGTGTTACTCTGATCGTTGGGTGTATGTAAAAGCTCAGCTAACAATTCCTTGCCTATGCAAGCTTACTCTTATGTTTTCGTGAAAATGGAGATATCCAGTATCCTTCTATCCTTACTTCACATATGTCACTTTTACTGAACTTCGATGATGTCATTAACATACTTTATTTTTCTGCATGGCTGTGTAGATTCTTCCCAGATGTTCTCTGTGATCTTAAGAAAAGTAAGGTAGTTTCTGACTATTTTCATACATACAAAGCTTCATTCCTTACAGCATCTATACTTGATACACAGGTCAGTCACACTGGAATTTCTTTCTTCTTCCATGACGTCATCTGCATAACACTCTGACAAAATTTAGCTCTCCAATTTTGCAACAGTTCCATCTGATTAGTTGTTAAAAGCATTCTTGGTGGAAGAACATCTTTAGCAGTTCCTTGCATAAAGTTGCAATTGTTGCCCACTGATAATAATTTTTGCTATTTCTGAAATATTATAAGTTACACTCACGCAGCTACTTAAACATTTCTTTGGTTCAATCAGAAAATTGGCGAGTAAATTCCAGAGCCAAGTGCTTGTCATTTCCTTCTTTCATTTGGAAGAAATAATTTCTCACTACTAATTAGGTTTAGACATTTTTTGTGGTCAAGCTATTGGTTCCACATTTTGCAGTATACCTTCATCCCTCTGGAATTCAGCTCTGGGATTTACCAGTTTCGTGGCCAAATGTGTTTATAGAAAAATTTAGTCTTCGTTTAAACTCTCATCATCTAGCATTTTCTTTAGAAACTCATATACAGAATCCAAATAGGAATATCTACTGTTGAATAGAAAATGACAGAGTCAAACTTTAGAAATACATTGTTTGCAATACTAATATCACATACTATTCTTTAGAGTGCTTATACAGATCCTTGGATGAATTCTGTTAACATCATATTTTGAATGTAGTGCTACTGGAGAAACAGAATCCGTAGAGTTGAACTATTAATTACAAATAGATTAATATTAAAAGCATGCTTAAAGTTATTGATACAGTTTAAAATAACAATGTACCATTGATAATTTGTACCAAATGAGGAACATACTCATCAAACATCAATATATTCAAATACTGTGGGAATGTTAAATCTTGACATGAGGTTAGAAATTAGCTTATTAATAATTAGGGTTCTCACTAGTACAGATTTTTTATAACAAGTTAGTACTTTCTTCTTAACCAAACACTAATTTGTAAACCAACCACCATTCTTGATTCAACAATCTGTGTCAAAGAAATGTGCCTAGGTTTGCTAGAATAAACTGCCTTGGCTTGGAACCACAGAGATTTGATCTACTAATAGATGCCAAAGGTCCTCGACTTGTTTCTATATGTTTTGGCAGCATAAAAACCAAATGGTGCCTCCAGTTGAGCAACTAAACCACTAAACCCAAAACTAAAGTATCCATAGGAATTAACTTTATCCATCAACTTGAATAAGACCATTACTGATTCACATGTACAATTTCTACTCCTTCACATATTTAACATTAATGGACAACTATCAACAAAAACTACTCTTAGATCTTATGATAACATGTAATTAAAACAGGACCATAAATTCTATACAGTCATGGTCTAGTGCACATTTTAAGGTCCTTTCGATTATAGTAAGTTGTGGGTAAATGAAATATCATAGTATTTGGAAATTGTGTCAGACTTGATTTCAATGCTCACTTTTAGAAATCGATAGCAAAAGATTGCATGAAAGCTGTCATAATATCATTATATCTAATATACCGATTTCTGTATTTTTATTATTATCTCTAATGTAATATATATATTTTCACAATTAAGATAATTTTCCAACTTGCCCAATTGGCCAAGACCAATTTTGACCATTTGCTGATTCACCATATCCAAAGCCACGTTTGTATGTCATTAAAATAGCATTAGTTGCTAAATTTTATTTTCATACTGGGCAAGATAACTAAAATTAATCTTGCCCAACTAGAATCTTTATTTTGCCCTGGACAAGCAGGCAGTTTTTACTGTCTTGCCCTATATTATAAAAATTCTTGAGCTGGACATATTAATAAGCACTTACACTGTATCCTTAGCAGCGGCCCTGGAAGTTAAATCCGTATTGGGCCTATTTGACGGAAGTTCGTTTTGGATCTGTGTTCAGTCGTTGGGCTACTTGTGTGGGTCAAGTTCTTGTTAAATCTCTTTCTCTTGTTGGATGGAACTATTCTTTATAGAGGCAACTTTTAATTTATCGGATAAATTTAAACGTTGATTCATGAAACCAATTTACTTGTGGAAAATGCCGATAAATATCACAGATCATTAAATATCCCGTTTCTATCCCCTAGTTTCAATATTATGTTATCATCGTGCACTCTACTGGTTGGTGCAGATTAGTAGTATGAGATTATTTTATGTTTGAGAAAGCGAGACCAATATTTTTAGGGTTGAAATAGTTGGTAAACCTTTAATCCTTGGCCCGGCATGGCCAGGTGAGTTGAGGTGTTCGACTCGTAATCTGAGGGTCGTGGATAGAAATCCCCGTCACACCAAATATGCTCGCCCTTTCAGCTGTTGGGGCGTTATAATGTGACAGTCAATCCCACTATTCGTTGGTAAAAGAGAAGCCCAAGAGTTGGCGGTGGGTGGTGATGACTAGCTGCCTTCCCTCTAGTCTTACACTACAAAATTATAGATTTTTAAGAATCCTTTTTTTTTTTAGCTGGCAATAGTCCAAATAGTATTATAATTCTGAAAACGTTCCAGCCATGAAAGGCTCCGTAAATACGAGTCAACAATGTAAGTTCATTACTTTTACGTCACTCAGTAGGTGTTCTTGAGAGAGAAATGGGGTGACGTGTAAATTTAGCACAAACTCCCGATATAGCCGAGCACTCGTGTTTGGCTCCACGTTCTGCAGACGCAGTCTGTTTTATGTGCAACAGATCAGTAATATTACAGGATTTGAGAGTGGAAGTTGAATTTGGTAATTTTGTCTTAGCCATAGACTAGAAAAGGTCAGTTCACTAAGTGTTTATATATTGATATTTCGAAGAAATGGTTTTTATATACTACATGTTTGGAGTTAATCTTTACGATTGGGTAGAACAATGGAGGCTTCATTTGGTTTAGTTCTTTGACGTCTAATTTTTAGAAGTTCAAGTTTTATTTTGGAATTCTTAAACTGTTGTGAACAGAAGTGTAATTCTGAGATTAATACTTGCATTTTTAACTGTTGATATTTATAGCACTAAATGTCATAATTAATCCCAACAAATGCAGTTTTCTTTGACATTCAGGTTTACTAATATATCACTAAACATCATGTAATACTCTAACAGTAGAAATCTCAAATGCATGTGGTAACTTTTGTTACTGTTAGTAGTTTTATTTTGCTGTTTAAATGGCTGTGATGAGAGATGTTGTAATCTGCACATTTCAGTATTGTGCTCGTTATTTTCGTGTTTGATTCACTTTGTTTTTTTTATTTATTTAAGTTTGTATTACATGTATTATGTTCTTATATTGGTACCGTTGCTCTCTTTTTTCTTAGAATCCTGTTAGAAATCTTCTAAGGTTTATAGTTTTCTTCGGTTTTCATTTGGATTACCTTTTATTGTACATCTATTGTTTGTGAATTTAATGTGGATTTCTTTGAACTTAAGTGTTTACAATTACGTTTATATATAGGAATGATGAAATTGTGATTTATGACATACTTTATTTAAACAGTTTTAAGATGAACTGTCAGTTTAGGTTTTGTGCTAAATTTTTAATTTCATATTTATTATACACGATATACTCAACCTGTTTCAGTTTTACCTCGATTTATTGTTGAGTAACGTGCATGTTAAATTATATATTGGATAAGTAGTAGTATTTGATTTTAGAGTAAGATACGTTTGTTTGTTTGTTTGTTTGTTTTGAATTTCGCGCAAACCAACACGAGGGCTATCTGTGCTAGCAGTTCCTAATTTAGCAGTGTAAAATTAGAGGGAAGGCAGCTAGTCATCACCACACACCGCCAACTCTTGGACTACTATTTTAAAAACGAATAGTGGGATTGACCGTCACATTATAACGCCCCAACAGCTGAAGGGGGCGAACATTTGTGGTGTGACGGGAACTCGAACCTGGATATGCAAGGCTGTAAGATACATGATCACTTCCTATAATCGTTGCAGACATCTATCAGTTTTTCTGTAATTTTTTTAGATGAAATGCAGCTTCCTAGTTTAATTAGAAAATTTAGTCAGTTTTATTATTTATCAGGTCACCACAAAGCAAAACATGATTCTCAGGAGGGAAAGAGTTTGAATTTTACAGTATATATACTTTATTAATTAATAAGTTATCTGAGCTAGGCGTAGCTCAGTGGCTGTGTTCCAGATTAGAAAATCTGAGGTTTTGTTATTCATTTCAATTTACTCCTCCTTTCAAAAAATAATCATGCTCCGCACTTTGGAATTGGAGGTTTATTAAAAGATTAGCGTTTAAACCCACTATACGATTAGATTAGTCCATGAGATGGTGGAAAGCGATGTTGACAAATTACCTTCTTTTTAGCTAATCACTTCTAAATAAGAGATGGCTAGCACAGATCATTGTCGGATGTATAGATTAATCTAAGCTATAATAATATTATTAGGCCACGAAAAGTTAAAACAATTTCCTTTAAACATGTGTTGTTTAAACTCACCTTCTGTACTTTCGCGCTACATTCTATAAACACACAAGACAAAATCACAAAGTGAATAAATCTGCTGCCAGAAATTTGTGTTGAACCTGCATTCTTGTACAATACTTTGAAAATACCTTACATAAAATGGATGACATTTATATTCTGCTTACTTCTTAAAATCGATCTTTATTATATCTTCTTAGATAAAACAAAAAAGAACCACCCTAGTGCAGCTAATACAAAAAAATTTTGTAGCCACAACTATTGTTTTTTCTTATTCATGCTGTGACTATATCAAATATATTGTCACCTAATTGTTCGAGTTTACTTTTCTTACAAGTAAAGTTGCATACATTTAAAAAAGAGCTAACCATTAATTTTATCTTTATAGAAATATGAGCAAGGTTGTCTACGTCATAAAACAAAAAAGTGGCTAAGTCATATTATCCAAAATGCAATCTTGAACAACTTCAGATATGTTTAAAAATTCGTACACAGAACATCTCGCTTCATTGCTAAACAAGTTTCTTCTTAATTTCTGGTCACTTCATATTTGAAAAAAAAATAAAAATATTCCTCGAGATTTTCGGAACCAATCATTTTAGGACATTTTAGAATAAGGTAATCATGTCTTCTGCTTGGAGTCAGTTGGAACAACTTCTCACTTGTGCTATCTGCCTGGATAGATACAGAAATCCTAAGCTTTTACCTTGTCAGCATACATTTTGCATGGACCCATGCTTAGAAGGTCTTATAGATTATGCCCGCCGGCAGATAAAGTGTCCGGAATGCCGAGCAGAACACCGAATTCCTTATCAGGGTGTTCAGACCTTCCCCACAAATGTTACTTTGATGAGATTTTTGGAGCTTCATAGAAATGTAACTGGAGAAGAGCCTGAACCTCCACCATCTATGATGGAACGCTGCACGGTGTGTAGTGAGAAAGCCTATCTAAACAAGTGTGCCCACTGCGACAAAAAAGTCTGTGATGAGTGTAGGGAAGCACACACAGACATTCTTCGACGAGATATTAGTCGAATTAACAATCAAGTGAAAAGGGGGCTTCATCGGTTATCTGATGCTTTGACCCTAACACAGAGCAACACAGAAAAACTTCAGCAGAATTGTACTAGGGTGAAACACGATATAGAAGAGCTGGTTCGTCGTTACACTAAGGATCTGAAGGATACAGAAAAGAAACTTCTCATGGAAATAGACGAGTATTTGGAGACTGAAGTGCGTCAGATGAAACAGTTAAAAGATGGGCTTGAAACTGAAGTAGAAAATTTAAACAGTAACAGTGAACTTATAGGAAAGTACCTCAATGATGACATGGAATGGACAGATACTGAACTTGTAGAATATAAAGAAATATTTTTAAAAACTTTAGAATTTATACGGAACTTTGAAATAGACACCTCTGACTTTGCTCGTCGTGTCAAATTTCAACTTAGAACTGATCCCGATGTTCTACGCCAAACATTGATAGGTTTTGGAGAGTTAAACATTAGCTCCCTGACAGTTATGCCTTCTGTTACAACATCTCCGCCATTTTCTAATACCTTGATGAGAAGTCAGAGTGATCACCGACTAGCTAGTCAGTTTCAGCGTCGCCAAGAAGGCAGAACTCTATTAGACGTCAGCAAGGGAATAGGGGGTCATACTAGTGATTCTGAGAAAGATGGAAGAGAAACTAGCTATGGCCGAATTCGAAGAGATTATTCAGAAAGAAACAGTTATCGGCGTTTTGGAGAAAGAAAAGATTATGACTTATCTGACCGTGAAAGAAGTAGAAGTAGATTTCTAAGAGACGAAAATGGCCTCTTGTTACACAGAAACTGGCGAGATTCAGATGCAGATATCCCCACTTATCGGCCTCGATTTACCAAAGATCACTCTGATGAAGGTCATGAATCAGAAGTGTCTACTGGACGAAGTGTGCGGTTTGAAGACCTTCCAGAACAACAAGACAAACTCTTTGAAAAGGATGATGTCACCAAAGGACCTTTAAGTGGTGTAATAAAACTGGTAGATTCTCCTCATTTTATGGAAAGACTCCACCAAAATGAAGTTCGTCAGAAACAGCACCAAGAAGAAAAAGAGCATCAAGAGAGAAAACAGACCAACCTTGCACCCATAAGCCCTGTTCCTACTATTCCACAAAGACAGACTTCAAGACAATTCAGTGAAGATGAAATTGAAAGGCAAAAGAAACAGAATCAAGCAGCAGCTGCTGCTACTCCCCAAACAGCAACAGTAACAGTTGTATCTCCTGTATTATCAACTTCTCCTACTCCTTTAGTCAGTCCATCATCTACACCTACCATCCTTGACTCTCCAGTTAGACCCATATCAAAAAGAATTGCAACACTTCAGAAAAATGATGCATCAACAAACAGGCCTAGAAGTCCAGAATTCTCTCAGGGTATTCAGAGATCAGGAACATCTTCTCCAGATGGTTCTACTGAAGGTAGCTTATCATCACGACAAAGTTCTCAACAAGATGAAGTTGCAGAATCCCCTCCGCCTCGTCCAGCAAGAAGGCGTACAGGAAGTTCTGCAACAGGACAAGAAACTGGGAGACCAGAAGATACAACACGTACACGGGATTATCCATTACGTCAACGTGAAGCCATCAAACCATTATCCAGGCAAGTATTTGAAATTGAAGAGTTAGTAGATTTCACCAAGATTTTGACTTCCTGTCTTAATTATAAACTTATTTATGAGATATTTCTCATAGATTATAAATTACATATTTTGAAGAAATAGGTAATGCTGATATCGCTACAATAACTGTCACAACTGTGTCATTTCTGTCCTTTCTGGGGACTAAGAAAATTCAATAAAATTTCCATTTCCTGTAGATTAACAGTCCAAAGTTACACTTCTGGATCTCAAGAGAAGTGACAGTCAAAGAATCTTAAACAGATAAAAAGCAAAGAATCAGAAATTGGTTAAATTAACCGAATACGCTTAATTCCACGCACATTTTAAACCTGGTTTGCCTCTTCAGAATTCCACATATTTCAATGATATCTTTAAAAAAAAACTGTTTCGTTAAAACGATGATCCTTCCTCTACAATAATGTCAGCTCTAAAACAATTCAATATTGTTGCTTAAAATCAATTTTTAAGTTTTGTTACTCGTTCTATTTGTTTTTAAGTCGATTTTTCCTGTTTTCATTCTGATTTTCTAACATGAAAAAGAATATCAAATAATTTACAACCTCTTGTTTTTGTAACAGGTCAGTCCGACCACCGCTGGGGAAGAGTCAGTCATTAGATGTTGAAGAACAGCAAATCATTCCACCAATAACAAACGCCACCTCTCGAAACAAAGGTGTTTGTTTAGGGAGATCATCTTCATTAGATAAGAAAGAAGATGAACGAAAAACTCCAGTTCAGTCCTCTTTTTATGGGAGACTATTGAGTCAGCGAGTCTCTATAAAACCTCAAGTCCCTGAGGAAGAAGAGGAGGAAGCTAGTGACACAGAAAGTGAAAGCGAAGTGAGTAGCACAGAAACAGAGAGTGAGGAACAAACAGAAAAAAAAAAAACAAGTGTTCGTGAAGACAGCCCTAGTGTCACTGCTATTTTGTCTCGAAGTGCACAAATTCGTCGAGAAAGTAATGATTCGTCCAAGAAAGAGGTAACTGGAGCTGTTAGTTCCCGTTTTTCTCAATATGCTAGAGCTAAAGATGAAGAAGAAGAGAAAAACTGCGAAGTTAGAAGAAATAGTTTGATTCATGGTGAAGAGCCTAATCCTCAAAATAAGTATGGAATTCTAAGAAGAAGACCAGTTGTTGAAGATGAAACTGGGGACAGCGCTGCATATAGCCGCTATTTGTCACGTTGTCGCACTTCAACAGGGCTTGGAGAGTCGGGTAGTAACCATGATGAAAACTCTGAGAACCTTTCACGAAATATTTCTCATCATTATTCTCGTGACTCACGCTTTGGAAGTAATTATCACCGTAGTAGAATTGCCCGTAGCAAAAGCTCAGCTGATATTGTTGCAGGTGAGGACAGTCCAGAGGAAGAATTGCCATTGTATGAAAGTCACACAGACAAATTCGAAGATGGTAACAGACGCTCCAGGAACGTTACCAATCTAAAGTTCAAAGATGACAGTCCTCCTGAGAATAATACTCCAAATGGATCCAGTTCCTGGGCGCTGTATCTTCGAAACAAATATGGATCCAGGTCATCAACAGGTCCCAGTAGGTCTGTTATACGAAGCCGCAGTTCCCATAGCCTGTATTCCAGAAGTGGTAGTGATAACAGTTCAGACGAAGAATCACCAAGTTGTCACAATCAAGAATCTCCAGCATCCGGAGCTGGGAACAACCAGTCTTATTCATTCAATTTTCCTCGAAGCATCTACGTGCAAAAACGGAAAATGATAATGAAAGTAGGAATCAGAGGAAGTGAACCGTCATGTTTCACGTGGCCCAGAGGTGTCTGCGTGGGTCCAGAAAACACCATTGTTGTAGCAGACAGCAGTAATCATCGTGTTCAGGTAGAGAAAAATCTTATATTCGTTTTAAACGACTTAAACAATGGAAAGTTTCCAAATAATATTGTAGCGGCTCAATATTAAGTAAATCTATAAAATATTATTTTGTCTTTTTTATGTTTCTTCAATATGTTTATTCTCTAAACGAAACTAAAAATCCTGAAGTGATATATATAAACATATTCTGTGTAACAGGAGATGCAAAAAGTTAGTTGCCAAAGAAGAAGTTTTAAAACTTACTGTTATTTCTCATAATATTTGTAGTGAAGAAAAGAATTCACTAAACACCTTAAAAAAATGTCCAAGGGTTTTAGCCTTAAGCTAAACAAAATTAAGAACAAACAATCCACTCAAACTGTTTTGTTGTCTTTCATACTTTATGGTGCATGTTGGAGAAACTTACATATTTTGGTAAAAAAGTTTAGGAAAAATTACCTTTCCACTTCAAATATATATCTTACAAAAACAACAATGTTTCGCCTTTGAATAATATACACAACTGTTGGATATTATTAGAATAGTCGTTAAATTATAAAACTGCAATATTGTTGTGACTCACATTTTGAAATAATTATCGTCGCAGTAGAATTGGCCTTAGCAAAAGTTCAACTGATAACAATGCAGGTGAGAAAAGTCTAAAAGAAATTTGCCTTCGTATCAGTTTTATAACATAATTCATTCAGAAATTTTGCCTCTGAATTTTTTTTATTCTCACAAAATTAGTGTATTAAGTTTAAAACAGACGCAGTAGGAGATATTTAGTCGAAATATAATAATCGAAACGTTTATTTGTACATCGTTGTCTCGCTCCACAGTTTATTAATTTACTACAATTATCGTCTGTATGAGTAATAAATCTAAAATAATAAGTAATAAGTATTTTCTTTCTAATGTTAATAGTTTGGTGGTTTTTTTCGTTCATTTTTGTTCTTTATTTTAAGTATATTTTGATATACTGTAAACTTGTTACACAAATGTTACAGCCGACCAGAAACGTGAATATGTCATTGGCGAATAGTTACTTTCTTGTGTAACCATTAGGTGTTCGACTCTAGCGGGAAGTTTCTACAAGAGTTTGGAACTTATGGAAATGCTGAGGGAGAATTCGATTGTCTAGCAGGCGTCGCAGTCAATAGAATAGGACAGTTTATAGTGTCTGATCGTTACAATCACAGGATTCAAGTTTTTGACCCCTCCGGCAGATTTTTAAGAGCTTTTGGGTGTGAAGGTCGCACCGATGGAAGGTTCAGTTATCCCTGGGGAATAACTACTGATAGCCTAGGATTTATTTATGTGTGTGACAAAGAAAATCACAGAATTCAGGTAAAATATTTCTTCTTGTTTGTTGCTAAGCGCAAACTTACACAATGGGCTAACTGTCCTTTGCCCGATACGAGTAACGAAGCTTGAATTTTAGTCTTATAACCCCATAGACCTAGGGCTGAATCACTGCTCAAGTAACCCATGGAGACAAATGTTAGCATAGACTTTTTACAGCAATCTTTGTAATTTATTAAGTAGTATATTAACTTGTTATGAAACTTCCTGTACCTTCTGATATGAGAAACACAACAGTTTGCTGCTAGAAAGCATTTAACTAATAACAAAAACTATTATTTTTCTATTTCTTTATCAAGTTTATTTCATATACATTGTTACTAATACCACGTTTTTGTAATCTCAAGAAAAGTTTTTGTATACGATTGATGATTTTGTTATAGACTGTATATTTTTGATTGAATATTTCTTAATTAGAATGAATTAATTTTTTTGACTGAAATTATCGAGTTAAAGGATATACATTGTTGTTGGTACAAAACAAAATCAGTAGAACATTTCAGGATAGAAAAAGAATAGTGTTCTTAATATATTGTAATGTTATTCAAAATTGATTCCGGTACAAACACTAAGACTTTCTGGTAGCTCAATGTACATTCTGATGTCATGTGTTTTGTGAGCTCTTGGTTATTTATAGTCGGTCCTAAGCTCATAGTAATAATTTCTGTATATTCTGGTATGATCAACCGTGTTAAAATAGTGGATTTACAACGTTAAAACCAATACACAATTAAAATAATTTCAAGATAGTGGTTTTACATGTTTTGGCGTGTCACGCTGTAATTTATTTTGTTTATACATTAGTTGTTTTCTCTTATCGTTTATTGATGTAAATTTGTATGTCGTGTGTTTTAAGGTTCAGTTTTTGTTCTCTTTTTTATTTCAATTCTATTTGTAGTAGTTTAATTGTATTGCTGATATTGTTTTCAATTACTAAATATATCTTATTCTTGAATATAACTTTGTATAATTGGTATCAGAAAAGAGTAATGCAAAATATAAGGGCTTTTAACACTAAAATATGGCCTTCGATCTCTGAAATGCGCAAAATGCAAATAGCCTATTGTGCGCGCAATTTTGTGCTTAACAACCTAGTATCAATCCAGTGCTGAACTGCGTTTCGTTTTCGTCTTAAGAGAAATATAATATTGTCTTCAG
The DNA here is from genome assembly GCF_004210375.1 of Tachypleus tridentatus. Classification (NCBI taxonomy): domain Eukaryota; kingdom Metazoa; phylum Arthropoda; class Merostomata; order Xiphosura; family Limulidae; genus Tachypleus; species Tachypleus tridentatus. The sequence continues at coordinate 87,024,361 of NC_134830.1, forward strand.
TTCTTGTTTGTTAATTTTTGATATAATATTTATCTAATTTACATTCAGAGGAAGAACGTTTATGATGTAAGATGATTTACGTAATTACAAGATTTAGAGGATTGATTTTTAGTCTAAAACCAACACAAAATATTTTGTGACTGTTCAATAAGTTTCAATGATAGTTAGTACTCTGTATAATTTCATTTCTTCAGGAATCTTAACAATATTTGAATTCAGTTTACTGACATATATTTTGTTAACCTGAAGATGACCTGAGAAGGTCGAAATGTTGTTCTGTACTTTATTTTAATTAAAGTTTTAATACCCATACCAACCATCTTCAGAATACATTCTGATATATACTTAAAGCTCTACTATTTTTGCAGTTATCAAAACTAATGTCCCCCGCTGGGACAGCAGTAAGTCTTTGGATTTACGACGCTAAAACTAGGGGCTCGATTCCACTCGGTGGACATAGCAGATAGACTGATGTGGCTTTGCTATTACAAAACACACACGTCAAAACTAATACTGGTTATATTTTAACCCTTTTAAATTTGAGTTGTGAAGGCACATTTCATGGTGATGTCTTTCATTTTCATCAATTTTGTTTTTAAATGTGTGTATCTATATATATGTACATGAACTTGGTACAATGCATTACAAATAATTCTTTTACGTATTTCCACTAGAAATGTTCTGTATTAAAAATTATAGCTTTTTCATATCGAATTTCGTTTCTGTCAGGTTAGTTACTTTATTTATTTATAGTCAGCAGTTTTGTGTGAAGGACACACCTTGTACGATATGATTTTAAAATCAGCTAACTTAAATTGTTATAAGCGAATACATTTATGACACTAATATTTCTGCACTTGAACAACAAAATAAATGAATGTCATAATCTCACATATACAAAGGACGGAAATTTAGGAATTATGTATTACATAAAATGTTAATAGTGCTTTGTAATATATAGATCTTTTAATATCCAGGTTATCATGTAAGGGCCCGGCATGGCCAGGTGGGTTAAGGCGTTCGACTCGTAATCTGAGGGTCGCGGGTTCGAATCCGGGTCGCACAAAACATGCTCGCCCTTTCACCCGTAGGGGCGCTGTAATGTAACGGTCAATCCCACTCTTCGTTGGTAAAAGAGTAGCCCATGAGATGGCGGTGAGTGGTGATGACTAGCTGTCTTCTCTCTAGTCTTACACTGCAAAATTTGGGACGGCTAGCGCATATAGCTCTCGTGTATCTTTGATAAAATTGTATCGTGATTATCTAAAAGGTGAAGACTAATTTTTCTAAGAACATGTTAAAGCTTAAGTCCTAGATAGACTTATATTAACTTTTAAGCACATTTTATATAGTACTTTTAATAATTAAGCTATTCTGAGATAGGACAACTTGCTACAAAATTCACTAGTTAAACTGAGAGAAATCGAAAAGTAACAAAAACAATAATGTACCGCGTAGAAACAGTAAGAAACTATGTAATACTTTGTATAAAACGGAAAGCAATAATATTAAACTATAAAGAAGAAAAAATACTGTCGAATGATAAATTAGTAATTACATTTATAATTAACTACATGATAAAACAGAAATCAATAATTCACTCTACAGGAGGGGCGCCGATCACTCTGTGGTAGAGCTCTAAAGTTCGAATACATGAGATACCTTAAAAATGTTAGCCACACTAGAAGCTGTGGTTATATCATAAACTTGATGATCAGTGGTAGGGTACTGCTGACTAGTGTGATATTTCTAGTAATTTTTTTTTTTCCACAGAGCGGTCAGGTAGGGCTGCTAACTGAAGGTTTGGAGAATAGTGAACTATATAGTGTACTCTATATAGTTTCGAATAATAGTACAGCGTAGACAAATTGCACATTTCTAATAATAGTATAGTCCTGAATAATAAATAGTACGTGGTAAAAAAAATGGATATTTTTTATGTACTTCAGGTGCATCAGTTTTATGTTCTCCTGTTTGTGGCAACGGGGGGTGGTAATATTAATACTACCACATTTATTCGTATAAAGTACAAAATGAAATAGAAGGGGCACTTGTCTTTAAACAAGTTTATTTGGAGCATTTATGGCTAAAAGTTTTTTGTATGAGCGGTAACTATGATTGAAGAATGAAAGTAAATAAGAATAACATACTATGTGTAGTAATGAAATAGTGGAAGGAAGAATATCCATCATCTGTACGCCTGAATTAATACAAAATAAAAGATGCCAGTCTACTTTGAAACCATGAAATCTGCATGCATGTTTTATGTAAACTAAATTTTATACATTAACAAAAAACAACATAAAAACTAAATTATCAATAAATCTTTCAAAACTGATTTTCCCTGGCCCACATAACACCACAGTATATTATATTCTAAATGGTTATGGATACACTAAAGGTTTAAACAAGGAAAACAAAATGCATATATGTACTTGCATTCTTTATATAAAAATGACATACATTTAAATGACATACAAAATATACATTTTGTCTACCAAACAAAATTATAAAACATTTTTTCGAAGTCTGCTGGAATGGGTGTTAGATCTCAAGAATTTCTTTACATCTTTTATGATGACTTGGAAAATGTTGTCACTATCTTGGTATGCATTTGCTTGACCTCACAGTGGCTCAAAGAGTCTGTCAAAGGTTCCTCACATGAACCAGCTATGATATTCATTACTTCCATTTCTATACCAACACAATCATTTGTTCTTCTTGCGAAGTATTAAGTCGCTGCTCATATTGCTAACTGAACTTTACCATGATGATGAGATTTGATTCAATCCTTTTTTTCAACAGACTGTTCAGCATGAAGTTGTTTCTTAAGCCTCTCACTGAGTCGATCTTGATTAAGTTCCAGCTGTCTTTCAGTATTGTCATCATGCCATCGCTTGGAAGAGATGGGGTCTTGTTTGGGTTAGCCTCCATTTAGTCAAGCATGAGTTGGCTCGCCATTTACATGTACTTTGCCTTCAAGAGATGATGAATGTAAGTGTTATTGAACTGGCACAGAAACGGTAAAAATTATTCAGATGTCAGTACTTTGTACTTCTTGAATAAATATTCCATATCACTTAAGAAAGCACTATCACTATTGATTGCACTGTCACCTTGTCTGTAGCAAATGGTGGCTTCCTTGCACAGTTTTCATATTGGTATCATTAACATTAGCTGATTATTTGTTTCATTCTTGCCTTTTATCTGTTGCCTTTTCATCGTCATCTTGTTCTTCCAGAAACTCATCCTCAGCAGTGCTCTCAGTGATCTCCTTCTCATCATAGTCTAAAATTTCTCTTCCCACATTAAAGGGAGTTTCATTCTGTCCTTTGATACTCACACGTGTAGGTAGTGTGATGGTCTTTAGCAAATCATTGAGAGTTGATGGTGCTTGTGATTGAAGGAGCTCCTTTTTGAATTTCGTCATTTCGACTCCAGCAAGATCCATTATTTCTTTGTCACAATAAAAATCTTTTGAACTATCAAGATTGTACACTATGAAATTGCTTTTCACTGAGTCGATCTTGATGAGTTTCAGTTGGCATTCAGCATTCTAATTGTGTCATCCTTTGAAAGAGATGGGATCTTGTTTAGGCTAGCCAGAAGTTGATCAAGCATGAAGTGACTTTCCATTTGCATGTACTTTATCTTCAAGAGCTAATGAAGGTATGTGTCATTGATCCAGACACCACCAGTCATTCCTCCACCACTGATGATGAGGATGTATTCTCTTTCTAAAAGTTTCTTTCTCACTTCTTCACTGCAGTGCACTGAATAGTCGTCAAGTATGAATATGGCCAAGTCCTTGTTCATAAACACATTATATCTCTTTTACAGATGCTTGATAGTTTTAAGCATTGTTTCGAGCATGTATGACCCCTTGATATCCCACTGCACCAGATCGGGGAATCAGGGCTTTTCAAGATCCTCTTGCTTTGAAGACAAATTCAAGGGCAAGAATACTGTTCTCCTCATCAAAAATCAGCTGCGTGCTCCTGTGATAGCATGTTTTTATTTTTTTACAAATGTGGCGTTCAGGGTTATAGTTGGTGTATTTGCATACTCATTGGCATCTGATCTCCATTTATCACAACTGATTCTTTCTTGAAGTGCTGTTTGAAGTAATGACGGACTCTTTATATGTTCTTCAAGGATTCAATAATTATTGACTGTCTTTCAGTTTGAAAGACTGCATACCATTTCTTTCGTTTACTCAGACTACCATGGAACTCCTTCATCCAATCACAAATCCAATGAGTAGAAAACTGAAGCAGCTCTCCTTTGCCAGTGTAATCTATTTGTGCATCCAACCATTTCTTGTACAGTTCTTTGTACTTTACCTTGAACACTCTCATTGGCAGTCTTACCTTTAACACGCCCCTAACATCAACAACTCAGTCAAAAACCTTTTGCCTTTCTTCCATGGTCTTCTGCTTCATCGTGACATTTCTTCTTTGCCGACACATCTTCACCTTTAATACTGTTGCCCTTTCTTTTAAATTTCTCATGACACCTTTTCACAACATGTATTGTTCTCATGCACTCATCATCCTCTGCTTTAGCATTCTATAATGAAAAGTAGAATTCACGTCCTGCTTTAATGGAAAGCCCTTTGATGGAGTTTTTTTATCAGTTGTTTCCTCTTTGCGTCCCTCTGTGCCAGGGCCATAGCACCTTTATTATCATACTGTTCTGTGTGTTTATCACACAGTTGGGCTAGCTCACCTTTATCTTCAAAGGTACACTTGTCATATGATTTTCAGAACAGATCTTTTTCCATGGTATTGAGAAATGAGAGTGATGATGAGTGAATTAAGAGAAATGAATGAATGAGAGTGATGAATGAGTTGTGAGTAAACAGACCCGACATGAAGCTAGGCCAACAGACGATTCCAAAAATTGTTTAGATTTGGATCATTCAGAATCTAAGCAAGTGGCATGTGATCTTCCCGGTGGTTGGCTATCGAAAGGCAAGAGAATAAAAACGTGCACACACTTTATACAATTAAATCTTTACTGATAATAAAATAAACACACAGTAATGTTAATTTTATCAACCTTCTAAGCAAACTGGCTAGTTGCAAACTAGTAATCTGCTAATTTCCCTCACATTCAATGGAAATGCTTCTACTTTGAGTTTTGAATAGGCCAACTGCTTTATGACATGATTCTTGACAAGTCACAGAGTTATATAATTATGCTACCTAACTCGCACTTGTTTGACTTACAATGACTAACATGAGGGATACTTGCTTGCAGATTCGCTGGGTAGTGAGATGGCCAAAATTTATCTCAAGTAAGGAATACCAGTAGACTTCCCTGCTTTGTCAGTAAAATTTAATAATCATACAGTCCAGAATAAGTATTATACAAAGCAGAAAGCCTCTGAAAACAGATAATCGTATATATACGATTGTTTGAAACTCTATAGTACTGATCTCTCGAAACTAAGAAATACTCCACATAAATAAAATCTGGAGTACAAAAATGTAGATTAACGAAAACACAATCACAATACAATAACAAAAACAAAACAAGAGTGTCTATTGGCATTTATCAAACTGTTAGCAATACTATGAAAACTTAATGAAAATCTCTCATTAAATCAATGTTCTCCCCAATAGTTCAGTCAGCAACGATCGTCACGCTCCCATAGGGCACCACAAGTATGTCGACCTCAAGCAATGGGAAACAATAATATCCTCAAAGGCGATGATGTTTTATAGTGTTATAAGAAGGCGCATAGTTAGGCCACCATGAAAGGCAGAGATAACAATGCAAAGTCAGAGATGACGACGTTGTAGTTTGTAGAGCCACAATCATAATGATCTAATTATAGATGTCTGAACATGTAATCAATAGTTAGATTTAATTATGAGCTAAAAACAATACAGGCACTTTGTGTATGAAACACTTAACTAATTCATTGGTTATTATTGATTTATACTTTTGGCCTTTGATATGCAAATCACTTATTGTCCTGACAAGGATGCTTATTTAATATGCCAACTTACACCAATCTTACTGTTTTGCAGGTCTATCTTTCTGCTGTCCACATAACTATTATTTTTATTGTTCTTGACAAGATATTTAATTTTACTCTTAGCTTTATAGTTTTAACACAAGTAAGTTTTACAAAAGCTGATGGTGTTTTTCTATGTGGATTGTGTTTTTAAGCAGATTATGTTATTAAGTTTCTATAGACATGTGATCTTACAAAGGCAAATTTTGTTTCACAGGATTGCATACAGATTTTAACATACATTTAATTGCATACGTTTTCCAGAAGTGTTTCTATGCTTCTTTATGACAACATGCAGGTTTCAACACGTCTCATTTTCTTTTTAATTTACTTGTGTTTCTATAGGACAATATTTTTACTAACACATTTAACTTACTACTGAAACATTTATCATACCTGAAGTTATTGATATTGTACTTAACAAATAACTTTGTTTTAACTTACTGATTATAGCTGTGGTTTAAGTGTGTACGTGTAACACTTAACGTCCGAAAAGTACACTTATCATGCGCTTTCACTAGTTTTTCTTTATGTTATACATATAACTAGGATTTTTGTTGTTCTTGACAAAATATATCATTTCACTTTGTACTTTTTACAATATTTCTATAGGGTGAAGATGTTATCATTACTAAGGCTAGTATTACTTTAAACAGACAATATTCAGTGAGGCACCTGCTATTTCACTATCACAAATCAAAGAGACATGTATTATTTCATTCAACTTCATTTAAACTTATTAGTTTTCCAAATGCACAAATAGATATTATCGTAAAAAGGTCTTTATGTCTGACTCTTGCCTGATTTGCTGACAAAATGGATAGAGTTATTTCTGGGCATCACATGCTAATGTCCTGCAAGAAAGTCAGTTAGTGAACTCACACTTTATATATTCAAAACAAGGGAATTTGAATTGTGTACTTGAGCAACTACCAGTGGTCAAACTGGAAACTCTGAAAAAGTTGAAGGGAAGTAGGAACATTGTTATCATCTAGTAATACACTAGCTGCTTTCCCTTTGGTCAGTATTTTGATAGTAAGGACGGTGTCAGATAATCTTAGCAGTTTTGCCATGAATACAAAACACAACACAATACCTCATGGTTAAAAAAAAATGATTATGTAGTACAGGGTAAGAAAAAACAATAAGTTTCTGAATGATCAAAAGTAATTGACAGTATACCACATAACACGAGATAAAATGATATTATGTTACCTGGTGAAAACATAATACACTACATGATAATAGAGAAAAATTGCAAAGTACATTATGGAAGTCGAAGATTATCTTTAATTTTAGAAGATAAACCAATAATTTATAACAAAGTAAATAAAATTGTAACATGCTACATGGTAGAATGAAATAAAATAACAAGAAATGCATGTCACAATGAAAAATAAAGGGAAATAAAATAATGAAATTAACAGTCAGTCACGTAATATATGTGTCATATCCTGGCCCTCTTATAGAGACAGAAATTAATTCCAGAAATTTTGTCTCTGTTATGAGACCCTAAAACAACGAGTTTGTCACTGGAAGGCAAGACACCCTCTGAGTGAATAAGACAGCCCATGGAACTAAGCAAGAGGAACTAGACAAAATGCATTGAAACTACAGCAGTCTGTAAATTCAAAGTGGTTAGAACATCATAACGTTCTTTGGCATTTATAAACATTAGCAGAAAAAATACACCTGATAATAGTAAATGGAATCTATTAAATATGTGCACTTATCTATTCCATGAGAAAAATGTTAAGATATATAGTATTGTATATTGGTTAACGTATATTTCTTTGCCAAAACTGTGTATGAAATATAATTATTGTAGGTTTTCCAATCGGATGGTAGTTTTGTGGGGAAGTTTGGCTCTATTGGAAGTCGTCCTGGTCAACTAGAACATCCACATTACATAGCCGTTAGTAATACCAATCGTGTCATCGTAAGTGATAGTAATAACCATCGTATTCAAATCTTCGACGTGAACGGCCGCAGCTTATCTACGTTCGGCAGTGAAGGATCAGAGGAGGGTCAATTCAAATTTCCACGAGGAGTCGCTGTTGATGACCAAGGTTACATTATGGTAGGAGACAGCGGGAACAATCGAATTCAGATATTTCATCCAGATGGTTCCTTTCTCAGATCATTCGGGACCTGGGGAGCCGGAGATGGAGAGTTTAAGGGACTGGAAGGAATAGCAGTAATGTCAAATGGAAACATTTTGGTTTGTGACAGAGAAAATCATCGTATTCAAATGTTTTAGACGATAAAGTAAGACATAGCCCAACATTATTTGTGTTCAATTACTCACCTTTAGATTAATTGTTCAGATGATTAGTATATAAATTAATCACATTTGTTCTTGGTACTAAGAATAAGAAAACCAGTTTATCATATTTTATAAAATTTACTTATTGCTTTGAAAATATGCAAAAGGAAAATGATATATCAAAGTACGGTGGTAAAATGTAATGTTTTGCAATATTTTGCTGTTTAAAGTCCTTTTTATTATATATTAGATCACCCCGCAGTATGTTTTTTATATATTTCTGCTTAATCAATCTAGAAATACAAAATAATCTAAAATTATCTCTTCTAATTTGAAATATAATAATTAAATAACTAAAAAAATATAAAAGTATGCAGTTGACAACTTGTAGCCCAACTCAGTTTTTGTTGACATGTCAGTAGACTTCTACGCGTACTCCATTAGTGGCTCTCAGCACGTCTAAACAATATTCGATTTCATTTTACATTCACTGCAACACGCCCACAGTTACAGTGGCGGTGGCATCCGTTATTCTCGTCTATATCTCCGTGATGTTTGCTCTAAGTGTGCGATACACCATGTCCTTAACATAGACCGAAAGAAAGAAGTTTAAGCCTAGCGAAAATGCAAGCCACTGAACTAGCCCACCCTACAAACCAAACGATGGTTTGAGCCTTTTCTTGCACGGTTTCCATTTTACGTAGTTACACTACTTACTAGGGTGAGAAAAAAAAAAGTATAACAATAAATACTGTTTGAATTGAGTTACTTCAAGATTATATTTCTTTAGTTATTTTAATTATTGGATTTCAAAATACAAAAAAAAATGATTTTAGGCCACCCTGTATAATTTATAATTTTTGTATCCTAGTGCAAATTAATTCTGTAGTTTATTAATTTAAATTCAAGCCTTATTCTTGGATTAGTTAGTCCACATTCTAGCGGATATAAATAGTATAAGAAACGCAGAGTGAAACCGAGTCGTCGCCCACTACTTGCTTATATTTATTTTTAGTGTAAAACAGAAGTTGAAGTGTGCTTAGTTAAATAAATGTTGAATATATGTTACTTTGGTTGTGAAATTCTTACATGAAAAGAGAGAAAAATATGAAAATATTTGGATTATATAATATTACACCAAAGAAAACTTTCCGCTGAAAGAAAATTACGGAGAACATCGTAAAAATGAAATAATTGGGTTATCATATGTATGATAAAAAAAAAAGTGTACTTTAGTTGTTCATGTAGAAGTAGAATAGACAGCTGTATAAACAAAACATAAAGTCATCTGGATCGATTGAAAAGTATAAAACAAAATATATATGAATCAAAATAGAAGATTTTTAAATTTGGCTAAATGTTGTTCTCTCCTTATTAATAAAAGTGTTAATATAATACCCATGCCAGTCGTTCTTGTTTCTTGTTTAAAAGCAAAAATCACACACTGTAAGAATCTAAAACCGATTTTTATCGTTAAAAGCCTACAATGTTATCTCTGAGTCATAATTGGCAATAGTTTAAGTTATAAAAATTTTTGAGAAATAAGAAAAACAAAAGTGGAAGACCACAAGTATTGAATATAAAGAGTAAAGAATAATTAAAAACTGGAAACGTTTTACTACATGAACACAAAATGATCAGGTAAAAAAATTAATAAATATTAATAATATTTTTGTTTATATTTTTTTACGTGGCTCGTACACTGTATATCCTATTAGGCACCTATAACAAAACTAAATGATGGAGATTCTATAGTCCAAAACTGTGAAGATGGGTTGTTATGTCCATTAATTCTTATAATAAGATTTCTAGTAATTTTTGTAATATAAAATGCCAACAATTTTGAAATATAACTTTTTCATTACAAACACTGTGTTATATTGTATAATGAAATAAGTTCCCAGTACTGTATGAATAAGAAAAGTGAAATATGACGTGAAAGGCATTGTTAAACTTCTTATTAGAGGCCAGTTACTACACAATATTTTTCATAGGGTTTTAAGGAGGTGAAAAATCAGATATGCAAACGCGTCTCTTTTATTTTCATACTTCAGTAGACAGTGAACGTGAATGATATAATTTAAAACGGCATATTTCAATATATATATATATATATATACAATCACAAATACAGAAAATTGAAATTCAAAATTGTGTCGCCGTTAGAATTCCTTGTTTTCATCCTTAAGTCATAGTGAATAATGCCTGTGATCAAAGCACCCAAATGCGTTGAGATATTTCATCTATATCAGGCAAAAATGCTCTGTTTCCACAAAATAACTTGAATCAGTTATTAAGTTGGTAAAGTAGTTGTAAAATTACCCTAATTATTGTATGTTTAAAATAATGCATTTACATTAGCTTAATTTCGGTGACGATATTAAAATGGGTAAGAATCTATTCAATAATATAATAAAGGAAAGAGATATTGGCATTGTGGTGGATAAGTCATTCAAGCTATCCAGTTAGTGCTCCGTTGCTTAGACTCCTAAGATTTCTAAATGTATTTATTGGCATATTGATTGTAAATCAAAAGTGGTAATTATATTTCTATAGAAGTCAATACTTAGGCCTCATTTAGAATATTATGTACAATTCTATTATCATCATTTAAGAAAGGATATCAATTTACTGAAAAAAAAAGTTCAGAGGAAAAGTATTAGGATAAGTCTGGGAATGAAAAGACTATTTAAGAGAGATATCCTAAATCATTTTCTTTTTCAGAAAAGAGGTGTATAAACAGATGTATTATTTAAGGTTATTAGGAGTATCGTATAATGAAAACCTCCGATTTCTTTATTCTGAATCTTGAAAGATAAAGGACGCAAATTGAAGATTTTGAAAAACAGAGTATGCTTCAGTTAAGACAGTTTTATTTTTCTAACAGGATGATTATCTTACGGAATGAATTGTTGTAATAAAGGAACACACATTACAAGAGATTAGAAGAAGAATTAATAATTTCCTAAAAAAATTAAGATTGTATTTAACATTTCTTTTTTCTTTTTCAGGGTGTTGGTGATACAGGAACAATCTTAATAACAGAAGTGCCACTTGTTGTCCGTGTATTCTGCTAGTTTCCAAATGGAAAAGTCTCAGTTTTCCAGGTTTATCTCATATAGTTATGAAGATACAAAAACTGGAATTGATAACTTAAACTTTGCATTTGATGTTCTCTTGAGTTTTCACTATTGAAAGAAATAGAGTAATTGTTTCATAACACATTATAAACAAAGAGAGAGAGCTGATGAACTTCACAACAAACCTTTTTATTTATTTAAACATAACATAAACAATGCTTATATAATTCTAATGAACCTATTTCAGACAAAACGACACAATAGGATATCTGCACTAAATCTATGCGAGGAATCGAATCCCCGTTAGCGTTGTAAATCTGTAAGTGTTTGACTGAAAAACAAGGTAATGTATACAGAGGACTAAGTATAATTATGTATAAAACAAATAAATACCTCTTACTAATTTAGAAAGTGTATGAATTGAGAAACAAGAAAAAATCTTCATTCATTTCAATCCGACAAGTGGATTTTACAAAGTAACCTGAAATACATATTTCGCAGCTTTTTCAGCGCTAACCTTGCGTTTAGCTATTTTAAATTATTTTTTTTAATTGTGCAGAGTATCTGTGTGGTTATAAATGTTCCTACAGACAATAAGGTGGTTAACAAACATTAAATATTCAATTACCTAGGCTGTTAGTTAAATTTATTAAAAAGTAAGTTTATAGATGAATGTAAAATCTTGTTCAAACTTAATAAGTTTAAAGTTAAAAATTACTTTTAATTTTGATGGTAAAATTATATAATATTTTAGCATACCAAAGTAAATAAAAACGCGTTCATATGGGATTTTGTACTCTTTTTTTTTTTTCTTGCAAAATTATTCACAAAAGTACTGAAGTACGGTAGAGTTTTCTACTTTCACTTCTATACTTATTTTACTTCAGTTAAATCTTGTCTTATGACAATTGCATCAGAACTGTATGATTTAACACCAGACTTTTCATTCTTTTAAAATTAATATTCTTTATTAAATCAATATTCAACTTGTGTTAAAGTTATAAAGAGCTAATGTAAAAGTATATTTTATCCGAATTAACATTTAAATATCTTAACGATATAGACAAATTTCATATATTGCTTTGATGAGCTTTATGATTTTTAATTATACATTTTTATAATTCACATATTTTCTGGGCCAAGCGTGTTAAGGCGTGCGACTCGTAATCGGAGGATCGCGGGTTCGCATCCCCGTCGCGCCAAACATACTCGCCCTTTCAGCCGTGGGGGCGATATAATGTGACAGCCAATCCCACTATTCGTTGGTAAAAGAGTAGCCCAAAAGTTGGCGATGGGTGGTGATGACCAGCTGCCTTCCCTCTAGTTTTACACTGCTAAATTAGGGACGGCTAGTACAGATAGCCCTCGAGTAACTTTGTGCGAAATTCAAAAACAAACAAACATATTTTTTTCGGCTTGTTTTTTACTCTATCCCAGATTGACGAAAAATATTTTTGCGAAGACAACGAAAAATGTACAAACGTTTTGTCTTTAATATTAATTAACAAAATATATTGTAGCCATTGAGAGTTCCACGCTAGACGTAAAGTGAATAATTTTTTTTGTCACCAGATATTTCTTTCTGTTACTAAATTATATGTATGTTTTTCTCTTTTCTGTTTTGTCGATAGAATAAATGTTAAAAAATAAAGTATTTTAAAGTTGTTACCAAATAAATGTCCACACTCATGATTATTTTATATATTCTTTACTATTTTATTCCCCATTTTTAATCTCTAAATAGTGCAACCTGTATTTTGGAATTCTAATATTTACAACACTGAAATGTTATTCAGGCACTTATTTTGATTGCCGTTCCGAGATTTTTTGGAACGTTTTCGACAACAAATAAGAATATACATCTTCAAATTTAACTTCACACACACGTATGAAAATGTATCAAATAATATCGCTGTCGCGGCACCGCTTTGTTCTAAGATGCTACAATAGCAAACACGCTGTCTGAAAATAAAAAGGAATGAAAACATTAGGTATTTTTGTTGAAATTCCCTTTCGGAACATTTTCTATAGATAAGGTTCAATTTACATTTCCCTTAAGGTTCAATTTACATTTCCCTTAAGGTTCAATTTACATTTCCCTTAAGGTTCGATAAACAACGAATATGGAACAAAAAAGGAAATAAATAGATAAATAGTTTTATTCTTTTAAATACTAATACGTTCCGTTGGTGAAATAAAACGGATAAAATGCTGAAAAATATCTTCCGAACAGAACCATAGTTTTTCAATGTCATTAGTTTTAAACATTTTTCTCTCTTTTTTTTTTAGTTTTGGTATTTATTTCATCAACTAAAAAACACTTGCAGAGTCACAGTTATCTTTAACTGATTTTTTCAATTGTTGTTGAAATGATATAATGCGTGCCTGTACTTCTTTTTCTTGGATTGGACACTATAGCATTAAATATTTAGTAAGTCTGAGTATTATATACTTACTAAAGCTTTAAAGCACACCTCGACAGAAGCTCAAAAATCAGTAAAAAATTTTATATTACAAGGATTACTTTCATTCCATATCGTTTCAGCATATAAGCGCCATTATGTACGCTATTTTTTCAAATATATATAATGAAACCGATTGTTATAAACAGAAACAAGCCGAAACAAAAATAAAAACGTTGCACTAATTGAAAGAATCCCAGGGTACAAGCTATAATGTGGGATATTAAATGTGCCTCATGTTTTGGAAGTTACTTTGGAATTAGGACCCACATTGCAGGGGGAGGATATACTGTCTATCAGTCTTAACCTCCACTTGCCAGTCTCAAATAAAGACATAAAATAAAGTGAAGGAATACCAATAAAAATTAAAATAATACATATGTAAGTTAGGAGAGTGAGATGTGGGTGCTCAAGCCCACATCTATATCACCTTTCATTGTCTACAGACAGGTGTGGGAAGGTGACTACTCTCCAAACTAAAGAAGAAAAAGTTAATTGAAAAATAAGAATAAGAAAAATAAGGTGCTACAATTTGGGGATATGTAAGTTAAATAAACTTACCTCTTGAAGTTAGCATTCCGGCCCCCATTATGGTAGAAAAGCACTAATGGGTAGCCCAGTGAACGAATTATACTAGTATGAAGAATCTCGTCCAATTAATATGTATAACTCCAAACCACCATCCATTAAGTCTGCTGCATCAATTATATTCTAAACAAGCCTTTATGTGCGGTAAGGTGCACATCTGCATAAAGTAGTGCCAAGCTATTAAATTGCATTATTCACAGCTAAAAATAGTTATTAAACTTTTCTGGTTACGTTTTTTTATTTCTTATTTCTTTATATTCATTTAATACATTCTTGTATTTGTTACAGAATAATTTAATAATTTAAAATTTCTTTATTAAATCCATTATCTATAAATTTTATATCAGTATATCAACATTAATAATAAAATATTATAATTTATTACAAATTGTACAATATCTGAGTGATTACGAAGTTATAATGCTTATAACAGAAGGGTATGGTTTTGAATATCACATGTACAAGTGAACACACGATCACAAAATGCAGAAAGAGTTTTTTCTCTGTGTGCGTGTGTGGGTTGTTTTTTTTCAGTTACAAGGTTTTGGTTTGTTTTGAATTTCTCACAAAGCTACACGAGGGCTATCTGCGCTAGCTGTCCCTTATTTTGCAGTGTAAGTCTAGAGGGAAAGCAGCTAGTCATCACCACCCACTGCTAACTCTTTGGCTACTCTTTTACCAATGAATAGTGGGATTGACCGTCACATTATAACGCCCCTACAACTGAGAGGGCAAGCATGTTTCGTGTGACGGAGATTTGAACCCGCAATCTTCAAATTACGAGCCGAGCGCCTTAACTACCTAGCCATGCCCGGTCGAGACAATAGGAACAGAAGATAATGTTTTCAATATAATAAAGAAACACGTGAAACCGTGGTGTGAAACTTAAAAAGTCAGTTTTATTCAAATATGACAGTATTCGTAATTTACTGTAATTTTAATTATTTCATGCAGTATAAAAACATGAAATGTACACTTATTAGATGATGTGAGCACTTCATGAAATTCACAGGTCAATTCCTCAGTTCATTTAATATTCCGCCCGGTAGCTCAGTGTAAATCTGTTTACTTATATCTCTAAAAACTGGGTTTCTATATCCACGGTGGGCAAAGCGCAATTCGTTTATTTTGTTGCTTCGTACTTCAAAGCAAATAAACCATTTAAAATTTATAAAAAATGTATTGACATTTACAAAGAAATTAAAGTATAATAAAATGCTTTGCCCATACACATCACTGATGAGGCTTTACTTCCAGTAAAACACGAATATCAACATGCTGATATAATATGCACAGAGTTCCCTTCGAGTGTACGCGACTGACTACTTGGCAGCACCATTGAGTTAATGACACAAAGTCACACACACACACAATTTGGAATAAGGTTAATAATTCTGAGGAAAACGTAAGGGCGCTCGAACACTGAACAGTCCTCCTTCACTCTGCTCGTGGTAAAAGGTTTGAATAATAGTTGTTGAGTGGCTATCATCTATATTGGGCCAAATGGGCTGATATATTTACAAAAATTTGGTAGGCGCAGGTCCAGTTGGCTTGGCAGACGGCAAAGCGAAGACGAAGGCAAAAGTCGGTAGAAGAAGCAAGATGACAGAAGACTAAAAGAAACATAACTCAAACGGCATGATTCAGGGCCGGGCAAGGATATTGTCCTGGCAACTACCGCGTCACCCTCCCTTTCTTCCTTTTTAAGACTCCCTGTTTGAAACTTTTATAAACTACATGTTGTATAGCTCCCGCAAACGCTTACTATTTTCCTAGATTTTAAATAAACGTTTCATGTGACAAAAGTATGTCTGTTTTCTGCCGGTACATTCATAAATACAATTTTCCCCAGAAGAAGAAAGGTCAACCTTTCGAAAGCTCTCGGGTTATACGATTTTTATTCATACACTGCTGGCCAAAATCTTAAGGCCAATGAACATAAGGAAAAAATATGCATTTTGCGTTGTTAGACTCAACCACTTACTTGAGTAGAGCTTCAAAAGATGAAAATAAGAAAAGGGAAAATAAAAAACGTTTTTAGCAATTAATAGGGAAAAGGTGAACATTGAAATTAGTCTAAATACTAGCTGGTCAAAAGTTTAAGACCATACTGAAACGAAGCGTTAATCGGTAAACATGTAACGAAATTTAGTCATTTGTGTTCAAGCAATAGCGTTGTCAACATCTCCCACTGACATCTCCTGTGTTACATTGGGTAAAAACATGGCAATGGCTAAAAAGTTGACAAAGTTTGAACGTGGCAGAATTGTCGAGCTGCAAAAGCAAGGTCTCTCTCAACGTGCCATCGCTAGTGAGATTGGTCGTAGTAAAACTGCTGTTGCAAATTTCTTTAAAAACACTGAGGGATATGGAATGAGAATTTTAAGTGGTCGGTCCAAGAAAATTTCGCCGGCGTTGAGCAGGAGGGTTCGACGGGTTGTCCGGCAAGACACCAGCCGATTGGCAAACCAGATTAAGGCCCTTACGGACGCAGAATGCAGCTCAAGAACAATAAGACGGCATCTACAAGAGAAAGGCTTTGAAAACAGTAAACGTCTTCAAAGGCCACGCCTCCTTCCACACCACGAAACAGCTCGGTTGAACTTTGCTGAGAAGCACCAAACATGGGACGTGGAAAAGTGGAAGAAGGTTTTGTTCTCTTATGAGAACAATTTAACCTGAATGGTCCAGATGGCTTCCAACGTTACTGGTACTATAAGGATATCCCACTTGAGACATTTTCTACACGACACAGTAGAGGAGGTTCCATCATGATCTGGGGTACTTTCTCCCCTCCATGGAACAATGGACCTTCAGGTTATACAGGGGCGTCAAACAGCAGCTGGCTACATTGGCATGTTGGAGAAAGCATCCTTATTGACTGTAGGCCCTCGCTTGTGTGGAAATGACTGGATCTTTCAGCAGTACAACGCTGCAATTCACAATGCCCGCAGGACAAAGGACTCTTTCATGGCGAATTACGTGATTCTTTTGGACCATCCAGCGTGTTCGCCCGAACTGAACCCCATTGAAAATGTTTGGGGGTGGATGGCAAGGGAAGTCTATAGAAATGGACGTCAATTCCAAACAGTGCATGATCTTCGTGAAGCCATCTTCACCACTTGGAATAACATTTCAACCAGTCTTCTGCAAACGCTTATATCGACCATGCCAAAGCAAATGTTTGCAGTTATTCGCAATGACAGCTCAGTTTTCCGCTTAATAGATGTTAATCACAATTGTAGCTTCTTAGGCCTATAGCACACTGACTGCAGCTGTCCATTAATATTCTATTTCATTGTCTCTCAGTTGGCTGTTTTTTATATAAGTCACGCTAGCCTCTAAAACCTTCACCGAAGATCGCTTGGCAACAATATTCTAACGCATTTTCGTTAAAAAATATTGTTGCTTCACACTTTCAATAATCCTTTACAAGTTTCGAGAACAATCAGGACTTCCGCAATACGCAGTAAAGAATATATGTCGTATGCCAAAAACGAGAACTATACAGAAACAAGCTTAGGCAATAAAATAAATGTACAACAGCAAATCTGTTCCACAAACTAATAATATATGCTGTCTCTTGGTGTGCATCTTGGTTATGTTTTACACACATGAAGAGAATTTCTAAAAATTTCACCCTTTTCAACAGTACTAACGAAACACTAGCATTAGATACACACATACATTGTTGATTCTTACACTAGGGAAACTTCTATACCTTCAGTGAATAGGTGGAAATTCCGCAATACACATTTAACAGTGTATGTTACACGTATTTCTAAATATGTATTTGAATAAAACAAATATCGGTATTAAAATAGTTTTATGTTAGTATATCCGTCACCACCTGTGATATGTGATATTGTACTCTTCTCAATCTTTATAAAATATCCGTATAAAATTCTCATTGATATTTGTGATACTTTATAAACTGTTTCTGCAACGAAGATTAGAATAATTTTAATAGCTTTGAGTTTCAAAAAACACGAATGAAACAGTCAAAAACAGCACCAAAAATAATACCTGAGTATTGTTTGTTTCAGTTAACTGTCACATAACATCGTTGTAACTTTTTTCTTTCATTTGGCGTGTTCTATCAAATTGTTTAGTGAATAAACTACAAAGTCTCGTCCATGTGACGATTAAAATTAACGTTTGCTATAGGCAATAGTAATTGATATCATTTACATGCAATTGTAGACCTAATATTAAGTTTCATTTGCAATTTGCTACCTAACGGTATAATAATTTGGTAGAAATAAATGTCTGTGTACACTTTCATGACTAATCGATTGAGTAGCTAAATATATGCAATAAATAATATTCATCCAAGAACTTCACAGCAACTAAGCACTTTATTAAATGACTGGCTTTCTACTAACTGAAAATTGTCCCAGTATTTTACTGATTCTTGTATTTATAATGTAATTTTTTTCTAGACACTAATATTGACGTACATTATAAGTATCCTAAGTCTACTTTTGTAAATTTACTTGATATTAATGTCATATACTCTCAAGTTAATGTCTAAATTAAAATGTTCAAAATCTATATTACAACACTGACTCATCCTAGATGTTGAAATACCTTTAACAATTCTAATTCAATAGTAAAACACTACACTAAATTGTCCAATCACTAAATTTATTTGATGGTTTTCTTTTTGTGGCCAATAAAATACAAATGGCCTCCTGTCGTTTGTCGTCACTGGCTATCTTGTCAATAGAAGAGTTATTTTACTGGCCACTCTGTCTTTTTAATTCCTTGGAAGTGATCTCGACAGGAATCTTAGGTTCCTCAGCAGTTGTACATTTTGATGTATATTTACATCTATTTTTTTTACGTGTATGCATGTAGTTAACTGTTATTATGCTCGAAATGGTTGACACTGGCTAGTTTTTCTGTAAATCTGCATTCACCTGTTGCACAAGGAAAGTTAGCTGATAATTTCACCAGTAGGTCTATGACTATGATATGAATGCTTGAACCAATAACGAAAACTAGTTACTTTGTTCAGCAAACAACATAACGAAGAAAAACTTGAAGATACACCTATTCACCCATACCTAACATGTCATGGTTTATCAGAATGAAATAAGCATTAACTAACCACTGTAATAACTTCTACTGGACCGCTTTAGATATGGTAAGATCAAATAAGGTCGTTGATGAAAGAAGCAGTTTCGGAGTGGTTACACCATTGCCACATAGGGATCTGGGATACACCACCTAAAAATATGTTTGAAAATTTAATGTTATGAGATTGAATATTAAGCCATTTCAATTATAAATACTACGTACACGCAAAATAATGTATTGAATTAAAACAAGCAAGTCTTAATACATAAGTTGAAGTTATACATGCCATGAAAAAACAGTCTCACTGCTTCTTTGTATTGATACAGCAACATATCATATACTTTTTAAATCAGCCAGCTTACTCCTTTCTGGACTGGTAGTGGTGTCATTAATATTATTTGATTTACTCCTTCTCACAGTGTGAATATTTAATCAAACTGTATAAAATTTAGAACAAATATCCTAAACAGTATAATATTATCATGTGCACTGATATACATAAAGAAGCCACATAGAGGAAACGTCAGTTGAAATAAAAATTATCTCATAATTATCTTGATTGTAAGGGTTATTTTTCTAGCTTTCTTATCAAAATGTATAAGTCCCTCCAGTGTGCACTATAGATTCTGAACGAAATTTAGCTTCGTTTTTCACTGAGATTTTATGTTAAAACTATTCACTCTATTTGCACGAAAAATTATGAATCTGATAAAACTGTTGTTGGTTCAGATAAATTTATATCTAACAAATATAAGTTATTTTCAATAAATAACTATATTTTACTTTGAGCTTTTCCTAAACAGTATTTGAGTTTTGCCTGTAGCTGTTTTCAAACCTACACGTCATGAGTAATTGTTCAGACCACGTGATTAGTGGGTGGAAGAAAGAGAGAGAACAATCAGGTGCGACACAACACAGGAATAATTATATTATCAAGTATTGATGCTTTGGGAAGGCAGAAGAAAAAAAAAAGTCTAAAAATAATTAAGTGTATTGTTTACAGACGAGACTCTTTGTGGCTGGTTCCTCGCTGGGACAGCGGTAAATCTTGGGATTTATAACTCTAAAATCAGGAGTTCGATTCCTCTCGGTAGACACAGGAGATAGCCCAATGTGACTTCGCTATAAGAAAAAACATACTAGATATTGACCCGGTATGACCAGGTGGGTTAAGGCGTTCGATTCGTTATCTGAGGATCACGTGTTCAAATCCCCGTCGCACCAAACATGCTCGCCCTTTCAACCATGGGAGCGTTATAATGTACGCTCAATCCTATTATTTGTTGGTAAAAGAGTAGCCCAAGTTGGCGGTGGGTGGTGATGACTAGCTGCCTTCCCTCTAGTATTACACTGCTAAATTAGGGACGGCTAGCGCAGATAGCCCTCGAGTAGCTTTGCGCGAAATTCAAAACAAACAAACAATACACTAGATATTAAAATAAGAAAAATAGTCAATTCTAAAATATTCCAAGTTACAAATATTGCTGAAATAGAATCAAAATTATTTTAACTTACATTTTTAACCTTGTTATGGTAATGTGAACTCTTAACTCCTGAAATGTGTTCATGTGGTGAGGTTAAACATTTAAATTGATGGCAGTATATGCCAGATAAAATATTAGTTTCCACCAGTTTTAGATATCGATGCGAATTACAATTAATATTTCTGCATCTACGTTGGTACCGAGTGGAATAGAATTTGTGTTTGATGATGCTCTCTTATAATAGAATATGGAACATCACAAAGACAGATAAGCCTTAGTTCAGAGAGAAGTTCCATGTCACATGATGTATACATCTTGAAAACGGAAGTTCCTATAGCATAACATGATAAAGCCATATGTATTTAGTCTTTATCTACGTGTGGAAAAACGTAGAGCTGCTCTATGACACTTATGGCATCTGAAGCATTGAAGCTGTTGGTCATCATTTTGGTCAAGTTTTCAGGCTATTCGCTGACTAGAGATTGGTTCCAAAATAGGCTGTTGCTGCAATTGCCACTTTTACACACATTAACTTTTGTTTTAATGTTTAGATCAACGTGTTCACTTGGAAAGTTTCACAAAAGACAAGGTGTCTCAAGGTTAATTTGACAGTTCTTCATTGAACTTTTTGATAAAATTATAATCAAATCCAGGCATGCTCAGGAAGACCTTTCCATGCAATCTCCTTAGACTTTCCACATAAGTGGCTAGGCATTTGAGCTCTCGTGTCGGTTCTGTAAATCACTTCATTTACAACAACATCGAATCTGTGATGCAACTCAATGTCAACTGTGTCAAAGTCGTGAAATTACTTCCTACCTGAATGCTCTATGTTATTAACCATCAGTTTCAAACAGTGCATTATTTCTTTCTAAATTCATTTATTCCAATAAACTAATTTCCTGAAATAGTTCATAAAATGTTCTAGTTTTATTTGATCATTTCTTAAGTATTGATGCCTTCATCTACTACTAGTGTCTCTACTTCAGTACAGCTCAAACAGCTAATTTGTGTGTTATTAGGCACACTATCTGTGCTCTGCTTGCCACCTCTATATAAATGTGATTTTTTGTGTGTAAGTTTTCAGAAGGACTCATTTTATGAGAACCAAATGGAAAACAAAAGATCTACTCTCCAAAATTATTCAAGCAAAAACAAATCCCTAGAGCCACAGGTATTCAGGTTCACAAATATTCAACAGATAAGTATTAAGTACTACAAAGATTGTTAGTTCTGGATCCGCTAAGGAAAACTTAATAAGAAACGTATCAAAATGTAAAGAATATCTTATTTAAAAAATGCATTATTACAAAAATAAATATTCTTACCATCTTCACAGCAACTATTTTCCAGAAGATGATTTGATTGCTCTAGATTGTATTGTTTGTTTGATGAATTTCGCAAAAAGTCACTCGAGCGATATCAACAAAAACCATTCCTAGTTTAGAAGTGATAGAATAGAAGAAAGGAAGCAAGTTAACATTACTCAAAACCAGGGGCGTAGATTTTTTACACCCTATGGGGGGGATGATTTTTGCAACCACTTATGTGGACTGTTCAATTTGCAAATTGGTAATCACTGATTACGTGAACCTGAAAGCTGTAAACATGCAGCCACAGCGTAATCTTGTTGCCACGATACTTCAAGGTTTCCTTGTAGGTTTGTATAAGTGAGGTGTTGTGAACAGTTTTCAAAATGTTAATAGAATAAAGAAAAATGTGTCACAAATTAACTGCCACATGAATTTATTCCTGCACACTGCACAGTATAAAAGATGACCATTATACTTGACAAAGTTACTAATAACTTTCATTGCATGAATTACGTTTTCAAATATTAATAAAATTAGTAATTACCTTTGATAAGTTTATATCTACTGAAAAACTGTTCATGTTGTTTGATAAAAATAATTAATATGTCTTTGCGAACTCTTGAAAACTACACATCAATACAATGTAGCACATAATTATTCATACTTTTCATTCAAGTAAGATTCATTTAGTCCTCTAGTCTACATATTCCCAAACATAGACCTCCTTTGTGATTATCTGTTTATGAATTCTTACATAAGCTCTTCTACATTTATCTTGTCGATCTCATCTTTGTGAGTGTGACAAACTACCACATGGTTAAGCGGCAATGAGACATAGTTGACCTTAACATCGTCTTCAACCGTCTTAATGCAGAAAAGCTGCGTTCACATTTGCAGCTGGATACTGGACATACAAGCAAAATTTTCATGAGAAGAAACACTTCACTAAACATCTGCTGGCTTGTTTCATGTATTTTACAGTAAGCATCCTTTGCACCTTTCAGAGATACTGCTTCTGTTGTTCCTTTGAACATAGGCAACTGAAACTCGAGCCGTTGTGCAGAGATTTCTGGATAGAAGTTTATAACTGAGTTGTCAATCTTGCCAGATGTGATCATATTCTCAAGTGCCAGATATTGCCTCAAGTCATTGTTGTCTGCATTGAATCTAGTGGTCAGATGTTCTATGACTGTGTCCACAAATTCAAAATATTGGCTTCTGTAGTAATCTCCAGCTGTTGCAGAATGGTGTGCTGAGCCATCACCTGTGATCCTTCTGGGGGGGTCTGCGAATGCGTGGTAGTTCAATATGCACCAGATCTTGGGAAGTTACCTTTTCTCAGCTTCATCAAATATCTTCTTGTAATTTTCCTCTGTTCACAATACCCGCAATTGGTCAACTGTCATTGCAGATGCTTCAATCATGCCAGATAATGTCGCTGATTTTGCTTGGAATGCACGGTTTAGTTCCTCTAATGCAACTAATGGATGCTGAGCCATCAACAATCCTAAAACTGTTTTCCTTTGTCAAATCTGTCCAGCAGACCTCGTGCTTTCACTGCTACATCTGATTTTTTATTTGCTAATTCAGACAAAGTATCAACAATGTCACTGTAGATAAGCGGCACAACCAGCGTGTTGGACACAGTGGGCGGATGTATTTAACTGGACCATTGTGGCTGTCTGACCATACAATATTTTCAAAGATTGTCTTGTATTTGCCTGACCTCTGAAGCAAGACACCAAGTTCATGTACCCACTGGATAGAATCTGGAACACATTCACAAGTTTCAACTGCATGTTGCATTATTAAATTAGCCTTGTGTGCTCCGCAGTGAAAAAACAAAGCTGACGGTTGCTTCTCTTTTATTTTTGCCTGGCATCCACTGTACGCACCACTCATGTTAGCGGCTCCTTGATAAGTTTGTGCTCTTAATCCTGACAGTGGTAAACTGAGTCCAGTCAGTACATCAAGTATAATCGAGGATATTGTTTCACCAGTTGTATTGGAAACACTATACAAACCAAGAAATGTCTCATGGACGTCAAGGTTCTCATCTACGTATCGTACACATATTTCTTCCTGTTCAGCACCTGTAACATCTTGAGTGCCATCAACCATTAATGCAAAGATTTCACTTTGCTGCACTTCGTGTACTATGTTCCTCAGTATTTGATGACTGAAAATATCCATTATTTCATTTCTGAGCCTGGGATCATGTGAATGTGGTTTTCTTTGATAAGTAGGCTGTCAACTCAAGATCTTCCTCTTCCAGGAGCTTCGTTAACTGCAGGAAGTTCCCCTCCGTATCAGAATGTCCACGAAATGCTATACCTTGACGCAGTAAGAAACGTAAACTTCTATATTGAACTAAACGTACACAATGGTCAGCGGATTCGGCAGCTAGGGAGAGCAAGGCGTTGGACAATAAAACCGGCTAGACATGCATAAGAACAAATGGCGTAGTAAAACCGCACAATATACACATAAGATTGATGCAGCTACAAGCTACAAATGGCCTGCCAGATCTAGATCACAGGAGTTTACGCATGGGAGTAATACTTTCGAATTTCATGCTCTTTTCAATTTGTTGTGATGAAAATTTTACTTAATCTTACCCTACGTACAAGACGTAGGTAGATTCTGTGACAGTGCTTGCAAGCCTTGCATGTATACTTAGGCCTACTGACTGGTACTTACGAACTATCGCTTAGATCGAGAAGCTTAGAAGCGCGCCGATATTAAAGATGTACATTTCAGCTACTGAAAAAGCCTACATCTAGGCCTAATTATGTAATTCGATTGGTAAGAACACGAGAATCACATGAACAAGCACACAATTTGTAGGCCTGTAATGCAATAAAACAATTCAACAGACCCAACTGTAGGGGGGATGATTGTATGTACCATACCCCACCTAAAATGAAGGGGATGTATCCCCATCCCCCAGGATCTACGGCCCTCCTCAAAACCAATTTTGCTGCCTCATCTTACCAACGAATAGAATGATTGACTGTCACATTGCAAAAAGAGCTACTTAACCACCAAGCCATGCCAGACTTTGCTCTCGATTACTATGATCTTTCTACACTTAGAAGTGGTATGTGTGTGAAAAAAGCTTTCCATTGGAAAATTATTTCAGTCATTATAATGGACCACATAGTTTTCTTCGATATAATATTATCATTGTTGTTCAGGTGTATTTATTTGTTTTGAATTAGTCATTTGTCCTGTCCACCGTGACTATTGCAGGGACTCAGACACTGAATTTTAGCATTGTTAGACCGCAAACTTACAATTTTTCTGCAAGGAAACTATTTTTCTGTTGTTACTAAAGTTTTGTATGGGTTGCTCTCTTATATTCCCGTTGCTACTTGTTCCAGTTGCAAGAAAATAAGGGAGACAAGTAAACCCTAATTATTTTCTTCTTTAACCTATCTACTATTACATCTCATCTTTACATAACTTTGATATAACTATTTTTGGATGTCAGGTCTATAACAGTTTTACCGTTGTACATTTATTTTAGTACCTACACTTGTTTCTATATATCATAGTTTTCTTTTTCGCCTGTGACTACATTCTTAACTGTGTATTGCGCAAGTCCCGCATGTTCTGGAAACATAGAGAACTCTTGAGTATGGTTCAACAATGTATTTATGTGTGTATATAATACTAGTGATTGACAATATTGTTGAAAGCGAACTTTAGTGAAGATTTTAGTCTCGCGTCACTCGTATCAAAAGAAGCCAGGCGATAGACGGTGAAAGAGAATATTATTGGATAACTACAGTCAGTGTGCTATAAACCTGAGAAATTATAATTGTGATTAGCGTTTGGTATCGGAAAACTACAGAATTTGACGTGAAATGTTTATAGATTTTGAACATTACAAACCGTTCAGCTTCAGTGAATTACTTCGAGTGTTATTATTTTTACGAGGACATTAAACATCTTTGCTGGAAGGAGTCAACTTTAGACTGTGTGAGGCCAACCGAACTAACTAGCTTAAGCAAGGTGGGGTAATATCAACTCATAACGAATTTACTGGTCGTGGATCTGGATTATCGATAATATATTCAGTTCTAGACCGGATACAAGACTCAGTATTGTCTGTAATATGAACCATCATTTGTAATAACTATGAGTATTTGTTTGTTTTGAATTTCATGCAAAGCTACCTAAGGATTATCTGCGCTAGCCGTCCCTAATTTAGCAGTGTAAGACTAGAGGAAAGGCAGCTAGTCATCACTACCCACCGCCAACTCTTGGGCTATACTTTTACAAACGAATAGTAGGATTAATCGTCACATAATAACGCCCCCACGGCTGAAAGAGCGAGCATGCTTGGTGCGACGGGGATTCGAACCCGCGACTCTCAGATTACGAGTCGAACGCCTTAACCCACCTGACTATACGGGGCCAACTATTAGTAATAACCGTTATTATAAATTGTATTTCTTTTATGTTTGTATGTTAAAATATATATGTGTTAAAAATTGTATGAATTTTGTCAATTGTTTGGCGTTTTTTGCCGCAAAGCATCTAGGATATCTGCGCCAAACAACCAGTAAAAAATTAAAGTAAAATTATTATAATACGTAAAACGGAATCATGTTAAAACATAACAAAGTCAGTTTTTGAATTAAAATCTTAACTAGAATTTAAAAGGCCAATGGCCCTTAAAATTTAAAAACACGACTGAGATGGATAGAGTCACCATCGTCAACGACACTATCCAATGTCAAAGGTGCACCCATGGTAAAAATATGTCTAAAATGGTGCAGTCGCTCACGGTTGTAATGACGGTATGACAGTAGAATGTGGGCTATTGTGACTTGAGTGTCACACAGACCACACATTGATACATCAGTCCCAGATGAAAATGATGAGTTAAAAAACTGTGACCAATGCGTAGTCCAGCCGGGACAACTTTTGTTCGATCCTTACGAAAGCAAGACGGGCAAATGGCAAAATAATGTTTGATCTGAAAAAGCTTGTTATCACAGTACTCATGTTGTGAAACAGGTACGGCCGTGATAGCACCAGAGCAGTTGGACTTAGATGAAGGGTCAGCGAGTCGTTCCCATGAATACCGACGTTGGCTGGATTAAGTAATAGCATAAACATTTCAGGTTTCAGAAAATATACTCATGGGGCCAACTTTGTTGCATATGGTGAAAGATCACTTTAGTGCCCAAATTGATAAAAGCATTTTTGCATTCCACAATGGGAAAAGAGAAATGAAACGGTCTACTAATAATTTCTAAAAGTTAACTGAGAAACAAAACAAAATAAAGCACTTGAAATTTTATGCAAATTATCCTTAATACTCGTTAAATTATATATCAAGAACTTGTGATCAAAGGAAAGCTAACGCCATACATTAGAACTGAAAAAAGTCGTTAATATATTAACCTACCTTTATATAATAAAGTGAATATGAATGCATATTATTGTACCAATTATAATGCATTTATTAACAGTCGAGAATCTTTGGCATTACCGATATTTTAAGTCATAAACCCAGTTTTATCTTACAAGGCTCGTCAAATTTATAGGATTTAGGATAATACTATTGTAAACTATTTTCAGTGTTTTGGTTTAGATGTTTCTATGGTAGAGAAGCTGTTAAACATGGTGATGATAATGATACAATACCTAGAACGATTGTGAATGTCAAAGATCGTGATGTTTTGAGAAATATTTAGAAGCAAGAGCGCATTTTAAATAAAAGTAATTAGTAATAATTTTTTATCGATCAAAACAAAATAAATTAGGTGTAGGTACCTTTAATAAGGAATTTCTGATGAAACTTTGTTTGCAAACTTATGCCAAAGTAGACACAGCTTATAGTAAATGTTATAGAATAAACAAATTAACTTGTTTTCATTACTATTGTAAACTATATTGTCAGTGTTTTAGTTTAGATGTTTCTGTGGTAGAAGAAGCCATTAAACATGATGTTGATGATGGTGCCATATCTATAGCGATTGCGAATGTTAAAGATCGTGATGCTTTGAGAAATATCTAGAAATAAGAGCACATTATAAATAAAAGTAATTAGTAATAAGAAGTAAATGAGTGTTTAAAATCAGTATAAGACAGTGAAAATTAACAGATTTATTCTGTTTTTCAGTTATACGATGTGTTACATGTTTTTCATCGATGAAAACAAAATAAATTAGGTGTAGGTACTGTTAATAAAGAATTTCTGATGAAACTTTGTAAACTTGTGCCAAATTAGACACAGTTAATAGTAAACATCATAGAAGAAGCAAATTAATTTGTTTTCCTTACACGGACTGGAATTCATATGGTTTTCAACAAACAGTTAAACAAAAAACTTGCCCAATGATAGAACATGCTATAAATCTGGTGTCAGAAGTAGAATTATTTTGGTGAAATTAAAATAGAAATTTGGCTAAATTTTATCATGACAATCCGATCAAGAAGCGAGATCAGAGCTATCCTAGAGATTATGAAAGAATTAAATAGCATATAAAAAAGAAACTTAAAAAGAATAACAAGAAGAAAGATACAATAAATCAGAATAATGGGGTAGAAAGGGACAGAGTTAAAACAACAATAAATCTTATTGTATAAAAGATCGGCAAAGGTATTGGAGATGTATAGAAGGATTCCAACAACAAAATTGAAGAAGTGCAATAATATTATAACAAGATCAACAGAATAGAAGAGAGCATCCATAAGCAGATAAAATATTTGGGAAATGAACTGATAAGTTCATTGATAAAGTAGAGAACAACTTTTTGACATTCTTAGCTCACCTTTAGGTTAACAAAGAGACAGTTTGCTGTTTATAAGTTATTGAAGCTATAGAAAATAGTCATTTGGTAATGCTGTAGACAGAATATGCAGAGGCTAAGGAACAACATTGATGTCAGACATGACTTTGCCATAGAAAAACTTAAATTAGCTAGTGATAAAATGAAATGTTGCTATGATATTAATGCTGATAAGACTGAATTCCAATGAGGTGACATAGCATGGCTGTATCATATCTGCTATAGGAAAGGATGAACATTAAAGTTAAGCAGGTAGTGGGAAGGGCCATATGTTAAATTGTAAAGACTCATATCAGGTTTTTAATACATGTAGAGAACAGATTCTTCTGAGTAGGTGTCTGTGAATTGTTGATAATAAATTTGAACAATAAATGGTCAGTATAGAATTAACTTGTTTTAAAATAATATGTGCAAAACAAGTCAAACTTATGTACAAAAATTATTTAAACTAAAGGGTATCATAGTTGTATCTAAAAATTATTTTTCTTGTAAAAAAAAGGCTAGTTCAATTATTTTAAAACACAGTTGACAAGATTAATTATTTTGTTCTATATTCTGATTATTACTATACTATACTTGTGTTACACAGTGGGTTACCATAGCTGTATTTAGAAGTGCAATTAATTGCTTCCTTTTCATCAAAGACCACACAGGTAGATTTCATTACCTTAGAACATCCTTTGACAAAATAAATTATTCTCCTTATCTATGTTAAAATGGAAAACGCACTTTAAAATACTGCCCTTTATGCTAAACCAGGGGGGTGGGCGACTCCGTGGCTAGTGGATAACACAATTGTGGCCAGATCGAGTTTAGGAATCAACTTTTTCCATCATTTATTTTTTATCGCAAATTTGGTAATCAGCAACTGCACTGCCTCACATCATCGCTAATGTAGCGCGCTTCATCACTGCCACACACTCCGCCCATTTTGTAACTTCATCCTGGTTTAAATGTTTGTTATAGAGTGTGTGTTGTTTAGCATGCGCTTGCAAACATATTTTTATTGTGCAACTTTCAAGTGTTTAAATATATTTTGTTTTTAATCCCATAATATATATAATTGGATAATTCGAAAATGAAAGAATCCAGATAATGGTGAATACTCAGAAAATAAAGACAATTTAATTGATTCTGGCATTACTGCCGAAAAGACAACGGCGCGTGACTGGAAAAACGTGAAACGAGAATTTAATGAAAGTTGGGAGTTGAAATTTGCAGTGATTGAAGCAAATAATAAGCCAGTGTGTCTTTTGTGTAACAAAGGTTTTAGGAATAATAAAGTATACAACCTTAAGCAACACTTCAACAATTTTCACAGCGAATTTGATGTAAAATTTCCAGTTGATAGCGAAAATCGTATGAATTAAATTAGCCATCTGAAAGCACAACTTCATGAACAAAAAGTAGGCCTAAAAATATTTTTATCATCGATAGAACTAGTTACGTTAGTCTAGCTATAAAGTAGTTTGGATTCTAGCTCAATAAGAAATAATTTTATGATGCTGAACTAGTAAAAGAAATATTGATTGTGGTCATTGAAACTCTGTTGGAGAATTATGATTAAAATATAAAAGATGATATTCTTTAAAAGGTAAATAATTTGCAATTAAGTCGAAGAACACTGTCCGTAGAATTCTAGAGTTAGCGAAAGACAGAAAATCAGTTGCTTGAACAACTAAAAGACCGTTTGTATTTTTCATTAGCACTAAAAGAGTCAACAGATGTTAGTGAAACTGCACAGTTGATATTTTAAGTTCGATATGTAACTTCAGATCTTCAAGTGAGAGTAAAGATGCTTGGCCTCTGTGGATTACGAGTTTGAACATGTGGAAAAAACATATTTGAAAAAGTTCTTGAAATGTAAAAATAATTCAATCTGGATTTTAAAAAAAATGGTTTATGTCACAAAAGACGGTGCTCCCGACATGCTTGTGGTGAAAGTAGGACTTGTTTCTCTTTTGATGCATTTCATTGAAAATAATGTGAAGTCCACACTGCCATCTTTCCATTGCAATCTTTCTTTAAAATCAAGAAAATTTATATGCTCAGATGTCTAAAAGTGATGAATTGAAAATTTTGATGGACATTGTTGTAAAAATTGTGAATTATATTAGAAGTGGAAGCTCTATCATCTATTGACAGTTTGTTGAGTCTTTGAAGAAAATCAGTGACTGTACTTTTGATGACCTTACTGATTTTGCAAATATAAGATGGTTAAGTAGATGAAAAGTCTTGGAACGATTTACTTCTTTATTTCCTTAAATAAAAGAGTATCTTGTTGAAAAAGGTAAGATTGAAAATTTCCCTAAAATTGAAACTGTCATAGCAGTGTGATTTGCGCCTTTTATGCGACATGATGGCTCACTTGAATAATTTGAATACGAAGCTTCAGGGAAGAGGTAAAATAATAAGCGAGCAATCACAGTCTATTCATGAATTTCAATTAAAGCTAAACCTTCTTGTGGAACAGTTACAAAAGAATGATTTGACACATTTTATAAAGTTGAATAGTTTTCTAGAAAATAATAAGGACTGTGATTTCTCTGATGCTAAAGATGATCTCTATGTAAACTGGATGGAAAATCTATCTCAAAAATTTAAATCATGTTTCTCCGAATTTAAAAATTTGAAACTGATATTTCAATTTTTGCATGATACATTTCAATTTGGCTCCAGAAATTTCAGTAAGGAAATTACATCTTTTATGTCTTTGGATAAATGTGAATTTGAAGATGAGATGCTTATCCTGCAAAGTGTAGAACACATTAAAGGTAAACAAAAATGTTCTATCAGAGAGATGTGGCTTACTTTTATGATAAATGAGAGTCTTCCAAGTTTAAAGACAGCAATTTCAATATTATTTTCCATGTTTGGATCCACATGGGTGTGTAAGTTAACATTTTTTCACGCTAGATTTTCTCAAATTAATATACAGATCTCGGCTTACTGACATAAATTTAGAGGCAGAGCTAAAATGCTCATTGAGCATAAATGTTAAGCCAAATTTCACGAAACTTGTTGATGAAAACCCTCTTCAATTTTCACATTGAAGGTTAGTTGAAATGCAATAACGTTGTTTTCATTAGCTACAGTTGTGGCCACTATGAAAAATAAGTTGCCGACTTCTGTGCTAAACTAAAAATCATGGAATATAATTTAACTTTTTTAAATTAACATCACTCTTGCGCTCACTTTAATCTAAGTTCTAGAATTTTCTACAAACTACGACAAAATATAGAAGGTTCGAGTAGTGTGACATCAATTTACAACAACTGAACTACAGACATAACGCATGACTCTTACCGAGTTACTTACTGGAGTTTATCATAACTATCGCCTTTAAAATAATTATTTTGAACATTCTTGTTATGAAGAGTAAACAATCATTAGCCATTAGATCACTAAATGAACTGAATAATAACTCTCACACTAAATAGTTCAATATCCAACAAATTAATGATATGAGGCACAAAATTTAGAAAGGAAGGTAATTCAAGCTAAAGGTAATCCAGTGTGACTGTCTAGAAGTATATTATTGTGAGAGCAACGAGTTGGATAACTTTAGAAAATAAGTTGCCATTCAAAGTGCTGTAGGTTCCAAAATTCGTTTTAAACAATTTCCAGAGAAACACCAGTAAACTTATTCATCCATCTATCCAGGAAAAACTCCATTAACGACAGTCTGCAAGTGAGATAAAAGGGCAGCAGGAGATTTCATCTGTCTATCATAATCCTCAGAAAAAAAACACCAAAGAAATGAACAAACAACATAGACGCTTTTGTCTAGAATGTTTCTTTCTTACTTTATTTCGAATTTCGCACAAAACTACACGACGGCTATCTGCGCTAACCGTCCCTAATTTTGCAATGTAAGACTAGAGAAAAGGCAACTAGTCATCACCACCCACCACCAACTCTTGGGCTATTCTTTTACCAATGAATAGTGGGATTGACCGTATAATTATAACACCACGGCTGAAAGAGCGAGCATGTTTGGTGTGACGGGGATAGTCTAGAATGTTCGTGATTGTAAGAGAAATGTCTAGAAACAAGAGAGTATTATAACCACAAGGGGTAAGCAATATAAAATCGCGGGGTGCTTCAGTTCAGTGCTAGACAGCACGAGTATCAGCATCTATTATGTTATTCAGTTACGCTGTGAATACGTGTTTGAATGCTTCTTTATCAAAGCTAAATAAGTTAGGTATAAGTAACATTAGCGGAATTTTTTTTTTGAGGTGTTGTTTGTGGATTTAAGACCTACTACAAGTAATGAGGCGAATGTAACTCGAAGTGAATGTCACAGAATAAATAAATTTATTGATTACCGTTATGTTTACTAGATTTCACATTATTTTCAGCAAATAATTCAAAAGAGCCCGTCCAATGACAGAAGAACTTATTACAATATTATACCTCTAATAATATTTGTCTGAGCAAAATAATAATTATATACACAAATAGTAATAACTAATGCTTAAAATAATTTTAAACATTATAAACAGTAATATTAATGGAACTAAACTTCGAATTAACGTCTTCTTTATTTACAAAAACAGTGAAAACTAGTTTTTTGCAATTGTGTTCTAGTTTTGATTGTTTTAAACTCGACCAGCTATATGGTATTTAAATAACTACCCAAAGTACTGTCTTTATAATAATAATAATAATAAAAAACGGCAGTAGATTTTACCGGAAGACTAGAAAAGTATATTAATGTGCATGTTAGTATAAAAGTTTTGTGATATGATAAAATAAGACACAAACGGTCGTATAATTTGGCTTGACGATATGTTTGCGAACTTAATACTGGTAGTGAGAACACAGTTACTCCAGTGTGCAGGTTTGTGCTCAACTACAAACAAATAAATTTAGTGGTGCTGTAAATGAAGACTGTAGTAAAAAAAAAACAAAAAAAACAGTCAAATAAGATACAAAATAATTTGTATAATCGTTTTAAAAACAAGCGTTTGCAGCTTCTTTAATTATTTTTGCCTCGAAGATTTTCGAAAGTTTGATTACTTTTGAGCATAAAAAGTTTCGTTGTTAGGTAGTATTTTACAAATGTTATTATTATCTAACTAGGTGGCGCAAATATATTCTGAAGAGACCTGAAAATGGGGTAGGAATTCCTATTTTTACAACTCTTAAGTGTAAATAAATATTTTTAAATTGTACGTTTGGTATTTTTTCTATATGTGATATTAATTTTAGTTTGTAACTTTAAAAATGCATTCTAAACAGGAATTCATAATTTTTTCTTTTTTTTGAAGACGAGTTTCAAGAATTTGGGATTAAGATTGGTAAAGCTTCAATTAAACTTAAAAGTAAAAGAAAATTGAATAATATTTTATGAATGCTATATATTAGTATATGCTTTTACTTCAAGAATACTAATATTGCTAACTTATTGTCATTAGTAGTGATAACAGTTTTGTAGTAGTACTAGTATCATTACTCGTATGTAGTGGTTGAAGATGTACTGCCACTCGAAATAGTAGAATAAAAATTTGTTAAGAAGACTGCAAAGTAATTTGAAATGCATGCAGTAAATGAATAATGTTAAGTGTTATACTCTAGTTAGAAATGACGTGGAAAAGCAAAGCAAAATATCTGCTGTTTTTGTGAACATGAAATGGCAAAAATGATAACAGACAGGAAAGACACAGGAAGCACTGAGTTGCAAATCCTAAAAGTGAAGCAGAACAAAGAACAAAAATTAACTGAAATGATTTTATAAGACTTGGTCAGTGTTACTGGGTCAGGAATTGAAATATTTTAAATTATAATTATTATTGTTTTCAATGTTTTAAGGTAACGGAACTGTTGATGTCTGTAATATTGTTAAATCAAACAATTAAGTGTTAATTATTGTTTAACCTTAAACTTATACCATTTAAATATAACTTATTACACTTTCTTATTTTTTTAGTTCCAAATAAAAAAGTGGAACCTCACCCCTTAGTGAGTGATACTGTAACAACTGTGGAACAGTTTAAAATTCATTAACCCTTTTTTGCATTTACTAATTATTCTTATGTCTATTGTATATTTTAAACCATAGAGAAACAGAATTTGTTAAAAGTTTGTACAGTTAAAGAAATAGCAAAGCAAAAATATACCTAAGTTGCTTTTGAACCTACCCAAAACAAAAATTCTGCATCTTTGTTTTCTTTTTTATGGTTGAACAAGTCTTCAGAATTCCATTCATGTGGCTCCCTATTCACAAGTTATGTTAAGAAAACAGGAGAGAAAGAACAAACATTATATAATGTGATTTGGCTTTGTTAGGTGATTATCCAAGTAAAATGTAAAAGAACTATATGACCAACTGTACATAGAACATGTTCATTAAGAAAAACTGAAACTGTTTAATACTTTTTCTGATGAATAGAAAGATAAAACAGGCTAAAAACTGAAATGATTTCAGTTTACTGAGATGTCCAGTAATCATGTTTATGATGTAAGCTTTAATGCTTAAATAATTCATTAATTGTTTCTAAGCTGAGTTTTTTACTTAAAATATTGTTTTTACGATATTGGTATTTATCATTATGAATGTCAGGAAAATTTAGTGAGTTTAATGTTTGTATTGTATATCTTCTGGCTACAATTAAGTCTAATGACTAATTGAGTCAAGAAAATAATATAGATTTTACTAAACAGAAATTGTTTTCAAATTATGACTTTTCTTTTGCAGTTTTATTCACAAATGTGAGGTCTGTCAGTTTGACTAAGTCCAAATACATGGTTATCATTACAAAAAGGGATCATTTGACCTATTCAGGCTGGTCTTGCACACTTAATAACTCAGCCCTGAGCTGAAGCAAAGTATAAATACAAATGTTAAACTTACCATTTAATCTTCAGGAATCTCATAAGATGCAAACCTTCACTACAAGCACTATTAATAAGATCATGTACCATAAACTAATCACACAGCTAGAAAGAAATCCAGCCATCTTAATTGGAGAGTAGTCTATATTTCCTAACCTTAACCTCTGTTTTCTTGTTTTGATGTATAATTTTTTCTGTGGAGTTTGTCTATTGGAGAAGAAGTTGGAGGCTATCATAATTGAACTAGAGGCAATGGATAAAGAGAAGTGTAGACTGTGGGAAAAGCAGCAGAATTTCAGGATGAGCTCGAGGTTTTACATGTAAGGGGTACAACAGCTAATAATGACTTTCAGGAAGTTAGAGCTTAGCGTATTGTTAGAGTAAACAATAGTGAATGCCATTAGTAATTAGCCTATTCTGTTGAGCAATAAATTTCAGCCCTTAGTTTCTGCAGCTGAGGAACTATTAACACGTTGGCTCTCACAAGACCCACCAGTGGGTCATGATAGTCTTCCAGTAAGACCCACACAACCCACTGGTGAGTCATGCTCTGTTTTCTTTTTAAAGGGCCAGTTATTGGCTGGGACACGACAGCTACATATACAGATGAGAATGGGACATCAGGACATTTCTTTTCTGGACCCTGGAAAGTATCGGCAAAATAGACTGGGGAGCCAATGTGTTAAAGGTAAGGAAAACAAAAGGGTCAAAGAAGGGTGTGAATGATAAGGAGGTTATAGATATAGGTGTTTTATTGACAAGGCATCTGAATAGAATAGTCTGTGGAACAATCAGTAGAAAAGAATCAGATTATGCTACTCATGATCACAGGTGGAGGACATAACTGACAGAGCAGAAGATATAATAAAGGGAACTAGCAGAGATGGAAATTGTTTTTGTAGTGCATACAAGGGCTAATGATATGGGGGAAAGTAGAGAAAAGGAGCTAACTAATAAGTATAAGAGTTTGATAAAAGCATTTAAAGTAAAAGGCCATAACTTAATTTTGTCAGGAATACTGCCCATAATTAACTTTGGGATGAAGTTATAATTAGGGCACTTAGACTAAAAGCTAGGCATAGGTTAATGTGTAAGAATGAGCAGATTTCTTATATGGAATTTTTGGGTCAGTTCAATGGAAAAAGGGTGCTTTTTTTTAATGGATGGTTTATGTTTAAATAGGGAAGGGGCTGGCTTATTTGCTAAGGCTATTAACTTGACCATAAGGGAAGTTGAAACTATGACTAGGCAATGATGATAGCCAGGAAAACCATGCAAAATGAATAAGAGGCTGATAAAAGTTCAGCATGAGAAATGAGTTCAGAAGTATTTATAATGGTAGGCTTAATTGTTACCATTGTAATGCTAAAAGTACAATAAATACAATAGACGACTTTAAAGTATTACATCACTGGTAGGAATGGAGGATTTTGATATAATTACAATAACTGAAACATGGTTAAATGTAGATTATTTTGAGGACAGAAATTTTAAGATACAAGGTTACAGGCTCTTTAACATGGATAAAGTATTAAACAGAGGAAGTGGATTGGCTTTATGTGTAAATTGTCAGTTATGTTGAAATTGAGGATATTAAAGATAATAGCAAGGAGATTGAATCCATTTGTGTTTCAATTAGTGGATATAATGGGAAGAAGCTTTCAGTGAGAATTTGTTACAGGCCAGGGAATGTAGTGATGAAATTATTGAGAAACTTCACAGTGAGATTAAGATTTAATGAAGTCATAATTATGGGTGATTTTAATTTCAAGCATATAGTTTGGGAAATGTTAATCAAACAGTGAGGGAGAAAGGATTTTTTTGGAAACTGTTCAGGATGGCTTTCTTCACCAATTAATCACGGACCCTACTTGAAACTGCTGTGTCAGATTTATTGTTAACTTCAAATTTAGTAATAATCGAAAGGGTGAAAATTGAAGAATATTTGGGTGCAATTGATCATTGCTTTATCAGGTTTGAGGTTTTGCTGTATATGGAGGTAAGGAATAATGATATTTTGGTTACAAATCTCAAAAAATCAAATTTTGAAGGGGTACAACAAGAATTATCTGTTGTGAATTGGATACTTGAGTTATTTTGAGACACTGATCATATATGGACAACTTTAAAGCAGTCAGGGTAAATGTATTCCTTATAGAAAGGGTAGCTGTAAGCTATGTTTCATGAAGAGTGTAAGAGAGAAAATTAAATAAAAGTGTTATAAATATATATTTAAAAAAAAATTAATTGGTTGGTATGAAAGGGGATTTAGAAGGCTATAGTGTATGAGAATATGTTGGCTGTAAATTTACAAATTAACAGTAAGGATTTCTTTAAATACATTAATGTTAAACAAAATGTTAGGATGTGGGTAGGGCCCTTGGGCCACTTTTTGTTTTTGTTCAGTCCTTAAATAATGGACAGGTACCAAAGTGTTGGAAGTTAGCTAATGTACTCCTCTTTGGAATTTAGGTGATAAAAATTGACCCAGTTATTATTGACCCATTAGTCTTACTTTACTTGTGGGGAAAACTTTGGAAAATCTGGTAAAAGATGCTTTGCAATGTCATTTAACAAAGTTTAGAATTCTGTTGAATAATCAGCTTGGTCTAACTAAGGGAAAATCTTGCCATACAGATATTTTGACATTGCTTGAAAAATTCACTGCTTATGTAGATAAGGGTTACTGTGTTTTCATAAAGCATTTGACAAGGTGATACATAAAACACTTGTAAAAAAAAAGATCATCTCTGAAGGAGTGGGAGATCTGTTAGAAAATTGGATAGAAGAGTGGAATGATGGACGAAGATTGATGGTTGTTACAAATGGTATTCAGTCAAACTGGATCTCACAAGTGGGGTACCTCAGGGCACAGTTTTAGGAATTTTGGTCTCTTTGATATAGATGTGGATATTTGATATTGATTATTTTGTATTAATCAGTAACTTACTTAACTTTACAAATGATTTTAAGGCCTTGGGTGTTGCTGGCTGTGAAAATAATGTTGCTGCTTTAGAAAAGGATTTAGATCATTTAGTGAGTTGGGCGAGTAAATGTAAGATATGTTTTAA
Organism: Tachypleus tridentatus; assembly: GCF_004210375.1. Taxonomy (NCBI): domain Eukaryota; kingdom Metazoa; phylum Arthropoda; class Merostomata; order Xiphosura; family Limulidae; genus Tachypleus; species Tachypleus tridentatus. The sequence continues at coordinate 87,063,381 of NC_134830.1, forward strand.
TTATAATAAATGCAAGATAATGCATGTGGGTTATCATGATTTGAATTATAATTTCGATAGAAATAACCTTAACAGTGTCATAAAAGAAATGGATCTTGGTATAATAGTTGATCATCCCCTAAAGCCTTCCAAACATGGATTTTTCAGTGATATGTGCAGTAAGTAGTTCAAAAAGCAAATGGTTCTTAAAGGGCTAAAGTTGATAAGGAAAAGTAATTGTTCATGTTACTGACAACTGAAGCATAAGACCTGCAACAAAAAACAGCAAAATGGTTATGCATGATAATAAAAATGCTGTCAAAAAGTCAGTTAAGGAGTCTATCTTAAATTAATATTTTGTTAGTGTTAACTTTAAGTCAATAAGGATTTAACAAATAAGTTTGTGTGTTGGTGCTACCATAGGGTGTAGTGATGTGACTAGTGGGCATAGTGTAGTGCTTCTACATTCTTGCTTTCAGCTGCCTCCTCTAGCTAGGAGTGGAAAAGGGAGTGGATTGTGTAAGTCTCTCTTGCCAGTACAGAGCTTCTCTTGCACCAAGACTCTTGCAGTGCCTTTCCATGGTAACACACAGTAATTAGGCACCTCACTGCCCAAGGCTAAACTGCAAGGAATCTTGGAGCATCTTGAACCCCAGAGATGTGATGTGCATGGTCCATCAGTGTGTGGACATGCCCTGACATCCACCTTTCAAGACCCAACTATGGGTTAAATAGTTCTGCTGCCTTGTGGATTAGGATTTTTATCTAAAGGCTAAGGGGACTGGCCCTGACAGAAAGGAGGAGGAGTGACTGTCCTCCAGGTGGATGAGAAGACTTCTAGACGACCAACAGCCAATCTTGAGAAGACACTCCAGCTGCTGATGCTTCTATCAGCAGACACAACATGGTAGGTGGTAGCCAGCAATTTTAAAGGTGTCCATATCGGTGTAAGGATACCTGCCAACAGTGGGGGTGTTATTTAGCACCATTGGTCTGTTGCCACCTGCCTAACCCAGGCAGCCCCTGAGCAATAGGCACTGACCTGTCACTGTCTACCTGCCTCATTGGGCAAATGAGGCACAGGAGAAGTGCCCCAAAAAGTGGACAGTAACTTGTCACCTACAGATACAATAAACTCAACAATTAGTGCCCATGCGGGTGCTGGTCGACACTATGGTGTGCGTGCACCTGGACAGATTACTGAAATGGTCAACAGGAGAAGAGTGGATAGGAGTAAGAGGAGGAAAAGAGGTCCTAGGAAGAAGAGGCCTGGGAAAAGAGCTGGAAAAAGACGACTTGTGGAAAGTGTGAAAGATTGAGAAGGAAACGTCTCATGGTTGCATACTGCAACCTCAGGGGAATAAGAGGTAGCAAACTTATCTTGGAGAAGGTAATTGGGGTGTTCGACTTGATACTTCTGCAGGAGAACAAGCTTTAAGACAATGCTGAATTCAATCTAGAAGGAAAAATTTATTAGCAGAAGTACACTCAACTTTCTGTTGACCTGAAGGGTCAAGGCAGAGAGGATTTGTGATCTGCTGGACACACCCTCCGGGATGCCCGCCAGCCAACCAAAGTAAAAAGTTTGTAATAAATTACTTTCAACTTTTTTACAAGTTCAGGAATAAGAGAAATACATATATATATGTATATATATATAAACACAACATTTGGAAAAAGTAAAAGTAATTTTAAACATAGAAGAAAGAAATTATAATTTTCTAGGTTTAATAATTGTGAAGAAATGTCTATTTATTAAAAACTGAGCAGCTAAATTACAGCCAATGTACATTTTCATTGCATTGTGATTATCCTGAACAGGAACCCTTCTCAATTGTGATCACACAGCTGTGACATTTTATGTATCGTTTGTAATTTCACAAAGGAATAAAAAGAAGCTTATTAGCCCTTTAAGTATGTTCTCTCTGCCTCCCAATTATAACCACCCCCTTACTACATTCATTCTTTTATTAAACTTGGTTAAAAATTTTTTGCTTCCACTACCACTGAGGTAGCTTTTTTTCAAAACCAACCAATCTGTTTGAAAAATAATGCTGTCTAAGCTGCAGATGAATCCTCAGTGCCAAGATTTGAATTTTTATGACTGCTTATTTTATTATTTTCACTACTAAACACAGTTTTGTGGATCTATATTATCAACACTCTTAATAATCTTAAACACCTCAGTCAAATCTCCTTTGACTTTTCTCCAGAAAAAACAAGTTTCAGAGATTTAGGTCTTTCCTTATTGGACAATCCTAACATCCCAGATGTCATTGTAGTAGTTCTACTCTGAAACTTCTCCAGCAATTCAATGTTCTTATTGAGAAAGGGAGTCCAAAACTGTACACAGTGCTGTAAGTGAAACCTTCCAAGTGTTCTGTACAGTGAAGCAATAATAATCTTAAACACCTCAGTCAAATCTCCTTTGACTCTTCTCCAGAAAAAACAAGTTTCAGAGATTTAGGTCTTTCCTTATTGGACAATCCTAACATCCCAGATGTCATTGTAGTAGTTCTACTCTGAAACTTCTCCAGCAATTCAATGTTCTTATTGAGAAAGGGAGTCCAAAACTGTACACAGTGCTGTAAGTGAAACCTTCCAAGTGTTCTGTACAGTGAAGCAATAATAATATCCCTTGGTTTTATTCAGTATATCAATATATGCTACCTAAAATCCTATTAGCCCTATTGCTAGCTACCATACACTGTTCAGATAACAAGTGATTTTGCTATTTCAACACCAAGACGTTTTAGCTCAATCACAGTATTTCATGTATTCACATTTAAATCATCACAACAATCTAAATTGTGAAAACCAACATTTATCCCCATACATTTTGGATGTCATCTGCCATGTGCTAGCTCAATGCATCAAATGATCTAAATCTCACTGTAAGTCTGCAGCATTTTTGATACAGTTAGTCACACTAAAAATCTTATTGTCATCTCCAGACTTCAAAATTTTGATAGGTCATTCCATAGTCAATATCATTAATATAAATCACAAAAAGCAGAATACTTCAGCACTAAGTCCAGAGGCACATTGCTTGTAACTATGAGCCAATTTTCTATTCAATTGAATAATATTTCTCTACACACACACACACACACACACACACACACACACACACAATTTTTTGTAAAAAGTCTTTTGTGAAGCAACATATCAAATGCTTTCTGAAAATCAGGGTAAATAAAATTTACAAGGAATGTTTGTTTCTTTGTTAAATGGACTTTTTTTTGTATTGAAACTATGCTGGTTCTTAAACACTATATCATAATGCTTTGAGTGACTCTGTCTAGGTCATTGTTTCCAGAGTTATAACTTTGTATTAATTTTTGGCATTTCATGAGAAGCAAAATCATTAAATTGCTATTTACTGTAGAATTACATAACATCTGTCATTGTGTTAAATGTTGCTACGTTAAGCTGTTTTTCTTTTTCTTTGTTTTAGGAAGGGTTAAGTTAGTTGAAATTTTGGTGCATAATTAAAACATTATTTTTATCTTCTCTGAAGAATTGTTGCATAATCAGCAATTTTATGTCACATATTTTTATTTGGGGTTCTGTTTGTATTGCATAAATGTTTTTGGTTTCCATAAATCTAGCCTAGGTGACAATTTCTGGTATTAAAAAAAAGTGTTGTGGTCAGTGATTTATGGCAAAAAGAACAACAAAAACATTGGTATTATATGCCAATTTTACACATTTTAAATGAAGATTTTCTAAGATAGTAATAACAAAATATGGATGAAAAATTTTTAACATGCATTATTTTTGTAGCCAAAAATGTATATTTTATATTTATATAAAGTTATTTGAGAAGATGTTGATCTCCAGCATTTTCAAATACTTATGGGTTAAATGTAGTTTGGGTATATTATTTATACATTGCATAATAAAAAGTGTGTTTATGAAATATTAGAATGATAATGTTATAGTTGAATTTGCTTGCAAAGGTCTTTACACAATTTAATAATCTGAAGAATGGCATTAGTTAAGTAAAATACACATAATGGTAAAGTAAATGCATATGACCATTATTAACTTTACTGTGAATGAAGGGAGGAGTGAGTACTCAAATATCACGTCAGCTTGCTTTTATGTAGTACACAGTCATGTTTATATATACTTTATGCTTTATTTCTTTCCAGTGTTATTATATTTTGAAGGAACAGTCATATGGGATGTTTTTCATTAACTGTTTTTCCTTTGTTTTTACAGATTTTGTCAACACTTTTAAAGTATTACTCATACAAATCTACACTGGGCCTCATAAACATGGCTGCTCAGTGTGATGAATTTCTTCCTCTTTCTGTGGTAGATTCTGAACTTGAAGATGACACGATACAAGAAGGCTTTGAAACTGTTAAGTCATCCAGGTTTTCTAAAATCAATACAGTCCATGTGGAGTATGATCCAGAGCTCAATTTAAAAGAGAGTTTTTTACAGTTGTATATATCTACTGATACACCTTCTTTACCTAAATCTGTTAAAGAACATGAAACAGAGTCTGACCAAGGTCTTGGATCTTCTACTAGTGAATGTTTAAATTTGTGCCCTTTTGTTGAAGTTGATGTCAGTGATTTAGAATTTTATGAACGATGTGGTGGTGGAGCTTTTGGCAGTGTGTATCGAGCTCTATGGATTTCTCAAAAGAAGATAGTTGCTGTTAAAAAGCTTTTGGTCCTAGAAAAGGAGGTGAGTTGAACAAATAAGCATAAAGAATAAATTACAAGTAGAAATAATCTTTTCCCAACATATAGGAAGTTCTAAAAATTCTTCCACTTATGAATTTGCACACATCACCTTTAACAATAGAGTTCAGCCTTGTACAGATATTATTTTCAGATATAAAAGAACAAATATTCTTTTTCTTTCAGAATATTTAGCAATGGCCTACCATTACTTATTCATTGAATTTGATGCAAAGCCACTTAAAGGCTATCATGCATTAGCTGTACATAATTTAGAAATGAGACTAACAGGGAGGCAGCTATTCAATACCTTTTATTGCCAACTCTCGGGCTACTCTTTACCAATAGAGAATGGGATTGATTAACACATTATAATGCCCCCATGGCTGAAAAGACAAGCATGTTCAGTGACAGGATTCAAACCCATGTACCACAGATTGTGGATTGAGAACTTTAACCACCAGGTCATAATAGGTCAGGTTGTTTGCCTACCATACTCACAGAATTTAGCTAAATGTATCTGATTTGATGGTGTTATTTTATTTGGTTAACATAGTATTAAAAAAGTTTACAAACATTGAAACTCAGTAAAACCATAGTATATTATTAAAAACACCATAACTTTAAACAAAGAACCAAAGATCAGCAAGATACCTTTATTAAGCCTTAAGCAATTTTCAGTCATGTGACTTTTGTTTCATACTATGTGCTTGCTTTCACATGTTTAAGTTACTTGTACCTTTTAATGACAAGAACTTCTCTATACATTGTTCATTTGTTATTGTTAAATTTTAATAGTTTTCTTTGTCACCTGCTTAACATATCTTTAAACTATATAAGATTGCATCATCTCAAGTTAACTTTGCTTTCTCATTGAAGAATATTTCTATAGCTTTAAAACAGACATAATTAAACATAGATATATACACAATTCACAAACAAATGTAACTGAGGAATTTTACAGGTACTATGAGAAAAATTCATAGATCTATATACTTGCTGTTATGTGATAGTCTAATTTACACTATCCAATCATATTGCGTCATTCTGGGGGACTGCAGATGACCCCCAAAGAATGCCTTGAAAAACTTCACGTGCACATCTACCCATATAATGAAACAGTGCCAAAGATTAGAGCAATATCTCTAATAGTTTCTGATTTACAGCCCTGTAAAATTTAGTTCATTTGTTTTTATTTTTGACAAATTCATTTCTGGCAACTTTGGCTGCTTACAGCTGTAAGAGTAATGGTGGTAGAAGGCTAAAATTTTCTACACTGACTGAATTAATCTCACAGAATATGTCACTAGAAGATCATCCCTATGAGGTACTGGTTTCATTACAGATAAAATATCTGAATATTTAATGTATTGCTTAGTTTTGTGTGAATGTCTAGAAACATTAGTCATGCAGAAATGGGGGTCAGTCAGATGATTTTTGGGATCATACCATATCATTGGGAACTGCAAATGTCATACTTGATATCTTATTATTCAGCCACTGTGTCAATCCAGATGTGCAAACTGTACAACACAAAAGTGGAGCCCAGTGTTGTTTTTTTTTATCACCAATTTTACACCCAAAGTAGTGGTAGTAAGCTACCTATATCTTGTGTGTGATGTTTTTACTTTATGAAACTAATATATTTTCCTCAAATAGAGCAAAAACTGGACTACTTGGTCTAAAGGAAGTCAGTTTGTCTTCCTCAATAAAGTCTATTGAGTTTATGGTAACTCATGAATTAAATGAGTTTCTGAAAAAATATAAAAAATTTGTTTCCAGAAATAGTATGCAAAAGATTTTAAGGAACAAAGTCTTGCAGAATTTGATTATACGGTAATTTTAATGTTAGGAAAAAGAACTGACATTTCTTTTACTGTAAGAGAAGCAAGATATAGTGACCAACTGAGAGAGAGCTGTCTGACTCAACCTCTTGTACACTTATTTGAGGGACTTCATGAACATTTTAGCAAATTAAACAGTGAAAGTTTTGTGATGTATGGATGGAGCAGATGTGATTGGGGATGAAGCAAAAATAGTGCAGTTTGCTACAATTATATCATTATATCAAGTACAAATAGCATTTATAAACAATATATTTGTAGTTTTACACCAGTACAATACAATCATTGTTTGAAGTTATTAGGAATGTATGATTTCACTCATTATACTGTTGAAGTAAACTTAATTTCACAGCATAAACTTATTGTACTGAGTTGATTGCATAGAATTTCACACACTACTAATAAAATATTAAGATATTACAGTAATTCAGAATCTAGAGGCAATGGACAAATTCTGGCTTCATTTTTTTAAAGGAATCACATGAGTTTTTTCCAGTAAGAAATTTCTTGTCATTCAGTGGTATTAGAGACGTATGAGATTGGAAACCTCTTTTCAATAAGTGTCTTGTAGCTCTAATCAGGATGAGAATCAACATTTTTATTTTTGCTACATATTCCATTTTGATGTTTTTATTGCAGTGTCCTCCCCTTGTTGAGCTGCATTCTTATGATAGCTTGAATCTTACATCAGTTCTTTCTGAGCACCAGTGATATGGCTAATTCAAATATTATCTTACTTCCTTTCACACAAAGCTGTATTATTGTTTGTCTACCCTCTAAGCATTGCTTAAAAATATTTCCTGATCAGTGCACCAATCTATATACCCTATCAATTCCATGTCATTTCTGAATATGTCCACATTGTGACTACTCTCCACCAAAACTATTTGCTCGGTCTTTGATAAGTTAGATATTTATGTATCCTTTGTAATTTAAGTTATCTAAGATGAATTTTAAGTTAAATATTTATTATTACTTTATATTTTTGATAAATGTAATAATTTAGCACATTTTGTTAATTTTATGTACAAATGTAAGCTCAGCATATTTCATGGTGTTGTTAATTTGTAATTAAACAGTACTTCTTTACTTAGGTATGTTTAGATTGTATGTCAGTTATATATCATTACTACTCTCCAAATACTTTTTATTATAATTTTTAACTATGTGATTTTTATCCCCAGTTTTGTCAACGTTGGACTTAGTGTCTTTTGTCACCAGGTTAACTTAGAGAAGTTGTTAGAAATTGATTGTTAATGTGTTTTCTAGGTTATTTTCATCACTTTGCACATTCGTTATTATTACTCGTTATTCGTCATTATTCATTTTGGAGGATTTTTTTCCAACCTCCATTAGACCCAGCCTTCTTTTCTTTATTTTTAGACAGTCATCACCTTTTTTTATAGCTTGAAATGTTTTGTATCTTTGGAAGTTCTCATTCACAGGGGTTGGGCTTATAGAGTTTCCTTTTGTGGATACTCGTTGGTCAGTGGATCTTCTCCTCAGATCCAAGGCTTGGTGATTAGACAGAATTCAGACCATGGTGGATGTGCTGTTTACTCCACCTTGTCTGGATTTACATCAGTTCACATACTCATATTTAGAGTATTGGGGCTCTTACCTTGACTTCTGGGAGATTTCTGATGTTATCAGTCCAGGAGTTTTTTCTCTGTATCACCTTTTGTAAGCCTTTGGTAGTTCATTGAGCTTTGTCCCACAGGGATCCTTTCCTATGGTTATGACACATTCTGACATCTCTACAGTGATTACTTTTATCACTGAGCCATCTTTCCTTTCTTGATCAATTAGACCTTCTTTTGTGTCCATTTACTATGGACATTTGTGTACTTTCTTACTCTGGTCTCTTTGCTGTGGCTTCTGCCCTTTTTATGCTTCTGTTGCTCATATTTCTATATTCTTCACCTGGTTATTTGTCAAAGTCCTGTCCACTTCATCTGGGTTTAGCTATCAGCATCCTTCTATACCTTCTGGTTTCTCAAGATTTCATCCAGTTTTATCTTTCCCTGTCCTTTTTGTCCTTTTGAATTCTTCTGAATTGTCTGTTAGAATCTGTCCTTTTATGCTATTTTTGTCTTCCATTTAAATCTTAATTCTTACTTAGATTAAATTATTATTTCATTTATCCCACAATAAACATTTTAATGTTATGTTTGTTAACAAAACTACATACAAACTGAAGAAAATGGAAGAGCACTGATGTAAAACAAACATGCATCCTCATTCATTCTGATTTTTTTTTGTGTGTGAAATCTACATCTTTTAAATTGAAAACTACATGTTGTGATCTTTTATGTATTCCTCTGGAGTATCTTGTTTCAATGACTAGCAGTAATCAACCATGATGCTGATGTTCCATCTTTCTGGATACCTCCTCTACATTTTCCTGATGTATTGATGAAACCCCTCCCCTTGATTTTCACTGACACTGAGATTTTTAAGGATTTTGTGAGTGTAAATAATGAACTTTCAAGCTCATATTACAACCCAACTCTTTGAATTTATCAACCATTTTATTGACAATATTATTGCACTTTGAGTCTTTCTTGTTTTGTAAAAGTTGTCAGTGACATCTTTAAAGGCAATTCTTGCCTCATTTTTAAACTTTCCTCATTGTTCTTTTAAACTGTTCATCTGCAGTTAATTTCCTAATGTGAGGCTTAAGAAAAATCTTTTCATCAAGTTTCATTTCTGAAAGAGTTGGGAATTACCCACATAGATACTAGAAACAGTTACTATATTTGTCTAAGACCTTTAAAAACTACTTCATTAAGTACCATGGAAACTGTATAACTGGATTTTTGACATAATAACATAAAAAGGACATTGTCTTCACAAAGTATCCAACCATGTTCTTTGTATTTGACCTTATTAACTAAAAGTTTGAGTTTTTCATATGATTCCTTCAAGTGAAATGAATGAGCAATAAGAATAGGTGCTTATATGTTACCATTGTGAAGGAGAACACCTTTTAAGACTTCTTTTGGAGGAATCGGTGAACAATCATTATTCATCTGATTCATAGACTGCAGCTCCTAGCATTAGTATTAATTTGGCAATATGGTTGCAATCAACCACTGAGCTATCTTGTGAAAAGTTTGGTCTGAACTCACAATTTTTACTAGTAAAATGATATCCTTAGAGAAGGTAAATTTCTTAGCCCAAAATCTAAAGAATCATATAGAAGGCCCAAATCTCTCACCAAGACATTAAGTTCTCCTTGTGTGAAAATTTGTGGTTCACCAAATGTTATAGGAATCCCTATAATCATTTCTATTGACATTAGATTCAGAATCAGATGAAACTATATCAAGAATCTTTGATGTCATAGGTACAGGTACATCATGTCCCTGAGCATTAGGTCTTAATAGCAGATTAATGGTTCGGTAAGAAATTTCCTTTTTGAGTATTGTAACCTTGCACATTACCTGAGAAAAAACAGCAGTCATCTCTGTAATTTCTAGGATCAAGACAGCTCATTGCCAAAAGGCAAAAACTTTTTCATACTTTTAGTCCACTTTCTCCACTCTTCAACACAAATGGTACAAACTTTGTTCAATTCTCAGGACCTGTCTTTATATCAAGTGTGTAATATGCTTTTCTGGCAAATTCTGTAACATTTTTTGCCATTGTTTCTAAAGAACAAATTTACCAGAAATATAACAAACAGAACACAGTTGGATCATTTACACAACCTCTTGTTGCCAAGTGACAAATAAGTAATACTGAAAAGAAAAAAATAATATCATAGTGCATGCACAAACAAATACTGTCTAGAAATGACATGTCATGTAGCTTGGTAACTGTTTATATACAAGTGGTGTGTTTCTTGTGGGTTCTCTAACAATCAGTAAGACTTTCATGTTGCAATTGGTGTAGAAAAATCAATAGCCATTAGTTATAAACATTTTAATCATTACAAAATGGACCACATTTCAATGAAAATGGTTTACTTATCTAAAAGTACATATGATATTCTGTGAAAACTTTGTAAGTGATGCAGAGAAATGGATATTTTGATTAAACAACACGGAATTACTGTAAAATGTAAATTTTCAAGATAATAAAACTATCACAGGACTGTTTAATTGTAAGAGATGTAACTTAAAGTTTAATTATGGTATCCTGAAGACAGTCAGATCTTAAATACATATCTTTGGGATTGTGCATACTGATACACTTTGTAATGAGTTGATATATTAAGGATTCAATATATATCTTTGAAAAAAATCTAATATGTATTTGTAGAACCCATGAAAATAAAGTGATGGATGATAGATATATGTGCATTTACATTGTTTTGTTTAGTGCAATTTGAAACATCATTTGTTAAACTATTTAGAATTCATTATTAAAACAAAATGGGAATAATTAGACAATTTCAGTAACCTTTATTTTTCAGGAAAACATCTATTTCCTCAAACCTTTATATGGTGTTGTTATATATATCACACAGAGAGAATGTATTGCTGTAATACTGCATGTTATGCAAGGATGTTAACTGCTGTATCCCTTAACTGTCCTTCTGGTGATACTTTGATGCTATGGCCTAATCTGTGTTTTAGCCCTCTGCCCACAAGGGGAGTTCATATTGTGTGCCATAACACTTTACAGTTACATTCAGTGTTTAATTAAAGTACTTTATATTCATTGATAATAAAGTGCTTTAATTAAATACAGTGACACTTGTTTGCTTCAAAGCACCCACTTTCTATGTTCTCATCACTCCTATATGATTTTTTTGAGTTTAAGATAAATTAGATATTCATAGTATAGATATTTTTAAATTAGTCTTAATCTTATAGCTTCCAGTTTTCTTTGTTTGTGATAATATAAACCAGAAAGTCAAACTCACTTCCTGCCTTTCACAAAATGTAAATAATTCTCTCTAATGTTTGCTCTTGCATGGCTTATAACCAACAGAAAGATAATGTTTTACTGATTTTTAAAGCTAACTCATCTTAATAAGTGTTTGAATTACTTGTTATCACAGAGCTCATGTCAACCAGGTATGTGAATTATTTTAAGGCACTTATATCTCAGCTATAAAGCCAGCTAAATTGTAGTAGTTTTAGAACTTTGTTTTGTTATATTGTGTTCCAAGATGCATTATTTGAAATAAGTAAAAAATTATGTATGTAATCATAGCATCATTACCAAAATACAGGGCTGAGTTTCAAAGAGCCAACAAATAAAATTAAAATACAGACATAAGCACTAATCTGCTGTTAAGTGACCCATTTTCATTGCTTTAATACAGTTGTTTGCAAATTGTGTGTTGTGGCAAGTTGATAGGGATGTTGTAAGTGTTTTGTGATATGAATAATAATTAAGAACACAAAAAACTATCAAATGTATAGTGCTTATGTGGCAATAGGGTTGTTGCTCAAATCAAGGTATAAGTGAGCTAGGGTGAAATCAGTGAAATAAGTTTGGAGACACTGCTCATATATTAATTCCATTTTACCTGATATATACCACATAGTGGGCAAGAAGGAGAAAGTCTAGGTATTGTGATCAAAACTTGTTTTTAAATTATTGCAAAGTTTGCTGTTTCTGTTGAAGTATGTACTACCCTTCATTTGAATTCAAACTTTAAAAGGCTCCTTAGTTAAAAGAAATGGGAGTTTCTACAATATGGAGGACTTGTGACCAAGAGACCATTGTTGTGTGAGAAAATTGCTGATTCTAGACAAATCATGCTCTCCAATGTGATATATTTTCTGATGCTGTAAAAGTTCTCGATTCCTATCTGGCTACAGTCAATGACTGGTGCATCTAGAATGGTTGTGTATGCTCTTTTCTTGAAGGTTGACCTCATTGTGTGGAAAACATGGACAGCTGAGGATCATCTTTGTGCTGAAGCATATGGTATTTGAGACTGAATGAGGCAATCATTATAGGACTTCCAGAAATAGTCCAGCCAGAATAATCTGATTCAAGATGTAATCAAGGCAACCTGAGACAAGTGGTACCATTGATGGACATTGTCCACCAAATGGAGAGATAAATGAAAAATGAGTCAGCTCTGAGCTTTCTCAAGCTGAAAGGTGTACTGCTGAGATAACCATAAATCACAGAAGAGCCAGGAACTGAGCAGAGCTGGTGAACAAACTACTGAGTACACCTTGTTATTCTAAAATCCAAGAAGAGTAGCTTGCCACTCATCAAAGTTTTGGAAAACCTGAGAGAACCTACAATTTTGTGCAAACGATTGATAGTAAATTTGTAACATGATGGAGAGAGTTTGACAAAATTCATGGTTCCTCATGATGTGAAATAGATCACTCTTCCAACATTAAGTGGTATAACATAGAAGGATTTACACAATTTTCTGTAGTGTTTAAGCCTTCAGTGACTGGACTGTGAAACAGACTGTACACCATCTGGTTGTAAGTTTTGATGGTCCATCTCTAGAATTTATCAAGCACTTAAATGAACATAACTATGGTATTGTGAAACAGTCCTTGCTATGTTCTGCTAGAGGTCTAACCTGCTGGAAAACAAGAACAAGCCATTGGGCCAAATTCAAGACTTGGAAGATGGTTACTGTGGAAAGCTTGAGTGCTTTCATGGATGATCTATGTTATTTGAATGGTAAAGATTATTTTAAAATTTCCTCAGTGTATTGCAAAGACTTCATCATTAAAAAGTTTGTGGAAGGGATGCCCAGTAAAATAATGCTATCATTTGGATGTGAGATCTCAACCCTTACTGACACTGTTTATGGTAGCTTCAAACAATTCTCAAGAGATGACACTTGTGCCAACAGCTGTAGTGCCTTCATCTTGAATAGGCCAATTCAGATCAGTCAAGTTTAGAGCCCATCTTACACACACTAGCATTGTAATACAAACATGCTGTTATATAGGGATTGGGCAGGACTATTACAGCCCTTTCATAATTTATATGTCTCAACATATACCACTGATGCTTCCACCAGAGTGTTATAATGGAAAGAAAGAACAAAATGTTTGCTTTGCCTGTAGAATGTTTGGTCAGTTTTGAGTGAACTGCCCATGCTTTATTGAACAAGTTAGACAAGGCTATCACATTCTCCAGTAGTGTAAGAGGTAGTGTAGAGCCAACAGCAGTAGTGAATACTTCTGCTACAGCTATCAGAAACTTGAAGAGTCAAAATATGGCCTGCCCACTCGATTGGAAAGTGTAAGGAAGAATGTGTACTGAAAAGTGTGTTGGTTATTCCAATTCTTGTCAGAGCTGGGTGGATCTTAGTACACCTATCTGAGTATAAAGATAAGAGACAAGAGTTCCTGGTTGATACAGGAGCAGCCAGAACATTAGTAGATCTCTGTGTATAAGGTGTTCTAGATGAAACCACCATTCATAGCAAATGGAGATAAACTAGTTAGAAATATATTCATACTCTGAATATACTTAGGAGGCTTTGTTTACAGAACAAACATAGTTGTTGCTGATCTTTGTTCCAGCACTGGTACCCTTCAAAGGGATAGTATTGTACAGTTTGTTGGTTAGTTTTGCCTGTGCAACATGTGAAGTAATTTTCTGCAATAGAATTATCCAGAGTCAACCATAAATGACCCTAGGAACAATGATCTGCATGAATATATGCAGGAAAGGATGCCTCAGTAGCCCATATTGTACACAAGTGGTGTAACATGATTATAGAACCCAGACATTAAATATACTGTTTCAATTACAGCAAGCAAGCAGCATTAGCTTGAAGTTTAGATCTCCAAGAGAAGAAATCCTTGTGGTATTCTGCAGCTATGTCCAACAACATGCCAAAATGGTCATTGGCAGAGTAAGTGAAATTATAATAACTGATACTTATGGTAATATCTGCGAGTCCATCACACCATATCTGAAAGTAAATTTATGAATATCAACACATCAGAGATCACTGTTTGAATATTATACAGGTAACCTAGACTCATTGCAGTGGCAGCAATTCAGTGATTTGTGGTGGAATATACTGATATATTTGTGGGACTGTTTGTACAACAGTCACATAATGCCACATAGATAAAAGTGATGTATTTCATGTTAAATAACTACCATGCAGCCTTCACTATAGCACTATGGGTGTGGTCAGTGCTGAAGTACAGAGTGAATTTCAAAGGACAGAAACATTCATTCTTGAGAGAGCTTCCACATCTTTAGTGGTGATTGGAAAAATGCTGTTACTCCTACTGATACCTTTCCATTATTGTGGACAGGTATCTTGACACATTTATTTAATATGTTAGACCCTGGTATCCATATATTGGCAAATTTAACTCAATGACCAGAGCACAGGTAAGACTTTTTTCAGCATGAAAGATATAAGAGGTTTGTGTCATGCTATTCATCTCCAAAATTGCATTTAACTTTGGAGAAATTAACAGAATTTACACTGAAGAAATTGCAATGGAAGAGGTTGATCACAGCTGTGTTTGGTTCCACATTCAAGTCCAGGACAGGAAAATAATCTTTTTTTAGGGCAAAGCCATTTGGCCTTGGATTTTCTCTCATTTTCAAGGACATCAAAACTGACAAACAAATTCACAGGAGGGCACTAAGACCATAATACACATTAATGTTAAGGAACTAGAAAGGAGTTTCTCAATTACTTTAGTAAATATGGCATTAATATTTTTCACTAATTCTATCCTTCCATATTATGTTTATCAGCTAGGTAAGTATTAGCTTTAACCAATGAAACTTATGAAATAGTAGTACGTTAGTTTAAGATTAAAAAAAAAAAATCTTTCCGATCTAAAAATAAAATCTGTGGGAGGAGAGGCATATTTGAAGTTGCTCACCAAAGAATTTTACATAAAAGAACAAAGTGCCTCAGTTGTTAAGCTAATTTTGTGATCCTTAAAGCCCAGCCAATCTCTGTTCACTATGTACTAGCTCAATGAAGCCAAGCTTTTCTTTGATGTACTGGCATCAACAACAGAGAAGTCAGTGGATGTAATCTTGCTAGCAAATCCAAGCTTGCAAATGCCACAAAAGGTATTTTACTAATGCCTTTTTCATCCACTGTCAAGTGGTTTATTAAGCATTAGGAGTTGCCCATAAAGTGTTCATTTGGTCAGTATTCATCTTGCCAAAGTAGCACCAGGTATATGTATAACTTTTACAGGGTTACTACATTGCAAAACAAGAAAGCTGTGCACACACCTAGTGGCTAGAGGATTGGATTGGCCAGACCCTGAAGAATTGTTTCATGGCCTAGTGTCACAGGGACTGAGCTATGATTGCCTGTAGCACCTTGAGTCCTGTCACCAGTAGTTAGTTTTCAAAAAGTATGAGGTGAACAAAGAGACTTCTTCCTCAACAGCTACTAAAACATCTTCACTCAAGAGATTTCTCCAGACACAATAATGGCAACTGAGGACTAACCTTCCAGTGACCCCACCAGTCAACATTACTGAAGTTGCATTGCTGGGGAAATGTTGCAGAGTGATGTAAAAGAACAGATTGTGGTGGAGGAATACTCCACCATTACTGTTTGAAGAAGTCTGCCACTTTAGACATAAGTTCATGCAGACAAGAAAAGCCTTGTCCCATGACATTACCCATGTCAGTAGCCAGTTTATTACCCTTTCAAAGAATCTATTACCAGGATTAAGATAAGAGTAATTGGACCTCATACTTATTACTGGACATGTATATTTCATGTTTTGTTTTTTAAATTAATTTAAAAGTGTTAAGTATTCAAATGTGAATCTGTAGCTTTCTTTTGTTTTAGTTGCTTTCTCTTTGATTATCTGTGTTAAAGACTTGTTAAAGTTTTGTATATTTCGTGTATTTAAATGTTATCTGATTTTTCTTTCTACAGAGTTTATTTTCTGTTTTATGAATTTAACATTGTATTATGCCTATTGATTTATTGTTAGTGGTGTTTTGTGTTTCTAATTTGATTATTGTTGAATTGTATTTAATTTTAAAGTATTAATTTTCTTGTCATATTTCATAATGGTTATTTTTTGGAAGTGAAGGATCTGTTTGGGTACATATTTCTGAAAAGGGTTCATGTGTTTTCTGTCTAGTGTTGCATGTTCTTATTTAAAGGGCTTGTGTTAATGTGGATTTTTACTAGCTATGTATGTGTCCATTAAAATAATCAAAAACTGATTTTATATCATTTAATGTGTTAAAATCATGATTAAAGGGCTTGTTTTTGTGATTTAACATTTTGCAACAGGTCATGGGTCAAAGACCCTGTCACATTTGTTGATTTGCATTCAAAATTTTATTGAACTACTGTTTAATGAATTTACATCAACAAGGTTGGAATGAAATTGTAGATTATAATTCGAACTTTAATATTATATGCGAGTTAATTTCTTAATTTAAAAGTAAATATTAAAAGAACACATTCAAATATAGATTTTAGTGAGTCACATGGTATGTTGAGTACAGCACTGTTTAAAAATTGGTGTTTGTGATGTTAAAATACTAAATTTATGGTTTCATACAAATTAGGAACTCAACTTACTAATATTATCAAGCTAGAACATAAGAATGTTGTATCTTTTTATTCTGCTGAGATATGTCTTATGTACTGAATCAAACACAGTTGCCTCATTCATCTCTTTCCATTTTTAGAAATGGTCCTTTATATATACATTTACTTCAATACATGACATTAATAACCAATCAACAGCATATAATGCCCATAGAGTGGTTTTCTAAGCTATTTTAATCTTGGAAAAGGCTACTATGTTCTTTGAATCCAAGATTTCAATGCAAACTTTAGTTTGCTCAAAGTTTCATGTTTTTTTTAAAATCTAAATACATATTAGTTACGAAGCTTATTAAATTATACTGGAGTTATATTGTATTAGTATAGTTATTTATGATTTTTTGGTATTGAACTTTTTTAAACTTAAAAAATTTTGTTTGATATCCTAAATGTGAAATTTTAAAAGGCTTAGCAATCTGTGTCCAGCAGCAACCTAGTAGAAAAGTTGTAGCAAGAAGAAGTAATTGTTTGCTTTACTTCTTGATTTATTGTTCTATATTTTAAGAAAAATAAATTTATTACTATTTAGAAATATATTATTAATCTGTATACATATATATTTTTATGTACAGTAATTGAAATGTTACCATGTATTACAACATACTAATCCATTAAAACACAACTAAGACAGGGAAGACTAAAGGCCAGTTTTATGTTACTGGATACTTAACATCAGTGCAAGCTGTGTAGTATTGGCTAGGCATGACTTGAAGTTCAGTATAATTTAAAATAAGAAATATATATGTAAATGTGTAGTGTTATGAGACTTAAGCTACTTAGACTAAACATTAGTATTTCGTATTATAATATGCAGTCATTCTAGCACAAAAAAAGCTTAATTTATATTTATTTTTTAATTTTTATTAGGTTGGCTAAGTTATAGACCCCATATGTTGTATAGAAGATAACTAAAAAATATAAAGTTTTACTGAGAACAAATGTTTGAAATGTATTTAGGAGGTTTTAGAGACTACACAATTAATATTTAAGATTTTTGGGATGAAGAATAGTTTTGTTAATCATAAGATGAAATTGCTTTGCTCTCAGAATAGTAATGACAGACTAGTTTTCATAAACAAATCTTTAGTAAAAATATTCCATTAAAAATCTGATTTTTTGTATACAAAATACTTGTAATCTTTACTAAACGTCTAACACATTTTGTGAGGATACATATGATGTATCAAAAGTTATAATGCAAGTGCTTAACATGTGCAAATGTGTAGACAAACTCGTATTATACCAAGCCTGTAGTGAAAGGGTTAATGCTTGTTGTTTAAGCAACATATATTATAATGAGATGCTTTCTTTTGCCTCAGATGTATTTCTGATCAGGACATTAAATGATTTAATTTATTGATTAATAATGAGGTGAAACCCACATAAGGTAAAAATGTATTCTGAAGATAGTTGTTATGAATGTCAAAACTTTAATTAAAATAAAATGCAGAACAATGTTTTGACATTTTTATGTCATCTTCAGGTTAACAAATTGTCATTGTTAAAGGTTTTTGGTAGCATGTGTCCTTGCATTTGTTTTGAAGGGCTAATTTTTGCCTTACAGTATGATTTTAATTTTAAGAGGCCATTTTTATGTTTGTAGGATTTTTTAAATTATTTCTTTGTTAAAGGGTTTATTTTTAAATTATATGTATTTGAAGGATATTGATTGTTTGTTAAAAAATGTTTTTATCAGTTGTAACTATTGTATTGCAGTTTCTTTATTTGATGGTTGTGACATGTTTGATTTGTTTTTTTAGAGTTGAGAAAAGTTCAGTATATTCTTCTGTCATAGTGCGAGTTTGGATTTTATTGGTTTTTTAATTAAAATTAATTGTTAGCTTAAGGACAAGTCTGAAGAAGAAAGAAAGTTTGGGTACTTTTAATGTGATAGTAGATTTTATGAATCTTTCATTTATTTTGTGTATGTGGTCAACAAAGCCATTAAGTTGGTTTTGTTCTAGCTATTTCCATTTCTTTGTTATTCTTTTGTAAGTATTTCTTGTCCTGCCTGGGAAATATATTGTTGGAGTACTATTTTTTTGTGCAAGGCCCTTGACTACAGTGTTCTTCAGCAGTCATTCAAGTAATATCTCAAAATTAGGGTGTAATTTATATTGAATGAGAGTGACCAGCAACATGGATAGGATTAATCTCTCTGGGTAAGTATGACATTTCTTGGAACAAAGGAACACTGGATTCACCTTAAACAGTCGGATATAGATAATTCACTAAAAATGATCATCCTCTGTAAGTAAAAGCAAGTACTCTCTGTATTTGTGTTTTACATTCATTATAATAAAGTGAGTCCTAACTGGATTTGTATAGTTTTGCTTGATTTGAGTTGTAATCAATATATGTATATTTATAAATAAACCCTAAAAATTCTAGAGCTCTCCTACTGTCTCAATGACTTTAGTAACCATTATGCAAAGATCTTTTAAATGTAGACAATGTATGTGTTAAATGTCTTTCAAACTGTGATAACAAATGCTTTATTTTGTGTGCTTCAATAACTAAAAGCTTATTTGTCAAATATATGCATAACTTACCAGTTAATTTAATTCATTTATTAATACATGTACCTCAGAATTTTCAGTACAGCCTAAAATATCTAAAAGTTGGATGTTATCAGCAAACATTATTAATTTAATTATGCCCCTCTCCTTTTCATTAGTGTAAATAGGGAAAAAAGGCCCAAGCACTTACCTTTAAGGCTTACCACTAGTAATGTAATATGCAAGCATATCATATGTTTTCTACTTGTTTTAGTGATAGAGATTTGATATTTGTTTCATTATTTCATTGCTGTAATAGTGGAAATATTTGGTTTAGAAGTTTGAGATTACCTTGTCCTATTCACATTAACTCTTTGTCCTCTTTAGTTAGATAATGCTTGTTCTGCCCAAGAGAATATTGAAGTAATATATAGCATCCAAATTGAAAAGACAAGCACTGTAATATTTTGTGGCAAAGTTTTTAGTTTCTCAATGATACAGCTGATCATGGCTATGTGAGAACAAAAGTTATGAGTGACTTGGGACTGGACAAAGTAATCAAGCTAACCTATTGAATTCAGGTGCACTTTCTTGGTCCTGTTCTGCTGGGGGATAATGCTCTGTGGATGTCTGCACGTGGTGAGGAGATTTACCAGGGTTCTAGATTTTCAGTTTACCTCTGTGATCTAAACGTCCACCTACGTGTTTGCTGTGGGTATCAACCCATGAAGGGAAGGAGGCAGTATCTTGGTGGTTGAGGGGTCCAACCCCAACACACCATTTTGGTTTTGAAGTAACTATATACCAGTATTGGGCATTCTCAGCAGGTGTTGTAGGCATTATGTTTGATGCTGGTATTTTGGTACAGTGCTCTGGAAACCCTAACATTGTTGCAGTGTTTTTGTTTGGCATTGTAGTGCATCCTGTTGTATGGCTCCATGGTGGGTGGGGTCAGTGGGCACTGAATTTCCCTTATTTATTATGGATGCCCCAATAATTGAAAAAGTAAACTTGTGAAAAAAACAGTTAATTAATAAAAAAATTATGCACAGACAACTCAGTTATGTAATTGCCATCACATTTAAAACCTATCTTGCAATTTTTAATTCTCCACTCTTTATCAGGCTAATTTTATAAGGTATATTTCTTACGTTTTCATCCAAAAGAGATTAAAGTGGTTTGCTGGCTCTCCCAAGTCCATCAAGAAGCTATGTTCTGGGAACATATTGGTGGAAACATCTACCACAAAACACAGTAAACTCCTCCTGCTTTCTAACACTATTGGAGTTACTCTCCATACTATTGTGAATTCCTCCTGAGGAGTTAGTGTTGAGAGGGGTTTGAAGGATATTCCTGAATCAGAGATACTTGCTGGTTTGTCCAGCCAAGGTGTTTCTGCTGTGCACTGTATCTCCACTCATAAAGATAAAATTGTGCTGCTGATCATAGTTTTAATTTTGATGTTTACATCACCATGTCTGGGTTATCTGAAATGTTAGGTTCAACAATAAAATTCTAATCCTCTCTACTGTTTCCAGTGCCAGCAGTTCAAATATTCAAAGGTGGCAAAAACCACCATGTCTTGGAGTGTGAACACTGTATTAACTACAGTGGTTCTCACCATTTTTATTTTCATTCTTATCATAGATGGGCAGAGGAGAAAGGAGGTGGTGTTTGAAAATGGTTAACAACATTTCTTATCCCGAGGTTCATAAGTTATTGTTTTCAACTCCATATCTGACATATGCTGTTGCATTATGCACCACTGCTACAGTGAGATTGCAGATAGATCTTTCTCTTCCTCCAACAGAGTTGTTTTCCAACCATATGAATAGTGTTTTGCCTTTTACAGTTGAGCAAGTTGACAACTCGAAGTCTGTTCCTGTCTCTGTCCTCATCATCCCTTCCATTGATTGCATGGGTCCTCTTCCTTCAGTCCCAGCTTTTGGCATTAGTTCAGATCCATTTTCTTCAGCTCCAAGATGTAAAATAATAATTTGTCTACTGATCGAGACTTGCCCACTTGAGCCATAGCAGAATCCATGGAGGTTGATCCCTGTGTTTCCATGGGTCATACCACCACTGTTTACTTTCACTACTTGTCTCCTAGAGACTGATGATCAATCATATCTTGATGCTCTCACTGAACAGTTTCCATCTCCCTCTTTAATCCTGGGAGACTTTATTGGATATAGTCCTCTCTGGATTGGTGCTGATATTAGTGAAGAGGGGTCAATTCATCAAGTGTATGTTCTCAGATCCACATCTTTATCTCTTCAATACTGGTTCTTATGCTTATTTTCATGCACTATTCAGTGTTTTACTGTCATTGACCTCTGTCTCCTCCCATTCACTTTTTCCCTTGCTTTTTTGTAGGGTTGACAGTGACCAGGCCAACTGACTATCTTTTACCACTCTCTCAGAGTGTTATCTCCCTGTTATCTATATACTACAGATAGATGGCTGCATAGTAACAGTAACTGTTTAGTCCAAACAGTTGCTCAGTTTATTCTTAAAACATTGACACATGTTCCATAGTGAATTCCTGCCTGCTAAAGGGCATGGAAGGCTAAAATACATTTTGAAATACCTTTTTTCAGGTATCCACACTTCTAAACTGCATTACTTTTCAGTAGACCCATACCCATACTGAGCAAGCGAGGCATCAAAGCCAGAAAGAATCTTGGATTAAATTTACAACTAGTATCTCTTCTACCACCAGTTCCAAAACCATGTGGGACAAGATTCAGAAGGTTCAGTGGATTGTATACTTCCCATACTCTTTTGATCTTGCCTTCTGACGACCAGAAAGTTACTGATGCCCAGAGCATTGCTAATACTCCTGGCTAAGGCTTTTCTTGTGCATCTAGCACTTCTGTTTCATCTCCTGTCTTCTTGGCAAAGCAGTTGCTTATTTTGGATTAATTTTCTATATGACTATAATTGCCCATTTACACTCGTGGAACTCCAACTTGATCTTCATCAGTTTGGCAGTATATATCAGTTTGACCTGATGATGTTTACTACAAGATACTGCTTTATCTCTCTCCTGGTATTGTTCTGGTTGTTTTTAACCAGATTTGGCATGAAAATGTTTTTCCTGATGCTTGGCACAGAGCTATTGTCTTTCTTGGGAAGAATCCCAAGATACTTTCTAACTATTGTCCAGTTTCTTAGAGCTGTCTCTGTAAGGTGTTAAGAGAGGATGGTTAATGCTCTTCTCCTCTCACCCACCCAGTGTATGTTCTGATCACAGCGCTTCACTGTAGACCACCTAATTCAACTTGAAACATCAATCAGGGAAGCATTTTTCAAGTAACGACATGGGAATATAGCATATGGGTTGTATGTCCATTTACCTACTTTTATCCAAAACTTTTTAATGGACCAGGAGTTCCAAGTCTGTGTGGGTTTGAAGCTTTCCTGTTCTTTTTCACTGGAATTTGGAAGTCCTGCAGGACTGTCTTGAGTGTCACTCTTTTCAATGTGAAGATTAATGGAATCACTGCACAACTTCCTCCTACTTTTGTAAATAGGCTCTATGATGACAACATATACATCTTGTCGTTTGTTGAGCGTGAGATTTATCGAGCAGCAGCTTCATACTGTCCTTAATTGTTTGTTGAAGTGAACTACTGGAGATTTTTTTTTTTTTGCAAAACTATTTGTATGCACTTTTGTCACCACCATGGTATTCACCCTAATCCTGAACTCTGTATTGTTGATACTGTTCTTCCCATGATCCCTGATACAGAATTCTTGGAGCTTATCTTTGACAATAAGTGGACTTCTCCTCAGATCAAGCAGCTATGTTTCAAATGTAGAAGAGCACTGAACATTCTCCACATCCTCTTTTCCACTTCTAGAGGAGTAGATTGATATTCTATGCTCAAGATCTATCATGCCCTCATTCAGTCTAAACTGGACTTGAGGTTTCTGGGCTATGGTTCTGCCAGGACCTCAGTCTTGAAGATGTTGGACCCTGTTCACCATCTGGGGGCTCAGCTCTGCATGGGGACTTTCTGCATTTCTCCAGTCCATAATTTGTGTACTGAGTCCAATGAACTTCCTCTTCATCTTTATCACTTGAAACTTTCTTTATAAAAAAAACAAAAAACGGAAGTCCTAACCACAGCATCCCACCTGTGGTTGTCTTCCTTCCTCAGTGGGCTGTACTCTTTCAGAATAGATGGTCTGCCATTCTTCATTTTGGTATTTGAGTCCAGGCACAGCTGGCTGAATTGGATCTGTCACTGGATGTTGTTACTATGTCCATTGGTCAGCCCATCCCACCATGGCTTATTACCATCCCCACCTGTGATCTATCTTTGAGTCATCTGAGAAATGCAGATACTTCCAATTAGAAACACAGTCTTCTGTTTGCCAAATATCTTTTGAACCATTCTTCTATTCCTATTTATACTGATGGTTCTAAATTAGGTGACTCTATGGGCTTCTGCCATGGTTGTTGTGGCTCAGTGGTTCCTAAGAGGATTGCCTCTACATTTTTTGTGTTCATTGCTGAATTGTATGTCATTTCTCTACCCTGGATCATGTAGATACTATGCAGTACACCAGTTGTATTATTTACACTGACATTCTTAACTCTCTGTGGGCCCTGGAATTCTTTAACATTAGTTCTTATCAATATTCTAAATTGAAGGGCATATTTTTTTTTATCTTCTATTTCTTTCCAATTTGTCTGGATACCTGGCTATGTCAGTATTTGAAGGAATGAGCTCATTGACCTTGTAGCTAAGTCCATGTGCTCTGGTGCTGTCACTGTCATATCTGTTCCACATATAGCTTGCATCCTGTATTCATGGTTTGGCTACATGCCAATTGACAGTCAACTTGGAATAAGCAAAGTGATAACAAGCTTTTCCAAATCAAACCTTCTGAGGCTCTTTGACAATTTGTTTCCATAAGGATCTGAAGGAGGAAGTTGTTCTGGCTAGGCTACACGTGAGTCACGGTTTATTAACTCATTGGTTTCTATTATCTGGGAGTGATGCAGCAGTGTGTGGCCTTTGTGATACTCAAGTCACAACAGCTCAAATGTTACTGTCATGCCGTCATTATAACTGAATGACATTACCATTTTATTCATTTTATTTCCACGAATTGACCCTTGACACTGGACAGTGTCATTGACAATAGTGACACTATCCACCTTACTTGTTTTAAAATTTTGAATGGCCATTGGCCTTTTTAATTCTATTTTAAGTTTCTACCTGCTTTCTGAACTGTGTGTATTTTTAACTTGATTCATTTTTAAATATAGCCTGGTTACTTTGCACTAATAAATGCCAAACAACAAACTAACCAGTCACACCTGTAAGTATAAAATACTATAATTTTCTCCAGTAAAATAAAAACATAAAAAGGACCTTACATCAAAAAAGTATATAGGGATGTATTAATAACAAAAGAGAGAAATAACAGTAATTTTAGTGGGATAATTATCATCAAGTTGTGACGGTAATCAAACAAGGATTTTATGATTAGATATTCTACAAAACATACAATGTTTTCAAAATTCAGAATTTATAATATAAATTAACCATCTTCACACTTCTACGGTTTGAGGGTATAAGTTATCTTAATTATGTTTAAAAGTTATATATAGCTTACCTACAAGTATATCGCCTTTTGTAATGTATATTGCTATGATAATTAATGTTCAAAATTTCTGTATTTAAATAAAATTTATATGTCCTGCTGAAATATTTTTTCAGTATTAAAATGAAATATAAAGTACTGAAGGCTTTTAATGTTTTAAAAGAGATACTTATACTTCAACCATAAGGATTTTTATATTATTTCAAATACGTTAATTATAATTTTGAGTAATTTGTAGCAAATGCACAGATTACCTACAGGTATGAGCATCTATACATGAGAATGACAACATGGTTAATTGAATTTAAATACATCAGTCCATTTAAGATCTGCAGAAAGTAATGTTGAAACTAAGTTGTTTTTTTTTAAACCTACTCATATTGAAGCTGTTTTATTTTACTTTCAAATGCATTTACCTGTGTTATAAATAACTGTAATTATTGAAATTTTCTCTTGAGCTTTAGTTGACTATAATGTTATTACTTATCTTTATTGTTGTTTTTTTCTGTATGTTTATCATTAATAATGATGATGAATAAACTAAGTGGCAACGATCTTGTCAGATGATTAGTAATATTAATGTTCATTTTTCAGTAATATGTACAATAAACTGAGTTGTTAGCATTTGGTGTGCATTAATTAAGTATATGGACTGCTCCCAAATACGGCCTGGCATGGCCGAGCGCGTAAGGCGTGCAACTCGTAATCCGAGGGTCTCGGGTTCACGCCCACGTCCCGCTAAACGTGCTCGCCCACCCAGCCGTGGGGGTGTATAATATGACAGTCAATCCCACTATTCATTGGTAAAAGAGTAGCCCAAGAGTTGGCGGTGGGTGGTGATGACTAGCTGCCTTCCCTCTAGTCTTACACTGCTAAATTAGGGACGGCTAGCACAGATAGCCCTCGAGTAGCTTTGTGCGAAATTCCAAAACAAACAAGCTCCCAAATACATATCTGCACACACACATGCTTATGCAATATAAAATTTATTATTGAAATTTTGAGAATTACAATTTAACCTTAGCTCTTTCAGGTTTACTTTGCTACATGTTTGTTTTTCACTGTCTTGTAAGAAGTAAATATAACTCTTGATTTTGATGTTTTTACCATATTATCTGTTGTTTAAGGCCCAAGTCTTGAGTATTCTCAGCCATAAAAATGTCATCAAGTTTTATGGAGCAGTGACACAACCTCCAAACTTCTGTATAGTCACAGGTGAGTATAGCATGCCAAATAGTGATTTGTAATATGTCTTGTAACTTGTTTCTGTTTTCTTTTTTTAACTGTAAATTTGTGGATATCAAAGAAGAGTAGATGTTTCTTTATAATAAATTTTCAACTCTGTTTGGGAAAAGTTTAAACAGATCATTACAAACTTCTGCATCAAAGGAGTGTGTTCTTTAAATTTTCTTTTGTAGTTTAGGATATCAGTAATATATTAAAATTAATATGACATATAACATACACATATATGAAGCATATTAAATTATCAGTCTGACTTTTTTAATAATAGTTTGTTTTATTGTTCTAAGTAAAATTCAACTGATTCATGGAAAGTGTTAGATAGTATCTTGCAGTGTTGTTAACCTCATTTATCATATTAATTTCTAATTATATGTTGTTTTTTTAGAGTATGCCGAAAATGCTTCACTTTATGCATTCCTCCAAGAGCAAGATCACAATTCCATGCTTAGTTTTGACCGCATAATTAACTGGAGTATTGACATAGCTTCAGGTGAGAACACCTTCCATGTCAACACACAACTTTTTCAAAGATTAACACAATCAGTGCATTGTGACATAAAATAAAACTGTGTTTTATAAAAACACTTATTTGTCACACATAAATTTCCATCCTGTCATTATTATTATATAAAAGCTAAATATAGGCAGTGCTTGATAAAAAATTTTGATTAAATTGTAATTAACAATTTGGATGTTCATCTTTTTCTTTTCTAAAATACAAGCCTTAATCCACATGTGGAAAAGTTTGTTCCTATGAAATACGTGTAAAGAATAAAAAGATTGTGAAATGTCAGTATCAAATAAATATTGTAAACATATTAAATTAATTTTATTTACTTACACTTGTGTGGATAATTACTGTGCAAAGTAAAATCACAAAAAATAATTATGAATGTGTTTGAATATTTCTTCCAAAAACATTACACATATCTAGTTTATACATTAGAAATTTTCAAGAATGAACTTTAATTGTTGTTATACTTGCTCAGATAGAGCAAAACTGGTGTGGTACTTTATTTTGAGTATACAACACTGCCTCAATACAATGCTAATCTTGGAAACCATGTGCACCCAAGAGTAATTAGGTGGGGGAGTGTTATAATAAACTAATTGTGTTAAGAAGGCACTTACACTGACCAAGTACAGATTCAACAGACTACTAAAGCAATCAGTTAAATAAGATTTTTTTTTCTTTACACAGGGAAATAGATATAAAAAGAACATTTATAAAATAAAAACAATCATTATTTTCATTGACTGATTAAAATTGCACCAAAAGTGAGCAGACTTAAAGCTACTCTATACTTGCTGCATTGTATAACATGACATAACTGTTTCCTTCTGATGCTGAACAGTATTTTGGTTTCATCTGTCAATAATTCTTGGAACATTGTTTCCCCTCCACAAAGTCAAACTATTTTATTTTTAATGATGTCACTTATGTCCAGATAAAGCTAAAAACAGCTAATAGTTTTTTTATGCTACCATAAATACCAAGTGGCTATAAAATTGCCATTGTGACTTTAAGATGGTCATTTACAAATGTTATATAAATGACAGTTTCTTGCTATTTTGACAGTTGAGTCACCTTTCCAAATTTTTTTTCTACCTTAATTTGCAATGTCCTAATATTAAATGTGAATTTCAACTGGATATTCACATCTCTTGGTTTGAAATTGGTCTTCCTGCTTTATTTTGTGACAGAGTGCAATGACAGGGAGTTAAACCACAGATTATACCAAATTCTTATTAAATTTTTGGGAGCCAAGACAATACAATATTATGTCTTATAGCAAAAGTGTAATGTGGGTTCTAGAGGTTGTGTTAATGAAATATGAAAACTGTAAGATAAAAAAACTTTTTTTTACTTAAAATGAACATCATCTTACACTCAAACTGTTTTAAGAAGTTGAGTACATATAAGAACTATAGATAAATAAAATTTTCGTTAGAACAATGGAATTATAATAATATCATTCTTTCTGTGCAAAATACTTATAAACTGTTACGATAACAAAATGTTACGAGATTTTGTGAGGAATGTTCAGTTACTGAATGCTTTTTGCATAAATACTCTTCCCCAGCTGAGCTGATGGAAACTGCATCAGCCCGTGGTGAAAGGGTTAACGGTTACTTTACTCTTTTGTTTAAAGCACAGACTCTTCAATTTTTAACATAATGATGTGTTTACTATCAAAGAAACATAGTTGTCTATTGGCTTCTTACTGAATAAATTTGTAGTACTAGGTTTAGACATCTGGTTGCTGATTGATTAAAGGTCTTATGCTTCGTGATATATTAGTGTGTGTAAAAATACAGCAAAAATAGTCTTTAATGCTCTTTATTATATTTTAATGTTGTATGTCTGTAAGATCCTAGTATAGATAACTGATGCCTTAATTGCAGGATAACTACAATACATGCTTGAACCCTTTTGCAATGGATTTAGTATAATATACACAAGTTCTTATACACATTTGTACATTAAGTATTTACCCTATAACATTTAATACAGTATGTGTATCTTCACAAAATTTGGCAGACTTTTAGTGAACATTATAAGTTTTTTTTATACACAAAAAATTAGATTTTTTAATGAAATATTTTTAATAAATATTTGTTTGTGAAAATATTGGGTCTGTTTGGTTAATAGTTCTAGTGCAAAGTTATTTCATGTTATGATTATTATTTTATTTTTTTTCAAAATTTTTTATTATTTGTGTAGTCTCTAAAATCTCCTAAATGCATTTCAAATGTTTGTTTTCGGTCAGTTAACAAACCCCACATAAAGTATAGAAAATAAAATATAAAGACTTACTGAAAACAAACATTTGAAATACATTTTATATGTATATATAATTACATAATGTTATCAGACTTACACTACTTGGACCACATATTTGTATTTTGTGACCTTTTTATTCATGCGTAGATAACACTACACAACTTGCATTGACAAGGTGCATATGCACTTATATTACCATATCCAATGATACAAGTGATTTGGTCTTGGCTGTTTTAGTGGACTAGTATGTTGTATTTTGCAGTAATATTTAAGATATTATACATGTATATGTATTTAAATTATTAGTATTTAGAAAGTAGTAATGAAACTTAATTTTCCTTAAAATATATAACAATAAATAAAGAAGTGAAGCAAACAATTATCTCTTCTAGTTACGACCACTGAATTCAGTTGCTGCTGGGCATAAGTTGCGAAGTTTTTTAAAATTTTACACGTGGAGGATATCAAACAAAATTTCTTTTTTAGGTTTTATACATATACAGTTGAATAACCAGAAAATCTTAAATAACTATATTTGATACTATATAATTCCACTGTAATTTATTAAGCTTAATAACTAAGTTGTGTTTAAGTCTAAAAAGTATGAAACTTCAAGCAGACTAAAGACACAACCTACTTTCATCAAATCTTGGTTGAAAAGAATGTGGTAGTCTTTTCACAGATTAAAATGGCTCAGAAAACCACTAGGAGACATTTGAGCTGTCAGTTGGTTTTTCACATGCCATATTTTATAGTAAAAGTATATGAGGAACCATTTCTAAAAATTGAGAAAGATGAGAAGGGCCACTGTGTGATTCAGTACATAAGCCCTATCTTAGCAAAGTAAAAAGACATGAGGTTCTTATTTTATATTCTAGCTTGTTAGTATTAGTAATTTGAGTTCTTAGTTTGTATGAAACTAGACTTAGTATTTTGACATCAGAAACATCTAAAATTAAGCAATGCTGCATTTGACATACCACGTGTCTCACTGAAATCTATATTTAGGTATGTTCTTTTAATATTTACTTTTAAATTAAGAAATTAACTCACATATAATATTAAAGTTTGAATTATAATCCATAATTTGATTCTAAACTTATTGAATATATTCATCAAATTGTAGTTCAATAAAATTTTGAATGCAAGTCAACAAATGCAATGACAAGCCTTTTTATGTGGTAGGTACATTGCATGTAATCTAAATTTATTTTGAATTTCAGATACATACAAATCAAATGCTTATAAGTTTCTTAAATTTGAAATTTCAGGAATGAACTACTTACATGAAGAAGCACCTGTTAAAGTCATACATCGTGACCTCAAATCTAAAAATGGTAAATTCTTTAGTTGTTAATCTACTAAACACAACATATTAAATATTTAATTTAGTTTATGTATATGATTGACTGTATTTTCCACAGTAGGTTTATGATAGTATCCTGGGATTTTTTTTAATTGATTAGTAAATATAAAAAATAAATATTTGATGCTAGCATGTTACTAGAAAAAAGTAATGATGTTGTTTTGGCTGTTACCTGTTAAAAATAGTTATGCAGTTACTGAAGAAAACATTACTTATTTTTGAAGGTAGTGAGTAACAATTAATTAATCATAATTTTTGCAGAGAAATATCTGTATTCTCTATATAAAACGTGTTGTGTGTACATCATGTATTATATATATGTATACAGAACTGAACTAAAAACATTGAACTCAAGATGAAAAATGCATTGCACGTTAGGAGGTTTTAGGAGGATAGCAATTAAAGTAACTACTTTTATTTTTCTTTAATATTTAAAGTAAGGGCAACATATGGCTTATCATACAGTACAAGATAATGGAATAAAATGACCAAAATAACTATATAACTTCTGAATGTAATAACTGCAGTGTTAAAATTATTTTGGGAGGTAAATATCAACATTAAGTTTCATGAAAGCAGCTTTTTTGAAGCTTGCATTAGACATTCCTCTTCTTTTTGCCCTCAGCTCTTCTTTTATGAGCGAAAAACTCTCATCTGTGGCATTTGATAGAATAGCTGTATTTATTAAAATAAAAACTGACTTTAAAACTGCAACTGGAAATGTGTTGTTGTAAACAGCCTTTATGTGAGATTTATCTTAAAGTACCAAATACTTGAGCACTTTTGTGTCCTGTACTTTTTAACCCCTTTGTTTGCAGACATCTGAAATAATTGTTTTCATATTCTGTTTCTATTGTGCTCTCTTGGTTAGTCAATTCTGTATTGTGTTGTATGTTCTCTTATCTTTGTGATTATTTTTTGTCAAGCATGTTCCATCTGATTTACTTCAAGCTTGGAGAAAAACATGCTGAAAATATTGAAATATCATCATTGAACACATTGCCGAATCAAGTTTCTATACTTTGAATTAATACTTCAGTGAGGGGTTTACAAATTTGCAATAATTTATTGTTCAAATAGTCCAATTTTGCTAGACAAACACACGAGGTAAAAATCAATAATTTTATAAATGCTTTGTTTTTACACTGCAACATGTCAAGTCCTCTTTCAAGTGGAAGGAGAGAGTCACTTTTGGTTGAAGCTTTTCTGGAGTGTGATAGAGATAGATTCAGTCCAGTGATGTTTCTTTGGGGGGCTGTGAGGTTGCACTTGCAGGAAATCCTGGACATTATGAAGAGAATTTAGATTCACTTTTTCTAGCACCACCTTTTCCCTCTCAGCTTCTCATGAGGCTAATTTGGATCAGCCTCTCCAGCTCCTTTTCTTTTGATGGTACATTGAGTGTATGCTGTATTGGGTCTTTATTTAGTTCCTTTTGAGCCTTCACCTTTCTTGATGGCAGAAAGGTCTTTAGGTAAATACTTAATTTTTCCTTCATTTTCTGATACTGCAATTCATGCAGATAGGTTTTATTACACAGTTATATGAAGGGACACCTATGCTTTGCTATATTTGTCAAAACAACATGCTTTCTCCTACCACTGCCAGGTGAAAGTGAATTTTGGCTCTCATAAACTAAACCCACTTCTCAAAACGAGTTCCATAACAGAGACCATGGTCAAATTGGATAATTACAATATTTTAAGGTTCATCTTACCCTAACTGGTGTTGAGATATTCATCATCCCTACACTGTTTTTAGGTAGCATTTAAGTGGACTGATGATTAGTTGTCATCTATATTTATCCTTGTCTCCTGGCTGGTATCTTGTTGGGATTTTTGGATAAGGAAGAGTTGTTGGAAGACATTTATCTACCATCAACCTTTTGCCTCCTTCCATGAGTTACGTGAAGCCCTTTTCACCAACCCTTGATTTTTGCAGGCATTCCAGAATATTTAGACTTGAGAGTGCTCATCAGCATCCACCCCTGTCACAATTGGTTTCTCAGTTTTCCTTAACTCCTACAGAGGAACATATTTCTGCTCTTATTTGAGTGTCCCAACATCAACCCTCTTGGTCCATGGGTACACAGAATAGATTCCACCTGCATCCATGAGGTTCCTACATCATCTTACACCCATTCATTCCAGAGCTCAAGCTTCATGCATGGAGATTATTCATAAGGCACTCACACTGCTTTGGGGTTTAATTTCTAAGGTTGCCATTAGCCTGTCTCAATTTCTGCATTGTTCCACAATGGACATTTATGAATAAAAATAATACACTTATGAACAATGGTGTATTGCAAAGAGTTGAACCTACTTTATCCAGATATACCAACCTTAGCTTTGTTTTCCCATGGCTCTTTGCAAAGGTATTGCATCTTCTAACAATAGTCCTCTATCAGGCAGCCTTATCAGCTACCTTTATAGACTCGAAGAGATAGTAATTCAAATTCTTTGAGTCCTCAGTGCTATCTGGCCTCCTCAAGTTGTTTCAGGTCTTTCATCCTGCTCTTTCTCAATATCTGTTTGAACATTTAGCCTCATTTACCATGTATTACTTTTTCATTAAAGTTAATTTTTTGTTGCTACAAGCCTCCAGACATTGCCAGCTGTTTGTACTCTGCTTTTACAGGACAATTTATCATTTTGTCTACGTCCTTCTATTTGCAGATAGGTCCTTTTTACCTCAGATGCTAACAACCAGGGCAGTGTATAATTGTGGGTTTTTTTCAAGGAGACTTTGAATTACATCGCATCTGATTCGCCACATTTCAGTATCCTTACAGTCCACTTAAATTGATTGCTGAAGGATATTGTGTGGACTAGTACATAGATCTCTTCCAGTACTGTTATCTCACATTTCTTGCATGATCTGGCAGTATCTTTTTTGAAAGTTACTGACAACCATCTGTATCTATCTACAAGATTATACAGAGGGGTGAGAATTTTTCTTGCTAATCTCATTTTTATTTTCCAGGGTGCCTTACCTTCTTTTTCATAAGATCCCACTCTGCAGTGAGTATTACTCAGTCAGGTGTGCTTTTGTCAAACCAAATCCACAATACCAACCACTATCACAGTATACTTTACTTAGATTGCAACAGGCTCTATAGAAATGAGGTATTCCATAATGCCACCCAAAGGCAGACTGGGGTGATATTACTGTGCTCTACTGGACTACTACTTATAGACTATCATGAGTGAACCATAAAGGGATTCTGCCTGTCCCTGCCAGTCATTGGATTAAATCAACTGGGGTCTGTTTGCTTTTAAAAATTTAGGGAACTTTGTTCACCTATTGCACTGTTGCATTGTTCCTCAGGAATAATCAGCACCTCCATATTCTACTAGTGGAGTTAGGGAGTCCTTAGAACTCCTGGTTTTAAGTCACTGGGGTTGTGGACAGAGGTTATTCTTCCAGAGTTTTTATTGACTTTTCTTCACTCTTGGAGAAGAGGATGAAGTTAGGGACACTCCTACCCAAGACACTGGATTTTTTTTTCTCAGTTGTCAGTAGGAGCACTGCCAGCCTACACAAGAGCTTATTTGTAATACCAGTTCAGATTTGATGCTCTGCTATCATTTTTGTTGAGCATTGCCATTTTTTTTATCTATATTGATTCAGTACATTGTTTGTGGAAGAGGGTCCTTTGTCTCCCCTTAATTCTGAATGCATAGTGTTCCCATCTTGGATCCTTGATTAAGCACTATTTGTTCTATGTCCCCTCCTCCTATAAGTGGAATTTTCCATGCCCACATGACTGTGGAGTGAGGATGAGTGTTCGTAATTCCAGACTGGATGAGTTCCATTTCCTTGTGTTGAGTATGGTATACAGAATCCTGTCATTCCAAGTTTGGAGTGTTGCCTTATTGTTGAGGAGAGCATTTGCCCACTTTGGTGCTGGCTTGTCTTCTTCTTGTACCTCCAGTGGTTTGGAATGCATCTCTCTGTAGTTACAGGGTGGGATCCACTGACACACATATATATTGCAGTCCAAATACCATACCATGAATGTGGGATTTAAGGCCCATGACTCTCTAATTCCAACCCTAAGTAGTGGAACCTCGACTATTTGATTGGGGCCTGGCCAATGGTTATAATAGATCACATCAAATTTCACCTGCAGTGCATGGTTTAGGTTCTAGGTGAAGAGCATACTTGTTGTGGATGTAGTGTGTTATCCCACTGATTTTCTACTAGCATGACCATGGTCTCTGGAGATGTATTCTCTTTGGATAAGTCACTCACCAGATCTCTCACTTTATCAATGTAGGATTCTAACTGTAGTGTGAGAAGAGGTATGTATTGGAAGTTAATATCATCTTAAATGAAAAATGTATTTCCAGTAATGCTTATCTCTCTTCACATTCTCCCACCCTTCCTTCCCACTAAAAGCCACTGTTGGAGACTGTGGATTGGGTCAGCCTAAAAAAAATGACAATATTATCTAAAGGAGATCCTTGTATACATCATCAAGATAGGAGGTGCACTGATATAGGTGGAAAAACATGAGATGGATATTGCCAAGGACAGTTAAGTGGGGAATAAAAGACTAGAGAAAGCAAGAAAAAAACAGACCAATACCTAGATGGACAAAGGTAAACAAAACAGTAGCACTCAAGTAATAGTTGTAGTATGGGAAGAGATAAGTATTATTGGAAATACATTTTCAATTTAAGAAAATGTTAACTTATTATTAATTTACCTGTTTTTGCAACTCCAGCAGTCATAGTGACAATCTTGACTACTGCTGATAGTTGAGAAGGCTAATTTTTTCACCGTAAACTTTGTTTATTTGACTCATTTTCATTGAGAAATGACTTTTTTTCTTTCTTTTGGCTGTAGTGTTGTGATTAAATCTCTGCAGAACATGGGCTCAACAACTATAAATGGCAAAAACTGAAACCAATATTATCCCATTCAACTTTTGTCAAGACACTCAAGAGCTCAGCCCAAACATCATAAACTGTTTTTTTTCTTGATGGTTAATTGCAAGCTTTTTAGGCATGTTTTTTATTACCTTCATTTGCCCTCGTTGTTTGTTTATTTTGTGTTGCACCTTGTTTAACAGTAGACTGAAATCCCTTAGCAATGAAGAAATGTTTTGTGGACATGTTTTATTATAAGTTCCTTGCAGGTTTACTTTTCAAACTGAACATTTTCTTTAAATGAAAATGAAGCAACCATTCATGTGGTAAGTTGTTACCACTGCTTCTTCCAATGCATTTAAAGTATTTTTGTAGATATAGCCATGGATTACATGTAGCTTTGCTCAAACTGCTTCCACTTTTTTTATGACGTAGTGCTGCACATAACCTCACACTCTGATAACATACAGACAGCTGACAGAAAATATACACTAAAGGCATCC
Organism: Tachypleus tridentatus; assembly: GCF_004210375.1. NCBI lineage: Eukaryota > Metazoa > Arthropoda > Merostomata > Xiphosura > Limulidae > Tachypleus > Tachypleus tridentatus. The sequence continues at coordinate 87,099,313 of NC_134830.1, forward strand.
TTTATTAGTGTGATGGCCCTTACTACAAATCTATGACTTTGAAACTCAACTAAAACCTACTTTAACAGGATAAAACATGTTTCAGCAGGAATACATGTGCAATACTTCATTCCTCTGCTGTTGTTCCAATATTACTTATAGGTAAAAGGTATTTTTCTTTTAATGATTATATATATAGGTTTCTTAATTATTGTTATTACTTGATAGGAGATAGTTTTAGCTACTAATAATTTTCAGTAATAACATTACTAAATTTGAAAAGTAGTGTTGTGGACATTGCTAACAAAAAAAAAGCAACATCGTAATGTCACTACTAATAATGATGCTACTGCCCAACAGTGGATGCCAGTTTGTTAAATACTTAGGTATTCCTGTGTCAGCATGTTCTTTATTTAGTGTGAGTGTTTGTCATTTGTAGCATAGAATATTAGATGAAGTGCATGGTTTTAAAAGTCAAAAATTATATTTATTAGGATAGAAATATATGTATTTGTTTCTTGTGTGTTTTTTGTTTACTTCAGTAATTAATAATGTTAAAAATATTCTCAAAAATCACTGTCTAGTTTCAATAAAGGAATGAGTAAAAATGCAGAACAAGTAAAATGTTAATTTATCAGCATAAATATTTTTACAGTGTAGGAAAGAGTTAAGTTATATTGCCTAGATATTTTTTGTCTGCAGAAAATTAAAAGCAATGTATTTACACAATGAAAAAGTTTTGCTACTTTTTTTTTCAGTCGTGATTTCAGCCAATTTTGTAGCAAAGGTAAGGATGTTTACTTTAACAATACCTATATTTATACCACAATGTATAGTCTAATATGTATTAATAAATCTTTTATCTTATAAATGAGGTGTAAGGTTAAAACACATACTAATGACACTTATGGAGTAATCACTGTGTGTTATATGAATGTATTTGAACAATCAAAAGGAAAGTGGATTTTTTTTCTACACAGAAATTAATGTGTATGACAGTATAATGTTTCAGACACCTGAATGCATATTTTCAGGATATGTTGATTACAAGTTGATTTTTAACAATAAAATCTGTCTTATGACTGCACTGCCCTAACAAGCACTTCCATATTAGACTTTTAATTTAAAAGAAATTTTGCAAGATTTCATACTTTTGTCAACTTTAGTTGTTTGGTATGTACTCTGAACATGTTTTTCTTATATGGTGTATATTGTATAAGTATGAATGTAATGTGGCTGTAGCTTCAGTAGATTTTTTTGTACAATTTTTAGGTAATATGTTGCCCATGAGTTTAATTTAAAAGTACATCTTTATTTTGATACAACACAAAAAATTCATATGAAAGTGTTTTCAAAACAAATTTTCACTGAATGAGCTATTTATATTATTTGCTTTTCAAATAACTATGTATATGTACATTCTGTTGTATATGTACACACATATACAGATTTCAAACATTACAAATTGTTCAACTTCAGTGAATTACTTTGGGCATTAGAATTTCTAAAAGGACACTAAATATTATCACTTGGAAAAGTCAGCTTGTAAAATTGTGAGGCCAGGTGAAGCTAAACTCAGAATTAATTTGTTTGTCATGGACCAGAATTGTTGATAAAATAATCATTTCTAGATCAAATATAAGAATCAGTATTGCCTGTAAGTTTGTAAAACTTGTGTATATAAACCATAATTAACAAGTACTGCTGATAACTGTTCTTATAAATTGTATTGTTTTTATGTTTATATATTAAAATATATTTGTGTTAAAAAGGAAAACTGTGTGTATGAATCTTGTTTGCAAATACCATAAATTTGATACGTGTTAATCCTTTTGGTGCGGTTGGCGACTGCAGTCGACTTGAAGGCTCGGTGCGGCAGTCAACCTTCCTTTATTCCTGTTATTCTTATGTATTGAATTTAACATGTATAGTATTGGGTACAACCACTGAATATTTCAGGGACTTTTGTTGAGTTATTACCAAAATATCATGCTTTTAGTACTGATACCATAATTAGTTGAAGTATCAAACATATATATTCAGCGCCATGCCAAACATTAAAAGTTGTTATTCAGCACCGAAAGGGTTAAAGTTAATTAATTAATTCTAAAATCAAATTCAAATTCCCACTTATTTAAAATAGTAATACATTAGCATACATAATTTAATCAATTAGACCCATCTGAAATAAACTATAATACATAACAGTTCTTAATGCTACTCGATTTTATTTATCAAAAATATTAACTGTTAACATAAGTGCTTTATTATTTTTAGTAGAATAATTTCTTAAATAATTGTATATTGAAGAAACAATTTTGTATATTTCAATTATATGATTTTTGTAAATAAACTTTTTGTTGCCATTATATTGGTTGCAAGTCTGTGGCTATGTTTGTTTCTCTTTGTCATTTAGACATGTAACATATTTCATTGTCTGGTTTCTGTACTATAAAAGTAATGGTTAGTAGTTTTAATTACAAAGCTACAAGTGCTAGTTTTCTACTACCATAATAGTTAAATAATTTGTTAAAGAAATCAGCATTGCATCTCTAAGATGCTAAGTCTTGCCTGTCAACAAGGCCATTGTAGTAACATAATTCAACAAATCTTTAAAAGCTAATACTTTCACTGTTAGTGAAATTTTGTATCAAATATACCCTTGTGTTTTTTTATTATTTTTAAGAATTTTTTTTCATTTTGCTTTTAAAGTCAGTTCAACACAATGATCATCATTGTCTTTTTCATATTGTTAAAAGTTAACTTAGTTTTTCTTTTGTGACAATCAAACTGTTGTACTTTAACCCTTACCAAAGCTTTGATACTCTGTAAATCACTTGAAAAAGTATACTAATAGTGGTCTGTAGTAATAGATATATTTGCAGCAGGTTTTGTTTTACTTGAAACATATGTTTATGAACAAATCTGACAGCTATTTAACAGGTAGAAGCAGTCAAAAATAATTCAGATAATTATTAATGTGTATCACAGAGTTGATGTAGACGAATATAAAATATATGCAAGTTTAACTCGTATGTTTTGCAGAGAAACTGCAAAGCTACCTGTCAAGTTACAATTATAAAACATATTTTTTGCATAAGGAGCTATAGATATCACAGTTAAATTACAACTCTAATACATGCTTTGTAGAGAAACTGCAGATCTAGCAGTCAACTGGGGTAGGTTTGGGACTACATTACTAGATGGATTTAACATGCAATTGGACTATTTGTGGCTGATACGTTACTACAGTCATATTATGAGTGTTACCTTCATCAAGAGTTACAACCAGAAAATGGCAAAATGAGAATTATGCAGTATATCAACTGAGAGAGAAACAGTTATCTCAACAAAAAAAAGGAACTGGTAAATCATTAAGAATTAAATTTTTATTATTGTACAGTACATAGTAACAGAAATCATGATAGGTTAGAAAGCACTGTTATTGTGAATGATGTGTAATGTATTATTATTCAGGTATTTAAATTCTAATTGTTATTTGAAAAAAACTATTATATACTACATGCCAGTGTTATTCTTACTAGTATGTATTCAGTCTGTTAATTAATATGAAGTATTTTTGATTTATTAATCAATATTAAAATGCTGACAGATATGTTCATTCATTTTTTTCTTTAATTTTTAGGTTGGGGATTCTATATAAATCTGCAACATAAACAACATCTACGAAACTAGTATTCAAAATGGATTTCTCTCCACCTGTATACAAAAACTTCATGCAGACATGAGAAGTAAATTACCCTGATTCCTGCATGACAGACTAATTTCATATTTATCACAGTTTGAAAGGATTTCAATGACAAATATAAATACTTGTACACTCTGAGGTTAGTGTTATGTGGTTACTGCTACAAAATATAGAGTTTAATATTTTATTCTGGTATTAATAAATAAATTTGATATTTACAATATATGACTTTATTTCTGATATTTTCCAATTTCACAATTCAAAAACATATTAACTAATAAATTATCAGTAATATCAATTTTTGGAATTTCAGATTCTATGTAGCATGCTGTGTGCATTTGATGGATAATTTCCATTTGTGACATGAGAAGAAACGATGAAATTTATGATGTACCATGTGGATATATCACTAGATGCTTTTGCTGTTTTACAAGTGTTCTATTGTGAGTATGACATGGGACAAGACCAATATGCTCATTGTGAACGTGCTGGAGTAGTGCTGTATGCACTCACCAGTTATATAGCAGGAGGAATGTGCTAACTGAACTTACATATATACAGGTAATAATTAATTAAAATATGTAAGAAGTTACTTAATACACTGCATAAAATAGTAGATAGATGTGACATGAAACATATATATTTGACATCAGAGGGATCAGTTTCAAATAAATTTCTCCTTTGAAATAGCTCACTATAATGTTTGTGTTATCACAAATTTCAATTTCCATTCAGTTTAATTTTTTTACATGATACTTTCAAAGGTACGTCAGACTCTTCAATGTACAGAGTCACACATGAGTTCACTTATGAAATGTAGCCAGTTAAAGGCTATCAAAAAAGAGGCAGTTCAGTTACAGGTATGATCCAATACCTGTTAGCATGTGTAATGCACAAAATATATGGAGCAAGCTTAGAAATAATTTCATAAATTCTCAGATTAATGAATGTGGTGTGAAATTTCCTATATTGTACTGTAACTAATTTGTATTGCAAAATAAATTTGTTTTTTGTACCTTGAATTATACAGTATCATTATATTAACTATTTAGTTTTAAGAGATCACCTAAAAGGGTTATTTTTATTTTGTTTTAGTTTAAGATACACACAAATTTCATCATATGAAAAATATAATGATATATATTGTTTCATTCATACCACATAGTACCACCAATCTATCAGTGATGCAGGTGTTTGCATCAGTAAATATCTAGTTCCCTAATGGAACAGTGGTAAATTTACAGACTTGCAAGACTACAGTTCAGGGTTCAGTCCTCTGTGGTGGACACAACAGATTGCCTAGTTTGTCTTTGTTCTCACAAAAACAAACAAGTAAATATGTTTACCATAGCACATGATCATGGCTGTTTCTTACTGCATATGAACAGCAAATTTCATAGAAGGCTGAAGGTGTTTATTTAATTCTGTATTTTAGTTGTATAAATAAGATTAATGCATATAAAATATTAACATGATGCAATCATTTGACATTTATTTTATACATTACAGGTTACATAAATATAAGAAGAAGAGGCTGTAAATTTGGAAGAACTGTCACGAAAGTAAGCAGCTTCTCAATTTTGGCTAGAGATCAAGTCCTACAGGTTGACTTCTAATAAATTTAGTGATATTGTGAAATCAACCTCTTCCAAAGATCTTTATAAGCTAGTGAAAAGGCTAACAAATGTAGTATGGTAAAATGTATGAGCATGTAGCAATTAAAAGTATGGAAATGTCACTGGAATAAAAACAAAGAAATGTGGAATTTTTTGTTTGTAATATATACCCATATTTAGTCAGCACACCTTACCAAATCATAAGGAATGAAGATACCACACATCTTTTGCAAAGTATTTTAAAATTATATAAACATATGATGTTGTAGCTATACCAAAATTATGACAACTAGTTTCAAGTTCAAAGTAAACATGCAATGTTGTATATATCAAACAAGATTTAGAAATTACTTATATTGCAAGAAATAATTAATTTATGAATGCAATATTTAAAAAAAAGTAGAAAACTTTTATAACAGCAGACTGTTATTTATAATATAATGGCCAGTTCCAATTCATAATTATTCACAAGTGCATTCGGAATTTTACAGGTTTTTAATTAAGCTTGTAATTCTTTCTGTATGTGCTAACTTATTAGTAATTTTATATAATTTAAAACTGTTCTACTAGAAAGTCTGTTTTTCTTTGGGAGAAAGAAGGAATATTAATCTATATATTATTTTAAAAATATGTCCAGCACATTGAAACCCTTGTCTGCCATTAACTCTCTCTACATGGGCTTGTAAGAAATTGACCAACCATGCAACCACTTTGTACACATTTAAATTTGTTGAAGTTATGATACTAATGACTTTTGATAATGTGTATATTTTCACAAAATTTAGTAGGTTTTCATCATACGTTGTAAATCTTTCATATATAAGAAAAAAATCAAACTTTTAGTGAAGTGTTTATAATAAACTTAAAAAAATTTGTCCATGAAATATCAAGTATTCTTTTTCATTAGTCCAAATTTAAAGTGATTTTTATGTTAAGATTAAAAACTACTTCTCTCAAAAACCTCAAATTTCTTGTGTAATGTTGCAAACCTCCTAAATGCTTTTCGAACATTTGTTTGTAGTAAAACTTTAATTTATTTGTTATTTTTCTACCCTAATTCTGCATAAGGTTGTTCAATTTAACCAATCTCATAACTGCCAAAAAAAAAATTGAACTCTAAATTTTTCTTTTTTCTTTCCCTAAGTTGCTTTAAACTATATAACAGTATACTTCTGTTTATACTTACATTTTATTGGTTTATTGGCCTTTGAACCACATATAACTAATACTCATTCTATTGTAATTTGTAAATCACTTGAAGAATGAGGAGCTTATGTTATGCTATCAAACTACATTAGCTGCAACCTACTCCAAGTTGCTCGTGTGCATGCCTCACAAAACATTTTTATTGTATTATTATTTATTTTAACTAATCTAACTTTAACCAACCTAAAAGGAATCTTATTTTTACATTTTACTTTTATAATAATAATTAAAGAATGAACATGAAAAACAAAAAAATGAAGTTCTTATCTGGCTTTTATGTTTTCACTGTTGACTTTTGATGACACTTAATCCTACGTTTCTTATGTTAATGGTGGTAATGCACTGAATAATTTTTATTTAAATAAATAATGCACCAAAGAATATGGAATAATAACATGAAATGAAGCATATAATGTCCCATAACTATCAGAATTATTCTGGTTTTCTAACTAAGTGGCATGAGCCATTACAAATTCATCCACACTAGTTGACATCTTTCCTGTGAGAACACAGCTAAAAGATAAATTGACAATTCTCTGTTCATAAAACAATTTAATATAATACATCATTTGGTAAATGGAAATCTTGGCTACATGTTAGTTGTAAATAATATAATATTAAATGAAAAAGGGAACTGTTAATAAATCCTGAAAGAGACTTTATGGCAGGTGGGTGTGGGAAGAGGGTTCTGATTTTTGTTTGACTGCTCTCTGACCAAAGAAGATTGAAGACTAAAAATTGTGTTGTCTGCACAGTGATAATTTGACAGTGAGTAATTTATACTAAATTTTATACTTATTGAATAAATTACAAAAGAGTGGTGACCTAGAGCCAAAATGTCTCATTTCTCACACTATTGAACATTCAGAATTTCTTTTAATATTGCCTTATGAAGTCAAGAATTTTAAATTTATATATTATTAAAGTATGGATATTAGCTATAAATTTATACCATACTAATTGATATAAAATAAAAGGTAGCTCAATTAAATTTTTATTGTAAGTCACTGAAAACCTCATGACATGCACAGTAAAGGATGCTCATTGTGAAAGGGTTAAGGAATCTTCAGGGTGGCACTAGCGGAGTTATAATAAGAATCAGAAACAAATGATACCAGATTGAGTATGCATCCAGCAACAAATTTAATAGTATTCATGATCTTCTATGTTGAAAAGCTGTCTTGTTGTCCAGTTGGTTGTTTAGGTTTTGTAATAGGTCATTCAGTTGTATAAACTGGATATATAATGCAGATGATTGCCAGTACCCCAAGTAGGATAACTTAGTGAAGGTCCACCTCATCTGTATGTATATAAAACACAAAAAATATGTATATAGTTAACTACTACTGGGGGAGCACACACACATTATAAATATCGGGGAGAATGCTAGCACTCATTATGGAGGAATATAATGACAAAATGGCTACTAATATTGGAATACTACATACAATCAGCTGAAATGTCTACTCCTCCAATCTCCCTAATGACTGTTAATTATTTAACTGCACAGAACACTCTGGAAAGACATTAAGACCTGGATGTTGAGAGCAGGTAACAGAAACCACCCGTATCACCACTAATTTAATTGCTACTTCTTCCTACAAAGTCGCACTGACCATTGCATATTGTGTACCATGTTTGATGTGAATAAGTATGCACATATTGAATTTGTAAAGCTTGTACAGTACTTTTGGTGGTGTAATAATATGTTATAAATAAATTGCATGAAAGTTAGGATTTTTGTGTTATTTATCATAGCATCCACCTCCACCACACATCAAGTTTTCTATATCATGTTACCACACCATGAAAGTGTCATCAACATACTTAATCCATATTTCAGATATAAGTTTAGCATTCAATAAAGCATCAGTTTTACACCTATCCAAGCAAATATACATAACAAGGGAGACAATGGAGAACCCATGGTGTTAGGGTTTTGATCTGTTTAAATTTCAAGTTAAATATTGAGTAGCTCACATCCTCTTAATTTTATTCCAATAAAAAAAACTCATCACATGTTAAAGTTACTCAGTTTTGACCATATTTAGGAGTTGCTTAATGAGATTGAAGTTCTAGACTGCAATGGTCTATTATTGTATGTTGTATATGATAGAAAAACTTAATTTTTACATGAGTAATAAATTAATAAAATAATGAAAAAAGAAAGAAGGAACTTTTCCTGCTGCATGCATAAATGATGTATTTTTTCCCTCCAAGCAAGAAGAAGATTCTTTTCTTCTGGGATTTTGACAGGGTCAAGGTATCTCTATGGGTAATATCAAAAATGTCATCCAAAATATTGATGAACTCTACTTCATTTTCTCAATGTATTTCAGTTTTCCTTTTTCTTTACCTTTGTCCATGTTTTAGAAGGTTTTTTCCTCAATAATGGCATAGTTTTATGGAGGAATTGGAATTTGAGCCATGTTCCAAAAAACTGTATCCTCCTTGATTGCAGCCTTTGTGCTTTCATGAAATGTCTTCTTTAATATTTTATGATGGTAGAAAAAATACAGTAATTTCATATTTGAAGGTAATTTTATTCTTTTTGTTGTAGTATACATTTGCAATGATATGTTCATATGGTGTCAGTTGAAACTACAAAGCGGGATCTGCAAGATACAAGGTAAAATTCCAACTCGATTAAGCAACCCTAAATATCACTCAATATGGATAAAATTTGGTATGAATTACTTATTTATGTACTGGAACAAAATGATGTGGTATTATTGTTGTCAATCAAAACCAAAAAGGACCATCTACCCTGCTTAGACATATAAGTTCCAACCTTTCCAAGTTTTATTTATTAATGAAGGATTTTACTCTGTATAAGCAAACTTGGAAATGCTTATGTTTTTCATTTATAGGAAAACAAAACAGAAGAGCATGTTATGCATATTAAAACAACCAAAAATACATAACACTTCCATCAAGAATTTAAAAGTGATATTTCTAAATTCATGATTTCAAGTAAATATAAAATATGAAAAATATCACAAGAAAGTGATAAAATTGGGTTGTTTATTTTTCTTTCTGTAGACTATATTTTGTAGTGTTATATCTTTTTTAAAATTTTTATTAAATGTTTGATAATATACTTATTTTGAATAAATAAAATTTGCTAGTGATGTTTTAAGTTGCTAATGCAAATCTTCATCAGGTCAGGTTGGTTAGACTGTTAAGACTTTATCAGGTAGGAATATAGCTGTAGTTGTAAGCTTTGCGAGTTGTAAACAAAAAGTAAAACTAAGGATTCAAAGCACAGCTGTAGGAAAGAGCTCCATTTTGGAAGTATTGGGAGATCATCAGTAAAAACCTAGAGTTAAATGTGTGTGGATCTTGTTTTTATGGTCTTGTTGTTGGAAAGGGAGTCTTAAATGTCTTAAACTCTAAGCCTTGCTTGTTGGTGAGAAAAGGTTGATTGGTCTTGATGAAGAAAGCATCTTGTGGAAAAGCTGAAATAGGAAAATTGGGTAGAATACCAAAAATGGATCAAAGAATGTAAATTGCCATTGAACTTTATGTGGAAAATTACAACACTAATTATATCATCAACTGGAATTAACTAAAAATATTAGACACTGAGAAACTGTAAAAACTTAAGGAAATTTTCTACCTCAAAAGTCATCAACTTATTCTCACCTGCAACTAAAGCTTAGTTTTTATGATATTTAGACTTTTGTTCTGTTACAAGATACAAGACCATGAACACCATGTTCACACAGTTGTGATGATGTCACAATACATTCTGATTGGAACCTTACTTATCACTCTTAATCCTACTTTGTTTTACATTTATTTTCAATTCAACAAAAGTTGCAACTAGAGCCACATTCTTAACTGATAATTTGAACAGTCTAAATTGTTTTACCTGATGAAGAACTGCAATAACATCTCAAAATGTTGTCCAATATGTCTTGGACAAATGCAGTTCCTTAACAACATCTTTCAAGTTCAAGCTTTGTGAGTTATCACTTTGTAATCACAACTGCTAAACATGAAGTTCATGGTATATAAATCAGACAACAAAGATAAATAAATAACTAGATAACATAGAAAAACATACATAATTAAAGATTCAGTAATTAAATAATTTGTTAACACTAATAACATTTTCATGTTAGTTACTGTTATCAGCAATTTTTTGTGCAGTATCAAATTTAGAAAAAAACTGCTCTGCTAGATGGGCATAAATGTTTCTTCAAATTCAAAAACTGCTTTAGTATCTTCTTATTAGTGCTTTATTCATGTATTAATAAATATAACTGATGTAAATAATAGGAAAATAAATAATTATGAATTAAGTAATATAAATAATCTTAGCAACAAATGCTCATGTACCAAAATACAAAATATTTTTTCATCAAGGTAGTTAAGATTCACTCTTTAAAATAGAAGAAAGAGAATATTTATTGAAGAAACACTATACTGTAACCAAAGCATTTATATAATGTAAAATATTAATAAAGGTTAACCAAAGTATGAATCTTCCAATGATTATTTTAAAATTACATTTTTATGTGAGATCTAGTGCTTCTTAACGTAGTGTAGCTTCAGCAAAATATTATTATTAAAAGCAAGTTGCAGTGAGTGTACACTGATAAAATGATATTTGAAATTGCATATAACGAAATGTAGAAAATTATGAAAAATTACACTTTAATTTTGTGCCAGCATGGAAATAAAATATTAATAAAATAAAAATCTTTTACAAGTGTTCATGTTTGCTTTCTATTCATATAACTACTTTACAGGATAGGGTGTGGGTCTTCACCAAATTTGGTATGGAGGTTTTTTTAGGACCATGCAGTGGTACATACAGATTTGCAGTTTTTGTTGTCATTTTCACATTTCTTTTACCATTACTTTTCACCAAATCTGGTATGAGGACTTGGTATGGGTCCCTGGGAAGATGCATAAGAATTTTCAGTTTTGTGTTTTGCAGATTTTTGCATTTTTTACCACTACCTTTTCTCTTGCAGATGGACCTTTACTAAATTTGATATGGAGGTGCATTGAATACATGAAAGATACATACAGATTTTTAGTTTTGTGGTTTTCTTGGGAGCTTTACATTTTTTACCACTATCTTGCCTCCTGCAGATGGACATTTACTAAATTTCTTATGGAGGTGCATTGAATACATGGAAAGATGCATACAAGTCTTCTGTTTTTAGTTGTGTTTTTTGTGGGAGCTTTGCATTTTTTACCACTACCTCACCTCCTGTGGATGGATCTTCACTAAATGTGGCATGGAGGTTTATTGGACTCATGGAGAAGAACATACAAATTTGCAGTTTCACATTTTGTGTTTTGCAGCTTTTATGGGCATTTTTTTAAACTATTACATGTAAGAAGAGCAACTTTCGATGTTCTAAAATAGAATTTTAGTAATCATGAATTTGCATAACTTCCATCTAGGGTAGGGGTACTACCTCTAGCATATGTATACATAATACATGTACCTATATGAAATGTGGTAAGTTTTAGTAATATACAAGTCTGCTGTATAGATAAAAATGATGTGTTATCAACTGTCAGTCTGAGTAAGCCTTTGACAAGTCAAAGTAGAATATGATGTTCATGCGAAAACTAAAAATACTTCTCACCATCGTGCATATTGGATTTGTATAACCACTAGAACTTTCTAAATGCATATCCATATCTTTTTCAGTTTTCCTTTGTATTTTATCTGAAATTTCAGTTGTTTTTGTTTGACATATGGAGTTGCAAGTGCATATACAATTTATAATTACATGTGCTATTTATCACATGCATAAAAGGCTGTTCAGTCACATAACAATTTTAAATAATCTTTAGGAAAGAGAAGTTATCCTCAAAAATGTGTTGATGAGCATAGTACTAGCTTTTTAATTCATTGTGACCATTCATGAAGCAAACAGAAAAGGTGGTAGCCAAAGGCAACGAAATCAAATTGAAAATGTTTAAAAATTATGAAGAATAAAAACCGTTGGATATAAAACCATAAGGAGAGAGAATGTACATTTAAGATCTTCTAAAAAGAGAAGGAGAGTCAAATTTAAAATGAATCATTTGAACACAGTTTTTTATATATTTTTTTCTTTTTGTAAACTCATTATGTATCTGTGTAATTAGCATACTCAAATGAATTTTTGCTTGTGAATCACTTCACATTTGATTTTGTCTTACAAAAATGCCTTGTAATTACTCTCTTCTACCATGAAATGTCATTAAATCAGCAATGAAGAGTAAAATGAATGGTCAGAAACTCTGCCATCAAATTCTTGATATCATGTTGGATGACACTGTTTTTCCCACCCAAGGTTTAAATGACTAAATGCTTGCATATAAATGAGAACAAGGTTTTTTAAATAATGAGCCTGTTTAAAGTTACCTTTTAACATAGAACAGTACACATAAACATACATAAAATAAATGTATTTTTCATAGGAAACTGACATTTGGAAAGGAACCCATTCTTCCTAAGGATATAGTTTAATTCACTGCACATTCAAATAATATAAAACAAAATGAAAACTCCTTAATATAAGAAAATTATGTTCATAATTATTTACTATCATCTTACAATTTGGTTGTCATGCAGACAGTACCTAGTTCTACTAAGAAGAAATGAAATCAAGATTGTATCAGGCTTCTACACCCTCATGCTGACTTGAGTTATGCAGTTCTATACATTAACTTTGAACATTAGCCTTTACCAAAGTTTAGTTGTCTTTACTTAATGACTTCCTTTCTCTTACAAGTTTTGAACTCATTTTTGGCATAATGTACAAAGTTTTCACCATGCAGAGGTTACTTTCCACCTCCTCTCAGTACACTTGCAGCCTGAATTTTCATGTTTTGATACTGCAACCTGTAAGAAAATATTCAGTATTTTAATCTACAAATCTGAAAGTACTCTTTCACAACTAAACAAAACAAGATTATTAAGAGGACTGTTAAAACTACCTGTAAGAAAATATTCAGTATTTTAATCTACAAATCTGAAAGTACTCTTTCACAACTAAACAAAACAAGATTATTAAGAGGACTGTTAAAACTATCAATTTAAAAAATGGAATAGCAGTCATCAAAAAATTCAAGAAACAATGTAGGTAGCTTTGCATTTTTGCTGTGACAAATTAAGTATAAATATAATTAAGCATTCAAGAGATTCCTAAGAGCAGTCACAGTGTCAAAAACTTGTATGCCACAAAGAAAATATCGCTTTGAAACATACTTGTCTGTGATCTACTGTTGTGTCATGCTGTCCATAACTAAAAGTCTTGTTGTGACCTACTGGTGAGGCACATGGTAGTAAACGTATTAAAGTGAAAATGCAATCACAGAAATGTAAACAGACAAGTTTAAGGTTTGAGACATAGTGTTGACATTATTTCATTAAATTATAAATCTGTATTTTGATTCTCCTAAATATTGGAGCTTCCAGACTTGGAGTCAGAATGGGGATTTGTATCTTCTGGAAATTATCTCAACAATATGTCTTAAAACTCAATCTTGTTTAGCTACTTTTTTGTAATTGTATTTTCACTTTAAGCTGCATATCACATTTCTGTAATATTTTGAAGATCTATGTTCCCTCTTTTTAAATTAACAGTTTGTAACAATTACTTATTTTCATCTTGCAGTTTCATATTTTATTTGCATACCTCTAGAAATAACCTAAATAAATATCAAAAGTTTTTTTCAGTAAATCATTTTATTTCTTCTCTTTCTTTTCTTTACCTTAACATCAACAAAATCATCAATGTATGGTGAAATTAAAAGTTGAATGCTATAAAATAAAATAAATAATATCTTTCTTTCTTTTTCTTATTGAGATGAACTGAAAGTTTATATTTTTCCATTTAATTTACTTACCAATAAAAAATAGATGTAAAAAACAAAAAAACTTAACACTTATTTTTGATGTTGGAGGTTTTTCTGGAGAACTCCGATTTTTCTCCAAATTGTTTGTCAAAATATGATTCATATAACTTTAAAATATACATCTTAGAACACAAAAAAATATCATTCATTAAAATAGGATGTCTGAAAACTACTATACGTTTTTTAGCTTTATAAGTAAGCTACAAATAGGCTAAAACCTCTTAAGTGATAAAACTACCAGAATATGACCTCTTAATCAATTTTTTTTTCACAATCCATTTAAATGAAAATAGTAATGGACATATTCCACAGATTTATATAAACTAGAACCTACATATATTGGTTATAAATAACACCATAAGTCATGTACACTTGATTATATAATTTTTTCAAAGACAGTAGGATGGTATGGACTTGTGTTGTGGGTCTCACAAATTTATTCATGTTTTGGCCAACAGACAAAGTAGGAAGCTAGGATTTTATATTCTTTGTAATTATGTATAGTTTATAATTGTGATTGATTAGACACTGTAGATGCTATGTTAATGAATATGCATAATCTAAAGGAAACAGTTCATGGCATAGGAAAGTGAAGATTGAGAATTTGTTTAAACATTCCCTTTTGCTATCAAGAAATTAAAAATTAAATAATGCTAGCTGGCATACTTGTACATTGGACAGGGGATATAAAAACTTGTGTTTAACAAAGAGTGGGAAATTGTGCTTCTGTCTTTTGTCTTGATATAATAAACCTTAAAAGTGTAATAAAAATACATAAAGGTACTAATACCAAAAAGAAAGTTATATTGTTTTTAGGATTCTGTCAACATTAAATTATATGGGGGGGAAGGTCTCTCAAACCAATATATTTGTAGGAATATACCATTTATCATTAACCTTCGTTTGCATACCCTCACATACCCTTGGGTATATTACAAGTTAATGGCCTTCAATTTTTTAAACGACTATGTGTCAGTTAATTGTATGATCATTACTGACAACATTCTGTTTTGTTATTTTTAATTCAGTTTCATAACTTTCATGTGATAAGGTTAAAGTAATAAGATTGTATGTAACACAGTAAAGAAATGGCCTGTTTGTGAATCACTGGATGTAAATTCTGGCAAGATAGGAGTCATCTTCAGCTAAAACAGTTTAATTTTTATAAGAGGGTGATTGGCTGTTGTAATGGGTTGCCTTCAGATGCTGTAGAGACAGTAACTTTCAATAAGTTTAAGTAAAAACCTGATAAGTATATGAACAATAAGGGCTGGCTTTAAAATGTTATTTTAAAAATATTCCAATAATTAAAATCATTGTTTATTCAATAATACTTTTGCATTTATCCTATATTTTATTTGCATAACCTCTAGAAATGACCTTCTAAATAAATATCTAATATTTTTTCAGTCAATCATTGTATTTCTTTCTTTTCTTTACCTTAACATTAACTGTAACAAAATCATAAATGTATAGTGAAATTAAAAGTTGAATGTTGAAATTGAAATAAAATAAATAATACCTTTCTTTCTTTATCTTATTGAGATGAACTGGAAAGTTTATAATATTTTTACATTTTAATTACTTTTTGAATAATGAATAAATGAAGAAAAGATATATATAAAAAACAAAACTTAGCTTTTATTTTTGAAATTGGAGGTTTGTTTAGAAAACCCCAATTTTTTTCTAAATTGGTTGTTAAAAATAATTCATATAGCTTTAAAATATGCATCTTAGAACACAAAAATATCATTCATTAAAATAGGATGTCTGAAAACTACTATACCTTTTCTAGCTTTATAAGTAAGCTGCAGATAGGCTAAAAAACTTTTAAGTGATAAAACCACCAGAATATGACCTCTAAATCAAACTTTTTTTTTCACAATCCATTTTATGTGTAAATTGTAATGGACAAATTCACAGATTTATCTAAGCAAGAACCTACCTATATTGGTTATAAATAACACTATAAGTCATGTATACTTGTATATAGAAGTAAGTATTGACTGACTTACTGCTTAATTATTTCTGTTTGCAGTCATAATGTGTTTTAAATAAACACCATATTATTATAGGTAATAATAAAACCTGTTTTCATTATTTAATTATCAATTTATTTCAATTGTACAAAATCATTGGGAATTACTGCATATTTTAAAACAGTTTGCATTTACCAAGTAGGAAATATTCATTGATTATGTTCAAAAGAGCTTGTCATAGTGTTATAATATATTATTTTGTTTGGCAAATTCTTTTGAAAATAAGTTATATCTTCAGTAACATTTGTTACATGATACCCACACTTTGACACAAATTGTAAGACAAAGTTCACAAATAAACTAACTTACAGAATTTCTTCACTTAATGTTGAATAAGTGAATGGATGCTATAACCCTCAATACTAAGAGTGAACATATACACCCATTGAATACATATAAACTACCAATTAACTGACAGCTCTTCTGGATTATGCATTTAAATTGTTCCCTTGTTTCTACTTTCTACATGGCATTACTAGATCCTACTAAGCTTTCACAGATTTTCATCATTAAGGTTGGTTCACTAACAAACAAATATCTAAAATAAGATATTGAAATATAGTTTACAGCAATATGAATAAAAAAGGTAATCATTAATTCTTCTTGTATTGACTTGATTTTTCACCGACCTTGCAAACATGATGCAACCATGAAATATCTTTTAATTTAGTTAGTGTATATTCATCATATTTGGCACACTTTTAGTACATATTATAAGTGTACTACAAAAAGTGAAAACACTAAAGACAAGTTTGGGAATTTAAGGAATCTGATTTTACTGGAACTATTATGAATGGAATGTAATTTTCATGTTAAGATTAAAAATACATTTTCATCTTAAAGATTTCAAGTTTTATTTATATGACCTTTATAACCTCCTAAATGAGTAGCAAAAAGTTTTCCCAGTATAACTTTTTATCTCTTATTTTCTCTATATAGTTATGACCTCGTAACTACCACAAAAAATACAAAATAAATTTACCCCTTTTTTTTAGAATGATCAGAAGTTATAACAAAGAATAAAATTCACCCTAAACAACATCAGGTTCATAATAGCTTATATTAGTTTCTATTTAATTTTATTACTTATTTGCTCTTTGAACCATCTCAAACTATTAAACCTGTATAACAAGTTAGAAAACACATGGTAAATTCATATCTCAAAGTTATGTAATACACAAGCTTAGTACATTCATATCTTCCAGACAAATTAACTTGTTAGTTTTTATTTAATTTTTTATGTTTTCTTACCTAACTTAACAGTTTTCTATTATTTATAATTTAGTTACTTTTATAATAATAAAAAATGTACTTAAATTTAGAACTAATATGTGGGTCTTGTGCTTTTTTGCATTTGGAGTCTCACGAACAGTTAATTTCAATTTTAATGGGATTATTATTGGTACTTTATTGAAATTTTATTCATACCACAAAAGAGTAGTAATGTGTACAAATAATACAATGTCGTATTGCTCTTATAATCTAAATGGTTTTCTAACTGAGATATAAGTGTGTTAAAATATTTCCCTTGCCACTTTGGGCTGAACTAGGAGACAAATAAGATAAATAGTTCTAAAGTTTTCATGAGAATGGCCTACATTTTTAGATACATCAATAAATTACAATATTTTACTGTATAAGTAATATACAATAAAATGTACTGTATGTTACAAAATACTTTTGTATACTCATAAAATATTTAAATAATATACAATATTTGCTGTTACTTCTAAGTAATAGCAAATTACATTTTGTTAATACAGTATGTGATAGGAGGGTGTGTCATATGGGTTTGACTTTCAAGTTTATATTTCTATAAACCAAGGTGATCAGAAACAAAAATATTAGCTAATGTCTCAGCAGTATCTATACTGTAAACCTGCATTTGTATTAAAACTAAAAAAACTGAAATAAGGGTAGAAAGTATTTTTACATGAACTATTCAAAGCAAACAAATATCACATGGTACATATAAGTACACACTCAGAATTAACTATTTATTTTTGAAGCTAAGAATGAAACCTTATATTGACATTTGATTTATTAACTATGTTTTCATGCCAAATTTATTGATCTACATTGATAATAAAGTAGTTTAATTAAATTTTGAATCAAACTCTGTAAAATGTTTCATGTGTACACTTTTAGCTACCAACATTCAGAAGAAATATAGGTGAAAATAAGAAGATTAATATATTACAATAAAGAAATGGTTCACAAGCTTTTAAGTTAGTGTACCTACATTTTTTTGCTTGGATGAGTAAATGCATACTTTGTTGTCAGAAATGTTTTGCTAATCAAGTAAGGAATCTGTCAGTTAATCTATTAGAAAATACCACTAATCACCCAGCTTAACAAATGGATAATTCTCAGCCCATTTTGTGAAGACATTGGAAGAAATGATTATGTCCTGGTGAATTATTTCAGCCTCTGGGAGTGTATCAGTGATATCCAAGACTATCCCATGTAAAGGAAACCCTTCAGTTCTCTTTTAGAATTTATGTTAGTTTCATTATTTCTTTCTCTGAATGGAATGCATTGTTTAGTATTTACATTGTCAGCAAACATCTCAATTTCCATATGGCCAAAAAAATCACTGTTAAATGTTAGCACAGGTGCAGATAATATCTTGTTACCCTCCAGTCTTTGTATTTTGCAAAGTCTGAAAAATCTTGTCATAGAGTTCTGGGGACTACTGGCTACAGTACAGTTGGAGAACCAAAGCTTAGTGGTTTTTGGTTTTTACAGTGATACAACACACTTTCATTTGTAGGTAACTGACCTGCACAGAAAAGTGCTACAGGTTGCATGCATCCTTGGTGCTCATTGCACTTCACCTAGGTTTTGTTAATCACTTTTGCTGGAGCTTATGCAATATTATTTGTAGAATCACCTTTTGTATGGTTTGGCATTATCACAGCAGAGATTATTTTAATTTTCACTTTGCAGCAAGACAATCCTTTGAAATTTCAAGATGATGCTGTATTAAAAAATTGTACTCTTGTAGTGCCTTTGTAAAACATGTAATAATCCCTTCCATATTTGTAATGCTCATCAACCATTTCAGCATTGCATGGCCTGCCTTAGCAGTGAACTTTCTACCACACAAAATAAATCAAAATTATCAGTTTTTCCTTCCGGAATGATTACATATTATTACGGACAGTTACATTATCTGTTCTTATGATTGAATTTAATGCAACTTGCACATGGTAATTTAGATTTGTTGTTTTACTGCCATTTATATTATTGCAAAAGTTAGTTATTTTGCTGAGAAAGCTTTGTGTAAATACAGCATTGAGCTTACAGCACTCTAGGACAATTTACAGTATGAAGCACTTCTGAGACATGTTTGTATAGTTGAGTATATCTTTTTGTAGATTCATTTTTCTTATTTAACCATTATAAATTAGTTGCTTTTGTAAGGAGTAAAAAATGTATGTAAAACAAAATGTAATACATGCAATTCTTGTATTTTTTACTCTCAAAGTCTTGATGAAAGTAAATTCTATTTATTTATAGGACTGTTGTTTGTTCTTAATTTTTATTGGTTGTGAATAGGCAATTTACAACAAAATTATTAATACACATTAAAATAAACAAAGTCCAAAAACTTATGATTTAACCCAACTTTCTAACTAAGCTATGTGTTTGTTATAAATAATCCAACAGCAACTTTCAGAGAACATTAGTAACACTTTAAAAAAAACGTGTTAGAATAAAGAAATCTAAATTCATTCAAAAGCTAACAAAGATATAAACTTTGTGGGGAGAACAAGTGAGTGGGAAAAATGATTCATAGACATTTATTACTTTTTGTAAGAAAAGGTGTTTAATTTTTAATACTAATACTATATGTATACATATTCATATTTATTTCATGTTAATAAGGCTTTGTTGATATTGTAACATATACGTATATGCAATATTTCAACTATTTTATGTTATCATTATTTTTATTTTTGCAATTATGATTCCCAACGAATGCCCTATTGCTTTAGATTTTTTGGAAAAGATATAATTGTAATGTTTTAAAGAATTTTTGACAGTCAGAAGACTTTACTTCAAACTTCAGATAAATAGACAACATGATAATTTGTGAAATGAATTTATGCAATATAATTTGATTCCTAAGTTTCTAAAGGTTATAACTCTTAAATGTAAGATTAAATAAATATAGGTTTTTACCAAGGGCTCAAAGATTAGCACTAAAATATAAACTAAGATTCCACAAAATGCAGAAAGTTTGAAAGAAGTTTTTCAGGATTGGATTTTATATATTTAAATATTTTATTTAATTCAATACAATTAGGTTAATTCCTGATGTTGGAAAGAATATTTGTGCCAGAAGCACCAGTCCCTGCTTGTAAAACATTTAGCTTAATTTCAGTTACCACTAAGAGGTATTGGTTTGCCGTTTACTCACTTCTCTGTTGAAATATTTTGCAAGCAGACAGTAGCAGAAGGACTCAACTGTATATTGTTAATGTAGCTATCTGTGTACTGTGCTGTCAAAGCAATGTAGAATAGGGATTAGGCAATCAGCATTTTGATTAAGTGCTTTTTAACAGTATAAAAGTAAGTGCATATACCATTATTAATGTGTAGCATGTTGGGTTCATCATTCTAGATTAATTTTTCATTATTTTCATGCTGAACCTCTCAGCTATTGCAACTTGACAGTTTTCAGCCCTTATGTTTAATGTATAAAGCATGGACTTTGATCATTGGTTAAATTGGTTTTTAATCCTGAGATTAGCCAGCACTACTCATCAATAACTGGTTGTAAGATGGAAGAAACACTATTCAAAAGAAGTTGCGATTATGATAAATTTCATTGTTCTGTTAACTCCAGGAAAACCCTGTGATAACATAGAAAGGCTTTTTGTTTTTCAAAAGAGCCATGTACTTTCCTGGGAAAGACCTTCCCATTCAAATCACAATCAATCACTACTTTCTAATGCTGCAGACTTTGTGTATAAAAGAGGGCTGACAGCTTATCTATGGTCTGATTCACATTTACCTCCTGTTTCCTTCAGGAATAAATCATCACCTGATATCATCAGTGTACTTTTAAAAGATGTGATTTTTGGCAACTTGTGTAAGAAACTGTCAATTTGCATATTGAGTAAGACTGTGAGATCCCTAGTCTCAAAAGGTACTTGCTTAGATGAATCAGACAGGAAAGAGGGGAAAAAGGGTATTCTTGGTTTTTGAGTTGCTATATTGGGACTTTTTCCTGAATTAAATATATAATCACCTTATTTTCAGTTAAATATTTCCTGGCCCAGCATGGCCACGTGGTTAAGGTTCTCGACTCGTAATCTAAGGGTTGTGGGTTCAAATCCCTGTCACACCAAACATGCTCACCCTTTCAGCCATTGGGACATTACAATTTCAGTCAATCCCATTATTCGTTGGTAAAAGAGTAGCCCAAGATATAATGGTGGATGGTGATGATTACCTGCCTTCCATCTTGTCTTACATTACAAATGTAGGTACGGCTATCACAAATAGCCCTTGTGTAGCTTCAAAACAAACCAAACTAAACACTTTTTTGACATATATTATATGTCTTGGTACTTACTTGTTGGAACCTGAAGCTCAGTAAAACATATAGAGTTATTATGTTACATTTTAGTTCCATCATTAAAGATTTGTTTTTCAAAGTTTCTGGTGGCTGTGCTTCTCTCTTTAGTATGTTTCTGTTTACTACAAAATTAATAAATCATAACTGCTGAAGGGCAGTTGCTGAAACTATATAGAACCTTAATAAAGAAGAGGAAGCTGCAACTGTGGAGAATATTATCTGTAGATCCAACAATAACTACAGTAGGTCCTTATCTTGGACAAAGAGCTATTACTAGCCATGTTTGCAGTTTCAGTCTGGTTTAAATACACAGAGGTATGTTGAAAATCGGGAGAAACCTCAGAAGCAGGAAATTAACCTGTACTGGTTATTTTATGCATGTAAGAGAAAAGTGGCTACAGCAGGTGATTTAGTTAATTGCTAGGAAGTTTTACTCCAGTGTCAATGAAGTGGTGGATACTGCTACTCTCTTTTTGTGACCTATATATCCTGTGAAAACTTGAAATCTGACAGACTTACTGATGTTGATGGTAGCTGCTCAACCCCAGGAGACTGGGTCTAATCCACCAGCAAAAATGCCAAGCTTTCCAATGTCTAGTGTGTTCTTGAGAGTCTCTTCAACAATGAGCTCTGCAGCAGTTACCATTAAACTGGCTGTATGATTCAGAGGATTGGTTGTGAAAGAAGCCTTGGGCCTTAACTGGTCTTTATCAAATAAGTAGTCCATTATGCAATTTGTAAAATGTTTTATGGGGTTTGGGGAAAACTTGGCAACAAAACAGTATAACACTGACTGGTTGAAGAATGAAGAGAGGCATAATTGTTAAAATTTGTCTTTAAACAGTGAAAGCCCAAAGTGAAAGTGCAAGGTCATGGGAACACTGATTGGTTAAAAGCTCAACTAGGTTTAAAAGTGCCTTAACTGTTGGTTTGCAATCATAACCTATTCTAAAATCTTTTAGAAATAGAGCCATAAAGTTTTACCTCGGTCATTTGACATTTCTACAGGCTTTCTGTGTATTTATGCCCTGTAATGCCCATAAAGGATGCATTATCCCCATACTTCTTTAGGTCTCTTTTATTCAACACATTTAGCCATGCTCTCCTTAGATATTCTTGTCAGCTAACAAGCAGCACAGCTTTTTCTCTAATATGGTTTCACTTTTATTCCTATTGTAGGAAGACTGCAAAACTGGTTCCTACACAAGAGATGACTAAAATTATATGATGCCACCCATTACTTTTCACCATTAGGTTCCACCTACATTTTCACAGTTCTCTCATCTTTTGTGACTGCATTGACACGACATAATATTTGAGGACAACATGACACATGTTGATCCATCTAGGCTATCTGGTAAACTATAAAATGAAAGTAGAATGTTTGAAGCCAGCCCTTATCATTTAAATATTTATCAAGTTTTCCTTAAATTTTTGTACGATACCTTAACTTTTTCATATAATAACTTTTGTCATTCGGTACTACTTTATGCACAATTTTGGCTCACCACTAGCCTTGATACTCCTAACTACCCTAACATGTTTACACATGGTACTGCATTCTTA
This sequence comes from Tachypleus tridentatus, assembly GCF_004210375.1. Lineage (NCBI taxonomy): Eukaryota > Metazoa > Arthropoda > Merostomata > Xiphosura > Limulidae > Tachypleus > Tachypleus tridentatus. The sequence continues at coordinate 87,122,893 of NC_134830.1, forward strand.
ACACGTGAAAGCCCTTCACCAGTAAGAATGCAACACACCCTCTTGATGCAGCTGACTCTCTTTATACTGTAGAATCCAATCTTAATTCTCAGTTTGGTATACTAGAATGCAAACATATCTACTTTTTTCATGTGTCTCAAAGGTTTTTGTGGAACATTTATTTTTGTTGTTTACAGGTTGCTAATTTATCTTCTCTACAAAAACTTAATATTTATTGTTGTTGATTTGAATTATGAGCTCACAGTTATAAGCTATAACAAATACTGTTGTTTTTTCTACTGCTACTGAAACTCAGCCTGTAGTTTATCAGCATTTGGGCTCCATACTTTCTTCTGGAAAGGTTTCAGTTTTGGTTCTCTGTAAGCTGTAGTCCCTACTGTCTAGAGTGTTTCTTTACCAAAAAACCTGGGGAACCTGATTAGGGTGATGAGGATTGGAATAGCTTGTTTCACCTCTTTGACCAAACAATTTAGGTTACACTTGTGGATACTCCAATATCATCTTTTGCCTTCCTCAGTATGGTATCCAGGGTACATTACATTTTATCTGTTTCCCCTCTGTCATATCGCTCCTCTATTTCCCTCTGCATGCCTCTGATTTTTTGGACTATCTTGTTTTCCTTTCCAGAATTAACAGTCCATGATGTTCAGTTTCATGTACAGTTACATTCAGAGATCAGCATGCCTCATCCCCCTTGTGTGTCATCATTTGGAATTTCATTTTATAAACTTACACCAATGTAAGTCTTAAACTTAGGTGTAGGGATCTGACCCTGATACTACTGTGAGGTTTTACCAGCCCTAGTTTTCCCATCTGCATTTGACCCTCACCACCCTTCTATTATCCACCATTTCCATGAGAGGTTTTTGGTGGATATTCACTTCCTCCTGTTTTCCACTTTGATGTGCTTGTCTTTCTCTGCCCTTTTCCAACAAAGTTGGTTACTCTATTGTTGAAATCTTCTGGGTGGGGATGCACTTTTAGCTCATGTGTACCTGCTCACTTCTTATTTGTGTGATCTTTGTAGGGCTTCATTTTTGTGCCAGTTGGTTCTGGAGCTCTTCCTAACTCATAATAGTCCAGGGTGGAAACTGCTTATTTAGATTTCTTCCTATTCCTAAACGAATGGGCCTGGCATCTTGCCATAGATTTTTCCAGTCTCAAATGTTTCATCCAACTTTCTTGTTTCACAGTGGAGTTTTTCCTCACTTTCTGGTGGGTGTTTACTCCAAGTCTCACAAAGGTTAGACATATCACATGCTTACTTTCACTTCCCAAATGTCCAGACATTAACATTTTGTTCACAAAGGTAAATTATATAAATTCTGTACACTTCTGCTTTGTCTGGCTTCTTCATCATGTATATTCTGTTGAATGGTCAGGGCTTTTGCCTGCATTCATCATTCTTACAGTCTGTGATTTCACCATTATATGAATGACTGGATGCTTTTGGCTCCATTCCAATAAACATCTCACATACACACACAATTACTTCTCTGTGATGTTGCTTGTGTGTGTTAGTTAGTCACATTGGTGAAGCTCTTTCTCTTTGCAACCCAGTACCTTATTCATTTGGGAGTGTTCTCAGTTGAGCCTATCCTTCTTCTCTCTTGCCCTCCAGTGGCATAGCAGTATGTCTGTAGACTTACAATGCTAGAAACTGGGTTTTGATATCCATTGTGTAGCTTTGTGCTTTATTCAAAAACAGCAACCTTCTCCTCTCTGTATGAGATTAATATAGCTATTAGTTCTTGAAGCTCAGTCCCCTCCTCCTTTCATTACATGTGAATTTCTGTCTGTTTTGGAGACTTAGGATTCCACAGAAGCCCACATTCTCTTGGGTCATGTGAGCATGAGTGCTCTTTAGTGTTATACTCTGTTATCTTTCTCTTTCCCTCACTCTTGTCAACTTAGCCTGATGGCTTGACAAAGACACACCATGGCTGTCATTCCTTTTTCACCTCCCCATACAAAGGTGCATCCTTTTACAGTCACTTCTCTGATGGGTTTGGGAGCCTTTATGAATTTCCATGAGATCACAAGGCATTGGTCTTTGTCAAATAGACTCTGAACATCAATATTCTCGATCTACTTGCCATTTGTTAAGCTTTTGATCATTTCCCACCTTTGGTAAAAGACAAGTTTGTTATGATCAATTCCAACAGTTAAACTGTTGTCTCTTACATCAATCAACAAAGAGAAACCCCCTCACACTCACATTGTTTTTGAATGTTGAAACTCCTCTTCTGGGTCTTTTGTTTCTCACCCATCTACTGATATGCTGTGTCCCTGATGTTCTGAATCTTGTAGATTGTCTGTCTTATCTTAATAAAATTCTTCCTACAAAGTGATTCCTAGATCCTCAGGTGTTTTGATTATGATTATGCACCCAGTGGAGTACTCTGCTTCTGGATGCATTAGCTACCCACCTCAATTTCACACTTTTGGTCCCTGGTTCCACATCATATGGCATTGACAGTAGACACCTTCAGTCAGAATTGTCCAACCTTTATGTTTATGTCTGTCTTCCTATCTACCTCCTTCCTCAGGGTTTTATTCTCTATCCAAATCATTCCATGTCAACTCTTTCTCATTGACCCTTTTTGGTCTGCTTAACTGTACCTTCCATCCCTTACCTTCTTTCAGTCATCCTCTCCATTACTACTTTCCTACTCTCATCTCTGGCAACCTCAGTCATCTGTGTATTTTCTTGCTGTCACCACAATCTAGCTTCACCCATGCATTTGTTTGATCCTTGCGAGGATTTCTATATGTTTAGCATTCCTTTATCTTTAATGGTTTGTCAAAGAAAATGGTGCATTTTCTATCATTGGTAGTTCTTCTGTGTCTGTCACTTTTGGATATTAAGCAATCTAATCCAATGGCTTCTTTTTATTTCCATTCCCATAAGGTGTTTCTCTCCCATCCTCTTTCTTTTGTTTTGTTCCTCTGAACTCTCTTCCTGGTTACCCACTTTCATTGTCCATTGATGATCATCCAGACTGACATGTAGACTGCACCACACAACTTCATCACTCATTATCTTCGTCATGTGGCTGTTGTCTTTTTCTTAGGATACCAAATACTGCCTATTGCCATTTTAAACATCTCAGTTCAAATGTGAATAGGTATTTTCCTATTTCTCTTTTCTATTACATTGGCATATTTTACTCATTGGGTCGCACTCTGTGGTGAGTGGTGCCTATCCAGGTATACTAATCTATAAATATGCACTGGATGACCATTAACATTTATAAGGCCCATTGTTTAAATGGGGTGTTTCACAAGACCACAAGAGGTTTTCTAATGCTGTTTTCCTTCATAATTAAATTTGTCTCAGAACATACTAACTCGTGGATTATCAACAACTCTTATCTATTCCTATTCATAACTGGTTGAATAAATCAGGACCACCTTCTTTTAAAAATAGGGCTCTGTGGTCAACCATTACACTTTTTCTGGTGCTGCATACCTCTGGACTCCCCAGTGTGTTGTTCCTCCCCTTTAAGTGGAGTATGGGAGTTCTTGTTACATACCATTTTTCTAACAGCTTGGATGGTGGACTCATGAAGGCTTTCTCCTAAGTGTGACCAGTTATACTCAGTTGAGAGTAGGGTAGTGATGTTCCATTAGTGTAGATGGTGTGAACTTTGCTCCTACTGTAGAATGGGTGAAAAATTCCCAATACTGCATGGTTTTAGACTGAAGATGATCTATCACACACAGTTCACCTCTCTGGCTTAGATTTCTTATCTCCTACTGCTATTTGGTTGTCAGTTTCTGGAAGTCGTGTTAGATTAGATCAGAACTAGCCAACATTAGTTCCCACACATGTGGCTGGTATGAACCCCCCATCTGTTATAGACTGGATAATAAATTTCCACTGCTGCCAAGGTTTGGACTGGAGTTGACCCACCACATTGCATTTCCTTCCTACCATTGTCTATACGTCAGTTTTCTGGATGGCCTGGAACCACTGTTTATTGAATTTGTACACAGGTACATTGACTAGAATGATGGGATTGAAGCTATTTTCCCTTCTGCTTTTTAGTCTTGAGATGAAAACAGTGGAGATCCTCCTGCTATCGTGGATTGAATAATAAATAAACAATGCTGCCTGGTTTTGGGCTGGATTTTTCCACTAAATATAGTGTAATATACTTTAGCCACTTAACACAATTTGGCTTATTCAATTAGGCTTTGGAAGTGCATTATTTTCACTCTGCTTAGCAGAGTATTTTTTAAAGGGTGAAGAGTATATATGCTATAAAAGTGGTGTAATTTCCCACAGGCATGTCCCTTTACATTCAGTATTCACACTCCATTGGCTGTTTTTGGACTCTTTTCTGAATGGTACTCATCTAGGTAAATTTTGTATTGGTTCCTCCACCAGTTTATTGTGTGATTCTAAATATCATGTAAGGAGACATGAAGTATCATATGGGAAGTTATACATTTCTTGCACTGAAAATATATTTCCAATAAATACTTCTTATCACACTTCCCACCCATCTTCCTCACTTCTAGTGCTTCTTTTTGGCCTAATCTTGATGTACAGCTTGAGTCAGTATAGAGGGAGTTGTGTGAGGAGGGTATGTCACACTTCTACTAGTAGAGAGCTACCACATGCTACATTACAGTTGTACCATGTAAACACATGGGATAGATGACAGTATCAAGGCTATTGATGAGTGAAAATTGTGCATATTAAAAGCAGTTCTGAATTCAAAAAGCTATTACATGAGTAAAGGTATCTATTGGAAATACATTTTCAATGGAGGAAAATTATAACTACTGTATTTGCCACATCTGAAGGCAACCCATTTCAAAAACCAGCTAATCTCTTGATAAAATAAAACTGCAGATGATTACTACTTTGCCAAAATTTATATCTTTGTTCTCTAGTTTTAACATTTTCACCTGTTTTCATACTTAATGGTGAAAATGTTAAAACTAGAGAACAAAGATATAAATTTTGGCAAAGTAGTAATCATCTGCAGTTTTATTTTTTTTATTTCTAAGATGTTATCTGAGAAGCTCTCTCCAAAACTCTTTCAAATAACTGTTATTGTTAAGGTAAGAAGCCAAAGATGAAACAGTACTAATTAGTGACCTATGAAATGAAAGTATAAATTATGTAAATTTGAATTCAGTATTTCTTTGTAAATACAACTTTGTCTTGTTTATCATGCTTGATGGATGGCTTGAGAGACTGTTCAACAAAAACATCAAGATCATTTTATCTAACATTATTTATCTTCTCTCAAAAAACAGTTATTAAGTTGTAGGTGTATTAAAACTAAAGATTATTGTTTCTGTTTAAATAAAAATTTGTTTTTCCTGTACAGTCCATATGAGGTATATTTTCCTCAAAACACTCCTTGAATCTTTATTCTCAAGACGGTTGGTATGGGTATCAAAACTTTAATTTAAACAAAGTATAAAAGAATGTTTTGACCTTCTTAGATCATCTTCAGATTAACAAAAACCATACTACCATACCAACCATCTTGAGAAAACGTTTTTACTTCTAGTGGTTTTCTTGTCATTACAAATTCCTTGAATCTACTGCTTATTTAGGATTGTGGTAATTACTTGTTGGATATTAGCTAACTTGAATACTACATGGGTACAGTGATGACGAGAAAACCCACTTGTAGAGAAATATATACGTAAAAACAATTTTACATGTATATTTTACTACATGGGTATAGTTTATTAATATATCCAAAGCCATGAATGTAAATTTACATTACCCTCTATAATTTTTGCTCTGTGTGTAGGCCTTATGAAATTACAAAGATAAATTCCAAGAAATTTTAATTTAAAAAGAAGTAAGCAAATACTTTAATATTTAAGTAACAAAAAAAATATTTTACTAATACTACACATATTATGCACATATAATGCTTGTATGAAAATTATGTATAAATTATGAAAAATACAAATGACTCGTTCATCAATTACGAGAAAATCCAACTATTTTAAGTACCCACAATTTGAAAAGGAAATCAAATTTTTGAATTATTAAATGATAAGTAGATACGTGTTGATTGTGTGACCTTGTGCAGCTGATCAATAACTGTATACATCTTATGATTTTCTGATTGCTAATGAGCATATAAAAATACAGTTTTAAATCAGGTGAGATAAGCAAATGTTAGTTATGTTCAGTAACTTTTAATATTAATTATGTTTCAAAGTAACAGCAAACTTAATAAATGAGATGATCTGTAGTAGGGATATACATGATCATACTTATAATGTTATGCATGTACCTACTATACATGGTGCTTGTCATGTGTGAATGTTGTGTGAATTCTCAGAAATACACGTGAATCTTCATTTTGTGTGAAATGTGTAGCTGCAGTAGCATAAACCACACATGCATGTACTGATATGTTACTTCTGTTAACAGGCAACTTGCTTCTCCTAAATATTAATTATTATTATAAAAAATTATCAGCTAAAAGTGATTAAAACCTGCTTTAGAATTAAAAGACAATTTTTTTTTAAAGTAATTTCACATTTTTTTTCAAAAAATCAGAATGGTACAAGTTAAACTAAACAAAGTATTTTCAAGAGTATTGTTTTATTTTCAGTTTAATAGTAATAGTGTCACAACAAATATCTTATTTGTTTGATTTTTCTAAGAATCTCAAAATTTGTTTTAAATATCAAGCTAAAGAGTATTTATGAATAAATCAGTAAACTTCAAGTTTTAGAACTATAAAAAGTTATGATGTGTATAGCAACAACACACAGTTCAAACTTAGTACAAAAATAAATATATTACATTGGATATTGTTAGGAAATGGTAAACAAATATCTAATAAAGTTAGTTGACATGGTATAACACTGCCAAACATAAAAAACATAATTATAAAATACTTAATGGCAAATAACCTTCAAGGCCCAGCATGGCCAGGTGGTTAAGTAACTCAACTAGTAATCTGAGGGTCACGAGTTTGAATATCCGTCCCAACAAACATGTTTGCTTTTTCAGCTGTGGGGATATTATAATATGACAGTTACTTCCACTATTTATTGGTAAAAGAGTAGCCCAAGAATTTGTTGTGGGTGGTGATAACTAGCTGCCTTCCCTCTAGTCTTACACTGCTAAATTGGGCTAGCAGAGATAGCCCTTGTATAGCTTTGTGTGAAATTCAAAAACAAATAACCTTCAAACTTATGAGTAGGAATGGCGTACAAACAAGCTTTATTTATATGATTTAAGTTACTTTTATAAAGTTTTTTAGTTTTTGTAACTATTTTACAATAATACATTAATAATATACTTATTTCAAAAAATATAAAAATTCTAAAATTTGTGTAATAAATATTTTATTAATTATCCATAGTTGTGGCAAATATTGAAAATATCAGAAGTTGTTATTTTTATTTTATTTTTTGTAACTAAGCAATATTAATAAAAATTGTACACTTTTTATATTTTGTCATCTTTTAATATTTTGTAAAAAAAATATATTCATATTATTCTCATTTTAATTCCTGTTTAGTTTAACCCTAAGAATACAACAATAATGTTGTAATAACATTATGAACTTATTAAACTAAACATGATTTTGACAGATATGTGATTTTGGTGCATCTCGATTTTTTGGAAACACTACCAAAATGTCTCTTGCTGGAACACTTCCATGGATGGCTCCTGAGGTAAGAATTGATATGGTATTGAAACACTAACATGGATGATATTCACCAGATAAAGTTTAAAGCATATTTACATGACTAAGTTTTAGTTTTTGTTTTAACTACTGATCAGTGTGAAATTGATGAGAATGTGCACACAACCATAGTTTAAAGATTAAATCCTTTTGCCATCCTTTAGATTTGTATTCACATGCATTTCTTATAATAAAACATTCATTGCAGTAATAATTCAAAATACAAAATTGATTTGTGTTAAGAACTGGTTCTTCTTCTTCAGAAACAATGAATGGAACTTTTAGACATGCTTTTTCCAAGTTATACCAAGAGAATCACATTTTGTGTTTGAAGGAATGACCAAGTTTATGATGTTAATATGGGATATAAACATGTACATGTTAGGGTTAGTTTGTTTGTTGTTGTTTTTTTACCCCTTAAGAATAATGGTTGAAAAAGTGCCCTTTTGAAGTAAAGCTGCTTTACTTTAGAAAATACATATTTGATATTTTGCCATTCTTAATCACTGAACCTTGTTGTTGAATTTTGAAAATATTTTAATAAGAAACATCCAAATATAAAGTTTACAGTTGAATGTGAACAAAATTCTAATTTGATATTCTTGGATACTTTTGAATATAAACAAGACTTGTGGATTGAGAATTGTCAAATTACATAAGTATTTTAGTTGCAAAATATTAAATATGTCACAATTCTTAAACCAAATTATAAAATTTTTAATCCATTCAAAATTCCCGTGACACCTGTATAAAACCTAATAGACTCTACAGTCTCCATGGTACTATGTCACAAACATATGCTATGGAAGAACTTCTGTAATAACAAATTGTGATAGCTAGAGCAAGTCCATATGTTTCTTGCAAATATAAAAAACAAGATTAAGAATTGATAGAGACATGAGGAAAGTTATTTTTATATCATTTTTCTGTGTAAAAGTGGGTGTATTTGGAAATATGTTGCACTATTTTTTTTTCAATTGCTATCAAATCTGACATTGCCAATATAGATACAAAGTAAATTTTGTCTAAAACATAAGTTAAAAAAACATTAAAATACTCAAAATGAACATCTTAGGCAGAGCTCCTATTATAATGGAAAGCAGGAGTTTTACATAAGAAACATCTTTGTGGTGAATGCAATAATTAGTTTACTTTGCACATACAATTTCAAACCTTAAATTATGTCATCTGTAAACCTATTTGTATTTTTAAATATTATTAAGAAGTAAAATGCATATTGTTTTCATTATTATGACATAGAATTAAGAGAATTTTTCTGAATTACAAGAGCAACATTTCAGATGTAAATGATTAAGGAAAATAATTATGTGTAATTTCTAAAAATTAAAAATACACTGTATGAAATCATTAGAAAATAAGTAATTATGGGTTTTACTGAGGTCAAGTTAAAAGACAAAAAACTCGTTCAATTTAACTTAGTTATACCACTTTTCTATTAAATGCTGCAAAGTAGAAAAGTAGTAATGGAATAGAGTGTTAGTGTGGGACCCAAGATTAACATTATTATTTAAAGTACAGTTGTTTTTTAATTTTTAATTCATTATTTTTATTAAAAATTGTTATCTACTTTTAGGGAGATGAGTCAAGTGTCAAAAACTAGTTGGTAGATGACCTTCTTTGTGACTTTATTCATCTTCTGGTAATCCATGCATAGCTTTGAGGATCCATCCTTTTTTCACAAATGTAATAGATGATGACAGTGATCTAATACCCAACTTTGTTGTTCCTTTTTTTTTCACATCTTCTATCTCTTTAAAAGTCTTAATTTGTTTTGCAAGTGGAAGTTGTCTAACAAACTGACTTATTGGAACTGCATTTCCAGTATCAATTTTATGAGATATCTTATTTGTTTGACCTAAGTCATAAGGTTCACTAGAGAAGGAATCTTGGTATTCCCATGAGCAAATCATGTAATCTGTGATTTGGTTGACTGTTAGACTTCCACAGCTCTGGTCATTCAGCTCTTGTAAATGAGGGTGTAAACTGTCCTTGTATGGGAATTTGGCATCAGACTTTCTGTACATGATTGCTTTTGATGTTCTTTGATGTGGAAGTACTACCTGTACAATTCCATATTTTTAAATATCCCATTCAGGCTTGAGTCAAATTTTATGGATTGTTGGTTTATGATACTTATAATATCATATTTATTGTTCAGATTCGCAAAAATTGGATCCACCAATAATTTCTCAGAACACACTGGAATGTTTAATTTTACTATTGCCAAGCCACTAGATGTAAATTTTAACCTAATAAGTTCTATTTATATTAGTTTACTTCTTGGTGGTACAACTTATCATGATTACTCTCATTGTTGTCACTGGAAGTTCAACCTGTTATGTATTAATTGTCATTTAGTGCACAGAGATTTTCTAGTCAAAAACTATTAAGGAATTTGAAGCTAGTTTAACCTTATATTCATGTCTCCACATGAAGTCAGTTTCCAATGTCAATTTCCTCAATGTCATTTACCACATGTGAGAAGGTATTGAGAACCTTCCTACAGTAAGAGTACTTCCGACTCTTTTCATACTGGAATGTTATGTCCACTTGCTGTTTACATTAATCCATTTCTTTCTTTATCTCTGAAGATAATTTCCCACCCTTCATTATCAAACTGAGTTAAATAACTGTAGCTTTAGAACTAGCATTGATCAATATAATTGATACTTGAAACTGTGTCTGTACTTGGTGAAACTCCATAATTACAAAATTGTAGAAAAGCAAGACAGTTACATGTTTCACAAATATGCCATTTATTCATGACAATAGTTTTGCCAGCTGTGTGTGATGGAGCTTTTTCTGAACTTTGGGTTGTATCAGAGTTGCAGATTGTCTGGACTGTGGTAGAGAAGAATGAGGTTTGTGAAGAAATACAGCATCTACATTATTTGTAGATGTGCCCTGCTTCAGATTAGGTGCAGTTATTCTTGGACTCTTTGCTTTCTGGCCTTGGACCTCTTCTTCTGTGCTCATTTTCATCAAATTTGTCTAATTTGTTGATCTCCACCATTACTTTTTGACAGGCAGTATTAACCTTTACACTTTCCCTTCTCCAGTGCCATAAGGTGTTTTGTTCTCATGTTCTCTCCATGCATGATGATGGAGTGTTCTGCAAGACCACTAAAGGTGTCTTCATGGTGTATGGATTTATTCAGTTATCCAATCCAGACCATACCAATTCCATTGACTATCATGGAAAAAGCCAGCAGCAGAGAAGTGAATTCCTACTTCTTTGGCTTGCACTTTCCCACTTTTTAAAATAGAGTTTTGTGGTCATCCACTGCACTGTCTCCATGTGAAAAAACCTTTTTGGCTGGTGGTCGCTTCTCCAATTCTCCCCAGTACAAATTCTACCTCCCTCTTCTGCAAGAGGAGCACAAGAGACTTTTGCCCTGCATTCTGTGCCACTGTAGTGATGGACCATGGAGAATTCTTATTGATTGGGCTTAGAATAATAGGGTAAAAAGCAGGGCAGTGATGACACACTCAGTGTAATATGGATCATTCTTCACACAAGTAATGTACCCTCTTTCTGCAACCAGAACCTGTCTAGGTAGCACTTCAGGCTATTTTGATTTTCTTTCCTTTTGTCTAAGGCACAGCAAGTCATGATTGAGATGAGATACAGGGTTTCACAGTTGTGCCTCTATAGAGCCCCTGCCATCAGGTGTAATACATCATGAGCTTCTCCTTGAGGTACTTTCTGAAAGAAGCTCATTTAGGTTTAAACTTTTGCACTGGCCCCTTCACCATTTCAGCATAAATTTCTAGCATTTTTGTTTATGTGTAGAGGTGAGTTATCATCTCACAGAAGTTAACATTTTCCTAATATGAAAATGTACTTCAATATCTCTTCAAGCATTCATACCTGTCATCCCCACTTTAGGGTACTTTTTTTTACTGTTGAAGAATGATGTTATCACAAGTGTAACTGCATAGAGGGAAGTTACTGCACATGTAGGTGGTTGTCCTCCTGTTGGTTGAGAGCAATTTTTGCATAATGACACCATCATGTACCAATGTAGTTCATATTCAGAAGATCAATTTTGGTAGAAGTTAGTTCAAGACTAGTGCTGCACAGATCTCATAAGTAAACATGTGAAGGAAATAGTATTTCTGTGTGATAAGGTATCTATCAGAAATATATTTTTAAGCTAAAGAGATGTTAACTTCAAGGATGCAGGTAACATCATAATGCCCTTTCTTCGAACCTATGACTAGGATTCCTATCTTAGTCCTTGACAGCTGACAACACAGTTATTGTACAATAATTCAGCTATTTGTTTTGAAACCTATTTTGATTATCTCTGTGAACTTGAGTATAACAGCTTTCATTATTCAACATTTTGACCCTTTAACTGTACTAATCTATATACCTGTTCTGTCATTGTATTTGTTCTCTCAGATTTGCCTTGCAAAGTAAGTTGGACTAATTATGTCATATGTTCTTTTAAAGAGATAAATTTCTTGTGTAACACTATTTGTTAGTAAACAGTGAATTTTATTATTTGATATAAGTTTATATTCCATTCCCTTTATAATTATCATTGCAATGATATCTACAGTTTTATACTTTAATTTATTTTGCTTCCATACACAGATTTTTATTACTTGTGTAACTTATACATTCATTAGTACATTTTTATAGAAATATGCAAGCAATAATAATATTTGCTTCAGGTGATTCAGTGCCTTCCATCCTCAGAATCTTGTGATATTTGGTCATATGGTGTAGTCCTGTGGGAGTTACTGACACATGAAGTCCCTTTTAAAGGTATTGAAGGTTTTCAAATTGCCTGGGCTGTGGTGGAGAAAGATGAGGTTTGTGAAGAAATTTAATACAGATGTCATTTCTTTGTTTTGTTCATTTTGTATGTAGAATGTTATATATGACCCAAAAGTGTGTACTTTGTAAAAGAAATGCATCTAGATATACAATAACCAAACATCTATTTGCCATGCTGTGTATCTCCTTTTTGCAGGAAAATTATTCTCTCTTTTTTTTGTATTTTCTAATATTTTATATCATCTTCAACATCCATTTTGTCAGTCTGTTGTCACAAGATCATAACAGATTAACTGCTAAAGACAGAACAATAAATTAGCTACTGAAAATTAGAAAAAAATTATTACTAGAAAGGGTAATACAAATACTTAAAGAATGAAATTTGAGGTAATTGAGATTAAACTTTTATGACCAGAAAAAAATATTGTATTTATATGTTTTATGCTGGAACTCATAGTATATACACATGCAGTCATAACAAACCAGCATGAATTTATAAAATGTTGTTGTAAAGAATGTACTTAATTGCAGTTTTCCTCATTGAAATAATAAATGGAATGATAAAAAATGGTTGTAAACTGCATATATGTTCTGATCCAAGGAGATTGGATTGATTACACATTTTATATTTATTCATCACTATTTATTCAGGAATATTACTGTTTAATTTCAACAAACATCTGATAATTTTAATATATTTTTGAATTTCCATAAAAAATCTTTATATAGAATAAAGGAAATTTAAATTGAATGCAGAGAGGACAATGACACAATTACAAAAAGTTCTCTACCGTGTATATGAGTGCTGATTATGATATTAGCATTTGCTATCTATCACAAAGAGTATCATTATATATACAAATAATTACTTAAACAGTTGTGGTTTATACTTAAATCTTGGTATAAATAATAAAGCTGCCTTAATAGTGGGAATATTAGTTAGGTTTCATATTAGTTCTGAGAAGTCTTTGTTTTTTGTTTTCTCTGTCATCATCCTGACATCAGGGTTTAATTTGTATTATTAATGCCCATGGTTTTTTTCATTACTATAAATGCACAAATTAAAAAAGAAAACAAATTCTAAATCCAGAACTAAAATTCACTTAAAGGAGAACTAAATGTGGTTAAGTACTTGGATTCTTTAAGTTAGTCAACAATAATGACATACAAAAATTTGGAATGCAGCTTTTTTTGTGCTATATAAATGTTACAGTTTATAAAGCTGGAAACTGTTTGATAACAATAATGTCACATGTAATTGAATTTAATGTTTACAACAAAAATGTTATCAAACTTTAAACTTGGAACTATCAATCAAAATGAAAAAAACAACAAAGATTTATATAAGTTAAAAAACTGGTAACCTAAAACAATTATATGTGTGTGTGTCTTTCAAGTCAGAATAAGTCAGACCACACAGAACTGATCATATAACTTTTGTACTTTGTATTTCATGCTTTTTTTTGTAGTTTTGTTATGACTTTTATAGTTATAAGAGACTTCACATATTGTCTTTTAATGTAGTTGTTTTCAACTTAGAGAGAGCAAGTTTTATCCCACAACATGTCTTAATATAAAACATTGCAAAGCATTACTAGCTACAAGCTTTTCAAAATTACTGAAACTTACAATATAATTGTGTTCACTCAGGCATGTTTGTGGAGCATTTTACTCACATAGTTTTTATTGCATCTGCAAGATAAACTCTACAGAGGGAAAAATTCTTGAATTGTTAGTTGTGTCCAAACTTTCATCACTTTTATTATTACAAAAGTTATTGGTGAAAGTAAAAATACGAGTACCACTTCAAGAAAAAAAGGGGAAGCTGTATACAGTTTAATTTGCAGTTGTGCTGTGATCTGTGTTTTTACTTGTAGATGTGTGTGTGTGTATGTATGTATTACTTCTCATATTTTTAATCTGTGGTTTTTAATTTTTTTATTCGTGTGTACATAAACATTTGTATGCTTAATATTATTCAATTTTTATTTAAACACTTTTTACCATTAAATGTCAGACACTTAGCTTAACAACAAATTTTATTTAAACTTTAACATTATAAACAATGCCTGTTTAACAGAACATAGTTTATTGTATACAACTTCTAAATGTTTCCTAATCAAACATACTTTCAAAATCAAAACTTTTATTCACATAAACCTGGAGATACCAGTAGTATGACAGTTGAAAGCTAGCTATTAGGAAGAAACATGTTACCTTGCCTGTTGCTATTATATCTCATATTATGAGCCTGAAAGAATACAAAATTAATATATTTTAAATTTATTGTGAAAATAATATTGTAAACCATGAATAATTTTTTATTTAGATAAATGAACCACCATATTAGTTATAATATTGTTAGTTATTATTCAAGAACTTTAAAGTAGAATTCTGTTTACTTTTTACAAATGTAACTGTTTCAGTGTGATGTTATTGTTCTCTGATGAGATTGGAAGAAATTTCAAATTTTATGTTGATACTTTGAAAATTGGAAGTTCTATCATACAGAAATGATAAATAAAATTACTTAAATAACACTGTATAGCAGTTTCACTATATTGGACTTCCATGTTTCTTGTGGTTATCCACAAAATTATTTTATGAACATTTTGGATGCTAATTACAGTTTAGATAAAAACATCAAGCCAAAACCACAAAATGCTATTTTATCTATTATTGTAAAAGGTATTCATGAAGAGTTCCTATATTTTTATAAGATAATTATCTGAAGTTTTGCTCTTTTAAACAGAGAGCTTTTCAGAAAGGTTACATCGAAATAAATTTGATTTATTTTAACTTAGTATATGCAATTATTGATTTATTCATACTGGTTTGATGACTTTTTAAACTTTTTTTATATAGAGGTTGACAATACCAAGCTCATGTCCACCAAAGTTTGCTGATTTAATGAAACAGTGTTGGAAAACTGACCCTAAAGTAAGAACTTTGCAGAGATTTGCTTTTGTTCGTGTTTTAAGTTAAAAAGTTATGTAATTTCATTCTCTTTAAATCATTGATATTTACTGAATCTTCAAATTCATTTAAGAGCAATGTTTTCGACTATGAAATTTGTCTCTTTCTATTAAATTAAGAAGAAGAAATCAGATGTGAAATAAATAAGGTATCTTTCAGTTGTATAAAGTCATGCAGAGAAAATGAGGTCTAGTTTTTCAGTTTATATTGAAATGTAGTGTTTGAATTTGTATTGGTTGTGTTTATGATTGATTTAACAAAAGAATATTTCATTTAAAACCAAGTTTTAAACAAAATAAGCAAAAAGAGCTAAATTTGAATGAGAAATTAAAATGTTTTAACTCACATATTACAGAAAATCTTGTCATAATTTTGCTGTTATTCCTATATAAGCTAACTAATACTTCATGAAGTGCAAAATTGTTAAGGCAATAAATAAAAAATATGTACTGTGGTAATTACTGACACAAAAAATATACAATATTTATTCTTAAGTTGTATATTTTGCAAGATGTAAATTTATGATAGAATTATAACAAAAAAATAATATCAAATAGAAAATATTTTTCATCATTAGTTTGATATTAACATATATCACAATGCTGTGTATGTATTGTGGAGTGATAAAAATAATTTATTAAGTTATTCGAACTTAACTACAATTTGCCTGGAGACTATATATCTAACAAACCATTTATGTGCAATCCTGTAAGTTGTCTGTCTATTTAAAGTATGTAATTTCTACTTCAGCAAATAGCAGAATTTCTGCCAAAGATTAATATATTTAAAAATGCTAAGTTTTATAATACAGTAGCATATTAATACTTGTATGTTAAAGTGTTAGCATTAAATTTTTGTAGATCAAAATATTCTTTGTTTACATTTGCAACAGATAATTGTTTTGAATATTGCCACATATGAAATTGATACAAAATTACAATACATTGCAACAGTAAATGAGCTTGACCTGTAATACTTGTTTTGCATAGAGGTGAGTTTGATGGATGCAATCGTGTTTCAAAAAAATCAATATATTATATGTGTAATAAATTTAGTTAATTAAATTCTTGATTTGATTGAAACTGAATATACCAAAATATTACTATTCAAATTCAATAAAACAAATAAATATAAATAGGACATTATAAACAACAGTCAGAAGTTAGAGTATTTTATAAAGTTATTTTGATATTTTAGGAAAGGCCTTCATTTCGACAGATTTTAAAACAACTGCTGTGTATGAAGAATGATGGTTAGTATTTCTGACATTCGTTTTTGTTTCTAAATTTGTTTTTCATTTAAATGTTAGAAGTACACATTTAATCTTTTTTTGAAAAATTTCTTCTGCTGTTACAATCTCCAAACATCAGTAAGAAGTCCTACTGTCTTTTACTTCATTTTACGAATAGATGTTGGTTGACTGTAGTGGATTTTCTTACGACCTTATGTTTTTTTAGTGCTTTGTTAATCAGACTTTATCTCTAGTTCTTTGAATTTGCTAGTTAAAAACATTTCATAAAGAATTGTGATATATTTTAATCCTATCCAACTGGCTATATTCTTTTACTGTACATAACACAAAGTTTTAGTGTATTATATTCAAAATTTTGTTGAACTACTTTTTGCATGTTATACAAATTAGAATAGCATAAAATCTTAGCTAATAATTTATAACTTAATAGTACATATATTTTAAGTTCTTAATACTACAAAGCAATATTTTAAAAACTCCTGAATTTCCCCTACTGTGACACATGTGACACATTTTCTCTTAGCATTTCATTATCCTATTCTATCCACCACCTGTTGAGAAAGTGTGAAATTAAGCATACATTACTCTCTATAAAAACTTTATTTCTCAGATAAATTATATTTATTATAGTCTCCAACTTTTTATGGTTACACAGCTGTAGAATAGAAAATCAGACCCCTCCTGCCTCACACACCTGTTGCATCCTCTCTAACTATTAACAGTTCACTCTTACATTTAATTATATATTACTAATAGACAACAGAAACTCATGCTTTTTATTTATCAAATGACGTGTTGTATAACTTTATGTTCTGAACCATTAAATGTCAATTTCAATAAGACTATGAACATCATTCCTGTGAGAAAGATAATGACTAGCTTTGATAAATTTGTAATGACTGTTGTCACAGAGTTGAAAAAGCCAAAACCTTTTTGAGAGGTAAGAAAATTTGTCTACCTTTTGTATGTTATTAGTATTTTTATTCCCTATGTATAATTTTAAAAGCAACTAAAATGTAAAAATAAGATATTTTTCAGGTGAGTTAAGATTAGATTAAGTAAAATGAATAATAATATATAAAATCAAAATGTTTCATAAGGCATGAATGTGTGCTGCCTGTACTAGTTGTAATACTTTGTGGATAATGTAGTTTGATAGTGTAATGTGAGTTGCATGTTCCCCTAGTAATTTGCAACTTATAAGCAAGCAGACAGTAGTTAGTCATAATTTAAAGGGCATAAAACAATAAAATTTAAATCTAAATAGATGTATACTACTATGATCTTAGAGGTAATTAGGATAAACGAATGTGTGGTTTCACGTTACAATATGAAGTCATTATAGAAAGAAAAAAAGGTAATTTAGATTTATTTTGATTATTTTTTGTTGTTACAAGGTCAGTGAAATTGACTGATCTCATATTGAATTAGATTAGAGAAAATAACATATGAACTATCAAATTGTACTGGAACAAAAACGTTTGAAATGTATTTAGGAAGTATTAAGGATTTACATAAATGAAGTTTGAGATTTT
This sequence comes from Tachypleus tridentatus, assembly GCF_004210375.1. Taxonomy (NCBI): domain Eukaryota; kingdom Metazoa; phylum Arthropoda; class Merostomata; order Xiphosura; family Limulidae; genus Tachypleus; species Tachypleus tridentatus. Next base: position 87,141,154 of record NC_134830.1, read on the forward strand.
TGAGATTAGGAAAAGTATTTTTAATTTTAACATGAAAATTACTTTACACATGGCCTATTCAAAACAAATACTCATATTTGTGGGCTAATTTTTATTTTATTAAAAATACTTTCCTAAAAATATGATTTTTTGTATGTTTAAGACATAATATTAAGTGAAATGTTACCAAATTTTGTGAAAATATACACACTATATTGAAAGTTAGAAATATTAAATGTGAAAAGATTTAAATGAATGCAAAAAGGTTATATGGTTGGTCATATAAGCTTACCCTATACTGATAGAGTTACACCCTTGTGCAAATTAATTGAAATGAATAGTCATTTTATAATATTTTCAGCATCGCAGCCAGTGTAGCCTCGCTGGACCTGCTGATTTCCTTTAATAGTCATTTTTTTCACATAGACGGCATCATTAGCTGTGTTTTGCAGTACGGTTGATCTATTTTTGGGATATAAGATGAAATTTTAAGGAATATTACATCATTCTAAATTGCATTAGAAGGGTAAAGAGACCAGTCAAAAAACAACTTCTTACCAACTCAATGAAGAAAAAATGGTATCAATGGGGTCTGAAATTCAATAACTGGATGCAAGAACAATGGATGGAGGAAGGTGTTATTCAGTGATGAGACTCATTTCTTCCTACAGAGTCTAAGAAATCTGCATGTTTGCAGATCTCCAGGTGAGAAACTTCAAGAATCTCACATCAATCAGTTCGTAAAACATCCCTTGAAGAAGATGTTTTGGGTCTTTTTCAGCTACTATGGCCTCAGAGGCTCACATATCATAGAAGGTATGATGCAAGGACCACAGTACATCAAAGTTTTGCAGAGAAGAGTCATTCCAGAATTGAAAAAGAGATTTCCAGATCTGGCATTTTTCAGCAAGATCTGGCTCCGTGCCACACATCAAAACTTGTGAAGAATTTTATGACTACAATGCGAATAAAGGTGCTGGACTGGCCTGGAAACTCTCCAGACTTGAATCCTATTGGAAATCTTTGAGCAGTTTGTAAAGACAGACTTTGGGGAAAAGACTGTCCTATGAAAGATGAGCTAATTGAGGCCATAATTGAGGTGTGGTATCACAAACCAACAATTAGTAAAGATTGCAGTCAACTCGTTAACTAGATGCCAAAGCGGATTAATGATCTTCTGAAAAATAAAAGCGGTCATATCATGTATTAATTTGTGAGTAATTTTTGGATTCTCAGAAATAAAATGCAAAAAAAATTGAAAAAATCGTAATTTTCCATCTTGTTTCAATTAATTTGCACAAGGGTGTAGCAGTTTTTATCTGAATTAACATCTTTAACATGTAAAAATATTATAATTTATTTTAAAATACATTTTGCTACTGTATATGAGCAAAAAACAAAAACAGTGTTTTGGACACAATGAAAAATAAAATCCTTATTAGATATTTTAGCTGACATGGTTAGCAACACTATTCACAAACCTTTATGATTGTAACTGTGTTACCAAAACTATTCAATTGAAATAACTAATCAAGATTTTATTTTTCATTGTGCAAAAAATGCTATCTTTTTTCTTTTACTTTTAATGTAAAAATGTATCATTTTATGTACAATCATTTATGTTGAACTAAGTGTTTCTTTAAATGTAATGTTCAGACTTGTGACATGTATACTGAAATATTAAGACACCTCATGCAAGTAAGACTAATAAAAAATATATGATAATTAAAAATAAAAATAGATTTATCTGTGTAAAAGACTTGCTGTATTTACCTGTTTCAGTGAAATGCATGGAATTGTTCTGCGACACAAATTGCCAGAAATCTTAACTTGTTTATGATAATACTCTGAGATTTGGAAGTTTTATAATACAGATATGATAAATAAAAATATTCAAATAACACAGTACTAAGTTTTGTAGATTGGACTTTCCACATTTTTTTCACACAAAAATCATGTTATTAAAAAAAATGTATGCTTTTAGATTAAAAAGTTGATGGCATAGTAATAATCTTCAAAGAGATGTTAAACTTTGTACTCTTAATCATATCTCTTCAGACCATTGGATCTAGATGTGTTGATTTCATGTTAGTCATAACAGAAAGACATGGACTGTGCTTAAACAAGATCAGGTTTAAAGAATTTTTGTTTCATTTATATCAGGAGAAGCATTACTTTAATCCGTTTTTGTTTTTACTTAGAATTTTATAAGTTTATTCCAACAATTACTTATTCATGCTTAAAGTAACAATAGATTTACGTGCAGAATTGTTGGATTTACAAAATATATTAGAGCTGCTAAACTACAAAACAAAATCCCATGTTACATGAAACTGCAAAAATACTGGGGTTCAGAATAAGAAAGTTTGTATAGCAACATCTAAAATTTCTGACCTCAGTGTTTTGAACTTTATTTCCCTTCATTCCAACCATGTAAAATGAAGTGATATTTGTTGAACATGTTCCAGGAACTGTAGTTCTTATTAATCAAGTGTTTGAATCTCTCCTGGTATTAAGTGATTATCCACAAAATTATTTTATCAACATTTTGAATGCTAGTGATGTTAAAATTAAACCTATTGAATGATACATCACCACTTTAATCCCTAAGACAGAGGAGAATACTGTGAGTGTAACCCAGTGTCAGGTATAATGAAAAATCTTGGATGAAAAAAAAAGTTTATATAAATATCAGAACTTCCTGTTACTTCAGTTGAAGGACCAGATCAAACTTAAAAATATGTTTCTGCTTTTATCTCAAGATTATTTTTATGAAGAATTTACTATAGCTACTGAATTTAGAGTAAGAAGCCTGTGTCATAAATACTGCTATGTAGGTAGTGTTAGATGAAAATATCTTCAAATTTCTGACCACAGTTTTCTTGAACTTGATTTCTCAACACCACATCCACATAAAATACAAAGTAATTCTGTAACAATTTCATGTACACTATGAATTTTCTACATTATCTTAATATTTTATTTTTATAATTAATTATCTTGATATTGCAGCTTTCATGTAATGCATAGTCAAGAATGTTATTAATTTAATTATATCTCCTTTTTTTTATTCTTTTGAGGTAATGCCCATTGTTCTAAAGAAAATCATTTTGACTTTAATATAATACCACAACATATTATTGAAGATAAAGTTTGACCATAAAAAATAATAAAATTTGTGCAATGATGTATCATTAGGCCTCAAAGATAAGAACCACTATATATGCATGATTACACTGTATGATGTATAGGTAACAGACTTTATACCTACACCAAAAATTTCACAACCATGCACATTAATAAGATTAAGTATTGTTTGTACTAATATGAAGAACAACAATTGTAACTGCAAGATTACATTTGCTAAATGGCATTTCATACTAGTTACTTAGCTCTTAACACAACAATAATAAAGATTTTTTTTTAAATATCATCAGAACATTGTAAACGTTTTTGCCTTTGTTTTTACAGATGAGTAACAATATTGTGGAAAAGATTTCAATTTAATCACCTGGTAAGTTGGTAATATGTTTACAGACTTGCAACTCAAAAATATAAGGTTTGTGTCCCCACGGTGGACAAAGTTCAGATTGTCTATTATGTAGCTTTGTTCTAAAACATATTTTTATTTAATTATAGTTAGAGCATGTGATAACACAAACCTCTGATGGTTTTGTGGAGTTTCTGAAATGATAACACACATATTAGTCCTTTCTGGATTTCTCAAGATTTAAAGAGTTTTAAGAAATTCTTATTATGAGAAGAAAACCATTTTCCAGATGTAGAAGTACTTACAACCAAAATGTAGAATTTATTAGCATGGAGAGATAGTTGCACATGAGAGATTGAGTACAGGAGAAGTTCTCTCCTAGACATATGACTTTTTTCCATTGCTACAAAAGTCTGTGATGTCAAAGTCAGCCTGCATCTGTTGATTCAGGGAGATATGTTTGCATCTTGTAACCCTAGACCATTCAAGCTAAAAGTGCACCTTAGAATCAGTTTCTGTGAAAGAGAAGTGCAGAAGACTAAGGTTTGCCAGAATGGAATAATATCACGTGAGCTTAAAACATCATGAGAAAGTAATATACTAAACTTCCAGAATGTTTCCAAAGCACAATAGTACCAGCTTTTTTTGATAGATTGTTTAGGCAGAGTATTCATGATGAAACTTTGTAGAATGGACAGCAACTGCCTGTTGTGGAGACACGAGTGTAGAGAACGACGTTTCGAAAGTTTTCCGCCTTTCATCTTCAATTATCAGCTCTTATTGAAACTATTGGTGAATAATAGATAGAAGCTGGATGGTACTACTGGTGGATGATTTCAGCCAATCAAAGTTATTGCCCTAGAAGGTGAAGCAATGTACAGTGTATGATACATCACCACTTTAATGTCATATTCAGTTTGTATTGGAGCGATAGTGACAATACTCACCATGTACACAAGTGGTGTTCTGTTGGATTAGGCCCAGTGCTTTGGTACCATATAACAGTTATAGAAACCATGCATGAAATAAAATGTATTCTGTCTGAAAAAAGGAGGGAGCATTATCTTGGACAATGATCCACCCTACAAGAGATGAAGTCCCAGTTTTGCTTTGTAATTGTGGATGATTGGCTACCTAGCTGGATACCATAATGGTTGTAGGTACAGTAAGCAGAGCTGAAGTGACTCTTGCTAACAGAAACACTAGTATTGTGTCCATCACTTTCTGAACTAATGGTTTGCTCAGTCTGTTACAAAGTATGAATTACATTTCCCAACTACTACTCAGTTGTGAAAGCTATGACAATCATTAGTTTGTGCACCTAATGATTGAAAGGAAATTGTGTTACTCCATTTCTGAGCTCTTGGTAGTGGCTGCCACTCAATCATTGATAATTAGGTCATTTACTAACTTGTATGATCTTTGACTGAAAAAGTGTCAATTTATTGCTTTCCAAGCTCTCAAGTTGTAATGAGATGTAATTTTTGAACTACATTATGGAGTTATGAGTTGAATGCTGACCGGATGATCATGACATTGAAAAACTAGTGATTGAAAAGGCACTGCACCTTCTTTTTCAGAGTACTGAGTGAATTTTATAACATTTGATGTTTTGAAATTATCACTCCAACAATCTAACTGAATGGCGAAGACTTGACAGAGCACCACTACCCAATACTCTCTAGAGCTCTCATCAATCTTTATGGAAAATAAACTATATCTATAATCCTTGAGGTAGTCCAGCATTCTCTGAGCATGTATTAAAGTAGTAACAGCAAAAGTTTTATTCTTGGTAAATAGAATTTTTGTTCAGTGAGTATGTATTTCATGAAGTCTAAAATAAAGTTTAGTTCAATTTGACAGCTCCTACATGACACTATCATCACTACCGATGTGTAACTTTCACACATTACTTGAACATAACAAAGTTGTTCATACAGTAACTGGAGGCAAGCTTTAGAGTATTTGGCAAAGCATATTGGTGGCATGTGTACATAGACTATTTTATAAGCAAACACTTGTATGGGAGCATGTGCATGTTAAAAATATTTGGAGTTCTTCATAAATGTTTAAATTATAACAACTGAATCAACCAAATCCATAGAATGACAATAAAAAAATAAAGAAATAAGAAGAATACAGTGAAAGTGTAGAGCCAAAGGAATTACCTCCATGTTAAGAAGTGATGAATACGAGGTTAACTGTCACAAATAACCAACAAACTAAGTGTAATGGTCATTAATGCTAAGATAATGTTTCAATTTTGATTCTGAAGCATGTGTGGTGAATTTTTCATTGAAAAGAAGATAGTAACAAAGAGACAGACATTATGGTAAGAGAGAAAAACAGAGTTTTAAGTGGGGTTTTAAAAGAATACAAGTTTACCTGGTGTTTCTTAAAAGCATAGTGTGAGAGTATTGTAAGTTGAACACACTGAAGTATTAATGAGTGGATGCAGTTGTTAGTAGTACACAAAATTAAGAACTATAGTGATGTACTCAGTGTTTTATTTCATTGTAATAGGGATATTTTGAGTATTTCAGGTCCAAATAATAAGCAAATGTTTGTAATAAGCAAACATTTTTATACAATATTTTTGTCACATTTTCTATTATAAAATACAGTTTGGTTAAGGGGGGGAGCACAAGGTACCATCTGTGTGTTGAAATCTTGTAATTCATGCCATAAGTGTTACACTCTCTATACATGAAAGAAATTGCCTGATGAAAGGCAAAGTATAGGTAAGCCAGGGATGAGGCTGAGCTAGAGAGTTCCTGCATTGCATGGTAGGGGCAACACATCACCACATACACAGATAGCTGGTCAAATGAAAACCCAGTGAATCTAGAGACTCAAGAAATCCACAAGTTTCTTGTACATATGTTCTATGGATGAGATGAATACATGTTAAGCCTGTAGACATGTCAATTGACCAGTACCTACTTAATAGTTATAATTGCTTGTCACAACCCCTTCCCTACCCTACACACTTTTCTTAACCTTTGACCATCTAGGATTCATTTAACCTTTGCATTTGACTCCAGCCTTACAGTATTTGAAGTCAACTTTTAACCGTAGCTAGTATATTTTTCTCAACAATGAAACAATGTTCCTGACCTGAAACCAGTATTCCAGTGAATTCTGTCAGTGAAGTCTTCCATTATTTTTTGTTGAACAATGAACTTATGAAGCTAATCATAATTATATAAGAATGCTAAATATGTACAGGATAGAAAAGTAAATGAAGCTACTGGAGATAGAACATCTTGGCCTTGCATGCACAGTGCCTGAGAACCATGGATGAAGATGCATTGCAGAAGAGAGCTCTTTGTTAACCTGAAGATGACCTAGGTCAATCGAAACATTGTTCTCTGTTTATCAATAAAAGTGTTAATACCCATACCAACCATTCTGAGATACATTAATATTTCAAGTGGGTTCCTCATCATCAAGAAGTAGCTGTGGTTATTTGACTTTGACCTTGTAATGCCCAGGGACTGCACTGCCATCGTTGATAATAGAGTATTCAACCAGCAATGAGAAGAAGAACATCCATGAAATTAAGGACTGAACAGTGACAATGCCAGGTACAACAGAGGGGCAACAAGGTCAACCACAAGCAGAGGTAGCTCAAGGAATGAAAGTCCAGGGAATCTAGAGTATGAGGAAATTCTATTGTTTTTTGGGCATACATTTAATAGGCAGTAATGAACATAATTACAATTAAGATATACACATGTAGTTGGTGAAATTTTCTTTTTGAAACTACAAAATGAAGAAGTCTCACTTGTGAGACAAAACATTTTGGAAATATTTTATTTTTTTCCATCCTATCAGTATGGAAAGCTGAAAATTACAAGATGACATTAGTGCATCTAAAGTTAATAATGATAATATACAATATTTGTTTAACATTCTAACTTAAGTTTTTTTGTTGTTGTTGTTATATCTGTCTCTTTAAAACACCACTAAATTACAGATACATTTTTTTCTGAAGATACTGAAAATAAGCTTAGTGTAGTTTTGATTTAGAAAGTCTTGTTTATAAAAGTCAATACACATTTGTGCATACATCTTAATACTTTTTAACCTTCTTACATGCAGTATTTTGATGGATAATTTTATTGTAATAGACATTTTTTATGGCAAATATAGAAATTGCTGTTCCTTTTTATTTGTGCATTGCTTAAGAGAATCAATGTGCATATTTGTGTAATTTGTGCTTATTAAATATTCATAAATTTTAAAGTTAGATTAATCACTTATAAATTAATTTGAATATTATTTTCTTCCTGAAACAATGTTCATTATTTGCCATAATCTATTGAAACATAACTGTTTTTATACTTTTGTAATAATTTATTGGCATGTTCTGTATTTGCTAAAATTTAAATTTTGATGATGATGTATAAAATAATTTCATGGTAGCTCTGTTGCTGAATATTAACCACATGAAGTGTATACTGTATACATAAACTGTTTGAAGCCACTATGTTGTATGTGTAATTAGAACTATTAATATTTAAAATTTAAGTGATTAATAATACATATATACTACTAATTCTAAGAAATACATCTGTTAGCTAACCATTACTTATTTAACATTTACAGTTTTTATATTCAGTAAAATCCAATTTGTAACTGATTTGTAATTTTATTGCACATTCATCTCTTGTTGGATGGATTATCTGATGAAAATAATTCAAAATCTAGTCTTTGTAGCAGTGACAAGTAAGTTTATTTTTTCCATAATATTTCTACAAGCTGCTGTCATTTGTACACTATTGTAACTTGTTCTTTGTAGACCTAAGTTTACAAATGATGACTCACTAATAGTATTTGGAATAACAATATAAAAATAAACTTACTTATTCATCATCAAAGCTACTTTGTTGAATATTGAATATACCCAATCACTAGCATGGATCCAAATACTTCACTGAACTACACTGTCAGATTTGATACTCATTAATTATTCATCACTAGGTTAAAGAACAAACTGAGAGTAACTGGCTCAATACATCACTGATTATTTATAACATACTCTCATCTCCTGATACTGCTGAAATATACCAGCTTCCTGATGTCAGATTTAGAAAATTCTAGGTGTGTTCACACAAACTCATTTGAAGTTAATGTTATGTGCCCTTTAGCTAACACCTTAATTAGAACATTGAAAATGTAGTTTATGGAAAGATTAATATATTATGAAACAGAATTGAAAAATATAATTATACTTTACAAAAGCTTTATCAAGTATGCAAAATATATTTTAGTAATAAATCATTTTGATCATTTTTAAATAATTAGAATTCTTTTACAAGCATTAGACTGAAGAAAAATATATTTGAATAAAGTATTACATGCACTATATCACCAAGTAAAACAGTGTTTTTATTAATTTTATATTTGTAAAGAAATTTTTGGATTTGTCTTAAAGAAACTTTGTAATGTTAAAAAACCAAAATTGTCTGAGTCTTACAAATAGAAGGTGTATCTACAGAGGGACAATGCTTAACACATCTAACACTAAACAAAACACATATTGCCATGTAAAAATGATCTTGTACATCACATGCAAAGTAATGTCTTTGTATTCTTATGGCAGATAGTACGTGATGTGAGTGTACCATCTCATTGTGCATTTTGTGATATAATTGCTTACTTTTGCACAGTAAACCACTGTATACATTTAAGTAAAATAATCATAAAAATAAATATTATAAAATTATTACACTACTAAATATTTAATAAACATTTTAGCCCTATCTCTAGAGAATATGTATGGTCTCCTCAGAAAGTGTATCAAACTTATATCACACACTGTAACCAAAAAAGTTTGAATAATATGTTTGTAACACAAATTTGTTATTGTGAGTTTGCAATGTAATTGTGAGTGCACTTTACCTTCAATTAATAGTTCTTTAGTTTAGGTTCATAGAACATTGTTAGTTATCAACTAACTCATTACAATTTTAATTTCTTAAAAGACTTACTACTACCATTTTTAAAAATTGTTTTTAGTGCCTCAGAATCTGTTCAGAATTAAATTTTCTGATATTTTCATTTGATAAAATATCCTTTTTAAATAATAACATGTTTTGTATATTTTTGCATATTAAGATTCACACATAAAATTCTGTATGAAACAAACATTGTACAGTTTAAAATTAAAGTAACATTGTGAAACTTGAATACACCATAAGTTTCTATCTTCTTGTAGTATTATAATATTAATTCTTTGTTCTGAATATGTGCAGTTTTCACAGAACATGTTGAGAAAACTATAAAGCTTTTTTTTTTTTCAAGTTACCTTTGTTGCATTCAGAAGTAGATAATACTTGTTACTACCAAGGAGAATATTACTTAATACAATACTGTGTAAAAATGTAGATAGGATATAAGAGATATCTAATAGTTACAGCCTCACCTGTACTGTAATAATAATGACCATGTGTATAACATGTGTCTTGCTGAGTAACTATAGGGTTTTTGTAAAACAAACACAGAGTGTTTGAAAGTCTGGTCTGGAACATCACTGATGACAGTGTAGTAGAACTTGGTTGTCAGTCCAGTGGTCCAGCGAAAGTAATGGTCCAGTATGTTTTAAAACATCGAAGTAGTTACACATACTGTTTTTGTTACACTCTGCTATAAAGATTGTTCATTTTGTGTTTCTTTTCTGTTTCCTTCAAAATCAATCCAGTCAGTAAAAGTTTTAGTATTACTCCATAATCAATAATCTAATCTATTCTTTAGTTTAAAAAGTCTACAAATCTTGTGTTGCACTGACATTAATTCAGTTTCACCTGGGTATATCACAGTATGATTATTTTATTCTGAATCTAGTTCATTTTGAGTGTAAAAGATGCACCACTATAAAGTAGGTTTTCAGTGTACTGAGATTTAGATAGATTCTTCAACTACAGACATGTGTTAGATTCAACACAACTTAAAAAAGTTCAAACTCTTTGGAAGGAATAATTTTTTCACCAGTGCTTGTTTTACTCTTGATGAAAATTATTATTCAACAGTGCTTGTACTTCTGGGTTTCTTAAATTACTTTGACAATTTATGTGACCATACATGTTTTCCACGTGTTGTTAAGTTCAGCTATATATGCTTGTGTATCTCTCTACAGTGTTTTAACATCTGTTTATTTTGTGTAAAACTGATTGAAAAAAATGTATATAATGTTTGTATAGTAAATTGTACCAAATATATGTATGAATATATGTTGTTTTTTTCCCACAACATTGTTCATGAATAAATTTGTATTTTACAGAGAGCTTGTGTAATGCAGCTTCATTATACTTAAGCCAGAAGAATGTTTGGAGGTGAGTTTTGATTTTTTCTGTATTTCTGATCATTTATTAGTAGCACTATCTTTCTTTGCATTATCTGTATTTACTTTAACATGCTTTGTAACCTTATTCAACTTGGTGTACATTTTGTGTTTCATGTTCATGGTCACTTTCTCTTGATCACCAACCAGTATTTATACACTAATACTTTACGATGAGATGCCTTATACTGTAACAAATTACAATAAACATACATTCCAGTTTTGACATAGATTGTATTGTTCTATTAGAGAAAAAATACATTCTTCAGTCCAGAGTCAAAATTGTAAGAACTTATTCTATTCAAGAATATTAAATGTATATATATGTTGTTGGTTTTTTCCATTGAGAAAATCAGACTTAATATGACAGGTTATTTCCATCCTATGAAATACAAATCAACTTTATAACATATTGAGTTACATCAGTATAAACTATTTTAAGTAAAAAGTCATTTCTTAATGAACAGAATGATGAAATGATTTAAGTATATTGTGAAATGTATATCTACTTATAAGTACATTCATTAGAACAAATATCAGTAAAGCAAGTTTGCAAGATAACATTTAATAACTTTAATGCATGCAGATTTTGTACTTACTTTTTGATTCCAGTTTTAGATGAGATATGATAGACTATTACCAAGTCACAATTCAGGTGCTGTAACCAAGTATTTGTTCTTATAGACTTTATTTTGAATATGTATTTCTGTTCTTTTCCACTGTAAGGTTTCTCAGTTCTGATAAAAATTATTTTTGAAACATGGTTTTTCCCACTAGACAACGTTCTTTCCAAATACTGTTAATCTAACTGCATGACCACTGCAGAAGATACACACCTAGAGCATAAGGAATGGAAACAAAGACATTAAGTTTTCAATATGTACTTCGATACTAATTTATATTCTGTTTCTCACTTGCTTTTAGCACTTATTTTGAAATCTGTACATTTTACTGAAGATGATAATTCATAGAAAAACAAATGCAAAAGTAGACTTAACTCAATAAATGGAAACTAACCTCTCAACTAATGACTATCTAAAGTTGAGAAAGTAATTTCACTAATCTACAACAACAGATTCCATATTCTCTTCCTTATTTTTTAGCCCAATCTTTACTATTATGATTAATGGCTTATTATATATCATGCTTTGATACCTCACAAGATATTACCTTTATAGTGTTCTCTCGATCATCTGGTGTTCAAGTGGCACTTCTCTTATAGATGTATTTGTCACTCATCTTAACACCAAACTTTCCATTTCCTGGTACTCAGTTCCTCGTCAATCAGTTGTAGCTATAGTCAGGTTCAATCCATCCCCTTTCTCTGTGATTACCCTCCTATTCATCTTCTCCCTTGTGTTTTTTTCCTCATTTGAGACACTCTGTGTCAGATGCACCTGACAGTTTTATATTACCCAACTCATTCATATTTCCCCTATTGAACCTTCTTCAGTCCTCTTCTCCTTTTCCTCTATCTCTATCATGGCCCTATTCCTTCAACCACATTCCTCTCCCATTTCACAATGTCATCACTTTGACTTTGCATGTGGGTTTCACCAGTCCCTTACAAGACTTTCCCTACTCTCTCTCTCTTTGTCTAACAAAGAAAATGGTGCATTTCCACAGTTGGTCATTGTGCCATTCTTTCTCCCCTTCCATTCATTCTGCCCTATCATTCTTTATGGAGTTTTCACATGGCTCTTCAACCAAGGTATATCATTGTTGATCATTGCTGGCTAGAGGATATCCCTATCTCATGTTTTCAAGTTTGTTTGTTTTTTCATTAGCACCACATATTCTCCTATTCAATACTTACTATGCTCTTCTGTTATTTTTCTTTCAACATCTTCTTCTTCCCTGTCCTGCTGTTCTTCCTAATTGGAATCTGAATGTTGTTCTCCATGCTCTTGCCCTTCCTCATTTTGAACTTTTAACCTCTTGCTCCATGTAGCATCTTTACATTACAACCTATGTCTTACTCCTTTTTGTCTATGACCATTGACCATCTGATGGGTATGCAGTTAACTCTTCCTGTATTTTTTTCCCATCATTATTATATTCTTCTTTATTTGGATTATGTTTTTTTTACCTATAATGTATGCAGCACTTTAAAGCAATAGCATGTTCACTTCTATTTCTTTTCCATCTATTTTTCACCTTTATTCTTGCTGCCATCTTGATTGCCTTCTCTGTCTTGTCTATATGGTTTTATGCTATTTGGCCCATATTGCTCTTTTTGAGGTTCACACTCCAATATATTTATTCTTTGGAATCCCAATTCTACCTGAGATAAATCTTCCACTACCCTAACATGATGGCTTTATCACCTCATCTTTTTTAGCCAAATGTTAACTTTATATAAATGTTTATAATCTTGATATTGGAAATGACATTATTTATTTCCTGTATTTTTAGTTCTATAATACAGGCAAAAGAACTTTCTTTTTTCCAGTACTGGATTTTCTTAACTAATAAAGAGATTATTTACAGAAAAACTGAACTTTGGTTCATGGTAAAGGTATGTTGCTGACTGTAGGTAAAGGTTATCAAGAGGGCCAAAGTTAACTAATTGGCTATCTACCGACTAGTTTACTTGACAGTGTACTAGTTTTAGAGCTAACAGATTTACTTGGTGTAGCTAGAGCTTTTGTACTGTGTATATTTGTACTGGATTAAATCAGATCTTCTCAGCATTGGGGATGCATGATTTTGTTAGTAAGTTATTCCTGATATTTTCACAACAACTTATGATAATTTTAATGCCACACTGTCCATATGGACAAAAATCCATCTTTTTTTTTACCCAATTTTCATCTCAAATGAACATTCTCGTAGCTTACTTTTCAAAAGGGGTTTTACAGCAATACCTAAAGTTAAGATGAAGACCACTTTTCATCTGATATATTCACTCCCTCTATATGGGCTCAGCCATTTTGACTGACCTTTTAACCACCATGCAGCCAAGAAACTATACATACTATAAGTTTTGGTGTAGTAAGTGTGTCGTCAGGAAGTATGGCAGGATTTAGTAAAAATGAAAAATCTATTGTGCACAAAATAAATCAGATTTTTTAATTAAATGTTTTTATTAAAAAGTTGTTTTAAATTTATGGAATCAGTCTGATTTTAGCACTGACCAGTCTTGAGTGCAACAGGATTTTCATGTTAAGACTAAAAATACTTTTTTCACCATAAAATTTGCATATCCCAAAGAACCTTCTAAATAAATATCAATTTTTTTTTCTCAGTAAAACTATATATTTTATCTCTTATTTTCCTATCATAACAATATACAGACATGGTCCATTCTACTTTCCTTGTAACCACCACAGAAATAACAGAATAAATTTTAATTACTCTTTCTCTTTCTAGAATGGCTAAAGATTGTAAGGGAAAATTAATTATTTATCCTAAATGGCAATGCTTTAGATTGTAAAAGCATACCCTGAGCCAGAGAACCATTCAGATGAACAAGTGAGGGATCATTTTTTAAAACTAATGTGTCACTGTCAGAGTTGGAAGTTTAGTTATGTTAAAGTTTTGAAAATAAATAATTTCAGAATCTATGAAAGCAAAGATATTAAGTTTTTACTATATTATATTTTATCAATAACTCCTATTTACTATTGTGGCAGATTTACTATTACATATTTATTTTAATATTAATATTTGTCTAAGTTAAATTTATATTAAGAAATGCATGTAAGTTATACTGTTAACTATGTATTGCAAAATTCCTGCCTATTCACTAAAGATGTATAAAATTCTTGAGTGTAGGAATCAACTATGTGCATGCATAAACACTAGTAATTGTCAGTATTGTTATTCCAGCTGAAATTTCTAGAAATTCACCTTGAGCTTTTAAAATTAAAGTGTGAGTTGCCAAGAGACAGTATATATTGTTGGCTTGCAACAGTTGGTATACAATAAACTTTGGAAACTATAACTGTGATTAATGCTTGTTAGTCAGGAACTTCAGATGTATGACCAGAAACGTTTGTAGATTTCAAACATTACAAACCATTTAACTTCTGCAGATTAATATCAAACATTAGTATTTATATGAAGACATTATACAACTTCAACAGTGAAAAATTTGCACGTGATCAGTGAAGAGCTAGATATCTCCTTGTTAAATAAATTGTGCCTATATAATCTCAAAATTAATTTGCTCATCATGAAACCTCGATAGGATATGAAGGAAGTTCCAGTTCATATAGAAGAATTAATATTGTTTTTAAGTTTGTAAAAGTTTCATACATACACTAATATTTCTAATAGCCATTATTATAAATTTTGTTATTGTTTGTATATTAAAATATATTTGTTTTAAGAAAGAAAAACTGTATGGATCAATCTTATTGGCAAATATCATAAATTTGGTACATATCAACATTTAATTAACTTGTAAATCTAAATTACAATTTAACTTAGTTTCAGGCTATATGATATAATAATATGTAACATAATAAATTGGAGGCTTGTCCAGGATAAATTGTAATATGTAACATAAAAATTGGAGGCTCATCCAAGAGAAATTCTAACATGTTGCAACTGTATTTTTCAGGGATGTTTTATAGAGAAATGGAGAAAACATTTATGAAATGCATATAGACAAAGAGTTTAAATCAGTTAATAATGGGAGGGGGAGTCATTGACAGAAGCAATTAGTGGAACACCTGTTTACTTCTTATACTTTTCCCCACATTTCCTATCTGTTGTTTTTTTTTAATATTATTTTAAAGCATGAAAATACGACAGTTTGTTCATATACTTTTTACGAAAGCGCACTACTGACCTTTTACAACACAATAATATTACTAGGATAATTAGAGGTCTGCCTGTCACAATTTATGGTGTTTGAATGAATTAATGTATTATGAACCTTGATTATTTGCTTCATATATTGAAATTTTCAATATTACTTAGTTATTTTCTATTCACCCATATTTCAAGAAGTAATTTGCATATAAATGTAAACATTTTTACCTCAAATAAGAGGCATATTCTTGTTCATGGATCATTTATATATTAGAAACTGAATTAAGAGAGTCACACAAAACTACATGTATACATCTGAATGATTTATTATTAACCACTATATCAAATCTTCATAAATTAGCAAAACCAAGGATACTGTAGCATGGATAAGTCAGTTAAATGTTTCAGGGAGGAACAATTTTTATATTTACATACAAGTTTTTATTTTTTGTATTTGTGATAATCCTGTCTTTGCATTTTCTAAGATTGAACTTGACTCCCTACACATGACATAGGAGTATTTTACTAACTGAAGTAAAGAATTAACTAGTATTGGAATAGCATTATTTAAGAAAAACTCAATTTTGTTTCACAGTTAGTGAAGTTTTGTTTTGGCATTTGATTTGGTAATGTGTGACCAAATAACTTTTTTCAGAGAGAGAAGTAGATAGTATAAGTATGTTGTTTACGTGTGTGTGTGTATATATATATACATACCCCTCTTTGTTATTTTTTGTATATTAATGTAGTGTGAATGTTCCATGTTTTAATTTTTTTCTCTTGGAAGACAAGAAATTGAAGCTACCCTTCAGTTGATGAAAAGAGCAGAGAGGGACTTATCACAAAAACAGAAGCAACTGGAAGAGTGGGAAAGTCGACTTCAAGAAAAGGAAGCCCTACTTGAGAGACACAAGCTTTGCATGGTATGATTATTTCTGAGTTCATTCAAAATCTTGTGAAAAATGTTTAGTATTTTCAAGTAAAATATATGTAAACAGCTCAAATCCAGCTAAACATATCAAAACTATTTATAATATAATAATCAGTAGACATAGCTAACTGACTTATTTATATCAACAATATGAATTTAATCTTTCTTTTTAATTGCTCATTAAGGATCTAACATTAGTATTTTTTAATTACATGCATGTGTATTCTTTTGTTTTAAACTTACAAATTGTTACTTTAATAGCTTCCATGTTTATATTGGACCTATGGATATTTCAGTATGTATTGGAAACTTGAAACCTGTAGAATGTTTCAGAGGTTTTACTTACTATGATATAGATCTGCAAAATCTGAGAAAGTAGTTTTTAAAATAATATTTAAGTACAACATTAAAAACAAAAAGTTGCACAGTTTATTGTCTGCTAGTTATGTTTGCATGTTACATTGTAAAGTGTATTTTTAAAGCCTGAGGACCCTTTAAAATAAAATGCTTTCATGTTAAGTATACTTACTTGCAGCTTCTTACATCATAGCCCTCTAGATACAAGTAAGTCAAAAACCTTTTTAACAGTTATATTTAAAATTTAGTTAAACTACTTTATTATCAGTGTATTCATCAAACTTGGCATCAAAATGTAGATAATAAGCCAAATTATGTTAATATTGTGTTCAAGTTTTAATTTACATATTTCAGTGAATTCTGAATCGTCCAGTTCAGATATTCTTCCACCACTATTTGAGATTCTGAGTTATAATGCAGATTACAAACTTACAGTAGAGATATTGCTGAGACACAGTATAATTTTATAGTTTCCAGTGATTTTGAAAAACAGAAATATAAACCAGAAAGTCAAACCTTCATCCTAATTTCACTTCTTTCACATGCTGCCCTTGAAACAATCTCCTAACTTCTCTCTAATATTTGCCGTTATTCATAATTAATAAAAAGAGAAAATTTTAATTCGCTGAATTATGTAAATGGCTAGCTAATTCTCACAATACCCTTTCAATTATTTGGTTTATGGCTTCAAAGCTGCTATCAGTCAGTTCACCTCAGTCAAGAAAAGCAAATATGCTACTGCACTCATAAGCTTAATTTGAAAGCCACTTAAATTATATTATAACTATGCAGATATTAACTTACACATTCATATTATTTATGTTATACTGAACTGTTGATTGACTCACTGAAGAGACCATAAGACTCCCAGAAACTTCACTTATATTTAACTCTTAATCCAAACTGACTACAAAGTTCAAAACTGAAAAATAGATTACCTAAGATTTCATCAAATGAGACTAATGTGTACAGTTTACATCAGATTTTTACCAAAGGGCACTGAATGCCTATAGTGCCCCCTCTCTGAGATTATTTACAAGACAGATAACTGTCATTTGTAACACAGAATCATTCAACAAACAACAAAATAATTCAGACATATGCAAAATATATTTTTTTTTATTGTTCACAGCAACATTTACAGGCATTGTATTTTTTTGTATTTTATTCTTTTATGTCCCTAATTCAAAAAGATAGATAAACAAACATTAGGAATTTCAAAACCTGTGAATATGGATCATAAAAAAAGTGATGAAACAAGGCTGGAGTTGTTGTATACATTAACTCAAACTAGAAAAAATTATTTTGATTCTACCAAATGTAATTTTAGGTAACAGCATGGAGACCAGATAGGGTATTTGTAGTTTCATTAACTAGGCTACAGTATTTCTGGTCTTGTTTCCTTTGTTTATGATTCCTATTTGCAGGTTTCTAAATTCCCAACTTTAATTATTTGTTGGTTTTTTGGTTTTTTTTATGCTGAACAATGGGCAACCCCTCGATGTGGATTCCTGTACATGGTGAGGGAATCTCCCAGGGAAGGTTCTGTTCGGTCAGTTTACTTCCTCTAGGATCTGAACATCTACCCATGTGTTTGCCATGCGTGGTGAAGTGTGAAGGGAGGAGAGGATCCTGGTGGTTGAGGGGTCTAACCCTAACACACTACTGAATTCCTGTAGACGGCTGGCCTTAGGTCAATTGGCTGGTCCACTTGGGCTAGGGTCAACCAAGTACTGGTGTTGGATGTTCTCAACAAGAGTTGTGTACATTGCATCTCATGCTAGTGTTTGGGTATAGTACTCACAAAACCCTGGCATTGCTGCAGTTCCCTTCTTTGGCATTGTAGTATGTTCCCTTGTAGAGCTCCATAATGAGTGGGGTAAGTGGGCACCAAAATGTTCTTTTTTTTTATTATTATTATGGATCCTCCTTAAAGAAAATAGAGAAAAAACAGTCATAGGTAAACAACCACGTCTTGAAGATTCTGAGCAGCAATCTTCAACATCTGTAACACCTCTTACCACATTTTCTTATACTACATTCTCTTTCAGATAAACATTTAGAGCAGATGTCTCCCTTTTTTCATTCAGAATGGACTTGCTGGCTCTCCAAAGTCAGTAAATAAGCTTTGCTCTGGTGACATATTGGTGGAAACATCCACATCTCAACACAGTGAACTCCTTGCAATCAAAGACAATTGGGGATATACATATTGAGGTTATTCCTCATGCTACTTTCAATTCCACATGAGGAGTTATTGCTGAAAGGGATTTGAAGAACATCCCTGATTAAAAGATTCTTGTTGGTTTCTCCATTCAAGGAGTTTCTGTAGTGAGGAGTATCTCCACTTGCAAAGATGAAATTACGATGTCGACCAGTGTCCTAATTCTGACATTTACATTACTGCATCCACCTGCCACCATCAAGGCAGGTTATCTTAACTTCAAGGTACAGCCATACATTCCAAACCCTCTCAGATGTTTCCATTATCAGCGGTTTGGTCACTTGAAAACATCAGGCCGTGGTTCCTTGAAATGTACTTGTTGTGGTGGCAAGGACCACTATGCCTATGAGTGGGAAACAGACCCTCTTTGCATGAACTGCAATTGCTCTCACCCATCCTACTTTCGTTCTTGCCCTAAATGGTGGGAAGAAAAATAGATGCAGCATTTGAAAATGATTCAAAACATTACTTACCCTGAGGCTCAAAAGTTGCTGTTCACCACTTCATCTTGGAAGTATATTGCTGCTCTTCACCCCACTACTACAGTGGGAGTGCAGATGGATCTCTCTGTGCCTCAAAAAGAATTATTCCCAAACCAAATGAAAAGTCTTTTGACTTTCTTGGTTAAAAAAGTTGATGAATCAGTGTAAACACCCATCAATGCCCCTAACATACATTCCAGCAAACCCCAAGATCCACTTCCTTTGGTTCTGGGTATGGGCATTTTCTTGGGTACATCTTCTTCTCCCACTCCAAGATGCAAAACGATTATTCATTCACATCCTCTGTTGCTGTAATCCTCTTACAACTACAAAGACCTACTCAATCGACCCAGGGCAAGATCCATGGAGGTCAACAGACTTTCCTTGAATAAAGACAATAAAGAAAAAGATATGGATGTAAACAGAAGGGTTCTCTACCCAATTTACCTACTCATAAATAAAAATGGCCACCTTGATACAATGGAACTGTCGAGGTTTATGCTCTAATCTGGATCACATTAAACTACTAATTGCTTCCTACCATCCTGTAAGGAAAGACATATAGTCAACATTCAACTTTAAACAGTTTTCTTTGTACAGAAATGACAGACTGTGTGATGGATAATTGCATGGAAGGATGATACTGTTGGTTGATCAGTATGTGCCCACACTGTCTTTGCCACTCGACACAACCTTGGAAGCCGTAGCCATCTGTGTTTCCTTGGGTCATACCATCACTGTTTGTTCTCTGTACCTTTCACCTGGAGAGACCTATGATCAATCAGACCTTGATGCTCTCATTGAACAGTTGCCATCTCCCTTTTTACTCCTGGGATACTATAATGGACATCATCCCCTCTGTGACAGTGCTGTTATTGATAAGAGGGGTTGCTCTGTATAGTGTATGCTCTCTAATCACAACCTTTCTCTTTTCAGTACTGGTTCTTCTACTTATTTCCATGCACCTAGTCAGTCCCTTACTGCTATTGATCTCTCAATTTGCTCCCCTTCACTATTCTCCCACTTTTCATGGAGGTTTGACAATAATTCACAAGGCAGTGATCATTTTCCTATAATCTTGGGAGAGACTGGCCATGGTCGATGCCACCCAACCTGCATGCCCCAGTGCAAGCTGGATCAGGCACACTAGCCCTCTTTCACTGCTTTTACAGAACTTGATCCTGCCATCATCTGTAAGCCATCAATAGACAACTGTGTGCCAGCAGTAACTAATTGAATTATACAAGCAGCTGCTCAATGTATTCCTAAAACCTCCACACATTTTCCACTATATCCTCATCCATGGTGGAATCCTGCCTGCCACATGGTATGGAAGGATAAAAAATTGGCATGGAATACTTTCTGTAAATATCTCACACTCTCAAACCCATCGCTTTCCAGCAGGCCCGTACACATGCTTGGTGGGTAAGACATCAAAGCCAGAAGGAATCTTCACATCTGGCATATCTTCTACCAGCAGTTCCAAAGTCATATGGGACAGGGTTTGAAAGGTCAGTGGGCAATATAATTCTGTCCCCCTCTCAATTTTACTCTCTGATGCCCAAGAAGTAGCTGATACCTGGATAATCACCATTATTCTAGGTGAAAGCTTTAGCATGGTATCAAGCACTTCTGCTTCTTCCTCTACCTTCTTAGCCATCGAGACTCAGGCAGAATGATCACCTATTGGATCACCCATTTACACTGGTGGAACTCAACCTGGCAGTACATCACTCGGACCTAATGATGTACACTACGAAATGCTGTGCCATCTATCTTCTGCTCCTCATTCTATTCTTCTGATTGTTTTTAACTGGATCTGTTAGGAGAATGATTTTCCTGATGCCTGATGCCAGCCTATTGTACTACCTTCCTCTAAGCCTGGAAAAGGTCTCAAGATTCCTTCAAACTATCATCCAATTGCTTTGACAAGCTGTCTCTGTAAGACCTTAGAGAGGATGGTTAATGGTCCTCTTGTTTGGTTCTTCGAATCAAACAACCTCCTCTTGTCCATACAGTGTGGGTTCTGACGACGGAACTCCACCATGGACCACCTGATTCAACTTGAAACAATCATCAGAGAAGCCATTCTCAAATGACAACATCTTGTATCAATATTCTTTCACAGTAAGAAGGCTTATGATACAACATGGAGGTATGACAATTTGTGACACTTCCATTTATATGGATTACATGGCCATTTACCCATTTTTATTAAACATTTTTTAATGGGCAGGTGATTACAAGTTTGTGTGAGTTCAACACTTTCCCATTCTTTTCTTCAGGAACTTGGAGCCCCTCAGGGCTGTGTTCTGAGTGTCACACTTTTCAGTATAAAAATCAATGTCATCACTGAACAACTCCCTCTCACTGTTGCAAACAGGCTCTATGTCAGTCAACAACTTTCACATTTCATGTTAGTCATCAAACATGATATACATTGAGTGGCAACTGCAGACTGTTCTCAATTGTTTTAACTTCTCTCTCTCTAAAACCATTTGCTTGCACTTTTGCTACTAATGGGGTATTCACCCTGATCCTGAACTCCGTAGTGGTGAAGTTGTGCTACTTTTGGCCCTTGACCTTTATACCATACATCAAGCAGCTATGGGTGAAATGTACAAGAGTACTGAACATCCTCCATGTCCTCTGTTCCACCACTTGGGGAGTGGATTGATGTTCTTTGCCAAAGATATATTATGCTCTTATTCAATTGAAACTAGACTATGAATCACTGGTCTATAGCTTTGCCAGGACCTTGGCCTTAAAGATACTGGACACCCTTCATTATCAGAGACTTCAGCTCTGCAAAGGGGCTTTCCACCCTTCCCCAGTTCAGAGCTTATACACAGAGTCTTGTGAACCATCCTTTACACCTCTGCAATTTACAACTGTCTTTACTGTATACTTCAAAACTTCATTCCTTATCAAAGCATCCTACCTGGGGTTGTGTTTTCGTTCCTCGGTGGGCCATGCTTCTTCAGAAGAGATAATCTGATATTGCTCCTATTGGTCTTCGTATCCAGGAGTAATTGGATGAATTAGATTTGTCCCTGGATAACATTGCTGTATCCTCTGGTCAGTCCATTCCACTATGACTTATTACAGTCCCCAAATGTGATCTGCCTTTAAGTCCTCTGAGAAAAGCAGACACTCTCAAATGAAAATACTGTCTGTTATTTGCTGAACATATTTTGAACCATCCTTCCATTCCTATTTATACAGATAGTTCAAAATCAGGTGGTTCTATTGTCTCTACAGTGGTTGTGCACAGAATCCCCTCTACAACTTCTGTGTTCACTACTGGAATGCATGCCATTTCTCTTACTCTGGATCTCATAGAAGCTAAACAGTACTCAAATTGCACTATTTATACTGACTCGCTTAGTTCTTTACTGGCCCTCTAATCACTTCACGTTAGTTCTCACCCTGTTCTTGCCAATATTTAAATATGACTGGCCTATTTTTCTTTAACATCTACTTCTTTCCAGTTTTTCTGAATACCAGGCCACGTTGGTATTTGCAGCTAAATCTGTCTGCTCTGGCATTATCACTGCTGTGCCTGTTTCATACATGGACTATGGTCCTGTATTCAAGATTTGGCTCTGTGCCAGTTTGTAGTCAATTTGGAGTGAGCAATGTGAAAACAAGCTTTACCAAATAAAACCCTTTATTGGACTTTGGCCGTCTTGCTTTCATAAGGTTTGGAAAGAGGAAATTGTTCTAACTAGACTACCCATTGGTCACAGTTTTTAACTCATCATTTATTTTATTTGGGACTAATGCACCAATGAGTCTGTGTAACACTCAGGTCACAATAGCCTATGTTTTACAGTCATGCCATTGTTAAAACTTTCAACAACAGCACTGTTTTAAACATGTTTTGTCCCAAGGTTTATCTGTAACGTTAAACAATGTTATTGGTGATGGTGACACTTTCCACCTTGGAAATGGTTTTAATTTTTTAAAGGCCATTAATCTTTTTAATGCTACTTAAGTTTTTTAATTTATACATTAGACCTTTTTTTAATGTGATTCCCTCTTAAGAATCGGAGTACATCTAGTTCGATTTGAAATTAGAAAATGGCAGTAATGTCAAATAACTCAAATCTAGGACTGGAAAGGCCAACTTCAGGTGACTAACACTGCTGTTTGAACTACCTGTTAGTCATTCTGGCAAGTTAAAATAATTAAACTTTTGCTACAAGTCTTTTAAAACTTGTATTACTTTACTTTTTGAAAATGACCATATTGTTGAATAACTCGAAACTAGGACTAGAAAGACCATCTTCAGATGACTAATGGTAGTTTTAGAATTAAACCTGTTAGTCTTCCTGGTGAGTTATGATAATTACAATTATGGTACAGAAAGTCCTTTACAACTTGTATTACTCTAGTTTTTCTCTTACACCTGTAGACTAGATGTAAAAATTGGATATAATGCTATTTATGATTTTAATTCAAAAATTAAACTTTGTCTTATTTTACATGTCTCATGAAATATTTTAATCTATTTTTTACATTTCAGTTACTTTTATAATAATAATAAAGAATAAACAGTAAAAACAAAAAATAAAGTGCTTACCCAAGAATTTTTTTTTCTTGCTATTAGTTGTCATTGAGAATTAACCTTACTTTTTTTATACTAATGGTAGTAATGCATTAAATAATTTGTACTTACTTAAATAATGCACCAAAGAACATTGTAATTTTACTGGCTTTCTAACTATGTAACAAGAACTGTTATAAAATCATCCAAACTAGCCATTGTGATTCTTGTGGGGACCAAAGTTGTATTGAGTGAAACTGATGCACTTTTGTTCAGAACACAACATAACCCAATATATCATTTGATGGATGAAAACCTTGACTTTCTGTTTGTTATAGATAATATATAATTCAACATAAGAGAGAATTATTAATATGTCCTGAAAGAGAAGGATGAGACAGGTGGGTTAATTACTTTCAATTTCATTTTGGAGGGGGGTGTAGATAAAATAGAAATGAGAAGATACATAGAAAAAATGTGTAATGTGAGTCATACTATGAAAAATTCAGGAGTTTTTAAAATGTTTTCCTGTTGAATTATCTTAAAACTTATGTATGATTAAACTATTGATTATTTTTGGAATAATTTATGCTATTCTAATTGGTATAATGTAAATAAAATATAGTTTAATAAAATGTTGAATATAAGAAACTAAACCCTTGTGTCATGTACAGAAAAGAACACCCATGGTAAGAGGGTTAAAGGAATGCCAGATATTTGTGAAAAAGATAACTTCAAGAGGTAATGATAACATCATTTAACTAGAATCATGAAGTCTTTTAATTTTTGTAAAATATACAAGAAATCAACTTTTCAATACCCCTATGACCTTTGCAGTAATTTATTTAGTATTCTACAAAAGGTTTGGATGCAATATGCAAAGCATTTTTGTTGTAGGCTGACAATAGAACAATGTTAGTTGGAAAAAGAAGAATTTACAAATGGGCCATTTTGAGATATTTTTTTCTCCTTGTGAGCCCGACATGCATGCTTTTTTGTGCATTTTTATACATTTACAGTTTTGGCGCTCAATAGTAAAGGTTTTAAGGTGTTGTTTGAACTAAATCTTTACTGTGTAAGATTCCTTTGCTTAAACGTTCTTTTCGGGTTTTGTGCAATTCCCTGTGATTCCTATTATGAACCACTGTTGTAGTTCATGATAGTTGAAATAAATAAAAATTCAGTAAAGATATAACAATTTGACACTCACTAACTTATATGAGAAAATATATGTATGAAAAATTAAATTTTCAGCAAGGTATGCATGGGAGGTGCATTACTATTCAATGTTTTGTCTTACCATAACTTGAGCTACTTGCTTGTTGGATGTAAATAGCTTTGTTAGACATGTTTAGTTGTTAGATATGGCTCAAAGAGCAAGAAAATAGTGAAAGCAGATGCAAACTGTTATGAGCCCATGATTGTCTAGGATAAATAATTATAATATTCTATTACAGTTTGCAGTCATTCTTATGGGCAAAAAAAAATTGTTACTTAGATTTATTTTACATGTTTTTTATGATGATTACAAGGTCATTAGAATGGAATGAGCTCTTATAATGTTTGACTCTAAAAGATATAAGACAGAATATAAAGATTTAATGAAAAACAAAAATATTTCATGTTCTAGATGTTATGCAAATGAAAATTCAAAACTGTAAGATTAAAAAAAGATATTTTTAATCTTAACATGAAAATCACCTTGCACTGAGGCTAACCAAGAGTGAGAGTCAGATTACGATTTTATAAGACTACTTAAGTAAAAGTACTTAATTAAAAACTGTAATCTTATGTCCTTAAAGGAATTGCAATGCTTACAGAAAGTTTGTCAAAATTTGTAAAGATGTGGTAACAACATTAAAGTTATAGTATGTATAGTTTCATGATTAAACGGTCAATAAAAATGTCACTTAAAATGACTAAGGCAGTATAATGAAAATTGAATCACTTTTCAATATCTTAAAAGTAATTATTTTGTGTAACCTTGAGAAATCATACTAAAAATATATCTGTTAAAGGTGTGGTGATACAGCAATACAAATACAAGTATCATATTGTGAAGTTGTGATGTTATTGTACTAATACGTTATCTGTACAGAAAAAAATCAGAATTTTTAATAAGGTATTTTTGCTAAAAATGAATGGTTAAATAAATAAAGATGAGTCTTGTGTACTACATGTTGTCTTCATTTCTTTTATCAAAGACATTACATGTAAAGTGACATAATAAATTAACAATAACAAAATAGAAAGACAAATATTAACTTTTTTATTTTACTTCTCTTGCCAGCTGCCATTTAGTTAATAAAACCTGAAAATTTGATTTGAGAAATCTCTGTAAAGTGTGAAGAACTTAAATAAGACAGTGTTTGTAATATAAATAATAAATTACAGACAATACTCTGAATCTATGCAACAAACTCTTGGTAAAACTTCTGTATCTAGATGTGTATCGTATTGACTGCTGTGATAAGATATACACCTCTAGTGTCTATGCACAAATCTGAAAAGAGAAGAAGAGCACACTTTTGGAATTCAGTTACAATGAAATGTTTACTTGTAGTAATTTAGTAAATGTTCAGATATAATATTTGAACTTTTTTTGTCCCCTTTATTATGTGCTTCAAAATTGTCATTTTGCCTGCAGAGACTGTATGATCATGATGTCTATTCCTGGTCAGAAAATGATGTGGTAAGTAACGTATTTATAATATTAAATACTTTACATATTTCTGTGTATGTTAAAATTTGATTTATTTTTAACTATACATTCTGTGGAGTAATTGGGTTTTGATACAGTGGAATTACTTTATGATGATAAAGGATACATCTAAAGTTTTACAAAAGAAGCAAAATTGTTAAATGAAAAATCAGGAATGTGTGGATAACAGTACAACACCTGATGATTTTTGACATGGTGCAACTTCTAAATGGGTATAGTATTCCTTCCACCCATTCCTACTTCATACACTTTTTGAAACCTGGTAATTGTTCAAACTAAATTAGACATGTATATAGGTAAATCTATCTGTTATAAACTTTGTTTTAGCAACCAAGTACATGTATATAATCAAATCATGTGACTCTTAAGAAAATGCATGACATCATTTGGGGATGGGGTGTTTGATGTCAAAAGTATGGCCTGAAGTTTCATTAGTCACATTTTGTTTAAAGAAGATATTATAGCTGTCTGAATGGTCAGGGGTGGGCAGGTAGGCCAAAAGAATAGTATCAAAATGGTGATTTTTGAAATTTTTAAATTTGTTGAGTATTTACAAAGGATTATCTGCTGATCAAACTCAATCCATGTCTATAATCAGATCAAAGTTCAAAGTGAAACGTGGAATAGGAATGGATAGAATGATGGTCACACCCAGGTTGCACTGTTAGAAACTTCCAAATAATGTAATCTTACCTTGTTTCCTTACTTTCTGGTCCTTCCATTCCAGTTCTCTAAGGTTTTCTTTCTTTTTTTTTTTTTTGTACTATGTCTAGAGAGTGACTGATATCTTCTCATAGCTTTTCTTAGAGCTTTGGCTAATATCTTTGCTATCATTTCTCTTCCACCTAGCCTGGATGACAACCTTAATGACGAGAAACCCACCTGAAATAAAAACGTATCTCATAATGGCTGTTATGGGTATTAACACTTTTATTGATAAGGAGAGAACAATGTTTTGACCTTTCTAGGTCATCTTCAGGTTAAGGTCGAAATGTTATTCTCTCCTTATCAATAAAAGTGTTAATACCATACCAGTTGTTCTCAGTAAGAGGATGACAACCTTTTCTTTGGCTGGATTAATGTTTTGATGCCTGCTATTTTTTATGGTATTTTTTAATGTAATTTTAAAAATGACAAAAATAACTAAGGTTTTCAGAGAAAAGTTTGCATGTCTACAACATTATGTCAGATTTTAATAAAAGATGTTGTGGTTAGGTAGTTTATAAAATATTATTTTTCATTCTCCCTCATCTAGATATGAAGGATTCAGTGACTTGTGTTCTGTGCATGTGTTACAAATCTGGCATGGTTTAGTAATTAGGGTGCTTGATTCTCAATTTACAAATCATATGAAAGAAATACATCAATGAAAATACTCATATTTTCAGCCATGAGACATTATAATGTGACAATCAACCCCAACAATTGGGTAAAAAGCAGTCCAAGAATTGGTTGCAGGTGGTGTTGACTTCTTCACTCTAGCTTATCATTTCAAAATTAATGACTGTTAGCTCAGATAGATCTCCAGTAGCTTTTCAGTAATTTCAATAAAAATGAATAAATGTTTGAGTACATAGAGTATTTTACAAGTTATAAATATGTTCTTTATGTGAGATTACTGTTTCTTCAAATTCAGATGTTCTCAGCCAATTGTTTTATGATTAAATAGTGTCATATTATATTAACTAGAAATTATATATTTTGATGCAGGTATATGTGGTTTGAATATTGGTTTATTTGTATGTCATTTAAATTACAAGTTCTTAACAAGGGATATTAGAAGAAAGTTATCTGTATCTTAGGTAATCAAAATACTTTTCAACTAATTCATTTAAACAAGTTACTTATTGTAAATGTAACACATGAAGATAATAATAAATGTGCTAAGAACACTGTAGAAAAGAAGTTGCTCAAAAGCAACTAGATCACGATATCAACAAACTGGTAGATGGACATAATTTAGACTGGTTAAATAGTGTAAGTATAATTATGTACAATATGTATATTCATGAATGTTTATTCATTATTATGTCATAAATAGATTAATTTTGTTGATTGTTAAATTGGTTTGAAAAATGTTTGCACTTTATAGAATAATCACATTTCATTGACCTGGCGTATTAATTACAGTTGATTATTTACAATTTCAGGGGCACTGAAAGCATATAATCCTAGAATTATTGTTAAAATACTATTCTTTTTCTGTTTTGTTTCTACTGATTTGTTTGCTAGAATTATTAATTAAAGAAGTATTGAAATATGAAGTCTTAACATGGCTTCAAGATATGTTGGAAGTGAATATAGCTTTGACTTAGGCAAAAAGTATTTCCTATTGATCAAGTTAATAAAATACAGAAAAATAATACTTCTGTATAAAACAAACAAAAGCAGAGAGAAAATTTTTCATCTCAAGTGCAGGTAGACAGGCATCAAATATTTTAATTAAAAATAATTTTATAGTCATGTGAAAAAGTTAGGACACCCTATGAATATGCATTTTTGTAGAATTACATTTACAGAAGATCTTGAAAAGTCTTTTCTTCAGTTTTAATTGTTTAGTTGTATTCCTATAATCTCTCAGTATTGTTGAAATTGAGATTAAATATCTATATATCCAAAAATGTTACACAAATACACAGGCTTTCATAGGGTGTCCTAACTTTTTCACATGACTGTATGTAGACCATATAAATGAGCGAGAAATAGAAATACTTTTCATTGTGTTTTTATTTTTCAAAGTAATGATAAAATAAAACCATTAGTTTTTGTACTTCATTAATTTTTAAATATTTTGACATATTTGAAATATACATTTTAATGCATCGTATTTAACCATAGTATCCATTTCTTGATTTTAGTACTTGTGGTTGAAACAGCTAAGTAATGAAGGTAAGCTTGGTAGTTTCATTTCTTTCAAGTAGTTTTGTATTGGACATCAAGCGTACTGAAAGTCTTACATCTAATGTGTGTAACCAAAGATTGACAGTAAATATTTTATCAGTAACACCCTTTATTAATAAAAGTTAAATATATTTTACTCCTTGTCTCTTGCTACTGTTGGAACTTCCACAATGGTTATAATCATGCACTGTTACTCAACATCACAGTGTTTATTGTAACAAGCTACTGCATAACATGGTAAGATTGATTCAAAACCATTTAAATTTACAAACTCCTTGTACACTCTCTACTACACATGGACATTGGCTTTCAAGACCACATTCCAAAGAGACTATGTGAACTGCATCAGGGGACCACTTTATATCTGTGGTTCTTTGGATGCCTCTTTCATGGAAAAAGACATTTGTTTTGAGACATCATAAAAAGTTGGAAACTTTTGGCAAGTGAATCTTCATAAATGTTTGTAATTTGGTACATGTATATTTGATGACAAAATAACAGTGTAGTTGACAGTTGGATAAGAATTAATAAAAAAATTGTTAAATGAAAATCACATTTACAGCAGCATCCTAGTGGATTTTTATTTTTACACTCTGGATTTTAAATGAAATACTTTAATTATATATTAAATAAGGTTTTTTGTGTAAGTAATAATGATTTTTACATTATTTTCAAAAATTTTATGAGCACACATAGTGCTCTTAAAATTATTTTCACATGTCTTTGCTCTGAAAGATATGTTACAGTGATATTTAATTCACACCTAAACTTAACTAGACTTAAAATTTTCTGTTAATTTTGATGACGAGAAACCCACTTGAAATAAAAATGTATCTCAGAATGGCTGGTAGGTGTATTGACACTTTTACTGATAAGGAAAGAACAATGTTTCGACCTTCCTAGGTCATCTTTAGGTTAGGAAAGAGAGAGTTTGAAAGTGAAAGTTTGAAAGAACAATGTTTCGACCTTCCTAGGTCATCTTCAGGTTAGGAAAGAGAGAGTTTGAAAGTGACCATTGACAGGCACATCTTAGGGATGAGAGTATAAACGGGTACCAGATTGTAGGGGCTGTTGCAGGTGAATGTTAGGTTATTAATTAGTATAGGTATAAAGGTGTTCCTTTATATTAGTTAAAATTTTGGTTTTAGTTGCTGTATATGTAGGGCTTCTTTGATTTTGCATTTGTTTATATTTGTTTCCCTACTTAGTATCTGTGTGTTTTCTATGGTTATGTTGTGTTTATTTGATTTGCAGTGTTTAAAAAGGTGTGAAGGTGTTATTTTGTATTCTCTGAATGTAGTTTCCATTTTTTCTGCTTGTTTCACCAATATAGAAGTCATGGTAGCTGTTGCATTGTATTTTATAAATTATGTTGGTGTTGTATTTGTCAGAATAGTTTTTACATAGTATATACTTTAGTTTTGTACCTGGTTTTTGAATAAATTGAGTGTTTACCAGAATGTTGTGTTTTGTTATAAGTTTTTTCTAAGTGTTGGTTACTTTTTTGCTGATGTCGGGAACATATGGTATGCAGCAGTATAAGGTTTTGTAGTTTGTTGTATTGTGGGATTTATTGTTGTTTGTTTTTGTTAGTCTAGGTGTGTGCATATAATTTTTTCTTTTTTTTTCTGAGGAAATTTGCTGATGTTGATGAAGTGTTGTTTTATTTTGTTGATTTCATCATTAAAAATAACCAACATTTGAAAAAACACTTAATAACATTCCAGTAAACACCAAATTTATTCAAAAACCAGGCACAAAACTAAGGTCTATTACTATGTAAAAACTAAACTGGCAAACACCAACAGAATTTATAAAATACAATACAACAACTGCCATGACCTCTATATCAGGGAAACAAGCATAAAAATGGAAACTAGATTCAAAGAACAAAAAAAAATACCTTCACATGTTTTTGAACACTGCAAATCAAATAAACACAATGTAACCATAGAAAACACCCAGATATTAAGTAGGGAAACAAATATAAACAAATGCAGAATCAAAGAATCTCTACTTATACAGCAATTAAAATCAAAATTAAACCAATATAAAGGAACACCTTTATACCTGTACTAATTAATAACCTAACATTCACCTGCAATGCTCTCTACAGTCTGGTATCCATTTATACTCTCGTCCCTAAGACACGTGTCCGTCAATGATCACTTTTAAACTTTCTGTTTCTTAACCTGAAGATGACCAAGAAAGGTCGAAATGTTATTCTCTCCTTATCAATGAAAGTGTTAATATCCATACCAGCCGTTCTGAGATACATTTCTGCTAATTTATAAGATATAATTCCACTGTTGTTTTTCAAAAAGGGGTTGTGATTTGTGACTCCAAGTAGCAAACTTTAAAATCTTGACAAATGTGCAATATTCCAGCAAGTTCTAAGGATTTGGAACAGTATGCTGATATGTTTTTGAAACAGCACATCTCTGGAAGAAGGTTGCTTCTCTTGACTCCTGATGATATGAAAGAAATGGGAGTAATTTCTGTTGGTCACAGAATACACCTTATGGTAAGATATAACTTGTGTTAAGTTTTATTGACTTCATGAAAAAAATTATTGAAATGTGAACAACAAGTCATCACTTGTACACTTTAGTAAGTTGAATGTATTGTGTTTTTGTTTGATAACTGTGATGTAATGACTTGCAATAAACTTATTTTTACATTTAATTCATTATATGGTGAATATTGTGTTGGAAGTTTATTTAATTAAATTTTATCTATCTCAAACTCTAGGATAACAAAAATTTTCATATTGTTATGAATAATGTTGTTGGTAGTTATTTTATTTTAATACTGTACAGAATAATTTGGATAGAACAATGTATTTATATCAAACTTTTGGGTGTAATTTTTTTTATTTCATAAACAAAATGCATTCCTATTAATAAAACAAGTTGTTTTTTTTACATATAAGTAGTTTTTATTTCGTTTTAAATACAGACGAGTTTTTACAACATCAAATAGTTTTGTTGATATAAAAGATTATGTTATGCAATTTAGTACATCAATATCACTAATAGAACAGAATTATTGCTCTTTATTTTTGGATTACAGCAAACAACTTTATTCACTTGCTGTTTCTTTTCTGTAGTTTTGTACAACATGTTTAAATGCTTGGAGCAAAATAATGCTGAATAAATGGTAATAAAATATTTAACTTTGGCACTTTCATTCAAAAAAATGGCAATAGACCAATTCTAAACTTTCCAAACTAAAAGTGTTAAAATTGTTTATTAGGTATATTGCATATCTTGTGACATCACTCACATAGTTTTTAGTAGTTAGCTTCTACATAGATAAAATATTTTTATTTATAATGGCATGCATTTGTTGAATATGTCTTTCATGCAATGTAAAAAGTACAATTTTAAATATTTACCTTTAGTTTCAAATTACTCATACTGATGTAAGATAGCAGAACAATATTATAAAGATTTAAGCTTTGTATTTTTATTGGCTACTTTCATGTATCATGGCCATGTGGTTAGGGCATTTGACTCTCAATATGAGGCTCTCAGTTTCAGATCTCTGTCCCACCAAATACTCTCATCCTTTCAGCTGTGAGGGTGTTATAATGTGATGGTAAATCCCACTATTTGTTTGTAAAAGAATAGCCCAAGAATTGACAGTAGCTGGTGATGGCTAGCTGCCTTCCCTCTAGCCGTACACTACTAAATTAGAGATAGCCCTTATGTAGCTTTGCATGAAATTCAAAACAAATCAAACCAAAACTAATGTATCATATATTTCTCTGTTTTCAACTTAACAGTAATAAGTGCTATGTTTTTAACCACTCTTCTTTCCATCTAGAAAATATTTCAGACAAAAATTAGAAACAATTCTTCTTCTTTGTTTAACACAGGGTATTTTGTAACTTGAGATTCGTTTTTGGTGAGAAATTTTATTTGAATTCACTCACCTGTTAATTAATTTCCATTCAATTTTAATATTCAAAATTTGCAGTCCATTATTATTTGTTAGTACTAGCTATAGCAATTTATTTGCCAGTCAAAAAGTTAATCTAAGAGTAATTATGTTTGTCTGCATTGTGGCCAAGATCTAATCTAAAATGTCTTACTTTTCTCCTAGGATTCTATTGAAAAGCTACAAATTCATAACAAACGAATGCTAGAATTTCCCCCTTTACATGAGGTATGTCTAAGATATAGAAATAATTATTTAACACTGAAGGTTAGGTAGTTTGTGGCTTTATAGTAATGCTTACCTTGGATAATGTTCCTTATGTAAATATTTTGAAGCATAAGTTCTGTAATATCTGCTGTAACATTCCAAAAGTTTGTCATAACCTTGTTAGCAAAAACAGTTTCTCTGTAAGACTTAGTTACCTGCTCAAATTTATAAACTTCAAGAAAAATTTCATTTTTTACAGCTGTAATGCTTCTTTTGTTTTTCAGACTTTTAGAAAAAGCCCCTCTCCAGTTTCTGTTCGACCAAGGCATTTTTGTTTAACACTTCTAATTGGTCATCACTTGCGATTGGGTTCAACCCCTGGTGATCACAAGTGGAAGATGTATCTAGAGGTAGATGAAGAAGAATCTCCTTTAACAGCTGTAACATGTATTAAGGATGTTAGCTTTGAATGTAAACAGGCTGGATTGTCATTGACAAAGATCTCACAGGTATGTAATCTGTAAATACCACCAGTGGTTACCTCCATTTTGCATGCAATTAGAATTATTTCATGTTTTCTGTTTTACAAAATGTGAAAAAAGGTTACATTAGCTGCAGTTGGCATAAATAATTATGACTAATCTTTATATGGTCAGCCATTATCCAATAAATATAGCAAAATATAATATTAATGAATTTTATTTTTCCATTAATAAATATCACTGACATATTCTATAAAAATAAAATGTTTCATCAGGGTAAAAGAGTGTTTGATAAACATACTTAAAGCTTTATTTTAATCCCTTAAGTGGGCAGCATTTATACAGAAGCCACACTAGTGTGTAGCTCCAACTCTTTGGGTGTGTCATCCATATTCTTCGAGCTGCATCAGTGGTCTCTTAGTTCCCTTGTTCATACAAATATAATACACAACTCAGCATTTGTATTTAAAATACATTTTGAATGAATGATTTCTGACAACTGTCAACAAGCATGGTTATTCTCATAAAATATAAGCATGAGTAAGGTGTGAGTAAAAAATACAATTAGTGATATTTTAAGAGATTCATCTGATGAAACTGGTGAAAGTTAACAAGACCTAATTACATTGTGAACCTAGGAGAATCATTGACATGAGACAGGAACAAGTTAGCAGCAAACATTCAAGTTATTTTAATTTAATCTGTATACTTTTAAAGCTAACAACTGTATAAAAAGTAAAGAACTTTGTGTACACTGCACATGATGAAATAGTGAAAGTCATAGAAGACTATTAAAAGATGCTCTAATTGACATTAATGTACAAGCTTACAGTTTGTATTAAAATTTTATGTTCAGCATATGTGCAAAAGAAATAATTAGAATATATTTCTTTTAAGCCTCCCTTTGTAATGGAAAAGTGGTGTGTTGGAATTTCAAGTGATCAGGTAGTCACATGCATAGTATCATATGAGGTAAGGACTTTTTGTGGTGTGTTATGTTTATACTTTACTTTCAAAAAGTATCCAGAATTACTGCTTTTATTTGTGTTTTCTGATATTCCATTTTATTATGACATAAAGTCATATTTTTCAGTAACATCTTAGTTTCTAATTTTAAGTACAGCACCAATAAAAACATTTTGTTTGCTAATTTTTATGTCATAATACATAAATATATAATGATAGTATGATCCTCATCATTCATGACTAGTACAATGTGCTTATTCTCAGTTTGTTTATTTTTATAATGAGAGGATGATATTTAAATTGAGTCATGCAAACATCAGACTTAAAAATATATATTATTAATAATGGAAAAACATCAAAGTTTAGCAGCCAGATGATAACTGATGGAAATTATACATGAACAATATATCCCAAAAACCACCAAAATATTATATTAATCTAACTTTAACAGTTGTTGTTTACTATATTTGATAATATCTCACCTGCTATGTTATTTATGTATTATTATTGTTAACAGTGTATTTCGTAATGTTTATTTTATCAAGTGTCAACGTTTTTTAATTTATTGTTTATTACAATTATTTTTTATCATAGAGATTGTTTTGCATTGTTAGCTTAATATATGTATATAGGACTAACCTGAATCTCATGAAACATTATTGGTATTATGCCTGCAAATATTGTTAATGCCTTCATCAGCAGTGGATATATATAAGGTTTAGTGTGGTTAGCACATTCTTATACAGTCTTCTTTATGTAAACTTAAAAGTTCAAAGAAACATTACTGAATTTGCTATCTAACATTTACATAGACCACAGAAACATTTTTCAAATTCAAAAGCAACAGCTGATGAATAAATAAAACAAGGTTTGTAGCTTAATTATATCAATGGAAATGCCAAACTTGGCTCACGCAAACAGAATTTCTTATGCTTTAAATTAACCATAACAGCAGTCACAGTCAGATTATCAAATGTTAGTAAAATTATTTGATTACACTATTATGTAACATTCTAGTTCAACATTCATGCAAAAGTGAGTCTAAAAATATAAATCTAAGCTTATGAAAGTGCTTGTGTTTATCAAGATACATATTTGGATTTATGTTTTATTTCCTAAAGAAAATTAAAGTATCAAAAAATAATCACAATTTAATTAATTTATTAGGAATGTTTTTATAGAAGTTTTAAGTTTTTGTGAAATAAAGACTAAAACCAACATTCCTTCACAAATAAATAGTGCAGTATTTTTATTTGAAGACCCAGTTACTCTCGTTTAGTATTGTACAGGGCAACAGCTGGCCTAAGGCTTAACTATAGGTTATAACCACAAGTATAGTTAAGATGTGATTTAATTTTCCAAGATTAGTACCATCATTGTAATAATAATAATAATATAAAAAAAAACTGCAACTGAAAGAAAAAAACTCAAAGTATTAAATATTTTAATGTATAATTTTTATTTATGGTGATAAAAGTAACTAAGATGTAAAAACTAGAGACTTATTAGGTCAATAAGGTAAAATAATGAAAATGAATTAAAAATGTTGCAGTATATGCTCATGAATAGCTCTTGCATTATGTCACTCAATATGCTAACATTGGCTACGTGAAGAGATTTCTAGTTCTGACAAGACACCGTACTTCCTCTCATATACATAATTATTCTCATTCAATGCTGCCTTCTATTTGCAAAAATGGTTCACATGTCTTTCATTCAATTCACATGACTTAACCGATTTTCACATGCAAATTATCATGCAACAAACCTCTGTCAATAGTAGTGTCACACACACACCATGTGATTCCCTCTGTGCTATTCTACCTAACTGTTACTTCTCTTACTTCTCATTTGGCAATGCTGGTGTTCAGTCATTTAGTTTGTGTTCTCTTCAAGTGCTTTGATATCAATTTCTCTCAACAAATTTATTATTTATTATGAAATTAATTTAGTTTGTGAGAACTATTGGGAGCTGGGGTCCACCCTACTTTTTATCGATATTACTTACATTCCTCCTACAACTGTTAAACCTGTTTAGGATGAGCTAGATTTTGTCAATTTTCCTCCACCTGATTATGGCTTTCCTTCCCAGGCTTTTACTGTTGAATGTGCTGGCCTACCTTATCCTTTTTTAGATACATTTCAAAGTATAATTTTCCTCTCATTCTCTAGACATTTTGTTATATGATTAATATTTGTGTGTCTCTGTTGGGTGAGGGTACATGCATACCTCACTTCTCCACAAGCTTTGGCTCAGTTGGTCTTAGCTTACCATCAGGCAAATTTTCTTATTGATTCTATGTACTTAGAATCTCTGTTGCGTGTTTGCAGGGGCAGTCTCCATTAATCATATGAATGTTATCCCCCACCTAGTTTTCCAGCTTCATCTTACCCTATTGACTCTCCTACAGGAAATGTCTACCTTGCACCTCTTTTCTTAGATATTTGACCTATATCTAGGAGATTTTCAAGGGATAGCTCTTACTCCTTCCATCCATGTTTGGACATTTGCTGTCATTAGTTCTTTCCCTTCACACATAACTTCTTTCTGTCGGAGATCTTGTGGAATGGGACATTGTTTTTTACCATTTGTTCACCATCCATTTCTAATAGGAACATGTGGTTGGCTCTTTTTTTCACTGGTCTCTTTTTTGGTGCTATTCCTGTACATTTGGCATCATGTAAGGTATCTGCAATGTATATTTTGTTTTCTTTTTTGTTGTTGCATTCTGGATCATTGCCATCATTATCTTTGTTCCATATACAGCACCTTCCCATCCTTCACTTGTCTTTCTTGTGAGTTTCTCCCTTTGTCATGTATGCTTGGTGCTGATTTGATCACAATCAGATGGGCAATTTCTGCATGACTAAGAATGCCCACGGTTCATGTTCTTATTTTTCATTTCTCATAATGCTCTCTTAGATTTTTCCCCATGTGATTCAGTACCAGTTTCATGCCTTGCCCTTCTAAAATTGTTTTGGTTCTGTATATCTCTTGTCTGGTAGTCTACATTTTACCTGACTTACACCTTTTTTTAGAATTTTACTAACACCATGGATGTCTGTCTTTGATTAACTCATTCCAAACCAAAGTTGTCATAATTTCCTTATCTGCTTCTTAAACAATTAGCTTGGGTGGTTGGATTTTCCATTTGGATAAGTTTATCTTGTTACTTACCTGATAATCTTGGCTATTTTGAGAGTATCTTTTTAAACACCCACCTCTGTTAAATTCGATGAAGCTTTCTGTTATCCACGCCATTGTGGTTCTCTATCTCACAGTGAGTTTTTAACACATTGGGGATGTGACATTTACAGTAGCACTACTTCCTTTCCTCTTTGCCTATATGTATTTATCATTAATATTTCCCCCACGTCTCTGAGTTTAGTGATTCTTCCCACTTGTCCAGATTTGCTTCTCTTCCCTGGTGCTTATCTCCAAAGTTGGGAATGGGTCGATCAGCAAGAGGCTTCAGGAAATGGTCTATGGACAGAAGGTCTTACCATGTTAACACCCTGGCCTTTTTGATAGTCCAGTGTAGTCCAGTGCTCACTTTCTTCTTCTTCCCTGGATTTGAATAATCATATTTTATTCTAAATATTTGATGGTGATGACTTATATCACTTGCCAGTGTAGCACTTACTCCCTATGTGGTAGACATTTGATCTTCACTTTTGAACCATCAAACTTCATAAAATTTCCAGGTGTGTTGTGTTACAGATAATTTTATCTTCATTGCAGATATTCATTCCAGTCCTGACAGATTTTTTTCCCAAGAAGTGACCTATTTAACATCTGATTATTGGTTGTTCTATCTCATGTGAGATACTTCTCCATGAAAAGTGTTTGACTTATTTCTTGATTCCAATGTACCTCTTTTGTTTAGAATCTCCAGTTAATCATCAACCTACCTTGGATTAGATCCAATTTATAATTTTAGCTTTTATCATTCTGTCACTCATCTTTCCAAGGTGACTTTGATTATCCATGTCACCTTGGGTCAAGTTTTTCTAATTGATACTTCATTGCAGCACAAATCTGGTTTTCTTGGCTGTTTTGGCTTTATATGTTCTTTTTGTTATGGATTGATTTTAATAACTTACACTTTGGAGACTCACAAATATAGTGTGCTGGCAGAAGTGCAGTTCACCCACTTTGACTGGGATCCCTCATCCAATCTCAGCAGTTGAGTTTTGGATTTAAGCTGAACCAATCAACATAACTCCTCATATATGTGTTCAGGGTGTCCCTGGACCCTCACTCTCTTTTCCTCAACTGAAATACACCAGTTTTGTTGACCACAGCAGAAGCACTTGTTGACTGCTCTGCTCATTCCTCTTGCATTACCCTTCAATGTTACTAAGGATGTTTATGCATTTGAAGTGGTTTCAGTCTCTTTGATTTGAGTGAGTTATATGTGTATGTTATTTCACTCTGTTCACATGTGCCTTATTTACGGATTGATGGTGGGATTTCTCCCTCCAGTTACGTTAACTAGAGAAGAAAATGGTATGATCGTCCTTCCTTCCTTCACTCACATGGATGCTGATTCCCAGCAGTCACATTTTGGATACAGTTGATTTTCAGTGTACAGTCAGTCACTAGTCACTCTATGCTTTTGGGCATATCCCTTTTCTACTTACATTGTGTCACCAGGGAGATTAACATTATAATAGACTGTGACTAGGATTATTGTCAAACTGTTTTCTCTCCCATTGGGATGTGCTCCTTATAATTTTCCCTCTGGATCTGTCACACCATTGCCATATTTGGGTAAAGAGAATATCTGGTACAAAAGTGGTGCAGTCTCCTACATACAGTCCTGTTACTGTTCCCTCATGATGGTGTTTTATGAATGCCTTCAAAAGGTGCTTCTACTTTCTCCCTTGCACCAGTTCCTCCACCTATTCAATGAGATTCTAGCTATGTATGTGAACAGAAATTTGGTACCTTGTCAGAAGTTATAGCTTTCATACACTGAAAATATATTTCCAATAGATACTTACAATTTACACTCACTGTTAACCAGTGCTTATGTTTCTGCCTAAACTCAAAGTGATATATAAGTAAAATAGCACAGAAAGAGTCACGTGGGTACATGGCACAACTATTGGTGGAGGATTGTTTGCTGATAATTTGCAAGAGAGAATTAGTTAAACCATGTGAATTGAAGGATGCATGATTGGCTTGTGGTATGAAACAAATTTTGCAAATAGAGGGCAGCATTGAACAATAATAGGTATGTCTGAGCAGAAGTAAGTACCTTCAGAAATAGATTTTCATTGAAGGAAAATTATATCTTTGGTTACATTTCAAAGAACTATATAACAGTACGTATATTAAGTTGAAACAGATGTTATGAATATTAAGATACACCATTGCACTTTTACGTTAAAACCTGCGATTATTTTGAAAAGAACAAAAGGGGTATTGTAGATTTATTTCTGTTGTTTTTTTTAATAATGACTACAAAGGTAATCAAATCAACCAAGTATATAAAGTTAGGATAGAAAAAATAACAGATAAAATATATAGTTTTCTGAAAAACAAGTTTTATATTTATTTAGGAGGATATAGAGCTTATCCAAATAAAATTTGAAAACTTTCCTATGAAGAAACATATCTTAACATGAAGATCACTTGCACTTGGAGCAATCAACACTCTGATTATATATATATATATTCACAGACAAATCTTTAGTAGGAATACTAAACTAAAATTCCTAATTTTTTGTGAACAAAAGGCTTCTAAAGTTTACTGAGAGCTTAACATAATTCATAAAGAAATACAAAACATGTTAAAAGTTACATTATGGAAACAAGGTCTTAACTAATTTTCTATATGGCACTATATATAAACTTTTTTTAAACTTTTAAGTAACATAGTATTCAATCCAGCATCCACTTTACAAGTAGCATCCTTAAAAAATTAAAATTAGCAAGGTGGTTTTTTTCAGATAGAAACTGATTTCCTGACAAATATCAGATAGATCAGCTAATGACTACAGATTCATTCAGAAATTCAAAAGAGTAAACTGCATTTGATAACATGAGTGAAGTTTCTAATTATATTGAAAACAGTGAAACTTGAACTACATTAAAAATAAATACAATTTTTACTTTGAAACAAATGAAAATAAACAAAACAACATACACAAATATTTGAGCACATGAAAAGTTCATATCTTCTACTGGATTGTAATTAGCTCCACAGCTTTCCTTCTCTGAGGACTGACACTTGTCAAACTAAAAGCAGTGATCTTAAAGTAAACCTTCACTTTTAAATTTTAAGCTAGAAAACGAACTAAGAAAGCATACATGAATTCATCATGTAAACTCAGTTTCTTTATCTAGTTAAATATGGCACCTCACAGCCTTTGTTTTCTTACAGCATTGGCTGGCTGTAACATTCAGTTAACGTCAACTCAGGTAGTGAAATATATTACAGTTGCTAATCCTTTCAGTGTGGTTGCTGTATGTTACTACAAATATTATCCTCAGACAGAATAGACATTAAATATTATGGAGAACAAATTCAAGGAAACCACTAGAAGAACACAATTTTAGTGATTTTCTGGACCATGTTCTTATGCTAAAACTGCATACAAATTAAATAAAAAAAATTTTTTTTAATTCTTATGTAACTAAACTAGGAAAAAAATAATAACATTTCTGCACATCTCATTAAAATAAGATTTCCTTATAGTGAATTCATGTCGATTCTCTTTTATGATATCATGTTTCCCTAATTGATCTTGAAAAATTGCTTGAATCAGCATATCTAAATCTTTCTCAGTTTAATCTTACAATTATAATGCCTTATAATTACCAGGGTATCTCATGTCATGACCTTTAAAAAAATGGAGTAAAATTAACTAATTAATAACTTTCTGATCCTCATATTTATTCATTTACCTACCATAAAGGAATGAGAGAGAATTGCATATCTAATTTTATACCTTCTAAAATACAATAGGAAAAGCATTATCTCTCCTGGTATTTTATTTGTTTGTAAACTTTCAATCTTTTACTTCCTGCCAGGGAATTATTATCCATGATTCAGGTCAGTTCCAATATTTCCTACAGAATGCATCAAATTATCAAGTAGCTTTTGAGAATAAAAGGAAAAACATTCTTTAAAAATGTGTATATTTTATAGTCTTCTACAAAGCATCTTATGATTAACATCCTTGAAGTATCCAATTCTCATTTAACATCTTGCTTACCTGTAATGTACTTAAAAATATCCTTGCTGCTAATTCCAACATTGTCAGCCAGCTATTTCTCAGGAGCCCATTTTGATTTTCCAACTTTTTTAAGCCAATTCACAAATTTCCTATATTTATCTAACTTCCACCCTATATGTCTATTTAAACTTTTTACATTTATGTTTTTTCTTAATTTTCCCATTTATGTTTAATGTTAACTTTCCCTGTTAATCTTTTTCTCTTTTCAGAAACATACTTATCTTGAATTAAAAATAATTCTAGTGGCAGTGCAATATGTCTGAGGACTTAAAACATCAGAAATCAGGATTCAGTACCCATGGTGGGCAGATCACAGCTAACCCATTATGTGTTGCTTTGTGCTTAACTAAAACAAACAAATAAACCTATATTTACATACAAGTTTCTAAGATCTGTTTCGTATCACTTTTTAACTCATTATCCCAATCTACTAATGCTAATTTTCTCTCATAGTCTCAAAACTGACTTTCTGAGAATTAGGAATTAAAATTTAATTTTTTATTTTCATATCTAACAAAACATCAAACTTAATTATGTGGTGATTATTCTTTCCTAAATGCTCCTGCACTTAACCTTACAGCCATGTTATAAATTAATAGTTAATTATAAATCTAAAAAGGCAGCCATACTGGTTGACTCCTTGACCATTTGTTATAGAAAACAATAATTAATCACTTCAAGAAAAATTTTTCCCCTCACAAGTTAATTCTGTATGTACCCAATCAGTATGTCTAAAATTAGTCTTTCATGATTACTGAAGCAATATCCTTATAAATAAAAACCCTAATCTATTTGTAAAGTTTCTTGCTTACATTAAAAATTGCTGGTTAAATGCCTTATACCCTTTAAACCTCTTTTGAT
Source organism: Tachypleus tridentatus (assembly GCF_004210375.1). Taxonomy (NCBI): domain Eukaryota; kingdom Metazoa; phylum Arthropoda; class Merostomata; order Xiphosura; family Limulidae; genus Tachypleus; species Tachypleus tridentatus. The sequence goes on from NC_134830.1 coordinate 87,184,601, forward strand.
TGTAACCCATATATATTCAACCTTCTGAATACTATGATACATACTTCCTTTAGCTCAATAGCTTTTCTTAATCTTCCAATGCCCACTAATATATTGAAAAATAAGAAATTTTCTTGCTTGATGCACTAGCTTTTATATCTCATAAGTTTGAACTGATCATTTAGTATGCATAGAGCATGCAACAATCCTCCATCAACAGGAGCACAATACACACTCCGACAGCAACTTTGCATGAAACTCACTTTCTCAAATTGCACAAGTTGGGCATATTTCTCACTTTTTGTTTTAACTGTTTTTTTTTGTTGTTTTTTAATAGGTTTGATTTGCAAATCAGTTGTCACAACTTTCCTCCTGCTTTCATGCCTTATCCTTTATTCACATCTCAATGTTCTTGTCCTTATCCTTGCTTTTCTCTTGCCCATTAAGATCATTGATAGTGGTAGAGATGACTGCACAGTGAAGTTAGGTCCTGTGGAGCCAGGCTCCACTACTTTATCAACATTTGGAAAACCTTCAATAATGATTTGCAAGTTCTGTGGTTTTTGTGTCAAAGAGTCTCTCTCTTCAGTTCAGGTCACTGCCACCTCTTTCCTTATCTCCAGTTCCCCTCCCTTCTCCAAAGGATTCTGTCTCAAGCAGTCATCTACTTGAGGCAGTGAGAGAGACCTTCTTCTCAATGAAACTATTATGTCAATGGTTCCCATTCATCTGAGTTTTTATTCTCACCTTTTGTCAGGTTTCTTATAAGAAGACAGGGTGTGATACTTTATACTGCTTCTTTTCTTTCCCTCTCAGTATGACCTTCCATATTGTCATTTTACCAACAGTGTTGGACAACTTTTCATTGTTAATCTCTCTGAATGGTTTCCATTCCTCACTTTTCACAGTTCTTCACCTGGCTATTTAATCAGGAATTTTCAGTTTTACCAGTTTCTGATTACAGAACATCCATGTCACACGTTTCCTTTCACAAGATTCCCCCAGGTCTTATCTCCCATCCTGGTGGCTAAGCGGTCCAACCCTAACACACCATTTTGGCCTTGAATTCCTGTAGATGGCTAGTCTTTGGGCAGCTGCCCCCCAGGTCAATTGGCTGATCCACTTTGGTTAGGGCCAACCAGGTACCACTGTTTGATATTCTCAGTGGGTGTTGTGAACATTGTGTCTGATGCTGGTGTTTAAATATAGTGCTCACAAAACCTTGGCATTGCTGCATCCTTTTATTATGTATCCTTCAAATCACAATAAAAATAAAATAGTAAAGAAACAGATCATAAGTAAATGACCACTTCTTGAAAATTCTGAACAGCAATCTTTAATTTTTTCAAAACCTGTACCTCATTTTCTAATATTATAATCTTTATCATACAAATTTTAGGACAAATGTCTCCCTTTTTTTTATTCAGAAGGGACTAAAGGGGCTTGCTAGCTCTCCTAAGCCAGTAAAAAAGCTACATTCTGGGGACATCTTGGTAGAAACATCCACTCCGAAATACACTGAACTCCTCTTGCACTCAAAGGCCATTGGGAATATACCCATTGAATTCGTAACAAGGCATTATTGCTGAGAGGGCTTTGAAGAACATCCCTGAGCCAACGATCCTCCCTGGTTACTCCACCTGAGGAGTTTCTGCAGTGAGGCGTATCTCCACTAGAAAAGATGGAATTATGCTGCTGATCAATGTCCTAATTTCGATGTTTACATCACCACAACCACCTGCCACCATCAAAGCAGGTTATTTAAATTGTAATGTATGGCCATATATTCCAAACCCTTTCAAATGTTTCCAGTGTCAGCAGTTCTGTGGCTCAAAGACATCATGTTGTGATTTCTTGACATGTGCTCATTATGGTGGCAAGAACCATGATGCCTACAAATGTGAATTTGACCCGCATTGTGTTATTTGCAGTGTCTCTCACTCCTCTTTTTTGTTTTTGCCCTCAGTGAGTAGAGGAAAAAGAGATACAGTGGTTGATAACAGTTCCTGATGTTTCTTACCTTGAGGCCACTCCATCTTAGACATATGCTGCTGCACACTGTTCCACTGCTACAGTGGAAGTGCAGACAGATCTTTCCATGCCTCCATTAGTATCGTTCTCCAACTATGTGAAGAATCTTTTGCCTTCTGTGGTTAAGAGAGTAGACAAGTCAATGTCATCTCCAATCTCTGTACCTACCAATCCTTCCAGTGACTGCTAAGATCCTTTGGCCCCAGTTTATGGCATATGCTTAGGCTCAATTTCTCTGGCCCCAAGATGTTGAATGATTATTTGTCTTTGACCTCAGTTGCTGGACTCTATTTCTACTAACAAAGACCTGCCCACTTGATCCAGGGCAGAATTCATGGAGGTCAAAAGACCTCCTTCTAATAAAGAAAAATAAAGTGGTCATAAACCAAAAATATTCTTCACCTAAATAAAAATGGTCACATTAATACATTGAAACTGTCAAGGTTTCTGTTCAAATATAGATAACATTGAGGATTTCATTGATTCATATTATCCTGTGTGTCTCTACTTAAAGGTAAATGTTTCTGAAATCTGCTGATACAATCTCACCAGCAGTTTTCTTTATACATAAATAACACGTTTTGTGATGGACAAGTGCATAGAGGTGTGGTACTGCTGGTCAATCAATATGTGCCCACCCTATCTTTGCCACTCAGTACACCCTTGGAGGCCATAGTCATCTGTGTTTCCTGTTTGTTTCCTCTACCTATCTTCTAGAGAGATTTATGATCAATCAGACCTTGATGCTCTCATTGAACAGTTGCCATCTCCATTTCTAATCCTGGGAAACTATAATGGACATAATCTCCTCTTGGATGGTGCTAATATTGATGGAAGGAGTTGTTCCATAGAGCATATGCTCTCAGATCACAACCTTTATAGCTCCAGTACTGGTTCTTCTACCTATTTTCAAGCACCTAGTCTATCTTTTATTGCTATTGGTCTCTCTGTCTGCTCTTCTTCACTTTTCTCTCACCTTTCTTGGATAATTGATAGCAAACCATGAAACAGTGATAATTTTCCTATAATTTTGAGGGAGATTGGCTGTGGTTGATGCCACCTAATCTGCATGCCTTGGTTCTTTGACCTTAAGAAGGCTTACGACATTATGTGGAGGTACAGCATTTTGTAAGACCTCCATTACTGTGAGTTGTGTGGCAGTTTACCCATTTTTTTAACTTTTTGCCAAATAAGCAATTCCAAGTTCCATGTTGGTACAATATTTTCACATTCCTTTCCATTGAAGGTTGGAATTCATCAGGGCTATGTCATGAGTTTCACACTTTTCAGTATCAATATTAATACTATCACACTACTCAACTCTTTCCTACTGTTGTGAACGGGCTCTATGTCATTGACTTTGTTATTGTTTCATTCATCAAACAAGATGTTTTTCGGGTGGCAGCTTCAGACTGCCCTCAATTGCTTGTTGAAGTGGACCATAGCAAACATTTTTACATTTTCTTTCTCCAAAACTGTTTGAATGTACTTTTTTCACCAATGCAGTATACAACCTGATCTTGAGCTCTGTTTTGGTGATGTTGTTCTTCCTGTGGCCCCTGAGGCAAAGTTATTGGGACTTGTATTTGAACATAAGCTTACTTTCATTCCTCACATCAAACAGCTACATGTCAAATGTACAAGTGCACTGAGCAGCATCTGTGTCCTTTTGTTTTACCTGTGGAGAGGATCAGTGTTCTATGCACAAGATCTATCATGTCCTCATTCACTTCAGACTGAACTGTGAGTCTCTAGTCTATGTTTCTGCAAGGATCTTTGCTGAAACCCATTCACCAGTTGGGGCTTCATCTCTGCACGGGAGCTTTCTGCACTTCTCCGGTCCAGAGTTTGTACACTGAGACCCACAAACCTCCTCTTTACCTCAGTCAGTTGCAACTTTCTTTGTTTCTAATTTTCAGCCTTTTCCCCAACATCCCACATGGTGTGTCTTCTTTCCTCAGTGGGCTATGCTCTTTTGGAATAAATGGTCTGCCGTTCTTCCTTTTGGCCTTCATATCCAAGTGCACCTGGCTGAATTTGGTCTGTCCTTGAATGACATTAGTGTCTCTACTGATAAGCTCATCACACTGAGACATATCACCATCCGGGTGTGACCTTTCCTTGAGTCATCTGTAGAAAGTAGATACTCTTAATTAAAAGTATCAACTTCTGTTCACTGAACATTTTTTGAACCATTCTTCTCTTCCCATTTATACAGATGGTTCAAAATCAAGTGACTTGTAAGCTCTGTGGTTGCTCACAGGATCCCTTCTACAGTTTCTGTGTTCATTGCTGATTTTTATGCAATGTCTCTTGGCCTGGATAATGTAGAATCTATGCAGTACACCAATGGTACTATTTTCACTGACTCTTTTAGCTGTGTACTAGCCCTGGTATCACTTCACATTAGTTATCTCTCTGTTCTCATTCATATTCACAAACAACTGGCCCTTTTTTTTAATCTTTTGTTTCTTTCCAGCTTTCCTAGATACCTGACCACATCAGTATTTGCAGGAAAAAGCTTGCTGACTCCACAACTAAGCACATCTACTATAATGCTGCTATGGCTGTGCCTGTTTTATATATGGACTATGGTTCTCCACTTAAGGTTCAACTTCAAACCATTTGGCATTTGACTTGGAGTAAGCAACATCATAACAAACCTTTTCAGATCAAACCTTTTGTAGTTCTTTGGCCATCTTATTTCTCTAAGGATCAAAAGGAGGAAGTTGTCCTGGCAAGAGTATGCATTGGCCACAGTTTTTTAACTCATTTTCTTTTATCTGGAACTGATCTACCAGTGTGTGTGCCCTTTGTGTCACTCAAGCCACAATAGCCCACATTTTACTATTTTGCCATCATTAAGACTCTAGAGTGATGGAACCATTTCAGATGTGTTTTCTAAGGGTTTAGCCCTGAAATTGGATGGTGTTATTACTGATGGTGATAGAGTCCAACTTAATTAATTGTATTTTTAAACTGTAATAAGCCACTGGTCTTCTCAATTCTGTTTAAATCTTTCATCTGAATTTTGGACATTGTTAAGTCTTAATTCAATATATTTTACATTTAATAACAATTTTACTTTTATGATTTTTTACCATTTGTTTGTCACAGATAGTCTAGTTGCTTTACATCAATAAATGCTAAACAACCAACCAACCAGCAACTTCAAAAATATGCCATGGCTGGTACATGCATTATTTTATTCAAACATGTAACTCCTTCCCTCTTTCATCAGTATAAAAATCACCACAGTTTAAACAGGTCTATGTTGTTTCACTTTGTGATAAGTTTTTAGAAATTAAAGAACCTTTATTGAGGACTGCTGTTCATAACCAGGAAATTGAAAAATTAGTGGTATTGCTCTTTCTTTACACCTTAGATTTGCATGTAGGTATGAAATTACATTTGCCAAGATTTCAAAGTCCTTATATTCAATAGCAGGTTATTATATTGTATCTATAATTAAATTACACTTGCCTAAAACATAATTTTAAGAAGTATTTAGTTTTGTTAATAAAAGTTTGCTTCTTGTTGCAATTGCAGATTTTGTGCCATGATTATTTAGAGTTGTGAATAGTTATCAATAATTTCTGAAACCAGAATATAAACATTTTTAAAACTTTTAATGATTTGAATGTACAGATTCACTAGCTTGCAACAATAGCAATTTCACTGTCAATGGCACTTTTGACTGTAATCCAAATAACATATCATGAGGTTTGCCTGCTTTAAGAGATTAATTTAAATTAGTTCTAATTTTAAATACTGAGCAAATTTTATAAAATAATTTTAAAAATTAAAAATATGTATTTATATGCATGTGTTAAAAACTTTAAAACTATCAATGAAAATTATCATTAAAGAAATAGTAGAATAAAACATGCATACAAAATGTATAAAAACTAGTTGTTTGACTCCTGCATTATTATTGATTTCCTGCCTATCCCATAAAAAAACAAAACACTAGTATTTATGAAAACTCTAAATAATTTTCCCTAACAACATCTAGTGACTAATGAAAACTTATGAAATTGCTGCAACATTGTGGCTGTAGCATCTGAGATTAATTATTACAGCATGCTACTCTTTAAATATAAATTTTAATAGTGGTACAGTACATGTGATGATTATAAATAGAAAATTTGAGTTATAATATAAGTAACAATGTTTATACAAAACTGACATGATAATTTTTTATGAATGACCAAGCTCTCTTTTCCACAAAAGCTTTGTTCATCATTGACCCTTGTTGAGATCTTAAAATAATTTCAATGGATGACTTTTCCACATTACCTAGAATGTGTTTCAAAATACTTAATTTAATTGGTTTTCTTAAATTTGCATAATCTTTCAATAGTTTTCTTGTTGTAGATCTTATGTAATCTTTCTTAAAATAAGTAAATTAATGAACTATATTTTATGTTTTTAATGAAGAAATATTGTAAATGACATCCTTTAAAAAAAACAACAATTTAGGACCTGGCATGGCCAGGTGATTGGGCACTGAACTCATAATCTGAGGGTTGTGGGTTCAAATCACCATCACACCAAACATGCCCCACCCTTACAGCTGTGGGAGTGTTATATTGTGATAATCAATTCCACTATTCATTCGTAAAAAAATAGCCCAAGAGTTGGGAATGGGTGATGATGACTAGCTACCTTCCCTCTAGTCTTAATCTGCTAAATTAGGGATGGCTAGAGCAGATACCCCTCATGTATCTTTTTGTGAAATCTAAAAAAAATAGAAATAAATTTGTGTTTCTATTACAAATGCTATAAGGTAGACTACATAGCAATTTTTCGTACAGAAGAAATGTGTTCCAATAAATATTCAAATGATAAGTGTTGATGGTTTTGTTAAGTTTCACTCCTCCAAATATTCATGAATTACTATGTCAGACCACTAGGAAAGCCATTTTCTTTGGAACATCTTGATTATCAAACTATTTATGCAAAAATGTATAAATACTTGAAATTTTATTTACATGATTAACAAAGTTTTCCTGGAGCACAGTTAGAATTACTATATATAACATGGAGTTAAATTACAGGCCAGTAAATGTTTTCTAAACTTCACACTTGGTGTTTTCATTACAGTAATGAACTAATGTATTTAAGAATGCAAGTTGATAATTCTACTGATGTTCAATAGTGAATTTGGTATTCTTAGCCTCAATATTCAGTTTGTTGATTTTTACACTAGAGGAGTTGCTCGTCTTCCTTTAATATTATCATGTTGCAGAAACCCAGGTAGCATTGTGCTAGTCCTGATCTCTTTGTGTTTTGAGAAGATTCTAAAAACTCCCTCAATGACTTGTTGATGGTTTATTTTCTGAGTATTGTGTCTGAGGTAATATATTATCTTTTTTTAATTTAAAAAAATATTTTTGTAATTTTATATTCATTGTATCAGTAGGATCCTGGTCAAGTTTTATAAATTTGGTTGAATCACTTGGATCAGATGTTATGAACTGTTTCCTCAAATAATCCATTTTATCCTAAATTACTGTACTTTTTCCTTATTAGTGGCAATATTGTTGTTTTTACTAAGAATTTTAATGCCAAACAGTTCTTCTTTACTTATGTAAGAACTAGTAATCAGTCATAAAGACTCAAAAGGTCAGTTATTCAATTGAATTGAATTTTAATGTTACTAAAAGAGTATGTAGATTCAGATTGCATAGGTTGTTTAAACTATAGCTATAAAAATTATTCACAATGTAGAAAATAACCTTCAAATTTCAACTTGCTAAGAGGTATTGTATTTTAAATCAAGAGCAAAGACTTTCTTTCAAACTTCACTCAAAACATAACTAGCATGATTACAGATTATGGTATCTAGTTGTTCTATGAATAAATCCTTAATCTGATATCACTTTGAACCAGTTAGTTTAGTTAAAAAATGGTAAAAGAAAGAGTTGGAAAGAAGTAAAATATCTTAGGTGTAAATTTAATGTTTTAATAAAAATTATTAAAATGAGATACTTATTTCAAAAGCTATATTTTTGAAGTTCACTTATTTTTCAACTCACAAAACATATTTTCTGTTCAATATAATCTTTACCTTCAGATAAATGAGGTAGCTATGAATTCCAGATTAGCTCTCTCTCTAGCAGTGTGTTTACTTTCTTTTTCATGAAAAACAATAAACAATTGTTGAAGAGTTCATGGTTTTAAACCATCATGAGATGTATGTGGATGATAGTTTTTACTGTGTTCAGGTTTTCCAGTGTTAGGAATATTTAAATAGCAAACAAACAGTATCAGATTCACTGTCGAACATCAGCAGAACTATCTACTTACATTCTTGGATACATTAGTTCAAAATTGTGATTGTAACTTTGTGAGTTTTACGATTAATAGCATTTTTTGTATTTAAGTTTTAATGTGTTATGTACCAACTGTATTCAAAGAAAACTTGTTTAAAACATAAGTTCGTTATGAAGATGAAACTTCAAGTACTAATTGGTGTTTACATAAAGAGTTGGATATGTTTAGGTTATTTTTATTAAAGAAGTGGTTTTACTAGTTGACTGACAGAATAATTTGTAATTGTCTGAGAAAGCAAAACTTCACAAAAAGCTATCATCATATGTATTTCTGAAATGTTAGTTATTATTATTTTACCACATATCCATAAGTATTCTTAGTACATAGAGAAACATCAGTGCAACCTTCTTCAGAATATATCTCTTACAACTGAAGTGTATTTATAAACAAAGACGTCATCTGCAATATTTCTTCTGCATAAATATTGTATTTCTCCATGGAAAGCATCAAGTGTATAAAATCAGTTTATTTGTTATTATTGCATGTAAGGTTACACCAGCTTGAAAAACCATGCAAACTTAAGTGTGATACAGTCATCCATATAAATTATTTTAAAATTTTATCAAAGGTTTTTTGTCCCATTAAAACAAGGGCTTTTGTACATAAAAAGAGAGCAAAATGATAAAGATAGTACACCAAGAAACTAATGTTTATAAAGCTACAAAATGAATAACTTAGTAAAATATTAATACTTCAATTAAAATAACCAAGTTAATTATAATGGATAGAAAAATAACGTACTAAGCATACTACGAGCCGTGTTTTAACACAAATAATCTAACTTAAACTATCCCTCTCAACAGATTGTTAACTTATTAAGAGAACAAATGAAAATAGTAAATTTAAACCCTAAAAAATAATTGAAATGTATAAGTAATGATAAATATGACAATAACATTAATTAATAAAAGGTAACATGACTAATTGCATAACATTATACTGTACAAGGCTTTTGTTAAGTATAGAAAGGTGTTAATTTAAAAGGAATAAAACTAATAATGGCCACCATTATTGCAATAGAAATTAGTTAAGAATTTAAGGTGTAGATGAGATAGTTTTTAAAAAAATGAAATTATTAATAAGTGTTACCAAAAAGATTACTGGATTTACTTCAAAAATAAACAAAGCTAATGCTCAAAATATGGTAGGAGAAATCTCATTTTATAAATTTGAAAATTAGTGTATATGGTCTGTACACAAAATCTTGTAATGTGGGATGATTCTGTTTTATCTCAAAACTGTAAGAAGTAACATGATTTCTTGGTAATATTTGTATTTGCAAATGAAAGATTTATTGCTTCAAAATTAAGAATGTTTCATCAAAAGTTTGAACTTGATTGTTTCATTAACAGTGCTTATAACTGTAAGTTCAGATAGTCTGCATTATTTGTATTATAAGAGCATTTTCCAAGACGAGTTCTGGTGAGTAAATGTATTCTGAAACAGTACTTACCTCCATTCAAAAGATTAGCTCTTCTCATTTATTTTTACCCTCTATATGAATATATTACATCTTATCTCTCATGCAAATCATCATTCCTCATCCACCAATCAGCAGTAGCATAGCATGCTTACATGACACATGACTCCCTCTACAACTTTCACTTCTCGTTTGGCAGCTTTCGAGTTTGGATGTGCTTCTTTTTTTTTATTGCTACGTTTTTGGCTTCATGTATGCTAAACTACAATTGATTTGTTTAACCAGATTCATTTTTTATATTTATCAGTTAATTCACATCACTTTCTTTCTGTACTCAAGTGTTGTGAAACTTTTCTGTGCAATGCATTCAGGAATTAACCTTATCACTTTGGGGTTTACAACAACAACTAGTGCTTTTCATGGACCTCAGATGCAGGCAACTCAATGACAGATCTTTCTGCTATCGTGTAGCAGGAAGTCAAATATCACAGGGTTCAAACTTTCTTCTCGGACTTTGCACCACAGTTTCTGCTGAAACTTCTGAACCTTTGCTGGCTGACAAAGACTTTATTTGTCTTTTCAGAAGCCTTTAGAATTTGCCAATCATTCCCATTTCCAACCTGGGGATTCTCTTAGGCTTAATTTGGTCATCTTGGAATTTCTGTCTCAGGTTTGTGTTGCTTGATTTCTGTCACTTTTTTCTTTTTCATCTTGTCCTTCATTTTGTATGTACTAGTTTCCTGCTTTTGGTTTTTTCTACCTCCTCTGATATTTATGTTATTGCTGTTCTTTTAATCTCACATTTCCATGAGGAGATTAGCGTGTTATGCCCCCTAAGGACTTCTCATCAGTTCGCTAATTCTACTATCAAGTGGACTATACGTTTTTTGATTGATAGTTGTTTTTTACCTTTTTCAAGGGTGGATCCCAAATCTAGTGTTAGTCTTACGTGTACCTTTCTCTAGCATCTTTTTACCTTACATTGGCTGTCAGAAGATCTCTACAGATATCCTGAGATTTGTTTTGACAGTATCTTTTTTTTTTCTCTCCTCTGTACTTTTCTTCAAGTATGGCCATAAATATGTGATTTCTTTATTTTGGGGACCTTTTAGGCAGGAACTGAATTTTCACTTGTGTCATTGTTCCCTCTGTATCTTTCAACTTTTTCCTTTTTTGAGGCTTCATGTATTTGCTCCTGTCCTTGACTATATCAAGCACCAAGTGATGTTGGCCCAATAACAGACTATCCTTACAACTTTTATATCCCTTTTGTCACAGTTGGAACCTCATATGCCACTTATTCCTCTAACCCTTTCCTCTTCCTTCAATTATGGGTACTTCTTTTTGTCAAATTCCTTGATGGAGTATCACTCATTACCACTAGTACTGATGACTATCCTGAGAAATCAGGCCTTGTGGGAGCTCGATTGTTGGTGCTTCATCCTTATTGGCTCCTTCCTGTCAGTGATAAATGGGTTCTAAAGGTTCTTTTTAAAGATTTTGTTATCCAGTTTCCTTTCTCTTCCTGTCTTTTCCTACCCATTTCCTTTCCTTGTGCTTGAGATCCTATCTTGTGTCTGCATCTGTCAGAGGCAGTTGAGGATTTACTTTGAATCAAGCAATTGAATTGACTCTCCATCTCCCTGAGGTTTTTCTTCCTTTTTTTTTTCTTTTTGTCAACATGACAACTTGGAATTGATAGCCAATCATTGATTTCATGCTTCATCATGCTCCCCAATTCACCATGGAGTTGTTCTTCACCCTGAGCTGGGTGTTTTCACCTAGGTGGTAGGTGCCAATAATAGATGTCTTCATTGCTTACCTTCATATCCTGTTAGCACTTCAGTTTCGACCTTCTCTTTGGTTTGTCCATATTGAGGAGGTTTACCTACTTGGGGCACTCCCTTTGAACTTGCCTTGGTTCCATAAGTGTTTCATCACATTGTACAAGCTTTTGCTCATCATTTTCATGTTTTGGAGTTGCAGTGCCATTATTACATGAATGTATGACTCCTTTTAACTATTTTGAGCAGGAGTCAGCCACTCACATTCACCACCAACTTTCCATAGCAGATGTAATGGGCTGGTTGTTTGCATGAGAGAGATTCTTATTTCAACCTGCCCAATCCCTGTACATTTGGATGTATTCTTCAACCCAAATATCAGTAGCATTGTATCTTCTCCTTTGCATCTGTATTCCATAGATCTTGGTCACTTATTGTTTTAGAGGTTCTGTAATGTTTGGGATTTGGTCTTCCATGACCACTTTGGCCACCCTTGGTTGTATACATGTGAGATTCCTGCAGGGAACACTTCATATCCAATTGAACCTTGCACTGGATCCTATTATTTTCCACTATTTACCTTCCTCCTTCCCTGAGAAACAAACTGCAGTGGTAGTTGGATTATATATCAGAGGGTGTGCCACTTCCTCCCCTGCATCTGGTTATACATATGCTCATAGATGTTTCCCTTTTGGGCTGGAGGGTTTTGATCAATCACTATGAAGCTTTGAACCATTGGTCTGCAGGTGAGACTGAGACTGTCTTACTTATTAATTTTCTCTAACTTCTCATGATTCATTGGGCTTTACATTACTTCATTTTTCTCACCCATCACTATATCTTACCAATCATGAAGGGCCCAGAAATTTCCATTTTTGGACATTGGATATTCTTCACTGGGTTATGCATATAGCACATTCATCTTATCACATGTCCTGTGCTGAGTGAATGTCTTCAATCCAGTCAAAGATCATCTTCATGCCTATGCCAAATCTCTCACACATAGTGGTTATTCAAATCCCTTGTTTCAGGGACCTTTGCCTTTGTGGGAGTTCTACCAAATTGGAAGTATTAGCTATGGACCTCAATACACAATTGTCTCTGTTTTGGTTACTTGTACTGTATCCCAAAACTGTGACTGTCTATACTTTCTGCCTGGATTGTTTTCACACATACTTTTATGTATGCACTCCACTCCTTGTTGTATTCTTCTGATTGCACCCCATTGACCAGCACAATCTTGGTTTCTGAGGCTCTAATCCCTATTTCTCTTCCACTGTTCCCTCTCTTCTGCATCAGCCTTAATCCTTTGTTCCACATCCCTTTCTCTCTATCCTACATCTTCACACCTAGTTTTTGTCTGGTCCTTTGCAAGATGATCTGGCTTCCCATGTAAAGTTGCCTCCCAGTTAGCTACTTTCATTCATCATTCTTCCACAGATATGTACCACTGCAGAAGATATTTTGCAGTTAATTAGCTAGCAGGGAATTTCCTACCAACTAACCTTCTATGACTCATGTGGTGGAATTTTCCACCTGGCTCTTCCACTATGAGTCTTCAATCTCTTTGCTTTCTGGATTTCAAGTAGCCCTCTCCCTTGCCTTCCATTTTTCTAATCCCTTTGGAGTGTTTACTTTCTCTATCCTCAATATGTTCATATATCCCTTTCAGATTCATAAACCTCCCAGGCACCCTCCCCTTCTGGATTGTGTCATTACTTTGGTACTCCTTGCCTTGACTTACCTCTGTTTTATAAACTTTCCTCTTGGTCCTTTTTTCATGTCCTTTAAGATATATTTCTTTCTACTTTTGGCTTGCAGACATCACTAGTCTGATTTGTTTGCCATTGACATTTCACTTACCCTTTATCATCCCACCTATCTCCTCATTTCTGGTCTGTTTGGTCTACTCCCCTCTAACTTCTTCATTCCATACGTTTTCTCCATCTGATCTGTCTTCTCACATTTTTCTTTTCTTCTTGTCTTTGCCATCTGTTGGAGGAGATTTTCCAAGGTACATATATCATGCCCAATACATTCGTTGTCCAGCTAAGGTCATGCTCCAGACTTCAGATTGACTTTCACAAGTAATTTTTATTAATTTTCTTCTTTTTAGTGGCCTTTCTTTTTTCTATTTTGTCACACAGATTTTGATCTGTGGCAACCACTGGAGTTGATTCGCCTCTAAACTGGTTGGTGTGGCCTCTTACTATTAATTTACATACTAGGTTGAGTTGATCTGTTGCAAATACAGTTCATCCCTTTTGATTTGGATTCCTCGTTCTTCCTACATGTGGATGCCCTTTCTCAATGTCACGGTCTTGGATTCAGTTGAATTAATCAAAATAAGTTCTTACACAAGTTGAATCCATTCTCTTGATGCCAGATGGCCAATCCCAGATTGCTGTAGAGTGTTGATCCTTGTATAATACCCAGTAATTGGATCTGGTATTAATCCCTGATTATAGGGTTTAATATGAAAAGGGTGCAAAATAGGCATTTCACGTTTTTATTGGTTTGGTTTGGTTTTTGGAATTTCGCACAAAGCTACTCGAGGGCTATCTGCACTAGCCGTCCCTAATTTAGCAGTGTAAGACTAGATGGAAGGTCATCACCACCCACTGCCAACTCTTGGGCTTCTCTTTCACTAACGAATAGTGGGATTGACCATCACTTTATAATGCCCCCACTGTTGAAAGGCCGAGCATGTTTGGTGCGACCGGGATTCGAACCCGCGACCCTCGGATTACGAGTCAAACGCCATAACACGCTTGGCCATACCGGGCCCCAACATGGACAAGCACAAAGCTTGTGGCACAAGTAAAAAAAATATGGAGGGCAACAATAAATGAAAATATCTAATCTTGTGAGGAAGGTAAGTACCTACCTATCAAAAATACATAACTCTGGCAGTGTGAAGAAAAAAGCCTTGATAATCCATTAAAAAATATAATCAGTATATTTACTGCCACTGTTAATATATATGGCTTTGTTATAGTCTTCTTACCAAGATTTGGTATGAATGGAGTTTAGATTTTATTAAATATAAATTGTCATACATGTCGTCTCTTGTTTTTGCTCTTTTTTAAATTTAATTCCACAGAATATCTCATAAATATTCTGTTTATCACAATTGAAATAACTTGTTTATTACTATAAGTAGAACTTTATTTGTTTATATGTAAAAGTTATCAACATATACATTTTAAATAGAAGTAAATTGAATATCATATTAAAAAACTACTTTTGTAAGAATAATGTTTTAAAATAAATTATTTTTTGGAAGTTAATTTTATTCTGTTTTCTATAGCCAGTGGTCAAGAAACCACGGTTCACCCGTATTTTACATCAACTAACTGACCATGTATCTAGTCCACATCAAAAGGAAGTGACTTTGACTTTTGTCCAATCAACAAATACCTGTGAAAGTCCAACAATTAGAAAATTGGATAACAATTGCAAAAGTGGCCAAGTACTCCCTGATGCTTGGAAAAATAAATATTTAGTAAGTGGGATCTCAAGATCAAAACAAGAAGAGTCAGGTGTGTTTATTTTTTCATTGTAAAATACTTATAAGCTTGTAAAATAATTTCAGTAGTAGATAGGTGAAGATACATATCTACATGTTTGTCATAATGCATTAATGCCTTTATATTGTAAATATATATTTACGTAGAAAATATGAGCTTTCACAACTGGGCATAACCTAGTGGTAATTGTGCTTGGACTGTAAATCTGAGAAGCCATGATTTGTAGCCAACTTCCATAAATTTGCATGCTCTGTAGTCTGGAGTCATATCTGTACTATAAACATTATGCTCAAATCCCCCTAATTGGTCATGCAAGAGTAGCCCAAGAAGTGTTAACTAGCTGACTTCTCTCTAACCCGTCATTTCAAAATTTAGGACTGCAATGTGCAACTAGCCCTTTGTGCAAAAATTCTGAAATAGAAAGACAAATTGTATTTTCTTATAACCCAGATTCAGTATTATATTGGAATTATATTAAGTGAATTTTTAAATTATTTTAATTAGAAATACTATAATGGAAATTATGTGTTGTTTTATGTTTTGTTTATTGGTCTTCTTTAATTAAAGGAAGCAGAACTTGGGCTCATGTGGCAACAAAACAAACTTCTACAGGGTCTAGTAGTTTTCCCAAATTGCAAGACAGAACTTCTTTTGGCAAGAATAACTTCCCTGTTGATGAGCAAACTAACAGATGCAATGAAACTGACAGTCTGAGTCTGTTTGATACCATGAAATCCTTTGGATTTCAGTCTTTGAAAAATGATGCATTTTCAGGAAGCACATCTCGATTAAGAAAGAAAGGAAAGAAAGTAATTTTCACTTTACAGACTTCGAGTTCTTCTGAATCTTTGAGTGGTGATGTTTCTGGTAATGCAACCAAATCATCATCATCATCTCCACAAAGACGAAACAGCATGCCTTCCAGACGTCCTGGCAGTCAGAAGCAGAAATATAAACATTCAATCAGTGACACTAGATTTTCTTGTGGTGCATCAGACAACAGTAGCTTTTTCGATGATACTCAGGTGCAGCCTCACTTTGTTAAATTCAGTCAAACAAAAATTAGTCTGAAGAGACAAGTGGATCGGTTTTCTTCAAAGGATCAGAACACTTCCTCAATCTGGGATCATCCATTTAAATCACAGTTCTGTACAAGAAATCCAAAACTTAAATCAGGACGAAACTGTCGAGAAACACCACAGTCTTGAGACTGTACTTTGTTACCACTATGTGGAAAAAAGAATGGCAAAATGTAGATGAACAATAAATGAATATAAAAGTGCAACATAGGAAAAAAATCATTGTTTGTAGACCAAGTAAGAGACATTGTAATATATTTAGAAACTTGCTTAATTTATACGTGCAAACTCACTGTATTACTTGAACAAACTACAAAGTCGATTTATACCAACCATATGATGTCTACAGTAAATCTGTTAGATAACATAATTCTTTATGGAATCAGTTTAAATAAATCAAGATGAATTGTGTTTCAAATCTGTTTGAAACCTACTGTTTTACAATGTACAGCTTGTACAGTAAGTAAGATTAGTTTTAAAAACAGGTATGATGTTCAGTCATGGTGTAAACTTTATCAAGTACACAAGTTTTTAGAGTAAAGAATATTTTAGCATTTAAATCAACATTCAAAATTCAATGGTGTATTTAAATTCTAAAATTTATTGTAGTTACTTATTCATGTTGAATATCAATATTCATGAATTTTACAGATTATTTATGGGTTGTTAAATAAAAACTCTGGAATATTTTATACAAAATATTTCCATAAGCTTATGAATTTATGGAAAATTAATGATGAAAGATATATATAGATGTGCCTGAGTATTTGTTAGTTGTGGGATTGTTTATTTTAATAATAAAACTTCTCTGATTTTCCTTCTGTTACTGTCAAACTTTTGTTTTAGTACTGTGATATTCTATTCAGAAAAACTGTATTTGTTTTTACTCATATGCTCATGAACTTGGAAAAGGGGACTTTGGTGTTATTTTACCCTGATTTTAAGTTATGCTTTGTTTCATCTATGCAAAGAGCTGGACAACTGTTACAATATTTTGTAAATGTTTCCAACCTAAAACACCTAAAATCTATGGTTTACCAGAAGTCTGTAAAAACTCAATAAACTTATGCCCATTTATTACTATTATTCTTATCACTCTCTAAACTACAACCTTGATAAATACTTCAACTGGATTGTAGAATCTTATGTCTACAAAATAAGCACCCAATTAAAAAACACTCCACAATATCTACAACACTTGCATAGTTTAGACAGTAATGTCTATGTTCAGCTTTGACATCATAAACCTATTTCCTTAGACTCCTTGTCATGAAGCAATACAACTTACTGGAGAAATTATTTCACAAGATACCAAAAAGAAATTTAATATAAAATGGAAACACCTAACTAAACTGTTACAACTAGTCACATTTATTTGCTTTCATTACAAAAAATAATCCTTCCTTTAGTTACATGGACTTGCCCTGGGAAATTCACTGTCGGGTATTTTGGACAGTTGTTTCTTACATTACATGGAACAGCATGCAACAGCCACTTCCATATACAAGCCTACATTTTGGTTTAGATATGAAGATGGCATTTTTGTGCCTTCACTTGCCAAGGTGAACAAACAAAATTTTTCCAACACATAAACAATCTACTTAAAGACATACATTTCACAGTAGAAAATTAAAACAACTGCACAATAATTTTTTTAAAATATTAATATCACATGATCCTGCCAAGGATTAACCACTAAAATTCATAAAAAAACAAACATTGTAAATTACATAAACTGGTTTTCTAATCATGTAATCCACCAGAAGCTAGGCACTAAAAAGCCTCCTTAATTTAGCATACACTCTATGCATCACAAAAAACATCAATGAAGAAGTTTTGCACTTAACTAAATGTTTCACTAATATAAACCAGTTTCCTACTAGTAGTCACAGAAACTGATTTAGATAACCCAGGCAAGACATTAAACAAACTCAAACACACTGCAAGACAAACATCTAATTACTTGCACCATCCCATATATATAGAAAATATTAGCATACTTCTATCAGAAATTTCAAAAATACTAGCATATAGATATAAACTTATCATAACACCCAGATTCATTTTCACTCCTGGAATTAAAATTTAACACCTTCAAAAAATTGCAATTCCATCTTGTCAGGAAAAAATTTACAAAATACAGTGTAACAATTGTCCACTTAATTGAAATAGAACGTAAAAGAATACCAAAAGCCCCTTTCCCAAATCCATGAACATATGAGCAAAAACAAAAAAATTTGTTCTTAACATAACTACTAAAACACAAACCTAGCACTAATAGAAGAAATATTAGAGAAGCTTTATTAATAAAATAAAACAATCCTACAATCTACAAATACCCAGGCACATCTCTATATATCTTTGATTATCAATTCCCCACACATTCATAAGTTTCTACAAATATTTTGCATAAAATATTTCGTTGTTTATTTAGCCATACATAAATAATCTGTGAAATTCACATATATTGATATTTACATGAATAAGTAACTACAATAAATTCCAGAACTTAAATAACTTGTTGGATTTTAAATGTTTATTTAAATACTAAAACATTCTTTTCTGTACAAACTTGTGTATTTGATAATGATAGCACCCATGATCAAAACATTGTAGCTGTTCTCAAAACTAATCTTACTCACTGTAAAAGCTGTAAATTGTGAGAAGTATACTTAATCAGTAAGTGACATCAAAATGAAACTTGTTTGAAACCTAGTTTAAATTAAATCATTTTAAAAAATACAAAAGAGGATTTAGTGTACATAGAAAATTGTTTTTAAATAATTATGTGTGTAATGACATTAACTTATACTGACCAGTTGGTGCACATAAACTTATAAACTAATCCAGAATATGATTGAACTAGCTTAAATAAATCACTTGATGTAATTGTAAATTTATTAAATAAACCATTCAAAGATTGAATCAGTTTAAACAGTTCAATTAGTTTGCAGTGTTAAACTGTTAAACCATTTTATAATGAAAATCCCCCCACACACTTCTTATTACAATATGAAACAGATGTTTATGGTTCAACAATGGTAAATGCTTTATCTAACTTTTGTTGTTTGTTTAACACCCACACAAAAGTTTGCTAAAGGTAATAATTTATGATTCTTACAAGACATTGTAAAACATGTTCAGTTACAAAGTGACACTATTCTCTCAGTTTAGTAAGTAACATGCGACAAAATGTAAAAAATGACTGTAGATAATAAGTCTGAAAAAGAATAGCAGATGTGATGGCATCCATCAAATAAAGTAATACTGAATTGCCTATTGTAAGAACAAGCATAAAATTTTGTAACTTTTGATGAATATCAAAAAATGTTTTTTTCCATAGAACATTTTAAGTAGGTAAAATATGTACTATTTATATTAGGATGGTAACTGAATAGTCTTGTTGCATAATTCATCAGTCCTCTTGACCTAATAAGCTGTTTTACTACAATAAGTGTCAATATTGTTTTCAGGGATAAAAGTACTTAGTTTCTGATATGAAAATATTGATTCTCACTCAGTTATATGTTTCGGCTCAAATATCAAGTGATGCAAGTTCTTAATAGTACAACTATTACAATTAACTTCTGATTAAAGCAAGTTATCCATTATCAGAATTAAAAATCAAACTATTTAATTAAATATAGTTGTTTTCTTACATTCTTTCTTATAAAGATTATAATGCATTGCTTTATTATTTGGGAACATTCACTCATAATGATTTTTAGGAATTTATCATCAAAAAACCACGTGCAGTGATTTACTTGCACAAATGAATTTGCATGTGCAAATTGTGTGGTTGCTTAAAGTGATATATATCACTATATATATAAGACATATAACAAGAAAATATTTACTCTTTAATGTTATCAATATTTGCATTATGTTAGCAGAGTTATCAGTTTTATCAATATTATAAAAAAAGAACCAGGTTTTACACTAGACATAGTTTGCATATGTTCTTCCTTCTTCCTCTCCAGTAAGATCTGAACCATGAAACTTTTTCTGCATGATTTTATTGCCTCTAGCTGCCATCTTCTTCTTTTATTCATGAACAACCCCTTCATATTCTATTAATATCCTGCTGAATGAAGTTTTGTAGGTAACATGTTTCTGCTTTACTCAGGAGTATTTATAATTTTATTGTGACATATGACTGAACACAGCTTTTTATACATACACCGAATATGTTTAATTACATTTGTGACTGTGAATTTCAAATGAAAAGGACAATTATATATGTTGTTCCTAACCTTTTATGTTCTATGTCATACAAGTTATTATACTGTTAAGTTTTTAGTATCTGTATAATTAAAACTAGTTCTGTGTAATAAATGAGGCTAGTAAGCTTAAAGCATTTTTTGGTGAAGTCCAGTCATGATTGTTATATGATTCTAACATTCTTCATTTTTATGTTTCATTAATGGGGGTATAGAAACTTTTTTTTTTCTTGAAGATATTATCATAGATTTTTTTTTATTGAAGAACTACCTGTAGTATGTTCTTGTCAGATAAAACAATACTGTTTAAATTAAATATTGATATGTGTATACGTAACATTTCTTCATTTTTAAATGAGTTAGAGAAAAAACAAATACATTAGTTCAGTTAGTTTTAAGAGGCATCATTAAAACCTTATTTGAATGTTATTTCTGTGTTGAGAGTGAATCCTTTCTGTGGACAAATAAAAATGATATAAGGCTAGTCAGAGACTTAGTTTAATATCACTTAATGCATTAACTAAGTATTATCTACTAGGAATCATACTCATCTGTGAGATACTTCTTTGGAATTTAGTTTAATTTCCTTTTAGTGAGTAAATTATTTCTAACAAATACTAAATAAAATCCATTTATAACCTAGGCAGAATGAGTAGTGTAATTGAAATTTAACCCTCTCCCTACTCATAATATCTTCAGTGTGTAAAATTAATTAGCATTATTAGTGAGAACCAAACCAGTATGAGAAATTTAACTGAAATGTAGTTAAGCCCTCTCTCTACTTGATATTCATGTTTGATCAGTAAGTTTTTTGTCTTTTGTAATTATCAAATGCAATCCAATGAAAACATAACCAGCTGTAAGAAGCATACTCAACTTGTATGTTCATTGGCACCTTTACACACTTATCTGTAGGCCAAAGTAAAGATTAAATTTCATAAGTTTGTGATAGTGGTTTTAATTCATGTTTCACTTCTTTTTATAGCATGACCCCTATTTCATTTTAAAATACATAATTTTTAATACTGTTGTTTGTTTTCTTTATATATTTTATATGCATAAAGTATGTTACCTTTAGAAACTGTCATACATCTATCCAATGATATGTAGTGCCATTCATTGGTTAAAAGATATTAAATGACATGCGTGATATCTTTACTATTTATATTATAACTATATATACGGGTGTTATTCAGAATATCAAAAGAAGATACCCACACACCAGTCAAGTAAGTTGGAGAAATTTTGTTGTGATAGTCTGAGTCATCTTGACACTAGCCCTCTTGATGTAATAAGGTAGGTAAGTAGTAAAGAAAACAAAAATTATAGTTTCAGAAATTTTTAAATTGTTTTGCTAAAAATTTTAGTAACTCATTTAACATATTATTAGTATATTGTGACTGATACTTTGAATGGTCAGTTTTTAGCTTAGGAATTTGATAGTGTTTTTTTTTTATCCATGAATTATTTCAAATTCTTGTTGATCCCTACTGTTAAGTACTACAATACTTAAACTTAGTTAATATTAAACTAAAATCCTCACTTTATTAAAATTCCCAAGCACAAAAGATAAGAGATTTGTATATTAACTCTGGTTTATTGATTATGTGCCCAAATATAAAAGTATGCTTTTAATATAAGAGAATCTTATATAAATTAAATATTTGTTTTTTATTTTTCTCTAACAGTTAATCAACAATGGCCATAATTCAACAATTTCAACAGTGCTATTTTTGTCAGACTCTCAGTCTAAATAATCCATCTCTGAAATAATTGCATTCACACTAACATCTGTCTTACCAAATAGTGATATTGAGATAAAGAAATAAACAACTGGCTAACTCCAGATCAGACATATTTTTAATATAATTTTTTGTACACCTTCTTCAGTTTGTATATTATACTACAGCACTAAGAAATGGGCTAAATATTGTTATGAAAATCACAAAAATAAACAATATTTGAATAAAATTGTAAAAATAACATCAACAGTTTTTTTATAAAATTCTCAAACATGAAATGTTTCCTAACTATTCTATTGGTTGCTGTTTGCTATTCCTCAGGTACATGTAATACATTTCTTTCTCATTTTTGCTTCATATTAAAATTTCCAGTTTTAATTTTCCTCGCTTTTGGATCCTTTTATATAGTAGAAAATGAATGTGTTGCAAAAACCAACAGAAAAAAAAAAAAAATATATATATATATACAATTAAAACCACGTAAGTGATAAAGATCGAACAAAAAAACAGGTTGAACAATCACCACTATTTGCTATATTTTGATTTAAAGAAGGATGATGTTTCAAGCTAGCACTCTTCCTCTGATTGCACAGCTTACAACCAAATTGAACAATAGAACAAAGAGTGCTAGCTCAAAACATCATCCTTATTTAAACAAAAATATATCAAAACTTGGAGACTGTTTCATGTATTCTAAACTCATTGGCACTGCTTATGAATTCATTGACATATCTGTTCCACGTGCTTTTAACAATTTTTTGTTAGGTTTTCATTAATACTAGATATTGTTTTATTTTACTTTGCTCTTCTCTGCTTGTCATAATTACTTAATGAAATATTTTCACGTTAGTGATATGACTGTTTAATTCTTTAATATTTTTTACATGCCAAACTCAGTTATAAATTATTTAACTCGAGGACATTGTAAGCTCACAATGTAAGCAACAAGTTCCATAACTACCTGAAACAGTTTAAAGTAATATCATTTCTCACTAAGTAACCCACCTATGTCTATAATAAAAATTGCAGCAGATAAAACTAGATAAGACTTGGTTTTGAAAATGTCTTTTTGTAGTTTTAAGATAAACACAGAGCTTTATACTTTTCTTTGCATAAGAGAGATAGGAAATATTCAGCTTTCCATATAAATGCAGCACTCAGTAAAGTGAATTATGACATGAAGACATATTCTTGTATCTTACATTAGGTAACAAAACCTAGCTAAGAACTACTGTGATGTGTAGCAACTTAAGTTCATCAAGCTATTTTAAGTTCTCAAGTGACCATGGTATTAGTTTTGTTTACTAGTGCAAGTCTATATTTTTCTGTTTTACAATTCACACATTAAATTGTGAAGTAACAATGACATCACATAGATGGAAAGTTTGATAGCTTTAATCTATCTTTTGGAATGAATGTTACTTTTTATTTCTATTAAAGAATGCTTTTCTTACCAATTTTACTTGTTTCTTCCTGAGCTTCCTTTCTCTAATTTAGCATTTAACATGCTTTTTGCTATGTAATATGTACTTTTGCCTTTGTGTAATCTGTGTAAAACAGCTGTTTCTCAAAGTGTAAGTTATTTAATAAATGTCTAGAAAGTACACAATTATTTTTTCAACTCATTTATAATCCTTCAGGTATGGTTTGCATGAAGAATAGTCTTATCATTGATATTCATTATTTATGCTTTTAATCTAAAAAGCTGTTTGTTATTGTTTATTATTGCTTTCATATACAGTTGTGAGTTGTAATTTCTGTGAAGTTTTGAATTGCAAAATATCTTTAAATATTTGGTGTAAAATTATACAGCTGTAAGTTATGAATTAATAATTTGGGAGTTACCTGTCTGAAGAACATTAAACAACTTCTAGATGTGACTTGTTCATATAATTCAAGTTTTCATTCAGTTTGACAAGAGAGTATGGAATCTGGACCAAGTAAAAAAAAAATTTTTTTAGTTTCCTTTCTATTTTTTATTCTTATTAGCTAAAACCTTGTATAAATGTAGAGTATAGTAACTAATGTACAGCTTAGGTCAAAATATATCTTTGTGACTTAATTCCTGATGAACTTCTATGATGTTTAATTTTAGCTTCTAATCAAGGTTACCTATGTAGGTCACAGTTGAAAAAAAACCAACCCAGTAATTAGTACAACCCTTTCTGTTAGCAATATTTTTAACCATGATCTCAAAAATATCTCACAAGGTTTGGCCTGCTTAGAAACCAGTTTGAAAGAATAAAGGATGAAAAAACTACAAGAAAATAGATGTAACTTGACATGTTACTACAGAAACTGCAAAAAATATCTCATAGGTAATGAAAACTCCTCCCAAAGGATACCAGAAAGGAACAGTTATAGATGTGGGAATTTTGCCATTACCATTACAGATGAAATGATGTGAAATCAACAGCTGTTAATACACAAAGGTAACACTTTAAGGGTAAGTCTGATCAAAGGAACAATACAGAACTAACCAGACATGTGAAAGCTAAATCTATGAAGCAAAGTTCAGCTAAGAATAGTTCAAATGAGAAGAAAAAAAGTTCATTATTTTAACAAATACACAACAGTCTGTGGGTTTATTGCTGGAAAGCTACAATAGCTCAACCTTAATTGGTAATGCAGGATGGGAAGTTACTTCTAAAGGTGAATAATAAAAGCAAAATAAACATATAGTTCTAGCTAGAGGAATGTTAGAAGTTATACTTTCTGTAATAAAAACCTTTACCCAACATAATATGGGAATAATTTTTACTAGGGTACTTTTTGACATAGGGCTTATTTATTAATTTTCTAATGCTCTTCTCACACTGGTGCAAAACAAACAAAAAAAAAAGATGATGTATGCATAGTTGATATTGTATCAACAACAGAGCTGTGTGTGGCACTACTATAAATAACATGCACTACATCCTGCGGAATCGTTTGTAGGTGTGACTAGACAAGCAATGCTAGATTTTAAAATTCATAGACGTTGCAGGTAGCATCACTGTTTTTCGTTTGTGCAAAACACTACTCACAACATGATAAACAGAAAATATAAATTACAATAATTTTTTTTATAATTATATACTTATAATTTGTTATAAGAAAAACAAGCCCAAACAACAATTGAAAGGATCTCTAGAGTACAAGCATTTTCTGCTGTTGTGAGGCACCTTTTAGGTAAATGGGTGGAGTAGTTCAGTGGTGATTTAGAACAAATCCAAAATTTTGAAGTTCATATAGATGGTGTCACTATCACTGTGTACAAAAATATGTACATTGTCTACCGTTCAGCCATGAAACAGCTTAATCGACTTATTTTATGTAAACTTACCAACATTAAAGTTCAACTATAGATCTTTTCACTCAGTGTGGAATCTCTATGCTTAGCTGCTTGACCACAATTTAATTTTCTGGTTCCTAACCTTCCTATTCTATAATAACAGTTATACCGTTAATACCATACAACACTATCCCAAAGTCGCAGTTCAAACCTCAGAATAGCTGTACATAAACAGTGTCCAAGGGATGTGGCAACATAAATATCCTATAGGCTTTATAATAAAATGTCAATTATGTTATTCATTCGATATGAATTGCTAGAATGCCTGAATATCCAATATTTCGCCGTAAAATCCTGTAAAAACACACCTCAAGTTATTGGAACACATATATGCTGAGATTTGATAAACAATAATAAACCATTTTTATAAGAGAAAAAAAAAGGGCATATAAGTGAAAAGACCCTTAAAAAGGCTGCATTGCTGTGTCATGTTGCCGAAAATGTGGACTACTGGGAGCAGTTGTCCTCGCAAACCTATCACTGAAGTAATTGTGTTCAACTTTGAGTGAAATTCTAAAGGAATTATCTTGAACAAACAGATCACCATGTAGAATCTTTGTGAACCAGTGAATATAACTTATGAAAGAGTAACACCAGTGATTTCATCAAGTCCTAAACTGTGCTGTGTTTGGATTGTTGGACTCGTAATTTCAAGGTCGCGAGTTCGAATCCCCGTCACACCAAACATGCTCACCATTTCAGTCATGGGAGCGATATAATCTGATAGTCAATCCCACTATTCTTTGGTAAAAGAATAGGCCAAGAGTTGGAAATGGGTGGTGATGACTAGCTGCCTTCCTTCTAGTCTTACACTGCAAAATTAGGGACGACTACCGCAGATAGCCCTCGTATAGCTTTGCGCGAAATCCAAAACAAACCAAACTTCTGAAGTTATCTAAGGTTTTCAGAGAAATACTAACGCCCAACAGTAATCCTCTTAAGTTAAACGGTTTGTAATGTTCAAAATCTATAAATTTTCCTTGTCAAATATCTGTAGTTTCCCGATTAATAAGCGTTTATCACAGTTATAGCTTCCGATGTTTTTAATATACTCACTGTAGCAAAACAACAATATAAAACTGTTTCTTGGGACGTCGATTTTACACATTTAAGCAAGATTTTCGAAATTTCAGTTGGCAACAGTACTCATTAATACACTAGTGCTTTCCAAAATCTTAAGGCCAATGAACATAAGTGAAAAATATGCATTTTGCGTTGTTAGACTCAACCACTTACTTGAGTAGAGCTTCAAAAGATAAAAATAAGAAAAGGGAAAATAAAAAACGTTTTTAGCATTTAATAGGGAAAAGGTGAACACTGAAATTAGTCTAAATACTAGCTGGTCAAAAGTTTAAGACCATACTGAAACGAAGCGTTAATCGGTAAACATGTAGCGAAATTTAGTCATTTGTGTTCAAGCATTAGCGTTGTCAACATCTCCCACTGACATCTCCTGTGTTACATAGGGTAAAAACATGGCAAAGGCTAAAAAGTTGACAGAGTTTGAACGTGGCAGAATTGTCGAGCTGCAAAAGCAAAGTCTCTCAACGTGCCATCGGTGGTGAGATTGGGCGTAGTAAAACTGCTGTTGCAAATTTCTTAAAAGACCCTGAGAAATACGAAACGAGAATTTCAAGTGGTCGGCCAAAGAAAATTTCGCTGGCGTTGAGCAGAAAGATTCAACGGGTTGTCCAGCAAGACACCAGCCGATTATCAAACCAGATTAAGGCCCTTAAGGACGCAGAATGCAACTCAAGAACAATAAGACAGCATCTATGAGAGAAAGGCTTTAAAACCGTAAATGTCTTCAAAGGCCATGCCTCCTTCCACACCACGAAACAGCTTAGTTAAACTTTGCTGAGAAGCACCAAACATGGGACGTAGAAAAGTGGAAGAAGGTTTTGTTCTCTGATGAGAAAATATTTAACCTGGATGGTCCAATGTAACTGGCACGATAAGGATATCTCACCGGAGACATTTTCTACACGACACAGTGGAGGAGGTTCCATCATGATCTGGGGTGCTTTCTCCTTCCATGGAACATTGGAGCTTCAGGTTATACAGGGGCGTCAAACAATAGCTGACTACATTTCCATGTTGGAGAAAGTATCTTTATTGACTGAAGGCCCTCGCTTGTGTGGAAATGACTGGATCTTTCAGCAGGACAATGCTGCAATCCATAATGCCCGCAGGACAAAGGACTTTTTCATGGCGAATAATGTGATTCTTTTGGACCATCCAGCGTGTTTGCCCGAACTGAATCCCATTGAAAATGCTTGGGATGAATTGCAAAGGAAGTCTATAGAAATGGACGTTAATTCCAAACAGTGTATTATCTTCGTGAAGCCATCTTCACCACTTGGAATAACATTCCAGCCAGCCTATTGCAAACGCTTATATCGACCATGTCAAAGCGAATGTTTGCAGTTATTCGCAATGACGGCCATGCAACTCGCTACTGAGACGTCTTGTTGGGCATTTCCTACCCTGTTTAGGACTTCTTTTTGGTATGGTCTTAAATTTTTGGCCAGCTAGTATTTAGGCTAATTTCATAGTGTTCACATTTTCCCTTTTAACAACTAAAAAAGTTTTGTTTTGTTTTCCCTTTTCTTATTTTCATCTTTCGAAGCTCTACTCAAATAAGTGGTCGAGTCTCACAACGCAAAATGCGTATTTTTTCTTTATGTTCATTGGCCTTAAGATTTTGGCCAGCAGTGTATTGCTGATTCTTACATTCTATAAATTTAGTGAATAGGCGGGAATTTCTCAATGCACAGTTAACAGTATAAATGATATGCATTTCTAAATATATATTTAACAGACACAAACATCAATATTCAAATAAATATAGAACAGTAAATCTGTCACCCTTGTGAAAAATAAATAAAATCAAAGCTCAATACAAATCAAACTGGTTAGAATTCTATAAATCATTAAACAACACAAAGCAAAATCCCTTAATATTCTAACAATGAATAAAAGCTAAAGATATATGTCAAAAAATAACCTGTGACACAAACCACAGCATCAGATATATGAAAGAGACTGCAACCACTGATAACGGAAACCCAACCTCTTATTGCATAGTTTGAGAATCATTTATAACATCTAACTTAGATAGTTTCAAGAACAGCATTACAATGCAGTCAATAAACATATTGAAGATAACACTTAGAAGCACACAACTACTTTCCCAGTAATTATCATAAACAACACTAGTAATATTAGCAATACCTATTACAATAATATAGTACGCCTATCTTTAGTGCTGAAATTAGAATCCACATTAAAAATTAGAAGAACTTAGCACTGGTCGAAGATTGCATACGTAATATGTTTGATAAAAACACGTCATATCTTCTGGTTACTCATTTCACAAAACTTTTCAATTTTATTCTTCAATAAGATTATTACCTAAGTATATAGATAAACGTAATAATCACAGTTATTCCAAAAAAGAATAATGATTTAAACAACCCAAGTAATTACTACCCCATCAGCCTAATCAAATGCATAGGTGAATTATTAGGAACAAAAATAACCACTACATTATTTTTATAGAAATCAACAACATGTTTATTAGTATACAAAATGTTTCAGTTAACATCAACAAAGTGCTGGTCACCCCCTATGACAAGCAAATACAGTCTACTAACGTTTCAATCCTCTAATACATTTTGTTCGTAGCTTTCTTTGATGAAAAGAAAACACTTGGCTCTGTTTGGTACAGTAGCCTCAGATTTAGGCTTAAAAACTGTAATATTCCATAACCATTTGTAAGGCGGATTTCCAGTCCTCACATATTAATATGTTAGGTGCATTATACTTTATCTCTGACGAGTCTTCAATTTATTGTAGCATATTACGATTTCAAATAACCTGAAACTGAGTTGAATTGTAATTTAAATTTAGAAGTAAATTAAATGTCGAGATGTATCAAATTTATGATATTTGCCAACAAGATTGACACACAGTTTTCTAACCTAATACAAATATTTTATAATCTACAAACAGTAATACAGTTTATAATAACAGTTGTTACAAACAGTTATTATAAATACTGCTTTATATACAAAAGTTTTTCGAACTTACAAATAATATTCAGTTTCTATCTGGTCAGGAACTGAATATTTTATTGACGGTTCACGATGAGCGAACTAAATCTGAGTTGATTCAGTACAGCTCACTTAACGGGTAGTTTTTCACCGCTGAAGTTAGCTAATGTTTTCGTAGAAATACTAATGTCAGATGATAATCCACTGAAGTTAAATGCGTTGTAATGTTTGAAATGTATAAACGTTCCTGGACAGTTTTCCGATTAACTTGCGTTAATCACATTTATAGATTCCGTGGTTTATAGTATACCAACTGTAGCAAACGAACAATATATACTAAGAAGTTAACTACAGATATGATATGCCACCCCCAGTGGCTCATCGGTATGTCTGCGGACTTACAACGCTAAAAACCGGGTTTCGATACCCGTGGTGGTAAGAACACAGATAGCCCTTTGTGTAGCTTAGTGTTTAATTCAAAACAACAACAACAACAATTACAGATATGTGTATATGTACTATTGTTGATACAACCTTCTTCAGGTATCGCTGACTCGACAGTAAATCCGTAAACGAAAACATCCTAAATCAAGACCGCGCGACAATGTAACATATGAACGCGTATAATAATGATTACAAACACCTGAAACAATAGGAAGTTGTACATATATATATATTCACACATATTATAATTTTAAAAAATTACTAGATAGATACATAATTCATTGTATAAAACATTTAAATGTGGGTAAAACTAAAACGAGAGATATTAAAGAAAAAGTAAAAAGTTCATTTAAGCCATGGGGTAAACATTTTGCAGGTCAAAAATTATTTTGTTTACTTGTAACTAACGATAATGTTTGTTTGTAGGGGCCTTATTCAAAACAACTAATTATTTTGAAATCATCAAGAGTATGATTGTGGAAATTGAAGCGACGGACCACTAGTTTATCTATGTTATAATTTATTTTATATCCAAATGTTCTCGTTTATAGTCTGGTAATAATTCATTGGTTTCTTCTACGTATAAATTTACATAACAAGAACAAAGAGTAGAATATATAACACACTTTGATGTGCAGTTATATTGATCCTTAATGTAAAAACTCGATTTCGGACCCTGCACGGATGCTCTTGAGTCAATGTAAGCACACATGTCACAGCGCTTTCTATTTCAGGAATAGCTCCCAACAATAAAATTTGTGTCTGTTGAGGTGTGTGTTCTGAGATTATTATGTATTAGGTAGTTCGCAATATTAGTATCATAACGAAATGAAATTATGAGGGGACATGGAAAAATATGTCTAGAGGTATTAGATTCTCTTAAAATGGAAAAATTATTTAGAATAACGTCTTCAGCTTGTTTTTTTATAAGTGTGGTATGAGAGGACAAGGGGCGGCCTGGTAAGAGAGAGTATAGAGCTTGTTTCCGTAAGAGATGAATTGGAGTTGTGGTCTTGATTTACAGTTATGACCTTTTTCAGAATGTTTTTCGGGTAGTTATTAAGCCTGCTTAACAGAATTGGAATAATTGGGTTTGCTACAGAGTTTACGTAGTCTAATGAACTGGGATATTTGTTTTTATGTGTATGGAATGATTAGAATCATAGTGCAAATAGGTGTGGGTGTCTGTAGGTTTATAATGCACCCTGGTTTTACCTTTAACATTTTTCTTTTATCTCTTACTACGCGTAATTTCCTACACAGTTTTACACCAACAATATTTACTGTCTTTCCGCGTGTTGCGATGGCTACCTTTCATAATCAATAGGCGAGGTTCTCAAAATTTCAGTTGTCAATAATACTAACAATCATTAGTATTTACATACACACTTAATGCATTGTTGATTCTTACACTAGATATTTTTTTTACAAATTTAGTTATTAAGTGAAAATTTCGCAATACACTTTAATAGTATAAAGTAACACATTTCTAAATATATATTTAACTGAAATAAACATCGATCTTAAAATAAAAATGCAACAGTAAATTTATCACAAATACAACCAAAGTCAAAGTACATACTCAGTATCTGAAGCTATACAACTGCAAGCCAAAATACTTCAAGATTTAGTATACGTTGGCTATTATATATGACCCTCAGTGGCACAGCGGCATGTCTATAGACTTACAACTCTAGAATACTGGTTTGATACTCGTGATGGACAGATAGCCTGTTGTGTAACATTGTGCTAAATTATAACCAAACAAAAAGATATTATACATACTTTTCGTAAATGACATAATTTTCCCTCAACCCAGTAGCATAGTTGTTGTTTGTTATTAAACACACATTCTGCGCACCACGTATATAGAAACGTGGCTTTTAGTGATGTAACTTTGCAGACATACTGCTTTACCACTGAGGGTCAAACATTGTCGGCAATAAAGACAAGAAAAATTACACAAACAGTTTGAAAGTTCTTCTTTGTAGTAATGGTATAAAATAACAAATTTCAAAATAGGCATTT
The DNA here is from genome assembly GCF_004210375.1 of Tachypleus tridentatus. Classification (NCBI taxonomy): domain Eukaryota; kingdom Metazoa; phylum Arthropoda; class Merostomata; order Xiphosura; family Limulidae; genus Tachypleus; species Tachypleus tridentatus. Next base: position 87,216,586 of record NC_134830.1, read on the forward strand.
CACGTTTTTATTGGTTTGGTTTGGTTTTTGGAATTTCGCACAAAGCTACTCGAGGGCTATCTGTGCTAGCCGTCCCTAATTTAGCAGTGTAAGACTAGAGGGAAGGCAGCTAGTCATCACCACCCACCGCCAACTCTTGGGCTACTCTTTTACTACCGAAAAGTGGGATTGACCGTCACATTATAACGCCCCCACACGTTTTTATTACCATATACTCTTGTAAACTCTGTTATGAATTATTTGTTTGCTTGTTTTTGAATTTCGCACAAAGCTACTCGAGGACTATCTGTGCTAGCCGTCCCTAATTTAGCAGTGTAAGACTAGAGACTAGGCAACCAGTCATCACCACCCACCGCCAACTCTTGGGCTACTCTTTTATCAACGAATAGTGGGATTGACTGTCACATTATAACGCCCCCACGGCTGAAAGGGCGAGCATGTTAGGCGCGACATTATGAATTAATAGTCTGTAAATGTGCTATAGTTGCCTGGCGTAACTGTTAATTATACAGTTTTCCAAAATACGTTTTGACTTTTTTAAACCTGTTTGTGTAATTTTTTACTTTGTATTTCCTTACCTTGTCTTTATTACCTAGAATCGACATAAAACATACACAATGCACTAATGATATCACGATATGAAGTACGTCATGAGACTCTCTGTTGGCCATTGCAAAAGATAAAAACAAAAAAGCCAGGTAATAAAATTGTTCAACATATATAATGTTACGAGATGTCCAGTTTCGGCAGGAGAGTCTCTTTTTCGAGCTGCTTGTTCCGCTGTCCCCCATAAACTTTAGAGGACGTGTAAATGCCGCGCTTTTGAAGATAACTTAAAATTAACCCTAAGCACTAGCATACGATGACTGTACTTAAGATTTATATCTTAAAACACAATTAGGCATTAGCCATTGACTTTATTCTATGAAATCATTGAAATATCGTATATTAGTGTTCAGTATATAATAATAATATTATAACAGCTAAAACAATATGAAATTAGTTTGCATTATTTTAGGATATGCCTTGAATGTCCAAAACATTTGTGACAATTTATTTTTAACTCCATTATATCTCAAACTTTTGCAGTTTATATCAGTCTATATACATTTATTATTGTAACATTTCACAATTAGACACACTATCAGCATATTGGTATCTAAAACAAAATTTGGTACTTTTTCTGACAACGTTCTTAAATAATTGTTATCTCTAGGTTAATTATATCTCTTAGAATATGATTGTTGATTATATATGCAACGGTTTTACTATTATACGTTTATTTTATTATTTGCGTTTGTTTCAGTTTGATGGATGTGACATATTGTTGGATGTGTATTGTGCAAGTCCCGCCTGTTTTCTAAATTTGTAGAAGATTCTCGAGAGTAAGAATCAACAAAATATGTTTTAAGAAAACAATAGCATATATTCGAATATTGTTCAATATTCGAGAATTTCACCTAATCGGTAAAACAGCTAACTGAGTGACAATAATAGAATATTGTTGGTCAGTTGCAGTCAATTTCCTACAAGCCTTGGGAGCTATAACTTATTAACCGTGACACGACAGAATTTGACTAGGAACGTTTATGGGTTTCGAACACTATAAACTGTTCAACGTCAGTGAATTAACTTCGGACGTTAGAATTTCTATGAGGACATTATATATCTTCGTCGGTAAAAAGTCAGCTTATAAATGGCGTGAGGCTAGCCAAGCTAGCTAGAATTTCCTTTAAGTAGACCTGGGCCGTTCATGAAACATTCAGTTGCAGACCTAATAGAAGACTGAATATTGTTTGTTTGTAAAATTTTTGTATATAAATAATTATTTGGAATAACTATTTTTAGTAACCAAAATTATAAATTGTATTGTGTTGGCAAATCATAAATTTGATACATATTGACATCCATTTAACTTCTAAATTAAAATTAAAATTTTCGGCTATTTAAAATCTTAATATGTAATGTACGTAACTCGATCGCGATAAATCGTATTACGTAACATGCATTGTTTATAATATTAATATTTTTTTTCCTACTGCAGCTTCCCAAAAAAGAATCGGGGCTCACCATGGCCAGGTGGATACGGCTCTTGATTCTTAGTCTGAGAGTCGCAGGTTCGAATCCCCGTCTCACCAAAATACTCACCCTTTCAGTCGTGGGGCGTTATAATATGGCGGTCAATCCCACTATTCGTTGTTAAAAGAGTAGCCCAAGAGTTGGCGGTGGGTGGTGATGACTAGCTGCCTTCCCTCTAATTTTACACTGCTAAATTAGGAACTGCTAGCACAGATAGCCCTCGAGTAGCTTTGTGCGAAATTTAAAACAAACCAAAAATAATCATTGGTTGTTTAAGAAAATATCTTCAAACAAGGAATTGTTATAATTAGATAGTACGCATTTTTAATGAGTGTCTTCTTTTTTTCTTTTGCATGTTTCCAAAACGCACTCTTGATTTGTTAAAAAAAAGTATCTAATGAAAAGTATAATAATAAGATGGTATGCATTTTTATTAAAAGAAATTTTATTTTTTAATGTAACCATTTTTTTATTCATCGGTTAGGTGTTCCGCTTGGACTCTAAAAAATGTAATCACTTTAGACACATAATATAGTTTTAAACCCAACAAAAACTCAAACAATAATGTTTCACATATAACTTAAGAGAAACATATACAAAATAGATAACTTCATCGTCAGACTTTGCAACACAGAAATACACTTCCTAAATACGAAATTAATTTGTTCTTGTTAACTTTATGTAAAAAAACGAGTGTCGTGTATTTGTTTAACTTGGCATATAAAAGTGTCCTATGAAGATTTCAAGTGATTTCAATTTAAGTTCTACATTATGGAAAACAAAAATAGAACAAAGTTGTAGTTGCTCTTTCTAGGCGCAGCGAGTTTAGCCAATTACGGTGTGGTGTGGTCACTTCCAATTCCTTGATCATCTTAATGAGGTGACACTGAACCTAGAAGTAGTGGTTTATTTAATTCTTGATGACGAGAAACCCACTTGAAATAAAAATGTATCTCAGAACGGTTAACAAAGGTAAACTGAAAATGACCTAGAAAGGTCAAAACGTTGTTCTCTGCTTATCTATAAAAGTGTTAATATGCATACCAGCCGTTCTGAGATACAGTGGCTTATTTAGGTTGTGGCTAGAGGGGACTCAGCCTGAGGGCTCATGGTCTTAATGGTAGCTCATTGATAATCTTATTCTATGTAAAATTACAAGGGATATTGAGCCTACAAAAATTTATTAGCCCCTGGGCCCATACAACCTTAAATCCACCACTGCCTAAATATAAGTACAGTAGCAATAAAACTGTTCTCAGGTTACTTTAAAATTAATTTAAAGTAAAAGTAACTTTCATGTTATCTAGTATTGTTACCACCGGAATGAATCAAGTCATTATACCTGAACATCCTAGGCTAATAAAGTCAACGCTTATCACGTTAAAATGGAAATATCTAATTATCACTTATACAGTATCGTCTATCACACTCTCTTCGATGGCTTAATGATGAGCACGAAGACTTAAAGAATGTTAACGTTTGGGCACGCGCAGTCAACCCACTATATATAGCTTTAGAATTAACAACAAAACAAGGCTTTTGTTATTCAAACACAATTTCATCAGCCAACCAACTTGTATGTGTTTTCTTTAGGTGGCGTTTTGTCACCGTCACCACGTTGCAAAGTAAGTTTTGAATGTTGATGTGTTAGCGTCGAGATTTTTATAAGTAAAATAATTAGTAATGATGTATTTATATAACTTACTTTTGTGATAAAAGATAATCATGTAGACACGTTTCCGAATTTGGAACTCTTTGGAATCAGTTTAGAATTTTACTGCTTGATGAAGAAACAATACATTCTAAACTATTTACAATACTAATAGTAATAAAACTTAGACTTTCAAGTTAAAGTTTAAAGTAAGAACGTAAGTTTACAAATAACAAAGTAACGTAATTAGGTGTGCTAACGTATCAGAAATTAATGTTAATAATTGGTAAGCGTAACGAACATAGTACTCAGACACGGGAAACCCTACACTGTAATATACAGTAACATTGAGACTATTGAAATACAGTGTTAAAAAGGTAGGTTGAAAGTGTTAAATAATTTAGTCATATTTGCCTTTCAGAAAAAATGTGGCCGAAACACATTTATGAAGATGTAGCAAAACATCTTCTGTTTAAAATGGTGTATTGTTTTTATCTAGATAAAAGTAATAAGAAGAAATAGTAATATGTAATTTAACATAATGTATGGATAATAAGGGATTATTTTGTCCTTTAACACTGTTTGTGTAAGTTGTAGTTGTACACTGGCTCATGAAAAAAAAATTCCATCAATTATTTTTCATGAAATCAGTACTTTTCTTCATATATTGTTATAAAATACTGGCTTTCACTACTGTTAATGGCAACTTATTCAATAAGACAATCACCCAAATACTGGGAGAGAAATAAAATGTTTTTCCAAAGCTTGCAACCTCTTGGTTTCATGTCTTTAGAATAGGACACAAATAAATTAGAATCCTTTACCTTGTGAAGCCTTAAAAAATCTTTTAAACTTCAGTAAGACTACTTCTTACTTTTTTAATAAATTTAGTAATCTCAATGTTTTTTATTCAGAAGGCATTGGAAGGGCTAGCTGGCTTTCCAAAATCTCTCCAAATGTTAAGATCTAGAGACAATCTAGTTGAAACATCAAAACCAGAACACACTAAATTCCTCTTAAAGCTCAATACTTTGGGGGATTTGTCTGTTCAGATGACTCAATGTGCTGCCATGAATACATTTTGAGGAGTTATTGCTGAGAGAAATCTTCTTAATGTTCCCAAGTCTGAGATTCTCACTGGTCTTTTAAGTCAAGGGTGACCTGCCTCCTCGTTTTGATGTTCACTTCTCCACGTCCCCCTACATCTGAGGTGTGGTTTGGCTCTATATTTCTAACCCTATTTGGTGTTTCCAATACCAGTTGTTTGATCATTATAGACCTCTTGCCATAGCTGTTTGTGCTACTCCTATTGTGGTGGCAAAAGACCATGAGGCAGACCTCTGTGACCATGAGCCTTATTGCATCAAGTGTGATGACTCTCATCCATCCTATTCCCATTCTTATCCCCAGTGGATTAAGGAAAAAGAAGTACAGCACTTGAGGACTGTTAACAATATGTCCTTTCCTGAAGCATGAAAACTTTTGTCTCCCTTGCCAGCAATAACGTACGCTGTCTCACTCAATTCTGCCACCTCTGTGGATGTGCAGATAAATCTTTCCATGCCTCATGAACCTCTTATCTTCATTGGTCACAACCTTTTAACTCACTGTTTTCTTTTATCTGGTTCTGATGCTTCATTGTGTGGCCTTTATGACACCCAAGTTGCAATAGCCCATATTTTACTATTGTGACATTATGACCCAGAGATTTGGCACCATTTTAGAAATGTTTACAATCATAATTTACCATTGACTTTGGATGGTAGCATTGATAACAGTGACACTGTTTGTCTTGACTGTGTTTGTTTTTACTCTTTTTTTGCATGCCATAACCTTTTTAATTCTAATTAGGTTTTAGATTTGTTAGGAGATTTCAATGACAACAATACCAAAAAAACACACAGAAATCCCATAGTTTAGCATGTATTATTTTACCTTGCTTTTACTTTTAACTATTGTGTATTTGTTGCTATGTTTTCTATCTTTTAACATTTTTCAGGGAATTGGTTTGCTTTGAAAAAATGAAACAAATGTTGGCTTGCTCTTTTACCAACTATTTTGTGCAAACAGTCTCATTGCTTTGCCCCATTAAATACCAAACAACCAATGAATTCTCCTGTGTTTTGACAAGATATAAAATATTGGGAATTTAAAATACTGCAAACAAGGATCATAAAAAAAAAGTAAGGAAAGAAAGTTGGAAATACTGTAGACTTTGTTTACTCAGTCCATAAATCCTGTTTTGACTCCATCAAATGCAGTTCTAGGTAACAACATGAAGCCAAAACAGTGGTTTGTAGTTTGAGTAAATAATGCCTACAGTATTTCCAGTCATGTTGCAGTGCATTTTTATGTTACTTATTTGCAGTTTTTTATTCATATTGTTTGCAGGCTCTTTTTTTTCTCAACTGTGGTAGGTAACCTTTAACATTCTAACGATAGTACATCATTAACTCCTATTTACACTTTAATAACTTCTAACTCCTTTTCTATATCACTTACTCTGTCAGTTATACCCTCCACCCTTACTTGTGGAAAGCATAATTTAATTCTTTTCTTCCTATATACATTACGGACTATTCTGTCAACATGCCATACAGAAGAATCACTTATAACCTCATAGGGCTTGATATTAAATAGTCGTCTCTCGTTGTCTGAGATGACTAAAAACCTCCTTGGATGACAAACTTAAAGCCTCCATGTTGTTCAACAGACTAGTGCCTTGAAAAAGACCCTTGCTCAAAATAGCATCACAGTCTACTGTGCATTTATCCATGTGTGTAATATATACATAACTCCAATTGTTGGTAAATTCCCAAACTGTGAGCTCAGAAATTTTAACTTCCAGAAAGATATATATTTTGTACCATTTTTTTGTTCAAAACAGAGTGTACTTACAAGAGTAATATTGGTATGTACAATTCACCAAAAGGAACTAAAAATGGTAGGAAAAATTTTTCCCTTTTCCTCAGGATCCCAAAAGTTGCCAGCGTTAGAGGTGGTACAGGACCTTCTCACCCAATGAGCTATCAATCCTGTTCCACATCATTCACTGGAGTTTTACTCTGTCTGTGATTCTCAAAATGGCCAGGAACTGGAAACTCATTGATTTGTTCTGTCTTAATCATTTTGTTCACCTCCTATATTTCACCACAGACTCCTGCTTCACTCTTTGATGGACATTTTCTCCAGGTCTATGGATGATCAAAGATGGATGTTTCTAATGCTAATTTGTGTATTCCCATCTCTGTATGATATTGTCCTTGTCATTAATTTATCCATTGAGAGGTGGTGTATCAATATTGTGTCCTGCTCTTCAGGCTTTCTGCAGTTCCTTATATTTTTATCAAGTGGTGAGAGCTTTTACTGTACATCTTGGGGCTGTTTCCATTTTTACGTGTATGACTGGCTACTTTTGACCGATTATAAACAGAAGTCAACCAGTCATACTTAGCTTGTTTTCAAAGCTGGTTGGATAGGTTGCTTGATCAAATTGGAGAAGTTCTTTCTGCATCTTATCCAAAACCTTGTGCATTTAGGCATTTTTTTTCAATACCTCAGTCTAGCTCAACATTTCCCTTTCTGGCTCCATTCTATGGAATTTTTGTCATGCCTTGTCTGCTCCCTCAGCTTGTGCATGCAAATTTCTGTTGCTTGTGGGGATGTGGTCTTTAGTAATGCTGTTAATCCCCCTTAGCCATGTGCATTGGCAGTCCTTTTAGTGGACTTTGCATGATCAGTGAGACCTTGTTCACAATCTCTTGGTAGCTTCCTTTACCATTCCTTCTTTCCTTGTAGAACATTTCCTTTGGTGGTTGGACAAGACTTGCACACCTGTGGGTGTACAGTTTCCACCTCCTTATCTGGATTTACATCTCTTTGTAGATGCATCCCTTCAGGGCTGAGGTGCATTAGTCAATTATCAGAAGAATTCATGTCATTTTTCTGTCAACAAACCACCTTTACATATCAACATCCTACATCTCCTTGCCATCTGTTGGGCTTGAATCACTTTCTAACCATTACCAGCTGTCTGGTAATAATCCATTTGGACAATTCGAATATGGTGGCTTATATCAATTACTGTTGGATCTCTTATATAGAGACCACGTGCATCATATTTGTTGGTGTGTCATGTCCCAAGTGTTTTTAACTTCACAGCAGATCATCTTGTTTTCAGGTCACCTTGCAGTCAGTGGGGAGTTCTGACTTTGATGTATTTGCCACTGCCTTCAATGACCAGTTACTTATCTTTTGATCCCCAGTACCTTGTCCTTATACTTTGGCTATAGATGCCTTTAGCCAAGACAGGCTATACAAAATTCTTTCCAGTTGCTTCACTGTGTAGTGTCCTATTTGCATGCTACTCTGTGCTAATTCCTTTTGGTCATTTCACACTCACTGGCTCCAACTACAATTATTCCCTCCTATACCACTTCCTTTATTACCTGCTATGGTTTCTCTCGTGGCTCAGTCCATTCATTTTTCCTTCATGGAAGTGTATCAGTGAAAATGGAAGATTTTTGCATGTGGGCCAAAGTTCAGGGATTTCCTGCTGGTCATGTCTCTGAGTTTCTCATGTGGCTTTTCAGCCAGTGGTCTTCAGTCTCCTTTATTTCAAGTTATAGGGCAGCTTTATCTCATACCTTTCATCTTTTCCATTACTGTTGGGTTTTCTCTCGCCTGTACTTCCAGTGTTAATTTGTTCCTTCTGGATTCATCGACTCCTTATCAACCTGCTCTTCCAGATTGGGATGTTAATGTTGTCTCCCATTCCCGTATTTTACCTCCATTTAAATGTAATTCCTTATGTTCTTTGTTTCATTCATTCTTTAAGGCATATTTCCTTCTCCTCTTGACCTATGAATGTTGGCAGTTTGACTTGTTATTAATAACCATCATTATTATGTGCACACATTATCACCTACCTATCTTCTCCTTTATCCAATTCATTTTTCCTTTCCCAAAACATTGGCAGATTATGAGGATAACTTCTCCTGTTCATCTGTTTCCCTTCTCTCTATTTTTCATCTCTATACTGCCCCAATCAAAATGGACTTCTATGTCCCATGCATGCCCTTTATTGTTAACTGCCTACATGGCTTCCTTCCATGGTTCTTGTTCTTATCTCTTTATCCCTTTGCAGACCTCTTCATCAAGAGATGTGTTTTACCCTCATCAACTGGATTTGCTGTATGATCCAGTTGAATTATTCTTCCTCTTCCCCATCTCATTGTACTATTTTATGTGTTACCTCACATCACTTTTTTCTTGCTTCTGGTCTTCATCAACTTTTGGAGGAAATCCTACAATTGGGCATGTTAACCAACCTTAATACATTCATCTCCCATAGCTTACATTATATTGCAGTTTTATATTCTATCTGTAGCTGTACTTCAGACTTGGTGCAACACTGACAATGGGTAAGTATTTATTAATGTTTTCTTTTCTTCCAGGGGCCCATTTTTCATACCTTCAGTAGACGGTTCCCATTCTGTGACAACTGATGCTTGACAAGATGTCCTTTAAAACAAAATCTGTTGACTAGCATTTCCCTTTCCATGGCTTCTTATGCTCACCTTTAAGATGGGGTATTTCACAAAATTACTTGTTGGTGAATAACCTTGTAATATATACTTTGATAATTGTCTAGTTCTGGAGTGTACTACCCATGGACTTCATGGATAAAGTGTAAGGGGATAACTGCTCATTCCTGTCATGCCTCAGATGAGTATGGTCTGCTTTTCAAAATAGAGTTTTATGATCATTCATTGCACTGTCCCAGGTGTCAATGTTACTCCAAGCTCTCCAGTGCATTCTCAGCCCCCTCCTTTTTCTTCTAGTGGAGTACAGGAGTCACACCAGTTCTAAGCAGTTCAGATGGTTAACCATGGAGGCATCTTGCTGGATGGATTCCATATAAGATGGCTAGAACAATGCAGTTCAAAGTTGGGAGATAGCATTCTGCCAACATAGATGATGTAATTTCTTCTGATTTGTAATCAACCATACACCAGAGTGAAATGTCAAAACTCAGTTCACTTCTTCAGTTGGGAGACCTTATCCTACCCTTGCTTTGATCTTTGTGCCCATTGGGCTGGTTTTGGATTTATTATGAACCAACCAACATAAGTCCTTACATAGGTTTTATTTTGTCTACGTCCTCACTTCTCTTTCCTTATTGTGGGTCATAGAAGGGATATGTGGGATTGTTCCAATTCTATCCTTGGTTCTCTCACTTTCTCTTATCATGTGGATGATATTTTCCTTGGGATAGTTCCAACCTGTTTCACAGTTGCATGCAATAAACTACCTTCAGATACTGGACATGAAATTCCAAGATTGATAGCACGGAGCTGATCCTGTGTCATACCTAGGAATCAGAGTGGTTCTCAATTCCTGCAAGGAGGTTTTGGGTGTAATTGAAAAGATCACACATGTATCCTTTCAAAATCTTAAGTAAGGCTTTACTTCAGTTGACAAACTTTTCTTTAATTAGGACCTTAACAGTTGCATTGTTGTTGAAAATAACATTTCACTTAATCACTTTTTGATATGAAGACCATACATTTTAATATAAATGTTTTCAAAAAGTTTTGTTCAGTCTTGAGTCCATGCATGTCTTGAGTTTTCATATATACATGTGGTTCAGGAAATCGTTAACTTCAATCTAGCTACCTTTATTCTCTACAATTGCTTTGCCCATGGGGACATTGCTGTAGTGCTGCACATTGTACAAGAATACCAATGACAATAGTGTCCCTTACTGGTAGATCATATGATATTTAGAGGCTATGGCCTCCCTAATTTGCAGTGAGAATGAACAATTATATGATCTGAATAGTACTAATCACTATGAGTAAATCCAACTTTTCCTGTTAAGTAAGGAGCATTGGATTCAAACAATTCCAGATATTGAAAGAACAACTGTTGATCAATTCATAAGTAGAAAGTCGTTGTTCAATCTCCAGCACAAGTGTACATGCTGTGTTGTTTTGTTTTTGATATAAATATTGTCTGTTTTCCAAATACACATTTTCTTCAGTCAGCCAACTTCAGATTTACTATGTAATTTATCCAATGGATCTTTCCCATTATTAAGCAGATCTACCAAAGATTTCTTGTGAAAAATCAGTTAACTTGAGAATACTACTACTTATTATGATGTGCTTTTATTTATAACTTTTCAGTATAAAAACTTTAGATGTAATTGCCTTAAGATTAATTGTAAGTTGTTTAAAAGCAACAAATATTTTTGTTAAACCAGGCAAGACTAATAGAGTAATTATTCTAAATAAGGTTGATTATATTAATTACAAAGCATTTTTTATGATTCTGCTAAATATAAAGAATTAGATTGTCTCACTACATAAATGAAAAACAAATTGTAAAAGTATTTTAAATAATTGAAGAATGGAAGTAATTACAAAATATGCTATAGAATTTGTTTTCCTAAAATTTCTTTCCAGTTTGTACAAGACAAATTCCCAAACTAAAGTGATCTTTTTTTATTATGAATAGTTGCATGTTGGATTTGTGTTCTGTTTACTAGAAGAAGCAAACTTACTAGAATATTTAAAACCAAATGTAATGAACCAATGTTGCTTATGGCATCATTACTGAAAAGTCATTTTGAACAGCACAAATGATGAAAGGAGTTTGAGAATTAGTCACTTCTCATTCACATATAGCAAGTTTCAAGTTTTGATGAAGACAGTACCATTACTTTATGTGATATCTTAATTCAAATTTTATAAGATACTAACAGACATTGTATACCTATTGAAAACAGTTAAAAAATCAAGTTGTTATTATTTTACCTGCACACAACAAGTTTTTGTAGTAACATTTTAGGCTATTAAACTTACTGGTTACTACATTGTTACATGTCTTGGAAGTTTTGGTGCTTTATTAATTGGATAGTATAATATGGTGAAAATAAGAGAGGAAAAGTTTTCATTGTTAAAGGTTTGCTTCATGTTAGAAAGTTTATAATTGTGTAATGTGTTTGAATTAATGAATCTGACTGAAAGGACAGAAAATACACAGTATTTATGCTTCTCATAGACCTCTATATTATACATTTGTAGACAAATGGTTTAAACTGCTTGTTTATGACATTAAACTTGGATAATTTAATAATTATTTCTGGTCAAAGAAGGCTTACCTACAAAGGTCAAATCTAAAAAATCAGTCAAGATACTATATATATTTTAATATATTGGTCTAACTTGAACAGACTAGAATACATTGTTTCATTAGTTTTAATTGGTATTCCTATTAATGATATTTTTATTTGTAGTTTGCAAAAGACAAGAACTAGGTTAGAGAATTGCTTATTTTTGAGGAATTTAGCTTTAAAGATAGTTTAGAATTTTAGTTTCTAGTAAACATTTAAAAGTGGAATATCATTCATAATTTTGTTTAGTAAGAACATTTATATATTAATGATTATAATATTATTACTTTTGTTGTTTACAAACAGCTCTTTTCTATAATAAATAAGCATTATGTTACATCCTTAATTTTCGAAATGTCAGTTTTCAGAAATAGAGAGAAAAAGTTGCAGTTTGATAAATGTACTGGTTTTGTTACATTTGCTGAAAATTCTCTTATTCCTTGTAAATTTTGAGTTTCAACTGTGGGGTTGTATATAAATGTGAAAGGACAAGGTTCTCTTATCAGAAGATTTTAGTTGTCATTTTTGAGAAAAGCTACATTCCGTGGCTAAGTTTAGTCCAGTGTTTGATTAAAAAATAAATAAATAAATAAAAGAGAGGTTAGCAAATCTTAGGAATTTATTTGAAATAGATTTCTAAGAATAATAAACCTGTTGTATACTTATATGGATGTATGGAAAGGTCAATTGTTTAGAAGTTGTGTTGTGATCTTGGTGTCAGAAGGATAATTATATAACATCTTTATGTGGTGTAGAGAAAGGTTTTTGCTTGTTTATACTGAAGTATCTGAAGTCTAGAGATGATTAGTTTTGGGTGTTTGAATTTATTACTGCTGTAATATGATTATTTAAGAGTGTTGGAATGAGAAGCTTTGAAGTGGAGACATTGAAATATTAAAAGTAGTAAATGTAAATTTTGAAAACCTGAAGCTGACTTTACCTGGTGCAGAACTGTCACTAAGAACATTTTGTGAACTTTTGAAATGTTTGATATGTGCTAGATTGTGTGTGGTGTGTTGCAAAAAATTCACTTACTTCCAATAGGTGGTTGTGTGGATGTGGAAGATGGCTTGGGTTGTGATCTTTCTTTTTATTTGGTAAGGCAAATGGCCTTTTACTACTTTACTGGTTCTTACATTTTTGCAATATGTAGCAAAAGAAATACATTGTTATTAAAATTGAATTGTTTTACTGAAAAGATAGTGTTTTTTTTAACAAACTATTTTTGTTGCAGCAGATTACTTAAATAAGAACTTAAAATTGCTAAAAACAATAATTTATTACATTTAGTTACTGGTACTGCTAAACAGTTTTTGCTAGGTATGGGAAAAGTATGGATTTTATATTGTATTTTAACTTTATTAGAAGTTTACACTTCTGGTTTATTGTGAATAAAGTGAGCAGTAAAATGTCTTGAATATTGCACATGGTATATTTTACCATCATAAACTTGTGCAAAGGCATTTGTTCTCAATGTATATGATCTTAACATTTTTCTTTTTAAATCCAGTAAAAAATTTTTACTCTTACTTTCTTTTTCGAATTAATAATAATGCCTTCAATTTGAACTTTCAGAATTTATTGAAAAAAGTTGAATTTGTAGTTTGAGTTATAATATTCATTTTAAAGCTTGCAAAGTAACATTGCTAAAGTTGAATCTAAAGCCAAAAATATTACCATTAATTACACTGGGGAACACTCATTTTGTTGCATTTAAAAAAAGACCTTTCTATAGTCAATTTGAGTGTGTTGATTTCAAATCTGAAGTCGGTTTTTGTCTGCAAGCTACAGATTTTATGCAATTTGACATTTTTATTTATTTTTTAATTTTTCGTTATTATAGGAAATTATAGGAATAGCTTATCAATTTGTTTGTGTATTTTATTCAGGTAGAAATTTGCGTTTGTAACTTTTGCATTTGTACACTTCATCTGGACAATCTCGTTTAATGCTCCAGCAGTAGTCAGCCATCATACTTTTGTTCCAGCGCCCTTGGTAGCGTTCTTCCATGACCTTTAGGTCTTGGTGGAATCGTTCTCCTTGTTCGTCACTCACAGCCCCCAGGTTGTCAGGGAACTTATCAAGGTGGCTGTTCAAAAATGAAGCTTGATGCTCATGTTGCACCCGAGATCACAGCGAGGAGCATTCTGTTCACAAGTTCACTGTAGTTCTCCGCCTTATTGTTTCCAAGGAAGTTCTGAACGACTGCCACAAAGGATAACCATGCTGCCTTTTCTAAAGCGGTCATCTTAGCAACAAACTGATCATCACGAATTAGGGTTCGAATCTGTGGGCCATCAAACACGCCTGCTTTGATCTTCTCAAATGATAACCCTGGTAAAGCTGTGATGATGTGTTGGAAACATTCTCCTTCGGTTTCCAGTGCCTTGACAAATTGCTTCATCAAACCTAATTTGATGTGAAGAGGAGGAAAGATGATCTTATCTCTGCTTACAATAGGGTCTTGTATGATATTTGGCATGCCTGCTTCAAGGGTGTCACGAATAGGCCAGTCCTTCTGGACCCAATGTCTGTCTCGTGCTCGGCTGTCCCACATACAGAGGAAACATGGAAACTTGGTGAAACCTTTCTGTTGTCCAAGAAGAAAGTTGACCATCTTTAAGTCTACACAAATGATCCAATTGTGCTCATGATATTTTAAGAAGTCCATGACCATTCTCATATCATCATAGTCTTCCCGCAAATGCACTGAGTGACCGACAGGTACTGCTCCATAAACATTCCCATTATGTAAAAGAACACACTTTAGACTGCGTTTTGAACTGTCTACAAAGAGTCTCCATTCAGCAGGACTATAGTAAGTTACACCCAGTTCTTTGAGAAGCCCTTGGATGTCATGGCAGTAAACAAACTGTTTGTCTTCTGATAAGAAGGTCACTAAAAGCTGGTCACGCTTTCTGAAATATGATACTTTAACAGAGTGATCAACAAGATTTCTGCCTTGTAATCTTGATGCCAAAAGCTCTGCTGCTTTCTTTGAAAGACCTAAATCCGCACTAAATCATTCAGTTCAGCCTGGGAAGAGGCTTGAGGACGGGGAAAGGTTCAGTGTCTGAAGAATAGTTCTCCAATTGTGTACACTTTTCTGACAATTCACTGTCACAACTGTCTTGTTCACTTGTATCATGTCCAATGTCTTAATCGTCCAATGAAGGCAAGCCTTTGAAAACTGGAACAGGAACTTCTTCAGAGTGCGGAGCAGGCCGAATAGCTGAGGGAATGTTCGGATACGTAATCTTATGTCGGTTTTTCTTCCCAACACCCGTTGTGTTTACCATGCAGAAATAACAGTCAGTTACATGGTTGGTGGGTTCGCGCCAAATCATTGGAACACCAAAAGGCAGACCATTGCATTTTCCTTTGGTCCAGTCTCGAAGCATTTCCTCACAATTGTGGCACACAACATGAGGAGCCCATTGCTTGTCTTGATCACCAAGATGAACTTCAAAATATGCTTTGTAGGCACGCTTGACGAACGAGGATATGTTACGTCTCTGACGATTGAGTGTGTAGCATCCACATATGTTGTAGAAGGCATCAGGCTTGTTTCTGCAATGATATCTATTTTTGGAAGCCATGTTTGATCTGAAACAAAAGAAGAATGATCAAAATATTAGAAGCTATCTATATATATGGACGTGAAAATGCTTATACATGGTTTACGCAAGTTCACATTTGTACAATTTCATTAACCTCAAATTGCATACAAACTAGAGCTTGTAGAGAAAAACTAATTTCAGATTTGAAATCAGCGCGCCTAAAACTCCTTCAGAATCAGTTAAAATATCCAATGCAACTCAAAGTTACTGAAAAAGTGTTCCCCAGTGTTAGCAATGAATTAATTTCTCTTCAAATTATTACTATTGTTATTGCAGATAGTTTAGTTTAACTTTGCTTCATGTAAGTCTAATGGTGAACCTTTTCTTTACAGTATAAGCTGTGATTACCATCAAGATGGATAAACTGGTAAAATCCATTTTATGATGCATGTTTAACATTATTGTACTTTTTTTTCATGATATCACTTTGAAAAACTTGCTACAGTTCTTTGCTTTTAGGTACTGACTACTAATACTAATACAGTTTCTAATAGTCGAAACATTGATAAAACTTATACTTAGATTAAGTTTACCAGAATTTTATTTTTGGTAAATGGCCTAGTCGTTAAGTTGATTGGATGGTGATCTATTAAATACTTCTGTGATAATTGGTCACTTTTTTTCCTTTTTTTTAAATCCAATACTCAGTTAATGAAGATTCAAATTTAGGTTAATATCAAACTGTTCTGTTGGTGGCGAGATAGATGTGTTAGACTTGTGGTGCTGTTTAGTGACAATACTTGTTAATGTAAATGTTGACCCATCCTGATTGGCCATTTAGATAGCATGCACATATATTTCTCTGATAAGAATGTCATTGTCATCATGGATTCTATTATACACTTTTTATGCAATATACTAAACCAGTGGTTCCTAACCTTTTTTATGCCCCACACCCGTAAAAATTTTTAATGTTCTCACACTTCTCACAGTAATTATTTGTTTAAGAATAAAGGTAAAGGTGGCCAAATCAAATGTTATGTTACACCCCTGGTTGGGAACCACTGCACTAAACTATGAGTTTCAGTGATATCTATATTTCATCTTTGCAATTTCATAGTAATATCATATAGATGTAACAACATTTAGCACACAAAGAGGAAAGTTACAATTAATTCACATATAACATTAAATGATAATGATACTGTATTTTTCCTGCTTGCTGGGTCTCTGAGTGTTGTGAACTATTTAACATCAAATTCATGATGACGAGAAAACCCACTTGTAGAGAAAATTATATATTTAAAAATGGCAGATATGGGTAGAGAAAGCATTAGAGGAATGAACAAAAATCAGTGCCTTAACCACATATGTGTTGAGGCCCAGTGGCCATTTTGTTTGCTCCTCTAATGCTTTCTCTACCCATACCAGCTATTTTTAAATATATAATTTTAACATCACATTTTTTGTTTGCATATAGACAACTTGTAAAGATTTCTGAAACTTTTACCATTTGTGTGTTTGGTAAAAATTCCTCTAGGTCTTATCCATTTCTGCCTATCATGCCACACATGAATCCAACAATAGTATTCTTCTGTTAATCTGTGGTACTTTGTTAGCAATGACTTTTTAAATAATTTTTCTTTCTTTGAGTTGTAGTTAAAAAATTTCTAAAATTCTCTACATTTATGTAATGTATTGCTATTTCTAATGAATTTATATGAAAGTACAATTTTTAAATTTAGACAATGCCTACTGTAAGTAGATACAAGTGGCTAAAAAGGCTCTTCAATTCACTTTAAAACTCCAACTTTTGCACTAATCATAGATGCAACACCATCATAACCCTGCCTTTTGATATTCTCTCCAGGCAACCTAAGTTGTTGTAAGTATGGTGTCTGCAGTGAATTATCCAGTCATTCTAGTGAGAGTACAAAATTTAATGACCTCCCACTATTGCTGACTTTATTACTGCCTACAGATCTGATAAATACCTGTTTCTTATTGTGAATTACCACATAATTTTCCATAGTTATGTGGAACCCAGATTTTAAAAAAATTTTAATTGCAGTGCTTACCACTGTTAGGACAACACCATTTTAAACCCCTTTTTTACAAGTTACAGCATTACATTCAAGATTTAATTAAAAACTTTACTGTCAGTGTGTTTTAATGAAGCTATATAATCAAGTACTTTAAAATTCAAAGTTTTATATTATCTTAATTTTTTATGTCTAAATAAACCTCAAATAATAATTAAAACTGCAGTTTTTGTTGTTGTGGAACAGGTCTCACTGTTTGAAGTTTCAGCTTTAAGAGCTGGTATAGAAAAAACTATATTTAATGTTGGCATTTCCATTCACATGTTCAAAGTATGCCATATTTAGGTTGTTCACCTCTAATGTGAACTCGCTTTTCCTCGGTGTGGATTCCTATACTTTGTGAGGGAACATCCCAGGGAAGGTTATGTTCTTTCAATTTCCCTTTTCTGGGATCTAAACACCCACCCACGTGTTTGCCGTGCATGGTGACCCATAAAGGGGAGGAGAGGATTCTGATGGTTGAGGGGTCCAACCCAAACACACCACTTTGGGCTTGAATTTCCTGTAGACTGACAGCCTTGGGGGTGGTCCCTCCAGGATCATTTAACTGGTCTATTTAGGCTAAGATTAACTAAGTATCAGTATTGGAAGGTCTCAACAGGTGTTATGGACATTGTGTCTGATGCTGGTATTTGGGTACAGTGCTCAGAAAACCCTGGCATTGTAGTGTGTTACCTTGTAGGATTCTATGGTGGGTAAGGTCAGTGGGTACCAAAATATTCTTTTTTTTATGGATCTCCTAAATAAAAACTTTTAAATAAATAGAAAACAGTCCGTAGGTAAACGACCACATCTTGAAGATTCTGAGCAGCAATCTTCAATATCTGTAACACCTGTTGCACATCATTTTCTTATACTACATTCTTTTTCACACAAATTTTAGGGCAGATGTCTCCCTTTTTCATTCAGAAGAGACTAGAGGGACTTGCTGGCTCTCCATAGTCAGTCAAAAAGCTTTGCTCTGGTGACATATTGGTGGAAACATCCACATCTCAACACAGTGAACTTCTCTTGCATTCAAAGGCAATTGGGGATATACCTGTTGAGGTTACACTTCATACTATTCTGAATTCATCATAGGAGTTATTTTTGAGAGGGATTTGAAGAACATCCCCAAGTCAGAGATTCTTGCTGGTTTCTCCATCCAATGAGGTTTTGCAGTGATGCATATCTCCACTCACAAAGATGGAATTATGATGCCAACCAATGTCCTTATTTGAACATTTACATCACTGCATCCTCCTGCCACCATCAAGGCAAGTTATCTTAATCGCAAGGTATGACCTTACATTCCAAATCCTCTCAGATGTTTCCAGTGTAAGCGGTTTGTTCACTGCTCATTGCGAAGGCAAAGACCATGATGGCTGTGAGTGTGAAATGGACCTTCACTACATCAAATGTAATGTTTCTCACCCATGTTACTTTTGTTCTTGCCCTAAATGGTTGAAAGAAAAAGAGGTGCAGCATTTGAAGATGATTCAAAACATTACTTACCCTGAGGCTTGAAAGTTGGCACCCACTACTTCATCTTGGATGTATGCTGCTGCACTTTGTTCCACTACTACAGTGGGAGTGCAGACAGATCTCTCTGTACCTTGAAAACAACCTCCTCTCTCCCACCCAGTGTGGGTTCCAATGACAGCACTCCACTGTGAACCACCTGTTTTGACTTGAAATATCAATTAGAGAAGCCTTTTTCAAATGATATCATGTATCAATATTCTTTGACATTAAGAAGGCTTATGAGACAACATGGAGGTATGGCATTTTGTGAGACCTCCATTTATGTGAGTTACATGCCATTTGCCCATTTTTATTAACATTTTTTTAATGGACAGGCAATTCCAAATTCATGTGGGTTTGACACTTTCCCGTGCTTTTCTGCAAGAACTTGGAGTCCCTCAGGGCTGTTTTGAGTGTCACACTTTTCAGTATAAAGATTAATCCCATCACTGAACAACTCCCTCTTACTATTGCAAACGGGATTTATGTCCATGACCTTCACATCTTATGTTAGTCATCAAACATGAGGTATGTTGAGTGGCAACTACAGACTGCCCTCAATCATTTATTGAAGTCAAACACAACAAACAGTTTTAACTTCTTTCTCTCTAAAACCATTATGATGCACATTTGCTGCCTATGGGGTATTCACCCTCATCCTGAACTCTGTATCATTGAAGTTGTGCCATCTGTGGTTCCCGATACAAATTCCTTGGGGTTTATCTTTGACCATAAGCTGACCTTTATACCACACGTCAAGCAGCTATGGCTCAAATGTACAAGAGTACTGAACATCATCTGTGTCCTCTCTTCCACCAGTTGGGGAGTAGATTGATGTTCTATGCTAAAAATATGTCATGCTCTAATTCAATCAAAACTCAACTATGGATCACTGATCTATGGCTCTACTAGGACCTCTGCCTTGAAGATGCTGGACCATGTTCATCATCAGGGACTTTGGCTCTGCACAGGGGCTTTCTACACTTCCTCGGTTCATGAACCTCCTCTACACCTTTACCAATTGCAACTGTCTTTATTGTATGCTTCGGAAATTTGATCCTTACCACAACTTTTCACCTGGGGTTGTGTTTTCCTGCCTTGGTGAGCCATGCTTTTCTAGAACAGATGATCTGCCATTGCTTCTTTTGGCCTTTGTATCCAGGCACAGTTGGATGAATTAGGTCTGTCCTTGGATAGCATTGCTGTATCCACTGGTCAGCCCATCCCACCATGGCTTATTAACCATCATTCCATTCCTAGTTGAAGGGATGGTTCAAAATCAGATTACTTTGTGGGATCTGCCATTGTTTTTTTTTTTGGTTTAGTGGTTGCATGCAGAATCCACTCTGCAGTTTGAGTGTTCACTCCTGAACTGTACACCATTTCTTTTGCCCTAGATCACCTACAAACTAAGCAGTACTTGGATTGCATTATTTATACTGACTCGCTTAGTTCTCTACTGGCCCTGGAATCGTTTCACCTTAGTTCATGCCGATATTCAAAACCGAATGGCCCATTTTTCTTTAACATCTACTTCTATCCAGTTTTTCTGGATACCAGGCCATGTTGGTGTTTGCAGGAACGAGCTCGTAGACATTGCAGCTAAATATGTCTGCTGTGCCTGTTCCATACTATGGTCCTGTATTCAAAGCTTGGCTCCCTGCCAGTTGGCAGTCGACTTGGAGTGAGCAACGTGAAAACAAGCTTTTCCAAGTAAAACTTTTTATTGGTCGTCTTGCTTCCATAAAGATCAGAAAGAGGAAGTTGTTCTAACTAGACTATACGTTTGTTGCAGTTTTTTAACTCATCATTTTCGTTTATCTGGGACTAATGCACCAATATGTTGATTGTGTAACACTCTGGTCACAATAAACCACATTTTGCTGTCTTGCAGTCATTAGGACTCTCAACTATAGCGGCATTTTAAACATGTTTTATCCCAACATTTATCTGTAACATTAGACAGTGTTATTGGCAGTGGTGACACTCTTCACCTTAGAATTGTTTTTTAAAGGCCATTAATCTTTTTAATGCCATTTAAAGTTTTTAATTTATACATTAGACCTTTTTTGATGTGATTCTCTTTAAAGAATCAAAGTACATCTAGTTCAATATGACATTAGAAAATGGCTGTAATGTCAAATAACTCAAAACCAGGACTAGAAAGGCCAACTTCAGGTGACTAAAGCTGATCTTTGAATTTAACCGTTAGTTGTTCTGGTGAGTTATGATAATAAACAATTATGTTAGAGAAAGTCCTTTACAACTTGTATTACTGTAAGTTTTTTTTACTGCTGTAGACTAGATGTGAAAATTGGATTTAATGCTATTTATGTTTTTAATTCAAAAATTAAACTTTGTTTTGTTGTACCATAATTTCCTTCTATGAAGTATAATAATTTTACTTTAACTTTTTACCAGATGTTTGGCTTAGGTAGCCTAGTTTCAAGAACTTGTTCAAGAGGAAATATGTGTAAAAGTTTCAAAGTTCAAGATAAGCCATGCCCAGTTGCAAAGAAGAAACTGTGGCACTAAATAACAATTTTAACTTGAATAGCATGCATATATCCAATAAAAAAGGTAGAGTTCATACTATATTTTATGATGAGAGGCAGGAGAGTAGAGCAGTTTTTACATTTTACAAAGGAAGGTCAAATAAAGCTCTGTCCATTCTTGAGATCAGAGCTTATAGTGATTGGCTATTTTCTCATGCCTCGTATGTTTTAGTGTGATAGACACTCAAATTGCATCTTAGTTTATTTTTATAAATGTGGTTATGACTTAAAATTCATAATTAAAACATTTAATGATTTGTTAAATTTATTATATGCTTTGCCTCAGTTAATAGGCTTTCATAATGATAGTGAATGCAATCACCATTTTGTCAGAGTCTAAATCATCTTTGCGAATGTTAACATCTTATCACTCGTGGGCACTTATTGATATGTGTTAGCATAAATAATCACAACATAGAAGGAAAATAAAAGATTAAAAATGAACTAAGTGAAAAGTAATGATGTGAAATTATGCACATGGCCTAATGAAGATATTGTAAAATTATACATTTACCTTTTATCTCTTCAAAGAATATTTTAATTTTTAATTTTAAACATTTCATTGCACTATACATTGATGATAAGTAGCTAGTTAGTGATGTCGAGAAAATGTCAAATAAGATATGAATATTTATCATAAAAAATGTTTATTCATTTAGGAAGTTCATGACATTATGCAATTGAAATGTAAAAACTGTAAGATAAAAATAGTATTTATCTGCTTAACTTGAAAATTATCTTGCAGGTAGTTAATTACTCAGAGATCAAGCACAAATGACTACATTTCAATAAAACTTTAGTAGAAGTAGAAGAAAATATCAAAATTGAATATTTTCTTTTTTGGAACTATACTATGAAGTTCTTAAATTTCAAACAATATGTCTACTGGTTTGTTTTTAGAGAGATATTTCATCAAAGTTATGTAATCTATGTGCTATCTGTATGTCATTTTAATAAAGTTAAGAGAACTAAAGATAGCTTTTATATTTGGGACAATAGCAAACAGGTTGATTGCAGTTTAAAACTAAAATACAGGCCATAGTAGGCCTACTGAGCTGTTGGTTTTACTTTTTTTAAATTATTACCAATAGTTAAATTAATTTGGTAACCAAATTACTTCCTATTATAGCCTTGCATGTTACCAACTTGCCATTAAACTAATTATGTTAGTTTATAATAGCAACTATTATTGTTGCTAGTGGAAGAGCTGTTGTTCTTTTTGTTGTGCCACAGTGGATTATAATCAATTGTTTACTCATGTAGTGCTGTGTAGATTTATGCATGCTTGTTTGGAGAATAAACTATTTTTATTCTATTTTTGAGGTTGCTGGTATGCTAAGTAAAAGTGGTTTTAGTGAAAATGGATAAAATGTTTGAAGAGAGCACCCTTTAAATGCTATGGTGTCTTTGGGAGAAAGCTGATGTACTTTTGTACTAAGTTAAATTCTAAGTACACTTCTTACTCATGTCATTCTTTTTCACAACAAAATTTAATTTGAGCTAATTAGTTGTATCTTCACAATACAGATCTCTGATTGGTTGGGATAATAGTTATCCTAGTACCCATATGTTTTGCAAAATTTAGGCCAGAGGCAAGTTTGTTTTTTAATTATGATTCAACAAAATGTGATTTCTTTATAGCAGTTAATTTACTTATCATTTTGGGAAGAAGGTGGCAGAAATGGGGTTAGTTAATAACATAAATGTGATACATGGATGGCTCTAATGTGTTAAAAAAACATTTTGAATCTCAAAATGTCAGGTTTCATAATACTGGATTCTTTAAAGTAGGTATCTGTGATTTGTTAGCAGTGAATTTCAACTCAGTCTGCTTGTTTTTAAAAAAGAAATATATTTCAACAAATCAAATGTATATGCATCCATTTGTTATGGTATTGGTTGCCACAGCTGTATTCAGTGCTTTAAATAATTCTCTATTTTTGTCAAAGCCCACACAGATTGGTTCAGGTACTTTAGAACACCATTGACAAGATGAATTATCCTTCTCCATTTTATTATTACAATACAATCTGTGGTAAGATCACAGTAAAAATTGTCACTATATACTCTTTATTGTTAAATTAATGATGATTCAGTCTAGAATAGAACTAAATAATAATTATTTTTTGATTGTTTTAATACCCTGACAGAAATCTAGAACATTACATGCAGTACTTAGATATTCTGATGCAATATAACTCAATTAACTCATTTACTACAGGCTTGATATGATATATGCAAGTTCATCCACACATTTGTACAAGTATTTGCACTATGACTTGTGATACAGCGTGTTTATCTTCACAAAATTGGGTAGACTTTTAGTAAAGATTACAAGTATTTTGTAGACAAAAAATAAGATTTCTAATGAAATATTTTTATTAGAGATTTTTTATAAGTAATTATTTTTAGTTAAAAGTAAGTTAATTTAAGAACTTGGCACTACTTTATGCAGATGTACATCTCAAGTTGCATATCACAGTAAACTTAGTGTACTGATATGGTTCAATGTCATGTTAATTAGTGCCTCTGCCATTTTGGGGGTAGAAATGCTAACTTCAAGAGGTAAGTTTCATCTTACTTACCCCCAAATGGTAGTACCTTATTTTTATCTTTTTCTTATTCTAATTTTAGCTTGGGAGAGACAGTCACCATCCCACAACTTTCTGCAGATGTGGGACATTATGGGCTTGAGCACCCACATTTCACTCTCCTAATTCCTAGTCTAACTGTATCTATTTTGTATGTGAGACTAGTGAATTGGAGGTTAAGACTGATAGACAATGTATCCCCACTGTAATGTGGGTCTACTTCCACAGTCACCTCCAAAACCTAGGATACATTTTATAATCTCATATTGTAGCTTGTACCCTAGCATATTTTTTTTAATTTTAATGTGTTTTGTTTTGGCTTAAAAATTATGGTTATAATATGTATATTATTTTTTATTATATTGACCTTTCAGTCATGTTACTCAAACATTACATAACTTGCGTGAATAACCAAAAAGTCATAAATAATTATACTGATACCATAGAATTCCACTATAATTTATTAAGCTTAGTAACTAAAATGCATTTAGGTTTAAAAAAAAACAACAAACTTTGAGCATACTAAAGACCTAACTTGCCTTCTTGAAATCTTGGATCAAAAGAATGTATAAGCCTTTTGTTGAAAACCAGAGGAGTACTAGTGGAATTTACCAATAGGTTAATCACTGGACTCACTAATCTATTACATTCAACTAATTGATTATTCTCTCATGATACTTGGATAGTTAGAATAATTAAAAATAGTGAATACATTACTAATTGTAATTTGTTAATTATTATTATGAGTTGAGACATTAGTCAGTTAAGCTGAACTACCTAGAATTAATTGAACATAATTATACTTCATAATGACAGTACTTCAGTTACTTAGATAGTTGTAATAATTAAACACATCAGTATTTAGAAAAGCTTATATTAAATAGTTGAGTATTTTTGTGGCATTAATATATGTAAGTATTTTATATGACACTGAATGATGTAACTCTTGCTTTTAGGAACTTGATTGAGTTAATTTAATTCTTGTTATACCTGCCATGCTGTTTCTGTGTCCCTTGCCTACAGTTCTATCTTTTTAAATACATTGTATGAACTGAATGTTGACTTTTGACAATACTGCAAAGAATCATTTCAATTGTACTCGCCATAACTAGGATCATATGTGTGCATTTGTCTATTCAAAATTAGCATCTTGAATCTATTGTGAATTCATTTAGATACTGTCAGAGGTATGACATACTGTAAAACTACCTACTGGCAAGTAGCCATACAACTATAATTTGTTGTATGTGACATAGTTCAGGAGAGTACTCCACATCTGACAGGTCTTCAGATTTCTAGAGTTATCATTATTATATTCTAATTCACTACATAAAATGTTAGGTTAGATCAAATATTCTTTTATTAAAAAATTTGAGTGTTTTTTTTTTTATCATTCACTTGCAGTACAGTTGTTGAAAGTACTCTAAAGATGTTCTGAAGTTTTCAGTGGTTTTTATAAATATTTTAGAATATGAAATGGTGTTAATTAATTTGGGTAATGATGAAAATTTGAAATATCAGTTTGTTTTTTTGTGTGCAAGTCTGGAAAATATGAAATTTTGCTTGGAAAGTGAGGGAAATTGTTTTGGAAAATTTTTGGCTATCTTATTACTACATGGAAGCTTGTCTGTAGGAAAAGTAAGAGACAAAGCTGTAAGAATGGCAGAAATGTAAAGGACAGATTTATAGAAAATGGATAAACTAGTACTTGTATCAGTTTTTACACTTTGCTAAGTAGATTGGAAGATTTAAGCCATATTTACAAAAACAAAAACTAATCACACTCCAGAAAAAGAGATTATTTCATTCAAACCTGATGTTTTTGCTCACATCTTCATTAAAGGTTATAGTGTCGCATACACAAGGAAACTGATAAATGTAAAGAGCACATACAAAAATTAAAAACTGAGTTAGAAAATGGAATTGTCACATTATTTTACTCGCATTAAAAGACATTAGAATGACTAGGCGACAGAAAATTGCAAGCAATTGAACACATTGACATACACACTAAAAAAGAAATTTATAATAATAATAATTACAAAGGTCAAGAATTACTTCTGTCTGTTTTACAAGTGTCAGATTGAATCAAGAGAGACTTTTTCAGTCTTATAAACCTAAGACAACAGTTTTTTAATTGTATGTGTTCCTTTCAATTATCAGTTTGCATTTGTATATGATACTGAATTCTTGAGAAAAGTGTAAGCTGAAATATTGAGCTTGAGTATTAGCAGATAATTTTACAATAACAACAAATTTACAGTATTTAGTAACTTACTCTATAGTGATGGGGGGAAAAATTGAATATTATTAGTGTTGAATAGTTGGAAGTTCTAAACAAATAATAATAAATCACACAAATGCAAAAATTAGCAGTTGTAGTGAAAAATATTAGTATGTATGTTTGCACAGTTTTGTTGACAATGCATAGTACCCACAAGATGATACTTGAAACTGAAAACTTAAACTTCATTTAAAATTGAACAAAGACATAACTGGATAAAACAGACTTCTACAGTGAGCTATTCTCTTTAGATTAAAGTGGGACTAAACCTGGAACTAGTCTCATAGCAAGACAGGCATCAAAAGATATAGGAAACTTTAAAACAATATAATAATCTTCCCTAGTTTCTTCCAATCAAACAAAAGTTATTTAGTTTTTCAGTTAAGGAGCTCTTTTCCAAACTTGTATGTTTGAAAAACATTATTTAATGTAAATGTCCAACTTTGATATTCATGAAATTTTATGCAAATTCCTTATCTTCAGGTGGTATTGTGAATTGAAACACAAATATTCTGCTTTTTAAAATTATTGGTGACAATTGATTAACTAATTTTCTCAATACAGATTTTTCAGGTTATCCATTACAATTTTAATGGTCTTTAGGAATTTTCATTTCTAAGAATGTTTATTTCAAAACATACTAGAACCATTTACATATTTAGCAAGCTATTTACACTGCTAAAACAATGGTACTTACTCAAAACTTGAGATAAAGACACATGATATTTACCTCAGAATATTACACAGTTTCTGTTAATTTTTAGTAAATTAATCACCAGCTTATTTACATTTATGATTTTATTAAGGAATTTTTGACATTTATAATAAGAGGCCATTGTATAACTGTTTGACATCAGCTAACTGTGTTGTTCTAATGTTGGTAACTGAATTATTCCTTTTATTTTGGTGAGCATTTTTAAATTACTAATTCTTACATTAACAAACTTAGAGAGTAATGAATAATTATATGTAATTCAGTTGTAACCTTGTGATATATTGTTGTCAAGGTAACTAATTAAACAATTTATGGAGAAACTGGAGTTTGTGAAACAGTATAACCTCCTTTCCCCCATAGCCATTTCAACCTTCATTTGCCCATTAGACATTGGTAACCTTTTTCAAAGCACACCAGTTTTTTATACTCGTATATTTTTTATAATATTGCAGTAACGTATTGATCATGTGACTACCATCCACCAATCTCATTGTGCCATCTGTAGATGTGTTTTACATTCTTCATGTGACTGGACATTCTTTTATTGTGTTTAATCAACAGTTAAGGTTAAGCTACTACTTGCTTGTTTTTGAGATGTTTCTGTTTCTCAGATTTTACTTTGTTCATAGGTTGATAACCTTCCCACCGTAATTAAATAGTGTTTATAACACTAGGCTTCAGTTTCAGGTTTCACAATGTCTGCTGAGGAAGCACAGATTTTAATTTGTGGGGAGTTCTTGTCTCCATGTTCAGTCAGGGATTGTTTCATTTTAAGATAGGTATTGTTCTTTTACCAGGAGATCTGTGGTGAGCTTTTCAGTGTGTATTTCTCACTCTCCATAGATATACCAAAGTTCATTGAGTTTTTGAAAGCTTGTGTGTATGGATCTAATTTCCATGCTTGGTAATTTATATAATTTATGTCTTCTTTGATCAGTGTTTTGTAAGTATATTTTTACCATTTGGCTACTTTAGTTTGCAATTTGTATTTAGAGTTTGTGAAACAGTGCCACCTCCTTTTCCCTGTAGACGTCTTAACTTTAATTTGCCCTCTAGGCATTGGTAATTTTTTTTTTTTTAAAGCACACCAGTCTTTTATACATAATACTTATGCAGGCTTCTGCTTGCCTCTTTGTTTGGTTCATCACTTATTTGCACCTGTTTCCTTCTTCAAGGGTCTTCTTAGATGGGCCATATTGTTTCTTCAGACCAAATTCACTGTCTAACTCTGCCTTTAGCTGCTTGACTCTGCTGTCATTTAGATGGGATCACTCAGGCTGGTATATGGATAATTTACAAGCTTTTATCATTCTTTCTCTGCACAATTTTACAGTATCTTCCATAGGCAGATGTTGTCTTCCTTCTGTGGTAATTCTCTGTACATTTGTTCACATGTGACTGGGGTCAGTCATCATATTCTTATTTTCTTTCATAGTGTTGCTTGTACATCATATTTCATGATTTTAGTTATATGTGAGTGTTGCCTAGTGTAAGTTAGAAGTTTATACTTTTACCATCTAGGTTACTTTAATTTACAATTTACATTTAGTTTGTTTCTTTTGTTAATTTGGTTAAGTGTTTAACATTTTTTCATTTTTTATTTATTTATGTGTTCCTTTTTCTGCATCTTTGCAACTAGTCACATCTAATTGCTCATATATTTTGAGTCAACTTTTGTTTTGTGGGTACCTGTTTATTCTCACGTTCTTTAAGGTAAGTTTGCTTTTCATATCCTTTGTTCTATAATTTCTTTGAGTTGACTTTTACATTTCATGTTTAAGGGTCGTATACCTTTATTAGTCCCTTTAGTGGTTTGGTACTTTAGATGTTATTTATCCTTTTATGTTTTAAGTCAATTTTCTTAGTTTTGCAGGTGGTTTACTTTTATGTACTCTACACATTCCTAAGTTTTTCTTAGTTCGTTATCTGTGTGATTTCTTTAGTTCATGTTTATTTTTGGCTACACTTCACAACAATCCTGTTGTTTTTGCAGGTTGTCTATGAAGGTTTCTGACTTACATTTTGCACCCCCTCTACTCACTTTTTAGATCTCCTCCTCAAGGTTGCATCTGGTCTGGTTACCATACTCAGTCTGTTTGTGTCCTGCTACATAATGTAGCTGCCTAATGTGTGGATTCTACTCAACCAAACGTTTAAGCTTTTTTGTCTCTTGATACATGGGAGTTTAAAGCACCTTTCTTGATCTGTCCCAGCTGTATACTTAACTGCAGTCACCTCACTTCACCATGGTTTCCTATTTCTCACTTCGATGGGTTATTATGCCCCATTGTTACATTCTTTTCTTCACTTCCTCTAGGTGAGGTTTGTCTTTTTATTCTGGGTGCTCACAGACTGCCTTTCTTCAGTTTTGTATGTATTTTGTTGAGTAGTATGCTGTTGCATATCATCTTTACTGTGAGTCTTTAGACTCACATTTCTTGGACCACTGGCTTCCACTTGCCTCTTTCTATAGCTCGTCACATCAAGGTGTATTCCTGTAAGTGGTGAGGGGACCTCCCAGAGAAGGTTCTGTAATGTCAGTTTACATCCTTTTGGATTTAAACATCCATCTACATGTTTGCTGTGCATGGCGACCTATGAAATCTTGTAGCTGAGCAGCTTTGGGATGGCCTCCAAGGTCAATTACATGGTCCACTTGGTTTATGTTCAACCAAGTACCACTGTTGAACATTCTCAACAGGTGTTGTGAATATTGTGTGTGATGCTGGTATTTGGATGTAGTGCTTACAAAACCCTGACGTTGCTGCAACGTCCTTGTATGGAAGTGCAGAAAATTTCCTCATAGGGTTCCATGGTGGGTGGGATCAGTGGCCTCTGAAATGTATTTTATTTGTTTATTATGAATACCCCATTCCTTCCAGTAGCTCCCTGGATCCACTTTATTTTGCTCTAGCTTCAGGCTTTTCCTCAGGTCCATCTTCTTTGGCCCCAAGACGTGGAACAGTTATTGTTTATGCCCTCCATCACTGCAGTCTATGTCCACCAACAGAGACTTGCCTATATGACTTAAAGTAGAATATTTGCAGGTCAACAGACTGTCCTTCCACTTAAAAAAAACCCCGAAAAAACATGGTTGGGAATAAGAGCCTTCTACCCTGTTTTCTTTGTTTGAAATTACAGGATGTGTGATGGATGAATGTATGGAGGGGTAGCACTGCTAGTTGATCAGCATGTGCCCACCCTGTCTTTGTCACTTGATACACCCTTGGAGGCTGTAGCCATCCATGTTTTCTTGGGACATAATCCCCCCTAGGATGGTGCTGATATTGATGGGAGGGGGTCATTCAGTAGAGTATATGCTCTGAGATCACAACCTTCCTCTTCAATACAGTTTCATATACTTATTTTCATGCACCTACTTAGTCTTTTACTGCTATTGATCTCTGTATGCTCCCCTTCACTCTTGTCTCACTTCTCTTGAGGGGTTGATAATGAACTATGATGCAGTGATCATTTCCCTTTCATTCTGAGGGAGACTAACCATGGTTGCTGCCACCTGACCCATGTGTCCGGCCCTCTTTCACTGCTCTCTCAGAACTTGATCATGCCATTATCTGTAAGCCATTGATAGAAGACTGTGTGGCAGCATTAATTGATTGTAATCTAGCAGCTGCTCAATCTGTTCTTATTACCTTGACACGTTTCCTACAGTATCCTCGTCCGTGGTGGAATCCTATCTGCCAAATGGCACAGAAGGCTCAAAAAAGAGCCTAGGATACCTTTCATAGGTACCCCACACTTACAAACTGCATTGCTTTTCAGTGGGCTTGTGCACATGCTCGGCAGGCAAGATGTCAAAATTAGAAGTAATCTTGGATTAAGTTTACAACCAGCACCTATTCTATCATCTGTTACAAAGTGCTATGGGACAGGATTTGGAAGGTCAGTGGGCAGTATACTTTGCTTGTTATGCCTTTCAGTCTTATTCTCCAATGGCCAGGAAGTTACTGATGACCAGAAATTGCCAATACTCTCTGCAAAAGTTTTCATTTGTATCTAGTAGTTCTGTTTCTTCTTCTACCTTCTTAGCCATTAAGACTGGTGGACCAGCAGTTCTTAGTCCATGTTAGTTTGATGCTTTCCAGTTCTTTCCCACAAGAACTTGGAGCTCTATAGAGCTGTGTCTTGAGCAGTGATTCTCAACCTGTGTGCCGTGAGATTGGCAGGTGTGCTGCTGTGTTTTTGAAACATATTCAACTTTCTTGGGATTTTACAAGCAAGTCGAACACATAAGCTAATAAAAGCTACTATATAGAGACACTCTGAAACCTTCCAAAACATTCAATGGTTTTCATTGAACTCAAGCACTGAGAAGTTCATACTTAAATTTCATTCTTGACTGCAACGGTTCGACTATTTGTTTAATTGTGGCACAACAAGAGCTTCGTACATCGTAAATGATGTATCAAACAAACTGCTTTTTGGAACACCTCATTCTGCAGTAAGCTACAGCTACTACACTGGAGGTAGGAATTTTATACCAATTACAGAACTTTATGCTTATCGTGCATGTATTAGCTTTATCGTTCATCCGTAGAAAAATATCTAAGTAAGTCTGGTGCTGCAAAGGAGAATGTGTTGAATCAAAAGCAAGGAATGAAATGAAAGTACAAAAACAAGTACATTGAATATGGTTTTATCGCTTTGCAATTGGGAACATTCTCAATTACCATTCTGCCTACTCTGCAATGTAGCTTTATCGAACGAGGCACTTGTTCCTAGCAAACTGAAGAGACACTTGGAAACAAAATATTCAACTGTGAGGGATAAACCAAAAGAATACTTTGAGAATCTCATGGCTCAACAACATGATCAATCAAGGAAGCTTGTGAACTACATGAAGCTGCTCAGTTGATTGCAAGTTATAAGGTTGCTCAATTGTTGGCAAAACTCAAGAAAGTACATACAGAGGCTGAATCAGTCATTGCTCCAGCGTTAGCAATCATCGTTGAAACTATGCTTGGAACGGATGCCACCACAAAGGTTAAGCAAGTTCCACTGTCCAATGACATAATTTCGTGCAGAATTGCAGACTTGTCATTGAATTTGAAGGATCAAATCTGCAAACACTTCAAAGAGCCTGAAGATGAATTGTCTCTGCTATGGTCTCTTCAAGTTGATGAATCTACTGGAGAGGATCAAGTTCTGGCTTTTGTTTGATTCATAAAAGATGGAAAAATCGTAAACGAATACTTATTTTGCAAAGATTTAAAAAGTACAGCGAAAGGCCAAGACATTTTTGAGTTGCTGAATGAAAACATTTTGCTCTTGAAATTACATTGGAATAACTGTGTCAGGGTTTTCACCAATGGCTGTCCTTCAATGCAAGGAAAAAAGAAGGGATTCGTCACTCTGGTGCACCAACAAAATCCAAACATTAGGATTGTTCACTGCATGATTCACAGAGAGGTGCTTGCCTCCAAATCTTTGCCAAAGGATTTGCAGTCTGTTATGAATCAAGTTATTCAAGTGGTGAATTTCATCAAGTTTCGGCCACTTCAATCTCGACTTTTCTCTCTTTTCTGTGAGGTGATTGATTCAGACTACAAAAAGCTACTGTATCACACTGAAGTTCCATGGCTTTTGAAAAGAAAGGTGTTAAAGCATCTTGTCCAACTAAAAACTGAAGTAATTTCTTTCTTGGAGATTGAGGAAGCAGGTTTTGAATTTTCTTTTCATGATGAAATCTGGTGGCTGAAGGTTCCGTTTCTTGTTTGACAAATTAAATTCTCTGAACTTAAGTCTCCAAGGACCATCTGAAAACATTATTACTGTAACGTCCAAACTGAAGGCCTTCGATGAAAAGGTGACACTGTGGAAGAATAAGATCTCAAAAGGAGTCCTTGATTGTTTTCCTTCTGTTAACAAATGTCCGTTAAAGAAGAAAACTGTCCCTCAAATTTTGAGCACCGTAGGCGACCTACAGTCTGGACTAAAACATTACTTCCCGTCCCTTGCTCTTGACGAATATAACTGGGTGACCTATCCATTCAGAATCAACGAGACAACAAATCTTACAACTGAGGAGGAAGAACAGCTCATTGATTTACAAAAAGACAAATTTTATCAGTCATTGTTTCCCGAAAAGAGCTTGGATTAGTTTTGGATCTGCATTAAAAAATCATATCCTATAGTCAGTTCAAAAGCAGTTAAAGTTATGCTTTCATTTGCATCTTCGTAGTTTTCCGAAATTGGATTTTCAGCATTGACTAAAATTAAAGCCTGAAAGAAAGGGAGGCTTTTTACAGTCAATGATGAAATGCAAGCTTGTTTGTCTACGTTAGAGCCTCGCTTCAACTTGATTTGCTCTCAGCAGCAGGCACAAGCGTCACATTGAAAACATATGTAAAAATAAAAAAGTTTTGATTTTTCTGCTATACCACAAAATTGTTAAAAGCCTTAGAACGACACTCATGGCCAAAGCAAGCGATAGTATTGTCAATGTGCAGATGACATTAATATTGCTTGCTTTGGCTGTAATTTTCATTCTAAGGCTTTTTAAGTTAACTCTTCTGTGTTAAGTGTATCTAAATGTGATGCACAATGACATTAATATTGCTTGCTCTGGCCATGATTTTTGTTCTAAGGCTTTTTAAGTTAACTCTTCTGTGTTACGTGTATCTAAACGTGATGCACAATGACATTATTATTGCTTGCTTTGGTCGTGATTTTTGTTGTAAGGCTTTTAGTGCTTGTTGTATAATGTGTACCTAAAAAAATCATTAAGGCTTTCCAGGTATGCCAGGAAAATTTTCAGATTGTCTTAGTGTGCTGCAAGTCAGAAAAGGTTCAGAACCACTGGTCTTGAGAGTCACACTTTTCAGTGCAAATAATAATGTAATAACTGCACAACTTCCTCCTACTCTTGTAAATAAACTCATTTTGATGACTTCCACATCTCGTGTCAGTGGTCGAGCATGAGGTTTATTGAGCAGCAACTTTAGACTGCCCTCAATCATTTAATAAAGTGGGCCATGGCAATCAGTTTTGCCTTTTCTTTCTCTTAAACAACTTGCATGAATTTTTACTGCCAATGGGCAGTAAATAATAATAATAATAATAATAATAATAATCTCAGCTTAGTGAGATTGTTTTTCCAGTTGTCCTTAAGGTAAAGTTCTTGGAGCTTATCTTTGACTATAAGCTGATTTTTATTCCACACATTAAGCAGCTATGTGAGGGCACTGAACATCCTCTGTGTCTTCTTTTACATCTCTGGGGTAGTTAATCAATGTTCGTAGTAAAGATCAGTTGTGCCCTTATTTGATCCAAACTGGACTTTGGTTCTGTCAGGATCTCGGCCTTAGAGATGTTGGACCCTGTTCATCACTCCAGTCATACTCATGATTAAAAGCACTGTCTTTTATTTTGTAAACATTTTGTGAATCATCCTTCCATTCCCATTTACATGGATGATTCAAAATCAGGTGACTGTGTGAGCTCTGCCATGGTTTGATGGGGTTTGATGATTACACACACAGGATCCCTTTACAGTTTCTGTGCTCACTGCCAAATTGTGCACCATGGATCATGTAGTAGCTATGCAGTACATGAATTGTACTATTTATACCAACTCGCTTAGCTGGCCCTGGAATTGCTTCACATTAGTTCTCACCAATATTCAAAACTGACCAGACCATTTTTCTCCAGTTTTTTTCTGCATATCAAGCCATGTTGGTATTTACAGGAATGAGCTTGCTGACATCACAGCTAAGTCTATCGCTTTGGTACTTTCACTGCTGTGCTTAATACCACATTTAGACTATGGTTCTGTATTCTAGACTTGGATCAACACCAGTTGGCAGTTGACTTGGAGTTAGTAATGTTGACAACAAGCTTTTCCAGCTCAAACCCCTTACTACTCTTTGGCTGTCTTGTTTCTGTAAGAATTAGAAGGAGAAAGTTGTCCTGGCAAGGCTACACATTGGTCACAATTTTTAAACTCATTGTTTTCTTTTGCTGTCTTGCCGTTACCTTTATTGCCTAGAAAGTGGGAACCACATACCAATTTGTCTCTCGTAATACTCTGAGTTTTGTGTATTGGGCCAAGAACCTAGAAATTACTATTTTGGTGAATAATTTTCCCAAGTTCTGTTTCTTGTAGCTGATCTCTTATTGTGTCCCAACCACAGAGTAATCACTTGATCCTCATGTCTTTTTGTGAGTGTGTTCTCTCATTAGGGAACACTGCATATTTGTATTAATTTTCATTCACTGTCAATGGGGTATTCACTCTAATCCCAATCTCAAACAATACCACTGTTTCTTCCTTTTAAGTCTCTAGCTCTTTCTCCTTCAGTTGAGTAGATAGATACATTCAATCAAGATGGGAATGGTTTTCACTTATATACCTACCCTTTGATTTGACTCATCTTTTGGGTCTTTTCACTTTTCCTGACCAAACCTTGTTGTGCTTTGCTGACTCTTCTATATTGACCACTCAAATGTGGTTCCCTCTGCTCTCTGGACCTCACTGGAGCAATACACCTTATTTTTACTCTGTCTTGTAAGCTTCTCATTCTTCCCTGAAATTTTTTCTTCCAGACGTCTGTATACTCCTTTCAGAGTGACTTTTGTTTGGTCATATACCAATCTTGAGAGCTTACTCCTGTATGCCCAGTTTCTGTTCAGACTCCCCTTTTGGTTTTTTTTCCTTATGCATTGGATTGGCCAGGTTTGACATAGTTCTCTCTGGCCCTTTATTTAGCAACAGCCCTTGCTTCCCCCCCTTTTTTTTCTCTTCTGTTCACTGTGAGTGGTCATTTTTAATCCCAGCATCACTATACTCTCTCCTTCTGTGTGTCTTTTGTCCAGTACCATGCCTCAGCTAAGAGACTAGCCCTTTGTTTTGAATCTTGCATTGCCTGTATTTTTTTACCCATTCTCTTCATTTGTGTACTAGAGACATAAGTCTTGCTTCAGTTTTTATTTGTCCCTTGGCTTCTGTACCTCCTGTATTTCTGTTCTTCACCTTTCCTAGCTTTTAATTTGGTTGTTTGTGTAAGGTTTGTTTGTTTCAACTGTTGCTCTTTGTAGAGCTGCCCTTTTTAACTCACTTCTTTCTCCCACTTCCATGAAGTTTCTCTCCCCAGGGCTGTTCTATTTCTTTCCTCTGGACCATCCAGCACATTTCCTTTGATGCCAGATTTGTACACACTGCAGTTTGTTTCTTGTAAGATGGATATTTCTTTTATAACCTCAGTCCCTCTCTTTTGGCATGCAGTGTTCATCATTTCATTTTGTACAACATCCTTTCTCATTTGTTTTACTTTATCCATATCTACATTTCTTTTCTTGACTTCACCTGCCCAGGTAGGTTCTTTCATCTTTTCTCCACTTCCTTTCCCTTTAACATGTTGTCTCCTTCACCCAATTCATCTCTTACTCTGGTGCTTGGAATGTACTGTCTCCATTCATTGTTGTCTTACCTATTTGATTGTTCCAAAGCATTCTTAGTTCCTCTGATCATTCCCTTATTATACCCATGAGTTGGGTTCATCAACTCCTATACCTGACACCTGACATATTTGGATGTGTCCCTGGTTGATTGCCATCTACATAATTTCTCATCTAACACTGTTTGTAGTGGCTTGACTCTGCTGTCATTTGGATGAGATCATTCAGGCAAGTATGTAAACATTTCCCTGAGTATTTATCACTTTTTCCCTGCACAACTTCAGTGTCTTCCTTGGGCAGATATTGTTTTTCTCCTGTAACAGTTCTATATACATCTGTTCACCTGTGACTGGGGTCAATCATCATATTCTTATTTTCTTCATTTCAATCATTGCTCATACATTGTATTTCAGGGGATCCTATGAGATAGGTGTTACTTAGTCAGATATGTTGAATTTTATATATTAGTATTGTTTCTGTATACTTCTCCAATGCTACGTGTGTGTCTGTTATATATCCTGAGGACTGTCACTCATGGAATTCATGAGTAAAGCCAGTAGGTATTTCTGTCTATTTGTACTGACCCATTTTGGGTCTTCCTTCTTTTCAAAATAGGAAGATGCAGACATCCCTTGCAATGTCTTCAATGGGTCATTCCTCTAGACATCCAACACATCACCTTCCTCTTTCTTCTAATGGAGCACTGGGATTCTTGCCACTTCTGATTCTCTGTTACTGGGGTGGTGGACCAAGGCTTCTTCATGAGTGTGTCTTGTACTACAACACAGTCACATTGCCAATATGTACTGACTCGATGCATATTATACACACAATATGGCATGACATCTGTTATGTGATGTATTTTCACTGGATGTTTTCTGACCAGATGGACCACACTTTAAAATAATCCAGTGTATACCAAGGGGTTTTGCCTGGGTGGACTACAGTTGTTGATTTTACAAACATATGCAGGGATCTTCTCCTGGATGCCCTTGTCTTTGGATTGCACTTGACATAATACATCATATCTCAAGTCATTTCCCCTGGATAGTTTCTGCCCAGACAGATTGTACTAGAGCTATTCATATATGACCCTCTAGTCCTAGCTGCAAGTTCTTTTCTTTTCTGCCCCACTGTCTTATCATCTTTGCCAGTGAAGAGCAGATCTGTTACAGAAGTAGTGCTATACCCCAAATATGTGCCTCATATTTCAGTTGTGGCATGTCTGCTTCTTTTATATTAGTTGCTTGCTTCTTGATTATGTTTTTTTTTTTTTTTCCTTCAGTAACCTTCATTTACTCACCTCCTATTTTTCCTCCTTACCAATTGAGTGTTATTTTCAGGCTTGTATACCTCAATTTTCAAAAATAAGAATTGTGCCACAAGGGTAGAAGAAGCTATCTATGCTAGTACAGAGGGTGCAGTGGGATTGTTGGAATGTTTCCATATGACTAACACATACCTGCTGCAATGATTCAAACAATATAGGGGTATAAAAGACTAGCAATCTTTTAAAATCTTTACTAATGCCAAGATGGCATGTGCAGGTCAAGGTAGTTATGGATGAGGAGGTAATTGTCTATTGGTAATACATTTTCACTGTTAGAAACTGCTTTTTTCGTTATTTATTAAATTTCCTTTTCTGATAAATAGACTTTGGGAGGTAGTCAGGTTTCAGGAAATAAGAAAAGACGAAAGAGAAGAGCCAAATCGTCAAACTGCATTGAAAATGATCATATGAAAGGACCTAATTTTAAAGTTGTTGATAAAACAAGTGAGAGTTTAACTCAGGCTTCTAACTCTTTAGAACTTATGTGTTCTGGAGTACAAAATGAGAAATCTATGGATAACAAGTTACTTCCTGCTAAAGAATCAACGAATAATCCAAATCTCTTGGAAAGTCAGTGTGCTTTGAAACATAAAAAAAGAAAAAGTAAGAAGAAGAAATCTTCGATAAGCATTTTTACTGAAAAAGAAGTGACTATATTCTCAGCAGATGATAATATTCAGCTGAATGAGAAAAATGGAGTTAGTATAAATTGTGACTCTAGTGGAAAAGCATCAAAAGAAAAAATCATTGTCAGTGGATTAGAGGCAATTAACACAATAGTGAGTAATATTAATGTTACTGATTGTCTACTTTAATATTTTGGGTTAAATTATGTACATTTTCCTTGTACTCTCGGTTTCTTGCCTGTATACTAACTCTTAATTTAAATAGAGGAGACAGATGTATATAGATCACTGCATATATGGTCTTGTTTATCCAATATGATTAATCTCCCTGTTTTAATACAAAAAAGAAGGAAAAAAAGAACCAGTCTTGCTATCAAGAGGTAAAATAAAATATTTATCAAAGAAAAATAAATAAAAAGAACAGTCGTTCAGATGAAAAGTATTATATAAAATTGGGCATTGATATTCTGAGTAATGTATCTCCTGAAACAGATCACAATGACTTTGAGAGATATGTAAATTTTTCCTTGAAACTGAAAGTAGATATTTAATTATGTGATCACTGAACTTGGAGTCATTTATAATCAAAGTTTTATATTTGTTAAAGATTTTAACAGCATCACTTTTTCTGATTGAATAATGAGATTTTTCAATCATTCATTCATGTAAAATGTAAGTAACAAAAGAAAGGAGGAGGGTAATAAGTTAGAATTGAAGTTTCAATAAATAAAATTTACTGATTTTAATGAACTTTATAAATGGAGTTAGTATATTGTTAATGTAATTTCATCTTTCTCAAAAGAAATATTTGATTTCAAAGAAGCTTGAGTTGGTTCATTTAATGTTGAAATTATATCAAAAAGTAAAGGCAGTTTTCTTTTTTTAATAATGCGCAGAATACAAAGGTTTGTGACCATCAGACACTTGTGAAAACAGAAAGTTTATTGAAATCAGCAGAGTTGGATGATTCTTTAATTGAAAGTGTCTGTTCTTCTGTAATGTCTACACACAAAACATTGAAGGAAAAAACTTTGGTGCCATGTACTGATGCAGGAAAAGAACAGAAGGTTGACTCTTATGCTGCTAATGAAGAAGGACAGAAAACTAAAGCTCAGCTTAAAGCAGAGAGAAAAGCAGCATTTGTAAGTAGTAAATATTTACTATTTAATATTTAAAGTAGTAAATATATACCTTTTTCTGAAAAGGCTTGCTATTGCATTCTGTGTGAATGTTTCTTTGCAATAGTAATATAAAATACAAATTAAAGTTTGGCACAGATTACCCATTGTACTTTAAACTAACTAAACCAAATGTGTTTCCAACCCAAGTATCAGTTATTGGTTTTAGAATTTAAAAGAAAATGTGACAACAGTGTAAATATAGGTTCCTGGCCAATCTAATAAAGGCAAGGTTGAAACATGTTTGGCATAAATATTTGAGCATCTTAGCTGATAGCATATCAAAATTGTATAGGAAACAAACATAAAATGGTAAATTTATTCAGTCTAGTGTATTTTCATTATTATTCCATCATTTCCAGTGCTAATGGAGGTTGCATAAGCCTATAGATCTGAAGAGAGGAAATGTGTATTTCATGCAATAGTTATCTCTGTATTGAAAGAATAATGCTTGTGATCTATTTAATGCAAGTTCTTTTACTTATTTATTATCTGAACAGGGTCCAAGTTCCTAAATATTCTTAACAGTGGGTGTGCAGTTCCAGATTTTCTACCTGTACCAAACCAGTAAAGACAAATATTGAGCCAATTCTTATTAATGGACTAATATGTATCTCATATACATATTTGTGGAAGTTTTTGC
The DNA here is from genome assembly GCF_004210375.1 of Tachypleus tridentatus. NCBI lineage: Eukaryota > Metazoa > Arthropoda > Merostomata > Xiphosura > Limulidae > Tachypleus > Tachypleus tridentatus. Next base: position 87,256,999 of record NC_134830.1, read on the forward strand.
CATTTTGAGATGCAAAAATTTAAATTATCTGGTGCTTTTATGACCTATGGTACTTAGCTGTAAGATTTCACAATCTAACACAAATTTTTGATTTAAAAGTTTATTAGTAATTTAGGATCTCATGAGAAGTTATACAAAAAAAATCATTTTTTTTAAACATTTGTTCATGTATTTTTTTGAGCATTTGTTTTGAATAGTCTATGTAGAAAGTGATTTTCATGTTAAGATTAAGAAATACTTTCCATCATCTCAAAAATCTCATTTCAAATATTTTTTTCAGTAACACTTTATATCTTATGTTATTTTCTCTACCCTATTTCTGTATGGGATCAGTCAGTTTGGTTGATCTTCTAACCACTAAAAGAAAATCAAAATAAATCTAAATTGCCCTTATTTTCTTTCTAGTATAACCTCAAATTGCAACATGAAACTACATTTTTTGTATCCTAAGTATCTTTAAGCTGGTAACAGTATACATCTATTTGTAATTACATTTTATTATTTTATTGCCTATTTGAACTATTTCTGACTACCGTCTGTGTTATAAGTTGTAACTCACTTAGGGAATGTGCAGTTCACCTTATACTATTAAATTGCTTTACCTGTGAGCTGCTCATGCACATGTCTCTGAAATATTTTCGTTGTATTGTTAGTTATTTGACCTAACCTAATCTTAACTAACCTAGAATGATCCCTGTTTTTACACTTTAGTTACTTTTATAACAATATATAAAGAATAAACATGAAAAAGAGGAAATTAAAGTACTTACTCAATCTTTTTTTTTTGCTGTCGATATCATTTAACCTTACTTTCTTATGCTAATGATAGTAATGCACTAAATAATTTTTACTTAAAGAATACACCAAATAACCTAGACTAATACCATTCAAAAAGCAGACAATTTTCCCTAACTCACAAAATATTTCTAAATATTCTAACTGTGAAACAAAAACCTTTACAAGTTCATCCAAGCTAGCCATCAGCTTTCCTACAGGAATGTAGCTTATAGTTTAAGTAAAATTAACAATCATCTCTTCAAAACACAATGTTATATAATACATCATCTGATGGAGAAAAACCTTAACTTTCCATTGCTTAGAGTTAATATATAGTTAAATCTAAGAGAGAACTACATTAACAAATTCTGAAAGAAAGAATGTAACAGGGAGGCATGGCAAGAGGGGCCTGGTTTTCTATTTGGCATCTCTGTAACCAAACAGAATTGATTGCTTTAAAAGTTATGGTTTGTTGGAGCAATGGTGATTTTATAGTGAGTAATTTACATTCAATTTGTAATTTTTGGAAGGGTGGTAGATAAAATAGAGAAAAGAAAATGCCCAGAGAAAATTTGTGTTTCACATTAGAGGAAATTCAGGATTATGTTTTTAATATTGTCTTATAGAACTAATAACATAAAACTTGTTTTATTAAAATATGGATTATTAGCTAAGACTTTGTTATATAATTTCTATAACACAAAAAATAGTTTAATAAAATTTTGAATGTGAGACACCAAAAAAACCTTGTCATGTGTAGTAAAGGATGTGGTGATAAAGTTAAGTTTACATTATTCTCACAGTTCTGGAAAATATGCTTCATAATTTCAAGATTTTGGATACAACGGTTTCAACATCTTAAGGTCATGTTACATCTGAAATACAAAAATAGGTTGAAATATTTTATACATTATGAATGAAGCAATGCTTCTCATTACGGCTTGCAAGATACTGTGTTTCTGTATAAACATTAATGTAAGAATTAAGTACTGAAAATGAACTTCAGGAATGGAGATTTTTTGTTGAATCATTTAAAGTTAGTCTGAAAGCTGTACCTTTGCACAATGGGAACACTTTACTATTGATTACCAACTATTGATTTTTGTTGGTCATGCTTCGAACATGAAAGAAACTTGTGAAAGCATGCAGATTATACATTCTTATATACAATTTTTAATAAATAAATAAAATTAATGTTGTGATGTATAAGATTATTTTGAATAAATCTATCCTACCTCAAAAACTAGAGGGGATTAGTAATTTTCAACACAGAAATACACATACTAATTTATAATTAAAGATGATTCTATAGTCTACTTACCATGACAATAAATGATATGCAATAACCACAACCTGTAATACTATAAGTACTCGCTGACTTTCTTCATAAGTATAAAACATTATAATCACTTTAGCTACATAAATACCAATAAACAATCAGGAAAGTTATATGAAAGGCACCATCTTAGTAACAGGTTTCATTTCTTGATGGGTATTTTCTTATAATTATGACTTTTACCATGTTTGAAAACTCTTGTTGCACAAAACTTAAAATTCCAAATGAGAAGTCAGTCTGAAAAGGTAGGTATGTCAGGTCAGAATTCAATAGTTAGTACTTGAAATCCTTTCAATAAATGCAAATAATTTTTATATTGTATAATTTTAAATATTAAGGTCTGAGTTATTTACCACACGTACACAGACTGTAATTTTTTAATGTAATTGTCAGTTTTGCTAACTATTTATTTGAAATGGGCAATTCCACAATAAGTATTTTTGTTTGTATGCTCTTACTACTGTTTCTATTTATTCTGTGGGTCTTTTATACATATATTTATTTATTTATTCTAATGTAAAACAGGAGGCTAAGCGTGCTGCTGAAATTCCTGATAAAAGGATGCCAGGTAAGGTTTATGAGTATATGAAAACTTCTAGTACAGTTTATTATAGGATGTATCAATTCATATAAATGTTGGTATATTTTGATTCCATAAGCTGGTAATATTATCAGTAGTGATACTAGTAATATAACGGGTTTTTCTTTTATCTCAAACATAATTGTTAGCCTTTCAATAGTCAAGATAGCTTGAATGTATTTCTTAAGTAGATTTTACAGGCAGATAAAAGTCAACAGACAGCATCAATGTTAAACATTTAGCTGAGTTAACAATCACTAACTACACCAACAAACATGTAATGCAGTTTATGTCTAATATGAGAACTTGAACAGGTTTTCAGTGCATACTAGACTGTGTGAACATTCAGTAACAGATCTGCAAATTCTTATGATTTTGCCATAATTATTCCATCTTCTTCTTTTTTTATGCATCTATATGTATTGTTTCATCTTACATATTCATGCAATATTCTGGAATTGTTTTCTACAAATAATTTTCCAAAAATAACCCACTGCTTTGTGCTTTGCATCTCAATCTTATGAATGCTTGGAAAGATCTGTTAAAAAAAAAAGCAGGTAAGCAGTAATGTCTGCAGTGTACCAATCATTTTTTGAGAGAAAATGATAAAAAAAAATGTTTTTATTTGTCCTTATTCAAAACGTCCAGTGATATTGGATCATTCTCAAAGGGTACGAACCATGAAAGATGTGCAGTTTGTGTTTGTGATTTCTCCATTTCTCGTGGTGATGAAAATGAAGACCAAAAACATTTCACTACTAGTAAGACCAAGAAAATTGTTCAAGAACTTCTGAAATTAATAAACTGGACTCATTTGTTTTGTAAAACCAGGTACCAAATGAGAAATGTTATTAGAGTGAAATGTTTATTCACCTCCTATATTCCTTTGGGAGTTTTGGACCATGCTTGACAAATTTTAACAAAATGTTTCCAGGTTTGGGAATTGCCAAAATATATGGAATTTATAGTAACAAAACTCCTACAGTAGTTGGAAAAATTACCAGCAGTGCAACTGTGAAAACTGTGGTTAACATTAAAATTAGGGATTTCACTTGTCCATCGATGACAGTAATGAAACATGCAGACATATCTATCAGAAAAGTTGTTGTTTGGAATCAGTAGAGTACTTTGTTGGAACACTTAAGCCATTCATTGCAAATGGTTCATCATTCTTGATTTGGCTTCTCTTAAAATGAGTATTGTTTCACATGGTTTCAATAATCATGAGAACCATTTAGCATTTACCTATGTTTTTCAGTTACTGACTGTGAAAAGAGACAAGTATTGGACACCCTTATGAAATGTAAGGAAGTTGCTTTCATACTGCTTTGCTATAATAAACTATTACATGCATGCTCCCATCCATTTCATTTAACTACAAACATTCTAAATTCTGCATACGTGGGAAAGAGTTCTCCTGGTTCTCCTCAACAACAACAATACCAAACTATGGAAATAATGGCTATGTCTGATACTGGCAAGAGAGAGATGCTATAAGTCTTAGGTCAGTATAGATAGTTTGCTCTAATTTGGTGGAAGAATATTTATCTAATCTTCAATGAACAAATCTATGATTATTCTCAGTCCCTTTTTATTGTTTCTATCTTTAAATTTATCCATCAGTAAATATGGGGTTTCATAGTCTAAAGGCTCATTAAACTTCCTCGATAATACATAAGAATACAATTTAAAGATCTGTGCCTAAGGAACACACCCTGAAAGCCAAATTATGAAATGGATGCATTCTTCTTTGATTAACGAACTTTAAAATTTCTCTACTTTCTAATAAGATTGAAGGCAAGTTTGAGAAAATGGCTGAAAGTGTGGAGAATATCAAGAAAAAGATGTAGAACGATTAAACTCTTTTCAAAGATGGCTTTAAAACATAAAAATTATGATTGATTTTGTTTAGCAATTAATGCAAGTGTGATTGTGAAAAGCTTGTTAGACAATGTTTGATATGTTTTTAGTTATTTTGTGTTTGGTAATAAATGGAAAAATTATAAATTTATATCTTGAACTTACATGTTATAATTAAAATAGTACAGTATTTCCTTTAATAAAAAACAATTAAAAGAAATGGTGAAAAAACATACTGAAAAGATGGTGATGTTTCTTCTATATTAATTTGGAAATCTTCAGGTAACACCTAATGGTAGAAAGTATTTTTTAAATTAATTTTTGTAATTACATTTACATATAAAAGCTTGAAAGATTTAGAGTTGTATGCTTATCTATATTTGCCCTAAAGCTGTTCTTTTAACATGGTATTCACAAGTGTTATGTTTGAACAGATTATCATTAGACTTGTGGTTTTTCAAGCGTTGCAGTAACATTTCTTACTGTACATGTAGATTATATATGTCAACAATATTGTTGTTTTTTTTGAAGAAATACATGTTATTCAGATAAAGTATGTGCAGAATGTTCTTTTTTAAGCTAGTTTCAGTGATGTTTAGTAATGCTAAAGGATGTATGTTATTTTAGTGACTAAAATTGTTTCAGGATGTTAAGGAGTCGATTGTTGCAAAAAATTCTGGTTCACTGAACATTTAAGTAATTTTTTCATACATTGTGTGACTTGTCATAAATCAAATATGCCAAGGTAAATCAGCTATTGAAAAAAAAAGCAAAAACAGTTTGTATAAGTATGTTGTTATGCTCAGTGCTATATATAAACTGAAAATGCAAGTGAAAATTTAAAAGTAGCAAATCAAGCAAGGTTGAGAAATGTTTTGTAACTCTGCTTAGGAGCTATTACAGACATTAGGCTTTTGATTTCTAGTGAAATTCCGAAATTTCTGGAAGTTGAATTTTTAATTATTTGTAAAAAAAAAAAAAAAAGACTTCATTAATACTAAATATTAATTACACTTGATAAGAATTGTATTTGCAAATAATTCCATCTTCTTTAATATTGCTCATTCATATATTCATATAGCCATTATTATTATTATTATGCACAATTTCCTTTGTAACAAGGAAGGTAAGCTAACCTTGGATCGTGCACTTTGGCAAACTTTTTACTGATTCTTCATTGTACAAATATGTGGTTTCCATGACAACAATTAAGCAGAAGAAAACCATAAAAATCCAATAAAATTATGTGGGGAACTAAGTGAGTAAATGGGATTTCAAAGTGGGATACTTTGTATGTTACAATTTTTAAAAATTTTTTTTAATTTTAACACACAATCTCACTCTCAACCAAAGGCAAAGAGAGTGTTTTTTGGGTGGCAGAGCAAGGAACAAGATATTCTGTTAATTGTTTCTTAGAGGTGTTGTACATGCAGTTGTAAAGTTTAAAACCTACTCTATTGAAATATGTAATCCACATGATGGTAACATATTTCTGTCTGTAGTTAGGAGAGGTCAAAAGACACCAAGTAGCTGCACAACCTTATCAGCAGTGGTCATACATGCACAAACACATACATTGATTACATTTTTTTTTTAATTCTCAAACATATTGTCTGTTAGAGATTAGAGGTCTTGTTCTTGGCCTCCTAATACAGCAGAAGGCTTTTACTTCTATCATTTATATACTCCTCAGCACCAAATTTATGTGTGAGTTCCACCATAGCAGTTTTGAGTTTAATAGATGGACCTGTTTCAACAAAAGCTGCTGTCAAAACATCCATTGCAATCACATCAGCAGCAGTTGCAAACTTTACAAGTTAAACATCTCAAAACCTAGCACATGTAGGAAATTGAGAGAATAATAGTGATTGATGATGGCATGCAGAAGGCTAGCAAAGCTCAAGTGATGGTCATTGAGACTTTGAACTATCTACTGAAGACCTGTTCGATTATGTAATAACCTGTTCAGAATTGGATGATTTAAAAATTATGAATTGTAATCATATCACATTCTACCTCTTTATATATGTTCTTTACTGTCTTTATCCTCATTATTTCTTCTACCATTTTCTGCATAACCCTTATATACAGGGTCTTTAATTATTTTTATTATAATTGTACTTCCAACTCATTTCAGTACTCTTCTCATCCCAATGAACTGTTTATTATTCCTATTTTCAATTACCCTTATTATCACTATTAAACATTTTTTAAGCCATCTTTTTCCTTCATTCTTATTATTTCTGAAATACTTTCCTAATCTTTTTTTCATAGTAGATGACTATGACTTGTTTGTTATAAATTAAAAAGGAAATTAACAGAACACACTCCACTTGTTTTAAACAATGTTTGTGTGTGTACACACATACACATACAAGATTAATACCCAGCAGTCAAGTAAAATACTCCTCAATGTGGATTCTTGTACATGGTTAGGGGACCTCCCAGAGAAGGTTCTGTACTTTCTGTTTACCTCCTCTAGGATCTAAACATTGACCCACATGTTTGCCATGTGTGGTGACCCTTGAAGGAGAGGAGAGGATCCTGATGGTTGAGGGGTCCAATCCTAACACATCACTTTGGCCTTGAATTCCTGTAGACTGACAGCATTGGGGTGACACCTCCAGGGTCATTTGGGTGGTCTACTTAGGCTAGGGTCAACCAAGTATCAGTATTGGACATTCTCAATGGGTGTTGTGGACATTGTGTCTGATGCTGGTATTTGAGTACAGTGCTCACAAAATCCTGGCATTGTAGTGCATTCCCTCATAGGATTCTCTGGTGGGTGGGGTCAGTAGGCACTGAAATCAATTGCATTTATTATGGATATCCCTATTAATGAAAAAATTGAAGAAGAAAAACATTATCGGAAAATGACCATGAATGGAAGACTGTTGTACATTCACCATCAGAGTCATATTCTGTACCTCAATTTCTAAGTATGCATTCCTTATCCAAGAAATCTGTAGGGCAGATTTCTCCCTTCACCACAACATACCAAACTCCTTTTGAACTTGAAAGCCATAGGGGATACATATACCCATTGAGGTTACTCTTTATGCAGAGGAGTTACAGTTGAGAGGGATTTCCGAATTGGAGGTCCTCATTGGTTTATCGAGTCAAGGCATTTCTGCAGTGCACCAAATCTCCACTTGCAAAGACAGAATAATACTACTTACAAATGTGATTATTTTGATATTTACATTGCCACGTCCACCTGTCACTCTCAAAATAGGATAATTTACATTGTAAGGTAAGGCTATATATTTCAAACCCTTTTTGATGTTTTTGATGCCAGCAGTTTGGACATTCAAAGACCTCTTGTTATGGATCTTTAACATGTGCTCATTGTCGTGGCAAAGACCACAATTTCTACGAGTGAGAACTGGAACCACACTGTAAACTATAGTGGTTCACATCCCTCATACTTTTGTTTTTCCCCCAAGTGGGTGGAGGAAAATTGGGTACAGTGTTTGAAGACTGTAAACAATATCTTCTATCCATAGGCTCAGGAATTATTGTCCCCCACTCCTTCTTAGACATATGTTGCTGCACTCTGCTCCACTGCTACAGAGGGGAGTGCAGACATATCTATTTGTGCCCCCAACAGGGTTGTTTTCAAATCACCTGAAGAGTCTTTTGCCAACCTTGATTAAGAGAGTTGATAAGTCAATGTCTATGCTCATCTCTGTCCCCACCACTCTTTTCAGTAGCTCCAGGTATCTACTTCTTTGGCTCCATATTCTAGTGTATCCTTAGGTCCACCTTCTTCTCTAGCCTTGAGATGCAGAACAATTATTCATTCATGCCTTCAGTTGCTAGAACTTCCTTCTGCCAACATAGACCCAACCAACATGGTTGAAAACGGAAGGACTCTCTCCCCAGTTTTTCTCCACGTAAATAAAAATGGACACATTTATACAATAGAACTGTTAAGGTTTCTGTCCTAATTTAGATTACATTAAGGTGCTGATTTATCCTTATCATCATGTGTGTCTTTCCTTATGTCATCTAAGAAGGATGAAACATTGTTCTCTACTTTATTTTAATAAAAGTTTTAATACCCATAACAGCCATCTTGAGATACAAATTGAAAATACCTTAATATTTAAAATAGTGGCATGTTATTTAGATTCAGAAATTACAGTAACTGATAATGACATCAGTCTAAATATTTTTTTTTCTTTTCCAATATATGATTTATCCTCCTTTAATAGTAATGTACCATACTTTTCTGTTATAAGCAGTATAAGTTAACAATTATTGATGTAAAAATTAATGCTTAATGGCTGTAATAAAGAAATTAAATCTCTTAAAATATTTTGTGAAAAATATGAGATGGTATTAAATAAGTATAAAGAAGTAGAAATTACAGAAATTTTACTGAAAGGTTCTAAGTATTTTTAGTTGTTAATGAGGTCATTTAAACAACTTGGCACTACTTTTATGTAGTCAAACATCTTACAGCATATAAAGGCTTGTTTAAGAGTCTGAAAATTGGGAGTTATAGTGGTCTTAATGGGTGATGGTTGGGAGCTATACTAGTTCATTTATATAACTGGTTTGAACACTATACTAGTGTCTACTGGGTTACTGATTAGTTTAGTGTTTCACCACCATAATGGAGGCTGGAATGCTAACTTCAAGAGGTAAGTTTATTTAACTTACTTATCCCCAAGTGTTAGTATCTAACTGTTATTTTTTTTTCTTCTTCTTGACTTTGGATTGCAGTCTCCTTCCTACAATTGTGTGCATGTAGCAAAGGATGATGTGGATGTAGGATGCTGTGGGCTTGAGAACCCAGGTGTTATTTCTTAATTTTTATTTATTTTTGTTTATGAATTTCTTCATGTGAGACTGACAAATGGAGGTTAAGACTGGTAGACAGTGCATCTGCACCACAACATTGGACCTACTTTCATCCTACATTACAGCCTTTACTGTGGGGATCCTTTTGCTTTTTTCTGGGGTTTGTTTTTGTATATTGGAAACACACACACACACACACACTTGAACTAGTTAAATGTATGTACAACAAATTATTTATTCTATAAAGATCATAAGCATATCATAAACACTATATGTAGTTATCTTCTTCTTGTCAAAAGTCAGTTGCTTTAGAATTTCGGCTGAGAAGCCAAACTACCTTTCTCATATGTATCACACTAGTATTCCATATATAATTAGCATACATTTATAGTGTGAGTTACAAAAGTTCTGTACTGTTTTTTCCAGTAATCAGATGGCACTCATACTTCAAATATTATCTGTTCTATCTGTTGAAGTGCACTCGGGTTGATTCAGTTACTTTAGAACTTGCTTGATGGAGTAAATTATACTCCTTATATATTTTAAAACTGTTAGTTTTTCTTTAAAATATTAATTGTTAAGCCTTTCACTTCTCCAGCAGTTAACTTTACATTTACCTTTTCTTGGCTGAACTACTTTTTCATGTGACTTTCTCATCTGCACTGTGAGTCTGTTGTTTCTACTCATCTCATTGCTCACCTTCTAGAAATCTTTATATTCTTCATATCAGTAAATTTCACATGGTGTTCAATAGCTTCAACATCAATGAATTGTAAACAAAACTTTCAGTAACTGTCTGCTTTTCACTCTTATATATATTAAAAAAAACACCAAAAAAACATGAAATATTAACTTGCAAACAAATATTAATACTACCTACACTAAAAGTGTTTTATATCTGACATTCTCTTTTCCTGTTTTTGACTGCAATACATAATCTAGTATATTTCTAACCACTATTATGTATTTTCATATTTCGGCTAGATTTATAAACCCTGGTATTTTGCAACATGCCTTGTCAGCATTGGATATGGCAGATAAAATGTGGTTGACATGTGTGCAATTTTTTGTTTCAGACTGTTGTTGCTTGACCTTCTGTGAAAACTAGAACACAAGCTTGTTGGTTCACTAGTTTTTATGAATGACAGTAGTGACTTCAAATAATAATGGCCTGGCATGGCAAGGTGGTTGGGGCATTCCACCTGTAATGTGAGATCATAAGCTGAATTCCTGTTGCACCAAACATGCCTATTCTTACAACCATGATGGTGTTATAGTGTGTCGGTCAATTCCACTATTTTTTAGTAAAAGGGTAGCCCACAACTTGATGGTGGGTGATGATGACTAGTTGCCTTCCCTCTAGTTTTCTACTGCTAAATTAAGGACAGCTAACAATAGCCCTTTTGTAGGTTTGTGCAGAATTCATAACAAACAATCATATAATAATAACTAAATAAACAGTATTAAAGCTCGAAATGGGTAGTGTTGTGTTATTAAGTTTCTTGTTGATAAAAATCAAATTTGTATATAACTTAATTAAAAATCAAAATTACAATTTGCATGCTAAAAGTGTTTCATGCCATAACATTTTATGTTCATGTTCATAATATGAAACTGAAGAAATATATAGCATACAGACTGCTACCATGTCTTTCATGTCCCATCAATTCTAATGAGTCCTGGTATTAGACAAAAAGGCTTGTCAGCATCAGATCTGAAAAATGTAATGTCGTTAACATAATATATTTTTGTGGGTTCTTGAAAATATTTATAGTGTCTATTTGATGTATCTTTCTACTCCTTATTTACCTTGTTTATTCTAAGCCTTTATTTCTACCTTGGACATTACCACTGATCCAATTAACATATCAAAAAGCTGAAATTTTTTCTTAATATGATTTATAATTCTTCTCTTAGTTGTACTTTATTCTGCAGTTAAAGCTGTTGGTGCTCTTTATGTGTATTTCTCTGCTTATACACCAGTATCTCAAATACTGAGATTTGTTTTTCACTCCTATTTTCTACTTTTCATAACAAAATGAGATAATATTTGATTCTTTTAAACTTAGTACTATCTTATTCCTATTTACGTGTTTTTCTAACTTTTAATCATCTCATTCATCTGCAACTTTAAACAATAAATCTCAATTTTTTCCACAGTTCTTTTTCCTCTTCAGTATCATTAAGATGTGCTAAATAATACTGAGTTATTATAATGGATGCTTTGTCTAATTGTTCTTATTTCCCAAAACTTTTTATCTTCCAGTTGTCTTTACTATATGTTCATTGTTAACTTTGTACATCTGTTATATTAATTTTCAAAATAACCATTATGTTCGATTGTATATTTTATATATGAACAATCCAGATAAGCAAACACAGCAGAAAAGCAAAGCAGCTCTACATGCAGAACGTCGGGCAGTTCAAGAAGCTCAAAGAGCAGCAAAAGAAGGCAAGCATCACTTAGAAAATGTTTGTCCAGTGGCGTCTGTGAAAACAGAGGATGTACTTTCAAAGCAGGATCATAAAGAAGGAATGAAAGATGCTGAGCAAGGTGCTGAAATTTCAGGCACAGTTATGTTTTTTCATATCAAAGTATAAAAAAAAAAACAATTTAGTTTACAATAGCAGAAGAGTAAAATGCATTTACTAGCTACCTGAATTTGGAAATAACTTAAAATTATCTGTACTTACAGATGAAGTTAAAAAGGAAGTTTAACAGGCATCCTAATTCTGAGATATTTACATTTTATTTGTTGATCATAAAAGTTTTTCTTATATCATTAATATTGTATATTATTTTTCTTTTAAATTTAACTACAGTGAATATTAATATTCTAAAAACAACACTATGTTAATTAATTGGAATGAATCTGAATATTTTGAAGTTTCCATGTGCAATAAGAGTAGGAATAGAAATATTTGTACTTCTGTCATCAATAGTCAGTGTTTTGAGCTGTTATTTTCATCTTATACCTTTTCTTTCATCCAAACTTTGAATTGAGACTTTCAGGAATAAAAATGTAAAACACAAATAAATATGTAATTAAAGTATTATTTCTAGCAGTTTCCAAAAGCGAAAAATTTGCTTGTGGAAGAAAAGTACATAAAAAAACAACTGATGATCATGTGATATTGCAGCAAGAAGTTAGAAAAAAAGTTCGTTTGTTTCGTCACTTACCACAATACCATCACAATTGCCTTTTAACTAGAAACCTAAGGTATGAAATTTGTGAGAAATCTTATTACTTGTATATGTGTGTGTATATATAAAATTGTAATTTTACCGAGAATGGAACTTGAAAAAGAAAGAAGTAAAATAGGGTTACAGAATAAACATTCCACCCAGGCACACACCATAAGGTGGGTAGTTATGGAGTGTGCCATGATTTTTGAGATACTAACTGAAAGACGTATTACCTAAATTGTGTTAGGGTTTCACCATTTATGTAGTTTAATCTCAGTTTTGGAGGCCTATTACTTGAGTTAACATTTTAAATGTTTATCTTTCAAACTGGTTAGGTGAAGAAGTACCACTTTAGAAAGGATAATTTCCAAAATAGTTTTTTCATTGATGAAAGTATTTATATATTATTTCAATAATATTTTATATTGATATTTTCTAAACATACTACTGCAAAGGGAATTGAAATAACAGAACAATTCTTTAAAGATACAAGTAAAACTTTCATTGCATGTAATGCTTCTTTATCTACAAATGTAGATTTTAAACAAGCATTTTCTTTAATATGATGCAAATTAGATGATTTTGTTTTAATTGTAGAATTACCTTTGCAATTCATATGAACCAAATCAGTTTAATAAACACTTTTTTCTAAACTGTTTATGAATCATTACTTGCAGGTTTATGACTATTACATGACCATGTTTGGTCATTTCTTTTAATACTTAGTTGTATATTTTTCATATAGCAGAAATGGTGTAGAATAATGAAAGCTTTATTACATTTAGATAAATAAAATAGTAATAATCATTTTGAGAATTTCTTGTCTTCATGTGTTTTATATCTTTAAGTAAATTTATGGTGATTAGATATTAATTGCTTTCTTGTTTAGTAACCTATAAAGTCATAAGTCTAAGTATTTGTTAGTAATGTTGTTTGTTTGTCTTACTGTAACTAAATACAAAATACTAATCAGTTATTATCTATGTTTTGATTGTTAATCTACTGCCATCTTTAGGGAGTTCCTGAAAACAACTATCTGTGTGTTTTTAGTGGCTGAAATATGGAATTTTTTATGGAAATTGTTGCTTTATTCACTTGACAATGGTTTTCCTTATTATAATTTGAATCAACTGATTATTTGAATGTTTTCAAGAGGGGTGTCCAGGTTTTTATGACTTCTGTGTCAGGGTTTTGTAAATATACATTAAAACAGGAGTCAAGATTTTTGTACAGTACATGTCTGTAAGTTGTTGGTGATAAATTTGACCAATAAACAAGCAGTATGTAATACACTTGTTTAAAAAAAAATTAAAAACGAGTCAAATGTATGTAAAAAAAATTTAGGCTATTGGCTATCACAGTTTTATCTAAAACTTTAAATATTTCTCTTTTCTTGTCAAAAGTCCATACAGGCTAAACCACTTACTTCAGAATCTAGTTGTCAAGATAAATTAGTTTTCTTTACTTTTATCACAAAGTATCAATGAATAATTTACTTACATTAGTGTATGAGTTATCACAGCCAAATCTTAAACTTTAAATAATTGTCTTCTTTTTGTCAAAGTCTACATAGGTGGGTTCAATTACTTTAGAACACCCTTTGACAAAGCAAATTAGTTCCCTTATCTCTGTTAAACTCTGAAACTAACTTTAAAACATTTTCTGTTATGAAATATACATAAATTTATTCAATAAATAATAGTTATAAAAGACACAGCAGTTTGGATGTATCTCAGAATGGCTGGTATGGGTATTAACACTTTTATTGATAAGGAGATGATATTTTGACCTTTTTAGGTCATCTTCAGGTTAACAGAGAGAGAGTTTGCAACTGATTGTTGCTTGGCATGTCTTAAAGACAATAGTGTAAACATGTATGGGATTGTAAGTGGTATTGTAGTTAGATGTTAGGTTGTTAATTAATATGGGTATAAAGGTGTTCCTTTATATTGGTTTAATTTTGGTTTTAGCTGTATAAGTAGGGCGTCTTTGATTTTGCTTTTGTTTATATTTGTTTCCCTACTTAGTATCTGTGTGTTTTCAATGGTTATGTTGTGTTTATTTGATTTGCAGTGTTCAGAAAGGTGTGAAGGTGTTATTTTGTATTCTTTGAATCTAGTTTCTATTTTTTCTGCTTGTTTTTCCAATATAAAAGTCGTGGCAGCTGTTGTGTTATATTTTATAAATTATGTTGGTGTTGTATTTGTCAGTGTAGCTTTTACATAGTATAGTCTTTAGTTTTGTACCTGGTTTTTAAATAGATTGGGTGTTTATTGGAATGTTGTGTTTTGTTACAAGTTTTTCCAAATGTTGGTTATTTTTTTCACTGATATTGGGAATATATGGTATGCAGCAGTGTAAGGCTTTGTTTGTCGTTGACTGTGTTGTTAATCTGGGTGTGTGGGTACAAATTTTTTGGTGGTTTGTGGAGGAAATATGTTGATGTTGATGAAGAGTTTTATTTTGTTGATTGCATTGCTAATTTTATTGGGTGAGCATAGTTTTGAAGCTGTGTTTGTTTGTTTTCTTAATATGTTGAGTTTTTGTTTTGTTTCATGTGCTGAGTCACAGGGAAAGTATAGTCCAGTATGGGTGATTTTTTTTGTGGATATCTGTTTTGAATTGTGTATTGGTTCTTGCGATCTTGAGGTTGAGAAATGCTATTTAGTTAGTTTTTTCCTCTTCACAAGTAAAGTTAATGTTGGGGTGTATAGAGTTAACACAGTTTAAGAAAAAAACAAACTCTTTCTTCTGTAGATGTGAATCCAGCAATTGCATTGTCAACATACCTGTACCAGTATAGTGGTGGGTGTGAGGCTGAATTGATCACTTGAGATTCAATCTGTGTCATAAAATGTTGGCTAGAACTGGTGACATGGGATTACCCATACTTAGACTATTAATTTGTTGTTATTTGTAGTTAAATAAATGTGGCCTTAGCAGAGAAATTTAAATTCTCTTGCAGTATGACAGGAAACAAGAATGTTAGTTTTTGTAGAGAAAATAAAAAAAAAAAGTTAAAAGGAAACTGTATTGGGTGTTGATTAACTAAAATAAACATTTGATATTTAGATTCTTTATTTTCAACAAGGACAATAAATAACTTCAGATAAATGTTTGTTTATTCTTTGTGACATTTCAGCTTACACCTTATTTGAGGGTCTATGAATGTCACAGGATACAAAAACTGATTTTAAATTTTATATTGTTTTTGGTTACAATAATGCTATGAATTGTAATTTGTCTGTGACGAGTTTCCAGTTTATTATATTACATACATTATGTATTATGAATTTCAAATAGCTGGAAATTTTAATATTAATTTAGAAGTTAATTAAATATTAATACATATCAAATTTATGATACTTGCCAACAAGATCGATATGTGCAATTTTAACAAATGTATTTTAATATAAAAAATAAAATTTACAGTAACGGTTATTACAAATAATTATTTATGTGAAAAAATTGTACAAACTCACAAGGAGTATTTAGTTTTCTATCTAGTCTAGAACTGAATATTTTATCAATGGTTCAGGTCCATGAGACCTGTGCAATTTACGTTTATGTTGATACACAGATACACTTCACTTAACAAGAATGCTAGCTAGCTCTAGTCTTTATGTGCAAGTTTTTTTTCTGGCAAAAATATCTAAAGTCCTCATAGAAATACTAACATCTGTAGTTAATTCACCAAAGTTTGTTATATATTCAAAGACTATAAATGTTCCTGGTCAGATATCAGAAGTTTTCTAATTAATAAGCTTTTGTCACAATAATAGCTTCTGAGGCTTATAATATACTGACTGTAGCAACCCAAACAGTATCCTGTTCTGTCTCTCAGCTATACCAATTAGGCAAGACTCTCAAACATTCAACAATATTTGAAGATACTTCAGTGTTCTTGTAAAACATATATTGGTGATTCTTACTTTTGAGAATTTTCTACAGATTTAGAGAATAGGGGGGCTAATATATGTTGCAAGCATCAGACTGAAAGGAACATAGGTATTAAAATAAATGCATAACAGTAAATCTGATTATTTTCAACAAAGATTATAAAGAACTTCAGATAAATGTTTGTTTATTCTTTGTGATATTTCAGCTTAGGCCTTATTTAAGGGGTCTATGAATGTCACAGGCTACAGAACTGATTTTAAATTTTACATTCTTTTTGATTACTATAACTACAACAGTATAATTGAACAGTGCACAATGAAACATATTAAATTAATGTTGAATGGGTTAGAGTTGTAGGTTATAAAAATAAATGTTAATAAATATGTAAATAATAATAGTATTTGGAAAGGTATTTGAATTGATCCAAAAGAGATTCTTGAAGTATTCTGTCAAGAAAGTTGTCACAAATCTTTAAAATTTTGTTCCAGTAAGGTGTCTTACTATGCCATAGCTGTTGATGTAATATTCAGCAGTAGCTTCTGTGTTGTCAAGATTCATAGTGGCACAAATGTGTTCTTTGAAACAATAATGTATTGGATAGCTATATTCACTTGTTTATGTGGCTGAATACTGTGTACATGTTATTTCATAGTTGCTTTTCATAAGTGTGAAGGATTTCTCTGAGATAGGTCTTAGCAAAGCATTTTTTGAATTGCATGAATTGTTGTTAATGAAGACTGAACGAGTGAGTATATCCCTCAAGTTTTACCAAGTTTTTGAATGATGTGGATATTCATATCGAATCTTGATGTGCTTGATGAAGATCAGTAGTTAAAGATTTATCCACATAGGACTTAATCCATGAGATATTGTTTTGACATGGCAGTCATTTGTTGTTGTTGTGTTTGAAAAATTGTGGAATGTCTTAGTAATGTAACTATCTGGATAGCTATTGAACAACAGTTAGTTTTGAAGTTTCATCCTGGTTTGCAACACCATGGATGGTAATATGCAAGTCAGGATGAAACTTCAAAAGCTGCTGCTGTCTAATGGCTACATGGATACTTACATAATTAAGACACTCCAGGATTTTAACAAACAACAGCAAAAAAAGAAACTAGCACATCAAAACATTGTCTTGTGTGTAAACCATTAACTCTTTCTCAGTTGGAGCCCTATTAAATGCTCTTCTGTACAAGTTACAGTATTTTATTCAAAATTTAAACACGTTTTTACTCTTATATGTGAATAAAATTAATATTATAATGTATATTATAATTCAGAGTTTTGGTTTATCCAAGTTTTCAATCCTCTATTTGAAAATAAACCTTTAAAAAAATACTTAAAACGTCAAATGCATTCTCATGTGACTTCTCTACTTTGGCTCTCTGTATCTTCAGTAATACAATGGTAGTTGAGTTGTCATACATCTAGACAATATGTTGCTTACACAAACATTTTGATTGTTCATTTCAAAATTCTTTGAATGAATACAGTTAAGAAAGGTAATAAATTTTTTCAACCGTGTGTCAAATCCACCTTCAACCTATTAGTTTAAACTTTATAGCATGCATAAAGATGGTACATACACCTGTATATTCATTTGAAAGAGATCATTTTACACTATAATCTAAGACAGTTATCATCACAGATTACATGCGACTCTAGTATTGTTGGCTGCTTAATTGACTATAGGACTTAGTTATTTCTTACCTAAATGTTTAGTCAGAGATACAGTTTTTATTATGTTTGGGTCTTACTATTATTTCAGTTATTTATGTATATTACATTTTAAATGCATAATTAAAAGGTTTAGAAATTTTTGATGTGTGTGTGTGTGTATTGTACTTTACGTCCATTTTTAAGGCTTATGATATTATGCACAGAACAAAGATTTTGCTGAAAGGTTGCATATGCTTTTCAAATAAACTGCAGTTTACCTCAAAGGCACCATTGGCCTGTGTCAGGATAAGTAATTGATAATAAAGGACAAGGAATGAAAATAAAGCATTAGAAATTACCTAGATCGTAAATTATAAATTTAACAAAAGGGAAATGTTTAAAGTTATTCTATAAAACATGTATTCCCCCCTCCTTTGTTTCCTAATTTTAGTTATTTCATTACCATTTATGTTGATGATAATAGTTACTGATATAGCAGATAAAATTAAATAAAATATAAAAAGTAACCTTGAAAACTTCTAATATATTTTAGGAGATAAAAAATTGTGCATATCAAATATGAAAACTATAAGACAAATAATACTGTTTTTATACTTAAAGTGAAAATCTCCTTGTCCTTGATTTGTTAATAGTTTGAATGCAAGAACTACAACAGATATATTGCATAAGCTCCTCATTCTTTTGTGCAAGATGCTTAAGATTTTTAACAAAATCTTATCAGTGTTTGAAAGGATACTATAAAGAATCTTACCACATATATTGTTGTATGAGTGAAATTCATGACTGAATTTTTATATGTTGTACAGTTCTGCTACAAAAAGGTTTACTACTCATCTTTGTCAAGCAATTAGAATATCAGTTTTGAATACCCACATTGTTTGTAAACATAGTAAAAACTGTCTTGTCTTTGATAACAAGAAACCCACTAAAGTCCATACTATGTAAAACCTACACTGACAAACATAACACCAATGTAATTTATAAAGTAGAGTGCAACAACTGCCATGACTTCTATATTGAAGAAACAAGCAGAAAAATGGAATCTAGATTCAAAGAATGAAAAAAAAAAACGCCTTCACACGTTTGAACACTGCAAATAAAAAAAATGCAAAATAACTATAGAAAACACTTGGATACTAAGTAGGGAAATAAATATAAACAAATGCAAAATCAAAGAGGCCCTACTTATACAACTAACACCAATATTAAACCAATATAAAGGAACACCTTTATACCTCAACTAATAAAAAACGTAACTTCCCACTGCAACACCCCCTACAAACCCGTACCCATTTATACTCTTGTCCCTAAGATGTGCCCGGTAATAGTCAGTTGCAAACTCTTGCTTTGTTAACCTGAAGATGACCTAGGAAGGTCGAAACATTATCTCTTTATCTGTTAATACCCATACTAGCCATTCTGAGATACAAAAGTAAAAACTGAAGAATATACTTATTCGTTCAGCTTTCAATAACAAAAATTCATGCGTCTTATTTGAAAGGGTTTAATAGTCCATAACAAAAGCAATACACCTCCCCAGTTTAGAGCTTATGTGTAGAATCTCATGAACCTTCTTTGCACCTTCTCCGTTTGCAACTGTTTTTACTATATTCTTCGAAATTTTGTTCCTTACCTGGGGTTGTGTTTTCCTTCCTTGGTGGGCCATACTTTTTCAGAACAGACAATCTGCCATTGCTCCTTTTGGCCTTCGCATCCAGGCGTAATTGGATGAATTGGGTCTGTCCTCAAAATCCACTGGTCAGCCCATCCCACTATGGCTTATTGCACTCCCCAAGTGTGACCTTTCTTTAAATCGTCTGAGAATATCAGATACTCCCATTTGGAAGTACCATTTTTTATTTACTGAACATCTTTCAAACAATCTTTCCATTCCAGTTTATAGGGATGGTTCGAAATCAGGTGACTCTGAGGGCTCTGCCATGGTTTGTTGCGGTTTGGTGGTTGCTCACAGAATCCCCTCTACAGCTTCTGTGTTCACTGCTGAACTGCACACCATTTCTCTTGGCCTGGATTATATTGAAGCTAAACAGAACTCCAACTGCACTATTTATACTGACTCGCTTAGTTCTCTTCTGGCCCTAGAATCACTTCACGTTGGTTCACATCCTGTTCTCGCCAATATTCAAAACCAGCTGACCCATTTCTCTTTAACATCTACTTCTATCCAGTTTTTCTGGATACCAGGCCATGTTGGTATTCATGGGAATGAGCTTGCTGACACTGCAGCTAAATCTGTCTCCTCTGGCACTATCACCACTGTACTTATTCCATACATGGACTATGGTCCTGTATTCAAGGCTCAGCTTCATGCCAGCTGGCAGTCGCCTTGGAGTGAGCAATGCGAAAACAAGCTTTTCCAAATAAAACCCTATATTGAACTTTGGCCATCTTGCTTCTGTAAGGATCGGAAGGAGGAAGTTGTTCTAAATAGATTACACATTGGTCAAAGTTTTTTAACTCATTGTTTTGTTTTATCTGGAACTGATGCACCAGTGTGTAACATTCAGATCACTATAAGTCACATTTTACTTTCTTGTCTTCGTTATCACTCTCAACGATGGCACCATTTTAACACTGTACGGACCCAAGGTTTGTCCGTAACATTAGATAGTGTCATTGGTGATAGTGACACTATCCACCTTGATAACGTTTTTCGTTTTTTAAAGGCCATTAATCTTTTTAATGTCATTTAAGTGTTTTAAATTTATACATTAAACTTTTTTAATGTGGTTCCCTTTTAAGGATCATAATTTCTAGTTCGATTTGAAAAGCAGAAAATGGCCGTAACATTAAATAACTCAACACCAGGACTGAAAAGGCCAACTTCAGGTAACTAACACTACTATTTGAACTATCCATTTGAACTACCCTTTAGTCATCCTGGCGAGTTATTATTACAATTTTGCTGCATGTTTTTTAAAACTTTTATTACTTTACTTTTTGAAAATGGCCATAATGACACACAACCCGGAACCATGACTGGAAAGGCCAACTTCAGGTGGCTGATGGTTCTTGTACTTATCTGCTAGTCTTCCTGGTGAGTTGTGATAATTACCATTATGCTACAGAAAGTCCTTTACAACTTCTCTTACTATAATTTCTCTCTTAATGTTGTAGACTGGATGTCAACATTGGTTTTATGCTATTTATATTTTTAATTGCTGTTTTGTTATACCTTCATTTGCTTTTATGAGTTTTACTACATTTACCTTACTTTTACCTTTTTACCGGATGTTTGGCAAGTTCTTATTACTATTTTGCTACATGTCTTTTAAAACTTTTATTACTTTACTTTTTGAAAATGGCCATAATGACACACAACCTGGAATCAGGACTGTAAAGGCCAACTTCAGGTGACTGATGGTGGTTCTTGTACTTACCTGTTAGTCTTCCTGGTGGGTTATGATAATTACCATTATGCTACAGAAAGTCCTTTACAACTTCTCTTACTATAGTTTCTCTCTTAACGTTGTAGACTGGATGTCAACATTGGTTTTATGCTATTTATGTTTTTAATTGCTGTTTTGTTATACCTTCATTTCCTTTTATGAA
Organism: Tachypleus tridentatus; assembly: GCF_004210375.1. Taxonomy (NCBI): domain Eukaryota; kingdom Metazoa; phylum Arthropoda; class Merostomata; order Xiphosura; family Limulidae; genus Tachypleus; species Tachypleus tridentatus. Next base: position 87,278,704 of record NC_134830.1, read on the forward strand.
TTTTACTACAGTTACTTTACTTTTACCTTTTTAACGGATATTTGGCGCAGATAGCCGAGCTGATTTGTTCCATAAAATACTAAATCAACCAACCAGCCATCCAACAAAAGCAATAACTCCATACCTTTAGTTAATTTGCTCTAATAGCTGGCTAGTTTACTATTGGCATTAGGATGTTGTCATATAGATGGAATATTCTGGGTGCTATTACCAAAAGCATTAGCCATTATGACATCACATGGACAACTAGGACTGATAATGGCAGTTCTTCTGTAATGCTTATTTTCTGTTATTATTTTATAGTTCCGATTAGCAGTTAATGTAACTAATAGTATTAGAGCTATGTTTTCATTTTTATATGTATGTGTGATGATTGAAAATAAAATATGACTTCTTGTCTTTTTTTTTGTTCAATAGAATGTTTTTACTTGCAGTAAAAAAAAATAAATATAGCACTAATACGCTTAAGAATGAATTTTGTGTTAGATAAGTTGAACAAACTGTGTGAAGGATATGCCTTATGTTTAAGCTTGTTGTGTTAATTTTTGTTTTCTATTAGATTAGCAGGATCAGACCTCCATCCTTCTATCATCCAACTTGGTCTGCAGATTTCTCAGGGAGTTGTCCGTGGTTCTAACGCTCGCTGTGTTGCTTTATTGACTGCTTTAAAAGAAGTAGGGAGAAAAATTATGTATTTTCATGGATTAACCTGGAATAGGTTTAAGCAGTAATATAAAATGATGAAATGTTGAGGTAGTGCTGTTTATTATGTTTAGAATGAGAAAGAAATAATACTTAAATGTTTCTTCAGCAGTACAAAATTGCCCAAATTTCATTGTATTATTAACAATGTAATATAAATTCAAAGTTTGTAGATTTTTCATGCTATTTTACATAGATGTAAAATGGGACATGAATTTCATTGAAGTGCTATAGAACTGAATTGGTACTATTTTTTCCAATGTGCTTTTCCAAATAAACAAAAGAAAATTTTTCTTGTACCATATTTTAATTCTCCATGCAAACTGCTCTCATGACAAACCCTGAAATATTGTATGTAGTATCAATCACAGCACTGGTTCTGATTAATTTATTTTAAGCATGGAGTTCTTATCTTGGTTGAACAAAGTTCCACAGTTATAATTTATTATATTTCTGATATCTTGATTTTGTATTGTAATTTCAGTGTCATGTAAATTGAATTCAATGAAGTTGTCAGATTGGTAGTTTTAATGCTTCATTTTTTAATTGTGGCTAACTCGCAAAGCTTTCAAACTTATATTTTCTTTATAATGAAAGGTGTATATATGTAATTATTAGTCTTATGCTCCATTTGTTGTTGGTTTTTCTTCTGTTTATAATGCAATTAAATGTTGCAGAACATTTTTAAAATGTTCATTTCCCAATATGAATGGCCAAAGTTAAATTTGGTGTTCTTCTCTATGAATCCCTTTACACCAGAATACAGGTATGTGTGAAAGATTCGACTCCAAAGCTTAGTGTGTCAACTAAGCTATGAATCCCTTTACACCAGAATACAGATATGTGTGAAAGATTCGACTCCAAAGCTTAGTGTGTCAACTGATTTGTACAACATTATTTAATGGTTGTAGAAGAACAAAATCATGAAACATTTCTTTGGAATAGTTCAGAAATGATAATCTATTGAAGGTAGCACAAAGCAAAATGATGTTGTCAGTGACTGAATAGTAAATGCAGTATAAAAGAACTAGCAAACTCCAGTCATTAAGCATGGTACATTGGTCCAACTGAGAATAAAATGTTAACATACTTCCAAGCTTAACACTGAGGTGAAGTGTACATTTGAATCTGTTATGCTTGGTTGCAACTATAACCATTAAATTTTTTTTTTCTGGTAATCTTCATTCTTTTTAAAAGGACTTTGAATTCTGCCCCTTACTTAGTCTTTATGTGTGAACTTTCAAAATTATGTTATGTGGCTTCAGTTATTTTCAAGGGTAAGGATATTACCATTTGATTTGTAAAATCTCAAGCTCGTGTATTAGTTTCAGAACTTGAATACATAAGAAAAGAGAAAAACCAGCAAATTTTAAGAGTGAAAAGAACAACAGACAGTATTTGGGTATTCAGAACCTCACACTAGAAAAGTTGCCTTTAAATTGGGTCCACATTTCAAAACTTAGCCATATTAATTGGCAAGTCTCTCTTTTTTTTTTTTTTTAATAAAGTATTAGATTTAATGCAGAATGCTCTAAGTTTTCAAATTTTGAAAAACATTGATGTTCTTGATGTTCTTTAATTGTTAAGTGTATTCAAGTGTAGGGAAAGGAAAACCTCTTATGTTGGAAAACCTTGGCCAGCTTCTTTATAGGCATCATCAACTTTATTGGTTATACAAGATTTTTTAGTGTAAGAGTTATTAGTTACTTCAACTGGTGATCAAATATTTATTGATTATTTAGTTTTCATAACAAGAGTGTTAATTATTTTAAAGGTGATAGTTATAGCAAATTTCATTTCTAAGTCAGCAAGAGTCTTATGTTATGTGTGTGTAGCTTAATTGTTGTAGTATTGTTGATATCTTTTTTGAAACCTCTACATATTTGAGGTGTAGTTCAATTGTTGTAGTATTGTTGATATCTTTTTTGAAACCTCTACATATTTCTCATTTTGTCACATCATAGTGTCTTGTGGTTTCTGGAAGATTGAAAGCCTCAGTTGAAGAATGTGTGTGAGTGTAGATGACCAAATGAGTACAAATTCAGTCAGAAAAAGTTTCAAATGAAAATTAGCCAGAATGGGAATGTTTAGCCTTAACAGTTGGTTTTGATAGTGTATTTCACAGCTGCATTGTAACAACAGAGACAAAAAAAAATAATTTCTCTTGCAAGTTGAGTTCTAAAGTAACTGAGCCATCCTGTGTAGACTTGATAAGAAAAGAAAATTATTTAGAGTTTTAGATAAAAACTATGTTTTCATATAGTGCAAAGAATTCTTGTACATATGTTTCACATGTTTTGACCATACTTTAAAAGAAGTGGACTGTGTGCTATCCATTTATTGTTCAAATTTATCACCAACAAGTTACAGACACTTACTGTGAAAGAATCTCAGCCCATTTATAAAATCCTGATTTTTGGTGAATTAGCCAGGATTATACAGTGGTAAACAACAATGGAAAATGTGTACAACAGCAGAATTGAATAGGCCTATATATTCACACCGTGGTAACAGTGGCAAAAAAGTGTATAGAAATTACAGTTGTACTATATGAACATGTCAACTTGTTTAGACAAGTGGATTGAAAGAGGTTGAGTGTATTGGGCTAAAAGCTAGTGAACTCTGAGAGTTTGTTAAAGAACAGCAAGAACAAATGAGAGAAGAGTGACAACAGGAGAGGAGGAGTGACAGAGAAAAGAGGACAAAAGACTAAATGAAGGAAAAAGAAAAACTGAAAAAAGAGAGAGAACAGACTGGAAATTGACAGAGAATAAAAGCACAAATGGAGATCTCCAAGCTTATCCAATAGAAAGGAGGTCAAAAATGACAATGAGGTCAGGGCAAGCCAACCCAAGCTGCCTAAATGTAAAGAGCAAAAAGTTGACATGGATGCTTTCTTGGAGATGTATGAAAGGATTTCCTCTTGTCAGAACTGGGACGTAGGTCACTGAGCAAGAAAGAAGAAAAGATAACTGTCTCCATAGATGCTGCTGCCAGAAGAAACAGAATCAAGAAAACACATCATATTCATCACAAGAGGGAAGTATTGCTAACATGATTCATCAGTGAATGACTAATGGTCAGCTGAAGTTAGCAAATAGATTAACAATGCTAGTAGTGATTGGAACAAGTTACAAATACTGAGAGATGCCAGAATATAATAACATATCACAGGAAAAGGCTGTGTTGGGGACAAGAAAGTTAAAGACCTACAAGATATTGAGTACAGTAATGTAGCAGTGAGAACCAGTCTAGTAGCTGATAACCAGATGACAGATAAGGTATGCCTGATAAGGAAAGAACAACTTTTCGACCTGAAGATGACTTAGGAAGGTCAAAACATTCTTTCCTTATCAGTAAAAGTGTTAATACCCATACCAGCCGTTCCGAGATGTATTTTTATTTCAAGTGGGTTTCTCGTCATTAAGAAAGTATGTTTGTGTTTTTTAAATGGTGCGACAGTGAGAAAGTTTCCCATAGCAAAAATAAAGGTGGAAACTCAAATATTATGGAGGAGACCTTGAAGCAATGTCTATCATGGCACCAATATATGACTTAATGGTTGGAAACAAATGGTAAATATTTGAAGGAACAGACAGAAAGAAAACTGTGGTGGCATCTGCAGTCATCACCTGAACTCAATGAAAAAAGATAAATTAAGATATCAAGCCCTTACAAGTACCAAAGAGAGTTGTCCTTAATGTAGGTTTATGGGAATGAAAGAAAGACTTCTGTACAGAAACTTCAGGACAGTGTTCAAAAGAATGTTGAGCACAATGCTGAATGGAAATTGACATAATAGAGGGCCATAAAGGAATATCGAACAGGGCCTATCAAAAAGTTTTACTGGTGAAGCTAAATGCATCAAAAGCAGTAAGAAGTACTTATGTAACAAGAAGGTCATGAAATGACATTTTAAGGTCAGACAGAAAGTGTTAGTTCTGCAACCCACATCCAACAACAAGTTCACCTAACAATGGAAAGGGCATTTTCAAGAACTGGAAATGGTCAACAGAACACTATAAAGTGAAAGTGGATGGATCAACCAAGGTCTGCCATTTCAATCTGTTAGAGGTACTTCAACAGAGAAGACAACCTTGTGGGTGCAGCTGTTAAGATATAAATGGACGTGGTTAGTATGGCTGTCATAGATGTAGAATCTGAAGACATGGACTTTGTTACAGAAAACAAAGGCTGAGTAGTGATGAGACGTAGAAGGATATTACTAAATGTGAAAATCTGACTAGCAAGAAGAATGAGGTACAAGATCTACTGTGTTAGTATACAGATAGAATACAAAAGACAGACCTTGTGCAACACAATATCGAGATGAAGACAAGGGATCTAATTCTGTCAAGCTGAAGCCCTATGGGAAGAGAACTAGCAAAAATACTGTAAATGTTGGTGCAGACAATATGAGGAGTCTTATCATAGAAACTAAGAACAATCTTTGTATATAGTGTGTTTTTTAAGAGGGACTTACGTATAAGACTAGTTAGTGTAATAATCATTATTTAATTCATTTAGTAACCTAATATTTAATGATAATTTGATTTTCATAACATGAATTAAAATTCATTTTTTAAAGTGATATAGTAGTTGTGTTACTTAACTTGATAAGAGTTGTATGTTGTGTTATTTTTGTTGTCATTTTTCTTTAAACTTCTAAGTAGTGTTACATCATAACATCTCCTAGTTTGTATAATGAGTGGCCTCAGTTGGAAGTACGTACAGATGACCAAGCAAGTGCAAATCAGTTGAAATTCATTAAAAAAAGTTACTTAATGAAACATGAAGTTAACTGCCATGTAAGTGATTAGCTGTAACAGGTGATTTCTTTAGTGTATTTCACACTTGCATTTTAACAACTGTCTTGTCATTTTGGTTCTGACATAACTCAACTATCTTGTTTGGACTTTTAATGAAAAACAGACAATTATTTAAACCTCTGGATACAACTGTGGCAACCAACAAAACAAGCTAAGTGAAGTCATAAAATGTTAAGTTAGTGAAAGTGAAGTTGGGCTGCATGATTATTAGCTTAGCTTTAATGGGTGATATTTTAAAGTACGTTTCACAGTTTAACAGAGATAAGAAAAATAGTTTGTCTTGTCAAAGGATTTTCTAAAGTAATTGCACCCACTGGTGTGGACTTTGACAAAAAGGAGACAATTATTTAAAGTTCAATATACAACTGTGATAACGTACAGAATAATGAAAGTGAATTATTCACTGACATTATTGCAATAGAAGTGGAGAAAAATACTTTGTCTTGACAACCACATTCTAAAGTAAATAATTCAGCCAGTCTGTGTGGACTTTTGACAAGAAAAGATAATTATTTAGAGTTTTAGATAAAATTGTGATATCCTATAGTGTAAAAATTTGTCAACATACATTTGATTTGTTTTGAATATATTTTAAAAGAAGTGGATTTGGTGCTATATGTGTATTGTTTGGATTTATTGTCACAGGCATCTACTTCAAAAGAATCCCAATCCACATGTAATGTCCTGGCAAGCTGTGAACTGGTGTTTCAATACATGCTGTTTCGTAGAAAAGTTGCAGCAATTATTCAACCTCTCAAACTGAAAGTAATTCATTAGGTATACTTTTATATGATAAAGGAAGGACTGACTTAGAGATGTGTCCAAACTTTAACTGTCTTTCTCATTTGAGTTTTGTTCTGCCAGTCATATCTTGTTCTTACAAGCAATCCTTCTCTGTAATATTGTGGCAGAGCAGCATCTCAGTGACTTGATGGTGCTGTTGCTTCAGTCAGAAAGACAATCTAATTAGTTAACTCATGTTGTTTGTGCAATCGTTTTTTTTGTTGATCCAAAACAAATATAGTTGTAATTGTTCACATTTCCTTTGTAAAATGCTTCCATTGTACTTACTTTATATTGTACTTTCTCTCAGGATATGCACGATGTAATATGTGCTACACATAATGTTTGTGTATTATTCAAACATGAAATGATAACTTGAAGTGCACTATGATGCCTGCTCTTGGTGCATGTTTTGTCACATTGCACAAAAATATACAAATGTTAAATGTACATAGCCAAATATAATTAAGGAAATGAATGTATTTAGATATTGCTATACCCCTCAGTGTGGATTTTTGTCAGTGGTGAGGGAACCACCCAGGGAAGGTTCTGTTCTTTCAGTTTACCTTCTCTGGGATCAAAACATCCACCCACGTGTTTGCCATGCGTGGCAACCTGTGAAAGAGGGAGGAGAGGACCTTGATGGTTGAGGGGTCCAACCCTACCACATCACTTTGGCCTTGAATTCGTGTAGACGAGCAGCTTTGGGGTGACCCCTCTTGTGTCGGGCAGCTGGTCCACTTGGGCTAGGATCAACCAAGTACCAGTATTGGATGTTCTCATCAGGTGTTATGGACATTGTATCTGATGCTAGTGTTTGGGTATAGTGCTCATGAAACCCTGGCATTTCTGCAATGTCCTTGTTTGGCATTGTAGTACATCCCCTCCACAGTGGCTGGAATTGGTGGGCACTGAAATATTGCTTTTTTTATTATGGATCCTCCAAAAAGAAACTTAGTGAAATAGTGAAAAACAGTCCACAGATAAATGACCACATCTTGAAGATTCTGAGCAGCAATTTTCAACATCTGTAACACCTGTTGTACCTCATTATCTTATACTACATTCTCTTTCAGACAAACCTCTAGGGCAAATGTCTCCCTTTTTCATTCATAAGGGACCAGAGGGATTTGCTGGCTCTCTAAAGTCAGTAAAGACGTACTTACATACAAAGGCGATTTAGGGGTATACCTATTGAGGTTACACCTCATGCTACTTTGAATTCATCATGAGGAGTTATTGTTGAGAAGGATTTGAAGAACATCCCCAAGTTAGATATTCTTGCTGGTTTCTCCACCCAAGGAGTTTCTGCAGTGAGGCGTATCTCCACTTCCAAAGATTAAATTATGACGCCGACCTGTGTCCTCATTCTGACATTTACGTTACCACATCCACCTGTCACCATCAAGGCAGGTTATCTTAATTGCAGGGTACGGCTATACATTCGAAACCCTCCCAGATGTTTCCACTGTCAAATATTTGGTCACTCTAAGACATGTCGTGGTTCCTCGACGCATGCTTGTTGCGGTGGAAAGGACCACAATAGCTATCACCCATCCTACTTTCGTTCTTGCACTAAATTGTTGGAAATAAAAGAGGTGCAGCATTTGAAAACAATTCATAACATTACTTATTCTGAGGTTTGAAAGTTGCTGTTCACCACTTCATCTTAGATGTATGCTGCTGCATTTCATTCCACTACTACAGTGGGAGTGCAAAAGGATCTCTCTGTGCCTTCAAAAGAATCATTCTCAAACCAAATGAAAAGTCTTTTGACCTCCATGGTTAAAAATGTTAATGAATCAACTTCAACACCTATCTCTGCCCCTTACATACATTCCAGAAAATCCCAAGATCAACTTCCTTTGATTCCAGGTACAGGTACAACCTAGGATACATCTTCATCTCCCACCCCAAGATGCAAAATGACCATTCGTTCACATCCTCAGTCACTGGAATCCTCTTCCAACAGCAAAGACGTGCCCAGTCTACCCAGGGCAGGTTCCATGGAGGTTGATAGACCTCCCTCAAATAAAGACAGTAAAGTAAAAAGATGTGGTTGTAAGGATTCTCCACCCAATTTGCCTACACATAAATAAAAATGGCCACCTTGATACAATGGAACTGTCAAAGTTTACATTCTAATTTGGATGACATCAAAACACTGATTGCTTCCTATTATCCTGTATCTCTTTTCTTAAAGGAAATATTTTTGAAACCTACTGATAAAGTCACCATTCAGCAGTTTTCTTTGTACATAAATGACAAACTGTGTGATGGCTGAGTACATGGAGGGGTGGCACTGTTGGTTGATCAGCATGTACCCACCCTGTCTTACCCACTCGACATACCCTTGGAGGCTGTAGCCATCTGTGTTTCTTTGCATCGTACCATCACTGTTTGTTCTCTCCACCTACTGTCTGTAAAGACTTATGATCAATCAGATCTTGATGCTTTCATTGAATAGTTGCTGTCACCCTTTTTAATCCTAGTGTACTTTAATCGACAGCATCTCCTCTGGTGAAGTGCTGATACTGATGGAAGAAGTTGCTCCATGGAGAGTATGCTCTGTGATCAAAACCTTTCTCTGTTCAGTTCTGGTTTTTCTAATTGTTTTCATGCTCCTAGTCAGTCCTTTACTGCAATTGATCTCTCAATTTGATCCCCTTAACTTATCTCCCACTTTTGATGGAGGGTTGACAATAATCCACAAGGCAGTGATCATTTTCCTGTAATCTTGAAAGAGACTGGCTGTGTTGAATGCCACCCGACCAGTGTGCTACAGTGGAAGCTGAATAAGGCAAATTGGCCCTCTATCACTGCTCTCGCAGAACTTGATCCTGCCATCATCTGTAAGCCATCAGTAGACAACTGTCTGGCAGCAGTAACTAATTGAATTATACAAGCAGCTGCTCAATGTATTCCTAAACCCTTGACACGTTTTCCTCTATATCCTCATCCATGGTGGAATCCTGGCTGCCACCTGGCACAAAAGGCTTAGAAACGGGTCTGTGATACTTTTCATAGGTATCCCACACTCGAGCATCTCATTGCTTTTCAGCATGCCCATGCACATGCTCAGTGGGTAAGATGTCAAAGCCAGAAGGAATCTTGGATTAAGTTCACATCTGGCATATCTTTTACCATCAATTCCAAAGTTATATGGGACAAGATTCAAAAGGTCAGTGGGCAATATAATTCTGTCCCCCTCTCGATCTTGCTCTCTGATGGCCAGGAAGTAGCAGATACCTGGAGCATTGCTCATACTCTGGGTGAAAGTTTTTGCTGAGTATCTAGCACTTCTGCATCTTCCTGCACCTTCTTAGCCATCAAGACTCAGGCAAAGTGATTACCTCTTTCCTTTCGAGCTGATTGTCTCTATGACGAAAATCGTCCCTTTACACTGGTGGAACTCAAACCGGCCTTTCATCGGTCTTGCAGTACATGGTTGGATTTGATGATATACACTATGGCATGCTGTGCTCTCTATCTCCTGCTTGTTTTGCTATTTTTCTGATTGTTTTTAACTGGATCTGGCAGGAGAATATTTTTCCTGATGCCTAGCACCAGGCTATTGTCCTACCTTTCTTTAAGCCTGGGAAGGATCCCAAGATTCCTACAAACTACCATCCAATTGCTTTGACGAGCTGTCTCTGTAAGATTGTAGAGAGGATGGTTAATGCTTGCTTGTTTGGTTTTTCGAATCATACAACTTCCTCTTGTCCAATGGGTTTCAATGACATCTCTCCACCATGGACCAGCTGGTTCGACTTGAAACATCAGTCATAGAAGTCTTTCTCAAACAACAACATCTTGTATCAATATTCTTTGAAAATGAGAAGGCTTATAATACAAGATGGAGGTATGACACTTTGCAAGACCTCCATGTACGTGGGTTACGTGGCCATTTGCCCATTTTTATTAAAAAATTTTTAATGGACAGGAGATTCCAAGTTTCTGTGGGTTCAACACTTTCCCATTCTTTTCTACGGGAACTTGGAGTCCCTTAGGGCTGTGTTCTGAGTGTCACACTTTTAAGTATAAAAATTAATGCCTTCTCTGAACAACTCCCTCTCACTATTGCAAACAGGCTCTATTTCAATGACTTTCACATTTCATGTCAGTTGTCGAAGATGAGGTATATTGAGCAGCAACTACAGACTGCTCTCAATTGTGTAATGAAGTGGATCACAGCAAACGGCTTTAACGTTTCTCTCTCTAAAACCATTTGCACGCACTTTTGCTGCCAACAGGGTATTCAACCTGATCCTCAACTCCGTATCGGTGAAGTTGTGATGTCTGTGGTCCCTGAGACAAAGTTTTTGGGGCTTATTGTTGACCGTAAGCTGACCTTTATACCACACGTCAAGAAGCTAAGGGTCAAATGTGCAAGAGCACTGAACATCCTCTGTGTCCTCTCTTCAACCACTTGGGGAACTGATCAACATTCTATGCTAAAGATGTATCGTGCTCTTATTTGATCGAAACTCAACTGTGGATCACTAGTTTATGGCTCTGCCAGACCATCAGCCTTAAAGATGCTAGACCCTATTCATCACCAAGGATTTCAACTCTGCACTGGGGCTTTCCACACTTCCCCAGTTCAGAGCTTATACGTAGTCTCATGAAACTTCTTTACACCTCTGTCGTTTACAACTGTCTTTACTATATGCTTCAAAATTTTGTTCCTTATCAAAGCATCCCACCTGAGGTTTTGTTTTCTTTCCTCGGTGGGCCATACTTTTTCAGACGGTCTGCCATTGCTCCTTTTGGCCTTTGAATCCAGACGCAATACAATGAATTGGGTTTTCCTAGGATAACAATGCTGTATGTACTGTATGCCATTTCTCTTGCCCTGGATCACATAGAAGCTAAGCAGTACTCAAACTGCACTATTTTTACTGACTCGCTTATTTCTCTACTGGCCCTGGAATCGCTTCACATTGGTTCACACCCTGTTCTCACCAATATTCAAAACTGACTGGCCCATTTCTCTTTAACATCTACTTCTATCCAGTTTTGCTGGATACTGGGCCACGTTGGTATTCACTGGAACAAGCTCAGCGACACTGCAGCTAAGTTTATCTGCTCTGGCACTATCACTGCTGTGTCTGTTCCATATATGGACTATGATTCTGTATTCAAGGCACAGCTCCGTGCCAGCTGGTAGTCGAATTTGGAGTGAGCAACAGGAAAACAAGCTTTTCCAAATAAAACCCTCTATTGGACTTTGACCATCTTGCTTTCGTAAGGATCTGAAAGAGGAAGTTGTTTTAACTAGACTATGCATTGGTCACAGTTTTTTAATTTGTTTTCTTTTATCTGGAACTGATGCACCAGTGTGTAGTTTGTGTAACACTCAGATCACAATAAGTCACATTTTACTTTTTTGCTGTCATTACAACTCTCAACGACGACACCATTTTAAACATGTTCTGTCCCAAGGTTTATCCATAACATTAGAAAGTGTTATTGGTGATGGCGACACTGTCCACCTTGGTAATGTTTTTAGTTTTTTAAAGGCCATTAATCTTTTTAATACCATTTAAGTTTTTAATGTGGCCCCCTTTTAAAAATCACAGTTTATCTAGTTCAATTTGAAACTAGAAACTGGCCATAACAAGTTATTTAATAACTTGAAACCAGGACTGGAAAGGCAAACTTCAGGTGACTAACACTGTTGTTTGAACTACCTGTTAGTCATCTTGTTGAGTTATTATTATAATTTTGCTACACATCTTTTAAAACCTTTGTATTACTTTCCTTTTTGAAAATGGCCATAACGTCAAATAACTCGGAACCAGGACTGGAAAGGCCAACTTCAGGTGACTGACGGTTTTTGAACTTACCTGTTAGTCTTCCTGGCGAGTTATAATAATTATAGTTATGCTACAGAAAATCTGTTACAACTTCAATTACTGTAATTTTTCTCTTAACGTTGTAGACTAGATGTGATCATTGATTTTATGCTATTTATGTGTTGTTGTTTTTAAACTTTGTCTTGTTTTACCTTAATTTCCTTTTATGAATTTTATTAAATTTTAACTTTTCACTGGATGTTTGGCGCAGATAGTTGAGCTGCTTTGTGCAGTAAAACACCAAACCAACCAACCAATATATTGCTATATCGGTATGAACAGTAAACATTATCAGGTATTAGCCCTATCTCCACCCCCATTTAGAAAAGTTTTTTGGCACTTGGTACCATTGGTTGTAAAACTTGTATATGTAAAAAGAATTGTTATAAATTATTTATTGAAATTTTTTATTGCTGATAATGAATAATAGTTGTCACAGTAGTGTGATAGTGAAACTGTTTACAGTAATGATGCTTCACTAATTATAAAAAGTTTATGCTTTGATCTTACTTTATTTATTTAGAAAAAAATAGAGTATAATTTTGTTAGCCTTTCTTATAAAATTTCCAATTTAAATCAGTAAGTGAATCAGCAGTTAATGTGTTTTCTATTGAATTTATTTTGTAATATTTGGAATTGCAATTTGGATGAATTTTAATTATAGACTTACCATTTAGCCAGATACTTTTGAGTGTTCAAATATAGCAAATTTCTTATATCAATACAAATGCTCAAAATGCTTGAGCTGCAAGAGGAAGCTGCCTTTGGTGTCCTGATTCTTAACCTTTTTTAATTGTATCAAGTAGTTTTGAAAAAGAATCCTATGCCTTACCTTGTTCAGAAATACTTTTGACATTTTTAGGGAAATTCTGCTGTGTTTTCTGATTTCTGCTTCTGTTAAACTTTTTGCTAAATGTTTACAAGATAGGAATTGCTTTTTATGAAATTAAAATTTATTTTGACCTGTTTTTTGTCTGTTCTGAGTATTTTACACCTTCCTGTCATGGTATTCCTAATTTCATCCTTTTATAACTGTATCTTTAAGTATCTTTATAAACATGAACAGTTTAAGTTTTAAAAGAGTTGTCTAATACAGATAATAGATGTTTTGGGTGACAAGTGGAATCCTATTCTAAGAATATTCCATCTTCTCTGTTTTTTTTTTGTATGTTAATGTCTTCATTTTGTTCCAAACAATAATGTTCTTTTACAATGTGATATTTTTTTGTTATTCATCTTCAATATTGTGGTGAAAGTATGCTTGCTACCTTTCTGAAAGCTAAAATAAGTCAATGTTGTTCCATGATAAAACTAAATAGTGTATCAGAATGTTATTTATGTTTTCCATGCTTTAACCAAATATATTAACAAATGGTACAAAGAGAACTTTCATAATATTTTTACAATATAATCAAAAATGAGATATTTGTAAATGTTTGAAGCTCTAAGTGTTAAAAATGTTTTCTGATCACAGAATGATAGCTGTTGCATTTCTAAAGATTTTTATTTTATTTTAGACTATTAAAGATTACATAACACCTCCTCATAAAGAACTGTCTAGGGATCTTGAAGCTAAGATTCGAAATTACATGAAGTAAGTCTCTCTTTTTCTTTTTTCTCTTTTTTGTCTCTCTTTCTATGCTGAATACTAAAAGTTTATGAAAGGAACATTTAAATTTTAAGAAATGTATTCTAAGTTTAAATCTGCAACTAATTTTCTGAGCTTGAAAGTTATGATTGATATGCCACGACCTCTTCATTCTCACAGTAATAATAGTTCGACATTTTGTACAAACCTTTTAAGTACCTTTAATTTCATATCAAAATATTCATAAACTCTGATATGTTTTTAAAATATTTGAGATTTTGAAATTTCCCAAATTTGTGTTGTGAAACTATTTAGAAAACAATAAAAGCACTTTGTTTTGTGTTACATTTAATTTTTTTTTTTTTATTGTTAGTCAGACCAATCCAATTTATATATTCAGTTAATTTTAACTTGTTTTATAATCACAATATATAGAAGTTTGGGTGTGCTATATTAAATGGATTTTAAATATGCAAGTCAACAACTAATATAACAACCACAGCAAATATAGTCATAGTGGAATGATGTGTATCAGAACTACTTGTTGACATAGTTTGGTATTTTGTAGGTAGTGTGATGCCTCCAAAATTTATTGTTTTAGGAAATATATGCAAGTCTTTTTTGATACGAATTATTTATGCAATCAAGTCATGAAGGTATGCTAAGTCTAAAGTTTCAGTATCCATTGTATTTAATGCAAACTGGAAACAAAGTAATAAAGTATCATATGGGGTACCAGGACCACACAGAAAGAGATATGCAACAAATCATACACTGTTATTGTATAAGCTGTCTGTGTATCCCAAGCGATGGTATGCAACATAATAAAAAGGGATCTTTTTCTGGGAAAGTGTCACAAGTCATGTACATAGATTGCTCCTAAAATACTTGAGTAAGGAACTACATTATGCTAATATAATAATAAATATGTAAACAAGGTTAAGTTTTATTGATCATGGAGCACTCTACATGTTTGATAGAATATCGGTCTGTCTGTCTTCAGATATGAATAGAGAATAGACCTTGCCAAAAGCAGCTGATGTTGCAACCTCAATGGTATTTGGCAAGGTCTATTCTCTGTTCATACACTTGACCACACCTAACCTCTACCTTTATTCTGCCACCTGCTGACACCATTTCTGACATTTAAACCCCCTATATTTTGTCTTTGTAAGAGTATATAACCTTGTATTACTTATTTATTGATCATACTTGAAGAAAATAGACTAATGTTCTGTCAAAATATGTTTTATATTCTTCTGTCAATATAACTTTTACTTATGCTTACATGTCATTGTTTGCCTACCTATTATCTGTTTCTAAACCTTATCTGTTCAACTGTCAAATACCTCTGGCATCTGGAAAATAAGATGGATAATATATTATTTCATATGAAGACATAATGAATGCAATGCTAGATTTCTCTGAATTCAGATTGTTGAAGTGGGCTCTGAAAAACCAATGTATACTAGATGGGTTATGGGAACTATGCAGGGAGAAGTTGTGGTGTGTAGATATGACATTCTTAGTATGGAGTATTTTTCAATGGAAACTGTGGCAGAGCTCAAAGTGCTCATTTATCAGATAGAGCATGACCTTGGAATAGTAGCATTTGTTTACAGCACGATATGTTTGACAATCGGACTTACCTGTCACATCTTCCCGTTAACAAACTGCTAATAGTTCACTCTGACATTTAGAACCATGTTATTTGTAATAACATATTACAATATATTTTAATTCTTGTTCAAACTTTTTCCCACAGGATTCACAGTGATAACCTTAGTTCACCTCATTAGCTCAATTAGTGAATTGGGGATATCGACAGCTGCTGACAAAGTTGTAATAGCAAAATATTAACCTTAAAAAGTTACATTATTGATATATAGGTTGTAATTTTATTTACATTTACAGAAATGTCACATGATAAACTCCATTTTGCATTAAATAAAGTTAAGAATAACAAGCACCTCCTAACTTTTCTGTTTATTGAGATAATACACTTAGTGAATCAACCAAGGTGGCCCTGCCCACCTCTTCCATTTTTGGAAGTACTTGCTTACATACACCTCCTTTACTGTGTAATGTGTATATAACCAACTGATAGATCAGGATGTTCCCTACTTGTTTTTCTCAGCCTCTGCAAAGTGTTTAATTATTTCAGTATGGGCTCAGTCTATATAACGAACCACATGACCTCTTTATACTTATGTAAAGACTTTTTAGATTTAATTCTAGGAACTTTTAATATAGTTTGTATATCTTTACAAAATTTGGCAGTCTTTCAGTTAATATTACAAGTCTAACGTATAAAAAAATATTTTTTATTGAAGTATTTTTAATAAATGAAAACAAATATTTGTTCATTGAATATCAGTATGTAACAAAATTTTTCTTTTCCTTGTTCCTGTGCAGAAAGTCTTATTTCCCAATTGCTTATGCCCAAAGTAAATGGTAAATTCCTATTTTTCTCTTCAAAATTTGTTTTTGTGACCTGGGTAATAAAATTTTAAAATAACAGGTTGTGTCATGGCTGAGTGCATGGAGAGGTGGCACTGTTGGTTGATCAGCATGTGCCCACCCTGTCTTTGCCACTCAGCAACACTTGGAGGCTGTAGCCGTCCGTGTTTCTTTGAGTCTAACCATCACTGTTTATTCTCTTTACCTGTTGCCTGGAGAAACCTATGATCAATCAGACCTTGATGCTTTCATTGAACAGTTGCTGTCTCCTTTTTTAATTCTGGGGAACTTTAATGGACATTATCCCCTCTGGGGAAGTGCTGACATTGATTGGAGGGGTTGCTCCATAGAGAGTATGCTCTCTAATCACAACCTTTCTCTTTTCAATAGTGGTTCTTACACTTGTTTTCATGCACCTAGTCAGTCCTCTACTGCTCTTGTTCTCTCAGTTTGCTCCCCTCCACTGTTCTCCCACTTTTCATGGAGGGTTGACAGTATCCCATGAGGCAGTGATCATTTTCCTATAATTTTGGGAGAGACTGGCCATGGTCATGCCACCTGACCCACATGGTAGAAACTGGATCAAGCAAACTGGCTCTCTTTCACTGCCCTCACAGAACAGACAACTGTGTGGCAGCAATAACTGTGTATTATACTGGCAGCTGCTCAATGTATTCCTAAAACCTTAACACATTTCCATGATATCCTCATCTGTGGTGGAATCCTGCTGCCACCTGGCACAGAAGGCTTAGAAATGGGTCTGTGATACTTTTCGTAGGTATCCCACACTCGCGCATCTCATTGCTTTTCAGCATGCCCATGCACATGCTCAGTGGATAAGATGTCAAAGCCAGAAGGAATCTTGGATTAAGTTCACATCTGGCATATCTTTTACCACCAATTCCAAAGTTATATGGGACAAGATTCAAAAGGTCAGTGGGCAATATAATTCTGTCCCCCTCTCGATCTTGCTATCTGATGGCCAGGAAGTAACAGATACCTGGAGCATTGCTCATACTCTGGGTGAAAGTTTTTGCTGAGTATCTAGCACTTCTGCATCTTCCTGCACCTTCTTAGCCATCAAGACACAGGCAGAGTGATTACCTCTTTCCTTTTCTATGACTATAATCGTCCATTTACACTGGTGAACTCAAACTGGCCCTTGATTGGTGTGGCAGTACATCGGATGAACCTGATGATGTATACTACGAAATGCTGTGCCATCTGTCTCATGCTTCACTTGCTGTTCTTCTGATTGTTTTTAACCAGATCTGCCAGAAGAATGTTTTTCCTGATGCTTGGCTATTGTCCTACATTTCTCTAAGCCTGGGAAGGATCCCAAGATTCCTTCAAACTACTTTCCAATTGCTTTCACAAGCTGTCTCTGTAAGACCTCAGAGAAGATGGTTAATATTGTCTTGTTTGGTTCCTAGAATCAAACAATCTCCTCTCGCCCACTTGGTGTGGGTTCTAACGACAGTGCTTCACCGTAGACCACATGATTCTACTTGAAACATCAATCAGAGAAACCTTTCTCAAATGTCAATATCTTGTGTCAGTATTCTTTGGCATTGAGAAGGCTTATGATATAACATGGAGGTATGGCATTTTGTGAGACCTCCATGTATTTGGGTTACATGGCCATTTGCTCAATTTTTTTAAAAACATTTTAATGGACAGGCAATTCCAAGTTCATGTGGGTTCGATACTTTCCCGTTCTTTTCTACAGGAACTTGGAATCCCTCAGTGCTGTGTTTTGAGTGTCACACTTTTCAGTATAAAGATTAATGCCATCACTGAAGAACTCCCTCTTTTTGCTGAAAATGGGCTTTATGTTGATGACCTTCACATCTCGTGTCAGTCATTGAACATGAAGTATATTGAGCAGCAGCTACAGACTGCCTTCAATCATTTACTGAAGTGGATTACAGCAAATGGTTTTAACTTCTCTCTCTCTAAAACCGTTTTCGTGCACTTTTGCTGCCAATGGGGTATTCGTCCTAATCCTGAATTCTGTCTTAGGGACCACAGACAGCACAACTTCACCAATACAAAGTTCTTGGAGCTTATCTTTGACCAAAAGCTGACCTTTATACTACACATCAAGCAGCTATGGGTTAAATGTACAAGAGCACTGAACATCCTCCATGTCCTTTCTTCCACCATTTGGGGAGTGGATCAATGTTCTGTGCTAAAGATATATTGTGCTTTTATTCTATCGAAATCTGCTCGACCCCATTTATCATCAAGGACTTCAGCCCTGCACTGGGGCTTTCCTCACTTCACCAGTTCAGAGATTGTATACACTGTCTCGTGAACCTTCTTGCATTTCCACCGTTTGCAACTCTCTTTACTATATACTTCGAAACTTCATTCCTGACCAAAGCATTCCACTTGGGGTTGTATTTTCTTCCTTGGTGGGCCATACTTTTTCAGAACAGACTATCTGCCATTGCTTCTTTTGGCCTTTGTATTCAGGTGCAGTTAGATTTATTGGGTCTGTCCCTGGATAACATCACTGTATCCACTGATGAGCCCATCCCACCATGACTTCTTATAGTCCCCAAATGTGACCTATCTTTAAGTCATCTGAGAAAAGCAGACACTCCCAGTTGGAAATCCTGTATGTTACTTGCTGAACGTCTTTCGAACCAACCTTCCATTCATATTTATACAGATGGTTAGAAATCAGATGACTGTGTGGGCTCTGCCATGGTTTATTGTGGTTTGGTGGTTGCAAACAGAATCCCCTCTATAGCTTCTGTGTTCACTGCTGAACTGTATACCATTTCTCTTGCTCTGGATCACATAAAAGCTAATCAGTACTCCAACTGCACTATTTATACTGACTTGCTTAGTATTCTACTGGCCCTGGAATTGCTTCACATTAGTTCACACCCTGTTCTTGCCAATATTCAAAACTGACTGGCCCATTTCTCTTTAACATCTACTTCTATCCAGTTTTCTAGATACCAGGCCACTTTGGTATTTGTAAGAACAGGCTTGTTGATGCCGCAGTTAAGTTTATCTGCCCTAGCACTATCACTGCTGTGTCTGTTCCATATATGGACTATGGTTCAGTATTCAAGGCACAGCTCCGTGCCAGCTGGCAGTCGACTTGGAGTGAACAACGTGAAAATAAGCTTTTCCAAATAAAACTCTATATTGGACTTTGGCTGCTTGCTACCATAAGGATCAGAAAGAGGAAGTTGTTCCAACTAGACTACACATTGGTCACAGTTTTTTAACTTGTCATTTTCTTTCATCTGAGACTGATGCACTAATATGTTGTCTGTGTGGCATTCAGGTCACAATAAGCCACATTTTGCTGTCTTGCTGTTGTTATGACTCTCAACGTTGAAACCAATTTAAACATGTTCTGTCCCAAGGTTTGGTGATGGTGACACTCTTCACCTTGGAAATGTTTTTAGTCTTTTAAAGGCCATTAATATTTTTATGCTATTTAAGTTTTTTAATTTATACATTAGATATTTTTAATGTGACTCCATTTAGTCTGATTTGAAATTAGAAAATGGCTGTCATATCAAATAACTCAAAACCAGGACTGGAATGGCCAACTTTGGGTGACTAATGCTGCTGTTTGAACTACCTATTAGTCATCCTAGTTAAAAGTCTTTTAAAACTTTTATTGCCTTACTTTCTGAAAATGGGCATAACATCAAATAACTCGGAACCAGGACTGGAAAGGCCAACTTCAAGTGACTAACGATGGTTTTTGAACTTATCTGTTTGTCTTCCTGGCAAGTTATGATAATTACAATTATACTACAGAAAGTCATTTACAACTTGTATTACTGTAGTTTTTCTCTTACTGCTGTAGACTAGATGTAAAAATTGGTTTTAATGCTATTTATGTTTTGTTTTGTTTTTAACTTTCTTTTACCTTAATTTCCTTTTGTGAATTTTACTTTAATTTTAACTTTTTACTAGATGTTTGGTGCAGATAGCCTTGTTACTTTGTGCCATAAAACACCAAACCTACCAACCAATTTTGCTCTTGATCATGAAAGAGAGTTATTCTTAATTTTTTATGCCACTCATAGTATTGCACTTAATAATTCTTATTTTATTAAGTAACGCACCAAATAATATAGACTAATAAGATGGAGAAAAGTAGACAAATTTCGAAACCTTTCAAAATTTTTCTTACTTTCCGACCCAGAAATAAGTCGTTACAAATTCATCCAAGCTGGTTGTTAACTTTCCCATGGGAACGATGTTGGTACTCTGAATGAAACTAATGTTTAACTGTTTAGAACATAGTTATACAATATGTGATTTGATAGCTGAAAATATTTAGTTTCTGTTGGTTATGAGTAATATATAAATATAGAATATTGTATAATTTTAGTTTAAAACACAGTGATATGGCAAATTATGGTGGCAGGAACAGCCATTTCTTCTCTTACTGTGTGTGATTACTTTTATTTTTACTTGTTTAAGTCAGTGTTGTGCTGACCCAATAGGTAGCATCTAATGTATTGAACATCGTAACTGATTCTGGCATTGTTTGCATAGCTAATGTATTTTCTTCTGAACAAAACCATGATCTACTACAAGTTTACATTGACTAGTATGTGATTTTAAAATAGATAGCTGTGTTTACTACGTACATGTCTGTTTTATGTATGGTTAATTTTTATATTAAGTTGGTACTTGATGTAACAAAATATCATACTTTTTCAATCAATTAATCAAAGTATTTGGCATCTTCACTGCTAGACTAACATACTCCACATGAAAAAGCATGGATTTTTTATGATATTTGTGAAGGAATAATTTGTTTTCTTGGTAAAAAAAAATACATTTTTGTTATTTTTCCTTTATAATTGAATTCAGAATGAATATAAATATAGTATATAAATTATTTTTTAGAAGTTCTGATGTTTAATTTTAGAAAATGAAATGATTCCAATTTTTACTAACCTAATTGAGTAGTTTATCATTATTATATCTGAACTAAAATAGTTGTGTGTAAATATGTGAACTACATTAATGTTTGCTACATGAAGTTGGATGTAATTATAAGTCAGCATGGTTCAACTGATTAGATTTAAGAAGGCATGTTGGTCTTGTGAACTAATACTTTAAGAAATCTTCAAGATTTGTAGCATTGTTCAGTGCTTGTAAAGAAGTTTACATGCTTTCATAAAATGATGTATGTAACCAGTTTGCAACTTTACCTCCTTTCTAGAGTATGCTTGAGCAACCAGACATTGATGAAGGAACTTGCATGAATGTGAGGTAGCTGTACTCACTAACTGGTGAGAACATTGCCTGTCAGAGTTATGGCTAATATCATCATAACCCAGTAGAATCATGAACATTGTACTTCCACTGTGTCTGTGACAGGCATATTCTTGCAATGGATGGGTGTATACATTCACCATTGTTACTATGGAATATTGCATGTACATCCAATTAATTTTTTTTATATAGAAGAGGCTGGATTGCAGCATCATAGAATGTGATATAACCATATATTGATAAATGAACTACATCAGAAGTTAAGTTGACATGAAGTTTGTATATAAAGCTATGGTTATAGAACATATACTTCTGCTTTTCAGCCTATGAAGTAGATACTAGCCTGGACCTAGTAATCTTAAGAAAATGGAGGAACCCTTTCAATTGGTAGTTTTGCCATGATTCCTTTCATACCAGGCAAATCCATTAATCTTCAAACTGTTGAGCCAGTGAAGGTCTGTTACTATGTCTGCATGTAGGTTGTTGTTAGCTGTTTGGTATCGGAGTCATTTTGTATTGCATCTTCTAGCTTGAACATTCAAAAGTGAATTCAGCAGTATCAAGTTAGTGGGTGCAGAACCACAATATTATGTTGGAGAGATGTATACTGATATGCTAAAATGATCTTTGACCCTAACAACATATTCCTTAAGCTATTCCTAAAAGCCCTTTAAAAAAAAAAAAGAATAAACCATCTTCTTTCTCAGTGCTGCCAATGACATCTTCAGTAAGAATAGCATATTTGATACAGAGAAGTCATTATCCACCTAATCACCATGTTTTTCATCTCCTGAAAATAATCCTAAGACATGTAACAATCAAAATATGTAAGTAACATTGTCAGATCCAGAGTTGTGACTTGAGTCGTTTGTCAACATGACATAAACCTTCACAATAAATAATCAAAGTCTGGAGACACAAACAGTTTGTTGCAAAAACAGATGGCTGTGATATGTGGAAATATGGGTGCAAGAAAGCTGAAGAGGCTCTTTAGCTAAATTGTACATGCATTCATATAACACTGTGGCACAGCACTAGTATTTTGGTCTTATTTAACTACAGTGGAGCGCCATTAAGCTGCGGACCAGTAAACCGCGAAATCGCTTAAGCCACTGTAGCAAGTCTTGTGAGCGAGGATTATCACGGCTCACCGCTAATTTAAGAACGTGTAAAAATGTGGCTTACGAATTTAATCCTGGCTTTATAACTTCAAGGGGATATTTGAAAAGGATTTGCTTTAATTTGGGAAATAAATAAAATATATTACAATAGAAATTGGCCGTTAATCTACCTTATCCGCTCTCTATGTCAGCATTATGGAGGCCACCATTGTTACCGAATCACACCTCTCCATACATTAAAGTTAATCCACGGTAAATCCGTGAAAAAAGTGATCAATAATTAAAGTATTACTTTTAATTCGATAATCCGATATAATGATCACGCAATGGCCCGGATGAGGCTCCTCGGCAGAGCTGTTGGCGATTTCGGCTTTTCAGTCACAAAGGTTTAAGCCACGGTTAAGCAGGTTGACCCCCCCAAATACCGCGGCTTAATGGCGCTCCACTGTATGTACTTTTACTAGATTCCTATTTTTCTGTAACTGGTGAGGAAATGTTTTGAAACTCGTTCAGCACTATTTAGATTCTTCATAGTAGTTTAACATCTCAACATTTTTTCAACAATATTATATAAAAAATAATGTTGTTTCTTGTCTACCCAAATGAGAAAGTCTTCATTTCTTTGCTGTGTGTGTTTATTCTTTGCAAAAACAGCTTATGTATGGTACATCTGTATGATAAAAAAGTTAGAAGTCTTACAGGGAGATTTCCTCTCTATATTAGGTATCATACATTTTATTTCAAAGAAATCTTGGTTGTAGACTATTCTAATTTGAAATATATTTATTGCTTCAAAATAATTGATTTCTTCAGTTTTTTGCTTAATTATTAAAAAGGGTCAATGATACTAAAACAAGTATCATTCATTACCAATGGGTTCATATATTAAATCATCTTGAGTAGTGTTATGTTTATGCCTTGGTATAACACTTATCAAAAGTAACTGACCAAATACAAATGGTTTCCAGTACTAATCAGTAGAATTAGTTGCAAGGTTTTTGTTTAAATGTTTTGTGTGATTCACATGTTGTTAAGAATCCCTTAACCAAGAAACTCGTGGATTCACAAGAAATTTGATGTATAAATTGTTTGGAAAAACTTTTTTTAAAAGATTAATAGGATCCATCAATAATCAGAGGGTAAATAACTGATGTCTACTTAATTTTTAACCATGTAGCACTAAATATTTGAAAATCTATTTTGGATGAATGTTATATCTTATTGCTAAAAGCTTTATAAAGCATTAAATTTATTGGTCATGTGATGTATATTTGTGTTTTTGTGATAATTATGAGTACATATGCTCATTTTACTTGTATAATCAGTTTTACAGTGATAGTTTTTGTTATCAGTAAACATTCATGATTATAACATTACAGAAGTTCATCTTCCTTTATTTCCCATAACTTTTTGTTACACTACTGTTATTTAGTAATACATCTGATATTTGTTTTATGTTATTCTCTACTAGAAAATAATGTGTAAAACTCAATCTTTGTAATAGTGTTTTTACTTATTGTTGATTTAAAAATAAAAAAAGCAAATTATATTTAAAGTTCATGTGCAAATAAACTGGAATCTTAGTTTTTTTTATAGTATTAGTTATCTGTGTATTTAAATTCTCAAATTTGACTTGTGTTAAAATTGTCTCTTTCAAAAACACAGAAAAAATTATATATGACAAAAGAAGCAGCTTGTAACAGTAACAGCAACTAGGTTTCAATACCCACAGTAGTTTTCTGTTTTAACTTCAAACAAACAAACAAACAACATGTTTTAAAAATAAATAATATGACTGAGGAAACTGTTGCAATATTTTTTATTTACAAGTGAAATTCATATAATTCATCCATTTACATTCCTTGCATAGTAATTTTTATTTAAATATTTTAGTTAAATTAATATGAGAGTAAGATAACTATGCGATGTTTTATGTAATAAAAATAACTGATTGTTGGCTGGTTAATGTAGTGTGACTGAAATTTATAAAAGTAGTTGAATCTGAAGTTGGGTTCTAGACAGTTACACAGAAAAACATTAATAAGAATCATCATGTACATGAGATCAGTTGCAAAAGTTAAGATCCATGGATACAAAAATTAAAAAAAAACAAAGGCTATTTGAAAATTTTCTTTTTTTTCAAATCTAACAGTTTAATGCATTTATGAATTTTTACATGTTCATACTTATTATTACATGTATGTGAAACCCTATAATCCAGTGCTTTCAAAAGGTTGACTTTTTTTCTTCTTTCCAACTTGCCTCTGACGAAGAAAACTGTTTTCATAAGTGCTTGAATTATAGTTTTTGTATTTGTATCTTCAACTGATTTATCTGAACCTATGTCTTTTCCTAATATCAATGGATATATAGATATTTTTTTTTCTAACAAAAGCATTCAATGTTCAAAGTTTACATTCATTTAAAACTGAAAATGATACAGTATTACATGATAAACTGAGAAACTCTAATAGACAGTGATATTCATTTTCTTCAAGAAGTTTGATTATAATAAATGTAAGAATACAACTTTTTTGTCAACTTTTAAGTACAGTACTTAAAGCAAAAAACATTGTTTTAAAGGTTTGTGTGAAAATATATGTCAAGCAAATATAGTCTAAGCCAGCATTTCCCAAAGTGTGGTCCACAAGCTGGTATCACTTCATGAAAAAAAAAAGTCAGTCCACAGGAAACTTAAAATATTTAAATTTCATCTTTTCATTACCAAATGTCATTTGTAAATTTTTTTCCAAGCCTTTGTTGTATATTAAAGAAAACTGTAAGTAATCCAGTTAATATAAATATATTTTAATAAAATTAATATTATTAAATAAATGATAATTTAAAATTTCATTTAATATAACTTGGATTTCTCACTGTTTCAACTAAGCTAATACAACAGGAAGGAAAAGTGAAAGTTTGTACTTAAGGCTACAAAACAAGAGAACTCTCAAATTGACAGTTGGGTATTAGGTATTTAGTTAGGTATTTGAGGAGGCTGGGCCTCATAAAAATTACAAAAATAAACCATTTCATAGTTATAAAAGTTTGGGAAATGCTAGTCTAAACTTTAGTTTGGAATAGCTTATCTGAATTATTGATTTATGTATTAGTTTTAATTTGTGTGTTTCATGATGATTTTATGAATTTTTAGTTGTTTTTTTTAATTTAGTGATGTTGAAAAAATATGGAGTCATTTGTTTTAAATTGATTACTATTACTTTTGTAAGATTTTTTCAGCAGTTTAAAGTACCCTTGAATATTGTGATATATCCATTTACAAAAGAAAAGTTATCTACAATAAATTTCCCAAATCCTTTGTTTTGTATTATATGTTCATTTTTGTCATGATTTTAACTGTTGAGAAAATTAGCTAATTTTACATATCTACTGCAGTTACAGTAAACTAGAATATGTATATTTACCATGTGTTCTCAACCACTTTTATATGAGAGGTACCTTGTAGTATTGTATTATTTTTTAATGAAAGTGGATATAATTTTGTCTTCTAAACAAAGTTATGATTCCATTTTATATTTTTAAATGTAAAAGCAATTTTTATTGTATTATGTCTTTTTCATATCTCAAGAAGGTACATACAATACAAAAAATTCAGTTTCAGTGTTTCAATCTCCATGAATAAAGTACAGTAATGTTTTCTGCCCACAAGACAGTTTACTCTTTTTTGTTTCTGTTTAATCCCTTTAGCTTTCTTAACCAGTGTAGACCAATAGCTGTAAGTATGGCCAATGCTGTAAAACATCTAACACGATTCATCACCAAGATGCCAAGCAATATAAATGATTCTGAGGTATGTGTAGAAAACTTTCAGGTCAGTTGATATAATGAATTACATCAATTAATGTGCAGGTAAAATGGTTTATTAATTAGAATTTTGATTAAATCTATTAATATCATGAAAATAACTGATTAAAATTAGTGCTTCCAATCAACTTTTGTTTTAGATTATTCTGACTCTAAAGAAACAAAATATTACCACTATAGTTTCTCATTAGTAACTTATTAGTCCCCTGCTGGTACAGCAGTAAGTTTACAGGTTTACAATGCTAAGATCAGGGGTTCGATTCCCCTCAGTGGACTCAGCAG
This sequence comes from Tachypleus tridentatus, assembly GCF_004210375.1. Taxonomy (NCBI): domain Eukaryota; kingdom Metazoa; phylum Arthropoda; class Merostomata; order Xiphosura; family Limulidae; genus Tachypleus; species Tachypleus tridentatus. Next base: position 87,305,420 of record NC_134830.1, read on the forward strand.
ATAGCCCAATGTGGCTTTGCTATAAGAAAATTATATAACTAAAATTGTATTTTAGGCTGGTATTGGTAGAGAAAACACTATGTAGAGGAGCGAACAATGTTTCGACCTTGTTTGGTCATCGTCAGGTTCACAAAGAAAGAAAGAAGTAACTAACTGATAGCTGACCACATGTTTGAAGGTAGTTGTGTAATTGAGTGTAGGAATGCAGAGGGCATGCTTAGATGTTGGATATATTTATTAATATATGTATAAAGGTGTTCCTTTGTATTGGTTTATTTTGGCTTCAGTTGTTCTATAAGAAAGCTTCTTTAATTTTTTGTTTGTTTCTTTATTTAATATTTGGGTGTTTTCTATGGTTATGTTGTGTTTATTTGATTTGCAGTGTTCGAAAACGTGTGAAGGTGACTTTTTATGCTCTTTGAATCTGGTTTCCATTTTTCTATATTTTTTCCAATATAGAAGTCATGGCAGTTATGACATTGTATTTTATAAATAATGTTAGTGTTGGGTTTGTCAGTGTAGTTTTTACATAGTATAGACCTTAGTTTTGTGCTTGGTTTTTGAATAAATTTGGTATTAACTGGAATGTGATATTTTTTGTATTACTTATTTTTCATTTATTTTTTATACTTACAATAGAAGTACAGAAGGTCTCTAAAAGAAATTATTGTAAAAAATATTATAGTATCATCTTATATCCTTAACTTTGATTTAATAAAATACAACTGTTATTGTAGAATTAGAGTTGGACAATTAGTGGAATTTGTTTAAAATGACAAATTTCTGTACTTATTGGTCAGTTAATTTCAATTTACTGATTATTCTTACATAATTTGAGTTACCAAGAAAAACCAATAATAGCAAAAAACGTTAAAAAAAAGATAAAGTTATCATTTACAGTATTTATTTTTTGGATAACATCATTTTTTGTTTTTATAAAGTATGCAGTAAACCTCCATTCATCTGTATTTTAGTGTTACTGATGACAGTAATAATGTTTTTATTTAAAACACATCATGACTGTAGTTGGCCAATTTGTTAATTAATCATTAAGTACCCAAGTTATCAATGTACCTTTTTTGAATAACATAAAAACACACAGAATAATATTCATAAATAAGAATTTCACTTGTCAGAATATTTCATAATCACCCAGTATACTTGCTAAACCTAACTAAAGTTTGATTCTTCTCTGAGAAAATTCATGTAGCTTTCAAACAGATATAAGTGAACACACATACACTATACTGGAAAGATGCTTGCACTGTCCTTCAATGGGCTGAAAACTTTTTTTTTTAATAAAAATGCAGCTATACAGATGTAGTTAATCACAAGGTAGTGAGCAGAAGATACACAACTGTATTCATGCAATCAAGCACCTTGATACCTCAGTTTCATCTGTTCTGTAGAAAGCAAGTGTAAAGTTCAAAGAATTTATCGCTTTTACTTGTTAAAGACAGAAAATGAGATTATCATTTGTATATATAGAATTAGACAAAAATTGCCACAATATGATTTAAAAAAATGAGGAAAGTTGTACAATAAAAATTTTAAGTAATATCAGGTCATCCCTTAAGTAATGTCCAATTTTAGATTCAGAAAATGAGAAAGGATTTCAAATGCTTTTAATGTTATTTAATCAATAATGTATATTCTATTGTTATTAATTACTTCCTGCTAAAGATTCACAAGCTTCTGAATGTCACTTCTATAAACATGCGTGCCATTTTTCCGCTGAAACGCGGATTTCCGCAGTTTTCAAATGGCCAACGATCACCCACGGGATTCGTGTAAATTCGAGGAGAAAATATGAGCGATTTGGGGGCCGGGTAGGTGGTTTTTGAGGAGAAATCGTATTTTTTCGATGTTTATCGCAGAAAAAAAAAAATCTGACTGTCATCTTGGAGGCAGTCTCATTTCGTCTCGTTGCAGGTCTCGTGGTCTGGTATCGTGTGCATACCAGACGATAAAATATTCTCTACGCTCCAAAGAAACAACAGCGATTGAAATGTTTAAAAGGGAAGATGTTCATTTTGATCCTGTAGACAAGAGAATGTGTAAGGACATTAGATCAGCAGCTTCAAAGAAAACCTCAAAGCTGAGGGAGAATCAGAAGAAAAGGGCAGAAAGGCTTGAGGCCTATGGTTCTGTGAAATCTGGCCCAGCCACCTTGGCTAAAGAAAAAGTCCAGAAAGCCACAGAGGCACAGAGAGCTGCCCATAGAGAGAAGGAGAGAAAAATGCTCGGAAGAGAGCACTGGAAACCCTTGTCTCGAAAAAGAGGAAAGTAGCCAAGATTGATTGAAGGAAATTAAGTGATTTGAAATTTGACTGTAATTTATGCAGCAGAGCAGAAGTTGATATCAGTGACTGAAAAACATTTTATTATTATCTGCAGCATACAGTGCCAGTGGTTTATTTTAAAGCATATCATTAATTTTATTTTGAAGCAATGTCAAAGCTTTCCTTGATTTGCTGTTTCAGTTTGTATTGTGAAAGAATAAAAAATATACTGATATTGAGGTACCAGTAATTTACTGACAAGATTGTATAGATGAACAAGTTTTATTGTAGGTAGTCATGTAGAGTAATTTTAAGTAATTTGAAATTTTAATGGAATACATGCAGCAGAGCAGTAGTTGTTGATGTCAGTGACTGTACAAAATTTAATTTCTGAGGCATATCACTGATATCAGTAGTTTAATATTGAACCATATCAGTAGCAATTTTTAAGCAATGTCATAGCTTTCCTTCATATGCTGTTTTAGTTTGTATTGTCAATTTGTGAAAGAATGGAAAATTCACTGGCATTAAGGTACCAGTAGTATAATGACAAGATTGCATAGATGAACAATGTGAACTGTAGGTAGTCATGATTAGTCAAAAGAGTAATTTTATGTGATTTGAAAATTGTATGGAATATATGCAGCAGAGTTATTGGCAATGACTGTAAAACATTTAATTGGCAGCATACCAGTAGTTGATGATGATGATGTTATTGATGACAAAAAAGGATAATAATGAAATGATTTGTATTTGAAATATTTACTGAGTTATTTTGGCTTTATTAACTCATATTACTAATATATTTTGATTTAGAAAAAAATTAAATTGAATAAATAGCAAATAAACAATCTTAAATTTCATATATTTACTTTTTATTTTATTTGTTAATTTTAGATATTTTGATATATCTTCTAAAAAATGAATGCAAATTAAAAGAATAAATCAATCTGCTAAAAACTGTAAATGAAAGTTATAGTTTTTATTAGTTTGATTTAGTCTTTTAATTTCCTTTTGTTATTTTATGATATATATTGTGTACTTTTCCAACATTGCAATGTCAAAAAACATAAAGAAATGATGTCCCAGATTGCACCAAATCACACCAAATAGCATCCATTTTTTAAAAATTTCCCGGGGGGCATGCCCCTGGACCTCCCAAGTCAGGCACGGCTGCGCCGCGCTGTGGCGCCTCTGGCGCCAGGCTATATACCTTTTCCTCTTTTTTTCATAAATGTCATTGGCATGCCTGTATAAAATTCTTGGGGTTTGAAGGAAAAGAATCCAGAGAGGGTAATTTTGACATCTTCATATGTTCCAAGCTCTTTCCATCAAGATAGTTCTGCAAACTTCTGAATAGATGATAATCAGATGAGGCAAGATCTGGAAGATTGGAAGATAAGAGGATGTAAAAAGTTTTTGCCAGTCTAACTCTTCAATCTTTGCAGATGTGAACCTTGCCGTATGGGACCGAGCATTATCCTTGTATAAAACACACCACCTTTACAAACTGATCAAAGCAGGCCACTTTTCTTTCAGATCAACATTCAAGCAATCTAACTGTTGACAATAGAAGTATGATGCAATTATTACATTGAGCAGCAGCAACTCAAAGTGGATCACACCAACAATATCCCATCAAATGCTTAACAAAATTTTCCTAGGGTGGAGGTACATTTTGGGTTGTGCTTTAGCCAGTTTACCTGCACAGAACCATTATCTTCAGCACTTAACATTTTAATAATATATCCATTTTTCATCTCCAGTCACTAACCTGTCCAAAAAAGTTATATTCACAAGAGTACAAAGAAGTACAAATGTCCACTCTTGCTCTAAGGTTGGCTTCTGTCAAATCATGGGGGACCCAATTTCCAAGTTGTTGCAGATGACTGTGAACTGTTGAATGGGTTGAATTAAGCTTTTGTGCTTGCTCATCAACTGTTACAGCACAATTTACATGAAGTGCAGCCAGCAGCAAATCATCATTAAACTCAACAGGACGACTTGAACGTGGCACATCACTTAAGCTGTAGTCACCTGATCTGAACTTCTGAAGCCACCTTCAACATTTTCTTTCATTGAGAGACTCTGCACCATAAACACCTTTAAACATCCTGAATGTTTTGTGTAGTTTCTGCAGCACTATTGCCTTTTGTAAACTTGTGAAGCATTATATTCCTAATGTACTCCTCAAACACATGAAAATTCATAAGGATTTATTTGATTAATGATCTGAAAAAGTGGACTTGGGTTAGCTTTTTTTATTTGTCTGTACATCTTTATACATGTCCTACTACATAATTTAGTCATTAATGTCTTCTAGAAAGACAGAAATGATGATGCACTTTCTGTTATAAATTTTTGGACATTACCAATGGGATGACCTGATAAGGAGGTGCTTTAATGTTTACAGTGTTACAGGCTAGAATTCCCTTCCGATGATGATTTTAAATCTTTTACAGTATTGAACACTTCCCAAATTACTTCCCCTGAGCATCCTACTTCTAACCTTTTCACATCTTTCAATTACTTTACTTGTACACATAAAACCACTGTAATGTATTTAGTTTTCTAAGTAAGATGTTCATGAATGTAAAAAAAAATTCACTTGTGTTTAGAGCAGTGACTTGCTAAATAGACTTCAACATTTTACTCGCAGGCTAACTAATGTATGAATATTTGCTGTAAAATTCTTATCAATGTTGTAAGTGTAGCTACCAGTTTTGCAGCCAATTTTCAATCCTTTCTGGTCACACCTTTTTTCATATCTAAGGTGTTTTTGATAAGATTATTTTAAAAAAGTTATTTAGTAATAATGTAATAAAACTAAATGTTCTTGTTCTAACAGTGCTATACTCTTCTCTTTTAACAACAATAGTTTTAAGAATGAATTACTTCATTTGGTAATAAATATCACATTCTTCCATGACAATTGTCTACTTTTTCTCAACCTTATTGGCATTAATTGGTCTTGCAGCACTAATTGCTGTGCTGGTTAATATGTTTTAAAGAGCATATATAAAAGTAACATCAAATAAAAATGCATTAATGTATTTTAACCCATGTTTTATGTGAATAAGTATAGTCTGTTTGTTAGTAAAAGTGAAGTAATGTATATTAACTTCCCAGTCACTAATCGCAACTAGGTACACATTTTCACTTACAGGCTAACTATTGTATGAATATTTCCTGTAAAATTATTATCCATGCTGTAAGTGCAGCTACCAGTTTGGCTGTCAATTTTCAGTTCATTCCTTTAAGTTGCATGTTCATTTGAATCTGTTATGTAATAAAAATAATTATGCTGCATGTAAACATACTGGTATTCAGAATACAACCATAACTGATATATGTTTGTGTATATTGTGAAGTAATGCTAAAATTTAGTGGTGATACTTCAAACATACAAAACCATCTAAAACTAAGCCAAAATACTGTATTTAAAGAACTGAATAAAATCATTAACAACAATAACATTAATATGATTACCTAATAATGCTGTTGAAACAAAGTTACACTTTTTCCATTAATTACCAGGAGCAATATTGCTACAATTTTACCACTCATATGACAGTCACTAAAAATACAATGAACTATACAAAAGTCTTTAGCAGTTAAGTATCATAAGAAAAACGTGAAGCAGAAAAAGATAAGAGGTATTAGCGGGATATGTAGCTACGTGCATGCATTCCTATTTGAACTTCAGTCTTGTTTGAGTCTCTAAATATCATTTGCTGCCAAGAAAAGAACTAAATAGGAATCTTATATTGATAGCTTACATGAGCATAAAAAAGTGGTCATGGATCATCATTCTCAGGTAAATAATATGGTCATTACTATTGATATGTGGACCACTAGGACAATTAACCAGTACCTTTAGTTAACTGTTCATTTTATAAATTAGCATGGATTTTGAAAAACTACACCCTTTTGAAAACATTGCGCTTCTACTTTTGCAAACTGGAAGATCTTGAATAAGGTTGAAATAATTATGTGAAAACTGTCAGTAGCATGGATTTTTAATTAATATCATGCTTTGGCCATACATTAAAGTTACTTCTAGAATTTGGAAATCAGTTGTATTGATAAATAAGTAACAAAGATCTGGGCTCATAAATTAACTCTAAAATCACTAATGTCATAAAATTTTGCCTTTATTTTGAGACAAAACAATTATGTTTAAAAGGGGGAGGGCTTGTTTGAGTTTTGGGATATCTTTTGACAAAGTTACTTATTTAACATTCATATAAAGGTTTATTGAAATGTTTGTTCTGATACGTAACCATAACTATGAATTTTGATACAGTAATTACTGATTAGCTATTCTGATTCAGTGCTGCACTTTAAGTGTGAACTTTTTTTTTACACATCTCTCAAACCTTCTCCTACACCTATTGGAATTGCAAGATCCCAACATGTTTCTCATGCAAATCATCATGTATCACCTTCTTACCTGTAGGAGCATGACGTGAGCATTCCCAACCAGAGGAGTTCCCTAGGCTTAATTTGGTCTTTATGGATTTTGTGCCTCAGGTTTGTGATGTTTTATCCCTTTCATCTGTCTTTGATACACCTTGTCCTTCCTCATTGCATGATCAATCTTCCCAGCCCTTTTTTATTGTTCCTTCTTTTCCTGATGTTTCTATTCATGCTGATCACTGTCTTGTAATTAATTGAGAGACTTAGCATGCCATGCCCCCTGAGGACTTCTGATCGTTTTGCCCTTTCCTATCATTGTGCTGACTTTCCATATTTATATCAGCAGTTGCTAAGTTCCTTTTTGCCTATTTTGTGGGGTAATTCATAAATCAAATCTTAGTTTTACCCATGCCTATTTCATTGCTTGCATCTTGCTCTTACCAACCTCTTACAATATTTTTCATCTATACACCTTTTATTTGAGGTTCTCCACAGAAATCCTGAGGAGTTTTCTGCAAATATTTTTGCTTCCTTCTCCTCCACTTTAGCCTGCATATCATCTTCAGCTATGGTGGTTTCTTTATTGTTTAGGATCTTACAGATCATAATTCTGTATTAGCTTGTGTCCGTTTATCTTCATTATGGCTTTGGAATTTAAGTGGCTTAATTTCTGAGACATCATATTTTCGATATGGTCCTCTAACCTGTAGAGTTTCAGGTGACATCAATCCACCAATCATCCACCCTTACAAATATTGAAGCCTGTTTGTCTCAGTCAGATCCTCATATGCTTTCAATTTCTGTTTCATCTCTTTGTCAACAATTACTGAGTGCTTCATGTTCTATAACACAGTTTCATTGTCTAGTATTTCATTGAGATCCTGTGATCAACCAGTATCTGTCGGACATGTTATGGGAATTGTTCTTGTTTTTGGTTTGTCTATCTTGGAGTAGTTTATTAATTTTATCCCTCCTATTTGGACTTGCCTCTGCTCTTTAAGTGTTTTCTTGAGTAGTCCAGACTCTTGCTTGGCATCTACATGCTCTGAGGCTGTGATTTAATTATTACATGGATGACTTGCTTCTTCTGGCTCATTCCAAACAGGAATTGGCAATTGCACTAGACAGCTTATTTGTGTGGCAGCTCAAGTTGACTAGTTGATCAAACTGTAGAAAAATTTCCTCAGACCCACTCAATATATAGTCTTTTGGTCATCATTTTGACACACACACACACACACACACACACATGAGTTGAGCCTAGCCTTCTACTTCACAACTTTGTCCAGAAAAACAACTTTGTTTCTCAATGACATCTCTTTAGTCATGCTCATATAAGACCCCTTTGGTGGGGTTTCATAAACAGTTGAACCTTGCTCAGGATCCTCTTTCCACCTCATTTCCATTCTTTCTTTCCTGAGAGACTATCTGCTTGGTGGCTGGACAAAGCTCATAGATTGGTGGACATGGAGCCTTCTTCCTTTACTCAGGATCTACATCTTTTCACAAATGCATCCCTTCAGATATGGAGAAATGTGTCAATCACCAGGAAGCGTCAAGCTGTTAATCAATGGACAAGAGGGAATTGCATATCAGTGTTCTTGAATATCTAGTCCTACATTGGGCATTGCATAATTTTTTTATTCTTACTAAACATTATCTGGTGAAGGCTGATTTGGATAATTCTATGTTGTTAGCACACATCAACCACCAAGGGGCTAACTGGTCCAGAGATCTGTTTTTGGATGCTGGATTTTTTATTCAAGGCTCATGCATATCACTTTTGCCTTATTGCATGTTGTTTGCCAGGTACTTTCAATCTGTTTGAAGATTGTCTTTTGTGCCCCAACTGAATACGTTCCATAAAGGTGAGCATAGATCTTGTTTTTGGGGGTTCTTCCCATATGCATGCCTCTATGTTCTAGCAGTTGGTACCTGCAGTAAGGATTGGTCACACAAGTATCCTTTGTGTACTCATCTATCCAATTACTTCATTGGGTGATTTATTCTTTCCACTTCACTACTTGTCAGGTCCTCCTAATTGCAACTTATTGGCCAGCTTAAACTTGGTTTCCAAGGTTACAACAACTACTCCTCTCCCCTCCAGTTCTTCTTCACTTTCTCCCTCTCTTTATTGTCAACTTTGGTCACATGTTCCAACATTCAAGTCCTGTGACTTCATGCCTGACTTTTGTCCAATCCCTGGTACAAAGATTCAGTTTTACATATTGAGTAATTTCATCATTAGCTGGTTCTATCTGTTCATCTTTCATGAAGGAAATCAGTAGTTTGTGTACAGTCAGGAGATTTCCCACTAGCAGGTGTACTCTAGATTGTGTGGAGGAATCTCTCATATTTCACCTTTACCTTAAAATTTCTTTCTTTCTTCTCTCAGCTTGTGGACTTTTCAAAGGTCAGATTTGTTTGCTAGTAACATTTTATATATGCTTTACCATCATCTTACCTATCTTCTCCTATATCTGTATCATTTCTTTTTCCTAAAGACATTGGCAACTCAAGAGGGTGGTTTCTCCTATTTCCTTTCCTTTTGTTTCCCATCTTTACCCTTGACAGAATAAGGATAGGCTTCTGTACCCAGTCAAGGTTCTTTGTTGTTATGTAGCCCATTCTTCTTCCCTCCATGGGGCACGTTCCCAACTTCCCCCCCCCCTGGCAGTTCTCCTCCCTTCATGATATTTCTCCATTTACCCTTACCAATTGGGTCCACCTTTTGATTTCACTAGCCTATTCCTCCCCCATGTTCTTTATCCTGGACTTTGTTTCAGGTGTCCTTTCATCAGATACAACACCTCACATTTTTTTGTACTTCTCATCTTCATTGTCCAGTGAAGGAGATTCTGTAATCAGACGTGCGGACCACTTTCAGTATGTTCAACTCCCACTATCTTCATCGTATTGTGCTTTTTTCTTTGTTGGGGCTATGTCTACCACCTATTGCCAGTCTTCAGACTTTGGTGAGACTCTAAATAGTATGTTTTTATTCATTCTTTCTCATATGAATCCCACTCAGTGGTAGGTGGTTCCTGACCAAGTATTCTTTAAGTCTGCACTGTCCAGCTGTGTTGATTTGCACATTATCTTTCATGGCTTTGCACATTCACCATTAAGATGGGGTGTTCCATAAGATTGCTTGCAGGTAAAATAATCTTGTAATATTTTGCTTCATAAGTATGCTCATCCTGGATCATTCCACCAGTGACTGCATAAGTAAAACAGAAGAGGACTGCTGCCCATCTCTGCCATGCTTAAATTCAATTAATTGGTATGGTCTTATTTTAAAAATTAAGCTTCATAGCAACTTGTTGCACTGTCTCTGGAGATGACATCACTCCAGATTCTTCAATGTTTTCTCACCCCTTTTCTCTTCAAGTGGAGTACAGGAATTCTTACTACTTTCCACTTTCAAACCACTGGGTAGTCAACTGTGAAGGCGCTCTCCTGAAAGGGATCCTCACATAGATGGCTATAACCATTCTGTGTAGAATAGAGAAGTGCTATTCTGTGGGTGTGGGTGGCATGATATCCTCCAATATGCATTATACAATGGCAGAAGTTTAAGACGTTAAATTACAGTTCACTCTAATGGTGTGGAGCCCTCATCCTACCCTTGCATGGATGTCTGTATCTCATGGGCAGGTTTTAGATTTCAAGTGAACCAATCACCGTAAGTCTTCACCCAGGTTTAGGGTTGTTTATCTTCTTCTCTCAGTTACCTCCACCTGTGTTATGGGCTACAGTGGTAGTATGTGGGATTGTTATGGTTCTGTCTTAGTATATACCTTGTTCTCTCATTATGGGTATGTTATTGCCATTTGGATGGTCCTGGTTTGTTCCACAGATACCAAATGTCAAGTTCTTGGATTGATATCTCAGAGATGATCTTCATGTCATATGTGGAAATCAGAGTGGTTAATCAACAGTTCTTAGGTTTGAGACGAAGATGGTATGACCCTCATCCTGCCCTCATGTTGGTACCCTATGAGGAAGTTTTGGACGTAGTTGACTTAACAAGTATGGTCTGCCTTGCTTTAACTGCTTTACACCTATGGGCACATTCATGTTTACCCACCATTCTTATTATGGGATTGAGTTACAATATTTTTCTCAGGTTAGGATCACATTGCTGCTACATTCTCTCCAACTCAGATGTGCTCCTCTCATTTTCTGCCCTAAAAATCTTGCACATTTTGCAAGAGGCAGAGAGTATATCTGGCTCAGAAGTGGTAAGGTTCTCCTCTTTGGATCTGAATTTCTCATTTTAAAGGGTAGCCTTCAGATGTTTTGTGAGGGTACTTCTGTTGTTCCTTCACACTGGTCCATCCTCCTTCTCAATGTGGGATGCTAGCTAATCTCGTGAAATGAGGTAAGTACCATATCAGTAACTATAATTTTCCTATACTGAAAATGTATTTCCAACAGGTACTTACCACCCCACATATCTTTGGTTCTGACATCTGCCAAACTTCAAAGTGATAGTTAAGTAGAGGAGTATACAAGGAGTCACAGTTTTATGTGCACATGCCATGTATTTATTAGTGAGTTTTTATTCATTCTTTCAGGGACCTTTCTTGATTTCTTTCTTATATGGATTCTGCTTAGTGGAGAGTGGTACCTGACCAGGTATTGTTTAACTGTAAATCCACACTGTCCAGCCATGTTGACTCGAGCTTTATCTTCTACCCTCAATTTCCTGTTTGTGTTGTGAGCCACAACAGTGATGTGTAGGATTGTTTTGGTTCTGTCCTTGTCAATCCTTCATCTTGTTATTACAGAGCATACTGAGAATAACAGTCAACAGAAATAACTAATCTTGTGAGTGTGGTAAGTACCTGTCATAAATACATTTCCAATATAGGAAAATTATAACTTTTTTTCTTACTAAGCCTGACATAATTTCACAATCAAGAACCTAACTTTGAAATGCCTTATAAAGAAAAATGTTATATTTCAAATCTTCTGGAAGCATCATTTCTCACTGAATAAAATAATTCATTACATTATAAATGAATGAGATTGTAAAACTTCACTGCTAATAAAAGACAAAATTTTCATAGTATCAATTTTATGTATATTTAAGAATTTGAATTTTATTTTTTCAGGCTAAATTGAGATTATATAATGAAATAGACACCTTCGTTAAAGAGGAGATTAAGCTTGCAAAGCAGGCTATCTCACAAAATGCTGGTAAAAATATAAGGAACCATGATGTAGTTCTTACCTATACTTGGTGAGTAATCAGCTGACCAATTATTGTAATAATTCTCTTAATACCTTTTCTCAAAAAGAATCTTTTTCTATAATTTCACATGAAGTAAACTGAAAGCATTGTCAAAAAAAATATTTTTGCAAGGCTTCTTTGTTTAATTTCTTGGACTAAAAGTAAGAAGCACTTACCTGATTGACTGATTTACATTTAACCCTTTCACTGTGACCGGGACAAATGTTTCCCATTGAAATTCAAAATTGTCACATGTTTATGATAATAAAATTGATTGGAGAGTATTTATTAGCATCTCACTTGATGCTGATATGTGGTTTTTCTTCAGTGTTTTCCACTCAGCCCCTCAGTAACCAACAAGATGCCTTATTAGCATGTACAACAACTGTGTGCCTTCTGTGTCTGCAACAGTGATTAGTGACTGTAATTATTATGTAAATAGTGTACTTAGAGGATAGTAAAAGTACATAAAAAGGTGTCAAAATGTGTGATGATTAAGAAGCAATGTGACAAGAAGATGTTAACTCTCCACCTAGTGATGATAGTCAAGATCATGAATCTGGACCCAGCAAAAGAAGGTGTAAGTATTATTGACAGTGGGAAAATTTATTCCAATTGCATTATGAGAGGGTGGGAGCACTGGAAACTATATGCCCCCACTGCAGTGAATGGGTTATTTGCTTTTTCAATTATGAATGAAGGATATTTCTAGTGCATTTAATGTTCTATCATGGGTATCAGTACAAAAAATTTTAAACTTCCTCATTTCATTTTCCTTGTTAAAGTACTGATAAACATGTCACTAATAACAGTATAGAGAGCTTCATTATAGTGTGATTATGGAGACAGAAAAAATATATATAATGTTTTAAACATTTTTTGAAATAAATATAAATATAATGACTATTTAAAATTATTTCTGGAAAAATATTTTTGCCTTTTGTCACATCACAACTTTATCTGAATATATATAAGAATCTTTTTAAGTGAAATTGGCTCAATAAGTCTCAAGTTATGATGAATGTAAAAAAAAAGGAAATATTAGCCATAAAAGGTAGTTTTGCAACAACAAAAATAAAGTGAAGGAAAATTACCTAAATTTATATCAGCACAAAAGCTATGTATGTAAAAGAGGTATATATTTTTAATATATCTATTGGATGGTGTGAATTTTAAACTGAAAATAAATTTTATGAATGTGGAAAAGCACGGTGTGATATGTGCAATTTCAAACAATAATGTATATTTTTTAAACTAGTTTGCTTTAGAGAGGAGATATTGGTATTAAAAACTTGTCCATAGTTTAGCACATCATTTGTTGTGAAAAAATGTCAAGTATTATTTAATCATTCTTGTGCCATGGATATATAAATAATACTTTCTTGATATTATAATGGAAACCTGGGATTAGCTTCTTCATAAAATCTTGCTGCAGAAAATCATTGTTTTTTGTTGCATTTTACATTAAAAAATTTAGGTAACTCAAAGTTTTTATATATTTTAAGTTTTCCTTTCCTGGTTAGTACCCCTGTTTTTGTTTTTTCTTTATATTTCTTTTGTTATCTTTAATAAGTTTGCAAATTATATTAGCAATTCAAATGTACAATATTTTTGTAGTTTTATGGCCTTCAAATAAACAATTTTTTAATAACAAGGCTCAAAACTAAAATATTTTAAATTTTCTTTTGTACAGTTCTTCTTCTGTAAAGGGTGCATTGTGTGATGCGTATGATGAAGGAAAACGTTTTAGAGTTGTAGTGGTTGATGCTCGACCAAGACTTGATGGTATATTTAAATTTTATTTTTCTTTATATTAAAACTGTTTGTCCTCTTGTAGATGAAGTGATGTTGTGTTTGCTAGTTTTAGATTTGAAAAATTTAACACTTAAATATTACTACAGTCTAAAGTATTGGTAAAATAGTTCAGTTTATTTATTAACTTGTTTCTGTTTTATTTAACACCAAGCCTCTGAATCAGGAGGCATAATTAATGAGTTGATTCTCAAATTTGTCTGGTACTCTCTCTTGTATTAAATTTTCAGTAAAAATTTAAATCCCTTGCAATGTCTGGGATCTGAATTGACTGCCAAATTCATACTACAGGGTGTTCGGAAAGTCACTATGCAGTTTTGTAATCATATTTTATTCAGTCTATTTCAAGCCAGCAACTGAGAGAGGTGTTTAGAAACAAAATAGGAAGGATCCAGGCCTGTATTGATGCCAACGGGGGGTCACTTTCAACATTGTTTATAATTGTCATTCATATTTACCTCCTGTATTCTATATTGAAACATGTCTGTTAATAAATATATAAATGCACAGGGACTTTTCGGACACCCTGTTGTTTCCAAGCTCTGAATAAGTAAAACTCGTACCCTATACCAAAATCTCACACAAGAAACTAAAGCAGGTGCCCAACACTTTCTATGAGAAATTCCAACCAAAATCATAAAGTTCAGGAATTTATGGAAGCCAGTGTTAAAATTAGAGTCTCATTGAGTGCATTCTAAAAGCATACAATTTTAAATATTTTTCAGTTATCTAATAAAATATATCAAATTAACAACATTTTCAAGAGGGAACCACTTTTTTTTTCTCTGCCCCCTCTAGCCATTGAAGTTTTATTTTTTTTACATATAACAATATTATAGGTAGTTGGAATGTAAAAGGTATAAAGTAATTAAAAAAAGAAAATTTTATCATGAATGGTTTATTTTTGTCATTAAAAATATCCATGAAAGCATAAATATAATAGGTGTTCAACATAATGCAGTAGTAATCCAATTTTTTTAAGAAGTTCAAAATGGCTGTAAATAGTGCTTTATAATACTCATTTAAACATCTCTTTGCTGCTATTTTATTCACAAATTGATGTGATGCTATGGAGTTTTAAATGACAAAATTCCTAATTTGAAAATAATTAATTTCTTTCATTAATATCACTCGTTAACTTGGGTGGTCATAAATTTCTACCATTCCATTATTGTCAAAAAAACAAAAAGTTTTTGTAATTTTTATCATGAACTTGTCTCTGTTTTTATATACATGCATGAATTTTGATTTAGCATGTCAGGCATGAAATAGTAATTTGTGTGCTGAACTGTCAGTTGGAAGCTCCAACACCTAATATGCAATATGCTATTGAATACACCTTTCTCTCTTAGCTTTGGAGATGCTGTAACTGTTATTATAAATTCCTGCTGTTCCAGTATTGTTGAAGTGTGTGTGTGGGTCTGTATAATTTTGACCATTTAGTTATTGGTTTCTCCATTTATATACATGTTTGTGACTTAATTTGATGGGCGAGGTATGGAATAGTGATTAATTTTTTATGTTGTGGATTTGAAAGTCTAAGATTCAGCCTGCAATGCATCAATGAACACACACACCACTTTCAGTTATGGGGTTGTTTCAATCCTGACATTCAATCTTATTTGATAGAACGATTACTCTCTGGGTGCTACTGATGGATTTTTCTCTCCTTGTCAGCTGGCTAATCTTAAACCTTGGAATCTCTGATTACACCATTTAGCTCATACATTCAGGTTCAAAATACTAAATACCTTAATTTGTTAATTCTTTAAATGTTGTTTTTGTGAGAATCATGTAGTTCTGAATATTTGAATGCATCCTTTTGGGTCATAGTAATGTAGCTGATGAATTTTGTGAGCATTAAATTAATTGTGCAAGATTTGTTTGTATTTCATTAAGTTAAAAGATTAGTTTTGAAACTGCTTTATGTAGATAGAAATTTAACACAGGTAAAAGGCCATGTATGTCATCATGTTTGTTGACTTGCATTTAAAATTTTATTGAACCACCATTTTGTGAATTTATGTCAATAACGTTGGAATCAAATTATAGATTATAATTCAAATTTTAGTATTATATATTAGTTAGTTTCTTAATTGAAATGTAAATATTTAAAAAAAAACACCTAAATATCAATTTTTGTGTGTCACATGACATGTTGAATGCATCTCTGGCTCAAATTAGTTCATTGTGATATTCAAATACAATGTCTTTAATTTTATACAAATTAAGAACTCAAACTACCAATATTAACAAGCTAGAATACAAAATAGAACATCATATCTTTTATATTTGCTGAGATATTGCCATATTTACTGAATCAAACACAGTGACCCTGGAAACACATATAAAATTTTAAAAAAATTATTTCATTTCACATCCTACACTTGTGAAATTTTATAAGGCTGAGCAACCTTTAGAAAGCAGCAAATGAGCAAAATTATAACCTATTTGTAACCAGTAATGTATATAGATATAAAATGTATGATTATTGAAATGTGACTGCATTTTGCAAAATACTAGTCCACTGAAACACAGCTGAAATAAGTCACTTTGTAAAGCCTAAATTTTAGGCCAGTTTTGCATTCTTAAATAACATGAGTGCACATGCACTGTGTCATTGCAACTTCTGTAATGTTAATTGGGCATAACTGGAAAGTCAATATAATAAAAATAATAAATACACACACACAAACACAATTGTGTTTTTATTTAAAAATTGTTGTTATTCTTGAAGGAAAAAAAACATAATTTGTATTTATTTCATCATTTTTATGGTGGTTACAAGATTGATCAAATTGTGTGAACCCATACAGAAATTCTTTAGTGAAAATAACAGATAAAATATAAAGTTTTTCTTAAGAAACATTTCATATTTACCTGGATTTTATAAAGATTATGCTTGTGAAATGTGAACATTTTTTTATGCATTAATGCATAAAAGTATTTCTAATCAAAATCACTTGGTATGTAACATAGTTAATACATAAGAACAAAAAAGGCATAACAAAAACATTTATTAAAAAAAATCTTGAAACTTGATTTAAAAATTTGTAACTTTGCAGTGTTTACTAATAACCTGTAAAATTTTGTAAGATACACTTGTTAATTTAATATAGCAATCAGAAAATGGTTACAAGGTCAGTTCCAGGGACCAAGCTCATGCTGAAAGTTTTAAAACTGCTTATCACACAGTTTCTTCTTTTAGGCAGATTATACCCTAAAAAAAAGTTGTATGATTGCCTTTATGTTGCATATTCAAAATATCCTTATTTTTGCAAACATAATCAATTTGGTGCTTGATTCAACTATTGCGAAAATTATAAAATTGATATACTTACAACTTGCCCAAGTTACTTTTACTTTTTAAATGTGTTAGTTGCTCAAAATTTGCAACAATATGCTCTAAATTTAGGTTGTAACAAAATTGTGGTATGACCTAAAATTATGAAAAATTAGTGAACAATATAATTATAAAATTCTCACATAACCCTGCCTATAATTCTTATGTTTACTATAACTGACACATAGCCCAAATCTGCTGACCTAACTTAAAATTGTTAAATACACAAGTTTATAAATTTCTTTGTTTTTTTATGTATGAATAGGAATAGATAGGAATTTATTACTATCATATAAAAACACAATTTGTGTATAGTAAGTAGTTTAAAAAATATTTATTACTAGAGGAAGAGAGCTTGAAAAATATATCTTCATTGACTAGTTACCATACTTGGAAATTGGTTGTACTTACATATTTAAAATGTAGTGAAGGTTTCACTATACATTAAATAACTATATAATATATTGACTACTTAGTATTATATGACTATTTGCATTAGAAATAGAAACAATAAAGTCAACCTAAATTTTAAAAAAATAAAGTGTCCTATTGAAATATGTTCATACGTATTAAATAAACATTCAAAAAAATACTTATAATATTATGATTTCCTAAATTTTAGAGTTATGATATTCATTTCAAAAGAAATTTGGGTAAATTAAGTGTTAGTTGTTGCTTAGTTCATATTGGCATTAGTAAATTCTAATAAATGCTGTCATAACATTAATTTTTATACAAGCCTGATATTTTTTAAAAAAAAAGCATCACATGCAAGTGACAGTATTAAAAATATATATAGAAAATTAAATAAAAGCTTTTTCAAATTAACTGTATAGGATCAGGGTTTTAAATATTAGGGTGTCCCTTGTTTCTGTTTTTATCCCCCATCACCATTTAGAACTTCTTAAAAATATGAGAAAGAGAAAATTACTAATTTTAGTTGCTGATTGCTGTTTTTTTTTGTTGTTTTTTTTTAATAGGAAGAGAAATGTTGAGGTGTTTGGTAAAGAAAGGTATCAAGTGTTCATATATTTTGATTAATGCTGTTCCCTACATCATGCAAGAGGTAAGTTTTTGAAATAATAAATTTGTTTAAAAAGTGTTATAACCCAAAACTCTTGTGATTTGGCTTTAGTAGCATAATAACTATTGTATAATTATATACATTTTTTCTTCTTCTTTTTACTTAATTGTCTAGTGCAATTTTTTATTTTTTTGTAGGTTGCAGCCAAAAAAATAGTTTTAAATGGGCCTTGAAAAGTCTTCATTCAGTAAAATTGACAATATTTAAAAAAATGTTGCAAAATGACAAAAGTATAATGCAAATTACATAATACCACATAAAATACTTATATAAATTAATTTTGTGCACATGAACCCAACATAGCAACTATGAAACAATACTGCTATACCTTTCATACTTCTGTAATTCTCTGTGGTGAGGTGCAATACAGTGGAAAAATTCTTGAAGTTGTGGTGGGCCATGTTCCTAAAAAGGTAGAGAAATGCTGGTTTGGTTAATATATCTAACACTGGATATTTTGAAAAATTTAAGTGATTCCTCTTACAAAAACATTCGACTATTGTTGTATGCTACCAATGTCTGCTGCTGTTGGCAGAAATCCTTCTAATTAAGCCAACAAAAAGATACTAAAATGATGTAAACTCTTTATGTTTTAAGTAAACAGAAATATTTCTAAGAGTACCTGAAATACCAGCAATAACTTGTATGCCAAGCACTGAGATATGATTGTAAAGCTTTCATATATGTCGTGGGATCAAATATAATTGATGATTTTTGTTACTCTTTTGAAATGAAAAACAAAAAAAAACAGCAAGTATGGGTAAAAAAAACTTTTGTAAGACATTTTAATTTCAAAGTTTTTGTTTCTTACTTAAAACATTCATTAAAATGTATTTAACAATGTTTAAACTACAGATAATTGAAAAGACTGACATATTTTGTGTTTGTTATAATAATAAGGTAGAATACATGGTATGAACTTGCATGAGGAAGAAAATTTTACAATATAAATGATTATATTAAAAATTCAAGATAATTGAAAGTTAATGTAAATCTTAATAATGAACATTTTATTACATTTTGATACTTGTATAGAAAGCTGAAGAACAATATTTGAATAATATTTATATTCATGACATTATTAAAAAAAAATTAAAGAACCTGTCATTTTGAAACAAGGAACATGCATTATATATTTAAAAATGGATGGTATGGGTAGAGAAAGCACAAGTAGAGGAGTGGACAATGTTTTATATTTATATATTATTAATATTTATATATTATTAATATTTATATATTGATATATAATATTTATATTCATGACATTATTTAAAAAAAAATTAAAGAACCTGTCATTTTGAAACAAGGAACATGCATTGTATATTTAAAAATGGATGGTATGGGTAGAGAAAGCACAAGTAGAAGAGTGGACAATGTTTTGACCTTCTTCGGTCATTGTCAGGTTCACAAAGAAAGAAAGGGTTACTGACCGGTAGCTGACCACATGTTTGAAGGTAGTTGTGTAATTGAGTGTAGGAATGCAGAGGGCGTGCTTAGATGTCAGATTATATTTATTAATATATGTATAAAGGTGTTCCTTTGTATTGGTTTATTTTGGCTTGAGTTGTTCTATAAGAAAGCTTCTTTAATTTTTCATTTGTTTCTTTATTTCATATTTGGGTGTTTTCTATGGTTATGTTGTGTTTATTTGATTTGCAGTGTTCGAAAATGTGTGAAGGTAACTTTTTGTGTTTTTTGAATCTGGTTTCCATTTTTCTACTTTTTTCTCCAATATAGAAGTCATGGCAGTTATGACATTGTATTTTATAAATAATGTTGGTGTTGCGTTTGTCAGTGTAGTTTGTGTACATAGTATAGACTAGGTTTGTGCCTGGTTTTTGAATAAATTTGGTATTAACTGGAATGTCATATTTTGTTGCTATTTTTTACCAAATGTTGGTTATTTTTCTGCTCGTGTCGGGAATATGTTCATGTTGATGAAGTATTGTTTCTTTTGTCTAATTCGTCGTTAATTTTATCTGGTGAGCATAGTTTTATGGCTGTGTTTATTTGGTTTCTTAGGATGTTGTGTTTTTGCTTTGTTTCATGTGCTGAGTCCCAAGGAATGTATAGTCCAGTATGCGTGATTTTTCGGTGGATTTCTGTTTTGAATAGTGTGTCGGTTCTTGTAATTTTGAGGTTAAGAAATGATATTTGATTGCTTTCTTCTTGTTCACGTGTGAAGTTAATGTTGGGATGTATAAAGTTAATGTGACTGAAAAAAATTAAGTGTGTGTTCTGTAGATGTGAATTCCACAATCGTGTCATCTACATATCTGTACTAATATAGTGGTGGATGTAATGCTGTGTTAAATGCTTGTGTTTCATCTTGTGTCATAAATATATTGGCTAGAACTGGTGATACTGGATTGCCCATGCTTACGCCATTTGTTTGTATATAGTTGTAGTTGTTAAACATGAAGTTTATCTTCATTGTGGTGAATTCTATGAGGGTTGCTAAGTGGTTGCTGGGAATGTCTATTGATGGGGTAGAGTCTCGGATATAGAATTCTAAGGCTATCTTGCAGGCTTCAGTGGTTGGGACTTCTGTAAAGAGGGATATTACATCAAAACTGTCCATTAAGGCTTTATGATTAAGTTGATTAAGGTTAGGTTTGAAAGTAAAGGAGTCTTTGATGAATGAGCTGGCTGATGTTACATATTTGGAGAATGCCCATGCAGTGTATTTACCAAGATTGTAATTAAATAATTAATATGTGGACATTATTTATTATTGGTCATAGTAGACAATCTGGTTTATGAGGTTTGGGGATTTCATATATTTGTGGTGTGAGTGAGTTGGTCTTGTGTAGGTAGGAATAAAGTGTTTTTGAAGTTGTGTTGGGTTTTTTCATTTTTAGTGGTATTTTGTTTAGTTGTGTTTCATGCGTCTTTGTTAGATTTGTGTGTATTGGTTTAAATTTGTTTGTGTCTGATAGAATGTTTTTCATTTATTGGATGTATTCATTCGTGTTCATTATGACTAAAGCATTTTCTTTATCTGCTTGTAGAACTTTAATGTTTTTGTCTTGTTTTAGGTTTTTAAAGGAATTAATGTCTTTTTGTAAGGTTGTTTTTTAGTTTTCTGTTTTGTGAAATTATGTTGATGGTTTTGTGAGAAAATTCTTTGAAAAAAATCATTTAAGTTGTTTTTAGGTGTTTCTGGAAAATATAAATTTTTAATTTTTCCTGGGTAGTTTGGCTGTTGGATGTCAATAGAATTGTCGAAGTTGTCTTCTTTCTGTTTGTTGTTTTTGTTTTCTGTGGAATGTATCACAAGTCTCCTGGCTAGGTTGTCTGAACATGCTTTAATTTCTAAGGTTAGGATGTATCTAGATGCTATTGCGAAGTTCAGTCCTTTGTTTAAGTAGATGTCTGTGTTTAATTGTCGATCGGATCTGTTAATTGTGCGGTTAGTCAATGGTTTGTCATGTTGGTGTCTTTTCTGTTGTTTGCATCTTAGTTTCTCTAGTCTTTTGTTGTGGCAGATCTTTCTGTCCCTGTTGTTCCTAGTGTTAATTTGGTTGATGTTTCGTTGTATAAGTCCATAAATCTCTGGTTTAATACAGCATGCCAGTTGATGGTCTAGGTTCATTTTTTTTTCTGTAATTCATGTATTTCTTTGTATTTTGTGTTTAACATGGCTTTAAATAGTTAATGTTTGTGCATTTTTTAAAATTTTTGATAGTTTTACCTTTACAAAGTTAGGGGTTAGTTATTCCTTTCTACACTGTTGAATGAAGCAGATGTCATTTCTTCTGTTGATAATTTTTTGGTTTAAGTTTCTTAGACAAAATAAAACAATACTTCTTTAACATGAACATGTTTTCTCCACAAACCATAGAAAGCATTATACACACACACCTAGACAAAAAGCAAAATCAACTAACAAAAGTAAAGAAACCCCACAATTTAAAAAAATCACAAAACCATATACTGCTGCATACCAAATATTCCCAACATCAGCAGAAAAATAACTAACATTTGGCTAAAACTAGCAACGATATATGATATTCCAGTTAATACCAAATTTATTCAAAAAACAGGCACAAAACTAGGGTCTATACTATGTAAAAATTACACTGACAAACACCACAACAACATTATTTATAAAATACAATGTGATAACTGCCACAACTTCTATATTGGAGAAACAAGTAGAAAAATGGTAACCAGATTCAAATAATACAAAAAGTCACCTTCATATGTTTTCAAACACTGCAAATCAAATAAACGTAACATAACCATAGAAAACACCGAAATACTAAATAAAGAAACAAACATGAACACAAAATTACAGAAGCCTTACTTATAGAACAACTGAAGCACAAAATAAACCAATACAAAGGAGCACCTCTATACCTATATTAATATGTATATCCAACACCTAAGGATGCCCTCTACATTGCTACACTCAATTACACAATCGCGTTTAAACATGTGGTCAGCTACTGGTCAGTAACCCTTTCTTTCTTTGTGAACCTGACGATGAACGAAGAAAGTCAAAATGTTGTTTACTCCTCTATTAGCACTTTCTCTATCCATACCAGCTGTTTTTAAATGTATAATTTTCTCTACAAGTGGGTTTTCTTTCCATCATGGAAGGAACATGTCTTTTGTTCAAAATATTAATACATATGCCTTGAAATTTTAGATTAATGAACTACATTTTTCTGTGTTACGTTTATGTAATTTATCACCTGCAAATGCATTCTTAACATTACAGTGGAACCCCTCAGATTCGGTCACCCCTTGAAAGTGGTCATTCAATCACAGTCCCTTTGTTTGTTTACATAATCTCTAACTATGTACAGTGGAACCCCTCTAATCAGGCCAGTTTGTCTCAGTCCTGAAGGTGGCTGCTTTAGAGGGGTTCCGCTGTATTATGATTAGAAAAATCTGATATTTTGAGCTAATGCCAAAATTATATGCAAAAGGTATAATGGCAAGCTTCAGTAATGGTTGTTTATTCTTTGTGCTTGTGATTGTTTGCACAAGTATTTTTGTAATTTTACAGAATTGAATGATATTAAAGTAACCTTTTCTTCAATCAGATGCTTTATTTCGTTCTGCAGGTAACTAAGGTGATGCTTGGAGCACACTCTTTACAAGCCAATGGATATGTTATGTCAAGAGTTGGGTGTTCTCAGATTGCTCTCATTGCTAGAGCCTACAATGTTCCAGTGTTAGTTTGTTGTGAAACATACAAATTCTCAGAGCATGTGCACACAGATTCTATTGTCTATAATGAATTGGGTAGATTTTCTCTTATATTCTGTTTTGTCTTTCTTTTTTTCTCTGAAAGTAAAAATAATTATTTCGATCATCATTTTTGTCAGTTAGTAACCTATACAATCATCTAAATCTATTTATTAATTAATAATTAAACTTAAGTGATTCTGTAAGCTAATAGCTGTGACAATATTGCCATTTAGTCATTCTAATACCTTTTAATATGCATGTGATAACACTTGATGTTACTATCGTTAAGGCAGTCTTTAATTGTTGTATATATTCTATTTATCAGTGTGTATTTGTATGTAACACTGTAACCCTTGAGAAATGTATAAGCTGAAACATTACATTTGAATAAAATCATTTTCTTTTTTGTTTTTGTAAACATGGTTTCAGTATTCCAATCTAATGTGCAATGTTTAAAAACTGAAACAAAATTTACTTGCATATATTTGGAAATATGTATTGAAGTGAAAGATATAATTTGTCATGCAAAATAAATTATTGTTATAAAATGTATTGCATGTATACATATTTTTATTGATATTATAGTGACCTACAGTTATTTTTTTATATTTATTATTTGCACATTGCTTTTTATTTTCAGCTGATCCCAATGAACTTGTGACTGAATTGGCACCCCACAAACAAACACTAGAGAATTGGCAAGATATTCCTTCCTTGTATTTATTGAATCTTGAATATGACTTGACCCCTCCTGACCTAGTGGCTATGGTGATCACAGATATAGGCAATTTGCCATGTACTTCAGTTCCTGTGGTGCTGAGAGTTAAGCATGCAGGTTCACAAGAGATATGAATCTTCTCCCTTCCAGTTAATGTTATACTATTCTTTTTGGTTTTTAATAGTTTCAAAAGTTTTTAATTATGTAGAGAAGCAGTATTTAATATTTGAGTGACTAATATTAAAGAACTAATACATATAAGAAGCTGGTTATTATGCATCTGTTGGTGGTAAGAAGGGATGCCCAATTTAAAATTATACTTTGTAAAGTTGGAGATATGCAGTCGGAATAAATAAAATTTTATATAACTGTAGAAAAGTGAAAGCAGAATCATTATTGTACATTAAATTAATTCAGAGATATTAAAACTAACATTTCTTATGTTAATTATATACAAGTGAAATGAGTATCAGGTAATAAATGTATTCAAATAAAATCTTACAAGTTATTGTAACTTAGATATGAGGTTTATCTTCATTTGCTGTTATTAGCTATAAAAATAAAGATGATTTCTAAGGTTCTCATATTTGCTGTTGTAAAATTTCTTGTGTTAATTACACTATGTAACACAAATTTTGTTCCTGGATAGTATGTTATTTCTTAGTTGCTTATGTTGTGAATGTACAGAAAATGGTTCTTATTCCCTTCAAACTTTGCTTTTGTGACCTAGATATTGAAATTTAGAAATAGCCTATTTTCTATGTAAAAACAGGTAAATTTGCACATTTTCATTTACATAAAGTCTGAATAAAACAACATATGACCAAGATTTACATGTATTTATACTAAAGTTATACAAAAATGTTTGGAAGTGAGTAGTTTTTCCAAGATTTGCAACTATAATGTAAATCACTTTCACATATCAGCCCCCAAATATATTCTCCCATCATATTTTTGTTATACACTCCAAGGTCACAAAAGCAAAGTTTCAAGAGAAAAATAGATCTTTTCCATTTACTTTAGGTGTAAGCAATTGGGAAATAACATTTTCTGCCCAGGAACAAGAAAAAGTGAAGATTTTGTTACATAGTATTATATACAAGTCAAATGCATATCAGGTAATAAATTTATTCAAATAAAATCCTACAAGTTCTTGTTACTAGATATGAGGTTTAACTTCATTTCTTATTGTGAGTGATAAAAATATAGATGATTTTTGTTGTAATCTCAATTTTTCTGTAGTAAATGTGAAAATTTTTCTTTCAAGCCTAAAACAACAGTTTAAAATATTCTGATTAAACTAAAAATGCATCAGAAGATAACAGTCATTAACATGCAGTGTTTGGTTTTGTTGCCAAAATAAACTTCAATTTTGTCCTTCATTACTTGGGTAATGTGACCATGAAGTATAAAACAATAAGTATTTTTTTATTAATTGTCATTTGCTTGATTACAAAATTTTTAAGTTTAGTTATTGTATATGTAACAGGTTTTACTTGTTTGTTTGTTGTTGTTTTTTTTGGCAATGGTTGTGTGAATAAATTTTTCAAGTTAAATCAATTAAAGGTGCAACAGTAGTTATTTAATCATAAGTAAAAATCACCCAAAATACTGTTTAATGTAGGTTAACTACTGATAAATCTGCAAAATTAAAATCCTTACTTTAGAGAATTTTAACTAGAGATTTAGATATACATGTTTGTTGGGATACTACATTTTTTTAATCTTACATTCCTACATTGGTGTGTCATGTAAAAAGAAAAGAGTGAAATCTTTAATAATAAAAATAGACCTGTCTGTATGTGTGACCACCATAACTCCAAGAGGAAAGAACCTAGAGACCTGAAATTTAGGAAATTCTAAAGGTATGCACCTGGGTGTTATTTTTTAAATTTGACTCAAAACAATTTTAGCCAATTTTTTGCCCTTTAGTACCTAAGCCTCATAATTCTAATTCCTGAAGGTGTATAGAAGTGTATCTTTTTTTTTTTTCCCTAATTCTCACTTTGGTGAATGAACAATATGTAGATGTTTTTTGCCAAATCTTTTTCAACTCAAACATGGAAACAAAAATACAAGTCTGAAAATTGCAAAATGTTAATTGAATAAAGTTTGGGACCTGGCAACAAATACTGTTGCAATAAACAAAAATTTATATCACAATTTTGTTTTGGGTTAAATTCAAGTGTGAACTGGTCATCCTAGATAAGAGTTCAGTAACATTCAAGATTTATTCATCAATTTCCTTTAATATTTTTACCACATTTTTCTTTGGACTAAATTAAACTGAATTGATTATACAAGATATTTCTGAATTTTGAATCCTCAGTATGGTTACAGTACTTTGTATTGTAAGACTTCATTTGGTCAATTTGTTTTTATCATTAATATATTTTCATTTTGGAGTAAATTTAACCATGTATTCGTTATTAACTGTATAGAATCTTGAATGTCTTTACTGTTAAAATGCTTGTATTGTAATATTGTTGGGTAATTCATTTCAACATTGACATCACATTTCCATACTGAACTTTGAATTGGACATAATGGATAAAATCTTAAATTGTGAAACCTTCATATGGTTGCAGTAGTTTTTATTTGTAAGTTTTTGTTAACCAATGCCTTTGAATTTGAAAACAAAATATTTTTCCAATTTTATAGTATTATTTTTTTATTGAAAACAATTTATAAACGACTGTTACATTTAATTTCATATACTAGATTATCATGTATATTTAGCAGAGTCAATTAAACTCTGAGCATTTGGGAAATGGAACTAACAATAATATTATGTTACTTCTATGTCTCTTTCTTTATTGGTTTATCTTTTAACTTAATCCTGAATTCACAATTAATTCAATTTGAAAATCTTATCACAAGGAAAATATATTTCATTTCTATTGACCTTGTCTTGACAATACAAATAAAGGAAATCCTATTTCATTCATCAAAATTTCCAATTTGGACCAATATAGAATTGAATTTAGTGAATAGTGAAACAGTAATATTTGGGCTTGTGTTAATAAACTTTTCTGGAAAACCCCTCGGTGTGGATTCCTGTATATTGTGATGGGACCTCCCAGGGAAGGTTCTGTTCTTTCAGGTTACCTCCTCTGGGATCTAAACATCCACCCACTTGTTTTCCATGAATGGGAGGAGAGGATCCTGGTGGTTGAAGGGTCCTACCCTAACACACCACTTTGGCTTTGAATTCCTGTAGACGAGCGGCCTTTGGGTGGCCCCCCTTGGGATAATCGGCTGGTCCACTTGGGCTAGGGTCAACCAAATATCAATGTTGGAAGTTCTCAATGGGTGTTGTGGACATTGTGTCTGATGCTGGTATTTGGGTATAGTGCTTACAAAACCCTGGCGTTGCCACAGTGTCCTTGCTTGACATTGTACAGACTCGTAGGGCTCCATGGTTGGTGGGGTCAGTGGGTACCGAAATTTTCTTTTTTCCTATGGATCCTCCAAATAAAAATTTAAATAAAATAGTGAAACAACAGTCAATAGGTAAACGACCACGTCTTCAAGACTGATCAGCAATCTTCAACATCTGTTCCACAAGTTGTACCTTATTTTCTCATCCAACATTATCTTTCAGAAAAACTGTTAGGGCAAATGTTACCCTTTTTTATTGAGAAGGGACTTACTGGCTCTCCAAAGTCAGTAAAGAAGCTTTACTCTGGAGACATATTGGTTGTAACATTCACATCCCAACACAGTGAACTTCTCTTGAATTCAAAAGCAATTGGGGATATACCTATTGAGGTAACACCTCATGCTACTTTGAATTCATCACTAGGAATTATTGTTAAGAGGGATTTGAAGAACGCCCCTGAGTCACAGATTCTCACTGGTTTCTCCACTCAAGGAGTTTCTGCAGTGAGGTGCATCTCTACTCGCAAAGATGGAGTTACACTGCCAACAAATATCCTCGTTTTCACATTTACATCACCATGTGCACCTGCCACCATCATAGCAGGTTATCTAACTTGCAGGGTATGGCCATACATTCCAAACCCTCTCCAATGTTTCCAGTTTCATAGGTTTGGTCAGTCAAAGACGTTGTGGTTCCCTGACATGTGCTCATTGTGGTGGCAAGGACCATGATGCCTATGAGTGTGAAATGGACCCACATTGTGTCAACTGCAATGGTTCTCACCCTTCCTACTTTCATTTTTGCCTTAAATGGTTGGAGGAAAAAACGTGTGATGTTTGAAAACGACTCATAACATTACTTATCCTGAGGCTTGGAAATTGCTGTCCACCACTTCATCTTGGACATATGCTGCTGCACTTCGTTCCACAACTATAGTGGGAGTGCAGACAGATGTCTGTGCCTCCAAGAGAATCGTTCTCAAAACAAATGAAAAGCCTTTTGACCTCCATGGTTAAAAAGGTTGATGAATTAACTTCAACACCCATCTCTGTTCCTCCCATACATTCCAACAAACCCCAAGATCCACATCCTTTGGTTCCAGGTACAAGTATTTCGTCAGATACATCTTTTTCTCCCACCCCAAGATGCAAAACAATCATTTGTTTGCGTCCTCAGTAACTGGAATCCCCTTCCAACAACAAAGACTTGCCTAATCGACCCAGGGCAGGATCCATGGAGGTCCATAGACCTCCCCAAATAAAGACAGTAAGGAAAAAAGAGTTGGTCGTAAACAGAAGGATTCTTCAGCCAATTCGCCTACAGGTCATTAAAAATGGCGACCTAGATACAATGGAACTGTCGAGGTTTACGTTCTAATCTAGATGACCTCAAAACACTGCTTTCTACATCCTATATATCTTTCCTTAAGGAAACATTTCGGAAACCTACCGATACAGTCAACTTTTGTCAGTTTTCTCTGTACAGAAATGACAGGCTGTGTGATGGACGAGTACATGGAGGGGTGGCACTGTTGATTGATGTGCCTACCCTGTCTGTCACTTAACACACCTTTAGAGGCAGTAGCCATCCGTGTTTCCTTGGGTCATACCATCACTGTTTGTTCTCCACCTGTCACCTGGAGAGACATGATCAATCAGACCTTGATGCTCTCGTTGAACAGTTGCCGTCTCCTTTTCTAATCCTGGGGGAGTTTAATGGACATCATTCCCTCTGGGGAAGTGCTGTTATTGATAGGAAGGGTCGCTCTGTAGAGTATATGCTCTCTGATCACAACCTTTCTCTTTTCAATACTGGTTCTTCCACTTATTTTTATGCACCTAGTCAGTCCTTTACTGCTATTGAACCCTCAGTTTGCTCCCCTTCATTATTCTCCCATTTTTCATGGAGGGTTGACAATAATCCACGAGGCAGTGATCATTTTCCTATACTTTTGAGAGAAACTGGTCGTGGTCGATGCCACCCAACCTGCGTGCCCCAATGGAAGCTGGATCAGGCAGACTGGTCCACTTTCACTGCTCTCGCAGAAATTGATCCTGCCATCGCCTGTCAGCCATCAATAAACGACTGTATGGCAGCAGTAACTGACTGTATTACAGAAGGAGCTGTTTGATGTATTCCTAAAACCTCAACACGTTTTCCACTATATCCTCATCCATGGTGGAATCCTGCCTATCGCATGGCACGGAAGGATAAAAAACGGTTCTGGGATACGTTCCGTAGATATCCCACACTTTCAATATGCATCGCTTTCCAGCAAACCCGTGCACATGCTAGGTGGGTAAGACGTCAAAGCTAGAAGGAATCTTGGATTAAGTTTACAACTAGCATATCTTCTACCACCAATTCCAAAGCGTTATGAGACATGGTTTGGAAGGTCTGTGGGCTCTACAATTCTGTCCCCTCTCGATCTTACTTTCTGATGGCCAAGAAGTAACTGACATCTGGAACATCGCCGATACTCTAGGTGAAAGCTTTTGCGGGGTATCTAGCACTTTTGCTTGTTCTTCCACTTTCTTGGCCATTAAGATTCGGGCAGAACGTTCACCTCTTTCCTTTCGAACTGACTGTTTCTATGACTATAAGTCGTCCCTTTACACTGGTGTAACTGAAACTGGCCCTTCATCAGTCTGGTAGTACATCTGTTGGACCAGATGATGTACACTATGACATACTGCGCCATCTATCTCCTTCTTTTGCCATCCTCTGATTGTTTTTAACTGGATCTGGCAGGAGAATGTTTTTCCTAATGCCTGGTGCCAGGCATTTGTCCTGTCTTTCTCTAAGCATGGGAATGATGCAAAGATTTCTTCAAACTACCATCCAATTGCTTTGACGAGCTGTCTCTATAAGACCTTAGAGAGGATGGTTAATGCTCGTCTTGTTGAATCAAACAACCGCCTCTCGACCACCCAGTGTGGGTTCCGATGACAGCACTCCACCATGGACCACCTGATTCGACTTGAAACGTCAATCAGAGAAGCCTTTCTCAAACGACAACATCTTGTATCAATATTCTTTGACATTGAAAAGGCTTATGACACAACATGGAGGTATGGCATTTTGCGAGACCTCCATATATATGGGTTACGTGGCCATTTATCCATTTTATTTAAAAAATTTTAATGGACAGGAAATTCCAAGTTCGTGTCATTTTAACACTTTCCTGTTCTTTTGTACAGGAACTTGGAGTCCCTCGGTGCTGTGTTTTGAGTGTCACACTTTTCAGTATAAAGATTAATGCCGTCACTGAACAACTCCCTCACTGTTGCAAACGGGCTCTATGTCGACAACTTTCACATCTCATGTCAGTCGTCGAACATGAGGTATATTGAGCGGCAACACCAAACTGCACTCGATCATGTACTGAAGTGGACTACGGCAAACGGCTTGAATTTCTCTCTCTCTAAAACCGTTTGCCTGCATTTTTGCCGCCAACGGGGTATTCATCCTGATGCTGAACTTTGTATTGGTGAATTTTCAGGGACCACAGGCAGTGGTCCGCTTCCGAACTGGTGGTGGATCGTTGTTCTATGTTAAAGATATATCATGCTCTTAACTGATCGAAACTAAGACTATGGATCAATGGTCTGTGGCTCTGCCAGGACCTTGGCTTTAAAGATGCTGGACCCCATTCATCTTCAAGGACTTTGGCTCTGCACTGAAGCTTGCTGCACCTCCCCAGTTCAGAGCTTATATGTAACTTCATGAACCTTCTTTGCACCTCTGCTGTTTGCAGCCGTCTTTACTATATGCTTTTAAACTTGATTCCTTACCAAAGCATCCCACCTGGGGTTGTGTTTTCCTTCCTCTGTGGGCCGTAATTCTTCAGAACAGACGATCTGCCATTGCTCCTTTTAGCCTTCGCGTCCAGACGCAATTGGATGAATTGGGTCTGTTCTTGGATAACATTGCAGTATCCACTGGTCAGCCCATCCCACCATGGCTTATTGCAGTCCCCAAATGTGACCTTTCTTTAAGTCATCTGAAAACAGCAGATACTCCCGATTGGTAGATCTTTCGAACAATATTTCCATTCCAATTTATACAGATGATTCCAAATCAGGTAACTCTGTGGGCTCTTCCATGGTTTGTTGCAGTTTGGTAGTTGCACACAGAATCCCCTCTACAGCTTCTGTGTTTATTTCTGATCTGTATGTCATTTCTCTTGCCCTGGATCATATTGAAGCTAAGCAGTACTCCAACTGCACTATTTATACTGACTCGCTTAGTTTTCTACTGGCCCTGGAATCCCTTTACGTTGGTTCACTCCCTGTTCTCAATGATATACAAAACCGACTGGTCCATTTCTCATTAACATCTACTTTTGTCCAGTTTTTCTGGGTACCAGGCCACGTTGGTATTCGCGGGAACGAGCTTGCAGACACGGCAGCTGAATCTATCTGCTCTGGCACTGTGCCTATCCCATACATGAACTGTGGCCCTGTATTCAAGGCTCGGCTCCGTGCCAACTGGCAGTCGACTTGGAGTGAGCAACGCGAAAAAAGCTTTTCCAAATAAAACCCTATTTTGGACTTTGGCCGTCTTGCTTCCGTAAGGATCGGAAGGAGGAAGTTGTTCTAACTAGACTACACATTGGTCACAGTTTTTTAACTGATCGTTTTCTTTTATTTGAAAGTGATGCACCAGTGTGTAGTCTATGTAACACTAAGATCACTATGAGCCACATTTTATTTTTTTGCCATTGTTACGACTCTCAACGACGATAACACTGGTAACACTGTCCACCTTGATAAAGTTTTTAGTTTTTTAAAGGCCATTAATCTTTTTAATGTCATTTAAGTGTTTTAAATTTATACATTAAGTTTTTTTTGATGTGATTCCCTTTTGGGAATCACAATCTCTCTAGTTCCATTTGAAATTAGAAAATGGCCGTAACATTAAATAACTCGATACCAGGACTGGAAAGGCCAACTTCAGGTGCCTAACGTTGCTGTTTGAACTACCCTTTAATCATCCTGGCGAGTTATTATTACAATTTTGCTGCATGTCTTTGAAAACTTTTATTACTTTACTTTTTGAAAGTAGCCAGGTGCCTAACGTTGCTGTTTGAACTACCCTTTAATCATCCTGGCGAGTTATTATTACAATTTTGCTGCATGTCTTTCAAAACTTTTATTACTTTACTTTTTGAAAGTAGCCATAATGACACACAACCTGGAACCAAAACTGGAAGGGCCAACTTCAAGTGACTGACGGTGGTTCTTATACTTACCTGTTTATCTTCCTAGCGGGTTATGATAATTATCATTATCCTCCAGAAAGTCCTTTGCAACTTCTCTTATTGTAGTTTCTCTCTTACCATTGTAGACTGGATGTCAACATTGGTTTTGTGCCATTTATATTTTTTAATTGCTGTTTTGTTTTTACCTTCATTTCCTTTTATGAATTTTACTACATTTACTTTATTTTTACCTTTTTACCGGAGTTTGGTGCAGATAGTCTAGCTCCTTTGTGCCATAAAACACTAAATCAACCAACCAACCAACCAATTTTCTGGAAATAATGTAATATGAATGCATTCATAGTTACATTGGTAATCATCATTAAGGTATAAACCTTTTACGTGTGTGTGACAAATGAACAGATTGAAATTTCATGTATGGCACATTTGTACTGAAAACTGTTATATATTTTTCAGTGTAGTTATGATAGTATTTTATCATAAAAATGCACAGTTGTTATGTTCCTTTTTTTTTAGAAAATCTGTTAACAAGATTGAAGTTCTCTGGCATTGTAAGTCAAAGAATAACTAGGATTGAATATTACTAATTTAGGTCAAATGAAAGTTTAAAATATTTTAATTAAATGTTAGTTGTATCATACAGTAAAAGTGCTTAATTTCAAGGAAATTTTGTACAACATTATAATTCGCAACTGCCTGAAAGATTTGTTTCATCTATTGGAAGAATTTATCTGACATTGAACATTTGAAATTCATACTTACTATCTTTGATTCTGTTAGAAAATATGATTAGATATCATTTTTCATGTATGTGATGGAAAATGATGATAGAATTGAAATGTATCACTTAGTTTTCATACACAATAATGTTTGTTTGATGAAGCAGGTTAGATCCACTCGTAATATTAATTTTGATTGACCTAATAAAATTACCTAAACTTAATGGAGAATCACTACTATTATTATCATTGAAAAAGAAAAGCCCTTTAGTACCAGTTTGTGAAAATGTCTGATCAAAAGTGAAAAAATTGATTCAGTCAACATATAAAAAACATTGAGTATTGCAAGTTTGATTACAAAGAATGTATACCAAACAAAATTATTGTGCAAAAGAACGTGTGCTACAGAGAAGTCAAATCTGGGATATTTGAAGTATTTGTTACGTAAGAAAGAAAAAAAGGTAACATAATTCTTAACAGCCTTGAATTTGGTTGTCCAACAACAATATTTGTATACAATAAAGGAATATAAATATCAAATTGTTAATAATGTATAAAAACGGAATAGCACAGAATATTTTGAAGGCTAAAAGAACAAAAATCTTTATGCAAATGTTAATGTATCTCCAAAAGCTCAAAATTATACTTGTATTTATCCCTAGTAAGTATCCCCCTTTATGCTGTGCATCTGGTAAAACTATAATTTAGTAACTAACAATCTTCTTAGTATTTTGCTTCACCCTGTTATATTTGATATTCAAAACTGACTCAAGTCCTTTTCTATGTTTTGTTAATAGTTAAGGGAACGACTAATTTGCTATTCTATTAAGTTTTTTTTTTATTGATCACTTTAACTCTAGTAGTATAAAAATAAGAGATCTTCACTGATATTTAAAATATGTTAGGTAGACACACACTACCTTAGAACCGAATATGACTAATTGGTTGGCATAGCATGTCGGATTATAGATCTGTGGGTTCTACATTCGCACCATGTTACCAACACTACATCCCCCGCCCATAGACACACACACTCCTAATATATATATATATATTTCGTGCTCCGCACTTGCCGTATTGTTGAGACAAAGATCTCGTAGCCCCATTATCCAGTGTAAGAGTTGATGGTGGATGCTTTTGACTAACTGTTTTATTTCTAATCTTCCAGTTCAAAATTATGGGATGCGCAACTCGCATTTTGCAGTTCATGGAATTGAATTCCATCGCTGAATATTTTCACCTTTTCAGTCGTAATGTGATAGTCAATTCAACTAGTTGTTGGTAAAAAGTAACCAAAATTAGAGATGACCAACACAAGTAACTCTTAAATATCTTTGTTTGAATATTTAAAAACAAACAAATACTCGCTTGTTTTTTGTATGTGTATTTGATCTTCATATTATGAATTATTTTTACAAAGTTGTATTTGTTAGTTAAATGGAACACTCGACAATAAAATATTGGCAAAAAAAAACTTTCAGTCCAATACAACAGCGTAGCATTCAATTAAATAACAAATCAAACTCTAATTTTAAGATTAAACTTTGGAGTCAGATGTACCTTCAAGTTCCGAATGTCATAAATATTTAATACAAGTTTGTGGTTCAGGTTTCAGTAGAAACATATACTTTTTTTTTCGCTCAAATCTGCTTGTGTAATGTTTTTTAGGACAGACTTTTTAATTAGCGGCATTGGAAACTAAATGTCTGGATTAGGAAACTTTTTTCTTCTTAATTTTAATCTTCATGTGTTTACCGTATCAATACGAAGAAACTATTTTCATGTTCTTAAATTAGTGTGTATGTTTCAGTTTATACGTCTATTAAATTCTTAACCACAAATCTAATATTTGAGCTTCACACATACAAGTTAGGAAAGATCAGCTTCAGCAAATCCACTTAGTTTAAACTAATTAAACAGTTGCAATTATTGGTCATAACAGGATATTAATTAGGTATAGCATCGATAAGTAACGAAAATGTTCAAAAGAAACTACTGATAGAGCAAATACCAAACTTACTCAAGAGCATTTGTTACGTAATAACTTAGTATAATCAATTACCTATGAGCACCGATTAATCGCGTAAACTATCCAAATTCGATTAAATCAACGTCGCAAAAGTAATCAAGTAGTGTTTCTAATATATTCCAAATATACAGTTTAATGGGGGATCACGATTAGTATTGAGGAGGGTGATATCGATACTTTAACCCCGTCCCCATAAATAGAGAAAAAATAAATACTTTTCTTTTTTTAAGTGTTTCGATTTATTTATACAAGAGTTCGAGTCAAGCGTGTTAAGGCGTGCGACTCGTAATCTGAGGGTCGCGGGTTCGCATCCCCGTCGCACCAAACATGCTCGCCCTCCCAGCCGTGGGGGTGTATAATGTAACGGTCAATCCCACTATTCGTTGGTACAAGAGTTGGCGGTGGGTGGTGATGACTAGCTGCCTTCCCTCTAGTCTTACACTGCTAAATTAGGGACGGCTAACACAGATAGCCCTCGAGTAGCTGTGTGCGATATTCAAAAAACAGACAAACAATAATGATGTTGTAAGAATATGACTTTTTTAACACTTGATTCTGTTTCTTCTGGCAGCGAATGAGTCAAGATCTCCAGTGTTGTGGTAAATGTTGTACAGTGTATGCTGCCAAGAAAAAAACTTGCCTGAGATTTAGTAATTTCCAACAGAATGTTGTTGGATGTAGCCTTGAATATCACCGATCTATTCCCAGAAATCGCAAGAGATCATTACTACATACTTGCCAGTTATACTCCTTTCGTGGGTTTCTATATATTGTTCTGCCAGCTTGATAATCTCATCCACATCTTTTGATGCTCACTTTGTTAGTAACAGTGGCGTGCCAGTGGAGCATGTGTGAAACATTTGAGGCATTTCTGAAATTTTAAATCCTTTAAGTATTGAGTAAATATATGCAATATGGCGAAGTGTGACATATGTTCACAAAGACATAAAAATAATTATATAATGGCGATTTATTACGAAAAGAAATATGTTGAGAAACGTTCCTGTTTATACTAACTACAAACGATGCTATTAGGGTCATGAGAAGGGTTATCAAAGCCTCATTAGAGAGACTGGAAATGGGATTGTTAGCTACAGACTGGTGCTGTCGCAGCAGGGAAAGCTATGGCGAATGTTTACATTATTTTGCACGAAGTTGCCAGGAAAAGAAATAAGTCAGAACTTTGATGTAGCATCCATTTCAACAGTGTGAGTATGGATACAAGTAAGAAAGTTGTCGATTTACAGACTTCATCTGCAATCAATGAACAAATGGTTTTGATTCTTGTTTTGAGAATTGCAAAACGATCAAGGAAAAACAACCAATTAAGTGATAGATCTACTTGTGGGTAGTTGTGTACACTACTTGGATACCAAAAAGAGTTTGTATAAAAACTCATGTTTGAAAAAGTCAGTGGGTGAAAGAGTTTTGGAAAGGGGCTGAAAATTCATTAAGCCAATTACAGCCATCGGCAGTCGTCTCTGAGGCCGATAGAAGAATCATGACTATCTTTATAATGAATCTTCCCAACATTTGTCACTTAAGTTCTTTGTAAGTAACTTACTGCTAGCATCGAATAACATGATTAAAATGTAGTTGAATTGATATATTGTAATGATTTAAAATGTTATTGACAGCGTATTTGAAGAACATTTGTTAGTTATACTGAAAGAGTTTGGTTAGCTTATTCAAATTTATCGTAATAGAGAATATTGTGAAAAGCACATTAAAAGTGTTTTAGTGTTTGATTCTTAGTCAGATATTTTCCTTCAATTGTGAACTTCCTCGAGCTTGTACTCCACTCGCCACTGCATGCCTCAGTCTAAACTGGTTTAACACTGGTAGTTGTAACAGATTTGTTATCATACATTTATTTAGCACCTACGCTTGTTTTTATATAGTTTTCTTTTTTGCATGTGACGTATATTCTTGACTGTGTATTGTGCAAGTCCCACCTGTTCTCGAAACTTGTACAGACTTTTTAAAAGTGAGAAACAAAAACATTTGTTTAAGAAAATGCGCTAGATCATTGTTGCCAAGTAAACTTTCGAGATATACGCGTGATTTGTATAAAAGCAACACATCAAGACAAGAGATTATTATTAGTAGTTATCAGCTATAGTTAGAGTGCTATAGGCCTGGGATTATTTTGAATTTCGCGCAAAATAGTGTTTTTAGTGGGATTGGCTGTCACATTATAACGCTCCAACGGCTGAAAGGGTGAACATGTTACAGTTAATCCCACCCTTTATTAGTAAAAGAGTAGCCCATGAATTGGCGGTGGGTGGTGATAACTAGTTACCTTCCCTCTAGTCTTACACTGATAAATTAGAGACGGCTAGCGCAGATAGCCCTCGCGTAATTTTGCGCGAAATTCCAAAACAAACAAACATTCTCGTATAGAGTTAGGTAATGGCATGCCCTAGCGCGTAAGGCGTGCGACTCGTAATCCGAGATCCGCGGGTTCGCGCCCGCGTAGCGCCAAACATGCTCGCCCTCCCGGCCGTGGGGGCGTTATAATGTTACGATCAATCCCACTATTCGTTGGTAAAAGAGTACTGCTAAGTTAGGGACGGCTCGGTGTTAGCAGTGGGCTAACAACCTACTCACTTAAATACTTGTTGAAGAATCCGCAAGCGATTGCGGCTCTATGTTCCAAGATGGAATCTAATAGTGATAACTAACTAATTGTAGTATTCTCTTAGTATTGTTAACTCGATTTCACTCAGAACGCTTAATCCTATTATCGTTCTTACTTTGTCATCACAATATGCTTTTGCATTCAGACTTTTTTACTTTTATTTAAATTAAGTGTGAAAGTTAAAAATAAGAGATTTAAGAAAGGAAAAACTATTAATTGGTTGTTGATTAGTAATACTTTCACGCTAAATTGGGTATGATATAACATTATTTTCTGACTCTTATTATTTAAAGTTTCGATCTATTTTTAACATGAGTTTGTGGTATAACAGATAAAAATATTTTAGAAAATCACTTTTGGTAAAAAAGGTAAATGAGATCTATTGCTGCCAATACGAGAAAAGGGTCAACGTAGTCAAATATAACCCATGTATTCTTAAGAACTCTGACATTATGTAATTTAAAGATATGACACGGTACACGCTGTTCTGTGCTACCTGTTTAAATTCCATAATGCTTGAGTTCTGTAGTTTATTTTAATTAAAGTGTTAATACCCATAGCAGCCGTCTCGAGAATACATTTTTACTTCAAGGGGTTTCTCATCATCTTGAAATATAACCCATGTTATATACAGGGTGAGCCAAAAGTAGGTGGACAGCATTTGGAATAGTTTTGTGTATCGGTTATATTAATGCAATTGTATATTATAAATATGTTGCAACTATATTATTTGTGTTATATAATTACAATTGTATAATTACATTTGTTTTAATTTAATATGTTTTCTTTTTTTTTTAGATTGTTAATAGAACCCATAATGTCAAATACTTTAAATACAGATAAAAGAATATGGGTGTTAAAAGAGTATTGGAAATCTCAACAATTTGAGCATTTGCGTTAATAAATAACATTTTATTTTCATTAATATAATTGTCTTATTACATATAGTTGTACGTATACGTGATCTCTAAATAAAGGTTTTTTTACTGTCCACCTACTTTTGGCTCACCCTGTATTATAGAAAATTATTTAGTTCTGATATTCTATCACTAGGTTACGTAATATCTACAACACTGTCACAAAATAGTATTGTTATCGTTAGTACTCTTATTGTTACGAAGTTTTAGAAAATTAGTTTACGAGAATGGATATATCTGAAAATGCTGACTGTGAAATCGGTACTAAGCGTTCTATGTTAAGTTTCACATTTACGAAAAAAAACAAAGCCATTGCGACAAATTTAACGGGGAAAGCATCTGTAAACTTGCACCTGCAGTCAAATCTTGCGGAGTCCAAATTTGAATATGACAAATCCCAAACCCATTGTTATTTGTACTCATAGTTCTGAAGAAAAACCTATTATAAGTTCGGAA
This sequence comes from Tachypleus tridentatus, assembly GCF_004210375.1. NCBI lineage: Eukaryota > Metazoa > Arthropoda > Merostomata > Xiphosura > Limulidae > Tachypleus > Tachypleus tridentatus. The sequence continues at coordinate 87,344,887 of NC_134830.1, forward strand.
GAGTAAGGCCTTTTCTTTTCTTTTTAAATGAGGTTTTGAATTAAATCGGACTATTCGAAGGTTTGGCTAACTTTTTTTTGACCACTGGTCAGTAACAAGTGTTGAAAGTTTATAAAATTATAACGGTTTATATTTTGTGGAAGCATTTGTATTAATTGCTTACTTTTTGTTAAAATATTTATGAACTGATAATTTTCATTAACAATATAGAGTGATCTTAAATAAATTAATACCATTTGGAAAGTAATTTCGTTTGTCTTTGTGAAAAGTGGCAATATAACTTATTTTCGTGATGACGAGAAGAGAAACCCACTTTAAAAATGTCATTTGTAAAATTTATTAATTTTAGTATTTTTAATATATTATAGTAGGACATTCAAAAATTAGGTTATCAACATCGAAACTAACATTTGTTGAGGAATTGTGAAGCATAAGGACTACATGTTTTGGTTGATAGGATAGCTGTGAATTGAAGTTGAACTAATAAATTGATATAAATCTTAGGTAAATATGTGTTGGTTTTCTTCCACAGTATATTGTACTTAGTGACTATAGTAAAAGTTTATTTTGTTAGACTGTTTAGCATTTTTCCACAAAAGAAGTGAGACTGATTGGTCTATAATTTCCATGGGAACTCTTATAATCCCCTTAAAAATAATTGTGACATTTCTTACTACAAATTAAAAGAAAAGAGATTTCACATATTTGTTTTTTTTGACAAGACTTGCATATCTGATCTTTGATCTCCTTTAAAACCCAAGAGAAACTTGTTCTTGACCAGTTGTTTACCTTTTTTTTACTCATTCTGTTTACCACCAAGATATTGCTTCACATGTGATTCAGATCAAATTTCTAATAGAATACTAATTTCTCCTCTATAAATAGAAGAGAAGAACATATTTACAAGCTAAGCCATTCTGTAGTCTTCTGCAAAAAACATTCCCATCAACGACCTTTAAAGACTCATTTCCAATATTTTGCTTACCTTAAATTTGTGTTGTGTATATTTAAAAACACTATGCTCCAGTGTTTCAACCTTTTTAGGATTAGAGGTTGGACAATTAGTTAAATTTGCTAACCATTTAGTTATCAGGTCCAATAATCAAGGACATTCAGATATTTATTCAGAAGTAAAAAAATACTGGGAAAAGGTTGGCTAAAGTTATAAAAATGAACAACAAGCTTTTCTTTAAATATGGTGTTGGTAAAAGGTTAAGATGATAGTAAGGAGAGCTGGGCAACTAATAGTAGTTACTGTTTGAGTAATCAATGACTGCATTAATCAAGTAGTGTTTACTTCAAACTAGAGTACTTAAAGTAAAGAAAAAACAAAAACAAAATTTCTTTCTTTCTTTTAGTGAATAGTTCAAAAACAGCAACAAACAGCCAAAAAAAAAAAGTAGGTTGCATGAAGGTGCAAGCCAGTTGCTTTCACTGTAGTTAGCACATCAGAATTAATGAAAGTGGCAGTTACGTTGTAATAGCTTTGACATAATAAAGGCAAGGCAAGGAAGTTTGGAGGCAGTATTTTGATTAGTTGTAAAGTTGGAATAGATGAAAATAGTAATAATCATAAACCTAATTTTGATTAGTTGATTATTTTCATGGTAGTTGATTTAATCTAATTTCAGTTAATTGATTTTTGGAATAATTGTGAAAAGTAATAACCATAAACCCTAATTTTAATTAGATGATTTTTTTTTTTCTTGACAATCAATATAAGTGAAACTTTGATTAACTTATTATTGATATAATTGAAAACACTAAATAAACTTGCTTAATTTATGTAATTGTAATTTCAATTAGTTTATCAATTGAAGTACTGGGTTGTACTGCATGTTTTTCACTCCTGGTGCAATAGTAATGGAAACAAGAATATTATAAAGAAGTTAAAAGTTGTATTATGTCTTTAAAAATGCTGAAAAAAACTACACAGATAAATTGATAAAGTAAAATAAAGGTGAGATGTGAAAATTAATCAGAAAAAGAAATGTGAACCAGATATAATTAAAAAAAATAACATAGAAATTTATCATAAGTATGAAAAAAGATTAGAGGTAGACATTGATATTTCTTACTACATGTGAGAGAGGGGGGTCATTAAGACACACAGTTTTGTGTTAGGTGGCCAAAACAGCATACAGGACACCTGATATTAACAGAAGTGATAAATATATTGTTGGTGTGAATGCTCTTTATAGCTGCTGTGAGAAAAAAACCTATATATTGGATAAGGGAAGTGTCATTGGCTTTTATTAAGTTTTTCTCATTATATATATCCATACAATAGCAAGTATGATAAATAAACAGTGGCACTGTAGCTTGTGGTCTACAAAGATATTTATGTCATACAGTGTTGTCCACACAGATACTATTACCATCGCCATTTGTGTTAAGCAAATAACAATAATATAAGTTTGTGTTGCAAAAGAGTATTTTAAATTTAGGTTCCAATTACACTAGTTTTGATTGTTGGTACTTATTTTATTCTGATTATATTTGCTTTCAAAACATTATGTAATGGTATTTTATACCTTTATTAATTTAAAAAAAAATGTTACTTGTGATAAGAATAATAATAGCCATGTCCTTATTTGTTCATTTTTATTATAATATTGTTTAAGATTTCTTAGATAGGAATTCTCTTTTTGGTTTAGATTATTATGACATTGCTTGGAAGATTGTAAGATTTGTATTATGTCATTTTGTACAGTTTTAGTATAACTCTAAATGTGGTTCTTTTTTCAGTGATACTGTCCAGGAAGATTTTTCTTTGAAATTTTGTGCAAGTAGATTGTTAGTGGAGTGAAATTTGTTGTGAGAAAATATTAATAAAGTTTTAGTTTCCAAGAGAATTTATGTCAGTGAGAAAGAAGTTTGGGTTTGTTAACAAGGTTCAAGGTTATTGTTTGGAAAGGAGTTTAGATCTTTTCAAAGAATGCTGAGCTCTTCATCTAAAAATACTTTTTGAAAAATTAATTATGTTCCAGACATGTGGAGAAAGAGTTCACTGTTACTTGTAGAAGTTGTGAAGTCACTTATATTTTTACAGGTGTACCAGGTTGAGGAGGCTTATGTCTAATGAAATAGAAAGTGTTTTAAGGCAACTGTTTCAGATATTTGTTATGAAAATGAGGAAATTTGATAGCTTCTGGAAGAGTGCTTGCTGCCATGTAATTCTTTTATCATAAAGGAAAAAAATTTAAAAGATTTAAAAAGGGGCTTATGAATTGGTGTTATTGGTAAGAAAACTGGTTTGTATTCTTTTTTAAGGAAGAATATATCAATTATCGTTTTAAATTTAGAACTTGAATGGGGTTGTGGAGTTTGTAATAGTAGCATTTTGTTTTTTTTATCTAGCATATTAACAACATTTTGATTAAAGTTCTGAGTAATATTCTTGTTCTAAAGAAGTATTTTTAAGGATCTGGCACTATATTTCTGAAATTTTGGTTGTGAACTCCTATCGTGATGCATGTTTATAGTATAAGATATGGGGTATGTTCCTATTTTTTATGTTACAGAGTAGTTTATTGGCATATTGATGGTGTCTGTTGTATATCTCAGTGATTTTTCCAACTTTTTCAAAAACATTTCTGCCGTAGTTAAGAGATTCACTGTGTGATTTAAGTTGAATATTGTCCAATACTGGGACAAGAATGTCACTGGAATTTTCAGATAAAAGGGAGTTCAAAGGAGTTTCTTCCTCAGTGTGTGTATGGAGTGGCAAAGCATAAGATGAAATTTGAAGGTCATTATGAGATCTAATGCTTGTGAAAGAAGGGATAAAATGTTTTGATGAAGAGAACTCTGTGAGAGAAGTGAAGACTGTAATATAGAACATGTACTATTTACATTAGCAATGTTTTTTTGTACTTTTGAAGATAAGAAGCAGAAGAGTGTTTGTGAGTAGAAAAGAGTGAAATCAGAAGCGTCAAAAGAATGTTGTTAATTTGGTGTTTGTTGGAAAGAGTGATTTTTGCCAAGTTCATTAGCAGAACCAAAAGTACGTAGAAGCTTAATGTGAGAGAGTGAATCAATTGTTAGATGGCAAGATTTAACCCTTAAACAGCAAGAATGTTGTAAGAAGCAGTATTAGTTGATGATGGCTGCAGTTTAATGGTTAATGACAGAGATACTAGAGTATGAGGGGGGTGTCGAATTTTCATGGTTTTATGATTAGTTCACTAAAATGTTGAATTTTAATGTTGAGTTGTGTAACTGGTATGGTGCTTTGTATGTTAAACATCAGATGAAAGTGTCTGTTTACACTCTGTGAATTACACTAGAGAAGCCAGTTTAATTTGTTGTCTGAAGCTAAAGGTGTGGGCTATATTGTTTTCAAGTTCTGAAAGCAGTCATCTGTTACAGGCCAAATGAATTATGAAAAATTGGATAGATTCAGTAAGGAAAATTTTCATAGCTATGGCATTACTTATTTTAGCTTCACTTGTTTTGAAAGGATAGGATGTCCATTAAGAGATGTTAAGTGCTTGTGTAGGAGTTTGAGCACAGAGTCACTGAAAATACCAGTCAGGAAATAAAGGGTACACTTACCTTAATTGGGTTCATGTTCCTTATTGTGATGATACATTCATGATGCTGGAGAAAAACTTACAAAACATACCTACCTCATTTTACACTACAGCTTTCACTCAACTGCCAGGGTTTCCTCCTCTGCTCATCTAAGCATCAGTCAAATTTTTTCTCTATTGCTCTATACCTCATTTAATTGCCCTTGGCAATTTGTCTTGTGACACTCTCCACCCCAGGTCAGTGCATTTGCCAATCCTGGTGCTGTATATAAGCACTTCATTCATATAATGTATTGTTTTTTTCTTAACAAAATGTTCACCAACAGGTTTCTCTACATTATGATTTTCAGGAAATACCTTGAGTGTTATTCATGTTACCTGGTTAATTTTTGTAAAAAAATAATTTGTTTTTGCTTGATAAGCCAAGATATGGCATGAATTCCCAAATTATTATTTCCAGCATGGAAGCAAATCTGGTCTTTCTAATCCAACCTCTGATATATAGCATTGCACAACAATGGGGTGGAAAGTAACACTCGGTAGAGCCTTTTAATGAGCTTATTTTATTGAGGTAGAGACATGTATTTGGTTCTCCGTGATGATGAGAAAACCCACTTGTAGAGAAAATTATATATTTAGAAATGGCTGGTATGGGTAGAGAAAGCACTAGTAAAGGAGTGAACAATGTTTCGACCTTCCTCGGTAATCATCAGGTTCACAAAGAAAGAAAGGGTTACTGACCAGTAGCTGACCACATGTTTGAAAGCAGTTGTGTAATTGAGTCTAGGAATGTAGAGGGCATATTTATGTGTTGGATATATTTATTAATATAGGTGTAAAGGTGTTCCTTTGTATTGGTTTATTTTGGGCTTGAGTTGTTGTATAAGTAAGAGATTTACGGACTTGTACAATTAAACATCAACCAAATCAACACTAGGAACAACAGGGCCAATAAGATCTGCCACAACAAAAAATTAGAGGAACTAAGATATAAACATGAGAAAAGACATGACAAACCATTGACTAATTTCATAATTAACAGATCCGACAAACAATTAAACACAGACGAGACACATCTACTTAACAAAGGACTGAACTTCGCAATAGCACCTAGGTACATCCCAACCCTAAAAATTAAAGCATGTTTGGAAGATCTAGCCAGGAGACTTATGATACTTTCCACAGAAAACAACAACAACAACAACAAACAGAAAGAAGACAACTTTGACAGTTCTATTGACATCCAACAGCTAAACTTCCCAGGAGAAATTAAAAAATTATATTTTCCAGAAACACCTAAAAACAACTTAAATGACTTTTTTCAAAGAATTTTCTCACAAAACCATCAACATAATTTCACAAAACAGAAAACTAAAAAACAACCTTACAAAAAGACATTAATTCCTTTAAAAACCTAAAACAAGACAAAAACATTAAAGTTCTAAAAGCAGATAAAGGAAATACTTTAGTCATAATGAACACGAATGAATACATCCAATTAATGAAAAACATTCTATCAGACACAAACAAATTTAAACCAATACACACAAATCTAACAAAGATGCATGAAACACAACTCAACAAAATACCACTAAAAATGAAAAAACCCAACACAACTTCAAAAACACTTTATTCCTACCTATACAAGACCAACTGACTCACACCAAAAATATATGAAATCCCCAAACCTCATAAACCAGATTGTCCACTATGACCAATAATAAATAATGTCCACATATTAATTATTTAATTACAATCTTGGTAAATACATTGCATGGGCATTCTCCAAATATATAACATCAGCCAGCTCATTCATCAAAGACTCCTTTACTTTCAAACCTAACCTTAATCAACTTAATCATAAAGCCTTAATGGCCAGTTTTGATGTAATATCCCTCTTTACAGAAGTCCCAACCACTGAAGCCTGCAAGATAGCCTTAGAACTCTATATCCGAGACTCTACCCCCATCAATAGACATTCCCAGCAACCACTTAGCAACCCTCATAGAATTCACCACGATGAAGATAAACTTCATGTTTAACAACTACAACTATATACAAACAAATGGCGTAAGCATGGGCAATTCAGTATCACCAGTTCTAGCCAATATATTTATGACACAAGATGAAACACAAGCATTTAACACAGCATTACATCCACCACTATATTAGTACAGATATGTAGATGACACGATTGTGGAATTCACATCTACAGAACACACACTTAATTTTTTTCAGTCACATTAACTTTATACATCCCAACATTAACTTCACACGTGAACAAGAAGAAAGCAATCAAATATCATTTCTTAACCTCAAAATTACAAGAACCGACACACAATTCAAAACAGAAATCCACCGAAAAATCACTCATACTGGACTATACATTCCTTGGGACTCAGCACATGAAACAAAGCAAAAACTCAACATCCTATGAAACCAAATAAACACAGCCATAAAACTATGCTCACCAGATAAAATTAACGACAAATTAGACAAAATAAAATAATTCTTCATCAACATCAACAAATTTCCTCCACAAAGCGTAGAAAACAATATATGCATACACCTAGACAAAAAGCAAAATCAACTAACAAAAGCAAATATACCCCATGATTTAAAAAATCACGAAACCATATACGGCTGCATACCAAATATTCCCAACATCAGCAGAAAAATAACCAACATTTGGCAAAAACTACCAACAAAATATGATATTCCACTTAATACCAAATTTATTCAAAAACCAGGTACGAAACTAAGATCTATACTATATAAAAACTACACTGACAAACACAACACCAACATTATATATAAAATACAATGTGATAACTGCCATGATTTTTATATTGGAGAAACAATTAGAAAAATTAAAACCAGATTCAAAGAACATAGTCACCTTCACACATTTTTGAGCACTGCAAATCAAATTAATATAACATAACCATAGAAAATACTCAGATACTAAATAAAGAAACAAACATAAACAAATGGAAAATTAAGGAAGCCTCACTTATACAGCATCTGAAGCCTAAAATAAACCAATACAAAGGAACACCTTTATAGATATATTATTAAATATATCCAACATCTAAGAACACCCTCTACATACCTATACTCAATTACACAACCACCTTCAAACATGTGGTCATCTACCAGTCAGTAACCCTTTCTTTCTTTGTGAACCTGAAAATGACTGAAGAAGGTTGAAACGTTGTTCGCTTCTCTACTAATACTTTCTTTACCCATACCAGCCATTTATATATATGTATATATATATTTGGTTCTGTGGTGTTCTTCTGTGGGGCTCTGATACTGTAGTTGAGGGTGATCCTGGACATTTTAGAGAGAATATAGGTTCTCTTTTTTGTGCTTCTTGTTTTATTCTGTTGGGTTCTCGGGTGGCCACTTTGGGATAAGCTGCTTTAGGCTCTTTCTCTTCCATTAGTTTATTAAGTGTGTGATATTTTGAGTCTGCATCTTACTTGATGGCTGAAAGGTATGGGAGTGAATACTTAATTTTCTCTCTATTCATTGATATTGTAGTTCATGCAAGGAGGTTCACTGCTTTTACGTGAAGGAACAGCTCTGTCTTATCTAGCCCACATATTAGAAGTACATGATTTAGCCTACCACCATTTGGTGGGAGGATATTTCTACTCCCAAAGAATACATCTGCTTCTAGAAGTTAGGTTCAGGAGAAACTTTATAGTTTACCTGAACAGATTAGTGCCACCTGTTAGGACAGTGTTAACTCGATAAACGTACAACTCTAAAGTCCAGTCCATTGTTTTTCTAGAACTAAACATCCCTTGAATGGATTCCTCTTTGTGGTGAGGGGACCTTCCAGAGGAGGTTCTGTAATTTCAGTTTACCTCCCCTGGGATCTGAACATCCACCCACATGTTTGCTGTGCATGGCAACCCATGAAGGGCTAGAGAGGATCTGGTGGTTGAGGGGTCTAACCCTAACACACCACTTTGGCCTTAAATTCTTGTAGGTAGGTGGCTTTGGGGTGCCCCCCTCCAGGGTCAGTCAGCTGGTCCACTTGAGCTGGGTAAACCAAGTATCAGTGGTGGATGTTATCAACAGGTCTTGTGGACATTGTGTCAGATGCTGGTGTCTGGGTATAGTGCTTATGAAATCCTGGTGTTGCTGCAATGTTCTTGTATGGTTTTGCAGAGCATCCCCTATTAGAGTTTTGTGGTGGGTGGGGACAGTGGGCACTGAAATGTTCTTGTTTTATTGTGGATACCCCAATTCATGAACAAAAATATAAAAATGAAAAAACACAAAAAACTTTATCAGAAAACAACCATATATGGGATGACTGTTATACAGTTACCATCAAAGTTGGACTCAACACCTTGAATTCTCATTCTGCATTCGTAGTCTGAGGGCAGATGTCCCCCTTTTTCATTCAAAATGGATTAGAGGGGCTTGCTTGCTCCCCCAAGTCAGTATGGAGCTGTACTCAGAATATATCTTGGTGGAAACATCTTCACCACAATATACTAAACTCCTCCTGAGTTTAAAGAGCATTGGGAATATACCCATCGAGGATACTCCCCATGCTATCCTGAACACCTAAAGAGGAGTTATTGTTGAAAGGGATTTGAAGAACCTTCCTGATTTGGAGATCCTCACAGGTTTTTCCAGCAAAGCATTTATGTGGTGCACCAAATTTCTGCTTGCAGAGATGGAATTATGATGCCTACTAATATTCTGATTTTAACATTTACATCATGTCCACTTGCTGTGGTTAAGGCAGGTTATGTGAACTGTAAGGTACAGCCATATGTTCCCAACTGTCTTGGATATTTGCAGTGTCAGTGATTTGGTCACTCAAAGACATCATGTCATGGTTCTTTAACATGCTCGTTGTGGTGGAAAAGACCACAAAACATATGAGTGTGAACTAGAATCACACAATGTTAACTGTAGTGGTTCACACCCCTCTTACTATAGTTCTTGCCCCAAGTGGGTGGAGGAGAAAGAGGTGCAATGCTTGAAGGCTGAACAACAGCTCTTACTCAGATGCTTGGAAGTTATTGCCTCCCACTCGATCTTGGATGTATACTGCTGCACTCTGTTCCTCTGCCACAGTGGGAGTCCAGACAGACTTCTCTGTGCCTCCAGTAGAGTCATATGCAGAACATTTGAAGAGTCTTTTGCCCTCCATGGTTAAAAGACTAGACAAGTCTATGTCTACTCCCATCTCTGTCCACTCTACTCCTTCAGGTGGCTTTCTAACTCCACTTCTTTTAGCTTCAGGTTTAGGCATTTCCTTGGGTCCATCTTCTTTTCCAGCACTGAGGGGCAGAAAGATTATTCATTCACGCTCTCAGTTGCTGGAATCTTTGCCCACTCAACCCAGGGCGGATACATGGAGGTTGACTAACTTCGGTCCAGTAAAAGAAAAAAAAATGGTTGAAACAGAAGGGATCCCATCCCATTTTCCTCCATATAAATAAAAATGAGGACTTTGACACAGTGGAACTGTCAGAGATTTCATTTGAATATAGATGACACTAAGGATTTTACTGATTCTTATCATCCCAACTGTCTTTTCTTGCAGGAAATGTTTCTGAAATCTGCCAAAGCAGCCACCTTTTGGAAATTTTCTTTATACAGAAATTACAGGTGTGATGGACAAGTGCATGAAGGGGTGGGACTATTGGTTTATTAGCATGTGCCCACCCTGTCTTTGCCACTTGACAGCTTTGGAGGCTGTAGCCATCCATGTTTCCTTGGGTCATACCATTACCTGTTGTTCTTTCTTCCTATCTTCTGGAGAGACCTGTGATGAATCACACCTTGATGCTCTTACTGAACAACTACTGGGTCCATTTTTAATCCTGAGGGACTTTAATGGACATAATCTTCTATGAGGTAGTTCTGATATTGATGAGTAGGGGTTGTTCTCTCTTCAGTACTGGTTCTTATACTTATTTTCATGCATCTAGTCAGACCTTTACTGCTGTTGATCTCTGTATCTGCTTCCCTTCATTCTTCTTGGAGAGTTGACAGTAACCCACAGGTCAGTGATCATTTTCCTGTTATTTTGAAAAAGACTGGCTGTGGAGATGACATCCAGCCTGTGTGCCTCAATGGAAGTAGGACCAGGTCATTTGGCCTTCTTTCACTGCTCTCTTTGAATTTGATCCTGCCTCGTCTGTAAGCTGTCAATAAATGATTATGTGGCAGCAGTGAGTAACTGTATTATCCAGGAAGCTGCTAAGTATATCTTTAAAACTTGACACATATTCCACAGTATCCTCATCTGTGGTGGAAGTCTGCCTGCTACCTGGCATGGATAGCTCGAAAATTGGCCTGGAATACTTTTTGTAGGTATCCCACACTTTTAGACCACATTGCTCTTTTTAATGCACCCATACATATGCTTGGAAAGTTAGATGTAAAAACCAGAAGGAATCTTTGATTATGTACACAAGTAGCATCTTTTCTATCACCAGTTCCAAAGTAATATGGGACGAGATTTGGAAGGTCGGTAGGCCATATACTTCTGCTACCCTTTTGCTCTCTGATGGCCATGAAGTTGCAGATGCCCAAAGCATCACTGATACTATTGGCAAAAGCTTTTCTCATGCATTTGTCACTTGCACTTCATCCCTTACCTACTTAGCCATCAAGACTTGGACAGAGTGATTGCCTCTTTTATTTTGGGTTGATCGTCTTTATGACTATAATTGCCCTTTTGCACTGGTGGAACTTAAGCTTGCTCTTCATTGGTCTGGCAGTACATCAGTTCTTATATAGATTAATGCCATTACTGATCAACTTCCCCTTACAGTTGCAATTGGACTCTTATGTTGATGACATCCACATCTTGTTTCAGTCATTGGGCATGAGGTTTATTGAGTGGCTGCTACAGACTGCCTGCAATCATTTACTGAAGTGGACCACAGCAAATGGTTTTACCTTCTCTTTCTTTCTCTAAAACCATCTGCATGAACTTTTGCCTCTAATGGGATATTCACTCTGTTCCTGAGCTCTGTCTTGAGGAAGTTATGCTTCCTGTGGTCTCTGAGGCAAATTTCTTGGGTCTTATATTTAACCATAATCTTTCATTCCACATATCAAGCAGCTACACATCAACTTTGCAAGGGCACTCAACATCTTCTGTGTCCTCTCTTCCACCTTTTGGGGTGCGAATGGATGTTTTATGTTCAAGATTGATTATAACTGGATTATGGGTTTCTGGTCTATGGCTCTGCCTGAACCTTGATGTTGAAGATATTGGACCTTGCTAACCATCTGGGGCTTTGGCTCTGCATGAGGGTTTTTTACACTTCTCTAGTCCAGAGTTTGTATGTTGAGTCTCATGAACCTCCTCTATACCTCTGCCATTTGCAACTATCTTTATTGTATGCTTCAAAACTTTGATCCTTACCACATCATTCCATTTGGGGCTGTGTTTTCCTTCCTCAGTAGGCCATGCATTTTCAGAATGGACAGTCTGTCATTGTTCCTTTTGGTCTCTATCCAGGTGCAATTGACCGAATTGGGTCTGTTCTTGAATGAAGTTGCTGTCTTCACAGGTCATCCTATCCCACCATCGCTTATTACCATCTTCAGATATGACCTTTCTTTGAGACACCTGAAGAAGGCAGATACTCCTGATTGGAAGTACAGTTTTTTATTTGTCAAACATCTTTCAAACAATCCTTCCATTCCCATTTATAAGAATTGTTTGAAATCAGGTGACTCTGTAGGTTCTGCCATGGTTTATTGTGAATTTGTGGTTGCCCACAGGATCCACTCTACAGTTTCTTTGTTCATTGCTGAACTGTAAGTCATTTCTCTTGCCCTGGATTACATAAAAGCTATGAAGTACATGAACTGCACTGTTTATACTGACTCTCTTAGCTCTCTACTGGCCCTGGAATAACTTTTACTACATTACGTTATCATTACATGGATGACTGGTTATTGCTGATACCATCTTTTCAATTGGCAGAATATAACATCTGAATTCTTCATTCAGAAACAATCGAAGGTTTCTTTATCAGAGCTAAGTCATCTGTTCTCATTTCAACACAGTTTGTCATCAACCTGGGTATTTTTGTCATCGTGTATCACAGTTAGGCACAGTTGACACCCATCCAACTCCAAGTTGTGGTCAAACTCTTTCACAACTGTTCTTCTCTCACTGTTTGGATGGTTCTTTCTCCTTTGGGAAACTTGGCATCAATGGAATTCCTCATTCATCTGGGGATGTGAAGGTAACAAAGTAACTATACTTGAGTACAGTAGTTGAATAACTTTTTGCAGTATCTACTTTCTAAAAAGTAGTTATATTTTCAAATACTTTTAGTAATTTTTAGGTATTTACTTGTACCTTTTTCTACTACCTTTTATTTTACATATTTTGTTAATATTTTCAAAACTGAAATGTGTGGCAGGCAGTCAAAACACAAGGTGTGCACAGGAACTCTGAAGCCACAGAACTGGATGCTTTATCATTCTGTCAATGTCCTCAGACTGGTTCTTCTTCCTCAAGACAGGGAAATGGATAAATCCTTTGTACTGACTTATCTATTCACTATTTTTCACCTCTAGGAGTAGTCAAATCTTGATAATTTATGTCCAGTGAGGATCTTGAATATTTTGTTGTTTTCATTATTATTCTCATTTATTCTTTACCTTTTATGGTCTCTTACTTTGTTTTCATAGGATCCTACTCTGTGGAAAGTTTTTACCAGGCAGGTGTGCTTTTATCAAACCAATTTTGCACTAGCAACCACTAATTCAGGAAGTTTTATCTTGGCTACAACAGGTTTTGACCAGGTGATATTACTGCACTATGCTGGGCCACCAGTCCCCTACTGGTACAGCAGTAAGTCTACGGGCTTACAACACTAAAATCAGATGTTTGATTCCCCTTGGTGGACTCAGCAGATAGCTTGATGTGGCTTTTCTATAAGAAAACACACACGCACACGGCTCTTGGCTATTTTCCCAAAGAAGTTGATAGGAGTGGCATGAGTCTACATCTGATACTGATTCAACATTGGACTCTTGGCAATCCGATTGGGTTGAGAATAGCCATTCCTTTTGATCAATATATGTTCATTACATTCTGTATTGGAGAGGGTCCACTGTCTCCTCTTAATTCTAAAGGGAGTGTTGTCTCATCATCAGTCCTTGGTTGAGTACAGTTTGTATTACATCCTCCCCATAAATCTGGAGACTAGAAAAATTCCTCTGCCTAATCAATTGGAGAGTGAAGACAAATTTTCATAATTATAGATTGGATGAGTTATTTGTCCTAAAGCTAAGTATGGTATACAGAATCTTGTCGTTCCAATTTGTAGGTGTTACCTTTTGATCTTCTTTAGGAAGTTTGTCCATTTTTGTGTTGCTTACCTTTTTGTCATGATTCTTGTGGCTTAGAATACATCACTTTATGGTTATAGGTTTGGGTCCATTCACATGTATATATACTGTGGTCCAGTTGCCCTAAACACCAACATGGGATATAGGACCATAGCCATATAATTCCAACCCCGAACAGTAGTATTTCTGCTTTCTGGTTGGGGTATGGCCAACTGTGATGATAAATCATGTAAACTTCCACCCACAGTACATGAATTAAGTTCTGGGTGAAGACGATACCTGTTCTGAATATAGTGTGGTTTCCTCATTAGGGTACCCAATCTCCTATTGACACACACATTATTTATGCAAGTGCTTTCTCTATGGATAATGCCTTTACCAGCCCCTCCACCTTCTCAAGATGGGATTCTAATATGAGAGGAAGTAAATATGTTTTGAAAGTTAACATTTCTTTAATCAAAAATACAATTTCAATAATACATGCTCCCATGGGCCAGATATTGCCAAGGGCAATTAAGTGGGGTATTGAATATTGTAGCAAGTGAAACAAAATCAGACAAGTGCTCATATGTATACATGTAAAAACGGCTCGTTTGGGTTGAGAAAATGTTTATGTAGAGTGCTCATATGGGCAAAGGAAGAAACCCTGGCACTCAAGTAATAGCTGTAATCTGAAGGAGGTGTTATTGGAAATACAATTTCAATTCAAGAAAATGTTAAAATTTAAATTTTTTCTGCTATCTTGAATAGAAATTCATTATTGCATGTGGTTATTTGCACTTGGGCTCTGAGTAGTTCACCTGCAAGTTGAATTTTCTGTGAAGTGTAAAAATACTATTTTTATCTCACGATATTTACATTTTATTTGCATAATACCTAGAACATCATAAATGAATATAAAAAATTTTTTTAAGGTAAATGTTTATTTTTTATTTTCCATTTTCCCTTTCCTATTCTTTTTTGAAGAGAGAACAATTTCAGAAATCTTAACCTTTCCTTGTCTGACATATTTCCATCCTAGCTAACACTCTTGTACCCATTCTTTGAATCCTTTATAATAATTTAATGCCATTGTAATATAGAGCCTAAAATTGAACACAGTAATCCAAATGAAGCCCAGCTAATGACCTTTAAAATAAAATAAGTTCTTTAAGCTTGTATTCAGTTCTTCTATACATACAATCCCAAATTCTATTTGTCATACAACTAGCAACAGCACACTGTTGGATGGCTTATAGGAGCTAATTAATCAAAATTTCTTTTTTTCCATAGCCTTTTAAATTTATTTCCATCAGTTAAAATTTAATTTTTTCACAATGAGTCACAGGTAAAAGGCCATGTCATTGTGTTTATTTACTTGCATTCATAATTTTATTGAACTATTTTTTATGAATTTATGTCAAGAAGTTTGGAATCATATTGTAGATTATGCTTCAGACTTTAATATTATATATGAGTTAATTTCTGAATTTAAAAGTAAATATTGAAAAAAAACAAATATAGATTTTAGTGAGTAATGTATGATGAATGCAACATTTTAAAATTAGATGTTTGTGATGTGAAAATACCAAATCTATAGTTTTGTATAAATTAATATCCCAAATTACTAATATTTTCAAGCTAGAATATAAAAGAACCTCATTGAAAATGCTATCACGTTCTTTAAAACCAAGAATTCATGGAGGTAGGTTGTGTCTTTAGTCTGCTCAAAGTTTCATGTATTTAAATCTAAATACATTTTAGTTGCTAAGCTTAATAACTTGTTGTGGAATTCTTTGGTATCAGTATAGTTATTTACGATTTTTTGGTGAATCGACTGTATATATAAAACCTAAAAAAATTTTGTTTGATATCCTCCATGTGTGAAATTTTAAAAGGTTTATCAACCTGTGTCCAGCAGCAACTAAGTACAAATATCATAATGGGAAGAGATAATTGTTTGCTTTACTTTTCACTTATTGTTCAATATAATAAGAAAAAGTAAACTTAATAATTTATTTCTGAATAGTAATAGTCTATATACATATAATGTATAATAATTGAAATGTGACTGTATATTACCAATTACTAGTCCACCAAAACAAATCCAATATGGGAAAGAGCAAAGGTCACTTTTATATTATTAGATATGTGATATGAGTGCATGTGCTCTGCATCAGTGCAAGTTATGTAATATTATTCAGGTATGACTGGAAGGTTAATATAATAATAATAATAAATATATATATATACATATGAAGATGACCTAAGAAGGTTGAAACGTTTTCCTCTACTATATTTTAATAATTTTAACACCCATACCAGCCATCTTGAAATGCATCTTTTTTAGTTGACTGATGTTTTTGCTTAAGTAGGTTGCAGTATAATGTCATTGTTTCTGAAATGCTTTTTCCTCTCTTATATCTCATATGCCTTCTTCTCACTCCTTTTATCTGCTTGTATGAGATTTTACTGGTTTGCTCTTTTCTCTTGTGTCACATGTTAAGACAAAATGCCAATGTTATGCATTATTCTTACTAGTTTACTATCTCTTCTGTGCTCCTTCTTTGCTTTTTTCTGTCTTCTGTCATCCTGCATCCTTTTGTCTTTGCCATCACTTCCAATTCCTTTTTCCATCTGTCCTTTCACTATATATAGACTTTGCTACTGTCAATCTTAACAGTGACAGTCCTATAGATTCATGGTCAGTAGAGCTTTTTTACGTAGTTTATGGACCTTTGCCTTCTGTTTGCAGCCATTTGTTGAGCACTGAGGTTCCTTTCAGAGAACCTTCATCTTACTTACCTCTCCTTATCCAGTGCTTCCTTATTTTATTATTTCACACCTCCTTATTGAACTTGTTTCTTGTGAACATTGGTCCATGGCAGTGTTTTGTTCTAGTGGGAGTGATAGCTATTGAATAGGTTTCCCATCTTTTTGTGGTTTTCATGGAATATGTAGATAAATGTTGAGTCATATATGTTTCATGTCTTAGCCTGTTTCTCTTCTTTCCTTGCTTTCACATGGGGAATTTCTCTCTCTGTGGTGGTCTTTTGTTTCAGGTCATGAAATGACTAAGGGAGATATTTTGGATGCTTCTTTTCTCATTTGGCTCTGTTCCAATGAGCCTCCTACAACCATAATTTTTTTACTCCTTTTGGAGGCAGTACATCTGGGTTGGTTGGATCATCTTGGAGGAGTCTTATTTCTTACCCATTTCATTTCTAATTTATATTGTTTTTCTTTCATATGTTTTCTATATTTTTTGTTTTTTTAATGGCAAGGAGTGATTTGTATGCCACATCTTTCCCTTACTCTGTACAAGTCCTCTCTATTTTATGGACATTGGCTTTCATGGAACTCTATCTCCATGAGGTGTCCCTCGGTGTGGATTCCTGTACGTGGTGAGGGGACGTCCCAGGGAAGGTTCTGTTCTTTCAGGTTACCTCCTCTGGGATCTAAACATCCACCCACTTGTTTTCCATGAATGGGAGGAGAGGATCCTGGTGGTTGAAGGGTCCTACCCTAACACACCACTTTGGCTTTGAATTCCTGTAGACGAGCGGCCTTTGGGTGGCCCCCCTTGGGTCAATTGGCTGGTCCACTTGGGCTAGAGTCAACCAAGTACCAGTGTTGGAAGTTCTCAATGGGTGTTGTGGACATTGTGCCTGATGCTGGTGTTTGGGTACAGTGCTCACGAAACCCTGGTGTTACTGCATTGTCCTTGCATGACTTTGTAGTGCGTCCCCTCATAGGGCTCCATGGTGGGTGGGGTCAGTGGGTACTGACATTTTTCTTTTTTCCCATGGATCCTCCTTCAAAAAATTTAAATAAAATAGTGAAAAAACAGTCAATGGGTAAGCGACCACGTCTTGAAGACTCTGAACAGCAATCTTCAACATCTGTAACACACGTACCTCATTTTCTTATATTACATTCTCTTTTGGAAAATCCTTTAGGGCTATTGTCCCCCTTTTTTATTCAGAAGGGACTAGAGGGACTTGCTGGCTCTCCAACGTCAGTAAAGAAGTTTTGATCTGGAGACATATTGGTTGAAACATCCACATCCCAACACAGTGAACTCCTCTTGAATTCATAGGCAATCGGAGATATACCTATTGAGGTTACACCTCATGCTACTTTGAATTCTTCACGAGGAGTTATTGTTGAGAGGGATTTGAAGAATGTCTCCGAGTCAGAGATTCTCACTGGTCTCTCCACTCAAGGAGTTTCTGCAGTGAGGCGCATCTCCTCTCGCAAAGATGGAGTTACACTGCCAACAAATACTCTCGTTTTGACATTTACTTCATCATGTGCACCTGCCACCATCAAGGCAGGTTATCTCATTTGCAGGGTACGGCCATACATTCCAAACACTCTCCAATGTTTCCAGTGCCAGCAGTTCGGTCACTCGAAGACATCACATCGTGGTACCTTGATGTGTGCTCGTTGCAGTGGCAAGGACCATGATGCCTATGAGTGTGAAACGTACCCTCATTGCATCAGTTGCAATGGCTCTCACTCATCCTACTTTTGTTCTTGCCCTAAATGGTTGGAAGAAAAAGAAGTGCAGTATTTGAAAACGATTCATAACATTACTTATTCTGAGGCTCGAAAATTGCTGTCCACCACCTCATCTTGGACTATTCTGCTGCACTTCATTCCACAACTACAGTGGGAGTGCAGACAGAATGCTCTGCGCCTCCAAAAGAATCATTGTCCAAACAAATGAAACATCTTTTGACCTCCATGGTTAAAAAGTTGATGAATCAACTTTAACACCTATCTCTGTGTCTTACATACATTCCAACAAACCCCAAGATCCACATTCTTTGGTTCCAGGTACAGGCATTTCCTTGGATATATCTTCTACTTCCACCTCAAGATGTAAGACAATAATTCATTCACGTTCTCAGTCACTGGAAACCCGTTCTAACAGCAAAGGCCTGCCCAATACATCCAGGGCAGGATCTATGGAGGTTTATAGATCTCCCTCTAATTAGGACAGTAAGGAAAAAAAGATGTCATAAAGAGAAGGGTTTTCCACCCAGTTTACGTATAGGTAAATAAAAATGGCCATCCTGATACAATGAAACTGTCGAGGTTTACGTTTTAATTTGACATCGTATCACTGATTGCTTCCTACTATCCTGTATGTCTTTCATTACAGGAAACATTTCTGAAACCTTCCGATACAGTCACCTTTCAGCAGTTTTCTTTGTACAGAAATGATAGACTGTGTGATGGATGAGTGCATGGAGGGATGGCACTGTTGGTTGATCAGCATGTGCCTACCTTGTCTTTGTCACTCAACACACCCTTGGAGGCCATAGCCATCCGTGTTTCCTTGTGTCATACCGTCACTGTTTGTTCTCTCTACCTGTCGTCTGGAGAGAGACGTGATCAATCAGACCTTGATGTTCTCATTGAACAGTTGCTGTCTCCCATTTTCATCCTGGGGGACTTTAATGGTCATCATCCCTTCTGGATTGATAGGAGGAGTCACTCTGTAGAATGTATGCTTTCTGATCCCAACCTTTCTCTTTTCAGTACTGGTTCTTCTACTTATTTCGATGCACCTAGCCAGTCCTTCACTGCTACTGATCTCCCAATTTGCTCCCCCTTCATTATTCTCCCATAATGAGGCAATGATAATTTTCTTGCAATTTTGAGAGAGACTAGCCATGGTCGATGCCACCTGCCCTGCGTGCCCTGGTGAAATGTGGATCATGCAAAGTGGCCCTCTTTCACTGCTCTTACAGAAATTGATCCTGCCATTGTCTATAAGCCATCAAAAGATGACTGTGTGGCAGCAGTAACTGATTGTATTATAAAAGTAGCTGCTCAATGTATTCCTAAAACCTCCACATGTTTTCCACTATATCCTTGTCCATATGGCATGAAAGGATAAAAAACGGGCCTGGGATACTTTCTATAAATATCTCACACTCTCAAACCCATCACTTTCCAGTGGGCTTATGCACATGCTTGGTGGGTAAGACATTAAAGCCAGAAGGAATCTTGGATTAAGTTCACAACTAGCATATCTACCACCAGTTCCAAAGTCATATGGGACAAGGTTTAAAATGTTAGTGGACAATATAATTCTGTCCCCTTCTCGATCTTACTCTCTGATGGCCAGGAAGTAGCTAATACCAGGAGCATCGTGAATACTCTAGGTGAAAGCTTTTGCCTGGCATCTAGCATTTCTGCTTCTTCTTTCACCTTCTTAGCCATCAAGATTCGGGTAGAGCAATCATCTTTCCTCTCGAACTGATTACCTCCATGACTATAATCGTCCATTTATGCTGGTGGAACTCAAGCTGGCCCTTCATTGTTTTGGCAGTACATCGATTGGGCCTGATGATATACACTGTGAAATGCTGCACCATCTATCTCCTGCTTCTTTTTCTTCTGATTGTTTTTAACTGGATCTGGCAGGAGAATATTTTTCTTGATGCCTGGCACCAGGGTATTGCCTTACCTTTTTATAAGCCTGGGAAGGATCCCAAGATTCCTTCAAACTAATGTCCAATTTCTTTGATGAGCTGTCTCTGTAAGAACCTTAGAGAGGATGGTTAATGTTCATCTTGTTTGGTTTCTTGAATCAAACAACCTCCTCTCGACCACCCAGTATGGGTTTTGATGACAGCACTCCACCATGGACCACCTGATTTGACTTGAAACATAAATCAGATAAGCCTTTCTCAAACGACAAAATCTTGTATCAGTATTCTTTGACATTGAGAAGGCTTATGACACAACATGGAGGTATGGCATTTTTATTGGAGAATTTTTAATGGACAGGAAATTCCAAGTTCGTGTCAGTTCGACACTTTCCCGTACTTTACTACAGGAACTTGGAGTTCCTCAGGGCTGTGTTTTGAGTGTCGCACTTTTCATTATAAAGATTAATGCCGTAACTGAACAACTCTCTCTCACTGTTACAAACGGACTCTATGTCAACGACTTTCACATCTCATGACAGTCTTCAAACATGAGGTATATTGAGCGGCAGCTACAGACTGCCCTCAGTCATTTACTGAAGTGCACCATAGCAAACGACTTTAACTTCTCTCTCTCTAAAACCGTTTGCATGCACTTTTGTCGCCAACGGTGTATTCACCCTGATCCTGAACTCCGTATCGGTGAAGTTGTGCTGCCTGTGGTTCTAGAGACAAATTTCTTTGGGCTTATTTTTGACCGTAAACTGACCTTTATATACCACACATCAAGCAGCTGCATGTCATATGTACAAGATCACTGAACATCCTCCGTTTCCTCTTTTCCACCATTTGGGGAGTGGATCAACGTTCTATGCTAAAGATATATCTTGCTCTTATTTGATTTAAACTCAACTGGATCATTGGTCTATGGTTCTGCCAGACCATCGGCCTTAAAGATGCAACGCCCTATTCATCATCAGTTACTTCAGCTCTGAACTGGGGCTTTCCACACTTCTCCAGTTCAGAACTTATACATCGTCTCATGAACCTTCTTTGCACCTCTGCCGTTTGCAACTGTCTTTACTATATGCTTTGAAACTTTGTTTCTCACCAAAGCATCCCATGAAAGCATTTTTCAGTGGGCCATAATTTTTCAGTATAGACGATCTGCTATTGCTCCTTTTGGCCTTTGTATCCAGTTGCAGTTGGATGAATTAGATCTGTCCTTGGATAACATTGCTGTATCCACTGATCAGTCCATCCCACCATGGCTTCTTACAGTCCCCAGATGTGACCTATCTGTCATCTGAAAAAATCATACATTACCAATTGGAAACACTGTCGTTATTAGCTGAACATCTTTGGAACCATCCTTTCATTCCTATTTATACAGATGGTTCGAAATCAGGTGACTGTGTGGGCTCTGCCATGGTTTGTTGTGGTTTGGTGGTTGCACGCAGAATTCCTTCTGCATCTTCTGCGCTCACTGCTGAACTGTACGCCTGGATCATGTAGAAGCTAAGCAGTACTCAAAGTGCACTATTTATACTGACTTGCTTAGTTTTCTACTTGCCCTAGAATTGCTTCACATTAGTTTACACTGACTGGCCCATTTTTCTTTAACATCTACTTCTATCCAGTTTTTCTGGATACTGGGCCATGTTGGTATTCATGGAAATGAGATCACTGCCACTGCAGCTAATTCTATCTGCTCTGGCGCTGTCACTGCTGTGCCTGTCTCATACATGGACTATTGGTTCTGCATTCTAGGGTCGGCTGTGTGCCAGCTGGCAGTCAACTTGGAATGAGCAACATGAAAACAAACTTTTCCAAATGTAACCATATATTGGACTTTGGCCATCTTATTTCAGTAAGATACGGAAAGAGTTAGTTGTTCTAACAAGACTAAGCATTGGTCACAGTTTTTAACTCGTTTTCTTTTATCTAGAACTGATGCACCAGTGTGTAGTTTGTGTAACACTCAAATCACAATAAGCCACATTTTATTTTCTTGTCGTCATTATGACTCTCAACGACGGCACCATTTTAAACATGTTCTGTCCCAAGGTCTCTCTCTCTCACACACACACACACACTTATCCATTTTTAACTAAGTACTCAGGACTTTCACAAAGAGACTGCATTTACTGGGTTTGCATCTTCTTGCCCATTCTTGTGAGGCATTATCTATGACCTTTCTTCTTCTTTGGTAGCCTACTGGTTTTTTTGGTTTGTTTTTTGCTCCTGAATTAGTATTTTAGTATTAACAATTTGATTGCTGAGTGTGTTTAACTCTCTCTATTACATTCCCTTGACATGAAGCTTTTGGTTTTTAAATCTTTTATGTATCATTTTTCCCTGAGTCATATTTCTTTTATGTATTTATTCTTATTATTTTTTTCCTGAGACATCACTCTGAGATTTTTATTTTGGATTCCTTTTGCATTTTTTTCTTTACAGTGATGAGAGGATTTTCTTCATAGACTGCTCTCTCTTCTACAGTACTTGGGCTGCTTGGGTTGGTGATTGGATGATTTTGCTTTATTAGTCCCAGTAATGTCCTTTGTTCTGTTAAGGCAGTTTGATAATATTTCCTTTACACTGCTTCCCTTTTGTTGAAATCAACATTTTTTGTTGTTGTTGTTATGTAGTTCCTCTTTTTCTTATTACTTATCCTTCCATTTTGACCAGCTGATCTGGCCCTCCTATTCTTTTATATGCAAAATGACACCTTTTTCATGTCACCATGTATGAAGTTAGAAATTTCATATTTTCAATACCCTATAGTTGTTGAAATTCCCTGAATGAGATCTTGCAGGCAAGTATGTGAATGGACTCAAGAACATTTATATCCCATAATTTTAACCACATTGAAGTTTTGTCTGCCTTACCATTATTGATCTATATGCTTTTATATACTGGAAATGATGGAGCCTACCTTGTAGCTAGTTAGTGTAGCTTCACAGGAGCATCAAATGTGAGATAACAAAATGTGTCAAACCATCAGCACAGGAGAAGTGCCTGTTGTTGGATTGGTGTTTTCTGTACAGTTATTTTGGCAGTATATATATCTTTTACTTCAGAGTAAAGGAGAAAGAATAAAAAAACAACAGTACTACGTCTGTTTCTACCCTCACGCTTGGCTAGCACCAGCTGCCCCTATTCATAGTTAGCCCAATGCACACACAATCAATATGGGGTATTAAGCAGATTATGGAAAATTCTTGTTTAGCATTAGCAACCCTCTGGTGTTCTCCCTTATGCAAATTACCCTTCCCTATCCTTTAATGGAGTAAAGGGAGAATCCTTGCTTCTCTAGTCCCAAACTTGGATAGATCAATATGGAGCTTCTCACTGGTATGAGATTATGTGAATGTATCCCTCAATCATAAGTAGGGCTGGGGTTCTATCTTGAAAGTGTACTACACCAACCCTATAAACATTGAAAAAGTGACAGCATTAAGTGTCATCCTTCCCTCACACATAGAGATTACTATTCCTGTTGGTGATAACCTTTTGCACAGTCTTTCAAATAATAAAAAATTTGTATTTTGTACAAGCAACTCTCTAGTGTTTTTCAGAGTACGAATCCTACCTCTATTTTTTTCTAGTGGACAAAAGGGAGAACCTTTGCTTCCAACACCCCAAGCTAGCTGTTCGTAAAGTCAGTATGGAAAGTTTCCTTTTAGTTTGGTGTAATCATGTTGATATGAGAACATGTGAAGATATACCTTCATTGTAAGGAGGGCTAGTTTGTTATCCTGTAAGTATAGTACAACTCATCATGTACACTGAGAACTTGACAGTTTCAATGTCAGATAGGTAGATCTTTTTTTGAGACAGGTTTGAAATAACTCCTGTATCTTCTTATTCTATTAAAACACACAAGCTTTCTTACATTCTGCATCATATTACTTATTTTCCTACTCGCATTATAACATACTGTGCAAAACCCCCTTAGATATATAGGCAAGTTGAACAGCCATTTCATTACAGAGCATTCACTGCATGTAATGAATGCAATCTTCTACAGAGATCATCTCCTCCTTTTTAGTTGTTGACACTCTTCACAAGTTATCCTCTTTTGATACTATATTTTCAGAAAGGAGATCATTATTTCAATTTTATCAACATTGGTCCTTCCAGTGAGGTTTGTAGCTGTCAGCTTTGTGGAAGGATGAGTAGTATTTTGGCAGTTAACACTTTCCTTGTCTGAAATTGTATTTTGGAAAGATATTCACCTCTTCACAGAACCACTCACCCTTCCTTTCCACTTTTAGTTTATTTTTGATTTATCAAGAATGAGTTTTAGGTATACTCTTTATGTTCAAGGGGTGTACTACACATGGAGGATGTATCACACTCCTATTGGTGGATAGCTTAGTCTAATCTCATGAGGATTCTTGAATATTTATTTCATTCACAAGACTATTTGAATTTTTGGTCATCCGTTTGTGTTGCCATCGCTCTCTTACTGCTTTATAGAGTGATGCATTATACATTGTTAACCATAGGTGTAGAAAATCTTCAGATGCTTAAAGTTTGTTTAAATTTTGGATATGTAAAAGTTTAAAAAAACAGAGTATACTGAAATGCCAAGCTTACACTTGAACATTTCCAAAACTAGTGAATTACTCACCATGAACACTTTTATAATTGTGAGTGATAAATCTTTACAGATCAAGACAAATGGCAGTGTGTCTTGCAGCAAAAAAACCAACTGTGTTACTAACAGGAGTGATAGTTTAGCAGTTATTCACCTTCTGTAACTCAGACTGTAGTGATCCAAACTATCACATTTTCAGAAGATGTACTCGTATTAGACTCTTAACTTCACATGTCAAATTTAAAGGCAATCCATTAATAAATATCTTGCATATAACATCTTAAATTTTGATTTTCTCCCCCCCCTTTATTTTTCACACCAAATGTATATAAACTTTACTTGATAAAAAAATACAAACATACTCATGGATTTTTTCAAATTAGTACACTGATAGATCTTTACAGCTAAATAATAGAGTTGTGATCCTAAACCTAATTTTGGATACCACAGAGTGTTACTTTCTTATTTGATGTGTATTGACAAAAAGTCATGCTGTCTAATCAAAAATCTTTTAGGTATAGAAATAATGATGCAGCCAAGAAGAAATTGAGCATGCATCTTATAGGAATGGAATTGAAGTTGTGGCCAAACTGGTAGTTATGCTAATAGCATTGATATGAATTTTACAGCAATTGTTCATTCATTAGTTAGCTGGCCTGGGGTGGCCAGGTGATTACAATGTTCAACTTGTAATCTGAGGGTTGCGGGTTTGAATCCCCATCACACCAAACATGCTCACTTTTTACAGCCATGGGGCATTATAATGTGATAGTCAATTCCATCATTCTTTGGTAAAAGAGTAATCCAAGAGTTGTTGGTGGGCAGTGACATCTATCTGCCTTTCCTCTAGTCTTACACTGCTAAGTTAGGGATGGCTAGTGCAGATAACCCTTATGTAGCTTTGCACAAAATTCTAAAGCATACAAACAAACAACCATTAGTTGGCTAGGCCACATATTTTATTTTACCCACCATCATGTTCAAAGTTGAACTAAAAACAGTAGCATATTTTCTAGTGATAGAAAATTTTTTTATTTGCTGATATAATCTGCCAAATTTTCTGATGATATGCATACATTATCTAAAGTTTTAGCATGACTACTTTCATAGTTACTTTGGTGGTGATAAGTTTTTAAGTGGATACAATCAAAATTTTGTTAATGGAACTTGTGATCTAACAGCTAATAAAATACATACTTTTCTGCAACATACGTAATAAAAATTGAAGAATAACAGATTTTCTAACGGTAGTTTTTACTTGCAGGACAAACTTGACAAAACCAGAACTTGTAATACCTTTAATACAAAAAAATAAATGGAATCTGTCATCTAAAAAATTGGAAAAAGATAATGGTCATAATAAAGTCCTTGGTGGAGATTCTTCACTTGAAGAATTAGCTGTTAAAGAAATCATTGAAGGTGAGTGGAAAGTTGTAAATGGTTATATGAGTCATTGTATATACATGAAGTATGGACTGCTAAAGTTGATCTTTATGTTTTGGTTTCTGTTAATGTGTTTAGTATTTATTCAGTTATATAATCCAGTACTGAAGACAAATTATACATTTGTGGCTAGACAAAGAAAGAAAAGGTTTATGATTTTCAAATGCAAAAGTAAATTTTGATCATGCTTCTGAAAAATACTCAGTTACAGTTAAAGGATTTAATTGTTTTCTTAAAGTAGTTTTTAGTGCATCTTTTAAGTAATACTTAAATACACAATTGACTAAAAGAGACACTTATGTTGTATATCAAGTTAACTCTATGTATACAGGTAAATGCAATTTCATTGACTTTGTAACCTCTGTATAAAAATGAAGCTATACATACTGTAACCATGAGGGTTCTAAGCATATCTTAATTCCTTTGCTGAGGGTTTGGTTGATACAACTGAGTTTGTGCTCTATAATTTTTACTTTATTTTATATATTATATAGTTATTTTTATGATATTAAATAAAGAATGCACATGAAAAAGAATTATAATACATACCTGGATGGTAGTGTTTTTTGCTGTCTACTGTCAGTGAAATTTACTTTTTTATATTAATGTTATTACTACCCTAAATATTTTTATTTAATTAAATACTGCATGTAAAAACACAGAATGATGCTGCAAAAGTAGAACAATGCCCTTTAATTATCTCAATTTTTCTGGCTTTATGATTATAAAATAAGAGCTGTTAAAAAATGCAGCTAAATTTGTTGATATGTTTCCTATGGGAATGATGTTTAAACTTTTGAGGTAAAACAGACAGTTCTATGTACAGAAAACAACATAGTAAATAATCCTGAAGAAGTGATTCAAGAATTTATCAATCCTCAAATAGAAAACAGTACTTAGTATAATGTTGACACTGACATGAGACAGATAGGATCAATTTAATAATTATTCAATTGAAGATATGCTTGTATCAATTGTACAAAAATAATTATCAAAAAATGGACCTAACCTTCTTGAAAAAGGTTTCAATCCAAAGGCAGAATACAGTAGTGATAATTCAAAAAACAATTCACAAGATGAAAATTTAGTGCCCTCATTATCAAGTGGGCAGACAGTTGACATGGTAAACTAATATGATATATCTTTGTTATACAGTAACAGACTTTTCAGTTATGTGAACAATATCACAAAGATACCATGAATAAAAATGAAAGTATAGGATTAAGTTTATTAAAGAGTTCAAAGAAACGTGAGTAGGAAATCTAAGTCTACATCTAATAGCTTGAAACTTTGGTTTTCTATTGGTTATAAATAATATACTATTAAACAACAGAGAAAACTATTTACAGTTTGTCAAAGAGAGGATGTTACAGGTGTGCATGGCAAGTGTGTCTCATTTTCTAGTTTGTGGATTGTAAAGAAATATGATTGAAGGGTGTAAAAGTCATGCATTGACTGTTATATTGAGTAATTTATGTTGAGGTACATACTTCTTGGAGCGGTGGTAAATAAATTAGAGAATAACTATCACAATTCTTATGCTAGTGGAGATTGAGGAATTTGAAAAATATTTCCTCATAGAATTGAAAACTTAAAACTTGTATAATATTAAAAATTTGATTTATTAACTATGTTTTGAAGCCAAATTTATTTATGTACCATTATAATTAAGTAGTTTAAATTTTGAGTGTAACTCGTTACAATTTCCTGACATAAGCACACTTTGATGTGCCTGTAATGAGAGGGTTAATTTGGAAAACTTTTAGTACATACTGCAGGTTTATTGTACAAAAATGTATCATTTTTTTCAATACAATATTTGTAATAAAGATTTGTGAATTTATGAATTCTTTACTGAGTCAGTCTGAATGAAAGGTGATTCATGAACATACATTACAAACATATTAAATGGATATGAAAAAATTCTGTTTTAGATAGAACTTAGTTTATCTCTTTTTTTTCTTTATCTTAATACTAATTGTAGTGAAAACATCTGTAACAAAGTTGAAAAATATGAAATGAAACCAAAAATACTTTATCTAGTATGGTTGAAGATAATAATAGACAATTACAATTATATATTGTAAAAAGCACTTATTCTCTTAACAATTTCAGGAATTATTCATATAATTTTTTGTTTTATTGCTTTTTTGAACCATGTATTACGAGCATAATAAAGCAATAAATTATCTGGCAAGAGTTTACGACGTATTAGGGTGATCAGAACAGCAGTTACATCCACAAGTGGTTCCCTGAGTTTGTTCGAGAGAACTTTTTATCAGAATATTTTCCATTTAAGTTCGTCTAACCTAGTATGTTTATGATTCTCGTATTTAAGTTACTTTTGTAAAAAAATTTATAACAATAAATAAAAACCAAGAATTTAACACACCAGGACTTTTGAATTTTGCATGTGTGTCATTGTCCAAAAAATATTTCATGACACTTTCAAGTATGCACCTTAGAACACAAAAGATATATAAAACAATATTACAGAATAGGTAATAGAACTCCTTACTGCTTAGAGAATTGTCTTTAGTCTAAACATGTCAAGCTCTTATTGCAAAATGTGGTTGTTTCCCATAAAACAAACAGTTGGTATTTGCTATGTAGCTTTGAGTGTGCTCTTTCTGTTGGTTATAAACGTATCCAGTAACAATGTGAAAAAGTAGTATACACATTTCTTAAGAGACAGGTAATAGGGGAGGGATGTGTCACTATAGTGATATTTTAAGAAAGCAAAATAAATTAAAATTTTAAGTTTTGTATTGTTGTCAGTATCTAAGGCTGCATTACTGTATACATGTATAGATTTAAAACTTGTGTTTACAGATTTACTGTTCAGCTAGATATACTTGAAGAAGGGCATTGCCCAAAATTTTTTCTCTCATAGCATCATGAGAGCAATGATTACATCATAATTACAATTTTAATGAAACAGCAAGCTGAACTGAAAAAGCACAGTGATAAAGCATGGCAATTATCAGATACTAAACTGCTCACTAAGCTTAAAGTGTTTCAAGAGAAATAAGTAAAAGTAATTAATGTTTTTAGTCTGTAATTTGACTGTGCCAGCATAGTGACTGAGAATCATATTGAGTTCAGTGTCTGTCTTCATAAATAAAGCTTGTTTGTCATCCAGGTTTGTTGTATGGTGCATGGTACTACTCCAGCCACATAGTAAACTAAGTGTTTAAATTTTACAATTACTTAGCTGTGTGAACAAATTGTCTACATCAACTCAGTATTACTCTTGATTATGGAGACCTAAAAAAGTTTGAAACAGCTCTGCACATTTTACCAGCTTTCCTTTAGTTGGGCTGTTGAGGCCATAAAGCAAAATTAGCTGGTTGTTCTGTTGGAACTCAGAGGATTCTGAAATAAATTTGAACTTAAAGCTTCATTGCATTAACCTACATCTTGTCTGATATGCTCCCAGTTATGATAGAACTGTACCTTTGGTTTCAAAGAAATGACTAAGCTTTTCAAGGATTCAACTGGTGGTTCAGCCACCAGGTTTAGCTTGAACATGTCAAAATCCCAAAGAAATATCCTTTTTTCAAAATCACACAGAACATGTTAACAAGGACAACAAAATGTCACAGGCAGATGATAAGAGCACCAGATCATGTAACAATGTTAGAAGTAACTATGTTTAAGAGCTCAAATAACACTTTGAAAGCTAGATTTCGTAAAAGTGATCTGGATATTCTAACCTTCTTGAATATTTTTTGTAAACCTAGTGAAATACCTTAATCATGACTATGACTTGCAACATTATGCTGATCTGATCATCAGTGTTTTAGTTGACCATTTCAGAAAAAAACCAAAAAACAGAGGATAGGACTGTTACATCATCTGTAATCAATACATAGGATGCAAGAAGAGATTTCTTTTTGATGATGCACACTTTTTTGGCTATGGAGGATCAAATTTTGAGTTAGCATACACTGTTCTTGTACATGACTACAAGAACATGGTTCTTTTGTCAAAAGGTATATTGAGATTTTGCAAAACTTGCAAACATTACTTTAATTATTCTAGTATCAAGTGTACTAGTTGAAAGAGGATTCTCTCTACAGAACATAATTAAACCTGGTAATACAATATGTCTAACTGAGAAAAAAGTGACATATTTGATGAAGCCTGCCAGTGCTAATAGACATTCACAACTTTGAAATACTTTCTTGGGAAGAGGATTAAGGGAAAATGCCAAAATTAAAGTTATAAAAACATTTTAAACTACACAGTAATTTGATTTTTTGTGCTAGTTTTTCATGATTTTGCTTCATTTAATTTTGCTGTTATTAAAAAAGAATTCCCTTTATTGGAGAAAGATTACTGGTTTGTGTTTTCATCACTGAAGGCATACAGTAAATGTAGATATGTTTTTGCCTTACTGTATTTAATCGTGCCTTTATATTTTCATAACCTTGTGATGAATCACTTTTTATTCCTTGGACACTCTTATCTGCCGAAATGATTTGTCCACACCCTTGTTTGGTATTGGTCAAGTATATATTCAGATATTCACTCATTAAACAGTTCTTGCCATGTTAGTGGTTCCCATAGTGGAAAATTCAGAACTTTAGACCTAGAAATGCAATTAACCTTTCTACAAAATTGAGAGCTTCTCAAGTATTTAAAGGCCAGATTCTCTATCTTGTTGGAGATAAATTTAAACAATAAACGGATAGCACAGAAGACACTTGTTTTAAAATAATATTTTCAAGACAAGTTATATGTATATACAAAAAATACTTTACAATGTAGGTTATCACAGTTGAAACTAGAGTTTTAAATAATTCTCTTTTATGTCAAAAGTCTGCACAGGCTGGTTCAGTTATTTTAGAACCTAGTTGGCAAGATTTCTCCATCTCTGTCATGACAATACAAGATGAGAAACTCACTTCAAAAATACCACTATAACAGTGATATTCAGAGCTTTAAATAATTGTTTCCTTTTTATCAAAGTCCACAAAGGCAGGTTCTGTTACTTTCGAACATCCTTTGATGAGACAGTTGTATTTATTTATCTCTGTTATTACAATACAAATTGTGAAACTCTTTATATCTCACCCATTATGGCTAATCTGACAGTCATACAGTTTGACTTCACTTTCAACACTTTTACCTTCACTATCTTGTTCTCTTGCTTCCTCGCTGCATCTGTCTGTATTTATATTACACAACCAAAAGGTTTAGAAATATCTAGCATTTTAGTAAAAACATTATTAAACATAACACAAAAGGCTTAGAAGCTTTGAGTAAAATGACATTAATAGTATTACAGAAGCTTTGTACAACAGTTAAACTATATACACATCATATGACTCGTAGACTTATGTAATAAAGCTTGTCATAACTATTGCTAATTTACATCATAACTGTTATCTTTTAACATTCTTTGTATGAAAACTAAATAATCATTAACTATTGAATTACAAAATAAACTAAATAATAGCTCTGAAACTAAACAGCCTTGTATATCCAACAGGGCTGTTGCCTTATTCCCCATCAAAACTTTTTTTTTTTTCACAAGTACCAAGCCTATGATTGAAACTCCAACCTCTATGTCAGTAGTTTCCAAACTTTTCTCATTGACAACACTAACTCAGGGGTTCCCAAACTTTTTAGACCTGTGGAGCTTAATATTAGAAACAAAAAACATTCCAGAGCCTTAATAATAATAATAATAATAAAAAGTACACTAAAAATAGAAACAGTTGGTCACTAGCATCAGATAGAGTTTATTTAAAGCTTTTAGAATACAAGTTTATTAAAAATATCAATATTTAAAGACATTTTTTTACTTTTACTTTTTTGGTAAAAAATTTCTGGTTGCAAAATTTATATCAGTAAAAGTACAGTGTACTTATTTATTTATTAATGGCTTGAATGGGCTTGCTTTTTTTCACAAAATAGTTCAATATTTGGAGTTATGGTGGTTACCTGTAACTGCAAATCATCTTCATTATTTAACCTGTTTTCAAATTTGGTCTTTGTAGCTGTATGTAGTGAAAATATTTTCTCACAAAGATATGATGTTGGAAAATGCATCAAATGTTTCAAAGCTCTGTTATTTATTTCAGGGTATTCCATGGTCATTTGAATAAAAATTGTGTAATTTCTTTCTGCTGAAATTTGTTTTTAGGGTGTAATTAGTTGAACTTTGTATAAGCTGTTCTTTCTCTTTCAAAGGCAAATCATTGGTATTTGCAGAGTCAACAAAGGGATTTTGAATCCACAGTAATTTTTCTAAATGAGGAGGGAAGTACTCTGTAATAGTTACACACAAATCAGATATGTGCTGCAAGACTGAAACTTTTGCATCTTCACATAAGGAAATTTCATTCATAAGTAAAAAAAAAACAGATTTTCTAAGCAATCAAGTTCTTCTATAATTGTACATTCACCCCATAGTTTTAGCTAACGTTGAAGCACTGCCATTTAACTTTGCCCCCTGCCAGTACAGCAGTAAGTTCACAGATTTAACAAAGCTAAAATCAAGGTTTCAATTCCCCCCTAGTGGGCTCAGCAGATAGCCCAATGTGGCTTTGTTATAAGACAAAAACACACACACACCTATTTTACTATGAGCTTTGAAATGCATTACCCTGGTACTCTGCATTGTAGTATTCACTTCATTTAGTTTAGATAGACAAATATATCCAAAAGATAAGCCACTTTCTGTATCCACTATTTGTTTGTTAATTTGTTTGCAAGCTCAAAATGGCATTCAGATAAAAAGAAACCTCACGCAGTTCGTAAACCAAGCAAACAGTTTTCCCCGAGAAAGTTGTTGAAGCAGCAAATTTTTATGCAAACTTCCTATATCCTCACAGAGTAAATTGAAGATCCTCACATTGAGAGGTCTTGATTTTATAAAATTAACTATTTGTATGACATCATCCAATACCTCTTTTAAGTCTTCTGGGATTCTTTCATTGTAAGTGCATAACAATGAAGACAGCAATGGATACTCTCGATGTCCGGGTTTTTCTTTTTTATGCGTACCAATACACCTGAAAATTTTTCAAGTCATAGCTGCAGCCCCATCAGTGCAAATACTTGAGCAAAACTGCCATTGTATCTCATGTTCTTCCATAAATAAATTGATCAGTTTAAATTTTCTTCACCCTTTGTTTGAGTAGGTAAAGGTTTGCAAATTAGGATATTTTCCTTAAAACTAGCTGGCCCAACATGGCTAAGTGGTAAAGGCACTCGACTCGTAATACAAGGGTCATGGGTTTGAATCCCTTTCACACCAGACATGCTTGCCCTTTCAGCAGTGGGGGCATTATAATGTGATGGTCAATGCCACTATTCATTGGTGAAAGAGTAGCCCAAGAGATGTCAGTGGGTGGTGATGACTAGCTGCCCTCCCTCTAGTCTTACACTGCTAAATTAGGGATGTCTAGTGCATATAGCCCTGAAGTAGCTTTGTGCAAAATTCAAAACTAGCTTCTTTAATATAGCGAACAAACACAAGCAACATCATATAACCTGCAACATCTGTTGATTCATCTATTTGAAGTGCAAAAAGTTGTACTCGCTCTGACCCATCTTATTATTAACTCTGTTAAGCAGTTTGTTGACATATCCTTGATTCTTTGAGAAAACAAATTGTCAGAAAGGGGCACAGAGTTAATGTTTTTAAGAAATTTCTCATCAATCGTACACTCTACCAGATCTTTTGTACATGGTTTCATTAAATCTTCTGCAATTGTATGAGCTTCACCTGTTTTTGCAATACTGTAACTAACATGATATAGAGCAATAAGAGCACCTTTGTTGTCCTGATGGACAGATGAACAAAATGTAGCTTTCCTTGCATTTAATTTGAAATACTTGGCATCTAGAAACCAAACATTCCCAATTAAAAAACCCAACTTCCATTTTAACTTTGCTGGATGCAAATTACTCTTACTCAACACTGTTCCACATTCAACACACAACTCACTAAGTCCACCTTCATTACCTGTCCATGTCAAACCATATTCAATAAAATTTTCATCATAATTCTTTTCTTTCTTGTTTAAGTTCTTCTTATATCATCCTTCGTTGAAGTGCTTGCACATGATGATAATGTCGATGAATTCATATTAGGCCTAGGAAGATTTTTTACTAGTATCAGATTCATTACTGATATTCAGCCACTTATCCATTATGTAGGTGACTAATCATTAATTTGTCTAAAAACGTATTTTTATATCTTTGTCACTTAAAAAGTATTTTCATAGACACAAAATAGCTTCTTAATGAAAACTCGTTCAAGCACCTGAGTTTTATCATCATACAATGACGTAGTGACCTAAGATCAGTGCTGACATAACAAAGTTGGAAATAAAGATTCATGGAAGAAAGGCTAGGCTGCTAGAATAATATTTTCCTAAAGGAAAAGGTTTACCTATTATTTTTATTTATTTTTTTAATAGAAATTTTTAAGCCAAATAAAATATTAAGCCAGATCTGATGTCCATCTAAATCTCGAATGCAATGAAAC
The DNA here is from genome assembly GCF_004210375.1 of Tachypleus tridentatus. Taxonomy (NCBI): domain Eukaryota; kingdom Metazoa; phylum Arthropoda; class Merostomata; order Xiphosura; family Limulidae; genus Tachypleus; species Tachypleus tridentatus. Next base: position 87,379,762 of record NC_134830.1, read on the forward strand.
ATGACATCATGTGGGTGTATGATGTCATAGAGCTTATTGGCACCAAGTTTGTCTAATTAAACTACAATGAATCTAACCTAACCTAACAATTACCAATTATAATTGTCATAAATATAATTATACTTCATATAAATATACTTTGAAACTGAAACAACTGATACTGCATCTAACTGATTCACAATGTTTCAGCTATGATGTCATGTTTCATTTTGTTTGAGATTTAGCTGCTAATTCAGATCTGGGTTTTAAAAGACAGTTGACATCACTATCCAGTGTTGGTTGATGTTTCATACAAAATTTACTGTGATCTTAAGATGGTACTATATTTACTAGCAACCAGTGGTGCCACTGTTGAAGTTAATTGAGATGGTATTAACACTTTCACTGCAAGAACTTCCCCTAAGCTAAATAAAATCATCTGGCATTAGGCAGAATAAGATATTAAAAGGCCCAATACATGATAAACATATTATATAAAAGATATATTTTACTTTTTGTTTTTCTTTTGTTAAATTTTATAGTTTTAGGAAAAAATAATAATACTCTAAAATTTTATCATGGAGCATAATTTGAAAAACCATGCATTAACCCACTTCTTTATTTGTGTGACACCCCTACTGCTGTGCTCAATATTTGTTTGTAGTTTTTTTATGTTCTTAATTGTCACTCTTTTGATAAAAACTTTGTGCAACTTCATACAACTCACAGTTTGGAAACCAATGCTCTACACAAATTAAATTGTACTACACCAAGCTTTGATGCAATCAGCATTAAACTATAGTCCTCTACCAACATGAAAGTGATACATCCTCCAGTTTGTTATAGTAATTTATTTTTCTTAATCAAATTATGAGACTTTATGCCATTTGTTTCAGAGTCTGCATTGTGGTTTATTGAATTTCATTCACTTCCATTGTTACTAACCCAGTGTTTGGATGTAGATACTTACAGTTTTGTCATTATGAAATTACCAAGGCTTAAGTGCTGTGTCTATACCAGACCTATGAAAACAATTATTTTGGTGATTTCAGTTTTCTGAATCTTATTTCATATAATTTATTATACCCTTGTTCCTGAAACCTCCTAATGTCTTGACTCTTTCATAAGCTGTCTTATTTTCTTGTAATGTCTACCAGAATTATTCAGAAGTGGGCAAAGTTACCATCACTATATTTTATTATGTTGGTTCATCTCAAGCCCAGGACTCTTATCTTTCTGCTGATCCTACTTTGGTTTTGAATGTTTTTAACCATCACTTCCCACAACTTGTCTTTGCTTCTGGCTTTTCTATCTCTGAATAGGATAAGGTGAAACCTATCTTTTTCTTTTGCTACTCCATTAACTCAAATATGCAACAGATATTCATTAACTTCAGTTGTTTTCTTTTGTCTTTGGTGTAATCTTCCTTTTTCACTTGTATGCAGAATTATTGCATATTCTTTCAGGCTGTGCTTCATGTTGACTCTTCTCCTTATATTGTGACTTTTATCCCTCCTAATTTGCCCTTTTCTGTATGTTTCTCTTTTCCTCAGAAACACCTCATTACTATTATTAATAGTTTTATCAGGGCAAGGCTATACTAACCTATTCTTTACAGTGCTCTTTCTTCAGCTGTTACCTATTTCACTTTCTTTGGTTCTGAGAGTTAATTTATAGGGATATGTTATTTTCTGGAATCTCTTCCTACATTTTGCTTGGAATTACATCTGTTTACATACTTCTGTTTGGGTGGGATAAAGTTGTGAACACTTACACAATAAATGATGTTTGGTCTCCAGAGGAATGAAACAATCTAGTCATGTTTGTTTGGATATCTTAGTGGATTTATTCAAATAACTACACTGTCTTTTCTTACACAAGTCCAAAAATGGGTACTTGCTTTAGGACCTCAGGACCTCTGCTTTGTTGTTCTAGAGTGCCACCTGGATGTTATCATGCTATGCCTAAGAGCTTTGAACTTTATGGCAGACTGTCTGTATAAACCATGCTGTATTATTCAGAAAAAGTAGTCCCTAAACAATTTTTAACTTCAGGAGATCTATTATTGATACCTTTGTACTTCCTTTTAACCCCAAACTTTCGCCCTTTTCACCACCAGTCCCTGATTATGTGCCACCTAGTGGTGGATATTCTGAGTAAGAATTGGTACATTCTCTTTCCTTCTCTGTGACTCTCCTCCTGTTTGATTTATTCCCAAGTTTCTGTCCCTAATTTGCAACACTCCATATTAAACTGTTTTTGCCTCCCACATTGGCTAGTTCATTTGTTATTTTTTATTTCTTAACTCTTGATGATCCAGGCGTCTCCATCCCTTCCAAGGCTTTTTATATCAACCTTAAAAGCTCATTTTTCACCAATGTATGACACATCACACTAGTTAATTGATCAACAAAGAAAAAAGAGAATGACTACATGTGCACTCAACTAAAAAGTTACTGTTTCATCATTCACAGCAACCTATTGCAGCCTCTCAGTTCTTAGTGATGGGTCTTATTCATATGAAATTAATCTTGTTCATTTCCCTTACATATACACCCCTCCACACTTTTATGCAAATTCTTTCTAATGAGCAAAGGCTAAAAGAATATGTAGTAATATACATCAATGTCATTATGTATATCTAATGCTTAAAAACCTTTCTCGTATATCTAATTATTTAAAAGTGCACAAGTTGCATTTCAGTATAAAACGGTATTTTGGGTAGATAAATAATTTGTTAATAGTTGAAAATTATGTCTGCACTTGTCTATCTCTTCACAGATCTTCTTGCATGCTATGTTTTTTAATTACACTATGTAACAAAATTTTTAATTTTTCTTGTTTCTGGGCAGAAAGTGTTATTTCCCAATTGCTTACACCTAAAGTAAATGGAAAAGACCTATTTTTCTCTTCAAACTCTGCTTTTGTGACCTGGGAGTGTATATGAAAATATGATGACAGACTATATTTGGGGGCTGATACATGAAAGTGATTTACATTACAGTTGCTAATCTTGAAAAACTACTCATTTCTAAACATTTTTGCTCATTTTTGTATAACTTTAGTATAAATACATGTAATTCTTGATTCATATATTGTGTATTCAGACCTTATGTGTAAATGAAAATATGAAAAATTTACCTGTTTTTACATAGAAAATAGGTTAATTTCTAAATTTCATTGTCCAGATCACAAAAAGCAAAGTTTGAAGGGAATAATGGTCATTTTCTGTACTTTTACAACATAAGAAATTAAGAAATAACACATACTATCCAGGAACAAAATTTGTGTTACATAGTGTTATCTACATGTATTTGAATATATGACACCATACATAAATGGATTGCTCATAGTGAGAACAAAAAAAACAAAAAAACAAAAGCAGATTATGCAAATAATTAGATTTTAAGGCTTTTTGAATCTTAATATAAATTTACATGAATCATAAAGTTATTGTGAAATTTTATGTTTATATCAAAGTGTTGGTTGTGACCCATTGACCACAGTTATTGAACATCCTCTGCTTCATGATGATACTTGTTCCCTTCACATGTTTTTGGTCAAGATGTATTACTGAATGGCATGTTTTTTTGTGAATACAAAGTGCATATAAAACTCCTATTTTTTATTTAAAGAAACAAACTATCTTACTGTTGTTTTCACACTAAATATGTGTGATGAAACAAGAGTTTGAAGGTAAAAATTTACAAAGACATCTATTTAATTGAATTTTATATTTTGTTTACAATAAATATTTCTAAAAAAATATTTTTGAAAAAAGTGATATTTAACTTTTTTTATTATGAAGGAACTTGCATGTGAAAGCTGTACAGATACAAAAGTTGTATCTTAGTGTTATAGATAGATTTCTTGTGATATAATTTAAGTATGACACCCCTATACTTTCTTTTTTATAATTGAAAATGTACTAAGTTTGTTTTTGTAAAAAATGGCTTAACATTTTTATAGTCTAATGAACTATCTTCAGAGCATTTAATATTTAAATATATTATAATTAATGAAGGTTTTAAAGGTTAAAATGTTGTCCTTTTTAATTGTATCTATTCACATTATGAATTTTAATTACAGAAAACAACAAACAACTTCAGGAGTGGAATAACTGTTTCGAAAGAAATGATAATTTAGTTATTCCATTGTTAGTAGAAAATCATGTGCCTGATGGGTTTGAAACAGATGAAAAGGTAGATGTTTCAATTAGACCAGATGAATCTACACTTGAAGATTATGAAAGGGTTCCTGTAGAAGAATATGGGCTGGCGGTTTTACGAGGAATGGGATGGAAAAAGGGTGAACCTGTTGGTGGGAAAAATAAACAGTATGTATTAGTACCTACACTAGCTATTCTGTATCTTACACATACATTTTGAAAATATTTTAATTGCATTTATGTTTTTTGTTCTAAAAATATTGTTTGCATACAGGTTAGTAATACTCACTTCTTTGGCAACCAAGAATAACTTCAAAGTGCCATTTGGGAAGTAAAACATAACAGTAGAGCATCATTGATTATTCTTTACCATTTCACACATCCACAGGTAAAGTTAGTTGATTAGTGGTATTTGCTTATTGATTAATTGATGGACTTGGAAATCAATTACATTTAATTGATTAGTACAAGCCCATTTCAATCTTGCCCTTGTACAAAAAAGACAAAGGGCTTAATATTGTTTTTAAAACAATTTTCAGTTTATCTCTACTGCGGGTTGCTATTTGCACATTCTGCAATATCTTTTTATTTCCACAAAAAGTATTTTGTTTCAAATTAAGTTGAAAATAATCTGGTCATTTTGTACTTTGTGGATGACTCGCTAATGTTGACTAAACACCAACATAAGTTTGCCATTAGTTTAGTTTTAAATGTATAGTAACCTATATTTATCTTCTGTAAATCAAATAATTTTATAAATAACTAAAACATGTTTTACTATCACTGATGAGGACATTCATATTTTTATTTGCATTTAAAACATATAATAATTGCAACAGGAAATCATTTAAGTAACCAGTTAGCCAAAGTACTTATGTTGTTTGAATAGGATGAACATAAAAGCAGCACTCAAAGAAAGACTTGAATATTCGGAATAATTTACAGTCATCTACCACACTTCACAGTCAGTGAACTTGATGAAACCTACCTCATTTGATGACAGTTATAATTCATGAACTTAATAATAATTTTTTACAAACATTGCAGTTCAGTAAAATCATAGTATATCTATTAAAAAGTAAAAACTGTACTTAATCAAAACAACAAAATCAATAAGATTCCTTTATTAACAGTCTTTAAGTCATATTTCTTCCTTGTTTCTTACTGTGTAACTATATATATTACTGTGTCCAAATAAACTATGTGTACCTGATGATGATCATCAAACCTTTTTAAACATTGTGCATTTATTACTGCACTTTGGTAATTACTTGTATTAGTTTCTTTCATTAACCATTAAATCTATTTCTTAATTGTATAAACTTGTCTAATTTTATGTTATCTCATGTCTTTCAAGTGAAAAAAATTTCTGTAATTTTGAAATAAATATAATTTAACACGTAAAAACTTTCACAATTCATAAAAGAAGGAACTGAAAAATATATTTAAATAGACTATGAACAACTCTTAATACCTGTATTTTTACTATCACATAATAGTCTAATTTTTATTCCATACAGTCATGTCTAAATATTCTTTATAGCTGTTTTCAAAGATGCATTTCATTTGTAAATGACAAAACTTCTTAATGTAGTACCATAACAAGGTTTTGACTGTAGTTGTACAAAGGATAAGGGAAACACTTGAAAATTAAGAAATGGATAATATTCTTAAGCAGTGATAAATTTTTAGCAAGAATATTTTTCCTTTTGAATTGGCAGAACAATTCTAAAATAAATCAACAAATGAGCTGTTTTGTCTGCAGATAAATCTCTGTATCGCTGTGCATAAATGGAAAGTTTTTATTTAATAAATTATACTAAATAAATATAAGAGAATAACAAAATATTTATCATAAAATATTTTTGAGTTAAAATTGTTGCAACAGTTAGAATGAACTTATTACAATGTTTTTTTTTAAATTTTTTACTGAAGATTTGTTTGTGAAAATAAGTCTTATTACTAATCTAAATGCAAAGTGATTTCATGTTATGATTAAACAAACTGTTATTCCTCTTGAAAACCTCCAATATTTATTGCATAATCTCTAAAATGTCCTCAATACATTTTAAGTGTTTGTTTTGAGTAAGACTTTATATTTTGTTATCTTCTATACTCTTAACTATGTGGGATCTGTCACTTAACCAAGCTCATAACCATAATAAAAAATTAGGAAGTAAATGTAAGTTATGTTTTATTCTTGCTAGAATGACTACATATTATAACACAAATACAAATGTTTAGTTTAAATAGCTTAAATCTCATAATGTTAAATATTTATTATTTTTTATTATATTTACCTTCTAGTCATGCCTAGCTAACATTACTTGACTTGCACTGATGTGGTACACATACACTAAAGTCATGTATCCAGTAATATAAAACTGACTGTTAGTCCTCCCTGCATTGGCTGTGTTTTAGTGGGCTAGCACTACTACCTCATGTACAACTGCTGGGGAATTCCCTATGCATGCCACAAGTCTCAGATACTTTTGTGTGTATTGCACCAGTCTGATATAATCATCATAGTGTTGTAGGGGGAGGGTGACATGACTTCTACGTGCAGTTATCCTCATGAGCACCACAACAAACTCATAGAATAATTTATTCTTTGGCACTACTCATGTTCAGACATGTTTTTTGTTTGTTTTTTTTTCCACGTAGATAAATCCATATTTGTTAGTTAAATCACCCACCAGAGGCACCTACTCTTGGAAACTTTGTTTTCTTGCTCTTGCATCTTTCTTGGACTTCCATTCATCTGCAATATTCACCTTATAATGTTATAGTCTTGGGGTTTACAGCTGGTGGCAAACTTTTCCCTTCATGTTGATGGGATGCTGCTCACTGAATAATATTTATGCAACTCCTACTTTGTTGGTCTTTTTTCAGTTGTTGAGTTTTCTTGTTAGAGTTTCACATCCGTCTTCACACATGGGATTTGTCAGGCCCCTTGCAAAGCATATGCGATTCTTTTCAAGTGTAGCCCATTTTTCTTTCATTTTTGTAGGATACGTACTCTCACTCTCTATCAACAGAGTGACCTGCCTACCACCACTGGCTTTTTAACCATTGTATTACTAGGCAGCCTTCCACCCATAGTCAGATATTAATCTTTATTTTTAGCCTGATTTTACAGAACTCTCTTATCCATCCCTTCCCACGTACATTTCTTCTTCCCAGTTGAGACATTCATGTAGTTTTTTATGATTATATATAACCCCTCTTTGGACCTTTGACTTCTTGCTCATTGTATCATTGTTTTTCAAACCATATTTTCTTATTGCTTCTGGTCATCATTGCTCAAATATTCTATGGTTACTTTCTAACCACTGTTACTTTCTAATGCTTTGTATCATAGGGACGACTTGATGTTATTTCTGAATTTCTCTTTTCTTCTGAAGATTTTGCCTGTGTGAGAGATTGATCTGATGTTTTCTCCCCTATGTTTCTTCAATTTATGATGGTTGTGATATCGGTTGTCTTTTATGTTCATTGCTATCATGCTTATTCTCAGACTGCCTTTTTTCATAAAAACTGTCATTGCCTCTTTTTACAGTGGTGGATCTCCTCTTAGAATTTGCCCTCTTTTACTTCAGCTAGTTCGGTTTGCCAACTTATCTATCTTACATATTCTTCTGTGGATGAATGAATCTGATTGTACACCCTCTTGTGTTCTCCTTTACCAAACCTGGCATATCATAGCTTGTCTTGCTTCTTTTTTTCCCTGGCTTTTTGGAGGAGATCTGACGGGCTGGTATGTGAATTACAACTAACATGCTGACCTCATGTTACTTGTATTTTTGGGTAGTTTTATGTGCTTTACCTTTTCTTCTTCCTCCAATTGTTATTCTCCAATCTACTCAGAGGCTTTAGAGTGGTGAGTTTTGTTTGTTTGCTTTTCAGTCATTTCCAAGTCATTCATGTATTTCTGACACCTCCATGTGGGTACCTTGATATTTATACATGCATTCCTTAGCTAAAATAAAGAACAAACAAATGAATGAGAGCACAAACTGAACAGGAGGCAAGACTAAATATATTAAATTTTACGTGAAGTACTATGCTTTTAAGTTCCTTATGCCTTTTGCCATCAGAGCTTGCAAGTGGACAACATTATCTTGCAGGGAGAACTTACCCAAAATCTGCATTGAGTAGGAGAGGATGGAAAACATTAAACCCATCTGCTCCTGCTCAATGTCCACTGTTAAGATGGTGTTTTCACAAAACTGCTATGGCAGTATATCTCAGTAACTGGCATTGCCATTTCTTCATTCCTTTTACAAAGAAACAAAAACACATACATCACGAGGTGTAGTCTTGATCTTATACTTAGCTTGTATTTGCTGACTTTTATTGTAGGATCCTATTACCTTAGCGGGGACTCAATTCTAGATGATTGTGCCTAATTACAGTGGTCTAAACAAATACTTCTGGTTGCTCACAGTGCATATTTCTCTTCCCTCTTCTTCTGGCATAAGATGGGAGAACTCTTATTTACTCACTCACTGCAGATATTGATATGGAGAGTTTTCTTCTGCAAGTAATGCCCTTCCTCCAGTAAGAGACATTGGTTCCACTTTTCCTTTAAAATGAAAGGTTTAGGTGTTATCTGGAATTGTGGCACGGAATACCCTATTACATATTTTCCAAGAACTTTCTTGGTGGATATATCTAATACATAGGACTTGGATTTGCCTTAAATGCAGGTGAGGGCTCCTACGCTGTCCATCTATTATTATATTATCTGTCTCATGTAAGTATTTCACCAAGACAAAATGGCCAAATTCTCTAACCACACTACACACATTAATATTGCACTCACTTTTACAACATATTACCACTGGCACTAGATTTATGCATTATCCTTTAGTGTAAATCTCTCTTAAATGTACATGAAGTATATCAATGAATAAATAACAGATTGAGCAGATAGTAGTTCCTACTTGAGAAGCATGCAAGTGTCTCTTACTAGGTGCTGCTTTATGCGGTAACCCCTAGTTACACTATGAATTTTCTCATTCTGTTACTTTTTCAGAAAGAAGCTTATCTATGTAATTGATCTGAATCAGTCCCTCCATATTCAATGTGGGATCTTAGTTTTTGAGCTCTTTGTAGTGCAGAAAGGTAGGTAGCGTATCTGAAGTTAACGTATTCCTAACCTGAAAAGTTTTTTCTCTCTACACTGCTTTCCTCCTCACTACGGTTACATTTACTCTACCTCATTAAGAGTGAGCCTCTTATATTATTTTAGTGGGGATTAATGTACATGGAGCTTATGTTACCCTCCTATTAACCCTTTTGGTACAGTCTACATTTGTAGACTTACATTTAAATTTATTTAACTGTTATTCTACAAATGTATATCAATAAGTTTGGAATAAATTATAGATTATAACTCAAAATTCAGTATTATACACAAGTTCATTTCTTAATTTGAAAGTAAATATTAAAAAACAACTAAGTACTGGTTTTTATGAGTTATGTGGTATGTTATGTCTTGGATTTGGTAATTACATTTTATGATATCCACAATACAATGCCTATAGTTTATCATGAATTAGAAACTCAAATTTTCAATATTTACCAGCTAGAATATGAAATTCTAACTTCTAACTTTTTCTATTTCTGTGAAGATATGATATTTAGTGAACCAACCATATTGACTCTGCCCACCACTTCATAAATTGAGAAGACTTGTTTGTTATACCTGCTTTTCTATGTCAACAACTTTATAACCTATCAAAAGTTCTAAATTTTCTCTACATAATTTTTTATTCAACAAGATTGATACACAGAATATTCTGAGGTAGATATATTTTGATATACAAACAACAAAGCAATTTACCTTAACGGTTACTACAGATAAAAATCCATACACAAAAGTTTTTCAAAGTTACTAACATTTTTGAGTCTTCTATCTGATCTGGAACTTCCTTGATGTCTTTTCGAGGGTTTGCAATGAACAAATTAATTTTGAGTTGATGTAGATAAAATTCATTTAACTAGGAGCTAGGTAGCTCTGTATTCTTCTTCCTTTGCTAGTAAAACATAAAGTTTTTCACAGAGGGAGTTTTATAAAAATATTAATTTCCAATGTCAATCCACTAAAGTTAAATGGTTTTTAATGGTCTAAATTTATAAACATTCCTGGTCAATCATCTAAAGTTCCCGATTAATAAGCATTAATGATAGTTATTGCTTCCAAGATTTATAGTATACCAACTATAGCAAACCATTAATATGTACTATCTCTTGGTGCATCACACTGATTACATTTGCAGGTGTAAGGAAAGTTTCTAGACATTTCAGCCTGCACAACAATATAGACAATAAACTAGTATTTACATACACATAGGTGTTGTTGATTTTTTATACCTGAGAATCTTTTACACCTTTAATGAACAGGTGGTAGTTATGCAATACAGATTTAATAGTGTAAGTTATTTATGTTTATAAATTTAACTTGAACAAACACTAATATTAAGATAGATGTGTAATAGTAAATATGTCATATTCAAGAGTCCAAAAAAGAACTTTAACATTGTAAGAAAGTAAAGATCATTGTTTTCCAAATATTTTTTATTTACTGTTCTGTGTTTAAGAAAAAAAATTCAAATGCAAGCATTTATTTGAAAATAATTATATGTGTATATATACACACGTGTAATGTATGGCAACCAAAATTTTATTATATTTTACAAAATACTGGTATACAAGTGCTAAAAGTAGGAGATTTGTACTTTGTAGGCCAGTTTTGTGATAGGTGAGTTATAACTGTTCATTGAAATTTTTTATTTTATGAAATAACTTTAATACTGATAAACTGGTCTTAACACATGGAAAGGAAGCATTTCAGTAAAAGTGTAGAGATAAATGAAAATTTGAAAATATTTCAGTAGAAAACAATGTTAAAATTAAGAAAAGAAGTGGAGAAGTTTTAGAACATAGTTTATATTCAAGTACATAGTAATCACATGTGGAGAACAATGTATGCACAAACTTTAAAATAATGAAAAGTTATATAAACTGAGAAAATACATGAAACAAACATAATTATTATCTGTACAAAAGTGTATACATCAAAGAACACTTGTACAAAAATATTTCAGTAAAACAACAGCTTAAAAATTGAGAAATTTCAGAAAACAGCATTGTCCATCCAAACAGAAAGTAATTACTTGTGTGGAAAACAATATACATAAAATTCTATAAAGTTGTACAAACTCAAATAACACATGAAAAGGTGCATTTGTAGTTCAATAAAATCTTGTACAAAAGTATTTCAATAAAAACCAAAAAATAAGAAACGGAGAAACTATAAAAAGGAACTAGACGAAACTCATTATAGAGTTTACATTTCATCTGTATCTTCTTGTTTGTAGGGCAAAATTTGTATTTTTTTCTGTTATCTTTCTTAAAAAGTGTGGGGGTAATGCCTACCAAGAATTAATTTCTGAGTTGAATAGTCCTGAACAGTTTTTGAAAGTGGTATATAGAATGACCTACTCTGCTTTGAAGTAGAGACTGAAGAACCAAATATCAGAATCTATTCAGCATATAAATATTGTCAAGTCCAAATTTGAAAAAACCAAAACAATTTTTTGTACCACTTTATCATATTTTGTCCAGTAGAATAGTAGTTTATGTATTAGTCATTCAGGTCTACACTGACCATAAGCATGTTGTAGTCCATAATCATCTGAGGTTTTGTAACTTCACTGTCCTTTTCTCTTCTTGTAACAGTTATACTAGAGTGAAAAGTGGAAAGGGCATAAATATCTCATTTATCAGTTCATTTTACAGCTGTCAAAATTTCACATTTATAAAACGTGCTTCTTCCATACATAAGTTTGTAGCTGCCAGTTTGTGTGAGAAATATAATGTGCATTTACTTTATTTTTTAAGCATAGTTTCCAACAGCCATTAATTTTTCAAATAAATAGGAGGAAGTGTAAAAGTTATCCATGAAAATCTTATGTCCTAGTCCACTGTATTTGTCCAGTGGTTCCATCACAACATTGTCTGCAAAACTGCTAGCTGGTGTTTTTCTGTTTTTGCCAGTGTATATTTCATACTTAAGACAGTATCTACTCGCAGCTTCTGCCATGACTTACAACTTGATACAAACTTGATATATTTCTTGGTAAATATTGAAGGAAACCAATTCTGTATATTGTGCTTAACATGTGTTCATGTATAGATAGTTCCCTGTTAGGATAATTGTGTAAAACAAAGGATTTAGGAAGAAGGACAGTGATAGGTCTTACTTTGAAAAGTATATCATAGTTAGGACCAATTTCAGGAAGAGCATTACTTTTGTTATTGAATTGTAAGTACCTAAGAAGAGCAAAAAAATCTGTCCATAGATAAGATATTAGTAACCCAGGAGTATGAAAAAAAGAGGATAGGAAGATCGGTTGTCAGAAAGAGAAGAAAGAGGCTTGAGACCTATAGCTATGGTTAAATCAGAATAGGTTAAAATGTCTTGAATAGTGACATTGGTCCATTTTACAATTTTTTTAAACCAGTAGTTCACTGTAGATTTTGTTGCTAGCATATAAATATATGCTTCATATATGTTTCATCTGTAATTGCAATATTTCAATTGTAAAAAAACAGTTTTAAAAAATTGGTTTAATTACTAGTAGAGGCAACGTTTTGAGAAACAGGTGCAACTCTAATTTCTATCTATCTTCATATTTCACTACAGGAGAGAGGCCTCTCATGCTGGGAAGGAACAGCTCAATGAGAGGCTCTAGCTTTGCCCCTTCTTCTTATCATTGTCCTGACTCTCTTTTTTTGTGGTGGTGGTGGCTCTTCAGCACCATCTTTGCTTAGTGATTTTTCACAACTTATATTCTTCTACTTTAAAGAATTTCTATTATCAAAATTATCTATGTTTAGCTACATTTCAGTTATTCTCATAATAGAAAAAATCCTATGTTCCAATCAGTACTCTAATGTCTTATGTCTAGTACTTTTAGCATTACAATAACAGTTAACAAACACAAAAAATATATTAAAAATGCACATAAGATGTAAGACAAAGTTTAAGAAAGAAAGAAACACCAGATACAATGGTAATAAAAATCAAGGAAATCTTTAATTTGACATAACATTTTGGGCCTAAACCCTTCTTCAGGTGATGTATGTTAAAGTCATTTACAGAACACATCTGAATATCACTGAAAAAGAAAAACAAGAAAAACTGATGAAGCATGGGCCAAAGAGTGATGTGGCAGTTCTGTTGAATCAGTTGTTGTGAGGAAATGATGTAAGCAAAAAAAGAAGCAGAAGGAAAAAGGATAAAGAAATATGAAGCTGATATGTAAGGAGTAACAATGAGGAAAAGTTGGAAGGTATCAAACATGAAGTTCCAAGAAAAAATCTTTCTCATTTAATCTATCTAGATCATAAAAATGAGGTGTTGTTCTCCTTGTTCACATAAATAATAATTTGTTGGTGTAGCCTTTAAAACAGCAGGTGTGAGATGTGACAAATTGTGTTTGTCATCTGAAGAGTGTCTTGAGAATGCAAGTCAAGATTGCAATTTAATATGTGCTAGCTATATTTGCAAAATTTGTCACTGACTTTTTTGACTATTCAATTGCATACTCATACTCTTTGTGTTACATTTGTGATGATGATGATTTCATCTCCAACTCTGAAGAAATTACTATCCTCTTTCTCGTTTGGGATTATCTTAATTGAATCTTATGAAAGGCTTTCTTTAAAGCTGCCTTGCCATCTGAGGGTCGCGGGTTTGCATCCATATCATGCCAAACATGCTTCCCTTTTAGCCATGGGGGCATTATAATATGATGGTCAATCCTGCTATTCATTGGTAAAAGAGTACTCCAAGAATTGGTGGTGGGTGGTGATGACTAGCTGCCTTCCCTCTAGTCTTACACTGCTAAATTAGGGATGGCTAGTGCAGATAGCCCTCGAGTAGCTTTGCGTGAAATTAAAAAAAAACCCAACAAAAAACAATTCTTTAAAGCTAGTAATAAACCTTATAAGAATAATATTTAGATATTATCATAAGAGATTATACACAGTAAGCTTACTTTACCTATTCCTTATCACCCAAGTGTGTCCCTTCAAATCACCAAACTTTTCAAAGACAACTTTTGCATTCTTCAACCTAAGACTGATGCTAAGGGTATTTTTACTGAACAATGTTATTGATTTGAGAAATAATCATTGTCTTTGGGGGGTACCCTTATTCCTATTAACTTGACTAATTATGCTCATTCTGATTCTCCTTCTGGTTTTTTCTCTTGCAACTGGCTATGTTATACATCTTGTTACGTAACTGATAATTGAATTTCAGTAACATTTTCCCAAAATAGTTTTAACATGTTTATCAGAATTTGTTATATTCTGCATTGTTTGTGACTTTTATAACTTGCTATACCTTGATGAGATCGGATGCAAATTCAGTGACGTTGCAAGAAAACATGCAACATATATTTGATTATAACCTTGATTACCAGTCTCAAGACACTTTTTAGATGTCAAAAATGAGTTTACATGTCAGACTCATTGTTTTAAGACCCACAACAATAGACTGTTATTTAAGTGAATGCAAAGGACAATGCCATACGTATATTCTAGGTGCAATTTCTCCATTTAGTTTATACAAGAAATTTTTGTTACTTTTGACATCTTACTTTTCCTACTTTCATCTCTCGCATATCAGCTTTATATTTATTTACATCAATTCATTCACCAGTATTGTCACATCACACTTTGAACCATACTTCACACATTTTCTTATTGTTACTTTTTTTTTAAAGTTATATTTGAATATGCTCCTCTATAAATACAACTTTAATAGACATCACCTGATGAAGAGTTTAGGCCTGAAATGTTTCAGTTGTAAGGTTTCCTTTATTTAACATACTGTTTACTCTGCATTTGTACTAAATGCTGTGCAAATCAAACACAATGTTTAGCGTGTACAGTAAAAAGAATGGTGATTTTTGAAGGATTATTTTCACTCAGACCTGCAGGACAAATAGCAAATGGAATCATTCTGAAATTACTTACAGGAATTCTGATTTCAACTTAAAAATTCACTTACGTTTTTATCTGATCTTAATATGTTAGGGCGTCCAGGTCTGCAATATATAATAATGTTTTAATATGTTAAATAGGATCTACCCTTAGTTTTGTTGTAAATTTGCACAGTTACTCAAATACTTTGTAACTCATTAAAGTTGAGGAGTAATTGTAACTAATTTGGTAGGTGAATATGTCCTTAGCCAAAGTAAAAACATTTTGAAATATTTTCCAAGTAGATTAAATTTAAAGTCAAGAAAAATAAAAAATGAAAGAAACGTCAGTTTATTTTGTAAAATAGCCTTGATAGTCAAAGCTTTCATTTCACAAATTTTGAAAGTCATTAGGGAATGAATAAGAAAAAAACTAGAAAGTTTGTTTAGGCAATATAGTATTATTGTATTAACAAGTAACAACAGCATAACTTCTCCACATTCACTGCAGTAATATTTTATTGTCACAACGGTATGATACCAGTTAACCACATGAAAGTTAGCTGTGTAACACTGTAACCACATTTTCTATATTTTTGACATGAAAGAAGTGACTTTAATTTTGATGATAGTGATTTAGATTGATTAGTGTTGACTATATATTTGTCCTGAGGTAACCTATGTAGGTCAAACAAAGTTAAAATAATGTTAATATATCCTTTAAATGGTTAGTTTTGGTTATAAGCCAAGCTGGCTATTTTATTGAATATCTGAAAAACATTGATAGGTTAAGATACCCAATAGATATATATGCTTCCACTTATACAAAATTAAATAATAGTTATTAATAAAAAATAATAGGAGAAGGTGCTTGGTCATGCTGGATCACTTCCCATAGACTACAGTTATGGCAGTTATAATTTAGAAACATAACTCAGTGTAAAAAAATAACTCATTTTGCACTTTATTAACTGTTAAGAAGTTAGAGAGTTGGTGGTGAGTGCTGTTAGGCATTTGCCTTTCCTCTGGGCAGCACTTCAAAATTAGTGGCAGTGGCAGTGGCAGATAACTTTTGAGCTTTACAGTAACAGAAGCATAGTCGATAAGCTTAGTGTCAATGGAAATGGAATATAAAATCATAAGGTATCCGTTCTGTTATATAGCCTCATGCTTAACAATAAAACATAATAGCAATATTTCAATGAATTGGTCAGTTGGAATAATTGAAGTTGGAATATTTGAATGTAGTAATGATCAGGAAACTAATTTTGATTACTTGATTATTTTCTTGACATCAATGCATTAATTATAATTTTAATTAATCAATTAAACCTCCCAGCTGTGTCACCACATACAGTGGTCTACTGTACCAGTATTTATAATACTTTGCTGTTTAAAACTTTTGTTTATATGTCTTTAACCCTTTCAGCACTAAATAACAACTTTTAATGTTTGGCATGGTGCTGAATATATATGTTTGATACTTCAACTAATTACAGTATCAGTACTAAAAGCCTTATTCAGTGGTTGTACCCAATACAATATATGTTAAATTCAATACATAAGAATAACAGGAATAAAGGAAGGTCGCCTGCCGTGCTGAGCCTTCAAGTCGAGTGCGGTCGCCAACCGCTCCGAAAAGGTGAAAGAAAAGTTGGGAAATGTATTGTCTATCACAAAACACAAGTATACTGAGAGTATAAGCTTTTTTTTTTCTGTACTTAATTGACATTAAATTGTCCCATTGATTTATCATTTAATGATAGCTTCTGTTATTACTTCATAACAGGAAGTATAAATGTGTACAGGTAGGAACATGTTTTTTGTCAACATCAGCATAGAACTACAATAATAATCAAAATATTATAAATGAATAAACCAACTCATTTGAGTAATTGAAGTATATATATTATAATCATTTAACATGTATCTGATTTTCAAAATATATATGAAAATAGAATGCTGCATTTAAACATTATGAATGAGCTCTATCAGTGTTTCTCCAAAAACACATGACAACATGAGACTCTTCATCTTTGTAAATTTTGTATATAAGTAATTAATTAGCAACTGTTTTTAATCTACTAACTGAAATATCGATAAAATACATATAGTGCATCCAAAAGTAAATTTTGCTTCATTAGGGAATTATTTAACGTAACATAATTAGCAATGAGATTATTTTACAACATAATAATTTGCAGTGTTGATAATGTGCACAGAAAGGAGTAAACCTTCAAAATTTTTGATGATTTTTCAGTCATGAAATTAATGAATTACAAAATATTTTAAACCAAGATTGCTTAGATTTGTCTTGTTTATAGGCTCTTCTCTTGAGACATGTGAAATTTGGCTTTAATATAAGTCAGTAAAAGTGCAACATAAGTCATTAGAAACACTAGTTACCTTTCATAGGACAGAGAGCTAATAGCTTATGACATTAAAAAATGACTTTGTGAATGAGCTAAGCCTTTGAATAAAAGCCTTACTATTATGAGTAATGTGAACTGTAAAATTAGCATCAGACCATATCCATCCACCAATAGAAAGAAGGCACATCCCACTATAACAGTAATCTTCTTGAGCAGTATGTGTATACCAAAGCTCATTCTTTTCCTCATCAGTGTTGCTTATAGTGTTCAGTTATGTTCCTGTTTCATCAAGGATTATGAAATTTCTCTTCACTTTTATTTTGAACTTTTAATCAATATTCAAAGTACTATCTTTTTTATTTTCATTTTCTTGATTTGAAGAAAGAATTATGCAAGTTTTTAAATCAGATTAAGTCAAAATTTTGAAATTATTTTTGTTACAGTAATATATTCCCTTAATCAAACTGTAAGACTTGGGGACACATGTTTCAGAGTTTGTGATATGGTGATATTGCCAGAAGTATTCTTAAATGTTATTAATCTAGTGTTCAGATTTTGATTATTAACTTCAGTTTTGTCATTTGAAAATGATCAGTGTCTAAGTACCCTTGACATACCAGACCTACTGAAGAAAAAAAAAAAATTACTCTTTTCAATGATTCAGTTTTGTGGACCTTGTTGAATATGAATTCTCATACCCACAAACCAGTTTCTCTTCCAGAGGATTTGCTTTATTTTTTTTCAGTGGCAACTAATGTTACTCTGACAGTGAGTAATGTTACCACTTTTTTTATATCACATGTGCAACCAAGGGTGCTGTCTTTAATTCATAGCATTCCTTGCCAGGTTTTATATTGCCCTTATTTTGGCCTTATCAATGTTTATTTTCCTTCTTTCACATAGGGGCTCGGCATGGCCAAGCGTGTTAAGGCGTGCGACTCGTAATCTGAGGGTCACGGGTTCGCATCCCCGTTGCGCCAAACATGCTCGCCCTTTCAGCCGTGGGGGCGTTATAATGTGACGGTCAATCCCACTATTCGTTGGTAAAACAGTAGCCCAAGAGTTGGCGGTGGGTGGTGATGACTAGCTGCCTTCCCTCTAGTCTTACACTGCTAAATTAGGGACGGCTAGCACAGATAGCCCTCAAGTCGCTTTGTCCGAAATTCAAAAACAAACAAATCTTTCACATAGTAATCCTAGGGCTTCTGTTTTGTCTGTGAGAGGTTCCTTGGTACATCATGCTTGGATTCCTTTTTCTACTTTGATGTTTCACACTTTCATCTTCACTTGTGACATTTGGTTGACCCCTTGCAAGATGTGCGGAATAGCCTGTGTTCTTACTCACTCTTGTTGGCCATCCATTCTAATAATTTATTACAGAAACAGGTTGATGTTTTTGTTCCCCAAACCCTAATTGTCTCCTTGGTCCTGTTTTGGCTGTTATCTAACTCGAACTATCCACTTTTTTAAGCAATTGACATTTTTTTTGCTGTGAGATTTCTCTTTTTCTTTTGATGTAATTCTTTTACCTTGACCTATCAGTTTGAACAAATCATCCAGATAATCTGTTACTCTGTGAGAGATGACTCTTTTTGCTTTTTCGTATGTCTCCTCCTATAAAATAGCCACTTTGTAGCTTCTCTGTCCTTTCACATTCCCTAAGCATGACATCGCAGTAGGGATATTGAAGACCCATGATACTTATTTTCACATTGTTTATAGTACTTGGTAGTGTCTTACACCTGGGATTTATCTCCCCTCATTTGATATTCTCTAATGTTCCCAGAGGCATAAAAGAGGTGTTTATTTTTTCATGGAAGTTACACATAAAAAAAAACTCAGTTATCTCAAACTATTGAAGAAAAAATATAATTATTTATAGAAGTCTGTCATCAGTTCATTTGTTTCTTAGCCTAAAATGTGGCTGATAAGTACTGTTTTATCCTTATTTGCCTGTTCATAATCATGATATACATCTTTCTGAATCTGCATAAGATTCTCCCCTAACTTTTGACAGAAGAGTGCAAAGTGAAGATTGAACCTGTTCAAGTTCTAGGGATGGAAAGAGCCCACCTAGGCACTTTAGCAGGTCTTATTTTGGAATCTTATTTTAATTTGAAACGTCTAGTATTCAAGAAAACAAAAGTAATGAATATGGTCATAACATAGTCTAAACTTTTAGATAAAAGTTATTGAGTTCAAAATTATGAACAATTTTTTATATACCTGGATTTTTTTTTAAAAACTAAAGTCTGTTTGACTATAGAAAATTCTGAAGAATTACAATGTTATACTGTTAAACACTCAAACTTTCTGTTGATGTTAATTCTTTACTGCTCACAATCCTAAAAAAATTACAACTTACACAAATAAACAACAGTAGATGGAAAATGTATTCAGATTAAAGTCTCTTTGATGCATCTAAGTTTGTCACGTATTGTATTATTTGTGATTTTTGCTGTTTTATGTATGTTTGTGAGACAGGTTTCAAAATTAGTGAGAGATTTTGTGAACACAGAAGACGTTATTAATGACAGTATCAACAGGCAGTCTTCTAGCATTTTTGCAATTGCAGATATGGATTTTTCATGTATCTAACTAGTCTTAAGGTTTACTTTGGTTGAATGTTTCACATGTAAATGCAAGGGACAAGCACCATCTTCACATATAAAAAACCCTTTCTTCATTATGAAATACAAAAGTTTTTCTTTTTTTTCTCATTTAATGTTTGTTTCTTACTATTTCTGTTTTGTTTTTCTGTCATTTATCTGAATTCTATTGTTTTGCTTACACAATAATGTTTGATGGACATGTTACATGATGTATACGTTCTAGTTTATTATATTTGAACTGCCATTCAAATTTGTTTCTCACTTAGTTTTGTGATCTTAGATGCAACCGGATGAAAAAATTTGTTCTGAAACATTATCATATCAAAATAAATTTACTGTTTTCAGTCTGCTATTATTTAATTGCGATAAGTGTAATTTTATCCAAGAATAATAACTAGAATCAACTAATAAAACAAACACTCAATGATTCTGTATTTTCAAGATGGCTGTTATGGGTATTAGCACTTTAATTAAAATAAAGTACAGAACATTATTCTGTAATACTAATGCTAATACCCATAATAGCCGTCTTGAGAATACATTTTGACTTCAAGCGAGTTTCTTGTCATCACGGACTCTATGATTCCGAAACATTGCAGTTTAAATGATGAAAGCTAGTGGAACCAGTAGTCTTAAAATTTGTGATAAGAATCACTAACTCACTCAATATACTTCAACAATCTTAACGTGCTTATTAATATATGTATAATAAGCAGTTACTGAATTCATGTCATGCCCCTTTTTTGGTAATGCTCAACAATATACATCATCACTTAGCAACAAAACTATCAGTTGATATTGGTGTGAGGTCAACTATAGTGTTTATGTTGAATGCTTATTATACATGCTTATTTTTAAGAAATGTTTTTTAATCTTTACTTTTTGATAACTTTGGTGATGTAACAGTAAAATTGTGTTAATTCAGAAATAATTTAGATTTAGAACTTTTTTTTTTCATGAGAAGCTCTATTCATTTGTGCCTAGGGTAAGTTATTGTACACTGTCTTCAGGCTTAATCATAAAACAAATAGTTTAGGCTTTCTTATTCCATTGTGATAAGTTAAATAACATTTTATTAATACTTTTCTTACATTTTTTCATAGAGCTGATGCAAACATGTAACACTTTGTATTAGACCACTAGATCATCAATTGTAGGGCAATGCAGAAGCCTAATATTATAATAGATTTCTTTGTTACTCATTCAAGCCATCTTCAAACATTTATAATCAGAAAGATGTGTTTGTTATAAATGCAGGTAATTAATTGGGAAGTTAAGAGTTGAGTGAGTTGTTTTTTGTTTTTATAGCTGTAACATAGCTTCTATTTTGTTAGAAGAATTTTACAACATTACTGAGATTAAAAAAAAGGAGAAAAATTAAGATTTCAAGTCAAGAGTTTGAGCTGAGTAAAATGTTTAATTATTTACAGATGTGTGGAACCCATGAAAGTGGTTTTACGACCAAAAGGCTTAGGTCTTGGAGCAAATCATTCAAGAAAAAGCTGCAAGAGGAACAAACTGGTTAATAAAGAATGTATTAGTTTAGAAAAAGGATCCTATGTTACCATTTGTCAAGGACAGTACAAAGGCAACTATGGACAGGTAAATTTCATGTGTGATGTATTGTTACGTGGAACAAAGCAACTTGAAAGTATTCCATGTTTTTTGTTTGTACAGATAATATTTGATAGATTAACTCCTTAAGTTGATACTTTCTGGAAAAGAAATCCACTTTGAAATAGGCACTTTTTTCCTTTTTAGTGATAATAATTATCTTTGCATAGAAGTTATCTATTTGAATTACTAGTGCTAAATTGTTTTTTTCTCACAAAATGTACCTAATAGTTTGCACTTGTATTATATTCTCTGATCCATGTTGCTAGGTTGTGACTACCATAATAATGTGAACACCATTATTATAATTTTTACCCTTCTTTGTAACACACAAAGCACCATTATGCCATTTTTTTTCTTTTTATAATTTTATGAACCCAAGAGTGAAAGTAAAGCATTTGATGACATTCCAAGCAAATCTCTTATATACATTGTTGACAAAGCCATTTATTCCCCTTATACCAAAATTCAGTGGTCTAAACAACTTGTTACATGTTCAAGGCATCTCTTCAGCCAGCTTGATGATTCTGGAACTTGGGGAAAAGCCTTGTCAGCATTGTATGTATGAGATGTAGTATGCTTGATATGTTATCACATATTTTAGAATTGTCATTAACGAAGATGATCTTTGGATTATGAGATAACATACTACACTGGCCTCACCTTGAAAGTATTGTATCACATTATTTTTTGGTTTACCATGTGTAAACATTTTTATAAAAACATGTGTCCAGCTCCAGCAGCCAATTTGAGTTTGAACAAATAGAAGCTGGCCCATCAGTAAAAATATAAATATTATTGTGAATAAAGATATTGCAATATGTTTCTTTTGCTGTCCATGGTCATTTTATTACTCAGTATAATATTTCTTGACCTTGTGTTTTATAATAACTTGTAGCTACCTGATGGATATTAGTGTAACTAAATGCCACAGAATAGTTATCAAATAAAATTTTGGTGTCATGACCAAAGAAGTTGTATATGATAGATTTTGTTTTGTATGTAATTCTTTATCCATCTGGAACTATAATATTTTAAAATTATCATGAAAGGACAGTTATTGAGACAACATAGAAATTATGACAAAAAGAAGGAAGTTAAAGTGAGGGTTAAGAGAAGCACTTTATTAAACCCAGAATTTATGCCAGTAATGATAAGATTTACATCCGTGTTTTTGTTTCCTTGGAAGACCAAACAATTTACAGGCAATAAGGATAAACCCAGGCTACATTTATGGTTATTTATCATTCCTTGGAGAATATGGTAGCAGAGAAGGATTGTAGTGGCACCAAGCAACCTAAATATCCCAAGACTTACTGAGATGATCTCTGTAAGATATCAAGGCAGTTGTTTTGATAAGACTGTTTGTGTTAAGTGAAGTTTGATGCAAGATGCCATGAGGTGGAAGCTTCTTGGAAACACAAGGATATTGTAAAAGTAAATTTAATGCTATTTGCAGTATATTGTATAAATCCTGTGTCATGCTACTTGGTTTGCATAATATGCCTCTCATTCTCTAGAAGCTGATAGCAAGTAAATTAGAGAATAGCAGAGAGTCTTATCTTTATGGGTAATCTATTATTCTTTGTTTGTTTATTTCAAGTCATGAACTCATGAGTGAGAATATGAGAAAGGTATTTCACAATACTGAAGATAAAGACTTCAAACTGAAACCTGTAAACCTTGCTTTCAGGTGCACATATTTGACTTTGGTAAAAGAGCTGAAACTTGCCATAAAAAAGCAAATTTTAACTTTCTGCCATCTTCATGCCTTGTAGACTCTATCTAAGTCAATGAGAGGCAATTAATCACAGTGGAAGAACTTATTGTAAGCAACCAATAAAGTTACAACAGAACAATTTTGATGCAGTTTGATCCAGCTGGTCTTATGAAATGTTTTTTATTATTGTCATTTTCAAATTAAATAAGTTTCTAAGTTGTACATTTTAATTACAAAATGATAAAAGCATACATAAAAAAATATATATATATATATATGCACTGACTTTAGAATTGGAACCAATTTTAATACCCTGTACTTAAGAGCATACTTCTCCAGGAGTAGTTCATACTAAATTGACTTCCACAATATAATTATTTTTTTAATATACATTGTAGAACATAAAAAAAATATCACACTAGAATATAGTGTTATAATCTCTCCAAAATTTTGTACCTTAACTTGCTTTCTAATTTAAGTGAGTTTTCAAAAAAATAGTTTTTTGAAAGATAGAATGAGATGGGAGAAGTGAGTTGTATATATTTGACTTGTATGTATATCATTAAAGCAAGAAGGTTGGAGGCAATAAATATTAATATGTAAAGCATATTTTTCTAGCTAGCTAAATACTCAGAAAATGATAGAAGGTTTGAAAGAAAATCTAGATTAAGCAGATAAGAATTCTGATGCATCACCTCTCAGGGAAGTAAATATTTAAAATATATTTAAATATTTCCTTTTACAATTAAGAAACTTAAAGTTAAATGTTATATAAATGTGAACTGTAAACTACATTTTGATGTCAAGCTTATTAATATTTAAGTTGTTGAATTCAATTTGGAACATAAATCTGAAAAATATTATGAGATACACACTTTGATTTTCCTGTATTCAAAGGATCAATACACTAAGCATTTAATTTGACTTTCAAGTTTTTTAACTGTTTCAAAAATGACCTGCAATTGTTTTAATTCCTACAGCATCACATGATTGTAAAAATGCTCAGAAACAAGCCCATTATATCTTGTACAGACATCCCACACTTACTAACTGCATAGCCTATAAGAAGTCTCATGTCCATGCCTTATAAATTAATGTCAGAGACAAAAAGAATTGTGAATTGTATTCTCTTTCAATTTCCAAAGTTGTTGGAGATAAGAGCCAAAACACCTCATCCCTCAACCTTGTAATCCAGTTGTTATGAAGTTGCTGTCTTAAAGTAATTTTCTAATTCCCTGGAGAGTGCTTCATCCACTAAAGTACCTCCAGCTGTTTTCCTGACATCTTGGCCATCAAAACAAGTTGAAAGAACTCCATATTCTTTTTAACCCAGTTAATTTTACAACACAATGAACTATCCACTCGAGTGGAATTTAACTTGCTCTACCTCAGTATACATCAGTCAGACCAGGTGACATACAGTAGTAAATACTGCACCACCTAATTTCTGTCTTCTTCTGGCTCTTTTTAACTGGATTTAATAGAAGGAGTTTCCATATTCTTGATGGCTAACTTTTTTTTAAGCCCAAGAAGGATTACCAAATTTCTTCTAATTATAGATCTATTGCTTTGTCTAACTGTGTGTGTAAAGTTTTGAAAAGGGTGATTAATATTTGTTTTTTCAGTTCCTCAAATCAAACAACCTTCTTTTCAACACTCAGTGTAGTTTCTCAAACAGTGATCCATTTTGGATCAGTTGATTTTACTAGAAATGTCAATCAGAGAAAACTTCTCAAGGGAAGAGCATCTTATTTCTTCTTCTCATCTTCTCAAGCATCTTATTTCTCTTTCTCTCTCGTTTTTTTTTTAATGCTTAGAAAACTTATGAAAGTAGATAAGGTTGGGTATATAAAATAACCTTTAGTCATGTGAATTTTGTGGCCATTTAGTGCTTCTTGGTCATACTTTCTTAACAAAGAGAATATTATAGATGCATGTGGGATCAACACTATTCCAGTCCTTTCCACAAGAACTCGGAGTACCTCAGGTTTGTGTCTTGTGTTTCGAACATTTTAATATTAACTTATTGCCATCACTGAACATCATCCTCCAACTAATTCTTGAACCAATTACTAATGTGTTTTTTTAACCCTCTTTCTATTTGTATTTTTGTTAGTTCAAAATCAGATCATTCTGTGGACTGCCATATTTTGTTGCAGCTACAGGTTTTTACATGGTACTTTCTGATATTCTATGTTCACTGTTTTGTGTAATCTGATTTGCTCTGGATTACATAGAAGCTCAGATAGCCTAACAAGAGTTATCTTCTTAGTTCAGTAAAGATTCACTAATTTCTCATTTTCAGGGTTTTATGTATATTGGCTTGGATTCTTTTTATAGTAGGTGCCTGCGACTTGGCAATAAACTTGAACAGTAAACAGACAGCACACATTTTACTTATTTTAAAATAATATATTTAAAGCAAGTAATGTGTATGTACAAAAAGTCTTTAGACTATAGGAAATCATAGTTTTATTTGAAAGTAAATAATTCTTGTTGAAAGTCCACTCAAGCTGATTCAGTTACAGTTTGATTGACAAAATGAACTGTTTTTTTCTACTTTGTTTCTTACTGTACAATCTAAGATGTATTTTTGTGCATTACCTCATGGGTTACTATGGTTGTATCTCGAACTTTCCATTATTGTCTTCTTTCCGTCAAAGTCAACACAGATGGGTTCATTTACTTTAGAACACTCTTGGCAAGACAAATTATTCTCCTTTTGTCTATTAAACTGTGAAACTCACTTTAAAATATCACTTGTTATGACCAATCACTCTTACGTCAGTTGACTTCACATTTTCTAGCTCTTTTCTGACTGAAGTTTACTTTCACTTCACATACTCTTGTTTGGTCATCGTGTTTGTACAACTTAGGCATGGAATTTTTTACAATCAAGGAGATGTTATAGCCTAACAATATTCACCAAAGGTAATGAGAAAAATATCAAAGATTCAAGTAACTTGGCATCAACAGTATTACAACAACTGAACCATACACACATGTGACTTTAACATGTTACACACCCAAACCTGTTATAACCATTGTCTTTAAAATAATTACTTTTAACTCTCTTGTTATGAAAAGCAAATAATCATTAAATATTAAATAACCTAATAAACAAGTAATAATGCATATATTAAATGGTCTTTTTATATCCAACACTCACTATTATGTGTATATCCATTTTACATGAATTATATAATGTGACCATCAATCCCACTATTTGTTGGTAAAAGAGTAGTCCAAAACATGGTTGTGAGTGATGATGAGTAGCTGCCTTCCCTGTAGTCTTATACTGCTGAATTAGGGACAGGTAGTGCAGATAGTACTCATGTAACTTTGCACAAAATTTAAAAAACAAACAAGCAAACAAATCTTTATCAGTTGACTTGTACACTTACATACAGTTCACTGCCTAACATCTTGTTTCTATAAAGATATAAAGCTGAGGAAGCATCAGTGTTTCCAAGGGGCAATAGTAGTTATTGTTACTTGTAATATATTTCTTCATACTTTGCATAGTACAAGCTCTTCTATCATAAGATTCCTGTTTCTTGGAAATTTTTTTCCATAATTTTTAAAATCCATTCATCTTTAAAAACTAAATAGTTTTTTTTTAAACAGCTGTTGACATGTTTACCAAATGGAATATGGTATCAGTCTAATTTCAGTCGTGTAGTCCATATGCATGTTTTACCAACTGACTAACCTGCAAGTCACCTGTTCTTTTCAGTGAGTTTATCAGTTAGGTTGCTGTGTAGCACAGAAAGAACATTGCTTATGTTAGTTATTACAGTTATTTATAACCAACAGAAAGAGAAGATAACAATGTATTAGATTACATATTATGCTGGCTTGGTCTAATGACAGGTTTGAATTATTTAGTGTACAGTTTAAAGTTGCTAGTACTGAGTTCACACTAAATATACTAAGGGAGTTATTTTAACACATTTATAGCTTAGTTAAAAAACAGGTAAATTATTGTAATTATAGGACATTGTGACCTTTGTGAGCATTATGTTTTTCTGTTCTAAGTTGAATATTTGAAATAAATAAAAGTTAAGTAAAGTATTAACAGTTATTGATTCTCGTGATCTTTTTGTCTTTGCATATAGATTTGTGGTGGCATTCCTAACTGTTTGGCGAAAGAAATTAGACAACATTGCATCAATCCTTATTGTTTCTTTAGTCCTCATCTTGCTCAACTTAACCTCATCCTTCTGCTCCTATTCCTATGCTTGCTGAATTCACATTTGCCCTTTTCATTCCTACTTTTTATTATTGTTCTTCCGGTCTTCACACTCCACAATATCGGGATCATTGCTTGTCCTCTCAGGTATGGTCCACTTGGCACCTGTTTTTTGTCTCATTTTGCTAGTATTTGGTCTTCATTTCAGCCAACAATGGACTTTTCAGTTTCTCACCCATGGTCTATCTCTGCACTTTTTTTTTCCTCCTCTCTCCAACCCCTTTTATCTTCAGCATCTTGAAGATGCAATCTTAGAACTCATAGAAAAAAAAAGCCCTCAAGATATTATTTTCATATCTTTATATGGCCCCTAAGAAGTCAGGGGACTTTTGTGCAGTTATTGACCCATTGTCTCTCAATAAGTTTCTAATTGTACCATTGTTCCAAATAGAGGGTTTCTTTTCTCTTCAATGGACTTTTTCACCTGGTCTGTGGATCACTTAGGTCAACCTGTTTGATTTTTTACATGTTCTCTTTGTTTCAGCCATCAGAATTGAGTTTTTCAGTTCCATGCTTTATGGTATTGTGTCTGTTCCTTGTGTCTTCAGTGGAATTGTAGGGGCATTTGTTTTCAGTATTAACAGACTGGAGCTGAGGTTTTTTTATTATATAGATAACTTGTTTTCTGCATAAATGTTCCTCCCCAGTCAAACTGATATGCAACAGCCCATGGGGAAGAGTTAATATAATTTTATACACACTTACCCTGCTTCAGCCATTGGCATCTTATTTTTTGTACCCTCTTTCTCTAGTTCCTTCTTTGGATACATGTATGTTTGTGTGCACCAACTATGCCTCTTATAGTTTCTCTCAGTTTTAGCTGTGCAATGTTAGTTGGCATAAACATCTTTTAGGGAATCTTGTTAGTATTTATTTCTGCTTTGAGACCCCTCCTAATACTTGGATGTATTACTTCTTACCTCTTCTGGAGGGGTTTGTCAACTTCTCTGGGTGGAGTATTGATGATCATAGGCTATTTGATATTTTATTATGTCATATTTGTTACCTGTTTCACTCTCTTGCACCTCATGTTTTTCAACCATTGGATAAGATACTTTAGATTGGTATGTGGACAGATACACAGATTTGTCTCCAATTATTTTTGTAATTGGGCTGTTTCATCTCCTGCAGGATTTCTACTTCCTCCACTTACTATTCTTCAATAAAACTACATACAATTTTTGAGAAGAATAAATACATTTTATTTCTTGTAGGATCCTTTTAAGTGTTGCCTCCCAGAGTATACTTACTTCCCAAAACCTGCATTAGGTCAAGGGTAACAGAAATCACTCGACTCTTCTGTCCTGACTCTACCAGTGCTCATTGTCAAGATTGGGTATTCCACAAGACTAGTAGATTTATCTTCTTGGTATTAACCTTACTCAATTGCTTTATCTTAACTGTCCCATTTTATGAGCTATCGTGGAATTTATTTGCATCAAAAAAGTGACTATCAACTTTATTTTTTACCAACTCTATAAAATAGGGTATTGGTGTCATTCATTGCACTGTTGCCAATAAAAGATCTTTCCAGCAGATGTTTGAGGAAGATCCAGACACTTTCTCCCTTCTTCAAGTGGAGCATGGGAAACCCTTGTCACTTTATCAGTTCCTAGCCACTGATGTGGTGAGCCTTGGAGAGTTTCTCGCATTTTGTATACAATACAATGTGGTGGGAAGTAGGACAACAGTTGCACTGTCTGTGTAGTACAGGTCATCCTAAAACAGCTATATGTAATCCAGGAATATTGGCACAAATTTGTTCCCCTGTCTCAATCTGTACAGTTGAATGAAAATGAGACACATATAGTACGGTCTAATCAAGCCTCAACCAACTTGGCTCACCACTTCAGTGAAAAGGTGCTCTGTTGGTCATGCAAAAATTTCACCCATTGCTGTGACACTTGAGTTTTTTGTGTTCACATTGTCTCTTATTTTTCTTGATGTAGGGTGTATCATAGTCAAGATAAAATGCAGTCTTCCATGGATTGCCTCTATGGAACACCTGCCATCTGGTACCATACTCTTTGAACTTTCCCTTTGTATACTTTCTCTAGGGAGTTCATATAGCTTTAATATGTGTACCAGTTTTTCCACAATTATCATTATCATAACCGTATAGTGCATTTGCAGTAGATACCTTTGCACACTTTCCCACCTGTCCTCTTCAATCTATGAACTACCAAAACTTGCCTGCCCTTTCAGCTGTGGGAGTGTCATGATGTGATGGTCAATCCCACTATTCATTTGAAAGAGTAGTCCAGGAGGGTAGTGATGGCCAGCTGCCTTCTCTCTAGTCTTTTGCTGCTAAGTTAGGAACAGCTAACACAGCCTTCATGTAGCTTTGCAAGAATGTCAAATCACACCAAACATGTACTTGTATTACTAGCCATGATAAAGCTGCAGTTGAGAAACATTGACTCAACTAGTGTTTATTATTATCTTGGGGAATAAAAGTTATCTTTTTTTTAACTTTAGTGTATTTTACAAATTCTGAAAAACAACAAGATAAGACCAATAGTAAAAATCATAACCTATTATCTTTTAGGTTGAAGGATTTGATGATGACAGTTCCAGGATTATTATTAGGCTGGCCTTGAATAAAGGTGTGATAACTCTGCCAGAAATGTTTGTTCAAGTTATTTCAAAAAACGAATATTGGAAAGAAAACAAAGTAATAAGTGAGTAATAATCTCTGTATATTTTGTTTTATATGCATAATGTAAGACAAATTAGTTTAAATTGTACCATATTTTGTGTATTAGAAATCAGAATGAACTGAGGAGTAGTTCGAAAGTATTAAGTCATACTTGCTTATTCAAATTAATTATTTAAACACTATTTTTAACCCCATTTAAACAATACCTTTACTAGGAAATGGTTAATAACTTTGCAAAATGTATTTAACTCATTCCATACAAGCATCCTTTTCTGTGCATGTTATGAGGTTTTACTGAGTTACATTTAAAAGTGAATTACACTTCTTTTTTTTTTTTTTTATAATTGTGTAGAAATAAACTTGGCATCATAATATAGTTAAATAGATTTTTATATGGTATAAGCTTTAAGTTATCAACTTTATAAGGGTAAGAAAAAAATCCTCAGTTTCTCCTAGATAAAAATTGTAGCATCTGCCCTTTAGGTTTTCCACTCTTCTCTAATTAGTTACCACCTCTCTGAGAAATATGGAATTTAACATAAATTACTCATTTGGTTACAGAGCCATAAACTAAAAATCATCCACTATTGCCATGTTGTCTCTTTCGCAAATTGCCAGTAGTTTTAATAGTATTATATTTTTTTAAAACATAGAAGCCAGAGTTTTAATATATTGAATGAGGTATTATATATTGTTCTTTTCTGTGTAGAGGACTGTCTATTTCACTTCCAATATAAACTTTATTTCCACAGGAAACACACTGAAAAGTGTAGCTGAATTTCTGATGACTCTTATTGTATAGTTAGAAAACCAGAAAATTATGTTAGTTATTGGAAATTATATGCTTTTCACATGATACTCTGTTGTTTGGAGTATTATTTAATTTAATAAATTGATGACAGTAGCACCATTAGTATAAAAAAGTAGTTTTGATTTTATCAACAGTCAACAGCAGGAAAATGAAGAGCCAGATAAGAACTAAATTTCTAGTTTTTCATATGTATTCTTTATTTATTATTATAAAACTAACTAAAATATAAAAAAATTACAAACTTTTTATTGTTATATTTAATAAAATGAACAAGAAAAAATAATAGCAAAAAAGTTTAATGAGATATGTTCATGAGCAGCCTGTGCCTCATGTAAATTGAGAGGGTAAGATGAGCTACATGTTTCTAAGTGTTTTACAGCTTGTGTGACCAGATTAATAGCTATACACTGTTCAAAAGTCAATAAAACAGTAAAATGTAAGTAAAAACTGTTACAAGTTTTAAGCTATTTAGGTGTCCAGTTATTATTATTCCGTGTTTATATCAATTTGAAAGTGGTACTAAGAAAAATGTCTGTGTATATTCAAGGATTACACTGCATTTTTTGCATTGCCAGAAGTGTTGGTGATTATTGTATACCTTCAGGGGCTGTAGAGGCTTTGTTCCAAGAAGTACTTGATGTGTGGTAACCTTATCTATGAGTCCAGAAGCTTTGCAGGATCTTGTGTCACAATTGGTCATTCAGTTCACATCTTCCCCATCATTATCCATCTAACACATAGGATTTCTCTCTTCTGCAGTTCATTGGGATTTGGAACTTAATTCTAGGGTTATCTAAGTCTGGTTGACCTGGTAGTAATGAGAGTTCTTTAGAGTTTTTATTGCTGTCAGTTGTTGGGCCTGTGCAAACAGGAAATTGGTGTCCAGTCATCAGTCTCTCTTGTCTGTGTTAGTGTTTAGATTCTCCAGGGTTTACAAGTTAATCATTCCTCAGTCTGTGTTGATTTGTTTACTGGAAGTTCTCTTCTCTTTATGCTTGCTTTGCTTCAGAGCTGGGATGCACATACTAAGAGTCAGGAATTCCATAGTCTGTGCACAGATGATGAGGATTTCTTACACAGTGTTTTCATCTTTCTTTTTCTTCAATAAGTAAGACATCATAGCATAAGCTTCTTAAGGGGTAAATAGTTGTCAGGCTTCATTCTGACTATTCCAAGGTGGTTCCTTATGTTTCTCATCAAGGATGTACATGGCTTAGGGCTTCTTATTTTCAAATTGTGGACCTCCTTTCTCAGGACTAGTGCTATCTTATGTTTCTATGCCATGTTCCACAGGTAATACTGTGTAGCAGGTTCAATTTCTCAATCCAGACAGGTCCTCCTGACAGAATAGATGTTACATTGTAAACTTCAATTTAATTGGCTCTCATTTTGCAACTCTATTTGGGGAGTTGACCTCTCATTAGATCACCCAAGTGTTTTAGCAATTTGGTCTCCAATTTGAACTTTATTTATTTATTCCAACCTATTGTGAGATCCTGTTCATAGTACTAGATTGGCTGCTACAACCACGTTTCTGCTCCTGTAGTTCCTTTTAGTGCATACAGCTCTTCCATTTCTTTTGGGGCTTTTGGTGTAGGGAGCTAGGATCTGATATAATACACCCAGCTATGTAGAAGATCAAGCTTCTAGCATAAAAATTGTACTGTCTTTTACACAACACTGGGGTTTAATTTCTAATGTTGGCATATATCTTTCTCAGTTTCTACTTAGTTGAAAGGCACTTTTATTAATGGTAATGACATGCATATCAGCAATCTTCTGAGAGAAGGTTGAACCCTTTTCAGTCAATAATATCAACTATAACATGTTTTTTGACATGGCTCTTTCACAAAGATTTTGCATGTTCCACAGTCACCATTGTTTATAATTGCCTTATTGATTACCATTTGATTATTGTGACTATATGTTTTTGAACCCCTAAAACACTCCAGGTTTCTTCATAGTTCTGGTCCCATATGACCATTCCAGTTACTTACAAGGTAGGTTAAAGTTACGTATACTTTCTCTACACCTGTTTGTGTTCTGACTCTTGTGTGCAATGTATCCCCTTTATCTGCAGGTTTATTTTTCATGGTAGTTGACCTATAGACTTCAACAGTTAAATGATTTGCACTTTGTCCACAGACCATTTTATCAATCTTTTTACATCCTTAGTTCTTTTTACCCAGCATCCTCTCAAATGAGAGATAGGTTTAGTCCTTTTCTCCAATTCACATATTCTCGCTCTTTCTATGTCGCATCAAATTGTAATTTTGGTTATATTTAGTGAGGGTCTTAAAGATTTGGTTGCTTGTAAAGGTACTAGATATCACATTTTATTTTGGGCTCTTTTTGCAGGTGAGGTATCTTCTGCAAGTCATTTGTGATCAGGTTTCTTTTTTCTGTGACCTTAGCAGTCCAGTCATATTGCTCACCCTGAGGTCATTGTGCAGGTTGTTGTGTGGACTATTTTCCAGGCTTTTCTCTTCTTCATATCTTCCACTACCTACCATTACGCTTATGACATGGTTTTGTCAATGAATTTCCTGTCAGTTTGGGCACAGTTACTTACCATTTGTCTCACTTCTCTAATTTTTGGTTACAGTGTTCCACTAATGGGAAGGTTGTTTAAATTCTGATCCATGACCTTGTTTCTATCTCTTCTCCACCTCCTCTGTTCTCTTCCCATTTGACATTTTCTTCCTCCAATCCCATCTATCTTCAGCATCTTGAGGATGTGGTATTGGATCTTTTAGCTGAAAATGTCATTGAGAGGGAAAATGCCCATTCTCTGTTTTTTCAGCAGGGTTGAGTGTCTGATAAACAGACTATAAAATTTCAACCAATTTATAGTCATTCCACAGTTCTGGGTGGACAATTTTTTTTTCATTTAGTGCACAGAAGACCATAGTCAATGTGTCAAAATGCTATTTAACATGTCCTAATTGCCATGTCTTCCAGATATTTTCTATGTTTTGCATATTGAATTTCAGTTTTCCAATTCTATGTTTTTCTCTTTGACACAATATTAAGCCCTGACGTGTTTAACCAAATCATGAAGATTTCACTCGCCACCTTCACAATTTAAATCTGAGACTCCATTTCTGCATGAATGATTGGCTTCTCTTGGCCAGTTCTCAGGTGGTGAACTATTCTCACACCCTCATAGTAGTTGGTGCATCTTTGCAATTTATTCAATTCTTACCTTGCTCAGCCTTAATCTCTGCCTTTCAGGATCACTGCCAATGTTTGCTTTTACTATAGGACTCATCTCTTTCCAGGGACTCTCCTACCTCCCCTTAGTGTGGATTCCTGTATGTGATGAGGGGACCTCTCAGGGAAGGTTCTGTTCTTTCAGTGTACCTCCTTTGGGATCTAAACATCCACCCACATGTTTGCTGTGCATAGTGACCCATGAAGGGGGGAGAGGATCCTAGTGTTCTAAGCCCTACACACCACTTTGGCCCTGAATTCCTGTAGATGGTCAGCCTTGGGGTGGCCCCCCTAGGGTCAGTTGGCTGGTCCACTTGGGCTAGGGTCAACCAAGTATCAGTGTTGAATGTTCTCTTCAGGTGTTGTGGATATTGTATCTGATGCTAGTATTTGAGTATAGTGCTCACGAAACCCTGGCATTGCTGTAGTGTCCTTGTTTGGCATTGTAGTGCATCCCCTTCCAGGGCTTTAATGGTGGGTGGGGTCAGTGGGCATTGAAATATCCTTTATTTATTATGGATCCTCCAAATACAAAGTTAAATAAAATAGTGAAAAAACAGTCCATAGTTAAATGACCACATCCTGAAGATTCTGAGAAGCAACCTTCAACATCTGTAACACCTGTACCTCATTTTCTTATATTACATTCTCTTTCAGATAAACCTTTAGAGCAAAAGTCTCATATTTTCATTCAGAAGGGACTATAGGGCCTTCCTGGCTCTTCAAAGTCAGTAAAGAAGCTTCACTCTGGTGACATATTGTTGGAAACATCCACATCTCAACGCAGTGAACTCCTCTTTCAGTCAGAGGTGATTGGGGAAATACCTATTGAGGTTACACCTCATGCTATTTCGAATTTTTCATGAGGAGATATTGTTAAGAGGGATTTGAAGAACATCCCCGAGTCAGAGATTCTCGCTGGTTTTTCTACCCAAGGAGTTTATGTTGTGAGGCATATTTAACATTTAAATCATAAATCACTGCATTCACCTCCAACCTTAATTGCAGGGTATGGCCATACATTCCAAACCCTCTCAGATGATTCCAGTGTCAGAGGTTTGGTCACTCAAAGACATCATGTCATAATTCCTTGATGTGTGCTCGTTGGGGTGAAATAGACCTTCATTGCATCAATTGCGATGGCTCTCGCCCATCCTACTTTTGTTCTTGCCCTAAATGGTTGGAAGAAAACGAGGTGCAGCATTTGAAGATGATTCAAAATACCCTGTGGCTTGAAAGTTGCTGTTCACCATTTCATCTCAGATGTATGCTACTGCACTTTGCTTGACTACTACAGTGGGAGTAGAGACAGATTTTTGTGTGTCTCTAAAAGAATCATTTTCAAACTATATGAAAAGTCTTTTGACCTCCATGATTGGAAAAGTTGATGAATCAACATCAACACCCATCTCTGTCTCTAACATTCATTCCAGTAAATCCTAAGATTCACTTCCTTAGGTTCTGCTTAAGGGCATTTCATCGGGTACATCTTTTTCTCTCACTCCTCGATATAAAACGATCATTTGTTCACGTCCTCAGTCACTGGAATCTTCTTCCAACAACAAAGACCTGCCCAATGGATCCTGACAGACCTCCCTCAAATAAAGACAGTAAAGAAAAAAGACATGGTCTTAAACAGAAGGGCTCCACACCCAATTTCCTTACACATCCGTGTTTGTTTTCTCTACCTGTCACCTGGAGAGACCTAGGATCAATTAGCTATTAATACTCTCATTGAACAGTTGCCATCTCCCTTTTCAATTCTGGGGGACTTTAATAGACATCATCCCCTCTGGAGTAGTGCTGATATTGATGAGAGTATGCTCTCTGATCACAACCTTTCTGTTTTCAGTAGTGGTTCTTTTACTTATTTTCATGCACCTAGTCACTCCTTTACTGCTATTGGTCTCTCAGTTTGCTCCCATTCACTATTCTCCCACTTTTCATGGAGGGTTGACAGTAACCCATGAGGCTGTGATCATTTTCCCACAGTTTTGAGAGGGACTTGCCGTGCTCAATGCCACTCAGCCCACATTCACCAGTGGAAGCTGGATCAAGCAAACTGGTCCTCTTTCACTGCTCTCACAGAACTTATCCTGCCATCAATAGAGGACTGTGTGGAGGCAGCAGTAATGGACTGTATTATACAGGGAGCTGCTCAGTGTTTACCTAAAGCTTCGATACGTTGTCCATGATATCCTCGTCTGTGGTGGAATCCTGCCTGCCACATGGCACGAAAGGCTCTAAAACAGGCCTGGGATACTTTAGATAGGTATCACTCACTCTCAAACCACATTTCTTTCCAACAGGCCTGTGCACATGCTTGGTGGGTAAGATGGATTAAGTTCACAACCAGCATATCTTCTATCACCAGTTCCAAAGTCATATGGGACAAGATTCAAAAGGTCAGTGGGCAATATAATTCTGTCCCCCTCTCAATCTTGCTCTGTGATGGTCAGGAAGTAGCTTTTACCAGGAGCATCGTGAATACTCTGGGTGAAAGCTTTTGCCAGGTATCTGGAACTTCTACTTCTTCCTCCATCTTTTTATCCATAAACACTTGGGCAGAGTGATCACTTCTTTCCTTTCCTTTCGAGCTGATTGTTTCTATGACTATAATTGTCCCTTTACACTGGTCAAACTCAAACTGGCTCTTCATTGGTCTGGAAGTACATCGATCGGACCTGATGATGTATACTATAAAATGCTGTGCCATCTATCTCTTGCTATTTTTCTGATTGTTTTTAACCAGATCTGGCAGGAGAAAATTTTTCCTGATGCCTGGCACCAGGCTATTGTCCTACCCTTCTCGAAGCCTGGGAAGGATCCCAAGATTCCTTCAAATTACCATTCAATTGCTTTGACGAGCTGTCTCTTTAAGACTTTCAAGAGGATGGTTAATGTTCATCTTGTTTGATTCCTCAAATCAAACAACCTCCTCTTCCCACCCAGTGTGGGTTTCAATGACAGCTCTCCACCATGGACCAGCTGATTCAACTTGAAACATCAATAGTAGAAGTCTTCCTCAAACAACGTCTTGTATCAATATTCTTTGAAAATGAGAAGGCTTATGATATAAGATGGAGTTATGGCATTTTGCGAGAGCTCCATTTATGTGGGATAAGTGGTCATTTACCCATTTTTATTAAAATTTGTTAATGAACAGGCAATTCCAAGTTTATGTGGGTTTGACACTTTCCCATTCTTTTCTACAGGAACTTGAAATCCCTCAGTGCTGTGTTTTGAATGTCACACTTTCCAGTACAAAGATTAATACCATCACTGAACAACTCCCTCTTCCTGTTGCAAACAGACTCTATGTCGACAAGTTTGATATCTCATGTCAGTCGTCAAACATGAGATATATTGAGTGGCAGCTACAGACTGCCTTCAATCATTTATTGAAGTGGCCCAGAGCAAACAGTTTTAACTTCTATCTCTCTTAACCATTTGCATGCACTTTTGCTGACAATGGGGCATTCTCCCTGATTCTGAACTCTCTATTGGTGAAATTGTGCTGCCTGTTGTCCGTGAGACAAAGTTCTTGTGGCCTATCTTTGACCGTTAGCTGACCTCTCTATACCACACATCAAGCAGCTACAGGTTAAATGTACAAGAGCACTGAACATCCTCCATGTCTTTTCTTCCACCATTTGGGGAGCAGATCAATGTTCTGTGCTAAAGATATATAGTTCTCTTATTCAATCAAAACTAGACTATGGGTCACTGGCCTATGGCTCTGCCAGAACCTTGGCCTTGAAGATGCTGGAACCTGTTCTTCATCAAGGACTTTGGCTCAGCACCAGGGCTTTCTACACTTCCTCAGTTCAGAGCTTAGACACAAAGTCTCATGAACCTCCTTTATACCTTTGTCATTTGCAACTATCTTTTTGTGTGCTTCAAAACTTTGATCTTTACCACAGTATCCCACCTGGGGTTGTGTTTTCCTTCCTTGATAGCCCTTGCTTTTTCAAAACAGATGATCTGCCATTGCTTCTTTTGGTCTTCGTATCCAGGCGCAGTTAGATGAATTGGGTTTGTCCTTGGATAGCATTGATGTATCCACTGATGAGCCCATCCCACCATGCCTTATAGCAGTCCTCAAGTGTGACCTATCTTTTAAGTCATCTGAGAAAACATGTACTCCCAATTGGAAATACTGTCTGTTATTTCATGAACATTTTTTGAACCATCCTCCTATTTCTTCTTATATGGATTGTTCAAAATCACTTGAGTCTGTGTGCTCTATCATGTTTTGTTATGGTTCAGTAGTTGCAGACAGAATCTCCTCTATAGTTTCTGTGTTCATTGCCAAATTGTACACCATTTCTATTGCTCTGGAGTACTCAAATTGCACTATTTATACTGACTCGTTTAGTTCTCTACTGACCCTTGAATCACTTCACGTTAGTTCACACTCTGTTCTAGCCAATATTCAAAACTGACTGGCCCCTTTCTCTTTAACATCTACTTCTATCCGGTTTTTCTGGATACCAGGCCACATTGGCATTGGTGGGTATGGGCTCACTGACACCGCAGCTAAATTTGTCTCCTCTGGCACTATCACTGCTGTGCCTCTTCCATACATGGACTATGGTCCTGTATTCAAGGCTCGGCTCCATGCCAGTTGGCAGTCAACTTGGAGTGAGCAATGTGAAAACAAGCTTTTCCAAATAAAACCCTCTATTGGACTTTAGCCATTCTGCTTTCATAAGAATGGGAAAGAGGAAGTTGTTCTAACTCGACAATGCATTGGTCATAGTAACTCATCATTTTCTTTTATCTGGGACT
The DNA here is from genome assembly GCF_004210375.1 of Tachypleus tridentatus. Classification (NCBI taxonomy): domain Eukaryota; kingdom Metazoa; phylum Arthropoda; class Merostomata; order Xiphosura; family Limulidae; genus Tachypleus; species Tachypleus tridentatus. The sequence continues at coordinate 87,418,953 of NC_134830.1, forward strand.
AATGCAGCAATGTGTTGTCTGTGTTAGCTCAGGTCATAAAAAGCTGCATTTTACTGTCTTGTCATCACTATGATTCTCAACGATGGCACCATTTTAGACATGTTTTGTTCTAAGGTTTATCTGTAACGTTAGCCAGTGTTATTGACAATGGTGACACTGACCACTGTAGAAATGTTTTTAGTTTTTTAAAGGCCATTAATATTTTTAATGCTGTTTAAGTATTTTAATTTATACGTTGGCCTGTTTTTAATATTATTCCCTTTTAAGAATCAAAGTACGTCTAGTTCAATTTGAAATTAGAAAATGGCTGTGATGTCAAATAACTCAAAACCAGGACTGGAAAGACCAACTTCAGGTGACTGATGCTGATTTTTGAACTTACCAGTTAGTGATCCTGGTGAGTTATGATAATTACAGTTATGCTACAGAAAGTCCTTTACAACTTGTATTACTGTAGTTTTTCTCTTACTGCTGTGGACTAGATTTTAACATTAGATTTAATGCTATTTATATTTCTAACTCAAAAATTAAACTTTATTTTGTTTTACCTTAATTTCCTTTTATGAATTTTAATAATTTTACTTTAATTTGAACTTTTTACCAGATGTTTTGCACAAATAGCCTAGTTGCTTTGCACCATAAAACTTCAAACAAACCAACTCTCCTACCTGTATAGGATGGCTTCATCAGTTTCTCCAGTAACATATTCTTGGTTTTTAATGTTTGCCATTTATTTTACACCTAATTGTGTTAGTTTATCACTTGTCTTATTCTCTTGCATCTCATTGTTGCTAGGCCTTGAATGAGATTTACCTGGTGGGTATTTGAACAATTTCACATACACATTTGTTACTCTCCAGTTACCATTCTTCAGCTGGCACACCATTCCTGAGATGGGTGTTTAAGTTGTTTTTTTCCCCCTTTTTGTTTAACAGGATTTAACCATGTGGCTTATGTTGCTTCCAACATTGTGCTTAATTCCCAAAATCTGCATTGGGTCAGGAATAACATGAAATGCTGAAACCATCTGCCTTGGCCCTACTATTGCACACTATCAAGATGGGATATACTGCAAGACTACAAAAGGTATTGTTGTGGTATATGTACAATATAAGATTAAAATGCTTAATTTGGACTGCAAAAGTTCATGGATTATTATGAAAAAGGCTGCCACTAGGGAGTGACTTCCCACTTCTTTGGTTTGTGCTTGCAGTCTTTTAAATATAAGGTTTTGATGTCATCCTTTGCACTGTAAACAGTGAAGACATTTTCAGCAGGTAAATCTATGGGGATCTAGTCACTTTAGATCTCCCCAGAATGAATTCTTCTTCCCCACTTCTTCAAATGGAGCACACTTTCCATTTCCTAGGCACTGGAGTGGTAGATCTTAGAGAATTACTCACTGCTTGGGCTTAGCACAGTGTGGTGAGAAGTATGGTGAAAGTGACATTGTCTATTTAATATAGGTCATTCCTCTAACAACTAATGTGTCCTTCTCCTTCAGCCAGAGTCTGTCTGACATAGTCGAGATAAATACACAACATACATTTGTATGATGCTCTAACCACACAAGAAACATTTGTTCACTGACTGCTTCTGGCAAGGTTGTGCAAACATTTTAATCTGAATGAAACTGCACATATCAGCACTAGTGGGCGCATAGTAAACTGCCCAGGGTATATATGTTATTCCGACTGATATTTATTTTACCACCCAGGCTCTGGTAATTGGAAATTTGTTGGTAGAAACCGTTTCAGTTGTCATTTTCAAACTGTTTGTTATGAAGGATGTGGATATATGGTGGTCACTGAAAGGAAAAGATTTGTTGATTTGAAACTGAACTGCCAACAGCGAAGGAAGCAAAATCTGCTGATGGTTTATAACTAATACATCTGAAACAAAAAAGAAAGATGTTTAGCATCTTTTTCATCATGGGCATTGTGGAGAAACCATTGGTAGAGAAATACTGATCAAATTATCTAGTGCTGGCTACTCAGCTTCTCCATACCATTATGCCACAGATTCATTTAGAACTGTTGCTAAAGTTTTGTCACTTTAGTAATAATGAGTGTGGCTTAGCACCTTGGTTAAAATTGCTTCAGTTGTGTTAATGTGATTCATTCAAAATGTTTCAAATCTTACTGTTAAAGAAACTTATGTTGTAGGAATTTGTAGTGATGTATAGTATCTATATTAATATATTAGTACTCAAACTGGTTTTTAATGGATTTTGTGAGAAAACTTTAAACATTTTAAATTATAATAAATATAAAAGTATTTATATAATTTGAAAATATTTAATTTGAAACAAGATTATAATAACCACAATGAAAAAATAATTGGAATCCTTTTTTGGACATTTCGTATCTTAGACCGATATAAGACCTATTACTATATGAAAATCTTTAGAACCATTAAATAACCAGATAGTAATATGAAATGGGCGGTGACATGCCATTTATGCCCAAACATCATACTGTGGGCTTGACTGCTAATTTCAGGAACATTTTTATTGTCTCTTCTCTTGATGTTTTGTATTTATTTTTATTTGTGTCAGATGTGGCACATTATTGGAAAGAGCATCCACATCTGATGAATTTGTGTGTGTGTGTGTGTGTGTGTGAATGAGCCCAGAAAAGTTAAGGTTTAAGTGAATAAATGATGTATTTCAGTACAATGTGGGTCTTAATTCTTTACTTCTCACAGTACCTTAAATAAATAAATAAAAAAGGGGGAGCACACCACATAATGACCCTCCTTATTATTTGTGCTCTGATGTTTGATGTTTGTACAGTGGCTGCAATTTATTTTTCATGTGTTGTATTTCTAACTTCATGAAATTACATTTAATTATGTGTATGTGTGTGTGTGTATTATGTATATCTTATTGTTATCTATTTATGGTTTATAATGGTAGTTCTTATTTTGAAGTTGTATTAGTATAGAATTGTGTTGTCTCTTATGCCTACATATAGTGATGTGTAAATGTTTTATAGTAATGAGAGTGTAAGTTCCCCAATTATTTAACCAATATGAGAATTTATTTTATTGAATTTTAACTTAACAGTTAAAGTTGCTTGGAATGGCTTATAGATAAAGGGATATATGATATACATATGCTTATATTTTATTTTCTTCCTTCCTTAATTAATAAGATGGAAATTCCTAATTCACCAGCAATCTTCATGCACACATTTGTGTAGTTTTAATACAAGAACTTAGACCAAGGAAGGTGCACTCATCAGTGTGGTAAATTTTCAGTTTGTTTACATTGTTTCTAGTCTTTCTTACTCTGAACTCAACTGAAGTAGGCTAAACTTCCTGTTATCTGTGGGTACTAAATGAAAGTTAGTCAGTGCACCTGAAAATACCACAGTATTATGTTATTACTCCCACCCTATGCAATGGAAATGAACGGTATCAGAGTATTGTCACTTTTGATTTTACACCATTATTTGCTGTTGTCTAACCTGTCGGATATTACCGTACGAACATAATGCCTATAAAAGTACAGACAGTCGTAACATTTGAAACAGAAGTGAGATGAATGCAGTCACAGCTCCCAGGACAGAAATAACATATGACAAATATGTAGGAGTCAAAACTTTGATTGTTGAAGGCTATTTCACATTTCAGTAAAAGCTCTATGGAAGCTTTAAGAGGGTACTTGAAACTTAGGTTTTTTTAGTAATTGAATTGGTGAAGGTAGAAAGTCAACTTTGCAGGAGTGATTATAAATAACTTGGGGTAAAGTCTTTAGCATGGCATTAACAATTCAGTAGAAATTTTACCAATGACATAATTACACAATTACCTCCAGAAAAATTAAGATACATATTACCATGAAATGGCTTCATTAACCATTTCATGACAGGTTAAGGGTCAAAGACCATGTTATTGCATTTGTTGACTTGCATTTAAACTTTTATTTAACTACTGTTTTATGAAAGAATTGATGATGTAATGATTGCTAATGTGTTTATGCAGATTTCTATCTATTATATCATTCTCTCAGAAAATAAGACCTGTTGAATAGGTCAAGCAGTAAGCAAAAATATTTTCAGTATTATGAATATTGTATAAAAATATAAAACTTGTATACATGTTCAGGACATATGTTGTCCTCACTCTTCATCTGAGACTTTAGCAAATATTGGTGACATGGTAAATTTTATAATTTTAATGTAGGTATATCACAGCATAAAAAGACAGAAGTATTTAACATTTTGTTGGTTTGCTTAAATGAATATTGTACATAGGTCTGATCTTCTGGTTCTACTCATATATATTTGTTGAATATTTGAACAATATTAAATTACTTTAAACTAAATGATTAAGTAGACTTTAATGCTCACAGCAGCCTTTGAAATGTGCAACAGGTGTGTTAGTGACATATGATGATTCAGTTTGAGCCTCAAATTACTGGTGCTTTTTCTTGTTTATTTCAGATAAAGAAAAATATGAAAACTACTCCAACAAAAATGAAAAAGAGGAAAAAAGTTATGTGTTTGAACATAATCATTCACCACTTTCACATAAAAATGAAGATCATTCAAATTGCAAAAAGAAGAAAAGGCATCATCATACTTTGTAAGTACAGAAATTGAATGAATTATAGTGAAACAATTTTGTGTCACCATGTTTGGCCATGCTCTATCTAATAACTGTACTTCATAGTGATGCAACATAGTTTTAATTGCAAAACACTTTGTTTTAAGGCTGTTTTGACCAATGTACACCACTTCTTGAATGCTTTTCATAATCCATCTAATATATGAAGACAATGGTTTCTCACCCCCTTTTTCAACAGTCTGTGTACACAGAAATTTATAGGTATTGCATTCAGCAGCTTGATTTGTATGTCATCATCTTAAATGGCATAAATACTCAGTTAATTTTCCAACTGCTTGGAGTATGCTAAAGTTGAACAGATGTGTCATGGAAGCAACTTATGTACAGAACTTTTGTCACATTTTCAAGTGGATATCCTTCTTGACTATGTTGCATGCTTATGTCTGGGATACTTGGATAGTTTTAGCCACAAACCTTTATATTCTTGGATTCTTACCTGTTACAAATGTTGAACTATGCTTTTCATCATTACATTATAATTTGCAGCAGATTTCTTTCTGGATGGTCTTGGTTCCCCAAGTTAATACATATTCTTTTGTTTTCCAGTACCATTAAATACAAGAGTTATCCCTAGCTTGAAAACTTTAAATGCCTGATGTGAACACATGGTCCAGGTACAGTTATGTGAAGAAATTAGGACACCCTATGAAAGCCTGTGTATTTTTGTAACAATTATGGATATATAGATATGTAATCTCAATTTTAACAATACTGAGAGATTATAGGAATATAATTAAACAATTAAAACTGAAGAAAAGACTTTTCAAGATCTTCTGCAAAATGCAATTCTTCAAAAATGCACATTCTAACTGAGGAAAAAGTTAGGACACCCCCACATTTATACCCACTTAAAATGGCTTAACTCACACACAGGTGTATCACACCAGGTGCACGTGATTAGAAGATTGTGAATGAGGCTTGCCCTATTTAAACCTCAGACATTTAGTTTGGTGTGCTCCTGACTGTTGGAAGTGAGAGTGAGCATCGTGGTGAGAGCAAAAGAGCTGTCTGAGGCCTTCAGAAAGAAAATTGTAGCAGCTTATGAGTCTGGTAAGGGATTTAAAAAGATCTCAAAAGAATTTGAAATCAGCCATTAAACTGTATGGAAAATAGTCAACAAGGTCTGGTCATCCAAGCAAGTTCACCCAAGAGCAGACTGCAAGATGCTTAAAGAGGTCTCCAAAAACCCTAAAATGTCATCACGGGGCATACAGCAGGCTCTGGCTACTGTTGATGTGAAAGTGCATGCCTCTACAATCAGAAAGAGACTGCACAAGTTTAACTTGCATGGGAGGTGTGCAAGGAGGAAACCTTTGCTCTCTAAGAGAAACATCAAGGCCAGGCTGAAGTTTGCCAGAAAGAATGTAGACAAAGACCAGGACTTCTGGAATAATGTTCTTTGGACAGATGAATCCAAAATTGAATTATTTGGACACCAGAACAGAGGACATGTTTGGTGTAAACCAAATACAGCATTCCAGGAAAAGAACCTCATACAGCTGTGAAGCATGGAGGTGGAAGTGTCATGGTTTGGGGCTGCTTTGCTGCAGCAGGACCTGGACAACTCACAATCATAGAATCCACCCCTACTGTGTATCAAAGGGTGCTTGAGGAACATGTGAGTCCATCTGTAAGAAAATTAAAGCTGAAGCGGAACTGGACCCTGCAACACGACAATGACCCAAAACATACCAGTAAATCCACCAAGGACTGGCTTAAAACTAAGAAATGGAGAGTCCTGGAATGGCCGAGTCATAGCTCAGATATTAATCTCATTGAGATGCTATGGGATAACTTGAAATGGGCTGTACATGCAAGAAACCTCTCAAACATCTCACAGCTGACAGAATTCTTTATTGAGGAGTGGGGCAAACTTTCTTCAGACCAATGTCGGAGACTGGTAGATGGCTACAAGAAGCATTTCACTGGAGTTATTTCAGCCAAAAGGGGTAACACTAGCTATTAGGGGGTAGGGTGTTCTAACTTTTTCCTCAGTTTGAACTTGCATTTTTGTAGCATTACATTTACAGAAGATCTTGAAAAGTCTTTTCTTCAGTTTTAATTGGTTAGTTATATTCCTATAATCTCTCAGTACTTTTAAAATTTATATTAAATATCTATATATCCAAAATTGTTACAAAAATACACAGGCTTTTATAGGGTGTCCTAATTTTTTCACATGACTGTATATGAATAATTTACTTTTGAAATGCTTGTTACTTACTCTTCCCCAAAATGTTCAATGTTAGGGGTGTTATAGTACTTATAAAATGAGGTCTGGTATGGCACTGTACTTATCATCTGTGGGTTGTGGGTTTGCATCCACATCACACCAAACATGCTCATCCTTTCAGCCATGAAATATCCAATATTTATATTGGATAAACTGGTGATCTTGGAATTTAATTTTGAGTCCCTCAGGGCTGTGTTTTGAGTGTCACACTTTTCAGTATGAAGATTAATGCCATCACTGAACAACTCATACAACAACTACAAATGTGTGTATGATTTCTGTATAAATGTCTTGTTTATCTGGAGTAGTTTTGTGCAATTTTCATTCTGTTTTTGTACATTCATTTCATGCAAAAAATTGAAATAGTCCTCAGTTTTTTAACACTAGAATATAGCTAACATTCAATGAGTTTTTGTCTGTATTTGTGTGCATGTTATTGGTTGAAACTTTTGAAGAGATAAATGATGTAATCATCAAATGAATCCTGAAAAATAATAATGCATCTCTTTTTCTATATGGGATAGATCATTGTTGATTTTTTTATACAATGAAATAATAACATTTTCTCAAATGACACCTCCAAGTAACAGCTAAGTTTTATGGAAAATAGTAATGAAATTTATGTGGTTGTAAGTGTAAAGTTAAAAAGGTTACCTTGGCATAGATTCAATGCAGTTAAAAACTTTTTTGTCAGAAGTACACTTAAAAAACACTAAATTAAAATTAACAAAATTCTTCAATAAAAATTAACTTAAAGAAATTACAGGGTTTATTTGTGGTAGCTTTAAACTAAACAGACAGTTCTCTTTCTGTGGAAGATTTTTTAAAGTCTTTTTACAGTGTTGCTTTGAAAGTTGTTTACAACTGAAGTTTTCACTTCATCATTTTATTAGTGTATTTTATAATATGTTGTTAGTAATTTTGCAGTTGAAAAACTTGAAATTTAGAGATTATTATCTTGATATTGACAACAAGATTAAGTCAAACATGGAAAAAAATACATTTGTACAGAAAATGACTAATGAAACTATATTTCATAGTGATTGACAGCTATGATGTCATAAAATCACTATTAATTGCTGTTTTTGGAGTTTCTGGAACATGGCCTTTTCTCAGAATAGTCAGTTAGAGCTTGCTAACTGGAGATTTAGTGAAAATTGAGTTAGTGGTTGTGTGTTGTGTTTTTCTCCAAAATTTGACTACGTTCATCAGATATAAAGAGATGCTACATCAATGTACATATAAAAATTTTTATTACAAAGTTTTTTAAAACTAACAAGTTTAAGCATGTGTGGAACTGATAAGAGATGTTTGTCAAAACGTTTAATACCATGCTTACAGGTGGGTCAAAATATACATATCACAACCTGTTTACATTTACATTCAAAATTGAAAAACTTTATTATCAATATATGTTGGTAAGCTTGGCATAAAAAGTTGTTTATAATTCAAATATTTATGTTACTTAAGTTTTAATATCTTAATTTTAAAAGGAAATATTTGAATATCAGGCTCCTCTTTGTGTGTATTCCTATATATGGAGAGGGGATCTCCCAGGGAAGGTTCTGTTCTTTCAGTTTACCTCCTCTGGGATCTAAACATCCACTCACATGTCTGCCATAAGTGTTGACTCGTGAAGAGGAGGAGAGGATCCTGATGGTTGAAGGGTCCAACCCTAACACACCACTTTGTCCTTGAATTCCTGTAGACAAGCAGCCTTGGAATGCCCCCCCCCCACCCCCAGGTTCAATCAGCTGGCCCACTTGGGCTAGGGTCAACCAAGTATCAGTGTTGGATGTTCTCAACGGGTGTTGTGGACAGTGTATCTGATGCTAGTGTTTAGGTATAGTGCTCATGAAACCCTGGCATTGCTCCAGTGTCCTTGTTTGGCATTGTAGTGCCTCCCCTCTTAGGGGTTCATGGAGGGTGGGGTCAATGGCATTGAAATATTCTTTTTTACTATGGATCCTCCAAATAAAATAGTGAAAAAACAGTCCATAGATAAACAATAACATCTTGAAGATTTTGAGCAGCAATCTTCAACATTTGTAACACCTGAACCTTGTTTTCTTCTTCTACATTCTCTTTCAGACAAACCTTTAGAGCAGATATATGTCTCCCTTTTTCATTCATTAGGGACTAGAGGGACTTGCTGGCTCTCCAAAGTCAGTAAAGAAGCTTCACTCTGGTGACATATTGGTGGAAACATTCACCTCCAAACACAGTGAAGCCCTCTTACATTCAAAGGTGATTTGGGATATACTTATTGAGGTTATGCCTCATGCTACTTTGAATTTGTGATGAGAAGTTTTGTTGAGATGGAACTGAAGAACATCCCTGTAATTATGATGCTAACTAGTGTCATTCTAACATTTACATCACTACCTCCACCTGATACCATCAAGGCAGGTTATCTTAACTGCAAGGTGCCAAGACCACAATGCCTGTGAGTGTGAAACAGACCCTCATTGCATCAACTGCAATGCCTCTCATCTGTCCTACGTTCATTCTTGCCCTAAATGGTTGGAAGGAAAAAAAGGTGCAGCATTTTAAAACGATTTAAAACATTACTTACCCTGAAGCTTGAAAGTTGCTGTCCAACACTTCATCTTGGACATGTGCTGCTGCACTTACTTCCACTACAACAGTAGAAGTGCAGACAAGACGCTCTGTGCCTCCAAAAGAATCATTCTCCAAACAAATGAAAAGTCTTTTGACCTTCATGGTTAAAAAAGTTGATGAATCAACTTCAACACCTATCTCTGTCCCTAACATACATTCCATCAAACCCCAAGATCCACTTCCTTTGGTTCTGTGTATGGGAATATCCTTGGGTGGATCACCTGATTCAACTTCAAACATCAATCAGAGAAGCCTTTCTCAAATGACATCTTGTATCAGTATTCTTTAACATTGAGAAGGCTTATAATACAACATAGAGGTATGGCATTTTGCAAGACCTCCATTTATATGGGTTACGTGGCCATTTGCCCATTTTTATTAAAATTTTTTTAATGGACAGGTGATTTCAAGTTTGTGTGGGTTTGACACTTTCCCTTTCTTTTCTACAGCAACTCTGAGTCCCTCAGGGCTGTGTTTTGAGTGTCACACATTTCAGTATAAAGATTAATGCCATCACTAAACAACTCCCTTTTACTGTTGCAAATGGGGTCTGTATCGACAACTTTCAAATCTCGTTTCAGTTGTCCAACATGAGGTATATTTAGAAGCAGCTACAGACTGCTCTTAATCATTTACTGAAGTGGACCACAGCAAACAGCTTTAACTCCCCTCTCTTTAAAACCATTTGCATATACTTTTGCTGCCAAGAGGATATTCACCCTGATCCTGAACTCCATATCAGTAATGTTGTGCTACCTGTGGTCCCTGAGACAAAGTTCTTGGGGCTTATCATTGATCTAAGCTGAACTTTATACCACATCTAAAACAGCTAAGGGTAAAATGTCCTCTCTTCCACTACTTTGTGAGCAGATCGATGTTCTATGCTAAAGATATATTGAGCTTTTCTTCATTCGAAACTCGACTATGGATCACTGGTCTATGGCTCTACCAGGACCTTGACCATAAAGATGCTGGACCTCATTCATCATCAAGGACTTCGGTTGTGCACCAGGGCTTTCTGCACTTCTACAATTCAGAGCTTATACACAGAGTCTCATGAACCTTCTTTGCACCTTTGCCGTTTGTGACTGTCTTCACTATATGCTTCAGAACTTTGTTCCTTACTAAAACATCCCATCTGGGGTTGTGTTTTCCTTCGTAGGTGGGCCATGCTTTTTCAGAACAGACGATCTGCTATTGCCGCTTTTGGCCTTCATATCCAGGTGCAGTTGGATGAATTGGGTTTGTCCTTGCATAACATTGTTGTATCCACTGGTCAGCCCACCCCACCACCACCATAGCTTATTACAGTCCCCAAATGTGACCTATATTTAAGTCATCTGAGAAAAGCAGACACTCCCAATTGGAAATACTATTTGTTATTTGCTGAACATGTTTCAAATCATCCTTCTATTCCAATTTATACAGATGTTTCGAAATCAGATGACCGTGTGGGCTCTGCCATGGTTTGTTGTGGTTCAGTAGTTGCATGCAGAATCCCCTGTTCAGCTTCTGTATTCACTGCTGAACTGTATGCCATTTTTTTTTGCCCTGGATCACATAGAACAGTGGTTTCCAACCGGTGGGTCGCGACCCCCTGGGGGGTCACGAAGCCTTGGCAGGGGGGTCGCAAAGTCTTGTTAGAAGTAGCTTGGGATAACATTAATTTTATTTCATCAATTACATTTTCATGCTCTTACATTTTTTTTTTGTTTTGTTGCAAAGCAAAACGTGTGCTACGTTAGTTCAATGTCATTAGGTGATATTATGGGTGTATGTATGCGTGCCTGTGAGTGAATGTGCCTGTGTGAATGTGTATGTGTCTGCAACTGTATGTATGTGTGTACTACTGAGTAGTGAGTGCACACGCATGTACGTATGCTTGTGTGTCTGTTTAGCTGTGATTAAGTGTGTGTGTGCTCGCTGTCGACACGTGAGTCACATGTCCGTTGCTAATTGGATATATATGTTGAATATATGTTCTTTTTGTGAATTCAGGTTGGACCAATGTGATTTAATTTGCTAATAAATAATTACAGAATTTTTAAATATATTTTTTAGATGTTTCTTTCCCTCTCCTTCACAGAAAATAAAAGAAAAATTAAGCTGCTGATAGTAAGCCCTAAGTAGGGGGGTCACATGGGTTTCAAACTTTTAGGTAAGGGGTCGCGAGTGCCAAAAGGTTGGGAACCCCTGACATAGAAGTTACGCAGTACAGGAACTGTACTATTTATACTGACTCACTTAGTTCTCTTCTGGCCCTGGAATTGCTTCACGTTAGTTCACACCCTGTTCTGGCTGACATTCAAAACTGACTGGTCCATTTCTGTCTGACATCTAACTAGTTTTTTTGAATACTGGGCCAAGTTGGTATTTGTGGGAAAAGCTCGCCAACACTAGAGCTAAATCTGTCTGTTCTAGCACTATCACTGCTTTGCCCATTCCATACATTGACAGTCAACTTGGAGTGAGTAACATGAAAACAAGCTTTTCCAAATTAAAACCCTCTGTTGGACTTTGGCTGTCTTGCTTCTGTTAGGATTGGAAAGAGGAAGTTGTTCTAATTAAACTACGCATTGGTCACAGTAACTCATCATTTTCTTTTATTTGGGACTGATGCATCAGTGTGTTGTATGTTTAACACTCAGGTCACAATAAGCCACATTTTATGGTCTTACCATTGTTATGACTCTCAACGACAACACCGTTTTAAGCTTGTTTTGTCCCAAGGTTTATCCATAACGTTAGACAGTGTTATTGGTGATGGTGACACTGTCCACCTTAGAAATGTTTTTAGTTTTTTAAAGGCCATTAATCTTTTTAATGCTATTTAAGTTATTTAATTTATACATTAGACATTTTTTAATGTGATTCCTTTTTAAGATTCAAAGTCCATCTAGTTTGAGTTGAAATTAGAAAATGGCTGTAACATGATGTAACTTGAAACCAGGACTGGAAAGGCCAACTTCAGGTGTCTAATGGTGCTGTTTGAACTACCTATTAGTCATCCTGACAAGTTATAATTAAAATTTTGCTTTAAGTCTTTTAAAACTTTTACTACCTTTCTTCTGAAAATGGCCATGACATCAAATAATTCGAAACCAGGACTGGAAAGGTGACTATTTCAGGTGACTAATGGTGGTTTTTGAACTTTCCTGATAGTCTTCCTGACAATTTATGATAATTACAATTATGCTATAGAAAGTCCTTTACAACTTGTATTACTGTAGTTTTTCTCTTACTGCTGTAGACTAGATGTAAAAATTGGAATTAATGTTATTTATGTTTTTAATGCAAAAATTAAACTTTGTTATGTTTTACCTTAATTTCCTTTTATGAATTTTAATAATTTTACATTAATTTTTAACTTTTTACCAGATGTTTGGTGCAGATAGCCTTGTTACTTTGCACCATAAAACACCAAACCAACCAACCAACCAACCACATATTAAGCTGTTTCATATGAAATGCCAGATTTTTATGTGCAGATTTAAACCTTGATTTTTATATCTGTAAGAGAAGTATTATCATAAATTTGTCAAAATAATATAGTATATTATCTGGTGCATTTCAAGCTCATTTTTTTTTCTTATTTCAGAAAGTAACTCATATTTATACTGATTTTGTCATAATGAATAAAAATGATTATGATGTAATTTTTATTGTACGTGTTCAAACTTGCTCACAATGCACTGAATGCAGCTTGTAATATCAATCATGCATTTGGTAATGGCACAGCTAATGCATGCACATCGCAGTATTGGTTTGAGATTTTGCTCTGATGACACAGGTTTTGAAAATAAGCTTTGGTAGCCATCCTCAGACAGCCATAAATGTGGAAGATACCAGCCAAACTGTGAGATAATGTGCTGACAAACTGAATATTCATTATTCAACAGTTTCCAATATCTAGAAGCAAATGGTAAAGTGAAAAAGCTCAATAATTGTAAATGGGTACTTTACAAATTGACTGAAAACTGTCAAAGAAGACGAGTTGAAATTTGTCATTCCTTACTTGAAACAGAACAACTCATTTCTCCATAGAATTGTCATCTGTGATGTAAAATGGATTCTTTATGACAATCAGTGATGATTCAGACAATTTCTTGACTATCAAGAAGCACCAAAACCAGTTCTTTACCCTAAGAAACTTATGGTTAGTGCTTGACGGTTGTCAGCAGGTGTGATCCATTATTCATTCTTAAATCCAGGAGAAACAATTACAGCAGAGAAATATTGTTGTAAACTTGAAATTTGCATCAAAAGATGTCACAAAAACATCCAGCAATAGTTAACCGCAGTGGACCTATACTGCTTTACAAAAATTCTCAATCTGATATCTCACATGTTACTGTCCAAAAACTTGAATTTGAAACTTGACCACATCCATCATATTCTCTAGATCATTCCTATACAGATTATCTTTTTTTTTTTAAAGAAGTGGACATTTTGTAAAGGAAAAAGTGTTTCCAAACCAAAGGTCAATTAAAAGTGCCTTCAAATACTTCTTTGCATTCAAAAGACATTTATAAACAGTTATAAACTTACAACTCACTGACATAAGTACATAAAAATATGTACTTGTCTTTATTTTCCTTTAAAAATCCTACATTTTGTATAACTGATAACTTCCCATCTTTCACTTCTCTGTATTATATTACATGCCTCATACTCGTTTTTTTTTTTCACCCACTTAGATTTGCTTGCTTCATTTACCTAAGTTTTAGTGTCCAATTAGAAATGCAAAATGTAGAAAATTACAGGCCAAAACATAAAATTGGAACCCCCTACATTCTTGAGTTATTAAAATACTGTGAAATTTCACAAAAGCAGCCCTTTCTACCTTCATGCTTTTTTTAAGGCCATTTATTTTGTCACTCCTAATTTTCATTTTGACGTGTTTATAACTGATAGAAAGAACATATTTTGAACTTCACAAATCAGAAGGTTATGTATACGAGGGCTGTTCAAAAAATACGCGGACTGACGTCATAAAACAAAATGTACTTTATTTAGAAGGTACAGGTCTGGGACCCCTTCAAAGTACTCTCCTCCCCAACGCACACACTTATCCCAACGGTGTTTTCACTTGTTGAAACAGTCCTGGTACGCTTCTTTTGTTATGTCCTCCAGCTCCTTCGTGGCATTTGCCTTAATCTCGGGAATCGTCTCAAATCTTCTTCCTTTCAAGGGTCTTTTGAGTTTGGGGAACAAGAAAAAATCACAAGGTCAGGTGAGTAGGGGGGGTGGGGAAGAACAGTGATCGAGTGTTTGGCCAAAAAATCACGAGTTCTGAGGCACAAATTTCGCAGCAACGCGGTGCATCTTCAATTTTTCGGTCAAAATCTCGTAACAAGATCCAACTGATATCCCACACTCTTCAACAAGCTTCCTGACAGTCAGACATCGATGTGCCCGCACCAGGGTGTTGATTTTGTCGACGTGTGGGTCGTCAGTTGACGTGGAAGGACATCCAGGACGCTCATCATCTTCAATGGACTGTTGACCATCCTTAAAACGTTCATGCCACTTGAAACATGCCATACGCTTCATAGCAACATCACTGTAAGCCGTGTTAAGCATAGCAAAAGTTTCAGCCGCAGATTTTCCAAGTTTAACACAAAATTTCACAGCAAGTCGTTGCTCCTTCAGGTCATTCATTCTGAAATCCGCTAAAAGAAAAAATCACACTTCACTTAAAACCGCGTAGCTAATACACAAATGAAGATATCTTAAATCGGGAAATGGTGTCGTAACCAACTGATCTGTGCGTACCTAGCGACACCAAGCGGATTCCCCTGGAACCAACTGGAGCCGCGCAATTCAAACAGTCCGCGTATTTTTTTAACAGCCCTCGTATATACTTGTATTATGCATGATGTATTCTAGAAAAATCAAAAACCTTCTTGTATTCCTAGTTTTGGTTGTCAGTGTTGACAGTTGACAAGGAAAACATGATGTGCATTGACTAAAGACATTGCTATAAGTAGTAATGGAATTTTTTAACTAACCTTTAGCTTAGACAGAAAGCTAGGCAAGTTAGATTGTTTTAGAACATTCTTTTCTAGCACCTGATTATTTACTAAAAGCTTTCGAGATTTTGTGAATGTATATTAAGTAAATTTGGAATCATAGAATTTATAGTAAATATTAATTCTCCAATCCAAGCTTGGTATATTTAGAGTTATGGCATGTATAGTTTCTGTTGTTTATGTTAAAGCTAAAAATTATGGTGTAAGTTTATTAAATACTTATTCAAAATTTTTTTGTGTTTGTTTCTCACAGAGAGAGACATGACGATGTGCTAAAAAAGGGTACTTACAGTTGGTTAGTACCTTTAATAAAGGTGAGGTTCATTGATGAAACATACAGGAATGGAAAATATTACAATACTAAGGTATGATTATTATTCTTAAAATATATTTTACTCTTTCTGTGTAGTCAGTGGTTGAGAACATTATATTAAAACAATTTTGATGTTTTGCTGTGTTAGTGGCAGTTCTCTGTCTGATGACTGTGCATCTTGACAACAGCCTTAGAATGTGATTTTCATTGCAAAAGGCTCTGTGAAAAGACTGTTAGGTCTAAAGCAAATCACTACTGTCTACGTGCTTAAAGTGTATGGGAATGATTGTTTCAACAGTGTGATTGTACAGAGATCTATAGGTTATGTATCCAATGATTTGATCAGGAACTCTTCATTTAGAATGATATAAATAAATGTGTTCTTCTTTGGCTGCTTTAGATATAACATGGTATAACACATCTCTATGACCTGAATGTATAAACATTTTGCATCAGAAAGAGCTGTTACATACCTTTCCCAAAACTGGCCAATTCTTAATGGCATCATATTTCCTGCAAAACACTAAAGAAGTCAAAATGTTCTTATACATGTGGTTACATTCCAATTTTATATCAGCTTTGTTTATCATGTTATTTGCTGATTTACATATTCAAAGTTGTTTTAACATAATAATTTACTCAATCCTCTGTATTTTAACTATAGAAGGAAAACCTTGGTTGTAGACAATAAATTTAATTTCCTGATGTATTGAGTTAAACCGTAAATTAAATAGTACTGAATCATCAAGTTATACAAGGAGAGATTTCCACACCAAGAAAAAAAAAAGCATTAAACTTTTTTTCTTTTAATAAGGCCATTCACAGAAAAGTAAATGTAAGTTTAGTGAGTTCATTAAAGTAAAATAGGTTTCACATATTACTTAAATTTGTATGTTTTCTTATTTAAACAATTTCAAGATATTGTGATCAATCTTAAAATTTTGTTTTCAAAATTTTCAATTGCACTTTGAAAATTTATGTCACCCATGCTTCACACTTAAGCTTTCACCTCTGGACGATATATTACCAATGGAAAGATGAGGAGAGGCCATATGAGATTGTTTTATAGTTAATTTTCACAAGCGTTTTGTTCTGTAAGTTTTTTTTTTTACAGTTTTGACTTTCAAACCTTTCTACATTTTAGACCAGTGCTAAAAGTTATTTTATGCATTTTATTAACATGATAATAAGTTGGATATCTGGTATACTTCAGCACATCAGACATCTATGTGAGAGTAAAACACTGGTGTTTACATTATATTTTTTTGTAACTAGTTTTAAAAATGTTTAGTGCTTTGTATTTCTAGTATGGTAAATGTTTAACAAAGACTCTTAATTAGAAATAAGAAACATAGAATAAATGCCAACATATATTTAGTCATTTGTTAAAAATTTGTACATGTGTTTAAATGCACGTTTGCAATATTTTTGCTTAGAATGAAGTGTGGAAGCATATAGTGAAAATTTATTAAGATATTACAATTTTCACTTTGCACTTGATTGAAAGCAATACATTGCTTACAATGATCATCATTTGATATATTTTAAAATAGCTTTGTGTGTTTTGATTAGTTTAATTATTTCCAAGGAATCTGGATGAGACTTGTCACAAAGAAATACAGTGACATTCTGTAGATGTTTATATTTGTAGAACAAATTTATAGTGTTTCAATTAATTTGTTTGCAAAATAGTTATATATTATTACTACTTTGATAATTTAAAAATCATGTTGAAAATTTTTAAATTTTGCTATGTGACAGAGAATCAACTAACTTTGTAATATATTTGAACTTTTAAAATCTTTCTTAATCCTTTGACAGTGATGTACATTTTAAACTTTCTCTGCTTGTTACTGAGCTACATTTCGAGTTTACTTAAACTACTTCACTGTCAATATATTTTAATGACATTATTATTGTCATGTACATTATAGTTCAAAGTTTTATATTATTTCAGTTTTTATTCCATTATTTAAAAACAAACATTGCAAGCTGTAATTCATACTTCAGTTTTGTTGCCACATGAGGTATAAAAAGTTTCACACTTTAACAATGTATAACTTGAATCACAAAAACTGCAGTCCTGTAGTTGTATGTCAAGACAATAAGTACACTTACTTGCCCTATTGATATGTACGTTCTAGAACTCCTTAGCTGAATGCAGTTGATACAAGTAAGTAATACATTTTGTCAACCCCTGATGTGTTTGATGCCCATCTTCTGTGCTTACTTTAGAGCTTTACAGTTCACACGTAGTGACATCACATACATTTTTATAGTCACTAGAAAGAGCTTATTTTACAGTATAATATAACAATGGTTATTTTTGAAAATGGTGCCAAGTTGTCATCATTGGGTAGATGTAACTGCTTGTGGTATTCTTGGTTCCTTGTTCACAATAACATTTCAGTTGTTTTATTACTTAAATATGTTACAGTTAGAAAGATAGTTAAATTGTATTTATGTTTTACTTTTATATTTTAGAATATCATGTATTATTTGTGTTTAAAATTAATATTTAAATGATTTAATAATTTTTGTAAAATAACCTAAGCTTCTCGTTCTGAAAGGCTTACATTACCAAGATTGTATAAAAAGATTTTGTTGGAGGTTAAGGTATCTCTGTCATTCATATAATTCTATCGCTGGTGGGTACCCATTGATGTGTGCCAAAATAAATAATCAACAATAAGTTTTACGGAAGGGAAAGAACATCAAAATTAAACTACAAGTTAACAGGTTAAGATATGAAATTACTTATATGACCCGAAGAATATATTTTAAGATTATTCACTGAGCTTATATTTCTAAATTTTTAATATCTCACTGTACCAATGGTGCACAAAGTCCAGCTCTTGACGAGTCGCCAAGTGGCCCGCGATGTCCAACGGGAAAGTCAAACATAGAGAGTTCGCGCCTGTTCGAAGATTAAGCGCTATAGAAGAAATATGCATTAGATTAGATACTGGATGGTTCCATATTTGTGTCGAGCAATAAAGAAAATTTAATAAGTAAATCTAGTTAATGCATGGGCATTTCATCATTGGTGAAATGACGTAATATTTCCGTAATTACGAAATCTCACGCGTTCCAATTGTTCTTCAAGATTTACGTAGGAGCCCTATTTTGATATTATTTCATAACAAAAATGGCAGCTAATCGTAAAAAAAAATTTGACGATGAAAACTGGCACTTTCATGATGATTGGACTGTGCAATACTGTTTTGTTCAACAACAGAAGAACGTGATTTGTCTGCTGTGTCATTTGACAATATCAGTGACGAAGGTATTCAGTATAAAGCGTCATTATGAGTCGAAGCATAAAGATTTCCACAACATTGTCAGTGATGAAAGAACAGCTCGAATTGAATCTCTGCGGCGGTCGCTGAATCACCAGCAGAACGTTTTTTCAAAGCAGTCAGCAGATTTAGGTGCAGCATGTGAGGTCAGTTACAATATTTCATTGATGATAGCGAAATCTGCTCGACTGTTCACTGATGGTGATTTTATCAAGCAGTGTATAATTACTGCATCGGAAAAGTTGTGTCCAGAAGCAGTTTGCGAGCTACAGATGGTTGCTTTGAATCGTATGACAATTCAATGAAGACTTTCACACCTCTCAGCAGATGTGACAAGGCAGCTTACAAATAAAGCCGCTAACTTTGTCTACTTTTCTTTGGCAACAGACGAGTCGACTGACATCAGTTCAACAGCACTGCTACTAGTTTTTGTTTGTGGTGTGTCATCATCGTTTGATATCACAGAGGAGCTAATCGGCATGGGTTCCATGAAGGGTCAGACAACTGGGTCTGCTCTATTCGAGGAAACAGTACGACTATGTAGTAGCGTTTCATTGGATTTCATGAAACTGGTAAGTGTGACAACTGATGGAGCACCAGCCATAACTGGAGAAAGTAGCGGGCTGGTAGTACTGTTGATGAAGCATCGAGAAAAGCAGAACAGACAGTTGGTGAAGTTGCATTGTATTATTCACCAACAGAATCTGTGCAGTAAAGAACTTAGTTTTCAGGCACTGATGGCATTAGTGATGAAAATCATTAATTTCATCAAATCACGAGGGCTCAGTCACCGTCAGTTTCGAAGTCTTCTTGAAGAAATTGTTTCAGACTATGGTGACCTTGTGTATCACTGTGAAGTACGCTGACTGAGTCGAGGGAAGATGCTCAGAAGATTCTGGGAGTTGATTGATGAGGTGATAGAATTCCTCAGAAGCAAGAACAAAGACACAGAAGTGATTTCCATTACTGATCCAGCATGGCAAGCTGATTGGACCTTTCTGGTCGACATGACACAACACTTGAATGATCTGAATTTGAAGTTGCAAGGCAAAAATCAGCTTGTCTGTCAGCTTGCAAATCACGTTTCAGCTTTCAGGATGAAGTTGCAGCTGTTCCGGCAGCAAGCAGCATCAGGCAATTTTGTGCACTTTCCCACTTTTCAGTCACAGCTACAGAAGAATCAGGACATTGACACACAAGTTTTTGTTGGGAACTTGATAGCTTAATTCAATTCTTCATCTCACAGTTTCATGACTTTGACCAATGCAGATTGTTGATGAAACCTTTTGCTTATCCCTTCAGTGTGTCAGTGGATGACTTGTCAGCAGAATATCAGCTTGAACTTACTGATTTCCAGCCATCTGATGAACTGCGTGCTATTTATCTGGAAAACAGTTTGCTTGACTTCTACAAAACGTTGCCTGATACATTTGCTAATCTGAAAGAGAACGCACTTGTCCACACCAGCATGTTTGGCAGCACGTACTGCTATGAACAGGCTTTCTTGCATATGAAAGTGAACAAAAACAACACTTGTAATCAGCTGACTGATGATCATCTGGAAGCAGTCTCGCGTCTTTCAACATCAAACATCAAGCTGGACATTTCTTAGCTTGTAGATGACATACAGCACCATCCATCACACTGACTTTGTGACAGTTGATGTATCATAGCATTTCTTAGAATAATGTGCAAACTTTTTGACGTAATCATTACTTTTGTATTTTTAAATGTGATGTCCATCTTGTGTGAAACAACTGTGGGACGATTTTAATCTTCACTTTTTTGTGGCTTTCAATAGTTATGAGAAGTCTGTTTGTGGCCCCTGACTCAAAATGTTTGTGCACCACTGCACTACACTGTACATTGATGATAATAGCATGTTAGTGATATAGTAAAGCAAATTAAAAATAAAATATAAATATTTACCAAAATTTTTTTATTCATTTAGGAGATTATAGAGATTATGCAAATGAAATTTAAAACTGTAAAACAAAAATAGCCCACACATCAAGCAGCTACAGGTCAAATGTACAAGAGCACTGAATATTATCCATGTCCTCTCTGCTACCACTCGGGGAGTAGATAGACGTTCTATGCTAAAGATATATTGTGCTTTTATTCAATCGAAACATGACTGTGGATCACTGGTCTATGCCAGATCATCGGCTTTAAAGATGCTAGACCCTATTCATTATCAAGGACTTCAACTCTGCACTGGGGCTTTATGCACTTTCCCAGTTCAGAGCTTGTACATACAAACTGACCGTAACATTAAGTAACTCGAAACCAGGTCTGAAAAGGCCAGCTTCAAGTAACTG
This sequence comes from Tachypleus tridentatus, assembly GCF_004210375.1. NCBI lineage: Eukaryota > Metazoa > Arthropoda > Merostomata > Xiphosura > Limulidae > Tachypleus > Tachypleus tridentatus. Next base: position 87,440,405 of record NC_134830.1, read on the forward strand.
ATGCTGATTTTTGAACTTACCTGTTAGTCTTCCTGGCGAGTTATGATTATTATAGTCACGCTACAGAAAGTCCTTTACAAGTTGAATTACTGTAGTTTTTCTCTTGACATTGTAGACTAGATGTAAACATTGGTTTTATACTATTTATTTATTTTTTAACTTTATTTTGTTTAACCTTAATATCCTTTTATGAATTTTACTGAATTTACTTCTACCTTTTTACTGGACGTTCTGCGCAGATAGCCTAGCTGTTTTGTGCCATAAAACACTAAATCAGCCAACCAACCAACCAACAAAAATAGCATTTTTATACATAATATGAAAATCACCTTACAGATGAACTATTTGGAGTCTGAGTGTAAATAACTACACTAAATAATGAAGTTTTTGTTGAAATAGTACAGAAATCAATATTAAATATTTTATTTTTCTTGTCAAATTTCAAACAACTTCATTCACTTGTTTCATTTTTGTGAAGAAATTTCATGAGATTTACATAACTCACTCTGTAAGTAGGCCTTTATCAAAGAGTTGAATGGAAATTAATTGTAAAAATGCTCCTACTGTGTTGGCAGTCTCAGTTTTCAATATTTGGTTATATTTTCTTTAGGTTGTGATTGAAGATGTTTATTCATCAACATCTTGTTTGTGCAGAACAGATGATGGGAAGCTTTTAGAAGGTAGGTAGGTGTTTAGGTATGCATAAAAAAGTGGAGATGTATTTGCTTTTCAAAATCTATTTCCCCTCTATTCATATATAAAAACACGTAAAAATGTATAACTTCTAGGAGTTTGGTTTGATTGAACAGTGAACACAACCAATGAAATGGCAATGGTAGTTCAATTTTGTCGAGAATGTGATTGAATGCATTTCGTATTTAAGCTTTTTGTATATATTTCCAGTCATGAATTTCAACATATAGGCATTATAATTTTACTGTGACATTTACAGGATATTTCACACAAAACGTTAAGAAATCATGGCTCACTTTGGTGTTGCTACAATAAAAATTGATGATGAATATATATAATGTAAACATAAACATTAATGTATGACTGTTACAAACAGTAAGACCAAATTTATCATGAAATTAAACGTAATTTTCTAGGATTATCAGCTAGGTATTATTTAAAATTATATTTTTCAACAAGTAATGCTATTTGTGCTCCATACTGGATAGAGAACAAAAAATATAAAAATCTTGTTTATATGTGCCTTCTTACATGACCACACTGAGGATACAAGAATAAAAGAAAAAATCATCACTAAGTGAAAGAGCTATTATGTAGGTCTGGCTACCGAACTAGATAAAAGGAACCACATAAGATAGGGATGGAAGTGGACATGTCACGTGATTGACTAATGGTCACATAGCAGACTAAGCTGTCTAAACTTTACACAAAAAATTAAAAACTCTACATTATTGGCTTCCATACGTTTTAAATTGAAAGTTGGACATTTGAATAGAATCTCAGCATTCATCATTATACTTTTTTTTCTAGTTAACTTTAAAATACTACATTTATGATTATTTTACATTTGAGTAACAGTTTAGGATTGGAAGTTCTGGTTCTATTTGTTTTGCTAGTGAGGAAGCATAAAATATAGGTATTTTATTTAGCAATGAATTGTTTTCCTTATATTTGTTTTTTTACTTTTCTTCTGAGAAGGCTATATGGGTTACTAGGTTATAGGGTCATTCTAAAGTTTTATCTTAAATTTGCATAGAATGATACTAAAATAAGTAATCAAAGATCTTGAAGCCTTTTTTTGCTTTATCAGATTATGACGTAAGGTGATGATGAATGAAAATAAGAAATTTCAGTTTTGGTTGTTTGCTGGTTTTTCAACTTTAGGATGTTGTAGATAGCTGAAAAATGGTATGTTTACTGGATGCAGGGTGATTATGCCAGGTTACTCTTTATATCTAGCTTCTGATGACAGAGAAGAACCACATGACTTTTGTATTGCTTTAATATGGGTGTTCATGTCATCTACACGTAGAGAGTACTAATTCACTCTAATAGAATCTTACTTCAGTATTAGTAGATCAGTATCAAAACGTTCTGTGGTATAATATATTGATAGGTACCATTAAGTTCATGATGTAATTCAATACCTTGATAAACTAAACCATTATGTCCACATATTTGTTTATATCATTGAACTAATTCAAATACATTTGTTTATGTGTATGTGTGACTGAGGATATTTGAATTAAAATAATATCTATATAGGTTTACTTTGAAATCCAAAGGCATGTATTTATATGTTTTTATGTATGTGCTTGAAGTGTTTTAATAGCAGCTGAATAATAATATAAAAAAAGAATTAAGTAACAGTTGTCCAATGCACAAAGTGTAATGATATAACTTGTTGTCTGTCACATAAACCCCATTGTCCCAAGTGTTGGGTGATATAAATTCTAAACCACTGACAATGTGAAATTATTCAAAAACATAACACACAACAATTACATTCCTCAAATAGTTGTTTTAAGTATTGAATACACTTAAATGGTAGAATGTCAAAATAAAATAATGATATTGTTTATTTAAGAATTTTCATTTTTCTCGCACACTGGAGTGTTGTGAACAGTTCTGGACTAGAAATGTTATTCAGTAGCAAAAAGCCTTTATGAATATGAAATAAGGCTTTAAACAAATTAACATTTAATAATTGTGTTATAAAAAAGCATTACTTTTTGTAGCATATGTTTTTAAAATAATATGTAATCATTGAGACATAAGTTTGACATATCCACATTCAGTAATTTAAATGATAATTGGCTGTATTTAAATTCAATGTTTAAGATTCGGAGTAGAATAAATGTTGGAATAAACTGTATTTTGGTAGAAGTGGTTTTTGAGCAGTATTTCTGCTTTGTAAGAGAATAGTATTAGAAATGTATACTTCAAGTAATGTTGTGAAAGAAATTTTGAAGAGGAGTTAAATTCAGCTGTTGATTATAATGTGCTTGATAAGTTTTTTTAGAAATTATAATATCATTCTTCTGCTGCTGTTGTAGATATACATCCTTCAATGTTAGAAACAGTGATTCCACGATCAGAGTCTGCTCATGTGTTAATTCTAAGTGGAAAATACAAAGGAAAGGTGAGATACAACTTTTGTAAGGCCCTGTTCAAAAGCATGTGATGATTTTTCACAGTGTATAGTGGCTATGCATCTTAAACATTAGTGTTTCAGATTTACCAAGAGCATGTTTATTTGATTCCCTGTTTAAAAAGAGATGAAGCTGACTGTGTACAGAACCATTAGTAACATGTTGTAGGTGAAAATCCTCATTATTTGGTATGTTTACGTTGCTTAGATAATTGTCCAGTAATAAATTTCTTCCTGTAGTAACATTATTGAAGGTGAAGGCAAATTGCTAAGTGTGGCTGCAAGCAATACCACAAAACCATTATATGTGCTTCACATAGTTTTGTAAAACATTTTTTATAATAAGTAAAATAAACATATTAGCTAGTGATTGTTTAAAATTCAAATTTTTAATTAAGTATTACTATATCTGTCTCATATTTGGTAGAGAACAAAGAATGTTAAACTTGATGAAGTATGACCTATCACATGAAAATGGTAAAAATACAGAACATTATTAAGTATTAGTAGATTAGTGAAGTATGAATTCTCTCATGGTAATGCAGAACCTTATTTAAGCATTAGTACATCAGTGAACTGTGACTTATATGAAAAGACTGAGAGTATAGAACTTTACTTCACTGTTAATTATTGTAATATTTATACTTTTAGGTGAAAATGAAATTCAGTATCAAATAAAACTACTTTCTTTCCATGAAAAAAAGTTTTTGTACTTGTAAAGATGTACTGAGGGACAAACCTAGACAGGAGTTTGTCATTAACTAACATGAACCTTTTGATTAGTTCTATCATATATGATTTGCTAAGAACAAACTTAACAGACTGGCACATTCTTTTTATGTATAATGTAAGCAAAAATTTATTAAAAGTTAGAAAGACTACCTGAATAAGGATTTTTTCATTCTTTTTTGTAAAAGTGACATTCATGGAATTTACACAAAGATTCATGACAAAGGATATGATAGTTTTGTCTACAAAAATTAAAATATTTATAACAGCTGTAAAATTTGTATGTTCTGATAATTTCCAGAATGAAAGGTACAAAGTTTAGATGTAAATTTGTTATTGCTTCAAGGTGATCGAAATGCGTACATGTAGATAAATTATGTGTATGTTATATATGAATGCAACTCACACTGAGTGAATCCTGAAGTGATACATTGATAGCCATAAGAAAATTTGTTTGAAGTGGGTATGAATTAGCTATATTGACATTGACATATTTTTAATGTGTATGGTGCTTCCCTGTCCCATAAACAACTTGTCATATCTATTTTTCTCATTTTTTATACATTATAGGTGGGGAATAAATTCTATAAATAGGAATGAATAAAGATAGAATTGTATGAACCCCTAAAGCATCATCAGGTTGAATAATATTGTTGGAATGTTCATTTGCTATTGTTGAAAGTTAGTATATTGTGTATTTGTATATCAATGTCCAGTTCATACATTAAATGTTGTTAAAATGTAATATGAGCAAAAATCATTTCAATACTGCTTAGCCATTTATCTTTATATACTGAATTTCCAACATTTTACAGAGCTAACATACCCATTCATTACTTCTTGCCTTCTGCCTCTTCAATTTTATCTCCTCCCATTTTCAAATCAACAGAATATTCCACCTCACTGCAAAGGAACACTTTCTTGAAAGTACCTCACGTAGTGGTGTGTCTATATAAGAGGTGATGATTGAAAATAATCTTCTTTTGTTATGTAACAGGATATTTATTTAGTGCAAGGCATTTTTGTGGGACTAAAGAAATAAATAAATTAATCCTGCAATGACACAGCAGTACCAAATAAGCATAGCTCATGTGTAAAATGACACTTAGCACAACAATATTTATGACAATTGTACTTTTTTAACTCTATCAAGAGATATAGGGGCTAGATGGCAGGTCATCACATGTAGTCTTACATTCACAATTTTATTTAAATATTATTTTATGATTGTATGTCAATAAATTATAGCTTATTATTCAGGTTTTAGTTTTATATGCAAGTTAATTTGAAAGTAAATAATAAAAACAATCACTAAGTATCAATTTTTGTGTGTTATGTGGTGTGTCACTTTCCGGGTTTGGTCAGATTACATTTTATGATACCTACAGTACAGTGCCCTATTGCTTTTTATGTATTATAAATGCAAATTTTCAATATTAGCAAACTAGAAAATAAAATAAGAACCTCCAATGTTTTCTGTTTGCTTGAGATATGATATTTAGCAAATCAACCATATTGGCTCTGCTCAACACTTCATCACTTGAGAAGACTTATTTATCACACCTCTATATCTATACTAATAACTTTATAACCTACCAAAAGCTCTACATTTCTGCTACATAATTCTCTCACACTTTCTAATATACATAAAAAATAAAAACTTTTATCTTTGGAAAATTTGAAGTATTGCTATCAAATCTATTTTGTGAATATATATATTTTTAGACTCAAATACAGTTTAGTTAGGAAACTTTATAAATTACAGTGAATTTGTATTATATTACTATTGTAATTTATAATTTTTTGAATTCTCAATTGCTTACATGAAGTCTACAAAAATTATTATATTTGTATCTCCACATGTGAATTTGGATGAGGCTTAGCAAGTGTGGCTTATAAGTGCAAACAATTGCTTCATAGCATCGTAAGTACTAGAGTTTATTGCTTTCCAAATATTTTTTATTTACTGTTTTATGTTTCAAGAAAAATATCTGACATTTAAGTATTTATTTGAAAATATTATTAGTGTGTGTATATATTATATAAACGTGTAATGTATGGTAGCCAATATGTTACTGTATTTTACAAAGTAAGAACTTGTGTTAGTTTTCTACTCATTTACATTAAGGTAAGATGAAAAGAAATTATACAAAACTAAAGACCTAGCAACTCAAAGTTATTTGAGTAAATTGTGACAATCAATGAAATAAATATATTAGTGATAAACTCATCTTTATGTATGAAAATGAACATATAGATCAAAGAAAATTTCCATAAAAATGCTTTAGTAGAAAACCAATATCAAAAACAATAAAAGAAATGAAATTTTAGACCATATTAGTTTAGTTTTAAATAAAAAGTAATCATGTGTAGAAAACAATGGACATACAAACTGTATGAAATAATGAAAAGTTGTACAAACTCAAAGAATACAATTATGCATACAAACAAATTATACATTGAGGAAACCTGTACAAAAATATTTAATTTTTAAAAAATGCAAAATTTCAGAAAATGTTATTGTGTATTCAAAGAAAAAGTACTCACTTATCTGCAGAACAATATATGTAAAACTGTATGAAATAATGAAAAGTTGTACAAACTGAAATAAAACGTGAAAAGGAACTTCATTACTATACATACAAAAATGTTCCCCTGGACACAACAGATAGTCTTATCTGGCTTTGCTATAACTAAAACACACACAAAATAGATCAGTTAAAACTTGTACAAAAGTATTTTTCTAATAAAAACAAAAAATAAAATGGAAAACAGAGAAAAATTAAATTGCAAAACTTGGAAGAACAGCAGTAAGATGGTATTCTTCAATGTGTTTGAGACAGATAAATTCATTACATAGTTTACATTGTATCATGATGTTTGTAAGACAGAATCTGAATTTTTCTTATCATTTTTCTCAACAAGTTTGGGGTAGTGCCTTCCAACAGCTATTCTCAGAGTTGAAAAGTTCTGAACAGTTCTTAAGTGGTATACCAGAAGAATCTGGTCCTTTTTGAAGTAGAAGCTCAACAAGCCAAGTGACCAGATCATTTTGAAAGCCTTCTAGGACAGTTTTGGCTGGTTGATCTGCATTTTGTATAGTATGATGTAAGCAAGTGAAAAAAAAAAAAGTCTTCTATCCCACTTCATCATCATTTGTCCAATAGAATAGTAGTTTGTGTTGGTCATTCAGGCCCACCCCACAATTGATTTTGTAATCTCATTTCTCCTCCCTCTTGTAACAATTGCACTGAAATAAAAAGAGCATAAATATCTCATTTGTCAGTCCATATTGCAGCTTTCAATATTCTACTCTTGAAAAAAAAATTGTGCTTCTTCCATGTATAAGTTTATAGCTACCAGTTCTTGTAGGAAATACAATCTGTACTTCCTTCACCCACAAGCTTAGGTTCCAACAACCAGTAATTTGTGAAATAAATGAGGAAAAATGTAAAATTTGTTTACGAAAACCTCGTGTCCTAGTTTGTTATATTTGTCCATCAGTTCCATCACGATGTTATTTGCAAGACACCTATCAGGCATTTATCCCTCTTTGCATGTATAGATTTTATACTTAAGACAATATCCACTCACAGCTTCTTTCAGGACCCAGAACTTGATACCCCACTGAACATATTTCTTGGGCATATACTGAAAGAAACTAGTTTTGCATTTTGTGCCGAAAATTTTCTCATCTATAGATAGTTCTGTGGGGTACATACCTTGATTCTGATGTTCTTCCCGTGGTCCCTGAGGCAAAGGAAACTAACTTTCGTTCCTCATATCAAGCATTTACGTGTCAAATGTATGAGGGCTCTGAACATTCTTTGTGCACTCTCTTCATCCTGTTGGGGAGTGGATTGATGTTCTATGCTAAGGATCTATCATGCTCTAATTTGCTCCAAACTAGACTATTTGGGTTTTTGTCTATAGTTCTGCCAGGATCTCAGCCTCGAAGATGCTGGACCCATTCACCATTTGTGGCTTTCTGCACTTATCCAGTCCAGAGTTTCTACAGTGATTCCACAAACCCCCTCTTTACCTCTGCCATTTGCAGCTTTCTTTGTAGTATGCCATTAAACTTTGATCTTTACCACAGCATCCCACCAGGGGTTGTCTCCTTTTTTCCTCAGTGGTCTATGCTCTTTTTAAGTAGATGGTCTGCCATTCTTCTCTTTGGCCTTCATATCCACGTGCAACTGGCTGAGTTGGGTATGTCACTGAATGATGTTGCTATCACCACTGATAAGCTCATCCTGCCATGACTTATTACCATTCCCAATACTGACCTTTCTTTGAGTCATCTAAGGTGGATACTCTCAATTGGAAGTTCCATCTTCTCATTGCTGAACATTGTTTGAGTCATTCTTCTATTCCAATTTATATGGATGGTTCAAAATCAGGTGACTCTGTGATTGCTCACAGGATCCCCTCTACAATTTCTATGTTCATTGCCAAGTTACATGCTATTTATCTTGCCCTGAATCATGTAAGAGCTATGCAATACACAGATTGTACTATTTACATTGGCTCTCTACTAGCACTGGAATCACTTAGCATTAGTTCTCACTCTGTTGTAGTTGATATTCAACATTGGCTGGCCTATTTTTCTTTTTCTATTTGTATCCAGTTTTTCTGGATACTTGGCTATGTCAGTATTCACAAGAACAAGCTTGCTGACACTGCAGCAAAGTCTGTCTGCTCTGGTGCCATCAAAGCCATGCCTGTTCCATATATGAATTTTGGTCTTGAATTGAAGGCTTTGTGCCAGTTGGCAATCTGCTTGAAGTGAGCAACATTGTAACAAGCTTTACCAGATCAAACCTTCTGTTGTTCTCTGGCTGTCTTGTTATTGTAAGGACCAGAAGTTGTCCTACCTAGGCTATACATTGGTCACAATTTTTTACTTTTCTTTTATCTGGAACTGATCCACCAGTGTGTGGCATTGGTGACCCTTATGGCACAATATCCCACATTTTACTGTCATGCTGTAATTACAACCATGAGCAATAGCACATTTTAGAAATGTTTTTCTGTGTGTTAACCCTGAGATTGGACAGCATCATTGGTGATGGTAAACTGTCAAACTTGCTTGTATTTTTAACTCTTTACAAGCCATTGACCTTTTTAATTCTGTTTTTAATCTATTGTCTAATCTTTGGACATTGTTTTATTTTTACCTTTTATAATACTTTTACCTTTATTTTATTTACCAGTTGTTTTGCACAGATAGCCTAGTTGCTTTGCACCAATATGTGTCAAACAACCAACAAACCATTAGTATTGCTACTGAAATGTGTCTATGAATAGCTGAAAACCTCTCCCTTGATAAGGTATTAGTAAATCCAGGACTATGAGAAAAATAATAGGAAGATTAGTAGTTAGAAATAGAAGGAAGAGGCTTGATACCCTTAGATATAGTAAAATTAAAGTAGGCTAAAAGGTTTTCAGTATTAACCTTAGTCCATTTTGCAATTTTGTTAAACTACAGCTTCATTAGATTTAACATATGTATTTGTGTCACTGATGATAAATTGTATAACTGTTATCATAAAAATAAGTTTAAAAGAAACCAAGCAATAAATATAGATTCTTTTGTTTTCTTCTTCAGCAATTTCTGTCTACCTCCATCTTATGTTACAGAAGAGAGGCTTCTCTTGTTGGGAAGGAACAGTTTCAGTAAATGCTGTAGTTGTGCCCCTCTCTCTTCTTCCTGCCCTGACTCTTTTAGATAGTGATAGTTCTTGTGCCAGCTACATCCTGATATGTCCATAGGACAGAATCAAGAAAAGCTGGTTTCATATATTTTTGGCTATTGACTTATGAAGAACTTCTGTCAAAGGCACTTCAAGCAAATAATCAACTTCTTCAATGTTTTGTAGGCCTTTTTCATCAGAAGAAAATGAAATATTTGGAAAGAATTCAATTTCCTCATGTATCAGGAGCTTCTTCTTCCTCAGCTTTTTTTGCTTTTTCTTTAGCTTCAAATTTCATTTCTAGAAAGAAAAAGTATAAGACATTATCACACATTTTCTGTTGTGTATCATTAGATGTATATTATCACATTTCTATTGATTAGAGATTCTATATATGTTATAAATGATCATTACTTACTTGCAGGTTAACACCTTTCATAAACACCCAGTTGAACTTGCAGTTTGCTGGTGAATAATTGTTTTCTCAAGTTACAATCAAGAAGTCTTAGCCAAGAATACTAGCCCAATCAAAATGAGCCATATTTATATTATTGGTAACTACACGTTTTTGGTTACTGTGTAATCATGGTAATATAGGACACAGGATATTCATAAGCAATTACACACATTTACACCAATACAAACACTAAATCCTGACAACCTAGGAAGATAACTAGGATGCTGTTTGGACACAACATTGTACAGAGCCATATCATAAATATTTTCTCTTACTTTTACAAAGTACTTTTTACGATTCTTGTTGCAACCACTGCAAATTCTACCACACTGTATTGTCAGAGCTGCAATTCAATTAATTTCTGCAGGATACTTCTGCTTAATGATTTGTTGAATTGGCCAGGACTTTCTACAAGGTCATAAAACACAAGCGTTGTATAATACCTTACAGAATTGTTGTTCTAACAGTTATAATGTCAACAAGCTGATAAACCATATCCAACTCCCCTCGGTGTGGATTCCTGTATATTGTGAGGGGACCTCCCAGGGAAGGTTCTGTTCTTTCAGTTTACCTCCTCTGGAATCTAAACATCCACCCACGTGTTTGCCGTGCATGGTCACCTCTTTCCTTTCGAGGTGATTGTCTCTTTATACTGATAGAACTCAAACTGGTCCTTCATCAGTCTGACAGTATACCAGTCAGATCTGATGGTGTACACTGTGAAATGCTTTGACAAGCTGTCTCTGTAAGATCTTGGAGAGGATAGTTAATGCTTGTCTTGTGCAGTTCCTCGAATCAAACAACCTCCTCTTGCCCATCCATTGGGTGTTCCGATAACAGCGTTTCGCCATGAACCATCTGATTCAACTTGAAATGGCATTCAGAAAAGCCTTTCTGAAAAGACATTTTGTATCAATATTCTTTGACATTGAGAAGGCTTATCATACAACATGGAGGTATGGCATTTTGTGAGACCTCCATTTATATGGGTTATGTGGCTATTTGCCCATTTTTATTAAAAAAATTTTTAATGGACAGGCAGTTCTAAGTTTGTGTGAGATCGACACTTTTCTGTTCTTTCCTACAGGAACTTGGAGTCCCTCATGGCTGTATTTTGACTGTCACACTTTTCAGTATAAGATTAATGCCATCACTGAACAACTCCCTTCCACTGTTGCAAATGGGCTCTATGTCAACAACTTTCACATCTCATTTCAGTCATCGAATATGAGGTATATTAAGTGGCAGCTTCAGCCCTCAATTGTTTACTGAAGTGGACCACAGCAAACAGATTTACCTTCTTTCTCTCTGAAATTGTTAGCATGCACTTTTGCTACCAATGGGGTATTCCCCCTGATCCTGAACTTCATATCAGTAAAGTTGTGCTACCTGTGGTCCCTGAGACAAAGTTCTTGGGGCTTATCTTTTACCATAAGCTGACCTTCATACCAGACCTGAAGCAGCTACATGTCAAATGTACAAGAGCACTGAACATCCTCTGTGTCCTCTCTTCCTTCACTTGGGTAAGAGATTGATGTTCTGTGGTAAAGATATATCGTGCTTTTATTCGATCAAAACTAGACTATGGATCATTGATCTATGGCTCTGTCATGACCTTGGCCATAGAGATGCTGGACCCTGTTCATTATCAGGGACTTTGGCTTTGCACTGGAGCTTTCTGCAGTTCCCCAGTTCAGAGCTTATACACAGAGTCTCATGAACCTTCTTTGCACCTTTGCCATTTGCAACTGTTTTTATTATATGCTTAGAAACTTTGTTCCTACCAAAGCATCCCACCTGTGGTTGCATTTTCCTTCCTTGGTGGGCCATACTTTTTCAGAACAGACGATCTGCCATTGCTACTTTTGTCCTTCGTATTCAGGTACAATTGGATGAATTGCGTCTGTCCTTGGATAATATTGCTGTATCCACTGGTCAGCCCATCCCACCATGGCTTTTACAAGTCCCCAAATGTGACTTATCTTTAAGTCATCTGAGAAAAGCAGACACTCCCAGTTGGAAATACTGTTTGTTATTTGCTGAACATGTTTCAAATCATCCTTCCATTCCAGTTTATACAGATAGTTTGAAATCAGGTGACTGTGTGTACTCTTCCATTGTTTGTTGTGGTTCCAGTCTGTTCAGCTTCTGCATTCACTGCTGAACTGTATGCCATTTCTCATGCCCTGGATCACATAGAGTTATCTAGTAGAGGAACTGTTCTATTTATACTGACTCACTTAGTTCTCTTCTGGCCCTGGAATTGCTTCACATTAGTTCACACCCTGTTCTAGCCAACATTCAATACTGGCTGGTCCATTTATCTCTAACATCTAACCAGTTTTTCTGGATACCAGGACAAGTTGGTATTTGCGGGAAAGACCTCGCCAACACCAGAGCTAACTCTGTCTACTCTGGCACTGTCACTGCTGTGCCCGTTCCATACATGAACTATGGTCTTGTATTCAAGACTTTGCTCCATGCCAGTTGGCAGTCGACTTGGAGTGAGCAATGTGAAAACAAGCTCTTCCAAATTTAAACCCTCTGTTAGACTTTGGCTATCTTGTTGTTCTAATTAGACTATGCATTGGTCACAATGTTTTAACTCATTGTTTTCTTTCATCTGGGACTGATGCATCAATGTGTTGTCTGTTTAACACTCAGGTCACAATAAGCTACATTTTACGGTCTTGCCATTGTTATGACTCTCAACGATGGCACCATTTTAAACATGTTCTGTCCAAGGTTTATCCATAACATAAGACAGTCCACCTTGGAATTGTCTTTAGTTTCTTAAAGGCCATTAATCTTTTTAATGCTGTTTTACTTTTTAATTTATATGTTAGGCCCTTTTTAATGTGATTCCCTTTTAAGAATTAAAGTCCATCTAGTTTGATTTGAAATTAGAAAATGGCCATGAATTCAAATAACTTGAAACCATGACTGGATGTTTGAACTTAGCTGTTAGTCATCCTGGCGAGTTATGATAATTACATTTATGCTACAGAAAGTCCTTTACAACTTGTATTACTGTAGTTTTTCTCTTGCCCCTGTAAACTAGATGTAAAAATTGGATTTAATGTTATTTATATTTTTAATTCAAAAATTAAACTTTGCCTTGTTCTTGACCTAAATTTGCTTTTAAGAAATTTAATAATTTTACATTAATTTTAACTTTTTTACCAGAATTTTGGCACAGATAGCCTGATTGCTTTGCACCATAAAACACCACCAACCAACCAACCAACCATATCCAACTATGTTTTCAAAGCAGGAAAAACTTTGGGAATAGCCCTGCATGAGCGTATTTGATATTAACTGTATTTGAAGTACAGTAACACATAATTAGGAATGGTGATTCATTGTTTTATATTTGGCAGCTTTCTACTTCACATGCTAACAGTAAAAAGATTAAAAGAAACTCCTAGAGATTTACTTTGGAACTTTGCTGTCGGTACTGAAAAAAAAAAAAGAGAAATATTTATTTTCTTTCTTTTAGTTTCTAAGTCATCTGTTAGCAATGATATGACTAAATAAAATAAATGTGAAGAGGTGAGAAGTGTACACTCTACTCATAAGTAGTTTGAAACTTTGTGATCATCACTAACAGTACTTTACATTTTATTTTGCTTTTGCAACCTTAATTTTTGTTAAACTTTAATTAATTACTTCTGGTGTGGAAAATAAAGTATAATGTTATGATAATGATGATAACAAATAACGTAAAGATTTTGTGAAAATAAAAGTTTGATATTCAATAACAAGGTTTTCATTATTTATTACTTTAAAAGTAACTGAAATTATAAAATAGAAACTTATTAGGTAAGATGATGAAAGAAACATAATAAAAGCTTTCATGGGGTATACACAACAGCAGTTTGTGCATTATGATATTTTCTTTGGTAATGTAAGTTGTACAATCACCCTGTAATTTTCAACTTATGTTGGGGTATTTTAGTCACAGTTCAAAGGTCAATGAAACAAAAATCAATAAATAGATGTATACTATTATGAGATTTAAGCTATTTATATTAAACATTTGTAGTTTTCTGTTACAATTTGCAGTTATTCTGGAATAAAAAAAGTTAATTTCAATCTGTTTTCTCATTTTTATGATGGTTACAAGGTTGTTAAAAGTGGCTAACACCATTTTAATTTAATATTGATAAAATAACAGATTGAATATAAAGTTTTATGTAAAAACTTTTTGATGTTTATAAAGGTTGTACATATTACACAAATGAAACAGCTAAAGAAAAATATTTTTATCTCAAATTCAAAATTACTTTGCACGTTGGATAGTCAATATTCTGAAAGAAAGAATTTTTGAGTAAATCTTTAATAAAAAGGTGTTAATACTTAATTTAAAACCTTGATATAAGTAACTTATAACTTGTGTTATAAAAATTTTTCACAATAGGTTTGGTTTGTGAGCAAAACTTGCATGCATGTTCTAGGATGCAAAAAATAATGGATTACCTTTGAGAAATTACACAAGCATGGAATACTTATGCATCTGTCAGATAGGTAGGAAAGTGGCACCTTTAAAAAGATGAGATAATAGTTTTAGTATACTGATACATAATATAGAAACCATGTTCATTCAACTTGCATCTTTCTGTATCTATAAAAGCAGTTAATGTTATACATTTGGACATTTTGAGGGTTACTAAGTTAAAGTTCAAAGATGAGAAGTGTCTTAGCTTCTTTATATTCTTAGCTGAGGATGTTATATCAATTGTTTATTTGTGACATTTAGATTATAAGCAGAAGGTAACATGATTTTGTTACTAAGTATTTAAAACAAAAAGGGAAAAAGAATAAATTTGCTAAGTTTTAACCTAATGTAAGAAAGTTGGGTTTATTCTCATTATCTTTTTTGTTTATTGTGTAAAGTGTTAAGCTAATACTCTTTGTCAAATAGTAAAGCATATAGAAATATTATTTAAAGAAATTCATTGTGTTAAATTCATAGTTTTCATGACTTAATTAACCTTTTTACATCTGATACATCAAAGTGTGTGTGTGTGTGTGTGTCACAACCTTTTACATGGTTACATTCAAATTTAAACTACGTTGTCATTAATATATATGTATAAACTTGACATCAAAACACAACTAATAAATCAAATTTTAATCTTATTTAAGTTTTATGTTCTCAACCAAAAAGGAAATACTTTTAAAAATTTTCAATTCCCCTTGTATGAGGATTAACATTTGCTCTCTGGGCATTCCCTATTCTCTAATCTATTTACCACCCTCCAAGAAGTACAAATGTAATTGTTCATTATAGTGTTGTCATCACTCAGGCAAAGCATAATTTTTATAACCTATAATCTTATTTGGTTTACATAGCCATCAATTAGAAAATCAGATCCCTCTTGCCATGTGCACCTGTCACATCCTCTATTTCACAAATTGGTAATAACTCCCTCTAACATTTAATACTATATTATTTGTGATCAGTAGAAGGTCAACTTTTTAATCTATCAAAGGATGTATTTTATTACATTGTTTTTTGTACAGTGAATTGTCTATTTCACCTTTTGTTCAAACTTTACCCCCATGAGAAAACATTGAGAAGTATAGCTGAATTTTTAATGGCTTTTATTTCACATTTAAAAAGCCAGAATAATTATGACAGTTATAGGAAATTGTCAGCTTTTAGCATATTATTCTATGTTCTTAAGTGTAGTATTTAGTAAAATAAAATATTATTTAGTGCAGTAGCACCATTAATATAACAAAATTAGGTCCAAGTTTCATTGACAGTTGACAGCAACAAAAAAAATTACTCGAATAAATACTATATTTCTTGATTTTAATATGTATTATTTATTTATTATTATAAAAGAACCTAAAATGTAAAAATTAGGTGCTTGTTAGATAAGGTAAAATAGTAATAATTTGAAATTCTTCATGAGGTATGCTTAAAAGTAGCTCGTAGTATATTATATTTTGATAGGGTAACATAAGCTACATGTTCTTCAGGTGATATACAACTTGTGTGGCAGTATTATTTGTTAGATATGATTTAAAAGACAATAAAACAATGAAGTACAAAAAGATGTATAACGTTACAAGCGTTTAGCCATTTAGGATAAACAATTTTTGCTTCCCATTACAATTTGCACATTCCAGAAAGTAGAAAGGGTAACTTAGATTTATACCTAACTTTTTTGTTAGGTCATGAGGTCAGTTAAATCAACCAACCTTGTGTAGTTATAGTATAGAAAATAATAGGTAAAGTTTTACAAAAAAAAAAGATTTATTTAGGAAGTTTCAAGGATTATGCAAATTAAATTAGAAAATATTTGGATGACAGAGGGTATTTTTAAATTTAACTTGCAAATCACCTTATATTTGGGAAAGACAATTCTCTGACATTATGGACAAAGTTTCAGTAAAAATACTTAATTAAAAATTCTGAATATTTTGTCTATAAAAGTCTTTTAATGTTTACTGAAATCTTATTAGATTTTTTGAATACACTTGAAATAATTTCATGGTCATAGTATATATACCACTATTGTAAAAATATTGTGTAAAATACATGCATCTGTTATGATGGGGTTAAAATTTATTCTGTAATTTTCATTCTTTTGTGTCTAGTTGATAGACATGTTCCAAACTACCATTTATTTATTGTTTACATTCAAAGCTAGATAGTGATCTACCAGGATTATGTCCACTGTGTTGATTTAACTAGTTTTTAGCTCTATAAGCTCTCATGTTTACTAGTGAGATTTCTGGGGACTGATCATAATTTTTAAAAACAAGTTACAATCATGTTTATTGTAGTTAAGTAAGCCATCAAAACTTTTTCAGTGAAATTAAAATTGAAACAATCAATTCCATAAGAAAAAAAAACTTCACACAAAGAATGATGTATTCATTCAGTGTATGCTGAGATCAACCAAAAACCAAAATTTGCAGAAATTGTTACTCTTTTTATGTAGAAAGTTAAATAAAAACCTTTTGTTGAATAAATTTCAACTTTTAAAGTTAGTATTTTATATGTGAAAGAATGACTACAAGTTTAGTTTGTATAGTTTTTAATTTGATAATGCATCTTTACTGTCAGGGCAAGATACACTCATCTGAGTAGAAATAATTTAAAACCTGAGAAAATCATAAGTACAGTTTTTATTAGTTTGAGAAAGTAATCAATTATTATATAATGGAAATGTTGAAAGAGAAACATTAGGTACTGAAAAATAGAAGTTGTTGAAAAATAATGAAAGAATTTGACAACTTTAGCTGAATTTGACTTTAGTTACAATAAAAGGAGGCATTTTCTTTATGCTCTGCAATAAATTAGCAAGCCAGTTAAAGATTATAAACATTACTTTGCTTAGATATTTTAGTAATAAATTCAAGATTTGTATTATGTATTTATTTAGAGGTTTGCAAACCTTATATATATTTAGAATCATATGTGATTACAAATGATGATCAAATCTGTGGGAACTTGCCATCTAGTCATCTACCTTATAGAATATTAGAATGATTCTTTTCCATTTTCAAACCCATTACCAAGTGCAACTGAATAAAAAATGTAGCTTTATCTTATCCTTGCACCAGTAAGTATGAGCTAACTATGACACATACACACACATTTTCACTGGCATCTGGTCCAACAAAAATGACAGTACTAGCACCCCAACCCCATAATATACTATAACCTCACACTTAATAGTTAATTGAAATAATAAATTTTGCAAAATCAAGTTTGATCAACAAAGTGGCAGAAAAATGCAGTCAAAGTAGTCAAATGTTGGCAAATTATTTTGTGAGCTAGTCAAAATTAAGATCATTCATGAAATGAATTGATACCATATTCCTAGAATAATTATTGGTAAAAATCAGATTAATATGACTTCTAATATGTAAGAAAGCTAGTGTGTTTTAAGTAGCACTACCTTACAACAATAGCTTTTATATCATGTTTAGCAACAAAAGTATAACTTAATATTGTTCTTAGTCTGTGTATGAAATGAGATATGACAACAAAATGAAAAAATGATTTACAGTCTGTTGATTATTGACAACAAAACTGGAAAAATATTTGTTAATTTCAAATTTACAGTCTTTAATTTAACAGTTCTATCTGGATAAATGTCTCTCTAAATTTATAATGGGCAGACAGTAATTTAACAGTTCTATCTGGATAAATGTATTTTTGCTTTTATGACTCCTGTTTCAATAAATCAAGAGTGGTGTGATGTGACATACTGGCATTTATATAGGTTAGATGTTTTACAGATCTGTAAGTTTGTTTTTAATGTGAAGATTAATTACATCAAAATAATGTAAATTTATGCAGTATGCATCAGTATTAATGTGCACATGTATAACAGTAAGTTTTGTCTTCATATTATTACAAAGTGTGTAAACTTTCTTAAGCAGTGTTGACTAACTAGCTTCATCAAATGTTAATTATTAGTTGTTATTGATTTTTTCAAGTCACTATAAGGTCCAAAAATACTTTTACTTTTTTGTTCTTGCTGTTCTGAAAACACAAACATGGTGTTGTTATATATTTAAATCATAAATATTTTTTTTCCAAACTATTACAAAGTGTGCAAACATTTTAATTTGATGCTGATTTCTGACTAAGTTAATCATATTAATTATTAGTTGTCAGTTGTACCTTATCACGTATCAAACTAAAGCACAAAGATACTTCACTATTCTTCTTCTTTTTGTTTTCAAAACAAACATGGTATTATTTGGATTTAAATCACAATAGTTTTGTTTTCACATGAATGTTATTACAATATATATGCACTTTTTCAGTGAAGTTTTTTGTACTGCCTTAGCTAAATGTTAATCATCAGTAGCTGCAAATGCTATCACAATGTAAGAATAACGTGCAAAGTACTTTTTTATTTTTAATAGCTGGAGTACTTATCCCACCTACCAGTGTGGTAGGCTACCACATGAGTCAGCACAGCATCTTTTAATGTTGAGCCAAGGATGGCCAGCAGAAGTATCATTTTGGAAATTTGTGATTTAGGGTTATTTCAATAGTTCTTGACAAATGAAGCTCAGCACAAGTTTGAAAAAGAAAAAATAAATAAATATTAATGGAAATATGTGATGAAATTTGTATAGATTATACTGTGATAGTACCATATTGACCATCATCTTTTTATTAACTCTTCATTGCAGAAATGGCATTTTTAATCTGAGAATTGCTACTAGCATCATCTTTTAATGCATGTGCATCTGCTTCAACTTCTGCATTGCATCTTTGGGCTTTACTGTTCTGTTCATTTCATAAAGTATTGAAGTTAATGATTTCTTGTATATGATTCCAGTCCTCCATTTTAAAGGTGACAAATACTAATATGCCCATTGTTTTACATTTCATAGTCAGTACAGTAATCAGTTGACAAATTGCAATTCAGCTGATATGTCAAATTGATTGAGAATAAGTTCTTCCCTCATTTTGTTCAGACTCATGGTTAAACTTAATTGCTACTCTTAAATTATCACTTTCACAGTTAAATCATTTTACTTTACATTTAAAAATTGACTTCTCCACATTAACTCTTGTGGTTTCAGGATCAATCACAGGTCTGTCCCAGCAACCTAGACCTTAAAATGCAGCTAAACATCTTTTTGTGTTATCAACACAATCGAAGCCTTTCAGGAATGACTTTTTTATATCTACGAAAAGATGCCAGGCTGGTTCATGTTGCAGGTGTTAAAATGACAAATTTTAAATAATTATAGTTTTTATGATTAAAACATTTAAAGTAGTTGTGTTTCATGAACAAATTCTATTTTCTCACAATCTTTGCAGTCTTATACTTGCATCAGAACATGTACATTAGACTTGCAGTTCATTATTGATAACTTATTAATGGTTTTTAATCATAGAACAGTGAGTTTCTGTGTATAATATTGGAAAGTTTCATTGAGTGATGTAACACTGCTTCATGATTTCTTACACACATAATGCCATAATGAATAATATAATTGAATTAATGCTTGGAAGAGTGGTGATGTTAAACATGTTCTTGCATACCTGTGTCATTCAAATATGTTGTCATTTCATTATTGAAATAAACAGATTTTTTTGTCTTCATCTACAATGAAATTGTAAATCTTAAAGTACTTAAGTAGTTTAGGGTATATATATTTCATACAGTACTAACTCAACAATCATAATTTCAAACTTGTTACTGAATGACAATTTGCAAATAGTCGACAGAGTTTCTTGAAGTGGTTCTTTTTTTTTCAATTCAGATTAAATTTGTTAGAAAAACAACAAGTATGGAAGTAGAATATATGCCAAATTATTGTGCAAAAATTAACTTCATTCTACCTTTCAGTTGATTTTGAAGCTAATGATTGATGTAATTGGCTACTTAATCACAAAATGAAAAGCTGATCTAACTGATTACTTGATTTTCAGATTACTAATTTATTTAATTCATGTTTGTCTCACTTCTAAATATGAAAGACAATTACAACATACAATTTCCAGATTCCTTTACGTTCTATGAATAAATGTTATGGTATATATGCCATTTTGATAAACTGTTTGATTGCAGGTTTTTAAAAATTGCCTATGGTTCTTGTTTTTTACTGTTTAAGAAATTACAAGTGACGATTGTTGGTTTTCCTGTAAACCATTTTGAGTTCCACATTGGTATTTTGTTTGATATGTGTCTTCTTGAAAAATATCAGAGTTATGACTTACAGTTGCATAGTAGGTTTTGTTTTAAACTTCATATGTGCATTATAGCTATATCATGAAAAGAACAAATCAGTTAGCAAGTATCATGTTATACAAATTAATCTTATAATTTGAACTAAAAATTAACCAAGGTTAATTGCAATAATGCATAAGTAATTCATCCATTTAAGATGTCCAATTTTTTCTTGTGAAATTTATACAAGGTTATTTCTGCCTAAATTTAAAATATTTTTTATAAAAATAAATCCAAGTACTCTCTTCAATGCTTATGTTTTCAATTGTTTTTGTGCTTGAATATTAAAAAGTTTTAGAAGACCATAAAAATATACCCAGATGTATAGTGCTAGGGTTGATTGTTACTTTCATTAATCGGTCTGCAAAATAGTCACTGATAAATCTGATAATATCTTATAATGCAGAAGATTGAGTTTCAATACCTATGGTAGGCACAGCACAGATTGGCCCAGTGTGTAGTTTTGTGCATAACAACAAAGAAATAATTACTGTACTTCATGGTGTCAAAGAAACATCCCCATTTTGATTAGCTAAATTTTGAAAAAAAAAAAAAGATAAACATAAGAATAAGGCTGTAGCACTTCCATCAATCTTACTAAGATGTTTTGTAGATTGTTCAGTGACTTACAGTTTTTGTGAACTATATGCTTATCACAACTACCTTTGAAAGTGTATACCTCAAATTACAACTGGAATATCTGTATTATTACCAGCAATAATGTTACTCTAAGCCTATTTTAGGAGTACTTTTTTGTAGAATCCATGATATGAACTGTGTTAAAAAATTTTGATTCAGTTGAACTGTTACAGAGAACTCCTACTGAGAACAGGTCTGTGTTTGAACAGGATGGTCTAAATGAAACCAAAACAAATACAATACTTTGCAAATGGCTGTCATTACTGGGTATTGTTCCCACAATTTTACTTTTCACATGTTCTTATAATGTTGCCTTAATATCAGCATCATTTGAGGTGAGTAAAAATGTCATTATTTGATGGAAAGCAGGTAAATTAGACTGTCGACTGGTTTACCTTAGCCTACTGCAGAAGTGCCAATGAATTTTGTGATCATTTATGATTATTTTGTTTATTTATTTGTTATTTAATACTAAGTAACTTGTACATTTCATTCTGGTTCACATAGAGGAGCTTGGATTATTGTCTAGTATCAAAATGCTTCCCCTAGGCTTAGGTTTAGGTTTATGAGTAACATAACCTTCAGCCTTGAAAATGCAGAGTAAATTTTTCAGACTTATTATGGTGAAAAAAATAACATCTTCAATGCCTGGAAATGTGGTAATTAGTAAAAGTTTTATGTCACTAAATACTTGGAATTTTATCATTTTACAGGTTGGGAAAATTATTAAACGAGAAAAGACCAAGTGTTTAGCTAGAGTTCAGCTCACAGACCAGAAAAAAGTTCTTGAACTTCATTATGACATCATCTCTGAATACGCAGGGGATGTGTCACAGCATGAGTGACAAAACTTAAGAATAATGCTGTTTTCTCCAAGTTCGTATGCCCTAATGTTTTCTTTACTTACTACCTTTTATGTGTGTGTTACAGCAATCATGTAGTGTAAATAAAATTATATTTCATGTAAAATTGTTTAGATTTTTATATAATTCTTCTTTTACAAGGTATCAAACATATTTATCAACATAATATTTTTGTTGAAAAATAATATTTAAATTGCGATCATGCAATAACCAGTTTTTGATAATATATGTAATGTAATACAAGAAATGGATGACAAATAATTGGAAGTATTCCTTTTAACTTGACTTTCAATGTTTTCAGCTGCTATCTTACTGATTTTAAACAATCACCACAACTATGTTTCATATCATTATGTTAAGAAAATCATATCTTGTTTTGAATTAGCAATATTGATGCTATATAGCTACCATCATAAATAAAGTAATTTTTTGGAAATTCGGTACTATCATTTTTATGTTTGCATTTGGTTTTACGTAAACTGAAACATATACTAATTAAATTGATTTTTTCTGTGTCAGTTATAAAAGGATATAGTGTTCTTTTTTCATTGTACTCTCAAGAATAAATTTTAAAAGGTATAGATGAGGAGTGTAAGATTGTTAGGGTATAGTGTCTTTTACCTTTCAAAATTTGTTGACTGAAATGATGATCATATAATTCCATATGACATCTTTTATGTATACAAATAGGAAAATGTCAGTGTATAGTGCTTATGTTATAATTTATTAAATTTTACAAGATTCCCTATTTTACCTAAATTATCTTAAAATTAAAAATAAATATAATTGATATATATTTCACTGATTTGGCTACAGTTGAGAATTTTTACATAGAAGTTAGTGTATGACTAGCTTAATACAAATTTTAATACTGTGTATATTTTTAAGATTTAAATTTACTATTTGATTAGTGTCTTGTTTACTAAAATATGTTGTCATGATCCCTTGGTATGGATTCCTGCACGTGGTGAGGGGACCACCCAGGGAAGGTTCTGTTCTTTCAGTTTACCTTCTCTGGGATCAAAACATCCACCCACGTGTTTGCCATGCGTGGTGACCTGTGAAAGAGGGAGGAGAGGATCCTGGTGGTTGAGGGGTCCAACCCTACCACATCACTTTGGCCTTGAATTCGTGTAGACGAGCATCTTTGAGGTAACCCCTCTTGTGTCAGTCAGCTGGTCCACTTGGGCTAGGGTCAACCAAGTACCAGTGTTGGATGTTCTCATCAGGTGTTATGGACATTGTATCTGATGCTGATGTTTGGGTATAGTGGTCACGAAACCCTGGCGTTGCTACAGTGTCCTTGTTTTTCATTGTAGTGAGTCCCCTTGTAGGGCTTCATTGTGGATGGGGTCAGTTGATGCTAAAATATCCTTTTTTTATTATGGATCCTCCAAATAAAAACTTAAATAAAATAGTGAAAAACAGACCATAGGTAAATGACCATATCTTGAAGATTCTGAGCAGCAGTCTTCAACATCTGTAATACCTGCACCTCCTTTTCTTATACTATATTCTCTTCCAGACAAATCTTTAGAGCATATGTCTCCCTTTTTCATTGAGAAGGGACTAGAGAGACTTCCTGGCTTTGCAAAGTTAATAAAGAAGCATGGCTCTGGTGACATATTGGTGGAAACATCCACATCTCAACACAATGAACTTCTTGCATTCATAGGTGACTGGGGATATATCTATTGAGGTTGCACCTCATGCTACTTTGAATTTGTCACGAGGAATTATCACTGAGAGGGATTTGAAGAATATCCCTGAGTCGGAGATTCTCGCTGGTTTCTTCACCCAAGGAGTTTCTGCAGTGAGGAGTATCTCCATTTCCAAAGATGGTATTATGATGCTGACTAATGTCCTCATTCTGACATTTACCTCACCATGTCCATCTGCCACCATCAAGGCAGATTATCTTAATTGTGAGGTATGGTCATACATTCCAAACCCTCTCAGATGTTTCCAGTGTCAGCAGTTCAGTCACTCGAAGACATCATGTCATGTTTCCTTGACGTGTGCTCTCTGTGCTTCGAAAAGAATCATTCTCAAACCAAATGAAGTTTTTTTTACCTCCGTGGTTAAAAAAGTTATGAATCAACTTCAACACCCATCTCTGTTCCTAACATAAATTTCAGCAAGCTCCAACATCCACTTCCTGTGGCTCCAGGTATGGGTATTTCCTTGGGTACATCTTCTTCTCCCACCCCAAGATGCAAAATGATCATTTGCTTACATCCTCAGTCACTGGAATCCTTTTCCAACAACAAAGACCTGCCCAATAAACCCAGAGCAGGATCCATGGAGGTCAACAGACCTACCTCGAATGAAGACAATAAAGAAAAAAAAGCATGGGTCATAAACAGAAGGGCTGTCCACCCAATTTGCCTACACATGTTGCCATGATTTGACAACAAAGAGAAGCTTTAGATATATATATATATATATTATCCTGAATAAGACTGATGAGCAAAGAGAAAAATTTAAGATCTTTATTGGTAACTGTTTTCTTGGTTATTTTGAAGCTTATTGGGTAATTTATATTATTACTTCTGTAGCTTGAAGTGGTTTTATTGTTCTGAATATAGAAACAGTAATTTTCTTTCATAATTTTTCTTAGTGCACATTTGAGTACTTTTAACTGTTTATATGCTAAATTTTCACTAGAATACTTCAGTATCTTTCACTACTAACAAACAAAACTTGAGATAGTTAAGTCTACTGATAGCTTTCAATAAAGTGTCTCACAGAACATTAACTAAGTAAATCACATCATGAATGTTGGAAAATACCAGTTAACTGGGTTTTAGAATGACTTAGTTAGAGAGAATAAAAGATTGTTATTAAGGAAGCCTAGTTAAACTTCAGCTTTATAACTAATGAAGAATGACTTATCGAGAAGGAGTAATAGAATGGCTTCTGAGATGATTGCAGGAATGGAAAGGCATATGTCTAATTGTGATAAGTTAAAATCTATTATTTTTTCTTGAGAAAAAAAGATTAAGTAGTGGCCACACTGAAGTAATTATTTCTTTATGCAAATAAGTATTTGGCTTCACATGAAAAGTTATTTGTTTATAAATTGTAGTTTACAATTGTAATGGTTTGTATCTCAGGACAGCTGGTATGGGCATTAACACTTTTTCCAAAATAAAGCAGAGAACAATGTGTTTTGACCTTCCTAGGTCATCTTCAGGTTAAGAAAGAGAAAATTTGAAAATGACTGTTGGCAGTCACGTGTCTTATGAACAAGAGTATAAATGGGTACCAGATTGTAGGGAGCTTTGCAGGTGGATGTTAGGTTATTAATTAGTGTAGGTATAAAGGTGTTCCTTTATATGTGTTAATTTTGGTTTTAGTTGCTGTATAAGTAGGGCTTCTTTGATTTTGCATTTGTTTATATTTGTTTCCCTACTTAATATCTGAGTGTTTTCTATGGTTATGTTGTGTTTATTTGATTTGCAGTGTTCATAAAGGTGTGAAGGTGTTTTTTTTTTGTTCTTTGAATCTAGTTTTCATTTTACTGCTTGTTTCTCCAATATAGAAGTCATGGCAGTTGTTGCATTGCATTTATGAATAATGTTGGTGTTGTGCTTGTCAGTTTAGTTTTTAAATAGCATGGACTTTAGTTTTGTACCTGGTTTTTGAATAAATTGGGTGGTTACTGGAATGTTGTGTTTTGTTAAGTTTTTTCCAAATGTTGGTTATTTTTTGATGATGTCAGGAATATATGGTATGCAGAAGTGTCAGGTTTTATAGTTTGTTGTATATTGGGATTTATTATTGTTTGTTGTTAATCTAGGTGTGTGTGTAAAAAATTTGTTGAAGTTGATGAAGTGTTTTATTTTGTTCATTTTATCATTAATTTTATCTAGTGAGCATAGTTTTGTGGCTGTGTTTATTTAGTTTCTTAATATGTTGAATTTTTGTTTTGTTTTGTATGCTGATTCTCAGGGAATGTATGTCCAGTATGGGTGATTTTTCTATTGATGTTTGTTTTGAATTCTGCATCAGTTCTAGTGATTTTGAGTTTAAGAAATGTTATTTGGTTAGTTTTTTTCCTGTTCACAGGTGAACTTAATGTTGGTGTGTAACAAGTTAATGTGATTGAAAACAACTAAGTGTGAGTTCTGTAAATGTGAATCAATTGTATCATCAACATACCTGTACCAGTATAGTGGTGGGTGTGGGTGTAAGGCTGAATTGACCGTTTTAGATTCAATCTGTGACCTAAAATTGTTGGCTAGAACTGGTGAGACAGGATTCCCCATACTTAGCCCATTTATTTGTAAGTAGTTTTGGTTATTGAACATAAAGTTAGTTTTGGTGGTGGTGAATTCTATAAGGGTTCCTAATTGGTTGCGCTTTGGGTGCATATCAATGGGTTGGGATCTTGAATATAAAGTTCTAAAGCTATCTTGCAGGCTTCAGTTGTTGGGACGTCTGTGAAGAGGGAGATTACATCAAAACTTCCCATTAAGGCTCTATGATTTGGTTGGTTAAGAATATATTTAAAGTTAAAAAGAGTCTTTGAAAAAGGATATTAAGTAGGGAAACAAATATAAACAAATGCAAAATCAAAGAAGCCCTCCTTGTACGACAACTAAAACCAAATTAAACCAATATAAAGGGACGCTTTTATACCTATACGAATTAATAACCTAACATCCATTTGCAACGTTTCCTACAACCCCGTATCCGTTTATACTCTCGTTTCTAAGACACGTCCGGCAACGGTCAATTGCAAACTTTCTCTTTCTTAACCTGAAGATGACCTAGGAAGGTCGAAACGTTGTTCTTTCCTTATCAATAAAAGTGCTAATACACCTACCAGTTGTTCTGAGATACAGTTCTTTACCAGACATGTGCCATAATTGATGATTACATCACAAAGTAAAGAACGTGTTTCTAAGCCGCGATGACTCTTACAGTACATTTCTCATCATGTTAGTAATTAAATATTAAATAATCCTTAAATAGACGCTTAAGATTAATTCATTAAATTATTTATAATCAAATCGCCCTAAAAATGAACCTTAACAGTAATCAATGTGTTAATCCTAAAAAGGAGAGTGAATGCTAATGCATTAACTAATTGATTAATAATTAAATTATCCAACCACAAAACATAGAACATGTTTTCAGTCTGCCATGACTGATACAATACATATCTCAAAAAGAATACAATAAATCACTAGTTAATTATATCATTTATAATTAACTTGTCATAAAAAAGAACAGTAAATGCTTATTCATTAGTTAATTAAATCGTCATAAAAAAGGAAGCTTAACGCTAATTGTTCAGTTAATTAAATTTCCTGCCCTAAAAGGATATCTCGATTAAAACTCATTGCTTGAATTGTCATCCAAGTGTTTAAAGATTTTAAATGATACAATAAATTGTCAATAACATTATTTAATGTAACATGTTTTAAATGAAAATACAAAATCATATGACTAGAATAAACTAATACATTTCGCAATATATCTAAGTACCAAGTGATTATACAAAACATTTGAAAAATAAGACAGCCATGCACTTTATTTACAGTTTTGCCCGGCATGGCCAGGTGGGTAAGGCAATCAACTCGTAATACGAAGATCGCGGGTTCAAATCCCCATCGCATCAAACATGCTCTCCCTTTCAGCCGTGGGGACGTTATAATGGTTCGATCAATCACACTCTTCGTTGGTAAAAGTTTAGCTCAAGAGTTAGCGGTGGGTGGTGATAACTAGCTGCCTTCCCTGTCTCTCTGCTAAATTAGGGACGGCTAGTGCAGATAGCCCTCGTGTAGCTTTGTGCGAAATTCAAAACAAACCAAATTTAAGTTAAATAAATGTTGATGCATATCCAATTTATGACACTTGCAAGGAAGACGGATATACACACTTTTTAATACAAATATATTTTAATATAAAAACAATAAGAACGAAATATTGTACAAACTTAAAAACAGTATTCAGTCTTCTACCTGTTCTGGAACTCTGATAGCTTATATAGGGCTCACGACGATCGATTTAATTTTGAATTGATGTAGGCACAATTCACTTGACAGGGAGCTAGCTAGCTCTGTATTCTTTATTCTGTGTTTTTCCAAACACACACATGTTGTTGATTCTTACGCTTAAGAATTTTTTTTCAATTTTAATGAATAGGCAGGAATTTTATAATAGAAATTTAATAGTATAAGTTATGTACATGTTTCACTATAAATTCAACTTAAATATTGATATTAAAATAAATATATAATAGTTAAGCGGTCACAAACATAAAGATTGGATAAGAAATAACAAAACAATAACTTTAGCTATAGCCAAATATGTGATAATTATCCAACGTATAAAGTTATGGGAAAAAAAAAATTAAGTTTAGCTCAGCCTCTTAATGTTATAACATTAAATATTAGAGAAACAAAAAAAAAAGTACTGGGTAGAGATGAAGGACCAGCGAATCAATTCGTTGATATATGGCGAGATATAAATGAATAAAAAATAGACCAAGGAAATATGCAAATAACTGTGAAGCAGTACAAAAGGTCTAAACTTATAAAGTAGGTTTTGTAATGAAGATGATGTTGATCATGCCGAAACTTCTACATGAAGTGTCATTTTAAAATGAAGGAAGCAGTTCGACTTCAATAAAATTTTTAATTGTGTAAATATGAAATTTTATTTTAAATTATTGTAAATTTAAGACATTATTTTTCTTCATTCTGTTTTTCAGTGTACATTCTGGGATAGATTATCTATTTTTACACTGGGTTTCCACAGTAGCTCGACCTTTAAATAAGTGTCTACATTTTGACAGGTTCCGTTACTACAGAACACCCTTTAACAAGAAAACTTATTATCCTTATCTCTGATAAACCGTGAAACTTGCTTTAAAATATTGCTCGTTAAGATTAAACCAACAATTCCAGAGTCTAACTTCACTTTCAGTAACTTTTTTTATTCCTTCACTTAAGTTTTATTGATAACCACAGATGTATCCAGAGCTTCAAATAATTTTTGCGTCAAAAGTCCACTCGGGCTAGTTCAGTTACTCTAGAACTCAATAAACAAGACAAATTTATTTACCCTTCTTTATTTGTTACAATACAACTGTGAAACATACTATAAAAATCATGGCTAATCACTCAAACTTAAACTTTATTTTGTTTTTCACTAACTTTTTCTCTCTGAACTTTTACCGAGTCACCTACTAACTATTACGCTATTTTTCGTCGGTGGGGAGATTCTATATTCTTTGTGCATGTAATAATACTCGCAAAGCATGTCAGAGTTCAAACATTTGGCAATCATCAAGGTTTCGAGAAAGATGTTATCAACAATGCTACAACAATTGACAACATACGACTTTTACCGAGTCACTTAACAAAATATGTCATAACTATTACTTTAAAGTAATCAACTTTTAACATTATTATTAATGAAACTAAATATTTATTAAATATTCCATAACTAAATTATGACTATTAAGCTTTAGCTCTTTGCTTGTCAAAAATCCACACAGGCTAGTTAAATTACTTTAGAACCCAAGTGACAAGAATTATTTCTTCTCTACTCTTATTATAATAACATCAGCGAACAATTCACTGTGACCTACCATAGTATCTCGATTTTTAAATAATTGTCTCCTTTTCGTCAAGTTCACATAGAAGGGTTCAATTACTTTACAACACCATTTGACAAGAAAAATTACTCTCTTTATCTCTGTTAAATTGTGAAGCTCACTTCAAAATATCGCCCATTATGGTTAAACTAATAATCACGCAATCCGAATTCACTTTTACTAACTTAATGTTTTCTGGCTTAACTTTGGCCCACATATATATTGCCCATATAAGCCCAAAGTTCGAGTAACGTGATGTCAAAAATCTAACAGAAGCCTAGTACAACAATTAAATTGCAAACACAACTCGCGTCTCGTATAGGGCCTGGCATGGCCAAGCGTGTTAAGGAGTGCGACTCGTAATCTGAGGGTCGCGGGTTCGCATTCCCATCGCGCCAAACATGCTCATCCCTTCAGCCGTGGAAGCGTTATAATATTACGGTTAATCCCACTATTCGTTGGTAAAAGAGTAGTCCAAGAGTTGGCGGTGGGTGGGAATGACTACTGCCTTCCCTCTAGTTTTACACTGCTAAATTAGGGACGGCTAGAGCAGATAGCCCTCGTGTAGCTTTGCTAAAAATTCAAAATAATATTAATATTGAAAATGATTAAATGTGATTTATAATAAGTTATATGAATGATATTGAGAAGATTATCTACAGTGTTCATATTTTCAAACACAAGAGTGACCAGAGAACGTTAATTTAAGTTATATAGGACATATATACATCTTCTTTGAAAGCATTTTTTTCAATGGATTATATTTCGTTCACTATAGGGTGGTTGATTGGATGAAACCATTGATTTCTAGCATAACAAACTGGATGTTCATCTGGGCTATATTATGACATTCTATGTCTCAAATACATGTAAAATCAATTGTTTTTTTGTCTATCTATGTGAACTAGATGTTCATATAAACATTCAATTCGTTATGCACCCAGAGTGAGCATGTTTATACGTCAAAATAGCTGTTGTATACATAGGTAATACCAAAAGTAACAGAAAAGTCCTAAGTCTGCAATATGAGATGTTCAGGAAACATCTTTTGCAAGAAAATATGCTGAAAACGACGGACAACAAAATAAATGCAAAACAAAACAAAAAATAAAAAAATCTGCCAAAAAGACCAACAAGAGCTTTCATTATATAAATTGTACAGGCTTCACATTGTTCAAACGTTTTTGGCTGCTGAAATAATGGAAGAAGACAACGTTACAAAATATAACACATTGTTCTCTCACTCACTTTTGCAAATCAGACGAAAACTCTAGTGAGAAGTTTCAAAACTCTAGATAACTAACTTCAATATATTTTCATTATATACATTCAAAGGAAATTAACTTTCAACTCATATTAACTTTCAAAAAGCTATCATTACGTGCACAAGCATGTACTTCCAAAATAAGCATAGGAACTTGGCCAAGTACATGTTAACTGAATTATTAATACGATGTTTAATCTTAAATTTATAAGAGGAATATATCACATTTATGACTACATATACAGTGTTTACAAGGACTTTAACTACGCACAAGACCTTTGAATGGAAACATATTTCTGAATGTGCCGCATTACTTACGGACAACTTTGAAGAAGGCTTACTATAAGTGTAAACATTTGCAAGCATTATTTAAAAATCTCTCTAGTGAAAATAGAAACATGAACCAAATGTACAAAATTATTTCACAAAATTACAGAAACAAGATAGGTAGCATAAATGCAGTTTCAGAAAAACATAAACAAACAAGTTTAAGGTTTGAAACATATGTTGGCATTATTTCTTCAAGCTACAAATCCATGTTTTAAATCTTCTAAAAGGTTTGGTTTGTTTTGAAAATCGCGCAAAGTCACTCGAGGGCTCTCTGTGCTAGCCGTCCCTAATTTAGTAGTGTAAGACTAGAGGGAAGGCAATAGTGATCACCACCCACCGCCAACTCTTGGGCTACTCTTTTACCAACAAATAGTGGGATTGACCGTATTATTATAACGCCTCCACGGCTGAAAGGGCGAGCATGTTTGGTGTGACGAGGATTTGAACCCACAACCCTCAGATAACGACTCGAGTGCCTTAACCACCTGGCCATGCCGGGCCCTTCTGAAAGACTGACAGTCCAACAGGTCTTAACTTTGTTTTAATTTATATATTTATTTGTATTACATGTACTTTACAAAGTCGGGCAATGTTACTAAGGGTTGTGTTTGTATAGGAGGAGGAAGATGTGCTAATTGTCTCAACATGTGATACATAATGTCAATATTTAATTATATGTAAATGTGTTATTGGTTTTATATAACAACAAATAAGTTCTCAACACAATATTTCTTTTTAACACTTTACTACTTTCACAGTAAAGTTGTTGCAATCTAATCTATATAAAGGGCACATCTATTTGGTACATATATACTCGAAAACGTTTTGCAACAAAATCACAAGCAAACATATAATTAACATCTTTGTGGGATCCAAATTTAGATATTTTTTGTTTTGACAGACGTCGAGCCAATAATAACAATATATACAATATCATCCACACACAGACGAATACGGTTCTTGTAATACATTTTATTTGTAAATCTATGTCCAATAGGTCTTCTTCATGAATCTTCTTATGTTGAGGTTATGTGAAGAAGGTCGTAATGGATCAAAATATTCTCCTATTATATTTCGACCAAAGTAAATACAGACCCAGTGGCTACTAGGTTTATAGCTCGAATCCAGATTGACATCTACATTTATTTTTCTGCATGGCCAGGTAGCTGATTACTGGCAAACACACCTCCAAACTTCTTTCATGTTCACAGACCTTGTGAGAGTATCAATTTCTCTAATGCTCATAACTTCTTAAATATCAATTATCATGTTTCTAGACTGATTAATTTCTTAAAATGACTCCAATTCTGCATAGGCGAAAGCATGTATAGTGTTGAGTAAGGTACTATCAAAATATATTTCAATTCCTAATTTTGCTCAGGTTAAGGTGTGAATTGCCAATAGGTAGGGTCTAAGATCAAAGTTTCTTTGTTTTGAATTTTGCGCAAAGCCACTCGAGGGCTTTCTGCGCTAGCCGTCCCTAATTTTTCAGTGTAAGACTAGAGGGAAGGCAGCTGGTCGTTACCACCCACCGTCAACTCTTGGGCTACTCTTTTACCGACGAATAGTAGGATTGACCGTTACATTATAAC
This sequence comes from Tachypleus tridentatus, assembly GCF_004210375.1. Lineage (NCBI taxonomy): Eukaryota > Metazoa > Arthropoda > Merostomata > Xiphosura > Limulidae > Tachypleus > Tachypleus tridentatus. The sequence goes on from NC_134830.1 coordinate 87,473,435, forward strand.
ACCCCCACGGCTGAAAGGGCGAGCATGTTTGGTGCGACTGGGATTCGAACCCACAACTCTCATATTACGAGTCGAACGCCTTTACCCACCTGGCCATGCCGAGCCGTCGATGAGGAAGTAACCATATTGTTTTTTCATTGCACTTTAAAATATTTAACACATGCTATTACTTCTTCGTTAATCTTCATTAAGGAGTGATACCCTTTAACTGATATTACATAGGTGAGTTGTGGTTTGTTTTCAAACATAGCTCAACGTCCCTAAAATGAAGTAAACCCATTTTTGCAACTGATCTTTTTCGTAGATTAAATACCACGTTTTATGAGGTCTGTTATAGACCTTTTTTTATTATTATACCGGTGATGTAATCTTGTTTTGCATCTGATGTTACAATAAAGGGCCAGCCATAACTTTCTTGATTTAATTTATGAAATATATCAATATAGCTCTTAAAAAGATCTCTAGACTTAACAGGAAAATGATATAGGTCGTGCATTTTTATTATCTGCTCAAATGCTTTTTAACTTTTTCTGTGATCCAGGTACCAGTGAAAGCTTTTTTATTATTGCAATGGTTACATGGTGGTGATGATCTGGATTCTATACCTGATCTGCATAAAGAAAAAGTTAGTTTATCATTACTTCTAACTAGCAAAACTGGAGGATAGTTTCCTCAGAGCTAGAAAATTTACATTTAATGAATTCAAAGTAATTTTCTAAATCAGAAAAATAAATGTTGTTATGATCATAGGATGTCCAGTCAGATACTCACAATATTTGTTCATTCATGGATATATTGGTATAAAGTCTACATACATGATATTGTCTCCTTTTATATCGTATAAAAACCTTGTTGCATTTAATCTACCTCCACAGAAGGCATCTGATAATCCAGGTGGGGAAATATTTTATGGTCCTTAAGGAAATTTATCAAGCCTGAATTATTAGATTTCATTTTCTTAAAGTGTTGTTATGACCTTGTACTTAGATCTTTGAATTACTATTGTCTTTCTAATGTATACTTTTTAATAAACCGATTGTGTTAATTTAGTAACATCCATAAAACTCAAAAACTATTTTGTTCCTTACTGAATCTAGCTACTCTGTAATTTAATATTTGCTTTTTATCATCATTAAGTGCGTGTTGGATCTCGGACTTCTCAATTTCTATATGTTATCTTACCATTGAATACTTATATGACTGTAGTTATTGATATAAAGTATCCCTGGTTGGGTACGAGAGTTATTGATTATAAAAGTATAAATTTGTTTATGTAAACAGCATTATATACAGAAAAACTATGATGTACCTGAAGAAATCTATATTGTAGTTTGCGAGAAACTCTTCCTTAAATTGAACACAGCACCATCGAAGTATGCCTACACCTCATTGGCAAAGAAAAAAAAAAGAATATTAAATATAACTGAACAAAAATTAAAGAAAAACAACAACAAACTTTCAACAAAACGTATAATAACAGTTAATAATGATAGAGTTATTTTTCTTATCTATTCATCTTTTTTGAAAGTCAAAAATATACTTTTCTCTTGTCGCTGACAGTGCCAATTCAAGAACTTTTATCACATGGGTGCTGACATGATGTCTGAAGAGTTAAATCTGGCATCTAGTATATGTGCATTTGAATCTTTGAAAACTGTTTCCTTAATCGTTAAAATTATGGACCACACATCAGTCAACCTCGTAAATTCCAGTTTCTTGATTACGTATAGGGGTTTATTTGACGATTCTTTGCCTTTTTTATGCTGGAGAAAACAGAAATAGTTATTTAAGACGTATCAATTTCATTTCACGAATCTTATTTCACTACATTTACGAAAAGATGGTTTATATTTCGTTCTGTCAGTAATAACAAAACATTTTCTGCATTGGTTAAACATTTTTCATGAAGATACTATTTGTTTTCCATTCTTTGTTTTAAGTTTGTTGTAGTAGTCTGCCGATTTGCAATATCTATTGCACTCAGTACAAATTATGGTTTAACCTTTTAATATTTATTACTGTAATAAACGTGACAATATCTTAATAAGGCCTTGTTGCAATCTGAACAGTGATAACATACCCCTAGGAAATCATTCATTGACGTAATAATGTCGAAATGATTATCATAGTACCATAAGAAATTATTTTGGGATCGTGAAGGACTTTTATAAATTACGTAGTTGAAATTGTCTGAAGAAACCATATGTATTTGAATGTTCAAAATACTTATGATTATTTTACAACAACGATTGCTAAATACACAATTCTAAAAATAAGACAGCTCCCAGTCTCAAGAGTACAATAAAATACCAATAACATTGTAGAGAAACCATGATGAGACTGGAAAACATTCGCATACACTCTACAACTTTGTTTTGTTTTTTTCTGAAACTTTAGATGAAGCATGTAAGTCTTTGGATATATGTGTAAGTTATGGTAGTCAATGGCTACCAATACTATTATATTTGAGATTATTTCTGAGCGATATAAAAGCTCTTACTACAGCCTTAACACAGCAGTTATTTATAGAAATAAATGATCATTTTCAAAATAACAATTTTGAATTCTGATGTATTAAATTAAATTTTGAAAGACCATCTAAAATATGTTCTTTTTACCTTAGATATCTTCTTCAGTGTTGTTTTAACATAATTTCTGATGAAAACAGTTCATTATTCCGCAAACAAGTGCTTAGTGGTTTAAACAAACGATTTGAATTAACACATACCCTAACTTTATTTTTATTGTTTAGGTGTTTTGTTTTCTCCTCCGTATTGGCCCGGCATGGCCAAGCGTGTTAAGGCGTGCGACTCGTAATCTGAGGGTCGCGGGTTTGCAGCCCCATCGCGCCAAACATGTTCGTCCTTTCAGCCGTGGGGGCGTTATAATGTGACGGTCAATCCCACTATTTGTTGGTAAAAGAGTAGCCCAAGAGTTGGCGGTGGGTGGTGATGACTAACTGCCTTCCCTCTAATCTTACACTGCAAAATTAGGGAGGGCTATCACAGATAGCCCTCGAGTAGCTTTGTGCGAAATTCAAAAACAAATGTCCGTATAGTATTAATATCGATTGTGTCTATACTTTTTGTAGGTCCATTTGATATAGGATTAAATAATATGCTGAACATTGTAGCAGTTGCATTATACTTTTTAACTCTTATACTCTAACAATAAAATGTCTGTCTTCCTCATGGGAACGTTAAACAGATATCTGCAAAAACAGAAAATCATATTAATAAGTATAATTTTGTAAATAAACATTTATTCAGATATGTGAATTCTGCATAAACATTAAAACTAACCTCTCCTTTCTCACTAGGTGAGCATTTGATCCCACAGAAAATCTGTATGCCTTTATTACTGAATGTCTTTAAAGAAAAAAGTGAGATCATTTTGTACAATTGTAGAAAATTGTATTAATCAGTTTAAACAATATGAAAACAACTTAGAGTATTCGGAGCTTCTAAGATTTCAGTCTCTTCAACAGCTAAAGACCAGAGAAGTAGGTAAATTCTGCCTAATTGTAGACATGCCTTTCATTCTAATTTATTTAAATCATCACAGCTGAAGGATGGTGGAACAATATATTTCATAAATATAAGTACAAGTATTGAATATCAAAACAGAGCTGTAAGAGTTTTAGTATAAATGAACTGAGATTCTGTTATCACACAATCCGTGTATTTTAAAATAACGTATTCAGAACAAATCAAACATACATGCAAATATTCATTGCAGAGTTAAGCACCATATTTGTATCCAGAGCTTTAGATAATCGTCTCTTTTCGTCAAGAATCCACATAGGCTGGTTCAGTTACTTTAGAACCTAATTCATTAGATAAATTATTTTCCTTTACTCTGTCATCACAATATAATTATTGATAAATTCACTTACTTTATTCAGTGGGATGGCACAGTTATATTCAAAGGTTTAATAGTCCTTTTTTTTTTTTGTCAAAAGTTCACACAGGCTGGCTCACTTACTTTAGAACCCAACTGATAACACGAATTATCCTTTTTGATCTGTTTATTACAAATACACAATCAAGATCTATTTCACTATATCTTTAAATTGCTAACTTTCACTTTCAATAACTTAGTTGCATATATATATATACACCCTTGTGCAAATTAATTGAAACAAATGGTCATTTTACAATCTTTTACCCTTGTGCAAATTAATTGAAACAAATGGTCACTATTCGTTTTACAATCTAGCTTTTCAGCATGCTAAATTAGGGACGGGCACAGGTGCGAAATTCAAAAAAAAAAAACAAAAAAAACAATCTTTTCGTTGTAGGCTCGCTGGATCCGCTGATTTCCTTTAATAGTCATTTTTTCACACAGACGGCGTCATTAGCTGTGTTTTGCAGTACGGTCGATCTATTTTTGGGATATATGACAAAATTTTAAGGAATATTACGTCATTCGAAATTGCGTTAGAAGAGCAAGGAGACCATTCAAAAAACAACTTCTTACCAACTCAATGAAGAAAAAACGGTATCAATGGGGTCTGTAATACAAGAACTGGACACAAGAACAATGGAGGAAGGTATTATTCAGTGACAAGACTAATGTTTTCGTACAGGGTTAAAGACGTCTGCATGTTCGCAGATCTCCAGGTGAGAAACTTTGAGAATATCATATAAATCAGTTCGTAAAACATCCCTTGAAGAAAATGTTTTGGGGCTTTTTCAGCTACTATGGCATTGAAGGCTTACATATCGTAGAAGGTATGATGCGAGGACCACAGTACATCGAAGGTTTGCAGAGAAGAGTCGTTCATAATTAAAAAAGAGATTTCCAGATAGATCTGGCATTTTTTAGCAAGATCTGGCTCCGTGCCACACATCGAAACTTGTGAAGAATTTTATGACTACAACGCGAATAAAGGTGCTAGACTGGCCTGGAACCTCTCCGGGCTTAAATCTTATTGAAAATCTTTGGGCAATTTGTAAAGAAAGACTTCAGGGAAAAGACTGTACTACGAAAGATAAGCTAATTGAGGCCATAATTGAGGTGTGGTACCGTGATCCAAAAATTAGCAAAGATTGAAGTCAACACGTGTACTCGATGGCAAAGCGGATTAATGATCTTGTACTAATTTGTGAGTAATTTTTGGATTTTCAGAAATAAAACGCAAAAAATTGAAAAAGTCGTAATTTTCCGTCTTGTTTCAATTAATTTGCACAAGGGTGTATATATCTTGACAAACTGGGGTCTAAAACTTTGTACAAGTTACAGGATGCTATGATGTAACAATACTCACTTAAATACGAAAGGTTCGAGTAATGTGACCTCAATTCACAAAACTGAACAAAAAACAAATGATTCATAAACAGTTATCTAAGCAAACTTGTCATAAGTATTGCTTCTAAAAATGATTAACATTACTGTCGCACAAGATAAACTAAATAATACTCTTGTATTAAATTTAAAACGAACAGTCATGTATATCTAACAAGATCTGTAACAGTACTTGTTTCATCTAGTTCAGAATTATATTCAAAATATACTTATACGAGATAATTGTCGATGATCATCAATAGTAGAGCTATAAGATACAATAATTGCGAGAATGTTGAATTCAAAATGAATATGTACTGATTTCATTACTATTCATATATGAAAGAACGACCCGATTTGATTGTGTATCACAAAATAGACTTAGCCAACTCAGAATTGACTTTTGTTCAATAGTCACATGAGTGTCAATAACCTGCTCTATTGCTATGCAGTATTTTATCTCATATATAGTAACATAAGTTTTAACTATTACCGTGGCATTGTTTTGTATCAGTTAATTATATTTTTGAGTCTATGTAAATTATAAGACGAGATAATTAAATTGAAGTTTTGTATGATTGTTTATAATCGTTTATAAAGTATATAAATTTTACACATTGAGTTAGAATGAACATAATTTGCATAAAAGCTAATCCAATAAAATTATGAACTACGATACTTATAGTACTTGGTTTTTGTTGTGCAAGTACAATAGCATATTGAGCTATGACGAAATGTTTTATATCAGAACCCTGAATTATGTAAATGTTTCAAAATGTTTGAAATAATTACTTGGTTTGTAGTTAAAGGTCTTTTGGCGTTTATGCTCATTTGTGCATTTGGAAAAATAATAAGTTTAAAAAAGTATTAAAAGATATAGAAATATAATTTCTGGTTTGTAGAAATGAAAGTGTTCCTTTCTAATCATGTCACCAGTAACTTAACCATGTGATGACTGTTGTATATCCACACAAATAGTTGCCTTGACATCATTTCCCACATCATTTGTATGAATGAACGTGTGATGATCTTTGTATTTTCTAATAAACAGTACCCTTGACGCCAGACAGAGGTTTATTTCAAAGTTTTATGAAAACAAAACAAAACATCAAGTGAATGGTAAAGTGATTCTGTTTTAAATAATAGGGTGGTTAAACAGTAAGTTGTTCATTTACTATATTTACTTGTACCAAAATGAAATCATACAGAGGAATAAACAAGTATCCTTATAAGTGTTGCAATTTTAAATAATATTAAACAGTACATCATTTCTTTGTTATATTTAGTTGTAACAAAATGAAATCGTACATAGAGGGTTAAATAAGTGCCCTTTTCAAGGTGATAAAAATATGTATAATAAATTATTGGTTATAATAATTGCTTGCTTTGAATAATGGCTGATAGAAACTGATATATGTTATAATAGTTGTATTATTGACTTGTGAACGTGAAACAGCGTGTTAAAATCCTAGAGAACATTACTTGCTTAAAGTAACACTTCTCTTAAGATTGATAACACTGTAAAATATGTAAATGAAATGAAATATTTTGTCGAGAACAAAAAATTTTAGTTATATGGATAGTTTAATGATAAACTAGTTAAAATGCATAATATTTAAATAAGTGTCCTTTTAAGAAGGAAAACTGTAACAAATATGTTTTGATATAGAAATTAAACTTGTAATCAGTATGTTAAAACAAAATTAGTTGTCTCGTTCAATATGAATAAAAACGTTTTTCGGTTTGAAGTTAAGTACAAAGTTGCACAATGGGCTATGTGTGCTCTGCCCACCACGAACATCAAAAGCTGGTTTTTAGCATTGCAAGTTGAGCACGATAAAACTGTAAGTTAATTTAATGTGTTAGTAACTCTATCGCCCTATAAAAATATAGCCAAATTAGAAATGAAATGAGACACGTTAAAATTTGAATGCTGTCCTACAGAAGTTTAGAAACATCTTTGTAAAACTTATGCAATTAAATGTAAGTCAAAATCTCTTAAACACTATCCACCTTTGTAAGGTCATTTGCTCAGTAGTGTCATCGGCCAATGGTAAAAACCCTCCTTAATAACATTGCCCACCTTTGTAAAACATATATATAATAAAAGTAAATAAATAAATTAAAACAAACAGCCATATGGGACTGTCATCTTTTGTAAACTGTATTTAAATGATTTTTATAGAGTAAAACTGCAAGCAAATGGTTTAGAATTAGATTAAATTATTAGTTTTGAAACTTTTTAAATATAACGTCATATTGATCTACATCATACCAGTATGCCCTTTGCAATTAGAAAAGTCAGCTGATTATAAGGCCAATAATTAAAAAGAAATGATATTTCTTACCTCCGAGTTATTGAGCAGTATTTTACAGTGAGGTGTATTTATGATATTGAGTGGTAACTCCTAGGTTACTAAATTGATAGGACAGCTGAAATGAATAGCAGTAACTCCAAGAACATTGGAATATTCTTCATTTGGAGATTGGTGCTAGGAGTTCGAAAATTAAGTTGAAGAGGAGTTTCAAACCTTACCTTCCGAGCTATTGCGAGCTTTTTGATAGTGAGATGTATATATGAAATCTTGTAATAATTATTCACATTATGTAGTGGAGTAGTATCAGAAGTTCTCACTAGATATACAGAAAGGACAGTTGATGTTACAAGACTTAACACCTAGAATGTTTGCACTTGGCAGGTAAGAAAATGAAAGAACAATAGTAGAATTTGCTGATGAGTATTTATCTGATGTGTGTGCAAGTTAAGATAATTTATGTGTGTGAAAATGTAAACTTCAAATAACATTTACACAGAAACTTGTAAGACTTGTACATTACTTTCATATTTATAATGAAAGCATTGTGTTCTTAATGAAGACATATATCAGTTTTGATTGAAGACCCTTGTTTTGCCAAACTGTACTTGTATTTATTTTTCAATGATGTCAGCTGTTCTGGGCATATTGATACACAGGTACAATATTATAATATGATAATGCATCGACTGGCGTTAATTTTTACCTGGGACAGTACACATATTTTACTGTTGAGTATTGTATTTACCTTGTGTTTTTTTTATGTCCACTGTGGTATACTATAGTGAATTGCACAAATATGAATCGCAGTTGGAGGAATTTTAAATGAAAAATTCTTAATTCGGCTGAATTTTCTCTATGATTATTTATTTCGTATTGATAAGGGACTGGGTGGAGCTCATGAGCTCATACTTGGCAGTATAGTATCAGGAACTAAACTATCGAGATATAACTGACAGTTATAATTATCAGTTGTGATAATTAGTGCCTCTACTGAAGGAGAGCATGATCTTAATTTTGATGGACTCACAAAGAAATTTTCCGACTCTTGAATGCCTCGACTTCACTTTTCTTCCTCTTTGTTGGTCAAGTTCAATTTCGCAAAATGTATTTATTTCAGTCTATAAATACAAAAAATTAATTATGGAGTGGAGGTAGTAGTACTTGCTTCGCAATATTTGACGAACTGTATGCTAGTAAACATTAGTGGAACTACACTGTCTCATGACATAATTTTTTGAGAATAATATGCCTCATTTAAAAACAAATTAAATTTTTATACACCTAATTGAGTGTTTGTGAATTATATATTTAAAATGCAGTTTTAAAAGCTTTCAAAATTATTTTAAGGATATAATACATATTAAATAATTATACAAACATTAAAATATCCTCAATATCTAAAGTTATTTCCAAAATGACACTTTCGCTTTTGTGTCACATTGTTCCAAAGTAACATTCCGATCACTAACCATCATTTTCTGACTTATTTCAAACAAAATATAAAAGAGTATATATACAAAGAAAGTCCATTTCCCATTAAATCCCAACGTTACATCATTTGTTTAATTCTAAAAACGATACACAATCAATATATAAAACAGAAGTCTGGTTTCTTTGATAGGTTGTTCAGGCAGAGCCCGGCATGGCCAGGTTGGTTAAAGCGTGCGACTCGTAATCTGAGGGTAACGGGTTCGAATCCCCGTCGCACCAAACATGCTCGCCTTTTCAGCGGTGGGGGCGTTATAATGTGACGGTCAATCCCACTATTCGTTGGTAAAAGAGTAGCCCAAGAGTTGGCGGTGGGTGGTGATGACTAGCTGCCTTCCCTCTAGTCTTACACTGCTAAATTAGGGACGACCATCGCAGATAGCCCTCGAGTAGCTTTGCAAAAAATAAAAAAACAAACAAACAAATAAATTGTTCTGGCAGAGTATTCATGATGAAACTTTGTAGAATGAACGGCAACTCTGGAAAGTCTGGTTATTAATTAGATTTTCAGGAAATAAAACAATAAATATAATAACTCATTCTTATATAAAATGAGAAATATAGTGCATCTGTTCAAATTTTAGTAGTATTCTGTGTTCAAAATACACATTTTCGTTATGTGTTATCTATTTTTATTGGATTACAAGAAAAATATTGTTTCACAGTTTCATTACTTTTAATTAAAAAACTTATTTAGCAGATTAGGTTAAGAAGTATACAAATTAAGATTACAGAGTACATTTAAATTTTGGAAAATACAGGGTATATACTTCAATTATTTTACGGTCTAAAAATAGAACTAGAAACTCAAAAGCACCCTGGCTCAGCGGTATGTCTGCGGACTTATAACGCTAAAAACCGCAAGGCACAGATAGTCCATTGTGTAGCTTTGTGTTTAATTAAAAACAACAACAAGAAACCTACTACAACTTTTAAATTTAACAAGTTATAAGAATACAATGATTTAAAATATATTTTTGCCTCTTTTTCATCTTTCTAACTTAAATTTTTTTGTTTTCTGATAATTATTTTTAATCTTTTTTTCTAGCTCTATTTAACTTGATTTATTACCGTCATTTAATCTTATCTTCATATATATCTCTTTAAATTTACACCAAATAGTAGTTCTCCTGAGTTCCTCTATTTCAGGCCAAAACTCTAAACAAAATGAAAAATAGCCTTTTTTATCGTATTTGATTGAAAAGCATTATAGAATGAGTTTGACAATTGTGTGTTGACCTCAGTGAAACTTGTAGAAATGATGTAGCATTCTGTTTCTTCTATTCAAAAATACTACTTGTAATAATAAAAGGAAGTTAGTGACAAATATAAATCTGTAATAACTTATCAAATGGTTTTGTCAAAAACTGTAAAGTTCAAATATATGCACATTTTTAGTATAACTTTATCCTTCCCGTTGAACCCCGTTTTGTTAATAGAGCATTGGAGCTTATACCTTTGGCCTCAAATTTCTCTGATCATGGACCGACTTTTCTGAAGTAATTGTTAACTGCATCTGGGAACCACACCCAGTGAATACTTAACAACGCAGATGGTAACCAAAGCACGCTCGAAACGTTAAATATTTGCTGAATAATACCGAGAAAGTATTATTGCGGAACGCAATATTTGCATGCGCAGTAACTGCTTGTATTTCGCTTTATTTGATAAGAGTATAGTTTACACCAAATGAGTACATGTAAAAAAGAAACTGACAAATTAACTTTTAATCATGAAACAGGAAAAGTAAAAAGTAAGTAGAGTTTGATATGTACATCGTTTTACTGCTCCTTAATAGTAATTAATTTGTAACTATTAATTTGAGTCAATGTGATTAGATATTGCATATGTTATGATAAATTTGGTGTAAAAAATCTTCAGTATTTCACTGTTTTAAAACTATCTTAGCTAAAATCTATTCATGTCCGACTTTGTTTCATCTTTTGAGAAGTCAAACTAGTACAATATCATTGGATAACACGGCGGAAAATGCAACTGTACAATGTCAGGTAGACGAAATCGAAATCAGGAAATGTAGGATGAAGATCTTCCACTGTTACTTATGAGTTATATGAAGCTACCATTGTCAGGCTTTGTAGGGCCCAATTCTTTACAGTAGGGGTGTCAATATAGCACTTAGATAGTCTGATGATGAGACTTGTTCCTCACACTCGCCCTAAGAGCTCTCTGGTTGAAAACCTTCAAGTGGTTTTCCCATCTGACTATACATTGGAAAATGTCATCCATATAATGCTAAATTTTGATGGTTTTATACAACACCTTCCTTATCATGCAGATGAATGTCACTGATGAGTTGACTAATCCAAATGATATTTTGAATTGTTAGCAATCATCTGGTGTCACAAAAGCTGTTTTCTCTTTAGATTTGTCTCGATTGTGATCTACCACTAACTTTTACTGAGGGTGGATATGGTAAAGAAATTGACCCCATTTAGTTTTGCCATGATAGCCTCTGGATTTCCCATAGGTTCGAAGATGAACTTAGTCACAAGGTTCAGCTTTAAGAAATCTATGCAGAATTAGTTTGAGCTATATGTATTCTTCACAATTAGTACTGATAAACAATAGGATAAATTAAAATGATCAATCATTCTGGCTTCTAACATTTTCTCGATTTCTTGTTTAGTCAGGTCCTTCATTTGATAGAGCTTTGCCTTAATTGGATCTCAGGGAATGACATCAGTCTTTGTTGTATAAAGTCATTCTTGTCTGCTCTGTCTTTGAAGATATTTGCATACTGGCATAGTGCTCTTGCTAGTTAGTTCTTCACTGATATTGATGTCTTTGAATGTCTTATCTCCACCACATGGTCTCAGGTCTAGTAGATTTTCATCTTCTATGATAAAGTCATTGTCTTCTGGTTCTGTATCTATGACAACTACACCTCTCATGCCCATCTGTGCCTTAATAGCTGCTCCCAGTATGTTTTATGGTGCTCTCTATGCACCACTTTAACGGAGTAGCATAGTAGGTCTTGATATTCCCATTCCTCTTTCATGTTATAGTTCATTCTGTTCAGAACTTTCTGTACTTCAAAAAATTCCTTTGTTCTGCAGGGTGAGTTTGTAATTGTCTGTGGGTAGCAGAAATGCTGTCCGATTTTGAAATGCTAATCCTTCGTCTTCTTGCCGTACAAAATATTCTGACTGCTTTGAGCCACACACACGTACTTTTTCAACCTAGTTTACACGTCTTCTCCAATCAATATTTGAAGTCTAACATGTACTGGTATGTGTTCCTCACTTCTGACTCTTCTTCTCGTATCCACAATTCTTTCATTATCTACACCATGCCTCACACGATAACTCAGAGTGGTGAAAATACCATACTTGCTTTTAAGACTTTTCACTAAGCAAATAATACTGCCTGAAGATACCTGTCTAGCCACGTAGTCTTTCGTGAAATATCTTCTCCACCATGATATTTAAGATTCTTTTGACATTCTCAGAGAGTTCATTGCATTACGGAGTGGTAAAATATTGTCTAGTACTAATGAATCTGTACATCTCTGACACTCAAGAATTCTTTTGGAAAGCCAATTCTGCAGAATACTTCCAAGAAGGTTTCTTCTACTCTCTCTACCTCTTTGACAGTACTGTGACTTCTGGGTAATGTGTTGCATAGTCAATTACTGTCATTACATATAAATTTCCCTTATTAGAAACAGGTGCTAGAGATCCAATCATGTTCACAGCTACTCTGCTGAATGACTCTTCTATGAGAGGCATCTCACCCAATGACACATCAGCTACCTCCCTTCTAAGTAAAGTCCTTTGTCACTGATCTGCAGAATATTTTCACTTCTCCAATGATCTCGGGCCAATAAGCATTACTGGTGATTCTGAATGTTGTCTTCTTTGTTCCAAGATATCCTTTTACAATCACCTCGTGAGCCGACTTCATCACTTGAGTTCAGTATTCTGTTTGTACTATAATCTGTTTCAGTTCTGCAGCATAACTATTGTAAAAGTTGTTAATTCATAACAATTGAACCATACAATGTATGATATCACCTTTGAAAATAACTATATAAGACGTTCAAGTTATGTAAACTATCCAAGTCATAAAGCTCACATTAAACTTAAACTGAAACAGTCATGTATATCTAACAACCAGTACCACACTATCATCATTGATATTTGTGTCATTGGACCTACTGTTCTCACACTTGGAAAATATTCTTACGCAAAATACGCAGAAGGACTAAGAAACTCTGTAATTGCCATAAATGACATTATTCAGAAAAGGCTTAAGTAAACTGGTTATGAAAAAGTGACTCTGATGCTAATGTTAATAAGATCAGGTTTCATTGGAGTGACACAATAGCTTGATAATCCATACCACAAAATAGGACAAACTCCAAATTTAAGCAGGTGTTTAGAAAGACAGTGTGTTGTGCTATTTGGTTTACATACTCCAGAAAGGCAGATTATCAAATTCAAAGGTCATCAAATATAATCAGTTCTGAAAATAAACTGGTGAAAGAACAGCCAGCTGGTGACTCCAGTAAAACGTTTATCAGCAAAACGTCAACCTACTGATGAGCCTAGGATTCTTGTCAAGACCTATTTCTGAAGATTAACAACTACAAAAAAAGAGTTGATTTACTCAACCACATAATAAAAGACTTAGACATTGGAGATTTAATATAGTGTTTTCTATTTGTATTTTTCGATGGATTTAAAAGTCTAGAAAAATGGCAATGTTTTGAATTATATTTTCATTGTTTCAATTTATATGTTTGCTAGAGTGTACATGACGTTAAGATCTGGTAATTGATTGTTCCCTCCAGTATGGTGAAATTCATCATTAAGAAGTATAACATGTTTCATACCATCCAATCACTACCCAGATCAGGCCGCCATTCCAAATTAAGCAGCCAGAAAAGCAAGAAACTTGTTAGGAAAGCCATTGTAAAGTCAACAGTGACTTTTAAAGATCTGCAAAGTTTCATGTCTGAGGTGAGAGCCAGTCCCTACACAAAGCTGGCCGTTATGGGTGAGGGACAAGAAAGAAGCTATTAAAGAAAAATAATTATCCTAAATCTATTATGGAGTTTGCGACAAAGAAGGTAAATGATATTGCAAACATGTGGCAGAAGGTTTTGTGGTCAGACGAGATAAAAGTGAGCTTTTTGGTCTCAATACAAAGTGTTATATCTGGTACAAGCCCAACACAGGACATCACTCAGTCAGCACTATCAAAACTACCAAACATGATGTTGGAAGTATCATGTTATAGGAATGCTTCTCATCAGCAGGAACTGCAAAGCTTGTCAGAATTGATGGAAAGAAAAATGGTGCAAAGTACAGGAGAATTATAGAGGAAAACAAGCTTGAGTTAACCAAGCATCTAGAACTAGGGCGAAAATTCACATTTCAGCAGGACATTGACCTGTAGCACAAAACTAAAGGTACATTAGAGTGATTTCAAAAGAAGAAAGTGAATGTCCCAGAGTGGTCCAGTCAAGGTCCTGACTTGAATCCAATGGTAAGACTTGAGGATTGCAGTCCATGACGAAAATTGTCAAAATTGGAGACAATTGGTCAAGAATAATGGACAAAAATTTCACCTTTTAATTGTGCAAAACCGGAAGAGATCTATTCAAAACAAATCACAGCACTAACTACTGCCAAAGTTGCTTTCACTAAGTACTGACTTAGGGAACTGACTACTTATGCAATCAGAAGATTTCAATTTGTATATATATATATATATATACTTTGCAGATTTTGTTGACATTCAACCTCCTTTACACATAACTGTGTTAAGTATGATCACTGGAGTTTCGAATAAAAACAATTTCGTTAAAATATTTTTTACATTATTTGATTTCATTAAAATGTGACATTATTGGTACGGGGGTTAAATACTTTTGCAAGGCACTTTATATATATAATATAAAGTAGCATAGAAGCCAATTTACAGGCAAATAATTCAGAAATGGAGGGCCCGGCATGGCCAAGCGTGTTAAGGCGTGCGACTCGTAATCTGAGGGTTGCGGTTTCGCATCCCTGTCGCGCCAAACATGCTCGCCCTCCCAGCCGTGGGGGCGTTATAATTTGACGGTCAATCCCACTATTCGTTGGTAAAAGAGTAGCCCAAGAGTTGGCGGTGGGTGGTGATGACTAGCTGCCTTCCCTCTAGTCTTACACTACTAAATTAGGGACGGCTAGCACAGATAGCCCTCGAGTAGTTTTGTGCGAAATTAAAAAACAAACAAACAAACACACAGAAATGGAGAGATATAAGAAATTTATTATTAGCATTATGGAATTTTCTATTTAGACTTACTCTGTGACAGTATCATTGAGCTTTAAAATGCTTTACCTTTATTAAATGAAACTTTATGGTTAACTATATAAAAACATCTTGATTGCAATTTTGATATGGTAAAATATATATTTTAATTCTACACAAGTGACTTGAAACGCAGTAAAACTCTATGTGTTGTTTTTAAATCAAAACGAAGAATAAATTTACAATTTTATAAAATAAAAACTTTGTAGCAAAGCTTCGACACATAACAATGATGCAGAAGGATATATAAATCAGTTTTTAAAATATATGACAAAGGTAAGCATTTTAATTGTTTTTAAAGCAACATATCATAATGACGTCGTTAGAATCTTAAAGTTGTTAGTTCATAAAAACATCATATGTCAAAATGTGATGTTTTTGTTGAAGCTATGTAATCCGTAGCTTCAAACTCTTTGTTTTTAATTCAGTTAAAAATAAAAAACTGGTGTGTCGTATTGACACACTCTGGGTGGTGACTGTTAGCTATCCCAAAACAATGCATTTCACTATCTACTGACAATTAATTGAAACATGTAAATTAAGAAACATCATATTTACCATTCAAACCACTTACTTTTTTACCTTATAAGTAGAACCGACCTTATAGGTGACATTGATCAGTCTTACACCAACCTGTTAAATTCATATTTCATTTTCTCACTTGTCTAATTAAAACTTCACTATAGTTATTGTTTTATCTTTGTGCCGTTATTTTAGCTGCTAATAAAAAAAGAGGTTTCTATTAATTCAGCTTAAAATAATCATTTATATGGTTTATACCTCACAAGTACGATATATAAAGATTTAGTTGTCGCAAAAACATAGAAAAACCTAAGCAGAAATAATACTCCCTTGACTAGGACGCAAATATGCTTTAAATAAGGTAAATCAGAAGTTCTAATTATTATATTCTTAAACCAATGATATAGAAAGGTAACCTGTGGTCATAGCTATATTTCACCTTTATTTGTTTAGAATTAAGCACAGAGCTACAAAATGGGCTCTCTGTGCTCTGCTCACCACGGGTATCGAAACCCGATTTCTGGCGAGATGAATATGGAGACATGCCGCTGTGCCACTGGGAGCTACATTTTATGTAAAAAGAAACATGAATGTTGATTGGATAGTATAGATATCATGATTTATTTTTTTACATATTTACCGCTTTGTTAGTTTCAAACTTTTAAGATCAGTTTACATTTACTAGTTTACTAAAACTTAGTGTAAGTGGTGCGACATACCGGCAAAATACGACCTTGTACTTCTTTGAGTGACAGCTCAAAAGAAAGCAAACAAAATAACTAATGACGATAATGAAGAACAAGAAACTGAAGACACTTGTAGCTAGATCAAGCACCTCCTCTGTGTTTGTTCTACTGCTTATGTTGTTAAACTGACAACAAATAACTACTGTAGTGCGTAGTTACCAAAAGGATTATCTAAATTCTAAAACTTTGTTTCACTTAAAGAAGTTTTTAATGCATCATTTTGTTTACAGATTTTAGCTAATAATAGCATGAAGACAAACAACTTACAAGGAATTTGGAAACCAAAAACCTAGAGCATATAACTAAAATAATTGATTTCTTCAAGCAATAAGCGAAACTGTTAAAAGAGCAAAGCAGCTTACTCAGAGTTACTGTCCAATGAAAAGCCTTGAAAACTTTTTTTAGAAATATAATATTTGATTGAAAAAAAAATGAAGCCACTAAATATAAGAAAAACACTAAGTTTCTACTGTTGCCACAAAAATGTTAGATATCCGTGACTGATATGCATTTACCTTTCACATTAACATTTTTGTACAAGTCACCATTTTATGCTTCAGCAGCAATCAAAACAGAATAATAATATTGCTTAAAAATAGAAGGTTGTCGTTGTTTTGAATTAAGCACAAAGCTCTGCCCACCATGAATATCGAAACCCGGTTTTTAGCGTTGTAAGTCCGCAGACATACCACTGAGCCACTGGGGGGCTCATCATGTTATTCTATTTAATCTTAGACCTATCATTGAACAGCACATAATTATTCACTCATTGGCTCAAAAAAATAGAAGGAGGTTGCTGAGTTGTTTTACATGCAATTCAACCAAGAGTCGACCTTATTTAACCCCAAGTTCGAGCCCATTGCTCACAATAAATTGATAAGTAAACTGAAACTGTTTGTTTTAAGCTATGTACCATTTTAAGACTTGTATTATTTGTATTCGGGTATAGGGGAGCAAAAAACATTCAGTAATGTGCAAAAGTGTTAGGACAAACTCAAAAATTAGATTTCAAGCTATTTTCAAAGGACAATGGAAGTTAAATTATAGATGAAACATCAAAAGTTATTAATTTTCAAATTTAGTACAACAGACTCTCAGAAGATGTGCTTGAGTTCAGCAAACAGTTAATATTTTGTGTGTCCCTTTTGTTTCAATAACACAAACAGTATTTCAGATATTGTTGCAAAATGTTTAATCAAAGTGTCCTTTGGGATTTTACTCCAAATGTCTCTAGTACACTCCCATGAAATTTGTTTGGAAGTAACTTTTTACTCCAAATGTCTCTAGTACACTCCCATGAAACTTGTTTGGAAGTACCTTTAAATTTGTCAAGTTTTTAATCTATTTAAATTCCATATCTGCTCAATAATGCCTGTTTTACAATCATCAGATTTCCCGGCATGGCCAAGTGATTAAGACACTCGACTTGTAATGTGAGGGTCTCGAGTGCGAATCCCCGTCACACCAAACATGCTCGCCCTTTCAGCCGTGTGGGCGTTATAAAGTTACGGTCAATCCCACTATTCATTGGTAAAAGAGTATTCCAAGAGTTGGAGGTGGGTGGTGATGACTAGCTGCCTTCTCTCTAGCCTTACACTGTAGCTTTGCGCGAAATTAAAAAAAACAAACAATCATCAGCAATCCAATTTTGTACTTTTAAAGCAAAATCCAGTCCCTTAATAATATTTGGAGATCGAAGTAAAGGTTTTTAACTGCGACACGACCATAATTCTATTCTCATTGAATTTTCTTGATACTATAGATCTAGACACTTTTCTGTCATTTGGAACATAGTCGCTTATCTCATGCTTGTGATCATGCAGTTTTCCTTCTGTCTCAAAGGCTGTATAAACAAAGCTACTGAACTTCAGTATGATTAAGTTTAGGTGTTCTGCATCTTTCTTTCCAATTTTCAGATTTACCTGCCTCAGTCTCAAGATATAAGGCCTATTTGACAATATCTGGGGAGAATTTCAAGTTTGTGGAAATTTGTCATTCCAACATCTTGTGTAGCTTTTATGCAAACTCTATGTTCTACTGGCAATCCTCTGCATTTTTTGGGCTGTATCATGACAATAAAACATAATTTATATAATGTTAAACACTGTTTTTATGAAGGTTTATTTGTAAAGAGGTATTAAATTTACTTCTTCTAGCATATGTCTGTATCATATGCTAACTCCTTATTAGCTTATTTTTGTATAGTTAAGACACTGCATGGTTTACCATGACAGTTATGTCAGACCCTAAATTTGATCAGTGAATTCATTAAAGCGGAATCCTTATGATATGCCCTTGGCACAAGTATATAGGAATTCTAAAGAATAATAAGTATTCCCACCCTGAGTCATTCAGTTGTTAACAAGGATCAGTGAAGCATTACCATAGTGTTGAAATTTACTTTCTGTAATGGCATGGAATAAGTAACCCCATATAATGTCAAGAATAATAAAAGATTTTCTTGTACTAACACCTTTGCACAGTACTGTAGATATTTTGGCAAATTTTATATTATTATATATTTAATGCTGGGGGAGTGGTTTAATGAGGAACACATTTGAAAAGCTTTCATTTTTTTATTCACAAACAAGTTAGTTAACATACAATTACATTTTGAACAAGTTAGACTTTTATTTCTGAACCTAACTAATATTCACGCTAAAAATAACTACTTTTCACTACTGTTTCATAGCACTCATTTATTAATAAAGAAATCAGTACTGTACTATGCATTGATTCAGCTCATGTATTGATACTTGGATAAATATTACTAGCAATCCTATAGTCAATTTAGCAATAGAAAGTGTATGTTGTTTTTTATTAACAATTTTATAAATCTCCAAAACTGGCTGTATATACAATTCAATTTTCTGTGTATATAGTTATGCCTGTGCATAGCTGCTTAGGTAATAAAACTTTAATCTGATATTTACTAATGAATGAAATATCCTCACATGTGGATTAATAAATTTATATTTCACTTTTCTCTCATTTTGAACTTTTTCTGGAGAAATCTTTTTTAGTATTGTCATATCTATTGATTTCAGTTACTACTGCCTCTATGTAATAAATAGGTTACTTGTTATTATTTTACTGCACAAATGCTAATGAAATGTAAGTGTTCATCCTTATACGATCAAAATTAACAATAATGAGTTCTTGTATAGCTCCAGTCTCTTATTCACTGCCATCTGGTATGTCATCTTCATTATCAATGATTGGTACTTCCTCATAACTTGATATATGAGACTCTTGAGGCACAAAAATTTTAATCTTCTTTGGTGTGATACGTCTTTTTCTAACTGTATGGCTTTTTAGTCTTAAATCACTTCTTAAGTCTATTGTGTTATTCTGCTTCAAATTGCAAACACATTAAGATTGCTGAGGAGGTATTTTTGTTATTTTGCCTCTGTTTTTCTTCGACTGAGTTTGTTTGTTTTTCATGGAACTTAAAATACAATGAATATTTTATGTGCCCAATGCATGTCATTTTCTATACATATGTGCATGATAAATTCAAGTGTATTGATGACTACTATCTTAACCTTTTTATTGCAACATAATAAAATTCCTGAAATTACAAGGTGCTAGCTAAGTCTCATTTATGTCCATTTTCTAAATTGTATTCAAAATCGGGAAAAGTAAAAAAATATTTCTTATTTTTATTCAAGTAACAAGAAAAGCGTTCAGAAGTTATAAAGCCAGTCTACAGATGAGACAGGTGTGTTACTTTGTTGGACAATTTTGATAGTTGTTAAGCCTTCATTCATTATTTTATTTTTAGTCTTTGAGGAAGATGTAGGTTCTGCAGATAGTGGTAAAATAGGATGGTCAGTTACAGATGATGACATAAATGCATCTTTACTAAACATATTTCGATAAAATGGCCACATTCCTGTTGATTTGAAGCTTGCCAACACATCGCTCAGAGTAACTGCCTTTACCAATGTTTCACCATCTAGCTGTTCACTTTGTTAGATAGTGAGAACTTATCTGGAATTTTTCATCCTTTGACTGTTGACAGGAGCATTATAATTCCCTTTCATAGGTTCAAATACAATATGATCAATCATTAGTCATCAACTGGATAGAGATTTTCATGTTGTTCTTCTGTGGATTCTTTTTTTATATTTATTGGTGTTAGACCATGAAACATTTTAGACAAGGTAAATAAATATTCTGAGAGCATAACCTTTTGTTCAGTTGAAAACACGAGCATGTGTTTGTAGTTGGGTGTGAGGTTACAGTTTAGATCCACTTGGTGTATCTTACATACTGAATCAGAACTGACTTTGACATTCTTGTAACATCATGGATAGCTCTGCCCTCAGTTACAGCTTTTACTGCTCCCTCTATTGCTTTATGTGGCATTAATCCTTCCTATTATGTTCTTGGGGTATAATGTGAAATTGCTGCAAATAAATACAAACAGCAATTGTTGGTTTGTTTGTTTGTTTTGAATTTCACACAAAGCTACTCGAGGGCTATCTGTGCTAGTCGTCCATAATTTAGCAGTGTAAGACCAGAGGGAAGGCAGCTAGTCATCACCACCCACCGCCAACTCTTGAGCTACTCTTTTACTAACGAATAGTAGGATTGTCCGTCACATTATAACGCCCCCACGGCTGAAAGGGCGAGCATGTTTGGTGCAACGAGGATTCGAACCCACGACCCTCAGATTACGAGTCGAATGCTTTAACACACTTGGCCATGCCGGGCCCCAAAAAATTGTTAATATTACTAGTTAAACACCACAGTATGCTCATACAAAGAATTTCTATTCTGTCTCAAATATTAGAAGTGACCACTTTCATTCTGTGGGTGGCTGAGCTAAGAATTTACCTATCCTCTGGTGTTTAGTTTACTGTCATTTACTATAATAAAATTTGTAATTACTAGCTATAGTTTTACTGTAAAGGCTTTGAATATTGTGAGATCTCTTGGAGTTCTTGTTGCTTCTGTGTCCACTAATAACCTAACTTCTTGTGCTTTCATTCTGATTGGCACATATCAGGTGCCATCACCCATCTCTGATGGAGCTGAACTGTATTCCACCAAATTAGTGCCCATACCCCGCTCAAGATTCATTAGTTTCCAGGAAATTCGCTAAAGTATCCACCATTTGTTGCTGATCATCCTGGACTTACAGATCAGTATTGATACATGTGCCCACTGTTCTAATCTGTTAAGTGAAGATGTTCAAGGTTGATGGTTACCTGACAGGCTATTAGCTGAGGTTGATTGCATAATTATACTTGCAGTGTAGCAAAGCATAGTTTTTCCTCTACTAGTGCCCCACTTGGCTACAGGTGAGACAGATGCTTCACTCTTCAATTCCTGTGATAGCCAGAGCACGGATACCCCATTGTATAATTTTAAGTTTAACACCAAACAAACAGAACCAGTTTTCTTGTCTCGAATGATGTCCACACAGAAAAATCAGTTGTTGCTGTGGTAGAAAAATACCCTGTGGGTAGATATGGTAGCAGTGTGTACATAGAACAGAGAACCTATATAGTTCTGCCCACTCACTGAAAGTTGGTGTAGTTGCCATGGATTCCTATTCTGTGGAGGTGGTTGACTGGCTTCACCTCAGTGGGGTTTGACACACTATTATGGAGGAAACTGTGTTACACTCTTTGATGAGAGTGTCGTCAATGCAGCAGCTGCTACAGGCTTTCTTCTTAACAGGAAACTGTGTTACACTCTTTGATGACAGTGTTGTCAATGCAGCATTTGCTACAGGCTTTCTTTTTAACAGTGATGAGCTTAATGTTGTCATTTCAAAGTGTGTCAAATGGACATGGCCTTTGTAAGAGTGGAGTTTTCTGTCACTCCAGTAGTTATAACATTATTTTACTTGAAAGACTCTCAATTGATTTATCTATAAAGATGTCCTTTCAGTTTGCTGAGACTATTACTGGTACCAATATAATTGGTGAAGATTGTTCATATAGGAATTCAACCCCTTGGTTGCTTCTTTCTCTCTGGCTTTAAACTCAGCCTCAGAGATTGTGCTATTTTTCATGGTTTAAATTGGTAGCACATCTCATACACAACACTCATTCATTCAGCTGCCCTTTCTCCTAAAGATAGATAGTATTGAGGGCTAGATTGTTTAAGCCCAAGACCGGGCATTGTATAACTTGCTCTTTAGTAATCAATCCCAGGCAGTATACTATCTGAAATATACTTCACATTTCCTTTAAAGGTTGAAGGCATGATGTGTTTAGCTCATTCACTGTGTTCTGTGCTCTTTTTGGATGCCAGAAGGAGATGCTGCTATATTCTTGGATCATACTGAAGATTGCTTATTGACACTTTACTAACCCAATAGGCAGTAAATCTAGTCTGTAGATTTAGGGCAACAAGCTGCTTTTATGACCTCGCTTGTTAAGACTGCTGTCAACTCAGTGGGGAAACATCTTTATTCATATCTGACCTCATCTGTATCACTAACCATGGATCATGGTCTTCACACATGGGTACCCGTTGCACCACTTATGATGAAAACAACTCAATCTGGTGGAATTATTCTGCCAATAATACATTCAGCCTCTCTCTACTTAGCAGCATTGTTTTTTTATTAGGAAAAGCAAAATGTATGCCAAGTACGAATGAATAGACAGTCCTTTGTTCTCCCTTAGGTGGTGTTTACCAATGCTGCCTCTTTTCTATCAGAATTTAATGATGTATTATGTCGTGTTCTAGTTGCTATTTTCAGAGCAATTTTTGGAAATAGTGTCTAAATTAGCAATAACTTACTCAATCTAGCATGAAGCTTAATATGCAAATGTAGTTGCTGTATTAATTATGGCAACACCTTAAAAAATGTCATTAATTATTATCAATTAGGGTATAGTCTGCCAAAAATGATGAAGCAAATACTAGTACTCCAATCCCATACTGTACCTTAACCTCAAATTTCAGAGCTAACTGAAATAAATAAAATTTGTGATATCAAGCTTGACTGATAAAAAGGCAGAACAGCGCAGTCGAAGCAGTAAAACGTCGATAATTTCCTTTGTGCGCCAATCACAATTAAGATCATTCATGAAATGAATTCGTGGCGTATTCATAGAATAATTATTAGCGAAATATCAATTAGATTAACAGCTTCCAATATCTAGAAAAGACAGTGCATTTCGATAACACTATGTTTCAATAATTGCTCTTGTGTAATGTTGCTTAGCAACAAAAATATAAGCTAATATTGTTCCTAGTCTATATACTGAAAGTATGAAATGAAATGTATAGACAACAAAACTAGAAAGGTATTTGTTGATTCCTTAAAGTCTTTCTTAAGAAAAGAGGTTTGTTTTTTTATTTAAAATGTTGGTGATATAACAAAAATAGCTTAATTCAGAAACGGTTTAAGTATAAAATTGAATAAATATTCTTACTTTCAAGATAAATTTTATGCAGTTGAATCTAGGCTAGATGATCCCGCACTATATCTTTTCTTTAGTTTTATTAGACCAACACTAACTACATTTATAAAGTTTCACATCATTCTCTCCTCACGGTAACCTTCCACCCTGTCACTAAAATCGTAATGGGCAGACTTTAATTAAAGTGTTCTATTTGGAATACTTTAAAAGCATTTTGGCTTTTGTAACTCCACCTATTTCAAGAAATCAAGCGCGTCGTGACTTACATTGACTCTTACATAGGTTAAATTTGAAGTAGTGTATAGACTCCTGAAATTATTAAATGATTATTATATATTTAAAACGGTTATAAGAACATAAATTTTACTTCATATAAAATTAAGCTTTTTTTATGTGCATATATCAAACCTCAATCCCTCCCCCTAAGTGATTTTTGAGCAAACCTCTAGTTCTAAAAACCTATTTTCATGGCCGTATTCTGACTTCTATTTATTGAGAGGTCGTCTGGTTATCGACGTGAATAGTTCAAGAGAGACAGATGTAGGAAAAGCGCTATTGATGAATTGAGAGATCCATATTAAATGACTAGTGTCTTGGACAAGTATGCAGACTTTTATTTCCTATTGTTATGTCTTTGTCGAGACAGTTTTTACATTTTACTGAATGTATTTAGTCTGTCCATTTCTGATACAGCTTAAGACTTATAATAATAGTCAAAAGTTTGCCAGTTTAAAATAATTGTATTAGTGAAAAGGAAAATAATGTTTTTTGGTAGCAGCCGTTCATTAAGTTTCAGTGAGGCACGAGAAAAGGCTGTTACTCCAAACGTTGTTTTCACGTTCGCTAATCAAGGTATTTAATTTGGCGAGCTTTTCACCATTATTATATCTTCTATTTTGTAATTTCCTCGCTCATAAAATCTTTTACAAGTATTATTGTTCAATAAAAATGCTATGTAGAGCTGGTTACTGAACTTGAAAAAAGGAACTGATTAAGATGGGAAGGGGACATATCGCTTTATCCAGCAAATGATCATAGCTTTTATCTTAATTTTACAAAAAAGAATAAAATGTAACATTAATGGCTTTCATACTTTCTCCATGGAATATCAGTTTTCATCACTATACCTTTTCTGTAGGTAACTTCGAAATATTATTTTATGATTATTTTATCACAAATTAACATCTTACGATTTGAAATTCTGGTTGAATTTCCTTTACCAATAAGGAAGCCAGTAATATAAGAAATTTACACTATATATGAAGTTTATGAGACCGCTTAGTCAGTTGTTATCGTTAGAGGAAGCAAGTGATATGTTCACTTCTCTATTCTTTTTTGTTGTTGTTCTTTTTACTAAGTTCAGTAGTCAGCACGAAATATCTTTTTTTTTTATTATTATTCAGTGATAATTTTTCCCCTAATACTTTATTTACTTTTTTTTTTATAAGATGACATACGTGAATTATAAAGATTTATAAATTTTGCATATAAATAACAAATTAGGTAGTCAAAGATTGTGAAGACTTTATCAAATTATGATAACATTGTGAGTGGAATTGTGAGGTATCGGGTCTGTTAAAGAAAAACAATGATGTACAAAAATAAGAAATATCGGTTTTATTTAGTGGCTAGTTTTCGACTTTGGAACGCTCTAGCTAGCTGAAAACCAGCGTATATAGAGCAATAACTCCAGGCAGCTCTTCATATTTAGCTCTTGATGAACTGTAAAGAAGAAAATTTAAGATGACTTTTTGTATTGTTTAATACAGGCCTTTCCTGTGCTACTGTACTGTGCAATTACTACAACTGAGAGCTCAGTAAAGTTTTTGAAATGTAGAATAAACTAACAAGTTTATCTTCGATCCTCCAGTTATTTAGCGGACCAATCTGATGCTTGGGCGGAAATCAGTTTATATGAGAATGCTCCATAGCCACCTTCTGAACGCTTTGAAAA
This sequence comes from Tachypleus tridentatus, assembly GCF_004210375.1. Lineage (NCBI taxonomy): Eukaryota > Metazoa > Arthropoda > Merostomata > Xiphosura > Limulidae > Tachypleus > Tachypleus tridentatus. The sequence continues at coordinate 87,499,461 of NC_134830.1, forward strand.
CGAAACTTTGATTATAACAGGTTCTTTTACTATAATGAATTTTAGTTTATTTTAAAAGTCAAATATCACTAAGCCACTTTGAAAGCAATGTGCAACAAAATGTTTATATAGTAATAATAGCCCCTTGGTTGTTAGGATTGTTACACTTTTGCCAATCGATTTAACGATCGAGATACTTCATCCATGCGTGAGCCTATATTATTACGTCACTTATTGATACTTTGTTACTGAACATGGCAAAAGCAAGTGTAAGATGTAATGTTATGACGTTTGTAATTTTCAGGTGGAATTGGACATTGTATGCAAAGGTATATTTTTCCTATAAATTTTATGCTTAAAAGAAATGCAATGTTTTGATACTGTATTGACGAAAGTATAAATTGTGTACAGATGTAGTTTGTTAGACATGTCCAAATGTTTTAACTTGTACTGTAAAATTAAAAGTGAAGTTTAACTTGTATTGTGAGCCTTTATTTTTAACTTAAGCTACCTCAATTTAACTTCAAACTTAATACTTTTTATTACCTTTTTAATTTTAAATGCTGACTTCAGTTTATAAATGCAAGTACAAAATTAGGCGAATTTTCTTTAACAAATAAGTTTACAAATGGTATGCTGAAGTTATGTAAATTCTAGTAATAATATTTTGATTTCATTACGTGCAACTTAGTACTGTTATGTCTGTTACTGTTAGTTTTCATTAACTGTAGAAAATATGTAGGTCTCTGCATAAATGGAGTATTTTTGAAACGTGATTTTTGCCATAATACCATATCTTGAGAATTTTGCTAAGCAATGAAGGTAATGAAATATTGTATTAGTTTTTTATTTACAACTACATTTTACAAATTTCAGGCACTGTTCACTTCTATTATAACTCATTAAACATTGTAAGTAATAAGTCATTTTGTCTGATTTATAACTTGAATAACAAGAAACCATTTGGTCATACAAATTTGTACCTTTTCATAACCTCTTGCAAAGTGCTAGTCTTTGTTACTGCTAATGGTAACTTATTTCATAATCAGTTATGTTTTTATAAAAAATAACTCTTAACTTGAACACTGCCTGTCTTATCCAACTATTAAATATGTTCTTTTGTCTTATTGCCTTCAAAATACAGAACAAAGAAAATGAGTCTTTATCTAATCCATAACCAGGGTAATTATGTGAGCTTCAATAAGATAACTTCTTACCTTTCTTTTCTTATGAGAAAATAAGTTAAGAGATTCTAACCCTAGAACTTGGCCATCTCAAGAATTATCCTAATAGTAGTAGGCTTTCTATGAACCACTTTCATTACCTTTTCTTACATAAGGAGGACAAAACTCTATATAGTATTCCAAAAAATATGTAATTTGCAATTTGTATATTATTACAACCTTTGACATGTGATCAGTATGTTTGTAAACACTTTACATAGTTGAGCTTTGCTACTAGCAACAAAGCGCTGTCTTGATGGTCTGAGTGACTAATTTACCACTATGCCAAAATCACTAAGTCATGCTTTTGAATACATTCCCATGTATGTTAAATTTGTGATCAAAATTATGATAACATAAAATGCATTATTTATAGTCATTCTGTAATTCTTCATCATCCTTGATAGAACTAAAAGTGTGAAACTTTAATGCCATATGTAATATTTATTAATGATGCCCCTATTAATGTAAGTAAGAATAAACAAATGACACTTACTCTTGAGACTCTATCAGTAAAATGTTTTACTGGACTCCCTCTGTAACAGTCTTGTGCTTTTGCTCATCCCACCACTGTATCCACCCCAACCTTATTAATATTCTGTGGCACCTAATCAAATGTTTTTTTTTTGTTTTTTTAATCTTTAATCTTTTACCTTTATATTACCTAGATTTAAAAAAAACACAAAACATCCTTCCAAAGAAGTTAACCAGTTAGTAAGGGGAGGATTTCCTTTAATGGATCCATGTTGAATTTCTTTCATGATATATTTCACTAAATGAATGTTTGTTTACACACTATAAATGTTTTTCCACTGTGAAAGTAAACCTAACTTCCTGGGCAACTTTTATCACTCTCTGTAAAAGATTAGCATTTCAGCAACCTGTCCACTTCTGTTGATTTAACAAAACAAAATATTTTAATGGGAATAACTTTAGCAGTGTCATAGAAGCCATTTGGGCATTGTTCTATGTCTTATTGTAGAGCAAATAGGATCTTAGGCTTCCTCTACAAAAAAATATGGAATACATGTTAAAAGAAACTATAATTTCATTGTACAGGTTGTTTGTTAGGTCTCATTTAGAGTAGTGCTTAGGATACACGAATTACTGTAGAACATGTAAAAAGTTCGAGATAATAAAACAATCAAAGGCTTATACAATAGTCACAACAATAACTAATCTTTAAATAAAAATAAACTAGCCTGGTAGCCAGAATACATCATGTTCCCCCATGAGAACACCTGCTGGTAAATCTCATAAACTCATGGTATTTCTTTTGTTGTTTTTTTTCTGTAATGTTTTTACAATGTTAGTTTTGATCTTGCATGTTTATCTCTTTCCTATTTTTAGAAACATATCTTAAATTAAAAGCAATTTATTGTTTACAGTTTCTCAAGTCTGGGCCATATTACTTTTGAATGCCTTAGCTCAGTTCAGTAATGCTATAGTTTGCCTTGTGATATCAAGACTGGATTTTTGAAAGTTAATTTATTAACATTGTTTGATAGATTAATTAGGCAGAGTATTCATGATGAAACTTTGTAGAATGGATGACAACTGCCTGTTGTGGAGACAAGTGTAGTGGATGATGTTTCAAAAGTCTTCCACTTTTTGAAGTGTTGTCCTCATCACCTATCTCCCCAAGAGGCAGTTGCCATCAATTCTACAAAGTTTCATCAGGATATTAATATTCTTTTTATTTCAACATGTAGCAAAACATCAAGCCTAATTTTGTAATCATCATCCATGATGACGAGAAAACCCACTTGTAGAGAAAATTTATGTGTAAAAACAGCTGGTATGGATAGAGAAAGCACTATCATATCCATCTTTACAGAAATCCCAACCACTGAAGCCTGCAAGATAGCCTTAGAACTCTATATCCTTGACCCTAATCCATCAATAGATATTCCAAGCAACCAATTAGCAACCCTCATAGAATTCACCACGATGAAGATAAACTTCATGTTCAACAACCACAACTATATACAAACAAATGGTCTAAGCATGGGCAACCCAATATCACCAGTTCTAGCCAATAGTTTTATGACACAAGTTGAAACACAAGCAATTAACACAGCATTACATCCACCACTATACTGGTACAGATATGTAGATCACACGGTTGCTGGATTCAAATCTACAGAACACATACTTAATTTTTTCAATCACATTAACGCTATACATCCCAACATCAACTTCACATGTGAAGAACAAGAAAGCAATCAAATATCATTTCTTAACCCCAAAATTACAAGAACCGGTACACAATTTAAAACAGAAATCCACCGAAAAATCACCCATACTGGACTATACATTTCTTGGGAACTCGGCACATAAAACAAAACACAAACTCAACATTCTAAGAAACCAAATAAACACAGCCCTAAAACTACACTCACCAGATAAAATTAACGACGAATTAGACAAAATAAAACGATACTCCATCAACATCAACAATGTTTCCTCCACAAATCGTAGAAAACATTATATGCACATGCCTAGATAAAAAGCAAAATCAACTAACAAAGGTAAATACAACCCACGATTTAAAAAATCACGAAACTATATACTGCTGCATACCATGTATTCTTGACATCAGCAGAAAAATCAACATTTGGCAAAAACTAGTAACAAAATATAACATTCCAGTTAATACCAAATTCATTCAAAAACCAGGCATGAACCTAAGGCCTATACTATGTAAAAATTACACTGACAAATACCACACCAACATTATTTATAAAATACAATGTGATAGCTGCCATGACGTCTATATTGGAGAAACAAGTAGAAAAATGGAAACCAGATTCAAAAAACACAAAAAGTCACCTTAATACGTTTTCAAACACTGCAAAGCAAATATACACAACATAACCATACAAAAACACCAAATAGTAAATAAGGAAATAAATATAAACAAACACAAAATTACAGAAGCCTTACTTATATAACAACTGAAGCCCAAAATAAACCAATACAAAGGAGCACCTTTGTACTTATATTAATAAATATGTCCAACATCTAAGCATGCCTTGTATATTCCTACACTCAATTACACAAGTGCCTTCAAACATGTGGTCAGCTATCAGCCAGTAACCCATGAACCTGATGATGACCGAAGGTCAAAATGGTGTTTGTTGCTCTACATAGTGTTTTCCCTACCCATATCAGATGTTTTTACATATATAATTTGTTACCAATTTTCCAAAAATGTTTTTTGCTTCCATCTCAGTTATTACAATTCCATTCTTATTAATGTAGAATGGCATCCTCTCTGATTGACTCTAATGATTTGTCAAAAACTATCTATAATCATTTTAAGAAACTTCTCTCTTTCACTTTGTGAATCCATGTTAATTCCAATGATTTTATCAGGTATGAAATAGGCCTTCCTTAACTATTGCAATAGTTTAGTTTATGGTTATTGTAATAACCCTAATATCATTACCATTTCTTATTGACATCATCTGTCTTATTAGGTGGTATATAACAATTGCCAGTGAAAAACTTTACTTTTGAAACTTCTGATTTTAGTCCCTACAATGTAGCTTAAAATTCTGGCTACCATTTTAATCTACATTCCTGCCAAGATGCAGCTCATCTGTTTTGTAAAGAACAACCCTACCCTCTCTTTACAAGTGATTTATTATTATTATTATTATTAAATAACTTTAAACCTGGAATTAAAAAACAACAACAACAAAACAACTAATTTAGAGCAATTTTCTGATCTAAAAGTTTAAGAAAGCATTGCATCTTAATCTTCCATTTTGCTTTTGGTACTTCGAACGTTAGAATTATAGCAACTAAGAATGTATATAACCAGATTTATGTTGTTAAAAATGTTATCTGCTTTTAATATGTCTCTTTATGTACCATCAAATATTTAATATGTAAATAATTCAGATCAATTTAGCTGTTTACCATGAAATGTTCAGTATTAGGAACGTTCAGTATTCTCTACAGATTTTCAAAAAAGTTAAAAGATGAGATATTTTAGTTTTCCATAAAAACATCATCAGCATCCTTTAAGAGTCCAATCTGTTTTTAATATTTTGTTTACCAATAACATGCCAAAATAAATATAATCATTAATTTTATAAGTCAGATGTTACTCCTAATTATACAATTTCATAATTTTACTTTATTTATGAAAATCTCCAGTTTTCCTTAAAAAAAAAAGTTATTCACCATCAGTGACATTTTTAATTCTCTAACTTTGGCAATTTCGTTGTTTAGCCTGGAAAATTAAACATCTTCAAGAAAATAATGCAGAGGTTATTTTGTAAATAATAGAAGCCCTTTAGTTTAGTAATGGAAGCATGACATTAAGTATGTTAAATTTATTTCTTATTACAAATATGTATGTTACTGTACATTTTTCTTTACTCTTATATCACTATAAAAACAGCTGTCAAATTTCCTTTATATACTATAGGAAATTGATAAAAGTATTGAGACTAACTATGAGTAAAAATCTTACTTGATTGTGTTTATGGCTGAGAAGAAATCTTAAATTCTGCTTTAAAAAAAAAAATGACAGAAACAGCTGTCACCTGAAATGCTTTTAGTCCCATGAGTGATTTACCTTTCAAGTGGAGAGTGTCATGTCATTTCCAACTGGCTGTTTAAGAGACATGAAGAGAAAGTCCACTGCACCATCTGAACTTTAAGTAATATTAACTTGTGATTTGAATTCACTTACGTATCTCATCCATAAATAACAATAGCTCTTTATAGTTACTTAAATGGCTACATAGTTCTATTTCTTTTGTGCAATGGTAGTTAAGTATGGGATGCTAATTTTAGTGTACATTTTGGTAAACATGAGCTAAAAAAAGCTTGCTTGACTACTAACAGTTATATGTAGTTTAAGAATGTGAGTCGTGAGGAGAAACACTGGGACTTATTGAAGTTAAACTACTCAAGGTAACTTCAGCCATGAGAGGTATGTTTTAAAGGTAACTTGTTTGAGGTGTCAGAGGTATGTTTGAGTAACACACTGAAAAGGTGTATATACATGTAAACATTTTGATTGGTTACATGGTAATTTGGTGTTTGCTGTTAATTTTCATTTGTTTCACTTTAAGAATTAAATGTCTTTCAGGTAAATTTCCATAATGTAGAGGAATAATTTTAAGCTTTTGAAAATTTGAGTAAAATTTCAAAAAGGCAAAAAAAGAGAATGGAAAGAAGCAAGAGAAAGAAGAAAAACATGGAAAGGGAAAGTAAAAATGGGAAGTAGAAAAATAGGGAGAAAAACTATATTTACTATTGGTATTATGACCCTGTTTCCAACTCTACAAATATAGTACAAAATATGTGTGAATAGATACTTATAACTTCTGGTCATACAAGTACTAATACAATGTAGAAATTGCATATCTTGAGGAAACAAAATTACTACAGTATCAGATTTCAAAGGATACAATTACCTAATATTTTGGATTTGCAAATGCACATTGGCTTAGTAATAGGTAATTGATGTAGAGGTAGGTAGTAAATGCAAGTAAGTATGAAATGGCTTATTGAAATAAAAATTATTTTTGTATATTGAAGATGCAAATAATTGCCTACTATAGTATATAATGATTACTAGAAATTACAATTTTATGTTAGTAGTATAAACATTTTTTGCATAAGAATTAACTGACTTTTGAATTATGTGAATATTGCAAATGGGGAAGCTACAGATTAGAATGGTTTTATAACTATTTTAGCAACAGTGCAGTTTGGTAGTAGTTTTCTCAACACATCTAATTATCGAACTATATTGTGAATTATCACTTCATAATGTGTATTGTGAATTGTCGTTTTTATTAATACATGTGCATGTACATTATATGTACATCATTTATTTGTCTATTATATAGTATTTTAGACCTTTACAGTGCATAATACGATGAATGACAAACTTAGTTCTATTCTTATTGTAATTAGTTACAATGGATAACTTGTAAGTTGTGTAATTAACAGTTAATGACAAATTGGTTTTAGTGAAGTAATATGTTCATAACTTTACTATTTGAGTTACATAGAACTGTTAGTTTTTATTTATATCTGCATATGGAAAATTTTATATGATTGAGAATTATTTTTATTATTATATATAATAATAACAGTCTTACTTGTATAAGATATAAAATGTTTTACCAATCAGTATCATTTCACACCTTGGATGTCTTTTTATGATTGGATAGGAATCTTTTTTGTTTTGTCTTTTCCAGTAAGCTTGAAAGTACATTCTAGCAGTCTTATATCTGAATTACACAATTTTATCAACATGTCTGGGCCAACAAGACAAAGATCTTTAAAAGAAAAGCTTCATGGCATTGGCTTCTCATGGCAGTAAGTACAATCAGTGATGTTTCTAGTTAAGTCTTATAAAAATAAGAAATTCACTAGTGTAAACTTCAGTATAAAAGACATTGGGGTTTACACTTATATATTTGTAGTCTGTGTAAATAAGTAAATATTGGAAACTGACTTGCACCTAACTTGTTAGACTTAATAAAGAAATATTCTGGATTTTCATGTTGATGCACACTGATTTGTATGATGTAATAGTAGGTCAAAGGTCAGCTTATTATGGATGTTTTTAATAGTCATGCAGTTTATGAAAATAACTAGGAAAGGCTACACAAATAAGTAAATAGTAATAAATAGGCCTGTCTGAATTTTTCATTTAGAAATGTTTTATTACTTGAGATTATTCTTAACTTGAACATCATTTTTGGCTGCTACTGTAGTATGCAGTCTACAAAGATACTGTCATCATCACTGTTTTAACTTTCATTTATTTGCAGTTTGTGTCAGTTATAATAAATAATGACTTTTAAACTAAAAGTACAAAATACCATTATATAATATTTTTGGGTCAAATATAATTGGAATGAAAAGTTCTAGCAATTGAAACAATTACAACACCTTAACTTGAGATACTCTTTTGGAACACAAACATTAAATTATTATTTGTTGAACAAAAATGAGTGGATATAAATTAAACATGAAATTATATTTTTGTGAAATCCAATTGAAATAAAAACGTATCTAAGGACAGCTGGTATAGGTTTTACTATTTTTATTAATAAAGTGGAGAACAATGTTTTGACCTTCTTAGGACATCTTCAGGTTAATCTTTGCTTTATTAGTAAAAGTGTTAATACCCATACCAGCTGTCCTGAGATACAGTATAAAGTTTTGAAAAGCTTGTATATTGGTGTTTTAAAAGTCAAACTCATTTTTGAGTCATAATTTTTTTTTTATAATAATTTATTACTTTAGTGGAGACTGATCAATTAAATTGTACATTTCCTATAAGATCTTGGTCAGAGTGGTATCTAATTTATTTAGTTATCTGATATTTAAAAATGTATTGGAATCATGCCTGACTGAAAAAAAGAATGATTTTTGTTTGTGATATCATTTAAAATGTAAATTTTGAAAATAATTTTAGACCTTGTATGATTATTTTTAAAAGAAAATGTGATTTTATGTCATGTTAATACAGAATCTGGCAATATATATACTGGACATTTTATCTCTTGAGTGAAGTAGAAGTATGGCAAATTTTTTGCATAGATGTGGGGGTTCGAGTAGCAGATATTGTGGGGCTTTGTGAGGAAAACTTACGACATTTTTCCATAAATTGTGTTTGCAATCTCTCTCTCTCTTTGTTAACCTGAAGTTAACCTAAGAAGGTCAAAACAGTTTTCTATTTTTAATAAGTTTCTTTTAATACCCATATCAGCCATCTTGAGATGCAAACTACCAGCATGCTTTTCAAATTAGTTATACATTTCATGTACTATGTTATCACAAGTATTTTGTGTAATTTTTTGTTTTATTAAAGTTTTTTCTTATCTAAATTAAAATTTCTAATTTGTACCTTTTTATTAACATGTAGACACTTGTGTTTTTGCTCTTGGGTCCAATGAAACTTGACTCTTCTTTTCCTGTAACAATGTTAGAATTCCATAAAATAATTACTTCAAACGTACAACTACAAACACAAGTCATTAATGCATGCAGAAAAGTCTTTTAAAACCACTAGAATTAAGTCTGTTCTCTTCTTGAACTATAAGTTTATTAAAATAATTTCTTTATCTTGTTTAAATGATTAGGGATGTAACAACAATGAAATTGTTGATCACATACTTCAAAAGGTTTCACCAGTTAAGCTAACCTTGTATGGAATTCAGTAAGGCAAAATATTCTTTTCCAATTGGTTTTAAATTATTCAGTAGTAAATGCCAGTGAGAATTAATAACATTTTTAAAATTATATGAAGTAATATAGAGGATTAACATGTTATTGCATTTGGTAAATCAAGAACACTAGCAGCTATAATTTTATATCATATCTTAAAAATATATATGGTGTGAGTGCATAATTTGTATCAAATCAAAAGACTATAGAGGAGTGGAAAAAATAAAAACAAAGAATGTAAACCAGAGAAATGTTGCATAATACAGAGAAGTGAATATTTAATGTTTAAACATTTCCTTTTGAAATTAACAAATTAATAGTTATGTTAAAACTTGCCATGAAAATGCAGTTTATAACTCAAGTTTTATTAATAAATACTGATGATGTTTTGAATGCAACTATAACAGGTAATGACATCCACACTTTGATTTTGGTGTTAAATGTAGTCACTTTTTGTAAGTTTATGTAAAAAAGCTTGCAATAAACAAAGTGTTTACTTATCATACATCGCATAGTTCAGTTGTTAATTAGAAAATATATTATTGTATCATGTTACCACAATTTTATTCTCATTTTAATTGAATGTTATTGCATGTCATAATCTTATATTATATGGAACATTTTGGGCCTCTTTTGGGGTATGAATACATGTTGAAAACTTATTTTGAGAGAGTTAGATCTAAAATATGTGATTTCAGCCATAAAGATCATATATTTATGATTTTTAAAGTTAAATTCTCACATTCTATAGTGTAGTAAGAGAGTAAGAACAGTAATTCATCTTCTCAAAAATTGACTAAACTTTGGACTTGTTGAATTATAACACAGCTGAGCTTCATATAATATTGTAGGTTTCCTAAGTGTTTTTATTACTAAAGTTAGTAGTAGTGTATAGTTATAAATTAAAAATCAACAAAAACAATATAAATTTAAAGAAGTATTAGTAGAGGTAATTAGATGTGGCTTCCTTTCAACATCTTTCATTTCACACTGTTTTGAGTAACAGTTTCTTGGAATATGAATTTTAAATAATATTTAACATAATTTAAAATATTCATGAACATTGTGATTGAAAAATATGACACCTAGAAAGTTTTATATTTCTCTATTTTGCTTTATTAATGAACATTGGTATTATTTATCAAACATCATGTATTGATTTTGCATGTATTTTAATAAATAATTTTGTATATGACAGTGAAAGAAATATTCAACGACCTGCTTTTTGCTGAAACTACTCGTACATTTTATTAACATTTTTTAACTTAAATGGTAAAATTTATTAATTTGATATTAAAAAACAAACAAACTGTGTCACATTTAGTATAGTAGAATAATAGAAAATTGTAGGGAGAAACTTACAGAAAGTTATGAATCATATTTTCAGGTTACAGGTTTTGTACTGCATTGCACGTATGAAACATTTTACTAATAAATTAAGATGTACAAAATATCTTATTTGTAAATTATTGTATCCAGAGGTATTACATCTTGCTCTTCATATTTGCCACAAATTGTTTTTTCAAGCAATTTTATCAGGCTGTTACACGTATTTGGTATAACTCCTGAAGAAAAAGTTTAACATTTTCATTTCTACATAGCTACAAAGTTTTGTTTTATATTTTGTCCTAAAATATTATGTTAAACCTATTTTATAATTTGTAGCACAATAATGGTATTCATCTTCTCTATATTCATTCTGTACATTGCTGGCAATGCATTTCACTCAATCCAGAATATTTTAAGCTAACTTTGATACAACGAATATAATGGTGGTTGAAATACTACTTATATAGACCATTTATTACAATAACTGTTGTTATGCTGTAAACACCTTCTGTAACCCGGCAAAACATATAATCAATTGTACATGATTGGTTATAAATTGCTTTGCTAGCTTCTAGAAAGCATTTGCATCACAATAATTATTGTTGCTTTGAGTGTTTCTTGCCTGCAAACAAAACCACTTACTTGTCAATTTTATTTATGACTTTTTAATCTGTCTAAAAGAATAACTAATGTTTTTACTAACTTATCAACCTTTGAGAATATAATTGAAAATTAAGAAATGGATGTTTGTTTTTTGTACTGTTGTTGGTTGAAACCTTTCTATGGTATAACTTCAGGAGGTTTAATAATTTGGATATAAAACATAACTTTGAAAATGACTTTAAATTTAATAGAGCAAAAATGGATAGACCAACAATTAACTATTATGTATTAATAGAATAAATATGTTTCAGAAAGGTTCTGTAGGTGCTGTTATCAATTGTGAAGGTATTTTTGGGTTTCTTGAAAAGTACTGTTTTTTTTGGGTTTTATTTCTGGAGAGAATATCAGGTTAACTGCAATAAGGTAGGTAATCTTATACAGTTGAAATGGGTTGAATTGGTAACAAGAGTATTTAAAACTTAATACATTATTAAATGTACAATGTTTAGAGAATATTTTATCTTCAGATTCAAGTAGCTTATTTACCTAGACACAGGTAAACGTATACAAATTTAAAATAATACAGTTGTACAAATGAATGTTCCTGGTGGCTTCATAAAAGTATCTTATTTGGTTCTATTGTGCACAGTTATGACATTTTTGCTTTTGGATTGATATATTTATGATTTTAAAGAGTTGCAATGTTTTTAAACTTGATTTGTTTTATGTTCACCAAATAAAATGTTCGGTAATCAGTGATATCAGCGTTAGATGTGATGTTACTGTACACATGCTTATGCAGATATCCCAGTTATGTTCAGCATATTATTAATCTAGACTGAATCAACTAGGTTTAGTGCTTAGTTAAAACTGAGACATTACAATGCCCTATTATTATTGAATATTGTTTTTATGCTTTTCATATTTGAACAGATAATATAGCTAGTCTAACTAGCTACTTAAACAATTGTAATTTTAATCATGACATTATTTAAATAAAAATAGTTAACTTTATATTGAGAGTAAAATGTTTTCATTGATTATCAGCAGAGGTGTTGCTAGGTGCTTAAAAGATTCAGGGCTTGGGCCCATAGGCTTGAACTTTTGGTATTTCAGTATGATAACTATAAATTTCTGTTCTGATATTTCAGGACACCAACTGGGTATTCTGGGCATGGGCTCACTGTGCCAGTGCCTCATGATGCTTCTGATTTATTTGATTCAGAAAAGATTGGTGAAGGATTTCAGCATATTTTAAAATAAACTGGCAGTCACATGGTGATATTTAGTCAATATTGGTGATTCATCTGCCAAGTAGGAAATATGCATAAAACATGTGGTAATGTGTTTTTTTTCCAAGAAAATTTGGAAGAGGTTATTATATGCAATTAATTCCAAAATAACTGAAACAGAAAATAAAACAAATTGAGGTGAAAGAAAGTAGGAAAATTAATGTTGGAATAGTGTATGGGTTGGAAAAGTTAAGATGGAAGCAATTGCTATTGTTTTTTTAATTTGCATGTGTAGGTTTGAGGGGGTGGGCATGATGTACTATCAGTTAATAAATCTGATTAATTGATTTGTAAATGCAACTAACCAACTAGTTCTTACTGTTACAAGAATAATGTAATGGAAGTTAAATGCATTCCAGAATTAGGTGCTGACATTTGGCATTGGTTTGTGATGGAAAAAACTCATTTGAAGTAAAGATCTATTCTTAAGATTGTTGGTATGGGTACTAAAACTTTGTTCTGTAATTTATTTTAATGTTTCAACCTTAAGTCATGTTCAGGTTAACATTTTAACACCTATACCAGCCATCTTGAGAATATATTTGGCATTGGTGAGTCCTGTTCATAATATCAGTTTTTAGTGTTGTAAGTACACTTGTCATAAGACATTAGTTTTTAGGCCTATTGTTTTTAAATTTGACATTCTTGGGAATTTTTGAGCATTGAGTGTGTGTAATAAAAATAATCTAACCATATTGTATTCACTGCATTAAAAAAAGTTAGATTTGTATTGTTAGTTTTAAATATTTTTCTTGAAGGTTCTTTTATCGAGGATAGAAAAATCGCCAGATTTATTATCTTTGATTAAGAATAAACGTACTATCTATACAGTATTTGTATAAAGCTACCACCAATGGCAGAACAGCATTATTGTTCTTTTTAGTCTAACATATGAAAGGGTAGCATGTTTGTTTAATTGACCCATGGAGTTGTATACAGTGTTTAGTTTGTTACTTTCAAGATTTACTTTGCAAAAGATGTACATTTAGAATGCAATTATCATGTCATTCTAGTCAAGATATTGTGCCAAACTTTAAGGAAATTTAACATTACAAGTTTTTTAAATTTAACCAACCTTTACTTTGCTCCTGAAATATAACCACAGGTTCATATTACAGAAAAACTAAATTCAGTCAATACAAATTGACTCTTATTGACAAATTTTATAAACAAAAGGTGAGAGAGATAGCATCATCCTGCTGACAGCACCTGTTTACTGTTTGGTAGTGACTGTTTACAGCTCACGTGCATTTTTCAAATGTCAGGATTTGATATAGGTAGTTTATTAGCCTCACATAAAATAATTATGAAAATTAGACTTAAACCAGTTATTATCACAAAGATAATCAATTACCCAATTACTAGTTTCAATAATTTTAACAATCCAACCAAGTTTTCTGTGAGAATAATTGATTAGTTAAATGTAGATGATCAGTAAACGTAAAGACTAGTCTTTTATCAGATTCCACTAATCCACCAGCTTTAATGAAAATGCAGAGTGTATCAGTTAATGAAACTTGGGTTCTTTTTCTCATTAGATATGTTCATGATTGCACTACCTAAAATTGTTAGCTACATCATTATTTGTGGAAAGTAGTATTTGTAAAGATTATTCATTTTATATTACACAGTAATTAAATCAGTAATATCCTATGTTATGAGGCACAGTTATTTAATACAAGGAGCAAAAGGGGCAGGTGTCTCCTTTAGTTTGTTTCAGTGAGTTTACCTATAATGTTGTTAACAGTTATGTTAATTATATTAGTTTCTCCACCCATACTTTTCATAGACAAAGTAAAGATAAAGTAGCATGTTTGATGTAAGTATCTATGCCAAGCAATCATAATATTTAGGAAACATATGAAATTAAAGTGCTTAACTTATGGTTTAAGGACTTTTTCATTGTCTAACCACTTTTAGAACATATTATGTTAAAGTAATGATTAAAGTGGGAATGAACACAAAATGTAAATACTATAAGTGATAATCAGCAACTTAAATATAGATGTTATTGTTTTTATTCTAACACCAACTGTGGTTGAATTAAAAAGAAAAATTAGTACAGCACATATACATATGAAAAATAATGAGTTTCACCACTTATTAGTCAATGTACATTTAAGAGGCTTGTTTTTTCTTTGTAGAAACTCTTTAAGTGTTATATTTGAAAATACACATTATGCCTTCTTAAAACCACGCACGCACACGCACACATCATAAGGAAGAGTAGCATAAAGTGTGTGTGCATACATATAACCTTCCTGCAACTATCTGCAGGCAGTGAAAATGAAGGGTTATATAGATTTGTGCTGTGGTGGGTTTAAAAGCCCTCATCTCATCCTCCTAATTTCTGTTGATGATGATAATGATGATTATTATTTATGAATTTCTTCAAGTGACACTAGCGAACAGGGGGTTAATACCAATAAACGGGGTATCCCCACCACAATGTGGGTCCTACCTTCACAGTCACCTCAAAACCTAGGAAACATAGTCTTGCACTTTTGGTCTGTTACGAGTGCCAGAGTTTTACCTGCCAGTTTGTCTGTAAAGAAATGTGTTGTATCACTGTACTTTGCAACTCCTTAAAGATTAATCTTCAAAATTAAACCAAATCATAGATCTAATAACTGTTAAAGATGAAATTAATGGAGTTGAACTTATAAAATAGTAGTAGATAAAAACATTTTATCAACTTTTATGGTCTTGGTCTGCAATTTTACTTCAACCAGTTTAATTTAAAAGCCACTTGTCAATTTTTCTTATTTTCTTTGTGTATGTAATGGGTTAACTTTTAATTTTTCTGTATATATGTATGGCAAACTAATTAGATTGTGTATAATTCTTTTATCATATGTTATTTGCATTAATTAATTAATTTCATGACTTTCACATTAATAGGAGCAGAAAATCGGAAAGCTGTAGCCATAAGGAACTACAGTCAAATGTTCTTCCTCAAAAGTAGGTTCTTGCATTTCAGGTTTCATATGGCTAAACATTTTCTTTTCAAGTCATGATGTTATTTGATATGTATTTTAGACTTTAGTTGGAAAAATGGTTGGGAACCACCAGTATACCAAATACCAACTAGTTCTGATTCCAAACATTAACAAACTATTTATAAAATATTTTTTTAAAATGGTTATAAATTTTGTTGTACAACAATATAATTTCATAGCTATATTTTAAAACATGCTTTTGTTTTCAGCTATTTGGTGGACTGGCTTATAGTTGGCTTATATAGATTTGTAGTAGCAGTCCATGGATTGGTAGTTAGGAACCATTGGTGTAGACTGTGTATAGACATTATGTAATTATAATAGAACTGCGATATACTCCAATACACAAATTTACCTCAAAGCAAGTAACAAAGTATGGGTTCATTACTTTTTGTACTTTGACTAGCTCAGTAGCATGAAGTTGACACACTAACCATTGCAGTTGTTTTCTAAAATGTCTTCAAGTAGTCAAATGACTCCATCCCTAGGTCAGGTATTCACTTGAGTCCCATTATATTCAGTAGCTACTATTTCTTCAGTATTTGTTTTTCATGATACTTCTTTTGGTACATTTTAACTATGCCAAACATAAGTGTTGTGTGTCCTCAAGTAGTGCTAAATACTTCTATGTAATTTTTGTTTTGTAATATTTGTACCCTTTTATTTTTTTTGTTTGAGTTTCATATTTTTAGCAATTGAAGAAAAGGTTTTAATAGTACTTTGTCAAAATCTTTCTGTAATTTATCTCTGTTGTTTTGTTGTTCCCATCATAATTTATTTGTCTACAACTTTCAAACTATTTTGTCTTGTAATTAGTAGTACATCTTCTATAATTGCACTAGCTATTGTAGAAGCTACTCTGTTAGACAGTCATCATTAGCTTTTGCAAATTATTTTAATGACAGTCTCATTCAAGATTTTTTTACTTTTGATGATGGTCTGTTCATCAGTTTTCATTACACTGCATACAGTGCTTGGGTAAAAGTCTTTATTGGTATCACATTCAGGGTTGATTTCTTTATTACATGGTTCATCATCATCATCACATTTTGTCTTAGTTGTTTTGTCCAGCATCTTTGAAATTTTGCACATAGGAAAGTAATGTGCTGGATTTTGTTTTCCCCTTTCTTGGAGTTTTTGTTGTAGATATGTCAACTGAACTTGTAATAATGTTTCTGCCACTACTTTGGTCTCAGCTGAAAGCCTGTTTTCTGTGTGATTGTGCTGAGGATCATAAATTATCAAAGAAAAATCTGAACATTTAGAGGAACAAATGTCAAAAACATCTTTTTGCTGCTTATTCTTGGCCTTCTTTGACTTTAGCTTTGTAAGAATCACTTTGCCTGCTTTTCATTTGGTTTCATAAGTGTTCTGTATTTATCATGATAGTTGCTAATCTTTTTGCAAAACCTGATCAGGCTCATAACAAGCAATGAAGCTCTTACTTGCACGTTCTCAGTCTTAAGCAATTGTCTCTTTTTGTTTTTCTTTGTCATATTTTACCAAACCTATCAGATGTGATGCAGCATTACATCTTAGTTTGTCTCAACATAAAAAGGCAGACAAGGACACACAAGAACCCTGTAAAAAAAAAAAGTCTAGATCCTTAGAAGACCAAAAATGTGATATGTTCTTGCTTTCTGAGCCATAATGCCTGACCTACGGTATTAATCTACAAACTTAGTGTCAGTTAAATACAAGAAATTTAGTTTCACTTCAAATCACAGTCAATATGCAGTCAATTCAATCATTGTTACTTTAGATCAAAATAACATCTAATATATAGAACAACTATAACATCAAGTAAGAAGCAGAATAAATAGTATGATGAATTAAATTGAGATAATGAACTGAACCAATTTGGAGTTAAATGTTGAAAATTGCTGGAAAAAACTTATTTAGATTGATTTTTTTTAAATTTGTATTTCTTTAACGTGTGAAAATAACCACTTCTGAAAAAGGATTCAGGATATGCCAATATGTACTTGTATAGTTCGTATAATCCAAATACAGTAAAATAAAGTAGTATTCCATTAGAAAAGGTTCCCATAAAATTTCTGAGAAATTTGCATAATAAAATGCTACAGTATTAAAGAGTGTTGGACATTGTAGAATTAATTTAAATTTCATTTATATTTTACAGAATAACTGGAGGCTAAATGAGGCAACTTTTATACACTACTGGAAATTAATTTAAAAAACCTTTTTCAACCCATTGTAACACACAGTTGCACATGTTTATTTTACATGTAATTAAGGTTCTATTGCAACAATGTAAAAAAACAAACAACTAGCAGTCAAATTTTATATCCCATGAAAATGTTAAACATTGTGATAACTTTTTCATGAAAGTATTAATTACCAAAATGACAAAGCCATTTGGCATATCAAGGTCACATCTTCAGTCTAAGTAACCAAATTAAAATTTGGCCCATTTATATATTAATCATTAAAATTTAAACCCAATATAAAGTAAATTATCACCATATGAATCATGCATAGGTTCATAAATAATAAATTCTGCTAAAGAACAATATGTATGTATATGCTTCTACTTACAAAATGGCTGAAAAGTTTGGAGCTATAGGTACTTCAACAAATGTTACAGTGGTGTGTGTTCCACACATTATCCTTGTAATTCAAGTTTATTAATGGTACTTCCATTCTTCATGAACGTTAAAGCATATTCATGCCCATACACAGTACCAGTCTCCTTTAAATATAGCTAGCATTTTCCCATTAACACTGTAATGCTTTTCCTTCTCTTTAATTACTGTGCTTTAAAATTTACAGCAACTTTCTGTTGAAACCAAACTTTTCTGTCATATGGGAAGATTAACGAGTCCTTCTAGTGTGTAATTACTTGTATATTGGAAATTATGAAGAGCTGCAAATCACCTATAAGATATCAGTTGTACCTAAAATGAGATTTCTTTCGTGTCAAAAGTCTACATGTGCTGATTCAATTATTTTAGAATCAAGTTGACAAGATGAATTTTTTTATCTCTACTCTTCTTTATTTTGCAGTATGTGATAAATTCACTTGTGTTACTCTGTGGGTTACTACAGGTTTTTCAAACTTTAGATAATTGTCTCCTTTTCTTCAAAGTCCAGACAGATGGGTTCAATGACTTCTTAAAACTCGTTTTGACAAGACAAATAATTCTCCTTATTTATATTAAACTTTGAAACTTGTTTCAAAATATTGCCCCTTATGGCTAATCATTTGCATGCCAGATACCATCATGTTTTCTAACTTTTTTTTTTTGACTGAACTTTCACTTAACTTGCACTCACTAGTCATCTATATTTGTGTGTTTTTACTGAGGCCAAAAACTTTCTCTAAATTATGGGAGTGACTTTATAATGTAACAATACTCGGTAAAGATAAGGAGAAAAGTGCTAAAGATCTGAATGATATGATGTAAACAGTATTAATAACATGCAGAGAACGATGTAATTGCAAACACAACATATTTGTACAGAGTTACATAATGACAATTGTCACAACTAACACTTAACACAATTCATCTACAACTCTTTTTTTCTTTGTAGAAGACAAAAAATAAGTTGCAAAACAAGTTCTGAATCACTACTTACATTTCTCTCCAGTAATTTTTTTGCTGAATCTGTGGCTCCATTGTTGGATGAGCTTCCTTTACCTGAAGTTCTACTTGCTCTTTTTCTCTCTCTCAATCTGTCTGGCTTCATCTCTTACCCAACTTACTTGTTCATTCTCATATATCACATCTTGAGGCTTTCCATTATAGAGCAACTTGCATGTTTTCCACTTTGCCTTTTCTCTGTTACCTTGGTCTCTTTGTTTCTGGGGTGTGCTTTGTGTTGTCATAGTTTGATTTTGTCACCCTTAATTTCTCTTCAAAGACCTCTTTCTTGCTCCTTTTGTTTGTGATGTGTTTATTCTGAATATTCCTTATAAATTGGCATCTTGATGCTGCTCTTCAGCACTTGTCTTTCCTTAATTTGATTTCTTGCTTTTAACAGCAAGGGTGCTACCAGCTTTTTCCTGTGGCTTCATGGAGCTGTACTATCTTCTGTTCCTTATTTCTTCTGTTATCTTCTAGGCTGTCAGTTTGATTCTCCCAAAATCAATTTTTACTATGCATGGAAAGAAAAGTTACTTTTGTATACCTATACCTAAGTCAGAAATTGCAGCTTTTTTGTGTATATGTAATCAGGACCATTTGAGTTTGTTCCTGAAATCTTATCCTTTTGACTTTCTAAAGTTTACTGTGACTTCATATCATACTAGCCTCTTTCACCCATTGTTATTTCATATTCTGATGATTTTAGTTGATTTATCTTTCTCCTCTATTTGTCAATAAGTCTTTTCTGACCTTTTAAAGTAATAATAGGTTCCTGGGGTAGTTTATCACTTGTTATCTACACTGATATATTGTGTTTGATGCAAAGGAACTTCTGTCTGTGGTTGCTCAATCTTTGAGGAAGAGTTTAAAAACTTTCTACTTTCCATTACCTTTGAGTTTGGAATTTCTGTTACTACATTCCTTTGAAGGGATTGCTTGATCAGAGAAACATGAGATGATATATCTTCTAGCCCTTTCACTACCACACACTTTTTAAACTCCTATCTGTGCATGTTACAAGATTTTACTCAGTTACAATTCAAAGTTTCATAGTACTTAAGTTTTTGTTCTCATGTGACACACTAGTGCTCAACAAACCTTAATGTTTTTTTCTGTTACTTTAATATTACTCTATTTGTAGTTTACATGTATGTCTAGACATAAAACTATATGTACAGAACTCTTTACTCATTACTTGGTTGTTTCTCAAGCAATAAAATCTTGTTAATTTTGCCAGTAGTCATGTCCACCTTCTGTAGAGGAAATTATAATTCTAAATTAGATTAACCTGTGTATGAATTACACCTTTGTAACCAGTAGAAAGAGATCATTTTAAATGCTAATTTAATATAGGGTGTTTGGAAAGTCACTGTGCAGTTTTGTCTGTTAATAAATATATAAGTGCACAGTGACTTTCTGAACACTGTAGTTTTTCTAAAGTAGTACACACTATTTGTTAACAACTTGTCAAATTGCTAAAGCATTATTGGTGGTTCATCCTTGCTAGTATTATTTTCTCACTTTATATATTAGTTTCATAGGCAATCAAGTTTTATTTTTGTTCTTTTTTTATATTATAGGTTATTATCTTATTTTAAAGGCTTAATTTTTATAGCACAGCTCAAACTTTGCCTTGTACTGTAAGGCTTATGCTAATAAGCCAGGTGAAAAACATTATGCCAGAAGCTAAAATAACTCTGCTAATGATGCCATTATATTGACCATGGGCTTCCATTGATGTGTTGACATAAATAATCTGTGCTAAAGAAGGGGAAAGTAACACCTTAAAAAATAAACAGTATATTGATAATACTAGTTAGTGTTAGTAATATGGTGGAGAAAATTAAAAGTAAAATATAAAAATTCACCTTACAAAACTTTTGTTGTTTATTTAGAAGGTTATAGAGGTTATGCAAATGAAATGTGAAAACTGCAAGATAGTTTTATATTTAACACAGGTCTCGACAAATCCTGGGTGCCAGGTCGTCTTGGCAACTAAAAATTTCGTCATGCCATCTAGCATTTTCTCCTATTTTATTCATGGGTAGGGTTGCACTAAATACAACTCAAATTTAGAATGGTTATAGGGGCTTGGAAGTCTGCAACTAATTTTGCATTTTAAGCCTTAAACGTTTTCTAGGATTTTAATTATTGTTTTGGTACTTCCTTATGTTTTTCAGAAATGAAGAATTGTGGTTGGACCACACATTACTAACTTTGTATCATTTTGTTCTTTCTCCCAATGCAACAAATCATTGCTGTGTTTAGACTAAGATTGCAACCAAAGGCAGTTAGTGCAATAAGTGCTGTTAAGTGGTTATTGATATTATGTAATCATTAGCATTTGCTTGTTGCTAAGTTACTTGTACAGGCATAGTGTAGCATTTAAAATCAATATCACAGAATTAAAATTGAGAATTATTTACTGCTATAATTATTTCCCTCTTCTTTAAGATTGAGAAAATGTGATCTTATGTGATAAGAAACAGTAAAGGTACCACAGGACAAGTTATAAACTGTTAGTATGTTGATAGGTAACTATAATCATTTGAAAAAAAAACCTTTACATAGAGGAAAATTTGTCTGCAAAATGATGCCAAATAGAGAAGTTGAAAGTAGAGATATTAGGTGTATTTTTGATTTAATACAAGAATAATTAGTTCAAGATTATTTTGGAGGAAAGTAATTCTTTGATTTTTATTCTAATTCTAAAATATTAATTTCAATGTAATGTTTGTGTTAAGAGAATTTCAGTTCCTCAAATTGATTCCAACAGATCTAATTTTTTTTGTCTCAATTCATTGTTATTTATTAAACTTGTATGTCTTGTTATATCACACATTCCATTACATAGTTACACAAACATCTGATTTAATATGAAACCTTACTCAAGCGTTAGTTTGCTTTTGTAGTTAAAATATTGTGAATCAATGTTTTTGTGGTTTTAATAAATGGAATTTAGAAAATAGTTAGTCTTTTTTTTATAGTTAGAATATTTTGAACTACTTTGAGGTTTTAATACAGATGATAAAATTTAAAAAATTTGAAAATGGCTGTAATTAAAAGCAGTTTATTACTAATGTTTTTATATTTAAAAATTGATTCACCTGATGAATCAACAGTTATGTTGTTATTAGCTTTGACTGGTCCATAGCAAAGTGGGTTAATTATCTAGTCAAGAGTGCATCTCAGAATATTTTACGGTTACTTTCAAAATTTAAGAGTAACTTTGTCATTGTAATTAAATTGGCACTACAACATAGTTTATCATTTAAATATTAATATATGTTTCAAGTTTTTAATTCGGAAGAAAATATTAACAAAACAAAATGTTTTGTGTCAAATGGTACGTTTTCTTTTATTGCTTATTTCATATTTTGTTATGCCTACAATATAATGTTTGTAGTGGTTAATGAATTAAAAATTCAAATTTTAGACATTTTAAAACAAGCATATAATAATAAGAGCCTCCCATCTATAGGATTTGCTGAAATATGTAAAATATATATTGCAAACCTACCAGGGTAGCCCAACTAACTACTTCCTCCTTTTGAAATTTCTTGTCAACTTCTCATAAATAGATTTTTTATAGCAAATGAGGAGCACATTTTAAATTTAAGTAAATCTGATAGTCTTCTGTAATTGGGTTGAAGGTGAAACTTGTAATTCAGTGGAATTGGTAAAGACTACTGAAGTTGTTCTCTGAACAGAAATGAAATTTCTCAAAATTCACATTTAGCTGTTGAAAACCAGGTAAATTAGTGGTTTTATGTGTACCAGTATAGTAATTTGATTGATGTTCAATTTTTGATATGCATCTTTGAATTCTGCAAAATTTAATTTGCCTCACTTTCCTCCAACTGAGAGTAAATAAGCAAGGCATGCGATGTGATAGTACAAATAAAATTTGTAACAATAACATGAGAGTACAAATAAGTTTATGATATCATGAACAATAGAAACCACTGTTTATTATATATATTTTTTATTTTTCTATATTTTGAAACTAAATCTTGAGCATTTATGTTTAAATAGTAATAATATATATATATATATACATATTCATAAGTACATTTTTTATTCCACCTATATTTTAACCATACTGGGAGGATACATACAAAGTTTACTGGACCAGCTTGGACTTTATACAAAGCCATATTATAAACAGTTTTCATGTTTTTATTATTTCAGACAATTCCATTTGTGACCACTGTACTGTAAAAAACCATTAAATCATGTCTGTGTTCCTGGATCTGGGATTATGGTTAACTATGTGGAAAATTTCTGGTAATTTTAATGCACAAACTTGTTATCATTGGTGTCATGCAAACAATCTAATGAGAAGAACATTGGCAAGTTAAAGATTGAAGTAGAAACTTTTGTGCATCTATTTTTATGTTTATTTTACTGTGAAAAGTAGAAACTCTCAAAAGAAGTACTTGCAGTTCTACTAACTTTATTCTGCATTTTTCAATTTGACTGGCCCCTATAGTTAGGTTACAGAAAATAAGACAAAATATTAAGTTTTTCTGAAAAAAAAATTATATTGAGTTTTAGAGGTTACGCAAATGATATTTGATAATTTTCAGTTGATGAAAATTATTTAGTGTTAACAGAAAATTTGCTCTGTGTTTGGAACAGTCAACACTCTGACTTCTTATATTCAAAAACGTATTTTTAGTACGAATACATAATCAAAATTCTGAATTTCTGTCTGTAACAGACTTTTAATGTTTACAAAAAGCTTGAGAAACTTGTACACAAAACATATTGAAAGTTGTTATGGAAATTGATTGTTGCATTGGGGTCGTGACTGGTGTAATTCATTAATGTATCGACGAAAGTTAAAAATACCAGCAAGTCAAATTTTTTAGTTGTGTATGTTGCTGGATATAAACATTTTAATAAGAACAGTACTTGTTTCTTTAATTTCGTTTGCTTTAAGTTATTTACGGAAACAGATACACATTATAACTCGCTTCTTCAGCCCTAAGAGTCGTTCTTTGGATGGTCATGGCTATGTCAACCCATTGGAAACCAGTAGACTTCACTCTGCTGATCAAGTTTTGAAGCCTAACTTACAGCATGGAAATTATTCAACTGGTTTAAGCTCATCATTACCACTGACTTCTTTGCTGCAACCCAAGCCTCCAGGTAGGCTTACAACATTACCTCTTTACTTCATAATATTATTTTCCTATGCCTTAATTTATACCACTTAATATACTATTTTTTTCTTTTAGTAAGTAAGAACTACATTATCTACATATTTTATCATGCACTTTGTGAACTACTGTTGCAAATTATTGTCAGTATAAGAAAATTTTAATATTTTTTAACTTACAATCATGCAACTATAACATACTTTTATCTTGTAATAAATTTTATAGTACAGAATTAATGTTTCAGTTGTAGATAATGTTTAATTTTGAAACTTACAATGGCTGCATACTTGTAGCAGTTAATCATTTTGACCATATGCAAGTATTTGTTGAGTTGATCATAGAACTTTTTCAACTCTTACTTGAAGCATCAAATGTATATCATGCACAATAGGATCTTTGTGTGGGTTTTTATACTCTTATGCACTTCCATTGTGTCAGCGGTCTTCTGTTCTTTGCATGATTTGTCCTGTATATTTTTTCATACTCCTTGCTGATGTTCATCATTCATTAGTAAGACATATTTTTGTGTTAGGATTCTTCTGTACTATATCATAGGGAACAGTTTGTTTTACAGACTGCTCCTTTCTTCCCAAGTCTTGGGCTCTCCAAGAGGGAGATTTTCTTCTCCCCTCTTTTTCTTGCAGTTTTGATCTTAATTGTCTTTTGTGTCCTGTCCAAGCTGTTTGTTGCTGTCATGCTCAGATTGCCCTCTTTTGTGGAAACTATCATTGCCTGCTTTAACCACTCCAAACACTCTCCTCTTAGAACTTGTCCTTTTCCAATTTAAATTGGATATACTGACTGTCATCCATCTTGCATATTTTTTGGGTGATTCAGTCTGATTTTACACACCTTTTTAGGTCTTCCATTATATTTGTTATATTGTGGTCTTTTTTATCTCTTTTTTTCATCACAGGCCTTTCAAGGAAGTCTTGCGGCTGTTTCATTGTCACGTTTCATGGCATTTCCATGTATGTACCATTACTTTTGTGCACATTCCAACACAGTATTGGATAAATCGAGAAAAACAGAGGAACAGTACACAGCAGATTAAATATGACATTAGGAATTAACCATTACATTCCTTATGTTTTGTACCATTGGATCCTCCTGAGTGGCTGGCATTGTCTCAGAGGCAATTTAATTTCTGTCAAGAGGGAATAATAGAAAGTGTTAAACCCATTTGTCCCTCTTCAGTGCTTATTTTTTGAAATGGAGTTTTGTGCAAGATTACCTTGGTAGTGCATCTATACAACTGATTTGGCCACTTGTGTATCTTTTTACAAAAACCAAAAACAGATAGCACTGGGTGTACTCCAGCCATTTCATTTGGCTGTCTTTTAGTTGTAGTAACCCATTGCACTGCCTCTCAGTAGGGGACCAACTTCAAATTATTGCATTTAGTGATATTAGTCCATACACGCATGCACACATTCTTCATAGTGTATATTCTGCCTTCCCTAATTTGTCAGTGGAGTACATCCCCACTCTCGTATGGGAAGTTTCATCTTCAAATGTTACCTTTCTTCTGTGAAGAGACAAATTCAGATCACTCCTTGTTTGAAATGTAGAGATTCTGTACTAATTAAAAGGAAAATACAGAATACCCCATTGCAATACTTTACAAGCAGTTCCCAATGGATATGTCCAGTTGCATGACATTGTATTTGGTGACACACATTAAAAGTCTTATTGAATTACTATTTTATGAATTTGTCATTAAGTTTGATACTAAATTGTACATTTATAATTGCAAGTTTTCTATTGTATGCAAGTACTAAAGAACACAAAGATTGATTTTTTTGTTGTTATTGTTTGTGTCACTTGGTTTGTTGAATGGAGCACTGATTCATATTAAATGTCTGATATTGAATTACAAAGTTTTTATAGTTTTTGTCTGAATTAGGAATTCAAGTTAACAATAGTAACAAGCTAGAACATAATATAAGAACCTCCTGTCTTTTCTGTTTGCTTGAGGTATCACTAGTGTACTGAATCAAACAGTGGTCCTGCTCAGCTTTTTCCATTTTTTTGGAAATGGATCTTGTATGTAATCATACATATGTGTCAATAGCTAATTCAAAATTCAGAATATCCCACTACTAGCTTTCTCAGGAAGTTTTCAAATATAATACATCTTTCTTTCAAAACATACCTTTTGTGCTGGCAAGTTGAGTCTTTAGTCTGTTTTAAATTTCATATTTTTTAAAACCTAAATAAGGCTTAGTTCGTAAATGCAATAAGTTATAATGGAATTTTGTGGCATTGATATAGTAACTTAAGATTTTTTTTTTGATCCTTCAAATGCATATATAAAAACCAAAGAATTCTATTTTGCATACTACATATGAAAATATTTCTTAAAGCTTATCAAGCTATGAGAAGCAGCAATTAAGTACAAAGGTCGTACTAGAAGATATTGTTTTCTTTACTTCTATCTTTACTGTTTTTTATGTTTTAATAGAAGTAAGTTTAATAATCAATTTGTAAATAATATATACACATATTTAATGTATAATACTTAATGTGACTATTTTACAAACTACTAGTCCACTAAAAGACATCCAAGACAGGTCACTTTGTAAAGACTACAGGTCAGTTTTATATTATTGGGATATGACAGCATGAGTGCACTTACACTGCATCATTGTAACCTATGTATTGTTAGCCAGGCATGGTTGAAAGATCATAGTCAAAATGTGTGTGTTATGAGACTTAAGCTATTTAGTCTAACCATGTATATGTTTATTGTAAATATAATATATACCTTTTGCATTCTAGAATGACTACAAACTTTGTCCTAATGTATATATGGTAACAACAAAAGTGATGAAATCAAATGAACCCGTAGTGATTCCATAGGGTAAATAATAACAGATAAAATGTAAGGGTTTTCTTAAGAAATATTTGATAATTATCTGGACATTAAAAGGATTGTTCTCACTAACTAGATAGATAATCCTTACTGATTCAATGTTGTACAATACATTTGTATTCTTGCTGCATTATCAGTTAACAGTCAGTCCTACATTGTAGGATTTTTAAGTTTACTAGCCATTTTAGTGAATTATGACCCACTTGTATTGGATATATACATTTATTATTAATAATGGCAAATATCACAGCTTTGGGCAATTCCTTCATCATACAGAATCAGCCTCCAAAAGCTCCAACATATACTTTCACAAACATATGTTCTCTCTTAACTGTGACAAAATGTTTTCAGTTTCACAATCACAAATATTAGTATTCAGGGTGAGTAGACAGTTCTGTTGAACATAAACTGACAGCAGTGCTTTCACCCAAAAAAATGCTTTAAGGACTGAAACCTGTTTATACTTATGTCATGCAAAGTGTGTATGAACTTTAGTCAATTCAAATAGTTGATGCAGTTACCTTTTAGAAGTTATTCAGCAACTGTTAGTAGTACAACATAAAACCTAGTAAATTGTGCCAAATACTTGACCACTATAACCTTTCAGGATCAGTGGACAGTCAAATTTTTGCCTGTAAAGTGTTTGAAAAATTCTACTTCTGCATGTGCACTCAAGGGTGCTGAGTCTCCTAGTTTCATTACTACATCTTTTGATGCATTAAACCATTTTTGGGCTTTAAACTGAAGTAAAATGTGTGACCAAATAATGTGCATCATTTAGAGCTGGGCAGTTAATGGTACGTACAAATAGTCATTAACAGGCTGATTAATTGCTTAGTACAGCATTCCTAATAACATGCTACATGTTATTAGGTTAAATAAGAATGTAAGAAAATGTTAAAAAAAGATTTAAAATATGTCTAAAGCATTCCTAACAACATGCTACATATTCCACCCCCTCTCCCGTGCAAGTATTAAAAAAAAAAAGGGGTAGCCCAGCTTCATAATTTGTAACAGTTGCATTATTATAAGATGTTCTAATGTGGTATTAATGTTGCTATATTTACCTTGTGTTTTTTAAAGTACATTTTGAAGTATAGCTTGTTTTATATTATCTTTTGGAGGTTGCTATCTGCATAATTTTAAATCTTTTATCTCTTAAAAACAAACAAACCATATTTTTAAAGTATATTGGCATTTCCTGTCTGAGGAATGAGTCAATGTCTATTAGGGATAGCCATGAAGTTACCTTTTTTTTTTTCCCAAAATATGCTGTAATCCTTCAGTGATCTTGTGTAAATCATAAATTGATAAACAATGAAAATGTTTTATCACAGGAATGGTTAAAACATATCACAATTTCAAATAGGAATAATTAAGTAACTAGTTTACAAATTGTTTTGTATGTATTTAAACAATAAAAACATAATATTCATTAAATAGTTAATTTTATTAGATGAACATAATAAAACAATTATGCTTATAAACATTACAACTCAGAAAATCATAGTGTATTTATTAAAAAGTAAATGCATCATAATTCTCAACAAAGAACCAGAAATGAACAAGATACTTGTATTCAGCCTTAAGCAACCTCCAGTCATGCAAATTTTATTTCTTATCCCAAGTTATCTGATGTCTTCCCATTGAAGAATGTTTTTTTGGCTTTTACACAAATATAACACTATGTAACACACATTTTGTTCCTGGATAGTATGTGTTATTTCTTAATTGCTTATGTTGTAAAAGTACAAAAAATGGCCATTATTCCCTTCAAACTTTGCTTTTGTGATGTAAATAATGAAATATAGAAATTAACCTATTTTCTGTGTAAAAATGGGCAAATTTGCACATTTAGATAAGGTCTGAATAAAACGTGATCAAGATTTACATGTATTTATACTAAAGTTATACAAAAAATCTTTAGAAGTGAGTAGTTTGCCAAGATTTGAGATTATAACGTAAATTACTTTCACATATCAGCCCCCCAAATATAGTTTCCCATCATGTTTTTGTTCTATGCTCCTAGGTCACAAAAGCAAAGTTTAAAGAGAAAAATAGGTTTTTTTTTCATTTACTTTAGGCATAAGCAATTGGGAAATAACACTTCCTGTCCAGGAACAAGAAAAAGTAAAACATTTTGTTACCTAGTGTAATTCAACACAAATACTTTCACATTTCACAAAAACTCTTGAACATGTATATTTACTGTGACATCATAATCTAATCCTTGTTCTTTTCAGTCATATTTTAGCTTTCTTTCAAGTTGTTTTCAAAGCTGTGTTATTAGCAAATGATTAAATCACATCATGCGTGGTGACAACCAAGATTTTTAAAAATTTAAGGAAATGCTTGAAAGTCAAGGGATGAATAATAAATTCTCAAAGGGTGGTAGGTTCTTAAAAGTAGTTAATATCTTGGATGAGTAGAAATATTCTTAGAGAATCAAATATAGGTTATTTACAGGTAAAACTCTACAGCTGTATAGAAATTAGAGTATGAACTATAATATTGTTGCATTATCCTATTCTTAGTTTATTTGGTTATTTTTAAATTCATTCCATCCTTTTATTCTTTATTTTAATTACCTTTTTATAGAATGTTTAAACTTTGAATATATGTACCTGATAATCTGCTGTTTAATACTGCTTACTGAAGATAGAACTTATTTAATTCTTGAACATTTTAAAGTACATTTTACTGTACACATGTCAAATGATCATTTCTACTGTTGTCACTTTATTGTTCATCAGTGAACTTTTTCATTTTGCTTCACAAATTTCATTAAATGAATGTCAGAATATGGGAAAATATTTATTCTAAGTATTTTTCAGTTTTAATTAGTTAGAATTACCATGTAACATAAACTTAAATTTTTATTTTGAAAACTTAGAGTAGTAAAGTATAAAATTGCAATTGAAACCAGGTTTTAGATTTGAAATATAATTATTAAAATTCCATTACTTTTTAATCCTAAACTTTGCACATGAAAATATGAAAAAAATTCATACATGGAAGTTACATAACCATACTGTTTAAAAATCTGTTCAGTTATCAGTTATCTTTTGCCACAGTATTGTTTATACTTTCCCAGGCTTGTTATTCCAGACAACTCAGTATTGTTTTACTGTTCAGAAGTTAGTTTACTACAATGTTAGTGTCTTAAAAGGTATCTATAACTACATATTTTCTCAAATGCTTTGTAAACAACCAAGAGAGATGAATAATTGACTAATTTATTTAACTAATGTAAAAACTTAGTAGTTTTTTTAATTTTTTGAAATAGTCTAAATTTAAACTCGAGCATTGTAAAGGCTTGAGTTTATTTTGTAAAGTAAAGCTATTAATAGCCATAACTTGCAAGGTTTAACAGCCAATATGGAATGAATGAAAATACTACAAAACATTGTTCAGCTAATGTAGTATTATCGTATTAACAACTGTGTTTAACCTCTCTATGCTAGCAGCAGTAAAGTCTCGTTTTTATGATGATGGTATGATAATACTTTAAGTTAGCTTTGTTACAATGTAATTAATTTTTCAGTATTTTTTACATGTACTTCTGAAGTAACTTGAAATAAGACAGTGAAAGTCAGTTCTGTAACACTTCTATTATAAAAGCTGTGGATGCCCTAAACAATTAACAAGTTTTAAGTTTATATAAGTTGTTATTGTGTCTGGAAAAAAAATTGAGTCTTTACCATGGAAGTGCTTAATTGATGTACATGTTATTGTACGAGTTTAGAAATTAAAAGCCTGGACTTGGATGGCTTTAGACTACAGTTGTGTTGATTTTAAGAAACTTCAAAAGAACATTTATGGTAATTAATAGCCCAACTACATGACAGTGACATGTGACAGTTTTCTTATTAATTTCTGAAAAAAATGAAGGGGGAGAGCTCCAGACCCTATTAACCTTCTTCTAGATGCTCATCTGCCTATAAATTAAGGAATGCAGTTATTTTTTGGGGAAAAAAGAGGAGGTGAGGGAGAGTTTTGAACTTCTCAGTCTGTTGCCTAGATTATGTTTGCAATTTAGAATTATGTAACAGTATAGTTTATTGTTGTATAATTGATGTAAAACAAACAATAAACAAATGGTAAATTTACATTGACTTGATATTTAATTATCCAAAGAGTTTATGTTGGTGCTGCCAGTCATAGTTTACCACTACTCACTAGTTTAAAATAAGTGATAACCTCTCAAATAGCCTTAGGAACTTTAACATAAACAGGGTGAGTAAATTTGATAGCAAGGGGAAGTGAAGCTAATACTTGGAAATTGAGGTCTCTCACCCCCTTCAAATTAACCATTTATGTTGACCCAAAGCTGAATAAACTATGGGAAAAAAGTATATAATAATAAACTTGAGTTTCTACACTTTATTGAACCTTTGTGCTTAACAACAAAATATAATGGTGATATTTTGAATACTTAGACAATTGAAATAATCAAAAGCAATAGTAATCAGAAGTTCTAATTACGATGTTTTGGTTATTTTCGATACATTCAGTTTAATATAATTTTGATTAATCCATTATTAGAATTATCCAAAACAGTAATAATAAGAATGACTGATTAATTTTGATTAGTTAATTTTTATGATAGTTGACTTAATGATAATTTTAATATATTATTGGTATAATCTGAAACAATAGTAATTGAAAGCACTAATTCTCATTAGTTGGTTATTTTCCTGATATTAATTGATTTAAGTGTTGTTTTGATAAGTAGATCATTTTATCTGACAGTAATCAATTAAATTATCCAGTTCTGATGTTCAGAAGTTGTAGATTTCATAATGATTGTTATAAGATTTGTTTAATATATATTAAGCTAAAACCTTCCTATTGAAAGGAATCCAAAGAGTTTTTTGAATTGTATGTCATGGTAGGATATTTTTTATAAGTACAAAAAATATGTTCACAAACTGTTTTTATAAAATAAAAAATAAAACTGACTGTGTTACAAATTTGTTGCATTATTGGATATTACATTATCATGTCTTTTCATATTAGCCAAAATGTAATGACATTTTAGTTTTCACAAATCATACAAATTCTAACATTTTTCTTTTGAACTGCAAAAAGTGTTTATTTGAAAAAGTAGATGTTTATTCATGAACATATGTGTACATAGTCATTTAAAAAGCAGATGAGGAATATTGAGTTTGTAAATGGTTGGGCAGCAATTTGTGGAAACTGATGTGCATAAATGCTGCTTCTACTTCTTGAAATAACCAATTTGTACTTAATGGCTTGATTAATGCAATTATTAACACTTATATTTATTATCTGTCTGCATATTTTATGAAATGACAATTAGCTTGTTATTTTCATCACTAGTATATAAGTTAGTGGCAAACATCAAATGTTTAATGATTATCATGCCAATAACTAATGTGCACATTTAGTTTTCTAAAATATAGTGCATTTGTACATCTCTGGCACCATGGCTTTTCTGTATTAAGATCCAGGACCAGTCAAGAACTTGCTTGTTCTCATTTCTTTTTGTTACAAGGATCTCATTATGTCTAAAACTTATTTTGAACTGTTTCACAAAAGAGCAACACGAGAAAGTTACTGCACAATTGTAATGCCCTTGTTTTTGTAAAACTGAACAAAAATTAGTTTTTTTTGGTGTAAATAAGGAAAATAAAGTAAATGAAACTCATGCAGGTATATGATGTGGCTGTTTCTTAATACAAGTTTTCCATTAATTTTGTACGTTTTGCAGTTCATTATAATTTGAACTCTTATTTCTTTACTACCTCTCAAAGTTTTCAGAAATGTATGTATATTAGAAATAGGGTATACTGCACATAGAGAAGCTTGGAAAACTTGATATTTTACAATTTTGCTTTTTGGTACAGATAAACTGGAGAAAGAAAGCCAGATTACAGAAAGTTTATCTCCTGTGGAGAAGAGAACCGTTTGTCGAACAATGACTCAACCTCCAGATACTTTTGAATATGTTGTAAGTTTACCCAGATTAGAAGTTCCAGTTTTTGTTTTTCCTGAATTAAAGATTAGCATAAAGCATTGTAATTATGGCTTATCATTTAAATGTGTACCTAAACTTATACAAAAATCATAGTATTTTTAAGAATAATTGGAATTTGCTTAACCCTTCCGAATCATTGTAGTCATATAAATTAGACAAAGCACAAAGCATATTTCCACTGATCAATTTAGTAAAGTTTTTGCTCACAAAGCAATGTTTCCATATATGTAGTGATGAAAATTACAAGCTTTTCAAAGCAAAAGGTATTTATTTTTAGTAATACAGTGTTGATAAATAACAAAACAAAACAACAGAAACTTTAACATTTACTTAATGATTTAAAAAAAACAAAAACAAAATAGCCTTTTACTGCTATTTATAGTGGACTATTTATTTATAGGAGTTTTGTACATTTTTTATTGAAAATTGTATATTGTCATTTTCAATTGATAAAAAATATGGGAAGTAAAGAAGTTACTAAATATATTTTTATACCACAAAAGTAAGGTCAAGACCCACATGGGCATGAAACAATCATTCTTTAAGATGCTTCATGCATCTTTGCTAAATGGGAATAAAAGGCACATTAACTCTTTCCATATGGATATGTTTCTGAGTACATGTCATCTTACATACCATCATGTTTTGTAGATTTACCTCTAAATTTTTAAGAAACTGTATATTCATATATTTTGGAAACAAATTGTAGTTTGTAATCCAGATTTTTGTTTTATACTTTATTGGATTTTTTAGTTCTAAAGTATATATTAAACAAATTGCTAAATACTGCATTTATGGGTCATATGGTACTTTATTTTATGCATTTGGTTAGATTATATTATGAGCATCATAAGATATAAATTATACAATTTTTAACAAATTAGAAGCTTAACTTTATCAGTATTTGCAAGCTACAATATAAAAATAAAGAACCTCACACCTTTTCTGTGTGTGGAGATAACCTTATATCTAGTGGATCCATAACAGTGGCTCAGACAACCTCTTCCTCTTTGGAAAATACTTGTTAATCTATGCCTTCTTCTCTTTAGTATGTTTGACCAATCAGAATGCCCATTTGAGGTAATTAACCTTGTCAGTTCTAATGTATGTATTTCGGTTAAGCTATTATAACTGTTTGAAAGTGTGGAGAACAGTGATAATTGCAAGGCAATATGCTGATCAGAAACAAATTAAGATTCAAGTACAACTTAGTTAGGAAGCCTGATAAATTACAGTGGAATTTAGTAGTGTAGTATTAGTATAGAAATGTTTTTTTTCAAAGTGCATACGTAAAACCTACAAAAGTATTTTGCAAAATTTGAGACTTAGTATGATGCCCTAGTACAAACTTTTGTAGCATCGTAAGTAATGAAAAATTGTTGGATTCTATATTTTTTATTTACTGTTACATTTTAACTAGCATTTAAGAACTTATTTTTAAATAGTGATAATTTATATACATAAGTAATGTAAGGTAGCCTAAGTCTCACTGAATTTTACAAAGTACTGATATTTTTTGTACTAAGACTAAAAAGAGCAAGACATTTTTACTTTAAATGGAAGTTTCATTGTATTTAAAGTAATGTGATCTGCACTTGCTCCATATGATTTAAAACTTTTGTGGCAGGCTTATTAGTTGCACACAGTTTAAAAGTCAATAAAACAAAAAATTAAATGTAAATGGATGTGTATTCTAATGAGACTTCAAAGAATTTAGAAGAAACATTTGTGGTTTTATATTATAATCTCCATTCATTCTAGAGAGAAACAAGAGGGTAATTTACATTTATTTCCTAATTTTTTTTTATGATATTTACAAGGTTGGTCAAATAAACCAACACCTAAATTTATAGAGCTATAGCATAAAAATTAATGGATAGTTTTTCCAAAAAAAAAATCCTTATTTATGTAACCTCTACAATCTCTTAAATAAATAAGTTTACAATTTTCAGATAAGAATATTTTTAATATTTTTACATTTAAAATAACTTGGCATGTTCAATTGTCAACATTCTGAAAAAAATTTACAAGAAATCTTTTAATTTAAGAATCTTTAATATTTAATTAAAAAACTGGTGGTCTGTGTATGGAAGCCTTGTAATATTTACTGATACTCTGCACAATTTGAAGATAGTAGTACAATATCAAAAGCTATAGTGTGACTACTTTCATGCTTAATTTGGTTACATAATAGGTCCAGTGCACCTAGTTCTGTAGTGAAGAGTTAAGATTATGCAAAGTACATAATCTCTGGCACCTGCATCAATTATGTAATGTCAATTTGACCTATCTAGCAAAGTCATGTTTTTAATTTTTATATCAGGGTTTTCTGCTGTGAGAAAGTTTGTTTAAATATGTTAGTTACCTGTAAAACTACACTTTCATTGTAAGTACATGTAACCAGTCATTGCTTCAGTTATCATAAAAGTATAAATTTTTAACTGAGCACCTTAGTGATCTACTTGGACAGTGTTTGACCATGAACATGGTAATTTACTGTAATCTTAGTACATATTATAGTGGTTTAAGCATAAATACCACACTCATATCTTATTATTAATGTTCATATGCAGTATGGGATTTAATTTCTTTATGTAATCAGTGTTAAAGCACATAACTTAGTGCATTGTTTAGAATAGTTTTGATGCAATCAAGTTGTTTGTAGTTTTTAAGTCCTGCAGCTTTATTATATAGAGAAAATATTGCAGTTTTTATTTCATTATTCTCAATGAATAAATTCTTTCCAACTGTAGAATTAAAATTAATGTTTATTAATTCCTCCTAGCATATTATCTTCTGTAAGATATTTTCAGTTTTAATGTGAATTTTACCTTACAATAACTTATTTTTGTATTATAGTATAAAAACAAAAACTGTAAATCAACAAATAATTTCTCTCACCAAAAACAAAACTGAGTTCCCCAAACAGATTTGTATGAACTATAATGTAGTTGATTGTTGCATTATTATATATGCAACTATTCTGTTTTGTAACAACACAAATGACATTAAATTTTCAGCTCAAAATTTTACTTATTTAAATATTTTTGTGTTGTGATGTAACATTTTATGATGAATCCATGCTTTAATGATTCAGTAGTATTATATATTAAAACAACTCTTTTTAGCAATATGACTTTGCAAAATATTTTGAAAAATACCTTAGTTTACCAATATTGTTTCTGGTATGTAGGATGTGTAAAATTTAGCCCAAAGATTACACAAGAGCTATACAAGTTGTGTTATGTTAAAAACAATGTAATTATATCTTGAACGTGTACTGTGAGCAGTTAAACACCATAGTGAGGTTAAATAAATTTCCTAATTGTTTAAATAATTTTCATAATGATGTTAATTTTACTATTTAAAGGAGAATAACAACGAACTACATTTTTTGAATATTTTAGTTGGCCTGGCATGGTCAGGTGGTTAGGGAACTCATCTCATAACCTGAAGCTCATGGAATTCTCTTCTCACCATTGTCTTCACAGTAATTGGGGCATTATAGTGTAATGTTCAATTCCTATGTTTGTTGATAAGAGTAACCCTAGAGTTGGCAGTGGGTGGTGATGACTAGGTGCCTTCCATACAGCTTTCCACTGCTAAATTTAGGGATGGCTAGTGCAGATAGCACTCGTGTAGCTTTAAGTGAAATTAAAACAAAAACAATACTTCAGTGACAAATGTAGATTTTGCTTTCAAAACTTGTGTGTAATGTAAACATTTTGCAGTCACCATATACAGACACGCAGATTATTGTCCCATCTAACATTTGAATTCTTTCTACATTAATTTGTAGTTTCTTTCATACCTTTTATGGATACTGTTTACTTTTATAAAAAGGTAAATTATGTTAAACATGTAGCAATATGAGAATTTTATCAATTAATCATGCATCATATCCAAAGTCAATTAAAAAGTCATTTGTCTAATTGTATTAAACTTTTAACAGTAAGTAGAAAAGTGAGAGGAAAAAGTAGTATGTTTGCTGTATTTTCCAATCATTTCTTAATGTAGGAAATATATTTTTTAAATGTATCAAGTGCTTTTTATTTATTTTTATTTCAGTGTGCATGTGTTTACACTTGCCCTTGTAACATGTTATGTATTTGTGTACTTCTATTTAATGTAATTTGTATAATCTAACAGACAGAAATATACAACTGTTATCATTATAGCATGTGGGGTATTGTAATGCTACCTTAATTTTCTTGCATTGTATTGCTCTTTAGTTAATAAAATATTCTGAAAAGAGAGATCAGAAAGAAGAAAAATTGTTAGTATCTAACTACTGTGGGTTTTAATTACTTTAATAAGAAACATCCTTTTTTAGTAATCTATATGAATGTTTTATGAACATAGATTGTCTACATTTGAGAGGTAAGTAAACATTTTTATTGACATATTAAATGAAGTTTCTCATAACTTTGGGTTTGGGTTGTTATTGGTATAATGTTAATCATTTTGTAATGAAATTATTTTGATGGTCACATGACTGTTGTTCATTACAACTTGAGTGGTAACTGTTGTAACAGAGGCTTGGCAGAAAATGTATTCATGTTAAATTGAATTTTGACCCAACTGAATTGAGGAGAGAGATACTGAAAATAACTATTACATTAAAACACTTTTCATCTGTAAGACACTGGCAATTTTTTTTTTTTTTTGAAATGTTTGCTGGTCTGCAGAAACTTGTATTGCAAGAGAAAAATACCATGATTTTATTCAATAGGTTCTACCCTCAACTTCTACATAGGTTACAAAATTCATAAAATTTTTCTTTATAAATCATTTTTATTCAATTTAGTTCAAAGGCTAAGTGCCCTCAGGCTGACCTTAGATAATATTTTATCTACTGTAACATATCTGTGAATATTTCCTTGAGAGGATAGAATGAATATAATGATGAGAATGATATAGAAAATATGATATGATCTCGCATGCTGACATGGAAGACTCTTATCGAAAGAAATATTAATGAAGAGTTTCACAAGTTTTCTGAAAGTGAAAAGAACAATAAAAGTTTATTACCTGTTGTATACCTTGTTTTTTGTTAAAACAGCTATGCCATGTATGCTTACATATTTTAATTTTTTGTATTTAAAACTTAGCACAAGAACGTTTAGGAGTAAAGCCCCAAGTGAGTCTATGTTGTATGTATATCTTCTCAAAATGGTAAAAATGAGCTGCAGCAAAAGCATGCAGAAGAAACCACAATTATTTGGGAATAGAAATTTATCTAACATTTAAAATTAAAGTTGTTTAAAGGTAAAGTTTTACTGTTAAGCTATCCCCTAAGCTTGTACATAGGGTATCTGTAAAGCATTCTGTTTGTTATTCTTTTTTTTATTTCTTGTCTTATTTGATTATCATTTTACGTACTATATATGTGTGTTTTCTTCTGAATAAATGTTCATATTAGTTCTAAATCCTTCTCAACTTGTCTTTAGAATCTATAATATAACTATACAGTGTACAGTATGTATACTACATACTCTTAACAGTTTGTAAGATTTGTACAAACATACTGCTAGGCTACAGAATGACAATGTTTGGGAAACACATACTGTAGTGTGTGTGAGATTTCAGACTTTAAAACATTTACTTGCAACAAATGTATAATGTTAGTTAGCAGAAAATGGAATTCCACACATACTTTGGAACAGTTGCACCTACCTTATATGCAAGCTATATTTATGCTGTTAGAGACCCTGAACAAGGCTAGAATCAATCCCTCATCACTTAATCACATGTGGCTAAATATTGTATAGTGCATTTATCCCTTACTCCCATTAATAAAAATGGAGAAGACAAAGTTTTAAAATATTCCACATCTGTATTACCCTTCACTGCCTACAGACAGTTGTAGGAAGTTTGCTGCTCTTCAAAGTAAAGCGAAAAAAAAAAAAAAAAGGAAATAGTGAAACAAAAAAGGAACAAAAGTACTACCATTTGGGGGTAAGTAAGTTACTAACTTACTTTATGAAGTTAGCATTCCAGCCCCCAGTATGGTAGAAAGGCACTAACTGACAGCACATTAAATGCACTATACCAGTATGAAGCCACCTGTTCAGCTATCCAAACAAACTAATATAGTTCCTAACAACCACCCATTTGTCAAGTCTACTGTGACTATCATGTTTTAAACAGGTTTTTATAAGCAACAAGGTGTACATCTGAATAGAATAATGCTAAGTTGTTAAATTACTTTATTCATAACTAAAAATAGTTATTAGAAATTTTAAGTAAAATTTCTCTCATTTTTTAATCTTTATTTAATACATTCTTATATTTGTTACAGAATACTTTGCTAACTTTATTTTAGGTTTTGTTATTAAACCTGTTAACTATTAATTTATGTATTTGTATTTCAACATTACCAATAAAATGTTGTAATATATTTCAAATTTTACAATATCTGAGTAATTGCAAAGTTATAATTCTTGTAACAGAAAGGTATGGTACATTACTATTAAAAAAGGGTAAATCATAAATTGAGAAGGCAAAATATTTTCTTTTATCAAAAATATTTGCATTGATATCCTTATCAATTATTTTAATTTTTAAATCTAAATAATGTTTTTTCGTATTAGATAATGAAGTATTTTCAGTTACTAATTCTGCTGAATAAATAGTGTTAATAACGTTGTTTATACTAATTAAATCTATATAACCGTAAGTTAAGGTAAAAATATCTGAATATGTGTAGCTTTCAATAAATATTCTCATAATAGTAAAGATATAAATTTGCTACATAAGTAGAATAGTTAGCTCCCATTGGAACTCCTATTTGTTTAAAAAACCTGTTTATTGCAAAATACATTATTATTAATACATAAACTTAATATTTATTTTATATGTTTGGAATTAAATTTACTTTTTTCAAGTTCTATAAAAAGATAACAGAACTGTTCTGATAATGAATATTAAAACAAAGATTCCATATTTTAATGGAATTGTGGTGAAATCAAATGTTTGAATATTATTTATTTGTTCACACTTTTTTAGATATTTTAAAATAGGTTAATTATTTTTATTATCCAAAAACGTATGTTTTTTTATTATTAACATTTACATTTTTTATTTTATTAAGTAAAATATTGAGTAATTTATTTAATGTAGCTGTTTGTTTGATAATTGTTGTTATTGAATTGGAAATAAATTTACATTTAATTGGAGACTTATTTTCTTTGGTAATAGCATAAAGAAATTGTGAATGTACATAAAGTTTAGAATTAAGTTTATTATAAGCTTTAATGAAATTGTTAATTACTGTATCTTTGGATTGGTTAGCAAGTTTAAATGTTTATGTACTGTTAATTTCTTATAATGATAATTATTGCATAAATCTTTTTACAAATGATACCAATGTTAGTTAGCCTTATTGGTGAGAACTGTAATATATTTATCTTTCAATTCTTGAATCTTATTTAATTGATGAAATGAAAAATCTATATGGTATTTCTTTAATTTTATATGGGATAATTTTTTTTGTTTTAAGTACATACAAATTCCATTCTAGAAACCATTCAGGCAGATAAAATGTAATATAGTTAAGTTTTAAAATACATTGATCATTATTGTTTTCAATATGTCTATTTAATACTGTAACACTTGACTTCATAAAGATTGAATTATGTAATGAAAAGTGTGATAGTCAGTAATAGTTCACATACATTGAATATATTTTAGTAAAAATGAATACATTTTAATGAAGTTAAATAAGCAATATAAGAGAGTATTAAATAAATATATAGAAATATAAAAAATTAGAAATTTAATTAATTTCTAATAACTATTTTTAGCTGTGAATAAGGTCATTTAACAACTTGGCACTACTGTGTGCAAATGTATACCTTGCTGTACTTAAAGGCTTGATTAGAACATGATAGTTACACTAGACTTAGTGAATTGGTGGTGGGTGGGATAGCTGGATGGGACACTTCATGCTGGTATAGTTTGTTTGTTGTGCCTTTCTACCATATTGGGAGCTGGAATCCTAACTTCCAAAGGTTAGCTTCCAACTTACCCTCAAATGGTAGAACCTTATTTCTTTGTTTTTTTATTTTTATTTCAATTAATTTGTTTCTTTGTTTGAAAGAGTAATCACCTTCCCAGGCAGGGAAGGGTGATTGTAGATGTGGGGCTTGAGCACTCACATCTTGCTCTCCTAATTTCTATTTATCTATTGCTACTCTTTTATTTTTTGATATGAGTGGCAAATGGAAGTTAAGACTGATAAACGGTGTGTCCCTACTGCAATGTGGGTTCTACTTTTCAGTCACCTCCAAAAGCTAGGATACATTTTATCTCGTATTATAGCTTGTACCCTGGAATCTTTTCAATTAGTGCAGCATTTTTTGTTTAGGTTTGTTTTCTAAGTTATAAAAACTAATATAATTAGTCAGAAGTTTGAATATTCTGTTTTTAATGCAGTAGTTTCTTTTGATTTTGCTTATTTAACGTCATTAAAATGTATTCATCTTCACTAATATACATACACACACACACATCCTGAAACAATGGAGCATTTTTTTTCAAACATTCATTTGCTAGTACCTTTTTCACATTAATTACTAAATGTTTTCTTTGCTATATAACATCTATTTTCTGAGAAAAGTCATGATATCAATCTGTGTAAAGAAACATGCATTTTGTTTTTAATGATACTTAATGGTGAAAATGCTTGGACTAGGGGATACAAATATAAATTTTGGCAGGGTAGAAGCTAGCTTTTATATTTATTTTTCTAATGGCAGGATTGACCTTTAAACTTACTGCATCCATTAGATATCTTGCAACAAATTTCAAAGGTATTTAAGTGCTGACTTTGTGTCATAATTTTAATGTTTTAATACTTTAATTTAGTGGATGAGACAGCATAAATAGACAAACAAGTCCCATGCTGTTCTCAGAGTTTGTTACATTTTAAGTTGTGCATTAATATTTTGTGATTTAAGCTTTTTTACTTCTGCCATAATTTTTGATGGGAGCCATCACTAAGTGAACGGCTTACTCCTTTTTATTCTTTCTACAGAATCAGATTTTGGCCTCCTTTTGACAGATTTAGTAATAAGACTGATATCATTTTAGAGAATTAACAACTAAATATTTTTCTTTAATCACATTTTATATACTAGTTAGATATTTTTCTAATTATACAAGATTTATTACATTTCAGTATCAACATATATGTAACCTTGAGGATGGAAGAACTAGATCACATTAAGATTCAGTATCACTAAAACCTTTTTCATTGGATTAGTTTTCAAGGTTCAAACAAATTCTAAAACATTTTCCTTACTCTCTGATATTTCATTACTAGTTAGATTCTGCACAGCATCAGGTAAATTAATTTTTGAAAATACATGTTAATTTTTTTCTTCAGGTTTTCATTTTATTAATTTGTTTAACAAATATGTCCAAAAAAGTTATTAATGTTTTGCACAAACTTGGTCCTCACTAGCTCTTTCTATATGCATACAGTGAGAGGATATAAAACAAAATAAGGAAGTTAAAGATGTGACACTACAATTTGTCAGGACAGGCAATCTTGCACATTTTTCAAAAATATCTTGGCTCATCTTAAATTGATGATGCTGGTGACTTAAAACTGAA
This sequence comes from Tachypleus tridentatus, assembly GCF_004210375.1. Lineage (NCBI taxonomy): Eukaryota > Metazoa > Arthropoda > Merostomata > Xiphosura > Limulidae > Tachypleus > Tachypleus tridentatus. Next base: position 87,542,367 of record NC_134830.1, read on the forward strand.
GTTGAAGAAATGTGCAAGATCATTTAAAATTTTTAAATTGTTGCAGTTTGATATTATGCTCTTAATTTCTAATTTTTTTTACTTATACAGCTTGTCTGCTGAGAGGTTTAAAAGAATAAATTAGAAGCAGAATGAATAATTTTTAAATAGTTACATAGATACACTTAGTAATGAGTACAAGACAAACCAAGCACCATATAAAATGATGTGGGAAGCATTCTTGTAGCATGAGATAGCTTCTTTTATTTCCTTTGAAAGACCAATAACATTCACATTGTAACAGTATTGTTTCCAGTCATGCCCACTCAACATTGCTACATTTCCTCCTTGAAATGTACAAAATATAAGTTGCACTTATTTTGTCAGAACTAGATTCAAGAAGCATGGGGTTAATTTAAGTCATTTTCTTTAGCTAGTGCAATTATTGGATATAAAAGCTGAATAAGTACGTCTGGAATAAATTTGAATGTTTTCAACAGAGTAGAGAAACGGGTAAGAATTCCATGTTATGTTATAGTAGTTTGATTCCTTATATTGAGGTCAACTGCTTCGCACAAGGTAAAAGGCAAGTCTTTTACTCGCATTATAAGTGGTGGTTTGGCTGCATACTATCCCAAATATTTCTCATTTCATGCTTTCTTACTTGCACTATAGAGTGATTTGTTTCCTAGCTGTGTCACTTCCTCCGATTTATTATGACATTTCATGGTTACTTACCATTTTTACTTCGAGTGTAGAGGAGGAGATCAACCAGTTAGAGTTGTGGCAAAATTGATGTACAAGTGTCTTTAGAGAGTTTGTCAGCTCCCTCACTTATCTTCATTTGGAATTTATATAAAAGGGATAGTTTTATCCATGCAATTGCTTTCTTTTCTGTAGTCCATCTGTGACCAGTGACTCTGAATTTTATGCAATAAGGTCTGTGAGTCAGTTATGTTGATGGCACTGTGTATTTGCTGTTCATTTCTTTTAGCAATCCAGAAAGAGATCTTGATTCCAATTTTATCTTTGTGCTTCTAGAAATGATGAACGATCAACCTTTTGTAGGTGTAGGAACCATCTATGGCTATGATCAAAGGTGACTATCCACCATGGTATTTAAATAGATGCTGCAGACAGGCCTTTTGTATTTCAGTCTTTATCTAATCTGTACATTTTTTCTGTATTCAGATTTACACAAATCTTGCTGGTCCTAGATGTTTATTTTGTAGGGGAGGAGGAATGAGATCTGATGGTGACTAGTTATCTTGGTGGTGGTTGTTGTTTAACACTTATTCATGCATAAATATTTTGAGATGCTTTTAAGTAGTTGTGTGCTTGGTTGGTGTGTTAAGGGTCACTGTTAAAGTAGGATCTTTTGGTTCAAAAGAGTGTTGTCTTGACAATGAAATGCATGTTCTCCACAGGGCAAGGTCCTAGTAAAGAATTTTGATTGTATGTATTCTTAGTGCTCTGTGTTGTTGCTGAGACTTGATGGGAGTGGCTTAAATACATCCACCCTTGAACAGGTCTTTCTATATCTTTTCAGTATTATTTAACTGTATAGTATTCATTCTAATACTTTGCAGTGTATAATTCAGGATAAACAACAAGATCTTGGTAGAGCATAATCAGATGGTATTCTTCAGCTATATTTCTTTCTGGAACATCCTCTTGTGGTTTTGATTATCATAGTATAAGTGTGGTTAGTGAAGTTGAGTTGTCTATCAGAGTTTACCTTTGGGTATTTCATCCTTTCTTCTATTCCAAAGGGATGGTAGTGCCCACAGAGGATAGTGATAGTTTGTCCTTGTCAGTGTGAGTACAAGAACGTTGATGGCTTTTGTAGAATTGATAACCATTCCCCGTGTCATTGCACCATTTTCTCACCCTGCAAATTGTGCCTTGCTGGCCCAGCTTAAGACTTCAGGTTTATAACGCTAAAATCAGGGGTTTGATTCCCACCAGTGGACACAACAGATAGCCTGATGTGGCTTTTGCTATAAGAACACACATACACACACACACACACACATACATACGCATGTCACCTCCAACCTAATGATCAATGGGTGTATTATATGCTAACATAAGGTATCTCCCTCTACTTCATGCTCTTTTGTTTGTTTAATACTTCATATTTGACTGTTTTGTTATGAAGTGGTTGCTAGTTAAATTAATGTGCTTTATTTAATTCAGCCTGCTTCTTCTATTAGTATTAATCAATTACTTTTAGTTGCCTTATTTTCTCTACTTGAATTGTGCAGTTGTGTACTGTACAGTTAATTCTGAAGTTAATGTTACTGCTTCAGGGGTTACACTGGGCACAAATGTCTTTCTTGGGCTTCAGGTGTGGGAGACCTAATGGTGTATTTATCTACTTTCATACTCTGGGAAATTGAATATTACATGGGACAACCTTTGTCTGTGGACGTTGCTAAGTCTGACCCTATGAAGGCTAATGAGGAGTTTGATCATCTTTTTTCCACTTACAGATTTTGCCTTTCACTCCAATTCACAACATGATGAGTCTACTGTGCCTAATTTGGTCTTTATGGATTGTTGGTGTTTCCTTCTTCACTTGATATTCAATTTCCTGCTGATCAATTTGCACAATCCCACCATCATGCAAAATATCCATTTTTATACCAGCACTTGTTAGGTTCTTTATTGTCCTTAGGTTCCATTTAACTTCAGGTGTTAGTATTTCTACAAGAGCATTAGATATCTTTGTTGGTGAAAAGTCAGCTTGTGAACAGCTAAGAATAGAGAGCTAGCTAGCTACTTGCCATGCGAACTCTAATGACTGTCTATGAAAACAAATTGGTAAACTATTCAGTTCCAGAACAGTTAGAAAGCTCAGTATTATATTTTGTAAATTTGTATAACTTTTTTATATAAATATTATTTGTAACAAGTATTTGTATTATCAGTTACTCTAAGTTGTATTATTGTTAGTATATTAAAACATGTTTGTATTAAGAAAGAAAACTGTTTATCAATCTTGTTGGCAAATATTATAAATTTGCTACAAATCAACATTTCATTAAACTGTAATTTGTTACCATTAGGGCCCAGTTTCTCTTTTAGGGCTTTGTTTAATGGAGTGTTGGTTTGCCATACCCTTTAGGATCAGTCTTTTACTACTCACAAAGTTCTGTTGCCTTTTGGGATTTTGTTTTCATCAATAATATCATTAGTCCTCCTTAGTTGTGTCCATATTAAATCCCTTTATTGGAAACTTACTGTAACTGGGACCTTGCTTGGGATCTTCTTACCATCCCCATTTTGCATCTTTTTCCCCTGTGGAACAATCTTTTGGTAGTTGGACAAACTCCATTTGTTAGGAGCATGCAGCTTCTTCCAGCATGTCCAGATCACTAATGGAGGGTATGGGTCAGTCACAGCATTTGGCCTATAAATTCCAAGGATAAAAGTGATTTGCATATCATTATTCTACACCTTTCTAGCCATATGTTGGGTGTTGCATCACTTCCTTGCCCAACATTGTCTGGTGATGGTTCATTCAGACAATTTTATTGTTCATAGTGGTCTATATCAACCACTAATGGGGTACTTGGCCCATTTAATCTCTTTTTGAATGTTGGACCTCTTGTATTTTGTTCACATGTATCATATTAATCTTATTGTGTGTAATATGACAGGAGCTTTCAACCTGGTTGCTGATCATCTTTTACAACCTGACCAGATGTATCCTACAGAGTGAGCATTAGATCACCTCATTTTCTGGGATCTTTGCCATTGGTGAGGCTCTCCCAGTGTGGATGCCTCTTCTATGGGCCTCTACAATTTCTCTCTTTTGGTTGCTTTTATCTTCGAGCACTGGCAATCAGTGCTTTCAGCCTGGATAATACTCATTTGATTATTTTATCTATTGATTTCTCTTGTTAACCCCACTCCTTATTGGGTTCTCTAGATTTCTTTTTATTGGCCAACTGTGCCTTGGTTTCCATTGTTACAACAAATGTTCTTTTCCCCTTCTGTTCCTCATTCACTTTATCCCTACAGTTGTCAACCTAAGTCGCATGATTTATATATCACTCTTTGCATCCTGCATCTTCACACCTGACTTTTATTTAGTCCTTGATGTGAAGATCTGGTTTCACACATCAGATTCTTCATTTCTAACTGGTTCTGTCCATGTCTTCTATGGATGTGTAACAACACAAGTGAAAGGTATTCTGTTGTTGATCTGCAATTAGGGAACTTTCTTACTTTCCAATTTACTGTGACTTTTGTGGCAGAATTTCTCACTTGGCACTTTGACCATGGTTTTGGTCTTTTCACCATTAGGTTATCAGGTAACGATATCCCACACCTTTCATTTTTCCTAATACTCTAGAGTTTTTATTTTTCTTGTTCTAACCATGCTTACATGATCCTTTTGGATACATCACCCTCCGAGGTGACCTATCTTTTAGGATTAGGTTGTTAAGGTGGTCCTAGATTCCCATACTTTACCTCCATGTGAACTCCTTTTTATTATGTGGTATGTTTCTTCTTTCCTTTAAAACATATTTTATCCTTCTCTTTGTCTGTGGACATCAACAGTCATATTTATTTGCTCTTGACATGTCGTGTACCCTTTACCACCACACCTATCTTCTCCTTTGTTCTGGTTGTTCCTTTTTTCTGAAGACTGTAACAGCTTGGGAAGATTGTTCATCCTTTTCCCTATTTTCCTTTTCTTGACTGTATCCAGATAGACGTTTTACTTGATCAGGGCTCTTTGTTATATTTCCTGTTTTACTTCCTCTTGATAAATATTCTCAATTATTTATCTCCTCTCAATCTTCCTCCCATTTTGATCTTTCATCTTCTGTTCTTACCCATTTCTTTCAGTTGTCTTCATATCGGATCCAAAACCTCACTTTTTTTCTTTGCTTCTTGTCTTCATCATCCTGTAGAGAAAATTCTGCAATCTGACACGTAGGCCACATCTTTGTTTACTCCCTCTCTCCCATTGTTGGATTATTGACATTTGCATATACAGGGCAGCTAATGCTGTGAGAGGAGGTAAGTACCTATTGGAAATGCATCTTCAGTCAGGGAGAATTATAATGTTTAGCCCATGTGGGTTGTTAAGGTGGATCAGATTTATTATGTAGAAGCTGATAAGGACTAGTGAGGGTGGTGATTTTATGAGGCAGGTTTGTATTGATGGTAATTTCTAGCTTTCATGCATCATGATGAGTCTTATGGTAGTTGGTGTGCTGTGCTACATTACACGTAAGATTTGGATGTGTATGTGGCTAGTTTTGGGGGTTCATAGCTTGCAATGGTTATATTTCCACCAAAGATAATTGTAACATCCATTAACATTCATAAAAGATGTTACTGTTATGTTAAAATGTAATGGCCATCTCATATTCTGGGTCAGCATGCAATATGAAGCTAAAGCCAGTGAAAAGTGAACTTCTAAGAGTTACATTTTCTGAATTTTATGAAATCATATACTTTCAAGAGATTAAATCTTTAAAGACAGTTTTGCTTGTAATCCATCCATCCCCCTTACATTTGAATAACATTTTCTAATGCCGTAATGATGGAGTGTGGTGTACTTGTTGTGGATGTGTTGTTTGCCTACTTGATGTATAGACTTTAGTGTTCCTGTTTTACTCTTTTTGTTGATTATGTGAAGTTCCTTACTGAGTGTTCAAGCTCACCTCTCTCTCTCTTTCTCAGGCATTTGTGTGGGTGCTATGTTTTTGATACATGACTGTTTACAGGTAATATGTTAACCACTTACTGTTCAGAACTCCTGCCTGTCATAATAAGGCAAGAGGGTGATGGTGAACCAATAGCTTATTAGAATGGGTCAGCCATTCATGAGGTTGGTTTATATAGGCCAATAAATTATATATATATATATATAAAAAAAAAAAAAAAAAAAAATAATAATAATAATAATAATAATAAGAATAAGAATAATAATACCGTCCCACTATTATGAAGGAGTCCTTTGTGGACTAAGTTAGACATTCAACAACAGAGTTGCAAACAGTAGATTAGCTGTATTGAACTGATGGAAAAATGTAATACAAGACAATCTTAAAAACGATATATTTCCTAAAAGTTCCAGTAGTTTTGGGAAAAGCTGACTGTTCAAAAGTCTTTGTATGCTGGTGTGTGGGCAGTCCATGCATTTAGTTCTTACGCTTGATTGTACACTTGTTACAAAGGTATTCAGTTGTCTCTGTAGAGTTCTTTATTTCCCATGTAAACTTTATGTTGGTGTCTTGTGCCAAAAACAACCTTGAGAGTTTAAATATAAATGAGACATTCAACAATGTAAAGAAGTTATTTTATTGTAACACTACTTTAGAATCATTGAATACTTCATTTTGAAGGTCTAGATGTACTTTAAGAATTTCATTTACATTCAGTGACATAGATGCAACATTAGTTGTTAGCAATTAAGTTAACATATTTTGACAGTCATAATCAGAGTAACTGCATTTAACAGTTCTTCTAAGATATGTCAGTAATTCTACTTCAAGCGTTACCGTATCTACTATTCCCTCAATCCAGTTAGTGCTTTTCACTTTTTTCTCTATACATTATTGAACCTTAAACAAATCACTGTTAGACTATACCAGAAATAGCATACTTAGTAGTAATCCAGCATCTTCAAAAGGTTTGGTGCATAAACTTCTATCTTTTTTTGGAGTTGTACCAGCCCTTGGAGCAGCTTGATAGGTGCTGAAAAGGTTATCAAGCTGCAAAATTGCCACTTAATATTGGAAATACTGAATTGAATTTTTAGCATTTTACTAATTATTGAAGAAGTTTAGCAAATCTGTCTTTAAAAGTAGATCTTTGTTCTCCGTACAAGTAAGATCTTTTAGCAAGAAGTGACTATTCCATCTGATTGTAACCAAAATAACTTTCTTATTGGTTGTTACAGAACTTATTTTTGTCTGTTATTTAATATTTCTGGCAAAATCATCCAAGACGATTAAATTAGGGTGTATAGAGATAAACCCAATAACTTGGACTCTTCACTAGTAGCATCTTTGTTTTTCATCACCATTCTATGAACTGCTTTTTTTTTGCATTGGCTCATTTTGTCATTTACTTTAACTATTGGAGGTTTCTCAACATACCATGTCTGCAAGCTGTGAATTATTGCCTTCAGATGTTGTGACTGGAATTTTGTAGGCTATTCCTGTTATGGACTTCAAGCCTACATCTTCTATCTGGTATTATGGTTTGATAGCTACTGCACATCCTTTTTTTAATAACATTTATAATCTGCTGCTTTGTATACCTCAACAAAAATAATTTACTACTGGAAAACCATCACATATTTAATATACTTAGTGTTTGTACCCAACAACCACTTTGTGTCAACTACTTTTTTTCTAATGAAATACTTTAGCATTTGAAATTGTCCAGTTTTCTCATTAAATTAACATTTTTAAGGTTTGTTTTAGGTTTAGTTATTGTTCATGAATACAATGATTAATACATAAAGATGATCTTGAGGCTCGGTAAATGTGAAGTTTTTATCAGATTTATTTTGTGGTTCATTGGTGCATCTAGGTTGGTAATAGGGGATGATATAGAATGGACTTTTATGTCTAGGTATATATAATGCTAGTTTGCATAATATTCCACATTACTGATATATTTTGGCTGATGAGAGCTGATGTGTTTCAAAACTGAAATACTTGGCTGGTCATGGTATGTAATATGATATCTGGGCAAACAAGTTTTCTTTTTAAAATCTGAGGTTTCTTTCTGGAGATACAATTATACAGTGCAAACTGATGCATATGAACAATTTTTTTTATTAATTAACAGTTACAATCCTATGGAACTTCTGAATATTACACATGCTAAGAGAGAAATAACTGTTCATATAGTCTCAGAAGGTTATTGTTGGATTTTGATATGGCATTGTTTTTGATCTGAAACACTTCTGTTTTGAGATTGTGATGACTTTTAGTTCAATTTTTCACCTGTGTTGTTTGAAAAGCTCAGTCAGTTAGTAGTAACTGTATTTGAACTCCCAGTAATTGTACATATTTTGTATTTCCAATTATCATCTGCTTTTTTCTTATACTTCAGTATTTGTCTGCTTTTTTTGTACCAGTGTACACAGGTTGGTTCAATTACTTTAGAAGACTCTTTGACAGACCATAGTATTTTTGTTATGTCTTTCAAACTGTAAATCTCTAACATATCAACCATTAAGCCATTCACTCCTACGATAGTTAACTTTTTCTAATTTTCTCTTGCGGAACTTTTTTCTTTCTAGTGACTACTCTTTCTGCTCATCTGGTTGTAGCTATTTATGTCTATCACTTGGGCCTTCTAGAAATTTTGTTAACTTTGACATCAATGAGTGGCAACCACAAAATAAATTAATAGTACTACCTTCACATAAGTCTTTTATATCTGAATTAAGACCCTGTGCAAGTGAAATATTTACAATATTTTTTTCACTATATGCAAAGACTATTTTCATTTCATGTATAGTCTAAACCAACGTTCAGTTTTTTGTCTGTTGCTCCTGGTATAGTCTGTAGTTGGGCTTCGCCTTGACAGGATCCCTTGTTTTCATCGAAAACTTGTGTGACTTTTGCTCGAGCATTGTTCCAATGTTTCTGTGGTGAAAGATCTTTCTTCTGTACTTCCTTCACATTTTTGCTACCTGATATGTTTCTCATCCCCCCCACCCCAAGTCGAATATCGGTTCCTTAATACACAGTGCCTATAGTTATCCTACATAATGAAGTTTTCACCTTTATTTTTAGTATGGGGAAACTATCACTGTCCCATCATTTAGTACCTACAAGTGAACATTGCTTGTTATCTGATGATTGTATACTAGATTGGTTGTCACTGCTGCATCAATACACCCAGTGTCTCATATAACCTTCACTTTCCTGTTTTCAATGCATCCTTTACTTACTAGCATGTTAGGATTTGGTGTCACCTGATATTTGTAATGTGCTCCAATAATAATTGGTACTGATCTTGAGCTGACCATTAGTTATGCACTTATCAGTTTTGAAAATGGCACTTGTTCCTTGTGATGAATTTAACAAGTTGTCTCAGTTCTGTTTCTTCTGGCAGCAGCATTGATGGTGCCAGCCACATTTCTTGCTTGTTATCAGCACTTCCTTTGTAATAGTTCAAGCTGCTTTATGTTGAGATTCCTGCAGTTATCTCCTGATAATGGACCAGCACTCCTTTGCAGTGAGTCCCTTTTAATAACAAACATAGCATCTCTTCTCCACTTTGTCTAATAACCTCCTGTCATCTTTGGCAGTTTCTTGCTTTTAGTCAGTCATCACTAGCTTGTAATGTAACTCTATTTTTTGACTTGCCAGTTATACTTCCTCCATGAACTTTCCTACACTGTTCTGCCAACTTGATCATCTCATCTCCACATCTTTTGGTTCAATTTTCTTTAGGAACAGTGATATATCAGTTGATCATGATTTGTTCACATACTAATAGGCCTGCTAGTCTCTCAAAACTGTTGTCACATTTGGCCGTGTCAGTGCATCTTAAGTATTGCTGTAGGTGTTGCCTCAAACTGAAATAGTTTCTATAGTGTAAAGTTTAACTTCTCTAAACTTCTAGCAAGAACATTCTTCAGTAAGTTCATATTGTTTCAGCAAAGCCACTTCTGACATTTTGTAGTTTTTGGCTATTTCTGATGTCATGCCTACATATACATACAGGCCTATTCCTGTGAGAAGTGGGCTCGGATATACTGCCCAGTTTTCTTTACACTATAGAGATCATGGCCATAATGATAAAAACTATACAGTTCTCTTGTTTTCAAAAGTTCATTTAGTCTAATTCATTGTTTTAGAATTCAGTTGAGAAGCCAGACTATTTTTTCTGTTTCAGTAGTATCAGTCTATAATTCACTTATGCTGTCATGCAAGTGACAGCAGTTGTATATTGAACTTCCAATAGTTTTCTGCTTTCTCTTTGAAGTTCACACAGGTTGGTTCAGTTACTTTAGAACAACAACCTTTGAGAAGACATTATTCTCCTTATCTCACTCAAACAATTAAGCTCACTCTTAACATATCAACCATTTGACCATTCACTCTGACCAAACTTCTCTTTCTTTTGTCTTTACTCACTCTTCTCTTTCTTCTCCCTTCAGTGTGGACTCCTGTACATGGTGAGGGGACCTTCCAGGGAAAGTTCTGTTCTTTCACTTTACCTCCTCTGGAATCTAAACATCCACTCGCATCTTTACCATGCGAAGTTACCTGTGAGGGGGAGGAAAGGATTCTGGTGGCTGAGGGGTCCAACTCTAACACACCACTTTGGCCTTGAATTCCTGTAGACGGGCAGCCTTGGGGTGACCCCCTTCGGGTCAATTGGCTGGTCCACTTGGGCTCGGGTCAACCAAGTACCAGAGTTGGATGTGCTCAACAGGTGTTGTGGACAATGTATCTGGTGCTGATGTTTGGGTATAGTGTTTATGAAACCGTGGCATTGCTGCAGGGTCCTTGTTTGTCATTGTAGTGAGTCCCCTCATAGGGCTTCGTAGGTCTTTATTATGGATACCCGAATTAAAAATCTTAATAAAATAGTGAAAAAACAGTCTATAGGTAAAAGACCACATTTTGAATATTCTGAGCAGCAATCTTTAACATGTGTTGTACCATATTTCCTTATCCAACATTCTCTTTCAGTCAAACCTTTAGGGCAAATGTCTCCCTTTTTCATTCAGAAGGGACTAGAGGATCTTGCTAGCTCTCAAAAATCAGTAACAAAGATTCCATTTGGTGACATATTAGTTGAAACATTCACATCTCAACAGAGTGAACTCCTCTTGCATTTAAGGGCAATTGGGGATATACCTACTGAGGTTACACCTCATGCTACTTTGAATTCATCATGAGGAGTTATTGTTGAGAGGGACTTGAAGAACATACCTGTGTCAGAGATTCTTGCTGGTTTCTCCACCCAAGGAGTTTCTGCAGTGAGGTGCATCTCCACTCGCAAAGATAAAATTACGATGCTGTCTAGTGTCCTATTTCTGACATTTACATCACCACGTCCACCTGCCACCATCAAGGCAGGTTATCTTAATTGCAGGGTACGGCCATACATTCCAAACCCTCTCAGATGTTTGCAGTGTCAGCGGTTCGGTCACTTAAAGACTTCATGTCGTGGTTCCTTGAAGTGTGCTTGTTGTGGTGACAAGAACCATGATGCTTATGAGTGTGAAACGGATGCTCATTGTGTCAGCTCTCACCCATTCTGCTTTTGTTCCTGCCCTAAATGGTTGGAGGAAAAGGAGGTGCAGCATTTGAAAACAATTCATAACATTCCTTATCCTGAGACTCGAAAGTTCCTGTCCACCACTTCATCTCAAACGTATACTGCTGTACTTCATTCTCCAACTGCAGTGGGAGTGCAGACAGATCTCTGTGCCTCCAAAAGAATCATTTTCAAAACAAGTGAAAAGTCTTTTAACCTCTGTGGTTAAAAGTTGATGAATCACCTTCTACATATATGTGTCCCTGACATACATTCCAACAAATCTATATATGTATAAATGGCTGGGTTGGGTAGAGAAAATTTGTAGGTAGAGACGTGAATAACATTTTGACTTTCTTCGGTCATTGTCAGGTTAACAAAGAAAGAGGTAACTGACCAATAGCTGACCACATGTTTGAAGGCAATTGTGTAAATAAGTGTAGGAATGTAGAGGGTGTGCTTAGTTGTTGGATATATTTATTAATATAGGTATAAAGATGTTCCTTTATATTGGTTTATTTTGGGCTTGAGTTGTTGTATAAGTAAGACTTCTTTAATTCTGAATTTGTTTGTTTGTTTCGTTATTTAGTATTTGGGTGTTTTTCATGGTTATGTTGTGTTTATTTGATTTGCAGTGTTTGAAAACGTGTAAAGGTGACTTTTTGTGTTCTTTGCATGTGGTTTCCATTTTTCTACTTGTTTCTCCAATATAGAAGTCATGGTAGTTATCACATTGTATCTTATAAATAACGTTAGTGTGGTATTTGTCAATGTAGTTTTTTCCAGCCATTTTTACATAAATTTTTCTTCACAAGTGGGTTTGCTCATCATCACTGATTATTCCAACAAATCCGAATATCCACTTCCTTTGGTTCCGGGTACAGGCGTTTTCTCGGATACATCTTTTTCTCCCACCCCAAATGCAAAACCATCATTCATTCACGTTCTCAGTCACTGGAATTCTCTTCCATTAGCAGGTTCCATGGAGGTCAATAGACCTCTCTCGAATAAGGACAGAAAAGAAAAAAAGACATGGTCATAAGCATAATTGCTCTCCACCCAATTAATCTACACATAAATAAAAAAAATGACAACCTTGATACAATGGAACTGTCAAGGTTTACATTCTATTCTGGATGACATCAAAACACTAATTGCTTCTTACCATTCTGTATGTCATTCCTAATGGGAAACATTTCTGAAATATGCTGATACAGTCACTTTTCAGCAGTTTTCTTGGTACAGAAATGACAGGCTGTGTGATGGATAAGTGCATGGAGGGGTAGCACTTGACACACCCTTGGAGGCCATAGCCATCAGTGAGTCATACCATCTCTGTTTGTCCTCTCTACCTGTTGCCTGGAGAAACCTATGATCAATCAGACCTTGATGCTCTCATTGAACAGTTGCTATCTCCCTTTCTAATCCTGGGGGACTTTAATGGAAATCATCTTCTCTGTGGGAGTGCTGATATTGATGGGTAGGGTCACTCTGTATAGCATATGTTCTCTGATTACAACCTTTCTTTCAGTACAAGTTCTTCTACTTATTTTCATGCACCTCGTCAGTCCGTTACTGTTATTGATCTCTCAGTTTGCTTCCCTTCATTATTCTCCAATTTTTCATGGAGAATGGATTTTTATGGATTTTTCCATAATCCATGAGACAGTGATCATTTTCCTGTAATTTTCAGAGACTGGCTGTGGTCGATGCCACCCGACATGTGTGCTCTGGTGGAAGGTGGATCATGCAAAGTGGCCCTCTTTCACTGCTCTTGCAGAACTTGATTTTGCCATCAGCAGAGCGATCACTTCTTTCTTTTCGAGCTGATTGTCTCTGACTATAATTGTCTCATTACACTGGTGGAACTCAAACTGGCCCTACATCGGTCTGGTAGTCCATCAGTTGGACCTGATGATGTACACTATGAAATGCTGTGCTATCTCTCTCTCTCTCGTGCTTCTCATGCTATTCTTCTGATTGTTTTTCCTGATGTCTATCACCAGGCTATTGTTCTATCTTTCAGCCAGAGAAGGATCTCAAGATTCCTTCAAACTACCATCCAATTGCTTTGAAGAGCCTTCTCTGTAAGACCTTAGAGAGGATGCTTAATGCTCACCTTGTTTGGTTCCTCGAATCAAGCAACCTCCTCTTGTCCACCAGGTGTGGGTTCTGACGACAGTGCTCCATCGTGGACCACCTGATTTGACTTCAAACATCATAGAAGCCATTCTGAAATGAGAACATCTTGTATCAATATTCTTTGACATTGAAAAGGCTTATGATACAACATGGAGGTATGGCATTTTGTGAGACCTCCATGTATATGGGTTACGTGGCCATTTGCCCATTTTTATTAAGTTTTTAATGGATGAGATGTGTGGGTTCGGCACTTTCTTGTTCTATTCTACAAAAACTTTGAGTGTTTTGAGTGTCATGAACATGAGGTACATTGAGCAGCAGCTACAGACTGCCCTTACTTGCTTACTGAAGTGGACCACAGTAAATGGCTTTAACTTTTCTCTCTCTAAAACCATTTGCATGCACTTTTTCTGCCAATGGGGTATTCATCCTGATCCTGAACTCTGCATTGGTGAAGTTGTGCTGCCTGTATTCCCTAAAGACAAAGTTCTTGAGGCTTATCTTTGACCATGAGCTGACCTTTACATACCACACATCAAGCAGCTATGGGTCAAATGTACAAGAGCAATGAACATCTTCAGTTTCCTCTCTTCCATCACTTGGAGGAAATCAATGTTTGATGCTAAAGATGTATCATGCTCTTATTCAGTGGAAACTACTATGGATCACTGGTCTATGGCTCTGCCAGATCCTCGACCTTAAAGATGCTAGACTCCATTCATCATCAAGGACTTTGGCTCTGCACTGGGGCTTTCCACACTTCCCCAGTTCAGAGCTTATACATAGTCTCATGATCTTTCTTTGCACCTCTGACATTTGCAACTGTCTTTACTATATGTTTTGAAACTTCGTTTCTTACCAAAGCATCCCACTTGGGGTTGTTTTTTTCTTTCTCAGTTGGCCATACTATTTCAGAACAATATGCTGTTGCTCTTTTTGGCTTTCGTATTCAGGCACAGTTGGATGAATTGGGGCTGCCATTGGATAACATTGCTATATTCACTGGTCAGCCCATCCAACCATGGCTCCTTACAGTCCCCATATGTGACCTATCTGTCATCTGAGAAAAGCAGACACTCCTTATTGGAAACATTGTCTGCTATTTGCTGAACATCTTCCAAACCATCCTTCCATTCCTATTTATAAAGATAGTTCAAAATCAGGTGAATGTGTGGGCTCTGCCTTGGTTTGTTCTGGTTTGGTGGTTGAACATTGAATCCCCTCTACAACTTCTGTGTTCACTGCTGAACTGTATGCCATTTCTCTTGCCCTGCATCACAACAAAGTTAAGCAGTAATCAAACTGCACTGACTCACTCAGTTCTCTACTGATCCTGGAACCACTTCACGTTAATTCACACCTTGCTCTTGCCGATATTTCAAACTGACTGGCCCATTTCTCTTTAACATCTACTTCTATCCAGTTTTGCTGGATACTGGGCCACATTGGTATTCACTGGAACAAGCTCAGCGACACTGCAACTAAGTTTATCTACTCTGACACTATCACTGCTGTGCCTGTTCCATATATGGAATATGGTTCTGTATTCAAGGCACAGCTCCGTGCCAGCTGGTAGCCGACTTGGAGTGAGCAACTCAAAAACAAGCTTTTCCAAATAAAACCCTATGTTGGACTTTGGCCGTCTTACTTTCGTAATGATCGGAAAGAAGAAATTGTTCTAACTAGACTGCATTGGTCACAATTTTTTAATTATTTGTTTTCTTTTATCTGGGACTGTTGCATTAATGTGTAGTTTGTGTAACACTCAGATCGCAATAAGCCACATTTTACTTTCTTATTGTCGTTATGATTCGCAATGAAGGCACCATTTTAAGCATGTTCTGTCCCACGTTTTGTCTATAATGTTAGTGTTATTGGTGATGGTGACACTACTCACCTTAGTAATGTTTTTAGTTTTTTAAAGGCCATTTCTCTCCTTAATGCTATTTAAGTTTTTTTAAATTATACATTAGACCATTTTTTAGTGCGAGTCCCTTTTTGAGAATTATAGTCTATCTTGTTTGATTTGTATTTTGAAAATGGCTGTAACATCAAATAACTCAAAACCAGGACTGGAAAAGCCAACTTTAGGTAACTGACTCTGCTGTTTGAACTATCAGATTGAAATACCTGTTTGTTATTCTGGTGAGTTATTATTATAATTTTGCTACACACCTTTTAAAACCTTTTTTATTATTTACCTTTTTGGAAAGAGCCATTATGTCATAACTTGGAACCAGGATTGGAAAAATTAACTTCAGGTGACTGACAGTGGTTTTTGTACTTACCTGTTAATCTTCTTGGGGAGTTATGATAATTAGTTATGTTACAGAAAGTCCTTTACAACTTGAATTGCTGTAGTTTTTCTCTTAACTTTTTAGACTAGATGTAAACATTGGTTTTATGCTATTTATGTGTTTTCTTTTAAACTTTTTGTTTTACCTTAATTCCCTTTTATGAATTGTATTAAATTTACTTTAACTTTTTACTGGTTGTTTGGCACAGATCGTCTAACTGCTTTGTGCCATAACACATTAAACCAAACAACCAACCAACTTTCTGCTTATCTGGGTGCAGCTGTTTGTCTATAAATTTCAATAGCCTCCACATCAATGAGTTGCAAACATAACATTTGAAACCTTGACATCGGGGATTTAGAAACAAAATTAGTTAATTAATAATATTGCCTACACTAAACAGTCTTTTATATCTGACATGTGAAAGTACTGATATGTTGGCAGCTGAGCCAAACCATTTTCTTTGTTGAGATTCCAGATATAAAATTTTTCCTTTTAGGTTTTAGTTGTGTTTGTTTTTGAGAAAATTTTGTATTAAAAAATATAAGGAATAATTTTCATACATTAGTTTCATAAGTTAATGAACCATATTATCTATTTATCAAGGCTTGAAAGATTCAAGGTTTTCATGAATTTTAAAAAGACAAAATTGAAAGGGTGTATTTTTTGCATTGTAACCATTTTCTTCACCTTTTTAAGTTATGCATTCAGTATGGCATCAATTACAAATCTACATTCAATACTTTTACATTTACTACTTTGTAAGCTATTTTTTAAATTTATTTATTTATTTAGCAGAGCTATTTTACTTCATTTTTCTGTGTAGGTTGAAAAAGCAATAATACAAATCTACAAGTGATATATATTTTTTCTTTTCTAACATTTTGAATGTGAATTTTTTTTAGGTTAATGCCAAAGACACATTAACAGGTATAGCTGCTCGTTTTGATACTACACCTTCAGAACTGACCAATCTAAATCGACTTACAAGTCGACTAATTTTTCCTGGACAGGTATGTATAATTTATCTATCAAAAATATTTTAAATGAAATTTCCAGTATGGAGATCAGCCAATAAAGAATTTTAGTTTTTGTTCAAGTTTTAATAGACAACATTTCTCTGTCAATCTTAGACTTTCAATTTTTTAAACATATTTGTTAATTTTTTATTATATTTCTTCCATGATGATATTTTAAGTTCTTGATAATGTATTATTTGAAGAAATGTACAGTGCAAGAGTAAAATGAGATCAACCACCTTGAAGCCAAGAATTAAAAGGAATTTTTTTTTTTTTTTTTTTTTTTACAAATACATATGTGTTTATTGGAAATGGAGTTTTTGTACTTTGTCTGTTTATGAGCATATCAGTGAGTCAACATTTTTATTATATTTGCATATTATATGTATAAAAATGGCTGGTATGGGGAGAGAAAGCACTTTGGTCATCATCAGGTTCTTATCATTGCAGATTATATTTGCATATCTTGGTCTTAATTTAATTGCTAGATCACATATGCTTCTGCTTAGTCTTTAAAGTAAAATTTGCATATTATAGTATTTTTATGCATATTCAAATACTACTATCATATGAAATTAACCTTTGCCACATATACTTTTATTTTAAAACTACCAAAAGTGTTTGTCAACTATGTACAAAAAAAACAAAACAAAAAGGGGAGTTTCAGTGAAGCCGTTCTGGTCTAGAAAGAGTTTTTTTTTTTTTTCAAGAACACTAATTTTTTCTTGCATCTATTGAATTATAAAATATTATTTAACCAAGTGTGCATGGAGTTAGTTCATTGGAATGATCCCCTGTTTGAGAACCATATCAACATTATTTTCTATTTGTTAAGTGTATCTTTGAAATATAGCAGGCTTTACTGAAATGTGCAAGTGTGCTGTACACAAAAAACTGGAGGTTACAAAAGTATTTGTGGTCAAGATACGTCTGTATTTGCAATGCCAATCTAACCCATGTTCTGATAAGTCAGAGCAGATGATGATTAATATGAAGAACAAAAATCCTTGCCCCATTCATATTGTTTGTATACTGCATTTGCATAACATCTGGAACTGCCTCATATTCCATCTCTGTGGCTCATAATAAGTTAGAAATGGTGGATAAAACTGTTCTACTTTTGACACCACAAGAACAGATGACCTTGTTCCCTCAAGATTCATTTTACCAAGATCTTTTGCTCTCTAAAATTCAAAAACATTGGTATCCCTTTTTGTCCTATTGTGGATAATACAGGTTTGCCATTTTACATTTTATTAATATTTGTTTTTAGAAATGTTCATCTTTTAATGACAAGTAGAAAACTTGTTAGATTTTCTTAAAATAATCTTTTAGGTAAGTGTAGAATTGAATGACAAATTATTTTTTTTTTCTTGACATTGTGTTGCTGTTTATGAATGTTCCAATTTGGAAAGTATTGAATTGTTGAGAGAATATATTACTGGAAAGTAAAATTTTTAACTTCTAGAGAATAGGTAATATAATGGAAAAATACGTAGAATGTAGTGTCATATTCTGTGTTGTAAGTTAAATAGTCTCACAATTACAAAAGACCAAATAGAAAGAATTAATGTGGGATTTATAAAACTCCTTGCATCTGTTGTACATTTCATGTTGGAAAAATGTGTAAAAATTTAAAATGCAAGATCAACAGGAAAAAAAGTGGTGGTAAAATATAGGATGAATTAATCTATATTAGCATAACATTTGGCACAAACATGTAGACTGGACCAACAAATAAGTTAATAAAACAGGTAGAATTTAAAATAGAACCAAATATAAGTGAAATGATTGAAATTGAAAAAAAAAAAGATATGTTAATCAAGGAAGCTGGTTGAGGTATGGAAATAAAGTGCTGAACAGATGTGTTATAACTCTGAATAGCTTGTGTAATGTTAGGCAGATCGAGTGGTTGGTTTGGTTTAGCCGTTGGAGCTTTGAATAATACTACCTGTTGCACAGTTATTTATTTTACAAGGATGCAGTGGGTGAATGGAGCACACTGGCACTAACTAGAGGCTTTACAGTTAAAGCAAAGAAGCCTGAGACTAAGTTTTCAAGAATACTTCTTTTATTAACTTTTTAATATACTTAATGGTTACATGCAATATGCATTTTCTCAAATATGTTAACTTCTTTTCTTTTACTAAACATTCATTTAACTCTAATACTTAATGTGATAAATGATGCTTAGGAATAATGGCATTTAAATACTTGCAAAGAGTTCAAGAAAGACACTGTTGGTTGTCTCGTTATGGCATTGGACATGTTGAAGTAATGTAGAGAACTTGCATGGAGTCTGGAGGCAACTTCTTTTGTTGTGGGAGAGCTGACTTTTTAGACGTTACGTGAGGTTTTATTTGAATTTTCCTTAGTATCCTCAAGATCTGTGAAATAGTATGTACAACTATCCACAGGTAGTTCTTGTACTTAATTGGTCAACTCTGTGATTGTCAGCAGTAACTAACAACAAAAACAACTCTCATCATTGGCCATAAATAGTCAGTAAATTATCAGCCTCTTTTCTTGCATCTATACTTGCATTCTTGTTATTGATAGTTGATCAAAGTGGCAACTTGCTTTCTTTTTGGGCAGTTTTAAGCTTGAAAATTATCAATTATCCACAGCTCTAGCCCAAATTCCAGTGTCTTCAAACTGTCAGACATACTTCCTAGTTCTGTTTTATTAATGCAGCATCCATAGCTTTCAAAACCCTTTTACTGATCTTGATAGCATCTCTGTATAAACATATGGTGGAAAGTTCTTCAGCATGTTTTTCTTGTTGTCATTTTTATATAATAATTTTTTCGTATACTTCTGTGTTTGTACTTTATTGTATCACTCTGTCACAATTCTCCTTATGTACAATTATTTGAGGCATTTAAAATATCTAGAGATGCCTCACTTGAGTCTAAATGGCATTTTAATATGCAAATGAAAATGTGGGTAATTCCCAACCTTGCTTCTACCATTACTCCTGAAGATATTTTCATACTTAGATTGAAACATGTATAGTATTTTTAGGGCAAGTACCTATTTTTAATAATTATTTGTGTAAGATTTTAATGTTGTATTGCCTTTAATTATAGTTTTATTTTTTGAAGAGGTGCCATTTTTAAATTAGTTACATTTTTTTTTTAACAATGTGAAAAATGCACTTCTACCCCCCACTCTTGCACAGGTTAATCATCTTTTGTACGTAATGAAATAAACTTATTTTTGAATATGTAGGAGAGAAATCTTTATTAATATGTAGTAAGGAAAAAAGTTAATACAGTGTACTAAAGGAAAGGATGTTAGAAAAATCAAAATAATATTTGAAATCTGAAATAATAATAATAATGTATATCTCGTGAATGTTTGTACTGTAAACTATAATTCAATGAAAAGTTTACTCTGATAGTTACTAGTTGGAAACTGGTAATCAACAGTCTTAAAAACATTGCAGGAAAAATTATCAAGTAATAGAAGAATGGAAAATAGAAAATGATGCACATAAAAGGTGTAGGAAAAGTGACTTTCAAACACTATGATATACTTGTAGATGTACAGAAAATGCACATCTGAGTTCAACTGTCAAACTAAGTTTAGCTTCTATCACTTTCACTGTCATTTTGGACATCATTATTCTTGGTAGCAGAACCATTCCTTTTTATATTACTCTTTTAGTAGTAAATGAATCATCAGTTTTTCATTTCAGTAGATATTAACACTTAGTTGTTGGATGAAGTTTTCGCTTTTTTCCCCAACTCAGGCATGACGAGTTCACAGTTTGAGATGCAGTGACATAGCTAGTTAATTGTTCAGTTTAAGTTGTAGATTATGAATTAAGAGTGCTTCCTTTTTCCATAGTGTCCATATATCTTTTGAGTGAAATGTTCACTGTTTGGTTTTTCACTACAGGTTTTTCTTAGGTGATTGCAAACTAATTATTGAAAGTGCTTTTATGTGCAAGCTCCAAGAATGAAGGAGCAATATTGACCCAATATAGATTTGTATAATACTAGTGATTTTTTTGAAGAAGATATTTTGCCTTTGAACAGGAAAAAACTTGCATATTTGTTGGTTTGATTTGAAGATTACTCTTCAGCTGACTTAGGAATAAATTGATTGCAGAATGATTTTGATTTTACTTTTTAGTTTGCTGTGGAAACCAGTGAAAGGTAATAAGGTGATGGGACATTTAGGAATGTTGATATATTCAAAATTACTTTTGTTGATGAGTGTTAGAAGGAAGGCATTTTTAATCCGATATTTTTTTTAATATTAAGAAGTTTATGATGAAAATAACCATAAGCTGGTAATGTTATGCTTTATGAATTAAAATGCTTACTAGTTTTGTAAAAGTTGGGTATAAATGTGGTGATATGACAGTACAGGCCAGAAAATCTTGGTTTGTGGTAGTACTCAATTTGAGACTCAAAACAGGCAAAAATTGTTATACTGTAAACTAATCCAGTTCAAGAAACTTCACAAGGTAAAAAGAGAAGTATCCTTTAACCATGTTTATAGAGAACCCATCTAAAGTCGTGCACAACCACTGATTATGTTTTAACCAATCCTAAAAAACATGTTTTTTCATGTAGTGTAAACTTCACTATTACTCTTGAAAAAATCAGATATACTGATTTCTTTAAGTTTTGAAAAATTACTACCTAGTATAAAATTACCAGTTTGCACTAAAAACAGATACATTTTTAACAACTTTGTCACAAAAATATCAGCATTACCTCTAATAATTGTAACCTCTCCAACAATGAAACTGCTGCCTTGAATAATCTAAAACATTTAAATTATGTTGTGCTTTCAAATCTGGACAAAGAAAATAGTGTTGTCATTTTCAACAAGCAAAACTACCTTAAAAACGTAATGCCATTTTAAATGCCTCCAGCAAATTTAAAGATCCCACCCAACAGAGAGAAAATGTGCTTTAAAGACTCAGTATTAAAACTAAGAGCATTTTCATAACTCTAATTTACAACCACCTTTTGTTCTTTTTTGTGTGTATTCTTTATTATTATTCAAGTAAATAAAATGTAAAATGTACAAAATTTACCAAGTGTGCATAAAGTAAGAGTAGATAAAATAAGAGATAAAATATAGTTTTACTGAAAAGAAGTTTTGATATTCAAATGTAAAGAGCATGCATATAACAGCATTTTCAATAACTCTAATTTACAACCACCAAAGCATAGACTAGTAAAAAAAAACAAACAGTGAACATTTCAGGATGATAGACTTGGCAAAAGATGAATGGACACTGTGGAAAAAGGAAGTACTCCTAATTTGTAATCCTACAACCTAAACTTCTAGTTGTTTAGTGCAGGTAGAGTATTTGCTTTGTGCCATAAAATACCAATGAACTTTCTAATAATGCTAGTGGCTTTCTTAGTTTCTATTTTGTCTCTCATACATTAGTTGAATCCTGTTGAATGTTATTGCCATGTTGGATCAGTTATCATAGCAAAACTTGTCTTTCAATTTTACTTTTTCTTCCACTTCTTTTTGTTGTTGTTGGAGATGGCTACTTTTTGATTCAAGCAATTTATTTTCTAGGTCTCGTAATATCTTACAAATACATTATTTAATTAATTCCCCCCCCCCTCCCTTTAGTGTCTTCCAATCATCTTATGTTGAAATGGCATTGCATCTGCCTTGGTCAAACTGTTTTGATTGCATTTTGTACTTTACTTAAAAATAAGATTTCTCTCTTTCAATTTCCTGTTCCATACATTTATTTAAGTATAAAGTTAAGTTTTTGGTTCTCAGATGCCAACTTGGCTTATGCCAACTTAGGTGACATTATATAGGTGGTTTCTTATACTGACCTGTTTGTTGGGCTAATTCTCCTGCTTACAGCAAATATAATTCCTTTGAAAGATGCAAGTACCTGCACTTGGATGATACAAACCAATAAACTGAGTTATCCAACTTCTTAATTGTTAAAGATACAATTGATTTAATGGAAAAAAATGGTGTGTGTGTGTGTGTATTAAATGCTGAAGTTGTTTTTTATTTTCCCTTTTCTTATTTCCATCTTTCAAAGCTCTACTCAAATAAGTGGTTGAGTCTAACAATGCAACATATTTTTTTTTGTTAATTGGGCTTAAGATTTTGGCCAGCAGTGTATATATAAATAAAATGTGAATGTAAAAGAAATGTTAAAACAATATTACTATTTCACATTTTGGCAGAACACATCAGTGAAACTAAGCATACAATTCAATGGGGAAATAACTTATATTAGCACAACCTGAAAATTACATTATGAATATGTGAATTTAATGAGAATTAAATATTAAACAAGCAAATTTAAATTATTAAATAAGAATGATGGGCCTAATGGAAGTTTTGTCAGTAGATGTCATGAAATTCTTTAATATGCAAATTATTCTTTGGTTATTGTATAAATAAAAGTTAACATTTGCAAAACATTACATTCCTGAAGATAATACCTTTATGTTGAAACATTTAGTGCATGTAAGACTGTTTTCTAGTATCGTCAGGAATTCTTTGTTGATGTTTATTTTTTCACAGTATGTTTTTGGTATTTTATTGTAATTTTGAGACTGGAAACTGCCCTAGTTTTTTAGAATTGTGTAACGTTTAATATTAAAATACTCATGATTATTTAATATACAAGTTGCAGGGAATTGTAAACATCTTTTCATACTGCTGATTTATGTTGTATATATGGATTGAAGTGTGTAATTTTTTTTATAAGTCTTCTAAAAAGATTTCCAAACTACAAATTCCTTTTTTTTAGTGAATTAAACTACAGGTTTTCTTAACCAATAATCAATTTTTCTCTGAAAAAATAACCAAACTCAGTTCTTTGAGAACAGTGTGTAATATTAAAATAGCTAGATATTCGTATTGTGGTTACTTTAAAATTATCTACTCATTTCTTCATTTTATAAGAAGAAGATAAAATATTACAAAGAATATATTAAGTAAAGTTAAGTAAGATGTTATCTGCATGGAATGAATATTCATAGCTAAATAGCAAATTGCACAGTTGTTTATCCAATGTTTAGTATCATTCTTAGATACATTTTAAACAAAAGTCATACTTTGTGTTTTCACATTGATTGTGAAGTTAAGTATACAAAGTATTTAATTTACCTAAAATAATCTCTAGGTAAACTTATCTATTTCATTGCATATTTAACATTAAATACTTTATCTCTCTTTTGTGTGTACTCACTTTGAAGTGAAATTTATTTTTAAAATCACTAACCTCTTTTAATTTTAAAATAAAAGTATTATCCTCTAGATAAAGAATTTTTTAAAATTTTTTATGACAAAATCTTGACTAGGTTCTGTATATTCCTGAAAAATCAGGGCAGAATGAAAATAAACCTTTATTAGAAGAGGCAACAGGAGGGCTTCCCTACTCTGAGGTAAAACATGTGAATACTAATTCCTTTTGTGTTTTTACTTTTGTTTCAAAAATATTTAGTTTCATATGGGCTTGGTTCATTTTAACACACCTTGTAACTAACAAGTAACTATTAACATATCCATATGATACTTTTTAATGAAGTACATGTATTTCCAAAACCTTCTCCCTCATCTCACAACAGCTAATACTCAGCTGCTGGTTTTTTTTTGTTTGCCCATCTAAGCATTGGTCAATTGTTTTTTTGATGTTGCAGTGTTTTATATGACACTTATCTCTCTCAACAGGGGCATAGATCCTGGTGGGATGGGGGATACATCCTACCTTCATTTTAGGTGGGGGTATGGTGCACACAATTATTCCCCCTACAGTTTGTCTGTTGAATTGATTTTATTGCATCACAGGCCTACAAATTGTGTGTTTGTTCTTGTGATTCTCGTGTTCTTACCAATCGAATTACATAATTAGGCCTAGATGTAGGCTTTTTCAGTAGCCAAAATGTACATCTTTTAATATAGGCGTGCTTCTAAGCTTTTCGATGTGAGCGATAGTTTGTAAGTATCAGTCAGTAAGCCTAAGTATACATGCAAGTATCGTAGCAACAAGATTACTCTGTGACTGCATGTTTACAGCTTTCAGGTTCACGTAGTCGGAGATTACCAATTTGCAAATTGAACAGTCCACATAAGTGGTTGCAAAAATCATCCCCCCCCCAATTGGGTGTAAAAAAAATCTATGCCCCTGTCACTCAGTATGGGCTCAGTAAATTTCAGTGACCATCTGACCTCTCATTTAAAGACTTTGTAGATGTAATACTTCTAACTTTCAATGCAATGAATGTTTGTTCACATTAGGTAGTTTTTCAGGCAATACAAGTCTCTCTCACATGTAAAGAAATCATATTTTTAGTGAAGAATTTTTAATAAAAATGAAATAATTTGCCTATGCAGATAATGAGTATTTTTTTGAAAATTCTGTATGCAGAGAAATATATTTCCTTTCTCAAAAATCTCAAACTTCCTTTGTGTAATTCCTAAGACCTACTAAATACATTTCAAATGTTTTTTCTTCAGTAAAACTTGACAGTTTATTTTTCTCTAACCTAACTCCAAACATTATCAGTTAATTTGACTTGGTTTGTAACCACCAAAAAAGTCAAAATAAATCTAAATTATCCTTTTTTTTTTCTATAATGACTTCATATTGTAATACGAAACTACTTTTATTTTAAAGATGGCTTGTATGGGTGTTAAAACTTTGTTACAAACTCTCTTTAACCTGAAAATGACCTAAGAAGGTTAAAACATTGTTGTTAACTTTATTTTAATTAAAATTTTAGTACACAAAACAGCCATCTTTAGAATAAATTTTTACTTCAAGTGGGTTTCTCATCATCATGAATGTGAAACCACATTTGTTTAACCTAAGTAGCTCTAAGTTTAACTTTGTAACAATATATATCTGTTTATAATTGAGTTTTGTTATTGCCCTTTGAATCATGACTAATTATAATCCAAGTGATTATAAATTGTAAATCACTTGAAACCTATAGCTCACCTTAATCTGTCAAATTATATTACCCACAAGCCACTTTAACTAGTACAAGTAACTTTTGTGTGTGCCTTGTGAAACATTATTATTTATTTTAGTTAATCTGATTTTAACTAACCTAAAAATATCCTTGCTTTTACATTTTAGTTGCTTTTATACCTATACATAAAGAAAAAACAAATACTTGTATTAAAAAAACAAAAAAAAAAATTTGTTCTTGCTCTTGGTTGTCGAAGATAGTTAACCGTTAACCCTAATTTTCTAATACTTCTCATAGTATAGCAATTAATTTTTATTTAATTCAATAATGCTCGAAACAATATAGATTAATAACATGCCAAAAGTAAACAAATTCTCATACCTATTAAAATTTTTCTTGCTTTCGAACTACCCTCTACAGCGTCTGTGTTCACTGAACATTTCTCTTGCCCTGCATCACAATAAAGCTAAGCAGTACTCAAACTGCACTATTTGTACTGACTCGCTTAGTTCTCTACTGATCCTGGAACCACTTCACGTTAGTTCGCACCTTGCTCTTGCCGATATTCAAAACTGACTGGCTCATTTCTCTTTAAATCTACTCCTGTCTAGTTTTTCTGGATACCAGGCCATGTTGGTATTTGCAGTAATGGCCTCATCGACACAGCAGCTAAATCTGTCTCCTCTGGCACTATCACCACTGTACTTATTCCATACATGGACTATGGTCCTGTATTCAAGGCTCGGCTCTGTGCCAGCTGGTAGTCGACTTGGAATGAGCAACGTGAAAAAAGCTTTTCCAAATAAAACCCCAGTGTGTTGTCTGTGTAATACTTGGGGGCTTGTTTTTGTTAATAACAAACTAACATTATTCAGAGGTTTGGATTTAATGTTTAAAAACTCTTCAATATTAATATTCTCTCTATCTGTGTTGGTGCTTGGCCAATGACAGTGATAAATCATATAAAGTTCCACTCACAGTACATGAATAAATTATGGGTGAAAAGCATACATGTTCTGGATGTAGTGCAGGCCCTTCACTAGGGTACCAATCTTCTATTGATATACCCCTAATCTCTGTAGATACTTTTGGTGTGGGTAACATCTTAACTGGCCCTTCTGCTTTCTCAGTGTGGGATTCTAGTTGTAGTGTGAGAAGGGATAAGCATGTTTTGGAAGCTAATGTTTTCTTAGATCCAAAATGTATTTTCAAAATTACTTACCATTTAGTTCTCCTCGCACCCACTCCCACCTATCTTTCCCATCAAGAGCTGGTGTTGGAGACTATGAATTGAGTCATTCTTGAAAAATTTATAATGTTATCTGAATGAGGTGCTTAAGTACAGTTCCAGGATAGAGGGTGCATTGATGTAAGTGGAGAGTGTCACAAAACAAATTTTGCCAAGGGCAGTTAACTGTGGTATGAAAGACTAACTAGGAAGTGAAAAGAAATCAGACCAATGCTTAAATGGGCAAGGGAAGAAATCCTAGCAGTCAAATAATAGCTGTAGTGTTACAGGAGGTAAGTATTATTGAAAATACATTTTTGATTTAAGAAAATATTAATTTTCACAAAACTGAACAAGTTTTAGTATTTTCTATACAAAATAAATCCATTTTGTCATTAAGTATTTTTATTAAAAGTTTTTGTGAACATGTGAAGTGAGAAAATTAATTAGTGCAAGTGTAAAGCATTTTTAATGTTAAGAGTAAAATTATATATTTCACTTATATAATCATAAAATCTCTTAAATGAATATCAAACATATTTAGTAAAATTGCATATCTTATCAGTTATTTTTTTCTACTAGTTTATTGATTTGGTTGTTATCTACCACAAAAAAAGTTTAATTACATCTTTTTCTTTCTAGAATGACTGCAGATTATAACACAAAACTACATTTACTTTTCCTAAAAAGCTTAAGGCTCGTAACAGTTTCCATTTATTTCTACTTAATTTTTTGTTTTATTGCCCATGGAACCATGTGTGTTTAGTGATCCCATTATACAGACTGTAAGTCACATGGTAATGCATAGCTAAAGTAGTAATGTTGAATAATGTAATGTACAAGTTAATGGTGAGCATACCTTATGAAATAATGTTTTTTCATTATATAACCTTATCTAGCCTGTGAAATTTGTCATGTTTATATATTAGTTACTTTCATCACAAGAAATAAAAATATACATTTAAAACAAGAAATTTAGTACTCATGTTTATCCTCTTGTTTTTGTTTTTTTTTGCTATTTGCCTGCTTTTGAAACTTAAGCTTTCTTTTGTCTAATGGTAATACAAGTGCATTAAATAATTTCTATTTATATCAGATATGCATTAAATAAATAAAGGAAACAATGTCCTATAACTTAATTTAACTGTTTTGTTTTCTTTTAACTGAGAAATAAGTGCATTAATTTCTTTTGCTACCTGATTTAAACTTGGCACTAAAAACTTTCAATCTGTAAGTGCAGTAACTAAATTTACCAAATGATATATAAAACTAAATTGTTCCCATTAAATTTTTAAACTTTTGTTAATTTTTAACATTCTAAATGTTATAAATGATGTAATAGAAAATGGCAGGGAAAGAATTATTGGTTATTTGTGGAAGAGATGATAAGTGGGTGTGGCAGGTGGGTCTAATTTTTTAGTTTATATCTACATAAACAAAGAAGGCTGAAGCATATAAAAGGTAGACTATCTAAACCATAATGAGTAATTTGTTATACTCAGGGCTGCAGGGAGGTGTGCTGAAAAAATAGAAAATGGAGAAGTCAGAGCAAACAAATTTTATGCACATACTAGGGGAGAATGAGAATTTATTTAAATGTTTTATTTTAAAGTTAAAGAATTAAAATTTATATGCATGAAAATTTGTCTTATTAACTGTTTTGAAGCCATGTTTATTTATGTGCAGTGATAAGGTAGTGTGATTAAACTTTGAATCTACTTCTGTAAAATATTTTAACGTTCATACTATGGCCTACTCATAGTGAAAGGTTTAATTGTAATAAATAAATAAAAATTGTGAAAGTGCTGTCCACTGAATTTTAATAATGTTTTTACTTTTAAACAAAATCAGTGGTATTGATGTTAAAGTGTATTTCAGTAAAAAGAACAGGAAACTTCACTCTTAAGAAAAACATAATTTTTTAGAATTTAAAGTTAATATACTTATTATTATTGTTGTTTTTATTTCTTTTATTTTTAGCAGTTTGATTGAACATTTTGTAAATTTAAGGTAGTGTGCTTTACTACATGTAAATACAATTCAACAAAATTCAAGTAAGCTTTAAAGCCAGAACATTTATTCATGTTTATACATATGTAACTGTTTTAAAAGGCATTGTGGCTAGTGTATGGCTTGGGCCAGTGCTACTGTACACTTTTCACTATGAAGCCAAATAAAAACAATAATAATAATAATAACAACAACAACAACTTATATTCAAGTGATTTTATTAACACATCCTTTGTATCTATGATGAATAGTTTCATTAATTTAACTTCAGATATACTGTAAATAAAAATGTTTTTTGTACTGGTTATAAGCAATCATAGTAAATGTAAGAAGGAATTGTTAACATTTTTTGAAAGACAAGATATGATAGAATGGTGTAGTTTGTGAGTTTGACTTTCTTGTTTATATTTCAGTAAAGCATAAAGATTGAAAGCCATATTTATATTATGGCTTAACAATATGTATATTATAAGTATGTAATTTGTTCCAAACTCAAAATATTATTATATAAGGCTAGAAAAATGTAAAATGGACATTTTGGAGAAGTGTTGTGATACAGAGAAGTTAAGAGTGAGAATTTAAATTTCATTTTGAAATTAAGAAATTTATGTATTAAAATATGAATAGTAAATTGCATTTTTATGCCAAGCTTTTACATATATTTGTATAATTGAATTGTGAACATAAATCTATAAAAGGATATAATGTGCACTTTGACCCCCCCCTCTCTCCTGTGCTCATAGGGTTTAATGGGACACATCTCTGTTTATGCACTTTTGTGTGTTTATTGTATATTTTTGTTAAACATAATGTTGCAGAAGTGGGCTCTGTGTCAAGAATTCTATCAGAAAATTCAATACAGAAGTGTAATTTATCTGTATATTACAATTAATTTTATGCATCTCTATAATAAATAATGCACATTAAAGTATAGTAATGTAGTTTGTAAATTATTAACAGTATGTTTTCTGGTATGCATGCTGTTTCTCTTTACAAAAATAGACTTGTTCTTGTATTTTATGCAAATGACTTACTGCCTGCATTATTTAATTCATTCTACATTATATTTACAGTCCCATTATGAACTGCAACATAATTGACATTTGCTTATTTTTTCTTGTTTGAATTTATTTCTATGCTTAAACAACTGTCAGTCTTATTTTGCATTTAATTTCCTTTTTTTTATTTTAGTTCATATTTGCTATATTTCAACACATAGGTCAAATCTCAACTGGGAAAAAGTGGATCTCTGCAACATTGGACTTGCATATTTATAAATTTTTACTGTAAATATGTGTATATAATTTTATCCAGTGATCAAAGCAAATTCTTGTAGAATAGCAAATGTAATTCTCACTGTTTTACATTTGTTTTTTGTTGATATACCTACCTTTTAACAAATTTTGAATGATTCATTTTCTTAATTAAACTTAATTATAGTTCAGTATATTTGGTTTTGTCCCAATTCTTGCAAAAAAAAAGTCCAGTTTAGGAGTTAAGAAGTAATTGTGCCTGCCTTTAACAAAGCTTCTCCCTGCTGCTAATTAGCTGTATTCACTTTATTAGCATAGCATATGATAATATCTGTACAGAATTTGTTTTATCAAACTGATGCTATTCAAGCAGTAAAATCTTGTTTAAATTGTTGTAAATTTTAAAAAATTCTTTCCCTTCTAATAGACATCAATTACATGAGAAATGTAGATGACTTAATTATTACACGTTACAATGTCAAAGGTACAATAAACTGCAAGAAATAAAAACCAAAACAAAGAACCGTTGTCATTATGTTACCAGTTTCCAGGAAGAAAGCACCAAAATGGCTCAAATGCTGAGAAACCCCAGTATTTTTAGAAATACTGCCTTTTTTAATCCTTCTCAACAGTAATTTTTTAAAATAAATTTCATAAGTTATTAACAATTATATAAAACCCCACTACAGTATTTTAATTTTAAGAAATTGCATAGCATTTGAAGCTGAAATGCTTCTATAGATGACTTTGTACTGGCCTTGCTGGTCTGTCAGATACCTGCTTGTGAACATGGCTGAGGTTAGGGCTTACAGTTGTGCTAACAACAAACACAGTAATGAAGAAATGACATTTTCAATAAGTCTTCAAATTATCTTTAGAAGAAGCAGTACCAATGCTTTTTAAAGTAATAGCTCATTCAACCAAGTTAGAAAAGAGGAGAATGACTAATAAGTCTTAAACACTATCTTTTTCCTAGTTTTTATTGTTAAAATATATTTGAAATGTACATATAAAACAGTTCTTCACTGCTTTTTCTAATTTGTAAACTTAGGGGAATAGTGGGTGAGTAGGTTAACAAGATATGTATGTCATAAGTTGGAGCACAATATTACATATGGTATTACTCTTAGAATACATGACAGTAAACAGTCCACCATTTATTATCACATTTTATGGGTATTACATAATTGTGTTTAAATCAACAGATGTAACTAAGCAGACATAAAACTTTCACATAAAGTAAACATTTACATCAGAGTACCTTCCTAAAACAGTAAAATGAGGAAAATTCAACATGGTGTAAATAAATAACCAGAAAAAAAGTTAAAAATAAAATGGGCATCTGTACATGCAGTACTTATATTGTGCCTTTTGGGATAAATGATAGAAGACCATTGAGGTCCTTTATATATTACTGCTTTTTCTTAGAAAGTCCTAGCCTTTGGAATGCCCATTTTCAGGCATATTACCTATTTGGGATGCTGGCCTTCCTTGCATGAATACTGGTTCTTTTGCATTAGGCACTGATCCTTCAGTGTTGGCACAATGAAACTTCAAAATAGACTTAATATACTGTAAACCAGTATATATACATTTAATTTTGCACATAAATAAAACATGGAGAAGACACTTTTTTCTGCTAAATAAAAGAATCTCAGATGTATGGTGAGATGTGTATGTTTGGTGAAGAATGTAGTCATAAGCTTAAATTGAATTGACATAGAAACACTGCTCTGTTGTTTTTTGTTTTTTTGAGAACTGGTCTGCAAGTAAGCATGTGGTTTTTAAGTGAAGAAACACTCAGTTTCTGAATAATTTGCACCATACAAAGTGAGAAATTCAATGGACCCAGTGATTTCCTTCACCAATATCAATGAAAATTTTACAGTTAAGGCAGTTGCAACACTTAATTTTGTACATTAATCTTTATGAAGAGAAATCGTAATTACTTGTTTGTTGGAAATGAATGATCAAGATTCACAAACTCGGCAAGTATATGCTTGACAGCCTACACTTCTTATTTAACCAAATTACCGTCACCCTATTTGATCTACATGTATCTCTTCAGGTTTTGAATTTCTGATATTAATTTTTTAGCCATAGCATCTCTGTACTGCATTTGTGTTACCCAATAGAAAAGTATTGAACCACATGGTAAAATAAGTGATGATAATAAACATATACAGATTAACTTATTCAGTTTTTGGCACAGGGAAATTTTGTTGAGGAAGCGAATTTATAACTCAGAAGTTGTCATTGATGTGTCTTTCAGTAGGTAGCACATCTTGCAGTCTACCCCGTTCGCCTGTGTTCTATGTGAATGTGGTGAATGAAAAACTTGTATGTGTTTGCAACAATAAATGACATGAAAATAACTGAATAATCAAAGTTAATATTTTCCTTCATTTACATTTTAGATCATTCCAACAATTGATTAAAATAAATTGTCAGAATAATCAACTAATCAAAATTATGGTTTCTATTTGCTACTATTTTTAATCATTTCAAGGCAATATTTAATTCAAAATTTCCCCTAGTATGAGAAGTGTGGCATTTGCTTTCTCTTCTGTAATTTATTTACCAACCTAAATATTTATTGGTTTCTGAAATTATTTCCTTCTCATTTCCAGCTTTTCTACTAAACTTGTAATGACAGTTAATTTTGTGGATGTCATTTTCTTGTTTAATAAAGAACACCCTCTTAATTACAGGAATGTTTAGTATATTTAATAAGAGACTTGTTTCACTTTATTTTCTCTCACTTTATTTACTGTATGTTAACCACAACTTGATTACTGACTGTCTCTATAAAATGGATAAACTTTGCACCTCTGAAATTGCTAAAGTTTGTTTGGTTAAAATGATGTAAATATGCTTTAAAGAAATAACCATCCAGAAATATGTATCTATATGCTGACTACACTTGAACCTAAAGACTCAAATTGTATATTTTGATCTGACCAAGAAAGTAGGCACAGACTTGTGTGTGTTAAATTAAGGTATCAGTGGAAATAAAGTATGGACACTTCAAACTGAAAACAAAGTACATACATATACATTATATACTGTTGCTCCATCATAAATAAAATGTATTCTATTATAAAAGAAATATGCTGCAAATTTGCAAATGTTGACCAAAATTGTAATGCAGTTCTGTTTAAAGTTTTATACATGACACCTTTGTATATTAATCCTTTTTATTTATATTTACAAGCTTGTTTTTTTCTAACCCCAGTAATTTCACTTAACTATGTTAGTATTCAGTATTACTGCAATAGATGTTAACTCTATGAACATTTCACCAGAATCTTTAATACAGCTTGAGTTGCTTTGTATGTTATTTCACAAGATTAATTTTTGAGTGATTTGAAAACTTCTTTATACCTGATTTTTAATCAATTACATTTAGTTTTTTTAAATTATGTATTCTATAAGAGATGATTGAAATGTTGGAAATAGAATCTTGAACTCCATAAAAAAAATCCCTCTTTTCAACAAGTGTATTGAGCAAAATATGTAAAGTCATTTCAAACATGAACAAATTTATGTTTAATCTTCTTTTGAAGCATAGTAAATCTGTAACAGTACACACTGTAAAATGCTTTTGTGATTGGTTGAGATACCTCAATATATTTTGTTTTGATCAGATGATCACTTTTTCAGAGATCAAGTCCTAAGCCAGGACATGTGGAGAGAGTAAAATCACCCATAGAGGAATTAGTTGTTTCTACCACAGTCGTTTTGGATGCAAACAAATGTGGGACAAAACTAGGTGCTGTTAGCATAAAACATTCTGTTCCTACAACTTCTAAAGAGTTAGACAAGGAGTGTTTAGAAAAGTTTTTGAAAATTGATGCACGACACATCACAGATGGACAGGTAAGATTTCCAAATTGTATACTTTCATCAGGTAATTTTTGGAATTAAAATACACTAACTCTCTTAATTGTTACATAGTGTTTTATATTGTTTGTCATTATTGTAATCATGGGAAATTACTTTTATGTTGCCCCATATGATCTCACACGACGATCACTGATGTTTAAATGGAATTTAATGTGACAAATTACGTCCATATCATCCACACCGTGAAACTGTGACAATTAAGAATTTACAAGTTTAGTGACATTGCCAAAGTTCATATAAGCAAACATCTACACATATTCAAATTACAGGCCCATAGAAGACAATTGTACACAAAAGCCATATTGTTACTGGTTCGAGGACAAAATTACAGCTTAACAGACATATCAGTTCAGCATGGGATTGTGGCAAGATAGAAACAATGAATTAAGACCTATACTAAATATCTTATACATTCCAATTCTTACGTTATTAAAATGAAGACAATCTTTGAAGGCTTCCAAAAGATAAACAAATCAATACCTTGTTTGATAAGCAGTTACATGGAGTCCCTAATTCAAGTTCCAAAGCTTCTAGTATCTATTGTAAGAAATCCCACGTGGTTGTGACCACTCTAACCTCAGAGTGAATCTGTTTATAGGTATTCTTAGATGCTTGGTTGAAAATGATGGTATAATTACAAAGCAACAAAATTGTGAAGACACATAACACGTATGAAGGCAATATAATGAAACTTAAATTTACAAATGCATGTGTTATCTCGGGGGTAAATTTCAATTTTCATATGTTCATGTACTGTACATGAGAGAACTAACTATCTATGGGGATGAAAATGTGTGTGATTGGGTTTCTGGATTGTTCCCCAATTTTAATCAAACCAGATTCATTTGGAAGGGCATAAAACTCTATTGTTATATTTATGTAGTACATCTTTGTATTTACCACTAAAGTTTTTTTAATAATGTTTTCATCAATGGATATACATGACTGTTTTATTTCACTTTAATTTTAATGTAAATGTTACAATTTAGATTATTTATATAGGTCAGGTATGTTATTTTTAAAAGCAATAATTTATAGGAGTTATTTTTTACATAACTGTGCAAATCATATGTTGTATAGTTTAATTGTTATCAGTTGGCACTTGTATTATTACATAATGTTCTAACATTCTGAATTTTTCTTGTTGCATTTTGTATCTAGCAGTGTGTGTGTGTGTGTATGTGTGTGCATTAAAACTGGTTCAAAATAGGAAGGAATTAACTAAGACAAAGTTAAGTGAAAGCATGTTAAATTATTAAGGAATATAGTCAAGTAGATCTAGACTTTATGCAAGTTTAGACATAAAGAGCATATAGTGACTTTTTTAAGGTGAAATTATCGCAGATTGTATTATGACAGCAGAGTAGAGAAGAAGAATTTGTCATGTTAGTTATGTTCCAAAGTAATGGACCAAACTTGTGTGAACTTTTGATGGAAGAGACAATTACATAACCCTATTGTGATGGGCCATAGGTTAAAGGCCATGTCTTTGCATTTATTGACTGGCATTCAAACCGTTATTGAACTACTGTTTTATTAATTTTTGTTAATAAGCTTAATATCAAATTGTGGATTATAATTCAAAGTTTAATATTATATATCAGTTAATATCTTAATTTAAAAGTAAATATTAAAAGAACACACCTAAATATTGATTTTTATGAATCATGAGAAATGTTGCATGAAGCTTTGGCTCAAATTAGATAGTATTTTGACATCATAAACAAGATTATAGTTTCATACAAATTAGGAAGTCATTTTGCATTCTAGTTTGTCAAAATTGGTAATTTAAGAGCCTCATATCTTTCCTATATTCTGAGCTATTGTTTATATTTTGAATCAAACACACTGGTCCCATTCATTTCTTTCTATTTTTGAAAATGTTGTCTTATAAACACTTATTTCAATAATTGTCATATCAGTAACCAATGAAAATCTCAATGTCCCTGTAGTTACTTTATCAGTCATTTTAAAGTACTTGGAAACCATCTTGTTCTTTAGAACTAATACTTCAGACCAGGTAGGTTTGCCTTTAGACTACTCAGAATTACATTTTTAAACAAAATGCACATTTGTTGTAAAGTTTCAAAATTAGTGGAATTCTATGGTATTGATACAGGTATTTGATATTTTTAGTCATTTTGTATGTATATAAAACCTGAAAAAATTGTTTCACATCCTCTAAATGCAAAATTTTAGAAACCTTAGTAACCTACAGCAAGCATTAAATAAGTGGAAAGATTGTTGTAACTAGGAGATACAATTGTTTACTACATTTATTTATTTACTGTTCTATACTTTAAGAATAGGTTTAAGAAATAATTTAGAAATAGCAATATATAATGTATATTAATTAAGAAGAATGACCTGAGTTTTGCCAAATACTAGCTAGTCTGCTAAAGCACAGCCAAGAGCTATAATTGTCTCATTACACTGGTGGAACTCACTGGCCCTACATCGGTTTGGTGTACATCAGTTGGACCTGATGATGTACGCTATGAAATGCTGTGCTATCTCTCTCGTGCTTCTCATGCTATTCTTCTGATTGTTTTTCCTGATGCCTATCACCAGGCTATTGTTCTATCTTTCTCTCAGCCAGAGAAGGATCTCAAGATTCCTTCAAACTACCATCCAATTGCTTTGAAGAGCCTTCTCTGTAAGACCTTAGAGAGGATGCTTAATACTTTTCTTCCATGGTTCCTCAAATCAAGCAACATCCTCTTGGAGAGTTGTTGGAACCCACACAGAGTGGGCATTGTGGACCACCTGATTCAACTTGAAACGTCAATCAGAGAAACCTTTCTGAAATGAGAACATCTTGTATCTATATTCTTTGACATTAAGAAGGCATATGATACATCATGGAGGTATGGCATTTTGTGAGATCTCCATATATATGGGTTATGTGGCCATTTCGCTATTTTTATTAGAAATTTCTTAATGGACAGGAGGTTCCAAGTTTGTGTGGGTTCCAGTTTCTCCAGTTCTTTTCTGCAGAAACTTGGAGTCCTTCAGGCCTGTGTTCTGAGTGTCACACTTTTAAGTATAAAAATTAATGCCCTCACTGAACACTTCCCTCTCGCTGTTGCAAACAGGCTCCCATCTTATGTGTTGTCGAACACGAGATACATCAAATGGCAGCTGCAGACTGCCCTTAATTGTTTACTGAAGTGGACCACAGGAAACTGCTTTAACTTCTCTCCCTCTCTAAAACCGTTTGCATGCACTCTTACTGCCAACAGGATATACATTCTGATCCTGAACTCCATATCAGTGAAGTTGTGCTACCTGTGGTCTCTGAGACAAAGTTCTTGAGACTTATATTTGACCATAAGCTGACCTTCATACCACACGTTAAGCAGCTACAGGTCAAATGTACAAGAGCACTGAACATCTTTTGTGCCCTCTCTTCCATCACTTGGGGAGTGGATCGATGTTCTGTGCTAAAGATGTATTGTGCTCTTATTTGATCGAAACTAGCCAATGGATCACTGGTCTATTGCTTTGCCAGGACCTTGGCCTTAAAGATGCTA
The DNA here is from genome assembly GCF_004210375.1 of Tachypleus tridentatus. Lineage (NCBI taxonomy): Eukaryota > Metazoa > Arthropoda > Merostomata > Xiphosura > Limulidae > Tachypleus > Tachypleus tridentatus. The sequence continues at coordinate 87,579,932 of NC_134830.1, forward strand.
GACCCCATTCATCATCAAGGACTTCAGCTCTGCACTGGGGCTTTCCACACTTCTCCTGTTCAAAGCTTATATATAGTCTCATGATCCTTCTTTGCAACTCCTGCATTTGCAACTGTCTTTACTGTATGCTTTGAAACTTTGTTCTTTACCAAAGCATCCCACTTGGGGTTGTATTTTTCTTCCTGAGTTGGCCATACTATTTTAGAACAGACAATTTGCTGTTACTTCTTTTGGCCTTCATATCCAGGTGCAGTTGGATGAATTGAGTCTGTTCTTGGATAACATGCTGTATCCAATGTTCAGCCCATTTCCAGATGTGACCTATCTTTAAGTCATCTGAGAAAAGCAGATACTTCTGATTGGAAATACTGTCTGTTATTTGCTGAACATCTTTTGATCCATCCTTACATTTCTATTTATACAGATGGTTCAAAATCAGGTGACTGTGGGGCTCTGCCAAGGTTTGTTGTGATATGGCAGTTTTGCACAGATTCTCTTTACAGCTTCTATTTTTGCTGCTGAACTGTATGCCATTACTCTTGACCTGGATCACATAGAAGCTAAGCAGTACTGAAATTGTACTATTTGTACTGGCTCTGGAATAGCTTCATGTTAGTTCACACCATGTTCTTGCTGATATTCAAAACATCTACTTCTATGCAGTTTTTCTGGATACTGAGCCACATTGTATTTGTGGGAAGGAGCTTGCTGACACTGCAGATAAATCTATCTGCTCTGGCACTGTCAGTGCTGCGCCTGTTCCATACATGGACTATGGTCTTGTATTCAAGACTTGGCTCTGTGCCAGTTGGCAGTTGACTTGGAATGAGCAATGTGAAAACAAGCTTTTCCAAATATAAAACCCTCTATTGGACTTTGGCTGTCTTGCTTCCGTAAGGTCAGAAAGAGGAAGTTGTTCTAACTAGCCTGTGCATTGGTCACAGTTTTATAATTTGTTGTTTTCTTTAATCTGGGACTGATGCAGCAATGTGTTGTCTGTGTTACACTCAGTTCGCAATAAGCCACATTTTACCGTCTTGCCGTCATGTTCTGTCCAAAGGTCTCTCAATGATGTTAGACAGTGTTATTGGAGATGATGATACTATCCACCTTAAAAACGTGTTTAGTTTTTTTAAAGGTCATTAATCTTTTTAATTTATGAATTAAACCTTTTTTGACATGATTCCCTTTTAAGAATCAAAGTACATCTAGATTGATTTGAAATTAGAAAATGGCTGTAACGCTAAATAACTGTCAGGACTGGAAAGGCCAACTTCAGGTTACTAACGCTACTGTTTGAACTACCCATTAGTTATCTGGTGACTTGAAATTTTGGAACAAGCTTTAGAAACTTTATTACTTTAATTTCTGTAAATGGCCATAACATCAAATAACCAGGACGGAAAGGCCAACTTCAGGTGACTAATGCTGATTTTTGAACTTTTGTGTTCAGTCTTTTTATTTCTATGTCAAAATATATTCAGCATATTTACCTTGTAGACGTATCCTTTCATTCATCAGTTATTGTGGTGCTTTTAACTTTCCTGATGGTGATCAGTTTCACCTTAGTGTATCAGTGAAAAAACAAACCTTGTTTTGTGTCTTAAATGCTCTAGTAGTAAACTGTATCTGGCTGCATTTATTAATTCTAATTTACAAAACAGTAATTTATGAAGATTGCAACAAAAAGAGTAGTCGTAGAAATTATTTTTAGAGGTACTAATAGATCAAATACTCTATGATAATGCAGATTTGAATGAGTTGATAAGTAATTATTTGATTTTGTATAATGTTCAATGTTTTATGTCTTCCTTGTAATAGATGAAACTTCACAAAAATGAAATAATTTTATCTGCCAATTCAAAACTGCATTATTGAACAGAAGTAATGAATTTCAGCAATCTGAAAATAGACATGAAATTGTTTGGATGCTATATTTACCCTGTTTTTAATAAACCACCTTATGAAACTAGCATAGTTTAATGTGAAATAATATATATTTGATATTTAATGTTTCCAACATGCTTATTTAAATCTCACCATAAATTACATATAAGTTGTATTAGGGTACAAAACATTACTTGTGCTTGTAATTGGATGTAAGGGCAATAGAATTATTTGATTGTGAGATGTTCAGACCAGAAATGACATTTAATATTTTCACAAATCCAAGTGAGTATCCACCAGAATATTTAAATTTGAACCAATTTTGTGAGAGTAATATTGTTACTTTTCTAAATATGTACGTAGTTAGTTTACTTTCATTGTACATCTAATAATCTCAGTTTATTTCATATTTAATATTATTCATCAATCCCATATTATAGCATATAGGAAACCATGACCAAAAGTAGAGTTCAGTAATAATTTTCTTCATTCTGTAATGTTATTAATATATTTATTATAAATGGAAAAATGAAACAAAGTAAAATGTAAGATTTAACAATTTTTGTTTATTAAAAAATTGTTAATTTTTGTTGCTCAGAAGTCTTATGCCAATAAATTTTTAATTGATTTTCATCTATCTACACAAAATATTGCCAAGTAGGTATGTTCTTGCAAATATAATTTTAAATTTTTATTTAAATGTTGAAAATGTGTTGATAGTAAAATACAAGGAAACATTTCTTTAAAGGTTTTTGGTTTTTTCAAAATCAACCATTATCAACCCTTCATTACATTTATCCAAAATATGCATTAATTTTAAAGTCCAGCATAAAACTTAAACTTCTACACTTAAACTCTTAAAACCTTTTGTTATTTTCATTGAAATACTAAACAACAGAAAGAGAGCCATTGATTTTATATGAATGAGTTTGCATTGTGAAATATATTAAAGCAAAAGTATTTTGATGAAAGTAAAGTTTTACATAAAACTCCAAATAGTATTAAAAAACTTAAACCTGCATTGGTCCCTTGTTTAATGTTATTTTTTAACAATATGATATTTATGTAGTTTTGAGTTTAGTAAAATTTATTTTCTAGGCTGTTCCTATTTAACATTAATATTAAATTACAGTATGTTGATGCATTTTAAATTGAGCTGGAAGCAAAACATACAATTCTCTGTACAGAAAAAAAATGTAATATATTGTTTGGTAGGTTAAAACTTTGACTTTCTATTGATTATAAATAGTATAGTATTGAATGCCAGAGATAGCTATTGAAAATTTATGAAAAAAGAGGATGTAACAGGTGTATGTGGCAAGAGGGGTCTGATTTTCTAGTTTGACTGTTACCAAATCAGATTGAATGCTATAAAAATTATACTATGCTTGAGTGATGACAACATTATAATGAATAATTTACATTACATTTGTACTTCTTGAATGGGTAGGTTAAAGAAGACAGAATGTCTAGAGAGCAAATGCTACAATTCTCATGCTAAGGGAAATTGAAGATTTTTTTTAGCATTGCCTTATGGAATTAAGAATGTTAAATATATATGATATTAAATAATGGATAATTATCTGCATTTTTATGCCAAGTTTATTTGTATAGTGTGATAATAAAGTTCTTTAATTAAATTGTGAATGTAACCCATAAAATGTTGTGGCATGCACAGAAAATGCATATATGGAAAGAGTTCATTTATGAAAACTGAAGTTAATCATAATATACATACCATTTGATTTGTAAAATATGTTACACACCTGCATAATATTAATAAAGTAAAAAAATTTTTAATAGCTGCTCAAAAAGAAGTTTATTACTTTTTCTTAATACAAGTTTAAATGTTTTTAACATTGCTTTTCTTTTACAATTGTCAGAAAATTTCATAATTCATATGGTATATGATGTTAATTAAATCTAAATCTGTGTCTTTGCTAATGTGATGCTTTTTTGTTATGCTGTGATATTTTATCTTGCATTTTATCCTTTTTTTAGAGAACTGAGTTTTAACTAAATAATCTGTTATGATTATTCCTAATATTAGATAAACAGATATATAGTGAAATACCATCTATTTTTTGTGACAGATAAATGTCACCAGTGGCTTAATGTTAAGACTGAAATTTATAATGCTAAAATTCAGAGTTCAGTATGTGTAGTGGGCTTATTAGTTGCCCATTGTGCAACTTTGTACTTTTAGTATACAAGTTTAAGTTGTATGAGGTCATAGTAACCTTAAGCTACAGTTCTAGGGTTAAGAATAAATGTTCAAACAGGATGTTTACTTGTAGAATGAGAACAGTCACCAACAGAATAAAATAAAAAATTTGTTTTATATACCTTTTGATTGTATTCTGATGTTGATTTTTAGTTATAAGGTTTGTGACATTTTTCAGTATTTTTGTACAGTTTTGAGGTCAGTATTCAGTGCTAGAACTGCATTAATTGACTATGGAAAAATATCTATTTAGTGCTTGGATGACATAGTAGAATTATTATGTTAATGTTATTTAAGTTTTAATTTGTAGCATTTCTTTTTTCATGTTATGTAAATCATTTTAGCATTATTCAACATTGAGAAAACTTTCAAAATACTGAGCACAAAAACTGTTTTCTTTTTAACTTACTTAATTTTGTTGGTTATGGTGGTAGTGGCTGGTATCAAATAATTCTGGTTCTCTGTCTTGTTCAAGAACATTCCTAACACTTATAAATGCTGCCTGAAACTTTTTAATCTATAAAAAATTTTTGTCCTTTGTGTGTGAAAGTTCAAGATTTATTGAAAACTACATAATTTTTTGTTTCTAGGGTGTGGTAAGTGGAGTCTTACTGGTCACACCTAATGCACTAATGTTTGATCCAAATGTCTCTGATCCATTGGTTTTGGAGCATGGGGCTGAAAGCTATGGTGTAATAGTGCCTATGGAGATGGTTTTTCGAGCAGCATTGTACCATGATATTGCTCATATGAGGGTGAAACATATTCCTGAGTGGTCGTAAGTTATCAAATTATTTATTTTAAGTCAAAAGAATTTTGATTTATTATGGAGAAATAAGGAATGAATAATAAACAATCAAAGGTAATGTATTTATGGAGCTAAATCAAATAATTTCAGGCCTCATTTTGTGTATGAGCAAGCTCTCTTTTATACAGAGGCCTCTTTAACACTGGCCCTTACTAAGATTTTAAAATGATTTGAATGGATAACTGTCATACTCATCTAAGGCTTTGTCTAGCACACTTGATCTAGTTACAGATCTTAAGTTAGAATATTATTTAACAAGTGTTCACAATTTTCATTTATTGGACTTTTTGTAGCCTTACAGACAGTAGAGACAACTAGGTTTATGTACTACATTTGATGACATTAGTGCAGATAGTTAGTCCTTAAATAGAAATAAAAAGCATTATAGATGAAAATTAGGTTTAAGAACACAGCTGTATATGAGCATATGTTCTACAAAGTACATTTTTAACTGATTTTTCTAATAAAAAAATATTAATTTGTATGTGGGAAAGTAAAGAAACCAGGATGTTTAGGAACTTTGTTTATTTTTCTAAAACCCCAATTATTCAGATCATTACAGAGTATTCTGTCACTAACGTGTGTGTCTATATATAATATAAAAGAAAGCCACTTTTGCAAAATAATTATTTTATGTTAGTAAATTCTTTATTTAAAACTACATAAATACTATATATTTGTGTATATGATGGAACAAAATCATCAGCTTTTCTTTAGAAAGATTTGGTACAAAGTTTGTGAAGTTAAGATATAGTATGGTAAATTCTTCTTTACAGTATAATTCACTCTGAAAGTCATCATTACTGTTTGGTATCAGTTTGTCCAGAAAAAAGAACTCATGATCATGCTGATGTAGAACAATAAATTTTATCTTGCAATGTTTACTGGTGAAGTACTCACAAAAGTGAAAACTTAATGAGTTTCTTAAAATGGTAAAAGTATCGTCTACATGTCTACAATGGTTTGAATGATTATGAACAGTCTTAAAACCATTTGTTGTTATAGTAGCAAGAAAAAAGACTGCTTAAAGAAGATATCAGTCTGGAACTCATAGCAAAGCCATCAATTTGATTACAAAAAAAATTGCTGTCGAGAAATTAAAAAAGAGATTCTTTGAGATGTTTTGTGAGTGCTCAGAATATCAGAACTGTTGTTAAAAATAGTTAATACTCAACTGCATAGTTTTTTCTAATGTCATGTTTGTATTAAAAGAAAAAAACTCAACATCAAAGGTAGAACAGTAAGTTATATTTCAATGGGGAATTCAAAGCTGCATTTCAATGTGTTCATTGGTCGAACAAATCTTTACAAATTCAATCAAAAAGCTAGTTAAAGCATCATTATAAGTTTCAGGATTGGAAACTGTAGGTTGCAATAGACATTCTTCATGAATTTTAGGAAGGCCACACACACTTCTGAATGACTGCCAAATGGTTTAGTATTCAAAATTGTTTTTAACTTTGATTGTTAACCTTTTTTCAGGTTTAAAAAGATACAAGATACCTTTTATTATATAAGATTTACATTGTAATTTTAAGTTTCCTGAAATTATTTCAAATACCTTCAGTCTTTATGTAAAATTAGAGTACTATTTCTTTTGAACTTAAATTTAGTATCCTTTTATATTCATAATTATGATTATTAATAGGAGTGAAAGGTATATCAAAATCTAGGTTATAATGTTACAAAGTGATTGGCCAGGTGGAGTTAGACTAAATAGGTTGATGTAACAGTAGTTGCAAAATATTTTCTCTTTTTTTTTCTTGGCCTTCATACCTTAACTTGAAGTATTAAATTTCAAACTATGAGCTAAAAACTGTTTTCAATACAATACAAAATATACTCTGAAAGAAAGAATAGTATTAGGTTGTTCTATAAATGAATCTTTTAAAATTTTTATTACTTTTTGAAAATGGCCATAACATGAAATAACTCAGAACCAAGACTGGAAAGGCTAACTTCAGGTGACTGACAGTGGTTTTTGTACTTACTTATTAGTCTTCCTGGCGAGTTATGATTCTTAGTAATGCCACAGAAAGTCCTTTACAACTAGTATTACTGTAGTTTTTCTCTTAACTTTGTAGACTAGATGTAAACTTTGGTTTTATGCTATTTATGCTTTTTTTTTAACTTTGTTTTGTTTTACCTTAATTTCCTTTTATGAATTTTACTAAATTTAATTTTAACTTTAAGGGATGTTTGGCACAGATAGCCTAGCTGCTTTGTGCCATAAAACACCAAATCAACCAACCAACCAACCAACCTATAAATGGATTGTTGCCTAACCATTGTTTTAAATTGGCAAATCTATTGTTTTCTTTTTCTGATATTCTATAAGAATTTTATTTTGCATTTAAGTAAATTGTTTGAGTAAATCACCTGTTAATTTACTTGATTATGTTAAAAATTTAAAGGAACTATTTTGGATAATTGTCAAATTTAACAGTCCATTTGAATTTTATATTGTATGAAATAAGAGAATTAGGGAAGAGAAACTTCACATTTTGAAATATCTTGTATATAAAATTTATATGTAAAATTTCATTATTATTGAAATAACAGAAAAATAAATCGGGCCACATTAACTATCTAAAATTTATAGAACTCTCATCCTTGCATAAAACCACTCACTCAGTGACCTAATTTTAAAATCTAGGTGTTGAATTTAAACAGAAACAGTGACCCCATTACTGAAAAGAAACTGAGTGAGTCATAATAAATAAGATGAACTAAAACTAATAATTATTCACACGCTACAAAAAGAATAATAATTTAAACCTAACTGCAGAAAATATCAAATTGTGCCTACTAGACAATACAAACAAACTAATTAAATACAACCTAACTTATAAATAAAGCCACCTCTTGCATACATTTAATGAAAATGTAAAATTCAGCTTTCACACACCAGCTAGTTTATCCTCAGCGTGGTGACGTAGTTTTGAAAAATTTTGATAAATGTTATACAGCCATAAAAAACTTGTATGCATAGCCCTGATGTTAGCTCCACACATACATATTACCTTTGTTTCTACAGCATTTATTGATCAAAAGGAGTATTATTAGTGTTATTTTGTTGGTGATTTCATTACAAACAATTTGGAAATTTCACAGCCAAAGAGCTATATAAATTCTAAACCAAATAATATGAACTATTTTTAAAATAAATACCAGATACTATGTATAAAGTTTATACTAAGTTTCATACAACTTGGTTAAATAGCTCCACTTTGAGAAGAGGTTATCAGGAATGTTAGCGATATCCCTCTTATCTTGAAAGGTTTAAAACCACTCTTTTGTGTTTTTAATTGTAAGGTATATTAAAATTATGATTAAGTTGTGATAACACAGAAGCTTTGAAATTAAATAAATGATATAAAACTTGGTTAAATAGCTCCACTTTGAGAAGAGGTTATCAGGAATGTTAGCAATATCCCTCTTATCTTGAAAGGTTTAAAACCACTCTTTTGTGTTTTTAATTGTAAGGTATATTAAAATTATGATTAAGTTGTGATAACACAGAAGCTTTGAAATTAAATAAATGATATAAAAAACAAAGCAAATATTTTTAGTTATTTATGCCCTAAATGTTCTAACTAACCTAAGCTGTTTTGTATTTTCTAAGTGTTTCAATCATGCACTTTTATTAAGTGGCTACTCTGCCATTTTCTTTAGTACATTGCACTTTCTTATCTTGCTTGGATATTCATATGGCTAACATGTTGTAGTCATTTTAAAATGATAATAGTGTGTCACTGTTTTGATTTTTGAGCAAGTGCAGTTGTTTGATGTATATTTTTTACACCTTTTGTACAATATATCTTTTTCTGTTTTGATCATATTTTTGAATTTTTAATGTAATATTTTATTATAATCGGTGAGTTTGACTAGCATGGTAATATATTACCTACGGAATATTCTAGTTACTACATATTAATGTTTATTTCACTATTTGTTGAGTGAAAATTATTGAGGGTAGTTTCTTGTTTATTTAAACATGTATACATAGTGTAATAAATAGACATGTCTTTTTGTTTTGAATATATCATAACTAGAGTTACATGTACGTTTGTTTTGTTTTTTCTATTACTTTCATACAGACATAAACTTCCAAAACCAGATGTATATCATTCATCCTTGAGTATTCCAGTTTCAAAAGATTCACATGTGCAAGAATCAGATGTTATAGGAAGTAAACAGTATGAAGGTTTTGAGACTGTGGTAATAGAACAAAAGAAAGCAGGTGAAACTGAATTCTCCAGCAATTTGAATGTGACGAAAATAGAAAGTGAAGCAGAAGAGTTAGAAAATGTAGGTATAGAGAAATCTTTCCAGGACATCCCAGAAGGTCTCACTGGAAAAGACTTTGATCAGGAAGTTGCTGAAGCTTTCACTCATAAAAATGTTCAGCATGAGTTAATTGAAAGAAAAAGGCCAGCAAGTGTTGACTCTTGTCAGTTTTTAAAGAAGGAAGAAGTTGCTTGTAATCTAGGAATATGTAAAAAACTTACACAGAAGGATAATATTAAAAGTAAATCTGCTACAGATAATTTTCCAAGAGCAGATGTTGTAGATGACAGTGGTACGTTGATCATGCCTCATAATGACAAAAGTCTTCATAATCTTGTTACTAGACAACATTCTGCCAGTCCTCACAGTGTAGTAGAGAGTAGACGAGAGAAAATGATTAAACGGTTATCTTACCCAATGGAATCTCTGTCTTCTTGTACAGAATCCATTTCTAAACTCATTTCCTCATCACCAAAACATTTTGTTAACTTTTCAAGTGGATTGTTTGTATGGAGCTCTGAAGACACAAAAGTCAAAGATGTATCTACTATGAATATAACAAACAAAATACCAGTTCATGAAAAGGAGATTGTACAGAGTGAGATTAGTTTTGGTGCAAAAGGAACAGAAAGTCAACAGCAACGATCAACAGATATTCCAGTTGTTGGTTACAAAAATATGGTAGAAGATAAACCAGAGCTATTCTATTCTCTTGACAGTAAGTACAAATATGTAGATCAATATTTTGAGGCTGTATACGGGATAAATTATATTGGATTTATACAGATTTTCATTGGTTAGGTAATTGACTTCAAAAATTCCAAATAAAAATTTAAGTTTACTTACTGTATACACATTTGTATTATAAACAAATATGAAAAGTGAAAAATGTTTCAAATTTGATATACTAATTAAGACTTGTAGAGTGATTAAATTGCAAATACACACAGTGTAATATAATTTAAGACCTTTTGAGATGTTGCTAGATTGGTGTTCAAAAACAATCAAACATAATTAGCTGACAAATTAAGGTAACAAGAATACAGAGATAAGATTCATATATATAAAGAGTTATGGAAATCACATGTACTGATAAATTTTTAGGAAAAACTGTTAAAAGTAACGTGATAATATTGTAGACCTACCTGTATTGTATTATCACTGAAGAAACATTTTTCCCTTCTTATGATGATTAACAGTGGTTCATAATAGGGATTGCATAGGAATGCTCAAAACTGTAATAGAACATTAGGGCAAAAACTGACTTAAGTCAGACTTATTCTTGAAGCCCTTAAAACCTTCCTTTTCAATAGTTAAGACCAACCAAACAGTGATAATAAGGAAAATAAGTGACTTCAATATTGTAAGACAACGTCAAAATTTCTTTCTTATTTATGATTATTATCATTGTTTCACAAGCCTATAGCAAAATTAGCTGTGTATTTTACTTCAGAATATACACAGTTATACTATATGAAGTGCTGTAAGTGTCCATGAACTATTTAAAAGTTGATTATTTTTCATTGAAAGTCTATTTATATGGTTATAAATTCATAATAAACATGATGTTATGAGAGGCTGCCTCTGTATGCAACAAGTGTTAAATGTGTGTTCACACAAAACCTCATGTCCAAAACTGCCTGTTAATTTAATTACTCTAAAAGACCAGAATCTTTACTTAGTGATATTTTAGATGAATATGTTTCAGTTAAAAAGATTGCTTTTCTACTGGCAAATTGTTGTGCATGCTTTCTCTAGGCATATAATTGCTCACAAATGTAACATACAAGGTAATTACAAACTGAGAATTTAAAATATGTAAATAGAGGTCACAAAAAACAGTATGCAAACAAAGCTGGAGATCTAGTATTAAGATTTTGCTTAAGCTACAAGCAATTATTATGGTTCTGCTATAAAATTATTGTAAATGATGCCTACTCTGTGTGGGATTGCACAGGAATTTTGCAAGTAACTAAGAGAGTATCATTAAATTTAATTCAGTCTTCTTAATTTTGTAATGTTTTAAAGTATTCTAAGTTCTTCACTTTCTGCCATAAAAAGAAAATCTGGTGTTTACCCAGCATGGCTTTTAGTTGAAAACCACAACTCTTGCATTTCTGGTACAATAATTGTACACTGCCACATGAAAGGTTTTTTTTTGTTTTTTTTTTTGCTGTTGTGTGTCATAACTCAAGCTGTTATTGACCATTGTTACCCAAGTTTTCTGTCTGTGTACTTTCATGACTATATTTCAGCAATTATTTAACAATGGATGCTTAACATAGTACATTTCTCAACTTAGATGATGATGGTTATTCTTTTTACTGTTTCTTATAGTTTGCTGAAATTTAGTATATATTCAAAATTTATTAACACTGCATATAACACTATTTCACATAGTGTTGCTATTTTTAAATAGTTGATGTTAAGGAGACAGTTGTAACTGTTATTGTTATGCTAAGTTGCCTTATTTTAGCAAGCACTTTAGTGCAACAGGCTGTTGAAAAACATTATATATGTCTGATGTAGACCTACTAAAGTAAGCATGTTACTGAGTCTACTTATGTTCAATTAATCTGTCTTTTATTATCTTGGAAGAAACATTTTCCCCTTCTGATGATATTACTGCATTGCTGCTTGTCTTTTGTTATGTTACATTGTGACATCAATGAAAGCCAATGATTAGATGTGATGATAAAAGTCTTTGCCATCAAGAGGGACCTTTTGAAACAGCTTTACATTTCTTGTTGTAGCTGTGTATCAGCCCACATGTTTATTCTTTGTTGTACAGTTGTTATTTTAAATAAGTTCTGTGTGGCATTTGGGTGGAAAAGAGCCAATGTAGCAGGAATTATTGAAAACATGCAACATTCAACTGAATGCATAGACATTTGTAGCTTAATGTATTCTTCATAAATGGACACAAAAAAACTTTATAACACTTTTTACTAATCATATTCTTAAAGGGGGGGGGTATAAGGATACCCCAAAAAAGTATAAACAAGTTGAATCAAAGTACAAAGATTATATTTTCAGGCCTACAAATAGGGAGTCTTGTTACAACCATGTTTGTTTACCTTCCTTGTTTTATAGTGTCTACAATCTTATCAAGCTAAAAATCCCTATTTTAATTCCATATGTACAATACTTACCAATTCTAATACGATCCTCCCTCTGCTCAAAAAAATTAGCTATTCTTGTCCTCTGTTGCTCTTTATATGGAATTCTTTTCTTTGTGCATGCCACAAGTCTTTTGCTTCCTTCTGTTGGAATCAAATGATTCTAACATGTTTCTCATTTAAATTCCGTGCCATTTCTCCATCAACATCAAAGTGGCATATGTGATATGTGATTCCTTCTATATACACCTATATTGAACTGTCACTTCTTGTTTAGTAGTACTTGTGCTTGAATATATTTTGTTTGTTTATTTAAAATTTAATGCTCATCTGTAATATACCTATGAAGTGGTCTTCATTTATTTCTCTTCTGGTTTTTTTAATACTATTTCTTAACTTCACTTTAATCTCAGTTTATTAACAGTTGCATTGTTATTTATACTTTTGATTATTGATTATTCTTCATTATGAATTCCAAACTTCATCTACCACTTCATTGGTAATATTTATGGCTAGTACTACATATCAGGCCTTAGGTGTGAACAACCTGGCATGGAAATTATCTGCAATTAATTTCCAGGAGCTTGAACATCACATGCATCACTCTGTCTCAGTATGTTGTTCCACTTCTTTCTGAACCAGCTAAGGCTGTACAACTACACAAGGACTTGCAATGCCTACAATATAATAGTCTTTCTGTATTTTTTTTTCTCGGGCATGTGATGTTTTATTCCTTTCTTAAATTTCTTTTGAATCTGTCTTTTTTTACTACATGACCAATTTTCCCTTCCCTGTGTGTTCTCACCCTCTACATACTATCCAATTTGCCTCACAATGAAGTGATGGGATAAGCATACTTCAGCTCTTTTCCCCCCATGGGCTTTAGACCAGTTTTCTCTTGCATGTCATTTTACAGATCCATTGTTTTCTTTGACGATGCATCACATTGGCAATAATATTAGTGACTACCGGGTAGGTTCTTGTCTTATAGAAGCTCAACATGCCAATTTTCTTCATTACTGGCATCCTTTCATCATGGATTGTCATGCGTTTCAAATTTTATTGGAAGGATTCATGATCTTATTTTTTTCCTCAACTCCTGTGTCTTTTATATTCATTTCCTTTTCTCTGTTTTGGAATACCATTAATAGCCAATGTCTGTCAGAAGCAGTTCAGGAACTACTATCTCAGCATGGCATTGAACTTGTTCTTTGCCCTTCACCAGGTTTTTATTTAAGACTATTGTTCCAAAGGAAACAGGGGACTGGAGGCCTTTCATCAGTTTGTCCCACTTTATTCACTTTGTTTGATTGCCCCATGTTACCACATGCAATTCCTTCAGTGAGCTCATCACAATCAGTGGAAACTTACTCAATTACTTGTTGGCTCCTGTTACTATTTCTCATATCCTTTTGGATAATCTGCATTGGTGGTTGGATAAGACATGCATGTTGATCAGTATCCCTCCTACCAATGCTGATTTAAATCTTTTCACAGATGTATTCCTTCAGGGCTTGGGTGAATCAGTCAGTCACCAGTAAGTTTTGGGTTGGTCTATAGATGAAAGATCTTTGCATATCAGTGTCTTTAAGCTTCTAGCAGTACATTGGGCATTTTGATGACTGATTTTGATAATTCTACAATGGTAGTACATTTCAGTCACCGAATGGGCACCCAGTCAAGAGAGATCTCTTTTCATTTATATGCAAAAACGGCTCGTTTGGGTTGAGAAAATATTTTATATAGAAGAGCGAACAACGTTTCGACCTTCTTCGGTCATCGTCAGGTTCACAATGACGAAGAAGGTCAAACGTTGTTCGCTCTTCTATATAAAATATTTTCTCAACCCAAACGAGCCGTTTTTGCATATAAATTTCTCAACAAGTGGGTTTCTCGACATCACTAAAGATCTCTTTTCAAATCTAAGAACTACTGTCTTGAGCCAACATGCACCACATTCATCTTATTGTGTCATATTCTGGGTACTTTTATTGTCGTAACATGATCAGAGATGTCCAATGGAGTGGTCTTTAGACCCCTTTGTTTTCTAATGGCTTTGGACTTGGTGGCATTTTTCTCCATGTAGATGCATTTATCAAATTTATGCCTCTTTTGGTCCTTGGTACCTCATCCTCAAGCTCTGGTTGTCAATGCTTTCACCTAGAATTGGTCTTATAAATTCTTGTGTTTATTTTTCTATTTTATCACTTTATTGGGTGGTCTTTTTTTTTATCCATACCACACCATTTCAAGTCCTTCTGATCACTCTTTATTGAGCAGCTTAATTATAGTTTCCACAATTATGACAACTGTAAATTTTTCCCTTCAGTACCTCTTCCTTTGTGTCCATCCCTTCTTTGTCACTGGTTCCACATCCAGCCATTCATGTCCTTTGTTTTCACACCTCTTCTAGCCAATCCTTGGTGAGGAGATCAGGTTCCTCCCAGTGAGTAGCTTTCTTTTAGCTTGTTCTGTATGTCCTTTTTCAGTGGAGGATATATCAGCACAAGTGGAAAGTGTTCTGCAACTGGTCTGACTCGGAGATACCCTGCTGACCAACTTACTGTAGCTTAAGTAGCTGAGTTTTTCACGTTGTTTTTTTGACTAGGAATCAAGATTCAAGATGTCTCATGTCATACCTTTTGTTTTCTTCAGTACTATAGTTTTTGCCCTGTCCTCACCATGTTAATGTGTTTTTTCCAGATTCACTGTCCTTCCCTCCAGGTGGCATACTCTTCCAGACTAAGATAATGTGGCTCTGCATTCTCTTACTTTTTGTGTCTGAACCACTTTTCTCATGTTCAGTGTGTCATCTTTTCTCTTACCCTGTGGACCCTGTGTACTTCTGTTATTTGCATCAATCTCGTCACCTAATCGATATGGAACGTTACATAATTTTGTGAGAGGAAGGAAGTAGTGTATCAGAAATTATAATTTTTGTATAATGAAAATGTATTTCCACTCATTTATTTTTGCTCATTTTTCTTCCCCAGTTTCCTCCAGTGCTTGTCTTCTGCCAAATGTCAAAGTGATAATTCAGTAGAGGCTTATAGAGGGAGTCTCGTGCATGATGCACGTCAAACTTCTATTAGTGATGTATGATGACTTGCATGAGAAACATGTTGGAATAATTCAATTCCAGTTGGTAGGATCACAAGGTTTCTAGCACGTGTTAAGACCATATTTGCATATAGAGGGAAGCACTGGGTAAGAATGGTTAATCTTGTGATTAAATGGGAATATCTTATCAGAAATACATTTTAAGTATAGGAAAATTACAACATTTATTGCTGTCAAAATAGGGATTTGTACCTTAAAATGGTGTAGAAACTGTCCAGCCTTGTTTGTTTACTTTATTTTAAAGACCCTGGTTATAGGCTTGAAAATATACTCTTTTGACTCAACTTGTTTCTGCACTTATTTGATAACTAGTATTCCTCGTTTTTAAATTTCCAATTTTTATTAATCTTTTTTTTAACTTGTGTGTTTTTTATTTTAAAAAAATGGGCAAGATTCTTCATAACGCTTACATCAACAACCTCATTAATAGCATCTTTAAAAACATTCATTTTCTCTAAATGTAATATAAATGCAGAGTAACTTACAGAAGAACTGAACTTTTTCATACTGTAGCAAAGAAGTTATGGCATTTTCTTAGCCTGCTGATGCAGGAACTTTGGTAAATGATTGAGTTAAAGTATACGCAAATTAAAAACTGACTGATTAACTGTGTAAATAGATGTTAAAGATTTGTTCTTTTCACCAGAAGCAAAATTGGGAAGAAAAAAATTGATTTGAGAGGCCCAGTGTATTTGTTGATTGGCCACACCTTCTGCTGTTTACTGCACTTTTACTTTTTCAAGGGTCATCAGCATAAAATGTCCTAATATTATTCACATATGTAAATTTAAATTAGTTACTATATGGTAAAATAAAATGAATTCAAAAGCCCTTAGATATGACTGATTAACTGTTATATTACAATTTATATTCTGTCTCTAATTCTGATGTAGGATTGGATGGTTCAGGGTTAACTGGGCAATAGCCAACTTGGAGACACTCAGTTTATTGACAATATTACAAGTCAACAGACAACATGGTGATGCCTTATTTGCCAAGAGGCTCGTTGACATACCAGTATTTTTAATAAACCAGTAGTATTGCTAATAGTAGACTAGGTGAGTGCTTATCGCTATCAAAGTAAACTAATTAGCTCAACATTTTGGCAAGACTGGAGCTTTTTTACTGTATAAATCATTAAGTCATTTTTAGTTTTTGCTATAAGGCATCTATAATACAATAAATTTCAATATTTTTGTATTTTTTTTTTACTTGGTTCATTTTTGGAGTATAAGTTCAATACTTTGCAAACTTGTTTCATCTCTGTCAAATCACAGTATTTTTTATTTATTTATTCAAATTGAACAAATTACTTGTGTTGTAAACCTGATACATGTGTGTGTAAACATGTATGCATTCCCCTAATTAAACATAAATATAATAACAAATCCATCTCATGACACAATTGTTGACAAGTTGATTTTTTGACTAGTTGTATTTCAATAAGTTGTTCAGTCAATGACCTGTCTTTCAATATAATTTACTGTCACCCATTCTTCTGTCACTGAGTTGGCTATTGCCCAGTTGCTGTCGAACAGTTTGAATTTGCTTTTGTTAATAAGGATATTCTATAACTTTTCTTGATAAAGCATATCATATGAATTTCCTTATCTTATTTTTTACTGGTACTATCATCATAGATATCTCATGAGTTTATCACAAAGGGATCTATGTAATTTATAGTCCTGTTCCATTTGAATTTATCACAAACAAACCATTTTCTAGCTTTACCTACATGTTATGACAGTTTGTTTTTCTTTGCTGAACTTCTAGAAGTATATTAAAACAATGTTTTTCCAATTTAATGCATTCATATGTCCTTTCTTGTTTAGACTAAGCCAGTTATTGTTATACTACCTGATTTAAATTCACTATACAGGTGTAATATTGAGAAATTGTCAGTAGTCAAGTATTAAACAATTTGTTGCTTTACATTTACCTTAAGCTTGAAAATATTACAAAATTTCATTCTTCTGTTCAATTTCCTGTAATACAGTAATGATGTGTCTAAGGTTAAATGTAAGTTTTTAGTTCACTTATGTACCTTTTATTCAGTAAGTATTTCAAGTCTGCTTTATGTAAGTACTGCTATGTGTGATTCTATTTTGTATCTAATAACATATATATATATATATATATATAAACCTTAGGTGTGAAAAAACAATACATCCAAAAAAGAATTCAGCTTATGACTTAGAAGAATGAAGTGAAAATTGGCAGCCAAATTGATAGTTACACTTATAATGTTTAAGAATTAATTAGTTAGCCAGGCTGCATTTGTGTTACTCTTTGGGCACAAGTAGCATCTCTAAAAACTGTTTTCTATAAATGTTGTATAAATTTATAGAGTGACTTAGAGAAGAATTGAACTTTTTTCACATTGTTGCAAAGTAGGTAAATGTAAAAACTGTTGATATAAGCATTACTTATAGTGGCACCAGCCATCCTAAATTGTGTTAATTCAGCAGCTATAATTAATTATCCTTATTAACTCAGTTAATAAAACTTCAGCTCTAGAATAACAACCCTATTATTTGAAACAGACCTACATTTAACAAAACCAATCATATTTTTAAAATATATGGTGCTGGTTTTTCCTCTCTAAAATTGTGTTATAGCTTCTTTTATACTAACAATATAGGATTTAGATTAACAGTTTCTTGTCATCACCCCCAATGCAATTGACGTAACTATATCAAGCAACATTATTTTTGCTATTGCTTAAGCTGATACCACTTGATAGGATAATTTTATAAAATTTAGTAAATTTGTGTGGAAAGTTTGCAGTTAATAATAACCATCCACTCATATGATTATTTTCAAAACTTGGCTAGAAACTGCTAATTTAGTTTCTTGACTTAATCGATTCTTGTGTATTTGTACATCTTCTCATTTAATTATTTTGCTGCTCTTAATCAGCTGTTTTTAATTAAAATGACAAAAACTAAACAGTCTGCTTTTGCTCATATCTGAAGCTACAGTTAAAATATTAAACTGATATCTCAAAGGACTGTTTATGTAAATGTGCTTTAAATTGTTTTTACCTTTGAGCAAATTTGGTTCAATAGCTGTGCATGTAACTTATCTTTACTACAAATGAGACTCTTTAATTGTAGATTGTAAATATTTATCTACCAAATTTGAAAAGAAAAAAAAATCCAGTTAAATATGTTTTTATCAAATAAACTTTCCATACGTTGGTCTAAAAGAAGAAAAAGAATCAAAATTGGAGATGTTGTACCTTTTAGATATTTTGAAAGGAATTGCCTTGGAATTTGGTATTTGAAATAGAGTACACTAGAGCACATCCACTGACAGTATGTGATAGTTTGGAAATGGATAGTTTCACAGATGGAAAATTACTAGAAATTTTTTATTTACATAAGACACCCTACCCTTTGTTATGATATTCTATTTGTTTTTTTGTATTACTTAAACCTTGAAATCAGTCAAATATTAAGTATTGGATAACGTTTCTCTTGTTTGCTGAAATGTTTAAACATATGTTATGGTTACATTCAGAGTTAAATTAAACATTATATCAATGTATATTAAAGAACTTGACATCAACATGTAGTTTATAAGTCAAATATTGATACTTTTTACATTTTACTTTAATATAGAAAAGGGAATACTTAAATAATTTCTGAATCATCATTTATCTGTGTTATTTGATTTCTCTACTTTGAATTCTCTTTCTTGGAGAACATTTATAAATTAAAATTAACATTGCACTTACAGTACTTAATATATTCCTCAATTGTGAAATTGTACTCTATACTACAGATGCTAGTAGTACTACAGCAAACACATTAAAAAGTGATATAACTCAGCTGACTACTATTGCCCCAGCTGTGTGAATGTGTCAAGATTTCCATTGTAAAAACTGTTGGTACATTAAGAATTACGTACAGTGGTACCAGCCATTAGAAATTGTGCTAATTGAGTAGTTATCACCCAATATCCTATATATATCTTATCAAGAAACTGCTCGAGAGTTTTGGAAATGAGGATTGTGAAGCCTTTTTGGACCTGCTGATCTTATGATCAACACCCTGATAAACTATTAAATAACTGAATTGTAATAAATTTAATATGTTTATAGTACCTTGTAATACCACTTAGTAACTACTTTTCATTACTTACATTACTTACTACTACTTTTCATTAATTTTAATCCTAGCCTTATTGATTGGGAGGCTGTTTGTGGCAGTTTGGTAAATTGTTAGAGCTGTCTGTTATCCCTTAGATCTAGTATTTTTTCATCATTTAGTTCATATTGGGTAGCTACATAATTATTCTCAACTCTTTCTTCCTTATCTGACCTGTTGTTTTGTCTTCCTCTTATTTTTGGTCAGGTCATTCATAGACAGATGCAGGTTGTTAACACATTACATGATTTTATGCACTTTTCAACTGTAAGTTATATGTTAATGAACTCATTTGCAACAGGTAGGCATGGTAAATGGGTCTTTCACTTTCTGGTTTGTTTGTAAACAAAGAAGCTTGAAGGATATAAAAATTAGAGTATGCTTTGGTTCTATCTAAACTGAAATGAGTAATTGTATCAGGATTTTGATTTATGCTTTGTTCCTGCATACAAGGTTCTTCTATTGTTGATTATTTCTAGGATTCAATGCTTTACATGCTGAATTCTTCAGAGGTGTTCCTTCTATCTTGGATACTCATGCTGAGGCTGTCTGACACCAGTCTTCTCTTTCTCTTCCCCCCTGTTTCTTCTTTCTACCCCCTTCCTATTGACTTCGTCATTGTACTTTGTCTGTGATTACCCCCCCTTTTTATCCAGTTGGCTTGGTCCAGTGAGTGCTCATCTGTTTTGTTTTTTGTAGACCAAATTGCAGCCAACTGATGGGTCATTTAAGTTCATTCACATGGCTTTTCTGATCTCTACTTTTATATCCTTTTCTCATTCCTTCCTTCCTTCAAGAAAATTCTTTTACCCTTTTCTAGTAATTCATCTCTCTGTTGTCACCAAAAAGAGACCAGAGATTAGCATTTTAACATAGACCTTTCTTCTCTCATTCCCCCAGCTAGTGGTTCGTTTGTTCAAGATGGAGAAGTTTTCTCCTATCCACTGCTCTCTTTTCTGTGTAACTACTATGATGGTCAAGGTTGACACCTTGAATGCCTTTCTACATATTCCAGTTGCCCCCTCCTTCATAACATTTTTCCTCTTCATTTACTGGGATCAGATGTAACAGGTTCAAAATTTCCCCTTCAGCACTGCATTGGTTCATTATTTATACAACATTAATATTAGATACATTTTCTCACAAAGTCCAAAGTGTTGAACTTTAATTTCAATTTTAATTGGATAACTCTCCTCTCCATGTCTCTTTATGGAAGGTCTTTTTCTCTGCCACTTCACTATTCATATATGGACTAACTGGTTAATCTTTCTAAGTTGTTCCTCATTCTGATATAATACTTCGTTCACCATGGAGTGTTTTTCAATTTGACTGGGTTGTTTTCAGCTTTCTTCCTTTCATCTACAAGACAAAGGGTATTTAGTCATCTTAACCTTTTCTTCTTCTGTACTTCCTGCAAAGAAGTTTTGTTTCTTTTTGGAAGCTTTCAAGTTTCTTAGACATCTTGGTCCCTTAGGCCAAGCTCAGAAGGCTTTAAATGAACTTTTAGTGGACAATGGATCTGTGGTCCTTTGTCCTTTCACTTAATGCTGCTGCCTTCTGTTCTAGACAAATTGTCTTAGTGGCTGGATCATGTCACCATCACTCTCACTTTCAGATCTCCATCATTTTACTGATGCATTATTTATAGTTTGGGGGGTGGATCTGTTGTTGATTTCATGAGCTCAGGAATTTGGTCTCTTTCTCATGTGAAACATATTTCACACATCAGTTTTCAGAAACTATTGGCTGACCAGTGAACACATTCAAATTTCCTATTTTGACTTGAGTACTTGATTATGATCCACTCCAAAATTCTACACTTATTTCCCATATCAAATGTCAGGGTGAGATTTGCTTTTGGGATTTTAGCTTTCACATGTTAGACTTTGTTTTGGGATTGTCTAGCTGTCTGTCATGCCCAAAGGGCTTTAAACATGATGTTTTGTTTATCTTGACCAACAAGATTCTTCCTATATTCTATACTCAAGACTTTCTTTGTATCTCTTCCCAGGCTGGCACACTAGTTATTGATGCTTTTGCCATTCCTTTCAATACCAAACATCCCACCTCCACCCAGTACCTCACTTAGCTTTTCTTGCTATGGCTGCTATTAGCCAGGACTAGTTTTGTTTTGTATGTGTAACCTTTGTAAATGTGTATTAACTTTGATT
Source organism: Tachypleus tridentatus (assembly GCF_004210375.1). Lineage (NCBI taxonomy): Eukaryota > Metazoa > Arthropoda > Merostomata > Xiphosura > Limulidae > Tachypleus > Tachypleus tridentatus. Next base: position 87,601,702 of record NC_134830.1, read on the forward strand.
TATGACACTCGTCAGGTCTCATTTTGAGTGGGTCATTTTTTATTTCTTCTTCCTTCTTTACTGATGTTTAGAGCATATCATTCTCTTCCTTAGTCACAGTAGCTACAACTTGTGTCTTTCTCTCCTGGGAGTGTTATCTCTGTCTTCACATGTGGAACTTGCTCAGTCCCTTGTTTTTTAATCAGAGTTCTCTGACTTTGTAGCCCTCCTTTTATTGTATTAGTGTCACCCGTTTGTTTTATCTGTCTTTTAACAAAAGTGGTTTGTTTTTATGTTGCTAGTCCATTTTCTACTTTCTTCTACTAGGCCCTCCTATTGTTACACACCTTTTGGTTTTCTGTATCTGGTTGTTTGAATGAGGATTGTCAGTTTCTACCATTGTAGGCTGTTTGGTAGCCTTTTTAACTACCTTTTGCTTTTTTGTGGTTCTCTCTTCTTTCCACATTATTCTGATCCTTCCTCATTCATTGTCCCCTCATCCACTTCTTTTACCTGACTGGCAGTTTTATTTCTCTATGCTATTTACTATTTTTTTACTTTATTTCATTTGCCATCTTCCAGTCTACTTGTTGTCTTTGACAGATAGGTGCACCTTTTGCTTCCTAACCCATCTCTACTTTTGATTTGCTTCTCAGAACTCACCCAGTGGCAGATGTTGCCTTACAGGATATGCTTAATTCCTCCAATCAATATTTAATTCAGAGGTATTTGAAAGTGTTAAACCCATCCACGCAAATGTGACCACTGTTGAGATGGAGTTTTCTGCATGACCAGCAGTGTATATACTGCTGGAGTGTATGCCCACCTACTTGGCTTCTGCATTTTGGCTTTACAAATTAGGTTTCATAATTACTCATTGTACTTTTTCTAAAAAACCCTTTCCAGTGATTGGGTCTGATCAGTCAAGGCAATTTTCTGATGTCTCCATAATTTATATTCCTCTCCCTCTGCCTTCAAGATCATGGGAGACTATAGCTACTAGCAGTTTGTATCTGCTGGAGTGATAAACTTAGATCCTCACAGGTTGTCAGGTTGTATGATTCATCCAAAGAATATCTGAGTGGGTAGCACAAAACAGGGAGAAGTGTGGCAGAGGTATCCATGTTAGAGTAATGCATGTGTCCCCCCATATAATATGCCAGATGGTACAAAGTGTTATTTTCCTGCAACAAGAAAAGATCTTCATCCATTTTCCTGTATGTATGGTGAATAAGTGATATATGGAAATATATACCAAACTGTGTGGTTTGATTATTACCTTAACCACACCATACCTAATGCCAAACCAATCAGTTGCACTCAGCATTAGATTCTTTGCCTTTCTCCTTTCATATTAATATGCTGGAATAATCTAGAACATTCATAGTATGCAAATATAATACTAGCTTTAAGGTAAAGTTTCAACTTCCATGAGCAGTTCTTAAATATTATTGACTATGGATAAAGTTGTGTTGATTATTTATTTATATATTGTAATAAAATTAGGACTTGGTAGTTTTATAATCAAGTCTTCAAAACATTTTCCAACTTTTCAAAATTCTAATAGAGATTTTACATGACTCTTGGCAGATTGAATAGTTTGCAAGCAAAGCTAGTTTAAAGCCCATTAGTTTGCAAATACCCATGTATTCTTTGCAAAATGCACCTGTTTTTAAGGTACATTTTGTAACCTGAAGAAATTCTGTTTCTTAAAAATAACTTCTTTTCTCTGCCAAAGAAGCCATTTATAGTAATCATGTTAACAGTTATGCTTGGCTTAGAATAATGAATCTTGTTTGTAAAATTTTCATTGGCCATGAAGAAAGTGAAACCTGATTTCTGGTATGAATTGCATGTTTATTCAACTGGCTTTACAAAGGAGAGCAAAAGATTGACTGATGTTTACTGTGAAACTTTAATGTATAAAAGAGTTCATTATAAATATGCAAGGTGGTAGATTTCCTGAAAACAAACTGGTGTACATGCCCAAAATTGGTACAAATTATCAATTTTTAACCTGTTCAGTGCTGTAAACAAGAAAACTCGTCCGAGCTAATCGGTAACACAATGCCACGTACGAGTTAATACGTTCTCAATAATAACTAACTTCAATACTAGATGTCAGCACAATACATGCATTTGACCTACTTGCAAATTGTTTCACTTTCGATCCAAAATGGCATCATGAAAAAAGTTACAAAATGAAGAAGCATCAGAGTTGTATTGTAGCAGCTGAAATAATTGGCAGTCAACAAGTTAAAAAAACTGTTTGGGGAAACTTCTCAAATTGTGAATGTTTGCAAGTGTGTCAAAAATAAGGACTGCCTTATGTATCTATACGTTGTTGTCAAGCTTACAATTTAATAGACAGAAACATTGTCTTATTCAAGAAATAAAGCATAATCAGCCCATTGCATTTTCCAATCTTGTATTATTTATATTAATAAAATACCAATGAAACAAATCATAAATTACCTAATGCAGATCTGATATGTTATCGAAACTTATGAAATAAAATTTATACCATACGTTTGAATTGATGATTTACTGAAGGATGTCTTTTTATTACAATTGAGAATGAATATCTTATGGAAATAATAAATTTTTGGTTTTGTTTGTAAATAACTTTTGGTAAGAATGAGTGTAAAAAGATGCTTTTTTTCTCAGTCTCATGGTGCATCAATTTCCTAAAATTCAAGTTATGTACTTAGTATTTTTCATTATTTTCATTAATAAAATAAATTTAATAAATGTAATTTTGTTTTGTATAAATAAGATTTTGATTAATAAGTGTTTAGCTTAAATTTTTTTAACTCTGGTGTCCACTTAAAGCTGTTTCATCTTGTATCAAAATCAGTAAGATTGTGTGGGAAATATTTTGTATCATGTTTCAAACTGTATTTTTAACTATGATATTAAGACGTTACAAATTTGTATTTTTAAATTTTGATTTTGTATTATTAGAGTAACTTTTAATAGTATGAATGAGAGTTTAATAATGGTATATACACTATATGTCTTGTGAAAAAGGGAATAGGCACATAAAGAAATACCAATAAGAAAGAAAATGGATCCTTTAAATTGTATAAATTCTTGTTTTATTACATTAAATAGGGAAAGATTTGTTACTGCACCATTCATCGTTTAGCTATTCACAAGTATATAAATTATGCTGTACTTTCAATTCTGTTTTTAAGCAACAAAAGGTGTCTAAGTTTTTAGTTTTCCAATCAAATACTGAATTTGAAATACTTGGATAAATGTGCATTTAATCAGGAGATCTTTTTTTCTGCCTACTGTATATGGTAACAAAAAAATTTATCAGTTGGAGGCAACTTCCAGTGGCATAGCGGTATACCTGTAGACTTCAGTGTTATAAACAAGTTTTCAGTACCATGTTTGGTAGAGCACAAGACACTCCATTGTGCTTCCTGCTTAATTTATAAACATTTGCAAACAAACAGTTGGAGACTATATTGTTATATTAAGTATGTTCTGGAGTGTGAAACGTGAACAGACAGACTAGATTATTCTGAGTAAAATGAAAATATGTATTTGTTGATTAGTGGTAGTGCATGTAAAGTTTCATGCATGCACTCATTACAGAAATAGTCTTGTCTGTATTATATATATTTGGCATTTCTAAAGTTTGAATTATGTTAATTTTTCGTATGTAGTCTGGTCATAAAACATCATTAAATTTGACTGTAATATGTTAAAATTTTTAAAATACATTCATGTGCATATATTGCTGTTACAAAATTATCTAGACATATATTCATAAAGCATTTGCTGTGATTATTATTCTGATACATTTATTAAACTCTTCTTGGCTTGAATAACTACAACTATTTTGCAACACATTTTTAACAAGGTTTTAACAATAATTAAGACATACAGTAGTATAGTATGCATCCAAAACAACCTGTAGCACACAAGGAGTGACAGCTTTGCCATCTTTTAAGCACACGTTTTGTTTTACCAACCATCATGCCTCAAATTGAACAAAAAAATGCAGTCTGGCTAAGTAACAAATGAATATTTGCAATAAAGTTCTTATCAATGATATTAGTGTAATTACTAGTTGGGTAACCAGTTTTTGATTTCATTCCTTTAAGTCTGGTGCTCAATCTGCTCTTAGTCGCACTTTTTTTTTTCAAATCAAAGGTGTTTTTGACTAGATTCAAATTGTATGCATTGTTTTAAAAGTTTAACCATTTGAATGTCACTGAAAGACTTATCTGACCTTTCAAATTGTTATTTTTTTTTGTGTGTGTGGAATAATGAACATAGATGTCAATGTGGGTACTGAGCACCATTATTAAGATGTTCATATTTTTACTTTGAATCTAAGCAGACTAAGCGTGTTGTACTTTATGTGGTTGTGAGCACTGTCTTCCTGGATTAACACATTGTTTCTGATATCCATGAGCATTTACTTGTAAATGTGTGTAGATAATTGACAAGTATAACCCTTATATAATTTACATGATTTATCTTGCACCGTAAAACTCAAACCACAGTTGTTAATAATTGGGGTAACTTACATTAAATTTATCACTTGAATACATTCAAAAAAGAATATGTTCATCACTTGATGAAATGGCTGTAAATACTTTACAAATATTAGGACCAACCATGAAGATTGTATTGTTCTGTGACTTTACACCAAGTGAAATTATACCAAGCATTATTGTGTGTGATAAAAATAAAAAAATGCATATCTCTGCTTATTAAAATTAACCATATTACTCATAAAGAGCAGGAGACCTCAGAGATGGTTTTAACGTATGGCTACAATGGTTGGAGTAAGTTTACTGCATGCTTATTGTAAACTTAGTTTTTCACATTCTTTCACAATTATGAAAATTAATCTTTGTTGCAATCAACATCACATTTTGAACATTATAATTTTTAAGATGTTATTACATATGGCATCATTCAATTACACCAGAAACTTAGTACAAGTTATGTGTGACTAAAATAGTACATCTCTTTTTATCACTTTTAACAGTTTTTAAAGTCTTGCCTCTTAAATTCACTTAATTCATGATCTTTGGTGCTTAAAGTGATGTGTAATGATATGGAAAAACTGGAAAACATTTACTCTTTAGCCCTAGATATTTGTATTAAATTAGCAGAGTAATTAAAACATTAAAAGAATTACTTTTTTTGAAGCCTGAGATTAAAGTATTTAAATTAAGTATTTAAAAAGTGTTGATTGTTTCTAAGTTTTAATTATTTATTGTCACAAATACCTTGAATTTCAACATTTTAATATATTAGCAGTTATTAATTTTATAAGAGTATACAAAGAGACTACACAACACTGCTTAGGTTCCAAATGTTTATTTTGATATTTCTTTATGTACAATATCATAATCATAATCATCACAAATGTCTTTCTTTCTCTCTCCTATGGTTTTTATCCAGAAATCTATTTCTCATAATATTGAAATATTTTCCATTCAATTTTATGACCTGTAGCTGTCTTCTCTTTGTTATGTTGATCAAAACAAAGTAAAGATCTGCTCACTTCAGTTTAATAGATAATGTATATTTTCTGTCTCCTCAGAAGTATTAAAAATTGTCATGTGATATTTTAATGAATATAGCCTTTCACAAATGTAATTTGATTTGAATGTTTGCCTGAGTGTGCATGTGCAACTGCACATATTAAAAAAAGGAGTTATTACTTTTTCAAATTATGTAATTTTGCACATTGAACTCATCCATGAACAAAACTCAAAGATGATTTTTGTTTACTGTTTGTGCTGCTATGTATAGTACATGTGTGTGTATTAAAGGCATTAAATTCCTTAGTTGTTAAGGGTAAAGCTGTATTTGAAACTACCTGGAAAAGGTTGACAAAAGAAAATTAAAACTTTGTTTGTGGCTGATACATTTTGCAATTTCTTTTTCAAAAGTAGTAAACCTTAAAACTTTCAAGAAAAGTGTGAGTGAAAATATACATTTAATTTTTATACAGCTAGTTTTGCAGTAATTTAAACTTGTACTGATGTATTGTTAGTCTGATAAGATAATTATGTAGATTTTTAATTTAGATTTTTACTTATTAATTGTTGGCAGATTTAAAGAAATATTTAGGGGCAAAATGTTACATTCTGGATGTTTTCTTAAGTAACTAACTGTTCTTTCATTTCTCTTGTTCTATAGCTCGAGGCTTTCACTTCGAGGAATTTGGTTAGTACTCTTCATGTGTGAAATGTTTGTTACTTTTCTATATTGCATTCATGTATATCTTTTTGCTACTCTTTTTCTTTTTTCCATTAAAAACTTCCTGTATTCTTGGCTTTTGTATTTTTTACATGAAGAAATAGATACTAATAAAGATTAATTCTATATTTTGTGAATACTCATTTTAAGCTTTAGTATACTTATTGACATAACTTATTTAAAACTACCTTTTTATTCAGTTTCTCTTGTACTAAAGGTCATTGTCTAACACAGCTGTACTAGATGTTAAGTTTGGATTGAATTTTGCTATTCTTACTTGTGACTGATGATACATTTGTATCTTATTTACTTCTCCCTGCTAAGAAGCGTTACGAATACAACATGAAAATAATTAACTCAATAAAAGCTTGAAATTTTGCCTACTCACTAAAATTAGTCAAAGCTTGGGGAGTTTTCATTTTATCAAAATTTAAACTTATAAACTTTGACTGTTTTTCTGACTAATGCTAAAAAAGATTCAATTTACAAATGCATTATCCATACTTACTTCGTATAAAGGAAACAAAACACTTTATAATTAAGTAGATGTGCAAGTTGACTAATTCTTTTGAGCTGCAAGTTGACTATCCAGCTTTACCCTTAATAAATGCCAAACTATTTCAGTGCAATTTATAAGTAAAAGTTTATTCTCCTTAAAATAACCTGCAAAACTCTTAAGGTACCTTAAGATATTTAAAGTGCATTACAAGAACTTCAGAAAGAAAGCTTAATTTCAGTCCACATTAAGCTTTCTTTTTGAAGTTCTTGTAATGCACTTTAAATATTTTACCTTAAAGGTTTTGCAGGTTATTTTAAGAAGACTGTACTCTTCCATCTGTTTTCTCTTGAAAGTATGCCAATTTGCAAAAAAGGAACACAATTTATCCAAGGATTTTATGTAGCATACTTTCTCCAAGAACATTGTTGTAAGACAGGGCAAGTGCATTAGGAGTGAGATGTAGCAGCTGAGTTGAGAAACTTGTCAGAAATGGCAAATCAGTTATCACTTTTTCTACAGTGCATCTCATTTCACACTAAGAGATCTGGTCATGATTTATATTCTCTGAAGTTGATACATTTATTGCATTGAACTTAATAATAATCTTTAATTTTGCTTCTGTGTAAAACTCTTCTACATCAGGAAGAGAAATATCTAAAAAATATTTTAATTATGAAATACTTTTCTGATTCAGGGTTAAGTGCTTGTTCTAATTCTGAAGTTAAATGGTGTGAATCAAAGAGCAAGAAATAGTATCAATGTCTTTATTCTCTGCATTGTATCAAAATAAAATTACTGTTTGTACACACACACACACACACACACACACACACACTAGTAAATTAGTATGTCAAATTTGTTCTGGATTAGTCAACTCATTTAGGGGAAGATGCATCCTAAGACGAAGTTTCATTGATATTGGATAGTTACTTTACTGATATAATTATGTATTGAGTATATCTAAATCATACCTGTACCCCAGTTTTTACACCCAGCTTTGCTCTTCTTCACTCACCAGAGCTGGATAAAGTTTTAACACCATTAGAAAGAAGTCTTTAACCAGGTCATGAGATTACATGTATGTTGACTGCATTTTTTAGTGTAACATTTAGCTGGAGTTTGTAACTTTTTTCCTGGATTAATGGCAGTTTTTTACTTCATTTATGCATTATTCAGTATTTATAAAAGAATGAAGTTTATAAAGCATTTATTGCAATAAAGTATACATTTGATATTTGTCTCATAACACACTAACTTCACCAGTGCACTGTCCTGATACTTTTAGTGCCTCATTCAGATTTTCTTTTTTCTTTTTTTCCAAAACAGTTACTAATAGGTTCCCTGTACTACAATCATTGGAGGTACTTTGATTGTTCTTTGTGCTACATGATTTTTTTCATTTGGGGAAAGTTAATATACAGCATAAATTCTCATGTTATTTCTGGTGCAAAGGCAGATCTGTTCTCCCCAATCCCACCTCTGATACCTGCCATTGCTCAACAACTGGGGATGGGGAGAGTTACTCTCAGTTGAGATTGTAAGTGATGTTATTCATAGTGAAATAGAGATGCATATTCAGTGTGGTGGTGTTCCACCAGTGGGTGCTGAGGCTGCAACTGAAGGTGATCCTGGACATTCTGGAGATAATTTAGATTAGCCTTTCCATGCCACTTCCTTTACTCTGTTGGCTTCTCTGAAGACTACTTTGGAATCAATTGCTGTTGGCTTTTTTTTTCTGTTGTTTCATCAAGTGTGTAATGTTTTGAGTCTTTCCTCGCTTACTGTTGTGTCTGCACCTTCCTTGAAAACTAAAAAAAAGTGAGAGTAAACACTTAGTTTTTGCTTAATCTGCTGATATTGTGGATTATACAGCGAGGTTTACTGCTCAGTTATGTGAAGGGACAGTTATGCATTGTTGAAACTATGCAATTTAGTGAGGTGTACGCATATTCCGACTCTGAGTGCACGTGCTTTGGAAAATTTGAGGATCTAGAGAGAGTGTAGAGTTAAATCACAACTTTCTTGGATTTATCTCACCCTATATATGGTGCTGAGTTATTTATTGTTCCTCTAAAAATAGTAAAACTGAAGTGCATGCTCACAATGGTCCCAACTTGTCATCAATAAATGTAATCATCTTGAGAGTTATCCAACTACCTAAAGTTTATTCTTTAGGTATAAATAGACTTTAGGTATAGAATAAATTCAGTTTATTCTTTTTGTCACTGATGTATCTCTACTTTTTTTCAGCTCCTACAGGGGGTCATGGTTTTGCCACTGTTCAATGGTTCTGACCCCAGACAGCATTGGCACCATATGTGTTCTGCCAAATTCTTATGAGGTTTTTTTCATCACCTCCTCCTATCCCTAGGCTTGTGCATACTATCATTCCATGGAAGACTGATTACTGCTGGCACCATCTCATAAATTGTCAGAATGTTGCACCTGGAGTCTAATTTTAGAAACAACCAAGGCAGATATATTTGTGACAAAGGGAACATGAACAACAATTCATTGGACTCTCCATGTCATTATTCAGGATCATTTTCTTTAATCGCAAGGATTGGTTAGATAAGAATAATACTAACATATGGGTTCCTCTGCTGCCATCTCATCCAGAGATCCATTTCTTCACAGAATATTTCAATGATCAAGAATTCCAGGTTATACACATGGACAATGAGACTTCCATACACAATGTTTTAGACCTTCTTGTTGTTCAAAGGGCAATGTCAGGATTCACTTTGAACAATTCCAGGATGGTAATTTACATTTCCCATCAAGAAAGCAGTTACTTCAGGGACCTTTGTTTCTGAACCTTGAATTTTCTTTCTTGAAACCTCTTATCACATCACTCTGCTAGTTTGCCATGTTTCACAGGTGGCAGATTCTCACAACAAGATTTTCTGTTGCATTTGTTCTCATTTTGAAACATTGACTAGTGTGTTGGCCACTCATTAGAACACCCAACAACTAGCAATTTGGCCTCTGGTACCTCACCCTCAGGCTTTTGTAGTAAAAGCATTTTCTCAGGATGTGATGAGATTTACACCTCTTGGTGGTCCCATCAATTTGTAAGTTGTACCCAAGGTACTAGCTATGTTTGATTCTAATTTGTTTTTAGGTCCTGTTGGTAGCACAGGATTGGTTAACACTCCTACAAAAAGATGTTTTTAGTCCTGATTTCTCCAAGCTCGTTCCCCTGGCTGTGGTTTCGCTAGATACTAGATAGGGACAGTGGGAATCTCGTTAATCCATTCATAATCATCCATTTAAATGGCAAGTTCATTTAAATACAGAATTATTAGCCTAATATTATTAACCTTTCAAGTTGCTCTGGGGCTTATTAGGCCCCACTTTTCGTAGGAGTGTTAAGCCCTAGCTTCTTTTCCTGTGGTACCTTCAGAAGTGATAACCTCTTCTTCTTTGACTATTTATGGTTAGTCAGCTATGATCTGATGTCACACACTCAGCTTTGCAGAATCTTAAGCTTCAGGTATGGATGTTATATATTTCTTTGCACAACATTGGAATTTAATTTCTAAGGTTGGTAGATATTTGTCTCAGTTTTTGCTTAGTCCCACAATGGACATTTATTAATGGAACTTGCACACATTTCAGCAATGGTTTATTGAGAAGAGGTTGAACCTAGTTTGATTAGAAGTGCCAGTCATAACTCATTTCCTAATGCAGTTTAATTTAAAATATACAACAGTTTTGTTTTTGTTTTTCAATTATAAAACAGTTTTTGTACTGTGTGGGATTATTTATATAGGCCATATATGTTTTGTTAGAAAATATTATGTTTTTAAAAATAAAACTTGTTGAAAGTAGGCTGTTTCTTGCATCTATTTAGCAGATTGAAAATTTCATCCTTTTATGATGTAGAACTTTTAGTATCAATATTGGTAAATTATCTTTCAAAATTTGTGCAGATGTACTAAACTTAGTTATTAGTTTGCATTGAATCACAAAACTTCAGATAGTGTAATCTATGTTAAACATGAATTTAGACTCCTTTCAACCAAGTACTCTGGTTGGCCATGTCTTGACTTAGATATCAAAAGTGATCATCACTCGTTAGTTCTTGTGAGTGACAAAGATTATTATTAGCCAGTTAACGTAATATTGATTGGTCAGGTTAGGGTTATGGTAAGTGCATCAGGATATTGCTCTTTCTTGTTTTTGACTTGCATAGACTACAGGAACCCAAAATTGTTATCAATTTATCCATAAGCCACAGAATAGCTGCTGCTAACAACTTAATATAGAATAATCACAGTTTGTCTGTAAACTGTTTTTGATGTATATGTTCAAACTGTCTTGTTTGTTTAATCAGGTTTTTTCTGTTTAAGTTTGGCTTAACAAATGTAGAATGTTCCATTTTTACTGTACTTTATACTTATTTGTTGACCAAGTGCACATTGAAAATCTCAATCTTCATTGGCTTTGTACCATCTCTTAGTTATAATTTACATTTGAATTTTGTGTAACAGGAACTTATTGTGAGACAATTGCCGAGTTAAAATAGTATTTAACCCTCATACTACAATCTTGCTCGAATCAACAGAGTTCATGACCTCAAATTGACTTTTATAATTTCCATCTATAATTTCTAATATGTTTTTGGATCTTCATGAAATTTTATAAGCTTCCAGTATTGATTAAGAAAAACTTGTAGAGAAAAGAAAAATAAAAAAATTGATGTTTAATGAAGTATTTTTCTAAATATTTTCTCCATGTACATAGTCAAATGTGTTAAATTCTCTGAATGCAAAGTGATTTTTGTGTTTAAACTTACAAATACTTTGTCTGAAATATCTCTAATTCTCCCCATATAAAACTATTTTATAAATTTTAAATGAAACTACATAATAGTATGTATTTGTTTATACTTTTTTTTGTGCTATTGACTTTTGAAGTGTGACTAAATGATATTTCCACTATAGAATTTGTAAATCATTTGAATGACATGCAGCTGTTGTTATCATATTACTCATATTACATAACACAAGACTTGCTTATAAGCATGCCTCACAAAACATTCTTTATTTTGCTTAATTTAATCTAAAAAGTTTTAAATTTTTGTTTTAGTTACTCTTATAATAATAATAATAATAATAATAATAATAATAATAATAATAATGAGTACACATGGGAAAACTAGAAATAAAGTACTTACCTGGACCTTCTTTTTCTTTTTTTTTCTGCTATCAAATTTCCTAATTGAAGAATTGATACCACGACAAGCTCGACCTCCTGATGATCCTCCTCTTTACTTGTGTTTAAGAATTGGTCGACCAAGAGATAAGAAATTTACAAGTGCCACTACAGTTTTTTCTTATGGAAAAAAACAAATAAGAAGTGAATATTGGTTCAGTATTCCTCGACACAGGTAAAATTCATTATTTAATTTGTTTTTTTCATATTTTAGTTGATTTGTTAAATTTCAATTTATTCATAGTAATTTTCAACTTTTATGTTTAGTAATTTTATTGTGGCTTTTTTAGTAATATTAAAAAGCAAATTGTGTGTTTCAAGGTTTAAAATTTTTTGAGATTTTCAAACTTTCTAAAATTTTGGTATATGCGTACAATAATCTATTTTCTGTAGAGTGGATGACTTGTACAGATATTTTCACTGCTGGACTCCAGATAGATATGGTGATGTCAATGCTATTGAACCTGAGGACATAGGCTTTGATCCAATTAACTCTGATGAAGAACAAGACTTTCCAGATGACAGTGACAATTTATTTGGTGACGAAATTGATGGGAAGAAAGGTAAACGACCTGGTCCCTTGGATTTGTTGAAACTTGTAGAAGAACATTTTGGTACTGAAATGAGCCCATCTGATTGGGAGGTAGGTATATTTTACTTTTCAAAACCACTGTATATGAGAAATATGTTTAATTTATAAACAGCTTAAATAAACCAATTTTCTGTCTCTGGGTTGACAGATCAATGAAAAAAGAGAAGTTTTATGGCTAAATCATCTAACTCAGATTTACTTATCTTTGTCAACCTTTAGCATATGAATTCAGTTATTTTGACCAACCTTATAACTACTAGCTGACCATGAAAGAATACACATTATAACTTTGAATTTATCTGAGTATAAATGTTTTCAGATTTTTTTAATTAAGTATTTTTACTAAAGATTTTTTGTAAATTTACAAAGTTTTTAATGAATCAGTTTGAGTGCAAGGCAATTTGCTTGTTGAGAATAAAAATACATCTTTCAGTCTTAGTGTTTCATTTACATATCCTTAAAACCTCATAAATGAACATTAAAAGTTGTTATTTTTAATATAACTTTTTTGTCATTTTCTTACTCAGACACTGTACTGGTTCAGTCTATATGACTGATCTTGTAACCACCACAAAAACAAAATAATTCTGAATTACACTTTTTTTTTGTTTTCTATAAATGTGGAAAATTGTGACAGAAAATTACAATTACACTGCTGGCCAAAATCTTAAGGCCAATAAACATGAAAAAATATGCATTTTGCATTGTTAGACTCGACCACTTATTTGAGTAGAGCTTCGAAAGATGAAAATAAGAAAAGGGAAAATAAAAATAAACTTTTTAGCATTTAATAGGGAAAATGTGAACACTATGAAATTAGCCTAAATACTAATTGGTTAAAAGCTTAAGACCATACCAAAAAGAAGTCTTAACAGAGTAGGAAGTGCCCAACAAGAGGTCTCAGTAGTGAGTTGCACAGCAGTCATCGTGAACAACTGCAAACATTCACTTTGGCACAGTCAATATAATGTTTGCAGAAGCCTGGCTGAAATATTATTCCAAGTAGTGAAGATGGCTTCACAGAGATCATGCACTGTTTGAAATTGATATCCATTTCTATACACTTCTCTTGCTTATCCACCCCTAAACATTTTCAGTGAAGTTCAGTTCAAGCAAACATGCTGGATAGTCCAAAAGAAACATGTTATTCGCCATGAAAAAGTCCTTTGTCTTGCAGGCATTGTTGATCGCAGCATTGTCCTGCTAAAAGATCCAGTCATTTCCACACAAGTGAGGGCCTTCAGTCAATAAGGATGCTCTCTCCAACATGCCAATGTAGCCAGCTGCTGTTTGATGCCCCTGTATAACCTGAAGCTCCAGTGTTCCATGGAAGGAGAAAGCACCCCAAATCATGATGGAACATCCTACACTATGTTGTGTAGAAAATGTCTCTGGTGGGATATCCTTATTGTGCCAGTAACGTTGGAAGCCATCTGGACCATCCAGATTAAATATTTTCTCATCAGAGAACAAAACAGTCTTCCACTTTTCTACGTCCCATGTTTAGTGCAGTTTTACTTCGCCCAATCTCACCAGCGATGGCACATTGGAGAGACCGTGCTTTTGTAGCTCGACAATTCTTCATGCCCTTGAAAGACAGTCAAACTGAAAATAGTTGTAACTGTGAAGAGAGGTATCTTTTTATTAATATACTTTCAGGGTAGTAAAATGTTAACTTTCCAGACTTGTTTTGAGCTTTTAACAGAATACCACTAATTTCAGTGTTGTAACTTTAGTAGATATAATTTTATCAATTTTAGCTAACCATTGTTTCTCATTTTTGTTTGTTGTAGCATAATATAATTGCCTAAGTCTCAAATTTTAGAACTTGTAGTCTAGTAATCTGAACAATAATAAAAGTGGATATTATCATAAAGGTAAGAAATAGTAAAATCTTAGCTTGGTAATATTTTTCTAGAATAAAAGTTGTTGTAAACATGTACCATGATTACAGTCATAATTTTTTTTTTAAATCTTGCATAAAGCTTCTATACTTCACTTGAATTGTGGTATTACACTATTATTGAAGAATAAGTGTTTTTCATAGAACAGTATGAGACAGGCTCAATTAGATCTTTTATACTCAACCATATCAAGTTTTGATATGGTTATGACAAGACTGTTATATTAGCTACATTTGCATGAGGCCTTATTGACCTAACTTCTTGAATTGGCATAACAAGTTTTCACATAATTTTAAACTAAGTACCAATGTAGATGAATAATAGGTAAGTAAGACTGTTTTGTGTAAAAGTTACTGCATTGTTCATTTAGTGATATAAGATTCAATGGCTATTTAGTTTTCATAACAAGAGAATTGAAAGTAAAAGATAGAGAAGTAAGAGAGTTTGTTAAACAACAACTAAAAAAGACGAGAGGAAGGAAGACTAAAATAGGAAACAGAAATAGAGAGAATAAGAGCACACAGAGATTAAAAAAAAATGATGGAAGGGGAGACTGTGCTCTTATTTTCTCTCTTTCCAGATTGTGAAAGAAGAAAAGGGAGATTGCAAATAGAATAAAAACACAAATTGAAATTGCCAAGCTCACCCATTAGAAAGAGGAAGGACCAAAGAATGACAGTGAGGTCAAGTCCTGTCAACCAAAGTTGTCTAAATTTGATGAACATGGATGCTTTTCTGGAGAGATGTGAAAGGTTTGTCCAAAATCAAAACTGGGACAAAGGTTACATGAGTTTAACAGACAAAGGTGAAAAGAGATTCTATATTTGTTATGAGATAAGGCAAATTGCAAAGGAATGCAAGTCCATCAACAACAAGCAACAGCAGAAATTTCAACGTAAAGCAGCTGGAACTACTTATAAAGATGTTGCTACCAGAAGAGAGTCAAGAAAATGCATCAGGTTCACCACATGAAGAATGTGCTATTTTTATAACTAAACAGTGCCAGTAGTGATTGAAGCATGTGATGAACATGCCAGTAGCTGAAGGCTGTGTTGGGGACAAAAAAAATGAAGGCCTTTCAAGATGCTGCCTGCAGTAGTGAGAACCAGTCTAGTATCTGATAGCAAATGACAGGCAGTGTGTGTGCGCTAATTGATGGGGTTGTGAGAAACTTTCCCAAAACAAAAATAGAGGTGGATATTTGCTGCTACATGGGAGACCTTGAGGCCATGTGTATGAAGGCATCATTACACATCTTATTGATTGGAAACATACCAGCTTGTAGAAATTTGGAGAAACTAAACAGAAAGAAGATTAGATGAACCATCTGCAGTTGCTACAAGAGCTCAAAGGAAGAGCAAGCAAGATATGAAGCCTCTTAAAGTCTCAAAGTGATATCCAAAATGTAAGTTTACAGGAGTAGAAGGAATTGCAGAAAAAAGACCCTTCACTGTTGAAACTTCAGGACAGTATCTGAGAAAAAGTCAAGTACAAAGAAAATTGAAACAGAATAGAGGACCAGAAAGGTGTATTGAACTGGACCTATCCAAGCAGTTCCACTGGGAAGCTAAACAGATAGAGGGTAGTAAGAAGTATTTATATGACAAGTAGGTCAAAGGTCATCATTTCAAAGTTGAAGAGATGTTAGTTTTGCTACTCCCAGCTAACAATAAATTCATCCAGCAGTAGAAAGGATATTTTGAAGTATAAGATGTTATCAAGAGAATGTACTATGAAGTGAAAGTGGATTGGAAGACAAAGATCTACCATGCCAGTCAGTTGAGTTACTTCATGAGGGAAGAAGACATAACAGATACAGTTATTGAAGTAATAATGGACATGGCAGGTGTAGCTGTCATAGAAGCAGAATCTGAAAACAGTGATTGTGTTATAAAAGATATAGGCCTACTAGGCTTTAAAGCATTGGGTGGAGATAAGACATAAGATTAGCCAAGGCAGACCTCAAGAAAGAAAAGACCAATGGATATAATCGAGATGAAGACCTACTAGATATTCTATGAGAAGAGAGACTAACAAGGAACCAAGAATATTGGTGCAGACTATATGAGGAGATTTGGTGTATATTCTTAGAACAGTTTTTGTATATAATATAAAAAATATTGTAAATATTTTTCTTCAAGATTAGCTTATTGTTGGACATACAAGACTGTTTAGTGTAAGTTATTTATTTCATTTAGTGATCTAATGTTTAATAATTATTTAGTATTTATAAGAAGTTTTGAAAGTGATAGTTATGATAAATTTCATTAGGTAACTCAATAAAAATTGTAGGTTGTGTGTGTAGTTCAGTTATTGTAAATTGACATGACATTATTCACATTTTTTGTTTTTTTCTTGCTTAAAATGAGTATTGTTGCATCATACTGTTCTGTAGTTTGTAGAAATTTCTAGTCCTTAGCTTTACAATGTGTGTATGTACATAGGCAATCGTATGAGTGTAAGTTAAGTTAGTGAAAGTGAGGTTAGACTGCATGATTGTTAGTTTAGCAATAACAGGCAACATCTGAAGTGAGTTTCACAGTAAGTGGTATTGCAACACCAGGGATAGAAGAATAATCCGTCTTGTCAAAGGATGTTTTAAAGTAATTGAACCACCTGTGTGGACTTGGTGAAAAGGAGACAATTATTCATTACCCTGGATATAACTGTGGTAAATCATGGGGTAACTTTGGTGAATTTATCACTGATTCTGTTATGATAAAAGAGTACAGACTAAATTATTTGTTTTGTCAACTGCATTCTGAAGTAATTGAACCAGCTCATGTGGACTTTTGGTACCGTGTTTCTCCGATAATAAGACCTACCCATAAAATAAGACCTAGTGTGATTTTTGGGGATAGTTTTAATATAAGCCCTACCCTTAAAATAAGCCCTAGTTAAGAGTGGCAGGAAGAAGAAAGAAATAAAAAAAAAAATTAAACAAACTAATTAACTAACTATTAAACTAATTAATAAATTAATTATTAATCAGTTAGTTTAATAGTTTAATAATAGTTTATTTTAAATGGTTAGTTTAATAGTTTTACTTTGTAACTTCATTTTTTTAATATATCAAAATAAGACATCCCCCAAAAATAAGCCCTAGTGTCATATTTTGGAGTGAAAATTAATATAAGCCCTGTCTTATTTTCGGAGAAACATGGTATTAAAGAGAATTACATAAATCTCTGTATACAACTGGGGTAACATAATTGAACTCATCATAAATTACCATAAGAGAAGAGAAAGAGAATTAGATACAACTGTGATATCCAGTAGTCTAACAATTTTTTGTATGTACATTTGTTTTACTTTGAATACATTATTTTAAAACAAATGAATTGTATGCTGTTTGTTTATTATTGACATTTATCACCAACAAATCACACACCTATTCTAAAAGAATTCCAGCTTCCTTCACTGAAACCCTGATAATGAGTATGAAAATATTGTAAATTTTAGGATCAATGGGATCAATCTATCTATTTGTTATAAAAAAATCTTATGATTGAAAATTAAAACCTACACTGTTAATTGCTTATCAGCAGACTCGAATCTTACATGCTTTGAAAAGAAGGAAAGTTAAAAAGTTACTTGAGTAAAGCTTGATATAAAACGGAGAACTTGGAAAACAACAACTTTGAAAAATGTATCTTTTAGCTAATGGGATAGCAGCTACATAATACCATCTTGTACCACAATTCTCTGCCAGTTTTAATAAGCCCAAATAGGTTGGTTGTACAGAACGTCCGAGTATTATATTATTTTAGGTATTAAAATTTATAATTTTATCTTTGTTAATACATACTCATATTTACCCCTTTTTTCTTGTGTTTGATTTGGAAAAATTGAATTTGTTTGCTTTCCAGCTGTATGCAACACTTGTATTTTTTGATTATTTGGTAATGCAGGTTGCTGTATCTAACATATTGATCTGCAGTATGTTAGATGAGAAATCTTACATCTTGGAAATAAACTGCCATTTAGTTTTAGTATTTAAAACATTGCTTCCTTGTTAGGTTTTATTTGAACTTATTTTTACTTATTGTGTTAAATATTGATATCTGTTGTCTGACAAATATGTTTATTGTATTCTAATTCTGTTTTTCCCTTGAATGTATTTCTTAAGGTTGTGTCAATGAGTGAGGCCCAAAAGCCACAAGAAATAGACCCTGCTGAATTGCCACTTGTAGAACTGTTGGAAGAAAGTGATATCCTGACAGAAAAACATTGCAAAGAGGTTAGTTGGAAGCATACTTTTTATATTTTTCATTCTGAAAGATACATCATAATTGCATTTTATTCAGTATATAACATATTTTGAAATTTATAAAAATGTATAACAGTTTAAGTAAAGAAGGTATAATCACCAAAGTTAATGAAATTGGAACAGTGATTGATTTGCATAAGATGCTTTAAATAATTTTGTTGCTATGTAATTTAAAGTGATTTATTTTATGTTGAATAAAGTATTTATAATTCTTTGATTTTGAATTTTTTAGAATTTTACTACTACAAAGTAATACTTGTAGTAAATTCTTGATAAATCGCATATTTTGAATTCAGTTTAGTCATATCTTTCATTACATTAGTTACTGTGGGGAGTGGTGCCTGTCCAGGTATACTTAAGCTAGTAAAAAATGTAATGTAAGGCTATAATAATTTAACAATTATAATTGTTAGGAGATTGATCATCCAATTAAATGACTTTCATTGGGTCCTGACATAAGTTTGGGGGTGCACACATTTTAAATTACAGTCTGCCAAGTTTGGAAAGATTATACTGTTATGGTTTTTGTATGCTTTTATTGTTAATACTATTATCTGTAATTTGTTTCCATAATACAAGTTTCCTTAGATTGGATAATGATCGTAGTCAACTTTGGGTTATTCGTTAATCTTAGTTGTATTTTTTCTACTATACCTTTCAATTAGGTTTACCATGGTCTTTGTTATTTTAGGATTACCTGTAATTCATTTTGCTGGTTTATCTATCATTAATTTCACTATATTGTTTTTCTTCCACACATCATGTCTTATTCATAGGTTGTTGTTACTACATTTTCTTTATTTTATATTTTCTTTTTCACTTTCATCATTATTTCTCATTTATCTTTTTCCTGTTCATTTAATTTACATGGAACACTTGAGTAAGGGTGCACAAATTTATCCTAATATTGTATGTACTTATTGTTCAGTTAAGTTTTTCTTTTAGTTCTTAGTGATATTCTTTGTTACGTATTGTTGAGTCAGGCTTCACAAGTGCTTATTTCATTTTATCTGTAGTTCTACTGATGAATTAATTGATAATTAGGTTAAAATATCTTTGTTTGATTAGGCTTCACAAGTGTATGTTATTTTCAATTTACCTATAGTTTTATGGGTTGCTATGTTAAGTTTTTCACCATGTGCTTCAGCCCCAGTTATGTTTCTTGCCCTTTGGACTTGTTTTGACATAACATCTTTTGTGGGGTGGTATGCATTTTACCCCACTTCTGCATTTTAAGGGATTGTTACCTGCATCATTCATTAGATGTCTAGCTTTATTTAGCTTTGGTAGTTGTATTTTCAAGTTGGATATGTTTATTTCCTTGTGTGTACCTCCTATTCTTGTCTCATTGGGGTGGGTATTTTTAAACACCCATTCATTGGGACCATCCGTTCTCCTCCTTGAAAACATTTGATGCAGCTTTGGGTTTTTCAAGCCATTCATATGAATTTTCTCTTAGTTTTTAATTCTTTCCTCTTCATTTATATGAATTGGTAGTTGATAATTTTCCCTAAGATGTCGCATGTACTGCTTCCTTCCCATAACATGGATAAGGTTCGTTCAATGGCATGCTTCAGAACGATGGTCTACAGGCAGGTAATGTCTTATCTTCACACCTGGAACTTCTGCCAGTCCAGTGTACTTTCATTCACTCTTCCTCTTGTCTAGATTTGATTAAACTTATTTCATTTTGACTGCTTGGTCATGGCTTTTGTCACTCACCAGAGGGACACTCATTCTTGTTTCCTTTGTGGTAGACAGTGCATTTCCCTTACTGAGTCCATACACTTGGCTTATGTTTCCTGGACAGGTGCTTTTAGTCCACATTTCTGAGTGATTTTTCAGTTCCACCACACTTTCTTCCAAGGATCGACCTCTCGAACTTCCAAATTTTTGGTGGTTTTTGTCTCTAGTGGGGTACTTCTACAAATGAAGTTTTTTGAATATTTTACCAATTCCAAGTACTTATTACTTTTGGTTTTGGTTTCTAGTTATTCTCCCACTCACTGTGGCTGTTGATGTGTTATGATTTGGATTACATGCAGCTTATAATGTTGTTTTTGTTGTTTTTTTTCTCATTACATCAGTCTTTTTCCCAACATATTTGTTCAACCACAGCATTGATCTTACCTGGCTGGCACAGTTTTGGTTTTCTCAGCTCTTTGTCTCAGTTTTTCTTTTGTTCTGGATCAATATCATTGACCTAGGTTTCCATGGTTCATATGTTATATTTCTTTTGACTTTTTTGTTTTTTACCATCTTTTGCTTTCCTTATCAGTCAGATCCTATTGATATTCTCTGTCCAATATACGCTGTGGATTACTTTATTGTTTGAATCATTTCTCACAATTTCATTCTTTTACTACTTTAATTTTTTCCCTTACTTTTCTGACTCACAGTTTGTATTGTGATTCAGTTGGCCTTTTAGTTCTTGTATTATTCTTCCCATCATCAATTTGAGGTGCCTTCACTTTGATTATGTATCTTTCCTTTTCCCTGAATATCAGTGTTTTTGTCCATTGGTGATATTTTTTTCTGTCAAGTATTGATACAACTCAGATGTTAATTTCTGAATCTCTGCTTTGGGTAACTGTTTCTTCCTTTTTATGGTAGCAGCATCATGTTGCCATCATTCATGAGACTGACTGGGTATATTAGTTTTTCATATTATATACATACACCTCTTCTCTTTCAGGGGCATGCTCCTCTTTTTCTTACTGAATCCTACTTTGTGGGGAGTGGTGCCTGTCTAGGTATACTTAAGCTAGTAAAAAATGTAATGTAAGGCTATAATAATTTAACAATTATAATTCCATGGCCATGAAACATATAGAGCTGAGATGGGTTTTCCACAAAATTGCTTGTTGATTTTTCCTCATGATATATTTGTTTCATTAATATACCCATTTTTAACTGTACTCCCTCATGGACTACTTTGGTAAAGTAGAAGGGGATAGCTGTCTATTCCTGTTCTGCTTTGTATTAAATAAATGAGTATGGTCTGCTTTTAAAAATAGTTTCATGGTCACTTATTGCACTGTCTCAGGTGGTGTCATACCTTCAGACTCTCTGCCACATTTTTTTTTTTTTAGCCCCTTTTCTTTCAGTGAAGTTTGATGGTTCTTACCACTTTTCATTTCCAATGCAGTGAAGTGGTAGATCATATAGGCATCCTCCTGAATGAGTTAATAATACACAAACAAAATATGGACGTTGTTATAAAACCATTCAATTGACAGTAGCTTAGTGGTGTTTTGTTGGTGTAGATGACACAACATCTTATATATGATAAACAAAAATAAATGGGAGTGAGCCATCAAAATTGCAGTTCACCCCTTTGAACTAGATCTATCATTCTACTCCCACAGAATTTCAGTTCTCTGTAGCTTGATTTTTGCTTGAGTAGAACAAATCAACATAACCCCCCAAATGTATTACAAATGTCTATTTTACCCTCATTTTTAATTCATAAGTATTGTGGATCAGAGTGAAAGTATGTGTGGATTATTATGGTTCTTTTTCTTCCTCTCTTCCTCAGTGTTTATTCTGAAAATATTGCTGTGCCTGGAGCAGTTTTGGTCAATATCACTTTTGAGGGAGATGGTTTATATTATGCAAACATTTATTTACTACCAGATATTAGGTTTCTGGATTGATCTATCAGTTTATCTTATTAACATGTGCTTCATTCGTGGATCAGTGGGTACTAGATTTCCTCTGGTCTTATGAACTGGCTGGTATAATCCTCTTTCCTACACCTGCAAGATGGTTGGGTTTCAAATTGTAGTTGACTTGCCTATCCCCACATAGATTTAGGTTCCCATTGCCCTGGGTTTTGGATTGTAGTTTATTTGCCAATGGAATTAATCCTCTTTCCTACCTCCACATGGATGTTGGTTCTCAAAAGCATGGGTTGACTTGCAGTGTTCTGTCCATTGCACCTTAGCTATCTGTACCTAGTGATGCATTTTTTTTTTTTACCCACTTTTATATTTTCTTCAATTAAATTTCATAAATATGGTATGGTTCAGATAACTATCTGGCCATAGTTCTCTCCCACCTGTATGTGCTCCTCTGTTTTTCAATCCATATGTGAGATATTTTTTTTCATAATGGATGAAGAGTATACCTTGTTTAGAAGTTGTGTGGTCTCCCACATGAGCTCTTAGATTCTGACTATCTCATTTTAGTATCCATTTAGTGTCCATTCATCTATTCAGTGTAGAATTCTAGCTATTTATGTGAGAGTAGGTAATGTACCATATTGGAAATTATAATTTTCCTACACTGAAAGTGTATTTTTGATGTGTATTTAGCTCTCTTACACTTCCCATCTTTCCTCCCCACTGCAAACTAGTATTTCCCTTTTCTGCCAAAACTCAAAGTAATAGTTTCGTAGAATGGAATAGAGGGAATTGCATGTATCAAGAAAGAGTATGTCTCACTCTTATGAGTGAGAAGTTGTCACATGATGATATGCATGAAAGACTCGTTGTAATAAGTCAATTCCAACTGAGAGGAGATAAAAAGCTTTTGGCATGCTTTTGTCTTTTTTTGCATGTAGAGGGCAATACTGAACAATAATATATATTTATGTAAAAGGGAGGTGTCTATTGGTACTACAATTTCAGTAAAAGAAAATTATAACATTATTCTTAAATCATGTACTAATTTAAATGTTGTGTAGTTTCAAAGATAAGAATCATTCCTCTTCTGAATGAGTCACAAATAGTACTATTAACCCTTCCATAGTGGTTTCAGTATAATGTACATCAGTTTGTCCACACATTTGCACACATTAAGTATTTGCACTATAACTTTTGATATATTTGTATATCTTCACAAAATTTGGTACTTTTATTAAAGATTACAAGTATTATGTATGCGAACAAATCTTTAGTAAAAATATTTGGAAAAAGTTGGATGGGACCACCATGTTTGATTCAATGCATAAGCCATATCTCAACAATATAAAAAGATATATTAGTAATTTGAGGTCCTAATTTGTACAACAATATAGACTTAGTATTTTGACATCACAAACATCTAATTTTAAAACAGCACTGCATTCGGTATACCACGTGACTCACTAAATTGTATATTTAAATGTGTTACAATCTCTTATGTTTGAAGGGGAAAGGGGAATGACCTGTCATGTTGGCAGTGCTGATTGCTCTGTTACTGTCTAATGTTACTGATCTAACTAACATAATTTAGTCAGTCTGGAATTTCAGCTTCAGTCATTCAACTTGAATATAAGTCTTGAGGAAGTAGAGCCAGTTTCATCATTTCACAACTATAGTAAAGATAACCATCTGTAAATCATAAGGTGAAGTACTCACCCTGTTGATTTGTGTTCAAATAAAGAATATTTTTATTGTGCTTACACTAAATCTTTCATACATTTATTGAGTGCCACAGACTTGGGTAGTTTTAGCAGAGCTCTGTATAATTTTGCAGTTTCTGCTGCTGAACCTCCAATTATATAGTAGACCTACCTAATATACACTTTTTGGAAATCACTTTATCCAAAAATAGCACAGAGTAGGTACAATGTAGACATTTTATGGCCTTGATTAGGAGTTTTCTGTTTTCATATTTATTCTATTCACCTGAACTCTTGTGTAATTAAGTCTCTGTGGCTAGTATTCAATGATGTAATGTCAATAAGTGTAGGATATGTTATTGTATTTTCTTATGTGTGTGTGTTCACTGTGAAGTATTAATTCCTGTACCAGCAACACACAGTTTAAAATCACAAGTTTTCTCAGTAAACTACTTTCACAGTGTATTCATGCAAAATCAAACAGCTGCATGGAGAAATGAGCAATGTGATATTATGCTTGTAAAAGGCAGCTAAAGGTTTATTCAGTTTCACACAAACTTTGTTACAGAATTAAGAAGCATTCTTTTACTGTTTGTCCTGTATATTTTTTTACTAAAAAAAGAGAAAGAAGGAACTTGAGTGTGTATAAAGGAAATGTCATAAAAATTTAAATTCAGAAGAGGGTCTTGCATGCCATTTGATTCTAAACAAACTCAATGCAAGTTGCAAAATATGTATGGTAGACTTTAGCATTGGAAGTATGAGAGAGTCAACTCGAGAGCCATATAAAGTCTGAGAAACACAGCTCTAATGAACAGTGCTAAAAGTTCTTTGTGTTGCATTGGAAGTCATTGAAAGAAATCTTGTAAACTGTCACCAATCTACATGGCATGGAAACTGAACAGGTAAGTTACTATTTTTTTGTATTTTCATGACTGAACCAAAGACTAATCAGGCAAAAGAACTTTCTGAAACATTTCATATGAGGATTTTTATGCTATCATGGGAGTTATTAAGAGGAAGGTACAACTGAAAATATAGTGTGCATTACAAAAGAAAGCCAGTACTTGCAGAACACTTTATTGTCATGATCAGTCCTCTCACAGGAGTGGAGATTAAGTCAACTTGTTTTACTGAGATAGTGTGTGTTGGATCCAAAGATGGGTAGATAGCTAAAGAATGTTAAATAAGCTAATATGCCATTTCTTTTAAGTGAAAATATATGGTGAATATAAATAGAGTAAAAAAACAAAACAAAATGTTCTCTGTACCTCTGTGTTTGAAATTTTGAGTAATTTCATAAGGAGACAGCTTTGTTATTTTTACAATAACTATATATGTGTAGTGTTTTATCTATTTATATATATTGAGAAATTTTTATCTTCTGCCTTGGTAGCTTTTGATAACTTTTAAGATTGATTATATGCTAACCGAGAATAAATCCCAAATACAAGTGAATATTGGTTAGGGGCTATTAATAAAATGTATTTCTTGGTCTGTTATTGTTTGTATTACTTGTATTTTATTTATATCAGTGTGTACCTGACAAAAATCAGGGGTAATTTATTATGCTTTTTAATCTAGCACTTTTTGTTCCTTCTATGTTTTGCTAAGTTTTTAAATAAAACAAAAACAAGAAACTTCCAGAGTATACAATATAATAACTGAATATAGTGTGAGGATTTGTTTTGATAATATTAAAAAACAAAATAGTTTTGTTATTATAATTCATCTGCCTTAGGCTATGCATATGATTTTAAGTTATGTTATTTTAGCTAAAGTAATCCTTATATGATGAGCTTACAGTTAAGTTACAGTAAATGAAAGCAAAAGTTTGAAAACAAATAAACAAAAGCCTCACCTTTTTCTATTGATTAAAATTTTCCCAGTCATTTGAATAACTAGATAAGAGTTGTTGCTGGGTTTTTTTTTTCATGTAATAAAAACAATGAGGTATTGTAATGTTGTTGTGTTTAGACTACAATTTGTATATTTTTTAAAACTATGGACCAGTTTGTTTTATACCTACTGAATGCTTTGGTACAAAAAATTGAAAATACGTCATTCTTGGATAAGCAAATATATATACATGCTTTTTAATTAATGAAATATATTAATTGCTCTCATTCCCCCCCAACCCTCATGAGTCAACTTTCTACTTTTCAAGTAAAAAGCATTGCATCATGGACAATGTACAGTGATGAATGGCGAACAGAAATATCGTGAGCACTGAAAAGCATCACATCCAAGTATTATTATGAAAGTTTAAAGGATAATTCTAAATATTTTCAACTAAGATTTCTCGATTGTGCAGTTGCTTGCTCTTGTGTATCTGGGGAGAAAAAAACATCATACATGGTTAATCATGGTCTTTCCCCTTATTTTCATCATCTTCTTTTGGTCAGAATATGTAAATATTACAGTTATGCCCTACAATTTGAGTTTTTAAACACGAAATTGCAACTAAAATAGGTAGATTTGCACATCCAAATATTGAGCAGTCTTGCAAACAAGATGGCAACCCATTATGTGGATTTAGCTTTCTTGGATCAAAGTGGTGGCAGCATATTATTTCTTCAGTAGGTTGACAGGAAATTTGAAATTGGAAAATCTGCTTCAGCTATCACTGGATTCACCAAAGGTCAATCACAAGTTCTGTCAAAATTTAAAATCTATTGTCTTACATGAAGCCACAGATAAAGGACTTGTGGACAGTGGATCATGTACTTTACAGAGTATATATACAAT
The DNA here is from genome assembly GCF_004210375.1 of Tachypleus tridentatus. Taxonomy (NCBI): domain Eukaryota; kingdom Metazoa; phylum Arthropoda; class Merostomata; order Xiphosura; family Limulidae; genus Tachypleus; species Tachypleus tridentatus. The sequence goes on from NC_134830.1 coordinate 87,628,477, forward strand.
GCTTTCTGAGCTAAATTTGGTATCACCAGTTGAAACATAGAAAGCATATTACAAGCTTTCTACAAACGTTTCAAGGAATACACCTGCTTGCCGTGATGACTTTTTGACCATAACAGGCATGTCTGTCCTCGCTAAATTTTTGTGCCCAAAAATGGGTGGAGAACATTCCTGTGGCAAACAGATCCTTGAATGTACTGTTTTATCTTACTACTTTTCTGGGAAAAAGTTGAAAGTGACAAGATTTTACCACCTTAAAATGCAAAACATTTACTTTTGTCAAAACATTAGATAACATTCAATTTATTTTCTGCAGAACTGCATTTTCTCCTTTGTTACAAACCATGTGTTCGTCTATTTGTAAAAGTATCGAACAATTGACACAATAATACCATTCGTATCAAATTACCAGGAAAATATGATGAATGTGATAAACAGAATTCTCAAACCTGAAATTATCAAACCACTTTCTGGTACCCTAAAAGTTGCAAAGTATGAATTCAAAGTTGTTGATTTGCTCAGTTTTTTCCAAAGAGGATGTTGGCTTCTCAACTTGGTAGCAATACCAAACAAGAGTGCAAAAAAACAAACAATAAATTGTAAAAGTGAATGAGAAAAGGATGTTGAACCATTCTTTTATTCCACTTTATACATATGGATCAAGATGTGGTGACTCTGCAGGCTCTGTCATTGTTTGTTGTGGCTTGGTGGTTTCTCACAGAATCCCTTCTATGGTTTTTGTTCACTGTTGAGTTGTATGTCACTTCTCTTGCCCTGAATCACATAAAGGCTATGTAGTACACTGATTGTGCTATTTACACTGACTTTCTTAGTTCTTTACTAACCATGGAATCACTTAACATTAGTTCTCAACCTGCTCTAATATATCCAGTTTTTCTGACTACTTGATTGTGTTGGCATTTGTGGAAATGAGCTCACTGACACCACAGCTAAGTCCATCTGCTCTGATACTGTCACAGCCATGTTTGTTCCATATGTATTCAAGACTCAGCTTCACACCAGTTGGCAATCAACTTGTTAAAAGTAAGAAATTTTTCCAGATTGAACCTTCTGTTGTTCTTTGGTCATCTGTTTTCACAAGGATTGGATAGTAGTCAGTTTTTTAATTCATCATTTTCTTTTATCTGGGTCTTATCCACCAGTAAGTTGCCTTTGTGCACTCAAGTCACAATGGCCCACATTTTATTGTTATGTTTGTTACAACCATGAGTGAGCAGCAGCACCATTTTAGATGTGTGTTTTCTATGGTTTTACCCTTGATGTTGCACAATGTCATTGGTGATAGTAACAGTATTCAATTTGTTTTTAAATATTTATAGGCCATTGGTATTTTTAATTCTATTTGAGTTTTTATCTGATTTTTGTACATTGTTTATTTTTAACTCCTATGTATTTTTATATTTTATACAATTTTACTTTGTTTTCATTAGTTACTAACATTGTTGCTTTGTGCCATAAATGGCCAACCCACCAACTCCAATGGTTTCTTTCTGCTAGTGGAGTATGAAAATCCTTACCACTTACTACACTTACTTTCAAGCCACTAGGGCCATTGACCATGGAGGCCTGCCCTCCAAAGTGATGAATTATACTACTAAATTGAGAGTATGGTAGTGAAATTCTGCACGTATCACTGGCATTTAGCACTTCCTATCATGGACCTGATGTACAATTCCAGATTTTAGTTGGAAATGGCTCAGTCACAATTAATATCCTGTGAAGTAGTCCAGTATATGACAAATATATTACAGTTTGTCCCTCAGGATGATGTTCTTCTTACAAACCATCTTCTGGATATACATTCCTGTTGGGTTTGATGTTAGTTTGAGATAGTCCAACTTAGTCAGTCCTCATGTATTGCTGGCTGGTATTCCTCCTCTGCCTGCAGACTGGGTGACATATTCCCACTTCTCTTAACTTTTGAACTTTAGATGACCTTTTGTTTATACTTTCTCTTCCTATCATCTGATGAATGTTTGTTCCCAGTGGTTCTGGTGTTGGTTGTAGCACATTTTCCTGTTTGTGTATGACTTTACATACTCCTCCTACCATAAATTGGATGTACCATATTGATTGCTATTAGGTTTGGGACTGTAGATGTCATCCTGCAGATACTTTCCACCTTCCTACTTTCTGCTGGGCATCAGTTCCTAGTGGATCTGGTGTTGGTTGTATTGGAAATTTGTGCCAGTGGAGATGGAGTTTGTTATGTAAGCACATCTTCCCTACTAATTCCCATTTTGAGATGAAGAGGAATGTGATATTCTACCTACTGTAAATTTGAAACACCAGTCCAAATACAACCTGTTGTTGGATGAGGTTGAATTACTGCTACAGTCTGTTGCATGCTAGCTACTCAACATTCAGGACATATTCTGGGATTCCTTCATGTTTTTCCATCTTTCAAGTTCACAATGCTGTCATAAAAGAACAAAAATATACCTGGATCAGATGTTGTACATTTTCCCTTTGAAGCATGAGATGTAATGTTTTCACTTTTGGTTCCACACCTGGTCTGAGTGCTTTCTAAAGTGAATATTTTTATTGACACTTCATCAGTTCAAGTGGAATTCTAGCTATTTTATGAGAGGAGGTGAAATATCGTATTGGAAGTTAGCATTTTCCCAGTAATGTAAAGTGTAGGTTTTTCAGTCAATTTTGAAGCTGTGAAGAGGGCAATAGTTACGATAGGACATATGTTGTCCTTCTATTGATGAAGAGCTATCACGTGATCATTAGCATGCAGGTATACAGAAGCAGAAGGTGTAAGGCTAGTAATGTTCATTGCAGTTTTGCACTGATAAGGTGCAGTGCTAGTCAAGAAAAGCTATTTTCTAATAGGGTATAAGGATCTCTCAGAAATGCACTTTAAGTGTAGAAAAATGCTAATTTTTATTACAAAAATATTCTACAAAAATAAGGTTGTAGACTTGCAATTAACAGAAAATGTATAAAAACTAGGTGTTTCTGACCAATTCCTTCAAATGAATTCTATAAAAAGAGCAGAAATTGGGGTTGTGAATATAAAATTGGTTTGATTTGTTGAGTGAGGTCTCATTTTTATATTCACATATAAGAATGTTAAATTCTCTCCTACCTTGAATAGCAAAATTACACTGGTTTCTTTCATTTTGTAAACAGTTATGTACAGTAAATCTTATTAGCAGGGAATGAAACTGTTACTTGCATTTTTTGATTTCTAAAAAATATTGTACTGAACAAAATTGATGTATTTACACACATTGTCAATTGTTTTCTTGGATACATCTGTGTAAAAGTATATCTCAAAATGTATATCTCAAAATAAAATCAGTAATTTGGTTACTGGTCCAGAATCAACCACAAAACTAGATTTATTTTTAACTATTTAAAGCTAAAACAGTGTTTTTGAGCCTTTTATTAGCTTAAATGTAAGATTATTTATTAGTGGTTATTTTTTTCTTGTTTTGTTTTTTAATCTTTTGGACACCAGATGCTCATTAAATCATGCATGAATATGTTTACCATTTTGTATGTGTAAAAGAAAAATTAGCGTACTTTAAAAATTTAATTTCTGTATAAAGTTCATATATCAACATATTCAAATATCATAAGAAATGTGTGATGATCAAAATATTCTGTTTACACAATATTGTGTTTTATGTGTATAGAAATTTTTTATAATTGCATGCTCTAAACACATCATTCTGAGATAAACACCATTACAATAACTCCTTAGAGTGAAAAGGTTAAATATATCAATATATATTAGCTAGTAAAATGTCAGTATTAGTGACTAGTTGTATTCGTTATTTAATTTTAGTGGTTCATGCTATTATCTCACAAAAGATTTTGAGCACGTGGTGATATATAGATGAATCAAACTTTGCTTGTTATATTATGTAAGAAGTGGGAGATTTTACATGTTAAGTTTGTTAGAAACTTCCTGTTCATTTTTTTCTCTTCATTTTATAGTTAGCACAGCATCTTCCACCTCGGGCAGAGGGTTATCCATGGACACTTATCTATTCTTCATCCAAACATGGCTTCAGCCTGAAAACATTATATCGAGAAATGTTAAAATTTGAAACCCCGGTTATCTTGGTCATTGCTGATACTGAAGGAACTGTAAGTTTTAAAAATTAATTTTATTTTTGGTTACAAATTTGCATGTTTATCATGGTATCATATTAATAAAACATATAAAAGTATATTGCAGAAAGATGAAATTTATAAGGCCTGTTTTAGATTTTGTTTGAACCTTGTTGTACTGTAAGAAGTAATAAAAATGACTGGGGTGCAGTGCTTTAGTTCTAAAGAAATATTGAGTTATTTTCTGATACTATATCTTCTCTTACACAATTAGCTATTCTTGTTCAATGCTCTTCTCTAAATTTATGCAAGAACATTTTTGCACATGTCGGAAGCCTTAAAACTCCAACCCTTATGGAATTCACTAATTCAAATGTGTTTTGCACGTAGCAAGACAACCTCCACCAGAAAGAGCACAATGCACACTGTTGATGAGACTCTTACTCAGTTCTACCAAATTATAATTTTTTATTTGGCAGTATTCATGTTGTAGCATTCGGTTTGTGCTCTCTTAGTGTTTTATTTCAATTTTTTCCATATTAAATTCTCTCAAATTTACTCTTTATTGTATTATAGTGATATTTGTAACTTGTTATTTTGAAGATGAGTTATTTTATAATTTTTACTCAGTCATGGATCTTGTTACTTTCATGCAAAAACATTTTGTTTCTGCCAATACAGCTGTGTTTGGTGATTCATTTTAAATTCCGTGTTACCACTTCAGAGGTTATACATTATATCAGCACATTTATGCAAGCTTCAGTTGTGGTACTCCTAAATAAACTTTATCTGATTTACTTCATTGGGAGATTAATAATCCAGTGAGCTAACCTTCATTGAGCCTTACCTTCCAGGCACAGTCTGGGAAGATTTCTCAGGACCCTAGCCATGAAAGTGAGTTTTCTCAGGGTACTCCCATTTTCACTCACTCCTAAATCTCTGGCATTGGATCTCTAGATCCCAGCCAAGGCAACATCCTTGCTTTGCCCCGAATCGTACCATTTGAGTTAATGTTTTGTCTCTCCTGCCATCAGCCCATATGGATTATGGGCTTCAGCCTGGCTTACTTCCATTGTGCTGCCTTTGTCTTGCTCTTTTTTCTCACCCATCTCTGTCCCTTACATACATTCCAACAAATCCAAAGATCCACTTTCTTTGGTTCCAGATACAGGCATTTCCTTGGTTACATCTTCCTTTCCCATTCTAAGATGCAAAACGATCATTTGTTCATGTCCTCAGTCACTGGAATCCTCTTCCAATAACAAATACCTGCCCAATCGACTCAGGGCAGGATCCATGGTGGTCAATAGACCTCTCTCGAATAAAGACAGTAAAGAAAAAAGACATGGTCGAAAACAGAAGGGTTCTCCACCCAATTCCACCTACACATAAATGGCCACTTTGATACAATGGAGCTTTTGAGGTTTACATTCTAATCTGCATGACATCAAAACACTGATTACTTCCTACCATCCTGTATGAATTTCCTCATAGGAAACATTTTTGAAATCTGCTGATACAGTCACTTTTTAGCAGTTTTCTTTGTACAGAAAAGACAGGCTATGTGATGGATGAGTGCGTGGAGGGATGGCACTGTTGATTGATCAATATATATGTAGAAATGGCTCATTTGGGTTGAGAAGATTTTTTATGTAAAGGAGCGAACAACGTTTTGACCTTTTCTTGTGAACCTGACGATAATCGAAGAAGGTCGAAACGTTGTTCGCTTCTTTACGTAAAAAATTTTCTCAACTCTAACGAGCCATTTCTACACATATATTTTTCTCTACAAGTGGGTTTTCTTGACATCACTGAATGTTGGTTGATCAGCATGTGCCCACCCTGTTTTTGCCACTCTACACACTCTTGGAGGCAGTAATCATCCATGTTTCCTTGGGTCATACCATCACTGTTTGTTCTCTCTACGTGTCACCTGGAGACACCTATGATCAATCAGACCTTGATCCTCTCATTGAACAGTTGCTGTCTCCCTTTTTAACCCTGGAGGACTTTAATGGACATCATTCCCTCTGGGGAGGTGCTGATATTGATAGGAGTGGTCGCTCTGTAGAACATATGCTCTTTGGTCACAACCTTTCTCATTTCAGTACTGGTTCTTCAACTTATTTTCATGCACTTAGTCAGTCCTTTACTGCTATAGATCTTTCAGTTTTCTCCCTTTCACTATTTTCCCATTTTTCATGGAGGGTTGACAATAATCCACGAGGCTGTGATCATTTTCCTGTAATTTTCAGAAAGACTGGCCGTGGTCAGTGCACTGGGGCTTTCCGCACTTCCCCAGTTCAGAGCTTGTACATAGTTTTGTGATCCTTCTTTGCACCTCCACCATTTGCAACTGTCTTTACTATATGCTTTGAATCTTCATTCCTTACCAAAGCATCCCAACTGGGGTTATGTTTTCCTTCTTCAGTTGGCCATACTATTTCAGAACAGACAATCTGCTATTGCTCCTTTTGGCCTTTTGTATCCACTGGTCAGCCCATTCCACCATGGCTTCTTACAGTCCCTAATTGTGACCTATCTGTCATCTGAGAAAAGCAGACACTCCTTATTGGAAACACTGTCTGTTATTTGCTGAACATCTTTCAAACTATCCTTCCATTCCTATTTATACAGATGGTTCAAAATCAGGTTACTGTGTGGGCTCTGCCATGGTTTGTTGTGGTTTGGTGATTGCACACACAATCTTCTCTACAGCTTCTCTGTTCACTGCTGAACTGTATGCCATTTCTCTTGCCCTGCATCACAAGATAGCTAAGCAGTACTCAAGCTGCACTATTTATACTGACTCGCTTAGTTCTCTACAGGCTCTTAGTCCAGGTCAAGTTAGACATTAGGGTTAGTTGTGAACCTAAGCAAATGGTATGAGAGAAAAGGTACAAGGGGTTATGTTATTCTAGGATTACACATAATTCATATAGTGGTACATCAAACATTTGTTCACTAATATTGCTTTTTTTCCATACATCATGTCTCATAAATAGGATAGTGTTAATACACATTTCCTTCATTGTATAAGGTAATGTTTATTTCATTGTCATTATTATTTATCTCTTAAAGTTTATGATAGTCATTTTGTTTGTGTCAAACCCTTGAGTTTGGATCCTCCCAATAATGTACATACTTATTGTTAGGTTTAGATTTTTTATTTTAGAACTCATTGATACCCTTTGGCCTGCACTGTTTGATTAGGTGTAATTAATGTTTGTTATTTTAGGTTTACATGTTGTTCTTCTTATGAGTTGCTTAGTTAATTAAGTTAAATATCTTGTTAGCGTAAGCATAACAAATGTCTTTTAATATCAGTTTTGTCTTTATACTTCTGGGGTAATTGATAATTAGGTTAAATATTTGTTTTATTCAACACACAATACATATTGTATATATTTATTTCACTATACAATTTCTAATAAATTGACTATTCCATATTCATCATTCTTTATAATTCATTATTCTTACTATTAATTTTGGTTAATTTGTATTTTATCCTCAGTTTATTTCATAAGGCCCCTGGGGCTGAGGTCCATCCCAGTATGCTATCAATATTGCTCACTTTCTTCCTATAATTGCTCTACCCACTTCAGACAACTCAAGTTTTGTCATTTCTCCTCCTCCTCCTCCCCTCCGTGTTGACCCATTTGTCATCTTCAGTTCTTTCCCTCCACAAATGGCTTCTCTGCTTTTGTGATCACCTTGGTAAGACACTGTTGTTTGGTTCCTATCCATTGCTAATACCGACTTAAGATGAGTTCCTTTTCTTCCACTGGTCCATTTTTTAAGGCTCTGCCTGTACATTTAGTATCACACGAGGTATCTGCCATGCTACATTCAATTTTTTTTTTTTTTTTTTTAGTAACTCTTGTTTCATTCTAAAATACTGTCATCTTTGTTTATTTCTCTGTCTTTCTTGCATGTTTTCTCCATTTGTCTTGTGTACTCAGTACTGTTTTGAGTTCTGGATTAATCAGTCCCACCTTTGTTGCTTCATGGGACCTCCCTGTTTTATTATGTAGTCTTTGATCACACTGGGTAGGCTATTTTTGCATGACTGGGCATTTCTGTGGTACACATACTTATTTTCCATTCTCAGGTATAGTTGTGGTGTATGCAAGTCAGTCTTGCATAAGTAGAAATGAAGGTTTTCTGTGATTGTTTATTTTTTCCATTTGTAGTAGCATTTTGTTTAGTTGGTTTTCATGTGTTTTTGTTGGGTTTGTGTGTATTGACTTAAATTTGTTTGTCAGCACAAATAAGAACATTTAATGGAATTTTAATATATAAAGTAATAAACTCTTAAATTTGGACTTTAGTAATTAGATTTTATAGCTCAAACTTTCCAAGTTATGTAAAACATTCTCATTATTATTTATAACCACATCTATGCCTGTGACTTTAATTAGTTTTAAACAGAATTACGAGTACATTTAATTGTTTAGAAAATTTATTAAGAAAAAAGGGTAAATCCAGATATGTTTTGGTTTTAACATCAGTGGCTTATTTTAATAACCAACTTTTTCTTCATCATCTCCCTTCTTTTTCTCAGTTTTCAGCTACCTTCCTGCAACTGGCTGTTGACTCTAAAAGATAGAATAGTATGAGACATTTTTGTATACACTTTGACTTTCATATAGCACAGGTAGAGTATGTGGTACTGCAACAGTCAGCTTCCAGATTATTTTTAACCTGAAGAACAGCATTATGTAATCATTACTTATTGTAATATAATCAGTCTAATTACAAAATGGATCTCTTGGACTTCTCCAGGTTCACAGGCATCTTGGGTGAAGACAAAACCATGTGTTTTGTCATAATCTGTTGGTACATAGTACACTATCCAATCCATCTTTCACGCTTTGATCCAAGACTGCATGGTCTCACTAAGTTATCTAATATTTCTTCAGGAACCTTTGCATTTAGATCACCTACAACTTCCTGTAAATTACACTGGTCTAAATCCTCATTAAACTTGTCTGTACCTTACTGCAGGTGCAGAGACTTTTATAACTTGCCTTTTAATTTTACAAGGAATGTAATAATAAGTATCTAATAAGGCATTTTACTTTATCTAGTATAGTATCAAATCCCCTCTTATATTTCTCCTATGGTGTAAATTACAATTACATTTAAATTGTCATATTTCAGCTTTCCAGCACCTTCCCATCAAACTTTTCTAAACTGAAGAACTGTTAATATTTAGTCTTTCCATGTCCTGCTTAACATTAACTAATTTATCCTTTTGATACAGGGTCTTTATATTCCAAGTTCTTACCTTGATTGTACTTTTGTTGTAGACATCTTGGAGTGATGGTTTCGTGTCACTTGTCACACATGACAATCCATACTGGGTGAAGGATTTTCATTATTTTGTGATGGGAACCTCTTTACCTTTCATACTTGTTTTTGTACTCTAGTGACCTAGAATAACTCTGGTTTGCCTTTGCCTTGTGTTGCCATTACAGAACTGGTATCCTATGCTGTTGTCCCAGTTGTGGTAAGCAACTGTCAAAGAAAATACTTCACCATCCTGCTTCAGCAACAGCTTCACTATATCTCATCTATGGGGAGGGTGACAGATGCAACATCTTGCCCAAGGATGACCTAGAACTATGCAAGACAGGAATGTTCATCTCCATGAGATGTTATGCATCTTATTTGCATATCTTATTATACATAAAACATAAGTGATTTTTTAATATTATTCATTTCAGGTTTATATAAAAAGGATAACTAATAAGTGATCTACAAGAATGATAAAATTGCTTTGGTAAAAGTACTTGTGCATGGAAGAGAGTACCTGTTATATTTAAAAGTATATTGGTTGTAAACTGATCTGACAAAGAGCATTATCTTGAGATATCACTTTTCCGTAACTAAAAATATAAAAAAACTTTGCAGTTGTTCAACCTCAGAAGTTAATTGGCTGCAAATGATAATTGCAGTTACTTTTATGTTTGAAATATTTTTAAAGTGAGCTGCAGCACTGTTGTTTCTTAAATGGTTAGTTGAACTTTATATTTCTCTATTCTGCAAGGTTTTTGGTGCTATGACATCATGTTCGTTGAAAATAAGTGAACATTTTTATGGAACAGGAGAGTCTTTCCTTTTTTCCTTTTCCCCAGAATTGAAGGTAAGCCATATGCCAGTTTCTTAAGTGCATGCATTAAAATGGAAAATTTATTAGTATGTAGTTCTTGCAAAAAAGCACTTTCCAGATGCATAATATTGGCTGTTGTCTTATTGATATTTATCTGTAACACTTAATGTCTGTATCCATTTTATTGGATGTGTGTGTTGTAATGTACTGAACAGTGTAACTACCAACATGGATCATTCTATTTAATACAACACTATTTGGGACATTAAAATATTTATAAAGAAGTTATTAAGTGTTATAAATATCATCTTCTCTAAAAATATTTAAAGTATGAATTGTTAACCCTTTCTAGAATGGTTAGTGTATTGCCATTTCTGTATTTGCATTCATAAAAATTAATAGCTCAGTATCATTATCACAGTATCTGAAAGGCATTTCAAACATGAAGCATTGTAACCTTTAAAAGGTTTTAAACCTGAATTTAATTTTTTTGTAACTTTACAACTTAATGACATAAAACCCATTTGACACGTATTGTGTTATTTCACAATTTGTCTGTCATTGCTGAACTGAAAGTTTCACTTGTTCTTATTCTGCTAAATACAGATCCTGTGGCCCAAGATTTATCATTATAATTTTTTTATTTTATGTTACAAAATAAGCATAGGTCAATAAAGAGAAGACTCTATTCAATATTTAGGCCAATTCATATACCTTTGTGAAACTTTATTTGTTTTTGTATATTTCACTCCAGTTAATGTACACATTTTCAGTAACAAAAAATATACTCACATGGCTAATATGTTGTGTAATCTATTGCATTGGAAAAAAAAAACTTCCAATAAAACAACACGCATGCACACGTGCATGCATGCATGCACAAATATATACGTTATTGTACACAACCTTCTTTATAAAAGTTACATCTATGCTCCCTATAGAACTTGTTTACATCTATGTTGAGAATCTCATGCTGGGGTGAAATCTGTTGCGAGACTCCTTACTTTTAAACTACAAGTGGGAGGTTTTGTAAAGTGTAAAACAACTCTAAGAAAAAAACAGTCAAGGGTATCAATAAAATTAACTTATTACTATTGTGTACTGTATAAAGAACCAAAACTGTGATATAGTTAGGTTACTTTAAGTCATGTAACCAATGAAAATCGTTTTACTTAAGTAATAAAAAAAATTAGAAGTCTTGTAAGGAAAATTTAAAATCTGACACTGGTGGAATTTAAAAAAATATTTTGAAAAGTACTTACAAGCATATATGCCAAAGTTTATAGAAATAAATGTGTATGTATATATACAAATCTTGAAAGAGCTCCCAAAATACACACAGAGAAAAAGGAATAAAAATTGAAAGTTATCTTTCTAATATATTGAAATACTCAACAATCAAAATGTATAATATACAGTTAAACTTCTATTTAAAACCAATCAACAGTCGTAAATAAAAAGCTACTCTACATGTTTCAATGCCCTTCATATCATTCTTGTGTGCATTTGTTTTTTATTACCACTGATTGCAAAATATTAATTGTATATTATACAATGTTGATCATTGATTACTTTAATATTTTAAATACTTAACTTTTCCTTCAGTTTTGTACAGCTTTAATACTTGCATGATAGTACATGTCTGTATGTAGTATGAGAAATATTTTGTATTCTATAATAACATTATAATATAACTTGCAGTGTATTTATATATTGTAGCATGTGTTTGTTTGTCTGTTTTCGTCTAGCATCATACACTGTTATGGATGATGATAAATCTCATAATTGAGGTGATACTATTTTACTCTCTTCTTGCAAAAATTTAAAGAACTGAACTTTTAAACAGATGAAATCACCTTAAGATCAAAATTCAATCTTAATATTAGTTTTTGATTTTCTAATTGGCAAAATGTGGTGGTAGTATAATCGTTGACACAAAATATAAATATTTAAGGTCGTAACTGTGACTTTTTTCTCGTGTATTTTTTACAAGTGAAAGATTTAGGCATAGAGGGGTGGAGAAAACAAAAAGGGGCCTCCCTTGAAAATTTTAATTTGTTATGTCTATTATATAACAGAACGATAGGTAAAACTATGTGTTTCTAGAACACACTCAATAAGATCTGTTCAAATTATAATTTTAACACTGGATACCTGAACTTTTCATGATTTTAGTTAGATTTTCTCATAAAAAGTGTTATGCATCTGCTGAAATTTTAGATCTTATTCCAATTAGCCTACAAAATGATTAAACAAGGTAGAGGCACAATTATAAATTCTGGCAAAGTAGGAGTCATCTTCAACTAATACAGGTTTTTGGTTTTTTTTCACAAAATTGATAAGTTTAGGATCTTTTACCACATTTCTAAACTTCTGTGTTTCCTACCATAAAGAACAAAAATCCTCCATTATTTTTAGATTACAGCTTGTGTGCATTAAATAGTTAGATAATGAAATTTACTTCATTTTTACACCTTGAAAAAACATTTCTTGAAATTTAATATTGTGATGCTGTGGAATATGTATGATTTATAAAGTTTAAATTGCTGTGGTTGTCTTAAAAGATTTCTTGATGTACCATCCTAATATTTCTGTTTTTCAGTGTTATCACTGGACTGGAAATAACATATATTTTATTAAGGGTAATAAGGATAGTCTTGCAATTGGAGCAGGAGAGTAAGTATTTTTTTATGCAGTTTCAAAGCTTAGTCATTACAAAAGCAATTTTAATGATAGTTACACTATATGCACTCATCAGTTAATTTCTCTTTTCAAGATGACTATTCCTAGTTATCTTGTATATTTTGTCATACCTTTAAAAACTTCAAAATAAATGAAAAATGCAAATTTCCTTTGTACATTATTTTCATCATTTATATTTCTTGTTTTATATGTTGATAAAATTAACACATTATTAAAAAGATGAAATGTGCATGATTGTTTTACAATTTCTCAATTTTTTTATTTTATTTAGTTTGTTTTCTAACCAAGTTTTGCATTTCTGAATTTATTTATAAATGTCTTCTTTTCTTTTTTGGCATCTTATATGTTTAATACTATTCTTTCTTTGATGGTTTAGTGTTTGACACTAGCTAGGCAAGGGTATTGAACCACCAATATTGAAATTGATTTTTATTTTTATTTTCCCTTAAAAATATTTTAATTTTTGTTTTATATTGTATAGGGAGAAGATGTTTAGATGGAATTTGTTATGGATTACCAGGTGAAACATCTGAAGTTAATTAGGAGCTTTAGTGTGTGATAAAGAATTCAACTATTTTATAAGATTATAATTATGGCAGATTTTAATTTAAAGCATATAAATTGGAAAATGTTAGAATCAAGTTGCAAAGGATACAGGATTTTAGAAACTGTTCATGGTGGTTTTTTTCAAGTTTTTATGGAATCTACTAGAAGCAATGCTATTTAAGAGTTATTGTTAAATTCTAATAAAGAAATGTTGATAGTGCAGAGATTGAGAAACATCTAGGTGCTAGTGATCATTGCTCAGTTAGATTTAATGTTTTGCTGCTTATGAAGATAAGGAATAATGAGAATTTGGTACCAAATTTCAAAAAAGAAGATTTTGAAGAGGTTAGACAAAAATCATGTGCCATGATTTGGCCAGGTGAATTTATTATTAACTTATTCTTCAAATAAAGTATTAAATATTCAAGCTAAGCATGTTCCTTATAGACAGAAAAGAGAGCTACAAGTTCAAAAACCAGATTGATTTGCAAAGAGTATGAAGGACAAAATCAAAGAAAGTCATAATCATGACTTGGAATGAAGGTTCATATTAAGGATCACAAGGACTTGCACAAAATCATTATGGATTGTGTGACCAAAAAGCACCTTAAACTATAAATATTCAAGTGAAACAACTCTTTAAAACCTTTTTATAAATTGACTACTAAGGCTATATAAAAATTCACAAGAAAATCATGCATGCTAGACTTGTAAGGAGAAGAAAACCTACTTAAAATGATCTATTTGTAATTCTTCTTCTTTGTTATTCTTTTGCTAGCCTACAACAAAAATATCTGTGTATTGCACCCAAATCTTGTGTAGAATACTAATTAAGGTACTACAGAGGTAGATTTGTTTCTTGTGCATTTTAGATAAGCTAAAAAACGTCATAATTCTAGTATTAACTATGTTATCATTACTCTTTGAAATTAGCTTTTCTGCAGATATGTGGCTTTCCCTTAAAGCTAAAATGACTCAGGAATTACCAACCAATAATGGATGAATGTTAGACAACTAGCATTTAGATACTCAGTGTTTTGTACACTATACAATTGGTGTCTTTAGAGAGCCAGCCTATATATTATGTATGATATGAAGGAGTACAAAATAAAATTTAAAAAAAGCATTATCAATTTTCGGTACACACATTCAAGAATAATTACTTCAAAAGACACAAAGGTTTGTATAAACATTTGTTTTTGACATGCATGTTTTATTTGTAAAAGCTGCTTTTCTCCTGGTAAAAGTGTTATGCTTATACCTTGGTCAGTTTTAATTCATCATTTTATTTTGTCTGGGACTGATACACCAATGTGTAGCCTTTGTGACACTCAAGTCACAATAGCCCATGTTTTACTGTTGTGCTTTCATTATGACCATGAACAAAAGCACCATTTTAGACATGTTTTTATCATGGGTTTTAACCCTAATGCTGGAGAGTGTTGTTATATAAATAATAAACTATAAATACTCTATTCTCAAACCAAATAGTACAAGGTCTAGAACTTTCTACATACTACAAAATGTTATGTTGTAATAATACTCAATCAGAACAAGGAGAAAAACATAGGAGATTCTAGTAACATGATGCAATGGTAACAAATCACAACAATGGAACTACACAATATATGATTCATATACAGTTACATAAAAAAACCTGTATATCTAATACTAGATAAATATAAAATGTCTCAGTAATTACTGGTGGGAGAAGTTTTCAAAAGTCTGAAGTATGATGCTCTGCAAGGTAATTCAAAGTTTAAAATGTTGTTGGATTGTTAACATGGGTTTGCTAAGGGAAAATTTCACTTTCCAGATTTTTGACATTTTTGAAAAGGTTTCTGCTCACGTAGATGAGGGTAAAAGTGTAGATTTGGTGTATCTGGATTTTCTAAAGCATTTGAAAATGTGCCACATTAAAGGTTTGTTGAGAAAGTTATCTCTAGGTATGAGAGACAGGTTAGCTCATGAGATGAAAAAGTGGCTGAATGGAAAAATCAGAGAGTTATTAAAAAATAGAACTCAGTCAAATTGACTTAATATCATGAGTACTTCAGGGCTCCATGTTAGGACATTTGCTCCTTTTAGTTTATTTCAATGAGGTACATGGAGGAATGGCCAATACATTATTTAAATTTGCTGATGATGTTGAAGTTTTAGGTATTGCTGACTATGAAGAATACACTATTGCTTTACAAAAACACTGGAATTATTTGGTAAATTGTGCAAATAAATGGCAGATGTCTTTTAATTATAACATATGCAAAGTAATGTATGAAAAATATCACAATATGAATTATAAGTATAATTTTGATATGAATAATCTTAACAATGTTATGGAAGGAAAAAGGTCTTGGTGTTGTGGTTCATCAGTCTCTTAATCCATCCAGTGAAGTGAAAAGAGGTTATAATGTTATTGCTTAGGCCAGTTTTGGAATACTGTTTATTTTTGAACTTCTTGCCTGAGAGAGGGCATTGAATTGGAAAACATTTGTAGAAGGGCTACTAGGATGATACTTGTGATGGAAAGGTTGCCATACGGGATGAGTTAAAATCTCTGAACTTGTTTTCTCTTTAAAACAGAAGAGCTGGAGGGGATTTTGTTTAGGTGTTTACAATAATTAAAAGACTTGATAGTCTTTTTTTGTAATTAATGGTTAGTGATAAAACTACAAGACATAAGTATACATTTTGGCATGGTAAAAGTCATCTTCATCTATGACAGCCTTAAATTTCTAATTGGGTGGCTGGGTTTTGGAATATATCAACTTCAAATGTGGTAGAATGCAGTTAATTTAAGGTAAAGCTTGATCAATAATTGAATGATAAGAGCTGGCTTTGAAGTTTTTAATTTAGTGAATAGGCTACGTTAAATGGGCCAGTCCCTTGTTGTCCATTAATATTATGTTATTTTTACAGTGGTCAGTTTGGTCTGTGGTTGGATGGAGATCTGTTTCATGGACGGAGTCACAAGTGTAAAACCTATGAAAATGAAACCCTTTCTACTTGTGAAGACTTTGTAGTAAAAGCAATTGAAGCTTGGGGTTTTGAATAATTTTGTTTTGTGTACATAGCTATATGCATAGCTGTAAATGTAATCAGTGTGTAATTTTTAATGAAAATTAATATTTCACATGGTTTCATTCTATAGCTTGTAAACTGGTTAGCAAATAATTTAGTGAGTAAAATGTTACAAAAGAGTCTGTGATGTTAATACACCTGTGTCTTCAATATTTAGTGCAGTAATTTGCTAGTACTCAGAACTAAGTCAGATGTACTTTGTTGTTGTAAAAGGATTCTTTAGGCTGATGTTATTTCAAATAACTGTATTAGTTTACTTAATTACTGTGGTAGAGTACACAAAGAAATAACATTTAATAGATATGAAAGTAATGAGTAGCCTTAAACTACTTAACATATTTCAGATCTAATGCTTATAAGCATAGCTTTTTATGTTAATAATGTGTGTAATAGTAGTTAGGTAACTGACAAATAAAACCGCTTGTACAAAATATGTTTCTAAGTTTGTTTTGCTACGTTTTATGGAAAAGAAAAATATAGTTGTCACTGGAAATCACAACATTGCATTTTTAGTCCGTTAGAATATGAGTTAAGAATTAAAACTGCTATATGAATGTGGATCTGTGTGTATGTAATTTTATGTAGTCTTTGGTTTATAAGAATGTATGTTTATAGAATAATAAATCTAGATTTTAATTTTGGATTGAATTTTGCTATGCCAATTTGTGACATTTAAAGAGCATAAAAAACATGAAAAATTAACTTGCATTTATTTTTCTAAAGCTTCTTTCTTGGATCTACCCCTTCATAATAAAAATGAATTTGCAATTAGAACATGAAACTAATTGATAAATTAACCCAAAGTTTTAATTTCACCTACTGACTAAAACTAGTCAAATTAGATAAAAGTTAGTTTCACCAAAATTTAAATTCATAAAATTTGACCATTGTTCTAATAAATGCAAAAATATTTCAATTATTTAAAGTGTAACGCATTTAATTTGCTGAATTAAAAATAAATAAATAAACATATATGATAAAAAAAATTGATAAACAGTTTTCAA
The DNA here is from genome assembly GCF_004210375.1 of Tachypleus tridentatus. NCBI lineage: Eukaryota > Metazoa > Arthropoda > Merostomata > Xiphosura > Limulidae > Tachypleus > Tachypleus tridentatus. The sequence goes on from NC_134830.1 coordinate 87,646,015, forward strand.
CACTGTTGGGTGAAACTTGTTACATATTTTTGTAAATTAGCAACAGTTAATTTGTAAACATATTTTTTTAATTCAGTAATGTTGTGATTTTTAGGTATTTGAAGCAAAATGAAATTTAAATGTTTAAAGTCGTATACATTTGACATTATATAAGAAACCATTTGTAGGATATTACTTCACTTTTGTAATTACAATTGTTATGGTTTGAATATCTTTTGAAGCATGTGAAGTATTGTTATAAGTAATCACTTGTCATAAGATATTAGTATAAAGCTTATTGTATTTTGTAATAATGCTTTCGTTATCTAGTCCCTTTTCAAGAATTAGAAAAGTATGCAAAACACAATATGGATGCTATATCCTTTACCAGTGACACAAACATAGTGTGACTGGAATACTGTTATTATATACTCTTTTAATTATCGAAAATTCTAGGGGGACTAGATAAAGAGTATTTTTAGAAAAAATATAATAGACCTAATAGTAGTGTCTTATGACAAGTATAATTAATTATAATAATGCCCTACGAGCTTGGAAAAGGCATTCACATTATAACAATTGTTGTGTCCCAGCTGGCATGGAAAGCTCTTTATTGAATGAAACACATCCTTAGCAATGGGTATGGTAAGCATAGTGTGGTTAAAATATTTTATACACTCTTTTAATTCTTGACAAATCCCTACAGGAATAGATAAATAATACAGTTTTAAAATATATGTCTAATATTGATGTCTTAAGATAAGTACAATTAATTACAGTCTGTAATTAATTATGAATAGTGAGTTTCTGAACTCTGTTCTGGATATATCTAATAATGATTTATACTTTTATAAAAACCATGGAAACAAGTGAAATAACATTGAAAATTGAAAAATAAATTAATCTTATATTTTAACTTAATGAAGAACTAATCAGAATTAATTAACAGCAGTAATTAGCAGACTAATTGCTTATGGAAGGGTTTGTGTAATTAAAATAGAAACATTATTTAATTTCATATTTCTAATATTTTTTATTTATTAAATTTCACATCATTCTTGATTCAACCTAGCATATTTAGTGAATTTTCTGATCAAGCTTGTAACACTAATGAGTTAGCAGTAAGGACTTAAAATGCTAAATATTTGGGCTAGGTACTTATTGAGTAGCTCTGCACTTAAATATTATTTCACAGTTGTGTGAAGTTTTGTTGAAAGTAGTTAAAGGTGTTCTTTCCTCACATCAGTTTTAATTTTAAACTTTTTTTGTAATGTATAGAAAAAATGATCATATTATGTAGAGGCTCTGCATGTTTTCATGTGGCTGATTGTTGTACAACTAATTTGTTGTTAATACCTGTGTATATATCTCACATGTTTTCTGAATTTTCAAAATTTAATATACACAAGATAAATGTCAATAATTAGTGTCCAATTTGATCACCTCACAAAAAAAACATTTTCTTCAAATTCTCCTGGGATCTTACTGTTAAATATTTATAACGATAAATAGATTGTGTAAGGAAATAGCAAAAATACAAAAAACTACAAAGTAGCATCTTTATAAATATAGTTATTTCTGTACTTAAAGCCCCCAAAAACTTGTGCCACAGAGGGTACAAATCCACTCATACTTTTGTACCAAAACATTTTTGTGTTACATCAGTGTTGTGTGTGTATTATAAAGAAATGAGTAACAAAAAGAAATTCCAGAAAGTACTGACTGATTACTAGATTTTGCTACTATTAGTCATTAGTGAAATAGTCAAATGCATTTTAGTTATAAAGGTAGATATATAAATTTATTAAGGTATATGCAACTTTGTTGTTGTTTTTTACGTGTTTGTGCTGAAGTTCCATGTGTAGTTAGCTGGCAACCTCAGAAAAAGTTATTCTTGTGCTGTCCTCTACCATAGACAAAGTTTACACACTATAATTGTTCGGTAAGGCTTATGATTGCTTGGCAGTGTTTCTGTCAGTGTCGCATCATTTGGTAGTGATGATGTTCTCATCTTTAGAGGTGGTAAAGGCTTGTGAGATAGCACATTATGCCTTTCATCTGACTGTAAAGTATGATAATACAATTAATCCAATCTTCTCTCACACAAAGTTATCTTGATCCTTTTCTGCTTTTAAGCATTGTTAAAAAAATTTTCACAATCAGCACGCAAGTCTATATCACATCAGTTTTGTGCCTTTTCCAAACAACACGTATCATGTGACTAGCCTCTACTAGCTAGTAATATTGTGCCACCGATATTGATGCAACTAGTTCTCTGCTATTCCAGCTCACTCAGTTTTTCAAGTAGTACAACATTGCTTAGACATGTTTTTTTTTCATATGTGGCTACAATTTATGAATATGCTTCTTTGCCATTTCTTCTTTTCAATAGTTTTACTGTATTTGCATTTACTTGTTTCAACATTTTTATTCATATTTTGTTACCAAATTTCAAGAGATCATAGTACAAACTTACAATCAGTGTATTAACTATGAAAATTCCAATTACAGTCAAAAATGCTACTTTTATGACTTTTCCAGGAGTCAGATTCAATTTTATCTGCAAAGGAGGTATAGGCCTTAATTTGCAGGGAGTTAAATTTGTATGTGATTTATTCTTTTAAATGTAATGTTTCTGATGAAGAATACAAGCAATTAGAAGACAGTTTGGACTATGTTTTTCTGGCACCTCCTACAAGTTGCCATTCTATCAAGTCATATACTTTGATTGAGAGTTATTATTCTTCTCTTTTCTTCCTACTGCTTTCAGTTCTCTCAGGGAATCTGTGCTAATCTTTTTCCACATTTACACTGGATTGATATACTCCTGGTAGGCCAAGCTCAGGTACCCTTTGTGTGGCTTTGCACTTATTTACACATGGGAGAATTACGTATTTCATCTCATTAGTGTTCAGACTTTGGTAAGTTAGATTTTTAATGTGTTTGTGGTCATCTAAGTTACTTTATATGAATTGTAATTTAGATATTAATTAGTACTTTTTTTTAGTTAAATGTAATAGTTTGTCATGTTCATTTATATTGCATACTTTAGATTTGGCAATTTTTGGGTATTTATTAGTTCATTTTTAATAAGTATTGTTTAGTTTAGTGATATGAAATTCATTGTTATATTTCAGTAATTTGCTGGGTTGTTTTTTTGTTATTGTTAACTGATATCCTTCTCATCCTATGTTTTGTCATTGTAAGAGTCAATTCACTTTCCTTTGTTAATTTAGAATAAGTGAAAGATAGATAGTGATTATTGATGTGCTTTCTGTTTAATTTTCTCAGGTTTACATTTTCATTATTATTGCATACGTTTTGGCTAGATACATGAAGGTGGTTTGTTTCATATTTATAAATACTTTGTTAATTAGGTATATTTAGATAGTTTGTACCTTACATCTAATTACTACTAGCAACATATAATTTGTTGTTTAATCTGTTTAAATTTTTTAGTCGTTAACTGTGTGCCTTTTCATCCACATTATTCTACCTGTAGGGCTCAATTATGTGTCCTTTATTGTTTCAGTTAATTTAGATGTCTGGGAAGTCATATATTTATTAACAATGTGTTTTCTAGATAATGTTACGTGGTTTGCACATTTGTTAATATTATATACTTTGCAGACCAGGAAAACATAGTTGGTTTATCCATTGGATATTTATCAGTAGTTTGTGCATTATATATCTCTACTACTGATAATATATAATTTTTTGTTTTACCCCTTAGTGTGGATTCCTGTACATGGTGAGGGGACCTCCCAAGGAAGGTTCTGTTCTTTCAGTTTACCTCCTCTGGGATCTAAACATCCATCCACGTGTTTGCCATGGATGGCAACCTGTGAAGGTGAGGAGAGAATCCTGGTGGTTAAGGGGTCCAACCCTAACATGCCACTTTGGCGTTGAATTCCTGTAGACGGGCAGCCTTGGGGTTGCCCCCCTTGGGTCAATCAGCTGGTCCACTTGGGCTAGGGTGAACCAAGTACCAGTGTTGGATGTTCTCAACAGGTGTTGTGGAAATTGTATCTGTTTGTATGTATACAGTGCTCACAAAACCCTGGCGTTGCTGCAGTGTCTTTGTTTGACATTGTAGTGCGTCCCCTCATAGGGCTCCATGGTGGGTGGGGTCAGTGGGAAACAAAATTTCCCTTCCTTTATAATTGATACTCCGATTAAAAATCTTAATAAAGTAGTGAAAAAATAGTCTATAGGTAAACGACCACATCTTGAAGATACTAAGTAGCAATCCCTCACCATCTGTACCACCTGTTGTACCTCATTTTCTTATATTGCACTCACTTTCAGACAAACCTTTAGGGCAAATGTCTCCCTTTTTCATTCAGAAGGGACTTGCTGGCTCTCCAAAGTCAGTAAAAAAAACCTTTTGATCTGGTGACATACTGGTGGAAACATCTACCTCTCAACACAGTGTGTTACATTCAAAGGCAATTGGGGATATACCTATTGAGGTTACACTTCATGCTACATTGAATTCATCATGAGGAGTTACTGTTGAGAGGGATTTGAAAAACATCCCAGAGTCAGAGATACTCGCTGGTTTCTCCACCCAAGGAGTTTCTGCAGTGAGGCGTATCTCCACTTGCAAAGATGGAATTATGGTGCCGACCAATGTCCTGATTGTGATATTTATGTCACCACATCCACCTGCCACCATCAAGGCAAGTTATCTTAATTGCAGAGTACAGTCACATGTTCCAAACCCTCTCCGATGTTTCCAGTGTCAGCGTTTCGGTTACTCGAAGACATCACGTTGTGGTTACTTGACTTGTGCTCGTAGCGGTGGCAATGACCACAATGCCTATACGTTTGAAACGGACTCTCGTTGCATCAACTGCAATGGCTCTCACCCCTCCTACTATTGTTCTTGCCCTAATGGTTGGTAGAAAAAGAGGTGCAGCATTTGAAAATGATTCAAAACATTAGTTACCCTGAGGCTCGAAAGTTGCTGTCCACCACTTCATCTCGGACGTATACCACTGCACTTCGTTCCACTACTACAGTGGGAGTGCAGATGGATCTCTCTGTGCCTCCAAAAGAATCATTCTCAAACCAAATGAAAAACCTTTTGACTTCCTTGGTTAAAAAAGTTGATGAATCAACTTTAACACCCATCTCTGTCCCTAACATACATTCCAGCAAAACTCAAGATACTCCTCCGTTGGTTCTGGGTACAGGCATTTCCTCAGGTACATCACTTTCTCCCACCCCAAGATGCAAAACAATCATTCATTCATGTCCTCAGTCTCTGGAATCCTTTTCCAACATCAAAGACCTGCCCAATAGACCCCAGCCAGGATCCATGGAGGTTGATAGATCTCCCTTGAATAAGGAAAAAAGACGTTGTAAACAGAAGGGTTCTCCACCCATTTGCCTACACATAAATAAAAATGGCCACTCTGATACAATGGAACTGTTGAGGTTTACGTTCTAATCTAGATGACATCAAAACACTGATTGCTTCTGACCATCCTGTTTGTCTTTCCTTATAGGAAACATTTCTGAAACCTACCGATACAGTCACCTTTCAGCAGTTTTCTTTATACAGAAATGACAGGCTGTGTGATGGACAAGTGCACAGAGGAGTGGCACTGTTGGTTGATCGGCATGTGCCCACCATGTCTTTGCCACTCGACACACCCTTGGAGGCCATAGCCTTCCGTGTTTCCTTGGGTCATACCATCACTGTTTGTTCTCTACCAGTCACCTGGAAAGACATATGATCAATCAGACCTTGATGCTGTCATTGAACAGTTGCTGTCTCCCATTCTAATCCTGGGGGACTTTAATGGACATCATCACCTCTGGGGAGGTTCTGATATTGATAGGAGTGGTCGCTCTGTAGAACATATGCTCTTTGGTCACAACCTTTCTCATTTCAGTACTGGTTCTTCAACTTATTTTCATGCACCTAGTCAGTCCTTTACTGCTATTGATCTCTCAGTTTACTCCCCTTAATTATTTTCCCATTTTGCATGGAGGGTTGACAATAATCCACAAGGCAGTGATCATTTTTCTATAATCTTGAGAGAGACTGGCCATGATTGATGCCACCCAACCTGCATGCACTGGTGGAAGCTGGATCATGCAAACTGGCCCTCTTTCACTACTCTTGCAGAACTTGATCCTGCCATTGTCTGTAAGCCATCAATAGATGACTGTGTGGCAGCAGTAACTAACTGTATTATACAAGCAGCTGTTTAATGTATTCCTAAAACCTCAACACGTTTTCTACTGTATTTTCGTCAGTGGTGGAATCCTGCCTGCCACATGGCATGGAAGACTCGTAACCGAGCCTGGGATGTTTTCCATAGATATCCCACTCTCTTGAACCTCATTGCTTTCCAGAGGACCCATGCACATACTCGATGGGAAAGGCATTAAAGCCAGAAGGAATCTTGGATTAAGTTTACAACCAGCATATCCTCTACCACCAGTTCCAAAGTCATTTGGGACAAGCTTCAAAAGTTCAGTGAGCAGTATCACTCTGTCCCCATCTCGATTTTGCTCTCTGATGGTCAGGAAGTAACCGATACCCAGAGCATTGCCAATAATCTTGGTGAAAAGGGTATCTAGCACTTCTGCTACTTCTTCCACCTTCTTAGCCATCAAGGCTGGAGCAGGTCAATCACCTCTTTCCTTTTGAGGTGGCCCCCCGCTAGTACAGCGGTATGTCTCCAGATTTACAACACTAAAATCAGGGGTTTGATTCCCCTCTGTGGGCTGAGCAGATAGCCCGATGTGGCTTTGCTATAAGAAAAACACACACACACACACACACACACACACACCTTTTGAGGTAATTGTTTCTATGACTATAATCGTCCCTTTACACTGGTGGAACTGAAACTGGCCCTTCATCAGTCTGGCAGTACATCTGTTGGACCTGATGATATACACTATGAGATGCTGTGCCATCTATCTCCTGCTTCTATTGCTATCCTTCTGGTTGTTTTTAACCAGAACTGGCAGGAGAATGTTTTTCCTAATGCCTGGTGACAGGCTATTGTCCTGCCTTTCTCCAAGACTGGGAAGGAACCCAAGATTCCTTTCAACTTCCTTCCAATTGCTTTGACGAGCTGTCTCTGTAAAACCTTCGAGAGGATGGTAAATGCTCATCTTGTTTGGTTCCTAGAATCAAACAACCTCATCTTGCCCACCCAATGTGGGTTTCAACAACAGTGCTCCACCATGGACCACCTGATTTGACTTGAATAAAACCACAACATTTTGTGAGACCTTCCTATATATATGGGTTACGTGGTCATTTGCTCATTTTTATTAACAAAATTTTAATGGACAGGAGGTTCCAAGTTTGTGTGGGTTCAACACTTTCCCATTCTTTTCTACAAGAACTGGGAGTCACTCAGGCCTGTGTTCTAAATGTCACACTTTTCATTTTCAGTATAAAGATTAATGTCATCACTGAACAACTCCCTTTTACTGTTGCAAACGTGCTCTATCTTGACGACTTTCACATCTCATGTCAGTTGTTGAACGTGAAGTATATTGAGTGGCAGCTATAGAATGCCCTCAATTGTTTACTGAAGTGAACCACAGAAAATAGCTTTACCTTCTCTTTCTCTAAAACCGTTTGCATGCACTTTTGCTGCCAATAGGGTATTCACTCTGATCCTGAACTGTGAAGTATCGGTGAACTTGTACTGCCTGTGGTCTCTGAGACTAAGTTCTCTGGGCTTATCTTTGACCATAAGCTAACCTTTATACCACACATCAAGCAGCTATGGGTCAAATGTACAAGTGCACTGAACATCCTCCATGTCCTCTCTTCCACCAATTGGAGAGCAGATCGAAGTTTCATGCTAAAGATATATCGTGCTCTTATTTGATTGAAACTTGACTATAGATCACTGGTCTACGACTCCGCCATAGCATAGGCCTTAAAGATGCTAGACCCTATTCATTCATTTGTACTTACATGTTAGTCTTCCTGGCAAGTTATGATTATTACAGTCATGCTACAGAAAGTCCTTTACAACTTGAATTACTGTAGTTTTTCTCTTGACATAGTAGACTAGATGTAAACATTGATTTTAAGCTATTTATTTATTTTTTTAACTTCGTTTTGTTTTACCTTAATATCCTTTTATGAATTTTACTGAATTTACTTTTACCTTTTTTACCGGACGTTTGGCGTGGATAGCCTAGCTGCTTTGTGCCATAAAACACTAAATCAACCAACCAATCTTTGTTCTATCTGAATATTTTTTTTTAAATTGTTAATTAAGTGCCTTATCATCCTAATTATTTGTTACACTGTTTATATGTTCATTTCTTTCCCATTCATTAAGCTTGGCTTTGGCTCATTTTCCAACAATTATGATTCTAAAAATCTTGTGTTTTTTTTGTAAACTTCAATTCAGAGTTCTCCAAAGTGCCCACTTTGTTAACAGCTATTTATTGATCTTAGTTGAGTCCTCTAGTTCATGGCCTAACCCCTCTGACTAACCTTTGCTGTTTAAGTGTTTTTTGGGAGGTGCAAGCTTTTGCCTGACATCTTCACTCTGTGAATGACTGGCTCCTGCTTGTTTCCTCCTATTAACAGTCCAGAAACCACACTCCTCTGCTCCAATGAGATTCAGTACAAGTGGGATTCCTGATGACAGTGGAGAAGTCTGTTCTTATTCTTTCTCTGTGCCCCCTTTTTCTTTTTCAGTCTCAGTTGGGTCTGACTATCTTCTTTTTAATGTTTGAAGCAAATAGTTCAAACATCACTCACTGTCTCTTAGAACTCAAATTGTTCTATCTCTGTGAGGATGTGGGATTCCTTGAAAGCTCTCATTCCGTATATTGGGCCTATATGGTTTCCCTTTGGTGGTGGACACTCCATGATCGGTGGAACTACTCGTATCTCCAGCTTGGTGGTTAGACAGAGATAAGACCATTGCAAGGGGTGCTGCATGCTCAATCTCATCCAGATTTACATCTGTTCATGAGCTTATCTTTTGAGGGATAAGGTTGTAACCTTAACTTCCAGGAGATTTCCAGTCTCTGGTTGATCAAGGAGTCCTCTCTTCATATCATCTTTATTGAGCCTTTTGTAGTTCAACCTCTCGTGTGGGATGTGATGGTTATGACACACACTGACATTTCCACAGTGGTCACTTGCATCAGAGAGCCAGGGGATATCAATTCCAGGTTTCTGTGCTTTCAGATCTTGGATTCATTTTTGAGCCCACAGATAGCCACTTTCCTGGCTATCTGAATCTGATGGTGGATTAGTCATCTTCTCTCAACAAGACTCTCCTCACAGTGATTCTATGTTACTGCTGTCGTTTTTTTCACTATGGCTTTTGTCAGGTGTGTTGTCTCAGCCCAGGGTCAAATTCCATGTGTTGCATCTTTCCTTTCAGTATGTATTAGACCTTTTTCCATGTTCATTTACCACAGATGATAGTATACCTTCCAACTTTGGTCTCTCCACTGTAATTTCTGTCCTTCTCATCCTTTTCCTCATCATCTCCTCCTTGCTTGCAGTTGTTGTCATTCAGATATTTATGCCATTAATGTAACCCACATCCTTTACCATTCCTCCTATGTCATTTTATATCCCAGCCTGTCATTTCTCTCCAAGACATGTGCTGCTTGTGCAGGTGGTTTGGAAAAAAATATAAACAAACGTAAAATCAACAACTAAAACCAAAATTAAACTAATATAGAGGAACACCTTTATACCAATACTAATTAATAACCTAACATCTAACTGCAACGCCCCTTACAATCCCGTACCCTTTTACACTCTCGTCATTGAGACGTGTGCACGGCAACGGTCATTTGCAAACTCTCTCTTTGTTAATCTGAAGATTACTTAAGAAGGTCGTTCCCTGCTTTATTAGCAAAAGTGTTAATACCCATACCAACCGTCCTGAGATTCATTTCTGTTTCAAGTGGGTTTCTTGTCACGAAAGACATATCTAATGACATTATTTTATTATTTAGGACTGTTTTGTTACTTATTGATAATATTAATATAATAATTTTATTAAAATTCCGAATTGAGTATTTTGTCTAATTGATTGATTAACAACCTTAAATAAAAGAAAATCTAAATAATTGATGCATTCATCAAAACACGTCTAAAATGCCTCATATTTGTGTTAAAATATTATGTTATAGATGAATATTAATAGCCACTACAGATTCACAAAATTAATATTCTGTCGACCAGTATTCCCGTTTGTCAACTGACTTTTCTCGGATGGCTTGGCTTATCCAAGAAATAAAATAATTAATAAAAATGATGGCTCAGAGAATAGCGTAATAAGTTATTTACGTTAAGAGAGGGTATTGCATGAATATTTGATAGTCTTACAATTAAAATAATGTAGTTGGTTCAAGCGCAAGCACAGTCCAATGGTTACGTTGCGAACTGCGGATCAAATGGTTCGTGATTCGCAATTTATCTTCAAAAATCATTATAAGTTATGCTTTTTAATTTGGAGTATATTATGAGTGTATGATCCAAATCCCTTTACTCAGCATAAGTCACCAGTTAGAGGTGGATGGTGTTGACCAGCTTCGCTTCTTCTGTGTAGGTATTTAGGTAGGTTAATTTTTGAATACCCAGGAGGGTCAGGTGCACGAGACCTCTTCCTCCATCCCTAACTTTCATGTCGGCTACTCGTTGGAGTATGTTATTGGGTAGACTATGGCCCAGAGTATCACACAGTACTCAGGCCCTTTTCAGGGCGACTTGCATCGGGTGCTGTTGACCAGCTGCCTTTCTTCTATCGCTTCAAAACTAGAGACGAATAGTGCAATAGTGTTCGACAACAATCTTGATACGAAATTACACAAACAATAACAAAAAAATGTAGTTATATTTCGCAAAATCTTAGCCAAAAAGGAAAAAATGACTAAATAAGTTTAAATATATATATGTTTCATTAGTTGGAAAACAGTTTGGTATTTTTCATCAACCTTTCTTTATCTTTATGAATTTACTATATTAGTAAAATTTAAAATGACTGCATTGCCAGATTACTAGAATTTATGTGAACAACTTATATTGACGGTTGGTTCAAATTAGTACAACATACAGTTCATTTTTATTTGATGCAGCTGTGGTATTTTTTATGGTTAAGGCTCGGCATGGCCAGATGGTGAAGGTACTCGACTCGTAATCTGAATCTCCGTCGCGCCAAACATGCTCGCCCTTTCAGCCGTGGGGGCGTTATAATGTTACGGTCAATCCCACTATTTTTTGGTAAAAGAGTAGCCCAAGAGTTGGCAGTGGTGGTGCTGACTAGCTGCTTTCCCTCTAGTTTTATACTGCTAAATTAGGGACAGCTAGCGCAGATAGCCCTCGAGTAGCTTTGCGCGAAATTCAAAATAAATCAAACCAATTTTATGGTAAAATTCCGGTTAGTTCTCAACAAAGCTAAACGCAGTGGTAGATTTAAGGTTGCGTGGGTCTAAGGGCTAATAATTTTTGTGGGCCATACATCTTGCATAGAATTAAATTATCAATAGGTTCTCATTAAGACCATAGGTCCTGGGGCTGAGCTGCCTCTAGCCCCTACTTGAATACGCCACTAGTTAAGCGCTAAAAAATTTTAAATGAAAGAGTTTGTTTGTTTGTTTTGATATTTCGCACAAAGCAACTCGAGGGCTATCTGTGCTAGCCGTCCCTAATTTAGCAGTGTAAGACTAGAGGGAAGGCAGCTAGTCATCACCGCCAACTCTGGGGCTACTCTTTTACCAACGAATAGTGGGATTGACCGTACATTATAACGCCCCCACGGCTGGGAGGGCGAGCATATTTGGCGCGAACCCGCGACCCTCAGATTACGAAGCACACGCCTTAACGCGCTAGGCCATGCCAGGCCCTAAATGAAAGAGCGAGGATAATCTGTGCGACTCAGTGACGTATTATTTTATCACATACTTTTAAATCCTACTCATATTTTTCCTTTAATATAGTTGGGGTAAAATATAGATTTTGGTGGTGCTACTGGCTATAGTTATAGTAGCACGAATAGTATGTTCAGTACCCGTACACTGGTTCCGGCACTTCTGAGAGTGAGTGACTCGATAATGATATATACTAACTCTGTAAAGATCACAGCTTCTCGTTCCTGTTATCTGGATACTTTTGTTGTATTTTGTATAAATGTATGTTTATGTTACTCAAAACGGGGGAAAAAAAATTAAAATATTATACATTACGATTAGGTTTTCACTCGATTCTCATATTCAGGGTCTCCGAAAATGAACATACCAAAAAGAAAATTGAATAACTTTATTGTTATTTGAAGTATCAAAAATTGAATATAAATATAAGTTCTAGGTTTATAAGTTTTACTTTGTTCATGTTCCTTTGACTAACGAATTGTACTGTATGTTTGTTACCTACACATATTACAAAAGATCTTTATTCCAGAACCCCGAGAAACTCCTGGCTAGTTACAAAAATCTATTTTCCAAAATGATTGAGTACTGCCCAACTTTGCTTGAATTGTTAGTGTTTTTAAATAAAAATTTTCCATAGTGTTGGATTAGTAGGGTACGACTAATCAAATGGGTCGTTTGTTTTCATTCCTGGGTCTTTTGGGGGAAGAAAAAAAAAGTCTACAATAACAAATATAAAGACTTTAAAGACCTAAAATATCAAATTCATGATGCTGTCTTATCCATCCCTCCTGCTGTGTTCGAAAATGTCCTCTCAGAATTTGAACGCAGAATTAGATTAATTATAGCGAATGATGGAAGACGTATAGAAATCCATTAATTATTTAAACTAAAACTTGCAATCTTACTATTAGTCATTATATTCTTTTTTTATTTGTTATCTCAAATAACAATTAAATTATTCAACTTTATTTTTGGTATGCTTATTTTTCGGACACCCTTTTATATAAGCATATATATGCTGTGATTAATATAAAGAAGATCATAATAAAACAATCCATTAATATATAAATGAACAAAAAAGTGATATTTTGAACGAAACTTCTTGTCGAAATAATAGGATGTGAAAATATGATTGGTCGCTTGCAATAGTTCATTATTCACAATATTTCTTATAGTATGATAATTGAATTTATAATGCTATGAAAAATATTGCGCATTAGTCCAATTGAGACGTCTGATATAGAAAACGAAGTTTTCATTTATAATGTTATAAAAAGTGCTGTAAAGAGCGAGCTGTTTCACATACCGTATTACTTCAATTCAAACACCTAATATAGGCAATCTTCATGTTTAATTGTTTATTCCTGTCTTATGACAATTCATTAATGCACAGTTATTTTATATTGCAAAAACAAATATTTTTCTGCATATTTCAACTGAGCCCGTTCTGGCCATCATCAGGCAAAATGTTACCACCTTCAAAAGTCGCACTTTGCATATATACATTTGTAATTAAAAGCGTCATGGCCATCTAGGGTGGTGACATTTTACAAGCAACTGTTATTACTACAAGGAAGTTGTGTGTTAAATACGTGGAATTGAAAAATTCAAGAGTGTATATATTATTTCAGCATATAATGTTGATGTGTGTAATAGTGTACACTCACATTCTGAACGAGACTTAAGGTTTCTTGTCGCACTTTATGACCCTATACATTCTATATGTAAAACACAGCATGTAATACTAATTTATGTATTATACATACTTCTCACTGACAACTTTTTCTACAATACTGAAACTTTAAGGGCAAACAATTCGATATCCATGCATGCCCCAAGGTGATTAATATAACATTTCTTATGATAATACTTGCAAACGCAGCTTAAGAAATTATCAGCAAGCAATTATAAATTAACTAAACGACCGTAAACTAATCTATAAACTATATTATGAAGTGTTTCTTTTCTCAACGTTGCGGCTTCAAATCTTCATCAGGACATAAATTTTCTGTTATAAACGAAAAGTTGGAAGTTACTATGGCTACGGAAGCCCCCTACTGGTACAGCAGTAAGTATAAGAATTTACAACGCTAAAATTAGGGGTTCGATTCCCCTCGGTGGACTTGCAGATAGCCCGATGTGACTTTGTTATAAGAAACCTCACACACATCTAAACCTTGTAAAGTGTGGGTACTTAACGTTAAGTAACAGTATTCATTTAGAACCGACTTCACATGAAAACATGTATGTGAAGATAAAGCTGGCTTCAAATAATTTCGTAGTCTATGACCAGAAAATCGCTCTACAATACATGACAATTTATACGCAATAGCTTGAACTTTCAGTGACAACAAAGAGGGCAGTCACCATGCCATCAAGAAGCAAAATACTCATAGCAGGACTTATTAGGAATAAGCTTATATCTAGCAGCTGAGGCATAGTAGAACCAAACACTCTGGCTTGTTCTGATGGAATATTAGTTGAAATAACTCTCATGAATATGAAGAATAAAGATGTCATTTTAGTGCCGTGAACACAACAAACCATGAAATTAAAATCAAGTCTTGGTTTGAGCTTACGAGATACGAAGCTTTACAACTGGTACTTCCACATCAAAATAGTCGTCTTTGAGGCAAGATGTAGGAAATCTTATGTTAAATTTTCACATATAGCCAGCTTAACATCTAACTTGCAGGAGCCGTAAGACCACTGCTGTGAAGACCTTAAATATGATCAGTATTATAGTTTTGTTCATGGAGTATCAATATACCTTCGCCAATGAATCCCGTGTCTTAGGCCAAATAAATAAAATACCTCATAAGATTGATATTGTAGATGCAGCTCTAATATGTAAGTAAGCTTGGTGATTCTCACTTGAAAGGCAAGATATAGAACTTTTAAAGGAATAAGGAGTTAGATAATCAAAAACTAGTCCTTGTGCTTCACTTCTTTTAGTTGTGATGAAGGATGGACCCATAAAGTTCTGTAGAGATATAAAAGGGTGACTAAAGTCGCACACACACACACACACACACACAAATGGATGCCTACCTACTACCAAGAATTTGCTCTACTTTAGATGTTGTTTCAGGATCAAAATAGATTTCAACATTTGATCTGAAGAATGGATATTGACAAAAACAATGAGACGAAACAACTAAATAGAAGACAGTCTTTACTATAGGAAATGGATTATGGCAGTTTGTTGTGTTACCATTTATAATATGAAATGCAACTGCTACATTTCAATTACTAAGTGTTCTCTCTCTCTCTCTCTGAACTATGCAAGAACATCGTACTCATCTACTTTAATGGCATAATTCTAAATGGAAGAATCTTTAATATGTATAATGGGTGAGGAAAGTTCTGAGTCAATTGAGAAAGGAAAATATTTAATTAGAATCCAAAAACATGTGTGAATTTTTCCATCAACAAGTGAATTTCATGGGGAACACAAACAACAGAGAGGGAAGCTCTACACACTTAAGCTAAGATTGAGTATGTTTAGAACTGACTAGCAGAAGGTTTCGTGGACTTTGCTCTTACTATCACATTTTTGTAAAAGCATTCTACGTTGTATCTCATTTTTGTATACATATTACTTGAAAAACCAATTAAGTTTTGTTGGACTGCTGAATATGAACAAGTATTAAACAAACAGAAGAAAGAATTAACCATTAATATTATATAATACCTATCGCGTGAAGATCCGTTCGGTAGAAACAGATGCCAGTGATTTTGCAGTTTTATCACAAGTACAACACAGATTAACATATGATTGCTGAATTTAACAAGGTAATTAATTCAACAAAACGAATGTTCTATAACTTAGAAAGAGCTGCTAATTGTTTCAGTCATAACTCATTTCTTTCATTACCTATGCGGATAAAAGCTTGTACTCCAATAGACCATGGAGCATTTAGGTATTTAATGAATTTCAGAATCCAGAAGTCCAGATAGCAAGATAACTTCAAAAACTACAGGAATACAAGTGTAACATTATGCATTGTTCTAGACAAACATAAAGTGATGCATTATTCCAAAAAATATGCGTTAATGAATACTGGGAAAAAGAGGAAAGTACTAGGTTGTCAAGATAGCCAATCTAAAGTAAAACAAATATAATCCAAAATGAGTCTGAAACCAATTTTTAGTAGATCAAAAGTAGTGAAGAAAATCTTTCATGGGAAACAGTCACTCCATATAGCTCATACGTAATGAGATACTGGGCTTAGTGGAATTCATTATGCACACAAGAAGACTCGTTATGTCAGATATAAGAAGATATCTGTGGGCAAAAACCGTAATTATAATTTTTGCTCACACAATCTCTACATTCAGAACCATTACATCATCTACACGTTTCCAATAGCTTGACAGTTAGGTGTTAAAAAAATACTAGTAAGGTTAAAAGAATACTTTTACCTGGTTGAATATCGGAAAGCTGTAGATAATTGGCCATGTTATCTGTTTTCAGAAAAAAGGTGAATGAAAGAAACAGTATAGTAAGCTACAGCAATATTATATTAGAGCATCACTTTACAAAGCTGTTATCGATATACTTGGGCCTCTACTAGAGAATTACATTGGGAATATATACACTATGGTTTGGATGGACTATTTCACAAAAAGCTAGAAGCATTCACTGTTCCTAATAGGAAGCAGAAACTCTAGCAACAAATTTAGTCAATTGATTAGTTTGGATATTTGGATTGTTAATGTTCTGAACAGAACTGAAGATGCTTTTGATTTTCTATATTTACACCCTGAGAATTATCACTTATCAGAGTCTTACAAAGAATATGCAGTGAGACTAAGAAACACCACTGATGTCGTTCATGACTCCATCCATGAATGATTAAAATCAGATAATGATATAATGAAAACTTACTACGACTAGGTTTCACTGAGGTGGTATGGTATGGCTGTACGATTTCCCAACCCCATTACAAAGAGGAAGAAGTCCAAAGTTAAGCAGTTGTTTGGAAAACCCATACGCTTTAATGAAAGAATCAAGGAAGCGGTTAACAAAATTCAGAAAACAGGTGGTCCTAGTCAATTGCCATTATGATCATAATCGGAAACATATTAACGAGAGAATGCCCAACTAATTAACTTCAAATGAGAGTTCCCTATTGGTAATTCAATACTGCTAAAAAGCCCAAGGTTATTTTCAATATAGCTAAAGGGAAAAATTAGCCAGCAGATATTCAATCTGCTGAAGAGCATAGGGTTTCTTTCGAAACTACTTACAGAAGATCACTAATAATAACGACAACATTGAATTCTCCTGACTCTCTACTTAGAGAAAACTTCCAGTATAACAAGAGAGCAAGGGGCGAAAAAGTACAAGAAGCCATCCTCGTAAGGCTCAGAAGAACAGATTCACCAAAATAAGCTAAGATATTCGAGATTTTTTATTGTCAATCAAACATTTTATAATAATTTAAGCTAGACCAGTGTTGTAATTTTTTACTATGCTTTAAATAAATATGTAGTGATTGTTATGTCTGTTTTGGAGTATTTGGTTCTATAAATTGCAAATGTCTTTATTACCAGTTATAGAAGTTTACGTTCAATGCTATGTTTTATTTATTTCTTAGGATTCTTTAAAAGGCATGACAATAAAAGAAGGGACAAAATTGTGGTATTTTAATTATTTTAACTAGAAGATGTTTTTCATTATATGGAGTCCAGAAGTTTCATGAAAGTTTAGCCCATGTGGAATATTAACACTTCTTGCAGTATGTAAAAAGTAGTGCAAAACAAAAATACCAAAACCAAGTGAGTTAGATTTGATATTTGCAGTTTATGTGTGTGTTTTCTTATAGCAAAGCCACATCTGGCTATCTGCTGAGCCCATCGAGGGGAATCGAACCCCTGATTTTAGCGTTGTAAATCTCCGTAGTCTTACCGCTGTAATAGCGAGGAGTTTGTCGGTTAATGGAGTAGCCCGATATAGCCAGGTTATTAAGGCACTCGACTCGTAATCTGAGGGTCGCGGGTTCAAATCCCCGTCAAACCAAACATGCTCGCTGTTTCAGCCGTGGAGGCGTTATGATGTAATTGTCAATCCCACTATTCGTTAGTAAGAGTAGCTCAAGAGTTGGCGGCGGGTGGCAATGACTAGCTACCTTCCCTCTAGTCTTACACTGCTAAATTAGAAACGGCTAGCGCGGATAGCATGAAATTCAAAACAAACCAAAAAATGCATCTGTTCCTAACTGAATTAGTAGTTTATTAAATTAGCATGTTTATTTATAATCTGTCAGTAAAGAACTTTTTCCAAGTTATGTGTACATTAGTTTTGGAATTTGTTTTGAAACATTGTTTGTGAAATTAAGCTTACCAGTGAATGCAGCCTATAGCAAAAATGTTTGAAGAAATAAATAAATTAGTTATCAACAAATGAAAAGGAGTTTATATAATTTGTATATATCGTATTACTTCGAATTTAAGGCACCTTCTAATTTTAAACGCGTCTTACTTTTAAAAAGAGATTTTCAAGGAAAAATGTTAATAATTAGGAACGCTTTCCCACGAGTTAAAAAAAAACAATAAAATAGTCTGAACAACAGGAAAGTCGGACAAAGGCTGTGGGGGTGGTGATATCCAACTACACCGCTAGAGGCGCTAAAATCGACAAATGTGACATTTTGTACGTGTGTTTTTTAGTCTTTCTTAGGTAAGTTCTTTGTAAAATATAGTCCAATCTGTTTGTTCTTTGGTGTTCAAGACTTTCGAAGAGTGAAAAATAATACGTCGAATTCAAGACTCACACTAATTTTCAGTTCGAAAAAATGTGGAAAAATGGTGCATATTATATTCGAAGTAATACGGTATTAACGCGAAATAACTTGTCCAATGAAAGAATATATTTATGTACTAATGGAGTGTTCATGGCTTATTTTATACTTTCGTCCATAAATATATCTTTGAATGTGTATTAATCGAGACAATGGTAATTACCCTACCTGGGTAAGTGTAGCGAAACAACTATTTAATATTTAGATCTTTTAGACACTTATGGTTTAGAAAAAATCCTTTATCCCATAAAATGCTGACACTCACTCAATGATATTATAGTTTTGCCTAATAAACAACATGGAGTCCAAACAACTCGGAACTTAATCATAGCAGTTAGAGCAAAACTTTCAGCAACATTTTAAATGTATTCGAACTGGAAATCAAATTTCTTGTGCTTTCTAAAGATTACTTCATCGTTATCATTTCCTGAGGATCTATTTAAAGTTGACCCCTGTAACAGTAACTTCACTTCAGAACTATCATAATTCCATCATTAATTCCGTGTCCACCTTTTAAGGATCAAATTAACACTGACACTCCTGTTAGACGGAATATAATAATATATAGAAGCATTTGTTTTTGTAAATCTGTCAGATAAAGCTCTTACTGCTACATCCATATGCAGACTGTCATTAATCCTTGTTTGATTTTCTAAATATTCGTGTTGCTTACTAAAATATCCACTAATTTACTCGCTTGTTATCTTATCTAATTTCAAGATAATTTTTTTGATTTTTAAGAGAAAACCTCTTATTTACTGTAAAATAACCTAGATATTACCATACATTACTCTATGATCCTTTGACATTTACTCAAACATTTTACTGGGATAGATTTATTTTAAAAAAGCCTATTACATTTATCTCAGTTTGAATGAAAGTGTTTTGAAGCAGATTAGTCCCTACCTTCACATGAACTCATGCCTTTGCAAAATCAGTCCACGATTGATAAGGCTTATTTTCATAAAATTTGACAACATATAACCAGTTTTAAGAAAAACTTGGATTTTATTATGTCGAAGATTTTTATATTGACAACAAGACAGCATACAAATTTGAAGAGTATCATTTTTCATGGCTGTATGATGAATTATTACGATCACATGCTACAAAAACTGCTGAATCATTAAATCATGACCTATACATAAGACAATATGCTTTTCTGCTTGTATTAATAACAGTTTGTGTAAATCTACTATACTTGAGTGTATTATCTTATGTGTGAGTAATAAAACTTTGAAATTATTTAACATCTTTTATCTTATGCCTAACGCTTTGTGCATTAATATGTGTTATATCCATATGATTGTTTGAATTAACACTACATGTATAGCAGACAGAAAAACTTACTTTACCATAGAATCAATAAGGTCGGCAGGATGAAATAAGGGTGTGATTGGTGACATTGTACATAAGCAAAACCTTCATAGGATGTAACATCTGGGTAGTTATGTCAAATATGAAAATATTTTGTTACTGTAGTAGAGATAGAGTGGTGTATTAAAGGAAAATTAATTTTTTACATTCTTCATCTCATTTTAAATTTATATAGCATTGGTAAAATTTCCGAAATAGATATCATAGGGCTAAAAGAATTTCTGTCGCAGAAGTATCACTAAGATTCATTGATAATTTCTCAGAGCTGTATCGCTGTTTAATTCTCTAGTTGTATAGGTAGGCTTCTTTTCTACTTTCTATTAAATAGAGCCGTCGTGGTGTAACTGTTTACTAGATTTTCTACTATCTAGTCGCAGTAATATCTGATGTAAACATGAAGAAAGCATCTTTAAATGTCCAAACCGTCTTATTATTTATAAGATTATCGACAAAGTAAGAGCTAAGTTTATATTTGCTAACGAATAACGTATCATATATTCTTCAATATTATTATGTCAAACTTTTCCAACCATGGATTGATTTTGTAAAGTTTAGTAGTTATGAAATATATTTTCTGAAAAATTGACAAATGATCAACCCCTATGGACTTTATGAATGGTTGACGAAATGTAACGCGCAAAAGTTTGTTGAAAATAAAACAATTTGTCAATTCAAAATTCAAACAACACTTAACTTCATTTGCCATCTATAAATATAATGTGCAGTTCATAATTTTTTTTATTAATTAAACATTTCATAAAACATAAGTATCAGGTTTATTTTATTTTCTAACAAATTAACACTACCATCACTATCTAGCCCCATAAAGATTTGCAAGAATTAGAAAAGTGTATGATTAATAGCACTCGAACCACACTAAGTTTATCAGTTCCATTGTTAACAATGATACATTTCATACACTCCGAACTCATTAAATAAGCTGATATACAACAAACACACTACTTGTTGGAGCACTATTTTTATAGGCCGTTTATTACAATAGTAATTCTTATGGTTTGAAGGCCTTTTCCACGTTGGCAATGAACTGTTAAAATTAATATCTTATGTAAGTTATAATTAGTATTAAAATTATTTTACTCTTTAACACTGCGTTATTTTTCTAGACCCTTAGATATTTTTAAGAATCAGAAAAAATGTGTAATAAAACTTTTTGATAAGATATGAGTTCTACGTGCTGTTGGGTTTCTCGAGAAAGAATAACCTAATAGAGATTTCGGCAACAGATGTGACTAAATATAGTAGAATTGAAATAATTAAATGTATTGTATGATCAAAAATTATTGTTTGTTTTTAGCAAAACAACAGTGGCTATCTTCACTAAACATTATTTATATTTTTATCAATCTTAATAAAGGATAAACTGAAGCACATGAAATAAAACTATATATATCTGTGATTTATAGAGTTGAAATATTAAATAGAATTTTTGAAAGGCGTATGGTTCTAAAAGATCTAAAACGCAATCAATCAGGATAGTATTGCCATTCTCAATAAGACCGTCCAAAGTCAAATGAAAACCACGAATTGGAATATGTCTAATACAGTTATGATACCGAAAATAAGAGTAAAAAATAAACAATTGTGACTTGGGTATTATATTAGTGGCTCGTTTCTTTAAAATAGGAAATACTTTGTAAAAAAAAAAAAACTATGGCAAATGCAAACAAAGGAGAACTTCTCATTATAATCGCTGTATAAACGGTTAAGCTTGTTTGTTTGTTTTGGAATTTCGCACAAAGCTACTCGAGGGCTATTTGTGCTAGCCGTCCCTAATTTAGCAGTGTAAGACTAGAGGGAAGGCAGCTAGTCATCACCACCCACCGCCAACTCTTAGGCTACTCTTTTACCAACGAAAGTGGGATTGACCGTCACATTATAACGCCCCCACGGCTGGGAGGGCGAGCATGTTTGGCGCGACTTGGGCGCAAACCCACGACCCTCAGATTACGAAGCGCACGCCTTAACGCGCTAGGCCATGCCAGGCCCAAACGGTTAAGCAATCAGTAATAATGTGCTGTATTTGGAAAAACCAATTCATACATTACTCACACCCTATGTTATGTCATTCCAAAATTTAGTTTAAAAAGGAATTCTGACAAGACAAAACTCTGGATAGTTGCACTGAAATTTCAACATATGCATAAACCTTATGAAAAATAATTGTTTTGAGAAAAGTCTGCAGTTAAAGCAAATTTACCTGTGGTGTTAGTAAGCGTATTTCATCTTATTTTGACATAGCCTGGAAAACTGGATATTGAGAAATAGACATTCAGGAAAGACTAGCCCAAGAGAGTTGGGATTTCAAAGAGCTAATAGGTGTAAATGGCACAACTATGGTATTGCATTCTTTGATAGATTGTTCAGGCAGAGTATTCATGATCAAACTTCAAAGAATGGACGGCAACTGCCTGTTGTGGAAACACAAATGTAGAAGACGACGTTTCGAAAGTCTTCCATTCTTTTCAACCAACACTAAATTTTATAAACAAAAGCAGTTAAGGAAGAAAGAGCAGGTTTTTACCTAAATATCATGATAGCATATTGAATTGAGATAAAATATTTCGCAGCATATAAACGTAGTGAAGATAATCGGTAGATAAATGAAACATTGTAATTTAGAGAATCGTTACGTATCATAATTTAGCTTCGAAAAGTCTCCGACTTATTATGTTACGTATTATAATTTCAAAGAGTATGAACTGAATTAAATTGCAATTTTGATTTAGAAATTAATTAAATGTCTTCACACAAATATATTTTACACTACAAACAATAATACATTTTACAATGACGGTTATTACAAATAATGACTGATGTACATAAGTTTTACAAACACTATTTAGTCTTCTATCTCGTCTAGAACTGAACATTTTGTTGCTATCAATACAGCTCACTTAACGGGAAATCAGCTAGTTTTTCACCGACGAAGATATGTGATGTCCTCGTAAAATATTAACGTAAGAAGTTAATACACTGAAATTAAACGGTTTATAATATTCGAAATCTATAAACGTCACTGTTCAAATATCTAGTTTCCCGATTTATCACGGTTTTAACTTCCAAGGTTTATAATATACTAATTAGTAAACCATCAACAACCTACTGTTTCTTTATGTATCGGTTTATAAACTTTTCACGAGTTTCTCGAAAGTTCAGTTGGTAACAATACTTGAAGATACGTTAGTACTTTGACAAACTTATTGTCGATTGTTACACTCGAGAATCTTATGCAACTTTAGTAAATAGAAAGGAATTTCGCAAAACACATTTAATGGTACAAGATACAAACATTTCTAAAAATAGATTCAATTTACACAAACGTTGGTATTAAAATATATAATAGTAAACGCGTTACAGGATAAAATAGATGTATTTTTTCTATCGAAATTTCTTACTTTGACACTAATCCATTTTGTTACCAAATGTAAACTTTAAGAACTCCTACTCTTCGTTACATATTATGTGATGATGGATTAAACGCATTTTGTTAAGGTATCGTAAAAATGTTGCTATCACAGGGATGTTTTTATTATTTTATTTACCAACATTCAAATTATTTTAATGGAAAGAAAGGTACATATATATTCATATATAATCCTAAAGGTTTTGTCATCAGTGATGACAAACAATATGTAGAATGTTATGCCATTTAAAAATTTAGCTAAAAAAAGAACTCTGAAAAAACAATAAAACTCTAAATAGCTGCACTGAAATTGTAACACGTGCATAAACCTTATGAAAAATAATTGTTTTGAGAGATGTTTACTGACAGAACAATTGTCGATGATATATGTAAAATCTCACAGTATTCTGAAGGTTCCTATAACCTGAAGTATTTTGTAGATACTGTCTTGTAATGGATAAATGATGTCAGTGAATTTAAACTTAACCAACATTCAAATCTTGCTGAGTTCCTGGGAGGACAAGAAAGGCTTGTTGTAAGGTCTTTCTAAGACACTATTTTCATTTTATTTCCATTTATAATATATAATTTAATTACCGTTTTCACGTATCGAAACGCTGCATGTTTAGAGTATGAGAAATGTGTTTACTTATATCAATTCTAAGAACTTAAAAGTGAAAGAAAGATGAACTACTATATTCCAATACACTATATATGAACAGAAAGTTGTGTGCATAATCTCCATAACTCTCAAAGCTGTATTAATCATAGTGTCTTTATTTATAGTTAACTCTGTGATGCTTAGAGCGACCATATTTTCCATAATGGTCACATTATACTTCAAACCTTCTGTAATAGTTCCCTTCAAAGCAGTCGTCGTAAGTTTCATAAATATGTCCACGTAACTTCTCAAGTAATGTTTGGGTATGTCGTACGATACATATGTATGAGACACTACACATTTCACAACCATCATGAAAACAATTAGACTGTACCGGATAATAAGATTTCTGTCCATCGTTGATGAAAGATGTTTGATATACATAAAATATAAATAAGATGAACTATAATTAATAGTCAAATCTTTCTTTTTTCACACCAAACAACCATTTCTTTTACCAAAGTATAAAGTTTTTATCAATCTTGTTGATCACTTGTCTAATAGAAAAACATACTATTTTGTAACTAGCATTTTCTTAAAATGCTTTAAGATGATATTTATTATCATAAAGGACCTCTCCCTTATACGATATTTTTTTAACGTGGTGCTTTCATTAATAAAGCTGCTCCCAGTGGCACAGTGGTATGTCTGCAAACTAAACCACTAGATACCGGTAGTGAGTAGAGCATATATTCGTGTTCCTTTGCGCTTAATTATGATACAAACGTTAATGAAGCTATACAGTAAATTGAAATATACTTGGGAAGTTTTGTATTTTAAATATTTTAAACATATTTTCATGGTGTTAAATAAATGTCATTTTTGTATCCATGTATGGCTTATTACGCTGAAATCTCAGTTTCAGTTCCTAGTGGCGGCGACAGCGCAGATAGCCCGTTGTGTATTTTTTAATTTTATTTATCTACATGAATGTAAAGTAGTTTTAAAAATATTTTAGGACTTTTAATGATTAATCTAGCAATATGATATGTCCAAACAACATTTTAACTATACTTTTGATTTTCCTATCAATTTCTATGCTCGCATGTAAAATTAGACCAGTTTTGAAGAGTGAGTTTTTAGTATACTCCACGGAGATGAGAAATTTACACGAAAAGGCGTTTATTAGAACAACAAAGGGTTTCGAAAAAGCACCACAACACAACTTTGAAGTGCGTCTTTATTCACAAAGTGAAGATTATGGTTATGCGAGAGAACCGCGACATTGCGATGAAGGTGGAGATATTCTCTAGTACTATAAACAAGACAACAAATCAGAATTTGAAACTGGCAAAGCTCCATAAGCTCAAAATACAGAAATTTGGAGCCACACTCTTAAATCAACAGCTGATTTAATAGAAAAGATGGATAAAAACCTCGTGTTCATCGAGTTACCTGTCAAGTCCAATACTTTTGTGCCTTTGGTCTGCTCAAACTTGGTCTTCGTTTGTTTGTTTGTAGTTAACCGCAAAACTACACAAAGGGTTATCTGTGTTCTACCAACCACTGGTATCAAAACTCAGTTTCTAGCATTATAAGTCCGCAGACATGCCGATATGCTACTGTGAGCCCTTGGCCTTAGAAATCAGCATTTTCGTGCAGTTCAGGGTTTGTAGAAAATGTATGAGGAAGTGTGGGATAAGAACTAATCTCAACGTACCTTGTAAAATATTATAATCAATAACTTCTGTTACAATGGAAGATGCGGGGTTCAGGAAATAGCGTGAAATCCTAACACCAAACCGAACGTAAAAGTGCCAAAGAAAGTCTACGTGACATAAAACAACGTTCTCATAAAGTGCAATTTACTTATAGAAAACTGCTTACGAGTTTTTTGTAGTAGTTTTAGTTCACAACTCTATTACTGTAAAATTTTTAAAGTGTATATGTTTTTTATCATAGAATAACCGCCAACTTTTGAAACGTAATTCGATTTTAGATTTATTACAATTGTTTAATAAAATTATCTTTCATAACATTTAATTTTCATATTTAGTAATCTTAATCTAAAGAATAATACCAATATCACGGACAACCGAATAATTTTGTAGCTACAATTTGTTTCTCACACAAACAATAATAAATCAGGAAAATATTTGGAATAATTATCATTTCTCTTTCCTTAGAAGAACACGGTTTATTGTATTGGTATAATTTTATTAAAAATCTGATTTTCATTGTAAAATTTTATGAAATAGCAGTAGCTTAATTTATATATTTTTATTTACTAATGAATAACAGGGAGATTCATTTTACCTATTTCAAAAGGTGTGATTTCTATGTGAGTGTTCAATTGTTTCAGCTGTTCAGTCTTGTATTAATCACGACAAGCTTATATAATGTCTGATTGTGCGGTTGTGTAAGTAATGTATTTAAAATGTACGGAGTCCTTTTTTTTACAACAAACAGTTCTTTACTCTCCTATTTTCTAGTTCAGATTATTATGACTCATCTGATCTTCTACAAACTTAGTTAATTTATTTCCCAGTGAAGTTAAATTATCAGGTGTCTAATAAGATACTAAATCATATATAAAGTAGAGCAAATTATATATATATGTATTTATAAAATAGTACGTAAATAAAAAGGATGATTTCAGTAAGTTTTAAAATAAATTTGTCTTTGTCCAGTAGACCTTTTGTTTTACATCCGAGCTCGTTAGCTGCTCAGCAGTGTCAGTCAAATAAACATATTTCAAATGATGGTACTGTAACGTAGTTCTTTCGTTGTTTTGTTTTTTAATATATATATATATATATACACACACACACACACATTATCTGATGAATATAATTCAACATCTAGTCCACGTAACGATATTAAACTACTTTAACTCCTTTGTTAACATTTCTACAAACGTGAACACTGGTACACTTTCATAAAATTGTTACAAATAACTTTAAGTGATATAAAACACGTCAACTTATTTGTATAAAGTAACTAAGATAGCTAAAAGATTCATTCTCTTTCTTAAAATAACCCTACATACTTTGCAATTACCTCGTGTGTATAGTCAATATTTGAATATACTAGAAAAACGTGATATCATATTTTTGAATTTTCTAGGGGTTATACACCCTATAGATAACCAAATGCAAATTAGAAATATAGCTTTCACCAATGCGCCTTGCTGGATTGTGAAGTCTTTTGGGCAATCCAAATATTAAAAAAAATAATTGATTGAAAATAGAATAAGATAAAACACTACACTAAATTGGCCATCTGCCAAGTTTTTTTTATGGTTTTCTCTTCTGAGATCTATTTTATATAGTTGGAATGATGTTTTGCCCCTTATTGTTACTGCTATCTTTTCACTGGGAGGATTTATTAGTAAGTAGGTGGTTGAATGAGCTCACTGGCAACTCTTACCTTGATAGCAAGGTATCTAACGTGCCTACCAATGTACTTCCAAAGATGATAACGATGAATGACCTCAGACTCGGACTACTTATCATTCTGGATTTTATAAACTACATTATTGATTCTTTTCACTACAGCATCTGCTTATACTTCAAGTTTATCTTTATTGTGCAGATTGAATAGCCATACCATGTTAGCACCATGGTACTCAGTATTATCAACATTAACACCATAGTGAAATTTTTATTTTATCACAAGGCAATTTAAGTCTTTTTTGTTGTTGTTTTGCATAAAGTAGTGTATGGCATTCAAAGTGTTTCTTAGTCTCTCTGTATATTATTTGTAAGGCTCTGCTGAATGATTATCCTCAGGATGTGAGTACAGTAGATTAGATCAATGGTATTGTAAGTTCTTTCCAAAACATAAACGATGTTTGTTGCTGGTTAGTTTATGGTCTTCTGTACAATAATTCTTTGGTAACAGTGTGTTTATGTCTTTACACCATGCTGTCAGAAAATGGTTGAACGGTTGATTCTGATTATTTAAATCCCAGTGATCTGACATACAAGTTTGGTTCAAACTTCCATCCTTGATCCAAGTGGAGCTACAGAGGCATACCATATTTTTCAATAAATTCAGTGTTGTGTTTCTTTGGAATTTTATGTTTTCTGATTAGGAATAGTTTATAATTCTGGTCATCTGGTAAAATAATCCATGAAAACATGATATGTCTGTTTCTACTATTAGTCTGTGGAAGAAGATTAAGCACATCAACAGCAATTTTCAGAGTGTTGCTCCAACATAATACTATTATAGCATCTCAAGCTTTAATTTTTTATGAAGAGTTTTACTCACAGTAGAATTCACAATCCTTTACACAACCGACCTCAGCAGAAATGTTTTCTTGTTACTCTGTCTTCTTAATACCCAGATGTTCAGTTAGTGGAAGTTTCTGGATATGATAGAAGTGCCATTTGTAGTTGTTGTTTATGTCAACCACAATTTTCTCATTTCTAACATAATAATCCCTCTTGTAAACATAATGAATTTCTCTGTTCCCAATACATCTTTACTTTTGGGCTGTAAAGAGCAAATGATTGTCATGAGTGTTTTACTACCCTATTCTTGAACTACTAGACAATTGGCTTCAAGTTCGTATCTTTTGCCTGAACAATTTTCAGTTGGTACTGGATCATATTATATCTCCATTATAACTTGCTATATTTTGCACTATACTTTAATGTACTTTAAATTAGTTGTCTTTTCTAACCAGTGTTGCCCTCTTGTCATGGTGTTTACGTTCATAATTAACACATGGTCACCTCACAGTTTCAAGTTGCACTTGAAATATCTGTATTGTCTTTTGGTTTATTTCCTCTATTCTGTGTCACTAGACAAATAGCTTAAACGTTTGTCAGCAGAAAATAGTGTTTCAACAATACTCAATCTGACAATTCCATAACTTTTGAAATAGTGTCTTTAGTTACTTATTTACAACTTTAATGGATTCTAGCTCCATCATCAACTACAGAGCTTCTTTGAAGGATGCTTCTGATTAATCCTCATATCCTTATCTGTTGTAGCATTTGTAAATTAATGACATGCCAAAGAGCCCATTATTTCACCAGAAGCTTCAGAGTAAGATAGTTGAGTAAGCATTTCCAAACTTTCTGCAAGTTTGGCTAAAGTCTTCTTTTTTTCATACCATATTTTAGAACTATGCTCTGCTTCTTTCTGGTGCAACACTAAAAATATGGTGGATAGGGTAATTATCAGTGCTTGTTAGTTGTTACAACTCTCAGGTACAAGGTTACCTAATGTTGTCAAGGCAAGTCGTTTCAAATGGACAGCAAAATAGATGGCATATTGTTCATTATTCTACCCATTCCCTCTGAAATGATTTCAATTTGAGTGTGGTATGACTTTCATGGTACGTTTCAAACATAGTCCATTGGTTTCTTGATTGGCTGATATTTAAACGGCCAGCTGAATTCTAGAACTGTATTTGGTAATTTCATGACTATAGTAGTTTTTAGTAACATCTTACATTAGGCGTAAATTGAATAATTTTCCCTCTTACACATTTTGTAATAAATGGTGTTTTTCTTTGGAACTCTTGAGCTGATGTAAAAGGAAATGTGACTGGTTTATTCTCTGTATATAATAATTCGTTTTTCAGACATTTTCTGTCATCAATGTTCTTTTCTATTTCAGTGATGACTTGTTAAAGGAATACATATTGGAGACTGCACCACTTTTTACCAAGTATACTCTTTGACCATTGTCATAGAAGGCCTTTAGAAACTAGCAGAAATTTGGAGGAAAAGCAGATCCAATGAAAAAGAGAAAATATAGGGGAGGTCCAGACCCCACTTCCCACTGAAATCTCCAAAATTGTAGTCCAGGAGAGGAACAGATGTAGGGTCACTAGTCACAGGAAGGATGGTGAGGAAAGTTAAATTTGATGTGTCCCTTTATGTAAAGTGGCTATGGCATGTCAAACCATATTCAAAAGGTAATCTCCAATCCAAAACCAGGATACTGTGGGCTTACATGATAGAAAGAGGATCTACAATGAATTCATCTTGATTTGAGTAGAATTGAAGAAGAAAAATGCCTTACTAGTCGACTAAAGAGGGCACATACACAAATCTACAACCAACACCAGACATTCAGAAATCCAACATCCAACTAATGGTAGGAAGGGATGTGCCATTGTAGCAGTTTCCTTCAAATTCAAAATAAATTAGACTGGTTCCATGCTAAGCAACATCTACCTCAGGTAATGACTCTCACTGAAGTGGTGCACCAGGAAGATGACATTCACCCCCACACAACGATATCCTCTGAAACAGATTGCACAAAAGCTGAAGAACATGGATGACCACTTGACAGTTTAAGCAATCACAGAGCTGGGGTGAATTGAACCAGATTCACACAACAATAACCTTCAGGACCCACTGTAGAGAGGTGGCGTACAAGAAACAAAACTTTGTGATGGAGATAGGATAAGGAATCATTACCCACACATGGGAGGATTTATGTTGATTGGACCAGCTTGAATTCAAACTTACTGACAACCAACATCCAATTATTGATTGGACAGGGAACCTCAATCAGAGTGGTGATCTTCAGTGTGACAGATCTACTCTAATTCACAGAATACACAATTATGATTCCTGCACAACATCATCCCTCAGCTAGGGTTGCAAAAAAGCTGGAGCCCCCTAGATATATAATATTAACCTCTGAATCCCACTGCATGGATAAGGAGTATATGAGTGGAAGATCTATGTCATAAACACTAGAATAATACTACTGCACTACTTTCTACTGAATTGAATTTACTCCATGGCCCACCATCTTAGTGTCTATGAACTAGAAACTGACACAGAATCTTACATTCTATGAGAAGAAAATTGGAAGAGAATTGCTGACAACAGAAACATGCAAGATGTGACCATGAAAACTCTGATTTATTGAAAGGGATAGCAGGATGGACAGCAACTCTTCTGCTTTGCTCATAAAAGTCCCTGGATCAGTACAGTCTGAAACAGGCATGTTGCTGCAGCAAAGTATCACAAGGGAAACCTACCAGTGATCTGTCTCAACAGTGTGCATTATAGGCCAGAAATAAAAAGTGAGATTAGTGGGATTAGCCACAAACTTAAGGAGACAGATTCAGTGAAATATCCATACAACCCACACCATACTACCCCATACAACATCATCCTTTGGATAGGGCTGTATAAAGGCTGGAATGCATATATCACCAGCTGTCATTATGAGCAACCACTGTCTAAAGAACAAGCAGAACTTGGACTGCACAACACCAACCTCAAGAACCCACTACCTAGAGATGGGGCAATTGAGTCACTACACAATATAAATCTGTATGATTATAGTTGCCCATACAGTGTGAAATGTTTGGACAAATACATGAGCAGCATATGTGAACAGACAACACTTGCTACTGAGGGAGATCTTAGACCTAAACAGGACGTACTTCTGTAAGCAAAAGAACCACACAGTGTAACATATTTATGGTTATACATTTACTTTAATACCTACGCTTGTTCCAGTATGGTTTTCTTTTTTGCATGTGACATATATTGTTGTCGGTGTATTGCATAAGTAGCACCTCTTCTCTAAATTTGTAGAAGGTTCTTAAGAGCAAGAATTAACAGTATTTATTTTATGAAAATGCTAGCATGTTTTTGAACATTGTTGAAACCTCAAGAAACTCGCTTGATTTGTATAAAAGCAGCTAGCCAAGAGATAAAATTCAACCAGAAATGTTTATAGACTTTGAACGTTATAAACCATTTAACTTCAGTGAATTAACTTCAGACGTTATTATTTCAAGCTTAACCAGCCATCAAAAGAAGTGTACAGATGTATCAATAAAGAATTAATTTACTCTCCTTGAATGTCGATAAAAGATTCAGTTCCAGACTAGATATAAGACTCAGTATTGTTTGTAGGCCTGTAAAACTATTGTATATAAACAATCATTTATAATAATTATTATAAGTTGTATTGGTTTTTGTTTGTATATTAAAATATATTTGTGATAAAAAAAAGAAAATTGTGTGTATCAATCTTGTTGGCAACTATCATAAATTTGTTACATATCAATATTTAATTAAGTCTAAATTCAAATTCCAGGCTATTTGAAATGTTAATATCTAGTATACGTAACATAATAAATCAGAGAGTCATCCGTGCTAAATTATGATAACTAATTCTCAATTAAACTAAGTTTTGAGAATGGTGACAGGTGGAAAGTGTTGCCCTTATGAGAAATAAACAGCCACCTAAAGAAGATAGTGGGAGATAAACATATGAGATGTCATCCACATGCCCAACTAAAAATGTTCCTCAAACAGGTGACAGAGTGAAATGCCAAAGAAAAGGTAAGGTTCCATATTTGATGCAATAACACGTGGAACAAATTGCAGGAAGAAGAAGACAGGGAGGAGTATGTAAATGTAATAAGTTAAAGAGCCCAACCTGCCATGGTAGTAGCAGAAAGGTCATTATGTGAAAAGGTTTCAGAGAATGAAAAGGTGGGATAAGGAAACATGGAAGGAGGCCATTTTGGCAATATAATAATGATCAACACAGAGGGGACATAGAAGTTTATCTGTGTCAGACCAAGAATAAAGGTGGGAAATGGAGAGAAAGGAAAATTGCACAAACGAAACATTTTCTTCATGAACCAATGAATTTTTGAGAAGAGAAAATTGATTCAAATGAAAAGGAACATATGTGTAATGGGATAGCATACATGAAACGTCCATGGGAAATATATCGAACCTACAATGCCCAAAGGCTAAAAGGAGTAGGAAATAAGCCTTAAGAGAACAGAAAGACAAAATGTTAAAATGGTGGAAGTGTGTGAGACTGAAGAACTATATTGATACTCCAATCTAGAAAAACCGTCTGACAAGAAGATTGATAAATGCAATAAAAGGGAAATGGTATAAGAGAAAAACACAACATGGTTCCCGGAAAAATAGTAAGTGTCAGATGAGATTGGTCAATAATCTGCACTGTGAGTGACAGAATCCATATAATTGAACAGCCAAATAAGAAAATATCTAAAAATAGGGGAAACTCCAAAGCTTAAAAACCAATGGTGGAAAAGAGGAAGGATGAACAAACCGGGCTGAAAAGGGGGTGACATGCATAAACACTCAGGATCTCCTCACAAGGTAATGAATAAATGTCAGGCATAAGGTTGGAAGGTGTGAAAAAGAAGACGACTGGGGATTGAAGTTGACAAAGGTGGGATGGAATAAGAGGAAGTAGTAACAAAGGTTGTGCCAGTCAGTAGTAAGCAATCAGAATCTGACACAGAGTGAGATGGATGACCAAAATCACCTTGTGAGGGAACTGGGTAGAAAGGTAAACATAAAGGTATTGGTTAATCCAGTCCCGACTGAGAATATATACTGCCAGTTTGTAGATGAAAAGCCGAAAGTCAAAAACGAAGTAATTTGGTGTTAAGGAAAGTGGCAAAAGCATCCAGATGAGGAATACCCCACTGATTGCAGAGCAACCAGAAAACCTGAGGTTTGAGGAACCACTTCATAGGGTAAATCTGATTGGGTTAAGAAAGACAATTACCATGATATTGATAGCACCTGGAACATGACATGCTATGAAATGTATCTATAGTGTGTGGGTCCAGTAAATTAATTCCAATGTTCAACCACAATGCTAACAAGAATAGGTGCTTCCTTGGTGACTGATATATACGAGGGCTGTTCAAAAAAATACGCGGACTGACGTCATAAAACAAAATGTACTTTATTTAGAAGTTACAGGTCTGGAACTCCTTCAAGGTACTCTCCTTCCCAACGCACACACTTATCCCAACGGTGTTTCCACTTGTTGAAACAGTCCTGGTACGCTTCTTTTGTAATGTCCTCCAGCTCCTTCGTCGCATTTGCCTTAATCTCGAGAATCGTCTCAAATCTTCTTCCTTTCAAGGGTCTTTTGAGTTTGGGGAACAAGAAAATATCTCAAGGAGCAAGGTCAGGTGAGTAGGGGGGGTGGGGAAGAACAGTGATCGAGTGTTTGGCCAAAAACTCACGAGTTCTGAGGCACAAATTTCGCAGCAATGCGGTGCATCTCCAATTTTTCGGTCAAAATCTCGTAACAAGATCCAACTGATATCCCACACTCTTCAGCAAGCTCCTTGATAGTCAGACGTCGACTTGCCCGCACCAGGGTGTTGATTTTGTCGACGTGTGGGTCGTCAGTTGACGTGGAAGGACGTCCAGGACGCTCATCATCTTCAATGGACTGTCGACCATCCTTAAAACGTTCATGCCACTTGAAACATGCCGTACGCTTCATAGCAACATCACCGTAAGCCGTGTTAAGCATAGCAAAAGTTTCAGTCGCAGATTTCCAAGTTTACCACAAAATTTCACAGTGAGTCGTTGCTCCTTCAGGTCATTCATTCTGAAATCCGCCAAACGAAAAAAATCGCACTTCACTTAAAACCGCGTAGCTAATACACAAATGAAGATATCTGCAATCGGGAAATGGCGTCGTAATCAGCTGATCTGTGCGAACCTAGCGACACAAAGCGGATTCCCCTGGAACCAACTGGAGCCGTGCAATTCAAACAGTCCGGGTATTTTTTGATCAGCCCTCGTAAGACAAAGGTGGAATTGACTTAATGGATCAGAACTTGTTTGTTCTATACAATGAGAAAAAATGAATGAAAGCATACTGTACCAATACAAGATCCAAGATGTTGATATGATTGTTCTATCTGAAACCACTGTACTGATGTTTCCTTGTAATCAACCCATGCCCCAACTCCAGAAAGAAGCATCAATGAACAGATGCAAACCTACTGGATGAGGAGGATAAAGTGACACCCCTGCTGGAAATCATCGAGAAGAAAAGTAACTGAGGAGTCAAAGGGATCTCAAGCAAGATTCCATTGGTAGTTCAATGTCCACTGAAGAAAATTTATATATGTGCATAACACAAAGAAATAAAATCCCCCAAAAGCTATTTAAAACTTTGTGTGTAGAAAGAGAGGAGTAAGTAAGGGTGTGGAGAACTGAAAGCTCCATGAAACACAAATGAAGTGAAGAAAATTGTACTTGAATGATATAAGTGTTAGAAACACCCATGTGGACAAGATATTGGGTGGGAATCAGGAAAGAGTTCTCCATCTTGACAATCCAGCTTACACGAGCTGTTTTTGTCAGTAGCAAACAAGTGTTAAGGGTACACCAGTTTGAAAGGAGCTAATAGAAACTAGTCATCCATGTAGTGGTGAATGCACAACCTTCAAGCATACATAAGTCGGACGAAGGCTTCGTAGGCTTAACAAAACACATATGGTGCTAAAGCATGCTTGAATGGTATAATCCAAAACTGAAACTCAACTCTGTTTAGATGAAACCAAAAATAGCATCTGGACTTATGAGAAACAAGAATATGAATGTAAGCATCTAGAACTTCTGCCTTAGTCATTCACAGATCTGGAGAAAAAGCCCAGTGAAGGGTGAGAAAAGATTCCATGGTAAAGTGACAGAAGCTTAAGAAATTGATTTTGGTAAAATAGATTGATTACAGGATGTTATTCCCTGGTCTTCTTAGAAACAACAAAAAGCCTAGAGTAAACCCTGAGTAAGAAAGACTAAGAAGCTCTATAGCACACTCTGAGAGAAGAGTCCAAACCACCTCAGATAAATAAGGTATTAGAAATAGAGACAAAGGCAGTGGGGAGAGAAATGGAAGAAAAATGTACATGTGACAAAACCTTTATTATCCATGCATCAGGAGTGAAGTTCTGCTACAGATGGACAAAATTACACAAATGTGCCTTAACTGGGCTGGAAGCCACTGAGTAGTTGCTGGAACTGTTAGCAGCAATGATTATGATGGCAAGCTAAATGATGAATCAAACGACCCCTGAAGGAAGAAACAGGCAAATGATAGGAGAATGAAATATGGGAAACGAGTATTGATCATGGTATGAAAGAAGGCTAATACAAACAAGCAACCAAAGAAAAAAAAGCAGAGTGTTGCTTTACAGGTTCCAAAGCTTCAGAAATATCTCCAAAAACTACATATGAAGGGATGAGGCATATGAATATAATGAGAGAATGGTTATCTCCTAAAATACTTCAGGGGATTGGTGGAGAGATCAGAAAGGAGGTGTATGGATGAGAGATGTAAGGGTAAGACGAATATGGGAAACATGGAAATGAGATAAGCATATAGTGTTATCAAAATCTGCTTCCCCACACAGGAAAACTAACCATAGCTGCTGGGAGTGAAAAAAGGATGATCATCCTCATGATAAGCGAATACATAATGATCAGAAGCCTGTGGTGGGCAAGACATGCTGGCACAGCCTCCAACTGAGAAATGAAGTGATCATCATGTACCCTGATATCTGGTAATTAAATGATGAATTGCATGAAACAAGAAAAGAATAAATATATATGTAAAAATGGCTAGTATGGGTAGAGAAAACTATTTTCTCATCATTACAAAGGAAGGGATAAAATCATATGAAGCTGGGGATACAAATAATTTTTAAAAAACTTGAGAAATAATTTCCGAAAAGTATATATGTAAAAAGAAGGTCAAAACGTTGTTCGCTCTTCTATGTAAAATATTTTCTCAACCCAAACGAGCCGTTTTTACATATATATTTCTCAACAAGTGGGTTTTCTTGTTGTTTTCTTGTATCCGCACATCACTGATAATTTCCGAAAAGGTCAAGAGAGATCTGGCTAAATCCTCAGGAGAGGCAAGTGAGTGTACAGTATAGATAGTAGGTGGAAAAAGACTGTCAAAATCATCCTTGTCATGAACAGATTCAATAGAGACAGGTGCAGCCTCAACTTTGCTAGAAGAAGATGGTTGATTCATGTTTAGATCAATCTCCTGACGAAGGATGACCAAGAAATCCTCAGCCCGAGACCTCACGTCCTGAAGCCTGTATTACGCCACCTAAAGTATTAGAAATAGAAGCTGAAGTCTTGAAGTGAAATTCCAAATTCATAGTCGACTGGAAACAGGTTGAATCTGAGGAAAAAGTAGTGACAGAAATGACAACACAAAGTTGACGTGTCAGTAAACTACAATAAACAAACTATAGAAAAAATAGTAGAAATGTTTAAGCATTACTTCACAAAAAAGAAAGAAAATATTGCATAAAATTAGCATAAATCATAATGTCTGCACTAGACAATTGCCTAATGAGAAGTGATGGTTGGGAATAATTTAATAGAGGGAGTCACAAGTCTTTTGGTAACAGGGCCATAAACCATACAGGGAAAAGACTAAACTGCAATAATACCAGAGCAGACAGACTTAGCTCAATCCCTTGAATGCTGACATGGCCCAGTATCCATTAAAACCAAATAGGAACAGAGGACAAAGAAAATTGGGCTAGGCAGTTCAAAATATCAGGGATAACAGGGTAAGAAGTCACATGAAGCAATTACAGCTTAGAGTCTGTGTAAACAGTACAGGGAAAGTACTGATTAGCTGATACATGATCCAGGGCAAGAGAGATGGCATACAAATTGGCATTGAAAATGAAAACTATAAAGGGGAGTCTCTGTGCAACCACCTAGCCATGTCAAACCATGGTAGAGATGACAGAGGCATGTGACTTTGAACCATATGTATAAATAGCTATGGAGGGATGGTTTGAGAGATGTTCAAGGTGTAAGTTTCAGTACTGTGTTATTTCAATCCTTGTATTTCACTTAAAAATGATAACATGCCATGGAGGAATGGGCCAAATACTAGACTCAGAAACATCATCCAGTACCAGACCTGGATACATAGGCCAAATGGTAGAATAATGGACTGTCTTTTATGAATAGAATAGCTCACCGAGGACAGAAAACATAATCACAGGTAGGGTGCTACAGCAATGGCTATTGTTTAACAGTATACTGCAAATAGAGTTGCAAATATCAGAGACAGGGTAGTAGTTCATGTGACTCAGTGTACAAAAAAATTGCAAACAATTTAGTTGTGAATTAATTCTTGGAATCCTTTATTTCCTTTCATGTTTTTATAACTCAGTGAGAAATTACACCATGTTGACATATATTGAAATTGCTTTACTGAGTACCAAATTATGATTACATATTAGTATAAATAATAAATGCCCAGTGGTTTCTCAGTCTTAGTGAAACGTTATTTCCATCCACCAGTTTTAAAATTATTCAAATGGTGATACTTGTTCAAATGCCAATGCCAAACAACATGGATTAACATATTCTGTTCCTTCAAGTAAAGGCTAGTGTTCTTTATACAGGTCAATGAATTTTAAGAAGTTCCCTCCATGTGCAGGCAAATGTAGTATTTGGATTAACCAGTATTTAGTTCACATTTTAACTTAAGCCTTGTTATGCCTTTAACTTGACATACCCTTCAAGAACAAAAGTCATTGTCAGTGTAAATGCTTATTTAGACAGAGGATATAAAGCTGAAATTATTGAGAGATTTCATCATAAACATAATAATAAATTAGGAATCTTAGTATATACAAGGTTAGAGGGAAAATGTAAAGTAGATAATGTGAGTTTGTCTACTATATGTTTAAAGCTTATTTACAAGAACAAGTAATGTAATGTAAAAGTAC
Organism: Tachypleus tridentatus; assembly: GCF_004210375.1. NCBI lineage: Eukaryota > Metazoa > Arthropoda > Merostomata > Xiphosura > Limulidae > Tachypleus > Tachypleus tridentatus. The sequence continues at coordinate 87,684,666 of NC_134830.1, forward strand.
ACAGAATGAAGTGTAACATTCTCTCTGCATTGTAAGTTAAATAATTTTAGGAGTACAAAAGATAAACTAGAAGAAAATGGTAAATATGGGATTTACAAAATATACAGATTTACAATTCAGGATCAAGAAATATAAAGATAGGGTAAAAAATATGAAGTAAATTAATTGATATTAGCAGAACCTGTAGCAGAAACATTTTATGTTATATACTGGAGTAATACGAAGTTAATAAAACTATTTGATATTAAAATTGAATTAAATAGAGAAATTATTGAAATCAAAAGAACATAAACATTGTATTAAATAAGAAAGCTGATCCACGTACAGATATAATCAAGTACTGGACAAATGTTTTATAACTAGGTAGTGTAAGCCAAGATGGCATCATTGGTATGCCAATGATTGTGTGGGTACATAAATCCCAATCATGTCTCTATCATTATTCCTGAAGATGGTCATAGAACACCAAAATATTGTAGTCTTTTCTAAAGCAAGTCACTATTTTTAATAACTCTTTATTATGTAATGATTTTAATGTTTTATTGTTTTTAATTGTAAATAAACTTACAATATTTTAAAATATTGGTAATAAATACTAAAACAAGGTTAAATTATAAAGAATACAATTTATAATAAATGAGTTATGGATGATATACATAAATTGTGTGTGAATTATTTGTTTTAGAGCAAAGTTACATCAGGCTATGTGCTTTGTTTATCACAGGGAATCAAACCCTAAATTGTAGCACTGTGTCCTTAAATTCACTGCTGTCTCACAGGGGACCATATTGGTATGGAGTTATTAGATGACAAAAACTTTGCATTATTTTACATATTTTCATTCTGCAGTGTTCTCATTACTACATATGTAGCTCAAGTCAAACAATGGAGTAGAAGTAATGTTAGTCTAAAAAGCTTAAACATTTGTGTATTGTGTATAGATTTTCTTGCATGTAATGTTCTCTAGTAACAAAGCATCATTGTGTGTATATATATATACATCCTCGTATGTATATATATAATCCATTTCTTAACTGTGACTAACAAATTATTTTGATGTGACCATGTCAACTTCTATACATACACACAAACACTACTATTCTTGAATTCAACCTAAGTAAAATATACTATAGAACATAAGCTTATGCATTAGTTCAGTTAGTTTCAAATGGGCCTTCTTTGCAAACACTTTGTCTTAAGGGACCTTTCATATAATGTACACTTCTGTCACTATCTAAATAATCTAAACACTCATGTCTCACCTGACCTCATCTAAAAAGATCACTAAATAATGTACAGTTGACCTTAACATTACAGACTTATTTTTGAAAATGTATTTATACACTACTTGCCCAATTATGAATGAATCGCCCAGAACAATGCTTATGTATAAAATACTTGATTTGGTCTGAATGTATAACCCTAAAAAAATAGCCCAAGAGTTGGTGGTGAGTGGCAATGACTACTTGCCTTCCCTCTAGTTTTACACTGCTAAATTTTGGACAGCTAGTGCAGGCACCCCTCGTGTAGCTTTGCACGAAATTCAAACCGAACCAAAATCTAAATAATGTATACATATACAATACTTGATTAGTTCTGAATGAATCACCCTGAACAATATAATGCCAGCTTGGTCTAATTTGGTTGAATGGGTATAATAATAGTATCATTTACAGGGAACTCCAGATTTTCGATATTAACTAAGGTGAGGGGAGTAGTGGTAAAATAAAGCCAATGATTTCCAGTGTTATTTCTGTTGCACTTCAGTCTGTTTGGTATCACTATCACTTGCCGTGTATATCTTGCATAAAAGAAAATAACTAGTCAGGTCAAAGAACCTAAATAGTTGATAGCTGGTTGTTTTGTTTTTTTCACAATTTATCAGAACTATATTTCCAAATGTACAATAACAAAACTTTGGGCCAATGGAGAAGGAAGAGAGTAAAACTAAAACTGTAAGACGTGGTTGTTACACAAATACCTTAAATAGACTAGTCACTGTATGAGCATCAATCTCTAGCTTATGATCATGGAAACCTATTAATAAGGACATCTCACTTCCATAGATTTCCTTATCAAAAAGTTTAGTACTAATCAGGGCAACTTCAAAGTAACATCTCAGTCAAAATTACCATTTATTTCAAATGCACTTTGTACTGAAAAACAACAACAAAAGGAAATATTTAGTAAAACTGCATGCTGACAAAATAATTCAATCTGCATGATAGAACGTATTAAATGAAACTAAGTGAAACACTGGGTACCACGAGTGTAATCTCTGCATATTTAATTTGCTACACATTATTTTACCCAATTAAAAATATTTTGATTCGATCCAATCGAAAGTATTTTACTGTTATTGCTAAAACCATTCGGTAACATTACGTTTCTCTAAATAATGTGAATTTACCTTTACACTTGTTTCCAGAAAAACATTCACTACCTACTGCATATTTCAATCCATAAGCTGCCAAAACCTGACAAGGATCCGTGCACCACACCTTTAAATTATGTCTCCCAAGTTAGTACTCACAAGATGCTTCACGGCCGGGCATGGCCAGGTGATTATTTGTTTGTTTGCTTTTGAATTTCGCACAAAGCTACTCGAGGGCTATCTGTGCTAACCGTTCCTAATTTAGCAGTGTAAGACTAGAGGGAAGGCAGCTAGTCATCACCACCCACCGCCAACTCTTGGGCTACTATTTTACCAATGAATAGTGGGATTGACCGTCACATTATAACGCCCCCACAGCTGAAAGGGCGAGCATGTTTAGCGCGACGGGAATGCGAACCCGCGACCCTCAGATTACGTGTCGCACGCCTTAACACGCTTGGCTATGCCAGGCCCGGTAGAGGATGACTCACTGCATGAGTTATTCCCTCGATAAACCCAAATCTTCAGGTCAAACTGGTCCTTTCTTTCGTGTTCGGGTACCCATTATGTCGTCCATGTCTCTTTTTCCCTTCGTTCTTATTGAACTCATTAACCCTCCTCCTCAAACTGTACTATCGTATTAAACCTCTTAAAGAAATGGTATTTTTTCAAAAAGTCTGTTCGATTTCCATTGTTGTAAGTTATTAATAAGATTGCCACTATTTGGAAAGTGACCGCTGATTGTATTTGTAGATGTTGGAACACGAAACAAAATCGAGAAGGAACTTCTTGGGTATTATAAAAATGACTTTGTTGAGAGAATGACCAGTCACTTACCTTTCCAAATCATAAGTCAGTATATAATCAGAATTTGATCTCATTAACATTTAAATCAGTTTACTTTGGTGTCAGCATGATAAAAGAGTCTTAAAGGAAGCTTGTTAATTAGAAACGAAATAAGGGCTTACATGTTTTCCCATGAGTCACTCAGTCACTTTCGTTTTGACCAAATTCAAATAGCTCTAAATCTGGTAAAAGTTTCTAATTCAGCAATGCCATTCCAGATTTTTCTTATTTGTTGTCTTTGGTAAGTTGAATTAACTAACCTGTTACTGACGTAAATAACTTATAACATCTGAAGAACAAAACGAAACATTATAGGGAGAAAAAAAAGAAAGTGTTCTTATGATGGAGTATTATTAAAACCAGGATGAAGCTTTAAATACGATCTATTTCACTATAGCTTATTGATGGAATTATTAATATTTAGTATGTTATACATAATTACCTACTCTATAGATTTGAGTAATTATGAAGTGACATTAAAGATAATCTTTTGTGATAGTAAGCTCAGATGCAACTCAAATGCTAAATAGCACCTTTGGAAAGCGTGATCTCCTAAAACCCGGATGCAATACTGCTGGGTGCAGTGGATGATAAACTACACTTGAAAATTAAGTGTAATGTAGAATTATTTTAATGATATATATTTCTTAGTTATTGTTATATAAATTAGTTCAGATTAACCACTTTTAAAGTTGAAGGGGACAAAACACACATATACTGTTTACATGTATTTATACATATATTTTAATTCATAGTTTTACAAACATACCAAGTTCTAAAATAGGAATAGTAAAAAGTGGTTTGTAATGCAATTCCTTTATTATATAAAAATATAAGAATCAATAACATTAACCCTCATGTAGCTACAAAATTGAATATTGAATTAAATTAATAGTTCAGTACTGTTGGGCTTCTTAAGAAAGTGCCCCCTACTGGCACAGCGGCATGTGTATGGACTTACAGTACTGGAAACCAGGTTTCAATACCCGTGGTGGGCATTAATCACGTATTACAATAACCCATAACACTCATGAATTGGCAATGGATATTCCTAGTTCTTGGACAGTTTATGGTCAAACTATATAAATTTATTCTTGACTTCTATAGTGGGGCGTTACAACACTAACAAAGTGTATTTTGGAGTACAACAAAAATATATACATATAGGTAAAATCCAAATAAACCAAAACTTCTTTACTTAGATTCCTAGCTATCTAATTCATGTTATGTGATGATTAAAACAATCTATATAGTACTGTGCAAAAGTGTTAGGACAAGACAATATATTATTTTTTGTTTCCTTTCTATGAGGCTAAAATTACATAGAGATTAAATACGGACGAAAGTACTAAGTAACATGATAGAGTATGGCATAAAAGAAGGTAACCAACATAGACAAATGAAAATTGAAATTATTTTATGAAAATAATGATTGCATATTTCAACAGTAACAAGAGTATCGCTTATTCTTAACACTTTTCATCAACACATTCATGTGATACCATATGTATCGCATTTGCCACATATCGTGAGAAGTTCTTTGTCGACTCTATTCCATGACAGTAGTAGTGTATTTGTTCAGTAATTTCATTATTACTTTATTTACAATATTCAGGGGATCTTTGTTCACATCTAATTTTTTGAAAAGGTCCATTCGATTATAGAAATGCAAAAGTCGCCAGTTAAGAAATATAAAATTATATCGATTCGTTACATAAAATTTTCATGAAGTTGTTTATTTATTCAACAAACACGTTTAAACTTAACACCAACGTAGATTTGTATAATAATAGAGATGGCACTGCATCATTCTTCAATTGTCTTTTATTTCTTTGACTTCATATCGTCAGCATGATCATTCTTTGTGAAATGTTGAGAGCATTATCAATGTTGATATGGTCCCTACGTCTGCATAAATGAACTCACCGAGTTTTTATGGTTTTTTTTTTTGTCCTTAGGAAACCGAAAGTAACAAATCTTCGTTTTCACTTGTTCTTTTCTTATTATTGAAACATCCACACACATCACAATTACTTGGCATGTTGGCTATTTCTTTTTTCTTCTCAGAAAACGACTGATAATTAAAATATGTTTATAGTATAATATGACACTGACCGGAACCCCCCCCCGCAGCCCTGAGAGACTGCGTAGTAGATAAAATTGACAAGTTCAGGTAAGTAATGGTTTCAATTTTACACGTTAATATACAAGAAGGCTCACACCACAAGAAGTCTGAACTCTACGAGGCTTGCAACAAAAATAACATTGATATCATTGCTCTTAACGTAACATTTCTAGATAAAGACCACAATTCCAGAATACTCGGGTATACTACTATCTCCAGCCCAAAATCAACAAACAGGTGAAGAATCACGGTATTATACACGACGAAACTTAGAAAAATTAATAACGAAATCCGAGTTTGCCACATTAAACCTATTAATAAATAGCATTCACGTTAGTTGCAATTTATGCTTCCCCTAGGGCGACGTTAGATATGAATCTATTTCAACAGTTGCTTTTTAGAAACAAAACAGTCATCTTAGGTGATTTAAACTCAAAGCATACCAACTTCCTATGCAGTAAAACAAGCAGGAACAGGATCATTCTAAACAAATTTATAGAAGAAACGACCTCGTGATTATAAAGGACACACCCATATAGATGGCACTGAAGACATCCTTGATTTAATAATAACTACCCCAAACATTTTGCCACACATTTCTAATTTCTGCGTATTAGATAACATAGGTGGGGATCACGACCCCGTACACTTCACACTATCTCACTAACCAGTTCACGCGAACCTCCTCCTCTTGTCTATGGCTTCTCCTGGACGAATTAGAAAATGTTCCGAACACATCTCAACTAGTCTACCGTTGAAATTGACCACAACACATCCAAAGAGCAAACAATCGACAATTTAACCTTTGCCATAACCACTTCGACAAAAAAAAAATCAGTCTCAGCTATAGTCCAATGCAAGAAAACGTGTTTCAACTTTAAATCGTGGAAACTAATCTCCGAGATCCACTTGCACGTTACAGAAGAGAAACGTTTAAGGCACAAATTTATCATTACGCGTGGCCGCCACACGAAATTACTCATTAGTAAGGAAAATAACATAATAAAATGGCAGTGCGATGTTAAATGGGAAAATTTCTGCGTATCTGTAAACAAAAGCAAAACAGATCCAGCCACTTTTTGGAGAAAATTCAAGTCAATATGCAACACCCCCTCTTCAGCAAATAATTACAAAATCAAATATAAAGACGTTACAGTATCAACCGATTCTAGTAAATTCGAACTATTTGTCTAATACCTTACCTCAGCCTTCCAAACCCCAGACCTTTCATCATTCGATCTAAATCAATACAACATACTCAAAACTTAATATTAAACAACGATGACCTTTTTAAACCTAACTTTCAAGAATCATTAGATAATGCCTTAGACCACACTTTGAACAACATACCGCGCCCGATTACATGTGCCGAAGTTAAATCGCATAGCAAAAAACTAAAAACACTACCCAGGAGAAGATACAATTAAAAACATAATAATAAAAAATGAGTTACAACTCATTCTTCAGATATTTGATTAAAATTAAGGTACTTTAGCCTAGGCCTAACTCAGTTTTTAGTAGTTCAATGCGCAGTACAATTTACAATTGATTATATGTTATGTATTTGTACCTTACAGAATGATCAATGGGTATATAGGCTACTACAACATGTGTTGTTGATCACAAATTGTTTTGTAATACTTTTTTGGCTCACAGTGGATTTGCATTGACATTGCTTCTTGCATACAGCTACTATAGCAAAAACTTTAATGAAACTTTTGCAATGACTGATGTATTTAGAGACGAACTAAGAATCCGAGACAGAAATAAAGGAAACAAGGACGACAAATTTTTATGTGTAATTCAACTATTTTGCTACAATAAATTCATATCAGTATATGTTCTATTACATTTCTGAAAAGCTGGGAAAAGAGTGATCGGAGCAGTCTAAAGGCGATAATTCAACCTTTTAGGTTAAATTGAGTAAGACTTTAACATGCACGACAACATAATTATTAACGTAGTTATGTATACACTAGTAGTAGTACAGTACTGTAGCACCGTGGTCATACAAAGATACTGTAAATAACCGACAAATCAACAAAATTAATTTAGGATTGAAAAAGTGCATGAATTGAGCAAGGTTAGTACTGAGTACTAGGCTTAACGTTAGTGGCCTCAGTTGCAATGTATTAGCATTAGGCCTAACGTTAGTGTCGTTATCTGATAACAGTGACAATAACTTTAGTCGTAAACACTGTAACTAGTTTAATGTAAGTATACTGGAAACCGCTACCGTAGCCTGGAACAAGGAAGTGGACTATTCCCCTTTTAAGGCCGTCGTTTTGAATTTGCCTTCGCATCCAGATAAAGTTTCAGACATGTGCATATTTGTTCATGTATGGTTTGTTGGCTCATGTAAAGTCCCCAGGTCAAAACTGAGCTCAAAGTTTGAGGTTACAACTCATTCTTCAGATATTTGATTAAAATTAAGGTACTTTAGCCTAGGCCTAACTCAGTTTTTAGTAGTTCAATGCGCAGTACAATTTACAATTGATTATATGTTATGTATTTGTACCTTACAGAATGATCAATGGGTATATAGGCTACTACAACATGTGTTGTTGATCACAAATTGTTTTGTAATACTTTTTTGGCTCACAGTGGATTTGCATTGACATTGCTTCTTGCATACAGCTACTATAGCAAAAACTTTAATGAAACTTTTGCAATGACTGAAAATTAATTCTCCTAAAATGGATTGAAGCCAGTCTCGAATGGTTTTCAACCAATCAGAATGCAGCAAATCAATAAAGATATTTATGAATCCATGTTTATGTGCTGATGGACCTAGGTCCTAGGATAACTTTCTGACAATCTTTGTCTAAATGTAGACCAAGAGCTTAGTATGTTTGACTGTCTTACCAACGTTTTTCTTTATGAATATTAGTGTTTTTGTAATCATTATACTTATATATGATCCATATTCTATTGTGTGTTTTTTATTTTTGTTTTTGTATTTTTCAGAGTGCATGATGAAATGTGTTCAATTAAGTGGTGCACAAAAGAGACAACTGTTAAAAAAGAACCAACAAAAGACTTTAGATTTAGTGGTCAAGACTGGAAAGCTGACTTATTTTTTCAGTCAACTTACACAACACGATCTTCCAAATGAAAACCCATCTTTGCCATCAGAAGTCACTTGTACTGCATCTGACTCTGGCAAGAATGAAATTGAACCAAGCTCCACACCTACAAGTACTACTTTGTCCACTTCAAGGTCAGAACATCATGATGACCTTGAGGCGTCACAGGCTGGATTAACTGGCATAAGTCTCACAACTGATCACACTTTGCCTGTAAATTCTCCTGATATCTCTAATGATGCAAGTTGCTCTACAAGGCAGTTTGAAGCTGAAATAATTGCTGAAAATGAAAATCTACTGGACTATGGTGAAATGCTTCAGTCTACAAAAGATAAAACTAAAGCAAAAGATCCAGAGTTGTGGCTCGATTTCTCAGCTGATGATGTGACTTATTCGATTGCTTGTGGACCCACTGACTGTAAACACCACAATGGGCCATTTGGTAGATCTTGCTGGACTTTCAATAGTGGCAAACCAACGAGATACTGTTCGCAAAAAACTTTTCTTTGGGGTAAAAGCCAATGGTGAGCAATACAAGGGAGAATGGTTATTGTATTCACCATCAACAGGGTCAGTTTACTGCTGTTTTTGTTTGTAAAGTTTTTGCCCTTAAATTTTCCTCGCGTTGAAAGAGAAGGGTTCAGTAACTCGCGAAATACTATTGTAATCGATCATCATGAAAGAAGTACTACTCACCGAGACTCTATGCTAACATGCTTAACTCGTAGACAAGGTTTAGGCTTGCGACAAGAGTTGGAAAAACAAATTAAAGAAGAGTGCAATTACTGGGAATATGTCTTGAAGCGTGTAATAGCTGCTATTCATACGTTAGCTGAACGTGGCCTGGCTTTTCGAGAAACAGGTGAAATATTTGGTTCACTGCAGAATGAGAAATTTTTTAGGGTTGCTTTAGCTCATAAGTCAGTTTGATCCATTTTTATCAAGGCACATTTCAAAATTGGAAATTCTGGAAAAGGAAATCCTTTTAATTGTCCAAAACCACCCATGAAGAACTCATTGAACCAGTTGTTCAGAATGTCCACGCATTCATTGTTGGGGAAGTAATTTCTTATTATTTTAGCTTGTCAGTTCGCTCGACAACAAATTTATCACATATAGAGCAGTTAAGTGTTTTACTTCGATACTTGAAAGATGGGCAGCCTATTGAATGCTTTTTAACCTTTCTGGAACTGAAAAGCCATACTGGTGAGAAAATGGTAAACGAGGTATTGCAGTACTTACGTGAAGTTTGCAAACTTAATTTTTCAAATGTAGGGGTCAGTCTTACGACAGTGCTGCTAACATGTCTGGACGTTATAAGGTGATGCAGCAAAAGATTTTAGAAGAAAACAAGTTTGCCATATATTTGCCCTGTGCAGCCCATTCAGTAAATCTGGTAGGCCGAAGTGCTGTTAACTGCTGTCAAGTGACCGTTAAATTTTTCTCTACAATGCATTTACTCTACACATTTTTCCAGCCTCAAACAGCCAGTGAAAATTTTTTAAAGCTTGTCTTGGAAATAAAAGTGTATTAAAATCCCTCTTTATATCAGATGGGAGGCACATGCTATGGCAACAACAGCAAATTTGGAGTATTTCTTTAAGATTTTGGAAGCTTTAGGATGTCTAGTTGAAGTCCAGTCACAAAAAGGAGACACTAGAAGAGAAGTAGACAATATTTCAAATAAGATGTAAGAGCTATAATTTGTTTTTATGTTGATCATGTGGGATGAGAGTTTGCAAAAATTTTATAAAGCAAATCAGGATCTGCAAAATGAGGATGTGAACTTAAAAACACGTTCAGATCTGTACGGGTCATTAGCTGACCAACTACGCTATTTAAGGGATGACTTTGAAAGACTAGAAGCAGTTGCAAAGGAAATACTATCAGATGTTGATTACAATGCAGCTCAAACTCACAAACATGTCAGAATGAAGGTACTCAATGACGGAGATGCACAATAAGTAGATTTGAATGCCAGAGATAAATTTCGTATCACCATCTTTTACACAATTGTTGACAAACTAGAAACCATATTGCTTTATTCTCTACGACTGAAAGGTATTTTATTTTTATTAAAAACAGGAATTTCAATTGAAGTTTAGTTTAGGAAAAATTCTTACAATTAAAATGTGTTCTTTTTCCTCGCTGTTTGTTATATTTCACAGAAAAATATACATACATTCATATAAAACAACCACTGGGTCTGTGTTTATCCGTCAGTCAACGCCATAGTTCCAAGAAGAAACACCATAAAGATCTGAAACTCTTCATTCATACTAAAGGAGTTCTGAGAGTGTGCACCTGTATATTAATATTTTTGTCAAAAACATTTTAGTCAATTTATTTACCTATAATTTGGAAACTGATTTATCTGCCGAGCTTCAGCAGTTTCACTCATATGTGCGCCATAAATTCAGTGCAACAAAAACTGTAACAACCAGATTCAGTCATGCTGAATTTTATAAAATAAGTTCAGAAGACAAAATTGAATGTGCGTTCCAAACGTGGACATTGCATTGCGCATACTTTTAACATTAATGGTTACAAACTGCAGAGCTGAGCGTTCATTTTCTCAACTCAAGCACATTAAAAATCCCGACAGAACAACTATGTGACAAGACAGCCTGGATGCCTTGCTCTGCTAAGTATAGTACTAGATTTATTATGCCAAATTAGTTTTGGGAACTTGATCAAATACTTTGCAATTAAAAAACCTAGAAGGAAACTTTTTTAAAATTTAAATAAATATTAAAGTATAAGTAAATAATTTGCTTACAGGGTATTAAGTTCAAAGTGAGAATTTTTTGAATAAAAGGGTTATGAGTAAAGTTTTCATTTTTGTTATCATCAAAGTGTGAATTTGTGAATATCAAAGTGAGAATTTTTAGCATGAAAGTGTGAAATTGTTAACTCAGAGTAAAAACAAATATATACAGTAAAAATAATTCTTTTTAATTATCATTACTCAAAGAAGTGATTTCCCTCATCATTTCTAAATAAAAGGCCTCAATCATTGCTTTATTTTGATCCATGCCCAATCTGTTAAATAAATAAAAAAGTTTTTATTTATTGTAGTTGTGGAGTCTGGCCTGGAATAAAACTGAAGAAGGGCTATGAATTTTCAAACTTTTATTTTACTTTCAGCATTAATTGAGTTAAGTAATGGAGGGGCCGAGGAGGGCACCATTGTTGGGCTGTACTTAGGGCATGAGTTGCCCTTAATCCGGCCCTACTGTCAGCCTACTCTTATACATAATATACGTCAACGACGTCCCGTTCACAAAAGTCGCGTATACTCATGCGTCACAATATGCTGTTTGGAACACATTAAGAAACCCTTAGTTGCAGCCAGTTGAGTTTAAACTTCGCTCAGCCACATAACCGAATGGTGTAATCGGTGGCGTGTAGCTTTAAATCCTAATAAAACACAGGCAATTATATATCACCGATGTTGTAAAAAAGAGACAAAGAAGAAATTAACCCAAACAAAACTTACCCTACTAGACACCGATATAAGATACACTAAATGTGTAAAATTCTTCGAAGTCATCTTCAATCGGTCTTTATACTGGACAGATCACTTCAGTAAAAATTGCAAATCTGTCAATTAACGTATTGCTTTTCTTAGACGCATTGGAGGCACCAATAAAGGATGCCCGGCCAGTGGCATTTCAACTATTTACAAAGCTTGTATTATACCACTCATTGAATATGGATGCATGGTCACGTGCAACATGTCCAATGACCTCATGCAAAAATTAGAAACTACAATATCGAGTACTTCGAATAGGATATTGTTTACCAAGGCTACTTAGATTCACTACGGACTTTACCTAAACTTAATGAAAGAATCCAGAATTTAGCCGAAAGATATTATCAAACAGCTAGCACAAGAAACACTCTAACAAAACAATTCTCAACCTTAGCCGAAACGCCCAACACATGGCGCACCCACCAATCTCCTTATTATATACTTGTAGTATGTAGAGTAGTAACCAATTTTTAACCAAAAGCGTACTGACCATTTATACTCTTAATTTTCATTTCAGATACATAGCTCAGGCGCTCTCCGGATAGATCGAATCCGAGGAGTGAAATTGGGTTTTACCGTTTCCCCACACCAGATCCTACGCCGCCCTGAAAGACCTTAAGTCCTATATCGGTCGTTGATCTTTGTGATAGTCTAGTCGGTGCGTGCTGTCGGTTTTCCGCTGCATCTTGCTTTCTGCTGTGCAGAACCACAGTTTGTTTGTTAATACATGTATTAGTAATGTGCATGAGTGTTTACACGTGTGAATATGCACGTGTTTTTTTTTGGGGGGGGGTTCATGTCGTTCAACCTAATATCTCACGAGTGGGGTGAAGATTAAGTAAATTTCTGAGCCGCCCCGGTTGATTCTGACCCACAGCTCTGGCTAGGGGCTGGTTAGATCTTAAACAGAAATACCTGCCATGCTTTCTCTCTCTCATCTGCTGTAGATAAAGCTAGAGAGAAATAGTGACCCCTCCATGAGGGAGGTTTTAAACAAAAGTGAACATTACTTAGTGTATCGTATTGGGGAAGGCCTTTCCTTTGCATACATTGTCTGGTCGCTATTTGTTTACGTTTTTTACCCTTTTCAAATATGGGGCGTAACAATACCAAGTGTATTTATATTTTACAATCGCTGGTTCTCGCGAATATAGAAAAGCAACTTGCAATGTACTTGTTTGCACTATGGTTTTCAAGCATCATTGTGCTTCTAATGTAACAAAAAATTTGGAGAGACACCATAAAACAAAATTTAAAATCTAGTAAGAAGCCGCGAGGCTTCAACGATCAAAAGATCACTCCAACAAGATGAGAAGGCTCAAGACCACAGTGAGACCAAGCGCACAAAAAATATTCTTGTTTTTTTTTACCAATAATAAATATTACAATGGACGTAAAAACGTTTAATGGTGATATAATTGAATTAGTAACTCTAAATGAGAGACCTTATTATGCAGTAGAGGACAGTGGTTTATGTAAAATAATCGATCCAATTAAAATGGCACTTAAGAATGGACCGGAAGAAAATTTCGACCTTAGTCGATGATAAAGTTGCAAAATTGCGAAGATCTGTAAAACAGAACGTTTTTACTGAAAATTGGCATCGCATCTCGTCTGGATATATATGTGACTCTCTTTAAATAAGAACGTCATCTGCTACAAACTTTTCTTCAGCTCGTTCGGTTAAAAAAATCGAAGAAATAGTTATAAATGTGTTATCGAAGTACAATTTAAGTATAAATCAAGTGTATTATATCACTACTGATAATGTTAGAAACATGGTTAAGCTGTAGAATTGAATTCCGATGAAGGAAATGAGACTGCTAGTGATATAAGTGAACTAGATGATATTGAACTAGGCAATGTTTAATTTTTACATTTCTGTTAAATGTGCTACTCACTTTGCAACTTGCAATAAAAGATACTTTAAATGGAGGAATGTGTGCAAGTACTATATTTATGGCGCGAAAACTGTATAAAAAGTTGCCAACTCTAGCTATAATGAATATTTTAAGGACAAAAATATCATATGCCTATCGTAGACGCGTTGATGCTCAACATATGATGTGATTTTCCGTTTAATGGAACTCCAACCGTTTATTGAAATAACTGGAATGGACTTAAAAAATTCTCTTCAATCGTGAGAGAAATTACAAAAAATTATGCACTTATTATAAACAGCTAAAAAGAAAAAAACAAAAAACAATACAGTTACAAGAAGAAAATTTAACTCCGAGGGACTTCTACAAGGTGTAGTTTCTTTGCAAAAGTGAAGTATCCAAAATAAAATGTCTGCTGGCTCATAATATCGTAGAAGCAATGAATGCGAGGGAAAAGAAACTTCTTAAAAATGAAGTAATATTAGCATCGTTATATCTAGATGCTAGATTTAGTGTTATGTTATCTTAAGCGGAACAGGAACGAGCCGTAAATCATTTGATTAAACTTAACTTCGAAATCTTAAAAGCATATGGCATCCAGTACATCAGAGGATGAGCTGTAGAAAATGGGTAGAAGGGCTGCAAGAAAAACTAGAGCACTCCAAAAAAGGATATCTCTTCGGTTCTAAAAGACTGCGAATACTGAAAGAATTCCAGCAGACAGCATTTTTAGAATGCTCCCAAATAAACATTTTTACCGAAAACATTGAAAATATCTCAGTTACTCATTTTAATTTCAGCTCGTAAGCTTATGTTATATAACGCTTGTATTTTTTATATAATAAAAGAATTGCATTAGAAACTCCTTTTTACTATTCCTATTTTAGAACTTGATATGTTTGTAAAACTGTGAATTAAAAAAGTATTAAAGAGTTTAAATACAATAAGAAAATCAAATAAATAAGCACCGGAAACAATGAGTGGTTTCCGCTAAATACATTGTTTCTATCCAGGTTGGTTTTAAATTATATTTATAGAGATTGTAATCGGACAAAAACAAAAAGAAGAGAAAATAGGAGGAGGCAGACTCAGTGCTTCGTCCCCCAGAAAGAGAGAAGAGACGAAATAGGAGACGAAAAAAGATAAAGCTGCCAAAGTCTGGCACTTAGATTAAATATGTATATATATATATAACTCATGTATAGAGATGGAAAAGTTATGTTATCTTTCAAAACTAGATGTGAATGCAAATATATAACAAGGTCACAAGTTACCAAAATAGTGCATACCGCCACAGAATAAATTAATAACCATTTTAACGAAATATGAAAAACTGAATTGAATTTAAAACTGAAATAAAAAAAATAAACTTGAATCGAAACTGAAATCCTTATTTTTCAAATTTTAAACCGAAATCGAAAACTTCAATTTTTTTCACTTTCCCATCTATGATTAATACACATAGTGTATATTAAAATATGCCTAAAAACACACTGAGGCTGATACAAGATAAACATAATATTTAATATTCTAAATGACCATAAATGACAGTAACTGAACTATCACAATATTATACTATCATTTGTGTTTTGATACAGTTACTACAGTTGATGCAACAAAAATATATACATGTAGGTAAAATCCAAATAAACCAGAACTTCTCTACTTAGATTCATAGCAATCTAATTCATGTTTTGTGATGATTAAAACGCGTTATATAGTACTGTGCAAAAGTGTTAGGACAAGACAATATTTTATTATTTTCTTTCTTGTAATGGGACTAATACTTCCATGGTATTACAGAATGTAAATTTCTACATTATGTCAGTGCTTCACTAATCTCTATTGACGACCGAAAGAACGAGAATGAGAGTACTTATTACTGTTTAGAATTCCCATACACTTGTACCAAGGGCATGACATAAAGATTCTGCTTGAATCAGCTTGCATTTTAATTCAGAGTCTGAAATAACTGCAATGGTATCCCATGCAGTTTCGTAACTATATAGAAAGAAGCTAGCAAAACTAGCATACTGGTACATAAATAAATAAAGCTTGATTAAAAAAAAAAAACAGCAACAGTGTTTAGTACTATATATGTTAAGTTTTGTTCTCATGCCACGGCCCAAAAAGGATAGTGAATTTTCAGTATAGCAGAGAGTTAGCATAAAACATCTGCATGATGCTGATTGGTCTTTACGACAAATTGCTGCAGACTTGTGAGACTGAGACAATTAAATTATAAAATAGGAAAGAAAGAAACTAACATGAAATAAACGACCGTGTACCAAATTACAGAAAAGTGTCCAGATCTAAAGCATGAAGAAGACTCGAAGAGAAGAGAATATTTAGTCTTCGATCTCCAAATACTGTCAAGAGACTAAAATTTGCTAAAAAGCACTAAAACTGGACTGTTGATGATTGGAAAGGGATTCCAAGGACTGGATTGTGTGAACAATTATGAAAGATGTAATATTCAGACAAATATATATTTTCTACCTGCTTTAGTTACATAGGATTTTTTTTATTCAGAAACAAACAAAAAAGATATTGCAGTTACATATAGCAGCTCGTTTAAAGGATTAGTGACTGTAATACTCTTTGCTGGCCAAGTTGACATTGTCTAAATGTTGCAGCTGACCAACACATAAACTTATGCGATTTCTGTTTCGTAACTTTTTTTCATCACTTTTTCTGAACATTACAACTAATCAATGTTGTGAGAGAACAAAGACAACGAGGTGACGTTATTGACTGTCCAAAGAAATCGAGTTTACCTGTTGAATTCATATTTTCTTAAACTAATCTATACATAATATTCTTTGAGTAAAGGCTTACTTTAATATAATTATCTTTAGTTCGTAATTTGATGTAACAGAAATATATATATATAAGTGAAATCCAATAAAACCAGAACTTTTTATTAGCTAATAGCAACATATTTCATATTTCGTGATGTTTAAGGACACGTTATACGCTTGTGTGTTGTACAGGCTATGTACACATTATACTTAGAAACACACAAGTAGTTAGAAACTATCCATGTAATGAAAATCTCTTGGTACGACTATTTTCTGACTCATGGATTTTAACCAGGGACAGATCTAAGCTTAAATACCTAGTCAGTTAAAAAGGAGGGGAGGCAGACTCTATTCATACCAATACTATAAATCAAAGAAAGCAAATAAGGGTCCAGCTTAAAAATGGGCAAGTTGAGCTTCAGCTGACTGCTAAATTCATCTCTGGTCTTAACCCTGAATTCCTAATAATTGCTTTAACTAATATGTCGTATACAGTGTCAGGGTGATCAACAAATTAATGTTCTCTCACTAATAGCGAAAGTCTATTGACATTACTGAGTAACGAGCCCAGTAAATGACGTTTAACAAAGTTGTAATATTGCAACTTATAGTCATGCCTTCTAGTTTGAAAGTTCATTAGCTATTTCAGTGAAAGATGGTCAACTTTCCAGTTAGTTAAATACCTCTTTGGGTTGTGGGTCAGAGCATGCTCTGACAAAGGAACAGTAAGGCGCTCCTTCCCTCCGATAGCCCATGGGAGGGAGGTCCTTGGGCATGACCGAGTACCCATTTAGCCCCCCGTGTCAGGGTTACGATGAAGTCATGGAAGGCAGGTGGTGGATGAGTGCGAGACAACTGACACAGTGTCATTAATGGCGCAACACTCAATCTGGCCAGGCAGATGACTCCAATCTAAGGAACAATGGCTGGGCAGAACGGTCCTGTATGGACACTGCTCCTATAGCAAGTAATTGCTACCTACTATAGGTACCATTTTTCAAAGCAAAACCTATGGCAAGCCAAACTAAAAATATGTCAGATAACAGCGTGAATGGGGTTTCCAGAACTTCGGGAAACTCCTTGATCGGTAGGGGAAGTCATGTGCGACAGGTGACACCAGACCGTCATTAAGCGACTGTCAGCAATAGAAAAAAACTAAGAATTGGAACTTGGAATGTTCGAGCAATGCTGCAAAAAGGTAGATTGGAGAACATTAAAGAAGAAATGAGAAGAATGAAGACGAACATACTCGGACTTTCGGAGGTGAGATGGAAAGGAGCAGGCAGTATAACATTAGATGAGTTCACGATTCTATACTCAGGAGGTGATGACCATCAAAGAGGGGTTGGCATAATATTGGATGTAGAATGTGCAAAGGCCCTGAAAGGTTTCTGGTGTGTCAACGACAGAGCCATGGTTCTGAAACTTAGTGGAAAACCATTTGACATCGGCATTATTCAAACTTACGCTCCAACTGCAGACAAGGTCATGACAGAAATTGAAAGATTTTGTGAAGACATTGAAGAGGCAATGAAACAGCTAAAATCACAAGATATTAAGATCATTATGGGAGACTTCAATGCAAAGGTTGGAAAGAATAAAATAGACAAAACAGTGGGACCATTTGGAATCGGAGAGCTAAATGAAAGAGGAGAGAGACTTGTTGATTGGTGCAAAGAGCATGATATTGCTGTAATGAATACTTGGTTCAAGAATCATCCAAGAAGATGTTGGACATGGAAAAGCCCTGGAGACAGAGTGAGAAACCAAATTGACTTTATCTTGATGCAAAAACGATACCGTAACTCCATAACATCATGCAAATCTATGCCAGGCGCAGACTGCAGCAGTGATCACATCCCAGTCGTAGCAACCATGGTAGTCAAACTGAAAAAGTTAAAGAAATCCAAAAAAGATCCAAGACTACAACTGAACCTTCTAGAAGAAGACGAAGAGCTGAAGAAGAAATACACCGTATGTGTGAAGAATAAATTTGATATCCTTGGCAGTTTGAATACTGCTGAAGAAAAATGGCAAAAAATGAAGGAAAGCATCCACGAAGCTGTTGAAGAACATATTCCTACTACCAGAAAAAGAGTAAACAAAAAATGGATTACTTCAGAAATCCTTAATCTAATGGAGGAGAGAAGGAAAGCCAAACCTAATAAGGAAAAATACCAAAAAATTAAATAGACTTGTGAAGAAAAAATGCAACGTTGCCAAGGAAGAATGGATTAACACCCAGTGTACAGAGATTGAAAATAACAAGGTAAAAGACAGCAAATATATGCATAAGAAAATTAGTAAAGTGACAGGAAAGACTCCATCAGCAAAAACAGGATGCTTAAAATTTAAGAATGGAGAAATTTTGATGGATAAAAAAGATATACTTAACAGATGGTCAGAATACATTGGGGAACTATATAACGACAACAGAAGCCCAACCCCACACATAGAAATAGACACAGAAGGCTTTCCAATTATGCCTGATGAAGTGGAACATGCAATGAAGAAGATACATAAAGGCAAAGCAGCTGGTCCAGACGACATACCAATTGAACTTTTATTAGCCCTAAAAGAAGTGGGAATCCAGGAAGTGACAAAACTACTGAACGCTATTTATGACACGGGTGAAATACCGGAAGACTTTAAAAAATCAGTCTTTATTGCATTGCCGAAAAAGCCCGGAACAACTGACTGTGAACAGCACAGGATAATTAGTCTAATGAGTCATCTTACCAAGGTTCTTTTAAGAGTGCTCATGTCTAGGATGATATATGTTCTAAGATTTCTGATACTCAGTTTGGATTTATAGCCGATAAAGGCACTAAAAATGCAATTTTCGCTCTAAACATGCTCATAGAAAGATCACTGGACCAGTTGAAAGAGGGGTGAGGCAGGGATGTGTATTTTCACCAAATCTTTTTAACTTATACAGCGAAATAATCTTACGAAACATCAATGAGCATCAGGGAGTCAAAGTAGGCGGATACAATATCAACAACTTGCGCTACGCTGATGACACAGTCCTCATTGCGGACTCCGAACGAAATCTACAGACTTTCTTCACAACAACAGTAGACGAAAGTGAAGAAAAAGGCTTGCAGTTAAATGCAAAGAAAACAGAGTGCATGATTATCTCAAAACAATCAATTACACCCACATGCAGCATAACCGGCAAGAACGTGAGAATAAAATAAGTCGAAAGCTTCAAATATCTTGGATATACTATAACATCAAATGCAAAGAGTGACACAGAAATAAAGAAAAGAATTGCAATATCCAAGGATACTTTCAATAAAATGAAGTTCATATTCACAAACAGGAACATAACAAATGTCACTAAAATTAACACCTTGAAATCATATGTATGGTCTGTTCTCTTATATGGCTGTGAGAGCTGGACACTGAACAAAGATACAGAGAAGAGATTAGAAGCTGCTGAAATGTGGTTCCTTAGAAGGATGCTAAAAATATCATGGACTGAAAGAAAAACAAATGTGGAAGTCATGGAGCTGGCAGGATACAAAAGGTCCCTCATGAAAAATATAAGAAAGAGACAAATGGAATTTCTAGGACACACCTGTAGGAAGAATGGAATAGAGAAACAGATGCTATGTGGAAAAATAGAAGGGAGGAAAAGCAGAGGGTGTCAAAGAACTAAATATATCGACAGCCTCAATAACTATGTCACCAAGAACTCAATGAGCAACATCGAGTTGATAAGGAGGATTGACAACAGAGAAGTCTGGCATGCCATGGTCGTCGATGTTTGCCGCAGATTTGACACATGAAGAAGAAGAAATACCTCTCTATGAAAAGTTCATACTAATTACCTCGTTTCATTTATGGGAAGGGCCAGCTATAGTACTTTCTCTGCCTTTTTAACCGAGCATCCTACACCATACAGTGTTTACACAAGTGATCAATATTTCGATGTAAATGCAGTCATTAGAACTACTATTTTACATCATCACAGGTAACATCTTGGTGGCTTTCAGTATTTGCATCTTACAAGGTCTGAAAGAGGCTATTATCTTCATTTAGGCTGAAACCATATTTTTGTGATTTACATCAAGAATACATCACACTTTTCAGCACCTGTATCTGCTTTTACAAGTGTCATAGATTACATTTGTTCATATTATGCTCTTTACTTTCTTTCATGGCAAAAACTGCTCACGCCAAATCTGTATTCTTCAGTTTTTCTTCCTGATGCTCCTGAAATATTAATTGTTTTAAACAAACATTAATAGATTATCCTATTGCATTGTTCAGAATCACTGATGTAATAGCTTTAACTTACACATGGTGTGCAGTGTCAGGAAATTCAACAAATGGATGGTTTCTCACCATAAAATGAAAGTCTGTTGGCATTATTGTATAATAAGCATAGCAAATGATGTATAATCTTGCAACGTGCAATTATTCTTTCCAAAAGTTTAAACAGTGACGGCGCCAGGATATTTTCGTTGGGGGGCTGAGGTAAACTGTGGAGGGGCTTCCCAAAATTCCATCAATATGAAGTATAGATGGTAAATTATAATAATGTAAATACCAAGGTACATTTCAGAAAGGTGTGTTATTTTGAACTGCGTTTTCAATGCAGTTTTCATTGAAAACTCATGCTCTGATTAATAATTCATTATTACAAATTAGAAATAATCTGTTTATGAAAATATGCGTATATGTGAAAGAGGAAGCGCACCTAAATTCCACCCAAGGTAATACATAATAATAAAGAAAATCAAGATTAGCTTAGATTGAACATTTAATATACCATTAAGAGTAAAGCTACAAATCAAAAGAAATATAACATAAAGACATAGTTTACATAGCAGAAACGAATTATCCCATGTGAAGTTAATACACTCTGAGGAAAAGAAAGGTCACTATCAGGTTGTGTTTATAGTCAATATTACTTCAAAACAATGCTCCTGTTCTGGTGATTGGCAGCAAATGTGTCTATAACAGTATCAATATCGAGTTGTTTTGCTCTCCTGGAGTTTACTGATATAACAGCAAGGTTACTGGTGCGGTTGTTACCACTGCTGTTGCACAAGTATATTTTGAGAAGCTTCAGACATGAGAAACTTCTCTCACAGGCAGCTGAAGTAACAGGCAGGGTTACAGCGATGCATACAAGTTTGTGGAGATCCATGAAGGCATCCTTGTATGGCTCCAGCATGGCTGCAAGCTCCAATGGTGTGGATACTTCCTGCCCCTTGTCTTTCTTCCTGGCAATTAGCCGGTTCAACTGGTGGACCTCCACTGCGAGGTCATCCTCTGCCACACCATAGTTTGTTAAATTGCAGTTGACCTTCACAGAAAGGCTGGTTTCTTCATAAGTTCACATTATTCATATAGGCCAAACTGTGATTGTGATATTGTACTTATTATCATAAGTGTGACAAGCACCTGTTACAATAATGTAACTACAACATTACATTAAATTAGGCACTTCTAAATAGCCCAATGACAATTTCAAAATTCATTTTAGAATTGTTTAGAAATATTATTTGGTCAGTTAAAATGTAAGGTTATTATCTAATCACAAGTGTAACACTAATAGGATTGTAAGTCACAATTTTAAGTGTATGCCACAATCATCAGTACAATTTTAGATGGCTGATACACAATGCAAAATGATCTCACAGAAGACACAACACCGGCTAAATGCTTCATAGTTTTGACCTATACACAATACACTTATACATGCATGCTATGTTTTAATTTTCAATAAAAGATAAATGAAATTAATGAGTAAATACCTGTGAAACCTTTGGTTTATCAAGTAAAATCCCTGATGATCTGTTGTAACTTGAAATCAACGTGGTTGTCTAATCTTCGTCAAAGCTCAAGATAGAATGGCATTACACAGAGAGCGGCAATACAGTGCATGTGTTTCAGTACATTCAATACGTTGCTATGGGACGCATGACACATACTTCTGTCTTAATGAAGACGTTGAGTTCTACAGATCTATGTCTCTTTGATGTTAATTGTTAAGCAATAACGACGATTGTGTTTTCCATATTTTATGAATATATGTAGGTAACAATATTGGGGGCGGCTGAAGGCGGCTCAAGCCCCCCAAGCCCCTCACCCTGGGCGCCGCCACTGAGTTTAAAGTTCATGGGTCATTTTAACAATTCATGGTAAACTTTCTATGGCACAAGTAGTGACACTAATAGTTGATAGAAACTATGACTGCAAGGATTTCTTTCTTCAGAATGCAGTATCTATGTTCAGGAGCTGTTAATATATGACTAGCATATGCATTCATATCTGGCACTCCATCCTGTAATTGTGACAATATTATTTCAATTTCACGATCACTAACATTAGTATCCAATAACAACTGACAATATTATCATGGATATGTCAACACCAGAAATTCGATTAAAGCAGAGAGTAGAAACTTAAATGCTTGCTCACAGTGTTTAGTCCATTTATTACTGTATTTAGCTTTCATGAGAGCATATTAATGTTAAGCAATTTGAAAAATTGGCTACAAAACTTTAATAATATGACAAAAATCCCCAAAAACTGTGGATGTATTGCTTGCATCAAACAATTACCTGCTTGAAATGTCTTAAGAAATGGTTCAGGTTTCTTTTATCATATCCTTGAATACCATAGAAAAAATCTCTCTATCCTCCTTGACAGAGATTTGTGGTGGTAATAACATCCTACTTAAGTAATGGAAATGAGCAGGTGTTTCATAAAGAAACTCAAAATATACCTGAACTACACTCCAGTGGAAAGCTAGATAACTATAATAATAATTAAAGAAAAAAAAAGGAACACCATTTCACAACTTACATGAGATATTCCTTTCACAACATAGCTATTTGCATTTTATGATCTTTATAGAGTTATAACTGGAATTACATATCGGGTTTATATCATACGAGTCCTCGACTAGTAATCTACGGGTTCGAATCTCCGTTACCGAACATGCTGGCCCTTTCAGTCGTGATAGCTAATCCAACTACAGCAATACCTCGCACAGTGCAGCTTCAATCAGTACGGGATTCACTATAATGTGGTTTATAATTTGTGACTGATGATTCAATTAGTGCAAAATGATTCACTGTAATGCGGCTATATTTATATACGTATAAGTCCTTGGGTCCTTTTTATTATGCTGACATTTTTCTACAACTTTCTAGAATGATCTCTACGAATTTGCATCACCCGCTTATTCCAGATCTTTCTGCAAGCCTATACAATGCGCATGCGCATTTCTATACTGTACAATATATATCTAAGCATCACTTGCTTCTAGCATCAGCCTAAGTTTATCATTTTCTTCTCAAGCACGTTTGTATCCTTTTTGCGATAATTTTACAGAGGTCCCTTTATTATGAGTGAAAAAAGTGTGTTGATACCAAGTCAAAGAAATGTAAATGTCTGACATTAGAACAGAAACTTAAAGTCATCAAATGCCATAAAGAAAGCGCTTCGTTTGCCAAACATACACGAGGCAATGGAATAAATGAATCATTTGTAAGAAGAATTGTAAAAGAAAAGAATCAGTACAAAGAGTATTGAATGGCTACCAACTCTTTTGCCTCGAAAATAATCGTAAAGCAAAGGTGCTCTCTAACGGTAAATATGGAACGTCTGATATCAATATAGATAGAAGACTGTAATCAGAAGCGAATTCCTTTAAGTCAAATGGAAATTCAAACGAAAGCTATGAGTCTTTTAAACTCCCTTAAAAAAGAAAGTAACGGAAGAAAACGATGGAGAAGGAGCAAATAATGAAACATTTCCGACAAGCCGTGGTTGATTCTTTCGTTTAAAAATACCTCCGGGATTCATAATGTTCGCATTGTAGGCGAAAGTTGAAGTGCAGGCAAAGATGTTGCTGAAATTTTTCTAATGAATTTATAGAAATTATTGAAAAAAGTGGGTACAAAGATAACCTTACTTTTAATATTAATGAAACAGGTTTATTTTTAAAACAAAATGCCTTCTAGAACTTTTCTATCAGAAAATGAAAAAACTCAGCAAGGTTATAAGGTGTCAAAAGATCGTTTGACACTTTTGTTAGGCGGAAATGCACCTGGTGATTTTAAATTAAAATCTATGCTTGTGTATCGTGCTGAAACGCCCCGAGCATTTAGCAGCTGTGCAGAGAAGACTCTCCCAGTTGTTTGGTCACGAAAACTTTGTTTGAAGACTGGTTAAAAAGTTATTTTTGTCCTGCAGTTGAACGTTGCTGCAAAGAAAACAACTTGGGCTTTAAAGCTTTGTTGTTATTAAATAATGCACCAGGCCATCCAACGGGACTTTGTGACTTTAATGAAAATGTCAAAATTCATTTTCTTAAACTTAATACAACATCTTTACTTTATTACTTGAGGCGAGCTTTTTCTCAAGCAATAAAGGCTACAACTGGAGAAGCTGCACTATCTTTGACTGAATTCTGGAAAAAATTACAACATGAGAAATGCCACGAAAACATCAACGAAACGTGGCTTGAAGTTAGCGAAGGTAATACAAGAGCAGTATGGAAGCATGTTTTGCCTCATTGCACAAGCGATTCCTGCAGCTTTTAGTCGATATTAGGGATGTTTTCGAAGACATCGTCAAAATCGGATACAATCATGGATTCGAGTCTTTGAAAGTAGCTAATGTCATAAAGTGCATTGACGCACATTCTCAAGCTCTCGACAATGATACGCTCCTTAACTTGGACCAAGATCGGAAATGTGAGAAAGAAAAAAGAAAGTTCGGAGTGTAGTGAAGAGCGGGAAAAAGAATTTCACTTTCAGGAACTTGAAAAAAAGTGTTAAGAACTGTGGAAACTGCTTCAATCTTAATTATGAATCACGATCCAGACATTGAGTGCAGCATTAGTGGCCGACGAGCGTTAGAAAATGCCATTCGAAATTACCGAGAATTCCACGAACAAAAGAAGAAAAAGAAAATGGTGCAACTTAGTGTAGATAGATTTTTTTTAATCAGTAAAATTTTACAGTTTTCATTTTTCAAAATAAAATTTTCATTGTTTTAATTTTTCAAAATAAAGTTTATCAATTAATTTCGTTTTTATATTACCTAACCACTATTTGTGTTTATTTTTTTCTTACTAATCAAACTTAATTATTTCTACAATGAGGAAATTCCTTATGATACCCATATATCATTATTTTACCTATCGAAACTATTCCCCGTTCAGTGCTGGTTCAATCAATGCTGTAGTTTTTCTAATGCATTAACCGCAGTGTGCGAGGCATTTCTGGATTCATTGGCAAAAAGAGTAGATCAAGAGTTGGCAGACGGTGATGATGATTAGTTAGCTGCCTTCTCTGTAGTGTATCACTGGTAAATTATGGGCGCTTAGCTTTGCGTGAAATTCAAACCAAACCTGAACAACTCTGTACGATTCTATAAAACTGTCACTACGATGTTTAGCAGAAAATTGAAGCATAGGTTTCAGTGCTACTCATTTACGTTTTAACTTTTACTGTTAAATTTTAATGAGGTTATTTGTTGTCATTATCTTTTAATGAGAAGGTAATAAGCATTCCTATTTAGCAGGTGGCGCGGCTTTGAATATCGGGCGGTAAAGTGAACTGTGTAGAAGTATTCTTACTTTTAAATACTTTTGGTATAAATATTAGATTGGGTAATATTTTTATTTTTCCAATAAATATAAGGAAAATAATTCTACAGAATGACACAATGCATTGTTATCCAAGGTGAGTGAATTTGCAAGAAAATATATTTTAATTATTGACTTACTGGTTGGTAACAATAACTAGAATTGACGATCTCGCAATTTCTTCACCACGCACTTCTTAAGTTTGAAGTAACTTGTTCTGTTCAATTTGTTAACGGGTATTGAAGTAATTGAATTTATTCTCCAGTGCAGTGTAATATAAGTGTGTTTAGAAATAAACACTAGCTTGTCTGTAGTAATAATAGTAGTGGGTAATAAAACATTATATTAATACTACTGCCTTGCTTAAGACACTGGAATTGTCAGTATTGTGACTATTTTACTCTACTACTACTATAAGATTACCAAATCCAAACTAAAATATAGTCTATGACATGAATGTTTATTCAGTAAACATCATGCATCATCATATAAAGTAGCTATATTTAACAAAATACAGCTTTGCCTAAGGACATGTCTGGGCCACAAATGTAAGAGGTAAATTAAAAGTGTGTATGTGTGTGGGAGGGGTAAGGTAATTTTTATCAACGAAGTAAGGGAATATGCACCAATTATATCTAAGTCAAGCTCTGGAAGTTCTTTGTTTCTATGCTAAATTTTATGCATTCTTTTGCTTTTCCTGAGAGTATCTTTCCTAATTTTGATGTATTTTTACTGAGACAGATTGAAAATTGTGAGTAAAAGCTTAATGTTTTGTTGATTGATTAATTTGATTCTTGAAATTAAGTCAGAATTAAACAACAAAGTACTACTGAACTTGAACTCATAATTTAGGTTTTAGAATTCAATTGAAACTTTCACACTCAATTATGTAATTTTAAAATTTATTCCAGGCTTCCAAAATATATATAATACAAGAAAATAAAAAGGCAGCAGAAGGCATCTTGGTCCACTGGGGTCATCCTCTAGCCAATTTCTTTCTTCAACTCAGTTTGAACGTAGACCAAAACATCCATTTTTTTGTCCAACAAAGTTTTGAGAATTAAAAATACTCAAAGATTTTCAAATGTTTTACATTGGAAACTCACTTATCTCAAAGCCTAAGAACTTTCAGTTTGTGGCTTCTTCTTCTAATGCATTATAGGAAAAAGCATGCTCTTTCATTGTCTTATGGTGTACATTTGTTACAGTACCAAATTGTGAATGGATGGATGGAAGAGATAAAAAATTGTTTCATGATAGAAAGGAATGGAAAGCCAGTTTACATGAAGTATATGGACATTTCTCTAAAACATTTGAATAGCTTCTTGGATGATAGTATTTTGGTAATGCTACTGAAAATTTTTTATTCCTTAATTATAAATTTCATAGTATAAGTTATGGAAAATCAAAGTGGCCTTTTGGTTCATAAAAGATCCTCATTCTTAAACTCACACAAACAAGAAACTAGATCCACAAAACATTCATCAGTTTTTCTTGAAAGTTATGTAAAGTTTCATCCTTTTCTACTTGAGATGGCAGATTACACCACAGATTTACCACCCTAATGGAGAAATAAAAGTATCTAAAATGGAAAGATGTCTTTCCATACAGTAAATTTATAACTTCTTGCCATTCTATTGTCAGAGTTTAATACAAACAAGTTTGTTACATCAGCCTTATTAATTCTCTTAATAATTTTGAATATTTAAATTAGTTCACTTTTAATCATTTTCTTTTTAAGAGGGAAAATGTTATAAATCTCAACATTTGGGAATGAATTACTTTCCAAGGCTTTAAATGAAAAATTATTATTGATATGTTTAGAGTAATAGATTGCTAGTTGAACTGAAAAGACAGTTTTCAGGATAACGATGAATTGTATATTATAGATGAGTTCCACATAAGCAGCCAGGCTAAAGAATTAAGTTTAAAGATACTGTAAATTAATTTTGCATAGTAGTGAGAAAGATTTATGAATTGGGAATAAACAAGTTAATGGAATTAGGATGTCGTCCAGTGTCCTCATTCTTACATTTACATCACCACGTCCACTTGCCACCATCCAGGCAGGTTATCTTAATTGCAAATTACATACATTCCAAACCCTGTTAGATGTTTCCAGCATCAGTGGTTCCGTCACTCGAAGATGTCATATCATGGTTCCTTGATGTGTGCTTTTTGGGGTGGCAAGGACCATGATGCCTATGAGTGTGAAAAGGACCATCATTGCATCAATTGCAATGGCTCTCACCCATCTTACTTTCATTCTTGCCCTAAATGTTTGGAAGAAAAAGAGGTGCAGCATTTGAAAATGATTCATAACGTTACTTATCCTGAGGATCGAAAATTGCTGTCCACCACCTCATCTCAGATGCATGCTGCTGTACTTTGTTCCACAAATACAGTGGGAGTGCAGAGGGATTTTTCTGTGCCTCCAAAAGAATAGTTCTCAGAATAAATGAAAAGTCTTTTGATCTCCATGGTTAAAAAAAGTTGATGAATCAACTTCAACACCCATCTCTGTCCCTAACGTAAATTCCAGCAAATCCCAAGAACCACTTTGATTCTGAGTACAGGCATTTCCTCAGATATATCTTCTTCTCCCAACCTAAGATGCACAACTGGAATCCCCTTCCAACTGCAGAGACCTGCCCAATCGACTCAGGGTAGGATCCATGGAGGTCTATATACCTCCCTCAAATAAGGACAGTAAAGAAAAAAAGACGTGGTTGTAAACAGAAGGGTTCTCCACCCAATTCGCCTACACATAAATAAAAATGGCCATTTTATCAGGGAACAGTCAAGGTTTATATTATAATTTGGATGACATCAAAACACTGATTGCTTCTTGTCATCCTGTTTGTCTTTCCTTACAGCAAACATTTCTGAAATCTGCCAATACAGTCACCTTTCAGTGGGTTTCTTTATACAGAAATTACAGGCTGTGTGATGGACAAGTGCATGGACGGGTGGCACTGTTGGTTGATCAGCATGTGCCCACCCTGTCTTTGCCACTCGACACAACCTTGGAGGCCATAGCCATTCGTGTTTCCTTGGGTCATACCATCACTGTTTGTTTTCTCTACCTGTCACCTGGAGAAACATATGATCAATCAGACCTTGATGCTGTCATTGAACAGTTGCTGTCTCCCATTCTAATCCTGGGGGACTTTAATGGACATCATCCCCTCTGGGGAGGTGCTGATATTGATAGGAGTGGTTGCTCTGTAGAACATATGCTCTTTGGTCACAACCTTTCTCATTTCAGTACTGGTTCTTCAACTTATTTTCATGCACCTAGTCAGTCCTTTACTGCTATTGATCTCTCAGTTTACTCCCCTTAATTATTTTCCCATTTTGCATGGAGGGTTGACAATAATCCACAAGGCAGTGATCATTTTTCTATAATCTTGAGAGAGACTGGCCATGATTGATGCCACCCAACCTGCATGCACTGGTGGAAGCTGGATCAGGCAAACTGTCCCTCTTTCACTGCTCCTGCAGAACTTGATCCTGCCATTGTCTGTAAGCCATCAATAGACGACTCTGTGGTAGCAGTAACTGAGTGTATTATACAAGCAGCTGCTCAATGTATTCCTAAAACCTCGACATATTTTCCACTATATCCTCGTCCATGGTGGAATCCTGCCTGCCACATGGCATGGAAGGCTTAAAAATGGGTCTAGGATACATTCCATAGATATTCAACACTCTCAAACCTTATCGCTTTCCAGTGGGCCCGTGCACATGCTTGGTGGGTAAGACATCACAGCCAGAAGGAGTCTTGGATTAAGTTTACAACTGGCATATGTTATATCACTAGTTTCAAAGTCATATGGGAGAAAATTTGAAAGGTCATTGGGTAATATAATTCTGTCCCCCTTTGATCTTGCTCTCTGATGGCAAAGATTAGCTAATACCCAAAGCATCGCTGATACTCTAGATGAAAGCTTTTGCCTGGTGTCTAGCACTTCTGCTGTTTCTTCTTCCACCTTCTTAGCCATCAAGACTCGGGCAGAGCAATCACCTCTTTCCTTTCAAGCTGAATGTCTCTATGGCTATAATTGTCCTCTGGGGGAACTCAAACTGGCCCTTCATCGGTCTGGCATTATGTCGGTTGGACCTGATGATATACACTATGACATGCTGTGCCATCTATCTCCTGCTTCTCTTGCTATTCTGATTGTTTTTAACCCGAGAATGTTTTTCCTGATGCCTGGTGCCAGGGTATTTTTCAACCTTTCTCTATGCCTGGGAAGGATCTCAAGATTCCTACCAAGATACCCTCAAGGATCTCAAGATACCCTCCAATTGCTTTGAGAAGCTGTCTCTGTAAGACCTTTGAGAGGATGGTTAATGCTCGTCTTGTTTGGTTCCCCGAATCAAACAACCTCCTCTCATCCACCTAGTGTGAGTTCCAATGACAGCGTTCCACCATGAACCACCTGATTCGACTTGAAACGTCAATCAAGAAGCCTTTCTCAAATTACATCTTGTATCAACATTCTTTGACATTGGGAAGGGTTATGATACAATATGGAGGTATGGGTTACGTGGTCATTGTCCATTTTCATAAAAAAAATTATTAATGGACAGGAGATTCCTAGTTCATGTGGGTTCGACACTTTTCCATTCTTTTTTATAGGAACTTGGAGTCCCTCAGGACTATGTATTGAGTGTTACACTTTTTAGTATGTTGTGTCAGTTGTTGAAAATGAGGTGTATTGTGGGGCTGCTACAGACTGCCTGCCCTCTATTGTTTACTGAAGTGGACCACAGCAAATCAGTTTAACTTTTCTCTCTCTCTAAAACTGTTTGCATGCACTCTTACTGCCAACAGGATATACATTCTGATCCTAAACTCCATATCAGTGAAGTTGTGCTGCCTGTGGTCCCTAAGACAAAGTTCTTCAGGCTTATCTTTGACTGTAAGCTGACCTTTATACCACACACCAAGCAGCTACGGATCAAATGTACAAGAGCACTGAACATCCTCTGTGTCTTCTCTTCCACCACTTGTGGAGCAGATTGATGTTCTGTGGTAAAGATATATTGTGCTCTTATTTGATCGAAGCTCAACTATGGATCACTTGTCTATGGCTCTGCCAGACTCTCGGCCTTAAAGATGCTGGTCCCAATTTATCATCATGACCCTTCTTTGCACCTTTGCCATTTGCAACTGTCTTTACTATATGCTTCAAAACTTTGTTTCTTACCAAAGCATCCCACCTGGGCTTGTGTTTTCTTTCCTTGGTGAGCTATACTTTTACAGAACAGATGGTCTGTCATTGCTCCTTTTCGCCTTCATATCCAGGCGCAGTTGGATGAATTGGGTCTGTCCTTGGATAACATTGCTGTATCCACTGGTCAGCCCATCCCACCATGGCTTCTTATAGTCCCCAATTGTGACCTATTCTTAAGTCATCTGAGAAAAGTAGACAATCCTTTTGGAAATGCTGTCTGCTATTTGCTGAACATCTTGTTTTCAATACAGATTTGACTTAATTACTATTATTAAGTATGTTATAACTCAAAAGTTTTATATTATTTGAGTTTTATTCCTTTATTTTCAAAGATTTAAAACAATTATTAAAAGTGCAGGTTTTGCTGTGACATGATCCTTTCACAGTTAAGAGTCTAAACTTTACAAGCTAGTATACACGATACTGTGAGAATAGAATAAAGACTGTCAGCATACAAGGTGTTCCACCTGTCTTTCATTAGCAACTGGATAACATCCCAGAATTTCTCAATGGGAGTTTTACATTCTAATATTTCTAAGCTTCAGGTTAGCCATTCTCACTTGCAAGGTCAAAGCTGTGTTGCTAGGTTGACAATTTGAAGTTTAATGACATGCTTACTACCAATAAAAAGAGGAAATTTCCCACTATTCAGTTATAACCCAAAGAAAGTTCTACTGGTAAATGAATTTGGAGCATGAGATAGAAAATAATAGTCTATTGTTCTCTTGAAGTGTTCCTAGTGTTTGGCAAGTGTTTCTCATCTTATATGCATTAGTTTGCTAAACAGGTTGCATTTAGATTTTATGTTTATATTTTAATTAGACATGTATTATTTTTGTTTATATCTGAAAGTTTTATGGTTCTATACATTTAACTTGATGTAGTTCGGCATGTGGAAATGTTTGACCAAGATGGTGTTATTCACGTGTACAAGTATTGGTGAAAGAGTTTATAGATGATCTTTACCCTATGATAACTATTACAACCATGGGCATTTGTGAATTAGGAATAAAAGAGAAAAAATTGAAAAGGAAAATTAAAAATGAAATTATGGGTGTGAAAAAAGAGATTACAGAATAGTCTATAAACATTTAAAAGGTATGTACATATTTCCATTTCTTAACTTTAATCATTTCATTGCACTGTACATTGATGATAATATCTAGAGTTAATAGTAAAATATAGACATTTACTCTAAAAAAGCATTTCATATTCATTTAGGAGGTTCTAGAGATTATACAGGTGAAATTTAATTACTAGCAGCCCATATAACTACATTAAATAATGATCATTTTATTAGAAATGGTAGAAAAATTCAAAATTCAGTGTCTTCTTTTTCTAAAATTATATAATCTTAATATCATGCAAGACAAATTTAAAACTATTTCTTCAACTGGTTTAATTTTTATAAAGAACTTTAAAGAGATTTGCACACCTACTTACAATGTAAGTAGATCATAGTCATACAGTTAACAAATGATGTGGTCTGATGCAATTTACATGGCCATTGGAATCAAGCTATTTCATAGATGATGTGGCCTGTTAACATTTACCTATCCACTGGTGTTGAGTCATCTCGTGATTGGATGATGTGGTGTACTGATATACATTATGTAAACATGAGTTGAGCTATCACAATTACAGTTTGCCCCTTCAGTTGTGAGGCTTCATCCTACCTTCTCATGGGTATTGGTTCCCAGCGTTGAGGTTTTGGAATAGAGTGAACCAATCAACATGAGGCCTAACATGCCATTTGATTCTATCTTTCTCCCTCAATTGCTCCCTCTTTTTCATTGCTCACAGTGGTGGTATATGAGATTGTTTCAGTGCTATCTTTGTCTATCCTTCATTTACTTTCACAGGGATGTTATTGCCATTAAATGATGCTGGCTTGTGTCACTGTTGGGGGCATTCACAGATTGATAAATCAGTGATGATCCTCATGGTATCAGAAATCAATGTGGGTCTTAACCTTCAGTTCTTGAGTTTGAGGTGAAGATGACATGATCCTCACTTTACCTGCATGTGGATATCATTATTCTGCAAGGAAATTTGGTGTTTAGTTGTTGTACCAAGTATGCCCTTGTGTATTACCTAATCTACACATGAATTGGATGAAGATTATGCTTGCCTCAGAAGTAGTGCAGTTCTCCTCTTCTGATATTTAGATCTGTCTCTCTCATTGTCAGGGGAATCCTTCAGATGCTTTTGTGAGTACTTTTTTGTTCTCTGATACTGTTTCTTCCTCCTTCTCATCAATACAGAATTCTAGTTAATCTTCTGAGAGGAGGTAAATATGCCATGTTAGAAGTTATAATTTTATGATACTGAAATTGTTTCAAAGCCAGATTTCGCTTATTGCATAGAAGTTTGGGACACTGTGACTGCTCTTTGGTACCTCTTATGATGTTTGTTTTTTTTACGCTTGGTTTAGCGAGCATTTTAAACTTTTAATAATGTGTCAGCCTTTACTGCTGCCCTTGGTATTTCATTCCACAAGTTAAGTAAAGTAAAATTTACTTAACTGAAGCCCAATCTGCCATTTCCAAATCTTAAACTTTTCATCTAATCCTATTGTCTTTAGACTTCACCACATAGAAATCAGCTAATGAGGTAATGGATGTATTTGTGCACAATTAGCTACTGCCATTTAGTACATACAATGACAACAAGGTTATCAAATTTAAGAAGTAAGATATGTTTCAGTGATAAAATATTACTACAAAGTAACAGGAGTTGTATTTATTAATTACAATATTCTTTCTATACATGAACACATTAATCTATATAAATGTAGGACTGTGTTATCTTTCTCTTTAGTTTCATCACAGGATGTGAATGAAACTTCACCAAAATTGATTTTTACTATTATGACTAAATTTGATGTGAAGGTTCAATGAGTTCATGCAGAGATATGAGCAAATTTTCAATTTCACATTTTGTGTTTTGCAGTTTTTATGGCTGTTTTTACAATTACATACAAGGGAATCAACTTTTCTTATCATAACCTTTCAATAGCCCTTTCATTGCGAGTTATGAGTCAAAGTCCATGTCATAGAGTTTGTTAACTTCAAAATTTTATTGATCTAGTATTTTATGAATTTATTCAATAAATTGGAAATCAAATTGTAGATTATCATTCAAACTCTAGTATTATATATAAGTTAATTTCTTACTTTAAAAGTAAATAAGAAAAAGAACATCTAAATATAGATTTTAGTGAATCACATGGTTTATTGAA
The DNA here is from genome assembly GCF_004210375.1 of Tachypleus tridentatus. NCBI lineage: Eukaryota > Metazoa > Arthropoda > Merostomata > Xiphosura > Limulidae > Tachypleus > Tachypleus tridentatus. Next base: position 87,719,416 of record NC_134830.1, read on the forward strand.
TTCTGGATTGTTTAAAATTAGATATTTGTGATGTCAAAATACTAAGTCTACTTTGTACAAATTAGAACTCAAATGACTATTATTGACAAGATAGAATATAAGAACCTTATATCATTTTATTTTGCTGAGATATGGCTTATGTACTGAATCAGGTAAGGGGGTCTTGTTCAACTCTTTCCATTTATTGAGGTGGCTCCTTATATACTCTGATTACAGTATATGACGTGAATAACCAGTCAACAGATTAGAATGTTCTCAGAGTGGTTTTTCAGCCATTTCAACCTTTGAAAAGGCAACCACATTCTTTCAATCCAAGATTTCAATGAGATAGTGTGTCTTTAGTCTGCTCAAGTTTCATATATTTTAAAATCTAAATACATCTTAGTAAGCTTAATAAATTTAGTGGAATTCCATGGTATCAGTGTAGTTATGAATTTTTGGTTATTCAACTAAAAAACAAATTTGTTTGATATCCTACATGTGGAAAATTTTAAAAGGTTTTGTAACCTATGCCCAGTTGAAACCCGAGTGAAAAGGTCATAGCGAGATGAGATAATTGTTTGCTTTACTTCTTGATTTATTGTTATACATTTTAAGAAAAATTTAATAAGACAGTGAAGACAAGGAAGACTAAAGGTCAGTTTTATATTATTGGAGATGTACCATGAGTGCAAGTTAGGTAATGTAATCTAAGTATGACTGGAGGGTCAGTATGATAAAATAATAAAAGATAAATATCTATGTAAATATATAGAGTTATGAGACTTAAACTACTTAGAATAAACATTTGCGTTTTTTTGTTATAATACATAGTCATACTACAGGGTGGCACATAAGTCTCTAGCCATCCATATGTTATATTCAATTATGCATGTATTATAAATTTTTTTTTTTCAGAGAAATATGGCCAATGTAAGCCCATTTACATTTGAAAAGTGTATTTTGACAAGTACACATAATATTATGCAGTGAGAATGAGGGACAGCACACAGATACACTGGATACATAAGATATATGGATGGGTAGGGACTTATGGGCCACCCTGTAGTATGAAAAATGCATCCTTTTTCAATTTTCATTTATGATGATTGCAAGGTTGGTCAAGTGACAGACCCCACATATATAGAGTATACAAAATAATATATAAAGTCTTACTGAAAACAAGTGTTTGAAATGTATTTAGGAAGCTCTAGACCTTACACAAATAATATTTGAGACTTCTGGGACAAGGAATAGTTTTTAATCGTAATATGAAATCATTTTGCATGTGAACTAGTGATGAAAAAACTATTTTCACAAACAAATCTTAAGTAAAAATATTTCATTAAAAAATCTGGTTTTTTGTACACAAAATACGTGTAATCTTTGTTAAACGTCTTCCAAATTTTGCAAAAATACACATGCTGTATCAAAAATTATAGTGCAATTGTGTATGAAAACTCGTGTATTATATTGAGCCCATAGTGAAAGAGTTAATCATTGACTTATATAGCTTTTGTCAAAGGGACAGATACTTCAGCTAGTATATGATGTTAATATTCAAATGAAAATATATTATGCAAAATTAATAAAAAAAAAGTAAAATTATATATAGTACTCCAACAAAGTCCAAACTGATTTCGTTTGAAGAGATATAACCCCTTTAGACTAGTAATTAACGTGTTTGGAAGTATGCCCTAAAATTCTGTTTGCTTTGTTTATTACTGGCAACAGACTACTACCTCAGAAGTATATGAATATACCATGCATTTTTATCTTTTTGTATATATCTATAATATTTATTGTGAATTTTTTTCTTGTTCTGCTTGAGAATGTTTTATTTAATACATGATCAAGAAAGCCATTAAATTGATTTCATTTTAAGCTACCTTTGTTATTTTAAAGTGAATAATTCCTGTTACACTTGAAAAGAATATTGCATGTTGTGCAAAGATGTTGATGCCAGTCAGTTTGTTCAGGATAAATTGAGAAGTTATGGCCCTGCTTATACTTTGGTAAGAATGGCAAGTTATGTAGGAAATACAGGTTGCTCTGGATAAGTGTGAGGTTTTTTACATGTTAAGGAACATCATGTTTAGTCAGTCTAATCTGGAATTGGATAAGAGAGAGCCAATCACTAAATGCTTTCAGTCAAGAATGACAGTTCTTTGTGATTATTCTAGCAACTGCATTTGTTGTGTTTAGTGTATTAATGAAAATTGTGCACTTTGTGTCCAGTTTTATTACTTCATTGTAGACTAACTTGTTTTGTAAGAAAATTGATGTTAATTCTTAATTGATATTTTGAGTGGCTTTTCTGTTATTAAACAGAACTGTTGCATTACTCTTATATGAATTTACTTTTATCTAGGTATACCACTACTCAATGTTTTAAGAGACTTAGCCATAACTGTGGCACTCTACCTTTCTTTAGTCACTTTATCGAGTGAATTCCCATCCATATTAAATGTATAATCTGAATTTTAATAATACATATGCATTGTTTTGTATCTACTTTACTTAAAGGTGTTATGTCAAATATTTGTCCAACTAACCAGCTTATCTAAATCATTCTGCAATACTTAATCATTCTTAATACAGCTAGAAATACTCAAGAGTTTAATGTTATCAGTAAACTTCACATATTTACTTCCTTATCAATATTATTAAAGTACAGTTAGTGGACAGAAAGTGTTTGTACCCCTGCGTCCCAAGTGGTTTTTTGCTTATAACTTAAAAAGTATCACAAGTAGGCTAATAGAAGTATGATATATTATAAATATTATATTAATACACATCTACATCAATTTTTATGTAAATTAAGCAACAAATAAACTGTTTATAAACAAATAACGAAAAATAGGAGGAGCAGAAAGTGTTCGTACATTTCAGAACATGTAAAAAAACTGATATTCCCACAAAAAATTTTGTTTAGTTTGGTGAATAAACTACATTATACCATTCCAGAACTAGACACTGGGTTCATAATTATTGGAATTTAGCCGGCAAAATATTTACTTCCGGCAATTTAGTGCCATCTCTGTCATTATCTGCTTGGTCATCATGGCGAACAGAAAACAACTGTCCAGTGACTTAAAATACCGAATTATTGTAAAATACAAGTCTTGTGTGTCTCTTTCCAGTATTGCTACACAATTTAATGTGCTGAAATCTACTGTTCAAAGCATAATTGCCAAGTTTAAGCTTACAGGATCAACTGTTAACCTCCCTCGTTCCGGACACCCCACCAAAATTTTAGAGAGAACCAAGAGGAAGGTTCTCAGAGAAGTTAGTGGGAACCCTTGTTTAACATGTAATGACATACAGAAACTGGTAAGGGAAACTGGGGTTGAAGTAAGCACCTCTACAGTTCTGGGTTCAAAGCATGCTGTCTTCGTAGAACTCCATATTTAAAGCCTGTATATTTAGAAGCATGATTGAGGTATGCAAGAAAGCATATAGATAAACCCTTTATATTGGAAGAGTATTCGTTGGTCAGATGAGACTAAAATCGAGCTTTTTGGCCACGATGTTTGCAATATTTTCCTTAAGAAGGGGGAACGAAATCTTCCAAAGAACACTCTCCCTACAGTTAAACATGGAGGTGGCTCGATCATGCTATGGGGTTCCTTCAGCTCTTCTGGTGTAGGCAGCCTTCACCACATCAACGGAATCATGAAAAAAGAAGAGTATGTTGATATATTAGGCATTTATATCAAGAATGATGCTTGGAACTTGCGGCTTGGGTGTTGTTGGATCTTCCAGCACGCCAATGACCCCAAGTACACATTGAAATATGTGCAATCCTGGTTGCAGAGGAACCATATAAGCGTTCTGGAGTGGCCGTTGCAGTCACCCGATTTCAACCCAATTGAAAACGCTTGGCATGAGTTGAAGACCAGGGTTCATCAGCATCATCTGAAAAACTTGCAAGAGTTGGAGGCCTTTTGTAAAGAAGAATGGAAGAAAGTACCAGTTGAGTACTGTCAAACGATCATGAAGGGCTGTGAGAAGAGATTGCACCAGGTAATTCACCTGAAAAGCTACACAACTGACCATTAAAGTAGATGCATGAACACTTTCTGCTCCTCCCATGTTTGATTATTTGTTTATAAACAGTTTATTTGTTATTCAATTCACATAAAAATTTATGTAGATGTGTGTTAGTATAATAGTCATAATATACTATACTTTCATTATGCTAATTGTGATACGTTTTAAGTTATGAGGAAAAACTACTCACGACGCAGGAGTACAAACACTTTCTTTTGCAACTGTAACTAACAGAAAGCAAAGGCCTAACTATTGATTCAATGAGACACTACAAGGGACTCAATCCAGCCACCCTAAGATCAAATTAACCCTTCCTTTAAGGGTTTGGTGACATCCACCCAGCTCATATGCAGGAACGTATCCATGAGAGTAATTATATTATGAAATTTGACATGCTTACAAAATTTTTCAGGTTATTGGTAAATGCTACAAGGCTTTTATATGCAAAAAATTAGGTTTAGAATTAAGTATTAAGGTATTTAAATATTTTCTCATATAAATTTTGTTTCAGTATGTTGACTATCCAACATGCAGAGTAATTTTCATTTTAAAATTAAAAATACTTTTATGTATTAAAAAAAATTCAGATTTTGCATTGAAACATTTATAACTTCCAGATGATTATCAGTTGTTTTTAAAGAAAATATATTTTACATGTTATTTATGCTACAAAATCAGAATCGCAGTATATGTTCAGTGGGTTTGATCAGTCTTGTAACCATAAAAAATTAGGATGTAAATATAAATTATGTTTTTACATTCTAGAGTAACTACAAATTATAACTAAAAAATACAAATATTTAGTCTAGATAGCTTAAAAGTCTTAACATTATACATTTTTAAATATTTATTATATTGACCTTTCAGCCATTGCTGGCTAACATCATAAAAGCTACAATTATGTGGAGCACATGCACTTATATTACCACATCCAAGAATATAAAATTGATCTTTACAAAGTGACTTGTCTGGGCTGTATTTTAGTGGACTAGTATTTTGTAAAATACAGTTGCATTTTGGTTATATATACATACATTACTACTTACAAATAAGTTCTTAAATTTAGTTTTTTCAAAACATAGAACAGTAAATAAATATGGCAAACAATTATATCTTTTAGTTACAACAATCTTTGTATTCATTTATCGCTTGCTGTTGGTTGCTAAGCCTTTTAAGATTTTTTTGTGGAGGATGTAAAACAAAATTTTTTGTTGTTTTTATATCTATGTTTGAAATAAGCAAAAAAATCATAAATATCTATTTTGATACCATAGAATTACACTATAATTTATCAAGCTTATTAACTTAGCTGTATTTGAATTTAAAAATAATCAACCTTCCTTCTTGGACTCTTATTTTATGAGGAAATTACAACATCACACTTGAAAATAGCTGAGAGAGCCACTAGTGGTGCATTCTGAGTTTTTGATTGGGTATTCTCATGTCATAAAAAGAAGTAAGTGTATACAAAGGAGCATTTACAAAAATGGAAAAAGGTGAGCAGTGCCACTGTGCTTGATTCAGCAAATAGAAAAGACATGATTATTACGAGATATTTTAAACTGTCGGGGCTAAGACATCTATCCTTGTTTCAATTCCATATGTCATTGGTCTGGGTACTTTTAATCTTGTCTCTCAGTTAAGGTCAATTAACTCTTATGTGGAATAAAACTGACTTACCTCTGCTCAATGGCACAGATGGTTCGTTCTCTTCTAGGAGTGTGGGCATCACTTGAATCCCTTATGCCTTTGGGATGAGAACACAAGAGATCCTTTTAATGATCTTTCTGTGACCAAGTGATCATAAATTCTTATTCACTGGTTTCTCCAGTTTTCTTACTCAAGAAGTTTCTTCAATTTTGAGGAGTTATTAAGTCAGGACACCACTATAATATGAGTTCTTCTATTGTCACCTTGTCCAGAATTCCATCTTTTGACAAAAATGCCTTCCTTCATAGGTGAAGTGCATATACCAATGGTCAGGAATTCCAGAGTTTATGCATGTACAAAATGAATTCCTTACACAATGTTTTAGTCCTTGTTTTTCAACAGGCAGGAATGATTCATGGTTTGGGCTTGTTATGGGGAAAATATCAGGCTTCACTCTGCCAATTCTGTGGTGGTGTCTTGTGTTTCTCATCAAAGAGGTACTTGTTCCATGGCTCCTTTTTTTTTACTTTTGGACCCTTTGTGGTAGTAGGTCAATTGTTTCAATCCTCATTGATTACCCCCAAAAAGTAGATGCTACCATGTCAGAGTTTTGTTGGGTTTCTCTAATTTTAAAGCTCTGATCGGTGGATTGACCTCTTGTTGGATCACCCAACTACTGGAAATTTGGTCTCCTCTAACTTATCTTTAAGCTTTGACAATGGATACATTCTGTCAGGACAGGACAGAATTAGATCTCTAGGACTTCTCTACCCTTTGTATGTTATGCAGGGTACTAAATATGGTTTATTTCAGCCCATTATCAGGTGCAGTTTATAGCACCAAATAGGTGTCTTCTGTGATTTTTGCTTCTGCAGTAACTCTCAGTGTCCACCTCTTTCCCTTCTTTTTTTTAGCTATCCCTATGGATGCAGCCACAATCTGGCTTGATATGTCCAGCCATCCAGAAACTTAAGTTTCAGACATAGAAACCATGCAGTCTATGGCACACAGCATTAGGGTTTAATTTATAAGATAGCTATGTATCTGTCTCAGTTGTTGTTTACTTTAAAATTTGTTAACATAAATGACAAACATATTGGCAAAGGTTGATTCAGAGGTGGTTGTATGCATTTTAGGTAGAAGTACCATCCATAACGTATTTTTGATTTGGCTTTTTGGGAGAGTTTTTGTGTCTTCACAGTTGCTCTGTTTATAGCAGTCTTATTGATCTTATTAAGATCCCTTAATTCCAACACTTGAGTAATGGAAACTCATCTATCTAGGACTGTTCTACAGTGGTGATCACTCATATATAGTTCCACCTATGACACAGGAATTAAGTTCAAAAGGAAAAGTGTACCTGTTCTTGATGTAGTGTTGTTCTCCCACTAGGGTGCCAGTCTTCTACTGAGACCCACATGACCTGTTCATATGCTCTGTATGGATAATGCCCTCAATGGACCCTCCACCTTCTCAGTGTGAGGTTCTTGCTATAAATGGAAGAGGTGGTATGTATGTACTAGAAGTAATATTGTGCTAAATTGAAAATGTATTTCTAATAATACATGCTCTCTCCCCACCTTTCATCCCCATTAAGAGCCAGTGTTAGATATTAGGATAGAGTCAGTCTCAAAAACATAATAATCTGAATGAGGTGTTTATGTATAGCGCCAGGATAGAGGGCACATTGATGTAGGTGAAGAGTGTTATGAGACAAATATTGCCAAGAGCGATTAAGTGTGGTGTAAAAGACTGGAGCAAGTGAGAAAAAATCAAACCAATGTTTAGATTGGCAAAGGAAGAAACCCTGGCAGTTGAGTAATAGCTGAGAGTTGAGAGGAGGTGTTATTAGAATGTATTTCAGAATGGCTGGTATGGATATTAATGCTTTTACTAATAAAGGAGAGAACAGTGTTTCATTCTTGCTAGGTCATCAGTTTAGGAACTCTTGCAGAGAATTCACCATTTGGTTTTTATACTTGCTACACTTGAAACCACAGTGACAATATCCCTTTCACTGAGGATAACCTTTAGGGGGAGAACCTGATCAGCTGATCTGCTTGCATTAGTAGATATTACATTAATTTACCCAACAGAAAGGAGAAAGACTGAAGAATGACAATGGGGTCAGAGTTAGTTGACCCAAGCTGCCAAAATTTGACGAACAAAAATACAGCATGGATGCTTACATGAAGAGGTGTGAAACATTTGCCCCAAATCAGAACTGGAACAAAGGTGGTTGGGCAGTCTCTCATTCCATTTCTTACAAAACAAAAAAGGAGAGATGTACTGACATGGCCATGTGTGAAGATAGTTTTGAAGGACTGGCAGATCTAATAATATGTGAACAGTTCATAATCATATGCTACACTAAAATGCCGCTGTTTCTAAAGCAGAGAGCAGTAAAAGACAGATGAGATGATCAAGCTTACAGAATCAGGAGTCCACCAAAGGTGATAGGAGATTAACAGACAAATAAGAGAAGAGGTGCTATATCTTATTATAAAGTAGAGCACATTACAAAGGAGTGCAAGTCCATCACTAACAAGCAACAGCAGAAATCTCAACATAAAGCAGCTAGAGCTATTTACAATTACAAAGAAAAGTGTGACTGTCATCATGGATGCTATTGCCAGAAGAAACAGAATTGAGGAAACATCATATTCATCGCAAGATGGAAGTACTATCTCTATCATAAAACAGTTTGTGATTGATGGTCAGCTCAAATTAGTGAATGAGTAAACAGTCTCAGTAATGATCAGAGTATATAACAAACAAAGAAAGGTGCCAACAAATCATGACATACCAATAGGTGAAGATTGTGTCAAGGACAAGAAAGTGAAATGCCTAAGAAATACTAGGTGCAACAATGAGAACCAGCTTATTGTCTAGATGATAGGCACAGTTCATCTATGTATGCTGATTAATGAGACAGTGATAAAGGTAGACATTGTGCACTATATAGGAGACCTTGAGGCCATGTATAGGAAGGCATCCATCTACCGTACAGTAGAAGTTTGAAGAAACCACACTGAGACATCTGCAGTCACCACTATAGCTCAAGAGAAGAAAAGCAGGCAAGACATGAAGCTCTTGCAAGTCTCAAATGTAGGTCTATGGGAACTGAAGGAAGCATGTAAGGAAGACTCTTCACTGCACAAACTTTGGGACAGTGCCTGGGAGAAAGTTAAGCACAAGACTAATGAGAAAGGGACCTACAGAATAGAGTACCAGAAAGGAGTGCAGTACTGGATCTATCAAAGCTGATAGACTGGAGAGATTAAAGAGATCATACCATCAACAGAATACTGAACTTGTCTGAAGATGTTTGTTCACAAGTTAATTGTTGGAGGATACCTAGGAGTGAAGAGGATAATAGTCAGGATTCTCTGCAATTTCCAATGGCAATGGATCATCAAATATGTGATGAGATTCTGCTGGTCAGGTGACGTCTGCCAAAGAATAGTACTTAGAGGGAAAGTAGCCATATTGACACTGGTTGAGATGACTCTCATGGAAAAGCTGTTTAGCAGCATAGCTGTGGATTTCATTGGACCACTAGCACCAGTATGTGGCAAGAGCGACCAGTAGGTGCTGACAGTAGTTGACTATGCAACATGTTACCCAAAAACCATAGCACTGCCTCAGACAGAAACAAGAGAAAGTAGCAGAAGCCCTCCTATAAGTATTTTGCAGAGTAGTCTTCCTAAAATAATTCTGGAGTGAAAGAGGGACCCAGTTTATTTTAGAACTGGTTGAAGAAGTGAACAGACTTATCAACAGTAGGCAGCTCTTTGCCACCTTGTACAGCTCCAGATATGACACTGGTGAGAGAGTCAGTGAAGTCTTAAAGAGCATGCTGAAGAAGATGTACTATGAGAGATCATGTGGCTGGGACAGGTATCTCCAGGCTTACTGTGAAGTTTCACAAGCAAGTACAGCATTTTTCACCCTTTGAGTTAGTGTATGGAAGAATGGTATGAGGCCTAATGAAGATATTGAAAGAACTGTGGAGAGGAGAAGAAGAGTGGGAAGTGAGGAATAGAAGTTAGACTTCAGAAACTGACTGGAGAAGATATGTCAACTAGCTGGAGGGAATTTGTTTGTGGCTCAAGGCAGTATGAAACACTTCTGTGGCATGAAGGTTAAGGATCAACATTTCAAGGTTGGTAATGAGGTTTTGCTATCCACAGAAAACAACAAGCTCATCCCATAGTGAAAAAGAACTTTCTAAGTGCAAGAAGTGGTCAATATAGTGGACTGCAAGGTGAAAGTGGATGGGAAAACCAAGGTCAACTATGCTAATCTGTTGAAGTAGTATTTCAAAATGTGAACTAATGGATGCAGGAATTGAGATATAGATGGACATTGCAGGTGTGGCTGTCATAGATGTAAAACCAGGAGATGGCAACTTTTTTATAGATCAAGACCTACTATACCTTCAACCATTGGGTAGAAATGAGATGTATGAAGATGTCAGCATTGTTGCAGAAGTGACTGGCAAGCAGTACAAAGAGCTACAATATTTACTATTATGCTTGTACACGGAAGTTTTCACAGATAAACCTTATGCAACACAAAACTGAGGCCATGACTAAAGATCCAGTCAAGGTGAAGCTCTTTTCAGATGCCCTTTGTTATTAGAGACCTGATCAAGCAAGAAGTTGTGACAATGTTAGAAACCAGAATCACTGAACCTTTGAATTCAATCTAATGTATTCCAGTGATAATTGTCAAGAAGAGGGACAATTGAAATTACTTCTGTATAGATATCCTGATGCTGACAAGTTTGATTTTGAATCCATAGACAACTAAAAGGATATGTTGAAACTAAATGGTACCAATTTCTTTACCAAGATCAACCTCAATAAAGGTTATTAACAGATCCTAATGAAGAAAGAATCTAAAAAAATAACAGCTTTTGTGACACCAGATGGATGCTATCAGTTCGAGGATGCAATTTAGGTGAGTCAACTCAGCAGGGACATTCAACTTCATCATGAGGGAGATGCTGTTGAAATCCACCATTATTGGTCATTACATAGATAACATTTTGATCCATGCAGCCAAGTGTTTTGACAAAAGTGGAGGACAGCAGGAATGACAATTAGATCATCTAAGTGCTGTATTGGCTATTTTGTTCTGGACTTTGTTAGGTAAAAGGTGGGTGACTGACAGCCACGAAAAGGGAGGAGTTAACCTGCATATAAGATGCACCAACTCTAATAACTAAGCAGCAGGTCAGATCCTTCCTGGAGTTAGTTGGATAATATAGGAAGTTTACCCAAACTATGCTGAAGTTATTCCACCACTGACTGACCTGATGAAGAAAATCCAACCTAATGTGGTGAAGTTGGAACAACAACAACAGCAGATGGCATTCCAGTAGTTTAAGAACAAGGTAGGAAGTTCACCAGTACTTAGAATGCCAGAATTCACAAATTGTTATATTTCAGACTAATGTGTCAAATGTTGGAGTTAGAGCAGTGCTTCTGCAAAAATAAAAAGATTGTTTCCTATAATGCACATCAGTAAACAGAGTTTGAGTAGTGAGAAGAACTGCTCTGTGATTGAACAAGAGAGTGTTGCCATCACACTTGTTACCTGGAAATCATAGAACTACCTCTATAGGATAGAGATCAATATCCATATCAACCATCAGCTCCTTCCATACATTCAGAGGTGCTAAATTGATAGTGTTAGGATTGTAAGGTGGGCATTATACTTCTTGAGTTTCTGGTTCTGCATTGAGGCCATCAAGGGGACAATAAATGTAAGTGCAGATTGTATGAGTAGACTGTGAGCATGAAATTAGAACATTCTTTGTATGTAATAAAAGAATTATAAATATTTGTAATGAAGAGGAGTTTAGTGTTAGACTTTCAATTTTCAGTTTAATACAAGCATTATGAGGTGGATAGTTTATATAACAGAGGTATAATATTTAGTTAATTTTAGAAGTGAAATCTTATGGTAAGTTTTTTAAGTAACTGTTTATAAACTCTATGTTGTATAGTTCAACTCTTATGAATTAACAGCTGTTTACGTTAGTGAGGCTATTGCCAAAACTTTCCAAGTTTCTTGCAGTGGATCCTGCGTGGCCAAGCAGTTAGTTCACTGGATTTGCAATCTAACGGCTGTGAGCTCAAATTCTATCAAACCAAAAATGTATGCCCTTTCAGCCATGGGGGTATAATAATGTTAATCCCATTATTTATTGGTAAAAGAGTAGTCCAAGAGTTGGTGGTTGGTAGCAATGACTAGCTCTCTTTTCTCAAGTCTTTCACTGCTACATTAGAAATAACAAGTACAGACAGCTTTCATGTAGCCTTGCATGAAATTCAAAACAAATCAGTTTTTTGTGGTTTTAATTGAGTATTATTGCATTATAATATTTAGTATTGGTGTGGCATATTCTAGACTCCTGTTAGGGTACAAATATGAGAAAGAAATCATCATTGAGTTGTAGTTCTATACTGCATGATTGTTAGCTCAGCAATAAATAGTGTAAAGTGGCTATTTTTAAAGCATAATTTTCACAGAGTATATTGAAATAAAGAAGTAAAGAGGGATGTCCATCAAGAGTCTTGGAGCAACTTGTAGAAAACTACTCAGCTGTAGTTTGTTAGGATCTCAAGTCTCTTTACTTTGGGCACTCTTCTTTTATGCAGACTAGAGGGCTACTCAGGTGCTTGTTAAAAAGTTTTCTCTGTCCTTCCAATATCCATCTCACTTGATAAGATGCCATGGAACAATTTCTCAATCCCCCTACTGTCCTTTTGTTTGATGTGTATGATCACACACTATGCATAGGCACATGTGCAAATCTAATTATGCATACTAACTAGTAACCTTTATATTACAGTTTTAGCTATTCTTAAGGAAAGCAAAACCATTTATGAAAATATATTGAGCTGCATAATAGATCTTTAATTTACTATGATAATCTGTAAGATAAAGAGAGAATATGGTAACCAAAGACAATAAACTCTTACTGAGAAAGTTTCAAAGATGTGGCAAATCAGAGAATATTGGATAAAAACTGTAGAAGAAGTAGGAAGAGCATGTGGGATGATCCTGACAATTATGATGATGATTGTATAGAAAATCAAAATTAAAATGAACCTTTTGAACCTAGTAGTACTGTGTAATTTCTTCTTTTTATACTGTGATAAAATTGAATACTCTGCTGATATAATGTCAATATTTATGTTAAATAGTAAATGTTTTTTTTATTTTCATGTTTTACTGTATCACTTTAAGCATCATTGTAATTAGCACATACAAATTCATTTGCTCATGTGAATCACCATATGTTTTTTCTTTGTGGAAAGACCTGCCACTGAGATTTTACTCCTGTCCTTTTGTTATTCCCACAGAGATGGGAGATTGGTGCTTTATGATAGTTCTTTCCCACTTGCAACAACTTTGGTTCATCCTGAGTTCATGGTGGGCAGTTTTCACACACACTAAGGTACATACACTTGGAATAGATTACCAGGATTGATTAATCAGATACTTTTTGCACATTCCTATTTATTTGTCTATCATCCACTTCCTTTGGTTCAACCACAATAATTAAATATTCTAAATATTTTATTCACAGCCTTTTCTTCAGGTTGGATACAGCCCAGTTTTTTTATAAGTGGGTCTGGTAGGCTTTAGCTCAGAGGTTACATACTGTAGGGGCCTTTCTTATTTTGTATGCTATACAAATCCACCTTTGTCTCTAGACATCACCTAGGGCCTTACTAAGTTGGTTGAAATTATTTAGATTGATGAAGATTTTATTGTTTTTCTAGGGTTTTTCCACCCCTTCCTAATTTCAACCTGAGGAATCTTCACAGATTTTGTATCGTAGGCTTGTGATTGTTTATCCCTTTCTTTTATCTCTTATTCACTTTATTCTTCTCAGCCATTTTTGGTATATCCTCTCTCCCCTAATATTCAGGTATGTGCAGATCATTTTGTCTGGCCCGGCATGGCCTAGCGTGTAAGGCGTGCGACACATAATCTGAGGGTCGCAGGTTTGAATCCCCATCACACCAAACATGCTTGCCGTTTCAGCTGTGGGTGGTATTATAATGTGATGGTCAATCCCACTATTCATTGGTAAAAGAGTAGCCCAAGAGTTGGTGATGGGTTGTGATGACTAGCTGCCTTCTCTCTAGTCTTACACTGCTAAATTGCATGAAATTCAAAAACAAATAAAACAATCAATTTGTCTCACCTTTAAGTGAAGGGAAAACATCTCCTGCCCTCTAAGAACTTCTGATCAGTACATCCTTTCTTACCATCATGTGGACTATCCATTTTTTTATCAGCAGTTGTTGGGTTTATTGTCATCTAGTTAAGGGGCAGTGCCTGCTGAATCTAATGTTATTCTTATCCATACTCAATGTACTCATCTTTGTCTTACCATAACTAATCTTCTGTGGTATCTTTTTTTCACACATCTTTTATATGCATTTTGTCTTGAGCTCTGGGGTTACATATGGGGTTTCTTTGTTGTTGGGACATTATAGGTAGGGATGCAGTCAAGTCTCTTTACTTTGGACACTCTTCTTTTATGCAGACTAGAGGGCTACTCAGGTGCTTGTTAAAAAATTTTCTCTGTCCTTCCAATATCCATCTCACCCGATAAGATGCCATGGAACAATTTCTCGATCCCCCTACTGTCTTTTTCTTTGATGTGTATGATTATACACTATGCATAGGCACATGTGCAAATCTAATTATGCATACTAACTAGTAACCTTTATATTACAGTTTTAGCTATTCTTAAGGAAAGCAAAACCATTTATGAAAATATATTGAGCTGCATAATAGATTTTTAATTTACTATGATAATCTGTAAGATAAAGAGAGAATATGGTAACCAAAGACAATAAACTCTTACTGAGAAAGTTTCAAAGATATGGCAAATCAGAGAATATTGGATAAAAACTGTAGAAGAAGTAGGAAGAACATGTGGGATGATCCTGACAATTATGATGATGATTGTATATAAAATCAAAATTAAAATGAACCTTTTGAACCTGGTAGTACTGTGTAATTTCTTCTTTTTATACTGTGATAAAATTGAATACTCTGCTGATATAATGTCAATATTTATGTTAAATAGTAAATGTTTTTTTTTTATTTTCATGTTTTACTGTATCACTTTAAGCATCCTTGTAATTAGCACATACAAATTCATTTGCTCATGTGAATCACCATATGTTTTTTCCTTGTGGAAAGACCTGCCACTGAGATTTTACTCCTGTCCTTTTGTTATTCCCACAGAGATGGGAGATTGGTGCTTTATGATAGTTCTTCCCCACTTGCAACAACTTTGGTTCATCCTGAGTTCATGGTGGACAGTTTTCACACACACTAAGGTACATACACTTGGGATAGATTACCAGGATTGACTAATCAGATACTTTCTGCACATTCCTATTTATTTGTCTATCATCCACTTCATTTGGTTCAACCACAATAATTAAATATTCTAAATATTCTATTCACAGCCCTTTCCTTCAGGTTGGATACAGCCCAGTTTTTTTATAAGTGGGTCTGGTAGGCATTTGTAAATGTGAGAGAATATATTGTGTAACTTTGTACATAACAACAATCAAACCAAAAAAAAAAAAGCCAACCATTGTCTCTTTTTGTTTGGGGTGTGGTTCTGGACAGTTGGTCTATTTCTAGAGCTTACATCACTTTCTGACTCATCTGTCTGGTCTTCTTATCAAGATACATTTGGACACCTCTGTTGCCTCATCCATTCACTTACAGGAAGGAACTTTCTCTTGGAACACCTGTTTTCCTTGTCCTTGAATTTGTCTTTTCAGCTTGTGACTGCCATTTTAGATTGGTTGATTGAGTCTCTCTTTCAGACTGAATACTTCCTACAGAATGGTCTGTACATCTGCTAGTGTTTCCAGGAGGTATATTTCTACTTCAAAAATACTTTCATTGCTGCTTTCCTGACTCCATTTTCACATAGCTTCCATTCTTTTTATCTCAGTTTGTAGAATATACAGTTCAATGAGTGAGTGCTCTCAGTCTAGGTTGGTTAGTTTTTTTATATGCTTTATCTACTCTTCAACTTCCATTACTAGTTATAGGATGGTTTTGCAAATGATATTCTGTTTCTTTCCTTTGGCCATTTTTTTCTTCTTTCTTCCTTTTTATGTTGGTTTTTCCTAAATCTTTTTAATCAGTTGTGTTCTTCATTTGGTTCCTTTTCCAGACTGAAGTTTGTTTAGTTCATTTCTTGTTTGAACTGTTGACCCACTGTTATTTGTACCATCTTTATGCTAAAGTATATTTTCTTCTTGTATGTAGGAGCTGTCACTCTGACATTTTACTTTGCAAACCTCCTGGGCTCTTCACCACAAAGACTGTTTAATAATATCTCCTAATTGGCCCTTTCTCCCCAAACGTTGGGCTGCGGTTAATGTTTCCTCCATTTACCCTCATTTTTCTTGTCTTCCCTGCATGGTTGTTTCAACTCCAGTCATTTTTTTTTGTCTTGTATGGATTGTGTGTTATCTCATTTGTAATACTTTCCCACAGTAGTTAACAATGTCTCTTCTTGCTAATTTGTCTAGTAATATATGCAGAACTACCTATGTTTCCTCCCCACTTTCAGATTGCTTCTATTGCTTCTTCAAGAATGAGCCTTTGTGTAAAGCTTAAAAGTGATTGTTCCCCCACCATGCATAATGAAAAGAAGCACATCATTTTCTCTTTGTCCTGTGGTATTGGGTTTTCTCCAGGCACTTTGGTTCCCCCCAGCATATAAATTCAAATTGGTATTGGACCTCTGGTGCTTGACCCCTGATGGCCATTTGCCTATTTCAGTAAAATGAAATAAATTTAAAGAAATTAGAATTGAAATTACAATCAAATTTTTTTTAAAATTCAATCTTGGTAATTGATTTAAAAAAGGACAAAAACCATTAAATCCATGTGACATAGAACTAAATACCTGGAATGCATGTCTGGCTCTTCCTGCCTCTTTTCAAACTTCATCGACCCAACCACTACTCAACAGGAAGACATTCGACTTGCTTCTTCTGGCCTTCTACATGGATTTTCTATGGCTTTTGTCTACTGTTTTCTGATCTAGTTCAATCAGCACAACTTAAAACTAAAATCCTTAAAGTAATACTATCTAATGCAGGTTGAAGGGAAATAACAGTACCTGAACATTCCAGTTGGGAAGAACAGACAAACACAAAGCTTGCTTTCTCTTTTTTCAAACTAAATTACTGACTTTTTTTCCCTTCTTTCTTGATTGCAAAGTGAAAAGTGCCAAAGAAAGACTCCATTTAACCTTGTAATGGAAGATAATCAAAACACTAAATTTAAGAAAAGTTTAGTAAGTATGAGCAGATTGAATTAACCTTCAATCACCTTGTAGTTGGTTTTGCTGTCCCATTTGACCTATATTAGAAGGAAAAATAGATAAATTTAAAACAAAGATAATCAGAGAATAAGATACTTCTTGCTCTTAAGGCTATAGAACTAAAAGAATTAAATTGAAAAGGAATGGTTGACTGGGAGATAGTTGTATGATATCATATCCAAATATCTTTGTGTGTAACAAATGTCAATTGAGGTAACAGTTGGACAACAAGTTCAAGAGCAGAAATAACTTTAAAAAAAAAGTGAAAATCATATATTTTAAAATAGAATTGGTGCCATACTTATTTACTGTAATGATACAGTTATTGAAAATAATATATACTTTGGTTATAGTAGGAAAGCCATAACCAATAAATTTGAGTTTTCTTCTCAGTAGTTTAAAAAGGAATAACAAATATTCAAATTTATCACAAACAAGCATATATCTTTTCAGTTCTGAATTATATCTTTGATTAAGATACTAGGGATTACACTGTCAACAGACAAAAAACTATATGTGGAATTTTAAGTTGTTTAATTGTCATAAATGTTCAAGATCAAATTACCATTAGTAAACAAGATGTCTTGGTCAATAATATGACAAGAATTTGTGGTTTAATTTATTATTGCAAGCTCTATTTCTACTGGTTAAATGGAAGATATCATTAATTCAAATCCTGGATTCTTGTACAGGTTTATAAGCCACAAAAAATTGTAACAGAAATAAATAAATACAGAATTCAAACTTAAATTTCAATGCAGCATGACATTTATCTTTGTAAAATTATTTAAATATTATTTGAACGTCTTTCATTGTGCCCCTCAATGTGGATTCCTGTACATAGTGAGGGGACCTTTTGGAGAAGGTTCTGTACTTTCAATTTACCTCTTCTGGGACCTGAACAGTCACCCACATTTGTCACGCATGGCAACCTGTAAAGGGGAGGAGAAGATCCTGGTGGTTGAGGGGTCCAACCCTAACACCACAATTGGCTGGTCCGCTTGGGTTAGGATTAATCAAGTACCAGTGTTAGGCATTCTCAACAGGTGTTGTAGACATTGTGTCTGTTGCTGGTGTTTGGGTATAGTAGTTAGGAAACCCTGGCATTGCTCCAATGTCCTTGTTTGGCATCACTGTGCATCTCCTTGTAGGGTTCCATGGTGGGTGGGGGCAGTGGGCACTGAAATGTTATTACTTTATTAAGGATACCTGCATCCATGAAGAAAAAAATTGTATGACTGTTCAACAGTCACCATCACAGTTTCTGTACCTAGATTTCTCATTTAGTGCTCGTTATTTGAGAAATTCTTAGGGCAGATGTCTCTCTTTTTTTATTCAAAAGTGATTAGAGCAGCTTGCTGATTCTCCCAAGTCAATGAGAAAGTTACACTCTAAACATTTTAGTAGAAACATCTTCACTACAACACACTAAACTTCTCCTGATTTTCCCATCAAAGTATACTCCTCATGTTACCCTGAATTCCTTATGGGGAGCTATTGTTGAGAGGGACTTGAAGATCATTTCTGAGTAAACATCATCACGTCCACCTGCCACAGTCAGGGCAGGTTATATCTGAACTGTAAGGTACAGCCATACATTCCCAACCCTCTCAGATATTTCCAGTGTCAGCAATTTTACCACCTGAAGACATCATGTCATGGTTCTTTAATAGGTGCTCCTTGTGGTGGCAAAGACCATGATGACTATGAGTGAAAACTGGAACCATGCTGTATTAACTGCAGTGGTTCACACCCCTCTTACTCTCATTCTTGCCCTAAGTGGGTGGAGGAGAAAGAGGTGTAATGTTTGAAGATTGTTAATAATATCTCTTACCATGTAGCATGGAAGTTATTGTTCTTCACTCCATCTTTCACATATGGTGATGCACTCCATTTCACTGCTATGGTGGGAGTGCAGACAAATCTCTCCATGTCTCTAACAGAGTCATTTGCAAAGCATCTGAAGTCTTGTGCCCTCCATGGTTAATAGAGTTGATGAGTCTGTGTCTATTCCCATCTCTATCTTCATCACTGTTTCCAGTGGTTCTCCAGATCCACTTCCTTTGGCTTTGGGTTCAGGAGTTTCTTCAGGTCTATCTTTTTCTCCAGCCTTGAGATGCAGAATGATTATTCATGCATGCCCTCAGTTGCAAGAATATTTGTCCTCAAAAAAGAGACCTGCCTACTCAACCCTAGACAGAATCCATGGAGGTAATAGATCTCCTCACAATAAAGAAAACAAAGGTAATTTTCTTTTATCATTAATCATTGTTTGGATCCCACTCTGTGGGGAAAAGTGCCTGAGCACATATTCTTCAACAGATCAAATTTGCACTGTAAGGCCATGCTGACTTTCATATTATATTTTCATGGCCATGCAAAACACTGCAGAAATTGGGTGTTGTACAATATTCTTGTAAGTTTATCCTTGTGGTGGAATTTTAACAAAACATTTGCTTGGCTTGGGCTGTACTTGCCCATGGACTACAAGAGTAAAGCAGAAGGGGCTAGCTGCCTATCTCTGCTATGCCTTGTATTAGTAAATTGGTACAGTCTGCTTTTAAAAATAGTGTTTTGTGGTCACTTACTTCACTGTCTTGGGTGTTATCCTTCCTCCACTCTGCATCACATTCCCCCCCCTTTATTTTTGGAGTTTGAGAGTCCTTATCAATTTGTCTGTTATCCAAAATCATTGCACTGATTTGCTCCTCTTGTCAGGTTCTTGTGTTATGTTTTTTATTTTATTACCACTCTGATCCAGATCATTTTTTAGGCTGGGTTGAAGTTCTACATTGTTAGGTTTTTGAGGTTTAAGGCACCATTGATTTCTTTATTGTGACCATCTTAAAGTGCCATGTGACTTATCCTTAGTCACTTTGACACGTTGGATTCATTCTTTGATTAGTATTGCTTACTTTTGGCTTTTATTGGAGTAGAGGACATTTCTTTGGGTCTCATCTCACCAAGTTTGCTATATCTTCATGTCCCTGGCAGCCCAGTTATGTTGCTTGTTGGAGAGATTGTACAAGCTTTTTGTGTAGATCACACCTTATACAGTGGGCACTGCATTTTCTCCATTTCTATGGATTCTGTATCTGGTGACACCCCCCACCACAATAAACATTAAAAAAGCTTCATTGATAGGAAAGTGACCTCATTTGGAAGACTGAACAGCAGTCATTAACTCTGTCTGTTCCTTTACCATGTTTTTTCATTCTGCATTCTTTTTCTGACAAACTTATAGGGCAAATATCTCCATTTTTCATTCAGAAGCTATATTTTGGAGCTTCTTGATGGAAGATCTACATCAAAACAAGTGAACTCTTCCTGAAATCAAAGGTCATTGGAGATATATCCATGCTTCTTTGAATTACTCAAAAGAAGTTATTGTTGAAAGTAATTTAAGGAACATCCTTGAGATAGGGTGAGTACCTGGCTGGTTTCTCCAACCAAGTAATTTCTACTCTGAAACATGTCTCCACTTGTAAAGAGAGTTCGTCCAGAACTGTTTTAGATTCATGTTATATTTATCACAGCTCTATACTTTAATAGAATGGGGGAAATTACTTTGTACCACAATGGAATATTTAATCACTGTGGTGACCTGGCACCTGGGATTTGTTGAGGCCTGATTTACACAGACTTTTAGCTCTCTTCTGGCCTCAAAATTACTTCACATGAGTTCTCACTCTGTTCTCTCAGACATTCGGAAAGGATTGGCCGTTTGCTGTAATTAGCTCGCTGACACCACAGCTCAGTCAGTCTACTCTGGGGTTGTTTTAGCTTTGCCTGTTCTGTATATGGATTATGGTCCTGTGTTCAAGGCTCTGATTTGCACCAGTTGGCAGTTAGTTTGGAGCTTTTCAAGATTCTGCTATTCTTTAGTTGTCATGTCTCTGTTAGAACTGAAAGAAGGTAGTTGTCTTGGCTAGACTACACATTGGTCACAGTTTTTTAACTTATCATTGTCTTTTATCTGGGACTGATCTACAAATGTGTTCTTTTGGTCACAATAACTTATGTTTACTGTCATTCCATTGTTGTGACTGTGAACAGCTGCAACATTTTAAACATGTTTTTCTCAGGGTTTACCACTTGTTTAATATTATTATTAGCAATGGTGACACTGTACAACATGACAAATGTTTTTTTAGATTTTTGTGGGTCATTGGTCTTTATCATTTTATTTAGTTTTTACCTGATTATAGGGCTTTGTTTATTTTTGAACTCATTTTCTTTTTACATCTTATTATATATTACTGATTGTTTGGCACAGATAACCTAATTGCTTTGTACCAAAAAAACATTAACCAATCAACCATATATTTTGTAGGTCATTACTTAAATCCACACTGACAACATGCTGTTACACCAGCTCAGATTTTTTTTACCCTTATACACAGTGTATATCAGATTAAATACTTTCATCCAAAGATTTCAAATTCATCTTTACTTGAATCAGAGTAAGAGTACTATTTTGAAGTGTTCATGCCAAAGTAGCTATCTGAGTTCTGTTCTCTAAGTCCAACCCATCGTGAATCAACATTGCATGCACTTTTGATTGACTGAACTCAGACATATAATTTTCCATCATCAATATATAAACTCCTGTCTCCAATGTACATGATATGCTAATAGTACTGTAAGTGAACATGCTTATATGCTAGCATCAATTACTGTAGGCCCAAATTTTCATTTGTGATGGCAAAATACTCATTTCTTTAGCTTCACCAAAACCCAGGTCATTATACTTTAATTGGAAGTGAGAACTGTTATGACTAAAGTAGGACACACGTCACAATTCAGTGAACATATGATTTTTTTTTTGTTCCAGAGCATCAGGAAGCTGTTACATTCTGTGCATATTTGGTATTGGTTAATAAAACTGATGAAACATGCATTTTAATTATTGTAAGAACATAAGAAGATTATAGTAAAAAATGCTGTACTTCTTATGAGGTTGTTTTTTTTAGTTTCATTCCGAGTAGGTAGCTTGCTCTGATTATGAGCTAATATTAATTAATAAAGAGTATTGTTAACACATTAAAGCTAATAAAATGCACCAATTTTTCTTACATTTGTAAGCTTTGTGTGTCTACATAGTGTATTGGTGGTTTAATCTTAAGATCTGGACTTCACCTAAATTTTCTAAATCAGACAAACTTGCTGGCACATGTTTTTAATATTTTATTAAAAGATATAAACTTACCTCAGCTGACTTTATCATGTAGAAACCTACAGCTCTTGATAACTGAACCACAAATCTGTCATTTCTGAAATAAACATTAATTCTTAACTTCATAGATTAATTTGGATTATGTCTGTAGTGAGCTATGTTCAGATAACAGTTTGAAATTTTCATGTAGCTGTTCTTTTGTGTGGTTTGAAATATAGTGAAATATAGAATCATTTTCGTTGTTTTCCATTGCATACATATTTTGAAAGCTTTCTTTTTCACCACAGTAGTCATTAGAAGTGTCATATGCTCTAATGCACAGATTTCCTGCACATCCATCAGTCAGGGCCTGCTAACTGGAGGTTCAAACGCTACCATGTTAGATTCATTTTATTTCTCTTTTGATCTTTTATTTGAATTCATCAATAAAGAATGAAGCAGTGCACAGAATGTACAGCACAGCAATCTTTATTCAACAAAAACAGTCACAGAACAAACTCAGTACATAGTCACAAACAAAAAGTTTGTTGTAAGTATATTGAATTGATAAGAAAAGTGTGAAAAAAACTTAATAAATCTCTTACCAATCCAGTGTAACCTCCTCCATAAGCTAAATGAAAAATCATGTGAAAAATTATAGTACTTGTCTTCAGTTAAAATAAAATGAAGCTAATTTACCGTACATTGCTGATTTCACAACATTTAGCGTAAGAGTAGATAAAATAACAGATACAGTAGACAGATAAAAGGGGATGGTTAACATAAAGTACTAGCCTGTACTGAAGATGTTACAAGAGAATGCCATAAACCAGTCTAAAGGTACAACAAGCTGTATATGAATAAAGTTATTTATTTGTTCAATTTATTCTCTATATTACACTTCCTGAATTTATATTTGTATGGAAACTTGTGGTTACCTCTTAGGTATCAGTATACTTGAATCCCATGAAAGGTACATACCTTTCAACTATCGTATGTCTAATGTGCAAGGCATTTATAATAAACACCTATATATTTTACTTTTCAGTTGGACAAGCTGGAAATCAAATTGGTTATCAGTTCTGGGATCTGGCTCTACGAGAACATGCTTACATAAGAAAGCAGAATGTATGTTAAGTTTTTGACTTTCTCTAAAGTGATTTTTTTCTTCAGTCATGATTGTTTTATACATACAAAGCATTTATTGTGGTTGACATTGTAACAGAGATGTTTTTATACAAAAAAACTAAATTGACATGAAATGGTCATTTTGACATGGTACAACATTATCTTTCCCATAAATAGCTATTCTTGTTCAGTGTTGCCCTCTATATGTAAAAGACATGTGCATGCCACAAGCTTTTTATCTCCTCTCAGTTGGAATGGACTGATTCAATGCATTTCTTGTAATTCCTTGTGCAACAACCTTCATCAATGAAAGTTTGACATACTCTTATGATACATGTGACTCCCTTTGTCTTTAATTTCTGGAGTGGGGCTGTTTATAAATTTTTTTCTTTACATTGAAGAAATATTTAACTTAATTTACAAATCCGTATTTTTTCTCATAGTCACATTTTTCACATCAAACACTTTTGTTTGATATATATTTTTATAATGAACATTCTAAGGTTCATGTTACTACTTTGAGTATCATACTTCCTACTAGCACTGTGTCGCTGGCTGCAGGTAGGGAAGATTCATCTTTAGATTTATCTATGATTATCCAATGTGGGATTAAGCATTATGTTGGTCATCCTCTTCCTCTTGAATTTACCTCACTTTCCCCTGAGCAAGCTGAACCTGTTGTGGGTGATGAATATTTTGACAGCTCTTTTTACCACTGGAATTTGGCTTATCTTCCTACACCCCTCCTGTAGATTCAGTTAGGTCTAATACCTAATTTCTCAAGTACATGATAGTTCTTCCTCTCCTTATTTAGTTTTTCTACTCTCCCAAAATAATAGGGTTCATGCTGACTAATTTGATTCACAACTGCCTCTCTCTTCACAGGCTACAGATCAGTTTGCATTAGCTTACCAGCAGGCTGACTCTCAGCAGTTTGGATAGATTTTACCCGTGTTTAGGGCCATCCCTTATTTTTCTTTGCATTTAACCCATGCCAACTTTCTGTGCTTTTCTCTTACCCTTACTTCCCTTCTATGATATGTATCTATTATCAATCACCTTTTTGAGGTAATTCATCAAGATCCTGAGGGTTTATCAAGGGAAAGCCTCTCCATTATTACCTCCACCATGACTAGATTGTTGTCTTTAACTCTTGCTTTACACACATGGTTTTCTGTTGATGGGGTCTTCTGGGTCAAGATGTTGACTTATCCTAGTTTCATTTGCTGCCCCTTTATTTTAGGAATTTATGTATGGACCATTTTCTTTGGCAGTATGTTTTTGATCACGTGCCTGAGACTTTGGACTCGTATGGGTTCTTTGTATCAATACTCTATTCTTACCTCTTTGTTAGCACATTTGTCACAGTTGAAGTCAAGAGAAGCCCTTATTCCTGTTTCTCATCATAGTTCTTCCAAGGGCTTCTCATCTCGTTATGCTATTCAAAATAGATGGGAATGTCACCAGCAATACCAGTGACTACCCAGTTGGGGGTTGTTGAGTTTTATCAGAGGGACTGGTCCTACAGTTTCTTTTTCTCTCCCTTGTTTTAGATACCTGTTTTCTTTCCCATGTCTTGGAATCTTACCACCAGCCAGCAGCAGCTAGGGGCAGTATAATACCTCTATTTGTACAGGTCGTCAAACCTGTTCATCATCTTTTTGGGGGGGATTTTTTTCCAGGTTGTTTCCCTAAAAAAACTGGAGACTGGCAACACATTTGTCCCACTTTAATCAACTTCACAATCTTCTCCATTTCACCATGGAGTTGTTTTTTACTGTCAAGTGGGCTTTTTCTTCAGGCTTATTGATGATCAAGATGGATATTACGAATACTTATTTTCATATCCCAGTATCTTGTCAGTCACTGCCCTGCCTTTGGTTTGTTCACTATGGGGTGGTTATCAGTTTTGCACACTGCCCTTAGGATCTGTATGTTTTTTGTTAAGTGTGTAGAACATTTTGCAAGTCATGACATGCTCTCAGGTTGTGCTTTTATCATTATATGGATGACTGGCTACTGTTAGCTTGTTTTGAAAGGGAATCTGCTCATAACACTTGTCAGTTGCTGGAGGAAGCTTGAGTGGGGTAGTTAATCAATTTGGAGAAGTCATTAATACTCCCTATCCAATATCTTGCCTATTTGAAACGCCCATTTCGGTCAAACCCTCTTTGACTTTGATGGAACTTTTAGTTCTCTATGGTATGATCAACAGGAAGCTTCATGGTATTAGTCTGCAGCCATGACGTCTTATCATCACAACACCTTGGAGCTTCATGCTATATGATGTGCCTTGGTTCATTTTCTGTATTTGGAAATGATTCATTCTGACAGTTATGGAGTGAGTGCTTATTTCAATCACCATTTCCACACCCATTCTTGATCCCTCTGTATTTATATATTGTATCTTTTTCTCTCTCTCTTTTTTTTTTTTTGACCAGATGCTAGATATTCATATCATTGTGTGTCATTTTCAGTCTTATTACTGATGAGCTTTCCTATTCAGACAAAATTCATCTGACAGAGTGGCTTGTTTTTCGGTGGCTTTGACTTCATTGGGGTACTCCTCACATTAATGCTTTTGCCATGTTCTTCATCATCAAATTGCCTTTATTTTGGTTTCTCGTCTCTTATTATCTTGTTCTGGATACTGATATTTTCAGCTAGTACTAGGCCAAGAAATACCTAATTTTCTATCCTCTCTTTGTCACTGAGTAATTTTGATCATTCGTGCCACTCCACATCCTTTTAATTTTACTTGCTTTTATATTTTGTGGGATGGAATTTCATACATATTGTATGGTTCAGGCTACTATCCAACTTTGATTCTCTCCCACTTGGATGTATTCCTTTTTCCTTTTGTGTCTATATGTGCAACATCTTTCTTAGAATCTGGCTGTTTCATTGTAGGGAGTGCCATTCAAACACTTTCTCCAGTTCAGGTAGTTATCGAATAGACTTCAGAGTGGCAAGTAAACGTGCAGGAGGAAAGTTGTCTTTAGATTTGAATGCAGGCTCTTTCTGGTTCAAACGTGGTGTGGTCCCCTGCATCAGATCTTAGAATCTGGCTGTCTCATTGTAGGGAGTATCCTTCTGACACTTTTGAAGGATGCTTTTTTCTTTTCCTTGCACTGATCCTTCCATCTGTTCAATGATTCTATTTATTTATATGAGCAGAGGTAGTGTACTGTATCAGATGTTATAATTTTTCCAATAGATACTTAGCTCTGTTCACACTTCCCAGCTTTCCTCCTTTTCTGGAAACTGATGTTTCTATTTTCTTCCAAAATTCAAAGCAATAATATGGTAAAATTGTATAGAAGGAGTTGCATGCATCATGAGTGTGTGATGCAGTCTGATTGATGGAGGGTTGTTGCATGAGAGATACATTGTAATCAGTCATCTGGTGCATGAGAGATAAAAGGTTTGTGGCATGTGTAAAAAATGTTTTTGCATATAGAGGGTAGCTCTGAATTAAAATAATTATTTGTGTTAGGAGGTAAGTACCTATGAGAAATATATTTTCAGTATAGGAAAATTATAACCTTGTCTTATAATTAATGTAATTATTGTTTAACATATTTGGCACTGTTTAAAATTTATAAGTTAAATTGCAAAATTTTTGTTTTAGTTTGCTCATATAGTGTATGTATATACTATAGATTTCCATTTTATTTTACAATCAATTTAATTTTTTTCAGTTTAGGGTTAATATATGAAAATAATTTGCATTATTTATAGTTGTAAATCTGCTTGTTTTGCATACTTGATTTAACATTGTTTACAAATTTCTGATATAAATTTTGTGTATTAAGAACAATAACAAGAGATTTAATTTTATTCATTGTTTTTATGATTAATCTTAAATGTAGGAATTAAATATGTTAACTTGCATTTGAGGCTCACATTTTGTTTTACTTAATAATTACAAAACTAACAATGCTTTTCCTTCTGGATGACAGCTTATGTGTGCATCTACAACCGAAGATTCTTTCAGTAGTTTTTTTCATTCTGATGACATTGAACGTGAACACTTGAGAAAATGGCATGGTATTCACAGAAGTGGTTGTAAAGCAAGGGTAAATCAACAGAACTTACAATATTTATTATTTGTTATAAACATAATTAATATCATCATAGCAATGTGTTTTGTCTGTTGTATCAAATCAGAAAGATACATGTTTCATTTAAAGTTTTCAGTATCAATTAATGAATATTTTGGTGCATGTTCACAAATTAAATTGACTTTCAAACAGTGTGTCTAGTTTTAGATTACTTAATACCTCTCAAATACAGGGATTTTATCTAGAATTTGGGTAATGAGGTCATCTCTTTGTGGAAAACAATTATTGTTATTTTTTAAATTAACAAACTATAAATTAGTAGCATAAATTCTTGCATTTGAAGAAAGTTATAGGCTACTTAATAAAGTTAAACTTTGAAGTTAAAAGCTGTTTAGGAAAAGTTTAATGATTTGGAAACTTGTTGAATACTATGAAATTATGCAAACTTTGGTCATGAAACTAGGGCCATAAATTAACCTTTGCCAAAGTCTAGATAAAACCCCAAAACAAGGTGGTCATAAATAAAGATGGAAACATACATTGGAGTAAATTATCATTGTAAGTGGTATGTTGTATCTTTAAGTTTCAAAGATTGTTTTGATAATTTCTTAATGTCATACATATATTACAATTAAATAAATTATAACTCAAGCACATTTCTGAAGAACATGTAGAACTTCTGAAAGTGGCTAACTTTTCAAATTTCTTGAATTCTGATTTAACTTTTTTTATCTTTCATGTATTAGCTTTACTATGTTAAAGTTGCATTCAAGGCATTTTAAATTTTTAGAAGATATGGATACATTGTACTTAGGCGATGTTATCATTCATTATGTACATGTGAGTGCCAATTGTGCAGAAAGTTCCTCGTTTAATCTTGAAACTTTTTATGTGAATAATTGTGGTATATTATAAACTAGAAAAGAAATTTCAAATTAGAAAAATTTTTGGGTTTGTGTGGAGCACTTCCTCAGGCCAATCCCTTTGTGTTCTTTTGATTATGGTGAATGTATTTGATTATCTGCATTAAATACAAGCTTTTATTTTATGAAAAATACATTAGAAATAAAAAGTATGCATACCATTGACTGGTGTATTGTTCAACTCTATCTGTGTATTTTTCTGTTGAAAAATAAGGAACATTTATCAAAAAAAACAAAACACAAAGCATTGGAGATCAGTCTTGCCAAGAACCCTTTGATAAGTTATACCACTACAGGAAGCCTACTATATCTTTTTGGCTTGCTTTCTCAAGCATTATACCGAATAACTGTAATTTGTTTAAAATTTTATCTACAGAGAGTAGTGAATCAATTAATAGATTAGGGCTTTTTATCTTTTCACTTAATCTATATTTTCTTTACTAGAATTACAAGTTTAGTAAGGAAAAAAATTCGTAAATAATATACATTATAGACTGAGGATCTAGCTGTAGTTTGGGATTAACATTTAACTGAACATTATATCAGTGTAAGTTTGTCAAATGATGTCTACAAAATGCTTACTTATTGAATATATACTGTATTTTTTGTGGGTGGTTGTTAATAGGATATTAGTACAGAAATAATAATAATAATAAGCATTCAATTAAACACAGTAAAGCAGATAAAAATGTCAGGTTTAGAACAACAGC
Source organism: Tachypleus tridentatus (assembly GCF_004210375.1). Classification (NCBI taxonomy): domain Eukaryota; kingdom Metazoa; phylum Arthropoda; class Merostomata; order Xiphosura; family Limulidae; genus Tachypleus; species Tachypleus tridentatus. Next base: position 87,748,476 of record NC_134830.1, read on the forward strand.
AACAACAAAAAATCACAAAAAACCAAAAAATATGCATGTTTTCAGGATAAATTTTCATTTTCAACATTGAAATTTATTTTGAGGAGTAAAGTACTTGTATGGTAAAAACTTATCTGGAGCACTGTTTAAGATAACTGAAAATTTCAGCTATAAAATATTTTACTGTTAAATGTGTTAATTTAAGGATATGAACTTAGCATGTATGCCTTAAGTATTCAACAAAGTTCTTAAGTTGTCTAAAAACATTACAGTTAAATTCAACAATCTGTTTTGGAGTAAATGCTAAAATTATTAATTTTATAAAAGGCCATTTTAATTGACATGGAAGAAGGGGTAATCAGTCAGCTACTTCGAGGACCTCTACGAGATGTTTTTGACAGTAGACAACTAATTACCGATGTTTCAGGATCAGGAAATAACTGGTAAAGTTTTGCTTTATTTATTAGAGTAACTTTCATATATTTATAATTTTAATCTTTTTAATTTTATAATGTTTTATAGGTTTGTATCAAGTTATAGAGATTTTGTTTCCCCAATATGGTACATTACCTCTTCTCATATAAATAGCTATTCTTATTCAGCACTGCCGTTTATATGTGTGGTGTTTGACCATTCATTGTTAACTATGAATTCTGAAGTCTTAAGTTTGGAGGTAATAATTTCTACCCATACACTTGCTCAGGCTGCAAGTGGGAGTAACTTTGCTATGGAATTATCAGTTCTAATCCATTGTAAGATCAATCATTATATGAGTTAACCTACCTTTCCAGATGTTGCCTACATTCTTTTTGAATCTTTTGAACATCTTTAGGTCCATGAGGAATTTGACTCCCTCTTTCCTCAACTTGATATGCCCTGTCTTCCTATGCTCATACTGTAAAATCAGCTAGGCTTAATATGGCTTTTTTAGAAATGATTTTTAGGTGTGTTCTGTTTTATGTATTTCTCCATTTTTTATAATTCTTTCCTTCTTTGTTACATGATACCCCCTCCTCTCAGTATTGTGTGTCCCCTCTTCCCAGGATATTAGGGTTCATGTAGAGCATTTTATCTCAGGTGTTTGAGGGCACTGGCATGCTTCACCCTCCATGGGCTTTGGGTCAGTTTGCTTTAGCTTAATGTCATGCTGAATTTTAGTTTATTAATTCTTAACAGTTGGAATTGATTTTGCCTGTCTGTGGGCAAACCCTGATCATCCTGTGCCCAGTTTTTCTTTTATCTTACTCTGTTGACTTTCCTATGGTACTTGTTTACTATCCACTTTCTTTCTGAGGTGCTCCATTGAGATCCTGACAGTATTTTGAAGAATAGCTTCTCCCTGATAACCTTCAGATTGCCATGTTTGTCTTTTTCAGCTTTTTCTTTACATGTGCTTTTTTTGTTGTGTGTGTCTTCTAATGAGGGACACTGTATTGTCACAAGTTCTTTTACCACTTACTTATCTCTGGGACCTAAGTACAGTTTCTTTACTCCAGCAGTTTGTTTTCAGAAATTTTCCATAGACTTTAGAATCATGTGTTGAATCTGTGAGACAGCAACAGATCCTTTAATAGTTGGTCACTTGTTTGTCTTCTTCAAAGCCTAGGCAAGCACCTATTAATCTTTCTTGTTCTGCTCCTACCTCAAGGAGTTCTTTTTTTTTTACCCTATTATTTGATACACATGGACACATTGCCAACAGTACCAGTGGGTTCTGGTCCAGTGGAAGCTTGCATGACCAATTTTGTTCCCCTAGAGCAAATTTACATCACAAATCAGTGGGCTATTTTAGGTATTATCCAAGGGACTTGTCATTCGCTTCCTTTTCCCTCCTTCGTTGTCTTGGGTACCCATGTCTTTTCATTGTCTTGTGATCCTACCACCAGTTAGGCCCGGCATGGCCAAGCTCGTTAAGGCGTGCGTACGACTCGTAATCTGAGGGTCGTGGGTTCGCATCCGCGTCGCCCCAAACATGCTCGCCCTCCCAGCCGTGTGGGCATTATAATGTGATGGTCAATCCCACTATTCGTTGGTAAAAGAGTAGCCCAAGAGTTGGTGGTGGGTGGTGATGACTAGCTGCCTTCCCTCTAGTCTTACACTGGTAAATGAGGGACGGCTAGCACAGATAGCCCTCGAGTAGCTTTGTGCGAAATTCCAAAACAAACAAACAAACCTACCACCAGTTAATGTATGTCTGAGGCATTACAAAATCTTTTCTCTCAACAAAGCATCAAACTTGTAACTCATCTGTCTCCAGCTTTTTATTTCAAGATGTTTGATTGAATTGTTCTCAATGAATTTTTTGGTTTCATTCTGATTTACCAAAGAGTCTTTTCTCTCCCACAGGTGGGCCTTTTCTCCAGGCTTATGGATAACTAAGATACAGAATGGTGCAAAAATGTTAAGAGAAAGTAAAAACTTGGGTTTTTCACTACTTTCAAAGAAGAATGGAAGCTAAATCATGTGAAAGATCAAAATTTTATTAATGTTCCTATTTAGTACAACAGAAACTTGGAGTTCAGCAGACAGTTAATATTTTGTGTTCTCTTTTACTTTAATAACTGCAGACAGTCTTTTACATATCATTGCAACATATTTAATAAAATTGTTATTTGGGATTTTACTCCAAATGTCTCTGTTACACTCTCATTAAGTTTCTTTGGAAGTAACTTTTAATTTGTGAAGTTTATGATCTATAAAATCCTAATCGAATTAAGATGAGGACTCTGTTGGAGTCATTTGAATAACTGCAGCAATTTATTCTTAGCTAAGTGATTTCTGTACATGTTCAATGAGTGTATGGAGTCATTATTTTCTTGGTAGTGGAAGTCTTTACAAATGATACACAAATCACTGAGCCAGTAATTGATGATCCATTATTCTATTTATTTTACAAATATCTTTTGTCATCTCAGCAGAAAAACACTTCATGGTAGGTGCTTTCCATTGAGGTATCTTTCACCTTTCTTCTGTCAGATGTGTTATTTACTGTTTGAACCAGATATTTCAAACTTGAACTCATCTGTCCATAACACTGTTTTCCAATCATATCAGTCTAGTTTTTGAACTTTTAACAAATTTCAGTCTCTTGACAATATTTGGATATCAAAGCAAAAGTTATTTAACTGATACACGATGAAATATTCCATTCTTATTGAGTCTTCTTGATACTGTAGATACAGACACTTTTATGTCATTTGGTACGTGGTCATATATCTCATGTTTGAGATTAGTAGCATTTTTCCTTCTGACAGCTGCATAAATGAAGGTACTTTACATTAGTATCATTGAGTTCAGGTGTTATATATTTTCTTTCCTGTTTTCAAATTTACCTGTCTTGGTCTCGTGATCTAGGGTGTACTTGACATGTTTGGGGAACATTTCAAGTCTGCAACAGTTTGTTGGAGAGTGCAACCAGCATCATGCAAAACTTTTATGCAAACTCTCTACTTTTTTTTGGCCATGGCATGACAACAAAACTTAATATATTGTGTTAAACACTGTTTTTTTCAAGGTTTATTTGTGGAGTGCTATTAAATTTATTTCTTCTGGCATATACCAGTACCATATGCTATCTCCTTGCTAGTTTTTTTCTGTATAGTTAAGACACAGCATGCAGTTTCATAACAGTTATTTTACACCTTAAATTTATTATGCAGAACTTTTACGACATGCCTTTGGTTCAAGTATATGGAAATTGTAAAGAGTGATGAATAATCTCACCCTGGCTCATTCAGTTGTTAACAGGGATCAGAAGTATTACCATAGTGTTGAAATTGCATAGAAGAATGAGCCACAGAAGCTGGAAAGAATGACAAAGTATTGTTTTATCCTAACACTTTTGTTTATCCACATATTTTAAATGTCATGACTATTAAACACTTACTGTTAAGATGGGGTGTTTCATAAGATTATGTGTAGATTTTACTTCAATATAAATTTCTCATTAACCCTATTGCAACAGGTCAAAGGCCATGCCATTGCATTTGTTGACTTGCATTCAAAATTTTATTGAACTATTATTTTATGAATTTATGTTAATAACTTTGATTCAAATTATAGATTATAATTCAAACTTTAATTTTATATATGAGTTTATTTCTTAATTTAAAAGTAAATATTAAAAGCAAAATATAAATATAGAGTTTATTTAGTCAATCGGTATGCTGAATGCAGCACTGTTTAAATTAGATGTTTGTGATGTCAAAATACTAAGTCTGTTGTTTTGTACAAATTAGGAACTCAAATTACTAATATTAATAAGCTATAATATAAAATAAGAACCTATATATTTTTATTTTGCTGACGTATGGCTTATATAGTGAATCAAATACAGTAGCCCCATTTACTTCTTTTCATTTTTGGAAATAGTCCCTTATATGACATGGCCTTTGAATTGTGACCCATCACAAAAGTGTTAATCTTGTCTTGTCCACCAAGATTGCGTGTTTCTGTTCTTGGCTCTTCCATTCTGACTCCCTACATTTTTTTGTCAGGTTGTCTAGGCATTTGCCTGTCTCCTTTCCTTGACTTTTATTACATGGATGGATGGATGGCTATCTTACCATTCATACTTGTAAGAGAAGCAGCTTGAGTTTGTTGTTTGGTGAAGGTGAAGAAATCTTTTCTTACCCCCATGTAATAACTAGTTTATCTGGGAGTGCTGTTCAATGCCTTATTCAGTCAAGACCAACCTTCTCTCTTCTGGTTGAGGGTTATGATACATCTGCTTTGCAGGCTTTTCTCTCTCTTTTGGGGATGCAGGCCTCTTTCAAAGCCCTAATCCTGCCACATTTGTAACCTTCATTGGTTTTTTTGACCAGTGGAGCCTTGTTAAGTATTCTTTAAATCTCTCAACATGGGCTTGGTCTGCATGACTGTGTGACCTTTTTGCACTCATTTAAAGTATTTTTAGATTTAATACTTCTAAATTTCAACATAGTGTGGATTTATTCACAAAATTTGGCAGTATTTTAGCTAATATAAGTCTTTAACATATAAAAAATTATATTTTTAATGAAGTATTTTTGATAATATAAAGATTTGTCTATGAATATATTGAGTATTTATTTTGAATGGTACGTGTGTTAAATAATTTTCATGTTAAGATTAAAAGTATTTTCCTCACTTAAAACTTCTTGGTTTTCTTTGTGTTTTCTCAATGACCTCTTAAATACCTTTCAAACATTGTTTTCAATAAAACTTCATAGTTTATTTGTCATTTCCTCTACCCTAACTCTCTGACCTTATAACCACCAAAAAAAAACAAAATAGAGGTAAATCTAAATTACCCTTTTTTGTCTTAATATAATTGCTTCATATTATAATGTGAAATCATATTCATTTATTCTAAGTAGCTCCAAGTTCATAATGGTATACATCTGTTTATAATTAAATTTTAATATTTTCTTGCCCTTTGAACTGTGAGTAACTACTGTCCATGCCATTATAAGTTGTAAATTACATACAGCTCACATGTATGCCTTGTAAAACATTTTTTATTGTTATTATTTATTTTACTTAGTCTGATCTTAACTAACCTAAAATATCCTTATTTTTTAGAGTTAAGTTGCTTTTATAATTATACATAAAGAATTAACATGAAAAATGGGAAATAAAATACTTATTTAATTTTCTTTTTCCTGCTCTCTGTTGTCAAAGGGTGTTAACCCTAATTTTTATACCACATATAGTGTTGCAATCAATAATTTCTGTTAATTAAATAACGCTCCATGCAATATAAATAATAACATGTGAAAAGTAGACAAATTTCCTTACCTCTAAAAATGTTCTCACTTTCTAACTCTGCAACAAGAATCATTACAAATTCATCTAAGCTAGTCATTAACTCTATCATGGGACCAATGTTCACACTTTGAGTAAAATTGACATTTAATCATTCACAACATAACATTACACAACACATCATATAACAGATGAAAAACCTTGAGTTTCTATTGGATATAAGTATTATATTATTAAATGTAAGAGTGAACTGTTAACAAATTATGAAAGTTTGAGAGTATGAGAGTTTGTGACAAGAGGAGTATGACTTTTTTATTCAATAACTCTATACCCAAATGAAGTTGAAGACTTTAATTGATGTGATTTATCTGATCAATGATGATTTTATAGAAAGTAATTTAGATTTAATTTCTTACTTTTCAAGGGGTGGTGGATAAAATAGGGACAATGACATGCTAAGAGAAAATGTGTCACATTGCCTTGTACAATTAAAAATTTGAAAATTGTATACTATTAAAATATGGATTATTATCTGAGACTTTATACTATTCTAATTGATATAACGTAAACAAAAAGTGGTTTAATAAGGTTTTGAATGTAAGACTCCAAAACTTTGTCATGTACAGTAAAGAATACTGGGGTGATAAGGTTGAATGTCCCTCTCTTCCTTCCTTACAGACCATCTTCATCTGGTGGTTGGATCAATACAACACTACTATGGGTGTTCCTCTTGCCCTTTCTCATCTGGAACATCACTGTTTTCTAGTTGGGGTGCTTACCCGTTTAGGGTAGTGTCATCTTATTATAAGAGTCTTCTCTCCATATCATTCTCTTGGAGCCCATTGCCAGATTTTGGTTCACATACTTTTGGCAATTTGGGGCCAGTTAGTGATGTTGCCTTCCAACAACTTGACTGTGGTTTTGTTCATCTCTAAGCAAAGGGGCACTTGGTCATGTGGCCTCTGCTTTCAGATACTGGATCTCCTGTATTGTCCCAAAGGCTGTTCTAATTCTTTTGATGGCTTGTCATATTTAAAATGTTCTAATCTAGTAGTGGATCACGTATCCCCTCCTGAGGGAATTCTCCATATGGAGTGACTACTGAATACACTGGCATTTCAGTGGCTTTATTCCAAGTGGGATGTTCTATGTCTGGATACCTTTGCCACTTATCTCAATTCCCAGTTTCTTTGGTTTTGTTCTCCTGTTTCACATACATTTGTTGGGGCAATAGATGCCCTCAGTTAGACTTGGACAGGCCTCTACCTCTATTCCTACCCTCCCATTTGTCTGTTTCCCCATATTCTTTTTGTCATTTGATGGAGGACATCATTCATGCCAATATGTATATCACTCCTCATAAATTCACTGATCATTATCTTCACCAGCTGGCCATTTCTTGTTCTGTGGGTTATTGTCCTCCTCCTGTCTACCTTTTTTGTAGAGGCCTCTTTTCATGTTTTAGAATCCTGCGTTGGGCTGAGTTTTGGCTAAACAGGTATACTTGTTCTTAAATCTATGCTGTAAGACCTGAGTATTAAATAAACCCACTGTTAAGTTCACTTATAAGTATTCTTTATGACCTTTTGCTCCTTACAGATGTTAATTCTGGCTGTATTTTCATAAATTGTGAGTAAAGCAGATAGAAATTTCTGTCCATCCTTGATGACCTATGTATTGTTTGTCACTGGATTTGTCTGCTTTTCAAAATAAAGTTTTACCATCACTACTGCACTGTCTCTAGTACAGTGTTTGTTCTTTTAGACTCTTCAGTGCACTGTTTTCTCCCTAGTGATATAAAGTAGCCTTTGCAACTTACCAGTTCCTAGCTGTTGCTTGAGTTGAGCCATAGAGGCTTCATTCTGAGTGCACTAAATCCCACTCAGCTGAGAATAAGGAGATGGTGTAGATGGCATTGACTTTCATCCTACTGCAGACCTGATGCACCATTCCAGATGTTGTCAGGTGATGGATGAGGCATTCTTCTAAAACCATTTTGTTCTTCTGGCTGACACACCTTCCTGCCCACCATTCCCTGAATATCACTTCCTGGTGGGTATGATGATGGTTAGAGCTGGTCCAGCCACATTAGTCCTTACATGTGTGGCCAGGTACCCTTTTCCTACTGCAGATTGGATGATACATTCCCACCGGTTTCTTGTGGTGGACTGGAGATACACCCCCATTTTGTTGTTCACTTTCCCATCTTTCCCTGGATGTCATTTTACAGCTGATATGGTGATGATTGTATTGCTTATGTGCACATGATGACATGGATCCTTGGTAGGAAAGATCATTTTTCCTACCAGTACCTGTATCTAGGGTGAAAAGTAGAAAACTTTCTTCTTTTGTGGGCCAGATATCCCTTTTGCTGTTCAAATGTTGTTGATTGAGGTTAATCTTCCATTTATGTTTGAATGTTCCATAACCACTTTACACCTGGGGTCCCTTAATTTCACATGTGTGACTGGATACCCTCCTCCTACTGCAGAATGGATGATACATTCCTAATACCAGCTGATGATGCACCCCCACTTCACTGTCCACCTTCTTACTGCACTTCAGATATCAGTTGCTGGCATATGTGGTGCTGATTGTGTTGGATGTGCAGTGGAGGATTTTTCATGTGATTTTTGCTTTTATTATGTAGGTGAAGAATATACCTGGCTCAGAAGTGGTGCAGTCTTCTACTGGGATGTTGTCTTTCATTTATTTGCACACCCCATGATCTGTCTTTGGGTACTTTCTAAAAGGGAATTATCTTCTTACAGAATGTTCTGCTAACTCAGTTGGAATTCTAGCTATTTAAGAGCAGAGGAAAGATATCATGTCAAATGTTAAAATTTTTCTTCACTTATAATGTATTTCTGCTAGTTAAATTTACCACTCAACCTCCCCAGTACTGGTGTTAGTTTTACATGTGCTGCCCAATCTCAAAGTCATTATTGGTTACTTGGAAGAGATGGCACTAGTGGCAATAGGAGTTGTCACACTTCTATTTATGGAAGCTGTTGCATGATCATAGCATATGGATATGTGTCGAAAACATGCGAGTAGGTGGGAGTTTTAAAGCTAGTGGTAAGAAACATTTTACATATAGAGGGTAGTATAAGTCAAGAAAAGATATTTGTGAGTGGAGCTAAATATCTATTGGAAATACATTTTCAAAGAAGAAAAATGTTAAATTTTGTGAGAAAGAAGTTTTGGAAACAGCTATTACTTGTAATAATTTTTATTTTCACTGATAAAGAATTAATATTTAGATAAGCAAATTACTAAATAACAAAGATTGTAAAGATTAATTTGTATATAAAAAGTTAGTTGAAAAATAGAAATTGTGAAATCTTATAACATTAAGATTATTATTTTTTAACACCATCATTTGTATATTAAACTTCAAGAAAGCTTCTACATTAACTGTGTTACTGATACTTGAACTTTGTATCTTTTCATAACATTATTTTGTATTAAAAAAAAAAAGATATTTTCTTGTTTAGTTGTGTATGTGACCTCAACTAAGACTACTAATAAATTGCTTATATGTTTTATTATTATTGGTAGTTACTAACTACCAATTGATTTATGTTTCAGATTATAATCTATTGTAATCATTAGGGAAATCTTGAGAAGGATTTTGGGTGATGGCAAGAGCTGCGATTTCATTATGGGTATTTTTATTAGGTGTGTTTTTCCACATATTTTAGCTTCCATCCATAGGACTTGAATGATTGAAATACTTAAATGGATTCAAGAGAGTCATCAAGGTTTTACTGACTTATAAGATAGGTTAACTGAGTGTGGTATCAGTTACTTGGATGATAAATGCTTCCTTCATTTATTTTTCTGTGTGTAATTCATGTCCCATTGTTTTACTTCATTTTATTTTGTGTTCTTTTCTGATATAATAAGTTTTTTTAGTATGGAATATAATTGTGTGATTATAATTTTCTTTGCTGCTTATTCTTGATGTTTGTCTTTTTGTATAAATGGCTGTACAATGTAGACATAATTTCAAAATTCATGAACAACCTAAACAAACATTCAGCCATATAATTCATGACAGAAATAGAAAAGAGATAAAAAGCTCCTATTTCTAGACCTGATGATTACCAACACAGGTGTTCATACATCAAAGGAGGTAACAAGAAACTCACAGTACAAGTAAGTACTTCAACTATAGATCAGACTAGGCAGTGTAAACTTAATGTTTTGGCTTAAATTAACAGTTCCATTAGAACCCAAACTCTATCATAGACCAGATTATTCCAGTGATTTAAAGGTGGGTGCCATAGACTGTCTAGTCTCCAGATTGAGGGAAGTTTGTAAAACTAGTATTAAAAAGAATGGATAAAATACACCACTATGTCCCTGTTTGATAGTGGATAGTTTCGACACAAGAGAAAAAGAGACAACCACCAAGAATAAGCAAATAGAAAATTAGAAGACACACTCCTTATTACCTCATATAAGAGTTCTTTTTAAAAATCATATAAAGGATATGCAAACAGCAAATTATTTAGAAGTAAAACATTGTTAGTGCACTTTACACCATGTATAACAACTGCCTTTCTTAGGACTCTTCTGAAGACAGCAGCTGATATGTAGAATATAAATTATGTGGTAATTATGTATGAAAATAAAAAAATAGTAAAAACTTTGTAATTACTTGCAGTTGAGCTTCCAGACTTCTAACCATGGTAACCTTTGATATGTGATTGCTACAATTTTATTGTTAGAGTATACTGATAAGAAAGTTGAAATAGAACAACTTACAATTGGCTTAAGTAGCCCAGTCTAGTTCATTTTTATACTTTGTTACACATAGTTTGTTATAATTTTATTTCTAATTCAGTATCTCATGGTAATATAGATCATGATATGTTAATATTTATCAATAAATATTATATATTTTTATATATATGTTTATATATTAAAATTGAGAATCCCCTTTTCTGAAAATATGACCAATTCACAAACTTTATTTTGTGAGACTGCTACTATAATGTATGGTGTCCAGAAATGAATGTACTAAAGATAAAATTGAATGATTTTATTGTCATTTGATATAACAACAGAATTAGAATATAAATAGAAGTAGTAGGCTTGTAAGTTTTGTTTTATTCTTGCTTCTTTGACAAATGAACTGTTCCTAGAAATTTGTATCTGTATATGCTACAAGAGTCCTTTATTAAACAGGATGAAACATCTTCCCACATTGCTTGAATTATTAAAGTGTTTTTAAACCTTACTTTTCTAGGGTGTTCAATTGGTAGGGGAGGTTCAATCAAATTGCTTGCTCATTTGCCTGATTTAAATCCTCTAGGTTTTTATTCCTGGGTATTTTTGAAAACAAACCAAAAGACCTTGAAGAACTAAAACATCAGATTCATAATGCTATCTTATCCATCCGTACTGCTCTGTGGAAAGTGTTTCCTCAGAATTTGAATGCTGAATTAGATTAATTATAGCAAATGATGGAAGATGTGTAGAATTCCATTAATTATTATAACTTTAGCTTAGAAAACTATTACTTGTCACCTCAAATAACACTAAAGTTATTCAATTTTATTTTTGGTATGTTCATCTTTGGGCACCCTGCTTTTTACCTTTGTTTTTCTTTCACTCCTAAAAAGGTTTGTATCTTGTCTTAAAATTAGACTTAAATTGGGTCCTGATATGATTGATTTTTTTTTCAATAAAATGAAACTGTTCTAGGTTGTTGTTTTAAAGATTAATTCCTGAATGCAAGGTTCAATGTTATATTGATTTTGTAAAATGATTTATACTTCAGAATGTTTTCTGGCCAAAGTTTGTGACAGCCATTAAAATCAAGTCTTATTTCACCAAGCAAATGTTCTGAATTTGGAAATTTTTAGGGCAGTTGGGCATAAAGAGTATGGATTAAAGTACAAGGAAAATGTAAATAACCTCCTTAGGAAGGAAGCAGAGAAGTGCGATTTTTTACAATGTTTCTTCATCTTGCACTCAATGGGAGGAGGTAAAACCCTTAAAATGTTTACATATTTCTTAATTAATTTGAAATAAATTAATATTTTACATTTATCGGTTCTAGGATAACTTAATTTGAACCATTAGCTTTTCAAAGTGTATAAAACATAAATTTATAAAAAAAGAAGTGGTGTGTGGTAAGAATATGGAGAGGTGTGTATGAAAATAAAGGAAATAAATATGTTAACTCTCATTCAAACTTATTGCTAGTTTATTTGTTATTCTATCATAGCTTTATTTTACAAAATATATTTCAATCATAAACTTGCTTTGAAATTTTCCAAGTAACCTTATAAATCTTCAAAAAATTGATCATTAAAATCACTGTAAGTGTTGTGTAAAGTACTGATTATACTGTTGTTAGATTCTTCAATGAACATTAAATATTTGACAATTTATTAAGCAAACAACTAGTACTTATGTCTTATAATTATGCCTATAACTCGGATTAAAGTGGAGGAGATCTAAACACCTAAAGATGCAACTGTTGGCAGATTGTGCAGCCTTTAATGTGCAAGCTAAGGTGTGAAAAGTGTATCATCTTGAAGAAACTGATGTGTTTACAAACATATTACATTGAATGATTTTTTTCATGTTGATCTTAAAACATGCATAATATGTGACATGCATATATGGTATGTAGTTATATTTTAAACTTTACTATAAAATAATTAAACATAAATTTTCTATTAATATATCATCCAGGTAGAAATACTATAGAAAATATTTCACTTTCAATTAAAGTAAATTACAGTGGAACTCCTCTAAAGCAGCCACCTTCAAGACTGAGACAAACTGGCCTGATTAGAGGGGTCCACTGTACATAATTAGAGATTATGTAAACAAAAAAAGGGACTGTGATTGAATGACTGCTTTCAAGGGGTGACCGAATCAGAGGGGTGGCTATTTAGAGGGGATCCACTGTAATTATGTTTGAGAAAAAAGATTTTTTAAGAGTAATGCAATGTTGTAACAAATAACTTCAAGTACATCTCTCTGTTGATTTATTGTACAAATATTCTTCCGAGTAGTTTTGTATTAACAGCAGCAAATCAATATAGTTACAGTAGGTAGAGTATTTGTTGGAGCCACTGTTGTTTTTAATTCATTATTAACTATAATACACAAAATGCTACTATAGTGAATCTGTGCTTTTAAGTTTGAAAGTGGTGTCAAGAATGTGGTTTTAGTTGCATAAATTCCAGCTCCATTCTTCTGGAATTTCTGTAGGCAAGTATGTATGCAGGATTTTCACTGGATCAGTCTGTGTCATAGTGCACATGAATCAGTGCTAGATTATGCAGTTTCCTTTTGTTATTTATGCAGGAGTATGTAAAGGTGTTAAGGCAGTGTACAGTGCTTGAACTACACTCATCTTCATAGCAGAAGATTGAAAGAGTGTAAGCAATCTGTGCTGTAGTAAAAATGTTTGGAAATATGACTCACATTTTTTTAATTGTTTTTATATATGATAGAAATGTTATCCAGTATCCTTCCACTGAATATGTGTTCTTATTTTACCAGCTCTCTATCTTCATGATGGAGATGGTAACTAAACTTTGTTGAAATGATGTACATTTGTAATAGTTTTAAGCTTGTAAAAAAGTGTTTTCATTACCTTTCAATCCATCTCTAAATTTTATTGTCTAAAATTTATTTTTTATTCTCAGATATTTTGAATGGTTTAAGCATGTAAAACTCCAGTCCAGAAAGGTTATATACCTCTATGCACCAATAAGAGTTGTAATTTTGTATGTAACTGCTGGAAAAATTTCTGTGTCTGCCACAGGTCTTGAACAAACTACTATCCCTATATGTGTCTATGTGTGCTGTGTCAATCTATGACATAATCTTCCTAGTAATATAGCCCTTCACCAGTAAGAGGGTGACACAGCCTTCATGAGCAGTAAATCCAATGGACATTGGTACATGATCATCGGATCATTCTTTCCTTGTCCCTGCCTGTGCTCAGACATGTTTGTTTGTCTGGCTTTTTTAGTTTCTAGTTGCTTCTTTGTACTGCCTTTCTTTTTTAAGTGCCACAGTACTTTTGTTCTTGTTGCACTTTCATTCAGTACATCTGACTGCAAGTTCTTATTTTCTTTAGTCACCAGTTTTTCTTTGTGCTACTTCAAATGATGATTCCAAAAACAAACAAACAAACAAAAAAAATCATATGCCCTGTAATTTCTCTTCAGGCATTTTCTCTAACTGTCGGTGGTGACCAAGGTCCCTTATGTATTAATAGAGCTGACATTCAGTAATTATCTCTTTGCTTCACATGGTAGAGCAAATGCTCAGTGTTTGACAGGTCTCAGATTTCAATCTGTAATGAGGGATTATGGTTATAGTGGAGATGTTAGATGACCACAATGTTGTAATGAACCATAAATTAACAATGTATTTACTGCTGATGCTTTTTAAACATGATGCTACTACTATTGTGAATCAGGTTTTTGGCAGCTCTTTGTCCATTGTTTCATTGTTTTCTATGTATTCTGCACTGCTTACAGAATTATGATGATTGCATCATAGGCTGGTGAAGTACATGTACATGTATGTAGGAATGGAAGTTTGTTCAAAACTTGCGGACACAGCTTAATTATTAAAAAAGAAAAGAAAAAACTACAGAGTGGTATATTATGTTGTAGTTGACATCATCAATGGTAAGTAAAGCTCGAGTTGACTTAGCAATGAAATCAAGCATCAGTGAAGGAAAGTTAGCAAAACAAGTATTTTTTTTTAGAGGATAGATTTCCAGTTGGAAATTCTGAAAGAACAGATGCCCATGAATCAACTAAACTGGCAGGATGTTTGTTTAAATAAAAAACAAACAAAAAAAACATGAAGCATATGAGTAATAGCATCACAAATATAGAAAGAAGATCATTACTAATGAAATAAACAGAGGAATGAAAGGAAATCAGAACTTTCAGGGGTGGACATCCCATTAGAAAAGCATGTGCAAGTCTATAGGGTAAACAAACTTAGATGAGCTTAGGATTTCTAGATACTATGCCTGGGATTCTACAACAAATGCCAAGAAATCACATATCTTAATTATTATGGTTTTAGTTCTGTTTTCAAATTATGCAAATGTCCTGATCGTAAAGGATGAGATATAAACTACAGAGAAGAACCAGGAAGAGAGAAAGAAAAAAGCCATCTAGCCAATAACAGAGTTACTGAGAATAAGATATTCAGCCTGACACCCATAAGAAGACAATGATAGAAACTTGGTACTCTCCAATCTCCAAAAATAAGTCTATATTTCCCATCTTATGCTAGCTGTAGTAATATTTATCTGAAATGACTACTAAGACAAGACTAAAAGACTGGATTCAATTGTTGACTAATGTAATCGTTATTGCTGAATAGTTTAGAAGAGCTATCAGTAGGTAACTTAGTAAATTAAAGTGGTCTCATGCAAAATATTTGAGTGTGTACACTAAAAGTATATGTTTTGTGATAAAAAGAGTCTCTGACAGATTCTCTGTTCTTTATGCAAACTCAATGATATGATGACTTGTGCAATCATGGCTGTTTATCCTGGTATTTGAGTACTGTTTGTTATGACTCTCAGCATACCTACCATTACCTGTTTCAGTACTCTGTAACACTAATGACACTATTAATTATTTACTGGGACAGTGTAAGACCATTGATTTTTTTTTTGTAAATAAAGAAATTACAACACAGCTTAAATCTAGATGTAGGTATTTTGACATTGGTCTGTATGATTAATGTTAGACCTGTAGGTCTTGTTCTAGATCTAACATAAGCCTAACAATTTATATATAACATTATACTAAACTAATTCCAAATCTGGATCTAACACTCTAACAGTAGTAATATGCCTAAAATAGATCTAGATGTAATAATTTATAGTCTAGTCCTGACATTAGGCCTGTGTATAGAATCGAAGACAATGTCTCACTGGACAGTATCTCACTTGCATGGTTACTGACTCTAGTTTGAAAACAAACTATCTTTTTATGCTGCACTTCTATTCATAACTACAGATTTTTGTGAAATTTGGTGTTACTTATAAGACTTGAACATGGTAATCAAATGAAGTCTACCACCAAAATTTCTCTAATTTTTATAAATATTCAAGAGTGTTTTTGAACACATTTTTCAGTTGAATACAAAAGACTAAAAATTTTCAAAAAATGATTAGAAAATACAAAAAAAAAATCTTTATGTTAAGCAATTGCCCACAACTGAAATATCGTAATGAGAAGCCAATTTTATGAAAAAAAAAGTACCAAATTTTTTGCAACAGTGTGTAATTTCTCATGTTAAAAAATACAAGCTGTAATTACCAAATTACCTACCTAATTATATTCTCACTTTCAAACAAACAAATTTTCAAGATGCCTTAAAAAAGTAATAAAAAGAAATAAATATAAGGGTAGACTATATAAATAATATTTGGGTGAGACTGTCCAGTGAGACATTGTCCGTATACCTGATGTATATAAATAAACAACTGTAAATCTGTAGAAAGTTAAAAGGCCTTATGAGTAAGGGAAGACAGGGATAAGTTGTACTCTTAAGTAGCTCAGTTGGATACATAATATTTAGTAAATGTACTTTCATTGATTCACAAATTCACAATATGAATTTCATGTAGTAATAAGTTAAACTGGTTAAACTCTTATCATTTTGTTGTGTGATACTAAATAAATCCAGTATTTACTTGACTACAAATATACAGTGTAATATGAAATTCTATACTCATATTCAAATGGCCTCATGAGTGAGGAGAGACAGGGAGGCATGTACTATTGGATAGTTGAATAGGTGATTGGCTCTGTTAGCTAAAGGTCCTGGGTTTGATGACCCAGTCCTTGAGTTTCTTTACACTAAACAGTGTTTCCTGTGAAGTGTACTGTTGTTGATTCATAGTATGAATTTAATTTAATTTTTTTCTTTACAACCATACTTAAACCATCTCAGCAAAAAATAATTTATTACAGAAGAACAGTTTAGTGTAAAGAAATGATTGAGTTACTATTATACAATATGAGGCTTGTGCTCTGTAATTGCATAAAAATTATTTTACTGAGTTTTTTTTCATTCAAGATTTCTTATATGATCTAATAAGTTTCTAATTTTTTCATTTTTTTTACTTTTATAACAATAAATAAAAATTGTGTATGAAAATATGAAATGTAATACTTGTGTTTTTGGACTAGGGCTTTTTACCATCAATGGGAAAAGTATTCTAAACCTACTTCTCTGTAAAGATGTTGGTTGTCTGAAAATAATCCATCTTTATTTCATTTTAGAACAGGAAAATTATCAAGCACTGAAACAGAATCTCCTAAAACTACTATAACTTAAATGGCTTTCTAACTGAGCTATAAGTGGAATAAAATAATTCTTTTACCTGGTTGAGGTGACCTATCATAAAAAGAATTTATCCTTATATGGCTATGAATAATTTAATAACAAACTTAAGATAAATAAAAACTGTTATATATTACTGTCATCATTATCAAAAAGTAAAGGTTAAGTTTCACTGGAAGTCAAGAACTAAAAAAGAAGCAGCGAAACATAAATGCTAAATTATAAATGTATTGGGTTAACTAAAAAAAATAAATAGATAAAAGAATTATTCAGAAAGGTATCTGCTCATGCATTACATACTTCATTAATTTATTTAACATAGTTTAAGCTATATACTTGCCAGTATTTTTAGTTTTCTTATACAAGTTTATTAGTTCAACATTGGTTGAAAAGCAGTAAACTCAAGTAAATTTTTGTGAGCTTTAGATTATTTATGATAAATAATTTTAACTTTTTGTTATAATCTGTAGTCATTTGTAAAATAAAGTAATTTAAGTTTATTTCATTTGTTTATGTTGTTTATACAAGTTTGGAAAAATGGGCCAAGTCTGTACAATGTTAGGTTGGAGAAAATAACATTAAATATAAAATTTTGGCTGAAAAACACTTTTGGATAATCATTTAGAAAGTTTCATAGATGTTACATGCATAAATAATACAATGGTTTTTGAATACTTTCACTAATATTTGCATTTGTTTTATAGGTATCTATAAGTTCAATGTATGATTAGCAGCTGAAAATTTTGTACATTCTTGTGCTTGTAAGCACATCAGAAAATGCTGTTTTAACAAATATTTGACCTATTTTACAATAGTAAACATGTTCCTTCCATATATTAAAAGCCAAAATATAATAATTTGTTAAAATATATACTGTTATTTGTGCTGTAATAATGCTTTTGTGACATAATGGAATTATGATTAATATATATTAAGAAATGGATACACTGCTTTATTGGTGATTTGAGAACAGTATATATTTTCAATATGATATTTAAGGAAACTAGGACTCTTTACATACAGCCTTTTTTAATTAAATAATGCTTGAGTAATGTTTTGCAGTAACAATTTTTTTTATTGGTAATAGCTCAATGATACATTACAAGTATTAATCAAGTGTTCAGGAACTAGCATGTTTTGGGCAGAAAAAGGCCTGAGAAAAGTCAGGTAATTCCATTCTCCCTAATATGTGGGAACCATATTGATGATAAATAATTTTAATCTCATTTTGAATGTAGCTCTCTTAACTCTCCTAGTATAGGCTTTACCATTCTGACTGATCTTGTCCACCACATAACAATGAAACTATATACACTATAACATTGAATGCTATGTGTTTTTGGAAAGTTTGGCCAGCGTTTAGTAAATATTACAGATCTGTTGTTTACAAAAGTTAAAACAAAGTATTTTTACAAAAGATCAGTGTGAGTGTAATGTGGTTTTCAGAATTAAAATACCTTTCTCTTTTATTTTATAGCTTTCAAATTTCTAGAACCTCATAAATTTATATCAAAATTTTTTTTATTGTTAAACTTTGTATCTTATCTATCTTAACATTAATTGTATATGGGCTTTGTCAATTTAACCATTTTTGTTACCACCGTGTAACAAAAATACAAAATAAAACTGCATTAACCTTTTTCCTTTTTGAAATAATTGTACACTGGAACAACTAATTATACGGTATTTATTTTTACAGTCAAAGGTAACAGATGTTTCATTTACATTTATTTACAGCTGCAAACCTTTTTAGTGAAAGGTAAAATCTGTTTATTATATAGGACAGCTTTATTTCATGATATGCATGTTCTATCTTGAGTTTTTTTAATTTAAATTTGGATTTCTAACCCAGTAAGTTTCTAATTTTTACAATTTTGTTTTTATATTAAATAAAAAAGTAGATGTAAGCACTAAATTTCTTATTCTTAATCTAGAATTTTGTTTTTTCTCGAGCTTTTGTACCCTTATCCTTGCATCCTAGGCCTATTTGTTTGTCACCATAGTCTTGCCTGAAAGATAATTCTTATGTCTAATATTAAATTTATATTTCAAAATATTGCCATACAGGAAAAATAAAATATACCAAAACTCCTATAATTTAACTGGCTTTCTAACTAAGCTTTAAATTAAATAATTCCAATGTATGGTCAAACAGTTCCAGCAAAGGCAGGACCAAGAAAAAATTTCTCAAAACCTGTTCCAACTTTTGAAAAATTGGAATATTCTCTTTCTATTAGTTCAAAATAATCTAATAGTAAATGTCAGAGGTAATTGGTATTTTTAAAAGATAAAATGTGCAATGAGGGGCAAGGCATATGGGTTTCATCTCATTGTATATCTCATTTACTACAGTAAGAAACGTAGAGGCAGTAAATTACACTTTAGCTCAGGGATACATTATGTGTTAATGTATAATTCCGTAACAAACCATAGAGGGATGGAAAAGAAACCTAAAATGGGCAATTTGGAGCTAAGAAGTGTTGTATGATACAGAAAGTGAAGATTAAAATTTTCTTTAAATATTTACTGTTGAAATTAAGAAATTAAAAATTACATGAAAATATGAACTATAAACTGCATTTTGATATTTTTATTGATATACATTGATAATTAAATTTGGTTGTAAGTGTTAAAAGGTCATGCAGTTGAAAGTGAATTTCTAACTTGAATTAATTGAAAGAAAGCAACCAAACATTAAGAAAACTATATAAAGAACACAATAAGTCATTTCTTTCAAAATAAGCTATTACTCAAATTATTTGATTATTTCATGAGCTAAAATTATATGATACTAAACCATATAGATCTTCAGTGACACCTTTATATTAAATCTGCCCTTGCACCTTCTGCACATGTATACAGGTTAATTTGAACATTTAAGTAACCATGAAATCTACACTAAACCTCTCATGCTCCAAGAAACTTTGAGGCATGTATTATCCACAGCATATACTTTGCAAGCTAGTGACATGAACCAATTTTACAAGATGAGAGAAATTAAAGAATCCTTTCATGTTATGGTAATGCAATAAAAAGTTTCACTAAACAGAGATTCTGGATTAGAGTTGAGTAACATGTAGATTCTATTGGTTAAATCTATAGGAAATCTTACAATGAATCAGAACATATTATCTACAATCCACTAGAGTACATAAAGACTGACAACATCATACAAACGCTTAAACTTTTCCGTTTCATTACAGCTTTATGGCTTCTCTCAACTTTCTTCTTCTTTAATAACTTTAATCAACAAAAATAATATCATCTCTAGATTATGGCAAATTAACAGAACTCAAAGTTATGTGCCCTATAACTGAACCATGCAATGGGGTGAAGAGAAGCAGACATTTCTGACCACCCATAGCTATACTTCATTCTCCTTTGGTTAAAGAATAAACTTTAACCTAAATTACCATCATGCTTTATTGTTGTTGACAAACTGATTTGAAGACAAAGGGTAGAAGACAGTCAAAATGTTGTTGTCTTATGCTTTTATTTCTACAACAGCCATTTGCTGTCCATTTAACTGAATCCACCATGTTTGGCTGTTGAATTTTAAACCATTTTAGAAATTTGTTCAGATTATTAGTAATCACTGTAACAGTTACTGCTGTATGATGTCTGCTCTCAGTACTAAGAAAATATAATGTTAAAAGTACATGGCAAAATTCCAGTTGAAAATTTCTTAGCATGTAAAAGAGCACTCAGTCAGTTATTTGAAGTGGATGAAAAATTTGTGCAAGAGTGGGGATAACAATGGCAAAAATTAAAAGAAATACCAAAATATAACAAGTCATCAGATGTGGATGTGAAAAATGACCAACATTGCAAGATGATCTGAAGGTTTGGATTATATCATAGAGAGAAGTAGGCCATACAGTATCCCTCATACCTGATATGTCTTTGAGCACAGCAAATGAGTATCACTAATTTTGTGTAGTGTTTTAAATTCATGAAAGAAAACAGTATCTATTAGAACTAGGATCACTGTTCACCAAAAAGCTACCTGCGGCTTAGGAAGTTAAAAAACAGAAGGCAGATTTCATTCATATGTTGTATGCCCTTGATGATATGGACCAGGTGCACATCAGTTATGGTGTACTGTTGTCAAGATCTGTTGAACCAAAAAATCACATCAACCATTAATATTATGACACAAGACATCATGAAAAAACAAATTTAAGCTTTGTACTATCCTGCTTCACTAATGGAACCAAGTAAGGCCAATGGTCATTTAAAAAAAAAAACTATCTAAAGGGAATTTTTCCACTGGCTTTTTTGTGAGGTAAAAAAAAAGTTGGATAAAAGAGAATGAAATAAAAGAATGGGCTGAAAACTGCTGATTATGGTGACCAGGGTTCTTCATCACCAAAAAAGGAATTGCTCTTTATATTTGAGTCTGTGTCAGCCCTTGAATGTGACTTTATCAAGAGGAAATTTAACAAAATTGGCACCAGGAGCACTCACAAAGAGACTGCAGGTACTTTATATTACTGTAAACAGTGTGTACAAATTTAAGATATGTAAATGTTGGTAGAAGTAGATTGATGGAGGCTTTGCACAAATATACAGCCTTCAGGAGAATGAAGGAGGCCAGTTATACCAAAGTTAGCTATTTCGGTGTGGAAGCGTGGAATGCTGTGAAAGTATCAAGCATTTGGAATGCTTTTAAGAAGAGTTGGCTGACTTCTGGGGAAGAAAAGGACAAGAGTGAAAATTATGCGGATTGCAACACACCTACACTTGCTGACTCGGAGCTGCTTCTAGTGTTTTACAGCAGCATTTTGATGGCTTTATGAAAAATGATTTACCTTTAACTTTTATTTAAATAAAGTACTGTCAGGTTGTGGACATGTATATTTTTTATTTCAAAGATGTAATTTCCTTCTTTTGTTACATGTGCAGGGAAAGCTGTTTTCATTCAGGAAGAAACTGTATTGTTTGTTATAGTCATTTAGGTGCTTCATTTGAAATTAGATAAAGGAATGCAATATGCAAAAGAACTATTATTAATGATATTACTTAAACTTACCAAAGAAAAAAGATTATATCTTATTGATAATTTAACTCGATCCGTCATACTAATTTGACATACAATACGCTAGGGGAAGAGAATATTTTGCCATTCTTCCTATTTTATGCCTGTGTTATGCCTTTACAGAAAGTAATGGTAATACTTCACTGATTCCTATTAGCAATTGAATGAGCCAAGGTGAGAATACTCATCATATTTTAGAATTCCCATATACTTGTATCAAGGGTGTGTCATAATAGTTCTGTTTAAAACATAGTTCAACGCAATATATTAAGTTTTTTGTTATGCCATGGTAAAAAAGAAGTATAGAGAATTGCCAGTAGTGCAGTGAATTTACATAAAAGCTTTACGTGATGATGGTTGGACTCTCCAACAAATTGCTACAGACTTGAAGTGTTCCCCTAAATTATAAAACAGGGACAGGTTCAAAATAGGAAAGGAAGAGGCAGAACATCTAAACTCAATTATACTGATGTTAAGTATCTTTGTTTATGCAGCCTTCAGAAGAGGAGGAGGACTGCCACTGATTTCAAGCATGAGATAAATTACCTTGTACCAAATGAAAGAAAAGTGTTGAGATTTACAGTATCAAGAAGACTTAATGAGTATGGAATATTTGGTTGTGTAGCAGTCATAAAATCTTTTAGTTTCCTAATATTGTAAAGAGACTGAAATTTGCTATAAAGTACAAAACCTGGACTATTGATGATTGGAAAAAGGTGTTACGGATAGATGATTCTAAGCTTAAAATATTTGGTTAAGTGTAGGCTATACATCCAGCAGAAGAAGGGTGACAGATACTTATCTCAGTGCATAACCTCTACCATAAAACCATGGGGAAGACAGTGTGATGGTTTGGGGGTGTTTTTCTGCTGTGGTAACAGGGAAGTATTTGCAAAATAGAAGGAATAAAGGACCAGCACAAGTAGTATCAGATAATGATCCCTCATGATATACCCAGTGGTTTGGTTTATTGTTAAAGGATTCTGCTATCAAGAAGATGATGACCAATAAACACTAATCAAACTGAAGTAACTTGGGTATGAAAAACCCAACTGTGCAGATATGGGATTTCATAGATCGAAAACTTGACAAATCAAACTTACTTCCAAAGAAACTTTATAGGAGTGAAATTTCATAGGACACTGATTTAATATGTTGCAACAATGCCTGAAAAACTGTCTGCAGTTATTGTAGCAAAAGGGGACACACAAAATATTAACTGTTTGCTGAACATCAGAACTTCCACTGAGCTTCTTTTGTACTAAATATGAAGGTTAATAAAATTTTGATGTTTCACCTTTGACTTCCTTCAATTGTTCTTTGAAAGTAACCTGAAATTTAAATTTTGACGTTGTCCTAACACTTTTGCACAGTACTGTATATCCTGTAGATTACTTATATGAAAGTGTAGTAATTTAAATGGGCCATTTTCAACAAAACAAGCCAGTAACGGTAAAGACAATGATTTTTTTTTTCCTTTTTGTTTTTGCCAATAATAGGTTTATCTTACTATTTTCAATAATTTGTTAACTTCTATGGAGCTTCAACTCTAGAAAATTCTAATTTTTTACAATAATTGAAAAATAGTGTTTACATATCTGTCATTACTGTGACTGTGGTAATAGGAAAGACATGTCTCTACCATTACTATGAAATGGAGGAAAGTTTTTGCATATTGTATGTCTAAGAATGCATTTGTATATTATGATGTAATCTGGAACAGAATACAGGTTAGAATTGATGAACTGATGTCAAGTGTATAGGTAGATATTAGGGTAGATGATTTTTTAAAATTTTTTATCAAGTCCATACTATCCAAGTATCAGAAATACAACTGAAAGGATCAGAAATATTATGAATATTTTTTATTTAAACAAAAATCAAGTGCAGTGGATAAAAAACCAACAAACAATGTTAAAAAAATTAGAAAATATTGGAAAATGTAAAACAAAAATTAGAATGGCTTGCATTATACAAATTAAAACAAGAATTTTATTGAATCAACTTGTGGACAGTAATTGTAAACACAAATTAATACTGGTCTTTGAATAGCAGGATCTTGAGCAACCATATTGAAATGAAAATTGTCCCAGCAACTTCAGAATGACCTACATTATACAATTTGAAACAAAAATTTTATATAAAAAACTTGTGAACAGTATCTAATCAATACTGATCCATTAATAGCAGGATCTTGTGTAACCACATTAAAATGAAAATCATTGTTCCTTCATGCAAGTGTTGTTATAAGCATGTACATTGTGTTAGAATTTCACAACAGACAAAAACTTGTTAAACATGAGCCATAATGGTTTTAATTGTAGTGACGTGTTACACATCTAAGTTGAATGGGGTTGGTCCCTGGAATATCACCTCCTTCAGTATGAATTTCTCATCAACATTGGTGACAATATCATCTCGTCTTGGCCAGTTTAAGATGTACTGGGAAAGAACACCAATCTGTTCAAAGAATTTAAATTTCATGCTTTCAAAGTCAATTAAGTGACCAATGTAAACTGAATTTTTTCACACTTCTGGTGATTAACACAACATAATGCTTGTGTGTCTCAAGAACTAGTTTGAGGCTAGCCTGTGTTTTCCAAACCTTCCATAGAAGGTACTCCTTTTTTTCATCAGGTGAGAGGGCCTCAAGATCAAGAATTTCTACATCATAGCCTTCAGCTAATCTTCTTTCAAAAAGATTTGTTTGCTGCATCATCAGATTATTATTGTGGACATTGATTCTGTTTTTGGGAATGACAATCACATTTATGACCTGATCCCTTGGAATAACATGACAGTGTTCGATGATGCAGAGAACCCGGCTTATTAACTAAAATTTGATATACTTTCATGGTACCCTTTATAGATTTTGATAGCACCGTATTCAAATGTGGCTTAATATCTGCTAGTGGATCATCTGATATCTTATCCATTGTTACATTGATATTCACCTGTAATTTTTCAAATAATTATCAATAGTCCCCATGTCTCTTCCATATGTTACTATCTGGTCAGCTGAAGTTTTAAGGGCTGCTCCAATACTGTCAGCTGGACCTCTGCTATGGCCACTTTTGAGAAAGTTCCAAGACACACGTTCAAACCCTAAACTAAATGGAATGTTGGCTAGGAGGAAGTCAGAATTGTTTCTGTATTGGCTTGTTGGCCCATAAGAAACAAAGTGACCTTGTTTACACCATTTTCTCTGAGGTCTTTGAGCATTGGTTTCAAGTGGGCCCATAGTGACCCAGCCCATGTCTTGTATCTTCAGATAGAGTACAGTAACACTTTGTAAATATACCTGCAACTGAACTGCAGAACGTTGCATGTCAAATGTGTAATGCTAACTGATGCTTTGATGCTCCAAAATGTATTGACATAATTTCGGTACTCGTAATTTTGGTTAAAGTCAATCTGTAATACACATTCATCACTTGCTAACATATTTTTAAGCTTTCTAATCTCATGGTGCTGATAATTCAAACAGGTTACAAACATTTTTAACTGAACCGGTTAACAATTCTTTAGTGTTTATGTTTACTGAAATGACCTCACCTTTGATACTAGTGCATGTTTCAGATTTATTTTGCCACTGGTAGTATTGATGGGCTCTCAGAATGACTCAGTATCTGTACCATTGATGTATATGTTACTCATACTACTACTGCATTTAGTATATTTTAAATACATACAGGACATATTTGTTTTTTAACAAACAATAGAGTTGATAATAACATTGACATTTTTGCTCTTTATAACCCCAAGCTGGTTCAGCTTTGAAGCAAGCAACTCACAATTTGTATGCAGTTTGCATTCGGTGGTGTCCCTGTTATTTACATTTGAACAAACAACATAAAAGGGACAAAGTCTTGTAAAGGAAGTGTAAGAAATGGAAACCTGCAGATTTTGAGCCAGAAATTTCATCCTCAACTTCTTTAATGTGTCATATAGGTATCTTTCCAGTCTCTTCTCTTTTTTTTTGAGTAATAGTTTCTTTCTTAGCAGAAGCATGTCTGCTAACATCATCTCTGATAAAAGTAATTCACTAGTTTTTACACTGCAGTTGGATACTTGTTGAGCATTCTGTCATCCATTCCCAGTGTTCTGTTTATCTCATTCTGTTTATTCTTTAGTTGTCTCATTGAGATGGCCAGGTCTCTTTCAGCTTTCTTCATCAATCTATATTTCTTTAGAAACTATCCTTTAACCACATTTCAAAATGACTTTTTTTTTCTAACCATTGCTTTGCCCTTGAGTTTTTGTTTTATTTCATCTGAGAGTGTAAAGCCAGATGTCAGCTGCTTTTGAATAGCTTTCATTTTGCCAGATCTAACCATTAATCTTGTCTTTTTTGCTGGTGATGAATCTGCATGCTGAGCAGTTGTCCCACTTGTGTTCAGACCTGTGTTGTTCTCAGGTATATTTGTTTGCTGTTGTAATAATTTCTTGTTTTTCATTTTCATTTTTTTCAGTTCATTCCTCAAGCTCTTTATTGTTTCCTCCTGGCTCCTGACTTTTCTGTAAGCACACTTTGCCTCTCTTCGTAGCTTCTTTCTTCCCACCACTATTTGATGAAATGGAGGACACTCAGGACTTTGAAGACTTTTGGAAGGTGTTAGGTCAGAGACTTGGAAATGTGGCTGAGGCTTTGGTTCTACTTTTACAACTGCCCATTGTCTTCTTTTCTCCTGTTTCCATATATGCTGTTGAGCCTGCTGTTTTCATTCACTGAGACTATGTACGAGGGCTGTTCAAAAAATACACGGACTGTTTGAATTGCGCGGCTCCAGTTGGTTCCAGGGGAATCCGCTTGGTGTCGCTAGGTTCACACAGATCAGCTGATTACGACGCCATTTCCCGATTGCAGATATCTTCATTTGTGTATTAGCTACACAGTTTTAAGTGAAGTGCAATTTTTTCGTTTGACGGATTTCAGAATGAATGACCTGAAGGAGCAACAACTTGCTGTGACATTTTGTGTTAAACTTGGAAAATCTGCAACTGAAACTTTTGCTATGCTTAACACGGCTTACGGTGATGTTACTATGAAGCATGTTTCAAGTGGCATGAACGTTTTAAGGATGGTCAACAGTCCCTTGAAGATAATGAGCGTCCTTCCACGTCAACTGACGACCCACACGTCGACAAAATCAACACCCTGGTGCGGGCAAATCGACGTCTGATTGTCAGGGAGCTTGCTGAAGAGTGTGGGATATCAGTTGGATCTTTTTACGAGATTTTGACCGAAAAATTGAAGATGCGCCGCGTTGCTGCGAAATTCAGCCCTCAGAACTCGTGAGTTTTTGACCAAACACTCGATCGCTGTTCTTCCCCACCTCCCTACTCACCTGACCTTGCTCCTTGCGATTTTTTCTTGTTCCCCAAACTCGAAAGACCCTTGAAAGGACGACGATTTTCGAGATTAAGGCAAATGCGATGAAGGAGCTGGAGAACATTACAAACGAAGCATACCAGGACTATTTCAACAAGTAGAAACACCGTTGGGATAAGTGTGTGTTGGGGAGAAGAGTACTTTGAAGGGGTCCCAGATCTGTAACTTCTAAATAAAGTACATTTTGTCTTATGACGTCAGTCCACATATTTTTTTAACAGACCTCGTATAGTTTTTATTCTCCCTTGAGCCTTACATTGTTGATACCTGAAATATAATGTTTGAAATGCCTTTAACACTAATGACAGAATAATGATTGTTCATGTACACTCTACCAAACTTGCTGACTCAGCCCAAGTTGTATGGTTATAAAAAAGGATAAGAACATAAGTACAGAGAGACCTCATTAATTTATGCTTAAATAATTTATGGATTGCTTCTTATGGTTTTTGCTTTTGATACCAAAACTTTACAAGTAGATTGTTCCATGAAAACCATCATCTTTGCCAGCATGCAGCACCCTAATTGCTGCATTGCTCAATTGTGTAATTGAGAAATTCAGGCAACAATAAAGTGTGTAAGCAATCAAATACACACAAAATGGCTTATATAGGCTTGAAATCTGCTAATTTAGTTTGTTTTATATGAGTATTCACTCATACAAGCACTTTACATCCAGCTGTCAATGTGCACATAAAGATGCTGCACTTACACAACGAGTAAAAGTTCACATGTTTTGACTAATTTCACTACAACTTTTCAAACAATTTGCAGGGTATAAAACTGTAAAATACGCTGTGTTTTGGACCCCTTTTACTGTGAATTAGATAGGTCCTACTGTACAATGGTTGATGGTACCAGTTTTAATGATAGGGTATTGGGCAATCTTGGCCAACAGATTTGTTTCAAAACAGTTTAAACCAAACTTACTATGTTGATCATATTATATAATCAGGCAAAGAAGCATTACAACTTTTCAATTTCAGCAAAACCATATAAAGGGCTGATCAACAATTTTAATTTACCTCTCTCTCTCTCTTTTGCTAGATAAACAATGGTAAAGACACCACAAAAAATGTTTAAATGACCTTTTGCCATGAGGCACTTACATTTCTTCTGATTGAGGAAATAACAAATACTCATTATATATATATGTTACAGTGATTTTATATGTTTTCATACACGTTTTGGCAGTAACAGTAAAGACGTTGTATTTATGAGACAACTTTAGTGTTGCAACTTACCTGACAGATTCTTGTTCGCTTCTACGTTCTGTTTGATTTTGGAGCCAATATGGCTGATCCCTACATTTTGGTCTTTCATATGAGCTAAAT
This sequence comes from Tachypleus tridentatus, assembly GCF_004210375.1. Classification (NCBI taxonomy): domain Eukaryota; kingdom Metazoa; phylum Arthropoda; class Merostomata; order Xiphosura; family Limulidae; genus Tachypleus; species Tachypleus tridentatus. The sequence goes on from NC_134830.1 coordinate 87,777,328, forward strand.
TGCTGCTATCTCTGTGGATATTGGTGAACATTCCTTGGGAAACATTGTCCATGGTAACGGTAAAGACACGCTCATTTCAGAAATCTGGACTATAAATCTTTCTTGGATAAATTATATAACATAAGCTAAACTAGAATTATTAATTCTTTTTAAGAAACCTGAAATTTTTCTAATAATCATATAAAATACACTTCCATCATTTATGAGATTGTACAACGTTTTTATTATAGTCTCTACTTTTGCCAGGTAACAGTATAGATATTTTTGTCACATTTAAATCCAGTGTTCTCTTTGATATGACCAAAGAACTTTACAGTTTTTTTTTCCTTCAGGGAATAAATCAGTTTTATCAGTATGTCCACTGAAATATAAAATTTGATCCCAGAGAAGACAGAAAAAAACAGACATCATTTTGTTGAAAATGGCCCAAATAAGAAAATAAATATGTTGTGTGTGTAACATACAACATCTTTTCTTGTCTATTTTAGGTTTGCTATCGATTCATGTTTAATTTTAACTGTGAAATCCTATCATACACATACAAACACACACACATTTTATATAATATATATATGTTGTGAAAAACTTAAGCACTCTTGTATAGTTACCAACAAACAATAGAAATGTTTATTAATATTTATCATAAAAATATAGTTACAAAATAATATATTTTCATAATTAAAATTTCATCTATAAAAACTTTACTTATGATAAATATTAATAAACATTTCTCTTGTATAGTTACCAACAAACAATAGAAATGTTTATTAATATTTATCATAAGTAAAGTTTTTATAGATGAAATTTTAATTATGAAAATATATTATTTTGTAACTATATTTTTATCATCCAAGCAATGGAATTGTTCACAAACTCGTGTTGTTTATCAGCTATTTTTATAAATCAAACCTTAAAGAAAACATTGCGTTATTTTTTTGTAACTGTGGAGTTACTGATGAAGAGTGGTGATTGTATTCTTGCACACTTACAAAAATAAGAATAATATTTCAGAAATAGTGTTTTACCCACAGAATTAGAATGTTACATATTTGACAACAGGTTTTCCATTTCAGCAGCAGACATTTATTGGCAAAGATGGTTTGCTGGATTATCTTCTTTTGCATTTATCAGAAATTGTATGAACTTCATAAACTATGCCCCACATGGCAAAATACTAGCCACCTGTCACTCTTCTCTACAGCCCAGGTCTTGTTTATTTTATTGGCTGTGATGAGCAGTAGTTTTTGAGAATGGCAGCATGAGGTACAATGTATTGGTCAGATTAGTTTTAATAATTTTGTCTGAAACTCCAACTGTTGGGGCTACCATTTGATTTCTTCACTGGTGTTAGCATTGCTGACAAAGTAGGTGCCTCAGTGTTCTCCACCATTATTGGTAATCAATTGGATGATAAGGGAGCATTAATGAATGACCTTACATAGCTTTGTGTGATTCTTCTGAAACTTCATTTCTGTCAAGATCTTCAATTTTGGAATTCAGTGGTTCTATTGAAGGTACATGCATGTATGTTTGCAAACTCTGGCATCACAAACTCCAGTCATATGCAGGTCTCATATCCTTCTGTATAGATGGTACTTCAGTTTTACATTTTGATACATACACATTAATATAGATAATTTTTCACAAAATCATCCTGCCAATGTTCACTGCAAATTTTCTGCTTAAGTATGGGTATGGATGGCAAAGTTAATACTTGAGGCTTTATACTTATTGAAATAGCTATCATACAAAGCTCTGCAGATTTTTGCTGAACTTGTTTAATGGTTCTTTTAATACCATTAACTTAACAGTCAATTAATTCCTAACTTTATGATGATCAAGTGCCTATCATGCCATGTATTATAGTTTTTTACTATTTCATTTCAGTAGGTAATTTTTTTTTCCAATCAAGTGACCATTCTAACTGTTGGTCTAGTAGTTAATCTCAGATTTATCAATCATTGGGTCAGTGTCAGCCAACTATCAATGCTGTTGTGTGTTTCCTTTGTCTGACCTCTTAACAGCCACATGAATACTTTCAACATATTTATCCTCATAGGTTGAGCTATGATCATACAAAACATTATTCTTACTATCCTTTGACTTCTGGTTTAACCTGTGCCCAAGAGGTTCATAAATGATGCACAGTATACGTTTGTCAATGTGTTTCACATATTTATGTGTGTTACATTACTGCTAAAACTCATATTTTGACTGACTGAGCTATTGAAGAACAAGATAAGAACTAGTCCAATCAGATGTGGACATATTCCTTACTGCAGGCATGTACTAGCGAAGATAGGTGCAGTTTCCACATACAAACTTTCATATAAAAACATTATCCAGCTGTTTACATGCAAATTTATGTGTCAACTAATGTAGACCACAACCCCTCCATGTATTCTTGCAAATACTGTGACATATTAAATGCAAATGTATGTCATATCCCCAGTCATTTTTCTTGAGATTAGCATTAATTGCAATCATGAGTTCATAATTTATATTACTCATTCTTCAAAACCACCAGAGTGGTAATGATACATAAAAGTGCAGTCTTTACCACACCCAACACTATATACAGCTTAGTAGATAAGTACTACTATTATCTCTATGGATTTCTTCAAAATTAGAAGAAGTAGCACATACTGTGCTACCTTATTCAATATAAAGAAGAGTACTAGCTATATTTTTATAATGGAAGACCAATACCTGTTTGCTGGAGTTTACTCTGTTTTAGGCAGAACACTAGTTTTGCGTTTTCACTATTTCTTAGTCTTAAAGTGGACAAAAATTACTTTCAATATTCAGATATATAAAAGTAACATCATGGTGGCCTCCAATTCTTGCATTATGCAGTTTGAATTAGTTTTTGGCTAAAAATTCTAAAGACCTCTAGCTACATCATATGTTCAAGAACCACAGTTGATGATTTACCCCAATGACTTCACTGGAGTTGTAACTACTCTGTGGTCTTATACTGATTTATGACAGTCATGTTTCACTTTGCTGCGTGACGAGTATCATCCAAGCTATATCTGTATTGTTCTGTTGCTTTGTTCATAGCTTATGAAGAATTACTTAGTGTCAATTCACCACTGGAATCATTAGGTACTCTAAGGTCCAATTTCATTGCTGCTGCTGCAACGACGTTCATGTGCCAACAGTGTTTGTGGTCAGGACATTCAATTAATGGAAAAACTCTGACTGTCTAATGATGTAAACAATCTGTATTTTTATGTCACAATCCCAGCAGTGAGGTACTACAAAGTTGTACTCTTGCAGTGTTTTTATACCTTGTGCACTCATCTTTCAATAATGTGATGGTCAATCCCACTATTCGTTGGTAAAAGAGTAGCTCAAGAGTTGGTGGTGATGACTAGCTGCCTTTCCTCTAGTTTTACACTGCTTAATTAGGGATAGCTCATGCAGATAGCCCTCATGTAGCTTTGCATGAAATTCAAAACAAACCAAGATTTTAATTCTATCAACATAATCTGTAATCAGAGCAGGTAATGGTGCAGAAACTTTAGGAAAGTTGCCCATAAATTGTGCAATACAGTGTGAAGCCTATGAGTTACAGGTCTTGTTTAATCATGGCTTTGGTGCTGATCAAAATGCTGTGTTATAAACAGGGTCTGTTAAGACTATCCCTTTCCTCAACATGACAGAGAAATTTAACTTAAGTACACATAAATGAACATTTTCTGGCTTCATTTATAAGCCTGACTTTCTTATACACTTTTGCTGCTACTTGCAAACACAAGTGCATTGTTAACATAGATCAGATGTTTATCCCATTGCAGCCCTTTCAGTGTAAGCTTCAGCAGCCACTTAGAACTGGCATATTTGCTATACAGACTTAATGATATGACATGGAATTTGTACAAAACATTTCAAGAGATGAAAGCAGATTTAGGGTGGGCCCAACATGACCAGGTGGTTAATGCATTTAGCTCATAATCTTCGGGTTACAGGTTCAAATCTCCATCATGCCAAACTGTGTTTAAACGTTTAGCCAGGGGGTTATCATAATGTGATGGCCAATCCCACTATTCGTTGGTAAAAGAGTAGCCCAAGAGTTGGTGGTGGATGGTGATGATTAGCTGCCCTCAATCTGGTCTTACAGTGCTAAATTAAAAATGGCTAGCATGATAGCCCTCGTGTAGCTTTGTGTGATATTAAAAAAAAAGTTTTAGAGCTTTTTTTCATCCTTCAACTTAATTTGTCAGTATCCTGAAGGCAAATCTAAAGGATTGATAAACAAGTGCCTTTCAATCCAAATATTTCTCTATCTGTTGCAGAAAGGAATGCTGTTCACCCATCTAAAATAAACTCAGAGCCTTATCATACACTGTTTTCCCTACTTACTGCTTCAGTAGTCAAGCAATCTCTGAAGGCCACAAGATTCTACCCTTAAATATTTAATATATCTCATCTGGCTTCAAGAAACCTTGTATTGTGGTTGTTTCATGAGACCATCTGATATCAAGTTTCTACTGTCTGACCAGTGTAACCATGTGACTTCACAAACACATTGACATATTCAACCCCAAATTCACTGAGATTTTGTCATATGTTAAAGGTATCAAGTTTCTGTTAATTTTTATAATTTGAAGAATTTCTATGTATAAAAAAATTCCTGATGTAGAAAATTGAAAATAAGAAATTGAGGTATCTATTTAGCTTTTAAACCATTCGATTAGCCTGCTGAATAGTAATGGATAATTAATTGTAATAGTTTATCACATTATTAAAACACCTAAAATATTTTAAGTTATTAGTGGTGAGTAAAGAACTACATCATAACCAAACAGTTTTTGTGGTCACATCATGATGCCCTATTGTTTGAATATTTACAGGTGATATTTGTGTTTATTCCATTTTAGTGACAGTTTGCAGAGATTGTTACTTCTTACAGTATATGCTTTCTGTTTTGTAAATATAAATATGTAGTAATGTGTTTTATTTATCTATTTTATTGTGCTGTTCATTGCAGTTTGTTGCAGTAACTGTAACAAGTAATCAAAAAGTTGTAGTAAGTGTATTATTTTTAAAAAATTATCTTTGAAATTTATTAAATCTTTGTGTGACCTTTGTTAGTAATGAAGCATAAACTGAAAGTTTTTTTTTATTGTTGCAATGGAATACCAGTCATTTGATATATCTCATGGTACACTCCGTTACAGTTAATTAACTTTGCACTCAAATTGTTTTTGTACAAGTAGTTGCCTCTTATACCTCAGCTCGCCTGATGAACTCTGTTACAGAGCAAAAGGCCTTGTTGACCCTAGATATAGCAGATGTAGTATGACTGACATATTATTTACATTATTTTTTACTTTCACTTATAAGTATTAATAGTTATTGAAATGTGATTAAGTCATATATATCCTTAATTATTTGGGATTGTGAAATAGACTGAGTTATTCAAAATAACCTAACAAAGGCCATTTTTTTGTTGAAGATATAAAATTTTGAAAATTTAAAGTGTTTTCAAATATGTTTAATACAGTTTTGTTGTGTTAAAATATAAAACATTCAATGAATTGTAGTATTTTTTATAGTTAAGGCTTCTTATATTTAGTGGTTAAAATACCAACATTTTTCCTATATCTGTTTGGAAGTTTTCTATAACACTATATTTTTATATCAGAATTAACACCTTCTGATGTTCTAACAATCGTTTTGTTCTGTGATGCAATGCAACATAAACAACTATAGGTGTGCAGCTAGTTCCAGTTATTTTCACATTACTCACTGTGTCACCACTTACAGAGAGTTTGTCTAACTTTCTTGGCAAAAAACTGGTATTTCATGCACAGATTGTGTATCACTGCAGCAGATGGATATAACTCTCTTAACTGTGGTCATGTAAATACTGTGACTCACATTTCAACTTGTGCAATTTACCATTCTTAGATTAATCTGGCTAGCATTGGATAATGTTTTCCACAGAAGTAAAGTTTACCTATTGCAAGGGAAATCTTAAGACAATTTCTATAACAGAACATGGAATCAAGACATTTTTCTTTATTATGTGGGTGATATTGTCCAGACATGCCTCTTCACTTGCATGTGGAAAACACTACTTCTGAGCATGAAGTATGTATGTGTGAATTGGTATACTACACTGCCTGTACATTTGTAGCTCCACCTATACCAGAATGAGATAGCCTGATTATTAAATGTTGAGTGAATACTTCCCTGGTCAATGGCCAGACTTAATTACTCCTATTACTTCTCTAGAGATAGACAAATAGAAGCCATGTATAGCTATCCACATTCTTGTACCTGCTGAGCAGAGCAAAACTGTACAAACATGCTTTTTTGGGCAATAAAGATATAGGTAATTTTGTTGATAGTGGTTTTCCAGCCCTTAATCAAAGTAGGTACTTTAAACCTTCTCTCCAAAGTACCATATGGGGAAAGACATTATCAGCATTTGCCATGGTATAACCATGAATGAAAACCCAGCTCAATCAGTGTTATCCACTGTATCGATGACTATGTAACATTTGATGGAACACAAGCTTTTCACAGTGTAGTCATTGCAGGGGACAATCTTGACAGGGTATACAGTAGTTGCAGGCGTCTTCTTCCCATGAAACTTACTTGGAATTACCAGTCAAACCTAATTGTCACAGATAGAATGTATTTAGACTTTTGATGTCTCTCACCTGAAGGTTATACCACATTGTTTCACTTGGTAGTTCTTCCATGAATGTATGACAATATCATTGCAGTCATCATATACCATGGGATACATCTTAGTATCTGGGTAACATAAGCAGACAAGCTCTCCAATGGACTACTATTTTGAGCCTTGAACTTTTCATTTGCTGCTCGTTTCCTTCCTTAGTTTGTTCACAAGTCCTCTGACTTGTAAAAATTGACATTTCTACTGAAAAGTACACTCATTAATAAAAACAGAAACTCCCATGGCTACAACACAAAAATCAAACTTAGCACCTTACTTTACGGTATTCTCAGGTGTACTGAATACCTTACAGGTGAGAATAGTTACTGCAGTAGAATGATGAACAGCAGAAAATGCTGTGTGGAATTAAAACTGACTTTCTGATTTGATTTAGTTTGAAGAAAGAGACTGAACCAATTGTTAAAGTGGGAAATAAGCAGCCTTAATGTATTATTAAACATACATAATTTGATTCACACTTGAAAAACTAAGTGATACTAAATTACATAAGTTTTCATTGACTCGTTTAGCAGAAGAAATCGGTCTTTGGCAATACATATTTAAACAGTAGCAAGTTAAACACATTACCAACATGGTCTTTCTACACATGGAAATTTACCCACATGCCTTAGCATGTGTATGTATGAATATATTAGGTCATGTTTCCCATATAAAATAGTTAAACAGAATAAATAAACTTTATACAAGTAGACTTATTTTTGCTAGACCCGTTATTGACTGTTTTTATAGTTATGAAGTTTCTGTACTTTTCCAGGGACTGGATCTGGTATGGGGACATCTGTTCTTTCCAATTTATCTGAAGAATTTCCTTCAGTGCAAAGGTGACTTTTCTACTGTGATGTATAAGAAAAAATCATGTAGCTTTGTTTTATAAATCCGGCTGTTAACTTTTTTTCAAGTGCTAAAAAATCAATTCTATGAAAAAATGAGAGAATTAGAACTTAAATAAAAAAATCATATTTTGATGTTTTATCCATGATGCTATTAATTTTTAATTGAGATTACTGTACAATGTTTCATATTTTAGGGGCAAATATGTGTTCTCAGTGCTTTAATGTGGAACGTTTATGCAGTTAATTTCTTTTTTCTATTTCAAATTAGTATATAACAATTACAGTGTGAAAATTCCAAATTTTAATCTTTAAATTTTTTTGTACTGTTCCTTTACCAAAAACCTTACCATTTTGTCATATAGACTGTAAACTTATAAGCACTAATGATATAACTCATTGCAATGAGTGACTTTTGTGATAGTAAATTTTGAGATTACAGTATACTTTATTCATCTTGTGTGATGGGTTACATTTTATATGAATAGATAATTCTTACGTGTACCTTATATTTGTCACTCTTTTTAGGTTTGTAGTACCAGTTTATCCATCCAGAGAGGATGATGTTGTTATATCTCCTTATAATGCAGCCTTGGCCACTCACCAACTGACTATGTTTGCTGATTGTGCATTACCTGTAGAGAATCAGGTGTGAAACAGTTTTGTTTGAAGAAAAAAAAATCAAAGTAAAACTTTCTTTTTGAAACTTGTAACTAGGTTTACTTTTTTAAAAAATATTTTGTTAATGTAATTAAAAATTGCTTTGATCTACACATATTAATTACTATATTTTTTCTAATCTATGCGTAACATTTTGATACAATTTAAAGTTTTAATTACATTTTCAAGTAACCTACCTCACTTGTGTGTGAATGTTTCATTCCAAAACTGTTGTAGTTACTTTTATTTGTGTCAAAAATTAGATTTATGTGTTAGTCAGTCATCAGCTCACACCTATTCCTGGCTTCTAAGTGGTACTCATAATACTTTTTTTAGTTACATTTACTCTTGATGCTTCAGATAGATAACTTGCATTTCTTTGTTGTTGCAGGCTCTTTAAACTTAGTAGCAGTTATCATTATTGATTTTATTTTGATCCATTCTATTGTTTTATTTTGAATTATTTTTAGAGTGAGGAGTGTTACATCAATATTCAAATTAGCATGTATTTTATTTTGCTTTGAATGAATTCAGAACTTGTTATTTTTATTTTGACCTTCTAATTACTTGAATGTTTAGCACTGTTCTGTCACTGCTGTGGTTCCTTAGTCAAAGAATCATAATATCTTATCAGTATAAATTTGTTGCATAGTCCTTTTCTAGAGCATCTTCCCTGGATGAAATTGTAAAGTGAAATAATGGGTCTGAACCATTTATTTTGGATTATTACAAAGTTTTAAAATTAAAGTATTTCCATTAGTTAAGACACAGGGGATTTTGTGTTTTTTGCATGCTTGCAATTGAGCACAAAAATCTTTGGCTTATTCACATTACTTCTTTGTTTCAGTAAGATTTTGTACTCAGATTTCTTCATATTTCCTGACATTGTCATTCAAATTCATATTATTTTTGGGTCGACTGCAAATACATTGCACTTGTGCAGTCCTTACCTGATGAATTTGACCTTGCTTGGACTTAATTTAGCTAGGAGACATTGAAACCATATACTTTACTTCATTAGTTGTTTCTATGGTATGGGATTGGGTAACTTCTGTAAGTTCTTCTCAGTGGTTTTAGAAGCCATGTTTTTTTGGCTACATTAACATGTGATATCTTCTTTGGGATTCTTATCCTCAGCTTAGCTAAACTTTGAAGAACAGCTTCACTTCTTTTCCATGGGTAATCATGGGAGTTCTTTTTTTTTCTTTAATCTGTAAATGGCTGTCCAGAAACCTTTCTTTGAATCATCTGAGGAAGGTGGATGCTTCAGTTTGGAAGTACCATGTTCTATTTGGTATGATGGTTGCACATATGATCCCTTAACAGTTTCTGTATTCACTGCTGAGTTATATGCCATTTCTCTTGACCTGGATCATGTAGAAGCTATGCAGTACAAAAGCTGTGCTATTTATACTGACTCTCTTAGCTCTCTACTGGTCCTAGAATTGCTTCACTTTAGTTCTCACCCTGTTCTTATCAATATTCAAAACTGATTGGCCTGTTTTTCTTCATCTTCTGTTTCTATCCAGTTTTTCTGGATATCAGGTCATGCTGATATTTGTGGAAGTGACTTCACTGACACCCCAGCTAACTTCATCTGCTCTGGTGCAAATTACTGCTATCAGTTGTGTAGAACACAACTTCACTACAATTAAGTCTATTTTAAATATCTGTACAATATTGTTGCATTATCCTATTTTCTGTTTATTTGATTGTCTCTTAATTTATTTCATACTGTTATGCTATATTTTAAATGCTTTTATAAAGTGTTTAATATTTATGATATATCTGTACCTTATAATTTACCGTGTTCAATGTAGCTTGCTGAAAATGGAATATGTGTATTCCAAAATGTCCAAGAATTAAATGTTTGTTACTGAACATATGTGCGTCAAATGTTCATTGTTGCTACCCGTCATCCTGTTATTCATTATTATACAAAGTACCATATTTTGAATTTATACTTTGATATACTTACACACTATACTTGACTTCAGTATTTAAAATGTTTTCATTGAAACTTACGCTAATTAGAAGTTTTTACATCCACATTTAAAAATCCTAAACATACTCCAGTTGTTATTTTATGCTGGATGACATAATTGAAAATGTCACAATGAAAATGATAAACACACAGATAAGGACTAAGTTTGAGATTATTGCATGATAAATAAGCTCTCAAAAAAAGTATTATTTTTTCTCCCTTGTTCTGAAATTTAAAAAAGACTAGAGAATCCTGGCTTTATTGTGCTTTGAATAGGAAAATAAAGCATTGGGCCAATCTGGTACATACTATAAGTATATACATATTAGTTTGTTATAACTTAAAAAACAAGCCAAAACAAAAGTAAATTAAACAAAAAACACTATACTACTAGAAAAGATCCCAGAGTAGAAGCTATAATGTGGGATTATAAAATGTACTCTAGGTTTTGGAGGTGACTGCAGAAGTAGGACCCACATTGTGGTATGGATACACTTTCAATCATTCTTAACCTCCATTTGCCAGTCTCACATAAGAAATAAAAAAGTAGCAATAGATATAGAAATTAGGAGAACGAGATATGGGTGCTGAAGCTCAAAACATTCCAAATCTGTATTGCCCTTCACTGCCTACAGACAGTTGTAGGAAGTTGGCTGCTCTTCAAAGTAATAGCAAAAAAATATTGGAAAAAAAAAAGGAAATAAAGTACTACCATTTGGGGGTAAGTCAGTTACTAACTTACTTTCTGAAGTTAGCATTCCAGCCCCCAGTATGGTAGAAAGGCACTAACTGACAGCACAGTAAATGCTCTATACCAGCATGAAGCGTCCTGTCCAGCTATCCAAACAAACTAATATAGCTCCTAACAACCACCCATTTGTCAAGTCTACTGTGACTATCATGTTTTAAACATGTTTTTATAAGCAACGAGGTGTACATCTGAATAGAGTAATGCTAAGTTGTTAAATTACCTTATTCATAACTAAAAATAGTTATTAGAAATTTTAAGTAAAATTTATTTAATACATTCTTATATTTGTTACAGAATACTTTGATAACTTTATTTTAGGTTTTGTTATTAAACCTATTAACTATTAATTTTTGCATTTGTATTTCAACATTACTTATAAAATGTTGTAATATATTTCAAATTTTACAATATCTGAGTAATTGCAAAGTTATAATTCTTGTAACAGAAAGGTATGGTACATTACTATTAAAAAAGGGTAAATCATAAATTGAGAAGGCAAAATATTTTTTTTTATCAAAAATATTTGCATTGATATCCTTATCAATTATTTTAATTTTTAAATCTAAATAATGTTTTTTTGTATTAGATATTGAAGTATTTTCAGTTACTAATTCTGCTGAATAAATAGTGTTAATAACGTTGTTTATACTAATTAAATCATCTATATAACCGTAAGTTAAGGTAAAAATATCTTAATATGTGTAGCTTTCAATAAATATTCTCATAATAGTAAAGATATAAATTTGCTATATAAGTAGAATAGTTAGCTCCAATTGGAACTCCTATTATTTGTTTAAAAACCTGTTTATTGCAAAATACATTATTATTAATACATAAACTTAATATTTATTGTATATTTTTGTAGCTAAATTTTCTTTTTTCCAGTTCTATAAAAGGATAACAGAACTGTTCTAATAATGAATATTAAAACAAAGATTGCATATTTTAATGGAATTGTGGTGAAATCAAATGTTTGAATATTATTTATTTTTTCACACTTTTTTTAGATATTTTAAAATAGGTTAATTATTTTTATTATCCAAAAAGTATGTTTTATATTATTAACACTTACATTTTTTTATTTTATCAAGTAAAATATTAAGTAATTTATTTAATAATATAGTCGTTTGTTTGGATACTTGCTCTTATTGAATTGGAAATAAGCCAACTGATGATGTTCTGATGAAGTCTGTCTGTATATTTACACATCACTTTCTTTATTTCCAAAGGAGACCCTTCTCAAAGAGAAAGTTTTGCACCATTTATATGCTCTTTGTTCTGTTCCAAAATACCATCTCCTTGTAATACCCACCATATTTTTTTAGCTCATCCACTTTGCCTGAAGCAGGTAGTGGTTTCACATAACTGGATACCAGTTTTTCTCATGAAATCCACAACTTAAAACCTGAATTTCATTATGGGCATCTAACATGAGGCTTGTAGTTCAAATCATTTTAGTGCTGTTAAAGTGTGTGTGAAATGATTTAGTTGTTGCATCTGCTGTATATTGAATACAGAATAATAACTATGATACACAGAGCAGAATTCACTGCACTTTTCATACTCAACCTTTTTACAGTGTGTAATCTTTGATTTGCAGTTCTTTGTCATTGAAAATGCTCTGAATGTTATGCAGTTTATAATACAATGCTTTTGAAGAAGTAATAAAAAACGGTTGAATCTTAATTTGAAGATTTCAAATGCTTTAATGTTTTTGATAACATTAAAATACTTCAATGTAAGCTTGTGTGTCTCTGTGACAAATTAGGAGAACTTTATTTATGCCAGCTCTGTAACCTATCACAGTAGCAGTGCCATCTCTACATATGCTTACTATTTTATTATGTCTACTCATAATTTACCAAAGATATCCTCCAAATATAGGGTAAATGAATGGCCTTTGACATCATCAAGCTTTATACTTTCTAGTAAGGATGTCTCAACATTGCTTCCACACACACATTTTACACAAATGATAAGTTTTGTTCAAGTCATTGATCACATGACTGATCTGTCATGACATCATAAAAGCTGCACCTTTGGAGATGTCACAATGTCATTATACATATACTTTGATATGGTTTCCTGAATTTCATTAATTGAGGTCTAACTAAAAATTTTTCCTTTCAGTTTTCAAACCATTTTGGGAATGAAAATTAGTAGTTTATTTAGTTTCACTTGGAAGCTTTAATTTTGCACAAAACTTAATTGTTCAAAATACTTTTTGTCAGACTCACTTACTTTTGGTTCCTACAGTTTTCAACTAATCAAATTTAAGACCTTTGAAAACCAATCGTTCAAAAAAATTTTATAACCTATTTCCATGAAAAATTGGGTGGAGGCAAGTATATTGGGTGTATAGCCTCTATTAAAACTAGCATCTGACAAATAGTTTTAAGTGACAGTAGCACATATGCTGCATTCACCAGATAATATATATTATGTAAATCTTCTTCCAAAACTGTATCATTTAGCTGTTTTAAAATTTTATAATAAGTAGTGTCTTTACTATGTACTAATTTATGCTTTATTGTCTCTTTTACATTTTAATACATATATACATATATTTATTTATTTATGTACATATGCAATTTGACATGTTTGATTTACAATATTTTAATGTGTGAAGTGCTTTGACATAAAGTTGGTAAAACTTGTACTTAAAATTTCTCAGATAACTCATTGTCTCCAGATCCACTAAAACTTTGGTGTTGTCTTTCCACAATCTACATTAAGCAATGTCATTGAGGTTTCCATGTTATTCACAGTATTTATGACAATTCTCCCCAGCTGTTATTCTTGATGAATCTGATGACTCATCAGTGAGTTTGATAATGGTTAATGGAATGTGTTGATTTTAACAAAAGTTTTGTAATCATAGAGACTCAACAGTGGAGCATATGGAGAATAAAAGAATGCATTATTAATGAAATCTGATTGTTGAGTCACATGATCAATTGTCACTGTTCAATGGTAGAAAATGCTTTATGAATATGGACCACATTGAAACAAAAATGATACATGTTTTTATAGCCTCATATTATGTACACAAAAATATATATCATACAAAGTGTACATCTTTTGGAGCTATAAACAATATATTAAATAGGCAATAGTATTAATGGATTTAAAATGGAATGTCAATTTTACTAAACTAGTCAAGTAATAAAATATTTTAACCTCTTTTTTATTTAATATTTCATTATTGTTTTACAGTATTTTATAGTTATTTTTAACAGATATAATTTATTTTTATTATAGTTAACTGAAAACACTGGAATCAGATTCTGAGGACCCTTTCAGCTTATGTGTTTGCTACTGCTTTTGACCATCACTGTGTCCTATCTTAGTCTCAGTCACTAGTGAATGGTTTTCTTCTTACAATACTTAATTGATTTTATATATTTCTTTGTGACTTCTTTTACCTTCAGTGATTTTTGCCAGATCTACCCCATGGTCTTTCAAATATTTCTTGAGAATAGTTGCCTAGCCTTTAGCCAAGTTCACATTTTACATTTTATGTTTGTTACTTTTATAATCCATTGCATCATCTTGACATACTGCTTTAGTTCATTCATGATAATGAGAAACCCATTTAAAGTGAAAATGTATTCTAAAAATGGCTGGTATGGGTATTCAAACTTTAATTAAAATAAAGTGTAGAACAACATTTGATCTTTTTAGGTCATTTTCAGATCAACAAAGAGAGTTTGCAACTGATCATTGCTGGGCACATGTCTTAGATGTGAGAGTGGAAACAGGTTATGAAATTGTAGGGGGCATTGCAATTGAATGTTATTTTATTAATTAATATAGGTATAAAGGTGTTCCTTTCTTTTGGTTCAATTTTGGTTTGAGTTCTTGTATAAGTAGGGCTTCTTTGATTTTGTGTTTGTTTTATTTGTTTCCTTACTTATGTTGGTGTGGTTATGTTACGCTTCTTTGATTTGCAGTATTCAAAAATGTGCAAAGGTGTTTTATTGTGTTCTTTGAAGATGGTTTCCATTTTTCTTCTTCTTTCTCTGATACAGAGAATGTAGCAGTTGTTGCATTATATTTTATAAGTAATTGTTGTGTGTTATGTTTGTCATTGTAGTTTTTACATAGTATGGATTTTAGTTTTGTACCTGGTTTTTGAATAAATTTAGTGTTTACTAGAATGTTATGTTTTGTTGTTTTTCCAAATGTTTGTTATTTTTTCATTAATATCAGGAATATATGGTATGCATTAGTGTATGTTTTTTATAGTTTGTTGTTTCTTTGAATTTGTTATTGTTTGTTATTGATCTAGGTGTGTGTGTAATTTTTTTTCAATGGCTTTTGGAGGAAATTTGTTAATGTTAGTGAAGTATTGTTTTACTTGGTT
Source organism: Tachypleus tridentatus (assembly GCF_004210375.1). Lineage (NCBI taxonomy): Eukaryota > Metazoa > Arthropoda > Merostomata > Xiphosura > Limulidae > Tachypleus > Tachypleus tridentatus. Next base: position 87,792,637 of record NC_134830.1, read on the forward strand.
GATTTCATCATTAATTTTATTGAGTGAGCATAGTTTTATGGCTGTTTATTTGGTTTCTTAGTATGTTGAGTTTTTGTTTTGTTTCATGTGCTTAGTTTTATGGAACATACAGTTCAGTATTGGTGATTTTTCTGTGGGTTTCTGTTTTGAATTGTGTATCGGTTCTTGTGATTTTGAGGTTTAGAAATGTTATTTGGTTATTTTTCTCGTGTTCAAAAGTGAATTTAATGTTGGAGTGCATGGAATTAACATGGTTGAAAAAAACTAAGTGTGTGTTTTGTAGTGACTTTACATTAGCTTTCATTCTGATGGATAGTCAAGCCATTTATTTGTAAGTAGTTTTGGCCATTGAACATAAAGTCAGTTTGGGTGGTAGTGAATTCTATGAGACTTGCTATTTTTTTTATGGGAATGTGTATTAATGGGTTGGGGACTTGGATATAAAGTTCTATAGCTATCTTACAGGTTTCAATAGTTTGGACTTTTGTGAATAGTGAGATTACATCAAAACTGGTCATAGAAGCTTTATGGTTTAGTTGATCAAGAATAAAGTTCAAAAAAGTCTTTGAAAAAGGAGCTGGCTGATGTTACATATTTAGAAAATGCCCATGCTATGTATTTACCAAGGTTGTAGTTGAATAATTCACAGGTTGACATTATAGGTCATAGTGGACAATTGGGTTTGTGAGTTTCAAGGGTCCCATATACTTGTGGTGTGCATGAGTCAGTCTTGCATAGGTTGAAATAAAGGTTTTCTGAGATTCTTTTGTGTGTTTTTTCATTTGTAGTAGCATTTTGTTCAGTTGTTTTTGTTGGATTCTTGTGTAGTGGGTTACATTTCTTTGTATCTGATAAGAGGTTGTTCATTTTTTGAATGTACTCATTTGTGTTCATTATAACTATTTCACTGCCTTTTTCTGCTTTTTAGAATTTTGATGCTGTTCTGTTTTGGGTTGTTTATAGAATTAATATCTTACTGTGTAAGGTTGTTTTTTTTTAGCTTTCTTTTCTGTGGAATTATGTTGTTGGTTTTGTGTGAGAATTTATTGAAAAATTTGTTTAAGATACTGTTTTGAAGTGTTTTGAGGAAATAGATGTTTAGTTCTAGCTGGAAGGATAGGTTGTTGGTTGTCGATGGAATTACAGTCAAAGTTGTCTTCTTTCTTGTGGCTGTTTTTCATAGTTTTGTTCACATTTTCAGTTTGTGTAGAATAGGTCACTAGTCTTCTGGCTAAGTCTTCAAGACTAGCTTTCATTCTGATGGATGAAATATTTCTTGGTGTCACTGCAAAGTTAAGTCATTTGTTGAGCAGATGTATCTCTTCATTGCTGAGTTGTTGGTTGGATCTGTTTATTATTAAATTGGTTGATGGTTCATTGTGTTGGCATATTTTTTGTTATTGGTACCTTAATTGAGCTATTTTTATTATACAAGACTTTAAACCAAAATTAAACCAATACAAAGGAACACTCTTATACCTTTATTAATTAATAACCAAACATCTAACTGCAACAGTCTTATACCTGTTTATACTCTCTTCCCTAAGACATATGCCCAACAACATGCGTTGCAAACTCTCTTTGTTAACCTGAAGGTAACCTAAGAAGGTTGAAACGTTGTTCTGCACTTTAATCAGTGATGATGAGAAAACCCACTTGTAGAGAAAAATACATATGTAAAAACGGCTCGTTTGGGTTGAGAAAATTTTTATGTAGAAGAGCGAACAACGTTTCGACCTTCTTCAGTCATCGTTAGGTTCACAAAGAAAGAAAGAGGTAACTGACCGGTAGCTGACAACATGTTTGAAGGGGGTTGTGTAACTGAGTATAGGAATGTAGATGGCATGCTTAGATATTTATTAATATAGGTATAAAGGTGTTTCTTTATATTGGTTTATTTTGAGCTTGAGTTGTTGTATAAGTAAAGCTTCTTTAATTTTGTGTTTGTTTACGTTTAATTCTTTATTTAGTATTTGGGTGTTTTCTATGGTTATGTTGTGTTTATTTGATTTGCAGTGTTCAAAAACGTGTGAAGGTGACTTTTTGTGTTCTTTGAATCTGGTTTCCATTTTTCTACTTGTTTCTCCAATACAGAAATCGTGGCAGTTATCACATTGTATTGTATAAATGATGTTGGTGTGGTGTTTGTCAGTGTAGTTTTTTCATAGTATAGACCTTAGTTTTGTGCCCAGTTTTTGAATAAATTTGGTATTAACTGGAATGCCATATTTTGTTTCTTGTTTTTGCCAAATGTTAGTGATTTTTCTGCTGATGTTGGGAATATATGATATGCAGCAGTATATGGTTTCATGATTTTTTAATTTGTTGGATACACTTACTTTTGTTAGTTGATTTTGCTTTTTGTCTAGGTGTGTGTGTAATGTTTTCTGCAGTCGGTGGAGGAAACTTATTAATGTTGATGAAGTATTGTTTTATTTTGTCTAATTTGCCATTAATTTTATCTGGTGAGCATAGTTGTATGGCTGTGTTTGTTTGGTTTCTTAGTATGTTGAGTTTTTGTTTTGTTTCATGTACTGAGTCCCAAAGAATGTATAGTCCAGTATGGGTGATTTTTCGGTGGATTTCTGTTTTAAATTGTGTATCGGTTATTGTAATTTTGAGGTTAAGAAATGATATTTGATTGCTTTCTTCCAGTTCACATGTGAAGTTAATGTGGGAATGTATATAGTGAATGTGATTGAAAAAATTAAGTACATGTTCTGTAGATGTGAATCCTGCAATCATGTCATCTACATATCTGTACCAGTATAGTGGTGGATGTAATGCTGTGTTAATTGCTTATGTTTCAACTTGTGTCATAAAAATATTGGCTAGAACTGGTGATACTGGGTTGCCCATGCTTAGGCCATTTGTTTGTATATAGTTGTGGCTGTTGAACATGACGTTTGTCTTCATCGTGTTTAATTCTATGAGGGTTGCTAATTGGTTGCTGGGAATGTCTATTGATGGGTTATGGTCTCAGATATAAAGTTCTAAAACTATCTTGCAGGCTTCAGCAGTTGGGGCTTCTGTAAAGAGGGATATAACATCGAAACTGGCCATTAAGGCTTTATGATTAAGTTGATTAAGATTAGACTTGAAATTAAAAGAGGCTTTGATGAATGAGCTGACTGATGCTACATATTTAGAGAATGCCCATGCTATGTATTTACCAAGATTGTAATTTAACAATTCATATGTGTACATTATTGGCCATAGTGGACAATCTGGTTTATGAGGTTTGGGGATGCCGTATATTTGTGGTGTGCATGAGTCAGTTTTACGTAGGTAGGAATAAAGTGTTTTTGAAATTGTGTTGGCTTTTTTCATTTTTAGTAGCATTTTGTTCAATTGTGTTTCGCGTGTCTTTGTTGGATTTGTGTGTATTGGTTTAAAGAAGGTTGGAGAAAGTGCACAGTGGAGACAGATCAGAGACAAGTTCATGAATTGATATGAATTTGCAAAGTTTCTGAGAATCTACTTTCATCTATAGCTCTTCATACTGAAATTTCTCAAAACAGGCAAGTAGCAACAGCAAATATATTTTTTTCTTGAGCTTGTACAATAATGACAGAAGTACTTGAATGATATAGTGCAATATTATACATGTATATGCTTCTTCTTTGGAACTTTGAAGGAATGTCACAGCAATATCTGATTGGCTGCAAAAGACTTGACTTGGCTGAATAACAACCACCTGTACATACAATTACAAGTATTTCAGCTTGTGTTGCTTGCTTTGAAATTTCCACTGTTTTCAGTAACAGCCAAAGGACCTGTCCAGTCATGAGGTAAAGGAACATTAGAAGACTGAAGTGACCTTCTGATTGATATGGGTTTCTTGGTTTTGTTGTACCTTTATTGAGTAATAGTCTTCACAGACAAAATTTGATATGGTCAAGGACAATGCTAAGCTGTTTGGATTTTTCTCCTGCCTTAAAGACCAGTGCACAGAAAACACTAGCAAAATCACTAAAGATTTTTCCCCTTGAGGTTTTCCATGGATATATTGACTATAGTTATATTATCAGTGATCAGTGTTGCATCTTTATATTGAGGCAGTTTCTTAGGGCAATTGACCTTTGCTTTCAGCTCATCAGTTAGAAGTGACTTTGATCCTAATCTCAAAAAGCCTTCCAGTAAAGAAAGAGGGACTTGTGGCAGTTCATGTTTCATAATTTAATTCAAGTCAACCGTTTGCCCAATTTCATATGCAACAACAAGTCATTGTAAGAGAGTCCAGTCAGCTTTAATGATCTTGGTTTTGTCCTTTCCCACATCTGAGACTTTCACTTTTTGAGTGCTAGCAAGATCTCATAGATTATTCTAATCCTGTCTATAAAAAGAATTTCAATTTGAGGTTAGTTTGTAAAGAGTTTGATGAGTAATAAAACTGAATCAGGTATAAGTTTGCCTCATGTTTGTTATTAGTGGCACACAAAAATATAGCCAATAAAAAGGAAAACAAAACTTATGGACTAATTTATTTTAATCTTGCCTAAATGAATTTAAAGTACTATGGCTATTGAGGTGCTTTTCAAAGAACCATTTAGATCTGTAACAAAAACCAAAAACATTGTGTTTAAATGCTTGAGAGAAATCTCTTTTCACTTTTTGTTGTGTTTACAAGGTAATGGTTACTGATTTTGGGGTTTTTATGAATGATCATTTAATTTTCAATTTTGAGAGTGAAGGAGCCATTTGCTAAGTAAGCAAACAATGTTTCTAAATTTAGCACCCCCAAATTGGCCAAAATAACTGTTTACCAAAAATTACCCTAAGATGCTGTATGTCAATCACTTTTCTTAAATGTGAACCAGACTATTTATAGGTCTGATTCTTGGTAAAATCTAGATAACAAGTATAATAACAGTAGAGTTATATATTTTTTTCAATTTCATTTTATTTTTTAAAATGTTAATTTAGGTGTCTAAAAAGAAAGCATAGAATACTCAATAATTTCACTTCTGTCTTTGCCCTCAAGTAGCCTTGCGTGAAATTCAAAACAAAAAAACAAACTTCTGTCTTTACATACTTTCACTCTACCCATCAAATGATATTTTTTTATACTTGCTTTTATTTAGTGTGAAGTTCATGCTAATATAAATATTTGTATTAGCGAATATGCTTAAGTGGAAATTTTTAAATTGTTTGAAAATTTCTTATTCATTTGTATTTTTTATTTTTAGGCTCTGATAAACATCTGCAATCAGGTTTCTAAAGCCCTTCCATGTAATGCATATAACACTGGGAAAACTCCTACTAATATTTCTCTTAAACAAGAAAGTGTTTTCACCTCATCTCTGGGAGTATCAGCAAAACACTGCAAAGAAAAACCATTTGATCAAATGAATAACATTGTGGCAAATTTACTTCTAAATATCACAAGGTAAGCTTAATAGTTTTGTTTTAAATTACTTAACAGGCTATGTCAAAATCTGTTTGTTTAAATCAAGTTTTCCTTGCAGTTCATAAGCAGAAAATCTGTAATTTGAGGGATTGAATCTACATTAAAGGTATTTTAGTGACTGACTTTTCACTAGTAAGCTGATATTTTTGTATCATTAGAAAAATACTTATCCTTTGTTATTAAGTCATGCATCAACCTAGTGAATAATATCTTGTAAGAAAGTTCAACTTTTATATCTGAGAAACTTGTAAGTGAAATATCTTGTTATTCCATTTTAATTATAAGCCAGTTTTCTTTTCACTCCTAAGATTATAAATCTAGTACAGTTGTGTAACTCATTAATGTTATACTTTCATGTACTGTAAGCTATATCTTATGACCAAAGCATTCATAATGCAAACCAGCTACAATAGTATATGAAATTCATCTGTATGTTAAAGGTGAGCAATATGGTGCATTAGTTACTGTTATAATTATCAGTTATGTGAGAAAAGTAAGCTTGTAATTAAGCTACTTCTATATTTAAATACTTATTTTCATTTCAACAATACACTCAGGATATATAAAGATATAGGAGAGACAATAGAACATGCTTATTACCTTTTGTGGAAATGGATTGAATTATGTAATAAGCTAATATGACATTTATCTGTGCTTGTGTTTATTTGTTCAGTTCAATTTAAAGTAACATAAGATTGAAATTGCAATAAAACAGCTTAAAAACTTGAAAGTATTGCTAATTTTTTACATTATAATCAAAATATATTGTAGACTTACTATACATACACATAGCTTATGAGTTGTCAATGTATGTTTTATGGTATCCCATGGTTTTAACAAATAATTTGCATAATCCTTTTTTATAAGCTTCTTTTTTAATAGTAACAAGTAAAACCTTTGTAGGATGAAAAGACAGTAAAATATAACATTCATTTGGACTCTCAGACTAATTTTATAAATTTTCAGAAGTGAAGAGGTAAAACATTTAATTTTCAGAAAGAAAAGTGAAACTAGGTCTTCTCCATGACCCCCAAACATTTAACTGCTATATACAATAAGGACATGAGGACTGTGCCATATACATACCATTTGTGTGTTTTAGTATAATTCTGGAGGAACTGGTTTTAAAATTCAACTCGGTGAATTAATCACATTTATAACTACGAGAAGAGTGATTAGTATAATACAGTGTGAATTTAGGCTATGTGAAATTAATTTATTTCCCTTCTGAGTAAGCATAAAATCAACTGTTGTTAATTTTGCTTTTAAGATCAATAATATTGAATGGTCAGAAAAATGACTTTTTACATTATTGGTATATTATTCTTGTTTTAGACTTTATTTAAAGCATATTTGATTTATTTTAGTTGACAGAATCTCTAGCTTTTTTTCCCTTTTTTTTTCAAATACATCTTAAGAAAGACTGTCATTCACATGTTTATCAAAGGGTCATTTTTATACACCTTAAGTTGTTTTATAGTTTTGTTGCTTATTTTGTGTATTAGCTTGAAAAAAGTGATCAAAATATTCTTTGGTTTGGTTTTACATAATTAATTTTATTGTAGTATTTACACCATATAATTTATTCTTTACTTTAAGAAACATTCTTAAAATTGTTTTTTTTACATAGTACTTCCCTCCTCCTCACAAGATTAGCTGTTCTTGCTCAGTGCTGCCCTCTATATGCAAACTGTTTATTATACATGTCACAAGTCTTCTGCACACACCTGTTGGAATCATATGATTTCAATATGTGTTTTATGCAAATCATCATGAATCACTTCTCTACCACTTGTATCAAACTATCATTTTTAGCAGTGCTTACATTCAGATATTTTTATTTTTCTTCTTGATTGAATTAGTTCTCAAAGTGGTTTAATTTAACATACTCAGTTTTTTTTAAAGCATTCAGGTTCAGTTACCCTGATTCTAATCTCATCTATTTTTTACTTCAAATACTTTTATTGATTGATGCAACATGAATTATGAAGTTAATGTCACCACTTCAGGTGTTTCACATTCAACAAGCACTTTACCACACGCTTCAGGTGTTGGCAATCCAAAAAATCTACATTTATTTGCAGAGAAGTTGGATGTTATATGGATCATCCTTTATCTCTAGACATTGCCTCACTTTCTCTTAAACACGTGGAACCTGTGCAAGCTGATGAGGACTTTGATCACCTCTTTCCACCTCCTGAATTTATCCTTCCTGAAGATTCTGTTCTGCCTTCCACAGTTTTTCAGACTTCATTTCTTAAGTATGTAATGTTTTATCCTTTGTTCCTGTATTTTATAACCTGTGTTTTTCATTACTGCATGAATTTACTCCCCAACCTAATTTGGTTACTCTCCCATTTCCTGACATTTGGGTTTATGCTGAATAATTTGCCTCTCAGTTGAATGATGGTGTTAGTATACCTTATTCCCCATTGGCTTCATATCAGTCTACCTTTGCAACTCATGGGGCTGACTGTTTCCATTAGTGGACCTTGCATAACCAGTGGAACCTTACTTGGGATCCCTTGAGTGCTTCCATGACACTTCCTTCTTTCCTTGTTTTGAATCTTACACTTCACACTCTAGATGTTGCTAGACTAGATGGCTTTTTAATTGAAGAGTCTTCTATTTCCTTGATTTCATATTATCCGGCAGCTTTATCCCATACCTTTCATTTTTCCCATTAATAATTACTGCAAGGTTTTCCTCTCATCCATTTTTACCATATTAATCCATTTCTTCAGTAATTGGGATGGTAATGTGGCTCTCTATTCTCTTTCCTTACCTACATTTGAATGTATTTCCTTGTGTTCTTTGTTTCACCCATCTCTTAAAGTGTATTTCCTCCTTTTGACTTGCTGGCATTGTTGACCTGACTTATTTACCATCAGCATTACATGCACACTTCACCACCATATATATCTTCTCCTTTATCCAGATATTTCCTTCCTTCCAAAGAATTTTGTGGCTCATGAAGGTAACTCCTTTTTATCCTATTTCCCTTTCCTCTATTTTTCATCTCTACCACTTCCCAATCCACAGACTTCTATGTCCTATGCATACTCTTTGTTATAATTGCCCATACAGCTTCATATTCCCATCTTTTATCCCATGGTAACCCTCTTTGTCCAGTGATTTCTCCTTTTTTACTGTCACCAGTTTTGTTTGTAACTTAATCCATTTGGCTTATTCCTACTTGTCACCCTTCACACACTCCTACTTGGAGATGCTTCTTTCATTTTCTCCCCTGATTTATTACACAATGGGTGAAGAATATATCTGGATCAAATGTAGTGTTGCTCTCCTCTTCGAATCTGACTTTCTCATCTCCAGAAATATCCTTCAAAAGCTTTTCAAGGGCTTGTATTTTCTTCCTTCACACCAATCTCTCCTCATCATGAATATGGCATTCTAGCTAATCTTGTGAGCAGTAAAACCTACTGTATTGGACATTATAATTTCACACATCCCACCCTTCCTCCCCACTCACTTTTGGTACTTCCATCACCTGCCAAACTACAAAGCACAGAGAGGGAGTTATATCATTTGAGTGTACAATGCTCCTTTTGATAAAGTAATAATGCATGATGATTTGTATGAGAAACATGTTGGAATCATTTGATTCTAATAGGAGGATGCAGAAAACATGTGGCATGTGTAATAAAAAGTTATAAAAAATAATAATAGAGAGCAGCATTGAATGAGAATAGATAACCTTGTGTAAATAAGGAAGTACCTATGGAGGAATACCTTTTCAGTATAGGAAAATTATAACCTCTATATTTTTCTACTTCTTAGTTTTTCAAGGTTCCCTGGAAGTTTAAATATGGATCTGAATGAGCTTGTAGTGAATCTTGTTCCATATCGTCAACTTCACTTTCTTGTATCTAGTTTTGCTCCAGTTAATGCATTAGCCAATGGTGAAATATTATTACGTGGGTAAGTTTTATTGATGTGATAGTATAATAAAAAATGCAAATGTTTAAGCTTGTGAAGGGTTAATCATTGACCTACTGTATAAATTTGAAAGATATACAACATTTTGTTGATGACTAATTTTAGTATAGTACTATAGAATAGTGCTTTACCAGTATGTTAGCTAATCCATGAAAATATAAATATAGTATTCGTACAAAGGATAGCATACACAAAGTGTATAGTTCCTGATTTTTAATACACCAGTTACTGATGTATGTGTACTAGAGGAGTTTAACAATATAGTTTCTAATTCTTAAGAATCTTTCTCCATACTGCAAAGCACTTCTCAGGTGTTGAGTGTATACCTGCGTAACAAATTTCAAAATACAAGAAGTAATAACTCTAACTCTGTTTAACAATTTTTACTTTAAAAAATTGAGATTTTTTCTCATTTTGTAAATTTTATTCTTTTGTAATTTATGAGTGAAAATTAATTGAATGTTCAAACTTTCATTTCTGTGCACTTCTAAGGAGTTTTACCTGTCACTTGACAGGTACTTCTTCACAAAGTTAAATAAATAAACTATTTATTGTTAAAAAAAATTAAAGTTGACTATCTTACAACATTAGGTTGATATTTGTTAGGAAAGTAATTATCCCTTGGGAATATCAGTAGCTATGCCTTGCTTTTTCAAGTTCTTTTATTTTCCTTTTGCAGATTTAATTTTATTGCTACAGTCTTTTATTCCACTCTTTTATGGTATCACAGCATATAGTCTAGACAATTAATTATGAAGCACAGCTTTGAAAAGAATTTAAACTTACGGTTTTGGGGGGAAGTGACTAGATGGAGTTCTTGCAGGGATGAGCAAAGAATCTAATGGGAAGTTTAAATGACTTAGGAACAAACCATAGTTCTGGAAATGTTATATAATTTTTTTAGACATTCTTTTCATTTCTTAAAATATTTTCATGTTAGATTATATCTTTGTCAAAGCTTCTGTGACAAGGCATCAGTTAAATTTAGTTAGGCAAAATATCCTGTTTACATAAATCCTTATTCACTGAACATTATTATTAAGTTTATTATACTCCAACAATACAATAACTTATTACTTATTCAAAAAAAACAGTATAGTTATTAGTTAAAAGTTTTTCTTGACTAAGAAAAATGTTAGCAAAAATATTATGTAGCCTGACTGTTTGAAAAGTCAGGTCATGAATTATTGATAAATATTTGTCAGTTTTTTAAATGGTGAATAGTGCATTAAAAAGTAAATTATCAAAAGAAATATGTTAATTATTATCATTGGAATTGTACATGTGTGTATAATTGAATAAAATATAATATAATAGAATAATTGAACTTTTAGTTATCACTGCAAAGAGAAGTTGACATTCTAAGATGAAAAGAAATATTCTTAGTAATCTCAATACAATATTTTTTTAGAAATTTGGCAACCTAATTAATTATAGGAAAACTAAATAGAATTATACAATTTTTGTAGCCCCCTCCCTCAGTGGCTCAGCAGTAAGACTCTGGACTTAAGATTTTAAAAATTGGGTTCTGATACCTGTGGTGGGCACAGCATAAATAGCCCATTTGTGGCTTTGTGTTTAACATCAGACAAATGAATGAAGTATTTTTTGTAAAGCCAAACCTAGATACTATTTAGTAAGCTTGTACTAGGTTTCATATAAATTGTTGAAGTACTTCTACACTGAGAAAAAAAATAAAATGGTATCTGTTGTATTTTTAAAAACACGTTAGATTAGTTTTTGATACTAAAGCTTACATTTATTTATTAAATTCCTTGCTACTTGATTTTTCTATTTACTGTAAATCAAAACCAGAGCACATGTTCTAGATAAGTTTGTACTAACTTTATATCAGTTTTTCTTACACTCATTTTTTTATTTCTTGCAGAATAGACAACATGTTTTCTGAGGCTTTTTCTCCATACCACTATCTTTTAGAAACCAATCCCAAGAGTGGTTTATACTTATCATGTGCTCTCATGCTTAGAGGTCAAGGTCAACTTTATGATATTAGACGTAACCTTAATAGGTTAGTTCAGTTAACTGTTTGACTTGTAACTTCTTACTTTTAGTATATTCAGTATCAAGCAAATTTTAAAGAATGAAACCATTTCAAAACAATATTAGGGATATATTTATTTTTTATATTAATATTGTTTCCTACAGAAATTGTCAATGTAAGTCAGTAGGATCACTTTTTGTTAGAAAGCACATAGCAAATTATGATAAACATAGAAATATACTTGGCAATAATAGAGTTCTGTAAATGTGTTAATTTTGACAAAATAGTTATAAAATAATGAACCAAAAAGTTGTCAAATAGTGAAGTCACCTGGGTTGAAATTCTGCCAGTGGTCACTGGTACTGAGCACCAGGTATTACTTTTTAAGGCAATACTAGTACTAGGGCTTATTTTAGATGTTTTGTCATTCTTTATGTTTACACAAACTTTTTTTTTCTTTTTCAAAAACAGATCCACTTCACTCAGCTGAGTGTTGTTACCTCTACCTTTTTGAGAATTTCACCCCTAGAGGTCACAATAAATATAAAAATAAACTAATAATAATATAACTTAAAGGTTGTGGTTGATGATCTTTTATAATATACTTTCAAGTTTTTTGTGTGTAAATTATCTGTTTTAAATAGTTGCATGAATTTTTAATTAATCCTTGACTTTAAAATTCGTGAATTAAATTTTATAGGTTTACACCAGTCAGAATGATTTCTTTTTCATAAATAAATGCATAAGCCAGCAAATTTGGTGGTACATGACATCTGTTAGTGTAATCTTATAAACATGACCATGTAATATTTAATTACTGATGGGTGACCAGACATACTATTTTTTGGTAATTTGTCCAAAGAAAAGTTCTCAAGCACACAAAACATTTCAGTTACATCAAATTTTGAATCTAATAGGCCTTCTTAACTTGCTCATTGTTGTAATGCCTATTCTTCTGTCACCACACTCTCAAAAGCTCCATCTGTATGTGGTGAGAAACCAAGTCTGCATTGGTCTGAATGTGATGACAGTTAGGGCAGTGCTCATCACCAAAACATACCTTACACAGTCATGAACTGAATTTTATGACTATTTAATGAAAAACCAGAACTTGTACATTCTATTCATTCTTCACAAAGATATGTCTAAAAATTTTTCAAAGTAATGTTAAAACCTAAAAGAAGTGTGTTTTAAAACATTATGGATTCTTAAATAAATTCAATTATTAAGTAGTCTGTTTTAAGATGAATTGTGTAATGTGAATAATTAAATTACTTGGATGTATAATTTGACAATTATTGTTCATTTTTTTGTATCTATCACCAAAAAACATAGTTGAAATTATTTCAAAAAGTTTACCAGTATTAATATAATTGGGAATATTGTAGAACAATCTATTAAATTTAAAGTTAAATTACTTCAAACTTATAATAATAATTTTGAAATTAGGTGCAAGACCTAAACTGTCTCAGGTTATTGATTTGGAAATCTGGGTACTCTAAGTTATTCATGAATGAAGATTGAATGAAACCTGTTAACTGATGAGCAAGATTAGCTGTATGTTGTTTCAACTATATAGTGGTCACCTGGCTGAGGTTGTGAACTGGTTTATTACATGCATTTCTTTCACTTCTTGAATCAATATTTCGTGCTCTTTACCAAAAGCTGGTTGCATAAGTTACTAACTAGCTTTTTTGTTATTATATAGTCTTGTCTGATGGCTTATAATACTAAAACATTGGGTTTTGATACATGTTGTAGGCAGAACAAAGACAGTCCATTGTATAATCCTGAGCTTAACAACTTACAAACCAAACCTATTCTATAGACCAAAACAATTACATTTATGAGTATACTAGACTGTAAGAACATTATATTGTAGGGTGTTTTTTATAGGAACTTCTTATAGCTTTAGTTGAAGAGAAAAGAAAAACATTTTACATAACTAATATTCATCTTTATATATCTCTAAATAAATATTATGATGCTAAGTAGGACATGCACATATTTAGGCTTGAGTCATTTGTTTAAGATCAAGTCCATTTCAGAAACTTTTTCAATCTTGAAATAATTTAACTACATAAAAAATCAGTAATAAGTAAAATGTAATCTTGAGTTACAACTTCATGATTTATTTGAAGTATAAGTATTTTAAAATAGAAGAACTAAAGGAATGGAAGCAATAATAGGCAAACTGTAACAACTAACCATCACAGATATCAACAAAGTTTGTGTATTACTGCTACTACTACAGAGTTTAATAACTTTTCATCTAAATTGCAGTTCATTTGTGACCACTAACTTACTTTCTTGTATATATTTGCAGGAAAATTGGACAAATAGCAAAGCTTATATGTGTGTTGTTTTTTTGTGTTTTTTTTCACATTCATATGCTTTTATGTAGTAGGGTTAAAAATACACATTAAAACATCCTCAAATATTATTTACTCCAAACTGCATTTGTAGTTAATGTGTCCATGTAGAGCACTGATGGTACTATCAAAAGAATGATTTCAGTACTGTGGGTTAATTTCAAGATTATGCATTTATGACATCTTGTATAAGAACAAGTTTAAAGTGTGTTTGAATATACAGCATTTCTGTCCATAGAAAATAATATTTTGTTAATATATATTTTCAAAAATACTTAAAAGATCGTGTAGATGGTTAGGAGTTATAATATTTTTTTATTTTTTTTATAAAATCCAAGTTTTTATTTTGACTTGTACTTTAATAGCTATTTCAAAAAACAATGTACCAAAATTACGATAAACAAATTAGAAGGCACCAACATTAACAACATTGCTCTTTAGAAAGAGGCACAATATGGTAAGAAAAGTTTTGCATGTAAATATATTTTCTTTTACATCTTTTATTCTTGAAAATAAATTGTAGGTTAAGAATTTCCAATTGCTTTGATATAGTATTATTTCTGTGAAATATTCATTAGTGTATAAAATCCTGATGTGTAAATTGTGATTTCTTCTGTAACACAGTTTTGTTTAGTTTATTTTACTTTCAATACAATGTATTGTTTTTACTGTCAACATTTAAGAAATCTGCAGTCTCCTAAAGGAGTTTTTTTCAGCACAGTGATTTTAGTGTAAGAAGAATTGTAAAAATATTTCTCCCCATCACTATATATGCTATATGGCCAAAAGTATGTGGACACCCCTTCTAATTAGTGGGTTTGGCTATTTCAGCCACACCCATTGCTAACAGGTGCATAAAATCAAGCATACAGCCATGCAGTCACCACAGACAAACACTGGCAGTAGAATGGGTCATACTGAAGAGCTCAGTGCCTTTCAATATGGCACTGTCAGAGGATACCACCTTTCCAATAAGTCAGTTCATCAAATTTCTGTTCTGCTATAACTGCTCTGGTCAACTGTAAGTGCTGTTATTGTGAAGTGGAAATGTCTAGGAGCAACAACAGCTCAGCCATGAAGCAGTAGGCCACACAAGCTCACAAAACAGGACCGTTTAGTGCTGAAGCCTGTAAAAATCGTCTATCCACAGTTGCAACACTTAGTACTGAGTTCCAAGCTGTCTTTGGAAGTAATGTCAGCACAAGAACTGTTCATTGAGAGCTTCACGAAATGGGTTTCTATGGCCAAATAGCTGCACACAGTGCCAAGTATCAGCTGGAGTGGTGCAAAGCATACTGCCATTGGGTTCTGTAGCAGTGGAAACTATGTGACAGACAAATATGGGTTGGCAGATGCCAGGAGAATGTTACCTGCCTGAATGCATAGTGCTAACTGTAAAGTTTTGTGGAAGAGGAATAATGGTTTGGGCAAGGCTCTTTAGTTCCAGTGAAAGGAAATCTTAATGCTGCAGCATACAGTAATGTTCTAGGGAATTGTGTGCTTACAACTTTGCGGCAACAGTTTAGGGAAGGTTCTTTTCTGTTTCAGCACGACAATGCCCCTGTGCACAAAGCGAAGTCCATAAAGATGTGGTTTGCCAAGGTTGGTATAGAAGAACTTGACTGTTGGCGCACAGAGTCCTGACCTCAACGCTACTGAACACATTTGGGATGAACTGGAATGCCAACTGCAAGCCAGGCCTTCTCACAGGACATCAGTGCCTGACCTCACTATTACTCTTGTGGCTGAATAGGAGCAAATCCCCACAGCCATGTTCCAAAATCTAGTGAAAAGCCTTCCCAGAAGAGTGGAGGCTGTTATAGCAACAAAGGGGGAACCAACCACATATTAATTCTCCTAGTTTTGGAATGAGATTTTCAACAAGCACATATGGGTGTGATGGCCAGATGTCCATGTAGTGTACTTTTTGATGGGGATAACCATCTCAGACTATTACAGTTATTGGTCTAAACTTGGTGTAAAGTATAATAATCAAGTGTTTGTTTTTTAAAATCTTGTGAAATATTCTGTCAAAATTACAGTGATCTAAATGTTTCAGTTGTGGATCTTGTTTTTTGCATGTTCATCTGTAAAAGTTGTAGCCTTCTAAAGATGTTACTAGTGTTGAAGAAATTGTGAAAAATAATATTTTGTAGAAGTTGCAGTCACCTTGGCATGTGTTTAGTCTTATGAAGTTTAATGTTTAATTTTGTGGATGTTTATTTTGTTTTGACTGTTATGAAATATGTAGTTATTTACAAAGCTGGTTAATTAATGCAGTTTATTAATATAATGGATTATCTGTAAGTGTTAATTATATTGACTATATGTGTGTGTGTTTTCTTATAGCAAAGCCACATTGAGCTATCTGCTGAGCCCACCAAGGGGAATCAAACCCCTGATTTTAGTGTTAGAAGCCTGTAGACTTACCACTGTATTAGTGGGGGCATATTGACTGTTAAAAATAATTGATTAGTGTCATGTCAAATAAATGATTAATCATGAAGGTAATTTCAGTGTCTGATTATTCCAAGTATTTAAACCATTGATAGATTGTTTAGGCAAGAGTATTCATGACAAGTAAAACTGGAATGGATGGCAATTGCCTGTTTTAAAAAACACAGTTGTAGTAGACAATATTTCAAAAGTCTTCCTCTACATTTGTGTTTCTTAAAACGGACATTTGACATCCTTTCTAGTTTACTCATTATTGAAAATATTGTCTTTACATTTTTTTATTAATTCAAGGTTGTTCAGCTTCATGTCTTAGTGTCATGACTTAGGAAGTTAATCCAAAAATTAATAGCAACTAGTGTTTTTGATTATTACTATTTGAGATTATTCCAGTTATATAAGTGTCACATGTGTGAGAATAATTTATTATTTTAATATAATTAACTAGCAAATTCTGCTTATCAATAAGGTCTGTTTGTTTAAATAACATGGCACTTGTGAATTATTTTTGTTGATTTGGTAGAAGTACAGTTGTTCTAAGTCCACTCTGTTGTGGAATATATACTTACAGTGATCCACAACTTTAGGTGTAAACCTATTTTTTGTTTCATATCAGACAGAAAAAAATTTCTTATCTTTACTTAAGGTTGACCCATGGCCTTAACTTTGCTCCTTGGAATATAGACAGATGGAAGATTGGATTTTGTGCAGTACCTCCTCTTGGCCATCCTTATTCTTTGGTGACTCTTACTAATAACACTTGTTTTCAGCAGAATTTGTTAAGAATGAAATCCAGATTTCTTAAACTATACAAGTGCAAGGTAATATAATTTTGGTTAAATATATATTTAAAGATTGTATTATAAGCAGTTTCTATATCAACAGAATATATAAAAATAATATAGTGAGTTTTGACTAATGATTTCATTTAGGCACATCTTCACCACTTCTTGAAGGTTGATGGGATGGAGAGTGAAGATTTTGAAACAACATTGTCCTGTTTGTCTACTCTAATAGAAGACTATCAGTCACTGGATAAATCAACTGCAAATGCAGCATTGTTTACTCATCCAAGGTTAAAATTATTTGTATGAAAAATTTATACTGTTGTAGATATATAAATATGATACATATATGAAAGTTCTTAGTTTACAATTTATTTATTTAAAAAAATACTGAAATGGAAATTGGAATGCTTGTACAAAGGTAATTCAAATTAAAGGTAATTCAAGGACTGTTTGACTAACCATTTTTGCTTGATATGATATACACGAGTTTGTCTACACATTTCTACATGTTAAGTATTTGCTATACCTTTTAAAATTTCGTACATGGAGGATATCAAAGAAAATTTATTTTTTAGGTTTCATATATATATATACATACAGTTGAATAACCAAAAAATCATAAATAGCTATACTTATACCACAGAATTATGCTATAATTTATTAAGCTTAGTAACTAAGATGTATTTAGGTTTAAAAAAATATGAAACTTCAACCAGATTAAAGAGACAACTTTCCTTCTTGATATCTTGGTTTGAAAGAATGAGGTAAAATTTTTGCACATTAAAACAACTGAGAAAAACATTCTGGGGACATTTTGAGATGTTGACTGGTTATTCACATGTCATTTATTGAGGTAAGTGTATATAAAGGACCATTGTGTTTGATTCAGTACCTGAGCCATATCTCACAAAATAAAAAGATACGAGGTTCTTATTTTATATTCTAGCTTGTCAATGTTGGTAATTTGAGTTCCTAATTTGTACAAAACTACAGACCAAGAAGTTTGACATTACAAACATCTAATTTTAAACAGTGCTGTATTCTACATACCATGACTCACTAAAATCTACATTTAGGTGTGTTTTTTTAATATTTACTTTTCAATTAAGAAATTAACTTATATATGATATTAAAGTTTGAATTTTAATGTACATATTGATTCCAAATTTATTGACATAAATTCATAAAATAGTAGTTTGATAAAATTTTGAGTTCAAGTTAACAAACATGACATGGCCTTTGACCCATGACCAATTGCAAAAGGGCTGATACAGGAACATTGATATTAATACTTTTGATACAAAGTTGGCCAATGTGAACTATCTTGTAATCATCAAATTATACATATTATAACAGTAAATGTGCTAAGTGTATCTTTACAAACTTTGGTGAGCTCTTAGTAAACATAACTTTGTCTACCATCTACAAAAACAGATTTTTGAACAAAACTATTTTTATTAAAAATTTGTTTGTGAATTTATGAAGCCCTCACGGAATAGGTTTGAGTGAAAGGTGATTCTGATGTTAAAAATAAAATACTTTATATTGCACGATAATGAGCAACCCACTTGAAGTAAAAATGAATTATCAAGACATGCTAACATTTAATGCTAAATAATCTAAATAATACACGTTATTTAGATTTAGAAATTAAAGTAATTGATAGAAAGGATATCAATATAAATATTTTTGATGAAAGAAAAGATTTTGACTTTCCAATTTATGGTTTACCCACCTTACATAGTAATGTGCCATACTCATCTGTTATAACTTTGCAGTTATTCAGATATTGTAAAATTTGTAACAAATTATAATGTTGATATACTGATACAAAAATTGATAGTTAATGGAATTAATAAAGAAATTTTAAATGAAATTATTAAATTATTCTGTAATAAATACAAAGAAAGTAAAATCACAGAAATTTTACTAATAATTATTTTTAGTTAAGATAGGGTCATTTAAGAATTTGGCACTATTTTATGCAGATGTACACCTGAAGCTGCATATAAAAGTATTACAGTTACAATAAACTATCACTTTCCTGATGTCATGTTAATTAGTGCCTCTTTATCTTTTTCTTGTTGTTATTTTAACTTGGGAGAGCAGTCACCTTCCCACAGCTGTCTGCAGGCAGTGAAGGGTGATACAGATGTGGGATGTTGTTGGCTTGAACACCCACATCTCACTCTCCTAATTTCTAAAATTCTAATCTTCTTATGTGAGACTAGCAAATTGGAGGTTAAGACTGATAGATGGTGTATCGCTGCTGCAATGTAAGTCCTACTTCTTTAGTCACCTCCAAAACCTAGGATACATTTTATAATCCCACGTTATAGCTTGTACCCTAGGATCTTTTTTTTAAATATGCAGTGTGTTTTGTTTAATTTTAATGTTTTGTTTATGGCATAAAAATTTAAGGATTTGCTGTTTTTAATGCAGTCCTTTCTCATGATTTTGTTTACTTATTTGGCTTCATTTGGATGCAATTATTTAATTTCACAAAAAAACATACACATTATTATTAATATTGAAATATGCAAAAATTAGTATTCAATGGATTTAGTAAAGAAACTCTAAAAAATTATTAATATTTCATGAAAAATTTAAAAATGTATTAAATAAATATAAAGAAGAGCTTCCAATAAGTATTTTAGTCTGAAAATTGGTAGTTCTAGTAGATTTAATGGGTGGTGCTTGGGAATTATACCAGTTTATATAACTTGGCTAGGCTTTTATAACACAATACTAGTATAATTTATCTATTCTACTACTAGTAAAGTTATGTTAAACCTTTATTACTATAATTGGGGATAGAATTTCAACCTCAAGAGGTAAGTTTATCTTACCTTGCATCTTTCCATAGCTTTAGAGAGAATTATTTATTTAATCTCTGGTACTTACCTGATAGAAATGTTTGAAACAAGTAGAAAGAGCATATTCTAATCATAATTCTTTAATTTTTGGTGGTTAAAGATGGTAGTTGCTCAAAGTAACAGAATCTTTTTAACTTATTGATATCTTATTTACAAAGCCAAACAAGTTACAGTTTTCAGACACTTTGTTATTCTGCCTGATGTGTTGCCTTTGTTCTATAATGCATATTTAAACTTATATGAAGAATTTTTTTAACTAACTCACTAAGAATAAAGTAGTGTTAGTGAGCTAAGGCACCAAGAGCAAAGGACCTCAGCCCAGAAAATAAGTATTAAGTTTCTGTTTTTTATGTATATATCTTTTTTATTGTTATATATTTTTAATAAATGTTACTAAAATGCAAAAATTATAAACTTTTAGTTTACCTGGTTAAAACTTCTCCAAAACAGAACAGCTGAAATTACACTGGCACAAGAGTGTAGTTGCATCTGTGTGAGATTAGACACAAACTCAGCAGTTGATAGATAACTTATATTCCACAAAGATATAATAAGCTAATTATCATAATTTTAATGTTTTCACACACACACAGTACTCAATAGTGTATATAACAGCAATAAAACTAACAGAAAATGCACGTGAAAAGGTTAATTAATAGTTGAAACTGAAGATAATAAAACTAAAGATCTTGCAACAAATGAGGCATTCAAACATTAATAAATGGTATTATTTTATATTTTTCATTTCACTACATTTAGTGTCAAAGTAGAGCAAGTAAGTACAAAAATTTAAAGTTTTTCTGAAACAACTTCTGATATTTGTTTGGGAGATACTAGAGGATATGTAATGTAATATGTATTTTCAGGACGACTGATATAGGTAGTAAAAATTTAATTAAATACATTTTTAATGTGCTTTGTTTATGGCTTAAAAATTTATGGTGTGTGTGTTAGCATTGAACTACTGTAAGAAACATTAAAATAATCTTTTCTTTTTTTCTCAAACTTATAACACATTTCTACTATCCTGAGATTAAAATATTAAGAACAGAAATTATGAAATAGATAAGAATAAGAGAATTGAAGTGTAAAAATATATGACATTTTATATATTTTGGGATTCTTTAAACTTATTCTTGAATATGTTATTTAAAGAATAATAATAAATATGAGTGAAAATAACATTTTTAGCTTTGAGTAATTTTTAAAATATTTATACACATTTTAATCTATTTGGAGGCACTGAAACTAAAAGATATTTAAAACCCAATGCCTTATCATCTGTAAATGGACTGCTGAGGAGAATGTTTTAGTTGCATTTAAACATGACAGAGCAAGAAAAACTTCATGAAAGGAAGTTTAATAAACCTTCACTTCATGAGAACCTCAGTCCCTCTACAAGTTTCTTAGATTTATCCTTTCAAGCTTGAGAAAGACAATACTTTCCATAGAGGAGGAAATTTATGACAACAGATTCCATATGCCCATTTCTCATTTATTCTTCAAACATCTGGTCCTTGCATATATAACATGAGATAAGGTTGGAGGATTTTCTGCCTGTTATTTGTAGAAAACCTGTTTTTCCTAACTCATAATGTTCCATCTACACATAATACAACAAATCTGAATATTTATTTAATATGTAGAAAGTTACTATTTCAAACATTTTGTGACACGATTTAATTTCATACATATGTAATGGAAATACTTTAATAAAAAAACTAATTCAATATTTTATGCCACAAGACTTTTGCCAACAGTGCCAAAGCATTTATGTTATTCTGGATGATGTAGAATTCTCAGTTATGAAAGCAAGAGGACCACCTTTGTAATAAGTAACATATTCTACTTTAAGAATATAAATGCATTCTAGGCTGTTGTATGTACTTGTTCAAGTAGATGATGAAGCCAGAAATGAGAGACTAACTGGCAGTTATGTGAAGCTTCATTTAACTGGTTGATTTATGAATAAGCAACCAGTTGCAAAACGTCTTTTGATGCTGAAAGTATACAAACATCTCGGTAATATACAAGGTTTGTAACGTAATGATGAATGATTGAAAAGGGTCAACACACAAATTGGTTTTAAATCTTTTGTTATTCACCTTAATAATATGCACAATGTTAATTTGTTTAGAAGAATATAGACATTTTTTCTTTCATTGGATATTTATGTTTGAAGTAATTTAATTCAAGCCCAAGATGGACAGAGATAGACGTGATCTCATAAAAGTTAGGGATAGCAAGCATACAACAAGATTCTTGAGATTGTTTTCCACTAACAAAAGTCACAGATTCCAAAGTTATTTTATATAATTAAAGGTTTTTTTGTTATGAATGTTTTATATATAGGTTGGACTTGTGGGATCAATTCATTAGGAGGAAGAAACTTTGTGGGGTGGATGGTTTACATTTAAATAGGAAAGGATCTGGCATGTATTCAGGAGCTATTAACTCAACTTTAAGGGTAGTTTTAAACTAGGATTAGTTTGCACCTGAAGAAGAAAGGTCCACCTTTCAAAAGCACTCAGGTTATTGGATTTTTATTTCATTTCTAATCTAGGACTAGATAGTGATGAGGGCAAAGATAAACTAAATGAAACAAAATTGAGATATAGAGAAAAGTTTAACATAAGAAATCAGCATAAAATAGTTATAAGAATAGACTTAATTGTTACTGCTTTAATACTAGATGTATAAGAAATAAAACAGAATGGTAGGAATAGAAGATTTTTCATATAATAGGAATAATTAAAACATGGTCAAATGTAGATGATTTTGATGAAATACATGATTATAGGTTATTTAATAGGAACAGAGAAGTAAAAAGAGGGGGAGGAGTAGCTATATGTAATGTGCAAACTACATCCTATTGAAGTTTAGAATATTAAGGATAATAGAGAGGAGGTTGAATCCATTTGGGTTTCTGTTAGTGTATATCAAGGGGAAAAACTCAGTAGGAATGTGTTACAGACCCCCAGGTGGAACAGAAGAAATTAGTGAGATTAAGATTTCAGCTGTTAATGAAGTCATAATTATGGGTGATTTTAATTTCTGACATTAATTGGGAAATGCTAGTCAAATCATAAGGAAAAAAAGCAGGTCTCATTGATAATTTTATTCTATGAAAAATTACATAGGATGTATGGCTCACAAAAAGTATTAGCCCCTGGGCCACATAACCTTAAATTTGACACTTGGAGGAAGGTTTCTGGAAACTGTTTAAGATGGATTTCTTCACCAATTAATGAAGAAACCTACAAGAAGTAATGCTATTTTAGAGTTATTGTTAATTTCTGATGCAGAAATGACTGAGAGGGTGGAAATTGGAAAATACCTAGATACAAGTGATTGTTGCTGTATTAGATTTGATATTTTGCTGCATATGGAAATGAGAAAATTATATTTTGATCCCAGATATCAAAACAAATTTTGAAGGAATACAACAAGAATTATTCACTTTGAATTGGGCAGCTGAATTGTTTGGAAACAGAGTAAATGTGGAAAATGTTTAAAGAAAATAATTTCAATATTTAAAACAGAAAGAAAAAGGTAGCTGCAAGAAAAAAACCAGGTGGGCTCACAAACAAAAATTTAAGAAAAGCATCACAAATTTAAGAAATTAACTGGTATTATAGAAAATAAGGAAGTTAGTAAGAATGCAGATAACCCTCGTGTAGATTTGCATAAAATTCAAACAAATAAAACCAAGTTAGTCAAAGAGGAAATTAGGACATTCAAAAGGATGTATGAAAAGAATTTGGTTGGAAACATAAAAATTAACAGTAAGGATTTTTAAAAGTATATTAGGTGTAAACAATATGCTTGGATGAGGATAGGATCATTGAGGGATGTTAAAGGAAGATGTGATTATAAAATGGCTAAAGTATTGAATTCTGCTTTTTGTTCAGTTTTAACTAATAGAGACTTAAGCCTTAATGCACCCTCAAATAACAAGTAATCATCAACTAATGTTTCAACAATACTCTTATTTTAGTTCATTTTTCTCATAGATTTCTTTTAAACTTTTAATTCTAATATTTTGGCAATTTCAAGCTATTCACTTTGTTATATTTTTCTGTTTTTTAAACTATGCTCTGCCATAGTTATCTTGGGCTCCACGAGGAAATTTTAGAATGTTAATATTTTTTCCTAGAACTATAAAATTGAGTCAGAATATGCCACACAAATGTTTAAACTGGTTAATTGATTTATGGAAGAACATGAGGTCCAATGGCAGCTTTGATCAAGTATTTGAACTGTTGGGGCTGCAGCTATGATTGGACAATTTGCAGGCGCAGTGGCACGCATAAAAAAGAAAAACTTGGACATCGAGAGTATCCACTGTTGTCTTCATTGCCATGCACTTGCAATGAAATGAATGCCAGAAGACTTAAATGAGCTATTGCATGATGTCAAAAAAATAGTTAAATTTATAAAATCAAGACCACTCAATATGAGGATCTTCAGTTTACTCTTTGAGGATATGGCAAGTTTGCATAAAAGTTTGCTGGATTTTATGAACTGCATGAAAAGATAGGTTTCTTTTGATCTGAATACTATTTTGAACCTACATACAAATTAAGGGAGAAGTGCTGGATATGGAAAGTGGCTTACCTTTTCAACATATTTACCTATCTGAATGAAATTAATGCTACAATGCCAGGGTATCAGAGTAATGTGTTTCAAGTGCTTCAACATGAGCTGGAGTTATGAATATTCATCTCCACTTCCCAATCACATGGACAAGGAGTATTCTATATGTCCTTGGAATTATGGAGAGAACATGGAACTTGTGTTCAACCAAGAGTCTAGGATGGGACCACTATGCATTCTCCTTCTATGAATAATATCCTAAATTGACATTGATCAAAAAGAAGGACAGCATACTGTCAAAACTGAATCATAATTGCAAGTAGGCTCACAGAGAAGCTGGTGCCACTGCTACTGACAATTGGGAAAACATCCAGGGACCCAAGTATAAGGGCCCCCAATTTCACCCTCATCTCCAAGAATGGAGGAACACATACTCTGAAGGAAAAGCCTCTACCCACTACCCCAGTGACTGGAAATTGGGTGTGGTAAGGATTCCTAGCTCCACTAATAGAATATGGGGGGTATAACACATTTTGGAGAATCCTGAGGAACAGTGCAAAAGCTGAACCAAGTTCTTTAAATTTTTAAAAGCAAATGAACCCAAATTTATTCCATATGATGTTTAGCAGGGGCAGGGAGAATCTCCTTTAGCTTTACTAAAGTTAGTCCAGGAGTGGCAGTTCATGATAATATGGTAATATCATCTGGTATGAGCCTGAACAGTCTTATGAAACATCTCATTTATACAGTGGCTATTGCAACTAGCAGTAAGAATAATTAAATTGGTTGTTAGTATGGAACTGGACTGAGAGAAGCATACTTGTCTGAAAGCAAGATGTAAGGGACCCTGGAAAATAAAGAGACAAGACTGCAACAAAAGTATCTCCTTCTTATAATACAGCAGATGTTAAAAATGGTCAAGGAGTAGGAGCAAACTTCCAAAACAAAGTTGCCCAGACATGTAAAGAAAGTGACAGAAAAGCATTGGGAAAAGTCTGCAAAAAGTTCTCACACTGGATAAATGAAATAGACAGAAAAAGACAAATGTGCTGAATCTGATGAGATGTAACCCAGAAAATAACTCACCTATACAGATCTAAGAATGAAAATAGATATTTTGGAATCTATCTCTAATGAAATGGGGAAAAAGCAAGGAAAACTGAAGGATCTCAATAAATACATAGTCAAGATTATCACTACAAAAAGGAGGTAAAGTGGATTACATAACACTCCTTGGCCTGACAGGCCCAAAACAAATTATCAAATTACAATCAATTGCAGAGGCAAGAAACAAATGGCAAAAAATTGCAGAGGTGGATGTATTTCCTTCCCTGATTGCCACAGACTTAGAAAGGAAGGGCATATCAGGATATAGCAGAATTTAAGTCCTACAAACATGCACACAACTCCTACTTATAACATCAACCTGTCAGCAGCCAACACATATACTTCCACTAGAAGGTGGAAAACCAAGGCAAGATAACACACAAAGGATGGTACAATTTCTCTCCTGTCAAGTAATAAAATAGTAAATCACCCAGCCTTAACCAGAATTCAGGAAGGAAGAGAAACTAAATAGTCCCCACCACCACTATCAAGGGAGAATCAAATTCAAAGGGGACAAAAAAAAGGCCCCAAACATCACAACTTCAAATGATTGATTGAAGAAAAGGACTAGAATTCAAATGAGACTTGGAAAAGGTTGACCAAGTAAAGAAGAGTGTCAGAAAACAGAATCTAAATTCTCCCCAGGATCAATAAAAAAAGCAACTTCACAAGCCCTAGGGAAAAACACCCCAGGCCAAATGAATTTCTCCATTTCTTAACAGAAAAAAAACATTGATTGCTCCAATTGAAAGAAACCCCAATGCAAAGAAATGCCAGATGACAAAGGAGGAGTAGGGAAAATCAGATTAGCTGCCTGATTAATAATAGTAATATGGGAACTATTACCTGATTCTGTATTTATTATTATGATTATAATAAAATCAACAAAGCAGCATGAAAGTCACTATCCATAATGTGATGACATGTGACACTTCATCAGAGAAAACTGTGACCAATGATTTGTCAAGAAAAAATTATTACATTATCTAAGTGAGGTGCTTATATAGAGATAGAGGGCATTTGACAAGAGTGAAGAAATTTGCAAATTAGATACTGTCAAGGGCATTTAAACGAGGATATAAAAGACTAGAAAATGTAAGACCAATGCTTAGATTGGCAAAGCCAATGTATAATAATAGTTAAATATAGTCAGTAGAGTGAATAGACAATAGTCAGGGGATGGTAAGTATATATTGGTAACACTAATTTTGACTGACTGATTATTTTCATGACAATAAGAATAATCTTAATTTCAGTTAATTGATTATTACAATAACTTAAAAATGTAATAAAAAGAAACACCAATTTGATTACAAGACACTTGCAAATAAGTAACCAATAACTTTATTACAATCTAAATGGAAGTCAACTACATTACTGAGTACTACTGAATTATCATGTATTCAATAAAAATAACATTTATCTAGTGACAATAACACTTCCTACACATCTAGTTTTCTCAGTTCAATCGAAGCAAAAATCAAAATGTTTTCATAAAACATTTTTTACACAGTAATGAATCACCTTCTAAACTGCACATTTAAAGTTCATTCAACTCAATGTAATTTTCATAACCTAAAAATCAATAAGATGTATATATATGTTAGACAAACATTTCTTGTTTTGAACACTTAACTACTTATGAGTTGGCTTCAATATTTCTATTTGTTGTTTAATAGCACGTTATCCATGGGCTATTATTAAAGACCTCCAATAAATAATCCAGACATGAAACAATTCCCCATTTCGATGAAATTCACTGTGTAAGTGATCATAACAAAATATATGCTGAAGTCCATCATACATTTCTAGTGAAGCTAATATATCAGTCAGTGAATTTTTAAGAATGTCTTGCTCTTGCTTTTCTCTTCTCTTTCTGGTTTTCCATGGGTTTATTTGGCTACAGCGGATGTCCAAGATGCTCTTAATTTGATGTTCAACCTTGATAGAAAAAACCTTAGATAACGTTTATGTAATACATCTAGTATATATATTAGTCAAAGTACATAATAACAAGCTTAATATCATGCATATAGGTGCCAGAAATAGGGGGCATTTGCCCCTCTTACATTTCACTTTTAGTAATTTTTACTAAAATTGTAAATTTGCATCTAAGCACACATTACACATTCTTTTAGTCTGTTGACTTATGCTATAAAAGCTAATCCCTGCATAAAAGTCACCCCCATCCTGAAAATATTTCTTTGGGTGCCAATGATCATGTAGGTTCTTGTAGTATTCTAAATTTCAATTGTAACCTTAACAACTAACATTACTAATTTCATATATGCTACAAATAAAACTAGTAAGAGGTAGGACTACTTGAAATTAAAAGTAGAAACATTTTTGCAGAAGTTGCTTGTTGGAATTTTTAAATGGAACTATTTCTTCACTAGATAAAATAAAATTCTCAAGTCTTCATGTCAAACACAAGAAAACCTGAGATATGATTATATCTTCTATAGTTTAATGTGATTGGAATTAGTGTTTAGGATTACTACTGTTTAAAGTCTTTAAGAAGAAAGTGTGTCAAATGTAGTTCCTTGAGATAAAAATAGGGAAGTCTGACTCCAAAAAATAAAGCATTTCAGTGAAGCAAATCCCAGAAAAAAGGAAACAAATGAATTGGAATAAAAAATATGGAAGTATGAAGAGAAATTAGTGCAACCTTCTACATTAAAGCACTCAGAAGGAAGAAGTAAAGAGTACAGCAAGCTAAGACGTCATGTAAACAAAAGATGAAGATAATCAAATTTATGGTAGAAGATATATAAATTATTAGAAAACAGAAAATTCCTGAGCTGGAAGAAAGGGTAGGAAGAATTCCAACCATAGACTACAGATAATAAGTCTTATGTTTGGGAAGGATGTGGAAATTGAGGATCAACAAGGAACACAGAATGAAAGAATCCACAATAATGAAAGAGGGAAACAAAAGTTTTACAAGTTGAGGTTCATTCAAAAATCTTGATCAAGAATCAGTAGAAATAACTTTAGTAATAGAACAAATGTTACACACCTGAGTTAAAAGAGTATCAAAGCAGTAACATAATTACAAAATATGGGCTTCATCAGTTAAAATTAATTGGATCCTCTACAATTATTTCCACTGTCCACAATTCTAGAGTTTCTCAAATCCTTCAAGCCCCACTTTTGCTCAGTTTCTCCTTCAATTTTGGGAGTATACTTAAATTACTGAGAAGAGGACAAAGGTAGGTGCCACCTTATTTTCTTCCAGATAAGAAGAACCAGAAGCAAAGAAATATTGTGAGAAGAACAAGTTAAGGACAATGGAAACTCAGGTTTCAGTGAGGAGGAATATGGGAAGTGTAAGTACCTGTCAGAAATAAATTTTCAGTATAGAAAAAACCTTTTATATGGTACATTTAATCTTTTCACTTAAATAACTCAAATCTCACACTGAACTGGTGGAGAGACTAGTGTAAAGTAAAAAAAAAAAAAAGAATGATTTTTGAAAGTGTCTGAAGGACATTCCTAAGGAGGGCATCTTCAAAGATCATATATGTGAGACCACACTATTTTTGTACCAGATATAGTTTTTGCCTATTGTTGAAAAAGTTTCACAGATATTGGCAAAAATAAGGGTAGCATGTCCAATAGGGAGAGAACTGTGGCTGGATAGAGATCTCAACCATCAGATACATGAATATCAATCCCATAATACATAAATGTGGGTAAGTGTAAAAGGATGTGCCTCCAGGTGTAAGAATGAGGATCATGCTGTCGGTAGGGCAACTATAATTCAAAATCCAGCCATTGGGAACTGACATTCATGTGAGGGTAAGAAATGGGATCATGCTACTAACAAGTTGACCACAATCCATCTTCACCTCGAGTTCATGAGACCAAAGGAAATCTCATACCCCTGACCCACGACAGGAATATATGATAAAAATGTGAGAAACTGATTGATTGATCTGGGAACTTAACATCCTGCATTGAAAAGATGTCTGTGTAGTGTAAATCAGCTCGTTTAAAATCAAAGTAACAGGAACCACACCAACTGCAGTAACATATCCAAAATAAGAATAATGGAAGAGAAAGAACCTTATGAATCTGGAAATACTTCCACCATGACACACAACATAGATGAGGGATCCCAATCAAAGAGGTGAACTCCAATTTTGACATATCATTCTCAACATATAAAATGAAGGCTACTTATAATCTACACTAGTAGAACACAACTCTACTCTCATCACTAACTCATCCAGAAGGATGCTTCGTGGCCCCCCTCTGCAAAGGCTTAAGAACTGAAAGGTGGTAAAGGATTCCCAAAATTCCCTAGAAAAAATTGGGAGAGAAAATGCAGTGGAGAGTCCAGAGGAATGACAACATCTAAGACAGTGCAATGGATGATCATGAAACCCTATGTTTAAAAGCAGACCATACTGATTTATTAAGTACATGGAATGGCAGGAATGAGCAGTTATCCTCCTTTTCTTTATCCATTTAGTCCATCAGTAGGTATGGTTCAGAATGGGCAAACTACTGAAGCAAACATATTGCAAGAATAAACCTACAAGTAATATTGTGGAACACCCCATCTCAGCAGTGTACATTTAGTGGCCATGGAATTATACTGTAAAATATCATGGCCTTACAATGCAATTTTGACTAGTTTAAGTATACCTAATCAAGCATCACTAACTACAGAGCAGGATCCATAAAATTAAAGAGAGGAATGTGTCCCTAAAAACTAAGAGGTAACTTACCCAATCGGTCTAATGAAAGAGTGAAGCGTAGCAAAAGGTAGATGATAGTACCCTGACAAGGAAGAAACAGCTACTTAAAGCTCATAATAGGTGATGAACGTATAAGGTTACTTCCTGCCAATGATTCACAAGCTTCTGAATGCCACTTCTATAAAATTCTTGAGGTTTGGAGGAAAAGAACGTAGAGAGGGTAGTTTTGACATCTTCATGTGTTCAAAGCTCTCTCCATCAAGATAGTTCTGCAAACTTTGGAATAGAAGATAATCAGATGAAGCAAGGTCTGGAGAATGTGTAAGTTTTCCCAGTCTAGCTCTTCACTCTTTGCAGATGTGATCCTTGCTGTATGTAACACACCACCTTTACAATTGATCAAAGCAAGCCTCTTTCCTTCCAGTGCAATATCCCAGAGCTCTAACTGTTGACAATGGAATCTGATGTAATTGTCACATTGAGTGGTGGCAGCTCAAAGTGAAACACACCAACAGTATCCCACCAAACACTTTACAAGACTTTCCTAGGATGGAGGTCCATTTTGGGCTGCGCTTTAGCCAGTTTAACTGCACTGGACCATTGTCTGCAACACTTAACATGTAGGTGAATAAAATGATCCAGAATATTGAAAACAAACTGAGCCAAAACAGCTAAGAAATCCACACCTTTTCTAGCCAGGAAAGATTAACCAGAAATGCATGAACTGAAGTGATATAGATGAACAAACATTTGAAAAAAAAAGGAGAAGAACTATCATTATAAACTGGACTTAGTACTGTTTGAAAGTATTGACAGCCAGAGCAAGTGGATGAAGAACTAGAGATCAAAATACAAGAGAGATAACTATCTGGGAATCGATAAGAATGAACGTACCTGAAACATGACCTCCCTAGGAGATGTATATCAAGTGTGTGGGTTCTAAAAGGGAGATCCACAATTGATTACAAAGAAAATAAGAATGAGTGTCCCCTTGGCAAGTGATGGAAGCTACCATTATCAAATAGTCAAAAGTAATCATGCATAGTCAAATCCAGATAAAAGGAAGAGACTGAACAAAAGCACACTGAACTGGTAGAAGTTCTAGGGTATGAAGGTGATAAGACATTTTGCCTATAGACCATTTTCTTAAAGCTTCCTACTGATTGAACCATATCTCCAACCTCTGAAGATAATTATCATGGAGGAGAAATAATCCAGAAAAGGTGGAGGAAGTGGTAAATCTGATGTCATAGGGGATATGATCATCTATCATCATATTGATGAAGAGGGAAGGATGAAAATGAATAGCTCAGATAACCGAAACAGGTCCAAAGAGCAAGACAGAAAACTGTGACTGAATCATGTAGTAAAAAACTACAATAACATCTAAAGAAATAGAGATAGGAACATGTATTGTGGGTATTCCCAGATGTGCAAAAAGTGATCAAAACAGAGAAGGCCTGGAGAAAACACATAGGGAGGACAGGTAAAGAACGGAAAATAGCTGAACATGTAAAATAACAAAGATGGTAACATGTCAGAGTGAAAGAAAAGAATAAGTAAAAAAACAACTGAATATAGCATGGCAGATACCTCACACTACCCTAACTGTCGGAGACAAGCCCCCAAAGCAGACTAGTGGAGAGACAGATCTGACCTAAATTCCCTATTAGCAGTGGATGATCAACAAACAGCAGTGTCCCACCCAAGAATATCCCAAAATAAAGAAATCACATATGGAAGAAAAGAACTGAAGATGGCAAATGTCCCAACAAGGAAGGAAAGAGGAGAAGGAAAACCACAAAAATCCTTAAATATTGCTGGAACACCTAAGAAAGGAAATAGAAGGTAAACATTGCCTGTAGGAAAAAAGATAGGGTAATACAAAGCTGAAAAACTAGGTGAGGAGAAAATGAATAGGATTAACAGATATTTGAAGGACATAAAAGTTTCAAAGAAACTGCCTGATTGTAAACTAAAGTAAAAAGAATTAAAGCCTGTATAGGGTGAGACTTGCAACTACCTACTCTCAAAAGAGACACACAAAGACTATCATGAAATAATGTCAGGAGAAGGGGAATATACTGTGAAATGTGTCTTAAAACAACAACAAGAAACTGATAAATCTGGGCTGCATGAAATGCAACATTGGGGGCAGGTAAAGTGGACTCTGGCCCCAAGAAGCCAAGACAAATGAATTATAAATTAAATAAAATTAATTTCAAGAAACTGTGTAGTGAAACAAACATATATATTTATATATATATATATACATAACATGTATATGTTATGTATTGAAGAAAACAAAATATTTAACCTATAAGTGGAACCACAAGTAAACCAAAAATAATAGGCACATGTTCAGCCTAATGGGACATTGCAGAACGAAGGATATTGCTAAGCTCTAAAAGAAAAATTTTAACTGAACAATAAGTGTGTACAATATTGACAGATAAAGTTTGGTGTGGACTTTGTCTCAAGGGTTCCACCAATACCAAATTAATATGAAGTACAAAAGTGAAATAAACATTAATTTATAAAATGAAATAAGTTTGTATTAACAATAAACTACATGCGAGATTTGATGCGTGGAAGTAAAATAATATAATTAAATGAATGATTGATACACCTGTAAGATGAATTACAAGTACTCCTAAAACAACAGCAACTTAATACAAAGATATGTAAAGATAAAACACTTGAAGAGGGCACAATTTAAACATTACAATACAAGTGCTGGAAACTGGAAGTGATAGACTGGTAGAATTGAATTGGAGTTATAGGTGTCAAGAGAGTATGTCATACACTTATTATTGGAAGGTCATTGCATGTGAGACACATTAGAATCAGTCACTTCCAACTGATGGGAGATAAAAGGCTTGTGGCATACACATAAACATTTTGCATATAAAGAGCATCTCTGAATGAGAATAGATATTTATGTTAGCAAAGATAATGTACTGTATTGGAAACAGCTACAAAGAAAATAACTATGGGGTGCTTAAGCCGTTCTTAAATCACCATACAGTAACTTAAATTATATGTGTGAATAATGTTAGAATATTGTGCCTAATGCATCATTTGTTACTAATGTGTTTAATGATTATATGTTACATAAAAAGATACTGACTTGCTAACAAGTTGTAGTACAATTGTAATGCCCTAGAAGAAAGTTTGAAAGCACTGGAATTTTTTGCAATGCAATGAAGGCTGAGTATCAAAACACAACTCTTAAAGTGGCAGAAATTTAGTAATACATATGCCAATAGAAATCATTGAGGGGTAAATGTAATTCAAGGGAGGTTGTACAAGACCAGATTTCCAACATTAACAGAGAAAAATGTTATGTGTATAATTTTTACAAGAATAATTTTAATAGTGTTATGAAAAGAAAA
Organism: Tachypleus tridentatus; assembly: GCF_004210375.1. NCBI lineage: Eukaryota > Metazoa > Arthropoda > Merostomata > Xiphosura > Limulidae > Tachypleus > Tachypleus tridentatus. The sequence goes on from NC_134830.1 coordinate 87,826,300, forward strand.
AAAAGATCTTTGTGGTCTGGTTAATCAATCTCATAAGCTATCTGTGTAAGGAAAATAAAATTTGAGATTTTATTTACAGAAATACTCAATACAAGTCTAAACAGTTTATAATTTCACTGTATAGCTCACTGATGGTTAGGCCACATTTTGAGTATTGTGTTCAGTCTTGGGTTCCTGTATTAAAAAGTAAATTGAATTGTAGGTAAGGATCCAGATGAGGGGTACTATGATGATACAGCAAAACCAGGACTGAATAGAATTTCTGGCTTAAACAGATTTCTTGGCTTAGACAGTGAACATGCATTTCCTTAATTATATATAATTTTTTAGTGAAACATTATACTTTCTTAACTCAAGAGAAGTAAGATATTTGTGAATAAAGTTATTATACTGTTTATGCTATATTTATTAAAATAAGAACAAAAATAGACGTTTAAAATATACATAAGTACAGAAAATCTTAAATTTATTTGAAGAAAGTGTCCAATTTCAACGCAATCATTTTTTAATGAGCTTTCTCATGCGGTTAAAAGAGAACACCAATTCTACAGCCTTTTCATGAAGTTCATTTTCCCCCTTCATTTTTGCATACAATTTGATAGCATTAATATAACACTTGCAATGAAGTAGGAATTGCTATTTCCTTACTATCTTTTCCATTTTTTCATCTTCTGAATCTCTCACATCATTTTGCTATTCTATTAAAAATTTTAAATAAATTTCATCAGTTTCTATTAAAACATTCTTGTCAACATTCACAAAACTTTCTGCATTCATAGAATCATCTGCATCAGTCTTCTCAATCAGAGTTTGGATTTCAGTAGAACTGTCATAACAAACAACTTCTCTATAATCTCTGCCATTATCAAGAATAAATCCACAGTTTCAGAAGCACTTTATTATGCATTTGATTGAATGACTTAAAATTGCAATTTCATCTAATGTGTCAATTTTCATGGTCATTTCAGATGCTCTCTTACAGTCATCCATGTTTGCAATAATATGCTGAAGCATCAATATTCTGTATTTTAATTTTATATACTTTATAATTCCTTTATCTAGTGGCTGTAGAACTAATGTTGTACATGGAGGTAGAAAGACTAAATAAACATTTGAAAGCTGAACTTTGGGGTGACAAGTTGCATTATCTAGGAAAAGTAGAATATTTCTATTTCTTTGTTCCATTCTTTTGTTTAATTTATTCAAAAATTTCTCAAATATAGCACTTGTCATCCATGCTTTATTATTTGCTTTCCATTCCACAGGAAATTGATTCTTCCTTAAATTTTTGAAACAGTACAGATTTTCACTTTTACTTATTACCCATGGTTTTTCTAATTTTCCATCAGCAAATGCAACCAAATAGTACAGTCAACTGTTTTTCCGAATAATGACCTCCAAAATAATGATGGCAGAAAGAAGAACAAAATATATTTAACCAATACTTACTGCAACAAAATGTCCAAAAATTTATTAATATTTAAAGAAATTATTAATTGAATAAGAAATTAATATTTAATCAAAAACACTTTCCACCTGACTCAGGTTCTAATCCTACTTGTTGACAGATGAGGTAGGTGAAAGATAGTTTTCCATCTGCATCACACAGAATGTAAGACTGCTCAATTACCCATTATGTGACAGCCAGGCAGTTTGGCAGGAGTGTATATTGTGGCTGGAGCTATAAATCAGGCCATTCTTTACAGGTAAGATACTGTAATCTTAGGCAACTTCAAAACCCATTGCTGATCTGAGCCAATGGAAATGGTTTGATTTATAACACAGTTGGGTGTTCTGTATTGCACGACCAAATAAATGCTCCAGCCCTACTTCCCAAATGAGAGATGTACCAGTAAAACTGCTCTGTCCAATAACATTCTCCTTACATTGACTTCCCCAGCAGCTTGGACTGGGAAGCAAGGATTTTCATGTACTTCACTAGAGATGGGAAAGGAGGAATCTGTGTGTGTAAAAACATTGGAGAGCTGCTTAGACTTTACTCTCAGGTGCATTAATCTGAAATTAGGTCCCAAACTAAGAGATAGTGCAATAGGTTGTTGCAACTAAAAACAGCGAGCATATACTTTGTGCTTTTTCTCAGAAATGCTGAAGGTATAGAAGATAAAATATATAGACATCACTTAAGTAATCTTGTAGAAAATACTAATTCAATAGCAGCAGAATGGACAGGTGGGCTTCACATTTTGTATACTTCCTTATCATTGTGGATTTTAGGTATTCCTTGTGAGGTAATAGCAACTTTTCAGCAAGTTTTACTATGTCAATAATATAGATATATAGATATTTTGAATAAGATGCTTGTGACATCTGAAAAAGAAGGGAGAAAAATAAACAACTCAACATCAAAGCCACCATGAAAGGTGCAGAATGGTGAGGGAAATGAGAACCAAAGCAGGCAAAGTTAGTCCTGTGCTGTGAGTAATGGAACATTAATGTGTCAGCATCATCCACATCTCTGGCAGCAAGATATCATACAGAAAGATGTCATTGATTAGGTGCAAAAAAAAAACATGACAGGAAGAGGCATGAAAAATAAGAAAATGGTCAACATCCATGGAAGAAGAAACTAACCAAATGGAGAATATAACTCAACCAGGACAAACAGGAGATATGGTACTAGAGAAAAGAAATCCAATTGCAATTATAAACCTTGGCAAGTAGCTTAAAAAGGGGAGTATGAGTGAGTGAGATAATGAATACATAATACAGAACAAAAGAGACAATCTAGTTCAAAATGACTGCACGGGAAAGGAGAATAAATGTGAAAAAAATCCAATAATATGTCATTTATCTAAATTCTTAGGCAATCATGGAAAATGAATCTGTTCCTTGACCAGCCTACATGGTCAAATACATTAGTCAAAAGGGTTTGACTTCCCAAGTCCAAAACTGAGAGATGATGGAGCTAAGAGCTAAGTTTGTATTTTTACTGCACTTTGATGGATCATTTTCAGTCCGTACTTAAGCAACATTGTGTATTTTTCTTTTGGTTCCATTATAGAACGGTTCACACTATCTACATTAGCAAAACATAACACAGCAGGATTCAACATGTAAAATACTGACACTAAAAGGGAAAGAAATATAAATTTACCCTCTCACAGTAAAACCAAGGTGTGGATAATGGCAACAGGTGATATTCAGTATCCAGATGAAGAGGAGATGGCCACATAATAAAGGTAATAGGTGATAAATCTTTGTTGTGATCCACATCCAGCCCTAATAACTTCTTCCAATAGATAATAGAAAAAAAACAGGCAGCCAGAGAAAGAGATAAGTGCCAGCTCTTATAAGAGAACATGTTGAGAATTAGAAAACAAGGTAAAATAAGCCAATATGATAAACTGGTGAATCTACCTTCTAAGTGTGATAGGGAAAATATCATAATGAGAGAAAAGATTCCAAGGGATAACCAAAAGGGAATGAGAACCACAGAAAAAAGCCACACAGGCAATATAACACCAGAGAGCATAAACTGGATAGAGATAATTATCCAGATTGAAATTGGAATACAAATGGAAAATAGGTGTGAATGTGATGTCACCTTCAACAGCTGCTGGTGTCTTGGGGACTTCAGGAAAAAAAATATTTGATCCAGATACAGAACACAGGTATGGTGTTAAAGGATGTGGGGGAGGAGCAAATGAGAAATTTAACAACTAGCTGCTAAGACCCAAGAAAGGGGAACAGGAGTAGGCAAAACTTCAACAGGTGAGAGACCAAAGGCCTCAAAGAGCCAGAAAGATCTGTGAAATCTGTTCTACACAAAAATGGAGTCATACATAGGTCCTATAAATAAATTTTAATATGCATATTAGCTTGTCACATAAAAACCACAACTAATAAAAATTTAGGGTGAACCAACATATATCAAGACTAAGTCTTGAGATTATTTGCATTGCATAGGTAGTATTATGATTGCTATGAAAAGGGTATGTAACAGCTCTTTCTAACATAAAGTTTTCACACTCTCAGAGCAGGAAATTATCATTTCCAAGATGTGGATATCCTTTGTACTTAATGGCACTGAAAATTAAAGAAATATGGATCAACTTGGAATATCAGGCCCATCCAAAAAGAGACTTAGAACAAGGTCTAACATGGTAAGCAACGTATGGTATTTTGTAACAATAATCAACCCACAAAGGTCAATGAGAAAGCTTCACATGCCCAAGAAACAATGCACAACATAATCAAGAATAATCTTCATCTATAAAAGTAACACATGTATATACAAGCTGCACCCATCACATATCTCAAACAATTGGAACATGAAACAGGTATTCATGCTGTTCAATAGGAAGACATACCAGTCAATTCACTTACTGATTTCTGTGAAACAACACTACTGAAATGGGTGGTCTTTATACTTTAGTTGGCTTATGAAAGACCTTCAGTGAGGGGTGTGCTTTGAACATCACAGCCTTACAATAGGACCTTATGCAATAGAAACAATGCTACAGGGTCGTGTCAAACGTCAAGATTCAAAGTCATTAGACAGGACATGTCAATTTGAACTGTAACAACATGGTGTGGTTTTCAAATTTGTTTTAATATAACAGATTTGTGCACTTAATGAACGCATATTTTGGAAAGAACACCTTGTGACTGAAAAAATAATAGTTTTGAGTTTGTAAAAGTTTAACATTTTAGGCAAAGAAGAAGAACCAACATAATTTTAGAATCCATTCCTACAAATTTAGGTTTTAAATTATAGAAGATTATTGCTCGTTACTTTCATTGTAAAAAACTCTGGTGATACAGTGTGAAGGATTCAGTGTAAACACCCAGCATTGAAACCAAGTGGAAAGAAACCACCCAGAAAAGAATTGGTGTGCTTCAAGATAAAACCAAAGTACATATGTGAGATAACGCACTGCATCTGGAACAGATATGCTCTTCACCCTTGAGGAAGGAAATCACTCTGATATAGATAGGATAGAAAAGGATGTGCACAACTGCAATGTGTTTGGACAGATGCAATCCATAATAAAATATAAAATGAATTAATTATGTAGATACCCAACTGGACAGGCAAGGTCCATAGCTCATCCTTAGCATTTAGAGGCTGAGGATGAAAACAAGTAGAGTGTAACATAATCATTGTAGATAAAGCATGTGGACTTTGTTACATATACTCATTGACCTCAGCAATAAGTGTGTCATGCAATAAGAATCACAAAGTAAAAGTTAGTGGTCAGCCAAAACTGAACAAACTCTCAAAACCATCAAAGCAAAAAGTAAAACAAATTGGCATTACATAGTCTTTGCACTGCCTCAACTCAAATGTAACAACAGGGCAATATCTGAAACTGATATTATGAGTAGAAATCAAAACTCACCCAACTGTAAATGCAGGTAAGAGACATCCTACAACTGAAATTACAAAGAGGACATGAAAATCTGCTCAACCATAGAAGCAGTGTATGTACATTCTGATGCTGGTATTATGAGGCAGGCAAAGTTCCACAAATTTAACTGTAGAAACAGGGAAAAAATCTCATACAACTGGAATTAAGGAAAAGAAGGCCCTCTACTACACACAACACTAAGAATAAGGGAGTGCATAATGGAAAAGATACCATGTATGATGGTCTCATTGCAAGTGACATCTGGATGAAAATAAACAGAGAAAATGGAGAGAGGGAAACCAAATTTGTCCTCTTCTCACTCAGTAGAAAATCATGAGTATGTAGGGTAAATTAAGATTAATTAAGATTATACAATACACTCAGGAGGAAGGCTTCATGATCCACCACCTCAACAACTGAGAATTGGGAAGTGGTAAGGACTCTCCCTTCTCCAATAAAGAAAGAAAGGGCAGATAAATGTGGTTAGGAGTCTGGAGGAATGACACACCAAAGAAAGTACAATTATTGTCTGCGAGTGTCTATTTTGAAAAGTCAACTAATTCCAATTTATTCAATCAAAAGGTCAACAGGGATGGACAGAAATCCCCTTCTTCTTTATTCATGAAGTCCATAAATGATGGTCCATCACTGAGTGAAAGGTATTAAAATTGAGAAACTTGTACATATATCTGTACCATACAACCAGTAAAAAGTTAAAATTAAAGTAACATTATTAAAATTCATAAAAGGAAATTAAGGTAAAACAAAGGAAAGTTTAATTTTGAATTAGAAACATAAATAGCATTAAATCCAGTTTTTAAATCTAGTATACAGCAGTAAGAAAAAAACTACAATAATACAAGTTGCAAAGGACCTTCTGCAGCATAATTGTAATTATCATAACTCACCAGTAAGAATAACAGGTAAGTTCAAAAATCACTGTTAGTCACCTGAAGTTGGCCTTTCCATTCCTGGTTTCGAGTTATTTAACGTTATAGCCATTTCAAAAAGTAAAGTAATAAAAGTTTTAAAAGACTTTTAGCAAAATTTTAATTGTTACAGGTAGTTCAAACAGCAATGATAGTCACCTGAAGTTGTCCTTTCCAGTCCTGGTTTTGAGTTATTTGACTTTATGGCCATTTTCTAATATAAAATCGAACTAGATTTACTTTGATTCTTAAAAAAGGTCTAATGTATAAATTAAAAAACTTAAATAGCATTAAAAAAATTAACGAGTTTTAAAAAACTAAAAACATTTCTAAGGTAAACAGTGTCACCATCACCAATAACACTGTCTAACGTTAAAAAACTAAAAACATTTCAAAGGTAGAAGTGTTACCATCACCTATAACAGTGTCTAACATTACAGATAAACCTTGGGACAGAACTTATTTAAAATGGTTCCACTGTTGAGAGTCGTAACACTGGTGCATCAGTCCTAGATAAAAGAAAACGATGAGTTAAAAACTGTGACCAATGCGTAGTATAGTTATAACAACTTCCTCTTTTCGATCCTTATGGAAGCAAGACAGCCAAAGTCAAATAGAGGGTTTTATTTAAAAAACTTATTTCCTTGTTGCTCATTCCAAGTGAACTGTCAACTGGTATGGAGCCAAGCCTGAAATACAGGACCATTGTCCATGTATGGAACAGGCACGACAGTGATAGTGCCAGAGCAAATAGATTTAGCTGCAGTGTCGGAGAGCTCATTCCCACGAATACCAAGGTGGTCTGGTTTCCAGAAAAACTGAATAGAAGTAGATGTTAAAAGTAAATGGACCAGTTAGTTTTGATTATCGGCGAAAACATGGTGAGAACTAACATAAAGCGATTCCAGGGCCAGTAGAGAACTGAGTCTGTATAAATAGTGCAGTTTGAATACTGTTAGCTTGTATGTGATCCTGGGCAAGGGAAATGGCATACAGTTCAGCAGTGAACACAGAAGCTGTAGAGGGGATTATGCACGCAACCACCGAACCACAACAAACCATGGCAGAGCTCACACAGTCACCTGATTTCAAAACATCAGTATAAATAGGAATGGAAGGATGGTTTGGAAGATGTTCAGCAAATAACAGACAGTATTTCCAATTGGGAATGTCTGCTTTTCTCAGATGACTTAAAGATAGGTCACATTTGGGGACTGTAATAAGCCATGGTGGGATGGGCTGACCAGTGAATACACCAACGTTATCCAAGGACAGACCCAAGTCATCCAACTGTTCCTGGATATGAAGGCCAAAAGAAGCAATGGCAAATCATCTGTTCTGAAAAAGCAAGGCCCACCAAGGAAGAAAAACATAATCCCAAGTGGGATGCTTCGGTAAGGAACAAAGTTTCAAAGCATATGGTAAAGACAATCGCAAACAGCAGAGGTGCAAAGAAGGTTCATGAGACTCTGTGTATAAGCTCTGAACTGAGGAAGTGCAGAAGCCCCTGCACAAAGCCAAAGTCCCTGATGATGAACGATGTCCAGTCTCTTTAAGGCTGAGATCCTGGCCATAGACCAGTGATCCATAGTCTGGTTTCGATTGAATAAGAGTACAATATATCTTTAGCATAGAACATGGATCCACTCTCCAAGCGTTGGAAAGAGGACACAAAGGATGTTCAGTGCTCTTGTGCATTTCACCCGTACCTGCTTGACGTGTGGTACAAAGGTCAGCTGACTGTCAAAGAAAAGCCCCAAGAACTTTGTCTTGGGAACCACAGGCAGAACAACATCACCGATATGGAGTTCAGGATCAGGGTGAATACCCCGTTGGCAGCAAAAGTGCTTGCAAACAGTTTTCTTCAGAGAGAAGTTAAAGCCGTGTAGTCTGTAGCTGCCGCTCAATATACCTTATGTTCGATGACTGACACGAGATGTGAAGGCATCAACATAGAGCTCGTTTGCAATGGTAAGAGGGAGTTGTTCAGTGATGGCATTAATCTTTATACTAAAAAGTGTGACACTCAAAACAAAGGCCTGAGGGACTCCAAGTTCCAGTAAAAAAGAATGGAAAAGTGTCGAACCCACACATGAAGTCACCGGTCCATTAAGAAATTTTTCGTAGTGTACATCATAAGGTCCGACAGATATACTGCTAGGCTGAAGAGGGACCAGTTTGAATTCCACCAGTGTAAAGGGACAATTATAGTCATAGAGAAAATCAGCTCAAAAGGAAAGAGGTGATCGCTCTACCTGAGTCTTGATGGCTAAGAAGGTGGATAATGAAGCAGAAGTGCTAGATATCTGGCAAAAGCTTTCACCTAGAGTAAAGATCGAGAGGAGGACAGAATTATAATGCCTGCTGACCTTTCAGATCTTGTCTCATATGACTTTGGAACTGCTGGTAGAAGATATGCTTGTTGTGCTTTAATCCAAGAGTACTTCTGGCTTTGGCATCTTACCCAGCAAGCATCTTCACAGGCCTGCTGGAAAGCAATGCTTTTTGAGAGTGTGGGATACCTGCAAATAATATCCCAGGCCCATTTTTGAGCCTTCTGTGCCATGTGGCAAGCAGGATTCCACCATGGACGAGGATATTGTGGAAAATGTGTAGAGGTTTTACGAATACACTGAACAGTTGCGTGTATAATACAGTCAGTTACTTCTGCCACACAGTTGTCTACTGATGGCTTACAGACAATGGCAGGATCAACATCTGTGAGAGCGGTGAAAGAGTGCCAGTTTGCTTGATCCAGCTTCCACGGGGGCATGCAGGTCAGGTGGCATCCAGTCTCTCTCAGAATTATAGGAAAATGATCACTGCCTCGTGGGTCATTGTCAACCCTTCATGAAAAGTGGGAGAATAGTAAAGAGGATCAAATTCAGAAATCAACAAGTAAAGGACAGACTAGGTGCATGAAAATAAGTAAAATAAACACTACTGAAAAGAGAAAGTTTGTGATCAAAAGACATAAACTCTACGGAATGACCCCTTCCATCAATATCAACACTTACTTAGAGGGGATGATGTCAATTAAAGTCCCCCACAATTAAAAGGGAGATAGCAACTGTTCAATGAGAGCATCAAGGTCTGAGTGATCATATGTCTCTCCATGCAATAGGTAGAAAGAATAAACAGTGATGGTATGTCCCAAGAAAACGCAGATGGTTACTGCCTCCAAGAGTGTGTAGAGTGCCAAAAACAGGGTGGGCACATGCTGAAACACCAACAGTGACACCCCTCCATGCACTCATCCATCACACAGATGGTCGTTTTTGTACAAAGAAAACTGCCGAAAGATCACTGTATCGGTAGGTTTCAAAAATGTTTCCTGTAAGGAAAAACATACAGGATGGTAGAAAGCAATCAGTGCTTTGATGTCATCTAGATTAGAACTTAACCCTTGACAGTTCTATTGTTAGATGAATGGGGTGGAGAGCCCTTTTGTTTATGACCACATTTTTCTTCTTTATTGTGTTTATTCGAAGAGGTGTGTTGACCTTCATGGATCCCGCCATGGGTCGATTGGGCAGGTCTTTGTTGATGAAAGAGGATTCCAGTGATTGAGGATTTGAACGAATGACTGTTTTGCATCTTGGGGTGGGAGAAAAAGATATACCTGAAGAAACGCCAATACCCGGAACCAAAGGAAGTGGATCTTGGAGTTTGCTGGAATGTATGTTAGGGACATAGATGGGTGTTGATGCTGATTCATCAAAGTTTGTAACCATGGAGATCAAAAGACTTTTTATTTGGTTTAACAACAATTCTTTTAGAGGTGTAGAGAGATCCATCTGCACTCCCACTGTAGCAGTGGAACAAGGTGAAACATCATACGTACGAGATGAAGTGGTGGACAGCAACATAATAAGTAAGTAATGTTTTGCATTGTTTTCAAATGCTTCAACTCTTTTCCTTCTAACCATTTAGGGCAAGAACAAAAGTAGGACAGGTGAAAACCATTGAAATTGATGCAATGAGGGTCCATTACACACTCATAGACATCTTGGTACTTGCCATTGCAACGAGCACACGTCAAGGAACCACCACATGATGTCTTCAAGTCACCGAAACGCTAACAATGGAAACATCTGAAATGGTTTGGATTATTTGGCCATATCTTGTAATTACGATAACCTGCCTTGATGGTGGCAGATGGAGGCAGTGATGTAAATGTCAGAATGAGAACATTGGTCGGTATTATAATTCCACCTTTGGGAGTGCGGATACGCCTCACTGCAGAAACGCTTTGGGTGGAGAAACCAGTGTGAATCTCTTACTTGAGGATGTTCTTTGAATCCCTCTCAACAATAACTCCTTGTGACAAATTCAAAGTATCATGAGACATAACCTTAATAGATACATCCCCAATCACCTTTAAATGCAAGAGGGCTTCACTGTGTTGAGATGTGGATGTTTCCACCAATATTTCACCAGAGCAAAGCTTCATTACTGACTTTGGAGAGCCTGCAAGTCCCTCTAGTCCCTTCTGAATGAAAAAGGGAGACATCTGTCTTAAAGGTTTGTCTGAAAGAGTGCGTAGTATAAGAAAATGAGATACAGGTATTACAGATGTTGAAAATTGCTGCTCAGAATCTTCAAGACATGGTCATTTACCTATGGACTGTTTTTTCACTATTTTATTTAAGTTTTATTTGAAAGTTCCATAATGAAAAAGAATATTTCAGTTCCCACTGACCTCACCTACCATGGAACCCTGTGAGGGGATGCGCTACAATGCTAAACAAGGACACTGCAGCAACACCAGGGTTTCTTGAGCACTGTATACATACAAACAGATACAATTTCCACAACACCTATTGAGAACATTTAACACTGGTACTTGGTTGACCCTAGCCCAAGTGGATCAGCCAAGTGATCCAAGGATGGCAACCCCAAGTCATCCTGTCTACAGGAATAAAAGGCCAAAGCTGTGTGTTAGGGTTGGACCTATCAACCACCAGGATCCTCTTCTCTCCTTCACGGGTTACCACGCACGGTAAACACGTGGGTGGATGTTTAAATTCCAAAGTAGGCAAACTAAAAGAACAGAACCTTCCCTAGGAGGTCCCCTCACCACGTACAGGAGTCTAAATTGAGGGGAGAGAAAAACTAGAGGAAAGGCAGCTAGTCCTTGTCACCCCCTGCCTACTCTTGGGCTACACTTTTATCAAAGAATTGTGTGCTGACTGTCACATATTAATGGCCCCATTGCTGAAAGGGTGAGCATATTTGGTATAATGGGGATTCTAACCCATGGCCCTCAGATTGCGAGTTGATTGTGTTAACCACCTGGCCATGCCAGGACTGAACAATAAGGAAATAGGTGTGAAAGCCAAATTGCCTTTATAAGCAGCATAAGTTTTAGGAGAGAAGAACCATTTGGGGTATAAAATGAAATAAGAATAGTAGAGGATATGGGTAACATTAAAGGCATAATTATCTGATTGACAATATCCACAAGCAAGAAGGTCAAGGAAATAGGTCTTGAAGGAGAGATAACATGTAGAGAAAAGTCAAAGGGAGGAGAAGAAAGGACATAAAATATCACAATGAGGTGAATCAAAGGAACTTGGAGAGCACATGATTCAACTGGAGTGAAAAAGGAGGAAACTGACAGGGGAACACAAAACTTTAAGAAACAAAAAAAAACAGAAGAGTTCAACAAAACTAGATATAGCTGAAATGGACAAGCTTTTCTTAAACAATCAGGTGAATAACTAGTAAAGAAGGGGAATGGAAGGGCAAGAAGGATAAAAACTGAGTCAAAATGACTAAATGCAGACCATCACTTTTGGTAAATGGACATAAAAATGTCTGATGGAATGGGTAAGGAGAGATGCAACAGAATAAAGGAATAGATCTGATAAAATCCATGAGAAAAGATGAAGTGTGGTGAAGTCTGAATGAACAATGTCTTTTAGGTTTACAGAGTAGAGACCAAGTCATGTGTAAGGGTTAAGGAGATTATACAAGTGAAAGTCAGAGCAGTAGGAATTATGGTTGTGCCAGCTTATACACAGCCACCAATAGGATTACACATAGAGTGGTTTAGATTAGGGATACAACTCTGCAGAAAAGTTGATTAGAAGGGTAAGCATAGATGTGAAGACATCTCAAACCTTGACTAAATGCATCAAATCCAAGTGTTAGTGGTTGTGGAATGAGAGACCAAAAGGAAGTTTGGCGTACTAGTATGTGAGAAAGGCATATATGACATGTTCCTAGCTGGAAACACACCTATCAGAAGACTTGCGAATCAAGGCATCACTCTGTGGGGAGAATATTATTGGGATGAGATAATCAATTCACAACCAAATTCTGGGTGCCAGGAATAGTGCAAGCTAAGACCACAATTTAGCAACTGTGAACTGCAGAAAAAACATAAACATCCAGGATTTGAAAGCACAGATACCTGGAATTTGTACACTCTTGCTTGGTGATATTAAGTGACTACTATGGAGTTGTCACAGTGTATCATGTCCACCCTTCCCTAACTGAGATGAAGGAAATGGGACAAAGCTCAACAAATTGTCATAAGCTAAATAATGAGAAATAAGGAGAGAAGGCTCCTTGACTGACCAGAAAGTGTAAATCTCCAAGGACTCAAAGTAAGCACCTCAACTCCTTAAAAATGAGTCCATGAATAGATGTGAATCCACATAAAGTGGACAAAGCAGCACCCCTGATGTGGTCTACTCTATGTCAAACCACCAAGTTAGGACAGTTCTGATCAGGCAATGAAGGACAAAAGGGTGGTCCAATGGATCCAAGTAGAAGTTCCATTGACCTAGGAGGGTCCATTGAAGATAACTCATAAGAGCCATATAGAGTAGTCTATCTTGAGCAGTTCGATGTGAGTGTGCTGTATAAATTGTGTGGCTCACAAAAGTTCTGCACATGTTTAAAGCAGCCACAGTCAAATGTTAACTTAAAACTTTTGATAAAAAATGTATTTTGCCTATTTAAAAGAAAGTTTCATAAAATTCAGAATCATATTTCATATGTGGTCAATTATAAAGTTACAAGAACATTTGTGTTATGGTTCATTGGAAAGAAATAATGGATTATCTTTCTCCATGAACATAGGTGTGTAAGTCCTAATTTGCTTTGGAAGTCAAACATTTTACACATTTCAGACTTCATGACCATCATTATCATAGGCATTATCTACAGTGTGACACATAAGCCCTTACCCATCCATATATCTTATGTATCCAGTGTATCTGTGTGGTGTCACCAGTATTCTTGCTGTCGTGTACCCACGTATTTATCACAATACGCTCTTCAAGTGTAAATTGGCTTACATTGGCCATATTTCTCTGAAAAGAAGAAACAAATTTATAATACATGCGTAATTGAATATAACACAATAACATATGGTTAGGTAAGGACTTACGGGCCACCCTGTACATAGAAACAATGGCAGGCATAAAAACGCCTGGCTTGATTACCACAATAGCTGTTAAAGTAAATCAAATGATTGTTTAAAAATACATTTTTGTTATTTGTTTCATACTCGGAAACTTAATTACACTTTATTATTATCTTTACCATACTCTCTTTGGGAACTAGTCACTAGTAAAAAAAAATTAGTATTGAAGTTCAATTTGAACTAGACCCAACCAGTATTGGTACTACTCATACTATTACTACTAATAATGCTATCATTATTAATTAGCCATTATATCAAGCCTGAAATTTTTATTTAGACGTGTGTACTAGCCTGAACGTACAAATATTGAAATAACTTGACATTTTAGCCTATCAATAGCTATTGGTGTAACGAGATTGAAAAGAACACCTAGATGTTTTAAATTTGATTTCTCATCCCTTGATCCTGTAGATGTTGATACGATATTTAAGTAATTCCATCTAAAGCTTTTACTAATTTTATCCATTTTTGACACAACTGAAACTGAAAACACAATAACGATACGAAAGACATTGTATAATACATAAGATTCTGCCAAGACGGTGCCCTCGTTTTCTAGCAAACAGAAGATCCTAAATTATAAGATTTAGATAGTTATACCTTTATCAAAAGTAAATACAGGGTGTTCGGAAAGTCACTGTGCAGTTTTGTAATAATATTGTATTATATTTCAGATTTTGATCCCAATATGGTTTTAACAATTGAAAACTGTGTATGGCTCATCGAACACGTATTCCGAGAAGGTGGTAGATACACAGATGTGTTGCGACAGCGATTTATTGAAAAACTCCCAGATACACCTGTTTCACATCGCAATACAGTTAGTAACCTTGTTGATAAGTTTCGGGAAACAGGATCAGTAGATGATGCCAAACGCTGTGGATGGCCAGCAGAGCTATCGGAGTAGAAACTGTTGGATATTTCTGACAGTGTGATGCAGAGTCCATCAAAATCATTACGAAAGTTAGCTCAGCAGCATGATATTGGTCTTGGAACTGCTCATAAGGACGTCAGAAAGAAATTAAAGCTCTTCCCATACAAAATTATGGTGGTACAAGAACTGAAAGCAACTGATAATGAAAAACGAATACACTATTGCAGATGGTTTAACCGATTTATCGAAGAGAATACAGCTACTGTGTTGGATGTGGCCTTTTTTACCGACGAAGCATGGTTCCATCTCTCGGGTTACGTTAATTCACAAAATTCAAGATTGTGATCACCCAATAATCCTCACAGTTTGCACGAATCACCCCTACATGATTTCAAGGTTTAATGTGGGTTGCGATTTCCAGACGTCGAATTCTTGCCCTTATTTTCTTTGTGAACATAATAAACAGTGAGCGCTATTGTTCGGATATTCTTCACACCTTCATCAGTCAGATGACAAGTGATGAAATCAATTACTCATGGTTTCAACAGGATGGTTCTACTACCCACACATCTCACAAATCTATGCGGTTATTAAAGGAATGTTTTGGAGACCGCATTATTTCCAAAGACGTGTAGCCCCCACGCTCACCAGATCTTAATCCACCAGACTTTTATCTATTGGGAGCAGCAAAATCTGCAGTGTATCGAGATCGTTCGCGCACGCTGGATGACTTGAAAGCAGCGATAACAGCATTCATTCAGTCTATTTCAAGCCAGCAACTGATAGTGGTGTTTAGAAACAAAATAAGAAGAATCCAAGCCTGTATTGATGCCAACGGGGGTCACTTTCAACATTGTTAAAATTGTCATTCATATTTACCTCCTGTATTCTATATTGAAACATGTCTGTTAATAAATATATAAGTGCACAGTGACTTTCCAAATACCTTGTACTATTAAAAGGTAATTTGCGATAAATCTGTCTCAACCTCGAATCTCGGAAACTACCGGACTAATCGTAGTTAGGTGGTATTTTTATACCCTAGCAATAAATAAAGCAATTGAACTCTTCACAAAAATGATATGTTTGAGATTTAACTAATTAACAATTACTAACAAAAATGAAAAAGTATCAAATATAAAACAATAAAAACAAACTTAAACATTTTTTCTTAGTGAAAATCTCATCAGTGTTGCAACAGAAAAAAGCAAGAAACTTGAATAAAAGATATGATGTGATGACAGCTCTGTAATGGAGTCAGGCTGAGTGGAGGTTCAGCTTAGTTAGATTGTTTGTTTTTGAATTTCGCGCAAAGCTACACGAGGGTTATCTGCACTAGCTGTCCCTAATTAAGCAGTGTAAGACCAGAGGGAAGGCCGTTAGTCATTACCACAAACTCTTGAGCTACTCTTTTACCAACGAATAGTTGGATTGACCGTCACATTATAACACCCCATGATTGAAAGGGCGAGCATCTATGGTGTGACGGGGATTCGAACCCGCGGAATACAAGTCGAGTGACTTAACCACCTGGCCATGGCAGGCTGAAAGGATTAAAGACTCATCCTTAATTTAAGTTAGTAAAGTCTAGTGTAATTTCAAAGTTCCACTGCTAATATCCCCAATACGAGATTGCCCATTTTCTGCTGGATGTTAGTGATTGTGGAAATGGAGCTGTATTGTTGCAGATGCATGAGGTAGATTAAAATGTGTAATTGTATAATTAGTAATTTCACTGATGCAGTTTCTGAAAGCAGATACTGCACAATAATAAAAAAGCATGTACTGTTTGTTAAATATTATATAACTATTTATTTAGTAGGAATTACATCATTCAAGCGGACAATGCATTGATGAAACTACTTTTGAAACTTGAAACTCTAGGAAAAGCACATGGTATAAAAACACTGCAAAAGAGTACAACTTTGTAGTATATCACTGCTGGGATCATGACATAAAAATACAGATTGTTTATATCATTAGACAGTCAGAGTTTTTCCATTAATTGAATGTCCTGACCACGAACACTGTTGGCACATGAATGTCGTTGCAGCAGCAGCAATGAAATTGGACCTTAGAGTACTTAATGATTCCAGTGGTGAATTGACACTAAGTAATTCTTCATAAGCTATGAAAAAAGCAACAGAACAATCCAGATATAGCTTGGATGATACTCGTCACGCAGCAAAGTGAAACATGACTGTCATAAATCAGTATAAGACCACAGAGTAGTTACAACTCCAGTGAAGTCATTGGGGTAAATCATCAACTGTGGTTCTTGAACATATGATGTAGCTAGAGGTCTTTAGAATTTTTATCCAAAAACTAATTCAAACTGCATAATGCAAGAATTGGAGGCCACCATGGTGTTACTTTTATATATCTGAATATTGAAAGTAATTTTTGTCCACTTTAAGACTTTAAGAAATAGTGAAAACACAAAACTAGTGTTCTGCCTAAAACAGAGTAAACTCCAGCAAACAGGTGTTGGTCTTCCATTATAAAAATATCTCTAGCTGTAGCTAGTACTCTTCTTTATATTGAATAAGGTAGCACAGTACGTGATAGTTCTTTTAATTTTGAAGAAATCCATACAGATAAAAGAGCTAATATGAAAAGCCAATTATCTACTGAGCTGTATATGGTGTTTGGTGTGGTAAAGACTGCACTTTTATGTATCACTACCACTCTGGTGGTATGGAAGAATGAGTAATATAAATTATGAACTACATGATTGCAAGTAATACTAATCTCAAGAAAACTGACTGTGAATATGACATATATTAGCCTTTAATGTGTCACAGTATTAGCAAGAATAAGTGAAATTTACTTTGACACCAAGTTTTCAAGAAATAACACTTTTATTAAGTTTTCATATCTTTAACGTTTACATTAAACATCCATAATTTCTCTTGTTTGTTATTTTTTAGTTAACTAAGTAAAATTAGTACTTAACTAATTTTTTAACTAAGTAGTAAATTACTACTTTTACTGTATACATACATTGTTTATTCGTTATACAGTCAACATATTCATAAGCACTAAATTATACATATCATGACTACAATAATATACTTTTGCTCATTAACTATATAACACTTCATAATAAAAAGAAATTAATAGTAGTACTTCATATTATATCAAGTTCAATTATAAGATTATATTGCGGGCTCCCTTTTTTTTTTAACAATCAAGCAACACGTGGTCCACTCTTTAAAATTCGTGACGTCCTTCTATTTGCTTGGTTCTTTCTTAAAACTCATGCTGAAAATACTCGAACACTAACTAATTGATGTTAGCAATCTATTCGTATAAAGTTAAAGCTTTCCACTTTACACAATGCTCATGTGGTTGCACCATTGATGGTCATTCGCCTTTAAGCTGGACAACCATAGTTCTCTAGATTTATGCACGTTGATCCAGTTATTCTACTGAGTAGTTTTGTTTCTTCTATTTCATCACGGGTCTGATACATATCTTTGCTCATGCTTACTTAGTGGGGTACGTCGTATTCTCCTTTTTCCCATGTCAATCCATACAGGTATGTAGTACACCAATACACGTGTCTCCAATCTTCTTGGCAAAGTAATTTCTTTGAAAATGGCGCTTTATAATATACGTATATACTACTCGAAATCTCTATTTCTGTTATAGCTGTCTTGCTTTTTCTATAATCATAACACTCCTGTTAGGTATAAGCAGTTTTTAGTTTGGTAATCATTCTGCATCCTCAGTTCCAGCCCATTCTGTGGTGTCTCCAAGCTGTCATACCACTCAATCATATTATGACTACAATAATATAATTTTGCTCATTAACTTTATAACATTTCATAATAAAAAATATTTATATTAGTACTTCATATAAGCAGTTTTCAGTTTGATAATCAACCAGCATTTCATCTCCTAACGCTGATCATAAGCTGACTTCTCTCGATGAACATTTTCAAAAATAAATATTTTTAATAAATATTCAATTCCAGACCGGATATAAGGCTCAGTATTTTCTGTAAGTTGTAAAATATGGTCTTAAAAATATGAGTCTATTTTTATTAAAGTAGTATTGTATTATTTTTCATTTGTTTTTTGAGTGTTAACATGGGCTATTGTCAGCTTTTTAAACTTGGTAATGTTTTGAGCCATGTAAGAATTAACATCACCTGTTACAAAGGTCAAATTATTACTACTGTTAGAGACTACTGTTCAGCACCTATTTTGAACTGAAATTGTACTTTGGAGATGGCTTTAAAGTATTTTCACACTACATATCATAGAGTGAATAGATTAATTATCATCTATTGGTCTCGTTTTAATGCTGTGACGATATGATTTACTATATACATTGACCAGATTTCTTAATACAATGACCTTGTTTTAAAATCTACTTGAAAGCTTTGACGAGTGTCACAACTTTCTTATACTGAATGAAACAGACCAAGCTTATTTGGAAAATACATTAATATTTAAACTGATTGTTGTTTCGATCTAGGCTAGAAATATCCACCAAATCGACCTACCATTGCTAATCGATTACTGAAATTAAATAATCTTTGAACTATTTTAGCGTGACAAATTAACCTAACACTTTTGCGGACCTAAATAAAGGCTGTACTCTGCTCAGTGGCAGCGCCAGGGTATTTTCGTTGGGGAAGGGAGCGGAGGGGGGGGGCTGAGGTAAACTGTGAAGGAGCTTCCCAAAATGCCATCAATATGAAGTATAGGTGGTAAATTATAATAATGTAAATACCAAGGTACATTTCAAAAAGGTGTGCTATTTTGAACTGTGTTTTCAATGCAGTTTTCATTGAAAACTCATACTCTGATTAATGATTCATTATTAGAAATTAGAAATAATCTGTTTAAGAAAATATGCGTATATGTAAAAGAGAAAGCTCACCTAAATTCCACCCAAGGTAATACATAATAATAATGAAAATCAAGATTAGCTTAGATTGAATATTTAATATACCATTAAGAGTAAAGCTACAAATCAAAATAAATATAACATAAAGTCATAGTTTACATAGCAGAAACGAATTATCCCATGTGAAGTTAATACACTCTGAGGAAAAGTAAGGTCACTATCAGTCTAACTATCTTTCATCATGTTGTGTTTATAGTCAATACTACTTCAAAACAATACGCCTGTTCTGGTGATTGGCAGCAAATGTGTCTATAACAGTATCAATATCGTGTTGTTTTGCCCTCCTGAAGTTTACTGATATGACAGCAAGGTTGCTGGTGCGGTTGTTACCACTGCTGTTGGGCAAGCATGTCTTGAGAAGCTTCAGCCGTGAGAAACTTCTCTCACAGGCAGCTGAAGGGACAGGCAGGGTCACAACGATGCATACTAGTTTGTGAAGATCCATGAAGACATCCTTGTATGGCTCCAGCATGACTGCAAGCTCCAATGGTGTGGATACTTTCTGCTCCTTGTCTTACTTCCTGGCAATTAGCCAGTTCAACTGGTGGACCTTTACTGCGAAGTCATCCTCTACCACACCATAGTTTGCTGCTATTCCTAAGAGTGCTTGCTTGTCTAGAAATGTGGAGTGTTTGTTTGGGATTCAATGCAGTTGCACCCATCAGAACACTGTAGGCATCAGAGGAGAATCTTCTATTCAGCTCGTTAAGCATCCTATCTATGATGGCATAGAAGGTGTGTCTCCTGGCATCTGGTGTTGGTTTATCTCTTTGACCAGTACTACATGTGATTATGAATTCGTCCAGGTGTCTGGGGGCAGATCGCTGTCCACCTTGATGCACCATCTCAGTGCGTATTCCCACTTTCTTACATATATCCTCAGCAGACTCTTCAAAGTCTTTTCATGCTGCTTCAGTTCTCATTTCTAAGAGACCAGAGATGACAGATTATACTAGGTCCTCTGCAGAGGCCAGCTGCAGGTCAGGTGACTAGAGGTGGTCTGATAGCTGTTTTTTCATCAGAAGTAGTTTTTCTATGGCCACTAGACTGGTTACGAACTGCTTATCTAGGAGGATGCACAGGCCCTTTGATTCAGTGGCTCTTTGGATATTGTCCTCTCCCACAAGACGCTTTAGGGTTGTCACAATGGCAGGGAGGGTTATATTCATAGCCAAACAAGCAGCATGTTGGTAGGCCCATCTTGTGTCTGACAGTCGCTTCAACTCTATGTGCTGGTTCACGGGTTCAAGCTCCTTCTGTACCTTCAGACATTCTTCATGCATAACCGATGTAGAGAAGAATTTGTACAGCTTCTGAATTGTCACAAAGAACTCTGCTGCAGTCTGGACGTTGTGCATACAATCAACTAGCACAAGGTTGAGCCTGTGTGCATAGCAGTGGCCTTTCACAGCCTGAAACACCTCTCTCCTGAACCTCTCCTGTATGCTAATGATGTGCCCTGACATGACTGAAGCTCCGTCATAGCACTGGCCAATGTAGGCATTATGGTTAATACCACATTTAGCCAGAGTCTCCATGCTTTTCTTGAGCAATGAATCTGCATCCAGACCCTCAGCAGCTGTGAAGTCCAGGAACTCCTCGTGAAGGCTCTGTTGGTGGAGGTACCTTACCACAATGAACAGCTGTTCTTGTTTGCTCACATCCTTTGTTTCATTCACCATTAGAGCAAAATGCTCAGCTTTCAGCTTCCATGACTTCTTTGCTGACATCCTTCCTGATCATTCCAGCTATGATGTCAAGCAGTTCGTTTTAGATATCATGGTGCGTGTACTTGGCATTGCCAGGACCACTCAGCTTCTTCTTCACGATTTCATCATACCTGGAAATCATGTCATGAAGTTCCAGGACATTGCGCCTGTTATCTGACTGACTACCTTCCTTGTGACCTCTCTGGGCTTAATTCTGGCAGACTGTGTAGAGCAGTGCATCTATCATGGCTCTTATGTAGTATCAGTTTTCCTCCACAGTTTTAGCATGGCTTGCATCGAGAGCATGTTGGATCCTTGCACCCTTTGTTTTTGTTTTCTGCCCAAGCTTGTATGGTAAACTTGTGTCCTGCAGAGTTATTATGGGACTTGAGTGATTTGGTCGCCTTCTTCCAGCTCCGAAATCCTTCATAGGTGAAAAACTTCTCAGTTTTACTGAAGTGTGTGTGACTGAAAATACGACATGCGAAGCAGAATGCAGCATCTTGGGTCACAGAATACTCCAACCACGAGTGCTGATCACGCCAATTCTTGTTGAATGACCTTGACTGGCCGCTATTCTGTGGCTGGGTATCTCTTCAAGTCTGGACAGGTAGGACCACTATCTAGAAGCTGGCTCAGGTCCTTGGGTCCTGGTGGTAGTTTTTCACCCTGGGTGTGAGTGATGCTCTCTTGTGGCTGGGGTCCCGCACTAGTCGTGTCCGCATTCTCACTATCACGATCACCACTGTCCTCCTCACTTGCACCACATATGTTTGTAGGACCATCTACTCGTTGCCTCTTCTTGGATAGCAGGTAGTATTGCAAAATCAACCATATGTGTAGTATGACCGGTTTATGTTTTGGTGGGTGATGTCTGACTTTTCTTGTTTGAAAACGAGTCGCTGATTTTGAATTCCTTTTATTAATCCAAACGAGTGTGTGTTCCAGTGTGAGGCCGAGTACCAGAGTGAGCGAGAGCCGCTTCGAGCTATTTCTGTGTTGGTATTTGGGTAATTATGTGGAATATCCTGGAGAGTCAGGTGCACTTGATTTCTTCCTCGTAAACAAACATAACTCCCTTTTATACAGAGCGCGCGAACGTCAAAGTGACCCCCCGAGTCGGCTGACTGCTAGTACCACTTCTTACTTCCAAGTTGTGTCAGTTTATATGAAACGAATGGGAATTTCTCTCCTTATATTGGCATTAGGGCTTACAAAGGATATTCATTTTAAACATCGAAATCTAAGAAAAAGCTATAACATACATACTGTTGGGCCATTTCATGAATAAGGGACAAATAACAACTAAACATAGTTCAACATCACGAACAACTGCTCTGCGGCATTGAAATCACCAAATTATATTAATAGCACATGAAAATCCAGAACATATCCGTGAAATACTGTTAGAGAAAGTGTTTATCTTTAACCATATAGCACAAGTACTTAATTAGAGGGTAGTGATAATGTAAAATTACAGAGCTAATTAGGGAACACAAACACAGCTTTGGTAAGGCATGTTGTAAAACTGTGGGCAGCTAATGGGAGTGAACGGGGGTGTGTGGCGTGCGGTTGGCATCTGGATCTCGATCGGGCTGAGCCGATCGTTAGCCGTATGCAGAGTGTACACCATAATATAGCGGCTCAATGATCATACACTTAACGTGTTCGAGGCAAGAATCGCGCGCTCGAACAAAGCAAACCCGCGGCTTGGATATTGAATGGTCATAGTAGCACCAAAACAAAATGTCTAAATTGCAGTTGACCTTCACAGAAAGGCTGGTTTCTTCATAAGTTCATATTATTCATGCAGGCCAAACTGTGATTGTGATATTGTTCTTATTATCATAAGTGTGACAAGCACCTGCTACAATAATGTAACTACTACATTACATTAAATTAGGCACTTCTAAATAGCCCAATGACAATTTCAAAATTCATTCTAAAATTGTTTAGAAATATTATTTGGTCAGTTAACATGTAAGGTTATTATCTAATCATAAGTATAACATTAATTGGATTATAAGTCACAATTTTAAGTGTATGCCACAATCATCAGTACAATTTTGGATGGCTGATACACAATGCAAAATGATCTCACAGAGAACACAACACCGGCTAAATGCTTCATAGTTTTGACCTATACACAATACACTTATACATGCATGCTATGTTTTACTTTTCAATAAAAGATAAATGAAATTAATGGGTAAATACCTGTGAAACATTTGGTTTATCAAGTAAAATCCCTGATGATCTGTTGTAACTTGAAATCAACGTGGTTGTCTAATCTTCGTCAAAGCTCAAGATAGAATGGCATCACACAGAGAGCGGCAATACAGTGCATGAGTTTCAGTGCATTCAGTACGTTGCATGACACATACTTCCGTCTTAATGAAGACGTTGAGTTCTACAGATCTATCTCTTTGATGTTAATTGTTGAGCAACAACGACGATTGTGTTTTCCATATTTTATGAATATATGTAGGTAACAATATTGGGAGGATGAGGGGCCTGAGGAGGGTTTGGCTCATTGGTGGGGCTCAAGCCTCCCCCAAGCCCTCCCTTGGCACCACCATTGACTCTGCTGAAAATTGCAGGATGTATGGGTTATAAAATAAATATTGTAGAATTTTATTAAACATAATTTTCTAGGACTATTTCATCTACTTTTATTTAGTTTACCATTAACTTTGTATGAAGTATGTGTGAGTAAAACGAAACAGTGTATAAACTGCAATTTTATCTTAAATAAAAATTAAATGAAACATTTAACAAATATGAAATACTTCTTGTTATAAAGTTCCCAGTGACGTTTATGTTAGATAAGAAATATTATGCAAAGGAGGAAATGGTAAAACAAACATAATTTGGTAAAATGAAAAATATATTCTGATAAATGTAAAAGTTGTATTTTTCAAATGGACCTCAATCGTTTGCTGTCACGAAATGATAAACAAGCATTAATCCTCGTTGTTCAGCATAAACCAGCTGCACTTCACAGAAATACATCACAAAATTATGTCACTCATTTGCCTTCGAGCTTCGTAAAAAGTTTTTTTTTTTTTTTTGCTAAACTACATTATACAAGTTGGTATAACATGGCTGATGATACAGGATGTTCATCCTACTTTTCTTTTACTCTGTTACCATAACCATTCATGTAAGACCAGGTCTTTATAAAGAACCTGAAGATTTAATTGGAATCATAAACAAATTTAAAGAATCACTTCTTAAACCCGACCGTGAGCCTATGTTTACTTAAGATTCGTTAACTCAAAAAATTAATACCGACATAAATGATAGAGCCCTTATAGTACTTGATCCTATGCTACCAGTACTACTTGGAGTTGAAAATAATCACATGATAAGAGAGCTCACTATAACTCCATACACTGTTAAAATATACAACATATTTTATTCACTCTATTTACTCAGATATTACGGAACATATTACTGTTGTTAATGTGTATGTACAACTAGTGTGGATCATTAAAGTTAAAGGACAGGATGGAGAATGATCACAGAAACATCTACAAATCCTCATTTTTAAACGACTATGAAGATCAATATAAAAGATGATATGGATCAACTATATGAGTTGAACAAAGAGTAGTCATCATAATGCTTCATATTCGTTATCTTTGAACCACCATATCATGAACCAGCCATCTAACTGTTATGTGTATTACGATTGCTAAATTAGAAAAGGTGTACTCTATTATGTTTCTAGTCAATGACAGTGGTGTTATGGATTGGAAGACGTTTAAAGTAACTTAAAAATTTAGCATGAGATGTCATCTGAAGAAAATTATTTGTTGACGCTGGAAAATGAGAAGCAATACAAAAAGATCAGATTTTCTCAAAAAGTGATCATGATCGTTCTACGATATGAAATGTCCTGTCAGTGTGAGCTTGACTTAATTCCTCTCCCTTCCATGTAAACCATTGGACCGAATATTATCTTTTTTGTTCAGTGACTGACAGAGGACTAATTGAATTTTCTATATTTATTTTGAATGATAAATACATTATACATAGACCTGGCACAATCGTATCTTCATATAAATACAAAAACTCAAACTGAATGGAACAAACATAAAAAGAGAAAAAGATAACTTTGCTTTTCGGCTTATATTTCTTCATTCTTTATTTTTCAAAAGGATGTTAACCTGAATCACAAGTTCATTTCTTCGTCTCACAACTTACATGTACATGGTATAGCTAGAAACTTTACTTAGTTATAATGGAGAAAATAAGAGAAGTCATTATGTGGATAGAGAATATGACAGATAGTTTTGACGATCTCAACTTTAACGGTAATGAGAATGAAGGAATCAAGAAATGACACATATTTAAAAACACGTGATATTCAAATGGGCGATATGATTGGCTGCCTATATTTGTGCATCATAATTTGTAAAATATTGTATTTCTCAAAGGTGTAAGTTTAAAACTTCAGCTTGTACAAAGTTAAGATTCATTCTGTATTACGCCAAATGATCAATCCAGGATTATTTTATAACACGTTTCTATTTACGCTAGAAAGTGAAGAACACTCCATCAGTCGTTTTGTCACGTCCTGAAGCCTTTCAGAAAGAAACAACGAAATAACCTATTGTATAAAGAATTTTCATTCTTGTATGGAAACATACAAACATTTTAGGTTAAATAGTTATATGTCTTCTGATAAGGTATGTTGATAATATGAGTTAACAGATGTTGGAAAAAAAAGTATATAATTTCAAACATTACAATATCAGTTTCGTAGTAATCAATGTGTATGAGAAATAGATTCCAATTCGTTCTTTATAATCCAAATATGATGCTGAACTATGGAACATTATTTAAAGGAACGAAGAGACAGTTCCAAGATAAAACAGCTGGTACTGTGTGTGATGAATACCAAGAAAGATATACGCACTTTGCCTTTGATCTCAAACCTGAAGTGTTTTACTAACAATTATTTAGCCTTTTTACGGCTTGTAAAATACTACAGATTGAACTAACACCTTGTTTGCGACTGTCCGAATGCTTGCAACAGATAACAATAAAAACTAGACATTCTCTGACTATAGTGAATTTATTGGACAAATTTAGAAGAAAGTTAATGAGAGGTTCCCAACAAGAGCTGTAACATCGTATAATTTGTTGACGCTTGTTTGTTTGTTTTGGAATTTCGCACAAAGCTACTCGAGGGCTATCTGTGCTAGCCGTCCCTCATTTAGCAGTGTAAGACTAGAGGGAAGGCAGCTAGTCATCACCACCCACCGCCAACTCTTGGGCTACTCTTTTACCAACGAATAGTGGGATTGACCATCACATTATAATGCCCCCATGGCTGAAAGGGCGAGCATGTTTGGCGCGATGGGGATGTGAACCCGCGACCCTCAGATTATGAGTCGCACGCCTTACGCGCTCGGCCATGCCAGGCCAATTTGTTAACGCACAGTTAAGGTTTATATAAACAATGGCATTGGCAGATATTTTAAATAAACAAAAACAATACAAGTAACGTTGCTTGTAGTAATGACTACAAAGATAGCCCTCGAGTAGCTTTGTGCGAAATTCCCAAACAAACAAACAATTAAAGTGAATTATTTGTAATAGACGACGAAGATATTCATTGGCTACAATTGGATAAGTAAATGAGAAATTGATAAAAATATTTCTAAATGTGTAATATTAATAAAGCTAGCTTACAAACTACTCCATGGGGTTAGTGATATAATCTTAGTAGAAGAGTTTCGAGAAAGTAGAACGACACAGTTATGGAGATTCATCATTTATTAAAGTAAACCTTTGTTGGTAAGTTGTACATATGAAATATAACTTGAATTTATAAAATTACTTTCCACCATCTTCTAGCGAAGTGCTAACTTGTTGCTTTTAAAGAAAAATATTAAAATAACAAACTAGTACAAGCAGTTCATGGAATAAATAAAACTTCTCTTGAAGTTGGCATTGCAGTCATCATAATAGTCACATACTTGTATAGAAAGAAAATTTAACTTAAAAAGACTAAATGAATAGACACTATTGTTAAAATCTGGAAATTAGAGTTCACCCTCCAATTTACAATAATGTAGTAACACTCTAACCTCCTTGAAAAATATGCTGTTAAAATAGGAACTAGAGGTAATAAGTAACTTTAAACAGTCATTTTTTTCACGTGATGACAGCCAAAACAATGTATGTTTGTCGTAACAAATGCAACTTTTTTACAGATGTATAATTAATTTTACTGTTTGCCCAATACCTAGCAAAACTTAGCTGCATTATTTCACGTACTCCAAAACTTTGAAAAAACAAAACAAAAAAGTATAATAAATGCAAATACAAATATTATATTATACACATAATTCTGCTCACAATTTGTTTGATTACTGATAAGAGTAAAGCAATATCAAGGGTATTAAAACGGTACCCAAATACCCCTCTTTCATGAAAATTTGTTGAAAGCGCTCTTCAAAACCATAGTTATTAATACCATTTTAAATAATGTATAAAGAATGGAATGAAATCGTGGCTTTAAGCTAAGTCCGAAATCTCACCGTTGACCAGCCGGTCAAATGAAAGAGGCATTTCTATTTTATTAATTTTTTTACATACGAGGGCTGTTCAAAAAATACGCGGACTGACGTCATAAAACAAAATGTACTTTATTTAGAAGTTACAGGTCTGGGACTCCTTCAAAGTACTCTCCTCCCCAACGCACACACTTATCCCAACGGTGTTTCCACTTGTTGAAACAGTCCTGGTACGCTTCTTTTGTAATGTCCTCCAGCTCCTTCGTCGTATTTGCCTTAATCTCGGCAATCGTCTCAAATCTTCTTCCTTTCAAGGGTCTTTTGAGTTTGGGGAACAAGAAAAGATCGCAAGGAGCAAGGTCAGGTGAGTAGGGGGGGGTGGGGAAGAACAGTGATCGAGTGTTTGGCCAAAAACTCACGAGTTCTGAGGCACAAGTTTCGCAGCAACGCAGTGCATCTTCAATTTTTCGGTCAAAATCTCGTAACAAGATCCAACTGATATCCCACACTCTTCAGCAAGCTCCATGACAGTCAGACGTCGATTTGCCCGCACCAGGATGTTGATTTTGTCGACGTGTGGGTCGTCAGTTAACGTGGAAGGACGTCCAGGACGCTCATCATCTTCAATGGACTGTCGACCATCCTTAAAACGTTAATGTTACTTGAAACATGCCGTACGATTCATAGCAACATCACCGTAAGCCGTGTTAAGCATAGCAAAAAGTTTCAGTCGCAGATTTTCCAAGTTTAACACAAAATTTCACAGCAAGTCGTTGCTCCTTCAGGTCATTCATTCTGAAATCCGCCAAACGAAAAAATCGCACTTCACTTAAAACCGTGTAGCTAATACACAAATGAAGATATCTGCAATCGGGAAATGGCGTCGTAATCAGTTAATCTGTGCGAACCTAGCGACACCAAGCGGATTCCCCTGGAACCAACTGAAGCCGCGCAATTCAAACAGTCCGCGTATTTTTTGAACAGCCCTCGTATTACCACGCTTTATTAGATATTTAATTGCTTGTTTTAGATTTCCATGAAATGTGTTGAAAATTAAGAGTTCATTGTTTTAGCCTGTTATATTAATTCATGATATTTAGAGATGTAAATATAAATTTATTAAATAAATAAACGGAAAATAGAAATTACGTTGTTTAGTACAGAGACCATGTCTCAGTTCCAAGAAGCACGGTTTCAAATTTTAGTGGTTTTGAGAGAATTAACCGCCCATCTGTTGTTGAATATTTCATCATCTTTTGTGAGATAAAAGTAGATTTTGTGAAACAAGAGTTTTTCTTTTATGTGGTATAAATACCAAACAGCTTCGTTTGTAATCGGAATAAAAACTCATAAATATACTTGCGAAAATTCACATAACGTTTGATGACGAAGAAGTTGATTTTAATGTATTATGATGTAGATGATGTAGAATCGCGGTTACGAGAATTATAATGCTTTGAAATTGAATGTATTTATATATTTTTCGATATAAAACTACTTTATATCATGCATAAAAAATATAGTAAGTAATTCTATGTAATTTTCTTTATCATATTTACATTGAATGTTGAAACTAGTAGGTTAAGTATATCAAACAATGATCTTTGTGAAAACGAATGAGCTAGGTAGGTAGATGTTTCACTTTTCAATCTATCCCAGTAAATAAATATTCATCATAATTAAGAAAAAATACTACCTGAAAAGAAAGTGAATGCATAAAACTAAAATAAATGAATTAGTCTAAAAGGACTTTTTACAAGAAAAGATAATTATTTAGTTTAAGATGGACTGTGATATCGATGGTGTTGAGAATTTTTGTACATAATTTGACTTGTTTTAAATATATTATTTAAAAGCAAGATGATATTTTGATTGGATCAAACTAATCTGTGAGAAAAATTATAATTATAAAGTACAATTCATTAACGGTAGCTTATAGCATACATCGAAACTTAGTCTATCCATTAGTATTTTTTTTCTTTTTTTGAGTATGGTTAAATATTTTCAATCTAATAAACTAAGCACGTAGGTTTAAATGTGTGAAAATGCGCGAAACTGCCGAATATAGGTCAGCAAACAGAAAGTATCACTCATTCACTGTGATTTTTTGCCGCCAACTAAGAAGCCTAACAGGAATTGAGATGTTAATGTTGATGGTTTTCAATAGTTAGAAGATAGCTATTGGTGCTTGAAATGCGGTTAGTTTTTTTTAGATAACTAAACAGGAATCAGTGTTTGCACTCTCAACACCACTGGATCAGGCCTTTGTTTGTAGAATAACTAGAAAGCAGTGGAAGGAATTTAGTTAAGTTACAAATTAGTCATGTTTTCATGGTAATGTTGCAGTGAATGCCACACAACTGATTAAACATCGGACACTCAGGACGTTATCTATGAGTGAATATATGTTAGTAAACATTAAGGAGGTAGAAATGTCGTTTTGTCATTCCGTATTCTGAGTTTAAAAGCAATTTTAGACCATTGTAAATGTAAACATATAATTCTAGCTAAACTTCGGATAATCTGAAGCCATCGATGAAGTTGAATAACCAGTGTAATCTCTTGAAATGCTCAATTAAAGGATGCTTTGCCGAGAAGAATCGCCAATATACAATATAGGATCATCGTATTTTTCGTCGAAAGAAAACCTTTTGGGAGGTGAAGATTGCAGGTGTCATGAAGATAAAACTGCATCTATCAAACCAAAGGACTAAGCCACAAACACAAATTCATCAGCAGAAATTGCAGACTTACCAAGGCTGATCATTAACGGATAGAATTAAACAAGTTGTATCATGCTGAAACAGTTATAATAACTGATTCAGAAGGAAACGTTATTAATGAAAGTGAGTACAAGAGTTTAAGTATTAATTGTAGAAAAACAAAATGTATGTTATTTATAAAGAAAATAATATGATGGTAAAGGTGATCATGAAATAAAATGAAAGGTAAAAATTGCAAGACACGTTTCTTAAAATTAAAACAATACTAAATACTCAAATACTAAAATTTCCATGGGGCCAAGTTAAGAGTTTTCAGTTGCTACGCTATACCAGTTCTCGTATATGCATTAGAATGTTGTACAATATTGCCCAGTATAGAAAGGGAATTGAAGTAACTGAGTTGTGATTCTTAAAGCACATCTCGAAGGTGTGTTAGACGAGTCGCAACTCCAACGTAGATGTTTTATCAAGAGCAGGTTTGTAGGAGGAAGCTACTGAATAAAATGGACCTTTGGAATATTTTAAGAGGAAAGGGAACATTGAAAGTCTCGTTGTAACTGAAAGATTAAACGAAGGAAAGATATTTAATAATAAAATGTTAACTTTAAAATAACCTTACAGTCTGTCATATCATGAAAGGATTGATTAATCGTTAATCAAAGGACTGATATTTATACAACCTTGTGTTACTTAAATATTTATAATACTGTTTTAAGAGTGATTGTAATGGAACATCAATCATAACTCTCTCCTGTCAAGGATTTTCGTGTAAGAAAAACTTCGTAATACCTTTTGGATCCAATCTATGCTCAACACTCACAGGATCGAAATATTGTCTGTTTGTTTCTGAATTTCGTGCAAAACTACACGAGGAATAATTTAGCTGTTTAAGACTAGAGGAGGGTAGCTAACCATTACCACTCTTTTATCAACAAGTAATGGGATTGATCGTCACATTATAGCGCCCTCACAGCTGATAGGGCGAGCATGTTTGGTGTGACTGGGATTCGAACCTGCGACCCACAGATTACGAGTCGAACGTTTTAAAAAATCCGGCCATGCCGGCCTAATCGAAATATGTCATCGGGAAAAGTTGCAGGTTCATATGACTTGTTTTATCCACATAACTCTACTAAATAACTTTCAAGCTATAAATTAGCTCCACTTTCACATATAAGACTGTTTTAAAATTTTCTTCGGGTTATTGAACTTTTCATCGAGTGTGAGCATCCACTGATTTTTTACGATAAACATCATGACAAATTTGATTTATACTTTTTATATGCTACAGTACTGTGATATTGTATATAGATATATTATTGCAATATTTGTCTCCTATTAAGCTGTATTTTAGAAATATAATAAGAAATAAATTATAAAATAAACCCAGATGCATTATTAAAATATTTGACGATTAGAAAAGAATACGTACTAAGAGTGTTATAGCATACCTCCTCTATGAATCGTATTGAAAGGTTTAAGATATCCGTTTTAAATTATAAATTAATACATACTGGTCTTCTTTGTTTTCAAAGTCAGTATCACTATGATATTATTTTAAACGTTTTCTTGGATGGGTTTGTATTTTATAAAATGTGAATCAACAGTCAGCTAGAAAGCAACACCAAACACATAAGTATATTTTTTTAATGTTTCATTTCTAGTATAAAGTTGTTTATAAAGAATTTAAACAAGTCCACATGCTGCTAAACAGACTCCTATTCATATTTCTTTACCCAAAGACACAATATTATTTATTTAAACCTAACTTTAGTTTATTGGGATTTTAGCTGGCATGAAACTAAAGTGTTTCGTTTTTTTATCAGAAATATACTTTTAGAACTTCAATGTAAAATATTAATGCCTATTCTACCACTTCGTCAATCGAGGAATGTTAAAAGTGTTTTTATAAAGAAAATAATTTTCATTGAATACCTCATCAATAGAAAACTACCTTAGATCAAGCTTTCTAATATTTTTGTCATTTAAGATAACTGTAAACACATACGTACACATTAGTTTGTTATGCCATTAAAAACAAGTCGAAACAAATATAAATTAAACAAAAACGTTGCTCTAACTGAAAAGGTTCCAGGGCACAAGTTATAATGTGGGATTGTAAAAAGTGACTGCAGAAATATGATCATCTATCAGTCTTAACCTCCTTTTGCCAGTCTCACTTGAGAAATAATAGAGTAGGAATAGGTATAAAAACAGAAATTATGAAAGCGAGATGTGAGTGCTCAAGCCCACAACGTTTAACATCAATATCTCTCTTCATACAGTTGTGATGACTACTCTCCCAAGTAGAAACAAAAACAAAAAATTAATTAAAAACTAGACTGTGCTTAATTGAACCGTAAAATTTATTACTTTGCGTAGAGCAATATATAACAACAATACTTTAGTTGACGGTAAAGCTTTCAACTGCGTGAAGTAGTTTTGCAGATTTACTATTTATTCTATTTTGATTCACGTTATGAATTATCTGCGAAAAACTGCAAAAACTAATCTTTTAATTTAGCTACTCATTTGGTTTATAGTAGCAATGGTTGCTGAACATTTATAGTCACCAACTAAGGAAATAAGGTCAAATCTATCTCAGTTAGTATAATAATAATATCTAGGTAACAGTAATTATAGTAATTGTTCATTAAGATATTTATTATAGTCATAATGGTAATTACCTTGTAATAAAGCCTTGTTCAATATTTGTGTGATTCTTGCTAAGAGTTTATTTATGGAATATTACAAAATACACAAACAACGATGCTCACTACTCAATACAACAATTTATTTGTTTAATTGATAGGAAAGTCTGAGAAGTAAATAAGAAAGACAAAAATTTTCAATGTGTGTAGAAAGAAATTTCATATATGTATTATCTTTTATATTTCCAAACTATATTTTAACTAAATCATGATATATTTTACTTATAAAACATTTTCCCATTTATGCATTAATTGTAACATCCGTTCTCCATAACGTTCGGGAATTGTATGGTCTTCAATCAACTGATTTTTCTCTTTCTGAAAATCACAAACCACAATTTTTCTGTAATGATGAATTAGAATGCCTTTATCGACATTCATTTCACTTTTATTGGGTAGCATTTCATATACTTTATGAATGCCGCCATAAACAATGGTTTCAGGACGAACAATATACTTCAAGTAATCTGGCCAGTTCTTTAATCCAAGTGGTTTTCCAAATACTTTCTCAAGTGTTATAAGTGACTGAAAATCATTATGCGCATTTGTCATAGATGGAAATTTCAAACAAAAAATAGACTGTCGGAATCTGTAAGCACCATAAATATTGCAGTTCCTAAAGTTAGATAATATACTGGTTATTGTTTTATTTTCATAAGGAACAAGAAATTCATCCAAGTCAAGATTAATAACATATTCATAATGATGCATATGTCGATAAAGACAGTCCTGAATTTGAGTTAAGTGTGCATGTCCTCCTTCTCGATAGTGATTCAAAGGAATTGATACTTTCCAAAAAGCACTCCATGGCAAGAGCGCAATAGGGAATATATTTTCAGATAACTTATGAATCAGTTCGCGAATTTTTGTGTGTGTTTGAAAGTCATAAAAAGTGAAGTGATCGATCCCAACAATACGATGAAAAGCCAGAAATTGTGCCAGTAAGTAGGTGTCGTTTATATAGTTATAAAATGGAGGAGTACAGACTGCAATTTTTCCTTGAGCTTCAGGCTTCATTGAAGTTGGTATATGATGAACATTAATCCATTTCGGGTTTTGAACATTTGAATATGCCAATGATACCGAAAATATCATTTTGTGATAGCCAAAGGGAATGGAACAAAGAAAGATTTTGGACGTTAGTCCCATTGTAACTACCTTCGTAACTGGGAATATTCGTAGATCTGCTTGTTGATTCAAATATTTTTCTTTGGTTAAACACCTCATATTTTGAAGATTTGTAACTTTTAATGTGGACCACCCAAATATTCGTATAACTGGATGATATGGAACTAAAGGACGATTATCTAAATAAGCTGAGTAAATGTGTAAATTAGAAGTAACCTTTATCCAGTTGTCCACCCAAGAACTTGAATTGTTTGTCATTGTTTCAGGATTAATCTTCAAATATCCATTTTTCATTCTGTACTCGTTATCGTGTTTTGAGGATATAGGTCTTGTGGCATTATCAAGTAAAATTTCTCTCACCGGCAAAATACCACTCGCATGAACAAACGTACGGTTACGTTTCCAAACATATTTAAAATCACTGTTATGGTTGACAAACAACAGTGTACACAAGATAATAGTAGTAACGCCTAGGATTGTTGTCTTCGTCATTTTCTTAATGGTAATAATCTTCATTATCAAATAGACTCGTCCTTGAAAAAATATATAATATTTCAAAACTATGAAACGATATTTTTCATTAAATAACAATATTATAAAACTATTTAAATATTCTAAATAATATGATTAAGATAATATTTTTCGGTTTCTTTAGATTATAATTGTTTATTATGTAAAAAAATATACGTAAATATTTCAATTATTAAGTTCATTTTAAGTTTGATATTTCTATTATTCGATGCTGATAACCTTTGGATTTTTTATCTATGGATATACAAGCAGACAATTAATTTGTTGGTGTTTTGCAACACACTCATCGTACTTTAAAAACAACAAAATGCTATTAATTTAATATTGTTAATTATAATGCATAACATATTTGAGAATTCCAACTATTTTCGTTAAGATTTCTTGGTAGGGCCTTTGAATAGCATTTGTATTACTAATCCTGCTCAGAATTAACAGTTTCAAATTGCCCCTCAATAGAACAGTGGTAAGTCTGTGTTAAACGGCTCGAAACCGGATTTAGTTACCTGTGGTGTGCAGAGTACAGATAGACCTTTGTGCTTAATAATAAACAAACACTTTAAACTGAATGATAAGCTAGCGTCGACTCTCGTTTTAGAGATTATCTAAGAATGAAATACTCTGGTTGACTGGAGGACAAGACAGCCAGAGGTGTCAATAATCTCATCTTGAATAGCAAGAGTTCAGATTGAACCTTTAAGGTCTATCTGGATTTATTTAATCCTGATTGGTTAGAACGTTAGCTAGATAAGTAGGTTGTATGGTCTTCAATCGACTGATTTTTCTCTTTCCGATTTTGACAGATGCACCATGAGTTTCTTTGTTAGTTTTCCTTCCACGAACGTTTACTACTAGCCAAACATTTAATGTCAAAATTGAGAATACTATTTTAAAAATTAATAAAAATAACAGGTACATTCTATCTTTATGAGTCAGTAAATACAGCAAAATCACGTCCTTTGTATATATGTTGCTTAACTCTTTTCATTTGGTTGTGATAATTTTGACAGACTTTGTAGTCAGAGTTTTAATTAAGTTTTTTTGTAAAGATATATTTATGAATATATAGAACCAAAACTTTTGACCAACCCGAATGCAAAGTAACTTCCATGTTAAGATTAAATTACATATAATCATACACACTAGTAATTTATTTCCATGTTTGCAATACTTCTTCAAATTTGTCATTCCAGCCTGAATTCATCATAATTTTAGTTAAATTTGATAATTATGTAGTGATCCTAGAAAAGTTGGTCTCAAAATATTGGTATGGTATGACGCAAAGTTGAAGAAACTGCAGACATCTTTCTTAATATGTGGAGATTTTATCTGTTTTTACAATGTGAACAATATATTGGAAGAGATATAGGAATAATAAAAAATTTAACCCGTTCACACTCTAGTCTCTGAGACATGTGTCCAGCAATGGTCAGTTGAAAACCGTTTTTGTTAACATGGAGATGACCGAAGAAGGTCGAAACTTGGTTCTGTACTTTATTTTAATTAAAGGTTTAATATCCATGCCAACTGTCTTTAGGAAACAAAAGTATTAATAGCACTATACGTACTGCAGTAGTGACAGGATATTACAAACACGTTAATTTTAATCTCAGACAGAGTTTGTTAACAGTTTAAAATGCGAACTTTATTTAAATTCATTATAAAAATAAGATCAATACTTTCACTTCAAACACATGTACCAAAGGATAAAAATGTTATATATATATTTGCATGTTCCTCTTGCATAGCTGTACATGTAACTTTTAACACTACGTGGCTATTGATACATTTAAACAAAAGAATATCATGAGAATAATGAGAATTCATCAAGCTTATAATAGCTTACCAAGCTGAAGATAAAGAATAATTAAAAATATAAGAGGATTTAGTAATTTGAATTTAAAGTTTATTCTTTGTCAAGTTGTATACTAAAAATCATAATTTTCTAACTTTATTATATGAATTAGGACGGACCAAAATTTCTCGATTTACCGAAACTTAATATGTTTTTCTATGTTTTACGATGAAAATAATACTTAATCAGGTCTGTAAGAAAATATTTTTATTACAATTAAAATATTAATACAATTTAATTCTTAATCTAAGAAGCTTACAAAATAAGTTTTTTTAGTTATATTTCTACAATATAAATATCAACTGGGATTCTTTTTATTTGCTTTAGATAATCCATCTATACATCGAAATAGATCCGCAAATGTTATAACATTTTTATGAACTTTCTTCAGAAGTTCGTCTCGAAATCATAACAGTAGATTTTCAGTTATACTTATTTACCGAATGGCATTATAATAGGAAACAATAAGCAAATCGCTCACATAATTTTATAAAGTCTTCAATGTAATGTGCATACTGAAATGCAGAGAAAACCATGTTGTCTTGGATGATATATTTTGTTCCTGGTAAATTTGTGAATTCTTCTTCCCTATAGTCAAAATTGAAGTGTCACCACTCTTATTTTTATGTCTTCGTGAATACAACGTAAGAAAATTTCAAAGAAAGGAACTTTCAACGTAATTTAGGGAAGTTTTAAAACTCGCGCAGAAAAGCATTTAAAATAGCAACAGAATCTGTGAGCATATCTCCAATACATCCAAAGTAATACTCCTATCTGCAAAATAAAGACAATTACATCTCGACGTTGTTAATAAAGCTTTAACCACTTGTAGCTCAAAATTCACCAACTTTCTATATCTAACAGTTGTTTTTCAAGAGAAATAAGACCAATAAAACTACAAACTAAACTAATGAACAAATCTCCCTGTAAAGTCTAAAAGTGCAGTATTAAAAAACTTCTCTGATGTATGGTTTGTTAAAACAGTACTGGAAGCCAAAAACCATTAAAATTTTAAGATACCTATTACAATGAAGACTAACAAACCTCAAAGCTTGGGTTCAATACACGTGAAGGCCAAAACACAGATATCCCACTGTGTAGCTTTGTGCTGAACTAACAACAAACAAAATGCTGCGAAAGTGTTGGTTTTGAGTAGGGTATTTACGAACATCAGGAAGAGCACGATTGCCTGAGGTGGTTCGAAATACAAACGTTGTTGTTAAAAGAATTATGAATTTACTATATCCATTTATATTATTCGTTTCTTAGATAAAGTTTCGTCTGGCGTAATCACATGTCGATGACTTTACTGAATTTGACTTCACATCTTGAATTTTGATCAAAGTCAAGGAACACAATGATTGTAAAATATAATAACATAGTAAATTGCTAGATTGATCTTCAAGAAAATTTCCTCGTGCCGTTGTTTTTCTTAGTTTGCAATAGACACGAGAAGAAATGTTAATAAAACTAAAGGACAGGTAAGCTTCTTTCGTGAGTTAGGCCTCTTAACCTGTAGAACTTGTACATTATATTAAAATAAATAAGTGAACTTGCATTATTTTACCGAATAATCGAAAAAAAAAGTACTCTCGATGATAAAAAGACACGGAAAAACATTAGCGTTAGAAGCAAAATTATTTTGGAGAAATAAAACAGAAACTAGAGCTGAAAATTAAAATGAAAGTTTGCTTGAAATAATAAAAGAAAGTAAAGAAGTACAAGCACGAAAATACAAGGAATAAGAAGAAGGTATAGAATAACTTTAAACAAAATTTGTCACCACAAAGAAAAAACAGAAGTTTAAAACATCAAGGATAAGGAATAGATATTGAAGGAAGAAGTTTAAGTAAATTGAAATGATATTCTAAATAAAAAGCTAGAACAAAATAAATATAACGATTTAAGAAATAAAAGATATGGAAAATGATTATCACAGCAAAAATGAAGAAGTACAAAAAATCAAAGCTGTGTTGACAAAAATAACATCATTCACACAAGAAAACATCTGGGCGATTAATCTGTAAATAAAAGCCACAACACAGTAACATGTTTATCTGTAAAATTAAACATAGTTTACTGTAAAATATGAAACGCGCAAACTAATTTAGTTTCAAATTTTATAAACCAATTGCGACTGAAAAATATCACACATGGGAGGCACATAATCTTAACATCAAGAAATTACTTAAGAACCACAGTTCAATTTGTTATTTGAGCTTCATTATTCAAAGAACAGTCCATGAGTTAATGAATTTACACTGGTAAACATTGTAACGTGTTGGTCAACATTATTTCCAAATTTAGAATTATTCAATATGAGCTAGAAATGAATATTTAGAAGTTCCATCCAGGGATGGAGAAGGAAGATAAAAAGATGGAAACAGCAAGTGAACAAAGAGTTTCAAAAAGAAGAGTGTAAGTAGTCATCATCACAGTGGGCAGATCCTCTACAACGCATGTAGAGGTAATTGACATGTATATTAGAAACAGAGTTATTGCACATGCAAAGAATGTCGCCACACTGTCTAACGTAAATGAGTAAATATGAAGGTTTAGTCTTATTTTATAACACAAGTATTTTATTGTCAGTATTTTAGTTTATTATTCGTCGTATACATAACAAGCAAATTGAATGACAGACACTCCACTCGTAATCCGTGAGGGCGTTTTAATATGACGGTCAATCCAGTATATCATGGAATATTGTGTTACCTTCTGCAGTGCCCTTCTTAAGATCAATTAGTAAATAAAAAAGGACATTGATATCGGAATGGTCGCACCAATATGTCAGTTTGCTGGAACATGTTTTTAATGCAGTAGTTGTGCTACTGTGCTCTTACTATAATTGTTTTATAAAGTGATTATACAGTGTGTATAATTGAAACAAATATTGTGAAATTTCTGCCTTCTCAGAAAAGTGGTAGAAAACTTTCGAGTGTAAAAATCAACAATATATTACATGTGTATGTGCTAGTGATTGTCGGCATTGTAATGGAAGCTGACATTTCTAGAAGCTAGAAGATTAACAGTTAATATACTATAAATTTCAGAAGCTATAACTTTGATTAACGCTTATTATTTCAAATTTAGAACACTAAAAATTGTTTAACTTCAGTGGAAGTTACTATTTTAACGCTGTTAAAAAATAACGTGATCAGCGATGAATGCAGAAGTGAATTGTAATACGTAATTAACTAAACAAGAAATAATAGGAAAGTACAACAACTGTAATAATATGTACAAGTAATTCAAAACAGATAAATTATAGCGAAGCTGTGTTATTATTTTAGATTGGGAGTTTATTCACAATAGATAAAATTTCTTTATTTGAAAATTCATTATTGGATGATTGAGATGAGATGATTGAAATTTGTAAACAAGATGAAGTAGTTGTTGCTTTTGCAATGTGTGCGAATTGTGAAGCCTGATTTGTTTTTTAACAATTCTGCTTGATAGTCCTTGAAACGCATAGAGTTCGGTGATAAGCCATTAAATCTAAACATATTTTGTATCTTGAATGTTACTTGAATGCCATTTGTAGTTTAACTTCTGGATAAAAAGTTCTAACTATTCATTTGTGATTGAATAAATGCAAAGGATAGCTGTTGTTAATTATAATATTCTGTAAGGTTGTTGGTTATTTCGGTGTGTAGAGACTAGTCAAGTTGTTTGATTCGAATTTCGTGCAAAGCCATCCCTAATTTATCATTTAAAGACTACAGGCAGCTATTCGTCACCATCCGCCGCCAACTTTCGAGTTACTCTTTTACCAATAATTAACAGTAATTTATAACGTTCCCTCGGGCGAGTATGTTTGGTGGGATAGAATTCGAGCCCGCGATTCTTAGATTGCAAATTAAGCGTCTCTTATCCACCTGGCTATGAGTCAGAGCAGATGTTATATGCTCGTTTAAAAATAGTTCGGGAAAAACTGTTGAAACGTGTCAATAAATCTGTGTACGTTTGCTTACGATAAACGTATGTGGTTGAAGCTTCGAAAGAATAAAAATATATGAACAACAAACCTTCTGCATATTTTAGAAATCTATGAGAAAAACCGTTTGTTGGAAGACTTTGCAATTTGTTTATCTCGATGTTTCTGAACCATTGTGTCACTCATTATGCTTCTTTGTTTTCTTTGCTTCAGAGCAAAGCCACTCGGACTACCCTCTTCTGTCCATTCCAAAGAAACGAACTCTAGATTTTAGCTGATCAACCGGGATATTTCACTGTGCAGGATAGGGATACTTGTATATAGAGGTTTATTTTTGAGGAGCATACTACATGTTTCGATTATCTGTTCTATTGAATAAAATTACTTCTTTATGTTTATCAATCGTGCCTGTCGATTTATTATTATGGGTGATCAGAGAAGAGAAAAAAATATAATGTTCTACAAGTCCAAAGAAGATGAAAGTTTGACCACGAAAAGAAACAGCCAGGAATAAAAGAAATGAATGAATTCTGAAGCTCAGTTAGAAGTGTGGGATTGAATACTATGACGATCTGGCCCCAACTAAGGTAATAGTTACCTTAGTCAAGAGACATTGCTGGAAAAACAACGGCTTACACAATTACTCAGACACATTTATTTCACTATTATCTGGCTGTTCAGTAAGAAAGAAATAGGAAGGTTACATTAAAAACACTGGATCCAACGCCAATAACATATTCCT
This sequence comes from Tachypleus tridentatus, assembly GCF_004210375.1. Taxonomy (NCBI): domain Eukaryota; kingdom Metazoa; phylum Arthropoda; class Merostomata; order Xiphosura; family Limulidae; genus Tachypleus; species Tachypleus tridentatus. The sequence continues at coordinate 87,867,697 of NC_134830.1, forward strand.
TTTATTTACATGTTTAATAAAGGGTTAAAGCATCTGCAAACAAATGCTGCTTGGGCATAATTTATTGCGTCCCAGTGAATACTCATAACTTGAATTTCATGCAATTCAACTGCACCGTATATTGAAACAATCTTAATAATACATTCAGTAAAACCGTGTGTTCTCGGGTGCTTGAATCATAACCAAGTAAATTGCAAGGTTTAGCAAGTTTTACACTTGTATATTAATACAAGCTATTGTCGTTTCATTTTAATTTCTATAGATGATATTACATACTCTTGAATATTTCAATTCGATTTAATTCAAATATCAATTGATAATTCTAGCATATATCAATTTCAAACTTGTATTACACAACATTCATGAATAACTCTTTATGAAATTGTTTACTTACTGCCTTATACTCAATCAGCTCAAAATTATTGGCTGTTTTGCGCAAATTTTCTAGCTAAACACTAAGAATCAGTGACATAAATATAAATTTTGGTTTGGATAGATATAGTCACTCGTGAAATATATATCCAGCCAAAGCCTTTCACGCTCAAATTATGTAGTCGAGGAAGTGTCGTCCCTAAATCCGAATCAACAGTTGCAGCAGTCATTTTTCTTTGTATTCACAAATTTATAACAACTAGAAATTATAATTTCGTGATTAAATGCTCAGACAGTCAATCCGACAGTTATGGTTCGGGTGTGTCAGGTCAAAATTAGACCCGCCTTTAAACAAATATCCACTGTATAATTCAGAACCATTACAAACAAACAAATCAAAATTCTAGTAAACAAACAAATATAATATATATAATTTGGGCTAATGAATATATTCTAAAGACGGCTGGTCATCTTCAGGTTAAAAAATAATTTGCAACCGTATAAGTCCTGAATTAACAGTTTTGGGGGTACCATTTCTACTTATATTCAACATTTAGTGACGTTTTCAAAAACTTTAAAAATTCATGTTGTAAAATAATCTTTGGAATCAATAAGTTATTATTAGATTAGCAGTTTCACGGCCTCGGCATAGCCAAGCGTGTTAAGGGGTTCTACTCGTAATCCGAGGGTCACGGGTTCGAATTCCAGTCATACCAAACATAATAGACCTTTTAGGGCGTTGTAATGTGACAGTAAGAGTAGCCCTCTAGTCTTCTACTCCTAAATTAGGGACGGCTGCCACAGATAGCCCTCGAGTATCGTTGCGCGAAATTTAAACAAGTTTCGTCGACACTTTGCCCCAAAATTTTAAGAATATACTGCTATTTTGTTTCAAATTAAACTTGTCACATAAAATAAAGACTAGCATAGGTTGCAATAATGTACACAACATTTGTTTATATCAGCATAAAATATCATGTTTGTTATATATATATAGATATAGATGTATATATTAATCAGTTATAACGAGAAAACCCTCTTGTAGAGAAAACTATATATGTAAAAACGACTGGTATGAGTTGAGAAAATTTTTATGTAGAGGAAAGAACAACGTTTCGACCTTCTTCGGTCATCGTCAGGTTCATAAAGAAAGAAAGAGGTAACTGACTGATAGCTGACCACATGTTTGAAGGGGGTTGTGTAACTGAGCGTAGAAATGTAGAGGGCGTGCATAGATGTTTGATTATATTTATTAATATAGGTGTGAAGGTGTTCCTTTGTATTAGTTTATTTTGAGCTTGAGTTGTTGTATAAGTAAGGCTTCTTTAATTTTGCGTTTGTTTATGTCTGTTTCTTTATTTAGTATTTGGGTGTTTTCTATGGTTATGTTGTGTTTATTTGATTTGCTATGTTCGAAAACGTGTCAAGGTGACTCTTTGTGTTCTTTGAATCTGGTTTCCATTTATTTACTCGTTTCTCCAATATAGAAGTCGTGGCAGTTATTTTAATATGTTGAGCTCTTGTTTTGTTTCATGTGCTGAGTCCCAAGGAATGTATAGTCCAGTATGGGCGAATTTTCGGTAGATTTTTGTTTTAAATTGCGTATCAGTTCTTGAAATGTTGAGGTTAAGAAATTATATTTGATTGCTTTCTTACTGTTTACATGTGAAGTTAATGTCGGGTTGTATAAAGCTAATATGACTGAAAAACTTTAGTGTGTGCTCTGTAGATGTGAATCCCGCAATCGTGTCTTCAACATATCTGTACAAGTATATCGTGTCGTCTACATATCTACAAACACCATACCAACATTATTTATAAAATACAATATGATAACTGCCACGACTTCTTTATTGGAGAAACAAGTAGAAAAATGGAAACGTTGTTCGTTCCTCTACATAAAAATTTTCTCAACTCATACCAGCCATTTTTACAGATGTATATATTATAATCATAAAATATACGCTGCACATATTTAATAAAATATCCTAGGGTAGAAGCTACACAGTGGGATTATAAAATGTATCCTAGGTTTTGGAGGTAACTGCGGAAGAAGACCCACTGATAGACGGTGTATTCCCTCCGCAATGTGGGTCTTACTTCCTAATTTCATGTTAATTTGTTTCGGTTTATGTCTTGAAACATTTATGGTTATAATATAGTTAATTAGAGGATGGGATTTGCTGTTTTTAACGCAGTTGTCATGATTTTGTTTATTCATTTAACTTCATTTAGATATAAGTATTTAATTTCACATTTTAATATAAGTTTTCATTCAACAAATGGCTTATATATACCTTATTTGGATGACTTTTCAGACAATTTTATTTTAGTGAGAGTTTGCATGTCACTTCTTTGGTCCAATATATATAAGGTTCTCATTGTTAAAAATGTCTAAACTATCGAGTTTAACTTCTTTTTTTGCGATTATTTCAAATAAATATCTATATAAATATTAATAAATATAACAGAACACCTTTCGTGCTTGTAGTGAATCCGTAAATGACTAAATTATTGTTTTAGAAAACTAAAAGCCTTTGCAGAATGGTATTTGGTTTTTTACCTACTTTATTTACCTGGATTCCTTAGATAAAAGAAATAACTGTTCGAAACACACATACACAATGTTTAAAGTTCTTATTATTCAAATGAAGTTGATTTTTACATTCATATTATATCATCTTCGCTTATTATTCAATCTAAAGAGTGATTCCTAAAATATAAAGCATCTAATATAACATTCCACTTACTTTCAGTTATTTTCAGGAAAGATTACGTTTGCGAGATGTGTACAAATCAAGTTGCAGCTCACCTTTAAACATTTATATGTAGTATAGACTTTATATTTTATTTTTAACATGGTGTTTTCTTGTAACAGCTGGTTTCCTAGGAAAACACACTTTGAGTGCAATAGCATCATTGTATTGTAGGGATCCCAAGCAACATATATTGTGTTCTTTTACCGCTCGTTATTGAGATTTAACTAAAATACTAAACAAAACTGTGTATTTGTCCAGAGTCTCAGTTGAAACGTCTGCCTTGCATTTAACTAAAATACTAAACAAAAGTGTGTATTTGTCCAGAGTCTCAGTTGAAACGTCTGCCTTGCATTTAACTAAAATACTAAACAAAAGTGTATATTTGTCCAGAGTCTCAGTTAAAACGTTTGTCTTCCAGTGGCAGCGCAGCGATATTTTCTTTGGGAGGGGGGTGGGGGGGTGGCTGAGGTAAACTGTGAAGGAGCTTCCCAAAATGCCATCAATATGAAGTATAGATGGTAAATTATAATAATGTAAATACCAAGGTACATTTCAAAAAGGTGTGCTATTTTGAACTGTGTTTTCAATGCAGTTTTCATTGAAAACTCATACTCTGATTAATAATTCATTATTACAAATTAGAAATAATCTGTTTATAAAAATATGCGTATATGTAAAAGAGGAAGCTCACCTAAGTTACACCCAAGGTAATACATAATAATAATGAAAATCAAGACTAGCTTAGATTGAACATTTAATATACCATTAAGAGTAAAGCTACAAATCAAAAGAAATATAACATAAAGACATAGTTTACACAGCAGAAACGAATTATCCCATGCAAAGTTAATACACTCTGAGGAAAAGTAAAGTCACTATCAGGCTAACTATCTTTTATCTTAATGAAGACGATGTGTTCTACAGATCTGTCTCTTTGATGTTAATTGTTAAGCAACAACGACGAGTGTGTTTTCCATATTTTATGAATATATGTAGGTAACAATATTGGGGGGTTGAGGGGGGCTTGGGTCATTTTCCTACCAACAAAGAGTTTTTTGTTATAGATTTTACAGCTGGATATCAAAGCATGAAGATTTATAACAGCAATAGCAGTGTGCATTTTTAAGTCGCTAGCTTTTCTAACGGTCCGGCATGGACAGGTGGGTGAAGGTGTTCGACTCGTAATCTGACGGTCGCGTGTTCGAATCCCCTTCGCACTAAAATGCTCGCCCTTTTAGCCGTTTAGTATTGTATGATGTGCAGTATACATAAAACGTATTCATTTCTTTTCAGACATTCCAGTTTCTACACCACTGTAACGCCACCCGTTGTTGCTTCATTGTTGGCATTTATTTAATTATAGTATTTGAATTCCTATGCACTTTATAATTTCAAATTAAATGCCTGAAGCTTAGAGCTGAAATACAGACAATAAGTTAGTCTAATTTTCATCGCCAAAGTTTTCACTGTAAACATTAAAAAATCGTTTTAAAATTTGCCTCCGAAAGTTCACTTCATGTTGAATTTATACTTGACTTTGTATATCTATGGTTTCCAGTACTCGTATAAAATGCAAAGATATTTCACAAGTTTCACGTGACTGTATTTTCGTTGAAAAATCTTTCCAGTTATAAATTTCTTTAACCAAAAGAATTTGCTACAATAATCAGCAGGGCTCACAGTATACCAAATCAAGTTTAGGTGACTAATATATCCATGTTATACGTACTTAGGCACCTGCTTTTGTTGTGCGATAATAATAATGTTCTGAAAAACACCTATTACCTTATTCTTTATCTCTTGGAAACAGCTTTTTGGTTAGCATGAGCCGTGACCTATTGGTAACTACTTCGCTTTTTAATCATTAATGTTAATGGAAAAATTAAGCCTATATATATTGGATATTTCTTGTTACCAATATCATGAATAATAACTTCGGTACCCTCATTTTGTACTTATTTTCCAAGTGCTGCTTGTTCCTAACTGTATCTTTGTAGTATGTCTACTTCGTTATTGTTGCAGTTTCTACTTGACCAAAGCGTTTTTGTATTCCACACCTCTTTCTCTGTTTTAACACTGTCATCGTTGAAAAAAACAATTAATTTTGGTGAAGTACCTATTCCTTCTTTCTTCTTCTTTTTTTTTTTTGCTCTGTCATTAGCTTTAACACATTTTGCCTGCCTACTTCTGGTTTTGAGAAGAAAAGAAAAACTGCCTCCATGTATGAGCACAGACTAAAATATAGATACTTTAAAATATAATTCCTACGTTTGGATTAATTGGTGTTGCCATCATGCGATTGGAGTTGAACATCAGCATTCCTGCTATTGTGTTTATGTTGAACGTGTATGTGAACTATCGATATATATCAATATATTTTTAACTTAGGTTAAAATAGCTTTGCAGTTTTACGTTAGCAATACCAAAGGGTATTTAAATATTAGTCAGCTAATGATTAATAGCAACTAACTATTTTACCCTCATAAACAGCAAGATACACAGTCCTAAGAAGACATCTGTGAGGGTTTGTGCTATATAAATTACAACAACTATTACAAACAAACAAACAAACAAAAATACATTGAGATGATACATCACAGGTTTCCTCAACCTACAAATGAAAATGAAAAGTGAATGTCAGTGAATTCTATAAATATTAGTTCTGTTAGCATATGACTAAATGCCAATTGTGTAGCATGTGCTCTATGATAAATTATTTGCATATATTAAAATATAATACAAATTTTAAGTTTTATAAAGACAATTAGAAATAAGAAAATCAAAACTACAAAAAGTGAGTTAGTTAAAACATCTTATCCCTAATTTGGCAAATCACCATAATTATGTTAGTCTTAGCCAAAGTAGGGATTATTTAGTTTAAGTTTTACTAACCTACACTTTTTCTCAATAAACATACTGGTGCTCTCATATATAATGAACTCACTGATCAGCCACTAATTCGACTAAAGTTAAAACTTACCAATAAAAGCCAACACTACCACTATTTAACATATGGATAACCAATATAACTGTAACTTTACACACTTTAGACTAAAAACGTCACAACAGAGATTAAGAGTAGCCGAAATTGCGACTGTTTTAAAAGTATATTTGATATTATTGCTTATGTTTTTTAATTTCGCACAAAGCTACGCAAGGGCTATCTGCGCTAGCCGTCCCTAATTTAGCAGTGTAAGAATAGAAGGAAGGCAGCTAGTCATCACCACTCACCGCCAACTCTTGGACTACTCTTTTACCAACGAATAGTGGGACTGACCGTCACAATATAACGCCCCCACGCTTGAAGAGGCTAGCATGTTTGGTGCGGTGGGGATGCGAACCCGCAACCCTCAGATTACGAGTCGCACGCCTTAATCCACCTGGCCAATTTAGTTTAAGAGTTATTATTAAGTTTATTTAATGATTGGTTAGTTTTCATAATAAGGGTGTTGAAAGTGAGTATTTTACAAGTTACAATTACGACAAGTTTCATTACGTAACTCTGTACAAATCGTATATTGAGAATTCAATTTAATTGTTCTACAAGACTTTTGTAATATTCGCAAACCTTGATCTACTTTTGAACTGAAACATTACAAGGAAAGACAGAAAATTCTTGAGCTGCTCTTGTTTAATTTAATAGTAGGGTATAACTGTCACATTTAGCGCAAATACGCTCAGCAAAATGTGGAAAGAGTTTTGATAGCAATAGGACAAGGACCAAGAATTTCGGATTGATAATTGTCACCTTTTGCAATTTATCTCGGGCAAGCTTCTAATTGTAACTTTGATTTAGAAATTAACTAAATATCGATATGTATCAAATATATGACATTTGTCAGTAAGATTAATACAAACAATTTTCTTTCTTAACACAAATATATTTTAATATACAATCAATAATACAAGTTATAATGACGGCTATTACAAATAATGATTTACATACAAAAGTTTTACAGACTTACAAATAATATCAAGTCTTCTTTCGGCTATGAACTGGATATTTTATCGACGATTCACGATGATGTAATTAATTTGGAGTTGATATCAGTACAGTTCACTTAACGGGTACCTAGCTACCTTTTTATTGATTACACCTTAGTTTCTTACAGCTGAAGTTATTTAACGCGTTCATAGAAATACTAACATCCGATGCAAATCCGCTGCAGTTGAATGATGTGTAATATTTGAAATCTATATACATTTCTGGTCAAATATCTGCAGTTTTCTGATTAGTGAGTGTTTATCAGAGTTATAATTTCCAAGGCAATAGCAGTAAACCAACAATATATAACTTTTCTTGGCACGTCGGTTTATAAATGTTTAGGCGAGATTCTAAACAAACAGAAGACACGTTAGTGCTTTCGTAATTTGTTTGTTTGTTGTTGTTTTTTTAAATTTCGCACAAAGCTACTCCAGTGTTATCTGTGCTAGCCGTCCCTAATTTAGCAGTGTAAGACTAGAGGGAAGGCAGTTAGTCATCACCGCCAACTCTTGGGCTACTCTTTTACCAACGAATAGTGGGATTGATCGTTACATTATAACGCCCCCACGGTTGAAAAGGCGAGCATGTTTGGTGCGACGGGGATTCGAACCCACAACCCTCAGATTACACCTTAACCCACCTGGCCATGCCGAGCCGCTTTCGTAATATATTTATTGTTGATTCTTACACTCGAGTATTTGTTTGTTTGGACTTTAACACAATGGGCTAGCTGTGTTACGCTAGAGTATCTTACATAAGTTTAATGAATAGGCGGAAATTTCTGAATATAGATTTAATAGTTTAAGTTACACGCTTAAATATATATTTAACTGAAATAATCATCGATATTAAAATAAATACATAATAGTAAATCCGACACAACATCCCAGGCACCAAACCATCAACTTAGACATTACTATTAGGCCTATTATATTTCTGAAACACTACATTCTTTATCTAGCCTTCGTTAAGGTTTGGACCGGTATTGCCAGTGGTTAAGGCACTCTACTCGTAATCCGAGGGTCGCGGGTCCGAATCCCCGTCACACCAAATATGCTTGCCCTTTCAGTCGTGGGGGCGTTTTAATGGTTTAAGTGAGATTCGAACTCGTGACCCTCAAATTGCAAGTAAATCACCCTAACCACCTACCCATGCCGGGCCCAAGACAAGTCACGCCTACACGTATGAGCGCAATGTGTTAATTCTTGTTCTGTTCTACTATATAGGATGACGCAAATGCCAACCCTACATTTGGAAAGTTTTCTTTATTTGTTGTATATCAATATTCTTTTTTGTCATCAATATCAATTGTGGGGCGCGCCTATTTTCGATACAGTTTTATTACTCATTAGGATCTTTAAAAATTACCCTTAAATTAACATATCGTCTGTTTTATATGTTCACAAAATAATACTTATAAAAGCAGATACTCCTTTCGAAACTGAAATTGCCCTTTTTCTTCTAGTATATACCAGTACCATATGCTAATTCCTTCTTAGTTTCTTTCTACAAGTTAAGACGCTTCATGGGTACTGTTGAAGTTGTTTCAGACTCTAAATTTAGATTTTTCATTTAAGCAAAAATTTGGCACAAGTATATGGGAATTCTATAGAATGATAAGTATTCTCATCCTGGCTCATTCAGTTGTCAACAGTGATCAGTGAAGCCTTACCATAGTGTTAAAATTTACATTCTGTAATGTCACAGAAGAAGTAACCCTATAAAATAGAAAAAATAAGACAAAATATTATCTTGTCTTAACACTTTTGCACATTTGTATATGTTTTAAAAATTTGATATAAAGTCAATTAATCTTTAGTGAAGAATCTGCTGAACGGAACAATAATTTCAGCTTTTATAATGTTACTTTTACACGATGATGACTCGATAATATGAGTGGAAAGGTTATTACGAAAATTAAAACTTACCTACAGTGAAAGTTGATGTTATTTTATTTTTAAACAAATGTCAAAATTAATATTTCTGTGCCTGATTTTTTGAATTTCATCACTGTTGCATTAATAGAGGTAACAGAGAAAGGAAACATTTTACTTGCCATAATATACGTTTCGAAGAGAATATGATTGAGTTTTAAACCTTCCATTACTGGTCACGTGAACTAAATGGCCTTGCAATTGATTGCAGCCTCAATGTTCCCAGGTCCAATAACGTAAAGTGGGAGAATCCATGTTTGCTAGGGTGAAACAAAGCTTTTGGTTTTGTGTAATAACCAATTTTATACGTTAAAACTGTTATTTTGTGCAGTGTTTGTAGTTAGTATTGTTAATGAAACTTTATACCAGTTGGTAGGTTTTTGCAAAATAGATACATTATTTCTATATATATCCTGTGTTATTAATGCTATCCAGTTTAAAGATTGATTAGTGTTACTAATACTAGTAATAAGTGTTACTGTATGTAAAATTCGCCTAGGTTGTGCTTAATTATTTTTAGGCTTAGCATGAGAGTACGAATGAGATGGAGCATGAAACACAAATTTGGAAGTACACTGTGATAACTGCAGCTTTTTGCAAAAACAAGTACTAATTTTTTAAGTCCAATTTTTTAAAGTAAGTTCTACAAAAAAAGATCTATTTAGAAAGATCAAACATGTCTTCAGTTGACTCTGCAGTTTCACTTCTTAAGTAAATGAGTAGTGGAAACTAGTACTTTACTCTTTGCTTTTCACCAGCCTGTATCCTTGAGAATTTTTGGGCTGTTCTTTCAAATGGTACCTTACCAAAAGTTTTTGAAACTTTTATGTACATAAAATCCACACCTTTTACCCCATTTATGTAATTAAGTTAAAGTAATGCCTACAGTAAGAGATTATCATCAGTAGTAATACCATTAATATATTACTAATTAAGTAATATAAGATCAGGAGTTGAGAGAGGGTGAGTACATTTGGTATAAATCGCTGGGGCCTGTGCCCTTGGGGGAGCTGGGCTCAAATATTTTCGACACATATGATACCAAAAAGTTCTCTTTCTCTCTCTACAAAAAAAAGTACTATGTGTATGGTGATGCTGTATGGTGTATGTGTATATATATATGATTAAGGGGGGGATTTAAGAAAAAGAGGAATTGTGGTAAGCATCATAGACCAGGTGCAAATGAGAGAGCACCTTAACTGAAAATTCATAGTTGAACTAAATTATAGAAGGAATAATGAATGATAAATAAAATTATAAAATAAAAGTAGAATTTGTTGTCACATGATACTACTTTAGCCACAGTAGTTGCACAAGACTCAGAATTATGGTAAGCACCAGGGTCTTAATGCTAGACAAAATAAATTGCCAGTAATATAATTAGGATGAGTCCAGTGTCTTCCATTTTATACTTCAGTTACAAGGGAATACATTTCTTAACACATATGGTATGTCAGTAAGCTGAATAACACCCTGTAATATATATGTAAATGTTACCATAAACAATGATGCTCTTCAGTTTCAACCAGAATATTTCAAGCTATGCCAGTTTGTCCAAGACATAAAAATTGAAAAATTTATTTTAAAAAGTGTACTGTATAGTTACTATTTTCATATAATAAAGCTCTGTTGTCTTTCACATCACTCAAGCAGAATGGCTTGTTGAATTTATGGGATAAGTTCAATGGAATATTTTAGAATGAATGCTTTATGTTTAAATGGGGTAAGGTCTGGCTTGTGTCCAAGGGCTATTAACCCTTTTGCAGTGGGCTTGGTATAACGTATACAAGTTCATCTGCACTTTTGCACACATTAAGTATTTGCACTATAACTTTTGATACAGCATGTGTATCTTTGTAAAATTTGATAGACTTTTGGTAAAGAATTACAAGTATTTTATTCACAGAAAATCAGATTTTAATAAAACTTCTACTAAAGATGTGTTTGTGAAAATATCAAGTCTTTCATTATTAGTTTGAGTGCAAAGTGATTTCATATTACGAGTAAAAAGCTGTTCCCCATCCCAAAAGTCTCAAATATTATTTGCATTACCTTGTTCCTACAAGCTTTGAACTTGGTTGCTGTTGGACAGAGGTTGCTAAACCTTTTAAAATTTCACATGTGGAGGATATTAAAATATTTTTTTTAGGTTTTATATGTATGTATGTGTGCATGTGTGTGTGTGTACACGCACATTATTGAATAACCAAAGAATCATATATATCTATACTGATACCGTAGAATTTCACTGTAATTTATTTAGCCTATTAAGTGAGGTGTATTTAGGTTTAAAAAAATGAAACTTCAAGCAGACTAAAAACACAATCTGATTTATTAAAATATTGTTTCAAAATATTGTGGTAGCCTTTTTGCATATTAAAATGGCTGAGAAAACCACTAGGGGGACATTTTAAACTGTCAGTTGGTTATTCACATGTTATATATTGAAGTAAGTGTATATAAGGGGCCATTTCAAAGATTGAAAAAGGTGAATGGGACCACTGTGTTTGATTAAGTACATTAACATGTCTCAGCAAAATAAGATATGAGGTTCTTATATTTTAGCTTGGAGTATTTGGAATTGTGGCATTGGCCCAACAATAGTCTGGTATTTTCCTTCTGGAAGCCTGTTTGTTTCAGAAGGAGCCAAGTGTGTTATTCATTAAGGTTTCTCATCTTTCCTCTTCTCAATCTTTATCTGTTCCCACTTCATGCTCATCGTTTGTTTTGATGATGCATGCTACATTACCAGTAGTACTGGTGACTAACCAGCAAGCTTTGATCCAGTAGGAGCTTGACTTGTACCATTTCTCCATCAAGGATACTCTTTTTTTTCAATGATGTTTGGTTTCTTCAAGTTTTATCTGAAGAAGTTAAAATTCCATTTCATGCTATATTTTCCTTGTCTCATGTACCCATTTCCTTTCCTTCCTTGAGATCTTAGCATCTATCAGAGGTAGTTCAGGACCTCCTCAGGCTATTAAACCTGTTCCACATTAGTCACCAGGTTTTTACACTGAACTATTTGTTTAAAAACAAAAAAGCAACAACTATGGGCTGGAGGCCTTTCATCAATTTATCCCACCTCAATTGCTTTATTCACCTTCCTCATTTCACTATGGAATCCTATCTCTTGGTCCTCTCATTTTCCTCTGGCTTTGCAGTCAGTGGGGTTTTTCTCAGGTCAGTTTAAAACTACCTTGAATAACAAATTATTCTTTTGTGGTCCCTGGTGCATAATCTCTAGGTTTAGAGTATTGATTTCTTCAGCCAAGACTGGTCCTGCAAATTCCAATATGTTTATCTTCTTATCTGATTGTTTCATTGGGTGGTTTCTGTAATCGATACAGCTCCTTGCCTGTCCTTATGATAGCTCAATATTGGCTGTCTCAACCAAGGTTTTCTCATTTGCACTAACTCCAATTATTCCCTCCTGTACCCTCTCTCTGATATCTCTCACCTTTTCTGTCAGCTTTGTTTGGTACTAGGTGAGGGGATATGGTTTCAACTGTCATGTAGCTTTCTATTTGACTCAGTCCGTATACTCTTCTTCCATGGAGGTATATTAACAGAGTGGAAGTCTTTTCCACATATTCCCTTTCTCTGGGATTTCCAGCTGCTCAACCAACTGTGGCTGGTGTGTCTGAGTTTCAGACATGGCCCATCAGCTAGAGGTCTTTCTTCTCCTTGATTTTGGGTTATTGGGCAGCCTTATCCCATATCCCTTGTTTTTCCAATAACTGTAGAATCTTTGCTTCACTTGTTAATCCATGTTAATCTGTTGCTTCTGGATTTGTCATCCACTTTGATGATCCACACTTTTGGACTGTGATGTTAATTTTGTCTTTCATTCTCTTTCCTTCTGTTCGAACTTCTTTCCTCGTGTTCTGTGTTTCACCATTCCCTTAAAGTGTATTTCCTTCTCCTTTTGGCCTGTGGTTGGCAACAGTCTGACTTGTTTGCCATCAATGTTGCACATGCACTCTACCTCCATACAAACTTTTTCCTTTATTAGAATTGTTTCTTCCTTTCCCAAACCTCAACAGTATGTGAGAGTAATTTCCTTTCCTTTATCTGTGAGTATAATCTTGAATTCAGCATGGTCAGGTGATTAAGGCATTCATCTTGTAATCTGAGGGTCAAGGGTTTGAATCCTCATCACACCAAACTTTCTTGCCCTTTCAGCCATGGGGGCATTATAATGTGACTGTCAATCCCACTATTTGTTTTTAAAGTAACCTGACAGTTGGTAGTGGGTAATGATGACTAACTGCCTTCCCTTTAGTCTTACACTGCTAAATTTGGGATGGCTAGTGCAGATAGCTCTAGTGTAGCTTTGCGCAAAATTCATAACAAACCACTCCTTTTTGGCCTTTGTATCCTGGCACAATTGAATGAATTGTGTTTGTCATTGGATGACATTGCTGTATCCACTGGTCAGCCCATTTCTCCATGGTTTATTACCATCTGGCCTATTTCTATTTAACATCTACTTCTATGAGCTTACCTACACCTGGATACCAGACCACATTGGTAATCACAGGATCGGGCTTGCCGACACTGCAGCTGAATCTGTCTGTTATGTAGCTATTATTGCTGTGCCTTTTCCATACATGGACTATGGTCCTGTATTCAAGGCTTGACTTCATGCAAGTTGTCAGCCAACTTGGAGTGAGCAGTGTGAAAATAAGCTTTTTCAAATAAAACCCTTTATTGGATTTTGGGTATCTTGTTTCTATAAGGTTTGGAAAAAGGAAGTTGTCCTAACTAGACTGCACATTGGTCACAGTTTTTTAATTCATTGTTTGAGTAGTCTGTGTGACACTCAGGTCACAATAGCCCACATTTACTCTCTCTTTACGACTCTCAACAACGGCATCATTTTAGACATGTTTTGTCCCAAGATTTATCCCTGACGCCTAACATTGTCATTGGTGATGGTGACATTATCCACCTTACAAACATTTTTAGCTTTTGAAAGGCCATTGGATTTTAATTCATAAATTAGACTTTGTTTTTTAACATCATTCTTTTTATGAATTAAAGTAAAATTAGTTTGATATAAAATTAGAAATTGCTCATGATGTCAAAGGGCCAACTTCGGGTGGCTAACTCTGATGTTTGAACTTACCCATTAGACATCCTGGTGAGTTAAAATTATGCTACAGAAAGTCTTTTAAAAGTTATTTTACTTTATTTCTTACTGCTGTAAACTAGATTTAAAAATTAAATTTAATGCTATTTAAGTTTTTAATTTAAAAATTAAACTTTGTTTTGTTTTACCTTGATTCCTTTTTATGAATTTTAATAATTTTAGTTTACTTTTAATTTTTGTAACAGTTGTTTGGCATAGATAACCTAGTGAGCCATAAAATGCTAAACAACCAACCAACTTACTCTCACAACTGTCCTCTTCTTCTTCTTCTTGTGTTTAAATCTAGCCTCTGCTGTTCTTTTCTAGAGTAACACCACTGGTCTTTCCCTTACCTTTACTTGTACTAACCATTGAAGGACCTGCCACAGGACTTTCACTAGATTTATTCAAGTTGAGTTTCTCACTTTCCAAATCATCATCATCAAGTAGGGATAAAATAATTTACTGGATCAGAAGTTCCTCAAATAACCCAGAATTGCTCAGAAGTAAAGCAGTGAAGCCTTTCAGAAGTAGTAACTGTGGCCATTTTTTTGTTTCAAAATAAAAGTTTAAAACACTTGCATAAATTGCTGAAAACACATCTTTATTCTGTCAGATTGGTTCTTAGTTTGAAGATATTAACACAATTAGTTTTAGTTTTATATTGAATATAAATAAAGTGTTCAAAATGTGGGGTTGATCGTGAATTAATAATGGTCTTAAACACTTGTTTTGATGAGTTATGTTTATTACAATCAGAATAATTGGAATTTTGATTAATCTGTTGTTGCAGTAATTGAACATAATTATCAAAAACTAATCAGTTAGTTTGCAGGAAGCTAATTAGTATAATCACTACTCTTAGATAATTAAATCATTCAACTGTAGTCATCATTAAATTTGAAGAACCTGTTTAGTATTTCCTCATCAATATCATTGATGTAGATATCAAATAGAGTGGTGTTCTCAACACACAGATCTGAGTTACCCTGCTTATAATTCCAATCCAATTTGACTGAACTCATTTACTCATTCTGAGCAGCAATACTCGCCTTCTGTACCACGTGTTGTACCTCATTTTCTTATATTGCATTCACTTTCAGACAAACCTTTCAGGCAAATGTCTCCCTTTTTAATTCAGAAGGGACAAGAGGGTCTTGCTGGGTCTTCTAAGTCAGTAAAGAAGCTTTGATCTGGTGACATATTGGTGGAAACATCCACATCTCAACACAGTGAACTCCTCTTGCATTCAAAGGCAATTGGAGATATACCTATTGAGGTTACACATCATACTACTATGAATTCATTGCAAGAAGTTATTGATGAGAGGGATTTGAAGAACATTCCAGAGTCAGAGATTCCTGCTGGTTTCTTCACCCAAAGAGTTTCTGCAGTGAGGTGTATATCCACTTGCAAAGATGGAATTATGATGTCGACCAATGACCTCATTCTCACATTTACATCACCACGTCTGCCTGCTGCCATCAAGGCAGGTTATCTGAATTGCAGAGTACGGCCATACATTCCAAACTGTCTCCACTGTTTCCAGTGTCAGCTGTTTGGTCACTTGAAGACATCATAAAATGGTTCCAAAGATCTTTTTACAACATGAATTTTTAAAGTTTTTGAAAACTTCACTAAATGTTGAATATAAGTAGAAATGGTACCCCCAAATTGTTAATTCAGAACTTATGTGTTGCAAATTCTTTTTAACCTGAAGATGACCAGCTGTTTTTAGAATATATTCATTAGCCCAAGTTATATAAATTTGTTTTGTTTACTAGAATTTTGATTTATTTGTTTGTAATGGTTCTGAGTTATACAGTGGATATTTGTTCAAAGGCAGGTCTAATTTTGACCTGACACACCTGAACCATGTGTAAAATGGACCCTCATTGCATCAATTGCAATGGCTTGCACCCATCCTACCTTTGTTCTTGCCCTAAATGATTGGAAGAAAAAGAGGTGCAGCAATTGAAAATGATTCATAACATTACTTATCCTGAGGCTCGAAAAGTGCTGTCCACTACCTCGTCTTGGACATATGCTGCTGCACTTCATTCCACAACTACAGTGGGAGTGCAGACGGCTCTCTCTGTGCTTCCAAAAGAATCGTTCTCTAAACAAATGAAAAGTCTTTTGAATTCCATGGTTAAAAAAGTTGATGAATTAACTTCAACACCCATCTCTGTCCCTTACATACATTCCAACAAACCCCAAGATTCACATCCTTTGGTTCCACATACAGGCATTTCCTCAAATACATCTTCTTCCATACAAAGATGCAAAATGATCATTCATTCATGTCCTCAGTCACTGGAATCCCCTTCCAACAGCAAAAACTTGACCAATCGACCCAGGTCAGGATCCATGGAGGTCGATAAATGTTCCTTGAATAAGGACAGTGAGGAAAAAAGACATGGTCTTAAACAGAAGGGTTCTCCACCCAATTTGCCTACACATAAATAAAAATGGCTACCCTGAAACAATGGATCTGTCAAGGTTTACGTTCTAATCTGGATGACATCAAAACACTGATTGCTTCCTACACTCTTGTATGTCTTTCCTAACAGGAAACATTTCTGAAACCTGCTAAAACAGTCACCTTTCGGCAGTTTTCTTTGTACAGAAATGATAGGCTGTGTGATAGACGAGTGCATGGAGGGGTGGCACTGTTGGTTGATCAGCATGTGCCCACCCTGTTTTTGCCACTCTACACACTCTTGGAGGAAGTAATCATCCGTGTTTTCTTGGGTCATACCATCACTGTTTGTTCTCTCTATTTGTTGGATGGAGAGACATTTGATCAATCAGACCTTGATGCTCTCATTGAACAGTTGCCATCTCTCTTTTTCATCCTGGGGGACTTTAATGGACATCATCCCCTCTGGGGAAGTGCTGATATTGATAGGAGGGGTTGCTTTGTAGAGTATATGCTCTCTGATCACAACCTTTCTCTTTTCAATACTGGTTCTTCTACTTATTTTCATGCACCTATTCAGTTCTCTACTGCTATTGATCTCTCAATTTGCTCCCCTTCATTATTCTCCCATTTTTCATAATCCACGAGGCAGTGGTCATTTTCTTGTAATTTTGAGAGAGACTGGCCGTGGTTGATGTCCCCTGCCCTGCGTGCCCCAGTGGAAGCTGGATCAGGCAAGCTGGCCCTTTTTCACTGCTCTCACAGAACTTGATTTTGCCATTGTCTGTAAGCCATCAATAGACGACTGTATGGCAGCAGTAACTGGCTGTATCATTGTATTCATAAAACCTCAACACGTTTCCCACTATATCCTCATCCATGGTGGAATCCTGCCTACCACATGGCACAGAAGGCTCAAAAATGGGCCTGTGATAATTTCCATAGATATCCCACACTCTCGAAATGCATTGCTTTCCAGTAGGCCCATGCACATGTTCAGTGGGTAAGATGTCAAAGCTGGAAGGAATCTTGGATTAAGTTTACAACCTGCATGTCATCTACCACCAGTTGCAAAGTCATAAGGAACAAGATTTGAAAGGTCAGTGGGCAAAATAATTCTGTCTCCTTCTCTATCTTGCTCTCTGATGGCCAGGAAGTAGCTGATACCCAGAGCATTGCCAATACTCTAGGTGAAAGCTTCTTAGCCATTAAGACTATTTCCTTTCAAGCTGAATTTCTCTATGACTGTAATTGTCCCTTTATGCTGATGGAACTTAAACTGGCCCTGGCAGTACATCAGTTGGACCTGATGATGTACTCAATAAAATGCTGTGCCATCTATGTCCTGGTTCTCTTAATATTCTGCTGAATGTTTTTTAATGGATCTGGCAGGAGAATGTTTTTCCTGATGCCTGGTGCCTGGCTATTGTTCTACCTCTCTCTAAGCCTGGGAAGGATCTGAAGATTCCTTCAAACTACCATCCAGTTGCTTTGACGAGCTGTCTCTGTAAGACCTTAGAGAAGATTGTTAATGCTCATCTTGTTTTGTTCTTCGAATCAAACCATGTTTTCTTGCTCACTCAGTCTGGGTCCCGATGAAAGCTCTCAATTGTGGACCACCTGATTCGACTGAGAATGTCAATCAAAGAAGCCTTTCTGAAATGACATCTTGTATCAGAAATTTATATGCAAAAACGGCTCGTTTGGGCTGAGAAAACACTTTACATAGAAGAGCGAACAACGTTTCGACCTTCTTCGGTCATCGTCAGGTTCACAAAGAAAGAGGTAACTGACCGGAAGCTGACCACATGTTTGAAAGGGGTTGTGTAACTGTGTGTAAATGTAGAGGGCGGTATTAGATGTTTGAATATATAATTTTATTTATTATATTAATATAGGTATAAAGGCGTTCCTTTATATTGGTTTATTTTGGGTTTAAGTTGTTGTATAAGTAAGGCTTCTTTAATTTTACGTAAAACGTTATACCTTTATTAATATAATAAATAAAATTATATATTCAAACATCTAATACCGCCCTCTACATTTCGACACACAGTTACACAACCCCTTTCAAACATGTGGTCAGCTTCCGTCAGTTACCTCTTTCTTTGTGAACCTGACGATGACCGAAGAAGGTCAACGCTCGCTTCTTCTATGTAAAGTGTTTTCTCAGCCCAAACGAGCCGTTTTTGCATATAAATTTCTCAACAAGTGGGTTTCTCGTCATCACTGACATCTTGTATCAGTATTCTTTGACATTGAAAAAGCTTATGATACAACTTGGAGGTATGGCATTTTGCAAGACCTCCATATGTATATGGGTTATGTAGCCATTCGTCCATTTTTATTAAAATATTTTTAATGGACAGGCAATTCCAAGTTCGTGTGGGTTCAATACTTTCCTGTTCTTTTGTACAGGGACTTGGAGTATCTCAGGGTTGTGTCTTGAGTGTCACACTTTTAAGTATAAAGATTAATGCCATCACTGAAAAACTCCCTCTTACTGTTGCAAACGGGCTCTATGTCGACGACTTTCACATCTCATGTCAGTCGTCAAACATGAGGTATGTTGAGCGGCAGCTACAGTCTGCCCTCAATCGTTTACTGAAGTGGACTACAGCAAATGGCTTTAACTTCTCTCTCTCTCTCTCTAAAATCATTTGCATGCACTTTGGCCACCAATGGGGTATTAACCCTGATCCCGAACTTCATATCGGTGAAGTTGTGCTGCATGTGGTCCCTGAGACAAAGTTCTTGGGGCTTATCTTAGACTGTAAGCTGGCCATTATACCACACATCAAGTAGCTACGGGTCCAATGTACAAGAGCACTGCACATCCTCCATGTTCTCTCTTCCATCACTTGGGGAATGGATAGACATTCTATGCTAAAGATATATCATGCTGTTACTCGATTGAAACTCGATTATGGATCACTGGTCTATGGCTTTGCCAGATCATCAGCCTTAAAAATGCTGGACCCTATTTATAATCAAGGACTTTGGCTCTGCACTGGGACTTTCTACCCTTTTTCAGGTCAGAGCTTATACACAGAGTGTCATGAACCTTCTTTGCACCTCTGCTCTTTGGAACTGTCTTTACTATGTGCTTTGAAACTTCGTTCCTTACCAAAGCATCCCACCTGGAGTTGTGTTTTCCTTCCTCAGTGGGCCATACTTTTTCAGAACAGATGGTCTGTCGTTACTCCTTTTGGCTTTCATATCTAGTTGGAAGAATTGGGTCTGTTCTTGGATAACATTGCTATATCCACTAGTCAGCACATCCCACCATGGCTTCTTATAGTCCCCAATTGTGACCTCTCTTTAAGTTATCTGAGAAAAATAGACACTCGTGATTGGAAATATTGTCTGCTGTTTGCTCAACATCTTTCAAACCATCCTTCCTTTCATATTTTTACAGATGGTTTGAAATCAGGTGACTTTGTGTGCTCTGCCATGGTTTGTTGTGGTTCAGTGGTTGTATGCAGAATCCCCTCTACAGCTTTTGTGTTCACTGTACTTGAATTGCACTATTTATACTGACTTGCTTAGTTTTCTACTGGCCCTGGAATCACTTCACATTGCTTCACACCCTGTTCTCGCCGATATTCAAAATGAACTGGCACATTTCTCTTTAACATCTGTTTCTATCCAGTTTTTCTGGATACCGGGCCACGTCGGTATTCATGGGAATGAGCTCACCGACACCGCAGCTAAGTCTATCTGCTCTGGCACTATCACTGCTGTGCCTGTCCCATACGGGGATTATGGTCCTCTATTCGAGGCTTGGCGCCATGCCAGCTGGCAGTTGATCTGGAGTGAGCAATGCAAAAACAAGCTTTTCCAAATAAAACCCTATATTGGACTTTGGACGTCTTGCTTCTGTAAAGATCAAAAAGAGGAAGTTGTTCTAAGTAGACTATACATTGGTCACAGTTTTTTTAACTCATCGTTTTCATCTGGAACTGATGCACCAATGTGTGGTTTGTGTGACACTCAGGCCACAGTAGCCCACATTTACTGTCATTATGACTCTCAACAATGGCACCATTTTAGACATGTTTTGTTCCAAGATTTATCCCTGACTGGACTGGAAAGGCCAACTTCAGCTGAGTAACCCTGCATCCAGAGTGTTTTTTTGCTCGTAACTTAAAAAGTATGACGAGTAGGCTGATAGAAGTATAATATATCATAAATATTATACTAAGTCACGTCTACATAAATTTTTGTGTAAATTAAACAACAAAAACTGTTTATAAACAAATAACCAAAAATAGGAGGAGCAGAAAGTGTTCATATATTTCAGAACGTGTGAAAAAACTCATATTCTTGTAAAAATTTTGTTTAGTTTTGTGAATAAACCACATTATACTATTCCAGAACAAGACACTAGGTTCATAATTTTTGGAATTTAGCCAGCAAAAAATATACTTTCAGCATTTTGGCGCTGTCTCCGTCATTATCTGCTTGGTCATCATGGCAAATAGTAAACAACTGTCCAGTGATTTAAACAACAGAATTAATGTAAAATACAAGTCTAATGTGTGTCTTTCCAGTATTGCTACACAACTTAATGTGCCGAAATCCTCTGTTCAAAGCATTATTGCCAAGTTTAAGCTTACAGGATCAACTGCTAGCCTCCCTTGTTTAGGACGCCCCACCAAAATTCCAGAGAGAACCAAGAGGAAGGTTCTCAGAGAAGTTAGTAGGAATTCTCATTTACCACGTAATGATATACAGAAACTGGTAAGGGAAACTGGGATTTAAGTAAGCACCTCTACAGTTACGAACATGTTACGTTCTTCTGGGTTGAAAGCATGCCGTCGTTGTAGAACTCCATATTTAAAGACTGTTCATTTAAAAGCACGATTGAGGTATGCAAGAAATCATGCAGATACACCCTTTACCTATTGGAAGAGCATTCTTTGGTCAGAGAAGACTAAAATTGAGCTTTTTGGCCACAATGATGTTTGCTATATTTTCCGTAAGAAGAGGGAAGGAAATCTTCCAAAGAACACTGTCCCTATAGTTAAACACGGAGGTGGCTCGATCATGCTATGGGGTTCCTTCAGCTCTTCTGGTGTAGGCAGCCTTCACCACATCAAAGGAATCATGAAAAAAGAAGAGTATGTTGATATGTTAGTCACTTATATCAAGAATGATGCTCGGAACTTGTGGCTTGGGTGTTGTTGGATCTTCCAGCACGCGAATGATCCCAAGTACACATTGAAATATGTGCAATCCTGGTTGCAGAGAAACCATATAAGTGTTCTGGAGTAGACATCACAATCACCCAATCTCAACCTAAATGAAAACGTTTGGCATGAGTTGAAGACCAGGGTTCATCAATGTCATCCGAAAAACTTGCAAGAGTTGGAGACCTCCTGTAAAGAAGAATGGAAGAAAATACCAGTCGAGTACTGTCAAACGATCATGGAGGGCTATGAGGATAGATTGAGCCAAGTAATTCACCTGAAAGGCTACACAACTGACCATTAAAGTAAACGCACAAACACTTTCTGTCCCTCCTATGTTTGGTTTTTTGTTTATAAACAGTTTATTTGTCATTCAATTTGCATAAAAATATATGTAGATGTGTCTTAGTATAATATTTATAATATACTATACTTTCATTTTCCTAATCATGATACTTTTTAAGTTATGAGGAAAAAACTACTTCTCAGGGATACGAACATTATCTGTCGTAACTGCATTTGAACTACCCATTAGTCATTATTATAATTTTGCTGTATGTCTTTTAAAATCTTTTATTACTTTCCTTTTTAAAAATTGCCATAACATCAAATAACTCAGAACCAGGACTGGAAAGACCAACTTCAGGTGACTGACAATGGTTTTTGTACTTACCTGTTAGTCTTCCTGGTAAGTTACGATAATTACAGTTACATTACAGAAAGTCCTTTATAACATAAATTACTGTAGTTTGTCTTTTAACATTTTAGACTAGAAGTAAACATTGGTTTTATGCTATTTATATGTTTTTAACTTTGTTTTGTTTTACTTTAATTTACTTTCATGAATTTTACTAAATTTACTTTTAACTTTTATCAAATGTATGGCACAGATAGCCTAGCTGCTTTGTGCTGTAAAACACAATCAACCAACCATCCATGGATGGCTCCAAGTTAATCAGAAATTATATGAAACATTATTAACTGGAGCTAATAAACTCAATACAAAAAAGATACCTGTTGCAAGTTTGATCTTGTAGCACACACACACAAATCACAATGTATTTGTTTAGAAATGGGTGTAAGGAGATGTCTGGAAATTAAAAGATTCTACGTCAAAGTTTTATATATCAGTGCTGATGCACCCAAGATCAGGTGACATTAGGACTGATATTTGACAATCAGCAGTTGTGTGTTTCACATATCTAGATGTTCCTAAATATATATATGTATATACTAATGGCACTCCTTAAGCTTCAAAACTACTCTTCAATAAATCATGTACCTTTCACATTACAAAAAGGACATTTTTATTGTAATACAAAAAATATATATATTGGATGAAAAACTTCTGTTAGATTTATTTTCCTGTAAACCTTTAAAAATTAAATCCTCATTTTGGGATACATTGTGCTCTCTCGATTGCAAAAAAGTGCCTGAATGTATTGCATATTTTCATAGATAAAACTAACTAATCTTAAAAATCCGATCGTGAAAACATTGGGGAGTTCTTTAGATCAGAGCAAGACTGATGACTGATATGGAAGTTGGTCACTTGATTTATTTTAAAGATTCTGTAATTGTAACTGATGACATCAAAAGTGAGGCTGGATGCTTGGACCTTCTAACAGAGTTTTGTTAACACTGATGGCTGGAGTTGTGGAAGAGTATTTTTATCTCTCCACCTCATCTTGAAATATACATGGGTTTCAGAAAGAAACATGAAAATAAAATGACAGTATTTGTTAAGCTGCTAATTACCAATTCTTCATTCCCAAAGTGCTGTTGTTGTTTTTTTCAGTTGCTGGTAAAATCAAATATTTTTTTAGAGAATTTCAGGGTGACATATTCATGTTGCCTTTTATGGATACATATATCTAGTCTTGTCAGAAGATTGTTGAAATAATTTTTCATTTCAGAAAGAGTAGAATGTAATTGACCACAGCACCTTACAAATCTGGATTTGACAGGCTGAACAATTCTAAAGGAACTCCACAAAATCAATACTGGTTTTATTACAAAGAAGATCCTTAATGATTTAAAGAGGGTTTCAAGAATTAGTGATAAATAAACATTTACTAGGCTTAAGACTTGAATGCAGGTAATTTTTCAAGGCAGAACTCTACATTAAGTTTGCTAAGAAACATGAGCTGCCTGAATATGGAAATGATGTTAAATGCATCATCCATGCTGTTATGTTTTTATTTTGTTAACACATCTGGTAAGTGGAAGAAAGGGGCTGTGACACTTTCCCCAAGCAATAAACAAAAGTTTGTATATTCCATAAAAGCAGGACAGACTGGATACTCTATAATACCATCACCTTTCAGAAAAGAAATAATTCCAGATGCCTTGGAGAATTGCAGAACCTTCATTTTCCTCTCTCATTTACAGGCCAGTGTTGAAAGGAGCTTTTCTATAAATAAAGAATCTATTACAGAAAACCAACAAAGTTTGTCCTTTAATGCTAGGAGAGCCACAACTGATGATGATAGGCATTCTAGGGTGTTCTGAATGTAAACATAACTTCCTGGAAATGAAAGATGAATTTAGAAGAGAAGTTTAGAAAGCAGAAGCCATAGAAAGTGACAATAGAATTGGAAATGGAATATCTCAAATATAAGAAGATCAGAATTGTGTCTGACATTAAACAGCTCTTTCAGTCAAATTATGAAAACTTTGAAAAACTAAAAAGTAATGAAA
The DNA here is from genome assembly GCF_004210375.1 of Tachypleus tridentatus. Taxonomy (NCBI): domain Eukaryota; kingdom Metazoa; phylum Arthropoda; class Merostomata; order Xiphosura; family Limulidae; genus Tachypleus; species Tachypleus tridentatus. Next base: position 87,892,195 of record NC_134830.1, read on the forward strand.
CTTCAGCTTTCTCAAAACATCCAACTCTCTGAGGAAAAGTGTAAGAGGGAAGGAAAAGTTCTTCAAGGCCTTCACAGTGGAAATTGAACAGAGACTGCCAAACAAAATATACTAAACACTTTGATATTTTTAAATTATCAAATAATTCAGTTATATTTGAACATTAATAACACTGCACAACAAAGTTTTTGCTTCTTGAACACTGTTGGGTGTTTCTTGTAGATTTTTGGCTGCTGATCACGAAAATCACATCCAGATTTGCCCATTGCGTATCATTTCATTGAAATCTTCAGTTTCACCAGGACATTGCTACAATGGAAAAACAATATTGGGACAACTGGAATCTATCAATGCTTGCTAACTACTGTTGGACACTGCAACGTGATGCACTGAACATTGAATACAAATGAAAATCAGGAGCAAAAAACTTTAATTATGTTGAACTTAATAACATATTAAAAACATAAACACAATTAAATACATTATTGTTGGTAAACAGTTAACTGTATTTCTCAGAGTTCCTACATGATGAACCAAAACCAAAACTATATTTGTGCATACCCACCTGTCACAATCAACAAAAACTTTTCAAAAAAATTATGCAGTGCAATAAAAGAGTTACTGCTGTTTTCATGGTACAACACGTAACTTATGAATATATATATATTACATTTACAATGTAATCCAGGTGCAACATTTCATCTAATCTGCTTGAAATAATCCTTGAATGTCTAAAAAGTGGTCATTGAAAAGTCATGAAAATTCATCTTTACATAGGTGCAGATATCCTGGTTATACTTTCAGCTGTCAGTAATGTTTCTGTGAAAATAAGTTACCAAAAACTAGTAGATATTAACAGTTAAAAGATGTTTATACTTCATCCAAGACATCACCAACAGCAGTTTTTGTTTAAATGTTGTGAAGGTGCTATTCAGAGAAGAATTTTGTTTAGAAATGAAGATTGCAGAATTATACATGCTGCTGAGAAACACCTTAGAAGTAGTAATATTACATTAATGGCTGTTTTTAGATTACTTATAGATGAGTTTAAACTTTTGAGTGTATTTAGTATATAAATACTAAAAATGCCATTATAAGTAAGAAAATGTTGAATTTTACAATTTTATCAAGCTTTAAAAATGAAATCCATCTTTGCAGTGTGATTGTTGTTTTTTTAGTTTATTATTTCCTTCAATTTACATGTTCAATTCCTGATATGTATATATCACATATACACACACACACCTCTTGTGTAGTAATTAGGAGAATACTGATTTCATGTTTAGGAATGTTTGAACATTCACAAATTCAACATAACTATGAAAAGGGAATTGATCATTGTTGGAATGATACACATTTGAAATAGGCAATTTCTTGTAATTTTGGTTACAAATATTTGAACATGTAGAATATGTGAAAACTCTGAAGTAAATTTTAGAATCCTACATACTTCTCTTCACCCCAAGAGCTTTTACCTTATGTAACTACTGTAGAATTTCCTATTTTGTCAGAAGCCTTTAACAAACTTTTACTTATTTCTTCATGTACTGTGGCAGTCTATGACAGTTATTATGCTGTAGCCCTCTTAAGAATACTTGTATTCAGGTGTACTTTTTGAGTGTCTAGTTGACTGCCTTAATTTGTTCTGTTTGATTCTAATGTTATTTTCTCTAACTCTTTTATGAGTACAATGCTTCAGTTCGCGTATCTTATGTTGCTTTAAATACTGTCAGTGACACTGGTTTTGAATAACTCAGTAACCCTCCTTATCCATTATTTTCCAAAAATAGACAAGGGCACATACTGTTCTGCCTTTACACCTGGTTCAAGTTTGTCATCTTTAATTGTAGTAATTCATTGCGCTGTCTCTTAGTGAGAACCTAATTCCAGATAGTTGTGCCTGATTGGTCTTAAACTATGAGGAATGTTGATATGGAGAGTTTATCTGCAAGTGGTACTTCCCCCTCCCATGTGGACCCGCTCCTCATTTGAGATATAAGGCTGAGATGTTCTTTGGCAGTGTAGTACAAGACACCTCATTGTATTATCTCCTATACTGCTGCTGGTAGAAAAGTTCAGCTAGATGGGTTTTGGACTTGCTTTTAGATGTAGTTGAGTGCTCCTGTTCTCTCAACCTGCTATGATGGTCTCATGTAAGTATTTTATCAACATGGAAGATCCAAACACAAAACGTATGCTATATATTCTCATCTTTTCTACCCACCTTTGTGACATATTAGCACCATAATTTTTCTTTTACTGTGAAGCTCTTTGCAATATAAATGTAATATATGATTAAATAAATAACAAAAAGTTGGGTGAAGAGTTACTTCCTGTTCAAGAAGGATGCAGTTCCCACTGGATGCTACTCCATTACATGATCTCTGACCTCAGGAAAGCTGTACACCATGAGCTTTCACTTTTTTGTTGTGACATCTGAGGCATTTACTTTTCTCCACCACATTTTTACCATTTCTTTTCACTTCCATCTCATTTTCTTTACCTTATTAAGAGTCAGCTTATGATCATGTGTTAGTGTTCATTGGGTTTGCTGTGTATTGAGGTTGTATTGCTTTTCTGTTGGTGGAGGACTATAGATGCATGCAGAGATAGAAGATTGCTCAAGGCTTGTGGCAGGCACAGCAAATTCCATGGCAGTTGTGTGTGAGGTAATAGTTCTTGCAATGCAAACAGATGTCTAACTGAAATATATTTTCAGATAAGAAAAATGTTAACTTTATGACTTGTATTAAAAAAAATTGTTTTATGTTAACTTTATTTTTACAATTGTCAGTAACAGTAGATAGTGTTTCTATTCTTTTTCAGGTGGTAAATGTGTATTATTATAAAGTTTACATGCACTAACATTTTTGAGGAAGTTGACTAATTTTTAATGGAAATTGTGAGCCATGTTTCAGCATTTCTTGTAGCTTAACTAGTCTAATTTATGATTATTAATTCATTTGTGTTTAGTTGGTTTGTCTGCTTTAGTGTTTTTAACTTTTCTTATATAGAATAGTACCTCTTAACGTTTGTACACTGTGTATAACCACTTGTATGTTTTGTTCCCAGCCAGCTTCTTATTCTTTCCTTCTGTTATCATGTGCAGTTTAAAATTTTGGGATTGTATGTTTAAATTATATTGAATGTTACACTTGGTTTTTTGCTTGTGTTAAAATCTGTTTACAGAACACTTTATAACAATAGTTATTACTTGAAGTACTAGTCCCTTTTTCTTTTATGAAAAAGTGCATTCAGAATTTTATTGCAGCATTCACTTGCATTATACATTTTATCAATAATGAAAACAATATGTGACATTTAATCAAGTTTGTAAATTAGTATAAATACATTTTATACATACTGTTTTTTTGGGACATTTTGGTTTCCAAAATTTAACATAATTGATAAATGCATTCATTTTTTAGTTTAGATTTCATTAAACTGTTGCATTTATTTCATGTGTAACAGGGTCATTAAACCTGCAGAAAACTTAACTGCTGATCTTAAACAAGATATGCAAAATGGCTACCAATACTGAGGTTGGTGAAGAAGAAACTATAAATCCATCATTATATCTGGATGCAGTAATGATGGATCACTCTTATTCTTTATTTCACCAAGGCTTTTTGAAGAATTTTAGACTAACAGAGTAAGTCTTTTTTTTCTTTAATTAATATCTTATTTAATAGCAGAGGAGCCACTCCAGAATTATAAAATCCATTCAACCAACATTTTAACTTGAATGTCAAAAAATTTATTTTATGCTTCAATCTTTGCTTTGTTACAAACAAAATCTTTTTTTCATTATTATTACCTTAGAATATATCAAATTTACTTATGGTAATTCTTGAATATGCTTTTAAGTGCTCATTCAGGAAATAAATTTACAAAGGTACAGGATATATCCAGTGTTTTAAATATTGGTAATAAAACCAGTTAAAGTTACTTGTTTTAAGGGTAGGAGTTGTACTAACTTTTTTTATTATAAAAATTAGTTTTATGTCAAAAGCAATCTACCTACTTAGAGAATTTATATTTTAACACTCCTACGAAAAGTGGGGCCTAATAGGCCCCAGAGCAACTTGAAAGGTTATTAATATTAGGCTAATAATTTTGTATTTAAATGAAATTGCCATTTAAATCCATTAATGAATGGATTAACGAGATTCCCACTGTCCCTATCTACTATCTAGCGAAACCACAGCCAGGGGAACGGGCTTGGAGAAATCAGGACTAGAAACGTCTTTTCGTAGGAGTGTTAATTTATTATCTAGGTATTTGAGGTCAGTTAAAATATGTTTGGTCAAGATATTCAGTGTATAAAAGCTAAATTTGACACTGAAAGTTGTAATGACATATAGATATGTCCGATTAATTTGTTTTCTAATAGTAAGCTACTTCAGTGAAAAAAGAAAAAGTGAAGTTTTGGCACTTACGATGAATTTTGAAGTACGCATGAGTCACACAGTTATTTAACAAATAATTGGTATATGTTTATTTTATGTAAACTACAGGAGGTCAGATAAAAGTGATTGTACTTTTTTACAATCCCACCCTAAGAAGGCACAAGTTATTTCCTTATTTCTTAACAAAATAATTAAATCCGTGTTTTTAAATTTCTTTTTTCTTTGTTTCTGTAAACAGACTGATATCAGTTGAAATTCACTTAAGCAGTACATCTTTAAAACTGTTATTAATTTTATTTTGTGATTATGAAGTTCGTGTACTAGTTTCTGAAAATTACAATTTTGTTTTCATAAGTGCTGTTTAGATGTTACTATTGTAATTAGAAAAAGTCTTTTCTTTGGCAAATTTAATTTTACATGCTTTTACTAATTGTATACATCAATCTTATACCGAATTCCAAAGTTAGATGTTCATTGCACCCTTCTGGAAATGTTTTGTTTGCATACGGTTCTGTGGTGTATTACAGACTTCAAGAGTAGTAGCTTTTTCTTTTTTTTTTTCCCCACTGGCTAATTATAACTGCATGCCAGAGTTTTTGTATATCTAACCTGAGGCTTCTAGCACTTTTTACCACACACGATAATAGCTGTTTCTGGGTTACCATTTTTGTCAATATTTCACTCATCTCTAACTCATCTCGGTTAAATCTATAGATAATGCTTCCATGCCTAAGGCAGACTGTCAGGTTGTTTTTTTTTACATATGTGTAAGCATGATTCTTTACAGTAGGTTTCTGTGACTTGTTGGTAATAAATTTATTAAATGAACAGACAGCACACAATTCACTTGTTTTAAATAATGTATTTAAAATAAACTAATGTGTATACAAATGATCTTTACACCATTAACCACCACAGTTGTATCCCAACTTTTAAATGATTGTCTATTTTCATTAAGAGTCCACACAAGCTTGTTCAGTTACTTTAAAACCAAGGTGATAAGACAAATTCTTCTTCTTTACTCTGTTAGTACAATACAATCTGCTGTTATTATACTTTAAAATTTCCCACTATACTTCTTTATGACTAAATGTACAAACACAGTCTAGATCTATTTTATTATGTTTCTCATTAACTTTGTCTTACTTTTAGTTACTAGCTCTAAATTGTACACTTATAATGTACATATATATATATATATTTATTACCTAACTGAGACCTAGAACTTTCTACAAACTATGAGATGCTATGATGTGACAATACTCACTTAAAACAATGAGAAAAATTCAGAAGGCTTAACTAAATTGTGTTCACAACAATTGAATCATACAGTGAATATTTGTGAACAATTACATAAAGTTGTGATAAATTATTGCTTCTAAAAATAAATTTAACACTCATGATATGTAAAAAATCATTATCATAAAGCTTACATTAAACGAAAAAATGAAATAGTCATGTTTATCCAACACAGGCAGTAAATACATGTTATAAAGTTTGAAAAAAGTTTATTAATTTTCAGTGAAAATTGTGAACTATGTTTTAGTATTTTTAGTGGCTTAATCTGACCAATTCATAGTCATTAGTTCATGTGTATGCTTTAGTGTTGTTAACCATTTGGATGTAGAATAATAAACTAATTAATTTGTCTTTATTTTTTCTCTCTCTCTCAATGAGCTACTTATTTCTTTCTAGTATCATATTATCATATTAATATTTCACATCATACTCAAATTATATTGAATGTTGCACTTTTTTATTTTTGATGTTAAATGTTATTTGCTGGGCACTTCATAAGAATAGTATCACTTGAAGTACTAGCCCTTAGTCTTTTTTGAAAAGCAAATTCAGAATTTTTTCAAAATATGTGGCCACATTATAAACATTCCCTAAACATGGTTTATTGAAGGATAAGCATCATAAGAATAAGATCAGGGTGGACCGATTCTTACTAGTATTAAGAACAATTGGAAAATAAACATTAATTACCTTGTCTTTCCACATTTGCCAGACATTGCTATACATGCTAGATTTGCTGATCATTTGAGAGAGGGTTCTGCTATGCCTTGCCCTTCCTCTTAATCATATCAGCATGACTTAGCTTTCCATTGGCTGAAGAACTCATATTTAGAATCTCAGAGGTTAGGTCCTTATTTTTTTGCTTCCTTAGTTGTAGGTCTGGTGGCACTGTTGGTCTTAATAAAATTCAGTTTTTTAAAATTTGTAAGCCCCTTACAACATTTTTGTTTTTTATCTTCTTTGTAACTATAAATATTAAGGAGTTTTTGTTTGTTCCTGCCAACTCCTGATTGAAAAAATTGGGGTCTGCTTATTTTTGAAAATAGGGAACATTGTTCACCTATTGCACTGTCTCTGGAGCATTGTTCTTTGGGATTTCCCAATGTGAGTTGTCCCTTTATTTTTTCGAGTGAAGTATGGGAGTTCTTACTACTTGTAACTTCTAGTTGCTGAAGTGATGGACAGAAGTTTATTCCACTTAAATAATGCTTGAACCCCTTATTCCACTCAAGAAGAAGCTAGACGTTCTACCTACAACCCTGGCTGGTTTTCTTGATTGTTTGATGGGGGTAGGGCCAGCCTGTGCAGAAGCCTTCTCCTAATTCCAGTGCAGGGATGACACTTAGTTGTTTTGTTGAGTTAAATGTGGTCCTTCATTTTGGTTGTTATCTTCATTTTTATGATCTTAGACAAGGGTCTCATAATTCCATCCTGGAGCATCGATTCTTGTGCCATTGATTGGACTTAGTTTGTTCCACATTCTCCTCATAATTCTGGGGGCAGGAGGTGTTGCCTTGCCTCTTAAGTTGTAGAGTTAGATTTATATTTCTAATCCCAGGCCTGGTAATCTCTGTTTCTTCATATTGAGTGAGACAAGAAAGGTCCTGTAATTCTGAGTTCTGGTTGTTGCATTTTGTGCTTTTTCAGGTTGGGCTAAGGGTTTGACCACTTTTGTGTTGCTTGCCTTTTCTTCATAATTCTGATGGCTCATTATGCATTTTGTAACTTTTTGGTTGGGATACAGTAATACCACACTATGGTCCTCATGCTATAGCCACAATATTTTGGATCTAGCTTTGAGCCTACAGCCCTATAATTTTAACAATGAAAGTTGGATCACATCTGCCTGGATGGGGCTTGAAGAATTATATGAATTGCATATAATATTTCATCAATGCAGAAGATCTGTATATTGTCTCACTGACTGATTGTGGCTAGATGCACTCGGTATTGCATGAGCGGGTCAGTTCTGGTTTAGCTGTCCCTAAATTAATGTTTTCATCATATAATGTTAGGGTTTTGCCTTTGTGGCTGATCAGCATTTACTGTTCAAATATTAGATTGCATGTTGATTAGGTGAAGAGCATACTAGTTCTAGAAGTAGTGAAGACCCCCCTAGTATGTTGTTACTGTGTCTCATTTTTGCACACCAGTTTTCAACAGAGGATTCCTGTGTGGATTTTGACCTCACATACCTTTCCATCCTGTTAATGTGGGATTCTAGCTATAGTGTGAGAGGATGTGCGTTTTGGAAGTTAACATTTTCCTATACCAAAAGTGTATTTCTGATAATGCTTACATCTTATACTCTCCTGTGCTTCCTCTTCATGATGGCTAGTGTTTGGGTTGAGTCTGCTCATTTGGACATCCTCAAAAAACTGAATAGGAAGTAATAATGGGGAGCTTATGTATAAATCTGGGACAGTGGATGCATTGACATAGGTGGAAAGAACCAGAAGATTAAACTTGCTATGGGCAATAAAAATAAAGTAAGGTACAAAGCCTGGAGCAAGCAAAGTAAGATTTATACCAATGCTTAGATGGACAGAGAAAAAAAGAATAACTTTCATCAGGATAAAGCTAAAGTGTGAGAAGAGGTGAATGTTATTGGAAATACATTTTAGTGTAGGAAAATGTTAACTTTTACATAAAGTTTGCAGATACGTTATTTATGGTGTGTTATCAAGCTTAGAAAGAAATTCATTTGAGTATACTGATGTCTAAAACATAGTTCAAAGTTACATAATAATAGATTGCAGAATAATATTTTAAACATGCATGGCAAGGACAACATAAAGTAATAAAAATCCTGTAATCTGAGGATTTTCAAAAGGTGGACCTTTCTTCTTCAAGGGCAAACTGGATAACACAAGTAGATAAATGAAGAAATAAGCATCAAAAGTATTTATTCACTAATGTTTGTTTGTTTGACATAAAACTGCCCTGGTTCTTCTGGGTTTGAGTACTTTATATTAAATTTATTGGGTTATTACGTTTTGAACTGTGTCTAACTAATACTTCAGCTAAAAAAGTTATAAATCACTGACCGATGTGTAGCTCATGTTACTCTATCAAATTGCATAATGCAAGAGTTGCTTGTAAGCATACTTTGTGAAACTTTTTATTATTAATATTCTTTATCTTACCTTATCTAATTTAATAACTTTGTAATATTTTCTATTTTAGAATCTGTTATTATAATAAATAAACAATATACATGAAAACAAAAAATATAGTATTTACCTGGGTCTTTTTTTTATGTTGACTGTAGAAACTTTGCCTTACTTTTTATAGTAATGGTATTAGTACACATAAGAAAGGAGAGAACACCCTGTAACTGTCATAACTGTTTTAACTTTTGAACTATGTGATAAGAGCCATTAAATTAGTCTTGACATTGAGTTTTCCATGGGAATAAAATTTGTTCTGATAGCAAAATAGACAATTCTTTGCACAGAAAATAATGTAATATAATGTATCATTTGACAGCTTAAAAGTCAGAAAGAACTGTTGGTAACATTGTGAAAGAGAGGATATGACAAGTGGATATGGCTGCACCTGATTTTCCTGTTTATGACTCCATAAATAAATAAGATATATTAAAAGCTATAAAAATTATGAGTTGCTGGAGTGCTAAATATTATAATGAGTAAGGTAACTTATTTTAAATTCAACACTTCTTGGACTGGTTGTAAATAAAGAAGAGGGAAGACCTTCAGAGCAAATTCCACAGTTCTCGATTCTGGGGGAAATTGAGGATTTTGTAAATATTATGTTATAAAAATTAAGGACTTAAAACTTCTATAATATTAAAATTAATTTATTAATACATTTTGACACCATTTATATTTGTATAACATGATGATAAAGTAGATTAATTACATTTGAAATGTAAGTGTATAAAAAACCATGGCGTGTATTTTGACATGTCTGTGTTAAGAGGCTTAAATGAATTTTGAACACTTGCCACATTGTTATAGTTCATGCCACCATGTCCAGTCATACTTTATCTGATAATTGGTCTTGACAGTAGCTCTGCAAAAGGCTCTTATTATAAGACTGATATTTCAATAACACATTCTCCTCCCTGTAAATGTTCCATAATTAATCATGTTTGAAGATTTTTTTCAGCAGTAATTTTAACAATCCAATCACACACAAGTTGATAGATAACTTTAACTGTTTTGCCTTTGTATAGAATATTGTAAATAGTTAATTTTTTCTCCATTTGCTTGAGGAATGCAAAAATTAAACAGATCTGATCAAAAACACCTTAGATGTAAAAAAAACATTTGGCCAAAAAAAAGACTGTGTAATTTAAAGGAATGAAACCAAAACTGGTGGTCATACTGGTTGCTACATTTAGAACATTGATAAGGAGTTTCAGCAATTAGTTATTCATTAGTCTTGATCTCAAAACCTGATCTCAATACACCCTTATGAATCATCTGGATTTAAGAATATTTTTATTTTGGAAAAAAGCTATTACTGCTTTTTCCTTAAATGGTTAACATTACCAACAAAATTCTAAACATTATCAAATTATGATTCTGTGTTCAAGATCATTTTAGAATGGCATATTCAACCCTTCATATTTAGCAGTGTGATTTAAGTGGTAGCACATGAGAAAGTTATGAAAAAGAATTATTATACAATGCTTTCAGGCTGCATTGAAGGTTTCTTGTGTGATAATTATACAACCATTAGATTACCAACTACAACAGTTGTTCTAAATAACATATACAAGAGAGAAAACCCTCAATCTATAACATCTTGTATGAGCATCTTTGTCATCCCTTGGTATGGCTTTCCCCTCACACACAGGCTCAGAGGTCAAACTGGTACAAGCTTACAGGCTGTATAAAAGGTAACTTTCACACAGTGATGTGTTGTTAAATTTTAACATGAGAATTTTTCAAGCTCACATAGTGTGCTGAACACATCTACCATGAAAATTGTACAAACACGTTATTATAATCTTCAACACTATTTATGCTAATATTAACAACAGCAGTTGCAACTAAGAGATGCCATTTTGAACTAGATAATTAGCTCATGGTATAACTGGAATAAAGATTCTTTAAAAATGAGCCATTATTAGAACATTGATAACTTTTCTTTCTTTACTTTTGCATTCTAAAGTAGTGAAAAAGTACTTTAATTAAACTGCTGTTAGAGCATGGGATAATTGTAGATCACCTGTGCCTTAAAGCTTTTACCTGCATAGTTTAGCAGATTTATTATCTTATTTGGTAAATAATACAGAAAATACAGTTGTTTTCATTACTTCTCTTATTAGGTTTGTAATATACTTAAGCCATAGATCAGAGCCCCCCAGTGGCTCAGTAGTATGTTTGTGGACTTGCAACGCTAAAAACTGGGTCTTGATACCCGTGGTGGGCAGAGCACAGATAGCCCATTGTGTAGCTTTGTGTTTAATTCAAAATAACAGTAGCCATAGATCAGATTCAGTTACCTAATGTTTATCAGCAATTATAGTGATGCAATAAAACGTTAATACTATTATGTTGTTTTCCCTTAAAAACTTCTATATAATTAAAAATTACCAGTATCTTATGTTAAGCAAAAGTTAGTGTGAAACTGGGATCAGTATAGAAACTGAACTGTCTTCTTTAAACAAGCTTGTATCTAAGCTCATGGTATAACTGGAATAAAGATTCTTTAAAAATGAGCCATTATTAGAACATTGATAACTTTTCTTTCTTTACTTTTGCATTCTAAAGTAGTGAAAAAGTACTTTAATTAAACTGCTGTTAGAGCATGGGATAATTGTAGATCACCTGTGCCTTAAAGCTTTTACCTGCATAGTTTAGCAGATTTATTGTCTTATTTGGTAAATAATACAGAAAATACAGTTGTTTTCATTACTTCTCTTATTAGGTTTGTAATATACTTAAGCCATAGATCAGAGCCCCCCAGTGGCTCAGTAGTATGTTTGTGGACTTGCAACGCTAAAAACTGGGTCTTGATACCCGTGGTGGGCAGAGCACAGATAGCCCATTGTGTAGCTTTGTGTTTAATTCAAAATAACAACAGTAGCCATAGATCAGATTCAGTTACCTAATGTTTATCAGCAATTATAGTGATGCAATAAAACGTTAATACTATTATGTTGTTTTCCCTTAAAAACTTCTATATAATTAAAAATTACCAGTATCTTATGTTAAGCAAAAGTTAGTGTGAAACTGGGATCAGTATAGAAACTGAACTGTCTTCTTTAAACAAGCTTGTATCTAAGCTAAGTGTAAGTGTAATGTAGTTTTGAAGTCATAAGACTTCAAATGACATTCATTTATATAAGCATGGTTGAAAGTAAATCATAGTAAATAATTCTACATGCAACTAATATAAATATTGAAAATTGAAGATACAGTAGTTATGTGTAATGTTTTTAGGTTGAAACAGCTTTTGGATTTGACACTTGAACAGGCAGGAGCTACACAATTCCATGGTATCAAAGACAGTAAAAATAAAGTAATAAGAAACTAAAGAATGGATTGTGCAATAGAGAGTCAGTACATTTAATATATAGTTTACATATTTAATTATTTAATGCACAAATGGGCAAAATGCAATATGTATGAGAAAGATACAAATTGATATTTAATATGTATGTATCAAGAATACAAAAAGAACATAATTTCCATCCACCAACTCTATTTTTGGACCATTGTAATTGGAACCACTAGGTTATTATTATTATTTTACCTTTATATCTCCAGTAATTCCATTAAGTTAAATTAAAAAAAACTCACACACCCACAAAAGTATTGTGAAATTCATATATAATTTAATTTCATTATGGAGGGTTTGTAGCTTATATAGCTTTAGACCTTGAAAAGAGAAAAGCCAATTATGAATAAATCCAGACCTTGAAAATTCAACTGAATGATTTCTGTTCCTACTACAGCTGTAATATTAATGTATTTGTCAAGCTATCAATTGATAACCCCACTAAACCTTTTGTGATGGGTCACAGGTCAAAGGCCATGTCATTGCATTTGTTAACTTGTATTCAAAATTTTTTGAACTATTATTTTAGGAATTTATATCAATAAGTTTGGAATCAAATTGTAGATTATAATTCAAACTTTAATATTATATATGGGTTAATTACTTACTTGAAAAGTAAATATTGAAAGAACACATCTAAATATAGATTTTAGTGAGTCACATGTTGAATGCAGTACTTTTTAAAGTTAAATGTATCTAATGTCAAAGTACTAAGTCTATAGTTTCTTACAAATTAGGAACTCAGGTTACTAATATTAACAAGGTAAAATATAAAATAAGAACCTTGTATTTTTTATTTTGCTGAGATATAGCTTATATACTGAATCAAACATGGTGGCTCCATTCAACTCTATTTTTTTGAAATAGCCCCTTATATACTGTTACTACAGTATATATGAATAATCAGTCAACAGCTTAAAATTCCCCTATAGTGGAATTCTGTGGTATCAATGTAGCTATTTATTATTCTTTAGTGATTCAACTGTATACATAAAACCTTTAAAAAATTGTTTGATGCCCTCCATGTGTGAAATTGTAAAAGGATTAGCAACCTTTGTCCAGCAACAACTGAATAAAAAAGTCATAGTGTGAAGAAATAATTGTATGCTTCTTGATTTATTGTTCTATATTTTAAGAAAGCTAAGTTTAATAATTAATTTCTAAATAGTAATAATCTATGTGTGTGTGTGTATATATATATAAAATGCATAATAATTGAAATATGACTGCATATTACAAAATACTAGTCCACTAAAACACAGCCAAGACAGGGAAAATTAAAGGTCAGTTTTATATTACTATATATGTGATCTGAATGTATGTGCACCACGTTAGTGCAAGTTATGTAATGTTAACTGGGCATGACTAGAAGGTCAGTATAATAAAAAATAATAAATGTATAGCATTATGAGACTTAATCTGCTTAAACTACACATTTGTATTTTCATGTTGTAAAATGTAGTCATTCTACCACAAAAAAAGCATAGTTTATATTTATTTCCAGCTTTTCTTATGATGGTTATGAGGTTGGTCAAGTGACAGACCTCATATAGTTATAGTGTAGAAAATAATATAAAATAGCATTTTACTGAAAACAAACCTTTGAAATGTGTTTAGAAGATTTTAGAGATTACACAAATGATATTTGAGATTTTTGGGAAGGAAAGTTTTTGGTTTTTCTTACTCATAACATAAAATCACTTTGAACTCAGACTAGCAACAAAATAGACTTAATATTTTCTCAAACAAATCTTCAGTAAAAATGTCATTAAAAAATCTGATTTTTTAAAATTACTTGTAATCTTCACTAAATATGTAACAATTTTTGTGAAGATACACATGCTGAATCAAAAGTTATAGTGCAAATACTCAACATTTGCAAATCTGTAGATGAACTCATATATATATATACGAGGTCTGTTCAAAAAATACGCGGACTGACGTCATAAAACAAAATGTACTTTATTTAGAAGTTACAGGTCTGGGACCCCTTCAAAGTACTCTCCTCCCCAACGCACACACTTATCCCAACGGTGTTTCCACTTGTTGAAATAGTCCTGGTACGCTTCTTTTGTAATGTCCTCCAGCTCCTTCATCGCATTTGCCTTAATCTCAGGAATCGTCTCAAATCTTCTTCCTTTCAAGGGTCATTTGAGTTTGGGAAACAAGAAAAGATCGCAAGGAGCAAGGTCAGGTGAGTAGGGGGGTGGGGAAGAACAGTGATCGAGTGTCTGGCCAAAAACTCACGAGTTCTGAGGGCCGAATTTCTCAGTGACGTAGTGCATCTTCAATTTTTCGGTCAAAATCTCGTAACAGGATCCAACTGATATCCCACACTCTTCAGCAAGCTCCCTGACAGTCAGACGTCGATTTGCCTGCACCAGGGTGTTGATTTTGTCGACATGTGGGTCGTCAGTTGACGTGGAAAGACGTCCAGGACACTCAACATCTTCAATGGACTGTCGATCATCCTTAAAACGTTCATGTTACTTGAAACATGCCGTACGCTTCATAGCAACATCACCGTAAGCCGTGTTAAGCATAGCAAAAGTTTCAGTCGCAGATTTTCCAAGTTTAACACAAAATTTCACAGCAAGTCGTTGCTCCTTCAGGTCATTCATTCTGAAATCCGCCAAACGAAAAAATCGCACTTCACTTAAAACTGCATAGCTAATACACAAATGAAGATATCTGCAATGGGGAAATGGCGTCGTAATCAGCTGATCTGTGAGAACCTAGCGACACCAAGCGGATTCCCCTGGAACCAACTGGAGCCGCGCAATTCAAACAGTCTGCGTATTTTTTGAACAGCCCTCGTATATATATATATAATACTGAGCCCATAGCTAAAGGGTTAATTGATTAGTACAGTGTTCTTTAAACCATGATCCATGCAAGTAAGTAAAAATACACAAAATGTTGCCAAACACTTGCCTCATCTCTAGTAAGCAGTTTCAAAGAATAAAAGTTGGTGCTAGAATTTGTCAGACATTTGGCATCTCTCTAGCCAGTAGATCAAAATTAGTGTCAGTGGCAGATGGCTATAGTTGATATGTAATGTGATGGTTTTATACCACACTATACCAGATTTGTTAAATATAATATTCTTTAATTATGATACATGCAGAGAGATATTCTATTTTTCTGTTGTTTCATCTTTCTTCCTTCTTCCCATCACTTTTCAGTAGAATGCCATTCCTTCATATCTCATGGTGGATTAATTGGAAACTTTGTTCGTGTTTATGCCTTGACACATTTTTTTTTTTTTTTTTTTATTTAGGCCTTTGTAAGGAGTTTATGGGCTAAAAGATCAATCCAGAAATGTGCATTTTGGGTTCCTGTGCAGTTATGTTTACAACAGTCAAGATGAAAATTAGCATGAATATAAATTTTTATGTACCCAACATGTTGACATAAAAAACTGATTCATCTGCTCCTTTTGAGTTTCCTTAAGAGGGTCATAACTCTCAAAAAAGTATAATTTTGTGGTTATTAATCAGCCATATTTTGAGCAATTTATATGGAATTTAGTACAAAGATACTAGTATTTCTACAGGTCCCTCAAGTTATAAAACAGTAATGGGGAACTTGCCTATTTTTAATAATTATAGAAGTGTCAAGATGACACAAAAAACATAGCATTAATGTTTTTTGACAATTACTCCATTGTATTTCAGCCAAAGATAATCTTTACAAGTTACAAACATATATATATACACACACACACACATGTTTGGAATTTGTGTCTTTTGGTCAGCTATTAGCAAGAAAAGCACAATTTAGGGTTTTATGAGCTCTTTATGTTTATTTCAATCAACTTATATTGGGTTTTGTAAGAAAAAAAAACCTTCTGCATTGCCCAAGCAGTGATAAAGATAGTTTTTTTTATTTTTATGTTGCAATGAATAATTTTAAATTCAGATTGTATTTTTATCATGGCATTGGCAATGTGGTTAACTTTTGGGGGTATACATAGATAATTTTGTAAAACCCTGTTGACTGCTATGATCCTGATGCTTTAACAAATTGACTTGAACTAACAATGTTACATGTATGATAGTATGGCTTAATAATAGGGCAGTTAAGTAGAGTATGATAGATTGGAGCAAACAAAAAAAAACCAGATCAATGCTTAGATGGGCAAAGAAAACACACCTGACAGTCAAGTAATAGCAATAGTGTGAGAGGATGTAATTATTATTTGAAATACATTTTTGATTTAAGAAAATGTTAACTTTAGATTGTGTGCAAATTGTACTCTTTAAGTGCACATGTGTACTAACTTTATTCAAGAAAAGGTAGATGTAAATGCACTTCAGAAGATATTTTGTACAACATCATATGCATTTTTAAAAAGTAACTTAGTTTGTAGAATAATATTATAAGTTTATTTATTGAAAGTATGAAATACATTTAAGTTTATTTATTAGGAAAAGCAGTAAGTGGATGGATAAAACAATGTTTTTATATATACATTGCACAGTGGCTGAGTTATGTGTGAAAATTTAGAACAATTTTGGGTCTAAAGAGCTTTGTGAATCATTAAAGGTCAGGTGTTCTTTGGCTACGAGTAGACTTTTGTTAACATAGAGTTCAAGGTCTGAAGATCCTATGGTGATGATAGAGATATTATTAAATAAGATATTGTGACCTGTGGTTTCAGAATGTGTACAGATGAATGAGTAGCTGGAATTAAGTAGTAGAAGGTTGGTTGTGTTAGGTACTTCTAAATGCTCACAGACTAGTTTTTAAGTGGTTTTGTTTTGCTAACATACATGATCTTACAGTCACTACATGTCTTAATACATGAGTTACGAACTCAGAGTTTAGGTACTTAATTTTTGTACTGAAATAGATATTTAATTTGTAGGCTAGGTCTGAATATTATTACAAGCTGAATTTGAAGGTAGACAGTTTTTATCAGGGAAGAGAGTTGCTTTTTCATTAATTTGAGAATGGTGTGTGCATTGGCTGATGGTTGAAATTTGTTGTTTAAGAAATTGCATGTAATTTTCTTTAGAAAATCAGTCAGATAGCCAATATTTCACATGTGTTTATGTATAAGGACAATTTCTTCATATAAAGTAAAATAATTAAAACAAATATTAAAAATTATGTTTAACAGTAATACAACTATATTACATTTGAAGAAGTTTAGGGTAAAACTATTGAAATTGGTGTAAAGCCAGTCCTTTTATGAGACACAAAGAGAGAAAAATATTTATCTTCTTTGGTAATCCTGATGTCTTGGAATGGTAAAGAATTATTTTCTTCTAGTTTGGTTGGGAATTTGATATTGGGATGTTGAGAGTTAAAGTAAGAAAGGAACTTGGAAATGTGACTTAATCGTTGAAACAGCAAAAAGTATCATAAATTTAGTATTTGTAAAGAACAGGTTTGAATTCACGTGGGCAGTTTTTTAGCCTCTTGCATTCAAGATATCATGGAAAACTTAGCTGTTGTCAGACTTAGTGGGATCTGCTTGATCATACATGATGTCATTAAAGAGGAAGTTGTTTAACTTAATGGAGATGACAAGAAGTTCCAGGAATTGTTTATGGGTGAAACCAAAATACTGTTCAGAGTCTGCGGGAAAGAGAAGTTCAATGATTAAATTTAAAGTTTCATCAAGGGAGATATTGGAATTAGAAATTTGATATCAAAATTGGCCATAATGTATTTGTTGGCAGAGGGAATTTTAGAAGCAAAGGTAAAAGAATTGGTAATTGTTTATTCATTAAAGGTGAGGGGTTTAAGTATAGGAATGATAGATTTAGACAGGATTGTAATTTCAAGAGCCTAGAGCTGACAGAATAGGGCACAGAAGATATCCAGTTTTGTGTATTTTGGGTAGACCATAAAGAATGCTGGGTTTGGTGCCACATGGAGCGATTTGTTATAAAGTCAATTCAGAGATAATATTTTGATTTACGAAGGACTTTAGGATATGTATAATCTTATCTTCTCTCTTAAAAGTAAAGGATAATATGTCAATATCTAGTCTTTAAATTTATAAGGGTTACTGAGCTGGTGCTTTATTTCATCAATAATTTTAGCTTTTGCCATATTGACAATACCATTACCTTTGTCTGGTTTAGTAACAGTAATGTCTTTGTTTTTACACAGAGTTTTAAGGACTTATAGTTTAACATTGTTTAGTTGGGCGGTTGGACAATAGGAATTATATCTGTATCATTGCTGTATCATTATCCAATTTAGTTAACACTGGAAAGGAAGTAGGGGTTTTGTAAGCTTTTTGAAAATCATAAAGATAATTAGCATAGTTTAATTTGAAAGCTGAAATGCTAAAGTTAAGGTTTGATTAAAGCATGTTTACAAAGATCATCTAGTTGAAGATCACTGAGATTAAATATAACATTATCAGGATTAAAACCTGGAGATAATGATGAACAAAGTCACAATTTTTGGAGCTTTCTGTTTTGAACTTGTTTGTGCCTGGTTATTATTATTGATTAAGCATGTTAAATGTACAGAATCGATATACAAAATGTATTTTCAAAGATCGTGGCATTGGTATTCTAGGTCAAATAGATGTTGTCAGTACTTCTTATTTTTCAGTTTAAGTTATTCCTCTAGAAGTTGGTGTTGCATGTACCACCTGCTAACAATCTATAGAATTTAAGCAGAAAATGAAGACAAACTGCTAAATACCTTGTTAGACTTACCAAAACCATCTAATGCAAATAATCGTAAAGCATACAACCATAGTTTCATTTCTAGACATTTCGAAAAGTCTTTGATTTGGTATGGCACAAGAGACTTCACTATAAACTAATTGGTAATCACATACCCACATCTATTGTACACTGGATATTCAACATTCTTAGTGACAGAACAGTTAAAGTTAAGATCAACAATGTGACTTCCAGGCCCTTTATATTTGAAGTTGGTGTCCTCATAGAGTTAGTGTTAAGCTTATTATTATACAACCTCTTTGTCAGTGATATCCCAATCCCATCCTTAAACCATATACTTGAGTCTCAGTATGCAAATAGTATTGCTGTGTGGAGCTACTCTAGCAATCTGCATATTTAGATTCCTAATAACTTAATGCAATATCAAATCAGTGCAACTGTTGGCATGTAGACCTTAATACATTCAAACACTAAGCTATAGCTTTTTCTTGGGAAAATTAATAACAGTAGAAAAAAACTTCATAATCTTCATTTAACTTTTAACAATTCTGGTATTCTGGTAGAATATTGAGCACCATATCAGTGTTAGTGAGTTTTCTCAGGGTGCAGCATAATTATTTTCATTTTCATTAGGTCTATTGATCCTCATGCTGAGAATGACTGCCCCACTTCATATTCTGTGCTGAAAAGTTAAATTACATTTTTATGTATTAATTTATTCAAAGCTATTAAATCTCTTTGCCATCAGTTTTAATAAATTGAGCACATTTTAAATGTTACTGTTTTTGCTATTTCAAGATGTATTTGTCCATATTTAATTGATCGATCATTTCAGATCCTCACTGTTATTTATACAATTCATGTCAACTTTAAACTGGATATTTTTGATACAGTCATAATCCTTAAATATTCACACCTATTTCATCAACATCAACAGTTACCTTTTATGTTCAAGGCTTTATATGAAGATAACAGCCTTCTACAGTTTCAGTATCAACCTCTTTCAAGAAACTTCATGTTTTCAGCTTCCTGCTATTTAGGTTTTTCTGTGTTGTTTATTATGAGGTGTCAGCTTTTCTTGTTTATCTCATTCAGTAACCATACGTTTTATCAGTCTCGTGCTTCAACGGCATTAAGCTCCAAATTATTTCTTTGCAGCCTTGATAGTTTTTCAACCCAAGTTTTTGCAAGTGAGTGAAGAGAAATTATAGTTTCTGACTGCTCCATGTTACCCCTCAGGCCATTTTTAAAATTTCCAAACCAAAATGCATAACATGGAATTTTTCTTTGCTATTTTTCCTCTGGAGTTCCAGATTGTGATATTTTGATGGATGAGCAAGCAGCACTGTTCACAGCTTTCTCACTCACTAGTATGCCTTCTTTAGGGAGTACCTTAGTAATGACACCTTGAAAAAAGCTGTGAACCACCTGGAATACATCATCTTGGGCACACATTTGATCTGTATACACAATATGTACTCATATGCAAACAAACATGTACCCACTGCTTTTTAGGCATGATGGGCTACACATGCTGTATACATCATACACCAATGCAGCTAGCACACTCACATCTTCAAGCTAAACATTTCTTTTACATGACTGATGAGCACTCAAATTTAGGAAGGTTAATTCATGGCTTGTGGAAGGTTCTGATCAGTTAAGTATAACTTAGATTAGTTCATGTGGAGTAAAACTTTTAATGGCTCTAGACTCTTAAGGGGCCACATGGGCTATCTAGAAGAATTTTTATGGACCCACCAGCATTTTTTAGGGCTATTAGTTCCCATGCCCTTGCTAATTTTGAGCCCTGTTAAGAGTGCAGAATTGTTTCTGGAACTGTTAGCTGTGCATGAATTGAATGGTGAACAAAAAGTATGTTCTACTTCATAAAAGTATGCAGCGATTGAATTAGGTCTTTTGCAGGAAGATTCTGAATGTAAAACTGCTTCATTAGAAGCAACTGTGCATTGAGTGCCTTTTCAGTTTAAAACACTTTTGCTTTTTTATGCATGTTTTTTGTCATCCTAAATATCTTTTTGTGCTGTAGAATAAATTTATGCATTATGCAAGCAATGAATTAGATCAAAGAAATAGCATATTTTCATTCACTGTATAACATTGAAGAATTTTTAAAATGTGGTGAGTTCACAAAACCTTGGATTGCCAGTATGCACCTTGACTAATACATCACTTTATAAATATTATTTTGACATTTTGGATCAAGAAGCTAATGGCAATTTTCATAAAGAAAAATTATAGTTGTTGATGAGGTGTTGCACACTGTCTATGAAGAAGAAAGCAAAGCATTTGCTTCTTTAAATTCTAATACCAATTAACAAGTCTTCATCATGCAACTTGAATGCAAATTTTAGAGAAGCATAAGTTATTAGAAAATTGAAGCTTAGTATGTGCGATGAAGCTCCAACAATCCCAGCATATTGCTTTGAGAGGGTAGTTTGTTCATTTAAAGACTTAATAAATGATATTATATTCAGAGGGAGAGTTATTTTGATGGAAGGTAATTTTTGACAGTTTCTATCAGTTATTCCTGGAGCATGGAGAGGATATAATATAGAAAGTTGTATTAACAAAAGCAAAATATGGCCGCAGTTGAGGAAATTAAAAACTGAAATTTCTTTCATGAGAGCGGTCGAGAGAAAAAAGTGTTTGTAGTTTGGCTTCTTAAATTAGGGGATGGAAAATTGGAAGATTTGTTAAAGATACCAGTAAATTGTTTTTCTGAGGAGTCAAATTGTGTTGGTTTCCTGTTTGGTGAAAACATCAATTGATTTAATACAAATTATTATTTGAAAGTCTTTCTTTGTGCTAAAATGTAATATTCACTAGATGTGAATGAAAATGTTTTGGATAAATTGTCAGATGAATTAAGATACACCAGTGTTGATTCTGTAGATAAAGATAATAACAGTCTGCACATTCTTAACTCATATGGACATTTCACCACACAATTTCAAGGCAAGAAAAAGTTATAATATTCTTTGACTATAAGCAAGTTCCAGGACTGGACTTTGGAAAGATTTGTATTTATACAGTAAAACCTGTCTAAGGTCGAAACCTGTACAAGCTGGAAATATCAAAATCTTGCAGCATTATCTTAAGATTTCTCTTATAAAAGGCTCTCTATATGGTGGAACTTGCGTAATACAGACGGAAAACTATCTTTCACCTACCTCATTTATCAACAAGTAGGATTAGAACCTGAGTAAGGTGGGAAGAATGTTTTTGATTAAATATTAATAAATTCTTGTTTAATTAATAATTTGTTTAGATGTTAATAAATACTCAAACATCATGTTACAGTTAGTATTGGTTAAGTATGTTATATTCTTTTCTTGCCATTATTATTCTGGAGGTTGCTATTTAAAAGAACAGTTGACTGTACTTTTGATTGCATTTGCTGATGGAAAACTAGAGAAACCATAAGTAATAGGTAAAAGTGAAAATCCATGTTGTTTCAAAAATTTAAGGAAGAACCAACTTCCTGTAGAATGGAAAGTGAGTAATAAAGCGTGTATGACACGTGATATATTTGAGGAATTTTTGAACAACTTCAACAAAAGAATGGAACAAAGAAATAGAAATATTCTATTTTTCCTAGATAATGCAACTTATCACCCAAAAGTTCAACTTTCAAATGTTCGTTTAGTCTTTCGACCTCCATGTACAACATCAGTTCTACAGCCACTAGATAATGGAATTATACAGTGTATAAGATTGAAATACAGAAAATTGATGCTTCAGTATATTATTGCAAACATGGACAAGTGTAAGAGAGCATCTGAAATGACCATGAAAATTGACATGTTAGATGCAGTTGCATCTTTACGTTATTCAATCAAATGCATAATAAAGTGCTTTTGAAACTGTCGATTTATTCTTAATAATAGCAGAGATTGTGGAGAAATTGTTTGTCATGATGATTCTAGTGTAATCAAAACTTTGATTGAGAAGATTGATGCAGATGATTCTGTGAACTCGGAAAGTTTTGTGAACGTTGACAAGAATGTTTTAACAGAAACTGATGAATTGGATTTGATACCTATAATAGGATTGCGAGATATTAGCAGTGTGAGAGATTCAGAAGATAAACAAAATGAAAAAGATAGGGAGAAAATAGAAATTCCTACTTCATTGCAAGTGTTATGTTGACTCTATCAAATTGTATGCAAAAATAAAGGGAGAAAAATGAACTTCATGAAAAGGCTGTAGAATTGGAGTTCTCTTTTAACCTCATGAGAAAGCCCATTAAAAACGAAACAGTTTAAATTGTAGACTTCCTTCAAATAAGATTTTGTGTATTTGTGTATGTTTTGAATGTCTATTTTTGTTCTTATTCTAATAAATATAGCATAAACAGTATAATAACTTTATTCACAAACGTCTTACTTCTCTTGAGTCTAGCAAGTATAACGTTCTGCTCAAAAATTATATGTAATTAAGGAAGCTCATGTTCACTGTCTAAGCCAGAAAACCTGCTTAAGCCAGAAATTTTACTTGGCCCTGTGCTATTCCATCTCAGACAGGTTCTACTGTATTACTGAACCTCTCTCTCTTTATGTAGCTTTTTCCAGAGTGAAAAGATTTATTCCTTTAAAGTGTTTTGTGAAAGAATAACTAGAAATCCTGTATTTAAAGAATTAGTGTTTCAGTAAAGATATTAATTTGACCCCAGATGTTTTATGGGTCTTTTTATTATCAAATTCAGACTAGCAAAAAAATAAGTTTTAGCAAATTTTATCATGACCTAATTTGCATTTGATGAACTACTTTCTGCACGGCATGAGGGTGCTAGAGCTACCATCATAGTCTGTTGGCTTTAAATGTATGGATAGGTAAGGTAACCAGTAAGCATAATACATTTATGCATGCTAAAACACCAACAATGACAGAAAGATTTACTTTAGACAATTACTGCCAGTTGTTTTTCTACTCAACAAACCCAAAAATTAGGCAAGAAGGCATTGCTAAGATACCAAGCCACCAAATTGGTCATTATCTTCTTGCTTTATCACTAATATCAGTATAAAATATAAGTTCACATTGTGCACCATTTAGTAGTTGTTAAAAAAAAATCATGATTGTAGTGTAAATGATGTCATTATTACCCTTTGAAGTTAGATTGCTTTATGGAAATCTGATGTTCCTTGAAAAGGCTTAGGTACAGGGTGAAATGGGAATTATTAGCCAATAACAGATGAACATTAGATGACTGCAACATTCTTTGTGTACTATACAATTGGTTTCTTTAGGGAATTACCTCCTCTATTATAAAGTGAACAATTAAAAATGAAGAAAATCAATATACATAATATCAAATTTTATTACATAAATTACAGAATACACTTTTAGTCAGGAAAAAAATTGTCACAAAACAGGTAATAAACATTTTATAAATGTAAAATGATGTAGTGGTGGCAGTGCCAAAAAGAATGTAAACAAACATATATGGATACTACAGTTATACATAGATCATCTTTACATAACTTTTCAGCTAATCTAAGACCCAACACCCTTTTGTCTTGAGTTGCAATGTGACTTGTGGATGTTTCAGCAGTTAATTTGCCTCACAGTCATAGAGCACCCATACTTCCTCCATCCATCTGACTTATAATCTGATGGTCATGGATTTGAATCCCCATCACACCAAACATGCTCGCCTTTTCAGCCGTGCGGGTGTTATAATGTGATGGTGAATCCCACTATTTGTTGGTAAAAGAGTAGCCCAAGAATTGGCAGTGGGTGGTGATGACTAGCTGCCTTCCCTCTAGTCTTACACTGCTAAATTAGGGATGACTAGCGCAGATAGCCCTCGTGTAGCTTTGTGCAAAATTCAAAAACAAACAAATGAACTTCACTATACCCATCACCTTGCACAACTCGGAGAACAGCTAGCTGGCAAAATTAGTTCCCTTGTTTGTGCAGATTTCTTCTTACATGGCAAATATGACTACCCATTGTTCTGCCAATACATCAGCTATATACTTTGCTAAAATACTGGCCAGTTGATAAGCTTTATCCCATTTGGTGCCCTAACTAACAATGATCCTTGAATAATGATTGCCTTGTTCAGTTTCAGTAAAAAGCTCAGCATTATTTAAAGTTGTTATTTTTAGTGGAGAGCCAACAATTTATTGCTGGAGTTTTCTACTATCTAGGCCAATTTTGTTTTTCTCATTGGCATACAGTGCCAACACTAGCATTTGATCATGTATAAGCAGAAATGAATGTCACACTTTTTACAGCTTATAATCCTTGTATTATGCAAAGTATAAAAAACAGCAACCCTCAGAGCTCTTGGGGTCACTAGGTGCAGCACAGGCTGA
Organism: Tachypleus tridentatus; assembly: GCF_004210375.1. NCBI lineage: Eukaryota > Metazoa > Arthropoda > Merostomata > Xiphosura > Limulidae > Tachypleus > Tachypleus tridentatus. The sequence goes on from NC_134830.1 coordinate 87,917,440, forward strand.
GACCATATCTCAGTGATTGATAAAAATGATATGACATGGCTTCATCCACCTATAACTGCTTGTTCTTTATCTTGCTGCATGGCAAGTAGTGTCCACACTATTTCAGGGTCTCCCATATTTTCTGTGACAGAAATGACTTTCACTTTCAATACAATCACTTCCCCCTCTCACAATTATAGCTATTCTTGATTTGATTGAAAATTTTTACTGACCAATAACCTTGAACTTCCACATATATACTGCAAAGTTCAGCCACATTTAATATGTGACAGCCCTTCACCTATAGGATTGCTACACATCCTTCATCTGCAGTTGAACCCAATTTTCACTTTTCAATTTGACAAAATATTGCTTGATTTAAGACAGTTTTTTTTTTCTTTTCTGCATTTTGAGAATATTCAGTTACTGATTTTAGTATTTCAGTGTATTCTTTATAACCCACAATTGAATTGGATTACTTTATTTGATTGTGATTTCTTATTTCTCACATGTTTTTCATCATGCATTTATGACTTTAGAATAGTGTGTATAATGTTTCCTTATCAATTAGCCATTTGTTGTAGTGGAGCCACAACATGCCCCTATCCTTTTGCCATCCTAGTCCTTATCTACCCACCTCTATACCCCTGTCATGGAGTTCATGGCTATTCACACATGTAACATCCCTGTTATCTCACACTCTCTTTTCCTCATTCATGTCTGTGTATCAGTGTCAGTGGAGAATATACCATTATTAGTCCACCAGGAATGGTCCATCCCCAGTCTCTCCTTCCTTTCTCAGATATCTGTTTTTACAAGGTTGTTTGACAGGGGTTTGTTCTTTTCAACCATTGTGGGCCATGAGGTGGTCCTGTCATCTGGCTTTTATTCTCCCATTTTACCATGTGTTTACTTCTCCAGTTATTTCACTTTCTTCTGTATCACATGTTACTCCCAATCTGATCTGGATTTTCTTCTATGTTCAGTCTGTGTTTTATGTGTTGTACACAGCACCTTTCCCTGGCTCTTTATCCAATTTGTTTATTCACTGAAATCTCTCCATTTCTAATGATATTTATCACCCTCTCTGGTTGGATTTGTCAGGTTTTCTGAATCATATATTTCTCCCTTTCTCCTGAGTCTTACCAACTGTTCCATTTATCATTCCATCTCATCCATCATTTCCCAATGTCCTTGGCTGCTCATTTCTGTTATTCTCTGAATGAAATTATCCAGGCTGGATGTTGGTAACTCCTCATACCTTTGTTTTGTGCTGCTTGCTCCATCTGGCAAATTTCCTGTTCAGTTGAATATTGTCTTCCCCTTGCAGCTATTCTCTGTATGTCAGTTGAACTCTTGAGTGAATAACTTTCTTTTTTCCTCTTGTTTTTTTTTCTTTTGAGACCTATTTTACATATTATGGATCCTGCTTGGTGGTGACTGGTTTCTGTCCAGGTAGATTGATATCTAAAATCTGCATCATGAGATGTATAAGGTCTGTTATGCTCACTGTTGAGATGAAATGTTCAACAAAACTGCTTACACATTCTTCCTATTCAAGGGTAGTGGCAAGCAAAGGTTTATGCACCGGAGGGCAGTTAAATTGAGAATAGTTGTAATTATAAACACAGTTAAGTATCTGTTGAAAATATATGTTCAGTGTAAGAAAGTGTTAACTTAAACACAGTGTCGTGGATCAGGACATTATGAATAGGTTGTCATCAATCAGCAAGATAGTCCCTAAACTTTTCTCTATTTCATGCTTGAATGGTGATTGATGTATGAGCACATATTTATTTTCAACATGGGATCAAACATGTTATCATCCATTTCGGGTTCTTAAATTTCTTGACCCATTTTAACAAAGTGTACAACACATGAAAGGTGAACTTTCTGCTGATAAGTAATATCAAAAGTGTTGATGTAGAGCAATTGGGTTATTTTTAATGGATTCTGAACTCAACACAGAACATACAGTTTTAATGGTCTTACTTGTGTTCAACCAACAATCCAAATTGCATTCTTATAAATACAGTTTATCATTTAACCTTTACACAGTGGGAATGTTGTAGGTAGTAGATGGCTACCATCTAAAGGTTAATTTAGAAAAATAAAGTATCTACTTAACAATTAATTATTCTACAGTTAATTATATGTAGACTAAACCACAATTATTTAAATAAATACAAGAATTTCATATATTTAATTAATAATTCTGTTATTAAGTCTTTCTCCACCCCTATCTGTGAGCTTTTCCTATAGAATCTTTTATGCAACACCTTATTAAAAACTTTTTGAAAGTATTTAAGTATGTCAAGCCCATACCATTTCCATCATCCAATTAACAAATATTATCTTAAAAAAAAAAGAAAAAAAAGGTTAACAGAATATTTGATAGTAAGATAAGATTTTTCTTTAGTGAATCCATGGAAGATTTTTTCTCTCTACAGAAGTAATACTAACTTGCCTATAATTTTCATGGCAGAATAAACCTAATTTTAGCAATTCTTCAATCCTCATGCATCTGTATGCACATGCTGTTGAAATAGAGAAAGACGTATATAGTTTTTGCCCGTCATTCTAAGCTCTGGGAATGTATTTTATAAACACTTCTATTTATCAGATACTAAGAGGTGGAAAACAATGAACTTTATTAACTCTCATCCAAGACACTAGAAACTGTAAATGTATCTTTGTAACTAAAAGATACTCTAATAATTTATATATAAGCATATGTTAAAAACAATTCATTTTAATAATTCATTGATAGAACATTATAATTCACTTAATCAAATAGTATTATTTTTCTTTCTTTTTTTTGGTGCTGAAAAATTGGACAAGTTCTTAAAAATAAATGTCTTATTTGGGAAACTAATTTACAAATTCACTGGTTGTTCCAAGTTGTTTTATTAAAAAAAAAAAAAAAGTTAAGTAATTAAGGCCACATGCTTGTCAGTTTAAAATTTTTGCTCTCTTTTCATGAGACCAGCATAAATAACAGGGGACTTCAGTCACATGTCCAGCAATTTTGATACAACAAAGAAAATTTCTTTCTAGCTTTAAAGGACTCAAATTACAAGGCTCATTTGATACAGAAAAATAAAGTATCTGCTGAGCTATTAATTCTTCTAAATTTAATAACATGTAAATTAAACTACCATTATTTATGTAAATATAAAACATTTCATTCATACAGTTGATTAAATTTTTACATATTTGTTAAAATGCAATTTTTTTTTTTACAAAGCACTGTTATAAGAAATGTATTAGTAACAATATTCCAATACTTTTGATTTTGCAAAATGAAATTTTCAAACAAACTGTGATGTATAAAACACAGTTATCTCAAAAAGATTTTGTACCTTAATACAGCAATGAGCTCAAAAATTAATCTTTAAATTATCTTTGTGAGTTAAAGATAATTTTCATAATGTTTGTAAAAAATGTTTTAAATGTACAATTAGCACTAGACTCAAATGTGTCCATGATTGCATTTATCTTCAAGATAATCAAAGAAGATGGTATGTTGTCACTTGACTGTCGTAAGGTTTTCTTTTTACTCGATGACAACAGATTTGGTATGTAGGCTTTGGAAAATATTTGCTTGAAATGATATATATTAAAAAACAACTAGTTTTTCCCTATATGTGCTATTTGTAATTGTGTCTGGATACTAATAAATCACTTCATAACTATTAAACAGAAATGTTAATTTTACATAAAATAATTTTGTACAAAAAGCATTCATAATTTTTGTCATATTTAAGTTGTTGTTTTTTAAATCAGTATATCCATAATAAATATCCAAATAATAAATAATGCCAATGTTAGACTTCTATGAAGTTATAATTTCTGTATTAAGAAACCTTTTTGGTGCATAGACTTTTCTTGTTGTCAACAGCTATGCAGCTTCAGATTCAGAAGTTCTTTGAGACACTCTGCTGTCTTCCACATGACTTATTCTACATGTGTATGTAAGCTCTGCTTTCATTTCAGATGTCATATTTCTTTGTCTACAGTTACAGTTATGATGATATACTATATTTCTCATAAGGAGAAAAATAATGTAGACCACAACAAATGAATTAAGCAGTTAGGCAGAATTTAAGTGGAATACAAAATCCTAGTAAAATATCGATTAACTGTGTTTGTAGAAGAATCAGGTGGAACAGATCAGCCTTAAAAAGACTGAACAAAGGGCACTTAGGTACTATTCCTAAAACTGAATCTTACATAGACTAGCAGGCTATGCACTCATCTTCTTTATTAGGCAGTTATGTATCGAAAAAGAAAAAAACAAAATTAATTTCATTGTGTATATAATACAGTAAATGTACAGTATCTTTGTTCTTTACCTTTTGATAAAAAAAATTAAATATTGTTGTTCCCTCATGTATTACTTAGAAGTATTGATATCAGTTAGTAGTTCAGGTGTAGGTTCTTCAGTATTTATGATATCAAGCGACATTTTGACCATGATTAAGTTAAGTCGTAATTTCTAAGTTGTACTAAAATCAAATTTGTAAAAATGTTAATAAATCCTTTTCAGATGTGATCTTTGAATTCAGTTGCTGCTGGACATGGGTTGCTAAGTCTTTTAACATTTTGCACATAGAGGATATCAAACAAAATTTTTTTAGGTTTTATACATACAGTTAAATAACCAAAAAATTAGCATAGTTATTCGAGCAGACTAAAGATACCTTCTTGAAATCTTGTTTCAAGAGAATGTGGTGGCCTTTTCACAGATGTAAATGGCTGAGAAAATTACTAGGGAGACATTCTGAGCTATCGATTAATTATTCACTTGTTGTATATTGTAGAAAGAGGAGGGTTGACACTAACCCATGAGGCAATGATCATTTTCCTATACTTTTGAGAGAGACTGGCCGTGGTCGATACCACCTTACCCGCGTGCCCTGGTGGTAGCTGGATCAGGCAGACTGGTCCACTTTCACTGCTCTCGCAGAACTTGATCCTGCCAACGCCTGTAACCCATCAATGGATGACTGTGTGGCAGCAGTATCTGACTGTATTATACAAGCAGCTGCTCAATGTATTCCTAAAACCTCGACACGTTTTCTACTATATCCTCATCCGTGGTGGAATCCTGCCTGCCACATGGCACAGAAGGATAAAAAATGAGCCTGCGGTACTTTCCTTAGATATCCCACATTTTCAAACCGCATCACTTTCCAGCGGGCTCGTGCACATGTTATGTGGGTTAGACGTCAAAGCCAGAAGGAATTTTGGATTAAGTTTAGAACTGGCATATCTTTTACCACCAGTTCCAAGGTCATATGGGACAGGGTTTGAAAGGTCAGTCGGCACTACAATTCTGCCCCCCTCTCGATCTTACTCTCTGATGGCCAAGAAGTAGCTGATGTACAGAACATCGCCGATACTCTAGGTTAAAGCTTTTGCTAAGTATCTAGCACTTCTGCTTGTTTCTCCACCGTCATGGCCAACAAAACTTCCATCACCTAACAACTCCCTCTCACTGTTGTAAACGGGCTTTATGTCGACGACTTTCACATCTCGTGTCAGTCGTCAACCATGAGATATATTGAACGGCAACTACAAACTGCCTTCAATCGTGTACTGAAGTGGACAACGGCAAATGGCTTTACCTTCTTTCTCTCTAAAACCATTTGCATGCACTTTTGCTGCTATAGGGTATTCACCCTGATCCTGAACTCCGTATTGGTGAAGTTTCACTGCCTATGGTTCCTGAGACCAAGCTCTTGGGGCTTATCTTTGACCGTAAGCTGACATTTATACCACAGTTAAAGCAGCTACGGGTCAAATGCACAAGAGCACTGAACATCCCCCATGCCCTCTCTACCACTAGTTGGGGAGCGGATTGAAGTTCTATGTTAAAGATATATCGTGCTCTTGTTCGATCGAAACTCAACTATGGATCACTGGTCTACTGCTCTGCCAGACCCTTGGCCTTAAAGATACTGGACCCCCTTCATCATCAAGGACTTTGACTCTGCACTAGGGCTTTCTGCACCTCCCCAGTTCAGAACTAATACATAGAGACTCATGAACCTTCTTTGCACCTTCGCCATTTGCAACTGTCTTTACTATATTCTTTGAAACTTCGTTCCTTACCAAAGCATCCCACCTGGGGATGTGTTTTCCTTCCTTGGTGGGCCATACTTTTTCAGAACAGACAATCTGTCATTGCTCCTTATGGTCTTCACTTTCAGGCACTATTGGATGAATTGGGTCTGTCCTTGGATAACATTGCAGAATCCACTGGTCAGACCATCCCATCATGGCTTATTACAGTCCCAAAATGTGACCTTTCTTTAAGTCATATAAGAAATACAGACACTCTTGATTCGAAATACTGTCTGTTATTTTATTTGCTGATTGATCATTCCATCTGACCATGGCTTATTACAGTCTCCAAATGTCATCTGTCTTTAAGTCATCTGAGAAAGGCAGATACTCCCAATTGGAAGTACCGTCTTTTATTTACTGAACATCTTTCGAACAATCTTTCCATTACAATTTATACGGATGGTTCCAAATCAGGTGACTCTGTGGGCTCTGCCATGGTTTGTTGTGGTTCGGTGGTTGCTCGCAGAATCCCTTCTACAGCTTCTGTGTTCACTGCTGAACTGTACGCCATTTCTCTTGCCCTGGTTCACATCAAAGCTAAGCAGTACTCCAACTGCGCTATTTATACTGACTCACCTAGTTCTCTACTGGCCCTGGAATTGCTTCTTGTTGGTTCACCCCTTTTCTCGCTGATATTCAAAACCAACTGGCCCATTTCTCATTAAAATCTACTTCTATACCGTTTTTCTGGATAGCAGGCCACATTGATATTCGCAGGAACGAGCTTGCAGACATGGCAGCTAAATCTATGTGCTCTGGCACTATCACCTCTGTGCCTATTCCATACATAAACTATGGTCCTGTAGTCAAGGCTCAGCTCCATGCCAGCTGGCAGTCAACTTGTAGTGAGCATTGTGACAACAAGGTTTTCTAAATAAAACCCTATATTAGACTTTGGCTGTCTAGCTTCCATAAGGTTCAGAAGGCGGAAGTTGTTCTAACTAGACTACGTATTGGTCACACTTTTGTAACTCATTGTTTTCTTTTATCTGGAACTGATGCATCAGTGTGTAGTTTGTGTAACACTCAGTTCACAATAAGCCACATTTTACTTTCTTGCCATCGTTATGACTCTCAACAACGACACTATTTTAAACATGTTCTGTCCCAAGGTTTGTCCATAACATTAGACAGTGTTATTGATGACAGTGACACTGTCCCCCTTGATAAAGTTTTTAGTTTTTTAATGGCCATTAATCTTTTTAATGTCATTTAAGTGTTTGATATTTATTCATTACACCTTTTTATTGTGGTTCCCTTTTAAGAGTCTCAATCTCTCTGGTTCGATTTGAAATTGGAAAATGGCCATGACATTAAATAACTCGACACCAGGACTGGAAAGGCCAACTTCAGGTGACTAGCGCTTCTGTTTGAACTACCCGTTAGTCGTCCTGGTGAGTTATTATTACAATTTTGCTACATGTCTTTTAACACTTTTATTACTTCACTTTTTGATACTGGCCATAATGACACATAACCCGGAACCAGGACTGGAAAGGCCAACTTCAGGTGACTGCCGGTGGTTCTTGTGAGTCTTCCTGGCAGGTTATGATAATAACCATTATGCTACAGAAAGTTGTTTACAACTTCTATTACTGTAGTTTCTCTCTTAACATTGTAGACTGAATGTCAACATTGGTTTTATGCTTTTTATGTTTTTCAATGCTGTTTTGTTTTACCTTCATTTCTTTTTATGAATTTTGCTACATTTACTTTATTTTTACCTTTTTGACTGGACATTTGGTGCAGATAACTCAACCAACCAACCAACTAACGAATTTTAATAATTTTACTTTTAATTTTAATTTTTTACCAAATGTTTGGTGCAGTATAAGTAATTACTTTCAAGGTTGTTCAAAAAGATATTCCTAAACCTTTTATATTGGAATGATGAGGGGAACTCAACACTTTGTGTAGATCATTGTGTTGAGTACCTAATGAAAAAGAAAGAAAATTGACTTAAAGCATCAACAGGCAGAGAATTTGTATCTGGAGGTGAACAGGCTGGAAGAAAATGGATGTTTGATGTTTCTAATATATTGGTTATCATGCTATCCAGATCACTAGTTTCCATACTTCTTTCACTAGCAACAACCTAACTCACCTTGATTTGTCCAGCACTTCTGCCGCCTTTTACAGTATTTTTAATAGTTTTTTGTTTTGTGTTTTTAATTTTGTCAGTTCTTCATTTAATGAAATTTGTGATATCCCTAGTGTGTTGCAGTGCACAATTTGGAAACTTCTGACCTAGATATTTGCAAAAAAAGGGGAGTAGCAAGGTATCTTTAGAAATAATCTGCCAATTGTCATCACACCAGGAGCATTACACACTTGGGATTAAAAATGTTGACAATGGAGCCAAAGAAGTTGAGAAATTGCACCAAAGGTTGTAAGAAAAAGTTCTGCACAAATATTTGTTCTATAATGGCTAGAAATCAGGATATTCATGCTAAACAGTTGAGTTCTGGCATACTGATGTGAGCTGTTGCTTTCAGAATAAACTATTGCTCAATTCTGAAATGAGGACAGTTGTTTCGTAGTTAGATATCCATACGAACATGCAATCTGCCAGGGACATAAGCACACAAAAATGGAAAAAATGGTCTAGATACAAGTAGAACCTTCTAAGAAGTTGTGAAATATTTGATGTTGGTATAAACATCAGCACCAGTACTTTAATATTGACTTCAGAAATAATGTATAGGGGTTATATATGTTTTCCTGATGCATGTACAATACATTATAAGAGGGTGGGACTGTAAATAATTCTGGGTAAGTCGATGCACATTTTGCATTGTTTCAAGAACATAGAGAATTTGAAGTCATATAGTTGTTCATAGCATGAAAATAATTCAACAAGAAAAATATTTTAGTATTTCAAGATAAGTATCTGATTGAAATTTATTTTTTATAGGGTACTTTTTATTTTTTAATACTTTAACAAAGAAAGCTTAAACTACTAAGTCATTATTCATAAATCACTGAGTCAGGATTTGTCTGTTTATTTATTCTAAGTTGATCATTCTTATTAACGTCTTCCTGATTTTCACTGAGTCCAGTCTTGCTAGTATTTATATTTACAGCTGCCAAATTTTGATTTTCATTCTTAATGTCTCATTCTTGCCTTTTCTCTGCAGCCGGTGTCCAGGTTCACATTTTGGAAGAAATATTGTAGTGCAAAATAACAAGTTTAGATTTTGTCCATTGTGTGGTGTTTTTATGTCACTGACAAATTTGGGCAGCGACCTTTCGACAACTTATGACACCCTTTTTAACCATGTTAGAAACACAGTGGTATTAGCTGATTTCCTTGGAATTCTTCTCCTCGCAACTTTATTTCTAGCCTTGTAATATGAAACAAAACATTTTTGTTAGTAGTGTTTAATTGAACATCACTATTTTAATGTAAAATTGTGCTTCATTTTAAAATGCATAGGGTCTAATTGTAACATGTATGATGGATTGGTTATAGCTTGTTTTTATAAAAGTACTTATCTACAATTTTTCATTTCTGTTTATGTATTTTAATTGTTTTCTAGGGAAAATGATTCTGAAAATGGTGATAGGTCTCTTGAGAAACAAAACTATCATACTGAAGCGTTATGTGAACAACAAGTAGAAGGAATTGATCTTGATAGTGAAAAAAGCCTAAATTTCTATAGTAAAGAGTTAGATAATAAGATAAGTAACAACATTGATAAATATGATTCAGTGCTCCTAGACAATACTGAATTGAAAAAAATTGAAGCAGATTCAAAATTCTCCAAAAATGAAGAAAAGCCAAATGAAGATAAATATGAATGTGAGGACTTCTTGGAAATACCAGTTGTTCAGACAAGAAGGGAACAGCAAACACTTGATGAAATTATAGCAGAGGGATTGTCTTCAGAAACATCTAATATGCTTGAATATTCTGAGAAAAAACAAACTGTTAGTATTGTATCATACTCACCTGGAAAAAATGAAAATAATATAATGAAAAAACAAGCTGATAGCCTTCTGGAAAAACCTTTAACACCAAGAAAACGTGGACGACCTCGAAAAAATACAGGCACCAGTCAGAAAGACACTGAAAAGTCAAACTGGGAAGAGGAGAAGATTGCAGTGTTTGAATCTTCACCTCAAGATACACCTTTACCAAGAAAAAGAGGAAGACCAAGAAAGTATCCTCTTCAGCTGACTACTGTTCAACAAACAGCTATCAAAGTTGTACCTTCACTAAGCCAGAGGAGGCGAGGACGCCCAAGAAAGACACCAGCCCCTGAAAACAAAGTAAATCAAGAACAGGAGTCTGAACTTAAGAATGAAAGTGAAGGTAAAACAGAACTTGAACCTTCATTAAGCAAAGAATTGTTACCTATAAAAAAAGAAAATGAGACTTCATCTCAAAATAAAGATCAGCGTGATATAGTTTTCTCATCAAAAGAAATGTGTGATAGGAGCACAAGTGAGACCAAAGCTTCTGAAGAAAGCACAACTTTATTGATGGCTAGAGATCAAGAGCTTAATAAGAAATATTTTTTGGAAGATAAAAATTTTGATGCAGCAAGGGCAAATGAAACCAAGTATTCACAAGAATATGATAATGAAGATAGTACAACCAAACAGAGTGTCATATGTAAAGAGCACAGTAATAAATCTCCTTCAAGAATCAAACATCTTAATAAGAAAACAAGTGAAATCAAGCAGTTAGAAAACTCTGTTAATGAAGGAACAACAACAGTATTAACAGTGAAACAATATAGTAATTGTGCATGTGAATCTAACCAGTTACAAGAATCTGATAATAGAGAGAATGTAACTAAAACAACTTTAACACAACAAGAGCATAGTAAAGACCATTATTCAGTAGGAAAACTTCGAAGTAGGAGCTTGAGTGAAACTGAGCAGCCAGGAGAATCTGGTTTTGAAGCTGGCACAATTAAGTTGACATTTGAGCATGAAGAAGGTACTAAGAAACCTCCTTCGAGAGCTAAACAACGAAGTAGAAGCATCAGTGGGAATAAGTATTTAGGAGAACCACAAAATGAATTTTATGAAACTAAGATGCTATCAATAAATAAAGATCAGACTTTGGTTTCTGAACTAAAATCTAAAAAGGAAGTGAACAAAATAAGAAAGAGAGAAAAATCTTACATTCCAGATAATTTGGATAAAGATGGTATGAAAAACGAGAAGGTTAAAACAGACAAATTAAGGCATTCTTCAGTGGAAAGTGAAAGTGGTCAAGTGAAAATAAAAACAAAAAAAATTCATATCAGAAGAGAATCTCGGACTCCATCTATAGAAGCACTGTCTATTGAACCATCTCTGTTTAGCACCCCAGATGTAATGATTAAAAAGAAATCAGGAGGTAATTTTGAACACCAGCCTGAAAATGATGAACAAATATCAAATACACCTAAAGTAGAAAAACATAGAATATGTTTATTAACAAAACTTGACAATTCTGAAAAGGATTATCAAAAAAATTCCATTGATAACAATAATACAAATGATGGTTTAAAGACCTTAGATAATTTAGTGAAAAATACAAATGTGATTAAAGAAAGGATTGAAGATGACAAAAATGAATTTGTTAATTTGAATGAGAAAGTTTTGGAATCTGAAGGTAATTTGATTATGGTTGAAAACAAATCTATAGATGAAAATAAAACTGTTGAAATAGATAAAAAACAGAACTTCACATCTAGTAGGAAGAAGCCAGTGGATACTAAATCAAAAGATGATAAGAAGTTTGACAAGGATTCAAATAATGTTCAAAAAAGGAATAGAACCGATAAGACAAATGAGCTTCAAACTCCTAAAAAAGGTAGCTTTTTTAATTTTATTTGCTTTACTGTGAAATAGTTTAATCTGTAAAATGTGTTAATATTTTTTATTATTACTTTTTTATTCTCAAAGCCAAGAATACAAAACTATGCTATGTAGCAGAATAAGTTGAAGTTGAAAACTTTTCTTTAATTTGTGTTTAAATATAGATCATAGGGCTCATTTATTAAATAACACTTCAGAATGCGATCCACCTCTCCAGAGATTGAGAGCTATTATCTCATTGTACTGCCAAAAGGTTTTTGTGTCTTTGCCAAGTCTGTAAATGGAACTCAGACCTTTACATATATTAATGTTTTCTGTGCCAGTCTTTGATACAGTCAGCATTATTCTATCCAATAGGAAGATGAAACATTCTCCATCCACAGTAGCTCTCCAAATAGTATCATGTATTATCTAAAATTTATTCTCACCTTGACACTACAATTGAATCAGACATGCCTCTTCATCATTATGGACTTTTTGTATTTATTATTTTAAATTTTAGTTAATATTTGAAGTATTATCTTTGTTACCTTAATTTTTGTTATTGAATTTTAAATAATTGAATACTTCTTTTATGATTTATTAACTTTTCTTACATTAATTTGTTTTCTCTTTATTAAATTATAAGATCTTGGAGACACATGTTCCAGAGTCTGTCATAGTGTTTCTTAGACAGGAATTAATGAGCCATATTTGGTTCTTAATAATTAATCTCATTTTTCATCATTACAATAAAGACCAAGACTACTTCAACAACAGAAAAAATATTTTAAATAATATTTTCTCATCCTCTGACATTTAGTGTAATTCATGAAGAAGAAAAAAATTTCATTTTTATTTCTACACTGTTGAGTTTTGTCTGTGAATAAAACAAAACCAACATATCAGCTATTTTCTTTTCCTTTTCATAATTGTTCTGACTGTGACAGAGAATGATTTTATTTTGCTAAAATCCTATCACCCCTTGAGAACATAGCTTTTGTATGAACCTTGTTATGACAAATCAAGTGATATTTGTCATGTTCTAATGAAAAAACTACTTTTGAAAGTGTAAATATGATTGGATAGAGCAAGAATTAGACCCTGCCATAACAATAAAGTAAATATGTGTACTTAAGAATTTTCTAATAATTGCTGTAAACTTACCTTTTAATTCCATTCATTTGTAAAGGTATGAAGGTATTTGTATGTTGAATTAAATTTGTTTGAAAGCAACAGAAATTTTATTCAGTGAGAAAACATATGATAGTTTGAGAGAAGGTAAGCATGTTTTGTTCAGTGCTTGTTTGAATGGGTAAGAAGGCAAATGTAAAATGTCTAGATAATCTCTGTCATCATCAGGTACAAACTTTGAAACAAAACGTCACGTGATTGAAGAGTGCTTAAAACTTAATAAGGGTATCCTTCAGATTACCATTTTTTCAAATTTAGTGCTTCATATATGCTGTGGTTTTACCAAATTACAGGTTTTATAGTTTTGTTTTACATTATGTTCACCAAATAAAATCATCAAGTAAGGTGTGTTGAATTAGTATGTTAGCAAGTGCGGAATATTCTGATGAATCAAATCTTTATTGAATATTATTTTTATGTTTATTGTATTCAGACAACTTACATAAATTGTTCTTCTGGCTATTTAATTATTTCAAATTGCAATTATGTTACAAAACATTATTACCTTTATTATTCATTGAAAAAAATGTTATTATTTTATTATTTATTATAATTATATTTTATATTATAAAATTATATTTTATATTATAAAAATTAAGCTGATTTATTTGAGTTGCAAAAGATAACATGAGATCACTGTATGTTTTTTAAAAGAAAGACGAGAACAGTTGCATGGTGGTATTTAGTCAACAGTACTTATTCTTTCTCCCAGTAGGAAATGAGAGGAGTGTCATGTGATACCAGTGGTAACAATAATTAAAATAGGAAGGTTAATACCATTTTAATACTGGTTGTAAATAATCATGTAACACCAAGATTGCTGTTTTTCATTAATTGAACACTAGACATTTCACTTTAGTTATTCTCAGAAGCCTCCAACAAAAAGGTCAATCTTAACTGACAGTACAAACCTTCATTTTTTTTAAATAATAAATTTTGCTTGAGTCTATAGTATGTGCAGTTGAAGCTCATTGTTGGAAAAAATTTTCTACCTGTAGTAAACAAAGTTACAGATTCGAGTAAAAAAAAATTAAGCTGAAAATTAAAATAATCATAAGTGCCATACTTTGTCCTTATTTATCTGTGGTTGTAGTTGTTTGATGAGAACAGCTTTAAATTTTGTGTTGGTGTACTTGATAGCTTTGTTAAAGATTTGTATATAATGGTGGATTCATATCAATTACCCCTCGGTGTGGATTTCTGTATGTGGTGAGGGGACCTCCCAGGGAAGGTTCTGTTCATTCAGTTTACCTCCTCTCGGATCTAAACATCCACCCACATGTTTGCTGTGCGTGGCAACCCGTGAAGGGGAGGAGAGGATCCTGGTGGTTGTGGGGTCTAACCCTAACACACCACTTTGGCCTTGAATTCCTGTAGATGGACAGCCTTGGGGTGACCCCTCTTGGATCAATTGGCTGGTCAAGTTGGGCTGCGGTCAACCAAGTACCAGTGTTGGATGCTCTCAACAGGTGTTGTGGACATTGTATCTGATGCTGGTGTTTGGGTAAAGTACTTACGAAACCCTGACGTTGCTGCAATGTCCTTGTTTGACATTGTAGTGTGTCCCCTAGTAGGGCTTCTTGGTGGGTGGGGTCAGTGGGCACCAAAATTTCCCTTTTTTTATTATGGATTCTCCAAATAAAAACTTAAATCAAATAGCGAAAAACCAATCCATAGGTAAAGGACCACGTCTTGAAGATTCTAAGCAGCAATATTCAACATCTGTAAAACTTGTTGTACCTCATTTTCTTATCCTACATTCTCTTTCAGACAAGTCTTTAGAAGGGATTTGCTGGCTCTCCAGTGTCAGTAAAGAAGTTTCAAACTGGTGATATATTGGTGGAAACAGCCACATCTCAACACAGTGAACTCCCATTCATTATTTTCCCATTTTTTATAGAGGGTTGACAATAATCCACGAGGCAGTGATCATTTTCCTGTAATCTTGAGAGAGACTGGTCGTGGTCAATGCCACCCAACTCGCGTGCCCTGGTGGAAGCTGGATCAGGCAAACTGGCCCTCTTTCACTGCTCTCTTACTGTTCTGTAAGTCATCAATTGACGACTGTGTGGCACCAGTAACTGACTGTATTATACAAGCAACTGCTCAGTGTATTCCTAAAACCTTGACACATTTCCACTATATCCTTGTCCATGGTGGAATCCTGTCTGCCACATGGCTTGGAAGGATCAAAAATGGGCCTGGATACTTTCTGTAGATATCCCACACTCTCGAACCGCATCACTTTCCATCAAGCACGTGCTCGGTGGGTAAGACGTCAAAGCCAGAAGGAATCTTGGATTAAGTTCACAACTGGCATATCTTTTACCACCAGTTCCAAAGTCATATGGGACAAGATTTGAAAGGTCAGTGGGCAATATAATTCTTTGCCCCTGTCGATCTTCCTCTCTGATGGCCAGGAAGAAGTTGATATCAAGAGCATCACTGGTACTCTACGTGAAAGCTTTTGCTGGGTATCTAACTCTTCTATTTTTTCCTTCACCTTATTAGCCATCAAGACTCAGACAGAGAGATCACCTCTTTCCATTCAAGTTGATTCTCTCTGTGACTATAATTGTCCCTTTGCACTGGTTGAACTCAAGCTGTCTCTTCATCGGTCTGGTAGTACATCCGTTGAACCTGATGATATACACTGTGAAATGTTGTGTCATCTATTTCCTGCTTCCCTTGCTAGTATTCTGATTTTTTTTAACCGGATCTGGTAGGAGAATGTTTTTCCTGATGCTTGGAACCAGGCTGTTGTCCTACCTTTCTCTATGCCTGGGAAGGATTCCAAGATTCCTTCAGACTACCATCCAATTGCTTTGATGAGCTGTCTCTGTAAGACCTTGTGGAGGATGACTAATGCTCATCTTGTTTGGTTCCTCGAATCAAACAACCTCCTGTCACCCACCCAGTGTGGGTTCTGAAGACAGCACTCTACTGTTGACCACTTGATTCAACTTGGAATATCAATCAGAGAAGCCTTTCTGAAACAACAACATCTTGTATCAGTATTCTTTAACATTGAGAAGGCTTATGAATCAACATGGTGTTAATGCATTTTGTGAGACCTCCATGTATATGGGTTATGTAGCCATTTGCCAATTTTTATTAAAAAATTTTTAATGGATTGGAGATTTCCAAGAGCCTGTGGGTTTGACACTTTCCTGTTCTTTTATTTAGGAATATGGAGTCTGTCACACTTTTCAGTATAAAGATTGATGCCATCACTGAACAACTCCCTCTCACTGGTGCAAATGGGCTTTATGTTGACGACTTTCACATCTCATGTTGGTTGTTGAATATGAGGTATATTGAGTGGCAGCTACAGACTTTCCTCAATCATTTACTGAAGTGGACCACAGCAAATGGCTTTAACTTCTCTCTCTCTGAAACTGTTTGCATGCACTTTTGCTGCCAATGGGTATTCACCCTTATCCTGAACTCTGTATTGGTGAAGTTGTGCTGTTTGTGGTCTCTCACACAAATTTCTTGGGGATTATCTTTGATCATAAGCTGCACTTTATACAACACACCAAGCAGCTACAGGTCAAATGTACTAGAGCACTGAACATTCTACGTGTCCTCTCTTTCACCACTTGGTGAGCAGATCGATGTTCTGTGCTAATGATATATCGTGCTCTTGTTTGATCAAAATTCAACTATGAATCACTGGTCTGTGGCTCAGCCAGACCTTTGATCTTAAAGATGCTGGACCCTATTCATCATCAAGGACTTTTGCTCTGCACTGGGGCTTTCTACACTTCTCCAGTTCAGAGCTTATACATAGAGTCTCATGAACCTTCTTTGCGCCTTTGCCGTTTGCAACTGTCTTTACTGTATGTTTTGAAACTTAGTTCCTTACCAAAGCATCCCACCTGGGGTTGTGTTTTCCTTCCTCAGTGGGCCATACTTTTTTAGACCAGACAGTCTGCCGTTGCTCCTTTTGCCCTTTGTATCCAGGCACAGTTGGATGAATTGAGTCTGTTCTTGGATAACATTGTTGTATCCACTAGTCAGCCCATCCCACCATGACTTCTTACAGTCCCCAGTTGTGACATATCCTTTAAGTCATTTGAGAAAAGTAGGTACTTCTGATTGGAAATACTGTCTGCTATATACTGAACATTTTTTTAACCATCCTTCCTTTCCTATTTATATAGATGGTTCAAAATCAGGTGACTGTGTGGGCTCTGCTATGGTTTGTTGTGGTTGGTGGTTGCATGTAGAATTCCCTCTACAGCTTTTGTGTTCATTGCTGAACTGTACACCTTTTCTCTTGCCCTGGGTCACACAGAAGCTAAGCAGTACTTAAACTGCACTATTTATACTGACTCACTTAGTTCTTTACTGGCCCTGGAATCTTTTCAAGTTGGTTCACCCCCTGTTCTCGCCAATATTCAAAACTGACTGGCCAATTGTTCTTAAACATGTTTTTCTATCCAGTTTTTCTGGATACTAGGCCACATTAGTATTTGTGGGAATGAGCTCGTGGATGCCGCAGCTAAGTCTATTTGCTCTGGCACTATCACCACTGTGCCTTTTCCATACATGGATTATGG
The DNA here is from genome assembly GCF_004210375.1 of Tachypleus tridentatus. NCBI lineage: Eukaryota > Metazoa > Arthropoda > Merostomata > Xiphosura > Limulidae > Tachypleus > Tachypleus tridentatus. Next base: position 87,935,106 of record NC_134830.1, read on the forward strand.
TCCTTTATTTTAGGTTTGGCTCCATGCCAACTGGCAGTTGACTTAGAGTGAGCAACGAGAAAACAAGCTTTTCCATATTAAACCCTATATTGGACTTCGGCCGTCTTGTTCTAGTAAGGATTGGAAATAGGAAATTGTTCTAACTAGACTATGCATTGGTCACAATTTTTTAACTCGTTGTTTTCTTTTATCTGGAACTGATGCACCAGTGTGTAGTTTGTGTAACACTCAGGTTACAATAAGCCACATTTTACTTTCTTGCTGTCATTATGACTCTCGGTGACAGCACCATTTTAAACATGTTCTGTCTCATGGTTTGTCCATAATGTTATACAGTGTTATTGGTTATGGTGACAGTGTCTGCCTTGGTAATGTTTTTAGTTTTTTAAAGGCCATTTATCTTTTTAATGTGGCTCCCTTTTAAAAATCACAGTTCATCTAGTTCGATTTGAAATTAGAATCTGACCATAACAATTAACAACTTGAAACCAGGACTGGAAAGACCAATTTCAGGTGACTAACACTGCTGTTTGAACGACCCATTAGTCTTCCTGGAGAGTTATTATTTTAATTTTGCTACATGTTTTTTAGAACCTTTCTGTTACTTTCCTTTTTGAAAATGACCATAAAGTCAAATAACTCATAACCAGGACTGGAAAGGCCAACTTTGGGTGACTAATGGTGGTTTTTGTACTTAGCTCTTATTCTTCCTGGTGAGTTATGATAATTACTGTTATGCTACAGAAAGTCCTTTACAACTTGAATTATTGTAGTTTTTCTCTTAAGGTTGTTGACTAGATGTAAACATTGGTTTTATGCTATTTATGTATTGTTTTTTCAAAACTTTGTTTTCTTTTACCTTAATTTCCTTTTATGAATTTTACTAAATTTACTTTTAACTTTTTACTTGATGTTTGGCGCAAATAGCCTAGCTGCTTTGTGCCATAAAATGCTAAATCAACCAAACGAACCAACCAATTTTGTAGAGATTCTAGTTACCAACCTTTCATGTTTCTTCCTCGTTCTGTGAAAACATTCTGCATGTTTTAAAGACACTAGCTTCTTTGAAGTTCCTATATTCTTATGAATGGGTTTTATTTGGGAACTTAGTTCCATGATTCACTTTTAAGGAAGCTAGTAGTGATGATGTTCAGTGTATGTATGTTTGCAAGTTGGATGAAAGTTAGAGGCTATCCTAACAAAAGTTGAAGAAATAGATAAAGAAAAGTGTAAACTACAGTAAGTAACAGCAGGACTTCAAGAGGAGCTTAAGCTTTTATATACAAGGGAAGCATCATCTAAAATTAATTATGACATTCATTGGTGTTAAAAGTAGTGAACTTTGTTGTAGAGAGACTATTCTCTTGCACAACAGATTTCAGCCCATAGTTTATGTTGGTGAGGAACTATTGGAGGGAGGAAAAGCAAAAGAAGTCGAGAATGATATAGATTGTGAGCTTAAAGAGGTTATAGTTATAGGTGATTCCTTGATAAGGCATGTGGATAAAATAGTCTATGGGGTAAATAGGAAGAAAAAGAGTTAAATTATGGTACCCTGGGGGCCAGGTAGAAGACAACTTGCAGAGCAAGAGATTGGCAATGATGCAGTTTTTGTTACATCATTTGGGGCTAATGATATAGGGAAAAGTAAGTCAGAGAAGCTAATTAATAAGTACAGTGGATTGATAAAATCGTTTGAAGATAAAGGCTATAAATCAGTAATGTCAGGGATGCTGCCAAGAATTAATTTTAGACAATAAATTAGGTGTAAGTTGCCAGGATTAAATGCTAAGCTGAAATTAATATGTAAGGATGAGCAGGTTAGCTGGTTGGACTTGAAGAATCAGGTCAGTGTGAGAAGGGAACATTTTGGAACAGATAATTTACATTTAAGTAGGAAAGGGTCTGGCATTTTTGCAAGGGCTATCAACTCAGATGTAAGGTAAGTTTTAGACTAAATAGTGGTGAGGTCAAAGATAAACTGAATGAAACAAAATGGAGATGTAGAGGAAAGTTTAATATAGGAAATCAGTTTAAAAATAGTTATAAAAATAGTCTTCATTGCAACTATTGTAATACTAAAAGTATAAGAAGTAAAATAGATGACTTTAGGGCACTGGTAGGAATAGAAGATTTTTGTATAATGGGAATAACTGAAACATGGTTAAATGTAAATCATTTTGTTGACAAAATTCACTGTAATGTATGGTTACAGGTTATTTAATAGCAACAGAGTGGTAAAGACAGGAGGAGGAGTGAATGCATGTAAAGTGTGAGTTGCATCCTGTTGAAATTGAGAATATTAAGAATAACAGTGAGGAGATTTGGGTTTCTGTTAATTTTACAGTGAAAGTAAGATTTCAGCTGTTAATGAAGTCAAAATTATGGGTGATTTTAGTTTCTGATGTATTGAGTTGGAAGTACTAGAGTCAAACCAAAAGGGAAGAAAAGATTTTGAACACTGTCCAAAATAAATTTGTTCACCAGTTTGTCAAGAAACCTACTAGAAATAACACTATTTTATTTTTATTGTTAACTTCTAATAGAGAAATGGTTGAGAGGGTGGAAGTTGAGGGATATCTAGGTAAATGTAGTCGTTGCTGTATTATGTTTGATATTTTGCTGCATATGAAAGTCTGAAATAATGATATTTTGAAGGGATGCAACAAGAATTATCTGTTGTGAATTGGGCAGCTGAGTTCTTTGGAGACATTGGGCAAATTTAAAAAAAATTTTTTTGACTGAAATCATAGAAGATCAAAGTTGGTCAGACAGGAAATTATGACATCCAAGAAGTTATATGAAAAAAATTGACTGAAAACAAAAATTAACAGTAAGGGTTGATTTTTTTTAATTATGTTAGGAGTAAATAAAAGTTAGGATGTGAATGTGAACCTTGAAAGATGACAAAGGAAGGCCTTTGTCTAAGTATTATAAAATATCTAATTTATTAAATTCTGCCTTTTTTTCAGTTTTTTGATAATGAAGATCTAAGCGTTATTCATCAACTTGAACAACTGATACATAAAACAAAGTTGAACAAGACAATCATATAAATTGTTACAATAAAATTGAGAAGTTCTATGAATGACAAGGCTGCTGGGCTGGATACTTCCCCTGAAAGTTTTAAAGGAGGTCAAGGATTGGATATGTGAGCTACTTGCCACAGTGTTTTTATAAGTCCTTGAATAGTGAAAAGCAAACATTAAAACTTTAAAAACACTGCCCCAGGTCATGATGGAATCTCAAACATTATTCTCAAAAATGCATCACCTTCCCTTCTCTTACACTTACAAAATATGAATTTCTCTCTCTTTACAGGTTATTATCCAGACTTCTGGAAAAAAGCAACAGTTATAGATATATCTAAATAATTTTAATCCTGATAATTCCAGGCCCATCAGTCTTTCCAGCTGCTTGGGTAAACTGTTGCGTAAAATGATTTCTAACAGACTCTTTTACTGTGAAATCCACAACCTGATCCCTAATATACAAAATTCCTCCCAGTAAGACAGACATACTATAGCCCACTTAACAAGTTTAACCGAGTCCATACACAGAGCATTCAGTAACAATAAAGCAAAATTAATTACTGATATTAAACTGGAAAATAGTAAACTCTTTGTTTTAGTAGCTTGTGAAATGTGGTTGTTAAGATTTATTTATGTTATTGTTAATCCTATCCTAACTCTACAAGTTTAACATTAAACATGTACTACAGATATCAGTCCAAAGAGGCTAATAGTAGGACATTATACTTTAATTCTTCCAATTAGTATAGTCAATTTATTGTTGCCAATAAAAATATATATGACTAGGCTGTTTCACTTCATAAGCATTTGCAGTATAAAACGTAGAATAGTACACACATGATGATACAGTTTATTCAGTTATTAGGTTAATATCCTATTCATAATACATTGTTTTGCATACAGTCTACAGTAAAAAAGTAAAGACTACTCCAGTGTGCCAACTAGCAGTAATACCTAATAAATTTTTAATATTTGTGGTGTAACGTCAGCACCATTTCCTTGTATAATGATTTTATGTGGATCTACAAAACGTTAAGTTTAAATTTTATTTTATACAGAATCACCATAACAAGTGAAAATTGGATGATATTTGAAAATTTCCAAAACCATTTAATTTGCTATCATTTGATACATCATTCATCTATGTAGAACCAAATTTTGATTTTCGTTTATGCTCCTTTAAATGCTTTGAAAATGTGTTCCTGGTTGTGAATTCAATTATAAAAAATTTACAAAAATACTTCACTTTATTTTCCTTTCCTAAGGAATGTAATTGGTGCCAAAAATGATAAATTAGTAAATTCAGTAAAGAATTAATTGTATTACATTTGAATTTCTATATGGTGGAGAGATTAATATTATGCTCAGCTTTTGTGCAGTTCTATCCAATGTGAGGTTGCATGTAATTTTTTTTTTAAAGGCAGTCCACTTTCATTGGATGCCTTATGCCCAATGTTATGTTATATTTAAACTGAATCAGTTCTTATATGGAAACAAAATGTTCAAAGTTACAGTAAATGTATAAGAAAATTCTTTAATGTGAGCATACTTATTTTGACAAACTTGGATATTGACATGTTTTTGATGGTTTTTATTTTTTATTGAGGTCACTAAGAATAAGACCTTATGGTTATGGTAATTTTATCTTTATCAGGTATTGAATTAAATTTGACACAGTTAGAAAATATATGACTAATTTCATATATGTTATTTTTGTTTACAGCAGAGGCAAAATTTCCTTTTTCAGGAAATATTCTACAGTTGTAATAAGCTACATCATTGTATTATATTGTCTTCATTATATTATTGTGTTTTGATTGACCCAAAGTAGTTTTTTTTAATTGAGTCCCTTTGTAGATTTATTGTCATGTACTGTTGTCTCAGTTTCTTCACAACAGTGAATAAAAGCAACACATGGAGATAATGTGTATAACATATAGTAATATAACACTCAAACAGAATTAGTTTTAAACTTGAAATGTTTCATAATTGACTCACTTGTGATTACTGAAATTTAAGATTGAGGACAGCTGACATCAGAATGTTCTTAATGGTTTTAGATTAAAATCATCGTGTCCTAACCAAATATTTTGCACAGTTATTTAGCATTGTTTTACAACAGTTTAATGTTCAAAGCAATCGGCCCGGCAATAGCAGGTAGATTAAGGAGTTTGGCTCGTAATGTGAGGGTTGCAGGTTTGAATCCCCATCACACCAAACATGCTTGCCCTATCAGTCATGGGGGCATTATAATGTTACAGTCAATCCCACTATTCTTTGGTAAAAGAGTAGCCCAAGAGTTGGCGGTGGGTGGTGATGACTAGCTGCCTTCCCTTTAGTCTTATACTGCTGGATAGTTCTCATGTACCCCTGCATGAAATTTAAAAAAAAAGCGATTGCTGAGTAAAAAAGAGTTATTGTTTTGAATGCTGGTTTAGTTCCAGTTTTCTATTTTTTTGCAAAATAATTTGGTATGATGTGTTTTTTAACCTTAAGCTAATACTTGATACATTGTTTTGTTGACCTGACGTTTTTTTCTGAAAATTGTTTTGTCTTTTGGAGTTTTTTTATTTTTATTAACTTTATCAGAACAATGAAAATGTTTGAACATAAAACGAATAAATCATCACTTTTTGAAATATTTCTTATATGTGTGTTTATCAAAGATAAAACATCCAAGGAAGACATAAAAGAGAAAAAGGGTGACAACATTGACATTGATTACACTGATAATTCCAGTGATACTGAATGGTTACCTGAAGATGATCCTGAACGACTTTGGTGTATATGTAGGAAACCTCATGGGGGAAGGTGAGATTCTTTTTTATTTAACCCTATTTTGAAAGGTAAGTACAACCTTTAATTAATTCACATCAGCCAAATATTTACAGTTGTGTTTCCAGTGTTATTTTTCTTTATTTTATGGTTAAGTGTTCTGTGGTTACTTGACAAAGCTACTGCTGTTGTGAGAATTTCAATTGATTTACCTTTATTGAGTTACAATTTTCTTTTACTTTATCATCTTTGAATACCCAGTCTCAACAGAAACTAGAGCTATGTATTGCAGTATTCGGATATGCTATGATTTTCACTTCCTTTGGCTTTATGTTAACAAAATTTTACTTTTCCTTTAATTTCCAGGGACTGCTAATTGGGTTGTGTGTATATTGGGCACCATCTTATGATTGTACCAAAATAATCAACTGATTAAAATTAATGTCTCTAACAATTTACTGTGTCAATTATTCCAGCTGTCAAAATAATCAGCATATTGCCATTCTCTTCACTTGTGAAACACAAAGCCAAATAGTGAAGGGGTTTCTCATAGTTTGAGGTTTTATGGTTCAATTTCCATTGCCACTAAACTCACCTACTCTGTTTTTGGTATTGTAAAACTGCTTATGTAGTTTGTTTTTGTTATTAACTTTGAACTTCTGACTGGACAGAAGGCAACTAGATCAAATCTCTCATGTACAAATGGTAAATAAAGTGTATATTTTCTGGTTTGTTTTACATTCTATTATATCTCTGATTTATAATTGTGTAACTGTATTCTGTAATCTTGTATAAGCAGGCGTATATGTAGGAGAGGTGATATGGGAGGGGCTTAACCCCCTCAACCAGTTTTTAATTTTTTCAGAAATCTAGATCTAGGAGAGGAGATTCAAATGGCTAAACCCTCTTGCCAAATGTTTTTCTTTCATCAGTGAACACTGTTTAATGTTGTACAAGTAGGCACAGATCAAGGAGTCTTTTAAATTTTTTATTTTAATTTGTTTTCAGAAATTAATAGAAACAGCCTGGCATCCATACCTTACCATAAAGTATCCAGAAGAAACATTAGATATTGAGTGTTTTCATTTGATTGGACTGTTAATTACCATAAAGTTTCTTTGAGGTTTTCTGAAAGCAACACAGCTGGAGGCCTCAAACATTAACTAATTATTTTAAGTTAATACAACAGTATGAATGGCAATTATTTAGTGCAGTAGTAAATTTCCAATACAATACTTACCTCTTCTCAAAGGATTAGCTATTTTTGTCCAATGCTGTCCTCTATATGAGAATTTTTTCTTTATGCATGCCACAAGTCTCCTCAAGGTGGATTTCTGTAAGTGGTGAGGAGACCTCCCAGAGAAGGTTCTGTACATTCAGTTTACCTTTTGTGGGATCTAAACATCCATTCACATGTTTGCTGTGCATGGTAACCCATGAAGAGGAGGAGAGGATTCTGGTGGCTGAGGGATCCAACCCTGACATACCACTTTGGCCTTGAATTATTGTAGACTGGCAGCCTTGGAGTGGCCCCTAGGGTAAATTGGCTGGTCCATTTGGGCTTGGGTCAACCAAGTACCAGTCGGACGTTCTGAATATGTATTGAGAACATAGTGTCCAATGTTGGTGTTGCAGCAATGTCCTTGTGTGGCATTGCAGTACGTCCCCTTGTAGGGTTCTATGGTGAGTGGGGACAGTGGGCACTGAAATGTACTATATTTATTTTGGATACTCCCATCCACAGTGATCACGTACGGACGATTCTGTTACACAGTCACTATCACAGTCAGGCTCAGACTTTGAATTCCTGAAGACGAGTTATTGTTGAGAGGGATTTAAAGAACATACCTGAGTTGGAGATCCTTGTTGATTTCTCTAGCCAAGGCATTTCTGGGGTGTGCTGTATCTCCACTCATAAGAATGGAATAATGTTACCTGCAAATGTACATATTTTAACATTTACATCTGTCTGTTCACCTGCTACTGTCAAGGCAGGATACTTAAACATTCTCAGATATTTACAATGTCAGCAGTTCAGTCACTTGAAAACATCATATCATGGCTCTTTGATTTTGCTCTTTGTAATGGCAAAGATCATGTTGCTTATGAGTACAAACTGGAACCCCAGTGTATTAACTTTAACACTTCCCCCTCTCTTACATTCATTCTTTTCCTAATTGGATTGAGGAGAAAGATGTCCAACATTTAAAGACTATGAACAATATCTCCTACCCAAAGGCTTGAAAGTTATTATCTCCAACTACATCTTGGACATATGCTGCTGCACTCTGTTTCACTGCTGGAAGTGCAGACAAATCTTTCCTTTTTCTTTCCATGGTTAAAATAGTTGATAAGTCAACATCCATTCCTATCTCTGTTCTCACCATTTCTTTCCTGGATTCACTTCCTTGGGTTCCAGGGTTTGGCATTTCCTTGGATACATCTTCTTTGGCCTTGAGATGAAGAACAATTATTCATTCACATACACAATCACTGGCATCTACACCCAATTGACCCAGGGCAGGATCCATGGTATTTGAAAGACCTCTTTCTAATAAAGAGAAATGATGTGGTCATTAATAGAAGGGCTCCCCAACCAATTATCCTCCACCTTAATAAATTTGGCCACTTTGATACAGTTGAACTGTAGAGGTAACTGTTCTAATTTAGATGACATTAAGGTACTGAATGATTCTTATTGTCTTGTGTGTCCTTTCTTTTGGCAGTTTTCTTTATACCACATTGATATGCATGGAGATGTGGCACAGCTGGTCATCCAGCATGTACCTGCCTTATCTTTGCCACTCTATGTACACTTGGATGCTGTAGCCATCCATGTTTTTTGTTCCGTACCATCATTGTTTGTTCTCTCTACCTGTCTCCTGGAAAGACCTATGATGCTGTTATTGAACAGTTGCCATCTGCCTTTTTAATCCCAGGGGACTTTAATGGATATAATCCATGTTATGGTGTTGACGATATTGATGGGAGAGGTGGTTCTTTAGAGTATATGCTCTCAGATAGCAACCTTTCTCTCTTCAGTGCTGGTTCTTATACCTACTTTCATGCACCTAATCAGTCTCTTACTGCTATTGATCTCCCTATCTGCTCCCCCTCATCACCCCTCAGTGTGGATTCTTGTACGTGGTGAAGGGACCTCCCAGGGAAAGTTCTCTTCTTTTAGTTTACCTCCTCTGAGATCTAAACATCCACCCACGTGTTTGCTGTGCATGGCAACCCTTGAAAGGGAGGAGAGAATCCTGGTGGTTGAGGGGTCCAACCTCAACACATCACTTTGGCCCTGAATTCCTGTAGATGAGCAGCCTTGGGATGGTCCCCCTTGTGTGAAATGGCTGGTCCACTAGAACTAGGGTTAACAAAGTACCAGTGTTGGATGTTCTCAACAGGTGTTGTAGACATTGTATCTGATGCTGGTGTTGGGGTATAGTGCTCACGAAACCCTGGCATTGCTGCAGTGTCCTTGTTTGGCATTGTAGTGCATCCCCTCGTAGGGCTCCATGGTGGATGGGGGCAGTGGGCACTAAAATATTCCTTTTTTTATTATGGATCCTCCAAATAAAAACTTAAATAAAATAATAAAAAATATTCCATAGGTAAACAACCACGTTTTGAAGATTTTAAGCATCAGTCTTTAACATTTGTAACACCTGTTGTACATCATTTTCTTATAGTACATTATCTTTCAGACAAATCTTTAGGGCAGATGTCTCTTTTTTCATTCAGAAGAGACAAGAGGGACTTGCTGGCTCTCCTAAGTCACTAAAGAAGCTTCAAACTGGTGACATATTGATGGAAATATCCACATCTCAACACAGGGAACTCCTCTTGCATTCAAAGGCAAATTGGGACATACATATTGAGGTTACACCTCATGCTACTTTGAATTCATCATAAGGAGTTATTGTTGAGAGGGATTTGAAGAACATCCCAGAGTTGGAGATTCTTGCTGGTTTCTACACTCAAGGAGTTTGTACAGTGAGGCATATCTCCACTCAGAAATATGGAATTACGATGCCAACTAGTGTCCTCATTTTGACATTTGCATCACCACATCCACCTGTCACCATTAAGGCAGGTTATCTTAATTGCAGGGTACGGCCATACATCCCAAACACTATCTGATGTTCCCAGTGTCAGTGTCAAAGATGTAATGTTGTGGTTCCTTGACATATGCTCATTGCAGTGGCAAGGACCATGATGCTTATGAGTATGAAACAGACCCTCATTGCATCAGTTGCAATGGCTTTCACTCATCCTACTTTAATCCTTGCCCTACATGGTTGGAAGGAAAAGAGGTACAGCATTTGAAAATGATTTATAACATTACTTGTCCTGAGGCTCGAAAATTGCTGCCCACTACCTCATCTCGGACACATGCTGCTGCACTTTGTTCCATAAATACAGTGGGAGTGCAGATGAATCTCGTGCCTCCAAAAGAATCATTCTCAAACCAAACGAAATGTCTTTTGACCTCCATAGTCAAAAACGTTGATGAATTAACTTCAATACACATCTCTGTCCCTAGCATACATTACAACAAATCCCAAGATTCACTTCCTTTGGTTCTGGGTACAGGCACTACTTCAGATACATCTTCTTCTCCCACCCCAAGATGCAAAAGGATCATGCTTTCACATCCTCAGTTGCTGGAATCCTCTTCCAATAGCAAAGACCTATCCAATCAACCCAGGGGAGGATCCATGGAGGTCAGTAGACCTCCTTCGAACAAATGTAGTAAAGAAAAAAGACATGGTCATAAACAGAAGGGTTCTCCACCCAATTCACCTACGCATAAATTAAAATGGCCACCTTGATACAATGGAACTGTTGAGGTTTACATTGTAATCTTGTTGACATCAAAACATTGATTGCTTCCTATCATCCTGTATTTCTTTTTTTACAGGAAACATTTTTAAAGCCTGCAGACACAATCACTTTTTGGCAATTTTCTTTGTACAGAAATGACAGGTTCGAGATGGACAAGTGCATGGAGAGGTAGCACTGTTAGTTGATCAGCATGTGCCCACCTTGTCTTTGCCACTGGACACACTCTTGGAGACCATAGCCATCCGTATTTCCTTGGGTTGTACCATCACTGCTTGTTTTCTCTACCTGTCACCTGGAGAGACCTATGATTAATCAGACCTTGATGCTCTCATTGAACAGTTGCCACTCCCTTTTCAATCCTAGGATAATTTAATGGACATCATCCTCTCTGTGGAAGTGCTGATATTGATGGGAGGGGTCATTCCATAGAGAGTATGCTCTCAGATCACAACCTTTCTCTTTTCAATACTGGATCTTCTACTTATTTCCATGCACTTAGTCAGTCCTTTACTGCTATTGGTCTCTCAATTTGCTCCCCTTCACAATTCTCCCATTTTTCACGGAGGGTTGACAATAATCTATGAGGCAGTGATCATTTTCCTATAATTTTAAGAGAGACTGTCCATGGTCGATGCCACTCGACCCACATGCCTCGGTGGAAGCTGGATCAAGCAAACTGGCCCTATTCACTGCTCTCACAGAACTTGATCCTGCCATCATCTGTAAGCTATCAGTAGAGACTGTGTGATAGCAGTAACTAACTGTATTATACAAGCAGCTGCTCAGTGTATTCCTAAAACCTTAACACGTTTTCACGATATCCTCTTTCGTGGTGGAATCGTGCTTACCATAAGACATGGAGGCTCAAAAATGAGCTTAGAATACTTTTTGTAGGTATCCCACACTCTCGCACCACTTTGCATTCCAGCAGGCCCGTGTACATGCTCGGTGGGTAAGGAGTCAAATCTAGAAGGAATCTTGGATTATGTTCACAACCAGCATATACTCTACCAGCAGTTCCAAAGTCATATAGAAGAAGATTCGAAATGTCAGTGGGCAGTATAATTCTGTTCTCCTGTGAAGTTGTACTGCCTATGGTTCCTGAGACAAAGTTTTTGGGGCTTATCTTTGATGTAAGCTGACCTTTATACCATACATCAAGCAGCTATGGGTCAAATGTACAAGAGCACTGAACATCCTTTGTGTACTCTCTTCTACCACTTGGGAAGCGGATCGATGTTCTATACTAAAGATATATCATGCTCTTACTCGATTGAAACTCGAATATGGAGTACTGCCAGGACCTTGGCTTTAAAGATGCTGGACCCCATTTATCATCAGGGATTTCGGCTCTGCACTGGGGCATTCTGCACTTCCCCAGTTCAGGGCTTATACGTAGAGTCTCATGAACCTTCTTTGGACCTCTGCTGTTTGGAACTGTCTTTACTATATGTTTTGAAACTTTGTTCCTTACCAAAGCATTCCATCTAGGGTTGTGTATTCCATCCTCAGTGGACCATACATTTTCAGAACAGATGATCTGCCATTGCCCCTTTTGGCTTTCCTATACAGGCAGAGTTGGATGAATTGAGTCTGCCTTGGATAACATTGCTGTATCCATTGGTCATTCCATCTGACCATGGCTTATTACAGTCTCCAAATGTCACCTGTCTTTAAGTCATCTGAGGAAATGCAGACACTCTTGATTGGAAATACTGTCTGTTATTTGCTGAACATCTTTTGAACCTTCCTTCCATTTTTATTTATACAGATTGTTCAAAATCAAGTGACTGTGTGGGCTCTGCCATAGTTTGTTGTGGTTTGGTGGTTGCATGCAGAAATTCCCTCTACAGCTTCTGTGTTCACTGTTGAACTGTACCCCATTTCTCTTGCCCTGGGTCACATAGAACCTAAGCAGTTTTCCAACTGCACTATTTATATTGACTTGCTTAGTTTTTTACTGGCCCTGGAATTGCTTCACATTAGTTTCACACCCTGTTCTTGTTGATATTCAAAACCTCTTATTTCTATCTTGTTTTTCTGGATACCAGGCCATATTTTAAACGTGTTCTGTCTCAAGGTTTACCCATAACGTTAGACAGTGTTATTGGTGATGGTGACACTGTCCACCTTGGAAATGTTTTTAGTTTTTTAAAGGCCATTAATGTTTTTAATGTTATTTAAGTTTTTTTAATTTATACATTAGACCTTTTTTAATGTGATTCCATTTTAAGAATTAAAGTCCATTTGGTTCAATTTGAAATTAAAAAATGGCCGTAACATCAAATAACTCAAAACCAGTACTGGAAAGCCAACTTCAGGTGACTAACTCTGCTGTTTGAATTACTTGTTAATTATCCTGGCGAATTATAATTATAATTTTGCTAATTGCCATAATGTCAATTGACTAGGTACGAGGACTGGAAAGGTCAACTTCAAGTGACTGATGGTGGTTTTTGAATTTACCTGTTAGTTTTCCTGGCAAGTTATGATATTTACAATTATGCTACAGAAAGCCCTTTACAATTTTTGTTACTGTAGTTTTTCTCTTAGACTAGATGTAAACATTGATTTTAATGCTATTTATGTTTGTTCTTTAACTTAGTTTTGTTTTACTTTAATTTTAACTTTTTACTGGATGTTTGGCACAGCTAGCCTTGCTGTTTTGTGCCATGAAACACCAAACAAATCAAACAACCAACCTTGCATATTAAGATAAATATTTCTAATTTTCATCTTTCCTCTGTGATATGTTGATAAGGTTCTCTTTGTTTTGACTGATTTTTTTCTTGTCTTGTGTTCGTTATAGGAACACATGTACAAAACTACTGCCAATGTAACTTTACTCATGAATCTGGGAAATTTTTTTTAGGTTGGTTTTATGCATATATATGTTTGAAAGCTACAGATATTTTTCTGTATTACAAAAAATTAGGTTGTGCTTGATAAGGCTTAATTAATTATCTGATGTATGCAGAGCTTATAAATGTTCATTAATTCTACCCCTAATAGTTTTGTCTGTTTCACCAGTGAAACTGTAATAGTGAAACAATGATTAAATAAAACTAATTATGTACTGTGGAGTAATAGGTTGTATTAATTTGTTATTTTTGCAATAAATAGAACTTTTCACTTGGCTTTACAAGCTTTAAACTTGCATAATACATCTTGGTGATTTAAAATGATAATAAACAAGAATTTTAAGTTGACAGAGGTTTGCAAGCTTGCTTTTGGCCCATAACATAAACATTAACAATTTTCATGAGAAACTTGAAGATATTAAAATTATAGTAATTCAATTAAACTACATTTCTTTAAGATCTTCTGATGCAGTTCCAGTGAACTTGTATTCTATTGGTCTGCTTAAAAATGAGATTGAAAGTGTGAGCCTACTTCAATTAGATAGTATGTGAAAAGCTTACCAATACTTGATCAGAGATAGGCTTTATCATCCTTTACTTGTATGCTGTTGGTCTGCTTAAAAATGAGATTGAAAGTGTGAGCCTACTTCAATTAGATAGTATGTGAAAAGCTTACCAATACTTGATCAGAGATAGGCTTTATCATCCTTTACTTGTATGCTATTGGTCTGCTTAAAAATGAGATTGAAAGTGTGAGCCTACTTCAATTAGATAGTATGTGAAAAGCTTACCAATACTTGATCAGAGATAGGCTTTATCATCCTTTACATAATTTTACATTTAAAATTGTGGTGTCAAAAAATAATAGGTAATTAAGCCATTATACAACACACATTTGATAAGGGAAATATTGAACCTTGAACTTCATTCTTATAATATTCAATGGGTACTCAGTATATGTTAGGTAAAATAAACATCTTCTATGGATTAAAACCATACAGAGCTGGTATGTGTCCTTATCTGTGTTTCTGTTTTCTAAAGTTTTGCAGTTAATAAACATTAAGGAAACTATTTTCCTCTTTCAAATCCTTAAAACCTTTATCAGCTGGACTTGACATATTCAGGAAAAAAAAAACATTTGGGGACTACTTACTCTTGAAATAATAAAACTAGATAAAAAAAGGTAAAGTTTTAAGCTCCCTATAAGGACAAATATTTCTAAATGGATGCAAATTTTAACTATTGCTATACTAAGGTGAAAATGTTTGATAATGTGAATTAAGCTAAATAATTGTGGATTTACAGAGCATTTTATTTAAATTGTTGTTGTTAAGGTTTATGATTGGCTGTGACGGCTGTGAAGAATGGTTTCATGGGTCTTGTGTTGGAATTACACGACAGAAAGGACGGAAGATGGAAAAAGATAAAAAAGAATGGCTATGTTCCAAGTGCAAAAAAGGTAGACACTTTATAATTATGCTGTGTTTTACTTAGAGCCATCTTTTTTATCCACAACTTTTTGAAAACAATTCAAAAAATTTTTTTAACATTATATAGTTCCTTTTTTATTATCATTTACCAATTATACATTTCAGAGTGGTAATAAGTCAAAAACTGAAACATAATTTCATGTACTAGACAAGATACAATTATTTGTGTTAATTAAAGTGACTAAAATTTAAGTTATGGAGAACAACTCTGATATGTAGTGCTTAGTGCTTGTTGATCACTTGCATTGTTTAGAATTGTTAAATTACTTTCAACAGGAAGGGAACAGCTAGTATAAGTGATAAAATAACATGTAATCCATGTTATCTACTAAAATAAACTAATTAGAAAAGAAATTCAGAGTTAGTCCTTACCATTGAAATGTTTAACAGGCTTTTACTTTAAACTCCTAAATGTAATATTTTCATCACATTCTGAAAACCAACTATCCTTTTCAAAAAATATATAGAAATATGTTTATCCCCTAGTCCCACCATTCTTACCATTAAGTATGAAAAAGATGCTACATTAACATTATCACTTCTCTTAACAACTTTAAACACCTTAACATTTCCTGACTTTTTTTTTCAAAAGAAAATTTTTTCAGAGACATTGCCCTGTTTTTTTATGACAACCTTTCTATCCAAAGTATCATCCTAGTGGCTTGCCGTTGTATCATTTCCAACAATTTGAAGTCCTTTCTAAGGTTAGGAACCGAAGACTGAAGACAGTACTATCTACTGATATGCAAATATGGTCTGACCAGTGACCTATACAATGAAATTATTACCTCCTTAGTCTTGTGTTCAGTAATTCTATAGATATAACCTAATATCTTGTTTACCCTACCATTAGCAATGGTACACTGCCTGGATAATTCAAAGACTCTTCATCCAAAATACTCTGTAATGTTGTTAAGGTTATTCTCATCAAAATTTTACTTACAATTTAATTTATTATGTTGCATTTGTATTACTTTGCCTTTATTGTAATTAAAAGTGATCTATTAGAATATCTTATCAATAATCTAAATCCTTATCTAAAGCAGCAGCATCCTCATTAAAGCCAGCAACACCAAAGACTTTAATGTCATCAGCATATATATGAGTTGATTGGTTTGGCGTTTTATGGGGCAAAGCAACTAGGCTATCTGCACCTTATATACGAGTAGTTTATTGACAATTCTTTCATATATGTAATTGATGTAAATGAAAATGAACAAAGGTTCTAACACAGCCCTGTGGTATCCTCATTTGTTACATAAGTTCTTTTTTATGGTGACCCTTTTCTGTGCATGTTACTAGATTTTACTTTGATAACTTTAAAATTTAATTAAACTTATTTATGATCAGTGTTTGTTAATGAAATCAGTATTAAAATTTACGTTATAATTCAAAGTTACCTATTGCCTAAGTTTTAGTTTCTTTATTTCAAACGAAACCACAAATACAAGTACTTCCAGTTTTGTTTCATTTTATCATGGTTTATGAGTTCACAAAGTGTTGCATTTGTATTTAGGGTTCAATTTGGAGTATGATGGTAGGCAAAGTGGCCTATCTGATTAATGAGTGAATAGTTGCTGGAAAATTCTTATCAGTGTAGCTACCAATTTTTATTTCATTCCTTTAAGTCACATGCTTATTCCTTTTTGGGCTACACACTTTTTTTTTTCAAGCTAGGTGTTTTTTTGTTAAAACATTTATACCATGAGGGGTTGTGATGTTGATTTGGAAGGTAAGACATGTTCAAGGCTTTCTTGTGTTCACTTGTTGAGTGGTGCATTTTATATCACTGAGACTACCATGTCAGAGGTATCATTGGAGTCAGAAGAACTGAAGTGTCTAGGTCCAAGGAGCATTTCTTACAGATCTAAAGTGTTCATAAAAACAATCTTGTAGTATGTGGGCTCTTTCTTTGTTATATAGCTGGTGATACCTGCAACACTGAATGTAGCAAAATATGCATTCTGACATGCAATTGTAATGTACTATACCCTGATATGTGTTTTATATGTACACAAGATAATGATGTCTAGTAAGGGGGGCATTGTTTTTCTGTAGCTTTGAGTGCACCAAATAGTCTTTTAGCTTGGGATTATGTGTATAAGGAGCTAGTGGAGAGAAGTACTAAATAATTCAGTATTGATTGGATCATTCATCAGTAATCTAAATTTGTGTGCTAATTTGTTGAGGGAATGGTATATTAAAAGCAAGAGGGTTCTGTCATGTTGACTTTATGTTCTTAGGTTGGGTGGTATTGGATACTTTGCACACATGGTCGTGGGCATTTTTGATGACATCAGTTGGGTAGTTACACTGATGGTAAATTCCTGCTGTTTTAGTGGATTTGGAGAGGTCTTGATCCTCAGAGCAGAAGCATCTCTGTGACTATTTGTGTCTTTGTAGTATATAATACTTATAATCCTTTAACATTTATACCATTTTTAAAATCCCCTTTGCACCCAGTTATTGAATTGCATTCAAAATTTAGTGAAATTATTTTATTACAATGTACATTATAATTTAAAGTTTTATATTATTTTAGTTTTATTCCTTTTATTTCAAAAGAAAACTCTCAAACATTAAGTATTTTTGTACATTGTCATATAATAATTTCTTGTTTCAAAATATCTGAACTTCATAAAAAGTGTGTATAATGTAAGCATGTTCTTGCAGATATTCAGAAAACACATATAACTTGTTTATGAGTAACTCAAACCAAACATTAAAAACTTGTCTGGGGAAAACATTGGAAAAATGATTTCAGTTTAGTATAAGCTTTGCTTACTTATATAGTATAAGCTGTGTAGCTAAGGGACAGTTTTAAGCTGAATGGCATGCTGATAGCCAGTTGAAAGAACAATTTTTTTGTTAGAATGTTTACAATTCAACAGTAAATATAGAAGTATGTATTCATTTACAAATGAGGTAAAATAAAGCTTGGTTTATTGTTGAGAGTTGGATTCATGGTGCTTGGCTATTTTTTTCTCCTTTATACATACTAGTTTGATAGACAGTTAAATTACACTTAAAGTTTACTTTTATATTTTAGTCAATTGTGTATCATTTTTGCCTTAAAATTCATATTTTAACCTTTAATGATTTTTAAAATTTATGCTTTGCCTCAATCAACAGGCACTCATAAAATTATGTAGTACAACCACTATTTTGTTTTAGCTAAATTATCTCTACCAAAGTTAAAGTTATATTGCGGACATGCACCAGCTAAGGTATCGGCATAAAATAAAAGATGAGGAATGGGAGAGGAAAATTTAAAATAACCTATGAGTGAAAAGGTAAAGATGTGAAATTATGCATTTAATCCAAAGAATATATTTTGATATTATTCATTGAATAGATAAAAGTTATTTATATATTTCTGTTTCTTAATATTAAGTATTTCATTGCACTAGACAGTTGTGAAAGTAGTTAGTTTGTGATATGGCAGAAAAAGTGAAAAATAAAATATTAATATTTACCTCAGAAAAAACTATTATTCACTTTAGGAGGTTCTAGAGATCATGAAAGTAGAAAGTGAAAATTGTAAGATAAAAATAGTGTTTTTATGCATTACCAACTACTAATATTATTAGTAGGTAACACTGCTCTTGTTATATTTCATGTCAAAAACAAAACTAGGGGTTGAAATTGTTTCAAATTTGCCAAGAATGTTCCTGAAAGCATGTAGTTTCAGAAGAATAAAATATTTAAATTTAATTTTTTTTCTACTGTTTCCATTAAAGTCTGTATATAATGTAGTTATTTGCACTTTCACATTGAATAGTTCATCTGCTTGTGGTTTTTATTTTGAATAAAAAGTACTCTTTATTAACTTACAGTTTTTCATTTCATTTATGTAATCCGTAGTACCTCCTAAATGAATATCAAAAGTTCTTTAAGGTAAATGCTATATTTTATTTGCTATTTTCTCTACAACATCACTAACTTGAGCTATAACCATCCACATACAGTGCAATTACATGTTAAAAATTTAGAAATGGAAACATATACATAGCAATTTTTCTCTTCATTGAATAATTTTAAATTATATTCTTTAGATCATTTGCTTAATTTCATCCAGAGTTTATTATAAATTTTCCTTTCCAATTCTTTGTCTCCTATTATTTATGCAGTATGTGCCTAAGGGGCTTTATAGTTCATACCCACAGACTTCAGGCAGAGACAAGTTTCCTGTTCTAGAATTCTTTTATATTAGGTTTTGGTAATGTATGGTAGATTACTGTATTTTACAAGTTCATGATTGTGCTTCTGATATCTGGGAATTGTTCTTCATTAAGTGTCTGCATAATTTGGGATTGTCCATTTATCCGAGGACTTCCTGTATGTAAAGATCTCTTTGCCACACCCGTGTTGAGTGTTTTAACTAATATGTCTGTGCAATGTTTCCATGAAGATAAGGCATTTCCTTCTGCACTATGCATATTAGAATATGGAGTTTTTTCTTTTGAGGTAGTAAATCAAGTAATCCGAACACTTTCTCTTTGCCACAATGGTAGTCTCAGTCATGAGAAATGCATCACTCAACAACGAAACCCCTTATGATATAGGAGAAAGATTTACTTTCAAATAATTGTAAAAGTATGTTAATCTTTTCTCTAATTTAATTTTGATAAACATTTTTTTTACACCTATTTACCTTACATCTTACTTCTTATTAAATCTACCTCTTCAACTTTATCTATACAAAAGTATTTTCCTTCTTATGATTGTTTCCTTGGATTAGTATTTTATTTTACTAGACTGTTATTTTATTATTTTACAAATATATGTTTTTTTATTTACTTGTATGTATATAACTAAATATAATTTAGTTGTTCTAATTACTTTTTTTCCATTGTCTTGATAATTTTAACAATATTTATGTAATAAGTTTGGCTATGTTTATGTCAGAATTTCTGTCATTGTGCTTCTTGTTGAAATAAAAATTTGCAGCAATAATGTTATTTATTTATTGTCATTTTTATATCCTGTATTTACTTTATGTTTACATAGCTTTCAAGAGATTTTTTATTAACTTTTATGTTGTCTGATTTTGGCTTTTTCTAGTAATATGTCTTGTCAACCTTTGTTTTAGAAATAAGTATGGATATACTGTCATTGATAGATAAGTTCATAAGAGATCTTAAAAGAATGAGGATCTTTACCAGCAGTTACCAAAAGGATATAAGTTGAGAATTACTTTGCATGTGGTATTGATATTTGTGTGTACAATTAAAACCAGTACTATAAAAGAGAAAAATAAAGTATAATTTTGAATATAGTAGAAGTTTCGAACGTTTATCTTTATTACTATTATTCTGCTTTATAAACTTGAAGGTTTAGTTTTCTCATGTTATAACTTTTAACATTTAGAAAGGGAAGTTGGAGGAAAACAAAATACTTTAAAAGAAGAAAAAAAAGAAGTTGCTGATATCAAAAGAGAAGTAAGTAATGTAAAAAAAGATGAATCTCAAGAAGTGAAGAAAGAAATCAAAGATCCGAAAAAGGAAGTAAAAGCTTTAAAAAAACATGAAAACAATGCCATTAAAAAGGAAGACACCAAAGATGAGAAAAAAGAATTGAAGTCGCCTGTTCTGGTCCATTCTTCTCTATCTTTTGCATATAAGGTAATAACAATGATCAGATCTCATCTGTAAGTTTACATTATATAATGAAAATATACTTAAAGGTTACTTAAATTTGATGATCTTCATATTAATGTTAACTTTTGAAATTGATCCAGTTTATAATTTGTTTTCATTTCACCTTTATACAGATATTAAAAGGATATTCCATGTGGTTTGTAAATAAAATATTCTAAAAATAACTTCTTGGAAAGTGGATATGCTAAAGATTTAGTTGCAAGTTGAACTTAGACCAGTTATGTGACAGCTTTTGTTAAATGAATTTTAAAAATGTACTTTCTCAACATGAAATTCAGTTACTGCATAAAAATTGTGTAGTTAAACACTTTTGTACTTAGTTGCTGTATTTTATACCTTGTAAGACACACTTTTTCTTTAAAAATACCTTAAAATCAACATCTGTCTTCCAAGACAAAAGTGATGAGTTAAAGCAAAAGGTTAGCTTAGGGTCTACTCAAAACGGCCTCTCTACAGATTGTAATCTCATTATTTGTCAATAATTTTTTTTGGCATATTTTTGGCACAAGTATTTTTAATGGCATAAAATACTCAATTTAACTAATATTGTTGATATGCTGTAAAGAATATGATGTATTTGGCTGTATTTATTTATTCAATGGGTTGAAAATAAATTCAAGTCTGCATCAAGGTGTTGATTGTTGAGTCAAAATATTTTTTCTTAGAATTGTCTTTCGAAAATTAGGGTGCATCTTACAAAGGGTAAAATATGGTACTCATCATCATATTTACGAAGTTAATCTTTTTTGGTTTTAGTTTTACAATAAAATACCTGTTTTTTTATGTAATGATCTAATTTTAGTGTAGTTTTAAGATAGCATAAAATAAAACTAGTCATAAGTTATTTTAAGTCTAAAAAGTTATCTGCTTCAGTTGCATTTATGATTTACTTTTAAAATAATAAATATTATTAAGTAATGCATTTTTAGTAAGAAATGAATTCAATAATGTCCATAGAAAATGCATAAAATCTTACAAGTGGCAGCCAGCTCAATTTTCAGGACGCCAGTTACAGTAATGCTGTCTGAATGTCTTAAAAAGAATTTGCACATTTTGATCAATTGGAAAAAAATTCTGTCTAATAGGTTATTTTTTAATAATATATTGAATGAAAAAAACATTTTTGTAATGACTACCTGGGCATAAGAGAAGAGCCCCAGCTTTGTCATTATATGTATATGTACAAGTGCTTTGTTGAAATGTTTTTTTCTGTAATTGTAAGCTATGTTCTTGTGCACCAGCAACACAGAGTGGGATGTGCATATGTCTAATTTGATATTTTTACTCATCAGGATGTCAACCAACCTACCTTCACCCTCAAATTTAATTATAAATCAAAGTAGTGCATTGTCTGTTTTATAGGTGCACAAGATAATACTTATAAAAGCAGATACTACATTTAAACCTCTGTCACTTAACTGAATGTATTTTGGATTTTGGGGTATCATGTAATAAAAAGAAGCAACATAAAGAACAACAAGAAATTCAGACTTTTTATTATGGTATTTACAAACATTCCCAGAACTTGTGATGCATTTATTATATAGGCATTGTTATGAAAGGATACACTGTATGGTATTGTAAAGTTCTGATGATCCTATTACAAGTGCTGCTGTAGATATACACACCATGCTGATAAAGGTTAGCAAACAATAACATTAAATATTAGTTGAAAATATAAAATCAGGTTTGTATATGTAATTTAGTTTATTTTTGTTGATGATAGTAGAAGAACCAAGACTAAATATTTGTTATATGCATTTTCTTATAAACTTTCATTCAGGCATGAACATAAATAATTTTTCGTATTTATTTGTATAGATTATATAAGAATCTTACTGATTCCTGTAATATTACATTGGTAGAATACCTGTGGAATAAAATGTATTAAACATTAGAGCATACAAGGTCTAAAAAATGTTAATTCTTTCATTGTTCCAACCTTTCATGAAAAATTTCAGAGTGAGTGTTAGTCAAATCATAGATTGTGAAAAACTATTTGAGAATATAGCAATTTGTTTTTTCTGGCCATGTTCATTATTTCTTTTTTTACTCCTTTATTATTCCTTTTTGTTTAATCGGTTCCCCCATCTCTTTGTTGAGACTACCTCTCAACTATACTTGTACTATTGTACAACTACAACTATTTTCTTACTGTTTTCTGATTGGCCATCCCTTTTCATTTCTACTTCAGTTGTTGTCTTCATTATTTATAAAGAAGGTTATTTAGATGAAAATTTGGCCAACTACTCTACCTTTTGAAATTTTCCAAGATCATATGACTTGCATCACTAAAATATTATAATTGCCATTTACAGCTTTAATTTTAGAGATACTTGCTGTACTGCTTGTGAAGGCCATTCATGTAACATTCAGTTTTGTTAGGGGAAGGACAATGCTTGGTATTGGCTAATGAAGTAGTAACCTGGGCAACATTGCCCACATGCAGGGGGTCATTTCATTGTGACAGCTTATACTAGGCATACATGTTGGAAACATTTTATAGGAGTTTATGATATTACATCTGTATTGAAAAACATGGCTGTATTGTTTATTGATATTTTTCACAGAGTTAAAGCTCACAAATAGTTTGGACTGATGTTAGTTTTCATTACATAATATAAATAATATTAAAATGAGGGAATTTTCAATAGCCATTGCACTTGAAATTCTTTTAATCAGCATTGGAGTAGATTGATATGTGAGATCTCATTTTTTTCTGAAACAGTACAACCTCTATTTACCTCGACCTTCATTTGCCCTCTAAGCATTAGTAAATCATTTCAACAGCACACCAGTTTTTTTAACCTCTATATATTTTGTGTCAGTGCAAAATATTTGCTGATCATGTGACCTCCTTCCACAAATTTCATTGTGCTGCTTAAACTGGTTCAGGTAGCTCTCCCTACCATTGCAGTACAGTTTTTACTTTCTCAATTGATGCTACAGTGTGTTTTCAGTTGTTCTGCAAGAGAATTCTTCTGTATTTTTGTATGTTTTCTTATGAATTTAAATTTTCATGTAGTGGATGAAGAAGTCCCCAACAAGGTGAATTGCTGGTGTTGGCCCAAAAGATTCACTTGTTTACTTGGACGAATTTGGATACTTTCACTACTGTTCCTCATTGTTCACCTTTCCCCCATAACCATACACCTGAGGATGTTTTTTCATCAGGAAGCAGACAGGATAATTTCAAGTCTGTTTTTCCTACCCTGGCTTTCCTTAGCCAGTCACATAATGTTGACAATCAAGAGAATTTTCCAACTGTGTCTTTTTTGCACCTTATTGAAGAGACTTGTCTTAAGCTCTTCATTCTCATGCTTCTTTATTGCTGGTTGAAAAGCATTATTTCTATTATTATTATTTTTCTCTCTTTTTCAACATTCTTGTTCATGCTCAATGTGTTGCTGATCAGGTACAATCAGGAGTAATTATGTCTCCTTTCCCTTGGATTTTGGACCAGTTGTCTTTTGTTTATCAGTGTGCCTCAAAGTTGTATTTGAACTCTCAGAATTTAGGTCCTCTCTTTCCCCTGTGGAGTTCTGATCCTGATGTCTTTGTTTTAATAGGTCTTAGGTTACTACAATTTTTGTTACATTATTCAACCTTTTATGTGTTTTCTCTTTACAGTTATTGTTTCAACACTTTCACCAGTCTTTTTTATCAGTTCTTAGCTTTGTCTGTCGCTACTTGGATCTTCTGTTGTTGGGATTTGCTTGGGAAGGGATGCAGTACTTGCAGGGGTGCAACTCCCTCTTTCTTTGTTGAGGGAACTTTCAAGCCTCATTTCTGTGTGAAATATTTTTGAGGGATCTTCCTGTGTCTTTAGAGTTCAGGTCAATGTGGCAAAGTTGCATTCTTCTTTGTCCTCCATGGCTTCTTTTTTGTCTAATGCTACTGATTCTACTTAATTTTTGCCAATTTGTGTGCCCCATGCTCCTTCTCCTTCTTCATCCCACCCTTTTTTCCTATTTCTTACATTCCCTTCCTTATGTCAATTTCTCTTATATCAAGAGTGTTTTACAGACTCAACATTATCAGTGACTTGGATGGATGTCTTTTCACAGGCAGGTGGGAACCAAGTACAACCCTTTTCCTCCATCTGGCAACCCTTCACACCAGATCCACGGGTATTAAGGGTTTTGTCAGAGGGTTTGTACATTCATTTCTGATCCCCTACTTCCCTGTGATCTTTTCTGATTTTTTTCCTCTTCCTTTGGATCGTATCTTATCCAGTCAGCTAGCGGAGTCGGTTCTCATTCGTTTTTGCAAGGGTGCTGTGGAACATGTGGTGCCTGTTCATCTGGGTTTTATCCTGTCTGTTTGTTGTTTCTGAAAAGACAAGAGATTGGAAACCTATTGTCAATCTATCAAGACTGAATATCCTTTTGGGCTCATCCTGATTCACCATAGATTCATCCTACCTCTCTCTTTATTGTTACTGAGTTTTTTTTTCTTGAATCTCTGGAATACCAAATTTGATGTGACAGATCCTCACTTACATTTTCCAATTGCTCAGTAGTCATGCCATTATTTTCAGTTCATCCATGAAAAGGATGTGTTTCAGCTTCATGCCATTCATCTTCATTTGTTAGGTCTTTAGACCCTTCATTATATGGATGATTGGCTGCTATTTGCCTTTTCCTAGGTCCAGTGTGCCAGTTACATCCACTTCCTTCTTTGGGAGTCTACTCAGATGGGGTTTCTCATCAAGGTGGAGTCTTTTCTCACTCCCACTTAGTACTTCATTCATTTAGGGGTTCTCTTCAATTCCCATCTCAGCTGGACCTAGCCTTCTTCATTTTGGCTTGGGTTGCGGAACAAGTGGTCATTAAAGTTCTCTGTCCGCACCTTCTTTTCTCGCTCAAGAGTTTCTCTCTATTTTGGGGATGTGAGCTTCCCTGGAAGCTCTCATTTACTTAGGTTAAGCACACTTGCATTCTCTTCAGTGGATGCTTCTCAACCAGTGGAACTTCTCTCATAATTCCTTGCATCATCCTATTATCCTTCCTACAGGGATCATGTCAGATCATATTTAGTGATTTGACAAGGTTTTTAATATAGTGAGAGTTTCTCTTCCTCTGCCTTGTCTCAATTTGTATCTTTTCACAGATGCTTCTTTTGTAGTTTGGGAGCTTTCCTTATCTCTTAGGAGATTTTGGATTGGTGGCCCATCGAGGAATTTACTCTGTATCAGCACTTGAAACATAATGCAGTTTGTTGGGACCTGACTAATTTCCTTCCACATATGGGTGAGCAGGTGTTTGTGATTCCTTCCAACAATTCAAATGTCATCAGTTATATCTCCAAGTCCAGAACCCTGTGTTTTCTCAATCTCATCCTTGTATACTTGAACCTTGGCTACAACATCACACTCTTGGCATGTTGTGTTCTGGGTGTTGTAAATCTGGCTTCAGACCATCTATCCTGCCTCAACCAAGTTCTTCCTACAGAGTGGTCTCTTCATCTTGGGGGTTTCCATTTGTTGTGTTCTCTCCTGAGTATGCCTCATACTGATGCATTTTCAACTCATTCAAATGCCAAATGTTCTTCATTTTGGTCACCTGACCCACACTTCTTAACCCTCAGGGTAGAGACATTCAATCAGGATTGTAGGAACCTTTATTTCTATGCTGACATTCTGATCAGACTCCTCTCCAAGGTTGTTTCTCTCATATGGACCACTTTTTGCTGTGTGTTGCTGGTTGTCCTGTTTTGCTCTACTCAGTTGTGGTTTCCTCTACTTTGGCCCTTACTGGAGCAGCAACCTCTTCCTTTACCTCTGTCCAAGTCTCTGCTCCTGCAACCTTGATTGAATATCTTTCATCCAGACATCACCAAACTCATACTTCATGTATTGCTTTTGTCCAGTCAGTTGCCTTCTTTCAGGGACTTGTCACCTATGTAGCCTCTTTGCTTATCCATTCCATTCATCCTCCTTCATTTTCTATGTATCAGCATCATTGGTATACCTTTTGGTAGTAGTCCATTTGCTGGGGATTCTCTTCTTCAGTTGTCTAGGTTCTTGTTTATTTTATCAGTGTGTTTCTGGTTATCATGCTGCTCTGTCCCACATCTTTTGCCGATCTTGTTTTCATAGATCCTTCTCCTCTTTTATTTCCATTCTTTTCATGTAGTCCACCTGACTTTAGACTTTTAAATTGAGATCTAAATGTTATTCCTCGTGCCTTTGCCCATTCTCCTTTCCAACTTGTTGCTACGTGTTCTTTTTACAATTTATCTCTTAAGATCTATTTTAATTTTTTCCTCATTGATTGTCCTTGTCATTCTGAGATTTATACTATTAATGTTTCCTGCTTCCTTTACCATGCTTCTCATGGTATCCAGATTGCTCCTACCTTCCCAAAACATCTGCTGCTTTTGTGGGTTGTCTTACCTTCTCTCTTATTTCCCTTTTATATTCCTATTCTGATCCCAGTTGTCATCTTTGTTTCATCTGTTCCCTTCATTGTTATATATCTCAAACTGAATTATTTTAGGATTCATGTTATCTCCCTTTTGTACATTGGAGTCTCTGTTTCCCATCATCTTTCCCCTGTTTCACTTACTGGCTGGATGTGACAACTCATCCATCTATTTTATTCTGACTTATCAGTGGAAGATTGTCTACTGTTTAATGTGTTTTCGTACCAGGTACTCCATGATACTTTATCTTTAGTTGCTTCAATGTGCTGTATTTTGGAGGAAATTATACAACCAGGTATGTGAACAACTCCAAATACATTCATTGCACATTATTTGTTTGATATTGCTGTATCTTCCTTGGTCAGCTATTGTTTTCTGCCCATGGCAATTCTCCACGTCTCTTCACCTTTAACTGGGGTAAGTTGACATTTTGTTTCACTTATGCATCCTTTTTTTTTTTGCCATTTCTTTACATTTAAATTTTCTTTGCATTTCTAGATCCCACGTGATGACAGGTATTGCCCAGTCAAGTTTACTCACTCTCTTTACACTAACACGTACTCTACTTTTTCTCTAACACTTAGTGTGAAAATGGAATGTTTCTGTAAGACCACTGAATGCTTTTTTAGTGGTGTTTCATATCAACACACATATATATATATATATATATTCTGAGAACTGTTACTTATAGACTTCATGAGTAAATCAGTTAGTAATTTTTGCCCATCCATACCACCCCATCATTCTTACAATCTGGATCTTTCAGCTTTTTTAAAATAGGGGAATGTAGACACACATTGCACTGGCTGCAGTGAATCATTCATTTAGATCCCATAATGCATCTCCCCTCTCTTTCTTCTGGTGGAGTGGTGGACTGTAGAAGTATCCTCACAAGTGGATTTTTTTGAAAAAACACATTTGTAGCCATACATACTCACTCAATGAGAAGTATTGTTGGTATGCTGCCTCTCACACACACAATATGGCACAATATCTGTTATGCAAAGTGTGTTTACTGGATGATTTTGCATGGGTAGACCGTACTGGTTAATTTTTGCCTGGATGGACCACACTTGGCCTATTTGTATGTGAACATCTAGCTCTATCCACCTATTCTGTTCATTTTTGCTCTACTTGTTTTCTTTATTTGGTGAATAGCATACACATTCAATAAGTGGTGCTAAACCCCAGATGTGTGCCTTGTATTTTAATCATGGCACACCTGTGTTTTTCATTGCAGTTATGCTCCACTTGATTATTTGTTTTTGCACCTTAACTGGTCCCTTCACCTTTCCAATATGGGATTTTAGCTATGGAGGAAATACCGTTTTGGAAGTTAATATTTTCTAACGCTGAAAATGTATTTCTCATAGGGACCTTCTTTCTCCCACTTTCCATCTTTCTTCCCCACTGATTTCATGGTGTTTTCAGGTTTATATATACCAGTCTCAAAAGTGAGAAATGTGCTGCAATGGTAGAGGAAGTTGGTTATCTATGCTAGTTTAGATGATACAATGGGATTGGTGGAGGGTGGTCACATGATCAGCATGTGTTGCTGCAATGAAGCAAGAAAAAATAGAGGTATAACAGACTGATGTGCTGCTTAAAAAAATTCACCAATGTCTAAAGAGTAAATGACAGGATAGCTCTGAGTGGGAGGAAGTAATTACCTATTGAAAATACAGTTACACTGTTAGGAGATGTTAACTTTCCTTTTTAATAGCTATATTTTTGTGCATTGGCAATACCAAGTGTTGGGCACAACTATACTAGATTCACTTTTATTACTCTTCAGGATCTCTACAAGTCCACTTTCAAATTGAAATTCTTTCAGGCAGGATTAAAATAAATTAATCTGTGAGAGCTTAGGCATAGTCAGATACATCGGTTGAAATGGTTCGACCTCTTGAGTCCAAAACTGTAATTAAATCTCTGATTAGTCAAGAGATAACAGAGTTTTGAGCTAAAATTTTGTACTTGAAAAAGGAAATAACTCTGAGCCACTATGCCACTGCTAAAAATGTATTCCAAATTCCAAGTGTTTTCAGTATTCTACAGTTATTTCATTGTATTGTTATGAATAATAGTTTTATTTCAAAAATAATAATCGCATAACAATTACAACTTTTCTAACTTTCAGTCTGTTTCAAACATGACTAGTTTTTATGAGGTCAGTTGAAATTTTCTTAAAAACTATTACTTATTTACTACATAGAGCTTCTGAATAAAAGTTGTTTGTAATTATTTCCATCATTGTGTTCCCTGCATCT